>NC_133527.1:70390601-80390601 GCF_048544455.1 Silene latifolia
AAGTTAGTCAATGTGTTGATGAGATAATTATTTAATAAAATTAAATAATATTAAGTTGAGACGAATTAACTGTCAATTCGTAAATTAAATATAATAAGTTATATTTAGTTAAATATATTTAATGTTAGTTTGGACGAATTAATCTGTTAATTCGTAATTAAATATAATTAGTTATGTTTAATATCAACAAGATGAATGTGTCATAGTGGTAATAGTGAGGGTACACAAACCAAGAGGTCATGGGTTTGATCCTCACTAGATGACAATTCAACATATTTTATATATTTTTGGAAAGACCAAAAATAAGGAGAATAATCTCCTTATTTCGGTCAGTTAGGCCGAAAATTAGGAGAGATTTATTTTTTCCTAATTGACTCCTAATTTCGGCTACTATAAGAAAGAAAGGGTGCGAATTCTTCTACCCTAATTCTTTTCTTTGACCTTGCCTCCTCTCTCATCAGAAACACACAAAAACAACTAAATTTTACAGAAAATTTTAAATCGATTTCTAGCATAATCAAAGGGCATATCTCATATCGTCTTGGGTGCAACTAATAGGCGAATATCAATTTTGATATTGTTCTTAGGCCAATTTTGCTAGGACCGAATGTTAATTCTAAATCCTTTATGCTTTGTTTATGTATTTTGTTTATGACCATTGATCATCATTGTTAAACTCGTTATGATCCTTCTAGTTTAAGGGAAGTATACAAATTATTTCCCACAAGTGGTATCAGAGCATTAGGCCACGATTTTATTTTTGATGATTTTCATAAAATATGTATGTAAACAATGGGGATTTCGAAAAAAAAATTTTAGGGTTTTCGGCTGAAATTTTTTTTGTGCCGAGAGAATTTTTTTTTTCCGGCCTGTTTTTCCTTTGTTGATGATTTATTTCCATTTGATTCATATGAATTATTGTTTTAATATGTTAAGATGATAATAAAATGAATTTGTAGATACCTTGATTTAATTCGGATTAAATTAAATTGTTAATGGAATAATCATGTCGATGAGACAAGAACTTGTTTTTGCTATATAGTTTTAGCATATAAGATTAATCATGTTCATTAATTCACTTGCTAAATCACGTTCTATATGGCAACTGTAAACATTTTCTTCATCGGTTTTGTTTTAGGGCAATTCTTGCCACAAGTTTTTTTTGTGACGGCTGTTTTATTTTTTTGCCGTTGTTGTTGTTTTTTTTTTCCTGTTCGGTACTGTTCACCGTGAACAGTGTTCATAAAAAAAAAAAACCGTTTTTTGGGTTATTTGTTTTTTTTTGCCGAATCTAAAAGAAAAAGAAAAGGAAAGTTTTTTCCTTTCCTTGTTTTTGCCTTATTTCCAGAAAAAAAAAAAAAAAATTATTGGCTGTTTTTTTTTTGTCAGCCGTGAGCTGAGTTTACAAATAAATTTTTTTTTTTTTTTGTTTTCCTTTTTGCCGAGACCCAAAAGGAAGAAAAATTGGATTTTGTTTTTTTATTTTATTTTATTTTGGCCAATTAGTTATTGTGAATCGGTTCACAATTTAAAGATACCGAGTTATTTTAAAGCAGTTTAAAATTTTGACGGATAGAATTCATATTACAAGTTTAATATGGATTAAGAATGAAATTAATGTGATTAAATTGCGGAATTGTCACTTAATTTAATTTAAATAGGTGGTTTGGATAAATTAATCAACATAATTAAAGAATTGTGTAATGTATGTTTAATTTATTTTAGTTGATGCTTTTAATTTTGTTGAATTAATCGAATGAATGAATTTTATTTACGTATTTATTTTTGCAATCGGTTGTAATTTGTAATACTTAGTGTGGCCTTAGTCAAATTATGTTTTCGTAATGAAGGAAACATGATTTTTATGTAATTATGAGATCTCGAATCTCCTTTATTTTAGTTTTGGGTTTTGAAATTAGAATGTAATAAATAGGTCAATTATGTAATTTTATTTATTGTAATTTCAAAGAAGACTAAAGATGAAGATTCAAGCTCACTCCCGCTACATGGATCAAGATGGAACATCAAGACAAGCTTCTCAGGTCCAAGGATGGATTCCAAACTTGTATTTATTGTTCATTTTGATAGGATAGGCCACACTAGGACTTTTACTGTTTTTTTTTACGTTTTTCATTTTATTGCTTTTCATTCACATGTTAGTAATTGCATCATATTCCGCCTAAAACCAAACCACCTACTACTAAAATGCATGAAAATTGACTCATATAGGTTGTATGTTAGTTTTCATGGACATGCGGATGTCACAGACTTTAAGCCATCACTTTAGTTTAATCATTCTCGCATGCTAGATTATAATTCACTTAAAATGAATTTAAATAAAGTTGATGGGATCTTCCTCTAAAACGGAAATTGAGATTAGTCTTTATAAGGGCAAACATCTATGAATCCCTTCTTCGTCGGTAGGCCTAATATGACCCCTTCTACGTTGGGTAAGTAGTTGTGTTGACTTAGTTTACCTCAACATCATAATCCGAAGAGTTTCTCGTGATTATGATGGACTAAAGATAGTATTTTACAGAAATTTATCGACCAAGAATTCTAACGGTAGAATTAGCTAAAAGGTTAGCTTATCAATTTACAGAGAATTGAGTCTTGGGGTCATTTATATAATTCTTGAGGGAGGTCAATTGTATAAATGTTTTGAGTCTTCGCGTTATGACATTACTTCATTAGACTTAAAATAAAAACGATGCACATGCTTATTATTTTATTCTTCTTTCGCAGTGTAGAACACGTTTATTATCAATAATACTGTTACAACAAATGGCTGGAAATAACGCAATCCCAATGCCTAGTGCCACACTAGATCGTTCGTCCTGGCTTAAAATGTTCATGGACCAAATGAATCGGTCCACTCGATCAAGAATGATGGGTCCAATTTTGCGGATCGGGAGGCGGCACTACGGAATGCGCCATGCTGACGGTAAGCTCGGGTATTTAATCGAGCCAATACCGGTCAACCTGGCCTAAATGCGAGAGTCAACGAGTCACTCGCTTATAGTGATTTCGTTATGGAAGCGGGTGCGATAAAGAACGTACTCATCTTTGCAATGGAAACCAATTTGCAGAGACGCTTCATTGCCCAAGGTGCAAACAAGATTTTCACCACGCTCACTAACGAGTTCTCAAAGGCACCGAGAATCGTTACATACGAGCATACCTGTCGTATCTTTTGATGCGAAACTCCAGAAGGGCCAACCGGTTGGCCCACACATTCTTCACATGATTGAGAATGTCGAGAAACTGGAGGCACTGAATTGTAAAATCAGTGAGAGCATTGTCATTGACCGAATGCTTCATTCTCTTCACGATGGTTTTGCTCTTTTCAGGGCGAACTACTATATGAATGACTTGAAAAGGAGTCCTCATGAGCTACACTCTCTTCTCGTACAGACCGAGAAGGATATGAAATTGAGTGGGAGCGTGAAGCAGGATGTTCTCACGATTTACAACAAATGTAAAGGTAAGGGCAAGGCTCATGGCGACCTAGCTGTAGGAAAGCCAAAGTTTAAGAAGCCAGGAAATGGTAAGAGTGCGCCTGGTGAGACTAGTGGCTCACATGGCAAGGCAAAGAGCAAGGGCGGAGACATAGAGTGCCACCATTATCACAAGACTGGACATTGGAGGAGGAACTATCCCGTCTACCGTGAGGACATCAAGGCAGGCCGCGTCGTTCCTGTTGGTATGTCATCTTATATTCATATGATTGAGATTAACCATGCAAGTTTCGGAACTTGGGTACTAGATACTGGTTGTGGTTCTCATCTGTGTAATCATTTGCAGGGCCTAAAGAACATCATACCTCTCAAAAAGGTGATGTGGACTGCGAGTCGGAATGGAGCACGAGTTGCTTTCTTTGCCTCGAAGGGAACATATGTAATCCAACTCCCTAGTGGTTTTGAGTTATCTTTAAATAACTGTTACTATTTACCCAGTTTATCTAAGAATATTATTTCTGTTTCCGTACTTGCTAAAGACGGTTTTACATTTTCAATAAAGGATAATAGTTGTATTTTCTCTTTTAATGAAATGATTTATGGCAAAGCAGTTTCCATGAATGGAATTTATATCTTAGATCAAACCACAGAAGTATTACACATGAATAATAAGAAATTAAAGGTTGGTGACAAAGATCAAACCTATCTATGGCATTGTCGAATGGGACACATAAATGAGAAACGCGTGAAGAAACTCGTCGATAATGGGACTATTCCCGCATTCGGATTTTCTACATATGGCACGTGTGAATCATGTCTCATTGGCAAGATGACTCGAATTTCCTTCAAAGGTGTTGGAATGCGCGCTAGTGACCTATTAGGACTCATACATACGAACGTATGTGGACCTATGTCAATTACCGCTAGAGATGGCTATAGATATTTTATCACTTTCACGGACGATTTGAGTAGATACGGATATGTCTACTTAATGAAGCATAAAAGTGAGTCCTTTGAGAAATTCAAGGAATACCAGAATAGGGTACATAACCAACTGGGTAGAAAGATTAAAGCACTCCGTTCAGATCGGGGTGACGAATATCTTTCAAATGAGTTTGATCAACACCTGAAAGACTGTGGAATCGTTTTGCAGTTAACTCCACCTGGAACACCTCAATTGAATGGTGTGTCCGAATGGAGAAATCGAACCTTACTTGATATGGTTCGATGCATGATGAGTCACACTGTGACACCCCGCGATAAAGCGGAAAATATAACTAATAAATTAAAGCGGAAATTGTGAGATTTTTAAAACCTTTTTGTTATAAGTTAAGGATTAAAACGCGGGTGCCAAAAACTAAATGAAACAAATGCTAAAATAGACCAATATAGGTTATTACAACCCAAGTCTAGAAAGCGGGGAAAAGATATCCCACGAATAAACATATAAGGGGTTTCTAAACTAGAAACTAAGGTACAAGGATTTAGTTCTCGCTAGCCCACACGTCTTCCCCACGTAAGCATCTTCACCACCTGTCATTCATGTAAACATGAACGCCACAGTCAGTGGGGAGTAACTCAAGGTTCTCCCAGCCACAATATGTCGAAATGCAAGTAACAAACACTTAATTGAACATATTAGTCATGCATCACATGTAGATAATGAAGGACAAGAAGATATAATGAGAATCATGATGAGACAGGCATAATACTTTCTTAATAGAATAGGCATGACATGCTAGAATAAACATGCAATCAAGGGCATGGAGCAACCAAGTTAACCAACTCATATTGACCGACTCAACAAGTGTAAGACATATACTTAGTATGAACTCACAAGAAAACCATTTAGACTCCAACCTCTTGGTAGGACGACGATCATAATACGGTCCTAGTCTAAACCTGGATCCAGACTCTCGGGATGGACGTCACCCGATTCGACAAACGATATACCAATCGTATCCAAGACTCGAAACATGGCACACACTCGTAACCAAAGGTCGAGTAACCTCTAATCGGAAACATGGCACACACTCGTAACCAAAGGTCCGAAGAAAGGCGGAAGGAGATCCTAATTCGGAAACATGGCACACACTCGTAACCAAAGGTCCGAAAGAGGAAAGATAACCTAATCCGGAAACATGGAACACACTCGTAACCAAAGGTCCGAAAGAGGAAAGATAACCCAATCCGGAAACATGGCACACACTCGTAACCAAAGGTCCGAAAGGGGTAAACAAGGAGTGTCAAATAGTCACACAATGTAAAACGTCACACTTGAGTCACAATAAGAGTAAGAAAGATCATGCAAACATCATATGACACGGGACCATTAATGTCACATCCATACTCATAGCTTGCATCTCACCATAAGTACGGATGGGAACCTCAATCCCGACGATCATATCGCAACTAGAGGGCTTATAGCTCACCCCTAGTATCCGATAGGACCAAGACTCTCACAACAGAGCAATACAAGGCATTATCAAGAATATGACCCTTCACAAATAACTATTTAATAATGATACTCATACTTGTCTTATATTAATAGATATTCCATTTTTCTAATTTAACATGTCAGTTAGATAAAATATAATAAATGATAATGAATAAATTACGTTATATGAAATTACGGGGTAAAATGTGACTGACTTATGTGGGTCATTCACAAACATTCCCTCAATAATGAGTTGGCCCAACCAAAAGAGCACACAAGTCCAACCAAAAGAAACATACAAGGCCAGCAATTAAGATGTGTCAAGCCCATCAAACTAAACAAAATGAGTCCAATACTTAAGGTCAAAGAGCCCAATTGAGCAAATATGTAAAAGTGAAATGTTAATAATTTACGCTATATAAAATATGAGACGGAAATCCAAACATTTCAAATAAACTAAATAGCGCCAAAACTACTCAATCCCACGCCTCAAAGACCCAAAACACGGCCCAACCTACGACCAAGTGCAACTCCTACGACCACCTAACCAAGACCCGAAAACCACCACATACGCACGCTACCCTAGCTACCATATCCGCCCCAAGGCAGCCACCAAAGATCGCCCAAACGAACCACCGTTTCAGCCACCCAAAACACGGTCCAAAACAGTCCTTCCACGGCTCCAAAACAGAGCCCAAATCAGTCAAATGAGTGCATACAAAACGTCCCAAAACTCAGCATGTAATCGTCTCAAAATTCGTCTCAAAACCTGCACTTTTAAGCACCAAGACAGTTCCCAACAAGGCACTATTTACACGACTAAACACAGTCCCGAATGCCCTACAAAAACGCCTCGAGGACAACTCAAAAACAGTCCCATTCTCAGCTCAGAAAACCCATCCCGAAAAAAAGGTATTTTACCGTCCAAAAATCAGCACCAAAACAGTCCCAATCTCAGCATGAAACCGTCTATCACAGCTCCCAAAAACGACACTCAACAAGTGCGGACCACCCCCATTCCGATTTGTCCAAATCGGAGGACAACACCGTCCCAAAAACATCCATTTCAGACATTAACATAAGATGAAAACTTACCAAGCACATGAGACAAGCAAAGGACCAAACTTTATCAGAGAAAGGACATATAAACGACAGAACAAGACGGATTTTCGACATTTGTCGAGTAACCTATCCCCGTTACCTTTTCCTTGCGAATTCCAGAGTAAGAACGTCCAAAACACGAGCCTATCCTCAGTCTTCAACTAAAAGGGAAGAAAAACGAGTAACAAGGGTCACAAAACTGAGTTTGTAAAAAGATGCCCATTTCGAAAATTCAACAAGATTAAGACTTTCTTACCTAGAAATGAGGAGGAAGAAGAGAGGAAGCTAATGGTGTAAAAATCATGAAATTTGGTTGGGAAACGGAGTCGGGATCGGAGTTTGAAGGGGGACGGGAATGGAGGCTGTGTTTCATTGTTGTTGTTGTTGTTGTTTGTTGCTGCAAGTAGTACGAAAAAGAAGAAGGGGAAAAGAAGGGGGTGGGTCATACGGGTAGTAGTAATATGGAGTATATATAATAATAATAATAATAATAATAATAATAATAATAATAATAATAATAATAATAATAATAATAATAATAATAATAATATGTAAGATATTTAAAGTAGAGTGTAGGGTGTTAGGTGAGCGAGTTGTCGATTTTCGATTGGTCCGGATTAAAGCAGGTACTAAGTGAAATGAGACGGTCTATAGCTAGACGGATTAATGTCTCGAGTTTATATTAACTTGAGACGGAAACTAATATCATTACTGTCAGTATTATTATCCGACCAAAAGTATGTATACATTTATTCTTATAGAATTTACGCCTCAAAAATGTAATTTAATAATACGTATTTTTTTTATTTTTATAAATGAGCTTTTATATATTACTTTTATAAAAATCGTGTTTGACATAAAATAATTAAATAGAATAATTCAAAAATATATAACAAAATAATTAAACGGTTTAATAAATTTTAAATGTCAAAAGGGGAAGTTCGCGGGTGTTACAATCACCCCATCTTTTAAAAAGTTTCGTCCTCGAAACTTGAAGGTAGAAAAGAAAGGTTGTAAAAAGTAAAACTGAACTTTTAAAATCGGTAACCAAAACATTCAAAGGTTGCTCGTAAGAATTAAAAATTCTTTCAAAAGTTTCAAATAAAATTTTCCGACAGAACCAGATTCTCATCAAAGGAACGAAAGTGTTCTCGTTGCGCATTCAAGAACATCACATTCCAAATCCAAGATAAGGTTAAAAGCAAATCATTTGTATAAATCGAAAATCAAAATACTTTCAAAAACATTGATGAAGAGTTTTCAAAAGTATAAGTCTCATTCATGGAACGAAATTGCTCTTGTCGTGCACACAAGAACGCTAACTTTCCAAGTTAAAGACAAATTTAAAACAAAAATCATTCGCCGACAAGCGTAGAACAAGTTATTAAACGTTTCAAATAACGAGTTCTAACATCCGATCAACGTCGAAAATCAAAAGAAAGAGGCAATTCACTCAAATTTTCTCTTGCAAAAGCCAAAATAGAAATGAAGAATTCACCCTTTTAAACTCAAAAAGGAGTCAAGTCCCTGAAAATATGATACTAAACTTTTTCAAAGCAATCATAAAAATATCAAAGTTAACAGAAAGTGGGTAAAATTTAAAGAGATCACAGGTTTAGCAATCAAAATCATGATAAAGGAGTCTATACTAAAGGAACAAATATGGAATTAAATCAAATTTTCATTTTCAAATCTTTAAAATAGGTAAGGTTTTGCAAAAATGACATAAACTTTTAACAACGAACTAAAACAGGTGACTTGAAAGTTTTAGAAGTTGTACAAAAAGGAAGATAACTTAGATCGCATAAAAACAGGGTACGTTAAGAGAGTTCAAACCTAACTAATCAAAAGGGCTATGATGAATTTCATAGGGTAAGGATTGAAGTCAAAACAATAGGAATGTCGAGGGTAGAGTTTTTATAGGTCACTAGCATCAAACTTAAGGGAGGAGCAAGATGAAGTAAGGAAGAGAGGTATAAACGGTAACGCTTATGGTCAAAGAAGAAGATGAATTAGACAACAAGGAAATGCCAGACACTCAAACTTCAAACAACAACATCATCCTAAGCGGTTCTGAAAACTTCCTAACAACAAAACTTATAATCACAACATTCCCAAGAATTTCCTCAAATCACTTATGTTACTTCATCCTAAGCAATTCCATGAAACAAGGTACTCCACTATAAGTGTGATCTCATCACTCCAAATCCTCAAACATCCACAAACAACTTCCACAAGATCGAGGTCGAGGTCAAAATTTCCAACAAAGCTACACTCATATCCAACTAGCGTCAACCACGGGTTTCTCAAATATTCCACAAGGTTCTCATTTAGGGTAAGGTAGTAACATGCCAACCTTAAGTCTGAAAAATCACTAGGATCTCAAGTCCTTCTATCCTTTTACTTATTACGGATTCCCAAAAGTAGATCTACACTTATCTACAACATCATCCCATCATCTCAAGTACTCAATACAACCTCAAAGTTTCTAAAACCATAAATTAAAACTATGTCCTGTAACCTAACCATTGGTGCCAACCATACCTTTATCCTTTTCAGTTACTAAAACAAGTGCTAAGACTCCCCAACAATGTAGCTTACTCTCACTCTCATATCATACCTCAAGTAGTAATCAATATCACTCACTTACACCAACCGATAATCCCACATTTAACATTTCTCACATGGTGACACAAACATTAAACCCTCATATCCAAGGCAACTACCAAAGTTAATCCCAAACTTGACTTAGTCAATCCTATATCCTCAATTTCACCATTCGATTTCATCCACCTTAGGTCAAGTACTAAGCATTAGTATCCCAGACATAAACAACAAAGCCAAGTTCTATAACCTTAGTAACCAATGCCACTCACACTTGACATACAAAATCTACCAATCAAATATACTCACTTTATCAAGGATCTAGGTATAAGAATCATCAAGTACGTCTCATCACACTACCTAAGTCTCTCCAACATCAAATCATCTCAAAACCAGGATTAAGGGTCAAACACAACAATCTCCTCAAAAGTCAAATTTCCAACCAAGGTCAACATTTCTCAAAAGAAAGAGTACCATAAAAAGGTGTTCAGGGAGGATAAGCAAGGAACAAAGAACAAGTTAGGAGTACAAGAGTAGCTTTCAAAGTAAAACGGAAGAGAGTTTAGAAAAAGGATAAGCACCAAGAGATAAAGAATAAGGCAAAGTACACAAAGAATGTGAAACATCTTCGAGGAAGTAGAAGCATTCTTCAAAGGTTGAAAAATCTTCAATCTCTAGCAATAGGCACCAAATCTTGGTCTTCATGTAGATAAGCTCACGGTAATTGATCCAAGGGCACAACAATTATTAAATGACAATCAACAAACAGGTTAGAACCTAACAAAGAGCAAACACACTACAGACTACCACCTTAGGTCCTTAAGTCTACCCATCTCTCATTCATTATTCAAGGTCAAGTTCAAATTAAATTCGGGGTACACGTGTGTGCGTCGGGAGCAACATATGCTCTGATACAAACTGTGACACCCCGCGATAAAGCGGAAAATATAACTAATAAATTAAAGCGTAAATTGTGAGATTTTTAAAAACTTTTTGTTATAAGTTAAGGATTAAAACGCGGGTGCCAAAAACTAAATGAAACAAATGCTAAAATAGACCAATATAGGTTATTACAACCCAAGTCTAGAAAGCGGGGAAAAGATATCCCACGAATAAACATATAAGGGGTTTCTAAACTAGAAACTAAGGTCCAAGGATTTAGTTCTCGCTAGCCCACACGTCTTCCCCACGTAAGCATCTTCACCACCTGTCATTCATGTAAACATGAACGCCACAGTCAGTGGGGAGTAACTCAAGGTTCTCCCAGCCACAATATGTCGAAATGCAAGTAACAAACACTTAATTGAACATATTAGTCATGCATCACATGTAGATAATGAAGGACAAGAAGATATAATGAGAATCATGATGAGACAGGCATAATACTTCCTTAATAGAATAGGCATGACATGCTAGAATAAACATGCAATCAAGGGCATGGAGCAACCAAGTCAACCAACTCATATTGACCGACTCAACAAGTGTAAGACATATACTTAGTATGAACTCACAAGACAACCATTTAGACTCCAACCTCTTGGTAGGACGACGATCATAATACGGTCCTAGTCTAAACCTGGATCCAGACTCTCGGGATGGACGTCACCCGATTCGACAAACGATATACCAATCGTATCCAAGACTCGAAACATGGCACACACTCGTAACCAAAGGTCGAGTAACCTCTAATCGGAAACATGGCACACACTCGTAACCAAAGGTCCGAAGAAAGGCGGAAGGAGATCCTAATTCGGAAACATGGCATACACTCGTAACCAAAGGTCCGAAAAAGGAAAGATAACCTAATCCGGAAACATGGCACACACTCGTAACCAAAGGTCCGAAAGAGGAAAGATAACCCAATCCGGAAACATGGCACACACTCGTAACCAAAGGTCCGAAAGGGGTAAACAAGGAGTGTCAAGTAGTCACACAATGTAAAACGTCACACTTGAGTCACAATAAGAGTAAGAAAGATCATGCAAACATCATATGACACAGGACCATTAATGTCACATTCATACTCATGGCTTGCATCTCACCATAAGTACGGATGGGAACCTCAATCCCGACGATCATATCGCAACTAGAGGGCTTATAGCTCACCCCTAGTATCCGATAGGACCAAGACTCTCACAACAGAGCAATACAAGGCATTATCAAGAATATGACCCTTCACAAATAACTATTTAATAATGATACTCATACTTGTCTTATATTAATAGATATTCCATTTTTCTAATTTAACATGTCAGTTAGATAAAATATAATAAATGATAATGAATAAATTACGTTATATGAAATTACGGGGTAAAATGTGACTGACTTATCTGGGTCATTCACAAACATTCCCTCAATAATGGGTTGGCCCAACCAAAAGAGCACACAAGTCCAACCAAAAGAAACATACAAGCCCAGCAATTAAGATGTGTCAAGCCCATCAAACTAAACAAAATGAGTCCAATACTTACGGTCAAAGAGCCCAATTGAGCAAATATGTAAAAGTGAAATGTTAATAATTTACGCTATATAAAATATGAGACGGAAATCCAAACATTTCAAATAAACTAAATAGCGCCAAAACTACTCAATCCCACGCCTCAAAGACCCAAAACACGGCCCAACCTACGGCCAAGTGCAACTCCTACGACTACCTAACCAAGACTCGAAAACCACCACATACGCACGCTACCCTAGCTACCATATCCGCCCCAAGGCAGCCACCAAAGATCGCCCAAACGGGCAGCCATGAGCAGCCAAGGAAACGGCCCATGAACCACCATTTCAGCCACCCAAAACACGGTCTAAAACAGTCCTTCCACGGCTCCAAAACAGAGCCCAAATCAGTCAAATGAGTGCATACAAAACGTCCCAAAACTCAGCATGTAATCGTCTCAAAATTCATCTCAAAACCTGCACTTTTAAGCACCAAGACAGTTCCCAACAAGGCACTATTTACACGACTAAACACAGTCCCGAATGCCCTACAAAAACGCCTCGAGGACAACCCAAAAACAGTCCCATTCTCAGCTCAGAAAACCCGTCCCGAAAAAAAGGTATTTTATCGTCCAAAAATCAGCACCAAAACAGTCCCAATCTCAGCATGAAACCGTCTATCACAGCTCCCAAAAACGACACTCAACAGTGCAGACCACCCCCCATTCCGACTGTCCAAATCAGAGGACAACACCGTCCCAAAAACATCCATTTCAGACATTAACATAAGATGAAAACTTACCAAGCACATGAGACAAGCAAAGGACCAAACTTTATCAGAGAAAGGACATATAAACGACACAACAAGACGGATTTTCGACATTTGTCGAGTAACCTATCCCCGTTACCTTTTCCTCGCGAATTCCAGAGTAAGAACGTCCAAAACACGAGCTTATCCTCAGTCTTCAACTAAAAGGGAAGAAAAACGAGTAACAAGGGTCACAAAACTGAGTTTGTAAAAAGATGCCCATTTCGAAAATTCAACAAGATTAAGACTTTCTTACCTAGAAACGAGGAGGAAGAAGAGAGGAAGCTAATGGTGTAAAAATCATGAAATTTGGTTGGAAAACGGAGTCGGGATCGGAGTTTGAAGGGGGACGGGAATGGAGGCTGTGTTTCATTGTTGTTGTTGTTGTTTGTTGCTGCAGGTAGTACGAAAAAGAAGAAGGGGAAAAGAAGGGGGTGGGTCATATGGGTAGTAGTAATATGGAGTATATATAATAATAATAATAATAATAATAATAATAATAATAATAATAATAATAATAATAATAATAATAATAATAATAATAATAATAATATGTAAGATATTTAAAGTAGAGTGTAGGGTGTTAGGTGAGCGAGTTGTCGATTTTCGATTGGTCCGGATTAAAGCAGGTACTAAGTGAAATGAGACGGTCTATAGCTAGACGGATTAATGTCTCGAGTTTATATTAACTTGAGACGGAAACTAATATCATTACTGTCAGTATTATTATTCGACCAAAAGTATGTATACATTTATTCTTATAGAATTTACGCCTCAAAAATGTAATTTAATAATACGTATTTTTTTTTTTTATAAATGAGCTTTTATATATTACTTTTATAAAAATCGTGTTTGACATAAAATAATTAAATAGAATAATTCAAAAATATATAACAAAATAATTAAACGGTTTAATAAATTTTAAATGTCAAAAGGGGAAGTTCGCGGGTGTTACACACACGGTAGTGCCTGATTCATTATGGGGTTATGCTCTTTTGTCAGCCGCTCTTATACTTAACCGAAGTCCGTCTAAAGCTGTCGACAAGACTCCATATGAAATGTGGAAGGGAACGGTCCCTAACTTGTCCTTTATTCGGGTTTGGGGCTGCGAGGCTTATGTCAAGTGGAGACACGAGGATAAGTTCGGCCCGCGATCGGTCAAGACATACTTTATAGGTTATCCAAAAAGGAACATTTGGTCATTACTTCTATTCGCCTACCGAACATCGAGTTTTTGTTGCGGCTAGTGCGACGTTCTTAGAGAAAGAATTTCTCGAGAACAAGTCGAGTACTAGAACCTTCGAGCTGTCGGAGATTCCAAACCAACAACCGAGGAACAGGATGGAGGAAGTCTGTACCTCCAACGATGATACGGTTAATATTCCTGAGGAACCTAGGAGGTCGGGTAGAGACTCTCATCCTCCGGACAGATACATTGGTATGGTCGAGGAGAATGACGTTTTACTTCTAGAAAGTAATGAACCCGCAACCTATAAAGGTGCTATGGCCTGTTCCGACTCAAAGCTATGGCTCGAAGCCATGCAATCCGAGATGGACTCCATGTATGAGAATAACGTATGGGATCTAGTTGATTTATCTAATAAGGTAAAACCTCTACAATGCAAATGGCTTTACAAAATAAAGCGTTCTGTAGACGCGCAACCAGATATCTATAAGGCACGACTTGTGGAAAAAGGTTTCACTCAAGTGCAAGGATTGCATTATGATGAGATTTTTGCACCTGTAGTCATGTTACGTTCCATTCGGATAATCTTAGCGATTGCCGCATTTCATGATTATGAGATTTGGCAAATGGATGTGAAAACCGCCTTCTTAAACGGTTATTTGGAGGAAGAGTTGTACATGGTGCAACCCGAAGGTTTCATAGATCCTAAACATCCTAAGAAAGTATGCAAGCTTAAGCGTTCCATTTATGGACTTAAGCAAGCTTCTCGGAGTTGGAATCATCGTTTCGACCAAGTGATAAAAGAGTATGGTTTCACTCGATCGGTCGAAGAACCATGCTTATATATCAAGTCGAGTGGGAGCAAGATTGTATTCTTGATATTATATGTCGATGACATACTCTTGATTGGGAATGACATTCCTCTCCTATCTTTGGTTAAAGAATGGTAGAAGAACCATTTCCAGATGAAAGATCTGGGTGAGGCACAGCGTATTTTGGGAATCCGTATCTACCGAGATAGATCACGACAGACGTTATCACTTAGTCATGAGTCTTATTTGGATAAGGTTCTTGAGAGGTTCAGCATGACCAACTCCAAGAAGGGGAACCTTCCTATGACGACGGGATGCGATTGAGCAAGTCTCGATCACCCACGACGCCGGAAGGGATAGAGCGCATGAGTCGTGTTCCTTATGCATCTGCAATAGGATCGATCATGTATGCCATGATATGCACACGTCCAGACGTGGCATATGCATTGAGTATGACGAGTCGGTACCAAAAGACTCCAGGTGAAACACACTGGATAGCAGTCAAAATATCCTCAAGTACCTACGGAGGACTAAGGATTGGGTATTGACTTATGGAGGCGATACTAAGCTATGCGCAACCGATTCTGTGAGATGCTAGCTTCCAAACGGATCGAGATGATTCAAAATCTCGGTCCGGGTTCGTCTTCACTCTTAATGGTGCTGCGGTCAGCTGGAAGAGTTCCAAACAGTGTTGTTGTAGCGATTCTACTACTGAATCCGAGTACTATGCCGCTTCGGAGGCAGCAAAGGAAGCGATATGGATGCGTCAATTCTTACAAGGGCTTTCGGTAGTTCCTAGTTCGAATGACCCGATCACCATCTATTGTGACAATAGAGGTGCCATCTTCCAGGCTAAGGAGCCAAAGTCTAGCAACAAATCTAGACATGTACTTCGGAAGGCTCACCTGATCCGTGATTACGTGGAGCAAGAAGAGATAGTGATTGACAAGATTGCGACGGATGATAACATCGCGGATCCTCTCACCAAACCGTTGAATTATGATAAGCATGTAGGGCATGTAAATTCCATGGGAATTAAACATGTTCCTGAGTTGTAGTACTTGATTATGGATTTGATACATTATCTTTTTCATATACTATTTATAACTTCATCGTTTTATATATAATATTTTGTTTTTCATGTGGATTGTACTGACAACATTGAACGCCACAGAGTGAACTGAATTACATTATAATTTGTTTTGGTCCGTAATCGCCAGTGTGAGCTGATAACTCCGGCTATTATATTGTGCAGTCGATTGATGGTGGGTTCAACGAGCCATAAGTCAAACGGTTGACTGATCGATCACAGATACGAGATTATGACGATACCTCGTAGGACAACTTTTTGTGACAACGTAATGGAGTCCTAAATGTTTAATAAACATTCGGTGCCAGGTCGTGGATAGGACATCCATTGTGTTCCTAGAGTCGATTCTTTTGACTATCGACTGTCTCATGAGATTAAGGCAGTTTTTGGGTGACTTTGGTTTCTTTCTCACGGTCTGCCGTAACTGGAGGCTAGTAGATTTTTTCTGGGTCATTTCATACTGTTCTTACATCTGCAGGATTTGAGTTGAGGAAAATATCCAACCTTTATCAGGTATAGTTATTTCTCAGGGCCACTCGAGGAGTTGTAACTGAAATGCATGGCCATGCTAGAATGTTGAATCGTTTATCAGTTAAGTTACTCTCTAGTCGGGGAAACCGCTCTTGATATTGATCGCTTGTAAAATACGACCTTTGTGAATTCAGATTTGCAAATTGTTTTACATTGAGTGGGAGAAATTTTAGGATATGAGAATCGGTTATCGCACATACACTTGTGAGGACAAGTGGGAGTTTGTTGGAGCTTGTGTCCTCCACAAATTAGTGTGATAACATTTGTAAATCTCTTACAAGTTCACAAGGGTATACTTCGTATATTTAATCAGTTGATTAACGTTTACCTAATAACGGTTGGCTTGCTAGAAAGTTTGACGTTATTATCATACAGATGGTGGTGATCAACTGGTCCCTAAAGGTCACACCTATAGGATGTGTTTGAGAAATGTGGTTATAGAAATATAATCACATTGATGCCCAAAATGACTAAAAAGGTAGTCAATGTGTTGATGAGATAATTATTTAATAAAATTAAATAATATTAAGTTGAGACAAATTAACTGTCAATTCGTAAATTAAATATAATAAGTTATATTTAGTTAAATATATTTAGTTGAGACCAATAAACAAGAGGCACAAACAAGGGTTTACAGCAGACTTGACAGATTCTTGATTAACCAGGACTGGCTTCAACGTTTTCCTAATATGACTGCTCATTTCCATCCTGCTAGATACTTTGATCACTGCCCTTGTGTAGTGAGTGATAACCAGGTGTCTGCTCATTCTTGCTGCATATGTGAAAATTCAGATGAAACACAAGATCACCTGTTCTTTCAATGTGAATACAGTCAAAGAGTCCTGCAGGCAGTTGAGAAGTGGTGTGGTTTCAGGGTTGATGTTACTATGGCAGTATTGGCATCTCCTGGCAGTAGAATGAAAGGATTGAAGCAGCTGGTGCACTGTCAGATATGGGTCTCTTGTTATTACCATATCTGGTTGGAAAGAAATAATGCAAGATTGCAAGCAGTGGTCACCTCTCCTGCTAAGTTGGCTGAAAGGATAATAACAGATGCTAAGACGAGAATATTGAGTAAGGTTTGCAAAACCAAATTTGGGCAGGATAGTGTGTGGTTGAGAAAATGGGGTTGTTTAGTAACATGATTGTATTTTAAGCTTCCTCTCTTTTGTTCTTTGGAACAAATCCTTGTATATCTTTTTTGAGTTTTAATATATTCTTACATTTCACCAAAAAAATAAATATATTTAATGTTAGCTTGGACGAATTAATCTGTTAATTCGTAATTAAATATAATCAGTTATGTTTAATATCAACAAGATGAATGTGTCATAGTGGTAATAGTGAGGGTACACAAACCAAGAGGTCATGGGTTCGATCCTCACTAGATGACAATTCAACATATTTTATATATTTTTGGAAAGACCAAAAATAAGGAGAATAATCTCCTTATTTCGGTCAGTTAGGCCGAAAATTAGGAGAGATTTATTTTTTCCTAATTGACTCCTAATTTCGGCTACTATAAGAAAGAAAGGGTGAGAATTCTTCTACCCTAATTCTTTTCTTTGACCTTGCCTCCTCTCTCATCAGAAAAACACAAAAACAACTAAATTTTACAGAAAATTTTAGATCGATTTCTAGCATAATCAAAGGGCATATCTCATATCGTCTTGGGTGCAACTAATAGGCGAATATCAATTTTGATATTGTTCTTAAGCCAATTTTGCTAGGACCGAAGGTTAATTCTAAATCCTTTATGCTTTGTTTATGTATTTTGTTTATGACCATTGATCATCATTGTTAAACTCGTTATGATCCTTCTAGTTTAAGGGAAGTATACAGATTATTTCCCACAATATTAATATTAATATTAATATTAATATTAATATTAATATTAATATTAATATTAATATTAATATTAATATTAATATTAATATTAATATTAATATTAATATTATTTCAGTTCAATTCAGCTCTAATCAGCTTAGTACAGTTCAGCTCAGCTCCATTCAGTTAAGTTCAGTTCAGCTCCATTCAGTTCAGTTCAGCTCAGCTCCATTCAGTTCAGTTCAGCTTAGCTCAGTTCAGTTCAGCTCCATTCAGTTAAGTTAAGTTCAGTTTAGTTCTGCTCTAAAAAGCCAGAAAGAACAGGGCCTAAGTCTGCCTAAGTAACCGTTTCTTGGGGGTTGTTTGTTGATTCTAAACTACGGAGATAAAGAGAAAAGAGACAGTAAATGAACAAGCAATGAATTATAAGGAAATTACCAGAAAGAGAGAAATAGCTAGGATAGTCGGTTCACCACGGTTTTCAAGGGATCCAATCTAGGGTCAAAGGTCAGCTTGAACTCGATCTGCAGGGTAATGAAAAGTTCCTTCCGGTCCGCTATTCGCCCTAAAACATTACTAACTTAGCTTCCTCTCTCATTAGAATGTACTAATGTTCACTGCAGATCTCACCCCTTCCATTCTTCCGATCTAGGTCAAGGCGTATCAAATCAACTAGCTAAATGCGTCGACTCAAGCAGCTAATTGCTATTAAATACAGTGATTAACAACACAAACCTAATTCTAGCCAAGCCTAATCACCTAATCATATCTTCCCTAATTACCATGTCTCCCCTTATGTCCTAGCATAAGGAAATTAGCTATGCATAATGTAAATTGATCAAAAATCAATAAAGATAGACAAGATAAATAAATTGAACAAGATAATAAATTACTAAAGAAACAAGAGTTGAATAAATAAAGCAAAGAGATGACAAGAAGAACAATTGCAACAAAATAATAAATTCAAATTAAGGATCGAAAGTACCGAATACTAGGGAATTCCAAGAAAATAGAGGTTTTAGGTCTAAGGAGTAAAGTGCCAAGAGAAGAGATCCTCCGCCGTCGTTCTCCCTTCTCCTTATTTATTCTAAGATACAAATAAAATATCCGAAAGATAAATCTAAAAGATTGCGTAATCATCAAAACCTCTCGATCGAGTAGAAACAAACCACTCGATCGAGAACAATAAGGGTCAAACATCTCGATCGAGCAACACAGGTACTCGATCGAGCAACACAAGTACTCGATCGAGGAACTCAGCAAACATTCTTCTCGATCGAGCAAAGGAAAGCACTCTATCGAGAGTTCTCAACAACAAAGGCTACTCGATCGAGCAGGTTTAACAGCCAACTTAATTGATCGAGCGTAGTAGCATTGTATCAGCGTGGATGAACTCGAGACACCTTCCGAAGCAACTTCACGCATCCATGGGTGACAGATTCCGGGCTCCGATTCTTCTATCTTCAAAATTTATGCAAACGGGACAAGTTCAGGCTTGATCATGCTCCTCTCCGGTTCATACCTGCAAATAATACAAGACAAACCAAAGTAGACTATTCGGGGGCATTTGTAGCTAGTTTCCACATAAATAACACAGAAATGCGTGTAAATATAGGGTAAAACCATATATAAAATGCACGCATCAAATCTCCCCAAACCAAACCTTTGCTTGTCCCCAAGAAAACTGTAAATGCAACTACAAACAACTAGTGGAACGGGACCAACTTACTAGCTACAAATTGTCCACCCAAACCAATTTAATGCAACAAATTAGCAAAGCAGCAATGGGTCAAGTGCAAACGAGTTAAATCAATGTTTTGAAACTACTGAACCGTCGACCTTGCAAGACTCATATATATCGGACTGTCACAGGTCGCTTATCACACAAAACAAGCACAAGGCGAGTATAATTTTGTGAGATAGAAAGAAATAAAGCCGCTCACCTAACTCGACTTATAAGAACATGCATGCAACTAACATGAAACCGATTTCTACCGACCGTACATATGCATTCCAACCAATCAGGATCAAGACACATGCCGAGGACTTACATGTAGAGTGAGGTGAGGTAATTGGGTAAGAAGGGGCAAAAAAAATTTGGATAAGTGGAGGTAAAGCCAAGCTGGTACAACCGTAACCAAATAATAAACTCATTCCGCTTCACTACTCAATACAAAACGTAAAATCGTGCCACTGTGGTAAAACATCACTCACACCATCAAAAGAATCCCCATGAAAAATAATGATAAGCATGGGAGTAATATTCAATAACCTTCTTCATATGATTCGTTTCTTTTTTTTTGTTTTCTTTCATTCAACATTTTTTCAAACTTTTCCATTTCATTTTTTTTTCTTTTTCTTTCCATTCTCCTCATCTTCTTAATTCAAGACGGTATACCAAATTGATAATCACAACATACCCAAAATAACTGCTAACTAGCTTGACTAGGGTAGGCTAATTTTTGGATCGTAGTCAAATAATGGGTCAAAACATGTCAATTTGGCTATGTGAGGCTCATTGGTAGAAATGAAAGAAAGGGTCGTAAGTTACCTCTCCACATGTGTCACCGCCACGAACCCGAATGCATACAGGTACTAAGAAAAGAATGTCATGTCTGTGCAATTTGATGTTACATGCCCTATAAGGAGTACTACTCACATCCTAAATGAAACCGGTCATGAATGTCATCAGTTTATCAGGCTCTAAATCTTAGAATGTATATGTAGTTTGCCAATATTAGAGTCAAGTCTATTCGTTCAGCGGAGTTTAAACAAAAACTCGTAGATTACGCAAATAACTGTGCCACTAAAAATGTTAAAAATGTGCAAGGCATAGGTAAAAGTACTCAATGTAGCATAAAAGTCTCAACGTTCCGACTCAACCTACATGTAAAAATAAACGTGGAAATTTTTATTATTTCTAAAATTTTTCAATTTTTATAAGATTTTTTTAATTTTGTTGAAATTAAAATAAACAATGCATGTGAAAATAAACGTGCAAACTGAAATGCAATAAAACAATATGCAGACATAGATATGGATGCATATACCCTCCCCAAACCAAACCGTACAATGCCCTCATTGTACTCAAAAATAGGGAAAGGAAATGCAAACTGAAAAGAAGAATGTAGCTTCCGAAAACTTACAAGATAACGCGAAGTAGAGACCTCGCCAAACCAGCCAGCAACAAGGGAGGTCGTAAACAGCCCCATAACATCGCTGCACGCGAGTTAAGGTAAATAAACTCGATCGAGGGGGTAAAGTACTCGATCGAGTAAAATGGGGCATCAGAAGCGCTCGATCGAGAGACCAGAGCACTCGATCGAGAGGTCAACTATTCAGGGTGCTCGATCGAGAGCACAGAGTACTCGATCGATGGATGAAAGTCCTCGATCAAGAGAGTAAGTACTCAATCGAGAAGACTGCAATACGAGCCCCTAGGCGTCATTCGAGGCACCTGTAAACATGCAACAAACGACCCAAAGAGCTAATAAAACCAGTTCAAACGTTCCAGTCTATCAACCAAAAAGTTACCAACTAAAGCACACAGAACTAACTAACAGTTTTAAGCAAAGTACAATAGATTACAAGACGGGTTGCCTCCCGGATAGCGCATGTTTATGAGGTCCCGCACGACCTTTTGGCTTCAATTTTCTTGCTCATCAAGATGGTCGAAGTAGAATACTTCGACATTGCCAACAAAATCATCTGCTCCATAGTAATGCTTCACATGACGACCATTCACTTTAAATCTGCTGCCCTCGTGATGCTCTAACTCAACGGACCCAAACTTTTTGACACCAGTCACTGTATAGGGGCCACTCCCCCCGGACTTCAGCGTACCAGGAAATATGCGCAGTCGGGCATTAAACAGTAACACCTTCTGCCCGACATGGAATTCTCGCAGTATGATTATTTTGTCGTGCCATCTCTTCGTCTTCTCCTTGTATATGCGCGCAGTGTCATAGGCATTGAGCCTAAACTTTTCTAGCTCATCTAGCTACAATAAACGGTTATCACCACACAACTTAGAATCATAATTCAATTCACGTATAGCCCATCAAGCCTTGCGTTCTAGTTCAACAGGTAAATGACAAGACTTTCTATAAACCAACCGATAAGGTGATGCTCCAATCGGCGTTTTAAAGGCAGTCCGATATGCCCATAATGTGTCATCTAATTTTAGACTCCAATCCTTCCGTGATTTAGAAACAACTTTAGCCAAAATCTCCTTTAGTTCCCTATTAGAGATCTCAACCTGCCCACTGGTTTGGGGATGATACCCCAAACCTCTACGATGTTGGACACCGACTTTAGACAGTATAGCTGTAAGTTTCTTTTCTTTAAAATGCATACCCCCATCACTAATGACGACCATAGGGACACCAAATCTGGGGAAAATAATCTTTTTAAACAATTTAATCATGGTCTTGGCATCACAATTAGGTGAAGCATTAGCCTCTAGCCATTTAGACACATAGTCTATAGCTACCAAAATATACCTGTTACCTTTACTAGACGGAAAGGGTCCTTGGAAATCAATGCCCCACACATCAAAAATCTCGACCTCTAGAATGCCATTTTGGGGCATCTCATGTGTCTTAGAAATATTTCTCGAGCGCTGGCAAGCATCACAAGCTGAAACAAACACTTTAGCATCTGCAAAAAAAGTAGGCCAGAAGAAACCAGACTGAAGTCCTTAGCCACGGTTCACGACGGACCGTGGTGACCGCCATAAGAGGAAGAATGACATCCCTCTAGGATTTCTTTGGTCTCCCACTGCAGAATACACCATCTATAAAGACCGTCTGCACACTCTTTAAACAAATAAGGATCATCCCAGAAGTATCGCTTCACCTCGTGAAAGAATCGCTTCTTCTGCTGATATGACAGGTTAGGTGAAAGCGCACCACCTAAAACATAGTTAGCATAATCTCCATACCACGAATCAATACATGTGTTAGTAGCAACCACAAATAAAGAATCATCAGGAAAAGAATCATTAATAGGTAAAGGATCCTCTCCCTTCTACTGCGGTAATCGCGACAGGTGATCAACTACTACATTCTCGGCGCCTGTCTTGTCTTTGATTTGCAGATCAAATTCCTGGAGGAGGAGTATCCACCGTAACAATAGTGGCTTAGAGTCCTTCTTAGCAAGAAGGTGTCTCAGCGCTGCATGGTCCGTAAAACAGTGACTTGCGAACCTATCAAATAAGAGCGAAATTTCTACAACGCGTAAACTACAGCTAACAACTCCTTCTCAGTGGTAGTGTACTTCACTTGAGCCTCATACAGAGTGGCTCACATAGTAAATCGCACTCAAAGCCTTGTCTTTCCGCTGGCCCAACACCGCTCCTAGTGCATAATCACTAGCATCACACATAATCTCAAACGGAAGCTCTCAGTTGGGAGGCTGGATAATCGGTGCTGAAATCAAGGCCTGTTTCAACTTGTTAAAAGCAGAAAGACACTCATCAGTAAATACAAATGGGACATCCTTTAGTAATAACTGTGTAAGTGGTTTAGCAATTTTTGAAAAGTCCTTGATGAACCGGCGATAAAAGCCAGCATGTCCAAGGAAACTCCTCACTCCTTTAACATTAACAGGAGGAGGTAATTGCTTACTCACTTGCACCTTTACTCTATCGACCTCAATGCCCCTATCAGAAACTAAGTGCCCCAAGACAATGTTGGAAAATGTGTCCTCAACAATAGTGCTATCACATGATTTAATATCATAATTAAATCTCATAATAAGAATACGTAAGGGATGATTCATTTATATAGTCAACAGATAAACATTAATCGATAACGATTGGCTTGCTAGAGTTTGACGTTACTGTCGTGGGACGGTGGTGGTCAGTTGATCCCTTAAGGTCACACCTAAAGGATGATGCCCTTATCAGTAGATTTGATTAATTGTATGATGATACAAATTGATCAATTCCTTAAAATTGAACAATTCATTTGTGAGAGAGAATATTGATATCTTATTGTAATGGGATTAAATAAGATTTATTTTAGTAATTGAAATACTTTATTACTAAAATTGTTTATTGTTTGTGAAATAATTGAGATAAGAATAAATGGTTAATTATAAGTGTAAATTGATAAACAGTATCAATATAATCACCCTTTTTCATAATCAGTACCAACATAAAATTTAATTTGTAAACAATATCAACTTATTTGCTCCGATCAATAAGTGGTACCAATTGACCTGAAAGTGCCACTTATTTACTTATACTCCCCTAAAATGACGAAAGTACCCTTATTTTAACCTTAGCCTCATCTTCTTCTTCTAACTTCTATTATTTCAATCCAAACTTACACATCACACTTCATATTCTCCAAAAACCTTTCAAATTACCATTCATCATTCGTAATCACCATTATCTTCATCATTTTTCATTACCAATTTTCAGTGGCACGATTCCTCACTCGCCCATCATCTTTAACATCTAGCCTCTGAAATCTGGAACGCGAGTATGATTCTTCACCCACCTCTTTTAAATTAATTAGACGATTGTGATATTATTCATCTCCTGCGACAAAATAATTATTGTTTTTTTTTACAACAACATTATTGATCTTAATTTGTGTTACTCCTTGTTATTAGTATTTGATTTAGGGTTCCTGGTCATTATTATTGTTTAATTTACCTTGTGATTTATTAATTTTTATGTAGGATGAACAATGACACACCAATTAGACTTGATATTAGAATGCATTTTGGGGGAAACTTTAGATATGCTAAGCATAAAACTGAATATTTTGGAGGTTCAACTAATGTCACTCCTGAGGTTTACTCGAATAAATTGAGTTGGTTTTTTTTGGTTGAACTTGCCAGAAAAGTTGTCCCTAAAAACGTGCTGCCAATTGTTTATTTTAGAAAGTTTGGTAAAAATCTCACTAGTGGTAAGACAGTGATATGTAAAGATGAGGACATGGATGAGGTCATCAAGTTAAGGGATAAATTTAATAGGATTGATTTATATGTTGAAAGTTGGAGCATGCCTATAAGTGCTGACACCTCAAAGATTCCCTCAATAAATTCCAAAATTCTCAACATTCACAAAGCCCCTAAAGTGTGTGAAAGTACTACCTCAGCTACAAAAACCCAACCAAATGTGAAGCCCAACCCTGTTACCCCTACCAAAAAAAGCCTTAGAAACCATTCTTCTCCTATAAAACTGAACTCACCCACACCCACTCCAAAACTCAGTGTCTTAAATGATAGTACCAGTAAACCAACTCAATTAATAAGGCAAAATGAGGGTGCAAAAGTCAGTAAGGTTGTGAGTAAGGTAGTGAAATCTGTGGGTGTTGCTCCTGTTAGAAAAACAAAAATAAATTTGAGGTCAACTGATCTGCACTTGGGTAAGGCGAAAGGAATCAAGTTCCTTAGTGATAGGGCATACACTTATTTGTCTGAGATTGGAGATCATCATTGGAGTAGGCATGCCTTCAATACCAACTGCAAGTCAAATATGTTACTGAATAACATGTATGAAGTCTTCAATCATGTTTTAAGAGAGTGTAGAGACAAGCCAATATTAACTCAGATGGAGTGGATGAGAAGGTATCTGATGAAGAGACACTATGAGAAGAGAGAGGGGGGTTTGAAATTATGAAGGTATGGTGATGCCTTATGTGGATAAGTTCTTAAAATAGGCTGTGAAAGAAGCAGATTGTTGTGATGTTTATGCTTCAAGTAATGAGAAATTTGAAGTTGAGTATATGAGCAAACAATATGTTGTTGATTTGATAGCACACACTTGCAGTTGTTTCCACTGGCAGTTGTGTGGCCTTCCATGCCAACATGCCATAGCTTGTATCCATCATCAAAGGGCTGACTATGAAGACTTTGTGGATGAGGCTTACACAAGAGAGAAGTATATGCAATGTTATGGCTTACCTATACCACCAATGCCTGATATAACTCAGTGGTAGAATATGGATCTTGCTGAGCCTTTGCCACCACCTATTAGAAAACTGCCAGGCAGACCAAGCCATAAAAAGAGGAGGAAAGAACCTGGTGAGGGAACAAGTGGGCAGGTGCCTAAGAAGCCAAGGCTACAAAGGACATTTAGAAAATGTGGCCAACTAGGGCACAATGTGAAGACATGCAAGAACTCAGAACAGGCTGCTACTATACAACCAGCCAAACACACCTCTGAATGGACAAAAAGATATAGAGCTCAAGTTGAAGCAAGGAAGGCTAAGAAACAGCATGATGTTGAGGTGATTGCCAGGGTTACTAGAGGCAGCCTACCTAACCTGAGCCAACCCAGTCATCCGCGAAACCAACCTAACCTCAGTCAACCAAGTCAGCAGCAAACTCAATCTCAAAGCCAGACATTAAGGCCAAGGAAGGTCACCAGGAAGAAGGTCAACAAGAATTAGACAAGTTGTAATCATTTAGCTCTGATCATTTAGATTTCTTACTATGTCATTTCATTTAGTTTGGTAGTTGACATTTCTATTATGGATCAATGTTTATGAAACAACCTTTTAATTTAGTTTGGTATTTGGACAAATCAATGTTATTTTGACTCACTGTCATGTGTTCATGCTTTTTCATTAATTGAAAACAAATTGATTAAAACAGTCTTTTCCATTACTTGAAAACAACCGTACAGAAAATGGCTCATGAGTACATACCATTCATGAGCTACACCTTACATGAGGAACTAGCTAATGCTTAAACAACTTAGCCAACAATATAGCAACAAGCACTAATAGAACGATTGAAACTATCTTACAAAAGGAACCTTTGCCCTTTTACTCATACAAAGGGAAAATTAAATCTCTTTCTAAATCCTTGATTTTGGACCTTAGTAATCCATTTTCAACCTTAAAGGTTTCAACCTTCTCCACCAAGTGTTGATTCTCAGATTTCAACATGTTTTTCTCACTTTGCAAGAGTTTTTTATCCAACATAAGGTCGTTGATAACGTTCTTCTGCCATTCACTTTGACTTTCATCTACCCAATGCCAAAACTGACAATGACGAAACTTGCAAGCCATGAATCTTCTTCCGGGATTTTCACAGGTCCATGATTTCAGTATAGCAACAGGTACACGACAATGGCATTTCAGGTTTTGGGGAAGATCCATAACCTGCTTCAATTAGTAGAAGAGGAATGAATTGAAGTTTAATGGTGCAAATAATCGATCAAAACAAATTCACAGCAAAAAAAGAGAATAAGATGGACAGAGAACAAAAAAAGAGTAAAACAGAAGGCCACAAAAAATGAGAGAGAAGAGGCAAAGGAGAATAATAAAGATACACATACCTTAAATGGTGAAAAGAGAAGAAAGGAAGAAGAAAGGAAAGATAGGAGGGGAGTATGAAGCAGTAATGGAGGAGATGGGTTATTTAATAACAAAAAGCGAGGGGTAGAATTGGAATAAAAAACAAGAAATTGACGGAAATTTTCAAATTCAAATTTTAAGTGGCACTTTCAGGTCAATTGGTACCACTTATTGATCGGAGCAAATAAGTTGGTACTGTTTACAAATTAAATTTTATGTTGGTAGTGATTATAAAAAAGGGTGATTATATTGGTACTGTTTATCAATTTACACTAATTATAATTACAAAATGTTGTGAATTATAACTATATGACCCATTTTATTTATGTGATCAAGTATCACTAGTCAATTTGTTGTATGTAATTTAATTAATTTATAAAATGATATTTATGTGATAAATATGCATTAAATTAATTAATAACATGTAACATACTACATGTGACATATCGTGTGACAAGTGACAAATTGACAAAATAAAATGGTAGTCCATTTTATGATAAATGGACCGAAATATTGGGTAGTGTAGGGTGTTAGGATGATGTTATTTTATTAGTACAATTAGACATCATGATGGCTAGCAAAGACTAGCTTACACACCTATTGTGTTGTGAAGAGAAAAAGTGAAAAGCAAGATGCCAATTTTTGGCTCTTTTCCCTTGCCTCAACCGGTTTCTCTACTCTTTCTTTAAGGGAGTTTTGTTCTCTTATTAGAAACACACACTACCATCATTCATACTTGCATGCAAACTCTTTACTACTCTCACAACTCTCTAAAATATCTTAGAATCTTCATAAATTGTTTATTTTAGATTACTAATATTATTAGTGTAATATATGAGTATTAGTAATCAATTTTAAGGTATACTACTAAACAAATATCTAGCAAATATTATTTAGTAGAGATAAGGGCTAATCTTGGGTGCAATCAAGAGGAGTGGCTTCTATACTTGGAGTATTTGGAGGATCATCCTTATATTCATTATAGCTCAAGAACAAGTGAAAGTATGAGACCTTACTTGTGCCCACAAAACCGAAATTAACAATGTAAGGGACATTATTTTCTTATAAATCTATTATTTTGTTATGCATGCACTAGATCTAAAGTAAAAATAATTAAGAAGTTAATTAGTTCACTATTAGAGGAGTCTAATAAGAGGTAAATAAATCTAACAAGTGGTATCAGAGCATAGGATGTTGGATGCATAATCGGTTATTGTTTTTCCGAGTTAAAATGTTAACATATAAAACTAAGAATTTGAGTTTTATGAAGATAAAGCCACGAAAATTTTTTCATGTTATATATTCTGGTCCTAAAATTTTTTTTAGGTCATTTTTATGATTTATGGAAATTTATTGCTCATTTTAATGATTTTTTGTGATTTTGTTACATTTTTATGAGTAAAATGAACTTTTATTAACTAAAATAAGTTAACCTTCACTACTAGCTGTGGTATTTTAGTATGACCTAACATGAATATTTTATGTATTTTATGTAAAATATCATATTAATGTGATTAATATTTCATGATTTATGAATTTTTAGAGTAGAAATGTCATAAATGGAGGTCAAAATGACTAAAAATGGTTAAACTTACTCTCTGACCTTGAAAATTTTATATGACCTCACATGCATATTATAAAAGTAGTGTGTAAAATCTCATATTAATTGGATTAATATTGCATGATTTATGAGTTTTATGAGATAAAAATGGATTAAAGAGGTAAAATGGTTAAAAATAGTTAAATTTCGAATTGGGTCATGAAACTTTAATATGTTGTCACACTCATAATTTACAGAGTGTATGTAAATTTCAAGATTAAATTATCTCATTTAGCATGATTTATGAATTTTTAGTGTAAAAATGGCATAAATAGTGACTATTTTAGCATAAATTGCTAAAACGAAATGCATGGCATGAGAAAATTATTTTAGGTTGCATAAATATCCCACTAATCAGATCTAAGGTTTTAAATTTGATTGGATTAATTTTTGGATACTTTAGATGTTTTATGAGATAAAACCGATAAAATGCAACTATATTTTCACAAAATTAATTCAAAAATTTTAACCATGATTTTTGACATTATGAGTGTCATGGAATTATTCTAGAATTTTCAAAAATTTAAAATTCAAAATTTGAAATTATTGTAATTTAATTTGGATTTATTTCATAAACATTATGATTTTAAGGTCAAATATGAGCATAAAAATTAAATCAAGTTGAATTATTGTCAAAAATTGAGTGATGACTAATTTTTGAGTCCTAAGAGTGTTAGGATAATTAACTTGAGCTTAGATGTGATTTAAGTATTAATTAGTGATTTTAAGAAGTTATTATCACACATTTCCATAAAACCGGGTTATATATACGATATAAATTAAGTAGGGTGATTTGTCACATAATTTGGCATGATAGGTACATATTATAATGCTGCATATTTCAATTGTTGAATGTCTTTTATTTATATAATTTTGAATTATGCAATTTTATCTTAGTATGGCCTTAGTTTTAATCGATATTACCCGTAATGAAAGGGAATATTGATTCGGTTGTAATTTAGTGTGATCTCGTATCACTTTTAATTTTATTAGTTTTTCCATTTAAAAAATGTATAATAGGAATAGCTTTGTATTTTTATTATTATTTGTAATTATGGAATTGCTTCAAGACAGTGCCATTCAGAAAGGTGATCCGGCGAAGACGATGTTCTTGGGAGGCGTGCCACTTGAAGATTCAAGGGACCAAAGGAGCTGGTTTCCGAATATGTAATAGATTATTTGATTTTCTATTTTAGGAAGGCCATACTAGGAATTTACTATTATTGCTTTGCATTTCTTTTAATATGTTAAATGCATTGCCAAATCGCCATAACAACACATGCATATCATATCGAGTCATCGACCGTGTCAATTACAATTATCGTAGTTCACCGCTTTAGTTAACTTAAAACGTGATAGATAATAAATTGACAAGACCTCTCACTTTTAATAATTGAGAATTAGCCTTACCAAATAGTAGAAACCATGAATCCCAATTTCATAAGGAAGTAGATTCGGCTCACCGGGGTACTAAACTTGTTACGTTGAGTAAGTGGGTAATAAAATGTTATTACATCGAAATTTGGATTGAGCTCAACGGAAGTATTCGTGACCGTAGTCGCATGTGTTTCGGGCTAAAGATGAAAATTAGAGTAATTTTTATCGACCGAGAGTTCTAAAAGTAGAATCGATTAAGAGGTTAATCCACCGAGTTATATTAATAAGGGATGACTCGGCTTACCGTACCCTATTAATATGAATTTGGATCTCGGAATCATTTATAATAGTTGGGTAGAAGTCACTATATAAATGCAATACTTGTTTACAAGTAATTTTAAAACGATAGATGTTAATTATTTCCTTCATTTCCGTTTTTGTAGTTAATTATATGCAATGGATTCATCTAATACTCCTACACCAATCACCATTGATTCATGGCTCCAATCATTCGATGAAAAGTGCTCCGAATATGACAATGATACGATTAGAGAATTACGCTTTGGCATTGGTCAGGATGGAAATCTTTGCTACTTTACCACGTCCACACCACCCACTCCGATATTTATGCCTACCTCTTTAGTAAGAAAATCATGTGAATAAAATATCAGTAAACCCAAGGCATCCTTGTTTGAAGAGACAAAGAGAAATATTAAATTCAGTGGGAGTTCTAGCAAGAGTGTCCTTGCAAATGAAAGGAATATTGGTATTAATAAAGGAAAGGCAAAGATGGGTGAGAAACCCAAACGTGATAATGAATTGGAAATGGATAGTGGGACTACCAAAACCAAGACCAAGAAGGGTACCCAATCCTATGAGAAAGTCATTATTATAATGTCATGGGCCATTGGAAGCGAAATTGCCCCAAGTATTTGGGAGATATCAAAGTTGAACTTATTACTCCAAGTGGGACTTGGAAATGTGGAAAAGCTAAACAAGAGTGATATAAATCTCTGACAAGGAAATGGAGCTAGGGTAGCTGCCACTTCAAGAGGGACTTATGTACTTGTTTTAGTTAATAGCTTTGAGTTATAATTTACATAATTCTTATTGTGTACCCACCTTGTCTAAAACATTATTTCCATTTCTATGTGAGACATGAAAGGATTTATATTTTGCCATCAAAGACAATTGTTGTATTTTGTTGATAATAGCCATGGCCGTGAGCCATGTCACTTATCTTTATGATATACAAGTTTTAAACACTTCCAACTCAAGCAAAGATATCTTAATAATACGATCCAAAAGACTCATACCTAGTAATCTAAATGATTTGTACATTTGACTTTTTGGATTAGGTCACATAAATGATAAAAGCATTAAACGCTAGTGTCGACTGTCGACTAGATTTATTGGACCATTTGATTTTCAATCATATGGAATATGCGATTCTTGTCTCCTTTGCAATATGATTTGCTTTTACTTTAGTGGTAAAGGGACACGAGCAAGTGATTTGTTGGGACTAATACATGCCGATGTATGTGTTCTAATAAGCATCACCGCAAGGGGAATTTATGACTACTTCGTCACTTTTAAACGATGATTTAAGTAGATATGGGTATATTTACTTAATCAAATATAAAGTGAAGCATTTGAGAAATTTCTAAATCACGTAGAGAACCAATTGAACAAGGTACTAAAGCATTACGATTCGATTATAGTGGCAAAGATCTAAGTAATAAATTTGATTTATTAAAGATGGATTATGACCTAGTGTCACTACCCATAAGATCAAACTAATATGAGTCGGTTTGAGTTATTGAACTCAATTTTGGGAATTTGCAATCCAAAACGGACACGTAATTCTAAACGGATGGTCAACCAGGAAATACCTAAAATAGTGAGTCTATTTAACAAATGACGTGGATCAGACTCGCATATCACATGAATCAAACTGCCATGATAGGGATGGCCTTTTGTGAGCTAATGCATTAGTCTAGAAAAACTCCTAATACTCCACCATATATATGTTTGTAACTCACAAAGCTATCTCTCAAGAAGATAGATGTATTTCTGAGAGATAGAGTGGGAGTAGATTGGATTGTTACAAACATGTCTTATAGTTAAAGTGTTACTTTGTGAAAGTAATGAAACTATAATCTATAAAGATAGAGTGGGAGTATATCTTAGTGGGAGTTTAACACACATGTCTTGTTGTTAAAATGTTGCTTTGTGAAAGTAATGGTATTATGACCTTGTCCCAAATCGACCTTGTTACATACGAGCCATAGCATTACAATCCAAAAATTGTTACTTAAGAGTAGATTTAAATTAAGGTGAGGGTCTCCTTAAAGGTAAATAGAGCTTTAGAGTACTCAAATGCATAAGATTGACATGAAGATGTTGATCAAGATACATTATGTTAGGAATTGCCGCATTTCATTTTAATGAAAAATGGCAAATAAAATTCGCTTTTCTAAAATGGGAATTTAGAGAAGGATGTGTTTGTAACACAAAACCTTAGATAAAGATATAAGAATCCTAACATCTTATGAGTAGCCTTCTTAAGTGATCCTAGAATGGTCTTAAGCAAGCATTAAAGGATTATACTTTTCGTTCATATGATAATAGTGAATGGTTTCATTCACATGATTGAAGAATCATGATTATACATGAAGTTAAGTGGGAGACAGAATCATTTTCCCATGTCTTATATGTTAACAACATATTACTTGTTGAGAATAATGTACCAATGCTCTCTTCTGTCAAGAGTGATTGGGAGACTAGGAAAAGGTGCAATATACTTTAGATTACCGAATCTATGTGAGAGTATATTGGCATAGAGTTGAGAGTCTTATGAGAATAAGATCTTTCGTATCTGTTGTACATCAACAAGGTTGAATAGGCTATTCATCTTGATGGAAGCGGAATTACTATGATGGAGTCATAGTCATTCACTGAACCTATTAAGTTGTTGATCACATGAAATCGATTACTAATGTTTCTACCATTAGAATGATCACGTATGCCAACAGACGCACATGCCATGATGTAATATATGCTAAGAGCATAATAAGTCAATAACAAGATAATTCCCATGATATGGCTTGTGAGAGCCTTAAAGAACATCCTTGAGATTCTTGGGAAGAATTAAGGATTCGTTCATATGGTTGGATGATAAACTAAGTTATGTGTTGAAGGGTTGCACAAACTTTAGTTTCCAAACTTAAAAGGATTTGTTGAAATCCTAGGATGTCTTATTGACTAAGGAGTAAGAGACTAGAAAAGTGCTTTATCGCGCATTGTAAATTCTACAAAAGTAATCTAAGTAGATTGTGATAAAATGGTCAACGTAGGGATTAAGGGTGAATCCCTCTACAAATGACTATTATCACAAGTTATGAGAAAACAGTGGGAGCATCTTTCAAGTTAAAGAGCCCAAGTCTGGTAAGAGGACTAGACAAATACTTAGAGATAAATTCAAGTTATTAGAAATAACATTGAATAAAAGGAAATAGCAATTGACAAAGTTGGAATATATGCATATAGGGTATATCCACTTGCCAAGCTTTTATTGCATTTTAACTAGTGTTAATAATACACTAAAGATTAAACAAATAACATAATGGTAAAAAAACCCTAATGCAAGGAGATTTTGAGGCGACGACTAGGGCGACTTTCTGCCATTGCTAGGGCTTAAAATTTTCTTCCTTATGGCTCGTAATTCTGCTTCGAAATCTAGAACTAAACAATCTGCAAGTAAGAAACATTCTAATTTGAATGGAAAAACAAAGAAAAGCCGTAGTGGAGGAGGAAAACAGGGTCCCTCTGAGGATGATGTAGTACGTACCAAACCCATGCATGAGGTTAATGGAGTCCAAGGGCTATCCTTCGATGATGAAGAGGAGCCATCTGAAAACGTGCAATGGGTGACACGAAGAGGTAAGAAATCAGATTCTGCGACACAGAGTAATAAGTCGAATGAGAATGTGTCATCCCCTGTTTTGGATGTATCTAATGAAGAACCGGTTATACCTACTGATGTAAGTACTAATGCTGAAACCCCACAAATCCTGCAATTCTCGTTAGAGGATGTGCAGGAGGAGGTAGATTATTGGAGTAATGCAGTGGTGTGTTTTGTTCTAGGGGCAAATCCACCTTGGGAGGTTTTGGAGGGTTTCATTCATCGAATTTGGAATAAGTATGGTGTTGATAAAATCTCATTTTTACCAAATGGCATTTTTTTGGTTAGGTTTAACACTTTGAAGAGTAAAGAGGATGTTCTTAAGGCCGGATATCATATGTTTGATAATAAACCCCTTATAGTTAAACCATGGCAGAGTAATGTGGACCTTTTGAAGGAGGAGGTCAAAATTGTCCCAGCTTGGATAAGGTTATATGGTCTACCACTTAAGTTCTGGGGTAAGTGTTTACCTAGGATTGCTGAATTGGTAGGGCCTTTTGTTAAAAAGGATCAAGCCACAGAAGAGAAAACCAGACTGGGATTTGCAAGGGTTTTGGTGGAGTTAAAAGTCGGGCATAAATTTCCTCCTAGTGTGCAATTTAAAGATGAAAATGGTAACCTTTTGCAAATTAAGGTTGAATATGATTGGAAGCCCACCATCTGCTCAAAGTGTAAGGGAATGGGGCATGAAGCTAATGAATGTAGGAAGGCACAAGGTAAGACACAGTCCAAGCCAGTAGTTCGCAAAGAATGGAGACCAGTGCCTAAAATTGCATCAGTTCTTTCTCCTACAGAATTTCCTGCTTTACCACGTACTCCTATTGTCTCCTCTCTACAGAATAAGGAGAGTGACAGTGAAGAAGATGAGGAAATCATTGACCTGGACAAGATTGAGCAGCAACAGAATAGTGTAGTACAAACTGGTGACCCTCCTACTCAGCCTGTTCCTCATGAATAGCATTGGATTTTGGAATGTGAGAGGGTTAAATAGTGTAAATAAACAGAAAGTAGTTAAAAGTTTTATGAATAAGCAACAAGTTGGCTTATTTGGCCTGCTTGAAACAAAAATAAATGGTGATAATGTGATGAATATCTCTCATAATCGTTTTGATGGTTGGTGTCTTACCACTAACTGTCATACTCATAAGGGAGGAAGAGTGTGGTTGCTGTGGCAACCTCAGTTGTTTGATGTTACTGTTCTGCAGTATAATCCTCAATTTATTCATGCTAGGATCAAGGGTACAACTACTGGTAAGTGGTTCTACTTAACAATGGTTTATGCCTTTAATGAAGGGAAAGATAGAGTAGAGTTGTGGAATTGTTTGAATCAGTTTGCAAGTTCTTGCAGTGGTCCTTGGGCTTTAGCTGGAGATTTTAATACTGTCTTAAATCCTGATGAGAGGTTAGGGGGTCAGACTAGGGTTGAGGATATGGATGATTTTGTGAATTGCCTGAGTATATGTGACATGGTTGATATTCAAGCTACTGGAGCCTTCTATACTTGGACAAATAAACAGGATGCTGGGGCTAGGAAGTTCAGTAGGCTTGATAGGTTTTTAGTCAATCCTGCTTGGCTATCTATGTATCCGGAAATGGTGGGGCATTTTCACCCTGAAGGGTTGCTGGATCATAACCCTTGTGTTATATCTAATAAGAACCTGAATGCTGCAACTAAGAGGAGTTTTAAATATTTTGACATGTGGGGTAGTGCTGCTGTTTTCTTTCCTATGATTAAGGAGGTTTGGGATGCTCCTATAAATGGCACTAAAATGTTTTGCATTGTAAAGAAATTAAAAAGCTTGAAGCCTAAGTTCAAGAGCTTAAATGCAGAATGTTATTCTGATATTGAGATCCAGACTGTTGAAGCTGAGCATATTCTTGCTAAATTACAAGCTCAAATTATTGATGACCCTCTCAATAACTCTTTGATCAATATGGAAGTGACAGCTATGGAGAATTTGAGGGGACCGATGAAGGCAAGGGACAGTTTTCTTAGGCAAAAAGCTAAGGCCTTGTGGACTGAGGAGGGGGATATTAACTCAAAGATACTTTCATGGTGTCATTAAGAAGAGATGCATGAGGAATACTATTATTCAAATTGAGGATCGGATGGGGACTGTTTGCACTTGACAAGAAGACCATTCGAATGCTTTTCTAGAATATTATACAGGGCTTCTTGGTAGTAGGAAAGAAACTGAAACTGTTAGAAATAGTGTTCTAGAATATGGTAAGGTCTGTACTGATGAGCATATTGTTCTGCTGAATCAGCCTGTGACTTATGAGGAGGTGAAGCAAGTGATTTTTTCTATTCCCAGGGATAAGGCTCCAGGACCAGATGGTTATACTAGTGGTTTTTATAAGGATGCTTGGGAGTTGATTGGGCATGATATAGTTGCAAATGTCCAGATTTCTTCAAGACCGGTCAATTGTTAACTCAAATTGAATGCAACTAACATTTGCCTGATTCCTAAATGTGAGAGACCTACTTCTGTAAAGCAATTCAGACCCATTGCTTGCTGCAATGTTCTGTATAAGGTCGTCTCAAAAATTCTATGCAATAGACTGGCTCATGTGTTACCTGACATTATTCATGAGAACCAGGGAGCATTTGTTCAGGGAAGGTCCATTATAGAAAATGTCCTGATTTGCCAAGATATAGTTCATCAATATTCAAGGAACAATGTCTCCCCCAGATGTCTATTCAAGATAGACTTGCAAAAAGCATATGATACTGTAGAGTGGGACTTTGTGGAACAATTACTAATTGGTTTGAGGTTTCCTAGCAAGTTTGTCTCTCTTCTTATGGCCTGCATCAGAACCACTTCTTATACTTTGGTCTTAAATGGGAATAATTTTGGATATTTTCAGGGGAAGAGAGGACTAAGACAAGGTGATCCAGTCTCTCCCTTAATCTTTACTATTTGTATGGATTACTTGACTAGGCTCATTAATTTTGCTACTGTCAGATGGCCTTTCCATTATCATCCTTTGTGCAAAGGGCTCAAACTTACCCATTTGATGTTTGCTGATGACTTGCGATGTTCTCAGTAAAGGAGATGCCCCCTCCATTCTCCTATTGATGAGAGCTTTCACTTCCTTTTCAAATGCATCAGGACTGCAGCTCAATGCTACTAAATCTGAGATCTTTTTTAATGGTATGAATGAAGATTTGCAGATGGATTTGCTATCTCATCACTTTGGGTTTCGAAGGGGAAAATGCCCTTTAGATACCTAGGGGTGCCAATCCAACCTGGCAAAATATCAAAGAAGGATTGTAATAGCCTTGTTGAGAAAATGGTGACTAGAATTAGAAGTCTTGGAGCTAAGAAGCTATCTTATGCAGGCAGGGTGGTCCTCATCAATTCAGTCCTTAACACTTTGTACAATTACTGGGCTGCTATGTTTGTTATACCTAAGGCTGCAATTAAAAGAGTTGAGACTATATGCAGGAACTTTCTTTGGGATAGTAGTACTGAGTATCATAGAGTGCCTCTGGTGGGATGGGATAAAGTTACTAGACCCAAAACTGAAGGTGGTTTAGGCATCAAAAAAGCTGAGGTTTGGAATGTAGCTTCGTGGGCAAACCGGTGAACTGGATCTATACTAAGCCTGATAGACTGTGGATTAAATGGGTAGATAGCATTTATCTCAAGGGTGCTAACTGGCATGACTACACCCCTCCAGCAGACTCTACTTGGACATGGAAAAGTATATGCAAAGTGAAGAATAAGATCAGAGATGGCTTCATTGATAACTGTTGGGTGCCTCATCATAAAGGGTATACTGTTAGCAATGGCTATGACTGGCTGATGGGTCCACATCCTCAGCAAGTATGGGCTCCTATGGTGTGGAGCAACTGGAATTTACCCAAGCACTCTTTTATCTCTTGGGTGATAATGCAGGAAGGCCTCAACACTAAGTCTAAACTGCATGCTTATGGCTACTGTCAGGATGCTTTATGCATTCTGTGTGAAGATCAAGTTGAGACAATTACACATCTCTTTGAAGAGTGCACCTACAGCTGCAGAGTAAAACAATGTATCGAAGCCTGGACTGGTAGGAATTTCCCTACTGTCAGTGAGGTTCAGTCTGCAAATGGTAACAGGATGCTTATAAAGGTGCTGGCTCTGATGTTAACAGCATTCAGATATGTTATTTGGTATCATCGAAATTCTGCAAGGCATAATTTATGTATGTTGAGACCAGAACTGGTTGCAAAGCAATTGAAGGAGCTGCTGCAGCAGAGAATTCGAAGTAAAGCAAAGGAAAAGGATGGCCTTACTGAACTGAATATTCAAGCAAGGCTAGGTTTCATTTGATTGGTTCTGATGTTTTGTAGGTCTTATATCAAGTAGTTTTTGACTGTATATGGACTTGGTTTTTTGATACATATATAATATACTCACATTTCACTAAAAAAAAAAAAAATACACTAAAGATTATAAGATATGAAGTAGTAATAGTGATGCAGAGGTCACCCTCACTACACTTACCAAGATTCAGCAGGCTTTGGGAGTGAACCCTCAGGACCCACAACTAGTTCAGCAAGAATGTGAGGTTAGAGAAACCTATCAGCAGCTGGCTGAAGCACAAACTCAGTTCTTGCAGTAAAAAGCAAAAATGAAATGGACTGCAGATGGGGATGCAAATACTTCTTTCTTTCATGGCATTTTGAGAACTAGGAGGAGACAGAATCAGATTGTCCAGATTACTGACCACCAGGGGAAACATCATGATGATAAGAAGGGTGTTCAGGAGAGCTTCATAAAATTCTACACTCAACTGCTAGGCCAGTCTCATCCTATCACTCCTGTCAGTCCCAGGGTAATGCAGCAAGGTACCAAATGTGAAGAATCTCATAAACAGGTGCTGCTGTCACCAGTCACTGATGAGGAAATCAAAAAGACCATTTTCAGTATACCAAATGACAAAGCTCCAGGTCCATATGGCTATTCCAGTTAATTCTTTAAAACCAGCTGGGACATAGTTGGAGGAGATGTATGTGATGCAGTCCATGAATTCTTTAGGAATGGTAAGCTTTTGAAACAGTTGAATGCTACTAATGTTACACTAATTCCTAAGGTGCCACACCCTACTACTGTTATGCAATTTAGACCCATAGCTTGCTGTAATGTGCTTTATAAATGCATTTTAAAGTTACTATGTGCAAGATTGGCTTTGGTCCTCCCTCACCTGATTTCTGTAACACAATGTGGATTTATTCAAGGTAGAAGCATAATGGAGAACATACTAATTTGTCAGGACCTGGTTAAACTCTATGGCAGGAAGAGTGCTTCACCTAGATGCTTGTTCAAAATAAACCTGCAGAAGGCCTATGATTCAGTGGAGTGGAGCTTTTTATTCCTGCTGTTGCATGAGTTGAATTTTCCAAACGCCTTCATCAATCTTATTAAGGAATGTGTTACAACTGCAACTTATACTCAAAACCTTAATGGAGATAGTTTTGGCTGGTTTAAGGGACAAAGGGGTCTGAGGTAAGGAGACCCTCTGTCCCCTCTACTATTCACAATATGCATGGAATACTTAACCAGATTACTAGCCTACACCACATCTACAATGAACTTCAAGTTCCACCCTTTATGCAAACCCATGAAACTGAGCAGTCTGATGTTTGCAGATGATCTTTTGCTGTTCTCTAAAGGGGATGTTGAGTCCATTATGATCTTGCTGCGTACCTTCTCTACCTTCTCTCAAGCATCAGGTCTTATGATGAGCAAGGGCAAATCAAATGTGTATTTTAATGGGGTGAGTAGTGAAATCAGAAAGGAAATAACTCAGGTCTCTGGATGTATTGAGGGTCAATTACCCTTCAAATACCTTGGTGTTCCCATCAAGTCATCTAAGTTATCAATCAAAGACTGCTAGCCCCTGATTGATAAGGTTTTGGAAAAAATAAGAATGTTAGGGACCAAGAAGCTGTCTTATGTAGGGAGATTGGTACTGATAAAGGCAGTGTATAGAACCCTGCACTCTTACTGGGCATCAATCTTTATTATCCCTAAAGCAGTTCTAGCCAAAATTGAAGCAGTTTGCAGGAATTTTCTGTGGCATGGAGGGACTGAGTATACAAGAACCCCAACTGTAGCATGGTCTAAAATATGCAATGATCAGAAGGAGGGGGGGTGCTTGTCCGAGAGATGAGTGCATCTAGAACAAGGCAACAATAGGGAAGCTGGTTTGGTGGGTACAGGCTCATCCATCCAAACTTTGGGTGCAATGGGTACACAATGTATACCTGAAGGGGAAGCCATGGGAGGACTATACCCCCCCCCCCCACGAGGCCAGCTGGACTTGGAAGAAGGTCTGTAAAATGAAGAGGGAGCTCCAACCAGCATACAACCAGAATGAATGGACCATTGCACCTGGCAAGGAATACACTATTAAAAAGGGCTATCTCTGGTTAAGACCTGGCAGGCATGAAGTAAAATGGCATCACATTGTTTGGACCAAATGGTCTATCCCTAAACATAGTTTTATTTCTTGGCTATACTATCAACAAGGCTTTAATACCAAGGACAAACTGCATAGACTTGGTATAAGCCTGGATAGCAGTTACTGTATCTGTGCTCAAGAAGAAGAATCGACTCAACATCTTTTCTTTAAATGTCAGTACAGCAAGAGAGTAATCCAGAAGATACAGGAATGGACTGGAGTGCAAATGTCTGCTGATAATACTTAAAACTGGTGGCAGCATAGGAGATTCACCAGACTGAAGAATGGGATACTGAATAGCATTCTAAATTCTACCATGTACTACATCTGGCAGCAAAGAAATGAGAGCAGGGATGAACAAACTCTAATCACTCCTGGCAGATGTGCTATCATGATTCAAGGGGACATTAGAAGTAGAATTCAGCAGCAAGCAAAGGGTATTATGACTAGGAAAGATAGACAATGGATTGAGAAACTTATGTAATTGCATATGTGTGCAAAAATGCAGTCAGGTGGCTGAGTTTGAGCTAGAAATACTCTATGTAAAAAGCTTGTATATGGTTTTTTGAGCTTTAATATAATTTTACATTTTACCAAAAAAAAAGTAGTAATAGTGTATTGACTATTCATATGTGATAATCGCATTTATCGTTAGAGTTTCATTAAACTCACCCGTTACCTTGTCGTATCCAAATGGGTTGTAGAGACAAATTGAACCCCATTAAAGTGAACTGGATTGACAAGGTATTCGCCCCTAGTTACTTATATGAGGTGACGTCTCGAAGTGACTAGAGTGTGATGCGATTGATGGCAAGTTCAAGTGCCATAGAGTCATATGGGATGACTAGTCGATCACATATGCAGACTGTATGGGACTCTCTGTCGGGCAGTGACCGCTTATAGAGTTATGGTAATTCATAAAGCCTGGTCGTGGCAAGAGCTACTATAGTATTCTTGTGAGTCAATTCTTTTGACTAGAGACTATTCGCCCAAGTTGGCACAAATTTCTGATTAGCTTTGATTTATACTCTACGGCTGTCGTAAATGAAGTCAAACTGGGTATATTTTGGGTTATGATGAACTAAGGCTAGACGAAGGGAATAGTACGATAGGAATTGTCCACCCCCTGGTCAGGTTTGTTTAAAATCTCAAGGCCACTCGAGGAGTAGTGAAGTGGAAATGCGTGGCCACGCTTGGAAGGCATCTATGGTAGATAATTGCGGTCAGACAGTTACTCTCCAGATCGAGGAAACCACTCAAGATATGATCAAGTGCAAGTACGACCTGCAAGACACCTTGCATTGAGTGGGAGATTGTAATAGAACAAGAGAATTGGTGATGCACACTTGTCTCGGACAAGTGGGAGATTGTTGGAAAATGTGTCCTCAACAATAGTGCGATCACATGATTTAATATCATAATTAAATTTCATAATAAGAATACGTAAGGGATGATTCATTTATATAGTCAACTGATCAACATTAATCGGTAACGATTGGCTTGCTAGAGTTTGACGTTACTGTCGTGGGACGGTGGTGGTCAGTTGATCCCTTAAGGTCACACCTAAAGGATGATGCCCTTATCAGTAAATTTGATTAATTGTATGATGATACAAGTTGATAAATTCCTTAAAATACTTTATTACTAAAATTGTTTATTGTTTGTGAAACAATTGAGATAAGAATGAATGGTTAATTATAATTTCAAAATGTTGTGAATTATAATTATATGACCCGTTTTATTTATGTGATCAAGTATCACTAGTCAATTTGTTGTATGTAATTTAACTAATTTATAAAATGATATTTATGTGATAAATATGCATTAAATTAATTAATAACATGTAAAATACTACATGTGACATATTGTGTGACAAGTGACAAATTGACAAAATAAAATGGTAGTCCATTTTATGATAAATGGTAGTCCAATTTTTGGCTCTTTTCCCTTCCCTCAACCGGTTTCTCTACTTTTTCTTTATGGGAGTTTTGTTCTCTTATTAGAAACACACACTACCATCATTCATACTTGCATTCAAACTCTTTACTACTCTCACAACTCTCTAAAATGTCTTAGAATCTTTATAAATTGTTCATTTTAGATTACTAATATTATTAGTGTAATATATGAGTATTAGTAATCAATTTTAAGGTATACTACTAAACAAATATCTAGCAAATATTATTTAGTAGAGATAAGGGCTAATCTTGGGTGCAATCAAGAGGAGTGACTTCTATACTTGGAGTCTTTGGAGGATCATCCTTATATTCATTATAGCTCAAGAACAAGTGAAGGTAGGAGACCTTACTTGTGCCCACAAAACCGAAATTAACAATGTAAGGGACATTGTTTTCTTATAAATCTATTATTTTGTTATGCATGCACTAGATCTAAAGAACAAATAATTAAGAAGTTAATTAGTTCACTATTAGAGGAGTCTAATAAGAGGTAAATAAACCTAACAGAAAACTCCCTCATTGACCATAAAGTGACACTTTTCCCAGTTAAGCACAAGATTAGCCTTAATGCAGCGCTGCAACACTTTATCAAGGTTAGACAAACAGTTATCAAAGTCACTCCCATTGACGCTGAAATCGTCCAGAAAGACCTCCATAATAGACTATATACGCAGAAAATATCCCCATCATGCACCTTTGAAAGGTAGCTGGGGCATTGCACAAACCAAAAGGCATTCTACGATAAGCAAAAACACCTTGAGGACAAGTAAAAGTAGTCTTTTCCTAATCATTCGGATGAATAGCGATCTGAAAGAACCCCGAGTATGTATTTAAATAACAAAAAAAATTATGAGAGGCTAACCTTTCTACCATTTGATCAATAAAAGGAAGGGGGAAGTGATCTTTCTTCGTGGTGGCATTCAGCTGTCTATAGTCTATGCACATCCGCCAACCAGTCACAACTCTAGTAGGTATCAACTCATTTTTGTCATTCTTAACCACGGTAGTTCCTCCTTTCTTAGGAACTACCTGAACTGGACTTACCCATTTATAATGACCAACAGAATAGATAATACCTGCAACAAGTAGCTTCATTACCTCAGCGATCACAACATCCTGCATCTTCTGATTCAGCCTACGCTGGCCTTATCTACAAGGCTTATAATCCTCCTCTAGCTCAATCCTGTGCATACAGATATCAGGGCTGATGCCCTGAATATCGTCCAACGAATAACCCATCGCTTTCCTGTTTTTCTTAAGAATAGCTAACAAAGTGGTTAGCTGTTTATCGTCAAGCTTAGCACTAACAATGACTGGATACTGCTCAGTATCAACTAAAAATGCATAATTAAGATGAGAAGGAAGAGGCTTACGCTCGGATACCTTTACCTCAATAGCACAAGAAGTGTTTACCAGCTGTTTTACCTTCTCTCCTTCAGCGTTGATGAGTTCATGCTCATCTATCGCAGTTTCAAGCAGATCCAACACATCGTCATTGTTCTCCGGGTTATCTGCACACTCATCTAACATCATCAAAGCATCCAGTGGATCCCTTATCAAGGAATCCGACCAGACCCCATAAATAGACTCATCAATGATATCAACTGAATAACAAGTATCCTCTATCATTGGTCTAGCAAGTGTACCAGGCAAACTGAAAGTGATAGCGTCATCCCCACCGCAAGAGTCAAACGCTCTTGTTTGACATCTATAATAGCCCCAGTTGTACACAAGAATGATCTTCCCAAAATAATTGGGGTCATGGCATCCTCAGCTATGTCTAAGACAATAAAATCTACTGGAATAAAGAACTTGCCTACCTTGACAGGCACGTCTTCTAGGATGCCTAAGGGTCGTCTAACTGATCTATCAGCCATCTGGAGGGTGATATTAGTCATTTTAAGGTGACCCATATTAAGTTTCTTGAAAACAGAGTAAGGCATGACACTAACACGGGCTCCTAAATCACAAAGAGCCTTTTCCATCACTTCATTTCCTATTACGTAGGTAATAGAGAAACTACCTGAGTCTTTCAATTTAGGCGGAGCTTTATTAAGAATTAAGTTACTAGACTCTTCCATAAAGGCAACAGTCTCAAACTCACTAAGCTCTCTCTTACGCGTCAAAATATCTTTCAAAAATTTTGCATAAGAAGGTACCTGGGTAATTAATTCGGTAAAAGGAATAGTTATCTGAAGGTTCTTGACCACTTCCACAAACTTACCGAACTCTCGCTCAACCTTAGCATCTTTCAGACGTCCCGGATAAGGAATTCTGGTAACAGTGAGTGGGTCCGCGACTTTCCCTTCACCTTTGTCTAAACTTGGATTCTTCGCAGCAGCGGAAGATGATCCATCGGCGTGTTCAGACTTAAAAACAATGTCTTATTTATTGCAAGCGCTCGATCGAGTACTTCTGTCACTCGATCGAGAGCTTTTCTCCTGGGATATGGTTGATTCAGGAGTTTGACTTGCTCGATCGAGAGCACCAAATTCGGCTGTGCTCGATCGAGTACTTTGGTCACTCGATCGAGAGCTTTCAGAGGGAGAACTGCTCGATCGAGCACCCAGTTCACTCGATCAAGCACTTTGACGAGGATCAGCAGCGTCTTCATCTGATTGCACTTCCAGAACAGTTTTCGGATTTCCATCAACAGGTAAATCAGCATTCTCCGGCATTATTGGTCCGTCATAAGTAAGACCGCTTTGGAGATTAATTGCATTAATCGGGTCACAAGGAGGTGATTGATTTGCGGATGAAAATTGTATGAATTGGTCTTTCAACTTCTCTATGGAATTCTCATTTTCTTCCGTAGTTTTCTGGAGTTGAAATGCCAAAAATAGCACCAAAGATTTCAACTCCGCCATCTCTATATTTATAGAAGGAGAATTATCTTACTGCGGCGTCAAATGAGTAGGACTTGAGATACTTGGCATAGCTAAATCTTCATAAAGTTTAGAAAACGGAATTCCTTGCTTATATTGTTGGTAAGCATGGACTCGCTCTACTACTACCATACAAGTCATAGGATCATATCCTTCCGCACCACATCTACCACAGATCACCTCCTGCTCAATCATAGCATGGACCTGCTGAACATCATCCAAAGTTGGCGGACTTTCTGACTTGTCACACCCCGCATTAAAAACTTCTACCTCAGCTACAAGGGACTCACCACCTCTTTCGCTTATTCGCCTATCTCCTTTGGGATTCCCATACTCAACTACTGTTGGGGCTGGTGTCCTCTACACTTAGTGCGATGACATATAAATCTCTAAAAGGATCAAAGGGAATACTTTTGTGTTATTATCAGTTGGTCCACGTTTATCAATAACGGTTGGCTTGCTAGATAAGTTTGACGTTATTGTCATACAGATGGCGGTGATCAACTGGTCCCTAAAAGTCACACCTATAGGATACGTTTGAGAGATGTGACGGTATGAAAATACAGTCATGTTGATGCCTAATATGACTAAGCAGTTAGTCGGAGTTATTGACTAATAATTAGTCAAATCGCGATGTTGAGATATTTATTTAATACGGATTAAATAACACTGGCTAAGGTGAATTAAGCGGTTAATTCGTAAATTGAATATAAACGGTTATATTTAATTAATGTATATTGAATTAATTAATTATACAATATTGTTATTATCGGACAAGTATTAATATGTCGACTGATGCTTGTTACTAGTCGATATTTTAATATCCGATAACGGATAATGATTTATAATTAAAACCCGTCATATACATTTAACAAAACGAGTCGGACCACGAGTTAAACAAAAGGAGAAAGTGGAAAGCCCACTCCCTCCCTTAGCTCACGGCTTGGCCGAGTGAAACAAAAGGAGAGACCTTCTCTCCTTTTGACCTAATCCTTCTCATTTGCAAGAAAATTAGGGTTTTGGAGCATTCTTCTCTGAAATTCTAGATCTCACATCAGAAAACTCACAAAAAGCTCTCTCAATATTGCAAGGCAATTAGAGAGCAATTTCTAGCACAAGGGGCATAGTCTCAGACGATCTTGGGTGCAACAATTAGGAGGAAATCTATATTGATTTCTATTCTTAGGCCGAAATTCTCAGGACCCGAGGTTGATTCTTGTTCTTTTATCGTTTCTCTTGTTTTTCGTTTATGACAATTAATCACATGATAAAATTGCGTTATAGTCCTTAATTTTAAGGGGTTTTATACGGATATTATCCCACAACTACATGAATGGCCATGTCTTCAATAAGATGCCATCCCATACTGGCTTCAGTATTTTTTGGAAATCTTCCTTTAGCTGCAACATCCAAAACGGCTCTCTGATCGGCATACAACATATTGTAAAATTGGTTACACAAGAACAATTGTTGGAAGCCATGATGAGGTACAGAGCGAACTAGCTTCTTGAACCTAGCCCAAGCTTCACTCAAATCTTCAGTGGCCAATTGTGTGAAATTAGTGATTTGGCCGCTGAATGCGTTGGTGCGCTGTGGTGGAAAATACCTTCTGTAGAAGGCTAATGCCAGAGAACTCCAGTCAATTACACCAGCAACCTCCCTATCCAGATCTCTCAACCATTACCGGGCGTCATCAATCAAGGAAAAAGGAAAAAGAATTTCTTTGATCCTATCTTGTGTCACCCCAGCAACTAAAGGAATGGTGGAGCAGTATTCAGTGAACAACTCCATATGCTTGGCCGAATCCTCACCAGCTACTCCCTTGAAAAGATTCCTCTCAACCAACTGAATGTAGGATGGATGAATTCCAAAGGTACCAACATCTGTAGTAGGAAGCAGGAAACCTTTGGGTAAGGAATCTATATTGGGTTCCGAGTGACTAGCGATGTTAGGCATTTTAGCAAACAAAGTTGTAAGAACAGCAGATCATTCAGTGCCCTCTTCTAGGACGGATCACCAACAAAACAACTATAGCACTAGAGATAAATATGAGAACTGTCTCAAGGAATAAATTCCTTAAGGCTAGAGACAAACTTAAAATAAAGCAAACAAAATAAAACCGTCTCCCCGGCAACGACTCCAAAATTGGACACGACTGTCACAACCCTATCAAAAATAAAACCAACCGGTCTCTATAAAATGTAGTAGAGGCAGTCGTATATTGAATCCACAGGGAGATGGGAATGTTGTATGCTAAACTAAGTCTGCCTAAGTAACCATTTTTTGGGGGTTGTTTGTTGATTCTAAACTACATTGATAAAGAGAAAAGAGACAGTAAAGGAACAAGCAATGAATTATAAGGAAATTACCAGAAAGAGAGAAATAGCTAGGACAGTCGGTTCACCACGGTTTTCTAGGGATCCAATCTAGGGTCAAAGGTCAGCTTGAACTCAGTCTGCAGGGTAATGAAAAGGTCCTTCCGGTCCCCTATTCGCCCTAAAACATTACTAACTTAGCTTCCGCCCTCATTAGAATGTCCTAATGTTCACTGCAGATCTCACCCCTTCCAATCTTCCGATCTAGGTCAAGGCGTATCAAATTAACTAGCTAAAAGCGTCGACTCAAGCAACTAATTGCTATTAAATGCAGTGATTAACAACACAAACCTAATTCTAGCCAAGCCTAATCACCTAATCATATCTTTCCTAATTACCATGGCTCCCCTTATGTCCTAGCATAAAGAAATTAGCTATGCATAATGTAAATTGAGAAATCAATAAATATAGACAAGATAAATAAATTTAACAACATAATAAATTACTAAAGAAACAAGAGTTGAAGAAATAAAGCAAATAGATGACAAGAAGAACAATTGCAACAAAATAATAAATTCAAATTAAGGATCGAAAATACCAAATACAAGGGAATTCCAAGAAAATAGAGGTTTTAGGTCTAAAGAGTAAAGTGCCAAGAGAAGAGATCCTCCGCCGTCGCCCTTCTATTTATTTATTCTAAGATACAAATAAAATATCCAAAAGATAAATCTAAAAGATTGCGTAATCATCAAAACCTTTCGATCGAGTAGAAACAAACCACTCGATCGAGAACAATAAGGGTCAAACACCTCGATCGAGCAACACAAGTACTCGATAGAGGAACTCATCAAACATTCTTCTCGATCGAGCAAAGGAAAGCACTCGATCAAGAGTTCTTAGCAACAAAGGCTACTCGATCGAGCAGGTTTAACAGCCAACTTAATCGATCGAGCATAGTAGCACTGTATCAACGTGGATGAACTCGAGACACCTTCCGAAGCCACTTCACGCATCCCTGGGTGACAGATTCCGGGCTCCGATTCTTCTATCTTAAAAATGGATGCAAACGGGACAAGTTCAGGCTTGATCATGCTCCTCTCTGGTTCATACCTGCAAATAATACAAGACAAACCAATGTTGACTATTCGGGGGCATTTGTAGCTAGTTGCCACATAAATAACACATAAATGCGTGTAAATATAGGGTAAAGACCATATATAAAATGCACGCATCAATGTTGTCTTGGATGAATTTGGCCACTTGTTTGGCGGCCAGAACTGCATAGTATTGTGCTTCGACCCATTTGGTGAAGTAGTCGATTGCGACAAGGACAAAGCAATGTACTTTGGTACCAATCAGATTGACGTTGCCGATGATGTCGATGCCTCAGGTCGAGAAAGGCCAGGGTGAAGTCATAGTGCATAAAAGGGATGGTGGTATGTGTTGTATGTTGCCGAAGATTTGGCAATTATGACAATGTTTGACGTAGTTTCTGCAATCGGCTTCCATAGTGGTCCAGTAGTAGCCTAATCGCATGATTTTTCGGGCTAGCATCATTGCGCTCATGTGAGGGCCACATTCTCCGTCGTTGACCTCTTCCATGACTTTCTTGGCTTTGTTGTGGTCAATGCAAAGGAAAAGGATCCCCTGGGTGTTTTTTTTTGTATAGTTGCTTTTGGTTTATCACAAATTATGATGCAAGTAAACGGATGGCTCTTTGTCCTCTTGTATTAGAATTTGGAGGGAATTCATTTTTGGTTTTGTAGTTGAGGATGGCTTGGTACCAAGGTTCGACATGGTTTTCCTCGTCGTTGTTAATGGCGCAGATGTGAGCTGGCTCGCTCCTTCTTTCAACACACAAGGGCATGGATGTCATGTCTTCAGTTATGTTGAAGAGCGCGACAAGTTTTGCTAGGGCGTCGACAAATTGGGTTTCTTCCCGTGGCAAGTGAAAGTAGTCGATTTGGTCGAAGAATTCGGCCTCCTGGTTAATTTTTGCTTGGCATGGTGCTAAGCTATCGCTTCGGATTTTTCATGATCCGGACACTTGATTGATGATGAGTGATGAATCAGCGTGGACTCTCAACCTCATGATGCCAAGTGTTATGGCTGCTTATAGGCCGATGAGGCATGCTTCGTACTCGGCGGCATTGTTGGTGACGAAGAAGTCTAGTTTGGCTGAGATCAGAACGTGTCCAACCTCTGGTGATATTAGAAGGATTCCTAACCAGAAGCCTCTCAGGTTTGATTCACCGTCGAAGTATAGGTCGTATGCATCGGTGTCGGCACAAAGGATGTTTTCGTTAGGGAGTGACCATGTGTCGGTCGTTGGATCCTCGTTGACGAGATTTTCTGCTAGGAAGTCGCCGATTTTTCTTCCCTTGATAATCCTGAGGGGTACGAATTTGAGGTCAAATTCGGATAGCATGAGTGTCCACCTGGATAACCTTCCGTTTAGCACGGGCTTTTCGAAGATGTTTTTGACGGGGTCCATCTTGGAGTAGGTGTGAACTGTGTAGCTGAGCATATGATGTCGTAGCTTCTTTGTTGACCAAACCAGGGCAAGACATGTCTTCTCCAGTTGGGTGTACTTGGTTTTGTATTCAATGAACTTCTTGCTGATGTAGTAGATGGCTCGTTCTTCGCCGTCAACTGTTTGTGTAATACCCGACATTTGTGGAACCCGTACTTAGACTTTGGAACACGTGAGAGGAGGGAAAAGACGGCCTTACGCTTGACCTGAGCCAAGACCATGTGGTGTTATAGCGGATCGAGTGGGTTTACTCGGTCGAGCGAAAGGTACACTCGACCGAGTGCGTCCACTCGACCGAGTGGAGTGCTACTCGGCCGAGTAAGTTCACTCAACCGAGTGGACTCGGCAATCGGTCGTCCTGCTGTTTTCAGAATACGGGATTTAATCCCTTTCTTCCCTAAGCCTAAAATCATTTTCCCACCTTCCTCCTTATCTCTCTAAACTCCCTCCCCTCTCTCTAAAATGCTTCCAATACCTTTCCCTCAACCTTCAAGCTTGGATTAATGGTGGAACATGCCTCCTATGCCCCGATCTACCTTTGTGAGTGGAAATCTCACCTTTCCCCTTTGTCTTTTGAGTAAATTCGAGTTAGGGTTTATCAAGAGAGACTAATTAGTAATTAGTCATGTTAAGTGAGTAATTAGTGACTTAAAATGAGGGATTTTATGTTATAATCTAGTATAGAGTGGATTGGGATAGTTATTACATGGTTTGTGTAGGATGAGACGGTTCTATGAGGTGGATACTTAGTGATTTCTACTAGCTTGAGGAATATGCTTAAAGGTAGGTTATCCTACTTTGGTTTCAATGTTGTTTAAGCATGTTGGCGTGTCTTTCTTGTCACGTGCATTCATGAATTAGTTAGTATGTTATATGGGTATTGGAAGAGTTGTTGTTCATGACATGTGAGATGGAATTCATAAATTGGTCATATGTTATGTGTTGTTCTACTATTTGTCATGTATAGTTGTGTTTGTGTTGTGCTGGAGATCTTTGATAATGGTACTTGATTGTTGAGGAGACGTAAGACGGTTGGGAAACCGTCTTACGCTTGGGTCGCCCCTTGGAGCTTCCCACTCCAAAAGGAATGTGCACATTAATGGCTTGAGTACGAAGGGACGCGTGTGGTTGAGACACGACGTCTGGCAGGGGATCCGGTTGGCTTCCGGACCCGGTACGTCTGGGCGTGTCCCGGTACCTAATATGTTGATCGGTGTGCCTGGGCTTGTCCTGGTACCGGAGTAGAGGTTGGGGTATGCCTAGGCGTGTCCCGGTACCAGTGTGATGTTGATTGTCCGTGTCTCATTCATATAATCATTATGTTGCATATTTTCTTCTTATGTCATGTCTTGCATTTATCATTGAAACTGACGTTTGTTGTGTCCGTGTAAATGTCACCTATTTTCAGGCTGGCCTATGTCGATCCATATGATATTTTCGATCATATAGGGAGCAGTTGTTTACAGGTTAGCTTTGGTAGCATGGGGGAGAAGGGACGAGGCTTGTTGATCTCCGAGTCGGGCTTGTTGATTAGATTAGTGTAGAAGTCATGATTTGTAATCTTTCGTTATTTATTTATTCGTTGTAAACCATTAAACATTTATTTATAAAATTGTTCTTGGATTGTGTCTCCGATTTCACTACCTCGGGATACCGAGACGGTAATGCCCCAATCGCCTTAGCCAGGTAGTTAGGGTGTTACAAAGTGGTATCAGTGCAACGATTTTGGAACCTAAACCAATGAACCAAAATGAACCTAGGTGTGTCTAATAAAACGAACCCGGCTTGAGTACGATAGGAGATCGGTTTTGTATGAGTGGACGCCCTCATATCAAAACTAGTGCCTATTGCCTCGGTTGGTCACTAGAAGGGTGGTTACAAGTCAGGGTGAACGATATTGACAATGTGATATGATTGCATGAATGATATGGTTCTTGATAGACTCTCGTATGCTACGAATTTTATATGTGTATGAATGGATTTGCATGTCTGGACATCTCTTGAAAAATGATAATCCCATTCCCTTGATTCATGTTGTGTGACTATCTTGTGCTTAATAGTATTATTGTTAGTAAATATGTTGTGGCCGTTTCGACAAGGTAAGTGCGAGGGTGGATTTAGGAAGTAGGGATCGACGACCTTGGTGTCGCACGAGCTAACTCGGGACGAGTCACCGATGAGTGGTGGACTCCCGAACCATGTATTGTCTTGCAAGAATTCCGTCGACAAGCTCTTAGTGAGGATTTGAAACCCAACGGGTTCACTTGACCGAGTACGGGTACCAACTCGGCCGAGTAAGCGAGCACTCGACCGAGTGGACCCTCAACTCGACCGAGTGGACCTGGTTCCAGTGGTTATACATTCCGCAAAACCCGTCACTCAACCGAGTGGGTCATCCACTTGACTGAGTGCACTCGGCACTTGACCGAGTGGGTTCACACGGGTTGGTCTACTCGGCTTAAAGCCCTTATTTCTCCAACTTCTCATTCTTATCCTCATATCTTCATCTCCTTCTTCACCAAAAATCCCCAAAAAAAACCTCCATTATTGCTCTAATTTGCTTGGAATTCATCCTATCTCTCCACCTTTCTCATCTAATCTCACTAATTTGGTCAAGGTAAGCATATTCATCTTCTTCCACCTTTTTCCCCAAATTTGAATTTCTTAGATCTACTTCTAAATCCTTCAAGTTTTGTTAATTAAGTGTCCATTTTGCTTAATTCACGATACTAATAAGCTTTTAATACCATTGTTGTTGATAAAAATCAATTTTTTGTAGAATAATTTTGGTCACCATTGTAGAACTCGAAAATTGGTGTTCTTTGGTCGATGATTGGGTTTTGGTGATTGTTATTATGTATAGTTGGACAACAAAGGCCTAACTTTTGTTGTAATGAATGGATCTTGTAGAATATGTGTAAATTTCGTTTTAAAACTCCGTCTTAAATTTTCAAATCTTAGACAAGTCATGCCCAAATTTTGTTTTTTCATGAGCAAAACTTAGACCATTATCTTGGTTAATAATGTATTATGTAAACCAAAATGAAATCAAATTTTGTCTTAAAACTTGGGTGAAAATTCTTCTAAGTTCTTCTAAAATCCCCATGAATAGTGCATTTTTGTGTGCCTTAATGATGATTTTCCTATGTTGTAGTATTGAGGATTTTGTGGTTACTACCACCTTAAGAGAGATTAAAAGAAAGTTTGTCTCAAAGTCTTGAAAATTCGACACTAGCCATATTAAAATTTTAATTTATACTCACAAATTGTATTACTACTTGTTCAACTTAAGGATTTTCTTGTGAAAGAGAAGCACTTCACTCACCCAAAATTCCTTTTATCTTGACAAGCAAAATTTTATTTCCACTAACTTTGATGAGAATGTTGTTGATGGTAGTGTCATGTAATAACTTAAGTGAAGCTTTGAAGTGTAGTGTGTCATGGATGAGTCGAAAATTTGACGAGTCGGGTGATGAATTGGGATAATACATGTAATTTAAAATCATGCTTAAATTCGTGTTATGTCACAAAATCTTTAAATTCCGGAAAATAATTTTGTAACGTAAGAAAACTTTTGGAGAGTTCAACTAAATTGCAAGAAAACTATAATAGAAATCCCTTGTATTTGGTGCCCATAAAATTGAGGAGTTGAGAAAATTCTATCCATATTCAATATTTGCTTCAAATTCTTACCTTTTCCATTCCATATCTTGTGTGATCTTCTCTTGTAGCATGGCAAGGAACGCGAGAACCGCTCGTGGAAGGAATGCTCGCCAACCCGAATAAGAAGCACCACCCGCTATCACCCTCCTCGACTACCCCTCCATAGCTTTTTAGAGTGAGGAGCACCGAGACAAGTTTGAGGTCCTAGCCACTAGGAGGATGGCTCCGACCAAGTGTGTGTCGGTAAGTACCTTAGAAACCTTAGGAATAGAGAAGGAGGTGCACAATATTTTCACGGTCCTTGGATTGGAGGGTTTGTACACCGTGGAGGAGATAAGTTACCATAACCTTACCCTCGAGTTTTTGAGCTCCTTCACCTATAACAAGAAGACCCACAAGGTCAGTTTTCGACTCAAGAATACCTCCTTCAACTTGAGTAGTAATGCTTTTGCCGACCATCTAGGGGTGGGAAAGCGAGTTTTTGGTCACCATGACAAGTTTGAGAAGGACATGAAAACCTCAAAATATTTTCACCTTTACACAAGCAAGGAAAATGTTAGTATAAGTAATATGAAGACTAGTGACATTGAGCACCCCGTCCTCAAAATCTTCTTGCACTCCTCAACCAACCTCCTCTATGGGAGGAAAGACCCAAGTAAGCTTAACTCTACAGAAGTCTTAGAGCTCCTACCTTAACCCCCGCCATGAAATCCATCTCCACTTCAATACCGTGTCTTTGGTATGTCTTGCCCTTGAGAGGATGGCTGAGGTGGACCAATGCTCCTTAGATTGTGGAGCCTTAGTGACTCGGTTGGCCAAGAACATGTTAGCTTACGAACCGGGGGCGGTGGATGCACCCATGTCTAAGGAAGTTGTTTACTTTGACCTGGATTGGTTGAAAGCTAAGTCTTGGGTGATAGATGGAGAGGAGGATGGCACCTATTATTTGAGGGTTGATGATGAGCGGTACATGAAACTTCCCGCCGGTGAGGACCTACCCCCGACTTCCCCTTTGGAAAGAGCGGGATCACCCCACCCCGAGGCCCAAACGTACACCATCCCTAGTAACCTCACATTTGACCTTGATGATACCACCGAGAAACGGGAGGCACCCCCGTTACCTCTCTACCTCGTTCTCCCGCCGATCAAGCTCCTACCTCTTTTCCACATTCCATGCCTTCGACTATGATGCCCCCACCTTATACCGGGAACTTTGACCAAGCCCCACCGACCTTCGACTCCAGCTATCCCATGTCATACCTCATTCACCGGGTGAACATCGATCTTGTGTTGAGAGACATGCATGAGGCGGCCTATAATCAAGGAGTACGACCCGTCCACCGTCCTAGATTTTGGTCCGGACCTGGAGACACTTCCGGAGTTTTCAAGGCCTATGGTATCCAACCATCGGATTGGGAGATCAACTTTCCTTTCGGCGTAGGACATTTGCGTGACCCATACGTGGGTGATGCCGGGATCTATCCTAGATATGCTTACCAAGGGAGTGGAAGTGAGGCGGGAAAATCCGCGGCAGCGGGGGACATGGAGCTTGATGAAGTGTGGGAGGTGGCGGCTCGCAAGGGACTGGAAGAAGAAGAGAAAAATGAGGAAGAGGAGGCGGAGCAAGCAGAAGGAGGTAGCAAGGCGGGGAAGAGTTGCTCCGGGTGGGCAAGGTGGATGCCTAGCATTGGCAAGAAGAGGAAGTCCTCCAAGTAGTGGCGCTTTATAATTCGAGATACTTGGAACTTTTAATTGTCGTTTGAAACTTGAACAATTTCATTTTATGTTGTAAGCCGGCCATAAGGCCAAGACTAGTAGACCTTACATAGTAGTATGGTGTAGTGATCACCATTTGGACCCCATTGCATGTATGTTCAACCATAAGGAAGCTTAGAGGCCATCAATGACCGAAATTTAGACTACCCAGCGACACTCGACCGAGTACCCTATTCACTTGACCGAGTGGTGGTAATCATGCACAACTTGTGGTAATCATGCACAACTTGTGGTAATAATGGTAGGTTACCGGACGAGCGGCATGGGAGGCTTATAGCAAACTTTGGGACGAAGTTCCCTTTTAGGGGGAGTGAATGTAAGAACTCAGAGAAATTTAGAAAGAAAGAGCGCAATACATAGGGAAGTAATGGGAGCGAACAAGAAACTTAAGATAGATAGGACACATTTGTGTAATAATAAGAGTGATGAGGGCAAGAAGATACACGAGGACCAAGAATGTGCCTTGAGAGAGGACCTAGAAATAATTGGATAAGGGAGTGAGTGGTGAACTTCGGGGACGAAGTTCTTTTTGAAGGAGGAAGATTGTAATACCCGACATTTGTGGAACCCGTACTAAGACCTTGGAACACGTGAGAGGAGGGAAAAGACGGCCTTACACTTGACCTGAGCGTCCACTCGACCGAGTGCGTCCACTCGACCGAGTGGAGTGCTAGTCGGCCGAGTGAGTTCACTTGACTGAGTAGACTCGGCACTCGGTCGAGTGCTGCTGTTTTCAGAATACGGGATTTAGTCCCTTTCTTCCCTAACCCTAAAATCATTTTCCCACCTTCCTCCTTATATCTCCAAACTCCCTCCCCTCTCTCAAAAATGCTTCCAATGCCTTTCCCTCAACCTTCAAGCTTGGATTAATGGTGGAACATGCCTCCTATACCCCGATCTACCTTTGTGAGTGGAAATCTCACCTTTCCTCTTTGTCTTTTGAGTAAATTCGAGTTAGGATTTATCAAGAGATACTTATTAGTCATTAGTTATGTTAAGTGAGTAATTAGTGACTTAGAATGAGGGATTTTATGTTATAATCTAGTGTAGAGTGGATTGTGATAGTTATTACATGGTTTGTATAGGATGAGACGGTTTTATGAGGTGGATACTTGGTGATTTCAATTAACTTGAGGATTATGCTTAAAGGTAGGTATCCTACTCGGTTTCAATGTTGTTTAAGCATCTTTGTGTGTCTTTCCTTGTCATATGCATTCATGAATTGGTTAGTATGTTATATGGGTATTGGAAGAGTTGTTGTTCATGACATGTTAAGTGTTGTTCTATCATTTATCATGTATAGTTGTGTTTGTGTTGTCCTGGAAATCTTTAGTGATGGTACTTGATTATTGAGGAGACGTAAGACGGTTGGGACCGTCTTACGCTCGGAAAACCGTCTTACGCTCGGGTCGCCCCTTGGAGCTTCCCACTCCAAGGGGAATATGCACATTAATGGCTTGAGTATGGAGGGACGCGTGTGGTTGAGACACGACGTCTGGCAGGGGATCCGGTTGGCTTTCGGACCCGGTACGTCTGAGCGTGTCCCGGTACCTAGTGTGTTGATCAGTATGCCTGGGCGTGTCCCGATACCGGAGTAGAGGTTGGGGTATGCCTGGGGGTGTCCTTGTAATATTCTGTATTTTAATAATAATTTATAAGAATAATTTGTGTAATTTAATAATTGATTTAAGACATTTCTAATAGTAATTATAACAAGACGTTAATTAAATAATAAATTAAGCATCCAAGTCGGGAATTGGGCTTAGCTTATATTTGTGCTTTGGGTCGTGTGCCATTATTATATGAACCGAAATTTATTAGTATAGTATGGGTGTGATCGGGTTTTTATATCGGGAATTAATAATAAATAATATGGAAATAATAATAATATGGAAAAGAAATAATAATTATATTAATATCTTAATAATTAAATTAGTAAAAGAGATGTATGGTAATCCTACTTATGGTAAGACTAGTATAATAATAATAAAGAGAGAATCTTTCCTAAAATAATACTACCTTACTAGTATATAAACAAGGCTAACCTAACCATAAATCCTTATTCCACATAAAAACTCACAATATCACATAAAAGAGAGAGAGAGAGAATTAAAAGGAGAGAAGTTCATCATCTTTTATTTTGTAAGTACATCTTTAATCTTTCAATGTGTAGAATAAAGTTACATCAATTCAATAAATCGGTAAGTTGTCTTAAACGAACTACCAGACTATCTTAACGTCGTTGTCTTCAAAAACGTAAAGAATAGACTTAGGTTATTTTCAAGTCTTGTTGATGCCTATAAAATTCCGTAGCAATTGAACGTGTAGATTTTCCAGAATAAATTCATTATGAACATGTCGACTGAGAATCCACGAATGCACTAGTGGTCTAAAGTTTATTTTCCAAACCTAATTTATAAATTGAAATTGAGTTGAGTCTTTTGCAAAAATTAAAATTGGAGAGTCTAGATGATGTTAGGCTTTTGTTTCACTTGAAAAGGGTTAAACTTATTTTAGAGGTCAATACTTTTTATGCGACGGAATTCGTCAGTATTTATGATTCCTTCTGAAAACCCTGATAAGTCCGGAATTGAAGAAAGTCTATTTCTCAAGAATTGTAGATATTTGTCTTAGGGTTCCAACCTCACTGGTCTTGCATCGTTTTGATTTTTGATGAATTAATTATGAATTTTATAGAGAGACTGAACAGTGCTGTAAAACGGTAGAATTAGAGATTTAGCTTTGAAGTTGTCAAAAGGATTAGGACGTGATGGGCATAGGATAAGTGCATGATTAGTTGGTTGATTATTGGTTATATAGTAATTGTAAATAATTATGTTATGTAGGTTATGAATTGGTAAAGAATCAATTTTGATTGCTTGTGTGACTCGCGTGACTCGAAGATTTGCGAAAAGGCAGGATAACTACTCAACTCGTCTTGTCTTTGTTGGTTTGTGGAATTTATAAAAGTATTGTGATATTGGATGGATTAATGGATGTGGATTATATATCATTTGATTGTTTATTGTTTATTATTTATATTGGAATTTCGTTTGCATTGGATAACTCAGCTCGTGTCTGAGATGGTTTTTATAACTGGCATGGTGTATAATTGGATACCTCAACTTCGGTTGGGATGGTGAATACCTCAACTTCGGTTGGGATGATGAATACCTCAATTTCGGTTGGGATGGTGAATACTTCAACTTCGGTTGGAATGATGAATACCCCGGGCCAAGGATTGGCGGGATGAACGGGTGTTTCGGGTGATGAGCACAATTGTGTTTGCATTATATATCATATCATTTCACTTTGACTTGTTGTTGGTTATTCCTACTCAACCTCGTGGTTGACTGTGTATTCGTGAACACCTGCGGTGAACCGTTTTATGGGGAGCAGATTTGACAGGTACCAAAGATTAGCTGACTTGGGAGGATTGGGATGAGAGCCAAACTTGGAACCTTAGATGAAGTCTAGATCACATATATAGATATATCACTTTTTATTTTCCGCTGCGAGTTGTAAATATCTTATATTAAGTTTTAGTTGGTTAATTTGTAATAAACATGTAATTATTAAAGTTTTTAATTTAAAGTACTTTGGTGAGTTGGTCTTTGTTATTCACTACCTCGGGAAACCGAGATGGTAACAGTCCTACTTATTTGGGAATGTCTAGCTAAAGGCTCTCGAATAAATGGGGGTGTTACAGTCCTGGTACCGGTGTGATGTTGATTGTCCGTGTCCCATTCATATAATCATCATGTTGCATATTTCTTTCTTATGTCATGTCTTGCATTTATCATTGAAACTGACGTTTGTTGTGTCCGTGTAAATGTCACCTATTTCCGGGGTGGCCTGTGTCGATCCATATGATATTTCCGATCCATATGGGGAGCAGTTGTTTACAGGTTAGGTTTGGTAGCATGCGGGAGAAGGGACGAGGCTTGTTGATCTCTGAGTCGGGCTTGTTGATTAGATTAGTGTAGAAGTCATGATTTGTAATATTCTGTTATTTATTTATTCGTTGTAGACCATTAAACATTTATGTATAAAATTGTTCTTGGATTGTATCTCCGATTTCACTACCTCGGGAAACCGATATGGTAACGCCCCAATCGCCTTGGCCGGGTAGTTGGGGTGTTACAAAGTGGTATGAGGGCGACGATTTTGGAACCTAAACCAAAATTAACCTAGGGGGAGCGAAGAATTTTCCGGAGGTAACCCCGAATGCACACTTATGAAGATTTAGTCTCATGTTGTATTTTTGAAGGCGAGCGAAGAATTTTTGAAGGGCGCTGATGTGGCCATCTCGCTCTTTTGACTTGACGATTATGTCATCGACTTATACCTCCACTTCCTTGTGCATCATGCCGTGTAGGAGAGTGGTGGCGGTTATTTGATAGGTTGCTTCGGCATTGATTAGGCCGAAGGGCATGACAATGTAGCAATATGTGCCTCACTGCATAGTGAATGCAGTTTTGTGCATGTCTTCTTCAGCCATTTTGGTTTGGTTGTACCCAACATACCCATCCATGAATGATAATAGGGCGTGCTCGGCGGTGTTGTCTACCAAGATGTCAACGTGCGACAGAGGGAAGTCATCTTTTAGACTTGCCTTGTTCAGGTCTCTGAAGTCGACGCAAACCCGAATTCTCCCATCTTTCTTGGGTACGGGGACTATGTTAGCCACCCAGTCAGAATATTCAAAAACTTTGATGAATTCGGCTTTGAATTGCCTGTCTACCTCTTCCTTGATTTTCAGGGCCCACTCAGGGCGCATGCGGCGCAACTTTTGCTTCATGGGCTTAGCTCCGGGCATGTCTTTGTAGGACCATGCAAATACATGATTACATCCTTGTATTCGTGCAAGAGGTCGATGAATTGTTGTCTTTCCAAGGGGTCAAGGGTGGTCCCCATCTTAAGTTTTTGAATTGCATTGTCAGTCCCTACGTTAATGGGTTCGGTCTCCTCAATGATGGGTGTTCTTTGTTGGCGTTTGTCGAGTTCTTTGGCTAGGTGAGGTGGGTAGTGACTCAAGTCAAATCCCTCATATTTGTTCCGAATTGCATTACATTTAAATTGAGACGAGGTCGTAAGAAAACTTAGCATTCATTAAGTCAATCTGAGCGAAAAGCTCGGATAGGACAGACATCTCATGGGGAGTCATAGGCGACGCAGTAGAGGAGTTGGCCCTTGGGACAAGCTCTAGGTTGCTACCTTCTGTGAGAGTAGGGGTGACTTTAGTTGACTAAGCCTCTGAGACAGCCCCAAGCTTAAGATAAAATAGTGGAAAAGGGACTTTGACAGAGGAGTCGGGAGTGTTAGGACCTAAGATAGACTTTGACGCAGACTTGTCATCAGACTCAGACTCAGTCTAGTCTTCACTTCCCTCCTTGAACATGGGGCCTTCTCCAGTTGTGATCTTGTGAATGCGGGTTTGACGATCGGTCCACTTGAAAGTCTTCCTCCAGCCTTGGATAGCTTTCTCTGGGTTAGTGTCAGAGATCAAGGTAGTAGGGTCGAACTGGTTGTCTTTGAGAGCAATGTATATGATGTCCTCGTAGTTGAGGTGCTTGATGTTGTCTTGTCCAAAAAACAGGCTCACAGCTTACCCGTCTAGGCAAGGGTCAATTCGGACTTGATCGATGCAGCATTGGTGTTGTTATCAGGGATGAAGTAGCAGTCCTGAAAGACTTATATACGCAGATTCTTGACCTTTGTTATGGGGTCGTATATTGGCTCACGGAAACCATTGTAAAGTTCAGACTCTCCTTCGAGGATGAAATATTCGTTGAGGGTCAAGTGATATGGGCGGAGGATAACTCCTTGTTATTTGCGCTTCCTCACGAGGAGATCCATTTCCCGGATGTCTTCATCAGTCGGCTCGTAGCCTAGTCCGAAAGGGATGTTGAGGACCTTGGCCTGTTTCAGGGGAGGCAAGGTGCTTTTCGGTAGGTTAACAGCCATGCCCGAGAAATACCCCTAAAGCATCATGGTACGGTTGATTGTGAGGCTTGAGAACAGCTCACAATCAAAAGGTGTTGGTTCGTCGATTAGGGCATTCACGGCTTAGAATCTCCGCATTTCGTTGTCGATCTTCTAAGTGACTTGCGAGGCTATCCCCTTTTTCACGACAGCTTTGATTGGGGATGCAGGAATTGTAACTGTTTTCCCATTGAAGAGAACCCTAATTTTCTGGTGAAGGTGTGATGTGGGCTTTGGCGGCATGGATCCAAGGGTGCCCTAGAAGCATGTTGAATGATGCGTCGATGTCGAACTAGCTTGTCTTTTCAAGGGTCCCGTTGCGATGGTTAGGGTGATAAGACCTACGACCTTATGACGAGTACCGTCATAGGCTCGAACTCCTTGATTGGTTAGGACAAGGTCAGCTTCCTTGATCCCTAGTTTATGAACTTTTTTTAGAGGAATAACCTTGAGTGTAGATCCGTCATCCACCAGGACCATGAGTATGTTCTTTTCCAAGCATTGCACGGTGATGTATAGGGCCAAGTTATGGTTGGCTCCGAAGGGAGGGATATCTTCGTCGGAGAAGATGATTGGGTTGTTCAGGTCAGCGACGTCCCTGGTCATATGGGCTATCACTTCTTTGGGTGAGCAGGTGAAAGGCACCGTCAGCTTCCCCAAGGCTTGAAGCAAACCCTGTCGGTGCTCGAAGGATGTGGCGATTATTTGCGACAGGGATATTTTGGCCTTGCCCTTCTAAGGTTGCCTGAGAATTGAGTTCTCGAGAACCCTAGGTTGAATGTCAACATCTTCGACGATTTGGTCATTGATCACTAGCGGATTGTTTGTTGTGTTGTTTGGGTTCTGGTAACGGCGTCCAGATCGAGTAAGGTGATCAATCTCATTAGTTTGCTTGCCCTTTTCCGGGACAATGTAGATGTCATCCATGTCATCTCTCCAGATGTCATTGATTTCAGGGTCGTGAGTGTACCTTGAAGGGGTATTCCTCGCAGGATAGTTTTTGTGGGGAAGTTTTTGTGCGGGTAGTTTTTGTGCAGGTGATTATTGTGAGGTTGATTATTGTGATTTATGTTGTGAGCTGCATGCCAGAACGGTCGTGGAAGTAGTCCATTATGGAATTGGGAGTTTTGGGTGTTTTAGAGACCCTCCCTTGGACGTAGTGCAGGTGTTGGTGGGTTGAATACCAGCCGATGGTAAGCATCCTCGAGTCGGGTGATCCTATCCGAGAGACTAGCTATGGTTTTCCCGACTAGCTGAAACATGGCGAGCATGGACGCGGCGCTGAACATGAACATCCTAATCGGGATATCCTTTTCCAAGGCATTGATCTCGTCCTTAATAGGCTAGATGAGATGCGAGCAATCTAGAATTGGCTCATCATTTTAAATGGCGTAAATTCCCAAATGGTTTGTTTTGTTGTTTGGTTTTGATGGTGGAGGTAGGGGTAGTTCTCCTTACTTGATGATATCCTGGATAGCGTGCTTCAGCTTAAAACAAGTTTCTGTGTCATGACCTTTGTCCTGGTGATAATGGCAATAGGCGTTAGGGTTTCAAAAGCGAGTTTTCTTTGCTTCATGCGGGTCTGGAGTGGGCCCGATTGGTTGCAGTTTCCCTTGTTCCATGAGCCTTTTCAGGGCGCTAGCGTAGGTTGATCCTAAGTTTCTGAATGTCCTTTGGGGACGTTCGGCTTTCTTCGCAGTTCGCTCGAGGAGGTTGGCCTCGTCAATTTCGTTTGCTTGACCGTAGGGACGAGATCCAGTTGATTTAGAACCCTGATAGCCTATACCCGTGGTTTTGGCCAAGACGCCCTTGCGTAGGTCATCCTCGATACAGGTCCCGAGGATCTGCAGATCTTGTAAGGTTTTGTTGTTCTGGTACCTTAGCAGGTTGGCATAAATCAGACGGAGATTGTTGACGAATTTTTCCACCAAGGTCGATTCGTTTGGTTTGCTGACCAATTGGCTGTTCACCCTTCTCCAGCGGGTTAGGAATTTGGTGAATCCCTCTTTGTCATTTTGGGTTAGGACCTCAAGGGTGCGGGTGTTGGCGTGAATTTAAACATTGTCGATGTATTGCTTAGCGAATTCAACGACGACTTCGTCCCAAGTGGAAATGCTCTTTGGGTCGAGCGAACAGTACCATTGACGGGGAATTGGTTTCAAGTACGATGGAAATATCCGGGTAAAGAGCTCTTATTTGACGCCTTTGATAGACATGTAATCCTTGAAGGCCCGGATGTGATTGAGCGGGTCCTCCACTCCTTTGAACTTAAGCACATCAGTTAAGGTGAAATTGTCAGGCAGTTGATCCCTGACGGGCTTGAACCTTCGATTGTTTTCGTGGTGAATGTTGTTCCCACGGGCCAAGAGTTTCTCTTCCAAGAGTTTCAGCCTTTTCTCACTTTCGGTTCATTGCAGAGTGCCATGCTTTCCGGTTTCCTTATTTTTCAAGGTGTTGATACGGGTCTCGACACGGTCCAGAGTGACCTTAAGGGTTGTGAGCAGGCTGGCTAGCTGAGCAGTTGTGAGATCTCTGTTGTCATTGTTGTTGTTGTTGGACGAAGCTGAAGATGAGGCCATGGTTCCGAGTCATAAAACATCTCACTTTACATCCCAATTCGACATGGTTTAACGACTAAACACAGACATCACAAAGGACAGAAAGACACTTTGGACTCAACGAGACGAGGGCAACTGTGTGTGGTGCCTCAGTGCTAACTTGATTGATGGTGCGACAGTGTTGACTAGACTTTGACTCGCATTCAACGTAATGGCGTAACGCCGTTTAACGAGTCTCGTGGTGAGACGACTCATAAGTAAAGACCCATAAGTACGTTTGCTTTGACTCGATAGACACGAGGCGGAATTGGAGTGGTGGACTGAAATTTTCGAAAATAGAAATTTTCAAAAAGATTCTTTATGGACGGCTTTCGACGAGTAGGGATCTTCAAAGAGTCGGCCAGTTGAAAAAGGGTTTCCTTAGGTTTGTTTTCAAAAGACGGTTTGGGTTAAAGTTGCGGCGGCTTTGAAAACGATGCATTGTTTCCGAAGATGGTTTTTTTTGGAATTCAAAATAGTGTATTTTGAAAGTCGAGATTTGCAAAGGGGTTGAAATTGTTGTGGTCTCGAGAACAGTGTGTTGTCCTCGGGATTTAAAAAGTCCTTGAAAATGGCGAGTCATTTTCGGGTTTTGAAAGGGCCATTATGTCGGTGCAAAAGTCCATTATGTCGGCGCAAAAGTCCATTATGTCAACAAAAATTGGTTTAAAATCCGTGTTTCAAAATTGCCATTATGACGGCGTGAAAAGGTGCTTTTGAAACGGTTGTAAAAACCGGGTTTGAAAATCGTCATTACGACGGCATGAAAAAGGTTTACAACGGTCAGCGAAAGACCGAGGTTTGAAATGGCCATTATGACGGTGCAAAAAATGTGTTTTGAAACGGTTGTAAAAACTGGGTCTGAAAATCATCATTACGACGACATGAAAAAGGTTTGCAACGGTCAGCGAAAGACCGAGGTTTGAAATGGCAATTATGACGACGTAAAAAAGTGTTTTGAAACGGTTGTAAAAATCGGATTTGAAAATCGTCATTACAACGGCATAAAAAAGGTTCGCAACCGTCGGCGAAAGACCGAGGTTTAAAATGGCCATTATGACAGCGCATAAAAGGTGTTTTGAAAGTTTGAAAATGACACGGAGGGACTTATGATCACATAGCACATAAGCACTCACAGTTAATTATATTATGCATAATGCTGACACGGGTTTTGGCTTAATAAGGGTGGTTACACACCAAGCGATCAATCCCCGATTTTCGAGATGGATGCCAATCCAAACAAACTGTGTAAGGTTGGTGCCCTAGCCTCGTGCACGTGGGAAGTGAATGCTCTTTGGCGAAATAAAATGGTGTAACGCCAATGGTATGCTTGACGCAATCGGGATTCAAAACGCGGGGATGAGAAAACTCACGCCGAAGGGACAAGCCAATTGGTCGATAAAGGTTAGGTTATGGGCCCGGACAAGGAATCCGACTTATGATCTTAATATCAATTAATGCAATTCAACCAAGATCTCGTTCGAGTTTCACCATCTAGGGATCACAAAGACACAAGTGTCCTAGTTTTCCCCATCGGAGTTCCCAATCTGTGGACAAGGACCACCTACACGCCAATCCATTGTGTGGACGTGCAACAGTCAGAAAGCCATGCTCGGCGACGTAGAAATGCTTTCGACCGGATCGCTTTAGATCGGTCGGTTTCATCTCTATGAAGGTCTCGAAACGATGCAGAGATGTTCGGAGTCGCCACCAAGCAATTATGGGATGCCTGGAAACCGTTCGAATACACTTTGTACCTCGGTCAAACGAAGCGAAAAGCGGTGCTTGACATAGGTACTAATGATAAGGAATCGTCCCTCTTTAACATCGTATCTCTAGAATGACTCTCGTTCACCTTGGATAAGGTCGTCCACTATCCAAAGTTTCTGAGTAAGAGGTGAGGTTACGTATTGGGAAGCCCTTTAATTGGACACCCAATCCCGCCCGCGGTAGCGGCCTTTACTGATCGATCTTGGTTGCTTAAGTGCAAAAATTGATAAAACGGGTTAAATGCATGAATGCGCATCCACAAGTTTAAACCTAACATGTGAAGGTTTTCTAAGTTGGTTGTTTATCCAAGTATCACGTAATCAATGTCGAGTTGGATTTAACGTTGATTTGCATGCAAGGCGGAAATTAAACAACCATTTACCAAGTTAGGTTCATGGTTCTTAACACGATCCATTTGTCTTAAAAAGTGTTTTAGAAAGCAAAGTGTAAAATGCAAACTCATCAATCTGATCCGTCTTGCACTCGGGTTAACCGAAGTCAGGATCGTCCTGGACGAGTGCTGGAAATGGGGCAGGAGCAGTACCAGACAGCCTATTGAGGCACGAGCCTGCTGAAGATGCAAGGGAGCCTGCCCTAGTTTGAAATGTAGAAAACAAAGGGCCTATATAGGCGCGAGTTAGGTGACAACCCAAAGAGGTGTCTCCTGGTTGTTGAAAGTGTTTGTGAAATCGTTTGTAAAAGGGAGTTAAAAACTGTGGACATGGGCCACGCTGCGGCACGCGCGAAGGGGCTTGACTAAGCGTGCATTTGTGGAGTCGCCACCAATTTTTATGGAAAATTGGAACCGTTCGAATACCTCGTGCCATGTCAAGACACAAAGCAGTGACATGAACACTAAGAACTCGTTGTCCTAAGCATTCTATGTCTAGAATGACTCTCGTGGATGCCAACGAACACGGATGTTCACAGAGATCTGGAGAAACGGGTGAGGGTACATATTAGGAAGCTCTTTAATCTAACACCTAATCCCACCAGCCTCGATAGCGGCCTCTACTAATGATTAGGGAAATCGTTCTTAGTTGATATGTTATCGATTATTTGCATGCAATGCAACATCCAATAAATTAATCTTAGCATGTGAAATTAGACTATGTCGGTTAACACGTAATTTAGCAAACAATTTGGGGTCGAAGTTGAAATTAGATCAATTATATGTGAAAGACAAGTAAATAAACCATACAAGAGCGATAAATAAATAAACTATAATAAATTACAATTGAATTGTAATGGATAATTGAATTTGTATCATAAACATGCCCAAAAGAGTTTTAGAAATAAAAGAAAAGAAAAGAATAAATGAAATAAGGAAAATTAGAAAATAGGAAAAATAAGGAAATTGGAAATTGATTTAGATAAGGAAATTAAAAGAAAATAGGAAATAAAATAAAGAAATAAGAAATAAAAATAAAAAAATAAAAATAAAATAGAAAATATGGAAAATATGAATTATATGGAAAATATGTCGAATTATGGTGATAATAAGAATAATAGTTAAATAGAAACCTAATTGGAAGCCTACGTCAAAACGAGAAGAGTTCTGGGGCAAAAACCACAACAGAACAGGCGCAGCGTAAACTGCGTCCTCTGGAAGAGGCGCATCAGTTTATGCGACTGTTCTCGAGTTGGATTCTGACTGTGAAAGTCAGACCCGCTGGTTGTTAATGTTCGTTAGTTATTTGAGTAGAAATGATTTAATCATATTACATGCATATGGAACCGTCATAAAGCGATAAAAAGACGAACGAAATATTACAAGTTATGGTTATTCTACGATGTCGGAATTGATTTATATACAAAACTTGAATTAAAGACGGTTGAAATCAAAAGAAAACAAAATATGAAAAATAAAGAGAAATATATACAAAGACGAATTCAAGGGACTTGATACGGATAAATCGAGTCTCTAAAATCCGGTTTGAATAAGATGACACCCGCAAATATTAATTATAAGGGATTTAAGCCGGAAAAAAAAGGTTGAAAAATATTCATAAAAACTAATTTGAAAATTATTAGGTGAAATAAGGGAAAGAACGAAGAAAGAAAAAAAAAGACGAAAGGAACAAAAACCCGAGGAAGAAGAAGAAGTGCAGCAACTGAAGGCAGCCTCTGGAAGAGGCGCAACAGATGCTGTGGCCTTTCCAGAAGGCGCATCAGTTGATGCAGTTCTTCCCCACGTCGTTTCTCTGCTGTTTCCGTCAAAGGGTTTTAAAATATGTTTTTGAAGACGGTTTTAGACGTACTTATGATATAAACTCGTACACTGATTACAATAAAATAAAATACATTAAATAAATTGGGATTTTACACCCTCAGACTTACATGTTAGCGTCGCGAGATTTAACTTAATCGGTTTTTAGTGGTAACTCGACTCGATCTATGCAAATATGAAAGTGCCCTTGAAAAAGGAATTAAAACAAATTGATTAATTATGGTGTAGTGGTCAAATTGGTCGGTCATGCAAACGTCACTGGTACTTAGAATGATTTGAGCTTACGTGGTTGATTGATCAAGCACGTAGGCGTCGAAAGCTTAGAGCAAGGTCTAGAATGCAAAGGGAGAAGAGAAGGGCGGACACTCGCATGAAAAATATGGAGACCGGAGGTCTCTATTTATACTAGAAAATGTGAAAAGTTTTGGAATGACACAAACTTTGGAAAGAAATCACGGAAATATTCCGTAAACAGCAAAAAGCAGGTTGGAGAAGATGCGCAACAGCTGTTGCGGTTCTTCCAAGAGGCACAGCACCTGCTGCGTCATTTCCCCAGATGTTTCCTACTGCGGAAGAAAGATTTCCGTGTTTCTTTTATGGAATTGCCGTAGATCTCTACTTCCTTATTCCCTAAAATATGATATATGATATATATTTTGCCAAAAGATATAAAATTAAATTATGGAATAAATATCTGGAACATTTTAGAACATTCTGACTCGGCATTTTAAACGGTTTCTTTAGAAAATGAAGCGGTGTTTGACCCGGACTCCAAATGAACTCTAATTACTATCAAAACGACCGCATCGACGCGTAGATGACGACCAAGGGGTAGACACAAGTGTTTGAGCTATCACTTAACGATAAACTTACGGTCTGTCATAAATCATTCCGCGTACCAAACATGCGGCCCAATCATCACTGGGTGGTTGGCGGAAGGTGTAAAAATGAGGTATCTGCAGAGCCCCCACTTTGACTGAGGTTTGGACAAGGCGAAAGTCAAAGTATAGACATCAGGTCAATCGAAGATTACAACCTGATGACTATGGCGACGCGAGGTGGCTCAAGGGGTCTGAGCCAATGACCTGTCATCGGGAATATTTTAGAGTCTGTCGACTTTCGGGGAGGGTCGTTTAAAGTCCATTAGACTACGTAAGGAAGTTCGCCAGCCATAAGAATAAATCATACCTGAGACTTTTTTCCCGAGATGTTTCTGGAGGTGCGTAGGAGCTGAGGGTAAGACCTAAAAGATATGTAAGGATTGTGCTAGGGTGTGGGGCCCTAAAGGAAAACAGCGACGGGAAGGAGGCTAAATATAAGTTCAATCTAAGGGGTAACCAAGGTTTAGGTTTAGGAACTCTAAGAAAAAGTGATCCTAAAAGATTATGATACTAAGGGTAGAAGTGTACGAACTCTAGGGAAGTTTGGGAACATAAAGAGCTGGGTGTATGAAGATGGGTATATGAACCTAAAAGGGCAGGCTGGTATGGGAACTTAAAGGCTTGTGAACCTAAGAGGAATTGGGATCCTAAGGTTAAGTTTAGGAACTTACTGGGTTAGTAATTCTTGTTTTGAACGCATGCGTCCAGGCTTTCTAAGAAAAAAAGGAAAACGTATGAGAACTTCAAAAGGATTAACGGGTTTATGAACCTAAGGACATTTGGTATGAGAACTTTCAGGTTTACGAACCTAAAGAAGCTATTTTGGGATCTAAGAATCTAAGGGTATGAATCCTAACTTTGGGTTTACTAACCTAAGGAAGGAGGCTCTGGTTTGGGAACTTCTGGAGAACGACACCTTTGCCGAACTCCGTGAGGAAACAATAATATTGAGAGTAGCAGGACGTCGGTAGAAACTGCTGGGGAATCTGCTTGCGTCGGTCTCAAGCGAAATCTGGCAAAAACTTGAGGTTGAATCTGCTTTCGTCGGTCTCAAGCGAATCGTTCTTCCGAGAAATATGTGGGCCGTAAGCGGAACCGAAATCTCGCTGGGGAACACATCGACGATTAAGAACATCTTGATCGTCATGGAAGAAACCTTGAGCATCACTACTGCAAAATGCCGTCGCGGAGAACATATATATTGATGACTAGGAACATCTTGATCGTCATGGGAGAAATCTTCAGTGAGCAATACTGCAAAATACTGTTGCGCTGGATATAACGATTTGAGCAATACTACAAAATACTGCTGCGCTGGGGAGAATGAAGACTTGAGCAATACTGCAAAATACTGTTGCATTGTGGAGAATGAAGACTTGAGCGAAGCCCCCAGTTGGAGCGAGCACTGCTTCTGATACTTACCTGTATGGTTAGTAGCCACACAAGAATGCTAGGAAAAAAAATAGCACATAAACACATATGCACGTAAACAATTATCACATGGACCTCGAATGAGGAAACACATAGGTTTTGCAAAAGTTATTTCTTTATAAAAGTTGTTCAAAACTTGCTCAAAGAAATTTGTCGTTTGTAATGAGTTATGCATATTCAATGGGCTTTAAACACGTGACTGACACGGACGCAGACCTACTATGACGCGACACGGGGATGACTCTGACAGACTTTGCCTAAGTATGCGCAATCCCTAGCCGAGTGTGGGTGACAATGCGTATCAGTTCCAAAGGTAGAAGAATTGCAAGAATGATGACGACATATAAAGGCAAGGCATGAGACATGGATCACTGTCTACTTTGGACATCTTTTGACATCGTCTTACTTAAAAGAGTCTCCTCTTGAGGTACTATAAATTCTAGAATCGATCTAAGACCTTGCCATTGTCCGGACCAAGCACTAGCTTGACTAGAATGAGACTCGAAGACCAAAAAGGAGGATGAAGGAAGGGTGGCATCTCGGATGAGAAGCCCCCAGGATGAGAAGATGACTCTAGACTTTGGTAAAAAAGACACTGTGCGACAAGAAGGAGCCCCCAGTAAAGAGGTAGAAATGGAAATTGTGGTTGGAAGGTTGAAATTGAGTTTGAAAGTTGATGTTTGAGGTGGTTGATAATTGAGGTTAAAAGTTAAAAGTTGGGACAGTTGTGTCCATGAGGACTGCCTACGTATTCACGTGGAGTGAAATTAGACCAGATTATAGTTTTGAGCTGGCTTTGTTAGTTTTATTTGGGTGTTGTGGTTGTATCCTTCCTGTGTAAGAAAGGACTGCCTACGTATCCACCTGAAGAGGTGAAATAAAATCATGCTCGTAGTCCAGGTGTATGCCTAAGCTTATGTTGTCAGGGCCTTAAAGTGCATGGGTCAGGAGAGTATATTCCTTTGATGACTCGAAGAATCGATTTGAGATAACTCCCTTCGATCATAGACCAAAGAGGTATAATTAAGTTTGTAAAAATTCCTTGTCATGTGAGCATACCTAGAAGTGGACCCTAAGGATGAATTGGGTATGTCCCATCCCGGGTCGCAAAGTATTTGAAGATTCCGTGCCTGGGTCAAGTTGAAACTGGATTGGATATTTAGAATGTGGAGCTCGGAAATAAGAGGCTTTGATGGACAAATCTCTGGAGCTTGATTTTGTGGAGTTGAGGCTTGATGGGATTATGGCTTGTAATATGGCTTAGAAATGGAGTCTCCTGGCTTGATGTAGCCTGAGCACATAAAGGTAGGTTAAAATGACGTGGGATCAAGTTTCCATGTCTTGGCTCTAAAGGATGGGTATACTTGACGAGCTTGAGAGGATTCTCAAAATTCCTAACTATCTCCCTATAACGGTCTCGAGAAGGACTCAGGGCGTGTGATGTGTGAAAGGCTAAGTGAGGGTGCTAGCTGACCATCTTCATCGATGTCTTGATTCTATATAGACTTCACTAGTATTCCGTTCAGTATTTGATTTCAGGCTTGTTCTTGATTCAGACTCAGATTTTCGGTCTGGAATATATCTCGGCTTTTTGCTCAGATTCTTGATTTATGTTTTTGAAGACAACCTTGACTTTGGATATCGACATTGGCTTGCTTGATTGAGCCTTCTTCTTTTGACTCTTTTGTCTTGGATTATGGGCATAACTACGGCCTTGGATATTGATCTTGGTTCATTTCTCTTGATTGACCCTTTGTCTTTGATCATGGTTCGTATCGTCTTGGATTTGTTTGCTACCATGGATTTGGGTCAGACTAGCACCTTTGGTGTGAAAAGGGTTGGTCTTTAGTAACACGGGTTGTTTATTGTGGGGAATGGCCTTGCCTTCCGTCATAGATTGTTAACAAGGGAGAGAGTTTAGATTCGTCCTAGAATCTCTTGAGATATGCTCGTCCTAAGCTGGGGTATAGTGGAGGGTTCCTATTGCTAGACATGGAATAGGTAAGGAAAAAAACACGGAGTTTCAGGTATTCTACACTTGGAATGGAACATCATTTAAGTGTACTCACATTGACTCGGCATGTTTGGTAATTGTTGTTCATTTAAAAAAATGTCTCAAACCAATTCTCGTTGTCACAGGAAATGGTAAAGGAAGAAATAGGATAGAATATGTAGATTGAAAATTGTATTTTTTTATTGCAATGATTAATGAATGTATTTAACATAGACTCGAGAAGACATGTGACTCGTGGGATAGCCCCCTGGTTGTCACTAGGAATGGAAATGGACATACAGAAAGACACTAGAAAAAATTAGGGAAAGAAAGCCTAGGAATCGGACTGGGACTGGGACTTGATCTTATATCTAGACTCATAATCATCGGCCCATGCTCGAACATTTATTCTTCTGGCAACTGGCTTTGGTATCTGACTTTGAGCATTCACCCATTTGAGCACCTCGTCCTCATCATTGGGAATACTGGAAGGGTAACAGTCAAGAAGAGTTTCCTGATAAGTGGTACATCCATGAGGATTGCCTAACTTGTCGTGTGGGTTTAAAGTTGAAAGGGACAACTTCCCGCTTTCGATCATATCTTGGATCATATGCTTCAAACAAAAGCATGCTTATGTATCATGTCCCCTACCACGATGATATTGGCAATATGCATTATTGTTCCATCTAGGCAGTATGTTTTCAGGGTTTGGAGTTGGACCGAGTAGGTGTAATTTGCCTTGTGATACTAGCATTTGTAGCGCTGTTGCATAAGTGATGCCAAGGTTAGCGAATGCTCTAGGAGCCCATCCCGGTCTTCTAGGTGGAGCTTCTATGAGTTTAGCCCTGTCACACTTAATGTCAGTTTGAGCAAAGGTCGATACATGATATTTGCCGCTCTCGATATTTTTTAGTTTGTAGCAACTCTCGATGTCATGCCCCTTTCCTCTATAGTATTGACAATATAAATTATCATCCCAAAACATAGACTTCTTTTCCGTATCTGGGGTAGGCCCTATGGGTTAAAGAAGACCTATAGAGGATAATTTGTTTAATACTAGGGCATAAGGTATGCCTAGACTTGTGAATGACCTAGGAGAGTTGTTAGGTTTCTTTGACGAAGGCTCCATGAGGTTGCCATTGTTGATTTTGATTCCTGGATGAGAAGAACTAGGAATAGATTGCTCACTTTTTGCTTTAGGACTATCAGGTTGAGGGTTTGCCTGGACACTTTCTATCTTGAGAGGTTGGGCCTCAAGCTTCTTACCCATTTCAGCAAACTGGTTCTCCATGTTGGAAAGCCGAGAGTTCAGGTTATCAATGGCTCCTTCTATTTTGGAAAATTTATTGTTGAAGGCAATGGAAAGCATGAGCATTCCACTTTGGGTATCGCCGTCTTTGAGGACATTGATTTCTTCGTTATCATGAGGAGCGAGGAGGTGAGAACAATCTAAGGATGATTCTTCATCATGTTTAGTGCTGCTAGACCCAAGAGGGTTGATCTTCTTGGATTGCTCGACAGAAGGTGACACTTGAAGCTTGCCCTCTTTGATCATATCTTGGATGGTGTGTTTCAAGAGAAAACACTCTTCAATATCATGGCCTCTACCTTGGTGATATAGGCAGTATTTGTTGCCCTTCCAGAGGTTCACCTGCTTCTCTAAAGGTGGATCCGGAGTCGAACCTATTGGATGTAGCTACCTTGGGCAGAGAGTCTCTTTAAAGCATCGACATAAGGCAAGCCTAAATCAGAAAGCACCCTTTGATGCCTCCCAGGTTTCCTTTTGGTTGTTTTCGGCTTTTTAGGGTGACTGTTATTGCAAGAATTAAGCTTTGGGCGACCTAGACTAGAGGTTTCTCTAGGGGGCATGTTCCTTTCCATCATCCCATTTTCAAGGGCGAGGAGGCGAATGCTCAAATCTTCCACTGTAGCTTGAACTCGTAGGACCATGGCATAAATGTCTTGGAGAGACACAGTGATTGTGGCTTGAGCTGCTTCGTGACTTTGCTGACTGCCGGAACTTGCTGGATTCCTACTCGACAGAAATGACGTGCATTACAACTCGATTCGACATGGGATCACGCATACTAAGGCAATAAGCAACGAACACAAGAAGGGACAAGTAACTACAAGGATAAGACGACAAATCTAGACGTCGACTTGTGAATTCATGAAATGTCGTGAGGGACTTCTCGTTTTTAAATTCACGGTGCTTGACTTTAATTTAGGCTCGAGTGTTGACTTTGACGGAGTGACCCTTATATGGCTGACCTTATTAACGGGATTGATGACACGTGTTAATTCTAGACTCGGGTATAAGTGTAGATACCCGAGGTGTGCTTATAGGTGTTAATAAGTCTTTTGTGTATGACTTAGGCACGTGCGACTCGAGGTGTCGGAAATGTTTAGATCCTAACTGAATTGGGGTAGGGGGTCTAAAATGACGGCGCGACGCCTTAGGACTTGACTTGAATTTGAAAAGACCCAAAATGTAAAGGTAGACGGGTTTATAAAAGTTCCGACTAGGACATGGTCAGTTTGAATTTTGGCTCTAACTTAGCCCAATTGAATTTACATATTTGCATTTATGTGGCTTGAAAATATTTTGGTTTAAAAACTATTTTTTTTGTTTTTTTGGACTTTTACTCAAAAAGGACTCGACTCGTGAAGTGGGTGTGTGCCACTGTGTCAAGTGGGATTTGAAAATGACAAATTTTGAAATGTTTGTCCTAGACAACTCTAGTGTAGTTGTAGGAGTGCCGACTCGAAGTGAGTTTTGAAATGGGTTTAAGGCCCGAAGTTTGCGTTGGTTTAGGCCATTTTTAAAAATGTTTATATTTTGAAATGGATTTTATTTTACAAAATTGTTAGGTTCATATACCTATTATTAGACTCTTCTAATAGTGAACTAATTAACATATTAATGAGAGTTCATTAGATCTAGTGCATGCATAACTAAATAAGAGATTAAATGAGAAAAAAATGTCCCCTATATTGTTGTATGGCTCGAAAATAAGGGCACAAATAAAGTCACCTTCCTTATTTGTTCTTGAGCTAAACTGTAATGGATGATCCTCCAAAATCCCAATGTAGAGATCCTCCTTTGATTGCACCCAAGACAAATCCCTTAAACTAATATATTAATTAACTAGATTAATACACTAGTATCCTTAAAATAATTTTAATAATATTCTTATTACTACACTAGTAATCTAATATTGTGACTAGAATTTGGGATGAACAATCTTTTGTTCTTCTAAAACAAGTTTTAGAGAGTTGTGAGAGAGATAAGCAAAATTGCATGTGAATGAATTATGAATATGGAGTAGTGTAAAAATGAGAACAAATTCTCATTATAGAGGAGGAAGGGGCCGGGTAGAGTAGTGCCAAAATGGCATCTTACTTTTGCTTTTTTTTCTTCTCCATATGTTAGGCTTGTAAGGCCATGTAGTGTAGGCATGATTACTTACATTTTATCTCATAAAATAATTCACCCACTAACACTTTCTACCCTTAATATTTTGGTCCATATGTATAAAATGGACTACCATTTTATTTTGTCAATTTGTCATTTGTCACACAATATGTCACATGTAGTATGTTAGATGTTATTAATTAATTTAATGCATATTTATCAAATAAATATCATTTTATATATTAATTAAATTACATACAACAAATTGACTAGTGATTCTTGATCACATAAACAAAATGAGTCATATAATTATAATTCACAACATATTGTAATTATAATTAACCATTCATTCTTATCTCTATTGTTTCACAAACAATAATTAATTTTAGTAATAAAGTATTTTAATTACTAAAATAAATCTTACTTAATCAAATTACAATAAGAAATAAATATTCTCTCTTACAAAAAAAATTGTTCAATTTTAATGAATTGATTAACTTGTATCGCTATACAATTAATCAATTTGTCTATTAAGGGAATTGTCCTTTAGGTGTGACCTTAAGGGATCAACTGATCACCACCGTCAAACGACAGTAATGTCAAACTCTAGTTAGCCAATCATTACTGATTAATGTTGATAAGTTGACTATATAAATAAATCATCCCTTACGTATTCTTAATTTGAGATTTAAACATGTGATCGCACTATTGTTGAGGCACATACTCCAACAATTTCCCACTTGTCCGAGACAAGTGTGCATCACTAATTCTCTTGTCCTATTACAATCTCCCACTCAATGCAAGGTGTCTTGCAGGTCGTACTTGCATTTGATCATATCTTGAGTGATTTCCTCGATCTGGAGAGTAACTGTCTGACCGGAATTATCTACCATAGATACCTTCCGAGCGTGGCCACGCATTTTCAGTTCACTGCTCCTCGAGTGGCCTTGAGATTTCAAATAACCCTGACAAGGGGGTGGACAATTCCTATCGAACTATTTCCTTCGCTTAGCCACAGTTCATCATAACCCAAAATATACTCATTTGACCTCAGTTACGACAGTCGTAGAATATAAATCAAAGCCATTCAGAAATTTGTGCCAACTTGGGCGAATAATCTCTAGTCAAAAGAATTGACTCATAAGAATACTATAGTAGCTCTTGCAATGACCGGGCTTTATGAATTACTAGAACTCTATAAGCGGTCACTGCCCGACAGAGTGTCCCATACAGTCCGTCTATGTGATCGACTTGTCATCCCATATGGCTCTATGGCACTTGAACTTGCCATCAATCGCATCACACTCTAGTCACTTTGAGACGTGACCTTATATAAGTAACTAGGGGCGAATACTATGTTAATCCAGTTCACTTTAATGGGGTTCAATTTGTCTCAACAACCCATTTGGATTTAATAAAGTAATGGATGTGTTTAAAGAAATTCAAACGATAAATGTGTAAGATTCATTAATCTCTTATTAGACACTTCCAATAACTATGTGTTTATTAGTTTAGTCATAAAATAAAAGGAACTTATGCATGCATAACAATTTAAATAAAAGAGAATAAATTTAGACATTCTTTCAAAGAGGGCCGAATTGGATTATACTAAATTGGTTTCCTACTAAGTTAGTCTTCTTTAAGCAAAACCTAAATGTTAGAAATTTAATCTCATTAATTTGACATATTCATATATGTGAGAAATTATTTAGTCATAAAATAATTACAAATCTTATGCATGCAAACTAAATACGAAGAGATAAGAAAATAGATTTCTCACCATCTAAATTTCGGTCATTTGTGGGCACCAACAAGATCTCCTTCTTGTTAGTTCTTGAGCTTTCCAATAATGGATGAACATTCATGACTTCAAAATAGAATCCCTCCAATAAGTAGCACCCAAGACTATCCCAAAATCCCACAAACTAATATGTACTAGATATTTGTAATGTGGATTACCTTAAAATCGGTTACTAATACTCATATACTACTACTAGTATTATTAGTGATTGATTTGTACAAATTAGATTCATAAAAATGAATTTTATGAAGAACAAGAGAAAGAAGGTAGTGATTTTCATAAAATATGAGAGAATGAATTATTGAGTGAAAAATCTCTCAATGGCTGTCTACAAAACCGGTGGGGTGGGGAGGATTTTAGGCCATTTTTCTTTTTACTTTTTGTCTTCACAAGACAAATTGGGTAAGCCTTTTTCCATAGTCATGTCACTATCAAGTGTCATAGACAAATGAATAAGACAAATGGAAAAAGACAAAACTTCTAAACATTACCCACCAATTTCGGTTTTGATGTGTAATATGGAGTCCATTTTATTTTTGTCAATTGTATGTCATGTGACATGTGACATGTCTTATGTCATGTTTTAATTTAAAATGCATATTTAACAAATTAAATATCATTTACAAATTAAATAAAACACATTTAACAAATTGACTAGTAATTCAAAATTACTTTCACATAAAATGGTCATTTAATTACTAGTTAGTATAATTCAAAACATCTTGTAATTATAACTAACTTATCATTCTCATCTCATGTGTTTCGCAAACACCGATTAATTTTAGTAATATAACTTCTTAAATTACTAAATAAAATCTTATTTAATCGCATTATAATAAGATGTCATTTTCTCTCTTATGATGATAATTTGTTCAATTTTAAGGAATTAATTAATCTGTATCGACATACAATTAATTAACCTTTTTCAATTAAGGGAATCGTCCTTTAGGTGTGACCTCAAGGGATCAACTGATTACCACCGTCGCACGACAGTAATGTCAAACTCTAGCCAGCCAATCATTACCGATATGTGTGGACCAGTTGACTATATATTTAATGTATCATCCCTTTCGTATTCTTGTTATGAGATTTAAATATGTGATCAATATGATCGACAATTGTGATCGCATTATTGTCGGAGGACACATATTCCAACAATCTCCCACTTGTCCTCGACAAGTGTGCGTCAACAATTCTCTTGTCCTATTACTATCTCCCACTCAATGCAAGGTGTCTTTCGGGTCGTACTTGCAAGTGATCACATCGAGAGTGGTTTCCTCGATCTGGAGAATAACTGATTGACCGGAATTTTCTACCATATTAACCTTCCGAGCGTGGCCACGCATTTCCAGTTCATTACTCCTCGAGTGGCCCTGAGATATTGTTTTAACCCTGACAAGGGGGTGGACAATTCCTATCGCACTTATTCCCTTCGACTAGCCACAACCATCATAACCCAAATTATGCCCATTTGACCCCATTTACGAAGGTCGTAGTAACATAAATCAAAGCTAATCTAAAATTGTGCCATCTTAGGCGAACAGTCTTTAGTCAAAAGAATCGACTCATTAGAATACTATAGTAGCTCTCGCCACGACCAGGCTATATAAATTTGCCAGAATTCTATAAGCGGTCACTGCCCGACAAAGTGTTCCTAACAGTCTGCCTATGTGATTGACTAGTCATCTTACATGACTGTATGGCACTGAACTTGCCATCAATCGCATCACACTCTAGTCACTTCGAGACGTCACCTCATACAAGTGACTATGGGCGAATACTATGTTAATCCGGGTTCACTTTAACGGGGTTCAATATCGTCATACAACCCGTTTGGATGTAACAAATTAAAATAAAAGAGTTTTAAAGTAAAACTCGAACGACAAATGTGATTATCACATATAAATAGTCAATGCCTGATTGTAATTTCATATTCTATAATCTAATTTGATCTTATATGTAGTTGTTCATCTCAATGCATTTGAAATGACATATGACATGACTCATCATGTTAAGCCTATGAGAAGGCTTTGGTTAGTAGGTTTTATCAACTTCTTGTACCTTACTCAACCTTACTACACACTCGTTTTCCTTTGTAATGTATACATTTGTATTACAAAAATTTCTGAGTACGTGTCTAAATCCAATCTAGACATAGGCCCTCTAGCCTTAGAATATCTCCCACTGTTTTCACAATGTGCGGGACCCATCCCTCTTGCACATCTCATGATTGCAAGTGTACTCAATTTCCGTTGTGAGCATCCTCATTGTTCTTTATTGCTTAGAACGATTCTAACAAGTCCATTTCTTAAATAACATAGCCACAATGATATCTTAACCATCCTAATGTGTTTTGATTATGGTTTTGTCGGAAACCATGCGCAATCTTAATTGTCAATTGTCATTTGTGTAACACCCTTACACAAAATTGCATCAAAAACACTTTGCTTTACATCCTTAATGTTTCTGCAAGCACTTAAGGGAAATCTTTATGGCTTACTTGGTAACTATTACTTAAATTCGATTTGAGACAATTCATCATACTCAAAGTATGTGAAGTGTTATACATAATTTCCTATTCAATTGATTCGGCAGCGGAAGCAAATGGAATCAATCAAATATGTTCAACTTGATTGAACTAGTCATGAATCTTATCAACATAAGACTTCTTATTTGACGCTAATATCATGTGGATTTATCTCCATAAATCTGGATATTAAGGATGTATTATATTTCTCCAAGTCTTATATCATTCCCAATGATCAATATGTCATCCACATATAAGACTAATTAAAATTTCCGTAACTCCCACTAATCCTCATGTATAAACACAACTTCTCGACTTATCGAGAAAGGTTTTATAACATGATTAAAACATTGATTCTAACTCATTGATGTCCTACTTAAGACCCTCTCTTAAGTTTCACATTATCTTAGGATTGTAAGAATCTAAAAAACTCATAACATGTATCAAATACATTACTTCTATGAAGAAGTGGGTTTTAGATTCACTCGCTATATATATCTCATAATGAAACACAGTTCCTAAGAAAATCCAAATAGACTTAAGCATTTCAATTAGTGCAAAACCCTTTGCAACCAATCAAGCTTTGAAATCTCTCTTTATTAGTGCAAAACCCTTTGTCACTAATCAAGCCTTTTATTTCGGATTTTCATGGCTCTAAGCCTTGTATTGAGTTGTGACTTAAATACTCTCATGTAAGTCATATGTTCATTACTTTCCAGAAGTAATCAACTTGTATCAAACAATTTCATTGTAAGTTGTAAGCTCTTTTCTTTCTTAAAAGTAACATGAATTCATCATCTTCAACAAGTGACGATTTTAACCTCCTAGGTTTTGAAGAAACAATGTTTTACACAAAACGTCTCATGTAGCCAAGAAAGACCAGTTTCTTGTGACATAACATTAACATTATTTGTGGCTCTTTGAATAATTTCTCCCACTCTGTCTTCTAGAAATAAACTTGTATTTTAGAAAGACAGCTTCACGCGCCACAAACCCGTTGTACTCGTGATTATAATAAGGAAAAATGAGCATTTGTTTCTTTTGAAAACTTACAACCATGGTACCCTACCATTTCATATCTCATATGATTCGTTTTAGATTTAATGGAAAAATAATTTAGACAAAATGATAAAATCCCCAAAAGGATCAAGTAACTCAAAGTAACTTGATCGAAGTCCAAACCATATCGAATAGCGTTTGATTTCTTTATCCAACCACACATTATCCCATAATGTGTGCTAAGAGAGATTAATTTGTGATACTATATCACATTTCATTTGGCTTGCATCAAAGTCTTCACTTGATAATCCCATCACGACTAAATCGTGATTCCTTGAACTCTTTGAACTTCTTCAAAGATTTCTCTATTTACCTTATTAAGTGAACACATTAGCGTCAACTTAAATCGTTGGTAAAACAAAATGATCAACCTATTTTGGATCAATGATTTACAACCTTGATCTACTTTTCAACCAAAAGGCACGAGACATCTTGCTTTGAATACAAGATACGCATATACCATAAGATCTAATGGTTTCAAGAGTACTCGATAACTCTTTGCGTTCATCATTCCAGAATCTAAGGTTCAATCTTGGGTTACCAATTTGAGTCTTGCATTATCTACATGATATATCATTCTAGTTTGGTTTAGAATATAATCACCTTGATAATGGGCTAGCCATACATCAAATCATGGTGTATAGGGTCACAAAAGTGAAACCTCTTTTGTATCTTAACAAGTTTATATTCTTATTTAGAGTTTATTCACTTAATAGTCATAATTAAGTACAACTATAAACCCTAAACTAGATTGATTACACAATGACTCTATCTCTCGACATTATTTGATGCTAGTTGTCATATTATAATCATCTTATGTGACGAATACAATGATGAAAACCTCCACTGGTTTCTAATATTGACGAAGTAGTACTAGCAAAATTTATGTCAATCAAATAAACATTTAAAGAAGAAGGTCCCATTAGATGTCCCACAACTAACTTGTTTCTTCTTCAATAATTTGGGGTAGTTTCCTTTCAAGCGTCCAACAATTAAGACAATGGAAACTTTATCGGTCGGGATTGATAGGTTTAGTATCGTTATTCTCAATAACTTTACTTTTAACATTTCCTAGTATCAATTCCATTCTAATTTTACTTCTTTAAAACCTTATCCTTTTCTTAACGGTTTAAGAGAATGCTCCCACTCATTTCAATGAGTCTTTGCTAAGAGAAGCAAAATTGAAATTTATGAAGACTACTCTTCAATTTATTCGTTTAGTCTTAAAACTTTCATTGAAGTGGTTGCGGTATTTTGGTCAATTTTGATTTCAAACAAATCTAGTTACCAAAATGATGTAACGTTTCAAAGTACTTAACTCAATTAAGCATATGAGAAACAATTCATTATAAGTAGATATGTTAGTCAAGAATCAAAAACCCTTTTGATCACGAATAACTTTCATCTATACTCTTCACAAGAGATCCTTACAATGGATAATACGAGGTTTTTAGAAGAAAATTCAAATTTTATCTTTAGTTACGATGTTTTAGTGGAGATCAAAAATCGAAATGATATCGTATATGAATTGTGGTAAAGAAATAGAACAAAATGATAACGGAATAGTGGAAAACAAAAACATTTGTCGTTATAATAATACTTGTAAATAAGTTAACAAGTAAAGCATTTATATAGTGACCTCTACCCAACTATTATAAATGATTTCAAGGCCCAAATTCATATTAACTTAGGCATCGGTAAAGCCGAATACAACCCTTATCAATATAACTCGGTGGATTAACGCTTTAATCGATTCTACTTTTAGAACTCTTGGTCGATAAAATTACATTAATATTTATCTTTAGCCCGAAACACATCCGGCAACCGTCGAGAATACTTTCGTTGAGTTCAACCCAAATTTCGAAAAAATGTGTCCATGATCCAAATTTACATCAACTTGGGCATCGGTAAAGCCGAAAACAACCCTCATCTTTATAAATTCGGTGGGTAGATATTTATCACCCACTTCCCCTACGTAACAAGGTTTGTACCCCGGTAAAGCCGAGTGCACTCCCTCACGAAATATGTTTTCATGGTTTCTACTTTTTGGTAAGGCCTATGTCTCAATTGTTTATTTTTAGCGAGAGGTCTTGTCAATTTATTATCTATCACGTTTTAAGTGAACTAAAGCGGTGAACTACGATAATTGTAATTGACACGGTCGATAAACTCGATTTAAAATGATGATGCATGTTTTAGTTATGGCGATTTAGCGATGCATGCAACATATAAATAAAATGCAAAGCATAAATTAAATCCTAGTATGACCTTCCTAGAATAGTAAATCTAATAAACTATTACAAATTCGGAAACCAACTCCATTGTTCCCTTGAACTTCGGTTTTGGCATGCATCTCGAGGTAAAACCGTCTTTAATGGATCGCTTTCTTGAATGGCACCGTCTTCAAGGAACTCCGGAATAAATAAATTACATAACAAATTACATAATTTTCTATTATACATTTGTAATTAAAATAAAATAAATCTATTAAATTACAAAACGGTGATACGAGATCACAAAAAATTACAACCGAATCGATATTCCCATACATTTCGGGTAATATCAATTAAAAAAAAACTAAGGCCATATTAAGTAAAAATTACATAATTCAAAAATTACATAAAATAAAATTATGACAATCATAAATAAAATGCAGCATTATAATATGTATGAACATGCCCAATTTTATGCTAAATCGCCTTTAAGGAGCCAATATCGTATATTAATCAGTTTTTACGGATTTGCATGATTTAACATTTTATAATCACAATAATTACATAAATTCATATTTATGTACAAGTTAATTAACCTAACCAACTTAGGACTCAAAATTAGTCTCCACTAACATTTGACAATAATTAACTTATATTTCTTAATATTGTTCATAAAAGGACTTAAAATTACAATATAATGTCATAAACTTCAAATAAATCATAAATTTTTTAAATAAATTTAAAATTTAAAATTTAAACTCATGAACATTCTGGAAAAAATACCATGACACTCATAATGTTCAAAAATTAGGTTAAAAATTTCGAAATTTATCGAGAAAAACAATGTTGCGGTTTATCGGATTTATCAATTATTACCATAAAAATATGAGAAAAATTATTTTTATTAACTTTTAACTTTTAGATCTGAAAAGTAAGATAAAATGCAACATGTGACATTTTTTCTTAGTCATGAAGTATGTTTTAGCAATTTATACTAATTAAAGTCACTATTTATGTTATTTTTCATCAAAAATTCATAAATCATGCATAAAGACTTCATTATAGCCAATTATTTTACACACATCTTGTAAAATTGTATGTGACAACATAATAAATTTATCTGACCAGATTCGAAATATTACTCATATTAAACTATTTTTCATTTAAATTTGATTTTTATCATGAAAAATCCATATTTCGAGCATCAGAGCTCATAAAATTATGAAAAAATTACAGGTCATCAGAATATAATATATGTGAAAACATATCCAAAAACCACTGGAAAAAACGAAGATTAGCTAATTTTAGTCCGAAAATGACATTTTTATCATAAAATCACATTTTAATGCCATTATTATATAAAATGAACAATAAAATTCCATAAATTAACCAAAATATCCTAAATAAATTTTAGGATCAGAAACTTTAACATGCATAATTGATTTCGTGATATATCATAATAAACACAAATTTATAAGTTTTGTTTGTTAATCTTATAACTCGGAAAAACAATAACCGATTTGCATGCAAACAACCTAAGGCTCATGATACCGCTTGTTAGAAATTTAATATCATTAATTTGACATATTCATATATGCGAGAAATTATTTAGTCATAAAATAATTACAAATCTTATGCATGCAAACTAAATAAGAAGAGATAAGAAAATCGATTTCTCATCATCTAAATTTCGGTCATTTGTGGGTACCAACAAGATCTCCTTCTTGTTAGTTCTTGAGCTTTCCAATAATGGATGAACATTCATGACTTCAAAATAGAAGCCCTCCAATAAGTAGCACCCAAGACTATCCCAAAATCCCACAAACTAATATGTACTAGATATTTGTAATGTGGTTTACCTTAAAATCGGTTACTAATACTCATATACTACTACTAGTATTATTAGTGATTGATTTGTACAAATTAGATTCATATAAATGAATTTTATGAAGAACAAGAGAGAGAAGGTAGTGATTTTCATAAAATACGAGAGAATGAATTATTGAGAGAAAAATCTCTCAATGGTTGTCTACAAAACCGGTGGGGTGGGGAGGATATTAGGCCATTTTTCTTTTTACTTTTTGTCTTCACAAGACAAATAGGGTAAGCCTTTTTCCATAGTCATGTCACTATCAAGTGTCATAGACAAATGAATAAGACAAATGGAAAAAGACAAAACTTCTAAACATTGCCCACCAATTTCGGTTTTGATGTGTAATATGGAGTCCATTGTATTTTTGTCAATTGTACAATTGTATGTCATGTGACATGTGACATGTCTTATGTCATGTTTTAATTTAAAATGCATATTTAACAAATTAAATATCATTTACAAATTAAATAAATCACATTTAACAAATTGACTAGTAATTCAAAATTACTTTCACATAAAATGGTCATTTAATTACTAGTTAGTATAATTCACAACATCTTGTAATTATAACTAACTTATCATTCTCATTTCGCGTGTTTCGCAAACACCGATTAATTTTAGTAATATAACTTCTTAAATTACTAAATAAAATCTTATTTAATCACATTATAATAAGATGTCATTTTCTCTCTTATGATGATAATTTGTTCAATTTTAAGGAATTAATTAATCTGTATCGACACACAATTAATTAACCTTTTTCAATTAAGGGAATCGTCCTTTAGCTGTGACCTCAAGGGATCAACTGATCACCGTCGCACGACAGTAATGTCAAACTCTAGCCAGCCAATCATTACCGATATGTGTGGACTAGTTGACTATATATTTAATGTATCATCCCTTTCGTATTCTTGTTATGAGATTTAAATATGTGATCAATATGATCGACAATTGTGATCGCATTATTGTCGGAGAACACATATTCCAACACTAAATGCCCCAAAAACCTAGATCCAATTGTAGGATCTACTCCTCAAGGGTTGTACCAAGGAAATCTCTTCTTAAATCCAATACTAATTTGATACTAGAATTAGTATAAGAATACCTTAATAAGACTTAATATTATTTTGTTACTACTCCTAGTAATGATAATAATATTATGATTTTGTGAGTTTTTCTTCTTAAGAATTTTACAACAAATTTGAGAGAATGTTTATCAATTCTCAATGTATATCTATTTTTTTTAAGAATGAATGGGATGATATTTGAAATACACTACTTGAGTGTATTAGGGGGAGGCACCGGTTTTGGCATGGGTAGAGTGCCCAAAACTTTTGCATTTTTCTCTTCTCAAGAGTGTAGGTATGCATGCCTATGATTAGTAGGTAATCATCATGCTTCCCACTAATTAAAATGATTAAAGCTCAATATATCCTTCCTCTCCCATTTTCACGGCACACTATGCCTAATATGGATCCATTTTAACTTTGTCAATTGTCAATTTTGTGTAATGTGACATATTGGACATGTTACTAGACATGTCAATTAAATAATGCATTTTTAACTCATTAAAAATCATTATATTAATAATATAAATCACATACAAAAATTAACTAGTAATTCATGATTACATGTACTTAAAATGGGTCATAAAATTATAAATTACAACAACTTGTATTTATAATAAAACATTCATTCTTATTTTAATTATTTCATAAACAATAAATAAATCTAAGTAATAAAATAATTTAAATTACTTAGACCGAATCTTATTTAATCGAATTATAATAAGATACGTAATCTAACTCACAAAATCACTTGTCGAATTTAAGGAAATAATTAACTTGTATGAGTATACAAATAATTAATTATCTATTAAGAATGTTTCCCTAGAGGTATGACCTTAAGGGATCAACTGATCACCACCGTCACACGACAGTAATGTCAAACTCTAGTCAGCCAATCATTATCGATTAATGTGGATCAGTTGACAATAAAATGTTACATTCCCTTATATATTCTTAATATGAGATTTAAACATGTGATCGCATTATTGTCGAGGACACATACTCCAACAAAATGCGATTATCATATATGAATAGTCAATACACTATTACTACTTCATATCTTATAATCTATAGTGTACCTTTTACACTAGTTGAAATGCAATAAAAGCTTGGCAAGAGGATGTACCATGTATCCATATATTCCAACTTTACAAATGGCTATTTCCTTCTATTCAATGTTATTTCTAATAACATGAATTTTATCTAAGTATATGTCTAGTCTTCTTACTAGACTTGGGCTTTTTAGCTTGAAAGATGCTCCCACTGTTATCACATAACTTGTGATAAGGTCTTTGGTAGAGGAATCTACTCTCATTCCCTACGTTGACCATCTTATCACAATTTACTTAGATTCTGTTTGTAGAATTTGCAATGATCGAAACTAAAATATTTTTCTAGTCTCATACTCCTAAGTCAATAAAAATAGCCTAGGATTTCAACAAATCCCTTTCGGTTTGGAAACTAAAGTTTGTGCAACCCTTCAACACACAACTCAGTATATCATCCACTCATATGAACGAATCCTTGATTCACTTCAAAAATCTCAAAGGATGTTCTTTAAGGCTTTCACAAGAACATCTTATGAATTAACTTGTTATTGATTTATTATGCTCCCAGCATATGCTTCATCACAGTATGTGCATTTAATGGCATATATGATTGTTCTAATGGCGGAAACATTAGAAAACGATTTCATGTAATTAACAACTTATTTAGGTTCAGTGAATGACTATGACTCTATCATAGCAATTCCACTTTCATCACCATGAACAACCTACTCAACTTTGTTGATGTTAAATAGATATGAAAGAACTTATCATCATAAGATTCTCAACTCTATGCCAATAATCTCTCAAATTTAACACATAGATTCGGAAATCTAAAATACATCGCTCCTTTGTCCTAGTTTCCCAATCCCTCTTTCACAGAAGAGAGAATTGGTACATTATTCTCAATAAATAACATGTTATCAACATATAAGATATGGAAAAATAATACTGGCTCCCACTTAACTTCATGTATAAATATGATCCATCGACAATGTGAATGAAACCATTCTCAATTATTACATGAACGAAAAATATAACCCTTTGATGCTTGCTTAAGATCATTCTAGGATTGCTTAAGTAAGGTATGCATAATATGTTAGGATTCTTAGATCTTTATCTAAGGTTTTGTGTTCCATACACATCCTTCTCTAAATTCCCATTTTAGAAAAGCGAATTTTTAATATTATTTGCCATTTTTTCCTCAAAATGAAATGTGGTAATTCCTAACATAATTTATCTTGATTAACATCTTCATGTCAATCTATGCTCTTAGGTACTCTAAAGCTCTATTCACTTTAAGGAGACCATCGCCTTCAAGTAAATCTACTCTTGAGTAATAATCTTTGGATTGTAATGCTATGGCTCGTATGTAACAAGGTCGATTTGGGACAAGGTTATAATACCATTACTTTTGAAAAGCAACATTTTAACAATAAAACATGTGTTCTATACTCCTACTAAGATATACTCCCACTCTATTTAATAGATTATAGTTCCATTACTTTCAAAAAGTAACACATTAACTATAAGACATGTTTGTGACGATCTAATCTACTCCCACTCTATCTCTTAGAAATACATCTATCTTCTTAAGAGATAGTTGTGTGAGTTACAAACATATATGGTGAGGTATTAGAAGTTTGTCTAGACTGACGTGTTAGCACATAAAAAGACTAGCTCTATCATGGCAGCTTGATTCATGTAATATGCGAGTCTGATCCATGTCATTTGTTAAACAGACTCTCTATTTTAGGTATCTCCTGGGTTGACCATTCGTTTTTAATAACGTGTCCGTATTGGATTGCAAATTCCCTAATATGTGAGTTCAATAGCTCAACATAACTTTATAATTGATCTTACATAAGTAAGTTGTTACTTTTAGTAACAATGGCATAAGGAGAATCGAATTCATAGCTTATGGACATATAATGATCTAATTATCATTATAATTGTCTATTTGTTCAACTTAAGTCGATAATATTATGTTTCTCGATGCAAGTAGTGTATGATGATAAATTTTAGAACAAACGATACGATAAAGTGAGTGACTTGGGTTGCAAACCAAGTCACCAATATCCAAAATAGAACCATTGTTTTAAGGAAACAACCAAATTTCCAAGTTGAACGAGGAAATCAAAATACTTCTAAAATCTCAAAATACAACATGAAAATAAAGACAAAGTAAAATAAAGCCAAGCTTCCATAGATCTAGCACCATAGGCGGCTACATCTAGCTTCCCTCAAGATCTTCTAGGCTTGTTTTTCTTTGCCTTTGTCCGTGCTTGGATGCCCTAATTACAATAAAAAGGGGGTAATCATCACAACTTGTATCAAAATACCAAAGTTGAGATCGAAACATAAAAGATAGGGATTGTTATTTACCTACTAGAACAATCTTTCCAGCTTTGATGTTGCCAAGGTACTTTGTACATTTCCCCTTCCAATGCCCAACAACATTACAATAGTGGCATTTGTCCCCGGATGGGGCACTCTTCTTGGGCTTAGAGGAGCTAGCTTCACAAGCCTTTCCCTTGTTCTTGTAGGGAGTTTGCTTCTTTCCCTTATTTCCACCTTTCTTGAAATTCCCTTTGCTCTTATGAATAATGTTGAGCACATCCTTGGTGGTGCTAACACTTAGCCCCATGTCCCTCTCGGCTTGCACAAGCATTTTGTGCAATTTATCAAGGGAAACTTTCAAGTTTTGCATATTAAAATTAACCCTGAATTGAACATATGCCATAACCTTGTTTAAGGAATGAAGAATTCGGTCAATGACGAGTTCCTCAGGAATCTCTACCTTTTGCAATTTTAGAGTCTCAACATGCTCCATCAACTTGAGGACATGAGGGCTAACTTTTTGTCCCTCCTTGATGTTGAGATCAAATAATGCGGATGCCGCTTCATATTGAATGATCCTCGGAACTTGGGAAAACATGGTCACAAGCTTCGTATAGATCTCATAGGCTGTGCTAATCTTTATAGCACTCCTTTGGAGTTCGGCCTCCATAGAGAAGATCAACACATTTTTGATCGCGTCCGACTCCTTTTGGTAAGTCTCATAGGCTTGGCTAGTGTCGGGGGTAGACATAGCGTTAGGTGCGGTGGGAGAGGCCTTGGTAAGGTAACGAAGCTTGTCGCCACCCTCCGCGGCCAAGCGAAGTTGAGCGTCCCAATCGGCGAATTTGGACCCATTGTTTTCTAATTTACAACGATCCATGAAGGATCGGAGCCAAGAAACATTGGTGAGAGTGTTCGAGCTAGTGGTTGTGGATGAAATTGGAGTTGCCATTACAATTGAGAAAACAAATTGGACTACAAAATTAAAAGTGAAGGAATTAATAAACATCTATTGTTTTAATAATACTTGTAAACATTTTTAACAAGTTTTAAGCATTTATATAGTGACCTCTACCCAACTATTATAAATGATCCCGAGATCCAAATTCATATTAATTCGGCCACGGTGAGCCGATTCATCCCTTATCAATATAACTCGGTGGATTAACTCTTTAATCGATTCTATTTCTAGAACTCTCGGTCGATAAAATTACTTTAATATTTATCTTTAGCACGGAACACATGCGACTACGGTCACGAATACTTCCGTTGAGCTCAATCCAAATTTCGATGTAATAACAATTTACTACCCACTTACCCAACGTAACAAGTTTAGCACCCCGGTGAGCCGAGCCTACTTCCTTATGAAATTGGGATTCATGGTTCTACTATTTGGTAAGGCTAATTCTCAATTATTATTTAGTGAGAGGTTTTCTCAATTTATTATCTATCACGTTTTAAGTGAACTAAAGCGGTGAACTACGATAATTATAATTGACACGGTCAATGACTCGATATAAAAATGCATGTGTTGTTATGGCGATTTGGCAATGCATGCAACATATTAAAATAAATGCAAAGCAATAATAATAAATTCCTAGTATGGCCTTTTTAAAATAGAAAATCAAATAATCTATTACATATTCGGAAACCAACTCCTTTTGGCCCTTGAATTTTCAAGTGGCACGCCTCCCAAGAATACTGTCTTTGTCCGAACATCTTTCCGAATGGCACCGTTTTGAAGGAACTCCGGAATTACAAATAATAATAATAAAAAATATACATAGCTATTCCTATTATAAATTTGTAAAATGATAAACTAGTAAAAATAAAAGTGATACGAGATCACATTAAATTACAACCGAATCAATATTCCCTTTCATTACGACCTTACTAAGATAAAATTACGTAATTCAAAATTATATAAATAAAATGACATTCAACAATTGAAATATGCAGCATTATAATATGTGTCTATCATGCCAAATTATGTGTCAAATCGCCCTATTTAACTTACATCGTTTATATAACCTGGTTTTAAGGAAATACGTGATAATAACTTATTAAAATCACAATCAATACTTAAATCAAATTTAAGCTCAAGTTAATTATCCTAACATACTTAGGTCTCAAAAATTAGTCATCACTCAATTTTTGACAATAATTTAACTTGATTTGATTTTATGCTCATTCTTGACCTTAAAATCATAACTATTATGAAATAAATCCAAATTAAATTACAATAATTTCAAAATTTGAATTTTAAATTTTTGAACATTCTGGAATTTTTCCATGACTCTCATAATGTCAAAAGTCATGGTTAAAATTTTCGAATTTTATTTCGCGAAAATATAGTTGCGATTTATCGGTTTTACCAAATAAAACATCTAAAGTATACAAAAATTAATCTAATCAATTTTAAAACTTTAGATCTGATAAGTGGGATATAAATGCAACCTAAAATAATTTTCTCATGCTATGTAATTCGTTTTAGCTATTTATGCTAAAATAGTCATTATTTATGTCATTTTTACACTAAAACTTCATAAATCAAGCTAAATGAATTAGTTCATCTCAAATTTTACACACAGTGAGTAAAACATGCATGTGACAACATATTAAAATTTTATGACCTATTTCGAAGTATAACTATATTTAACCATTTTACCTCTATTTAATTCATTTTTATCTCATAAAAATCATAAATCATGAAATATTAATCACATTAATACGAAATATTACATACAATACATAAAATATTCATGTGAGGTCATACTAAAAAATCACGGCCAGTAATGAAGTTTAACTATTTTTAGTAAATAAAAGTTCATTTTACTTTTAAAAATGTAATTATTTCACTAAAAATCATTAAAATGAGCAATAAAATACCATAAATCATAAAAATGACCTAAGAATATTTTAGTACCAGAATATATAACATGCATCATGATCTCGAGATTTAATCTAATTAATCATAAATTTTTTGTTTTAATTAAGTTACTAATAACTCGAAAAAACTATAAATCGATTATGCATGCAACATCCTATGCTCTGATACCAATTGTTACGTTCATATACCTATTATTAGACTCTTCTAATAGTGAACTAATTAATATATTAATGTGAGTTTATTAGATCTAATGCATGCATAACTAAATAAGAGATTAAATGAGAAAAACAATATCCCTTACATTGTTGTATGGCTCGAAAATAAGGGCACAAATAAGATCACCTTCCTTATTTGTTCTTGAGCTAAAATGTAATGGATGATCCTCAAAAATCCCAATGTAGAGATCCTACTTTGATTGCACCCAAGACAAATCCCTTAAACTAATATATTAATTAACTAGATTAATACACTAGTATCCTTAAAATGATTCTCATAATATTCTTATTACTACATTAGTAATCTAATATTGTGATTAGAATTTAAGATGAACAATCTTTTGTTCTTCTAAAACAAGTTTTAGAGAGTTGTGAGAGAGATAAGCAAAATTGCATGTGAATGAATTATGAATATGGAGTAGTGTAAAAATGAGAACAAATTCTCATTATAGAGGAGGAAGGGGCCGGGTAGAATAGTGCCAAAATGGCATCATACTTTTGCTTTTTCTCTTCTCCATATGTTAGGCTTGTAAGGCTATGTAGTGTAGGCATGATTACATGCATTTTATCTCATAAAATAATTCACCCACTAACACCTTCCTCCCTTAATATTTCGGTGCATATGTGTAAAATGGACTACCATTTTTGTCAATTTGTCATTTGTCACACAATATGTCACATGTAGTATGTAGTATGTTATTAATTAATTTAATGTATATTTATCAAATAAATATCATTTTATATATTAATTAAATTACATACAACAAATTGACTAGTTATTCTTTGATCACATAAATAAAATGAGTCATATAATTATAGTTCACAACATATTGTAATTATAATTAACCATTCATTCTTATCTCTATTGTTTCACAAACAATAATCAATTTTAGTAATAAAGTATTTTAATTACTAAAATAAATCTTACTTAATCAAATTACAATAAGAAATAAATATTCTCTCTCACAAAATAACAAATTGTTCAATTTTAAGGAATTGATTAACTTGTATCGCCATACAATTAATCAATTTGTCTATTAAGGGAATTGTCCTTTAGGTGTGACCTTAAGGGATCAACTGATCACCAACGTCAAACGACACTAATGTCAAACTCTAGTTAGCCAATCATTACTGATTAATGTTGATCAATTGACTATATAAATAAATCATCCCTTACGTATTCTTAATTTCATATTTAAACATGTGATCGCACTATTATTGAGGACACATACTCCAACAAAATTTTTGTCATGGTTTTGTTTACAAATGGTAATCACGTATATGATATAAACATACATACATGCATTATAACGGTATGCTGAGTACATTTAAAAGGTTTTGGCTTAAAATGTGGGTTGACATACCAAGCAATCAAACTTTGGTCTGTGGAGAGGTTCGTGCCAAACATGAGTAAGGTCGGTTCCTAGTCCATTTCCTCGGGTGGTGAAAGCTCTTGATACAAACATGAGTATGTACCACAATATGGTTGACGTCATCGCTATCCGTCTTTAGGCCCAAATAAGATTTGGACCGTCCAGACGGGACGATTGGTCCAATGGGTTGGGTTGGGCATAGGAAGGCCGAATAAAACAACCTAAGAAGGTCGAGTAATGAAAACCGACTACTGTCTCGTATAAACTATTCTCTAACCTCGTTCAAGTTTCACCCTGGGTAACACGTAAGTGTATCATCCCCAGCGGAGTCGCCAAACTGTGGACATGGGCCACACCGCGGCGCGCGCGAAAGGTCTTGAATAAGCGTGCATTTATAGAGTCGACACAAATTTTTATTGGAAATTGGAACCGTTCGAATACCTCGTGCCATGTCAAGACACAAAGCAGTGACATGAACACTAAGAACTCGTTACCCTTAGCATTCTATGTCTAGAATGACTCTCGTGGATGCCAATGTTCACAGAGATCTTGTGAAAGGGTTGAGGGTACGTATTAGGAAGCTCTTTAATCGAACACCTAATCCCGCCCGCCTCGATAGCGGCCTCTACTGATGATTAGGGAAATAGTCCGTAGTTGATATGTTGTCGACTATATGCATGCAATACAACATCCAATAAATTAATCCTAGCATCTGAAATTAGACTATGTCGGTTAACACGTAGTTTAGCAAACAATTTGGGGTCGAAGTTGAAATTAGATCAATTACATGTGAAAGACAAGTAAATAAACCATACAAGAGCGATAAATAAATAAACTATAATAAATTACAATTGAATTACAATGGATAATTGAATTTGCATCATAAACATGCCCAAAAAAGTTTTAGAAATAAAAGAAAAGAAAAGAATAAATGAAATAAGGAAAATTAGAAAATAGGAAAAATAAGGAAATTGGAAATTGATTTAAATAAGGAAATTAAAAGAAAATAGGAAATAAAATAAAGAAATAAGAAATAAAAATAAAGAAATAAAAATAAAATAGAAAATATGGAAAATATGAATTATATGAAAAATATGTCGAATTATGGTGATAAAAAGAATAATAGTTAATTAGAAACCTAATTGGAAGCCTACGTCAAAACGAGAAGAGTTCAGGGGCCGAAACCACCCCAGAATAGGCGCAGCATAAACTGTGTCCTCTGGAAGAGGCGCATCAGTTTATGCGACTGTTCTCGAGTTGGATTCTGACTGTGAAAGTCAGACCCGCTGGTTGTTAATGTTCGTTAGTTATTTGAGTAGAAGTGATTTAATCATATTACATGCATATGGAACCGTCATAAAGCGATAAAAGACGAACGAAACATTACAAATTATGGTTATTCTACGATGTCGAAATTGATTTATATACAAAATTTGAATTAAAGACGGTTGAAAGCAAAAGAAAACAAAATATGAAAAATAAAGAGAAATATGTAGAAAGACGAATTCAAGGGACTTGATACGGATAAATCGAGTCTCTAAAATCCGGTTTGAATAAGATGATGAAAATCCGCAAATATTAATTATAAGGTATTTAAGCCGAAAAAAAAGGTTGAAAAAGATTCATAAAAACTAATTTGAAAAATATTAGGTGAAATAAGGGAAAGAACGAAGAAAGAAAAATAAAAGACAAAAGGAACAAAAATCAAGGAAAAAGAATAAGTGCAGCAACTGAAGGCAGCCTCTGGAAGAGGCGCAACAGATGTTGCGACCTTTCAGAAGGCGCATCAGTTGATGCGATTCTTCCCCACGTCGTTTCTCAGCTGTTTCCGTCAACGGGTTTTAAAATATGTTTTTGAAGACGGTTTTTGGCGTACTTATGATATAAACTCGTAAGTTAATTACAATAAAATAAAATACATTAAATAAAATTGGGATTTTACACCCTCAGACTTACATGTTAGCGTCGCGAGATTTAACTAAATCGGTTTTTAGTGGTAACTCGACTCGATCTATGCAAATATGAAAGTGCCCTTGAAAAAGGAATTAAAAAAAATTGATTAATTATGGTGTAGTGGTCAAATTGGTCGGTCATGCAAACGTGACGGGTACTCAGAATGATATGAGCTTACGTGGTCGATTGATCAACCACGTAGACGTCGAAAGCTTAGAGCAAGGTCTAGAATGCAAATGAAGAAGAGAAGGGCGGACACTCGCGTGAAAAATATGGAGACCGGGGGTCTCTATTTATACTAGAAAATGTGAAGAGTTTTGGAATGACACAAACTTTGGAAAGAAATCACGGAAATATTCCGTAAACAGCAAAAACAGGCTGGAGAAGAGGCGCAGCAGCTGCTGCGGTCCTTCTGATACGTGCATATTCTATACACTTTATCTGCGGTTTTGGCACGTATTTCCATGCATAATTGATAGCTTAAGGCTGCTATTTCTCCCGAAACGGTTTACTTTGCGTTTTCTATGATTTATTGTAGGAATGCGTGGAAGTAGGCTAAATCAAGCCAAGTTCGTCCTCCGGAAGCGAGTTCAGGGAAGCTGAGAGGAAGGAGAGTTCATTCACTCACCTTGGGATGCGTGCAAGGAGTGAAGAGTTGTTTGGAAGCATCAAGGAGCCACTGCTCAGCACTTTCAGTCGATCGACCACTGGAGCTCAGACAGAAGCTACTGTTCCGCATGTTCAGTCGATCGACCGTGATGACCAGTCGATCGACCTGATTTCGAGCTGATGTTTAATTTTCCGTGTTAGACTTTTAAAAGCCCAACTTGTAATTAACTTTCAGTATCTTTTTATCAGTAGAACACAGCAACTTTTAGGTCATGTTTTCATTCTGGAAAAAACCTTAGTTTTCAGATCTAGCTTGAGACGGAAACCGGGATTCGAATGCTTTGTTCTTGATATTCAATTAGTAAGACTTTTATGCAATTCTTCTTTTTCCTATTTTGCTTGTCAATTTAATTCTTGTTTCATCAATTAATTTCAGTAATTGAATTTCTCTCCTTTGTTCTAGTTAGATTCCATCATGTTGAATTTGTTCTTATTTATTAATTTCGCAATTAGTGTAGTCATGACTATGAGTAGGTAATTCTTTGATTGGGAATGAGGTGAGCCATGGTATTAAATTAGGATAGTTGTGTAGCATGAGTTCTTCTGTATTGGTCTTGTTATCTTTTGATGGACTTCTTTGCTAGGTCGAAAGATTGGTAAATCGATTTATCGCTAGATTTAGAATTTTTCTTGAGTGAAAACTTTGATAAATTCTAGGGAATTTTTAGACCGTGAGGTTATTTGAGCTTTGATCGCAAGATTAGCTTATTTTCCCTGAGACCGTATTATGAGATCTCTGCTGCTTGACTGACCTGTTACTTGCCATGGTGAACCGAAATTCCCGATCCTCTCTTTATCTTGTTAAGAATATTCATTTTTGCAATTAGCTTGTTAGCCAACCAATTTCAAAACCCCCAATTAATTGTTACTTTTATAGACTGAAAAATAGCAAACAAAATCAACCTTGTCTCTCTGTGGTTCGACCCTTACTATCACTAGCTATAGTTTTAGTTTGGAATTATAAATTTAATTTTGGTACTAAACGACGGTATCAAATTTTGGCGCCGTTGCCGGGGAGACGGTGTAATTCTGTTTGCTTTATTTTAGTTTATTTCCCTTGTCTCAAGGAACTTTTGTTCCTTGAGGCCGTTGCTTACCTTTGCTTCTAGTTTTGCTTTTGCACAGTTAGAGGACAGGTTTTTGAGAGGAAGACTTGAGTACTCTCATTTTGGAAGTTATGGCTACGATATATGATAATTTTCAGCCAAAGGAGCACCACCTTCCAAAGGGGCAACAGTTACCTACCCCTTCCACCGGTAAATTCGAGTTTCGTTCCTCTTATATTGATTTAGTGGAACGGAACCAGTTTGCGGGGCTGCCAGATGAAGACCCCCTGAAACATATGGAAATTTTCACGGACTATTGTTGTTCAATACCTATACCGGAGGGGGTAACTCAAGATGAAGTAAAGGGGTTCATGTTCTTATACTCCTTGAAGGATTCGGCGCGAGATTGGTATCGCTACCTCGATAGAGTAGCAATGAGTCACCGATTGGACATCTTTAGCACTAGCCTTCTACAAGAAGTACTTCCCGCCTTCGAAGACTGATGCCTTGAAGAGTAAAATCACGAGTTTTCAGCAAGGAGCCGACGAAGATTTTTGTGAAGCATGGGGACGTTTCAAAAGTTTGGTCAGAGCCGTCCCGTATCATGGTTTCCAACAATGGTATCTTTGCAATCTATTTTACAATGCTTTATATGATGATTACAAAGTCATTTTTGATGCAAACTTGCTAATGGTAGGTTCCAAAATAATACCGGTCAAAGTAAAGGTTGGAACACCATTGAGGAGATGGCGATCCATAAAGCCGAGTTTGGAAGTTCACGTGGTAAGTCACGAAAGCAAAGTGAAGACATGATCTATTTGTGGTGTCACTTATAACTTCCATTTCTACCCGTCTCGAGAAACTCGAGACTTCTGAAGCTTCCAAAGAGAAAGTCGAAGTTCCTATTCAAAACTCAGATGAGATCGAGAAGTTAAGAGAGATGGTCCAACTCCTTTTGGTTCAAGTGGCGAATATGGAAGCAGCCGGGATTGAGTCCACACAGAATTTTGTGAAACAATTGGAGAATATGGAGGCTAAGCAAGCCGCTAATTCTTCAATTAAATGTGAAGGGCCGGTTGAGACGATCAATGCCATCAATCTCAGAAGTGGCCTTTCTTATGAAAGTCCCGACAAGCCAAAGGAAGACTCGGGAAATGATGAAGAAGCTCGTTTGAATTCTGATGCAAAAACGAGTCTGAATGCCAGTAATTCAGGTCGATCGACCTGCATTCCCAGTCGATCGACTGAAGTGTCAGACAAAATAGTTTCTGGTCAGAAACTATTCACACCCAGCACATCCAGTCGATCGACCAACATCCTCAGTCGATCGACTGAGATACCTGATGACGATAATTCTGGACAGGAACTATTCACGCCCAGCTTACATGGTCGATCGACCATCCATACCAGTCGATCGACTGGATCCCCAGAGCAGGATGCAAACCCGTCAACTAGTTTGCAAGATTCATCACTCGTTGATGATTTGACGGGGGTTTTAAACCTACGGAAGCCGAAGGTTACTGATCCTACGGCCAGTGTTGCAGTCCCGTATCCGGAGCGTTTGAAGGCTACCAAGCTGGAGCGTAAGTTTGGTAAGTTTCTGGAGATGGTCCAGAATCTCGAGGTAACGGTTCCTTTCACTGATTTAATTACCCAGGTACCCTCTTACGCTAAATTTATGAAAGATATTTTGAATCGTAAGAGAAATTTTCGTGATGATGGTAATGTTGCGTTTGTGGAGGAATGTAATGTTCTTTCACAAGTTAATGTGCCACCTAAATTAAAGGACCCGGGTAGTTTTTCAATTCCTTGCACTATAGGTAACCACGTAATTGGAAAGGCCCTTTGTGACTTAGGGGCCAGCGTTAGTGTCATGCCGTATTCTGTTTGCGAAAGGTTAAACATTGGTAGACTTAAGGTGACCGATATTACCGTTCAAATGGCAAATAGATCGACTCAGAGACCTATAGGTGTTCTAGAGGATGTACCCGTTCGAGTGGGTAAGTTTTTTATTCTGTAGATTTCGTTGTTTTGGACATTGCGAGAGGATAGTCGGATACCTATTATTTTAGGCGAGACCGTTCTTACATACAAATGAGCCGTGATAGATGTCAAACGCGGAACCATCACCTTAGAGGTAGGGGATGACACCATTGAGTTCAGTCTTGCTCACAAGGCAACTGAACCTGCTGATGAGGATACGTGTTATTCTATTGATGTTGTTGACAGGATTGTTACTTGTAATTGGAGGGAATCCTTAGCCAAGGATCCCTTAGCTGATCTAACTCATTCAGATGAGTGTGCGGGTATCTGATGGAGAATGTTGAGGAGCCAGATGCTTTGGTTGCCTCAATGGAGAGCTACGAGCTCAATGAAGAAGAAGATGAGATGCTTTTGAGCCTGGCCAACGATAACTTGGTGAACACTTGCTACACCATTGAGGCCGATTCTGTCTATCTTTGTAGAGGTAAAGGTGCCGAACGTAAGCCACTTCCCCTAATCTTAAGTATGTTTTTCTAGATGATACGGAGCGATACCCGGCTATTGTTAGCTCTAAGCTTAACGATGACCACTATGCCTTTTGATGTGTGTACTTAAGAAAAACAGGAAGGCTTTGGGTTACTCTTTGGATGACATTAAGGGCATCGGCCCGATGTTTGTATGCATAGGATAGAGGTGGAAGAAGGCCACAAGCCTTATAGACAGGGTCAACGCAAGTTGAACCCAAAGATGCGAGGAAGTTGTTATGGCGAGGTGATGAAACTACTTGATGCGGGTATTATTTATACGATTGGCAACTCCAAGTGGGTTAGCCCGATTCGAGGTAGTCCCGAAGAAAGGAGGGACTACCGTGGTTAAAAATGATAAAAATGAATTAATACCAACTCGAGTAGTGACGGGGTGGCGGATGTGCATTGATTATAGACGGTTAAATGCCGCCACCAAGAAAGACCATTTCCCCCTTCCTTTTGTTGACCAAATGACTGAAAGACTTGCTTCTAACAAATTTTTCTGTTTTCTAGACGGATATTCAGGGTTCTTTCAGATCCCTATTCATCCGGACGATCAGAGTAAGACTACTTTTACCTGTCCACAGGGTGTTTTTGCTTATCGTAGAATGCCTTTCGGATTGTGTAATGCCCCTGCTACCTTTCAGAGGTGCATGATGGGGATTTTTTCTGATTATATAGAGAATATTATGGAAGTATTCATGGATGATTTCTCAGTTTATGGCAGTGACTTTGATCGTTGTTTAGCTAACCTTGATAAAGTCATGCAGCGTTGTATAGATGTTAATCTTGTTTTAAACTGGGAAAAGTGTCAGTTTATGGTCAATGAGGGAGTTGTGTTAGGGCATCTGATTTCTGATAAAGGTATACATGTTGACAAGGCAAAGGTGCAGGTGATTGAGCAATTACCTCCTCCCGTGAATGTTAAAGGAGTGAGGAGTTTCCTAGGTCACGCTGGTTTTTACCGGCGTTTCATTAAGGATTTTTCAAAAATTGCTAAACCACTTACACAATTGCTTCTTAAGGATGCTGTCTTTGAATTTACTGATGAGTGCCATATCGCTTTTAACAGGTTAAAGGAGGCCCTAGTTTCTGCGCCAATCATTCAAACTTACTGATTGGGACCTCCCATTTGAGATCATGTGTGATGCCGCGATTATGCTATCGGTGCGATTAAGGACAATGAAAGAATAAAGCTTTGAATGCCATATACTATGCGAGCCGAACTCTGGATGAGGCTCAAGTCAACTATTTTACCACTGAGAAAGAGTTTCTAGCTGTTGTTTTTGCCTTAGACAAATTTCGGTCTTATTTGTTAGGTTCTAAAGTTATTGTTTACACTGACCATGCAACGCTGAAGACTCTCTTTATTAAGAAAGATGCGAAGCCGAGGCTTTTGAGGTGGATACTTCTTTTACAGGAGTTTGATTTGGAGATCAAAGATAAGAAAGGAGCAGAGAATGTGGTAGCTGACCACTTATCTCGTCTGCAGCTGACAGAAAGGGAGGATTCTTTGCCTATTAATGATTCCTTTCCTGATGAGAGTTTATTAGCTATTACTACTTCAGGGTCTTATCCACCTCCGTGGTTTGCTGATTTTGCTAACTTTGCTGTGACAGGTAGGATACCACCCGAGCTTTCATGGCAGCAGAAGAAGCGGTTTGTCTATGATGCTAGACAATATTTTTGGGATGATCCTTATGTTTTCAAGGAATGCGCAGACGGTCTCATCCGGAGATGCGTACCTCAGTGGGAGGTGAAGGATATCCTAGAGGCTTGCCACTCTTCTGCTTATGGTGGTCATCACGGTCCGTCCGGACCGTGCTAAAATACTCCAATCTGGTTTCTATTGGCCAACTTTGCATGCGATTGTCGCATTTCGTTCTTTGAATGCGATGCTTGTCAAAGATCGGGGAATATTTCCAAGAGACATGAGATGCCACAGGTAGGCATTCTTGAGGTTGAGATTTTCGATGTCTGGGGCATTGATTATCAAGGACCTTTTCCGAGCAGTCAAGGTAATAAATATATCCTCGTAGTTGTAGATTATGTATCCAAGTGGGTGGAAGCTATTGCTACTCCCCATTGCGATGCTAAAGCCGTGATTAAACTGTTTAAAAAGATTATTTTCCCTCGTTTTGGTGTCCCTCGGGTTGTCATTAGCGATGGGGGAATGCATTTTAAAGAGAAACAACTTAGTACTTTATTGACTAAATTCGGTGTCCAACATCGTAGAGGTTTGGGGTATCATCCCCAAACTAGTGGTCAGGTTGAGGTTTCTAACAGAGAATTGAAAGAAGTCTTAGCTAAAGTTGTTTCTAAATCACGGAAAGACTGGAGTCTCAAATTAGCTGATGTCTTATGGGCTTATAGAACTGCGTTTAAAACGCCAATCGGGATGTCACCGTACCGATTGATTTATGGTAAGACATGTCATTTACCTGTTGAGTTAGAGCGTAAGTCTTGGTGGGCTATTTGTGATTTGAATTTGGATCCTAACCTCTCTCGTGAGAAACGCATGACACAGCTGAATGAGCTAGAGGAATTTAGGCTGCTGGCTTATGACAACGCAAGGATCTACAAGGAGAAATCAAAGCGCTGGCACGACAAGAGAATCATAAAGCGCGAGTTCCACATTGGCGATAAGGTACTTCTTTTTAACGCTCGTATCCGTTTATTTCCTGGTAAGCTGAAATCCAGGTGGACCGGCCCCTATACGGTCACAGCTGTCACAAAGTTCGGATCTGTTGAATTGGAGACCTCTGCTGGAGAAAGGTTCAAGGTAAATGGCCAATATGTGAAGCACTATCATGGATCAGATGCATATGCTGGGAAGGTCGAGGTTTTATACTTCGATCCGCTATCAGATGATGAGAAGTGAGTCGTGCGGGACCTCTTAAACCAGCGCTAACTGGGAGGCAACTCAGGTTGTAGCTATTTTGTAATTTAGGATTTCCGTTTTGTTGTTTCATTCAATTTGCTTTTTAAGTTTTCCTGTTTTGTTTCATTTATTTTCACGCATTTGCAATTTCTTGGTTTGGGAAAATTGTACGCCTTTGATAATTTCTGCAGGAATTTATTTTATGCGAAGTGCGTAAGTGGTTTACTGGATTTTTGCGAGAGAAAGACAGGAAGTTTTGATGGCAAAATGAATTTTGACGAATTTAATTCCAATTGCCAGCTCAAATAGTCGATCGACTAGGATGTTCAGTCGATCGACTGAAGCGAGGAGAACAGAGGCTACTGTGTATAGGGAAATGGTCGATCGACTGGGTCACATAGTCGATCGACCAGTCCGCGGGTTCAGAGGCAGCTAATAAGGGAAGTTTTCATCCTTATTCTCTCATTCTTTCATTTTCCCAGAATCACAAAAAGACCAAACCCTATTTCCTCTCCCTTCTTCGCGTTTTTCAACTGCAAATCCATCTCGTTCTCTGCCTTTCTCGTTTTAATCTTCAAAGAAATCATCAAGGTATGTGTCTAATCCTATCTTTATGCTATTTATTCGAGTTTTGCTGAAGTTCCATGTGAAATTTTCGAATAATGTGCCCTTGAGATGACAAAAATCGATTTGGGGAAAACGATTTTAGGGTGTGATTCCTGGTCTTTTATGTACTTTAATTGCTTATTCTAGGCTTTCCCCTTTGATTTTCGACACTAATTAGCAATTAGAAGATGGTTATTTCTGTTTTCCCCAAAAATTTCGAAACCCTAATTTGCGCGGATCATCTAATTTTGATTCGGGTTTCTAGAAATTGGAATTTAAGTTGGTTGATTGTTGCTAATTTGATCCTTTTGCAGGAACAAGAATGACAAAAGGGAAGGAGCCAATGCAGGAAGGGCAGTCGAGCCAACGGCCTGCTAAGCGGCCACGCGGACCGCCTCTGATGATAGAAACCACTACGGATAGTCTACCTGACTATCCGCAGGTTATCTTTGAAAAACCTATTCAGCGCGCTAAATTATCTTTCTTTGTTTCGACTGTAAAGGTCACAGCTACCCGGTTTGTCCATAAAGACACTTTGGAGAAACTAGGCTGTTATGAGTCGGTCGTGTCCCTGCTAAATGGGACGGGTATGACGGGTCTTGTGGACATGTCTGAGTTCACATATTATGTCCTGACCCTCGAATTCTTTTCCTCTTACGCTTTTGATTCCAAAGCCTTTGAGGCTGATGAGACCAACCCCTGCATTTCCTTTCGGCTTTTTAATGTTAATTATTCTCTGACACTTTCTAATTTTGAAGGTTTTTTGGGTCTGTACTTCGAGGGTAGCACCTCGGACCCCTCTGACACTCACCGGGCCATGTGGTCTTGTATTGGTGACACTTACGGGTTGAGGAGAACGGGCACTTCCGTCCACTTGCCCCCTCTTCGTTATTTTTTGCGGCTAATGGGTAATACCATTTTTGGCCGTAAAGAGTCTAATAACGTGAATAATATTAAGCTTTCGATTTTGGCGGGTTATCTGAACGTTGAGCGTCGGAGAGCCCGCATCTATAACATTGCCTACTTGACCGCCGCTCACTTTCAGACTGTAAGTGAGGGCACCTTGACCACCATTGCCTGTGGCGGTTTGGTGACACGTATCGCCAACCGCCTTGTTTTACTTTTCCCTTGACAGAGGATCCCATTGACCCGTAGCTGCGTTTTTTTATGGACCTCCCTTACGCGAGGGGCGTCCATTGGGTCGATAGACGATGCGGTGTAAGATTGACTCTTTCATCTCGTGACCGCATCCCCATCACCGGCTACCCTCTGTCTTGCCCCTCACCACTTTGTTGAGGGGTCCGCTAGGCCACCTTTGCCTAGTTACGGGCTTCCTTTGGTGGCGGCCACGCCTTCGCGGCACTTCGAGGAGGGCTCGTGCCTCCTCTTCACGAGCACCCCTACCTCCACCGCTCCCACCGCTGGCACCTCTACTTTTCGACCACCTACTCCCTTAGTTGTCCCTCCGGTCATGGACCGAGGGCAATGTCACTGTCTTGGGTGATTTGTGCGGGAGCTTCAACGAGCACGAGTTGGACACGGCCATCGCCCCATTCCCGGTCTACGACGAGCTGGCTCGGGGGGGGGGGGGGGGATGCTTCCCAAGGGTGACCGGGCTCACCCTTCGTACTTTCCCCCCCGAGGGTGGCTACCCTCGGCTGCTAGAGACCCCCTCCTACCACCACCACTACCGGTCCCTCCACTTCCAGGAGAGCCACTCCCTCCGTTTCCAGGAGAGCTACTCCTTCTGCTGAGGAGGAGGAGAGTGAGTCGGGGTCCGACGAGGACAGTGACCCCTCCTACGAGGGTGGAGATTAGATGCTGGTGACCTCCCCGTTTTTGGCTGGTTTGGGGAGGTCGTATTTTGTGAGTTGTTTTCCTCTCTCTTTTCGCTTCCTTTTACTTTTTATGCTTTTATTCTCCCATTTTTCTGCTGGTGATTTGTTGTTGAGCACAATGGGGACATTGTGCGTTTTGGTTTGGGGAGGGTATTTGCATATGCCTTTTGTTTTGCATCTGCATTTGTTTTTTATTGCATTTCAGTCACATGTTTAGTGCATTTCTGTTTGCATTTGTTTTTATTTTCACCATTCAAAAAAAAAAAAAAAAACAAAAACAAAGAAAAAATTGAAAAAAATGCATAAAAAACCAAAAATATCACGTTTACTTCTGCATATAGCTGAGTCGGATTGGAGTTTTTAATGATGATTTTGCTCTATTAGTCAAATATGCCATTCCTTGCCTCTTCATAGCTGCTTAGCAAGAATTAAAAGCGATATCTCAAATTTTGTTATGGAATCTATTTCGGGCAATTAGACTTGACTCATTACTTTTGGCAAACTACTTATACCTTCTGAGATATAGAGCCTATAACTGGTGACATTTATGACCGGTTAATTTAGGATTGAGAGTAGTTACTCCCTTCATTTCATGTTTTGCACGTGTATGTGTTTTGATTGCTTATTGCCTATACGCATTGGTTTGTGGTCGGTATTGCATGTTTGGAGAATTATTGCATCCTCCCCTTTCTCATTTTACCCCACTAACTCCACTATAAGCCAAAATTGCCAGTTGCCCTTAACTACATCCCATAATTAGCCTACCATTGTGCCAATCTAGGAAGTAGTAGAGGAATTTGTTGATTTAAGCTGTTTTGGTTCGCTCTTGTAATGTTGGAGCGGGTATTTTTGAGAAGTGAAGGAATTACTTCAGCCTGAAAACAGGAAGAAAGAAAAAGATTCAGAAAAAAAAAATGAAAAAAAAGAGAAGTTGTTTACCTGGCAGAATGTTCTGAAGTGTGCAGGGTGGTCGATCGACAGCCCTCATTGGTCGATCGACCACCAGTTCAAATTTTGAAAAAAAAAAAGAAAATGAAAGAAAAAGAAAGAAACAGAAATAGAAAAATGAAAAAAAAAGAGAGAGTCTTGAAAATAATAAGTCTTGGCTGAAATAAAACACGCCTCATGTGTTTACCTCTTGATTTGGAGGCGTCCGTTTGTATTTGTGTGTTGCCTAGTCAATAAAGGCATGTTCTTTTTGTTGAGTTGGAAGAACGGGATTCGGGTTCTGATGGTTCGTTAGGTACTAGCTTGGCTTTTACCTTCACTTTCCCATAATTGTTTTGCCCTTTCTTTCCCACTTAGCCTCACATTTCCAAATTTTGCAATAGTTCGGCATGTGATAGTCCTTGACGGTGGTTATGCGTATGTACGGTAAATAGAATCGTTATTCATGCTAGTCAAGCATACATGTTCTGTCGGTCGCAGTCTAGGTGAGAGACTATATTTCTCTTCCCTCTCTTTTACATATAATCTTACCATTTGCTTTGCTGAGAGAAGAGCGATCCGGGAGAGTCCGATTGTGTGAGTCTTGCAAGGTCGAACGCCCGATCTAATTCTATGATATGCATAAACTTGTTCGCTTGATTTGAGCTTTGCAGTAGTTGACTTTGGGCATTAAATGGTTTGGCATTGACTTGTAGTTAGCTCTGAAATGTTCTCCTTTCCATTTAGTTTTTATACGGGTCATAGTGCTTGCTTGGGGACAAGCAAGGTTTGGTTTGGGGAGATTTGATACGTGCATATTCTATACACTTTATCTGCGGTTTTGGCACGTATTTCCATGCATAATTGATAGTTTAAGGCTGCTATTTCTCCCGAAACGGTTTACTTTGCGTTTTCTATGATTTATTGTAGGAATGCGTGGAAGTAGGCTAAATCAAGCCAAGTTCGTCCTCCGGAAGCGAGTTCAGGGAAGCTGAGAGGAAGGAGAGTTCATTCACTCACCTTGGGATGCGTGCAAGGAGTGAAGAGTTGTTTGGAAGCATCAAGGAGCCACTGCTCAGCACTTTCAGTCGATCGACTAAGACTTTCAGTCGATCGACCACTGGAGCTCAGACAGAAGCTACTGTTCCGCATGTTCAGTCGATCGACCGTGATGACCAGTCGATCGACCTGATTTCGAGCTGATGTTTAATTTTCCGTGTTAGACTTTTAAAAGCCCAACTTGTAATTAACTTTCAGTATCTTTTTATCAGTAGAACACAGCAACTTTTAGGTCATGTTTTCATTCTGGAAAAAACCTTAGTTTTCAGATCTAGCTTGAGACGGAAACCGGGATTCGAATGCTTTGTTCTTGATATTCAATTAGTAAGACTTTTATGCAATTCTTCTTTTTCCTATTTTGCTTGTCAATTTAATTCTTGTTTCATCAATTAATTTCAGTAATTGAATTTCTCTCCTTTGTTCTAGTTAGATTCCATCATGTTGAATTTGTTCTTATTTATTAATTTCGCAATTAGTGTAGTCATGACTATGAGTAGGTAATTCTTTGATTGGGAATGAGGTGAGCCATGGTATTAAATTAGGATAGTTGTGTAGCATGAGTTCTTCCGTATTGGTCTTGTTATCTTTTGATGGACTTCTTTGCTAGGTCGAAAGATTGGTAAATCGATTTATCGCTAGATTTAGAATTTCTCTTGAGTGAAAACTTTGATAAATTCTAGGGAATTTTTAGACCGTGAGGTTATTTGAGCTTTGATCGCAAGATTAGCTTATTTTCCCTGAGACCGTATTATGAGATCTCTGCTGCTTGATTGACCTGTTACTTGCCATGGTGAACCGAAATTCCCGATCCTCTCTTTATCTTGTTAAGAATATTCATTTTTGCAATTAGCTTGTTAGCCAACCAATTTCAAAACCCCCAATTAATTGTTACTTTTATAGACTGAAAAATAGCAAACAAAATCAACCTTGTCTCTCTGTGGTTCGACCCTTACTATCACTAGCTATAGTTTTAGTTTGGAATTATAAATTTAATTTTGGTACTAAACGACGGTATCACCTTCCAAGAGGCGCAACACCTACTGCGTCTTTTCCCCAGAGGTTTCCTCCTGCGGAAAAAAGATTTCCGCGTTTCTTTTATGGAATTGCGGTAGATCTCTACTTATTTATTCCCTAAAATATGATTTATGTGATATATTTTGCCAAAAGATATAAAATTAAATTATGGAATAAATATCTGGAACATTCTAGAACATTCCGACCAGATATTTTAAACAGTTTCTTTAGAAAATGAAGCGGTTTTTGACCCGGACTCCAAATGAACTCTAATTACTGTCAAACTGATCGTATCGGCGCGTAGATGACGACCAAGGGGTAGACAAAAGTGTTTGAACTATCACTTGACGATAAACTTACGAATTGTCATAAATTGTTCCGCGTACCAAACATGCGGCCCAATCATCACTGGGTGGTTGGCGGAAGGTGTAGAAATGAGGTATCTACAAAACCCGCTTTAGTTGAAAAGGTCATTAAGACCGGTTTTGTGCTAATATTAAGAATGAGACTCGGAATAATTATCATTGTCTTGATAATATCCGATCTCGGGTTCGGTTTTGCAAGCTTGACATGGGTAGTTTTGTAAGAAAAAATGCAAAAAATGCTTGATATGAACTAATTATATTAAGTTCATTGCTTTGTAAATAAAGTGTAAAAAGTGCTTGATATGAACTAATTATATTAAGTTCATTGCTTTGTGATTAGTGAAAGTTTATCATCGTACTTGGGTTAAACCGACATGGTATGTAGAACCAAGGATGATTATCCATGTATGACTAATATGGTTTTTGCAAATGTAAACAAATGAAATGAGGTATTTAAAACACCCTTTTAAATGTAATTAACCAAATATTATCACCGAGTCACGGATTAAACCGTCATGGCATGAAGAGCTAAGGGCAAGTATAATTCATGGTTAAAAATGCTCATCATAAAAATGATTTGAAATATTTGAAATGGTAAAAACCGATTACAAATAAGAAATGAAACGAAGGAAAGACGAACTCAAACACATTTGAGTTCCGACCTGGGGTGCCATAAGAGGCGTGAGGCACCTAGTTGTGACTAGAAGCTTCTGCCTCAGGTCAAAACCCAGTTTTGGCTCGATCAATCTGTATTTTGGATCATGTTATGCAAGTTTCATCATGTTAAAGTCATAAAAACATAAAAGATCATGAAAGGAGAGGATTAATTACAACCTCATACTTACGGGCTAGGTTGCTTAACGAGAAATCGACAAAGTGTAAAAACTCGTGAGTCGGAAAACCCGATTTAAAACCATTTTTGTAAAGTATGGAGTGTTATTTTGCTTTAGTCATGGTATAGTTGGTCGAAGTGGTAAGTCAGGTGATTTAATGCACGATGACGATACCAAACATTGTGTAAGGCGTATTTTCAATCGGTAGGTCGAAAATACGCGTCATTTGTTGACTCGGGAAGTCGAGGTATAGAATTTTTAAGGAGAAAAGAAGGGGCGGACTCTGGTGTACCTCCAAATGTTGGCATTTGAGGGGTATTTATAGAGGATTTGTGTGGTGGTGCGCATTTTGGGCAAGGTAGCCATTTAGGCGCTTGAAGAGGCGCGAGCATGTCCGCGGGTCTTCGAGTTGTCTTGTCACAATCACGCATTTGGATTTGTGGTTTGTTCTATCCTAGGTTTTGTAGGACATGATTGTTGTACTTGACCATCAAGTATACCGTGTATACTTAGCATGGAAACATTGTGAGGTTTTTTTTATGTTTGACTCAATGTTGGAGTCAGGATTTGATTTTTGAGTCGGTTATTGGTTCGGTGTCAGTTTTGACTCTAGTTAGTGTCACTGCGACTCCGTCGTCGTGCACAAAACACTCCAAGTATTTTTGAATTGTTTTGAAAATGTTTTCGTTTTCGAAATTATTTTTGAGTTTTCCGACGCGTACTTGTATAAATTGTCGATCAAACGTAGCAATTCCTAAGCATGTTGTAATCCGATAATCATCGGATGTTTGTGGGGATTCAACAAATACCGGGTACCGACACACATGTCCAACCTAATGTATAATGGTTCTTCTATTATACTTTAATATAGATTATCATATACTTTTACGCCATTCACAAAAAATCAGCTAATTAACATCTATCGATATATAATTATAATAGAAGAACCCTGTACACATGGCAACTCTCTATTAAAAATTTCCCCGCTCATGTTTATGAAGACTTTGTTTTTTCCTTTCTTATTATATCTAAAAAACCGCGCAAGCACGGGATCTATACTAGTTGAAGATTATATGAAAATTTTGACTATAGGATGATTTTAATATAAAAGAAGATAATGGAGAATTACTTTATCTTTGCAAGTTGTTTGTTTTGTAAAACACGAAAATTTATATCACTATTCAATAGACCTGCCAAAAGGGTCGGGCGGGTCGGGTCATACTGGTCAGAATACGGGTCAAGAAAAAATATATAAGGCCTTTTTTTAACAATTTTTTTTAATTATTTTTTTTAAAAAAAAATGTAAAACATATAATTTGTCTTTGAAGCTTTTCTACGTGATTTTTTAGTGAATATATGTTTTCCTATATAGTTACCCGTTTATGTAATGTTTTGTATATTTAAACAAATATAATATTATAGTTATTAAATTTTAAAATATTGTCTATGTATAATTTTATATACGCCAGTGCAATTTTGCACGGGTCATAAACTAGTTTTTTTATATAATCAGTTATTTTATCAGCTTTTAATTTTCAGTTACCTTTTCAAGTTTCAGTCTCAAATCTTATAAAGCATAATTTTTTCCTAATATTTATGGGTTGAGTTTGGATATGAATGAATTAGTAATGATTTTATTTATGATTTTTCAATTATGAGTTGGAGATCAATTTTTAAGTAATTTCTTGGTACATGTTTTGAAAGAGTGATTTGAATTAATTTTTTTCCTTTAAATTGATTCGGTTCGAACTCAATTAACGTTGTACGCAGGAGGAGGGGTATGATTTGTTATCATCGCCCATATCTTGCATGAACTTGAGCCTCTCTGCCTTTGATTGTGATCAAGCTCCAAAAAATCAATCAATACTATATATATAATCCAGAAATTAAGGGACTTTAATGTAATTAAATAAATCTATACAACATAATTATACTATATAGTTTTTAAACGATATCACTGTGTGATGGACCCAACCAAGGGACTTCAATGTAAATATTATATAGTTTTGGTTGAAATATAAATTTAGAAAATATCAAAATATAGCGATTTTCCTTAAAATAAACATGCCCCAATTATATTACTAATTAGTATCATCATATAATTATACAATTATTTAACATACAAAAATATAACATAAGTAGGTTATAACGATTTTCTGACGTGTACCCTCACACATCTATCTATCTATATAAAAGTATAATAGAGGAACCACTATGCCACGTGTGAATCCAACGTTCACTGTTTAATTTAGTTTTCCCGCACAATTTCACAAATTGTAAATGTAAATCTTTTTTCATTCTTTCCAGAAATTATACATGTACATTCTTAAAATGTACAGATCTACCAGATTTGCTAATGTCTGATTTATATCATTAATGAAACTTGCCTAACTTATGTGTATTGATTTTCTTAATCAAAGTAAAAAACACAACTTTTAGATTTAAAAAATAATTAAGTATCATTTTGAAGTGAAATTCTAAATTGACAAATCTTACTTAACTAATGTCCAATTATTATACGTAGTAATTTTATTAATAGAGATAGTTTTACCTTTTATATTGCAAAAAGCGAAACATATTATTAAAAACTGGTCCCTTGAAACTTTAATAGAAAACTAACTATAATTTGAAATAAAAATGTTATTAAAAGTAGTAAATTGGGTACGTATAATAAAAAATTATTCACTAATAAAATTAGTTATAAAATATGATAAAATAAAATGATTATTATGAAAATATGTATCAAAAGAAAGAGTTATGTTCAGTTCGTATTAATAATAAAACAACAACTCTCATGTGGGTAAATAAGACAAAACAGATTGCTACTCCTAGGCATTCTGCTTTTGTCTTATCTACTCCACATGGGTAATACTTGACCCGTCACAATCTTGAGACGGATATGTCTGTCACAAATGAGAATTTGTTATAATAAAAAGGTTACAAAATTACGAGAAAAAAATAGTCTCGTAGTAACTTATTAAGAGACCATCTTACTCAAGTTTTTGTACTTTTGACCCGTCGTATCTGTAACACCCCGTATTTTATAATAATATTTTATTATAAAAGTATTTCGTTGAGTTAATTATTTCGAAGTGTATTAATGTCTTTTGGAAATATTTATATTTATCGTCTTCGTTTTCTATTTTATTATTTCTCATTTTAATCTACTTTTGGATGGGTTAAAATGTCCGGGAATGATTTGACTATTTTAATTTAATAATTACTTTTCTTAGATAAGCTCTCCAAGCGTTTTAATATGGCTCAATCCAATTTATAATCAGATAATCCATTGTATGAGCTAATGGGCCCAAAGCCCATTAGTTAATCCCCTTATAAATAGAATTTAACCTATCAAGCAACTAGGTCATTCATTTGTTTGGTGCGTATGGACGCCGCACCTTTCTCTCCTCATAATCTCTCTTTTGTTCTCTTTTCTCCCTTTGACTCCATTGTTTTACATATTTTCTTCTTCCAAACTCATACACAAATTATATTTTCACAATCCTTGCTCTTATCTTTACAACATATTCTTCTCCAAATAATTTTATGGGGATTATTTGTATGGACCTTTAGACCTACCTTTAAGGTCTCTTATTTTTAATGGGTAAAGAAGAAGAAGAATCTTTTATGGTGCTTTCATGGTTTTCTATTTGTACCTTTCTTTAAAGTCGAGTTTTGGGACGTGGACACATGTTGGAGACAAGGCTTTGTTTGTCGTTTTCTTTATGTCGGTTTTCATTAATTGCTAATAAGGTAACTAGGTGTTTCTCTTTTAATTGTGTTTATGCCAATTGATGTAATTAATGTGATTTAGTTATTGATTTGTATGATAGGTACATGTTTGATTGTTTATTATCATGATTAATTATGTTTTCGCATGTTTGTGCATGTTTTAATGCTTTAATTATATTTCATATGTCGTTTATATGTTTATTATGGGTGTCATGAGCGCAATTAGGGTTTACGAATAAACCTTAGTGGCGGCATGATAGGCGACTAAGAGTTCTCTCCAAAGTTATAGCTAAAGCTAGTATAACCTTGATGATGATTCGAGTGTTATAGCTGCAGTTAGTACAACTTTGGATCGTTACTCTAGTTATGGTTGTTTGAGGTATAACCTTGGAAATATGAATCCAGTTTATAGCTGAATCTACTATAACATTGAAGTACGAGTTAAGGTTATAGCTGAGACTAACGTAATCCTTTTATTATAGCTCAAGGTTATGGTTGATGCTAGTATAACTTTGAGTTTCGTGTCAAGGTTATGGTTGAGGTTACTATAACTTCAAAGATATTTATTAAAGTTATAGTCGAGGCTAGTGTGACCTCACGTTTACAGTTCATGTTATGGTTAAGGTTACTATAACTTTGATCATTAGTGCTTGTTTCGTATGTAAAGTTGTAACCAATTGTGGTATAACATTATGTTTGCATGAGTCGTTGGTTACTCTATTCACATGATAAGTTGTACAGTCGGTTGTACTGTTCTATGAGTTCTGTCATGATGTTGTTCATGAATTTTTGGTACAGTCAGTTATACTGTGCATTTGTTGGTTGACTCGTGTATAGATGACGGTAGTATCAGTTATATACTATCGGAATGAACAAACGCTACCCTTCGGAGATGATTGTTATGGTCTATGGTTGGGGTGGGGGGGGGGGGGGAGGGGGGTAGCAGAGGCAGTTCGTTAATCGCTCTGTTCCGCGAGTGTCGTTTGGTGTACAGTTATTGCACCGAGAGTCCTGGTCAGGTCTTAGGCATATAGGCAGTGGTCATACGCTATACATAGTGTGGATGCAGTTCGTTAATGGGTCCACTGTGGGTGAAGTTCGTTAATCGGCCCATACCATTGAATGGAGGCAGTTCGTTAATGCTCCATTAGTTAGAGGCAGTTCGCTAATCGCTCTAACGTCGTTCATTCTATACATTGTGCTTGGTGGTCTGGGTTGGTCACATGTATTGTGGTTATATTGGTTCTATGGTTCACACGTGGTCATAATATGGTTTACGTTATCCCGTGTCATCACATGTTTCATTTGGAGTTGTCATCACATCATAAGATTGTCTTAGTATGTTATCGTTTAATGGCAAGTCATTGTCGGGTTTTCATGAGTATAGATGGTCTCACATGTTTACTGGTTTTGCATTTCAATTGTTATTGATTGTTAGTTATATTCAAGTGTTGTAAACATGACTGGGAGAGCATCTAGTTACTCCCGACTGATTGTCGACCCCCATTCTCAGGTGGAATGCTCGTCGCTGTTTGGAAGATGTTGTTTGGGATGCATCGAGGGGCGAGACGAATAATAAATTAGGAGTTTGCTTTTATGTTTTGAGAACCTTGAATAATGTAATAGTTTGATTTTGGTTTTAGTAGCGAACCGGATTGGTCAAGTGTTTCCGCCACCTTGACCCTTTTATCAGTGTTATACTCTGATTATTCTTTTATAGTACATTATTCCTTTGTTATATAATCCGGGTTGTTACAGTTGGTATCAGAGTGAACACGCTCCCAACTCCCGCGTAGTTGATGACTAAAATAAATGACCTAGTAAATGAGTGAGAGTAAATGGGGTAGAAACAATTAAGGACTTGTTTGTTTATGTCTTAATGTTTCTTATCGTTACTAATTTTATTACATGTTTTGTCACTCATGTACTTGTTTGTTTATGTATTAATGTTCGAATTATTAATTGTATCACATGTGTTGTTCATGTACTTACTTTTTATGCTTTAATGTTTCGCATCGTTATTATTTGTATTACCTATTTTGGTTCATGTATTTGTTTGTTTATCTCTTAATGTTTATCGTTATTAATTTGATTAAATGTATAGTTCATGTATTATATGTTGGAGTATGTGTCCTCAACAATAGTGCGTTCACATGATTTAACATCATAATTAAATCTCATAACAAGAATACGAAATGGATGATAAATTACATAGTCAACTGATCAACATTAATCGGTAACGATTGGCTTGCTAGAGTTTGACGTTACTGTCGTAGGACGGTGGTGGTCAGTTGATCCCTTAAGGTCACACCTAAAGGATGATGCCCTTATCTGTAAAGTTGATTAATTGTATGACGATACTAGTTGATCAATTCCTTAAAATTGAACAATTCAATTGTGAGAGAGTATATATATATATCTTATTGTAATGGGATTAAATAAGATTTATTTTAGTAATTGAAATACTTTATTACTAAAATTGATTATTGTTTGTCAAACAATTGAGATAAGAATGAATGGTTAATTATAATTACAAGATGTTGTGAATTATAATTATATGACCCATTTTATTTACGTGATCAAGTATCACTAGTCAATTTGTTGTATGTAATTTAATTAATTTATAAAATGATATTTATGTGATAAATATGCATTAATTAATTAATAACATGTAACATACTACATGTAACATATTGTATGACAAATGACAAATTGACAAAATAAAATGGTAGTCCATTTTATGAAGAGAAACCGGTTTTGGGTAGTATCAAATGGCTTTTGTTTGTTTGCAATTGTTCATAGTGTATGACATATGTGATGAGTACACTAGCCTAGTATTACACCTAATGTTTAGATAAGAACAAAAGGAAAAAGTGAAAATACCATATATTGGTCCTCCTCCTCCCCAAAACTGGTACACCCTTCAATTTTTGGAGGTTTTTGTTCTTTAATTGTTCCTCTCATACTCATTCATTCACAACATGCAAAAGCCTTATGCAATATTCTCTCTACTCTTTAATCTTTCTCTAAAATTATGAGAAGATTCAATCTAAATTGTTCATAAAGATTACTAATATTATTAGTGTAATATATGAGTATTAGTAATCAATTTAAAGGTAGATTACTAAACAAATATCTAACAAATATTATTTAGTAGTGATAAAGGCTAATCTTGGGTGCAATCAAGAGGAGAATCTCTAAATTGGTATTTTGGAGGATCATCCTAATATTCATTATAGCTCAAGAACAAGTGAAGGTAGGAGACCTTACTTGTGCCCATAAATCCGAAATTTACAATGTAAGGGACATTGTTTTTCTTATAAATCTCTTATTTTCTTATGCATGCATTAGATCTAAAGAAAAAATAATTAAGAAGTTAATTAGTTCACTATTAGAGGAGTCTAATAAGAGGTAAATAAACTTAACATTATATTGTGTTGTTTATGACTTAATATTTTATTTTGTCATTAATTGTAAAAGATGTGTTGTTTATGTATGACTTTCCGAGCATGCTTTGTTGATTTTAAAGACGCTCAATTTTGAAAATGTCCTTTGCATGTTACGTGTCGTGCATTTTGGTTTTATGTTGGTCAAAACTTTTAATCCTTAAAAACCCGGGGTTTACTCTTATCGTACTTTCATCCTTTTGGATCATTTGGTGGTGTTGTCCTTGTTTGAGGTGATTTCAAGGTTGATTCCCTTGTGGTTTGTTGAGGCATCAAGTTAGGATGGTTTAGCAGGTTGAGATGTTCAAGTATGAAAGAAAAGAGTGATTGTTATTATGAGTTTAATAACGAGGGGTTTACTTTGGGATTATAGGTTGTTGAGGTGAATTAACATTGGGAATAGAGAATGTTATAACGATGTTTCCTTTGGGATTATAAGGGTTATGTTCTTTTATGTATCTGAAAAAATCCTTATTGATGATAAAGGGGGATGATATATGGCATGAGTATATGATTGTGGTTTCATAGTTCATAAGAAGTGAGAGACATAATGAATAGATTCATCTTATGGTATTATTTGGGAATATCGTGGCTTATGCTCTTAATGGTCACAATTATTGGACATTGCCTTGTGTCGTAGGAAATGTTATGCGAGTTATTTATGGATCGAAGATAGAATAATCAAAATGAATTGAATGTTATCGTGGAGTTTAGACTGAGCAATTTGGGAATTTTGGTGATTATGCTCGACTTTAAGTGGAATACCATATTTGAGGAATAAGAATCGTTGTGACTATTAGGGAGTTATGAAAGGTTTTATGATTTATCCGTTGAGGAGTTATTTACTTATCGTACATTTTAAAGGATTGGTTGAAAGAGACGAACTATAATTTATGGACTTGTGAGATGTTAATGTTAAAGTGTTTTAGCGTTAACTTAGTGAACGGACATGTTGACGATGATTATAATGAATCATGGTGTTAATGTTTTGAGGGTATATAGATTGCTATGGATGGATTCGTTAAGTGTGATTATATGAGGTTCTTGAGAGTGGAAGGACATGAGTGATACCCGTCGTGAGGTGTCAAAAATTAATTTATAATCTCCAACTACAACTATAGCTAGCGGCAGTCGGGTCAAACCACAGAGAGGCAGACGTAATTTCTAGTTGTTTAAATTCGGCCTAAGGTAACAATAAGGCGGGGGTTGATTGGATTGGTCTATAGCTAATGAACAATAAAATAAAGTAAACTAAGAAAACGGATGAAATCAAGTATAAAAAGAGGTACTAGGATGGTCAGTTTGTTATAGCTTCGGCGGCAGCATACTAAACAGGTCTAAATCGAACACATGTGAGGCGGGAAAACAAGAGGTCCTCTCGGTCCACTCTTAACAAATAGCATCTTTCGATCTCGCTATAAGTCCCTAATATCACTAATACTAACTCTCGTCCTGAAAAGTGACTAATAATCTAAACTTTACCTATCTTTCGATCTCAGCACAGTTTAGTCATTTTAATTGGTGATCTAACAACTTTCCCTATCTTTCGATCTAGTGGGTCAGTCATAAATTAAGCATCTAACTGGTCGCATGCATTCGATTCGTTAAATACAACATTAAAATCAATTAAAACGAAAGGTAACCTCACGTGGTCAGTCGATCGACCAGGTATGGCGATCGATCGATCCGACACGCGATTTCATCAAATTAATACTACGCCGCATACGCTATAATTCCCCTACATCCTAGCACAATTGATTTAGCTACTCATGGCTATGGCGAAAATAACAATAATATTGACGATAAAGACTACTGAATTCATGCTAAAAATAGTAGAACAAACAATTAACATAAACGATAATTAGCTTGGATTCTAACTAACAATTCTATACCTAACAACGCAATAAAGATGAACTGAAAGTAGAACAGAAGGAATACCGAAAATTGCAGAAGAATAGTAACGGAATGATTAGAATTATGAATGAAAATCCGATGCAACCAATATTCCAAACCCTAACTATGATATTCTAAAACTGAATGTGAAACTTAGATAAAAACTGGATCAAAATTGGATGCCTATATCTGATGTTCTAGGTTACGTTATATAGCAAACATACGTAACACTTATTATCAAAACCTAAACATAATGGGCTTCAAGTTCCTCGGTCTTTTAATTCTCGTATGGGATAGCAGCTTTGTCGATCGACTAAGCATGGCAGTCGATCGACTGCTCTTCAGTGTACAGTAGCTTCTGGCACCCGCAGGTTGGTCGATCGACTGATGGTAGTGGTCGATCGACTGCTTGAGCTGCTACTTGACTTCTAAAATCTCGTGGATTTGTCTTTTGGGCTTGAAATGCGCACCAAGCTCGTTCCTAAAGTGAATACTTCACGTCAAATGCAATGCAGGATACTCGGGGACGGATTTAGCTCGATTTCCACTGGATTCTTCACATTTCTGCAATAAAGTACAAAAACACGAAAGTAGACGGAAATGGGGGAAATGGTAGCTTAAACTACACAAATGAGCTCTGAAATGCGTGTAAAATGAGGTGCAAAACATCATATAAAAGACACGCATCAAACTTCCCCAAACCAAACCCTTGCTTGTCCCCAAGCAAGAACTAGACTCGATCTAATGACCTAATGGAACGAGTTCAATCTCAGAGAGAAATGCAACGTGTAAAGCCTAAACTAATTTAATGCACAACCTACAATCAATTAGCAAATGAATCATGCAAACGAGTTATGGAGTCGTTAAAAACTACTGAACCGTCAACTGTAGAGACTTATCAAATTGGACTCTCACGGGTCGCTCATATCACTCAAATAAGCACAGGTGAATAATGTAAAGATAGAAAGAATTCATTTGTAGTGACACTCACCTAACTACGACCTATAAGAACATGCCTGCAATATAATATGAAAACAATCTCTATGACCGTACATATGCATTCCAACCAACAAAAGACCATGACACATGCCGAGGTATATATGGGATATGTGAGGTGTGGGTAAGAAGAGGCAAAACATTTATGGAAAAGTGGAGGTACATGTGATCAAGCTAGTACCAAAACGGAACCATATGGCAACATCCTTCTTCTTTCTCATAATCAAACGAATCGGTGCTATAGCCAGCACAAATCTCACAATCTCCAGGTATAAAAGTAATCAACTAACTCCCCATAATATATGAATAATACATGGGAGCAAAAATCGCCAAAAGATAAGGATTTGAATTATGCGAATTTGATTTCTTTCTTTCTCACGAACCTCGGTCGATCGACCTATGATGCCAGTCGATCGACCGCTTAAACAGTACATAACCTCTTTTTCATATTTTCGAATCATTCTTTTTCACTTCTTTTTTTTTTCTTTTAAACTTTGTTTCTTTCCTCCTTCATTTTATTTTCCCAACTAAATCTCAATAAGAGCATTCACCACCAAAAACGAAGTAACAATCCCAACAACTAAGACTACTAGCTTGACAAGGGCAGGCTAAATGTAGAATGTAGTAAATGGGACAAAAAAGGATATTTTGGCAGTGTGGAGCTTATGGGTAAAACGAATAAAGGGAAACCTCTATCACATGTGTCTACAAACCATAAACCGAATGCATACAGGTATTAAGCAGATTAAGTTCATATTTATGCAAATTGATTTGACATGTCTCATAAGGAGTACTACTCACATCCTAGATAAACTGGTCCTAGATGTCACCAGTTATAGGCTTTAAATCTCAGAAATATGATGTAGTTTGCCAATATTCAAAGTCAAGTCTCAAGTTCAGCATGAAATTTAACGAATACTCGTGGGTATGCACTTATACGATTCTACTAATAACATGTTAATTAGCAAGGCTTAGGCATAAACGAATACAAATGCAATGTCATCATGGGAATACTACCGTTCCGATTCAACCTATATGCTAAAATAAACGTGCATTTTATTTGAATTTTTTGAAAATTTTCAATTTTTTTGAATTTTTTTTTTTGAATATAAGAATGAAATAAACTATGCAAAACAAAATGTAAACGTGAATGCAAGCAAATGATATGTGACGCAAAACCCTTCCCCAAACCAAATCGCACAATGTCCCCATTGTGCAAAATCATGTAATGAAGAAAAGAGAAATAGGAATTTGCGAGAAAGTAAATAAAAATGACGTGAAGTGGAAATCAAGAACTTACAAGACTTTAAGCGCAACAAAGGAAACCTCCCCAAACCAGCGTGAGCTAGTAGGTTTCAGTAGCCAGCAGTGCTACTAATAAGTACCTGAAAGACAAAACAAAACCCACGCATAAAATCGAGAAGGACAATAATGAAGCGGTATTATGTGCATAATTTGGAAAAATAGAAGAAATAAATAAAATGACGGAAGATAAAGTAGAGTAGAAAACTCCCTTAATTCCGGAAATCGACCAAACATAGCAGGAGAGAGGTCGTAAACAGGTACAGTAGTGCAGGTCGGTCGATCGACCACATAGCTTAGTCGATCGACAGAGGTGAAAGGAACAGTAGCTCCTGGAACCTGCAGATCAGTCGATCGACCACTCAGGCCAGTCGATCGACTGAAGATACTGCTGTAACTTCTTATTTCTTTGTATTTGCTCAATTACTTATGCTAAAGAGGTCTAAAAACCTGCAAATGCACAATAATACGGACCCAAAATTGCGCAAAACCCAAAATAAAGTCTAAAGTGCATAAAATCCTAAGCAAGCAAAATAAAATGCGAAGTTTCGCGCACACAAAAGCAATAAAAAGTGTCTAACAAAAGTAAATAAAATATTTTGAAAACATGGGATCTACTAGTAGTTGATCAAGAACGGCCACGGAATGGCCCACTTCGTCGGGTTCTGGCTACTAGAAGTAGCCTCAATGGTGCTTATCTTATCAGCTGCACCCTTCTTAGCTTCCACGTCCGTATGGCTCAACGGATCAACACTTTCAACATCTTTCCAGTCAATGACTTCTTCAGACTCGTCAAAGTCCAAGTTGGACTCCCTTGCCTTGACCGGTTCGTCATCAACTTCCTCATCAGTGGCATAGCTAAGGCAACCAAGACCTCCTCGTGAAACGATTGGCTTCTTTGCGGCTGGAGTGACTTGCAGCTCTTCCTTCCCCAAACCAGCTCCTCCAATATCAGAAATAGACAAATCTTCCTCCAATTTGCTCCCAATCTGAGGCGGAGGGGTTACAACAGGAATAGGGATAGGTAAATCAGGAAGCACAAAGTACGATTTCTTGTCAGAAACCGTATTACAAGTCACAGGCCACATGGGGACCTTTTTCTTAGTAGGTTGGGCAAAGACAATAGAATGCTTGCCTACTTTAAAAGTCAAGGTACCTAGACCAACATCTATGACTGCACTAGCAGTGTGCAGAAATGGCCTACCCAAAATAATGGGGATATGGGCATCCTCAGGCATGTCAAGTACAACGAAGTCAACGGGGAAGAAAAACTTCCCTATTTAGACAGGAATGTCCTCTAAGACTCCTATTGGCTGGACTGCAGATCGGTCAGCCATCTGTACTGTCATATCTGTCACTGCGAACCTAGTCAATTTGAGCTTTCTAGCTAGACTCAAAGGCATGACGCTTATACTAGCTCCTAAGTCACATAATGCCTTCTCAATAGAGAAGGTACCTATATTGCAAGGAACAGAAAAGCTACCCGGGTCCTCTAGCTTATGGGGTGCAATATGAGACAAATAAGAGCATGACTATTTGGTTAATGCGACAGTATGCACATTTTCAAGTGAGTTTCTCTTAGACAAGAGTTGTTTCATGAATTTAGTGTAGGCAGGCACTTGATTGACCAACTCAAGGAAATGAACTTGTACATTCAAACTACGAATAACCTTTTCAAATTTATTAAAAGATACCTGTTCCTTTGTCGGCACTAGTCTCTCTGGATATGGGGCCGAGAGAAGTACCTTAGCCCTCTCTTCTAAGTCTCGCATGCCGGCATCCGTGGACTTAGGCTGAAAGTCCACCACCTTCTCCTTATTGAAGCTTGAACCCTCCTCAGACCGTCTCAAATGTGAGCCATTGACCGACATTGGGTCGAACTTCGGAATCGGGACGGACCCATCAGCACTCGGGTCTTGCCCCAACACTTTCGGAGTTATCGAACCCCGGAACAAATGGTCTCTTAAATTATCGGGCATTGAAGGACGAAATTTCTCAATATCAGCAGGGGTCTAAGTCGATCGACCACCTTGCTCAGTCGATCGACTGAGGTGTACAGTTCCAGAAGCTCCTGTAACCCGCATATCAGTCGATCGACCAGGTATACCAGTCAATCGACTGATATACCTGGTAGACGCCTTGTTCTTGTTATTTTTCGTTAAAGCTTTCTTTTGACTCGGTTCCGCCTCATTCTTTTCAGGGGCATCCTCGACCATAGCAGGCCCCTCCAGGGTAGACCCACTCCTCAAAGTAATGGCATTCAGGGTCTCTTTCTGGTCAGTTTGAGTTGGTAAGTGTCCGGGAGCTCGAGTGGTACTCTTACTAGCCAATTGAGCAATTTGGCTCTCTAGTAGCTTTATCCCGGCCTCTCTAGCTTGGGACTCCTTCAGCAGCAAGTTCTTAAACTCAGTAAAATCGGAATTCTGGGATTGTTGCTGCTGCGGCACATAGGGAGGTTTTTGGTATTGTTGTTGCTTATGATGAGGGGGCACATAAGCTTGTTGCTGCTGCTGTTGTGGAGGTTAAGTCGGATTCAGGACATTCTGGCTACTCCACCTCAAGTTGGGGTGGACATTCGGCTCATAGTACGTGTTTGTCTGCCTATAGTGTTGAAAGGCGGCACAAGACTCAAAGGGGACAGAACAATTTTCTGAGACATGCCCCTCAGCTCCACATCTTCTACAGATGAAAGGACCGTCTGAAACAGCGTTAACATGGTACATCCCTCCTTTGGAAGCTCCTCCCAACTTAAATTTGTCAAACCTTGCAGTGAGAGCTTCTAGTGCAGCAACAGAGGAAGATTCAGCAGCTCTCCTCTGGTTTCCTCTCAAATTCCCATATTCAGCCTTATGAGTGGCCAAATCATCGATGATCTTCCACCCCTTAGTCTCTCCCATGTTCTCAGCAAATCGGCCATTGGCTGCAGCATCCAAAATAGCCCTCTGATCGTCATACAACCCATTATAGAACTGATTGCAACGGCTCCATTTTTCGAACCCATGGTGCGGTATGGTTCGCACCAGTTTCTTGAAACGGACCCATGCTTCATGAAAGTTCTCATCAGGCCCTTGTTTAAAGCTCGTGATCTGAGCTCTAATGGCATTCGTCTTCGAGGCAGAGAAGTACTTTTTGTAGAATGCCAGGGCTAAGGAGTTCCAGTCGGTGATCCCATGAGCGGCTCGGTCCAGATCTCTATACCACTTTCTTGCAGCATCACGAAGGGAGAAACTGAACATGGTCTCCTTGATCTGGTCTTGGGTCACACCGGCCGGCGGGGGTATAAAGCAGCAATAATCAATAAAAATCTCCATGTGCTTGGCTGCATCTTCATTTGCAGCTCCCCCGAACTGGTTTCTCTCAACCTGGTTAATATAGGTAGGCTTTGGCTCGAATTTTCTCGCCTCCCCAGGTAGTTCGAATCCTTTGTAGAGATTCACAGCTGTAGGCTCTGAGTGACTAGCAATGGTTGCTTCTTCAGCCATGACTGGGATTTCAGGAGAAGTAACTCTCGTCTCAAAGAAATTGAAGCAGAGATGTAGGTGGATCTCCTTCAACGAGCGTTCTCGTAGTAGCTTGACAGAGTACTCAGCTCTTCCTCTGTCGGTAATACCCTTTGTGATCGTCTCAACTCGCGCAAGGATTTCTCGATCTCAGGATTTAATGGTACTAGTTCACCACCCTGTGACCTGCGCATAAGAAGAAACTACAAAAAGAATATAAGAAAAGTTGAAGGAACGGAAGTCCCTTAAACTAAAGAAAGACTAAATAAAAACAACTAAAAATTAGAACAATTGCCTCCCCGGCAACGGCGCCAAAATTTGATACCCGTCGTGAGGTGTCAAAAATTAATTTATAATCTCTAACTACAACTATAGCTAGCGGCAGTCGGGTCGAACCACAGAGAGGCAGACGTAATTTCTAGTTGTTTAAATTCGGCCTAAGGTAACAATAAGTTGGGGGTTGATTGGATTGGTCTATAGCTAATGAACAATAAAATAAAGTAAACTAAGCAAACGGATGAAATCAAGTATTAAAAGAGGTACTAGGATGGTCAGTTCGTTATAGCTTTCTAGCGGCAAAGACACACTAAACAGGTCTAAATCGAACACATGTGAGGCGGGAAAACAAGAGGTCCTCTCGGTCCACTCTTAACAAATAGCATCTTTCGATCTCGCTATAAGTCCCTAATATCACTAATACTAACTCTCGTCCTGAAAAGTGACTAATAATCTAAACTTTACATATCTTTCGATCTCAGCATAGTTTAGTCATTTTAATTTGTGATCTAACAACTTTTCCTATCTTTCGATCTAATGGGTCAGTCATAAATTAAGCATCTAACTGGTCGCATGCATTCGATTCGTTAAATACAACATTAAAATCAATTAAAACGAAAGGTAACCTCACGTGGTCGGTCGATCGACCAGGTATGGCGATCGATCGATCGACACGATTTCATCAAATTAATACTACACCGCCTACGCTATAATTCCCCTACATCCTAGCACAATTGATTTAGCTACTCATGGCTATGGCGAAAATAACAATAATATTGACGATAAAGACTACTGAATTCATGCTAAAAATAGTAGAACAAACAATTAACATAAACGATAATTGGCTTGGATTCTAACTAACAATTCTATACCTAACAACGCAATAAAGATGAACTGAAAGTAGAACAGAAGGAATACCGAAAATTGCAGAAGAATAGTAACGGAATGATTAGAAGTATGAATGAAAATCCAATGCTAAAACAATATTCCGAACCCTAATAAAAACTAAATGTTACTGTGTAAAACTTAGATAAAAATTGGATCAAAACAGGATGCCTATATCTGATGTTCTAGGTTACGTTATATAACAAACATACGTAACACTTATTATCAAAACCTAAACATAATGGGCTTCAAGTTCCTCGGTCTTTTAATTCTCGTCTGGGATAGCAGCTTGGTCGATCGACTAAGCATGGCAGTCGATCGACTGCTCTTCAGTGTACAGTAGCTTCTGGAACCCGCAGGTTGGTCGATCGACTGATGGTAGTGGTCGATCGACTGCTTGAGCTGCTACTTGGCTTCTAAAATCTCGTGGATTTGTCTTTTGGGCTTGAAATGCACACCAAGCTCGTTCCTAAAGTGAATACTTCACGTCAAATGCAATGCAGGATACTCGGGGACGGATTTAGCTCGATTTCCGCTGGATTCTTCACATTTCTGCAATAAAGTACAAAAACACGAAAGTAGACGGAAATGGGGGAAATGGTAGCTTAAACTACACAAATGAGCTCTGAAATGTGTGTAAAATGAGGTGCAAAACATCATATAAAAGACACGCATCAATGAGAGTTGGATATCTTGAGAGTTGAAGATCTTGAGAGTTAAAGGTTTTGAGATCAGTTGATGAAATGAGGAATATACTTTTGTGAAGGGCAATTATATAAAGATTTGTTGGTCTTGAGGTATTATGGGGATATGACGGAAGGATGTTACAACATGTTGTTACCTTAAGTGATGATTGTACGAGAAATGTAAGAATCTGGTTATCGTGTTTTGTTTTTCTTGTCTTAAGGTGTCGCCTTCGGGAAAATAAAACTCGTTTTTTGAGTCGTCTATTCTTGTCCTCCTTGCATGTGTTAACCATACCTCTTGCATTTGAGCCTTCAGACCAAAAGTTTCTTTTTATCTTTGTCCTCTGTCTGTTTCATCTATCGTTACTCTCTATTTGTTTTCTATTTCAACTGCAGTTCCTTCTTCTTTGAACTTTTGTAATTACCCTTTTTCATTGATTCTCATTGAGCTTATACTTCCTAAAACAATGTATTCTTTTGCCTTATGATATTGCACAAAAATCTTTTGCTTTGGTTTGCAAGTTATTTATTCTTTCATAGTAACTTGAAAATGTTTGAAATCTCGTTAGAGCTACTTGTGATCATCTCGTAGTGGGAGTTTGGATCCTTTGGAGAGCGATGTTATATGCTTCGAGTGTGATGTTTGGTTATTTGAGGTTGAGAACATAGTGACATAGTTGTATACAAGTGTGAATTGGGACAACGTATAGAGTTTTGGAGAATGAGTATTAAAGGTCTTATACTGAGCTCAGAAGGTTTGAGGGTGTTATTATATTGAGGATATATAGATGTTTGTTTATTTTATCCGGGATAAAGCGTTTCATTAAGAGTATGAGTGTTATTAAAGGATATATATTTATACAACCTTGTTGTAGTTTTGTGATGTCACGATAATATTCAGTGATAGTAAAATGTGATTGGAAATTGAGGTAATAAGCGTTGATGTTATATGGACACAGTTGATAAGATTTGTACGGTGATATCATTTTAAGAGCGATGATGGAATTGCGTCATCAATGGCAGGTGTATTGTGGTACAATAAGTACTAGCTTAACTAAAAGTGTACGGTTCTTTGGGTGCTTTCGAATATTGTGATCATAAGTGTTCAAAGGAAGTGATTGGGTCTTGCGAGTACGACTGATGATTTTATCATGGGGCTGAGGTTGGATATAATTTTGACACTATAGTCAGAGTTTGAGGTTTGAGATTGATAACCTTGGATACTAGATATTTATCGAGGATCATCGAGATTGCTAAAGTCTTTTGAGCTTAAGAGTTGTTTTTGGCTACTCGTTTTGAGGATATTAGAGTAGGTGTGATTCTAATGGCACTTGTGAATGGAAGAGTTTTCTCATTCGAAAGATTTACCTTGTTTAGAGATTATCTGTTTGGGACTTTAATCGATGCGAGATACCTTGTGGTTAAAAGTACATGTAAAATGGATTTGGAGTTTTTGTTGGATGTTATTTGGGCTGGGAGTGATATTAATAAGATTATGAGGGGTCACATATGATTCGTATGATGGTTAATGATACTAGAGAAGTATTTATAGTACATGAAGACTAGTGGTTAGAAGTTCATGAGATGAAATATTGTACCTTGAGGAATATCACTTAAAGGCGTTGAGTGTACTTGATGAAAGTGAAGCAATCATCGATATTATGGCATATGAGATGTGGTGGTCTTTATGAGCGTTAACAATATGATTAAAGGTGATGCTTTTGTGAAAACTTTATGGTCTAATGACATTTAGGTCATATCAAGATAAGAGAGAAGCTATTTGAGGAAGAACTAGCTTAACGATTATTTTGGGTTACGATGGCTTGAGTTTGATGTAACTTTTGGGATTGTAAAGCATGTGAAGATGATAATAACATCGACGATTTGGGATATCTTTGCTTTGGTTTGAGTTTAAATATGGATCAAAGTGCGCAGCGGTTAGGATTCCGAGATGACTTTTGTTGATGATCACTTGTAATTCTTACCTTCTTTTGATATTATCTTTGAAATTCAAGTTTCGAGGACGGAACTTCTTTTTAAGGGGTTGGATTGTAACACCCCGTATTTTGTAATAATGTTTTATTATAAAAGTATTTTATTAAATTAATTATTTCGAAGTGTATTAATGTATCTTGGAAATATTTATATTTATCGTCTTCGTTCTCTATTTTATTATTTCTCATTTTAATATACTTTTGGATGGGTTAAAATGTCCGGCATGATTTGACTATTTTAATTTAATAATTACTTTTCTTAGATAAGCTCTCCAAGCGTTTTAATATGGCTCAATCCAATTTATAATCAGATAATCCATTGTATGAGCTAATGGACCCAAAGCCCATTAGTTAATCCCTTATAAATAGAATTTAACCTAGCAAGCAACTAGGTTATTCATATGTTTGGTGCGTATGGATGCTGCGCCTTTCTCTCCTCTCTTTCTTTCTTTTGTTCTCTTTTCTCTCTTTGACTCCATTGTTTTACATATTTTCATCTTCCAAACTCATACACAAATTATATTTTCACAATTCTTACTCTTATCTTTTCAACATATTCTTCTCCAAATAATTTTATGGGAATTATTTGTATGGACCTTTAGACATACCTTTAAGGTCTCTTATTTTTAATGGGTAAAGAAGAAGAAGAATCTTTTATGGTGCTTTCATGGTTTTCGATTTGTGCCTTTTTTTAAAGTCGATTTTTGGGACGTGGACACGTGTTGGAGACAAGGCTTTGTTGGTCGTTTTCTTTATGACGGTTTTCATTAATTGCTAATAAGGTAACTAGGTGTTTCTGTAATACTACGGATTTTATAGGCCGGTACTCGACCGAGTATGGCCTACTCGGTCGAGTAGTGCGGGTCGTGTAATCTGCTTGGCTTATGCCGAGGAACACTCGGCCGAGTATGATGAATACTCGACCGAGTAGAGGATACTCGGCCGAGTATACTCTATACTCGACCGAGTATCCGGTTTGACGATTAATATTTCAGCGGTTTGATTCGGGAGTAATTAGAGGTTATATAATTTCGATAACCAATTTATAAACATCATTTTACAAAACTTAATCAAACGTACGACGCTCTAATCACTCCCAATCTCTCCTCTTTGTATGTGTGGATAATCTCAGCAATCGCATTCAATCCTTCACCCTTTCGTCGGTAAGTCTTTATTCCCATCTTTGTTCATAATTAATTCTAGGGTTTGCCTTTAATCATGAATTGGGGGAAATAGGGTTTTGCGGTTAGTGATTGGAATTATGTGATTGTTGCTGTAGGTGACGATGTGGTATTTGTTATGTATTTGTATGGTTGATTGCAGCATGAGCGGATTGTGAAAAGGTAGGGTTTCCCCTACTCAGTTACTGTTAATTGATTTAAGATTGTGTTTGTATTGTAATTGTTGTTATCTGCTGATCATCGGAGTATAGGTGTTGTGGTGACGGTGGTGATGTGGTTGTGTTGTGACGGTGGTGGTGTTGTGACAGCTGTGATGCTGTGGTACTGTGATGTGTGTGTGGATTGTGGTGGAGTCACTTGCGGGAGTGGCTTCACACCCTAGTTCGCCTTCCGTGGAACCCGTCACGGGAGGGGATGTGCACATTAAGGGACAGGGATTGATAGTCGCTCGTTTATGAGCTGGACTTGGTGGGGATGGGCTGCGGTCCCCCACCGGCGGAGTGGATTACCTGTTGCGATGGGTAATCCGACAGGGCTACACACTTTGGTGTGTAGTCAGTTACTGCGGAGGATGATCAGCCGGTTACATTATTTGTTTATCTTATTTGAATTATCCACTAACTGACCCCGTGTTGTTATTTTGTAAAACCTGCGGTGATCCATTCGGGGATGGTGAGCAAATTATGACAGGTAATGCAGATGTTTAGCTATGGGACAGTCATGGGGAGTCATCACTTCGAGTCTAGCTTCCGCTGTTACGAGTTTAGCTGTCTTTGATTTCAGTTGTATTGAGTTCCTTACACTCTTATTTTGAGTTGGTATGAGATTATGTAATCGTTACTCTCTTTATACTTTAATAAAGTTGTTTTGGATTGTTGCTTTTGATATACTAACCTCGGGTAACCGAGATGGTAACGGCTTCTCATGCTAGGGTAGTACTTGGTAAGGTACGTTGGTATGAGGGGGTGTTACAAAGTGGTATCATAGCCAACGATCCCGACACCTAAAACTAATGAACCCAATGAACTTAGGGAGTCTAAATAAAATGAACCCGTGGAGAGTTGTTTGGAGCTACCGCAAAGACTTGGGAGACATCCCGAAGTCGCATTAAGGCCCTTACGATCTTAAGCCGGTCACTTGGGGGGGAAACTGTTGTATGTTTGAGTCATGTGTGTGTAATACTTGTAACTTGAGCCTTGTGAAGTGGTTGGATGACATGGTGAAAGTGTTGGAACATGGTAGTATATGAAATGTGGATATTGAATTCGGATATGATAGGTCTTGAACATGAAGTATGTTGAGCATGTTACCTATTTAATACGATATTGAGTATGATGAATGGTAGTGGTACATGTATAAATGAGCATGATGATGTTAATGTTTGGTTTGTTGGTAGTAACATGTGATTAAGGGCATGCGTTTATATATATATGAATGTTGTGTTTATTTTTCATGTGAGTATGATAAGAGTTCAATTATGTACTGCTTTCTTGAAGTATTGAGTTGTTGTTGTTGCCTTATGCATGTTCAAATTGTTTTGGTTTAGAAAATTTGATTTGTATGAAGATTGATTACCGAAGGGTTGTCTTAAAACTATCATAAGTTGAGTTCTAGAAATGATATTTCTGTAATTCCAATTGGAAGTGATAGCTTATCTTCTTAAGATTCTAACGGTAGGTCACACACCTATATTGACCAAGTAACGAGTGAGATATGACTGTTTTACGAAAACTGGACGGTGCTGAGAACTGCGCCGATACTCGACCGAGTAGTCCCTACTCGGCCGAGTATCTATTATACTCGACCGAGTATTCCATATTCGGCCGAGTTGTCTCTCTTTGATAATTCTGTTTAGCTTCTGGAGTCATTAACTCGGCCGAGTAGTCTCATTACTCGACCGAGTACCCTGTACTCGACCTAGTATGCTACATACTCGATCGAGTACCTCAGTGGGCGGCCATTTTGAGTCGGTGGCTATGTTTTTACCTTAATTTTTAATCGGTGGCTATGTTCTTACTTTTATTATGAGTCGGCGGCCATGTTCTTACATTGTTTTGAGTCGTAGCGTATGTACACGTGTATGTTTTGGGTCTTAAAGCGTTCTTTTATATATGTGACGGTCTGGATACGTAAGTTACCAAAGGCTATGACGAGGAGAATTCCGGCTTGTGGAGGACATGTGTTGGGTAAGGAAGACATGTGTTAATATGGTTGTGAGGGATAACGGAAAAAGGAAAGGGAGGAATGATGAGCTAATCAAGGTGAGGAACATGTTGGTGAGATATGGTGAGAGATATAGTCGTGTGTTGAGTAATATAAAAGTCAGTGGTTATGGGCAAGAGTGATATAAGTGTAAAGAAATGTGAGGATGAAAGGTCGAGATGAGGGATGCGAATAGTGGCAAATTGAGATGTGTAAGGATTTATGGAGGGAGACGGTTAGGATTGTGTTGCTTAAGGATATATGTAATGAAGGGTTGCTTTATTGGGATGAAGTATAGGGGTATGTAGTGAACGCAGATGGAGTTATGTCGCGACGTGGATTTGTAGATAGTGACTGAGTTTGGGAATTTGGAATATCAATGGGTGAGCCTAGTGTGTAATTCTTTGGGAAATTAACGGTATGAGGTAAATTTTTTTTTGGGTTTCTAGAGATACGAAAGGGAGATACGACTAATTGAAGAGTAATTGTTAGTGTGTGGACTTGATGGCGACAAGGGTGAGTAAGAAGCAAGATGAGAGAGGATAAATGATAAGAAGAATGATAAGATATTGATATGAATTAGTGGAATTAGAGTTGTGGAGCTATGGGAAAATAAACAAATTACTAAAGAGTTAGGTAGAAAGAGAAAGGAGATGAATTATTAATTGGTATTATTGAGTAAAAAGGGGGAAAGAGGGATAGAAGTAAGTTGCTAGAACGTTGACCGGAGTTAAGGAGCATGAAGGTAGGAAATTATGGAAATGTACGATAGCCTCACTAGAGGGTGTGAGTTAATGGTTATATAGGAGAGTAGGACGACATGTTAGCCGTGAGTTTCGAGGTATTAAGGGACTAAGAAGCTTATGGAGTGTTTGCAAGATCTGAGATTTTGGTGGAGAGTTAGGTAACGATATGATAAAGGATAGAATTGGGAATAATGTTGACGTAGATTTTGTTGATGGATTGGATGTTCGTTATTTGGGATGATAACCAAAGCGAGGGAACGGATTGTTATATTAAGAAGTGATAGTAAGAGAGTAGTCATATGAAGGATGTTGGTGTCATAGTATTGTCACTAGTGGTTGAGGATGATGTTACTTTAGGGAAGTTAGTCGTTCTAATGAGGTTGATTTTGTGGAGGTGATTAGTATGTTTGGTTGTGAAGGAGTATAAGATATGGATATGTGAGGTGTTCGCTGGAAGTTGAGTACTGATGTTATGACTACATTTGCCGAAGGGGTGACAATTGTGTGTATGAGAGGATATGTTATGAAAGGCACCTGAGTTAAGTCCGGATGAGAGGTATTCATTGTCAAGTGGTAACTTATGTGATCAGGATTGGCTAGTTAGATTCGATTATGGGTCCATGAGGTGTGTAAACCTTTGTGTGAGGTCCTGGCCTCACGAGTAATGGTGTGGCGTGATAGTTACGAGTCGTTATATGTGTGTTCCGCGTCATATGTTATACTTATATGTGTATGTATGATATCTGTAAGTAATGGTGTGAGGTTCCGGCCTCAAGAGTCATGGTATGGATAATATTCATAAGGTTGGTATTTGTGATCCCGTTTAATGTGCTGCGTCGTGATCTGGTAGAGAAGTTTTAAGAAAATCTTGTGGTCAAGGAAGTTGTGCTGAGTCAGTGTTATGAGATTGTAAAAGTTTTAATGGCTATCGATGTGGTTTTGTGCACTGTGCAAGGTAATTCGTGTTGTGATATGGGTATTTTCGTGTTGTCATCGATCGTTGTTTATTTACTGCTATTTCTTGTTAGTGTCGGTCGGGGCATTTAGACCGTTGTGTTGTTTCCCGATGTTCCTTACCAGTGTTGGTATGGGTATGGTCCTATTGGTTGTATAGAGTATGATATGAAAAAGAGTTGGGTATGGTTCTGTTGTTGTCATGGCATAGTAATATTCTGTTAATGGGACACAGTTGTGAGAGGTTGTTGGAGTACTTTTGATCTTGTGTTAGATGAGGTATTGGTGGACATAGTTATGGCAAGAGAATTGTGGAGCATATGTGGCATTGAACTGGAACTACAGGTGGTTTAACACCTTTTCTTGGGACAGCGAGTACGGAGTTTTGGGACTTAGCATCATGTCAAGTTAAGGGTGAGTTTTGTGGTAATAAAGGAGATGAACTTGAGAAGCTAATGTAAGTATGTGTAACACTTGAGGATTGTGAGATAAGATTGTGGAGATGAGTGTATATGTATATAGGAGTATGTCGTTTTGTGGTAATGTAGAAGAGATGGAGTAGTGGTTATACTGAGGATTTTATGATATATGTTATGGGAGTACAGAATAATTGGAGGCACGAGAACTGTTAGAGAAAGAGAGTCCTGGATATAGGAATGGTTGTAGGTGTTGAGGTTAAAGTGGGTTATAGTTGTCATGCGGTAGTAATGAGGATTATGGGAGGCATAGCAAATGACCTAGTATTAGTAAGTTACGAGGACGTAACATTTAGCTTAAGAGGAGTGGGATGACAAGAGAGTTTGATGGTCATACAGGTGGCAATTGGAAGTTGAGTGTTGGTGTAGTATAAGGATGGATTTGTGTGATGGTCGATTTTATTACAGGTAATGGCAGTGCTCGTAGTAGTATGATGTTTAGGAGTGTGAGTAACGGATTGTGTGAGGATGTTTATGTGTGTGAGTAAACTTCGAGGACGAAGTTCGTTTTAAGGATGGTAGAATGTAACATTCCGTTTTGATGGTTGATCATATTTTGTGGATTGTCTTGGTATTGACTTGCTAGTGAGTGTTATGGAAGTGAGACAAGGTTGGCAACAGTATATTGTGGTTATTCGGTAATATTATGGAGTCAGTATTAGGAGGCTATGTTGAGATGTTATCGTGAGCCGTGTTGTGGAAGTAAGCGTGGTTGGTGGACTTAGTGTTAGGTGTCCAGGTTTAATAGGTTGGGTTGGAACTTCGGGGACGAAGTTCTTTTTAAGGGGGGAAGACTGTAATACTACGGATTTTATAGGCCGGTACTCGACCGAGTATGGCCTACTCGGTCGAGTAGTGTGGGTCGTGTAGTCTGTTTGGCTACTGCCGAGGAGCACTCGCCGAGTATGATGAATACTCGACCGAGTAGAGGATACTCGGCCGAGTATACTCTATACTCGACCGAGTATCCGGTCTGGCGAGTAATATTTCAGCGGTTTGATTCGGGAGTAATTAGAGGTTATATAATTTCGATAACCAGTTTATAAACATCATTTTACAAAACCTAATCAAACGTACGACGCTCTAATCACTCCCAATCTCTCCTCTTTGTATGTGTGGATAATCTCAGTAATCGCATTCAATCCTTCACCCTTTCGTCGGTAAGTCTTTATTCCTATGTTTGTTCATGATTAATTCAAGGGTTTGCCTTTAATCATGAATTGGGGGAAATGGGGTTTTGCGGTTAGTGATTAAAATTATGTGATTGTTGTTGTAGGCGACGATGTGGTATTTGTTATGCATTTGTATGGTTTGATTTCAGCGTGAGCGGATTGTGAAAAGGTAGGGTTTCCCCTACTCAGTTACTGTTAATTAATTTAAGATTGTGTTTGTATTGTAATTGTTGTCTGCTGATCATCGGAGTATGGGTGTTGTGGTGACGGTGGTGATGTGGTTGTGTTGTGAGGGTGGTGGAGTTGTGACAGCTGTGATGCTGTGGTACTGTGATGTGTGCGTGGATTGTGGTGGAGTCACTTGCGGGAGTGGCTTCACACCCTAGTTCGCCCTCCGTGGAACCCGTCACGGGAGGGGATGTGCACATTAAGGGACAGGGATTGATAGTCGCTCGTTGATGAGATGGACTTGGTGGGGATGGGCTACGGTCCCCCACCGGCGGAGTGGACTACCTGTTGCGATGGGTAATCTGGCAGGGCTACACACTTCGGTGTGTAGTCAGTTATTAAGGAGGATGATCAGCTGGTTAATTATTTGTTTGTCTTATTTGAATTATGCAGTAACTGACCCCGTGTTGTTGTTTTGTAAGACCTGCGGTGATCCATTCGGGGATGGTGAGCAGATTATGACAGGTAATGCAGATGTTTAGCTATGGGACAGTCATGGGGAGTCATCACTTCGAGTCTAGTTTCCGATGTTACGAGTTTAGCTGTCTTTGATTTCAGTTGTATTGATTTCCTTGCACTCTTATTTTGAGTTGGTCTGAGATTATGTCATCGTTAAACTCTTTATACTTTAATAAAGTTGTTTTGGATTGTTGCTTTTGATATACTAACCTCGGGCAACCGAAATGGTTACAGCTTCTCATGCTAGGTTAGTCCTTGGTAAGGTACCTTGGTATGAAGGGGTGTTACAGTTTCTTTTTTAATTGTGCTTATGCCAATTGATGTAATTAATGTGATTTAATGATTGATTTGTATGATTGGTACATGTTTGATTGTTTATTATCATGAATAATTATGTTTTCACATGTTTGTGCATGTTTTAATGCTTTAATTATATATCATATGTCGTTTATATTTTTATTATGGGTGTCATGAGCGCAATTAGGGTTTACGAATAAACCCTAGTGGCGGCATGATAGGCGGCTAAGAGTTCTCTCCAAAGTTATAGCTAAAGCTAGTATAGCCTTTGATGCGTGCATTTTATATAGACTTATTGTACCATATTTGCACGCATCTCTATGCATATTTAGTAGTGTTTAGCTACAATTGTTAGGTTCATACACCTATTATTAGACTTTTCTAATGGTGAACAAATTAACATTTTAATGTGTGTTCTAATGATCTAGTGCATGCATAACTAAAGAAGATATAAAATAAGAAAACAATGGTTCTTACATTGTTTTGGTTCGAAAATTAGGTCACAAATAAGGATAACTTCCTTATTTGTTCTTGAGCTATACAATAATGGATGATCCTCCAACCTTAAGTGTAGAGATGCTCCTTAATAATTGCACCCAAGACTATTCCCTTAATAATAATATATCAACTAACTAGATTAATATACTAGTATCCTTAAATGATTCTAAAAATATATATTACTACATTAGTAATAATATTTAAGATAATATTAGAATAAAGATGAACAATTTTAGAGTTTCTAAAATTAATTTTAGAGAGAAAAAGTGAGAAGGTGAATGAATATTGCATGAGAGAAAAATAGAGAACAAAATCTCTATAAGAGGAAGAGGGGAGCCGGTTTGTAGGGTGGTGGAAGGTCAATGCATGGCCTTCTCACTTTTGCTTTTGTTTTTCACAAGAATTATAGATGGAAGGCCACCTCAAAAAGGTTAGGATTATGATTTTATTACTCAATTAAATAGAACACACACTAACCTATAACCCCAACATTTTTTTGGTCATAATAGATAAAATGGACTTCCATTTTATTTTGTCAATTTGTCATTTGTCACACAATATGTCACATGTAGCGTGTAACATGTTATTAATTAATTTAATGCATATTTATCAAATAAATATCATTATATACATTAATTAAATTACATATAACAAATTGTCTAGTAATTCTTGATCACATAGATAAAATGGGTCATATAATTATAATTCATAACATTTTTGCAATTATAATTAATCAATCATTCTTAATTTAATTGTTTCACAAACAATAACAAATTTTAGTAATAAAATCTTTAAATTACTAAAATGAATCTTATTTAATCAAATTACAATTAGATATAAATATTCTCACTTACAAAATGAATTGTCAATATACAATTAATCAACTTATCTATTAAGGGAATTGTCCTATAGGTGTGACCTTAAGGGATCAACTGATCACCACCGTCAAACGACACTAATGTCAAACTCTAGTTAGCCAATCATTACCGATTAATGTTGATCAGTTGACTATATAAATGAATCATCCCTTAAGTATTCTTACTTTGAGATTTAAACATGTGATCGCACTATTGTTGAGGACACATACTCCAACAATCTCCCACTTGTCCGGGACAAGTGTGCGTCACCAATTCTCTTGTTCTATTAAAATCTCCCACTCAATGCAAGGTGTCTTGCAAGTCGTACTTGCATTTAATCATATCTTGAGTGGTTTCCTCGATCTGGAGAGTAAGTGTCTGACCGGAATTATCTACCGTAGATACCTTCCGAGCGTGGCCACGCATTTTCAGTTCACTACTTCTCGAGTGGCCCTGAGATTTCAAACAACCCTGAGAAGGGGGTGGACAATTCCTATCGCACTATTCCCTTCGTATAGACACAGTTCATCATGACCCAAAATATACTCATTTGACTTCAGTTACGACAGTCGTAGGGTATAACTCAAAGCCAATCAGAAACTTATGCCAACTTGGGCGAATAGTCTCTAGTCAAAAGAATTGACTCATAAGAATACTATAGTAGCTCTCGCCACGACCAGACTTTATGAATTTCCAGAACTCTTTAAGCGGTCACTGCCCGATAGAGTGTCTCATACAGTCTGTCTATGTGATCGACTAGTCATCCCATATGACTCAATAGCACTTGAACTTACCATCAATCGCATCACACTCTAGTCACTTCGAGACGTCACCTCCTATAAGTAACTAGGGGCTTATACTATGTCAATCCAATTCACTTTAATGGGGTTCAATATTGTCTCAACAACCCATTTGGATATAACAAAGTAATGGATGAGTTTTAAAGAAACTCAAACAATAAATACGATTATCATATATGAATAGTCAATACCTTATTACTACTTCATATCTTATAATCTATAGTTTATATTTTACACTAGTTAAATTGCAATAAAAGCTTGGTAAGTGGATATACCATGTATCCATACATTCCAACTTTATGAATTGCTATTTCCTTCTATTCAATGTTATTTCTAATTACATGAATTTATCTAAGTAGATGTCTAGTCTTCTTACTAGACTTGGGCTCTTATATTTGGAAGATGCTCCCACTGTTATCATATAACTTGCGATAAAGTCTTTGGTAGAGGGATCTACTCTCACTCCCTATATTAACCATCTTATCACAAGGTACATAGATTCTGTTTGTAGAACTTGCAATGGTTAAAACTAAAACATTTCTCTAGTCACTTACTCCTAAGTCAATAAAATCAGCCTAGGATTTCGATAAATTCTTATAGGTTTGGAAATTAGAGTTTGTGCAACCCTTCAACACACAACTTAGTATATCATCCAAACATAAGAACAAATCCTCTATTCTCCTCAAGAATATTAATGGATGTTCTTTAAGGCTTTCAAATGACCTTCATTCGAATTAACTTGTTATTGACTTATCATACTCCAAGCATGTGATTCATTAGGGCATATGCATATAATGGCATACATAATCGTTCTAATGGCGGAAACATTAGCAATAGATTTTATGTGATCAACAACTCATTGGGTTCAGTGAATGACTATGACTCTATCATAGTAATTCCACTTTCATCAATATGAATAACCTACCCAACCTCGTTGATGTTAAATAAAGAATCTTATCAATACAAGATACTAATCTAAGTGCCAATCTAAAATTCCCTATGTCATAATAGCTTTGGAATTTTGGAATGCATTATGTCATCTTTTATTGAGAAATGAAACCTAAAACACTCCTTCGTAGTGTTAGCATGTTTTCCTCAATTAGTAATATGGCATTAACATGGAAGACAATTTCTCCCACTAAACTTCATGTCTAAACGTGGCAATTTGACTCCCACTCAAATCCATGTATACACATTGCTTCTCGACAACTCGAGTGAAACCATTTTCTATATAGTTTCTTCAAAACGATGATTCCATCTTCTTGATGCTTGCTTAAGACCATAGATGGATCCCTTAAGATTGCATACCGTGTTAGGATTTTTAGGATGTACAAAACCCTCAGGTTGTGTCATGTAAACTTCCTCCTCTAAATACCCATTTAGAAAGGCGGTTTTGACATCCATTTACCATATTTCATAATCATGAAATGCGGCAATCGCTTAACATAATCCGAATAGATCTAAGCATGGCTACTGCGGCAAAGGTTTCGTCATAGTGTAAACCATGAACTTAGGTAAAACCTTTCGCAACTAGCCTCGCTTTGTAGACATCGCCATGCCCTTCTATACCATGCTTTACCTTAAATATCCATTTGCATTGAAGGGGTCTCACACCTTTACGCAAATCAACCAAGTACCATACTTGGTTCTCATGCATAGATTTTATTTCGGATTGCATGGCCTCTTGCCATAAAGTTGAATTTGTACTAGAAATTGCAGCTTTGTAGGTTGCGGGTTCGTCACTTTCCAAAAGTAAGACGTCCAATTCGCCGTCCATCTCGATGATACCTACATATCGATCGGGTTGGCGACTAATTCTACCTGACCTCCTAGGTTCGGAAGGAACAATAACTTGATTAGACGATGAAGGAACATCTTCTTGCACCTCTTCTCTAGTTTGTGGTTCTTGAACTTCGTCAAGTTCAAATTTTCTCCCACTCTGTCTTCTAAAAATGTAATCCAACTCTAGAAATACAGCCTCATAAGCCACAAACACTTTGTTCTTCTGACGGTTGTAGAAGTAATATCCAGGAGTGTTCTTTGGATAACCTATAAAGTAACACTTGTCCGATTTAGGTGCTAACTTATCGGTAGACTTGTTCTTTACATAAGCATCACAACCCCAAATTTTTATATATGACAAGTTTGGGACTTTTCCCTTCCATATCTCATATGGAGTCTTATCCGCAACTGTGGTTGAACATTGTTTTAATGATTTTATGGCCGTTAGAATTGCAAAACCCCAAAACGAATTTGGTAGATCCGTTTGACTCATCACAGATCGAACCATATCTAGTAGGGTTCGATTTCTCCTTTCGGTAACACCATTGAGTTGAGGCGTGCCAGGTGGAGTGAATTGTGAAACAATACCACAATCTTTTAAGTGTGAATCGAATTTATTGCTAAGATATTCTCCACCACGATCAGAACGTAGTGCTTTAATCTTCTTGTTCAATAGGTTCTCTACTTATTTTTGAAATTCTTTAAATTTCTCAAATGCTTCACTTTTATATTTGATTAAGTAAATATGCCCATATCTACTTAAATCATTAGTAAAAGTGACGAAGTAGTCATAATTTCCCCCTGCGGTGATACTCGTTGGACCACAGACATCGGTATGTATTAGTCTCAACAAATGACTTGCTCGTGTCCTTTTACCACTAAAGGGGGCACGAATCATTTTTCTAAGTAGACAAGATTCGCATATTCCATATGATTGGAAATCAAACGGCTTAATAATTCTAGTCGACACTAGTCTTTTAATGCGTTTCTCTTTTATGTGACCTAATCGACAATGCCAAATGTACGATTCATTTGGTTCACTTGTTATGAGTCTTATGGATTGTAGGTTATAGATATCTTTAGTTGAGTTGGAAGTGTCTAAAACATAAATACCATTAATAGAAGTGGCTTGGTTTACGGCCAAGTCATTTTAGACAAAATACAACGATTGTGTTTTGATGGCGAAAGAAAATCCTTCTGTGTCTAACATAGAAACGGAAATAATGTTGAAGAGTCTATCACAGCCGAATAACTCGAGAAGGGGGGGGGGGGGTGTGAATTGAGTATTTAAAAACTTATGCCCACTTTTTATTTTATATCAACGATTAATTAATTAAAGTTTATTGATTAAACTTTAACTAATTAATTAAGTGATTATGAACGTAATGAAATGAACGAAAAAGAAAAACTGCAAGGACACACGATATTTGAAGTGGTTCAGCTTCACACGTCGAAGCCTACGTCCACTATTCTCGATTAATAATTTTAGTACCTTTCCCTGGATTACAAAATTATCAACCCAACTCGTATAGCTAACTCTAGCTATAACTCAATTTGAATATAACTAGATATTCGATTTGACTATCTTAAGTTACTAAGAAAGCACTTGATTGTTCTTCTAAGTGTTCACACAATTGAACGAGTAAGAAACAATATGAAGTACTATTATCTTATAACGTAACCTTAAGAATAATATGCAACTTTAAGAGCACGACTTTGTGCAAAGGTTTTTCAAATGCAAAAACAATAAAAATAACTGATTAAATTTAAACTCAAAATTGTTTGCAAGGGATTTTTGTAATTTAAAAAGCTTATTTCAATTGAAAGACTATCATGTCTTTTAATAGTAGAGAGGATGATTAGGGTTTAGGCAAAACCCTAATGGATGCCGTGAGATGGAAGAATATTTCACAAGAAATAAATCTTATCTTTTACTTAATTTAATCCATGAGATAATTTAATTTAAGCAAATAGGATAAAAGTAAATCTTATCTTACCTAAAATTAATCTCTATAATTTTCTGTTAAGTAAACAAATCAAATCAAATATATATTTAAGGTATAAAAATATCTTATAAAAATATTATTAGATTTAATTCGATAGATAACTTGTACTAGAGGACTCACGAAACTAAAGCGGATCAAGCCGTGGCGCCGGACCCTTGTCCGTGTCCAGCTAGGTCGAAAATCCATTCCTTGGATTAGGGTTAGGTCAAATAATCAATCAAACCCTAGGTAGCATGACGACCCATAAGCCGTTTTACTAACCAATAGAGAAATGCGAATTATTCATTATAACAACCCATATTTCATCTCTATTATATACACACATGATTTTGAAATACATTTGAAGAATTTTATCTTTTGAAAATGATTTTAAAACTAGTAAAATCGTGCCATAAAATTGCTACTCAAAGTTATAGTAGAAACAGCTATAACCTTAAGTTTGGTAAGTAAAGTTATAGGTAAAATAGCTATAACTTTACTTTCCCAATATTTCTTCTTAAGATATCGTTATTAGATGAAGACCTAAACTTGCTAATCTTCCAGGAGATCTTCAGAATAGGATCTTCTCTTTATCTTGATCATAAGCTCTTCATCTTGAGCTTGTTAAGACTTGATCGAGCCTTTTGCTTGAGTGATCATTATACTTGAAACTAGTTACAGTTGCTATGATGCTTTAAGAATCTTCAATGTTATAGCTCAAGCTGCTATAACATTACTTGAACAATGCTTCACAAATCTTCAATGTTATAGCGAAAGATGCTATAACATTACTTGCTAAAACTTGTAACCTAAGCCAATCTAACAAAGACTAAACAAACGATTACGAGCAAGAGTAAATATAATACGAAGCACACACTTGTCATTATCAAAACTTTATCATATTACCGTATGGTCCAACAAATGTTTTTAGACAAAGTGGGTACATAATAACAATTATGTAGATGCAATTTAAATCACTCAGCTAAGGCAATCACATATGTTCCCTTTGAAATGGCGGCTACTCTAGATCCATTTCCTAATCGGATATCCACGTCATCCTTGCTAAGTGCTTCCACACTCCTTAACCCCGACTGGAGTAACAAGTCCATCTTTGATATCACCCAAATACTTGGGGCAATTTCGCTTCCAATGGCCCATGACATTACAATAATGACATTTATCGTAGCATTGGGCACCCTTTTTGGTTTTGGTTGTGGTAGTCCCACTATCCACTTCCATTCCATAATTGGGCTTGGGTTTCTTACCCTTCTTTGCATTTCCTTTAAAAATACCATTACTTCTTTCAATTTCAAGGACATTCTTGCTAGAACTCCAACTCAATTTCTTATTTCTCCTTGCTTCTACAAACAAGGATGCCATGGAATTAGTGAGATTATCTTCACAAGATTCTCTTCCCAAAGAGGTGGGCATGAATATGGGAGTGGGAGGTGTGGAAGTGGTAAGGTAGCAAAGATTTCCATCCTCACCAATGCCAAAGCGAAGTTCTCTAGTCGTATCATTGTCATATAGGGAGCAGTTTTCATTGAATGATTGGAGCTACGAATCAATGGTGATTGGTGTAAGCGAATTAAATGAATCCATTGCAGGAAAACTAGCTACAGAAACGGAGATGAAGGAATTATAAACATTTATCGTTATAATACTTGTAAACATTAAGATAAGTATAACATTTATATAGTGACCTCTACCCAATTATAATAAATGATTCCGAGATCCAAAATTCATATTAACTTGGATGTGAGCCAACGGGCCCTCTACACCTTTACCAATATAACTTGGTGGGTTAACCCTCTTAACCGATTCTACAATTAAAACTCTCGGTCGATGAATTTACGTTAAGTTCATCTTTTGCCCGAACCTATTGCGGCTACGGTCGCAAAATACCTTCGTTGAGATCAACCAAATTTTCGAAGTGTAATAACTTGTTTATTACCCCACTTACTCAACGTCAATAGAAGCACCCCGAAAAATCGTATTGTACCCCTTATGAAATTGAGATTCATGGGCTCCTACTATTTGGTAAGACTAAGTCTCAATCTTTTGAAAGTAAAGGTCTTGTCAATTTATTATCTATCAATTTTAAGTAAGCTAAAAGTCGAATTATCGATAATTATAATTGACACAGTCGAAGACTCAATATGATATGCATGTGTTGTTATAGCGAATTGGCAATGCATGCAACATATTAAAAGAAATGCAATGGAAATAATAAAATTCCTAGTATAGCCTTCCTAAAATAGATTATCAAATAATCTATTACAAATTCGGAAACCAACTTCTTTGGTCCCTTGAATCTTCAAGTGGCTCGCCTCCCTAGAACACCATCTTCGTCAGAACGCCTTTCCGAATGGCACTGTCTTGAAGAAACTGCGGAATTACAAATAATAATAAAATACAAAACTATTCATATTATACATTTGTAATATAAAAAACTAGTAAAAATAAAAGTGACACGAGATCACATTAAATTACAACCGAATCAATATCCCCTTACATTACGGGTAATATCGATTAAAACTAAGGCCATACTAAGATAAATTACATAATTCAAAATTACATAAATAAAATACATTCAACAATAAAATGTGCAACATTATAATATGTATCTATCATGTCAAATTATGTGCCAAATCGCCCTATTTAACTTATATCTTCCATATAACCCGGTTTTATGGAAACTCACGATTTTTAACTTATTAAAATCGCTAAATAATACTAAAATCTAATTTTAGTCCAAGTTAATTATCCTAACACTTTTAGGACTCAAAATTAGTCATTACTCAATTTTTGACAATAATTCAACTTGATATAATTTTATGCTCATTTGACCCTAAAATCATAACTTTTATGTAGAGCTGATCAAGTGCGGGCTGACCCGTTTGGCCCAGCCCGTTCGGCCCGCTAAAATAGCGGGCTTGGACAAGAAAAATAAAAAATTAAACGGGTGACGGACAAGAAAAATAAGTCCGCTAAAATAAATGGATGGGCTTGGACTAAAAAAAATTGTCCATGGGCGGCCCGCTAAGCCCGCTATTAATAGTAATCTCATAAAAGTCCTTAAACCCTCATTTCTCACACGTTCTCTACTCATTTCATTTGCAATTTTTACACTCTAAATCAATTAGGTAGCGCAAATGAATACTTCTGCCTTACGTATAAGTGGGAGATTGTCGGTATTTACACTTGTCATATAAAAATTTTCCGAGATTGTACATGCCAACAGGATTGTCATATAAAGATAGTACCTTTCAAGTATTTACACGAGAGTGTATGTAATCGCTAACGGTGCCGCGCAAATACCGAGGCAAAAATGAACTTTTGATGTTTGTAATAGAACATTGCCAAACTTGTATTTTTTCCAAAATCTAGTAAACTAATTTGTATTTTATTTTAGTCAGGCCCACGGGCCGGCCCGCTCTCTTGAAGTGGGCGGGTACGAACTGTGGAAAATGGTCCGCTTAGCGGGCTCGGGCTATAAAATACGGCCCGCCGGACACGTTTTTAGCAGCTAAGCCCGACCCATGTCCGGCCCAAACCCGCTTTTGACCAGCTCTACTTTTATGAAATAAATCCAAATTTAATTATAATAATTTAAAAATTTGAATTTTAAATTTTTGAACATTCTGCAATATATCCATGACACTCATAATGTCAAAAATCATGGTTAAATTTTTTGAATTTATTTCGAGAAAAATGTAGTTGCGATTTATCGGTTTTATCAAATAAAACATCTAAAGCATACAAAAATTAATCTAATTAATTTTAAAACTTTAGATCTGATAAGTGGGATATAAATGCAACCTCAATTAAGTTTCTCATACCATGTAATTTGTTTTAGCTATTTATACTAAAATAGTCACTATTTATGTCATTTTTACACTAAAAATTCATAAATCATGCAAAATAAATCTAATTCATCTTAAGTTTTACACACAGTGAGTAAAATGTACATGTGACAACATATTAAAATTTCATGGCCTATTTCGAAGTTTAACTATTTTTAACCATTATACCTCTTTTTAATCCATTTTTATCTCATAAAAATCATAAATCATGCAAAATAAATCAAATTAATACGAAATCTTACATACAATAAGTAAAATATACATGTGAGGTCATATAAAAATTTCAAAGTCAGAAACTAAGTTTAATTATTTTTAGCATTTTAAATACCATTTTAGTCATTAAAATGTAATAAAATAACTAAAAATCATTAAAATGAACAATAAAATACCATAAATCATCAAAATGACCTAAATACATTTTAGGACCAGAATATACAACATGAATCATGATTTCGTGGCTTTATCTAATAAATCACAAATTCTTAGTTTTAATTAAGTTACTAATAACTCGAAAAAACTATAAATCGATTATGCATGCAACATCCTATGCTTTGATACCAATTGTTAGGTTCATACACCTATTATTAGACTTTTCTAATGGTGAACAAATTAACATTTTAATGTGTGTTCTAAAGATCTAGTGCATGCATAACTAAATAAGATATAAAATAAGAAAACAATGGTTCTTACATTGTTTTGGTTCGAAAATTAGGGCACAAATAAGGACACCTTCCTTATTTGTTCTTGAGCTATACAATAATGGATGATCCTTGATACGTGCCTAATGTATAGTCTTTTTAGCCTATTTCAGCACGTATTTTTATGCATTTCTATACTGTTTTTATGGTATTTTGCCCCGAATTGGCTACTTTGGTGTATTTTGTCCTTTTTGTAGGAATGATCGCGAAAGTAGTGGAACCACACTCCTTTCTGTCCTTTTTGCATGCATTTAGAGGAGACGGGATTGTCCCAGAGTAAGATACTGCATTTGGAGGCGTCGTGGCACTCATTACGAGGCACTTAGACGCATACGTGAGCTGAAATGAAGTCAAGTACTCGATCGAGCTCTTTTACAAGTCGATCGAGTGGTTTTCTTGCCCTCTGGTGGTCGATCGAGTGGTTTTCACTCGATCCTTAGCTTGCACAAAGACCCTCTACTCGATCGAGTGCCTTTACGGTCGATCGAGTAGAAACTATCAAGAGTTGCTCGATCGAGTGGTTTTAATCCACTCGATCGAGTGGTTTTTATGGGTTTGGGCTTTAATTAGCCCGCGTGATGTTTTATTTCGCATAAACTTGTTTTGTTTGCTATTTAAGCACGCATTACTAGGTTAATTAGGATTATCTATGATATTATCAAACTCTCTACTGTAACTTTAGTACGTTGCTTTGCTTTTCTCTACTGTTGCTTTTATTTCGGGATTATTTCACTCGGATTTCGTGTTCTTTACGCCGGATTCGCTTGGATTGTAATTCCTTTCTCTTCCTTATTAATAATAATCATTTGTTTGCTTTAATTTCTCATTTGTGTTCTTACTTCTCTTTGCCCTAATTTTCATTATTGCGATTTATTGTTTATTCATTATGTTTTCTGCTGGAAATTTGTCTGCTGTTAGTTTAATCACCGATATGAGTAGCTAAACTCCCTTCATGTTGGGATTAGGGAATCTGCGGTAGAAAGATGACGATTTAGAAGATGAATTAGACGAATTAATCACGAGACTCTGTCACTATAGCAATTTAACTGTAATTCCCGACCTAGTTGAGTGCACGCTTCTATGTCACCCATTAAACTGGCTAAAATTAATCCTGGATCGAAAGATTGGACTAAATAGGCCTGCTATAAACAGTAGACTACCCTAATGAGGACAAAAGTTAAGTTAGTGGTATTTTAGGATAGAAAGTGGACCGAAAGGACCTTTTAACATCCGTCTCACATTAGTTCGTCTAATCATTTACAAATGAGTGAGTTATTGGACTACCGTAGTGAACCGAAATCCCGACATGTCCCTCTCTTCTTGATAGTTTAATCGTATTTTATTGCCTTTACTGCTCTTTATTTTATTTCTCTTCTTTTCAAACTTCGTAGTTTAAGAACCAATTTCAATAAACCCCCAATTGTTACCATAGGATTAGAAATAGACAGCTATAATTACATTACCTGTGGATTCGATACTCGACTGCCTCTACTACATTTTAGTTGAGACCGTTAGGTTTTATCTTTGATAGGGTTGCGATAGCCGTGTCAAATTTTGGCGCCGTTGACGGGGAGGCAATTGTTCAATTTATTAGTTGCTTTATTTTTAGTCCTTTTCAGTCTAAGTGACACCCGTTCCTTAGACTATTCTTATTTTCTGTTGTAGTTTCTTCTTATGCGCAGGTCGTAGGGTGGTCCACTACTACCATTCGATCCTGAGATTGAAAGATCCTTGCACGTAAAGAGGAGATTGTTTCAAGATCATCAGTTAGAGGAAGAGTCTAGTTCTCATTCCAACTTTTACGAGAACGAACTGTTCGAGGATAATCCACCTTCTTCTCCAGTTTCACACTCATCAGTTGAAACCGTTATTTTTCCGAACTTTCCCGAAATGGCCGAAGAAGCGACCATTGCCAGTCATTCTGAACCCACAGCTGAGGATCTCTATAAGGGATTTGTACTACCAGGGGAGGCAAGAAAATTCGAACCGAAACCTGCTTATATCAGCTTGATCGAGAGAAATCAGTTCGGGGGAGCTGCAACTGAAGATGCAGCTCAGCATATGGAGACCTTTATTGATTACTGCTGCTCCATACCCCCTCCCGCTGGCGTGACAGCGGATCAGATAAAAGAAACCATGTTCATTTTCTCACTCCGCGATGCTGCAAGGGAGTGGTATAGGGATTTGGACCGAACTGCTAACGGTATAACTGACTGGAATTCACTGGCCTTAGCATTTTACAAGAAGTACTTTTCTGCATCGAGGACTATCGCCATTAGAGCTCAGATAACAAGTTTTAAACAAGGGCCTGACGAGAACTTTCACGAGGCATGGGTTCGATTTAAGAAGCTAGTGCGTACCATACCGCACCATGGTTTCGAAAAATGGAGCTTGTGCAATCATTTCTATAATGGATTGTATGACGATCAGAGGGCTATTTTGGATGCTGCAGCCAATGGCCGATTTGCTGAAAACTTGGGAGCAACCAAGGGGTGGAAGATCATAGATGATTTGGCCATCCATAAGGCTGAATATGGGAACTCGAGAGAAAATCAAAGAAGAGCTGCTGAATCTTCTTCTGTCGCTGCACTTGAAGCTCTTACTGCAAGGTTTGACAAGTATGAGTTAGGAGAAGCCTCCAAGGGGGGAATGTACCAGGTTAATGCTGTGACAGACGGTCCTTTCGTCTGTAGAAGATGCGGAGGAGAGGGACATGTCTCAGATCATTGCCCCAGTCCTTTTGAGCAATGCGCTGCCTTTCAACATTACAGGCAGAACAACACTTATTACGAGCCGAACGTTCATCCCAATTTGAGGTGGAGCAATCAGAATGTGCTCAATCCCACTGCTCCTCCAACCCAGCAGCCGTATATTCCTCCACACAAGAATCAACAGGGCTATCAGAAGCCTCCTTCTTTCAACCCTCCTAACCAAGGTGCATTATCTTCTAGTGGGGTGAGTGAAATGGGTGAGCTTAAGTCCATGATGCAAGCCATATCGAAGCAATTGCAGCTGAATGATCAACAAAATCAACAGCAAAACGCGTCATTTAAGGCACTTGAGACTCAAGTTGCCCAACTTGGTGCAAATCAATCCACGAGAAAGCCGGGTCAATTACCGACTCAAAATGAGAAGAATCCACACGAGACGGTAAATCTGATAGAATTGAGGAGCGGTCTTTCTTATGAGGGACCAGAAGTGCAAAAATCAGACCCTAGGGAAGCCATTACTGATGGTGAACAGTGTACTGTCGAGAAAAAAGGGCTCACGACAAAGTAACTACTCGATCGACTCAAGACTGGTGTTCGATCGAGCACTGAGGATGATAGTGGTCGATCGAGTGATTTTTCCACTCGATCGAGTGAACAGGAGGAACAAACCGGTCGATCGAGTAGAATTCCTACTCGATCGAGTGAAGCAGATAATGAGATTGGTCGATCGAGTAGAAACTTTGCTCGATCGACTGCTGTTGAAGAAGAAACCGCTCGATCGACTGAAGAAGTTGATCGATCGAGTGGTATTGATGACGGGAAGCTTATACGAGAGCCTGCTAGTGCTCGTTTAAGCGAGAAATCACCGGAACGACCTCGTTCGAGAGGTAAGAAGCGCCCAAAGGATACTGAACTTGCTCCGGAAGACACTTTGGAAGAGAGAAACAAGGGACTCGAGATACCAATCATGGTTCCCTTCCCGAGGCGACTCTGAGAATACCAAAGTTAATCAATAGTTTGGCAAATTTGTCGAACTTTTGAAGAGCTTGAAGTCTCCGTGCCGTTCACATCGAATTGTTGACTAAGGTACCCTCTTATTTAAAATTTATGAAAGAAATTTTAGCACGTAAGAGGACTATTAATGACAGTGAGACCGTAGCTTTGACTGAGGTGGGGTCAGCCCTATTTCAAAATAAGTTACCCCCTAAGCAATCAGACCCGGGTAGTTTTTCGATTCCGTGTCATATCGGTATGCAATTAATTGATAATGCGCTATGCGATTTAGGCGCTAGCGTAAGTGTCTTACCTTTGTCTCTGGCTAAGAGACTTGGTTTGACAAAACTGAGTTGCACCAACATGACTGTCCAGATGACCGACCGTAGTCTATCACGGCCATTAGGTATAGTAGAAGACGTACCTGTTCAGATCGGGAAGTTCTTTATTCCCGTTGATTTTGTTGTCTTAGACATCCCCGAAGATATGCACACCCCTATCATTTTAGGGAGACCATTTTTGTCCACTGCACGTGCAGTAATAGACGTCGGGGGGAAGACTTTGACCTTTTAGGTAGGGGATGAGGAGCTGATTTTTCATCAGTCCAAGTTCCGGAGAGCTCCGATGCAAGCTCAGCCTTGCAATGCTCTCTCTTCTATTGTTCCTATTATTGACACTCCAAATGAAAATTTGGAGAATTGTGCCGCTATTGTTGACCCTCCGCCTCAGATTGAGAGCAAAAAGGAGGAAAGTTCGTCTGTTTTCCTTACTGCAGGTACAGATGAAAACAAGGATGGGGCTAGCATGGGACATGGTGCAACCATTATCAATCAAATTGGAAGCAAGGATGCCAAAGAAGATGACAGAGGAGCAAGGACGAAGCAAGTTCGAACCTACATAGACTGGAATTACATTCCTCCTACTGTTTCAAAGGATAATTCAAGCTCATGGAAGATGAAGAGGACAGTCAGCGTTGCTGAGGTGACGTCCTCCAGTCAGAAGCCCACGAAGGGGCTACTGAAATTTGATGGGAATTAAATGAGGAAATGCCCCGTGTAACACCTTGTAATAGACAATTTTTGAATTTCTTTTGAATTTGTTTATTTGCGTTTTAATTAGGACAATTAGTTTTAGACAATTTTTTAGCATAGACGTAAGACTATTGACTGTGTTTTTGCGTATTTGGTATTTTGGGAAACTTTTGGATGTGTTTTTATGCAGGTTTGGGGAAGCTTAACGCAATTCAAAGAAGAAAAGACGGAAATTCAAGAGTCTACAAGAGGAAAGTCCTCGATCGAGTACTTTTTGTACTCGATCGAGTGAAAATATGGTTGATCGAGCTGTTTTTCCAGTCGATCGAGTAAAGCCAAATGAGGGAATGGTCGATCGAGTAACAGTTTACTCGATAGGAAGCTAGAGGATCAACAGTGCTCGATCGAGCGGCTTAAAACCACTCGATCGAGTGGAATTGAGCAGGACAAGGATGGAGTCCAGTACTTTACCCTCCACCAGTACTTCCTCCAGCCCCTCCTTAAGCGAGTCCGTGGCCCCTGCTGTTGCCACTAGCTCCGCTTTAGTCACCACTGCAGCCCCAGTCTTCCTTGTTTCGGCTGCCGGGACAGTTTACGCTCCAGCTAGCTCAGTTGGGAGCTCAGTTCAGGCTACTCCAGCCACCACTTCTACACCAGTGGCACACTCACCAGCAGCCTCAGCCGCCTTCAGAGCTGCTTTAGTTCCTTACACAGTCCGAGAGCGGGCCGCTGCTTTACGTTCCAGAGACGGAGGCCGGGGTCGTCGACTAGTCAAGGCTACACCAGCTCCAGTTACTTCCACCTCCACCACAGCTAGCCCTTCCACTGATGCTGCCCCCGCTTCTGCTTCTACTTCAGCTGCCGACCCGCCTACTACTGAGACAGTTACTGTCCGAGAGGACACTTCCCTGGACTCTCACCCGGACTACCCGCAGGTATTATTCGTCAATGCTTTACATCGCGATAAATTTTCTAACCTGCTAAAGTGTGAACATATGCCTTCCCGATTTTTAGACAAATCGGCATTAGAGAAACTTGGCCTTTACGAGTCAGTGTGTGATTTATTACGGGTCACGGGGATGCCTGGCCTCATTACCATGAGGGCCCACACCTTCTTAGAGCTGAGTCTCGAGTTTCTCAGCTCTTTTACCTTCTCCTCAGGGGCATACGCTACGACCCCGATCGCTGCTCGTCGGTCTCTTTCCTGATTATTTAACCGGACCTTTCAGATGCCCCTGGCTGAGTTTGGTAGGTTGCTAGACCTTACCTCCTCGGGTGTGACGTCAGACTCGAGGAAGGTTTACAAGCAGGACTGGCGGTGCTTGGCCCAGACCCGCTTTTAGGAGCGAAAGCTCCACCAGGTCCACCACCCCCCCGTCCGTTGTTTTCTCAGACTCATGGTGAGCTCTATTTTCGGCCGAAAGGAGCCGAATAACATCACGAACCGCGAGCTCTCCATCCTGGGCGGTTACCTGAATGTCGACTGTGAGGGTCCTTTTACCTTCAACATTGCCTACCTCACCGCCCAGTACCTCCACGACCAGGGGAAGAAAGAGACGGGAACCATTACCTGTGGTGGCATAGCCACCATTCTTGCCCATCGCTTTTTCTCCCCTTGGCCTCGTGACTTGCAGTACCTCCCAGGAGAGAGGTCACTGAGTCTGCCTACCATGCTTGCTCAGCATTGGCTTACCCCAGACTACCAGACTTGGAAGATTGACGGCTCCTTGTCTGTTGACTTACCTTGCGACAGTCTCCCCCGTCCTGAGCCCTTACCTACTGTGCCAAAGGGCCACCGTCTGCCTGCCTTGCCCTTACTTCACCTTCCACCTCGTCCATCTCCCGATGAGCTCGCCGCTAAAAAGCGGCGAGTCGAGACTGGAGAGGGGTCTACACCTGCAGGGAGTACCCAGCCTTCCACGGCTACTCCCGATCCGATCCGACCCCTACTCCCACTGTTACTACTACTCCTACTCCTGCCCCACCTCCCACCGACTGCACCCGGACTCGGGATCGAGCCGCCTCTTTCCGGCTACTTTTAGACCACCTCCTCCCTTTGTAGCGCCCACGGTCCAGGACCAAGGGGGCGCAGTTTACGGTCTGTTGATTGAGCTTGCAGAGCGTCAGGCTCGTATGGAGAGGGACTTAGCTTTGACACTACACCCTCTGTACGAGTACCACTTGCGGAGACACAGACCGATCCCCGAGGGTTGGCCACACCCTTCCTTCTTCCGGTTCCCAGCTGAGGGGTACCCGGTGTCAGAGGACGAGGAGGAGAGCGAGGACCCAGAGGTGGCGGTGGAGAGAGCTCGCGCTGAGGAGCGGGAGAGGAGGCGAGAGACCCGTTGTACCGGGGGGAGGGAGATAGAGATGGCGACGACGAGTAGCTACTGGTCTACTCACTTCCCCAGTTTTCTGGCTGGTTTGGGGAAGTTCGTGTTTTGTATGTACCTCTTACTCTTTTTATTTTATCTCCTTTATTTTTATTTTGATGGTTGTATATTCCCGTTCCCCCATATTTCTGCTGGTGTATGCTGGAGGACAACGAGGGCGTTGTCCGTTTTGGTTTGGGGAGGGTATTGCATCCTTTTGAGTCTGCATCTGCATTTGTTTTGCATTCACGTTTATTTTCCAGCTTGCATTGTTGTTTATTTTCAATAAAAAAATCAAAAAATCCAAAAAAATTAGAAAATTTCAAAAATTCAAAAAATTTCACGTTTATTTTTGCATATAAGTTGAGTCGGAACGGTAGATTTCCGTGATGAAATTGCACTATAACTTGTCATTTTACTTGAGCCTTGCACTTTTATTGATAGTTACTAGCTTTGTCATACGCATAATCTACGAATTTCTGTTCAAATATAAGCTGACTGTTTAGACTTGACCTATAAACTGGCAAACTACTTAAAAATTCTGAGTTTTTAGAGCCATAACTGGTGCCATTTATGACCAGTTCATTAGGAATTTTGAGAGTAGTACTCCTTGCGTAGCATGTTCATCTCATTTGCACATTTATGACATTCAATTTCTTGTCAAATGCACATATTCGGGTTTGTGGTTGGTGTCACATGCAGGGAGGGTCTTGCAAATTCCCCTTCTTTATATTTTTCACCCATTTAGCTCCACATTAGCCAAAACTTGCCTTTTTGACCCATTAGCTACATTCCAAACTAAGCCTGCCTAGTCAAGCTAGTTAGTATGTTCTTTTGTGGTATGTTTTCCATTGCAGTTTGGTCCGTAATTCTTGTTTGGAGTTGGTGTTTGTACTAAGGAAGGAGGAAAGAAGAAGAAAAAAAAAGTATTGAAAAGAAAAAAAAAAAAAAGAGAAAGAAAACGTGAAAGAGAAGAAAAAAGAAAAAAAAATGATGAAAAACAGAAAAAAAAAGAGCTGGAACGGAAAAAAAAAAGAAAAAGAAAAAAATTGTGAAAACAGTTGTGCCCTCTTGTCAGAGTTGAGAAGATGTTTGAAGACGTACAATCGAAAAGGATTGTTTGTTTCAGTTAGTTGTTTCAGACGGTGTTTTTAAAAGGGAAGTTTGTGACCGTCTGACTCCTCCGTTCTATCCCATATTTTTTGAGGAGATTGTGCTTTGAGTCTAGTGAGTTTTGTGCCAAGTGAAGGGCACTTGTACTTAGTTTTTCAGTCAGTTGAGATCCGGATGGTTTCATTATGGTCTTGTTAGGAACTAGCTTGACGCTTTTACCTCCACATTTCCATAACTTGTTTTGCCTTTTCTCACCTGAACCTCACTATTCCCATATTATTTGCAAACCCTCGGCTGTGACGGACATTATCGGTTGGAATTTGTGCATTAGTACTTGAATTGTCTTTCATTTTTGTTGCATGCATGCTATGTAGGTCGCAGTTAGGTGAGTGACTGTCCTTTCTTCTCTCTTTTACATAATACATTTGCCCTTTGCTTCATGAGAGAAGAGTGACCACGAGAGAGTCTAGTTTTATTGGTCTTGCAAGGTCGATAGGTCAGCTTTATTTCTGAACAGACTTATAATTCGTTTGCGTATTGATTTGTGGCTTTAATGTTGATTTTTGTTGCATTAATTTGGTTCAAGTAGACAAGTTACGCTAGCTCTGAGTTATCATTTCCGTTCCATTAGTTTAGTTTTGAGTTTACTCGAGGGCGAGTAAAGGTTTGGTTTGGGGAGATTTGATACGTGCCTAATGTATAGTCTTTTTAGCCTATTTCAGCACGTATTTCTATGCATTTCTATACTGTTTTTATGGTATTTTGCCCCGAATTGGCTACTTTGGTGTATTTTGTCCTTTTTGTAGGAATGATCGCGAAAGTAGTGGAACCACACTCCTTTTTGTCCTTTTTGCATGCATTTAGAGGAGACGGGATTGTCCCAGAGTAAGATACTGCATTTGGAGGCGTCGTGGCACGCATTACGAGGCACTTAGGCGCAGACGTGAGCTGAAATGAAGTCAAGTACTCGATCGAGCTCTTTTACAAGTCGATTGAGTGGTTTTCTTGCCCTCTGGTGGTCGATCGAGTGGTTTTCACTCGATCCTTAGCTTGCACAAAGACCCTCTACTCGATCGAGTGCCTTTAGGTCGATCGAGTAGAAACTCTCAAGAGTTGCTCGATCGAGTGGTTTTAATCCACTCGATCGAGTGGTTTTTATGGGTTTGGGCTTTAATTAGCCCGCGTGATGTTTTATTTCGCATAAACTTGTTTTGTTTGCTATTTAAGCACGCATTACTAGGTTAATTAGGATTATCTATGATATTATCAAACTCTCTACTGTAACTTTAGTACGTTGCTTTGCTTTTCTCTACTGTTGCTTTTATTTCGGGATTATTTCACTCGGATTTCGTGTTCTTTACGCCGGATTCGCTTGGATTGTAATTCCTTTCTCTTCCTTATTAATAATAATCATTTGTTTGCTTCAATTTCTCATTTGTGTTCTTACTTCTCTTTGCCCTAATTTTCATTATTGCGATTTATTGTTTATTCATTATGTTTTCTGCTGGAAATTTGCCTGTTGTTAGTTTAATCACCGATATGAGTAGCTAAACTCCCTTCATGTTGGGATTAGGGAATCTGCGGTAGAAAGATGACGATTTAGTAGATGAATTAGACGAATTAATCAGGAGACTCTGTCACTATAGCAATTTAACTGTAATTCCCGACCTAGTTGAGTGCACGCTTCTATGTCACCCATTAAACTGGCTAAAATTAATCCTAGATCGAAAGATTGGACTAAATAGGCCTGCTTTTAACAGTAGACTACCCTAATGAGGACGAAAGTTAAGTTAGTGGTATTTTAGGATAGAAAGTGGACCGAAAGGACCTTTTAACATCCGTCTCACATTAGTTCGTCTGAATCATTTACAGCTGAGTTATTGGACTACCGTAGTGAACCGAAATCCCGACATGTCCCTCTCTTCTTGATAGTTTAATCGTATTTTATTGCCTTTACTGCTCTTTATTTTTTTCTCTTCTTTTCAAACTTCGTAGTTTAAGAACCAATTTCAATAAACCCCCAATTGTTACCATAGGATTAGAAATAGACAGCTGTAATTACATTACCTCCCTGTGGATTCGATACTCGACTGCCTCTGCTACATTTTAGTTGAGACCGTTAGGTTTTATCTTTGATAGGGTTGCGATAGCCGTGTCAATCCTCCAACCTCAAGTGTAACTGTGACACCCCGCATTAACGTGGAAAATATAAGTTATAAATTTAAGCGGAAAAATAGGGAATTTTTAAAACTTTTAAAATTTAAAGCGCGGGTTCACCAAAATCTAAAACATAAATAAAGAGTGCGGAAATGAGGTTTAAATTATACAAACGCGATAGTCAAGGTGAGGGAAAATAAATCCCTCGAATGACGATACAATAAAAGGTGAGTCAAAGCAATCCTAATAATCCGACTACAATGCCAAAGTGCTCCCTAGCTCACACATGTCTTCATCCCATGAATGCACCAACTAATACTTGTCATTCATGTAAACATGAACGCCACAGTCAGTGGGGAGTAACTCAAGGTTCTCCCAGCCACAATATGTCGAAATGCAAGTAAACAACCACTTAATAAAAACATATTAATCACACATCATATATGAACAACAAAGAACAAGAGAGGATATAATTGATAATCATGATGAGATAGGCATAATACTTCCTTAATGAAATAGGCATGATACGATAGAATAAACATGCGATCAAGGGCATAGAACAATCAAGTCAACCAACTCATATTGACTCGACTCAACAAGTGTAAGACATATACTTAGTATGAACTCACACGACAAACCATCTAGACTCCAACCTCTTGGTAGGACGACGATCATAATACGGTCCTAGTCTAAACCTGGATCCAGACTCTCGGGATGGACGTCACCCGATTCGACAAACGATATACCAATCGTATCCAAGACTCGAAACATGGCACACACTCGTAACCAAAGGTCGAGTAACCTCTAATCGGAAACATGGCCCACACTCGTAACCAAAGGTCCGAAGAAAGGCGGAAGGATATCCTAATTCGGAAACATGGCACACACTCGTAACCAAAGGTCCGAAAGAGGAAAGATAACCCAATCCGGAAACATGGCATACACTCGTAACCAAAGGTCCGAAAGAGGAAAGATAACCCAATCCGGAAACATGGCACACACTCGTAACCAAAGGTCCGAAAGGGGTAAACAAGGAATGTCAAGTAGTCACACAATGTAAAACGTCACACTTGAGTCACAATAAGAGTAAGAATGATCATGCAAACATCATATGACACGGGACCATTAATGTCACATTACTACTCATGGCTTGCATCTCACCATGAGTACGGATGGGAACATCAATCCCGACGATCATATTGCAACTAGAGGGCTTATAGCTCACCCCTAGTATCCGATAGGACCAAGACTCTCACAACAGAACAATACAAGGCATTATCAAGAATGCGACTCATCCAAGCGATGCGAATCAACTTGGAAAGCGACTACTAATGAAATGAGCCGATGATAATCTAAATGAGACATTTCATGCCAAATCATAATCATGAATATGAATAAGTAACCCATTTCTTCAATATTTGTCACTTGCATAAAAATGTAAATAAACGGAGATGAACCATTTATAAAAAGCAAAACAATCATTCAATTATAAACGTCTCTAATATAAGATAAACCATTTACTGCTCAGAAGGCACGAATAGTTAAATTTGACTCATATTAAAATGAAAGCATGTAATTTCATAGACAAATGGGTTGATTAATAAATGTATTCCATAATTATAAATCATGTGAGAAGAATATAAAAATGAACGGTATTTAACGAATTACATAATATGAAACAAGAGACGGAATTTAAATAATTCAATCAACCCGAAATTGGCACCAAAGGTACCTATAGTAAGTGTGGCCCTATAACTACAAGACAAACCCAAATATCCAAACATGCTAAGCATGAAACCAAGGAGGAAGAAACAAGGAGGGTGCAGCCATTCTCCCAGACCCGTGACCACCCAACAACGGCCAGGTCGTGGCTAAGCTGCCAACCCACGGCCAGCTACCAACCGTGCTCACTGCCAGCCTACAACAATCCTACATGACCCCACATATTGACTACCCGAGTCAGCGAGACCTGTAGACATAAGACGGTCATATACCCACTAATTATACCACACATACTAATCATCCTATTAACACCCAAAACAACCGAACTCAGCCACAACCACCTTAACCACCCGTGACACCCCAAAACAGCCCACCCAAATGCCATTACGCGTCTGCCCACAACCTGCACATCAACCCCAAAATCCGAGCTAACACCTACCTCGACACCTCACCCAACCGTCCTTAAAAACAGCTCCACCCGACCTCCATTACCACCGTCCCAAAACAGTCCAAAACAGAGCCATGAACGCATAAAGACGAGCCAAGGACAACCCAAATTCGAGACAACTTTATACCCAAATTTTATTTGCAAACAGGACGGAAGCTACCAGTGTACGCACACCCAGACCAGCTTCCCATAGCCGCCCAACACTGTCCAAACATCCACCAAACACGCCACTAAAGCCGACCTAAAACTAACCCACATATCAGGCCGCCCAACACCTTCCTTCGACTGAAAAGCAGAACACGAGACGACCCTAAAACGACTACTGAGACGGAAACGAGCATGAATGAAACACAAATGACAACCATTTAATTCGTTCAACTATACTCGAGAATTGTCGGGTAAAATGGTTCACTGAAACAGCATAAACTAGCCCATTTCAACCACCGTTCGAGACGGGAAACATCATACAAATGCCAAACAATATAAATATTTAATCTTTAATAAACAACAACATTTAAAAGGACACAAAAGACAGAAATTTCGACGATTGTCAAGTAACCTATCACCGTTACCTGTTTTTGATCTCTGAAAGTCCAAGGAATCGCCCAAGGATGATCTTAACCCAAAAATAGCACAGAATAGCTCGAAAACCGCATCCTTTCAAAGACGGATGAAAAGAAACATGAAGAAAGTCTGGCTCTTTCTTATATACAGAGGAGGAGGACGAGATGAGGAAGCTATTGGTGTAAAATTTATCGAATTTGGTTGAGAAACGAATGCGGGATCGGAGTTTGAATGGGGACGGAAATGGTGGCTGGCTCACTGTGTATGTTGTTGCTGCTCTGGTTTCCGCAGGAAAAGGAAGGAGAAGGAAATAAAAGAGGGGTGAGGTGGGGACGTGTAAAACAAAACAACAACAAAGGTAAGGTAATAATATATTAATAATAGTAATATAAATAATGATAATATAATAATAATAATAATATAAATAATGTAAAAGTAGGGTGTGGGTGAGTAGGTGTATGTGTATGTGTTGTTGGTTTTTGGTTGGTCCGGGTTAAAGTAGGTACAAAATGAAACGTGACGGTCTAATGTTAGACGGAAATTAGGACGAAAATTATTATTATTGCTGTCACTATTATTATCCGACCAAAAATACGTATACATATATTATTATATAAATCATGCCTTAAAGATATAATTTAATCGTACGTATTTTTATATAAACGAGCTTCTATATAATACGTTTATAAAAATCGTGTTTGACATAAGATTAATTAAATTGAATAATTCAAAATCATATAATAAAGTGATTAAATGGTTTAATAAATTTTAAATGTCAAAGTGGGAAATTCGCGGGTGTTACATGCTCCTTAATAATTGCACCCAAGACTATTCCTTTAAAAATAATATATCAACTAACTAGATTAATATACTAGTATCCTTAAATGATTCTAATAATATGTATTACTACACTAGTAATAATATTTAAGATAATATTAGAATAAAGATGAACAATTTTAGAGTTTATAGAACTAATTTTAGAGAGAAAAAGTGAAAAGGTGAATGAATATTGCATGAGAGAAAAATAGAGAACAAAATCTCTATAAGAAGAAGGGGGGAGCCGGTTTGTAGGGTGGTGGAAGGCCAATGCATGGCCTTCTCACTTTTGCTTTTGTTCTTCACAAGAATTATAAATGTAAGGCTACCTCAAAAAGGTTATGATTGTGTTTTTATTAATCAATTAAATAGAACACCCACTAACCTATAACCCCTCCTTTTTTTCGGTCATGATAGATAAAATGGACTTCTATTTTATTTTGTCAATTGGTCATTTGTCACACAATATGTCACATGTAGCATGTAAAATGTTAATAATTAAATTAATGCATATTTATCAAATAAATATCATTATATACATTAATTAAATTACATATAACAAATTGTCTAGTAATTCTTGATCACATATATAAAATGGGTCATATAATTATAATTCACAACATTTTGCAATTATAATTAATCAATCATTCTTAATTAATTGTTTCACAAACAATAACGAATTTTAGTAATAAATTTTTTTAATTACTAAAATGAATCTTACTTAATCAAATTACAATAAGATATAAATATTCTCACTTACAAAATGAATTGTTCAATTTAAGGAATTGATCAACTCGTATCGATATACAATTAATGAACTTATCTATTAAGGGAATGGTCCTATAGGTGTGACCTTAAGGGATCAACTGATCACCACCGTCAATCGACAGTAATGTCAAACTGTAGTTAGCCAATCATTACTGATTAATGTTGATCAGTTGACTATATAAATGAATCATCCCTTACGTATTCTTAATTTAAGATTTAAACATGTGATCGCACTATTGTTGAGGACACATACTCCAACAACAAATGTCCCCCGAATTGTCTACTTTGGTTTCTCTTGTATTATTTGGAAGTATAAACCTGAGAGGAGCATAATCAAGCTTAATACATGTCCCTATGCATGCATTTAGGAGATGAGTTTAGTCGGAGCTTAGAAACTACTAATTGTGATGCGCATAGAAGTAAAGAAGCTAGGCGAGCGAAGGAAGAGCTTCAAATTACTAGTGCCTGTTTTGAAAAGCCATAACTCGAGTTCTACAACTTATTTTAAAGTGATTCTAATTGGAGATGAACGCTTGTCCTCTTTGCTTTCCAACGCCTCTGGAAACGCTCTGTTTTGCCTAGTAACGAAGAAATGGCGGCCGTTTGAAGTTCAGTGCGCGAAGTAGGAATTGTGCGCTGGAAATCTATCGATCGAGTACTATCTTGCTTGATCGAGCACCTGTTGTCTTCGATCGAATAGCCTCTTTTTGATAGTGTTCGATCGAGCACCTAAAGTCCTCGATCGAGAGGTTTTGCTAGAAGTTACTTGATAGAGGAGTTTTAAAGTACTCGATCGAGTACTTTTCTACATGCCGCAGGGTTTTAATATCGTATTAGGTTAATAATTATCTTTCCTGTAAATAGGAGAGAGTTAATTAGGTTTTGGACATCTTACATTCGTACTTTTCACTCTTAATACTCAGTAGACATTTTTTGGTTCGACGTTGTTCTTTTTGCCGGGTCTAATTCTTTGTAATCTGTCTTTACTCCCTTTAGTAAATTTCAATTCTTAATTTGAGATTTAAACATGTGATCGCACTATTGTTGAGGACACATACTCCAACAACAAATGTCTCCCGAATTGTCTACTTTGGTTTCTCTTGTATTATTTGCAGGTATGAACCGGAGAGGAGCATAATCAAGCTTAATACATGTCCCTATGCATGCATTTAGGAGATGAGTTGAGTCGGAGCTTGGAAACTACTAATTGTGATCCGCATAGAAGTAAAGTAGCTAGGCGAGCGAAGGAAGAGCTTCAAATTACTAGTGCCTATTTTGAAGAGCCATATCTCGAGTTCTACAACTTATTTTAAAGTGATTCTAATTGGATATGAAAGACTGTCCTCTTTGCTTTCCAACGCCACTGGAAATGCTCTGTTTTCCCTAGTAACGAAGAAATGGCGGCCGTTTGAAGTTCAGTGCGCGAAGCATGAATTGTGCGCTGGAAATCTCTCGATCGAGTACTATGTTGCTCGATCGAGCACCTGTTGTCTTCGATCGAATGACCTCTTTTTGATAGTATTCGATCGAGTACCTAAAGTCCTCGATCGAGAGGTTTTGCTAGAAGTTACTCGATAGAGGAGTTTTAAAGTACTCGATCGAGTACTTTTCTACATGCCGCGGGGTTTTTATATCGTATTAGGTTAATAATTATCTTTCCTATAAATAGGAGAGAGTTAATTAGGTTTTGGACATCTTTCATTCTATACTTTTCACTCTTAATACTCAGTAGACATTTCTTGGTTCGACGTTGTTCATTTTGCCGGGTCTAATTCTTTGTAATCTGTCTTTACTCCCTTTATTTAATTTCAATTCTTTTTGCATCTCATCTTTATATCATGTTTATTATTGTTTTCCTCTCTATTATCGTTTTACTTATTATCATTATGCATAGCTAATTTCTTGAATGCTAGGATTAGGGGAGCCTTGATAGTATAGAAATGATGCAATAGTTCGTTTAGGGGATTTAATGTGAGAATTGTTTTATTAACAATATAATTGTAATCGTTTAGTTGAATGCATGCAACTGAATTAGTTAAATCTGGTTAAGTTCAGACCTAGATCGGAAGATTGGAATGAGTAGACCTGTTATGAGCAATAAACTATACTAGTGAGGGTGGAAGCTAAGCTAGTTGTATTTTAGGGCGGATAGCGGACCGGAACGACCTTTCCTTTACCCTTCTCACATCAGATCGACTGACCTATCTTTAGCTGATTTGTGTAATACCATGATAACCCGACATCCTGGCATCTCTCTCTCTCTCTCTCTCTCTCTCTCTCTCTCTCCTTATTTTCTCTCAACCCTTGCTTTTATTAGTTTAGTTCAAATACTCAAACCCCCATCTTGTGACCTTAGACGGACTGAATTAACAAGTAGATAGTGACCGCCTCCATGTGGATACGATACCCGACTTACCTCTGCTGTATTAGTAGAGCTAGTTGGTTTTATTTTTGATAGGGTTGCGACAGCCGTGTCAAATTTTGGCGTCGTCGCTAGGGAGGCAACTATTTTATTTGCTTGTTTCTTTTTGTCTGTCTTTAGCCTCAAGGAATTTATTCCTTGAGGCAGCTCTTATCTTTTCCTCTAGTGCTGTTTTGATAGGTCCTACAGGTCCTACCTAGGCAGGTCTAGGTTAAAGATCATCAAAGGGAAGGCTTGCGTACCTTTGATCTTCCACCTATGTTCCATCCTATGGCGCAACAGATGGTGCATTGCGAGAGATGTCGTGTTGCTGGGCACAATGCTGTTATTTGCTTGACAGGGAACGATGAAGTCTATGCGTTCAGGCAGCGTAGACAAGCTAGTCATTCCATTGGATATGTGCCACCACATCCGTTTCAATAACGAGGCTATCAAAAGCCTTCATTCGTTTGGCCACCGCAACAACAAACCCCTCCTCCCGTTACAAAGAATGAACAAATTGTGGATTTGAAGTCTTTGGTGAAGGCACTTGCACTTCAAATGCAAGAATCCGAATCTAGAGAGGCTCACCTCAAGCTACTTGAATCTCAACTAGCTCAATTAGTTGCCGAGTCAGATTCGAGTGACTCAGAGACAGTATATGCTGTTTTTCCCGACAATAGTCTTTCCCATGAAAGACCTGAGTTTTCTATTGATGATGAAGACATGTATGACTCGAAAGTTGAAGGTGCTAACGAAGGTGAAGCTTTTCTCGAATTTTTCACCACGTTTCAGCATCAGGAGTTCGATCGAGCAGATTCCACCACTCGATCGAACAATTTGGAGGAGGATTTGCTCGATCGACCAGATGTGAGTGTTCGATCGAGTTCTGCTAAGGAAGAACAACTCGATCGAACGGTCAGTACTCTTCGATCGAGTATTTTTTTATGAAGGAACACCTCGATCGAGCTCTATGCATTCTCGATCTAGTGATATGGCCATGGAGAGCAATGATATGTCATTTTGGTCCGTTTTGAATGACAATTTGAATGACGACAATGGTTATGGTGAATCCCCCATTTGGAAAGCCGAGCTGGACGCTCTAGAGGCTGAAATATATGGGATAGAACCCACAAAGGAGGGGAATGAGAAGGTAATTGAGTCCGGAAATGTTCTTAGCACGGAAGAGGTAACATATTCTTTTATCAATGATTCCGACGTTAGAAACGACTGACCTAAGGTAATTATATATAACTTTATGATTATTGCTATGACTAAAAGTAAATTACCTCGTACGACTTATGCTTTATGTTTCAATACTCCACCCCCTCCCAGTTGGGCAAATAAGCTAATAATGTTTCACCGTATTTGTCATTGAAAATTTGTTAGGCTGAGACAACACTTTTGTTTGCTTTCATATGCTCCTTTTTTATTTTGGTGCTACTTATGCTCTTGTGTAGCACATGCGCAGATTTATGATCTTATGCTAAGAGCTTTGAGTTGCTTTGATTGTGACTAATTGGAGCAGCTGGATAAAGAAAAGATGGTCGAGCTGGGACCTGTCTGAAACTAGCGCTGTCCGGGAGGCAACCCGGAGTTTAAATTTTTAGTTGATTTACTTTTAAGTTTTTGTTGTGTGTGCAATAATTGGTTTTCAAACGATAGATCGTGAACAATTTAGGCTTGGTTTTTGGTCGTTTTGTGGTTGCTATTTGCGTCTTTGCAGGTGTTTTATTGACGCCAAGGAGTTCGCTTAATAGGGGGCTCTCGATCGAGCACCAATCTACTCGATCGAGTGCCTTCCTCCCTCCATCGAATGCTTCTTTTCCTCGATCGAGCACCCACAAATAACAACCATTCGATCGAGTAGTGTCCCTTTCCTCGATCGACCATTTTTGCAGCTCCTATTCCTCGATCGAGTACTATATCTTCCCGATGAAGTTCGTTGTGTGGTTTGCTTCCTATGGCGCTATTCTGGAGCTATTAGCGACCTCCCTTGTTGCTGGCTGGTTTGGGGAGGTCCATATTACGCGGGTTCCTGTGAGGTTTCCGCAGCTTTACTCTCTTCTTATCAGTTTGCATTTCCTTCCCTATTTTTAAGTACAATGTGGGCATTATACGGTTTGGTTTGGGGAGGTTATGCATCCATATCTGTGTCTGCATATCGTTTTATTGCATTTCTGTTATCACGTTTAATTTCTGTAGGCATTGTTGTTATTTTTATAAAAATTCAAAAATCTCATAAAAAAAGAAACATGTCGTTTTATTGCATTTCTGTTATCACGTTTAATTTTTGTATGCATTGTTGTTTTGCTTAAGCCTTGCGTAAATTAATATCTTTAGCTTTGTCTTCTGCATATCTACGAGTTAATGTTAAAATTTAGCTGAACAAATAGACTTACCTGAAAATTTTGGCAAACTACTTATAAATTCTAAGATTTAGAGTCGTATAAACTGGTGTCATTTATGACCAGTTTTATGTAGGATTGTGAGTAGTTACTCCTTGCATAACATATTCATTGATTTGCACATATATGAAATTCAATTGCTTTTTGCCTACATACATTCGGGTTAGTGGTTGGTGTCACGTGCAGGGAGGTGCTTACATTTCCTTTTCTTCCATTTTTACCCATAAACTCCACATTAGCCAAATTTGCCTTTTGACCTTTAACTACATCCAAATTTAGCCTGCCTTGTCAAGCTAGTTTAGTGGTTGTTTTGCGGTATATAATTTACTGTGCCAAATTTGGCTTGTATTTGATGACTTGGAGTTGGTAATTTATGAAAGAAAGAAGGAGGATGAAAAGAAAAAAAGAATTGAAACTGAAAAAAAAGGAAAAAAAAAGTGAATCAGAAAAAAAAAAAAGAGAAACAAAAAACCGTGAAAAGGAAAGAAGAAAAAAATGTTTTGTTGTTGACGGTTTCACTCCTATGCTTTATCACTATTTTATGAGGAGTTGTTGTATGGTTGGGTGAGTTTGTGTGCCAAATGAAGGGCACTTGTGCTTAATTTTATTGGAGTAAGAATCGGATTTGTTTAGTATGGTTTCGTTAGGTAGCTAGCTTGACTATTACCTCACAATTCCATAAATGTTTTGCCTTTTTCTTACCCATTACCTCACTAAACCATATTTGTAAGCCCTCGGCTGTGACAGACATTGATTGGTTGGAATGTATGTATGGTGATTAGAATTGTCTATCATTTTAGTTGCATGCATGTTTATGTGGGTTGTAGTTTAGGTGAGCGACTATTTTTCTTTCTCTCTTACATTTAATTGCTTACCCTTTGCTTTATGAGAGAAGGGTGACCCGTTAGAGGCCATCATTAAAGGTCATGCAAGGTCGACGGTTCCGCTTTATTATAAACATCTTACAACTCGTTTGCATTTGATAGTTTTTGCTATAATTGTTAGTTTGCTGCATTAAATTGGTTTAAGTGGACAATTTGTAGCTAGCTCTGAGCTTTACTCCGTTCCATTAGTTTTTCATATAGTTTGCTTGGGGACAAGCAAATGTTTGGTTTTGGAAATTTTTGTTGGAATATATGTCCTCTGACAATAATGCGATCACAACTGTCGATCATGATGATCACATGTTTAAGTCTCATTTTAAAGGATACAATTGGGAAGTAATATTTTACTATCAACTGGTCCACACATATTGGTAATGATTGGCTGACTAGAGTTTGACATTACTGTCGTGCGACGGTGGTGACCAGTTGATCCCTTTAGGTCATACCTAAAGGGTAACACTCATAATTGATTATTTAATTGATCGTATGACGATACAAGTTAATTAAATTGCTTAAAATTGACGGACGATTTTGGAAGTAAAATTTACGTATCTCATTATAATTTGATTAAATAAGATACGGTCTAAGTGATCGAATTGTTTTATTGCTTAGATGAAATTATTGTTTAAGGAAACAATTGCAATTGAATGAATAATTTATTATAAATACAAGATGTTGTGATTTATAATTGGTAAAATATTTTGGTACAAGTAATTATGAATTACTAAGTCGATTTTGTATATGACGTATTTTTATTAATGCGTTGATTTTTAATATGTTAAAAATACATAACAATTTTACATGACATGTGACATGTGACAAATTGACAAAGATAAAATGGAATCCATTTTATCTCAATATGACCGAAATAATGGGGTGTTTTAGGAAATTATTATGTTAATTATATTAGTGGTAAACATAATCATATTTGCCTAAAACTAGCCATGCAAGCCTACTTGCTCTTGTGAAGACAACCTTGCTCATGCATTGGCCCTTTGACCCCCTCCCTCTACCCGGTTTTGAGAAGGAGAAAACCATGGGTTTTTCATCTAATTTTTACCTTATACACTACATGAAATGTTAGTGTATTCATTCATTCATTCAACAATCAAAAATAGAGTTTTTAGAGAGATAAAAACTTCTTCTTCCTTTTCCTTCTCTTAGCCGAAATTAAGAGAACCAAATAAATATTTTTGGGTCATTTTATTTAAATTAATATTGTTCTAGTAATAATAATATTAATTTTTGTTAAGAGATTACCTTGGGTATTAATCCTTGGGAGGGATTCTACACTTGAATCCTTGTTCTTCCATTTTAGGAGTGCTCAAGAACAAGTAAGAAGGAGATCTTACTTGTGCCCAATAATCCGAAATATCAATGTAAGGGTTGATGATTTCTTCCTTATTTTCATTATTGTTTGCATGCGTAAGATCAATGTTTAATTTTATGACTAAATTAAATCATCACATATATGAATATGTCAAGTAATGAGATATAGATTTTTAACAAGCGGTATCATGAGCCTAAGGTTGTTTGCATGCAAATCGGTTATAGTTTTTCCGAGTTATACGATTAACATATAAAATTCATAAATTTGTGTTATTATGATATATCACGAAATAAATTATGCATATTAAAGTTTCTGATCCTAAAATGTATTTAGGATATTTTGGTTAATTTATGGAATTTTATTGTTCATCCTATATAATAATGGCATTAAAAATGTGATTTTATGATTAAAATGTCATTTTCGGACTAAAATTAGCTAAAATTCGAATTTTTCAGTGGTTTTTGGATATGTTTTCACATATATTATTTTTAGATGACCTGTAAATTTTCATAATTTTTGGAGTTCTTATGTTCGAAATATGGATTTTTCATGATATAAATCGTATTTAAATGAAAAATAGGTTAATATGAGATAAATTTCGAATCTGGTCATATAAATTTAGTATGTTGTCACATGCAATTTTACAAGATGTGTGTAAAAATATAGGCTATAATGAAGTCTTCATGCATGATTTATGAATTTATGATAAAAAATAGCATAAATAGTGACTTAATTAGTGAATAATTGCTAAAGCATACTTCATGACTAAGGAAAAACGTCACATGTTGCATTTTATTATCTTTTTCAGATATAAAATTAAGAAGTTGATGAATATAATTTTTTCTCATGTTTTTATGATTATAATTGATTAATCCCATAAATCGCAACATAGTTTTTCCGATAATTTTTCGAAATTTTAACCTAAGTTTTTGAACATTATGAGTGTCATGGTATTTTTCAAGAATGTTCATGAGTTTAAATTTCAAATTTTGAATTTATTTGGAATTTTTGTGATTTATTTGATGTTTATAGCATTTTATTGTAATTTTGAGTCCATTAATGAACAATTTAAAGAAATATAAGTTAATTATAGTCAAATAGTTATTGGAGACTAATTTTGAGTCCTAAGTTGGTTAGGGTATTAACTTGTGCATAAATATGATTTTATGTAATTTATTGTGATTTTAAAAGGTTAAATCACGCAAATCCAAAAAATCCGTTTAATATACGATATTGGCTCCTTAAAGGCGATTTAGCATAAAATTGGGCATGTTCATACATATTATAATTATGCATTTTATTTATGATTGTCATAATTTTATTTTATGTAATTTTGAATTATGTAATTTTTTACTTAGTATGGCCTTAGTTTTTAATTGGTATTGCCCGAAATGAATGGGAATATCGATTCGGTTGTAATTTATTGTGATCTCGTATCACCGTTTTGTAATTTAATAGATTTATTTTTATTTTTATTACAAATGTATAATAGAAAATTATGTAATTTGTTATGTAATATATTTATTCGGGAGTTCCTTGAAGACGGTGTCACTCAAGAAGGCGATACATAAAGACGATGTTACCTCGAGATGCGTGCCAAAATCGAAGTTCAAGGGACCAATGGAGTTGGTTTCCGAATATGTAATAGTTAATTAGATTTTCTATTTTAGTAAGGCCATACTAGGTTTTAATTTATGCTTTGCATTTTACTTATATGTTGCATGCATCGCTAAATCGCCATAACTAAAACATGCATTATCTTTTAATCTAGTTTATCGACGGTGTCAATTATAATTATCGTAGTTCACCGCTTTAGTTCACTTAAAACGTGATAGATAATAAATTGACATGACCTCTCGCTAAAAATAATCAATTGAGACATAGCCTTACCAAAAAGTAGAAACCATGAAAACCTACTTCGTGAGGGAGTGCACTCGGCCACACCGGGGTACAAACCTTGTTACGTAGGGGAAGTGGGTGATAAATGTCTATCCACCGAATTTATATTAGTGAGGGGTATTTCGGCACACCGTGCCCTAAGTTGATATCAGTTTGGATCATGGACACATTTATTCGAAATTTGAGTTGAACTCAACGAAAGTATTCACGACGATTTCCGGATGTGTTTCGGGCTAGAGATAAATACTAATGTAATTTTATCGACCAAGAGTTCTAAAAGTAGAATCGATTAAAAGGTTAATCCACCGAGTTATGTTAATAAAGGGTATTTCGGCACACCGTCCCCTAAGTTAATATGAATTTGGGTCTTGGAATCATTTATAATAGTTGGGTAGAGGTCACTATATAAATGTTCATATCTTGTTAAAATTATTTACAAGTATGATTTAAAAAGACAAATGTTAATATTTCCTTTTCCTCCATACTTGTAGTTCATTACATTGAATCCATCAAACGCTACCGCACCGATAACTATTGAGTCTTGCCACAATGTTTTTGACGACGTTTGCTTCAACAATGATTTCGACACTACTAGAGAACTTCATTTTGGGATAGGATCGGATGGAAACCTTAACTTCATCACTTCTTCTAGACCACCTACTACTACTAGATCTCGTGTGAGCCGGTCTCAGGAAGACCGCCTCATAAAATCTATAGGATCTTTGTCTCTGGAAGATAAAAATGCCAAAACTAGTGGGAGCTCAAGCAATCAAGTTCTTGTTTCAAAGGGCAAAAAGTTCAAGAAGAAGGGAAAGAAAGTGAAAAACTTCAAGAAAGTTGATGATGAGTGCCATTATTGCTATGGCATGGGACATTGGCTTAGGAATTGTCCCGTATATTTGTGAAATATATGGGAAGGAATCATCGTTCCAAAAGGTAAAATTCCTAAGGAAATTTATGTTATTGATATAAATTATACTTCCACTACGACATGGGTATTGGATACCGGTTGTGGTTCTCACCTTTGTAATCATTTACAGGGTTTAAGAGACGTGAAGAGGCTTAGCAAAGGAGATGTGGATGTACGCCTTGGAAATGGAGCTCGATTAGCGGCCGAATCCAAAGAAACTTATGTATTAGGTTTTTTGCCTAATGGATTTGAGTTGTATTTACATAATTGTTTTTATGTGCCTACACTCTCTAAAAACATTATTTCTATCGCTATGTTAGACATGGACGGTTTTTGTTTTGTCATTAAGAACAATCGTTATACTATTTCTAGGAACGACTTGGTTATAGGCCAAGCTTCTTCCATTAATGGAATTTACATTTTAGAAACCTCGAATCCGACTAATGATATCTATAACATTCAATCAAAGAAACTCAAATCAAGTGAACCAAATGAATCGTTCATCTGGCATTGTCGATTAGGTCACATAAACGAGAATCGCATCAAAAGATTAATTTCGACTAATGTGATTACACCATTTGATTTTCAATCATATGGAACATGCGAATATTGCCTTCTTGGCAAAATGACTCGAAATCCTTTTAGTGGTAAAGGGACGCGAGCAAGTGAACTATTGGGACTCATACATACCGATGTGTGTGGACCAATGAGTATCACCGCTCGTGGAAATTATGACTACTTCATAACCTTCACCGATGACTTGATTAGATATGGGTATATCTACTTGATGAAGCATAAAAGTGAAGCGTTTGAGAAATTCAAGGAATTTCAAAACGAAGTACAGAAACAATTGAACAAAAAAATTAAGGCACTACGATCCGATCGTGGTGGAGAATATCTTAGCCTTGAATTCGAATCACACTTGAAAGGTTATGGTATTATATCACAACTTACTCCACCCGGAACACCATAACTCAATGGTGTTGCCAAAAGGAGAAATCGATCCCTACTTGATATGGTTCGATCCATGATGAGTCAAACCGAGTTACCGAACTCGTTTTGGGGATTTGCAATTTAAACCGCAATAAAATCTTTGAACGTAAGTCCAACCAAAGCAACTGAAAAGACTCCATATGAGATATGGAGAGGAAAGGTTCCAGTTCTATCCCATATGTAAATTTGGGGTTGTGATGCTTATGTCAAAATAAAAAATGACAATAAGTTGGCACCACGATCCGAAAAATGCATTTTTGTAGGTTATCCCATGGCCTCACGAGGCTATTACTTCTATAAGCCTCATGAAAACAAATTGTTTGTGTCTCGAGATGCTGTCTTCCTAGAAAGTGATTTTATTTCTAGAGGACAAAGTGGGAGAAATTTTGAACTTGATGAAGTTCAAGAGCCACAAACCGAGGTAGAGACGCAAGAAGATGTTCCTTCGTCGTCTAGCGCGGTTGTCCCTCCTCCTCTTAGAAGAACGGGCTGAGTTATTCGCCATCCCGATCGATATGTGGGACTTATCGAAGAAGATGGAACACTCGATGTGTTGCTTTTGGAAAGTGACGAGCCCGCCACCTACAAGGCCGCAATCTCTAGTTCCAATTCCTCCTTATGGCTTGAAGCCATGAAGTCCGAAATGGATTCTATGCATGAAAACCAAGTTTGGAACTTGGTAGATTTGCCTAAAGGGGCAAGACCTCTTCAATGCAAATGGATTTTCAAAATCAAGAATGGCATAGAAGGACATGATGATGTCTACAAAGCTAGGCTAGTGGCAAAAGGATTTACCCAAGTCCAAGGTCTCCATTATGATGAGACCTTCGCCCCCGTAGCCATGCTAAGATCCATACGGATTTTGTTAGCGATTGCCGCATTTCATGATTATGAAATATGGCAAATGGATGTCAAAACCGCTTTTCTAAATGGGCATTTAGAAGAGGAGGTGTACATGATACAACCCGAAGGTTTTGTTGATTCTAAAAGTCCTAACAAAGTGTGCAAGCTTAAGAGATCCATTTATGGTCTTAAGCAAGCATCTAGAAGTTGGAATCATCGATTTGATCATGTGATAAAAGAGAATGGTTTCACTCGAAGTGTTGAGGAACCATGTTTATACATGAAATTCAGTTGGAGCAATGTTGTGTTCCTAATCTTGTATGTCCATGACATACTACTCATTGGAAATGATATTCCAATGTTGTCTTCTGTTAAGAAGTGGTTAGGTAACCACTTCCAAATCAAGGATTTAGGAGAAGGACAACGCATATTAGGTATCCGGATCCATAGAGATAGATCCAAGAGGATATTGGCACTAAGTCAAGAGTCTTATGTTGATAAGATTCTTCGACGGTTCAGCATGGACAAATCAAAAAGGGGTTTGGTACCTATGGTAACTGGGACTATATTTAGCAAGTCATAATCTCCCTCCGAACCCCATGATGTTGAACGCATGAAGTTGATCCCTTATGCTTTCGCTGTTGGATCAATCATGTACGCCATGATATTCACACGTCCTGATGTCTCGTATGCCTTGAACATGACGAGTAGATATCAAGGAAATCCAGGTGAGAGTCACTGGATAGCCGTCAAGAACATCCTTAAGTACTTCAGAAGAACTAAGGATTCTATCTTAGTGTTTGGAGGAGACACCGAGATCCGTGTTAATGGTTACACGGACTCAAGTTTCCAAACGGATAGAAATGACATGAAATTACAAGCTGGTTTTGTTTTCAAGCTCAATGGTGGTGCCGTTACCTGGAGAAGCTTCAAGGAAGCTGTAACTGCAGATTCAACAACGGAGGCTGAGTACATTGCAGCATCAGAAGCTGCCAAGGAAGCAGTGTAGATCAGGCAATTCACAGAAAGGTCTAAGAGTAGTACCTACCGCCAATGATCCCATCACTCTCTATTGTGATAATAGTGGGACGATCTTCTAAGATAAAGAGCCTAAGTCTAGTAATAGATCTAGACATGTACTTAGAAAATATCATGTAATTAGAGATTTCATTGAAAGAAAGGAAATGGCGATTTGTAAGGTGGGACGGATGACAACATAGCCGATCCGCTCACCAAGCCTTTATCGCAGGCCAAGCATGATGGACATGTTGCGTCCATGGGACTTAAACGTGTACCAAGTTTTTGTTAGATTTTGAAATGAAAAAAAGTGTTGTTTTTGTTCATGTTCATAATCACATTTGTCTTTTATCTTTTCTTTATACATTGTTACATCCAAACGGGTTGTGGAGACAATTGAACCCCGTTAAAGTGAACGCGGATTAGCATTATATTCGCCCATAGTTACATACATGAGGTGACGTCTCGAAGTGACTAGAATGTGATGCGATTGATGGCAAGTTCAAGTGCCATGGAGTCATATGAGAATGACTAGTCGATCACATAGGCAGACTATTAGGAACACTTTGTCGGGCCTTATGACCGCTTATAGAGTTTTGGCAAATTTATATAGCCTGGTCGTGGCGAGAGCTACTATAGTATTCTAATGAGTCGATTCTTTTGACTAAAGACTATTCGCCTAAGATGGCACAGTTTCAGATTAACTTTGATTTGTGTTACTACGATCTTCGTAAATGGGGTCAAATGGCCATATTTTGGGTTATGATGGCTGTGGCTAGTCGAAGGGAATGATTGCGATAGGAATTGTCCACCCCTAGTCAGGGTTATAACAATATCTCAGGGCCACTCGAGGAGTAACGAACTGGAAATGCGTGGCCACGCTCGGTAGATATCTATGGTAGATAAATCCGGTCAATAAGTTATTCTCCAGATCGAGGAAACCACTCTCGATATGATCACTTGCAAGTACGACCTGAAAGACACCTTGCATTGAGTGGGAGATAGTAATAAGCCAAGAGAATTGGTGACGCACACTTGTCGAGGACAAGTGGGAGATTGTTGGAATATGTGTCCTCCGACAATAATGCGATCACAACTGTCGATCATGATGATCACATGTTTAAGTCTCATTTTAAAGGATACAATTGGGAAGTAATATTTTACCGCACAACTGGTCCACACATATCGGTAATGATTGGCTGACTAGAGTTTGACATTACTGTCGTGCGACGGTGGTGACCAGTTGATCCCCTTAGGTCATACCTAAAGGGTAACACTGTTAATTGATTATTTAATTGATCGTATGACGATACGGGTTAATTAAATTGCTTAAAATTGACGGACGATTTTGGAAGTAATATTTACGTATCTCATTATAATTTGATTAAATAAGATACGGTCTAAGTGATCGAATTATTTTATTGCTTAGATGAAATTATTGTTTAAGGAAACAATTGCAATTGAATGAATAATTTATTATAAATACAAGATGTTGTGATTTATAATTGGTAAAATATTTTGGTACAAGTAATTATGAATTACTAAGTCGATTTTGTATATGACGTATTTTTATTAATGCGTTGATTTTTAATATGTTAAAAATACATAACAATTTTACATGACATGTGACATGTGACAAATTGACAAATTGACAAAGATAAAATGGAATCCATTTTATCTCAATATGACCGAAATAATGGGGTGTTTTAGGAAATTATTATGTTAATTATATTAGTGGTAAACATAATCATATTTGCCTAAAACTAGCCATGCAAGCCTACTTGCTCTTATGAAGACAATCTTGATCATGCATTGGCCCTTTGACCCCCTCCCTCTACCCGGTTTTGAGAAGGAGAAAACCATGGGTTTTTCCTCTAATTTTTACCTTATACACTACATGAAATGTTAGTGTATTCATTCATTCATTCAACAATCAAAAATAGAGTTTTTAGAGAGATAAAAACTTCTTCTTCCTTTTCCTTCTCTTAGCCGAAATTAAGAGAACCAACTAAATATTTTTGGGTCATTTTATTTAAATTAATATTGTTCTAGTAATAATAATATTAATTTTTGTTAAGAGATTACCTTGGGTATTAATCCTTGGGAGGGATTCTACACTTGAATCCTTGTTCTTCCATTTTAGGAGTGCTCAAGAACATGTAAGAAGGAGATCTTACTTGTGCCCAATAATCCGAAATATCAATGTAAGGGTTGATGATTTCTTACTTATTTTCATTATTGTTAGCATGCATAAGATCAATGTTTAATTTTATGACTAAATTAAATCATCACATATATGAATATGTCAAGTAATGAGATATAGATGACTAACATGTTTGATGCGTGCATTTTATATAGACTTATTGTACTATATTTGCACGCATCTCTATGCATATTTAGTAGTGTTTAGCTACAAATGTCCCCCGAATTGTCTACTTTGGTTTTTCTTGTATTATTTGCAGGCATGAACCGGAGAGGAGCATAACCAAGCTTAATACATGTCCCTATGCATACATTTAGAATATGAGTTGAGTCGGAGCTTGGAAACTACTAATTGTGATGCGCATAGAAGTAAAGAAGCTAGGCGAGCAAAGGAAGAGCTTCAAATTACTAGTGCCTAATTTAAATAGCCATATCTCGATTTCTACAATTTATTTTCATGTGATTCCAATTGGTGATAAAAGCATGTCCTCTTAGCTTTCCAATGCCACCGGAAATGCTGTTTTTGCCCAAGTAAAGAAGAAATGGTGGCCGTATAAACTTCAGTGTGCGAAGCTGGAATTGTGGGCTGGAAATCTCTCGATCGAGTACTATCTTGCTCGATTGAGCACCTATTGTCTTCGATCGAATGGCCTCTTTTTGATAGTGTTTGATCGAGTACCTAAATTCCTCGATCGAGAGAATTTGCTAGAAATTACTCGATAGAGGAGTTTTAAAGTACTCGATCGAGTACTTTTCTACCTGCCGCAGGGTTTTAATATCGTATTAGGTTAATAATTATCTTTCCTATAAATAGGAGAGAGTTACTTAGCTTTTGGACATCTTTCATTCTGTACTTTTCACTCTTAATACTCAGCAGACATTTCTTGGTTCGACGTTGTTCTTTTTGCCGGATCTAATTCTTTGTAATCTTTCTTTACTCCCTTTATTTAATTTCAGTTCTTTTTGCATCCCATCTTTATATCATGTTTATTATTGTTTTCTTCTCTGTTATCGTTTTACTTATTATCATTATGCATAGCTAATTTGTAGGATTAGGGGAGCCATGGTAGTATAGCAATGATGCGATAGTTGGTTTAGGAGATTTAATGTGAGAATTGTTTCATTAACAATATAATTATAATCGTTTAGTTGAATGCATGCAACTGAACTAGTTACTCTGGATAAGTTCAGACCTAAATCGGAAGATTGGAATGAATAGACCTGTTATGAGCAATAGACTATACGAGTGAGGGTGGAAGCTAAGCTAGTTGTATTTTAGGGCGGATAGCGGACCGGAAAGACCTTTCGTTTACCATTCTCACATCAGATCGACTGACCTATCTTTAGCTGATTTGTGTAATACCATGATAACCCGACATACTGGCATCTCTCTCTCTCTCTCTCTCTCTCTCTCTCTTTATTTTCTCTCAACCCTTGCTTTTATTAGTTTAGTTCAAATACTCAAACTCCCATCTTGTGACCTCAAACGAACTGAATTAACAAGTAGATAGTGATCGCCTCCCTGTGGATACTGTTGGAGCTTGTGTCCTCCACAATTAGTGTGATAACATTTATAAATCTCTTATAGGTTCACAAGGGTATACTTCGTATTTTATCAGTTGATTAACGATTACTTAATAACGGTTGGCTTGCTAGAAAGTTTGACGTTATTATCATACTGATGGCGGTGATCAACTGGTCCCTAAAAGTCACACCTAAAGGATGTGTTTGAGAGATGTGATTGTATGAAAATATAATCGCGTTGATGCCTGACTAAAAGGTTAGTCCAAGTATTTGACTAAACAGTTAGTCAATGTGATGATGAGACGACTATTTAATATAATTAAATAATATTAGCAGAGACGAATTAACTATCAATTCGTAATTTGAATATAAACAGTTATATTTAATTAATGTATATAATCTTAGCTTGAACGAATTAAGATGTTAATTCGTGATTAAACGTAACCAGTTATATTCAATTAGCAAATTATAATTATGCAATATTTATAATTAAAGTATATTTTATACGAGATTATTATAATAAATGTTATCAGACCGGATTTAATAAATCGACTACAATCGGTTATGTATGGACTTATTAAAACGGGACAACATATATGATAATTAATAAAATGTACACATAATATACATTTTGATAACTACCCAAAAATAAAAAGATATTTCTCCTTATTTTTGGTTGGTAGTTTGACCGAAGAAAAGGAGAAAAAAAATCTCCCCTAATGACTCCTCTTTCACGGTTTAAAGAGGGAGTATAGGTTAGATCATTTTCTGATTCTTTTGACCTAATTTTTCCTCTCATCAAAAATCACACAAAACCCTAAATTAATTAGATAATTTGGGGATCGATTCTAGCAAAAACAAAAGGGCATTTCTCATATCATCTTGGGTGCAACGATTAGGCGAATATCGACTTCGATATTGTTCTTAGGCCTTATTGCTAGGACCGAAGGTTGTTTCTTAATCTCTACTATTTTGTTTATGCAATTTCATTTATGAGTAGTATTCATAATTATAATTTCGTTATAATCCGTAATTTCTTAAAGGAAGTATACCGATATTTCTTACAAGTGGTATCAGAGCCAAGGCCACGAAATTATTTTTGTATGATTTTCATAAATGATTTAAACAAAAATTTGAAGAAAAAAAGGGTTCGGCCGAGTAAAAAAAATTTTGCCGATTGAAATTTTTTTTAGCCGAAATGTTTTTGTGTTTTTGATGTTTTTGTTTCCATTTGATTTATTAATATTGTTGTTTTAATAGGTTAAAATGATAATATGATAAATTTGTAGATGTGTTGATTTAGTAAAATTTAAATTTATATGTAAATGGAATTGCTTTGTTTATGATGATAATTTGTTTTTGCTATATAGTTTTTGGCATACATGAGATTAAATTGTTGTTTAAAGAATCGTGTTTCATTAATTTAAATGTTGATGATTATGCCAATCATGACCTAGTAGCAACTATAAACAAATTGTTCATATAAATGATGGTTTTTTTTGTTTTAGGGCATAATGCCGAAAATGAAAAAAAAGGGCTGTTTCGTTTTAATTTCAGCCAAGAAAGATAAGAAAAAAAATTTCTGTTTTTTTGTTCATTGTTAAATGCCGAGGGCATTGTAAAGAAAAAAACGTTTTTGTTTTTTTATTTAGGGCTGTTTGCCGTAAGCTAGAAAAAAGGTTTTCTGTTTTTCCAGTTTTTGAAGAATTACCGAGAGAAAAAAAAAAGGGTTTTCTATTTTTTTTTCCTGTTTTTGTGGATTGCCGAAAAAAAAAAAATTTGTTATGTTTTGGCCAATTATTATTATTATTATCTATAATGAATAATAATTATTGTGAAAAGGTTCACAAATTTTAGATACCCATCTTATTTTAAAGAGGTTTAAAATATTGGTGAATAATTCATATTATAGGTCAATATGAATTAAGATTGAAATTAATGTGAGTTGAGGAATTGTCACATAATTTGATCATTTAAATATGTGGTTTGGATAAATTAATCTACATAATTAAGGAATTATGTCTTGTATGTTTAATTTTATAGTTGATGCATTTTATTTTAGTATGAATGAATCGTTGAATGGTTTTATTTACGTATTTTTGCAATCGGTTGTAATTTGTAATACCTAGTGTGGCCTTAGTTAATTATGTTTTCGTAATGAAGGAAACATAATTTTAATGTAATTTTGAGATCTCGAATCTCCTTTTATTTTCTTTAAGTATTATGTTTTGAAATTAGAATGTAAATAGATTTATTTTGTAATTTTAATTATAATTTTAAAGAAGACTAAAGATGGAGATTGGAGCTCACTCCCGCTACATGGACCAAGATAGAACATCAAGACAAGCTTCTCGGGTCCAAGGATGGATTCCAAAATTGTATTTAATGTTCATTTTGGTAGATAGGCCACACTAGGACTTTATTTTGTTTTACGTTTTTCCATTCTTATTGCTTTTCATTCACATGATAGTTAGTGCATCATATTCCGCCTAAACCAAACCACCTAATACTAAAATGCATGAAAATTGACTCATATAGATTGTATGTTAGTTTTCATAGACATACAGATGTCACACATTATAAGCCATCACCTTAGTTTATTCATTATCGCATGCTAGATATTAGTTCACTTAAAATGAATTAAAATAAAGTTGATGGGATCTTCCTTTAAAACTGAAATTGAGACTAGTCTCTATAAGGGCAAACAACTATGAATCCATTCTTCGTCGGTAGGCATATAGGACCTTACTCTCCATATGACCCCTTCTACGTTGGGTAAGTAGTTTGTGTTGACTTAGTTTACCTCAACATTATAATCCGAAGACTTTCTCGTGATTATGATGGACTAAAGATAGAATTTACAGAAATTTATCGACCAAGAATTCTAACAGTAGGATTAGCCAAAAGGTTGGCTTATAAATTTACAGATAATTGAGTCTTGGGATCATTTATATAATTCTTGAGGAAGGTCAATTGTATAAATGCTGGAGTCTTCGCGTTATAACAGTATTGCATTAAGACTTAAATCATGAGTATGCTTATTATATTTATTCTTTTTCCGCAGTGTAGAATACGTTTATTTTGATAATACTGTTACAACAAATGGCTGGAAATAACGAAATCCCAATGCCAAGTGCCACACTTGGACGTGAGTCATGGCTGAAAGCTTTCATGGACCACATGAATCAGTTCACACGTCTGAAAAATGACGGGTCCAACTTTGCGGACTGGGAGGCATCATTGCGGAATGCTGCCATTGCCGACGGTAAGCTCAAGTACTTAACTGAGCCAATACCGGTAAACCCAGGCCCCAATGCAGGAGTTAACGAGTCACTTGCTTATAGTGATTTCGTCATGGAAGCGGGTGCGATAAAGAACGTACTCATCTTTGCAATGGAAACTAATTTGCATAGACGCTTCATTGCCCAAGGTGCAAACAAGATTTTCACCACGCTCACTAACGAGTTCTCAAAAGCACCGAGAATCGTTACTTATGAGCATACCTGTCGCTTCTTTGATGCGAAACTCCAAAAGGGCCAACCGGTTAGCCCACACATTCTTAACATGATTGAGAATGTCGAGAAATTGGAGGCACTTGATTGCAAAATCAGTGAGAGCATAGTCATTGACCGTATGCTTCATTCACTTCATGATGGTTTTGCCCTTTTCAGGGCAAATTACTACATGAATGACATGAAGAAAAGTCCTCATGAGCTACACTCACTTCTCGTACAGACCGAGAAGGATATGAAATTGAGTGGGAGCATGAAGCAAGATGTTCTCATGATTTCCAACAAGAATAAGGGTAAGGGCAAAGCTCCCGACGACCTAACTGAAGGTAAGCCAAAGTTTAAGAAGCCAGGAAACGGTAAGAGTAGGCCTGGTGAGACTAGTGGCTCACAAGGCAAGGTAAAGAGCAAGGGCGGTGACATTGAGTGCCACCATTATCACAAGACTGGACATTGGAGGAGGAACTGTCCCGTGTACCGTGAGGACATAAAAGCAGGCCGCGTCACTCTTGTTGATATGTCATCTTATATTCATATGATTGAAATTAACCATGCAAGTTTCGAAACTTGGGTACTTGATACTGGTTGTGGTTCTCATCTGTGTAATCATTTGCAGGGCCTAAAAAATATCACACCTCTCGGAAAGGGTGATGTGGACCTGCGAGTCGGGAATGGAGCTAGAGTTGCTGCAGTCGCAAAGGGAACATACGTAATCCAACTCCCTAGTGGTTTTGAGTTATATTTATATAACTGTTACTATGTACCCAGTTTGTCTAAGAACATTATTTCTGTTTCCGTACTTGATAAAGACGGTTTTTCATTTACAATAAAGAATAATAGCTGTATTTTATCTTTCAATGAAATGATTTATGGCAAAGCAGTTTCCATGAATGGAATTTACATCTTAGATCAAACCACGAATATATTACACGTGAATAATAAGAAATTAAAGGTTGGTGACAAAGATCAAACTTATCTATGGCATTGTCGAATGGGACACATAAATGAAAAATGTGTAAAGAAACTCGTCGAGAATGGGACTATTCCCGCATTCGAGTTTTCTACATTTGGCACGTGTGAATCATGTCTTATTGGCAAAATGACTCGAATTTCCTATAAAAGTGTTGGAATGCGCGCTAGTGACCTATTAGGACTCATACATACTGACGTATGCGGACCTATGTCAATTACCGCTAGAGATGGCTATAGATATTTTATCACTTTCACGGACGATTTGATACGAATATGTCTACTTAATGAAGCATAAAAGTGAGTCCTTTGAGAAATTCAAGGAATACCAGAATAAGGTTGAGAATCAACTGGGTAGAAAGGTTAAAGCACTTCGTTCAGATCGGGGTGGCGAATATCTTTCAAATGAGTTTGATCAACACCTTAAAGACTGTGGAATCGTTTTACAGTTAACTCCACCTGGAACACCTCAATTAAATGGTGTGTCCGAACGGAGAAATCGAACACTACTTCATATGGTTCGATCCATGATGAGTCACACGGTAGTACCTAATTCATTATGGGGTTTTGCTCTTTTGTCAGCTGCTCTTATACTTAACCGAAGTCCGACTAAAGCTGTCGACAAGACTCCATATGAAATGTGGAAGGGAACGGTCCCTAACTTGTCCTTTATTTGGGTTTGGGGCTGTGAGGCTTATATCAAGTGGAGACACGAGGATAAGCTCGGCCCGCGATCGGTCAAGACATACTTTATTGGTTATCCAAAAGGAATGTTTGGTCATTACTTCTATTCGCCTACCGAACATCGAGTTTTTGTTACGGCTAGTGCGGCGTTCTTAGAGAAAGAATTTCTCGAGAACAAGTCAAGTAATAGAACCTTCGAGCTGTCGGAGATTCAAGAACCAACAACCGAGGAACAGATAGAGGAAGTTTTTCCTTCAACTGATGATACGGTTAATATTACTCAGGAACCTAGGAGGTTGGGTAGAGTCTCTAATCCTCTAGACAGATACATTGGAATGGTCGAGGAGAATGATGTTTTGCTCCTAGAGAGTAATGAACCCGCTACCTATAAAGGTGTCATGACCTGTTCCGACTCAAAGCTATGGTTTGAAGCCATGCAATCCGAGATGGACTCCATGTATGAGAATAACGTATGGGATCTTGTTGATTTACCTAATAAGGTAAAACCTCTACTGTGCAAATGGCTTTACACAATAAAGCATTCTGTAGACGGGCAACCAGATACCTATAAGGCACGACTAGTGGCAAAAGGTTTCACTCAAGTGCACGGATTGCATTATGATGAAATTTTTGCACCCGTAGTTATACTGTGTTCCATTCGGATAATCTTAGCGATTGCCGCTTTTCATGACTATGAAATTTGGCAAATGGATGTGAAAACCGCCTTCTTAAACGGTTATTTGGAGGAGGAGTTGTACTTGGTGCAACCCGAAGGTTTCATAGATCCTGAAAATCCTAAGAAAGTGTGCAAGCTTAAGCGTTCCATTTATGGACTTAAGCAAGCTTCTCGGAGTTGGAATCATCGTTTCGACCAGGTGATAAAAGAGTATGGCTTCACTCGATCGGTCGAGGAACCATGCTTATTTATCAAGTCGAGTGGGAGCAAGATTGTTTTCTTGATATTGTATGTCAATGACATACTCTTGATTGGGAATGACATTCCTCTCTTGTCTTCGGTTAAAGGATGGTTGAAGAACCATTTCCAGATGAAAGATCTGGGTGAGGCACAACGCATATTGGAAATCCGTATCTATCGAGATAGATCACGGCGGACGTTATCACTAAGTCATGAGTCTTATTTGGATAAGATTCTTGAAAGGTTCGGCATGACCAACTCCAAGAAGGGGAACCTTCCAATGACGTCTGGGATGCAGTTGAGCAAGTCTCAGTCACCCACGACGCCTGAAGGGATTGAGCGCATGAGTCGTGTTCCTTATGCATCAGCAATAGGATCAATCATGTATGCCATGATATGCATACGTCCAGACGTGGCATATGAATTGAGTATGACGAGTCGGTACCAAACGAATCCAGGTGAAACACACTGGATAGCTGTTAAAAACATCCTTAAGTACCTAAGGAAGACTAAGGATAGGGTATTGACTTATGGAGGAGATACTAAGCTATGCGCAATCGGTTACGCAGATGCTAGCTTCCAAACGGATCGAGATGATTCAAAATCTCAGTCCGGGTTCGTCTTCACTCTTAATGGTGTGCGGTCAGCTAGAAGAGTTCCAAACAGGATGTTGTAGCAGATTCTACTACTGAATCAGAGTACTATGCCGCTTTGGAAGCAGCAAAGGAAGCTATATGGATGCGTCAATTCTTACAAGGACTTACGATAGTTCCTAGTTCGAATGACCCAATCACCATCTATTGTGACAATAGAGGTGCCATCTTCCAGGCTAAGGAGCTTAAGTCAAGCAACAAGTCTAGACATGTACATCGGAAAGCTCACCTAATTCGTGATTACGTGGAGCAAGAGGAGATAGTGATTGACAAGATAGCTTCGGATAACAACATCGCGGATCCTCTCACTAAACCGTTGAATTATGATAAGCATGAAGGACACGTTATTTCCATGGGAATTAAACGTGTTCCTGAGTTGTAGTAGTTGATTATGGATTTGATACATTATCTTTTTCATATAATATTTATAACTTCATCGTTTTATTTCATATTTTGTTTTTCATGTGGATTATACTGACAACATTGAACGCCACAAAGTGAACTGAATTACATTATATTTGTTTTGGTCCGTAATCGCCTACATGAGCCATAACTCAAACAGTTGGTTGATCGATCACAGATGCAAGTTATAACGATACCTCGTAGGACAAATTGTGACAACGTAATGGAGTCCTAAATGTTTAAACATTCGGTGCCAGGTCGTAGATTGGACGTCCATTGTGTTCCTAGAGTCGATTCTTTTGACTATCGACTGTCTCTTGAGATTAAGGCAGTTTTTGGGTGACTTTGGTTTCTTTCTCATGGTCTGCCGTAACAGGAGACTAAGTAGATTTTTTCCGAGTCATTTCATACTGTGCTTACATCTGCAGGATTCGAGTTGAAGAAAATATCCAACCTTTATCAGGTTTAGTTATTTCTCAGGGCCACTCGAGGAGTTGTAACTGAAATGCATGGCCATGCTCGAATGATGATTCGTTTATCAGTTAAGTTACTCTCTAGTCGGGGAAACCACTCTTGATATTGATCACTTGTAAAATACGACCTTTGTGAATACGGATTTTGCAAATTGTTTTACATTGAGTGGGAGAAATTTTAGGATATGAGAATCGGTTATCGCACATACACTTGTGAGGACAAGTGGGAGTTTGTTGGAGCTTGTGTCCTCCACAATTAGTGTGATAACATTTATAAATCTTTTATAGGTTCACAAGGGTAAACTTCGTATTTTATCAGTTGATTAACGATTACTTAATAACGGTTGGCTTGCTAGAAAGTTTGACGTTATTATCATACTGATGGCGGTGATCAACTTGTCCCTAAAAGTCACACCTAAATGATGTGTTTGAGAGATGTGATTGTATGAAAATATAATCACGTTGATGCCTGACTAAAAGGTTAGTCCAAGTATTTGACTAAACAGTTAGTCAATGTGATGATGAGACGATTATTTAATATAAATAAATAATATTAGGAGAGACGAATTAACTGTCAATTCGTAAATTGAATATAAACAGTTATATTTAATTAATGTATATAATGTTAGCTTGATCGAATTAAGATGTTAATACGTGATTAAACGTAACCAGTTATATTCAATTAGCAAATTATAAATATGCAATAATTATAATTAAAGTATATTTTATACGAGATTATTATAATAAATGTTGTCAGGCCGGATTTAATAAATTGACAACAATCTGTTATGTATGGACTTATTAAAACGGGACAACATATATGATAATTAATAAAATGTACACATAATATACATTTTGATAACTACCCAAAAATAAGAAGATATTTCTCCTTATTTTTGGTTGGTAGTTTGACCGAAAAAAAAGAAGAAAAAAAAATCTCCCCTAATGACTCCTCTTTCACGGTTTAAAGAGGGAGTATAAGTTAGATCATTTTCTGATTCTTTTGACCTAATTTTTCCTCTCATCAAAAATCACACAAAACCCTAAATTAATTAGATAATTTGGGGATCGATTCTAGCAAGAACAAAAGGGCATTTCTCATATCATCTTGGGTGCAATGATTAGGCGAATATCGACTTCGATATTGTTCTTAGGCCTTATTGCTAGGACCGAAGGTTGTTTCTTAATCTCTACTATTTTGTTTATGCAATTTCATTTATGACTAGTATTCATAATTATAATTACGTTATAATCCGTAATTTCTTTAAGGAAGTATACCGATATTTCCTACAGATACGATACCTGACTTACCTCTGCTGCATTAGTAGAGCCAATTGGTTTTATTTTTGATAGGGTTGCGACAGCCGTGTCAACCTTGATGATGATTCGAGTGTTATAGCTGCAGTAAGTACAACTTTGGGTCACTACTCTAGTTATGGCTGTTTGAGGTATAACCTTGGAAATACGAATACAGGTTATAGCTGAATCTACTATAAAATTGAAGTACGAGTTAAGGTTATAGCTGAGACTAACGTAACCCTGGGATTATGGCTCAAGGTTATGGTTGATGCTAGTATAACTTTGAGTTTCGTGTCAAGGTTATGGTTGAGGTTACTATAACTTCAAAGATATTTATTGAAGTTATAGTCGAGGCTAGTATAACCTCACGTTTACAGTTCATGTTATGGTTAACGTTACTATAACTTTGATCATTAGTGCTTGCTTCGTATGTAAAGTTGTAATCAATTGTGGTATAACATTGTGTTTGCATGAGTCGTTGGTTACTCTATTCACATGATAAGTTGTACAGTCGGTTGAACTGTTCTATTAGTTGTGTCATGATGTTGTTCATGCATTTTTGGTACAGTCGGTTATACTGTGCATTTGTTGGTTGGCTGGTGTATAGATGACGGTAGTCTCAATTATATACTATTGGAATGAACAAACGCTACCCTTCAGGGATGATTGTTATGGTCTATGGTCGAGGGGGGGGGGGGTGTTAGTAGAGGCAGTTCCTTAATCGCTCTGTTCCCCGAGTGCCGTTCGCTGTACAGTTATTGCACCGAGAGGTCTGGCCAAGTCTTAGGTATATAGGCAGTGGTTATACGCTAGACATAGTGTGGATGCAGTTCGTTAATTGGTCCACTGTAGGTGCAATTCGTTAAGCGGCCCATACCATTGAATGAAGGTATTTCGTTAATCGCTCCATTAGTTAGAGGCAGTTCGTTAATCGCTCTAACGGCATTCATTCTATACAATGTGCTTGGTGGTCTGGATTGGTCACATGTATTGTGGTTATGTTGCTTCTATGGTTACACGTGGTCATAATATGGTTTATGTTATCCCGTGTCGTCACATGTTTCATTTGGAGTTGTCATCACATCATAAGTTTGTCTTAGTATGTTATCGTTTAATGGCAAGTCATTGTCGGGTTTTCGTGAGTACAGATGGTCTCACATGTTTACTGGTTTTGCATTTCAGTTGTTATTGATTGTTAGTTATATATAATTGTTGTAAACATGACTGGGAGAGCATCTAGTTACTCCCGACTAATTGTCGACCCCCATTCTCAGGTTGAATGCTCGTCGCTGTTTGGAAGATGTTGTTTGGGATGCATCGAGGGGCGAGACAAATAATAAATTAGGAGTTTGCTTTTATGTTTGAGAACCTTGAATAATGTAATAGTTTGGTTTTGGTTTTAGTAGCGAACCGGATTGGTCAGGTGTTTCCGCCACCTTGACCCTTTTATCAGTGTTATACTCTGATTATTCTTTTATAGTACGTTTTTCCTTTGTTATATAATCCGGGTTGTTACAGTCTGTTAAATATCTTTTTTTAGCAATTTCACATTTTTGGCATAGCTACATTTCAAATGTTGATGTTGCTTGGTCTTGGAAGAATATTTGTAAGATTAAAGATATTATGAAGGAGGGTTATCACAACAATCAATGGGTAGTAACTACTAAAGGATACACCATCAAAGATAGGTATGCCTAGTTGAGATCTAAACAACCTGAGAAGGATTGGTTTCAGATTGCTTGGAACAAATGGAATTATCCTAAGCATTCCATGATCAGATGGATTATTCTGAATCATGGACTGAATGTCAAAAAGAAGTTATACCAGTTTGGGTGTTGGTCGGACTAAATCTTTTCAGTAACATGTCGTTAGGAGCACCTAGACCAAAACACAATTTATAGCTTCACAAACAACTCTACAATTAGTAAAGAGGCAAGTAAAGGTCGGATCCCAAGGGACGGAAATTGAGATGAGATTTCTATTGGTGTCTTAGGGGTGTCACAATTGGTGTCTTAGGGGTGTCACAATTTGGGTTGATGTAGAAGGTCACTAAACTAAATAGTAATGAAAGTAAACAATCAAGATGAATTAAAAAGGGTTGTAAACAATTGATAAAAAGCACTAGGGTATCATGGGGTCATAGGGGATTCATGGGAATTGATCATACAAACATGTTCTCAAATTATAGGCAAGCAATTATTGTTGTGATGGATTGAGTTGGGTTATATCTTACAATCCTAGGAAAGTTTGGGTCCCGGAGCCGAATCGATTAGATTGTACAACACCTACAAGTCGACTTAGTCTTCCTTACTCAACAACATGCATGGTCTAATGAGACTCGAGTTGGTTTATGTCTTACAAGTCTCATTGAAAAGATAGGTGATGGGTAAAAAATGCAAGGATTCATAGGCTCGCATTTCATCAAACATAACATGTGCATGAGTTGAGATCATAACAAGCAAGCAAATAAACAATGAAAGCATATTAATTTAAGCATGAATCATTCCCCATATTGGTTTCCCCTAATTACCCATTAACCCTAGCTATGAAACTACTCACTCATTATCATGTTGAACATGCTAGAAAGGTTGTCAATCATACCAACAAAGTGAAACATGATGAATAAATGAAAGTAATTAGCAATAATTAAAAAGGGATTAAGAGAATTATACCTACTAATGATTCCAATAATAAAGCAAAGAATAAAAGAAGTACTTGATGCTTAATTGAGAGGTTGTCAATCTCCCAATAATAACCCAAATAATATTCAATTACCCAAAATAAAGGATGAACAAAAGAGAGATTAAGGAAATAAAACTTGTATTAAAACTTGATTAATTGTTGATTACAAAATTAAAGAGAGATTTGATTGATATTAACTATACTAGAGATTGCTAAGAAGAACATGCTCTTCTAATTAGACTAATGGGGTATTTATAGTGGGGATTAAGTGTAGGAATTAGGGTTAACTAAGGGCTTAAATGACGATTAAGTCCCTACTTAGGGAAACGCCGGTATTTTTTGAAGGATGGGCATCTTTCTTGAAGCTTGAAGAAACGAAGTTGTGCTGCCTTGGAATCCGTGCGTCTTAGGGACGGGACGGCCGGATTCGAGTCTCTGCCCGGGCGTCTTGGGGAGAAGACGGGCGTCTTCTGGGGTTGCTGCCCGGGCGTCTTGGAGTGAAGACGCTCGGATTGTAGAGGTGGAGGACGGGCGTCTTCAGGACAATCCGCACGGATTGCTGGACAGTCACATTTCTTCTTCTTTTCTTCCCTTTTCTTCATAAAATCCTTGGGGATTTCCTCGGGTATGCAAGGATCTTTCCTCATCATTGCCCATCTACTATAGTATGTACAAAGGCCTTCTAATCTTGTCTCTACTTGATCCTTGGTCATTGAATTCAATCAATTTACTCTCGTTTTGCCATGAAAATGCAAGGTTTGCACTCCTTTCCTACCAAGGACACAAAACCTCAAAGAAAATGCAAAACAAAGAATTAAAGACAATAAATGACCCAAATATGCACTAAAATCATGGGAACAAGGCTAATTCGGGAACTAAATATGCTCGAATTATAGTCACATCAAATATCCCCAAACCGAACCTTTGCTCGTCCCGAGTAAAGAGGTGACAAAGACTAGGACCATTATTTTAAACTAACCTAATAACATAGCCGATATGAGACAATTAGCGGGTCTCACTCCGCCCCTTCAACTCACAACAAGACAACCATGAGGTAGGATGCCTTCTTGCAAGGCAAGGTGGGTCTTGCCAAAATGGCGACACATCCAAACATTAAGCACACAAAAACAAATAATGGATGCATCTACAAAAGAATAGCCACTTTCCTCATCTAAGTGGCGGAAATTATCTTCAAGGGAAGCAATTCAAGGGTACACACTTCTTCATAGATGCAATTTCTTCAAACTACTAAGCCTAGAAGGATACCAATAAATCACCTCCAAGTTGTGTCAAGCTAGGGTACCTTTGTCCTCAATCGTTAAATGCTTTTGTCAAGAGTAGACTCCCTATGGTGTTAGAAACACTGGAGGATCGCGGAATTCCCCCTCTTGCCTAGACAAGAAGAAGGGTCGTCCCCTCTCTACCATGCACAAAAATGGATACGGTGGATAAAGGGATCAATAGATATTTGAGTTTCACTTTGGGAGTTTGCTTTCATTTTTCTTTTTCCTCCCAATTTCATGTGGCATATAACATTTGAGAACACTTTCTTGCCATTTCTTTTGATTTTTGGCATTTCAACACTTGACAACTTTCTTTGCATTTCTTTTGAACATTTTCAAAGTCACCCCATATGTAGTGAGGGTGGCTTATATTTGAAGCTTTAGGAGTTCTATTTTTGCTCCTCTTTTCATTTGATGCATTTTTGCAAACTTTCTTTCACTTTTCATTTCATTGAACTCAAATTGATTTCTTTTTGTGCCCATTCCCTTTCGATGACAAAAATATGGTAGAACATGGATGATGGATGCATGGATGCATGGTTTCAAGGGTCACCTTGGAATAAACGGTAGCCAAGGAGTTATCACACCACAAGGTACTCTTGACTAGGCCTTAAATCATGGGTCAAAGGATACTAGCATGACACATCCTAGGGTGTTTCACAAGTATTCTAACAAGCAAAGTCTTCAGAAGAAAAAGCATCTACTAGGGCCTATATACACTTGTCAAGCTTCCCAAGTAGACGGTTTCGCAAAATTTTTCTAACATGCAACTACATGTCATGATGCAACTAACATATAAACATCCTAATGCAAATGATTCTACCAACTAATATGACATATAAACTAGATGCAAGTCCTAAGTTCACATTGTTATACCGCATCAATCAAAATAAAGCCACATAGTTATTAACATAAAGAGGAAAAAGGAGATTGGAAAGATCATACCATGCGGTCTTCAATATCCTCATGTCTCGGATGTGGCGTAGTCGATCAATGTGAACAAGGGTAAAACAAACACAATATATACAATAATATATACACGACTACACTACAAAGGAAATGAACATGTTTTTGGTTTTTCAATTTTTCAATTTTTTATGGTTTTTTTTTTGAAATTTTCAATTTTTTTTTTTTTGGATTTTTGAATAGAAGTTAAGTTAGAATTCCCCATCCCCACACTAATATGGGCATTGTCCTCAATGGCCAAAATGATGGGAAATCATGCAAGCATGATGCATGAATTCTACACTAAATGCAAGCTAGACTAATGTACACTACATGATGCATGGTTTTTGTTTATGACGGAGAGGATAATTTAGATTACCTCCCGTTGTGTATGTATGTACTTCCTCAAACCGAGTTAGACATTATTGCAAATGTCCTAACGTTGGGTGTAGTTCATGCACACACGACGCAATGCATGAAACTAAATTTGTCATTTTGGATTTTCAAAAGTGGGAACAATAAAATAAGAACACCTCAATGGGGCCGAGCTGTTAGTCCTCTATGTTTCTAGGACTACTCCAATCATGATCAAGATAAATAAATAAAACAAAGAGAGAAATAGACAAACCTCAAGAGGGCAGGAGCCTCCAAAGCTTGCTAATCTTCCATCATATCATCACTATCATTATCTTCCTCAATAGAAGTGGACTCATCACCACTTCCCTCTTCACTTTCTTGTTCACTTTGTTCATCATCCTCTTCTTCTTCTTCACTAGCCTCTTCATCAATGCTATCATCAACCGCATCACCGACAACCTCATCGTCACCCGGACTCTCATCCCTAGATGCACTCGGAAAGAAGACTTCCCTATCCGCCCAACTAGGCAAAGGACATGAAGGATCAAGGAGTCCTTGCCTAGCTAAATGAAGGAGGGGCGGATATTGGGCTAAGTAAGCATCTTCCCGATCCTTAAAAGCTTGCTTGTGCATCTCTTGCATAAGAAGAGTCATATAATCTTTGCTTGCTTCAACACCTTCGGGTTTGAACTCTTGGTACTTGAAAGGATAGGGTGGTGTGACAATGGAAGAGGAGGGCATTTCAATTTCATCCCTTTGTTGTCGGATAATGTATTCGGCCTCTTTTGAGAGGGGAAGTAGATAGTTGGTCCGGTGGACACTTAAACGGCAAATCTTTGAAGGCAAAGTAAAAGATCTAGCCTCACTAGTGAGCCACCCATACTTGGTGTCAAGAGGGTTATGAGAGACCCACTTTTATTTGTTTATCATAGTATCCAAATCAATGAGATGACCACCCTTTTTCGCCACATACTTGCTATCCTTGTTGAAGTTCGGATCAAAGTATTTAGCCAAAAGAGTGACTAGACCTCCATTCACAATAACAGTAGTGCCTTGCTTCCCACAATCAACATTTAGCCATCTATCCACCAAAAGCCTTAGAGAGTTGAAAGGCTTGGTGAATTCCCTTCCAATGTTTAAGGCCGACTCAAGAAGAATAAAATCGAGCTTGGTAAAGTGGTTGGTGTCTTTTCTTACAATGATGGTGTTCCCTATGACCTTGTGCCACATTCTAAGGCCCGGATGGTGGACTAATAGAGCGCGACTAGCATGATAGCTCTCAAATTTCCTTCCGGAAATCGCCTCCCAAAGAGGAGTAGGGTCATACTTGCCAACATTCTTGAAATAACTATGTGAATCATCAAGACCCAAAGCTTTACTCATTTCCTCAAAGGAGATGCGCCTACTAACATTAGCTAGGCGGAACTCAATGTTTTCCATGGTCTCTACCTTTGTAACTTTCAAAGAACTCAAGAATTCTAAGGTAAGGGAGGGGTATGTCAATTCTTTTGTTGTAAACAATTTTTCCAACCCCATGGGTTTAAAGAAGGCTCTAATTTGCTCAAGGACACCCAACTTATCTATGGCATCTTCACAAATAAACTTGGTGGATAGAAAGGATTTTCTAGCAAACTTGGCAAAAGTTTCCCTATGGGATTTGGAAATGAAAATTACCTCCGGATAGTTCGAAAGTTGAGCAATTTCCGGAGTAGTAGATGTTGTCGCTTCCAAGGGAGGTTGTTCTTGTTGCACTTCCAAGTTTGAGCTAGCTACCACCATAGCCAATGAGGCTTTCTTTGCTTGAAGACTCTTTTGCCTTGTTGATAGTGCCTTTGCCTTTGGTGCCTTTGTTGCTCCTTTTGTCCTTGCCATTGATGCTTGAACCAAGAAAAGAGTGAAAATCTTAAATTTCCAAGTGTACCCAAATCGATTTTAAGATGAAAGGCTTTGCCTTTATAAATTCAAAAATCGACTCAAAGGTTGAAGATTTTGGTGCTTGGTTTGATTTTTGTTGAAAGAGGAGTGATTAATTTCTGTTAGAAGGATGTTTTGATTTGATTTTGATGAATGTGGTTGAGGAAATCTTGTTTTTGTGATGGAGAGGATGAGGGTTTTGAGTTTTGGGGTTTATGGGTAGTGTTTTGAATGAAGGAATGAAGAAATGAAGAAATGAATGTGGGAGGGGGTTTATAAAAGACCCGAAAATTTTGAAATGCAGGGGGAAGACGGGCGGCTTTCCTTCGGGACGCCCAGATTCTGTCTGTTCTGGGTTGGGAAATCCTCAAATAAAGACGGGCGGCTTTGAGCAAAGACGCTCAGATTGTTCAGCTGCGGGACGGGAGTCTTTCAGTGAAGACGGGCGGATTCCTTTCCAGGGAATTTTCTTGTTTTTCTCAGCCAAAAAGATGGGCGTCTTTTCTTGCAGGACGGGCGTCTTTCTGAGGACGGGCGGATTCTTTTGCAGGACGCCCGGATTTGATAACAGTCCCAAAATTTCAAAAATTCAGCTCATGAAGGACGGGCGGATTCTGACCAAGACGCTCGGGTTGCCTGAAGACGGGCGGATTCTCTTGAAAACGCTCGGATTCTTCCCCTTTTACCCGGATTCAGTTCCATCCGTGTACTTGCATATCCCTTGTCATTTTTCATTCTTCAAAATCTCGTGTTGTTCATTGTGGGGGCACTACTAAGGCATGGATAGCCTAGGCAATTGATATCCCCACACTAAGCTAAAGCACTACACATCAATTGAAATCATTAGCCCCTCCCTCACTTCTCTCAAACATGATAGTTATCTTGATCAAGGCATAAAAATACAAAAATGCAATATAAGAATTAAAATGCGAGTTAGGGAGTTAGAAATATTTACAAATGGTGGTTTAGGGAGGACTCCACCAAACTCTCATCCTTAGTGAGATGTCATGGGGGCATGTCCAAGGTGTTGTTGATGTTGCTCAACACCTTGAAGAAGTAATCAAAAGCTTGTTCATTGTCATGATAAAGTTCTTCAATAGATCTTTGCCCTTGTTGTCGGTCTTGATCGATGGCATTACCAATATATGGATTGAAAATCCCTTCAAATTCATCGTCCCAAAGACCACACACTTCATCTACTTGATCACTAAAGATCTCTTGAGTTGATAGAGACAATTCTCCCATTATCTTGTCTTGGCCAATGAGGCCATCTTCTTCATTGCTTGACTTTGGTGAGCTTTTCAAGCTCTCTTTGTTATAATTCACTTGCTCTTTGAATGGAGCATCTTCAATTTTCTACTTCCATTGGAGTTCCGACTTCTTCCTATCATCCTTCCGGCTATAATGATCAATCATAAAACATGGTTCATGCAAACGGGGAGCTCTCATGGTCTTGTCAAGATTGAAAGTTATACTCTCATCTGCCACTTCTAGAGTGAGCTCTCCATGTTTTACGTCAATCACCGCACCCGCGGTGTGTAAGAAAGGTCTTCCTAGAATGATTGGAATGTTGGAGTCTTCTTCCATATCAACAATGACAAAGTCCACCGGGATGAAAAATTTCCCAATTCGTACGGGAACATCTTCCCATATCCCTAATGGTGTCTTCGTCGATCTATCGGCCATTTGGAATGTGATATTGGTGCATTTAAGCTCTCCCATCCCCAACCTTTTACTCACCGAGTACGGCATAACACTCACACTAGCCCCTAGATCACATAAGGGTTTGTTGATCGTGGTGTCGCCAATGGTACACGGTATTGAGAAGCTTCCCGGATCATTGAGTTTTGGAGGTGAACTCCCTTGAAGTATTGCACTACTCACCTTAGTGAAGGCAATAGTCTCAAGCTTCCGGATCGACTTCTTCTTTGTGAGGATGTCTTTCATGTATTTCGCATAGGCCGGCACGTGATTGATTAATTCCGTGAAAGGAATTGAGACTTCCTAATTCTTCACAATTTCCATAAATTTTCCAAGTTGGTCATCAAATTTGGGCTTGGCTTGACGACTTGGAAAAGGAAGTCTAATCACAATGGGTTCCTTCTTCTTGACCTTGTCTTCATTTTTCTTTGAGATTTCTTCTTTTGATGGTTCTCCATCCTTGGAGTTTTGCACAATTTCTTCCTTGTCACTAGCTTCCACAACTTTATCCTCAACTTGCTTCTTCGGTGCTTCATACCTTGTACCACTTCTCAAGTGAATGGCACTAACCGTTTCATGTCTTGGGGGATTACTTTGAGGTGGTAATTGCACCTTTTGTCTTTGTGAGCTTGAAGATGCTAGTTGAGTCAATTGGGTTTCCAACATTTTGGTGTAAGCTAGGATGTTGTTGATGGTGGTTTCCTTTGCTTGACTATCCTTTTGCATTTGAGTGAAAAACTCTTGTTGATTCTTTTGCATTTGAAGGACCGCTTTTTGAACATCAAAACCTTGGTCATTTTGTTGATTGTATGGAGATTGATTTTGGTAACCTTGGTTTTGGTTGTAAAAGGGTCATTGATTTTGGTTTCTCATGGGAGGTGGGGTGTATGTTGTTTGAGGGTTTTGAACATTTTGGCTTTTGTATGACAGATTTGGATGGAATTTGGTGTTTTCATTGTAATAGTTGGAATAAGGGGTACCACTCTTGTATGCTTGGAAAGCATTCACTTGTTCATTTGATCCCCTACATCCACTTTGGTCATGTCCAAAAGTTCCACAATTCTCACATATCCCTCTTGGGATTGATGAAGATTCCGTCATGGCATTAACATGATGCTTTGGTGATTTTGAGGCTTCTTCAAGTCTAGCCATAGCCTTTTCAAACTTCAAATTGATGGTATCAATGTGAGCACTATGTTGAGCACCCAATTGAGTAACGGAGTCCACTTTATGCTTTCCTCCTCTAGTAGCCTTGCGAGGTCTACTATATTGTGAGTTATGGACTGTCATTTCCTCAATTTTGTTCCAAGTTTGATTGTCATCAACTTCGGTGAACATTCCATTTGATCCCATGTTGAGAACATTCCTTGAATCTTCATATAGACCGTTCCAAAATTGTTGTACCAAGAACCACTCGCTAAGTCCATAGTGAGGACATGAGCGACAAATTCCTTTGAACCGCTCCCAAGCTTCATACAAAGATACTTCATCCCTTTGCTTAAAACCTGTAATTTGAGCTCTTAGCATGTTAGTCTTTTCCGGTGGGTAGAACTTTTTGTAGAAAGCTAGAGCCAACTTCTTCCAAGAATCAATACTGAGAGTGGCCTTATCAAGGCTCTTCAACCATTGTTTCGCGGTGCCAATTAGAGAAAAAGGAAATAAGACCCATCGAATTTGGTCTTGAGTTACACCGGTTTGAGAAATCGGATCACAATAATCGCAAAAAGCCTCCATATGAGAGTGAGGGTCTTCACTAGGCATCCCCCCAAATTGGCTTCTTTCGACTAATTGGATAAATGCGGATTTAGCAATGAAATTTCCCGTTAGATGTTGTGGTGTGGGAGTACCATTGGGTAGTTTCTCCTCGGTGGGTACGGAATGTCATGAAAACTTAGGCATTGTGGGTTGATTTTGTGTTGTATTTTGTGTTGGGTTCTCCTCACCTTCTCTTGCAAAAGGGTTGATGAACTTAGTAGTGTTTGGTACCAAAAGAATCCAGGTGAAACACACTGGATAGCTGTTAAAAACATCCTTAAGTACCTAAGGAGGACTAAGGATAGGGTATTGACTTATGGAGGAGATACTAAGCTATGCGCAATCGGTTACGCAGATGCTAGCTTCCAAACGGATCGAGATGATTCAAAATCTCAGTCCGGGTTTGTCTTCACTCTTAATGGTGCTGCGGTCAGCTGGAAGAGTTCCAAACAGGATGTTGTAGTAGATTCTACTACTGAATCAGAGTACTATGCCGCTTCGGAAGCAGCAAAGCAAGCTATATGGATGCGTCAATTCTTACAAGGATTTACGATAGTTCCTAGTTCGAATGACCCAATCACCATCTATTGTGACAATAGAGGTGCCATCTTCCAGGCTAAGGAGCCTAAGTCTAGCAACAAGTCTAGACATGTACATCGGAAAGCTCACTTTATTCGTGATTACGTGGAGCAAGAGAAGATAGTGATTGACAAGATAGCTTTGGATGACAACATCGCGGATCCCCTCACTAAACCGTTCAATTATGATAAGCATGAAGGGCACGTTATTTCCATGGGAATTAAACGTGTTCCTGAGTTGTAGTAGTTGATTATGGATTTGACACATTATCTTTTTCATATACTATTTATAACTTCATCGTTTTATTTCATATTTTGTTTTTCATGTGGATTGTACTGACAACATTGAACGCCACAAAGTGAACTGAATTACATTATATTTGTTTTGGTCCGTAATCGCCTACATGAGCCATAAGTCAAACAGTTGGTTGATCGATCACAGATGCGAGTTATAACGATACCTCGTAGGACAAATTGTGACAACGTAATGGAGTCCTAAATGTTTAAACATTCGGTGCCAGGTCGTGGATTGGACGTCCATTGTGTTCTTAGAGTCGATTCTTTTGACTATCAACTGTCTCTTGAGATTAAGGCAGTTTTTGGGTAACTTTGGTTTCTTTCTCATGGTCTGCCGTAACAGGAGACTAAGTAGATTTTTTCTGGGTCATTTCATACTGTGCTTACATCTGCAGGATTCAAGTTGAAGAAAATATCCAACCTTTATCAGGTTTAGTTATTTCTCAGGGCCACTCGATAAGTTGTAACTGAAATGCATGGCCATGCTCGAATGATGATTCGTTTATCAGTTAAGTTACTCTCTAATCGGGGAAACCACTCTTGATATTGATCACTTGTAAAATACGACCTTTGTGAATACGGATTTTGCAAATTGTTTTACATTGAGTGGGAGAAATTTTAGGATATGAGAATCGGTTATCGCACATACACTTGTGAGGACAAGTGGGAGTTTGTTGGAGCTTGTGTCCTCCACAATTAGTGTGATAACATTTATAAATCTTTTATAGGATCACAAGGGTATACTTCGTATTTTATCAGTTGATTAACGATTACTTAATAACGGTTGGCTTGCTAGAAAGTTTGACGTTATTATCATACTGATGGCGGTGATCAACTGGTCCCTAAAAGTCACACCTAAAGGATGTGTTTGAGAGATGTGATTGTATGAAAATATAATCATGTTGATGCCTGACTAAAAGGTTAGTCCAAGTATTTGACTAAACAGTTAGTCAATGTGATGATGAGACGATTATTTAATATAATTAAATAATATTAGCAGAGACGAATTAACTGTCAATTCGTAAATTGAATATAAACAGTTATATTTAATTAATGTATATAATGTTAGCTTGAACGAATTAAGATGTTAATACGTGATTAAACGTAACCAGTTATATTCAATTAGCAAATTATAAATATGCAATAATTATAATTAAAGTATATATTATACGAGATTATTATAATAAATGTTGTCAGGCTGGATTTAATAAATTGACTACAATCTGTTATGTATGGACTTATTAAAACGGGACAACATATATGATAATTAATAAAATGTGCACATAATATACATTTTGATAACTACTCAAAAATAAGAAGATATTTCTCCTTAGTTTTGGTTGGTAGTTTGACCGAAAAAAAAGAAGAAAAAAAATCTCCCCTAATGACTCCTCTTTCACGGTTTAAAGAGGGAGTATAGGTTAGATCATTTTCTGATTCTTTTGACCTAATTTTTCCTCTCATCAAAAATCACAAAAAACCCTAAATTAATTAGATAATTTGGGGATCGATTTTAGCAAGAACAAAAGGGCATTTCTCATATCATCTTGGGTGCAACGATTAGGCGAATATCGACTTCGATATTGTTCTTAGGCCTTATTGCTAGGACCGAAGGTTGTTTCTTAATCTCTACTATTTTGTTTATGCAATTTCATTTATGACTAGTATTCATAATTATAATTACGTTATAATCCGTAATTTCTTAAAGGAAGTATACCGATATTTCCTACATATACGATACCTGACTTACCTCTGCTGCATTAGTAGAGCCAATTGGTTTTATTTTTGATAGGGTTGCGACAGCCGTGTCAACCTTGATGATGATTCGAGTGTTATAGCTGCAGTAAGTACAACTTTGGGTCACTACTCTAGTTATGGCTGTTTGAGGTATAACCTTGGAAATATGAATACAGGTTATAGCTGAATCTACTATAACATTGAAGTACGAGTTAAGGTTATAGCTGAGACTAACGTAACCCTGGGATTATGGCTCAAGGTTATGGTTGATGCTAGTATAACTTTGAGTTTCGTGTCAAGGTTATGGTTGAGGTTACTATAACTTCAAAGATATTTATTGAAGTTATAGTCGAGGCTAGTATAACCTCACGTTTACAGTTCATGTTATGGTTAACGTTACTATAACTTTGATCATTAGTGCTTGTTTCGTATGTAAAGTTGTAATCAATTGTGGTATAACATTGTGTTTGCATGAGTCGTTGGTTACTCTATTCACATGATAAGTTGTACAGTCGGTTGAACTGTCCTATTAGTTGTGTCATGATGTTGTTCATGCATTTTTGGTACAGACGGTTATACTGTGCATTTGTTGGTTGGCTGGTGTATAGATGACGGTAGTCTAAATTATATACTATCGGAATGAACAAACGCTACCCTTCAGAGATGATTGTTATGGTCTATGGTCGGGGGGGGGGGGGGGTGTTAGCAGAGGAAGTTCGTTAATCGCTCTGTTCCCCGAGTGCCATTCGGTGTACAGTTATTTCACCGAGAGGTCTGGCCAAGTCTTAGGTATATAGGCAGTGCTTATCCGCTATACATAGTGTGGATGCAGTTCGTTAATTAGTCCACTGTGGGTGCAGTTCGTTAATCGGCCCATACCATTGAATGGAGGTAGTTCGTTAATCGCTCCATTAGTTAGAGGCAGTTCGTTAATCGCTCTAACGGCGTTCATTCTATACAATGTGCTTGGTGGTCTGGATTGGTCACATGTATTGTGGTTATGTTGCTTCTATGGTTACACATGGTCATAATATGGTTTACGTTATCCCGTGTCGTCACATGTTTCATTTGGAGTTGTCATCACATCATAAGTTTGTCTTACTATGTTATCGTTTAATGGCAAGTCATTGTCGGGTTTTCGTGAGTACAGATGGTCTCACATGTTTACTGGTTTTGCATTTCAGTTGTTATTGATTGTTAGTTATATATAATTGTTGTAAACATGACTGGGAGAGCATCTAGTTACTCCCGACTGATTGTCGACCCCCATTCTCAGGTTGAATGCTCGTCGCTGTTTGGAAGATGTTGTTTGGGATGCATCGAGGGGCGAGATAAATAATAAATTAGGAGTTTGCTTTTATGTTTGAGAACCTTGAATAATGTAATAGTTTGGTTTTGGTTTTAGTAGCGAACCAGATTGGTCAGGTGTTTCCGCCACCTTGACCATTTTATCAGTGTTATACTCTGATTATTCTTTTATAGTACGTTTTTCCTTTGTTATATAATCCGGGTTGTTACAGTCTGTTAAATATCTTTTTTTAACAATTTCACATTTTTGGCATAGCTACATTTCAAATGTAGATGCTGCTTGGTCTTGGAAGAATATTTGTAAGATTAAAGATATTATGAAGGAGGGTTATCACAACAATCAATGGGTAGTAACTACTAAAGGATAAACCATCAAAGATAGGTATGCCTGGTTGAGACCTAAACAACCTAAGAAGGATTCGTTTCAGATTGCCTGGAACAAATGGAATTATCCTAAGCATTCCATGATCACATGGATTATTCTGAATCATGGACTGAATGTCAAAACAAGTTATACCAGTTTGGGTGTTGGTCAGACTAAATCTTTTAAGTAACTTGTCGTTAGGAGCACCTAGACCAAAACACAATTTATAGCTTCACAAACAACTCTACAATTAGTAAAGAGGTAAGTAAAGGTCGGATACCAAGGGACGGGAATTGAGATGAGATTTCTATTGGTGTCTTAGGGGTGTCACAATTTGGGTTGATGTAGAAGGTCACTAAACTAAATAGTAATGAAAGTAAATACGCAAGATGAATTAAAAAGGGTTGTAAACAATTGATAAAAAGCACTAGGGTATCATGGGGTCATAGGGGATTCATGGGAATTGATCATACAAACATGTTCTCAAATTATAAGCAAGCAATTATTGTTGTGATGGATTGAGTTGGGTTATATCTTACAATCCTAGGAAAGTTTGGGTCCCTGGAGCAATCGATTAGATTGTACAACACCTACAAGTCGACTTAGTCTTCCCTACTCAACAACATGCATGGTTTAATGAGACTCGAGTTGGTTTATGTCTTACAAGTCTCATTGAAAAGATAGGTGATGGGTAAAAAATACAAGGATTCATAGGCTCGCATTTCATCAAACATAACATGTGCATGAGTTGAGATCATAATAAGCAAGCAAATAAACCATCAAAGCATATTAATTTAAGCATGAATCATTCCCCATATTGGTTTCCCCTAATTACCCATTAACCCTAGCTATGGAACTACTCACTCATTATCATGTTGAACATGCTAGCAAGGTTGTCAATCATACCACCAAAGTGAAACATGATGAATAAATGAAAGTAATTAGCAATAATTAAAAAGGGATTAAGAGTATTATACCTACTAATGATTCCAATAATAAAGCAAAGAATAAAAGAAGTACTTGATGCTTAATTGAGAGGTTGTCAATCTCCCAATAATAACCCAAATAATCTTCAATTACCCAAAATAAAGGATGAACAAAAGAGAGATTAAGGAAATAAAACTTGTATTAAAACTTGATTTACTGTTGATTACAAAATTAAAGAGAGATTTGATTGATATTAACTACACTAGAGATTGCTAAGAAGAACATGCTCTTCTAATTAGACTAATGGGGTATTTATAGTGGGGATTAGGTGTAGGAATTAGGGTTAACTAAGGGCTTAAATGACGATTAAGTCCCTACTTAGGGAAACGCCGGTATTTTTGGAAGGATGGGCATCTTTCTTGAAGCTTGAAGAAACGAAGTTGTGCTACTTGGAATCTGTGCGTCTTAGGCACGGGACGGCCGGATTCGAGAGTCTCTGCCCGGGCGTCTTGGGGAGAAGACGGGCGTCTTCTGGGGTTGCTGCCCGGGCGTCTTGGAGTGAAGACGCTCGGATTGTGGAGGTGGAGGACGGGCGTCTTCAGGACAATCCACACGGATTGCTGGACAGTCACATTTCTTCTTCTTTTCTTCCCTTTTCTTCATAAAATCCTTGGGGATTTCCTCGGGGATGCAAGGATCTTTCCTCATCATCGTCCATCTACTATAGTATGTACAAAGGCCTTCTAATCTTGTCTCTCATTGATGCTTGGTCATTGAATTCAGTCAATTTAGTCTCGTTTTGCCATGAAAATGCAAGGTTTGCACTCCTTTCCTACCAAGGACACAAAACCTCAAAGAAAATGCAAAACAAAGAATTAAAGACAATAAATGGCCCAAATATGCACTAAAAAGCATGGGAACAAGGCTAATTCGAGGACTAAATATGCTCTAATTATGGTCACATCAGGTGTTGCCCTGACAACAGATGTTGCATCTGTGACAGGGACCCTGAAACCCAGGAGCACCTGTTCTTTGAGTGTCTTTATGTGGACATGGATCACCAGTGACGCGCGCGAAAGGGGCTTTAATGAGCCTGCATTTGTGGAGTTGCCACCAATTTTTATGGGAAATTGGAACCGTTCGAATACCTCGTGCCATGTCAAGACACAAAGTAGTGACATGAACACTAAGAACTCGTTATCCTTAGCATTCTATGTCTAGAATGACTCTCGTGGATGCCAATGAACACGGATGTTCACAGAGATTTGGAGTAAGGGGTGAGGGTACGTATTAGAAAGCTCTTTAATCGAACACCTAATCCCGCCCGCCTCGATAGTGGTCTCTACTAATGATTAGGGAAGTTGTTCATATTTGATATGTTGTTGATGTAATTCATACAATGCAACAGACACGGATTAATCCTAGCATGTGAGATTAACTAAGTCGGTAAACACGGTTTTTAGTAGGCAATTTGGGTCAAAGTAGATGTTAGATTAAATTACATGTGGAAACCAAGTAAATAAATCATACATAAATAATAAAATTAATTGCAATAATAATAATAATTGCAATGATTACAATGATTTACGTCAAAAGCACGCTCAAAACGAGATTTTGAAGAAGAAAATAAAAGAAATAAAAAATTAGAACAAAAGGTATGAAAATACGTCTGATTAGAAGTGGTAATACGAATAATAGTTGACTTAAATACGTAATTAGGAACTACGTCAAGGCGAGAAAGTATTCAGAGACGGAAGCTAACCCAGAACAGGCGCATCATCTGCTGCGTCCTCTAGAAGAGGCGCAACACTTCTTGCGTCTGTTCTCCAGTTGGGCTCTGTCTGGGAAGTCAGAACCGTGGATTGTTAATATTCGTTGGTGAATTTAAGGCCGATTTTAGATATTAGACTCAATTAGAAGTAATTTAACAGATTACATGCATCCTAATATTGTCATAAAACGAATTAAAGGTGAGAATTTACAATGGTTTACATAGTTACACGATGGATTCGTGTCAGATTTAATAAAGGAATAAACTTCGAACTCGAAAACGAAATTGAATAAATAAATTGAAATTAAAGAAAATTATATACAAAAGACTAATTCCAGAGACTGGATATGGACGAATCGAGCCTCTGAAATCCGGGTTTGGAATAGATGACGAAAACCCGCAAATATCGAATTATAAGGGATTTAGGTTGTTATAATTTTAAAAGAATTAGTTAGACACAATTATGAACTGATATGAACGAAATAAAACGAAAGAAAATAAGAAAAATAAAAAGTTGCAGAAGATCGTGGAAGAGGAAGAAGAGCAGGAGTAGTGGCAGCCTCAGGAAGACGCGCAGCATGTACTGCGACTCTTCAAAGAGGCGCAGCTGCTGCTGCGTTTCTTCTTGACGTCAGATCTCCGCTGTTTTGCAAATATGATTAAAAAGATGGTTTTTATAGACGGTTTTGAGTGTGCTTATGATATAAACCTTACATTAATGATACGAAATAAAAGTACAATAAATAAAATAGGTTTTTACACCCTCAGACTTACATGTTTGACGAAACAAGATTGACTAAGTTATCGTTTAGTGATTGCTCGACTCGAATATGCGAATATGAAAGTGCCCTTGTTGAAGGATTTAAAAGATTGATTAGATTGTTTAAGTGGAGTTGGTCAAATTGGTCGGTCTATGCAACGTGACTGGGACTCAGAATGATCTGAGCTTACATAGTTGATTGATCAAGCACGTAGGCATCGAAAGCAAAAGCGCGGTCTAGAATACAAAGAGAGAAGAGAAGGGCGGACACTTGCGTACCAAATATGGAGGACGAAGGTCTCTATTTATACTAAACACACGAAGGAGTTTAGGTATGGCACGGATACAGAAACAAATCATAGAAATATTTCGGAAAGCGTGAAAAGAAGGCTGGGGAAGAGGCGCAGCAGCCACTGCGACCCTTGGAAGAGGCGCGGCACCTGCTGCGTCATTTCCCCAGAGGTTTTCTCGTCAGCAAGAAAGATTTCCGCGTTTTTTTATGGAATTTCGGTAGTTATACACTTCCTCATTCCGTGAAACACAATATTTTCCTTAAAGATATTAAAATAAATTAGGAATAAATATCCAGAGAATTCTAGAACTTTCGGGAACATTCCGACACAGCATTTAAACGGTTTCTTAGAAAATGAAGCGTTTTTTGACCCAAACTCCAAATGAACTCTAATTACTGTCAAAACGACTGTATCGGCACGTAAATGACGACCATGAGGTTGACTCGAGTGTTTGAGTTATCACTTGTCGATGAACTTACGAACTGTCATAAAATCATTCCGCGTATCAAACATGCGGCCCAATCATCATTGGGTGGTTGGCGGGAGGTGCAGAAATGAGGTATCTACACTCTATAGTAGACAGATTATGACTGTTGTGGAATGGTGGTGTGGGTTTAAGATAAATGTTGTCACTGCCGTGGGATCCTCTCATGGAGCAGGGGCAGAACTGAAGAAGTTGGTGCATATACTCCTCGGGACTACCTACTACTACCATATTTGGAGCCAAAGGAACAATGCTAGGGTGAATGGTGTGCTAATAAGGCTTCAAATCTGACTGAGTTAATCAAAGAGGAGGTGAAAAGAAGAATCAGGCTCAAGCTTCGGCTGAATGATTCTGATGTAGGACTGAGTATTAGTAGGAATGATAGGGCCTGGTTCCAGAAATGGAGTATTTCAGGTTTCTAAAGATTAAAATTTGTATTTGTTTGATTTCTTTTTGTTAGGGATCAAATCTGTGTTAATGTCATGTATTAATACAGGTTGAATCTTTTGTAATCTCTGTTTCATTCTATATATATATATATATATATATATATATATATATATATATATATATATATATATATATATATATATATATATATATATATATATATATATATATATATATGTTACGAAAATATCTAGAGATATTATATGGATGTCCATATATTACCGTATCTTTAGGAGATATTTTATTACCATATTACATATGTACTCTCCTACTATATATACCCTTCATATGAATAAAGCTGAATACCTTTTCTGCTCTCTCTATTCTCTCACAACTCTCTTTTATTCATAACACGTTATCAGCACGAGCCTCTAACCCTAATTGATATTTTGTTCACCGAAACGGTAAGAACTTGGTAAGACCTCCTAGTTTAAATTTTATTCGCATAGACATATACAGTTTGTTAAGAACGAAAAAATTAATACCGAAATTTTGTTTCATAATGATGCCGCAATTTTATAAGTACATACATCATACATGCTATGACTATTCACACTGCCTTGGTTTTTATACGTACATACATGCAATTTCATGCACTTTGTTAATCATTACATTGTATACGGAAATTCACATGCACTTTGTTAATTATCCTTTTTATTTATCTACCTATTTATTTTGTTTATCCCATCGCAGGTGCATCTTATCATTGTTAATTCTTTGTTTTAATCGTATTATAATTAACTTGTTTTATTTTCTTGATAGTTTAAACATGTCGAATTTGAACAAACTTGATTTTGCGGCTTTGGATATCTCTGGAAGTAATTATTCTGAATGGGTGTTAGATGCCGAGATGTATCTTAAGTCTTATGCCCTTGGTGATGCTATTAAAGATGGGAATACAGCATCCGAACAAAATAAGGCCAAAGCCCTAATTTTTCTCCGTCGTCACCTCCATGAGGGACTCAAATATGAATATTTGACTGTGAAAGATCCTTTGATCTTATGGCAAAATCTGAAAGAAAGGTATGACCATCTTACAACAGTAATTCTTCCTAAAGCAAAATTTGACTGGATTCACCTAAGGTTACAGGATTTTAAATCCGTTATTGAGTATAACTCAGCCATGCACAGAATCGCTTCACAGTTAACTTTGTGTGGAGAAAAGATATCTGATGCAGATATGTTGGAAAAAACAGAGAGGATTTAAAAAATACTCTGAACTAGTTTCATGCTTATTGGTGGCTGAGCAAAACAATCAAATCCTGTTAAAAAACCACCAGTCCCGTCCTACTGGCACTGATCCATTCCCAGAAGTGAATGCGACAGTTTCTGGTCCATTCCCTATAGTGAATGCGACAAATAAATATTCGGGTCACACTAGAGGTGGTGGCCCTGGACGTGGACGTGGACGAGGACGAAACAATTTTCGTGGTGGTAGAGGTGGAAAATTTAAAAGATCGTATTCTCACCGAAAGGGGGAACCAAAAGATCGTCCACATGAAAAGATAAAGAAAACTGGTGAAAATCCATGTCACCGATGTGGTAGTACAGGACATTGGATTAATACTTGTCGTACGCCGCAACATCTTGTTGATCTTTACAAGCAGTCTCAGAAAAATAATAAAGGGAAGAATATTGAAACAAATTTTGCTGCTGAGCATGAAAATTTTGAGACAAATTATGCTGATGGTGATAACAATCTACCTTTCGTATCTGGCAAATTTATGGATTTGGACATCTCAGATTTCATGACCTTTGATCCTAATGGAGAAATTGGCCCTTTGATTGGCAATGGAAGTGTCCCGAAATTGGACTAAATTTATTTGTATTACTTAAGTTATTTATTTTTCGTTCAATTAAACTACTATTCGTTCTTTGTTTTCGGATATTATCAAGCATGAGTGTTAAGTTTATTTAATGGATATTACCAATAATTTTTATTTATAATAATCGAATATCAAATTTTGAATTTAATTACTATGTTACGACTTCTATTTACCAATTAATATGTGTACAAATCGTTACACGCTGCCATGTTTAAATTATTACGGACACTTTGTTTTACGTACATCATATATACTGAAGCTATCATCTCTTATCCTGCAAGTGAATTGGTAATTTAATGAAAAAAAAAGGAAAGAAAGTGAATGTGTAGCTAGCTAGCTGTAATCTATCATTTCTAGTGGACCATACTTTATTATCATCATAGTTTTGGTGTCGTATTGCTTGAGATACTCATTTGCTTACCAGTGGGCTCATGTTGCCATACTTGGCCATATTTATCAATTCTTGTTTCTTCTCACTGGTTCTCTGCTTCATACGTTTTTGAATAGCTGACTATATTTATGTACTCTTATTTGTTTTAAATATATCATAAAAGGAAATATGTACAAGGCTATAGTTTTAATGTCATAATAAAATTTTTATTATTTGAAGTTTTAACGCATGTATCTTATTACTTGTCATTTATTTTGTGAAGATCATTATGGGAGCTACACATGGAGATGTATGCCTCGCGGATAGTGCGACTACGCACACAATTCTTAAAAATAAGAAATATTTTACTTGTCTTAAAGAGGAAAAGACAAATGTTTGTACAATTGCTGGTAGTACAAAATTAATTGACGGCTCCGGAAGAGCTAATATTTTGTTGTCTAATGGAACAAATATTGAAATACAAGAGGCTTTGTACTCTCCTAAGTCAAAAAGAAATTTGCTGAGTTTTAATGATATCCGTAGAAATGGATTTCATGTTGAGATAGCAAATGAGAATGGGGTTGAATACCTATATATCACACGTTCAAATTTGAACAAGAAAAGTGTGTTGGAAAAACTACAAGCGTTATCTTCTGGCTTGTATTATATGAAAATTTGTGCAGTTGAATCTCATGCACTAGTAAACCAAAAGTTTACAGATAAAAACAAGTTTATTGTTTGGCATGACCGTTTTGGCCATCCCGGATCATTAATGATGCGAAAAATCATTGAAAATTCACGTGGACATTTATTAGAGAATCAAAAAATTCTTCAAACTAGTGAATTTTCATGCGCCGCTTGTTCACAAGGGAAATTAATTATTAGGCCATCACCTACAAAGATAGGGAATGAATCTCTTACATTTCTGGAAAGGATACAAGGTGATATTTGTGGATCTATACATCCACCAAGTGGACCATTTCGATACTTTATGGTATTAATTGATGCATCAACTAGATGGTCACACGTATCCTTGTTATCAACTCGCAACCTGGCGTTTGCAAGATTATTAGCTCAATTGATAAGATTAAGAGCTCACTATCCAGATTATCCCATTAAGACTATCCGTTTTGACAACGCTGGTGAATTTAGTTCACAAACTTTTGATGATTATTGTATGTCTATTGGGATAAGTGTTGAACATCCTGTAGCACATGTTCACACTCAAAATGGTCTTGCTGAGTCATTAATAAAACGTATTCAATTAATTGCGAGACCAATGCTTATGAGGTCTAAATTGCCTATTTCGGCATGGGGGCATGCTGTTTTACATGCAGCAGCACTAATTCGCATCAGACCAACGAGTTATCATAAATCATCTCCCCTAAAGTTGGTTTTTGGTCACGAACCAAATGTTTCTCATCTAAGAATTTTTGGTTGTGGTGTATATGTTCCAATTAGTCCACCACAACGTACAAAGATGGGACCCCAAAGAAGGTTGGGAATATATGTTGGGTTCGAATCTCCGTCAATTATTAAATTTTTAGAGCCATCTACAGGAGATTTATTTACGGCCCGTTTTGCTGATTGTCATTTTGATGAATCACTTTTCCCAACGTTAGGGGGAGAAAATAAACAACTGGTAAAAGAGATAAGTTGGCATGAATTATCATTATCTCATTTAGATCCTCGTACTAAAGAATGTGAACTTGAAGTTCAAAGGATAATTCATTTACAACGGTTAGCAAACCAACCAACCCAAATGCCTTCACTGATCCAAAAGGAGTGATAAAATCTCATATACCAGCTGTAAATGCTCCAGCTAAAATTAAAGTCCCTGAAGGACTTTCAATTGCAAATGAGTCTAAAGCACGCATGAAGCGTGGTAGACCTATTGGTTCCAAAGATAAAAATCCTCGAAAACAAAAAGGAGCAAAAGTTGATAATGGCAATGTTGAGGATAAGATAGCTTTTGAAAAGCCCCTTGAAAAGCTTGGAGACATGACTGATAATATTAATCTAGAAGAGATTCAGGTACCTGAAAATAAAAATTGTGAAGAGATCTCGATAAATTATGTCATGTCTAGAAAAACATGGAACCGAAACAAAATCGACGTCGATGATGATGTTTTCGCATTTAATGTAGCGCTTGATATCATGCATAAAAATGAGGATCATGAACCAAAGTCTCGTTGATCAGGTGCAGGGCGTAGAATTGATTGGCCTAAATGGAAAGATGCTATTGAAGCGAGAATTAAAATCACCGCTAAACGAGAAGTGTTTGGGCGATGGTCGCACACCCAATGGAGTAAAGCCGGTAGACTACAAATGGGTGTTTGTGCGAAAAAGAAATGAAAAAGGCGAGATAGTCAGATATAAGGCTCGTTTAGTTGCACAAGGTTTTTCACAAATACCTGGTATTGATTATGAAGAGACATATTCTCCTGTAATGGATGCAACTACTTTTCGATATCTGATTAGTCTGGCTATAAGGGAAGGACTTGATTTACGTCTTATGGACGTTGTTACAGCTTATTTATATGGCTCGCTTGATAATGATATATACATGAAACTCCTTGAAGGTTTTAAGCTTCCTGACACATTAAAATCAAGTCCAAGAGAGCAATATTCAATCAAGCTAAACAAATCTTTGTATGGTTTGAAACAGTCCGGGCGTATGTGGTATAACCGTCTTAGTGAATATTTGTTAAAAGAAGGTTATAAAAATGACCCTATTTGTCCGTGTCTATTCATAAAGAGGTCAAAACCCGGATTTGTGATTATTGTTGTTTATGTTGATGATCTTAATATTGTTGGAACTTCTGAAGAAATTACAAAAGCCGTTGAATGTTTGAAGAAGGAATTTGAGATGAAAGATTTAGGAAAAACAAAATTTTGTCTTGGTCTGCAAATTGAACATCTTGACAATGGAATTTTGTTACATCAAGGGACCTATATTGATAAAGTGCTAAAACAGTTTAAAATGGATAAAGCACATCCGTTGAATACTCCTATGGTTGTAAGAACACTTGATGTGAAGAATGACCCGTTTCGACCTCGTGAAGCAAATGAGAAAGTTCTTGGTCCTGAAGTACCGTACTTGAGTGCAATTGGAGCTTTGATGTATCTTGCTAGTCATACTCGACCCGACATATCTTTTTCAGTAAATCTCTTAGCAAGATATAGCTCTTCTCCAACTCAAAGGCATTGGAATGGAGTCAAACATTTACTCCGTTATCTTCAAGGTACGTCGATATGGGTTTATATTATTCTAATAAATGCAAAACAGTTAGTTGGTTTTGCGGATGCGGTTATATTTCTGACCCACATAATGGTCGTTCGCAAACTGGCTATGTGTTTACATGTGGTAATACTCCTATCTCATGGCGCTCTGTGAAGCAAACTATAGCCGCCACTTCTTCAAATCATGCCGAGTTGTTAGCAATTCATGAAGCTAGTCGAGAATGTGTATGGTTGAGATCAGTTATTCATCATATTGAAGGATCATGCGATCTATCTCCAAGAGATAAATCACCAACTATTTTACATGAAGATAATACTGCATGCATCGCTCAACTCAAGGTAGGATTCATCAAGGGTGATAGAACGAAGCACATTTTGCCGAAATTCTTTTTTACTCATGATCTTCAAAAAGATGGTGTCATTAGTGTTCAACAAATCCGCTCTAGTGAAAATCTCGCAGACATTTTTACCAAGGCACTTCCGAGCAAGGCATTTGAGAAGCTACTCAATCAACTTGGGCTACGTCATCTCAAGGATGTCAAGCGATGTTTTAATGAGGGGGAGTAAATACGCGTTGCACTCTTTTTCCCTTAGCCATGGTTTTGTCCCACTGGGTTTTCCAGGCAAGGTTTTTAATGAGGCAACACTTAGTGCGTATTACGGAGATTATTGTACTCTTTTTCCTTTATTAGATTTTTGTCCCATAGGGTTTTTCTAGTAGAGGTTTTAACGAGGCATTTTCTCCGATGATGGACATCCAAGGGGGAGTGTTACGAAATATCTAGAGATATTATATGGATGTCCATATATTACCGTATCTTTAGGAGATATTCTATTACCATATTACATATGTACTCTCCTACTATATATACCCTTCATATGAATAAAGCTGAATACCTTTTCTGCTCTCTCTATTCTCTCACAACTCTCTTTTATTCATAACAATATATATATATATATATATATATATATATATATATATATATATATATATATATATATATATATATATATATATATATATATATATATAGGGCCGAGGTTGAGGTACGAACTGAGTTACGGTGCGAACCGTACGAACTAGCTCAGTTATACTATTTTTTTTTCAGATACATTTTATTTCCTTACCATATACACCTCTTATTCAGATACATTTTATAACATAAGTAGATACACTTTTTCCACACTAAAATTCTAGATGCACTTTTACACTTTTTTTTCAGATACACTTTTTTTCAGATACATTTTATATTTTTTTGCGGATACACATGTCAGTAAAACCAGATACACATCTTATCAAATCCACATACACAAGTCAATAAAGCCAGATATTAAGATACACAATATAATACTTCCAGATACATAAACTAGTACTTCCGGATACACATACTAATACTTTCAGATACCAAGTGTATCTAGAGTCATATTACATGTATCCACCAACTACCACAGCCGATACCACCGCCAACGCCACAACCACCATTACCCCACCACCACCGCCGCCACCCCCACCACCACTTCCACCCACCTCATAACCACCACATCACCGACTCAGGTAGGACATCACATAACAGTGGTGCCTGTGAAGAGAAACAGATAGATAGCAAGTAAGAAGGTGACGATGCTACTTGGAACAGGAGGTAGCTTTGCACTGCTCTATTCATCTACCAAGTAAGTGAAACATCATAGATCCATATTAGACTCTCTAATTTAAAATAAAATTATCTCACAATTCATTTCTATGTGATCTATGTAACATGCATGCAAATAAAAAAGCATAATAATAAAGATTAAGGAAAAACAATTTCATTACATTGATTTTGATGGTAGTATTTGGGCACAACCAAGATCTACAACTTAGTTGTTCTTGAGCTTAAAATAAATGGCAAGATCCTCCATCATCAAGTGTCCAAAGTAGAACACCTCCTCTCTTAAGCACCCAAGAACTTACCTCAATATCTTACTAATATTAACTAGATATATAATAAGATTACCCTTGAAAATCATACTAACACTTCGTAAAAATATTAGATTTATAATACTAACACTAGTATTTCTATTTCTAATATTTGAGGATTTTTAGAGAGAGGAACACATTTTTTATTTCACATGCAAAATGATGTATCAAAAATGAACAATGAAATTGGTGTGTCACATAGGGAGGCCGGATGGAGGGAGGTCATAAGAGAGGGAGTTGAGCTGTGTTTTGTGCCCAATGAATTGGAGCATAGGATAGACAAAAAGCAATGGGAAGATGCACCACCAATTAGATTAAAAGGCATGCACAAGTGTGTCATGGTTGTGTCTTGTGCACACTATCATATACACAAATTACACGGTCCATATTACACATTTACAGGTCCATTTTGGTTCTTATATTTGTCTCACAAATACGTGTACGTTTTATTTAAACATCGTTTTATGTTTAAATGCTTCCCGATTAATTTCGTCTAAAAGACTCCGTAAATATACGTGTACAGCTTCACACATATATAACGTACCAATACTAATCACATTAGTCAATTAGTACTAATTTAACAATTAACAGCTTAATTATTAATTCCCGTCTCACATAATTTATTATTTAATTATCGCATAATTAAATAATAATTTCCGCGCCTCGAGTTCACAACTCGATATCTCTCTAAATTAATTAATCGACTAACTCTTAGTCAATTTATCAAGGGACTAATTAAACTGTATCTCATACAATTAATTAGCTTTCGTGTTGGGGCTCGTTACTTTAGGTGTGACTAAAAGGGATCAGGCTGAACACCGCCGTCTCACGAGAGTAACATCAAACCCTAGTTGGCCAACCGTTACCGATATACGTTGATCAGCTGACTAGTATTGCCAATGAATATTCCATGCATATTCCTTAATGAGATTTAATCATATAATCACGCACTATTGTGGAGGACAAATACTCCAACAATCTCCCACTTGTCCGAGACAAGTTGTGCGATGATTATAACACACAATTGTGGATAACTCCTTATCCTAACAATATCCTGCTTATACCATACAAGGGTGTGTTACCGATTCTCTTGTCCGTTTTAATAACAATCTCCCACTCAATGCAAGGTGTCTTTTAGGTCGCACTTGCACATGAACATATCGTGAGTGGTTTTCTCGATCGGGAGTGTGACTGCAAGACCGGAAAAATCTACCATAGATTACTTCCGAGCGTGGCCATGCATTTCCTAGTCACAACTCCTCGAGTGGCCTAGAGATGTTTAAACCCAACGTGGGTCGACAATTCCTGTCTGCCCTATCTATCATTTTGCACAATACAGATCACCATGACCCAGTAGATGTCCTTCGGTCTCCTTTCACGGCACGACCTAGGACAAAAACCAAAGTCACTCGGAAACTGCACAGTGTAGATACCCAGTATCTGCACCTTCCAAAAACCACCCGATGATGATCGGACTATAACGTGTTTTTGATATGCGTGCGTGGATTGGCTATACATGAGACGGTTTAATGCACTACTCAAATATGAAAAATGATTTCAAAAGTTTTCTAACTTCATTTGCATTAAAATAACACTATTTAGAGTTAAAACCGTCTTCGGACCCAAAGCCGACTCAGAAACCCGCAACTCGGGTCAACATGAGTCAACCCGAGTCAACCCAAATCTTGAATGTCAAAAATAATGCCATGAATGTCTTTATCATGTCATTTCCATTAAAATAACTCTATTTAGAGTTAAAACCGTCTTCGGACCCAAAACCGACTCAGAAACCCGTAACTCGAGTCAACCTGAGTCAACCCGAGTCAACCCAAATCTCGAATGTCAAAAATAATGCCATGAATATTTTCATCATGTCATTTCCATTAAAATGACCCTATTTAGAGTCTAAACCGACACTGAGCCAAAAACCGACTCGAAATTCAAATCCCGACTCACACGTGTCAAACCCGAGTCAAAGACACAAAATACCTACCCCAAATATCACCCAAGAGTAAGCTTACACGAATAAGCAAACCTCAATGACCACAAATCACAACCAACAAAACATTGGTTAGAACAAATGCAAAATCCAAATTTGCAAAAGGGACAACACACCCCATTGAGTCACGGGGTGGCTCGCGCCTAAAGCAGGTGTCTCCTTAGCCTCCAAGAAAAATCGACCGACCTACCATCCCACATTTCTCTATAAATACCCACCATCATACACCATAAACTTCACGCGAGAGTCCGTCCCCCTCACATCTTCCTTAAACTTCTATACTCGACTTCCTAAGTCACAAAATCGACACGTGTTTACGACCTACCGATCGTAAACACAAGCCTTACACATATTGTTTGGTACTGTCGCCGTGCATTCGACCGACCCATTCGACCAACTCAACATTAATCAACATGTTTTAATTAACATATTTTCAACTCATTTTCAAAACAAAATCCTTTTTTAAGGCACTCTTTTTAAACTTCTTGATCGTGAGTAGTCGCTACGAGAAAACTTGTCTCTAAAGTCGTCTATGTCGCAAACATCATACACGTAAGTTTGAGGGTGTAAAAAACTCACTTTATTTCATGTATTTACTGTTTTTATGAGTCTATAAGCATGAACAATGCATAACACGATTCAAATATAGGTTATACGAGCCAAAACCGAGTTTTGGCCTGAGACAGAAGCTCCTTGCTATGAAAGGGAGCTCGCGCCTCTTGTGGGTCTCGGGTCAGACTCATCCGTGTTTGAGTTCGTCTTTCCTTCAACACTTTCTTTTATTTTTTACTTCTTTCCTTTTACGGTATTTACCATTTTAATTCATTTTTATGATGAACATATTTTGACCATTATTAAAATTATCCTTGGTTCTTTATACCATGGCGGTTTATTCCGTGACTCGGTGATATATTTGGTTAATTACATTTTAATGAGTATTTTAACACCCTTTTCTTTTATTTAGCATTTTTCTCATTTGTTTACATTTGTAAACATATTAGTCATAATTCATAATCATCTTTGGTTCTTTATACCATGTCGGTTTAATCCGAGTACGATGACAAACTTGACTAATTACAGATAATTGAACTTAACATAATTAGTTCAAATCAAACATTTTCCTTTTACACATTTTATTATGCTTTTCAAACATGCAAATCCGACAACGAATATTACTAACATAATAGTAACTATTCCGAGTCATGGAAATCATATTTGAAAATCTTTCATCATAAATACGGTTTTAAACAACCTTTTCAAAAACCAGGAGACGCCCCCTTGGGTCGGCTCATGGCTCGCGCCCCAAGGGACCGCCTGTTTTCACATTTCAAAACCAGGGCAGAGCCCCTTCCATCGCCAATAGGCTCGCGCCCCAAGGGGGCTGCCTGGCACTGTTCTGCCTCATTTTTGGTACTTGTCTAGGATGATCCCGATTACGGTTAATCCGAATACATGGCGAATCAGATTGACAAATTTGCGTTTTTACACTTTGTCATTTGACATCCTTTTTCAACAAATGGATCGTGTTAAGCATCATAATCCGAACTTGGTAAATGGATGTTTAATTTCCGTTCTCACATGCAAATCAACCATAAATCCAACTTGACATCTTATGCTTGATATTTGGATTAACAAACCGACTTAGAAAGCTCACATGTTAGGTTAAGACTTTTGGATGTGCATTCATGCATTTACACCGTTTTATCAACTCTTGCACTTAAACAACCACGATCGATCAGTAGAGGCCGCTAACGCGGGCGGGATTGGGTGTCCGATTAAAGGGCTTCCCAATACGTACCCTCACCCCTTACTCAGAACCTTTGGATAGTGGATGGCTTTATCCAGGGCGCACGAGAGTCATTTTAGGCATAGAATGCTAAAAGGGGGACGAGTCCTTATCTTTAGTACCTATGTTAAGCACCGCTTTTTGCCTTGATTGACCTAGGTATAAAGTTGATTTGAATGGGTTCCAAGCATCCCACAAATGCTTGGTGGCGACTCCGAACATCTCTACTGTAACACTACGGATTTTGTTAAGTTGTATACTCGACCGAGTAGAGCCTACTCGGCCGAGTAGTGTTAATTGTGGATTCTGTTTTGGTTCTGCCGAGTAATACTCGGCCGAGTATGGAGAATACTCGACCGAGTAGATGATACTCGGCCGAGTATAGCTTTACTCGACCGAGTATCCGGTCTGGCGAATGTTATTTCATCGGTTAGATTAGGGAATGTTAGGGTTATTTTATATTCGACGTCAGTTTCTAAAACATCACTTCCAACCCTAATCATTCTACGATCTCTCCCTAATCACTCCCTAATCATCCTCATATCTCGTTGTGTGTGCAAATCGTCGTGATCCTTGCGTGTAGTCTCTTATTCTCTTTTGTTGGTAAGTTTCATTCCCTTGTCATTTGTATTCTTTTGGGGTTACTGTATATATGGAATTGGGGAAAATGGGATTGTGCAATGTGTAATTGTATTATGTGATTATTGTTGTAGGTGACGATGTGATATTTGTTATGCATTTGTATGGTTGATTGCAGCATAGCGGATTGCGAAAAGGTAGGGTTTCTCCTACTCAAGATCTTTTAATTGATTGAGATTGCATATGTTCATAATTGTTGTTATCTGCTGATCATCGGAGGATGGGTGTTGTGGAGACTGTGTTGGTGTGGTTGTGTTGTGACAGCTGTGATGCTGTGTGTGTGTGTGAATGTGGTGGAGTCACTTGCGGGAGTGGCTTCACACCCTAGTTCGCCCTCCGTGGAACCCGTCACGGGAGGGGATGTGCACATTAAGGGACAGGGATTGTTAGTCGCTCGTTGATGAGCTGGACTAGGTGGGGATGGGCTGCGGTCACCCATCGCGCGAGGATTACCTGTTGCGATGGGTAATGCTGGCGGGGCTACACACTTCGGTGTGTAGTCGGTTCTTCTTGTCGTGAGATCGATGATCGGGTGGTAGTAATGTTTGTTGTCTTATATTGATTGAGTAGTACTGACCCCGTGTTGTTGTTTTGTAAAACCTGCGGTGATCCATTCGGGGATGGTGAGCAGATTGTGACAGGTGATACATTTATTGAGCTTGGGGGCAGTCATGGGAGAGTCACCACGCTGGATTAGATGACACCATCACGAGCTTTAGTTATTGTTTTGGAAGTTGTTGCCATTTGGATAATTCGTTTATTAGATTTTGGAGACTATGTAACTTTTATAATTACCGTACATTAATAAATGTGTTTGGACTGTTGCTTTTGATATATACTAACCTCGGGCAACCGAGATGGTAACAACCTTTCATGCTGGGGTAGTCCTGGTAAGGTACCTTGGTATGAGGGGGTGTTACATCTACATCGTTTCGAGACCTTTGCCGAGACGATACCGACCGATCTAAAACGATCCGGTCGAAAGCATTTTTACGCCGCCGAGCGTGGCTTTCAAAAGACCGCTGCATGTCCACAGATTGGCTTGGCGTGCAGGTGGCCCGCGATCGCGGATCGGTAGGCGGCCTAAATCCGCAAACCGAGACGAGGCCCATGTCCACATTTTGGCGACTCCGCTGGGGATAACTAGGACACTTGTGTCTTTGTGATCCTTAGAGGTGAAACTCGAACGAGGTCGTGGTTAAAGTGCATTAATTGATATTACGGTCATAAGTCGGGTTCCTTGTCCAGACCCACAACCTAAACCTTTTCGACCAATTGGCTCGTCTCGTCGGCGTGAGTTTTCTCATCCCCGCGTTTTGAATCCCGATTGAGTTAAGCATACCGTTGACGTTACACATTTCTGTTTCGTCAAAGAGCTTTCATCACCTTCGAGCACGAGGCTAGGGCACCCTCCTTACTCATTTTGTTTGGATTGGTATCCCTCTAGAAAATCGGGGTTTGATTGCTTGGTGTGTAACCCACCCTTTTAAGCCCAAACCCGTGTCAGCATAATGCATAATATAATGAACTAAGAGTGCTTATGTGCTACTTGATCATAAGTCCTTCCGTGTCATTTCAAACTTTCAAAAGCACATTTTTGCGCCGTTATAATGGCCATTTTAAACCTCGGTCTTTCGCCGACCGTTGCACGCCTTTTTAGGCCGTCGTAATGACGATTTTCAAACCCGGTTTTTTAATAACCATTACAACATGCCTTTCTAGGCCGTCATAATGACGATTTTTAAATCCGATTTTCATAACCATTTTAACACGCCTTTCTAGGCCGTCATAATGACGATTTTCAAATCCGGTTTTCATAACCATTTCAACACGCCTTTCTAGGCCGTCGTAATGACTATTTTCAAACCCGGTTTTTATAACCATTTCAACACGCCTTTCTAGGCCGTCATAATGACGATTTTCAAATTCGGTTTTTATAACCATTTCAACACGCCTTTCTAGGCCGTCGTAATGACGATTTTCAAACCCGGTTTTTACAATCGTTTCTAAGCACCTTTTTAGGTCGTTATAATGGCCATTTCAAAACCCGGTTTTTTTTAACCATTTCAAATGCACCTTTTTATACCGTTGTAATGACGATTTCAAACCTTGGTTTTTACAAACCATTTCAAAATACTCTTTTACGTCGTCATAATGGCCGTTTTAAACCTCGGTCGTTCGTCGACCGTTGCATTCTCAAAGCGCCCCTTTACGCCGTCGTAATGACGAATTCTACCCTCGAATTTTCAAAATTCAAAATCAATTTTTAAACAAAAACATTTTCAAACCGTCGTAATGACGATTTTGACCCGTGCAACTTTCCAAAATTTCAAATGTCATTTTCGAAATCAAATTTGGATTTTCTAAGCCGTCGTAATGACGATTTCAATTCTCACAATTTTCGATTTGCATACCGTCTTTCAAAGGTTAAAACGGTTTTATAACCCGTCGTAATGACGAATTCAATCCTCACAATTTCAAATTTCAAATCTTTGAAAACAAATTTAACCGTTTTCAAATTTCAATCCAATTTCAAACCATTTGAAAACAAAATTAACCTTTTTCAAATTTCAAATTTCAAATTCAACATCAAATCTTTGAAAACAAATTTAACCGTTTTCAAATTTCAATTCAAAATCAAATCTCTGAAAACAAATTTAACCGTTTTCAGATTTCAAACCAATTTTCAAATCTTTGAAAACAAATTTAACTGTTTTCAGATTTCAATCAAATTTCAAATATTTGAAAACAAATTTAACTATTTTCAAATTTCAATTCAAAATCAAATCTTTGAAAACAAATCTAACCGTTTTCAAATTTCATTTCAAAATCAAATATTGACAACAACTTTAATCGTTTTCAAAATCCAAATCAATATTCAAATATTTGAAAACAAATCTAACCGTTTTCAAATTTCAAATCCAACTTCAAATCTTTGAAAACAAATCTAACCGTTTTCAAATTTCAAATCCAACTTCAAATCTTTGAAAACAAATCTAACCGTTTTCTAATTTCAAATTCAAAATCAAATCTTTGAAAACAAATTTAACCGTTTTCAAATTTCAATCCGATTCCAAATTGTTTGAAAATAAATCTAACCGTTTTCAAATTTTCAACCCAATTTTAAATCCTTTGAAAACAAACTTAACCGTTTTCATGGACATTGTGATGACGATTCCAAATTCTTTAATTCTCGATTTTCTAATCCGTGATTCGGGATTTCAAAAACCTTATTCGGAAACAACACATTGTTTTCAGAGCCATCACAATTTCAACTCAAACCGTCTCTTGAAAACAAACTTAAGACAACCCTTTCAACTGGCCGACCTTTTGAAGATCCCTACTCTTCGAAAGCTGTCCATAAAACGACAAATGAACCTTTTTGAAAATTTCTATTTTCGAAAATTTCTGTCCACCTTTCCGATTCAGCCTCGAGTCGATTTCAAGTCAAGTCGTCTAGATAACGTCGAATCTCCGCCAAATTTAGTACCTACCTTTTGGTCTAGGTCGTGTGGGCCAATTGTCGAGACATCTTCAATGGCAGAGTCAAAACCTCTCGGGTACTAAACCCGTCTTTCCCCTACATTACGGGTCAAAGGTCAAGTTGTTTACATGTCTTGTCCAACGGCGTCACGCCATCGACAAACTTCCAAATCTCTTCAGAAGTCGTCTGTCTAGGCATCACTATGCCAAAGTTGACACTCGAGTCTAAGTTCAATGTCATGCACCAAGAGTTCGAACACAAGAGGTCATTCACGATCTTTAATGAACTCATAACCTATTCACACCGTTGTGTCTCCACAACAAAACTGCCTTTTGTGCATATGTGTCGTACTTGCCTTTGTTTGTGCAATCCCTTGCCAAGACGAGTTATAACGCCTATCGTTATGTCAAATAGGAATTCCTTGGGTGCCATCGATCACCATCCATAAACTTAAGAAGCTGATCAATCTTCATCCGCCATGACTTCCGCTGAAATCAACAACATGGTCCTTCGACTCCTAGCTACCATGGAAAACATGAGCACTCATCTCTCCCAAGTTGAGGACAAACTGATAACCGGAAATTTTCCCTCTTCCGATATTGAGCAAAGGGTTAAGCTCCTTGAAAGCCGGCTACTGGCCAACGACCAACCAAAACCAGACGACCTTATCGGTCCTTCCCTGTTTTGGGTATGCCTTATGCCACAACCTTGGAAAGGCTAATCTCCCGAGGAAAACTCAAACCGATTGGTCCAACTCCGGACCCTCTACCAAATAAGTGAGGTCGAAGATGGGATGGAAACCTCTTTTGCCAATATCACCAAGGCCGTGGCCACGATACTGAAATGTGCCTCCCTCTAAAAGGTGCCATCCTTTATATGATCGAAAAGGGTGAATTACCACAACCTCCCTCAACAAACAACAAAATCAACCCTCCGTAAAACCCGATTGGACACAAATCAGAATCTTCCCTAGACTGCTCTCACCTCAGTCCTCCCGACGATGAGGAAATTCATGCAATTGATGAGGATGGCATACAAAGCGGTATAATGATGCTCTCCGTCTCCATCAACAACATATTCTCAAAGCTGCAAGTGGCTATCGATGATTTGAACACTCGGGTGGCTAATTTGGAGAAGAGGTTTGGTAGTACATAAAATGAACCTGACCACCATGGAGAAAACCAACCCTCCCTTCACCAACCAACATCTGTTGAAAATGAGGAGTCATCCGATGGTTCCCACATCCATGAACCTACCAACAAAGAACATGAAATCACCTCAACAAATATCCTTTCAAAATACCAAGCAACATCCCAAAAACTTCCCATTGACAACGACCAAATCCTGCTTCCGCCCAGGATTGACAAAAACAAAAACAAAACTCACAAAAACAACCCAAGAAACACCAATGTGGGAACCACGGGAAAACATCAAAGGGTATTCACGGATCTGGGAATAGCATATGGCACCGCTCTGGAGATACTTGCTTCAGAAGGAATGCTGCAACCTATTGGTCCGACTCCGGACAAACCTGAACACAAAAGAGGTCGTTCATGGAACGGAAAGGCCTATTGCCATTACCATCAAGGCAAGGGCCATGACACCGAAACCTGTTTCAAACTCAAGCATGCCATTCAAGATATGATTAAGCTGGCAAAATCATAATTGCACCTCTCAGTCAAGACAATCCTCCTGAATGTCTCAAGTCAAACAGCAAGGTTGAACGTTCTCAAAGGACATTCACTAGGCTCAACACAACCTATGCCGCAGCTCTTCAAAAGCTTGTGACTGAAGGGAAGCTACAACCGATCGGGCCTACTCCGGACCCATCTGAGTGCAAAAAATCCCGTATCTGGGACGGCAATGCCTATTGCCAATATCATCAAGGAAAAGGTCATGACACTGAAACATGCTTCAAACTGAAACATGTTATTCAAGATATGATCGACAACCATGAACCGATAGCTTCATCCCTATGCCAACGAAGTGATGAAAATAACCCTAATGAAAATCTGTTTCTGCAAAGAGATAAAAGCCTCATGAACTATTGTCCTCATATCATTCCCAACAACGAGAGTGAAGTGCTTAAGTAGGTCAATGCTCAAGATCAAACATTCAAGCCGCTAGATGCTGCGAAAGAAACCTTCGAGGAGGAATATGATGATTAGGAGTTCGTATCTATGATTATGTCCGAGTCCGAGTCCGAGTCTTAGGCTTTCTCATATCTATCCTAGTGTCTGTCCTTTTATTCCTAAGTGACAAACTGGGGGCTGTCCCCATGATTCACATGTATTCATCGAGTCTGTGCTAACATCTTATTTATCTAAATAAAAGCACGATTTTCAACTATCATATATTCTCCCCTTTACCATTTCCCGTTGACAACGAGAATTGATTTAAAACAAACAATATGTTCCAATTCAATGTGAGTACACTGGAGTGACGTTCCGTACCGAGTAAGCGGAGGACTCAAGACTCCGTGTCCATTTTCTTTACCTATTCCATGTCTGGCAATAGAAACCTTTTATTAACGCCCTATTTAGAACGAGCTTCTATCAAAGGGATCCTACGATGAACCCAGATAACGAACCAGAACATCTCCTTGTTCATGGTCAATGACGGAAGGCAAGCCCATTCCCCACAAAAACATCCCAATACCAAGAATCAACCTCTCACCAACAGGTACATCCCTGTCTGCACCTTTACCTGCCTCTAACGAAGGACGGCAAAGAACCAATAAATCAAAAGCCAAAGCGTAAGGCAAAAACCAAAGGGCCAAGCCAAAAGCCATTCGGCCAATAGCCATTCATCCAAAGCCACAACGAAAGGCCAAAATCAAAGGCCCAAGGCAATATCCATTCACTCAAGGCCAAAGCCAAAGTAAAAACCAAAGCCGAAATCAATTCGCTCAAAACAATTCAACCAAAGCCAAAGCAAAAGCCAAGGCTAAAGTCAAATCACAAACACAAAATAGTGAAATTCAAAAATCGCTATTTTCACGAATTTCAAACGACGGAATCAAACACCGTCATTCTCAAACCACAAAAAAAAACAGAATAGTGAAATTCAAATTCGCTATCTCTCACAAATTTCAAACGGCGGAATCAAAACCGTCTTTTCCCAAATAAAAAAAGAAATGGCGAAATTCAAATTCGTTATTTTCTCTCAATTCCAAACGACGGAAATTAAAACCGTCCTTTCAAACAAAAAACGAAATAGCGAAATTCAAATTCGCTACTTTCACAAATTCCAAACGACGGATTTAAAAACCGTCCTTTTCAAACAAAAATGAAATAGCGAAATTCAAGTTCGTTATTTTCCCACAATCTCAAATGACGGGTTTAAAAAAACCGTCACCTTTCAAACTTTAGACCAACGAAGTCCAACACACCAAGTCTAGGACCAACAAGTCCAAAGCCCAGGACCCATGAGTCCAAAATACCACGTCAAGGACCAACAAGTCCAAAGTCTAGGACCCATGAGTCCAACACCCAAATATAAAGTCCAGGACCAACAAGTCCAAAGCCCAGGACCCATGAGTCCAAAATACAAAGTCCAGGACCAACAAGTCCAAAGCCCAGGACCCATGAGTCCAAAACACCCAGTCCAGGACCAACAAGTCCAAAGCCCAGGACCCATGAGTCCAAAACACCCAGTCCAGGACCAACAAGTCCAAAGCCCTGGACCCATGAGTCCAAAACACCCAGTCAAGGACCAATAAGTCCAAAGCCCAGGACCCATGAGTCCAAAACACCCAGTCCAGGACCAACAAGTCCAAAGCCCAGGAACCATGAGTCCAAAACACCAAGTCCAGGACCTACAGGTCCAAAGCCCAGCACCCCTAAGTCCTTCTGCAGACTACTACAAGGAAACCTATCTAGGATCCTGGGGATTCCCCTCAAGATCATAATCAAAACTGCTTCACCCCTAAGTCCTTCCAGAGACTACTACAGGGAGACCTATCTAGGCTTCTGAGGATTCCCCTCGTGCTTTTAATATCACACCTTAACCTTTAAGGTCCAGACATGGAAATCTGATCCCATATTATTTACCAACCATTTCGTGCTCAGGCCACATCAAGTCGGAGACCCTATTCCGCACCACACTACAAGCCGTTACCCTTCGGCCTAAACACCACAAAATTCTTGCTCCAGATTTTTATCTGTTAAGCAAACCCATTATTACCAAGATCCACTTCTTGAACCACATCCAACTCTTTTTCTGATGGCTTTTTCCCAGTTTCCACCATTCTCATCATCAACCTGGCTATTTTATGTAGCTGTGTAGTAGAAATTAATGTCAGCATATATAGTTAAAAATTACGTTGGTTCAAATACAGTATTTATAGATTACCTTCTTGGAATCATCACCACTTCGAGCAGTTTTCCCAAAATAGTTAGTGATACCAACATGCGTCGATACCCCTCTCACACGACCTGGATGCTCTGCTTTGCCGATTGCCCTAGCAAGAATGTCCTCCCGTCCTTCAGGCTTCCATTTTCCTTCTTGTACCTCCTTCTCATAGATCCTCTACATACCCATAAAACCATTAAGCAATACACAATTATATAACTCCGACTACCAATGGTAGGAGTGACATATTTATTCAAACTTACAATTTTCTCTTTAATGTCCTTATCATATTTAGTTTCTGTCTTTCCATTCTTAGGAGTGTGACCTTCCACCCAAGCATCGTGACAACTGAATTTTCCAAGCTTTGCCTACAATTCATTCATCACATTGATATCCTCTCAAAATATGTATGATTACTATGAACATATATAACATCCGACTAAAACACCTAATAATCTAATACTCTAAGAATTATGTACTTACAAGTTTCTTCTTAATCAATCTATAACCAACTCGGGAGCCGTAAAAGACGGTCTTTTTCTTTGAAATGTTCACCTTGTTCCTCTCACTCATAGCTTTCATCAAATAAATTGTATCAAGAAACGTTAGCATGACCAAACACTAAACTAAGTATACTTCTTTACTTATTATTATTAAGTTACCTTAAACTTATCAGACTGCCTATAAGGGATATAGCTATCCCAATGGTCTTGACTGACATTTGGATACTTCTTTGTTGGTGGGTTCTTGTTCATCTCCCCGTTTTCCTTGTTGAACAAGTGCTTCTCAGCAATCTTTAACTTCCAAGAACTGAGGGCTTCCCCTGTCTTTGTTTTTAGGTACTTATCATACTTTTCGGGACAACGTAAGCTAACTGTATATATGATGAGCATAGTTGGTATAAGTGTTTCGGCTAATACACATATCAAGTAGTAACTTAATTTCAGTAAAAACATTTATTATTGTATATACATACCTTTATTCTGTTTATTAGCATGGTGTTCCGTATTTTACTCAGTTCACTGATACGCGGCGTACCGAGAGGCACATACTGTCTTACACAACAACCAATCCAACTCACAAAATACCTGGCATACTCACCATATGGCAGCCCCGTATCTTTATCCCATTGTAAAGGATTAGGTATCTTTGAATTTTTCGCTTCTAGGGAAACCCTGTGGCGCATTCGACCCGCAGTGTGTTGCAAATTATTCTCATCACCTGAGTCGTCGCCTGACGCATTTCCATCGTTTCTTTTCCGCTTTTGGACCATATCTAAAGCATAAATTAATAAACAAATAATAACAATGCATACTTATAAAAACAAACAAATCTACCGAGAGGAGGGTTTATTACTTCTTTAAAGAGGAGAAGCCGGATTGATATGGCGGCGGCAATGGGGATGATGACGATGAATACGATAGCGATGGGGTAGGCTGGTGGTTGAGGGGAAGCTCAATGTTTGAGAATACTATATGGGGGAGGGGAAGCTCAGAGTATATATGTGTGAATAATACAACACTTGCAAGACCTTGTTTATTGGAAAGTAATAAACACGGTATAAGAAAAACCGTTATATTTTGTTTCCAAACAGACTACGGTTTTGTTTGAAACCGTAATTGATTCGTACTATCTACAACGGGTTAGAAATAACCGTTGTCTGTAATATTTTCATGTTGTTTGATTTTTCCGCCAAGAAATAAAGCATCATTTTTATATACATAACAACGGCCTAAACCGTTATAACTGTATACATCCTTAACAACGGTTTGGGTATAACCGTTTTATTTTATATTTTATTGTGTTTGATTTTACCACCAAGAAATAAAGCATCATTTTGTATATGCCAGCTAATTACAATATGTTTCTTAGAAACGCTTGCTTATTTCCATTAATTTAAAGGATTACAAGTTTACACATAAAAAGTACAAACTACCACCATACATAGTAAACTAGGTAAATAACAATTAGAAGAAGAAATTTGACAATTAACTTAAGCCATACCTCATTATTTTTGAGTTCTACGATATCCATGGTTAACTTCTTGCATTCTTCTTTTGCCTTCAATATTTCACTGTCATTTCCCCGCTTCGATTCTTCAAATTGATATAGTATACTTCTCACTTGAGTAATCTCGATATCCATGCTCTTTTTCTCAATCACTAACCTGTTTATAGCCTTCCTCTGTGATGTGACCATTATTTGAGCATATTTAGTCCCCGAATTTGCCTTGTTCCCATGCTTTTTAGTGCATATTTGGGTCATTTATCGTCTTTAGTCCTTTATTTTACATATTCTTTGAGGTTTTGATCCCTTGGTAGGAAAAGAGTGCAAACCTTGCATTTTCATGGCAAAATGGAGCTAAATTGATTGAATCCAATGACCAAGCATCAAAGAGAAGACAGGACTAGAAGGCCTTTGTACATACTATAATAGATGGGCAATGATGAGAAAAGATCCTTGCATCCCCGACGAAATCTTCAAGGATTTTATGAAGAAAAAGGAAGAAAAGAAGAAGGGAAGAAGCTGATCAAGAATCTGAGCGGATTGCCCACAATCCACCGGTCGAAGACCAGGAATCCGAGCGTCTTCCTCCGAAGGCCGCTCGTCCAAAACCACCACAATCCGCCCGTCCACCCCACAAATCCGCTCGTCCAAAAGGCTCTCAATCCGCTCGTCCCGTGCCCTGGACGCTCGGATTGTGTGACAGCTATTTCGTTTTCTTCTTGTTCTATGAAGGATGCGCATACCTCGGGAAAGACTAGCAAAAAGGAGACTCACATATTTTTCTGAGTGGAGCGATTCCTCAAGGACTTAATCGTCATTTAAGCCCTTAGTAAACCCTAATTTGTGTACCTAATCCCCACTATAAATACCCCATTAGTCTAATTAGATAATCATCTTCTTCTTATCAATCTTTAGTGTAGTTTATATCAATCTAATCTCTCATTAATCTTGTAATCAATTTTTAATCAAGTCTTAATACAAATCTCATTTCCTTAATCTCTCTTTTGTTCATCTTTCATTTTGGGTAATTGAAGATTATTTGGGTTATTATTGGTATATTGACAACCTTCCAATCAATCATCAAGTACTTCTATTATTCTTTGCTTTATTATTGGAATCATTAGTAGGTATAATTCTCTTAACCCCTTTTTAATTATTGTTAATTATCTTCATTTATTCATCATGTTTTACTTTGTTGGTATGATTGACAACCTTGCTAGCATGTTCAACATGATAATGAGTGAGTAGTTTCCTTAGCTATGGTTAATGGGTAATTAGGGGAAACCAACATGGGGGATAATCCATGCTTAAATTAATATGTTTTTATAGTTTATTTGCTTGCTTGTTGTGATCTCAACTTATGCACATGTTATGTTTGATGAAATGCGAGCCTATGAATCCTTGCATTTTTTACCCATCACCTATCTTTTCAATGAGACTTGTAAGACATAAACCAACTAGAGTCTCATTAGACCATGCATATAGTTGAGTAGGGAAGATTAAGTCGACTTGTAGGTGTTGTACAATCTAATCGATTCGGCTCCGGGACCCAAACTTTCCTAGGATTGTAAGATATAAAAACACTCGATCCATCACAACAATAATTGCTTACTTATAATTTGAGAATATGTTTATATGATCAATTCCCATGAATCCCCTATGACCCCATGACACCCTAGTGCCTTTTATCAATTGTTTACACCCCTTTTTAATCATCTTGCTTGTTTACTTTCATTGCTATTTAGTTTAGTGATCTTCTATTCCACCCCAAATTGTGACACCCCTAGACATCGCTAGTTACAATTGAAAACCTCACTTCAATACCCGTCCCTTGGGATCCGACCTTTACTTGCTTCTTTACTAATAGTAGTTTTGTTTGTGGAGTTATAAATATTGTTTTGTTCTAGGTGCTCCTAACGACAAGTACCGAAAACTAAACCTCTCAAGAGGGCTCAACCACTCTGCCACTCAGTCATTGGTTCATCAACCCATTTGAAGTAATTGCATCCACTCATTGTAGTCTCGGGATTATAGAATTTGCAAGTAAGAAACTTTCTTTCCGGATTTTGCAAGGTCTAAGAAGTCCGCAATGCTGCCGGAACTGGGCAATTTCATGTCCCTGTTGAAATAGAGGAAGAAGAAGAGCTACCATTTGACATAATTTGAGTAATAAGAGAGAGAGAGAGAGAGAGAGAGAGAGAGAGAGAGAGAGAGAGAGAGAGAGAGAGAGAGAGAGAGAGAGAGAGAGAGAGAGAGAGAGAGAGAGAGAGAGAGAGAGAGAAAGAAAGAAATAAAGAAAGAAAGAAAGAAGGTTATTTAAAATAATGTTATTCAACAATTGCATAATTTAACACGGTTTTTATAAGAACCGTTGTAATTATCTTATTAATATCTTTCAGTTTTTATTTATTTTTAGAGGTTTTTGTGATCTAACACGGTTTTTATGCACCACCGTAATCATTATATTATATGTTATTGTTTCATTCATTTGTCTGTTCGCAAGTTATTTAAAATCTATGTTAATAAGCATTTGCATGTAATAAAGAGTAGAACAATATATTAAAACGAGAATATTATACAATGGCTTAAAAAAAGCAGTACAACAAGGGCAAAAAAAGGAAACACAATAAAAAATAAAAAAACCACAAAAACAAACAGTTAGCTAATTAGTATATTAATCAAACACCCTAACATGAGTTTGACTAGGAGGTGGGTACTGAGGATAAACATGATTATAAATCAAGCGTACTACATCGGCATCAAGACGGGGATCAAAATGAGGTACTTCTTCGTCTTCCCATGATTTCGGTACATTAATAAAATTGTACGGAATGAGCCTTCTCATTAGATGTGCGTCCTTAGCGGTGGCAACCCATAAGTGAGGCCCAGCGTGAACATAACGATCCTTAGGGTGGTCGCTATAATAGTCACTTTTGCCCCTTTGATGGTCACGTGATGCATACCTTGCAGCGAGTTGTTTTGCTTGGCGAAAATCGTCAAGACCATCCCCTCGAAACACGATCAGAGCATATCCAAGAAACCCACGACCAGAAATCCAAGCCGGGTAGATTGCCCTAACATTTGAAAACCCATTCTCAATGAGGATGTCCCTCAATGGGTTAAGAGACTTAGAAGCTGGATTCCCAATAGCATCGCGTATGACTGGGAGATTCTTAATTATGCACGTAATCGGGTTAATATAGCGGGTTACCGATTGTTGAGGATGTGCGACTGCGGATGATGAAGACTACGACATTCTTTTAACTATGATATGTATGTATATGTAGATTATTTAAAAAGTAAAGTAGAAAGGTTAGTAATAATAAAGTGATTCTTATTGTTACTGGAAATATGATGCTATTTATAGTATAATAAAGCTATAATTAATTGGATTAATTTCATCCATACGTTACATTCAAACTTGTATTAATTGTGCATGCATGCATGAGGTGAATAATGGTCAAACAAACAATAATAGGGCATCTTATATATATATATATATATAACTGGGTTGAAACGCTGTGGATGCGCCACGTGTCCTATACAACCTTAATGACAAGCATTTATTACAGCTAATCATTTAATATGAACATAATAAATGCAGCATAAATCTCAGTAATATTAATTATAATTTAATAAATTTTATTATAAAATTACATTAAATAATTACGTTGATTTGATTCTAAATTTATTAAAAAAATATTCTGATAAAAATTCTAAATTGTAAATAAAAACGTTCATTGCGAAAAATGCTTTCAATGGAGTATAATTTTCATTATATTTATTAACATATTTTGATATGTAGAGATGATTAAAGTGAGTATCTTACAATGTTTTACATTTACGTAAAAAAACATTTTGAGAAAGTTATAAAACTTAGACCATTAATATATTTTGAAGAGTCATTGTATTTATTAAAAAAAAAACTTAAAAAAAACTACTAAAATATAAGTTTTTATAGTGTGGGAACAAAAAAATTATATTGCGACAAAATGAATACATATGAGATTTTGAGAGGTTTAAATACTCGGATAACGAGTATGTATGTACATAGTGATCACGAGTGAGTTTGAATAATCAAAACAATAGTAATGATTATTAAGTAATATAATATTATATAGGGGTTTTCTACGTGGTACCCCGTGTTTCTTCACATTCTATGTGGTACCCCTATATTTTTGAAAATATAAGTGGTATCCTTAAATTTAGTAAAATGTTCTAAAAATACCCAATCTACTAAAAATCACGTTTTTAATATGTTAGATTTTGTAAAGAAAATATGTTTACAATTGAGTAGACGATGATTATGTTAATGACATTACAAATTATTGTCAAAAAATCAATAAAAAATGTATAAATTAAACATTTTAAAGAGGCGGATTAGAGCATTTTGGGTATTTTAAGTTGTTTTTATCATGTTTAGGGGTATCACGGGTATTTTTGAAAAACGAGGGGTATTACGTAGAATTCGAATAAATACAAGGGTATCATGTAGAAAAACCCTATTATATAAACAACATGAAAAAGTAGAATACACATTACATTTTCCTTTAATATCTTTAGTTAAATATGTATACGTCAAGAATAAAACATTAGTTATGACTAACTAGATATTACTTTTATTTAAATATTTTATATGTTATCTTATAAAAATGATATTTGAGAAAGTTCAACCTATTTTATTTACGGTAAACTCTTAAACATCGTTATATATAATTGTTAAAAAACAAAATGTGCAAATTTCGTATAGATATGTTTGACACATAGCACATGTAAGTAGGGCTGGGCACCGGTCCAAAACCGGACCGGACCGGACCGGAACCGGAATAGGCAAAATTCATGGACCGGGACCGGACCGGATTACAAAAATTCCGGTCCGGGACCGGACCAGAAAAATTCCGGTCCAAGACCGGACCGGACCGGCTGGACCGGAATTACCCACTTTTTCAAATTCCGGTCCAAAAATTCCGGTCCATTGGACCGGAATAAAAATAGAATTTTAACAAAAAAAATGAAAATAACAATAATTCCGGGCATTTCGGTCCAAACCGGTCCGGACCGGAAAATTCCGGTCCCAGACCGGACCGGAAACCGGAATCTTAGAAAATGATGGACCGGAGACCGGACCGAAATTTTTAATTCCGGTTCCGGTCCACTCGATTCCGGTCCGGACCGGTCCATTTTTCCAGTCCGGACCGGATTATGCCCACCCCTACATGTAAGACACAACCAAAACATTTGAATAAGTTTAGTTTGGGCCATATATGTTTGATACATAAATATCAAACGTAATACATACAAAATTAAAAATTGCATAAAATTACATCACATCATTTTGAACAAATATTTTAACTGATTTGGAACATAACGTATCGTGAAATGATATAATTGATACCTTAATGTTGATTGATGCATTATTCGAATAGGTTTTATTTTAATTAATGTGATATTTGATCAGTTACAATTTTTTTTGTAAAACGTTGATCATGCGTAATTAACTATAACTTAGTATTAGTTTTAATTAAAAATTAAAATTATATGTATTTTATTTTAAAACACTGAACTTAAACCTAAAAAAATAAAATTTGAGAAAAACAATTAATTTATTTTTATTTATAGGTAAAAATATTAAATGTTATATATGAATTATATTATTTTTCTTCAATTATAATAATAAAATTTTAAAACAGGTCGCGCGAAGCGCGGGATACTACCTAGTGCATTGGTAAAACCACAAACTTTTCAGTTTTTACAGTGGATCTGTATTTACAACAGTTATAAGAAAAACTGTTGTTTATTGGTGTAATATGACAACGGATTTACAATAACCGTTGTTGATATATGAAATATGATAACGGCTTAACAAAGAATCATTATCTTTTTGGGTTATACATACGGTCAAACAATCAATACTGTAACTTTGAATCTGAAAAAGTAAAAATTACAGGGCATGCATTAGTCAAATCACAAACACTAGAAAATCACAGATAATTAAATATATATTTTTTAAACGGATTCTGTCCAACCGTTGTTGATATGTGTAATATGATAACGGCTTAACAAAGAACCGTTATCATTTTATGTTATACATATGGTCAAACGCGCAATACTACAACTTTGAATCAGAAAAAGTAAAAATTACAAGGCATGCATTAGTCTTGTTAAGTAATTGGACCGTTGTGTTTTTACTAATTGGACAACGGTTTTTTGATAACCGTTGTAAGCTAATATGTTTAACACGGTAGAGTTGACCGATTCTTATTTAACTTGTACCGTTTCCACTTTCCAATTCTTAACTTGTTAAGTTTCCAATTCTTATCTTATTATTATACCGGTTCCAATTCTTACTATCTTATTATACCGTTTCCAATACAACCCAAACTCATTATAAGTAGAATTATAATTTTCAAAATCTTAACTTGTACCGTTTGCACATTCCAATTCTTAACTTGTTAAGTCCTCCATTAATTTTCCACATCGATTATGTCGTCAAGTTCATCAACTTATAGTGGTTCATATTATTCATCAGCTGATGATGATGAAGCATCATATGAACCTCTTATAGGACCCCCAAGTAGATTTATGTACGCTAAACACTTTATGTGCATCATTCACAATCTCCCGTATACAGAGGACGGGCATGGAAAGGCTATACTCTCGTATAGCCTTGACTGGTTAATAGGTTTGATTCGGTTAGCCGGATAGAATTTGGTTCAAACTATCTACCCGAACAATGATGCGCATCATGGCTTCGGGCGGTGCGCCCTCATCGAGTTTGGAGGGGGTGAGGAGAAGGAATGCTTTCGTCAGGCTCGCAAACTTGAGCGGGCATTCTATAACAATGACTCTTCGAGACTCTGGTTTGATCAGGATGAACAGCGGGTAGGCCCATATTTATGGGTTGCGAATGAATCTGACCGTCTCTTACTACTTCCGATTCTGCACCGCCAAGGTCGCATTGCCGAGCAGGGGACAGTGCCGTTGCAATGGGAAAAGGACTGTGTGGATTGGGCTGAACGTGAAAGAGACATATATGGTGATATTGTCTCTGAATTCCAGAGGATGGGGTAACAAAAAACATACTCCGTCCATTCAACTCCACACTACACATTTGCTTTTTCACGTTTGTCAACGCTTGTTTTACGCGATTTTTTTCTTTAGCTTGATATTTTAATGTACTCCTAAAAATCTAAGTCATTATAATAAAAGTTTGATATTTTTCTGGTGATATTGTCTCTAAATTCCAGAGGACGGGGTAACAAAAAACGTAACAAAAAACATAAATAATTAAACTTTAATTCAAACCACCACCATAATCCAAATACAACTTACAATGCCAGATAATAATTAAAGACTTAATTATTAGAATCTGATGAAGTATTAGGATACTCATTATGAATTTTGATATAGAGCAAGTCGTAGATCGGCCCTTCATTATCACCGGGAAGTGCAGGTGGAATGGCCTCTCTCTCCCATGACATAGGCACGGTGGCAAGAATGTGATGCTTCCTGCAAAGTTTCAGCAGATGATGATCAAGATGGGTCGCAACCCATAGATAAGGGCCTTGTTGTTTATCATCCGAATATAAGTCCTCTTTCCCGGCATCTTCCCCCGCAATCTAGCCCCTAGTTTTCTTGCCTGACGAAAACTATCATGGCGGTTAGCTTTGTCAAACACGATAAAAGCGAAGCCTACTGATAAGTCCAATTAATATACATTTTACCCCAATATGTTAGCTCCAATTTATATGTCATTATGCACTAATCTTAGTGATATTGAGCTAATATTTGTATTTCTAGTTGCATTTGCACGTTCTATCATATTTTGTAGGTACTTAAGCTTTAAGGAGCTTAATTCCACATATTTATAAGCACTAGAATACAAAGATAAGTTGAAGAGAAGAATGGACCAACAATGAAGTAAAGCATGGACTTGCATGAGCAACTGTGGTGGATTAATTTAAGAAATGCACAACATAAGTCAAGAAATGAGCCCAAGTATAAAATCAAGTGTTAAAGCCCAAGTAGAAGAAGATGGGAGAATGCCTTGGATGCTCATCTTAAGATGCTCTTTGGTTGCTAATTGTGCAATTAAGAAGGAGTTGATGGCCAACATGGGATTCTCTAGGCAATTACTCAAGTAATTATGAGAAATATTTGGGGTTGACCCCTTGTATTTGCTCTAAGTTTCACCCATTATTTCCTATATAATGGGTGTAGACTTCAACATCTATGGACACTACCATTCACATATATTTTTATTCCAAAATTCTCTCTAAATATTAGTAGTTTAGTTTAGTTTAGTTTAGCTTGTATTAGTTTGTTACAACATTTCCATTATCAAGTTCAAGATTTATTCCAAGTTATTTCCATTTGCAATTGTTCTTCTATTTTCATTCAAGGTAATTTTATCTTTATTTTAATTATGTTATTTATCATTTCATTTAGCATTAGTTTAGTATATATTTTCACAATGTTAGAATAATTTTCCTTTGTATAGGGAATAAAGGAAGCTATGCATGATTAAGTAATTTGTAAATGTCAAAATAAGGATAAGTTAATATTGTATAATTGTTTCTATCACATGTTTGTACCATAATGTTTAATCTATGTTTAAAGGCCTTATTCATCGATTAAGTTTGTTCATTCGTTCTAAAGTCGAGAGGCACGGAATTGAATTAGACTAAGCATGTGTAGTAGGACGACCTAGTCATGGACGAGAGTTTCTCTAGGACCCGGTCTATGGTTGATACTAATGCCGTAAGGTGGGTATCTCTAAGCCTAAACATTTACCGCAAAATCAACTCCCTAACTTGACATAAACATTTACGTAATTAGCATGTATGACCCGACCTCCCTAGACAATTTATTTTTATTGTTGTTTTCATTTTATTTGCATAATCAACCAATCAATTAATCAACTGCATCGAATCAAGATAAACTTCACTCCATAAAAATTAATTAATAACTCCCGTCTCCTATGGGTTCGTCCCCTAAGTACTACATTCATTTGTTGTCTAGGGTATAAATATTATCTTTGTATAGGTGTGCGATAGTCTATCACCTACCAAACCTTGCTTGTTTGTAGACACAGGGTACACTTTTTTAACCGCGGGGAAACCGGAGTTATGAATCATTTGCGTCAACCACCCAAAATTAGGGTTTAAACCCTTTCCATTCATACCATAATGAATCGGGAGATTAAGAAGAATGCAAGTAAAAGGTTGTGCGTAACGAGAATGTGATTGTAGTTCCGATACACCAGCCATATTTTTTTAGAGAGAAATTTAGAAAGAAATTAGAGAGTAAATGTTTGATAATTTAGAATTTAACTTAAAACATTATGAAGACATATTTATAGAATTATTTTGGTCAAATTGAATATTATTGGTCAAATTGAATATTATTGGTGAAATTGAATATTTATTAAAGTTCAGTTTTGAATGCAGTAATCAAATTGAAAAATCTAATCAAATACTGACAACGGTTGAATTGAAAAACCGTTATCTCATAATAGAAAATAATAACGGTTACAAAAAATCCGTAGCTATAACATAACAACGGGTAACAAAAACCGTTGCTGGTGTTAATTTAGTAACGGTTTTCGAAATGTCGATATCTTAAACTGGTAACAGTTTTCTAACAACCGTTGAGAAGAGTGATTCTATAACAAGTTTTTGAAAACCGTTAAAAGTTTTTGACAACAGTTTGTTAAGCACTCGTTGTCAAATTATAATAACAACAGTTTTCGAGGGAAACCGTTATTCCTATTAGCACGGTCTCGTTTTCCGCCATTATTTGGAAAACGGTAATCTAAGTGTCGTTATTAAATGCATTAAACCGTTGTGATACGCTCCTTATTGATTGCCAGATTTGGCGTAGTGTAAGAAATCTTTTATGTACGACTCCTCATACATATCTGCTTTATACATGTATAACTTCTTATACATATATACATATATAACTTCTTATACATATTATCCTTTATGTACATAGCACTTTTACATGTTAACCATTCCTTAACTAGGCCCATAACATCTTATAAGCATAGGAATGTTATCGTGTAACCCTTTTACACGAAATTCATAAATTCCTCCAAACTACAAGAGTAAATCCTCAGTGCTTCTCAAGTACTCAAGGATGCTCTTGATAATGATCTAGTGACACTCACTAGGAAATGATTGGTAATGACTGTTAGGTTCATATACCCATATTAGATTCATCTATTCATTTTATAAATTACTTATAATTTATATTTATGTGGATCTAGTTGTATGCATAACAAAATAAGGAGAAAAATGATTTTCTTACATTTTATATGGACGAATTAAAGGGCACTAGGTTTGGACTCCTTCCAAAACTAGATCTGGAGCTATTACTATTATGGATGATCCTCCAAGAATCTTCATGCATTTAAATGTAGAATGCCTCCTTTTAGTTTCACCCAAGACATTCCCATAACACTAATTCATATACTAACTAGGTATTATAAATTAGTAACCTTAAATATGGATCTAATATTATTTTCATTACTACTATAGTAATTTTAGAGGTTTTTGTAGATCTAGAACAAAATTATCCATAAAATAATTTTTATGAGAGAAGATAAGAGGGAGAGCATATGAGATTCCCTACAAAAGAAAAATGAGAACCAATGTTCTCAAAATGGGGAGGGGGAACCGGTTTTGGTGGCATGGGGAAGGCAAGGCTTTTGCTTTTTATCTTACCCAAATGCTTTTTGTCTTACCCATAATCCTAGGTAGGTTTAGCTAATGTAGGGTAATTATCATGTTTATTTGCATAAATAAGAACACCCATTATCACCCTTAACCACCCCATTTTCGGTCCACCCTTGATAAAATGGACATCCATTTTACAACTTACATTTTGTCATTTGTAATGTGTGACATGTGACACATAACATGTCACAAATAATTTTAATGCATATTTAATAATTTAAATACCATTATATTATCAAATAAATTAACAAATAACAATTTAAATGGTAATTCACAATTACATATATGTAAAATGGGTTATTTTGAATTTAGTTAATATAATCTACAATATTTTGTAATTATAACTATCTAACAATTCCTATCTCAAATGTTTCATAAATATTAATCAATTTTAGTAATATAACAAATTAATTACTAAATCGAATCTTATTTAATCACATTACAATAATATATATAACTCTCTCTTATAAAATTAATTACTAATTCACAATTTAAGGATTTAATTAATCCGTATCAATATACGATTAATTAACTTTTCAGTTTGGGAATCGTCCTATAGGTGTGACCTTAAGGAATCAACTGATCACCATCGTCAAACGACAGTAATGTTAAACTCTAGTTAGCCAATCATTACTGATTAATGTTGATCAGTTGACTATATAATGAATCATCCCTTATGTATTCTTATTATGAGATTTAATTATGATTTTAAATCATGTGATCGCACTATTGTTGAGGACACATACTCCAACAATCTCCCACTTGTCCGAGATAAGTGTGCGTCACCAATTCTTTTATCCTATTACATCATCTCCCACTCAATTCAAGGTGTCTTGTAGGTCGTACTTGCATTTGATTATATCTTGAGTGGTTTCCTCGATCTGCAGAGTAACTATTTGACCGGAATTATCTACCGTAGATACCTTACGAGCGTGGCCACGCATTTTCAGTTCACTACTCCTCGAGTGGCCCTGAGATTTAAGATAACCCTGACAAGGAGGTGGACAATTCCTATCGCACTATTCCCTTCGTATACCCCCAGCTCATCATGATCCAAAAGATACCCATTTGACTTCAGTTACAACAGTCGTAGAGCATAAACTAAAGCCAATCAGAAACTGTGCCAACTTGGGCGAACAGTCTTTAGTCAAAGAATCGACTCATAGGAATATTATAGTAGCTCTTGCCACGACCAGGCTGTATATGAATTACCAGAACTCTATAAGTGTTCACTGCCCGACAGAGTGTCCCATACAGTCTGCCTATGTGATCGACTAGTCATCTCTTATGACTCTATATCACTTGAACTTGCCATCAATCGCATCACACTCTAGTTACTTCGAGACGTCACCTCATATAAGCAACTAGGGGCTATTAATATGTTAATCCAGTTCACTTTAATAGGGTTCAACGTTGTCCTTACAACCTATTTGGATATAACAAAGTAATAAAAGAGTTTTTATAAAACTCAAACGATGAATGTATTATCACATATGTAAAATTGATACCATATCAATTATTACATAATCTATAACCCATAGTTAATATTGTATATAACTATACATCCCAACTCAATTGAAATGGCATGACTTATCATGCTTAGCCTATAAAAAAAAAGCCTTGGTTAGCGAGTTTTAGCAATACATTGCACTTTCCCTAACCTTACTAGATACTATTTCCCATTATTATGTATAATCTTTATTATAAAAAACTTTTGAGTACATGTCTAGATCCAATCTATATATAGGCTCTCTTGCCTTTGAATAACTCCCACTGTTCTCACAATGTATAGGGATAGGACTTCAGCTATTGGAACGAACTACCATAGTTCCTCTAATTCATTAAACCGAATCCTAATATGATCCCCTCCTAGTTTCACATCTCATTATTGCAAGTGTACTCAATTTTCATAGTGTATATCTCGTTGTTCAACTGCCTAGGATGTTTCTATCAGATATCCTCCTTAATTAATATATCCAAGATGGTTCTCTAACCATCCTTATGTGTTTAGAATATGGTATTTGTGTAACTCCTTGCACATAAGTCCATCTCATTTCTAAATGCTTAGCTTCATCTCTTTAGCACTTCCTGAGTACTAACTAATGAACTATGTGGCAATATAGAGACTTCTCTCAAAGATTCAATTTGTCACTTTTCGTCATTCTCCAAGTATACGAAATTTAAGAATGGTGATACATCTTAGCGTAATGAATTAATCCCGCAGCGGAAGCATGTGGATTCAATTTCTATATGTTCAATACTTTTGAACTTGTCAAGATTCTTATTAACATAAGAATATTCATTTAATGCTATTATCCTTTTAGAACTATCTTTATAGGTCTGGATACCTTAGAGATGTATTTATCTTCTGCTAAGTCTTCCATCGTTCACAATGATCAATATGTCCCTTACATATAAGACTAGTAACACCATATTACTCCCACTAAACGTCATGTACATTATCAAAACATACAGTTTAACTCCTTAACCTCTACTTAAGACTTCTTCTTAAGTTTGCATCCTACCTTAGGATAGTTGCGATTATCAAAACTCATACAAGATGACTTTGAAATCCAACTATCAAATCATATCCTAAATCAAAAAAGCGTTGTTGTTGGGTGCGAAACCCTTTGCCACCAACCAACCACGCTAAATAAACATTTTCATGTTTATGCCACGGAGTTCAAAACTAGATAAAGCATTTTAATAAGTTACAGGATTGTTACTTTCAAAAGGTAACATGACTCTTGTCAACTTAGGTTTCGAAGAAATAATTACTGATTTTGACCAATAAAGAACATCTTCCTACGTATTATTCTCAGTTTGTGGCTTATAAACATTTTCCCCCACTCTGTCTTTAAGAAATAATAATCTTTTCTTAATAGACAGCATCACGAGCCACAAACCCTTCGTTCTCTTGATCTTGTAGGAAAAATGAGCACATGTTTACTAGCGAAACACGCTACAATTTAGGTACCATGCCTAACCATATCTCATATAAAAAGTAGATGATTGCTTTAGCCATGTTTTGTTTCAGTGGAAAATTTAAATGCCAGACAAATTTTATAACAGAAACTACCTCCAACTATAATGTAAAGATTCAATCATTTCATAATGAAAGTGAACTTGCGATACGATATCATACTCTTTTTGTGTAAATAAAAGTCATCACTTTATTGTTCCCCATTGTAACAAAGTACTAATACTTTGGTTTTATAATATGTAAGTTTTGATACTTTTTAAACATTCATTGAACTTATTCAAAGAATTTTTATTCTTACCTCATTAAGTGGATATCAAGTATCTACCTAATTCGTTGGTAAAAGAGATGAAGAAGTAATAACCTACTCTGATTGAAAGTGTATTCGACCATACACTTTAGAGTGTAAATAGGGCGAATATCTTGCTAATGCGATTTTCAATCGAGAATTGAGAAATGATTGGGGTCACCAACTTTAGTCTTGTCAATATGACATTTATTTCTAGTTTGAATATAATTACCTTGATTTGTATGGTCTCACCATAAACTTAATCGTGGTATGTAAGGGCACAACGCTTGTTTTAATTGCACAATAAAGAAACCCTTTGCGTTTTATACAAAAACTTGAATTATATTCTTATTTAGACTTATTGTACATCATAACAATTATTGATGTACATTTCTAAACACAAAACTAAAATGAGTACACTATAATATTCTTGCTAGTCGTTACATGATAATACCAAATATTATGATGAAATCCACAAATTTGTATCAAATACTCATGATGTGGTAATTAGCAAAAATGCAATGTTAATGTCATAGATATTCAGGAAGGAATATGTTGGAGTAACACGACCAACGTCCTTGATCTTTACTTATTTGGGGTTTGTCTCTATTTTAGTGTCTAACACTTTTTCTTTCGAGCCTTGTTCTATCCTTAACAATTAAGATAGGTACTTACTTCTTATTGCTCCTACTAACTTCAAGAATTTCTACTTGATGAAGATTTATCTTCATATAAATTCCTAGTTAATCCTTCACAAGGGTTAACTCTATTGTGGTATTTGGATAATCAAAATTTCTAACAAATTAATTTACCAATTTAACATTGTCATGTTCTTAACAACTTGGTGACATGTGTTTAGGTTGAGCAATAAGACTTTTGAACCATGGATGCATAGAAGATATAATCAAAACATATTTTGACTAGTAATTACCTCTAGTCATATTTCTTCACAAGAAATCATACATAGGTATGTTAGGAATTTTAAGATGCTAATCTTATATGACATAGGACAACTCCTATGGAGTTCTATGGAATAGAACGATTCCTATGGAGCTAGTCCGGAATCTATGATACGGTTCATTATTAGAAAGAGATTCTTTGTCGTTAGCAATAGTGGTTTAGCGGAGACTCGTGTTACAATCGAATGATATCGCATATGAGTAGGAGTAATGAAATAGAACAACATTTAAAAAACAACGAAGTAGTGGGAAAATTAAACATTCATCGTTATATCTAAAACATTTTAGCATGTTCTAGCATTTATATAATGACCTCCACCCAATTAGATAAATGATTCCGAGATCCAAATCCATAGTAGCTCGATTGTGGGACAACGGTCCCTCTACAACCTTTACTAATACAACTTGGTGGGTTAACCCTCTTAACCGATTCTACAATTAGAACTCTCGGTCGATGAATTTACGATAAGTTCATCTTTAGCCCGAACATATTGCGGCTATGGTCGCAAAATGCCTTCGTTGAGATCAACCAAATTTTCGAACTGTAATAACTATTTATTACCCCACTTACGTATAATATTTCAATACCGTATTGTATCTATATGAAATTGAGATTCATGGTTTCCTACTATTTGGTAAGGCTAAGTCTCAATCTTTTAAAAGTAAAGGTCTTGTCAATTTATTATCTATCAATTTAAAGTGAGCTAAAAGTTGAATTATCGATAATTATAATTGACACGGTCGATTACTCGATATGATATGCATGTGTTGTTTATGGCGATTTGGCAATGCATGCAACATATAATGAAAAATGCATAAGCAATAAATAAATTTCCTAGTATGGCCTTCCTAAAATAGAAAATCTAATATTCTATTTACTAATTCGGAAACCAACTCCTTTGGTCCCTAGAACTTCATGTGACACACCTCCCAAGGAAAACACCGTCTTGACCGGAACTCCTTTCCGAATGTCTCCGTCTTTAGGAAACTTCGGAATTACAAAATAATAACAAAAATACATATTATAGCTATTCCTATTATACATTTATAATAAAAATTTAAATCTATTAAATTATAAAACGGTGATGTGAAATCACATTAAAATTACAACCAAATCGATATTCCCTTTCATTACAGGTAATACCAATTAAAAACTAAGGCCATACTAAGATAAAATTACATAAATAAAATATGACATTCATCAATGAATAATGCAGCATCATTATATGATCTAACATGCCAAATGAAAGTGTCAAATCGCCCTACTTAAACCTTATATCGTATATAATTCGGTTTTATGGAAATGCGTGATAATAACTTATTAAAATCACAAATCAATACTTAAATCAAATTTAAGCCCGAGTTAATTATCCTAACCTTCTTAGGACTCAAAAATTAGTTTTCACTAAATATCTGATAATAATTTAACTTGGTTTTGTATTATTGCTTATTAAACTTCTCTTAACCATAACAATTATGAAATAATTTCCAATAAATCATAAAAATTTGAAAAATTTCGAAACAACAATTTTTTAAATACTGGAATATTATAAATATTCCAAAAACTCAATAAAATTTTGCCCACAAAATATTTATAATTTATTTCATTAATAAATCATATAAAACATAACTTTTACCATTTAATTCCAAATTAAACATAAAAATTATGGAAAAATCAAAATCAAAATTTTGAACATTCTTAAAAAATTTCCAGATCCTGGAAATGGCAAAATTTAAACCAAAAATTTCGAATTTATTTTTATGACTAATAAAGTTGCCCTTTTATCGATTTTATCACATAAAAATCAATTAACATACCAAATGAATCAAAATTAATCATGCAACTTTAGATATGATGTTCATATCAAATATACAATATTAGGAAAAAATTTCATGCCATAAAATTCATTTTAGCTATTTTTGCTAAAAATAGTCACTATTTATATCATTTTAACCATTAAAATTATAAATCATGCATAATAAATCACATTTATCTAAAATTACTTAGACCGTATCTAATATAATCGAATTACAGTAAGACACGTTAATTTTACTCACAAGATCATCCGTCAATTTTAAGCAATTTAATTAACTCGTATCGGCATACGATTAATTAAATAATCAATTAAGAGTATTTCCCTATAGGTATGACCTAAGGGGATCAACTGATCACCACCGTCGCACGACAGTAATGTCAAACTCTAGTCAGCCAATCATTACCGATATGTGTGGACCAGTTGACTGTAAAATATTACATCCCACATGTATTCTTAAAATGAGATTTAAACATGTGATCATAATGATCGACAGTTGTGATCGCATTATTGTCGGAGGACACATATTCCAACAATATGTCCATGGATGAAATGACAATTACCCTAGTTCCATTCATGTAAATTTTTGAATTTATTCTTGCTAGTCGTCACACGATAATGCCAAATATCATGATGAAATCCACAAATTTACATCAAATACTCATGATGTGGTAATTGGCAAGAATGCAATGTTAATGTCATAGACATTCAAGAAGGACTTATTTGGGGTTTGTCTCTATTTTAGTGTCTAACACTTTCTCTTTTGAGCCTAGTTCTATCCTTAACAATTAAGATATATACTTACTTTTATTGCTCCCACTGACTTCAAGAATTTCTACTTGATGAAGACTTATCTTCATATAAATTCCTAGTTAATCCTTCACAAGGATGAACTCTATTGTGGTATTTGGTTAATCAATATCTCTAACAAATTAATTTACCAATTTAACATTGTCATGTTCTTAACAACTTAAGTGCTTGATGACAAGTGTTTAGGTTGAGCAATAAGACTTTTGAACCATGGATGCATAGAAGATATAATCAAAACATATTTTTACTAATCATTACCTCCAATCATATTTCTTCACAAGAAATCATACATAGGTATGTTAGGAATTTCAAGATGCTAATCTTATATGACATAGGACAACTCCTATGGAGTTCTATGGAATAGAACGATTCCTATGGAGCTAGTCCACAATCTATGATACGGTTCATTTTAGAAAGAGATTCTTTGTCGTTAGCAATAGTGGTTTAGCGGAGACTCGTGTTACAATCGAATGATATCGCATATGAGTAGGAGTAATGAAATAGAACAACATTAAAAACAACGAAATAGTGGGAAAAAACAACATTCACCGTAATATATAAAACATTTAAGTATGTTATAGCCACCCAATTATATAAACGATTCCGAGACTCAAAATTCATATTAAGTCTTGGATGTGAGCCTACGGGCCCTCTACACCTATTGCTATACTCTTGGTGGGTTATCCCTTTTAACCGATTCTACAATTAGAACTCTCGGTCGATGAATTTAAGTTAAGTTCATCTTTAACCCGAACCTATTGGGACAACAGTCCCTCTAATACTTTCGTTGAGATCAACCAAATTTCGAAATGTAATAACATTTTATTACCCCACTTACCCAACGTCAATAGAGAGCACTCCGAAAGATCGTATTGTACTCTTATGAAATTGAGATTCATGGGTTCCTACTATCTGGTAAGGCTAAGTCTCAATCTTAAAATGTGTGAGGTCGAGTCAATTTATTATCTATCAAATTTAAGTGAAATAAATTTTCGAATTAACGATAATTATAATTGACACGGTCGAATACTCGAAAAGATATGCATGTGTTGTTTATGGCGATTTGGCAATGCATGTAACATATAAAAATAAATGCAAAGCAATAAATAAATTTCTTAGTATAGCCTTCCTAAAATAGAAAATCTAATAATCTATTTACAAATTCGGAAACCAACTCCATTGGACCCTTTAACTTCAAGTGGCACGCTTCCCAAGGACTCCGTCTTGATCGGAACGCCTTTCCGATTGGCACTGTCTTGAAGGAACTCCGGAATTACAAATAATAATAAAAGACATAGCTATTCCTATTATACATTTGTAATAAGAAAAACTAATAAAAATAAAAGTGATACGAGATCACATTAAAATTACAACCGAATCGGTATTCCCTTACATTGCGGATAATACCGATTAAAACTAAGGCCATACTAATATAAAATTACATAATTCAAAATTACATAAATAAATTATGACATTCACCAAAGAAATATGCAGCATTATTATATGATCTAACATGCCAAATTATGTGCCAAATCGCCCTATTTAAACCTTATATCGTATATAATCCGGTTTTATGGAAATGCGTGATAATAACTTTTTAAAATCACAAATCATTAATTAAATCAAATTTAAGCCCAAGTTAATTATCCTAACCTTCTTAGGACTCAAAATTAGTCTTCACTCAATTTTTGACTATAATTCAACTTGGTTTTCAATTATTGCTTATTAAACTTCTTTTAATCATAACAATTATGAAATAATTTCCAACAAATCTTAAAAATTTTGAAAAATTCGAGATCACATTTTTGTAAATATTGTAATATTATCAAGATTTCAAAAACTCAATAAAATTTACCCACAAAATATTTATAATTTACTTCATTAATAAATCGTATAAATCATAACTTTTACCATTTAATTCCAAATTAAACATAACAATTATGGAATAATCAAAATCAAATATTTGAACATTCGAAAATAATTTCCAGAACCTGGAAATGCAAAATTTCAACCAAAAATTTCGAACTATTTTTTATGACTAATAAAGTTGCCTTTTTATCGATATTGTCACATAAAAATCAATAAACATATCAAATTAATCAAAATTAATCATGCAACTTTAGATATGATGTTAATATCATATATACAATATTAGGGAAAAATTTCATGCCAAAAAAATTATTTTAGCTATTTTTGCTAAAAATTAGTCACTATTTATATACTTTTAACCATTAAAATATAAACCATGCATAATAAATCCAATTTATCTAAAAGTTTACATACAATATGTAAAATATGCATGTGACATCATGTTAAAATTTCGTGGCCTATTTCGAAGTTTATCTATTTTTAGTCATTTAACCTCTATTTATATCATTTTTATCACATAAAAAAGTATAAAACATGCAAAACTAATCACAATGATCCAAAATTTTACATACAATATGAAAAATATACATGTGAGGTCATACAAAAAACTTACGGCCACTAGTGAGGTTTAACTATTTTTAGTAAATAAAAGTTCATTTTACTCAATAAAATGTAATTATTTCACTAAAAATCATTAAAATAAGCAATAATCATTCATAAATAATCAATAGGACCTAAAAACAATTTAGAACCAGAATATATAACATGCAAAATAATTTCGTGGCTTTATCACATAAATCACAAAATAACTAGTTTTAATTAAGTTACATTTAACTCGGAAAAACCAAACCGATTATGCATGCAACACCAAAGCTCTTGATGTCAATTGTTAGGTTCATATAACCCTATTAGAATCATCTAATTCATTTTATAAATTATACATAATTTATATTTATGTGGATCTAGTGCATGCATAACAAAATAATGAAATAAGGAAGAAAATCGAGTTTCCTTACATTGTAATGAAACAAAAATGGGCACAAGGTTGAACTCCTTCCAACCTTGTTCTTGAGCTTAATTAGTTTGGGATGATCCTCCAAATCCAAGTATCCATATTAGTGAAAGATTCATTAACCCTCAAATTAAACTCTTTAATTTTATATCTAATTATTCTTTAATTAAATATTATCATCTTATGCATGCATAACAATATGTAAATAGATAAGTAAAGAAAATATTCCTTACATTATTGAAATCGGTTTATAAGGGCGCAATTAAGAACACCTTTCTTACTTGTTCTTGAGCTTAAAGTAAATGGATGATCCTCATTGTCTAAATATTGTGAGAACCTCCTTTCAATTGCACCAAGACAAACCCTTAATACTAATTAATATATTAACTAGATATATGTAATTAGTGACCTTAAAATTTATCTTATTATTATTATTTCTATTACTACTTTTAGTAATCTAAATATAAGATTTTGAACAATTTTATTTTCTTTTCTAAAACTTAATTTTAGAGAGAAAAGGAGATAAGAGTGAGTTGTGTAAAAATGTAAGAATGAATGTGAAAAATAAGAACAATTCTTATTGTATGAGAGGGGGAAAACCGGTGGGTATGAGAGAGGGAGGAGAGCCAATGCATGCAAAAAATGCTCTTGCAATTGTTCTTATCAAAACTTATTAGGGTGTAGAATAGGCTATAATTGTAATCATTATGTTTTCCACTCAATTAAACAATTTAACCATTTCTTCCTAATATCCTCCATAAAACCGGTTTTCCTAGTTAAAGGGAGTCCATTTTATTTTTATCAATTTGTCGTTTTGTCATATAATGTGTGACATGTGACATATAACATGTTATTAATAATATTAATGCATACTTAACAATTAAATATCATTACATATATTAATTTAATTATATACAATAATTGACTAGTAATTCCCAATTACATATAAATAAAATGGTCCATGTTAATATAATCTACAACATATTGCAATTATAATTAACTGTTCATTCTTAATTTAATTGTTTCATAAACAAAATTTTAGTAATATAACATCTTAATTACTAAAACGAATTTCATTTAATCGAATTACAATAAGATTCATATTCTTACTCACATTCGAGAATTGTTCTATTTTAAGGAATTAATTAATCTGTATCATTATACAATTAATTAATTTTATCTATTAAGGGAATTGTCCTTTAGGTGTGACCTTAAGGGATCAACTGATCACCACCGTCAAACGACAGTAATGTCAAACTCTAGTCAGCCAATCATTACCGATTAATGTTGATCAGTTGACGTATAAAAAAGAATCATCCCTTTATGTATTATCGAGGACACATACTCCAACAATCTCCCACTTGTCCGAGACAAGTGTGCGTCACCAATTCTCTTGTCCTATTACAATCTCCCACTCAATGCAAGGTGTCTTGCAGGTCGTTCTTGCAAGTGATCATATCAAGAGTGGTTTCCTCGATCTAGAGAGTAGCTGTCTGACCGGAATTATCTACCGTAGATACCTTTCGAGCGTGGACACGCATTTTCAGTTCACTACTCCTCGAGTGGCCCTGAGATTTTTAAATAACCCTGACAAGGGGATGGCCAATTCATATAGCACTATTCCCTTTGTTTAGCCATAGCTCATTATGACCCAAAAGATGCCATTAGACCTCATTTACGAGAATGTAGAGCATAATTTAAAGTCACTCAGAAATTGTGCCAACTTGGGCGAATAGTCTTTAGTCAAAGAATTGACTCAAAAGAATACTATAGTAGCTATCGCTACGACCAGGCTATATGAATTACTAGAACTCTATAAGCGGTCACAGCCCGACAAAGTGTCTCTTACAGTCGGTCTATGTGATCGACTGGTCATCTCTTATGACCCTATGGCACTTGAACTTGCCATCAATCGACTCACAATCTAGTCACTTAGAGACGTCACCTCATATGAGTGACCAGGGGCAATTACTATGTTAATCCAGTTCACTTTAACAGGGTTCAATGTTGTCTCAACAACCTATTTGGATATAACAAGGTAATAAATTAGTTTAAGAAACTCAAACGATAAATGCGATTATCACATATGAATAGTCAATACCATATTACTACTTCACATTTTATAATCTAAAGTATACCTTTACACTTGTTAAGGTGCAATAGAAGCTTGGTTAGTGGATATGTCATGTATCCATTCATTCTAACTTTATGAATTGTTATTTCCTTCTATTTAATGTCATTTCTAATGTCATGAACTTTTCTAAGTACATGTCTAGACTTCTTCTTGGAATTGGGCTCTTTAACTTGAAAGATGCTCCCACTGTCATCATATAACTTGTGATAAAACAGTTGGTGGAAGGAACTACCTATAGTCCCTTTATAAACCACCTTATCACAATGTACACAAACTCCATTTGTAGAATTTGTAATGATTGATTCTAAAACATTTTTCAAGTCACTTCTGTGTCAATAAAATTAGCCAAGGATTTCGTTAAATCCTTATAGGTTTGGAAACTAAAGTTTGTGTAACCCTTTAACACACAACTTAGTATGTCTTCCAAACACAAGAACGGATCCTAATTTCTTTTCAGGAATTATAGTTGATGTTCTTGAAGGCTTTCAAATGACTTTTATACAAAATAACTTGTCATTGACTCATTATGCTCCAAGCATATTATTTATCATGGCATGTGCATACATGATTGTTCTAATGGCGGAAACATTAGCAATTGATTTCATGTGATCAACAACTCATAGGGTTCAGTGAATGACTATGACTCTATCATAGTAATTCCACTTTCATCTAAATGAATAACCTCCTCAACCTATGCTGATATTAAACCAATAAAGAATCTTATCAACATAAGATACTTATCTACGTGTCATCTTAAAATTCCCTATATAATGATAGATTTGGAATTTTAAAATGCAACATGTCTTCTTTCATCGAGAATTGAAAAACAAAAAACACTCCTTCATCGACGGTAGTGTTAGCATGTCATCCTCAATGATATTAATATGAAAGACAATTTCTCCCACTGATCTCCATGTCTAAACATGACAATATTGACTCCCACTTAAATCCATGTATACTTATGGCTTCTCGAAAACTCGAGTAAAACCATTTTCTTATCACATAACTTGAGATGATCATTGCAATTTGTAAGTGTTGATTAGAACCTTGCGTTAATGTCACACACTCACACCCTTTCTAAATACCTATTTAGAAATTGGTCTTAACATCTAACTTGATTATTCACACTTTGAGGTGTAGCAACGATGATATGGATCTTAGCGTTGTTACCCTTTAACTAAGCTTTGTAGACAACTTAATGTTTATCTATGCAACTTTTATGCACAGATTTCACTTTGGTTCATTAGGCTCTTATGTAAATTGAATTGAATTTTTCTTGATACAACCACTTCATAATCTTTATTGAAGAACACTTTCTTTTGGTCTCCTCACTAGTCTTGAGTTTAACCTAAGAAGCTTTCTTTTGGTCTCCTTACTAGTCTTGAGTTTGACCTAAGAAGCCTTCTTTTAGTTTCCTCACTAGTCTTGAGTTTGACCTAAGAAACTTTCTTTTGGTCTCCTCACTAGTTTTGAGTTTATTGCTAATTTTCTCCCACTCTATCTTTTGAAAAATACGCCTATTTTATCGAAAGATAGCTATGTAAGCAACAAACAATTCTCAAGAGTAAATGTCGCACATTATGACCTTAATCGATGACCCTCTTTTAATGACATTGTAATCTAGTAGTAAGATAGACAAACCTTTATAAGATAAAGGATTGGACTTATATCCATGTCTTATATAGTTTTAGGGTCTTAAGACCTCCCATAACTCGTATGGAGTCTTATAAGTGGTTACATGTCTTAGTTATAAGTGGTGTTCTCAATTGGTTTATGAAATTCTCTACCTAGAGTTCAAATAACTCTATTTAAATTTTTAATCGTTCTATCTTATCTCAAATAAGATGTGATATTCGGTTATAAAAGTATAAGAGGGAATCAAATTCATGGCTTATGAACTTATTACGATGATCCAATCGTTGTAATTCTTTTATGATCAATTTAAGTCAAATCAATTTATGTTGTTGATGTGAAAGGTGCATAATGACAAGTTTTTAGAACAAAGAAAATTTCATAAACCGAATGACTTGGGTTGAAAGCCAAGCCATTAAAATTCATACAACCATTGTTTGCAAAATGGAAATAAAACAAACTTCCATGTCCAACATGGAAATTAAAAGAAGTTCTAAAAACAATAAGCCAAAATACAATAATACTATGAAGACAATACAAAATAAAAGCCAAGCTTCCATAGGTCTTCTACTATGGGCGGCCACCCTAGCATCCCTTTGTTGAAGATCTTCTTCAAGCTTGCTTCTCATTGCCTTTGTCTTTGCTCACATGCCCTAAATTACATTAAAGGGGGTGAGAATCACAACTTGTATCACAATACCAAAGTTGAGATTTATATCAATAACACAATAAATTAGAGAACTTATTACCTACTGGAGTCACACGTCCAGCTTTATCATCTCCTAGATACTTCGGGCAATTACGTTTCCAATGGCCCGTACCACAACAATAGTGGCACTTATCTTCGGAAGATGCAACCTTTTTGGGCTTGGATGAGCTATTCACAATAGCTTTCCCTTTGCCCTTGTTGGGAGTCGGTTTCTTACCCTTTCTAGCGCTTCTCTTGAATTTCCCTTTGCTCTTATCATTAATATTGAGCATATCCTTGGTCGTACTCACATTGAGACCCATGTCTCTCTAGGCTTGTACAAGCAAGTTGTGCAATTCATGGAGAGAGGTTTTCATATTTTGCATATTGTAGTTTACCCTAAACTGTACAAATGCTTTGATGCGATTCAAGGAATGGAGAACTCGGTCAATAACGAGTTGTTCGGGAATTTCAACCTTTTGCAATTTGAGCGTCTCAACATGCTCAATCAATTTGAGCACAGGAGGGCTCACTTTTTGACCCTCTTTGATGTTGAGCACAAAGAATGCGGAGGCCGCCTCATATTGGATAATCCTAGGAGCTTGTGAAAACATGGTCACAAGCTTGGTGTAGATCTCATAGACGGTGCCTATCTTAATAGCACACCTTTGGAGATCGGCATCCATAGAGAAGATCAAGACATTCTTGATCGCGGCCGATTCCTTTAGGTAAGCCTCATAGGCCTCCCTAACCGCGGTGGTGGACCTAGTAGTAGGTATAGCGGGGGCGGCTTCGATAAGGTAACGAAGCTTGTCGTCACCTTCCGCGGCCAAGCGGAGTTGCGCATCCCAATAGGCAAAGTTAGTGCCATTCTTTTCAAGTTTACATCGATCCATAAAGGATCGGAGCCAAGAAGCATTGGTGAGAGGTGGAGCGGTTCCACTTGTGGAAGCGGATGAAATCGGAGTTGTCATTGCAAATTAATCGAAATTGACTACAAAAAGGAATTGAAGGAAACAATTAACATTTATCATTTTTACTTGTAAACATTTTAACAATGTTTTAAAGAAAATATGCATTTATATAATGACCTCGCACCTAAATTATATAAATGATTCCAAGATCCATTTTTATACAAACATGGGCACGGGAAACCGATACAGCCCATACTTGCATAAATTTGGTGAATTAACTCGTTAATTGATTCTACTATAGAATTCTCGGTCGATGTATTTCATAAAATCCATCTCTAGTCCCGGAACATAAGACTTGTCTTTATATCCCGTTGAGTCCAACCAAATTTCGCGTCTAATAACGTTTTATTACCTCACTTACCCAATGATAAATGAAAGTACCACGGGGAACCGAATCTACCCCAAATGTCAAAGGGATTCATGAGTCCTACTATTTGGTAAGGCTAATCTCAATTTTAAATATGTGAGAGGTCTTGTCTATTTATTATCTATCATCTTTTAAGTGAACTAAGTCGATGAATACTCGATAATTATAATTGACAATAGTCGATAAAACGATTAAAAATGCATGTGTAGTTATGGCGATTTGGCAATGCATGCAAACATATAAAGCAAGCAAATAAAGAAAACAATTTCCTAGTATGGCCTTTCCTAAAATAGAAAATCTTATATTCTATTACATATTCGGAAACCAACTTCTTTGGTCCCTTGAATCTTCATTTGGCACGCCTCCTAAGGATAGACACCGTCTTGATCGGAACTCATTTCCGAATGGCACCGTCTTTAGGAAACTCCGGAATTACAAATATTTAAATAATAAAATGTACATGGTACTTCCTATTATACATTTGTAAAATGAAATCTAATGAAATAAAATAAAAGTGATACGAGATCACAATAAATTACAACCGAATCAATATTCCCTTACATTACGGGTAATATCGATTAAACTAAGGCCATACTAAGATAAAATTACATAATTCAAAATTATATAAATAAAATATGACATTCATCAATGAAATATGCAGCATTATGATATGTATCTAACATGCCAAATTATGTGCCAAATCGCCTTATTAAACTTATATCGTATATATAATCCGGTTTCATGGATATTCGCGATCTTTAACTTATTAAAATCACAAAATAATACTAAAATCTAATTTTAGTCCAAGTTAATTATCCTAACCTTTTAGGACTCAAATATTAGTCATTACTCAATTTGTGACGATAATTCAACTTGATTCATCAATTATGCTCATTTTTTACCTTAATATCATAACCTTTTATGAATAAATCCAAATTAAATTACAATAATTCTAAAATTTGAATTTTAAATTTTCGAACATTCTGGAATAATTCCATGACACTCATAATGTCAAAAATCAAGGTTAAAATTTTCGAATTTATTTCGAGAAAAATATAGTTGCAATTTATCGGTTTTATCTAATAAAACATCTAAAGCATATGAAGATTAATCTAATCAATGTTCCAACTTTAGATCTTATATGTGGAATAAAAATTCAACCTAAAATAATTTTCTCATGCCATTTGATTTGTTTTAGTTATTTATGCTAAAATAGTCACTATTTATGTCATTTTTATACTAAAAATTCATAAATCATGCAACCTGAATCAATTTCATCTAAAATTTTACACACAGTGAGTAAAATGTACATGTGACAACATATTAAAATTTCAAGGCCTATTTCGAAGTTTAACTAATTTTAACCCTTTTACCTCCATTTATGTGATTTTTATCTCATAAAAATCATAAATCATACAAAATAAATCAAATTTATACGAAATTTTACATACAATAATTAAAATATGCATTATACATTTAAATGTAATAAAATTACTAAAATCATTAAAATGAGCCAAAAATTCTAATCATCAAAATGACCTAAATACATTATAGGACCAGAATACTTAACATGCAAAATAATTTCGTGGCTTAATCATATAAATCAAAAATTTAAAGTTTTAATTTAGTCGGAAAAACAAAGCCGATTATCCATGCAACAACCTAAGCTCATGATACCACTTGAAAGATTCATTAACCCTCAAATTAAACTCTTTAATTTTATATCTAATTATTCTTTAATTAAATATTATGATCTTATACATGCATAACAATATGTAAATAGAGAAGTAAAGAAAATATTCCTTACATTAGTGAAATCGGTTTATAAGGGAACAAGTAAGAACACCTTTCTTACTTGTTCTTGAGCTTAAAGTAAATGGATGATCCTCCTTGTCTCAATATTGTAAGAACCTCCTTTCAATTGCACCAAGACAAACCCTTAATACTAATTAATATATTAACTAGATATATGTAGTTAGTGACCTTAAAATTTATCTTATTATTATTTCTATTACAACTTTTAGTAATCTGATTATAAGATTTTGAACAATTTTATTTTATTTTCTAAAACTTAATTTTAGAGAGAAAAAGAGAGAAGAGTGAGTTGTGTAAAAATGTAAGAATGAATGTGAAAAATAAGAACAATTCTTATTGTATGGGAGGGGGAAAACCGGTGGATATGAGAGAGGGAGGAGAGCCATTGCATGCAAAAAATGTTCTTGCAATTGTTCTTATCAAAACTTATTAGGGTGTAGAATAGGCTATAATTGTAATCATTATGTTTTCCACTCAATTAAACAATTTAACCATTTCTTCCTAATATCCTCCATAAAACCGGTTTTCCTAGTTAAATGGAGTCCATTTTATTTTTGTCAATTTGTCATTTTGTTATATAATGTGTGACATGTGACATATAACATGTTATTAATAATATTAATGCATACTTAACAATTAAATATCATTACATATATTAATTTAATTATATACTATAATTGACTAGTAAGTCCCAATTACATGTAAATAAAATGGTCCATGTTAATATAATCTACAACATATTGCAATTATAATTAACTGTTCATTCTTAATTTAATTACTAAAATGAATCTCATTTAATCGAATTACAATAAGATTCATATTCTTATTCACATTCGTGAATTGTTCTATTTTAAGGAATTAATTAATCTGTATCATTATACAATTAATTAATTTTATATACTAAGGGAATTGTCCTTTAGGTGTTCACTTAAGGGATCAACTGATCACCACAGTCAAACGACAGTAATGTCAAACTCTAATCAGCCAATCGTTACCGATTAATGTTGATCAGTTGACGTATAAAAAAGAATCATCCCTTTATGTGTTCTTATTATGAGTTTTAAAAATGTGATCGCACTATTGTCGAGGACACATACTCCAACAATTAGAATACCTCTTATCAATAGCACCCAAGACTTTACCCAAAGATTTTTATGATATTAACTAGATATTATTAGAAATTATAATCCCTTAATATTATTATTACTACTCTAGTAATTGGAAATAATATTAATATGTGGTTGTGAGAATTTTAGAGAGAAGCATGCCAAAAATTAGAACAAGGAAAAAAATGAGCAACCAAAGTGCTCTAAAGGCACAAAAAACCGATTACCCATGTTCCTTAGTGGACTATTTCTTTTTGTTATTTTATTTGCATGCTTGATAGGAAATGATTTCATTAGGGTAGCCTTTGTTATAAGCATGCCATTAGGGAAATAATTACATGCATGAGGTTGATTATAGAAAAGATAAAAATAAGATGTTGTCACACAACATATTATTTTCGGCTACTTAACATAAAATGGACCATATTTATTTTGTAATGTTTGTCACACAAACATAAGAATCATTTAATTATTTATATTACATAAATAAATATTAGTTTGACCATATAACAATTACTCCTTCCTATTCTGAATAAGTGTCCCATTTGGACAATGGCACGAAAATTAAGGAATATAGTTAAAATAATGAAAATTATTGTATAAGGGTAAGAATATATAAGTTAAATAATTAAAAGTATTGAATATGATGGGTTATGTGTGGTTGGGGTAGTAAATAAAGAAAAGAGCTAAGGGTAGGAAAGTAAAAAACCATGCCAAAATATGGCAAATGGGACAGTTATGTGAATAGACGGAAATAGCAAATGGGACAGTTATTTAGAATAGGAGGGAGTATATAATATAAACCTATAATTAATATGCACTTAACTCTTAAGTGATAATATCATTATATTAAAATATAATGTGTCCTATAATGTCCATTTTAATTAATTTACAACCCTTGTAAATTATAATCAACGAATAACCTCTACCTTTAAAATTACAATACCTCGATTAATTTAATGAATTAACACTTAATTATTAAATTAAATCTTATTTAATCACATTACAATAAGATATAAAATTTTATTAGTCAATCATCGCATAATTAAATAATAAACTTGCGTTGACTCGGGTTTTAAACTCGACCTCAACGAAACTCACACAACTAAATATACAAATATAAATAACAGGGACTGATCAACTCGTATCAAATACTTTGATCAGAATTATTTGGGTTCCATCCTTTAGGTGTGACCTTAAGGGATCAACTGATCACCACCGTCAAACGACAGTAATGTCAAACTCTAGTTAGCGAATCATTACCGATTAATGTTGATCAGTTGACTATATAATTGAATCATCCCTTACGTATTCTTATTATGAGATTTAAACATGCGATCGCAGTATTGTCGAGGACACATACTCCAACAGTTGATGCTGCGCCTGTTCTGGTGTAACAACCCCGGATTTAATAATACAAATAAAATAGATAAATATTGAATTTTATAATAATAAAAGTCCATGGTGGCGGAAACACCATGACAATAAATCCGAGTGCTACCAAAATAGATAAAGTATTAGTTAACTACGCATACAACTACTCTCGGGAATGAAAACCCGTCCAGAATAAAACAACAAGGTTCGATTATTAAACATCATAATTATTATTTATTATCTCTCTTTCTCTAAAAGCCCATCCATATCCAAGTAGCATATCAACCTGAAAAAAAATATCAACAACCACCGTCAGTGGGGAGCAAGTAGGACTCCTCCTAGCCATGATATAAGAAAAATCAAGAAACAGTTATAAGCAAATAATAAGTGACAACACATAATCCATTTAAAATATGACATATGAATTTCATAGCAAGTAATTAAATTAAAGTATATAATCACAAATAAGTAATAACAAACCATAAATGTGATACCACTTGATTATTGAAAATGTGACACCAACTTACAAATTTCATATTACCCACATGATTATAAGAAATACGTGAAAGATGTGGCCACAATAAAACAGAACAATAAAAAATTACCTAAATGGCATAAGACATGAGTAATCACAACATAAGAGTTATATTAACATCAATAACTTGGACCATAAATACATAGAATAAAACGAGATAAGAACGAGCACCGTCTGAGGCCAATAACCTGAAACCCTAAACCTTGGGTCAATAACCTGAGACCAAAATAACCCTACAGTGGGACACATAACCGTGAACCCATGTCTAAGACTGGCCAGATTCTCGAGAGACATAATGTCTAGTTAAGGCATAAATGTGCGGACCTTTAACCAGTCAAGGCGTAAAAGTGCAGACCCTTGACCGCCAAACGACATATCCATAGACTCATAAGAGTATCCAAAAAGGACGGTCAACCCATAGCAGGCCAATAACCTAAAACCTACCCAGTTTGGTATTGCTCTTCTCAAGTAGACCAATAACCTGAAATCGACTAGATATCTTATACTCTAGCTAGACCATATATAAAATGGAACAAGGTCCAAAAGATAACAAATATGCACCATGAATAACCTCATATTAACACGCCAAAATGCTCATAACCTAGTGATAAATAATATCAAATGAAATTCAATAATGGTCATCAAATCTAGAGCATAAGTTCAACCTTTGCAATATAAAATAGGAGACACTCATGGCATTATGTAATTTACGAAAGACAATATCAGAAGAAGTGTATACATGACATTTAACATTGTAGAAGTAACAATCAATTTTTTTTAACACATACATTTATTGTAATCTTACATTATAAGATATAACTATAGTTATGGAGAATATATTTATAATACATGATACCATCAAATATGTTATTACTTTTTTCCTTAATAAACATTTATTAAATCCGTTAAGTAAACATAAGGGTTATACTATTAATATTAAACAATTAAACAAATGTTATATTCTACCCATAAAAAATTACTAGACATTTTAGGGAGCTATGAATTCAATAAAAACAGTACCTAATAAATTATTAAACCACATTTCATATATTTAACTTAAAATAGCTTTTAATAGGCGATTTCATGCATAAATAAAGAAATAATTAAGCGAATTATGTCACCACCATTAATAATATATTTATCATAATTATAGGACAGAATATGCTTAAAAAAAAAATTTAAAAATTTTATTTTAATTTATTTATTTATTATCCTAACACAATTAAACCTTATTTACGGACTAATTAGTTATAAAATTCAAAAGTAATTATAAAAATTACAAAATCAACATGAAAAATCTAAATACACTAAAATAAGTCATACTATGATAAAACATTCAATTTTAACATTTATTTATTTAATTTACATATTTGTTTGAGATTAATCGCATAAAAGAATTTATACTAAATAAAAGAAATAATTGTTGGAGTTAGTGTCCTCCACAATAGTGCGTTAACATAATAAATCTCGTTAATGGAATATCATCAGATATTTAATTATTTGATCCTCGTCAGTTGATTAACGTAAATCGATAACGGCTGGCTGACTAGAGTTTGACGTTATTGTCGTGAGACGACGTTGATCAACTGACCCCTTTCGGTCACACCTAAAGGAACGAACCCCAATAGACATCTAATTAATTGTATGAGATACCATTTATTTAGTCCCTTGATTTGTAGACTAAAAAGTTAGTCGATTATTTTTAGAGAGATTTCGAGTTGCGAACTCGAGGAGCGGCAGTTATTATTTAATTATGCGATAATTGAATAATAAGTTTTGGGAGACGGGTTTTAGTTAATTAACTAAAATTGTACTAATTGATTAATGTGATTAATATTAGTACGTAAATAATATGTGTAGTGGTACACATATATTTACGGAGTGAATTGGACGAATTAATTATGGAAGTATTTAAACATGATACGATGATTAAAATAAAAATTACACGGATTTGTGCGACGAATATAATAACCAACATGGACCCGTAAATGGTCAAGTGGACCGTGTAAAATAAGAGTAGTGGATGATTACTCACATAATCATTTCACCTTATTTTGTATACTACCATAATTTATCTTATGTAAGAGTTTTCATTTGATGTAAGATGAAAAACATAAGACAAAATTTGTCCACTCCCTCACTCCACCTCCACCCGCCACTTCCCTTTCTATTCACTCCATCTATTGTTCATTTATTTACACTACCTCACTTCTTCACTCAATACTTTTGCATGTGAACAATTCTCCAACATCTCTCTAAAAATATTACTCATCTTTACTAAGCTTGTTAGTAAATATATATTATTACTGAGACTAGTTAGTAATATTACTAATAATATCAAGGATAAAATATTAACAAGTTCTAGTTCAATACTTGTTATTATTTTTGGGTTAGTTCTTGGGTGCAACAAGAAGGAGATCTTCTTTTTGAAGATTTGCAAGGAGGATCTTCCATTTGGAATAAGCTCAAGAACAAGCTAGTAAGGTGAACTAGTTTGTGCCCTTTTTACCACAAATTCAATGTAAGAAAATTGTTTTTCCTTATACTTTCTTTTTATGCTTTCATATTAGCATGCAAGTTACATAGATCACCTAAATGACAATTTATGAGATAAATTAATTTTATTAGAGAGTTTAATATGGATCTATGATCTTTCAAGTGGTATCAGAGCTTAGGCTTGTAATTTTGCATGTTGATTTTAAGCATTTTAATGAATTATGAGATAATTTATAAAAATTCAAAAATTGTGTTAGAAGAGGTTTTAGCACGAAATTTTTGGGACATGCATACCTACTGATCGCAAAAGGTTTGTGGTATTTTTTGGTGATTTTTGAAGTTATTGTGCTATTTTTAATGATTTTTGGTAGAAAACCGAGTCAAAATGCCGTATTTTAGTTAAAAATTGACTAAAAATAGTTAAAAGTTGATTTGGTGCATTTATTGTTTATGGTAGTTCATGCATGTTTTTTACTGATTGTATACAAAAAGTTGAAGGTTGGTTCGAATGTTTTGCATGTTTATTGATTTTATGAGATAAAAGTCGATAAAAGTCAAATTAATTAATCATAATTTCGAAACTTTTGATTCTGCCCATGATAAATTTATGTACATTTAAGAATAATATTTAAATGTTAAAAGTGACTTTGTATATGTGTTTTCACTTTTTTTTGATGTTTATTGGTTTTAGTGGTTAAAAACCGATAAATATCGATCTTTTTCTTCACAAAATTTATCCGGAATTTTTGGGCAATTTTTCTGACATTTTGGTGTTCTTGGGAGTGTTCCAGAATACTAAAAATTTTTGTTTCAATTTGTTGAGTAATATTTCAATTATTTTGGATTTTTACTTAAATATTATGATTTTTCCGATGAAATTAGCAAAATATCACCAAATCAAACTAATTATTTATCATAAAATTAGTGAGGACTAATTTTGAGGTTCAAAACAGTTTGGACAATAATTTTGGACTTAAATGAGATTTAAGAGTTGATTATTGATTTTTACATGTTAAAAATCGATTAAATCCACAAAAACCGAGATGGATACCAACGAATGATAGATAGGGAGATTTTGGCATAACTTTACAGCATTTTAAGAATATTTATTTAAGTTGAATGAATGATTGTCATTTATTTAAAGTATTTATCTTGTTGTACCTAGTATGGCCTAGTTAATTTTAATCGTTATTACCCGAAATGAATAGGAATATCGATTTGTAATTAATTAATAGTTTTATTTATTTTATTAATTAATGTATAATAGGAATAGCTATGTAATTTCATTTGTAATAGTTATTTTTACCGGCGTTTCCAAAAGACGGATTACAACGAGCTATGTTTCATTTGTATAATAGGAATAGCTATGTTTGCTTGTTTTATTTTCGCGCATGCCAAAATCGCCATTCACATGCATTTTATTTTCGCGGTTGTCAATTCACGTAATTTACATTCACCAAATTAATTCACTTATAAGGAATTTATGACTAAATTGACGAGATCTCTCACATAACTAAAATTGAGATTAGCCTTACCAATTAGTAACACCTATGAATCTCTTGTTCATTAGAGCCACGCTCGCCCAAGCGGGGTGTTCTCTTTTTACCTTGGGTAAGTAGGGTGGTAAACGGTTATGACACGCTAAAATTGGTTGAACTCAACGGGATATAAGACGGTCTTGTGTTCCGGGGCTAGTAGATGAATTTGAGGAAATTCGTCGACCAAGAGTTCTAGAAGTAGAATTAGTCACCATGACTTACCAAATTTACGCAATTATGGGATGTTTCGCCCAAGCGATGCTCATTTTTGTTTAATATTTGGGTCTTGGAATCATTTTTATAATTAAGTGGGAGGTCATTATATAAATGCTAAAACTTGCTAAACATGTTTTTGCAAGTAATTTTTTGAAACAATGAATGTTAATTTTTCCTTTTTGTTGAGCATTTTAATTCGCAATGGCAACTTCATCAACTCCATCGACTACTTCACTAGGCAAAGATTCATGGCTAAGGTCCGTAATGGACAAATGTATTTTAAAAGATGACGGTAGTAACTTTCTTGAATGGGAATCCAACATCAAAGTGTCGCGTTGTCCGACAATGTGCTCACTTACTTGACCGATGCTCCTCCAATCGAGCCCGGTGCAAGAGCTTTATCGGCGGTGCGGACCGCCTATGATGACTATGTGAGGATGTTGAATGATATCAAGAATGTGTTGATATGGTCAATATCGCCAAAGCTCAAGCTATCATGCATTTCTTTAAATGCGTACGAGATTTTCACTCGTATGATCACTATGTTTTCACAAACACCAAAAGTCCGTCAATACGATGCGGCGGCACGCTTCTTTGAAGCTAAGCTTGAGAGGGGCTAAAAGGTTGGTCCCTATGTACTCAAAATGGTCGAATATGTTGACATCCTAGAGCGTCTAGGGTTTAAGATTCCTAAGACTCTTGTGGTGGATCGTATCCTCCACTCACTCCCCACCAAGTTTGCCCACTTTAGGGTAAACTACAACATGAATGACATGGATAAGAGTTACCATGAAATTCATGCACTCCTCACCCAAGCGGAGAGGGATATGGAGGCTAGTGGGAGTGAAAAAGGAGATGTTTTAACCATGAAGTTAAAGAACATGTCTCTTGTAGTCAAGAAAGGAAAAGGGAAAGAAAAGTCCCAATTCAAGAAATCGTCAAAGAAAAATGACAAGGGAAAGGGGAAAGCCGTTGAGAATGGCAATCCTAAGGCAAAAAGTGTCAAGCTCTCCGAGGCCGAATGTTTCCATTGTAATGGGAAGGGGCATTATAGGAGGAGTTGTCCCAAATACTTGGAGGATCTCAAGGAAGGGCGTGTGACGCCTATTGGTATGATTTCCTCTCTCTATGTGATAGACGTTAATTATGCTTGTACTTCCACTTGGGTACTTGATACCGGATGTGGCTCTCACCTTTGTAACCATTTGCAGGGTTTAAGGGACGTGCAAGCACTAGAAAAAGGTGATGTGGATCTCCGCATGAGCAATGGAGCTAGAGTAGCCGCCGTTTCTGTGGGGCCCTATGTGCTCACTTTAGCTAGTGGTTTAGAGTTGTATTTAAATAAGTGTTATTTTGAACAAACTTTAACTAAGAACATCATCTCCATTTCCGCGTTAGACGTGGAAGGCTTTTGTTTTATGATTAAGGACAAGTGTTGTACTTTTTCTTTTAATGATGTGGTTTATGGCAAGGCCATTTCAATTGGACGCATTGATGTTTTAAATGATGTTAATGACGTTTATCATGTGGAAACTAAAAAGCTCAAAACGGGTGATCCAAACGAATCCTACCTTTGGCATTGTCGTTTAGGCCACATAAACGAAAGACGCATTAAGAGACTTGCTTCATCAAAAGTGCTCAAACCATTTGGTTTCGAATCTTATGGTACATGCGAGTCTTGCCTTTTAGGCAAGATTACTCGTGCACCTTTTGCGGGAAAAGGGACACGAGCTAGTGAGGTTTTGGCTCTCATACATACGGATGTGTGTGGACCATTAACCATCACCGCTAGAGGAGGTTTTCACTATTTCATTACTTTTACTGATGACTTAAGTAGATATGGGTATGTCTACTTAATGAAGAACAAGAGTGAAGCCTTGGACAAGTTCAAAGAGTTCCAAAATGAAGTAGAGAACCAATTGGATAAAAATATAAAGACCCTACGGTCCGACCGTGGTGGTGAGTATTTAAATATTGAATTTGATTCACACCTAAAAGATTGTGATATTGTATCATAATGGACTCCTCCTGGCACACCGCAATTAAATGGTGTGGCCGAAAGGAGAAACCGAACTTTACTTGATATGGTTCGGTCAATGATGAGTCTAACCGAGCTTCCTAGTTCATTTTGGGGTTTTGCCCTCTTCTCTGCAGTATTTTCACTAAATCGAAGCCCGACTAAAGCGACCGATAAGACTCCATATGAGATATGGACAGGGAAAGTCCCTCATTTGTCATTCATGCGTATTTGGGGTTGCGAAGCGTACGTTAAGATCAAGTCTGACAATAAGCTTGCACCTACGTCTGACAAATGTCTTTGTGTAGGATATCCAAAGGAAACACGTGACTATTACTTCTACAATAAACACGAGAACAAAGTGTTTGTGGCTCGTGATGTTGTCTTCCTAGAAAAGGAGTTTATTTCTAGGAGACAGTGTGGGAGAAAATTTGAACTTGAAGAAGTTCGAGAGCCACAAACCGAGAATGAGGTAGAGGAGAACGTGGAGGATAGCATTCCCTCTTCCTCTGAAACGGTAATTATTCCTAGAAAAGAAGTTTATTTCTAGGAGACAGAGTGGGAGAAAATTTGAACTTGAAGAAGTTCGAGAGCCACAAACCGAGAATGAGGTAGAGGAGAACGTGGAGGATAACATTTTCTCTTCCTCTGAAACGGTAATTATTCCTAGAAAGTCAAGTAGGATTTCTAATCCACCTGATCGCTACCTTGGTAACATCGAAGAGGATGGTGTTTTGTTACTTTTTGAAAGTGATGAACCCACTACCTACAAATCGGCCATGTCTAGTCCCGACTCCTCGCTTTGGCTAGAAGCCATGCGGTCCGAAATGGATTCCATGTACGAGAACTAAGTATGGGACTTGGTGGATTTACCTGAGGGAGTGCGACCTCTTCAGTGTAAATGGATATATAAAATTAAGCTCGGCGTGGATAAACATGTGGATGTTTACAAAGATAGATTGGTGGCAAAAGGTTTCACCCAAGTTCATGGTTTACACTCTGACGAAACCTTTGCTCCAGTCGCTATGCTTAGGTCCATCAGGATTATCTTAGCGGTTGCCGCATTTCATGATTATGAGATTTGGCAAATGGATGTCAAAACCGCCTTCTTGAATGGGATTCTAGAAGAAGAGGTGTACATGATACAACCTGAAGGTTTTGTGGATACATCTAACCCTAAGAAGGTGTGTAAGCTTAAAAAGTCCATCTATGGTCTTAAGCAAGCATCTAGGAGTTGGAATCATCGCTTTGATCATGTTATTAAAAAATATGGTTTCACTAGAAGTGTGGAAGAACCGTGTTTATACATGAAGTTTAGTGGGAGTAAGGTTGCATTCCTTGTCCTATATGTGGATGACATATTGCTCATTGGGAATGATGTTCCATCACTCACTTCCGTTAAGGAGTGGCTAGGGAAACACTTCCAAATGAAGGACTTGGGAGAGGCACAACGAATCTTGGGTATCCTGATCTATAGGGATAGGTCCAAGAGGATACTAGCATTGAGTCAAGAAGCTTATATTGATAAAGTTCTTGACCGGTTCAATATGAAAGACTCCAAGAGAGGATTTCTACCTATGGGACAAGGGATTACTTTGACCAAGTCACAGTCTCCCTCCACCCCTAAGGAAATTGAACACATGAAGACCGTCCCTTATGCTTCCGTTGTTGGGTCTATCATGTAAGCTATGATTTGCACTCGTCCCGACGTTGCGTATGCCTTGAGCATGACAAGTCGGTATCAAGCCAAGCCTGGTGAGAGTCACTGGATAGCAGTAAAGAACATCCTTAAGTACTTGAGAAGGACTAAGGATTCGTTCTTAGTGTTTGGAGGAGAAACTGAGTTGCGTGTAAGAGGTTACACGGACGCAAGTTTCCAAACCGATCGGGATGTCATGAAATCCCAATCCGGCTATGTGTTTATCCTAAATGGAGGAGCTGTTTGCTGGAAGAGCTTCAAGCAAAGCGTTAGTGCGGATTCTACAACAGAGGCTGAGTACCTTGCAGCGTCTGAGGCTGCAAAGGAAGCTGTTTGGATTAGGCAATTCATGAAGGGGCTAGGAGTAGTCCGTTCCGCCAAAGATCCTATCACTCTATATTGTGATAACAGTGGAGCTATTTTTCAAGCCAAAGAGCCTAAGTATAGTAACAAATCTAGACACATTGAAAGGAAATACCATGTAATTAGAGATTATGTGGAAAGGAAGGAAATTGACATTTATAAGGTTGGGACAGATGATAATATTGCTGATCCTTTAACCAAGCCTTTATCAAAGGCTAAGCATGATGGTCATGTCGTCGCTATGGGATTGAGACGAGTACTAGATTTTCTTTAGATTATGGATATGTAATAATTGGATAGTGTATCTCTTATTATATATATGATAATCACATTCATTGTTTTCGCATTCATTTCTTTTATGAATCTTTTATTTAGTGTGACAAAATTTTAATACCTTGTTTATCTGAATAAGTTGTGGAGACAATGTTGAACACTATTCAAGCGAATAAGATGAACATTGTATTTTGTCCCTAGTCACTTAATGAGGTGACATCTCGGAGTGACTAGATTGTATGTCGATTGATGGTTGTTCAACACCATAAGGTCATATGTGATGACTAGTCGATTACATATGCAGAGTGTGTGACACTTTGCCGGACAGTGACCATTTAGAGAGTCCCTAATTTCTATTATAGACGCCTGGTCGTGGCGGGGATCTCTAAGATGTTCTAATGAGTCGATTTTTTTTGACTGGAGACTATTATCTGAGCAAGTGCAGTTTCCGATTGACTTTGGTTTTTGTCCTAGGTCGTGCCGTGAAAGGAGGCCAAAAGGGCATTTACTAGGTCATGGTGAGTTGTATTGTGCAATAGGATAGATAGGGCATACAAGAATTGTCCACCCACGTTGGGTAACTATATCTCAAGGCCACTCGAGGAGTTAATGACTCGAAATGCGTGGCCACGCTCGGAAGTAATCTGTGAGAGATTTTTCCGGTCAGGTAGTCACACTCCCGATCGAGAAAACCACTCGCGATGTGTTCGTGTGCACGTGCGACCTGAAAGACACCTTGCATTGAGTGGGAGATTAAAACGGACAAGAGAATTGGTAGCGCACACCTTGTGTCAGACAAGTGGGAGATTGTTGGAGTTAGTGTCCTCCACAATAGTGCGTTAACATAATAAATCTCATTAATGGAATATCATCAGATATTTAATTATTTGATCCTCGTCAGTTGATTAACGTAAATCGATAACGGTTGGCTGACTAGAGTTTGACGTTATTGTCGTGAGACGGCGGTGATCAACTGACCCCTTTCGGTCACACCTAAAGGAACGAACCCCAATAGACAACTAATTAATTGTATGAGATACAATTTATTTAGTCCCTTGATTTGTAGACTAAAAAGTTAGTCGATTATTTTTAGAGAGATTTCGAGTTGCGAACTCGAGTAGCGGCAGTTATTATTTAATTATGCGATAATTGAATAATAAGTTTTGGGAGATGGGTTTTAGTTAATTAACTGTTAATTTACTAAAATTGTACTAATTGATTAATGTGATTAATATTAGTACGTAAACAATAAGTGTAGTGGTACACGTATATTTACGGAGTGAATTGGACGAATTAATTATGGAAGTATTTAACATGATACGATGTTTAAAATAAAAATTACACGGATTTGTGCGACAAATATAAGAACCAACATGGACCCGTAAATGGTCAAGTGGACCGTGTAAAATAAGAGTAGTGGATGAATACTCACATAATAATTTCACCTTATTTTGTATACTACCATAATTTATCTTATGTAAGAGTTTGCATGTGATGTAAGATGAAAAACATAAGACAAAATTTGTCCACTCCCTCACTCCACCTCCACCCGCCACTTCCCTTCCTATTCACTCCATATATTGTTCATTTATTTACACTACCTCACTTCTTCACTCAATACTTTTGCATGTGAACAATTCTCCAACATTTCTCTAAAAATATTACTCATCTTTACTAAGCTTGTTAGTAAATATATATTATTACTAAGACTAGTTAGTAATATTACTAATAATATCAAGGATAGAATATTAACAATTTCTAGTTCAATACTTGTTATTATTTTTGGGTTAGTTCTTGGGTGCAACAAGAAGGAGAACTTCTTTTTGAAGATTTGCAAGGAGAATCTTCCATTTGGAATAAGCTCAAGAACAAGCTAGTAAGGTGAACTAGTTTGTGCCCTTTTTACCACAAATTCAATGTAAGGAAATTGTTTTTCCTTATACTTTCTTTTTATGCTTTCATATTAGCATGCGTGTTACATAGATCACCTAAATGACAATTTATGAGATAAATTAATTTTATTAGAGAGAATAATATGGATCTATGATATTTCAATAATAACTATAGAAATAAAAAAAATCAATTTATATTTTATTTAAATTATACTAGGCCAGAATAAATATCAAATATGGAAATTTTTAAAATTTTGTTTATGTTTATATATTATTAGATGTCTGTCATATAAAACCGTGCTTAAATATCAAATAACGACAAATAAACATATAATAATTATAGAACTCAAATAATCACATGCAAACTCATAAATAATGATAATAAATCAGAATATAATCAAAATATAATTTTCATAATCATCTAAATATTTTACATATTAATTAGATTGTTAAATCACATAAAATCACAAATAAATCATAGAAAACATTAAATAAGAATATATTCATCACAAAATAATAAAAATTACTATTTATTATATGAATCATGAATCTCATATATTTTCATTATTTTAAACATTATATATATATTATCAATCTTGTTATAACCTCATAAAAAGCACTTAAAATTCAAAAATCACAGAAAGGAGAAAACCTAGCTACCTTGATAGAGATTAAGATTAGTAAATAAGAAGGATAATGTTATAAGATCAACCCAAATGATCTCCCTCAACCAATGTCTCTTGCTCGCCTTCTTGAACAAACATAAGAATGAAAACAATAAGTTAAATAGTACTCTAAATAAACTAGTAAAAGGTTGGAAATTAAAAAAAATCACCTACACTTACTAATTAATAAGATGAAAGAGATGTCAGAATGAAAGGAATGAATGTTGGAAGTGAAATGATGAGAATTGGAGAAGAAGTTCACGGCAAAGAGGAGAAATTTGAGTGAAAAATTGTGTTGTGTAAGTTTTAGATGAGTAGGAGGCTAAGAGAAACAAAAGGTTAGGGGAATGATTAAGGCAAAACCTTATACTATTACTTAAATAAAATAGTCACATGTCTATTAAGGTAGGCCTTGGGCACTAAGGAACCAAGTTGTCAACTTGTCGTGTGCCTAGGTGATGAGATATAAATGATAAATTAAGGTAAAAAGAGTATCAACGAGTGTGTGTCTCGTTTGAGGATTTATGCGATAGCCTTTTATATTTTGAGCATAATTTACACTACGGAACTCCGATTGACGTGATTTTGGTGGCGTTCGAAAGCTAAGAGAAAGGGCTACAACTTTCATTTTATGAACAAGAGCTAAATCTATTTTTAAAATATCCTAAAATTAGCATCAACGACGAAGTTGTTATTCGTTAGTTTGAGGAGTGTAAGTTTAAGATGGGTATTTGGATATCATTGCCGAAAAATAATAGATTTTAAAGGGTAAAATTTTATTTTGGATCATTCTTATTATTTAAAATAAGATTTTAATTATATAGGATGATGTGGAAATTACGGGGTGTTACAACCATACCCCCTTAAGAAAAGTTTCGTCCTCGAAACTTGAAATAGAAGGATTACCAAATCGAATAGTTGCAGATATTTATTCTGCATAGATGCTTCAGTTTCCCATGTAGCCTTTGCAAACTTTTGGCCACGCCACAAAACCTTTTCCAGTGGAACGACCTTATTCCTTAGGGTCTTGTTCTTTCCTATCTAGTATACGTACTAGTTTCTCCTCATAAGTGAGGTTTGGTTCCACCTCGACCACATCAAACTGAAGTACGTGGGAGGGGTCACTACGATATCTCCTTAAATGAGATACGTGAAAGACATTATGAAGCTTAGACAAATTTGAGTGTACTGCTAACTTATAAGTCACCTCTCCAATCCGCTCAAGTACCTCACAAGGTCCAACAAACTTGGGACTCAACTTGCCCTTAATACGGAATCTCTTTACCCCTTTCATAGGTGACACCTTCACAAATACCTTGTCTCCAACTTGGTGCTCAATCGGCCTTCAACGCAAGTCGGTATACAACTTTTTTCGGTCCTGAGTCGCCTTCATCTTTTCCCAAGTAGCTTAACTTGCTCAATGGATTCTTGAATCATTTCGGGTCCAAGAACTACAGCTTCACTTATATCATCCCAACATAATGGGCATCGACATTTTCTCCCATATAAAGCCTCAAATGGCGCCATCTTAATGCTGGAGTGAAAACTGTTATTGTAAGAGAACTCAACCAAGGGAAGACTTTTCTCCTAACCGGCTTGAAACTCTATTGCACAAACCCGAAGCATATCCTCTAGCGTTTAAATAGTACGCTCTGACTGTCCATCTATAACAGCATGAAATGTCGTACTTAACTTTAGCTTACTACCCAAAGCCTCCTGAAATTTTCTCCAAAAATGCGACCAAAATCGTGAGTCACCATCGGAAACTATAACTTTCAGAACACCATGTAATATGATAACTTTTCTTTGGTATGCCATCGCCATCTCATCCAAACTCCATGTTTCTTTCATTGGAATGAAATAAGCTACTTTAGTCAACCGATCAACAACAACCCAAATAACATTATTTCCTATCGGCGTCCTTGGCAAAACCATCACAGAGTCCATGGAAATTGAATCTCATTTCCACACTGGTATTTCCAACGGTTGCAAAAGACCACCAGGTCTTTGATGTTCAAACTTCACCTTTTGACAAGTGAGGCATTTGGCCACAAAATCATCAATCTCCCTTTTAATCGTAGACCACCAAAAGAATTTCTTCAAATATTTATACATCATATCCCCACCCGGGTTAATAGAATATGGTGTACTATGAGCCTCTTGCATAATCTTTATTTTGAGCATATCACGGTTAGGAACGCACCATCTTCCATGAAATCTTAAACTCCCATCTACCCAAATCTTGAAGTCCTTAGCTTCTTTAACCTAGGCATGCAAACCTTTGATTATTGCGTCTTCTCAATGCTTCACTCAAATCTCATGATAGATTTTAGGTTCAGCTGTCATGACACTTAAATTGGCACTTCCTTGACGGACAACTTCCAGACTCAGCTTTTGAAATTCACGGGAAAGTTCATTAGGCAACACTTGCGCCACATTTAGCATGTGTTTTTCCTTCCTACTTAAAGCATCAGCCACCATATTGGCCTTACCTTGATGGTACTGGAGATGAAGGCTGTAATCACTGATCAACTTTAACTATCTCTTTTGCCTCGCATTTAGATCCCTTTTTCTGAAATGTATTTTAAGCTTTTTTTATATGTATAAAAGTTGCATGGAACCCATAGAGGTAGTGTCTCCAAATCTTGAGGGCAAAAACTACAGCTACTAACTCGAGATCATGAGTCGGATAGTTCATTTCACTTTTCTTTAGTTGCCTCGACGCATAAGCCATAACCTTTCTATTCTGCATTGGCACACAACCTACTCCATTCTTTGACGCGTCATTATAGACATCTGATGGAGGCGTGTCGTTGTACGCCCAATCAAACACATTTATATTCTCAACAAACAACTAGTTAGTGGTTAAGTCGAGGTCGATCCACGGGACGGTGTGCTTTGGGTTCTAAGTCTATCTATCTCAATTTATGCTAGTGTCACAATTGATTTGGGTTTGTAGTTGTGTTCTAAACTAATGCAAGCAACAAAGTAAAACAAGCAATAAAGTAAGTAAAGGTGTAGACAAATAATAAAGGATACTAGGATGTCATGGGATCATAGGGGATTCATGGGAGTTGATCATACAAACATGTTCTCATTTATATAGCAAGCATTTATTATTGTGATGGGATCGAGTTGGTGTATAAGCTTACAATCCCTAAGAGGGTTTGGGTCCCGGAGCCGAATCGATTAGATTGCATAACACCTACAAGTCGACTTAGTCCTTCCTATTCAACTATATTCATGGTCTAATGAGACTCGAGTTGGTATATAAACTTACAAGCCCCATTGAAAAGATAGGTGATGGGTAGAAAATGCAAGGATTCATAGGCTCGTATTTCATCAAACATAACATGTGCATAAGTTGAAATCACAACAAGCAAGCAAATTAATTATGGAGACATATTTGATTAAGCATGAATCAATACTCATGTTGGTTTCCCTTAATTTCCCATTAATCCTAGCTAAAGAACTACTCACTCATTATCATGGGAAACATGTCATTAATACTGCCAATCATCACAACAAGTATAAACATGATTAGAAAATGAGGAAATAAACAATAAAGAGTAAAAAGTAAAGAGATTATACCAAACTTAAGATGGATAAATGGAAAGGAAAGAATAATAGAAGAGAACTTGATTGATTGATGAAGAGTTGTCAATTCTCCAATAATAACCCAATAATCTTCAATTACCCAATAATAATATAGCTTGAATAATAATTAAGGAAAGATTAATGTGTAATTTTGTGGAATGATTGAGATTAATCTATTCTAATTTACTCCTAATCTAATCTAAGAGAATTTTCTATTATGGGAACCTCTCCCTTGATTATCACAAATGGAGTATATATAGTAGTACATCATTAGGTTAGGCAAGGGTGGATTAGTAAATAACAATGCTAAGTTTTAAATAGGGAGTTGCAAGTCCCGAGGGAGATGCGCATTTTGGACTGCTACTCCTAACACGATCCGCTCGGATCAGCTTGAAGCACGGTTGGTTCTGCCAAGGGATCCACTCGTCTTGCTAGAGAGATGCTCGGATCAAAGGTCCCAGATCTGCTTGTCTCGTGCTCGGGACGCTCGGATCTGGGCAGGGCAATCCGCCCATCTTGTGCTTAAGACGCACGGATCTTGATGTAGTTTTCCACCATCTTGCTTTCGAAGCCTGTGATCTACGTATGCTCTTTATTCCTACTTCATTGGTCATCATTCTTGCCTCCTCTTCATACTAGTCCATCCAAGATCGTCAACAAGCTTCCAAATATGCACGGGAGATGGGAATTCCGCCTCATTATCTTCTTTCCTACAAGACATATACAATGCAACATGAAAGCAAAATAGGAAGGAATTGACGGATAAAATGGCCAATAAATGCTATATTCATATGGAAAATAGGTTCAATTAGGGGAATAAATATGCGCATTTAAGAGTCACATCAACATCAAATACGACGCCTTCCTCGGGTAAAGTTAGAATTGGTGCTGATGCAAATCTCCTCTTCAAAACACCTCTTCGCATGCACTAGACCACGCAAATTTTGATTACTTCTTTAGTAAAGAAGTCATTGGTTTTTCAACCTTAGAAAAATCTTTATTGAACCTATGGTAGTAGCCTGCCAAACTCAAGAAGCTTCTAATCTCACTCACATTCTTAGGGCTTTCCTAATCCACTACTGCTTGAAGTTTGGCTGGATCGACGCTGGCGCTCTCTAAAATTGCAATTTTCTCAAGCCAAAATTCGCATTTTGAAAACTTCGCAACCCATTTTTGTTTCCTTAGAGTCTCCAATACCAAACGAAGATGTTACGCATGTTCATCCTCATTCTTTAAATAAATCTGAATATTATCTATGAACAAAACTACACATTTGTCCAAATACTAATAGAAGGTCCTGTTCATCTGAATTCATGAACACGATTGGGCATATCCACCTTTTATTCCTCGGGCATGTGAGGCACCACGAACAACTTCTCCATTTCACGTATCCAACCCTCTAGGATGACTGGGTCAGTGACTCTCATGAAGACTGGAGGTTGGTGGTGATTGAAACGCTCAAAAATGGGTCTCCTCGTTTTATTTGGTTGGTCATTATTGTTCTCCTTCTCTAGTAATTTCAATAAATCTGTTTCAATCAAACATCTCATTTTTGTCATGACCGTGGTTGTTTCCATGTCGGATGTTTATCTTCAGCAAAACAATTAGATAACTCATGTGGTACAAGCCTAACTATCACTAACAAGCAACTACTCAACCACAAGTAACGAATAAGCAAGAAAATACTCATATGCAAGTAAGAGATCCATAATATAAACATAAACAGAGTCCTTACTTGTTTCTACTCCACTCTCTTTTACTCATAATTAATCTTTGTTTAAGTCTTATTTCAATCCGAGAGTATTGGGAGCGTTATGGCTCTGATACCAACTGTAACAACCCTGGATTTAATAATACAAATAAATTAGATAAATATTGCATTTTAAATTAATAAAATTCCATGGTGGCGGAAACACCATGACAATAAATCCGAGTGCTACCAAAATAGATAAAGTATTAGTTAACTACGAATACAACTACTCTCGAGAATGAAAACTCGTCCAGAATAAAACAACAAGGTTCGATTATTAAACATCATAATTATTATTTATTATCTCTCTCTCTCAAAGCCCATCCATATCCAAGTAGCATATCAACCTGAAAAAAAATATCAACAACCACCGTCAGTGGGGAGCAACTAGAACTCCTCCCAGCCATGATATAAGAAAAATCAAGAAGCAGTTATGAGCAAATAATAAGAGACAACACATAATGCATTTAAAATATGACATATGAATTTCATAGCAAGTAATTAAATTAAAGTATATAATCATAAATAAGTAATAACAAACCATAAATGTGATACCAATTGATTATTTAAAATGTGACACCAACTTACAAATTTCATATTGATACGAAAATTACTCGAAAGAATAAGATTCGTTAGAGTTGCAGCGGAATTAATAAAACTGAACAGTGCTGAGAACTGTCTGATTAAGAACTCGGAAATCTGGTAATTTTAATGTGGTTTTGATTTTTGTAAACGAAATAAAGAACAAGGGATATTTGTTTCGAAATATGTGAATAAATTGAACCAATGAGATATTTGCTTGAGCTAGAGCTATAACTCAACCAATGGTGAACTATAATGAAGACCTATTTATTATAACTCGGGTTATTGCTTGAAAACGCGTCAAACAATAACAATTTGGAACGAAACACGTCGAGCCTAGGGTTTACAAAACTTGCAAACACAATAAAGCAACAGCTTCAATTTTCTTAATCAATATATCATGCTGAAAATAAGAATACAACGACTCTTATTTATACTAACTAAAAAGACTCCTAAACCGATTTAGGAAACAAGTTTCCTTAAACCGATCTCCTAGATCTACTCATGTAGATTAAGACTTCTATGGCAATTCTAATTGCTTTATTACACAGTCCTTAAAGATATAAGAAATACTTCCCTAAAACATAATAGGAAAACTGAATTTAGGAAACTGGTAAACTTTCCTAAAACCGAATAAGCTACTAATTAGAAAAGTAGAACTTCTAACATAAATAGGAAATAAATAACTTATACTAATTCAACTAAGATATGACTTCTTTTAGTAAAGAAGTCTCGATACCTCTTCCTTGGGCGCCAAGTAATCGAGTAAACAGCTATTAAGACTGCTTCTTCTGCACATATAACTGAACAGTCACGGGGACTGTTCATTTTGACCTGTTCCGACATCATTTTCGTATAATCCCCTTCCCCCTTGAAAGGAATTTCCCTCAACTTATGATGCTTCAATCCCCCGGGATCAAATATGAACCTTACAAATTTAAATGCAAAATCAATGTTGAACTTTAGCAATGAACTTGAATCATCTTTTTGCTCATCATCTTCAATACAAACTTTAAGCTCATTCATCTTCTTTGTTTCCAAAGCTCCTCTTCTTCTTGTGCTCTTCATGTTCGTGCCAAATGAACTCCTGCCTTTCATGTTCCCGCTTTTGGCCTCCCAATCTCCTTTTCTCGTGCCTTTTACCCCATCCCCCTCCATGCACAAGATTATTAAACACAAATTTCATTCTGCACACTTTATCGTTGTTTTCAAATTTCCCCATTAATACCCAAGTACAGAAAGTAGCATCATTAAGAATATCACCGTATAAGAACTTGTGTATATAGGATTCCAATGGAGATTTGTAAGCACTTGTAAATTCATTGTTGGCAAACTTATGTTCATGGAAATAATCAGGATTTTGGCTTGCCTCTTCTCTTGTTGGAATCGCCCTACCCTCCACAAAATCTCCATTCTCTTCTTGTTGATAATCATCCTCATTAACAGACTTTGTAAATTCACCATCAAGAGCATCAATCATTTGCTCATCATCATAATCATCGAAGATAGGCGGCTGACTCAAATCTATAGAAGAGTTGATGTCTAGAATTATAAACTCCTCCTTCCCTATCTCCGATTCAAACTTGCCAAATATAGGTGGTGAATCAAAACTTAAGGCATAATTTATCTCCATCAAATTTTCTTCAGAAGAGCACGAATTTTCCTCGACAAATTTCACATCCTCCTCCGGCTTAGACCGTAAGGATTTTTCATAAATAGTGCGCAAGGCCTCACGGAGGCTATTCACAAAAATTGGATCGTCAAACCAATTCATTTCAAACAAGGATCTCAAACCAGTCTCTGATGCCAAATGATACGAAAATTACTCGAAAGAATAAGATTCGTTAGAGTTGCAGTGGAATTAATAAAACAGAACAGTGCTGAGAACTGCTTGATTGTCGAATTCAATCTGATTTGAACGGTCTTGGGAACTGTCTGTTTAAGAACTCGGAAATCTGGTAATTTTTATGTGTTTTTGATTATTGCAAACGAAATAAAGAACAAGCGATATTTGTTTTAAAATATGTGAATAAATCGAACCAATGAGATATTTGCTTGAGCTAGACCTATAACTCAACCAATGGTGAACTATAATCATAACTTATTGACTATAACTCGGGTTAATACTTGAAAACGCGTCAAACAATAACAATTTGGAACGAAAAGTGTCGAACCTAAGGTTTACAAAACTTGCAAACACAATAAAGCAACAACTTTAATTTTCTTAATCAATATATCATGCTGAAAATAAGAATACAATGACTCCTTTTTATAGTAACTAAAAAGACTCCTAAACCGATTAAGGAAACAAGCTTCCTTAAACTAATCTCTTAGATCTACTCTTGTAGATTAAGACTTCTACGACAATTCTAATTTCCTTATTACACACTCTGATACCAAATGATACGAAAATTACTCGAAAGAATAAGATTTGTTAGAGTTGCAGCGGAATTAACATAACTGAACAGTGCTGAGAACTGTCTGATTGTCGAATTTAATTTGATTTGAATGGCTTTGGGAACTGTCTGATTAAGAACTCGAAAATCTGGTAATTTTTATGTGGTTTTGATTTTTGTAAACGAAATAAAGAACAAGGGATATTTGTTTCGAAATATTTGAATAAATCGAACCAATAAGATATTTGCTTGAGCTAGACCTATAAATCAACGAATGGTGAACTATAATCAAGACCTATTGATTATAACTCGGGTTAATGCTTGAAAACGAGTCAAACAGTAACAATTTGGACCGAAACGCGTCGAACCTAGGGTTTACAAAACTTGCAAACACAATAAAGCAACAACTTCAATTTTCTTAATCAATATATCATGCTGAAAATAAGAATACAATGACTCATATTTATACTAAACTAAAAGATTCCTAAACCGATTAAGGAAAGAAGCTTCCTTAAATCGATCTCCTAGATCTACTCATGTAGATTAAGACTTCTATGGCAATTATAATTGCCTTATTACACACTCCTTAAAGATATAAGAAATACTTCCCTAAAACATAATAGGAAAACTGAATTTAGGAAACTGGTAAACTTTCCTAAAACCGAATAAGCTACTAATTAGGAAAGTAGAACTTCTAACATAAATAGGAAATAAATAACTTATACTAATTCAACTAAGATATGACTTCTTTTAGTAAAGAAGTCTCGACACCTCTTCCTTGGGCGCCAAGTAATCGAGTAAACAGCTATTAAAACTGCTTCTTCTGCACATATAACTAAACAGTCACGGGGACTGTTCATTTTGACCTGTTCCGACATCATTTTCGTATAATCCCCTTCCCCTTTGAAAGGAATTTCCCTCAACTCATGATGCTTCAATCCCCCGGGATCAAATATGAACCTTACAAATTTAAATGCAAAATCAATGTTGAACTTTAGCAATGAACTTGAATCATCTTTTTTCTCATCATCTTCAATACAAACTTTAAGCTCATTCATCTTCTTTGTTTCCAAGCTCCTCTTCTTCTTGTGCTCTTCATGTTCGTGCCAAATGAACTCCTGCCTTTCATGTTCCCGCTTTTGGCCTCCCAATCTCCTTTTCTCGTGCCTTTTACCCCATCCCCCTCCATGCACAAGATTATTAAACACAAATTTCATTCTGCACACTTTATCGTTGTTTTCAAATTTCCCCATTAATACCCAAGTATAGAAAGTAGCATCTTTTTAAGTAGACCAATAGCCAGAAATCTAATCGATATCTTATACTCTATCTAGACCATATATAAAATCGAACAAGGTCCAAAAGATAACAAATATGCACCATGAATAACCTCATGTTAACACGCCAAAATTTTTATAACCGAGTGATAAATAATATCAAATGAAATTCAATAATGGTCATCAAAGCTAGAGCATAAGTTCAATCTTTCTAATATAAAACAAGAGACACTCATGTCAATATGTAATTTACAAAAGACAATATCACAAGAAGTGTATACATGACATTTAACATTGTAGAAGTAACAATCAATTTTTTTTAACACATACATTTATTGTAATCTCATATTATAAGTTATAACTATAGTTATGGAGAATATATTTATAATACATGGCACCATCAAATATGTTATTACATGTTTTCTTAATAAACATTTATTAAATCCGTTAATTAAACACAAGGGTTATACTGTTAATTCTAAATAATTAGAGATAGAAAGAGAAAAACACAAAAAAAGAGCGAAAAAGTGAGGATAGACAGAACCCTAAATTTCATCAATGACGGCTGCAAAAAAGCAACGTTCTTTAGCAAATTTCTTCTCATAAAAGTAACAAAAATTCAAATAAAAATCGTTTTTCTCCTCTAGATTTCACTGTTGTAGGTCCAGCTTCTTCTGTCAAGTTGACTTCGGTTCCAATCGATTTGGAGCCATTGGATTTAGATGATCTTATCACGGATGAAGAACGAGTGAGTGGATTGTGCAGAATCGCGCCAAAAGTAAGCAGAAATTGGACACTATTGTGGAAGAACTGCTCCAATTTTCTAATGCTGATGTTAAGGCGAAATTAGACTTCTGGAAACACTCTGTAATTTGTTTCATACTTGGGCCAAATCCTCCATGGGAAGTGGTTGAGGGTTTTATTCGAAGATTATGGGCGGATTATGGCGTGGATAGGATTTATTTTCTGCCTTCTGTGGTGTTCTTAGTGAGATTTGGTCGTCAAAGAGACCAGGAAGCTGTGTTAAAACATGGGCATTTCTTGTTTGACAACAAACCTCTGATTGTACGACCACGGTCTGCTTCAGAACCCCTTACTAAAGCTGATGTGAAAGTTGTACCAGTTTGGGCTAAACTGATTAATCTCCCTCTCAAATTCTGGGGTAAGTGTATTCCTAGAATTTTTGCGTTAATGGTGAAGGAAAAGTAGATCTATATACTCAACATATTCATATATGTTTTAGGTTAATTTATCATAAAATTAAATGGTGATCTTATGCATGCAAACATTAAACAATTTAAAAGAAGAATCTTCATCTTACATTGTGATTTTCGGTTTATTAGGGCACAAGAGAGATCTCCTTCTCTCTTGTTCTTGTGCTTTCCTTAATGGAAGAACTAAGATCCAAGTATATGATCTCTCCCAAAGTTTAATACCCAAAGCACACTCTTAATTAAAATTAATATTATAAATACTAGTACAATATTAATTTTGTAGAAAAATTGACCCAAAATATTATAGGACTCTTTAATATTTCGGTTTATGGGAGGAGGAAGAAGGAATCTTTTTATCTCTCTAAAATTCTTATTTTTGAGGTGAGTTGGAATGAATCATCATACACTAACTATAAGTTATGTATATGGTAAAAAGATGAGAAAAACCCATGGTTTTCTCCTCTTAAAAACCGGGTGGATGGGGAAGGGAAGGGAGCCAAAGCATGCTTGTGTTGTTCTTCATAATGAACACTAGGTTTTGCATGGCTAGTCTTTAGGTAATCATCATGTTCTCCACTAATTTAATCAACACAATATTAGCCTAATTCTTCCCTTAATTTCGGCACACATAGATAATATGGACTCCATATTATCTTTGTCAAAATGTCAATTTGTCTTATGTCACATGTCATATGTTACATAAATTTGTTATGTATTTTTAACATATTAAAAATCAACGTATTAATAAAAATACGTCATATACAAAAATCGACTTTAGTAATTCGCAATTACTCGTACCAAAATATTTTACCAATTATAAATCACAATAAATTGTATTTATAATAATTCATTCAATTTCAATTGTTTCCTTAAACAATAATTTCATCTGAATAATGAAACAATTCGATTACTCAGACCGTATCTCATTTAATCATATTATAATGAAATACGTAAATTTTACTTCCAAAATCGTCCGTCAATTTTAAATATTTTAATTGACCCGTATCTTCATACGATCAATTAAATGATCAATTAAGAGTGTTGCCCTATAGGTATGACCTAGGGGATCAACTGATCACCACCGTCGCACGACAGTAATGTCAAACTCTAGTCAGCCAATCATTACCGATATGTGTGGAACAGTTGACAGTAAAATATTACTTCCCAATTGTATTCTTTATAATGAGATTTAAACATGTGATCATCATGATCAACAGTTGTGATCGCATTATTGTCGGAGGACACATATTCCAACAATCTCCCACTTGTCCTCGACAAGTGTGCGTCACCAATTCTCTTGTCCTATTACTATCTCCCACTCAATGCAAGGTGTCTTTCAGGTCGTACTTGCAAGTAAGTGATCATATCGAGAGTGGTTTCCTCGATCTGGAGAATGACTGATTGTCCGGATTTATCCACCATGGATACATTCCGAGCGTGGCCATGCATTTCCAGTTCATTACTCCTCGAGTGGCCCTGAGATATTGTTATAACCCTGACTAGGGGTGGACAATTCCTATCGCACTCATTCCCTTCAACTAGCCACAGCCATCATAACCCAAAATATGTCCATTTGACCCCATTTACGAAGGTCGTAGTAACACAAATCAAAGTTAATCTGAAACTGTGCCATCTTAGGCGAATAGCCTTTAGTCAAAAGAATCGACTCATTTGAATACTATAGCAGCTCTCGCCACGACCAGGCTATATAAATTTGCCAGAACTCTATAAGCGGTCATAAGGCCCGAAAAAATGTTCCTAACAGTCCGCCTATGTGATCGACTAGTCATTCTCAAATGACTCTATGGCACTTGAACTTGCCATCAATCGCATCACACTCTAGTCACTTCGAGACGTCACCTCATACAAGTGACTATGGGCAAATACAATGTTAATCCATGTTCACTTTAACGGGGTTCAATTGTCTCTACAACCCGTTTGGATATAACAATGTATAAGGTGAGTTAATAATAACTCAAATGACAAATGTCGACATCACACTCGGGTAGTCAATACCATATTACAACCTTGTGATGCATATCGTAAGTGTGTAAACACTTGTTGATTGCAATAGAAGTTTTAACATGTCACGTGTCCATGTGTTCAAACTTCTCAATCGTATTATCCTTTATATTCATGTTATCACTCATAGCATGAACCTTACCAAGTACACATCAAGGTTCCCGACCTTGGTTTCAGTTCTTTATTTTAAAAAGAACTTCCTTATCGATTATCACATAACGAACAATTTGTGGTGAATGATATAACTTATACTGATCAAGTACTCCAACCACACACAATGCACTAGGTATATGTTTTGTAGAGTCTTGCAACAATTTGTCAAGATGATTAGCCTAGCACTTCTCACAAGTCCTAGCATATTAGGAAAGATTAGTTTTGAGTAACTTCTTATTCAACTAAGTATCTTTCCAAACTTCTTATTTCTCCTTTTGGCTTTAAAAGTTTAAGATTTTCATAAATCTTTACGTGTGTTCGGTTTTTCTATAATATGTGCAACCTCTTGTCACAGAACAGAGCATTCTATCAAACACCGAAATCGCTCATCGGATTCTACTCGAGAATTCATGACGTTTCTATTATGGCTTACCAATGATTCATCATGCTCTTATGCATATGATTCATAATTGGACATGTGCATGATTATTCTAATGGCGGAAACATTAGTGACTTTTAATCATGTCATCAACTATATTTAGGTTCAAGGAACGACCATGACTGCTAATGCCAATTCCATTTTCATTTAAATGAATAACCTACGTATCTCATTGATTCGATGTGTATCTTACAATACCTATCCAACATCTCATGATGTAGTTGGATTCATCATGGTCCATTTTCATCCAGAATTGAAAACTCAAATCTTCTTTGTGAAAGAAGGTATTAGCTCGTCATTCCTAATGAGTAATGAGTTGTAAACATTCAAATGATGATTGCTCCCATTAAATTCCATGTCTTCACATGATAATTTCTAAACTCCCACTTAATTCCACATGTTTCGAAATTGATTACTCAATTGAAAACATTTCAAAATTGGAATGTATGTTGCTTTGCAAAGTTATTAAGATGAAGCCATATATGTTCCCATCATATCCTTTCAAAATTCCTATTTCGAAGAGGTCTCATCTTAACCTTATGGAAAGAGATTTTAAATCTCTAACACATTCATGTCATAATGATGTGTGGCAATGTCATTTATCAAATATAAGTAATATCTAATACACGTCCTTCAAAATATCCCTTTTAGAAGGAGGTTTAACCAATTCATTTTCATAATGTGGTTAAGCAATGACTTTTGCGAGGTTAAAAAACTTAGCTATTGAAGATATCGGTATATCAATCCTTGCAACTCGTTTATGACTAGTATGTTACTTTGATTCATTTAGGCTCTTAAGTAAATTTGAAACTATTGGTCAAAATTTATCATAAACTAGTCAAAACTCTTGTTAAGACTTTACATTAGTCATTTTTCTTCCAAAACTTTCTTTTGGTCTCCTCGTGTAGTTATCTTGAAAAAATATTCCTTTGATTACTTCACTTTGGTCTCTTTAGTCATATAGAACTATTTGAGACCATAGATCTCTTCTATTGGGTATACTATATAAATAGATATACCTTCATTCAAACCATTCTCTCTTGCGTAGATCTCATTTACACAAGTACACAAACTTATCTTGGTGTGAGTTGTGTCCTCATTTTTCTCCCACTCTATCTTTAGAATAAATACACTATAGATTCAAAGATAGCATATCAGACACAAATAATGATTTTGAGGTATAAGGAGAACTATCTCATAGGTTGACTAATAGTTTTAGATTTCGTAAGTGTACTTGGTGATTGACATGCCTTTAAAAGAGTTCATAGACTCAAAATCACTTTGTAAATGATCATACACAAGCCTTAAGCATGTGGACATATAATGAATCCCGTCATTATATTTGTCTATTAGATCACTTTAAGTGAATAATCATATGTTTCTAAGAGCAAGCATTTAAATATGGATTTTAGAACAAAGGATAAAATGATAAAACAGGTGACTTGAGTTGCAAATCAAGCCACCATTATCCAAAATACAACCAATTATCCAAAATACCTTTCCTTGTCGAACACGGAAACTTAAAGGTTCTAAAATCCAAAACATGAATAAAATAAGACAATAAAAAGCAAAGCTCCATGAAAGCTATTCCTAGCTTCTTGATGGTTTCTCATGCTTGCTTTTTTTTTTCCCTTGTCTTTGCTTGGTGGAGGCCCTATTTATAATAAAAAGGGAGATACATTATCACAACTTTGTATCATAATATCATAGTTGAATTAGAAACATAAAAGAAGGGATAGTCATTTACCTACTGGAGTGATCTTTCCAGCCTTAATATCACCAAGGTATTTGGAACAATTTCTTTTCCAATGTCCCATACCATTACAATAATGACATTTATCAAGAGGACCCTTCTTGATTTTTGAAGTGCTAGCATCATTAGCCTTAGCTTTTGTGAAAGTGGGAGCTTGTTTCTTACCCTTCCTCTCATTCTTCTTGAATTTCCCCTTGCTCTTAGTGCTTATGTTAAGCACATCCTTTGGTGGGTTCACATTTAACCCCATGTCCCTCTCGACTTGCACAAGTAACTTGTGCAATTCTTCAAGAGACACATACTTGTCTTGCATGTTAAAATTCACCCGGAATTAAACATATACTTTGACATTGGACAAGGAGTGTAGAATCCTATCTAAAATGAGTTCTTTGGGGATTTCAACCTTTTGAATTTTCAAGGTCTCGACAAGCTCCATAAGTTTGAGCACATGAGGGCTAACCTTTTGGCCCTCTTTGAAGTCGAGATCAAAGAATGCCGCGGCCGCCTCATATTGGACGATCCGCGGAGTTTGTGAAAACATTGTCACAAGCTTGGAGTAAATCTCATTATCGGTGCCCATTTTAAAGGCTCTCCTTTGGAGATCCGCCTCCATCGCAAATATCAAGACGTTTTTCATTGCGGCGGACTCCTTATGGTAAGCCTCATATGCTTCCCTAGTGGCGGCGGTCGACCTAGTAGTAGGTTCGGGAGGAGAGGCCTCGGTAAGGTAACGAAGCTTGTCGTCACCTTGGGCGGCTAATTTGAGTTGGGCATCCCAATCGGAGAAATTTGACCCATTCTTTTCAAGTTTACATCGATCCATGAAGGATCGGAGCCATGATGAATTAGCGAGAGGCGTGGCGTTAGGGGTTGGTGTTGCCATTTGTTATGAGAAAAGAAGTGGTCTACAAAACAAAATAGAAGGAGTAAAACAAATGTCGTTTAAATAATAATACTCGTGAAAACTAATTTAAACAAGTTTTATTGCATTTATCTAGTGACCTCTACCCAACTTAGATAAATGATTCCAAGACCCAAATTCATACTAACTTAGGGCACGGTGTGCCGAAATACCCTTTCTTAACATAACTCGGTGGATTAACCTTTTAATCGATTCTACTTTTAGAACTCTTGGTTGATAAAATTTAAATTAATATTTATCTTTAGCCCGAAACATATCCGGATATCGTCGTGAATACTTTCGTTGAGTACAACCCAAATTTCGAATAAATGTGTCCATAATCCAAACCCATATCAACTTAGGGCATAGTGTGCCGAAATACCCATTATTAATATAAATTCGGTGGATAGACATTTATCACCCATTTCCCCTACGTAACAAGGTTTGTACCCCGGTGTGGCCGAGTGCACTCCCTCGCGAAATAGGTTTTCATGGTTTCTACTATTTGGTAAGGCTATGTCTCAATTGATTTGTTTTAGCGAGAGGTCATGTCAATTTATTATCTATCACGTTTTAAGTGAACTAAAGCGGTGAACTACGATAATTGTATTTGACACGGTCGATAAACTCGATAAGATGATGATGCATGTTTTAGTTATGGCGATTTAGCGATGCATGTGACATATAAATAAAATGCAAAGCATAAAAAAATCCTAGTATGGCCTTCCTAAAATAGAAAACTATTTAACTATTACATATTCGGAAACCAACTCCATTGGTCCCTTGAACTTCGGTTGTGGCACGCATCTCGAGGTAACACCGTCTTTATGTATCGTCATCTTGAAGAAATCCGTCTTTGGGAACTCCGAAATGAATAAAATTACATAATAAATTACATAATATCCTATTATACATTTGTAACTAAAATAAAATAAATCTATTAAATTACAAAACGGTGATACGAGATCACAATAAATTACAACCGAATCGATATTCCCATACATTTCGGGTAATACCAATTAAAAACTAAGGCCATACTAAGTAAAAATTACATAATTCAAAAATTACATAAATAAAATTATGACAATCATAAAGAAAATGCAGCATTATAATATGTATGAACATGCCCAATTTTATGCTAAACCGCCTTTCATTAGCCAATATCGTATATTACTCGGTTTTTACGGATTTGCGTGATTTCAACATTTTATAATCACAAAAATTACATAAATTCATATTTATGCATAAGTTAATTACCCTAACCTCTTAGGACTCAAAATTTAGTCTTCACTAATTATTTGACCATAATTAACTCATATTTCTAAAATTTGTTCATTAATGGACTTAAAATTATAAAAATAAGCTATAAACTTCAAATAAATCACAAAATTTCAAATAAATTCAAAATTCAAAATTTAAGCTCATGAACATTCTGGAAAAATACCATGACATTCATAATGTTCAAAAACTTAGGTTAAATATTTCGAAATTTATCCGGAAAAACAATGTTGCGGTTTATCGGTTTTAACAAAATAATAATAAAAACATGAGAAAAAATATATTCATCAACTTTTCAATTTTAGATCTGAAAAAGATAATAAAATGCAATATGTGACGTTTTTCCTTAGTCATAGAGTATGTTTTATTAATATTTCACTAATAAAGTCACTATTTATGCTATTTTTCTTCAAAAAATCATAAATCATGCATAAAGACTTCAATATAGCCTATTATTTTACACACATCTTGTAAAATTGCATGTGACAACATACTAAATTTCTATGACCAGATTCGAAATTTATCTCATATTAACCTATTTTTCATCTAAATCCGATTTTAATAATAAAAAATCCATTTTCGAGCATAAAAAGTCCAAAATTTATGAAAATTTACAGGCCATCTCAAAATAATATATGTGACAACATATCCAAAAATAACTGGAAAATTCAAAGTTTAGCTAATTTTAGTCCGAAAATGACATTTTATTCATACAATCATATTTTAATGCCATTATTATATAATATGAACAATAAAAAATCCATAAATTAACCAAAATATCCTAAAAACATTTTAGGACCAGAAATTTTAACATGCATGAAGATTTTCGTGATATATCATAATAACACAAATTTAACAAGTTTTATATGGTAATCGTATAACTCGGAAAAACTTTTAACCGATTTGCATGCAAACAACCAAGGCTCTTGATACTGATTGAAGGAAAAGTAGATCTATATACTCAACATATTCATATATGTTTTAGGTTAATTTATCATAAAATTAAATGGTGATCTTATGCATGCAAACATTAAACAATTTAAAAGAAGAATCATCATCTTACATTGTGATTTTCGGTTTATTAGGGCACAAGAGAGATCTCCTTCTCTCTTATTTTTGTGCTTTCCTTAATGGAAGAACTAAGATCCGAGTATAGGACCTCTCCCAAAGTTTAATACCCCAAGCACACTCTTAATTAAAATTAATATTATAAATACTAGTACGATATTAATTTTGTAGAAAAATTGACCCAAAATATTATAGCACTCTTTAATATTTTGGTTTATGGAAGGAGGAAGAAGGAAGCTCTTTATCTCTCTAAAATTCTTATTTTTGAGGTGAGTTGGAATGAATCATCATACACTAACTATAAGTTATGTATATGGTAAAAAGATGAGAAAAACCCATGGTTTTTCTCCTCTTAAAAACCGGGTGGATGGGGAAGGGAAGGGAGCCAATGCATGCTTGAGTTGTTCTTCACAATGAACACTAGGTTTTGCATGGCTAGTCTTTAGGTAATCATCATGTTCTCCACTAATTTAATCAACACAATATTAGCCTAATTCTTCCCTTAATTTCGGCACACATAGATAATATGGACTCCATATTATCTTTGTCAAAATGTCAATTTGTCTTATGTCACATGTCATATGTTACATAAATTTGTTATGTATTTTTAACATATTAAAAATCAACGTATTAAGAAAAATACGTCATATACAAAAATCGACTTTAGTAATTCGCAATTACTTGTACCAAAATATTTTACCAATTATAAATCATAATAAATTGTATTTATAATAATTCATTCAATTTCAATTGTTTCCTTAAACAATAATTTCATCTGAATAATAAAACAATTCGATTACTCAGACCGTATCTCATTTAATCATATTATAATGAAATACGTAAATTTTACTTCCAAAATCGTCCGTCAATTTTAAATATTTTAATTGACCCGTATCTTCATACGATCAATTAAATGATCAATTAAGAGTGTTGCCCTATAGGTATGACCTAGGGGGTCAACTGATCACCACCGTCGCACGACAGTAATGTCAAACTCTAGTCAACCAATCATTACCGATATGTGTGGACCAGTTGACAGTAAAATATTACTTCCCAATTGTATTCTTTATAATGAGATTTAAACATGTGATCATCATGATCAACAGTTGTGATCGCATTATTGTCCGAGGACACATATTCCAACAAATGGGTGAGTTTGTTAGGTGTGATGGAGCCACAGAGGATAGAACTAGGCTGGGCTATGCTAGAGTGCTCATTGATGTCCCTTTTGGCAAAGCTACGCCTCAGGAGGTTCAAAGTGTGTGGTGGAGTTGGACATGTTGACCAAGCCTGCAAGAAGTCTAAGGGTAAATCTAAGCAGGGGAAAAAAGTGACTCAGAAATGGCAGCCCAAAGTGCAGGCACCTCAGGCACCTGGTCCTAGCCATAAGATCCGTCCTAGGGTGACTACACCAAAGGTGCCCACTCCTAAACCCACCCCTAAAAATGTGTCTTGTGTCCCCACAAATAGCAACTGAAAGAACTCCTGCTGTGTTACCTAATCCATCTCAGGTGACATGGACTCAGAAAGGGACTCACCATATTGCTACCCCTGCAAGAGCAGTCATAAGGTTGAGTAGGCAGGAACTTCTGGACCGTGGATGTAGCTGGTCTAGGTTTGGGAATCATTTCTTCCTTGATGCCCTAAACAATGCCACCCCCAAAGTTGGAATTGGTACTAAAACCCCCATCATGCCCCCAGAGGGGGGTAAGGGTCAATGATAGGCTTTTGGAACGTGAGGGGGCTAAATAGTCCAGCTAAGCAGAAACACATAAAGTGGTTCCTACATCATCATGATATTGGACTATTTGGTCTCCTTGAGACGAAGGTAAAATCTTCGTCTCTAAATAAAATAAGGCAAAATATTTGTTATGGCTGGTGTGTGTCAACTAATTCTCATTGCCATAAAGGAGGAAGAGTGTGGTTATTATGGAACCTAATTTGTATCACATTAACTTCATTGAGTACAATGCTCAATTTATCCATGTTTTTATTGATGAGCTGGCTACTGGTGAGTCTTATCATCTAACCATGGTTTATGCATTCAATGGGGTTCAGGAGAGGAAAATACTTTGGTTAAAACTTGAACATTTATCGGCTCATATCAGGGGTCCTTGGCTTATCTGTGGGGATTTTAATACTGTTCTGAGGCCATTTGAAAGGCTTGGGGGACAAACCACAGATGAGGAGATGGAGGACTTCCAAAATTGTGTTGGTCAACGCAATGTTCTTGATATGCCTGCATCAGGGTCTTACTTTACTTGGAATAACAAGCAAGAGGCCCATACTAGAGTGTATAGTAGGTTGGATAGGGCTTGAGTTAATCATGAGTGAGTTATACAGAAACCTGAGTATGCTGCCCATTTTCATGTGGAAGGCTATTTTGACCATACCCCTTGTATTATTCAAAATACCAAGTTTGGACCTAAAAGTAGGAAGAGTTTCAAATTTTTTAACATGTGGAGTGGGGTGGATGAGTTTATTCCTTGTGTTAGTAAGGTCTGGGATTGTCATGTCTATGGTACTCCTATGTATAAATTTGTGAGGAAATTGAAAATGTTAAAGAGACCCCTGAAGGAATTAAATAGTGCCCTTTTTGAGGATGTTGAGAATAATGCTATGAGGGCTTGGAAGCATCTTGAATATGTGTAGGATCAATTGAGAAGTGATCCTAGTAATTCTACACTTATGGACACTGAGAGACAGGCTGCTAAAGACTATCAGGAGCTCCACAGAGCTTGTGATAGTTTTCTTCTTCAGAAATCGAAGGCAATTTGGTTGAAGGAAGGTGATTAAAACTCTAGTTACTTTCATAGCTACATTAAAGGGAGACAAGCTAGGAAAAAATTTTTAGAGTTGCCGATGACCAGGGTGTGTGGACTGAACCTGAACAGATTCAGCAAGCCTTCTTGAGATTCTATCAAGGTTTGCTGGGTAAGGAGGATCATGTGCAGCAGGCTAATGTTCAGGTAGTGCATAAAGGGCCTTTATGTACTGCTGAACACTGGGCTATCATGATGACTCCTGTTAATGACTTGAAGATAAAGACTGCTGTGTTTTCAATACCTGATCATAAAGCACCTGGCCCAGATGGGTATTCAAGTGGTTTTTATAAGGCAACTTGGAGTGTAGTGGGAGAGGATGTTTGTACTGTGGTTAAAGATTTTTTCAAAAATGGAAAGCTCCTAAAACAAGCTAACCATACCTTTGTTTCTCTTCTCCCAAAAGTTGAGATGCCTGAGAATGTCACACAGTTTAGACCCATTTCCTGCTGTAATGTGATCTATAAGGTCATATCTAAACTGTTGTGTACAAGAATGGCCACTGTCCTTCCCAGCATTATTAGTCCCAACCAAGGTGGCTTTATTAAAGGAAGGAACATTATTGAGAATATCTTAGTGTGTCAAGACATAATCAAGTTATACAAGAGAGCCTCAGTTTCTCCAAGGTGTCTAATCAAGGTAGACCTCAAAAAAGCTTATGATTCAGTCAATTGGGGATTTATTCACCAGATGATGTGTGCTCTAAATTTTCCTCCCCACTTAGTGCTATTGATTATGGAGTGCATATCTACTGCTTCATACTCACTAGTTCTAAATGGTGAGCCTTTTGGGTTTTTTAATGGGAAAAAGGGACTGAGGCAGGGAGATCCCTTATCTCCCCTCCTGTTTACAATTGCCATGGAATATTTCTCTAGGATCCTGCACTTTACAACTGCCAATTTGAAGTTCAGGTTTCATCCTTTGTGTGGTAGGTTAAAATTAAGCCACCTCATGTTTGCAGACGATCTTTTGTTATTCTCTTGAGGGGATAATACTTCTGTAATGGTGCTCCTGAGATCATTTGCCACTTTCTCACAGTCTTCTGGATTGCATATGAACAAGCTGAAATCTAACTTCTATTTTAATGGTGTTTCAAAGGGTGACATGGATCATATCATTCTTGCATCTGGATGTGTTGAGGGTAAAATTCCATTTAAATATCTAGGCATTCCCATTGCTGCAGGGAAGCTGGGGAAGAAGGATTGTCAAGTCTTAGTGGATAAAATTGTGGACAAGATAAGATCCTTTGGTGCCAGGAAGTTATCTTATGCTGGGAGGTTGATGATGGTCAAAGCTGTGCTTACCTCTCTTTATACTTACTGGGCAAGCATCTTTCTAATACCAAAAGGAGTTCTGAGGAAGATAGATAGCATTTGTAGGAACTATCTTTGGGATGGATCTAGCATATATGTGAGAACCCCCCTGGTTAGTTGGGACCATGTCTGTACCCCTAAAACTGAGGGTGGGCTTGGGCTTAAACATAGCTTTACTTGGAACACGGCTACAATGGGAAGTTGGTATGGTGGATATATAGCAAGCCTGACAGTTTGTGGGTTAAATGGGTTCACCAAATTTATATGAAAGGCAATGATTGGTCTACTCATATCCCTAGGACTCACATGGGTGGGAACTGGAAGACCATTTGCCTAGTTAGGGATACTTTCTCTTCTGGGTACATTAATGGATGTTGGCTTGCAAATATGAAAGGTTACACTATCAGTTCAGGTTATGAATGGTTAAGGCATAAAGAACAACATGTAGGGTGGGCAAAGCTAATTTGGAAGAGCTGGTTGGTACCTAAACACAGCTTCTTCTGTTGGCTTCTGCTCAGGAATGCTTTGAATGTCAAAGATATACTTTTCAGGCATGGTGTCACTGATAATGATCAATGTTGCATCTGTGAAAATGGGAAGGAGGATATATGTCATCTATTTCAAAAGTGCAGGTATACCAGAATTGATTTGGAAGGTGTCTGTTTGTCTATGCAAATCCCAGTCCCAACTAGGAATGGTATTATTTGGATAGGCAGAACGAAGTGGCCAGTTTACAAGAAGAATGTTTGTATGCTTGCTATCATGGCAGTGTACTACTCCATTTGACAGCAACGTAATACTGCCAGATTCGAAGGAATATTGCTAAAACCTGCTATATTGATTACTCAGATTCTCAGGCTGATGAAGGTTCAAGCAAGGTTGAAGCTGAATACGGTTCACTATGAGCAAGAGATGAATTGGATCAACTCAATTATCATTGTGTAATCTTTTAATTGTAGTTTTGATCCTTTAAACCTAATTATTTAGTTTGTAATAGTTTTTGTGCTTAATGAGATTTCTTACATTTCACCAAAAAAAAAATTAATTCTAAATAATTAAACAAATGTTATATTCTGCCCATTAACAATTACTAGACATTTTAGGGAGCTATGAGTTCAATAACATTACCTAATAAATTATTTAACCTCATTTCATATATTTAACTTAAAATAGCATTTAATAGGCGATTTCATGCATAAATAAAGAAATAATTAAGCGAATTGGGTCACGACCATTAATAATTTTTTTTGGTGAAATGTGAGATAATATATTAACAATTAACAAAAATTACAACGTTTTTCGACTGGGACTAAGACATGCCTTAGTCCTCAAATAAACCTTATCAAACTTAACTCTAACAACTTCAAAACATTAGAAAACACATTAAGGGGCTTGATCATTGGCCACAATCCCCCATTTTCTAAGCCAAGACAACTCAATTCGACTCAACTGACTCTGCACTCCATGCTTTTTAGAACTCAGCTTTCCTCTTATCCTCCGTTGGACTTCAGCCTTGATGACTGCGGTAACCTTGGAAGGCATGCTGAGAGTTGCATTTACCCTTTCATTGTTGCGTTGGTACCATATATGAGCAAAACAAGCAGACCATACAAGGAAATGGACGTGGTGCTTCAATTTAGATCCTGTATTGCATCTCCAACCCCCTGCCATATTAACATTTACTCTTAACCCACACCATTGATCAACTTTACTCAACACTTGTTTGCTATACAACCATTAATAATTTATTTTTCATAAGTATAGGATAGAATATGCATAAAAATAAATTTTAAATGTTTTATTTTTATTTATTTATTTATTTATTATCCTAACACAATTAAACCTTATTCACGGACTAATTAGTTATAACATTCAAAAGTAATTATAAAAATTACAAAATCGACATGAAAAACTTTAATACACTAAATCCTATTATAAAACATTCAATTTTAACATTTATTTATATATTTTACATATTTATTTGAGATTAATCGCATAAAAACACGAATATATATTAAATAAAAGTAATAATAATTATAGAAAAAAATAATCATTTGAAATACTATATAAATCATAGAAAGCAATCTAATTATAAATATCATATATATTATCAATCTTATTATAACCTCATAAAAAGCACTTGAAATTGAAAAATCATAGAAAGGAGAAAATCTAGTTACCTTGATAGAGATTAAGATTAGTAAATAAGTAGGATAGTATTATAAGATCAAGCCAAATGATCTCCCTCAACCAATGTCTCTTTCTCACCTTCTTGAACAAACATAAGAATGAAAACAATTTGTTAAATACTACTCTAAATAAACTAGTAAAAGGATGGGAATTAAAAAAAATCACCTTCACTTACTAATTAATAAGATGAAAGAGATGTGAGAATGAAAGGAATGAATGTTGGAAGTGAAATGATGAGAATTGGAGTAGAAGTTCACGTCAAAGAGGAGAAATTTGAGTGAAAAATTCTGTTGTGTAAGTTGTAGATGAGTAGGAGGCTAAAAGAAAGAATAGGTTAGGGGAATGATTAAAGCTAAACCATAGGATATTACTTTAATAAAATGCAGGTGGCCTGGTCCACAACGGGGACTCGACCGAGTGGGCAATATGGAAAATATAGGGATTTTCTGGAAGAGGTCACTCGATCGAGTAGGGGTCATACTCCACCAAGTGAAGGTTAACTCGACCGAGTGTACCCATAATATAGTCAATATCACTTGTTGTTTTTTTGTGAGTCGTACATTGACATTTGCCATGGTTCCTTAAACTAGAATGGTGCCAAGGAGCGCTCAATCAGCAACCGGAGCACTGCGTAGGTCCGAAGTGGAAGTAGATCTAATCATTGCACAAAATGAGGCCCTTAAGAATGTGACGAGGAGGGAGGTAGTGGTTGATGCCTCGACCATAAGCAATGCCATGGCACGTTATCGACCCACTAACTACGACGATGTTGGAGAGCCAAACCTTTTTGGAAATTGGATAAGAGACATGAAGAATATTTTCGAAGTTGTGCGGTGCCCGGATGAGCTCAAGGTTGAATAAGCCGCGTTCTACCTCAGACGCCAATTCGGAGGATGGTGGTACAAGTAAAGGGAGGTAATGAAGGAGTACTACAAGGAACAAAGGGCGGATGCTATTCCATGGACAAATTTCAAGGCGGAAATGAGAGATGAGTTCATCCCGGAGCATGTCCGAAGCAAACTCCAGGCGGAGTTTGATAGCTTTGTGTTGGTCGACGGGATGACGGTGCAAGAATACTATGTGAGGTTTAATTAGCTCTTGACCTATGTTGAGGACCTACACCGTAGTCCTTAATTGTTAGCTCTCAAATTTGAGAAGAGGCTAATTCTCAAGATCTTTGAAAAGCTTCCGGTGGGGGTGTTCGTGGACGTGAAATACATGTATGCTAGGGTCGAAAACGCCGAGAGGTTGGTCAATATGACCAAGGAGGCTAAGGAGAGGGTCATAGATAATTGAAAGGCCGAGTGTGAGGGAGGACGAGCCCATCAAAAGAAGTTTAATTACCATCAAGTTAAGTCACATTCGGGTGGACCCAATGGAGGCGGTTATGCAAGGTCGAGCGAAAATGGGGGAAGACCCATGGGTGAAGGCAGAGGAGTGAGATGCTTCAATTATGGTGGCATTGGCCACAAAAGAAATGAGTGTACAACCACCGGGCGAGGGTCCAATAGAAGATTTGGGCAATGGAGCTCCTACCAAGCTCCTTCCCAAAGGATGGTAAGCAATCGAAACTTTGGATCGTGGGGCAACTCAAGGAACCCAAACTCCAACTTCCATGGCGGGTATGGAAGAGAAAACTTCAACCGAGATACGCCATCTCAAAGGCCGAGCTACAATGGCAGACAAGCTTTGGAGGCAAGGCCGACTACTTCGGCAAGCACCGTGCAATGGGCGACCAAGACTAGTGGCAAGCTCTTTGCCATGGAGAAGAAAAGCGCCGAGGAGGATGCTCATGTTGTCTCCGGTATATTTCTTGTTAATTCTCATTCTTGTTGTGTTTTGTTTGACTCGGGGGCTATACATTCTTTTGTGTCTAAGAGTAATGTGTCGACGCTAGGCTTGGGGGTGGGTGAGTTAGTGAATGACAATATATCGCTACCTTCGGGGGAGTCCGTTGTGTGTTCAAAAGTGTATATAGGGGTGTCGGTTTTGGTGCAAGAAAAACCTTCCAGACAATCATTTTGAATTCCCTTTGGAGGGGTTTAAAGTAACTTTGGGGATGAATTGGCTAAGTAAGCACACGACGAACATAGACTGTCACCAAAAGAAAATAGCTTTGAAAGGACCCAAGGCTATTAAAGTGTCGTATAAAGGTTACTTGGTTAAACCCAAGGTGAAACTCGTTACTGGTGATGACTTTAAAGTCATGTTTGAAGAAGGGTTGTCCTATGCCTTTGTTCCATGTGTAGGACACTAGCATGGAAAGGCCCCAAGCTCAAGGTATACCAATATTGGGAGAATTTGCGGATATATTTCCGGAGGCGTTACCCGAATTACCTCTACCAAGAGAAATAAAGTTCAGTGTGGACTTGAAACCAGGAGAGTGACCAATCTCTAAGGCTTTATACCGTATGGGTCCAAAGGAGTTAGAAGAGTTGAAGAAGCAACTTTTTGAATTGGCGGATAAGGGGTACATTAGTCCTAGTGTTTCATCATGGGGAGCACTGGTTCTATTTGTGAAGAAGAAAGACGGTAGCAAGAGGTTGTGTATCGACTACCGAGAGTTGAATAAAGTCACCATCAAGAATATGTACCCGTTGCCAAGAATTGATGACATATTTGATCAAATTAGTGGGCCCGACCTATTTTCCAAGATCGACTTGAGATCGGGCTACCATCAATTAAAAATCAAGGATGTGGATATTCCAAAAACCGCGTTTTCATCAAGGTATGGACATTACAAATTTGTGGTAATGCCGTTCGGGTTGACAAATGTCCCGACCGTATTCATAGACCTCATGAATAGGGTATTTAGTCCATACTTGGACAAGTTTATGTTGGTGTTTATAGATGACATCTTGGTCTACTTTAAGACCAAAAAAAAAGCATGAAGAGCATTTGAGGACCGTGTTGCAAACCTTAAGGGATCATCAACTCTATGCCAAGCTTAGTAAATGTGAATTTTGGTTGGAGAAGGTGGCTTTGTTAAGGCGTGTGGTGTCAAAGGAGGGAGTATCTGTGGATCCATGCAATATAGAAGCTGTGTCGAAGTGGGAGGCACCAAACAATGTTGCGGAAATAAGGAGTTTTTTTTATCTAGCCGGCTACTACCGAAGATTTGTGAAATATTTATCAAACATTGCTAGGCCATTGACATCATTGATAGAGGAAATAAAAACGCTTCAAGTGGAACGGGAGTTGTGAGACGGCCTTCTTAACCCTAAAGGAGCGCCTAACCACGGCTCTTGTGTTAGCCTTGCCGAAAGGAAGTGAGAATATTGAAATTTATATCGATGCTTCAAAGAATGGTTTGGGATGTGTTCTCATGCAAAATGGTAAAGTCATTGCTTATGCATCGTGACAATTGAAGCCATATGAGGAGAATTATCCAACATATGACCTAGAATTGGGAGCCGTTGTGTTTGATTTGAAATTATGGAGGCATTACCTATAAGGAGCAACCTTTAAGGTGTTTTCCGATCAGAAGAATTTGAAGTACATTTACACCCAAAACGAGTTGAACATGAGGCAAAGAAGATGGATATAACTCATTTGGGACTATGACATGGAAATAGTATACCATGAAGGGAAGGCTAATGTAGTAGCCGATACTTTGAGTAGGAAGTTGGTTCACTCTTTATGTACTGCCTTGTCCATGCTAAGGTTAAAGGAAGAAATGTTAAAGATGGGTATTCATATGATCCGAAAAGGGGAGGCAATCGGTGATTTTACCTTGGAGCCCGAATTATACGATGAAATACGAGAAAAACAAGCAACTGAACCCAAGATTCAAGAATGGAAGGGAGCCTTCAACAGGGGTGAAACATCAAGGTTTGAGTTGCATGTGGATGAAAGTATTAGGTTCAAAGGGAGATGGTTCATACCAAATTATGAAGAGCTAAAGAAGAAGATTATGGATGAAGCCAATAATACACCTTACTCGGTTCATACGGGTGATGATAAGTTGTACAAGGACCTCAAGAAGACGTTTTGGTGGTCAAATATATAGAGGGAAATGGCGGACTTCGTGGCGAGATGCTTGACTTCTCAAAGGGTAAAAGGGGAGCACAAGAGATCACAAGAGAAAGTTCAACCTCTATATGTGGCGGAATGGAAACGGGAATCGATATCAATGGACTTCATTGTGGGACCACCTAGGACTCAAAAGGGCAACAACATGATTTGGTTTATTGTGGATAGGCTTACTAAATCGGCTCATTTCATACCAATGAAGGATACTTGGAGCAAGGTGAAACAAGCTAACACCTACCGAAAGAATAAGGTTAAGCTATATGGTATACCAAAGGACATTGTGTCGGATCATGATTCTAGATTCATCTATAGGTTTTGGCAAGAATTGCAAAATTCAATGGGTACTTAATTGAAGATGAGTACGACATTTCACCCGGCCACAAATGGGCAAACGGAGAGAACTATTCAAACTCTTGACTACACATTGAGGCCTTGTTTAATGAAATTTGGGGGCACTTGGGAGGAAAGGCTATATTTGATTGAGTTTTCCTACTACAATAGCTATCATGTAAGCATTGACATGGCCCCATTTGAAGCTTTGTATGGGAGGAAGTGTCGAAGCCCAAGATGTTGGGATGATAGCACCAAAGCCGTCTTGTTGGGACCTCAAATTATCCAAGACAGGTTAGACCAAGTGCATATAATCCGAGAAAAGATGAGAGTGGCACAAGATAGGTAAAAGAGTTATGCCGATTTGAGAAGAAGCGACATTAAATTCGCTGTGGGAGTTATGTCGATTTGAGAAGAAGCGACATTAAATTCGCTCCCGACCTGGTTTGGGCCGGGGTGTTACAGACAAGGTTCTACTCAAGGTTTCTCCGATTAGAGGTGTGATGAGATTCGATAAGAGAGAAAAGTTGAGACAAAAGTTCATAAGGCCATATGAGATATTGCATAGAGTCGGGGAAGTGGCCTACCTTTTAGCACTTCCCCCGGCACTTGATTGTGCTTACAATGTATTCCACGTGTCTCAATTGCGGAAGTATATTAGTGATCATTCTCATGTTCTAGAAGCGGTGACAATTTAATTAGATGACGCCTTAACTCATGTGGAGACTCCTAAGGAAATCTAGGGACGAAAAGTAAGGAAGACAGCATGGGGAATCGGTGTTGGTGAAGATTTCGTGGTCCAATCACCAAGTAGAAGAGGCTACGTGGGAAGCCGAGGAAGCAATGAAAGAACGATATCCACACTTTTTCGAGCATGTAATTGTTAGGTTCTTTAACCCACTTATTATATTCTTATAATATAGATCTAAGTTACTAGATAAATTAGATGATAAGAATCTAGTTGCATGCAAACAAAATAACAAGAAATAAGAAATAATATTAACTAGATATTATTAAGGATTGGGTGCTGCAGCTCTGATAGATGTTGCATATGTGAGGCTGCATCAGAAACTCAGGAACATCTGTTCTTTGAGTGTGTGTATAGAAAAAGTATTATAATGCAGGTTGCTCTCTGGTGTGGACTTCAAATCCCATCTGTAGTAGGGATGAGTGGTGTAGGTTCAACTGTGCAGAAAAAGGTGTATGCTCTTGTGTTATCAGCCATCTACTATCATATATGGACACAGAGAAATAATGCCAGGATGAATGCGGTATTGATCAGTCCAAAACGGGTTGTTCAGTTGATCAAAGAAAATGTGCAGTATCGTATCAAGCATAATCAAGATGGTCATATGTCAAATGCAAAGAAGAATTGGATAATAAGTCTAGGAAATGATATGTAAGGGTGTCTCCTTGTGAGTCTCGAACCCAAAACCTTTTGCTTCTAAGCCTTGTAATTATCTTTTTTTGACAGATAATATATACATCTCACATTTTACCCAAAAAAACTAGATATTATTAAGGAATTAAACCCTTAATATTATTTTTATTAATATCTTAGTAACTAGAGAATAATATGGTTGTTGTGTGTATTTTAGAGAGATGTTTGCATAAGATAAAAATGAGGAAAAATGAGCAAGTAAAATTGCTCTTAAAAGCTCCCAAAACCGGCACCCCCTTAGCACAAGTGAGCAATTACTTTTCCTTATTTTAATCAATGCAAAAATAGGTAATGAGCACATTAGAGTAAGTCTTTGTCATTAGCATGCAAGTAGTATGATGATTACATGCAAGTGGATGACTAAAGAAAAGACAAAAATAAAATGTTATCCAACAACATAATATTTTCGGCCAACATGTATATAAAATGAATCATATACTTATTCATCTTATATAAATAAGTATTAGTTTGATCATATAACAATTATATAATATAAGCTAAGAATTAATACACACTCAACTCTTAAGTGATAATTATGTCATTATATTAATATATAATGGGTCCTATAATGTCTAATTAAATTAATTTACAACCCTTTGTAAATATAATCAACAAATAACCTCTACCTCTAAAAACACAAAACCTCGATTAATTTAACGAATTAGCGTTTAATTATTAAATTAAATCTTATTCAATCATATTAGAGAAAGATATAAAATTTCATTAGTCAATTATCGCATAATTGAATAATAAACTTGTGTTGACTTGAGTTCTAAACTCGACTTCAACAAACTCACACAACTATATATATATATATATATATATATATATATATATATATATATATATATATATATATATATATATATATATATATATATAAGGGACTGATCAACCTGTATCAAATATATTTGATCAGTTAATAATTTGGGTTCCATCCTATAGTTGTGACCTCAAGGGATCAACTGATCACCACCGTCAAATGATAGTAACGTCAAACTCTACTCAGCCAATCGTTCCCGATAAATGTTGATCGGGTTCACTATATAATGTATCATCCCTTATGTATTCTTATTATGAGATTTAAATATGTGATCGCACTACTGTTGAGGACACATACTCCAACAATCTCCCACTTGTCCGAGACAAGTGTGCGTCACCAATTCTCTTTCCCTATTACTCTAAGATTCATTAACCTCTTATTAGAAATTTTTAATAACTATATAAGTTTAGTTTAGTCATAAACTAATTAGATCTTATGCATGCATAACATTATTAAAAAAAAAAGTAAGAAGAAGTTGATCTACTTACAAGGGAGTGCCGCACGGTTATACTAAAGTGTCTCCTACCAAATTAGTCTTCGTAAAAACCGAGTGCTCCAAGGATGAATTTAGACCCAATGGTAGGATCTACTCCTCAAGGAATTGTACCAAGATAACCCACTTAATGCATATACTAATTTTGAATACTCGAATTAGTATACGAGCCCTTAAAATAATAACTAATATTATTATTTACTACTACTAGTAATGATCTAATAATATTGTAGATTTGTGAGATATTCTTTCTTGATTGTTCTAAAAAATTAGAGAGAATTTGAAAATTATCAATCTAATAATTTTTATGCAAGAATGAATAATAATAATAAGAAGAGAAAAACTCTCCTTATTCACTTAGGGGGCCGGGTGGTCTTGGGTAGAATGCCCAATCCATGCACAAAATTGTTCTTCTCAAGATACATAGTGTAGGGCTAGGTTTAGGTCTATAAAGGACATAATCATTATGCTTAATTCTCAATTAGAGCACCAATTAAATCCTAAACCTACCCTATCCCTCCATTTACACGGCACCCATGTAGATAAAATGGGTCCATTTTAAGTTTGTCAATTGTCAATTTGTATAGTATGAGATATTGGACATGTTACTAGACATGTTATTAAATAATGCATTTTTAACTTATTAAAAATCATTATATTAACAAAATAAATCACATACAAAAATTAACTAGTAATTCATGATTACAAGTACTTAAAATGGGTCATAGAATTATAAATCACAACAACTTGTATTTATAATAAATCATTCATTCTTATTAATTGTTTCATAAACAATAATAAAACCTAAGTAATAAATCAATTTAATTACTTAGTACGAATCTTATTTAATCAAATTACAATAAGATACGTATTCTCACTCACAAAATCATTTGTTCAATTTTAAGGAATTAATTAACTTGTATCAACATACAATTAATTAATTAATCAATTAAGAGTGTTACCCTAGAGGTATGACCTTAAGGGATCAACTGATCACCACCGTCATACGACAGTAATGTCAAACTCTAGTCATCCAATCATTACCAATTAATGTGGATCAGTTGACAATATAATATTACTTTCCCTTCAGCATTCTTAATATGAGATTTAAACATGTGATCGCATTATTGTCGAGGACACATACTCCAACAATTACATCTCCCACTCAATGCAAGGTGTCTTGTAGGTCGTACTTACATATGATCATATCTAGAGTGGTTTTCTCGATATGGAGAGTAACGACCGGAATTATCTACCAAAGATACCTTCTGAGCGTGGCCACGCATTTTCAGTTCACTACTCCTCGAGTGGCCCTGAGATTTAGATAACTCTGACAAAGGGGTGGACAATTCCTATCGAACTGTTCCCTTTTTTCAGCCACAGTTCAGATGACCCAAAAGATGCCCATTTGCACTCCATATTCGGAAGTCGTAGAGCAAAAATCAAAGCCAATCAGAAACTGTGCCGACTTGGGCGAACAGTCACTAGTCAAAGAATCGACTCAAAAAGAATACTATAGTAGCTCTCGCCACGACCAAGGTATATGAATTTCAAGAACTCTATAAGCGGTCACTGCCCAACAGAGTGTCCCATACAGTTTGCCTATGTGATCGACTAGTCATCTCTCATGACCCTATGACACTTCAACTTGCCATCAACCGACTCACATTCTAGTCACTAGGAGACGTCACCTCATATAAGTGACCAGGGGCCAATACTATGTTAATCCAGTTCACTTTAATAGGATCCAACGTTGTCCTTACAACCTATTTGGATATAACAAAGTAATAAAAGAGTTTAAAATAAAACTCAAACGATAAATGCGATTATCATATATGAATAATCAATGTAATATTATTACTTCATATCGCATAATCCAAGGTGAATAAAATCCATGAAACTCCATGGTGGTTTCATCAAACCTGCAACAATAACTTGGTTGGGGAGTGTACAATATAACCATCATTCCAACTTCATAAATTGCAATATCCTCTTTCAATGTATTCTCGAATGTCATGAAATTTCTAAGCACTCATTTAGATTTGATGCTAGGCTTGAGCTCTTTAACTTGAAATATGCTCCCACTGTTATCATATACTTGTGATAAGATCCATGGTGAAAGAATTTAGGGGGTGTTTGGTTGGGGGTGTTAGAATGGAATGGAATAGATTTGAGTGATTCTAGTGTTTGGTTGGGGTATTTTGAAATGGAGTTAGAATCCTGATGGATTCTAATTCTACCCCAACCCCTTGGAATCCCATACCCATCTTCCCACTCAGGTTTCTAACTCCATTCCCCCTCCATATAATTTTAGATTGAACCAAACAATAAATAATTCGAGTGAAACCATTCTCTATTATCACATGACTGGGAAAAATAATTTTTACAATATCTTAATACCTGTTTAAAACCACATATTGATCCCTTAATCTTACTTAGCATGTTAGGACTCTCAGACCTAAACCTAAGATTAGTGTCACATACACATCCTCTTCTAAATTTCTAAATACCTATTTAGAAAAGCGGTTTAATATCACTTGCCATGTTTCATCAAAATGAAATGCGGCAATCACTAACATGATTTGATTGGGTTAACATCACCATGTTCAACTACACTATTCTATACTTGAAGGCTTTACTTCAAAGAGCCCAATATCTTAAAGTAATTATTCTTAGCTTTGCGTATAGAATCTATCACGGATTGTAAATGTAATCCCCTATAAAATCTAGTGCAAAACAGTGGCAGAAACACTATCGAATGAGATTAAATACACAAAGATAAAAGTTCTAACTGTTATGAATTGAGAATGTATAAAATTCTCAAGTATAAAAAAAAAAACAAAAGGTCAAGTCTAAATAATTGCCACTTTTATAAAAGGGCGAAAATAAAATTCCTCAAAGTGTTCAAACTAAAACCATAAAAGAAAGTAGAAAAACAGAGTAGGATCTGCAAACTACTCGCTAGCACACACATAAATCCCCAGCAAAGCTAACACTTGTCATGTTATAAACATAACAGCCACAATCAGTGGGCAGTAACTCGACGTTCTATCAGCCATATCACATGATATAATTATTATAGAAGCATATAATATAACAAAGTAAATTGAAATGTTATAAAACATAAGTAACAAAATATGATTACCAAATCATGTTAACAACGTGTTGCATGCTTAAAAGCAAATATTCAAAAGACAGAATGGAAATAATTTAGTTCAGACTAGATATCCACTTTAGCTATACTTTTGACACCGCAGCATCTTTACTAGTTTGGGAACCCAGTGTCACGCTAAGATGACCAACTCCAAGCTCACTAACTAGACAACAAACTATAATAGGACACGACTTACCACGCAGTGCGAAGTCCAAGTCTAAGTACATGTACATGACTCTACGACGATCTGTACCGCCCGCAGGATAGCCAACCATATAGTTGTTTTAGTAAAACCGTATGCCTTAGTTTATTATTCTTTCCCATTACTTTCATTATTCCAAACTTAAAAATATCCCAAGTGATATAGTATATTTTTCAAATGGTTCGTAAGTGAACTACACTTTTATTTTATTTTTCGAATTAGAAAACTTAAACTTAAATCCAAAAGAATAAAATTTATTTAAGGACTTTAAATAAATTAAGTTACTGAAATTAAACTTTAAAGACCATCCTTTGACTTAAGGTACTTTAGTAAAGATTTATTACTTAGGCTTTAATGAGACGGAGTTTTACATTAGTTTATAAAACTGAACAACAATATTGTAAAATTCATAATTAATTACAGAGAAATCAAAATAATGCAATGCCAATTTTCATGGTTTCCTGTAGCTTTTAGCTACAACTTTCATTTTTTGACCAACTTTAAATTACGAAAGTATCAAGGGTCTAAAAATTCATTTATAAAAACTGTCAAAAAACGTCACCCATAATGTTTCAGTTCATAAATCAACTTTTAGAAAATATTTGAAGGCAAGGCAAAATTTTAAACATAAGTAAACATTATAAAGCTTCTTTGAGAAAAAGATTAGCTACTGTATCAAAAGCAAAATATCTTTTAAAAATGAATCTTTGAGAGAAGTCAGAAACGCGTTTTACAAGCGAGCTGTTCACAAATAATTTATTCTGACCAAATCGTAAGTTTAAATCTTATGAAATTTTTTATGCAGACACTAAACTTTAAAATAATAGGAGTTTATTCTTTACACTTTTGTAAAGTCGAAATAAAAACAGGTGATATGATTTTTACAAATAGACGAACATATTTGACAGATTTAACAACGGTTTTCATCAAACTTGTAAAATACACCAAAAATCGAAAATAATGATCCAAGGCCTAAAACTTTATACACAACCTAATAATCCATTTTTCTGCCACATATTAAAATTCCGTGAATTAACAATTTAATTTAGTATTTTTAACATAATTAAAATCGAACAGAATCGCTATAATCGCAGAAACTACATCAATACTTTAAATTACGAAATAAATACTAAAACTCCAAAATAATTACCACGAAAATTCATGGTATCTTAAATCAACTATTAATTCCAGAAAAATAATTTACATCAGTTTAAATTATAAAAACGAATTATTAAAACCCTAATATCAAAACAATCGATTTGATCAAAAAACTTGTAAATCAACCAAAATAAATACCCTATTGACAAAATAAAATTATACATAGTCAAAATAAATTATGGATATCAAAAGATCAGAAATTAAAGGTTTCGAAAATCATATGTATCAATAAATCATCATAAAACATTAAAAATCCAATAATACATACAACTACAACAATTAAATCGATGTAATACCGAGTAACGTCGAAGTTACCTTGTTACGAATCCGAATCCACATATGCTAGCCTTCAATATCTCCTCTACAAACCTTTAAAAACATAAATTACATATGTGTAAAACATATGAATCATTAATCTAGATAAAAACTAGGATAAGAAAGATAAGAGTAATCAATTTACCCTTAGAATAGGATGAACGGATGATGAGAGAACGTCGATCCAAATAAAGAAGCAAGAATGCAAGCACGTACGTAGAATAATTTGTAAAACGGAAATAAAGAAGCAAGAAGGCAAGCACGTACGTAAATTTTTTTGAAATAACCGCCGCGTTAAAGTTTTGATTTTTTTTTGTTTTAATTTCAATGAAACCCTAATGAATTTACACAAAGGGTAGGGTTTATAAGAGACTAAAATAAGAAATAAAGCTTCTTAAAAGTTTTAAGTTGATTGGCCAAAATGGGTGTTTAAACAACCAAAAATATCTTCCCATGTTAAATAAGAATAAATATTCTAAATAAGAATAAGTAAAAGGGATGATGTAAATATTATCTCATAAGTTTTAATAAATACAAAGTGTATAAAATGCTTTGTATTAAAATTACTATTAACACTATCCAAAAAGGTGATGAACCAGAATTGTTTTCCCATTTTATAAAAATGTGACATATAATTAAAAGTCGTTCCATTTATAAAATAGGACAAAAATTAATAAAAATGGTGTTAAATAAAACATTAAACCAAAATTAGTATAAAAAGAAATAAAAATAAACCTCTTTAACGAAAATCAAATAAATGAGATTTATTAAAATGGTGGGTGTTACAATCTCCCCCACTAAAAGAAAGTTTCGTACTCGAAACTTAAAAGTAGAAAACAAAATTTAAAGAACAAGATTTTTTTTAAATCATTTCAGTTGACACTTAAATTCGAGAAAACATCGTTGAGGTCATACAATTTTTAAACCAATTTTTAAAATTGAACTATTAAAAATCACTTATCTCATCTCATGGAACGAGGGAATACTGCCGCGAACCAGGATTCTGTCGTCCAAGATAAGGGTAAGTCAACATTAGAAAAATCAAATCTTACACCCATGCATCAGCAAGTACTGAACCGGTCATTAGACGTCTTTAATGACAAGTCCTAGCATCCACCAATGTCGAAATTCAAAAGTAAATGTGCCAATTTTACTTAAAACCTTTGAACAAATTAAATTTTGAAAATACAACACCACTTTGAAAGTTTCTAAAGGCACCAATGTATTGAAAACCAAAATTCGGAACTATTTTCAAACGAATTTCAAGTCATTTCGAAATAAAACCAAATTTAAATGATAACCCAAAACTAAAAGAGAAAGGGAAGTTCAAAACTTTGAAGCTAGTCATAATTCAAAATTTCCAAGATAATCAAAATATTTTCATAAAAGTCAAAATATTTTGTGTAAATGGAATTTCTCAAAGAAAAAGGTTTACGAGAAATCAAATTTGTATATGCAACATAACATTTGAAAGTTTTTTTTTTTTTTTTGCATTAAGTAACTTTATTTGAAACAATTCCGGTATATTTCCAAACGAGTTTTAAGACATTTGAAACAAAACCAAGTTTAGGCACTAATCCAGAGTAACACTAAATATGAAATTAAAGTTTTTAAATCATAACTCAAAATTAAAATATCCGAGAACCAAACTTTGTAAAAGCCGAAACTCTTGTATAAAATGGAAATATCCGAGGAAAAAGGTCAACGGTAAATCAAGACAAAAGTTTTAAAACTAAAGCAAGGGTGAGAAGGATTTAAGAGTCATATATATCTCTCTCAAGGATTATGAAAGGGGATAAACATCTCGAGATTCAAAAGAGGGAGTGCAAATTTTACTTAAAACCTTTGTACAAATCGAATTTGTAAATACAACATAACTTTTGAAAGTTTTAGAAGCATCCAAACAAAAATTTTCGAAACAATTCCGAAATACTTTCAAACGAGTTTTAAAAACATTTCAAGACAAGACAAAACTTAGATACTAACCAAAAGTAAAATGAAAATAGAAGTTTAACACTTTGAAATCATAAATTTTCAAGATAATTAAAACTTTGGAGTCAAACCTTGTATAAAAAGAAATACTCGAGGAAAAAGGCTAAAGGTAAAAGTTTTCAAACTTAAGCCAAGGTTAAGGTAGTAACAGATGCTCAGGTGAAGAAGTGGGAATGAGAGATTCAAGAGCTATACAAATCTCTCTCAAGGATTACAGAAGAGGTTAAAGATCTCAAGATTCTTGGTACGACTCCTTTATAGAACCCAAGCTTTTTCTATTTCCATCGAAAACAACACCAAGGTTATTAAACTCAGGCAACTAAGTTGTCAAGCTGAGAATTGCCAAACTTCCTAGTCTACATCCTCCAAAATTATCGATTAACACAACTTCCATCTCAAATCCTTACATAACTGATCATCCTTTCAAAACATCATGGTAAAAGTCCATCAAGTACTTCAACATCCAACCGACGAACTAAATTCCTCAAGTTATCAAATCCATAAGACTCCTCGAAACACCAAATAGAAAACATGGTCTAATAAAGCCCTGATGAGAATTCCTCTGAACTGAAAGCAAAAAAGCCTTTAACATCCACAAGTACAATCTAATGAAGATAATGCTCTCTTAGAAGTCCATCAAATGAATATAAAGGTCTCTTAGCTGTTCATTAAATTGCCAATCATAACACTATAACAGTTAGGGGTTAAGAACTCAACCAGGCAACAGTTTCGATCATATAAGGTCATCAAACAACAATTTCCTTTAAGGTAATACAGACCAAAATATTCTTCAGAGAAATACATGTACTAGGGTTAAGACATTAAGATATGATACGTATACATAATTCCCAACTCCGGGTTCATAATTCTTCAAATCAATATAATCAATCCAAACTGCAGTTGGGCTAAGACACTCCTTACTCTCGAGGTTAACACTAAACAACCCAAATAAAGTTAAGTCACACAACCAAAAGTTCTAAGGTTACAACATTACATCAGAACTCAACAATCTAAATCCATAAGAATAGAAACTGAGATTAATCTAGATCAACCAAAAATGACACATGGATACTATAAATCCTTAATCACCTCCAGTCCAAAATATATAAATTACCTATAATCTGAAACCATTAACTACGCCAAAATTCTAACTCCATAATCCACTACTCACCATTCAAGTTAATCCTTAAGAAATAATAGTTCTTACAAGATAGACATTAAGGGTAAAACTCATTATCCTCAAACCATAAGTAACAATGCTTCACTAGACCTCAAACCTACTTAACTTCCGTCACATTTCTCTAAGAAAGAGTCGGTTTAACCAATGAATCTCAAGAGAATAGATACCAATGTGGAGGAATCACAAAGAAGGATTAATTCATCAGAATAGGAGATGAAAATTTATAATAAGGACATAGGAATCAGCTAAGACTGAAAAAGATTGAAGGAATAAGAATGATGATCGCAGACTAATAAAGTCTAAGATCAGAGAAGGAATCTTCAGGCATCTAGAGTACGCAATATGGCTCGTTGGATCACTCCATCACCTTGTAGAGAAAACAAACACACCAGTCTTGGGTCGCTCCATCTGACGGATCCACAGTGTAATTACTCTGGGTGTACTGCAACATTTTGGAACTTGAGTCCTCTCTTGGCCAACTGGTCTGTAGCTTGAGCAAAACTGAATCTGGGCTGGAACAGCCATTGTCTCTTCCTTGTGGCATCAAGTTCTCAAAGCGGTTAACTAGGTTGTTGAGGGAGTTCAATATCACCATAATGATCGCGTTATGGTCCGGAAAAACACAACGTTCACGTCCACCTTCTTTCATCTTCTTTGTCGGAGAAAATAAAAAACAAAACATAGATTCAATGCTAGTCATTGATTTTGCAGGAAGACATAAACTAACATTCAAGTCCTTTTGGTTTCTACCCATCTCTCACTAAATCATTTATTTAGTCAAATCATTTATTAGGCATTTTCCTAAATATCAAAGTGTGAGCGTCGGGAGCAGTGATGCTCTGATACCAACTGTAATCCCCTATAAAATCTAGTGCAAAACAGTGGCGGAAACACTATTGAATGAGATTAAATACACAAAGATAAAAGTTCTAACTGTTATGAATTGAGAATGTATAAAATTCTCAAGTATAAAAAAAACAAATGGCCAAGTCTAAACAATTGCCACTTTTATAAAAAGGGCGAAAATAAAATTTCTCAAAGTGTTCAAACTAAAACCATAAAAGAAAGCAGAAAAACAGAGTAGGATCTGCAAACTACTCGCTAGCTCAAACAGAAATCCCCAGCAAAGCTAATACCTGTCATGTTATAAACATAACAGCTACAATCAGTGGGGAGTAACTCGACGTTATCCCAGCCATATCACATGATATAACTATTATAGAAGCAGATAATATATCAAAGTAAATTGAAATGTTATAAAACATAAGTAACAAAATATGATTACCAAATCACGTTAACAACGTGTTGCATGCTTAAAAGCAAATATTCAAAAGACAGAATGGAAATAATTTAGTTCAGGCTAGATATCCACTTTAGCTATACTTTTGACACCGCAACATCTTTACTAGTTTCGAAAACCCAGTGTCACACTAAGATGACCAACTCCAAGCTCACTAACTAGACAACAAACTATAATAGGACACGACTTACCACGCAATGCGAAGTCCTAATCTTAGTACATGTACATGATTCTACGACGATCTATACCGCCCGCAGGATACCCAACCATATAGTTGTTTTAGTAAGACCGTATGCCTTAGTTTATTAATCTTTGCCATTACTTTCATTACTCCAAACTTAAAAATATCCGAAGTGATATAGTATATTTTTCAAATGGTTCGTAAGTGAACTACACTTTTATTTTATTTTTCGAATTAGAAAACTTAAACTTAAATCCAAAAGTATAAAATTTATTGAAGGATTTTAAATAAATTAAGTTACTGAAATTAAATTTTAAAGACCATCCTTTGACTTAAGGTACTTTTGTAAAGACTTATTACTTAGGCTTTAATGAGACGGAGTTCTACATTAGTTTATAAAACTGAATAGCAGTATTGTAAAATTCATAATTAATTACAGAAAAATCGAAATGACGCAAGGCCAATTTTCTTGGTTTCTTGTAGCTTTTAGCTACAACTTTCATGTTTTGACCAACTTTAAATTACGAAAGTATCAGGGGTCTAAACATTCATTTATAAAAACTATCAGAAAACATCACACATAATGTTTCAGCTCATAAATCCACTTTTAGAAAATATTTTAAGGCAAGGCATACTTTTAAACATAATTAAACATTATAAATCTTCTTTGAGAAAAAAGATTAGCTACTATATCAAAAGCAAAATATCTTTTAAAAATGAATCTTTGAGAGAAGTCAAAACGCGTTTTACAGGCGAGCTGTTCACAAATAATTTATTCTGACCAAATCGTAAGTTTAAATCTTATGAAATTTTTTATGCAGACACTAAACTTTGAAATAACAGGAGTTTATTCTTTACACTTTTGCAAATTCGAAATAAAAACAGGTGATATGATTTTTACAAACAGACGAACATATTTGACATGTTTAACAACGGTTTTCATCAAACTTGTAAAATACACCAAAAATCGAAAATAATGATACAAGGCCTAAAACTTTATACACAACCTAATACTCCATTTCTCTGCCACATATTAAAATTCTGTGAATTTACAATTTGATTTAGTATTTTTAACATAATTAAAACCGAACAGAATCGCTATAATCGCAGAAACTGCATCAATACTTTAAATTACGAAATAAATACTAAAACTCCAAATAATTACCACGAAAATTCATTGTATCTTAAAACCAACTATTAATTCTAGAAAAATAATTTACATCAGTTTAAATTATAAAAACGAATTATTAAAACCCTAATATCAACACAATCGATTTGATCATAAATTTTGTAAATCAACCAAAATAAATACCCTATTTGATGGGGCATATTCTGCACCCGCTGACTGAGTCAACACATTGAGCAAGGTCAAAGATATCCACAAGCAAGTCAACGACTTAGACAGCCTAACCGACGCAGCCTGTCGGCCTGTCTCTTGGGTCCCGGCTGGGACAACTAGCCAGTCGGGGCACACATCCGCGAACTCATATCCAAGACCCCTCGGCAGCGAGTCAACATGGCCCGCCGGCCTGCCATGGTTCCCTCGGCCGAGGGTAGATAAGTCTTTCCACCTGCTAGCCACTTGGCCACTTGGCCACTACGTGACAAAAGGTGAAAGTCTATAAATACTCCTCAACTCTCATTGAGGAAAGGATCCACAATTTAACCTAAGAATCACTATTCATCTTGTACTATCTTCCTTATCTCTCTACAAAATATACTTCACCAAGTAACAACAACTTATCTCTTTAAGTTTACTGACTTGAGCGTCGGAGTGAGTTCGCTCGGTGCAAAGTCGAGCCCTCAGTTTGTTCGTTGTTTCAGGAGACCGAAAGAAGGATTCAACCAAAGACGTCATTCTACAAGCACGGGTGGTAACAAATAACTGCTCTGGAATTACACCCGGAACAATTGGCGCCGTCTGTGGGGAAAAGATACTAGAAGCTAGTCACATTCATTCCCAAACAAAAAAAACAAACAAAACAAAAACCCACCCAAAAAGCTAAGAAGATGTCGAAACAACCAGAAAAGGTGCTGGTGGAAAATGAATTCTACCAAGACGACACATTCCACAACTCAGAAATCGGGCAGTCCCCCACCGGCCATATCACTGATACGACGAACGGGATGTCAAAGGAACAAGATACACCGCTGCCCGCCGACCAGGTCACCATCATGGGACATGTGGTTGATGCAAAGAAACCAAGCTACTCCCGGACCTAATTGGTAGTACGACTCACACCGTCACACCGACAAGAGCGGCGGAACCCGTCCAGAGACCAGGGCCCAAAATGTGACTCCGAGAAACTTGAACGGAGCACTAGGGGAAGCCGACCCTTTCAAGACGCCGGGGAGCCCAGTGCTAGTGGTAGACCCGAGTCCTTCCCGCACTCGCGGGAGGACGGCGTCGCCGCGCAAAGACCGACGAGGCACGCCCCAGAGGAGTGAAAGAAGTCCGACTCACCAGAGTCGGAGAAGAAGCCCGACTCACCAGAGTCGGAGAAGAAGCCCTTCCCGCCACGGGGAGAGGAGCCGGACTAGGGATGCGAGGAGCCGATCGCCGCGTGTCGTTCGACCCGTGGTCAGACAGCCCCTCAGCGCCTACGTCCTAGAGACCCCGGTGCCGACTAAGCTGAAGATGTCACCCATAGCATACAAAGGAGAAGGCGACCCAACCGACCACGCTGAGGCTTTCGAGTCTTACATGTCGGTATGGGAGCAACCCGATGAGGTTTGGTGCCGAGTCTTCCCAACGACACTGCATGGGATGGCACAAAGTTGGTATAAGGGGCTACCCGATGGGTCGGTATACTGTTACGCCGACCTAAGGGACATATTTTTAGCCCAATATTCTTGCAATAAGAGGAGGGCCGTCGAGACATCGGACCTCCTGACTATCAGACAGGAGGGGGGCGAGTCTCTCCGAAGTTATGTAAAGAGGTTCGACGCCAAGGTTCAGCAGATTCGTGAGCTGAACAGCGAGCTGGCGGCCTTCGCACTGATGAAAGGCCTCCCAAGGGGGGACCTAAAGAACGAGCTCATCAAATGCGGAGGCCTGAACCTGGAGTCCGCCAGGAAGATGGCCGACCAAGCCATAAAGGTGGAGGACTACCACAAAACCTGGGTAGGCCCCAGCGAGGCCGGGAGGACAACCCGGATGAAAGACGCCGTGACAATAATAGGTCACGGTCTGACAAGTCCGCCAGGAAACAGAACTCGGTGGGCGCCGGGGGGAGTTCGGAAACGTACTACCAGAAGGGGTACAATGATCACACCCGCCTGGTCGTGTCTGCCGCCGAAGTCTTCGCCCTGAGCAAGAACGAGGGTCAGAAGTGGGAAAGGCCTCCCAGGCCGAGGAGTGACGGTGACACGAGCCAGTACTGTGAGTACCACGGCCACACCGGTCACTTAACTGACAACTGCCGGCATCTGAAGAATGCCATCGAAGAGCTGATCCGGAAGGGGAGCCTCGGCAAATATGTCGCCAAAGGCCAAAAGACTGATGCCGGCGGCTCGAATAAAAAATCCGTCTTCGAACGGATAGGAGTAATCCATGTTGTCATCGGGGGCAACGAGAACGGTGGGTCCGCTCATGGGCACAAACGGCACCTGAACGAGCTGTATCAGGCCATCAACTTTGTGCCCAAAACAGCGATCCCCGCTTCCAACATCCCCGATATGACTATTGGAAGGAAGGACTACGAGGGAGTCATCGCCCCTCACAGCGACCCACTCGTAGTCCACTTGGACATATCCAACCACCTGGTCAAGAGGTGCCTGATTGACACAGGCGCCTACACGAACATCATGTTCAGGGAGTGCTTTCTCAACCTCGGTCTGAAAGTCGAGGACTTGAGCCCCTGCACCAATCCACTGTACAGCTTTTCCAGGGCCGGCCTGGTACCCCTGGGGTCAATCAGACTGCCAGTGATGTTCGGCGAGGGGAATGCGGCTAAGAATGTCCTAGCTGAGTTCGTGGTCATTGACGGCTCGTCCGCCTACAACGTTCTCATAGGCCGAGTCACTCGAGCGAGGCCGACGCAAGATGATGTCCATCCGGGCCCGACACCGATGTATGTCTCGGACCGGGGGGAAGCGCATAAGCTCGTCTCCAAGGACGAGAAGGACGAGGTGGTCAACGTCCAGATATCTGCCAGAGGATGCAACATGCAATCCCTCAAAGTGGCAAAGAAGTCAAAGAAGGGGAAGAGCCCATCCTTACAACAGGAGGGCGACCTCATGGATTCAACTGTCGGCATGGTCGAGGGAGCCGAGACTGAAGAGGTGGAAATTGACCCAGGGCGCACCGTGACTATCGGTGTCAACCTGGAGCCAAAATTCAGGGCCGTTCTCCTAGACCTGCTAAGGAAGAACAAAGATGTCTTCGCCTACTCAGCGGCCGAGATGCCAGGCGTGAGCCGGGAAGTAATTGTTCACAAACTGAACGTACTCCCCACCGCTCGCCCTGTCAAGCAAAGGATGAGGAACTCCTCAGCCGAGAAGGATGAGGCCATCAAAGCCGAGGTAGATAAATTACTGGCGGCGGGCTTTATCATGCGTTGTACTTATCCTGAGTGGTTAGCTAATGTTGTAATGGTGAGGAAGTCGTCGGGGGCGTGGAGGATGTGTGTAGATTTTACCAATCTTAATAAAGCATGCCCCAAAGATTGCTATCCCTTGCCTCGAATAGATAGTTTAATTTACGCGACGGCAGGCTACACTATGCTGAGCCTGCTGGACGCCTTCTCAGGGTATCATCAGGTATTCATGGCCGAGGAAGACATGCCTAAATGCGCATTCATCACCGCTAGCGGCACATACATGTATAAAATGATGCCGTTTGGTTTGAAGAACGCCGGCGCAACTTACACAAGGCTGGTGGACAAAGTGTTCCAAAATAAAAAAGGGCGAAACATTGAGGCTTACGTCGACGATGCTATTGTAAAAAGCAAGTCTGACAGCGAGCACTTAGCCGATTTACACGAGACATTTTGTTCACTAAGGAAATACAAGATGAAGCTCAACCCAATGAAATGCAACTTCGGTGTCCGGGCAGGTAAGTTCCTCGGCGTACTTGTCAGCGCCAGGGGAATTGATGCCAATCCAGACAAAGTCCAAGCAATCCTAGACCTGCCGGAGCCGAGGAATCGAAAAGAGGTTATGATGCTGACCGGGAGGATGGCGGCTCTAACCCGTTTCATCTCTCGGTCAGCCGACAAGAGCACCCCATTCTTTAAGGTGTTGAAGGGGAATAAAGACTTCAGCTGGGGGGATGAGTAGAGCACAGATTTCAAGGAACTGAAAGCTCATCTTCAGACTCTCCCAACCCTGTCCAGGCCGATGCTGGGGGAGACGCTATCTTTGTACATAGCAGTTATCTCGGCCACGGTCTGTGCCGTGATCGTCAGAGAAGAGGACAAGCAGCAGAACCCAATCTACTTTGTCAGCCATACGTTGTTGCCCGCCGAGAGAAATTACCCGCTGATTGAAAAAGCAGCCTTTGCTGTCGTCGTCGCCGCAAGGAAACTGAAACCCTACTTCGACGCACATCCCGTGACGGTCTTAACCGACCAGCCATTGGAGAAAGCATTGGAAAAATTTGAGCAATCCGGCAGGCTCATCAAATGGGCAGTAGAGCTATCCGGCTTCGGCATTCAATACAAGCCGAGGCCCTCGATAAAGGGGCGAGCACTTGCATTTCCCCGGCCGAGTGCACATACCAAGAAGAGCAAAACCTCGGAGTATGGGAAGTATACACCGACGGGTCCTCCACGGCGAACAGCTCAGGAGCCGGCATCCTTATCATCAGCCCAAACGGGGACGAGTTTGAGTACGCCTTGAAATTTACCTTCTCGGCCTCAAACAACGAATCTGAATACGAGGCGGTGATAACCGGAGTCGAGCTAGCTAGGGCCGCCGGGGCAGAGCACATCATTTTAAAGACAGATTCACTTTTAGTGGCTAATCAAATAGAGGAGAGTACGAGACTCGAGACGACGGGATGGTAAGATACCTGGAAAGGGTAAAAGCTGACACTTCAAAATTGAAATCTTTTCAGATACAATGCATTCCCAGTGTCGAGAACAACCGAGCCGACGCTCTCTCAAAGCTTGCCGTTCAACCATCAAGAATGTCGGAACCGTCTTTGGTGGACATCGGAATGCCAAAAGCATTACTGAGACCGTCGGCATGGTGGGTGACATAGAGGCCGAGACGACATGGATGACTCCGATAATGAAGTACAAACTGATGAACGAATTACCGGAGGACCGCAGTCTCTCATAGAAGATAAAGAGGATCGCAGCAAGGTACTCGGTGTTTGAAGGAGAATTATACAGGAGGTCCGTGATAAGGCCACTCTTGAAATGTGTCGACCCAGCCGACGCGGAGCTAATACTGACAGAAATTCACGAAGGCATCTGTGGCCATCACATGGGGGCAAGAACACTAGCCCACAAAGCTCTCCGAGCCGGCTACTTCTGGCCCACCATGCTTGAAGATTCCAGAGCCAAAACCAAAAAGTGCAACAATCACAAATGCATGCTCCGGTGATACATGCACCTTCCCGAGACCTGCAGCCGGTACTTAATCCCCTTCCTTTTGCACAGTGGGGGATGGATCTACTAGGGCCATTTCCAACGGCTTCCGGAGGAAGAAAGTACTTGATCGTCGCCGTTGACTACTTCACCAAATGGGTTGAAGCTGTAGCGGTACCTGCCAAGACCACGGCGGCCGTAAGAAAGGTAATCTGGGAAAATGTCATAACTCGTTTTGGGTTACCCCAAGTCATGGTATTTGACCACGACCGAGAGTTTTGGAGTGACACAATAATGAACTGGTTGGAGGAACTTGGCATCAAATTTGCATACTCCTCCGTCTGCCACCCACAAAGCAACGGACAAAGCGAGGCAAAGAAATAAAACAATCCTCAACGGTTTGAAGAAGACATTGAAGACCGAAGGGAAGATGGGCCGATGAACTACCCGGCGTCCCGTGGTCCCTTCGGACCACGGAGAAAGAAGCAACGGGTACAGTCCATTCCACTTAGTCTACGGGTCCGGCGCCCCGCTAATTGAAGCAACGGTGCCGACATTCAGAACGTCCACCTTTAACCCGGTTGAAAATGAGGAAGGTCTAAGAGCATCCCTAGACCTGGTCGAAGAGAGCCAAGATACAGCACGCCTCAACTTGGCAGTATACCAAAACCGAATGAGAAGAGCCTATAACCGAAGAGTCCACAAAAGGGACTTAAAAGTAGGAGATCTAGTCCTAAGAAAGTCAGCCGCCACCAACAAAGGAAACATTCATGGTAAATTGACGGCTAACTGGGAAGGTCCCTACAAAGTGGTTGAAGAAATGAGGCCGGGTACATACCGACTGACAGACATGGAGGATGTGCCTTTGATGAGCCATTGGAACACTGACAATCTCAGGAAATACTTTGTATAGCGGCGGAGGTGTCCAAAACAATTGTTGGCACCCCGGCGCGTGTTCATATCTAATAAAGAATCATCCAAGTTTTCCATCAAAGTGTTTATCCCCTCCGTAGTCATATCGAGGTAGACGCCACGGCCCAAGCCAGGCAGTCACCCCAAGAAGTAGACGCCACGGCAGTCACCCCAAGAGGTAGACGCCACGGCAGTCACTACCAAGAAGTAGATGCCACGGCAGTCACCCCAAGAGGTAGACGCCACGGCAGTCACTACCAAGAAGTAGACGCCACGGCAGTCACTACCAGGAGGTAGATGCCACGGTACGCTAACATACGCTGTCGCGCCGTAACCTCTAGTCGCCTTGGCCAACCGAAGGCCTGGCAGAGGACACAACGGTCGATACGCTAACATGTTCACAACGGCGGTTGGGAAGCGCAATTCCGACGCCTCGGCTAGACCGAGAGTGAAAGAGGAAGCGACCAACATGCTAACATGTTCAAGAAAAAGACGTTAAACACAGTTGAGATGCGCATTCTAGCTGCCTCGGCCAAGCCGTAGGTAAAAATGAAAAAAAAAGCTCTCAACTAATAACGCAAGAAGACAAGAAAAGACCTCGGCCGAGCCAGAGGCAAAATAAGCAAACTATTATTAAAAATGATAACAGGTTACAAATGAGAAGAATACAGACGACGGCCGTCCCCATAGGGATAAGCCAAAACGCAACCTACCAAAGTTTTACAAAAACAAGGAAAAGAAAAGCAAAAGGTTACAGACATATCATTTGAAGCGCCAAAAGATGGCAGGGAGGAAAGGCTCAATAGTTGGCCCCCGAACAGCTAAAGCTATCCGAGATGTCGGGTGAGTCTGGTGACAACCGCCCGTCTCCCTATGCTTGTTGCTGCCCTCCATCGGCAGCAGCAGCATCATCTTCGGTGGCCGGTCCAGAGGAAAGCTCGTTATTTTCACGTGCCTTTAGCCTCTCGGCCTCCTCTTTGGCCTCCTTCACCTTTGCATCGTAGGCCGCCTTGGCCTCAGCTATCTGAGCCGCCTTCGTCGCCTCCGCCTTTTCCGCAGCCGCTTTTTCCGCAACATCGGCCATCTCATCCGTGTGGTCAAATTTTTCCCACGGGAAGGAGCCTTCAGAATGAGCTTCTTGATTGCCTCCCGGTCGCTTCCTCGGCCGATCCGGAATTGAGCGCACATGTTAGGGATGATCTCAGTTTGAAGCATCTCAATATCTTTCTCCCTTTGGGCAAGGATAGCCCTTGTGCCCCTATGTGCCTCCGACTGAGCCAAATACATTTCCTTCCATTCTTCCCTCTTGGCAACAACGACGTCGAACCGCCCTTATACTGTCCCGCTCCTCCAAAGAATTGGCGGTGGTGGCATCGGCGACCTCAACTCGGCCCTCTCGGCCAATAGCAGCTTCTCAGCTTCCTCCACACGCTTTCGTGCAGCAAGGAGGTCAAGCTTAGCCTTCCCGGCTTCCCCCTTTGCAGCGGAAAGATCAAGCTTAAGCCGTTCAATCAATGGCCCAGCTTGGGCCATAGCCTTTTCTTGCTCCATAATGTGGGAACCGGCTAGTTGAGTCCATTTTGCCAGCCTCTTGTATATTCTCGTACCCTCTGCCACAAGCTCGGCGGGGGGAACCTTCTGGAGTAAGGAGTCAACGGTGACATTTCTATCACCCGCCTTCTCAAAGTCGCTTCTCTAATTGCCGATCAGTGAGAACGGCGGCTGCCGACGGCGGATCTACAAAAAATTCACACAGCGCATCCATGTCAACATTCATTGACACATCAGAGAGTCTGTCATCGGGAATGCATAATGAACCAGCTAAGTCTGAACCACAGGTTAGGTCCGTACCAGTCTGGACCTTCTTAGATGAAGGACCGGGTGAATCATTCTTTCCCCCGGCAACGGTAGAAGCCGGCAGTGGTTCTTTTCTCTTCTTTGGAGGAGGAGGGCCCTTCGCAACAGTCACCACCTCCGCGGTAATATCGACGACCTCCACATGCTCCTTCTGGACCGTTGGGGTTGAAGAGGGAGTTGGGATCGACGCCGTCGCCGACCTGGACGCTGCCTGTGGTTTTCTCTTCGGCACGCCTCCGAGAACCCGTGCTTGAGCCACCGCCGGATCCAAAGGCCTTCACCGCTTGTCCATGAGTTCATTGGGAGCCGCCTACGATCATGCGCGTCAGCCTGAGGATGCCGCTGAACGACCTTCCCGTCCTTATCAAGCCCTAACCTCTTCAAGGTCCCCTCAGACAGATCCTGGCCAAACCGGTCTGCAAGAAACCAGACAAGAGTTACATAAAAGAAGTAAAACAAAGCTCTAGAAACAGGAGCATAACAGGCAAAGATGGGCCTCACACCGACCCTACTCACCCTGGTTGAGGGCCGGTATGAGGCCGACGCGGCAAAGAAGCTCATCCTGAAGAATAATCTGAGTCGGGGCACCCATCCCTTCTCGATCAAACAACAGATCGCCCGCTCCTCATCCGCATTAAGAGGAACCCTCGGCGTCCATCTTGAGCTTACTCTCGGAGACCCATTTTTCACGCTCCCCCTTACTCTCGCACCGCAAGTTGACTTGGTGCTGGAAGGACCGGGGCAGCGGATAGTCATCCGGCACCTTAACGTACACCCACCGCTCTTTCCAGTCCTTGTAGGAGGAAAGCTTATCAACGGAAATGTAGCCCGACTCCATCTGCACGCTGTACCACCCCACTTTACCGGGGGTCGATGGCCGAAGATGATGGAGCCGGCGGAATAGGTTAACTGTAGGGACCTCCCCCTTAAAGAGACAGAGCCACAGAAAGCCAACTATCGTCCTAATGGCCAACGGATGCAGTTGAGCCACAGCGACGTTCATAGCTTTGATGATGGCCGTGACGTATTCATTCAAAGGAAACCGGAGCCCATACTCCAGGTGCCTTATATATACGCCGATATGACCCGGGGGAGGGCAACAGACCGCCTGACCCTCCTCAGGGATAACAATTTTGTACCCCTCACCAAAGGAGAAATGACCCTCGAAAAGAGTTCCACCGGAACAACTGGCGAATTTATTGGTCCAGGCACGGTCAAGACCAGTCATGCAGGCCTCGCCGTGATCCAGGAGATGCGGCCTCTCATCACCAGAAGGAATCCTTTCCTCACCGTCATCATCAAAGTCTTCATCGGCTTCGTCATCATCCTCCCAACCCTCCAAAGCTTTTGGATCAACTTCGGGAGAAGGAGACCTAGGGCCCCCAGACCTTATCGGGATGGCGTCTAGTATCTCCTCCTCATCAAGACGCGACGGGAACCCCGGCGCACGGTTACTAGGTCCGGCATCAGCAGAAGACATGGTAGCAACAATTACTTAACAAAATAAGAGATTGAGAAAAATTTGTTTGTTTACCTTGAAGAAAAGCACTAGCCGAAGTAACGACTCTAAAGATTAGAAGAGAAAGAAGCCCTTGAAAGTTTAGAGAGAAGAAAATTTTAGAGAAAATGAAATTGGTGGACAATTTCAGGGACTAACTGCCCTATTTATAGGGGAAAGCCCATGAAGAAGGACCAATCAGGGCACAGCCCATAACGTCGCCAATCAACGAACGTACACGTGTCGGACATGCAACCACGGAATGTCAATCGTTGCAACAGTTGAACGTCAATCAATGCAACAGTGACCAAGCGTCTTCAACACGCCCCTTCATATCTCTCTGCCTATTCATCTTCCTCAACAAATTCCTAAGTATCTGTTCTCCGCCGGCCACATGATTAACCAAGCTAGGTAGCACCGACCGGGGGCAATCGAAAACAACCGGCACTCTCAACCCTGGTCTCGGCCAGCGTCACTCTCTTTTCCACATCGGATGCCCTTTACACATCCATGTGGAGGGGGGATATGGTACGGCCTAAGCAGAACCAAGCCGAGGTAGAAGAGGCCGAGAAAGAAAATTTTTACTTACGCAGAATATACGCTCAACATACATCGGAGCCCATACCACGACATAGACTACGCTGGGGGCAAATTGATGGGGCATATTCTGCACCCGCTGTCTGAGTCAACACATTGAGCAAGGTCAAAGATATCCACAAGCAAGTCAACGACTTAGACAGCCTAACCGACGCAGCCTGTCGGCCTGTCTCTTGGGTCCCGGCTGGGACAACTAGCCAGCCGGGGCACACATCCGCGAACATATATCCAAGACCCCTCGACGGCGAGTCAACAAGGCCCGCCGGCCTGCCATGGTTCCCTCGGCCGAGGGTAGATAAGTCTTTCCACCTGCTAGCCACTTGGCCACTACGTGACAAAAGGTGAAAGTCTATAAATACTCCTCAACTCTCATTGAGGAAAGGATCCACAATTTAACCTAAGAATCACTATTCATCTGGTAATATCTTCCTTATCTCTCTACAAAATATATTTCACCAAGTAACAACAACTTATCTCTTTAAGTTTACTGACTTGAGCGTCGGAGTGAGTTCGCTCGGTGCAAAGCCGAGCCTTCAGTTTGTTCGTTGTTTCAGGAGACCGAAAGGAGGATTCAACCAAAGACGTCATTCTACAAGCACGGGTGGTAACAAATAACTGCTCTGGAATTACACCCGGAACACTATTGACAAAATAAAATTGTACGTAGTCAAAATAAATTATGGATATCAAAAGATCAGAAATTAAAGGTTTTGAAAATCATATATATCAATAAATCATCATAAAACATTAAAAATTCCAATAATACATACAACTACAACAGTTAAATCGATGTAATACCGAGTAACGTCGAAGTTACCTTGTTACGAATCCGAATCCACATATGCTAGCCTTCAATATCTCCTCTACAAACCTTTAAAAACATAAATTACATATGTGTAAAACATATAAATTATTAATCTAGATAATAACTAGGATAAGAAAGATATGAGTAATCATTTTACCCTTAGAATAGGATGAAAGGAGGATGAGAGAATGTCGATCCAAATAAAGAAGCAAGAAGGGAAGCACGTACGTAGAATAATTTGTAAAAAGGAAATAAAGAAGCAAGAAGGCAAGCACGTACGTAAATTATTTAGAAATTATTTAGAAATAACGGTCGCAGAAGCAATAGGTTAAAGTTTTGATTTTTTTTTTGTTTTTTTTTGAATGAAACCCTAATGAATTTACACAAAGGGTAGGGTTTATAAGAGACTAAAATTAGAAATAAAGCTTCTTAAAAGTTTTAAGTTGATTGGCCAAAATGGGTGTTTAAACAACCAAAAATATCTTCCCATGTTAAGTAAGAATAAATATTTTAAATAAGAATAAGTAAAAGGGATGATGTAAATATTATCTCATAAGTTTTAATAAATAAAAGTGTATAAAATTCTTTGTATTAAAATTACTATTAACACTATCCAAAAAGGTGTTGAACCAGAATCGTTTTCCCATTTTATAAAAATGTGACATATAATTAAAAGTCGGTCCATTTATAAAATAGGACTAAAATTAATAAAAATGGTGTTAAATAAAACATTAAACCAAAATTAGTATAAAAAGAAATAAAAATAAACCTCTTTAACGAAAATCAAATAAATGAGATTTATTAAAATGGTGGGTGTTACAGTAAACCAAGACTTCTTTGCAACAATTCCGATTTGGATCACTAGCAACAACCACTCGATAGACCATAGTTCTATTACTTTCTAAAAGAAACTCTATTTATAACACGTGGATGACTTTTAGAACATTTTCTCGTGTCATTATTCTACAAAATAAGTTTGTAGCGATTTTCTCCCATTCTATCCTTTTAGAAATACACTTACTTTCCAAAAAAGATAGCTTCATGAGCTACAAACAATTTTGTTCTTATGAATGCGAAGGAGCATTAGGCACATGTTATCCTCGTGTTATCTATTAAGATATGTTACCATCTTAGAGACTAATCCCTTCCATATCTTGTATAGAGTCTCGTTTGTGATTTATATTGTGCGTTTTCGCTTTAAACAACTCATGCTAGCATTGGATTTCAAATCCCCAAATATGAGTTCATTAACTCATTTTAACTCTCAATTGATCGATCTTATTAAGAAATGACATGGTGCCATGAATATTTTAATTGTGAATCAAATTCATAACTTAGGTCTTTACCATATTGAACAAATCACCATCTTTCAATGTGATCGATTGAGTTGAGTCGATTCATTTTATGTTATAGATATTAATAGAGAAAGAGGAAAGATGTCTTAAAACTTAAAATGCCATAAACCGAAATGACTTGGGTTGAAAGCCAAGTCATTCAAAAAAAAAAATACAATATTTGTTCGGAGATGCAAAATAAGAGAAACTTCCACGTCTAACATGGAAACAAAATAAGTTCTCTAGACAATGTCATAACATAACTACTATTATGAAGAGATATTCAAAATAGAACGCCAAGCCAAGTCCATAGGACTCAAAAATTAGTCTTCACTAAAAATTTGACAATAATCCAAATTGGTTATATATTGTTGCTCATATTTAACCCTATTTTTCATAACATTTATGAAATAATTCCCAATTTAATTAAAATAATTTAAAATTTTGAAATTTAAAATTTGAATATTTTGGAATATTACCATGACCCTCATAATGTCAAAAATTTGGGCTAAAAATTTTGAATTTAATTAGAGAAAAATATAGTTGCGATTTATCGGTTTTATCAAATAAAATACCTACATCATACAAAAATGAATTGAATCAATTTTCCAACTTTACATCTGATATATAGGACATAAAGGAAACCTAAATAATTTTCTCATGCCATGGAAATTAATTTAGCTATTTTTTCTTATATAATCTCTATTTAATCCAATTTTAACCATTAAAATCATAAATCATGCAAAATTAATCAAATTAATCTTAAATTTTACATAAAATAAGTAAAATATGCATGTGAGGTCATATTAAAATTTCATGGTCAGATTCGAAGTTTAACTATCTTTAGTTAATAAACCATCATTTTACTCATTAAAATGTTATTATTATCACTAAAAATCATAAAAATGAGCAATAATCTTCCATAAACCATCTAAAAAGACCTAAAACATTTTAGGACCAGAATGTTTACATGCATCAAAAATTTCGTGTATATCTCATAGTTACACAAATTTTCCGGTTTTTATTTTAGTCATCTAATAACTCGTAAAAAACCAATTAAATGATTTGCATGCAACAACCAAGGCTCTGATACCAATTGTTAGGTTCTTTAACCCACTTATTAGACTCTTCTAATATAGATCTATGTTACTAGATAAATTAGATGATAAGAATCTAGTAGCTTGCAAACAAAATAACAAGAAATAAAGAGAGAAAACAATGTTTTCCTTACATTGAAATAGATGAAAAAATGGGCACAAGGAAGGACTCCTTCTAACCTTGTTCTTGAGCTATGAATATAAGGATGATCCTCCAACTTCAAGTGTAGAAGTTGCTTCTTTTGATTGCACCCAAGATTAAACCCAAATAGTCCTAAATAATATTAACTAGATATTATTAAGGAATTAAACCCTTAATATTATTTTTATTACTACCTTAGTAATTAGAGAATAATATGGTTGTTGTGTGTATTTTAGAGAGATATTTGCGTAAGATAAAAATGAGGAAAAATGAGCAACAAAAATTGCTCTTAAAAGCTCCCAAAACTGGCACCCCCTTAGCACAAGTGGGTAATTACTTTTCCTTATTTTAATCCATGCAAAAATAGGTAATGAGTACATTAGAGTAGGTCTTTGTCATAAGCATGCAAGTAGTGTGATGATTAAATGCAAGTGGATGACTAAAGAAAAGACAAAAATAAAATATTGTCCAACAACATAATATTTTCAGCCAACATGTCTATAAAATGGACCATTTTGATTTTCTAATGTTTGTCACGCAAATATATGAATCATATACTTATTCATCTTATATAAATAAGTATTAGTTTGATCAAATATACATATATAAATATAAGGGACTGATCAACTTGTATCAAATATATTTGATCAGTTAATAATTTGGGTTCTATCCTATAGGTGTGACCTCAAGGGATCAACTGATGACCACTGTCAAAAGACAGTAACGTCAAACTCTAGTCAGCCAATCGTTACCCATAAATGTTGATCAGTTGATTATATAATGTATCATCCCTTATGTATTATTATTATGAGATTTAAATATGTGATCGCACTACTGTTGAGGACACATACTCCAACAGTAATGAGTTCGGTTACGATGCCGTAACATTGTTTTTAAAGGGGTGGAGCGTATTACGCAAATGCCGTAACACTGTCACATAAAAGGCAACGATCATCAGTACAGTATCCAATTTTATGCAGTTTCTCTTTAGTGTTCATCCCCCCCTGCAGCATTAACCACGATCATCAGTACAATTTCTCTTTATTGCTTGCATTAGTTTAGACTCACCAACTACAAACCCAAATCAATTGTGACACCAGCATAAATCAACATAGATAGACTTAGAACCCAAAGCACACCGTCCCATGGATCGACCTCGACTTAACCACTAACTAGTTGTTTGTTGAGAAATATAAATGTGTTTGATTGGGAGCCCCAACGACACTCCCATCAAAATGGCGCCGTTGCCGGGGACGATGTTATGTGATTAAGTTCTTGTTTGTTTGCCTATTTTAATTTTGCTTTAACCTTGAGGAACTTGTTCCTCAAGGTTCGTTTTTACCGTTTTATTGTAGTTTTCATGTTTGTAGTTGTATCTTTATCTTGGCTATGATGATGACCGAAGACTTGGTACATGGAGTATGTGGTGGATCTTTTAAGTATGACTAAAATGGGTATTGGGAGTTTGAGGAGCAAGTCAACATAAACCTACCTTAATACTCATACAATGAAAATCCTAGCTACTACCACAACGTTTCCCACCAAAATCCCCACATCCATTATCCACAACAACCACCCACCCAAAACTCACTTTACAACCAATTCCAAATGCCACAATATGAGCACTTTCACACCCACCCACAACAAAAAGATGAGCCGAACTTTGACATTCAAGGTATGGTTCTCGAAATGATGGGAGACCAACAAAATTTCTTCACACAAATTCTAGAGGAGAGCCAAAATAGGAACAATGTTCTCCAAAGCATTGTTACCCATGGTGAGATGTTAGCAATTCGAAATGCCCAAATGAAGGCAACCCAAGCAACAACCCAAACAAACACTACCCACCAATCCTTGAGCATTGACCATGAATGTGAATTTGAGGCAATGACCTTTGATGAAGAAGATATGAAGTGGGAAGAGCCAATCTCCTTGAGCTCTTCTGAGTATGAAAGTGTGGTATTTGATGAGGAAGATATGAGGTTGAGTAAGCCAAACACTCTTAACCTTTGTGAGTATGAGGGTGTGTCCTTTGATGTGAACATTGAGGTGTTGGAGAAAGAGTTGATGAGGAGGAGTGAAGCCCCCATTTATGATTCATATGGAGATAACGATGATGACAAGCCTAAGGAAGGAGCTTATGCGGAATATGTGTCTTGCAAGGACTTATGGAATGAAGAAGAGGAACGGAGTTGTGATATTGCCTCACTTGAGGACCCCATCCTTGAGAAGTTTGAGGTATGCTTCCATGAGGAAGATGAATGTCTCTTTCCTATTGACCATAAAGACCTTTTCCCACCCACCATGAAACCTATGATTGTTGGATATGATATGGAAGACCTCCTCCAAAAAGTCAAATCGTTATATAAAAGGTACTTGGTGGAAAAGCTCAAGAACAAAGTTGCAAATAAGCTTACTTGTGGAAATTTGGCACTCACAATTTCAACTCCTAAGGTATCCGGTCATCAATGTTATGAGAATTCTCCTTCTACTTTGGAAGGATTGACACATCAAAGTGCTATCATCATCACCGAACTTACAGGAGAAGGTGGTAAGTGGAAGTCTCCGGATGAAAATGAATCATACTTCATACCTAGTGTTGACAAGAATCATGGGCATGTTGGTTTGAAGAATTGCAAATATTCAAGTGCCAAGGGCAAGGTGAAAGAGAGAATAAGTGACAAGCTCCCTTGGCCAAGTTTTTTTTTTTGAATTGGAACAAACCATATTCATGCTTATTTGAAGATTGTGCTCAAGTCTTTGACCGAATATTGAGAGCATTAAGCAACATGGACAACATCAATAAGCATGGCAACAAGGAATGAGTTTGGTGGAGTCCTCCCTCAAACCACCATTTGTAAGATATCCTTTCTTTTAACTTTGCATTACATTTACACTTGCATTTAGTTATATACATACATTTAGCTTTCATTTGTATTATATTTCATATTGCATTTACATTAGTTAGTTCATATAGTTGATAGGACAAAAGTTGGTCGTCAGGTCACATCCAATCAAACACATTTATAATACTCTACAAACAACTAGTTAGTGGTAAGTCGAGGTCGATCCATAGGACGGTGTGCTTGGGGTTCAAAGTCTATCTATCTCAATTTATGCTAGTGTCACAATTGATTTGGGTTTGTAGTTGTGTTCTAGACTAATGCAAGCAATAAAGTAAAACAAGCAATAAAAGAGGGATTTAAACAAATGATTAAGAGTACTAGGATATCATGGGGTCATAGGGGATTCATGGGAGTTGACCATACAAGCATGTTCACAATGTTGCAAGCAATTAATTTTGTAAAGGAACCGAGTTGGTTTATGTCTTACGGTTCATAGGAAGAGTTGGGTTCCGGAGCCGAATCGATTAGATTGTACAACACCTACAAGTCGACTTAATTTCCTCCTATTCATTTTCTATGCATGGTCTAACAAGACTCGAGTTGGTTTATATCTTACAAGTCTTGTTGAGTAGATAAGAGATGGGTAAAAATGCAAGGATTCATAGGCTTAGCATTTCATCAAACATAACATGTGCATAAAGTTGACATCACAACAAGCAAGCAATTTAATCATGTGAACATATTAGATTAAGCATGAATCAAGCCCATGTTGGTTTCCCTAATTACCCACTAATCCTAGCTAAAAGACTACTCACTTATTATCATGGTAAACATGTCATTAATCGTGTCAATCATCAAAACAAATGTAAACATGATAAGAGAATGAGAAAATAAACAATAAAGAGTAAAGGGTAAAAGAATTATACCAACTTAAGATGATCCAAATAATAAAGCAAAGAATAATAGAAGAAACTTGATTGATTGATGAAGAGTTGTCAATTCACCAATAATAACCCAATAATCTTCGATTACCCAATAATAAACTTGAATAATAAACTTGAACGATACTTAAGGAAAGATTAATGTGTAATTTATGGAAAGATTAAAGAGTAATCTATTCTAATCTACTCCTAATGAAAGCTTAACCTAATCTAAAGAAGGATTAAATTAATCTAATGAAAACTTGATTCTAATCTAATGAAAACTTGATGGTTTGATTATTACAAATGGGGTATATATAGTAGAGCATCATTAGGTTAAGCAAGGGTAAAATAGTAATTTAACAATGCTAATTGTTGGGTAGGGAATCGCCGGTCTCAAGAGAGACTCCGGTCTCCTTTTCGCCGGTCTTTGAAAAATATCCGCATCTTGAATGGAGAAAGAAGAAAACGAAAGTTGTTGTAAGGGAATCCGAGCGGATTGGTCTCGGGACGCTCGGATTGCAAGGCCTCAAGACGAGCGGATTGGTGGGTGGGACGCTCGGACTGTAGCAGGGGAAGACGAGCGGATTTGGAGCAAGACGAGTGGATTGTCTCAGAGGACGAGCGTCTTGAGTCTCGGGACAAGCGGATTGGCGGACAGCTTCTTTGTTTGATCTCAGACTGTAAAACGGACGTCATTTTCTCATCCGGACTCCTATTGGAGTGATTCAAAAGCCTAGATCACTTGATTTTTCGACGCCGTTGCATCTAGCATACTTTCAGAGCCAAAGGAGCAACCCTTGGTTCGATTTTCGAGCAATTTCTTCATGTAATGCCTTCCCTCTCGTCATTCTTACTTTTAACCCTATGATCCTTCTATATACTCTTTATTTCTACATCCTTGGTCATCATTCTTACCTCCTCCTTATACTAGTCCATCTAATATCATCAATAAGCTTCCAAATATGCAAGAAATACGGGAATTTCCGTCTTATTATCTTCTTTCCTACTAAACATACGAAATGCACTAGGAAAGCAAAATAGAAAGCATTTGACGGATAAAATGGCTATGGAATGTTATAATAGTATGCAAAATAGGCTCAATCAGGGGACTAAATATCCTTAAATAATGGTCACATCAAATATCCCCAAACCTAACCTTTACTCGTCCCGAGTAAAGAGGTGACAAAAACAAGACCTTTATTTAAACTATCCTAATAATATAGCCGATATGAGACAATTAGCGGGTCTCACTCCGCCCCTTCAACTCACAACAAGACAACCATGAGGTAGGATGCCTTCTTGCAAGGCAAGGTGGGTCTTGCTAAAATGGCGACACATCCAAACATTAAGCACACAAAATCAAGTAATGGATGCATCTACAAAAGAATAGCCATTTTCCTCATCTAAGTGGCGGAAATTATCTACAAGGGAAGTAATTCAAGGGTACACACTCCTTCATATATGCAATTTCTTCAAACTACTAAGCCTAGAAGGATACCAATAAATCACCTCCAAGTTGGGTCAAGCTAGGGTACCTTTGTCCTCATTCGTTAAATGCTTTTGTCAAGAATAGACTCCCTATGGTGTTAGAAACACTGGAGGATCGCGGAATTCCCCTTCTCGCCTAGACAAGAAGAAGGGTCGTCCTGTAACACCCCCATACTCCAAGTGCCTTACCAGGACCACTCAAGGCATGAAAGTGCTACCATCTCGGTTACCCGAGGCAATGATAACCAAATGACAATGAAGAAACATAATTTAAATAACAAAATAGTTTAAAGTGATTACATGATCAAAACCAAAACAAAAACTGAAATACAAGATTCTCAGACGGTCTACTGCTAAAACTATCAAGCTATAAGACATCGTCTGACAAAGCGGAAGACTTCTAACTGCCAAGTGATGACTCATCCCAGCTATCCCATACGCGTCATATTATAACTGCTCAATAAATGCTCCCCACCCCCGAATGGATCACCACAGTTTTTAAAACATTAAACGGGGTCAGTACTAATCACACAATTTATATAAACCAACAACACAGTAAACAAGCAGCTCACACGGTCACACACACAATTACACCCACTCCAATAAATCTCCGTCACCGACTGTCCACTGGACCTGCCCTACCAGTGGGGGACCGCAGCCGTACCCACCAAATCCCCGCTCATCATACCGAGCGATAACCCTGTCTCATTAATGTGCGCATCCCCTCCCGTGGCGAGTTCCACGGAGGGCGAAACTAGTGCGTGAAGTCACTCCCGCAAGTGACTCCACTTAGCCGAGAACGTATCTCGAGAACCAGAGACAAACAATCACAACCATTAGACAGCAATAAAAACTAACAACCGTCCCAATACGAATACGATAATATTCAACAACCACAACACACCAACAACACATTATGGGACTAATACTGAGTAGGGAAACCCTACCTGGAACAGCAACACAATCAGACGGTCTCAACAGCTGTATCAAAATTCCTCTTCTACGAATCCTCCTCCTAACATATAATCACATAATTACTAACAATCACAAAACTAACACAAATCCCCAATTCCCAAAATTCGGGTTTAAACAAAGTTAACTAAATACTATAAAATTGGTATGTAGATCTTACCCTTGACGCAAGGAACACTATGATTCAAAGAACAAGATGATCCGACACTCCTAGCCTTGGGGATTTGCCAACAACGCGACGAGAGAGAACTACGTAACTCCTTTTTCTTTTGAAAGGTTTAGAAAGGTTAAAAATGATGAAATAAACTGACGGAAACCTTTTATATCAAAGTCGCGCTATTAGCAAAACCCGTCAAAACAACCCCGTAAAACACACTTACTCGATCGAGTAACTAACGTACTCGATCGAGTGCCGCTTACTCGATCGAGTACCAAGGCTACTCGATCGAGTACCCAACAGGTCAGAAACTATTTTAAAACGCAAAACACACTGACTCGACAGAGTAAGGCCCACTCGATAGAGTACCCAGAGACTCCTAAAACCGTGGTATTACAGTCTTCCCTCCTTAAAAAGAACTTCGTCCCCGAAGTTCAACCCATACCCAAAAACAAACATACAAACTCGATCAAGACACAACAACCAACTAAGAACTCAAAACAAAACCCCAACCGACCAAACATGAACTCGTAACCCCAACTCCACCAACTATTCCTACTTCCACAACATGGCTCACGATATCGTACCAACTCCATTATATCTCTCTCGATCCTAACTCCATACACTACCAACACAAACGCTGCTAGCTCCGTAAAATATCATCCACTAGATAATCCAGTATCAAGATACTCATAACATCAAACGGAATGTTACATTCTACCACCCTTAAAAGGAACATCGTCCACGAAGTTTACTTACACTCATAAACATCATCATGCCATTATAAAAACTCTCAAACTCCTAAACATCACACTACTACAAGCACGGCCATGGCCTTTTAACAGTATCATCCACAAAACAAATCCCTCATTTACGCTACGCTAACACTCTACTTCCAATTATATTACAACATGCACAACCATGAAACTCTCTTTTATCGCATCCTACTCCTCTTAAGACAAATGTTGCGTCCTCGTAACTAACTAATACTAAATCCTTAGTTATATCATCTCATTATCCTCATCACCACCACATGTCCAAGATAACCGCCTATAACCTCATTTCTATATCCATTCTTATTTCCAAGGCTCTCTTACTTAAACAGTTCTCATACTTCAATTCACTCTGCACTCCATCTAACCAATACCGCAAAACCCTTAGCATAACCAATACTCTAACTCTTCCACATTACCGCAACATGACATACCTCTCTATATAGACTATATAAAACTTCTATCGCCAAAAGCATAACTCACGATCCACACTTGTTACATATACTCACACAAGATCCTCAAGTTCTTTACTTTCATCACTGCAAAACTCATACATGACTTAACATGACACTAAATCCAAACACCTTACCCTCACTGTCCCAACGAAAGATTATGAACCACCTGCAGCTTTCAGATCATTACCACACATGTTCTACGAATCACTTGCCATGACTATGTGCACCGATGTCTCATCTACAACAAGATCAAATGTACTGTAACAACTTCTGACAACTGTGTCCCATCAACAGAATATCCCTATGCCATGACAACCACGGAAACAAAGACACTCTCTTTCATATCATACTCTACCCTCATTCTCAAACTGAAACTGGTAAGAAACATCAGCAAACAAAACAACCGTCTACCTGTTCAACCAAAACTTACAAGGAACAGTAGAAAACAAAACAACAATCTATGTGTCCAAACTGAAACTCATAGGGAACAACACCAAACAAAACAACAACTATGTATAACTGATATGTACTTTTGAGAACTCGTATCATAATCATCTCACCTACTCCACCACAACCGGTTACGGCATCGCAACACTGCCACCAACAGCCACACCGCAGTGCGAAAATACCCGCATCACGACATGAAGTACCATGCCCGGATCACCACTCGAGGCACACAACCACATCGATAAACATTCCAATCACATATAATTCCCATAAACACTGACACAATATGACATTTCGAACAAGAAAACTAACTCAAAACCGTTTTATTAGATTATAACACAACATATTATGCGGAAAGAACTGACAAGGATCTCATGAACATCATCCTTACCATTTCACGGAATAAACATGTATCATCAATACACATACTATTTTAACTATACATGTCAGATCAATCAAATTATTACCTTTTTTTAATATCATTCAATTAGATTAGCAAACCCAACATGCATTACAGAACATTCAAATAACAACTTTATGATAATCACACCCTACCACGTCTTGTGAGGTCAAAACCTCACACAAACATTTATATATATCACAGACCCGTAATCACATCCAACCAGTCAATCTTGATCACGTAAGTTACCACCTGATAAAAGTTACCTCTCACCCGAGCTTAACTCGTATACACCTCATAACATATTCTCCCATTTGCATATCCATCACCCTCTGCCAAATGTAGCCACACCATTAATACTCAACTACTAAAAACCGCCTCATATAACCACATCTTATACTCTTTCATAATCATACATATCAATCTGGTCCCTACAAAATCAACCTCTTTAGAATTGCTACCTTTCTAATATACCATCACCCTTGAGCACTAGTCACAAACCATAACACTACCACTGTCCGGACATCAAACCTCTTACACTCATCTCTAAACATCACGTTTTCTTTCCTATCTTTGCTTAACATCCCAAATAACGAACTTCAAATCCATCAACAAAATTACCTCAACATTCTTCCCAATACTATCCCGAACTGTATCGTCATCTAACTCTCCACCAAAATCTCATAGAGTGCAGATACAAAATCAACCTCTTACTCCCTTAATTCCTCGAAACTCGTGATTAATCATGTTGTCCTGAAACTTCTGTATAACCATTAACTCACTTACTCTTGGTAGTATCATACATCCCGATGATTCCTTACTTTTATATCACATAACTCCGGTGAACATTTTTTTCCCAGCTTACTTTTATCCTTCTTTTCTCTTTATACTCAACAATTCCATTTAATATCTCAACTCCTTATTACTTCTTCCTAACCCTTTCGTGCTCCAATTACCTTCTCATCGCTCCAAAACTCAAATCTCATTATTTTATATCGATATCACCTCACTCTTTCTTACCATGGATCTTCTCTTATTATGCTATTACTCACACTTGCCACTAATCTATCCATAAATCAACGTTCACTGTATACCACTCTTCTCAACCCCTTTAAAACGAACTTTCACTACATATATCCTTAACCCACACGACTCCTAACCATCTCCCTCCATAATTCTTTACACATCTCATGCTGCCACTATCCACATCCTTACTTTGAATCTTTTTATTCTCACGTTCCTTAGACTCACATCACCCCTTGCCCATATTCACTTGCTTTTACGTTACTCAACACACAATCATATCACTCATCTCATCTCAGAAAACATGCTCTATGTCTCAATTAAGCCATAACGATCTTCCTTTTCTTTTTCCACTATCTATCACAACCACATATAACTCATGTCCTCCCACCAAACTCATACTAATCACAGGTGCCACTCCTTACATCATAAGATTGGGTAACTTACGCATCAGGGTCAACATACATATAAAACAATGCATAAAGAAGCAAGATAACACCTTTGAATTAAACATGATATGCAACGAAGTCAAAAGATAAGCATATGACCCAAAACAGGGGTCACTAGATCGAAATATGAGCCACTCGATCGAGTAAATGACTTACTCGATCGAGTAGGTGAAAGTCAGAGACGTATATAAAAATTTTACCAGGGTTACTCGATCGAGTAAGGGGTACTCGATCGAGTACCAAGATGCACTCGATCGAGTAGGGGCCACTCGATCGAGCACCCTACGCATTTCTCAACACTGTCCAGTTTTCGTAATACGGTCATAACTCACTCATTTCTTGGTCATTTTGGGTGTGTGACCTATCGTTAGAATCGTAAAAGAACAAGATATCACCTCCAATTGGAATCACATCAAAATCATTTATGCATTATCTCAAGTTATAACAGTTTAAAGACAACCTCTTTCTAATCGAAAAACACAACTACTTGATTTTTACTTCCAAACGACTTAAACAACAACAAGGTAGACAAAAACAACTCAGTACTCATAAAACCAGTATTGCTAATCACATGTTACTATCTTCAAAAGTCAAGCAACAACATCCATCATGCACATATATTATTTAACTTATTAATCATGTACTAACCGCAGGCTTTAATTTTATAACTTTTCGTAACACAAAACATTCTCATACATTATAAATCCTATTTCCATGTTACTAACGCAACAATATTATAAATCCATTTCATCATCTAAACATATTCATATTCACAAAATCCATATTCTTATGCAATTGACACTCCATCTTTTCCAATCAGTTCATCTATTTCAACCACATTCTTCATCTACAAGTGCATATGATACCACAGTAGACAGTTATATGAACTTATTATCTAAATTTACGCAAACAGAATTATGTAAAATCATATCAAATCCCCTAATCACAAGTTACTAGTATGTACACATTATAAATCATCCATCCTGCATCATCATTATTCATCACATATTATCACTTCTGAACTACTTCCTTTTTCTAACCAACTATCATCCAACATGCTTTCAACCAACAACATACAAAATCACACTTATTCATGCCACACATCACTATATTGGTACACAATTCACAAAATAAACACATAGCGATCCCGACTCATATCCCATGGTGACCGGTTCAAAAATTGTAGGGCGAGTTCGCGACTTTAGGACGTCTCCCAAGCCTTTGCATTAGCTCCTACAACTTTTACCCCGGGTTCATTTTAATTTGACTCCCTATATTCATTAGGTTCATTGGTTACAGGTTTCAGGATCGTCGCTCTGATACCATTTTGTAACAGCCTCATACTCCAAGTGCCTTACCAGGACCACTCAAGGCATGAAAGTGCTACCATCTCAGTTACCCGAGGCAATGATAACCAAATGACAATGAAGAAACATAATTTAAAAACAAAATAGTTTAAAGTGATTACATGATCAAAACCAAAACCAAAACTGAAATACAAGATTCTCAGACGGTCTACTGCTAAAACTATCAAGCTATAAAACATCGTCTTTCAAAGCGGAAGACTTCTAACTGCCACGTGATGACTCATCCCAGCTATCTCATACGCGTCATATCATACCTGCTCAATAACTGCTCCCCACCCCCGAATGGATCACCACAGTTTTTAAAACATTAAACGGGGTCAGTACTAATCACACAATTTATATAAATCAACAACACAGTAAACAAGCAGCTCACACGGTCACACACACAATCACACCCACTCCAATCAATCTCCGTCACCGATCGTCCACTTTGGACCAAGATCGCCATGGGGGACCGCAGTCGTACCCACCAAATCCCCGCTCATCATACCGAGCGATAAACCTGTCCCATTAATGTGCACATCCTCTCCCGTGGCGGGTTCCACGGAGGGCAAAACTAAGGCGTGAAGCCACTCCCGCAAGTGACTCCACTCATCCGAGAACGCATCTCGAGAACCAGAGACACACAATCACAACCATTAGACAGCAATAAAAACCAACAACCGTCACAATACGAATACGATAATATTTAACAACCACAACACACCAACAACACATTATGGGACTAATACTGAGTAGGGAAACCCTACCTGGAACAGCAACACAATCAGACGGTCTCAACAGCTGTATCAAAATTCCTCTTCTACGAATCGTCCTCCTAACATATAATCACATAATTACTAACAATCACAAGACTAACACAAATCCCCAATTCCCAAAATTAGGGTTTAAACAAAGTTAACTAAATACTATAAAATTGGTATGTAGATCTTACCCTTGGCGCAAGGAACACTATGATGCAAAGAACAAGATGATCCGACACTCCTAGCCTTGGGGATTTGCCAACAACGCGACGAGAGAGAACTACGTAACTTCTTTTTCTTTTGAAAGGTTTAGAAAGGTTAAAAATGATGAAATAAACTGACGGAAACCTTTTATATCAAACTCGCGTTATTAGCAAAACCGTCAAAACAACCCCGTAAAGCACAGTTACTCGATCGAGTAACTAACGTACTCGATCGAGTGCCGCTTACTCGATCGAGTACCAAGGCTACTCGATCGAGTACCCAATAGGTCAGAAACTATTTTAAAACGCAAAACACACTTACTCGACAGAGTAAAGCCCACTCGATAGAGTACTCAGAGACTCCTAAAACCGTGGTATTACACGTCCCCTCTCTACCATGCACAAAAATGGATACGATGGATAAAGGGATCGATAGTATTTGAGTTCCATTTGGGAGTTTGCTTTTGTTGTTTTTTTCCCCCCAATTTCTTGTGGCATATAACATTTGAGAACACTTTCTTTTGCCATTTCTTTTGATGTTTGGCAATTCAATACTTGACAACTTTTCAATTTTTTGCATTTTCTTTTTGAACATATTTTCAAAGTCACCCCATATGTAGTGAGGGTGCCTTATATTTGAAACTTTAGGAGTCTATTTTTGCTCCTCTTTTCATTTGATGCATTTTTGCAAACTTTCTTTTCTTTTCATTTCTATTCTTGAACTCAACTTTTTGAACAATTTTTGTGCCCATTCCCTTTGATGACAAAATATCTGGTAGAACATGGATGAATTATGGTTGCATGGTTTCAAGGGTCACCTTGGAATTAACGGTAGCCAAGGAGTTATCACACCACAAGGTACTCTTGACTATGCCTTAATCCATGGGTCAAAGGATACTAGCATGACACATCCTAGGGTGTTTTACAAGTATTCTAACAAGCAAAGTCTTAAGAAGAAAAAGCATCTACTAGGGCCTATATACACTTGTCAAGCTTCCCAAGTAGACGGTTTCGCAAAATTTTTCTAACATGCAAACTACATGCCATGATGCAACTAACATTTATACATCCTAATGCAAATGATTCTACCAACTAATATGCCAAATAACCTAAATGCAATCTTATAATCACATTGTTTCATACCGCATCAATCAAAATAAAGCCACATAGTCATTAACATAAAGAGGAAAAGGAGATTGGAAAGACCATACCATGCGATCTTCTATATCCTCATGTCTTGGATATAGCGTAGTCGATCAATGTGAAAAAGGATAGACAAACATAATATATACAAAATATATACAAGACTACACTACAAAGGAAATGAACATGTTTTTGGATTTTTCAATTTTTCATATTTTTGGGATTTTTCGAAATTTTTAAATTTTTATGTATTTTGGAATATAAATTCCCATCCCCCACTTTATTTTGGACATTGTCCTCAATGTACATGTAGGAGTAGGAATAAAAAGGAAAACATGTTTTTGGATTTTTGATTTTATGGAAATTGAAGTACAAATGCAATGATATGGTATGAATGAATGCATGCTCTAACTAAATGCAATTCTATATGAGATATATAACAAATGAATGCAATCTAAACTATACTATGTGATGCATGATTTCTAGTAAACTATGGTCACCTATGATCAAACCTCCCCAAACCGATTTAAGCACTATTTCTAGTGTAGAAAAGAATAGGATTGGTCATTAGTGACTATGCATGAATTCTAGTCTATATGGAACTAACTACATGAATCGTGTGAGATATATACAATGCAACTATACTATATGAACTAACTAATGTAAATGCAATATGAAATATAATACAAATGCAAGCTAAATGTATATGTAAATAACTAAATGCAAGTGTAAATGTAATGCAAAGTCAAAGAAAAGGGTATCTTACAAATGGTGGTTTGAGGGAGGACTCCACCATACTCATTTCTTGTTGTCATGGTTATTGATCTTGTCCATGTTGCTTAATGCTCTCAATAACCGGTCAAAGGCTTGAGCACAATCCTCAAATAATCATGAATACGGTTTGTTCCAATCAAAATGAAGCTTGGCCAAGGGAGCTTGTCCTCCATTCTCTTCTTCACCTTACCCTTAGCATTTGATCCTTTGCAATGCTTCAAACCAACAAGCCCATGATTCTTTTCAACATAAGGTATGAAGTATGGTTCATATTCGTCCGGATACTTCCACTCACCACCTTCTTCTTCAATTTTTGTGGTGATGATAGCATTTGGATTTATCAATCCTTCAAGAGTAGAAGGAGAATTCTCATAACATTGATGACCGGATACCTTAGGAATTGATGTTGTGAATGCCAAATCTCCACAAGCAAGTTCATTTGCAAGTTTGTTCTTGAGCTTCTTCACCAAGTACCCTTTATATGATATTTTGACCTTTTCGAGAAGGTCCACCATATCATCTCCAACAATCATAGGTTCCATGGTGGGTGCGAAAAGGTCTTCATGGTCAATAGGAAAGAGGAATTCATCTTCTTCATGGGAGCATACCTCAAACTTCTCAAGGATGGGCTCCTCAAGTAAGGCAATCTCACAACTCCATTCCTCTTCTTCATTGCAAGACACATATCCCGCATAAGCTTTTTCCATAGGCTTGTCATCATCGCTATCTCCATATGCATCATAGATAGGGGCATCATTCTTCTTCATTAATTCTTCCTCCACCATCTCAATATTCACCTCAAAGGACACACCCTCATACTCACAAAGGCTAAGAGTATTTGGCTTACTCAACCTCATATCTTCCTCATCAAATGCCACACTTTCATATTCACAAGAGCTCAAAGGAATTGGATCTTCCCACTTTTCATCAAAGATAACTCCTTCAAACTCGCATTCATAGACAATGTCTAAGGGATGGTGAGGAGTAGTTAGTTGGGTTTCTTTTATTTGGGCAATTTGAATTTCCAACTCCTCACCTTGGGTAACAATGTCTTGAAGAACATTGTCCCTTTTTTGGCTCTCTTCTAGCATTTGTTTGAAGAAGTTTTGTTGATCTCCCATCATTTGGAGAATCACATTTTGAATGGGCTCATCTTCTAGTTGTGGGTGGGTGTGAAAGTGGTTGTATTGTGGCAATTGAAATTCATTGTGAAGTGTGTTTTGGGTGGGTGGTTGTTGTGGATAATGGATGTGGGGATTTTGGTGGGAAAAGTTGGGGTAGTAGTTAGGATTTTCATTGTATGAGTAGTAAGGTAGGTTTGTGTTGACTTGCTCCTCAAACTCCCCATACCCATAGTCATACTCAAAATATCCACCACATACTCCATATGTCAAGTTTTTAGCCATCATAGCTAAGACAAGGAAACAACTACAACCATGGAAACTACACAAAAACGGTTAGAACAATCCTTGAGGAACAAGTTCCTCAAGGTTAAAGCAAAAGCAAAATCAAAAGAGACAAACAAGTAAGAACTTAATCACATAGCACCATCCCCGGCAACGGCGCCATTTTGATAGGACAAGAGTTGGTCGTCAGGTCACATCCAATCAAACACATTTATAATACTCAACAAACAACTAGTTAGTGGTAAGTCAAGGTCGATCCATGAGATGGTGTGCTTTGGGTTCTAAGTCTATCTATCTCAATTTATGCTAGTGTCACAATTGATTTGGGTTTGTAGTTGTGTTCTAGACTAATGCAAGCAATAAAACATGGATGTAAACAAATGATTAAGAGTACTAGGATATCATGGGGTCATAGGGGAATCATGGGAGTTGACCATACAAACATGTTCACAAAGTTGCAAGCAATTAATGTTGTAAAGGAACCGAGTTGGTTTATATCTTACTGTTCATAGGAAGAGTTGGGTCCCGCAGCCGAATCGATTAGATTGTACAGCACCTACAAGCTGACTTAATTTCCTCCTATTCAACTTATATGCATGGTCTAACAAGACTCGAGTTGGTTTATATCTTACAAGTCTTGTTGAGTAGATAAGAAATGGGTAAAAATGCAAGGATTCATAGGCTTAGCATTTCATCAAACATAACATGTGCATAAAGTTGACATCACAACAAGCAAGCAATTTAATCATGTAAACATATTAAATTAAGCATGAATCAATCCCATGTTGGTTTCCCTAATTACCCACTAATCCTAGCTAAAAGACTACTCACTTATTATCATGGTAAACATGTCATTAATGGTGTCAATCATCACAACAAATGTAAACATGATAAGAGAATGAGAAAATAAACAATAAAGAGTACAGGGTAAAAGAATTATACCAACTTAAGATGATCCAAATAATAAAGCAAAGAATAATAGAAGAAACTTGATTGATTGATGAAGAGTTGTCAATTCTCCAATAATAACCCAATAATCTTCAATTACCCAATAATAAACTTGAATAATAAACTTGAACGATAATTAAGGAAAGATTAATGTGTAATTTGTGCAAACATTAAAAAGTAATCTATTCTAATCTACTCCTAATGAAAGCTTAACCTAATCTAAAGAAGGATTGAATTAATCTAATGAAAACTTGATTTTAATCTAATGAAAACTTGATGGTTTGATTATTACAAATAGGGTATATATAGTAGAGCATCATTAGGTTAAGCAAGGGTAAAATAGTAATTTAACAATGCTAATTATTGGGTAGGGAATCGCCGGTCTCAAGAGAGACTCCGGTCTCCTTTTTGCCGGTCTTTGAAAAATATGCGCATCTTGAATGGAGAAAGAAGAAAACGAAAGTTGTTGTAAGGGAATCCGAGCGGATTGGTCTAGGGACGCTCGGATTGCAAGGCCTCAAGACGAGCGGATTGGTGGGTGGGACGCTCGGACTGTAGCAGAGGAAGACGAGCGGATTTGGAGCAAGACGAGCGGATTGTCTCAGAGGACGAGCGTCTTGAGTCTCGGGACGAGCGGATTGGCGGACAGCTTCTTTGTTTGAGCTCGGATTGTAAAACGGACGTCATTTTCTCATCCGAACTCCTATTGGAGTGATTCAAAAGCCTACATCATTTGATTTTTTGACACCGTTCCATCTATCATACTTTCAGAGCCAAAGGAGAAACCCTTGGTTTAGTTTTCGAGCAATTTCTTCATGTAATGCCTTCCCTCTCGTCATTCTTACTTTTAACCCTATGATCCTTCTATATACTCTTTATTCCTACATCCTTGGTCATCATTCTTGCCTCCTCTTCATACTAGTCCATCTAATATCATCAATAAGCTTCCAAATATGCAAGAAAGATGGGAATTTCCACCTTATTATCTTCTTTCCTACTAAACATACGAAATGCACTTGGAAAGCAAAATAAAAAGCATTTGAAGGATAAAATGGCTATGGAATGTTATAATAGTATGCAAAATAGGCTCAATTAGGGGATTAAATATGCACAAATAATGGTCACATCAATAGTATAGTTGCATTATAATATGTCTCACATGTTTCATATAGTTAGTTTCATATAGACTAGAATTCATGCACAATCACTAATGACCAAACCTATTATTTTCTACACTAGAAATAGTGTTTAAATCGGTTTGGGGAGGTTTGTGACAGAGCTGTCGTATACCTATCAAAAATAACTAACTAAACTAACTATATAGCTAGGGAAGTCAGGTCGATCTCCTCAGGGAGGCAAGATATCTGTAAGAGTCCGTCTATTTGGTCACAAATGGGGGGTGTTTATTATGTGATTTCTAAACTAAAAAAGTTTAAAGGAAGAGAAATAAGGAAAGAGTAGTAAAGGCAGAAAAAGAGTGATAAACTATCAATAAAGAGGGGACATGTCACGATTTCGGTTCACTACGGTAGTCCAGCGACTCAACTGTAAACAACTTAGATGAATTACTGCGAGGCGGATATGGAAAGGTCCTTCCGGTCCACTTTCTATCCTAAATTACCACTAACATAACTTCCGTCCTCGTCAGGGTAGTCTACTATTTATAGCAGGTCTATTTAGTCCAATCTTTCGATCCAGGAATAAATTTAACCAGATTAAAAGGATGACTCAGAAGCGTGCACTCAACTAAGTCGGTAAATACAGTTATATTGCTATGGGGACAGAGTCTCACAATTAATTCATCTAACCTATTTACTACATCGTCACATTTCTACCGTAGATTCCCTAATCCTAACATTAAACAGATTATCTACTCATGCTATTAATGTTGTCAAAAATAATAACGATGAATGAACTAACAATAAACATAATGAAACGATAATTAAATTGCATAAAAGCAATTAGGGCAGAAAGTAAAAGGAAAAAAACAAACAATTAAGATGAATAAAAGAAAGATTAATATTAAAAAGGGAGAAAGAGATTACAATCGCAAGAATCCGGCGTAAAGAACAAACAAATCCGAGCTAAGTAACCCCGAAAGCAAAAGTTACAGTAGAGAAGAAAAAACAACGCAGTCTTTATTGTGAATATGAGAAATGATAGATAAAACTTAGATAAAGAAAATAATAGAAAAAAGATGCTAATGACCTAGTTGACGTGCGTTTATATAGAAAAACTACTAAGTCCATCAACTAAAACAAGTTCACGGGCAAATTAAAGCCCAAGCCAGCCAAAACCACTCGATCGAGTAGTCTGAAACCACTCGATCGAGCTTTCCTCCAGATAATCTACTCGATCGAGTAGAATTGTTACACGATCGAGTAACCTCAATTTTCAGCACTTCTTGATCGAATATAAAACTACTCGATCGACCAACTTGAGCTATAGAAACCACTCGATCGAGTGATAAAACAACTCGATCGAGTATTCTTCTTTCAAATCAGCTCAAACTCGTGACCGACTGCTTCGTAGACCGCTCCTTCACGCATCCCAATGCAATATCTCGCTCTGAAAAATCCCGTCTCCTCAAAAAGCATGCAAAAAGGACGAAAATGGTACGATTCCACTACTTTCGCGTTCATTTCTACAAAACGAACCAAAGTAGCCAATTTGGGGGCAAAATGCTATATAAACAGTACGAAAGTACATAGAAATATGTGCTAAAGTAGGCTAAAAAGACTATAGAAAATGCACATATCAAATCTCCCCAAACCGAACCTTTACTCGTCCTCGAGTAAACTAAAATGCAACTAATGGAACGGAAATGAAGACTCAGAGCTAGCTTAACTTCTCTACTTGAATCAATTTAATGCAACAGAAATTAACAGTTATAGCTAAGCAGTCAATACGCAAACGAGTTATAAGCTGTTCAGAAATATAGCCAACCTATCAACCTTGCAAGACCAACAAAATCGAACTCTCTCGTGGTCACTCTTCTCTCATGAAGCAAAGGGTGAATGTTATATGTAAAAGAGAGAAAGAGAACTAGTCACTCACCTAACTGCGACCTACATAGCATGCATGCAACAAAAAGGAAAGACAATTCAAGTACTAATGCACACACTCCAACCATTAAGGTCCGTCACAGCCGAGCGCTTACAAATAATATGGGAATAGTGAGGTTCAGGTGAGAAAAGGCAAAACAAGTTATGGTAATGTGGATGTAAAAACGTCAAGCTAGTTCCTAAACAGGACCATATAAGACCATCTGAATCTCAACTGACTGAAAAATAGAGTACAAGTGCCCTTCATTTGGCACACAACCCACTAATCTCATACACAATCTCCTCAAAAATATGGAATAAGAACGGAGGAGTTAGACGGTCACAAACTTCCCTTTTTTAATACCGTCTAAATGAATCAACTGAAACAAATCAAAAAAAATTTCAACTCTTTTTTTTCTTTTTCTATTCACGTGAATCACACTTCTTCATTTTTTTTTTCTTCTTTTCACGTTTATCACTTCTTCTTTTTTCAATTCTTTTTTTTTTCTTTTTCTCCTTCTATTATTTACACCAACTCCAATCATATACACACGGGCCAAACTGCAGACGGAAAATCATACCACAAAAGGACATACTAAACTAGCTTGACTAGGCAGGCTCAGTTTGGGATGTAGCTAATGGGTCAAAAAGGCAAGTTTTGGCTTAAGTGGAGCTAAATGGGTGAAAAATGTAAGAAAAGGGGAAAATTTGCAAGCACCTCCCTGCATGTGAAACCGACCACAAACCCGAATGTGTGCATTTGACATGAAATCTAATGTCATAAAAGTGCAAAATTGATGAACATGCTATGCAAGGAGTACTACTCTTAATTCCTAATGAACTGGTCATGAATGTCACCAGTTATGGGCTCTAAACCTCAGAAATTGTAAAGTAGGTTGCCAATTTATCAGGTCAAGTCTAAACAGTCAGCTATATTTGAACAAAAACTCGTAGACTATGCGTATGACAAAGCTAATAACCATCAAAAGAAGTGCAAGGCTCAAGTAAAATGACAAGTTATAGTGCAGTTTCATCACGGAAATCAACCGTTCCGACTCAACCTATATGCAAAAGTACACGTGAATATTTTTGAATTTTTTGAAATTTTCTAATTTTTTTTTGAATTTTTTTTGAATATTTGATGAAATAGATAAACAATGCAAGCTGAGATAAATAAACGTGAATACAAAACAAATGCAAATGCAGACTCAAAAGGATGCAATACCCTCCCCAAACCAAAACGGACAACGCCCTCGTTGTCCTCCAGCATACACCAGCAGATATATACAAGGGAATGGGAATATACAACCAATAATGAACGAAAAATAATAAAATAAAAAGGAGACAAAATAAAAGAGTGAGATGGACATACAAAACACGAACTTCCCCAAACCAGCCAGAAAACTGGGGAAGCGAGTAGACCAGCAGCTACTCGTCGGCCTCCTCGTCACTGTCACGCACGTCCTCCACCGTCACCGTGAAGTCCGGATACGCCTCCCTCTATCTCCTCCTCCTCTGCTCAGCTCGAGATCTCTCCACTGCCGCCGCTGGGTCCTCGTCCTCCTCCTCCTCACTAGCAGACTCCGGGTAGCCCTCAACAGGGCACCGTAAAAGGAAGGGTGTGGCCAACCCTCTGGGATCGGACGGTGTCGCCTCATATGATACTCGTATAGAGAGAACAAAGTCAAAGCCATGTCCCGCTCCATACGAGCCTGTCTCTCTGCAATCTCAACTAACAAACCGTCACGGCGCCCTTCATCAATGACCGAGGACGCCTCAAAGGGTGGTGGAGGTACAAAATTAGCCGGTAAGATCGGTTGTGTCTGTGTCTGGTCGGCGGGTGCGGGAGTATGAGTAGGAGTAGGGATCGGAGTAGGTGTGGCCGTGGAAGTCTGGCCACCCGTGGAAGGTACGGATCCCTCTCCGGTCTCAAGTCTACGTCGCTTCTTAGCGGCGGGTAAAGTAGTAGGTGGGCGGACCTGGAGGTGGTAGTCAGGTAGAGGTGGAAGTTGGGCGCCCCGTGCAACAGTAGGCAAAGGGGCTAGACGGGGGAGAGTGGTGCAAGGTAGGTCCACGGACAAGGAACCGTCTATCTTCCATGTCCGGTAGTCAGAAGTCAGCCAAGTCTGATAGTGCATAGATGCTAGGCTCAGGTACCTACCTCCCTCTAGGTACGGTAAGTCACGAGGCCAGGTAAGGAAAAGGGAACGGGCAAGAATGGTGGCTATGCCACCACAGACAATAGATCCCGTGACCTTCTCCCCCTGGGCCTGGAAGTACTGGGCGGTCAAATAGGCGATGTTGAGGGTAAAGGGATCCTCACAGTCAATGTTCAGGTAACCGCCTAAGATGGAGAGCTCGTTGTTGTTAATGTTGTTTGGCTCCCTTCGGCCAAAAATGGTGCTCACCATCAGTCTAAGAAAGTAACGGGCAGGGGGTAGGTGGACCGGAGTGAGCTTTCGCTCGGGAAAGGTGGTCTGGGCCAAGGTCCGCCAAAGCTGACGAATGACCTTACTAGGGGCAATAGTGGCGCCCGTAAAGGAAAGGCCGAGTCTGGTACCAAACTCCTCCAATGTCATCGAAAAAGTCCGGTTGAACAACCGGAAAGTCACAGAAAGACTAGTGGGGACAGCGTCGTGTGCCCCGAAGGAGAAGGTGAAGGAGCTGAAGAACTCGAGACTCGGCTCCAGAAAGGTGTGGCCACTCATAGTGATGAGTCCGGCTATCCCCGTGCCCCGTAAAAGCTCACAAACAGGCTCATAGAAACCGAGCCTCTCGAGTGATGTACGACAAAGAAAACGCGTAGGGAAAAACTCGCACCCAACTAAGATATAAAATCTCTTACGATGTACACCATTAACGAAAATTACCTGCGGGTACTCAGGGTGGGAGTCGAGGGAGTCGTCCCCTCGGATGGTAACCGTGCCACCAGAGACGCTAGGAGCAGGTGTAGCTTGACCTCGACCCCGGCCTCGGCCTCTAGAACCTGAGGTAGAAGACCGTCCAGTGACGCTACGAGGAACTAGGGCCTCCCGTAAAGCAGCTGAGACTGCGGGTGTGTCCGCCACAGGCGTGCTCACCGTGGCTAAAGTAGAGGTTATGGCTGCTGTGACCGCCACTGAGGAAGAAAGACTAGCAAAGAGTCTTAGCTAGCGATAGTAGTGGTCGTGGATCAAGTGGCAATGAAAACAGCGCTAGCAAAGATGCTAAGCGGCGATAAACACAAGATCGGGCGGTAGAGACTAGAAAATCGGGTAATCTTGGCGGTGCGGAGACGGTAGTAACAGCAGGGACTACCGTCTAAGACAGAGACAAGGATGGACTAGAAGCGGAGCTCGTAGATGGCATAGAGCTAGAATCCATCCTGAACAAATAGGGCAGGGGAAAAGCGATAAGAGACAGTAGTTAAACACCGTGAAAAACAGCGTGAAATTAGCATGAAAATTCCCTAATAGTCGAAAAAATTCGACCTACAGCCCAAAAATTCCCAAAGTTTTCCTCAAAAATTTCGAATGATAGCGAGTAAAGAGCGATAGGGGAAGGGTAGCAGAGGATAAATGCAGCAAATTAAGCAACAATGGAGACAATTTGAGCAAAAGGCAGCAGCAAAACCAGATGACAGTCGACAATTTCGACTGAAAATAGCCCTAATCGCAAATTTCTCGCAAAAATCCGAATTAAACAAGCAAATATCAACGAGGCATGGGAATAAAGCATCAAATAAGATAAACTAAGCATTGAATCAAAATTATAGTTGAAAATTTCGACCCAAAACGGAAAATCGAAACCCTAATTCCTAATTCACTTCATAAAAGGCAAAATTAATGAAATTAAAATGCAAAGAAGTGTAGGAATTACTTTACTGATGATTAGGAACCTACAAGTAGCAATTAATCGACAATGAACAAGCAACAAAGGCGATTTTATGATCGAAAAATCGCAAACCCTAATACCCTTAATAGACCGAGTAAAGCAACACGAATCAAGGGGAAAGTAGAGGGCTATGCACGATTAATTAACAATAAACACAATGTAGGTGGCGGATTTGGCAAATGGGCAAGAAAAATGGAGATTTTGGGGGTTCTTTGATCGCAAATATGGAAGGGGGTTGAAATATGGGGGATAAAATGAATTAGAAGTAAAAAAAGAAGGAAGTTAAGGGGACTCCCTGTATGGCCTTTGCAAACTCACTCGATCGAGTGGTTTAAAACTGCTTAATCGAGAACTTCTAGCATGAATCCACTCGATCGAGTTAAAAGTTACTCGATCGAGTGAAAATTTGACAGGGCTGTCGTATACCTATCAAAAATAACTAACTAGACTAACTATATAGCTAGGGAAGTCAGGTCGATCTCCTCAGGGAGGCAAGATATCTGTAAGAGTCCGTCTATTTGGTCACAAATGAGGGGTGTTTATAATTTTATTTCTAAAATAAAAAGGTTCAAAGGAAGAGAAATAAAGAAAGAGCAGTTAAGGCAGAAAAAGGGTGATAAACTATCAATAAAGAGGGGACATGTCAGGATTTCGGTTCACTACGGTAGTCTAGTGACTCAACTGTAAACACCTTAGATGAATTACTGCGAGACTCTGTCCCCATAGCAATATTACTGTATTTACCGACTTAGTTTAGTGCACGCTTCTGAGTCATCCTTTCAATCTGGTTAAATTTATTCCCGGATCGGAAGATTGGACTAAATAGACCTGCTATGAACAGTAGACTACCCTGACGAGGACGGAAGTTAAGTTAGTGGTAGTTTAGGATAGAAAGTGGACCGGAAGGACCTTTCCATATCTGTCTCGCAGTAATTAATCTAAGTTGTTTACAATTGAGTCGCTGGACTACCGTAGTGAACCGAAATCCTGACATGTCCCCTTTTTATTGATAGTTTATCACTCTTTTTCTGCCTTTACTGCTCTTTCTTTATTTCTCTTCCTTTAAACCTTTTTAGTTTAGAAATCACATTATAAACACCCCCCATTTGTGACCAAATAGACGGACTCTTACAGATATCTTGCCTCCCTGAGGAGATCGACCTGACTTCCCTAGCTAAATAGTTAGTTTAGTTAGTTATTTTTGATAGGTATACGACAGCCCTATCAAATTTTGGCGTCGTTGCCGGGGAGGCAATTTCCCTATCTTTCTTTGTTTCGTTTATTTTATCCGTCTCAGGGAATTTTTATTCCTTCAGGCAGTTCTTATTTATTTTCTTTCAGTGTTGTGTATGCCCAGGTCAGACAGGTTTGAGTTAGTTTCAGCTGATTCTGAGCTAGAGAGACTGTTCAGGCATAGACTCCGTCTGCAAAGAGAATCACGAAAGGAAGACTTGAGTACTTTTAGAACCAGAGCTTCAGCATTTCCTTTTTACAGAAAATCCATCTTTTGAAGAAGACACTTTCAGCTCTGTAAGCCAACCAGTAAAGATGCCGAACATTGCTAGTCACTCGGAGCCTAAAGCATCATCAATTCCAAAGGGTTTCAATCTCTAGACTGAGGATGGGAATACATTTGACATCCGTCCTTCATATATCAATCTGGTGGAGAGAAATCTCTTTAGAGGTGTGGCAGGTGAAGACCCAAGGAAGCATATGGAGGTCTTTACGGACTACCATTCTACTATCCCCGCCACAAAGGGGGTAACTCAAGACAAGATTAAGGAGGTTCTGTTTCCTTTTTCTTTGACTGGCTCAGCCAGGGAGTGGCTGACTGATTTGGACCGCAGGGCCGCGGGGGTCGGAGACAGGGAGACCCTTGCTCTTGCTTTTTATAAGAGATATTTCCCTCCACAGCGCACCAATCAGCTGAGGGCAAAGATCACAAGTTTCAAGCAGGCACCTGATGAGACTTTCTATGAAGCATGGTCCCGTTTCAAGAAGTTGGTGAGGTCTCTTCCTCACCATGGTTTTGATCCGTGGTTTATGTCCAACCAGTTCTACAATGGGCTGTACGATGATCACATAGCCATACTCGATGCATCATCTAACGGAAGATTCCAAGAGAACACTGACGATGACAAGGGATGGGCCCTTATTGAAGAGATGGCGAACCACTTTGCTGAGTATGGAAACCCTAGGGATGGTATTAGGACAGTTCATGCAGTCGATAGGCAAGTTCTGGCTCAGCCGGAAGCCATGAATGCTAGATTTGATAAGTTGGAGCTGCATTCTGCTAGGGAGTCTCAGACGGTCCATTTGCTTACTAGAGGGGAGACTTTCACATGTGAGAGGAGTGGGAGCAACGACGGTCACACTATTGTTGGCTGTCTTACGGAGAAGGAACATGTCCTTGCTTTTCAACATTACAGGCAAGGAGGGGGTTCCTACTATAACAGCCAAGGGGCAGTCCATCCCAATTTGAGGTGGACAAGTCAAAATGTGCTCAATCCTACCCATCCTCCGCAGCAGCAGCAGCCATATGTCCCTCCTCATAAGGCTCAACAAGGCTTTCAGAAGCCTCCTTCCTTTCCTACACCTAATCAAGGTCCATCATCTTCTGGTGGGCTAAGTGAGCTAGGTGAGTTGAAGTCGATGTTGCAGTCTTTGACAAAAACAGTGGTAGTTAAGCAACCAACAAAAAGATGCATCCATCAAGGCACCTGAAACTCAAGTTGCCCAGTTAGCCGCAAACCAGGCCACAAGGAAACCGGGTCATTTACCATCACAAGATGATAAAAATCCACATGAGACGATAAATTTAATTAATTTGAGGAGCGGTCGTTCATATGAGGGACCGGACGTGTTAAAATCAGACCCAAGGAAGGAAATTATTACTAATGAACAGTGTTCTAGTGAAGAAAAGGAGCTGATGACAAAGAAAGTACTCGATCGACTGATTACAGGGGGTCGATCGAGTGAAAGTGCTGAAGAAATGACTCGATCGAGTAAAATTTCTACTCGATCGAGTGAACTGGAAAAAGAAACAGCTCGATCGAATAAAATTTTTGGTCGATCGAGTGATTTTGTTGAAGAAACAGCTCGATCGAATGGTATTTCTGGTCGATCTAGTAGTGTAGATAAAGAACCACTCGATCGAGAGCCTGTTAGTGCTCGATCGAATGAAATATCGCCTGAAAGACCTCGTTCGACAGGAAAGAAGTGTTCAAAGGATTTAGAGCTTGATCCGGCTGACACGTTGGAAGAAAGGAACAAGGGACTCGAGATACCCATCACGGTGCCCTTCCCGAGGCGTTTGCAGGGTACTAAGGCTAATCAACAATTCGACAAATTTGCCGAACTCCTCAAAAGCTTGCAAGTCACTGTGCCATTCGCCGAACTGCTGACTCAGGTACCCTCTTACCTTAAATTTATGAACAAATTTATCGCGTAAGAGGCACATTAATGATCATGATATGGTAGCTTTGACCGAGGTAGGGACGGCCCTAGTTCAGCATAAGTTACCTCCCAAACAGTCAGACCCGGGTATTTTTTCGATTTCGTGTCATATTGGTACCCATTTGATTGATAACGCGTTATGCGATCTTGGCGCTAGCGTGAGTGTCATATCGCTGTCTCTGGCTAAGAGACTTGGTCTGACCAAGTTTAATTGCACAAACATGACTGTTTAGATGGCCGACCGTAGAATATCACGGCCACTAGGTGTCATAGAAGACATACCTGTTAAGATCGGGAGATTCTTTATTCCCGTTGACTTCGTTGTACTTGACATCCCCGAAGATGCCCATACACCTATTATTTTAGAGAGACCATTTTTATTTACTGCCCGTGCAGTAATAGACGTCGGGGGCAAGACATTGACTTTTCAGGTTGGGGACGAGGAATTGATATTCTATCAGTCTATGTTCCGAAGGGCTCCCATGCAAGCTCAGCCTTGCAATGCCCTCTCTTCTATTGACCCTCCCATTGACACTCCAAACGAGGATTTGGAATATTATGCTGCTATTGTGATCCCTCCGCCTCAGGTTGAGAGCAAAAAGGAGGAAAGTTCGTCTGTTTTCCTTGCTGTAGGTACATATGAAAATAATGTAGGAGTTATCAATGGGTATTGTTCACTTAATGTCAGTCAAAGTGGGAGTGACGATGTTAAAGCCGGTGAGAAAGGAGTAAGGATGAGAAAAGTTCGCGCGTATGTGGACATCAACTATTCTCCTCCCAATGATACAAATGCAAGCTCGTGGAAATTGAAGAGGAAGATCAATGTTGCTGAGATGACGTCCTCCAGTCAGGAGCCCTGCAAGACGAGCGTCTCCCCTCCAAGACGCTCGGATTGTTTGGCAGAAAAGAATGAAGAAGAACACTGTCTTAGATACGAGCGTCCCGTGCTCGATCCGAGGGTCTCCGAGACCCATGATCCGAGCGTCTTCTCCCAGAGACGCACGGATCCCTTGGCAGAACCGACCGTGCTTCAGAACGATCTGAGCATAGTGTGGCGGGACTAGCTACGTGATATGCGCATCTCCTTCGAGAGGAGAATTTCCCTACTCAACACTTAGAAATATTATTTACTAATCTACCCTTGCTTAACCTAATGATGTACTACTATATATACTCTATTTGTAATAATCAATGGACCAAGCCCTCTTAGTAGGAAGTTCTCTTAGATTAGATTAGGAGTAGATTAGAATAGATTAATCCCAATTCTTCCACAAAATTACATTTTAATCTTTCCTTAATCATTGTTCAAATTTTTTATTATTGGGGAATTGAAGATTATTGGGTTATTATTGGAGAATTGACAACTCTTCATCAATCAATCAAGTTCTCTTCTTTTATTCTTTGCTTTATTATTTGGAATCATCTTTATAGGTATAATTCTCTTTTACCCTTGTTTAATTATTGTTAATCACACCATTTATTCATCATGTTTTGCTTTGTTAGTATGATTGACAACGTTATTAATAGGTTAAACTTGATCATGAGTTCGTAATTTCTTTAGCTAGAGTTAATGGGTAATTAGGGTAAACCAACATGGGGAATGATTCATGCTTAATCTAATATGTTCATATAATTTATTTGCTTGCTTGTTGTGATTTCAACTTATGCACATATTATGTTTGAAGAAATGCGAGCCTATGAATCCTTGCATTTTTTACCCATCACTTATCTTTTCAATGAGACTTGTAAGACATAAACCAACTCGAGTTTCGTCAGACCATGCACAAAGTTGAATAGGAGGAGACTAAGTCGACTTGTAGGTGTTGTACAATCTAATCGATTCGGCTCCGGGACCCAAACCTTTTTAGGGATTGTAAGATATACACTAACTCGATCCCATCACAACAATAATTGCTTGCTTATAACTTGAGAATATGTTTGTATGATCAACACCCATGAATCCCTTATGAACCCATGACATCCTAGCACTCTTAGCCATTTGTTTACATCCTTTCTTTTATTACTTGTTCTACTTTTTGCTTTCATTAGTTTAGACTCACCAACGACAAACCCAAATCAATTGTGACACTAGCATAAATAGACATAGATAGACTTAGAACCCAAAGCACACCATCCCATGGATCGAAGCTCGACTTAACCACTAACGAGTTATTTGTTGAGAAATAAAAATATGTTTGATTGGGAGCCCTAACGACACTCCCATCACACAACCACACCCCCACACACATTCAATTTTCAAACATTCAATTTGCAACACATTGCACACACGCGAATACATAGGCAGTCCTATTACAAGGGCACAACCGCATACTCCTTTAAAAAAAATTTCAATTTTCAATCCTTAACAACCAGCTCAGAACTACGATCTGGTTTGATTTCGCGAACACACGAATCCGTAGGCAGTCCTCCAACAAGGACACAACCGCGCACCCATCTCAATCTCAAACATCAACATCAATCCTCAAAACCAGCCCACCCAGCTGCAAAAATTAATCTCATACCTCTTTACTGGGGGCTTCTTCCTTAAGACGCTTCCTATTCCTTGTTTTGTCAAATTCCCACCTTCTCACTCTCAGGGCTTCTCTTTCAAGACGCCACCCATCCTTTACCCTCAAACTTCTTTCGAGTCTCAACTACAGTCCAAAAAAAATGCCCATAGCCTAGTGCTCGGTTCGGACGATGACAAGGTCTTGTTTCCGCTCTCCGAATCATCACACCTCGAGAAGGGATCTCAAACAAGCAAACGAAGGCGAGGATGTCTGAAGAAGATAATCAATTCGTGTTCCCCAACCGAGCGAACCTTATACCTCAGGGATTTGATAGGCATTGTCACCCTTTTCTTAGCTAAGGAGTTGCACTTACATGCGCAAAGTCTGTCAGTGTCACCCACGTGTCGTGTCAACACTAAGTCTACACCACGTTCACGACCGCCTGTTTGTCAGTCTGTCAGTATACGTCTGTGTCACAACGGTCACGTGTCTCAAGTCTATCAAATCACGGATCTCCGAGCATCAAGACTCAATATTAAGCTTCACAACTTTCGAAACTTCTATCTCCCCTAGCGTGAGATATTACATGCTAGTTGCTTATATGTTAATTGATCATATGCTTATGTGCTTACGTGCTTATATGCTTGCATGCCTACGTTCTTGTCTATGCGACTGCGGATTTGTGTGGTCACTAACCATGCAGATAATTTTGAGAAGACAACAATGGCCGGCCCGTCAAGTCCAAGGGCTTCAACCGTGTCGATCACATGACGTATGCTACCTCCCAACGAGTGGCAACTCATATCCCCGACGAGTCATGAGAAGTTTCTAACTCCCCAGCGAGTGCCGATTTTCAAATGGATGTCACACAGGTCTTTCAAAGATCCTCGTAACATCATTTATGATCCTGACGCAGCGCTCTCTCTAAATGGTTTTCCAGAGAGCCTTGCTTACATGATTCATCCCCACAAAGCTCGTTTAGGACCCCATCAAGTTGGAGTTCGTTGCTCCCTGGTCGAACCGATCAACATCAACTTGGTTAGAAGTCATTAACGGACGATATCTAGAAGTAAGCCCGAAGTTCCAAGCTATTTCGTGAAGTCGATTATTTGACCATCCATGGCTGGCGAGACTATACGCACCTTCGATGGCTGGCGAGCCTCAAAACGTACTGTTGGCGAGCCTTTGCACGCGCACAAGAAGCAACTCAAGGACATATCCCGAAGATGCGTCAGGTATGACTCCTTCCTATGGCTGGCGAGCCTCAAAACGCAACACCGATTGGCGAGCCTTTGCCCGCAAATGATTCTAAGACGTATCTCGAAGATGCCTCAGGTATGACTCCTTCTTATGGCTAGCGACCCTTTATACATAGTCTAATGGACTTTCAACGACCTGAATCGGAAGTCGACAGACTCTAAACTGTTCCTGACGGCAGGTCCTTAACTCCAATCCCCGAGTCGCCTCGACGTCGCCCTTCCCTGTTAGAAATCATTATCTCATATTCGACATATTCATATATGTTAGAATTTAATTTTGTCATAAAAATAAATTTAGATCTTATGCATGTAAACATGAATAAGAATAAAGAAGAAATCGTTTTCCTTACATTGAGATTTCGGATATATGGGCACAAATGAATTCTCCTACTCACTTGTTCTTGAGCTTCTTAATATTTGATGAACAAGGATTCAAGCTTAGAATCCCTCCCAAGGAGTTATACCCAAGATAACCTCTTAAAAGACTAATATTATTATTACTAGAACAATACTAATCTTAATAAAATTGACCCAAAATATTGTTTTATCCTCTTGAATTTTCGGGCAAGAGAAGAGGAATTTTGGAGTTATTATTTCTCTAGATTTTCATAAGATATAGAGATTATTCTATTTCTCACACTAGAAATAATGTATATAGTTATGAATGAAAATTAGAGAGAAAAACTCTCTATGAAGGCTATTGAAAAACGGTGGGGAGAGAGGAGAAAAGAGGAGAAGTGAGCCAATGCATGGGCAAATAATTCTTCTTAAGAAAAACTAGGTTTGCATGGCTACAAACTAGTTTTAATCATTATGATCTTCACTTAATAATTTAACACAATTTAAACATTGTATTCCCTCCAATATTTCGGTCCATATAAGATAAAATGGGTTCCATTTTATCTTTGTCAATTTATCAATTTGTCACATGTCACAAGTCATATAAAATTGTCATGCACTTTTAACATATTAAAAATCAACGTATTAATAAAATACGTCATGTACAAAATTGACTTAGTAATTTATAATTACTTGTACCAAAACGGTTTACCAATTATAAATCACAACATCTTGTATTTATAATAAATTATTCATTCAGTTTCAATTGTTTCTGTAAACAATAATTTCATCTAAGCAATAAAACAATTCGATTACTTAGACCGTGTCTAATTTAATCAAATTACAACGAGACACGTACATATTACTTCCAAAATCGTCCATCAATTTTAAGTAATTTAATTAACTCCTATCGTCATACAATCAATTAAATATTCAATTAAGAGTGTTACCCTTTAGGTATGACCTAAGGGGATCAATTGATCACCACCGTCGCACGACAGTAATGTCAAACTCTAGTCAGACAATCATTACCGATATGTGTGGACCAGTTGACTGTAAAATATTACTTCCCACATGTATTCTTGAAATGAGACTTAAACATGTGATGATCATGATCGACAGTTGTGATCGCATTATTGTCGGAGGACACATATTCCAACAATGTCCCACTTGTCCTCGACAAGTGTGCGTTACCAATTCTCTTGTCCTATTACTATCTCCTACTCAATGCAAGGTGTCTTTCAGGTCGTACTTGCAAGTGATCATATCGAGAGTGGTTTCCTCGATCTGGAGAATAACTGATTGATCGGAATTATTTACCATAGATACCTTCCGAGCGTGGCCACGCATTTCCAGTTCATTACTCCTCGAGTGGCCCTGAGATATTATTATAACCCTGACAAGGGGTGGACAATTCTTATCGCACTTATTCCCTTCGACTAGCCACAGCCATCATAACCCAAAATATGCCCATTTAACCCCATTTACGAAGGTCGTAGTAACATAAATCAAAGTTAATCTGAAACTGTGCCACCTTAGGCGAACAGTCTTTAGTCAAAAGAATCGACTCATTAGAATACTATAGTAGCTCTCGCCACGACCAGGCTATATAAATTTGCCAGAACTCTATAAGCGGTCATAAGGCCCGACAAGGTTTTCCTAACAGTCTGCCTATGTGATCGACTAGTCATCTCACATGACTCCATGGCACTTGAACTTGCCATCAATCGCATCACACTCTAGTCACTTTGAGACGTTACCTCATGTAAGTGACTATGGGCGAATACGATGCTAATCCGTGTTCACTTTAACGGGGTTCAATTGTCTCTACAACCCGTTTGGATGTAACAAAGTATAAGGTGTGTTAATAATAACTCAAAAGACGAATGTCGACATCACATTCGGGTAGTCAATACCATATTACAACCTTGTGATGTATATCGTAAGTGTGTAAACACTAGTCGATTGCAATAGAAGTTTAACATACCATGTGTCCATGTGTTCATACTTCTTGTATTGCACTTTCCTTTATATTCATGTTATCTCTCATAGCATGAACCTTACCAAGTACACATCTATGTTCCCAACCTAGGGTTAGGTTCTTTATCTTGAAAGAACTTTCTTGTTGTTTATCTCATAACCAACGAATTGTGGTTGATGATATAACTTGCACTGGTCAAGTGTTCTACCAACTCGCAATGCACTAGGTATACGTTTTGTAGTGTCTTGCAACAATTGTCAAGATGATTAGCCTAGCACTTCTCATAAGTCCTAGCATATTAGAAAATACTAGCTTTGAGTAACTTCTTACTAAAACAAGTATCTTTTCAAACTTCTTATTTCTCCTTTTAGCTTGAATAGCTTAAGATTTTCATAAATCCTTACGTGTGTTCGAACTTCAATATGTGCAACCTCTTGTCACATAACAGAGTGTTCTGTTAAACACTAGAATAGCTCATTAGTTCTCCTCGAGAGTTCATGAAGATTCTTCTATGGCTTGCCAATGACTCATTATGCTCTTAAGCATATGATTTATTATTGGACATGTGCATGATTATTCTAATGGCGGAAACATTAGCAATCTTTAATCATGTGATCAACCATTCTTAGGTTCAATGAATGACCATGACTGCTAATGGTAATTCCATTTTCATCGATATGAATAACCTACGTTTCTTGTTGATTTGATGTGTATATCTCAATACTTATCCAACATCCCATGATGTAATTGGATTCATCATAGTCCATTTTCATCCAGAATTGAAAACTCAAACATATCTTTGTGAAAGATAGTACTAGCTCATCATTCTCAATGAGTAATGAGTTATAAATTTTACAAGATGATTGCTCCCACTAAATTTCATGTCTTCACATGATAATTTCAAACTCCCACTCAATTCCACATGTTTCGCAATAGACTACTGAATCGAAACATTTCAAGAATTGAAATACATTTTGCTTTGCCAAGTTATTAAGATTAAAACCATATATGTTCCTAGCATATCCTTTCAAAATACCTATTTTGAAAAGTTTTCAGTCTTAAACTTATGGAAAGAGATTTTGATCTCTAACTCATTCATTTTATAATGATGCGTAGCAATGTCATTATTTAAATGTGAATTTCATTTAATATACGTCCTTCTCAACATACCCTTTTCCGGAAGGAGGTTTAACCATTTCATTTCCATAATGAGGATCAGTAATGACACTAGCGTGGTTAACAATTAACTTAGCTTTTGTAGATATCAGCATATCTTCTTTTGCAACTTTTAGTCATAAATCTCATTTATTTTCAAGGATGCAACTTCGTTTCATTTAGGCTCTTAAGTAAATATCAATATTGAAACTCTTGGTCAAATGTTGTTCATAAACTAGCCAAATCTCTTGTTAAGACTTTCCTTTAGTCATTTTCTTCCAAAACTTTCTTTTGGTCTCCTCGTATAGTTATCTTGAGAACATATTCTTTTGATTACTTCACTTGGTCTCTTTTGTCATGTATATCTCATTTATTCGAGACCATAGATCTCATCTATTCGTGTACACTATCTATATATAGTTATACAAATCATTCTTTCTTTCGTAGATCTCATTTACTCAAGTATACAAATTTGCTTTGTGTTCTTTGTGTCTTCATTTTTCTCCCACTCTATCTTTAAAATAAATACACTAGAGATTCAAAGATAGCTTATGAAACACAAATAATGATTTTGAAGTATAAGGAGGACTATCTCATTGATTGACTAATTGTTTTAGATTTGATGGGTGCACTTGGTAATTTACATTCCTTTAGGAGAGTTCATTAACTCAACATCACTTTATAATTGATCATACACAAGCCTTAAGCTTGTGGACATATAATGAATCCCATCATTATAGTTGTCTATTGGATCACTTTAAGTGGATGATCATATGTTTCTATATGCAAGAATATAAAGACGAATTTTTAGAACAAGGAGATACGATAAAAGGGGTGACTTGGGTTGCAAACCAAGCCACCAAAATCCAAAATACAACAATTGTTTAGAAAGGATCAACCATTTCCATGTCGAACACGAAAATCAAAATAGTTCTAAAAATCCGAAACATAACTTAAATAAGACAATAATAAAAAGCCAAGCTTCATTGGAAGCTACTCCTAGCTCCTTGATGATTTCTCAAGCTTGCTTCTCCTTTCCCTTGTCCTTGCTTGGAGGAGGCCCTATTTACAATAAAAAGGGGATACATTATCACAACTTTGTATCAAAATACCATAGTTGAATTAGAAACATAAAAGAAAGGATAGTCATTTACCTACTGGAGTGATTTTTCCAGCTTTGATGTCACCAAGATACTTGGAACAATTCCTCTTCCAATGTCCAACACCATTACAATAATGACATTTGTCAAGAGGACCCTTCTTGGTCTTGGAAGTGCTAGCTTCAAAAGTCTTAGCCTTGGTGGACATGGGAGCTTGCCTCTTACCCTTTTTCCCATTCTTCTTGAATTTCCCCTTACTCTTGGTGCTTATGTTAAGCACATCCTTAGGTGGGTTAACATTTAACCCCATATCTCTTTCGGCTTGCACAAGTAACTTGTGAAACTCTTCAAGAGACACGTCCTTGTCTTGCATGTTAAAATTCACCCGGAATTGAACATATGCCTTGACTTTGGATAAGGAGTGTAGAATCCTATCTACAATGAGTTCTTTGGGGATTACAACTTTTTGAATCTTCAAAGTCTCGACTAGCTCCAACAATTTGAGCACGTGAGGGCTAACCTTTTGGCCCTCCTTGAAATCGAGATCAAAGAATGCCGAGGCTGCCTCATATTGGACGATCCTCAGAGTTTGTGAAAACATTGTCACAAGTTTGGAATAAATTTCATTAGCGGTGCCCATTTTAAAGGCTCTCCTTTGGAGATCCGCCTCCATTGCAAAAATCAACACATTTTTCATTGCGGCGGACTCTTTTTGGTAAGCCTCATATGCTTCCCTAGTGGCGGCACTCGACCTAGCATTAGGTTCGGGTGGAGAGGCCTCGGTGAGGTAACGAAGCTTGCCGTCACCTTTGGCGGCTAATTTGAGTTGGGCATCCCAATCGGAGAAATTTGACCCATTCTTTTCAAGTTTACAACGATCCATGAAGGATCGGAGCCATGAAGCATTAGTGAGAGGATCGGCGTTGGTGTTTGGTGCGGCCATTTGTTATGATAAATAAAAGTGGTCTACAAAACGAAAATAGAAGGAAAAAACATTTGTCGTTATCAAAATAATAACACTCGTAAAAGTTTAATTTAAACAAGTTTTATTGCATTTATCTAGTGACCTCTACCCAACTTGATAAATGATTCCAAGATCCAAATTCATATTAACTTGGGCACGGGGTAGTCGATTCATCCCTTATCAATATAACTCGGTGGATTAACTCTTTAATCGATTCTACTTTTAGAAATCTTGGTCGATAAATTACACTAATATTTATCTATAGCCCGGAACACATGCGACTACGGTCACGAATACTTCCGTTGAGGTCAATCCAAATTTCAAATAAATGTGTCCATGATCCAAATTCACATAAACTTGGGCACGGGGTAGCCGATTCATCCCTCATCAACATGAATTCGGTGGATAGACATTTATCACGCACTTCCCCTACGTAACAAGGTTTGTACCCCGGGGTGGCCGAGTGCACTCCCTCGCGAAATAGGTTTTCATGGTTTCTAGTTATTGGTAAGGCTAAGTCTCAATTGTTTATTTTAGCGAGAGGTCATGTCAATTTATTATCTATCACGTTTTAAGTGAACTAAAGCGGTGAACTACGATAATTGTAATTGACACGGTCGATAAACTCGATAAAAATGATAATGCATGTTTTAGTTATGGCGATTTAGCGATGGATGCAACATATAAATCAAATGCAAAGCATAAAAAAAAAATCCTAGTATGGCCTTCCTAAAATAGTAAATCTAATTAACATTACATATTCGGAAACTAACTCCTTTGGTCCCTTGAACTTCGGTCTTGGCATGCATTTCAAGGCAACAAATTCTTTAATGGATCGCCTTCTCGAGTGGCACCGTCTTCAAGTAACTCCGGAATAAATAAATTACATAACAAATTACATAATTTCCTATTATATATTTGTAATTAAAATAAAAGAAATCTATTAAATTACAAAACGGTGATACGAGATCACAATAAATTACAACCGAATCGATATTCCCATACATTTCGGGTAATATCAATTAAAACTAAGGCCATACTAAGTAAAATTACATAATTCAAAAATTACATAAAAATAAAATATGACAATCATAAATAAAATGCATCATTAAAATATGTATGAACATGGCCAATTTTTATGCTAAATCGCCTTTTAAGGAGCCAATATCGTATCTTAATCGGTTTTTACGGATTTGCGTGATTTAACCTTTTATAATCACAATAATTACATAAAATCATATTTATGTACAAGTTAATTACCCTAACCATATTATGACTCAAAATTAGTCTCCACTAACATATTGACAATAATTAACTTATATTTCTTAAAATTGTTCATTAAAGGACTCAAAATACAAAATTTTGCCATAAATTTCAAATTAAATCATAAAAATTTCAAATCATTTCAAAATTTGAAATTTAAACTCATGAACATTCTGAAAAAAAAAACCATGACACTTATAATACTCAAAAACATAGGTTAAAAATTTCGAAAATTATGGAGAAAAACAATGTTGCGGTTTATCGGATTTATCAATTATTACCATAAAAATATGAGAAAAAATATTTTTATCAACTTTTCAATTTTAGATATGAAATATAAGATAATATGCAACATGTGACGTTTTTCCTTAGTCATGAAGTATGTTTTAGCAATTTTTACTAATTAAAGTCACTATTTATGTGATTTTTTATCAAAATTCAAAAATCATGCATAAAGACTTCTATATAGACAAATATTTTACACACATCTTGTAACATTGCATGTGACAGCATACTAAATATCTATGACCAAATTCGAAAAATAACTCATATTAACCTATTTAACCAATTAAATACGATTTCAATTTGAAAAATCCATATTTTGAGCATAACAACTCATTTTATTAGAAACTTTACAGGTCATCAGTAGATAATATATGTGAAAACATATCCAAAAACCACTAGAAAAAACGAAGTTTAGCTATTTTTAGTCCAAAAAAAACATTTTTATCATAAAAATCACATTTTAATGCCATTATTATTAAAAAAGAACAATAAAATCCATAAATAAACCAAAATATCCTAAAAACATTTTAGGACTACAAACTTTAACATGCATAATAAATTTCGTGATATTTCATAATAAACACAAATTTATAAGTTTTTTTTGTTAATCATATAACTCGGAAAAACAATAACCGATTTGCATGCAAACAACCTACGGCTCATGATACCGCTTGTTAGAAATCATTATCTCATATTTTGACATATTCATATATGTTACAATTTAATTTTGTCATAAAAATAAATTTAGATCTTATGCATGCAAACATGAATAAGAATAAAGAAGAAATCGTTTTTCTTACATTGAGATTTCGGATATATGGGCACAAATGAGTTCTCCTACTCACTTGTTCTTGAGCTTCCTAATATTGGATGAACAAGGATTCAAGCTTAGAATCCCTCCCAAGGAATTATACCCAAGATAACCTCTTAAAAGACTAATATTATTATTACTAGAACAATACTAATCTTAATAAAATTGACCCAAAATATTGTTTTGTCCTCTAGAATTTTGGGCAATAGAAGTTTTGGAGTTATTATTTCTCTAGATTTTCATAAGATGTAGAGAGTATTCTATTTCTCACACTAGAAATAATGTATATAGTTATGAATGAAAATTAGAGAGAAAAACTCTCTATGAAGGCTATTGAAAACCGGTGCGGAGAGAGGAGAGAAGAAGAGAAGTGAGCCAATGCATGGGCAAGTAATTCTTCTCAATAAAAACTAGGTTTGCATAACTACAAACTAGTTTTAATCATTATGCTCTCCACTTAATAATTTAACAAAATTTAAACATTGTATTCCCTCCAATATTCCGGTCCATATAAGATAAAATGGTTTCCATTTTATCTTTGTCAATTTATCAATTTGTCACATGTCACAAGTCATGTAAAATTCTCATGCATTTTTAACATATTAAAACTCAACGTATTAATAAAAATATGTCATATACAAAATTGACTTAGTAATTTATAATTACTTGTACCAAAACGGTTTACCAATTATAAATCACAACATCTTGTATTTATAATAAATTATTCATTCAGTTTCAATTGTTTCTGTAAACAATAATTTCATCTAAGCAATAAAACAATTCGATTACTTAGACCGTGTCTAATTTAATCAAATTACAACGAGACACGTAAATATTACTTCCAAAATCGTCCGTCAATTTTAAGTAATTTAATTAACTCGTATAGTCATACGATCAATTAAATATTCAATTAAGAGTGTTACCCTTTAGGTATGACCAAAGGGGATCAACTGATCACCACCGTCGCACGACAGTAATGTCAAACTCTAGTCAGCCAATCATTACCGATATGTGTGGACCAGTTGACTGTAAAATATTACTTCCCACATGTATTCTTTAAAGGAGACTTAAACATGTGATCATCATGATCGACAGTTGTGATCGCATTATTGTCGGAGGACACATATTCCAACATTCCCGACGGCAGGTCCTTGGCTCAAACCCTTTTGAGTCGCCTCGACGTCGCAATGGTCTTCTGGCAGTAATCTTTGATCTACCTGGAGATCATACTTTGACTTTCGCCCTGTCCAAGCCTCAGTCAAAGTGGGGGCTCTGTAGATACCCAGTATCTGTACCTCCCGAAAACCACCCGATGATGATCGGACTGTAACATGTTTTTGATATGCGTTTCCAGATTGGCTATACAAGAGACGCTTTAAAGCACTACTCGAATATGAAAAATGATTTCAAAAGTTTTCCAACTTCATTTGCATTAAAATAACACTATTTAGAGTTAAAATCGTCTGCGGACCCAAAACCGATTCAGAAACCCGCAACTCGAGTCAACATGAGTCAACCCAAATCTTGAATGTCAAAAATAATGCCATGAATGTCTTTATCATGTCATTTCCTTTAAAAGAACACTATTTAGAGTTGAAACCGTCTTCGGACCCAAAACCGACTCAGATACCCGCAACTCTAGTCAACCTGAGTCAACCCAGTCAACCCAAATCTTAAATGTCAAAAATAATGCCATGAATGTCTTCATCATTTCATTTCCATTAAAATGACCCTAATTAGAGTCAAAACTGACACCGGGCCAAAAACTGACTCAAAATTCAAATCCCGATTCAGACGGGTCAAACCCGAGTCAAGCACACAAAACACCCACCTCAAGTAACATCCAAAATCATCTTATTAGATGCCCATATTGTTACACGACATCTTATATGAATACCACATATCAAACCAACCAAATAAGGGATAGAGCAAAGGCCACGTCCAAATTGAAAAGGACAATACACCCATTTGTATCACAAGGTAGCTCGCGCCTCTTTAGGGTGTCTGCTTAGTCTCTACGCAAACTCAACTGACCTACCATCCCACATTTCTTTTTAAATAACACCTTTCACACACTAAAAAACTGACGCGAGAGTCCGCCCCCTCCTTCTCTCTTAAACTTCTAGATCCGACTTCCTAAGTCACAAAATCGACACGTGTTTACGACCTACTGATCGTAAACACAAGCCTTACACATTTTGTTTGGTACCGTCGCTGTGCATTCGACCGACCCATTTGACCAACTCAATTCATCAATCAACATGTTTTAATTAACATATTTTCAACTCATTTTCAAAAAAAAAATCCTTTTTAAGACACCTTTTTAAACTTCTTTGATCGTGATTAGTCACAATGAGAAAACCGTCTCTAAAGTCGTCTACATCGCAAACATCAATACACGTAAGTTTGAGGGTGTAAACAACTCATTTATTTCATGTCTTTACTGTTTTTATGAGTTTATGAGCATGAAAAATGCATAACACGATTCAAATATAGGTTAGACGAGCCAAAACCGAGTTTTGGCCCGAGACAGAAGCCCTTTGCTATGGAAAGAGGCTCGCGCCTCTTGTGGGTTCTCGGGTCAGACTCAAACATGTTTGGTCTCGTCTTTCCTCTTTATTTCATTTCTTATTTGCAATCGGTTTTTACCATTTCAAATGTTTCAAATCATTTTTATGATGAACTTTTTAGCCATAAATAATAATCACCCTTGGTTCCATATATCATGACGGTTAAATCTGTGACTCGGTGATATTAATTGGTTAATTACATTTTAAAGAAAATCCTTTTCTTTTATTTACCATTTTGATTCATTTTTATGATAAACATATTTTGACCATTATAAAAATCATCCTTGGTTCCTTATACCATGACGGTTTATTCCGTGACTCGATGATATTGTTGGTTAATTACATTTTAATGAGTATTTTAACCTCCCTTTTCTTTTACTTAGCATTTTTCTCATTTATTTACACTTGCAAACATATTAGTCATAATTCATAATCATCCTTGGTTCTTTATACCATGTCGGTTTAATCCGAGTACGATGACAAACTTGACTAATTACAAATAATTGAACTTAACATAATTAGTTCAAATCAAACATTTTCCTTTTACACATTTTTCTATGCTTTTCAAACTTGCAAATCCGATAACGAATATTACTAACATAATAGTAATTATTCCGAGTCATGCAAATCATACTTGCAAATCATTAATCACAAAAAATGGTTTTAAACAACCTTTTTAACAACGAGGAGGCACCTCTAGGCTCGCCTTATGGCTCGCGCCCCAGGAAGCTGCCTGTTCCCAACTTTTAAAACCTGGGCAGAGCCCCTTCCCGCGCCAATAGGCTCGCGCCCCAATGGGGCTGGCTGGCATTGTTTTGTCTTATTTTGGTACTTGTCTTGGATGATCCCGATTACGGTTAACCCGAATACGTGACGGATCAGATCGACAAGTTTACGTTTTTTACACTTCGTCATTTGACACCCTTTTTCAAATAAATGGATCGTGTTAAGCATCATAACCCGAATTTGGTAAATGGATGTTTAATTTCCGTTTTCACATACAAATCAATCCAAATCCAACTTTGACACCAATTTCTTGGTGCATGCATAAACAACCGACTTACGAAATTCTCACATGTTAGGTTAAGATTTTTGGATGTGCATTCATGCATTTAAACCGTTTTATCAACTTTTGCACTTAAACAACCACGATCGATCAGAAGAGGACGCTAACGCGGGCGGGATTGGGTATCCGATTAAAGGGCTTCCTAATACGTACCCTCACCCCTTACTCAGAACCTTTGGATAGTGGATGGCCTTATCCAGGCCGCACGAGAGTCATTTTAGGCATAGAATGCTAAAAGGGGGACGATTCCTTATCTTTAGTACCTATGTCAAACACTGCTTTTTGCCTTGTTTGACCTAGGTATAAAGTAGAGTCGAACGGGTTCTAAGAATCCCATAAATTCTTGGTGGCGACTCCGAACATCTCTGCATCGTTTCGAGACCTCTGCCGAGACGAAACCGACCGATCTAAATGTTGGAATAAGTGTCCTCCAACAATAATGCGATCACAACTGTCGATCATGATGATGATCACATGTTTAAATCTCATTTTAAGAATACATGTGGGATGTAATATTTTACAGTCAACTGGTCCACACATATCGGTAATGATTGGCAGACTAGAGTTTGACATTACTGTCGTGCGACGGTGGTGATTAGTTGAAGCCCTTAGGTCATACCTATAGGGTGACGCTCTTAATTGATTATTTAATTAATCGTATGTCGATACGAGTTAATTAAATTGCTTAAAATTAACGGATGATTTTGTGAGTAAAGTTAACGTGTCTTATTGTAATTCGATTAAATTAGATACGGTCTAAGTAATCGAATTGTTTTATTACTTGGATAAAATTATTGTTTACGAAAAAATTGAAATTGAAATTGAATGAATAATTTATTATAAATACAAGAAATTGTAATTTATAATTTGATAAACCGTTTTGGTACAAGTAATTACGAATTAGTAGTTGATTTTGTATATGACATATTTTATGAGTATGTTGATTTTTAATATGTTAAAAATACATTACAATTTCACATGTCAAGTAACATGTCACATATGTCACAATCGACAAATGACAAAATAAAATGGACTACTCATTTTATTTAAGTGTGCCGAAAAAAAAAGGAGGGAGTATTAGATTTATATTGTGTTTTTATTTTTAAGTGGAAAACACAATGATCAAACCCTACTTATAGCCTTGCATGCCTATTTTTATTGGGTAGAAAAACAAGCTCATGCATTGGCTCCTACTCCCTCCTCCAACCGGTTTTTCCAAGAGAAAAGAGAGACTTTTTCCTCTATCAATTCATTCACTACTTCATCATATTTTTCTAGTATAAGAAAATGAGATTACTCTCTACTTTTGTGAAAATTCTAGAGAAACAAAAGCTCACAAATTCCTCTCCTCTTAACCGAATTAGAGGAGAACAAAATAAATATTTTGGGTCATTTTTAAGCTAGATTAATAATATTACTAGTTCATAATATTATTAATTATTAAGATTAACACCTTGGGTATATGCTTTTGGGAGAGGTTCTAATTTAAACCTTGTTCATCCATTATAAGGAAAGCTCAAGAACTAACAAGAAGGAGATCTTGTTGGTGCCCAAATGGCCGAAAATAAGATGGTGAGAAATAGATTTTTCCATCTCTTTTATTTTAGTTTGCATGCATAAGATCTAGAAGTTATTTTATGACTAAATAAATTTGAACATATATAAATATATAAATTAATGAGATTTTATATTCCTAACAAGCGGTATCATGAGCCTTGGGTTGTTTGCATGCAAATCGGTTTATAGTTTTTCCGAGTTATATGATTAACATACAAAACTAATTAATTTGGTTTTATAAAGATAAACCTAAAAATAACCTTGCATGTTAAACGTTTCTGCTCCTAAGTGATTTTTAGGACATTTTGGTTTATTTATGGATTTTATTGTTCATTTTATATAATATTGGCATTAAAATGTGATTTTTATAATAAAAATGTCATTTTTGGACGAAAATTAGCTAAACTTCAAATTTTTCAGTGATTTTTGGATATGTTTTCACATATATTATATACTGATGGACTATAAATTTTCATGATAAAATGAGTTGTTTTGCTCGAAATATGGATTTTTCATGTTAAAATCGTATTTAAATGGGTAAATAGGTTAATATAAGTTATATTTCGAATCTGGTCATGGAAATTTAGTATGTTGTCACATGAAATTTTACAAGATGGGTGTAAAATATTTGGCTATAATGACGTCTTTATGCATGATTTATGAATTTTGATGAAAAATCACATAAATAGTGACTATAATTAGTAATAATGCTAAAACATATTTCATGACTAAAGGAAAAACGTCACATGTTGAATTTTATCATATATTTCAGATATAAAAGTGAAAAGTTAATGAATATATTTTTCTCATATTTTTAGGGTCACAATTGTTAAAACCGATAAACCGCAACATTATTTTTCTCGATAAATTTTCGAAATTTTTAACCTAAGTTTTGAACATTATGAGTGTCATGCTATTTTTCCAGAATGTTCGTGAGTTTAAATTTCAAATTTTGAAATTATTTGAAATTTTTATAATTTAATTTGAGGTTTATAGCAAAAATTTTGTATTTTGGGTCCATTTATGAACAATATTAAGAAATCAAGTTTAATTATTGTCAAATGTTAGTGGAGACTAATTTTGAGTCCTAAGATGTGAAGGAAATGTAGATTCATATACATACTAACATACTCATATATGTTTAAATTAATTTGTCATAAAATTAAATACGGATTTTATGCATGCAAACAATAATATAAATAGAGGAGAAATCATATCCTTACATTGAAATTTCGGTTCAAATGGGCACAAAAGAAATCTCCTTTTCTTTTGTTCTTGAGCTTTCCTTTAATGGAAGAACAAGATCCAAGTGTAGGATCTCTCCTTAGGAATAATACCCAAAGCTAACTCTCAATCTAATTAATATTATTTGAGCTAGTATAATATTAATCTAGTGAAAAATTGAACCAAAAATTGTTTGATTTTTGCTCCTAAAACCGGGTAGGAGAAGAGGGATTATGGAGGATTTTCTCTTTCTAAAACTCTTATTTTAGATGAATGAAAAAATCACACACATACATGAATGTAGTGTATTAGAAGAATATAAGGAAAAACCTTTTGTTTTTCCTTTTGTGTAAAACCGGCCAAGGAAGAGGAGGGAAGAAAAATAGAGCCAATGCATGCAATAGTTTGCCTTCACAAGGTTTATAGGGTTGCATGGCTACTCTTCCTCTTTAATCATTATGTTTGCCACTAATTATAAACACAATATTAAGTCTAATGCTCCTCCATTTTTCTAACATAGAGTAATATGGATTCCATATTATTTTTGTCAATTGTCAATATGTCACATGTCACATGTCACATAAATTTGTTATGTATTTTTATCATAATAAAAATCAACGCATTAATAAAAATACGTCATCTACAAAAATCGACTTAGTAATTCATAATTACTTGTACCAAAAATTTTACCGTTTATAAATCGCATTTATAATAATTCATTCAAATCCAATCGTTTCTTTAAACAATAATTTCATCCGAGTAATGATACAATTCGATTACTCAGACCGTATCTCTTTTAATCATATTTCAATTTGATACGTAAATTTTACTTCCAAAATCATCCGTCAATTTTTCAGGTAATTTAATTAACTCGTAACATTATACGATTAATTAAATGATCAATTAAGAGTATTGCCCTATAGGTATGACCTAGGGGTCAATCGATCACCACCGTCACACGACAAGAATGTCAAACTCTAGTCGACCAATCATTACCGATATATGTTGACCAGTTGACAGTAACAAAATTACTTCCCAATTGTATTCTTTAAAATGAGATTTAATAATGATATTTAAATCATGTGATCGCACTATCGTTGAGGACACATTTCCCAACAAGATGGTTAGGGTAATTAACTTGTACATCAATATGAATTTATGTAATTATTGTCATTTTAATAAGTTAAATCACGCAAATCCGTAAAAACCGATTAATATATGATATTGGCTCTTAAAAGGCGATTTAGCATAAAATCTAGCATGTTCATACATATTATAATGCTGCATTTTATTTATGATTGTCATATTTTAATTTTATGTAATTTTTTAATTATGTAATTTTACTTAGTATGGCCTTAGTTTTAATTGATATTACCCGAAATGTATGGGAATATCGATTCGGTTGTATTTTTGTGATCTCGTATCACCGTTTTTTAATTTAATAGATTTATTTTTATTTTAATTACAAATGTATAATAGGAAATTATGTAATTCATTTTTTAATTTTATTATTCCGGAGTTCCTTGAAGATGGTGCCATTCAAGAAGGCGATCCTTCAAAGAAAGTGTTGCCTTGAAATGCGTGCCATGACCGAAGCTCAAGGGACCAAAGGAGTTGGTTTCCTAATTGGTAATAGTTTATTAGATTTACTATTTAAGGAAGGCCATACTAGGATTTTATTTTTATGCTTTGCATTTTATTTATATGTTGCATGCATCGCTAAATCGCCATAGCTAAACATGCATTTTAAATCGAGTTTATCGACCGTGTCAATTACAATTATCGTAGTTCACCGCTTTAGTTCACTTAAAACGTGATAGATAATAAATTGACATGACCTCTCGCTAAAATAAACAATTGAGACTTAGCCTTACCAAAAAGTAGAAACCATGAAAACCTATTTCATGAGGGAGTGCTCTCCGCCCTACCGGGGTACAAACCTTGTTACGTAGGGGAAGTGGGTGATAAATGTCTACTCACCGAATTTATAAAGATAAGGGTTGTATTCGGCTTTACCGATGCCCAAGTTGATGTAAATTTGGATCATGAACACATTTATTCGAAATTTGGGTTGAACTCAACGAAAGTATTCTCGACGGTTGCCGGATGTGTTTCGGGCTAAAGATAAATATTAATGTAATTTATCGACCAAGAGTTCTAAAAGTAGAATCGATTAAAGAGTTAATCCACCGGGTTATATTGATGAGGGTTGTATTCGGCTTTACCGATGCCCAAGTTAATATGAATTTGGATCTTGGAATCATTTATCATAGTTGGGTAGAGGTCACTATGTAAATGCTTTACTTGTTATTTACAAGTATTAATAAAACGACAAATGTTAAGTTTTCCACTATTCCGTTATCATATTGTTCAATTTCTTTACCACAATTCATATACGATATCATTTCGATTTTTGATTCAAATCGCCATTAAAACATCGTAACTAAAGACAAATATGAATTTGCCTGTAAAACCTCATATGAACCATTGCTAAGGATCTCTTGTGAAGAGTATAGATAAAAGTTATTCGTGATCAAAAGGGTTTTTGATTCTTGACTAACATATCTACTTACAATGAAATGTTTCTCATATGCTTAATTGAGTAAGTACTTTGAAACGTTACATCATTTTGGTAACTAGATTTGTTTGAAATCAAAATTGACCAAAATACCGCAACCACTTCAATGAAAGTTTTAAGACTAAACAAACGAATGAAGAGTAGTCTTCATGAATTTCAATTTTGCTTCTCCTAGCAAAGACTCATTGAAATGAGTGGGAGCATTCTCTTAAACCGTTAAGAAAAGGATAATGTTTTAAAGAAGTAAAATTAGAATGGAATTGATACAAGGTAATGTTAAAAGTAAAGTTATTGAGAATAACGATACTTAACCTATCAATCCCGACCGATAAAGTTTCCATTGTCTTAATTGTTGGACGCTAGAAAGGAAACTACCCCAAATTATTGAAGAATCAACAAGTTAGTAATGGGACCTTCTTCTTTAAATGTTTATTTGATTGACATAAATTTTTCTAGTACTACTTCGTCAATATTAGAAACCGGTGGTGGTCTTCATCATTGTATTTGATACATAGGATGATTAGAATATGACGACTAGCAACAATGATGTTGAGAGATAGAGTCATTGTGTACTCAATCTAGTTTTTGGGTTTAGAGTTGTACTTAATTGTGACTATTAAGTGCATAAACTGTAAATAAGAATATTAACATGTTAAGATACAAAAGAGGTTTCACTTTTGTGACCCTATACACCATGATTTGATGTATGGCTAGCCCATTATCAAGGTGATTATATTCTAAACCAAACTAGAATGATATATCATGTAGATGATGCAAGACTCAAATTGGTAACCCAAGATTGAACCTTAGATTCTGGAATGATGAACGCAAAGAGTTATCGAGTACTCTTGAAACCATTAGATCTTATGGTATATGCGTATCTTGTATTCAAAGCAAGATGTCTTGTGCCTTTTGGTTGAAAAGGAGATCGAGGTTGTAAATCATTGATCCAAAATAGGTTGATCATTTTCTTTTACCAACGATTTAAGTTGGCGCTAATGTGTTCACTTAATAAGGTAAATAGAGAAATCTTTGAAGAAGTTCAAAGAGTTCAAGGAATCACGATTTAGTCGTGATGGGATTATCAAAGTGAAGACTTTGATATAAGCAAAATGAAATGTGATATAATATCACAAGTTAATCTCTCTTAACACACATTATGGGATAATGTGTGGTTGGATAAGAAATAAAACGCTATTCGATATGGTTTGGACTTCAATCAAGTTACTTTGAGTTACTTGATCCTTTTGGGGATTTTATCATTTTGTCTAAATTATTTTTCCACTAAATCTAAAACAAATCATATGAGATATGAAATGGTAGGGTACCATGTTTGTAAGTTTTCAAAAGAAAAAAATGCTCATTTTTCCTTACTATAATCACGAGTACAATGGGATTGTGGCTCGTGAAGCTGTCTTTCTAGAATACAAGGTTATTTCTAGAAGACAGAGTGGGAGAAATTATTCAAGAGCCACAAAGAATGTTATGTCGCAAGAAACTGGTCTTTCTTGGCTACTTGAGACGTTTTGTGTAAGACGTTGTTTCTTCAAAACCTAAGAGGTTAAAGTCATCACTTGTTGAAGATGATGAATTCATGTTACTTTTAAGAAAGTAAAGAGCTTACAACTTACAAAGAAATTGTTTGATTCAAGTTAATTACTTCTGGAAAGTAATAAACATATGAGTTACATGAGAGTGTTTAAGTCACAACTCAATACAAGGCTTAGAGCCATGAAAATCCGAAATAAATTCCAAGTGGAATTCTTGGATATCAGAGAGAGATATCAAAGCTTGATTGGTGGCAAAGGGTTTTGCACTAGTTGAAATGCTTAAGTCTATTCGGATATTCTAAGGAATTGTGTTTTATTATGAGATATATAGCAAGTGAATCCAAAAACCCACTTCTTCAAAGAAGAAATGTATTCGATACATATTATGAGTTTTTGCAATCCTAAGATAATGTGCAACTTAAGAGATGGTCTTGAGTAGGACATTAATGAGTTGGAATCAATGATTTGATCATGGTATAAAATTTTATCCGATAAGTCGAGAAGTTTTGTTTATACATGAAGTTTAGTGGGAGTTACGGAAATTTTAATAGTCTTATATGTGGATGACATATTGATCATTGCGAATGATTTAAGACTTTGGAGAAATATAGTACATCTTTAATATCCTGATTTATGGAGATAAATCTACATGATATTAATGTCAAATAAGGAGTCTTATGTTGATAATATTCATGACTAGTTCAATCGAATTGAACATATTTGATTGATTCCATTTGCTTCCGCTGCCGAATCAATTAAATAGGAAATGATGTATAACACTTCATATACTTTGAGTATGATGCATTATTTCAAATCGAATTTAAGTAATATTTACCAAGTAAGCCATAAAGATTACCCTTAAGTGCTTGCAGAAGCATTAAGGATGTAAAGCAAAGTGTTTTTGATGCAATTTTGTGTAAGGGTGTTACACAAATGACAATTGACAATTGAGATTGCACATGGTTTCCGACAAAACCATAATAAAAACACATCAGGATGGTTAAGATACCATTGTGGCTATGTTATTTAAGAAATAGATTTTCTAGAATCGTTCTAGGCAATAAAGAACTATGAGAAATATTTACAACGGAAATTGAGTACACTTGCACTTATGGGATGTGCAAGAGGGATGAGTCCCGCACACTGTGAAAACAGTGGGAGCTATTTTAAGGCAAGAAATCCTATGTCTAGATTGGATCTAGACACGTACTCAGAAAGTTTTTGTATTGCAAATGTATACATTACGAAAGGAAAACAAGTATGTAGCAAGGTTGCGCAGGGTGTTGCTAAAACCTACTTACAATGCCTATTCATAGGCATAACATAATGAGTCATGTCATTTCAATTGGATTGAGATGAACAACTACATACAAGATAAAATTAGATTATAGAATATGAAATAATAATCAGGCATTGACTATTCATATGTGATAATCGCATTTGTCGTTCGAGTTTTACTTTAAAACTCTTTTATTATTCTTTGTTACATCCAAACGGGTTGTATGACAATATTGAACCCCGTTAAAGTGAACCCGGATTAACATGGTATTCGCCCATAGTCACTTGTATGAGGTGACGTCTCGAATTGACTAGAGTGCGATGCGATTGATGGCAAGTTCAAGTGCCATAGAGTCATGTGAGATGACTAGTCGATCGATAAGGCAGATCAAGTTAGGAACACTTTGTCGGGCCTTATGACCGCTTATAGAGTTCTGGCAAATTTATATAGCCTGGTCGTGGCGAGAGCTACTATTGTATTCTAATGAGTCGATTCTTTTGACTATAGACTGTTCGCCTAAGGTGACACAATGTTAGATTAACTTTGATTTATGTTACTACGACCTTCGTAAATGGGGTCAAATGGTCATATTTTGGGTTATGACGGCTGTGGCTAGCCGAAGGGAATAGTGCGATAGGAATTGTCCACCTCCTTGTCAGGGATAAAACAATATCTCAGGGCCACTCGAGGAGTAATGAACTGGAAATGCGTGGCCACGCTCGGAAGGTATCTGTGGTAGATAACTCCGGTCAATCAGTTATTCTCCAGATCGAGAAAACCACTCTCGATATGATCACTTGCAAGTACGACCTGAAAGACAACTTGTATTGAGTGGGAGATAGTAATAGGACAAGAGAATTGGTGACGCACACTTGTCGAGGACAAGTGGGAGATTGTTGGAATAAGTGTCCTCCGACAATAATGCGATCACAATTGTCGATCATGATGATCACATGTTTAAATATCATTTTAAGAATACATATGGGATGTACTATTTTACAGTCAACTGGTCCACACATATCGGTAATAATTGTCTGACTAGAGTTTGACATTACTGTCGTGCGACGGTGGTGATCAGTTGATCCCCTTAGGTCATACCTATAGGGTGACGCTCTTAATTGATTATTTAATTAATCGTATGCCGATACGAGTTAATTAAATTGCTTAAAATTGACGGATGATTTTGTGAGTAAAGTTAACGTGTCCTATTGTAATTCGATTAAATTAGATACGGTCTAAGTAATCGAATTGTTTTATTACTTGGATAAAATTATTGTTTACGAAACAATTGAAATTGAAATTGAATGAATAATTTATTATAAATACAGGACGTTGTAATTTATAATTTGATAAACCGTTTTGATACAAGTAATTACGAATAACTAGTTGATTTTGTATATGACATATTTTATGAGTATGTTGATTTTTAATATGTTAAAAATACATTACAATTTCACATGTCAAGTAACATGTCACATATGTCACAATTGATTTATTTAAGTGTGCCGGAAAAAAAGGAGGGAGTATCTTAGCTTTATTAATACAAAAACATTTACTGCATTCTCATGAAGCCACTTCATCTACACATTTCCTAAGAAAAAAAATGAAAAACAAAATATAAAGAATAGAAATTGGGTAAAAATGTCAAAGCAACCTCACTTTCAACAAATACCCCCACGTAGGATCCGTACCAGTTAAGAAGATTTTTCTTTTTTTTATATATATTTTTTTCATCAAATCATTAATTTCCTTTTTAAAATCTCATATTTCACCATAGTTATGTGACGATAATTCTTAACATCAGTATCAACATCATCATAAAAAGCATCAGTCTTTAACATTGTTAATGGCTTCATATTTTTCAGTCAAAACATTACTATTACTCCATTGTTAATAGCTCCATTTTCAGTAAAAATAATTTCTAATCTGATTTGGACGTGTTTGGAGTTAATCAAACGTGGTGACAGTCAATTGCTTTGGGGTACAATATTTGATTTTATGATTACAAATTTTACCTGTGGGCTTTCTTTATCAAATTTCCCAATCAAACGAAATTCAATTTTGTATGTGCTTGCAATTCCCATGTTTTATACATATGTTAATAATTGTTATATTAATATCACAAATTATTTATCGAATTTTAAAGTGTTTTAATTGAAACTTATGCTTTAAATGTATATAGAGTAAGTCCCTTATTATGGAAAGTGGTGATTGAAGATAGTTATTTTAGTCGGGATTTTTGAAGTAAAATTACTTAATTTTTTGCTGTAAGAAAAAGGTGTAAAAAGTAAAAACCGTATTTAAAAATCGGTTTTGAGTAACAGGTTTTCAAGGTCTTAAACATCCGAGTACCCAATTCTCATTTGGGTTGCATCTGGTTCGTAAAAATGGCAATTTTGTAAATCAGGCCCCCGAACTGAATTTAGTAGCCGACTTAGGTACCCCGTACCCGGAGATCAAGCATGAGTGCATGACCGTACGTATATTCTTCATTATTGGTAAATCTACCTAAACATTATTTATACATATACACAAGACAAACGTTAAGAAGAACGCATACGTGCAAACTTCAAAGGGTTACGTTAGTACACAACTTTATATCCTCTTATGATATATAGTACAAGCTACCTCAGACCACTCTCTCCTATATTATCCTAACTTCAAGCATTTTTAAATACACAAATTCTTGTTTTAGACGGACACTTTTGGTCTTATTTGTCAGACGGATAAAATATTGCCATTTTTTAAGAAAATGTAACCAATTAATTCACAAAATGTTATGACTAGAGGTGTCATTTTTTACCCTGAAAATGATGTGAACAATAATGAGAACATGTTATCAAAAAATAACAACATTTTATTGTAAAATGATGACATGTTACCTGTCTTATTTCAGACCAAAAGCGTCTTAAGAAAAACGGACCGTTTTAAATAAAGCTCGGAATTCTCTATGTTCTTGATAGATTCATAAAACTTTATTGTTTTAAATTTTGTTTCACTTTTTCACATTCACTTCATTTCATTCTAATTTGAAATTAAACATATTTAGTTCATTAGTTCAAACTCTTATCCTTACTTATATAATAATTAAAGTCTACAACTACAATTATGATTTTTACCCTTGAATTACTTATTGAAATATTGAGTGAGTTGGTAGTGTTTAAATATCAATTTGTAAAATCTTAAGGTATGAAATTCGACTAAATGAAGCGGGTATATTTTTTAAATAATTGAAACACTTAAAATATGTACTGACTTTGAAAAACATATCCGTGCATTTTTACACGGGTTTAAAACTAGTTAGATTTATATTGTGTTTTTATTTTTAAGTGGAAAATACAATGATCAAATCCTACTTGTAGCCTTGCATGCCTATTTTTCTTGGGTAGAAAAACAAGCTCATGCATTGGCTCCTACTCCCTCCTCCAACCGGTTTTTCCAAGAGAAAAGAGAGAGCTTTTCCTCTATCAATTCATTCACTACTTCATCATATTTTTCTAGTGTAAAAAAATGAGATTACTCTCTACTTTTGTGAAAATTCTAGAGAAACAAAAGCTCACAAATTCCTCTCCTCTTAACCGAAATAGAGGAGAACAAAATAAATATTTTGGGTGATTTTTAAGCTAGATTAATAATATTACTAGTTCATAATATTATTAATTATTAAGAGTAACATCTTGGGTATATGCTTTTTGGAGAGGTTCTAATTTGAACCTTGTTCATCCATTATAAGGAAAGCTCAAGAACTAACAAGAAGGAGATCTTGTTGGTGCCCAAATGGCCGAAAATAAGATGGTGAGAAATAGATTTTTCCATCTCTTTTATTTTAGTTTGCATGCATAAGATCTAGAATTTATTTTATGACTAAATAAATTTGAACATATATGAATATGTAAATTAATGAGATTATATATTCCTAACAATAAAGCGATCCGGTCAAAAGCATTTTTACGTTACCGAGCGTGGCTTTCAAAAGACCGCTGCATGTCCACAGATTGGCTTGGCGTGCAGGTGGCCCGTCACTACGGACCGGCAGGCGGCATCGCGCCCGCAGACCGGCCTATGGCCCATGTCCACACTCTCCTTCTTCCTTCCCAATTCATTTGTATCTTTCAAAAACACAAACACACACCTTTTCTCCCACTTAAACCCTCAATCAACCCATTCAAAAACACCAATTTCTCAACAAAATTCACCATCATTCAAACAAAACTTGCTCAAAACATGATTAAATCACTCCTTTATCAACAAAAGACCATCTAAACATCAATTTCCTCACAAATTGAATCAATTTTCTAGGGTTTGGGCAAAAATTCGAAAATTCTAAATTGATTGAGGAATTGATTGAAGTTTGAGGAAGCAAGGAACATTCAAGCAAAATCTTGGTTTGTTGATACCAATTTGCGAAGGAAAATACAATGGCAAGGACCAAAGGCGGAACCAAGGCACCCAAGACTCCAATACAACATTCTTCAACTATTGCTTGATCGGTGACTTGAGATTGATAATGGGAAACATGGAGCGGCCTTCATTGTAAACGGCAGCTTGGTAACGAGGCTAGGTAAGCACTTTAACTCAAATTTCAACAAATATAACACCTACAAACTGGTTAAAGGGAGCAACCTCCTTGATATGAGCACTATGATCAACAAATTCCACTGGGTCAAGAATGACATTCTTGACAACAAATATGAGTGGCTCATCAAAGAAGCTAAGTCCTTTTCTTGCCTAGCAAGATTTTCCGCATCTCCGTCCGTAGCCCAAACTACCAATTGACCGTCTCCGAGGAAGCCGAAGTGATAATTAAACAACATAGGTAACCAATTGGAAAGCCTTCCTCCTCCTCCTCCGCCATTGTAACTCCACCATATCGGTTTGCCTACCAAGAATTCAAACCGAGTGGCTCTAATGTCATGGTAGGCAACGATTATTTGACCCAACTAATGCAACAAATGCATAAAGAAGCTCATAAAGACCGGGTGAATGCCTACCGTGCCCAATATCCACCCCTTCTACATCTAGCTCGGCAAGGACTTCTTGATCCTTCATGTCATTTGCCTAGTTGGGCGGATAGGGAGGTATTCTTCCGAAGTGCTTCTCAAGATGCCGAAATGGATAGTCGGGTGGCTAATGGAAATGAGGTTGTTGTTTTTGAAGACGGGGAAGGTAATGATTCATGCAAAGAAGAAGAAGAGCAAGGTTCAAGTTCCAAAATTGATGATGGAAATGGTGAATCCTCCGGGTCAATGGAGGTGGATGATGAAGAAGATAATAAAGAAATTGATGATGCAAGTGATGATGATGACGACAGCAATGATGCCGGTGATGAGGATGTCACAATGAGCGACAATTGAGGGTTGACAAGGCTATTTGGAGGATACCATATATGCGGGGTTGATTACTTGACTTCAACCTATTCCATTGTGAGTTTCCTACACCTCCTTTAGCTTTGTCTCTTTATCATGTTTTTAATCATTATCTTGAGTATTTGTTTTGAGTCTTAGCAACATTTAAAGGACTCCCACCTCGGTTCCATTGAGGTGTCTCATTTTGTTCCCAATTGAAAAATCCAAAAAGACAATTAGGATTCATGCATTGCATCCTTTCTTTGTGCATGAACTCCCCCTATTTTTACACTAGAAATAGTGTCATACTTGGTTTGGGGAAGTTCAAATTCAAGGGATGCGAGTTAATTTAAATTAGCTCTCCGAACAATAGAAATCATGCATCATATGGGGTAGAGTAGAATGCATCACTTATGTATATATGTCATATAGTTTGCATATTAGTGTAGAAATCATGCATTTTCATTTAGGTTGCATCGCATAATTTCCTATCATATTAGCCATTGAGGACAATGCCCATAATAGTGCGGGGATGTGAAATTCTAACTTAACGTCTGAAATTGAAAATGATAAAAATTGAAAAAAATTGAAAAAATTGAAAAAACACAAAAACATGTTCTTTCATTTCACAAAAACAAAAACCATAAAAATTTGAAAAATTTAAATCCAAAAACATGTTCATTCCTTTGTAGTATAGAATTGTATATTGTGTATATACTTGTGTTTGTTTGTCCTCTTATCACATTGGATCGACTACGCCACATCCGGGGCATGAGGAATATGAAGACCGCATGGTATGATCTTTCAAATTTCCTATTTCCTCTCTATGTTAATGACTATGTGGCTTTATTTTGGTTGATGCGATACAAACCAATGTGATATTAGGAGTTGCATGTAGTTTATATGGCATACTAGTTGATAGAAGCAGATACATTAGGTTGTATAAATGTTAGTCGCATCATAGCATGTAGTTGCATTTTAGGAAATTTTTTGTGAAAACATCTATTTGGGAAACTTGACAAGTGTATATAAGGCTCTTGTAGATACTTTTTTTTCTTGAGACTTTGCTCATTAGAATACCTCTAAAACACCCAAGGATGTGTCATGCTAGTATCCTTTGACCCATGGACTAAGGCCTGGTCAAGAGTACCTTGTGATGTGATGACTCATTGGCTACCGTTTATTCCAAGGTGACCCTTGAAACCATGCAACCATCTTCCACTTCTCTTATCCTTTTTGTCAACAAAAAGGGAATGGGCACAAAAATTATCAATTTGAGTTCAAGTACCAAAATAAAAAACAAGAAGTTTGCACAAATTTGCATCAAAGAAAAGAGGAGTACAAAAATAAGAACTCCTATGCTTCAAATAAAAGCACCCTAGTTACAAATTGGGGTGACTTTGAAAATGTTCAAAAACTGCAAAAGTTGAAAATTGTCAAGCATCAAATTGCCAAACATCAAAGAAATGACAAAGAAAATTGTTCTCAAAAATGTCAAATGCCACAAGAAATTGGGGGGGGGGGGGGGGGGGGGGGGGGGGGGAATAACAAAACCAAAAGCAAACTCCCACTATGAAACTCAAAAGTACATTGATCCCTTTTTCCATTGAACCCACTTTTGTGCATGGAAGAGAGGGGACGACCCTTCTTCTTGTCTAGACAAGAGGGCGAATTCCATGATCCTACAGTGTTTCTAACATCATAGGGAGTGTACTTTTGACAAAAGCATTTACCAATTGAGGACGAAGGTACCCTAGGTTGACACGACTTGGAGGTGATTTATTGGTATCCTCCTAGGCTTAGTAATTTGAAGAAACCATATCTATAATGGAGTGTGTACCCTTAGATTGCTTCCCTTCTAGATAATTTCTGCCACTTAGATGAGAAAAGTGGCTATTCTTTTGTATATGCATCCATTACTTGTTTTGTGTGCTTAATGCTTGGATGTATTGCCATTTCGGCAAGCCCCACCTTGCCTTGCAAGAAGGCACCCTAACTCATGGATGTCTTGTTGTGAGTTGAAGGGGCGGAGTGAGACCCGCTAATTGTCTCATATCGGCTATATTAGTAGGTTAGTCTAAATAAAGGATATAGTTTTAGTCACCTCTTTACTCGGGACGAGCAAAGGTTCGGTTTGGGGATGTTTGATGTGACTCATATTTGAGCACATTTAGTGCCCGAATTAACCTCATTCCCATGCTTTCTAGCATATATTAGGGTCATTTCTTATCTTTAGTTTCCCATTTCACATATTCTTTGAGGTTTTGTGTCCTTGGTAGGAGAGGATCGCTAACCTTGCATTTATGGAGCGAAATGGAGCTAAATGGATTACCTCTAATGACCAAGCATCAAAGACGAGACCGACACTAGAGGCCTAAGCAAATAAATGGGCAAAGATGAAAAAATCCTTGCATCCCCAACACAATCCCTGGGGATTGATAAGGAGCCAAATAAGAGAAGAATCGTGTGCCACGATCCGAGCGTCCCTGAGCATGATCTGAGCGTACCAGAGCACGATCCGAGCGTCCCGACTGCCAGCTCGAGCGTATATTCTTACAAGACAGGTCGTACTTCAGGTGAGGACCAGTGGATCCTGGTGGGAGTTGCAAGCATGATCCGCGCATGTCCCTCGGGAGTTGCAATTCCTCAAACTTCGCTTAGGGCCTTAATAGTCATTTAAGCCCTTAGTAACCTTAATCCTTCTACTTAATTTTAGAATAAATACCCCATTGTACTACCTAGATAGGCATCAATTCTTAATCAAGTTTTAATCAAGCATTAATCAATTCTTAATCATCTCTTAATTTAGTTGTAATATACATTTCAATATTAATTACATCTTAATCTTTCATTAATCTCTCAATTGTTCTTAGTTCTATTTGGGTAATTAGAAGATTATTTGGGTTTATTGGAGGATTGACAACCTTCCATCAATCATCAAGTACTTCTATTATTCTTTGCTTTATTATTTGGATCATCTCCCTAGGTATAATTCCTTTTTAACATTGTTTAATCATTGTTAATCACATCATTTACTCATCATATTTTGCTTTGTTTGTATGATTGACAACCTTATTAGCATGCTAAACTTGATCATGAGTGAGTAGTTCTTTAGCTAGGGTTAATGGGGAATTAGGGGAAATAAACATGGGAATTGATCTATGCCTAACCTAATATATTTTCTTAATTAATTTGCTTGTTTGTTGTGATTTCAACCTATGCACATGTTATGTTTGATGAAATGCGAGCCTATGAATCCTTGCATTTTTTACCCATCTCTTATCTTTTCAATGAGTCTTGTAAGACATAAACCAACTCGAGCCTCATTAGACAATGCATAGAAGTTTAATAGGAGGAGACTAAGTCGACTTGTAGGTGTTTTACAGTCTAGACGACTCGGCTCCGGGACCTAAATTTTCCTAGGGATTATATGATATACACTAACTCGATCCCATCACAACAATAAGTGCTTGCATCTATTTGGGAACATGTTTCTATAATCTATTTCCATAAATCCCCTATGAAACCATGACACCCTAGTGCTTTTAATCGATTGTTTACAACCACTTTATTTGTTTTACTTTGTTTTCATTAATCTTGTTGATTAGTTTAGACTACATCTCATGTCAACCCATAATATATGACACCCTAAGACATAGCTACTTGAAATTGAAATTCCTACATCAATACCCGTCCCTTGGGATCCGACCTTTACTTACCTCTTTACTAAGAGTAGTTTGTGAAGTTATAAATATTGTTTTGGTTGGTAGCTTTTGACGACGAGTTTTTAACCGGACCAATATGGATGTGTGTGGTCAAATAACAATCACAACCAGAGCAGATTATGACTACTTCATTACTTTTACCGACGATCTAGATGGATGTTGATGTCTCTACTTAATGAGGTATAAAGAGAAATCTTTGAAGGCTCAAAGACTTTTAATGAGATAGAAAACCAGTTAGATTATAAGATAAAAGACTCACGATCCGATCGTGGTGAGGAATATCTAAGTACTGACTTTAATTTTTCATCAAAGAAAGTGTGATATGGTATCACAAGTTAACTTTCCTAGCACACATTATTGGGTAAGGTGTTGTTGGAAGGAGAAATCGAACCCTATATGTTACGGTTTTGTTTTTGTCAAGTTAAATTGAGCAACTTGACTTTATTTGGGGTTTTACTATTTTTTCTGCTATGTTTCTCTAAATCAAATTACAATTAAAGCTCTCCATATGTGATGTATAGGTAGGTTACCTAATTTGTGAGTTATCCAAAGAAAACACGTAGCCATTAATCCTACAATTTTGACGAGAACAAAGTGTTTGTGGTTCGTGATGCTGTATTTCTTTAAAAGGAGTTTATGTCTAATAGACAGAGTGGGAGAAAATTTGAACTTAATGAAGTTAAGTTCAAGAGCCACAAACTAAGCATATGACGCAGGAACCTACAAGGTCAGGTTGAACTCATCACTCGTCGAAGGTGATGAAATCGTGTTTCTTTTAGAAAGTAATGAACCTGTAACTTACAAAGAGGTTGTTTCTAGTCCCAACTCTATGCAATGGCTTGGAGCCATGCAATCCAAAATGGATTCCATGCACTATAGTCAAGTAGAGGACCTGGAAAATTCACTTGAAGAAGTTGGACTTCCTTAGTGTATATAAATCTCTAAGATCTCAATCGGCTTAAATGAACATAAATTTGTTTGAAAAGCTAGATTGGTGGCAAAGGGTTTATACCATTTGCAATGCTTAGAACCATTCAAATTATCTTGCGATTGTCGCATTTCATAATTGTGTGATTTGGCAGTAGAATATTAATACCGCCTTGCTAAATAGAATTCTGGAGGAGGAAGTGTATTTGACACAACATAAGGTTTTTGTAGATCCTAACAATCCTAAGATAGTGTGCAAACATTAGAGGAAGTCTTAAGTAGGCATCAAGGAGTTGGAATCAGTGTTTTGATCATGCTATAAAAAATTTCTCGAAATGTCGAGGAATTATGTTTATACATGAAGTTTAGTGGGAGTAAGGTGGTCTTCTTAGTCTTATATGTGGATGACATATTAATCATTATGAATAATGAAAGACTTAGGAGAAAGCATAATACATCTTTGAGATATCCGGATTTAAGGAGATAGATCTAAATGGATGTAACACCCCCATTTATTCAGGAGCCTTTAGCTAGACATTCCCAAATAAATAGGACTGTTACCATCTCGGTTTCCCAAGGTAGTGAATAACAAAGTACAACAATACGAAAGTACTTTAAATTAAAACTTAGCGATTACATGTTTATTACAAATTAACCAACTAAAACATAATATAAAATATTTACAACTCGCAGTGGAAATAAATAAAGTGATATAATTATTCTATATGATCTAGACTTCAACTATGGTCCAAGTCGAGCTCTCATCCCAATGCTCCCGAGTCAGCTAATCTTTAGTACCTGTCAAATCTGCTCCCCATAAAACGGTTCACCACAGGTGTTCACGAATACACAGTCAACCGCGAGGTTGAGTATGAATAAATACTAACAACAAAAACATACGATAACAATCCAATTTCCAATTTACATTGCATTACCCCCTGACAACGTGCTCCTCCCCTTTTACTTAGCACACTAATCATCCCGCCAATCCCTGGTCGGGGCAGACTCAACCCGAAGGTGAGTAAACACACATTACATTACCAAAAGGTAATGTCTGCCTCAACATATAGTTGAGTAAATATCCACCAGATGGCCTGCAGACCAATCTGGGGCCTGCCTCGAGTAAATACGATAAATATCGTCTACCAGAATAAATCTGAAATACGTCACCCGAAGGCTCTTACCATGACGTCTGCCAATATAACCGCAATAATAGTCTACATCACCATGAAGGGATGTCTACCAGTATTAAACTGAATAACCAATGCAATAACAGTAACTCCATCATAACCAATCCAACCAACATATACAATATAACTTCTCCCTTCCAACAATTTCAATGATATCAACCAACACAATTCTCATATGATCAATTCACTTTAATATAAATCATCCAACAAACATTATCGAGTAAAAGTTGAGTAGGATTTATCCCTACCTGATAAGCAAATTCCAATTACGCAGCTCAAGCAATCCAATAAATAAAGCAATCCGATTATAATTCTTCACAATCGTCACCTAACATAAAATATTATAATTCAATTATTTATTAGTTATTCCATTTATTATATTAATTATTCAATTATATTCCAATTATATTAATTATACTAATTAATTCCCGTGTAAATTATTATTACGTAAAAACCAGTCTTAATAATTAAATAAGTCAACCCACAAGCAAATAACCAAAACACGACAACCCAACCTACCAATGACAAACCACGTGAAAACAAATCCACATAAACACATATTACACCTGACAAAACCGCATCCAACACCCATCCTTTAACCACCTATCACGCCACCGTCACTAACACCCAACCTGCCACGCCCTAACCTGCACCACGGCCAATCCCGACAACCACCCAACACCGGTTAAAACTCCCCTTGCAACTCGCACGTACACGCCCTAAACAATCGCCGAAAACCCGACACACAACAACTCAACTCAACCAATTCACAAACGTACCGCCACCGAGACCACCACTATGATCTATCTTGACCCACGGTGGTCCCACCACCTATTACAGCCACGCACGACAGGCCCATGACAACAGAAACAACACACAACTCGATAAAGCAACACATACCTGTTTAACCACCACACCCGACACCTCACCATACCAACCGCCACCTGAAACCACCCCAAAACTACCACCAGGACCGACTAACCGCCCCCAAACCAACCACCGAGGTCCGGTCTCAATACAGTCACGATATAGGGTATAAACCCGATTCTATTTATAATACAACCAACACGCACTCTTTCGTAATTCCGGCCATACACCACACAAACCATCAACTCCGACCACTAGTACACCACCACGTTGGTCGCCTCACGGCCTAGGTCGCAACCCACCCAAGCCCATGTCAAGTCAGGTCCGTTTATGGTTCTAAATTGGGTCGAAGTCCACTGCTCCCCTGTTTTAAACCCGCCTACACAGCCCTCGAAAACCCTTCTCTCACCGCCACCCTACGCCTTCCCTGACATCACCACCATGCTTAATCCAACCCTTGTAATCCCACGTACCACTTCCCAAGGTTTTGATCAGTTTCTAAGCGTCTTAAGATCGTCTCACATTCATCTTTATAAGAAAATAAAACGAGATTAGAATTGTTACCTTGAATTAATTAACGCTTGCTAATTCCGTCACCAATACTTTCTTAATCTCCCTCTCTCTCTTTAATGTAAATTTTCAGATTATAATTATAGGGAATATAACTTTAGGGTAGTCTTCTTATATAGGAGAAGGTATGAGAATCCTTTCCTTATTTGATAACTTGTTTTATGGCAAATCCTATTATTATTATTATTATTATTATTATTATTATTATTATTATTATTATTATTATTATTATTATTATTATTATTATTATTATTATTATTATTATTATTATTATTATTATTATTATTATTATTACAATTAATATTATAACGTAATTACCATTTATTATTATTATATGGAATACGATTGCTATTATTATTATTATTATTATTATTATTATTATTATTATTATTATTATTATTATTATTATTATTATTATTATTATTATTATTATTATTATTATTATTATTATTATTATTACTATTATTATTATTCTCCATGTGCTATACAACTACTACACAAGCTTGGGCCATTTACACTTCCAATTTTCTCGGCCCATCTCCTTTGCCGACTCGTTTACTATTTTACTATATTTCTCGTCTTGTTTTGATTTATAAATTATAAATGCTGCAATTAATTATTTAAAAATACTTAAATTATTCTCATTAATTATTATCAAAATACGGGGTATTACAGTCTTCCCCCTTAAAATGAACTTCGTCCCGAAGTTCGCCTATAACTACTACAATAACATCTATAAGCATCCACACAACTAAGCACCATCCAACTTATGAAAACACAATCATCCATTTACAATTATCAACTATACCAATCTTATCACAATTTATCACAACAATAACTTAAAACATTTGTAGTATTACATTCCTTCCCCCTAAAATTAAACTTTGTCCTCGAAGTTCGAAATAACAAATATTAGGAACTGCCAAATCATTGTTGTAATGTCGCAAAATAAAGAACACACACTGTAACACAAGTCAACTATTATTTCAAACACAACTCTAAGTAATGATAACAAAATCTTTAATTTTCTCCAACTAGCAAATCACGTCATATAGGATATTCGAACTAATCTTTATTTAAACTTAAACTTCTTACTTTAGCTGTCGACGAATACAAACAAAATACGCATAATTGTTTAGTATAATGGTCACTTAAGCCAATGAGGTACTATCCACCCTTCCTTCATAATTGATTTAAATTTATTTTTCATTCATCTTAATCCTTACCTAACGTCATCTAACTTAAGCATGGATGCAATATCGTGAAAATATATATGGCTTAGGGCAACATATTCCGCATATCACTAGACATGTTATTCTACTTCACATAATTGAAAACATCAAATATAATGTTCAAGAGATCAAAAACAAACTTGTTATACATTTTACATGTTATAACTTCTAACAATCTTCAAGGCTAGGAAAACATGTTATAACTCCTAACAGTCATTAATACATAATAACATAACTACTTATTGAGAATATATACTTTTTAGAAAAATAAAGAAAGTTAGTAAACCATGAGAAAAAGAATCACGTCAAAAACTCATAGGATCGATTTATAATGCATTTTACAAACTACTTGGTCGAAACAGAAACTTTACAGCAACTTGTCAGAAACTTAGGTCAACTTGTACAAATCACCATAAATTGTCAAAATATTTCCTTAAAACGTGGCTTACTAACCTAGAAACATGCATGACTTGATTAAACAATGGAGTTGGAATTATAACAAATAATTACGTAGTTTTTAAATGATAATTTTTACAAAAACATGGCGCGAAAACATCACTGTACGGGAATATTTCGACTACTGTCCACTAAAATATTTATTCCTCATAAACCGTATATTATTTGAATATGAGACCAGTGGCATATGAAAGCTAACTCACAAGGGTATCACACATAAAAATCTCATATAAGAATTTAAAACAGACAGTAAATGGCAGCCAAGACAATCAAGGGTAAAATCTTGTGAAATCAACCAAAATCGCATTCTTCACAATTCCACACAATAATTAATACTTCACATGTTTAATGATATTAAGCCATTCAATATACATGAAAACATACTTTCCCCATATCATCATGCTTATAACAATGCTTTAAAATAACTCATGTTACATCCCTCCTCCGTAAGGAAAAAGTTATGCCCCCGTTACCGCAATCATCAATGACAACAATGTGCAACCAAGACAAACAAAATTCCTAAGAGAAATATACTATATTCATTTTAAATTGCCCCACACTCTCAAGTATTCTCTCAAGGTTACCGGTTCAAAACTGGAAGGGCCAGAAGTTTGGTGTGAGGGGGCCCCTAACTCATCCCAAGCCTTAAGTAGGCTCCTAACAGTTTCTACCCGGGTTCATTTTATTAGACACATCCTATGTTCATTATTGTTCATTAGTTAGGCCCGAGGATCGTTTTGCTCTGATACCACTTTGTAACACCCCCATTTATTCAGGAGCCTTTAGCTAGACATTCCCAAATAAATAGGACGGTTACCATCTCGGTTTTCCGAGGTAGTGAATAACAAAGTACAACAATACGAAAGTACTTTAAATTAAAACTTAGCGACTACGTGTTTATTACAAATTAACCAACTAAAACTTAATATAAAATATTTATAACTCGCAGTGGAAATAAATAAAGTGATATAATTATTCTATATGATCTAGACTTCAACTATGGTCCAAGTCGAGCTCTCATCCCAATGCTCCCGAGTCAGCTAATCTTTAGTACCTGTCAAATATGCTCCCCATAAAACGGTTCACCGCAGATGTTCACGAATGCACAGTCAACCGCGAGGTTGGGTAGGAATAAATACTAACAACAAAAACATATGATAACAATCCAATTTCTATTTTACATTGCATAACCCCCTGACAACGTGCTCCTCCCCTTTTACTTAGCACACTAATCATCCCGCCAATCCCTGGTCGGGGCAGCTTCAACCCGAAGGTGAGTAAACACACATTACATTACCAAAAGGTAATGTCTGCCTCAACATATAGTTGAGTAAATATCCACCAGATGGCCTACAGACCAATCTGGGGCCTGCCTCGAGTAAATACGATAAATATCGTCTACCAGAATAAATCTGAAATACGTCACCCGAAGGCTCTTACCATGACGTCTGCCAATATAACCGCGATAATAGTCTACATTAGCATGAAGGGATGTCTGCCGGTATTAAACTGAATAACCAATGCAATAACAGTAACTCCATCATAACCAATCCAACCAACATATACAATATAACTTCTCCCTTCCAACAATTTCAATGATATCAACCAACATAATTCTCATATGATCAATTCACTTTAATATAAATCATCCAACAAACATTATCGAGTAAAAGTTGAGTAGGATTTATTCCTACCTGATAAGCAAATTCCAATTACGCAGCTCAAGCAATCCAATAAATAAAGCAATCCGATTATAATTCTTCACAATCGTCACCTAACATAAAATATTATAATTCAATTATTTATTTGTTATTCCATTTATTATATTAATTATTCAATTATATTCCAATTATATTAATTATACTAATTAATTCCCGTGTAAATTATTATTACGTAAAAACCCGTCTTAATAATTAAATAAGTCAACGCACAAGCAAATAACCAAAACACGACAACCCAACCTACCAATGACAAACCACGTGAAAACAAATCCACATAAACACATATTACACCCGACAAAACCGCATCCAACACCCATCCTTTAACCACCTATCACGCCACCCCTACCCACCGTCACTAACACCCAACCTGCCACGCCCTAGCCTGCCCACGGCCAATCCCGACAACCACCCAACACCGGTTAAAACTCCCCCTGCAACTCGCACGTACACGCCCTAAACAACCACCGAAAACCCCACACACAACAACTCAACTCAACCAATTCACCATCCTACCGCCACCGAGGCCACCACCGTGATCTATCTTGACCCACGGTGGTCCCACCACCTATTACAGCCACACACGACAGGCCCATGACAACAGAAACGACACACAACTCGATAAAGCAACACATACCCGTTTAACCACCACATCCGACACATCACCTGTAACACCCCGTATTTTATTAAGTTGGATAAAATTCTTTTAATTGCTATTTTGAATTTAATTACATCATTTAACGATTTATATATATATGCTTAGCTAATTAATTAATTTCATCATAATTCGATACGTTAATTTTAATAATCATTAATAAGTTTATTTAAAGTTAGTTCGAGTTTATTGAAGTTAGTTCGAGTTTATTTATTTAATAATTTCCGTTTCTTTACGAGTCCTTATGAAAGTTGTTTTAAGTGAACCCGAGATGGATTTTGGGAACAAAACCGTCCAATTAGCTATTTTGAGCTTATTTCACTAAATTAGCAATTTTTATAAATATTCGTTAGTTTCGTAAAAATCGCTAATAATTCCGATTCAAGCTGATATTGTATTATTTACGTTAACTAGCTGAGTTTATTTTATTTTTACTCACTAAATTTATTTATTTTGATTACGTGTCGTTTATGAAATTGTTACTAAAACCAGTTTAATTTAACTTGAACCGATTTGTAGAAACTAGCTAGAATTCTTAACGATGAAGAAACGTACGTATAATAAATAGCAGGCAGGCAGGCTGCTCCCTCATTTCTCACGCAACATTTCTTCTTCTCCCTTCCTTTTTCTTCTTTTTCGTTCTTTTCATTTTTTTTTTAATTTTAAATTGATTCTGCCACTCCGTTTGTCATCCGTTATCAATGATTTTCGTTCCATAGTCTTTGCTTTCATCGTTCTGTCAATCCGTTGTAAGTAAAATTCATTTTCGTCATGTATTTTTACAAACCCATTTATATTTTCACTTTATTTATTATAAGACGGTTGTATGTACTAAAATAGACGGTTCGATAGAATATTTGTTAGTCATGAAGGACTAGTTCGATCGGAAAAAGGTAACGATAACGGATTACTAAATATTACTTGTAAAATATGTTTATTTCGAATGCTGGTTAGTCTGTTTTATAATTGAGACGGTGTATAATTATATATAGGGATCCTTATGGATGTTAATTAGTCAGTTGTATAGTTGAGACGGTGTATACTGATATGTGGAGATGATTGAGACGGTGTATACTGACCTCTAGGGATCATTTGGGATGCTAGCTAGTAAGTGGTATATTTAAGACGGTGTATACTGACATGTAGGGATCGTTTTGGGATGCTATTTGGGATCTTGTTTAGTTGTGGTATTGTGCGATGAAATTATGATCATTTTTTTTGAGTCCGCTTTGCAGGTACTTTGGGACATTTTTAGGACTGTTTTGACTCGGTTTAGGACTGGTTTAGGATTGATTGAACTCTGTTTTGGTACCGTTTTGTGCGAGCCTTGAGACGTTTTGGGACAATCGAAATGGAGGCCGTGTGGGCTGTTTTGGCCTCGGTTTTGGGAGCCGTGACAGGCTGGTTTGGGCTCAGTTTTGGGACGGATAAAATGGTGCTTTATGGGACTGTTTCTAGGGCGTAAAAGTTGTGACAATTTTCTTGGTATGCCTGTCAAAAGGGAGGGTCATAATGGTTTATGAATATAAGACAGTAGCTAATGAATATGTTACATGTTTTAATTTAAATTAATTTCCGTCTCATATTTTATATAACGATAATTCGTTAATATCGTCCCTTCACATAATTATTTTAGGTGACTCATATGTGGTTGAAGATGAAGAGTAATTTTGGGTTTTAGAAGCTTTCTCAAGTTTATTGCTTGCCTTTTTCTAGCTTAAGGTAACTATTCCGAGTTACTCGACGAATTAATGTCACATTAGTAGTTAATGTTGTGCCTGTTGTTTGTTAAGTGTTTAGATGATTAATAATGTGTTACTTTCGTTTTTCACATGATAGAAATTAGAAATAGCATGAGAATTATATTGTGATAAATTTTATGATTTGGGCCAAAGTAGGCAAAGACTCTGAGCTGGGCCAGATTGACCGAACGAGTTTGGTCAAACTAGGTTTAAACCTGTCAGCCTCGATTTGACCGATGACCCGTCGCGGGACTCGGGTCGAGGGTTTGTATTTGAGGTAAGATTGGTTGTTATTGGAGGTTTTATGTTATGCCTTGATATTTGTAATTATCATTTCACATGTTGGTTGTTGGATGCTTTGGATGCCTTATGCTTGAGTCTTGTTTGCCTTTAGCCATTGTAGTTTATTCTCATGGACTATGATATTGATGGTTAGCTATAATTTGGTTATTGATGACATTGAGGATATGATTGGATTGTCTCTTTGAATAGACCTTTATATAGCCTTTCACATGATAGAATGTTAGCATTTATGTTGGTAAGTTGGACTCTTTGCCCCTCTTATGGTAAATTGGGTATCCTACTTGTCTTGTGTGGTGTGGGCTAAAGTATTCAAGCTGGGACTAGCTGGGACTAGGTCCTAAGTGAGTATTTCGGCCTTCATCATAGATAGGTCATTATAGTCTTTGACGAGTGTATGTTCACTGCTTAATAGCCTCTGTGTTCCTGACTTGGTGGGTTTATATCCAAGTTGGGGCATGACCTCGTTACTTATTTTGAGAGTAAGTGGTCAGCTTAAGTACTAGCCAACCCTTTGGTGGACTCCTTAGGGTACTCACTTTGTTTTAAAAAAATTGTGGGTCTTGGGTGCGGTGGTGTGTATCCGCATGTCTAGGTCTGCGCAGATTTTAGGCTAGGGTTGTGTTGTGTCTTGGCCATGTTTTGATAGAACCTCTGAGCCAAGATACCGGTTCGATTACCTTCCCTACCTCGTGGTATAGACTCGAGTTACAGAGTGACTATTGACCGTACTAAGAACTTATGCCTGTCTTTGATATATTGCCCTTTCTTGTTTGATGATTCTATGAATCATTGAAGGTGAGATGCAAGCCGGCTATGGTTGATAGAGTTTGGATTCCTGAATGTTATGTGATTCACATGATAGTGTAGTATGAGTCGGTCTAGTATTCGCATGCTAGGACTATGTGTCGTTATATTGTTGTTCACATGATAAGCACGATTGTCTAGCATCTATATGCTAAGGCTATGTGTTATTCATATTCATATTCTTATGTTTACATGTTATATTAATTATGACATTTCGTGGCTGGGAGAACTCGGAGTTACTCCCCACTGACTGTGGCTTTCGTATTTGTATAAAATGCGATTGACAGGTAGGTGATGCATATATGGGGTACACAGACGAGCTAGCGAGCAAAGAAACCTTGGAACCTAGATTGGTTTTATTTTGTGACCCTTAAACACTTTTTATGTCACATACATTTTAGGGACATATGTCTCCCTCTTTACATTTGGGTGTATAATTTGCTATTCGCGACTTTAGCGATGGTTATGTTGTGAAACTTCTAGTTAGACCTTGTATGTTTGACACCTTCCAATTTGGATATCTTTATAACAGGTTCAGGTTTTTAAAAATTACAGGTTTTTACCCAAATGAACCTATTACAAACATATCCATGCAGTTTTATCCTAGAATTACGTGTTTACTTTTCCGCAATAAATGAGGGTGTCACAGTTGGTATCAGAGCATATTTGCTCCCGACGCACGTTTGTGCACCCCAATATAAATAACTTGACCTTGAAATAATAAACTTGAGAGATGGGTAAGATGGGTAGACTTAGGACCTTATGTTGTAGTCTCTTTGTGTTTGCTCTTTGTTAGGTACTAACCTGTTTGTTGATTTTCATTTAATAATTGTTGCGTTCTGGGATTAATGACCGTAGGCTTATCTATAGTTAGTGGAGTTATTACCCTTATTATAAAAAAAATTTTGAACTAAAGGTTTTGAAAATATTTTAATGTTTTTCACTGGTTTTAACGTCAATTAGTGTTAAAACTTGTTATTGGAGACGTCTGATAATTAGTTTTATCATTTTTTGGTGTAAAAATGTATTTTTATGTCTTTGAATTGGAATATTGATGTTCTTGAGTGATCGCCAAGAGTATCTCCGTTCCATTGAAAGGACACTTATATTTTACGAAGATCAAGGTTTAGTGCCTATTGCTGAAGATTGAAGATTTGTTCAAGTATTGAAGAATGCTTTTTCTTCCTCGAAGATGTTCCTTATTCTTTGTGTATCTTGCCTTACTCTTTACCTCTCGGTGCCTATCCTTCGTCTAAACTCTCTTTTCTTCTTCCTAGGAAGTTACATTTGTATTCTCCCAACTTGTCCTTTCATCCTTGCTAATCCTCCCTTAACGCCTTTTAGATAGTTCTCTTTCTTTTGTGGGGTGTTAACCTTGGTTAGATAATTTGGCTTGTGGAGTTGTTTCTGGTTGACCTATAACCCCGGTTTTGAGAAGTTGTGATGTTAGAAAGACTTAGGTAAGGTGATGAGACATACTTAGTGATTCTTATACCTAGATCCTTGATAAAGTGAGTACGTTGGATTGGTGGATTTTGTGTGTCAAGTGTGAGTTGCATTGGTTACTAAGGTTATGGAACATGGCATTGTTGTTTATGTTTGGGATACTAGTGCTTAGTACTTGACTTAAAAGGGATGAAACTAAATGGTGGGTTTGAGGATATAGGATTGACTAAGTAAGTCAAGTTGTGATTGGCTTCCATAATCGCTTTGGACATGAGAGTTTGATAATGTGTATGACCATATGAGAAAAACTAATGGTGGGATTATTAGTTGGTTTTAGTAAGTGATATTGATTACTACTTGAGGTATGGTATGAGAGTGAGAGTAAGCTACATTATTGGGAAGTTTTAGCACTTGTTTTAATAACTAGAAAGGGGTATGGTTGACACCAATTGTTAGGTTAAAGAACATAGTTTTAATTTATGGTTTTAGGAACTTTGAGGTGATAAAGTGTTGTTACAATTAAGACCTTGTTTCTTGGGAATTTGATGGTAAGTAAGTTTTAGGATGTCAAATTTGAAAGAATACTCCTTGGGATGTTGATGACCATAATGGATTGGTGATGTGATTTGGTATTAGTTGGCTCTTGAGAGTTCTTGAGTTGAGAGAGACTTAGTATTGAGAAGAATTTGTTAACCCTATAGTTGTATAGACCTTGAGGTCGCATTGAGTACTTGAGATGATGGGATGATGTTGTAGCTGAGTGTAGCTGAGTGTAGTTCCGCTTTTGGGAATCCTTGATAAGTAAAAGGATAGAGAAACTTGAGATCCTATTGATTTTTCAGATTTTCGGGTTGGTATGTTACTACCTTGTTTTGAAATGAGAACCTTGTGGAATATTTGAGGAACCTTCTCTTGGAGTTTAGAGCTTGGTATTGGGATTCTTGATTGAAGGTTTATTTTTTTTAAGGAACTCATAGTTGTCACTAGTTGGATACGAATATAGCTTTGTTGAAAGCCTTGACCTTAGGCTTGTGAAAGTTGTTTCTGGATGTTTGAGGATTTGGAGCGATGAGATCACATTTATAGTGGAGTACCTTGTTTCAGGGAATAGATTAGGATGAGGTAACATAAGCGATTGAGGAAACCCTTGGGTGTGATGTGGTTATGAGTTTTGTTGTTAGGAAGTTTTCGGAACCGTTTTGAGTGATGTTGTTGTTTGAGATAAGAGTGTCTGGCGTTTCCTTGTTGTCTAATTTCCCTTTATCCTTGACCATAAGCGTTACTGTCCATACCTCATTTCCTCACTTCATCTTGCTCCTCCTTTAAGTTTGACACTCGTATCTTGTGAAACTCTATCTTTGACATCCTTGTAATTTTGACTTTAATTTTTACCCTATGAAAGTCATTATAGCTCTCTTGTTGGTTAAGTCTGAGCTCTCTTAACATACTTTGTTTTTATGCTATCTAAGTTACTTTTCTTTTCGTACAATTTCTAAACAATTCAATCTATCATTTTCGATTCGTTGTTTAAAAAAAATATGTTACTCCTACAAAACTTTACCTATTTTAAAGGTTTGAAAATGAAAATTTAATTTAGTTCCCATTTTGATCTTTGAGCATCGACTCCTTTATCCTAAATTTTGATTGTTCAACCCGAGTTGCTTTTAAATTTTGTTCAAATTCTAACTAACTTTGATTTGTTTATGATTCTTTGTCAAAATTTAATGTTATATTTTCACGAACTTGACTCCTTTTTGAGTTTAACCATGAATCCCTTAATTTTCTTTTGGCTTTTGCGAAAGAAAAATTTGAATGGATTGCCATTTTCATTTGGTTTTAACGTTGATGGGATGTTAGGACTCGTTATTAAAGGCGTCTAATAACTTGCCCTACGCTTATCGGCGAATGATTTTCATTTTAAATCTGTCTTTGACATGGAAAGTTAGCGCTCTTGTGTGCACGACAAGGGCAATTTTGTTCCATGGAGGAGACTTATATTTTCGAAAACTCTCTATAAATGTTTTTGAAAGCATTTTGATTTTTGATTCATACAAATGATTTGCCTTTTGACCTTATCTTTGATTTGGAATGTGATGTTCTTGAATGCGCAACGAGAACACTTCCGTTCCTTTAATGAGAATCTGGTTCTGACAGAAATTTTAGTTGAAGCTCTTGAAAGAATTTTGATTCTTACGATAAGTGACCTTTTAAATGTTTTGGTTACTGATTCCAGTTCCAGTTTTATTTTTATAACCTTTCATTTATACTTCCAAGTTTCGAGGACGAAACTTTTTAAAAGATGGGGTGATTGTAACACCCCGTATTTTATTAAGTTGGATAAAATTCTTTTAATTGCTATTTTGAATTTAATTACATCATTTAACGATTTATATATATATGCTTAGCTAATTAATTAATTTCATCATAATTCGATACGTTAATTTTAATAATCATTAATAAGTTTATTTAAAGTTAGTTCGAGTTTATTGAAGTTAGTTCGAGTTTATTTATTTAATAATTTCCGTTTCTTTACGAGTCCTTATGAAAGTTGTTTTAAGTGAACCCGAGATGGATTTTGGGAACAAAACCGTCCAATTAGCTATTTTGAGCTTATTTCACTAAATTAGCAATTTTTATAAATATTCGTTAGTTTCGTAAAAATCGCTAATAATTCCGATTCAAGCTGATATTGTATTATTTACGTTAACTAGCTGAGTTTATTTTATTTTCACTCACTAAATTTATTTATTTTGATTACGTGTCGTTTATGAAATTGTTACTAAAACCAGTTTAATTTAACTTGAACCGATTTGTAGAAACTAGCTAGAATTCTTAACGATGAAGAAACGTACGTATAATAAATAGCAGGTGCGAGCAGTCGCTCCCTCATTTCTCACGCAACATTTCTTCTTCTCCCTTCCTTTTTCTTCTTTTTCGTTCTTTTCATTTTTTTTTTAATTTTAAATTGATTCCGCCACTCCGTTTGTCATCCGTTATCAATGATTTTCGTTCCATAGTCTTTGCTTTCATCGTTCTGTCAATCCGTTGTAAGTAAAATTCATTTTCGTCATGTATTTTTACAAACCCATTTATATTTTCTGCTTTATTTATTATAAGACGGTTGTATGTACTAAAATAGACGGTCTGGTAGAATATTTTGTAGTCATGAAGGACTAGTTCGATCGGAAAAAGGTAACGATAACGGATTACTAAATATTACTTGTAAAATATGTTTATTTCGAATGCTGGTTAGTCTGTTTTATAATTGAGACGGTGTATAATTATATATAGGGATCCTTATGGATGTTAATTAGTCAGTTGTATAGTTGAGACGGTGTATACTGATATGTGGAGATGATTGAGACGGTGTATACTGACCTCTAGGGATCATTTGGGATGCTAGCTAGTAAGTGGTATATTTAAGACGGTGTATACTGACATGTAGGGATCGTTTTGGGATGCTATTTGGGATCTTGTTTAGTTGTGGTATTGTGCGAAGAAATTAGGATCTTTTTTTTGAGTCCGCTGCGTACTTTGGGACATTTTTAGAACTGTTTTGACTCGGTTTAGGACTGGTTTAGGATTGATTGAACTCTGTTATGGTACAAGTTTTGTGCAGCCTTCAGACAGTTTTGGGACAGTCGAAATGGAGGCCGTGTGGGCTGTTTTGGCCTCGGTTTTGGGAGCCGTGACAGGCTGGTTTGGGCTCAGTTTTGGGACGGATAAAATGGTGCTTTATGGGACTGTTTCTAAGGCGTAAAAGTTGTGACAATTTTCTTGGTATGCCTGTCAAAAGGGAGGGTCATAATGGTTTATGAACATAAGACAGTAGCTAATGAATATGTTTACATGTTTTAATTTAAATTAATTTCCGTCTCATATTTTATATAACGATAATTCGTTAATATCGTCCCTTCACATAATTATTTTAGGTGACTCATATGTGGTTGAAGATGAAGAGTAATTTTGGGTTTTAGAAGCTTTCTCAAGTTTATTGCTTGCCTTTTTCTAGCTTAAGGTAACTATTCCGAGTTACTCGACGAATTAATGTCACATTAGTAGTTAATGTTGTGCCTGTTGTTTGTTAAGTGTTTAGATGATTAATAATGTGTTACTTTCGTTTTTCACATGATAGAAATTAGAAATAGCATGAGAATTATATTGTGATAAATTTTATGATTTGGGCCAAAGTAGGCAAAGACTCTGAGCTGGGCCAGATTGACCGAACGAGTTTGGTCAAACTAGGTTTAAACCAGTCAGCCTCGATTTGACCGATGACCCGTCGCGGGACTCGGGTCGAGGGTTTGTATTTGAGGTAATATTGGTTGTTATTGGAGGTTTTATGTTATGCCTTGATATTTGTAATTATCATTTCACATGTTGGTTGTTGGATGCTTTGGATGCCTTATGCTTGAGTCTTGTTTGCCTTTAGCCATTGTAGTTTATTCTCATGGACTATGATATTGATGGTTAGCTATAATTTGGTTATTGATGACATTGAGGATATGATTGGATTGTCTGCTGAATAGACCTTTATATAGCCTTTCACATGATAGAATGTTAGCATTTATGTTGGTAAGTTGGACTCTTTGCCCCACTTATGGTAAATTGGGTATCCTACTTGTCTTGTGTAGTGTGGGCTAAAGTATTCAAGCTGGGACTAGCTGGGACTAGGTCCTAAGTGAGTATTTCGGCCTTCATCATAGATAGGTCATTATAGTCTTTGACGAGTGTATGTTCACTGCTTAATAGCCTCTGTGTTCCTGACTTGGTGGGTTTATATCCAAGTTGGGGCATGACCTCGTTACTTATTTTGAGAGTAAGTGGTCAGCTTAAGTACTAGCCAACCCTTTGGTGGACTCCTTAGGGTACTCACTTTGTTTTAAAAAAAATTGTGGGTCTTGGGTGCGGTGGTGTGTATCCGCATGTCTAGGTCTGCGCAGATTTTAGGCTAGGGTTGTGTTGTGTCTTGGCCATGTTTTGATAGAACCTCTGAGCCAAGATACCGGTTCGATTACCTTCCCTACCTCGTGGTATAGACTCGAGTTACAGAGTGACTATTGACCGTACTAAGAACTTATGCCTGTCTTTGATATATTGCCCTTTCTTGTTTGATGATTCTATGAATCATAGAAGGTGAGATGCAAGCCGGCTATGGTTGATAGAGTTTGGATACCTGAATGTTATGTGATTCACATGATAGTGTAGTATGAGTCGGTCTAGTATTCGCATGCTAGGACTATGTGTCGTTATATTGTTGTTCACATGATAAGCACGATTGTCTAGCATCTATATGCTAAGGCTATGTGTTATTCATATTCATATTCTTATGTTTACATGTTATATTAATTATGACATTTCGTGGCTGGGAGAACTCGGAGTTACTCCCCACTGACTGTAGCTTTCGTATTTGTATAAAATGCGATTGACAGGTAGGTGATGCATATATGGGGTACACAAACGAGCTAGCGAGCAAAGAAACCTTGGAACCTAGATTGGTTTTATTTTGTGACCCTTAAACACTTTTTATGTCACATACATTTTAGGGACATATGTCCCCCTCTTTACATTTGGGTGTATAATTTGCTATTCGCGACTTTAGCGATGGTTATGTTGTGAAACTTCTAGTTAGACCTTGTATGTTTGACACCTTCCAATTTGGATATCTTTATAACAGGTTCAGGTTTTTAAAAATTACAGGTTTTTACCCAAATGAACATATTACAAACATATCCATGCAGTTTTATTCTAGAATTACGTGTTTACTTTTCCGCAATAAATGAGGGTGTCACATCACCGTACCAACCGCCACCTGAAACCACCCCAACACTACCACTAGGACTGACAAACCGCCCCCAAGCCAACCACCGAGGTCCGGTCTCAATACAGTCACCGTATAGGGTATAAACCCGATTCTATTTATAATACAACCAACACGCACTCTTTCGTAATTGCGGCCATACACCACACGAACCACCAACTCCGACCACTAGTACACCACCACGTTGGTCACCTCACGTCCTAGGTCGCAACCCACCCAAGCCCATTGATGTGAACATTATTTGCGCACATTTAGTCGCCTAATTGAACCTATTTTGCATACTTTTATAACATTTCATGACCATTTTATCCGTCAAATACTTTCTATTTTGCTTTCCTAGTGCATTTTATATGTTTTATAGGAAAGGAGATAATAAGGCGAAATTCCCGTCTTTCGTGCATATTTGGAAGCTTGTTGACAATATTTGATGGACTAAGTATGAAGAGGAGGCAAGAATGATGACCAAGGAAGTAGAAATAAAGAGTATATAGAGGCATCTTAGGCTAAAAAGCAAGGATGAAGAGAAGGAAGACATTGCAAGAAGAAATCGCCCGAAACCCAAACTAAGAGTTGCTCCTTTGGCTCTGAAAGTATGCTAGATGAAACGGCGTCAAAAAATCAAGTGATCTAGGCTTTTGAATCACTCCAATAGGAGTCCGGATGAGAAAATGGCGTCCGTTTTACAATCCGAGCTCAAGTAAGGCATGATAAAGCTCAACCCGCTCGGGACAATTTCAACCCGCTCGGGTTGAGGCTCAGGATGCTCATATTTCGCTCGGGACGAGCATATTCCTGGACAGGAAGTTCTTCCTTGCTACGTGAACCATGATCCGCGCATATTTTTTAAAGACTAGCAAAAAGGAGACTCGCATCTTTTTTTGAGAGGAGCGATTCCCTACCCAACAATTAGCATTGTTAATTTACTATTTTACCCTTGCTTAACCTAATGATGCTCTACTATATATACCCCATTTGTAATAATCAAATCATCAAGTTTTCATTAGGTTAAATCAATCCTTCCTTAGATTAGATTAGGAGTAGATTAGAATAGATTATCATTTAATCTTTCCACAAATTACACATTAATCTTTCCTTAATTATTGTTCAAGTTTATTATTGAGTAATTCAAGTTTATTATTGGGTAATTAGAAGATTATTGGGTTTATTGGGGGATTGACAACCTTCCATCAACCATCAAGTTCATCTATTATTCTTTGCATTATTATTTTGGAATCTCCATAGGTATAATTCTTTTTTTTTTTGGTAAAATGTGAGCTTTTCATTAAAACATAACCAAACTTAGGCAATACAACACAATTCCTCAATCTTGTGATTAACTAGCTCTAGATTACATAAATGCCAATCTGACCTAGCCAAATTTTATCATTCCTATTAACTGGTTTTTGAATAAGGTGATGCATCCTCTGTCTGATGATCACTTGAACTTCCTTTCCTATCTTTTCTGGCCGTGCTAGCACCAGCTCATGCCGACAACGGTTCCTCTCCAGCCAAATCAGATACCAACATGCTAATTTAGCAACCCTTCTGATCCTGTTCTGCACTGTACTGCTTCTCTGAGTTCCATTAGCCTGCAACCAGTGACTGACATACTGCAGTACTCTTCTACTGTAAACACATTGATCAAATAAATGCTCATATGTCTCCTGACCATTCTCACACAAAACACACTGATCAGTGCTACAAATACCAATCTGTTTCAACTTCATCCTAGTGTTTAAAGCCTCATGCTTTATCAGCCAACCAACCAGCATATGTTTAGGAAGACCCCAAACATCCGAAATATCATTATACCACTGGACATGTGGGTGTATATCATGTAACCAGTGGTATCCAGAAGCCACAGAGTATCCTTTTGGATCTTGCATCCAAACATTATTAAGATATCCAGCTGCCATGCAATCTCTCACCTTGCATATGTTCCTCCAATTCCAGTTGAAGTCAGCTGGAGGCTAATATGAATTCCAGTCCCTTCCTTTCAGATAGATATGATCAATCCAGAGAACCCATAGCCTATCAGCTTTTGTGAAAATCCAATTAACCAATTTCCCAACTGTAGCAATGTTCCACACCCCTGCTTGTTTTATTCCTAGCCCACCTTCCTGCTTACTGCAGCAAACATTGTGCCAAGCTACCAAAGGAGCCCTCTGATACTCAACACCTCCTTCCCAAAAAAAGGTCCTGCAAATTGCTTCAATTCTTTTTATCACACACTTAGGTATAATGAAAATAGAAGCCCAATAGTTATGCAAAGTATTAAACACAGCATTAACAAGAGTTAATCGTCCTGCATAACTCATCTTCCTTGCACCTATACTTCTTACCCTAGCTGTGATCTTATCAGTCAAAATACTACAATCCAGTCTGGTTAATCTGGTAGGCTGTATAGGAACACCCAGATAAGTGAAAGGTAAACATCCTTCTTTAAAACCAGAAACCTGAATTATATCAGTTTTCACATCATTTGAAACCCCATTGAAGACCACCTCTGACTTGCTGGCCTTTACCTTCAGACCTGAGGCAGCAGAAAAGGTAGCCATAGCTCTCAGCATCAGCATAATAGACCCTACATCACCCTTGCATTACATTAATAGATCATCTGCAAATAGCAGATGATTCAGCTTCAAACCAGCACAAAGAGGGTGATATCTGAATGGCCAATGTTGAGCAGCATAATCCAAAATACGAGTCAAGTACTCCATACAAACTGTGAATAATAGAGGAGACAAGGGGTCCCCTTGTCTCAAACCTCTCCTGCCATGAAAATACCCAAACTGGACCCCATTCAAATTTAGAGTGAAAGTTGTCGAGGTCACACATCCCATCACCATATGAATAAAACTTTCAGGGAACTGAAGAGCAGCTAACATTTGCTCCAAAAATTGCCTCTCAATCGTGTCATAAGCTTTTTGAAGGTCTAATTTAAACATACACCTAGGGGAGACATGGCCCCTATGATATAGTCTTACTAAATCCTGGCAAATGAGGATATTTTCCAGTATACTCCTCCCCTTCACAAATGCACCTTGATTTCTACTCACAATATCAGGTAAAACCAAAGCTAACGTGTTGCAAACGAGTTTAGAAATAGTCTTATAAACCACATTACAACAGGCTATTGGCCTAAAATGCTTAACACTGCTTGGCCTGTCCACCTTAAGAATGAGGGTAATCACAGTAGAATTGATTTGTGGAAGCAATTTTCCAGTTTCAAAAAAATTCATGATAGCCCCACTAATCTCCTCCCCTACAATCTCCCACGCATCTCTAAAGAACTGGCTTGTATAGCCATCAGGACCAGGAGACTTGTCCTTAGGAATACTAAAGAGGCAAGACTTAATTTCCTCCTTAGTCACAGGCATACTGAGAATAAGAGCATGAGCATTAGTGCAACACTTCGCCCTTCTTACTACTGTCAAATTCACATTATCAGTAGCATGATTTTCACCCAGGAGCTCCTGATAATAAGTAAGAAAGGCATTTTGAATGGCTCCCCCTTCACTACAGAGCACCCCATCCTTATCCTCTATCTGCAAAATCTTATTCAACATCACTCTTTTCTTAATAATGTGGTGGAAATATGTAGTATTCAGGTCCCCTTCCAAGGACCATTGTACTTTAGCCTTCTGCATTAGAAAGCTATCTCGTGCAACAATCAGTTCCCTCAACTCATGTGTTGTGTCATACTCCTGCTGCATAAGTTCAGTGTTACCAGGATTGTCTATCAGGTTCTTCTGTATTCTATTCAGCAAAGCACTAGCTATACTAGTGCTATTTTCAATGTCAGAGAAACATTCTTTATTAATGTTCTTTCGGACAGGTTTCAAAGCCTTCAACTTCTTCACCACCTGAAACATTTTGGTCCCTTTATACCCATGATTCCAACTCTTACTCACTAGCTCTTTGAAATGCTCTGCTGTGCCCCACATATTAAAGTATTTAAAACTCTTTTTTCCACCAAAATTTGCCTATCTATCCATCAAAGTACAGGGACAGTGATCAAAAATTCCTTCAGGGTGGAAGTGTGCAACATAATCTTCAAACATCACAAACCAGTCCTGATTACCCATCATCCTATCCAATCTGCTATAAACCCTATCAGCAGGCTCTTGCTTATTAGACCAAGTGAACAAAGCACCTGTTGCAGGCACATCCTCCATACAACAGATAGAGACACAATCCTGGAATTGTTGCATTTCAGCTTCAGTAGTATTGCCACCTAGTCTTTCCAGTGGAGAGAGGACAGTATTGAAATCCCCTGCCCACAACCAAGGCATCTCACAATCCATTGCCTTGCATTTCAGAAATTGCCACGGTGTTTGCCTCTCAACCAACCCATTATGGGCATAAATCATGGTAAGAAGGAAACTCTTATTATCACTAATAGACTCCCCCTTCATGTGATTAAATTGTGCTCCATACTCAATAAAATTGACATCAATACAAGTAGGCTTCCAAAACACCCAGATCCTACCACCTTTATGCCAACTACAATTTGTGGAAATACTCCACCCATCACAAAGAGTAGTATTCTTATTCAAAAGATTATTAGGTTTTATCTTGGTCTCAAGTAGTCCAAAGAGCCCAACACTATTATTATGCATGAACCACTTCACCAACTTCTGTTTATTCAGGTCATTTAGACCCCGCACATTCCAAAAACCTATACTATGCATTAGGTTTAATTGGTGGGGGGTCTTTACCACTCTGAACTACACCCTCCCCAGGGGTTTTCATACCATTAAGAGCATCAAGGAAAGTAGGAACTCCTGACCAGTCTTTAACTCTTTGTCCCCCACTTATACTCCCTTGTCTATTCATCCTCATTATTTGCCTAGATGGAGTAGATTTGATTGTTGCAGCTAAAGTAGGAAAAGCAGCAGGAGTGAAGATCGTTGGAAAATGTACAGCAGGCACAGGCTCAGGTACTTTTTGTACAGGTCTCCAGATTTTCTTCTGTTGCTGCACCCCCTTTGGTCCCCCTTGTTATACACCAGGAATCTTCTTACCAGCCTTCTTTTTCCGACATTGGTGCTCATCATGACCCATACCCTTACACAAAGCACAAGTCACAGGACGCCATTCATACTCAACTCTAATATTAACTACTCTGCCAGCTTCATCCAAAAATTTAATCTTCTCAGGTAAGTCTTGTCCCATGTTGAGTTCCACCAAAACCCTAGCATAACTCAACCTGGTCCTATCAATAGTGAGTCCATCCTTTTGAACAAATTTGCCAACAAGTCCAGCAATTGAAGATAAACATCCCCCCCAAAACTTGAGAGGAAGATCATACAATCTAATCCAAACAGGGACAATATCTACCTCAGTTTTAATCAATTCCGCATCCACATCCCATGATTTAATCACCACTGGGTTGTTATCAAACAAATAATATCCTGATTGCAACAGAGCATCTCTTTGTTTAGCCTGCTTAAACCGAACTAGGAAGACTCCATTAGGCAGGAAGGAAACCCTATCTACCCCAAATTCCTCCCAAACAGAATAAACAAAACCTTCTATAATCTCAGTTGGAGGATTAGCCCCTAAGATATAGCAGTATACAGAGTTAGACCAGAAGCTACCTCAGGTTGTATATCTTCCTTCGTAAATTGCAACAACTCAGAGACATCCTCCTCCTCAGGAATGGTTTCCATTACCAGAACATTTTTCCCATTATGCCTTGTCATCCATCCTTCATCCGCCTTCCCTAGAGTATCCTCAGGTAACTTCAGGACTGGAATACCTTGAATTTCATTTATCGATTTTTTTTTCCGAGCATCACCAGATTGAGGACCCTGCGACGAAGATCCAGTAGCTTGTTCCTTACCCTCATCAGGAGGCTTTTTATTTGTTATTATTTTTGGTGTTTTTTGTTTTCCTGATGATTGTTTATTCGATGAAGATGCTAAAGGTGAAAAAGCATTTGCAGTAAATGTCATGACAGCCATGGTGACGGCTCAGAATTTTAGGTCAGAATTTCAGAGAAAAAACGCCTTCTCTCTCCTCTCTCATGATTTCTCCATAGGTATAATTCTCTTAATCCTTGTTTTAATTATTGTTAATCTTTCTTACTTGTTCATCATGTTTGGTTTTGTTAGTGTGATTGACAACCTTATTAACATGTTAAACTTGATCATAAGTGAGTAGTTACTTAGCTAGGATTAATGGGTAATTAGGGGAAATAAACATGGGGAATGATTCATGCTTAATCTAATATGCTTCCATAATTAATTTGCTTGCTTGTTGTGATTTCAACTTATGCACATGTTATGTTTGATGAAATGCTAAGCCTATGAATCCTTGCATTTACAACCATCACTTATCTTTTCAATGAGACTTGTAAGACATAAACCAACTCGAGTCTCATTAGACCATGCATGTAGTTGGATAAGGAGGATTAAGTCGACTTGTAGGTGTTGTACAATCTAATCGATTCGGCTCTGGGACCCAAACCTTCCTAGGATTGTAAGATATAAACCAACTCGATCCATCACAAAAATAATTGCTTGCATCTAGTAGGAAACATGTTTGTATGATCAACTCCCATGAATCTCTTATGAACCCATGATATCCTAGCATTTTTAATCAATTGTTTACATATTTTCTTTTGTTGCTTGTTTATTACTTTTATTAGATTAGAATCATCAACCCATTATAATTGTGACAACCCCAAGCACAACCATAATTAGATTGAATAATTTGAGTAACCACCGTCCCATGGATCGACCTCGACTTACCACTAACTAGTTGTATGTTGAGTATTATAAATGTGTTTGATTGGATGTGACCCGACGACATCACCCATCAAAATGGCGCCATTGCCAGGGACGGTGTTGTTTATTTGAATTGTTCTTTTGTCTAGTTTTACTTGTGCTTCTTTTTCTTGAGTTTTATTGTACTTGCATTATTTCATATGTTTAACATGTTTACATTCAATTTTTGGCAATATGAAAATGAATCATTTGATAAATATGTTACAAGATTTGAAGATTATATGACTCATGCTTGCCATCATGGTTTTACTCTTTCAAATTATGAAGCATGTTGTGTTGTTTATAATGGCATGAACCTTGAAACCCGCAACTTGGCATTTCACTTGAGTGGTGGTAGGATATGTGAGATGAGTTGTGAGGAATTTTGGGAATTTATTGAGTTCATGACCATTCATTGTCTCAAGCAAACTATACATGACATATTTGAAAAAGCCAAGGAAGGTATAGAAGCGATAAAAACCACATTTCAAAAATTCATTGAGGAAAACTATGATGAAAATGAGAATTGTGAGGATGAGAAACCTTCCTATAACCTTGAGTCAACCTACTATGCCCACAAAATTACCCCACCTTGGGAAGATGGAGTGCTAGATGAGGAGAGTGATGATGAGGAGGAGTACATTCTTGCTTGTGAAACTAATGCTTGGATGCCGTCATCCTATTCTTCTTGTGTTTCAATGAAATCAACCTCCATGGAATTTGTTGTTAATGGGCAAAGTGAGAATGATATGGATATGAGCTTGAGTGAAAACTCACCCTCTGAGGATGACATATTTGAGGGAGACAATTGTGTTGAACTTGGTGAGCCTTGTTACAACAACCCCTTTGATAATGGACCTTGTTGGGATGAGGAATATGATGAGGACATTTGGGAACCCCAAATAGACACCCTTGAAATCACCTTAAATGATAATGAGAGTACTTGCACTAAATGTGGTGATTTTGACTATTTGGAGGATGCGTTGAGTGAATTGCCAACCAACTACCCATTTCATGTTCCTACCATCTATCATTTCTCTTATGATTTTTGTCATGATGCTCTTGAAATGCTTGTTAAATCTCTTACTTGGGCATTATTTCATTGCATAATCTTGTGTTGTTATCCATGCCTATTTATTTCTCACTCCCAAGAATTTGACCGACTTCTACGTGCTTTGAGTGCTAGTGATAATCTTCCAAGAAATTGTTTATTGATAATCTTTGGTTTGATGGAGTTCCTTAATAACCATTAATTTGTATATATGCATTTTATGTAGTTTTGCATTCATTTAATAAATTGCACGAGAGATGAAAGGGAGGGATCTCATATTTTTAATTGAGCTTTTGAAGGAAATTAATGAAAATGAGAAGATGAAAAATGTAAAGAAATGAAGAAAATTGAGAATTTGGGCTTGTGAGTAAGTTTGTTATCAAGAGAAAGGTGTCGGGTCAAAATTCAAAAAATATGCGCATCCCGAGACAAATCCGAGCGGGTTGAAGGACAAAAAAAAGAAGAAAAGTTCTCTGACAAAGAATCCGAGCGGATTTTAAGAGAAATGCTCGTCTTTACTGTCAACCCGAGCGGGTTGGTTCCATCTGGAGCGGGTTCACCCACAACCCGAGTGGGTCAGTCTTGTCTGGAGCGGGTTCAGGCTAAAATTCATATTTTTCTCTCATTTGGCTCGTGTTATGGCTATATATGCTTCCTATCTACCATCTTCATCTCCTACAATGATTGTAAGAACCCTTTTCTTTCCCTATCTCTCATGTATAGTTGCATTTATGTATTTGCCTCATGATTAAACCCCTTTCTTCCTACATTAGAAATAGTGTTTAAAATCGGTTTGGGGAGGTTAAACCATGAAGCAACATACATATATCATATAGTTTAGACTTGCATTTGTATTATATTTCATATTGCATTTACATTAGTTAGTTCATATAGTATAGTTTGCATTGTATTATATCTCACATGATTCATGTAGATAGTTCCATATAGATTAGAATTCATGCATAGTTACTAATGGCCAAACCTATTCATTTTTACACTAGAAATAGTGTTTAAATCGGTTTGGGGAGGTTTGATCATAGGTGACCATAATTTAATAGAAATCATGCATCATATAGTATAGTTTAGATTGCATTCATTTGTTATATATGCCATATAGATGTTGGAATATGTGTCCTCCGACAATAATGCGATCACAACTGTTGATCATGATGATCACATGTTTAAGTCTCATTCTAAAGAATACAATTGGGAAGTAATATTTTACTGTCAACTGGTCCACACATATCGGTAATGATTGGCTGACTAGAGTTTGACATTACTGTCGTCATCGTGTCTTTGATCATTGATCCCCTTAGGTCATACCTAAAGGGTAACACTCTTAATTGATTATTTAATTGATCGTATGTCGATACGGGTTAATTAAATTACTTAAAATTGACGGACGATTTTGGAAGTAATATTTATGTATCTCATTATAATTTGATTAAATAAGATACGGTCTAAGTGATCAAATTGTTTTGTTACTTAGACGAAATTATTGTTCATGGAAACAACTGCATTTGAATGAATAATTTATTATAAATACAAGATGTTGTGATTTATAATTGGTAAATTATTTTGGTACAAGTAATTATGAATTACTAAGTCGATTTTGTATATGACATATTTTTATTAATTCGTTGATTTTTAATATGTTAAAAATACATTTCAATTTTACATAACATATGACATGTGACAAATTGACAAATTGACAAAGATAAAATGGAATCCATTTTATCTCAATATGACCGATATAATGGGGTGTATTAGGAAAATATTATGTTGATTAACTAAGTGGTAAACATAATCATTCTTGCCTAAACCTAGCCATGCAAACCTAGTGCCTCTTGTGAAGAACACCTTTCTCATGCATTGGCCCTAAGAACTCCCCCTCCTACCCGGTTTTATGAAGGAAAAACCATGGGTTTTTCTTTCATAATTTTTACCATATACACTACTAAAAAGATTAGTTTATAATTCATTCATCATCCATCTAAAATAAGAGTTTTAGAGATATAAAATTCTTCCTCTTTCTCCCTTCTCTTAGCCGAAATATTAAGAGAACAAAATAATATTTTGGTCAATTTTATTCAAAAATTAATATTGTTCTAGTAATAATATTATTAATTTTATTAAGTAGTTACCTTGGGTATTATTCCTTGGGAGGGATTCTCTACTTGAATCCTCGTTCATCCATTTTAGGAAGCTGGAGAACAAGTGAGTAGGAGAACTCACTTGTGCCCAAATAATCCGAATTCTTCAATGTTAGATGATGATTTCTTCCTTATTCTTATTATTGTTTGCATGCATAAGATCAATATTTAATTTTATGACTAAATTAAATCATCACATATATGAATATGTATATTAATGAGATATAGATTTCTAACAAGCGGTATCAAGAGCCTTTGGTTGTTTGCATGCAAATCGGTTATAATTTTTCCGACTTATACGATTAACATATAAAACTTGTAAATTTGTGTTATTATGATATATCACGAAATAAATTATGCATGTTAAAGTTTCTGATCCTAAAATGTATTTAGGATATGTAGGTTAATTTATGGATTTTTATTGTTCATCTTATATAATAATGGCATTAAAAATGTGATTTTATGATAAAAATGTCATTTTCGGACTAAAATTAGCTAAACTTCTGATTTTTCAGTGGTTTTTGGGTATGTTTTTACATATATTATTTTTAGATGACCTGTAATTTTTCAGAATTTTTGGACTTTTTATGCTCGAAATATGGATTTTTCATGATAAAAATCGAATTTAAATGAAAATAGGTTAATATGAGAAATATTTCGAATCTGGTCATAGAAATTTAGTATGTTGTCACATGCAATTTTACAAGATGTGTGCAAAATAATAGGCTATAATGAAGTCTTCATGCATGATTTATGAATTTTTGATGAAAAATAGCATAAATAGTTACTTAATTAATGAATAATTGCTAAACATACTTCATGACTAAGGAAAAACGTCACATGTTGCATTTTATTATCGTTTTCAGATCTCTCCATTTGACAAAATTCTAGTGAACCATGTTGAAGAAAATTGTCTAGACCATCTATCCTTGGGGCCTCTTTCAAATGATAAGTCTCTTCGGGGACCTTTATCCGCTAAAATACTGATCATATCATTGTCAAGCGCATTCCAATTTCTTGGATCAAAAATATCTAACACATTCTTAACATTATTAGCATTTTTACCATCAAGGGTCGCCTCTCCATTAACATCATCATTCATATTGTTTCTATTTTCATTATTGTTGTTGTCATTATTAAAAACACCGTCATCATTAACATTACTATCATTATTCTGGTTGTAATGACCGTCTTTATTATTATTATTAGCATTGCCATTATCAGCAATTAGAACCACATCACAAGAAACCTCCTTTTGATCACAATTTGCAACAATTTCATCGACAATAACCATATTTTCACTATCAATTGCACTTTCAAGAAAGTATTAGACTCTTTTATAATAAACTTATCAAGGGCTCCGGTTTGGGATCGGGTTAACTCTTCTATACGTTTTCTTTTTTTACGCTTTTCAGACCCACAATCAAACTTTCTTATTCTCGGTGGCATGTTAACAATTGGTAAAAAGGAGGGAAACAACCTGATAGAGCAACCTTATTAATGCTAGTCTTCACGGTATGAATGTAATTCCATCCAAGATGCAAATTCAATCGCCAAACCTTCATTGAAATACAACATGAATAAATTAATCAAATTCACCAAAATATATAATCATACTAAAATTTGGTCAGAATCATCGATTAAGAATCTGACCCATAAAATTGAAAAGTTGATGAATATAATTTTTCTCATGTTTTTATGATTATAATTGATAAATCCAATAAACCGCAACAATGTTTTTCCCGATAAATTTTCGAAATTTCAATCTAAGTTTTATGAACATTATGAGTGTCATGGTATTTTTCCAGAATTTTCATGAGTTTAAATTTCAAATTTTTAATTTATTTGAAATTTTTGGTGATTTCTTTGAAGTTTATAGCATTTTATTGTAATATATATATATATATATATATATATATATATATATATATATATATATATATATATATATATATATATATATATATATATATATATATATATTGAAACGCTGTGGATGTGACACGTGTCAACCCAAGATTAAATACGAGTATTAATTACAGCTGAACATTAAATATAAACATAATAAATGCAGCATAAATCGCAGTAAATATTAATTATAATTTAATAAATTTTATTATAAAATTATATTAACTAATTACGTTGATTTGATTCTAAATTTATTAAAAAAAATATTTTGATAGAAATTCTAAATTGTAAATAAAAATGTTCATTGCAAAAAATACTTTCAATCGAGTATACTTTTCATTATATTTATTAACATAATTTGATATGTAGAGATGATTAAAGTGAGCATCATACAATGTTTCACATTTACGTAAAAAAACATTTTGAGAAAGTTATAAAACTTACACAAATAGGATCCTACATCCAGTTGTATAATGCTCATTATACAACTGGCTAGAATTCGAGCTAATATATAAAGAACTCGAGCTATATATTTTGAGCTTATGTTTACCCAATCCAACAATTCTTCATATTTTTAGTATATGTTTCGAGTTCTTGGCATTACATCTACTAATGGTTCAACAACATTTTAATTACATGAGATTTTGAGTCTATATACAGTCTTTTGATTCTAATTGTAATGTATAGTTTTTTGTTGAAATTTTATATACAAACTAGTTTTAAGTTACTTTTATATCCTTATTGATCTATTGTTGAACAGTATGATATTAAACATGACTTGTCAATTATATTTCCCATGGCTTTTGCAAGTCATCTAAGAAGTCGAGCTATTACCCATAATACATGTGTTATTGAACATAGAACTCGAGCTTATATAAAAAAAAAAATCGAGCCATCTGTCATTAGCCATTGAAGCTCCACCTGATGCGTGACTTGCCAATTGAATTTCCCAAGGCTTTTGCAAGTCATCTAAGAAGTCGAGCTATTACACATACTAGATGCGTTATTGACAATAGAACTCGAGCTTAAATATGAAGAATTCGAGCCATCAGTCATCAATCATTGATAGTAAAAATTGATTTCGATTGAAGAAAGAGAGTTATAATAGCTGATTAAATAATTTAAAGGGAGAGGATGATTAAGTAAGGCATATGGAAAAAGATGGATATATAAAGAATTCGAGCCATCGGTCATCGGCCAATAAAAGCTCTGCCCACCATTGATGGTAAAAATTGATTAATTTCTTAATGATTTTGATTGAAGAATGAGAGTTGTAATAGTTGATTGAACAATTTAGAGGGAGAAGATGATTAATCTGTATAAAAGAATAAGATGGAGATCAATAGTTTGAATAGGGAAGCAGTTATGGAGAACATGGATTACGTTTGATTTGTTTTAGGTTTGTTATTTTAGGATTTAATAATTGTATTAGAGAAAGACTAAAATAACCCTGGATGTACAATAGCATTGTACATCCAGTTGTATAGTCTATGAACTGTAAAACTTAGACCATTAATTTTAATAAGAAAAATATATTTTAAAGAGTCATTGTATATATTAAAAACAAAACTTAAAAAAAAAAACTACTAAGATATAAGTTTTTATAGTGTGGGAACGAAAAAATTATATTGCGACATAATGAATACATATGAGATTTTGGGAGGTTTAAATACTGTGATAACGAGTATGTATGTACACAGTGATCACGAATGAGTTTGAATAATTAAAAGAAAAGTAATGATTATTAAGTAATATAATATTATATAGGGTTTTTCTACGTGATACCCCGTGTTTCTTCGCATTCTACGTGATACCCCTATATTTTTGAAAATATAAGTGGTATCTCTAAATGTAGTAAAATGTTCTAAAAATACCCAATCTACTAAAAATCACGTTTTAATATGTTATATTTTGTAAAGAAAATATGTTTACAATTGAGTAGACGATGTTTATGTTAATGACATGACAAATTATTGCCAAAAAATCAATAAAAAATGTATAAATTAAACATTCTAAAGAGGCGGATTAGAGCATTTTGGGTATTTTAAGATGTTTTTATCATGTTTAGGGGTACCACGGGTATTTTTGAAAAACGAGGGGTATCACATAGAATTCGAATAAGTACAAGGGTATCATGTAGAAAAACCCTATTATATAAACAACATGAAAAAAGTAAAATACACATTAGATTTTTCTGTAATATCTTTAGTTAAATATGTATACGTCAAGAACAAAACATTAGTTATGACTAACTAGATATTACTTTTATTTAAATATTTTATACGTTATCTTATAAAAATGATATTTTAGAAAATTCAACCTATTTTATTTACGGTAAACTCTTAAACATGTTATATATAGTTGTTAAAAAAAACAAAAGGTGCAAATTTCTTATAGATATGTTTAACACATAGCACATGTAAGACACAACCAAAACATTTGAATAAGTTTAGTTTGGGTCATATATGTTTGATACATAAATATCAAACGTTATACATACAAAATTAAAAATTGCATAAAATTTTTTTTTGGTGAAATGTGAGTATATTATATATGTATCAAAAAACCAAGTCCATATACAGTCAAAAACTACTTGATATAAGACCTACAAAACATCAGAACCAATCAAATGAAACCTAGCCTTGCTTGAATATTCAGTTCAGTAAGGCCATCCTTTTCCTTTGCTTTACTTCGAATTCTCTGCTGCAGCAGCTCCTTCAATTGCTTTGCAACCAGTTCTGGTCTCAACATACATAAATTATGCCTTGCAGAATTTCGATGATACCAAATAACATATCTGAATGCTGTTAACATCAGAGCCAGCACCTTTATAAGCATCCTGTTACCATTTGCAGACTGAACCTCACTGACAGTAGGGAAATTCCTACCAGTCCAGGCTTCGATACATAAAATTGCATAAAATTATATTCACATCATTTTGAATAAATCTTTTAACTGATTTGGAACATAACGTATCGTGAAATAATATAATTTGATACCTTAATGTTGATTGTTGCATTATTCGAATAAATTTTATTTTAATTAATGTGATAATTTGATCAGTTACAATTTTTTTTTGTAAAACGTTGATCATGCGTAATTAACTATAACTTAGTATTGGTTTTAATTAAAATTATATGTATTTTATTTTAAAACACTGAACTTAAACCTAAAAAATAAAATTTGAGAAAAAAAATTAATTTATTTTTATTTATAGGTAAAAATATTAAAGGTTATATACGAATTATATTATTTTTCTTCAATTATAATAATAAAATTTTAAAACAGGCCGCGCGAAGCGCGGGATACTACCTAGTTTTATTGTAATTTTGAGTCCATTAATGAACAATTTTTAATAAATATAAGTTAATTGAAGTTAAATAGTTAGTGGAGACTAATTTTGAGTCCTAAGTTGGTTAGGGTAATTAACTTGTGCATAAATATGATTTTATGTAATTTATTGTGATTTTAAAAGATTGAATCACGCAAATCCGTAAAAACCGTTTAATATATGATATTGGCTCCTTAAAGGCGATTTAGCATAAAATTGGGCATGTTCATACATATTATAATGCTGCATTTTATTTATGATAGTCATATTTTATTTTATGTAATTTTTGAATTATGTAATTTTTATTTAGTATGGCCTTAGTTTTTAATTGGTATTACCCGTAATGTATGGGAATATCGATTCGGTTGTAATTTATTGTGATCTCGTATCACCGTTTTATAATTTAATAGATTTATTTTATTTTAATTACAAATATATAATAGGGAATTATGTAATTTGTTATGTAATTTATTTATTCCGGAGTTCCTTGAAGACGGTGTCACTCAAGAAGGCGATACATAAAGACGGTGTTACCTCGAGATGCGTGCCAAAACCGAAGTTCAAGGGACCAATGGAGTTGGTTTCCGGATATGTAATAGTTAATTAGATTTTCTATTTTAGGAAGGCCATACTAGGATTTTATTTATGTTTTGCATTTTATTTATATGTTGCATGCATCGCTAAATCGCCATAACTAAAACATGCATTATCATTTTAATCGAGTTTATCGACCGTGTCAATTATAATTATCGTAGTTCACCGCTTTAGTTCACTTAAAACGTGATAGATACTAAATTGACATGACCTCTCGCTAAAAATAAACAATTGAGACTTAGCCTTACCAAAAAGTAGAAACCATGAAAACCTATTTCGTGAGGGAGTGCACTCGGCCCTACCGGGGTACAAACCTTGTTACGTAGGGGAAGTGGGTGATAAATGTCTATCCACCTAATTCATGTTGATAAGGGATGAATCGGCCCTACCGTGCCCAAGTTGATGTGGATTTGGATCATGGACACAATTATTCGAAATTTGGATTGAGCTAAACGGAAGTATTCGTGACCGTAGTCGCATGTGTTCCGGGCTAAAGATAAAAGTTAATGTAATTTTATCGACCAAGAGTTCTAAAAGTAGAATCAATTAAAGCGTTAATCCACCGAGTTATATTGATAAGGGATGAATCGGCCCTACCGTGCTCAAGTTAATATGAATTTGGGTCTTGGAATCATTTATCAAGTTGGGTAGAGGTCACTAGATAAATGCAATAAAACTTGTTTAAATTAATTTTTACGAGTATTATTATTATGAAAACGACATATGTTTTATTCTTTCTATTTTGTTTTGTATACCACTTTTATTTCTCATAACAAATGGCCACTCCAAACACCAACGCCACGCCTCTCACTAATGCTTCATGGCTCCGATCCTTCATGGATCGTTGTAAACTTGAAAAGAATGGGTCAAATTTCTCCGATTGGGATGCCCAACTCAAATTAGCCGCACAAGGTGACGACAAGCTTCGTTACCTCACCGAGGCCTCTCCACCCGAAATTATTCTAATCTCTCTTTAATCTTGTAATCAACTTCTAATCAAGTATTAATACAAATCTCATTTCCTTAATTTCTTTATTGTTCATCTTTTATTTTGGGTAATTAAAGATTATTTGGGTTTATTGGGAGATTGAAAACCATCCATCAATCATCAAGTACTTTTATTATTCTTTGCATTATTATTTTGGAATCATCATTAGGTATATTTCTCTTAATCTCTTTTTAATTATTGTTAATCATCTTCATTTATTCATCATGTTTTGCTTTGTTAATATGATTGACAACTTTGTTAACATGTCAAACTTGATAATGAGTGAGTAGTTTCCTTAACTAGGGTTAATGGGGAATTAGGGAAAACCAACATGGGGGATGATTCATGCTTAATCTAATAGGTTCAAATAATTTATTTGCTTGCTTGTTATGATCTCAACTTATGCACATGTTATGTTTGATGAAATGCGAGCCTATGAATCCTTGCATTTTTTTACCAATCACTTACCTTTTCAATGAGACTTGTAAGACATAAACCAACTCGAGTCTCATTAGACCATGCATATAGTTAAGTAGGGAGGATTAAGTCGACTGGTAGGTGTTGTATAATCTAATCGATTCGGCTCCGGGACCCAAACCTTCCTAGGATTGTAAGATATAAACCAACTCGATCCTATCACAAGAATAATTGCTTGCTTATAATTTGAGAATATGTTTGTATGATCAATTCCCATGAATCCCCTATGAACCCATGACACCCTAGTGCTTTTAATCAATTGTTTACACCTCATTTTAGTCATCTTGCTTGTTTACTTTTATTGTTATTTAGTTTACTGATCTTCTTATCTTAACCCAAATTGTGACACCCCTAGACACCACTACTTGCAATCGAAAATCCTACATCAGTACCAGTCCCTTGGGATACGACCTTTACTTGCCTCTTTACTAGTAGTAGATTTGTTTGTGAAGTTATAAATATTGTTTTGGTCTAGGTGCTCCTAACGGCAAGTGACCGAAATCTAAGCTCAAAGCGGGCCGACCACCTGGTAAGACACTTGGAGCATGGGGGTGTTACATTATCTACCGTAGATACCTTTCGAGCGTGGCCACGTATTTTCACTTCACTACTCCTCTAGTGGCCCTGAGATTAAGATAACCCTGAAAAGGGGGTGGACAATTCCTATCGCAATGTTCCCTTCGAACAGCCACAGCTTGTCATGACCCAAAAGATGCCCATTTGCCTCCATTTTCGGTAGTCGTAGAGCAAAAATCAAAGTCAATCAGATATTGTGCCATCTTGGGCGAGCAGTCTCTAGTCAATGAATCGAATCAAAAAGAATATTATAGTAGCTCTTGCCACGACCAGGCTATATAAAAATTATAAGAACTCTATAAGCGGTCACTGCCCGACTGAGTGTCTCATACAGTCTGCCTATGTGATCGACTAGTCATCCCTTATGACTCTATGGCACATGAACTTGCCATTAATCGACTCACACTCTAGTCACTCGGAGACTTCATCTCATATAAGTGACTAGAGGCCAGTACAATGTTAATCAAGTTCACTTTAATGGGGTTCAACGTTGTCTTTACAACCTATTTGTATATAACAAAGTAAAAGAGTTTAGAATAAAACTCAAACGATGAATGCATTATCACATATGTAAAATTAATACAATATCAATTACTACATAATCTATAATCCATATTTAATTTTGTATATAATCGTACATCTCAATTCAATTGAAATGGCATGACTTTGTTGGAATATGTGTCATCGACAATAATGCGATCACATGTTTAAATCTCATATTAAGAATGCTAAAGGGAATGTAATATTTTATTGTCAACTGATCCACATTAATCAGTAATGATTGGCTAGATAGAGTTCGACATTACTGTCGTATGAACGTGGTGATCAGTTTATCCCTTAAGGTCATACCTCTAGGGTAACACTCCTAGCTAATTGATTAATTGTATGTAGATACCAGTTAATTAATTCCTTAATGTTGAACATATGATTTCGTGAGTATGAATACGTATCTTATTGTAATTTGATTAAATAAGGTTAGTTCTAAGTAATTAAATTGTTTTATTACTTGTGGTTTATTTATTGTTTATGAAACAATTAAAATAAGAATGAATGGTTTATTATAAAGACAAGTAGTTGTAATTTATAATTCTATGACCCATTTTAAGTAATTGTAATTGTGAATTACTAGTTAATTTTTTTATGTGATTTATGTTGTTGATATAATAATTTTTAATAAGTTAAAAATGCATTATTAAACAACATGTCTAGTAACATGTCCAAAATGTCACACTACACAAATTGACATTAGAAAAACTTAAAATTGACCCATTCTAACCTATGTGAGCCCTGTAAATGGGAGGATAAGAAGAAAATTGTGCTTTGTTCTTTTAATTAGTGGAAGGCATAATGATGAGCTACTAATCATAGGCTTGCATGCCTACATCTTAAGAAGAACAAACTTGCAAAAGCATTGGGCACCCTTCTGTGGACATGCCCTACCTGCGAGCCCACTTCGATCCGTGGACGTACAACGGTCTTTTGAATGCCACGCTCGGCGGCGTAAAAATGGTTTCGACCGGATCGTTTTAGATCGGTCGGTTTCGTCACGATAAGGGTCTCGAAACAATTAGAGATGTTCGGAGTCGCCACCAAGCATTTGTGGGATGCCTGGAACCCGTTAAAAATCCACTTTATACCTCGGTCAAATCGAAGCACAAAGCAGCATTTAGCATAGGTACTAAAGATAAGGAAATCGTCCCTCTTTAGCATCCTATCTCTAGAATGATTCTCGTATGCCCTGGATAAGGTCGTCCACTATCCAAAGTTTCTGAGTATAAGGTGAAGGTACGTATTGGGAAGCCCTTTAATTAGACACCCAATCCCGCCTGCGTTAGCGGCCTCTACTGATCGATCTTGGTTGGTTGAATGCAAAAGTTGATAAAACGGTTTAAATGCATGAATGCGCATCTAATAATTTAAACCTAACATGTGAGAGCTTTCTAAGTCGGTTGATTTAAGCCAAGTATCAAGTATAAGATGTCGAGTTGGATTAATGATTGATTTGAATGCAAGACGGAAATTAAACATCCATTTACCGTATTAGGTTTAAGGTTCATATCATGATCCATTTGTCTTAGTAAGGCATTTTGCAAATATGATTTTGAATAGTCATCTGATCCGTCCTATATTCGGGCTAACCGGAGTCGGGATCGTCCTAGACTAATGCTGGAAAGGGGACAGGCCCTGTACCAGACGGCTATATGAGGCACGAGCCAGCTGGCGGTCTAAAGGGGCCTTCCCTGGTTCTGAAAATGAGAAAGAAAAGGCCTACTTGAGGCGCGGGTTAGCCTACGGTTATATGCCGTATTCTGACCATTTGAAAAACGTTATAAAACGTGTTGAAAAATGGGTGTTTGAACCGGGTTTGATTTGAAAGAGTCGTTTAGACCGCATTTGTTGATTTGAAGAACTAGACTCGAATAATCATCATTATTTTGAGAATATTCGGTGTCGGGTTCGATTTGACAAACTTGACATGAATAGTTTTGAAAATAATTATGAACTACTTATTTTAAGTTCATTTGAATGTAATTAGTCGGTACTCGTCATCATACCTGGGTTAAAATCCGGCATGGTATGTAGAACCAAGGACGACTTTGTCTTGGTGACTAATATGTTTATTTTGAAAACGTAAAGAAATGATGAAAGGCTTTAAAATACCTCCCAAAAATGAAATAAAAGGGTTTAAATACCTTTTAAATGTCATTAACCAAATATTATCACCGAAACACGGATTTAACCGTCATGGTATATGGAACCAAGGGTGAAAAATGTTTTATGGTTAAAACAAATGAAATAGAATAAAAAAAAGGTTTGAAAATTTTTGAAATGGTAAAAACCGATTACAAATATGAAAATGAATTAAAGGGAAATGACGAGAACAAACACGGTTGATCTCTGACCTGGACACCCCATTTAGGCCCGGGCAAGCCGGCGAACCAAGGGGCTTCTGTCTCAGGCCAAAAATCAGTTTTGGCTCGTTTATCCCATTGTTTGGTTCATGTTATGCACGTTTTAGCATGTTATAGTCATGAAACAAATGAAAACATAATAAAAGAGGATTTTTACACCCTCATACTTACATGTTTGGTTATGGCGAGTGACCGACGTAAGTGTAACAACTCGTTTGATCGGAAAAAACTCGGTTTAAAACCGTTTTGGTAAGTAAAAAGAGTGTTTTTAATGTTAGTGATGGTGTAGTGGTCGAAGTGGTCGGTCAAGTGATTTAATGCACGATGACGGTACCAAACAATGTGTAAGGCTCGTGTTTACGATCGGTAGGTCGTAAATATGCGTCGGGTTGTGACTTAAGAAGTCGAGTCGAGAATTTTAAGGGAGAAAAGAGGGGGCGGACACTCACGTAAATCCTCAAATGGGTGGCATTTGAGCGGTATTTATAGGGAAATGAGTGGTTGTGTGAGTTTATAGCGACGTGGCCACTTGGGCTGCTCAAAGAGGCGCGAGCCACGTCGCGGTTCTTCGAGTTGTGTTGTCACTTTCATAACAAACGCAATCATGATTTGTTCTATCCTAGGTTTTGTAGTCACATGTTTTGTACTTGACCAACATGAATCCGGGAAAACTTAAGGTAGAAGGTTTGAAATGTTTGTTTTTTTGTGGTTGACTTGGTTTGACTCGTTGTTGGAGTCGGGATTTGAATTTTTGAGTCGGTTTTTGGTCCGGTGTCGGTTTTGACTCTAGTTAGTGTCATTGCGACCCCGTCGTCGTGCATTAAACACTCCAGGTATTTTTGAAGTGTTTTGAAATGTTTTATTTTCGAAATTATTTTAAGTTTTCCGACGTAAAGTTGTACACAAACTGTCGATCAAACGCCGCGATTCCAAAACATGTTGTAGTCCGATAATCATCGGGTGTTTGTTGGAGTCTCAGCAGATACTGGGTATCTACAGAGCCCCTACTTTGACTGAGGCTTGGACAGGGCGAAAGTCAAAGTAGAGTCCCTAGGTCAATCGAAGATTACAACCTGGAGACCCAAACGACATCGAGGCGGCTCGAAAGGATTCGGGCCAAGGACCTGCCGTCGGGAAGGGCGACGTCAAGGTGACTCGAGGGTACGAGCCAAGGACCTGTAGTCGGGAATGGTTTAGAGTCTGTCGACTGTCCGTGCAGGTCGTTTAAAGTCCATTAGACTACGTACAAAGGCTCGTCAGCCATAGGAAGGGGTCATACCTGAGGCATCTTCGGATATGTCCTTGCGCGTTTGCGGATAAAGGCTCGCCAGCTGTGATAAGGAAATGTACCCGAGGCATCTTCGGGATCTGTCCTTGAAAGGTTGCGGACAAAGGCTCGCCAGCCATGGTAAGGAAATGTAACCGAGGCATCTTCGGGATGTGTCCTTGAAAGGTTGCGGACAAAGGCTCGCCAGCCATTGTAAGGAAATGTACCCGAGGCATCTTCGGGATCTGTCCTTGGATGTTTGCGGACAAAGGCTCGCCAGCTGTTGTAAGGAAATGTACCCGAGGCATCTTCGGGATCTGTCCTTGGATGTTTGCGGACAAAGGCTCGCCAGCCACTGTAAGGAAATGTACCCGAGGCATCTTCGGGATCTGCCCTTGAAATGGTCGCGGACAAAGGCTCGCCAGCCATGAGGCGGTCGATTAATGGACCATGGGAATAGCCGTGTCAAGTGGGCTTGTTTTGAAAGTAACGAACTCACGATGCCGCTGTGGAAATAGCGAATTTGAATTTTCAATATCACTATTTTGAAATGAGGGGGTTCCACGAGGAGGCCCCCTGCTGGTTTTTGAAGGAATAGTGAATTGGGAATCTTCACCATTAATTGAAATGACGGTTTATGTGCCGCTGTTGACATTTGAAAGAAATAGTGAATTTGGAATCTTCACTATTAATTGAAATGACGGTTTATGTGCCGCCGTTGACATGTGTGGTGAAAATAGTGGAATTCAATTTCCAGCTATTATTTTGAAATTGGCGGTTTTAACTGTTGTTTCTTGAAAATTTGAAGAAATAGCGAATTTTGAATTTTCACTATTATTTTTGAAATTTTTGAAGGAAAATAGTGAATTTCGATTTCACCATTATTTTTAAAATTATCGGTTTTGATCGCCGTTTGCTTGAAATTTTCGAAAATAGCGAATTTAAATTTTCACTATTTGTTTTTGTTTTTGAGAAAATGACGACCTTTAATATCGTCAATGAAAATCCGAATTTTGTTATGTGGAAGTTGGGCCAAAGCCCAAAATTCGCTGAAAGAGTAAGGGACGCCTGATTGAGGCGCGAGCCACCTGGCGAACCAAAGGGGCTTCCCTTTTTTCTGTAAAAAGACGCGAGGTTGGACTACATCTCATTCACCATTTCGTCTTCTTCATTTTTCGACAAAACAAGCCAAAATCGCCATTGTTGTACCTTCTAGCTCGCTTGAATTTGTGCCATCATCAACAATGTCATCTCAAGGTATGTTTTTCCTCTTGAATCCATTTAAATTTGTTGATCTTTAGCTTGATTGAATTAGGGCGGAATTTTACCCTAGAAAAATCGAATTGGGCGTTTTTGATTGAGCCCATTTCGAGTGAAATTGATGCTTGCATTAGGTTAGAAACCTGTTTAGGAGTATAGGGGTGCTTTTAGTATGCATTTTGGTTCCCGTTCCTGCTCCCTATGCTCGATAAACGTGAGTGAGGTGAGACACCGTCTCATTTCGCAATGCCAAGTTTATTTGCTTGGGTAGTGGGTCCCACTAGGTTGCATTGTAGTTGGGGAAAACCCGTATTTGCCATTATGGACCTTCGTTGGGTATGGTGGGCAAAATTGGATTTTTGCCTTTTGTGACGGTCTTATGTCTGACAAAATAAGCGTCTGTTTGGGCTTGAATCGAGCCAGTTTCCCTTGAAATGGACCTTATTGGTAAGTTAGGTCACCTTGAGGCGTGATAAAATCACGTTTGCCTTTTGCGGTCGTTCTTGAATTTTTGACCGGTTTGGGCTCAAATTAGCGTATGAATTGCTTTTTTAACCGTAGAAAAATACCCCATTGTGTCGGGAATGTATTTTGGGTTGTTGGCGGACCTTGTAGGGGTCTCGAAATGCCGTTTTTGTGGTTTTGACTCGTCTTTTGCTTGAAAAGATGGGCGAGCCGTTCGGTTTTTTGTTTAATTTTTTTGAATTGTTTTGTTTGGTTGGATTTTGGGCGGGGTTGCCCTTGTTTTGTATTGCAGATTGTGTTTTTTGGATTTATCCATTTCATGTCGTCATAATGCCGAAATTTCGGCTGACGTTTTTTTGTTTGTTCTTTTGATCACGGGGTATCGTTTGGGACCTATGGGGTCCGTTGTTGAGGTTTTGGAGGAAGAATACGATCTTAGAGGGGGAGAGACGGCTGTTTTTTGTTACAGGCTTGGTTGCGTTTCTGCCTGGCGGCCTTTGCCCGGCCAATGATCGGGTACCGATCGTTGGTCGTTGCCTGCGGAGGTCCGGACGTTCAATGAGTGGGATTCAGTACGAGTGTGTTATCCCATGTTGCCGCTTTTGATCGCTGTTGAATTCAGCTGAGTGGGGTTCAACATCGGGGTTGCATCCGTTGTCCTGATCCCTCTTTACCCTCGAATTCTGACGATTGGAGGCCAACGTCGGGGTAGTGCGCTGAGCTACGAGCCTCGGTTATCGCGTCGTCCAAAATCTGCCAGGCACAATTTTTCTTTTTGTCGTGGAGCAGGAACGAGGTGTTACCGTCGTGGTAACCACCTCTGTTCCCTATGTTGCTCCCTTTCTTTTCTGATTGGAAGGGTAGGGAGTGCTTAGTTCGGTAGGTGGTAGATAGCCCCCAGTTCGTTGTCTTAGGCCAGTGTCTGTATGATAGACGATTGTTTTAGGCCAGTGTATGTATGATAGATGTCTGTATTGGATCCTATTTGTACATATTTACATTTTGCGTGAGGCGTCACATGGCAGTCATAGTAACGGGGGTTTTAATTGTTTGGTAACTACAATACGAGGATTAAGGGAAGAGAAATCAAAACAAGAGATAATAAGGAAGAAACACGGGGATAAATTGGATAAAAGAGGAAATATGCTAGGAATCGGTCTACCGTGGCAACTACACTATCGGGTCAACTGAGTCGATTAAATTATTGATAAGAAGAGCGAGGTCGTCACCTTTCGGTCCATAAACCTATGATTACACCCTTTCGGTCTCTAATCGCCCTAGGGTCTCCCTAATTTAGATTTCGTCCTAGTTAGGTATCACCTATTGAATTTAAGCAAGCCTTCCCTTCCAATCTTTCGATCTAGGTCGGGGGTAACTAATTAATCGGTTTCCTGCATGCATTCATTCAACCTAATCACAATTATATTGCTTAATACAATTCTTGTCGCAAAACTAATCTAATCATGTCGATCCTAACATATTGCTACCACGGGTTCCCTAGTCCTAACATATTAAAGGAATTAGCTACACATGGCTCGGGATACTACACTAGCAATTGCTAATCTAATAACATAAGACATGATAACTAAATAGAGAAATAATAAAAGTAATAAAGGAACAAGAATGAATTAAAAGGGAAAGAGTACGGTTACAAAGTTGTAGATCGGAAATCGTAGCAAAGTGTTGAGATGTAAACTAAGAGATGTATCATAAGATAGAGAGAGATCTGATTAGCAAGACTAATCTCCTTATTTATAAAAAAAAAACCTATGCGTAATTAGACCTAATGCGTCACGGAACCAAGCCCATAAGAGAATCTACTCGATCGAGTGATTTAAAACCACTCGATCGAGTAAACTAAAGCTTAAACCACTCGATCGAGGAGAAAATCTACTCGATCAAGTAAATCCTAAAATGCAACTACTCGATCGAGTAGAAAAAGGACTCGATCGAGTAAAATTGTACTCGATCGAGTACTTTCCAGCAACAATATCCTGCTTTGCGCACTAAACTTCAAACGGCTGCCATTTCTTCGTTACTTGGGAAAACAGGGCGATTCCAGTGGCGTTGGAAAGCTAAGAGGACAAGCTTTCATCTCCAATTGGAATCGCCTGAATATCTAATGTAGAACTTGAGATATGGCTCTTCAAAGTAGGCACTAGTAATTTGAAGTTCTTCCTTTGCTCGCCTAGCTATCTTTCTTCTTTGCGCATCTCAAAATAGCTACATTCCCGCTCCAAATTCACTCTCCCTCCAAATGCATGCTAAACGGACGGTAAAAGGCTTGATTTCACTACTTTCTGGTTCATTCCTGCAAATAAGACAAAACAAACCAAAGTAGTATATTCGGGGCATTTCGTAGCATAAACTACGATAATAGCATAGAAATACGTGCATAAAAAGGTCTAAAAAGACTATACAAAATGCATGTATCAAGGCGGTTTGTATATATGTGTTTTTGGATTGTAGCTCATTTTGTGATTTTTGGCTTTTTTGTGTTGTGTTTCGGAGGAGCGCTGACGGTTGTCGATTCTCCTTTTGCTTCGCACTAGTTCCTGCATCGTTAGCGTAGAAAACAGGCGACAGATAGCACATATGCATAAACGCAAACACGTAACAGCATTTGATTGAAAACAAAATTAACCAAGATGACTTGAAGTTAAAATTGAGTTTTGAAATGAATTTTGAAAATTCCGTGACAAATCGTCACGTTCGTAATTTAAAAGGAATTGATTTGAAAATTTGAGCAATTAACTAGTGTCGTGAATTAAATTGCGTCGAAATTATTGAAATTGACTCGAAAAATTCAAACTCAAACCGCCAGGAAAGAATTTTAGAAAAGGATTTTTGCGAGTATATTTGATTTTTGAGGTCAAGACTCGAATTTGTGAGTGCTTGAATTTTGATTAAAATTGATGTCGTGTTATCAATTCTCGATTTTGATTTTTGATGGAAAATTGCGAAAAAGCGAAAAAATTTCGGAATTTCGGCTGACATGGAAACGATCCGTCGCGGATCGGGGCGACAAGCCCTTCCCCCTTAAAAAAAAGAAAGACAGAAAAATCCGTATGGTTAAAGCTGCGTCATGGAAACCGTGTCGGATTTCGTAAAACGCGAAAATAAGGAAATGTGAGTGTGAGGAAACACAAAATGTCCTTGGATCATCCCGAAGAGGCGCGAGCTTCCTGGCGGGAGGTTTGAGGTGTCAGGAGAAAGAACAAGTGGAAAGAGACAAGTCAACAGCGGGAATCCTGGGGAAGGCCTAAAGAGGCGCGAGCAGCCTGGCGATGGAAGCCGACTCTCCCCTTTTTCTGAAAAATGCGCTGATCATTTTGTATAAATAGGGACGTTTGCGCTTCATTGTTTCATCATCCGAAACACAAAAACATCTCTACAAAACCTCTTCTTCTTCCACAAAAATATTTCATGGATGCTTTTGAGAACGCATTGCGACAATGGTGCCGGGATTTGTCGCCTCCCGAAAAGTATCAACTCGTTTGCATGGGAGTTGGTCAATTGTTGGTGCTTCGTCAAGTCAAGGTGCAACCTTCATTTCTTGAAGCATGTTCTCGGTTTTGGGATTCGAAACACCATGTTTTCGTTTTCCCGAAAGGTGAGCTTTTGTCCTCTTGCCGAAGAAGTTGGAGCTATTGGTGGGTGGCCGGGTTGTGTTCCGGTGCTTCGTCCGACTCGGTTGTGCTACAAGGAGAAATTCCGTTTTATGTTGGGCTTATCAACAAGCCAAATCAACTTTCTTCTTGCTCCACATGGTGTGGATATGTTGGCTCTTATCAACATCTTTTCAAACCGATTGGATGCCAATGTCTCGGAGGTGGCTAGGAGAAGGGCTCTTGCATTTTGCCTTGTCCATGTGTACCATTTTTTTGATGTCTTGAAGAAGGAGGGGCCAAGATGTCATGGTACCATGACCCTTATTCATGTGATTGAGCAAATGGAGCATGGTAGAGATCCATCATGGTTGGTGCTTGGAGAGATTATCCAAGCCTTGGACAAGGAAGGTTCTTGTGGATAAGCTCCCTCTTTCGGATCCTCCAAGTGTGGCTATTGTAGAGGCTAAGGTATGTAGAGCCTCCGGTTGATTCTTCCTCTTATTCCTTCCGTCACCTTACCATGAGGAAGAAGTTGTACCCGGATAGTTTCACTTCCACCGAGGCCTATTGGGCCGCCAGATTGGCGGAGGAGGGTGGTCCTCATATCCGTTGGGTGGCCGTGGTGGCACTTGAGGCCCTTCACGGGGTTGCCCGCTTCGGGTGCTAGTCCTCGTTCTTTGATGGTGGTGGGTTTGAAGGTTGTTTTCTTCATTTATCCCGAAAGGCTCATGAGGCAAATGGGGCGTCAACAAAAGGTGCCCTCTCAAGATCCTTGTCCAAGAGAATATTTTCCGGAACTCCGAGCTTGTGGAGGTCTTCGAAAGGTGGTGGGCCACTCGGCCACTTTGGGAGGTGCCAAACCCCGTTACCACGACATGGGTGACTCCCGCTTTTGTCAAGTGGTCACGTGCTCCGTCCTTGGAAGAGAGGTCCAAATTTCGTAAGGACGAGGTTGTCGACTTGAAGTATCGAGAGGTTGGCAAGGCCAACCGTGCCTTCTTTGAGGAGTATGTTGATGGAGCTACCCCCGATGTGATGAGACCACCGAAGAGGAGGAGTTCCGGCCCCAAGAATATGGTGGGCCGCGCATTGGCTCGTCTAGGGTCGAATATGGGGCCTTGTACTAGACCGGAGGCCGTCGCCGTCTTAGATCCGTTGAGGATCCGTTCTGAGGAGGAAATCCATGCTAGGCGGGCCAACAAGAAGAACAAGGGCAAGATGTACCCCGAAGGAAAAGGCAAGGGTAGAATGGAAGAGTGAAGACCTCCATTACCCGTTTTATTATTATGTTGTATTATTGTTGTGAGTTTTTATTATGTTGTACAAGCTAGTTATTGTGTGTTTTGTGCTAGTTTTATTATGTGAGATGTTTTGGTTGACACCTTAGCTTTGACAAGTTGTAGACTCGTCTAGCTCTATTTGTTGAAATTGTAATCCCTCCCATTATTAATTAAATAACAGGATTGCTTGTGTCGAAAATTGTGAACGCTTGTTTCTTCCATCCATTTGGTGAAGGCAATTCAATTTGAATTGTCCTAAACATTTGCACTTGGGAAAGTGGAGTTTTGTGGGAAGGGAGAAAAGCTTATTTTCGTATTTTTGTGGGAAAGGGAATGGTTTTCCCTTTTCTCCTTTTTTGATGGGGATGTTTTTTGTACGTGGGGATTTTTTGTACGGGGATGGTTGTTTTTTGATTGCGGGGATGGTTGTATCCTTCTTGTGTAAGAAAGGACTGCCTATGTATTCACCTGGAGAGGTGAAATCAAACCATGATCGTAGTTCGAAATGTTTTGTGAATTTTGATTGGGTTTTGTGGTTGTATCCCTCAGGCATACGAGGGACTGCCTACGTATCCCCCTGAAGTGGTGAAATCAAACCATGCTCATAGTTCAGGGGGTTTGTTTTAGTGCAAATGGATGTTGCCTTTGACAGGTCAAAGGACATTTGAAACGGGTAAGGTGTCGCAGCTTAGACTTGATAATACATGCAATTTCAAATCAGAACACATTGAGGAACTTGACTTGAAAAGGGTTGAGGTCGTTGCTAGTTGTAAAACTAGGCTAGGTCGTTGGTTGGTATGGTTCAAGGGTAGTATTTCTTGAGTTGGTCTAGGTTGGTCGGGTTTGTAAAGTCCTCCCCATCTAGGTCACTCAGTCTCATTGCGCCCCACGAAAGTATTTTCTTGACCAGGTATGGCCCGGCCCAGTTGGGTTTGAATTTTATCCTCGGATCGACGGGTAATGGTGCTCGAACTGACTTGAGGACCAAGTCGCCCTCTTGGATGTTTCTGGGTTTAACCTTCTTGTTGAATGCCCGTTGTATACGTCGTTGGTAAAGTTGGACGTTGTGCATGGCGTTGAGTCGCCGTTCATCTAGAAGAGTGAGTTGTTCGTACCTTTGACGGGTTCATTCCGCCTCAGGGACCTGACTCTCCAGTAGAATGCGTAGAGAAGGGACCTCTAACTCTACCGGTTGAACCGCCTCTATACCGTATGCTAGATAGAAGGGTGTGGCGCCTGTCGGTGTTCGGATGGAGGTTCGGTATCCCCAGAGTGCGAATAAGAGTTTGCTCGGCCAATCGCGGTAGTTGTCTTGCATTTTCTTGATAATGGTGACAAGTGTTTTGTTCGCTGCCTCCACCGCTCCGTTGGTTTAGGGACGGTAGGGGGATGATCGATGTCGTTTGATCTTGTATTTTTCCAGCAAAGCTTGAGTTTCGGCCCAGAAGTGAGAGCCTTGATCGCTGATGATTTCATGGGGTACCCCATACCGGAAGATGGTGTTGTTTTGAATGAACTTGGCCCCTTGTTTGGCAGTCAAGACTGCATATAACTTTGCTTCCACCCGTTTTGTGAAGTAGTCGATGACGACAAGGACGAAGCAATGCCCCTTGGTGCCTATCGAGTTGACTTTCCCGATGATGTCGATGCCCCTGGTTGAGAAAGTCCAGGGTGATGCCATGGTGTATAAAAGGGATGGTGGTATGTGTTGTATGTTGGCAAAGATTTGGCAATTGTGGCAATATTTGACGTAGTTACGGCAATCGGCTTCCTTGGTGGTCCAATAGTAACCTAACCGCGTGATTTTCCGTGTAAGCATCATTGCGCTCATGTGAGGGCCACATTCTCCGTCGTGAACCTCCCCCATGACTTTTTTGGCTTTGTGATGGTCAATGCAAAGGAGGAGAATTCATTGGGGTGTTCTTTTGTATAGTTGGTTTTGGTTTATCACGAATTGTGATGCAAGCAAACGGATGGCTCTTTATCCTCTTTGATCAGAGTTGCGAGGGAATTCATTTTTGGTTTTGTAATTGAGGATGGCTTGGTACCAAGGTTCATCATGGCTTTCCTCGTCGTTGATAATGGCACAAATGTGGGCTGGCTCGCTCCTTGTCTCGACACATAGGGGCATTGATGTCATGTCGTCAGGTATGTTGACGAGCGCGGCAAGTTTTGCTAAAGCATCAGCAAATTGATTTTCCTCTCGCGGCAAGTGGAAATAGTCGATTTGGTCGAAAAATTCGGCCTCTTGATTAATCTTCGCTCGGTAAGGAGCTAAGCTATTGGATCGGATTTTCCATGATCCGGACACCTGATTGATGATGAGTGAGGAATCGCCGTGGACCCTCAGTCTCTTGATGCCAAGTGTGATGGCTGCTTGTAGGCCTATGAGGCATGCTTCATATTCAGCGGCATTGTTAGTGACGGCAAAGTCTAGCTTGACCGAGATCGGAACATATTCTCTCTCTGGTGATATTAGAAGGATTCCTACCCCGAAGCCTCTCAGATTAGATGCACCATCGAAGTATAGGTCCCATGCGTCGGAGTCGACACAAAGGATGTCTTCGTTAAGAAGTGACCATGTGTCGGTCGCTGGATCCTCGTTGATGGGATTCTCTGCTAGGAATTCGGCAACTGCTCTTCCCTTGAAAACCTTGAGGGGTACAAACTTGAGATCAAACTTGGACAGCATGAGTGTCCACCTAGACAGCCTTCCGTTTAGTACGGGTTTTTCGAAGATGTATTTAACCGGGTCCATCTTAGAGTAGATGTGGACCGTGTAGCTGAGCATGTAATGCCGCAGCTTCTTTGTTGACAATACTATGGCAAGGCATGTCTTTTCCAGTTGGGTATACCTCGTCTCGTACTCAACGAACTTTTTACTGATGTAGTAGATGGCTCGTTCTTCGTTGCCAATTGTTTGTGCTTACATTGCTCCCATGGCTGTGTTGGTAACAGTCAGGTATAGGGATAGAGGAATCCCTAGTTGAGGTGGCATGAGGACAGGAGGTTTGGATAGGATTTCCTTTATCCTGTCGAAGGCCTTCTGACAGTCGTCGTCCCAATCGGTGTCATCGGAGGCACGAAGCTTTTTGAATATTGGTTCACAAATCATAGTGAGCTTGGCAATGAAGCGGCTGATGTATTGAACCCGACCGAGAAATCCCCGAATCTCCTTCTCGTTCCTAAGACGAGGCATTTGTTGAAGGGCCTTGATTTTGGTTGGATCAATCTCAATGCCTCTTTTGCTGATGACATGTCCCAAGAGTTTTCCGGAGGTGACCCCGAATGCACACTTCTGAGGATTTAGTCTCATGTTGTATTTCCGCAGACGAGCGAAGAATTTCCGGAGGGCACTGATGTGGCCGTCCCTTTCTTTTGATTTCACAATCATGTCATCGACATATACCTCTACCTCCTTGTGCATCATATCATGTAGGAGAGTGGTAGCGGTTCTTTGATAGGTAGCCCCGGCGTTGATGAGGCCGAAGGGCATGACTGTGTAGCAATATGTACCCCACTGCATAGTGAACGTAGTCTTGTGCATGTCTTCCTCAACCATCTTAATCTGGTTGTACCCAGCATACCCGTCCATGAATGATAGGAGAGCTTGCTCGGCAGTATTGTCCACCATAATGTCAACATGTGGCAAAGGGAAGTCGTCCTAGGACTCGCCTTGTTCAGATCCCTGAAGTCGACGCAAACCCGAATTTCTCCGTCTTTCTTTGGTACGGGCACAATGTTGGCCATCCAGTCAGAGTATTCAGACACTTTGATGAAGCCAGCCTTGAACTATTTATCCACTTCTTCGTTGATTTTCAGGGCCCATTCCGGGCGCATCCGGCGTAGCTTCTGCTTCACAGGTTTAGCCCCGGGTTTAATGGGTATCCGGTGCTCTGCAATTTCTCTGTCAATCCCAGGCATGTCTCTGTAAGACCAGGCGAACATGTCCTTGTATTCGTGAAGGAGGTCAATGAACTGTTGTCTTTTTGAGGGGTCCATGGTTGTCCCTATCCTAAGTTCTTGAGATGTGTTATCGGTTCCTACGTTAATAGGCTCGGTCTCCTCAATGATGGTGGTTCTGGTTTCCCGTTTATCAAGTTCTTTGGCTAGGTGAGGTGGGTAGTCACTCAAGTCAAATTCCTCATAGTCATTCAGAATTGCATTGCAGTTAAAATGAGACGAGTCATAAGCAAACTTAGCGTTCATTAAGTTGACACGAGCGAAGAGCTCGGAGAGGATAGACATTTCGTGGTCAGTCAGAGGCGACACAACAGAGGAGGTAGCCCCTGGAACAGGCTCTAGGTTATCACCTTTCATGGGAGTGGGGGTGACCCTAGTAGACTCAGCCTCTGAATCAGCCACGACTTTGTGATAAAACAGTGGGAAGGGGACCTTGACTGGGACATCAGGAGTGTTAGGAGCTATGACAGACTCTGACTCCGACTCAGATCCTTCTTCACTTCCCTCCTTGAACATATGGCCTTCTCCAGTTGTGATCTTGAGAATGCGACCTCGGCGATCGGTTCACTTGACGGTCTTCCTCCAACCTTGGGTAACTTTCTCCGGGTCAGTATCGGAGATCAAGGCGGTTTGGTCAAAGGTTGTCCTTCAGGGCGATGTTGATAATGTCCTCATATTCGAGGTGCTTGGTGTTATCTTCCCCAAAGAGGAGAGTGACAGCTTGTCCGTCGAGGCATGGTGACGGCTTAGACTCAGTTGATGCAGTTTCAGCGTTGTCGGGGATAAAGAAGCAGTCCTGGAAGAATTCCACTCCCGGGTACCTAGCCCTGGCCACAGAGTCATAGATTGGCTCCGGAAAGCCATGGTAGAGCTCAGACTCTCCCTCGGGGACAAAGTATCCATTGAGAGACAGATGATAGGGACGGAGGATAACTCCGTGCTTCTTGCGTTTTCGGACTAGGAGGTTCATCTCCTGGATATCTTCGTCGGTAGGTTCGTATCCCAGCCCAAAGGGAATGTTGGGGACCTTAGCCTGTTTCAAGGGAGGCAATGGGTCCTTCAGTGGATTGAGCGGCAAACCCGGGAAATAACCTTGACGCATCATGATACGGTTGACCGTGAGGTTGGCGAACGGGTCACAATCAGAGGGTGTTGACTCATTAGTTATGGCGTTTACGGCTTGGAAACCCCACATTTCGTTATCGTCCTCCTCAATAGCTTGGGAGGCTATCCCCTTTCTCATGACTGCCTTGATCGGGGAAGCAGGAATTGTGATTGATTTACCGTTGAAGGGGACCCTGATCTTCTGGTGGAGAGTCGAGGTGACTGCCTTGACGGCATAAATCCAGGGACGTCCCAGGAGCATATTGAAGGAGGCGTCGATGTCGACCACCTGAAAACTGGTTTGTCTTTCCAGTGGTCCGGTCGCGACAGCCAGAGGGATAAGCCCCGCGACCTTGCAACGAGTGCCGTCATAGGCGCGTACTCCTTGATTTGTTGGGACCAAATCAGCTTCCCTAACACCCAGCTTGTGAGAAGTCTTTAGGGGAATGACATTCACCGCGGATCCGTCATCCACGAGGACCATGGGTACATTTTTCTGGAGGCATTGTACGGTGATATACAGGGCCAGGTTATGATTAGCTCCGAATGGAGGGATATCCTCGTCGTTGAAGACGATTGGGTTGTTCAGATCAGGGGCGTCCCTCGTCATGTGCGCCACTATTTCTTCTGGGGAAGAGGTGAAGGGCACTGTTAACTTTCCCAAAGCCTGCAGCAGAGCTTGCCGATGCTCAAAAGACGTTGCGATTAGTTGCCAAATTCAGATTTCAGCTTTCGCCTTCTGAAGCTGTTTAAGGATTGAATTCTCAGGAGCCCTTGGTTGATTGTCCACCTCTGGTATGACTTGGTCATTCGTTGTTTGAACGACCGTTGGATTGTTCGGGTTCTGATAGGGACATCCGGACCGGGTGAGATGTCCGATTTCTTTTGCTCGCTTCTCCTTCCGTGGGATGATATAGACATCCTCAACATCATCTCTCCATATGGCGTTAATTTCGGAGTCTCGAGGGTACCTTGGAGGGGTATTCCTCGGTGGGCAGTTCTTGTGAGGGATATTTTTGTGAGGATGGTTTTTGTGAGGGTGATTTTTATGAGGGTAGTTATTGTGAGGGTAGTTATTTTGAGGGTGATTATTTTTAGGGTGATTTTCGTGAGGTCTATGCCAGAATGGTCGCGGGAGAAATCCATCTTGGTGTGGGTAGTTTTGAATGCTTAGGGAATTCTCCCTCGGGCGCAGTGGTGGAGGATTGAAGATGAGCCGACGGTAGGCGTCGTCAAGTCGGGTGATTCTGTCAGAGAGGCTGGCTTTGGCGTCCTCAACTTGTTGAAACATAGTGAGCATAGTGGCAGCACTAAACATAAACACTCCGTCTGAATGATCGTTTTCCAAAGCATTCACCTCGTCATCAATTCGCAGGATGAGGTGAGAGGAGTCTAAAGTCGGCTCATCGTCAGAGATGGCGTGGATTCCTAGAGGATTCGTTTTGTTGTTCGGTTTAGTTGGTGGGGGTATAGGCAGATCCCCTTTCTCAATCATGTCTTGAATGAGGTGCTTGAGTTTGAAGCAGGTTTCGGTATCATGCCATTTCCCCTGGTGGTATTGACAGTAGGCACTAGGGTTCCAGAACTGGGACGTCTTGGCATCGGTCGGATCCGGGGTGGGTCCGATCAGTCGTAACTTCCCCTGGTCCATGAGCCTCTTCAAGGCACTTGCATAAGTCGACCCTATGTTGGTGAACACTCTCTGGGGAAGCTCAGTTCTTTTAGTAGATGGTTCAACGAGGTTAACCTCATCAATCTTGTTCGTCTGGCCTTAAGGGCGAGATCCGTGTGAGGTGGATCCTTGGTAGCCTCTGCCAGTGGCTTTGGCCAATACACCCTTTCGGAGGTCATCTTCAATACGTGTCCCCAGAATCTGCAGATCTTGGAAGGTATTGATATTCTGATACCTCAGCAGGTTGGCATAAACTGGGTGGAGGTTGTTGACGAACTTTTTCTCCAAGGTTGATTCACTCGGCTTACTGACCAGTTGAGTACTCACCCTCCTCCAACGGGTCAAGAACTCGGTGAACCCTTCCTCATCGTTCTGGGTTAGCACCTCGATAGTACGGGTATTGGCCTGGATTTCGACATTGTCGGCATACTGTTTGGCAAACTCAACTGCGATCTCATCCCAAGTAGTAAGGTTTTTCGGATTAAGGGAGTAGTACCATTGGCGAGGGATCGGTTCCAAGGAGGATGGGAAGATCCGGTTAAAAAGTTCATGTTTGACCCGTTTAATGGCCATGTAGTCCTTGAATGCACGGATATGATTGAGCGGGTCCTCCACTCCTTTGAACTTAGGCACATCAGTTAGGGTGAAGTTGTCAGGTAATTGATCCCCAACAGGTTCGAACCTTCGGTTGTTCTCAAGATGGATATTGTTGCCCCGGGCAAGGAGCTGTTCTTCCAAGAGCTTTAGCCTCTTCTCAGTTTCAGTCAGAGGTGGATATTATGTTACCTAGTTTCCTTGTTCTGCAGGGCGTCGATACGGGTCTCAACGCGATCCAGGGTGACCTTAAGAGCGGTAAGCAGGCTGGCTAGCTGATTAGTTGTGACATCTCTATTGTTATCATTGTTGTTGGACGAAGGTGAAGACGGGGCCATGGCTCTGAGGCAGAAAAACGGCTCACATTACAACTCAATCCGACACGGTTCCAAGACTGAACGCAGACAACACAAAGGACGAGACAAAGGTTAGACCCAACAAGACGGGGGTGACGGTGTGTGGTCCCTCGGTGCTGACTCGATTTATGACGTGACGGTGTTGACCAACCTTTTGACTCGAGTCAAACATAACGACGCGACACCATTGGACGGGTCTCGTGGTGATACGACTCATAAGTAAAGACCCATAAGTACGTTTGCTTCGACTCGATAGACACGAGGCGGAATTGGGATGGTGGACTGAAGTTTTCGAAAATAGAAAATTTCAAAAAGATTTATTTGTCAATTTAATAGACGGCTTCCGAAGACAGGGATCTCCGCAAGTCGATCAGTTAAAAGGGTTGTCTTAAGTTTATTTGCAAAAGACGGTTTGAGTTTGAGTCGGCTCGGAAAACAGTGCATCGTTTCGCAAGACAGTTTTGAAATTCAAAATTGTATGTTTTGAAAATCGAGTTTGAAATGTTTGAAGAGGTCTCGGGGATGTTGCATGGTCCTCGGGATCTCGAAAGTGTCTCGAGAAAAAGGGTGTGTGCTTTTCTCGGGTTTTGAAAGAGCCATTGTCGGCGCGAAACGGGTTAAAATCCGTGTCTAGACGCGGCGATTATAACGGCGCGAAAAAGGTGATTTGAAATGGTTGTAGAAAACCGGGTTTGAAAATCATCATTACGACGGCCTAGAAAGGCGTGTTGAAATGGTTATAAAAACCGGGTTTGAAAATCGCCATTACGACGGCCTAAAAAGGCGTGTTGAAATGGTTAAAAAAACCGGGTTTGAAAATCGTCATTACGACGGCCTAGAAAGGCGTGTTGAAATGGTTATAAAAACCGGGTTTGAAAATCGCCATTACGATGGCCTAGAAAGGCGTGTTGAAATGGTTGCAAAAACCGGGTTTGAAAATCGTCATTACGACGGCCTAGAAAGGCGTGCATCGGTCGGCGAAAGACCGAGGTTTGAAACGGCCATTATAACGGCGCAAAAAGGTGATTTTGAAAGTTTGAAAATGACACGGAAGGACTTATGATCAAGTAGCGCATAAGCATTCACAGTTTCATTATATTATGCATCATGCTGACTCGGGTTTTGGCTTAAAAGGGTGGGTTACACACCAAGCGATCAAACCCCGATTTGAGAGAGGGATACCAATCCAAACAAAATGTGTAAGGAGGGTGCCCTAGCCTCATGCTCGAAAGTGATGAAAGCTCTTTGACGAAACAGAAATGTGTAACGTCAATGGTATGCCTGACTCAATCGGGATTCGAAACGCGGGGATGAGAAAACTCACGCCGACGAGACGAGCCAATTGGTCGAAAAGGGTTAGGTTGTGGGCCCAGACAAGGAACCCCACCGTAACCGTAATATCAATTAATGCATTCCAACCAAGACCTCGTTCGAGTCTCACCATCTAGGGATCACAAAGACGTAAGTGTCCTAGTTTTCCCCAGCGGAGTCGCCAATCTGTGGACATGGCCCACCTGCGAGCCCACTTCGTTCCGTGGACGTACAACGGTCTTTTGAAAGCCACGCTCGGCGGCATAAAAATGCTTTCGACCGGATCGTTTTAGATCAGTCGGTTTCGTCTCGGTAAGGGTCTCGAAACGATTAGAGATGTTCGGACTCGCTACCAAGCATTAGTGGGATGCCTGGAACCCGTTTGAAATCCACTTTATACCTCGGTAAAATCAAAGCATAAAGCAGCGTTTGACATAGGTACTAAAGATAAGGAAATCGTCCCTCTTTAGCATCCTATCTCTAGAATGACTCTCGTACGCCCTGGATAAGGTCGTCCACTATCCAAAGTTTCTGAGTAAGAGGTGAAGGTACGTATTGGGAAGCCCTTTAATCAGACACCCAATCCCGCCTGCGTTAGCGGCCTATACTGATCGATCTTGGTTGGTTGAATGCAAAAGTTGATAAAACGGTTTAAATGCATGAATGCGCATCCAATAATTTAAACCTAACATGTGAGAGCTTTCTAAGTCGGTTGATTTAATACAAGTATCAAGTATAAGATGTCGAGTTGGATTAGTGATTGATTTGCATGCAAGACGGAAATTAAACATCCATTTACCGTATTAGGTTTAGGGTGCATAACATGATCCATTTGTCTTAGTAAGGCATTTTGCAAATATGATTTTGAATAGTCATCTGATCCGTCCTATATCCGGGCTAACCGGAGTCGGGATCGTCCTAGACTTATGCTGGAAAGGGGACATGCCTTGTACCAGACGGCTATATGAGGCGCGAGCCAGCCGATGGTGTAAAGGGGTCTCCCCTGGTTCTGAAAATGAGAAAGAAAAGGCCTGCTTGAGGCGCGGGTTAGCCTACGGTTATATGCCGTATTCTTAACATTTGAAAAACGTTATAAAACGTGTTGAAAAATGGGTGTTTGAACCCGGTTTGATTTGAAAGGGTCCTTTAGACTGCATTTGTTGATTTGAAGAACTAGACTCGAATAATCATCATTATTTTGAGAATATTCGGTGCCGGGTTCGATTTGACAAACATGACATGAATAGTTTTGAAAATAATTATGAACTAATTGTTTTAAGTTCATTTGAATGTAATTAGTCGGTACTCGTCATCGTACCCGGGTTAAAATCCGGCATGGTATGTAGAACCAAGGACGACTTTGTGTTGGTGACTAATTTGTTTATTTTGAAAACGTAAAGAAATGATGAAAGGCTTTAAAATACCTCCCAAAAATGAAATAAAAGGGTTTAAATACCTTTTAAATGTCATTAACCAAATATTATCACCGAAACTCGGATTTAACCGTCATGGTATATGGAACAAAGGATGAAAAATGTTTTATGGTTAAAACAAATGAAATAGAATAAAAAAAAGGTTTGAAAATATTTGAAATGGTAAAAACCGATTACAAATATGAAAATGAATTAAAGGGAAATGACGAGAACAAACACGGTTGATCTCTGACCTGGACACCCCATTTAGGCCCGGGCAAGCCGGCGAACCAAGGGGCTTCTATCTCAGGCCAAAAATCAGTTTTGGCTCGTTTATCCCATTGTTTGGTTCATGTTATGCACGTTTTAGCACGTTATAGTCATGAAACAAATGAAAACATAATAAAAGAGGATTTTTACACCCTCAAACTTACATGTTTGGTTATGGCGAGTGACCGACGTAAGTGTAACAACTCGTTTGATCGGAAAAAACTCGGTTTAAAACCGTTTTGGTAAGTAAAAAGAGTGTTTTTAATGTTAGTGATGGTGTAGTGGTCGAAGTGGTCGGTCAAGTGATTTAATGCACGATGACGGTACCAAACAATGTGTAAGGCTCGTGTTTACGATCGGTAGGTCGTAAATACGCGTCGGGTTGTGACTTAAGAAGTCGAGTCGAGAATTTTAAGGGAGAAAAGAGGAGGCGGACACTCGCGTAAATCCTCAAATGGGTGGCATTTGAGGGGTATTTATAGGGAAATGAGTGGTTGTGTGAGTTTTGAGCGACGTGGCCACTTGGACTGCTCAAAGAGGCGCGAGCCACGTCGTGGTTCTTCGAGTTGTGTTGTCACTTTCACAACAAACGCAATCATGATTTGTTCTATCCTAGGTTTTGTAGTCACATGTTTGGTACTTGACCAACATGAATCCGGAAAAACTTAAGGTAGAAGGTTTGAAATGTTTGTTTTTTTGTGGTTGACTCTGTTTGACTCGTTGTTGCAGTCGGGATTTGAATTTTTGAGTCGGTTTTTGGTCCGGTGTCGATTTTGACTCTAGTTAGTGTCATTGTGACCCCGTCGTCGTGCATTAAACACTCTAGGTATTTTTGAAGTGTTTTGAAATGTTTTATTTTCGAAATCGTTTTAAGTTTTCCGACGTAAAGTTGTACACAAACTGTCGATCAAACGCCGCGATTCCAAAACATGTTGTAGCCCGATAATCATCGGGTGTTTGTTGGAGTCTCAGCAGATACTGGGTATCTACACCTTCCCTTGGTCTACCCGGCCACCTTTGTGAATTGGGAGAGTTTTTCTCTTCTAATTCACACAATTCATTCTTATAAGAATATAACCTTTATAATAACTCATCTATCTCTAGTTTTGTTATGAACACACTAGAAAATAAATCTCATAAATCTCTAATATTATTTCTCTATTACTAGAAGTAGTAATCTTATAATATTAATATAAGGACACAAATACTAATTTCTAGTAACAAAATTAGTACTTGTATTAAGAGTGATTACCTTGGTACAATCCTTAAGGAGTAGATACCATCATTGGATCTAGGGTTTTCTTGGGCATTTGGATTTTTCTTTAAGAAGACTAACTTGGTAGGAGACCAATTAGTATAAACCATTTCGGCCCTTAATGTAAGATTAATCGATTTCTTCTTACGTTATATCATTATGTTTTGCATGCATAAGATCCTTTTAGTTTATGACTTAACTAATAAATATAAAGTTATTAGAAGTGTCTAATAAGAGTTTTATGAATCTTTCAATTGGTATCATAGCAATGGTTGTAGCATGCATAATCGGTTATTGTTTTTCCGAGTTAAAAGTGTTAACAAATAAAACTAATATTTTGTGATTTATGATGACAAAGGCCACGAAATTTTTGCATGAATAACATTCTGGTCCTAAATTTATTTTAGGTCATTTTTGATGATTTATGGTATAAATATTGCTCTTTAATTTTTTTTTTAAGTATTTTTATTACATTTTATTTGGTAAAATGACTTTTAAATACTAAAATATGTTAGACTTTTATTCTGACTTTGAAATTTTTACACGACCTGACATGCATATTTTACACATTGTATGTAAAATTACGTAGAAAATGGTTTTATATTGCATGATTTATGATTTTTACATGATAAAAATTTATTAAATAGAGGTATTTTGGTTAAAAATGGTTAGACTTCGTTTACGCTCATGAAATTTTAGTATGTTGTCACATACAATATTTAAAGACTGTATGTAAATTTTGAAATAAGGTGGTTTCATTTTGCATGATTTATGATTTTTAGATGTAAAATTCACATATATAGTGACTATTTTAGCAAAAAATAGCTAAAATAAATTTTATGACATGAAAATTTTTCCCAATGTTATGTATATGATATGAACATCAGATCTAAAGTTACATGTTAAATTTCGTATGATTTAAATGGTTATTAATTTTTATGTGATATAAATTGATAAATAGCAACTTTAATGGTCATTAATATAAAAATTCGATTTTGGGGCTTAAAACTTTGTCATTTCCAGGTTCTAGAAATTTATATAGAATATTCAAAATTTTAATTTTCATTTTTACATAATTTTATGTTTAATTTGGAACTAAGGGTTTAAAGTTATGTATCATTGTAACACCCCGGCCCAAACTAGGTCGGGAGCGTTACTTATGATACGCTCCATTGTGATCACACACCTAGCGGGAGAGGATTCTGGGTTAGCGGTTATGCTCCCAGGCGCAACGAGTGATAGGCTTAAATGACTAGTGCTTAAAGGGATTGGAAGTACTACTCATATCAACAAAGTGCACATTCTTTTCTGGTTATCCATGCGAAAGAACTCCACGGTTAAGCGTGCTTGATTGGGAGTAGTCTTAGGATGGGTGACCTCCTGTGAAGGTTCCCGGGATGAGCATGAGTGAGGACAAAATGCGCTGGAAAGGACCCGTGTTGATCTGTGGGCCATGTACACAGCCTGGTGAGCTATCATAAGTAACCGCTCCCGGCTCGGTTTGGGCCGGGGTGTTACAATCATACGATTTATTTGTGAAATAAGTTGAATATTTTCTATGGGCAAATTTTTATTAAAATTTTGGAATATTGGGAATTTTCCAGAATATACAAAATTATGATTTTGGAATTTTGAATTTTTTTATGACTTAATTGGGAATTATTTCTTTATTATTATGAATAAAAGATGTTTAATGACCAAAAATAGAATATCAAATTGAATTATTGTCAAATATTTAGTGAAGACTAAATTTTTGAGTCCTAAGAAGGCTGGGGTAATTAACTTGGACATAGATTTGATTTATGTAATATTGTGTGATTTTAATAAGTTAATAATCACAACGATCCATAAAACCGGACCGAATATACGATATTAGCTTAAATAGGGATATTTGGCACATCTCATGGCATGTTTCATACATATATTAATGCTGCATTTTTATTATGATTGTTATATTTTAATTTTGTATAATTTTGAATTATGTAATTTGTACTTAGTATGGCCTTAGTATTTTTTTAATTGATATTTCCCGAAATGAATGGGGATATCAATTCGGTTGTAATTAATTTGATCTCGTATCACTTTTATTTTTATTTTTGTTTTTTTCTTTTTATAATGTATAAAGTAGAAAAGCTATGTAATTTATTTGCCCCGGATACCCTTGAAGACGGTGCCATTCGGAAAGGCGTTCCGAAAAAGACGGTGTTGCCTTGGAGTGCGTGCCAAATGAAGTTCAAGGGACCAAAGGAGTTGGTTTCCGAATTTGTAAAATAGTTTATTAGATTTACTATTTTAGGAAGGCCATACTAGGATTTTATCTTTTTGCTTTGCATTTGTTTTATATGTTTGCATGCATAGCCAAATCGCCATAACTAAACATGCATATTATTTTATCGAGTCATCGACCGTGTCAATTATGATTATCGTAGTTCACCGCTTTAGTTCACTTAAAACGAGATAGATAATAAATTGACAAGACCTCTCATTAAATAATAATTGAGAATTAGCCTTACCAAATAATAGAACCATGAATCCCAATTTCATAAGGAAGTAGGCTCGGCTCACCGGGGTGCTAAACTTGTTACGTTGGGTAAGTGGGTAGTAAATTGTTATTACATCAAAATTTGGATTGAGCTCAACGGAAGTATTCGTGACCGTAGTCGCATGTGTTCCGGGCTAAAGATAAATATTAAAGTAATTTTATCGACCGAGAGTTCTAGAAGTAGAATCGATTAAAGAGTTAATCCACCGAGTTATATTGAAAAGGGATGAATCAACTCACCGTGCCCGAATTGATTTGAATTTAGATCTCGGGATCATTTATAATAGTAGGATAGAGGTCACTATATAAATGCTTAAAACTTGTTTAAAATATTTACAAGTATTATTAAAACGATAGATGTTTATTAATTCCTTCACTTCCTATTTTGTGTTGATCTTCTCAATGGAAGCCGAACTCCAAAGAAGTGCTATAAAGATTATCACCGCATATGAGAACTATATGAAGCTTATGAGCACGTTTTCACATGCTTCGAGGATCATTCAATATGAAGCGGCATCCACATTCTTTGTTCTCAACATTAAGGAAGGCTATAACGTTAGCCCTCATGTGCTCAAGTTGATGGAGCATGTTGAGACTCTAAAATTCCAAAAGGTAGAGATTCCCGAGGAACTCGTCATTGACCGAATTCTTCATTCCTTAAACAAAGTTAAGGCATATGTTCAATTCAGGGTGAATTTTAATATGCAAAACATGAAAGTTTCCCTTGATGAATTGCACAAAATGCTTGTACAAGCCGAGAGGGACATGGGGCTAAGTGTCAGCACCACCAAGGATGTGCTCAACATTAATCAAAAGAGCAAAGGGAATTTCAAGAAAGGTGGCAATAAGGGAAAGAAGCAAACTCCCTACTAAAACAAAGGAAAGGCTTGCGAAGCTAGCTCCTCTAAGCCGAAGAAGGGTGCCCCGTCTGGGGAAAAATGCCACTATTGTAATGGTGTTGGCATTCGAAGAGAAATTGTCCAAAGTACATTGGCGATATAAAAGCTGGAAAAGTTATATCAGTAGGTAAATAACTATCCCTACCTTTTATGTTTCCATCCCAACTTTGCTAATTTGATACAAGTTGTGATGATTACCCTTTTTATTGTAATTAGGGCATTCAAGCAAGGACAAGGGCAAAGAAAAGCAAGCCTAGAAGATCTTGAGGGATGCAATATGTAGCCGCCTATGGTGCTAGATCGATGAAAGCTTGGCTTTATTTTGCTTTGTCGTTTTTTTCATGTTGTATTTTGAAATTTTAGAACCTTTTTGATTTCCTCGTTTGACTTGGAAATTTGGTTATTTCCTTAAACAATGGTTGTATTTGGATATTGGTGACTTGGTTTGCAACCCAAGTCACTTACTTTATTGTATCGTTTGTTCTAAAATTTTTCATCATACACTACTTGCATCTAGAAACATAAGATTATCGACTTAAATTGATCAAATAGACAATTATAATGATTGAGTCATTATATGTCCATGAGCTATGAATTCGATTATCCTTATGCCATTGTGACTAAAGTCACAACTTACTTATGCAAGATCAATTATAAAGTTATATTGAGTTATTGAACTCACACTAAGGAACGTTAACAACCTTATTTGATACACCTATCAAGTTTAAATCGTCTAGTCTATATTATCTTTTCAACATGTCTCGAATAAATCACTATAAAGTTGATATGTGATTTGTTTTCTTCCTTGACCATCATTGTTTGTGGCTCAAATCTATCTTTGGAGAAAGAGGACATTTTTCCTAAAGATAGAGTGGGAGTGGATTTAGCCACAAACATTGACTAGAAGGAAACTACGTGAGGAGACCAAAAGAAGATGTTCTTAAGGGAACTACGTGAGGAGACCAAAAAAAAGATGTTCTTAAGAGAACTACGTGAGGAGACCAAAAGAAAGCGTTCTTAAGGAAACTTGAGACTTATGAAAAGACTAAAGAATATGTTCTTGGAAAATTAGATTTTCATCTAATCAAAGGGATATAAATAGAGATTTTAAAATTCGACATTTTACTTAAGAGCCTAATGAAACTAAAATGGTATCCATACAAGTAAATGGATTTATTTGAGATTGTTGAGACCAATCCAAAGTAAATAGAAATTTATGATTAAGAGTTGCATAGAGAGGCATGTCAATGTCTACAAAAGCTAAGATAATTGTTAACTATGCTAAAGATTCAAATTATTGCTATACCTCATTATGAAAATAAGTAAGGTATTAAAACCACTTTCCAAATGGGTATTTTGAAAGGGATATGTGAATGACATATATGGTTTTAACTAATACTTAAAGAAGCAAAGATTATTCCCAATCATGTAATGTTTCGAACGAGTTGTCGAAAATAAAACATGTGTGTACATGGACTTGAGTGGGAGCAAGTGACTGTCATGTTTAGACATGAAGTTCAGTGGGAGCTATCATCCTTGAAGAATTGCATAAACTATTACTCATTGGGAATGACGTAGAAGTAATTAGGTTTTTAATTCTGGATGATATTGGACATTATGCAAATCTATTATAACATGGGATGTTGGATTGGTACTCAGATAACTATCATATGTTGATAATGATCTTTCATCTTGAAAATGTCAATAAGTGAAGTAGGTTGTTCATATTGTTGAATAGTTGAATTATCATAAAGTCATGATCATTCACATGAACCTAAGAACTGTTGTTTACATGAAATCAATTACTAATGTTTCCGCCATTAGAATTATCAAGTATGCCATAATGCACATGTCCTAGATGAATTACATGCTTGGAGAATGATAATTCGATAACAAGCTAACCCATATGAGAATCATTGGTAAGCCTTAATGAACCGTCATGAATTCTCAAGGAGAACTAATGGTCTGTTCTAGAGTTTGGAAAAATAACAAGTTGTGTGTTAAGAGGTTATACAAACTCAAGTTTCCAAACTCATTTGGATTTGTGAAAACCCTAGGCTGGTTTTGTTAACCTAAGGAGAAAATGACTAGAAAGGGTATTTTATTGTAATCCATTGCAAGAATCTACGAAATAAACCTAAGTACGTTGTGATTAGGTGGTGTACTATAAAAACTACAAGTAGTGTTGTCCCCCGAAACCCACATCACAAGTTATATGATAATAGCAAGAGCTTCTTTCAAGTTAAAGAACCTGAGTGTAGTATGAAGTCTGGACATGTACTTAGTAAAATTCATGCTATAAGGGATAACATGAAATTGAAGGAAATTGCAATTCATGAAGTTTGAACACTTGGACACATGGTATGTTCACAAGTTAAACTTTTATTGTATTTGACAAGTTTATAAATACACTTATGATTATAAGACATAGAGTAGTAATATGGTATTGACTACTCGTATGTGATAATCACATTTATTGTTTGAGTTATCATTAACTCATCTTGTATTTTGTTACATCCAAATGGGTTATTGAGACAATATTGAACCCCATTAAAGTGAACTGGATTAACATAGTATTCGCCCCTAGTTACTTATATGAGGTGACATCTCGAAGTAATTAGAGTGTGATATGATTGATGGCAAGTTCAAGTGCCATAGAGTCATAAGAGATGACTAGTCGATCACATAGGCAGACTGTGAGGGACACTCTGTCGGGCTTATGACCGCTTATAGAGTTCTGGAAATTTTTATAGCCTGGTCGTGGCGAGAGCTACTATAGTATTCTTTTGAGTCGATTCTTTGACTAAAGACTGTTCGCCTAAGATGGAACAGTTTCAGAGTTACTTTGATTTATGTTCTGCTACCTTCGTAATTAGGGTCAAATGGGCATGTTTTGGGTTATGATGAACTGTGGCTAATCAAAGGGAAGAGTGCAATAGGAACTGTCCGTCCCTATCAGGGTTATCTTATATATCAAGGCCACTCGAGGAGTAATGAACTAGAAATACGTGGCCACGCTCGAAAGGTATCTATGGTAGATAATTCGGGTCAGACAGTTATTCTCCAGATCGAGGAAACCACTCTTGATATGATCAAATGCAAGTACGACCTGCAAGACACCTTGCATTGAGTGGGAGATAGTAATAGGACAAGAGAATTGGTGATGCACACTTGTCGCGGACAAGTGGGAGATTGTTGGAATATGTGTCCTCGACAATAATGCGATCATATGTTTAAATCTCATATTAAGAATGCTAAAACGAAAGTAATATTTTATTGTCAACTGATCCATATTAATCGGTAATGTTTGGCTGGCTAGAGTTTAACATTACTGTCGTATGACGGTCGTGATCAGTTGATCCCTTAAGGTCATACCTCTAGGGTAACACTCCTAATTGATTAAATGATTAATTGTATGTTGATAAAAGTTAATTAATCCCTTAAAATTGAAAATATGATTTCGTGAGTATGAATACGTATCTTATTGTAATTTGATTAAGTAAGATTAGTTCTAAGTAATTAAATTGTTTTATTACTTGTGGTTTATTTATTGTTTATGAAACAATTAAAATAAGAATGAATGGTTTATTATAAATACAAGTAGTTGTGATTTATAATTCTATGACCCATTTTAAGTAATTGTAATTGTGAATTAGTAGTTAATTTTTGTATGTGATTTATTTTGTTTATATAATAATTTTTATTAAGTTAAAAATGCATTATTAAACAACATGTCTAGTAACATGTCCAAAATGTCACACTACACAAATTGACATTTGACAAACTTAAAATGGACCCATTTTAACCTATGGGAGCCGTGTAAATGGGAGGATAAAAAGAAAATTGTGCTTTGTTCTTTTAATTAGTGGAAGGCATAATGATGACCTACTAATCATAGGCTTGCATGCCTACATCTTGAGAAGAACAAACTTGCAAATACATTGGGCACCCTTTCCTAGGTCTACCCGGCCACTCTTGTGAATTGGGAGAGTTTTTCTCTTCTAATTCACACAATTCATTCTTATAAGAATATAACCTTGATAATAACTCATCTCTCTCTAGTTTTGTTGTGAACACACTAGAAAAAAAATCTCACAAATCTCTAATATTATTCCTCTATTACTAGAAGTAGTAATCTTATAATATTAATTTAAGGACACAAATACTAATTTCTTGTAACAAAATTAGTACTTGTATTAACAGTGATTACCTTGGTACAATCCTTAAGGAGTAGATCCCATCATTGGATCTAGGGTTTTCTTGGACATTTAAATTTTTCTTTAAGAAGACTAACTTTGTAGGAGATCAATTAGTATAAACCATTTCGGCCCTTAATGTAAGATTAATCGATTTCTTCTTACTTTCTATCATTATGTTTTGCATGCATAAGATCCTTTTAGTTTATGTCTTAACTAATAAATATAAAGTTATTAGAAGTGTCTAATAAGAGTTTTATGAATCTTTCAGACTTATCATATTAAGCCTATGAGAAGGCCTTTGGTTAGTAAGATTTAGCAATGCTTTGCATCTTTCTTAACCTTTTCTATATACGATTTCCCTTCGTTATGTATAATCTTGTATTATAAAAAAGAAACTTTTTGAGTACTTGTATAGATCCAGTCTAGACATAGATTCTCTTTCTTTAAAACAGCTCCCACTGTCCTCACAGTGTGTCAGACTCATCCCTCTTGCATATCTCATTGTGGCAAGTGTACTCAATTTCCATTGTATATATCTCATTTGTTCAACTGCCTAGAACGTTTCTAGCAAATCTACTCCTAAAAAATTATAGTCAAGACGCTTATCTAACCATGCTTATGTGTTTAGAATATGGTTTTTGTGTAACACATTGCACATAAATCCAACAATTATTTCCAAACATTTAGCTTCATATCTTTAGTCCTTCTTGAGTACTAACGGATGAACTAAATGGTTATATAGTGACTTTCACAAAGATTCGATTTTTAACCTTTATCATACTCGAAGCACAAAAAAAAGGTGATACATCTTAGCGTAATGAATTAATCCTGCAGCAGAAGCAAATGGATTCAATTTCTACATGTTCAATACTTTTGAACTTGTCAAGATTCTTATTAAAATAAGAATATTAACTTTACGCTAATATCCATCGAACTGTATATCTTAGAGATGTATTATTCTTCTCCTAAGTCTTTCATCACTCATAGTGATTAATATATCATTTACATATAAGACTAATAATACCACCCTACTCCCACTAAACTTCATGTATAAACAAAACTACTCGACAATTCGAGAAAGGCTTATCACATGATTAAAACATACCATTAAACTTCTTGACGTCTACTTAAGACTTCTTCTAAAGTTTGCATCGTACCTTAGGATAGTTGTGATTTACAAAACTCATGCAAGATGATTTTCAAATCTAACAGTCAAATAATATTATAAAATCCGAATTTAATGAAGCGTTCAAATTGGTGCAAAGCTTTTACCACCAATCAACCAAGTTATGGAAACATTTCAATGTTTATGTTTAGTTCGGACTTTAGTGGAGTTGAAACTAGATAAAGCATCTTAATAAGTTACAGGTTTGTCACTTTAAAAAAAAAAAAATAACATGACTCCTGTCCACTTAGGTTTCGAAGTAATATCTACTGATTTTGATCAAGAAGGAACATTTTCCTACGTCTTATGCTCAGTTTGTGCCTCTTAAACGTTTTTTCCCACTCTGTCTTTAGGAGATAATCCTCTTTTCTTAATAGACAGCATCACGAGCCAAAAACCGTTCGTACTCGTGATCATGTAGGAAAAATGAGCACATGCTTACTATCGAAACAAGATATACTTTAGGTACCATGCCTAACCATATCTCATATGAAATGTATACGATTTCTTTAACTATGTTTTGTTTTAGTGGAAAATTAAATACCAGACAAAATTGTAACAGAACCTATCTCCAACTCTATTGTAAAGATTTGAATCATATCACATAGGATTCTTTCTCTCTTTCTAACACACTCTATCTAATATTATATGCTTATGAAAGTGAACTTGTGATACCATATCACACTCTATTTGGTGCAAATCAAAGTCATTACTTTATTGTTCCCTACCTTAACAAATTACTAATACTTTAGTTTTATAATCTCTAGGTTTTGATACTTTATGTAAAGAATTCGTTGAACTTATTCAAAGAATTTATGTTCTTACCTTACTAAGTGGATACCAAGTATCTACCTAGATTGTCGGTAAAACAGATGAAATAATAATGACCTTTTCTGATTGAAGTTGTATTCGTGATGTGACCATTATTTGAGCATATTTAGTCTCCGAATTAGCCTTGTTCCCATGCTTTTTAGTGCATATTTAGGTCATTTATTGTCTTTAGTCCTTTGTTTAGCATATTCTTTGAGGTTTTGATCCCTTGGTAGGAAAGGAGTGCAAACCTTGCATTTTCATGGCAAAATAGAGCTAAATTGATTGAATTCAATGACCAAGCATCAAAGAGAAGACAAGACTAGAAGGCCTTTGTACATATTATAGTAGTTGGGCAATGATGAGAAAAGATCCTTGCATCTCCGACAAAATCCCCGAGGATTATTGGAAGAAGGAGGAAGAAAAGAAGAAGGGAAGAAGCTGACTCCGAATCCGAGCGGATTGCCCTCTGGACGCCCGTCCAAGACCCGGAATCCGAGTGTCTTCTTCATAGGGACGCTCGTCCAAAAACACCACAATCCGCCCGTCCAGCCAATGAATCCGCTCGTCCAAAAGCCAGACAATCCGCTTGTCCCGTGCCTTGGACGCTCGGATTGTGTTACAGCTATTCCTGTTTTCTTCTTGTTCTATGAAGGATGCGCATATCTCGGAAAGACTAGCAAAAAGGAGACTTGCATATTTTTTTGAGAGGAGCGATTCCTCATGAACTTAATCGTCATTTAAACCCTTAGTAAACCCCAATTTGTGTACCTAATCCCCACAATAAATACCCCATTAGTCTAATTAGATAATCATGTTCTTCTTATCAATCTTTAGTGTAGTTTATATCAATCTAATCTCTCTTTAATCTTGTAATCCACTTTTAATCAAGTCTTAATACAAATCTCATTTCCTTAATCTCTCTTTTGTTCATCTTTTATTTTGGGTAATTGAAGATTATTTGGGTTATTATTGGGAGATTGACAACCTTCCAATGAATCATCAAGTACTTCTATTATTCTTTTCTTTATTATTGGAATCATTAGTTGTGACTACCTCATTTTTAGCGTAAAATAAACACGTAAAATTTTACAGAAAAACTGACAGGATATGTTTGTAATTGGTTCAACCAGATAAAACTTGTAATTTTAAAAACTTTTCTAAACCAACCACAAACACTTCCAAATGAAGAGTGCCAAAACCTGCAAATACTAACACCCTAATTTACATAACATGCTAAAGTCGCGAGAATAAAGTGATACAAACCAAAGTAAGAGAGGGAGACATATGTCCCTTCAAAATATAAACACAACCAAATGTTTAAAGGTTTACTACAAAATAACCAAACTAAGTCCAAGGTTCTTTTGCTCACTAGCTCGTCTGTGACCCCATCTAATCATTATCAACCTGTCAATCGCATTTTATACAAACACGAAAGCCACAATTCAGTGGGGAGTAACTTCGAGTCCTCCCAGCCACGAAATGTCATATTTAATGTAACATGTAACGTAACATGTAAACCACATCACAAATAATCTAGATATCAAATATTCTAACAAGTGAACTCTAATCTGACCAAATTAAACTATCATGTGAAACATATAACAAGCAGTAATCCAAACTTTATCAATTGTAACCGGCTTGCATCTCACCTATTACAATTCATAAAATCACCATACAAGAAAGGACAATATATCAAAGACAGGCATAAGTTCTTAGTACGGTCAATAGTCACTCTGTAACTCGAGTCTATACCACGAGGTAGGGAAGGTAATCGAACCGGTATCATGGCTCGAGGGTTCTATCAAAACATGGCCAAGACACAACACAACCCTAGCCTAAAATCACAAGAGACCTAGACATGCGGATACACACCACCGCACCCAAGACCCACAATTTTTCTAAAACAAAGTGAGTACCCTAAGGAGTCCACCAAAGGGTTTGCTAGTACTTAAGCTGACCACTTACTATCAAAATAATTAACGAGGTCATGCCCCAACTTGGATATAATCCCACCAAGTCAGGAACACAAAGGCTATTAAGCAGTGAACATATACTCGTCAAAGACTATAAAGGCCTATCTATGACAAACACAACAACCTGCAAGAAGTATTCAATACCAATTCCATTTCCAGCAATATTAACAATATTAAAGGTTTCGGGGAATCTAAGGCCGTTTCTACAACATAAGAACCCATTCAAATCAACCAACAATATATGTGAAATAAAAGCATAGTTAATGGCCTAAAACAAGAATAAGGCCAATTATCCAATTCACACATTAATTTCATCCAACCGAATTTTTACCCGCAACCCCAGCCCTGCGACAGGTACGGGTTCAATCGCGGTTGACCAATCACACAATTGACTGACATCGATTCAGTCAAAGGGATTAAGGGCTCAGTTTTCGGCATAATCATCCAAACATTGCAATTATCGCTATAAAATTCATTTCAAGCCTATTTATTACAATTTCATATCATAACCTATACTAACATGTGCAAACTACCAATATAAGCATGATTTTACCATCAACATTATATTTACTACTAACATTATTCATTTCAAAAGATTACCCATATGTTACTTATACTAAATATAACAATAATAAACCCGAAAAGCCGAACAACGCATGGAAAATTCGCGAAAACAAGCAACGGGCCGACCCGGGCCAAGCACGGGCCTGCCGCGGCCCGTCACGGGCCTGTTTCACTGCTGTGAACAGTACCACGGGTCTGTGAACAGTAACTTTTCTATAAATTTTTCGGTAAAACGACGCCAAATACTCATACGGACTCCGAATTGAGTGATTCAAGTGGCTAAACCACCTAATTTTTCGACGCCGTTCAATATGTCATATTTTTGGAAACATTGGAAAATGTCTCGGTCCGGTACTGACACGCTCCAGCCAACACGCGGATTTGTCCCATCAAATAATTACTCATCCAAATTTGTTCTAAACAATAACATAATACTCATCTTACTCCATTTATTTATTTATCAACAAGATCGTCTCAAACAACAACAAATAACAACAACAACAACAAACAACAAATACAACTACTAACAACAACCAAAACTACTTAAAACTACTTAATGTGACATTAATTCGTCGAGTAACTCGGAATGGTTACTTTAGACTAGCAAAGAGTCAAGTAATAACTTGAGAAACCTTCTAAAACCCCAAATTACTCTTCATCTTCAACCTAAAAGGAGGGAAAAACGAGTTGCTTTATGATAAGAAATCGAATTGTCTTTTAAGACGGTATTTTGAAACCTCAACAAAATAGAAGATTTCTTACCTTAAAAGAACGAGCAAAGAACGAGGAAGCTAATGGTACAAAAATAATGGAGTTTGGTTGAGAAATGAAGGCGGGATCTTGGTTTGGCTGGGACGAAAATGGCGTACGGAGGAACTCTATTGTTTTGTTGTTGTTGCTGTGCTTGTTTGCAGGAAAAAGAAGAAGAAAAGTAGAGATGTAGTGGGGATGGGGTCACGCATGACCAAACAACAACAATAATATAGTAGTAATAATAATAATAATAACACAAATTATCAGTGTAGACATGACATATCCGTCACCTTGGAGTGACGGATACCATTTTACCTTACAAAATACACACTTTTTATCTCTCTGTAACACTATTTATATGGTCCCCTTTCTCCACTAACCCATTTTGTTAACTTTTTATCTCACAAAATATCCGTCACAAGGGAGACTGATTGTAATAATAATAATAATAATACTAATTGATTTGGAGTTTGTACGCAGGAAGAAGAGAAAAGAAAGAAAGAGGAAAGTAGGAGGTGGGGCGTATGGACCACAACAACAATAATATTAATAATAATATATAATAATAATAATAATAATAATAAATGTGGGGTGTGTGCTTTGTTCTTGTTGTTGTTTATTCGAAAAGAAGGAGAAGGAGGAAAGACACATGGTCCACAACAATAAATAATAATAATGCTAGTACATAATAATAATATATAATAATAAAGATATTTTAAAAGTAGAGTGTAGGATGTCAGGTAGGTGCGATGTGTTGTCAAAATAGGATAGGTCGAGAAAGGTTAGACTCACAAGTGGAAATGTGACGGTCTATAGCTAGACGAAAAAAAGGAAGGGAATTATTATTATTACTGTCACTGTTATTGTCCGACCAAAAATGTGTATACATTTATTATTATATAAATCGTGCCTTAAAAATATAGTTTAATCGTACGTATTTTTATATAAACGAGCTTTTATATAATACGTTTATAAAAATCGTGTTTGACATAAAATTAATTAAATTGAATAATTCAAAAATATATAATAAAGTGGTTAAACGGTTTAATAAATTTTAAATGTTAAAATGGGAAATTGGCGGGTGTTACATTAGTAGGTATAATTCTCTTAATCCCTTTTTAATTATTGTTAATCATCTTCATTTATTCATCATGTTTTACTTTGTTGGTATGATTGACAACCTTGCTAGCATGTTCGACATGATAATGAGTGAGTAGTTTCCTTAACTAGGGTTAATGGGTAATTAGGAGAAACCAACATGGGGGATGATTCACGCTTAATCTAATATGTTTTCATAGTTTATTTGCTAGCAAGTTGTGATCTCAACCTATGCACATGTTATGTTTAATGAAATGCGAGCCTATGAATCCTTGCATTTTTTACCCATCACTTACCTTTTCAATGAGATTTGTAAGACATAAACCAACTCGAGTCTCATTAGACCATGCATATAGTTGAGTAGGAAAGATTAAGTCGACTTGTAGGTGTTGTACAATCTAATCGATTCGGCTTCGGGACCCAAACTTGTGGACATGGTCCACGGGGGCGCTTGGGAACAAGCGTTTGCATATGTGGAGTCGCCACCAATTTATTATGGAAAATTGGAAACCGTTCGAATACCTCGTGCGATGTCAAGACACAAAGTAGTGACATGAATACCAAGAACTCGTTACCCTTAGCATTCTATGTCTAGAATGACTCTCGTGGATGCCAATGAATACGGATGTTCACATAGATCTGGAGTAAGGGGTGAGGGTACGTATTAGGAAGCTCTTTTGATCGAACACCTAATCCCGCCCGCCTCGATAGCGCCCTCTACTAATGATTAGGGAAGTTATGTATACTCGATATATCGTCGATTATATGCATGTAATGCAACATCCAAGTTTTAATCCTAGCATGTGAAGATTGATACTAAGTCGGTTAACACGTAATTTAGCATAGATTAGGTCGAAGTAGGAATTTAAGCTCAATTATATGTGAAGGCATACAAATGATACAATAAAAGAAATACAATGGAATACAATAAAGAAAATTACAATAATTACAATGGATTCAATTGATTTATGTCAAAAATACTTCCAAAACGGATAATTTTGAGAAAGAAAAGAATAAAGGAATAAGCGAACAGGAATTGGGCGATAATACAATTAATAGTTAATTAAATACGTAAGCTAATTAAACTAGGTCAAGGCAGAACGGAATTTCAGAGACAGAAATCAACCTGGAACAGGCGCAGCAGAGCTGCGCCCTCTGGAAGAGGCGCAGCAGTTGCTGTGTCTGTTCCAAGGGTGAGTTCTGGCTGTGAAGCCGGAACTGCGAATCGTTAATGTTAATTGGTGAATTTAAGGATTGATTACGATATTAGACTCGGATGAAAGTGATTTAATGGATTAATTACATGTGAATGGGTCATAAAAGCAGTAAAACATGGATGAGACAAATGTAAACGAATTAATTACATGAATGAAAGGTTGATTAGTGACATAGGTGAACTAAAAAGGTTAAATACGACAAATTAATGACGAATTAATGATGAATAGACAGATGGAAATATACCAAAGTTCGAATTTCAGAAACTCAATATGAAAGAATTGAATCTCTGAACCCGGATTGATTTTAATGACGAAAACCCACAAATATTGGATTACTTGGGATTTAAGTCAGGATTTTCGATGAATTATACATATTAATGATGATAGACAATATACATGTGAAATTATTGTGCTATTACGTCAAAGAATTGAAGAACAAACGAAAACAAATAATGAACAACGAATTGAAGGGACAAGATAATGAACAACGAATTGAAGGGATAACTCGATTCGACATGGGATCACGCATACTAAGGCAACAAACAAAGGAAGGGACAAAATGACAAATCTAGACGTCGACTTGTGAATTCATGAAACGTCGTGAGCGACTTCTCGTGTTTGGACTCACGGTGTTTGACTTTAATTTAAACTCGAGTGTTGACTTTGACGGAGTGACCCTTATATGATTGACCTTATTGACGGGATTGATGACACATGTTAATTCGAAGAAGAAAGGAAGTAGGATCTGCGGCAGCCTCACGAAGAGGCGCAGCAGGTGCTGCGTCCCTTCGAAGAGGCGCAGCAGTTGCTGCGTCCTTTCTCGACGGTCATCTTCTGGTAATCCGTAAAAAGGGTTTTAAAGCATGGTTTTATAAATCGGTTTTAAGAAGTATTTTTGACATAAACCTTACATTATGATACAAAAAGTAAATAACAATAATAAAAGAGAGATTTACACCCTCAGACTTACATGTTTGACGAAACGAGATGAACTAAGATTATGATTAGTGATGCTCGACTCGGATGTAACAAAAGTGCCCTCGTAAGAGGAAAACAATTAAGATTAATTAAGTTGATTATTGTGGAGTTGGTCAAATTGGTCGGTCATGCAAACGAGGCTGGTACTCAGAAGGATCCGAGCTTACGTGGTCGAATGTTCAAGCACGTAGACGCCAAAAAGTAAGAACGTGGTCTAGAATGCAAAGGGAGAAGAGAAGGGGCGGACACTCGCGTGAGAAATATGAGGAGCGAAGGCTCCTATTTATACTAATCACGTGAAGGAATAGGGTTTTCGGAGAAACTGCGGAAGTGAATCTCGAAAAGATATGAAAAGATACGAAAAATACGCAGAAAAGGACCTGGGAAGAGGCGCGGCGATCATCGCGTCTCTTTGGAAGAGGCGCAAAGACCTGCTGCGTCTGTTCCCAAGTGGTTTCCTCCTGCGGAAGAAAGATTTCCGTGTTTGGTTTATGGAATAACGGAATAATCTTATTTTCCTTAACATTTTGTATGAATATTACGGGAAATTGTTTACCAAAGATTAAAAGATTGTGAAGGATTTATAAAATATGGGATAGAAATATCCGGAACATTCCAGAACATTCTGACTCGGGATTTAACGGTTAAAAGAAAATGAAGACGGTTTTAGGCCCGGACTCCAAATGTACTCTAATTACTGTCAAAACGACCGTATCAGCGCGTAGATGACAATTAAGAGGTAGACATCAATGTTTGATCAATCACTTGACGATAAACTTAAGAACTGTCACAAATCGTTCCGCGTACCAAACATGCGGCCCAATCATCACCGAGTGGTTTGCGGGAGGTGCATAAATGAGGTATCTACAGAGCCCCACTTTGACTGAGGCTTGGACGAGGCGAAAGTCAAAGTATAGCCATCAGGTCAATCGAAGATTACAACCTGACGACTATGGCGACGCGAGGCGGTTCAAGGGGTCTGAACCAAGGACCTGTCGTCGCGAACATTTTAGAGTCTGTCGACTATCGGGGAGGGTCGTTTAAAGTCCATTAGACTACGTAAGGAGGCTCACCAGCCATAAGAAGAGACCATACCTGAAACTTCTTGAGAGATGCTTCCGGAGGTGCATAGGAGCTAAAGATAAGCGTAGGAGCCTAAGGTAAGACCTAAAAGATATATAGAGGTTTGTGCTAGGGTATGGGACCCTAAAGGAAAACATCGACGGGAAGGAGGCCAAATATAAGTTCAACCTAAGGGGTAACCAAAGTTTGGGTGTAGGAAATCTAAGAAAAAAGTGATCCTAAAGGATTATGATCCTAAAGAGGAAATGTGATCCTAAAGAAATGTGGTCCTAAAGGGACAAGGCGATCCTAAAGAAATATGATCCTAAGGAGAAAAAGTGTATGAACTTTAGGGAGTTTGGGAACCTAAAAGAAGCTAGGTGGGTGAACCTGGGTATATGAACCTAAAAGGACGGCTGGTATGGGAACTTAAAGGCTTGTGAACCTAAGAGGATTTGGGATCCTAGGGTTAAATTTAGGAACTACTGGGTTACTAATTCTTGTTTTAAACGCGTGCGCTTAAGCTTTCTTATGTATGAGAACTCCAAAAGAATTTATGGGTTTATGAACCTAAAGTCGTTGGTGTAAGGGCTTAAAGGCTTATGAACCTAAGGGAAGCCATTTTGGGATCTAAGAATCTAGGGGTAAAAATCCTAACTTTGGGTTTACGAACCTAAGGAAGGAGGCTCTGGTTTGGGTACTTCTGGAGAACGACACCTTTGCCGAACTCTATGAGGAAACAAAAATGTCAAGGGTAGAAGGACGAAAGCGGGAACTGCTGGGGAAGCTGCGTGGGTCGTCTTCAAACAAACTTCGATAAGTCTTGGGGTTGATGTTGATCTCCACGTATTGAGAGGGATGATTGTCTGTCCGTGTACTCTCGTTGGGTGAACATAATCGGGAATTGATCTCCATGTCTCGAGAGGGATTGTCTGTCCGTGTACTCTCGCTGAGGGAACATAATCGGGAACTAATCTCCATGTCTTGAGAGGGAATGTCTGTCCGTGTACCCTCGCTGGGGGAATAGAATAGAGGTGTGTCGAAACACCTGTCAAAGAATATTCGCTCGTTGTGGCAAGCGAGGTCTTGATAAAGTACTGCTTCTGATACTTACCTGCATGGTTAGTAGCCACACAAAAATGCAATCTAATATATGCACGTAAGCGATTATCACATAGACCTCTAATGAGGAAACACATAGGTTTTGCAAAAGTTGCTTCTTTTTAAAAGTCTTTTAAAACTTGTTCGAAGAAATTTATCGTTTGTAATGCGTTATGCATATTCAATGGGCTTTAGACATAGGCCTTGACATGACACAGATCTACTAGGACGCGACGCTAAATGTAGACTTAGGTTTGACTGACGCGACACTAACTTAGATTTAACGCGACACGGGGATGACTTTGACAGACTTTGTTTAAGTATGCTTATTGTTGGGAAATGTGTCCTCAACAATAGTGCGATCATATGATTTAAATATCATTATTAAAATCTCATTTTAAAGAATACAATTGGGAAGTATTTATACTTTGTCAACCGGTCAACATATATCGGTAATGATTAGGTGACTAGAGTTTGACATTACTGTCGTGTGACGGTGGTGATCGATTGACCCCTAGGTCATACCTATAGGGCAATACTCTTAATTGATCATTTAATTAATCGTATAATGTTACGAGTTAATTAAATTACTTGAAAAATTGACGGACGATTTTGGAAGTAAAATTTACGTATCAAATTGAAATGTGATTAAATGAGATACGGTCTGAGTAATTGAATTGTATCATTACTCGGATGAAATTATTGTTTAAGGAAACAATTAAATTTGAATGAATTATTATAAATGCGATTTATAAACGATAAAATATTTTAGTACAAGTAATTATGAATTACTAAGTCGATTTTGTATGTGACGTATTTTTGATAATACGTTGATTTTTAATATGTTAAAAATACATAACAAATTTATGTGACATGTGACATGTGACATATTGACAATTGACAAAAATAATATGGAATCCATATTACACAATGTGCTTAAAAAATTGGAGGAGTATTAGGCTTAATATTGTGTTTATAATTAAGTGGTAAACATAATGATTAAAAGGGAGAATAGCCATGCAACCCTATTTACCTTGTGAAGGCAAACTAATGCATGCATTGGGTCTTTTTCTTCCCCTCTCCTCTCCTCTTACACGGTTGGAAAAAGAAAAAGGAAAAGGGTTTTGTCTTTTATTTTTTGCCATACACTACATGTAATAGTGTGTAAGATTATTCATTCATCCAACTTCTAAAAAGATTAAGTTTTAGAAAGATAAAATCCTCCAAAAATCCCTCTCTCAACCGGTTTTGAGAACCCAAAAAAACCAAACAATTTTGGTTCAATTTTTCACTAGATTAATATTATACTAGCTCAAATAATATTAATTAGATTAAGAGTTAGCTTTGGGTATTATTCCTAAGGAGAGATCCTACACTTGGATCTTGTTCTTCCATAAAAGGAAAGCTCAAGAACAAAAGAAAAGGAGATTTCTCTTGTGCCCATTTGAACCGAAATTTCAATGTAAGGATATGATTTCTTCTCTATTTTATTATATTGTTTGCATGCATAAAATCCGTATTTAATTTTATGACAAATTAATTTCGACATATATGAGTATGTTAGTATGTATATGAATCTACATTTCCTTCAATTGGTATCAGAGCCACGGTTGTTTGCATGCAAATCGGTTAAAAGTTTTTCCGAGTCATAAGAATAACAAATAAAACTTGTAAAATTTGTGTTATTATGAGATATCACGAAATTAATCCATGCATGTTAATATTTATGGTCCTAAAATGTTTTAGGATATTTTGGTTAATTTTTCGGATTTTTATTGTTCATAATTTACAATAATGGCATTTAAATGTGATTTTATGAGTAAAAATGTCATTTTTGGTCTAAAATTAGCTATACTTCGAATTTACCATTGATTTTTGGATATGTTGTCACATATATTATTTTGAGATAACCTGTAAATTTTCATAATTTTTGGACTTGTTATGCTCGAAAAATGGATTTTTCATTATTAAATTCGGATTTAGGTAAAAAATAGGTTAATATGAGTTAAATTTCGAATCTGGTCATAGAAAATTAATATGTTGTCACATGCAATTTTACAAGATATGTGTAAAATAATTGGCTATAAAGAAGTCTTTTTGCATGATTTATGGATTTTTGAAGAAAAATAGCATAAATAGTGACATTATTAGTGGAAAATTAATAAAACATAATCTATGACTTAGGAAAAACGTCTAATGTTGCATTTTATTATATTTTTCAGATCCAAAATTGAAAAGTTAATGAAAATAATTTTTCCATGTTTTTATGATTATTTTATTAAAATCGATAAACCGCAACATTGTTTTTCCGGAAAAATTTCGAAATTTTTAACCTAAGATTTTTAACATTATGAGTGTCATGGAAATTTTCCAGAATGTTCATGAGTTTAAATTTCAAATTTCAAATTTATTTGAAATTTTGTGGTTTATTTGAAGTTTAATAGCTTATTTTTGTAATTTTTAGTCCATTTATGAACAATTTTATAAAATATGGGTTAATTATGGTCAAATTATTAGTGAAGACTATATTTTGAGTCCTAAGAGGTTAGGGTAATTAACTTATGCATAAATATGAGTTTATGTATTTTTGTGATTATAAAAATGTTGAAATCACGCAAAGCCGTAAAAACCGAGTAATATACGATATTGGCTAATTAAAGGCGATTTAGCATAAAATTGAGCATGTTCATACATATTATAATGCTGCATTTTCTTTATGATTGTCATAATTTTAATTTATGTAATTTTGAATTATGTAATTTTACTTAGTATGGCCTTAGATTTAATTGGTATTTCCCGAAATGTATGGGAATATCGATTCGGTTGTAATTTTATTGTGATCTCGTATCACCGTTTTGTAATTTAATAGATTTATTTTATTTTAGTTACAAATGTATAATAGGAAATTATGTAATTTATTATGTAATTTTATTCATTCCGGAGTTCCAAAAGACGGATTTCTTCAAGAATGGCGATACATAAAGACGGTGTTACCTCGAGATGCGTGCCACAACCGAAGTTCAAGGGACCAATGGAGTTGGTTTCCGAATATGTAATAGATAAATATTTTTTCTATTTTAGGAAAGGCCATACTAGGATTTATTTATCTTTATGCTTGCATTTTATTTTATGTCACATGCATCGCTAAATCGCCATAACTAAACATGCATTGTTATTTTATCGAGTTTATCGACCGTGTCAATTAGAATTATCGTAGTTCACCGCTTTAGTTCACTTAAAACGTGATAGATGATAAATTGACATGACCTCTCGCTAAAACAATTAATTGAGACATAGCCTTACCAAATAGTAGAAACCATGAAAACCTATTTCGCGAGGGAGTACGCTCGGCCCCACCGGGGTACAAACCTTGTTACGTAGGGGAAGTGGGTGATGAATGTTAATCCACCGAATTCATGTTGATAAGGGATGTATCGGCCACACCGTGCCCAAGTTAATGTGGGTTTGGATCATGGACACATTTATTCGAAATTTGGATTGAACTCAACAAAAGTATTTGATAAGGGATGTATCGGCCCCACCGTGCCCTTGTCGATGTGTTTTGGGCTATAGATAATTGTTAATGTAATGTTATCGACCAAGAGTTCTAAAACTAGAATCGATTAAACGTTAATCCACCGAGTTATATTGATAAAGGATGTATCGGCCCCACCGTGCCTAAGTCAATATGAATTTGGGTCTTGGAATCATTTATCATAGTTGGGTAGAGGTCACTATGTAAATGCTATACTTGTTTTTCAAGTATTAATAAAACGATAAATGTTAAGTTTTCCACTATTCCGTTTTTTATATTGTTCTATTTCTTTACCACAATTCATATACGATATCATTTCGATTTTAACTCAAATCTCCATTAAAACATCGTAACTAAAGACAAATATGAATTTGCTTCTAAAACCTCATATGAACCATTGCTAAGGATCTCTTGTAAAGAGTATAGATTGAAGTTATTCATTATCAAACAGGTTTTTGATTCTTGACTAACACATCTACTTACAATGGATTATTTTTCATGTACTTAAATGAATTAAGTACCTTGAAGCGATAAATTGTTTTGGTAATTAGTTTTGTCAAGAATTCGTAATTGACCAAAATAACGCAACCACTTCAATGAAAGTTTTAAGACTAAAACGAACAAATGAAGAGTGATCTTCGTGAATTCAATTTTGCTTCTCAAAAGCAAAGACTCATTGAAATAAGTGGGAGCATTCTCTTAAACCGTTAAGATGAGGACGAGGTTCAAGAAGTAAAGATAATAATGGAATTGATACAAGGTAATGTTGAAAGTAAAGTCATTGAGGAATGACGATACTAAAACCTATCAATCCCGACCAATAAAGTTTCCATTGTCTTAAATGTTGGACACAAGAAAGGAAACTGCCCCGAATTATTGAAGAATCAACAAGTTAGTTGTGGGACATCTAATGGGACCTTCTTCTTTAAATGTTTATTTGATTAAACATAAATTTTGCTAGTACCACTTCGTCAATATTAGAAACCAGTGGAGGTTTTCATCATTGTACTTGATACATAGGATGATTAGAATATGACGACTAGCAACAATAATGTCGAGAGATAGAGTAATTGTGTACTCAATCTAGTTTTTGGATTTAAAGTTGTACTTAATTGTGACTATTAAGTGCATAAACTCTAAATAAGAATATAAACTTGTTAAGATACAAAAAGGGTTTTCACTTTTGTGACCCTATACACCACGATTTGATGTATGGCTAGCCCATTATCAAGGTGATTATATTCTAAAACAAACTAGAATGATATATCATGTAGATGATGTAAGATTCAAATTGGTAACCCAAGATTAAACCTTAAATTTTGGAATGATGAACGTAAAGAGTTATCGAGTACTCTTGAAACCATTAGATTGTTAATGGTATATGCGTATCTTGTATTCAAAGCAAGATGTCTCGTGCCTTTTGGTTGAAAAGGAGATCGAGGTTGTAAATCATTGATCCAAAATAGGTTGATCATTCTCTTTTATCAACGATTTAAAATCTTTAAAGAAGTTCAAAGAGTTCAAGGAATCACGATTTAGTCGTGATGGGATTATCAAAGTGAAGACTTTGATATAAGCCAAATGAAATGTTATATAATATCACAAGTTAATCTCTCTTAACACACATTATGGGATAATGTGTGGTTGGATAAGAAATAAAACGCTATTCGATATGGTTTGGACTTCAATCAAGTTACTTTGAGTTACTTGATCCTTTTGGGGATTTTATCATTTTGTCTAAATTATTTTTCCACTAAATCTAAAACAAATCATATGAGATATGAAATGGTAGGGTACCATGTTTGTAAGTTTTCAAAAGAAAAAAATGCTCATTTTTCCTTACTATAATCACGAGTACAATGGGATTGTGGCTCGTGAAGCTGTCTTTCTAGAATACAAGGTTATTTCTAGAAGACAGAGTGGGAGAAATTATTCAAGAGCCACAAAGAATGTTATGTCGCAAGAAACTGGTCTTTCTTGGCTACTTGAGACGTTTTGTGTAAGACGTTGTTTCTTCAAAACCTAAGAGGTTAAAGTCATCACTTGTTGAAGATGATGAATTCATGTTACTTTTAAGAAAGTAAAGAGCTTACAACTTACAAAGAAATTGTTTGATTCAAGTTAATTACTTCTGGAAAGTAATAAACATATGAGTTACATGAGAGTGTTTAAGTCACAACTCAATACAAGGCTTAGAGCCATGAAAATTCGAAATAAATTCCAAGTGGAATTCTTGGATATCAGAGAGAGATATCAAAGCTTGATTGGTGGCAAAGGTTTTTGCACTACTTGAAATGCTTAAGTCTATTCGGATCTTCTAAGGAATTGTGTTTTATTATGAGATATATAGCAAGTGAATCCAAAAACCCACTTCTTCAAAGAAGAAATGTATTCGATACATGTTATGAGTTTTTGCAATCCTAAGATAATGTGCAACTTAAGAGATGGTCTTGAGTAGGACATTAATGAGTTGGAATCAATGATTTGATCATGGTATAAAATTTTATCCGATAAGTCGAGAAGTTTTGTTTATACATGAAGTTTAGTGGGAGTTACGGAAATTTTAATAGTCTTATATGTGGATGACATATTGATCATTGCGAATGATTTAAGACTTTGGAGAAATATAGTACATCTTTAATATCCTGATTTATGGAGATAAATCTACATGATATTAATGTCAAATAAGGAGTCTTATGTTGATAATATTCATGACTAGTTCAATCGAATTGAACATATTTGATTGATTCCATTTGCTTCCGCTGCCGAATCAATTAAATAGGAAATGATGTATAACACTTCATATACTTTGAGTATGATGAATTATTTCAAATCGAATTTAAGTAATATTTACCAAGTAAGCAATAAATATTACCCTTAAGTGCTTGCAGAAGCATTAAGGAAGTAAAGCAAAGTGTTTATGATGCAATGTTGTGTAAGGGTGTTACACAAGTGACAATTGACAATTGAGATTGCGCATGGTTTCCGACAAAACCATAATCAAAACACATTAGGATGGTTAAGATACCATTGTGGCAATGTTAATTAAGAAGTAGATTTTCTAGAATCGTTCTAGGCAATAAAGAACAATGAGTGATATTTATAACGGAAATTGAGTACACTTGTGATCATGAGATGTGCAAGAAGGATGAGTCCCGCACACTGTGATAACAGTGGGAGCTATTCTTAGGCTAGAGGGCCTATATCTTGATTGGATCTCGACACGTACTCAGAAAGTTTTGTAATGCAAATATATACATTACAAAGGGAAACGAGTATGTAGTAAGGTTGAGTAAGGTACAAGAAGTTGATAAAACCTACTAACCAAAGCCTTCTCAAAGGCTAAACATGATGAGTCATGTCATTTCAATTGAATTGAAATGAACAACTACGTACAAGATTAAATTAGATTATAGAATATGAAATAGTAATCAGGCATTGACTATTCATATGTGATAATCACATTTGTCGTTCGAGTTTTATTTTAAAACTCTTTTATTATACTTTGTTACATCCAAACGGGTTGTGGAGACAATTGAACCCCGTTAAAGTGAACACGGATTAACATTGTATTTGCCCATAGTTACTTGTATGAGGTGACGTCTCGAAGTGACTAGAGTGTGATGCGATTGATGGCAAGTTCAAGTGCCATAGAGTCATGTGAGATGACTAGTCGATCACATAGGCAGACTGTTAGGAACGTTTTGTCGGGCCTTATGACCGCTTATAGAGTTCTGGCAAATTTATATAGCCTGGTCGTGGCGAGAGCTGCTATAGTATTCAAATGAGTCGATTCTTTTGACTAAAGACTATTCACCTAAGATGGCACAGTTTCAGATTAACTTTGATTTGTGTTACTACGACTTTCGTAAATGGGGTCAAATGGGCATATTTTGGGTTATGATGGCTGTGGCTAGTCGAAGGGGAATAAGTGCAATAGGAATTGTCCACCCCCTTGTCAGGGTTATAACAATATCTCAGGGCCACTCGAGGAGTAATGAACTGGAAATGCGTGGCCACGCTCGGAATGTATCTATGATAGATAAATCCGGTCAATCAGTTATTCTCCAGATCGAGGAAACCACTCTTGATATGATCACTTGCAAGTATGACCTGAAAGACACCTTGCATTGAGTGAGAGATAGTAATAGGACAAGAGAATTGGTGACGCACACTTGTTGAAGACAAGTGGGAGATTGTTGGGAAATGTGTCCTCAACAATAGTGCGATCATATGATTTAAATATCATTATTAAAATCTCATTTTAAATAATACAATTGGGAAGTATTTATACTGTCAACTGGTCAACATATATCGGTAATGATTGGCTGACTAGAGTTTGACATTACTGTCGTGTGACGGTGGTGATCAGTTGACCCCCTAGGTCATACCTATAGGGCAATACTCTTAATTGATCATTTAATTAATCGTATAATGTTACGAGTTAATCACGTGAAGGAATAGGGTTTTCGGAGAAACTGCGGAAGTGAATCTCGAAAAGATATGAAAAGATACGAAAAATACGCAGAAAAGGACCTGGGAAGAGGCGCAACACCTGCTGCGTCTGTTCCCAAGTGGTTTCCTCATGCGGAAGAAAGATTTCCGTGTTTGGTTTATGGAATAACGGAATAATCTTATTTTCCTTAATATTTTGTATGAATATTACGGGAAATTGTTTACCAAAGATTAAAAGATTGTGAAGGATTTATAAAATATGGGATAGAAATATCCGGAACATTCCAGAACATTCTGACTCGGGATTTAACGGTTAAAAGAAAATGAAGACGGTTTTAGGCCTGGACTCCAAATGTACTCTAATTACTGTCAAAACGACCGTATCAGCGTGTAGATGACAATTAAGAGGTAGACATCAATGTTTGATCAATCACTTGACGATAAACTTAAGAACTGTCACAAATCGTTCCGCGTACCAAACATGCGGCCCAATCATCACCGGGTGGTTTGCGGGAGGTGCATAAATGAGGTATCTACAGAGCCCCACTTTGACTGAGGCTTGGACAAGGCGAAAGTCAAAGTATAGCCATCAGGTCAATCGAAGATTACAACCTGACGACTATGGCGACGCGAGGCGGTTCAAGGGGTCTGAACCAAGGACCTGTCGTCGCGAACATTTTAGAGTCTGTCGACTATCGGGGAGGGTCGTTTAAAGTCCATTAGACTACGTAAGGAGGCTCACCAGCCATAAGAAGAGACCATACCTGAAACTTCTTGAGAGATGCTTCCGGAGGTGCATAGGAGCTAAAGATAAGCGTAGGAGCCTAAGGTAAGACCTAAAAGATATATAGAGGTTTGTGCTAGGGTATGGGACCCTAAAGGAAAACATCGACGGGAAGGAGGCCAAATATAAGTTCAACCTAAGGGATAACCAAAGTTTAGGTGTAGGAAATCTAAGAAAAAAGTGATCCTAAAGGATTATGATCCTAAAGAGGAAATGTGATCCTAAAGAAATGTGGTCCTAAAGGGACAAGGCGATCCTAAAGAAATATGATCCTAAGGAGAAAAAGTGTATGAACTTTAGGGAGTTTGGGAACCTAAAAGAAGCTAGGTGTGTGAACCTGGGTATATGAACTTAAAAGGACGGCTGGTATGGGAACTTAAAGGCTTGTGAACCTAAGAGGATTTGGGATCCTAGGGTTAAATTTAGGAACTACTGGGTTACTAATTTTTGTTTTAAACGCGTGCGCTTAAGCTTTCTTATGTATGAGAACTCCAAAAGAATTTATGGGTTTATGAACCTAAAGTCGTTGGTGTAAGGGCTTAAAGGCTTATGAACCTAAGGGAAGCCATTTTGGGATCTAAGAATCTAGGGGTAAGAATCCTAACTTTGGGTTTACGAACCTAAGGAAGGAGGCTCTGGTTTGGGTACTTCTGGAGAACGACACCTTTGCCGAACTCTATGAGGAAACAAAAATGTCAAGGGTAGAAGGACGTAAGCGGGAACTGCTGGGGAAGCTGCTTGGGTCGTCTTCAAACAAACTTCGATAAGTCTTGGGGTTGATGTTGATCTCCACGTATTGAGAGGGATGATTGTCTGTCCGTGTACTCTCGTTGGGCGAACATAATCGGGAATTGATCTCCATGTCTCGAGAGGGATTGTCTGTCCGTGTACTCTCGCTGAGGGAACATAATCGGGAACTAATCTCCATGTCTTGAGAGGGAATGTCTGTCCGTGTACTCTCGCTGGGGGAATAGAATAGAGGTGTGTCGAAACACCTGTCAAAGAATATTCGCTCGTTGTGGCAAGCGAGGTCTTGATAAAGTACTGCTTCTGATACTTACCTGCATGGTTAGTAGCCACACAAAAATGCAATCTAATATATGCACGTAAGCGATTATCACATAGACCTCTAATGAGGAAACACATAGGTTTTGCAAAAGTTGCTTCTTTTTAAAAGTCTTTTAGAACTTGTTCGAAGAAATTTATCGTTTGTAATGCGTTATGCATATTCAATGGGCTTTAGACATAGGCCTTGACATGACACAGATCTACTACGACGCGACGCTAAATGTAGACTTAGGTTTGACTGACGCGACACTAACTTAGATTTAACGCGACACAGGGATGACTTTGACAGACTTTGTTTAAGTATGCGCTGTTGGGAAATGTGTCCTCAACAATAGTGCGATCATATGATTTAAATATCATTATTAAAATCTCATTTTAAAGAATACAATTGGGAAGTATTTATACTGTCAACTGGTCAACATATATCGGTAATGATTGGCTGACTAGAGTTTGACATTACTGTCGTGTGACGGTGGTGATCAGTTGACCCCCTAGGTCATACCTATAGGGCAATACTCTTAATTGATCATTTAATTAATCGTATAATGTTACGAGTTAATTAAATTACTTGAAAAATTGACGGACGATTTTGGAAGTAAAATTTACGTATCAAATTGAAATGTGATTAAATGAGATACGGTCTGAGTAATTGAATTGTATCATTACTCGGATGAAATTATTGTTTAAGGAAACAATTAAATTTGAATGAATTATTATAAATGCGATTTATAAACGATAAAATATTTTGGTACAAGTAATTATGAATTACTAAGTCGATTTTGTATGTGACGTATTTTTGATAATACGTTGATTTTTAATATGTTAAAAATACATAACAAATTTATGTGACATGTGACATGTGACATATTGACAATTGACAAAAATAATATGGAATCCATATTACACAATGTGCCGAAAAATTGGAGGAGTATTAGGCTTAATATTGTGTTTATAATTAAGTGGTAAACATAATGATTAAAAGGGAGAATAGCCATGCAACCCTATTTACCTTGTGAAGGCAAACTAATGCATGCATTGGGTCTTTTTCTTCCCCTCTCCTCTCCTCTTACACGGTTGGAAAAAGAAAAAGGAAAAGGGTTTTGTCTTTTATTTTTTGCCATACACTACATGTAATAGTGTGTAAGATTATTCATTCATCCAACTTCTAAAAAGATTAAGTTTTAGAAAGATAAAATCCTCCAAAAATCCCTCTCTCAACCGGTTTTGAGAACCCAAAAAAACCAAACAATTTTGGTTCAATTTTTCACTAGATTAATATTATACTAGCTCAAATAATATTAATTAGATTAAGAGTTAGCTTTGGGTATTATTCCTAAGGAGAGATCCTACACTTGGATCTTGTTCTTCCATAAAAGGAAAGCTCAAGAACAAAAGAAAAGGAGATTTCTTTTGTGCCCATTTGAACCGAAATTTCAATGTAAGGATATGATTTCTTCTCTATTTTATTATATTGTTTGCATGCATAAAATCCGTATTTAATTTTATGACAAATTAATTTCGACATATATGAGTATGTTAGTATGTATATGAATCTACATTTCCTTCAATTGGTATCAGAGCCACGGTTGTTTGCATGCAAATCGGTTAAAAGTTTTTCCGAGTTATAAGAATAACAAATAAAACTTGTAAAATTTGTGTTATTATGAGATATCACGAAATTAATCCATGCATGTTAATATTTCTGATCCTAAAATGTTTTAGGATATTTTGGTTAATTTTTCGGATTTTTATTGTTCATAATTTACAATAATGGCATTTAAATGTGATTTTATGAGTAAAAATGTCATTTTTGGTCTAAAATTAGCTATACTTCGAATTTTCCATTGATTTTTGGATATGTTGTCACATATATTATTTTGAGATAACCTGTAAATTTTCATAATTTTTGGACTTGTTATGCTCGAAAAATGGATTTTTCATTATTAAATTCGGATTTAGGTGAAAAATAGGTTAATATGAGTTAAATTTTGAATCTGGTCATAGAAAATTAATATGTTGTCACATGCAATTTTACAAGATGTGTGTAAAATAATTGGCTATAAAGAAGTCTTTTTGCATGATTTATGGATTTTTGAAGAAAAATAGCATAAATAGTGACATTATTAGTGGAAAATTAATAAAACATAATCTATGACTTAGGAAAAACGTCTAATGTTGCATTTTATTATATTTTTCAGATCTAAAATTGAAAATTTAATGAAAATAATTTTTCCATGGTTTTATGATTATTTTATTAAAATCGATAAACCGCAACATTGTTTTTCCGGAAAAATTTCGAAATTTTTAACCTAAGATTTTGAAAATTATGAGTGTCATGGAAATTTTCCAGAATGTTCATGAGTTTAAATTTCAAATTTTGAATTTATTTGAAATTTGGTGGTTTATTTGAAGTTTAATAGCTTATTTTTGTAATTTTTAGCAATTTTATAAAATATGGGTTAATTATGGTCAAATTATTAGTGAAGACTATATTTTGAGTCCTAAGAGGTTAGGGTAATTAACTTATGCATAAATATGAGTTTATCTATTTTTGTGATTATAAAAATGTTGAAATCACGCAAATCCGTAAAAACCGAGTAATATACGATATTGGCTAATTAAAGGCGATTTAGCATAAAATTGGGCATGTTCATACATATTATAATGCTGCATTTTCTTTATGATTGTCATAATTTTAATTTATGTAATTTTGAATTATGTAATTTTACTTAGTATGGCCTTAGATTTAATTGGTATTTCCCGAAATGTATGGGAATATCGATTCGGTTGTAATTTTATTGTGATCTCGTATCACCGTTTTGTAATTTAATAGATTTATTTTATTTTAGTTACAAATGTATAATAGGAAATTATGTAATTTATTATGTAATTTTATTCATTCCGGAGTTCCAAAAGACGGATTTCTTCAAGAATGGCGATACATAAAGACGGTGTTACCTCGAGATGCGTGCCACAACCGAAGTTCAAGGGACCAATGGAGTTGGTTTCCGAATATGTAATAGATAAATGTTTTTTCTATTTTAGGAAAGGCCATACTAGGATTTATTTATCTTTATGCTTGCATTTTATTTTATGTCACATGCATCGCTAAATCGCCATAACTAAACATGCATTGTTATTTTATCGAGTTTATTGACCGTGTCAATTAGAATTATCGTAGTTCACCGCTTTAGTTCACTTAAAACGTGATAGATAATAAATTGACATGACCTCTCGCTAAAACAATTAATTGAGACATAGCCTTACCAAATAGTAGAAACCATGAAAACCTATTTCGCGAGGGAGTGCGCTCGGCCCCACCGGGGTACAAACCTTGTTACGTAGGGGAAATGGGTGATGAATGTTAATCCACCGAATTCATGTTGATAAGGGATGTATCGGCCACACCATGCCCAAGTTAATGTGGGTTTGGATCATGGACACATTTATTCGAAATTTGGATTGAACTCAACAAAAGTATTTGATAAGGGATGTATCGGCCCCACCGTGCCCTTGTCGATGTGTTTTGGGCTATAGATAATTGTTAATGTAATGTTATCGACCAAGAGTTCTAAAAGTAGAATCGATTAAACGTTAATCCACCGAGTTATATTGATAAAGGATGTATCGGCCCCACCGTGCCTAAGTCAATATGAATTTGGGTCTTGGAATCATTTATCATAGTTGGGTAGAGGTCACTATGTAAATGCCATACTTGTTTTTCAAGTATTAATAAAACGATAAATGTTAAGTTTTCCACTATTCCGTTTTTTATATTGTTCTATTTCTTTACCACAATTCATATACGATATCATTTCGATTTTGACTCAAATCTCCATTAAAACATCGTAACTAAAGACAAATATGAATTTGCTTCTAAAACCTCATATGAACCATTGCTAAGGATCTCTTGTAAAGAGTATAGATTGAAGTTATTCATTATCAAACAGGTTTTTGATTCTTGACTAACACATCTACTTACAATGGATTATTTTTCATGTACTTAAATGAATTAAGTACCTTGAAGCGATAAATTGTTTTGGTAATTAGTTTTGTCAAGAATTCGTAATTGACCAAAATAACGCAACCACTTCAATGAAAGTTTTAAGACTAAAACGAACAAATGAAGAGTGATCTTCGTGAATTCAATTTTGCTTCTCAAAAGCAAAGACTCATTGAAATAAGTGGGAGCATTCTCTTAAACCGTTAAGATGAGGACGAGGTTCAAGAAGTAAAGATAATAATGGAATTGATACAAGGTAATGTTGAAAGTAAAGTCATTGAGGAATGACGATACTAAAACCTATCAATCCCGACCAATAAAGTTTCCATTGTCTTAAATGTTAGACACAAGAAAGGAAACTGCCCCGAATTATTGAAGAATCAACAAGTTAGTTGTGGGACATCTAATGGGACCTTCTTCTTTAAATGTTTATTTGATTAAACATAAATTTTGCTAGTACCACTTAAATCAATATTAGAAACAAGTGGAGGTTTTCATCATTGTACTTGATACATAGGATGATTAGAATATGACGACTAGCAACAATAATGTCGAGAGATAGATTAATTGTGTACTCAATCTAGTTTTTGGATTTAAAGTTGTACTTAATTGTGACTATTAAGTGCATAAACTCTAAATAAGAATATAAACTTGTTAAGATACAAAAAGGGTTTTCACTTTTGTGACCCTATATACCACGATTTGATGTATGGCTAGCCCATTATCAAGGTGATTATATTCTAAAACAAACTAGAATGATATATCATGTAGATGATGTAAGATTCAAATTGGTAACCCAAGATTAAACCTTAAATTTTGGAATGATGAACGTAAAGAGTTATCGAGTACTCTTGAAACCATTAGATTGTTAATGGTATATGCGTATCTTGTATTCAAAGAAAGATGTCTCGTGCCTTTTGGTTGAAAAGGAGATCGAAGTTGTAAATCATTGATCCAAAATAGGTTGATCATTCTCTTTTATCAACGATTTAAAATCTTTAAAGAAGTTCAAAGAGTTCAAGGAATCACGATTTAGTCGTGATGGGATTATCAAAGTGAAGACTTTGATATAAGCCAAATGAAATGTGATATAATATCACAAGTTAATCTCTCTTAACACACATTATGGGATAATGTGTGGTTGGATAAGAAATAAAACGCTATTCGATATGGTTTGGACTTCAATCAAGTTACTTTGAGTTACTTGATCCTGTTGGGGATTTTATCATTTTGTCTAAATTATTTTTCCACTAAATCTAAAACAAATCATATGAGATATGAAATGGTAGGGTACCATGTTTGTAAGTTTTCAAAAGAAAAAAATGCTCATTTTTCCTTACTATAATCACGAGTACAATGGGATTGTGGCTCGTGAAGCTGTCTTTCTAGAATACAAGGTTATTTCTAGAAGACAGAGTGGGAGAAATTATTCAAGAGCCACAAAGAATGTTATGTCGCAAGAAACTGGTCTTTCTTGGCTACTTGAGACGTTTTGTGTAAGACGTTGTTTCTTCAAAACCTAAGAGGTTAAAGTCATCACTTGTTGAAGATGATGAATTCATGTTACTTTTAAGAAAGTAAAGAGCTTACAACTTACAAAGAAATTGTTTGATTCAAGTTAATTACTTCTGGAAAGTAATAAACATATGAGTTACATGAGAGTGTTTAAGTCACAACTCAATACAAGGCTTAGAGCCATGAAAATCCGAAATAAATTCCAAGTGGAATTCTTGGATATCAGAGAGAGATATCAAAGCTTGATTGGTGGCAAAGGGTTTTGCACTAGTTGAAATGCTTAAGTCTATTCGGATCTTCTAAGGAATTGTGTTTTATTATGAGATATATAGCAAGTGAATCCAAAAACTCACTTCTTCAAAGAAGAAATGTATTCGATACATGTTATGAGTTTTTGCAATCCTAAGATAATGTGCAACTTAAGAGATGGTCTTGAGTAGGACATTAATGAGTTGGAATCAATGATTTGATCATGGTATAAAATTTTATCCGATAAGTCGAGAAGTTTTGTTTATACATGAAGTTTAGTGGGAGTTACGGAAATTTTAATAGTCTTATATGTGGATGACATATTGATCATTGCGAATGATTTAAGACTTTGGAGAAATATAGTACATCTTTAATATCCTGATTTATGGAGATAAATCTACATGATATTAATGTCAAATAAGGAGTCTTATGTTGATAATATTCATGACTAGTTCAATCGAATTGAACATATTTGATTGATTCCATTTGCTTCCGCTGCCGAATCAATTAAATAGGAAATGATGTATAACACTTCATATACTTTGAGTATGATGAATTATTTCAAATCGAATTTAAGTAATATTTACCAAGTAAGCAATAAATATTACCCTTAAGTGCTTGCAGAAGCATTAAGGAAGTAAAGCAAAGTGTTTATGATGCAATGTTGTGTAAGGATGTTACACAAGTGACAATTGACAATTGAGATTGCGCATGGTTTCCGACAAAACCATAATCAAAACACATTAGGATGGTTAAGATACCATTGTGGCAATGTTAATTAAGAAGTATATTTTCTAGAATCGTTCTAGGCAATAAAGAACAATGAGTGATATTTATAACGGAAATTGAGTACACTTGTGATCATGAGATGTGCAAGAAGGATGAGTCCCGCACACTGTGAAAACAGTGGGAGCTATTCTTAGGCTAGAGGGCCTATATCTTGATTGGATCTCGACACGTACTCAGAAAGTTTTGTAATGCAAATGTATACATTACAAAGGGAAACGAGTATGTAGTAAGGTTGAGTAAGGTACAAGAAGTTGATAAAAGCTACTAACCAAAGCCTTCTCAAAGGCTAAACATGATGAGTCATGTCATTTCAATTGAATTGAAATGAACAACTACGTACTAGATCAAATTAGATTATAGAATATGAAATAGTAATCAGGCATTGACTATTCATATGTGATAATCACATTTGTCGTTCGAGTTTTATTTTAAAACTCTTTTATTATACTTTGTTACATCCAAACGGGTTGTGGAGACAATTGAACCCCGTTAAAGTGAACACGGATTAACATTGTATTTGCCCATAGTTACTTGTATGAGGTGACGTCTCGAAGTGACTAGAGTGTGATGCGATTGATGGCAAGTTCAAGTGTCATAGAGTCATGTGAGATGACTAGTCGATCACATAGGCAGACTGTTAGGAACGTTTTGTCGGGCCTTATGACCGCTTATAGAGTTCTGGCAAATTTATATAGCCTGGTCGTGGCGAGAGCTGCTATAGTATTCAAATGAGTCGATTCTTTTGACTAAAGACTATTCACCTAAGATGGCACAGTTTCAGATTAGCTTTGATTTGTGTTACTACGACCTTCGTAAATGGGGTCAAATGGGCATATTTTGGGTTATGATGGCTGTGGCTAGTCGAAGGGAATAAGTGCAATAGGAATTGTCCACCCCCTTGTCAGGGTTATAACAATATCTCAGGGCCACTCGAGGAGTAATGAACTGGAAATGCGTGGCCACGCTCGGAATGTATCTATGATAGATAAATCCGGTCAATCAGTTATTCTCCAGATCGAGGAAACCACTCTTGATATGATCACTTGCAAGTATGACCTGAAAGACACCTTGCATTGAGTGGGAGATAGTAATAGGACAAGAGAATTGGTGACGCACACTTGTCGAGGACAAGTGGGAGATTGTTGGGAAATGTGTCCTCAACAATAGTGCGATCATATGATTTAAATATCATTATTAAAATCTCATTTTAAATAATACAATTGGGAAGTATTTATACTGTCAACTGGTCAACATATATCGGTAATGATTGGCTGACTAGAGTTTGACATTACTGTCGTGTGACGGTGGTGATCAGTTGACCCCCTAGGTCATACCTATAGGGCAATACTCTTAATTGATCATTTAATTAATCGTATAATGTTACGAGTTAATTAAATTACTTGAAAAATTGACGGACGATTTTGGAAGTAAAATTTATGTATCAAATTGAAATGTGATTAAATGAGATACGGTCTGAGTAATTGAATTGTATCATTACTCGGATGAAATTATTGTTTAAGGAAACAATTAAATTTGAATGAATTATTATAAATGCGATTTATAAACGATAAAATATTTTGGTACAAGTAATTATGAATTACTAAGTCGATTTTGTATGTGACGTATTTTTGATAATACGTTGATTTTTAATATGTTAAAAATACATAACAAATTTATGTGACATGTGACATGTGACATATTGACAATTGACAAAAATAATATGGAATCCATATTACACAATGTGCCGAAAAATTGGAGGAGTATTAGGCTTAATATTGTGTTTATAATTAAGTGGTAAACATAATGATTAAAAGGGAGAATAGCCATGCAACCCTATTTACCTTGTGAAGGCAAACTAATGCATGCATTGGGTCTTTTTCTTCCCCTCTCCTCTCCTCTTACACGGTTGGAAAAAGAAAAAGGAAAAGAGTTTTGTCTTTTATTTTTTGCCATACACTACATGTAATAGTGTGTAAGATTATTCATTCATCCAACTTCTAAAAAGATTAAGTTTTAGAAAGATAAAATCCTCCAAAAATCCCTCTCTCAACCGGTTTTGAGAACCCAAAAAAACCAAACAATTTTGGTTCAATTTTTCACTAGATTAATATTATACTAGCTCAAATAATATTAATTAGATTAAGAGTTAGCTTTGGGTATTATTCCTAAGGAGAGATCCTGCACTTGGATCTTGTTCTTCCATAAAAGGAAAGCTCAAGAACAAAAGAAAGGGAGATTTCTTTTGTGCCCATTTGAACCGAAATTTTAATGTAAGGATATGATTTCTTCTCTATTTTATTATATTGTTTGCATGCATAAAATCCGTATTTAATTTTATGACAAATTAATTTCGACATATATGAGTATGTTAGTATGTATATGAATCTACATTTCCTTCATGCGCAACCCCTAGCCAAGTGTGGGTGACAATGCTTATCAGTTCCAAAGGTATAAGAATTGCAAGAATGATGAAGGCATATAAAGGCAAGGCATGAGCCATGGATCATCTGTCTACTAGGACTTCTTTTACCACCGTTTGCTGTAAAAGAGAGCCCTCTTGAGGCACGATAACTTGGAGAATCGATCTAAGATCTTTGTCATTGTCCGGACCGAGTACTAGCTATACTTAGAGGAATAAAGGAAGGGTGGCATCTCGGAAGAGAAGCCCCCAGAACGAGAAGATGGCTCTGGAATTTGGTAAAAAGAGGCTGGGCGACAATAAGGAGCCCCCAGTATAGAGGTGTTGGTTGTGGAAGGGATGTTAATTGAGGCTGGAGGGTTGAAAATTGTGATGGTTGAGATGGTTGATAATTGAGATTGAAAGTTGGAAGTGGGGATAGTTGTGTCTATGAGGACTGCCTACGTATTCATGTGAAGTGAATCAAACCAGATCGTAGTTCTGAGGTTTGGTTAATTTTGTTTGGGTGTTGTGGTTGTATCCTTCTTGTATAAGACTGCCTACGTATCCACCTGAAAAGGTGAAATCAAACCACGCTCGTAGTTCAAGTGTGTGCCTAAGCTATGTTGTTAGGACCTTAAAGTGCATGTGTCACAAGGGTAATATTCCTTTGGTGACTCGAAGAATCGATTTGAGATAACTCCCTCTGATCATAGACCAAAGAGGTATGACTAAGCTGGTAAAAATTTCCTTGTTATGTGAGCACACCTAAAAGTGGACCCTAAGGATGGTATGGGTATGTCCCGTCCTAGGTATCAAAGTATTTGAAGACTCCGTGTCTGGGTCAAGGTGAAACTGGATTGGATATTTAGAATGTGGAGCTCGGTAATATAAGGCTTTGATGAACAAATCTCTGGAGCTTGATTTTGTAGAGTTAAGGCTTAATGGGGTTATGTCTTGTAATATGGCTTGGAAATGAAGTCTCTTGGCTTGATGTAACCTGAGCACATAAAGGTAGGTTAAAATGACGTGGGATCAAGTTTCCATGTCTTGGCCCTAAAGGATGGGTATATTTGACAAGCTTGAGAGGATTCTCAAAATTCCTAACTATCTCCCTATAACGGTCTCAAGAAGGACTTACGGTATGATGTGTGAAAGGCTAAGTGACGGTGTTAGCTAACCATCTTCATTAATGTCTTGATTCTATACTGTAACTTGATTCTAAATAGACTTCAGGAGTATTCCGTTTAATATTGTTCTTGATTCAGACTCAGATTCTTGGTCTAGAATATATCTCGGCTTCTTGCTCAGATTTTTGATTCGGTTTTTTTAGGATAACATTGACTTTCGATATTGACTGGTTTGATTGAGCCTTCTTCTTTTGACTCTTTTGTCTGGGGCTATAGGCATAACTACAGCTTTGGATATTGATCTTGGTCATTTCTCTTGAATGAGCCTTTTATCTTTCATCATGGCTCATATCATCTTGGATTTGCTTGCTACCATGGATTTGGGTCAGACTAGCACCTTTGGTGTAAAACGAGTTGGTCTTTAGTAACACGGGTTGTTTATTGTGGGGAATGGGCTTGCCTTCCGTCATGGATTGTCAACAAGGGAGAAGGTCTGGATTCGTCCTAGAATCTCTTGAGATAGGCTCGTCCTAGACTAGGGTATAGCAAGGTTTCTATTGCCAGACATGGAATAGGTAAAGAAAAATGAACACAGAGTTTCAGGTTCTCTACAACTTGGAATGGAATATCATCTAAGCGCACTCACATCGAGTGTCATGCGTTGCTCGTTATTATTTTTCTTAACAAAAAAGTCTCAAATCAATTCTTGTTGTCACTTAAGAAGGATAAAATATAATATAGGATAGAATATGTGGACTGAAAAGTGTACTTTTATTGAAATGAATAATGAATGTATTTAACATAGACTCGAGGAGACACGTGACTCATGGGACAACCCCCAGATTGCCACTAGAAATGGAAATGAAGAAAGAGCTAGAACAAATATGAGACAGAAAGCCTAAGACTCGGACTCGGACTCGGACTTTGACGCTATCTTAGATCCAGACTCGTAATCATCGGCCCATGCTTGAACATTTTCTCTTCTAGCAACTGACTTCGGCATCTGACTTTGAGCATTCACCCATTTGAGCACCCCGTCCTCATTATTGGGAACATTGGAAGGATAACAGTCAAGAAGAGTTTCCTGATAAGTGGTATATCCATGAGGATTGCCTAAGCTAGCTTGTGGGTTAAAGGTTGAGAGGGACAACCTCCCACTTTCAATCATATCCTGAATGACATGTTTTAATTTGTAACATTTCTCTGTATCATGCCTTTTGCCTCTATGGTATTTGCAGTAGGCATTCTCATCCCATAACTTGGATTTCTTCTCTGGGTCAGGCGTAGGTCCTATAGGCTTCAACATTCGTTGTTCCATGAGTCTCTGAAAGGCATCGGCGTATCTAATACCAATGTTGGTAAATTTCCTAGGAGGTGTGCCCTTATTTTCGGAAGCCTTTGTAAATGAACTTGGAGAGTTTTTAGGTTTCTTTGACGAAGGGTCCATGAGGTTGCCTTTGTTGATTTTGATCCTTGGATGAGAAGAACTAGGAATGGATTGTCAACTTGTTGCTTTCTCCTTAGGACAGTCAGGTTGAGGGTTTGTCTTGATATTTTTCCTTTTGAGAAGTTGGGCATCAAGCTTCTTACCCATTTCGGTGAACTGGTTTTCTGTGTTTGAAATCTGAGAGTTTCGGCTATCAATAGCCCCCTCTATTTTGGAAAATTTGTTGTTGAAGGCAATAGAAAGCATGAGCATTCCATTTTGGATATCTTCGTCTTCGAGGACATTGATTTCTTCATTGTCACGAGGATTGAGGAGGTGATAACAGTCTAGAGATGATTCTTCGTCATGTTTAATGATATTAGACCCAAGAGGGTCGATTTTCTTAGATTGCGCGACAGAAGGAGGCTTAGGAAGCTTGCCTTCTTTGATTATATCTTGGATGGTGTGTTTAAAGAGAAAACACTCTTCAATATCATGGCCTCTACCTTGGTGATATAAGCTGTATTTGTTACCCTTCCATAGGTTCACCTGTTTCTCTAAAGGTGGATCTGTCGTCGGCCCTATTGGATGTAGCTTGCCTTGGGCAGAGAGTCTCTTCAAAGAATCGGCATAAGATATGCCTAAATCGGTAAGCACCCTTTGATGCCTCCCAGGTTTCCTTTCAGCTGTTTTCAGCTTTTTAGGACGATAGTTATTGCAAGAGGTAAGCTTTGGACGACCTAGACTAGAGGTTTCTCTAGGTGGTGTGTTCTTTTCCACCATTCCATTCTCGAGGGTGAGGACGCGAATGCTCAAATTTTCCACTGTAGCTTGAACTCCTATGACCATGGCATAAACATCTTGGAGAGACACGGTGATGGTGGCTTGAGCTGCTTCGTGACCTTGCTGATTGATGGAACTTGCTGGATTCGTACTCGACAGAAATGATGCGCATTACCAACTCGATTCGACATGGGATCACGCATACTAAGGCAACAAACAAAGGAAGGGACAAGATGACAAATCTAGACGTCGACTTGTGAAATCATGAAACGTCGTGAGCGACTTCTCGTGTTTGGACTCACGGTGTTTGACTTTAATTTAGACTCGAGTGTTGACTTTGATGGAGTGACCCTTATATGATTGACCTTATTGACGGGATTGATGGCACATGTTAATTCTAATTTGTGTTGTTCAAGACAGACTTGACTCGAGGTTCGGGTATGTGTGTCCCGAACATGTCATTAGGAGAATTCAAGAAACGGATTGATGTGTTAGCCTCGAGTGTGTTAGTCGAGGTGTGGAAATGTTTAGATCATAACTGAAATGGGGTAGGGGGTCCAAAATGACGGCGTGACGCCTTAGGACTTGATTAAACTGTAAAGGAAGACGGGTTTATGACTCGACAGAGTTCTGACTAGGATATAGTCGATTTGGATTTTGACTCTAACTTAGCCTAATTGAATTTACATATTCACATTTACATATTTTGAAAAATATTTTGTTTTTTTTTTTTCGGACTTTTTTTTTTGGTTATTTTTTTGGACTTTTTTTCTTTTTTTTTTATACGGGTTTTGAAATGGGTTTTAGGCCCGACGTTTGACTCGACACTTGGACAGGGTTTCGGCTTTGTTTTGCGCTGTTTTGAAAATGATTACATTTTGAAAAGGATTTTATTTTACAAAATTTCGTCATGGTTTTGTTTAGAAAATGGTGATCACATATGATACAAACATACAGGCATTATAACGGGATGCTGAGTGCATTTAAAATGGTTTTGGTTTAAAGGGTGGGTTGCCATACCGAACGATCAAACCCGAAGTCTGTGGAGAGGCTCGTACCAAACAAGAGTAAGGCCGATTCCTAGTCCATTTCCTCAAGTAGTGAAATTCCTTGATACAAACAAGAGTAAGTACCATGGTATAGATGACGTCAATCGCTATCCATCCTTAGGCCCAAATTAGAATTAGGACTGTTTAGACGGGAGGATTGGTCGAATGGGTTGGGTTGGGCCTAGGAAGGCCGAATGAAATGATCTAGGAAGACCGAGTTATGAAAACCGACAATTATCTTGTAAAACTATTCCCTAACCTTGTTCAAGTTTCACCCTTTGGCTACACGTAAGTGTATTATGCCCAGCGGAGTCGCCAAACTGTGGACATGGGCCACGGGGGCGCTTCGGAAACAAGCGTTTCCATTTGTGGAGTCGCCACTAATTTATTGTGGAAAATTGGAAACAGTTCGAATACCTCATGCCATGTCAAGACACGAAGTAGTGACATGAACACCAAGAACTCGTTACTCTTAGCATTCTATATCTAGAATGACTCTCGTGGATGCCAATGAACACGGATGTTCACAGAGATCTGGAGTAAGGGGTGAGGGTACGTAGTAGGAAGCTCTTTTGATCGAACACCTAATCTCGCCCGCCTCGATAGCGGCCTCTACTAATGATTAGGGAAGTTATCTATACTCGATATATCGTCGATTATATGCATGCAATGCAACATCCAAGTTTTAATCCTAGCATGTGAAGATTGATACTAAGTCGGTTAACACGTAATTTAGCATATATTAGGTCGAAGTAGGAATTTAAGCTCAATTAAAAGTGAAGGCATACAAATGATACAATAAAAGAAATACAATAGAATACAATAAAGAAAATTACAATAATTACAATGGATTCAATTGATTTATGTCGAAAATACTTCCAAAACGGATAATTTTGAGAAAGAAAAGAATAAAGGAATAAGCGAACAGGAATTGGGCGATAATACGATTAATAGTTAATTAAATACGTAAGCTAATTAATCTAGGTCAAGGCAGATTGGAAGTTCAGAGACAGAAATCAACCTGGAACAGGCGCAGCAGAGCTGCGCCCTCTGGAAGAGGCGCAGCAGTTGCTGCGTCTGTTCCAAGGGTGAGTTCTGGCTGTGAAGCCGGAACTGCGAATCGTTAATGTTAATTGGTGAATTTAAGGATTGATTACGATATTAGACTCAGATGAAAGTGATTTAATGGATTAATTACATGCGAATAGGTCATAAAAGCTATAAAAACATGGATGAGACAAATGTAAACGAATTAATTACATGAATGAAAGGTTGATTAGTGACATAGGTGAACTAAAAAGGTTAAATACGACAAATTAATGACTAATTAATGATGAATAGACAGATGGAAATATACCAAAGGTCGAATTCCAGAAACTCAATATGAAAGAATTTAATCTCTACAACCCGGATTGATTTTAATAACGAAAACCCGCAAATATTGGATTACTTGGGATTTAAGTCGGTATTTACGATGAATTATTCGTATTAATGATGATAGACAATATACATGTGAAATTATTGTGCTATTACGTCAAAGAATTGAAGAAAAAACAAAAACAAATAATGAACAACGAATTGACAGAAGACGAGGGAAGAAGAAAGGAAGCAGGAACTGCGACAGCCTCACGAAGAGGCACATCAGGTGAGTAGTTTAATCCTTTTACGGAATTAATCAATCACGTGCCGGCTTATGCAAAGTACAGGAAGGACATCCTTACGAAAAAGAATTCGATCCGGAAGCTTGAGACTATCGCCTTCACTAAGGTGAGTAGTGCAATCCTTTAAGGGAGTTCACCTCCGAAACTTAAAGATCCGGGAAGCTTCTCAATACCGTGTACCATTGGCGACACAACGATCAATAAAGCCATATGTGATCTAGGGGCTAGTGTGAGTGTTATGCCGTATTCGGTGAGTAAAAGGTTGGGGATGGGAGAGCTTAAATGTACCAACATCAGACTCCAAATGGCCTATAGATCGACGAAGACACCATTAGGGATATGAAAAGATGTTCCCGTAAGAGTTGTGAAATTTTTCATCCCGGTGGACTTTGTCATTGTTGACATGGAAGAAGACTCCAATATTCCAATCATTCTAGGTTGACCTTTCTTGCACACCGCGGGTGTGGTGATAGATGTGAAGCATGGAGAGCTCACTCTAGAGGTGGGAGATGAGAGCATAACTTTCAATCTTGACAAGACCATGAGAGCTCCCCGTTTGCATGAACCATGTTTTATGGTTGATCATTATAGCCGGAAGGATGATAGGAAGAAGTCGGAATTCCAATGGAAAAAGAAAGTTGATGATGCTCCATCAAACGAGCAAGAGAATAGCAACAAAGAGAGCTTGAAAAGCTCACCCATGACAAGTGAAGAGGATGGCCTCATTGGCGAAATCAAGAAAGGAGGAGAGTTGTCTCTATCAACTCAAGAGATTTTTAATGATAAAGTAGACGAAGTTTGCGGTCTTTGGGATGATGAGTTTGAAGGGATTTTCAATCCCTATATTGGTAATGCTATCGATCAAGACCAACATGAAGGATAACAAGTGCAAAGATCTATTGAGGATCTTTATCATGATAATGAAAAAGCTTTTGACTACTTCTTCAAGGTGTTGAGTAACATCAACAACACCTTGGCCATGCCCCCATGACATCTCACTAAGGATGAGAGTTTGGTGGAGTCCTCTCTAAACCACCATTTGTAAATATTTCTAACTCCCTAACTTGCATTTTAATTCTTACATTGCATTTTTCTTGTCATTTTTGGATTTTTATGCCTTGATCAAGATATTCATCATTTTTAGAGAAGTGAGGGAGGGACTAATGATTTTATTGATGTGTAGTGCTTTAACTTAGTGTGGGGATAGCAATTGCCTAGGCTATTCATGCCTTTGTAGTACCCCTACAATGAAGAACACGGGATTTGAAGAATGAAAATGACACGGGTTATGCAAGTGCACGGATGGACCTGAATCCGGGTAGACCAGGAGGAATCCGAGCGGCTTAAAGAGAATCCGCTCGTCTTACAGGAATCTGAGCATCTGTGGAGGAATCCGTCCGTCTAAATGAGCTGCAAAAATCAAAAAATTTGGTCTGTAAGAGAATCCGAGCGTCCCAGCTGAGAAGACGCTCGTCTGAAACTGGCCGCTCGTCTTTGTAGAAAGACGCTCGTCTTTCTGCCAGTGCACATTAAGCAAAGTTCCTGTATGAGAATCTGCTCGTCTTCAAGGAAAGCCGCTCATCCTAAATTGCAGAATCCGCTCGTCTTCTCTGAAAGACGCTCGTCTTTAGGCGAGTTTTCCTGAAGCCCATTTGAGCAGAACCGAGCGTCCCGACGGGAATCCGCTCGTCTTTCCGCTGCTGTTTTGAATTTTTCGGGTGTTTTAATACCCCTTCCCACATTCATTTCATTTATTCAAACATTCAAAAACTACCCATAAACCCCAAAACCCTCACCCTCTCCATCACCAAAAACAAGATTTCCTCAACCAAATTCCACAAAATCAAATTAAAACTTCCTCACAACAACAATTAATCACTCCTTTTGCAACAATAATTGATTCGAGCACCAAAATCTTCAACCTTTGAGTCGATTTTTGAAAAACAAAGCAAAATCCTTTCATCTTAAATCTATTTGGGTATAATTAGAAATTGAAGATTTTCAATCTTTTCTTTGTATAATCAACAATGGCAAGAACAAAAGGAGCAACAAAGGCACTCAAAGCAAAAACACTTTCAAAAAGGCAACAAATCCTTCAAGCAAGGAAAGCTTCAACGGCTATGGCGGTTTCTAATGCAAACATGGAAGTTCAACAACAAGATCCTCCCTTGGAAGCAACAACATCAACAACTCCGGAAATCGCTCAATTATCCAACTATCCGGAGGTAATTTTCATTTCTAACTCTCATAGGGATATATTTGCCAAGTATGCTAAGAAAGCCATCTTGCCCACCGAAAAGTATGACCGCGCTCCTCTTTGGGAGGCAATTTTCGGCAAGAAATTTGTGAGCTTTCATTCTTGTCGCGCTCTATTAGTCCACCATCCGGACATTAGAGTGTGGCACAAGGTCATCGGGAATACTATAATATCAAGAAATGGCACTAATGACTTTACCAAGCTCGATTGTGTTCTACTTGAGTCGGCCTTGAATGTAGGAAGGGAATTCACTAAACCCTACAATGCTTTAAGGCTTTTTATGGAAAGATGGCTTAATGTCGATTGTGGTAAGGAAGGCACCGCTCATATTTTAAATGGAGGTCTAGTTACTCTCTTGGCCAAGCACTTTGATCCAAACTTCAACAAAGATAACACCTATGTGGCAATCAAAGGGGGTCATCTCATTGATATGGACGCCATGATTAACAAGTATAAGTGGGTCAAGCATAATTCTCTTGACACCAACTATGGGTGGCTAACCAATGATGGTAGATCTTTCACTTTGCCTTCCAAAATTTGCCGATTGAGTGCCCACCGGACAAACTACCTTCTTTCACTCTCCAAGGGAGCCGAGTACATCATCCGTCAACAAAGGGGCGAGATTGAAGAGCCCTCCTCCTCCATTGTCACACTACCCTACCCATTCAAATATCAAGAGTTCAAACCCAAAGATGTTGAAGTGGGAAATGATTACATCACCCTACTCATGAGAGAACTGCATAAACAAGCTTATAATAATCGAGTAGATGCATACTTGGCCCAATATCCACCCCTCCTTCATTTAGCTAGGCAAGGACTACTTGATCCATCATGTCCTTTGCCTAGTTGGGCGGATAGGTAAGTTTTCTTTCCAAGCACATCTAGTGGTGAAAGACACGGTGAAGATGAGAATGTCGATAATGAGGTTGTTGATGATGAGGGTGTTGATGAAGAGGTAGATGAAGAAGAAGAGGCTAATGAAGATGATGAGGAAAGTGTGCAAGATCAAGGAAGTGAAGATGGGAGTGGAGATGATTCCACTTCCATGGAGGAAAATGATGACAATGATGATATGATGGAGGATTAGCAAACTTTGGAGGCTCCTACCCTCTTGAGGTTTGTCTACTTCTTTCTTTGTTTTCTTTATTTTATCTTGATCATAGTTTGGAGAGTCCTAGCAACACGAGGACTAACACCTTGGCCCCATTGAGGTGTTCTTTTTATTGTTCCCACATGAAAAATCCAAAATGACAATATATAGTTTCATGCATTGCATTTCGTGTGCATGAACTACCCCGAAATTTAAGACATTAGAAATAATGTCTACTTTAGTTTACGGAAGTACGTGCATAGCAACGGGAGGTAATCTAAATTACACTCTCCGTCATAAACAAAAGCCCATACATCATGTAGTGTAGCCTAGTATAGCTTGCATTTAGTATAGAAATCATGCATCATCTTTGCATAATTTCCTATCATATTGGCCATTGAGGACAATGCCCATATTAGTGTGGGGATGGGAAATTCTAACTTGACTTTTATTCAAAAATCCAAAAAAATCAAAAATTTCGAAAAATAAAAAAAATTGAAAAATTGAAAATCCAAAAACAAGTTCATTTCCTTTGTAGTGTAGTCTTGTATATATTGTTTGTATATATATTATGTTTGTCTATCCTTGTTCACATTGATCGACTACGCCACATCCGAGACATGAGGATATTGAAGACCGCATGGTATGATCTTTCCAATCTCCTTTTTCCTCTTTATGTTAAAGACTATGTGGCTTTATTTTGATTGATGCGGTATAAACAATGTGAATTTAGGACTTGCATTTAGATTATTTGGCATATTAGTTAGTAGAATCATATGCATTAGGATGTATATATGTTAGTTGCATCATGGCATGTAGTTGCATGTGAGAAAATTTTGTGAAACCATCTACTTGGGAAGCTTGACAAGTGTATATAGGCCCTAGTAGATGCTTTTTCTTCTTAAGACTTTGCTTGTTAGAATACTTGTAAAACACCCTAAGATGTGTCATGCTAGTATCCTTTGACCCATGGATTAAGGCCTAGTCAAGAGTACCTTGTGGTGTGATAACTCTTTGGCTACCGTTTATTCGAAGGTGACCCTTGAAACCATGCAACTATCATTCATCCATGTTTTACCATACATTTTTGTCATCAAAGGGAATAGGCACAAAAAGAAATTGATTTCAGTTCAAGAAATGAAATGAAAAGTGAAAGAAAATTTGCAAAATGCATCAAAATGAAAAGAGGAGTAACAGAAATGAAAACTCCTATGCTTCAAATATAAAGCACCCTCACTACATATGGGGTGACTTTGAAAATGTTCAAAAGAAAAATGCAAAAAGTTGAAAGTTGTCAAGTGTTGAAATGCCAAAAATCAAAAGAAATGGTAAAAAGAAAGTGTTCTCAAATGTTATATGCCACAAGAAATTGGGGGGGAAAAACAACAACAAAAGCAAACTCGCAAGTGAAACTCAAATTCTATCGATCCCTTTATCCATCGTATCCATTTTTGTGCATGGTAGAAAGGGGACGACCCTTCTTCTTGTCTAGGCAAGAGGGGGAATTCCGCGATCCTCCAGTATTTCTAACACCATAGGGAGTCTATTCTTGACAAAAGCATTTAACGATTGAGGACAAAGGTACCCTAGCTTGACACAATTTGGAGGTGATTTATTGGTATACTTCTAGGCTTAGTAGTTTGAAGAAATTGCATCTATGAAGGAGTGTGTACCCTTGAATTGCTTCCCTTGTAGATAATTTCCGCCACTTAGATAAGGAAAGTGGCTATTCTTTTGTAGATGCATCCATTACTTGATTTTATGTGCTTTAATGCTTGGATGTGTCGCCATTTTGGCAAGACCCACCTTGCCTTGGAAGAAGGCATCCTACCTCATGGTTGTCTTGTTGTGAGTTGAAGGGGCGGAGTGAGACCCGCTAATTATCTCATATAGGCTATGCTATTAGGTTAGTTTAAATAATGCTCCTAGTCTTTGTCACCTCTTTACTCGGGACGAGCGAAGGTTCGGTTTCGGGATATTTGATATGACCATTATTTGAGCTTATTTAGTCCCCGAATTAGCCTTGTTCCCATGCTTTTTAGTGCGTATTTAGGTCATTTATTGTCTTTAGTCCTTTGTTTTGCATATTCTTTGAGGTTTTGATCCCTTGGTAGGAAAGAAGTGCAAACCTTCCATTTTCATGGAAAAATAGAGCTAAATTGATTGAATTCAATGACCAAGCATCAAAGAGAAGACAAGACTAGAAGGCCTTTGTACATATTATAGTAGTTGGGCAATGATGAGAAAAGATCCTTGCATCTCCGACAAAATCCCCGAGGATTATTGGAAGAAGGAGGAAGAAAAGAAGAAGGGAAGAAGCTGACTCAGAATCCGAGCGGATTGCCCTCTGGACGCCCGTCCAAGACCAGGAATCCGAGCGTCTTCTTCAGAGGGACGCTCGTCCAAAAGCTCCACAATCCGCCCGTCCAGCCAATGAATTCTCTCGTCCAAAAGCCAGACAATCCGCTCGTCCCTTGCCTTAGACGCTCGGATTGTGTTACAGCTATTCCGTTTTCTTCTTGTTCTATGAAGGATGCGCATATCTCGGAAAGACTAGCAAAAAGTAGACTCGCATATTTTTCTGAGAGGAGCGATTCCTCAAGCACTTAATCGTCATTTAAGCCCTTAGTAAACCCTAATTTGTGTACCTAATCCCCACTATAAATACCCCATTAGTCTAATTAGATAATCATGTTCTTCTTATCAATCTTTAGTGTAGTTTATATCAATCTAATCTCTCTTTAATCTTGTAATCAACTTTTAATCAAGTCTTAATACAAATCTCATTTTCTTAATCTCTCTTTTGTTCATCTTTTATTTTGGGTAATTGAAGATTATTTGGGTTATTATTGGGAGATTGACAACCTTCCAATCAATCATCAAATACTTCTATTATTCTTTGCTTTATTATTGGAATCATTAGTAGGTATAATTCTCTTAATCCCTTTTTAATTATTGTTAATCATCTTCATTTATTCATCATGTTTTACTTTGTTGGTATGATTGACAACCTTGCTAGCATGTTCGACATGATTATGAGTGAGTAGTTTCCTTAACTAGGGTTAATGGGTAATTAGGGGAAATCAACATGGGGGATGATTCATGCTTAATATAATATGTTTTCATAGTTTATTTGCTTGCTTGTTGTGATCTCAACTTATGGACATGTTATGTTTGATGAAATGCGAGCCTATGAATCCTTGCATTTTTAACCCATCACTTACCTTTTCAATGAGACTTGTAAGACATAAACCAACTCGAGTCTCATTAGACCATGCATATAGTTGAGTAGGAAAGATTAAGTCGACTTGTAGGTGTTGTACAATCTAATCGATTCGGCTTCGGGACCCAAACTTTCCTAGGATTGTAAGATATAAACCAACTCGATCCATCACAACAATAATTGCTTGCTTATATTTTGAGAATATGTTTCTATGATCAATTCCCATGAATCCCCTATGACCCCATGACCCCCTAGTGCCTTTTATCAATTGTTCACACCCCTTTTTAATCATCTTGCTTGTTTACTTTCATTACTATTTAGTTTACTGATCTTCTATTCCAACCCCAAATTGTGACACCCCTAGACACCGCTACATACAATTGAAAATCTCACTTCAATACCCGTCCCTTGGGATGTGACATTTACTTGCCTCTTTACTAATAGTAGAGTTGTTTGTGGAGTTATAAATATTGTTTTGGTCTAGGTGCTCCTAACAACAAGTACCGAAAACTAAACCTCTCAAGAGGGCTCGACCAATTCGACCATACACATTAAAGTGTAAATAAGGTGAATAACATAGTCTATTCGATATCTTTTTCAAGAAAAAGTCACGAATCATCTTGCTTTAAATACAAGATCCGCATATTCCATGAGATTCCGAATCAAAATGGTTTGGTATACTAGTCAAAATTAGTTTCTAAATGCGATTTTCAATCAAGAATTGAGAAATGATAGGGGTCACCAACTTGAGTCTTTTATAAAATATATATGACATTTATTTCTAGTTTGAATTAGAATATAATTACCTTAATTTGTATGGTCTAACCATGAGCCTAATCGTGGTATATAAGGGCAAAACGCTTGTTTAATTTCATAATAGTGAAACCCTTTGTGTTTCAAGCAAAACTTGAATTCTATTCTTATTTAGAGTTACTGTACTTCATAACAATTATTGAGGTACAATTCTAAGTCCAAAACTAGATTGAGTACACTATAACATTTATATGTCTATGGATGAAGTGGCAACTACCTTAGTTCCACTCATGTAAATTTCTACATTTATGCTTGCTAGTCGGCATACGATTATATCAAATATTATGATGGAATCTACAAATTTGTATCAAATACTCATGATGTGATATTTAAGCAAGAATGCAATGTCAATGTCATAGATATTTAAGAAGGAATCTATTGGGGTCATACAACCAACTTCCTTGATCTTTACTTATTCTGGGTTGCATCTATTTTAGTGTCTAACACTTTCCCTTTCGAACTCGGTTCTATCTTTAACAATTCAAGATAGACACGTTCTTCTTATTGCTCCCACTCACTTCTAAGAAATTCTACTCGATGAAGACATTTCTTATTTTAATTCCTAGCTAAACCCTCATTAGGGTCAACTTTATGAAGCATTTATGGCACTTGGTCAATCAAGATTTCTAACAAATCAATTTACCAATTTATTTTCAATATTGTCATGTTCTTAACTATTTAAGTGCTTGATGACAAGTGTTTAGGTTGACCAATAAGACCTTTCAACCGTGAATGTATAGAAGACATTATCAAAACATATTTTGACTAATTATAACTTCTATTCATACTTCTTCATAAGAGATCATATATAGGTATGAAAGGAATTTTAAGATGCTAATCTTATATTACATAGGATGATTCCTATGGAGTTCTATGGAATAGAACGATTCCTTATGAAGCTAGTTCATGCCCTATTTGAACGGTCCATTTGAGGCTTTTAAAAAGAGATTCTATTTCTCTTAAGCGATAGTGGATTAATGGAGACTTCTAGTACAATCGAAATTCATATCGTATATGTATAGAAGTAATGATGTAGAACAATATTAAAACAACGAAATAGTGGGAAAACAAACATTCATCGTTATATTAGAATTGTAAACATTTTAGCAAGTTTTAACATTTATATAATGACCTCCACCCAATTATATAAATGATTCCGAGACCCAAATTCATATTAAATCGGTTGTGAGCCAATGGGCCCTCTACACCCTTACTAATATAATTTGGTAGGTTAACTCATTTAACCGATTCTACACATAGAACTCTCAGTCGATGAAATTACATTAAGTTCATCTCTAGTCCGAACCTATTGAGACAATGGTCCCTAATACTTCCCGTTGAGATCAACCAAATTTCGAAATGTAATAATTTTTTATTACTCCAATTACCTAACGTAAAAAGAAAGCACCCCGGTATAGTAAAATACCGTATTGTACCCCTAATGAAATTGGGATTCATGAGTTCCTACTATTTGGTAAGGCTAAGTCTCAATTTTATTAAAATGTGAGAGATCTTGTCAACTTATCATCTATCTCTTTTAAGTGAACTAAATTACTGATCTATCGATAATTATAATTGACAAGGTCGATGATTCGATATAAAAATGCATGAGATGTTATGACGATTTGGCATGCATGCAAACATATAAAATAAAAAATGTAAAGAAAATCAATTTCCTAGTATGGCCTTTCCTAAAAATAGAAAAACTAATTATGTAAACACTTACTCGGAAACCCAAATAATATGTAAACAAATTAAAATAATTGTATGAGAGATGGCTAGAAACCATTAAGGACATTATTCTTCTTGTTCGATCTTAACGGAGTAGTAACGTGTAGTGGTGGAAATAGTATTTCTCCCGCTTAATAACTAATTCACTTGGTGCTATAGATGGTTAACGTTAACAATAATCACAATGGCCACAACCTGGATATTGAGAGGAACAGACTTCAGGAAGAAAGTAATAGGCTTATGCAAGAAGCCCTCATGAAATTGATGAATGATAGAAACAACAATGATGGGAACAAGCAGGTGTACTCTTATTGAACGTATTGATCGCCTTCGACCTCCTAGCTTCCATGGGGTGGTTGATTCTGTAGCACTGGCAAACTGGCTTTGGGAGTGGGAAAAGTTGTTCATTATTCATGAAGTTCCAGAAGGCCGTAAGGTGGATATTGCTGCTCATTACCTGAAGGAGGATGCTGATAGATGGTGGGCAGTGGCTCGAGATACTGCTATAAATCAGCACGGATTTGGTTGGATCCAATTCAAGAATATGCTTAATTTGAGGTTTACCCTCAAGAACTTCGCATGAAAAAGCAGAGAGAGTTTATGGATTTAACTCAGGGGTCCATGTTGGTGCAGGCATACACTGAAAAGTTTAATTAACTTGCTCTGTTCGTTGGGAACATCATTCCGACGGAACAAGATCGTGTTACTTTTTATGAGCGATGTTTCACTGCCACTATCCGCACTCATATTGCTGGTGCACCGGCTGAGACTTTTCAATTCGCTTATGATCGTGCTGTAATAGTTGGTGGTGCAGTTGAAGATCTCACAAAGGAGAGTAACAAGAACCAGTCTGGGAAGAGGCCTTACGTACCACCTCCCACTTACCAGAATCAACAAAAGAAAGGAAAGTCTGATAGCCGGCCTGCTGTGAACCGGGACTTAGGACAACCAAAGAAGGAAATGATATGTTTTACGTGTCGGAAGCCATTTCATAAAGGAGAGGATTGTAAGGGGAATCCTTATACCTGCTTTAAATGCAATGCTCAGGGTCATAGGAGTTTTGAGTGCCCATAGAAACCAGCTACCACTTCCTCTATGACTACGTCATCTGGAGTCACTACAACTCCTAAGGTTGGACGGTTGTTCTTTATGAGTCGAGTTGAGGCAGAGGCGAATCCAGATGTTAATACGGGTACATTTCTTATCTGTGATCTTCCTGCTCTTTTTTTTTTTATACGGGTGCATCCATGTCGTTTGTGTCTTATTCCTTCGCCGAAAAGGCTATTCTCACTTCAAGTGCCACCGTGGATACTGTTATGTCTTTACCCACGGGGGAAGTCATTCCTTGTTCTACTCTATTCCGGGATGTCCCCATCTCCATTGCGGGGTCTATCCTTCGAGCCAACTTAATTCAATTTCATCTTGCCGACTTTGATGTCATCTTGGGCATGGACTAGCTAGCTATGTACGATGCAAGATTTCAATGTCGGGATTCTAGAATTCTTTTGAAGAGCCCATCTGGTGCTAGGATAACTTATAAAGGTGTACGAGTGAAGCAAGGGATCAAGTTGGTGTCAGCCATGAAGATGGCCAGTATGAAGAGAAAGGGGTATGAGCTGTACTTGTGTAGTGTCACTGATTTGTTAGCAACTCCCAAGTTGGAAGAAATCAGAGTGGTTCGTGACTTTGCTGATATTTTTCCTGATGAGCTTCCCAGTATTCCACCTGAAATGGATGTAGAGTTTACAATTGATTTGATTCCGGGGACAAGTCCGTTTCCAAGGCTCCGTACCGCATGGCCCCAACAGAAATGCAATAGTTAAAGAAGCAACTTCAAGAAATGATCGAGAAAGGGTTTATTAGACCGAGTGCTTCACCATGGGGTGCTCCAGTGTAATTCGTAAAGAAGAAAGATGGTAGCTTGCGTCTTTGCATAGATTATCGCGAGCCAAACCGGGTAACCATTAAGAATAGGTACCCTTTGCCGAGGATTGAGGATTTATTTGACCAATTGAAGGGTGTGAGTGTCTTCTCTAAAATTGACTTGAGATCGGGGTATCATCAGATTCCAGTTAGGAAAGAGGATATTCCTAAGACTGCTTTTAGATCCAGATATGGCCACTATGAATTCAATGTGATGTCGTTTGGGTTAACCAACGCCCCAGCTATATTCATGGACCAGATGAACCATACCTTCAGTGAATACCTTGATAAATGTGTAGTCGTGTTTATTGATGACATCTTAGTCTACTCTAAGGATGAGACGGGACATGAGACACACTTGAGGATTATTCTAGAGACACTTCAGAGACAAAAGTGGTACGCTAAGTTCTCTAAGTACGAGTTCTGGCTAAGTGAAGTGGCTTTCTTGGGTCACGTAATTTCGGGTGAAGGGGTTAAGGTGGATCCAGCTAAGATTCGAGCAGTGATGGATTAGAAAAGTCCAGTTAATGTAAATGAGGTAAGAAGCTTTTTAGGTTTGGCTGGTTACTACCGTAGGTTTGTAAAGGATTTCTCCAAGCTGGCTAGGCCAATGACTCAGCTACTAAAGAAGGAGTCGAAGTTCATTTGGACTGAATCCTGTGAGGAAGCTTACGAGGAGCTTAAGGAGTGATTAACTACGGCTCCAGTTTTGACCCTTCCCGAGGATGGCATTGATTTCAAGATTTACAGTGACGCCTCTAAGCTAGGTTTAGGGTGTGTGCTCATGCAACAGGGTAAGGTGATTGCTTATGCTTCAAGGCAATTGAGGGTTCATGAAGTTAATTACCCAACCCATGATCTAGAGTTGGCAGTGGTAATTCATGCTCTTAAGATTTGGCGTCAGTATTTGATTAGAGTACCAAGTCGAGTGTTTAGAGATCACAAGAGCCTAAAATATATCTTTACTCAGAAAGACTTGAACCCGAGACAAAGAAGATGGTTAGAGCTAGCAAGTGACTATGACTTGGAGATTCACTACCATGAAGGCAAGGGTAATGTCGTTGCTGATGCTTTAAGCCGGAAGGTGGAGCATTCTGCTAATTCTATCATAGTTCTACCCAATGAGTTGTGTAGAGAATTTCGGAGAATGAATTTAGAAGTAGTACACCCAGGGGATACTCGTTTGTCATCTATGGTGGTTGAGCCTGATTTATTTCAGGAGATTAGAGATAAGCTAAAGGATGATGTGATTTTAGGAGGTTTTAGGTGAATTTGAGTCAAGGCAAATCTCCAGGATTTAAGATTGACTCTGATGGCGTTTTAAAGTTTCAGGAAAGGTGGTGTGTACCTAACGATACTGAATTTAAAAGGAAGATTATGCGGGAGGCGCATATGACACCTTATTCTGTACATCCGGGGGGTGATAAAATGTACCAGGATTTGAAGCTAATGTATTGGTGGCCTAACATGAGAAAATAGATAGTTGACTACGTGGCTCGATGTATTACATGTCAAAAGGTGAAAATTGAGCATAGGAGACCCAGTGGCCTGCTGAAACCACTGGAGATTCGGACTTGGAAATGGGAATCTATATCTATGGATTTTGTGATGGCACTTCCTAAGACAGCAGGGAAATGGATTCTATTTGGGTAATTGTGGACAGGTTAACTAAAAGCGCTCATTTTGTTCCCATAAAGGAGTCATGGATCCTACAAGAGTTAGCCAATGCATATCAGCGCGAGATCATCCGGTTACATGGAGTACCGAAAGATATTATCTCCGATGGAGATCCTTGGTTTTGTTCGCAATTTTGGAAAAAGCTGCAGTTAGCTCTTGGTAGTGAATTGAGGTTTAGCACGATATTCCACGCAGCGACAGATGGACAAACTGAAAGAACAATTCAAACTTTAGAAGACATGTTAAGGGCTTGTACACCGGAATTTCACGTGGGTTGGGAGAAGAGTTTACCTTTGGTGGAGTTCTCTTACAACAATAGCTATCATGCTAGCATCGGGATGGCTCCTTATGAGGCACTTTATGGGAGAAAGTGTCGTAGTCCGATATGTTGGAACGATTCGAGTGAAGTTGCGACCCTTGGTCCTGAACTGTTACAAGAAACCCGCACGCAGATTGAGGTGATTCGAGGTAGGATGAAGGTGTTGGAATAAGTGTCCTCCGACGATAATGCGATCACAACTGTCGATCATAATGATCACATGTTTAAATCTCATATTTAAGAATACATGTGGGAAGTAATATTTTACAGTCAACTGGTCCACACATATCGGTAAAGATTGGCTGACTAGAGTTTGACATTACTGTCGTACGACGGTGGTGACCAGTTGATTCCCTAAGGTCATACCTATAGAGTAATGCTCTTAATTGATTATTTAATTAATCGTATGCTGATACGGGTTGATTAAATTCCTTAAAATTGACGAGTGATTTTGTGAGTAAAATAACGTGTCTTATTTTAATTTGATTAAATAAGATCCGGTCTAAGTAATCGAATTGTTTTATTACTTGGATTAATTTATTGTTTATGAAACAATTAAAAATAGAATGAATAATTTATTATAAATACAAGTTATTGTAGTTCATAATTATATGACCCATTTTTGGTACAAGTAATCAAGAATTACTAATTGAATTTTGTATGTGACATATTTTATTAATATGTTGATTTTTAATATGTTAAAAATACACTATAGTGTTACATGTCATGTAACATGTCACACATGACAAAATTGACAAATGACAAAATAAAATGGATCTTCCATTTTATGGTTGTGCCGAAAATTGGAGGGAGTATTAGAGTTTATATTGTGTTGTTTATTTTAATGGGAAACACAATGATTATACTCTATATATAACCATGCATACCTAATTTTCCTTGGGTAGAATGTGAAGCTCATGCATTGGCCCTCTTCCCTCCCCCAACCGGTTTTATGCATAGAAAAGAAAGGGCTTTTGTTTTATTATTCATATCTTTTTGTTTTTTTTTGGTAAAGGTAAGTATATTATATAAAAAAATAATTACATCATCTAGAGTTTTCCCTAACATGTACAAGCTAATTCTAGCCTTTAATGCTCAAAATCCATGCTTTATCTCTACTAGATATGACATTAGTTTTTCTATCCCAGAATTTAGAAATTACATCGTCCACAATTTTCCTAACAATAAAACGAGGATGAGATACAAAACTTTCAACTCTAGCCTTGTTTCTTGCAGCCCATATAGCATAAGTAAGACCAACATGACACAAACAGATAATCTTCCTTTGCAGCATACTTCGTGTCCTGCCACTGGTACTCCATTGCACTAACATAGAAGGGGATGTTGCAGAAGATTCACACACCTGGTACTAAACTGACAAGAGTAGAACAGATGCATATGACTCTCATCATCAGAGTTGCATAAGAAGCACACTGTTTCCTGTCCAAAACCCATATGAGCCATCCTATCACGAGTAAGAAGTCTCTGCAACTGAGCTGCCCAGAATATGAAGGACCATTTTGGGACATTCAATGAATTCCAGCAAACGTGTCTCCATGACACTTTACTTCTCTTCTGTCTTAACCAGTGGTAGCCATCAAAAACACTGTATGCTTTATCAGTATCCAACCATTGATCATTATGGTAGGCTTGCTTGAAAGTGACCATTGTATGAGCAATCTTCTTCCATGTCCAGATACAATCAAGAGGAGGACTATAGCTGGAACAATGGATTCCTTTCATATAAACATGATTTACCCAACGAACCCATAAATGGTCCTTTTTATTAGCAAGCCACCATATGTATTTGCCCACCAAAGCCTTGTTCCAGATTTTTAAAGCTTTGATTCCCAATCCACCTTCCTCTTTAGGAGTACAACAGTGATCCCAACTCAAATTAGGAGCCCTCATATAAGAATCTTTGCCACTCCACAAATAATTTCTACATTGATGGACAATTATGTCGTCAGGTCACATCCAAACAAACACATTTATATTCTCAACAAACAACTAGTTAGTGGTTAAGTCGAGGTCGATACATGGGACGGTGTGCTTTGGGTTCTAAGTCTATCTATCTCAATTTATGCTAGTGTCACAATTGATGGGGTTTGTAGTTGTGTTCTAGACTAATAAAAGCAATAAAGTAAAACAAGCAATAAAAGGAAAGATGTAGACAAATGATTAAAAATGCTAGGATATCATGGGTTCATAGGGGATTCATGGTGTTGATCATACAAACATGTTTATAAAGTTGCAAGCAATTAATGTTGTTGAGGAAACGAGTTGGTTTATGTCTTACGGTTCATAGGAAGAGTTGGGTCCCGGAGCCGAATCGATTAGATTGTACAACACCTACAAGTCAACTTACTTTCCTCCTATTCAACTTATATGCATGGTTTAACAAGACTCGAGTTGGTTTATATCTTACAAGTCAAGTTGAGTAGATAAGAGATGGTAAAAATGCAAGGATTCATAGGCTTAGCATTTCATCAAACATAACATGTGCATAAAGTTGACATCACAACAAGCAAGCAATTTGATTATGAAAACGTATTAGATTAAGCATGAATCAATCCCATGTTGGTTTCCCCTAATTACCCACTAATCCTAGCTAAAAGACTACTCACTCATTATCATAGAAAACATGTCATTAATGGTGTCAATCATCACAACAAGTATAAGCATGATAATAGAATGAAGAAATGAACAATAAAGCTTAAAGAGTAAAGGAATTATACCAAACTTGAGATGATCCAAATAATAAAGCAAAGAATAATAGAAGAAACTTGATTGATTGATGGAGGGTTGTCAATCCTCCAAGAATAACCCAATAATCTTCAAATACCCAAAAGTAACAAACTTGAACAATAATTAAGGAGAGATTAATGTGAGATTTGTGAAAGATTAAAGAGTAGTCTATTCTAATCTACTCCTATTATAATCTAAGAAGGATTCTTAATATGGAGGCTTAACCTAATCTAAAACTCCATAAAAGCTCCCTTTGATTATTTACAAATGGGGTATTTATAGTAGAGCTTCATTAGGTTAGCTAAGGCTAAATTAGTAATTACATCTTTGAGTTTAGAGCAGGGAAACGCTAGTCTTTTTGGAAGGATGAGCATCTCGGTGGAAGATGTCGCGGTCCGTCCGTCCAGAAGGGAAGACGCTCGGATTCATGAGATTGGGCACGGGCGTCTTCTTGGGAATCCGCTCGGATTCTTTGGAGGAATCCGGGCGTCTTTGTTTCTTGGACGCACAGGTTGTCACTTCAGGACGGGCGTCTTGTGTGCAAGTCGCTCGTCTTCTGTGACAGAATCCTTTCTATTTACTTTCTTTTTATTCTTGTAGGATTGGTATTTAGTTTCCGCTTCCTCTTTATACTAGTCCATCAAACATCGTCAAATAGCTTCCGAATACGCACGAGAGACGGGAATTTCTGCCTTATTATCTTCTTTCCTACAAAACATACGAAATGCACTAGGAAAGCAAAATAGAAAGCATTTGACGGATAAAATGGTCGTAGAATGTTATAATAGTATGCAAAATAGGCTCAATTAGGGGACTAAATATGCTCAAATAATGGTCACATCAAATATCCCCAAACCGAACCCTTACTCGTCCCGAGTAAAGAGGTGACAAGAACTAGACCTTTATTTAAACTATCCTAATAATATGGCCGATATGAGACAATTAGCGGGTCTCACTCCGCCCCTTCAACTCACAACAAGACAACCATGAGGTAGGATGCCTTCTTGCAAGGCAAGGTGGGTCTTGCCAAAATGGCGACACATCCAAGCATTAAAGCACATAAAATCAAGTAATTGATGCATCTACAAAAGAATAGCCACTTTCCTCATCTAAGTGGCGGAAATTATCTATAAGGGAAGCAATTCACGGGTACACACTCCTTCATAGATGCAATTTCTTCAAACTACTAAGCCTAGAAGGATACCAATAAATCACCTCCAAATTGTGTCAAGCTAGGGTACCTTTGTCTTCAATCGTTAAATGCTTTTGTCAAGAATAGACTCCCTATGGTGTTAGAAACACTGGAGGATCGCGGAATTCCCCCTCTTGCCTAAGCAAGAAGAAGGGTCGTCCCCTCTCTACCATGCACAAAAATGGATACGATGGATAAAGGGATCAATAGATATTTGAGTTTCACTTTGGGAGTTTGCTTTTGTTTTCATTTTCCCCCCAATTTCTTGTGGCATTTGACATTTGAGAACACTTCCTTGCCATTTCTTTTTTATTTTTGGCATTTCAATACTTGACAACTTTCAACTTTTCTTTGCATTTATTTTTGAACATTTTCAAAGTCACCCCATATGTAGTGAGGGTGCCTTATATTTGAAGCATAGGAGTTCTATTTTTGCTCCTCTTTTCATTTGATGCATTTTTGCAAACTTTATTTCACTTTTCATTTCATTGAACTCAAATTGATTTCTTTTTGTGCCCATTCCCTTTGATGACAAAAATGTGGTAGAACATGGATTATGGTTGCATGCATGGTCTCAAGGGTCACCTTGGAATAAACGGTAGCCAAGGAGTTATCACACCACAAGGTACTCTTGACAGGCTTTAATCTATGGGTCAAAGGATACTAGCATGACACATCCTAGGGTGGTTTACAAGTATTCTAAAAAGCAAAGTCTTCAGAAGAAAAAGCATCTACTAGGGCCTATTACACTTGTCAAGCTTCCCAAGTAGACGGTTTCGCAAAATTTTTCTAACATGCAAAATACATGCCATGATGCAACTATCACATATACATCCTAATGCATATGATTCTACCAACAAATATGTCATATAAACTAAATGCAACTCCTAACAACACATAGATACACAAACCGCAATAACAAAATACACCACATCCTCCTTGACATGTAAGCCCATCCTCCTCATATAATGAAAAAAGAAATGGAAGGGAAATAGAGATTAGAACGATCATACCAAGCGGTCTTCATTTTCCCTTGCTAATGCCTCAAATATAGTGTTGTATCTATGTGAGAAGAGAACAAAAGCACAAGTATATACAATTCTACACTACTAAATTAAAGAACATGTTTTTGATTTTTCAAATTTTCAAATTTTTATGGATTTTTGTTTTATGAAATTAAAAGACATATTTTGTGATTTTTCGATATTTTTCAATTTTTATGCATTTTGGAATATAAATTCCCATCCCCCACTTTATTTTGGACATTGTCCTCAATGTACATGTAGGAGTAGGAATAAAAAGGGAATACACGTTTTTGAATTTTTGACTTTTTTTGAAATAAAGTACAAATGCAATTATATGATATGAATGAATGCATGCTCTAACTAAATACAATTCTATATGACATATATAACAAATGAATGCAATCTAAACTATATTATATGATGCATGATTTCTAGTAAACTATGGTCACCTATGATCAAACCTCCCCAAACCGATTTAAACACTATTTCTAGTGTAGAAATGAATAGGTTTGGCCATTAGTGACTATGCATGAATTCTAATCTATATGCAACTATCTACATGAGTCATGTGAAATATATTACAATGCAACTATACTATATGAACTAACTAATGCAAATGAGATATGATACAAATGCATGCGAAAACTACACTAAATGCAATGTATATACAAAAGAGAGAGGGAGAGAGGAGTATCATACAAATGGAGGTGGTGAGGTAGGCCTCTTTCACTCGTCATCCTCTTCATCTTGGTAACCATATTGGTGAGAGCTCCCGGCTTGGTCATACCCTCTTGCTTGGCCCCAATACCCTCATTGGTCAAACTCTCTTCCTTGACCCGAGTACCCTCCACCTTGGTTAGAATGCTCTCCGCCGTCGCGATCCCAAGCTTGGTTCCCTTGATTAGGGAACAAGTGTTGTGGTTGTGCCCAAGAGGGCTTAGGACCATTGGGGTCAATATACCCTTGTTGAGCCATGTTATAGTATTGGGGATAAAGGGCCAAGTAGTTGTCGACCCTACCTTCATGTACCCCGAGGTCCACTCTATTCATGAGTTTCATCAAATCATTAATACCCGAGGTATTGGGGATTTCCGGTCGGAATTCGTTATAAGGAGTAGGGTATGGTGGGATAGGCACATAGGAAGGTGGGCGAGTAGGCCTTCCCGGTACCCCACGAGGTACTTGTTGTTGGCGGGGCAGCTCTTCCCTTTGGGGGGGATTGTCGAGAATTTGGATATCAAGGAGGTAGCTTGGTGGAGGCGAGTATGGGCTCAATCTTGGGTCAATGCCCGGTATCTTCCAACCCTCAAGGATGATTGAGGTGCATCCTTTGGTGTACCATTCTACACTCCCGTCTTGAGTGTAGTTACACCACCGGTGATGGTTGAAGACGGTGTGCTCATCAATCAAAGTCCTCCCCTCAAGAGGAGTATAGATCCCACGGGCATTGAACCCGGGGCAAAGGTAGTTGGCCAAAATAGTAATTAGACCTCCCATTACGAAGGTCTTGAGTTGGGTGGTCCCTTGACCAAAATCATGAAACCTAGTAAGTATCTCAAGGGGTGTGTTGAAGTTATAGCGCCTCGTCCCTCGAACATTCAAATAGGACTCAAGAAAAGTTAAATCAATGAGAGTACACCTATCTTGTTTGTACCTCCCATTGATGGTACCGGACACAAAGCGCTCGGTGATTCGAATCACCGGATGTTGGATGGCGAAGGTATAGCATTGCTTTAAACCGGTAAAATTCCTCCCTGAAATAGCCCTCCAAAGATGGTCCACATCGAAATTATCGGGTTTATCGGTATAGTTGGTGGGCACTTCAAGACCTAAAATGTAGGCAAATTGGTCAAGGGAAACATTATGGTCTAGGTTGCACAACCTAAACTCCATGCCCACAGTTGTTCGAGTATTCGTTACAATGCGAAGGCTACTCAAAAATTCAAGTGTGAGACTAAGGTACGTCTCCTCATGGGCATGGAAAAGTTTTCCAATCCCTAGGCAATCAAAGAACATCTCGGTAGGGTACCTTATCCTAAGGGTTTCCAACACCCTAGTATCTATGAATTGAGTGGATTCATAGTTTTTACCTAGCAATTTGACAAAGTTCTTGCGGTGGTCATCGGATTCAAAAAGCACCTCTTGGAAGTACTCAAGTTGTTCATTTCCTCCTCTCATTATGGGACGGAAGTTCCTTGGTAGCGCTACCTCTCGCGGAGTTGAGGAGGATGATCCCTTGCGTTTCCTTCCGGTGGATTCAACCAACTTCTTAGCCTTGCCCTTGAGGTTCATCATCTTGAAGCTGAGGAAATGGGGGTTTTGTTGGCTTTTGGTGTGAGGGGAGTGTTTTTGAGGATGGAGATGAGTGTTTTAGGGTTTGATAAGGTGAAGAAATGAGGGAGAAAGGAGGTGATTTTATAGAAGAATGGGGAATCCGAGCGGATAAGGGTGGGACCTGGCCGGATTGCTCGAGAAAGAGGGCCCAATCCGAACGTCTTTGCTGCGGGACGGGCGGCTTTAGCTTGTAGAAGACGGGCGTCTTCCTTCAAATTCGCGCGGATTTTAAGATAGGGCCTCAGCTAATTTGGGAGCAGGAAGAAGACGGTTGTCTTATGCGTTGAGACGGGCGGCTCACTCGGGACGGGCGGATTTTCAAGAATCCGCTCGGATTTCTTGGCAGTTTCAAAATCTTGTTTCAGATGACATTCAGGACGGGGGTCCCGTGGAGAATACGAGCGTCTTCTTTTAGGACGGGCGTCTTGTGCCGAATCCGCCCGAATTTTGAGACAGTGCCAGCCAGTTAAGTGACGAGGATCCTGGACGGGCGTCCAGGCCTCGAGACGGGCGCCTTCAGCTCCTTTTCTTCTTTTTCTTTCTTTTCCTTGCACAATCATACCCTTTCACCAATTTGCTATTCCTCCTTATCTTTTTCTGAAATTTGCTCAATAAAAATATAAGATGACTCTCTCTCTCACTACTCTCATGCAAGAAATCAAATGAAAATGCAAGAATGTACAATTTTATACAAAGTAAGGGGTCCAAGAAATATCATACAAATGGTGGTTTAAGATAGGACTCCACCAAACTAGTTCAAGTTGTAGAAATTCTTGTCCATAGAGTTCAAGGCTCTTAACAAGAGATCAAAAGCTTGCGAACAAGCTCCAAATAGACACAAGTATGGGTTGATCCATTTGAACATGAAATTTGGCCAAGGAAGCTTGTAAAATGTTTTTCTTTTGCTTTGTACTCGGCATTAGAGCTTTCCCAATGTTTTCAATAAACAAGCCCATGATTCTTTCCCACGAAGTATGGTTCATTTTCATCCGTAGACTTCCACTCACCAACCTCTTCTTCAATTTCGGTAATGATGATAGCATTTGAATTTGTCAATCCTTCAATAGTAGAAGGAGAATTTTTATGGCATTGATGATCGAGTTCCTTAGAAGTTGTCATTGTGGGTGCCAAGTCTCCACAAGTAGCTTCACGAGCAAGCTTCTCTTTGAGCTTTTTCACCAAGTAGCTTATGTATGATACTTTGGCCTTTTGGAGAAGGTCTACCATATCTTCCTCAATGATCATTGGCTCCATGATAGGTGTCAAGTGGTCTTTATGAAGAATAGGGGAAGGACGTTCTTCATCATGATAGGGTATCTCAAATGTCTCAAGGATAGGCTCCTCAAGCAAGGTGATATTACGAGTCCATCCCTTAAACTCATCATCATTGTTGCTATCTTCATATGAATCATAAATGGGGGCTTCATTTAACTCTTTCTCCAATGTCTCAACATTCACTTCAAAGGACAACCCCTCATACTCACAAAGGCTAAGAGTATTTGGCTTACTCAACCTCATGTCTTCCTCATCGAACACAACACTTTCATAGTCACAAGAGCTCAAGGAGATTGGCTCTTCCCATTCTTCACTTTTCATGTCAAAAGTTACTACTTCAAATTCGCATTCATGCTCAATGTCCAAAGAACGGTGGGGAGTGATTGCTTGGGATTCTTTCATTTGGGCAATTTGAATCTCCAATTCCTCACCTTGGGCAACAATGCCTTGAAGAACATTATCCCTGTTTTGGGTCTCCTGTGGCATTTGTTTGAAGAAGTTTTGTAGATCTCTCATCATTTGGAGAATCACATTTTGAATGGGTTCGTCTTCTTGTTGTGGGTAAGTGTGAAAATGGTTGTATTGTGGCATTTGGAATTGGTTGCAAAGTGAGTTTTGGGTGGGTGGTCGTTGTTGATATTGGATGTGGTAGTTTTGGTGGGAAAAGTTGGGGTAGTAGTTAGGATTTTCATTGTACAAATAGTAAGGTAGGTTTGTGTTGACTTGCTCCTCAAACTCCCCATACCCATACTCATACTCAAAGAATCCACCACATACTCCATGTACCAAGTCTTGGGCTATCATAGCTAAGATAAGAAAGCAACTACAAGCATGGAAACTACACAAAAACGGTAAGAACAATCCTTGAGGAACAAGTTCCTCAAGGTGAGAGCAAAATTAAAATAGACAAACAAGTAAGAACTTAATCACATAGCACCATCCCCGGCAACGGTGCCATTTTGATGGACAATGATGTCGTCGGGTCACATCCAATCAGACACATTTATATTCTCAACAAACAACTAGTTAGTGGTTAAGTCGAGGTCGATCCATGGGACGGTGTGCTTTGGGTTATAAGTCTATCTATCTCAATTTATGCTAGTGTCACAATTGATGGGATTTGTAGTTGTGTTTTAGACTAATAAAAGCAATAACGTAAAACAAGCAATAAAAAGAAAGATGTAGACAAATGATTAAAAATGCTAGGATATCATGGGTTCATAGGGGATTCATGGTGTTGATCATACAAACATGTTTATAAAGTTGCAAGCAATTAATGTTGTGGAGCAACCGAGTTGGTTTATGTCTTACGGTTCATAGGAAGAGTTGGGTCCCGTAGCCGAATCGATTAGATTGTACAACACCTACAAGTCGACTTACTTTCCTCCTATTCAACTTCTATGCATGGTTTAACAAGACTCGAGTTGGTTTATATCTTACAAGTCAAGTTGAGTAGATAAGAGATAGTAAAAATGCAAGGATTCATAGGCTTAGCATTTCATCAAACATAACATGTGCATAAAGTTGACATCACAACAAGCAAGCAATTTGATTATGAAAACGTATTAGATTAAGCATGAATCAATCCCATGTTGGTTTCCCCTAATTACCCACTAATCCTAGCTAAAAGACTACTCACTCATTATCATAGGAAACATGTCATTAATGGTGTCAATCATCACAACAAGTATAAGCATGATAATAGAATGAAGAAATGAACAATAAAGCTTAAAGAGTAAAGGAATTATACCAAACTTGAGATGATCCAAATAATAAAGCAAAGAATAATAGAATAAACTTGATTGATTGATGGAGGGTTGTCAATCCTCCAAGAATAACCCAATAATCTTCAATTACCCAAAAGTAACAAACTTGAACAATAATTAAGGAGAGATTAATGTGAGATTTGTGAAAGATTAAAGAGTAGTCTATGCTAATCTACTCCTATTCTAATCTAAGAAGGATTCTTAATATGGAGGCTAAACCTAATCTAAAACACCATAAAAGCTCCCTTTGATTATTTACAAATGGGGTATTTATAGTAGAGCTTCATTAGGTTAGCTAAGGCTAAATTAGTAATTACATTTTTGAGTTTAGAGCATGGAAACGCTAGTCTTTTTGGAAGGATGAGCATCTCGGTGGAAGATGTCGCGGTCCGTCCGTCCAGGAGGGAAGATGCTCGGATTCATGAGATTGGGCACGGGCGTCTTCATGGGAATCCGCTCGGATTCTTTGGAGGAATCCGGGGGTCTTTGTTTCTTGGACGCACGGGTTGTCACTTCAGGACGGGCGTCTTGTGTGCAAGCCACTCGTCTTCTGTGACAGAATCCTTTCTCTTCACTTTCTTTTTATTCTTGTAGGATTGGTCTTTAGTTCCCACTTCCTCTTTATACTAGTCCGTCAAACATCGTCAAATAGCTTCCGAATACGCACGAAAGACGGAAATTTCCGCCTTATTATCTTCTTTCCTACAAAACATACGAAATGCACTAGGAAAGTGAAATAGAAAGCATTTGACGGATAAAATGGTCGTAGAATGTTATAATAGTATACAAAATAAGCTCAATTAGGGGACTAAATATGCTCAAATAATGGTCACATCATACATAAAGCATCAATTTTGTTTAAAATGCCATTGGGAATGAGAACCATGCTAGACCAATATGAATGCAGGGAGGTTAAAACAGAATTGACAAGAGCCAACCTTCCAGCATAGGAAAGGTGCTTAGCCCCCCAAGATCTGATTCTTGCAGTTATTCTATCAGTAAGTTGCATGCCTTCATTCTTACTGAGTTTCTTAGATGAGATAGGGACCCCCAAATATTTAAATGGAAGATCACCTTTTCTAAATCCAGAAACTTGCATTATATCATTCATAAGAGACCCTTGCACCCCATTAAAATAAATATCTAATTTCTCCTTGTTCAAACAGAGACCACTTGCTTTAGAGAAAGAGGAGAAAGCTTTTAATAACCACATGATAGAAGAAGCATTACCCTTAGAGAACATCAACAGATCATCATCATCATCAACTTTTAATAACCATTATTCATATCTTTACTACCTAAGTTTTCTAGTGTAAGAAAAATCATTTTTATTCTCTACTTTTTTGAAGAATTTTAGAAAAATAAAAACCTCACAAAAATACTCCCTCTTTGACCGAAATATTCAAGAGTAAAATACAAATTATTTTGTGTCAATTTTTAAGTTAGTTTTAGTTAATACTAGTCTCATCTTAATTAAAACTATTAAGGGTGTTACTTTGGGTATAATTCCTTGGGAGAGATTCTCCACTTGAATCTTATTCTTCCATCTTTGGAAAGGTCAAGAACTAGTAAGGAGGTGAACTTGCTAGTGCCCTTTGATCCGAAATCCCAAAATAAGATTGACGATTTCTTCTCTAATCTTGTTTTTAGTTTGAATGCATAAGATCTTGTTGTAGATACCCAGTATCTGCACCTTCCAAAAACCACCCGATGATGATCGGACTATAACGTGTTTTTGATATGCGTGCGTGGATTGGCTATACATGAGACGGTTTAATGCACTACTCGGATATGAAAAATGATTTCAAAAGTTTTCTAACTTCATTTGCATTAAAATAACGCTATTTAGAGTTAAAACCGTCTTCCGACTCAAAACCGACAACTCGAGTCAACCTGAGTCAACCCGATTCAACCCAAATCTCGAATGTCAAAAATAATGCCATGAATGTCTTCATCGTGTCATTTCCATTAAAATAACTCTATTTAGAGTTAAAACCGCCTTCGGACCCAAAACCGACTTAGAAACCCGCAACTCGAGTCAACCTGAGTCAACCCAAATCTCGAATGTCAAAAATAATGCCATGAATGTCTTTATCATGTCATTTCCATTAAAATGACCCTATTTAGAGTCAAAACCGACACCGAGCCAAAAACCGACTCGAAATTCAAATCCCGACTCACACGGGTCAAACCCTAACCCTAGACATTTTGATTGATTTTGGGGATATTTTGATGTTAGAAGGTGTTTTTGTTGACAAAGGAGTGATTTGTTTTTATTATTAGCAAGTTCACAATTGATTTGGATGAATTTGGTTGAGAAATTAGTGTTTTTGGATGATGGGGTTGATGTTTATAGTGAGGGATTTTGTTGTGTTTATGTTTGAAGAAAGATAGAAATGAAGAATGAAGAGTAAAGGTCCCGTGTTTTTGGTATAAGAGCAGGCCGGGACGGGCGGCTCCTAATTGGGACGGGCGGATTTTGAATCGGGATTTTTTCTTAAGCCATGGGGACGCCCGACCTGAGCTCTGCTCGAGCGGGTGTGACACCCCCATACTCCAAGTGCCTTACCAGGACCACTTAAGGTATGAGAACGTCACCATCTCGGTTACCCGAGGCAATGATAATCAAATGACAATGAAGAAACATAATTTAAATAACAATATAGTTTAAAGTGATTACATGTTCAACACCAAAACTGTTAAACTGAAATACAAGGTTCTAAGACGGTCTAGTGATAAAACTATCAAAGCTATAAAACATCGTCTGACACAGCGGAAGACTTCTAAATGCCACGTGATGACTCATCCCAGCTATCCCATACGCGTCATATCATACCTGCTCAATAACTGCTCACCATCCCCGAAAAGATCACCACAGTTTTTAAAACATTTAAACGGGGTCAGTACTAATTAGACAATCAAAGCCACACTGAAACAATCATACAAACAGCTCACACACAATCCAAGTCTCCATCTCCAATCACCTCGTAACTGAATACACACTAAAGTGTATAGCCCTGCCAGAGTACCCATCGCAACAGATACTCCTCGCCGCCAGTGGGGGACCGCAGTTGTTCCCACCTAAGCCTCGCTCATCTCCATCGAGCGATAAACCCATGTTCATTAATGTTCACATCCCTTCTGTGGCGGGTTCCACAGAAGGCGAATCAAGGGCGTGAAGCCACTCCCGCAAGTGACTCCACTCAGCCAGGGACGCACCCCGAAGAACATAGACAGATAAACAGCAACCACAATACAACATCAACAACTGTCTTAATCAATCAACAATATGAAATCACAACCGTCTGAATCAATCAACAATCACTAACTACAGCACAACCACCACACACATCATGTAACTAATACTGAGTAAGGAAACCTTACCTGGAATGTAACCACCACAGACGGTCTAGCAGCTAATCAAAATCGTTCTTCAATACAATCACCTCCTATCAAACATACAATCATACAATCAACATCTAATAAACACAATACTCCCAAAACCCCCAAATTACCCAATTAGGGTTTCAACTAAAATCAATGAATCAACATAAAAATTGTACTAGGACATTACCCACAATACGACGGTCTCAACGGCGTAAAGAACACAACGATCCGATGACTCTAGCCCTTAGGATTTGCCAACAATGCGACGAGAGAGAACTACGTAACTTCTTTTTCTTTTGAAAGGTTTAGAAAGGTGAAAAGTGATTAAAGAAAATGACGGAAGCCTTTTATATTAATCTCGCGTTATTAGCAAACCCCGTCAAAACAAACCCGTCAAACAAACTTAATCGATCGAGTGCCCCCTACTCGATCGAGTACCCAACTTACTCGATCGAGTACCCTACAGGCAGACTACTTATTTGCGTCAAAAACTACTTACTCGACAGAGTAAGCCCTACTCGATAGAGTACCCAAAGACTCATAAAACTGTAGTATTACAGTCTTCCCTCCTTAAAAAGAACTTCGTCCCTGAAGTTCAACCCATACATAAAAACAAACCTACGTACTCGATTAAGACAGAACAACGCAACTAAAAACTCAAAACAAAACCTCACCCTATAACACATGAACTCTTAACACCAACTCCACCAACTATGCCTACCTCCACAACATGTCTCACGATATCGTATCAACCACATTATATCTCTTTCGACACTAACTCCATACACTACCAACTACCGTCCACAAACGCTGCTAGCTCCGTAATATATCATCCACTAGCAAATCTAATATCAAGACACTCATAGACATCAAACGGAATGTTACATTCTACCACCCTTAAAAGGAAATTTGTCCTCGAAGTTTACACACACTCCTAAACATCATCATCCAACTGCCAAAACTATCGAAGTATTCTCGCACTCCTAGACATCACACCACTAGAAGCACGGTCATGACCTTCAACAAAATCAACCACAACACAAATCAATCTTTTATTCTACATCAAGACTCAAACTTCCAAATCTACTACAACCTGTACAACCATTAAACTCTCTTTGTCGCATCCTACTCCTCTTAAGATAAATGTTACGTCCTCGTAACTCACTAATACTAGATCCTTAGCTATATCTTTTCATTATCTTCATCACCACCACACGTCAAGGATAACCACCTAAGACCTCAACACCTATAACCATTCCTATTTCTAAGGCTCTCTTACTTAAACAGTTCTCACACCTCAATTCATTCTGCACTTCATCTAACAAATACCACAAAATCCTTATCATAACCAACACTCCAACTCATCCACATTACCGCTACACGACATACCTCTCTATATAAACTATATAAAACTCCTATCGCCAAAAGCATAACTCACGATCCACACTTGTTACGTACACTCACACTAAATCCTCAAGTTCTTTTCTTTCATTACCGCAAAACTCATACAAAACTTTACATGAAACTAACTCCCAACACCCTACACTCATTGTGTCAACAAAAGATTATGAATCACCTGCAGCTTTCAGATCAGTACAACACATGTTCCACAAATAGCTTACCACGACTATGTCTATCGATGCCTCATCTTAAAACAATATCAAAATTACTGTAACAACCTCTCACCACTATGTCCCATCAACAGAATATTACTATACCATGACAACAACGAAAACATACACAACTCTCTTTTATATCATACTCTACACTCATTCTCAAACTGAAACTTGCAAGAAACATCAATAAACAAAACAACTGTCTATCTGTACAAACTGAAACTCACAGGGAGCAACATCAAACAAAACAACAATCTATGTATAATTGATATGTACTTTTGAGAACTCGTGTCATAATCATCTCGCCTACTCCACCACAACCGGTGACGGCATCGCAACATCGCCACCAACATGCACACCGCAGTGCGAAAATACCCGCATCACAACACTAAGTATCGTGCTCGGATCACCACCCGAGGCACAACAACCACATCGATAGACATCACAACTACATACAATTACCCCTAAACACTGACTCAGAATAACTTTCCGGACAATAAAACTTACTCAAGACTGCTTTACTAGATCACAACACAATATATTATACGGAATAAATAGACAAGAATCTCATGAATACTATCCCTACCTTTTTACGGAATAAACATATATCATGAATACACATACAAGTATAACCAGTCATGCCAAATCACCCAAACTATCACTTTTGAACATCATTCCATTAAGTAACCGTATCCAACATATATTACAGAGCATTCAGATAACAACTTTATGACTATCACACAATACCGCTTCTCGTGAGGTCAGAACCTCACACCAACATTTATATACATCTTAGACCCATAATGACATCCAACTAGTTAATCCTAATCACGTAAGTTACCACTCGATAAAGGTTACCTGTCGCCCGAGCTTAACTCATATGCCCCTCATAACATATTCTCCCTTTCGCATAACCATCACCTCATGCCAAGTATAACCATGCCCTTAATATTCATCTCAATCACCCACCTCATATAACCACATCTTATACTCCCTCCTAAATGTACATATTAATCCAGCCTCTACAAAATCAACCTCTTTAGAGTTGTCATCTTTCTTATCTATCATCGCTCTTAATCACTAGCAACAAAACCTCAACACTACCACCGTTCAGACATCAAACCTCCTACACCCATCTCTAAACATTATGATTTCTTTCCTATCTTTGGCTAACATCCTAAATCACGACATCAAACCCCTCAACAAAATTACCTCAACATCATTCCCAATACTATTCGTAATTATATCGTCATCTAACTCTCCACCAAAACCTCGTATCATGCAAATAATTTACCCAACCTTTACTTTCCTTAATTCCTCAAAACGCATGATTTTCATGTTGTCCTGAAACTCCTATATAATCATTAACTAGCATCCTCGTGATAGTATTACACATCTCGACGATTCCTTACTTTTATATCACATAACCTCGGTGGACATTTTCCTAGTTTTACTCCTCTCATTCTTTTCTTTTACACTCGACAAAATCAATTAACCATTCAACTCCTTATTACTTCTTCCTAACTCTTTAGTACTCCGGTTACCTTCTCATTTCTCCAAACTCAAATCCTATTATTTCTTATCGATATCTTCTCACTCCTTCTTACCCTGGATCCTCTCTTATCATGCTATCACTCACAGTTATCACCAATCAGTCCTGACCATCTCATGTTATCACTCACACTGATCACCCATCACCATTTCATACCGTTACTTGTCCAAGGAAATCACACATTAGTTTTACCTCTTGATAATACAAATTCCCAAACTCACTCGTTATCTGCAAACCCACATCTCTGCATAACTCAATCTAAGCTCTTTATACACCACATGTGGACAATGGGCCCACGGGGGCGCTTAGGAAAGAAAAAGCGTTTGCATTCGTGGAGTCGCCATCAATTTATTGTGGAAAATTGGAAACCGTTCGAATACCTCGTGTCATGTCAAGACACAAAGTAGTGACATGAACACCAAGAACTCGTTACCCTTAGCATTCTATGTCTAGAATGACTCTCGTGGATGTCAATGAACACGGATGTTCACATAGATCTGGAGTAAGGGGTGAGGGTACGTATTAGGAAGCTCTTTTGATCGAACACCTAATCCCGCCCGCCTCGATAGAGTCCTCTACTAATGATTAGGGAAATTGTCTATACTCGATATATTGTCGATTATATGCATGCAATGCAACATCCAACGTTTTAATCCTAACATGTGAAGAATTAGACTAAGTCGGTAAACACGTAATTTAACATGCTTTTGGGTCAAAGTTGGGATTTAAGTTCAATTACATGTGAAGGCATGCAAGTGATATATAATAAAGAAATACAATAATAGATACAATAATGGAGAATTACAATAATTACAACGGGTTTAATGATTTATGTCGAAAATACCTTTAAAACGGATAATTTGAGAAAAAGAAAGAATAAAGGAATTAACGAACAGGAATTAAGGGTGATAATACGAGTAATAGTTAATTAATACGTAACTAAAAAACTAAGTCAAGGCAACATGGGAGTTTTGAGACAGAAATCAACCAGGAATAGGCGCAGCAGAGCTACGTCCTCTGGAAGAGGCGCAGTAGTCGTTGCGTCTGTTCCTTGGCTCAGTTCTGGCTGTGAAGCCGGAATTGCAAGTCGTTAATGTTCGTTGGTGAATTTAATGATTGATTAATAATATTTACTCGGATGGAAGTGATTAGTAGATTATTTACATATGATTGACGGTCATAAAAGCAATAAACATGGATGAAACCGATTAATACGAATTAATTACAAGATTAAGGAGGTTTAATGAGCAAATTGATGAACTAATTAGATTAAATATGGCGAATTAATGATGGACTAATGATGAACATGATAATAAACATGTGGAAATATATCAAAGGTCGAATTCCAGAAACTCAATATGAATGAATCGAATTTCTACAACCCGGTTTGACTTCAATGACGAAAACCCGCAAATATTGGTTATTTGAGATTTAAGTCGGGAATTTATGATGGATTATATGTTAACGATGATGAACAATATGTTAAATTATCATGTGAATGAAATAGGAACAAACTAAGACGAAAGAAAACAAAAGGACAAAATCAACAGAAGACGAAGGAAGAAGAAGAGAAGCAGGAACGGCGGCAACCTCAGGAAGAGGCGCAGCAAGTGTTGCGTCCTTTCCAAGAGGCGCAGCTGTTGCCGCGTCCCTTCTCGACGTCTGTCTCCTGTTAATCCGTAAAAAGGGATTAAACAAAGGGTTTTAGAAATCGGTTTTAATTATATTTTCAACATAAATCTTACAATATCATTACAAAAATAAAGAACAATAAATAAAAGAGAGATTTACACCCTCAGACTTACATTTTTGACGAAACGAGATGAACAACGTTTACGATTAGTGATGCTCGACTCGAATGTAAACGAAAGTGCCCTCGTAAGAGGAAAACGATTAAGATTAATTAAAGTTGATTATTGTAGAGTTGGTGAAATTGGTCGGTCATGCAAAACGAGGCTGGTACTCAGAAGAATCCGAGCTTACGTGGTCGAAAGTTCAAGCACGTAGACGCCAAAAAGTAAGAACGTGGTCTAGAATGCAAAGGGAGAAGAGAAGGGAGGACACTCGCGTGAGAAATATGTGAGACCGAAGGTCTCTATTTATACAAATCACGAAATTAGGGTTTTCGGAGAAACTTTGGAAGTGAATCTCGAAAAGATATGAAAAAGATACGAAAAATACGCAGAAAAGGACTTGGGAAGAGGCGCAGCAGGCACTGCGTCTTTTGGAAGAGGCGCAGCACCTGCTGCGTCCTTTCCCAGGTGGTTTCCTCCTGCGGAAGAAAGATTTTCGTGTTTAGTTTATGGAATAACGGAATAATTTGGTTTTCCTTAATATTATGTGTGAATATTACGGGCAATTGTTTACCAAAGATTATCTCTCTAAAATATTTTTTTTTATGAGTGAATGAATGAATATGTTCTAAGATATTATCATGTGTATATCTTAAATTATAAAGCAAAACCCTTGGTTTTACCCTTGTCCAAAACCGGGTAAGAGGAAGGGAGGGGAGCCAATGCATGCTTGAGTTTGTCTTCACAATGACAACTAGTTTGCATGGCTAGTTTAGTAGGTAATCATTGTGCTTACCACTAACAAAATCAACTTAATTTTTGCCTAATCCACCTCCTAATTTCGGCACATATAGATAATATGGACTCCATATTATCTTTGTCAAAATGTCAATTTGTCTTATGTCACATGTCATATGTTACATAAATTTGTTATGTATTTTTAACATATTAAAAATCAACGTATTAATAAAAATACGTCATATACAAAAATCGACTTAGTAATTCATAATTACTTGTACCAAAATATTTTACCAATTATAAATCACAATAACTTGTATTTATAATAATTCATTCAATTTAATTGTTTCCTTAAACAATAATCTCATCAGAGTAATGAAACAATTCGATTACTCAGACCGTATCTCATTTAATCAAATTTCAATGAGACACGTAAATATGACTTCCAAAATCGTCCGTCAATTTTAAATAATTTAATTGACTCGTAACATTATACGATCAATTAAATGATCGATTAAGAGTGTTGCCCTATAGGTATGACCTAGGGGATCAACTGATCACCACCGTCGCACGACAGTAATGTCAAACTCTAGTCAGCCAATCACTACCGATATGTGTGGACCAGTTGACAGTAAAAATATTACTTCCCAATTGTATTCTTTATAATGAGACTTAAACATGTGATCATCATGATCAACAGTTGTGATCGCATTATTGTCAGACGACACATATTCTAACAGTACCATGGTGGCACCTTAAATCTGTCACTGGAGTATCTTTCCTGGATCCTACCCGATCTGTTCGCGTTCCCGGCTTGGAGTTTATGATATGCATTTTCCCGGAGAGGTTGATGAGGCAGGTTGGATTGAAGCAGAGGATCCTGAAGCTCGACTCCTTTCCGCAGACTGCCGTGGCGCTTACTACTGAGAGTCGGCGAGAATGGGCCATCAAATGGGCTCAGAGGAATGTTTGGTTCTTGAATTCTTCTGTCAGTGCTCTATGGGTGTCAGATTCAAATATACGGTGGAGGAAAGCTACCACTCCGGAGGAGCGCGAGAGACTGAGGAAGCGTGAACATGTTGACTACAAGGTTCGTGAGGTGGAAAAGGAGAAGGAGACGCATCTGATTGAGGGAGAGGAAGAAGCCGGGTTTCGAGTTGTTCATCCTTCGAAGAAGTCGAAGACTTATCCTGCCGTCGAGATGGTGGTTGACAAGAATGGCAAAGCAAGACCCCGAGAGAGACCATTGGTGATTAGGTCGGAAGTGGCACAGGAGCGTCCCGCTCGAGGTCGTGATAAGAAGTATGATAAGAATGACAAAAGCAAAGGGAAAATGGAAGAGTAGCCTAAGTCTTTACTATTATCTATTATTATTATTATTATTATTGTAATAAGAAGGGATTTTTAGAATCCTAGCCTATTTATTTTTATTATGATTTTATTATGTAACGTATTATTATTATTAATGAAATAAAAGAGGTTGATTGGTTATGAAACCGTTGTGATTTTCTTTTCGTTATTCTTGTCGAATTTCAAATGCATTTGCAAATGTCCTTCTATTTACATTTAAAATGATTAAATGAGTTGTATCCCGTGAAGGATTGCCTACGTATTCATTAAAAGAATGAAATCAAACCCTTGTGCGTAGTTCGAGTAAATGTAAAAGAATAATTGTTCTAAGCAAGAGCTTGTAATGAACTTTAGAAAGTAAGCATGTGGTTTACTTACTCTGAGAATGCAATTTAGTTTATTTGATGATATGAGAATGACAAATTGTCAAAGTGCAAGAGCAAGATGACATTAGCTTGATTCAGCTTGACCAAGGGCCGCTTATTTCGTGTTTAAATTCTCCTCGTGGATCGACAGGTAAAAGAGCCCTAATGGATTTGAGGACCAAGTCTCCTTCTTTGATGTTCCTTGGCTTAACCCTTTTGTTGAAGGCTCGTTTGATACGCGCCTGATATGCCTACACATTATGTAATGCACGCAACCTTTGTTCATCTAGGAGGATGAGTTCTTCATATCTATCCCTCTTCCCCTCGGCTTCGGGTATTTGGCTTTCGAGTAAAATACGCAAGGATGGTATTTCTAGCTCGACTGGTTGTACGGCTTTCATGCCGTAGGTCAAATAGAATGGAGTGGCCTCAGTGGGCGTCCTAACGGATGTACGGTATCCCCATAAAGCAAAGGGTATCTTACTTGGCCAATCTCTATAGTTGTCAATCATTTTCTTGAGAATTGTGACAACGTTTTTGTTTGCTGCCTCTACCGTGCCATTGGTTTGTGGTCTATATGGCGAGGAGTGGTGATGCTTGATTTTGTACTTGGCTAGCAATTGTTCAGTCTCAGCTTGGAAATGTGACCCATTGTCACTGATGATCTCATGTGGGCAACCATATCGACAGATGATATTGGTTTGTATGAACCTTGCCACGTTCTTGGCTATAAGACTGGTGTAGGAAGCAGCTTCTACCCACTTGGTGAAATAATCTATTGCTACTAGGATGAAACAGTGACCTCCTGTTCCGGCTGGAGTGATCTTGCACATTCCCGAAGATCAGACAATTATGGCAATGTCTCACATATTTGATGCAATCAGATTCCATCGTGGTCCAATAATATCCTAAACGTGTGATTTTTTTTGCCATCATGGGTCCACTCATGTGAGGGCCACATTCTCCATCATGTACCTCTTCCATCACTTTTCGTGCCTGTGAATGATCAAGACAACTTAGGATGACACCAAGAGGTGTTCTTTTGTATAACTCTCCTTGCATGAGGACGTATTGGGAAGCTAGCAAACGGATAGCGCGTTATCCCCTTATGTCCATTTGTGGTGGATAGGTGTCGTTGAGTTTGAAGTTTAGGATTTCTTGGAACCAAGGCTCTTCTGTAATTTCCTCTTCATCGGTGATTTTGTGCACATAAGCTGGCTCTGATCATCGTTCGATGCATTAAGGCATTTCTACCATGCTGTTCGGCATATTAATCAATGATACAAGTTTTGCAAGAGCATCTGCAAATTTATTCTCCTCTCGAGGTAGGTGTAGGTAGGTTACTTGATTGCAGAATTGGGCTACTTGGTCTATTCTGGCTTGATAAGGTGCTAAGCTTTCACTTCGGATTTTCCAAGATCCCGTAATTTGGTTGATGATCAAAGATGAATCCCCATTCACTCGAAGATTCTTGATGCCTAAACCTACTGCCGCTTACAATCCAATGACACAAGCCTCGTATTCTGCAGCGTTATTTGTCACCTCGAAGTCGAGTTTGACAGAGATTGGTGTATGCTCGCCTTCAGGAGAAATGAGCAACACTCATATTCCAAATCCTCTTAAGTTCGATGCTCCATTGAAATAAAGGTCCCAGGAGTCTACATCGGTTTGGAGTATATCCTCATCCGAAATGACCAGGTGTATATCGTTTGTGTATCATTAATGGGATTTTCTGCGAAAAATTCGGCAACGGTGCGCCCTTTTATAACTTTCAGAGGTACATACTTGAGATCGAACTCTGAGAGCATCAAAGTCCATCTTGCTAAGTGTCCATTGAGAACGGGTTTCTCGAAGAGGTATTTGACAGGGTCCATTTTAGAGTATATTTTGACGAAGTAGCTAAGCATGTAATGACATAGCTTCTTTGTTGCCCACACAAGAGCGAGGCATGTCTTCTCGAGTGGCGTGTATTTGCACTCGTACTCCAAGAACTTCTTACTAAGGTAGTAGATAGCTCTTTCTTCTTTTCCTACGGTTTGAGCTAGTATGGCGCCCATGGCCGTTTCGGTTACGGTGGGATATAAACCAAGAGGTTGATCTCGTTGAGGTGGCATGAGCACTGGTGGTTTGGCTAAAATTTCCTTGATTCGGTCGAAAGCCTTCTGACAATCATCATCCCACATTGTGTGATCTGTTTTCTTTAACTTCTTGAAGATAGGTTCGCAGATCATGGTGAGTTTCGATATGAATCGACTTATGTATTGCACCTTGCCTAGGAATTCTCTAAATTATTTCTCCGTTTGAGGTTGAGGCATTTCGATTAGAGCTTTGATCTTAGAAGGGTCTATTTCTATTCTTCGTTGGCTAACAACGTATCCCAGGAGTTTACCAGATGTTACTCCGAATGCGCATTTCTGAGGATTGAGTCTCATATTGTACTTCTGTAGCCTTGAGAAGAATTTGCGAAGGTTTGCAATGTGCCCCTCTCTATCCTTGAACTTGACAATCATGTCATCTACATATACCACAACTTCCTTATGCATCATGTCATGTAAGAGCGTAGTTGCGGTGCGTTGGTATGTAGCTCCGGCGTTAATTAAGCCAAACGGCATAACCGTGTAGCAATAGGTTCCCCATTGAGTGACGAAGGCGGTCTTATGCATATCTTCTATGGCCATCTTAATCTGGTTATATCCTACATATCCATCCATGAAGGATAGTAACGCGTGATCTGCTGTATTACCCACCAATATGTCGATATGTGGTAGAGGAAAGTCATCCTTAGGACTTGCTTTGTTTAAGTCTCTAAAATCAACATAAACACGATTCTCCCATCCTTTTTGGGTACGGGTACTATGTTAGCTACCCAGTCTGAGTACTCGGAAACTTTGATGAACCCGGCTTTGAACTGTTTATCGACTTCTTCTTTGATCTTGAGAGCCCATTCTGTCCTCATTCGACGAAGCTTCTATTTCGCGAGTTTGAAACCTGGTTTGATTGGGATTCTATGCTCTGCGATGTCCATGTCGATCCCTGGCATGTCTTTGTAGGACCAAGTAAAAACGTCTTTCAACTCGTGCAGGATGTCTGTGAAACTGGCCCTTTCGGTAGGGCTCAAGGTCGTCCCTATCCTAAGTTCTTGGGGTTCTAGTTCAGTTCCTACGTTGATGGGTTCAGTTTTTTCTATTACAGGTCCCCCTTCCCCCTCTTGTAGTATTTCTTTGGCTATATAGGGAGGTATTGAGTCTGGGTCTGGGTCATCCTCATTATCATCGTAAAAAGAATTGCATTCAAGATAACACGAAGAGTAAGCAGAACCTGATTTATTCATATTAAAGTTTGAGAAAAGTTGAAACAAAGAAGACATCTGATCTATAGTCAGTGGCGGTAAAGGGACAGCCGTTGGGACATTTCCCGAACTACTGTTACTACTTGATACTAAGCTAGGAGAAACAAGGGGAGTGGGAATGACGATAGGAGGAGACTCTCTAGGAACTTCTCTAGAGTCCGACTCTGACTCCGACTCTGACTCTGAGTCGAATTCATCGTCTTCTGGTTCTCCTTTGAACATCTCTCCTTCTCCAGTGGTGAGCTTGAAGAGTCTTCCTTGATTGTTTGTCCACTATCGACTTTATCCATCCTTTCTGCTGATTGGTTTTGGTTTCTGTGATTAAGGCGGTAGGGTTGAAGTGATCGTCTTGAAGTATCATGGTAATGATCTCATCCTACGCGGCTCTAACAAATCGATCTTCCCCAAATACTAGACTAACAGCATGTTCATCTAAGCAAGGTGCTTGACGAGTCTTGACAGTAGGAACCGTTTCCGGAGGAATGAAGTAGCAATCGTGAAAGATCTCGATTTCGGCTAGCTTCTTTTCGAGATAGTGCCAAGGTTCGGGAAATCCATGAAAGACATCTTGACTTCCTTCCCTAATGAAGTATCCATTTAGGGTAGGGAGGTAGGGTCGCATTTGGATTCCCACATTCTTGCGGTTTTGAACTTGAGCAAGCATCTCGAGAACTTCCTCTTTAGTGGGTTTGTATCCTAGTCCAAGTAGTGTTCTTTGTGAGTTGCCTTCTTTGTAGGGTGCAAATGTGTTTCTTCGGGTAGGATTCAAAGGCATTCCAGGGAAGTATCCCTGGGATTTGAGCATGTGGTTGACCACTAAATTGGAGTAGGGATTAAAGTATAAGGGTGCCAACTCACTTTCTATGACATTTATGATATGGAAGCCTCCAAGTTCATGTACTGGATCCGCAAGGACTTGATTACTTGACTTCTTTTCGATTATTGCCTTGATGGGCGACGAAGTGATCATCACCACTTTACCATTTAGTGGGATTTTGATTTTCTGGTGGAGGGTGGATGTTACCGCTTTGGAAGCGTGAATCCAAGGTCTTCCCAGAAGAATGTTAAAGGATGCTTCAATGTCCACTATTTGGAAGTTGACTTTTCGTTCAATCGGCCATGTGGCTATGGTTAGGTTAACAAGTCCTACTACCATATGCGCGAACACTTGGTTGGTAGGGGTCCAATCCGATTCTTTCATGCCCAATTTGTATGCCGTTTTCAAGGGTATGACGTTGACTGCAGAGCCATCATCTACCAAAGTCATTGGCATATTCTTCTTTAAGCAAATGACAGTGATATAAAGAGCCAAGTTATGACTAGCACCAAAGGGTGGCAAATCTTCATCCGAGAAAGTGATAGGATTATTAGCTTTGGTTATTCTTGGAAGACCAAGTTGACTACGTCATCGGGTGTGGAGTTATGTGCCACATTTAGTTTGGCCAAGGCTTGCAGTAAAGCTTGGCGATGTGGGAATGAGCTTGCCACTAGTTGCCAGACTGAAAGATCAGCCTTTGTCTTCTGCAGTTGTTTTAGCAAATGGTCGGTGGAGCCATCTTCATTATCATTTGGTGTGACCACATTGGTTGGACCATTTGCTATAGGACCATTTTGAGAAGTGTTTTGGTATGGGCGTCCCGAATGAGTAAGGTGGTCCACATCCTGATCTTCACAATTTTGAACTATTTCCTCATTGACTTTGACTAAGTAGTGTTTAGTGAGATACTCGTCTTCATCATCATCGGCCCATATTCCATTGACAGTAGCAAGTTCCCTCATTCTTATGATTTTGGCCTCCAATTGGATAATTTGGTCGACTAGTTCATCAACCATGGCTACTACTTCTTGCATTGTAGTGTTTTAAGAGAAGACTAGTGGTGCATGTTCTTTAGGTGTTGCGTTGGGATCACGTAGGGTTGCCACTGCACTCTCTAGTTCCATGACTTGCCTATTCACACTCTTTGCCTATGCAATGAAATCGGTGATGGTTGGGGAAATGGTAGAGTAGTTCCCTTCATTCTGTATTGCATGAATTTCATCTTCGACTGGAGAAATGAGGTGTGAACAATCTATGGTAGATTCTTCACTTGTAATCACTAGAATTCCAAGAAGATTCTGAGTGTTGTTAGGCTTACCTCCAGGTGGTATTGGTAGGCGACCGTCTTCAATCATGTCTTGAAATAAATTTTTCAGTTTGTAGCATTTCTCTGTATCATGTCCCTTGCCTCTATGGTATTCGCAGTACGAATTCTCATCCCAGAACTTTGATTTCTTTTCTGCTTCAGATGTAGGGCCTATTGGTTGAAGTTTACCCAGTTTCATCAACCTTTTTAGAGCATTGGAATATGTGTCCCCAAGATTTGTGAATTTCCTTGGTGGGGTACTCTTCTTAGATGGCTCGAGAAGGTTAACTTGATCAGTTTTGCTAGTAGGGCCATAAGAACGACTTGTTGAGCCTTGATATCCACGACCTACCATTTTGGACAAGAGCCCTTTACGGATGTCATCTTCGATCCTTGTTCCTAGTACGGTTAAGTCTTTGAAGGTCTTAATGTTTTGGTACCTCAAATGGCTTGGATAGATGGGCTTGAGGTTGTCCACAAACTTCTCCACGAGGTTAGTTTCATCTGGACGTTCAACAAGTTGAGTACTAGTCTTCCTCCACCGACTTAGGAAGTCGGTGAAACCTTCTTTGTCATTTTGGGTAAGAACCTCTAAAGTGCGCATGTTGACTTGGATTTCAGCATTATCCGCATATTGCTTGGCGAATTCAATTGCGGCATCGTTCCAGGTAGCAATTTTCTTGTGCTCTAGAGAATAGAACCATTGTTTTGGGTTGGTGTCAAGAGATGAAGGAAATATCCTTAAGAACATCTCGGGTTTAATGCCTTTGATAGACATATAATCCTTGAAAGCACGGATATGGTTCTAAGGGTTTTCATGCCCCTGGAATTTAGGGATATCCGTCATGTTGAAGTTGGTTGGCAACTTGGAACTCACGACTTCATATTTGCGATTATTTTCCCTATAAATGTCATTCCCTTTGAGATACATCAATTGTTCCTCCAAGTATTGGAGTCGTTTTTCAGCTGTAGTCATACCCATGGGAGGGTTTTCGTCCCCGAAGTTATTCACAAATTCATCAGACACTTAACTTTCTTGAGGAGGCATCCTCGTTTCCACGGCATATATTCGGCCTTCGATGGTGTCAAGGCGATCATACACTTGGTCTTGAATGACTTGGAGACGAGCTAGTGCGGCTAGGATTTGATCATTACCATTCTGGAGTTGGTTGAAGTTCACGTCGCTTGTTTCAGGCATCTTGGAAACTGAATAAGAGATCGACGACGAATCAAAACACGATCGACCATTCCAGCACACTTACTAGAAAAGGAATGTTTTGACTCGTGAAGTGGGAGTGTGCCACTTGTGTCAAGTGCGTTTTGAGGAAATGACAAAGTTTGAAAATGATAGTCCTAGTCAACTTTTAGTGTAGTTGTAGGAGTGGACTCGAAGTGAGGTTTTGAAATGGGTTTTGAGGCCCGAATTTTGACTCGACAATTGGACAGAGTTTTGAATGGTTTTGCGCTAATATTAGGCCTATGTTTCGAAAAAAATTACATTTTTAAAAGGGATTTTGATTTTTACAAAAATCGTCATGGTGATCACATATGGTACAAGCATTATACAAGCATTACAAGGGGATGCTGAGTGCATTTAGAAGGGTTTTGGCTTTAAAGGGTGGGTTGCCATACCGAACAATCAAACCCGAGGTCTGTGGAGAGGCTCGTACCAAAAAAGAGTAAGGCCGATTCCTAGTCCATTTCCTCAAGTAGTGAAAGTCCTTGATACAAACAAGAGTAAGTACCATGGTATGGATGACGTCAATCGTTATCCATCCTTAGGCCCAAATAAGAATTAGGACCGTTTAGACGGGACGATTGGTCGAATGAGCTGGGTTGGGCCTAGGAAGGCCGAATGAAACGATTTAGAAAGACCGAGTTATGAAAACCGACAATTGTCTTGTACAAACTATTCCCTAAACTTGTTCAAGTTTCACCCTTTTGGCTACACGTAAGTGTATTATCCTCAGCGGAGTCGCCAAACTGTGGACGCGGGCCCACGGGGGCGAAAACGAAGCAAGCTTTTCACTCTTTTGGTTACACATAAGTGTATTATCCCCAGCGGAGTCGCCTAACTGTGGACGCGGGCCCACGGGGGGCGAAAAGCGAAGCAAGCTTCTCACTCTTTTGGTTTGTTTGAATTTGTGGAGTCGCCACCAATTTATTGTGGAAAATTGGAAACCGTTTGAATACCTTGTGCCATGTCAAGACGCAAAGTAGTGACATGAACACCAAGAACTCATTACTCTTAGCATTCTATGTCTATAATGACTCTCGTGGATGCCAATGAACACGGATGTCCACAGAGATCTGGAGTAAGGGGTGAGGGTACGTATTAGGAAGCTCTTTTGATCGAACACCTAATCCCGCCCGCCTCGATAGCGGTCTCTACTAATGATTAGGGAAATTGTCTATACTCGATATATTGTCGATTATATGCATGCAATGCAACATCAAATATATTAATCCTAACATGTGAGAATTAACTAAGTCGGTTAACACGTAATTTAGCATACAATTAATGTCGAGGTAGGAATTTAGACCGATTACATGTGAAAGCATACAAAAAATACAATAAAAGAAATACAATTAAAAAATACAATAAAGGAAAATTACAATAATTACAATGGGTTAATTGATTTATGGCGAAAGTACATTTAAAACGGATGGTTTTAGAAGAGAAAGAATAAATGAATAAACGAATAGAAATTAGGCGATAATACGAGTAATAGTAAATTAAATACGTAATTAAACTAGGTCAAAACAGAAACGGGAGTTCAGGGACAGAAATCAACCGGGAACAGGCGCAGCAGAGCCGCGTCCTTTAGAAGAGGCGCAACAGTCGCTGCGTCTGTTCCTGGGTTAAGTTCTGGCAGTGAAGCCGGAACCGCAATTCGTTAATGTTCGTTGGTGAATTTAATGCTTGATTATGAATAATTAACTCGGATGAAAGTGATTTACATATTATTTACATGTGAATGAGGTCATAAAAACGATAAAACATGAATGAAACTAATTAGGACGAATTAATTACAAGATTTATAAGATTATTAATGGACTAAAACGAACTAAGACAAATGAACTAGACTAAACAGGTTATTAATGATGGATTAATGATGGTGACAGTAAATAACAGATGCGAATATGTCAAAGATGAATTCCAGAGACTCAATATGGGTAAATCGAATCTCTAAAACCCGAATTGATTTTAATGACGAAAATCCGCAAATAATAATTATAAGGGATTTAAGTCGGGATTTATGATGAATTAATTAATGATGATTTATTACATGTTAAAATTATCATACTCAAATTATTGTGTCGACGAAACAAAGAAAAATTGAAAGACGAAACAAGAAACGAACAGACGATCAAAAGACAAAGGAAGAAGAAAGGAAGCAGAAACTGCGGCAGCCTCACGAAGAGGCGCAGCAGGTGTTGCGTCCCTTCGAAGAGGCGCAGCAGTTGCTGCGTCCTTTCTCGGCGGTTGTCCTCTGATAATCCGTAAAAAGGGTTTTAAAACAAGGTTTTACAAATCGGTTTTAAGAATACTTTCGACATAAATCTTACAATGATGATTACAAAAATAAATAACAATAATTAAAACAAGGATTTACACCATCAGACTTACATGTTTGACAAAACGAGATGAACTAAGTTAACGTTTAGTGATGCTCGACTCGAATGTACGACGAAAGTGCCCTCTAGGAGGAAAACGAACAAGATTGATTAAAGTTGATTGATGTGGAGTTGGTCAAATTGGTCGGTCATGCAAAACGAGGCTGGTACTCAGAAGGATCCGAGCTTACGCGGTCGAAAGTTCAAGCACGTTGACGCCAAAAAGTAAGAACGTGGTCTAGAATGCAAAGGGAGAAGAGAAGGGCGGACACTCGCGTGAGAAATATGTGAGACCGAAGGTCTCTATTTCTACTAATCATACGGAGGAAGTAGAGTTTTCGGAGAAACTTTGGAAGTGAATCTCGAAAAGATACGGAAAATACGCAGAAAAGGACTGACGAAGAGGCGCAGCAGGCACTGCGTCTATTGGAAGAGGCGCAGCACTTGCTGTGTCCTTTCCTAAGTGGTTTCCTCCTGCAGAAGAAATATTTCCGCGTTTCTATTATGGAATACCGGATTAATCTCGTTTCCTTAGTATTTTGTGTGAATATTACAGGAGATATTTTACCAAAGATTAAAAGATTGGAAAATATGGAATAGAAATATCCGGAACATTCAAGAACATTCTGACTCGGCATTTTAAACTGTTATTAGAAAATGAAAACGGTTTTTGACCCGGACTCCAAATTTACTCTAATTACTGCCAAAATGACCGTATCGGCACGTAGATGACAATTAAGAGGTAGACACAAGTGTTTGAGCGATCACTTGACGATAAACTTACGAACTATCACAAATCGTTCCGTATACCAAACATGCGGCCCAATCATCACCGGGTGGTTTGCAGGAGTTGTAGAAATGAGGTATCTACCCAAGCTAGGGTACCTTTATCCTCAATTGTTAAATGCTTTCATCAAGAGTAGACTCCCTATGGTGTTAGAATCACAAGAGGATCGCGGAATTCCCCTTCTTGCCTAGACAAGAAGAAGGGTTGTCCCCTCTCTACCATGCACAAAAATGGATATGATGGATAAAGGGATCAATAGGATTTGAGTTTCATTTGGGAGTTTACTTTTGTTGTTGTTTTTCCCCCCAATTTCTTGTGGCATATAACATTTGAGAACATTTTCTTTTTGCCATTTCTTTTGATGCCTGGCATTTCAATGCTTGACAATTTTAACTTTTTGCATTTTCTTTTGAACATTTTCAAAGCTACCCCATTTGTAGTGAGGGTGCTTATATTTGAAGCATAGGAGTTTTCATTTTTGTTACTCCTCTTTTCTTTTGATGCAATTGCAAACTTTTTCAACTTTTCATTTCAATTCTTGAACTTAAATTTTTTTGAACAATTTTTGTGCCCATTCCCTTTGATTACAAAATGTGGTAGAATGTAGAAGATGGTTCCATGGTTTCAAGGGTCACCTTAGAATAAACGGTAGCCAAGGAGTTATCACACCACAAGGTACTCTTGACTAAGCCTTAATCCATGGGTCAAAGGATACTAGCATGACACATCCACTAGTAGAAAAATGACATTAGGCAAGTTGAAATGACTCTGATTGTTATAAACAACCGTAGCCATTGGTAAAAGGCTACGGTTATTGACAAACAACCGTAGCCAAATGTATGAAAGCAAGTAAAAGGCAACGGTCATTGTAAGCAACCGTAGCCTTAAAAAAGAAGAATATAATAATAATAAAAAAGTAAATATTTGAACCCAGGTCTTCATTACGACCTTTCATTCACAAGCTTCTCATTATTTTCATCCACACAATCAGTCAATGACCCCCAAAACCCAATTCACTACCCACAACGACCTTGTCACCGCCAACCTCTCACCGACAACCACTATGTTAGTGCCGGCAGACACCTTGTCATCGACGACCCATAACCATATCGTCTCAATTCGTCAACCTTCCAGTTCGCAACCCTCATTCAGGTATGATTCTTTATTTCAATAATTTTTAAGTTGTCGCAAATAATTTATTTTTTGACGATATGTTTTCATTCGTCACTGAATTTTCGTTTTGTATGATGTTTGCATTTTGGGATTCAATAAACTTTATCATGTTATGGTACAATTAAGTATTAGGGTTAGGGTTTTCAATTAAATTTGATTTCAATTTGAAGATAATTCATTTTCTACTGATGATTTGAGTAAAAGAGATGATTTATGGAGTTAATTACGCTAACGATGTTGGTGATGATGGAAGAATATGTTAGAATTGCTAATTTTTTTTTTTAGTATTCGAGTGGGTAATTCCTGTTTAGATGTTGGATTAGTGGATTACTCAAAACAAGACAAGATTATTCAAGAGATTGGGAGTCTAGAATCTTCCAACTTTGCTGTACTGGGACCCTTCGGCATTATTAGGTGGTGCGTCCCCTTATCCGAATAGCAGGTTTTATTGCAGTTCTTTTTGTAATGGGAGTGCAGATGGCATTGCACCGTCTGTACTTGTGGTGAATCATATGAAGGAAATCCCTACATTCCATATGGTTGCCATGGTAAGCTTCTGCTATCATTGTTGTAGTATGAGTTGTTGTGTCACTTTCATTTCTTTGCATTTGGATTGAGGTCGATTGTTTGTGGGTTGGAGACGGAAGGGGGATTTACTATTTCAATGGTGTCAAAAGCTTGCTATTGTTGGACTTAAAACCTTATGGTACGATTACATACATACGATTTCTAAATCCGTTCCATTTCAATGAGTATTTGGGTCGATAGCAATTTAATTGTCTGTTCACCTGTATGCGGACCCTTGCAAAGTTGGCTCAAAACATTCCTATAGTTGCTACAAGCAATAGTGGATTTCAGTCCTAGGTAACCTTGATTAATTCATAACATCAATTAGCTCAAACAATAGTTTACACTAGAATGATTCTAAATCTGAGCTATTTCATATCAGATTTATGTAGGTGTTGTAGCCTGATGTTCAATAACAGTGATCATACTAGTTTGCTATGACTGCTTGTATTAGCTGATGCACTATATGATCTATACTTGTCAGTCTAGCTATTGATAATCTGTTTTTCGGAGTTGAACTAGGTGCTATAAATTTGTATATTTGGTTCACGTGAGGCTTGATTCTTCTTAATTGTAAGCTAGAATATTATGAGTACTTGATACTTGATTATTATTTACTACTGACCATAGAAATCGGATATGATTCTGCAACGAACATGACTAGATACTTTCGCATTTTGTACATTTCCCTTCTTTTTCTTCTACTTCTCCCCCATTACGCTCATTTTCTAACTTCATGAAAATAATATTTACGTACATGTTTAGAGCTGGCTGGTTAAATTTTCGAAAAACATGGAAATTGGAATACGCTTTTTTCTTAATCGAGTCTTTATCTACATGTAGAAACTTTTCCTTTTCAGATGTTAACATTTATTTATAACACAACAAACATTTACTGATATGTGAAGAAGGCATATAATTTATTAACACTTTATCTTTGAAGTCGGCATTAGCCGCCATACTGAATGGATAAAGTTTTTTTTTTTAATTGTTGATAATGACTCTCATCTTAAATCATGTTTAAAATTACATTATACTGACCTAGAGTATCTATCGGTTCATCTTGTTCGGATAGATTTTTAAATTAATCTGATACAATTATACTATTTTATAAGATTAGAAGTTCTGGTTTCGGCACCTCAAAAACTGGCGAATCATTATCATCTTAAGTTGTATTTTAGGCAGGAACAAGCTAAAATACATGGAAAATTATCGTCATTGTCATCATTAATGTTAAAACCTAGCTAGTATCCTTTGATGACAAAATGTATGGTAGAACATGGATGAATGATGGTTGCATGGTTTCAAGGGTCACCATGGAATAAACGGTAGCCAATGAGTTATCACACCACAAGAAACTCTTGACTAGGCCTTAATCCATGAGTCAAAGGATACTAGCATGACACATCCTAGGGTGTTTTACAAGTATTCTAACAAGCAAAGTCTTAAGAAGAAAAAGCATCTACTAGGGCCTATGTACACTTGTCAAGCTTCCCAAATAGACGGTTTCGCAAAATTTTTCTAACATGCAAACTATATGCCATGATACAACTAACATTTATACATCCTAATGCATATGCTTCTACCAACTAGTATGCCAAATATTCTAAATGCAATCCTTAATTCACAATTTTTATACCGCATCAATCAAAATAAAGCCACATAGTCATTAACATAAAGTGGAAAAAAGGAGATTGGAAAGATCATATCATGCGGTCTTCAATATCCTCATGTCTCGGATGTGGCGTAGTCAATCAATGAAAAAAGGATGGACAAACACAATATATATTCACAAGACTACACTATAAAGGAAATGAACATGTTTTTTAGTTTTTCAAATTTTTTCAAATTTTTATGGGTTTTGTTTTTATGAAATTAAAAGACATATTTTTGTGATTTTTCGAAATTTTTCAATTTTTATCATTTTTGGAATATAAATTCCCATCCCCCGCTTTATTTTGGACATTGTCCTCAATGTACATGTAGCAGTAGGAATGAAAAAAGAAATACATGTTTTTGGATTTTTCAAATTTTATGGAAATTAAAGTACTAATGCAATGATATGATATGAATGAATGCATGCTCTAGCTAAATGCAATTCTATATAACATATATAACAAATGAATGCAATCTTCACTAGATGATGCATGCTTAGGTCACCTATGATCAAACCTCCCCAAACCGATTTAAACACTATTTCTAGTGTAGAAAAGAATAGGATTGGTCATTAGTGACTATGCATGAATTCTAGTCTATATGCAACTAACTATATGAGATATATTACAATGTAGTTATACTATATGAACTAACTAATGTGAATGCAATATGAGATATAATACATGCGGCCCAATCATCACCGGGTGGTTTGCAGGAGTTGTAGAAATGAGGTATCTACACAAGCTAGGGTACCTTTATCCTCAATCGTTAAATGCTTTCATCAAGAGTAGACTCCCTATGGTGTTAGAATCACTGGAGGATCGCGGAATTCCCCTTCTTGCCTAGACAAGAAGAAGGGTTGTCCCCTCTCTACCATGCACAAAAATGGATATGATGGATAAAGGGATCAATAGGATTTGAGTTTCATTTGGGAGTTTGCTTTTGTTGTTGTTTTTCCCCCCAATTTCTTGTGGAATATAACATTTGAGAACATTTTCTTTTTGCCATTTCTTTTGATGCCTGGCATTTCAATGCTTGACAGTTTTAACTTTTTGCATTTTCTTTTGAACATTTTCAAAGCTACCCCATTTGTAGTGAGGGTGCTTATATTTGAAGCATAGGAGTTTTCATTTTTGTTACTCCTCTTTTCTTTTGATGCAATTGCAAACTTTTTCAACTTTTCATTTCAATTCTTGAACTTACATTTTTTTGAACAATTTTTGTGCCCATTCCCTTTGATTACAAAATGTGGTAGAATGTAGAAGATGGTTCCATGGTTTCAAGGGTCACCTTAGAATAAACGGTAGCCAAGAAGTTATCACACCACAAGGTACTCTTGACTAAGCCTTAATCCATGGGTCAAAGGATACTAGCATGACACATCCACTAGTAGAAAAATGACATTAGGCAAGTTGAAATGACTCTGATTGTTATAAACAACCGTAGCCATTAGTAAAAGGCTACGGTTATTGACAAACAACCGTAGCCAAATGTATGAAAGCAAGTAAAAGGCAACGGTCATTGTAAGCAACCGTAGCCTTAAATAAGAAGAATATAATAATAAAAAAAAAAGTAAATATTTGAACCCAGGTCTTCATTACGACCTTTCATTCACAAGCTTCTCATTATTTTCATCCATACAATCAGTCAATGACCCCCAAAACCCAATTCACTACCCACAACGACCTTGTCACCGCCAACCTCTCACCGACAACCACTATGTTATTTCCGGCAGACACCTTGTCATCGACGACCCATAACCATATCGTCTCAATTCGTCAACCTTCCAGTTCGCAACCCTCATTCAGGTATGATTCTTTATTTCAATAATTTTTAAGTTGTCGCAAATCATTTATTTTTTGACGATATGTTTTCATTCGTCACTGAATTTTGGTTTTGTATGATGTTTGCATTTTGGGATTCAATAAACTTTATCATGTTATGGTACAATTAAGTATTAGGGTTAGGGTTTTCAATTAAATTTGATTTCAATTTGAAGATAATTCATTTTCTACTGATGATTTGAGTAAAAGAGATGATTTATGGAGTTAATTACGCTAACGATGTTGGTGATGATGGAAGAATATGTTAGAATTGCTAATTTTTTTTTTTAGTATTCGAGTGGGTAATTCCTGTTTAGATGTTGGATTAGTGGATTACTCAAAACAAGACAAGATTATTCAAGAGATTGGGAGTCTAGAATCTTCCAACTTTGTTGTACTGGGACCCTTCGGCATTATTAGGTGGTGCGTCCCCTTATCCGAATAGTAGGTTTTATTGTAGTTCTTTTTGTAATGGGAGTGCAGATGGCATTGCACTGTCTGTACTTGTGGTGAATCATATGAAGGAAATCCCTACATTCCATATGGTTGCCATGGTAAGCTTCTGCTATCATTGTTGTAGTATGAGTTGTTGTGTCACTTTCATTTCTTTGCATTTGGATTGAGGTCGATTGTTTGTGGGTTGGAGACGGAAGGGGGATTTACTATTTCAATGGTGTCAAAAGCTTGCTATTGTTGGACTTAAAATGTAACATTTCGTGTTTGTTATGTTTAAATCATGTGTCAAAAGTGTGTGTTAACTGTGTTAGAAATGCGTGACGTCCGTATGTACGATATACAATACCTTTCTGAGGTTTGAGTACGGGAGCGAACTTCGGGACGAAGTTCATTTTAAGGGGGGGAAGACTGTAATACTCCGTATTTTATATAATCAATTAGACGGATATTATTATATATTAATTATTATACATTTTATATTACTAATTATATCGTGTTAATTGTTGAGTCGATAATTACGTTAAGCTATCGTAAGTTAATTGAGACGGGTTTATAAGGAATACGAAATTGGAGCTAACCCATTTAAGTTGGCCCAATAACAGTCCAGCCCAATTAACCCTAAACCCTAACCCTAATTAACCTAAACACTACAAACCCTATTCCCTAACACTCCCTCTACCCGCCTCCCTCAACCCGCCTCCCTCCTTTCATCAGTTCCAACTTCAACCTCACGCATAGAGAGAGAGAGGGAGAGAGTGAGCTGGGTGTTAACGGCGCAGCAAGGAAACCCTTAGGGTGGTTGGCGACGACCGTGGGTGGCCCTGGTGGCCGTTGTGGTGGCGGAAAAAGGTATGAATGCAACCTTTCTCCTCTGTTTTCATCTTTCTGTCGAGTTTTTGGGGGTTGTGCGTGTCTTGTTGAGGCTTTGCTGGTGGTTGTTGGAAGAGTAAGGGAGTAGGGTGGTAAGGGACGAGTGTAGTGGTGGTGGTTAGGGAGGTTTTGGGTGGTGATGGTGGCTGTGAAAGGCGGCAGCGACAGGGGTAGTCAATCGGGTTTTTATATGGTTTTCAGGCGGGTTTTGGATGGTTAGGTTTGGGTGGTGCCAACGTCGACTAGGGGGAGGTCGACAAGGTGGTGCCAGGGTAGTGAGAACCTCCGTGTGTCAGGCAAGGCCACGGTGGTGGTGGGTCACAGGGGGAGTCGTGTCTGGGTCGTGGTTGCTGGTAAAAATCAGAAGGAGTCAAGGGGGTTTTGTGGGGTTGTTGTCTGCGTCAGGCCGGTTTGAGGGCTGTGGTTCGACTCACCGGCGTGAGTCGACCACGATGGTGGTGATCGGTGGTGGCCAGGCCGGACTGTGTGTCATGGCCTGGTGGTCACCGCGTTAGGGAGGGGCGGTTGTGCGCGTTGTTCTAAGGCGACGTAGGGTTGTTTGTTGAGTGTTTTGTACGGTTTTAATTAGTTTATCGTTTTTGTTTTAGTTCCGAGTTATTTAAAATAAAATAATAATTAATAATAATTAAATAATTAGAGGCGGGTTATTCGAATTGTTCTATATTGATTCGGGTCTTCTTAAATCGTTTAATTCGTCTAATCTTTTATTTATCATTTTAGTTATTCAATTTAATTACCGAGTCAGTTAAATAATTCAAGTCGGGTTTTGAGTCGGGGTGGTTAAATGGAAAAGCTACTATATCGGAAAAGTCCATTTTAGGAAGTTCTATTTTTAGTAACTTCTATTTTGGGAACGAGAATTATTAAGTAATCGTTATCATTTAATTATCTTTCAGAGGGCGAATTGTTGTGGAATATTCGGACACCCGACTTTTTGATCTAAAGATCGAGGTAGGGAAATACACTTGACTTATTATCGTTGTTGTTTAATTGTGTTGACTTGATTCGTGGTTGTTGATTTACGTTATGATTCATATATGGGAAGGTGATTGATCAATTGAACGTATTGAATATGATATCACAACATCGGGTAACGGCATGATTTTATGATTTATCGGTTCATGATTTATTTATATATATATATATATATATATATATATATATATATATATATATATATATATATATATATATATATTGTGTTGCATTAATTTACTCATTGAGCATTTCCTATGCATTGGAGTTGGAGGATGGTGTAGGAGTGACGTTGTTGAGATACGATGTGAGTTGTGATAAGGCCCGGGCGGGTTCTGCAGACTTGCCCTGGTGTCCTCAACAAGCGAGTGGCGGATCGGCTACGGTCGATATATATAGTCTACCGGGATCGGTATGGTGGGTTGTCCGGGGTATGAGATATGAGATATGAGTTGAGATGGAGATGGAGGTGACGGAGGAGCATGCATTTCATATTTTGTTGTTTTATTGTTTTCCCTACTCAACCTCGTGGTTGACCACCGTGTATTCGTGAACACCGTGATGACCCAAATATTGGCGAGCGGACTTGACAGTTTAAGAGATAGAACTGGAGCTTGGTGGGCGTGAGACACTGGATCAGAAGACTTAGTAGCTAGATCATCATCTAGAAGACTTTCACTTTTATTTATGTTAGTTCTTTGTAATTTGACGTAAAAGAGGTTTTGTAATAATTAAGTTAAAGAAATTTTATAATTTTGCCTTGGAGTTTAATTTGTTATTCACTACCTCGGGAAACCGAGATGGTAACAGTCCGGTTTATTAGGGAATGTCTTGCTAAAGGCTCCTTCATAAACCGGGGTGTTACAAAGTGGTATCAGAGCGAACGATCCTCAGGCCTAAACCAATGAATCCAATGAACATAGGAAGAGTCTAAATAAAATGAACCCCGGGATAGAACTGTTAGGAGCACACTAAGGTAAGGTATGAGTTAGGGGCCCCCTCACACCGAACCAGCGGCCCTCTCAGTTTGACCCGGAAACCCTGAGTGTATATGAGAGAAAGGGTAGAAAAGGTTCTTGAGGTTGAACAGGAAATTCATATATCGTTGCCTAAGTGTTAACTGATTGATACATTGATTATTGCATGATCGCGTTGATGTATACCTTGAGACCCATATATTCTAACCATTCTGCAAGACAACGCTACGGTAAGTATTTTGTATGAATGATGGCGTGATCATATGATGTTAGGGAGATGAGAAATAAATTTTCGTGTTCAGATTGATAATCAATGAAGTGTTGGATTGTGGTAGTCGTGAGCGTAAAAATAATTGCGAGTCGATGATATTTACCTAGGTGGATGTTGAATGATGTGCTGATAGTACTAATATGTCTAGTAATAGGCGGTTATGTGATCCCAAAGCCATGCTAGTATAGTCTTGTGATAGTAATAAGAAACACTATTGAATTGCATGTTTTAGTCATAGCAATCGCGATTTAGATGTATGGAGTAGATCGAGATGCGAAAGGATTCTATGGGGTAGATGTTACGAAATACACAGTGTGAGATTTAAGTTAGGATGAGTTAGTATCGATAGTATGGTTGTAAGAGTTTGGAACATAGAAAATCAACGACTTAGTGCTGAAACTCGTTTTGTTTGATGTTACTCTTTAATTGACCTTACTGCCATTTCTTTTCTGTTTATTGCCTATGGATGAAAATTTTATGAGAGATAGCCTTGGGAGTTAGTGTTCATTTGGCGTTGGTTTCATGCTTATAGGATATACAGATTAGGAGTAATAAATATTTTAGTGAGCTGTGGTTAGGAAGTTCCTGTGCAGTGATGTTCGACCAACGATTTTGTAAAAATCCTCATTTAAATTGTATTAATAATTTTTACATAATTCCAAATCCATCGACCAAAAGAGTCACATATGTTTTCAAATTAATAAGCCACGAAAATTCTTGATGTCTCTATATTAAACGGTAAATTTTGCAAACTGACCCAAGTTTTGGACCAATTGCTGTCACATGTTTGTTTGGACCAACTGAGTTGTAAAATCCTTTAAAAATGGAATTCTTGTACTTTAGACCTAATTCTTTTTCCCCTGTGTTTTTAACTCTCCGTATTTTATAAAAGTAATATGAATCGAGTTTTAATCGAACGGTTATTTATTCGTGAATTTTGGAAGTTACAACGTGAATCAAAACATTTAAAATGTGCGTTCTATGTTGAATCTTCATACGATTGTTTGGTTAATTCATGAGCTTTAGTAATGTGAATTTATAATGTCCTTATATGATGATAGTAGCACGCATGTTCAGTAGTTGTGTATCTTAACAAGTGATAAAATTAAAGTCTAGTTGATAACATTGTTGGCATGATAGTATGAGTGAAATTGAATAGCTTAAATTGATTCTTAATCAAGGGTGAAATATTTTATACGAGTCCAGTTGTTGCATATTTTATGTATGTTTGGCATGTTGTAATATCTCTAGTGTGTTCATCATATTTGCATAGTGGTCGGATATATATAAATATAAAACTATATTGTCATATCTTGGTAAGTTGATGGCGTTAAATGTTAATTTAATTGTTCTAATATACTCGCATGAATATTCACAATAATTATGTTTAAATGTTTACACATGGATGGTAGTAATGAGTATGTCTAAATGTTCACACATGTAGAATGTCATCTGAGTTCTAATGTCTTTTATGTGAGTCGGTGTGCCCATAGTATGTTTATTACCTTCATCGCATTAAATTATTTCAGTTGAACCTAAACCTATGACATGATAATAAACAGTGTGTTATTTCTTATCGGATATGTTCGTTATTATATCGTCATAAAATGCTAAAGTGATTCTTGCAATTGTATGGGCATGATATAAAGGGAACTGTTTGATGTAGCACGACAATTGACATATCTATATTCTCGAGTCGTTATTATCAACTATATTTTAATAAAGATTGTTTATGATAATTATATTGGCAATTATAATGGGATAACCCTTTGATGATTCACATGATATGCATTGGTTCCAACGATAGTCGTTCATTAGTAAAGATAGGACTGAAATGAATAAGATGAACCTGTAAATTACAATATATGAGTCGACACCTAAGCTCGTTTTGTTTGAAGGAATTGAATTAAGTTTATCTGATTTTGAGTTTCGTAGTAAGCTGTAAATGGATTCTATGGATGGCTCTGTTATAAGATTTATGTTAGGAAAGTTATTCACCGTCCGGTATGAAAGTAAAGTTTTGAAAATGAAGTTAAATTTTGTAGTGTGAGTATAAATTCGGAATGAGATTTCCAGCCAATGTCTGGTGGTATGGTTCCATGATATTTGCTAGTCTGGAGGAATAAAACTAGAACGGAGTCACAAGTAGTGGGTTAATTTAGTCATGTCGTTCGTTCATGTAGCGAATTGGTGGGTTGTGGTTAGTTACGAATGTCAAAGCGGGAAATGTAAGGGGGTGATCTAAGTGAATTATGTGTTAACACGGTATGTTGATATTAGCATGATATGTAAGGGATATTTGTAAAATTGGTGTAGTTAAATACATTTAATCTTTTATGTCATGGTGTTGGGTGCAGTTTAAATATAGTTAATAGCAAGAACGAAATTTTATGTATGATAGTCTTGTATGTTAACTTTCCAATATCGCTGTTTACTCGCTTGTTTGACTCGACCAATAAGTTGTAAAATTTGTCAATCAATGTGCATTTGTCATTCGTGAATAAATCCCAAACCCTTTGTTATGAGTATTAAACATATTTCTAGGATGATAAGTACTGCGAAACTGGTTGTCTTCCTTTTTTTTTTTTTTTTTTTTGTGATTCTGTGTCTTGACCTAAATCTGTACAATTATGTAAAGGAAAGTCAGACTGGACCTATTAGGTTATAAATTTTCATAAATCGATTTATTAAGTTTTGACCCTAATTCTTTTCTTATATTGATTAATCCCCTATGTTTCTAAGGTATGAGATTACAATGATATGTGAAATGAATAATTACTAATAATTTTACTGGTAACAGTAGCTTCCTTGAGAGAGCTTGTATATTGATTGTCTTTGGTAAGGATTAGTTAACTTGAACGTGAGTTGTGAATCTTTTATCCTCTTTCAGTTGTTAGCAGTAGTTTGAGAACTTTTGTTATAATAATGAAGGTTACGAGGACGTAACCATGTTTTTAGTTGGGTAGGATTGTAAAATCTTAATGTTTAAATTGCACTTGTTTGTGGATTGTAGTTTTGATCAAGTTGATGTTTCGTTGTGGGGTACCTATACAAACGAGTTCTATATGTTTTGTTCCTACTTCTGTTAGTTGGTTGATGTGTAAATGGAGAGTGTAGTTAAACTACTGGTATTGAGTTATTTGAGTTTGAGATCGGAATTTAGATGGAAGATGACGGTGTTCTCAGATGATTATTTAGTTGTTATACATTTGTGTTCTCGGGTAGTTATTAGTTGTAGTTAGTCAAGGTTAAGTGATGATGAGTTAAACTTCGGGACGAAGTTTATTTTTAGGAGGGCGAATGTAACATTTCGTGTCTCATTATGTTTAAATGATGTGTCAAAAGTGTGTGTTAACTGTGTTAGAAATGCGTGACGTCCGTATGTACGATATACAATACCCTTCTGAGGTTTGAGTACGGGAGCGAACTTCGGGACGAAGTTCATTTTAAGGGGGGAAGACTGTAATACCCCGTATTTTATATAATCAATTAGACGGATATTATTATATATTAATTATTATACATTTTATATTACTAATTATATCGGGTTAATTGTTGAGTCGATAATTATGTTAAGCTATCGTAAGTTAATTGAGACGGGTTTATAAGGAATACGAAATGGGAGCTAACCCATTTAAGTTGGCCCAATAACAGTCCAGCCCAATTAACCCTAAACCCTAACCCTAATTAACCTAAACACTACAAACCCTATTCCCTAACACTCCCTCTATCCGCCTCCCTCAACCCGCCTTGCTCCTTTCATCAGCTCCAACTTCAACCTCACGCATAGAGAGAGAGAGGGAGAGAGTGAGCTGGGTGTTGACGGCGCAGCAAGGAAACCCTTAGGGTGGTTGGCGACGACCGTGGGTGGCCCTGGTGGCCGTTGTGGTGGCGGAAAAAGGTATGAATGCAACCTTTCTCCTCTGTTTTCATCTTTCTGTCGAGTTTTTGGGGGTTGTGCGTGTCTTGTTGAGGCTTTGCTGGTGGTTGTTGGAAGAGTAAGGGAGTAGGGTGGTAAGGGACGAGTGTAGTGGTGGTGGTTAGGGAGGTTTTGGGTGGTGATGGTGGCTGTGAAAGGCGGCAGCGACAGGGGTAGTCAATCGGGTTTTTATATGGTTTTCAGGCGGGTTTTGGATGGTTAGGTTTGGGTGGTGCCAACGTCGACTAGGGGGAGGTCGACAAGGTGGTGCCAGGGTAGTGAGAACCTCCGTGTGTCAGGCAAGGCCACGGTGGTGGTGGGTCACAGGGGGAGTCGTGTCTGGGTCGTGGTTGCTGGTAAAAATCAGAAGGAGTCAAGGGGGTTTTGTGGGGTTGTTGTCTGCGTCAGGCTGGTTTGAGGGCTGTGGTTCGACTCACCGGCGTGAGTCGACCACGATGGTGGTGATCGGTGGTGGCCAGGCCAGACCTGGTGTCATGGCCTGGTGGCTGCCGGCGTTAGGGAGGGGCGGTTGTGCGCGTTGTTCTAAGGCGACGTAGGGTTGTTTGTTGAGTGTTTTGTACGGTTCTAATTAGTTTATCGTTTTTGTTTTAGTTCCGAGTTATTTAAAATAAAATAATAATTAATAATAATTAAATAATTAGAGGCGGGTTATTCGAATTGTTCTATATTGATTCGGGTCTTCTTAAATCGTTTAATTCGTCTAATCTTTTATTTATCATTTTAGTTATTCAATTTAATTACCGAGTCAGTTAAATAATTCAAGTCGGGTTTTGAGTCGGGGTGGTTAAATGGAAAAGCTACTATATCGGAAAAGTCCATTTTAGGAAGTTCTATTTTTAGTAACTTCTATTTTGGGAACGAGAATTATTAAGTAATCGTTATCATTTAATTATCTTTCAGAGGGCGAATTGTTGTGGAATATTACTGGACACCCGACTTTTTGACTGCAGTACTGAGGTAGGGAAATACACTTGACTTATTATCGTTGTTGTTTAATTGTGTTGACTTGATTCGTGGTTGTTGATTTACGTTATGATTCATATATGGGAAGGTGATTGACTGAATTGAACGTATTGAATATGATATCACAACATCGGGTAACCGGCATGATTTTATGATTTATCAGTTCAGTGATTTATATATATATATATATATATATATATATATATATATATATATATATATATATATATATTGTGTTGCATTAATTTCTCGTTGAGCATTTCCTATGCAATCGGAGTTGGAGGATGGTGTAGGAGTGACGTTGTTGAGATACGATGTGAGTTGTGATAAGGCCCAAAGCGAGTTCTGCGGGACTTGCCCTGGTGTCCTCAACAAGCGAGTGGCGATCGGCTACGGTCGATATATATAGTCTACCGGGATCGGTATGGTGGGTTGTCCGGGGTATGAGATATGAGATATGAGTTGAGATGGAGATGGAGGTGACGGAGGAGCATGCATATCATATTTTGTTGTTTTATTGTTTTCCCTACTCAACCTCGTGGTTGACCCTGTGTATTCGTGAACACCTGTGATGACCCAAATATTGGCGAGCAGACTTGACAGGTTTAAGAGATAGAACGGGAGCTTGGTGGGTGTGAGACACTGGATCAGAAAACTTAGTAGCTAGATCATCATCTAGAAGACTTTCACTTTTATTTTTGTTAGTTCTTTGTAATTTGACGTAAAAGAGGTTTTGTAATAATTAAGTAAAAGAAATTTTATAATTTTGCCTTGGAGTTTAATTTGTTATTCACTACCTCGGGAAACCGAGATGGTAACAGTTCGGTTTATTAGGGAATGTCTTGCTCAAGGCTCCTTCATAAACCGGGGTGTTACATAAAACCTTATGGTACGATTACATACATACGATTTCTAAATCCGTTCCATTTCAATGAGTATTTGGGTCGATAGCAATTTAATTGTCTGTTCACCTGTATGCGGACCCTTGCAAAGTTGGCTCAAAACATTCCTATAGTTGCTACAAGCAATAGTGGATTTCAGTCCTAGGTAACCTTGATGAATTCATAACATCAATTAGCTCAAACAATAGTTTACACTAGAATGATTCTAAATCTGAGCTATTTCATATCAGATTTATGTAGGTGTTGTAGCCTGATGTTCAATAACAGTGATCATACTAGTTTGCTATTACTGCTTGTATTAGCTGATGCACTATATGATCTATACTTGTCAGTCTAGCTATTGATAATCTGTTTTTCGGAGTTGAACTAGGTGCTATAAATTTGTATATTTGGTTCACGTGAGGCTTGATTCTTCTTAATTGTGAGCTAGAATATTATGAGTACTTGATACTTGATTATTATTTACTACTGACCATAGAAATCGGATATGATTCTGCAACGAACATGACTAGATACTTTCGCATTTTGTACATTTCCCTTCTTTTTCTTCTACTTCTCCCCCATTACGCTCATTTTCTAACTCCATGAAAATAATATTTACGTACAAGTTTAGAGCTGGCTGGTTAAAGTTTCGAAAAACATGGAAATTGGAATACGCTTTTTTCTTAATCGAGTCTTTCTCTGCATGTAGAAACTTTTCCTTTTCAGATGTTAACATTTATTTATAACACAACAAACATTTACTGATATGTGAAGAAGGCATATAATTTATTAACACTTTATCTTTGAATTCGGCATTAGCCGCCATACTGAATGGATAAAGTTTTTTTTTTAATTGTTGATAATGACTCTCATCTTAAATCATGTTTAAAATTACATTATACTGACCTAGAGTATCTATCGGTTCATCTTGTTCGGATAGATTTTTAAATTAATCTGATACAATTATACTATTTTATAAGATTAGAAGTTCTGGTTTAGGCACCTCAAAACATGGCGAATCATTATCATCTTATGTTGTATTTTAGGCAAGAACAAGCTAAAATACATGGAAAATTATCGTCATTGTCATCATTAATGTTAAAACCTAGCTAGTATCCTTTGATGACAATATGTATGGTAGAACATGGATGAATGATGGTTGCATGGTTTCAAGGGTCACCATGGAATAAACGGTAGCCAATGAGTTATCACACCACAAGAAACTCTTGACTAGGCCTTAATCCATGGGTCAAAGGATACTAGCATGACACATCCTAGGGTGTTTTACAAGTATTCTAACAAGCAAAGTCTTAAGAAGAAAAAGCATCTACTAGGGCCTATGTACACTTGTCAAGCTTCCCAAATAGACGTGTTCCGGGTGTAATTCCAGAGCAGGTTTGTTTTACCACGCAAGCTTGTAGAATGACGTCTTTGATTGAATCCTCCTTTCGGTCTCCTGAAACAATGAACAAACTGAGGGCTCGGCTTTGGCCGAGCGTACTCACTTCGACGCTCAAGTCAGTAAACTTAAAGGGATTAAGTTGTGTGTTACTTGGCGAAGTATATATTGTAGAGAGATAAGGAAGATGTTACCAGATTATGAGATGTTTAGGTTAGATTGTGGATCCTTTCCTTAATGAGGGTTGAGGAGTATTTATAGACTTTCACCTTTTGTCACGTAGTGGCCAAGTGGCTAGTAGGTGGAAAGACTGATCTACCCTCGGCCAAGGGACCCATGGCAGGCCGGCGGGCCCTGTTGACTCGCCGTCGAGGGGTCTTGGATATGAGTACGCGGATATGTGCCCCGGCTGGCTAGTTGTCCCAGCCGAGACCCAAGAGACAGGCCGACGGGCTGCGTCGGTTAGGCTGTCTAAGTCGTTATCTTGCTGTGGATATCTTTGACCTTGCTCAATATGTTGACTCGGTCAGCGGGTGCAGAATATACCCCATCAATTTGCCCCCAGCGTAGTCTATGCCGTGGTATGGACCTTCGATGAGTGTTGAGCGTATTCTGCGGCAAGTTTGAAATTTTTCTCCCCCGGCTTCTTCTACCTCGGCTTGGTTCTGCTTAGGCCGTACCGTATTATATCCCCCCTCCACATGGATGTGTAATGGACATCAGATGTGGAAAAGAAAGTGGCGCTGGCCAAGACCGAGGTTGTGAGTGCCGTGTGCTTTTGATTGCCCCCAGCCGGTGCTGCCAAGCTTGGTTGAATCAGCGGGCCGTTGGACAAGTAGATACCAAGGAGCGTGTTGAAGAAGATACGTCGATTGGCATTCTGTCAAGGAGCGTGTTGAAGAAGCTTTGTAACTGTTTGTCGATTGACATTCCATGGCTGCATGCTTGACACGTGGCTCGGCGTTGATTGGTTGAAGCTTCATGGGCTTTGCCCTGATTGGTCCGTCTTCGTGGGCTTTGCTCTATAAATAGAGCAGTATGCCCCTTAATTTTCCGCACAAAGTTCATCTTCTCAAAAAAAATTTCTTTCTAAGATTTTCAAGGGTTTCTTTCTCCTCTAATCTTAAGAATCGTTACTTCGACGTAACACTTTTCTTCAAGGTAAACAAACAAATTTACCAACTTTTAATTGTTATGTTTTTTGTTGTGAACATGTCTTCTGCTGATGCCGGACCTAGTAACCCTGCGCCGGGATGTTCCCCGTCGCGTCTTGATGAAGAGGAGGCACTAGCCGCCATCCCGCTGAGGTCCGGGGGTCCTAGGTCTCCTTCTCCTGACGTTGATCCAAAAGTTTTGGAGGAATGAGAGGATGAGGATGATGATGTTGATGTTGATGATGTTGAAAGGACTCTTCCTAATGAGGAGAGGCCGTATATCTTGGACCACGGCGACGCCTGTAAGATTGGCCCTGATCGTGCTTGGACCAACAAGTTCGCCAGTTGTTCTGGTCCTGACATTTTCGAACGTCACTTCTCCTTCGGCAGGGAGTATAGTATTGTTATTCCTGGGGAAGGTCAGGCGGTCTGTTGCCCTCCCAAGGGCTGCATCGGCATATACATCAGACACCTGGAGTATGGGCTCCGGTTTCCTCTGAATGAATACGTTATGGCCATAATTAAAGCCATGAACGTCGCTGTGGCCCAACTGCACCCGTTGGCCATTAGGACTATAGTCGGCTTTGTGTGGCTCTGTCTTTTCAAGGGGGAGGTCCCGACGGTTAACTTATTCCGCCGGCTTCATCACCTTCGGCCGTCGGCCCCTGGTCGCGTTGGGTGGTACAGCGTGCAGACGGAGCCGGGTTACGTCTCCGTTGATAAGCTTTCTTCCTGCAACGACTGGAAAGAGCGGTGGGTGTACGTTGAGGTTCCGGAGGATTATCCACTGCCCCGGTCCTTCCAGCACCGTGTCAATTTGCGGTGCGAGAGTAAGGTGGAGCATGACAAATGGGTCTCCCGGAGTAAGCTTAAGATGGACGCCAGCAGGGTCCCTCTTAATGCGGATGAGAAGCGGGCGATGAGGCTGTTTGAGGCGGAGAAGAATGGGATGCCGAAGGGATGGATACCCCCGACGCATATTATTCTTCAGGATGAGCTGCTCTGCCACGTCGGCCTCATACCGGCCCTCGAACGGGGTGAGTGGGGTCGGTGTGAGGCCCATCTCTGCTTTTAATGTTTCTGTTTTTTGAACTTCGATTTATTTCTTCTACTTGACTCTGGCTTCGTTTCCTTTGCAGACCGTTTTGGCCCGAACCTGTCTGAGGATATCCTCCGGAGAATGGGGCTTGCCAAGGACAAGACAGTTGTTAATTTGCATCCTAAGGCCCAGGCCCGTGATCGCAGACCGGCACCAAATGATCTCATGGATCAGCAGCTGAAGGGCTTGGATACGACGGCGGCCCAGGCGAAGGTTGCCGGTAACATACCGCGCCGAACGCGGAAAACGAAGTCTTCGGCGACGACGGCGTCAACATCAGTTCCACCTCCAATCCCCTCAGTTCAAAAGGAGACGGTGGAGATCGTCGATATTACCGAGGAGGTGGTCACCTTGGCAGTGGAATCTCCTCTCTTCCGTAAGAGGAAAGAGACTACTGCTGCCATTGCTGCTACTGCTACTACTGCTACCGAGGCCGGCAAAGAAATGGGTCCTCCGGCCAAGAAGGCCAAGCCTGGTACAGATCTATCCTGTGGCTCAGACTTAGCCGGTTCATTAGGCGTTCCTGATGACAGGCTCTCTGGTATGTCCATGAATGTTGACACAGATGCCTTGATTGAATTTTTTGTAGATCAACCGCCGCCGTCTACCGGACACGCTGTTGAACGGCGTGCTGAGAAGCGAACTGCGCAGGCAGGTGGTAAAGATGCCACCGTCGTCTCCTCCTTCCCGAAGCCTACCCCCGCCCAGATTAGGTCGGAGGGCCTGAGTTTGTCCAGGATGCTGTCGAAGTGGGCTGAGGTGGCCGGTGCTCTTATTGTGGAGCAAGAAAAGGCCATGGCCGAAGCTGCCCCACAGCTCGAGCGGCTCAGGCTTGAACTCGCTGCTGCGGAGAAGGAAGATGAGAGAGCCAAAGCTGAGGCTGAAGAGGCGGTCGTGCTGAGAGAAAACTTAGGGAGGACGCTGAAAAGGCAGTCCTTGCTGAGAGAGCCAAGGCTGAGGCTGCAGGGGCTGAAACCGCTAAGCTGCTGGAGGAGCGTAACAAGCTTCAGGCCGTCGCCGACTTCAATGCTAAGAAGAGGGAGGAATGGAGGGACATGTTTAGGGCTCAGGGGAAGGCGCTTCAAAATAAGATAGCTATCATCGCCCAGAGGGAGTTGGACATTGAGACGCTCCAAAGCGAGATTCTTCCTAACATGTGCGCCCAATACCGGGACCTGGCCGAAGAAGCTGCCAGGGAAGTGATAGGGGAGCTCTTTCTTGATGGCTCCTTTCCGTGGCAAAAATTTGACGAGCTGCTTGATGACAAGCTTGAAGCTAAGGAGAAGGCCGCGGAGGCGAAGGCCGCTGAGGAGGCAAGGGTGAAGAAGGAGGAAGAGGAGGCCGCGGAGAAGGCGGCCCTTGCTGAGAAGGCTAAGGCGGCCAAGGAGGAAGCGAGAGAATGAGGGCATTTGCAACCGGGCCGCTGAGGTCAAGCCGCCAAGACAGTTTCTGGGTCGCCTACCAATGATGATGCTGCTAACGTCGTCGATGGCGAGCAGCAGCAACAACAGGCATAGGGAGACGGGCGGTCGTCACCAGGTTCACCCGGCATCTCGGATAGCTTCAGCTGTTCGGGGGCCAATTATTAAGCCTCTCCTCCCTGCCATATTTTGGCGCTTCAAATGACATGTCTGTAACATTTTGTTCTTCTTTTCCTTGTTTTTTGTAAAACTTTGGTAGGTTGTGTTTTGGCTTATCCCTATGGGGACGGCCGTCGTCTGTATTCTCCTTACTTGTAATCATTTTTAATAAAACTTGTTTATTGTCCCTCGGCTTGGCCGGGGCTTTGATCACAATCCTTCACTTGTCTTCTTACGTTATTAATTGAGCGCTTTTTTTCGTTTTTACCTTCGGCCTGGCCGAGGCAGTTAGAATGCGTATCTCAACTGTGTTTAACGTTTATTTTAAACATGTTGGCATGTTGGTCGCTTCCTCTTTCACTCTCGGTCTGGCCGAGGCGTCCGATTTGCGCTTCCCAACTGCCGCTGTGAACATGTTAGCGTATCGACCGTTGTGTCCCCTGCCAGGCCTTCGGTTGGCCGAGGCGGCTAGAGGTTACGGCTCGACAGCGTTCGTATCTGTAGACATATTGATCGCTTCCTCTGCCAGGCCTTCGGTTGGCCGAGGCGGCTAGAATTGCGTCTCAACTGTACTTATACGTTCCTAAGGCATGTTGGTCGCTTTCGCGAGTATCAACTGCCCTGGTAGTGACTGCCGTGGCGTCTACTTCTTGGGGTGACTGCCCGGCTTGCACCGTGGCGTCTACCTCGATATGACTACGGGGGGGGATAAGCACTTTGATGGAAAACTTGGATAATTCTTCATTACATATAAACACGCGTTGGGGTGCCAACAACAGTTTTGGACACCTCCGCCGCTATACAAAGTATTTCCTGAGGTTGTCAGTGTTCCAATGGCTCATCAAAGTCACACCCTCCATGTCTGTCAGCCGGTATGTACCCGGCCTCATTTCTTCAACCACTTTGTAAGGACCCTCCCAGTTGGCCGTTAATTTACCATGAATGTTCCCTTTGTTGGTGGCGGCCGACTTTCTTAGGACTAGATCCCCTACTTTTAAGTCCCTTTTGTGGACTCTTCGGTTGTAGGCTCTTCTCATTCGGTTTTGGTATACTTTGCCAAGTTGAGGCGTCTTTGTATCTCGGCTTTCTTCGACCAGGTCTAGGGAGGTTCTCAGACCTTCCTCATTTTCAACCGGGTTAAAGGTGGCCGTTCAATGCCGGCACCGCCGCTAAGCGATTAGCGGGATCAAGCTTTCGGACCCGTAGACTAAGTGGAATGGACTGTACCCCGTTGCTTCTTTCTCCGTGGTCCGGAGGGACCACAGGACGCCGGGTAGTTCATCGGCCCATCTTCCCTTTAGGTCTTCAACTTTTTTCTTCAAACCGTTGAGGATTGTTTTATTGGCTGCCTCCGCCTGTCCGTTGCTCTGTGAGTGGAAGACGGAGGAGTATGCAAATTTGATACCAAGTTCTTCCAACCAGTTCATTATTGTGTCACTCCAAAACTCTCGGCCGTGGTCAAATACCATGACTTGGGGTAACCCAAAACGAGTTATGACATTTTCCCAGATTACCTTTCTTACGGCCGCCGTGGTCTTGGCAGGCACCGCTACAGCTTCAACCCATTTGGTGAAGTAGTCAACGACGACAATCAAGTACTTCCTTCCTCCGGATGCCGTTGGAAATGGCCCCAGTAGATCCATCCCCCACTGTTCAAAAGGAAGGGGACTAAGTACCGGCTGCAGGTCTCGGGAAGGTGCATGTATCACCGGAGCATGCATTTGACAGTTGTTGCACTTTTTGGTTTTGGCTCTGGAATCCTCAAGCATGGTGGGCCAGAAGTAGCCGGCTTGGAGAGCCTTGTGGGCTAGTGTTCTTGCCCCCATGTGATGACCACAGATGCCTTCGTGAATTTCTGTCAGTATTAGCTCCGCGTCGGCTGGACCGACACATTTCAAGAGTGGCCTTATCACGGACCTCCTGTATAATTCTCCTTCAAACACCAAGTACCTTGCTGCGATCCTCTTTATCTTCTGTGATAGACTGCGGTCCTCCGGTAATTCATTCATCAGTTTGTACTTCATTATCGGAGTCATCCACGTTGACTCGGCCTCTATGTCGCCTACCATGCCGACGGTCTTAGTAATGCTCTTGGCATTCCTGATGTCCACCAGCACGGTTTGACTGACATTCTTGATGGTTGAACTGGCAAGCTTTGAGAGAGCGTCGGCTCGGTTGTTCTCAGACCTGGGAATGCATTGTATCTGGAAGGATTTCAATTTTGAAGTGTCAGCTTTTACCCTTTCCAGGTATCTTACCATCCCGACGTCTCGAGTCTCGTACTCTCCTCTGATTTGATTAGCCACTAAAAGTGAATCTGTTTTCAAAATGATGTGCTCCGCCCGGCAAAATCTAGCTAGCTCGACTCCAGTTATCACCGCCTCGTATTCAGATTCGTTGTTTGAGGCCGAGAAGGTAAATTTCAAGGCGTACTCAAACTCGTCCCCGTTTGGGCTGATGATAAGGATGCCGGCTCCTGAGCTGTTCGCCGTGGAGGACCCGTCGGTGTATACTTCTCATACTCCGGGGTTTTGCTCTTCTTGATATGTGCACTCGGCCAGGAAGTCTGCAAGTGCCTGTCCCTTTATCGAGGGCCTCGGCTTGTATTGAATGCCGGAGCCGGATAGCTCTACTGCCCATTTGATGAGCCTGCCGGATTGCTCAAATTTTTCCAATGCTTTCTCTAATGGTTGGTCGGTTAAGACCGTCACGGGATGTACGTCAAAGTAAGGTTTCAGCTTCCTTGCGGCAACGACGACAGCAAAGGCTGCTTTTTCAATCAGCGGGTAACTTCTTTCGGCGGGCAACAATGTATGGCTGACGAAGTAGATTGGGTGTTGCTTTGTTTGTCTTCTTCTCTCGATGATCACGGCAGATCGACCGTGGCCGAGGTAATCTTCTATGTATAGATATAGCGTCTCCCCAAAGATCGGCCGGACGGGGTTGGGAGAGTTTGAAGATGAGCTTTCGATTGCACGAAAGCCGTGCTCTGTTCCTCCCCATCAAGTCTTTATTTCCCTTCAACACTTTGAAGAATGGGGTTCTCTTGTCGGCTGACCGAGAGATGAAACGGGCGAGAGCCGTCATCCTCCCGGTCAACATCATAACCTCTTTTCGATTCCTCGGCTCCGGCAGGTCCAGGATTGCTTGGACTTTCTCTGGATTGGCATCAATTCCCCAGCGCCGACAAGCACGCCGAGGAACTTACCCGACCGGACACCGAAGTTGCATTTCATTGGGTTAAGTTTCATCTTGTATTTCCTTAGTGAACAAAATGTCTCGTGTAAATCGGCTAAGTGCTCGCTGTCAGACTTGCTTTTTACAATAGCATCGTCGACGTAAGCCTCAATGTTTCGCCCTTTTTGATTTTGGAACACTTTGTCCACCAGGCTTGTGTAAGTTGCGCCGGCATTCTTCAAACCGAACGGCATCATTTTATACATATATGTGCCGTTACCGGTGATGAATGCGCATTTAGGCATGTCTTCTTCGGCCATGAATACCTGATGATACCCTGAGAAGGCGTCCAGTAGGCTCAGCATAGTGTAGCCTGCCGTGGCGTCGATTAAACTATCTATTCGAGGCAAGGGATAGCAATCTTTGGGGCACGCTTTATTAATATTGGTAAAGTCTACACACATCCTCCACGCCCCCGATGATTTCTTCACCATTACAACATTAGCTAACCACTCAGGATAAGTACAAGGCATGATAAATCCCGACGCTAGTAATTTATCTACTTCGGCTTTGATGGCCTCATCCTTCTCGGCTGAGGAGTTCCTCATCTTCTGCTTGATAGGGCGAGCGGTGGAGAGTACGTTCAGCTTGTGAACAATTACCTCCCGGCTCACGCCTGGCATCTCGGCTGCTGAGTAAGCGAAGACGTCTTTGTTCTTCCTCAGCAGGTCTAGGAGAGCGGCCCTGTATTTTGGCTCCAGGTTGACACCGACGCGATTCGGTGCGCCCGGGTCAATTTCCACTTCTTCGGTCTCCGCTCCTTCGACCATGCCGACAAGCTGGCATCCATGAGGTCGCCCTCTGTTGTAAGGATGGGCTCTTCCCCTTCTCGACTTCTTCGCCACTTTGAGGGATTGCATGTTGCACCCTCTCGCGGATATCCGGACATTGACTACTTCGTCTTTTTCGTCCTTTGAGACGAGCTTATGCGCTTCCCCCGGTCCGAGACATACATCGTGTCGGGGCCCGATGGACATTACTGCATCGGCCTCGCTCAGAGTGACTCGGCCTATGAGAACGTTGTAGGCGGACGAGCCGTCAATGACCACGAACTCAGATAGGACATTCTTAGCCGCATTCCCCTCGCCGAACATCACCGGCAGTCTGATTGACCCCAGGGGTACCAGGCCGGCCCCGGAAAAACTGTACAATGGATTCGTGCAGGGGCTCAAGTCCTCAATCTTCAAACCGAGATTGAGAAAGCACTCCCTGAACATAATGTTCGTGTAGGCGCCTTTGTCAATCAGGCACCTCTTGACCAGGTGGTTGGCTATGTCCAAGTGGACTACAAGTGGGTCGCTGTGCGGGGCGATGACTCCCTCGTAGTCGTTCTTCCCAATAGTCATATCAGGGATGTTGGAAGCGGGGATCGCTGTTTTGGGCACAAAGTTGATGGCCTGATATAGCTCGTTCAGGTGCCGTTTGTGCCCATGAGCGGACCCACCGTTCTCGTTGCCCCCGATGACGACATGGATTACTCCTATCCGTTCAAAGACGGATTTTTTATTTGAGCCGCCGGTATTAGTCTTTTGGCCTCCGGCAACATATTTGCTGAGGCTCCCCTTCCGGATCAGCTCTTCAATGGCATTCTTCAGATGCCGGCAGTTGTCAGTTAAGTGACCGGTGTGGCCGTGGTACTCACAGTACTGGCTCGTGTCACCGTCCCCCCTCGCCTTGGGAGGCCTTTCCCACTTCTGACCCTCGTTCTTGCTCAGGGCAAAGACCTCGGCAGCAGATACGACCAGGGGGGTGTGACCATTGTACCGCTTTTGGTAGTACGGTCCCGAACTCCCCCCGGCGCCCGCCGAGTTCTGTTTCCTGGCGGACTTGTCAGACCGTGACCTATTATTGTCACGGCGTCTTTCATCCGAGTTGTCCTCCCGGCGGCTCTTACTCTCTGAGTGCCCGGCCTCGCTGGGGCCTACCCAGGTTTTGTGATAGTCCTCCACCTTTATGGCTTGGTCGGCCATCTTCCTGGCGGAGTCTAGGTTCAGGCCCCCGCACTTGATGAGCTCGTTCTTTAAGTCCCCTCTCGGGAGGCCTTTCATCGGTGCGAAGGCCGCCGGCTCGCTCATTGCTCACTCACGAATCTGCTTGAACCTTGGCATCGAACCTCTTTACATAACCGGAGGGACTCGCCCCCTCCCCCGTCGATAGTCGGAGATCCGATGTCTCGATGGCCCTCCTCTTATTGCAAGAATACTGGGCCAAAAATGTGTCCCTTAGGTCGGCATAACAGTATACCGACCCATCGGGTAGCCCCTTGTACTAACTTTGCGCCATCCCATGCAGAGTCGTTGGGAAGACTCGGCACCAAACCTCATCAGGCTGCTCCCATACCGACATGTAAGACTCGAAAGCCTCGGCGTGGTCGGTTGGGTCGCTTTCTCCTTTGTATGATATGGGTGGCAACTTTAGTTTAGTCGGCACCGGGACCTCTAGGACATAGGCGCTGAGGGGCTGTCTGACCACGTGTCGAATGACGCGCGGCGATCGGCTCCTCGCATCCCTAGTCCGGCTCCTCTCCCCGTGGCGGGAAAGGCTTCTTCTCCGACTCTGATGAGTCGGACTTCTTCTCCGACTCTGGTGAGTCGGACTTCTTCTCCGACTCTGGTGAGTCGGACTTCTTCTCCGACTCTGGTGAGTCGGGCTTCTTTCACTCCTCTGGGGCAGGCCTCGTCGGTGCTGCGGCGACGCTGTCCTCCTGCGAGTGCGGGAAGGACTCAGGTCTACCACTAGCACTCTGGGCTCCCCCGGCGTCTTGACAGGGTCAGAATCCTCCAATGCTCCGTTCAAGTTCCTCGGAGTCACTTTTTGGGCCCTGGTCTCCTGTGGGGGTGCCGCCGTTCTTGTCGTTGTGACAGTGTGAGTCGGCGTGCTACCCATTAGGTCCAGGTGTAGCTTCAGTTTAGCTGCATCAACCACATGTCCCATGATAGTGACTTGGTCGGCGGGCAGCGGTGTATCTTGTTCCTTTGGCATCCCGTTCGTCGTATCAGTGATACGGCCGGTGGGGGACTGCCCGATTTCAGAGTTGTGGAATGTGTCATCTTGGTAGAATTCATTTTCCACAAGCACCATCTCTGGTTGTTTCGACATCTTCTTAGCTTGTTGGGTGGGTTTTGTTTTGTGTTTTTTTTTTGTTTGGGAATGAATGTGACTAGCTTCTAGTATCTTTCCCACAGACGGCGCCAATTGTTCCGGGTGTAATTCCAGAGCAGGTTTGTTTTACCACGCAAGCTTGTACAATGACGTCTTTGATTGAATCCTCCTTTCGGTCTCCTGAAACAATGAACAAACTGAGGGCTCGGCTTTGGCCGAGCGTACTCACTCCGACGCTCAAGTCAGTAAACTTAAAGGGATTAAGTTGTGTGTTACTTGGCGAAGTATATATTGTAGAGAGATAAGGAAGATGTTACCAGATTATGAGATGTTTAGGTTAGATTGTGGATCCTTTCCTCAATGAGGGTTGAGGAGTATTTATAGACTTTCACCTTTTGTCACGTAGTGGCCAAGTGGCCAAGTGGCTAGCAGGTGGAAAGACTGATCTACCCTCGGCCAAGGGACCCATGGCAGGCCGGCGGGCCCTGTTGACTCGCCGCCGAGGGGTCTTGGATATGACTACGCGGATATGTGCCCCGGCTGGCTAGTTGTCCCAGCCGAGACCCAAGAGACAGTAAGACGGGTCGTCGGTTAGGGGTGTCTAAGTCGTTGACTTGCTGTGGATATCTTTGACCTTGCTCAATATGTTGACTCGGTCAGCGGGTGCAGAATATGCCCCATCAAGACGGTTTCGCAAATTTTTTCAAACATGCAAACTATATGCCATGATACAACTAACATTTATACATCCTAATGCATATGCTTCTACCAACTAGTATGCCAAATATTCTAAATGCAATCCTTAATTCACAATTTTTATACCGCATCAATCAAAATAAAGCCACATAGTCATTAACATAAAGTGGAAAAAAGGAGATTGGAAAGATCATATCATGCGGTCTTCAATATCCTCATGTCTCGGATGTGGCGTAGTCAATCAATGTGAAAAAGGATGGACAAACACAATATATATTCACAAGACTACACTATAAAGGAAATGAACATGTTTTTTAGTTTTTCAATTTTTTTCAAATTTTTATGGGTTTTGTTTTTATGAAATTAAAAGACATATTTTTGTGATTTTTCGAAATTTTTCAATTTTTATCATTTTTGGAATATAAATTCCCATCCCCCGCTTTATTTTGGACATTGTCCTCAATGTACATGTAGCAGTAGGAATGAAAAAAGAAATACATGTTTTTGGATTTTTCAAGTTTTATGGAAATTAAAGTACTAATGCAATGATATGATATGAATGAATGCATGCTCTAGCTAAATGCAATTCTATATGACATATATAACAAATGAATGCAATCTTCACTAGATGATGCATGCTTAGGTCACCTATGATCAAACCTCCCCAAACCGATTTAAACACTATTTCTAGTGTAGAAAAGAATAGGATTGGTCATTAGTGACTATGCATGAATTCTAGTCTATATGAAACTAACTATATGAGATATATTACAATGTAGTTATACTATATGAACTAACTAATGTGAATGCAATATGAGATATAATACAAATGCAAGTGAGGACTAAACTAAATGCAATGCACTATACAAAAAGGGAAAGGGAGAGAAGAGTATCATACAAATGGAGGTGGTGAGGTAGACATCTCTCACTCGTCATCATCATCCTGGTGGTAGCCATACCTGCTAGAACTTCCTCCTTGGTCATACCCCCCTCCTTAACCAAAGTATCCTCCACCTTGACCATCAAAGTTCCCGGCTTGGTTCCCTTGATTAGGGAACAAAAGGTGTGGTTGAGCCCAAGATGGTCGAGGGCCATTAGGGTCGATATACCCTTGTTGTGCCATTTGGTAGTATTGAGGATAGAGGGCCAAATAGTTATCGACCCGCCCATAGTGTACTCCAAGATCAACCTTCTTCATAAGATCCATCAAACCATTCATATCCGGAGCATCGGGGACTTGCGGTGCGAATGGCCTATGAGGAGTGAGGTATGGTGGAATAGGCTTATAGGACGGCGGGGCAATGGGCCTTGCCGGTATCCCGCGAGGCGGTGGAGGGTGGCGGGGTACTTATTCTCTTTGAGGGGGGTTAGGGTGGATTTCAATGTCGAGGAGGTAACTCGGCCTAGGTGAATATGGGCTCAATCTTGGGTCGGTAACGGGTATATTCCACCCTGAAAGAATAATAGAAGAACACCCTTTTGTGAACCATTCTGCACTCCTATCTTGAGTGTAGGCACACCACCGGTGGTGGTTGAAGACGACGTCCTCATTAATCAAAGTACTACCCTCAAGAGGTGCATAAGTCCCATGGGTGTTGAACCCGAGACAAAGGTAGTTAGCCAAGATAGTAATTAGACCTCCCATCACGAATGTCTTAAGTTGGGAGTTCCCTTGAGAGAAATCGTAGAATCTCGTAAGCATCTCAAGGGGGGTATTGAAGTTGTATCGCCTTGTCCCCCGAACATTTAGCTAGGACTCAAGGAATGTCAAATCGAGGAGAGTGCACCTATCTTGCTCGAATCTCCCATTAATGGTGCCGGCCACAAAACGTTCGGTGATCCGAATCACTGGGTGTTGAATAGCAAAGGTATTGCATTGTTTTTGGTGAATGAAATCCCTCCCGAAAATAGCCTTCCAAACTAGGTCCACATCAAAGTCGGAGGGTTTGTTGATGTTGCTTGTTGGTACAACAAGACCAAAAATATGAGCAAATTGGTCAAGTGATAGGCTATGGTCGAGGTTGCACAACCGAAACTCCATACCAACGGTGCTTCGTGTGTTCGAAACAATGCGAAGGCTACTAAAAAATTCCAAGGTAAGGCTAAGGTATGTCTCTTCATGGGCATGGAATAATTTCCCAATCCCCAAACCATCAAAGAACATTTCGGTTTGATACCTTATACCTAGGATTTCTAACACCCTAGTGTCAATAAATTGAGTCGGTTCGTAATGCTTACCTAGCAACTTGACGAACTTAGCGCGGTGGTCATCGTATATGAAGAGTACCTCCGGAAAGTACTCAAGTTGCTCCACCCCTCCTCTTATCACGGTATGGAAGTTTCTTGGCGGCATCCTTTCTTGAGGAGATGAAGAAGATGAGCCCTTACGTTTCTTGGTGGCGGCTTCAACGAGCTTCTTGGCTTTTCCCTTGAGATTCATCATTTTTTGATTTGGGAAAGTTAGGATTTGGTTGATTTTTGGTGTGATGGGAGTGTTTGGAGGTGAAGATGAGTGGATTAGGTTTAGATAAGATGAGGAAATGAGGGTTGGTGGGGGTGATTTTATAGAAAAGAGGTGTGGGACGAGCGGCTGAGGGTCGGGCTCGGGCGGATTATTCGAGGTAAGTGCAGGAATCCGAGGGTCTTTAGGGTCGGGACGAGCGTCTTCCTGCAGGTGGTCCGAGCGTCTGGTAAAAAATCCGCTCGGATTTCATTCCAGAGATTCTGCTTCAGCTGGGGTGGACAAAAGATGAGCAAATCGAGCTTGAGACGAGCGAGTTAAATTGAGACGAGCGTCCTCTTCAGAATCCGTTCAGATTCTAGTTCAGTGCGAAATTTTTCTTCAGATGTCTTATAGGACGAGCGTCCAACAGATAATACGCGCTTCTTTTTCTGGAAGAGCGGCTTGTCCCATAATCCGCTCGGATTTCAAGTCAGTGCTAATCAGTACCTTCAGGGAGGCTGAGGATGAGCTTCCTGCCCCTGGGACGAGCGTCCCTCGCTGTTTTTCATTCTTTTCTTTCTTTTCTTTGCAAGATCGTACCCTTTCACCCTTTTGTCATTCCTCTTTATCGTTTTCTGAAATTTTGCTCAATAAAAATATAAGGAAACTCTCTCTCACTACTCTCATGCAAGAAATAAAAGTGCGAAAGTGTACAATATTATACAAGGCAATGGTTCGAGAAATATCTTACAAACGGTGGTTTGAGATAGGACTCCACCAAACTAGTTCACATTGTAAAATTTCTTTGTCCATAGAGCTCAAGGCTCTTAGAAGAAGATCGAAAGCTTGTGAACAAGCTCCAAATAAGCATAAGTATGGTTTGCTTATCTTTAAGATGAAGTTTGGGCAAGGAAGTTTGTCATTCGTTCTTGTTTTCTTCCTTTTCTTGGCACTTGAATATTCGCGATGCTTCAAACCAATTAGCCCATGATTCTTGTTAGCGTAAAGTAGGAAGTATGGTTTATGGTTGTCCGGAGACTTCCACTCGCTACCTTTTTCTTCAACCTTGGTGATGATGATAGCATTTGAATTTATCAATCCTTCAAGAGTAGAAGGAGAATTCTCATGGCATTGATGACGGCGTTCCTTTGGAGTTGAAATTGTGGGTGCCAAATCTCCACAAGTAAGTTCATTTGCAAGTTTTTTCTTGAGCTTCTCCACCAAGTACCCATTATATGATGATTTGACCTTTTGGAGAAGGTCCACCATGTCGTTGTCAATAATCATAGGTTCCATAGTGGGTGTAAAGTAGTCTTCATAGGGAATAGGGAAGGGACATTCTTCTTCTTCATGATAAGATATCTTAAATTTCTCAAGGATAGGCACCTCAAGTAGAGCAACCTCACAAACTTCTGCTTCCTTACCCCATGAGTTCTTGCAACACACTATTTTATCATCATAGCTATCTTCATAAGAATCATAGATGGGGGCTCCATTAAATTTTTTTTCCAACATCTCAATGTTCACATCAAAAGACACACCCTCATACTCACAAAGGCTAAGAGTATTTGGCTTACTCAACCTCATGTCTTCTTCATCAAATACCACACTTTCATACTCACAAGAGCTCAATGAGATTGGCTCTTCCCACTTCTCATCAAAGGTAACTCGTTCAAACTCACATTCATGATCAATGTCTAAAGAGTGGCGAGGAGTAGCAACTTGGGCTTCCTTCATTTGGGCAATTTGAATTTCCAACTCCTCAACTTGGGTAACAATGCCTTGAAGAACATTGTCCCTATTTTGGCTCTCCTCTAGCGTTTGTTTGAAGAAGTTGTGTTGACCTCCCATCATTTGGAGAATCACATTTTGAATGGGCTCATCTTCTTGTTGTGGGTGGGTGTGAAAGTGCTCATATTGTGGCATTTGGAATTGGTTGTAAAGTGGGTTTTGGGTGGGTGGTTGTTGTGGATATTGGATGTGGTGATTTTGGTGGGAAAAGTTGGGGTAGTAATTAGGATTTTCATTGTATAAGTAGTAAGGTAGGTTTGTGTTGACTTGCTCCACAAACTCCCCATACCCATAGTCATACTCAAAAGATCCACCACACACTCCATATGTCAAGTTTTGAGCCATCATAGCTAAGACAAGGAAACAACTACAAACAAGGAAACTACACAAAAATGGTAAGAACAAACCTTGAGGAATATGTTCCTCAAGGTTAAAGCACAATTAAAATAGACAAACAAACAAGAACTTAATCACATAACACCGTCCCCGGCAACGGCGCCATTTTGACGGGACAAGAGTTGGTCGTCACACATCCAATCAAACACATTAATAATTCTCAACAAACAACTAGTTAGTGGTTAAGTCGAGGTTGATCAATGGGATGGTGTGCTTTTGGTTCTAAGTCTATCTATCTCAATTTATGTTAGTGTCACGATTGATTTGGGTTTGTAGTTGGTGAGTCTAAACTTATGCAAGCAATAAAGTAAAACAAGCAATAAAAGGAAGGATGTAAACAAATGATTAAAAGTGCTAGGATATCATGGGTTCATGGGAGATTCATCGGAGTTGATCATAAAAACATGTTCACAAAGTTGCAAGCAATTAATGTTGTAGAGGAACCGAGTTGGTTTATGTCTTATGGTTCTTAGGAAGAGTTGGGTCCCGGAGCCGAATCGATTAGATTGTACGATACCTACAAGTCTACTTACTTTCCTCCTAATAACTTCTATGCATGTTCTAACAAGACTCAAGTTGGTTTATATCTTACAAGTCAAGTTGAATAGTTAAGAGACTGTTGTAAATGCAAGGATTCATAGGCTTAGCATTTCATCAAACATAACATGTGCATAGGTTGACATCATAACAAGCAAGCAAATTAATTCTGAAAATATATTAGATTAAGCATGATTATTCCCCATGTTGGTTTCCCCTAATTACCCATTAATCCTAGCTAAAGGAAACTACTCACTCATTATCATGGAAAACATGCCATTAATGGTGTCAATCATTACAATAAGTATAAACATGATAAGAGCTTAAGGAAATAAATAATATAGGGTAAAGAGCAAAGGAATTATACCAAACTTGAGATGATCCAAATAATAAAGCAAAGAATAAAAGAAGAGAACTTGATTGATTGATGAAGAGTTGTCAATTCTCCAATAATAACCCAATAATCTTCAATTACCCAATAATAATAAACTTGAACAATGATTAAGGAAAGATTAATGTGTAATTTTATTGGAATGATTGAGATTAATCTAATATAATCTACTCCTAATCTAATCTAAGAGGATTTTCTAATGTGGAAGCCCCCTTTGATTATCATCAAATGGGGTATATATAGTAGTGCGTCATTAGGTTAACTAAGGCTAAATTAGTAATTAACTATTCTAAGTTCTAAGTAGGGAAATGCAAGTATTTTGGAGAGATGAGCATCCTTGCTGAAGACGCCATGGTCCGCTCGTACACAAGGGTAGGACGCTCGGATTCTGGGCAGGGTAGGACGAGCGGCGGAAGGTCGGGACGCTCGATTGTTGGGGCATAGGACGAGCGTCTTGAAGCTTTGGATGCTCGGATTGCTGTTCAGAGTGCTTCCTCTCGCATACTTCTTATTCTTGCAATGTTGGTCTTTAGTTCTTGCCTCTTCTTCCACACTCGTTCAACCAAGATTGTCAATGTCCTTCCAAATAAGCTCAAGAGACGGGAATTTCCTCCTAATTGTCTCATTTCCTACAAAACAAGCACGAGGTGATAGGAAAGCAAAATAGAAAGCATTTGACGGATAAAATGGCTATGGAATGTTATATAGTATGAAAAATTGGCTCAATTAGGGGACTAAATGTGCGCAAGTATGGGTCACATCCGGGAGATGGTGGGGTCATCGGTAGATGGTAGTTATCGGTAGTGGGGGCGAAAAACTCTGGCCAGTAGTGGTGGCTATCGTAGTTGACGACGGCGGTGTGCAGTTGTGGGAGAGATCAGATGAAGAATTATAAGAAGAGTAAATGAGGGGAATAATGGAGAAATGCACTACAAAATATTCATTCATTATAAATCAACCCAGTTCAATGATTGTTTCTTATAAGTCATAAACTATTTTACATTGTTTAAAATTTTGTAATACCATAGATTAATCTTAGATTATACAGTACATTAGAAGAAGATATAAGAGAGATAGAAAGAGGTAAGAGAAGGAGAGGATTTAAAAGGATGGAAATAAGAGGGGTATTTTTCTCCAAAGTGTATTGTAATGAGTAAAATGTGTACTGCGAAAATCAGGACCTTTATTATATTATGATTATTATTATAATATTAATAGTAGTAGTAGTAGTTATTGTTGTTGTTGTTTCAGTTCAGTTCAGTTCACCCGATACCCGAAACTTTTGGTCTCGCGGTCCATATTATTATTCAGTTCATTTCACCAAGTCTCCATTCAGTTCAGTTCCGCTCAGCTCCATTCAATTCAGTTCAGTTCATTTTAGCTCCATTCAGTTCAGCTCAGCTCAGTTCAGTTTAGCTCAGCTTCATTTAGTTCAGTTTAGCTCTAAAAAGCCAGAAAGAAGAAAAGGCCTAAATACCCCCGTTCTTTATTAGGGAGAACACGCACCATTAGGGGGATAATTAGGAAGCATTTACCTTAATTAGTATTTTAATCAATTTAATTTCCTTAAATTGTTTTATCTCTCCCCAATTAATCTTAGATCTGTTTTTGCAATTGAAGAATTCTTGGATTGTGTTTGAAGAAGGTGAAAATTGTTCATTAATCAAAGAGTTTCTTCTATTTTATTCTTCATCATTATTATTCATCTCCTTAAGTTTGGTACAAATCCTTAATCTCTACTTAATTTCTTGTTAATCTTTGTTAAATTACTTTACTTTGATCATAATGTTTTCCATTACTATGATGCTTGACAACATTACTTGCATGATTACCATGATGATGATTGAGTAGTCTCTTAGCTAGGGTTAATGGAGAATTAGGGATTTGATTAGAGGGTAGATCCATGCTTAATAAGTTAATTTGGTTGATTAAATTGTTATTGTAAGTTTTAGCCTAGTGCACATGTTATGTTTGATGAAATGCTTGATTGACAACCTTGCATGATTCTCTATCTATTCAATAATTCCCGTAAGATCAAAAGCCGCGGGAATTGTTAGACCATGCACTAAGTTAGTAGGGAGACCAGGTGTACGCCAGAAGTTAACCCGACTCGGCTTGTGGACCGCAAGACCAAAAGTTTCGGTTCTACTCTACCATGACCTTGACCAAATACCAAACTCATACCCTTTGGATTTACTATTTGGTCAACCATATGATCCCATGACACCCTAGTGTTTCTTTATATTGATTTAACTCCTATTTTCAATACTTGCTTTAGTTTTCATTAGTTTACATTTATTGTTTTTAGTTGTAGTTGTTCCATTCACTTTACCAATCAATCAATTGTGACACCCTTGACACAATTACTAGCACCTGAATAACAATTGCAATTCGAAGTTAACGGTCCTTTGGGTTCAACCTTTACTTATACTTGCTAAATTTTTTGTTGAGTTATAAATATTGTTTGGTGATTTAAACAACGAAGCTATCAAAAATTCCAACTGCCTTCTCTCTAAAAAATAAACCCCTAATCCTAATACCCCTTATTCCGCCTCCTCCTCCTTCCACCCTTCGTCGCTTCAGCTTCTGCTACTTTTTGCCGAAGATCGGGTCATCCCTTGGCCAATATTCGACTATCGATCACATCTCTTTATCTTATCATTTCCAATTTTGACCTCGCTCTTTTTCGATTTATTTAGCTTCCGATCAATCCGTCTCCGTCTTCGGTGTAGTTGATGTTGTCTTCTCGATGATTTTGCCTTTGTCCCGATCGTTCTCCTATTCCTTGCTTCTTCCTTGGTCAGTTTTGCGCATTCCAGTGGCGTGTTCTATGATCCCTCGCCCCTTCCGCCACCCCTTGGTAAGGCTATTTTCTCCTACCCTGGTTTGTTTTGTCCCTGTGTCCTTGGGACGGGTATAACCCGTCTTTTTCGATTCTTGGTGGTTTATGTTGTATTCTTTGGGTCGGTTTGGTGTCTTCCATCCCCATGCCCCCTCCCCCTACCTTTCGGGTCCTTGGGCTGGACATAATCGATCTTATTCGAGGAGTTGCATTTTAGGTGGTTTTGCTCTTTCGATTGATAAGGTGTTCCCGTTCCCCTCGCCCCTTCCCCACCTATCGGGTCCATTTTGGGCAGTTTTTAAGGTTTTTGGTTGGGTCTTCGTATTTTAGTGTTTGTAAGGTTGTATGTGTGGTTCTTTGTATTTGTTTGGGTGTCATTGGTGGTCGTGACCTTGGTGTGAAAAGTCGATTTGTCAGCCTTGGTGAGTTTGGCGGGTATGCGGTTGTCTTTGAATGGGGTAGGTCAGAGTTGGCGTGGTCTTGTCCCGTTTGAGGTGTGATTGGGTAGGTCCAAGTTCGGTAGGAAGTGGTGTTGGCTTGGTTGGATTCGGTGATCTGCATCTCAATATCCATGCTGCTGTATATTTTTCTCTTGTTCTTTTTTGTAACCCTAATAATAATCTATCATAAGAATAGTGACGGGATGAGGTTGTGTCCGTTTTATGTTGGTTGCATCCTAGGATGGTTACCTATGGTGTTTATGGCCAGGCGTTTGGTTTTGGAGCAATTTGTGTATTGGTCCATCTGTTGGCGCGGCTACTTAGGTTATTGGTCTTTGGTCTGTCAAGTTGGTTTTTCAAGATGTAGGAGATTTTTCTCCTTTAGAGGCAAGTCTTTTTGGCTCTCGCCTTTCCCTGTCTACGTCATCGAGGCGTAAGTGCATCTTGTTCCCGTCACTCGTCAGAGCAATTGTCTCGATGAACTTTGGCAGTCTCGTGCCATGTAAATGTCGTGCATGATGAAGTTCAAGTCCAAGCTACCGCACTCCACCAACATGTTGCAGTTACCCGACATCTCATCTACCGTACAAGTTTACTAGGAAGCTGTAATTTTAATCCCAATAATGTTGTATGTATGTATGACTTTGTGAGTCGTACTCTTAGTATGTAAACATTATATCTTTACTGCTGCCAAAAATTAAAATAAAAAAATAATTCGTGTTTCGTCTTGAACAAGTGTCTGATAAATAACAACTACTGATGGGAGAAAGATGTTGGAAAACTACAAGAAATCATATGAAAAAATGCCACCGCCACTAAAATTTATGGACAGAGCGAAGATGTGTTGACTAAAATGGTGTGGTGTGAGATCGCGCTGGGCACTAGCGGTGGTGCGTGGGGAAGAGTGTCGGCGATGTTAGGTGGTGCGTGGGGAGCTTGCAGTGGTGTGTGGTCCCCTCTCCAGTTAGTACTAAATCTACAGCTAGTCTTGCTATAGACGGATATAGACGGGTCAAATACAATGAAAGTGGTGACTTTTTTGAAAGATCATTGATCCTAATTAGACTCTCTAATTAATATTCAAATTATCTCATAATTTGTGTTTAGGTGATCTATGTAACATGCATGAAATATTAAAGCATTTTAATGAAAAGATGGAGGAAATAGGATTTCCTTACATTGGGTTAATGGTAAAATGGGCACAATCAATATCTCCTATCTTGATTGATCTTGAGCTTAAAATAAAGGATGATCCTCCGTGCCAAATCATCAGAGAGAAGATCTCCTAATAATCTACACCCAAGAACAAATACCCAATACCTTACAAATATTAACTAGATTTTTGATAAGATATACCCTTGATAATATGTAAAATATTACTAACAAACTTAGTAAATATTTTGATTACTAACAATTCTTAGTAAAATGATTTTTATTATTTTAGAGAGATAAACCAACTTGTTCTTTCACATGCAAAATGTTCAAGTGAGTAAGTAAAAAAATGAACAATTGTTGGTCTAAAAAGAGGAGGGAGGCCGGGTAGGTGAAGTGTAGGAGAGGAGTATTTTTTTGCAATTTTTATGTCCAATGTGATTCTCCATAGAAAAGAACAAATTTGATGGGGAAGAACAAAAAACATGAGTGTAATGATTATGTTTATAACCATCAACTTACACTCTATTTACATGGTACAATGCCCCATTTACGGGTCCATTTTGCTTTTTATATTTGCCGTACAAATACGTGTAATTTTACTTTAAACATCGTTTTATGTTTAAATGCTTCCCGATTAATTTTGTCCAAAACACTCCGTAATAATACGTGTACAGCTACACATATAATTTACGTACAAATATTAATCACATTAATCAATTAGTACAATTTTAGTTAATTAACAATTAATTAACTATAACCCGTCTCATAAAATTTATTATTCAATGATCGCATAATTAAATAATAACTGCCGCGCCTCGAGTTCATAACTCGAAATCTCTCTAAAATGATCGACTAACCTTTTAGTCAATAAATCAAGGGACTAAATAAATTGTATCTCATACAATTAATTAGTTGTCAATTGGGGTTTGTTCCTTTAGGTGTGACCGAAAGGGGTCAGTTGATATCCGCCATCACACGACAATAACGTCAAACTCTAGTCAGCCAACCGTTATCGATTTACGTTAATCAACTGACGAGGATCATAAAATAAATATCCTGATGATATTCCTTTAATGAGATTTATGATTTAAACGCACTATTGCGGAGGACACTCACTCCAACAATCTCCCACTTGCCTGACACAAGGTGTGCGCTACCAATTCTCTTGTCCGTTTTAATCTCCCAATCAATGCAAGGTGTCTTTCAGGTCGCACTTGCACATAAACATATCGCAAGTGGTTTTCTCGATCGAGAGTGTGACTACAAGACCGGAAAAATCTACCATAGATTACTTCCGATCGTGGCCACGCATTTATAGTCACAACTCCTCGAGTGGCCTTGAGATATAGAAACCCAACGTGGGTGGACAATCCCTGTATGCCCTATCTATCTTTCCTCAATACAGATCACCATGAATCAGAAGATACCTTTTGCCCTCCTTTCACGGCACGACCTAGGACAAAAACCAAAGTCACTCGAAAACTGCACTGACTTTGGATAATAGTCTCCAGTCAAAAGAATCGACTCATTGGAACATCTTAGAGATCCCTGCCATGACCAGGCGTCTATAATAGAACTAAGGGACTCTCTAAATTGTCACTGTCTGGCAAAGTGTCACACACTCTGCCTATGTAATCAACAAGTCATCATATATGACCTCATGGTGTTGAACTAACCATCAATCGACATACAATCTAGTCACTTCGAGACGTCACCTCATTAAGTGACTAGGGACAAAATACAATGTTCATCTTATTCACTTGAATAGTGTTCAACATTGTCTCCACAACTTATTCAGATAAACAAGGTATTAAAAATTTAGTCACACTAAATGAAAGAATCTATAAATGAATGCTTAAACAATGAATGTGATTATCATATATATAAAAAAGTGATACAATATCCAATTAATACATATCCATAATCTAAAGAAATTCTGGTACTCGTCTCAATCCCATTGCGACGACATGACCTTCATGCTTAACCTTTGATAATGGCTTGGTTAAAGGATCAGCAATATTATCGTCTGTCCCATCCTTACAAATGTCTATTTCCTTCCTTTCCACATAATCTCTAATTACATGGTATTTCCTTTCAATGTGTCTAGATTTATTACTAAACTTCGGCTCTTTGGCTTGAAAAATAGCCCCACTGTTTTCACAATATAGAGTTATCGGATCTTTGGCGGAATGGACTACTCCTAGTCCCTCCATGAATTGCCTAATCCAAACAGCTTCCTTTGCAGCCTCAGACGCTGCAAGGTACTCGGCCTCTGTTGTAGAATCCGCGGTAACGCTTTGCTTGAAGCTCTTCCAACAAATAGCTCCTCCATTTAGCATAAACACATAGCCGGATTGGGATTTCATATCATCCCGATTGGTTTGGAAACTTGCGTCCGTGTAACCTCTTACACGCAACTCACTTTCTCCTCCAAACATTAAGAACTGAAGAGTCTATCGATCCGAAATACTCGAGAGGGGGGTGAATTGAGGATTAAAAACTTTAACCCACTTTCGACTGTATGTGTATAATTGATTATTTAAATTTTATTGATTAAACTTTAACTAATCAATTGATTAACGAATTAAAACAATGCAAATAAACGAAAGAGAAAGAGAGGCACGCGGATTTTGGAAGTGGTTCAGTTTCACAAATCGAAACCTACGTCCACTATTCTCAATTAATAAATTTAGTACCTTTCTACGGATTACAAATTTACTAACACAACTCGTACAACTAACCCTAGTTGTAACTCAAGTGAGTACCATTAAATACTCGAGTGACTAACTTACGTTAATAAGAAAGCACTAATGATTTTTCTAAAAGTTCACGTTAATGAACGAGTAAGAAATCAATTAAGCACTATTATCTTATAACGATAACAAAAGAACAAATGCACAAGTATATATGACGCACGACCTTTTCAAAATAACAAAACGGTTTTTCTTGTAAAACACGGTTTATGCTTTTAAAAATAAAATCAAATTATACTCAAAGATCTTGTTTTCAAATGTAGCAAAGAGTAGAGTATCTATAGCAAGAGAGGAAGCAAAGCTCACGGTTTTCACGAAACCCTAGTGGCCAAAATAAGGGATATGTAAACAAATCATATCTTTGTTATTTCTTTCCTTAAAACCCTAAGAGATAATAGAGAATATTCCAAAAGATAATTTATAAATTATTCTCCTACTATCCTTTCCTTAAATCTTAAGATATGATAAGATTTTCCATAACAAAAATATCCTGATCATAAATAAACATATCAAGTTATATATAAAAGATATGTTAAGATAATTCTAGAGAATAAAATCTTAACAATAAGCAACTTTTATCCTTAAGCTCACACGAAACCAACACGGCTCATATGCCTCGTTTTTCGTGAAAACCCTAACTTGATATTAGGTTAGATTTAGGGTGTAAGAGTATGCCATACTAGAAACCTTAATTAGTATGTAATATAGCTCAACTCATAAGTTGACCCAATATAATTACTAATTATAAGATTAAAATAAAACCACACTCTATATGAATATGAGCTTCCTTGTTAAATAAATACTTTTTGCTAAAACATTTAAAAGAGACAAAAAAAAAACATTTTTCAAAAACAATTTGAAAACTTCTTAAGTCGTGCGTTATATAAGCTTAGCATCTCAATGTTATAGTAGAAGAGCTATAACATTGAGTTCTTACACAAGTAATGTTATAGCTGCAAAGCTATAACTTTACTAACATAAAAAATTCATTCTTATGTTACCATTTCGAGATAATCACCTACACTATTCTAATCTTCTTAGGAGATCTTCGAGTATAGGCTACTTCATCATTCAAGCTTGATCAATCTTTAGATGAGCTTCATCTTCTCATGACGCTTGAATAATTCTTTCACTATCTTGCAATATCTTGATCCTTGATTGTGGGCTTTATCACAATAAGTTCTTGTATACTTTCATCACAATCCTTTAAGCTTTGCAAATAATAAGTATAATCTAAAGAGACTAAACGAACAATTACGCGCAACGAGTATATATAATATAAAGTACTCTTGACATCATCAAAACATAAACATATATTCTATATGGTTCAACAAATTCCCCCTTTTTATGATGGCACGTCTCCTAAAATTGTGACCAAGTATATAGTTCCCCCTCAATATAATACCGTCATCTTTATAGATAAAGATCAACGCAAGATCAAACGAATAATACAAGAGCGAAACTTTAAGAGACAATTGGTCTTGACAAGGAGCAAGCTTAGGCAAATGCTTACCATGGTCGTTCATTCCCCCTCTTGACGTCATCGAAAATATAAGAACAAACATAAAATGATTAGAATAATATACGATGAGACAAGAGATAAGAACGATCAAGAAACATAGATAAACCGTAAATAACCATAAGTATCTACGAATTAAGGTAGCATACAAACAAAAGAAACATGTTTAAGCCAAATGGGCCGAATTAAACAACATGATTAAGAGCTACTTGGGCCATAAACACAAGTAGGATGCCAAAAATGGACCGAATGGTAGTTAGTTTAGAAGGCAAAAGAAACGTAAGGCAATAAGAGGAAAATGCAAAAACAGGGGAGAGGTAAGGCAAAGCTAAGTGTGACGGGTTTTATAAGGATTAACGTAATCGGGACGAGTAAGAAATTCCAAGGCATCAAGACGATCAAACGAACTCCGCACAAGTGTAGCTTGGGCTTGAAGGCTTGTCTCGAAGTTAAGAACCTTCAAAGACAAGGCCTTTGTCGCCTCCAAAGTAAGAGCTTGATCCGCCATGATAGCTTTTCCGTCTGTAACTAAAGCGCCCCTTGACTAGTAAGGTAAGAAAGACGATGACCGTGTTAGAACACTTCCTCGCGAATAGCCGCCAAATCCCTCTCGAAACCCGCAAGCCTCTTATCGACCCCTTCCATCCACACATAAACCCGAGCACTATCCAATCCTTCAACCGAGGACCGTGATGGTCTAACCAGAGACATAGCCGTAGCCAAGGTGGTGGTTTGCTCCTCAAACATAGCCATTAAGACCCCATAAAAGCATCTAATTTGGCTTCCATAGCCAATGCTTTTCCTTGGTGACGGTTATGCTTGTTTGAACAATTCAGTTAAACACAAGAATAACCAAATTAATTTTCCGACCCTCTAACCATGAAAACACAATTATAGCCTCATAACTCGACACTTTATCCCGTCCACCCCTTCTTGGAACAATGGTATTCCACAAAAAGTTCAAAAACAACTTGATTTTAGCCGAGAGAGGACGGACCACAATGTTGCTATTTTCGGAAGCAACATCATCAAAGTACCTTTTAATGACCAACTGTTTATCATCATCAACATTAGACCACTCCAAACTCGGATTAATATTGATTCCGTCATGAGGAATCTTAAAAGCAGAGCAAAAGTCGTCAATAGTGACGGTGATATCGACACCAGTCACGACTGCATGCAACACACCCTCCTTAACTTTTACCGATGCAAAGAACTGTATAATCTCGATCGGGTAAGTGGGACCCGAGAACCTACTAACATCACTCAAACCTTGAAATTCAAGAAAATCGACAAAGAACTTAAGAGACGGAATTTGAGACAACCAAGATTTAGGGTAATACCTTCCACCATGAATTGAATATTGCAAAACCCGAGAGACCAAGATGCTTTCTCGCTTGGTCATGCGAACCTGGTTCAAACCGGCCTTGGTTGCGCTTTTCGAGGGCTCCCGAAATAGAGTCCTTGAAATCCCGTCCCGAACAACAACTTTGGGTTCATGATCTTCCTCAACTTCATCTACTACCATCTTATTTTTTTCTTTAGTAAGTCGACGCCTTTTCCCTTGGAAATCGTCTCATCCCGACAACGAAATAGGATAGTTGATTTTGACGGTTGTGGGGTTGTTGAATTAAAGGTAGAGGAATTGGGATGATGAGATGGTGGTTGTTGTGGTCGATTGCATGGGTGTTGTTGGTGTTGATTTTGGGTTGAGGACCGTGTGTGTGTATGTGGAGGTGTCATGGTCAAGAGGTTGAAGATGATGATGATGATTGAGATTGTGTAAAGATTTGGTAAAGTAAAAAAGTTAAAGCAAGTGGGGGGTTTGATCAATGTTACAAAGTTTAGGGGGTAATTATAGGTTATAGTTTAGGAATCTAGGTTTAGGTATAGGGAGGTAGTTGTTTGCATAAATATGGTAATTAAAGATGTAGAGTTTAGGATAGATATGGTAAGTTAGACGAGATATTGTATATAGAAGATTTAGGAAAGATTTTGATAGAATTTGGAAAATAAAATAATATGGTGTATCTCAATTTTGGTAAAAGATAAAATTTTATGCCACACAAATTCTTAAATACAAATAGAATATATACGATAAACCAATTTCTATAAACGTAAATATTCATGCAATACAATATACGGACACAGTCATACAATCTTATCTCTACTAATCAATCATTGAGAGATTAAACATTTATAGAAGCTTAGGTACCATCGATTAAACCAATTTCCAACCGTAAAGTCTCAAAACGTTCTGTTGCTTAAGCCATGATAATTGAGTACATACCAGTCCTGCTGCAATATATTTGGCTTCTGTTGTAGAAAGGGCAACTAAATTTTGCTTCTTTAAACCCCATGTAATAATGCAAGGTACAACAAACGTGGCAACACCTGGCGTAATTTTCCTATCTAGTGAGGATCCTGCGTAATCGGCATCTGAGTATCCGACAAGATCGAAGTTGCATTCCATAGGATACCACAGATAGAGCTTGGCCGTCCTAATAAGATATCGTAAAATTCTTTTTACGGCTGTCATATGCGATTCTTTGGGAGATGATTGATATCTCGCACAAACGCATACGCTGAACATGATGTCTGGTCTACTTGAAGTTATATATAGCAATGACCCAATCATTCCTCGGTAAGTTGTTTCATTAACTGACTTACCGTCTTCATCTAAGGTTAATTTCTTGTCTGCGACCATCGGAGTAGACATAGCATGAGAATTTTCCATACCGAACTTTCGAATTAATTCCTTAATATATTTCTGTTGATGAATTTTGATGCCTTCTTAGGTTTGTTGAATTTTCAGACCTATAAAGAATTTCAATTCTCCCATTATACTCATCTCAAATTCGGAAGTCATCAACTCCGAAAAATACTTGCATAGGTTGCGGTTGGTTGATCCAAAAATAATATCGTCAACGTAGATTTGAACGACCAAAAGGTCAGTACCCTCGGATTTTAGGAATAGGGTTTTATCAACAGATCGTCTCTTAAATCCACTGTCAAGTAGAAATTTTAATAATATGTCATACCAGGCCATTGGTGCTTGCTTCAATCCATATAGGGCTTTGTCTAACTTAAAGACATGGTCTTCAAATTTGTTATCCTTAAATCCAGGAGGCTGTTCTACGAAGACTTCTTCTTGTAGATAACCATTTAGAAACGCTGTCTTGACGTCCATTTGGAAGAGTTTCATTACCTTATGGATTGCGAATGCTATCAGAAGTCTAATAGCTTCAAGTCAAGCAACGGGAGCAAAGGTCTCGTCATAATCTATTCCTTCTTGTTGATTATAACCTTGTACCACCAATCTTGCCTTATTTCGAACTATGACCCTGACATCATCTAACTTATTTCTGAACAGCCATTTGGTTCCAATTACAGATTGGTCCTTGGGTCTAGGAACTAAGTGCCAATCATTGTTTCATTCAAATTGTTGAAGCTCTTCTTGCATAGCTATAATCTAATCTGATTCTTCGAGAGCTTCCTTAATATTCGTTGGTCCAATTGTTGATAGAAACGAATAGAAGGAGCAGAAAGTTTTCAAGGATCGTCGCGTTTGAACTCCCTTCTTAATATTACCAAGTATACTTTCCATAGGGTGTGAACTCTTATATTTCCATTTTGTTGAAGTACTTGGTTCTTCATTATTTGAACTTGTTCCAACATCATTTGGCTCAGAGTTTGAGGATGTTCCCCCTGAATCCAATCCTGGTGTTGTAGTAGAGTCGGGTATAACTTCAGACTCATTACCTTGATTTAGATTCAATGTTATAGTAACATCATCTATAACATTAGACTAGAAATCCTTATCTTGAGACAATGTTATACTATCATCAACTATAACTTTAGTTTTCTTCTTTTTATCTTTAGAAGAATGATCAAGCTCATCATTAATTCCTTCAATCTCATTTTCTTCAGTTTCCAATTCTAGTGGATCATCTCTAGAAAGACGAAAATTAGGTTCATCCATGTCTTCTTCCTCATCCTGTAAAGGCTTATCAAACACATTATCTTCATCAAAAATAACGTGTATACTTTCTTCAATACAAATTGTTCTTTTATTGAAGACCTTATAAGCCTTGCTATGGTCCGAATAACCTATAAAAATAGCCTCATCACTTCTAGGGTCGAACTTACTTAACCTTTTTTTACCATTATTATGAACAAAACACTTACTCCCAAAACAACGAAGATGAGAGATATTAGGTTTACGACCTCTTAAAAGTTCATAAGGGGTTTTATTTAGGATGGGTCTAATCATAGCACGGTTATGAATATAACATGAAGTACTAATGGCTTCAGCCCAAATATTACGAGGTAAACCACTACATAAGAGCATTGTACGATCCATATCTTCTAGTGTTCTATTTATACGTTCAACCATACCGTTTTTTTGAGGAGTTCGTGGTGCAGAAAATTTATGTCCCACACCATTAACTCTACAATATTCTATAAAAGCTTGATTGTCAAATTCGGTGCCATGATCCGTACGAATAGAAACAAGGTTAGTCTTATATTTATTTTGAACAAGTTTTATAAGACAAACAAATTCATCAAAAGTCTAATATTTTGAATGAAGAAAGATAGGCCATACATACCTGGAGTAATCATCTATGAGGACGAAGACATACCTGGATCCTCCTCTACTCCTTACCTTCATAGGACCATACAGGTCCATATGTATTAATTTCCAAGCTTGATTCGTGCTTACCACTCTTTAAGGTTTGAATGATGATCTCACATGTTTGCATCGAGCGCAAGTGTCACACATCTTATCTTGATCGAACCTGATTTTAGGTAGTCCTTCAACCAAGTCTCATCTCTTGAGTTTACTCAAAATAGGTGAGCTAATATGACTAAAAAGCTTTTGCCATAGACAAGGATCATCAAGTGTAATTGTCATACACAAAAAAGAGTTAGTAGGCACAACATTTAAATCTACCTTATACACATTCCTTTTCCTATGGCCTTCAAGGACAATATTACTTGTACCTTCAATTATGATGCGATAAACATCTGTATGAAAAACGACCTTGTTACCTTTGTCGCATAGTTAAGATATGCTAAGTAGATTATGCTTGAGACCATCCACTAGATAAACATCACTGATTGCGTGTGATTTAGAAATTCCAACTTTGCCCACGCCAATCAATTTGCCCTTCTTATTATCCCCAAAAGTCACCTTTCCTCCAATGAAAGGTTTGAGTGAAAGAAACAAATTCTTATCTCGAGTCATATGTCTTGAGCATCCACTGTCAAGATACCATTGATAGTTTTCTTTCACCATCACCTGCAAAAGGATTAGATACAGTTTTTAGGTACCCAAGCTAAGTTGGGTCCTTTATGGTTAGTTACCCTATATACTAAATCCTTTAGTACCCAAACTTGTCTAACAATCGTGTTTCTAAACTTTGGGTACTTTTGTTTAGGAGGAGTTCTAGGTCTAGGGGATTCCCTAGGTCTCACATATCTGGTCTACTTGTGTTTTGGTCTATTTTGTTTAGGTTGACAAGGAGTTTGTGAAGTGCTAGGCTTTTTGGTATAATCAAAGGCCATGTCATAGAACTAACGAAAGTTATTATTCCTTTCTTCATTAGGTTCATCTATAAGGGATTCATCATCCTCGACTGTTGTGTCAACCGTTTTAGCAAAATCGGTATTTTTCCGAATATCATGTGCTCGTTTGACACAATTGTCTTGGATGTGACCCGTATGACCACAATAATTGCAAATCAGATATTCAGGAAGATCATCATATTTTCTTTTTCTGAAATCGTGATCAGAAGGTGTTGATTTGCATTTAGAGTGATCTCTACGGCTGTAGCACTCATGTCCTAACTCCATCTTCATATTATTGCCATATTGTTCGGTTAGGAAGTTTAGGACTTTTGTGCTACCTTCCCATTTGTCATGGACCTTTCTTGCGTGTAGGAGTAAGTCCTTTAGGGTTCTAATCTCCTCAAGACATTTTGTGTGTATCCTTCTTGAAATTATCACGAAAGTCTTGGAACCTTTTGTTAAGAATAAGTACAACATCCGAATGTTGTTTCTTAACATTGATCATGTTAGTTTTAGATTCCTTCAATTGCTTTGTGAGAGAATCGATTTCTTTCTTTTGGTCTAAAATCACTGCTTCATCAGATGTGATTTTAGTCTCTAAAAGTTCTTTGGCTTTTCTAAGTTCTAAAGTTATAGCTTCACTAGCTATAACTTTGGCTTGAAGGTGCTTAACTTTAAGCTTTAGATCTGAAGTTATAGCTTTATTAGCCATAACTTTAGATTATAATTCCTTCTTTTCAGCATTAGCAATATCTAATGCTGTAGCTTTATCAGCTATAACTTTAGATTTCAACTTCTTAGCTTTTGCCTTTAGAATGTGATTCTCCTCAGCAATATCAAAAATTTGTTCTTTTAGATCCTTAAGTTCCATATCCTGTTCATGACATTAATGTGACTCTTAATTGTGCCCATTTAGTCCCCTAATTGAGCCTATTTTGTATACTATTATAACATTTCATGGCCATTTTATCCGTCAAATACTTTCTATTTTGCTTTCCTAGTGCATTTTATATGTCGTATAGGAAAGGAGATAATAAGGCGGAATTCCCATCTCTCGCGCATATTCGGAAGCTTGTTGACGATCTTATATGGACTAGTATGAAGAGTAGGCAAGAACGATGACCGACGAAGTAGGAATAAAGAGTACACGTAGATCATAGGCCCTAAAGCAAGACGGTGGAAAACTGCTGCAGGATCTGTGCGTCTTAAGCACAAGACGGTCGGATTGCCCTAGCCAGATCCGAGCGGACTCCTTCACAATCCGGACGTGCTCCAAGATGATCCAAGCGGATCGTGGTAGGAGTAGCTACGTCATATGCGCATCTCCTTCGAGACTTGCAATTCCCTATTTAAAACTTAGCATTGTTATTTACTAATCCACCCTTGCTTAACCTAATGATGTACTACTACTCCCTCCATTCAACTCCACTTTACATGTTTGCTTTATCACGTTTGCCAACACGATTTTTACGCGGTAAATATCTTTAGCTACGTATTTGTAAAAATTATAAAAGTTAGATATTTTTAAAGTACTCTTAAAGACGAATCAAATAAGATCTCACATGAATATATTTTAACTTATATATCGAGAGAAAACTGAAGTTGAATGTCCGCTTGTAAATAGTGTGCAAAAGAGAAACCTGCGAAGTGGAGTTGAATGAAGGGAGTATATATTTACTCCATTTGTAACAATAAAAGGAGGGGAGGTTCACACAAGAGAAAATCCTCTTAAATTAGATTAGGAGTAGATTAGAATAGATGAATCTCAACCATTCCACATTAATATTTCCTTAATTATTGTTCAAGTTTATTATTATTGGGTAATTGAAAACTAATGGATTATTTATTGGAGAATTGACAACTCTTCATCAATCAATCAAGTTCTCTTCTATTATTCTTTCCTTTCCATTTATTCACCTTAAGTTTGGTATAATCTCTTTACTCCTTACTGTTAGAAATCTATATCTCCTTACTTTACATATTCATATATGGGATGAATTAATTTAGTCATAAAATTAAATATTGATCTTATGCATGCAAACAAGAATAAAATATAGAGAAGAAATCATCATCCTTACATTGAGATTTCGAATCAAAGGGCACAAATGAGTTCTCCTACTCACTTGTTCTTGAGCTTCCTAAAATGGATGAACAAAGGATTCAAGTAGAGAATCCCTCCCAAGGAATAATACCCAAGATAACCTCTTAATAAAATTAATATTATTAATACTAGAACAATATTAATTTAATTGAAATTTAGCCAAAAATATTTATTTGAGTCTCTTAATTTCGGTTAAGGGAGAAAAGAAGTGATTTTTATCTCTCTAAAAACTCTATATTTTTTAGATGATGGAATGAAAAATACACTAGCATTCAAGTAGTGTATATTAGACAAATTATAGAGAAAAACCCTTTGGCATTTCTCTATGAAAAACCGGGTAGGGGGGGTGGTATTAGCCAATGCATGATTAAGTTGCTCTTCACAAAAACAACTAGGTTTGCATGGCTATGTATTAGGTTAAATGATTATGTTTTCCACTCAATAAATCAACACAATATTTATCCTAATACACCCTAAATTTCGGTACATTTAGTGTAAAATGGGAAATCCATTTTACACATTATTTTGTCAATTTGTCACATGTAACATGTTTCATGACATTAGGTATATCAAATGTATTTTTAACAATTAAAAAATCAACATATTAATAAAATATGTCACTTATAAAATTAACCTAGTAATTCATAATTACTTGTACCGTAATGGGTTCCCGAGTCATAAAATACAACATTCTGTATCTATATTAATCAATTCATTCCGTTTCATTTGTTTCCGTAAGCAATCATTTCATCTAAGTAATAAAACAATTCGATTACTTAGACCGTATCTAATTTAATCAAATTACAATGAGACACGTAAATATAACTTCAAAAATCGTCCTTCAATTTTAAGTAATTTAATTAACCCGTATCGTTATACGATTTAATTAAATAGTCAATTAAGAGTGTTACCCTTTAGGTATGACCTAAGGGGATCAACTGATCACCACCGTCGCACGACAGTAATGTCAAACTCTAGTCAGCCAATCATTACCGATATGTGTGGACCGGTTGATAGTAAAATATTACTTCCCACATGTATTCTTAAAATGAGACTTAAACATGTGATCATCATGATCGATAGTTGTGATCGCATTATTGTCGAAGGACACATATTCCAAAAATCTCCCACTTGTCCTCGACAAGTGTGCGTCACCAATTCTCTTGTCCTATTACTATCTCCTACTCAATGCAAGGTGTCTTTCAGGTCGTACTTGCAAGTGATCATATCGAGAGTGATTTCCTCGATCTGGAGAATAACTGATTGACCGGATTTATCTACCATAGATATCTTCCGAGCGTGGCCACGCATTTCCAGTTCATTACTCCTCGAGTGGCCCTGAGATATTGTTATAACCCTGACTAGGGGTAGACAGTTCCTATCGCACTTATTCCCTTCGACTAGCCACAGCCATCATAACCCAAAATATGCCCATTTGACCCCATTTACGAAGGTCGTAGTAACACAAATCAAAGTTAATCTAAAACTGTGCCATCTTAGGCGAACAGTCTTTAGTCAAAAGAATCGACTCATTAGAATACTATAGTAGCTCTCGCCACGACCAGGCTATATAAATTTGTCAGAACTCTATAAGCGGTCAGAAGGCCCGACAAAGTGTTCCTAACAGTCTGCCTATGTGATCGACTAGTCATCTCACATGACTTCATGGCACTTGAACTTGCCATCAATCGCATCACACTCTAGTCACTTCGAGACGTCACCTCATGTAAGTAACTATGGGCGAATACAATGCTAATCCGCGTTCACTTTAATGGGGTTCAATTGTCTCTAGAGCCCGTTTGGATATAACAAAGTATAAGGTGAGTTAATAAAAACTCAAACGACGAATGTCGACATCACATCTGGGTAGTCAATACCATATTACAACCTTGTGATGTATATCGTAAGCGTGTAAACACTAGTCGATTGCAATAGAAGTTTAACATACCATGTGTCCATGTGTTCAAACTTCTTTTATTATATTTTTCTTTATATTCACGTTATCTTTTATAGCATGAACCTTACCAAGTACACATATAGGTTCCCAACCTAGGTTTGGGTTCTTTATCTTGAAAGAATTTTCTGGTTGTTTATCACATAACAACCGAATTTGTGGTGGTGATATAACTTGCACTGGTCAAGTGTTCAACCCACTCACAATGCACTAGGTACACGTTTTGTAGAGTCTTGCAACAATTGTCAAGGTGATTAGCCTAGCACTTCTCATAAGTCCTAGCATATTAGAAAATATTAGTTTTGAGTAACTTCTTACTTTAACTAAGTATCTTTCCAAACTTCTTATTTCTCCTTTTAGCTTGAATAGCTTAGGAATTTCATAAATCTTTACGTGTGTTTGAACTTCAATATGTGTAACCTCTTGACACATAACAGAGTGTTCTGTCCAACACTGGAATCGCTCGTTGGTTCTCCTCGAGAATTTATGACGATTCTTCTATGGCTTGCCAATGAATCATCATGCTCTTATGCATATGATTCATTAATGGACATGTGCATGATTATTCTAATGGCGGAAACATTAGTAACTAATAATCATTTGATCAACCATTCTTAGGTTCAATGAACGACCATGACTGCTAATGGCAATTCCATTTTCATTGACGTGAATAACCTACGTTTCTCGTTGATTCGATGTGTATATCTCAATACTTATCCAACATCTCATGATGTGATTGAATTCATCATAGTGTTGGGGCTGGTGTCCTTTACAGTTAGTGCAAGGACTTATAAATCTCTAAAAGGATCAAAGGGTATACTTTTGTATCATAATCAGTTGGTCCACGTTTATCAATAACGGTTGGCTTGCTAGATAAGTTTGACGTTATTGTCATACAGATGGCGGTGATCAACTGGTCCCTAAAAGTCACACCTATAGGATACGTTTGAGAGATGTGACGGTATGAAAATACAGTCATGTAGATGCCAAAAAATTGACTAACCAGTTAGTCTGAGTTATTTGACTAATAATTAGTCAAAATGTGATGTTGAGATATTTTATTTAATACGGATTAAATAATAACGGCTAAGGCGAATTAAGCAATTAATTCGTAAATTAAATATAAGCGATTTATATTTGATTAATGTATATTGAATATAATTATACAATATCGTCTTTGTCGGACATGTATTAATATTTCAACTAATCCGTATTATTAGTTGATGCTTTAATAACCGATAACCGATGACGATTTATAACAAAACCGCGTCATATACATTTTAGCGATTTGCGAACCAGACCATGAGCTAAAACTAAAAGGAAGTGGAAGCCCACTTCCCAAGGGAGCCCATGGCCAGCCAAGTGAGGACAAAAGAGAGTTTTTTCTCTCTTTTGAAACCTAATTCATTTTGATAAAAATTTTAGGGTTTTGAGAGACATTTTTCCTCTCTAAACCTAGATCTCTCATCTAAAGAAAAACTCACAAAAATAATCCTCTCAATATTGCAAGGCAATTAGAGGATTCATTCTAGCACAAGGGCATTTCTCAGACGATCTTGGGTGCATCATTTAGGAGGAGATCTACTTTGATCTCTCATTGCCAATTTGCACTAGGACCGAAGGTTAATCCTTGATCTTTATCGTTTCATTGTTGTTTTCGTTTATGACTATAAATCACGTATTAAATTTGCGTTATAATCCTTCAAATTATGGGTTTTATACGGATATTACCCTACAAGTGGTATCAGAGCGAGGCCACGTAAATTTTTCTATGTGATTTTCATCAAACGAAATGGATCGATAATTTTTTTTTTTGCTTTAATCCACACGGCTGAAAATTTTTCCACGGCTAAAATTTTTTTTTTGCACGGCTGATCTTTCTTGGAAACCGTGTCTAATTTTTACACGGCTGTTTTCTTGAATTCCGTGCCTTTTGTTTTCGATTTGATCTTTGCATATTATTTTGTAATCGATATTCATTGTAATATGTTAAAGATCTATCAATTGCAATTACATTTCTATACGGATTAGGTGATATAGCAATTGGTTTTTATCAAACCGTGTGGCTTTTTGTGTCTCGGCCTGTTTTGCGTTGGGAACCGTGTCCAGTTTACACGGTTGCATTGTCGATCTTTTGTTTTGTTTTGTTTTCGATTTGTTCTTTGCAAATTGTTGTTTTAAACGATAATTACAACAATATGTGAAGATCATGTCAATTGTAATTTTGTTTTAATCCGGATTATGTTCAAATTGCAATTGAGTTTTGTCAAATCGATTCGGTATTGGATGTTTTGCTCCCGGTTAGAGCGGCTGATTTTTTTTTTTCCTTTTGCTCACGGCAATGAGCATCTTTAATAAAAAAAAAAAAAAAAAAAATTTGGTACTGTTCACGTAATCAGACGTGAAGAAGAAAAAAAAAAAAAAAAAAAAAAAATTTTAAGTTTTTTTTTTCGTCCATAACTAGTGTACAATACGAATTTTGTGCATTTCGCTTGATAGTGAAACGGTTCACTCACGTACCATTTAGTTACTTTAAAACGATTTAAAGTAACGGATTATCATGAATTAAAATTAAGTTGATGAAGCGGTTTTGTCACATAATTTTAATTATCTTTGGTGGTTTGGATAATTTAACATAATTACGGAATTATGTCACGAATAAATTTAATTTAGTTGATGCATTTTATTTATCGTTTTTGATTATTTTGAATGCTTTTAATTACGTATTTATTTATTTTTGCAAACGGTTGTAACTTAGTGTGGCCTTAGTAGAACGTGTTACCGTAATGATGGAACACGGTCTTGGTTGTATTTTGAGATCTCGTATCTCCCTTTTTTTTATTTCTTTTAATTACAGTTTTTATTTAGAATGTAAATAGGTTTATATTTTGTAAATTTTAATTGTAATTTTGAGAAGACTAAAGAAGGAGATCGGATGCTCACTCCCGCTGCATGGACTAAGATGGAACATCAAGACAAGCTATTCGGGTCCAACGGTGGATTCCAAAGTTGTATTATGTTCTTTTTACTAGGATAGGCCACACTAGGAATTTTATTTACGTATTGCATTCTTTTATTTATTTTCATGTAACGATAGTATGCATCATTTTCCGCCTAAAATCCAAACCACCTAATTATTGCATGAAAACTGACACATATAGAGGTCACGAGTTAGTTTTCTTTGACATTCTTATGTCACATGATTTTAAGCCATCACCCAAATTAATTCATTCACGCAGACGCTAGTTATTCGTTCACTTAATATGAATTACAATTTAGTTGATGGGATCTTCCTCGTATAAACAAAAATTGAGAAAAGTCTTTATAGGTCAAACTCCAATGAGTCCCTTCTTCGTCGGTAGGCATAATATGACCCCTTCTACGTCGGGTAAGTTGGAACCGATTGACCTATTTTATCTCAACACTATGGTCACTCGTACGATCCTGTGATCATGGTGGACTATAGATAGGATTTACAGAAATCTATCGACCAAGAGTTCTTACGGAAGAATTAGCTAAACAGTTGGCTTATCAATTTACGGAAATTGAGTCTTGGGATCACTTGTATTATTCTTGAGGGAGATCAATTATGCAAGTGCAATGAGTCTACACGTTAAAATGAATTTTAAATAGACTTAAATCACCTCGATTAATTGCTTAATTCGGCTTTTTGGAGGAAGAGTTGTACATGGTACAACCCGAAGGTTTCGTCGATCCAGAACATCCTAAGAAAGTGTGCAAGCTTAAGCGTTCCATTTATGGACTTAAGCAGGCATCTCGGAGTTGGAATCATCGCTTCGACCAAGTGATTAAAGAAAATGGATTTACTCGATCGGTCGAGGAACCATGTCTTTATATCAAGTCGAGTGGGAGCAAGATTGTCTTCCTAATATTGTATGTCGATGACATACTCCTGATTGGGAATGACATACCTCTCTTAACTTCGGTGAAAGTATGGTTGAAAAACCATTTCCAGATGAAAGATCTGGGAGAGGCACAAAGAATTCTAGGCATCCGTATCTATCGAGATAGATCACGACGGATGTTATCTCTCAGTCAGGAGTCTTACATAGACAAAGTCCTAGAGAGATTCAGCATGACTAACTCCAAGAAGGGGTTTCTTCCTATGGCTCCGGGGTGCATTTGAGCAAGTCTCGGTCACCGAGACACCGGAAGAGAAAGAGCGCATGACACGGATTCCTTATGCCTCGGCTATAGGATCAATCATGTATGCCATGATATGCACACGTCCGGACGTGGCATATGCATTGAGTATGACAAGTCGATTCCAACAAAGATCCAGGTGAATCACATTGGATGGTCACAAGAACATTCTTAAGTACCTACGGAGGACTAAAGATTGGGCATTGACTTATGGAGGCTCTCAAAAGCTATGCGCAACCGATTCGCAGATGCTAGCTTCCAAACGGATCGTGATGACTCGAAATCTCGGTGCCTGGATTCGTTTTTACTCTTAATGGCGCTACATCACCGGAAGAGTTCCAAACCAATCACTGTTACAAGATTCTACGACGAGTCCGAGTACTATGCCGCGTCTGAAGCTACAAAGGAAGCGATATGGATGCGTCAATTCTTACATGGACTATCTGTAGTGCCTAGTTCGAATGACCCGATCACCATTTATTGCGACAATTGAGGTGCCATCTTCCAAGCTAAGGAGCCAAAGTCTAGCAACAAGTCTAGACATGTACACCGGAAAGCTCATCTAATCCGAGATTACGTGGAGCAAAAGGAAGTAGTGATAGAAAGGATTGCTACAGATGATAACATAGCAGATCCTCTCACTAAACCATTACGACAAGATAAGCATGAAGGGCATGTTAATTCCATGGGAATTAAACGTGTTCCTAAGTTGTAGTACTCTTTTATGGATTAGATTCATCCTCTTTTGTACTCTATACGACATCATCGTTTTGATATTTTATATATTTTGTTTTTTCATGTGGATTTGTACGACAAATTTTGAACACCACAAAGTGAACTGAACAAACATTATATTTTTGGTCCTTAATTGCCCACGTGAGCTGATAACTCAATGTAATTATTTTGTGACGTTGGTTGATGGTGGGTTCAACGAGCCATAAGTCAACAAAGTTGACGACCAATCACGAAGCGTGTTATACGGTTATCACGTAGGACACAATTGTGACATCAACGTGGAGTCCTAAATGTTTTATAACATTCGGTGCCCGGTCGTGGATAGGACCTCCATGGTGATCCTAAGAGTCGATTCTTTTGACTATCGACTGTCTCTTGAGACTAAGGCAGATTTTGGGTGACTTTGGTTTCTTTCTCACGGTCATCCGTAACAGGGGGCCAAGTAGATTGTTGTCTTTGGGTCATTTCATGCCGTGCTTAGATCGGAAGGAGTTCGAGTTGAAGGAAATATTCAGCCTTTATCGGTACTCGATATTTCTCGGGGCCACTCGAGGAGTCAGAATCGAAATGCATGGCCATGCTCGAATACGAATTCGTTTTATCAGTTAAGTTACTCTCTAGTCGGGGAAACCACTCTAGATACAGATCGATTGTAAAATACGACCTTTGCGGATCCGGATCTGCAAATTCTTTTACATTGAGTGGGAGAAATTTTAAATGAATATGAGAATCGGTTATCGCACATACATTTGTACGGACAAGTGGGAGTTTGTTGGAGGTGGTGTCCTCCAGTTAGTGCGGATAACGTCATTGCACATACACTTGTACGGACAAGTGGGAGCTTGTTGGGGCTGGTGTCCTTTACAGTTAGTGCAAGGACTTATAAATCTCTAAAAGGATCAAAGGGTATACTTTTGTATCATAATCAGTTGGTCCACGTTTATCAATAACGGTTGGCTTGCTAGATAAGTTTGACGTTATTGTCATACAGATGGCGGTGATCAACTGGTCCCTAAAAGTCACACCTATAGGATACGTTTGAGAGATGTGATGGTATGAAAATACAGTCATGTAGATGCCAAAAAATTGACTAACCAGTTAGTCTGAGTTATTTGACTAATAATTAGTCAAAATGTGATGTTGAGATATTTTATTTAATACGGATTAAATAATAACGGCTAAGGCGAATTAAGCAATTAATTCGTAAATTAAATATAAGCGATTTATATTTGATTAATGTATATTGAATATAATTATACAATATCGTCTTTGTCGGACATGTATTAATATTTCAACTAATCCGTATTATTAGTTGATGCTTTAATAACCGATAACCGATGACGATTTATAACAAAACCGCGTCATATACATTTTAGCGATTTGCGAACCAGACCATGAGCTAAAACTAAAAGGAAGTGGAAGCCCACTTCCCAAGGGAGCCCATGGCCGGCCAAGTGAGGACAAAAGAGAGTTTTTTCTCTCTTTTGAAACCTAATTCATTTTGATAAAAATTTTAGGGTTTTGAGAGACATTTTTCCTCTCTAAACCTAGATCTCTCATCTAAAGAAAAACTCACAAAAATAATCCTCTCAATATTGCAAGGCAATTAGAGGATTCATTCTAGCACAAGGGCATTTCTCAGACGATCTTGGGTGCATCATTTAGGAGGAGATCTACTTTGATCTCTCATTGCCAATTTGCACTAGGACCGAAGGTTAATCCTTGATCTTTATCGTTTCATTGTTGTTTTCGTTTATGACTATAAATCACGTATTAAATTTGCGTTATAATCCTTCAAATTATGGGTTTTATACGGATATTACCCTACACATAGTCCATTTTCATCCAGAATTGAAAACTCAAATACTTCTTTGTGAAAGATAGTATTAGCTCGTCATTCTCAATGAGTAGTGAGTTATAAATTTTACAAGATGATTGCTCCCACTAAATTCCATGTCTTCACATGATAATTTCCAACTCTCACTTAATTCCACATGTTTCGTAGTTGACCACTCAATCGAAACAATACAATTTGCTTTGCCAAGTTATTAAGATTTAAACCATATATGTTCCCAACATATTATTTCAAAATACCTATTTAGAAAAGGTTTCAATCTTAAACTTATGAAAAGAGATTTTTAATCTCTAACTCATTCATTTTATAATGATGCGTAGCAATGTCATTATTTAAATGTGAATTTCATTTATTATACGTCCTTCTCAAAATACCCTTTTCGGAAGGAGGTTTAACCATTTCATTTTCATTATTGAGGTTAAGTAATGACACTAGCGTGGTTAACAATTAATATAGCTTTTGTAGATATCGGCATATCGTTTTTTGCAACTTTTAGTCATAAATCACATTTATTTTCGAGGATGCAACTTTGTTTCATTTAGGCTCTTAAGTAAATATCAATATTGAAACTACTGGTCAAAAGTCGTTCATATACTAGCCAAATCTCTTGATAAGACTTTACATTAGTCATTCTTCTTCCAAAACTTTCTTTTGGTCTCCCCATGTAGTTATCTTGAGAACATATTCTTTTGATTACTTCATTTGGTCTCTTTTGTCATGTAGATTTCATCTATTCGAGACCATAGATCTCATCTATTCGTGTACACTATCTATATAGGTATACAAATCATTCTTTCTTGCGTAGATCTCATATACACAAGTACACAAATTTGCTTTGTGTTCTTTGTGTCTTCATTTTTCTCCCACTCTATCTTTAGAATAAATACACTAGAGATTCAAAGATAGCTTATGAGACACAAATAATGATTTAGATGTATAAGGAGGACTATCTCATAGGTTGACTAATTGTTTTAGATTTGATAAGTGTACTTGGTGATTGACATTCCTTTAAGAGAGTTCATCAACTCAACATCACTTTATAATTGATCATATACAAGCCTTAAGCTTCTGGACATATAATGAATCCCATCATTATATTTGCCTATTAGATCACTTTAAGTGGATGATCATATCTTTCTATGTGCAAGCATATATAGACGAATTTTTAGAACAAGAAAAAATACGATAAAACGGGTGACTTGGGTTGCAAACCAAGCCACCATAATCCAAAATACAACAATTGTTTAGAAAGGATCAAACATTTCCATGTCGAACACGGAAATCAAAATAGTTCTAAAAATCCGAAACATAAATTAAAATAAGACAATAAAAAGCCAAGCTTCATGGAAGCTACTCCTAGCTTCTTGATGATTTCTCAAGCTTGCTTTTCCTTTCCCTTGTCCTTGCTTGGTGGAGGCCCTATTTACAATAAAAAGGGAATACATTATCACAACTTTTTATCACAATACCATAGTTGAATTAGAAACATAAAAGAAAGGATAGTCATTTACCTACTGGAGTGATCTTTCCAGCTTTGATGCCACCAAGATACTTGGAACAATTTCTTTTCCAATGTCCAACACCATTACAATAATGGCATTTATCAAGAGGACCCTTCTTGATCTTGGAAGTGCTAGCTTCAAAAGTCTTAGCTGATACCGTCGTAAAGTATCAAAAATAAAATTTATAATACTGACTACTACTATAGATAGTGGTAGCACGGGTCGATCCGCAGGGAGGTAGGGAATTTATAGTTGATCTAAATTTTAGTCTAAGGAAGTTGGGGGTTTTGGATTTTGAACTATATCTAAATGCGATTAAAAATAAATATAACTAAAATGCAAATAAATAAGGAAAATAAATAAGATGATTGTTAACTATAACTAAAAGAATGCTAAGACGTTTGGTTCAGTGTAGCTGCGACGACGGTATCTAAGTAAGTCTGATAAATCACGATAGGTGGACAAATAAGAAGTCCTCTCGGTCCAACTTAACAAGTATCGCTTCTCGGCCTATGCTACTGGTCCCTAGGTCTCACTAATACTAGCTCTCGCCCTAAAATGTGATTCCTAATGCCTAAATTACTTATCTCTCGATCTTAGCGTAATTTAGTCGTTTCAATTTAGTCTATTTCCCTTCCCTATCTCTCGATTTGTGGGTTGGTCAATTCCTCAGTATTTAACAAGTCTCCTCTCGGTCTCGTTGTCAAATATTGCAATTAAAACATTGAAACGGTGCTAATCTATCGCGCGTCAGTCGATCGACTAGCTAAGCCAGTCGATCGACCAACGGGTCCAGTCGATCGACCGACTAGGTCAGACATCAGGTTTACTAATCTCCGTTGTCTTCGCTGCAGATCCCATCACACCTTAGCACGGGGTAATTAGCTACGCATATTTAATCTAACTATAACTACGAGATTGATAATAACGATAAAAGGGTGCATAATTGAAGTAACTAAATGATAGAATTGCATAAATTAAAACTAGGGCTGTAGGAACTAACTACCAATTCCATACTAATGAAGGAATTAAAGTAAAATAAACTGAAATTAGGAAGAAGAATACCGAAATAAGAAAGGCAGGAACTGAATCCGAATGCTAAAGATAACTTTATTGATAAAACTAAACTAATTGAAATCCGATGTAAAACTAAACTAATCTACCGTTCTTCTCTCATGCCAGAGAGACCTCCCCAAACTGATGAATGATGTTTTGTTTTTATAGAGAAGTCCCGTAACATATTCCTAAACCTAATTACAATTGGGCTTCGAAATTCTAATTTTAATTTGCGCGTCAGAGTCGTGGGGTGGTCGATCGACCACTGAGACCAGTCAATCGACCAAGGGTGCTGTACAGTAATGCATTCTGACGAATTCTGCAGCGCGCACCGATCTTAAAACAGCTGCCATTTCTTCGTTACTTGGTCAAATCAGGCGTTCTACACGGTCTTGGAAAGCTAAGAGGATACGCTTTCACCTACAAGTGGAATTAGTCGATTATCTGCTATAGAACTCGAGTTATATCCATCTGAATAAGGCTGCAATGTCGAGAAGCACTTCTTCGCATGTTTAAGCTTTGCAACTTGTACGCAACCATGCTTTTGCTATCTTTTAGGCCTTGAAACGCACACCAAGTTCATCTCTCGAGTCACTACTTCATGTCAAATCCTATGCCAAGCACTCGGGGACGGATTCGGTTCGATTTCCGCTGAATTCTTCACATTTCTGCAATATTACACAAAAACACGAAAGTAGACGGAAAAAGGGAATATAGTAGAATAAACTACACATTTGAGCTCTAAAATGCGTGTAAAAGAGGGTGTAAAACATCATATTTTCGACACGCATCAAACTTCCCCAAACCAAACCCTTGCTTGTCCCTAAGCAAGAACTAGACTCAATCGTAGGACCTAATGGAACAAGTTCAATCTCAGAGCGAAATGCAAATATAAAGCCTAAACCAGTTTAATGCAATAACTAACAATCAATTAGTAATATGAATCATGCAAACGAGTTATGTAGTCATTAAAAACTGCTGAACCGTCAACTATAGAGACTTATCATTATGAACTCTCACGGGTCGCTCATATCACACATAAGCACAGGTGAATATATGTAAAGATAGAAAGAAGTAATATTTGTAAAGACTCTCACTTAACTACGACCTATAAAAACATACCTGCAATCTAATATGAAGATAATCTCTACAACCGTACATATGCATTCCAACCATTAATGACCATGACACATGCCGAGGCACAATTTGGATATGTGAGGTATGGGTAAGAAGGGGCTAAGATAAATTTGGAATAGAGGAGTTAAAGCCAAGCTAGTAACTTACTAAACACCAAATCATAACAACATCCAACTTTCTTACTCAAGATTCAACAATAAAACCGGTGCTAATGATTAGCACTAATCTCACAATCTCCAATAATAACTGTAATTCCCCAAATGATAATAATAAAACATGGGAATAAAATCACCATCTACTCAAAACTTCAACCATGTGATTTTTTTTCTTTTCTCGGGCTTCAGTCAATCGACCAAGATGGTCATTCGACCGACTGAACTTTTCCTCTTCCCAATACGGTGCTCTCGGTCGATCGACCAATGATGCAAGTCGATCGCCTGGATTTTGCTCTTTTGTCGAACACTGTTCTGTTTTTGTTCTTTTTTTTTCACTTTTTTTTTCTTCTTTTCTTTCCCTTTTTCATCTTCCCAACATCATCTCAAAATGAGCATTAGCTGCCAAAAACGAAATAACAATCCCAAGAACATAAACTACTAGCTTGACAAGGGCATGCTAAATGTAGGATGTAGTTAATGGGACAAAAAGGCTATTTTTGGCAGTGTGGAGCTCATCGGACAAATGAATAAAAAGGGGGGCCTCTTCCACATGTGTTAACAAACCACAAACCCGAATGCATACAGGTATTAAGCATATTAAGTTCATATTTATGCATATTGATGTAACATGTCTTATAAGGAGTAACTACTCACATCCTAAATGAACTGGTCATGAACGCCACCAGTTATAAGCTCTAAACCTCAGAAATTTAAGTAGTTTGCCAAAAATCTAAGTCAAGTCTAAGGTTCAGCAAATAATTTAACAAAAACTCGTAGACTATGCAAATGATTCTACTAACAACATGTCAATTTAGCACGGCTTAGGCATAAACAGATGAAAATGCAATGTCATCATTGAAATACTACCGTTCCGACTCAACCTATATGCTAAAATAAACATGCATTTTTTGGATTTTTGGGATTTTTCAATTTTTTTGAATTTTTGTATATATATATATAGGAAATGAAATAAACAATGCAAGACAAAAACTAAACGTGAATGCAAAACAGAATGAATGCAACGCAAAACCCTTCCCCAAACCAAATCACACAATGCCCTCATTGTGGGAAATCATAGTATAAAGAAGCGAAAGGAAATGGGGAGTTGCGATAACTAACTAAACAAGACATGAAGTTAAACTCGGAAACTCACAAGACTTTAAGCGCGCAAAAGGAAATCTCCCCAAACCAGCGTGAGTTAGGAGGTTTCAGTAGCCAGCAGTGCTACCATAAGTACCTGAAAGGACAGAAAATACCGTGCATTATCCGAGAAAACAAAGTTGAAGCGGTAATTTTGTGCAAAGAATTAAGCTGAAGAAAGCGATAGATGAATGAAAAGGAAAGAAAATAAAGGGAAAACTCCCTAAAACTCCCTTTCGTGCTCCGCAAAACGACCAAACACAGCAGGGGAATGATCGAAAACAGGTACAGCAGCGGGAAGCGGTCGATCGACCACACAGTCCAGTCGATCGACTGATATACCTGACAAGGACAGTGCGTTCTTCGAATTAACTCAAATAGCGTGAGTCAATATGGTCTAACAACCTGCAAATTCACATAATACAGCGCCCAAAATTGCGCTAAACCCAAATGTAAAGTCTATAGCCTAAATAAATCGTAAGCAAACCATATTAAAGCGAAGTCTCATGCACACCAAAAAACAGTAAATAGTCTAAAATGGAAGAAATAGTCTTAAAGTGGTTTATAAAACTAGATAGATCAACGGAAGCTGCGGAAAATCTCCGACCAAGGCTTCTGACTATATGAAGTACCCTCCGCAATGCTAATCTCAGCAGCTGGACTCCACTCCAGTCCTTCATCTAGAATACTCAACGGGTCATCAACAGCTCTAGCGGCTTCCCAAGCTCTTGGATCGTCCGGCTCATCAAACTCTAAGTCATAATTCGACACTTTTCTCGGCTCTTCCTTCCCCAAACCAGTTCCTGCAACAGTCAAAACAGAAGAGTTTTCCTCCATCGTGCTCCCAATCTGGGGCGGAGGTGTTAGAGCAGGAATAAGCACAGGGGTAAGAGGTGGAGTATCATCAAATTTGCTCGACAAATTAGCAGCTTGATTAGCCACTAAAATTGCCAACCAATTTTCAAAATTCTTATCAGATTCAATCCTAGCTTCTTCCATTTTTATAACTTGAACCAAGAGCGTTTGAACTACCTTTCTCAATTCCGCAGTTTCATTTGTAGCATTCTCCAGCTTTTTGAACCTGGCATTAATGGAAGCTTCTAGTGCCGCAATAGCATTCATTTCAATACTTGGTTTTCGCGAATTCCCACGCGAACTTCCCATCTATCAAGAGTACTCAATCCTTCCTCCTGAAATGATTCTGCTAAAAGTCTCTATCTAGCGCAAGGTGACCTGCGTATAAGAAGAAACTACAAGAAGAAGATAAGGACTGTCTCAAGGAACGGATGTTCCTTGAGACCAAAATAAACTAAAATAAAACAACTAAAAATTTACGCTGCCTCCCCGGCAACGGCGCCAAAATTTGATACCGTCGTTTTGTATCAAAATTAAATTTATAATTCCAAACTAAAACTATAGCTAGTGATAGTAAGGGTCAAACCACAGAGAGACAAGGTCAGTTCTATTTGCTATTTCCAGTCTATAAAAGTAACAATTAAGTGGGGGTTTTGAAATTGTTTGATTCTAAAAACTAATTGACAAAATAAGAGAATTCGCAAATAAGATAAAAGAGAGATTAGGAACTTCGGTTCACCATGGCTAAGGTCGGGTCAAAAAGGTAGTAGAGGTCTTATAAAACGGTCTCGGGGAACATGAGCAAGTCCTTCGATCAATGCTCAATAACCTTACGGTCTTCTAATTCCCAAGGATTTCTCAAAGCTTTCGCTCAAAGAAAATTCCAAACCCAATGAAAACCTAACCTACTAATCTTTCAATCTAGCAAGACGGATTTATCAAAAGGTAATAAGATTGATACGGAAGAATTCATACTAACAAGACAACCCTAATTTATGCCATGGCTCACCTCCTTCCCAATCAATAAAATTAGCTATTCATAATTGAAACTAAAACAATTGCAAAATTGATAGCAAAGAACAAGTTTGACATGATTTGATTGAATTAATGACAAAAGATAAGAACTGAATTGCTGAAATTAAATTGGTAATAACAAGAATTGAAATAACAAGAAATTAAAGAAGAAAGAATTTGCATAAAAAATTACTAATTAAAATGATGAACAAAGTAATTGAATTCGGGATTCGTCGTCCCTCTTTCTTCCTTTTTTCTAGATCTAAAACTGAGTTCTTCAATAATGAAAAGCATAACCTAAAAGTATTCTGTGTTCTACTGATAAACGATGCCAAAAGTTAATTACAAATTGGGCTTTTAAAAGTCTAACACGAAAAATAAATCTCAGCTGCGCGGCTTGGTCGATCGACTAAGGGGCATGGTCGATCGACTGGTGAGTGAAGTACAGTAGCATCCGCTGAAGTTCCATGGTCGATCGACTGGTGTTGTTGGTCGATCGACCAGCTGAGCTGTGCAGTAACCTCATTTCCTCTTCCAATCAGCCTCTAAGCTCCATGCACGCATCCCGAGGTGAGTGAGTACGAACTCCCTTCTTCCAAGCTTCCCTGAAGTTGCCTCCGGAGGACGATTTAGGCTTGATCTAGCCCACTTCCACTCATTCCTACAATAAATCATAGAAATTGCAAAGTAAACCGTTTCGGGAGAAATAGTAGCCTTAAGCTAACAATTATGCATGGAAATATGTGCCTAAACTGCAAATAAAGTGTATAGAATATGCACGTATCATTAGCCTTGGTGAAAGTGGGAGCTTGCTTCTTACCCTTCTTCCCATTCTTTTTGAACTTCCCCTTGCTCTTTGTGCTTATGTTAAGCACATCCTTAGGTGAGTTAACATTTAACCCCATGTCTCTTTCGGCTTACACAAGTAGCTTGTGCAACTCTTCAAGAGACACGTCCTTGTCTTGCATGTTAAAATTCACCCGGAATTGAACATATGCCTTGACTTTGGATAAGGAGTGTAGAATCCTATCTACAATGAGTTCTTTGGGGATTTCAACTTTTTGAATCTTCAAAGTCTCGACTAGCTCCATCAATTTGAGCACGTGAGGGCTAACCTTTTGGCCCTCTTTAAAGTTGAGATCAAAGAATGCCGCGACCACCTCATATTGGACGATCCTCGGAGTTTGTGAAAACATTGTCACAAGCTTGGAATAGATTTCATTAGCGGTGCCCATTTTAAAGGCTCTCCTTTGGAGATCCGCCTCCATCGCAAAAAATCAACACATTTTTCATTGCGGCGGACTCCTTGTGGTAAGCCTCATATGCTTCCCTAGTTGATGTGACCATAATTAGCGCATATTTAGCCCCCGAATTAGCCTTGTTCCCATGCTTTTTAGTGCATATTTGGGTCATTTATTGTCTTTAGTTCTTTGTTTTGCATATTCTTTGAGATTTTGATCCCTTGGTAAGAAAGGAGTGCAAATCTTGCATTTTCATGGCAAAACGAGACTAAATTGATTGAATTCAATGACCAAGCATCAAGGAGAGACAAGATTAGAAGGCCTTTGTACATATTATAGTAGATGAGCAATGTTGAGAAAGGATCCTTGAGTCCCCGAGGAAATCCCCAAGGATTTTATGAAGAAAAGGGAAGAAAAGAAGAAGAAATAGTGCTGAGCTACAATCCGAGCGGATTGTCCACAATCCGTCCGTCCTCCTCAAGCACAATCCGAGCGTCTTCCTTCAAAGATGCCCGGACAGCAACCACAGAATCCGCCCGGATTCACCTGAAGACGCCTGTTTTCCCCCGCCTGAATCCGCCCGTCCCGACTCCAAAACGCACGGATTCCAGTACAGCGAAATTTCGTCTTCTCCAAGCTACAAAGAAAGAAGCCCTTCCTTCGAAAAATACCGGCTCCTCCCTGCTCAAACTAAAAAAGTGTAATTACTAGTTTAGCCTTTAGTTAACCCTAATGCATCCACCTAATTTCCACTATAAATACCTCATTAGTCTAATTAGAAGAGCATGTTCTTCTTATCAATAATTAGAGTAGTTAATATCAATCAAATCTCTCTTTAGTATTGTAATCAACAATTAATCAAGTTCTAATACAAGTTTTATTTCCTTAATCTCTCTTTTGTTCATCCTTTATTTTGGGTAATTGAAGATTATTTGGGTTATTATTGGGAGATTGACAACCTCTCAATCAAGCATCAAGTACTTCTTTTATTCTTTGCTTTATTATTGGAATCATTAGTAGGTATAATTCTCTTAATCCCTCTTTAATTATTGTTAATTACTTTCATTTATTCATCGTGTTTCCTTTTGTTGGTATGATTGACAACCTTGCTAGCATGATCAACATGATAATGAGTGAGTAGTGACCTAGCTAGGGTTAATGGGTAATTAGGGGAAACCAACATGGGGAATGATTCATGCTTAAATTAATATGCTTTCATGGTTTATTTGCTTGCTTGTTTTGATCTCAACTAATTCACATGTTATGTTTGATGAAATGTGAGCCTATGAATCCTTGCATTTTTTACCCATCACCTATCTTTTCAATAAGACTTGTAAGACATAAACCAACTCGAGTCTCATTAGACCATACATGTTGTTGAGTAGGGAAGACTAAGTCGACTTGTAGGTGTTGTACAATCTAATCGATTTGGCTCCGGGACCCAAACTTTCCTAGGATTGTAAGATATAACCCAACTCAATCTATCACAACAATAATTGCTTGCTTATAATTTGAGAACATGTTTGTATGATCAATTCCCATGATTCCCCTATGACCCCATGACACCCTAGTGCTTTTTATCAATTGTTTACAACCCTTTTAATTCATCTTACTTATTTACTTTCTTTGCTATTTAGTTAGTGACCTTCTACATCAACCCAAATTGTGACACCCCTATGACACCACTAGTTTCAATAAAAATCTCATCTCAATTCCCGTCCCTTGGGATCCGACCTTTACTTGCCTCTTTACTAATTGTAGAGTTGTTTGTGAAGCTATAAATTGTGTTTTGATTAGGACGTGACCCAACGACAACACCTATTCAATTCTGAACACGAAACGGACCGATCAAAAATGGCGTCGTTGCCGGGGACGGTGTTTACTTGATTTAGATTTTCTTTTATTGTTATTAGTGTGTCTTTCTTTGCCTTGGGGAAGTAAAACTCCTCAAGGTTTGTTCTAATTGTTTTCGAGTTGTTTGATATTTTGCATGTCTAGAAGGTCACAAGGTGATTTGTTACATTTTGACCGTGAAATTGAAAGAACCTTGACAAACAATATGAGATTTTCTAGGAGGAATTTGAGAGGTATTAGTGAGGTTGTTCAACCAACTATTGAGTTAATCAACCCTTTTGCAAGAGAAGGTGAGGAGAACCCATCACAAAATACCCCACAAAATCAACCTACATTGCCTAAATTTTCATGGCATTCCGTACCTACCGAGGAGAACCTACCCAATGGTACTCCCACACCACAACATCTAACCGGAAATTTTATTGCTAAATCCGCCTTTCTCCAATTAGTCGAAAGTAGCCAATTTGGGGGGATGCCTAGTGAAGACCCTCATTCTCATATGGAAACCTTTTGAGACTATTGTGATGCGATTTCTCAAACCGGTGTGACTCAAGACCAAATTCGATGGGTCTTATTTCCTTTTTCTCTAATCGGCACCGCGAAACAATGGTTGAAGGGCCTTGATAAGGCCACTCTTGGAATAGATTCTTGGAAGAATTTGGCTCTAGCTTTCTACAAAAAATTCTACCCACCGGAAAAGACTAACATGCTAAGAGCTCAAATTACGGGTTTTAAGCAAAGGGATGAAGAATCTTTGTATGAAGCTTGGGAGCGGTTTAAGGGAATTTGTCGCTCATGTCCTCACCATGGACTTAGCGAATGGTTCTTGGTACAACAATTTTGGAACGGTTTATATGAAGATTCAAGGAACATTCTCAACATGGGATCAAATGGAATGTTCACCGAAGTTGATGACAATCAAACATGGAACAAGATTGAGGAAATGGCGGTCCATAACTCACAATATAGTAGACCTCGCAAGGCTACTAGAGGAGGAAGGCATGAAGTGGACTCTTTTACTCAATTGGGTGCTCAACTTAGTGCTCACATTGACACAATCAATTTGAAGTTTGAACAAGCTATGGCTAGACTTAAAGAAACCTCAAAATCACCAAAGGATCATGTTAATGCCATGACGGCATCCTCATCAATCCCAAGTGGGATATGTGAGAATTGTGGAACTTTGGGACACGACCAAAGTGAATGTAGGGGAACAAATGAACAAGTAAATACTTTCCAAGCATACAAGAGTGGTACCCTTATTCCAATTATTACAATGAAAACACCAAGTTTCATCCAAATCTCTCATACAAAAGCCAAAATGTTCAAAATCCTCAAACAACTTACACCCCACCTCCCATGAGAAACAAAAATCAAAGACCCTTTTACAACCAAAACCAAGGTTACCAAAATCAAAATCCATACAATCACCAAAATGACCAAGGTTTTGATGTTCAAAAAGCGGTCCTCCAAATGCAAAAGAATCAACAAGAGTTTTTCACTCAAATGCAAAAAGATAGTCAAGCAAAAGAAACCACCATCAACAACATCCTAGCTCACACCAAGATGTTGGAAACCCAATTGACTCAACTAGCATCTTCAAGCTCACATAGACAAAAGCGGCAATTACCACCTCAAAGTAATCCCCGAAGACATGAAACGGTTAGTGCCATTCACTTGAGAAGTGGTACAAGGTATGAAGCACCGAAGAAGCAAGTTGAGGATGAAGTTGTGGAAGCTAGTGATAAGGAAGAAATTGTGCAAAACTCCAAAGATGGAGAAACATCAAAAGAAGAGATTTCAAAGAAAAATGAAGACAAGGTCAAGGAGAAGGAGCCCATTGTGATTAGACTTCCTTTTCCAAGTCGTCAAGCCAAGCCCAAATTTGATGACCAACTTGGAAAGTTTATGGAAATTGTGAAGAATTTGGAAGTCTCAATTCCTTTCACGGAATTAATCAATCACGTACCGGCCTATGCGAAATACATGAAAGTCATCCTCACAAAGAAGAAGTCGATTTGGAAACTTGAGACTATCGCCTTCACTAAGGTGAGTAGTGCAATACTTCAAGGGAGTTCACCTCCAAAACTAAAGGATCCGGGAAGCTTCTGAATACCGTGTACCAGTGCCGACACCAAGATCAACAAAGCCTTATGTGATCTAGGGGCTAGTGTGAGTGTTATGCCGTACTCAGTAAGTAAAAGGTTGGGTATGGGAGAGCTTAAATGCACCAATATCACACTCCAAATAGCCGATAGATCGACGAAGACACCATTAGGGATATGGGAAGATGTGCCCGTGCGAATTGGGAAGTTTTTCATCCCGGTGGACTTTGTCATTGTTGATATGGAGGAAGACTCCAACATTCCAATCATTCTTGGAAGACCCTTCTTACACACCGCGGGTGCGGTGATTGATGTAAAACATGGTGAGCTCACTCTAGAAGTGGGAGATGAGAGTATAACTTTTAATCTTGACAAGACTATGAGAGCTCCCCGTTTACATGAACCGTGTTTTATGATCGATCATTATAGTCGGAAGGATGAAAGGAAGAAGTCGGAACTCCAATGGAAGAAGAAAATTAAAGATGCTCCATTCAAAGAGCAAGTGAATTGTGACAAAGAGAGCTTTCAAAGCTCCTCAAAGACAAGCAATGAAGAAGATGGCCTCATTGGCCAAGAAAAGGAAATGGGAAAGTTGTCTCCATCAAATCAAGAGATTTTCAATGATCAACTTAATGAAGTTTGTGGTCTTTGGGACGACGAATTTGAAGGGATTTTTAATCCCTACATTGGTAATGCCATCGATCAAGACCGACAAAAAGGGCCAAGGTCTATTGAAGACCTCTACCATGATAATGAACAAGCTTTTGATTACTTTTTCAAGGTGTTGAGCAACATCAACAACACCTTGAACATGCCCCCTTGACATCTCATCAAGAATGAGAGTTTGGTGGAGTCCTCCCTAAACCACCATTTGTAAATATTTCTAACTCCCTAACTTGCATTTCAATTCTTGTATTGCATTTTTGTTATTTTTGGATTTTTATACTTTGATCAAGATAATTATCATGTTTGAGAGAAGTGAGGGAGGGAGTAATAATTTCAATTAATGTGTAGTGCTTTAGCTTAGTGTGGGGATGACAATTGCCTAGGCTATCCATGCCTTAGTAGTGCCCCCACAATGAAGAACACAAGATATGAAGAAGAATGGAAGAATAACAAGAGATATGCGTTGTACACGGATGGAACTGAATCCGGGTACAAAGGGGTCGAATCCGAGCGGATTCAGTAGAATCCGCCCGTTTTCAAGCAATCCGGGCGTGTTGGGTAGAAGACGCACGTCCTGAAATGAGCTGAAGTTTTTAAATTTTTGACTGTCAGCGAATTCGGGCGTCCTACATCCTAATCCGCCCGTCTTCAAAAAACCGGTGGCTTTACATGCATAGGGGAATATTTTTCTTTTGTTTTACTCTCTTGTAAATTTTAGGTAGAGTAGTGTAAGATATAGGCATGATTAAAGCTTTATATGACAAGTCACTATCACACTCTAACCAAAATAAACAAAGACAAAAGAGCATCTTTTGACTCTTGATTTGGCCGAAATATTGGACCTATTTTGGTCCATTTTTGCCTTTTGTCATTTGTCCCACAAATGCTTATAAGTCATATGTTTAACTATCTTATATAATTAAGTATTAATGTAATTATTTAACACTTAAATATTACAATTAATAATATAATATACACTCCACTTTTTTAGTAGTATACTACCATTATATCAATATATAATGGGTCCCATAATTACTAGTTGGTTAAAATTATAACTTCTTATAACTTTAAATAACTAATTACCTCTACCTCAAAACTTATATAATACCTCAACTAATTTAGTAAATTAACACTTAATTACTAAATTTAAATCTTATTTAATCACATTACAATAAGACGCAAAATTGCACTCTCATAATTAAGGAATTAATTAATCTGTATCGCATACAATTAATTAAATATCTATTTGGGCCTCATCCTATAGGTGTGACCTAAAGGGATTAACTGACCACCACCGTCACACGACAGTAATGTCAAACTCTAGTTAGCCAATCATTACCGATTAATGACGGTCAGTCGACTGTATAAAGAATCATCCCTCACGTATTCTTACTATGAGATTTAATTATGATATTTAAATCATGTGATCGCACTATTGTTGAAGACACATTTCCCAACAATCTCCCACTTGTTCTCGACAAGTGTGCGTCACCAATTCTCTTGTCCTATTACAATCTCCTACTCAATGCAAGGTGTCTTGCAGGTCGTACTTACATTTGATCATATCTTAAGTGGTTTTCTCGATCTGGAGATTAACTGTCTGACCGGAATTATCTATCAGAGATACCTTCCGAGCGTGACCACGCATTTCCAGTTAACTACTCCTCGAGTGGCCTTGAGATTTCAAAGAACCCTGGCAAGGGGTGGACAATTCCTATCGCCCTATTCCCTTCGTTTAGCCACAGTCCATCATAACCCAAAATATACCCAGTTTGACCTCATTTACGAAATCGTAGAGTATAAATCAAAGCTAATCAGAAGTTGTGCCAACTTGGGCGAATAGTCTCTAGTCAAAAGAATTGACTCATAAGAATACTATAGTAGCTATTGCCACGACCAGGCTTTATGAATTACCAGAACTCTATAAGCGGTCATCGCCGACAGGTGTCCCATACTGATCCGCCTATGTGATCGACTAGTCATCCCATATGACTCTATGGCACTTGAACTTGCCATCAATCGCATCACACTCTAGTCACTTGGAGACGTCACCTCATATAAGTAACTAGGGGCGAATACCATGTCAATCCAATTCACTTTAATGGGGTTCAATTTGTCTCTACAACCCATTCGGATACGACAAGGTAGCAGGTGAGTTTAATAAAACTCAAACAATAAATGTGATTATCACATATGAATAGTCAATACACTATTACTACTTCATATTCTATAATCATTAGTGTATTATTAACACTAGTTTAGATGCAATACAAGCTTGGCAAGTGGATATACCTGATATCCATATTTTCCAACTTTATTAATTGATATTTCCTTCCATTCAATGTCATCTCTAATGACATGAATTCATTTCTAATTATTTGTCTAGACTTATTGCTAGACTTGGGCTCTTTAACTTGAAAGATGCTCCCACTGTTATCGCATAACATGTGATAAAGTCATTTGTAGAGGGATTCACCCTTAATCCATACATTGACGTTTTTATCACAATTTACTTAGAATCCTTTTGTAGAATTTGCAATGCGCGAAACTAAAACACCTTTCTTAGTCTCTTGCTCCTTAGTCAATAGGTCACCTAGGATTTCAACAAATCCCTTTTGAGTTTGGAAACTAAAGTTTGTGCAACACTTCAACACCCAACTTAGTTTGTCATCCAAACATGTGAACGAATCCTTAATTCTTCTCAAGAATCTCAAGGATGTTCTTTAAGGCTTTCACAAGCCATATGATGGGAATAATATTGTTATTGACTTATAATTCCCTAGGCATATGTTTCATCACAACACGTGCGTCTGTTGGCATACATAATCGTTCTAATGGCGGAAACATTAGCAATCGATTTCATGTAATCAACAACTTAATGGGTTCAGTGGACGACCGTGATTTCATCATAGTAATTCCACTTTCATCATCATGAATAAACCATTCAACCTTTTTGATATTAAACAGATACGAAAAATATTATCCTCATAAGACTCTCAACTCTATGCCAATATTCTCTCACATAGATTCAAAATCTAGAATACTTTGCATCCCTTTCCAAGTCTCCCAATTACTCTTGCCAGAAGAGACCATTGGTACATTATTCTCAATAAGTAATATGTTATCAACATATAAGACATGGAGAAACAATTCTAGCTCCCACTTAACTTCATGTATATCATGATTCTTCAATCATGTGAATGAAACAATTCACTATAATCACATGAACGAAAAGTATAATCCTTTAATGCTTGCTTAAGATCATTCTAAGATCACTTAAGAAAGCTACGCATAATATGTTAGGATTCTTAGATCTTCATCTAAGATTTTGTGTTTCAAACACTTCCTTCTCTAAATTCCCATTTTAGAAAAGTGAATTCTATTTGCCATTCTTCATTAAAATGAAATGCGGCAATTCCTAACACAATTTATCTTGATCAACATCTTCATGTAAATCTTATGCATTTGTATACTCTAAAGCTCTATTCACCTTTAAAGAGACCCTCACTTTAAAGTAAATCTACTCATGAGCAACAATTTTTGGATTGTAATGCTTCGGCTCGTATGTAACAAGGTCGTGATACTATTACTTTCACAAAGTAATATTTTAAACAATAAGACATGTGCGATAAACTCCCACTAAACTATGCTCTCATACTATCTTCATAGATTATAGTTCAATACCAACTCCCACTCTATAATTCAATTACTTTCACAAAGTAACATTTCAACCATAAGAGATGTTTGTGACGATTCAATCTACTCCCACTCTATCTCTCAGAAATACATCTATATTCTTGAGAGATAGCTTTGTGAGTCACAAACATAAATATTTAACGGAGTATTAGGAGTTTAACTTAGACTAGGTATTAGCTTTCAAAAGGCCATCCTAACATGGCAGCTTGATAATATACGAGTCTTATCCATGTCATCTGTTTAATAGACTCTCTATTCTAGGTATCTCATGGATGACCATTCGTTTAGAATAATGTGTCCATCTGGTATCGTAAATTCCCTACTTGATGAGTTCAAAAACTCATTACAACTTTTCAGTTGATCCTACATAAGTAAATTGTTACTTTAAGTAATGATGACATAAGGAGAATCAAATTCATAGCTTATGGACATATAATGATCCCATCATCATAATCGTCTATTTGATCAATTTGAGTTGTTTATCTAATGTTTCTCTACGCAAGTAATTTATGATGATGATTTTAGAACAAATAACATAATAAAACAAGTGATTTGGGTTGAAAACCAAATCACCAATATCCAAAATACAACCCGTGTTTAAAGGATACAAACCAATTTCCAAGTCACACAAGGAAATCAAAATAGTTCTAAAAATATGAAATACATCATAAAATTAAAGACAAAGCAAATTAAAGCCAAGCTTCTATTGATCCATCACCACGGTCGGCTACTCTAGCTTCCCACATGATCCTCTAGGCTTGCTTCTCCTTGTCTTTGTCCTTGGTAGGAGGCCCTATTTACAATAAAAAGGGTAATCATCACAACTTGTATCACATACCAAAGTTGAGATTGAAACATAAAAGATAGAGATAGTTATATACCTACTGGAATAACCTTTCCAGCTTTGATGTCGCCAAGATATTTGGAACAGTTTCTCTTCCAATGCCCAACACCACAACAATAGTGGCACTTGACCCCGGTGGGGGCACTGTACTTGGGCTTGGAGGTACTAGCTTCACAAGCTTTAGCTATATTCCTGTTGGGAGTTCGCTTTTTCCCCTTCTTCCCACCTTTCTTGAAGGTTCCCTTGCTCTTATGATTGACATTGAGCACATCTTTTGTGGTGCTAACACTTAGCCCCATGTCCCTTTCGGCTTGCACAAGCATTTTGTGCAACTCATCAAGAGAAAATTTCTTATCTTGCATATTAAAATTCACCCGGAATTGAACATATGCTTTTATTTTGTTGAGGGAATGAAGAATTCGATCAATTACGAGTTCATTAGGAATTTCCACCTTATGCATTTTCAAGGTCTCAACATGCTCCATCAACTTGAGCACATGAGGGCTCACCTTTTGGCTCTCTTTGATGTTAAGATCAAAAAATGCGGAAGCCGCCTCATATTGAATAACCCTAGGAGCTCGTGAAAACATGTTCACAAGCTTCATGTAGATCTCATGAGCGGTGCTAATCTCTATAGCACTTCGTTGGAGTTCGGCCTCCATATCAAAGATCAACACATTTTTTATCGCGGCCGACTCCCTTTGGTAAACCTCATAGGTTTTCCTAGTGGCGGGGGTGGACCTAGCATTAGGTTCGGTGGGAGATGCCTTGGTAAGGTAACGAAGCTTGTCGTCACCTTGCGCGGCCAAACGAAGTTGCGCGTCCCATTCGGCGAAATTAGACCCATTCTTTTCTAACTTACATCGATCCATGAAGGATCGGAGCCATGACACATTGGTAAGCGTGGTGGAACTAGTGGATAAGGACGTGATTGGAGTTGCCATTGCGGTTGATTAAAACAAATTTGACTACAAAATAGGAAATGAAGGAATTAATTATCATCTATCGTTTTAATAATACTCGTAAATTTAACTACAAGTATTTCATTTATATAGTGACCTCCACCCAACTACATAAATGATTCCGAGATCCAAATTCATATCAACTCGGGCACGGTGAGCCGACTCATCCCTTATTAATATAACTCGGTGGATTAACTCTTTAATCGATTCTACTTTTAGAACTCTCGGTCGATAAAAATTACTCTAATTCTTATCTTTAGCCCGGAACACATGCGACTACGGTCAACAATACTTCCGTTGAGCTCAATCCAAATTTCGATGTAATAACATTTTACTACCCCACTTCGCCAACGTAACAAGGTTTTGTATTACGGTGAAGCTGGATTAACTCCCTTATGAAATTGGTACTTCATGGGTTCTACTATTTGGTAAGGCTAATTCTCAATTATTATATGAGAGAGGTCTTGTCAATTTATTATCTATCACGTTTTAAGTGAACTAAAGCGGTGAACTACGATAATTATAATTGACACGGTCGATGACTCGATATGATATGCATGTGTTGTTATGGCGATTTGGCAATGCATGCAACATATTAAAAGAAATGCAAAGCAATAAATAAAATTCCTAGTATGGCCTTCCTAAAATAGAAAATCAAATAATCTATTACATATTCGGAAACCAGCTCCTTTGGTCCCTTGAATCTTCAATTTGGCACGCCTCCCAAGACACCGTCTTTGTCGGATCACCTTTCCATATGGCACCGTCTTGAAGATTCTCCATAATTACAAATAATAATAAAAATACAAAGCTATTCCTATTATACATTTGTAAAATGGAAAAACTAATAAAAATATAAAAGTGCTACGAGATCACATTAAATTACAAACGAATCAATATTCCCTTTCATTACGGGTAATATCGATTAAAACTAAGGCCATACTAAGATAAAATTACATAATTCAAAATTATATAAATAAAAGACATTCAACAATTGAAATATGCAGCATTATAATATGTACCTATCATGCAAAATCATGTGCCAAATCGCCCTATTTAACTTATGTCGTACATATAACCCGGTTTTATGGAAATGCGTGATAATAACCTTTTAAAATCACTAATTAACACTTAAATCACATCTAAGCTCAAGTTAATTATCCTAACACCTTTTAGGACTCAAAAATCAGTCATCACTAAATTTTTGACAATAATTCAACTTGATTTAATTTTATGCTCTTTTTTTACCTTAAAATCATAATATTAATGAAATAAATCCAAATTAATTTATAAAAATTTCAAAATTTCAATTTTAAATTTTTGACCATTCTGGAATAATTCCATGACACTCATAATGTCAAAAATCATGGTTAAAGTTTTCGAATTAATTTTGAGAAAATATAGATGCATTTTATCGGTTTTATCTCATAAAATATATAAAGTATCCAAAAATTACTCCAATAATTTTTACAATCTTAGATATGATTAGTGCGATATTAATGCAACTTAAAATAATTTTCTCAAGTCATGCAATACGTTTTAGCTAATTTTGCTAAAATAGTCACTATTTATGCCATTTTTACTCTAAAAATCCATAAATCATGGTGATTTCGTGGCTTATACTTATAAATCACAAATTTTTAGTTTTATATGTTAACCTTTTAACTCGGAAAAATAATAACCGATTATGCATGCAACATCCTTGTGCTCTGATACCACTTGTTAGGTTCATATACCTATTATTAGACTCCTCTAATAGTGAACTAATTAACTTGTTAATTATTTGTTCTTTAGATCTAGTGCATGCATAACAAAATGAAACATTTATAAGAAAAACAATGTCCCTTACATTGATGGTTGGTTTCGAAATATAGGGCACAAGTAAGGTCACCTTCCTTCACTTGTTCTTGAGCTAAATATGATGGATGATCCTCCTATAACTCCAAGTATAGAAGCCACTCCAATAAATTGCACCCAAGATTAATCCCAAAAATTCCTACTAATATTAACTAGATATGTAGTAGAAATGTAACCTTAATAATACTAATATTTCTATTATTACTACTTCTAGTAATAGATTTAAGGTATTAGTATTTGTGAGAGATTTTAGCAATTGCATGTGAGGAAAAACTTGAGAGAAAACAAGTAAGGAACAACTAGAAAAATTGAGCAACAAAATGCTCTATATGTAAGAGCCAAAACCGGTGGCTTTACATGCATAGGGGAATATTTTTCTTTTGTTTTACTCTCTTGTAAAGTTTAGGTAGAGTAGTGTAAGATATAGGCATGATTAAAGCTTCATATGACAAGTCACTATCACACTCTAACCAAAATAAACAAAGACAAAAGAGCATCTTTTGACTCTTGATTTGGCCGAAATATTGGACCTATTTTGGTCCATTTTTGCCTTTTGTCATTTGTCCCACAAATGCTTATAAGTCATATGTTTAACTATCTTACATAATTAATTATTAATGTAATCATTTAACACTTAAATATTACAATTAATAATATAATATGCACTTCACTTTTTGAGTAGTATACTACCATTATATCAACATATAATGGGTCCTATAATTACTAGTTGGTTAAAATTACAACTTCTTGTAACTTTAAATAACTAATTACCTCTACCTCAAAACTTATATAATACCTCAACTAATTTAGTAAATTAACACTTAATTACTAAATTTAAATCTTATTTAATCACATTACAATAAGACGCAAAATTGCACTCTCATAATTAAGGAATTAATTAATCTGTATCGCATACAATTAATTAAATATCTATTTGGGCCTCATCCTATAGGTGTGACCTAAAGGGATCAACTGACCACCACCGTCACACGACAGTAATGTCAAACTCTAGTTAGCCAATCATTACCGATTAATGACGGTCAGTCGACTGTATAAAGAATCATCCCTCACGTATTCTTAGTATGAGATTTAATTATGATATTTAAATCATGTGATCGCACTATTGTTGAGGACACATTTCCCAACATTCCTTTCCCATAATCTTCACATTATATAATATTGTATATACCCTTATTTTTCTTACATTTTCCTACATGAGAGTAATGAGGAAGAGTCGCTTACCCATTTATTGAGCATATTTTTAGAAAATGATAAGAATGAATCACAAAAGGGTGCAAGGGAAACAAATTCAATAGAAAGGAATAAGGATTTGATGAAGAACGGCAGAAGATGCCCATCCTGGCAGAAAGACGCTCGTCTTGAGCGATGCTACGAGCACGAATTGGCACTGTTTATGAATCTGCCCGGATTGTCAATAAGACGTGCATCTCCGCCATAAGACGCTCGGACCGGCCTTGAGACGCTCGTCCTGGGAAACGTCCCAAGAAACTTCTTGCACTGGATGAGAATCCGCATGGATTCCCAAGAATCCAATCGTCCCAGCAGAGACGCTCGTCTCTCCAAGAATCTGCTCGTCCCCAACTGGATTTAAAACACCCAGGCTCACTGACTTAGAATCCGCGCGTCCTCCCAAGCAAGACGCTCGGATTGCAGCCTCAAGACGCTCGTCTCGTGCACGGGACGCTCGGATTGGCACGGCTTTTTGCTAAAACCTCGAAAGATCCGCCCGATCCCGACCCTGTTCCGCTCATCTCCCACCCCTTTTTCCTTTATAAACACCCCCACCATCCCTTATTTTCCTTATATTATCTTCTAAAAATCTCACATCATCATCTCTCAAAAATCCCCATCACAAAACCAACCCAAAACCCTAACTTTTCAACCAAAAATGATAAACCTAAGAGGCAAGGGCAAGAAATCCGCCAAAGCCGCACCTAAAAAGCGCAAGGGTACTTCTTCATCCACTCCAAGGGAGACAAGGCGCCATCACAATGTGGTGATACAAGGTGTTGAACAACTCGAATACTTCCCCGAGGTAATCTTCACTTGCGATGAACACCGCCAAAAATTCGTACATTTTCTAGATAAGCGTTACGAGCCCACTCAATTTATTGATACCGCTGTTTTAGAAGTTCTCGGTATAAGGTATCAAACCGAAATGTTCTTCGATGGTTTGGGTCTCGGGAAGTTATTCTATGCTCATGAGGATACCTACCTAAGTCTTACCATCGAGTTTTTGTGTAGTCTCTGCATCGTCACTGATACTCAAAGAAATGTTTGTTTGGAGTTCCGACTTTGTAATCAAGACCATAGGTTAACCCTTGACCAATTTGAAAAAAAATTTGGACTTGAAGTGCCGAGGGAAAACACCGATAAGCCCTCCGACTTCAATGTTCAACACATTTCGAGAGCCATCTTCGGGAGGGAACTCTTTGCCTTAAAACAATGTTATACCTTTGCCATCCAACATCCGGTGATTCGAATCACCGAGCGTTCTATAGCCGGAACCATCAATGGGAGGCTAGAACAAGATAGGTGCACCCTTCTTGACTTGACCTTCTTAGAGTCCTACTTAAATGTTCAAGAGACAAGGGCTTAAAATTTCAACACGCCTCTTGAGATGCTTATAAGGCTTTTTGATTACGCTCAAGGAAATTCTAACATTAAGTCCTTTGTGATGGGAGGTCTAATCACAATGTTGGCAAATGATCTTTGCCCCGGGTTTAACCTTCATGGGGCCTATGAGAAGATCCAATGGAGCACTTTGATTGACAAATATGCTATCTTCAACCACCACCGGTGGTGCACTTACACTCAAACCGGAAGTGTGGAGTGGTTTACAAAGGGATGTGCTTCAATTGTCCTCATGGGGTGGAAAGTACCACCGACCGAGCCACGGTTGAGTCGGTACTCACCTACACTGAATTACCTCCTCCCCATTGAGATTTACCCTAAACCACCAAAAAGAGAAGAGGCACCTCGCCAACCTCGTCAACCTCGTGAGTTGCCGGAACGGGGTAATGCACCACCATCCTATGTACCCATTCCGCCCTACCCCACACAACATGTGCCTTTCGCTCCCCAAGATCCAAGAGCTCCAAACATGCATGATTTAATGGAGCTCATGCAACATGTCGATCTTAGAGTTTAGGATGGGAGGGTCGACAACTATCTGGCTCAATACCCCTCCTAGTACAACATAGCTCAACAAGGGTACATCGACCATAGAGGCCCTCGCCCATCTTGGGCTCAACCGCACCTTTTATTCCCCAATCAAGGGAACCAAGATGGGAACTTCGGCGGCCAAGGTGGAGGATTCTTTGGCCAAGGAGGAGGGTATGACCAAGGAGGTTCTAGTGGGTGTGGATATCGCAATGATGATGATGATGATGATGATGACGAGTGAGATGGCAAGAGGTGTCTGCCACACAACCTCTAATTGTAAGATATTCTTTCTTTTCCTTTCCCTCATGTATAATTGTATTGCATTTTCATTTATCTTGCATTTGTATTATATTCCACATTGCATCTACAATAGCTAGTTCATATAGTATTGTAACATGAATAGATTAGTTTGCATTGTAATATATTCCATATAGTAGTTACATTCATGCATAGCCACTAATGACCAAACCTATTTCTTTCTACACTAGAAATAGTGTTTAAATCGGTTTGGGGAGGTTTGATCATAGGTGACCATAGTTCACTAGAAAACATGCATCATTTAATATAGTGTAGATTGCATTCATTTGTTATATATGTCATATAGAATTGCACTTAGTTAGAGCATGCATTCATATCATATCATTGCATTTGTACCTCATTTCCATAAAACTTTAAAAACCCAAAAACATGTATTTCTTTTTTCATTCCTACTCCTACATGTACATTGAGGACAATGTCCAAAATAAAGTGGGGGATGGGAATTTATATTCCAAAATACAAAAAAAATTGAAAAATTTCAAAAAATCCCAAAAATATGTTCTTTAATTTCATTAAAACAAAATCCATAAAAATTTGAAAAATTCAAATACCAAAAACATGTTCTTTAATTTAGTAGAGTAGAATTGTATATACTTGTGTTTTTGTTCTCTTCTCACATAGATACAACACTACATTTGAGGTATTAGCAAGGGAAAATCAAGACCTCTTGGTATGATCACTCTAATCTCCATTTCCTTTCCATTTCTTTTCATACTCATTTGAGGAGGATGGGCTTACATGTCAAGGAGAATGTGGTGTATTTTGTTGTTACGGTTTATTTACCTATGTGTTGTTAGGAGTTTTCATTTAGTTTATGTGGCATAATAGTTGATAGAAGCATGTGCATTAAAGTTCTATATATGTTAGTTGTATCATGGCATGTAGTTGCATGGTTAGAAATGTTTGTGAAAATGCCTATTTGGGAAGTTTGACAAGTGTATATAAGGCCCTTGTAGATAATTTTTCTCCGTGAGACTTTGTTTGCTAGAATACCCTCAAGACACCCTAGAATGTGTCATACTAGTATCTTTTGACCCATGGAGTAAGGCCTAGTCAAAAGTACCTTGTAGTATGATAACTCATTGGCTACCGTTTATTCCAAGGTGACCTTTGAAGCCATGCAACCGTTCTTTCACTTCTATCATCATATTTTGTCAACAAAAAGGGAATGGGCACAAAAATCTCCAAATTGAGTTCAAGTACGAAAATAAAAATCAGAAAGTTTGCACAAAAATTGCATCAAAAGAAAAGAGGAGTACAAAAATGATAACTCCTATACTTCAATAAAAGCACCCTTGCTAAAAAATGGGGTTACTTTGAAAAATGTTCAAAAATGCAAATATTGAAAATTTTGCCAAGTATCAAAAATGCCAAACATCAAAGAAATGGCAAAGAAATGTTCTCAAAAGTCAAATACCACAAGAAATTGGAGGGAAAAACAAATCAAAAAGCAAACTACAGATGTGAAACTCAAAACATCTTGATCCCTTTTATCCATTGATCTTTTTTGTTGCATGGTGGAGAGGGGACGACCCTTCTTCTTGTCTAGGCAAGAGGGGGAATTCCGCGATCCTATAATGTTTCTAATACCATAAGGAGACTACTCTTGAAAAAAGCATTTAGCAATTGTGGACAAAGGTAACCTAGTTTGACATAACTTGGAGGTGATTTGTTGGTATCCTTTTAGACTTTGTAGCTTGGAGAAACAATATCTATGATGGAGTGTGTACCCTTGAATTGTTTCCCCCTTAGATGATTTCCGCCACTTAGATGACGAAAGTGCCAATTCTTTTGTAGATGCATCCATTAGTTGTTTTGTGTGCTTAATGCTTGGATGTATCGCCATTTTCGTAAGCCCCACCTTGCCTTGCAAGAAGGCATCTTACCTAATATATGTCTTGTTGTGAGTTGAAGGGGTGGAGTGAGACCCGCTAATTGTCTTACCTCATTTTGGCGCCGTTGCCGGGGAGGCAACTATTTTATTTGCTTGTTTATTTTTGTCTGTCTTTAGCCTCAATGGATTAATTCCTTGAGGCAGTTCTCATCTTTTTCTCTAGTGTTGTTTTGATAGGTCCTACAGGTCCTACCTAGACAGTTCTAGATAAAAGATCGTCAAAGGGAAGGCTTGAGTACCTTTGATCTAGGCCATGAAGAGCAATGCAACGTCACTTAGGTTCATTCTAGATGACGATTTTGCTGAAGATAATGGTTACAGTGAATCTCCCATTTTCAAGGCCGAGCTGGATGCGCTTGAGGCTGCGATTTACGGGACGGATTCCTCTAAGGAGGGTGATGATAAGACAGTTGAGTCGGTGATTGCTCATAGCACGGAAGAGGTAATATCTTCCTTTATCAATGATTCCATCATTGCGAGCGACCACACCGAGGTAGTTGACGATAATTATATTATTGTTTGTTTAAATAGTACATTGCCTCATTTGACTCATGCTTCGTATTTTAATGCTATACCCCTTCCTAGGTGGACGATTAATTTAATAGTTTTTCACCGTACATGTCGTCAGAAATTTGTCAACCTGAATCAGCACCCTAGATTATTGATAATTGCTCCCGAGCTCCTTTATTTTGTTGACAAATTTAGGAGCTCTCATAGGAAATTTGTTAGACTTAAGCGTTTATACATGTTATTTTCCTATGTTTCTATTATACTTTGGTGCTACTTATTGATGTGACCATTATTTGAGCGTATTTAGTCCCCGAATTAGCCTTGTTCCCATGCTTTTTAGTGCATATTGAGGTCATTTATTGTCTTTAGTCCTTTGTTTTGCATATTCTTTGAGGTTTTGTTCCCTCGGTAGGAAAGGAGTGCAAACCTTGTATTTTCAAGGCAAAATAGAGCTAAATTGATTGAATTCAATGACCAAGCATCAAAGAGAAGACAAGACTAGAAGGCCTTTGTACATATTATAGTAGATGGGGAATGATGAGGAAAGATCCTTGCATCTCCGACAAGATCCCCGAGGATTGTTGGAAGAAGAAAAGAAGGAAACTGACGAAGAATCCGAGCGGCTTGACCCTCGGGATGCTCGTCCAAGAAGGCCAGAATCCGAGCGTCCGGCCAATGAATCCGCTCGTCCAACAGCTAAAGAATCCGCTAGTCCCGCTGCCTTGGACGCTCGGATTGTGTTACAACAAATTTTTGTTTTCTTCTTGTTCTATGAAGAATGCGCATATTTTGGAAAGACCGGAAAAAAGGAGACCGGCATCTCTTTTGAGAGGAGCGATTCCTCAAGGACTTAATCGTCATTTAAGCCCTTAGTAACCCTAATTTGTGTACCTAATCCCCACTATAAATACCCCATTAGTCTAATTAGATAATCATGTTCTTCTTATCAATCTCTAGTGTAGTTGATATCATTCTAATCTCCTCTTAATATTGTAATCAACTTTTAATCAAGTCTTAATACAAATCTCATTTCCTTAATCTCTCTTTTGTTCATCTTTTATTTTGGGTAATTGAAGATTATTTGGGTTATTATTGGGAGATTGACAACCTTCCAATCAATCATCAACTACTTCTATTATTCTTTGCTTTATTATTTGAATCATTAGTAGGTACAATTCTCTTAATCCCTTTTTAATTATTGTTAATTATCTTCATTTATTCATCATGTCTTGCTTTGTTAATGTGATTGACAACCTTGTTAACATGCTAAACTTGATAATGAGTGAGTAGTTTCGTTAACTAGGGTTAATGGGTAATTAGGGGAGATCAACATGGGGAATGATTCATGCTTAATTTAATATGTTTTCATAGTTTATTTGCTTGCTTGTTGTGATCTCAATTTATGCACATGTTATGTTTGATGAAATGCGAGCCTATGAATCCTTGCATTTTTTACCCATCATTTACCTTTTCAATGAGACTTGTAAGACATAAACCAACTCGAGTCTCATTAGACCATGCATATAGTTGAGTAGGGAGGATTAAGTCGACTTGTAGGTGTTGTACAATCTAATCGATTTGGCTCCGGGACCCAAACCTTCCTAGGATTGTAAGATATAAACCAACTCGATCCATCACAACAATAATTGCTTGCTTATAATTTGAGAATATGTTTGTATGATCAATTCCCATGAATCCCCTATGACCCCATGACACCCTAATGCCTTTTATCAATTGTTTACATCCCTTTTTAATCATCTTGCTTGTTTACTTTTATTTCTATTTAGTTTAGTGATCTTCTACTTCAAACCCCAAATTGTGACACCCCTAGACACCGCTACTTACAATTGAAAATCTTACTTCAATACCCGTCCCTTGGGATCCGACCTTTACTTGCCTCTTTATTAATAGTAGAGTTGTTTGTGAAGTTATAAATATTGTTTTGGTCTAGGTGCTCCTAACGACAAGTACCGAAAACTAAACCTCCAAGTGAGTGCGACCAAAAATGGCGCCATTGCCGGGGACGGTGTTAACTTGATTTAGATTTTCTTAGATTGTTATTAGTTGTGTCTTTCTTTTCCTTGGGGAAGTAAAACTCCTCAAGGATTGTTCTAATTATTTTCAAGTTGTTCGATATTTTGCAAGATGGATCTTATAGATTGTTTTGTAGAGGACCACTTAAGTATACCTTTCTTCAAAGACCCCATGCAAGCATTGGAAGCCTTGGAAGCAAGTGAGGCCAAAAATATGTATTGGGAGTTAGAGGTAGATCTTTTTGAGGCCGCTTTAGCTAACAAAGAACTTACTCATGAGCAATCCGAATTAGTACATAACATCCTTGTGGAAGCATATAAACCTATAGAACATGAGCAATCAATCCTAGAAGATATCTTACAAGCCGAAGAGCAAGAAGAATTCGTCATGGAATTCGAGTATGACGAAATTGACGAGCCCAAAGAACAAGTTGAACATGCCATGAGAATGGAGTGTCTAATGGAAATGGAGCAAATTCTCAATGAACCTTCAAAGGAGGAAAGTGAGGTACAAATCCCTACTTTAAAATCCCTTCCCCCAAATTTGAAATATGCTTACCTTGATAAATCTAAGGCCAAACCCGTGATTGTTAATGATAGACTTGATGAAAACCAATTGGGAAAATTGCTTGATGTGTTGAAGCAACATGAAAAGGCTACAGGATATAGTCTAGATGACCTTAAGGGGATAAGTCCCAACTTTTGTATGCATAGAAATCATCTAGAGGAGGACCATAGACCTACCATCCAATCTCAAAGGAGATTAAACCCCCACATGCAAGAAGTTGTCAAGGGAGAGGTTATGAAATTACTTGATGCAGGAATCATATATCCCATATCGGACTCCTTGTGGGTTAGCCCCGTTCAAGTGGTGCCTACGAAAGGAGGTACCACGGTGGTGACAAACAAAAAGAATGAGCTAATACCCACAAGGAAGATCACCGGTTGGCGTATGTGCATTGACTACCGAAAATTGAATTCCGCAACAAGAAAGGATCATTTCCCCCTACCATTCATTGACCAAATGCTTGAGAGGTTAGCCTCCAACAAGTTCTTTTGTTACCTTGACGGGTATTCGTGATTCTTTCAAATCCCTATACACCCAGATGACCAACACAAGACCACCTTCACATGCCCTTATGGTACTTTTGCATATAGGAGGATGACTTTTGGCTTGTGTAATGCCCCCGCCACTTTTCAAAGATGCATGATGAGTGCCTTCTCCGATTACCTAGACACCATAATGGAAGTTTTTATGGATGATTTTAGCGTTTATGGAAAAGCTTTTGACTCATGTTTGCATAATCTTTCTCTTGTATTGCAAAAATGTGAAGATGTTAGTCTTGTCTTAAATTGGGAAAAGTGTCACGTCATGGTCAATGAAGGAATTTTTTTGGGTCATTAAATCTCGGAAAAGGGCATCGAGGTCGATAAAGCTAAGGTTGAGGTGATAGAGAAACTCCCACCTCCCGTGAATGTTAGAGGGGTGAGAAGTTTTCTCGGTCACGCGGGTTTCTATCGCCGTTTCATAAAAGATTTTTCAAAAATAGCGAAACCCCTCACTCAACTCTTACTTAAAGATGCTCAATTCCATTTCACTGATGAGTGTGTTGAAGCCTTTAATAGAATCAAGGAAGCACTAATCTCGGCACCGATCATTCAACCTCCAAATTGGGAACTACCGTTCGAGATCATGTGTGATGCTAGTAACTACGTCGTTGGAGCGGTTCTTGGCCAACGGGTAGGAAGGGCTCTACATGCCATCTACTATATAAGCAAGACTCTTGATCCCTCTCAAGTGAACTATGATACCACCGAGAAAGAGCTTCTTGCCATTGTCTATGCTTTGGACAAATTCCGTTCCTACTTACTTGGATCCAAAGTGATTGTCTTTTCGGATCATCGTGCTCTCCGACACCTCTTAATAAAGAAGGAGGCAAAACCAAGGTTGTTGAGATAGATTTTTCTTCTTCAAGAATTCGACTTGGAAATAAGAGACAAGAAAGGAGCCGAAAATGTAGTGGCGGACCACTTGTCAAGGATCCGGTTTCATGATGAACAAGGAGAAACGCCGATCAATGACTCATTTCCCGACGATATCTTGATGGCCATTCAAACACAACATGAAAGTCACATCACCCCATGGTTTGCCAATTATGCCAACTATATCGTTGGAAGAGTACTCCCTCCAAATTTGAACTACAACCAAAGGAAGAGGTTCTTATTCGAAGTAAAAAGGTACTTTTGGGATGACCCAAATCTTTACAAAGAGTGTAGTGATGGGCTCTACCGGAGGTGCATCGCTCAATGGGAAGTCCAAGGAATCTTGGAAGGATGCCACTCGTCACCTTACGGTGGGCACCATGGAGCAAGGAGAACCATTGCAAAAATTCTTCAATCGGGCTTCTATTGGCCTACGATGTTCCAAGATACAAGGGAATTCATCATTCAATGTGATGCTGGTCAAAGGACGGGGAATATCTCTTGGAGGAATGAAATGCCACAAAGAGGCATACTAGAGGTGGAGATCTTCGACGTTTGGGGGATCGACTACCAAGGGTCGTTCGTGACATCCAATGGGAATAAGTATATCCTTGTGGCCGTAGATTACATCTTAAAGTGGGTGGAGGCAATTGTCACCCCAAACGATGATGCAAAGACGGTCACCAAGCTCTTCAAGAAAATAATCTTCCCAAGATTCGGAGTCCCTAGAGCCATCATAAGTGATGGAGGAACGCATTTTCATGAAAAGAAGCTCGCATCCCTTTTGACCAAATATGGTGTTCAACATAGAACCGGCTTAGGATATCCTCCTCAAACAAGCGGTCAAGTTGAAGTTTCGAATAGAGAGATCAAGCAAATTCTTGAGAAAGTTGTAAACAAGACCCGAAAGGATTGGAGCACAAAGCTTGATGACGCTCTTTGGGCTTATAGGACAGCCTATAAAACTCCCATAGGAGCCTCTCCTTGCAAGCTTGTTTATGGAAAAGCATGCCACTTGCCAATCGAATTAGAGTACAAAGCTTTTTGGGTAATCGGAGCCCTTAACCTTGATCTTAAATTATGTGGTCAAAAGAGGATGATACAAATTAAAGAGTTAGAAGAATCCCGACTACAATCTTATGAGAATGCCAAGATCTACAAAGAAAGGACAAGATTGCTTCATGACAAGAGGATCAAGCAAAAAGCCTTGCACAAAGGGGATAAAGTACTTCTATTCATTTCCCGATATCGACTCTTTCCTGGGAAGTTGAACTCTAGTTGGATGGGTCCCTATGTGATCACCGAGGTTGGAAAGTATGGGGATTTTGAAATCAAGGCGGAAGATGGAAGCAAATTCAAGGTCAATGGCCAAAGATTGAAGCCATATTATGAGGGAGCATTTATTGGAGAGGTCGAGGTCACCTACCTCGGGCCTCCTCATCCTTGAAGGAATCATCAAAGGGGGAGTTTGGTGGAGTCCTCCCTAAACCACGACTTGTAAATATACTAACCCCTCTAACTTGTATTTATAATTTTATTGCATTCCTTTTATCATAAACATAAATTCTTTTCATGAGAGCAAGTGAGGGAGGGTCACTAATGATTTTTGATGAAGGAAGGAACTAGTTTTCAAGTGTGGGGAAGTTTTTTATCGGAGTAAAGGAAATCGAGGAGAATCCGCTCGTCCAGCAAGGAATCCGAGCGTCTGAGGAGGAAATCCGCTCGGCTTATTCAAGACGACCGTCTTACTGACAATCCGCTCGTCTTTTCACTGCATGACTTTGGGATACTTTCCTGTAAGAGAATCCGAGCGTCCCTCAGACAAGACGCTCGTCCCACTTCAGAAAAGACGCTCGTCCTAAGCTCGATCCGCTCGTCTTGGCTGCTTCAAATTTTGGAAAAATCCGCTGTAAGAGAATCCGAGCGTCTTTCTAGGAATCCGCTCGTCCCAGAACAAGGAAATCCGAGCGTCCCAGGCCCGAATCCGCTCGTCTCCCTGCGGCCTTCACTCCCGATTTTTACGATTTTAATTCTCCCCACCACACAATTTGTGACACATCACCCTTCCTTCCACTTGTATTATAAAAACCCACCTTCTTATTACTCCAAAGCATATACCAACCACTCTTTCATTCCACAAAAACAAAAGCCCCAATTTCTAGGGTTTCAAAAGCAAGATTCAGTCCAAAAAGAGCATCTCCATACTCCACCAAATCAAAAATTCCAGCTCCAAAATCAAAGAATGGGACCAAGGGGATCTTCATTTAGGGATAGAAGAAGACCAAGAGTGAGGGGAAGTTCTTCTACTTCTCACATCAACACTCTAAGAAGGGAGCAGGAAGAAATTGTGGATCTTACCAAGCTTGATGACTTCTCTAATATTGAATTCGTAAATGATGTGCAAAGGCTCGTTTTTCATCGACTTCTTGGTAAGAACATTCTCCCTACAAAGTTTTTATGCCATAGAACTTTAAGGAAACTTGGGATTTACTATCAAATGGAAGCCCTTTTTGAGTTGTTTGGTCTCTCTACCCTATTTCGCATGCACGAGCAAACCTACCGATTCCTTGTTCTTGAATTTTTAAGCTTCTTGAAAATCACAACCTTGAATAGAACGATTTGCATAGAATTTAGGTTGGAAAGTGTTTCGAGAATGATGACTCTAGTGTAATTCGCTAATGTGCTTGGCCTTGATGTCTCGCCTACCCGGACATCAAAACCGAAGAAATATAGTGTTGCACCCCTATAGAGAGCCATGACCGGCCGAGATTTCATGTACATTAAGGAGTGCCTAGCTTTCCACATTCAAAACCTTATTTTGAGACTCACCTACCGGTTCCTTTCCGGCATCCTCCTTGCACGCCGAGACCCGGCAATTGTGAACGAACTCGATCTTGTGTTCATGGAGTCTTATCTCGATATCCAAGGAAGGGGTGGATACCATTTTAATGCGCCTCTTGTACTACTTGAGAAGTGGGCTAAGTTTAGAAACGGAGATGATGATGGGATGAAACATATCGTTAATGGAGGACTCATTACAAAGATTGCAAAGCATTTTAATCCAAAATTTAATGAGAACAATGAGTACACTCCTCTTCCCGGGAATACAAGGATAAATGAAGAACTCCTTCTTGTGCATTATCATTGGATAACCCTTGAGGGGGTTGATAAAAGGATCAAGTGGATACCAAAGGGGAGTGATCCAATCTACTTACCAATGACCGGTCTACCAAGAATCTCACCAAGAAATGGGCCTCTATCACCGATCCCGTCCTACATCATCCCTGCAAATCCAGCCCAAGCAAGGCAAGCACCACCACCACCAAATCCCCAACAACAACAAGAGCAACAACAACAAGATGAGAAAATCAAGATACCTCCCTACCCTTTTCCATACCAACCATACAACCACCCTAACTCCTTTATCCTCCCCCGTGATGACTTTGTAACGGGAATTCTCCAAGACTTGCATTTCCAACAATACGAAGCTACCGTGGATAAATATTATGCACTTTACCCTCAATTCCACGATATGATTCAACGAGGGAAGATTAGCGAGGAGGGAGTGTTTCCTTCTTGGGCACAAATGGATATACTCTTCCCAAATTCGGAAAAAGCAAATGAAGGGGAAATGGGCAAAAATGAAGGGAGCGACAAATCTTTCTCTTGTATTGCAAAATGGAAGTTTTTATGGATGATTTTAGCGTTTATGGAAAAGCCTTTGACTCATGTTTGCATAATCTTTCTCTTGTATTGCAAAAATGTGAAGATGTTAGTCTTGTCTTAAATTGGGAAAAGTGTCACTTCATGGTCAATGAAGGAATTTTTTTAGGTCATTTAATCTCGGAAAAGGGTATCGAGGTCGATAAAGCTAAGGTTGAGGTGATAGAGAAACTCCCACCTCCCGTGAATGTTAGAGGGGTGAGAAGTTTTCTCGGTCACGCGGGTTTCTATCGCCGTTTCATAAAAGATTTTTCAAAAATAGCGAAACCCCTCACTCAACTCTTACTTAAAGATGCCCAATTCCATTTCACTGATGAGTGTGTTGAAGCCTTTAATAGAATCAAGGAAGCACTAATCTCGGCACCGATCATTCAACCTCCAAATTGGGAACTACCGTTCGAGATTATGTGTGATGCTAGTAACTACGCCGTTGGAGCGGTTCTTGGCCAACGGGTAGGAAGAGCTCTACATGCCATCTACTATATAAGCAAGACTCTTGATCCCTCCCAAGTGAACTATGATACCACCGAGAAAGAGCTTCTTGCCATTGTCTATGTGACACCCTCATTCATTGCGGAAAAATAAACACGTAATTCTAGAATAAAATTGCATGGATATGTTTGTAATAGGTTCATTTGGGTAAAAACCTGTAATTTTTAAAACCTGAACCTGTTATAAAAGTATCCAAATGGGAAGGTGTCAAACATGCAAGGTCTAAAATAAATCTCATAATAAAAATCGCTAAAGTCGCGAAACAAAGTTATACAACCCAAATATGATAAAGGGAGACATATGTCCCTAAAAAGTATATAACATAAAAAGTGTTTAAGGGTCATAATAAAATAAAGCCAATCTAGGTCCCAAGGTTACTTTGCTCGCTAGCTCGTCCATGTACCCCATATATGCATCACCTACCTGTCAATCGCATTTTATACAAATACGAAAGCCACAGTCAGTGGGGAGTAACTCTGAGTTCTCCCAGCCACGAAATGTCATAATTAATATAACATGTAAACATAAGAATATGAATACGAATCACACATAGCCTTAGCATATAGATGCTAGACAATCGTGCTTATCATGTGAACAACAATATAACAACACATAGTCCTAGCATGTGAATACTAGACCGACTCATACTACACTATCATGTGAATCACATAACATCCAGGAATCCAAACTCTATCAACCATAGCCGGCTTGCATCTCACCTTCTGTGATTCATAGAATCATCAAACAAGAAAGGACAATATATCTAGAGACAGGCATAAGTTCTTAGGACGGTCAATAGTCACTCTGTAACTCGAGTCTATACCACGAGGTAAGGTAAACACCCTAGTCCTAAACCTGCGCAGACCTAGCGACATGCGGAAAGTACCGCATCCAAGACCCATGATCACACACATGAGTACCCCTAAGGAGTCCACCAAAGGGTTGGCTAGTACTTAAGCTGACCACATACTTCTAAGAGTACGTCAGGAGGTCATGCCCTAACTTGGATATAAACCCACCAAGCTAAGACACAAAGGCTATTAAGCCGCAAACATACACTCGTCAAAGACCATAATGGCCTATCTATGACGAAGGCCGAAGTACTCACCTAGGACCTAGTCCCAGCTTGAATACTTTAGCCCACGCCACACAAGACAAGTAGGACACCCAATTAACCATAAGAGGGGCAAAGAGTCCAAACTTGCACCAACAAATGATCATACACACCCTAGTATATGAAAGGCTTCGCAAGAGCATATTTAGCTGACAATCCAACAATATCTCCAATATCAATAATAATCCAAATTCCAACTAACCACTAGTACCATAATCCATGAGAACAAGCTAAAATGGCAAAGAGGCAACAAGACTCACGCATAAGGCATCCAAAGCATCCAACAACCAACATGTGGAATGATAATTACAAATATCAAGGAATCAACATAAAACATCCAATGACAACCAATATCACCTCAAAGACAAACCCTCGACCCGAGTCCCGCAACGGGTCATCGGTCAAATCGAGGCTGACCGGTTTAAACCTAGTTTGACCAAACTCGTTCGGTCAATCTGGCCCAGCTCAGAGTCTTGGCCTACTTTGGCCCAAATCACAAAATTCATTACAATATCATTTTCATGCACTATTCCAATTTCTATCATGTGAAAGACTATCAACATAAGAAAATATATTCCAACTTACAAAATAACTAATTCCACAAAATTCTCGCATAATAAAATAGCATAAATAACCGTCTCACACAAGGGTAAACTTTTCTATAAATTTTATCGATAAAACGACGCCATTTACTCATACGGACTCCGAATTGAGTGATTCAAGTGGCTAAACCACCTAATTTTTCGACGCCGTTCAATCTGTCATATTTTTGGAAACATTGGAAACCGTCTCGGTCTGGTACTAACGCGTTCCAGCCAAAACACGGACTTGTCACAACACATAATTCCTCATCCAAATTTGTTCTAAACAATAATATACAAATGGGTAACATAAATTAAACATAAGCATACTCATATTACTCCATTCATTCATTTATCAACAAGATCGTCTCAAACAACAATAAACAACAACAAACAACAAATACAACTACTAATGTGACATTAATTCGTCGAGTAACTCGGAATAGTTACCTTAAGCTAGCAAAGAGACAAGTAATAACTTGAGAAAGCTTCTAAAATCCAAAATTACTCTCTTCAACAACATATGAGTCACCTAACTCATCTTCAAATTCTTCACCTATAAGAACAACAAAAACACAATTATTAAGCTTAAATTCGAAACCCTAAAAAAAAGTGTCTTAAACAAAAATTGGGGGAAATGAAAATAAAGCTTACTAGTAGATGAAGGATGAAAAGGGGATTCCAAATATATAATTTTTATGCAAATTGGTGGAGAAATGAAGGATTTATGGTGGATTTAGGGATTGTAAGGAGGATTTTTAGTGGGTTTTTGGTGTTTGAGAGAAGGAGGAGATAGATTGAGTTATGGAGGAAATGAAAATTGGAAGAGGGGACAAATGGAGGGTGGGTGGCCAGCCAAAGACATGGGGAGATGGGTCATTTGTTTACGTTTTGGTTCGTTTGGACGGAAATTAGAAATATTCGTCGAACGCGATTTCCGAGAAAAGTAAAGTTCTTAAACACGATTTTACTAAAAGATTAAGTACTCATATGCCCAATATCCAAACTCGTTTACCCAACGACCGTAAGAAATGGGAAAATCCCAATTTTACGACTTTTATCCGAAATCTATTTTAACAAAGGAAAAGGTTTAAATATAGTTTAAATCACTTTTAAACATTTCTAAACTATCAAAAATGATTACATTTCTTCAAAATAAAATAAAGTTATATTTTATCAAATAAATTTTATTTCAAATAAATTAATATTAAATTAAAATAGATTAAAATATTACTCTTAAAATATAATAAAGGTCTTCAAATTTACGGGGTGTTACAGTCTATGCTTTGGACAAATTCCGTTCCTACTTACTTGGATCCAAAGTGATTGTCTTTTCGGATCACCGTGCTCTCCGACACCTCTTAATAAAGAAGGAGGCAAAACCAAGGTTGTTGAGATAGATTTTGCTTCTTCAAGAATTCGACTTGGAAATAAGAGACAAGAAAGGAGCCGAAAATGTAGTGGCGGACCACTTGTCAAGGATCCGGTTTCATGATGAACAAGGAGAAACGCCGATCAATGACTCATTTCCCGTCGATATCTTGATGGCCATTCAAACACAACTTGAAAGGCACATCACCCCATGGTTTGCCAATTATGCCAACTATATCGTTGGAAGAGTACTCCCTCCAAATTTGAACTACAACCAAAGGAAGAGGTTCTTATTCGAAGTAAAAAGGTACTTTTGGGATGACCCAAATCTTTACAAAGAGTGTAGTGATGGGCTCTACCGGAGGTGCATCCCTCAATGGGAAGTCCAAGGAATCTTGGAAGGATGCCACTCGTCACCTTACGGTGGGCACCATGGAGCAAGGAGAACCATTGCAAAAATTCTTCAATCGGGCTTCTATTGGCCTACGATGTTCCAAGACACAAGGGAATTCATCATTCAATGTGATGCTTGTCAAAGGACGGGGAATATCTCTTGGAGGAATGAAATGCCACAAAGAGGCATACTAGAGGTGGAGATCTTCGACGTTTGGGGGATCGACTACCAAGGGATGAAACATATCGTTAATGGAGGACTCATTACAAAGATTGCAAAGCATTTCAATCCAAAATTTAATGAGAACAATGAGTACACTCCTCTTCCCGGGAATACAAGGATAAATGAAGAACTCCTTCTTGTGCATTATCATTGGATAACCCTTGAGGGGGTTGATAAAAGGATCAAGTGGATAACAAAGGGGAGTGATCCAATCTACTTACCAATGACCGGTCTACCAAGAATCTCACCAAGAAAGGGGCCTCTATCACCGATCCCGTCCTACATCATCCCTGCAAATCCAGCCCAAGCAAGGCAAGCACCACCACCACCAAATCCCCAACAACAACAAGAGCAACAACAACAAGATGAGAAAATCAAGATACCTCCCTACCCTTTTCCATACCAACCATACAACCACCCTAACCCCTTTATCCTCCCCCGTGATGACTTTGTAACGGGAATTCTCCAAGACTTGCATTTCCGACAATACGAAGCTACCGTGGATAAATAGTATGCACTTTACCCTCAATTCCACGATATGATTCAACGAGGGAAGATTAGCGAGGAGGGAGTGTTTCCTTCTTGGGCACAAATGGATATACTCTTCCCAAATTCGGAAAAAGCAAATGAAGGGGCAAATGGGCAACAAGATGAAGGGAGCGACAAATCTTGGGGTGGGGATACGGTGGAGCTTAATAGCGAAGAAGATGAGTTCATGGACCCTAATACAAGTGATGCATCCAAGGAAATATGGGATAATGACCTAGAGGGGGATGATGGCGATCTCTAGAAGGTCTCTTCATAGCTAGATGGAGTGGGCATGAGACACCCATCTCAAGCTTAAGTGAAGTTTCCTTATCCCCTCTCTTTATTTTCAATTTTCGTGAAAGAATTTAATGTTTCGATAACTTGTACAATATTTATCTTTGGTTTGTTTTGAGAGTCCTAGCAACACGAAGGACTAACACCTTGGCTCCATTAAGGTGTTCTTTTTATTGTTCCCACATGAAAAATCCCAAATGACAATTTATTGTTTCATGCATTGCATTTCGTGTGTATGAACTACCCCGAAATTTAAGACATTAGAAATAATGTCTATTTTGGTTTGGGGAAGTACATGCATACGCATCGGTAGGTAATCTAAATTACGCTCTCCGTCATAACAAAAACCCATGCATCATGTAGTGTAGCTTAGTATAGCTTGCATTTAGTTTAGAAATTATGCATCATACTTGCATAATTTCCTATCATATTGGCCATTGAGGACAATGCCCATACTAGTGTGGGGATGGGAAATTCTAACTTGACCTTTATTCAAAAATCCTAAAAAAATTGAAAAAAAAAATTCAAAAATTCAAAAAAAAAAAAATTTGAAAAGTTGAAAAAATCCAAAAACATGTTCATTTCCTTTGTAGTGTAGTCTTGTATATATTTTGTATATATTATGTTTGTCTATCCTTATTCACATTGATCGACTACGCCACATCCGAGACATGAGGATATTGAAGACCGCATGGTATGATCTTTCCAATCTCCTTTTTCCTCTTTATGTTAATGACTATGTGGCTTTATTTTGATTGATGCGGTATAAACAATGTGAATTTAGGACTTGCATATAGATTATTTGGCATACTAGTTGGTAGAATCATATGCATTAGGATGTATATATGATAGTTGCATCATGGCATGTAGTTGCATGTTAGAAAAATTTTGTGAAACCGTCTACTTGGGAAACTTGACAAGTGTATATAGGCCCTAGTAAATGCTTTTTATTCTTAAGACTTTGCTTGCTAGAATACTTGTAAACCACCCTAGGATGTGTCATGCTAGTATCCTTTGACCCATGGATTAAGGCCTAGTCAAGAGTACCTTGTGGTGTGATAACTCCTTGGCTACCGTTTATTCCAAGGTGACCCTTGAAACCATGCAACCATCATTCATCCATGTTCTACCATATTTTGTCATCAAAGGGAATGGGCACAAACAAAAATTGTTCAAATTTGAGTTCAAGAAATGAAAAGAAAAGAAAAAGTTTGCAAATGCATCAAAAGAAAAGAGGAGTAACAAAAATGAAAACTCCTATGCTTCAAAAATAAGGCACCCTCGTTACTAATTGGGGTGACCTTGAAAATGTTCAAAAGAAAAATGCAAAAAGTTGAAAAGTTGTCAAGTGTTGAAATGCCAAACATCAAAAGAAATGGCAAAAGAATGTGCTCTCAAATGTTATATGCCACAAGAAATTGGGGGGAAAAACAACAACAAAAGCAAACTCCCAAATAAAACTCAAATATCTATTGATCCCTTTATCCATCGTATCCACTTTTGTGCATGGTAGAGAGGGGACGACCCTTCTTCTTGTCTAGGCGAGAAGGGGAATTCCACGGTCCTCCAGTGTTTCTAACACCATAGGGAGTCTATTCTTGACAAAAGCATTTAATGATTGAGGACAAAGGTACCCTAGCTTGACACAATTTGGAGGTGATTTATTGGTATCCTTCTAGGCTTAGTAGTTTGAAGAAATTGCATCTATGAAGGAGTGTGTACCCTTGAATTGCTTCCCTTGTAGATAATTTCCGCCACTTAGATGAGGAAAGTGGCTATTCTTTTGTAGATGCATCCATTACTTGATTTTGTGTGCTTTAATGTTTGGATGTGTCGCCATTTTGGCAAGACCCACCTTGCCTTGCAAGAAGGCATCCTACCTCATGGTTGTCTTCTTGTGAGTTGAAGGGGCGGAGTGAGACCCGCTAATTGTCTCATACCAGCTATGCTATTAGGTTAGTTTAAATAACGGTCCTAGTCTTTGTCACCTCTTTACTCGGGACGAGCAAAGGTTCGGTTTGAGGATATTTGATGTGACCATTATTTAAGCGTATTTAGTCCCCGAATTAGCGTTGTTCCCATGCTTTTTAGTGCATATTTAGGTCATTTATTGTCTTTCGTCCTTTGTTTTGCATATTTTTTTAGGTTTTGTTACCTTGGTAGAAAAGGAGTGCAAACCTTGCATTTTCAAGGCAAATCATATTTAGTCCCCGAATTAGCCTCGTTCCTAGGCTTTATAGTGCATAATTGGGTCATTTACTATCTTTAGCTTCCCATTTTGTATATTCTTTGAGGTTTTGTTTCCTTGGTAGAAGAGGAGTGCAAACCTTGCATTTTCACGGTGAAATGGAGCTAAATTGATCGCATTCAATGATCGAGCATCAAAGGAAAGACGATACTAGAAGGCCTATATAGATAATAAAGTAGATTGGGCAATGATGAAAGGATCCTTGCATCCTCAACAAGATCCCCGCGGATTGTTGAGGAAAGAAGAAAAGAGAAGTGCCTGTCTCACAATCCGAGCGGATTACAAGCAATCCGAGCGTCTCCTCCATGATCCGCTCGGATCCCCTTACAGATTCCACCGTGCCAGTTTCCTAGACGCTCGGGACGAGCATATCTTCGTGGGACTAGCAAAACGGAGATGCGCATCTCCTTGGAGAGGAGCACTTCCTTAACTTTTCTGAAGGGTCTTAATAGTCATTTAAGTCCTTAGTAACCCTAATATTTGTACCTAATCTTTAGTATAAATACCCCTTTGTACTACCTAGATTAGCATGTCATCTCAATACAATCTTAATCCTATCTTAATCTTGTCTTAATCTTATAATCAACTTTTAATCTAGTATTAATACAAATCTCATTCCTTAATCTTTCCTTAATTTCTCTATTGTTCATAATTTATTTTGGGTAATTAGAAGATTATTGGGGGTTTATTCGGGACGAGCATATCTTCGTGGGACTAGCCAAACGGAGATGCACATCTCCTTGTAGAGGAGCACTTCCTCAACTTTTCTGAAGGGTCTTAATAGTCATTTAAGCCCTTAGTAACCCTAATCTTTGTACCCAATCTTTAGTATAAATACCCCTTTGTACTACCTAGATTAGCATGTCATCTCAATACAATCTTAATCCTATCTTAATCTTGTCTTAATCTTATAATCAACTTTTAATCTAGTATTAATACAAATCTCATTCCTTAATCTTTCCTTAATTTCTCTATTGTTCATCATTTATTTTGGGTAATTAGAAGATTATTTGGGGTTTATTTGGAGGATTGACAACCTTCCATCAATCATCAAGGACTTCTATTATTCTTTGCTTTAATATTTGGAATCATCTTCATAGGTATAATTCTCTCTTAATCCTTTTTATTATTGTTAATTATTTCCATTTGTTCATCATGTTTTGTCTTGCTAGTATGATTGACAACCTTGTTAGCATGTTAAACTTGACAATGAGTGAGTAGTTTCCTTAACTAGGGTTAATGGGGAATTAGGGGAAACCAACATGGAGATTGATTTATGGTTAATCTAATATGTTTTCATAATTAATTTGCTTGCTTGTTGTGATTCCAAATTATGCACATGTTATGTTTGATGAAATGCGAGCCTATGAATCCTTGCATTTTTTACCCATCAATTACCTTTTCAATGAGACTTGTAAGATATAAACCAACTCGAGCCTCGTTAGACCATGCATATAGTTGGATAGGATGGATTAAGTCGACTTGTAGGTGTTGTACAATCTAATCGATTCGGCTCCGGGACCCAAACCTTTTTAGGGATTGTAAGATATACACTAACTCGATCCCATCATAACAATAAGTGTTTGCATCTAGTAGAGAATATGTTTGTATGATCAAATCTCATGAATCCCATATGAACCCATGACACCCTAGTGCTTTTAATCAATTGTTTACATCTAATTTTAATCATCTTGCTTATTTTCATTACTTTATTTACATTGTTGATTAGTTTAGTTGATCTCCTACCTCAATCCAAATTGTGACACCCCTAGACACAACCATTTGCAATTGAAAATCCTACATCAATACTCGTCCCTTGGGATCCGACCTTTACTTACCTCGTTACTAAGAGTAGAGTAGTTTGTGAAGTTATAAATATTATTTTGGTCAAGGTAACTTTTGATGATGAGTAACAAAACCGACGAACCATTGATCTCAGGCAAGGGTGCCATCAGGTGAAAATTAGGGAAGGAGATTAGTGGAAAACTGCTTTTAAAACAAAGCATGGTTTGTATGAATGGCTTGTATGCCATTTGATCTTTCAAATGCTGTAACACCCGCGAATTTTCCACTTTGACATTTATAATTTAATTAACCGTTCTATTGTCTTATTTATATTTTTTAATTATTTAATTTAATTAATTACATTATTAAACATGATTTTTTATAAATATTATATTTTTAAAGCTTAAGTTATACAAAATAAATATTTTGGTCGGATAATAATGATAATAATAATAATATTTCCCGTCTTGAGTTGTAGTGGGCTTGAGACGTAATTTCTAGTGCTTATCGACTCAATCTTGCATGTTGGGCCTAGTATGACTAATGGGCTCACATACTACTCTTTCCTCCTCATAAATATCATGAAGGAAACCCTAGAACACACCTCCCTCCTCAATTTTTCAGCATTCATCTTCAACAACCACCACCATTTTTATACATTTCTCTTACAAATCTTCAAAACTCCATAACTTGCTCAATTCTTGTCCAAATCAAGTGATTTTCGCGCCTATCTCTCCCTCTAATCGCCCTCCATCTTTCTAGGTAAGAAAGAGTCCGACTTTCCTCCTTATAAAGAGCTGTCGAACTATTTTACACTTGGTAACCTTTTTCTAGTTTCGATTCTTAGTCTTATTTTGTGTTTTCTTATGTTTAGGAGAAAGTTTAGTTGACCCGGAAGTGGATTCTTGAAAGGTAGACGATTCTATTGTGGATTAAAGAGCTAAAAGGTAACGGTGATGGGTTACTCGACATTATGTCAATTTAATGTGTTTATATGTTGTGGTTTATTCTTGTGTTTGTTAAAGTATGAATCCTTACATGTTTCACATGTTCATTGTTAGATAAATTGGTTTGTGAAACCGTCTTATGGTTGTTTGAGGAATTTCTAGTCTTTTGTCACATGTTTGTTCAATTGGATTAAATGGGTTGTTTACATATGTTAATTAGAGAAAAATCCGTCTTAATCATGCTTAGTTGACATGTTTAATTGTGTCATGAGATTATTTATTGGATTAATATTGTAAATGATGAAGTTGGTAGTATGGTTGTTTTGAAATATGTCTTAAATGGTGAATTAGTATGTGGGTATGTTGAGATCTAAGCTTTTGAGTGAAAAAGATGGAATCTTTATGTTGAGTTTACCTTATTAAGTCTTATTCATGAATATGGAGTAATTTATGAATGTTGTATGTTGTGGATTCTTGTTTTTAATTGTATAATTGTTACTTGGAGGTTGATTATGTGTCCAACAATGATGTTGAAGCAACTTTGGGTAAAATTGGTGGTGTGTTGGTTGAATTCCTTCATTATAATGGTGTTATTTAAATTCTGGTGCAAATGAGACGAAGCTCATCCTTGACAGAATTTCTGGAAAGTGACATTTTAAATGCTGTAAAGTTTGAGCTTGACTCATTGTGGACAACATTCATTTTAAGGTTGTTTTCTTATCAAGTGACCATCTACTTGGTTAAGTTAAGTGTTTTTATACGTTATGTTGCACGATTTACTTCATATGCTTCTTACTCTTTGTTCCAATGCTCATAAATGGCGCGGGTTTGGTCCCCACCCTACCGGGAGTTCTCTTATGGTTTCTCTTCACTTATAACTTCTATTAATCATTTATTTAATTACGCATCCTTCTTATGATTGGTAAATGGTCAATTTAGGATTTGTTTATGTTATGATAATGCGAATTATTGTTGTTACTCGTATTTGTGACCGGAGTGTGACGATTTACATTGTGTGACTACTCGACATTCCTTATTTGTTTGCCCTCGGACATTGGGTCACGATTAGGTGCCATTGTTTCCGAGTTGGGCTATCTTCCTTCCGCCTCTTCGGACTTTGGGGTACGGCTAGGTACCATTGTTCCGATTTGGGGTTACTCGACCTTGGGGCACGGCTAGGTGTCATGGATCGAGTCTTGGATACGATTTGGGATTGTATGTCGAATCGGATGTCGTCCATCCCGAGAGTCTGGCCAGATTTAGACTAGGACCGTATTATGATCGTCGTCCTACCAGGAGGTTGGAGTCTAGGGGTTTGTCTTGTTTTGAGTCAATCCTTTGTAAATGTCTTGCTTGTTACGGTCATTGGCGTGTTCTTATATACGAGAGTGCACGTCTTCTATGATTGTTTGTGAGAGTCTTGGTCCTATCGGATACTAGTGGTGAGATGCAAGCCCCTAGTTGCGATATGATCGCCGGGATCGATGTTCCCATCCGTTCTTATGGTGAGATGTAAGCCATAAGTATGAATGTGACATTAGTAGCCACGTCCCGTGCTATGGTTGTTAAGAGGTTTTCAAGTAATGGCTATTGGTTTCCATCCATGTATTTTCTATTCAATTGATCCGTTGTTTACCTTCTTCATATGATTCGATGCCTAATCTCATATCCATGTTTTGGTTACCTTGAATGCATGTTTAATATAATGTACCATGCCTATCTCATTAAGAATGCAATGTGCCTATCTCATTAAGAATGCAATGTGCCTATCTCATTAAGAATGCAATGTGCCTATCTCATTATGATTACCGTTTATATTCCCTTGTTCATATTATTCAAGTATGATGCATGATCAATATGTTTAATTAAGTTCTTGCTTATGTGCATTTTGACATATTGTGGTGGGAGAACCCCGAGTTACTCCCCACCGACGTATGCGTTCATGTTTACATGAATGACAGGTTTGTGATGCAGATTATGGGGAAGACGTGTGAGCTAGCGAGAACGTTGAACCTTGGACCTTAGTTATAGTTTGCTTAGACTCACCTATCGTTAGAGTTGTGTTTATTCGTGGGATATCTTTTCCCCAACGCACTTCGTTTTTTTTAATTGTAAAACTTATTCATTTTACTTTTCATTTTCGTTTGGTCACTTATGGTGAATTTCACACTTTAAACTTTAAAGGTTTTAAAAATCCCTTATTTTCCGCTTAGATTTAATAGTTCTTTTGATGCCTCATCGAGGGGTGTCACAGTTGGTATCAGAGCATATGTTGCTCCCGACGCACACACGTGTACACCGAATTTAAATTGATCTTGACCTCAAATACTAAATGAGAGATGGGTAGAAATAAGGTCCTAAGTTGGTAGTCTCTTTGTGCTTGCTATTTGTTAGGTGCTAACATGGTTGACTCTTTTGGTGTCTTGCGAAGATGGTACGACCAACCAAGGTGGAGAATACTATCATGGAAGCTCTTACTCTAATTCTTCGGAATCAACGAAATGCTAATGCTCAAGTTAATCATCGCTCTAACCGCCGTGGCAAGAGGCCATTTGTGCCCTCATCCTCGTCGTCTTCTAGCAAGGAGAGGTTGGCGCCGAGAGTCCAAGGACAAAGAGTACCAGACCATGGAGGACAAGAGCCAATAGTGAAAGAGCCAAAAGGACAAGTCCCTACATCTACTAATAGGCTTAGGGAGAACCGCAAGTGCTTCAAGTGTGGGCAAGCTTATCACCCCGGGATTGGATGCTATGATATGCCCTTGAAGTGTTACCATTGCAAGAAGCCCGGACATCTCTTCAAGAATTGCCCCGAGAAGAAGACTACCCCTCCTCCTCTCCCTCATGCTCCGGAAGCCGAGCCAAGAAGAGTCATTCTTGTCGAGAATCAAGTCGGAACCGCCGTTCCTCCCGACACCGTTATGGGTGTGTTTTCTATCCTTGATCCACCTTTCCTTACTTTTATCCCGCGATGCTCATCCTCCCTTTCTAAACTCCCTTTTGCTTTACCTTGGAAGCTAGTTTGGTACCCACCCGACCTATCCTTCGTTTTTGTTTCTTCTTCCATCACATCTTGCTTGTGGATTTCTTTCTCTTGAAGGGTGTCTTTACCGTCTTGAAGATACCTCCCTCTCTTCGAATGCCTTGTCATATTCCCTTGTCTTTGTGCTTCTATACCTTTCGCAACTCTTATCCCATATCTTGGGAGTTGTCTTTGTACCTTTTCTTCTCATAAGACCCCTCATGTACACCTTCATCTTGGCTTTATGGAATGTTAACTTTGGTCGAATAATTTAACTTTTGTGGAGTTTGTTTGTGTTTGACCCTTGACCCTAGTTTTGAGAGGTTGTGACGTTAGAAAGGCTTAGGTAGTGTGATGAGACGTGCTTAGTGATTCTTATACCTAGTTCCTTGATAAAGTGAGTATATTTGATTGGTGGAATTCCTTGTGTAAGTGTGAGTTGTATATGTTACTTAGGCTATGGAACTTGGCTTTGTTGTCTACGCTTGGGATTTGAAAGCTTAGTAGGTTGAGCGTTGTTACCTTAGGAGTAATCATGGAGTAAGGCTCATGATATGAGCTTGGAAGAAAACCCATTTTTAGAGGTTAATGATCCCGTATAGATTGGGGATGTGATTTGATATTAGTTGTCCCTTGAGAATTTTGTGGAGGAGTCTTTGTTAATTCGTTCTTTGGTTTTTAAAAACATCGAGGTTGTGTCGAGAACTTGAGATAAAGAGATGTTGTTATACTTGAGTGGTAGACTTACTTTAGGGAGATCCTAATATGTGATAGGATAGGTGAACAATGAATCTAACCAATTTATCAACCCTTAAGCGGCGTTTATTTTTACCTTGATCGATCATAGAAGTGTAATCCTTTAAGAGAGACTTGCATATAAGGAATGAGATGAATTGCCTTGACCCTCATTTTGGAATTTGGTCGTTTTGTTATGATGGTACAATATCCTAATAGGCGTGACCTTGTTAGAGAGAACCTTAAGTCTTAGAAAGCGTATGGTTTAAGCCTTCAAAATCCCCCTTCGTACCTTTAATCATCTTCCTTCCCTTCGTTCATACCTTGATTAGATTTAATTCTTAAGTATAAAAGTTTACTTGTATTTTCCTTGCCTTGAATACCTCTCTAATTCTAATGTCTCTTACTGGTGTTAACTAGTTACCTTTACTATTGACTCTTTTGATCTCACACCTTGTCATGTTCTTGTATCCCTTTGAAGTTTCCTATCATTTCTTGACCTAGTTATTGCTCTTGTTTCTTTAGTGGAGTGATGGCATTGTTGGCTACGTTGTAGAGTGAGTGAGATGCTCTTTGAGGATTCTTTGTGAACCTTGATTTCGTCATAATTGGATTAGTGGAACTCGAGTTGAGTTGGGTAGGAAAAATTGTATGACAAACCTATTTACTTTTGGTTGGTGGTCTTTATGATTTGGGGAATGTGATCATCTATGCTTGTGAATTCGGGTGTGAATAAGATTTTGGTTTGGAGTGTTAGAAAGTATAAAGACCTTGAGATTTTGACCTTTGATTAAGGATTTTACCATAGTGAGAACTCCTAGTAGTCGATAGTTGGTTATGTGTATAACTCTGTTAGTAGTTTTGATCTTTTGTGGAAATCGTTTATAGATGACTTATATTTGAGGGTTATGGAATCACAATTGTGGTGGAGTGACTTGACCCACGGGATAGCATAGGAGTAAAGTGTGCAAGTATCTTGAGGAAATTCTTGGGAGTTATGTGGTCATGAGTTACCGTTCAGGATGACTTTGTTGTTTGAGATTTGACTTTCTGGCATTTCCTTGTTGTTTAAATTCCTTCCTCCCTTAAGCATGAGCATTTCCGTTCATACCTCTCTTCTTCGCTTCATCATGCTCCTCCTTTAAATTTGATACTCGTAACTTGTGAAATTCAATCTTTGATATCCTCGTAGACTCGATTTCAACACTTCTCCTAGGAAGTCCATCATAGCTCTTTTGTTGGTTAAGTCTGAACCCCCTTAGCGTACCTTGTGTTCATGATATCTAAGTTCTCTTCATTTCGTACCATTTCTAAACATTTCAAGCTACCACTTTTGATCCATTGTTAAAAGTTTATGTTACTTTTATAAAACCCTACCTATTTTAAAGGTTTGAAAATGGGAATTTGATTTAGTTCTCCTTTTGTTCTATGAGTACAACTCCTTTTTATTGATTTTAATTGCTAAACCCGAGTTACTTTTAATTTTGCTCAATTTCTAACTAACTTTGACCTACTTATGATTCCTTTGTCAGAGTTTAATATTATATTTTCGGAAATTTGACTCCATTTGAGTTTTAAAGTGAAACCTCTATCTCTAATTTGGCTTTGGCAAAAGAAAATTTGAGTGAATTACCTTTTTCTTTTGATTTTGACGTTGATCGGTTGTTAGAACTCGTTATTTGAAACGTTTAATAACTTGTTCTACGCTTGTCGACGAGTGACTTTTGTCTTAGATTTGTCTTTGACTTGGAAAGTTAGCGTTCTTGTGTGCACGACAAGAGCAATTTCGTTCCATGAATGAGACTTATACTTTTGAAAACTCTTCATTAATGTTTTTGAAAGTATTTTGAGTTTCGATTTGTACAAATGTTTTGCTTTTGACCATATCTTTGATTTGGAATGTGATATTCTTGAATACGTAACAAGAACACTTCCGTTCCTTTGATGAGAAGTTGGTCCTGTTGGAAAATTTTATTTGGAACTTCTAAAAGAATTTTAATTCTTGCAAGCAAGTAACCTTTTAATGTTTTGGTTACCGATTTTAAAAGTTCAGTTTTACTTTTCATAACCTTCTTTTCTACCTTCAAGTTTCGAGGACGAAACTTTTTAAAAGATGGGATGACTGTAACACCCGCGAATTTTCCACTTTGACATTTATAATTTAATTAACCGTTCTATTGTCTTATTTATATTTTTTAATTATTTAATTTAATTAATTACATTATTAAACATGATTTTTTATAAATATTATATTTTTAAAGCTTAAGTTATACAAAATAAATATTTTGGTCGGATAATAATGATAATAATAATAATATTTCCCGTCTTGAGTTGTAGTGGGCTTGAGACGTAATTTCTAGTGCTTATCGACTCAATCTTGCATGTTGGGCCTAGTATGACTAATGGGCTCACATACTACTCTTTCCTCCTCATAAATATCATGAAGGAAACCCTAGAACACACCTCCCTCCTCAATTTTTCAGCATTCATCTTCAACAACCACCACCATTTTTATACATTTCTCTTACAAATCTTCAAAACTCCATAACTTGCTCAATTCTTGTCCAAATCAAGTGATTTTCGCGCCTATCTCTCCCTCTAATCGCCCTCCATCTTTCTAGGTAAGAAAGTGTCCGACTTTCCTCCTTATAAAGAGCTGTCGAACCATTTTACACTTGGTAACCTTTTTCTAGTTTCGATTCTTAGTCTTATTTTGTGTTTTCTTATGTTTAGGAGAAAGTTTAGTTGACCCGGAAGTGGATTCTTGATAGGTAGACGATTCTATTGTGGATTAAAGAGCTAAAAGGTAACGGTGATGGGTTACTCGACATTATGTCAATTTAATGTGTTTATATGTTGTGGTTTATTCTTGTGTTTGTTAAAGTATGAATCCTTACATGTTTCACATGTTCATTGTTAGATAAATTGGTTTGTGAAACCGTCTTATGGTTGTTTGAGGAATTTCTAGTCTTTTGTCACATGTTTGTTCAATTGGATTAAATGGGTTGTTTACATATGTTAATTAGAGAAAAATCCGTCTTAATCATGCTTAGTTGACATGTTTAATTGTGTCATGAGATTATTTATTGGATTAATATTGTAAATGATGAAGTTGGTAGTATGGTTGTTTTGAAATATGTCTTAAATGGTGAATTAGTATGTGGGTATGTTGAGATCTAAGCTTTTGAGTGAAAAAGATGGAATCTTTATGTTGAGTTTACCTTATTAAGTCTTATTCATGAACATGGAGTAATTTATGAATGTTGTATGTTGTGGATTCTTGTTTTTAATTGTATAATTGTTACTTGGAGGTTGATTATGTGTCCAACAATGATGTTGAAGCAACTTTGGGTAAAATTGGTGGTGTGTTGGTTGAATTCCTTCATTATAATGGTGTTATTTAAATTAAGTGGTGCAAATGAGCCAAGCTCATCCTTGACAAATTTCGAAAGTGACATTTTAAATCTTTGTAAAGTTTGAGCTTGACTCATTGTGGACAACATTCATTTTAAGGTTGTTTTCTTATCAAGTGACCATCTACTTGGTTAAGTTAAGTGTTTTTATACGTTATGTTGCACGATTTACTTCATATGCTTCTTACTCTTTGTTCCAATGCTCATAAATGGCGCGGGTTTGGTCCCCACCCTACCGGGGAGTTCTCTTATGGTTTCTCTTCACTTATAACTTCTATTAATCATTTATTTAATTACGCATCCTTCTTATGATTGGTAAATGGTCAATTTAGGATTTGTTTATGTTATGATAATGCGAATTATTGTTGTTACTCGTATTTGTGACCGGAGTGTGACGATTTACATTGTGTGACTACTCGACATTCCTTATTTGTTTGCCCTCGGACATTGGGTCACGATTAGGTGCCATTGTTTCCGAGTTGGGCTATCTTCCTTCCGCCTCTTCGGACTTTGGGGTACGGCTAGGTACCATTGTTCCGATTTGGGGTTACTCGACCTTGGGGCACGGCTAGGTGTCATGGATCGAGTCTTGGATACGATTTGGGATTGTATGTCGAATCGGATGTCGTCCATCCCGAGAGTCTGGCCAGATTTAGACTAGGACCGTATTATGATCGTCGTCCTACCAGGAGGTTGGAGTCTAGGGGTTTGTCTTGTTTTGAGTCAATCCTTTGTAAATGTCTTGCTTGTTACGGTCATTGGCGTGTTCTTATATACGAGAGTGCACGTCTTCTATGATTGTTTGTGAGAGTCTTGGTCCTATCGGATACTAGTGGTGAGATGCAAGCCCCTAGTTGCGATATGATCGCCGGGATCGATGTTCCCATCCGTTCTTATGGTGAGATGTAAGCCATAAGTATGAATGTGACATTAGTAGCCACGTCCCGTGCTATGGTTGTTAAGAGGTTTTCAAGTAATGGCTATTGGTTTCCATCCATGTATTTTCTATTCAATTGATCCGTTGTTTACCTTCTTCATATGATTCGATGCCTAATCTCATATCCATGTTTTGGTTACCTTGAATGCATGTTTAATATAATGTACCATGCCTATCTCATTAAGAATGCAATGTGCCTATCTCATTAAGAATGCAATGTGCCTATCTCATTATGATTACCGTTTATATTCCCTTGTTCATATTATTCAAGTATGATGCATGATCAATATGTTTAATTAAGTTCTTGCTTATGTGCATTTTGACATATTGTGGCTGGGAGAACCCTGAGTTACTCCCCACTGACTGTGGCGTTCATGTTTACATGAATGACAGGTTTGTGATGCAGATTATGGGGAAGACGTGTGAGCTAGCAAGAACGTTGAACCTTGGACCTTAGTTATAGTTTGCTTAGACTCACCTATCGTTAGACTTGTGTTTATTCGTGGGATATCTTTTCCCCAACGCACTTCGTTTTTTTTAATTGTAAAACTTATTCATTTTACTTTTCATTTTCGTTTGGTCACTTATGGTGAATTTCACACTTTAAACTTTAAAGGTTTTAAAAATCCCTTATTTTCCGCTTAGATTTAATAGTTCTTTTGATGCCTCATCGAGGGGTGTCACAAATGCACCTAGCACTTTAATGAGATTGATGACTGAAGTGTTGAGGCCAGGCGAGTTTGCTGTGGTTTACTTTGATAACATACTGGTTTAGAGCAGCAGCAAAGAAGAGCATCTCAAACACCTTTAAGTAGTGTTTAAAATACTCAGAGAGCAGAAGTTGTTTGGCAAACTAGAGAATTGCACTTTCATGGTTAAAGAGGTGACATTCCTAGGATAAATTCTATCTGGGAGGAGTATCTAGGTGGATCAGAAAATTTCAGCAATTTAGTCATGGCCAGTCCCTAAAATAATCACTGAAGTGAGGGGATTCCATAGATTGGCTTCCTTTTATAGGAGATTCATAAAAAACTTCAGCTCAGTTGTTGTACCAATCATTGAATTCATGAAGAAGGGAGAATTTCAGTGGACATCAATGCTCAGCGGTCCTTGAAAAAATTAAGAAGCTGATGTGTAAAACTCCTATCCTGAAATTACCAGATTTTGATCAGTTGTTTAAGTTAGAGTGTGATGCCAGTGGAGTACGCATTGGGGCAGTTTTGATTCAAGCTTAAAAACGAGTGGCCTATTTCAGTGAGAAATTAAATGGAGCCAGATTAAAATACTCTACCTATGATAAAGAATTTTATGCTATCATCAGAGCCCTGATGCATTGGAGTCATTATTTAAAGCCTAAATCATTTGTGTTGCATTCAGACCATGAGGCCCTAAAATATATCAATGGCCAACACAAATTGAGTCACATGCATGCCAAGTGGGTGGAGTTTTTGCAGTCATTCATATTTTCTAGAAAGTATAAGGAAGGAAAGAAAAATGTGGTGGAAGATGCATTGTCAAGGAGGCACTCCCTACTATCAGTCATGGGAAACAAGGTCCTTGGATTTGAATTTATGAAATAAATGTACAAGGAGGATCCTGTTTTCTTTGAAGAATTGGTAACTCAAATTGGGGGGCATAAAATTCGGGGAAGTAAGTATCTCTTGCAGGAAGGGTTCCTGTTCCAAGGCAACAAATTGTGTGTGCCTAGGGGCTCTTACAGGGATCTACTGATAAAAGAGGTTCACTCAGGGGGTTTAGGAGGTCATTTTGGAGTCCCAAAAACACTGGACATACTTCAAGACCAGTTCTATTGGCCTAAGATTATGGGAGATGTTCAGATCATCCTCAGGAGATGTTTAGTGTGTCAATAAGCTAAGACTTCTTTCTAGGCTATGTCATATATTTCATTGTCAGTGCCAGTCAAGCCATGGGAAGATGTGAGCTTCGATTTCATTGTTGCCTTACCCAGGACACAAAGAGGGAAGAATTCCATCATGGTGGTTGTTGATTGGTTCAATAAGATGGCTCACTTTGTGGCCTGCAAGAAAACTGAGGATGCTCCCAGTGTTGCTGAAGTTTATTTAAAAGAAATTGTGAGACTTCATGGGGTACTAAAGACTATTGTCTTAGACAGGAACACAAAGTTCATGAGTTATTTCTAGAAAACCCTATGGAAGCTCCTGAAGACAAAGCTCTTGTTCAGTAGTTCCCACCACCCTGAAACAGATGGCCAAACTGAGGTCACCGACAAGACTTTGGGGAGGATACTAAGGTGTCTAGTCAGTAAAACATTGAAAGACTGGGATCTGAAGCTAGCTACAGCGGAATTTCCATTCAACAGGGCACCCTCTGCTACCACTGGTCACAGTCCCTTTGAAGTAATTTATGGGGTTCTGTGGACATGGGCCACCCGCACGCTAAACCAATCTGTGTACATGCGGTGGTCGGAAAGCCACGCTCGGGGGCATATTAGATGCTCTCGACCATATCTTTTTAGATCGGTCGGTTTCATCTCGGCAAGGGTCTCGAAATGATGCAGAGATGTTCGGAGTTGCCACCAAGCAATTATGGGATTCTTGGAAACCATTCGAATCCACTTTATACCTAGGTCAATCAAGGTAAAAGCGGTGCTTGACATTGTTACTAAAGATAAGGAATCGTCCCTCTTTAGCATCCTATCGCTAGAATGACTATCGTTCGCTCTGCATAAGGTCGTCCACTATCCAAAGGTTCTGAGTAAGAGATGAAGGTACATATTGGGAAGTCCTTTGATTGGACACCCAATCCCGCCAGCGATAGCGGCCTCTACTGATCGATCTTGGTTGGTTGAATGCAAAAGTTGATAAAACGGGTAAATGCATGAATGCGCATCCACAAGTTTAAACCTAACATGTGAAATTTACTATGTCGGTTGTTTATTCAAATATCAAGTAATTGATGTCAAGTTGGATTTAATGTTGATTTGCATGCAAGACGAAAATTAAACATCCATTTACCGAGTTAGGTTTATGGTGCATAACGTGATCCATTTGTCTTAAAAAATTGTTTTGTAAATTCAAAGTGTAAAATGTGGACTCGTCAATCTGATTTGTCCTGTATTCGGATTAACCGAAGTTAGGATCATCCTAGACGAGTGCTGGAAAGGAAATAGGACCTGCATCAGTCAGCCTATTGAGGCGCGAGGCATAGGGCGATGCAAGGGAGCCTGCCCATATTTGAAAACTGGAAATCAGAGGGCATGTTTAGGCGCGAGGCAGGTGACGACCCAAAGGGGTGTCTCCTGGTTGCTGAAAATGTTTGTGAAATCGTTTGTAAAAGGATGTTGGAACCCGTTTTGTTGAAAAAGGTCATTGAGACCGCTTTTGTGCTAATATGAAGAACGGGACTCGAATAATTATCATTATGTTGACAATATTCGATGTCGGGTTTCGGGTTTGCAAGATTGACATGAATTTTTTTACAAGAAAAGATGCTAAAATGTGTTTATTATGAACTAATTATGTTAAGTTCATTGTTTTGTAAATAAAGTGTAAAAAGATGTTTGATATGAACTAATTATATTAAGTTCATTGCTTTATAATTAGTCAATGTTCGTCATCGTACTCGGATTAAACTGACATGGTATGTAGAACCAAGGATGATTACTCATGTATGACTAATATGGTTGTTTTGAAAATGTAAACAAATGAATAAAAGGCTTTAAAACACCCTTTATTTTTTTAGGTGAAATGTGAAAATTGTATTAATAATTAAGCAAGTTACATGATCATCACCTTACAAACACCAAGCATAATCCGACTAGTACACTTAATGAACTAGGATATGATTCTTAAACCAATCATGCTCTCTATGACTACCCATAATTTGTTCAAAACCTCTCGCTCTTAATGCTGTTAGACTCTGCAGTTTCTTAAGAAGACAATCAGGTCTGGTTACTCGTTGCTCAACACGACTAACATTCCTACTTTCCCAGATCAAGTACACAAGTCCAGTAATTACTACCATTAGAACCTGTTTCTTCAACAAAGACCTACATCTCCATTGAATTATCCACTCTATCACATTTGGTTGCCATGGAGCAGGGAGCCACAGCTGAACTAACTGAAGACATCTCCTACTAAACCCACACTCAAAAAATAGGTGAGCTTTAGACTCAGCAGCAGACCCACAAAGAAAGCACAGGCCATCACTCAGAATTCCAAACCTGCCCATTCTATCCTTTGTTAACAGTCGCTGATTGATGAACAACCAATTAACAAAGGTAACTTTAGGGAGAGCCACCCTATTCCAAACATAAGAGTACCACTGAACCTTCTGATGCTGACCCAGCAGCCACTGATATCCAACCCTAGCTGTGTAGTCAGGCCAGAGACCAGCAACAAAACCAGGTAGTAATCTACTCTTCACTTTGCATAATTGACGCCAAGACCAGCTGGAATAACATGGAGCTTGATACTCCCACCAATCCTGATGCTTAATATAAATGTGGTTCACCGATTTTACCCACAAAGAGTCTTTCTTCTAAGCCACCCACCAGACATACTTACCAAGCATGGTAAGATTCCAGAGTCCAGCATTAAAGATACCCAGACCACCATATTTTTCAGGTAAACAACATTGATCCCAAGCAATAAGAGGAACTTTGGCAAAATTCTCAGAATGAGACCACAAGTAGTTCCTACAAATTGCCTCAACTCTAGCAATCACTCCTTTGGGCAGCAAGAAAATCCTAGCCCAGTAAGAGTGCATTTGAGAAAGCACATGTCTTACCAAGACTAACCGACCAGCATAACAGAGTTTCTTGGTGCCCCAACCTCTAATTTTCTTAACAATTTTATCCACCAAAATATTGCTATCAGCACTAGACAGTCTTTTAAAAGAGATGGGAATGCCTAGATATCTGAAAGGGAAGGCCCCTTGCTGAAATCCAGACAACTGCAGAATCTGATCCCTGACCACCTGGTTCACCCCATTCATATATATATCTGATTTACTTCTATTAAAGCAGAGGCCAGAAGCTTTAGAAAAGGAAAGAAATCCCCTCATCAAGACCTTAACAGAAGTAATGTCTCCTTTACAAAACAAGAGCAAGTCATCTGCAAAGCAAAGATGACATAGCTTGAGGCTCTTACACTGAGGATGGAAGTGAAAATCATTAGAAGTAGTGACCAAGTCCAAAATCCTAGTCAAATACTCTATACACAAAGTGAACAACAGAGGAGACATAGGATTCCCTTGCCTAATCCCCCTAAGTCCCTTAAAGTACCCAAACTGATTACCATTCAAGGATAAAGAGAAGGAGGTAGAAGTGACACATTGCATTATCCACTGAACCATCTTATGGGGAAAGTTAATAGCAATCAGCATTCCTTCAATAAAACTCCATTCAATGGAGTCATAAGCCTTCTTTAAATCTATTTTTATCATCACCCTTGGAGAACAGTTCTTTCTATTATAGAGCCTCACCAAATCTTGACATATAAAAATATTATCTACAATCTCCCTTCCCTGTATGAAAGCACTTTGATTCATACTAACCACACTGGGTAAGACAGAAGCCAATCTGGAACAAATCACCTTAGAAATGCATTTGTAGATTACATTGCAACAAGCAATGGGACGAAAATCAAGAACAGACTCAGGAGCATTCTTCTTAGGGATAAGAGATAGGACAGTAGAATTAACCTGTTTCAGAATTCTCACAGTGGTAAAAAACTCCTTAACAGCAGCCACAACATCAGACCCAACCACCTCAAAGGCATCTTTGAAAAATTGAGATGAATACCCATCAGGGCCTGGGGCCTTCTCCTTGGGGATAGAGAAAAGAGCATGCTTAATCTCATCCACAGTCACCTCCTTAATGATCTCCCTGGCCTGCTCCTCAGACAGAACAACACCTCTTTGAACCACCCCAGAGCACACCTTGGTAACAGGAGCAGAGCTACCAAGTAAATGTAATTAACCAAATATTATCACCGAAACACAAATTAAACCGTCATGGTACAAGGAACCAAGGGTGAATATAATTTATGGTTAAAAATATTCATCATAAAAATGATTTGGAACGATAAAAACCGATTGTAAAATGAAATGAAAATGGAAAGAATGAACTCAAACACATTTGAGTTCTGACCTGGGTAGCCATTATAGGCGCGAGCCACCTAGTTGTGACTAGGGCCTTCTACTTCAGGTCAAAACACAATTTTGGCTCATTCAATCCGTACTTTGGACCATGTTATGCATGTTTTAGCATGTTAAGGTCATCAAAACACAAAAAAGAACATGAAAGAAGAGGATTAATTACACCCTCATACTTACATGCTAGGTTGTTGACGAGAAATCGATGAAAGTGTAAAAACTTGTTAGGTCGGAAAACTCGGTTTAAAACTGTTTTTGTAAAAAGTAAGGAGTGTTGCTTTGTTTAGTGATGGTATAGTTGGTCGAAATGGTCAGTCAAGTGATTTAATGTATGATGACGGTACCAAAAAATGTGTAAGGCTCGTATTTTCTATCGGTAGGTCGAAAATAAGTGTCGTTTGTTGACTCGGGAAATCGAGGTCTAGAATTTTAAGGGAGAAAATATGGGACGGACACTCGCGTACCTTCAAATGGTGGCATTTGAGGGGTATTTATAGAGGATTATGTGGTTGTTTTCATTTTGAACGACGTGGCCGTATAGGCTACTCGAAGAGACACGAGCATGTTCGCGGGTCTTCGAGCTGTCTTGTCATTATCACGCATTTGGAGTCATGGTTTGTTCTATCCTAGGTTTTGGATGTTATGATTGTTGTACTTGACCATCAAGTATACCATGTATACTTAGCATGGAAGGTTTGTGATGTTTGTTTTTTGTGTTTGACTCGTTATTGGAGTCGGGATTTGAATTTCGAGTCGGTTTTTGGTCCGGTGTCAATTTTGACTCTAGTTAGTGTCATTGCGACCCCGTCGTCATGCAAAAAACACTTCAGGTATTTTTGAAATCTTTTGAAAATGTTTTTTTTCGAAATCGTTTTGAATTTTCCGACGCATAATTGTACAAATTGTCGATCAAACGTCATGATTCCTAAGCATGTTGTAGTCCGATAAGCATCGGGTGTTTGTTGGGGATTTAACAGATACTGGGTATCTACAGGTTAATCCACTTATGCCTTTGGATTTATCTTTTGTACCAAAGGAAGAACTGAACCTAGATGCTAAGAAAAGAGCTGAACAGTTGCTAAGGTTACATGAATCAGTGAAGAAGCAAATTGAAAGAGCAAATGAGAATTATAGGAAATAGTCCAAGGTCCCTAAGAAGAAGAAAGAATTTGAGCCTGGGGATTTGGTTTGGGTTTATCTGAGAAAGAAAAAGGTGTCCAGCAAAGAGGAGGAACAAATTGATGCTAAGAGCTAATAGTCCTTTTGAAATCATTGAGAGAATTGGGCCAAATGCTTACAAAGTTGACATGTCAAGTGACTATGGGGTACATGGTACTTTTAATGTGGGGGATCTTAGTCCATATTATGAGGATTATGAGGGAGAGGAGGTCACAGGCTTGAGGTCAAGCCCTTTTCAACCAGGGGAGGTTGCAGTAGGAGCCAATGGCCTGGGCAATACCACTTCTGAGATGAGCCTAGGCTAGCCTAGTCATGGCCTCTATCAAGAAGGCCACGCCCTGGAATTTCTCAGCCATGGCTAAGCCACAACAACAATGAACAGGCCACAGCTCCTATTAGTCCAGTTTTGCCAAGCCAAAGGTACCAGTTTAGAGCCAACAACTAGCTGCCACCATGGCCAGTGATACGTGCATTTTATATAGTCTTTTTGAGCCTTTATTGCACGTATTTCTATGTGATTCTCGTAGTTTTATATTGCGAAATGCCCCGAATAGTCTACTTTGGTTTGTTTGGTCTTAATTGCAAGAACAGACCCGAAGTAGCAGAATCATGCCTTTTTCTGTCCCTTAGCATGCATTTATGGAGATGGAAGAATTGGAGCGGAATTACTATGCTTCGGGAAGCGTGAAGTGGTCTCGTAAGCTAAATCAACAACACACGGAGCTTGTTCAGCAATAAAGGACTCGATCGAAGGCTTTTGTTAGCCAATCTGTTCAATCGAGTGCTATTGGAAGCAGAGAGGTCTTCGATCGAGTATCTGTTGTCCTCGATGGAGAGGTGTTGTTTTGAGGTTCCTCGATCGAGAGGTGATGTCCTCGATCGGGAGGTTTGGATGGAAGAAGTGTTCGATCGAGTAGTTCTATTGTACTCAATCGAGAACTTTCATTATTAGACGTAGGATTTGATATCTTAATTATGTTTTAGGTTAATAAAATATCTTCCTTATATAAAGAGAAGACGAGATTAGGTTTAATTATCATTCATTTAGCATACTTTACTCTTAATTTACTCAGTAGACAATTTCTCACTTTCGACGTTGCTTTTGTTCTCTCTTTCTGGATCCTAAACCTTGTAATCTCTCTTTACTCTCTTGATTTAATTTAATTCATTTTTGCACTCTTAATTGCTTGTCTCTTAATTTCTGTTTTAATTAAGTTGTTATTGGTTTATGCAATTTCACCCTTTTAATCTCCATATTATGTCTTTGATTAATTCATCCATTATTGTTATTAGTTTCATTATGAGTATGCGTAGCTAAATCCTTTTATGCTAGGATTAGGGGAGCCATGGTAGTGAAACAATGATGTTATAACTAGATTAGACGGTTTTGATTGTGAGAACTGATTCGTAGCAATTTAATTGTAATCGTTTAGTTGAGTGCACGCTTCTAAACTAGTTAATCTGGTTAAATTCAGTTCTAGATCGAGAGATTGGAATGAACAGACCTGTTAGGAATAGTAGCCTACACTAATGAGGGAGAGAGCTAAGTTAGTAGTATCCTAGGGTAGATAGCGGACCGAGAGGTCCTTTCCTTTACCCTTCTCACATCAGACCGGCTAACCTTACCATTAGTAGAATTGTGGAATACCATGGTTGTAACATTCCGTTTGATGTCTATGAGTGTCTTGGTATTGGATTCGATAGTTGATGATATTATGGAGCTAGCAGCATTAGAGGATGGTAGTTAGTTATGTATGGAGTTGGTGTCGTGAGAGATAGATATGTGGTAGATACGGTATAGTGAGTCATGTTGTGGAAGTAAACATAGTTGGTGGAGGGGGTGTTAAGAGTTCATATTCTATGTTCGGTCGAGTTCTTGAGTCCTTAGCTAAGTTGTTGTGTCTTGGTCGAGTCAGTATGGTTGTTCTTATGTATGGGTTGAACTTCGGGGACGAAGTTCTTTTTAAGGAGGGAAGACTGTAATACTCCGTATTTATAAGTCTTTGGGTACTCTATCGAGTAGGCCTTACTCTGTCGAGTAAGGGTAAGTTGCGTTTTAGAAAAGTTTCTGACCTGTTGGGTACTCGATCGAGTAGCTGGGATACTCGATCGAGTAAGGGGGTACTCGATCGAGTACCTTGGGTACTCGATCGAGTAGCCGGTTTTACGGGGAGTTTTCTCGGGTTTTGTTAATTATGCGATTAAGGTATATAAGCTTTGCCGTCATTATTCTAAATCACTTTTGCAAAACCTAAATTACTGTTTAAGAGAGAAAGCAAGCAAGTTCTTCATTCTAATTGCATAATTAGCAATCCCCGGAGTTTGGAAGGTCAGTTCGCGTCGTTGGTTATACCGTTGAATTCCTTGCGTCGAGGGTAAGATCTATGTACCCTTTTTATTGTTTTTCCTTTGAATTGGTTAAACCCTAATTTAGAGATTTGGGGGTTTATGTGTAGTATGTGATTTGGTAGCCTCTATATGTTGTATGATAGGAGGAGGGTTCATAGAGGAAGCTTTTTGACTCAGTAGTAGAGACCGTCTGATTGTGTGCTTACCAGGTAGGATTTCCTACTCAGTATTAGTCCCATAATGGGATGATTGTTGATGTGTTGAGATTGATTGTTTGATATAGTAATTGTATTGTGACGGCTGTGATTGTGATTGTACATTGTTGATAGATTCGGGCGGTTGTTGATGTTGTGATTGTGATTGTTTGTCTATGGTTCTCGAGATGCGTTCTCGGCTGAGTGGAGTCACTTGCGGGAGTGGCTTCACGCCCTAGTTTCGCCCTTCGTGGAACCTGCCACGGAAGGGGATGTGCACATTAATGAACAGGGAAATCGCTCAATATGAAGAGCGGGGATTTGGTGGGTACGGCTGCGGCGTCCCCCACTCGCGGTGGTCCAAAGGGGACGATCGATGATTGAGATTGTTGGGATTGGTGTGATTGAGTGTGTGTGTGACGGTTAAGCTGTCTGGTTATCTTATTGTTGATATATTGAATTGTGTGATTAGTCTTGACCCGTTTAAATGTTTTAAAAACTGTGGTGATCCATTCGGGGTGGTGAGCGATTTCTTGCGGTATATCTTGGATACGCGTGGGATCTAGTCAGGGATGGAGTCATCACATATCCGAGTCTTTAGTCTTCCGCTGTGTTTGTTAGGACAGTTCCTTTCAGTTGGTTTATAGTTTGAGAGCAGTTGTATTTTGCTTACAGTTGGTTTTGTTATGTAATCACTTAACTTGTTTAATAAAGTAAGTTTCTTCGTTGTCTTATGATTATCATGCCTCGGGTAACCGAGATGGTAGCATCCTTATACCTGAGTGGTCTTGGTAAGGCACTTGGAGTATGGGGGTGTTACAAATGGTATCAGAGCGACGATCCTGAAACCTGTAACCAATAAATCCAATAAATATAGGGAGTCAATTAAAAAGAACCCGGGGTAAAGGTTGTAGGAGCTAATGCAAAGACTTGGGAGACGTCCTAAAGTCGCGAACTCGCCCTACAATTTTGAACCGGTCACCTTGGGATATGAGTCGGGATCGCTATGTGCTTACCTTGTGTATTGTGTATCTATATAGTAATGTGTGGTATGAACCAGTGGATTTTGTATATGGTTTGTTGAAAGCATGTTGCATGATAGTTGGTTTACATGTTGGTTGGAATCGTTGGAAAAGAATATGAGAATGATGAATGATATGGTAGAAAAAGAAAGTAGATCGTATATGATGATGTGTGATGAATAATGAGGTTGCAGAATGAATGATTTATAATGAGGCAATCCTAATAACATGTGATTAGGGGGTGTGATAAGATTTGTTTTCATAATTTCGTTTGCGTAAAGTTATATAAAAAGTTCATATAATTGTCTACTATCGTATCATATGCGCTTGTTAGATGAAGTATGTGATTGAACTAGATGAATTGATTGGAAAAGATGAAGTGGCAATTTCATAAGGATACGAATTTCTTGATTATGAAAGTGTTTATGTGATGAAGTAGGATTGGTAATGCATGGGGGTGATTTATGTTATGCAAAGTTATAAAATTAAAACTTGCGGGTAGTACATGATTGATAAGTTGAATGTTATATAAGCATGATAAATGGTAATGTTTGGCTTTTGGTAAGTAGTAACATGAAGAATAGGGATTCAAAGATATGTGTTTGTATATTGAATTGGATGAAAAGCATGATGGTTGTTTACAACGTGGCACTTGATAACATGAAGTAGATTATTTTGTTGATTGTATGAGGAGTCGCGCAGATTTGCATGCGTAGTTGTAATTATAATGTTGAAATAATAATGAATGCATAGTACGTTGGGGTATGTGAGATAACATGCGGGTAGTATTCACGAGTCTGCATGACTCGATCGAGTGGGTTTGATTCGATCAAGTGGGTATTTGTCGTTATTTTGACCAGAATCGTGTTTTTGGGCACTCGATCGAGTACCTCGGGCACTCGATCGAGTATGGGGTCACTCGATCGAGTAGCCGGGCTACTCGGTCGAGTAAGTCAGAGGTCAGAAGGTCTGTTTGGGTTCTGGAGTCGGGGCACTCGATCGAGCATGTTGGGCACTCGATCGAGTAGCCTCAACTCGATCGAGTAGGTTCTGGTACTCGATCGAGTGGGGTTTGTGCAGGTCATATGCATGTTTCGGGTCATATGTTTATCTTTTGACATTCGTTGCATATTATGTTTAATTCAAAGGTGTTGTATTACTTCTTTATGCATTGTTTCACGTATGTGTTGGTCCTGAAGCGTAAGTTACCCAATCTTATGATGTAAAGAGTGGCACTTATGATGAGTATGAGTTCGGTGGGGAGGACATGAGTTATATGTGATTATGACAGATGGTGGAAAAAGAAAAGGAAGATTGGTATAGTTTATTGAGGCATGGCGCACGTTTTGCGAGACGGGATGAGTGATATGATTGTGTGTTGAGTAATGTAAAAGTAAGTGAATATGGACAAGGGAGGATGTGAGTCTAAGGAACGTAAGAATGAAAGGATTGAGAGTAAGGATGTGGATAGTGGCAGCTTGAGATGTGTAAAGAATTATGGAGGGAAATGGTTAGGAGTCGTGTGGGTTATGGATATATGTAGTGAAAGTTCGTTTAAAGGGGTTGAGAAGAGTAAAATATAGTGAACTTTGTGGAGACATGTCGCGAGGTGTATTTGTAGACAGTGAGTGAGTTTGGGAGGTTTGGTTTATTAAAAGATGAAACTACTGTGTGATTTCCTTGGGTAATTAACGGTATTAAATGAATTCTGATTTCTAGAGATGTAAAAAAAAGGGAGATGCAATTGTTTGAACATTAAACGTTGATTCTATGGATAGATTAGTGGCAAGTGTGAGTGATAGCATAATAAGAGAAGATCCATGGTAAGAAAGAGTGAGATGATGTCGGTAGAAAATAATGGAATTTGAGTTTTAGAGCAACGAAGGGGTAACTGGATTTCTAAAGAGTTAGCTAGAGGGAATAAGGAGTTGAATTATTAATTGGTATTATTGAGTGTAAAGAGAAAAGGAGGATAAAAGTAAGCTGAGGAAAATGTTCACCGGAGCTATGTGATATAAAGGTAAGGAATCATCGAAATGTATGATAGTATCACGAGGATGTTAGCTAAAGGTTATATAGGAGTTTCAGGACAACATGATTGATAATGAGTTTCGAGGAATTAAGGGAGTAAGAAGTTGGTGGAGTATTGGCATGATACGAGATATTTGGTGGAGAGTTGGATGACAATACAAATAAGATAGTATTGGGAATAATGTTGAGGTAATTTTGTGGATGGGTTTGATGTCCGTTATTTGGAATGTTAACCAAAAATAGGAGAAAAACCATGTTATTTTGATATGAGTGTAAGAGGTTTGATATACGAGCAGTGGTGGCATTGTGGTGTTATCACTAGTGGTTAGGAGTGATGGTATATTAGAAAGGTAGCAATTCTAAAGAGGTTGATTTGGTAGGGACCTGATTGTTGTGTATGATTGTGAGAGGGTATAAGATGTGGTTAGATGAGGCGGATGCTAATAGTTGAATAGTAAAGGTATGGTTATATTTGGCAGGAAGTGATGGTTGTGCGAATGGGGGAATAAGTTATGAGGGGCATATGAGTTAAACTCGGGCGACAGGTAACCTTTATCGAGTGGTAACTTACGTGGTCAGGATTGACTAGTTGGTTGTGATTACGGGTCTATGATATGTGTAAATGTTTGTGTGAGGTTCTGACCTCACAAGAAGTGGTATGGTGTGATAATTATAAAGTTGTTTTATGAATGTTCTGTAATATATATGTTGGACACGGTAATTTAATTGAATGATATCCAAAAAGGTAATAATTTGATTGATTTGACATGGCTAGTTATAATTTTATGTGTATTGATAACACATGTGTATTCCGTGAAATGGTAGAGATGATATTCATGAGATGCTTATCTGTTTATCCATATAATAAGTTGCGTGGTGATTTAATAAAGTGGATTTGAGTAAGTTTTTCTTGTCTGAGAAGTTATACTAAGTCAGTATTTATGGGAATTGTATGCAGTTGTGATGTCTATCGGTGTGGTTGTGGTGCCTCGGGTGGTGATCCGGGCACGGTACATAGTGCTGTGATGCGGGTATTTTCGCACTACGGTGTGGCTGTTGGTGGCGGTGTTGTGATGCCGTCACCGGTTGTGGTGGAGTAGGCGGGATGATTATGATTCGAGTTTCGAAAGTACATACCAGTTATACATAGATTGTTGTTTTGTTTGATGTAGCTCCCTGCGAGTTCCAGTTTGTGCAGATAGACAGTTGTCGTGTTTATTGATGTTTTCTTTACCATGTTAAGTTGGGAATGAGGTAGAGTATGATATGAAATCGAGTTGTATATGTTTTCTTTGTTGTCATGATATAGTGATATTCTGTTGATGGGACACGGTTTTGAGAGGTTGTTACAGTAATTTTGATCTTGTTTTCAGATGAAACATCGGTAGACATGGTAATGGAAAATGATTCGTGGAACGTGTGTTGTAATGATCTGAAAGCGGCAGGTAGTTCATAATCTTTTGTTGAGACAGTGAGTGTAGGGTGTTGGGGGAATTAGTGTCACGTTAAGTTGTGTATGAGTTTTGCGGTAATGAAAGAAAAAACTTGAGGATCTAGTGTGCGTGTACGTAACGAGTGCGGACCGTGAGTTATGCTTCTGGGAGATAAGTGCCTTACATAGAGAGGTATGTTGTTTGGCAGTAATAATGAAGAGTGGGTATGGTGATTTGCTACGAGTTTATGGTATAGGTTAGGTGCTATGCCAAATGAGTTGAGGAATGAGAAATGTTTATGTATGGGAGCCTTGGATATAAGAATGGTGAGTGTTTGGTTTATAGACGGTTATCTTTGACATGTGGTGGTACAGAGGGCAATGAGATATAGATATGGTTTGGTATTAGTGAGTTACGAGGACGTAACATTTGTCTTAAGAGGAGTAGGATGCGATAAAACAGATTTTGATGGTTGTACATATGGTAATATATTCGGAAGTTGAGTCTTGATGTAGAATAAAAGATCGATTCGTGTTGTGGGTGATTTTATTAAAGGTAATGACCGGGCTTGTAGTAGCGTGATGTTTAGGAGTGTGAGAATATTTCACTAGTGTTGACAGTTGGATGATGAGGTTACGAGTGTGAGTAAACTTCGAGGACGAAGTTCCTTTTAAGGGTGGTAGAATGTAACATTCCGTTTGATGTCTATGAGTGTCTTGGTATTGGATTCGATAGTTGATGATATTATGGAGCTAGCAGCATTAGAGGATGGTAGTTAGTTATGTATGGAGTTGGTGTCGTGAGAGATAGATATGTGGTAGATACGGTATAGTGAGTCATGTTGTGGAAGTAAACATAGTTGGTGGAGGGGGTGTTAAGAGTTCATATTCTATGTTCGGTCGAGTTCTTGAGTCCTTAGCTAAGTTGTTGTGTCTTGGTCGAGTCAGTATGGTTGTTTTTATGTATGGGTTGAACTTCGGGGACGAAGTTCTTTTTAAGGAGGGAAGACTGTAATACTCCGTATTTATAAGTCTTTGGGTACTCTATCGAGTAGGCCTTACTCTGTCGAGTAAGGGTAAGTTGCGTTTAGAAAAGTTTCGACTGTTGGGTACTCGATCGAGTAGGCGGGATACTCGATCGAGTAAGGGGGTAATCGATCGAGTACCTTGGGTACTCGATCGAGTAGCCGGTTTTTACTGGGGAGTTTTCTCGGGTTTTGTTAATTATGCGATTAAGGTATATAAGCTTTGTCGTCATTATTCTAAATCACTTTTGCAAAACCTAAATTACTGTTTAAGAGAGAAAGCAAGCAAGTTCTTCATTCTAATCGCATAATTAGCAATCCCCGGAGTTTGGAAGGTCAGTTCGCATCGTTGGTTATACCGTTGAATTCCTTGCGTCGAGGGTAAGATCTATGTACCCTTTTTATTGTTTTTCCTTTGAATTAGTTAAACCCTAATTTAGAGATTTGGGGGTTTATGTGTAGTATGTGATTTGGTAGCCTCTATATGTTGTATGATAGGAGGAGGGTTCATAGAGGAAGCTTTTGACTCAAAGGCGGTAGAGACCGTCGATTGTGTGCTTACTGTGGGGATTTCCTACTCAGTATTAGTCCCGTAATGGGATGATTGTTGATGTGTTGAGATTGATTGTTTGATATAGTAATTGTATTGTGACGGCTGTGATTGTGATTGTACATTGTTGATAGATTCAGACTGTTGTTGATATTGTGATTGTGATTGGTTGTCTATGGTTCTCGAGATGCGTTCTCGGCTGAGTGGAGTCACTTGCGGGAGTGGCTTCACGCCCTAGTTTCGCCCTTCGTGGAACCCGCCACGAAAGGGGATGTGCACATTAATGAACAGGGAAATCGCTCAATATGAAGAGAGGGGATTTGGTGGGTACTGCTGCGGTCCCCCACTGGCAGGGCTGGTCCAGTGGACAGTCGATGATTGAGATTGTTGGGATTGGTGTGATTGAGTGTGTGTGTGTGACGGTTAAGCTGTCTGGTTATCTTATTGTTGATATATTGAATTGTGTGATTAGTACTGACCCCGTTTAAATGTTTTAAAAACTGTGGTGATCCATTCGGGGTGGTGAGCGATTTGCTTAGCGGTATATCTTGGATACGCGTGGGATCTAGTCAGGGATGGAGTCATCACATATCCGAGTCTTTAGTCTTCCGCTGTGTTTGTTAGGACAGTTCCTTTCGGTTGGTTTATAGTTTGAGAGCAGTTGTCTTTTGCTTACAGTTGGTTTTGTTATGTAATCACTTAACTTGTTTAATAAAGTAAGTTTCTTCATTGTCTTATGATTATCATGCCTCAGGTAACCGAGATGGTAGCATCCTTATACCTGAGTGGTCCTGGTAAGGCACTTGGAGTATGGGGGTGTTACAATGGTGAACCGACATCCTAGCATTCTTCTCTTTATTTGATCACAACTTATTTCATTTTACTATTTTTATTACTCTTTTTCTCTTTGCCTTAATCTCATTTAGTAGTTTAGAAAACAAAGTCAAAAACCACAATCTGTTACCGTGACGGACTAGATAACAAGTAGATATAATAGCCTCCCTGTGGAGTACGATACCCGACTTACCTCTACTATATTAGTTGAGCCGGTTGGTTTATTTTTGATAGGGTTGCGACAGTCGTGTCAAATTTTGGCACCGTTGCTGATGCGTGCATTTTATATAGACTTTTTGTATCATATTTGCATGCATCTCTATGCATATTTAGTAGTGTTTAGCTACAAATGTCCCCTGAATTGTCTACTTTGGTTTCTCTTGTATTATTTGCAGGTATGAACCGGAGAGGAGCATAATCAAGCCTAAAACATGACTCTATGCATGCATTTAGGAGATGAGTTGAGTCGGAGCTTGGAGACTACTATTTTGAGATGCGCAAAGAAGTAAGGTAGCTAGGCGAGCAAAGGAAGAACTTCAAATTACTAGTGCCTATTTTGAAGAGCCATATCTCGAGTTATACAATTGATTTTCAAGTGATTCTAAATGGAGATAAAATCTTGTCCTCTTAGCTTTCCAAGCTACCAGAAACGCTCTGTTTTCCCAAGTAACGAAGAAATGGCGGCCGTTTGAAGTTCAGTGCGCGAAGCAGGAATTGTGCGCTGGAAAGTACTCAATCGAGTACTATCTTGTTCGATCGAGTCCTTTTTTCTACTCGATCGAATGGTTCGTTTTTGATAAGTGTTCGACCGAGTACCTAAAGTCCTCGATCGAGAGGTTTTAGCTTGGATTTGTTCGATCGAGTGATATGAAAGTCCTCGATCGAGTATTTAGTTGTTGGACGCGGGCTTTTTAGCATTAAGTTCGTGTTTTAGGTTTAATAATTGTCTTTCCTATAAATAGGAAAGACGTCATTAGGTTTAATCTCTCTTCTTTTCTCTCTTTTGAAAACGGGATACTGTTGAACGCTGCTTTTCTCTCATTCTCGGATCTGAACTTTTGTAATTCCTTCTTCCCTTTTATCCTAGTATTCTTTCTCTTCCTTTAATCTTTTTACTATGCTTTCTATTGCTTTATCTTTCCCTTTTTCTTCACCCATTATTATGTTTAGCTAATTCTCCTGCTAGGATTTAGGGGATTCAATGAGTTGTTGTTAGTTGCTAACTAGGTTTGCAGATCTGTTGCTAAAATCATGTCTTTGTTGTTAATCACTGCTATTAATTGTTCTTGTCTACTTGAGTCGACGCAATTAGATAATTAATCTTGGTACACCTTGACCTAGATCGGGAGATTGGAATGGGTAAGACCAGCAGTGTACATTAGGATGCTTTAGTGAGGGCGGAAGCTAAACTAATAGTGTTTTAGGGTGAATTGAGACCGTAAGGAGATATTCGTTGACCCTTAGACCGATACAAGTGACCGATCTGTGACCTTAGCTGTAATTATCTGACATTCATTGGTAACCCGACAATCCTAGTTCTCTCTCTTTATTGTTAATCCCTTTTATTCTTTTCTCTCGCTTTAGTTAGTCGGTTTAGATAACAAATCAACAAAACCCCCGCTTTAGTGACATTAGACATACTAGAATAACAAGTGGATAGTGACCGCCTCCCCTGTGGAGATCGACCCTACTTCCACTAGCTTCATTTTATTTTAGGTATTTATTTTTTATACTAAACTACGCTATCGATTCTTAGGGAGGCACTTAGCCTATTTACTTGTCTATTTTCACAAGATCGGTCTCAAGGGATTCTTTTTAATTCCTTAAGACAGTTCTTATTATTTATTCTTTCTTAGTTTTGTGTATGCCCAGTCTAACAGTCGAATTAGCACCACCGATCCCGAACCGGAGCGGACCTTTCACCGTAGAGACAGAACTTGTTGAGAAAGAATCGTCAAGAGGAAGCCTTGAGTACTTTTGAACCTGATCTTGAAAACTTTATTTTTGCAAAAGACCGGTCTTTAGAGGAAGACACTTCTATTTCTGCAGCAGTTATTAAATCTGCAAAGATGCCTAATATTGCCAGTCATTCCGAGCCTACAGGTGACTTCATTCCTAAAGGTTTTAATCTTGCAACGGAAGATGGGAATACATTTGATATTCGTCCATCTTACATTAATCTAGTGGAAAGAAACTCCGTATCGTGGAGTAGCTGGTGAAGACCCAACAAAGCATATAGAGGTCTTTATATATTACTATTCTACCATTCCCGCTACTAAGGGAGTGACACAAGACAAGATAAAGGAAGTCCTTTTTCCTTTCTCTCTTACTGATGGAGCCCAAGAGTGGCTAACTGATCTGGATAAGACTGCAGCTGGAATTACCAACTGGGAGACCTTGGCCCTGAAGGAAAAGTAGATCTATATACTAACATATTCATATATGTTATAATTTAATTTGTCATAAAATTAATGATTGATCTTATGCATGCAAATATTTAAACAAAATAAAGAAGAAACTTGTTCTTACATTGGAAATTTGGTTAATATGGGCACAAGAGAGATCACCTTTCTCTCTTGTTCTTGAGCTTTCCTTTTGGATGAACAAAGACCCAAGTGTAGGATCTCTCCCAAGGATTTATACCCAAAGCTTTCTCTTAATTAAAATTAATATTATAGATACTAGTACAATATTAATCTTGTAGAAAAATGACCCAAAAATATTATAAGACACTTAATATTTTCGGTTTTGGGAGGAAGAAGAAGAGAGCTTTTTATCTCTCTAGAATTCTTATTTTGGATGAGTAAAGAATGAATTGCACTAACTACATTTTTAGTGTATTATTAGGTAAAATAAGATGAAAAACCAAAATGGTTTTTCATCTCAAAAACCGGTGGGAAGGAGAGGCAAAGGGAGCCAATGCATGCCTTTGTTTATCTTCACAATGCAAACTAGGGTTGCATGGCTAGGCTATTAGTGAATGATTATGTTCTCCAATAATTTAAACAACACAATATTTAGCCTAATCGTCCCCTAATTTCGGTACCTTCATAAGATGGAACCCATTTTATTTTTGTCAAATTTGTCAATATGTCACATGTCATATGTTACATAAATTTGTTATGTATTTTTAACATATTAAAAATCAACGTATTAATAAAATACGTCATATACAAAAATCCACTTAGTAATTCATAATTACTTGTACCAAAATATTTCTCCAATTATAAACCACAATAAATTGTATTTATAATAATTCATTCAAATTTAATTGTTTCCTTAAACAATAATTTCATCTGAGTAATGATACAATTCGATTACTCAGACCGTATCTCATTTAATCAAATTTCAATGTGATACGTAAATTTTTCCTCCAAAATCGTCCGTCAATTTTTCAAGTAATTTAATTAACTCGTAACGTTATACGATTAATTAAATGATCAATTAAGAGTGTTGCCCTATAGGTATGACCTAGGGGGTCAACTGATCACCACCGTCGCACGACAGTAATGTCAAACTCTAGTCAGCCAATCATTACCGATATATGTTGACCAGTTGACAGTAAAAATTACTTCCCAATTGTATTCTTTATAATGAGATTTAAACATGTGATCATCATGATCAACAGTCGTGATCGCATTATTGTCGGAGGACACATATTCCAACAATCTCCCACTTCCTCGACAAGTGTGCGTCACCAATTCTCTTGTCCTATTACTATCTCCCACTCAATGCAAGGTGTCTTTCAGGTCGTACTTGCAAGTGATCATATCGAGAGTGGTTTCCTCGATCTGGAGAATAACTGATTGACCGGATTTATCTATCATAGTTACCTTCCGAGCGTGGCCACGCATTTCCAGTTCATTACTCCTCGAATGGCCCTGAGATATTGTTATAACCCTGACTAGGGGTGGACAATTTCTATCGCACTCATTCCCTTCGACTAGCCACAACCATCATAACCCAAAATATGCCCATTTGACCCCATTTACGAAGGTCGTAGTAACACAAATCAAAGTTAATCTGAAACTGTGCCATCTTAGGCGAATAGTCTTTAGTCAAAAGAATCGACTCATTTGAATACTATAGCAGCTCTCGCCACGACCAGGCTATATAAATTTGCCCGAACTCTATAAGCGGTCATTAGGCCCGACAAAATGTTCCTAACAGTCTGCCTATGTGATCGACTAGTCATCACACATGACTCTATGGCACTTGAACTTGCCATCAATCGCATCACACTCTAGTCACTTCGAGACGTCACCTCATGTAAGTAACTATGGGCAAATACAATGTTAGTCCATGTTCACTTTAACGGGGTTCAATTGTCTCCACAACCCATTTGGATATAACAATGTACAAGGTGAGTTAATAATAACTCAAACGACAAATGTCGACATCACACTCGGGTAGTCAATACCATATTACAACCTTGTGATGTATATCGTAAGTGTAAACACTTATTGATTGCAATAGAAGTTTAACATGCCATGTGTCCATGTGTTCAAACTTCTTATAATCGCATTTTCCTTTACATTCATGTTCTCTCTCATAGCATGAATCTTACCAAGTACACATCAAGGTTCCCGACCTCGGTTTTGGTTCTTTATCTTGAAAGAACTTCCTTATCGATTGTCACATAACGAACGAATTTGTGGTGAATGATATAACTTGTATTGATCAAGTACTCCATCCACACACAATGCACTAGGTATATGTTTTGCAGAATCTTGCAACAATTTGACAAGATGATTAGCCTAGCACTTCTCACAAGTCCTAGCATAGCTAGGAAAGATTAGTTTTGAGTAACTTCTTATTCAACTAAGTATCTTTCCAAAAACCTCTTATTTCTCCTTTTGATTTGAAAAGTTTAGGATTTTCATAAATCTTTACGTGTGTTCGAACTTTCTATATTATGTGCAACCTCTTAACACATAATAGAGTATTCCGTCAAACACCGAAATCGCTCATCGGATTCTACTTGAGAATTCATGACGTTTCTATTATGGCTTACCAATCAATCATCATGCTCTTATGGATATGATTTATAATTGGACATGTACATGATTTTTCTAATGGCGGAAACATTAGTTACTAATAATCATGAGATCAACCGTTCATAGGTTCAATGAACGACCATGACTGCTAATGGCAATTCCATTTTCATCTACATGAATAACCTATGTGAATGTTGATACGATGTGTATCTCTTAATACTAATCCAATATTTCTTGTCGTAATTGGATTCATCATAGTCCAATATTCATCCAGAATTGAAAACTCAAATACTTCTTTGTGAAAGAAGATATTAGCTCGTCATTCCTAATGAGTAATGAGTTCTAAACATTTAAAGGATGATAGCTCCCACTAAATTCCATGTCTTCACATGATAATTTACTAACTCCCACTCAATTCCACATGTTTCGAAATTGACTTCTCAATCGAAACTTTTCAAGAATTGAATATAAATTGCATTGCCAAGTTATTAAGATAAAACCATATATGTTCCCATCATATCCATTCAAAATACTTATTTTGAAGTGGTCATTATCTTAACCTTATTAACAGAGATTTTAATCTCTAACTCATACATGTCATAATGATGTGTAGCAAATGTCATTATTCAAATATAAATAATATCTAGAACACGTCCTTCGAAATACCCTTTTGGAAGGAGGTTTAACCATTTTATTTTCATAATGAGGTTAAGTAATGACATCTGCGTGGTTTAAAACTTTGGCTATTGAAGATATCGGTATATCAATCCTTGCAACCTCTAGTCATAAATATCGCTTATTACTTAGGATGTTACATTGATTCATTTAGGCTCTTAAGTAAATCTCAAGGTTGAAACTATTGGTCAAAATTTATCATAAACTTAGTCAAAAACTCTTGTTAAAACTTTACATTAGTCATTTTGTTCCAAAACTTTCTTTTGGTCTCCTCGTGTAGTTATCTTAAGAATATACTCTTATGATTACTTCACTTGGTCTCTTTAGTCATATAGACCTTACTTGAGACCATAGATCTCATCTATTTTGGTATACTATATAAATAGATATACCTTCATTCAAATCATTCTACCTTGCGTAGATCTCATTTACACAAGTACACAAATTTATCTTGTCTCGTGTGTTGTGTCCTCATTTTTCTCCCACTCTTCTTTAGAATAAATACACTAGAGATTCAAAGATAGCATATGAGACACAAATAATTATGTTAAAATTTTAAGGAGAACTATCTCATAGATTGACTAATAGTTTTAGATTTCATATGTGTACTTGGTGATTGACATTCCTTTAAGAGAGTTCATAGACTCAAAATCGCTTTATAAATGATCATACACAAGCCTTAAGCATGTGGACATATAATGAAACCCGTCATTATATTTGTCTATTAGATCACTTTATGTTATATGTTTCTAAGAACAAGCATTTAAACATGAATTTTAGAACAAAAGGATAAAATGATAAAACGGGTGACTTGGGTTGCAAACCAAGTCACCATTATCCAAAAATACAACCCATTATCCAAAATACCTTTCCATGTCGAACACGGAAACTTAAGGTTCTAAAATCCAAAACATAATTTAAAATAAGACAATGAAAAGCAAAGCTCCATGAAAGCTATCCCTAGCTTCTTGATGGTTTCTCATGCTTGCTTTTCCTTTCCCTTGTCTTTGCTTGGTGGAGGCCCTATTTTCAATAAAAAAGGGAGATACATTATCACAACTTTGCATCATAATACCATAGTTGAATTTAGAAACATAAAAGAAGGATAGTCATTTACCTACTAGAGTGATCTTTCCAGCCTTAATATCACCAAGGTATTTGGAACAATTCTTTTCCAATGTCCCATACCATTACAATAATGGCATTTATCAAGAGGACCCTTCTTAATTTTTGAAGTGCTAGCTTCACAAGTCTTAGCTTTGGTGAATGTGGGAGCTTGCTTCTTACCCTTCCTCTCATTCTTATTGAACTTCCCCTTACTCTTAGTGCTTATGTTAAGCACATACTTTGGAGGGTTCACATTTAACCCCATGTCCCTCTCGGCTTGCACAAGTAACTTGTGCAATTCTTCAAGAGACACATCCTTGTCTTGGATGTTAAAATTCACCCGGAATTGAACATACGCTTTCACTTTGGACAAGGAGTGTAGAATCCTATCTACAATGAGTTCTTTGGGGATTTCAACCTTTTGAATCTTCAAGGTCTCGACAAGCTCCATAAGTTTGAGCACATGAGGGCTAACCTTTTGGCCCTCTTTGAAGTCGAGATCAAAGAATGCCGCGGCCGCCTCATATTGGATGATCCGCGGAGTTTGTGAAAACATTGTCACAAGCTTGGAGTAAATCTCATTAGCATTGCCCATTTTAAAGGCTCTCCTTTTGAGGTCCGCCTCCATCGCAAATATCAAGACATTTTTCATTGCGGCGGACTCCTTTTGGTAAGCCTCATATGCTTCCCTAGTGGCGGCGGTCGACCTAGTAGTAGGTTCGGGAGGAGAGGCCTCGGCAAGGTAACGAAGCTTGTCGTCACCTTGGGCGGCCAATTTGAGTTGGGCATCCCAATCGGAGAAATTTGACCCATTCTTTTCAAGTTTACATCGATCCATGAAGGATCGGAGCCAAGATGTATTAGCGAGAGGCGTGGCGTTAGGAGTGGGTGTTGCCATTTGTTATGAGGAAAAAGAAGTGGTCTACAAAACAAAATAGAAGGAGTAAAACAAATGTCGTTTTAACAATAATACTCGTAAAAATTATAATTTAAACAAGTTTTATGCATTTTTCTAGTGACCTCTACCCAACTAGATAAATGATTCCAAGACCCAAATTCATATTAACTTGGGCACGGTGTGGCCGATACATCCCTTATTAATATAACTCGGTGGATTAACGTTTTAATCGATTCTACTTTTAGAACTCTTGGTCGATAATATTACATTAACAATTATCTTTAGCCCAAAACACATCCGACAAGGGCACGGTGTGGCCCATACATCCCTTATCAAAAACTTTTGTTGAGTTCAATCCAAATTTCGAATAAATGTGTCCATTATCCAAACCCATATTAACTTAGGCACGGTGTGGCCGATACATCCCTTATCAACATGAATTCGGTGGATAGACATTTATCACCCATTTCCCCTACGTAACAAGGTTTGTACCCCGGTGTGGCCGAGTGCACTCCCTCGCGAAATAGGTTTTCATGGTTTCTACTATTTGATAAGGCTATGTCTCAATTAATTGTTTTAGCGAGAGGTCATGTCAATTTGTTATCTATCACATTTTAAGTGAACTAAAGCGGTGAACTACGATAATTTTAATTGACACGGTCGATAAACTCGATGAAAGAAGATGCATGTTTTAGTTATGGCGATTTAGCGATGCATGTGACATAAAATAAAATGCAAGCATAAAATAAATCCTAGTATGGCCTTCCTAAAATAGAAAAACTATTTAACTATTACATATTCGGAAACCAACTCCATTGGTCCCTTGAACTTCGGTTGTGGCACGCATCTCGAGGTAACACTGTCTTTATGTATCGCCATCTTGAAGAAATCCGTCTTTGGGAACTCCGAGATAAATTAAATTACATAGCAAATTACATAATTTCCTATTATACATTTGTAACTAAAATAAAATAAATCTATTAAATTACAAAACGGTGATACGAGATCACAATAAAATTACAACTGAATCGATATTCCAATACATTTCGGGAAATACCAATTAAAACTATGGCCATACTAAGTAAAATTACATAATTCAAAAATTACATAAATTAAAATTATGACAATCATAAAGAAAAAGTAGCATTATAATATGTATGAACATGCCCAATTTTATGCTAAATCGCCTTTAATTAGCCAATATCGTATATTACTTGGTTTTTACGGATTTGCATGATTTCAACATTTTACAATCACAAAAATTACATAAATTCAAATTTATGCATAAGTTAATTACCCTAACCTCTTAGGACTCAAAATTTAGTCTTCACTAATAATTTGACCATAATTAACTCATATTTATAAAATTGTTCATTAATGGACCAAAAATTACAAAAATAAGCTATAAACTTCAAATAAATTAAAAATTTGAAATTTCAACTCATGAACATTCTGGAAAAATACCATGACACTCATAATGATCAAAACTTTAGGTCAAAAATTTCGAAATTTTTCCGGAAAAACAATGTTGCGGTTTATCGGTTTTAACCAGAATAATCATAAAAACATGTGAAAAATTATATACATTAACTTTTCAATTTTAGATCTGAAAAAGATAATAAAATGCAACATTGGACGTTTTTCCTTAGTCATAGATTATGTTTTATTAATTTTTCACTAATAATGTCACTATTTATGCTATTTTTCTTCAAAAATCCATAAATCATGCAAAAAGACTTCACTATAGCCTATTATTTTACACACATCTTGTAACATTGCATATGACAACATACTAAATTTCTATGACCAGATTCGAAATTTAACTCATATTAATCTATTTTTCACCTAAATCCGAATTTAATAATGAAAAATCCATTTTTCGAGCATAAAAAGTCCAAAAAATATAAAAATTTACAGGTTATCTCAAAATAATATATGTGACAACATATCCAAAAATCACTGGAAAATACGAAGTATAGCTAATTTTAGACCGAAAAAGACATTTTTACTCATAAAATCATATTTAAATGCCATTATTGTATAATATGAACAATAAAAATCCGTAAATTAACCAAAATATAATAAAAACATTTTAGGACCAGAAATTTAATATGCATAAATTAATTTCGTTATATATCATAATAACACAAATTTTACAAGTTTTATATGTTAATCTTTATAACTCGGAAAAACTTTTAACCGATTTGCATGCAAACAACCATGGCTCTTGATACCGATTGAAGGAAAAGTAGATCTATATACTAACATATTCATATATGTTATAATTTAATTTGTCATAAAATTAATGATTGATCTTATGCATGTAAACATTTAAACAAAATAAAGAAGAAACTTGTTCTTACATTGGAACTTTGGTTAATATGGGCACAAGAGAGATCACCTTTCTCTCTTGTTCTTGAGCTTTCCTTTTGGATGAACAAAGACCCAATTGTAGGATCTCTCCCAAGGATTTATACCCAAAGCTTTCTCTTAATTAAAATTAATATTATAGATACTAGTACAATATTAATCTTGTAGAAAAATGACCCAAAAATATTATAAGACACTTAATATTTTCGGTTTTGGGAGGAAGAAGAAGAGAGCTTTTTATCTCTCTAGAATTCTTATTTTGGATGAGTAAAGAATGAATTGCACTAACTACATTTTTAGTGTATTATTAGGTAAAATAAGATGAAAAACCAAAATGGTTTTTCATCTCAAAAACCGGTGGGAAGGAGAGGCAAAGGGAGCCAATGCATGCCTTTGTTTATCTTCACAATGCAAACTAGGGTTGCATGGCTAGACTATTAGTGAATGATTATGTTCTCCACTAATTTAAACAACACAATATTTAGCCTAATCCTCCCCTAATTTCGGTACCTTCATAAAATGGAACCCATTTTATTTTTGTCAAATTTGTCAATATGTCACATGTCATATGTTACATAAATTTGTTATGTATTTTTAACATATTAAAAATCAACGTATTAATAAAATACGTCATATACAAAAATCGACTTAGTAATTCATAATTACTTGTACCAAAATATTTCTCCAATTATAAATCACAATAAATTGTATTTATAATAATTCATTCAAATTTAATTGTTTCCTTAAACAATAATTTCATCTGAGTAATGATACAATTCGATTACTCAGACCGTATCTCATTTAATCAAATTTCAATGTGATACGTAAATTTTTCCTCCAAAATCGTCCGTCAATTTTTCAAGTAATTTAATTAACTCGTAACGTTATACGATTAATTAAATGATCAATTAAGAGTGTTGCCCTATAGGTATGACCTAGGGGGTCAACTGATCACCACCGTCGCACGACAGTAATGTCAAACTCTAGTCAGCCAATCATTACCGATATATGTTGACCAGTTGACAGTAAAAATTACTTCCCAATTGTATTCTTTATAATGAGATTTAAACATGTGATCATCATGATCAACAGTCGTGATCGCATTATTGTCGGAGGACACATATTCCAACAGGCCCTTGCTTTTTATAAAAGATACTTTCCTCCACAAAGAACTAATGCACAGAGAGGGAAGATTACGAGTTTTAAACAAACTCCAGATGAGAATTTGTACGGAGCATGGGGTCGGTTTAAGAAGCTTGTTCGGTCCGTCTCACATCATGGTTTTAACCAGTGGTTTTTGTACAACCAGTTCTATAATGGGTTGTATGATGACCACCGCGCTATTTTGGATGCTGCACCCAATGGTCGGTTTCAAAAGAACATTGATGATGACAAAGTTTGGGGAACTATAGAATAGATGGACACCCATTGTGTTGAATATGGGAATCCTAGAAGCGGCATTAGAATGGTTTCTACTAATAATAGTGCACTTGTGGCCCTGCTGGAAGCCATGAATGCCAGATTTGATAAGTTCGAGTTGCAGGCCGCGGGGAATCAACAAACGGTTCACTTGTTATCTAGACAAGAGACCGTCTCATGTGAGAGATGTGGTGGTAATGATGGTCATACTGCCGTGGATTGTTTAGCTGAAAAGGAGCAAGTCTATGCCTTTCAACAATATAGGTAAAGAGGCTCTTATTACAATAACCAAGCTGGAGTCCATCCTAACTTGAGATTGACTTGTCAGAATGTATTAAATACAACACCTCCACCGCAACAACAAGCTTATGTGCCACCTCATAAAGCTCAACAACAAGGCTTTCAAAAGCCTCCATCTTTCCCAACGCCACAACAAGGTGCCTCTTCTAGTGGCATAAGTGATATAGCCGAGTTGAAGTCGATGGTGCAATCATTGACCATCCAATTGCAGAAAAGTGACCAAGCGAAAGATGCTTCTATTAAGTCACTTGAATCTCAAATGGCTCAACTGGCTGCTAATCAAGCTTCAAGGCAACCGGTCATTTACCGTCTCAACCTGACAAGAAACCTCAGGAGACGGTGAATCTGATTAATCTGAGGAGCGGTCTTTCTTATGAGGGACCTAAAATATCAGAAAAGAATGCTGAACTTTCTGACTCGGGGAATGAAGTTACTGCTCATGAACAGTCGTCTTTTGACGAGAAATTGCTGAATCCAAGAAAAGTCCTCGATCGACTGATTTTCGGTAGTCGATCGAGGGATAATGCTTAAAAGTTACTCGATCGAGAGGGTGAAAGTGCTCGATCGAGCACAAGGTAAAAGACAGTTCTCGATCGAGTAGATGAAAGTGCTCGATCGAGCACTATTGCTGAGAAAAGCATTCGATCGAGAGGTACTGTTCCTCGATCGAGTGAATCTGATGATGAACGTGGAAATTCTTTGGCGAAGAAAAATGAAGGACAGCTATCCCAATTACGGTCCCACTTCCGAGGCGATTGCAGAACAAGAAGATTGAACAACAATTCGGTAAATTTGCTAAAATTTTGAAAAGTCTTCATGTTAATGTGCCTTTTGCTGAGTTACTAACCCAGGTACCTGATGTGACCATAATTAGCGCATATTTAGTCCCCGAATTAGCCTTGTTCCCATGCTTTTAGTGCATATTTGGGTCATTTATTGTCTTTAGTTCTTTGTTTTGCATATTCTTTGAGGTTTTGTGTCCTTGGTAGGAAAGGAGTGCAAACCTTGCATTTTCATGGCAAAATGAGACTAAATTGATTGAATCCAATGACCAAGCATCAAGGAGAGACAAGATTAGAAGGCATTTGTACATATTATAGTAGTTGGGCAATGATGAGGAAAGATCCTTGCATCCCCAAGGATTTTATGAAGAAAAGGGAAGAAAAGAAGAAGAACGTACGCTGCATGACAATCCGCCCGTCTTCCCCTGAAGACGCCCGTCCCCAGGACCACAATCCGTGCGTCTTCCATCAAAGACGCCCAGGCAACAGCATCCAGAAGACGCCCGTCTTCTCCCAAAGACGCCCAGGCAGAGACACAGGAATCCGGCCGTCCCGTGCCTAAGACGCACGGATTCCAAGACAGCGCAAATTCGTTTCTTCAAGCTTCAAGAAAGATGCCCTTCCTTCAGAAAATACCGGCGGTTCCTTAAGTAGGGACTTAATTGTCATTTAAGCCCTTAGTTAACGCTAATGCATCCACCTAATTTCCACTATAAATACCCCATTAGTCTAATTGGAAGAGCATGTTCTTCTTATCAATTCTTAGAGTAGTTAATATAAATCAAATCTCTCTTTAGTTTTGTAATCAACAATTAATCAAGTTTTAATACAAGTTTTATTTCCTTAATCTCTCTTTTGTTCATCCTTTATTTTGGGTAATTGAAGATTATTTGGGATATTATTGGGAGATTGACAACCTCTCAATCAAGCATCAAGTACTTCTATTATTCTTTGCTTTATTATTGGAATCATTAGTAAGTATAATTCTCTTAATCCCTCTTTAATTATTGCTAATTACTTTCATTTGTTCATCATGTTTCACTTTGTTGGTATGATTGACAACCTTGCTAGCATTTTCAACATGATAATGAGTGAGTAGTTCCATAGCTAGGGTTAATGGGTAATTAGGGGAAACCAACATGAGGAATGATTCATGCTTAAATTAATATGCTTTCATGGTTTATTTGCTTGCTTGTTTTGATCTCAACTCATGCACATGTTATGTTTGATGAAATGCGAGTCTATGAATCCTTGCATTTTTTACCCATCACCTACCTTTTCAATGAGACTTGTAAGACATAAACCAACTCGAGTCTCATTAGACCATGCATGTTGTTGAGTAGGGAAGACTAAGTCGACTTGTAGGTGTTGTACAATCTAATCGATTCGGCTCCGGGACCCAAACTTTCCTAGGATTGTAAGATATAACCCAACTCAATCCATCACAACAATAATTGCTTGCTTATAATTTGAGAACATGTTTGTATGATCAATTCCCATGAATCCCCTATGACCCCATGACACCCTAGTGCTTTTTATCAATTTTTTACAACCCTTTCAATTCATCTTGCTTATTTACTTTCATTGCTATTTAGTTTAGTGACCTTTTACATCAACCCAAATTGTGACACCCCTAAGACACCACTAGTCTCAATAGAAATCTCATTTCAATTCCCGTCCCTTGGGATCCGACCTTTACTTGCCTCTTTACTAATTGTAGAGTTGTTTGTGAAGCTATAAATTGTGTTTTGGTCTAGGTGCACCTAACGACAAGTTACCGAAAAGATTTAGTAGGTCCGACCAAAAATGGCGCCGTTGCCGGGGAGGGTGTTATCTTGATTTAGATTTTCTTATATTGTTATTAGTTGTGTCTTTCTTTGCCTTGAGGAAGTAAAACTCCTCAAGGTTTGTTCTAATTGTTTTCGAGTTGTTTGATATTTTGCATGTCTAGAAGGTCACAAGGTGATTTGTTACCTTTTGATCGTGAAATTGAAAGAACTTTGACAACCAATAGAAGACTTGCTAGGAGAAATTTGAGAGGTATTAGTGAGTTTGTAGATATTCAACCAACTATTGAGTTCATCAACCCTTTTGCAAGAGAAGGTGAGGAGAACCCAACACAAAATACAACACAAAATCAACCCACAATGCCTAAGTTTTCATCACATTCTGTACCCACCGAGGAGAACCTACCCAATGGTACTCCCACACCACAACATCTAACCGGAAATTTCATTGCCAAATCCGCATTTATCCAATTAGTCGAAAGGAGCCAATTTGGGGGGATGCCTAGTGAAGACCCTCACTCTCATATGGAGACCTTTTGTGACTATTGTGATGCGATTTCTTAAACCGGTGTAACTCAAGACCAAATTCGATGGGTCTTATTTCCTTTTTCTCTAATTGGCACCGCGAAACAATGGTTGAAGGGCCTTGATAAGGCCACTCTCGGAATTGATTCTTGGAAAAAGTTGGCTCTAGCTTTCTACAAAAAATTCTACCCACCGGAAAAGACTAACATGCTAAGAGCTCAAATTAAGGGTTTTAAGCAAAGGGATGAAGAATCTTTGTATGAAGCTTGCGAGCGGTTCAAAGGAATTTGTCGCTCATGTCCTCACCATGGACTTAGCGAGTGGTTCTTGGTACAACAATTTTGGAACGGTCTATATGAAGATTCAAGGAACATTCTCAACATGGGATCAAATGGAATGTTCACCGAAGTTGATGACAATCAAACTTGGAACAAAATTGAGGAAATGGCGGTCCATAACTCACAATATAGTAGACCTCGCAAGGCTACTAGAGGAGGAAAGCATGAAGTGGACTCTGTTACTCAATTGGGTGCTCAACTTAGTGCTCACATTGATATAATCAACTTGAAGTTTGAAAAAGCTATTGCTAGACTTGAAGAAGCCTCGAAATCACCAAAGCATCATGTTAATGCCATGACGGCATCCTCATCAATCCCAAGTGGGATATGTGAGAATTGTGGAACTTTGGGACATGACTCAAGTGAATATAGGGGAACAAATGAACAAGTGAATGCTTTCCAAGCATACAAGAGTGGTACCCCTTATTCTAACTATTACAATGAAAATACCAAATTCCATCCAAATCTCTCATACAAAAGCCAAAATGTTCAAAACCCTCAAACAACATACACCCCACCTCCCATGAGAAACCAAAATCAAAAACCCTTTTACAACCAAAACCAAGGTTACCAAAATCAAAATCCGTACAATCAACAAAATGACCAAGGTTTTGATGTTCAAAAAGCGGTCCTTCAAATGCAAAAGAATCAACAAGAATTTTTCACTCAAATGCAAAAAGATAGTCAAGCAAAGGAAACCACCATCAACAACATCCTAGCTCACACCAAAATGTTGGAAACCCAATTAACTCAACTAGCATATTCAAGCTCACAAAGACAAAAGAGGCAATTACCACCTCAAAGTAATCCCCCAAGACATGAAACAGTTAGTGCCATTCACTTGAGAAGTGGTACAAGGTATGAAGCACCGAAGAAGCAAGTTGAGGATGAAGTTGTGGAAGCTAGTGATAAGGAAGAAATTGTGCAAAACTCCAAAGATGGAGAATCATCAAAAGAAGAAATTTCAAAGAAAAATGAAGACAAGGTCAAGGAGAAGGATCCCATTGTGATTAAACTTCCTTTTCCAAGTCGTCAAGCCAAGCCCAAATTTGATGACCAACTTGGAAAGTTTATGGAAATTGTGAAGAATTTAGAAGTCTCAATTCCTTTCACGGAATTAATCAATCACGTGCCGGCCTATGCGAAATACATGAAAGACATCCTCACAAAGAAGAAGTCAATCCGGAAGCTTGAGACTATCGCCTTCACTAAGGTGAGTAGTGCAATACTTCAAGGGAGTTCACCTCCAAAACTCAAGGATCCGGGAAGCTTCTCAATACCGTGTACCATTGGCGACACGACGATCAACAAAGCCTTATGTGATCTAGGGGCTAGTGTGAGTGTTATGCCGTACTCGGTGAGTAAAAGGTTGGGGATGGGAGAGCTTAAATGCACCAATATCACACTCCAAATGGCCGATAGATCGACGAAGACACCATTAGGGATATGGGAAGATGTTCCGTCATTTAATTGGGAAATTTTTCATCCCGGTGGACTTTGTCATTGTTGATATGGAAGAAGATTCCAACATTCCAATCATTCTAGGAAGACCTTTCTTACACACAGCGGTGCGGTGATTGATGTGAAACATGGAGAGCTCACTCTAGAAGTGGGAGATGAGAGTATAACTTTTAATCTTGACAGGACTATGAGAGCTCCCCGTTTACATGAACCATGTTTTATGATCGATCATTATAGCCGGAAGGATAATAGGAAGAAGTCGGAACTCCAATGGAAGAAGAAAATTGAAGATGCTCCATTCAAAGAGCAAGTGAATTATAACAAAGAGAGCTTGCAAAGCTCACCAAAGTCAAGCAATGAAGAAGATGGCCTCATTGGCCAAAACAAGATAATGGGAGAGTTGTCTCTATCAACTCAAGAGATCTTTAGTGATAAAGTAGATGAAGTTTGTGGTCTTTGGGACGATGAGTTTGAAGGGATTTTCAATCCCTACATTGGTAATGCTATCGATCAAGACCGACAACAAGGGCAAAGATCTATTGAAGAACTCTATCACGACAATGAACAAGCTTTTGATTACTTTTTCAAGGTGTTGAGCAACATCAACAACACCTTGGACATGCCCCCTTGACATCTCATCAAGAATGAGAGTTTGGCGGAGTCCTCCCTAAACCACCATTTGTAAATATTTCTAACTCCCTAACTCGCATTTTAATTCTTAATTTGCATTTTTGGATTTTTTTTTATACTTTGATCAAGATAATTATCATGTTTGAGAGAAGTGAGGGAGGGACTAATAATTTCAATTTTTGTGTAGTGCTTTAGCTTAGTGTGGGGATAGCAATTGCCTAGGCTATTCATGCCTTAGTAGTGCCCCCACAATGAAGAACACGAGATTTTGAAGAATGAAAAATGACAAGGGATATGCAAGGTACACGGATGGAACTGAATCCGGGTAAAAGGGGTAGAACCTGAGAGGTTTCAAGAGAATCCGCCCGTCTTCAGACAATCCGGGCATATTGGGCAGAAGACGCCCGTCCTTCTGAGCTGAATTTTTGAAATTTTGTGACTGTTAACGAATCCGGACGTCCTGCAGTAGAATCTGCCCGTCTTCATAAAGACGCCCGTCCTGAAAGAGAAGACGCTCGTCTTTTGGCTGAGAAAAAACAAGAAAAATCCCTGGAAAGGAATCCGCCCGTCTTCTCTTAAAGACGCCCGTCCCGCATTTTCAAATCCTCCCGTCTTTGCTAGAATCCGCCCGTCTTTAGGCGAGAATTTCCAAACCCAGAACAGGCAGAATCCGGTCGTCCCGAAGGAAAGCCGCCCGTCTTCCCCCTGCATTTCAAATTTTTCGAGTTTATTATAAACCCCATCCCACATTCATTTCCTCATTCTTTCATTCAAAACACTACCCATAAACCCCATAACTCCAAAACCCTCATCCTCTCCATTACAAAAACAAGATTCCTCAACAACATTCACCAAAATCAAATCAAAACATCCTTTTAACAACAAATTAATCACTCCTCTTTCAACAACAATCAAAACCAAGCACAAAATCTTCAACCTTTGAGTCGATTTTTGAATTCATAAAGGCAAAGCCTTTCATCTTTAAATCGATTTGGGTGCACTAGAAATTGAAGATTTTTCACTCTTTTCTTGGTTTATTCATCAATGGCAAAGACAAAAGCAACAAAGGGAGCAACAAAAGCAACAAAGGCAAAGGCACTCTCATCAAGACAAAAGAGTCTTCAAGCAAAGAAAGAATTGGCTATGGTGGTAGCTAGCCCAAACTTGGAGGTGCAACAACAACAACCTCCCATGAAATCAACAACATCTACCACTCCAGAAATTGCTCAACTTTCGAATTATCCGGAGGTAATTTTCATTTCCAAATCCCATAGGGACACTTTTGCCAAGTTTGCTAGTAAATCATTTCTATCCACCAAGTTTATTTGTGAAGATGCCTTAGATAAGTTGGGTGTCCTTGAGCAAACTAGAGCCTTCTTTAAAGCCATGGGGTTGGAGAAATTATTTACAACAAAATAATTGACATACCCCTCCCTTACCTTAGAATTTTTGAGTTCTTTGAAAGTTAACAAGGTTGAGACTATGGAAACCATCGAGTTTCGCCTAGCTAATGTTAGTAGGCGCATCTCCTTTGAGGAAATGGGTAAAGCTTTGGGTCTTAGTGATTCACCGATTTATTTCAAGAATGTTGGAAAATATGACCCCGACCCTCTTTGGGAGGCGATTTTCGGAAGGAAATTTGAGAACTTTCATGCTAGTCGCGCTCTATTAGTCCACCATCCGGGCATTAGAGTGTGGCACATGGTTGTAGGGAACACCATCATTGCAAGAAAAGACACCAACCATTTCACCAAACTCGATTTTGTTCTTCTTGAGTCGGCCTTGAACATTGGAAGGGAATTCACCAAGCCTTTCAACTATCTAAGGCCTTTGGTGGATATATGGCTAAACGTTGATTTTGGGAAGCAAGGCACTACCGTCATTGTGAATGGAGGTCTAGTCACTCTTTTGGCTAAATACTTTGATCCTAACTTCAACAAGGATAGCAAGTATGAGGCAAAGAAGGGTGGTCATCTCATTGATATTGATACTATGATAAACAAGTACAAGTGGGTCTCTCATAACCCTCTTGACACCAAGTATGGGTGGCTCACTAGTGAGGCTAGATCTTTTACTTTGCCTTCGAAGATTTGTCGTTTAAGTGTCCACCAGACCAACTATCTCCTTCCACTTTCAAAAGAGGCCGAATACATTATCCGACAACAAAAGGGTGAAATTGAAATGCCCTCCTCTTCCATTTTCACACCACCCTATCCTTTCAAGTACCAAGAGTTCAAGCCCGAAGGTGTTGAAGCAAGCAAAGATTATATGACTCTTCTTATGCAAGAGATGCACAAGCAAGCCTTCAAGGACCGGGAAGATTCTTACTTAGCCCAATATCCACCCCTCCTTCACTTATCTAGGAAAGGACTACTTGACCCTTCATGTCCTTTGCCTAGTTGGGCGGATAGGGAAGTCTTCTTTCCGAGTGCATCTAGGGGTGAGTTTCCGGGTGATAATGAGGTTGTCGGTGATGAAGAGGTTGATGATAGCATTGATGAAGAAGCTAGTGAAGAAGGAGAAGAGGATGATGAGCAAGGTGAACAACAAAGTGAAGAGGGAAGTGGTGCTAAGTCCACTTCTAGTGAGGAAGATGATGATACTGATGATATGATGGAAGATTAGCAAGCTTTGGAGGCTCCTACCCTCTTGAGGTTTGTCTACTTCTCTCTTTGTTGTATTTTATTAATCATGATCATTGTTGGAGTAGTCCTAGCACCATAAAGGACTAACACCTCGGCCCCATTGAGGTGTTCTCATTTTATTGCTCCCACCTTTTAAAAATCCAAAATGACAAATTTAGTTTCATGCATTGCATAGTGTGTACATGAACTACACCCAACCTTAGGACATTAGCAATAATGTCTAACTCGGTTTGGGGAAGTACATACATACACAACGGGAGGTAATCTAAATTATCCTCTCCGTCATAAACAAAAACCATGCATCATATAGTGTAGATTAGTGTAGCTTGCATTTAGTGTAGAAATCAAGCATCATGTTTGCATAATTTCCCATCATTTTGGCCATTGAGGACAATACCCATATTAGTGTGGGGATGGGGAATTCTAACCTAACTTTTATTCAAAAATCCAAAAAAATTGAAAAATTTCGAAAAACCATAAAAATTTGAAAATTGAAAAACCAAAAACAAGTTCTTTTCCTTTGTAGTGTAGTCAAGTATATATTATTGTATATATTGTGTTTGTTCTATCCTTGTTCACATTGATCGACTACGCCACATCCGAGACATGAGGATATTGAAGACCGCATGGTATGATCTTTCCAACCTCCTTTTTCCTCTTTATGTTAATGACTATGTGGCTTTATTTTGATTGATGCGGTATAACAATGTGAACTTAGGACTTGCATTTAGTTTATATGTCATATTAGTTGGTAGAATCACTTGCATTAGGATGTATATAATAGTTGCATCATGGCATTTAGTTGCATTTAGATGAAATATTTTGAAAAGTGCCTAATTGAGAACTTTGACAAGAGCATCTAAGCCATTACAAATACTTTTTCAACATAAGACTTCGCCTACTAGAATGGTTGTTAAACACCCTAGATTGTGTCATGCTAGTGTCTTTCGACCCATGACCCAAAGCCTAGTCAAGGGTTTGCATGTGAGTCACCTATTGTAATAATCCGTATTTATGAGTCTTCGGGTACTCTATCGAGTAGGCCTTACTCTGTCGAGTAAGGGTGAGTTGCGTTTTAGAATAGTTTCTGACCTGTTGGGTACTCGATCGAGTAACTAGGATACTCGATCGAGTAAGGGGGTACTCGATCGAGTACCTTGGGTACTCGATCGAGTAGCCGGTTTGCGGGGAGTTTTTCTCGGGTTTTGTTAATTATGCGATTAAGATATATAACCTTCGTCGTCATTATTCTAAACACTTTTGCAAAACCTAATTTACTGTTAAAGAGAGAAAGCAAGTACGTTCTTAATCCTAATCGCATCGTTAGCAAATCCCGGAGTTTGGAAGGTCGGTTTTCATCGTTGGTTATACCGTTGAGATCCTTGCGTCGAGGGTAAGATCTATGTATCCTTTTTGTTGTCTTTCCTTTGTTTTGGTTAAACCCTAATATAGGGATTTGGGGGTTTTGAGTAGTATGTGATTTGGTAGCATTTGTATGTTGTATGATAGTAGGAGGTTTCGTAGAGGAAGCTTTTTGATACACTTGTAGAGACCGTCTGATAGTGTGCTTTCCAGGTAGGATTTCCTACTCAGTATTAGTCCCATAATGGGATGATTGTTGATGTGTTGAGATTGATTGTTTGATATAGTAATTGTATTGTGACGGTTGTGATTGTGATTGTGATTGTTGTCTATGGTCCTCGAGGCGTGTCCTCGGCTGAGTGGGGTCACTTGCGGGAGTGGCTTCACGCCCTAGTTTCGCCTTCTATGGAACCCGCCACAGAAGGGATGTGCACATTAATGGACAGGGTTATCGCTCATTATGAGGAGCGGGGATTTGGTGGGTACGGCTGCGGTCCCCCACTGGCAGGACTGGTCCAGTGGACAGTCGGTGATTGAGATTGTTGGAATTGGTGTGGTTGTGTGTGTGACAGTTAAGCTGTCTGTTTATCTTATTGTTGATATATATTGAGTTGTGTGATTAGTACTGACCCCGATTGTTGTTTTGTAACCCTGCGGTGATCCATTCGGGGATGGTGAGCAGATATTGAGCAAGTATAAGATGATTACTGGGATAGCTGGGATTGCCACGATATGATGATAGAAGTCTTCCGCTGTAGCTTAGTAGTTTCTTTACATTTCAGTTAGAACAGTAAACAGTCAGTTTGAGAGCATGTATTATACTTTTGGTTTTGGTTTCGAGAATTGTAACCCTTCACTAAGTATTTCTATTTAAACGTTGTTTCTTTATTGTTTATTTGATTATCATTGCCTCGGGTAACCGAGATGGTAATATCTTCATACCTGAGTGGTCCTGGTAAGGCACTTGGAGTACGGGGGTGTTACAAATGGTATCAGAGCGACGATCCTGAAACCTGTAACCAATGAACCTAATGAACATAGGGAGTCAATTAAAATGAACTCGGGGTAAAGGTTGTAGGAGCTAATGCAAAGGCTTGGGAGACGTCCTGAAGTCGCGAACTCGCCCTACAATTTTGAACCGGTCACATGGGAGGTGTATGTCAAGGTCGTATGCGTTGTTTGGTTAGCTTGTGTGTGTATGTGATGAAGTGTGTGTAACCGTTGGGTGTTTGCGGTAGGAAGTTGAGAATGTGAAAGAAAGGTTGATGATATATGTAGAATTTATGTTGGAATGAAAACATGTTGGGTGTTTACAATGTGGCATTTAATAACATGATATAATGATTTCGTAGATCGTATGAAAAGATGCGTAGCATTATATGCTTAGTTATGATATAATGTTGGTTTTATAAAGTTTTTAGCATGTTAGCATATGATATAGCATGCGGGTAGCGTTTCTGAGTTAGCATGACTTGATCGAGTGGGACTAACTTGATCGGGTGGGTTTTTGACGATTTTGAGTCCAGAATCGTGTTTTTGGGCACTCGATCGAGTACCTCGGGCACTCGATCGAATAGGGGGTCACTCGATCTACTCGGTCGAGTATGTTAGAGATCAGAAGGTCTGTTTGGGGTCTGATGTAGGGGCACTCGATCGAGTATGTTGGGCACTCGATCGAGTAGCCTGTTACTCGATCGAGTGTGTTTTGGAACTCGATCGAGTAGGGCCTGGGCGGCTTTTTTTCGTGTTTTGAGGTTTTAGCGCGTATGTTTATATCCACCCCTTTTCTCATATAGTTTCAAGATGCCGCCCAAGAAGACTGCTTTGTATGCGAGAGCTGAGCTTATGAACATAGATGACATCGTTAAGATGTTGGAGCATCAGGATGCTCTTACGGAGGCTTTAAAGACTGTGGGGAAAGATAAGGATAAGGATAAGGAGAAAGAGGTTGATCACTCTAAAATCAGCCTCTATATAGCGAGGTTTAACCCGAAAGAGTACAAGGGGGTTGGGGAGCCGAACCTTCTTGATAGCCGGCTTAGAGATGGAGAACATATTAGATTTGGTTCACTGTCTCCGATGAGATGAGAGTGGAACAGCTGCATTCTATCTTAGGGAGGCAAAAGGTAAGTGGTGGGATACGGTGAAAGTGAGTGCTAAGGAGTTGTATGTGAACCAAGGTTTACCGGCTATACCTTGGGAAGAGTTTCGTAGAGCTATGAGAAAAGAGTTTGTACTGGAGCATGTGAGGAGTAAGTTGAGGGAAGAGTTTGACAGTTTTAAGATGACCGCCGAGATGTCGTGGGCCGAGTACTACAGGCGTTCAATGACAAGTCTAGGTATCTTTGAGGATATGGGTTTGAGTGAGGAGAATCTGGCGTTGAGGTTTGAGAGGGGTTGACCCCTAAGATTATGGATAAGTTACCCGTGAGAGTCCTTACCGATGTTAAGGAAGCTTATGAGAGGGCCGGAAGAGCCGAGAGGTTGGTGGAGATGGCTCGGAGAGGTCGGGTGGTGAGAAAAGGAAGTCTGAGAGCGAGGGTGGTGGCCAATCTAATCACAAGAAAGGCAACTACAATCGATCTAAGGGGTTTTCTTAAGGTCGGGTTCGGTGTTGGGGCTTCCTTTGGGCGTGGTCGTGGAAGTGTTAGTGGTAGTTGGGGAGTGACTCGCTATAGCCGTGGGTGGTGTAGGCCACAAGATACATGAGTGCACAAGTGCACCGGAACCTTCCGGAGACTGCGCGCGCAGCTATGCGAGCAATAGACCGGGCCGGGTCATGGCCAAACCGGGAAGTCAGAGTTACCAGAGTGGAGGCAACCGCAACGGCGGTAATTCTTATCAAAAACCACCAACGAACAACAACAACAACCAAGGGTCGGGTGCTAAGCCGACCACATCACCAAGATCTTGTCCGGGGAGGTGGACAAAGACCAATGGAAAGTTATTCATGATGGAGAAGAAAGCAGGTGAGGAGGATGCACACGTTATCACCGGTACTTTTCTTGTTAATGGTATTCATACCTTTGTTTTGTTTGATTCGGGGGCTTCTCGATCGTTTGTATATTCGAGTCATGTTAAACGGTTGGGTTTAAGGGTGTATGAGTCATCGGTGAGAAAGTTTTTATACCTTCGGGTGCGCCGTATCTTGTGGGAGGTTATATAGGGATGTACCTATGATAGTTGGGCAAGTTGATTTCCCTGTAGATTTGCTAGAGTTTCCTTTTGACGGTTTTGAGATGATAGTTGGGATGGATTGGCTGGGAAAGTATAAAGCTAAGATAGACTGTCATCAAAAGAAAGTGTCTTTAAGAGGTCCTAAGGGCGTTAGTGTGTCTTATCGTGGGTTTCTAGTCAAACCCAAAGTTAAGTTGATTGCAACTGTTACTTTGAAGTCATATCTGAGGAAGGGATGTCCTTTGATATTGTGTCATGTGAGAGATGACCGGATAGAGGGTCCGACAGTTGATCGGATACCGGTGGTGGGAGAGTTTGAGGATGTGTTTCCGAGGAGATTCCGGGTTGCCGCCGGGAAGAGAGATAGATTTCACAAGAGAGTTGAAACCAGGGACGGGGCCAATCTCTAAGGCACCGTACCGTATGGGTCCTAAGGAGATGGAGGAGCTTAGGAAGCAGTTGGATGATTTGATAGAGAAGGGATACATTAGACCTAGTGTATCGCCTTGGGAGCACCGATTCTTTTTGTGAAGAAGAAAGATGGGAGTCTGAGGTTGTGTATAGACTATAGAGAGTTGAACCGAGTGACGGTGAAGAATAAGTATCCTTTGCCAAGGATAGATGACTTGTTTGATCAGTTGAGTGGTGCATCGCCTCTTTTCTAAGATTGATTTGAGGCCGGTACCATCGGTGAAGATTAGAGAGGTGGACATACCAAAGACAGCTTTCACGTCGAGGTATGGTCATTATGAGTATGTGGTGATGCCGTTTGGGTTGTCTAATGCACCGGCAGTGTTCATGGATTTGATGAATAGGATCTTTAGACAGTTTTTGGACAAGTTTGTAGTGGTGTTTATCGATGACATCCTAGTCTACTCTAAGACTAAGGAGGAGCATGAGGAGCATCTGAGGATCGTGTTGCAAACTTTGAGGGAGCATGAGTTGTATGCTAAGCTATCCAAGTGTGAGTTCTGGTTAGAGAAAGTTGCTTTTCTGGGGCATGTGATCTCTAAAGATGGGGTAGTTGTGGATCCGACAAAGATAGAAGCAGTGACAAAGTGGGAAGCACCAAAGAATGTTGCTGAGATCAGAAGTTTCTTGGGTTTAGCTTGATACTACAGACGGTTCGTGAAAGATTTTTCCAAGATAGCTAGACCTATGATAGCGTTGATGAGGAAAGAGAACAGGTTTCGTTGGGATGAGAGTTGTGAGACGGCGTTCCAAACATTAAAGGAGCGTTTGACCACAGCTCCTATCTTAGCATTGCCTGAAGGAATCGAGAACTTTGAGGTTTATACAGATGCCTCAAAGAATGGGTTGGGATGTGTGTTGATGCAGAACGGTAAAGTGATTGCCTATGCTTCTAGGCAATTGAAGCCTTATGAGGAGAACTACCCTACTCATGATCTGGAGTTGGGTGCAGTGGTGTTTGCTCTCAAGATTTGGAGATATTACCTTTATGGAGCAATCTTTAAGGTATTTTCTGATCACAAGAGTCTCAAGTATATTTTCACTCAAAAGGAGTTGAACATGAGACAGAGGAGGTGGATGGAGCTGATTGGCGATTATGACATGGAAATTATCTACCATGAAGGGAAGGCCAATGTAGTTGCTAATGCTTTGAGTATGAAGAGTGTACATTCTCTGTGTACAGCTCTATCTTTGATAAGACTGAGAGATGAGGTAGCGAGGTTTGGGATACATATGATGCAGAAAGGAGATGCCATGGGCGATATGACAGTGCAGCTTGAGTTTTATGATGACATTCGAGGTAAGCAGGCGTTGGATCCTAAGATGACTGAGTGGAGAGCTGGAGTAGAGAAAGGGACAGTGTCTCGATTCTTTATTCATACAGATGGTAGTTTGAGGTTTGATGGTAGGTGGTGTGTTCCTAATGATGAGGAGTTGAAAAAGACTATCATGACAGAGGCACATTGCACACCATATTCAGTTCATCCAGGTGGAGACAAATTGTACAAGGATTTAAAGAACACGTTTTGGTGGCCTGGGATGAAGAAAGAGACAGCTGAGTTTGTGTCCCGTTGTTTGACATGCCAGAGAGTTAAAGGGGAACAGCGACGACCACAAGGTAAGATTCAGTCTTTAACGGTACCTGAGTGGAAGTAGGAATCCATTTCCATGGATTTTATCGTGGGTTTGCCAAAGAGTCAACAAGGTAACAACATGATTTGGATAATAGTGGATCGACTGACCAAGTCAGCTCACTTTGTTCCAATGAAAGATACATGGACTAAAGCACAATTGGCTATGGCCTATCGAAAGAACGTGCTTAAGTTGCATGGAGTCCTTAAGGACATAGTGTCTGACAGAGATGCGAGATTTATATCAAGGTTTTGGAAAGAGTTGCAGGAATCGTTGGGAACAACTTTGAAGATGAGTACAGCATTTCATCCTGCGACAGGCGGACAGACTGAGAGAACAATCAAGACTCTTGAGGATATGTTGCGAGCTCGTGTGATGGATTTTGGTGGTAGCTAGGAACAGAGGTTGGACTTGATAGAATTTTCTTACAATAACAGCTATCACAAAAGTATTGGTATGGCACCGTTTGTGGCTTTGTATGGGAGGAGATGTAGGAGTCCAATTTGTTGGGACGATAGTGTTGACGCAGTGGTTTTAGGACCGGAAATGGTACATGAGATGGTTGAACAGATTAAGATGATCAGGGAACGGATGAGAGTAGCTCAGGATAGGCAAAAGAGCTATGCAGATCTACACCGCCGAGATATAGAGTTTCAGGTTGGGGACAAGGTTCTTTTGAAAGTGTCTCCTATGCGTGGGGTTATGAGATTTGGGAAGAAAGGCAAGCTAAGTCAGAAGTTTATAGGGCCTTATGAGATCTTAGAGCGAGTTGGGGAAGTTGCATATCGTCTGGCTTTACCAGCTGCGTTAGAGAGAGTGCATAATGTGTTTCATGTATCGCAGCTGCGGAAGTATGTGAGTGATCTGTCACATGTGTTAGAGGCAGAGAACTTAGAGCTCGATGAGTCCTTATCATATCTTGAGGTGCCTAAGCAGATTTTTGACCGAAAGTTTAGGAAGACTAGGAGTGGTGAGACAGTTTTGCTTAAGATCCTTTGGTCTAACCACGAGACTGAGGAAGCTACATGGGAGCCAGAGGAAGCTATGAAAGAGCGATACCCTTTTCTATTTGATCAGGTATGTGTGGTTACGAGGACGTAACCTTGTTTCTTTTAGGGGGGTAGGAGATGATCGCAAAGAGTTTTAACCGTTTTATACCCTTTTTGTATGTTGTGTCGGTATGTGTGTCGGGATGAGTTGGGTTAGTAACATGTTTTATGTTGAGTTTTGTTTTGGTAGTGAGTCGGAAGCGTTGGGGGAGTACCTTTGTTTAGTAGTGGTTTGAACTTCGGGGACGAAGTTCTTTTTAAGGAGGGAAGACTATAATACTCCGTATTTATGAGTCTTCGGGTACTCTATCGAGTAGGCCTTACTCTGTCGAGTAAGGGTGAGTTGCGTTTTAGAATAGTTTCGACTGTTGGCAGTACTCGATCGAGTAACTAGGATACTCGATCGAGTAAGGGGTACTCGATCGAGTACCTTGGGTACTCGATCGAGTAGCCTATTTTGCGGGGAGTTTTTCTCGGGTTTTGTTAATTATGCGATTAAGATATATAACCTTCGTCGTCATTATTCTAAACACTTTTGCAAAACCTAATTTACTGTTAAAGAGAGAAAGCAAGTACGTTCTTAATCCTAATCGCATCGTTAGCAAATCCCGGAGTTTGGAAGGTCGGTTTTCATCGTTGGTTATACCGTTGAGATCCTTGCGTCGAGGGTAAGATCTATGTACCCTTTTTATTGTCTTTCCTTTGTTTTGGTTAAACCCTAATATAGGGATTTGGGGGTTTTGAGTAGTATGTGATTTGGTAGCATTTGTATGTTGTATGATAGGAGGAGGTTTCGTAGAGGAAGCTTTTTGATACAAATTTGTAGAGACCGTCGATAGTGTGCTTTCCAGGTAGGATTTTCTACTCAGTATTAGTCCCATAATGGGATGATTGTTGATGTGTTGAGATTGATTGTTTGATATAGTAATTGTATTGTGACGGTTGTGATTGTGATTGTGATTGTTGTCTATGGTCCTCGAGGCGTGTCCTCGGCTGAGTGGGGTCACTTGCGGGAGTGGCTTCACGCCTTAGTTTCGCCTTCTGTGGAACCCGCCACAGAAGGGATGTGCATATTAATGGACAGGGTTATCGCTCATTTTGAGGAGCGGGGATTTGGTGGGTACGGCTGAGGTCCCCATCGCGGCAGGATCGGTCCAAAGGGATGATCGGTGATTGAGATTGTTGGAATTGGTGTGGTTATGTGTGTGACAGTTAAGCTGTCTGTTTATCTTATTGTTGATATATATTGAGTTGTGTGATTAGTACTGACCCCGATTGTTGTTTTGTAACCCTGCGGTGATCCATTCGGGGATGGTGAGCAGATATTGAGCAGGTATGAGATGAGTACTGGGATAGCTGGGATTGCCACGATATGATGATAGAAGTTTTCCGCTGTAGCTTAGTAGTTTCTTTACATTTCAGTTAGAACAGTAAACAGTCAGTTTGAGAGCATGTATTATACTTTTGGTTTTAGTTTCGAGAATTGTAACCCTTCACTAAGTATTTCTATTTAAACGTTGTTTCTTTATTGTTTATTTGATTATCATTGCCTCGGGTAACCGAGATGGTAATATCTTCTTACCTGAGTGGTCCTGGTAAGGCACTTGGAGTATGGGGGTGTTACACCTATCCAACCCCGTGATGCGATGTGGACTTGGTTAACTTGTCTAGGTGACCTTGATTGACCTTGTGGTACGGCAACCCAAAAATACTTTCTATCAATAAGTTTGAAGTGCTCATTTCAAAGATTTTGTATGTGGAAACGTTTTATTGCCAAGGAAACCTCAAATGTTATGAAATGTTGAAATATTGAGAATTTTAGTTGCTTTGATGGAGGCGTACCACTTCGATGTGCTTTGGAGAGGGATCCATTGAATTGGGCCCCCACACGATTGTGAATTCAACCGCCCAGAGACAGAGTGACTATCACCCCGAAAAGCTATTGTTTAGAGGTTAACCGGTTGCCTAATAAGCGATTGGCGAAAGCAAAGGACATTAGCACGGAAGGGACAAACCCCATCTCTAATTTTTGAAATGTGAAAGTTGAATGAGGTCAAATTTTGAATGCTAGTCATATCCACCCTTGTTTATAACGATTTGAGCATTTCATTCCCAAAAAGCCTTTTTGTCAAGCCACTTTGTCGAGCTTGGAATAATCCATGACCTTTACTTTTGTAGAGAACTCGAGACTTGTCATGTCATATGCTACTAGCATCATGGGGATCATCATTCCATACCATCCGATCGCTCTTGACGAAAGTATTTGGAAATTGAAGACGAAAGTAGTCTAGTTTAACACCATTTGGAGGTGATTTAGTGCCATCCTCTTAGCCTTAGTAATTTGTTGAACTAGTATTTATGACGGAATATATGCTCTTAAATTTGTTCTCTTTTAGTTGCCTCCGCCACTTGATGAGGAAGTGGCTATTCCTTTTGTAGATGCATCCATTATTTGATTTTGTGTGCTTAATGTTTGGATGTGTCGCCATTTTGGCAAGACCCACCTTGCCTTGCAAAAAGGCATCCTACCTCATGGTTGTCTTGTTGTGAGTTGAAGGGGCGGAGTGAGACCCGCTAATTGTCTCATATCGGCTATGTTATTAGGTTAGTTTAAATAATGGTCCTAGTCTTTGTCACCTCTTTACTCGGGACGAGCAAAGGTTCGGTTTGGGGATATTTGATGTGACCATAATTAGCGCATATTTAGTCCCCGAATTAGCCTTGTTCCCATGCTTTTAGTGCATATTTGGGTCATTTATTGTCTTTAGTTTTTTGTTTTGCATATTCTTTGAGGTTTTGTGTCATTGGTAGGAAAGGAGTGCAAACCTTGCATTTTCATGGCAAAATGAGACTAAATTGATTGAATCCAATGACCAAGCATCAAGGAGAGACAAGATTAGAAGGCCTTTGTACATATTATAGTAGTTGGGCATTGATGAGGAAAGATCCTTGCATCCCCAAGGAAATCCCCTGAAGAAAAGGGAAGAAAAGAAGAAGAAAGTACGCTGCATGACAATCCGCCCGTCTTCCCCTGAAGACGCCCGTCCCCAGGACCACAATCCGTGCGTCTTCCATCAAAGACGCCCGGCAGCAAAGATCATCCGAAGAGACGCCCGTCTTCTCCCAAAGACGCCCGGGCAGAGACACAGGAATCCGGCCGTCCCGTGCCTAAGACGCACGGATTCCAAGACAGCGCAAATTCGTTTCTTCAAGCTTCAAGAAAGACGCCCTTCCTTCAGAAAATACCGGCGTTTCCTTAAGTAGGGACTTAATCGTCATTTAAGCCCTTAGTTAACCCTAATGCATCCACCTAATTTCCATTATAAATACCCCATTAGTCTAATTGGAAGAGCATATTCTTCTTATCAATTCTTAGAGTAGTTAATATCAATCAAATCTCTCTTTAGTTTTTTAATCAACAATTAATCAAGTTTTAATACAAGTTTTATTTCCTTAATCTCTCTTTTGTTCATCCTTTATTTTGGGTAATTGAAGATTATTTGGATTATTATTGGGAGATTGACAACCTCTCAATCAAGCATCAAGTACTTCTATTATTCTTTGCTTTATTATTGGAATCATTAGTAGGTATAATTCTCTTAATCCCTCTTTAATTATTGCTAATTACTTTTGTAATACTCCGTATTTATAAGTCTTGGGGTACTCTATCGAGTAGGCCTTACTCTGTCGAGTAAGGGTAAGTTGCGAAATAAAATAGTTTCTGACCTGTTGGGTACTCGATCGAGTAGCTGGGGCACTCGATCGAGTAAGGGGGTACTCGATCGAGTACCTTGGGTACTCGATCGAGTGTCCTATTTTTGGGGAGTTTTCTCGGGTTTTGTTAATTATACGATTAAGGTATTTAAGCTTCATCGTCATTATTCTAAATCACTTTTACAAAACCTAAATTTCTGTTTAAGAGAGAAAGCAAACAAGTTCATCTTCTTAATCGCATTCTTAGCAATTCCGGAGTTCGACGGTCGAGTTCTTGTCGTTGTTCGTACCGTTGAGTTCCTTGCGTCAAGGGTAAGATCTATGTACCCTTTTTATCGTATTTCCTTTGATTTGGTTAAACCCTAATTTAGAGATTGGGGGTTTTATGTGTAGTATGTGATGTGGTAGCCTCTATGTATTGTATGATAGGAGGAGGGTTCATAGAAGAGGCTTTTTGACTCAACAAAAGAGTGACCGTCGATTGTGTGCATACCGGGTAGGATTTCCTACTCAGTATTAGTCCCATAATGGGATATTGGTTGATGTATTGTATTTGGTTCTTTGATATAATAATTGTACTGTAATTGTGGTTGTGATCGTTGTTGATGGTTCGCGAGGCGTGGCCTCGGCTGAGTGGGGTCACTTGCGGGAGTGACTTCACGCCCTAGTTTCGCCTTCGTGGAACCCGCCACGAAGGGATGTGCACATTAATGGACAGGGTTATCGCCGACTATGTGGAGCGGGGATTTGGTGGGTACGGTGCGGTCCCCCATCGGCGGGGCTTGTCCAAAGTGGACGGTCGATATTGAGATGATGGGAATTGGTTAGTTGTGTGTGTGTGTGACAGTTAAGCTGTCTGTTTATCTTATCATTGTTGTTTATATTGATTGTGTGATTAGTACTGACCCCGGTGTTGTTTTGTAAACCTGCGGTGATCCATTCGGGGATGGTGAGCAGATATTGAGCAGGTATTGAGATGAGTACTGGGATAGCTGGGATGCCACGACATGATGATAGGAGTCTTCAGCTGTAGCTTTTAGTTTATTTACATTTCAGTTAAAACAGTTAGTTTGAGAACATGTATCGTACTTTTGGTTTGGTTTTGAGGATTGTAACTATTCGTTAATCATTTATAATAAACGTTGTTTCTTCATTGTTGTTTGATTATCATTGCCTCGGGTAACCGAGATGGTAATGTCTTCATACCTGAGTGGTCCTGGTAAGGCACTTGGAGTATGGGGGTGTTACAACTTTCATTTGTTCATCATGTTTCACTTTGTTGGTACGATTGACAACCTTGCTAGCATGTTCAACATGATAATGAGTGAGTAGTTCCATAGCTAGGGTTAATGGGTAATTAGGGGAAATCAACATGGGGAATGATTCATGCTTAAATTAATATGCTTTCATGGTTTATTTGCTTGCTTGTTTTGATCTCAACTCATGCACATGTTATGTTTGATGAAATGCGAGCCTATGAATCCTTGCATTTTTTACCCATCACCTACCTTTTCAATGAAACTTGTAAGACATAAACCAACTCGAGTCTCATTAGACCATGCATGTTGTTGAGTAGGGAAGACTAAGTCGACTTGTAGGTGTTGTACAATCTAATCGATTCGGCTCCGGGACCCAAACTTTCCTAGGATTGTAAGATATAACCCAACTCAATCCATCACAATAATAATTGCTTGCTTATAATTTGAGAACATGTTTGTATGATCAATTCCCATGAATCCCCTATGACCCCATGACACCCTAGTGCTTTTTATCAATTGTTTACAACCCTTTCAATTCATCTTGCTTATTTACTTTCATTGCTATTTAGTTTAGTGACCTTCTACATCAACCCAAATTGTGACACCCCTAAGACACCACTAGTCTCAATAGAAATCTCATTTCAATTCCAGTCCCTTGGGATCCGACCTTTACTTGCCTCTGTACTAATTCTAGAGTTGTTTGTGAAGCAATAAATTGTGTTTTGGTCTAGGTGCTCCTAACGACAAGTTACCGAAAAGATTTAGTAGGTCCGACCAGTACCCTGCTATATGAAGTTTATGAAAGATATTTCAGCGCGTAGGAGGCACATTAATGACCATGAGACGGTGGCTTTGACTGAAGCGGGCACTACCCTTATTCAAAATAAGACCCTACCTAAGTTGTCTGACCCGGGTAGTTTCTCTATACCATGTTATATTGGGACCCACTTAATTGACAATGCATTATGCAATTTGGGAGCTAGTGTGAGTGTCTTACCGTTGTCTCTCGCTAAGAGGCTTGGTTTGACCAAGTTTCATTGTACCAATATGATCGTACAGATGGCCAACCGTACCTTATCACGGCCCTTAGGTGTCTTAGAGGACATACCTGTTAAGATCGGGAAGTTCTTTATTCCCGTTGACTTTGTAGTCTTAGATATCCCCGAAGATTCTTATACTCCTATCATTTTAGGACGACCATTTCTATTTACCACTCGCGCAGTAATAGATGTCGGGGGGAAGACTTTGACTTTTCAGGTAGGCAATGAGGAGTTGACTTTTTATTAGTCTAGCATTCGCATGGGCTCCTATGCAGGTCCAGCCCTGCAATTCACTACCCTCTACAGACCCTTACACGGAACCTCAAATGGATAATGTTGAATCATGTGCTGTGATATTAACACCTCCGCCCTAGATTGGGAGCAATATGGAGGACCATTCTGTCATTTCTGTTGTTACAAGTCTAGGCGGATTGGACATTGGAGATCCTGGTGATAAAAGTACAATGGAATTTGAGCTCACTGATAAAGAAGATGCCAAAGACAAAAGCCATGAAAGGAAAAAGTATGACAAAGTAAAGACGAGAGTAAAGGCATACGTGGATGCGGACTACTCTCCTTCAATTAATTCGAGTTCATGGAAGCCGAAAAGGACGGTCCGCGATGCTGAAGGGAACTCCTCCAGTCAGAAGCCCTCTTTTGGGCTATTCAAGTGTTTGGGAAGATAAATCAGGACGCCATCCTGGTTGTAAAAATAATTTGTAATTTGAATTTGTTAGACATTTTAATTGCTTTTAGACAATAGCTTAGATTAGTTAGATTTAGTTGCTTAAGACCGAATATAGACTGCTGCTGCTATTTTGGTAATTTTTGCGGGAAGTATATATGCGTAAATTGCAGGTTTTGGGAAGGCGATGATCATTGGAAATCGTGCTAAGAGGAAAGCACTCGATCGAGCACTTTTTGTGTTCGATCGAGCAATTATTCAAGACAAAGCTCTCGATCGAGTAATCTGAAGCTCTCGATCGAGAAGGTCAAAATTGGGGGCTCTCCATCAAGTAACAAAAGTTCTCGATCGAGCAGAATGACAAGGAAAGCTCTCGATCGAGTGGTTTCAAATCCCTCAATCGAGCAGTTTTGGCTGATAATACACGAGGGACTATCTCTTTCTCCTCTCTCTATTTCATTTATGCAAGTTTGTTCTTCCCCATTTTTTTCGATAAACCCCAATCTCAAACCCAAATCCCTAATTTCTTCCCCATAAATTACCAAATTAACTACCCTAATTTTCTCCTTATAATCAATTAAATCAAACCCCCTTATTTGCTTCATTGTTTCTTAACTAATTTGCGGGTTTTTGCGGGATTAGGGTTCGAGAAAATCGAATTCATTTCGATTAATTTGCGTTTTTTTTTTTGTTGATTTTAATTGATATCTTTGTTGGGTAATCGTCACAAGTAAGTTCCTCCCCATCCTCTTTAATGTTTAATTATATTTTCTTGCTTTGATTGCAAAATTAGGATTCGAAATTTTGATTTGGGAAAAAATCCAATTATATTGATTGCATTTTGATTAGAACTTGCTTATGATATTAGGATGGATAGTAAGTTCCACCTCTACTTCAGTCACTACTCCGTCTGTTTCTGAGACGGTGGTCCCTGCTACCACCACCGTCACCGCCACTGCTGTTGCCGCCGTTACTACAGTGGTGTCGACCCCTGCTGTGTCGACACCCATAACTGTTACTACTGCCTTTGTCACTACTGTCCCCGCCGCTGTAGTTCCTGCTGTTGTTATCGCTACTGCGGGTGTTACTGTTTCTGCAGCTACTACTGCTACCAGTTCTCGTTCTGGGGCGACTACAGGGGCTCACCCTGCTGCTTTACAAGCTGATGCCCTACGCGAGGTCGACATTTCCACGGAGACTCTACCTGAGTTTTCGCAGGTACGTTTTATTTCCCCGTCCCACAGAACTCGGTTTTTAAATTTGATGGACTGTGATATGACGTCGACCCGTTTCTTGTGTCGACCATCCTTAGAAAAGTCGGGGATTTTTGAGCCCGTTGCTGAGCTGCTCAACGGGACTGGGAGTCGGGTTTGACCACCATGAGAGAGCTCACATATCGTCAAGTGACCTTATAATTTTTTAGCTCTTTCACCTTTTCACCCGCGGCCCATGAGACTGACCCTAGGAGCAAGTGTATTACCTTTAGACTGTTCAACACGACCTACACCTGGACCTTAGCTGGGTTTGGGGGCAGTTTGGTTTAGTTAGTGACGGTCTTCAGGAGCCTCCTAGGAAGCTCCTGGCTCTGCTTTGGCCCACACTTGCACAGACTTCTTTTGGTTTGAGACGTGTTGCTCACGTCCATCTTCCACTACTACAAATCCAGGCAACTACAACGCCCCTTTAACAACGATTATTCACGAAAATCACAATAGACGTTGTAGAATGTATGGCGCGAATTTTACTAAAATCAATTACAACGGGTATGGTTATAAAAACCGTTGTTATTAGTTTTAACAACGGGTCACACATGCACAACCGTTGTTAATAATTTGGCGCAAAATTGGCGCAAAGTTAGTGAAAAGTAATCACAACGGTTATTTTTGAAACTCGTTGTTAAAACATATTTAACAACGGGTGTTTTTTACAACCGTTGTTAAAACTTATTTCACAACGGTTGTTGTTTAATAACCGTTGTCAATACCTTCCATACTATAAACCACACAAACAGAAGTCTGTTGCAGCCACAAAACACAACCCTTAATACAAAAACACAAACACAAACACAGCAGACAAACAAACACAAAACACATACACACTCTCTTTCTCTCTTTCTCTATTTCTCTCTTTCTCATCGTCGCTTTATCTTCTCGCCGTCACCGTGATTTCATCGTCTATTACGTTCTGTATTTATCGGTAAATCTCGCCACACTTTATTAGTTTCATCGTCATTATTTTCTTTTTCTATTTATTTCTTTTGCATGTATGTGTTTTTATCGACCATTATGTTATTTGTTTAAGTATTGTTCGCATAATTAGTTAGTAAAACAATGAAGAAGCAAGATGAAGAAGTAAGATAAACATAATTAATATATATATATATATATATATATATATATATATATATATATATTTATAAATACATAAATTAAAAAAAAAATTACATATGTAAAAATGCAATTCTTATATTTTCATGGAGGATCTTATTCTGCTCTATCGTATCCATCCTCTCCTCTTTGGCTATTTGGAGGTTCCGTTCGTGCATTGCTATATCGTCATATAGCCGCAATCGCTGCTTTGCTCCGTCAAGCCATCTTCTTTGGCGTGCTTCAGTGCGGATCGAGCTTCCGCAAGGTAGCTTCTGAAACTTTCCTCAATATGGAGGAACCGGCGGATGAAGTTGTTGTTGTTCTCGATCATGGTAAGAGTCTTAAGGATGAAATCATTCATTTTGTTGGAGTTTTTTGAGTTTGATTTGAAAGATTAAGTAGAGTTTGTTTTAGCGAGTTAGAGTTTGGAGATGAATATATGAGATAATGGAAATGTTAGTTGAGATATGCAATGTATTTATACTAAGCAATGTGTGGGTTGAGTTAATTGCTTTTTAATTAATATATATGTTAGGAAGTTGTGCCATAATCATCATCATATCTCTCAATAATGTTGCTTCAAATCCTATTACTAACCCTTCTCATTCCATATTATCCGTTCATATGTACAAAGATGTCGGTAATAATGCATGCATCGAATTCTAACAGTAGTAATTATACATGCATCTAGTAATATTTAATTTAATTTTTTTTTATTTTTTAAGAACAAACAACAACGGTTATTTTAAAACAACCCGTTGTCTTTAGTTATAACAACGGTTTTGTATATTAAAACCTGTTGTTATAACTTTCCCCCCAAAATTGAGTCACACTTTCCACAACGGGTTTTTATACATAAAACCGTGGTTAATAGTTTTAACAACGGTTTCCTTAAGTAAACCAACCGTTGTTAAAACCTTCTACAACGGACGCTTTAACAACGTCCGCTTTTTTATATAACAACGGTTTTTGACCGTTGTTATAGCCTGTATCTATAGTAGTGTTCCCTCAGCCCGTTACTTCCTCCGTCTGCTAGGAGAGACCATTTTTGGTCGTCACGAGCCAAACAACGTTAACAATGTCAAGCTGTCCATTTTAGCGGGTTACCTGAACATTGACTGCAGTAACCCCTTTGTTTTTAACATTTCCTATTTTACGGCTCAACATTTAACATTGTCGGGCAGAAAATGACGGGCACGATTACTTGTGGTGGGTTGGTGACTCGCATTGCCCGTAGCCTTTTTCCCAACTTTTCCCGTGACCTTCAGTATATAGATAAGGATGTAGTCATTGACATACCTGCTATGATTGCTATGCATTCGTTAGCAAACGACCAACGGACGTGGAAGATTGGCTCTTCCACGTCCATGACTTTACCCTCACCTAACCTACCCCGTCTTTTACCCTTAACTACTGTGTCGGGTAGGTTACCTCCACCTCCACCTTCTTATCTCCTAGACCTTAACCCCGCTTCTAAGAAGCGGAAGAGGCCTCCCACTACTGTTAGGGAGACCGGAGAGGGGTCTACACAGACACAGGCTAGGCAGACGTTCACGCCCACGTCCATATCCACCTCCACGCCCATGCATATCCCTACCATATACCTACTCCTTTTGTCCCTCAGAGGGCCTTAACGACCAATTTTGTTGCTCCTCCTACCTTTGAGGCGCCAGAGGTCATAGACCGAGGGCGTCGTGATGCTTTACTTTTAGAGATGTGCAGTAGAGTGGCTCGTATAGAGCGGGATCAGGCACTTGCCTTATTCCCTCTATATGAGTACCGCATGATGAGAGGACGTCCTGTCCCTGCTGGCTGGCCACACCCGTTTTTATACCGGTTCCCAACGGAGGGGTACCCACGGCCTAAGAGCGGGGAGGAGGACGACCCCACCTTTAGGGCTGTTGACGAGGAGGAGGCTGACGAGTAGCTACTGGTCTACTCACTTCCGCAGTTTGCTGACTGGTTTGGGGAAGTTCGTATATATTTTAAGTATTTCGTATATAGTCAAAAGAATCGACTCTAGGAACACAATGGACGTCCAATTAACGACCTAGCACTGAATGTTTTTAAACATTTAGGACTCCATTACGTTGTCACCAAAAATTTGTCCTACGAGGTATCGTTATAATCTCGCATCTGTGATCGATCACTCAACCGTTTGACTTATGGCTCGTTGAACCCACCATCAATCGACTGCACAATATAATAGCCAGAGTTATCAGCTCATTAAGGCGATTACGGACCAAAACAAATATAATGTAATTCAGTTCACTTTGTGGCGTTCAATGTTGTCGGTACAATCCACATGAAAAACAAAATATTATATTAAAACGATGAAGTTATAAATAGTATATGGAAAGATAATGTATCAAATCCATAATCAACTACTACAACTCAGGAACACGTTTAATTCCCATGGAAATAACGTGCCCTTCATGCTTATCAAAATTCAACGGTTTAGTGAGAGGGACCGCGATGTTATCATCCGAAGCTATCTTGTCAATCACTATCTCTTCTTGCTCCACGTAATCACGGATCAGGTGAGCTTTCCGATGTACATGTCTAGATTTGTTGCTAGACTTTGGCTCCTTAGCCTGGAAGATGGCACCTCTATTGTCACAATAGATGGTGATCGTGTAACACCCCCATACTCCAAGTGCCTTACCAGGACCACTCAGGTATAAGGATACCACCATCTCGGTTACCCGAGGCATGATATTCATAAGACAATAACGAAACAACTTTAAAATTAAATGAAGTTTAAAGTGATTACATAGCAATTCCAAACTGATAAAAAGAAATACAAGATTCTCAGACGGACTACTGCTAAAACTATCAAAGCTATAAAACATCGTCGACACAAAAAGACTTCTAACGCCGTGATGACTCATCCCGGCTATCCCATACGCGTCATATCATACCGCTCAATAATCGCTCACTACCCCGAATGGATCACCACGCTTTTTAAAACATTTAAACGGGTCGATACTAATCACACAATTCAATATATAAACAATAAGATAAACAGACAAACTTAACCACACACACACACAACCACACCAATCCCAACAATCTCAATCACCGACGTCCACTTGGACCAGCCACCCGATGGGGGACCGCACCGTACCCACCAAATCCTCGCTCCTCATAATGAGCGATAACCCTGTCCATTAATGTGCACATCCCTTCTGTGGCGGGTTCCACAGAAGGCGAAACTAGGGCGTGAAGCCACTCCCGCAAGTGACCTCACTCAGCCGAGGACACGCCTCGAGAACCATAGACAACAATCACAATCACAATCATAAACGTCACAATACAATTACTATATCAAACAATCAATCTCAACACATCATCAATCATCCCATTATGGGACTAATACTGAGTAGGAAATCCTACCTGGAAAGCACAACTATCAGACGGTCTCTACAGCTGTATCAAAAAGCTTCTTTTACAAAACCTCCTCCTATCATACAAACACATAAACACTACCAAATCACAATCTACACAAAATCCCCAAATCCCCATATTAGGGTTTAACCAACTTAAAGGAAAGACAATAAAAAGGGTACATAGATCTTACCCTCGACGCAAGGATCTCAACGGTATAACCAACGATGAAAACCGACCTTCTAAACTCCGGGATTCGCTAACAATGCGATTAAGATGATGAACGTACTTGCTTTCTCTCTTTGACAGTAAATTAGGTTTTGCAAAAGTGTTTAGAATGATGACGGAAAAGGTTATATATCTTAATCGCATAATTAACAAAACCCGAGAAATAACTTCCCGCAAACCGGCTACTCGATTGAGTAGCTAAGGTACTCGATCGAGTGCCCCCTTACTCGATCGAGTATCCTAGTTACTCGATCGAGTACCCAACAGGTCAGAAACTATTTTAAAACGCATCTCACCCTTACTCGACAGAGTAAGGCCTACTCGATAGAGTACCCAAAGACTCATAAATAGGGAGTATTACAGTCTTCCCTCCTTAAAAAGAACTTCGTCCTCGAAGTTCAACCCATACTCAAAAACAAACATACTAACTCGATCAAGACACAACAACGTGACTAAGAACTCAAAACAAAACTCCAACCCAACCATGAACTCGTAACACCAACTCCACTAACTATTCCTACCTTCACAACATGGCTCACGATATCGTATCGACTCCATTATATCTCTCTCAACACTAACTCCATACACTACCAACTAGCTTCGTAATACATCATCCAGAGCCAATCCAATATCAAAATACCCCTATCATCAAACGGGATGTTATATTCTACCACCCTTAAAAGGAACTTCGTCCTCGAAGTTTACTTACGCTCATAAACATCATCATGCCACTATCAAAACTCTCGAACTCCTAAACATCACACTACTACAAGCACGGCCATGGCCTTTTAACAACATCAACCACAAAACAAATCCCTCCTTTACGTTATGCTAACACTTTACTTCCAATTATTTTACAACATGCACAACCATGAAACTCACTTTTATCGCATCCTACTACTCTTAAGACAAATGTTACGTCCTCGTAACTCACTAATACTAAATCCTTAGTTAAATCATCTCATCATCCTCATCACCACCACATGTCAAAGATAACCGCCTATAACCTCATTTCTATAACCGTTCCTATTTCCAAGGCTTTCTTACTTAAACAGTTCTCATACTTCAATTCACTCTGCACTCCATCTAACTAATACCGCAAAACCCTTAGCATAACCAATACTCCAACTCTTCCACATTACCGCAACATGACATACCTCTCTATATAGAATATATAAAACTTCTATCGCCAAAAGCATAACTCATGATCCACACGTGTTACGTACACTCACACAAGATCCTCAAGTTCTTTTCTTTCATCACTGCAAAACTCATACATAACTTAACAAGACACTAAATTCAAACACCCTTCCCTCAACACTGAACGAAAGATTAAAACCACCTGCAGCTTTCAGATCATTACCACACATGTTCTACGAATCACTTGCCATGACTATGTGCACCGATGTCTCATCTACAACAAGGTCAAAAGTTCTGTACAACCTCTTACAACTGTGCCCTATCAACAGAAAATCACTATACCATCACAACAACAAAACATACACAACTTTCTCCCATATCATACTCTACCCTCACACCCAAGTTGAAACTGGTAAGAAACATCAACAAACAAAACAACAGTCTACATGTTCAACCAAAACTCACAAAGAACAACAGCAAACAAAACAACAACCTATGTATGACTGGTATGTACTTTCGAAACTCGAATCATAATCATACCGCCTACTCCACCACAACCGGTGACGACATCACAACACCGTCACCAACAACCGCACCGCAGTGCGAAAATACCCGCATCATAACACGAAGTACCGTGCCCGGATCACCACCCGAGGCATCACAACCGCACCGTTAGACATCACAACTTACTCAAACCCATAAACACTGACTCAGCATAACTTCTCAGACAAGAAAACTTACTCAAATCCACTTTATTAAATCACAACGCAACATATTATATGGATAAACAGATAAGCACCTCATGAACATCATCTCCACCATTTCACGGAATACGCATGTGTTGTCAATACACATAAAATTATAACTAGCCATGCCAAATCAATCAAATTATTACCTTTTTAGCCTCATTCCATTAGATTGTCGTACCCTACATATATCACAAACATTCATATAACAACTTTATAACTATCACACCATACCGCTTCTCGTGAGGTCAGAACCTCACACAAACATTTATACACATCATAGACTCATAATCACATCCAACTAGTCAATCCTGATCACGTAAGTTACCACTCGATAAAGGTTACCTGTCGCCCGAGCTTAACTCATATGCCCCTCATAACATATTTTCCCATTCGCATAACCATCGCCTCATGCCAAATATAACCATACCATTAATACTCAACTACTAACAACCGCCTCATATAACCGCATCTTATGCTCTCTCTCACAACCATACATATCAATCTGGTCTCTACAAAATCAACCTCTTTAGGATTGCTACCTTTCTAATATACCATCACCCTTAACCACTAGTCACAAATCATAACACTACCACTGTCCGGACATCAAACCTCTTACACCCATCTCTAAACATCACGATTTCTTTCCTATCTTTGGTTAACATCCCAAACGACGAACATCAAATCCATCAACAAAATTACCTCAACATTCTTTCCAATACTATCCTTAATTGTATCATCATCTAACTCTCCACCAAAAATCTCATATCGTGTAAATACTCCACCAACTTTTACTCCCTTAATTCCTCGAAACTAATTATTAATCATGTTGTCCTGAAGCTCCCATATAACCATCAACTAACATCCTCATGATAATATCACACATTTTGATGATTCCTTACCTTTATATCACATAACTCCGGTGAAAATTTTCCTTAGCTTACTTTTTACTCTTCTTTTCTCTTCACATTCAACAATACCATTTAATAGCTCAACTCCTTATTACTTCTATCTAATTCTTTAGTGCTCCGGTTACCTTCTCATTCCGCCAAAGCTCAAATCCCATTATTTCATGTCGATATCATCTCACTCTTTCTTACCATGGATCTTCTCTTATTATGCTATCGCTCACACTTGTCACTAACCTATCCATAAAATCAACGTTCACTGTTTAAACAACTTCATTTCATGCCTTTAAATGCCCAAAGAAATCACACGTAGTTTCACCTCTTAATAAACCAAATCTCCCAAACTCACTCACTGTCTACAAATCCACCTCGCGACATGTCTCCACAAAGTTCACTATATACCACTCTTCTCAACCCCTTTAAAACGAACTTTCACTATGTATATTCTTAACCCACACGACTCCTAACCATCTCCCTCCATAATTCTTTACACATCTCAAGTTGCTACTATCCACACCTTCCTTTCAATCTTTTCATTCTCATGTTCCTTAGATCCACATCATCCCTTACCCACTTTCACTTACTTTTACATCACTCAATATACAATCATATCACTCATCTCGTCTCACATAACATGCCCTATGCCTCAATTAAGCCTTACCAATCTTCCTTTTCTTTTTCCTCTACCGATCACAACACATATAAATCATGTCCTCCCCACCGAACTCATACTCATCATAGGTGCCACTCTTTACATCATAAGATTGGGTAACTTACGCATCAGGATCAACATACATGTAAAACGGTGCATAAAGAAGCAAATTAATACCTTTAAATTAAACATAATATGCAACGAATGCTAAAAGATAAGCATATGACCCAAAACAGGGGTCACTAGATCGAGTACAGGCCACTCGATCGAGTAAGTGACTTACTCGATCGAGTAGGTGAAGATCAGAAGCACGTAAAACAAATCACTAGGGCTACTCGATCGAGTAATTAACGTACTCGATCGAGTTCCCCCTTACTCGATCGAGTACAAAGGATACTCGATCGAGTACCCCAATTCTCAGCACTGTCCAGTTTTCGTAAAACAGTCATAACTCACTCATTTCTTGGTCATTTTGGGCGTGTGACCTATCGTTAGAATCGTAAAAGAACAAGCTATCACCTCCAAGTGGAATCACGTTAAAATAATTTCTAAATATCAAGTTATAACAGTTTAAAGACAACCTCTTTATAATCGAAAAACATAACTAATTAATTTTACCTCCAAACAACTTAAACGACAACATGGTAAACAAAAACAACCCAATACTCATAAAACCAGTAGTCCCAATCACATGTTACAATTTTCGAAAGCAAAGCAACAACATTCATCATGCAAATAATTTATTTAACTTGCCAATCATGACCTACCCACATGCTTTTATTCTATCACTTTTCGTAAACAAAACATACTCATACATTACAAATCCTATTTCCATGTTACTAATACAACAATATTACAAATACACTTCGTCACCTAAACATATTCATAATCACAAAATTCATATTCTCGTGCAATTGTCACTCCATCTTTTCCAATCAATTCATCCATTTCCACCACATTCTTCATACAACATATACATATGAACAATAGTAGACATGTATAAGAAATCATTATATAAAATTACACAAACAAAATTATATATAATCATATCACATATGAACTACTTCCTTTTTCCACCACATTACTCATCATTCTCATACACTTTTCTAACAATTCCAACCAACATTGTAAACCAACTATCATGCAACATGCTTTCAATCAACAGCATACGAAATCACATCATCACCATCTTTTCTACAACATTCCCCATTATCCACATACGTACACCCACTGATTCATGTCACACATCACTATATAGATACACAATTCACAAGATAAACACATAGCGATCCTGACTCATATCCCATGGTGACCGGTTCAAAATTGTAGGGCGAGTTCGCGACTTTAGGACGTCTCCCAAGTCTTTGAATTAGCTCCTACAACCTTTACCCCGGGTTCATTTTAATTGACTCCCTATATTCATTAAATTCATTGGTTACAGGTTTCAGGATCATCTCTCTGATACCATTTGTAACACCCCCATACTCCAAGTGCCTTACCAGGACCACTCAGGTATAAGGATGCCACCATCTCGGTTACCCGAGGCATGATATTCATAAGACAATAACGAAACAACTTTAAAAGTAAATGAAGTTTAAAGTGATTACATAGCAATTCCAAACTGATAAAAAGAAATACAAGATTCTCAGACGGTCTACTGCTAAAACTATCAAAGCTATAAAACATCGTCTGACACAGCGGAAGACTTCTAACTGCCATGTGATGACTCATCCCAGCTATCCCATACGCGTCATATCATACCTGCTCAATAACTGCTCACCACCCCCGAATGGATCACCATAGTTTTTAAAACATTTAAACGGGGTCAGTACTAATCACACAATTCAATATATCAACAATAAGATGGTTGACGATGACTTACTGGTAAGGTGCAAGGAAGAAGGAGAACCAGAGAAAGATTGCTCTGTGAAAGATGGTATTGTGGGTAAAATATTGTCTTTGAATGTGTTAATTAATGAATCGCCCATCTAATTTTATGGGCTGATTATGTAATGATGTCGATTGTGATGATGATTATTATGTGAAGATTTGATTGTGATGATAAGGATTTTCAATATCAATTTGAAGTAGACACAAACCATGTGATACATTGTTATCACAGGAGGTGGTAGCTTCGATGGTGGTACGCCATTTTCTGTTTTGGGCGATGGAGTTCCGATTACGGTGGTACTCTATTTTCTATGTTGGGCAATTGAAATCCGAGGATGGGTAGACTCAAGTTTTGAATTGGTTGAAGTTAAAAGGGTGTTTGATCCAAATGGAGATTAGTGATTAGGGAACAAGGAGACAAGTATGGTGTTATGAGGGTGAACATTGATTTGGGGAAGAAGATGGAGTGTGATTTTTTTAACAGTGGAAGGGGGTTAATTGGGGAAGAAGAGGGATATTATATACAATAATTTTTTTTTTAATGATCTGCCACATCATATTTTACCTGACACAATAGGTAACAAAATACCTAAGTCTATTATGAGAAGAGAAGATGAATAGTGTGGTTAAATAAAAACCGGATGATCTTCCTAAAACCGAATATTCAAGATAGAATACCTCCTTAAGATGGCACCCAAGATTAGCACAAAGATTACTATAATTACTAACTAGAGAATTATAGTAATATACCCTTAATAATAATATGTATTACTACTCTAGGAATAATATATGAATACTATATATTTTTATGTGAATTCTAGTGAGAGAGCATGTGAAAAATATATGTCACAAGTGAGTAAAAATTGAGCGACAATAGCTCTCTTTTATAGCCCAAAAACCGACACCTCTTATGCCTTAGTGGGTGCTTTTTTTTGCTTATTTTATTCACATGCTTGTAGGTAGTGTATAGAGTAGCTATGATGATTAGGTCTTGTCAAATCAATAAATGATTATGTTTTTAGCATCTTCCAAGCATTAAAAGACAAAAGCCTAATGGAGTCCCTAATACTCCTCATAACCGGTTATGTGGGGTTTACGGATCCATTTTGGTTTTCGACATTTGTCCCGCAAATGCTTATTAGTCTCCTGTTTAATTATCTTACATAATTAAATATTAATATGATCATATAATAATTATGTGACAAATTAATAAATGATATACATTCAACTTGTTGAGTGATATTTTATCATCATCGCAATGTATAATGGGTATTAAAATTCCCAATTTAATTAATTTAAAACTCCTTGCAAATATAATTACCTTATAACCTCTACCTCAAAAAAATATAAAATCTCATTTATTAATCATGAGTTCCAAACTCATATTAAATAATTAACTCACATAACTATATATATATATATATATATATATATATATATATATATATATATATATATATATATATATATATATATATATATATATATATATATATATATATATATAGGATCAAATGAGTTAGGGTACTTTTGGTGAGTTACCCCTCTAAATCTGGACCATTCATCTAACATAAGATATGTGGCTGAGATTTAATCTTACATCTCATCTATAAAGCAAATTTTGACACTTGAACTTCTTTTTTTCCCACTTTTTTCAGTCAGTTTCTCTATCTCTCCCTCTCTCTCTCTCTCTCTCTCTCTCTCTCATATTTTTCGTTCGTCAGTTTCTCCATTTCTCGTCGGTTTAAATGTTCTCTATTTTCGTTCGTGCTTCTCGTCAATTGAACTTCAGTTATTGTGCTCAATTTGTTCGTCCTTCTACTCCATTTTCGGTTTCTCTCAACAGGTAATCAATGAACTCAAATTTTGTCCGTCCTTCTAAATTTTTCCGCTGATTTTGTATTTTGTGCTCTTCTTGTTTTCTACTTGATTTTCTTTTGTTTGCTGTGTTTATTCTTCATTTTGTTTAGTATATAGTTTAATTTGTTTTGTTTTTGTTGTTAAATTAATTTTTTTCAATTTTTCCGCATAATTTAGGGTTTCGTAATTCATTTTTTCATTTTTGTATCTTTTCTTGAGGTTTTTCTTTTTTGTCTTGAATTCCTGTACATTCTAATGAACATAATGTGTGTTTGTTTGGAATTATTTTGTTATTGTAATATATTGATGTTGTTATTGTAATGTATTTGTGCTAATTATTATAATTTAGAAAATCTGTTATTGTAATGAGTATTATTTTAGATATTGATCTTTGGTTAGTGTTTAAAAGTCAGCTTTTAGTCAAGTCCAGTTATTTTAATATGAAAAGTTTGTTATTGTAATATATTGATGTTGTTATTGTAATGTATTGTGATAGTTATTGTAATATAGTAATTTAGTTATTCTATACGTAGTATTATTTAGGTATCATTTTAGTCAAGTCCATTATTGTATTCTTCAGTATGCTTTGATTATTGTATTATTAAAACTCAGTTATTGTATTAGTTGTTGTCATATTTTTTGTGTTTGTTCTGATAATTTTGTATTCTGTTGCTCAGTGATACAAACAAATGGGTCCTAAACGTAGCAGGGAGCCTGAAGATGGTAATAAAAATTATTTGAAACGCTCAAAAGTAAATTTTCCAAAAAAGAAGCTCAGTAAGGTTCCTAGAACTTCAAGATTGAACATGTAAGTATATGTGTGCTGCCCCCCTGTTATGAGTTTCTCTTTATTTGATGTGTTACTCTTTTTATTTTTTGCTTGATTTTCCATTTTCGATCTTTGCAAACATTAAAGTGAGTCATCGTCCTAATGGTTTGGTTAATCTGGTAAAACAACTTGGTCCAAATCAGTGAAAGGTCATCATTGAGATCGGATTTGGTTGTTTGCTTGATTTTAAAGTGAACAAAGATACCATTGGGTGTTATACCATTGTTTGTAAAACACTTTAATGCTACTGCTCATATTTTTAAAGCAAGAGATGTCAAATTTTTTCTGTCAAAAGATGATGTGTATGACGTTTTTGGATTGCCAAATGGTGGTGATAAGGTTGAGGTTGTTTACACTGGATATAGTGTATTGTCTTCACAAGAAACGTTGAAAGCTGAGTTCCGGAAGAAGTTTAAAGTAGAAGGGACAAATTATGTTACTATCCCTGCTTGTTTATAATACAATTACTTGATTTGGGGGATGATGGGGAGATGAATTTGGAGGTCAAGTTTGTGCTTTATGCTATGTCCATTGTCCTTGTTCCCCCTTCAAATTATGGAATTGACTTTTCAATTCTTAAAGCGGTGCAAGATGTTTCACGTATCCACCATTTGGATTGGTGTGGGTATGTGTTTGATAAATTAGTTAAGGTGTTGACCGGTGTAGAACTGGGTCCTCTACTTTGCGTGATTGCATACTTGTTGTTATGGTGGCATACTTCCATCGTATGCGTTTTAAGGAAGATACAATGTCTTCTGAGACTCCTCTTATCAAGCACTGGGATGAGAAGTCTTTTGTTAGTAGGGGTATATCAGAGCTCAATTCTGGTTCACTAGGGAATGGGGAATATGTCAATGGTGTGTATCCTATCTGCAAACGCTTAAGAGAAGCAAAAGCTGTTGAGGTGTGTGCAGTCGTTGATAAACCTGAACCTGGGAAAAAGTATCTGGAACTGCCTGACTGTTTTGATACTGATGATGTTATTCGAGCAAAGGCCGCTGATGTAAGTTCCAATCATTCTTTCAATCATTTTTGTGTAGTTACTGTAAAGGTGTAGTGTAGTTATTTTAAAGCTTTGTAGCAGTTATTTTTTCAATTATTGTAAATTATTGTAAAGACTTAGGATAATTATTGTAAAGACTTAGTATAATTATTGTAAAGACTTAGTATAATTTTTCTTTTTTTCTTTTTTTTTTTCTTTTTCTTAGGTTTCCCAAGCACATCTTTTGATGATGAAGAGGGATGTTGAGATATTTCTCCATTTGTACACGCAATGGAAGGAAGCGATGAGAAAGGAGTATGGTTCTTCAACAGTTGAAGATACTTTGACAGCCACTTCAGTTTCTTCGACTCCTGCTTTCATTAGTGACGATGATTCTTTGTTCACTAAATATTTCAATTTTATTTGTGAAAAAGCTGAGGAAATGAAACAGTAGGGAAGTAAACTTTGTTGTATGAAAGTTTTTGCAAGGAGCATGAAAAGGGGAAGCATGAAAAAGGGGAGCATGAAAAGGGAAAAGATGAAAGGAATGGGGTTTAGCGTTTGATCCGAGAAAAATATAAGGTGGTTTATTCTCGGGAGAAAGGTAAAAATAAGGTCCCTGATGTAGCGGTTGAGAAACCGAATGAGGAGGTGCCAACTAATGACTGCATTGATAATATTGATGTTGAGAATGAATTTGTGGACTTGAGTAGTGTTGATGACGTTGCTAACAAAGTTGTCAACGAGGCTGTTGTTGGGGATAGAATTCAAGATAATTCTGTTATAAGTGCTTACCTGCTGCATTCAGACGTTATGCCTGAGCATACGGTTTTTGGGAATTGTGGTATAGGGTGTGATTTAAATTGTGAATCACCCAATCCTGATGCAGTTGTAGTTTCTGTTTTTTTGTGCAAGTACAAGGAGCTTTTTGCTCCTATTTTAATGCGGAGGAAGACTGTACTTAATTACTGTTTTCTGCACGATCATGACCTACGAATTGGGTAAGCATTATATGTTTTTTGTTCCCTCTCTTTTCTTTCTTTTTTTGCTAATATATCTACTTTTTAAAAGCATTTATTGTTGTTTTGGGTTTTTGTCTTTACTATATAATTTGTTTCCATGTGGCAGGGAGGATTTGGTTGTGTTTTCATTTCATCACATGTTAACTCGAGATGATATTATTTCACTGTCTGCTAAGACTATGATCACATCGAACGTGATTGATTGCTGGTCATTCTTACTTAATGACATGCTGGTCAAGTTTGGGAAAGGGTTATCCCTCACAAGAAGTTTTTTTTGTACAAGTCATTCGGTATGTGAAATTTTTTTTTATATATTTCTGTATCAGTAAATTTACAATGGTTATGACAGTTATTCTATTGTAGTTACTTGATTATTGTAAAGTATATTAGCTGTTATTTTATTCAGCTAAAACAGTTTTCCTATTCTTCAATTTTCCTATTCTTCAATTTTGTTTATTGTTTCTGTAATTATTCTAATACTGTATTTCAGTTATTGTATTATACAAGTTCAATTATTCTATCTTTTTTACAAGTTACAATAATTGAGTTTTCATAATACAATAACTATGTTATCGTAATACAATAATCGATTATTGTATTACAATAACAATGTTATTGTATTACAATAACATAGTTATTGTATTATGAAAACTCAGTTATTGTATTATGAAAGCTGTTATTGTTGTGATAGTTATTGTAAAGTAGAATAGTAGTTATTGTATTCAGTTAACCAAGTTTTTTCAATTGTGATACTTCATTTTCTCTTATAGTGTGGTAATATTTTTCATAGGCTTCTTTGTTTAAGCTTATCAAAGCTGCTGATGATGAGAAAGATTTATACAGAAAGGAAATTTGTAATGTTTGGGACACTATCATTGAGAACAGCGAAGGTTCTCTTGACATTGGTGCCGATTTTGTAATTTTTCCAATCCTTTCGCTTCTTTCTTTCTTCTGTTGATTATTTTATCGTTGAGAACAAAGAAGGTTTATGTATACTTTTTATCATGCCAGGTTTTTATCCCTGTTCATTTTGGAGATCATTTTTTCTGTGTTGTTGTTAATTTTGTGGGGAAGACTGTGGACTATCTTGACAATCGTGTATATGATGATTTTGAAGATAGTATCTGGGTGTTGGCTACCAACTCTATTGTATGTACCTTATTATAAGTTTTTGTTTTCATCTACTTCTTTTAGTTATTTTTTTGTTCTTGAGTGATGAATTTTGATTTAAAAATGTAACCAGGTTTAAATATTTGGTAGTTATCTTGTCGAGAAAGGTTTTGAAAGAGGCAGTGAGGTCCGCAATTTCAAATTTGTAAATGTGGCTTTTGGGTTGAAATCGGAAGGGTCCCAGAATTTGGATTGTGGTGTTTTTGTCATGATTTATATGATGTTTTATGCTGGGAAGTTGTTCAAATCTGAGTTGTATGACGCATTGAAAAGGATCATATATAGAGTTGAGATAGCCGCCATCTTGGTTTTAGCCAATATCAACAAAATTAGGAAACAATTGTTGGATTTGGTTGATGATTTTACAAAGACAAAGGCACCTTTGCTGCCTGTTTTGCTTAAGAAGCGTAAGCTAGCTGAGTTGGAAGCGGCAAGGGCTGAAGCAGATGCTTTGGAAGTTGTTAGGGTTATGGCAGAGGAACCGGATGATGGTGTAGGTACTCTGGGGCCTAGGAAAAAGAGTATGTCTGATACACCTATGAGCGCCGGGATGATTAGATCAGGCCGAGGTAGTAGACCGAACTCTGATGGTCTTGGCTGCTCAATAAACTGTGGCAAGGCAGATACAAATCTTGTTGTTGTTTCAAAAGTTATGAGGGCTAACAGCAGATATACACGCGCTATGCCAAGCAAGAAGAAACAAGTTGTTGATTATTGTTTCTTGGATGATTACAATCTTGCAAATGAGTATGTTCATTTTTCTCCAAACTCAATGAGAAACAAGTTTGTGTGATTATTCTAATAATGTATTGCAGTTATTGTATTCTACAAGTTCAATTATTCTATCTTTTTTACAAATTACAATAACTGAGTTTTCATAATACAATAACTATGTTAATGTAGTACAATAATCGATTATTGTATTACATTAACATAGTTATTGTATTATGAAAAACTCGATTATTGTAGCTGGTAGTTATTTTTAAATATTGTTTTTAAAATATTACTAAGCTTTTTTTACTCCTTTGCGGTGAACTTTTGTTTTCTCATGGGTAATGCTATCTTGGATAGGTCTGATATTCTTTCTACGAAGCCCGAAAATTACACTGAGTTGCGCATAATAGCTGCCTGGTCAGTTGTCTTGAATTTCATGGAGGTTAAGGAGAAAGAAGCGCCAGTGATGATGTTCCTTGGGACACAACATATGGTATGATCTTTTTTCATTGTGCGATTCTTTTTGTAGAATGTTTAATCATTTATCTTCAATTTTCTTCACAGTTTTATGGTATTTATAGGGAATCTTTGAAGACATGCTAGAGCAAGGAGGGGATAGTGATGATGTAACTGACAGCCAGAAAGACAAGGTTGTGCAGTTTTGGTCCTATTATTTGGGTGAAAATGTTGTAAACTCTAAGATCGATGTGGACCTTGTCTTCGTCCCGTTGTCTTTAGAGAAGTACTACTTTTGTGTTTGTGTGAACTTTATGAACAAGACGGTTGATGTCTTTGGACCATACGTCGTCGCATAAAGATTGGGAAAAATCCGATTTTTACAGACTTGCAAAGATTGCGAAAGACGTTTTTCTAACTCCCGATCATATACAAATGCTATTTTCAAATCAATTATTGTATTGTTGTAACAAAGTTATTGTATTGTTTTAAACTTGTTATTGTATAGTCGTGCTTTCTAATTCTTTTTTTTTTTGTACATGCTGTAGGTTGATTGTTTTTCTGACTTTTTGGATACAAGGAAAACAGCAAAAGAAGGAGTTCTCATTAACACATTTACATTCGTGGATGTTGATTTTGAATGGAAATCGAATGTCAAGGCTGATAAGGAATCGGGATTTTTCACCATGTTTCACATGCTCACATATGAAGGGAAGCACGAGTAAGGATTGTATGCGGTTAAGAAGAAAGTTGAGAGGATTCCTATATGGCTTGAGATGGTGGCTATTTTGTTGATGTCAGATGTCAACAAGTCAAGAGCGTCTCTTTTGGAAGAAGTGGAAATTTTGAGGCGGAGTATATTGGAAGTAGAGAAAGAACTTTTAAAAGTCAGAAGATCAGGGAGGAAAAGGGTTAAAACAGCAGTCGTTACTGGTCCTTCTCGGCGAAACACATAAAAGAACAATTGATTGATTATAGATGGATTTAGCAAACAATTCTAGATGGATTTGTTGGATAATCTAATGTTTTAGATAGCTGTTATTGATTGACTGAACAAATTTGATGTAGCTGTTATTGATTGACTGAACAAGTTAGTGTTTTTGTAATACCGTGAAGTTGTTATTGTAATATCTCTAGACAGTTATTCAAATGATCAAATGCAATTATTTTAAAGCTTTCATGTAGCTGATTATTGTAAAGCGTTTGCCCAATTATTTTAAATCATACCTCTGATTATTTTAAAGCTCTCATGTATCTGATTATTGTAAAGCTCCTCTCCAATTATTTTAAAGCATATCTTTGATTATTGTAACAAATTGGCAAGTGCAAAGCATTATTAATTACAGTAAAGCATTAACAAATTAATATATTTATGGAAAAAAAAATCAGAACGATTGCAAATAAACTCAGCATCAATTATTATAAAGCATAATTGTGATTATTGTATAGTTTTCACATGATTATTCAGTTATTCAAATGATCAAATGCAATTATTTTAAAGCTTCATGTAGCTGATTATTGTAAAGCGTTTGCCCAATTATTGTAAAGCATACCTCTGGTTATTTTAAAGCTCTCATGTATCTGATTATTGTAAAGCTCTTCCCAAATTATTTTAAAGCATATCCTTGATTATTGTAACAAATTGGCAAGTGTAAAGCATTATCAATTATCAAAAGCATTATCAAATTAATATATTTATGGAAAAAAATCAGAACAATTGCAAATAAACTCAACATCAATTATTGTAAAGCATAATTGTGATTATGCTATAGTTTTCACATGATTATTGTAATAGCGCAAGGTATTATTAAATGAACAAAATCAGAACAATTGCAAAAAAAAATTCAACATCAATTAATGTAAAGCATAACTTTGATTATTGTAAAAGTCTAACACGCTTATTGTAAAGTATACCCCTGATTATTTGTAAAAAAGTCTAACACAATTATTTTGCAATCTTGCGGTTATTGTAAAGCATAATATGGACTATTTTAAAACGTAATCTTGATTATTTTAAAGCGTAATGCATTTTTCATTCTTCTTCTTCATCTTCATCCTCCATTTCATTTTCCTCTTCATCTTCTTCCTCCAAAGCATGCTCAATAAACGAATTTGGACAGTTTCTCTTGTCATGGTGTCCCATTTGTTTGCAGTTATTACATAGCCTCTTCGGTTTGCTCGCCTTCTCAATTGCCTTATCCTTGTTTGATTTCATTCTCATGCCGCTTCCTTTGTTTTTTGCAATCTTTGGTGGAAGAACAGTAATATTTGATTTTGCTGAACAACCTAAGAGCATTTCCAGTTCTTGATCCTTTGTCAAGCTCTCTTTGGTTGGATTTATTTTCTCTCGGAATTGTAAAAGCATCAAACTTAGCTCCTTGATTTGATTTCCAGGCATCGAGTTAAGAACACTTATTGGTTCATAAAACTCTGACCATACCCTTGATAATTCCAACTTTCTCAAATCAGTGGGATCGTAGTCTTGCAATAACTTTCCATCCAGTCCATACAAAGGCTTTCTATATGATTTCTTCGTCCATCTAGTTTCGATGTACGCTCCGGTATGCTTTGCGATCCTTTTCCGATATAATCCATATCATGTGTTTACAAAGGATTCCTTTCCTCTCAAACATCTTGCACGTACATGTTGTTTCCTTTGATTCGTTATTGTGAGCAACCTTTTGCATTGATGTAGTTATTTTAAAAGGCAAACATAGTTATTATATAGTTCAACATGAATTATTTTATGCAGACTAGCAATTAACACCAAGGTAGAAGTCCTTCAGTTTTTTTATGTTTAATATAATGTTACAAAGTAGTTTTCACATGATTATTAAGTTATTCAAATGATCAAATGCAATAATTTTAAAACTTTCATGTAGCTGATTATTGTAAAGCGTTTGCCCAATTATTGTAAAGCATACCTCCTCTGATTATTTTAAAGCTCTCATGTATCTGATTATTGTAAAGCTCTTCCCAAATTATTTTAAAGCATATCTTTGATTATTGTAACAAATTGGCAAGTGCAAAGCATTATCAATTACAGTAAAGCATTATCAAATTAATATATTTATGGATAAAAAATCAGAACGATTGCAAATAAACTCAGCATCAATTATTATAAAGCATAATTGTGATTATTGTATAGTTTTCACATGATTATTCAGTTATTCAAATGATCAAATGCAATTATTTTAAAGCTTTCATGTAGCTGATTATTGTAAAGCGTTTGCCCAATTATTGTAAAGCATACCTCTGGTTATTTTAAAGCTTTCATGTATCTGATTATTGTAAAGCTCTTCCCAAATTATTTTAAAGCATATCCTTGATTATTGTAACAAATTGGCAAGTGTAAAGCATTATCAATTACTGTAAAGCATTATCAAATTAATATATTTCTGGAAAAAAATCAGAACAGTTGCAAATAAACTCAACATCAATTATTGTAAAGCATAATTGTTATTATGCTATAGTTTTCACATGATTATTGTAATAGTGCAAGGTATTATTAAATGAACAAAATCAGAACAATTGAAAAAAAAATTCAACATCAATTAATGTAAAGCATAACTTTGATTATTGTAAAAGTCTAACACGCTTATTGTAAAATATACCCCTGATTATTTGTAAAAAAGTCTAACACAATTATTTTGCAATCTTGCGGTTATTGTAAAGCATAATATGGATTATTTTAAAACGTAATCTTTATTATTTTAAAGCGTAATGCATTTTTCATTCTTCTTCTTCATCTTCATCCTCCATTTCATTTTCCTCTTCATCTTCTTCCTCCAAAGCATGCTCAATAAACGAATTTGGACAGTTTCTCTTGTCATGGTGTCCCATTTGTTTGCAGTTATTACACAGCCTCTTCGGTTTGCTCGCCTTCTCAATTGCCTTATCCTTGTTTGATTTCATTCTCATGCCGCTTCCTTTGTTTTTTGCAATCTTTGGTGGAAGAACAATAATATTTGATTTTGCTGAACAACCTAAGAGCATTTCCAGTTCTTGATCCTTTGTCAAGCTCTCTTTGGTTGGATTTATTTTCTCTCGGAATTGTAAAAGCATCAAACTTAGCTCCCTGATTTGATTTTCAGGCATCGAGTTAAGAACACTTATTGTTGCATAAAACTCTGACCATACCCTTGATAATTCCAACTTTCTCAAATCAGTGGGATCGTAGTCTTGCAATAACTTTCCATCCAGTCCATACAAAGGCTTTCTATATAATTTCTTCGTCCATCTAGTTTCGATGTACTGCTCCGGTATGCTTTGCAGTCCTTTTCCTGATATAATCCAAATCATGTGTTTACAAAGGATTCCTTTCCTCTCAAACATCTTGCACGTACATGTTGTTTCCTTTGATTCGTTATTGTGAGCAACCTGCATTACAGTGTAGTTATTTTAAAAGGCAAACATAGTTATTATATAGTTCAACATGAATTATTTTATCCAGACTAGCAATTAACACCAAGGTAGAAGTCCTTCAGTTTTTTTATGTTTAATATAATGTTACAAAGTAGTTTTCACATGATTATTAAGTTATTCAAATGATCAAATGCAATTATTTTAAAGCTTTCATGTAGCTGATTATTGTAAAGCGTTTGCCCAATTATTGTAAAGCATACCTCTAATTATTTTAAAGCTCTCTTGTATCTGATTATTGTAAAGCTCTTCCCAAATTATTTTAAAGCATATCTTTGATTATTGTAACAAATTGGCAAGTGCAAAGCATTATCAATTACAGTAAAGCATTATCAAATTAATATATTTATGGAAAAAAAATCAGAACGATTGCAAATAAACTCAGCATCAATTATTATAAAGCATAATTGTGATTATTGTATAGTTTTCACATGATTATTCAGTTATTCAAATGATCAAATGCAATTATTTTAAAGCTTTCATGTATCTGATTATTGTAAAGCTCTTCCCAAATTATTTTAAAGCATATCCTTGATTATTGTAACAAATTGGCAAGTGTAAAGCATTATCAATTACTGTAAAGCATTATCAAATTAATATATTTATGGAAAAAAATCAGAACAGTTGCAAATAAACTCAACATCAATTATTGTAAAGCATAATTGTGATTATGCTATAGTTTTCACATGATTATTGTAATAGCGCAAGGTATTATTAAATGAACAAAATCAGAACAATTGAAAAAAAATTCAACATCAATTAATGTAAAGAATGACTTTGATTATTGTAAAAGTCTAACACGCTTATTGTAAAATATACCTCTGATTATTTGTAAAAAAGTCTAACACAATTATTTTGCAATCTTGCGGTTATTGTAAAGCATAATATGGATTATTTTAAAACGTAATCTTGATTATTTTAAAGCGTAATGCATTTTTCATTCTTCTTCTTCATCTTCATCCTCCATTTCATTTTCCTCTTCATCTTCTTCCTCCAAAACATGCTCAACAAACGGATTTGGACAGTTTCTCTTGTCATGGTGTCCCATTTGTTTGCAGTTATTACATAGTCTCTTCGGTTTGCTCGCCTTCTCAATTGCCTTATCCTTGTTTGATTTCATTCTCATGCCGCTTCCTTTGTTTTTTGCAATCTTTGGTGGAAGAACAGTAATATTTGATTTTGCTGAACAACCTAAGAGCATTTCCAGTTCTTGATCCTTTGTCAAGCTCTCTATGGTTGGATTTATTTTCTCTCGGAATTGTAAAAGCATCAAACTTAGCTCCTTGATTTGATTTTCAGGCATCGAGTTAAGAACACTTATGGTTGCATAAAACTCTGACCATACCCTTGATAATTCCAACTTTCTCAAATCAGTGGGATCGTAGTCTTGCAATAACTTTCCATCCAGTCCATACAAAGGCTTTCTATATGATTTCTTCGTCCATCTAGTTTCGATGTACTGCTCCGGTATGCTTTGCAGTCCTTTTCCTGATATAATCCATATAATGTGTTCACAAAGGATTCCTTTCCTCTCAAACATCTTGCACGTACATGTTGTTTCCTTTGATTCGTTAATGTGAGCAACCTGCATTATAGTGTAGTTATTTAAAAGGCAAACATAGTTATTATATAGTTCAACATGAATTATTTTATGCAGACTAGCAATTAACACCAAGGTAGAAGTCCTTCAGTTTTTTTATGTTTAATATAATGTTACAAAGTAGTTTTCACATGATTATTAAGTTATTCAAATGATCAAATGCAATTATTTTAAAGCTTTCATGTACCTGATTATTGTAAATCGTTTGCCCAATTATTGTAAAGCATACATCTGATTATTTTAAAGCTCTCATGTATCTGATTATTGTAAAGCTCTTCCCAAATTATTTTAAAGCATATCCTTGATTATTGTAACAAATTGGCAAGTGTAAAGCATTATCAATTACTGTAAAGCATTATCAAATTAATATATTTATGGAAAAAAATTAGAACAATTGCAAATAAACTCAACATCAATTATTGTAAAGCATAATTGTGTTTATTGTATAGTTTTCACTTGATTTTTTTAATGGTAAAACACGGTTATTGTATTCTTTTATCACAGTTATTGTATGTTAAAGTAAAAAGACAATTATGTTTATAAAATTGAATAACCTGAAATATTCTATGCTTTCTGTAGGCATCTTCAACATTTATAATGTGCATGTTTCCTTGCTCAGAAAACCCCCTAACGGCACACGAACAGGGAGCCATTTGCACTTTCTCTTGGAACTCATAGAAAACAGTATGTGTGTAGATTTTAGAGGCATGTTTTTCAATCATTGTCTTAGAAGAAACCTGTGGCAATGTGCTGTCACTTGCAGCATCAAGAAATCTGTGATTATAGCGTTGTTGTTCCATTGCACTCTGAAAACGCAACCAAAATTCTACAAGTGTGCCATCTATGCTCTCAAATCTTTTGAAATAACTGTTTTGACTCTCTGATATTTGTGTAGTCTTCAAAAGGCAGCCTAAAGGCAAATCCCTAAAGTAAGTAGGTATCCATTTGTGCCTTTTGTCATACATGTATGTCAAACAAGTATTATCATTCAACTCAAAGTCATTAATCACTTGAGTCCATTTTTCTTCAAACTCAATGGGTTCCAAGTCAGTATCCCAAACAACTCCGCATATCCGCTCAACAAAGTTAGTCTCCTTACAAATCTGTGACTCAACTTTATCGGTAAGTTTTTTCATTATATGCCACATGCAGTAACGATGTCTTGCTTGCTTGAATACAGAACGCACCCCGAGTTTAATTGCCGATCTTGATCGGTAAGAATGCACTGAGGTTCCTTGTTGCCCATATAATCAAGGAACTTCTTAAACACCCAAATGAATGACCCATCGTTCTCATGATCGACAAGTGCAAAAGACAAAAAAGTCACCGATTTTTTGTGGTTGTCAACACCAGTGAATGGGGTGAAGGCCATGTGGTACTTGTTAGTACCGTAAGTAGGATCAATGGTGATGGTGTCCCCAAACAAGGAATAATTCATTCTTGCTTGTGCATCTGCCCAAAAGATTTTAGCCAAACAATTATCCTCATCAACTTGGTAAGCATAGTAAAAGCCATCTTGTGATTCAAAAAGTGTATTTAAATAATCGAGAATCATGTCAGCATCCTTCTCACCTATATAACATTTAATATTTCTTTTGAAGTTCTTGAATTCTGTGAGAGATGCACCAATGTTTGCATACCCATTTGATTGTTCTGCCATAATTCTAAAAGTCTTGGTAGCCCCGATGTTGAGTTTACAATTGTTAACAATTGTCTGCTTCATGTAAAGGTTAAGTGTTCTTACGTTTTTCTGGAATTCCTGTTCTTTGAGTGAGCAGAGTCTGTGATTATGACCTTCATAAAACGTATCAATAGCATACCCTATTAGCTCCTTAAGGTCATTGAATACAAAGACAAAAACCGTATTTTTGCCTTGCAACCAAATCTTGTTATTTTTGTTTTCTTTGGCTCTACAGACCTTTTCCTCTTCTTTTTCTCTTCTGTGTTTTCAAATTCAACAACAGGTTTGAGTTTTTTGCAATCCTCTTTGAATCCATGTCTGTTGCAGACCATTGATTTTTTGTCTATCAAACCATCTCGGAATCTTGTTTTTGTGTACTTTCTTGGTATGAAACCACAAGCCACAGCATATAAATTGTAAAACTCTATTGCCTCCTCCAGCTTTACAAACATTAACCCCAGAGCAGGTTTGAAACCATTTTCTACCATCCTATTCCACTCCTCACTTTGCCACCGGTATATCTCAATCCCAGATTATGGATAGTATTTTCTCCTGTTTCAGACGCAACAGTAGGTGTAGAAAAAGTTGTTGCATTGGTAGTATTAATTTCAATGCCTGGAAACATTAAAACATGAGAACTGTTATGGTATTATTAATTTCAATATCTTAGATTCTATACAAAACAAAACAATAGAACCTCTGCAGTTATTTTAACGTTATAATGCAGTTATTGTATTATACAAATGCAATTATTCTATCAGAGGGGGGAGTGTTTTAGTGAAATTGGTAGCCTAGTCCACCACAATACACACACAGTTATTTTAATGTAGTATTAAAGTTATTTCATTATTAAAGAGTAGTTATTGTAAGGATTTTTTTTGTCAAATCCTATAAACTAGTATTTATTATAAAAAAAACAATCTCTGCTACAGCAGTTATTTTAATGTTATAATGCAGTTATTGTATTATATAAATACAATTATTCTATCAGGGGAGGGTTTTAGTGAAATTGGTACCCTAGTCCACCACAATGCACACACAATTATTTTAATGTAATATTAAAGTTATTTCATTATTAAAGAGTAGTTATTGTAAGGATTTTTTTGTCAGATCCTATAAAGTAGTATTTATTATGAAAAAAACAATCTCTGTTACAGCAATTATTTTAACGTTATAATGCAGTTATTGTATTATACAAATGCAATTATTCTATCAGAGAGGGGAGGGTTTTAGTGGAATTGGTAGCCTAGTCCACCACAACGCACACACAGTTATTTTAATGTAGTATTAAAGTTATGTCATTATTAAAGAGTAGTTATTGTAAGGATTTTTTTGTCAGATCCTGTAAAATAGTATTTATTATGAAAAAAACAATCTCTGCTACAGCAGTTATTTTAACGTTATAATGTAGTTATTGTATTATACAAATGCAATTATTCTATCAGAGGGGGGGAGGATTTTAGTGAAATTGGTAGCCTAGTCCACCACAATGCACACACAGTTATTTTAATGTAATATCAAAGCTATTTTAATACTGTAAGGCAGTTATTATATTATTGTAATCCAGTTATTCAAATACTAGATATTGAATGATATCATGAATGAAAACCTACATGCAATTACTGTTATGAAAACAATCTTCATGCAATCAGTAATTTTTACAAAAAACTTATCAACCTAATAACAACAGTTATTATATCAACATTATGTCACAAATTTACACCTGAATTTATCGTTGTTTGATTATCAGCAATATCATCATGCAGAGTAAGCGTTTGATCGTCTGAATTCAGCATCGTTGAAGCTGAAATTTATGGAAAAAACACGTAAATCAAATCAGAATTTGTTATTTGATTCAATTACTGAAGTTAATCGATTATTAAATCAGAAATCGGAAGAAATATCAATACCTTCAGTCGAATTTGAAGAATTAGGGTTTTCGGAGAATTGTTGATCAAATTTCGAAAAATTAATGAATAAATTGATAGTTTTAATTGAAAAAATCAAAATAATGAATGAATTGTTGATCAAATTTTGAAGAACTGATGAATTTGTTGATCAAATTTGTTGATCAAAATTTGAAGAACTGATGAAAAAATTTCGCGTGGTTTTGAGATGAAACAGAGTGTTTGATCAGTAGAGAGAGAAAGGGGGAGAAAGAGAGAGAAAGAGCTGGGAAGATTATGACGGCTCAATTTTTGATAATTGGGTTTTGTCAACTCATTTGCTTATATATGCGGGGGAAACTCACGAAAAGTGTCAAACTCACCGGATCTTGCCTCTATATATATATATATATATATATATATATATATATATATGTAAGAGATTAACTAACTTGTATCAAATACAAATAATTAGATTTTTCATTTGTGCGTCATCCTATAGGTGTGACCGAAAGGGATCAGTTGAACACCGCCGTCAAATGATAGTAACGTCAAACTCTAGTCAGCCGAGTGTTACCGATATACGTTGATCAACTGACAAATATAAAATACATCCCTGATATTCCTTGTACGAGATTTAATAATGTAGACGCACTATTGTGAAGGACACCTACTCTAACATATCTTTCATTTGTACTTATCCTAGAAGGGATCCTGGCCCTTGGATGGAAACATTTCGAAATTGTAACCTAATATCAAGGCCTATATAAGGACCTTGAGACGTTGTTCACAGCACTTATTTTGTAATAAAAAACCGAGAATTCTCTCATTTTAAATCTTATTAACTTATGCGGTTCTTGAAGTTATAAGTCGAGCTTAGTGACATCTTGTTCTTGCTTGGGTGTTGATTAAGAACCTGGTAGCAAAGCTTGAACAAACCCGTGCTTGCTTGGTTTGTCTGAGTCTTGCTGATGTAACGCCCCAACTATCCGGCCAAGATAATTGGAGCGTTAAAATCTCGGTTTCCCGAGGTAGGGTTTCAAAACTTCAATCAAAGAACATTTTATTAATGTAAGGTTTAATGAGTTACATAAACATAAACAAATGAATAAATAAAATACAACTCGTGATATCTATACTCTTCTAGCCAACTAGACGCGTCTCGTGATATCATCAAGCTCATCCCGTCTCTCGCGTACTATCCAAATAACCCGTACTTAACCTGCTCCCCATATGACCAAAGGATATCATATCGATCGACACAGGCCACCCCGAAAGAGATAGGTGACAATACACAGACACGCAAACGTCAGCTTCAATAAATAATTAAAGTGTGACTCGACTCGAGTGTGTGAACATACAACATGACCATGATTAAATGAACCACCATCAATAACCACCACCACGGTACTGGGACACGCCCAGACATACCGACAACCACACTGGTACCGGGACACGCCCAGAGATATCGATAACCACAAATAGGTACCGGGACACGCCCAGACGTACCGGGTCCGGAAGCCAACCGGATCCCCTACCAGACGTCGTGTCTCAACCACACGAAACCCTCCGTAACTCGGGCCATTAATGTGCACATCCCTCTTGGAGTGGGAAGCTCCAAGAGACGACTTAAGCGCAAGACGGTCTCTAAACCGTCTTACGTCTCCAAAACAGGTAAAAAATCAAACCACCATCTCCTCCGACATACAAGACAACACAACATATACGATACACCATATAGCATGCCAATTACCGACTCACTCAATACAGATGAATGATAAAAGACTCATTTTATAAAGAAATGCAACAATGAAACTGAGTAGGATAAACCAACCTCATAGTATATCCGCATAAGCAATCTGTCACACAAGCTAGGCCAGTCTCGTAAAACCGTCTCACAAAACCCATATCCTAAAATACGATAATAATACAAATATGTATAAATATACTCATCTAATCATACAAATATATATACAAATACGTATAAATATAATAATCCAATATGTATATGAATACTACTAATTAAACCCATCTTATACTATACCCAAAACTTAACCCAACTCCACCACCACCACCTCACCTCCCTACTGTGGGCCACCACCCTGCCATGGTGGGTCCAGTCCGCCAGTCCACCCGCCCTAACTGTCATAACCAAACCAACAAACACCCCCAACACTAACACCTTACAACACCAACAACAATAACAACCTACACGGCCACCACGCCCCACCGTGGGTCCCCCACTGACCACAGTGGGCCCAGCCACCCTCGGCCACCATAGCACCCCCCTCACGCGCCGCCATCGGCCCTAAACCCGACACAAACAACAACCAACAACACCACCACGAGATCCCTTTTTCTCTCTCTGAAAACGTCACCCACAACCACCATCTTTACCACCTACGACCTCCCCTCAACTCCTTTCACCAGCCTCAACCAAACCTCCCCCAAAACCGTTCCAACCCGACCTAAATAAGCAGCCTAAACCAAAGCCCTAACTCGGTTCTGCACAAACCCAATAAAACCCCTAAAATCCACTCGATCAAACCACTATATGGGTGGTCAACGACAACCCTATGGTGGTCAAAGACGGGTCAAAGGTGGGTCAAGGTCGGGATGGGTCAATGGTATAAAAATAATAACATGATAAAGGCTAGTATAAGACGGTTTACCTTACGATCTCAAGGCGTACGGACAAAAGGCGATCTGCCTTTTTTTTCTCTCTTCTTTCCTCTCTCTAATTTGATGGTGGATTTTGGTGGATTGTAATTGGATAAGGTTGGGTGGATGAGGATAAGGGAGTATATAATACATGTATCTTATTATTATTATTATTCCGTCTCAACATAACTCGTATAAATAAAATATTATTATTATTATTAAATACGGAGTATTACAGCTGACAACTTAACTGAATTTATCTGTGCTTGCTGGATTCATTTCAGTTTAAGTTGTTCAAATTGTTAGCCTGGTTTCTTGTGCTTTCTTAGAAACTAAGTTGATAATTATATCCAGTCCTTAGCTTCAAATTACAGATAACAGTCTCACAGGTCACCAGTCACCCTTATTCAGACAGTCTGTCTTGTGTGAAATTTTAAAAATACTTCTATTCATCTAAAACTCCTCAAAATTTTCCAGTATTAAGTTAAAGCATCTAAGTTAATTGTCACCAAATTTCATGATTTTAGGAGTCCATTTGCTATTTTTCCTAAAACTGTAAAGTCCATTGAAATCCAGGGAGCTTGTTGTTTGTCAATTCCTGCTAAGTGTCTGAGTTTACACTACAAATTTGTAACCAGAGCCAGGTTATAACACAATTCCACATTATGTTAGTCTTGAGTTTAGAGAAGTGTGAGTTCATTATCTCTAGCCACATTAAAAACACAAAAAAACAACCATGAGTGAAGAGAGACTTGCTGGTATTGAAACAAGAATTGAGCAACTAACGAAAATCACAATGTGATGGCTAATGCCATGAATGTTGTCATGGAAAGGATCCCAAATCCTGATCCTAAGAGAAGACCGCCACCTAGTAGAGGCAGAGGCAGAGCAAGAGGCTTCTTTGTGGGAGCATGAAGAGGACAACCACCACATGAGCATGAAGAGTGGTCGGATTCTTAAGATAGCAATAGAACTCCGGAGGAGATTCCTAAGCACACAGACAAGCATCTAAAGGTAGAAATTCCTGAGTTTTCTGGTAGCCTTAATCCTGATGACTTGTTAGAATGGATTAGGGATATTGAGAAAATCTTTGAGTATAAGGGATATACTGATGTTGAAGCCTTTAAAGTTATTGTCTGGAAATTAAAGGGTTATTCTTCTCTGTGGTTTGACAATTTAAAACACCAAAGGCTTAGAGAAGGGAAAGAACCACTTAGATCTTGGTCTAAACTTGAGAAAAAATTGTTGAGTAAATTTGTCACTAAGTATTATACTCAGGATTTGTTTATTAAGCTGTCAAACCTTAAACAAGATGAGAAATCTGTTGAGTCCTACCTAAGAGAGTTTGAACAGCTCACCCTGCAATGTGAGATAACTGAGAATCCTGAGCAAATGATTGATAGGTTCTTGGAACGCTTGGATAAAAACATTGCCAGTAGAGTTAGGATGCAACCACTGTGGTCATATGATGATTTAGTAAACCTAGCTCTCAGAGTGGAAAATATGGGAAAGACTAAGCATGCTGTGTCTAAACCTAAGCCTATTTACAAACCTTACACTGGTGTTAGAATTGGTGAGACACCTAAACCCATGACCCAACATGGAGGAGACAAAGGGAAGGGACCCATGAACCCTAAAACTAAACCACCTTTGTCCAAGGACAAAATCAAATGCTTTCAATGCCAAGGATATGGCCATTTCAAGAAGGACTGACCTTCAACAGGGCCTTGACATCAATTGAAGTATAAGTATGGGAAAGAGAGGGCCTGGTTGAGTATGAGGACGATGAGAACTTGGTCATAGAGGAAATCGGAATTGAGGAGAGGGCAAGTCAGGATCAGGTTGTAGCTCACCCTGACACAGGGCACAGCTTGGTCTTGTGGAGGGTTATCCATTCCTAACAAGCTTCACTAGAAGCTGATATGATATCCCTGATATTCAGAAGCGGATGTACAGTTTAGGGAAGGGTGTGCAACATGATCATAGATGGGGGAAGCTGTACCAATGTAGCTTCCACCAACTTGGTCAAGAACCTCGCCACCCACCCAAGAGCACCCAAATCCATACAAGTTGAGGTGGTTAAACAAGGTAGCTGAGGTAAGAGTTAACAAGCAATGTCTAGTATCTTTTTCAATTGGCAAGGTATATAAGGATGAAGTGATGTGTGATGTGGTTCCCATGGATGCTTGCCATTTGTTATTGGGGAGAACTTGGGAGTATGACAGAAATATCACACTAGGGTAAGGAGAACACTTATAGTTTCTGTAGCAGAAGCTAGGGCCTAGGTCCCTTCATTTTCAGGCTAAGAAAGCATTCTATAGAACTATCCCAAGGCAATGGCAAAATTGGATGTAATTTAAAGGACAAAATGAACAAATATTTAAAGCATCCTGTTTTGATTTCAGATTTAAGGTCATTTTGCTTGCTTCATATCTAAGGCTCTACTCATGCAAATCCTCCGATTCTTGTGTCATTGGAAGGCTTATGATCTTAGCTAACTATGAGCTTTCGATTGGGGCCAAAATCTATTTTTGTTTGAGAGAAATGCATTATCCAATAGAGACAGGCCAAGCTGAAATGCTCCAACAGTTCAGAATCTCAGGCCTGACTTCAACTGATTATATCTTGAGATCTAGATGGTGAAAATTTTTGTTCTTTATATGGTTAGAATCTTGGAGAAGTCCTCTTTCTAATGGCATTGGAATCAGCAAATTCATCGAGTATATTTTCCACAAGAAGGCTTCAAAGATTGTCACGCAGGAATGCAACTGAGTTTTCTAAAATGACCTGTCAGTGTTCAAACTTGATTAACTCAAAATCTACTCGATATTTTTGGTTGATTCTTTTTTGAGGTGAAAGCTAAGTTCTTAAGCTTTGATTTGAGCTAACATGGGTATTTTTAGCCTACCTGAATTGCAAGATATGAATTTTCAAGATGTTGCTACAGCATAGGAAGAGTCATGAACATCCAAAGCTGACCTGTTCTTACACAAAAATTTATATCTCAAGTTATAAGCCACTTCTGGGGCTAATTCTTTTTGGATATAAAAGCTAACATCATTAGCTTCCATTTGAGCCATCATAAGCTATTTAATTCAAGTTAAGACAAGAGATATGATTTTTCAAAGTCTCTGATGCTGCACACGAAAACTTCTAAACTCAAATTGTGACCTGAATTTATTCAAGGTTCTATATCTCAAGTTCTAAGCATTTTATTTCAATAATTCCAAGTGGAGGGGGAAGATAGTTCATTTAGCTTCCATTTGGTATATGTGAGGCTCACTAGTTCATCCTGAACAGCAAGATATGGCATCTGCAGGGAAGGTCTGATTCCTGAATGACATTGAGTTGTCTGTTTTGCATTATGTGTGCAGCAGGGGTATTCCTCTCCAGTTTTCCTGGCTAAGGTTGCACGTACAAGGATGACAATTGATCCCTAAATGACACTAAGTATGTGAGCCTTATTTACAAGGGAAATGAAACCTTTTGGTAAAGGGAAAAGCAGTTTGCATATGGAAAGACACAAGGAAAGAGACAGCTTATCCTTATATGCTTCTTGTCTTCTCCTTTTACTGACCTCTGCTACCAGCACAGTTTTGAGCCACGAAATGTACAAGGCACAGCTCTACTTGTCTCCAAGTCACTACAAATCACCTCTTTTATTGTATTTGTCCTATTTTTTCTTTTGAACTCAACCCTTAGATTTAAGTAGCTTTAAATCAATGGTTGGATTTGTTCTTAGGTTTATTTTTCTGAACATGTAAGCTCTATATAAAGAGCCTTTTAGTCCTTGTAATATGCAGATTATGATTGAATGAAAGAAAAACTTGAGATGTCTTCTCAATCAAAAATCTTTTCAACTTGTGATTTGCTGTAGTTGAGAGTCAGACCTGATAATTCTCTTGTGCATTGCTGTAGGGAATTGATCTAAGTCTGTTGGTAAGGATAGCTTGATTCTGTGCAAGATTATGAATTAATTTACACCTGCTGTTTCTTATTATTCTTTCATTCCTATGCTAGGTTGTGGAATTTAAGTTCAATATACCCCAAATTATTAGCTTAATCTCATGTGAGTATTCTGTGGAATTAAGTTAGTAATTATATCTCTTTTATTTGTTGCATCTTATTTCAGAAAATTATCTCACAAAAACAGCCTCAATTTCCTCTGTTTGTCCAAGAATTTAGTCCTTGTTTTAAGGTGTTGCTACTCTGATTTTGAACAGCCCTATAGGTTGTTGGTTTCAGCTTCGAGTCTCTCAAAACATAAGAGACCCTCACCATTACACAACATTTTGGTAATCAGAGCCAGGTTATAACACAATTCCACCTTTGTGTTAGTCTTGGGTTGATTCAAGCCTGTGTGAGTTCATTATATTCCCTAACTACTTTACAAATACAAAAACAGCCCATTGAGAGAATAGGGTTTATTAAAGCTTTGGTTTGTTTCTTGAAAAACCTGTTTTACTTGAGTTGTTGTCATTCTGATTTTTCATGGGAAAATCGGTATAGCTTTTGGTGTTGTTCCTTTTGTTCCATGCTCAAAGAGGAAACCTTGTGAACTTAGCTCCATTTCCAAGTCCTTAGAAGCTGTCATAGGAAGGTTAGAAGCCTTAAGAAGAGGGTATGACAGTAGAGTGCACACAAAGAAGGCAACCAGCAGCCATGGAGTTCCAAGGGAACCAAAGCCACCTGATTTGTACCAAGGAGAGCACCACCTGCTCCATGAGTGTCCTAAGTCCTCTCCGCCCTAAGGGGCAAAGGTATAACACCATTACTCCCTACTTTTGATGGTCAAGACAGTAGGAGTTTTTTTTTTTGGTTGTATGAAGTCAAATGTTATTTTAAGAGCCATTGTCTATTTGATTCAAAGAAGTGTGAACTGGTTGTGTCTTGTTTAAAGAGTGTTGCTTTGTTGTGGTATGATACTCTTAATTTTTCAAGAAGATTGGATGGGAAAAGTAGGATTAAATCTTGGCATAAACTTGAATCCCACATGAGAATAAAGTTCACTTCTTCTTGTACAATGAGTGAATTAGAGACCAAAGTGGAGGCCTTAAAACATAATCTTTTGGTTTTCAATGAGGATACTAAACCATGTGAGAAACACCAGCCTATGTATAAAAAGAGCATGGAGTCAAAGCCTGAAGGTGTCAAACTCTATCATGAACTAAAGCTTGAAACTGTTGAGCAATCTGATTTGGAAATTGCTTGTTCAGCTGGTAAGGTACATGATTTGGATACATGTGTTGTGAAATGTATCACCAACACTAGGGGAAGTAAGAACTTGTTATTAGAAAACAGTCTAAGATGTGTGGAAACTGTTTTGGATGGAGATGATAAGGATCAAGTTCTTAAGGAGCCTTATGTTGATGCTATGCTCAGGAAAGTGTGTGTGTAAAACCTGAGATTCCAACACATTTTGTGGAAAGTGTATGTCATGAAGTAAGCCATGTGAATGGTGCTTATACAGAGGAGTACTTGAACTCAATTGAGCCTAAGTCCATAGAGGTTCTTCCTTATGGAGGGGAAGATGTAAGTCATGTTCCTTTGCCTTCAATAGAAGAAGAACAAGCTGAAATCAATCTGGTTCAAGTTCATGGTGCAAAACACGAAAATGATGTTGTTGGCCAAAGTTTGTTTTTGAGAACTTACATGAGTCCTTTGGATCTTTACATAAGCAAAAGATTACAGCAACGTTTAAGCCTTAAGATGGATCAGTTCTTGACCTTACTTGATGATAAAAGATGTTGGAGTTCAAGCAAGAATGAACAAAAGGGATGTTCTTGCCTTGTTTCATGCTTAAAAACAGAAAAACAAACTTATTGCATTAGTTGTTGTATGGGGTTCCGAACCTGCTTCTTGGGAGGTATAATTTGTGCTCTTCCAACTCCACACTTCTATTTTTACATGTTGGTGAGGTTACAAGTTAGACTTATCCATTTAAGTGCAAATTCAGATATATTAATAGGGAATGATGAATGGTTTCACCATCAAACTGAACTGGGTGCATTATATCATGTACATGAGCATACTTCCTACTTGAGGCAAAGAATTTTCTGTATGGTGTGTGATCCAAGTGAAAAAATTGATGTTTTCTCAAGGAGACAATCTGAATTTGAGGATGTGCTTGATCCAAAAGAAGAGCACCTTATTTTAGTATTTGATCCAGGAGAAAGAAGTGTGATATCAGTCCATGAAGATATAACTGCTCTTTTGATCCAGCAAAAATGTAAGGAATTTTTTTTTTCTTGCCTTCGAAATTTGAGGTCAAATTTCATACAAACTGGGGAGGCTGCAGCAGGAGCTAGGACCTAGTCCCTTCATTTTCAGGGTAAGATAGCATTCCATAGAACTATCCCAAGGCAATGGCAAAATTGGATGTAATTCAAAGGACAAAATGAACAAATATTTAAAGCATCCTGTTTTGATTTTAGATTTAAGGTCATTTTGCTTGCTTCATATCTGAGGCTCTACTCATGCAAATCCTCTAATTCTTATGTCATTGGAAGGCTTATGATCTTAGCTAACTAAGCTTTGGATTGGGGCCAAAAGCTATTTTTGTTTGAGAGAAATGCATTGTCCAAAAGAGACAAGCCAAGCTGAAATGCTCCAACAGTTCAGAATCTCGGGTCTGACTTCAACTAATTATATCTTGAGATTTATATGGTAATTTTTTTTTTATTTATATGGTTAGAATATTTGAGTAGTCCTCTTTCCAATGGCATTGGAATCAGCAATATTCATCGAGTATATTTTTCACAAGAAGGCTTCAAAGACTGTCACGTAGGAATGCAACTCAGTTTTCTGAAATGACCTGTCAGTGTTTAAACTTGAATAACTCAAAATCCACTGGATATTTTTGGTTTATTATTTATGGAGGTGAAATCTAACTTCTTTAGCTTTCATTTGAGCTATCATGAGTATTTTTAGCCTACCTGAGTTACAACATATGAATTTTCAAAGATGCTGCTACTGCACAGGAAGAGTCCTGAACATCTAAATCTGACCTGTTCTTACTCAAAAATTTATATCTCAAGTTATAGGCCACTTCTGGAGCTAATTCTTTTTGGATATGAAATATAACATCCTTAGATTCCATTTGAGCTATCATAAGCTATTTAATTGAACCTGAGACAAGAGATTTGATTTTTCAAAATCTCTGATGCTGCACAGGAAACTGCTGAACTCAAATTCTGACCTGAACTTAATCAAGGTTCTATATCTCACGTTCTAAGCATTTTATTTCAATGATTCCAAGTGGAGGGGGGAAGCTAGTTAATTTAGCTTCCATTTGGTATATGGGAGTCTCACTAAATCATCCTGAATAGCAAGATATGGCATCTATAAGAAAGGTCTGATTCCTGAATGACTTTGATTTGTCTGTTTTGCATTATATGTGCAGCAAGGGTATTCCTCTCCAGTTTTCTGATGTGACCATAATTGGCGCATATTTAGCCCCCGAATTAGCCTTGTTTCCATACTGTTTAGTGCTTATTTGGGTCATTTCTTATCTTTAGTTCTTTGTTTTGCATATTCTTTGAGATTTTGATCCCTTGGTAGGAAAAGAGTAAGAATCTTGCATTTTCATGGCAAAACGAGACTAAATTGATCGAATTCAATGACCAAGCATCAAGGAGAGACAAGATTAGAAGGCCTTTGTACATATCATAGTAGAAGAGCAATGTTGAGGAAAGATCCTTGAGTCCCCAAGGAAATCCCCAAGGAATTTATGAAGAAAAGGGAAGAAAAGAAGAAGTTACTATCTTTGATCGACAATCCGAGCGGATTGTCAACAATCCGTCCGTCCAAATTTCAAAGACAATCCAAGCGTCCTTGCCTGAATCCGCTCGGATTCCCCCTCAACAATCCGCCCGGATTCCCCAGAATCCGCTCGGATTCCAACGGTGCAATCCGCCCGTCCCGACCCTATTCCGCCCGGATTTCTTCACGGCACGGATTGTCTTCTTCAAGCTACGAAAAGAGAAGCCCTTCTCTCAGAAAATACCGGGTCCTCCTTGCTCAACTTAAAAAGTGTAATTACTAGTTTAGCCCTTAGTTAACCTTAATGCATCCTCCCTAATTTTCACTATAAATACCCCATTAGTCTAATTACAGGAGCATGTTCTTCTTATCAATAATTAGTGTAGTTAATATCAATCAAATCTCTCTTCAATATTGTAATCAAGTATTAATCAAGTTTTAATCCAAGTTTTAGTTCTTTAATCTCTCTCTTGTTCATCCTTTATTTTGGGTAATTGAAGACTATTTGGGTTATTATTGGGAGATTGACAACCTCTCAATCAAACATCAAGTACTTCTATTATTCTTGCTTTATTATTGGAATCATTAGTAGGTATAATCTCTTAATCCCTTTTTAATTATTGCTAATTACTTTCATTTATTCGTCATGTTTCATATTGTTGGTATGATTGACAACCTTGCTAGCATGATCAACATGATAATGAGTGAGTAGTCTCTTAGCTAGGGTTAATGGGTGATTAGGGGAAACCAACATGGGGAATGATTCATGCTTAAATTAATATGCTTTCATGTTTTATTTGCTTGCTTGTTTTGATCTCAACTCATGCACATGTTATATTTGATAAAATGCTAAGCCTATGAATCCTTGCATTTACTATCATCTTCTATCTTTTCAATGAGACTTGTAAGACATAACCCAACTCGAGTCTCATTAGACCATGCATGTTGTTGAGTAGGGAAGATTAAGTCGACTTGTAGGTGTTGTACAATCTAATCGATTCGGCTCCGGGACCCAAACTTTCCTAGGATTGTAAGATATAACCCAACTCAATCCATCACAATAATAATTGCTTGCTTATAATTTGAGAACATGTTTGTATGATCATATCCCATGATTCCCCTATGATCCCATGACACCCTAGTGCCTTTAATCAATTGTTTACACCCCTTTAATTCATCTTGCTTGTTTATTTTCATTGTTATTCTAGTTTAGCAACCTTCTACATCAACCCAATTTGTGACACCCCTTAGACACCACTAGTTACAATAGAAATCTCATTTCAACTCCCGTCCCTTGGGATCCGACCTTTACTTGCCTCTTTACTAATTGTAGAGTTGTTTGTGGAGCTATAAATTGTGTTTTGATTCGACCGTGACCAACGGCCACATCTTAATTTGTGAACACTTAGCGGAGTCGCATCAAAAATGGCGCCGTTGCCGGGGACGGTGTTTGTTTGACTTAGATTTCCTTTTTGTTATTAGTTGTGTCTTTCTTCGCCTTGAGGAAGTAACACTCCTCAAGGTTTGTTCTAATCATTTTTCGAGTTGTTTGATATTTTGCGAGATGGATTTCGTAAACTGTTTTGTAGAGGACCACTTGAGTATCCCTTACTTCAAGGATCCCATGCAAGCATTAGAAGCCTTAGAAGCAAGTGAGGCTAAGAGCATGTATTGGGAGTTGGAGGTGGATCTCTTTGAGGCCGCTCTAGCTAACAAGGAACTTACTCGTGCACAATCCGAGTTGGTGCATAATATTCTAGTAGAAGCATGTCAACCCATAGAGGATGAGCAATCCATCCTAGAGGATATTTTGCAAACTCAAGAGCAAGAGGAACCCATCATGGGATTTGAATATGATGAGGTTGATGAAAGTGAAGTTGAGTATGCTATGAGAATGGAATATCTAATGGAGATGGAGCAAATTCTCAATGAAACTCCAAAAGAAGAAAGTAAGGTACAAGCTCCTACTTTGAAACCCCTTCCCCCAAATTTGAAATATGCTTACCTTGATGAATCAAAGACCAAACCCGTGATTGTTAATGATAGACTTGATGATGACCAATTGGGAAAATTGCTTGATGTGTTGAAACAACATGAGAAGGCTATAGGTTATAGTCTAGATGACCTTAAGGGGATAAGTCCCGACTTTTGCATGCATAGAATTCATCTAGAGGACGACCATAGACCTACCATTCAACCCCAAAGAAGATTGAACCCCCACATGCAAGAAGTTGTCAAAGGAGAGGTCATGAAACTACTTGATGCGGGAATCATATATCCCATATCGGATTCTTTGTGGGTTAGCCCCGTTCAAGTGGTACCTAAGAAGGGAGGTACCACGGTAGTGACAAATGAAAAGAATGAATTAATACCCACAAGAATGATCACCGGTTGGCTTATGTGCATTGACTACCGGAAATTAAACTCCGCAACAAGAAAAGATCACTTCCCCTTACCATTCATTGACCAAATGCTTGAGAGGTTAGCCTCTAACAAATTCTTTTGTTACCTTGACGGGTATTCGGGATTCTTCCAAATCCCTATACACCCGGATGACCAACATAAGACCACCTTCACATGCCCTTATGGCACTTTTGCATATAGGAGGATGCCTTTTGGATTATGTAATGCCCCCGCCACTTTCCAAAGATGCATGATGAGTGTCTTCTCCGATTACTTAGAAACCATAATGGAAGTTTTTATGGATGATTTTAGTGTTTATGGAAAGGACTTTGACTCATGCTTGCATAATCTTTCTCTTGTATTGCAAAAATATGAAGATGTTAGCCTTGTTTTAAATTGGGAAAAGTGTCATTTCATGGTCAATGAAGGAATTGTTTTGGGTCACTTGATTTCGGAAAAGGGCATCGAGGTCGATAAAGCTAAAGTTGAGGTGATAGAGAAACTCCCACCTCCCGTGAATGTTAGAGGGGTGAGAAGTTTTCTCGGTCACGCGGGTTTTTATCGTCGTTTCATAAAAGATTTTTCGAAAATAGCAAAACCCCTCACTCAACTTTTGCTTAAAGATGCCCAATTCGAATTCTTGACGAGTGTGTTGAAGCTTTTAATAGAATCAAAGAAGCATTAATCTCGGCACCAATCATTCAACCCCGAATTGGGAGTTACCTTTCGAGATTATGTGTGATGCTAGCAACTACGCCGTTGGAGCGGTTCTTGGCCAACGGGTAGGGAGAGCTCTTCATGCCATCTATTACATAAGCAAAACCCTCGACCCTTCTCAAGTGAATTATGATACAACCGAAAAGGAGCTTCTTGCCATTGTATATGCTTTGGATAAATTCCGTTCCTACTTGCTTGGATCCAAGGTGATTGTATTTTCGGATCACCGTGATCTTCGACATCTCTTGATAAAGAAGGAGGCAAAACCAAGATTGTTGAGATGGATTTTGCTTCTTCAAGAATTTGACTTGGAAATAAGAGACAAGAAAGGAGCCGAGAATGTAGTGGCGGATCACTTGTCAAGAATCCGGTTTCATGATGAAAATGGAGAAACCCCGATCAATGACTCATTTCCCGACGATATTTTGATGGCTATTCAAACACAACTTGAAAGGCACATCACCCCATGGTTTGCCGATTATGCCAATTATATTGTTGGAAAAGTGCTCCCTCCAAACTTGAACCACAACCAAAGGAAGAGATTCCTATTCGAAGTGAAGAGGTACTTTTGGGATGACCCAAACCTCTACAAGGAGTGTAGTGATGGGCTCTACCGGAGATGCATCCCTCAATGGGAAATCCAAGGAATCTTGGAAGGATGTCATTCATCACCCTACGGTGGGCACCATGGAGCAAGGAGAACCGTTGCAAAAATTCTCCAATCGGGCTTCTATTGGCCTACAATGTTTAAAGATACAAGAGAATTCATCATTCATTGCGATGCTTGTCAAAGAACGGGGAATATATCTTGGAGGAACGAAATGCCACAAAGGGGCATTCTAGAGGTAGAGATCTTCGATGTTTGGGGAATTGACTACCAAGGGCCCTTTGTGACATCTAATGGGAATAAGTACATCCTTGTGGCCGTCGATTATGTCTCAAAGTGGGTGGAGGCAATTGCCACCCCAAATGATGATGCAAAAACGGTCACCAAGCTCTTCAAGAAGATAATTTTCCCAAGATTTGGAGTTCCTAGAGCAATCATTAGTGATGGAGGAACATATTTCCATGAGAAGAAGCTTGCATCCCTTTTGACCAAATATGGTGTTCAACATCGAACCGGCTTGGGATATCATCCTCAAACAAGTGGTCAAGTAGAAATTTCAAATAGAGAGATCAAGCAAATCCTTGAGAAAGTTGTGAACAAGACTCGGAAAGATTGGAGCACAAAGCTTGATGATGCTCTTTGGGCTTATAGGACGGCCTATAAGACTCCCATAGGAGCCTCCCCCTACAAGCTTGTATATGGAAAAGCATGTCATTTGCCAATCGAATTGGAGTACAAAGCTTATTGGGCAATCCGAGCACTTAATCTTGATCTCAAACTGAGCGGTCAAAGAAGGATGATTCAAATCCAAGAGTTGGAAGAATTCCGACTACAATCCTATGAGAATGCAAAGATTTACAGAGAAAGAACAAAATTGCTTCATGATAAGAGAATTCGACAAAAGGCCTTGCACAAGGGAGACAAAGTCCTTCTATTCAATTCCCGCTACCGACTCTTTCCGGGAAAGTTGAACTCTAGATGGATGGGTCCCTATGTGATAACCGAAGTTGGAAAATATGGAGATTTCGAACTCAAGGCGGAAGATGGAAGCAAGTTCAAGGTAAATGGTCAAAGGTTGAAGCCCTATTATGAAGGAGCGTTCGTTGGAGAAGTCGAGGCTACCTACCTCGGACCTCCTCCCCCTTGAAAGGACCATCTAAGGGAGAGTTTGGTGGAGTCCTCCCTAAACCACCACTTGTAAATATACTAACCCTCTAACTTGTATTTATTTATTGCATTTAATAAATAACTCTTTTCATGAGCGTAAGTAAGGGAGGGTTACTAATGATTTTTGAATGAAGGAAGGAACAATTGCTCAAGTGTGGGGATGTATCTAACAAAGGAGGAGAAGTCAAAACTCGCAGCCCGAATCCGTGCGGATTCCCTGGAATCCGGCCGTCTTGCTGGAATCCGGGCGTCTAGGGAAGAAACCGTACGTCCAGCCGTGCTGAGAAATTGAAGATTTCTGGACTGAGGTCAAATCCGAGCGTCTTGTGAGGAATTCGCCCGTCTTCTGGAATCCGGCCGGATTTCAAGAAAGACGCCCGTCTTTTCACCTATGCATTTCAAGGAAAATCTCTGTATCAGAATCCGCCCGTCTTCTCAAGAAGACGCCCGTCCCACCTTAAAAGAATCTGAGCGTCTTATGCTCGGAACGCCCATCTTTTGGCGTCAAAATTTTGGGAATTTCCTCTGTGGCAAAATCCGAGCGGATTGTGAAGAATCCGCCCGTCCCGTGAAGCAAGAATCCGAGCGTCTTCACCTCGAATCCGCTCGTCTTCTCACAGCGTCTTGACCCGACTTCTTCCTAATTAAAATACCCCCACCACACATACTTTGACACATCACTATCCCTTCCACTTACCCTATAAAACCCACCTCCTTATGACTCCCATACATATCCAAATCACTCTCTTTACCCTCAAAATCAAAAATCCCCAATTTTCTAGGGTTTCCAATACTCAATCAACAAGGAACATCCTTAGCAATCTTCAAATCAAAAGAACCCAACAAAAGAAGCAAGAATAGCACCAAGGAGATCCTCCTTTAGAAGTGCAAGAAGACCAAGGATGGTGGGAAGTTCCTCTACCTCACATCTCAACACCATTAGAAGGGAACATGTAGAGATTGTAGATCTCACAAGGCTCGATGATTTCTCGAATGTGGAATTCCTTGATGATGTGCAGTGATTGGTCTTCCACCGACTCTTAAGTAAGAATATTCTTCCCACTAAATTTCTTTGTCATACTACCCTAAGAAAGCTTGGGATTTTTCACCAAGTAGAAACACTCTTTGAGGTTTTTGGTCTTTCAACTCTCTTTCGCATGTATGAACCAACCTATCGGTCCCTTGTGCTAGAATTCTTAAGCTTTTTGAAGATTACAACCGTAAACAAAGTGATATGCATAGAGTTTAGGTTGGAAAATGTTTCTAGGATGATGACCCTTGTCGAGTTTGCCAATGTGTTCGGACTTGATGTTTCGCCTACCCGAACATCAAAGCCCAAAAAGTATAATGTTGCACCATTGTGGAGGGCCATGACGGGCCGGGATTTCATTCTTACTAAAGAGTGTCTTGCTTTTCACATCCAAAACCCGATCTTGAGGCTTACATATCGATTTCTTTCGGGTACTCTCTTCGCCCGCCGAGATCCGGCCATTGTCAACCAATTGGACCTTGTATTTATGGAATCATACCTCAACATTCAAGGGAGAGATAGGTATCACTTCAATGCACCTCTAGTTTTGCTAGAGAAGTGGGCAAGGTTTAGAAATGGGAATGATGATGGAATGAAGCACATAGTGAATGGTGGACTCATAACTAGACTTGCAAAGCACTTTAACCCAAGGTTCAATGAGAACAATGAGTACACTCCACTTACGGGGGGAACGAGAATTAATGAAGATCTACTTGTCGTCCAACACCATTGGATAACCCTTGAGGGGGTTGATAAGCGGATAAAGTGGTTGACAAAAGGGAGCGATCCAATCTATCTCCCAATAACCGATCTACCACGGATCTCCCCAAGAAGAGGAAGCTTGTCCCCAATGCCCTCCTACCTCATCCCAAGTCAAACAAGGCAAACTCCACCACCACAAAATCCACCACCACAACAACAAGAACAACAAACTCAAAATGAGAAGATAAAAGTGCCTCCTTACCCCTTTCCCTACCAACCATATAACCATCTAAACCCCTTCATCCTCCCCCGTGACGACTTTGTCACGGGAATTTCGCAAGATTTACACTACCGTCAATATGAGACCTCCGTGGACACTTATTATGCTCTTTACCCCCAATACCATGAGATGGCTCAAAAAGGACGGATTAGTGAGGAAGGAGCTTTCCCCTCATGGGCTCAAATGGAATTGCTCTTTCCCAACTCGGAGAAGGCTAATGAAGGGGCGAACGGTCGCCAAGGGGAGGAGAGTGGCAATTCTTGTGGAGGTGACACGGTGAAGCTTGAGAGTGAGGAAGGCGAATTCATGGATCCAAGTTTAAGTGATGCTTCAAAGGATATTTGGGATAGCGATATAGAGGGAGATGACGCCGATGTCTAGGAGACCACTTCATCACTAGGTGGAGCAAAGCAAGAGCACCCACCTAAGTTCAAGTGAAGTTTTCTCATCTCTCCTCTTTATCTTTATTTTTCATGAAAAGAAGTTTGTGTCTTGTCTCTTTGTATTTTATTTTGATCATTGTTGGAGTAGTCCTAGCAACATCAAAGGACTCACACCTCGGTACCATTGAGGTGTTCTTATTTTATTGTTCCCATTTGTAAAATCCAAAATGACAAATTAGTTTCATGCATAGCATAGTGTGTGCATGAACTATACCCATCCTTGGACATTAGCAATAGTGTCTCACTCGGTTTGGGGAAGTTAATGCATACGCAACGGGAGGTAATCTAAATTATCCTCTCCGTCATAACAAAAACCATGCACCATGTAGTGTAGCTTAGTATAGATTGCATTTAGTATAGAGATCATGCATCATCTTTGCATAATTTCCATCATTTTGGCCATTGAGGACAATGCCCATATTAGTGTGGGGATGGGAATTCTAACATTTAACTCTTATTCAAAAATCCAAAAAAATTGAAAAATTTCAAAAATCATAAAAATTGAAAAAATTGAAAACCCAAAAACAAGTTCATTTCCTTTGTATATATTGTCTTGTATATATTGTGTTTGTTTTATCCTTGTTCACATTGATTGACTACGCCACATCCGAGACATGAGGATATTGAAGACCGCATGGTATGATCTTTCCAATCTCCTTTTTCCTCTTTATGTTAATGACTATGTGGCTTTATTTTGATTAATGCGGTATAACAATGTGAATTTAGGACTTGCATTTAGTTTATATGTCATATTAGTTGGTTGAATCATTTTCATTAGGATGTTTATATGCTAGTTGCATCATGGCATGTAGTTGCATGTTAGAAAAATTTTGCGAAACCGTCTACTTGGGAAGCTTGACAAGTGTATATAGGCCCTAGTAGATGCCTTTTGTTCTTAAGACTTTGCTTGTTAGAATGCTTGTAAAACACCCTAGGATGTGTCATGCTAGTATCCTTTGACCCATGGTTTAAGGCCTAGTCAAGAGTACCTTGTGGTGTGATAACTCCTTGGCTACCGTTTATTCCAAGGTGACCCTTGAAACCATGCAACCATCATTCATCCATGTTCTACCATACATTTTGTCAACAAAAGGGAATGGGCACAAAAAGAAATCAATTTGAGTTCAATGAAATGAAAAGTGAAAGAAAGTTTGCAAAAATGCATCAAATGAAAAGAGGAGCAAAAATAGAACTCCTAAGCTTCAAATACAAGGCACCCTCGTTACTAATTGGGGTGACTTTGAAAATGTTAAAAAAGAAATGCAAAAAAGTTGTCAAGTATTGAAATGCCAAAAATCAAAAAGAAATGGCAAGAAGTGTTCTCAAATGTCAAATGCCACAAGAAATTTGGGGGGAAAAACAAAAACAAAAGCAAACTCCCAAAGTGAAACTCAAATATTTATTGATCCCTTTATCCATCATATCCATTTTTGTGCATGGTAGAGAGGGGACGACCCTTCTTCTTGTCTAGGCAAGAGGGGGAATTCCGCGATCCTCCAGTGTTTTTAACACCATAGGGAGTCTACTCTTGACAAAAGCATTTAACGATTGAGGACAGAGGTACCCTAGCTTGACACAACTTGGAGGTGATTTATTGGTATCCTTCTAGGCTTAGTAGTTTGAACAAATTGCATCTATGAAGGATTGTGTACCCTTGAATTGCTTCCCTTGCAGATAATTTCCGCCACTTGATGAGGGAGTGGCTATTCTTTTTGTAGATGCATCCATTATGTGTTTTTGTGTGCTTAATGTTTGGATGTGTCGCCATTTTGGCAAGACCCACCTTGCCTTGCAAGAAGGCATCCTACCTCATGGTTGTCTTGTTGTGAGTTGAAGGAGCGGAGTGAGACCCGCTAATTGTCTCATATAGGCTATATTATTAGGATAGGTTAGTATTGGTCCTAGTCTTTGTCACCTCTTTACTCGGGACGAGCAAAGGTTCGGTTTGGGGATATTTGATGTGACCATAATTGGCTCATATTTAGCCCCCGAATTAGCCTTGTTTCCATGCTTTTTAGTGCTTATTTGGGTCATTTCTTATCTTTAGTTCTTTGTTTTGCATATTCTTTGAGATTTTGATCCCTTGGTAGGAAAGGAGTAAGAATCTTCCATTTTCATGGCAAAACGAGACTAAATTGATCGAATTCAATAACCAAGCATCAAGGAGAGACAAGATTAGAAGGCCTTTGTACATATCATAGTAGAAGAGCAATGTTGAGGAAAGATCCTTGAGTCCCCAAAGAAAATCCCCAAGGAATTTATGAAGAAAAGGGAAGAAAAGAAGAAGTTACTATGCTGACTGACAATCCGAGCGGATTGTCAACAATCCGTTCGTCCAGCCCCAGCACAATCCGAGCGTCCTTGCCTGAATCCGCTCGGATTCCCCCTCAACAATCCGCCCGGATTCCAACGGTGCAATCCGCCCGTCCCGACACTATTCCGCCCGGATTTCTTCACAGCACGGATTGTCTTCTTCAAGCTACGAAAAGAGAAGCCCTTCTCTCAGAAAATACCGGGTCCTCCTTGCTCAACTTAAAAAGTGTAATTACTAGTTTAGCCCTTAGTTAACCCTAATGCATCCTCCCTAATTTTCACTATAAATACCCCATTAGTCTAATTACAGGAGCATGTTCTTCTTATCAATAATTAGTGTAGTTAATATCAATCAAATCTCTCTTCAATATTGTAATCAAGTATTAATCAAGTTTTAATCCAAGTTTTAGTTCTTTAATCTCTCTCTTGTTCATCCTTTATTTTGGGTAATTGAAGATTATTTGGGTTATTATTGGGAGATTGACAACCTCTCAATCAAACATCAAGTACTTCTATTATTCTTGCTTTATTATTGGAATCATTAGTAGGTATAATCTCTTAATCCCTTTTTAATTATTGCTAATTACTTTCATTTATTCAACATGTTTCATATTGTTGGTATGATTGACAACCTTGCTAGCATGATCAACATGATAATGAGTGAGTAGTCTCTTAGCTAGGGTTAATGGGTGATTAGGGGAAACCAACATGGGGAATGATTCATGCTTAAATTAATATGCTTTCATGTTTTATTTGCTTGCTTGTTTTGATCTCAACTCATGCACATGTTATATTTGATGAAATGCTAAGCCTATGAATCCTTGCATTTACTATCATCTTCTATCTTTTCAATGAGACTTGTAAGACATAACCCAACTCGAGTCTCATTAGACCATGCATGTTGTTGAGTAGGGAAGATTAAGTCGACTTGTAGGTGTTGTACAATCTAATCGATTCGGCTCCGGGACCCAAACTTTCCTAGGATTGTAAGATATAACCCAACTCAATCCATCACAACAATAATTGCTTGCTTATAATTTGAGAACATGTTTGTATGATCATATCCCATGATTCCCCTATGATCCCATGACACCCTAGTGCCTTTAATCAATTGTTTACACCCCTTTAATTCATCTTGCTTGTTTATTTTCATTGTTATTCTAGTTTAGTAACCTTCTACATCAACCCAAATTGTGACACCCCTTAGACACCACTAGTTACAATAGAAATCTCATTTCAACTCCCGTCCCTTGGGATCCGACATTTACTTGCCTCTTTACTAATTGTAGAGTTGTTTGTGGAGCTATAAATTGTGTTTTGATTCGACCGTGACCAACGACCACATCTTAATTTGTGAACACTTAGCGGAGTCGCATCATTTTCCTGGCTAAGGTGGCACGTACAAGGATGACAATTGATCCCTAAATGACACTAAGTATGTGAGCCTTATTTATAAGGAAAATGAAACCTTTTGGTAAAGGGAAAAGCAGTTTACATATGGAAAGACACAAGGAAAGTGACAGCTTGTCCTTATGTGCTTCTTGTCTCCTCCTTTTACTGACCTCTGCTACCAGCACAGTTTTGAGCCACGAAATGTATAAGGCACAACTCTACTTGTCTCCAAGTCACTACAAATTACCCCCTTTATTGTATTTGTCCTATTTTCTCTTTTGAACTCAACCCTTAGACTAAAGTAGCTTTAAATCAATGGTTGGATTTGTTCTTAGGTTTTATTTTGTTGAATATGTAAGCTCTATATAATGAGCCTTTTAGTCCTTGTACTATGCAGATTATGATTGAATGAAAGAAAAACTTGAGATGTCTTCTCAAACAAAAATCTTTTCAACTTGTGCTTTGCTGTAGTTGAGAGTCAGACCTGATAATTCTCTTGTGCATTGTTGTAGGGAATTGATCAAAGTCTGTTGGTAAGGATAGCTTGATTCTGTGCAAGACTGTGAATTAAGTTACACCTGCTGTTTCTTATTATTCTTTCATTCATGTCCTAGGTTGTGGAATTTAAGTTCAATATACCCCAAATTATTAGCTTAATCTCCTTTGAGTATTCTGTGAAATTAAGTTAGTAATTATATCTCTTTTATTTGTTGCATCTTATTTCAGAAAATTATCTCACAAAACAGCCTTAATTTCCTCTGTTTTTCCAAGAATTTAATCCTTGTTTTAAGGTGTTGCTACTCTGATTCTGAACAACCCTATAGGTTGTTGGTTTCAGCTTCGAGTCTCTCAAAACATAAGAGACCATCACCATTACACTGCAGTTTCAAGCATGAAAGCAAGAAGGTCACACTAACCCCATTTCCCCCTAACTAGAAAAACTATGGGAGTCCCAGCATGCTTTAAGAGATTAATAGGGTGTTGTTTTTATATGAGGCAGCTATGATCAAAGAAATGAAGCAAGAACAACCTGTAATGATCTTACTGTCTAAGGAAGTGACTGAGAAAGAAGGTACATAGGTGCCTGTAGAGGTTGGACCCTTGATTCAGAGTTTAGAGATCTGTTTCCAAGAGAATTACCTAGTGGACTGCCCCTTGAGGGGGATTGAACACCATATTGATCTTGTACCAGGTTCAGTATTACCTAACAGGCCTGCTTATAGGAGTGATCCAGCAGCCACCAAGAAATTGCAACACCAAATTGAAGAGCTCATGAGCAAGGGTTTTGTCAGGGAGTGTTTGAGTCCATGTGCAGTCCCTGCACTGCTTGTTCCTAAGAAGGATGGAACATGAAGAATGTGTACTTACAGTAGAGCCATTAATAACATCACTAACAAGTATATATTCCCAATTCAAAGGCTAGATGATATAGTTGATGAACTGAGTGATGCGAGACTTTTCCCTAAAATTAATTGATGTGACTCATATTTGAGCACATTTAGTCCCCGAATTAGCTTCGTTCCTATGCTTTATAGTGCATAATTGGGCCATTTACTATCTTTAGTTTCCCATTTTGCATATTCTTTGAGGTTTTGTTTCCTTGGTAGGAGAGGAGTGCAAACCTTGCATTTTCACGGAGAAATGGAACTAAATTGATCGCATTCAATGACCAAGCATCAAAGGAAAGACGATACTAGAAGGCCTATATAGATAATAAAGTAGATTGGGCAATGATGAAAGGATCCTTGAATCCTCAACAAGATCCCCGCGGATTGTTGAGGAAATCAGAAAAGAGAAGTGCCTGTCTCACAATCCGAGTGGATTGCAAGAAATCCGAGCGTCTCCCTGCCCACACATCCGAGCGTCCCAATGCCAAGACGCTCAACTTGAAGCCAAGCAATCCGAGCGTCTCCTCCATGATCTGCTCGGATCCCCTTACAGATTCCACCGTGCCAGCTTCCTAGACGCTCGGGATGAGCATATCTTCGTGGGACTAGCAAAACGGAGATGTGCATGTCCTTGGAGAGGAGCACTTCCTCAATTTTTCTGAAGGGTCTTAATAGTCATTTAATACCTTAGTAACCCTAATCTTTGTACCTAATCTTATGTATAAATACCCCTTTGTACAACCTAGATTAGCATGTCATCTCAATACAATCTTAATCCTATCTTAATCTTGTCATCAACTTTTAATCTAGTATTAATACAAATCTCATTCCTTAATTTCTCTATTGTTCATCATTTATTTTGGGTAATTAGAAGATTATTTGGGGTTTATTTGGAGGATTGACAACCTTCCATCAATCATCAAGTACTTTTATTATTCTTTGCTTTATTATTTGGAATCATCTTCATAGGTATAATTCTCTCTTAATCCTTTTTATTATTGTTAATCATTTTCATTTGTTCATCATGTTTTGCCTTACTAGTATGATTGACAACCTTGTTAGCATGTTAAACTTGATCATGAGTGAGTAGTTTCCTTAACTAGGGTTAATGGGGAATTAGGGGAAACCAACATGGGGATTTATTCATGCTTAATCTAATATGTTTTCATAATTAATTTGCTTGCTTGTTGTGATTTCAAATTATGCACATGTTATGTTTGATGAAATGCGAGCCTATGAATCCTTGCATTTTTTTACCTATCACTTACCTTTTCAATGAGACTTGTAAGATATAAACCAACTTGAGTCTCATTAGACCATGCATATAGTTGGATAGGAAGGATTAAGTCGACTTGTAGGTGTTGTACAATCTAATCGATTCGGCTCCGGGACCCAAACCTTTTTAAGTGTTTGCATCTAGTAGAGAATATGTTTGTATGATCAAATCCCATGAATCCCCTATGAACCCATGACACCCTAGTGCTTTTAATCAATTGTTTACATCTCATTTTAATCATCTTTCTTATTTTCATTACTTTATTTACATTGTTTATTAGTTTAGTTGATCTCCTACCTCAACCCAAATTGTGACACCCCTAGACACAACCATTTGCAATTGAAAATCCTACATCAATACCCGTCCCTTGGGATCCGACCTTTAATTACCTCTTTACTAAGAGTAGAGTAGTTTGTGAAGTTATAAATATTGTTTTGGTCAAGGTAGCTTTTGTCGGGGACGGTGTTAACTTGATTTGATTTTCTTTAATTGTTTTTAGTTGTGTCTTTCTTTACCTTGGGGAAGTTAAACTCCTCAAGGTTTGTTCTAATTGTTTTCGAGTTGTTTGATATTTTGCATGTCTAGGAGATCACAAGGTAACTTGTTACCCATTGATCTTGAAATTGAAAGAACTTTGACCAACAATAAAAGACTTGCTAGAAATACTTTGAGAGGTATTGGTGAGATTGTGGACATTCAACCAAATAATATTGAGTTCATCAACCCTTTTGCAAGAGAAGGAGAGGATAACCCAACACAAAACCAACCACAAAATCAACCACAAAATCAACCCACAATGCCTAAATTTTCATCATATTTCGTACCAACCAAGGAGAACCTACCAAATGGTACTCCTACCCCACAACATCTAATCGGTAATTTCATTGCAAAATCCGCATTTATACAACTAGTTGAGAGAAGTCAATTTGGGGGGATGCCTAGTGAAGACCCTCATTCTCATATGGAGACTTTTTTTGACTATTGTGATGCGATTTCTCAAACCGGAGTTACTCAAGACCAAATTCGATGGGTCTTATTTCCTCTTTCTTTGATTGGTTCCACGAAACAATGGTTAAAGAGCCTAGATAAGGCCACTCTTGGTATTGACTCTTGGAAGAAATTAGCACTTGCTTTCTACAAAAAATTATATCCTCCGGAGAAGACTAACATGTTGAGAGCCCAAATCACCGGGTTCAAACAAAGGGAAGAGGAATCTTTGTATGAAGCATGGGAGAGATTCAAGGATACTTGTCGATCTTGTCCACACCATGGACTTAGTGAGTGGTTCCTTGTACAACAATTTTGGAGTGGTCTATATGAAGACTCCCGAAACATTCTCAATATGGGATCAAATGGTATGTTTACCGAAGTTGATGACAATCAAACATGGAACAAGATTGAATAAATGGCGGTCCATAACTCACAATATAGTAGACCTCGGAAGGCTACTAGAGGAGGAAAGCATGAAGTGGACTTTATTACTCAATTGGGTGCTCAACTTAGTGCTCACATTGACACCATTAATTTGAAGTTTGAGAAGGCCATGGCTAAACTTGAAGAGGCCTCCAAATCACCCAAGCAACATGTTAATGCTATGGTAGCATCATCATCATCAATTCCAAGTGGAGTATGTGAGAGTTGTGGAACTTTGGGACATGACCAAAGTGAATGTAGGGGAACAAGTGAACAAGTGAATGCTTTCCAAGCATACAAGAGTGGTACCCCTTATTCCAACTATTACAATGAAAACACCAAATTTCACCCCAACCTCTCAAACAAAAGCCAAAATGTTCAAAACCCTCAACAAACATACACCCCACCTCCAATGAGAAACCAAGCTCAAAGACCCTTTTACAATCAAAACCAAGGTTATCTAAATCAAACTCCATACAATCAAACAAATGACCAAGATTTTGATGTTCAAAAAGTGGTCCTCCAAATGCAAAAGAACCAACAAGAATTTTTCACTCAAATGTAAAAGGATAGTCAAGCAAAAGACATCACCATCAACAACATACTAGCTCACACGAAGATGTTGGAAACCCAAATGTCTCAATTAGCATCTTCTAGTTCACAAAGACAAAAGGGGCAATTACCACCTCAAGGCAATCCCCTAAGACATGAGTCGGTGAGTGCCATCCATTTGAGGAGTGGTACAAGGTATGAAGGGCCGAAGAGGCCCGTTGATGAAGATGTTGTGAATGCTAGTGACAAGGAAAGAGTTGAAGACTCTAAGAAAGAAGAACAACCCACCACCATTCAAAATGTTTCAAAGAAGAATGAAGAGAAGGCTAAGGAGAAAGAGCCTATTGTGATTCGACTTCCATTTCCAAGTCGTCAAGCTAAGCCTAAGTTTGATGAACAACTTGGGAAGTTTATGGAGATTGTGAAAAACTTGGAAGTCTCAATTCCCTTTACGGAATTGATCAATGACGTTCCGGCCTATGCAAAATACATGAAAGATATTCTTACAAAGGATTTCCAGAAGCTTGAGACTACTGCTTTCACTAAGGTGAGTAGTGCCATCCTACAAGGAAGTTCACCTCCAAAACTAAAGGATCTGGGAAGTTTCTCTATCCCATGCACCATTGGCGATACTACAATCAACAAAGCTCTATGTGACCTTAGGGCAAGTGTGAGTGTCATGCCATACTCGGTGTGCAAGAGGCTAGGAATGGGATAGCTCAAGTGCACTAATATCACACTTCAAATGGAGGATCGATCAACGAAGACACCTTTAGGGGTATGGGAGGATATGCCGGTAAGAATTGGCAAGTTCTTCATCCCGGTGGACTTTGTTATTGTTGACATGGAGGAATACTCCAACATTCCTATCATTTAAGGAAGACCTTTCTTAGACACCGCGGGAGCGGTGATTGACGTGAAACATGGAGAGCTCACACTCGAAGTGGGAGATGAAACAATCACTTTTAATCTTGACAAGACAGTGAGATATCCCCGACTACATGATCCATGTTTCACGATTGATCATTATAGCCGAGAAAGTGATAGGAAGAAGTTGGCATCTCAATGCAAGGAACAAGCTATGGGTAAAGAATCACCACCCATATGGGAGAAGAAAAAGGGTAATCTCCAAGATGCTCCACCCAAAGAGCAAGAATGTTTCGACTAGAATGAGAGCTTGAATAGCTCACCACCACTCATGACAAGAGAAGAGGAAGGCCTCACTGGCCATAATGACAAGAAGAAAGAGGAGTTGTTCTCATTAACTCATGATACTATTGGGGAACAAGTAGATGAAGTATGCGGTCTATGGGATGATGAGTTTGAAGGGTTAGTCAACCCTTATATTGGTAATGCTATGACCCACGACCAAGGCTTTGGTGACCATTTCCACTCAAGTCACCACAATGAAGAACACAATGTGCAAAAGTCTATTGAAGATTTTTATAATGACAATGAACAAGCCTTCGATTACTTCTTCAAGGTGTTGAGCAACATCAACAACACCTTGGCTATGCCCCCTTGACATCTCATACATAGATGAGAGTTTGGTGGAGTCCTCCCTAAACCACCATTTGTAAATATTCTAACCCCTTAACTTGCATTTTACTTATTGTACTGCATTTTTGTCAATTTTGGATTTTTATGCTTTGATCAAGATTTTCATTTTGAGAGAAAGTGAGGGAGGGACTTATATGTTTATTGATGTGTAGTGTTTTGACATAGTGTGGGGATAGCAATTGCCTAGGCTATCCAAGCCTTCATAGTGCCCCCACAATGAAGACCAAAGGAATGAAGAGTAAATGACTCGGGCTATGAAATACCCATGGGTGGAACTGAATCTGTGAGGTACAAGGACAATCCGAGCGGCCCGACAGCAATCCGCTTGTCCTGGAAGAAAATTCGAGCGTCCTGTAAAGAAGACGCTCGTCCTGAGAGAGCTGGAAAGGTAAATTTTTGTCTGGCTGAAGATCCGAGCGTCTCCATATAGAATCCGCTCGTCTCAGCCAAGACGTTCATCTCACTGAGGATCCACTCGTCCTGCTGCTATTAAAATTTGGGATTTCTCCCTGACAAAGAATCTGAGCGTCTAAGAAGAATCCGCTCGTCTCCCTTCAGAAAGACACTCGTCTCCTGCTGAAGACGCTCGTCTCGGCACGGGCTTTCTTTTCTGAAATAAGCTGACAGAGAATCCGAGCGTCCCTACCCAAAGACGCTCGTCTACCCTGCTGAATTCAAAAATAGCGGGATTAAAACCCCCTTTTTTCCTAATTCATTTTACTCATTTAAAACACAAACACATCTCCAAAACGCTCAAAACCCCCAATCCATCCACCCATAAAAATCAATTTTCTCGACCAAATTCGCCCAAATTAATTCCAAACTCTCTCAAAACCCAAACAAATCACTCCTTTGTCAACAACAAGAAATTAAAACACCAAAATCCTCCAAGTTTGAATCGATTTTCTAGGGTACAAAGGCAAAATTCGAATTTCCTAAATCGATTTGGGTCTTATTGAAACTTGAAGAATTCAAGCAAATCTTTTGGTGTTACTACATACAAGGAGAAGATGGCTAGGACAAAAGGTGGAAACAAGGCACTTCCAAAGAAGAATATCTCAAAAAGGCAACAAGCTCTACAAGCTTCAAAGGCTTTGGTGGTTCAAAGTGCAAGGATGGAAATTCAAGAGACTACTTCTCCTATGGTGGAAACTACTACTTCTACTCCGGTTGTTGAGCAACTACATGATTATCCGGTGGTAATTTTCACATCCGATGCTCATAGGAAGAAATTTGTATCCCTTGCTAAGAAATCTATTTTACCCACCAAGTCTATATGCCAAGAGACCTTGACCAAATTGGGTGTCTTTGAACAAACCAAGAATTTCTTCGAGCTCATGGGATTGCTTACTTTGTTTAAAATGCAAGAGTTGACCTACTCATCCCTCACCTTGGAGTTTTTAAGCTCATTGAATGTTACGAAGGTGGAGACTCGAACAAACATTGAATTCCGCCTTGAGAATGTTGATAGGAAAATGTCTTTTGGCGAGTTTGGTAAAGTTTTTGGCCTTAACAATGCCTCGACCTATGTGAAGAAACCCGTAACAAAATATGATCCCACTCCTTTATGGAAGGCTATTACCGGAAGAAATTTTACATCTTACCCTGATTGTCGTGCCCTTTATGTCCATCATCTGGGCATAAGGGTGTGGCACAAGGTTGTTGGGCACACTTTGATTGCTAGAAAGGGAACAAACCACTTCACCGAGCTTGATTTTATCTATCTCGAGTCGACCTTGAATGTTGGTAGAGAGTTCACCACAAAGTACAATATTCTTCAACTCTTAATTGAGAGGTGGCTCAATATCGATCATGGCAAGGAAAGTGCGGTCTTTATTGTTAATGAGGGATTGGTAACTTATTTGGCAAAACACTTCAACCGGAATTTCAACAAAGATGACACTTATAAACCGGTTAAGGGAGGCCATATCATTGATCTAGCCACTATGGTTCAAAAATTCAAATGGCTCAAGAACGACACTCTTGACAACAAATTCGAGTGGTTAACAAAAGATGCCAAGTCCTTCATTTTACCTAACAAAATTTGCCGACTCAATGTCCATAGGTCACACTACCTTCTCCCACTCTCCGAGGAAGCCGAGTACATTATACAACACCAAAGGGAGGACATTGCCGAGCCCTCCTCCTCTATTATCACTCCACCCTACCCATTCACCTACCATGAGTTTCAACCCGAAAATGTTAAGGCGGGGAATGACTACTTGACTCTTTTGATGCAACAAATGCACAAGCAAGCCCATGAGGATCGAGTCGATGCATATAGAGCACAATATCCGTCTCTCTTATATCTAGCTAGGCAAGGACTTCTTGACCCATCTTGTCCTTTGCCTAGTTGGGCGGATAGGGAAGTCTTCTTTCCTAGTGCTTCTAGGGGTGCAAGCTTGGGTGAAGAGGAGGTTGTTAGTGAGAGTGGTGGAAAATAAGGTGAAGTAAATGAAGAGAATGAAGAAGGTGAAGAAGAAGAGGGTAGTAAGTAAGAATAAGGAAGTTCAAGTGAAAGTGGTGAAGCCTCCGGATCTATGGAGGCTGATGAAGCTTCTAGTGAAGAAGTTGGTGATGATGATGGAGATGGGAGTGATGTCGCCATGAGCGATGATTGAGGATTAGCAAGCTCTTGGGAGGATGCCACAATACTTTGTGAGTCTCCTACACCTCTTTTAGGCTTTGTTTATTTCTCTTGTTTTTCATATAATTTTTATCTTAATCATGATTTTGAGTCCTATCATCATTTAGAGAACTCACACCTCGGTCCCATTGAGGTGTTTCTTTTATTGTTCCCACATTTAAAATCCAAAATGACAATTGTAGTTTCATGCATAGCATCCTCATGCATGAACTCTCCCAATTTTTGACATTAGCAATAATGTCTATTTTGGTTTGGGAAAGTTTATGCATATGCATTGGGAGTTAATTTAAATTATGCTCTCCAACCAAACAAAAACTCATGCATCATATAATATAGTGTAGTTGCATTCACTTTTTTATAGTTTGCATTTAGTTTAGGAATCATGCATTTCATATAGCTTGCATAATTTCCTATCGTATTGGCCATTGAGGACAATGCCCATACTGGTGTGGGGATGGGAAATTCTAACATGACTTTTAAAGACAAAAATGATAAAATTGAAAAATTTCGAAAAATAAAAAAACATGTCTTTTTATTTCATAAACATAAAAACCATAAAAATTTGAAAAATTGAAAAACCCAAAAACATGTTCATTTCCTTTATAGTGTAGTCTTGTATATATTGTGTTTGTATATATTGTGTTTGTTCATCCTTTTTCACATTGATGGACTACGCCACATCCGAGACATGAGGATATTGAAGACCGCATGGTATGATCTTTCCAATCTCCTTTCTCCTCTTTATGTTAATGACTATGTGGCTTTATTTTGATTAATGCGGTATAAACAATGTGATTATAGGATTGCATTTAGATTATTTGGCATACTAGTTGGTAGAAGCATATGCATTAGGATGTATAAATGTTAGTTGCATCATGGCATATAGTTGCATTTAGGAAAAATTTTGTGAAAACATCTATTTGGGAAACTTGACAAGTGTATATAAGGCCCTTGTAGATACTTTTTCTTCTTAAGACTTTGCTTGTTAGAATACTTGTAAAACACCCTAGGATGTGTCATGCTAGTATCCTTTGACCCATGGATTAAGGCCTAGTCAAGAGTACCTTGTGGTGTGATAACTCCTTGGCTACCATTTATTCCAAGGTGACCCTTGAAACCATGCAACCATCATCCATATTCTACCACATTTTGTCATCAAAAAAGGAATGGCCACAAAAATTGTTCAAAATTTGAGTTCAAAATCAAAATGAAAAGCCAAGAAAGTTTGCAATTGCATCAAATGAAAAGAGGAGTAACAAAAATGAAAACTCTTATACTTCAAATATAAGCACCCTCACTACAAATGGGGTGACTTTGAAAATGTTCAAAAGAAATGCAAGAAAAAGTTGAAATTGTCAAGTGTTGAAAAATGCCAAACATCAAAGAAATGGCAAAGAAATGTTCTCAAAATGTCAAATGGCACAAATGGGGGGGGGGGGGGGAGGAACCACAAAAAAAAAAAAAAAAAAAAAAAAAAAAAAAAAAAAAAAAAAGAAGCAAACTCCCATATGAAACTAAAGTTCTATTGATCCCTTTTCCATCGTATCCATTTTTGTGCATGGTAGAGAGGGGACGACCCTTCTTCTTGTCTAGGTAAGAAGGGGAATTCCGCGATCCTCCAGTGTTTCTAACACCATAGGGAGTCTACTCTTAACGAAAGCATTTAACAATTGAGGACAAAGGTACCCTAGCTTGACACAACTTGGAGGTGATTTATTGGTATCCTTCTAGGCTTAGTAGTTTGAAGAAACCGTATCTATAATGGAATGTGTACCCTTAGATTGCTTCCCCTTTAGATAATCTCCGCCACTTGGATGAGGAAAGTGGTTATTAATTTTTGTAGATGCATTCATTACTTGTTTTATATGCTTTAATGCTTGGATGTATCGCCATTTTGGCAAGCCCCATCTTGCCTTGCAAGAAGGCATCCTACCTCATGGTTGCCTTGTTGTGAGTTGAAGGGGCGGAGTGAGACCCGCTAATTGTCTCACGTCGGCTATATTAGTAGGTTAGTTTGAATAAGGGTCCTAATATTTGTCACCTCTTTACTCGAGACGAGCAAAGGTTCAGTTTGGGGATATTTGATGTGACTCATATTTGAGCATATTTAGTCCCTGAATTAGCCTCGTTCCTATGCTTTATAGTGCATAATTGGGTCATTTACTATCTTTAGCTTCCCATTTTGCATATTCTTTGAGGTTTTGTTTCCTTGGTAGGAGAGGAGTGCAAACCTTGCATTTTCACGGTGAAATGGAGCTAAATTGATCGCATTCAATGACCAAGCATCAAAGGAAAGACGATACTAGAAGGCCTATATAGATAATAAAGTAGATTGGGCAATGATGAAAGGATCCTTGCATCCTCAACAAGATCCCCGCGGATTGTTGAGGAAAGAAGAAAAGAGAAGTGCCTGTCTCACAATCCGAGCGGATTGCAAACAATCCGAGCGTCTCCTCCATGATCCGCTCGGATCCCCTTACAGATTCCACCGTGCCAGTTTCCTAGACGCTCGGGACGAGCATATCTTCGTGGGACTAGCAAAACGGAGATGCGCATCTCCTTGGAGAGGAGCACTTCCTTAACTTTTCTGAAGGGTCTTAATAGTCATTTAAGCCCTTAGTAACCCTATTCTTTGTACCTAATCTTTAGTATAAATACCCCTTTGTACTACCTAGATTAGCATGTCATCTCAATACAATCTTAATCCTATCTTAATCTTGTCTTAATCTTGTAATCAACTTTTAATCTAGTATTAATACAAATCTCATTCCTTAATCTTTCCTTAATTTCTCTATTGTTCATAATTTATTTTGGGTAATTAGAAGATTATTGGGGGTTTATTCGGGACGAGCATATCTTCGTGGGACTAGCCAAACGGAGATGCGCATCTCCTTGTAGAGGAGCACTTCCTCAACTTTTCTGAAGGGTCTTAATAGTCATTTAAGCCCTTAGTAACCCTAATCTTTGTACCCAATCTTTAGTATAAATACCCCTTTGTACTACCTAGATTAGCATGTCATCTCAATACAATCTTAATCCTATCTTAATCTTGTCTTAATCTTATAATCAACTTTTAATCTAGTATTAATACAAATCTCATTCCTTAATCTTTCCTTAATTTCTCTATTGTTCATCATTTATTTTGGGTAATTAGAAGATTATTTGGGGTTTATTTGGAGGATTGACAACCTTCCATCAATCATCAAGTACTTCTATTATTCTTTGCTTTAATATTTGGAATCATCTTCATAGGTATAATTCTATCTTAATCCTTTTTATTATTGTTAATTATTTTCATTTGTTCATCATGTTTTGTCTTGCTAGTATGATTGACAACCTTGTTAGCATGTTAAACTTGACAATGAGTGAGTAGTTTCCTTAACTAGGGTTAATGGGGAATTAGGGGAAACCAACATGGAGATTGATTTATGCTTAATCTAATATGTTTTCATAATTAATTTGCTTGCTTGTTGTGATTCCAAATTACGCACATGTTATGTTTAATGAAATGCGAGCCTATGAATCCTTGCATTTTTTACCCATCACTTACCTTTTCAATGAGACTTGTAAGATATAAACCAACTCGAGCCTCGTTAGACCATGCATATAGTTGGATAGGATGGATTAAGTCGACTTGTAGGTGTTGTACAATCTAATCGATTCGGCTCCGGGACCCAAACCTTTTTAGGGATTGTAAGATATACACTAACTCGATCCCATCATAACAATAAGTGCTTGCCTCTAGTAGAGAATATGTTTGTATGATCAAATCTCATGAATCCCATATGAACCCATGACACCCTAGTGCTTTTAATCAATTGTTTACATCTAATTTTAATCATCTTGCTTATTTTCATTACTTTATTTACATTGTTGATTAGTTTAGTTGATCTCCTACCTCAACCCAAATTGTGACACCCCTAGACACAACCATTTGCAATTGAAAATCCTACATCAATACCCGTCCCTTGGGATCCGACCTTTACTTACCTCGTTACTAAGAGTAGAGTAGTTTGTGAAGTTATAAATATTATTTTGGTCAAGGTAACTTTTGATGATGAGTAACAAAACCGACGAACCATTGATCTCAGGCAAGGGTGCCATCAGGTGAGAATTAGGGAAGGAGATTAGTGGAAAACTGCTTTTAAAACAAAGCATGGTTTGTATGAGTGGCTTGTATGCCATTTGGTCTTTCAAATGCACCTAGCACTTTAATGAGATTGATGACTGAAGTGTTGAGGCCAAGCCAGTTTGCTGTGGTTTACTTTGATAACATACTGGTTTAGAGCAGCAGCAAAGAAGAGCATCTCAAACACCTTTAAGTAGTGTTTAAAATACTCAGAGAGCAGAAGTTGTTTGGCAAACTAGAGAAGTGCACTTTCATGGTTAAAGAGGTGACATTCCTAGGATAAATTCTATCTGGGAGGAGTATCTAGGTGGATCAGAAAATTTCAGCAATTTAGTCATGGCCAGTCCCTAAAATAATCACTGAAGTGAGGGGATTCCATAGATTGGCTTCCTTTTATAGGAGATTCATAAAAAACTTCAGCTCAGTTGTTGCACCAATCATTGAATTCATGAAGAAGGGAGAATTTCAGTGGACATCAATGCTCAGCGGTCCTTGAAAGAATTAAGAAGCTGATGTGTAAAACTCCTATCCTGAAATTACCAGATTTTGATCAGTTGTTTAAGGTAGAGTGTGATGCCAGTGGAGTACGCATTGGGGCAGTTTTGATTCAAGCTCAAAAACGAGTGGCCTATTTCAGTGAGAAATTAAATGGAGCCAAATTAAAATACTCTACCTATGATGAAGAATTTTATGCTATCATCAGAGCCCTGATGCATTGGAGTCATTATTTAAAGCCTAAATCATTTGTGTTGCATTCAGACCATGAGGCCCTAAAATATATCAATGGCCAACACAAATTGAGTCACATGCATGCCAAGTGGGTGGAGTTTTTGCAGTCATTCATATTTTCTAGAAAGTATAAGGAAGGAAAGAAAAATGTGGTGGAAGATGCATTGTCAAGGAGGCACTCCCTACTATCAGTCATGGGAAACAAGGTCCTTGGATTTGAATTTATGAAATAAATGTACAAGGAGGATCCTGTTTTCTTTGAAGAATTGGTAACTCAAATTGGGGGGCATAAAATTCGGGGAAGTAAGTATCTCTTGCAGGAAGGGTTCCTGTTCCAAGGCAACAAATTGTGTGTGCCTAGGGGCTCTTACAGGGATCTACTGATAAAAGAGGTTCACTCAGGGGGTTTAGGAGGTCATTTTGGAGTCCAAAAAACACTGGACATACTTCAAGACCAGTTCTATTGGCCTAAGATTATGGGAGATGTTCAGATCATCCTCAGGAGATGTTTAGTGTGTCAACAAGCTAAGAGTTCTTTCTAGGCTATGTCATATATTTCATTGTCAGTGCCAGTCAAGCCATGGGAAGATGTGAGCATCGATTTCATTGTTGCCTTACCCAGGACACAAAGAGGGAAGAATTCCATCATGGTGGTTGTTGATTGGTTCAATAAGATGGCTCACTTTGTGGCCTGCAAGAAAACTGAGGATGCTGCCAGTGTTGCTGAAGTTTATTTAAAAGAAATTGTGAGACTTCATGGGGTACTAAAGACTATTGTCTTAGACAGGAACACAAAGTTCATGAGTTATTTCTAGAAAACCCTATGGAAGCTCCTGAAGACAAAGCTCTTGTTCAGTAGTTCCCACCACCCTTAAACAGATGGCCAAACTGAGGTCACCGACAAGACTTTGGGGAGGATACTAAGGTGTCTAGTCAGTAAAACATTGAAAGACTGGGATCTGAAGCTAGCTACAGCGGAATTTCCATTCAATAGGGCACCCTCTGCTACCACTGGTCACAGTCCCTTTGAAGTAATTTATGGGGTTCTGTGGACATGGGCCACCCGCACGCTAAACCAATCGTACATGCGGTGGTCGGAAAGCCACGCTCGGGGGAATATTAGATGCTCTCGACCGGATCTTTTTAGATCGGTCGGTTTCATCTCGGCAAGGGTCTCGAAATGATGCAGAGATGTTCGGAGTTGCCACCAAGCAATTATGGGATTCTTGGAAACCATTCGAATCCACTTTATACCTAGGTCAATCAAGGTAAAAGCGGTGCTTGACATTGTTACTAAAGATAAGGAATCGTCCCTCTTTAGCATCCTATCGCTAGAATGACTATCGTTCGCTCTGGATAAGGTCGTCCACTATCCAAAGTTTCTGAGTAAGAGATGAAGGTACGTATTGGGAAGTCCTTTGATTGGACACCCAATCCCGCCCGCGGTAGCGGCCTCTACTGATCGATCTTGGTTGGTTGAATGCAAAAGTTGATAAAACGGGTAAGTGCATGAATGCGCATCCACAAGTTTAAACCTAACATGTGAAATTTACTATGTCGGTTGTTTATCCAAATATCAAGTAATTGATGTCAAGTTGGATTTAATGTTGATTTGCATGCAAGACGAAAATTAAACATCCATTTACCGAGTTAGGTTTATGGTGCATAACGTGATCCATTTGTCTTAAAAAATTGTTTTGTAAATTCAAAGTGTAAAATGTGGACTCGTCAATCTGATTTGTCCTGTATTCGGATTAACCGAAGTTAGGATCATCCTAGACGAGTGCTGGAAAGGAAATAGGACCTGCATCAGTCAGCCTATTGAGGCGCGAGGCATAGGGCGATGCAAGGGAGCCTGCCCAGATTTGAAAACTGGAAATCAGAGGGCATGTTTAGGCGCGAGGCAGGTGACGACCCAAAGGGGTGTCTCCTGGTTGCTGAAAATGTTTGTGAAATCGTTTGTAAAAGGATGTTGGAACCCGTTTTGTTGAAAAAGGTCATTGAGACCGCTTTTGTGCTAATATGAAGAACGGGACTCGAATAATTATCATTATGTTGACAATATTCGATGTCGGGTTTCGGGTTTGCAAGATTGACATGAATTTTTTTACAAGAAAAGATGCTAAAATGTGTTTATTATGAACTAATTATGTTAAGTTCATTGTTTTGTAAATAAAGTGTAAAAAGATGTTTGATATGAACTAATTATATTAAGTTCATTGCTTTATAATTAGTCAATGTTCGTCATCGTACTCGGATTAAACCGACATGGTATGTAGAACCAAGGATGATTACTCATGTATGACTAATATGGTTGTTTTGAAAATGTAAACAAATGAATAAAAGGCTTTAAAACACCCTTTAAAATGTAATTAACCAAATATTATCACCGAAACACAAATTAAACCATCTTGGTACAAGGAACCAAGGGTGAATATAATTTATGGTTAAAAATCATAAAAATGATTTGGAACGATAAAAACCGATTGTAAAATGAAATGAAAATGGAAAGAATGAACTCAAACACATTTGAGTTCTGACCTGGGTAGCCATTATAGGCGCGAGCCACCTAGTTGTGACTAGGGCCTTCTGCTTCAGGTCAAAACTCAATTTTGACTCATTCAATCCGTACTTTGGACCATGTTATGCATGTTTTAGCATGTTAAGGTCATAAAAACACAAAAAAGAACATGAAAGAAGAGGATTAATTACACCCTCATACTTACATGCTAGGTTGTTGACGAGAAATTGATGAAAGTTTAAAAACTTGTTAGGTCGGAAAACTCGGTTTAAAACTGTTTTTGTAAAAAGTAAGGAGTGTTTCTTTGTTTAGTGATGGTATAGTTGGTCGAAATGTTCAGTCAAGTGATTTAATGTATGATGACGGTACCAAAAAATGTGTAAGGCTCGTATTTTCTATCGGTAGGTCGAAAATAAGTGTCGTTTGTTGACTCGGGAAATCGAGGTCTAGAATTTTAAGGGAGAAAATATGGGACGGACACTCGCGTACCTTCAAATGGTGGCATTTGAGGGGTATTTATAGAGGATTATGTGGTTGTTTGCATTTTGAACGACGTGGCCGTATAGGCTACTCGAAGAGACACGAGCATGTTCGTGGGTCTTCGAGCTGTCTTGTCATTATCACGCATTTGGAGTCATGGTTTGTTCTATCCTAGGTTTTGGATGTCATGATTGTTGTACTTGACCATCAAGTATACCATGTATACTTAGCATGGAAGGTTTGTGATGTTTGTTTTTTGTGTTTGACTCGTTATTGGAGTCGGGATTTGAATTTCGAGTCGGTTTTTGGTCCGGTGTCAATTTTGACTCTAGTTAGTGTCATTACGACCCCGTCGTCATGCAAAAAACACTTCAGGTATTTTTTAAATCTTTTGAAAATGTTTTTTTTTTCGAAATCGTTTTGAATTTTCCGACGCATAATTGTACAAATTGTCGATCAAACGTCACGATTCCTAAGCATGTTGTAGTCCGATAAGCATCGGGTGTTTGTTGGGGATTTAACAAATACTGGGTATCTACAGATTAATCCACTTATGCCTTTGGATTTATCTTTTGTACCAAAGGAAGAACTGAACCTAGATGCTAAGAAAAGAGTTGAACAGTTGCTAAGGTTACATGAATCAGTGAAGAAGCAAATTGAAAGAGCAAATGAGAATTATAGGAAATAGTCCAAGGTCCCTAAGAAGAAGAAAGAATTTGAGCCTGGGGATTTGGTTTGGGTTTATCTGAGAAAGAAAAAGGTGTCCAGCAAAGAGGAACAAATTGATGCTAAGAGCTGATAGTCCTTTTGAAATCTTTGAGAGAATTGGGCAAAATGCTTACAAAATTGACATGTCAAGTGACTATGAGGTACATGGTACTTTTAATGTGGGGGATCTTAGTCCATATTATGAGGATTATAAGGGAGAGGAGGTCACAGGCTTGAGGTCAAGCCCTTTTCAACCAGGGGAGGTTGCAGTAAGAGCCAATGGTCAGGGCAATACCACTTCTGAGATGAGCCTAGGCTAGCCTAGTCATGGCCTCTATCAAGAAGGCTACGCCCTGGAATTTCTCAGCCATGGCCAAGCCACAACAACAATGAACAGGCCACAGCTCCTATTAGTCCAGTTTTGCCAAGCCAAAGGTACCAGTTTAGAGCCAACAACCAGCTGCCACCATGGCCAGTGATACGTGCATTTTATATAGTCTTTTTGAGCCTTTATTGCACGTATTTCTATGTGATTCTCGTAGTTTTATATTGCGAAATGCCCCGAATAGTCTACTTTGGTTTGTTTGGTCTTAATTGCAAGAACCGGCCCGAAGTAGCAGAATCATGCCTTTTTCTGTCCCTTAGCATGCATTTATGGAGATGGAAGAATTGGAGCGGAATTACTATGCTTCGGGAAGCGTGAAGTGGTCTCGTAAGCTAAATCAACAACACACGGAGCTGGTTCAGCAATAAAGGACTCGATCGAAGGCTTTTGTTAGCCAATCTGTTCAATCGAGTGCTATTGGAAGCAGAGAGGTCTTCGATCGAGTATCTGTTGTCCTCGATGGAGAGGTGTTGTTTTGAGGTTCCTCGATTGAGAGGTGATGTCCTCGATCGAGAGGTTTGGATGGAAGAAGTGTTCGATCGAGTAGTTCTATTGTACTCAATCGAGAACTTTCATTATTAGACGTAGGATTTGATATCTTAATTATGTTTTAGGTTAATAAAATATCTTCCTTATATAAAGAGAAGACGAGATTAGGTTTAATTATCATTCATTCAGCATACTTTACTCTTAATTTACTCAGTAGACAATTTCTCACTTTCGACGTTGCTTTTGTTCTCTCTTTCTGGATCCTAAACCTTGTAATCTCTCTTTACTCTCTTGATTTAATTTAATTCATTTTTGCACTCTTAATTGCTTGTCTCTTAATTTCTGTTTTAATTAAGTTGTTATTGGTTTATGCAATTTCACCCTTTTAATCTCCATATTATGTCTTCGATTAATTCATCCATTATTGTTATTAGTTTCATTATGAGTATGCGTAGCTAAATCCTTTTATGCTAGGATTAGGGGAGCCATGGTAGTGAAACAATGATGTTATAACTAGATTAGACGGTTTTGATTGTGAGAACTGATTCGTAGCAATTTAATTGTAATCGTTTAGTTGAGTGCACGCTTCTAAACTAGTTAATCTGGTTAAATTCAGTCCTAGATCGAGAGATTGGAATGAACAGACCTGTTAGGAATAGTAGCCTACACTAATGAGGGAGAGAGCTAAGTTAGTAGTATCCTAGGGTAGATAGCGGACCGAGAGGACCTTTCCTTTACCCTTCTCACATCAGACCGGCTAACCTTACCATTAGCAGAATTGTGGAATACCATGGTGAACCGACATCCTAGCATTCTTCTCTTCATTTGATCACAACTTATTTCATTTTACTATTTTTATTACTCTTTTTCTCTTTGCCTTAATCTCATTTAGTAGTTTAGAAAACAAATTCAAAAACCACAATCTGTTACCGTGACGGACTAGATAACAAGTAGATATAATAGCCTCCATGTGGAGTACGATACCCGACTTACCTCTACTATATTAGTTGAGCCGGTTGGTTTATTTTTGATAGGGTTGCGACAGTCGTGTCAAATTTTGGCGCCGTTGCTGATGCGTGCATTTTATATAGACTTTTTGTATCATATTTGCATGCATCTCTATGCATATTTAGTAGTGTTTAGCTACAAATGTCCCCTGAATTGTCTACTTTGGTTTCTCTTGTATTATTTGCAGGTATGAACCGGAGAGGAGCATAATCAAGCCTAAAACATGACCCTATGCATGCATTTAGGAGATGAGTTGAGTCGGAGCTTGGAGACTACTATTTTGTGATGCGCAAAGAAGTAAGGTAGCTAGGCGAGCAAAGGAAGAACTTCAAATTACTAGTGCCTATTTTGAAGAGCCATATCTCGAGTTATACAACTGATTTTCAAGTGATTCTAAATGGAGATGAAATCTTGTCCTCTTAGCTTTCCAAGCTACCAGAAACGCTCTGTTTTCCCAAGTAACGAAGAAATGGCGGCCGTTTGAAGTTCAGTGCGCGAAGCAGGAATTGTGCGCTGGAAAGTACTCAATCGAGTACTATCTTGTTCGATCGAGTCCTTTTTCTACTCGATCGAATGGTTCCTTTTTGATAAGTGTTCGACCGAGTACCTAAAGTCCTCGATCGAGAGGTTTTAGCTTGGATTTGTTCGATCGAGTGATATGAAAGTCCTCGATCGAGTATTTAGTTGTTGGACGCGGGCTTTTTAGCATTAAGTTCGTGTTTTAGGTTTAATAATTGTCTTTCCTATAAATAGGAAAGACGTCATTAGGTTTAATCTCTCTTCTTTTCTCTTTTTTGAAAACGGGATACTTTTGAACACAGCTTTTCTCTCATTCTCGGATCTGAACTTTTGTAATTCCTTCTTCCCTTTTATCCTAGTATTCTTTCTCTTCCTTTAATCTTTTTACTATGCTTTCTATTGCTTTATCTTTCCCTTTTTCTTCACCCATTATTATGTTTAGCTAATTCTCCTGCTAGGATTTAGGGGATTCAATGAGTTGTTGTTAGTTGCTAACTAGGTTTGCAGATCTGTTGCTAAAATCATGTCTTTGTTGTTAATCACTGCTATTAATTGTTCTTGTCTACTTGAGTCGACGCAATTAGATAATTAATCTTGGTACACCTTGACCTAGATCGGGAGATTGGAATGAGTAAGACCAGCAGTGAACATTAGGATGCTTTAGTGAGGGCGGAAGCTAAACTAATAGTGTTTTAGGGTGAATTGAGACCGTAAGGAGATATTCGTTGCCCCTTAGACCGATACAAGTGACCGATCTGTGACCTTAGCTGTAATTATCTGACATTCATTGGTGACCCGACAATCCTAGTTCTCTCTCTTTATTGTTAATCCCTTTTATTCTTTTCTCTGCTTTAGTTAGTTAGTTTAGATAACAAATCAACAAAACCCCCAGTTTAGTGACATTAGACATACTAGAATAACAAGTGGATAGTGACCGCCTCCCTGTGGAGATCGACCCTACTTCCACTAGCTTCTGTTAGTTATTTTAGGTATTTATTTTTTATACTAAACTACGCTATCAGTTGCCGGGGAGGCACTTAGCCTATTTACTTGTCTATTTTCGTCTGTATCAGTCTCAAGGGATTCTTTTTAATTCCTTAAGATAGTTCTTATTATTTATTCTTTCTTAGTTTTGTGTATGCCCAGGTCTAACAGGTCAGAATAAGCACCAGCTGATCCTGAACCGGAGCGGACCTTTCACTGTAGACAGAACTTGTTGAGAAAGAATCGTCAAGAGGAAGCCTTGAGTACTTTTGAACCTGATCTTGAAAACTTTATTTTTGCAAAAGACCGGTCTTTAGAGGAAGACACTTCTATTTCTGCAGCAGTTATTAAATCTGCAAAGATGCCTAATATTGCCAGTCATTCCGAGCCTACAGGTGACTTCATTCCTAAAGGTTTTAATCTTGCAACGGAAGATGGGAATACATTTGATATTCGTCCATCTTACATTAATCTAGTGGAAAGAAACCTGTATCGTGGAGTAGCTGGTGAAGACCCAACAAAGCATATAGAGGTCTTTATATATTACTATTCTACCATTCCCGCTACTAAGGGAGTGACACAAGACAAGATAAAGGAAGTCCTTTTTCCTTTCTCTCTTACTGATGGAGCCCAAGAGTGGCTAACTGATCTGGATAGGACTGCAGCTGGAATTACCAACTGGGAGACCTTGGCCCTGAAGGAAAAGTAGATCTATATACTAACATATTCATATATGTTATAATTTAATTTGTCATAAAATTAATGATTGATCTTATACATGCAAACATTTAAACAAAATAAAGAAGAAACTTGTTCTTACATTGGAAATTTGGTTAATATGGGCACAAGAGAGATCACCTTTCTCTCTTGTTCTTGAGCTTTCCTTTTGGATGAACAAAGACCCAAGTGTAGGATCTCTCCCAAGGATTTATACCCAAAGCTTTCTCTTAATTAAAATTAATATTATAGATACTAGTACAATATTAATCTTGTAGAAAAATGACCCAAAAATATTATAAGACACTTAATATTTTCGGTTTTGGGAGGAAGAAGAAGAGAGCTTTTTATCTCTCTAGAATTCTTATTTTGGATGAGTAAAGAATGAATTGCACTAACTACATTTTTAGTGTATTTTTTTTTTTTTTTTTTTTTTTGGTGAAATGTGAAAATTATATTAATAATTAAGATAATGTCATACAATCACCAATATACTCAAACCAAATTACCCCAACTATGAACTACTACAGAGAGAACAAATTACATCCAAGGGGTCCAACTCATACATTGGTACTTAGAGGTCCACTTCCATTGCTGAGCTCTACTTTGAACAAATTGTTGCACAGTTTTAACTACACTTGCAGGAGACGGGAGGTAACATTCAACCCTGCAAACATTACGAACCCGCCACAACTGATACACCAAGGCCAACACCGCAGCACAAACAATCCTCTTTTTCATAAGAGATCTGCATCTCCATGAACTACACCACTCAAGAATCCCATTGCCAGGTAAATCCACATCCAACCAGGCCTTAAGAATAGTCCAAAGAATGATTGCTTTGAAACAAAGATTGGTACAAAGAAATGGGCACGATCTTGACATGATGATTCATGCACATATCACAAGTAGCATCCTGAATAACTCCAAAGCGTACTAGTCTATCCTTAGTAAGTAATCTTCCTTGGATAGCTAGCCAACCTATAAACGAATGCTTAGGTATATTGAAACAATTCCAAACGATAGGATGCCAAGGGACCTTGACACAACACCTTGAAGCCAACTCAGTAACCCTCGGAGATGGTGTATCTCCCTGCATTAGTCCCCCAGAGACCATTACAGTAAGCAGGTTTAAGTTGCTCCTTGACCTGACAAAGCTTCCTCCAAGTCCAACTAGAGCTAGCTGTTGGAACATAATCCAGCCACTGTTGGTCTTTGATATACATGTGATTCACCCACCTTATCCATAAGTGATCTTCCTTTAAGGCAAGCCACCATACGTACTTGCCAAGCATAGCCACATTCCACAGTTTACAGTTAACAATACCAAGCCCACCAGATTTTTTCCCTGTACAAACCTTAGACCAAGCAACAGGTGCAGTTTTCAGAAACTCCTCAGAACCACTCCACAAATAATTCCTACAAATCAACTCTATTCTATCCATCACAGTAACTGGAATGAGAAAAATTCGAGCCCAAAAACTGTGCAATTGTGATAGAACAGCCTGAACAAGGACAAGACGACCTGCATAACTAAGCTTTCTAGCTCCCCAACCTCGAATTCTCATTACCACCCTCTCCACAAGTCTAGAGCAATCCCCAATAGCCATTCTTTTATAAGAAATAGGAATACCCAGATACCTGAATGGGAAATTCCCTTCTCTGAAACCTGAGACCCTCATCACATAATGCCTATCCTCATTGCACATACCATTAAAGTAGATGTCAGATTTCTCACTATTCATAACCAGTCCAGAGGCTTTAGAGAAAGTAGCAAAAGCTCTCAGAATGGCACAAATAGACTGTTTATCTCCCCTGCAAAACATAAGAAGGTCGTCCGCAAAACACAAATGAGTTAGCCTGAGTGCTCTACACATTGGATGGTAATTGAACTCCAAATTACTTGTCACAAAATTTAAAACTCTACTAAGGTACTCCATGCTAAGGGTAAAAAGAAGAGGAGACATAGGATCTCCTTGTCTGATCCCTCTTTTCCCCTGAAAGTATCCAAAAGTAGAACCATTTAAAGCCAAAGTAAACCATGGAGTAGTTATGCACTCCATAACCCATTGAATCATTTTCTGAGGGAACTCCAGGGCAACCAACATCTGCCTAATAAAGTCCCATTCAACTGAGTCGTATGCCTTCTTGAGGTCCACCTTCATTAAACACCTAGGAGAGCAAGCTTTCCTTTTGTATAACCTCACTAAGTCATGACATATCAGGATGTTATCAACAATGTCTCTCCCTTTTAAAAATGCACTTTGATTCTCACTAATAATATCGGGAAGCACGTAGCTAATCCGCACAAATCACTTTAGATATAATCTTATAGACCACATTGCAACAAGCAATTGGCCTAAAATCAGCTACTGTCACAGGTCTGTCCTTCTTAGGAATTAAAGTGAGAGTGGTCGAGTTGACTTGTTTGAGCATTCGTCCAGCGGTAAAGAATTCTTTCACAGCACCACATAAATCAGCACCAGTAATCTCAAAGGAATCTTTAAAAAACTGTGAGGTATACCCATCCGGTCCAGGAGCTTTATCGGCGGTATAGAGAACGATGTGCCTCTTTGATCTCGATGATCGACACATCAACAATAAACCTCATTTTATGCTCATTAGTTAGCACCTTCCCTCTCTGAACAATACCAAGATGCACCTTATCCACCTTGGTTTGAGTCCCTAGGATATGCTTATAATAATTTATGAATGCTGCTTCAATATCAGTCGAGGTAGTATGCTTCTGACCATCCATGTCATAAATACCCAGGATCCTATTCTGCATCCTACGAGCTTTAATGACACTATGGAAGTAATGAGAATTATCATCACCATCCCTCATCCAGTGTGCTTTTGCTTTTTGTGCAAGAAAACTTCTCAAAGCTTGCCCACGATCCTTATAAAGTAGATCAGCATTCTTAACTGCCTGCTGCAGACCAACATTAGTAGGGTCACCCTGCAACTGCACCTGAACACTATGGAGATGTTTCAAAGCAACCTGAGCAGTGGTCTCTATGTTGGCAAAACCAGTTCTGTTAAGCTCTTTCAAAGGATGTTTCAGTAGCTTAAGTTTCTTTACTAGCTGAAACATCTTATACCCATACAACTGAACACTCCATCTAGCTTGAACAATATTATGGAAGGTAGGATCCTTCCCCCACATGTTAAAGTACTTAAATGATCTATTCTGGTTCCTGACTTCAGAAGTGAGCCGCAAAGTGCACGGGCAATGATCAAATACACCCTCAGGATGATAAATTGTAATGGTATCTGGAAACTCAAGTAACCAGCTGTCATTGACAAGAGTTCTGTCAATTCTACTGAATTTTAAATCCCCAATCTCATGCTTGTTTGTCCACGTGAAAAAGCACCTTGAGCAGGAATATCACATAACCCACAATAATCAACACATTCCTGGAAATCCCTCACCTCAGCATCTGTAACCTCTGATCCAATTCTCTCATTCATAGCTAGCACATTGTTAAAGTCACCCATAACAACCCATGGACCTCTAACAGCATTCTTCATACTCTTAAGACACTGCCATAAACCAACACGTTCAGCCAAACTATTAAATCCATACACCATTGATAACCACCAAGCCTTCCCAGTTGGCAGGAAGGTAACTCTAGTATGCACCACCTGAGCCTCACTTCTCAAGACTTCCACATCATAATTACTTGCATCCCAAATAATCCAGATCCTACCTCCATCATGGCTATCATTATTATGAACCATAGCCCAATGAGAGCCAATCCCTTGATGAACTTTATTAATAGTAGCAGTTTTAACTCTAGTTTCTAGCAGCCCACAAACTCCTAACTTATTCGAATGCAAAAACCATCTAATATCCTTATGTTTATTTACACTATTCATACCACGCACGTTCCAGAAACCTATGCTACCCATTCTCAATGACAAGGCCTTGCTCCCCTGGTTCCTCTTCAATTACTTGATATTGTACAGAATGCTCAAGCACCTCTAAGAAAGTTCTCCTACCACTTCCCATGCTCATTCCCTCTTGCCTAGTAAATTTAGTCAAGACTCTTGCTGGGGAGAAAGGAGTAAAGGACACAGGTATTGGCGTAACAAAGCCTCTGGGAAGACTAATGTTATTCCTGGATTGGATCCTTAATGCACTAGCAGGTGGTGGATTCACAACAGGCGCAGGTACAACAACAGGTTGTTGCTGCACCCTCTCCTTTGGAACCCACTTTTGTCTGACCTGCTTTTGCCCTTTCTGCTGCTTTGTCCTGCAATCCCGAGCCAAATGCCCCACACCTTTGCACTCCATACAAATGGTAGGCCTCCACTCATAGTGCACAATCTGCCTATGCAAAACATCTAACTCATCAGTGAATTCTATCACATCAGGCAGGTCAGCCCCCATTTTGACTTCTACCATCACCCTCGCATGCCCTATGAAAGTTTTCAGATGAGTATTGCTATCACACCTCACAGGAACCCCAACCAGACCAGCAATTTTTAGTGTATTATTAGGTAAAATAAGATGAAAAACCAAAATGGTTTTTCATCTCAAAAACCAGTGGGAAGGAGAGGCAAATGGAGCCAATGCATGCCTTTGTTTATCTTCACAATGCAAACTAGGGTTGCATGGCTAGGCTATTTGTGAATGATTATGTTCTCCACTAATTTAAACAACACAATATTTAGCCTAATCCTCCCCTAATTTCGGTACCTTCATAAAATGGAACCCTTTTTATTTTTGTCAAATTTGTCAATATGTCACATGTCATATGTTACATAAATTTGTTATGTATTTTTAACATATTAAAAATCAACGTATTAATAAAATACGTCATATACAAAAATCGACTTAGTAATTCATAATTACTTGTACCAAAATATTTCTCCAATTATAAATCACAATAAATTGTATTTATAATACTTCATTCAAATTTAATTGTTTCCTTAAACAATAATTTCATCTGAGTAATGATACAATTCGATTACTCAGACCGTATCTCATTTAATCAAATTTCAATGTGATACATAAATTTTTCCTCCAAAATCGTCCGTTAATTTTTCAAGTAATTTAATTAACTCGTAACGTTATACGATTAATTAAATGATCAATTAAGAGTGTTGCCCTATAGGTATGACCTAGGGGGTCAACTGATCACCACCGTCGCACGACAGTAATGTCAAACTCTACTCAGCCAATCATTACCGATATATGTTGACCAGTTGACAGTAAAAATTACTTCCCAATTGTATTCTTTATAATGAGATTTAAACATGTGATCATCATGATCAACAGTCGTGATCGCATTATTGTCGGACGACACATATTCCAACAATCTCCCACTTGTCCTCGACAAGTGTGCGTCACCAATTCTCTTGTCCTATTACTATCTCCCACTCAATGCAAGGTGTCTTTCAGGTCGTACTTGCAAGTGATCATATCGAGAGTGGTTTCCTCGATCTGGAGAATAACTGATTGACCGGATTTATCTATCATAGATACCTTCCCAGCGTGGCCACGCATTTCCAGTTCATTACTCCTCGAGTGGCCCTGAGATATTGTTATAACCCTGACTAGGGGTGGACAATTTCTATCGCACTCATTCCCTTTGACTAGCCACAGCCATCATAACCCAAAATATGCCCATTTGACCCCATTTACGAAGGTCGTAGTAACACAAATCAAAGTTAATCTGAAACTGTGCCATCTTAGGCGAATAGTCTTTAGTCAAAAGAATCGACTCATTTGAATACTATAGCAGCTCTCGCCACGACCAGGCTATATAAATTTGCCAGAACTCTATAAGCGGTCATTAGGCCCGACAAAATGTTCCTAACAGTCTGCCTATGTGATCGACTAGTCATCACACATGACTCTATGGCACTTGAACTTGCCATCAATCGCATCACACTCTAGTCACTTCGAGACGTCACCTCATGTAAGTAACTATGGGCAAATACAATGTTAATCCATGTTCACTTTAACGGGGTTCAATTGTCTCCACAACCCGTTTGGATATAACAATGTACAAGGTGAGTTAATAATAACTCAAACGACAAATGTCGACATCACACTCGGGTAGTCAATACCATATTACAACCTTGTGATGTATATCGTAAGTGTAAACACTTATTGATTGCAATAGAAGTTTAACATGCCATGTGTCCATGTGTTCAAACTTCTTATAATCGCATTTTCCTTTACATTCATGTTCTCTCTCATAGCATGAATCTTACCAAGTACACATCAAGGTTCCCGACCTCGGTTTTGGTTCTTTATCTTGAAAGAACTTCCTTATCGATTATCACATAACGAACGAATTTGTGGTGAATGATATAACTTGTACTGATCAAGTACTCCATCCACACACAATGCACTAGGTATATGTTTTGCAGAATCTTGCAACAATTTGACAAGATGATTAGCCTAGCACTTCTCACAAGTCCTAGCATAGCTAGGAAAGATTAGTTTTGAGTAACTTCTTATTCAACTAAGTATCTTTCCAAAAACCTCTTATTTCTCCTTTTGATTTGAAAAGTTTAGGATTTTCATAAATCTTTACGTGTGTTCGAACTTTCTATAATATGTGCAACCTCTTAACACATAATAGAGTATTCCGTCAAACACCGAAATCGCTGATCGGATTCTACTTGAGAATTCATGACGTTTCTATTATGACTTACCAATCAATCATCATGCTCTTATGCATATGATTTATAATTGGACATGTACATGATTATTCTAATGGCGGAAACATTAGTTACTAATAATCATGAGATCAACCGTTCATAGGTTCAATGAACGACCATGACTGCTAATGGCAATTCCATTTTCATCTACATGAATAACCTATATGAATGTTGATACGATGTGTATCTCTTAATACTAATCCAATATTTCTTGTGGTAATTGGATTCATCATAGTCCAATATTCATCCAGAATTGAAAACTCAAATACTTCTTTGTGAAAGAAGATATTAGCTCGTCATTCCTAATGAGTAATGAGTTCTAAACATTTAAAGGATGATAGCTCCCACTAAATTCCATGTCTTCACATGATAATTTCCTAACTCCCACTCAATTCCACATGTTTCGAAATTGATTTCTCAATCGAAACTTTTCAAGAATTGAATATAAATTGCATTGCCAAGTTATTAAGATAAAACCATATATGTTCCCATCATATCCATTCAAAATACTTATTTTGAAGTGGTCATTATCTTAACCTTATTAACAGAGATTTTAATCTCTAACTCATACATGTCATAATGATGTGTAGCAAATGTCATTATTGAAATATAAATAATATCTAGAACACGACCTTCGAAATACCCTTTTGGAAGGAGGTTTAACCATTTTATTTTCATAATGAGGTTAAGTAATGACATCTGCGTGGTTTAAAACTTTGGCTATTGAAGATATCGGTATATCAATCCTTGCAACCTCTAGTCATAAATATCGCTTATTACTTAGGATGTTACATTGATTCATTTAAGCTCTTAAGTAAATCTCAAGGTTGAAACTATTGGTCAAAATTTATCATAAACTTAGTCAAAAACTCTTGTTAAGACTTTACATTAGTCATTTTGTTCCAAAACTTTCTTTTGGTCTCCTCGTGTAGTTATCTTAAGAATATACTCTTATGATTACTTCACTTGGTCTCTTTAGTCATATAGACCTTACTTGAGACCATAGATCTCATCTATTTTGGTATACTATATAAATAGATATACCTTCATTCAAATCATTCTACCTTGCGTAGATCTCATTTACACAAGTACACAAATTTATCTTGTCTCGTGTGTTGTGTCCTCATTTTTCTCCCACTCTATCTTTAGAATAAATACACTAGAGATTCAAAGATAGCATATGAGACACAAATAATGATGTTAAAATTTTAAGGAGAACTATCTCATAGATTGACTAATAGTTTTAGATTTCATATGTGTACTTGGTGATTGACATTCCTTTAAGAGAGTTCATAGACTCAAAATCGCTTTATAAATGATCATACACAAGCCTTAAGCATGTGGACATATAATGAAACCCGTCATTATATTTGTCTATTAGATCACTTTAAGTTATATGTTTCTAAGAACAAGCATTTAAACATGAATTTTAGAACAAAAGGATATAATGATAAAACGGGTGACTTGGGTTGCAAACCAAGTCACCATTATCCAAAAATACAACCCATTATCCAAAATACCTTTCCATGTCGAACACGGAAACTTAAGGTTCTAAAATCCAAAACATAATTTAAAATAAGACAATGAAAAGCAAAGCTCCATGAAAGCTATCCCTAGCTTCTTGATGGTTTCTCATGCTTGCTTTTCCTTTCCCTTGTCTTTGCTTGGTGGAGGCCCTATTTTCAATAAAAAAGGGAGATACATTATCACAACTTTGCATCATAATACCATAGTTGAATTTAGAAACATAAAAGAAGGATAGTCATTTACCTACTAGAGTGATCTTTTCAGCCTTAATATCACCAAGGTATTTGGAACAATTTCTTTTCCAATGTCCCATACCATTACAATAATGGCATTTATCAAGAGGACCCTTCTTGATTTTTGAAGTGCTAGCTTCACAAGTCTTAGCTTTGGTGAATGTGGGAGCTTGCTTCTTACCCTTCCTCCCATTCTTCTTGAACTTCCTCTTACTCTTAGTGCTTATGTTAAGCACATCCTTTGGAGGGTTCACATTTAACCCCATGTCCCTCTCGGCTTGCACAAGTAACTTGTGAAATTCTTCAAGAGACACATCCTTGTCTTGCATGTTAAAATTCACCCGGAATTGAACATACGCTTTCACTTTGGACAAGGAGTGTAGAATCCTATCTACAATGAGTTCTTTGGGGATTTCAACCTTTTGAATCTTCAAGGTCTCGACAAGCTCCATAAGTTTGAGCACATGAGGGCTAACCTTTTGGCCCTCTTTGAAGTCGAGATCAAAGAATGCCGCGGCCGCCTCATATTGGATGATCCGCGGAGTTTGTGAAAACATTGTCACAAGCTTGGAGTAAATCTCATTAGCATTGCCCATTTTAAAGGCTCTCCTTTGGAGGTCCGCCTCCATCGCAAATATCAAGACATTTTTCATTGCGGCGGACTCCTTTTGGTAAGCCTCATATGCTTCCCTAGTGGCGGCGGTCGACCTAGTAGTAGGTTCGGGAGGAGAGGCCTCGGTAAGGTAACGAAGCTTGTCGTCACCTTGGGCGGCCAATTTGAGTTGGGCATCCCAATCGGAGAAATTTGACCCATTCTTTTCAAGTTTACATCGATCCATGAAGGATCGGAGCCAAGATGTATTAGCGAGAGGCGTGGCGTTAGGAGTGGGTGTTGCCATTTGTTATGAGGAAAAAGAAGTGGTCTACAAAACAAAATAGAAGGAGTAAAAAAAATGTCGTTTTAACAATAATACTCGTAAAAATTATAATTTAAACAAGTTTTATGCATTTTTCTAGTGACCTCTACCCAACTAGATAAATGATTCCAAGACCCAAATTCATATTAACTTGGGCACGGTGTGGCCGATACATCCCTTATTAATATAACTCGGTGGATTAACGTTTTAATCGATTCTACTTTTAGAACTCTTGGTCGATAATATTACATTAACAATTATCTTTAGCCCAAAACACATCCGACAAGGGCACGGTGTGGCCCATACATCCCTTATCAAAAACTTTTGTTGAGTTCAATCCAAATTTCGAATAAATGTGTCCATTATCCAAACCCATATTAACTTAGGCACGGTGTGGCCGATACATCCCTTATCAACATGAATTCGGTGGATAGACATTTATCACCCATTTCCCCTACGTAACAAGGTTTGTACCCCGGTGTGGCCGAGTGCACTCCCTCGCGAAATAGGTTTTCATGGTTTCTACTATTTGGTAAGGCTATGTCTCAATTAATTGTTTTAGCGAGAGGTCATGTCAATTTGTTATCTATCACATTTTAAGTGAACTAAAGCGGTGAACTACGATAATTTTAATTGACACGGTCGATAAACTCGATGAAAGAAGATGCGTGTTTTAGTTATGGCGATTTAGCGATGCATGTGACATAAAATAAAATGCAAGCATAAAATAAATCCTAGTATGGCCTTCCTAAAATAGAAAAACTATTTAACTATTACATATTCGGAAACCAACTCCATTGGTCCCTTGAACTTCGGTTGTGGCACGCATCTCGAGGTAACACCGTCTTTATGTATCGCCATCTTGAAGAAATCCGTCTTTGGGAACTCCGAGATAAATTAAATTACATAGCAAATTACATAATTTCCTATTATACATTTGTAACTAAAATAAAATAAATCTATTAAATTACAAAACGGTGATACGAGATCACAATAAAATTACAACCGAATCGATATTCCCATACATTTCGGGAAATACCAATTAAAACTAAGGCCATACTAAGTAAAATTACATAATTCAAAAATTACATAAATTAAAATTATGACAATCATAAAGAAAATGCAGCATTATAATATGTATGAACATGCCCAATTTTATGATAAATCGCCTTTAATTAGCCAATATCGTATATTACTTGGTTTTTACGGATTTGCGTGATTTCAACATTTTACAATCACAAAAATTACATAAATTCAAATTTATGCATAAGTTAATTACCCTAACCTCTTAGGACTCAAAATTTAGTCTTCACTAATAATTTGACCATAATTAACTCATATTTATAAAATTGTTCATTAATGGACCAAAAATTACAAAAATAAGCTATAAACTTCAAATAAATTAAAATTTTGAAATTTAAACTCATGAACATTCTGGAAAAATACCATGACACTCATAATGATCAAAACGTTAGGTCAAAAATTTCGAAATTTTTCCGGAAAAACAATGTTGCGGTTTATCGGTTTTAACTAAAATAATCATAAAAACATGTGAAAATTATATACATTAACTTTTCAATTTTAGATCTGAAAAAGATAACAAAATGCAACATTGGACATTTTTCCTTAGTCATAGATTATGTTTTATTAATTTTTCACTAATAATGTCACTATTTATGCTATTTTTCTTCAAAAATCCATAAATCATGCAAAAAGACTTCACTATAGCCTATTATTTTACACACATCTTGTAAAATTTCATATGACAACATACTAAATTTCTATGACCAGATTCGAAATTTAACTCATATTAACCTATTTTTCACCTAAATCCGAATTTAATAATGAAAAATCCATTTTTCGAGCATAAAAAGTCCAAAAAATATGAAAATTTACAGGTTATCTCAAAATAATATATGTGACAACATATCCAAAAATCACTGGAAAATACGAAGTATAGCTAATTTTAGACCGAAAATGATATTTTTACTCATAAAATCATATTTAAATGCCATTATTGTATAATATGAACAATAAAAATCCGTAAATTAACCAAAATATCCTAAAAACATTTTAGGACCAGAAATTTAACATGCATAAATTAATTTCCTGATATATCATAATAACACAAATTTTACAAGTTTTATATGTTAATCTTTATAACTCGGAAAAACTTTTAACCGATTTGCATGCAAACAACCATGGCTCTTGATACCGATTGAAGGAAAAGTAGATCTATATACTAACATATTCATATATGTTATAATTTAATTTGTCATAAAATTAATGATTGATCTTATGCATGCAAACATTTAAACAAAATAAAGAAGAAACTTGTTCTTACATTGGAAATTTGGTTAATATGGGCACAAGAGAGATCACCTTTCTCTCTTGTTCTTGAGCTTTCCTTTAGGAGGAACAAAGACCCAAGTGTAGGATCTCTCCCAAGGATTTATACCCAAAGCTTTCTCTTAATTAAAATTAATATTATAGATACTAGTACAATATTAATCTTGTAGAAAAATGACCCAAAAATATTATAAGACACTTAATATTTTCGGTTTTGGGAGGAAGAAGAAGAGAGCTTTTTATCTCTCTAGAATTCTTATTTTGGATGAGTAAAGAATGAATTGCACTAACTACATTTTTAGTGTATTATTAGGTAAAATAAGATGAAAAACCAAAATGGTTTTTCATCTCAAAAACCGGTGGGAAGGAGAGGCAAAGGGAGCCAATGCATGCCTTTGTTTATCTTCACAATGCAAATTAGGGTTGCATGGCTAGGCTATTAGTGAATGATTATGTTCTCCACTAATTTAAACAACACAATATTTAGCCTAATCCTCCCCTAATTTCGGTACCTTCATAAAATGGAACCCATTTTATTTTTGTCAAATTTGTCAATATGTCACATGTCATATGTTACATAAATTTGTTATGTATTTTTAACATATTAAAAATCAACGTATTAATAAAATACGTCATATACAAAAATCGACTTAGTAATTCATAATTACTTGTACCAAAATATATCTCCAATTATAAATCACAATAAATTGTATTTATAATACTTCATTCAAATTTAATTGTTTCCTTAAACAATAATTTCATCTGAGTAATGATACAATTCGATTACTCAGACCGTATCTCATTTAATCAAATTTCAATGTGATACGTAAATTTTTCCTCCAAAATCGTCCGTCAATTTTTCAAGTAATTTAATTAACTCGTAACGTTATACGATTAATTAAATGATCAATTAAGAGTGTTGCCCTATAGGTATGACCTAGGGGGTCAACTGATCACCACCGTCGCACGACAGTAATGTCAAACTCTTGTCAGCCAATCATTACCGATATATGTTGACCAGTTGACAGTAAAATTCGATCGAGAGGTACTGTTCCTCGATCGAGTGAATCTGATGATGAACGTGGAAATTCTTTGGCGAAGAAAAATGAAGGACAGCTATCCCAATTACGGTCCCATTTCCGAGGCGATTGCAGAACAAGAAGATTGAACAACAATTCGGAAAATTTGCTAAAATTTTGAAAAGTCTTCATGTTAATGTGCCTTTTGCTGAGTTACTAACCCAGGTACCTGATGTGACCATAATTAGCGCATATTTAGTCCCCGAATTAGCCTTGTTCCCATGCTTTTAGTGCATATTTGGGTCATTTATTGTCTTTAGTTCTTTGTTTTGCATATTCTTTGAGGTTTTGTGTCCTTGGTAGGAAAGGAGTGCAAACCTTGCATTTTCATGGCAAAATGAGACTAAATTGATTGAATCCAATGACCAAGCATCAAGGAGAGACAAGATTAGAAGGCATTTGTACATATTATAGTAGTTGGGCAATGATGAGGAAAGATCCTTGCATCCCCAAGGAAATCCCCAAGGATTTTATGAAGAAAAGGGAAGAAAAGAAGAAGAAAGTACGCTGCATGACAATCCGCCCGTCTTCCCCTGAAGACGCCCGTCCCCAGGACCACAATCCGTGCGTCTTCCATCAAAGACGCCCGGGCAGCAGCATCCAGAAGACGCCCGTCTTCTCCCAAAGACGCCCGGGCAGAGACACAGGAATCCGGCCATCCCGTGCCTAAGACGCACGGATTCCAAGACAGCGCAAATTCGTTTCTTCAAGCTTCAAGAAAGATGCCCTTCCTTCAGAAAATACCGGTGGTTCCTTAAGTAGGGACTTAATTGTCATTTAAGCCCTTAGTTAACGCTAATGCATCCACCTAATTTCCACTATAAATACCCCATTAGTCTAATTGGAAGAGCATGTTCTTCTTATCAATTCTTAGAGTAGTTAATATCAATCAAATCTCTCTTTAGTTTTGTAATCAACAATTAATCAAGTTTTAATACAAGTTTTATTTCCTTAATCTCTCTTTTGTTCATCCTTTATTTTGGGTAATGGAAGATTATTTGGGATATTATTGGGAGATTGACAACCTCTCAATCAAGCATCAAGTACTTCTATTATTCTTTGCTTTATTATTGGAATCATTAGTAGGTATAATTCTCTTAATCCCTCTTTAATTATTGCTAATTACTTTCATTTGTTCATCATGTTTCACTTTGTTGGTATGATTGACAACCTTGCTAGCATTTTCAACATGATAATGAGTGAGTAGTTCCATAGCTATGGTTAATGGGTAATTAGGGGAAACCAACATGAGGAATGATTCATGCTTAAATTAATATGCTTTCATGGTTTATTTGCTTACTTGTTTTGATCTCAACTCATGCACATGTTATGTTTAATGAAATGCGAGCCTATGAATCCTTGCATTTTTTACCCATCACCTACCTTTTCAATGAGACTTGTAAGACATAAACCAACTCGAGTCTCATTAGACCATGCATGTTGTTGAGTAGGGAAGACTAAGTCGACTTGTAGGTGTTGTACAATCTAATCGATTCGGCTCCGGGACCCAAACTTTCCTAGGATTGTAAGATATAACCCAACTCAATCCATCACAACAATAATTGCTTGCTTATAATTTGAGAACATGTTTGTATGATCAATTCCCATGAATCCCCTATGACCCCATGACACCCTAGTGCTTTTTATCAATTTTTTACAACCTTTCAATTCATCTTGCTTATTTACTTTCATTGCTATTTAGTTTAGTGACCTTTTACATCAACCCAAATTGTGACACCCCTAAGACACTACTAGTCTCAATAGAAATCTCATTTCAATTCCCGTCCCTTGGGATCCGACCTTTACTTGCCTCTTTACTAATTGTAGAGTTGTTTGTGAAGCTATAAATTGTGTTTTGGTCTAGGTGCTCCTAACGACAAGTTACCGAAAAGATTTAGTAGGTCCGACCAAAAATGGCGCCGTTGCCGGGGACGGTGTTATCTTGATTTAGATTTTCTTATATTGTTATTAGTTGTGTCTTTCTTTGCCTTGAGGAAGTAAAACTCCTCAAGGTTTGTTCTAATTGTTTTCGAGTTGTTTGATATTTTGCATGTCTAGAAGGTCACAAGGTGATTTGTTACCTTTTGATCGTGAAATTGAAAGAACTTTGACAACCAATAGAAGACTTGCTAGGAGAAATTTGAGAGGTATTAGTGAGGTTGTAGATATTCAACCAACTATTGAGTTCGTCAACCCTTTTGCAAGAGAAGGTGAGGAGAACCCAACACAAAATACAACACAAAATCAACCCACAATGCCTAAGTTTTCATCACATTCTGTACCCACCGAGGAGAACCTACCCAATGGTACTCCCACACCACAACATCTAACCGGAAATTTCATTGCCAAATCCGCATTTATCCAATTAGTCAAAAGGAGCCAATTTGGGGGGATGCCTAGTGAAGACCCTCACTCTCATATGGAGACCTTTTGTGACTATTGTGATGCGATTTCTTAAACCGGTGTAACTCAAGACCAAATTCGATGGGTCTTATTTCCTTTTTCTCTAATTGGCAACGCGAAACAATGGTTGAAGGGCCTTGATAAGGCCACTCTCGGAATTGATTCTTGGAAAAAGTTGGCTCTAGCTTTCTAAAAAAAATTCTACCCACCGGAAAAGACTAACATGCTAAGAGCTCAAATTACGGGTTTTAAGCAAAGGGATAAAGAATCTTTGTATGAAGCTTGGGAGCGGTTCAAAGGAATTTGTCGCTCATGTCCTCACCATGGACTTAGCGAGTGGTTCTTGGTACAACAATTTTGGAACGGTCTATATGAAGATTCAAGAAACATTCTCAACATGGGATCAAATGGAATGTTCACCGAAGTTGATGACAATCAAACTTGGAACAAAATTGAGGAAATGGCGTTCCATAACTCACAATATAGTAGACCTCGCAAGGCTACTAGAGGAGGAAAGCATGAAGTGGACTCCGTTACTCAATTGGGTGCTCAACTTAGTGCTCACATTGATAGAATCAACTTGAAGTTTGAAAAAGCTATGGCTAGACTTGAAGAAGCCTCGAAATCACCAAAGCATCATGTTAATGCCATGACGGCATCCTCATCAATCCCAAGTGGGATATGTGAGAATTGTGGAACATTGGGACATGACTTAAGTGAATGTAGGGGAACAAATGAACAAGTGAATGCTTTCTAAGCATACAAGAGTGGTACCCCTTATTCTAACTATTACAATGAAAATACAAAATTCCATCCAAATCTCTCATACAAAAGCCAAAATGTTCAAAACCCTCAAACAACATACACCCCACCTCCCATGAGAAACCAAAATCAAAGACCCTTTTACAACCAAAACCAAGGTTACCAAAATCAAAATACGTACAATCAACAAAATGACCAAGGTTTTGATGTTCAAAAAGCGGTCCTTCAAATGCAAAAGAATCAACAAGAATTTTTCACTCAAATGCAAAAAGATAGTCAAGCAAAGGAAACCACCATCAACAACATCCTAGCTCGCACCAAAATGTTGGAAACCCAATTAACTCAACTAGCATCTTAAAGCTCACAAAGACAAAAGGGGCAATTACCACCTCAAAGTAATCCCTCAAGACATGAAACGGTTAGTGCCATTCACTTGAGAAGTGGTACAAGGTATGAAGCACCGAAGAAGCAAGTTGAGGATGAAGTTGTGGAAGCTAGTGATAAGGAAGAAATTGTGCAAAACTCCAAAGATGGAGAATCATCAAAAGAAGAAATTTCAAAGAAAAATGAAGACAAGGTCAAGGAGAAGGATCCCATTGTGATTAGACTTCCTTTTCCAAGTCGTCAAGCCAAGCCCAAATTTGATGACCAACTTGGAAAGTTTATGGAAATTGTGAAGAATTTATAAGTCTCAATTCCTTTCACGGAATTAATCAATCACGTGCCGGCCTATGCGAAATACATGAAAGACATCCTCACAAAGAAGAAGTCGATCCGGAAGCTTGAGACTATCGCCTTCACTAAGGTGAGTAGTGCAATACTTCAAGGGAGTTCACCTCCAAAACTCAAGGATCCGGGAAGCTTCTCAATACCGTGTACCATTGGCGACACCACGATCAACAAAGCCTTATGTGATCTAGGGGCTAGTGTGAGTGTTATGCCGTACTCGGTGAGTAAAAGGTTGGGGATGGGAGAGCTTAAATGCACCAATATCACACTCCAAATGGCCGATAGATCGACGAAGACACCATTAGGGATATGGGAAGATGTTCCCGTACGAATTGGGAAATTTTTCATCCCGGTGGACTTTGTCATTGTTGATATGGAAGAAGATTCCAACATTCCAATCATTCTAGGAAGACCTTTCTTATACACCGCGGGTGCGGTGATTGATGTGAAACATGGAGAGCTCACTCTAGAAGTGGGAGATGAGAGTATAACTTTCAATCTTGATAAGACTATGAGAGCTCCCCGTTTACATGAACCATGTTTTATGATCGATCATTATAGCCGGAAGGATAATAGGAAGAAGTCGGAACTCCAATGGAAGAAGAAAATTGAAGATGCTCCATTCAAAGAGCAAGTGAATTGTAACAAAGAGAGCTTGCAAAGCTCACCAAAGTCAAGCAATGAAGAAGATGGCCTCATTGGCCAAAACAAGATAATGGGAGAGTTGTCTCTATCAACTCAAGAGATCTTTAGTGATCAAGTAGATGAAGTTTGTGGTCTTTGGGACGATGAGTTTGAAGGGATTTTCAATCCCTACATTGGTAATGCTATCGATCAAGACCGACAACAAGGGCAAAGATCTATTGAAGAACTCTATCACGACAATGAACAAGCTTTTGATTACTTTTTCAAGGTGTTGAGCAACATCAACAACACCTTGGACATGCCCCCATGACATCTCATCAAGAATGAGAGTTTGGTGGAGTCCTCCCTAAACCACCATTTGTAAATATTTCTAACTCCCTAACTCGCATTTTAATTCTTAATTTGCATTTTTGGATTTTTTTTTATACTTTGATCAAGATAATTATCATGTTTGAGAGAAGTGAGGGAGGGACTAATAATTTCAATTGTTGTGTAGTGCTTTAGCTTAGTGTGGGGATAGCAATTGCCTAGGCTATTCATGCCTTAGTAGTGCCCCCACAATGAAGAACACGAGATTTTGAAGAATGAAAAATGACAAGGGATATGCAAGGTACACGGATGGAACTGAATCCGGGTAAAAGGGGTAGAACCCGAGCGGTTTCAAGAGAATCCGCCCGTCTTCAGACAATCCGGGCATATTGGGCAGAAGACGCCCGTCCTTCTGAGCTGAATTTTTGAAATTTTGTGACTGTTAACGAATCCGGGCGTCCTGCAGTAGAATCCGCCCGTCTTCATAAAGACGCCCGTCCTGAAAGAGAAGACGCCCGTCTTTTGGCTGAGAAAAAACAAGAAAAATCCCTGGAAAGGAATCCGCCCGTCTTCTCTCAAAGACGTCCGTCCCGCATTTTCAAATCCGCCCGTCTTTGCTAGAATCCGCCCGTCTTTAGGCGAGAATTTCCAAACCCAGAACAGGCAGAATCCGGGCGTCCCGAAGGAAAGCCGCCCGTCTTCCCCCTGCATTTCAAATTTTTCGAGTTTATTATAAACCCCATCCCACATTCATTTCCTCATTCCTTCATTCAAAACACTACCCATAAACCCCATAACTCGAAAACCCTCATCCTCTCCATTACAAAAACAAGATTCCTCAACAACATTCACCAAAATCAAATCAAAACATCCTTTTAACAACAAATTAATCACTCCTCTTTCAACAACAATCAAAACCAAGCACAAAATCTTCAACCTTTGAGTCGATTTTTGAATTCATAAAGGCAAAGCCTTTCATCTTTATATCGATTTGGGTGCACTAGAAATTGAAGATTTTTCACTCTTTTCTTGGTTTATTCATCAATGGCAAAGACAAAAGCAACAAAGGGAGCAACAAAAGCAACAAAGGAAAAGGCACTCTCATCAAGACAAAAGAGTCTTCAAGCAAAGAAAGCATTGGCTATGGTGGTAGCTAGCCCAAACTTGGAGGTGCAACAACAACAACCTCCCATGGAAGCAACAACATCTACCACTCCGGAAATTGCTCAACTTTCGAATTATCCGGAGGTAATTTTCATTTCCAAATCCCATAGGGACACTTTTGCCAAGTTTGCTAGTAAATCATTTCTATCCACCAAGTTTATTTGTGAAGATGCCTTAGATAAGTTGGGTGTCCTTGAGCAAACTAGAGCCTTCTTTAAAGCCATGGGGTTGGAGAAATTATTTACAACAAAAGAATTGACATACCCCTCCCTTACCTTAGAATTTTTGAGTTCTTTGAAAGTTAACAAGGTTGAGACTATGGAAACCATCGAGTTTCGCCTAGCTAATGTTAGTAGGCGCATCTCCTTTGAGGAAATGGGTAAAGCTTTGGGTCTTAGTGATTCACCGATTTATTTCAAGAATGTTGGCAAATATGACCCCGACCCTCTTTGGGAGGCGATTTCCGGAAGGAAATTTGAGAACTTTCATGCTAGTCACGCTCTATTAGTCCACCATCCGGGCATTAGAGTGTGGCACAAGGTTGTAGGGAACACCATCATTGAAAGAAAAGACACCAACCATTTCACCAAACTCGATTTTGTTCTTCTTGAGTCGGCCTTGAACATTGGAAGGGAATTCACCAAGCCTTTCAACTATCTAAGGCTCTTGGTGGATATATGGCTAAACGTTGATTTTGGTAAGCAAGGCACTACCGTCATTATGAATGGAGGTCTAGTCACTCTTTTGGCTAAATACTTTGATCCTAACTTCAACAAGGATAGCAAGTATGAGGCAAAGAAGGGTGGTCATCTCATTGATATTGATACTATGATAAACAAGTACAAGTGGGTCTCTCATAACCCTCTTGACACCAAGTATGGGTGGCTCACTAGTGAGGCTAGATCTTTTACTTTGCCTTCGAAGATTTGTCGTTTAAGTGTCCACCGGACCAACTATCTCCTTCCACTTTCAAAAGAGGCCGAATACATTATCCGACAACAAAAGGGTGAAATTGAAATGCCCTCCTCTTCCATTGTCACACCACCCTATCCTTTCAAGTACCAAGAGTTCAAGCCCGAAGGTGTTGAAGCAAGCAAAGATTATATGACTCTTCTTATGCAAGAGATGCACAAGCAAGCCTTCAAGGACCGGGAAGATGCTTACTTAGCCCAATATCCACCCCTCCTTCACTTATCTAGGAAAGGACTACTTGACCCTTCATGTCCTTTGCCTAGTTGGGCGGATAGGGAAGTCTTCTTTCCGAGTGCATCTAGGGGTGAGTTTCCGGGTGATAATGAGGTTGTCGGTGATGAAGAGGTTGATGATAGAATTGATGAAGAAGCTAGTGAAGAAGGATAAGAGGATGATGAGCAAGGTGAACAACAAAGTGAAGAGGGAAGTGGTGCTAAGTCCACTTCTAGTGAGGAAGATGATGATACTGATGATATGATGGAAGATTAGCAAGCTTTGGAGGCTCCTACCCTCTTGAGGTTTGTCTACTTCTCTCTTTATTGTATTTTATTAATCTTGATCATTGTTGGAGTAGTCCTAGCACCATAAAGGACTAACACCTCGGCCCCATTGAGGTGTTCTCATTTTATTGCTCCCACCTTTTAAAAATCCAAAATGACAAATTTAGTTTCATGCATTGCATAGTGTGTACATGAACTACACCCAACCTTAGGACATTAGCAATAATGTCTAACTCGGTTTGGGGAAGTACATACATACACAACGGGAGGTAATCTAAATTATCCTCTCCGTCATAAACAAAAACCATGCATCATATAGTGTAGATTAGTGTAGCTTGCATTTAGTGTAGAAATCATGCATCATGTTTGCATAATTTCCCATCATTTTGGCCATTGAGGACAATACCCATATTAGTGTGGGGATGGGGAATTCTAACCTAACTTTTATTCAAAAATCCAAAAAAATTGAAAAATTTCGAAAAACCATAAAAATTTGAAAATTGAAAAACCAAAAACAAGTTCTTTTCCTTTGTAGTGTAGTCAAGTATATATTATTGTATATATTGTGTTTGTTCTATCCTTGTTCACATTGATCGACTACGCCACATCCGAGACATGAGGATATTGAAGACCGCATGGTATGATCTTTCCAACCTCCTTTTTCCTCTTTATGTTAATGACTATGTGGCTTTATTTTGATTGATGCGGTATAACAATGTGAACTTAGGACTTGCATTTAGTTTATATGTCATATTAGTTGGTAGAATCACTTGCATTAGGATGTATATAATAGTTGCATCATGGCATTTAGTTGCATTTAGATGAAATATTTTGAAAAGTGCCTAATTGAGAACTTTGACAAGAGCAACTAAGCCATTACAAATACTTTTTCAACATAAGACTTCGCCTACTAGAATGGTTGTAAAACACCCTAGATTGTGTCATACTAGTGTCTTTCGACCCATGACCCAAAGCCTAGTCAAGGGTTTGCATGTGAGTCACCTATTGTAATACTCCGTATTTCTGAGTCTTCGGGTACTCTATCGAGTAGGCCTTACTCTGTCGAGTAAGGGTGAGTTGCGTTTTAGAATAGTTTCTGACCTGTTGGGTACTCGATCGAGTAACTAGGATACTCGATCGAGTAAGGGGGTACTCGATCGAGTACCTTGGGTACTCGATCGAGTAGCCGGTTTGCGGGGAGTTTTTCTCGGGTTTTGTTAATTATGCGATTAAGATATATAACCTTCGTCGTCATTATTCTAAACACTTTTGCAAAACCTAATTTACTGTTAAAGAGAGAAAGCAAGTACGTTCTTAATCCTAATCGCATCGTTAGCAAATCCCGGAGTTTGGAAGGTCGGTTTTCATCGTTGGTTATACCGTTGAGATCCTTGCGTCGAGGGTAAGATCTATGTATCCTTTTTGTTGTCTTTCCTTTGTTTTGGTTAAACCCTAATATAGGGATTTGGGGGTTTTGAGTAGTATGTGATTTGGTAGCATTTGTATGTTGTATGATAGGAGGAGGTTTCGAAGAGGAAGCTTTTTGATACACTTGTAGAGACCGTCTGATAGTGTGCTTTCCAGGTAGGATTTCCTACTCAGTATAAGTCCCATAATGGGATGATTGTTAATGTGTTGAGATTGATTGTTTGATATAGTAATTGTATTGTGACGGTTGTGATTGTGATTGTGATTGTTTTCTATGGTCCTCGAGGCGTGTCCTCGGCTGAGTGGGGTCACTTGCGGGAGTGGCTTCACACCCTAGTTTCGCCTTCTGTGGAACCCGCCACAGAAGGGATGTGCACATTAATGGACAGGGTTATCGCTCATTATGAGGAGCGGGGATTTGGTGGGTACGGCTGCGGTCCCCCACTGGCAGGACTGGTCCAGTGGACAGTCGGTGATTGAGATTGTTGGAATTGGTGTGGTTGTGTGTGTGACAGTTAAGCTGTCTGTTTATCTTATTGTTGATATATATTGAGTTGTGTGATTAGTACTGACCCCGATTGTTGTTTTGTAACCCTGCGGTGATCCATTCGGGGATGGTGAGCAGATATTGAGCAGGTATGAGATGAGTACTGGGATAGCTGGGATTGCCACGATATGATTGATACCTGTCGAAGTGAGTATCAAAAATAATATTTATAAATTCCGAACTACTACTAGTAAGCGGTAGTAAGGGTCGATCCGCAGGGAGGTAGGGAGATAATAGTTGCTCCTAATTTTAGTCTAAGGGTAACAGTTGTGGGGGTTTCGGATTGATTAAAAACTAAACTAAGTGCAAATAAAAATAAATAAGACAATAAAAATAAGGGTGTGAACAAATAATGAAAAGGAGCTAGGATGATCGGGTCACTATAGCTGCGATGGCATATAAGTCTAGGTAGGTCTCGAAATACAGTCGTGGGTGATGGGTATGACAAGTCCTCTCGGTCCAAGTCAACTAATAGCCCCTTTCGGTCTATGCTATCAGTCCCTGGATGTCACTAATACTAACTTTCGTTCTTGACTAGTGATCCTAATGCCTAAATTACATTATCTTTCGATCTAGCAATTTAGCCGTCTTAATTCGTTAATTTAAGTCCTTCCCTATCTTTCGATCTACGGGTTGGTCAAAACTAAGCATCTAACAAATCTCCGCTAGGTCTCATTGATAGATATTGCACTTAACGATTCAAACGAAGCAAATCAAACACGAAGTCAGTCGATCGACCAGCTACCCCAGTCGACCGACCAACCGACTCAGTCGATCGACTAGTTAAGCCAGTCGATCGACCAAGCCCTAATGCGAGGGTAACCTATTCTAATGCCATCTACGCTAATAGCTCGCCTACATCCTAGCAAAAGGTGATTTAGCTACACATACTAGCAATGATAACAACAATAAAATTGATGAAATAAACAGAAGGATTCATGCTTGAAATAATAGAACAAACAATTAACATAAACGATGAATCGGTTTAGGGAACTAGCTAGCAATTTCTATACTAAGAAAGCAATAAAAATAAACTGAAATAAGAACAAGGGAATACCGTAATTGCAGAGGAAAGATTAAAAACTCAAACGAAAATCCCTTGCAAAGCAATATTTCCGAACCCTAATCTGTCTAAAGAACTGTATGTAAGCTAAGCTAATGAATAGATGGATCCTAAAGAAACAGGAAGAGTTACGTTATATAGAAGAATAACGTAACCTAAAACCAAAACCTAATTACAATATGGGCTTCTAATTCTCGTTCTTAATTTGCGTCAGAGTCGAGGGGTGGTCGATCGACCACAAGACCCAGTCGATCGACTGAGTAGCAGCGAACAGTAGCTACTGGAACCCGTGGGGTGGTCGATCGACCACTTGGACCAGTCGATCGACCAATAGTGCTGTACAGAATAGCATTCTGACGATTCCTGCAGCGCGCACCGATCTTAAAACAGCTGCCATTTCTTCGTTACTTGGTCAAATCAGGCGTTCTACGTGGCGTTGGAAAGCTAAGAGGATAATCTTTCACCTCCAATTGGAATCACTTGATTATCAGCTCTAGAACTCGAGATATTGCCATCTGAATGGGGCTGCAATTACGTGAAATGCTTCTTTGCTCGTTAAACTCGTACGCACCCTTTCTTTTGCTATCTTTAGGCTTTGAAACGCGCACCAAGTTCATTCCTCGAGTCAATACTTCATGTCAAATGCAATGTTAATTACTTAGGGACGGATTCGGCTCGATTTCCGCTCAATTCTTCATATTTCTGCAATAATAGACAAAAACACAAAAGTAGAGGAAAATAGGGAAATAACGGCATATATTGCACATTTGAGCTCTGAAATGCGTGTAGAATAAAGTGTGAAACATCATATTTTAGACACGCATCAAATCTCCCCAAACCAAACCTTGCTTGTCCCCAAGCAAGAACTAGACTCGATCTAATAGAACGAGTTAAATCTCAGAGCGAAATGCAACATGTAAAGCCTGAACCAATTTAGTGCAATAACTAACAATCAATTAGCAATATGAATCATGCAAACGAGTTATGTAGTCGTTAAAAACTGCTGAACCATCAACCATAGAGACTTATCAAATTGGACTCTCGCGGGTCGCTCAAATCACTCAATGAATACGGGTGAGTATATGTAAAAGATAGAAAGAAGTATTATTGTAATGACCCTCACCTAACTACGACCTACAAGAACATGCCTGCAGTCTAATATGAAAATGATCTCTACAACCGTACATATGCATTCCAACCAAACAAATGACCATGACACATGCCGAGGTAAATATGGATATGTGAGGTAATGGGTAAGAAGAGGCAAAACATTTATGGAAATGTGGGGGTATAGGCGGCCAAGCTAGTACCCAAATAAAACCATATGACAACATCCACTTCTTGCTCAAGATTAAACAATAAATCCGGTGCAAATGATTAGCACTAATCTCACAATCTCCGATATACGTCAACTCCCCAAAGAATATAAATGATAAAATGGGAGTATAAATCACCAACTCGTAACAAATGAAGCATGTGATTTTTCCGAACTTTATTTTTCTCGGGATGCAGTCGATCGACCATGTGGAGCAGTCGATCGACCAGCTTCTACAGCACTCGTTTCTTTTTTCGAATCATTTTTTCCTTCTTTTTTTTTTCTTTTTCAATTCTATTTTTTTTCTTTCCTTTTTTCATCTTCCCAACATCATCTCAAAATGAGCATATAACCAAACCGCAATAAACACTTTCCCAAGAACTAAGACTACTAGCTTGACAAAGGCAGGCTAAATATAGGATGTAGTTAAGGGACAAAAGGCTAAATTTGGCTATGAGGGGCTCATGGGTAAAATGAATAAAGGGAAACCTCTACCACATGTGTCAACAAACCACAAACCGAATGCATACAGGTATTAAGCAGATTAAGTTCGTACTTATGCATATTAAGGAAACATGTCTCATAAGGAGTACTACTCACATTCCTAGATAAACCGGTCATGAATGTCACCAGTTATAAGGCTCTAAACCTCAGAAAATATGATGTAGCTTGCCAAAAATCTAAGTCAAGTTATCAAGTTCAGCAAGAAATTTAACGAAAACTCGTAGATATGCATATATGATTCTACTAATAACATGTCAATTAGCAAGGCTCAGGCAAAAACAGATGCAAAATGCAATATCATCATTGAAATACTATCGTTCCGACTCAACCTATATGCTAAAATAAACGTGCCTTTTATTGAAATTTTTTTGAAATTTATCAATTTTTTTGGATTTTGTATATATAAGGGAAATGAAATAAACAAATGCAAACTGAAATGTAAACGTGAATGCAAGCAAATGAAATGCGACGCAAAACCCTTCCCCAAACCAAATCGCACAATGTCCCCATTGTGCAAAATCATGTAATGAAAATAGCAAAGGAAATGGGATTTTGCGGTGAAATAAATAAAAGACATGAAATTTAACTCGGAAACTCACAAGACTTTAGGCGCAAAAGGAAACCTCCCAAACCAGCGTGAGCTAGGAGGTTTCATGAGCAGCAGTGCTACCAAAAAGTACACGAAAAGACAACAATACCACGCGTAAAACCAAGAAAGCAACATGGAAGCGGTAATTATGTGCAAAAGATGAAGAAATGGAAGAAAACAGAAAAATGTCGGAAAATAAAAGGGAGGAAAGACTCCCTCAATTCCGCAAAACGACCAAACACAAAGCAGGGGGAAAGGTCGTGAACAGTACAAGATATAACAACGGTCGATCGACCATAGCAGAAATCGATCGACCGGAATGAACAGAATGAAGCTCCTGGAAGTCGCACCTCGCGATCGACCAGGGCAGGCGATCGATCGACGAAAACTCGCTGTAACTTTCTGATTTCTTCGAATTAGCTCGAGAACTTGAGCTAATATGGTCTATAAACCTGCAAACGCACAAAATACCGCGCCCAAAATTGCGCAAAACCCAAAGTAACAGTCTAAAGTTCATAAAAATCCTAAGCAAACCAAACTAAGCGAAGTCTCGCGCACACCAAAGCAATAAAAAGTCTAACAAAAGCAATAAAATGTCTAAAAACTCAAGAAAATAAATAGTTCATTTGCGAAAAATCTGGAAAATCTCCGACCATGGCTTCTCGGCTATATGAAGTACCCTCTCGCAATGCTAATCTCAACAGCTGGACTCCACTCCACTCCTTCATCAAGAATACTCAACGGCTCATCAACGGCTCTAGCGGCCTCCCAAGCTCTTGGATCGTCCGACTCATCAAACTCCAAGTCATAATCCGACACTTTCCTCGACTCTTCCTTCCCAAACCAGTTCTCCCGCAATAATCAAAAGAAGAGTTTTCCTCCATCGTGCTCCCAATCTGGGGCGGAGGTGTTAGAGCAGAATAAGCACAGGGGTAGGAGGTGGAGTATCATCGATTTGCTCGACAAATTAGCAAACATTAGCCACTAAAATTGCCAATCGATTTTCAAAATTCTTATCGGATTCGATCCTAGCTTCTTCCATTTTTATAACTTGAACCAAGAGAGTTTGAACTACCTTTCTTAGTTCCGCAGTTTCATTTGTAGCATTCTCCAGCTTTTCGAGCCTGGCATTAATGGAAGCTTCTAGTGCCGCAATAGCATTCATTTCAGCACTTGGTTTTCGCGAATTCCCACGCGAACTCCCCATCTATCAAGAGTAATCAAGCCTTCCTCCTGAAATGATTCTTCTAAAAGTCTCTGTCTAGCGCAAGGTGACCTGCGTATAAGAAGAAACTACAAGAAGAAGATAAGAACAGTTTAAGGAACGGAAGTTCCTTAAACTAGAGAATAGACTAAAAAAAAAGAACAACTAAAACTAGCGCTGCCTCCCCGGCAACGGCGCCAAAATTTGATACCTGTCGAAGTGAGTATCAAAAATAATATTTATAAATTCCGAACTACTACTAGTAAGCGGTAGTAAGGGTCGATCCGCAGGGAGGTAGGGAGATAATAGTTGCTCCTAATTTTAGTCTAAGGGTAACAGTTGTGGGGGTTTCGGATTGATTAAAAACTAAACTAAGTGCAAATAAAAATAAATAAGACAATAAAAATAAGCAATAAAAATAAGGGTGTGAACAAATAATGAAAAGGAGCTAGGATGATCGGGTCACTATAGCTGCGATGGCATATAAGTCTAGGTAGGTCTCGAAATACAGTCGTGGGTGATGGGTATGACAAGTCCTCTCGGTCCAAGTCAACTAATAGCCCCTTTCGGTCTATGCTATCAGTCCCTGGATGTCACTAATACTAACTTTCGTTCTTGACTAGTGATCCTAATGCCTAAATTACATTATCTTTCGATCTAGCAATTTAGCCGTCTTAATTCGTTAATTTAAGTCCTTCCCTATCTTTCGATCTACGGGTTGGTCAAAACTAAGCATCTAACAAATCTCCGCTAGGTCTCATTGATAGATATTGCACTTAACGATTCAAACGAAGCAAATCAAACACGAAGTCAGTCGATCGACCAGCTACCCCAGTCGACCGACCAACCGACTCAGTCGATCGACTAGTTAAGCCAGTCGATCGACCAAGCCCTAATGCGAGGGTAACCTATTCTAATGCCATCTACGCTAATAGCTCGCCTACATCCTAGCAAAAGGTGATTTAGCTACACATACTAGCAATGATAACAACAATAAAATTGATGAAATAAACAGAAGGATTCATGCTTGAAATAATAGAACAAACAATTAACATAAACGATGAATCGGTTTAGGGAACTAGCTAGCAATTTCTATACTAAGAAAGCAATAAAAATAAACCAAATAAGAACAAGGGAATACCGTAATTGCAGAGGAAAGATTAAAAACTCAAACGAAAATCCCTTGCAAAGCAATATTTCCGAACCCTAATTACTGTCTAAAGAACTGTATGTAAGCTAAGCTAATGAATAGATGGATCCTAAAGAAACAGGAAGAGTTACGTTATATAGAAGAATAACGTAACCTAAAACCAAAACCTAATTACAATATGGGCTTCTAATTCTCGTTCTTAATTTGCGTCAGAGTCGAGGGGTGGTCGATCGACCACAAGACCCAGTCGATCGACTGAGTAGCAGCGAACAGTAGCTACTGGAACCCGTGGGGTGGTCGATCGACCACTTGGACCAGTCGATCGACCAATAGTGCTGTACAGAATAGCATTCTGACGATTCCTGCAGCGCGCACCGATCTTAAAACAGCTGCCATTTCTTCGTTACTTGGTCAAATCAGGCGTTCTACGTGGCGTTGGAAAGCTAAGAGGATAATCTTTCACCTCCAATTGGAATCACTTGATTATCAGCTCTAGAACTCGAGATATTGCCATCTGAATGGGGCTGCAATTACGTGAAATGCTTCTTTGCTCGTTAAACTCGTACGCACCCTTTCTTTTGCTATCTTTAGGCTTTGAAACGCGCACCAAGTTCATTCCTCGAGTCAATACTTCATGTCAAATGCAATGTTAATTACTTAGGGACGGATTCGGCTCGATTTCCGCTCAATTCTTCATATTTCTGCAATAATAGACAAAAACACAAAAGTAGAGGAAAATAGGGAAATAACGGCATATATTGCACATTTGAGCTCTGAAATGCGTGTAGAATAAAGTGTGAAACATCATATTTTAGACACGCATCAATGATGATAGAAGTCTTCCGCTGTAGCTTAGTAGTTTCTTTACATTTCAGTTAGAACAGTAAACAGTCAGTTTGAGAGCATGTATTATACTTTTGGTTTTGGTTTCGAGAATTGTAACCCTTCACTAAGTATTTCTATTTAAACGTTGTTTCTTTATTGTTTATTTGATTATCATTGCCTCGGGTAACCGAGATGGTAATATCTTCATACCTGAGTGGTCATGGTAAGGCACTTGGAGTATGGGGTGTTACAAATGGTATCAGAGCGACGATCCTGAAACCCGTAACCAATGAACCTAATAAACATAGGGAGTCAATTAAAATGAACTCGGGGTAAAGGTTGTAGGAGCTACTGCAAAGGCTTGGGAGACGTCCTAAAGTCGCGAACTCGCCCTACAATTTTGAACCGGTCACATGGGAGGTGTATGTCAAGGTCGTATGCGTTGTTTGGTTAGCTTGTGTGTGTATGTGATGAAGTGTGTGTAACCGTTGGGTGTTTGCGGTAGGAAGTTGAGAATGTGAAAGAAAGGTTGATGATATATGTAGAATTGATGTTGGAATGAAAACATGTTGGGTGTTTACAATGTGGCATTTAATAACATGATATAATGATTTCGTAGATCGTATGAAAATATGCGTAGCATTATATGCTTAGTTATGATATAATGTTGGTTTTATAAAGTTTTTAGCATGTTAGCATATGATATAGCATGCGGGTAGCGTTTCTGAGTTAGCATGACTTGATTGAGTGGGACTAACTTGATCGGGTGGGTTTTTGACAATTTTGAGTCCAGAATCGTGTTTTTGGGCACTCGATCGAGTACCTCGGGCACTCGATCGAGTAGGGGGTCACTCGATCGCTACTCGGTCGAGTATGTTAAAGATCAGAAGGTCTGTTTGGGGTCTTATGTAGGGGCACTCGATCGAGTATGTTGGGCACTCGATCGAGTAGCCTGTTACTCGATCGAGTGTGTTTTGGAACTCGATCGAGTAGGGCCTGGGCAGCTTGTTTTTGTGTTTTGAGGTTTTAGCGCGTATGTTTATATCCACCCCTTTTCTCATATAGTTTCAAGATGCCGCCCAAGAAGACTGCTTTGTATGCGAGAGCTGAGCTTATGAACATAGATGACATCGTTAAGATGTTGGAGCATCAGGATGCTCTTACGGAGGCTTTAAAGACTGTGGGGAAAGATAAGGATAAGGATAAGGAGAAAGAGGTTGATCACTCTAAAATCAGCCTCTATATAGCGAGGTTTAACCCGAAAGAGTACAAGGGGGTTGGGGAGCCGAACCTTCTTGATAGCTGGCTTAGAGAGATGGAGAACATATTAGATTTGGTTCACTGTCCTGATGAGATGAGAGTGGAATAGGCTGCATTCTATCTGAGGGAGGCAGCTGGTAAGTGGTGGGATACGGTGAAAGTGAGTGCTAAGGAGTTGTATGTGAACCAAGGTTTACCTGCTATACCTTGGGAAGAGTTTCGTAGAGCTATGAGAAAAGAGTTTGTACCGGAGCATGTGAAGAGTTTGACAGTTTTAAGATGACCGCTGAGATGTCTGTGGCCGAGTACTACAGGCAGTTCAATGACAAGTCTAGGTATGCTGAGGATATGGGTTTGAGTGAGGAGAATCTGGCGTTGAGGTTTGAGAGGGGGTTGACCCCTAAGATTATGGATAAGTTACCCGTGGGAGTCCTTACTGATGTTAAGGAAGCTTATGAGAGGGCCGGAAGAGCCGAGAGGTTGGTGGAGATGGCTCGGAGAGGTCGGTGGTGAGAAAAGGAAGTCCGAGAGCGAGGGTGGTGGCCAATCTAATCACAAGAAAGGCAACCACAATCGGTCTAAGGGGTTTTCTTCTCGGGTCGTGGTTCGATCTTTGGGGCTTCCTTTGGGCGTGGCCGTGGAAGTGTTAGTGGTAGTTGGGGAGTGACCTGCTATAGCTGTGGTGGTGTAGGCCACAAGAGACATGAGTGCACAAGTGCACCGGGAACCTTCCAGAGACCTGCGCAGAGCTATGCGAGCAATAGACCGGCTGGGTCATGGCCAAACCGGGGAAGTCAGAGTTACCAGAGTGGAGGCAACCGCAACGGCGGTAATTCTTATCAGAAACCACCAACGAACAACAACAACAACCAAGGGTCGGGTGCTAAGCCGACCACATCAGCCAGTACTGTCCAGGGAGGTGGACAGAAGACCAGTGGAAAGTTATTCATGATGGAGAAGAAAGCAGCTGAGGAGGATGCACACGTTATCACCGGTACTTTTCTTGTTAATGGTATTCATACCTTTGTTTTGTTTGATTCGGGGGCTTCTCAGTCGTTTGTATCTTCGAGTCATGTTAAACGGTTGGGTTTAAGGGTGTATGAGTCTGTCAGTGAGAAAGTTTTTATACCTTCGGGTGAGTCTGTATCTTGTGGGAGGTTATATAGGGATGTACCTATGATAGTTGGGCAAGTTGATTTCCCTGTAGACTTGCTAGAGTTTCCTTTTGACGGTTTTGAGATGATAGTTGGGATGGATTGGCTGGGAAAGTATAAAGCTAAGATAGACTGTCATCAAAAGAAAGTGTCTTTAAGAGGTCCCAAGGGCGTTAGTGTGTCTTATCGTGGGTTTCTAGTCAAACCCAAAGTTAAGTTGATTGCAGCTGTTACTTTGAAGTCATATCTGAGGAAGGGATGTCCTTTGATATTGTGTCATGTGAGAGATGACCGGATAGAGGGTCCGACAGTTGATCAGATACCAGTGGTGGGAGAGTTTGAGGATGTGTTTCCAGAGGAGATTCTGGGGTTGCCGCCGGGAAGAGAGGTATATTTCACAGTAGAGTTGAAACCAGGGACGGAGCCAATCTCTAAGGCACCGTACCGTATGGGTCCTAAGGAGATGGAGGAGCTTAGGAAGCAGTTGGATGATTTGATAGAGAAGGGATACATTAGACCTAGTGTATCGCCGAGTGACGGTGAAGAATAAGTATGGGTCCCCACTAGTTCTTTTTGTGAAGAAGAAAGATGGGAGTTTGAGGTTGTGTATAGACTATAGAGAGTTGAACCGAGTGACGGTGAAGAATAAGTATCCTTTGCCAAGGATAGATGACTTGTTTGATCAGTGGAGTGGTGCATCAGTCTTTTCTAAGATTGATTTGAGGTCGGGGTACCATCAGGTGAAGATTAGAGAGGTGGACATACCAAAGACAGCTTTCACGTCGAGGTATGGTCATTATGAGTATGTGGTGATGCCGTTTGGGTTGTCTAATGCACCGGCAGTGTTCATGGATTTGATGAATAGGATCTTTAGACAGTTTTTGGACAAGTTTGTAGTGGTGTTTATCGATGACATCCTAGTCTACTCTAAGACTAAGGAGGAGCATGAGGAGCATCTGAGGATCGTGTTGCAAACTTTGAGGGAGCATGAGTTGTATGCTAAGCTATCCAAGTGTGAGTTCTGGTTAGAGAAAGTTGCTTTTCTGGGGCATGTGATCTCTAAAGATGGGGTAGTCAGGATCCTAAAAAGATAGAAGCAAAGTGACAAAGTGGGAAGCACCAAAGAATGTTGCTTTGAGATCAAGTTTTCTTGGGTTTAGCTTGATACTACATACGGTTCGTGAAAGATTTTTCCAAGATAGCTAGACCTATGACAAATGATTGATGAGGAAAGAGAACAGGTTTCGTTGGGATGAGAGTTGTGAGACGGCGTTCCAAACATTAAAGGAGCGTTTGACCACAGCTCCTATCTTAGCATTGCCTGAAGGAATCGAGAACTTTGAGGTTTATACAGATGCCTCAAAGAATGGGTTGGGATGTGTGTTGATGCAGAACGGTAAAGTGATTGCCTATGCTTCTAGGCAATTGAAGCCTTATGAGGAGAACTACCCTACTCATGATCTGGAGTTGGGTGCAGTGGTGTTTGCTCTCAAGATTTGGAGATATTACCTTTATGGAGCAATCTTTAAGGTATTTTCTGATCACAAGAGTCTCAAGTATATTTTCACTCAAAAGGAGTTGAACATGAGACAGAGGAGGTGGATGGAGCTGATTGGCGATTATGACATTGAAATTATCTACCATGAAGGGAAGGCCAATGTAGTTGCTGATGCTTTGAGTAGGAAGAGTGTACATTCTCTGTGTACAGCTCTATCTTTGATAAGACTGAGAGATGAGGTAGCGAGGTTTGGGATACATATGATGCAGAAAGGAGATGCCATGGGCGATATGACAGTGCAGCTTGAGTTTTATGATGACATTCGAGGTAAGCAGGCGTTGGATCCTAAGATGACTGAGTGGAGAGCTGGAGTAGAGAAAGGGACAGTGTCTCGATTCTTTATTCATACAGATGGTAGTTTGAGGTTTGATGGTAGGTGGTGTGTTCCTAATGATGAGGAATTGAAAAAGACTAACATGACAGAGGCACATTGCACACCATATTCAGTTCATCCAGGTGGAGACAAATTGTACAAGGATTTAAAGAACACGTTTTGGTGGCCTAGGATGAAGAAAGAGACAGCTGAGTTTGTGTCCCGTTGTTTGACATGCCAGAGAGTTAAAGGGGAACAGCGACGACCACAAGGTAAGATTCAGTCTTTAACGGTACCTGAGTGGAAGTGGGAATCCATTTCCATGGATTTTATCGTGGGTTTGCCAAAGAGTCAACAAGGTAACAACATGATTTGGATAATAGTGGATCGACTGACCAAGTCAGCTCACTTTGTTCCAATGAAAGATACACGGACTAAAGCACAATTGGCTATGGCTTATCGAAAGAACGTGCTTAAGTTACATGGAGTCCCTAAGGACATAGTGTCTGACAGAGATGCGAGATTTATATCAAGGTTTTGGAAAGAGTTGCAGGAATCGTTGGGAACAACTTTGAAGATGAGTACAAAGATTTCATCCTCGCGATGCAGACGGACAGATCGAGAGAACAATCAAGACTCTTGAGGATATGTTGCGAGCTTGTGTGATGGATTTTGGTGGTAGCTGGGAACAGAGGTTGGACTTGATAGAATTTTCTTACAATAACAGCAATCACACTAGTATTGGTATGGCACCGTTTGTGGCTTTGTATGGGAGGAGATGTAGGAGTCCAATTTGTTGGGACGATAGTGCTGAGGCAGTTGTTTTAGGACCGGAAATGGTACATGAGATGGTTGAACAGATTAAGATGATCAGGGAACGGATGAGAGCAGCTCAGGATAGGCAAAAGAGCTATGCAGATCTACCCCGCCGAGATATAGAGTTTCAGGTTGGGGACAAGGTTCTTTTGAAAGTGTCTCCTATGCGTGGGGTTATGAGATTTGGGAAGAAAGGCAAGCTAAGTCAGAAGTTTATAGGGCCTTATGAGATCTTAGAGCGAGTTGGGGAAGTTGCATATCTTCTGGCTTTACCAGCTGCGTTAGAGAGAGTGCATAATGTGTTTCATGTATCGCAGCTGCGGAAGTATGTGAGTGATCTGTCACATGTGTTAGAGGCAGAGAACTTAGAGCTCGATGAGTCCTTATCATATCTTGAGGTGCCTAAGCAGATTCTTGACCGAAAGTTTAGGAAGACTAGGAGTGGTGAGACATTTTTGCTTAAGATCCTTTGGTCTAACAACGAGACTGAGGAAGCTACATGGGAGCCAGAGGAAGCTATGAAAGAGCGATACCCTTTTCTGTTTGATCAGGTATGTGTGGTTACGAGGACGTAACCTTGTTTCTTTTAGGGGGGTAGGAGATGATCGCAAAGAGTTTTAACCGTTTTATACCCTTTTTGTATGTTGTGTCGGTATGTTTGTCGGGATGAGTTGGGTTAGTAACATGTTTTATGTTGAGTTTTGTTTTGGTAGTGAGTCGGAAGCGTTGGGGGAGTGCCTTTGTTTAGTAGTGGTTTGAACTTCGGGGACGAAGTTCTTTTTAAGGAGGGAAGACTATAATACTCCGTATTTATGAGTCTTCGGGTACTCTATCGAGTAGGCCTTACTCTGTCGAGTAAGGGTGAGTTGCGTTTTAGAATAGTTTCTGACCTGTTGGGTACTCGATCGAGTAACTAGGATACTCGATCGAGTACCTTGGGTACTCGATCGAGTACCTTGGGTACTCGATCGAGTACCTTGGGTACTCGATCGAGTACCTTGGGTACTCGATCGAGTAGCCGGTTTGCGGGGAGTTTTTCTCGGGTTTTGTTAATTATGCGATTAAGATATATAACCTTCGTCGTCATTATTCTAAACACTTTTGCAAAACCTAATTTACTGTTAAAGAGAGAAAGCAAGTACGTTCTTAATCCTAATCGCATCGTTAGCAAATCCCGGAGTTTGGAAGGTCGGTTTTCATCGTTGGTTATACCGTTGAGATCCTTGCGTCGAGGGTAAGATCTATGTACCCTTTTGTTGTCTTTCCTTTGTTTTGGTTAAACCCTAATATAAGGCTTTGGGGGTTTTGAGTAGTATGTGATTTGGTAGCATTTGTATGTTGTATGATAGGAGGAGGTTTCGTAGAGGAAGCTTTTTGATACAGCTGTAGAGACCGTCTGATAGTGTGCTTTCCAGGTAGGATTTCCTACTCAGTATTAGTCCCATAATGGGATGATTGTTGATGTGTTGAGATTGATTGTTTGATATAGTAATTGTATTGTGACGGTTGTGATTGTGATTGTGATTGTTGTCTATGGTCCTCGAGGCGTGTCCTCGGCTGAGTGGGATCACTTGCGGGAGTGGCTTCACGCCCTAGTTTCGCCTTCTGTGGAACCCGCCACAGAAGGGATGTGCACATTAATGGACAGGGTTATCGCTCATTATGAGGAGCGGGGATTTGGTGGGTACGGCTGCGGTCCCCCACTGGCAGGACTGGTCCAGTGGACAGTCGGTGATTGAGATTGTTGGAATTGGTGTGGTTGTGTGTGTGACAGTTAAGCTGTCTGTTTATCTTATTGTTGATATATATTGAGTTGTGTGATTAGTACTGACCCCGGTTGTTGTTTTGTAAACCTGCGGTGATCCATTCGGGGGATAGCTGGGATTGCCACGATATGATGATAGAAGTTTTCCGCTGTAGCTTAGTAGTTTCTTTACATTTCAGTTAGAACAGTAAACAGTCAGTTTGAGAGCATGTATTATACTTTTGGTTTTAGTTTCGAGAATTGTAACCCTTCACTAAGTATTTCTATTTAAACGTTGTTTCTTTATTGTTTATTTGATTATCATTGCCTCGGGTAACCGAGATGGTAATATCTTCATACCTGAGTGGTCCTGGTAAGGCACTTGGAGTATGGGGGTGTTACACCTATCCAACCCCGTGATGCGATGTGGACTTGGTTAACTTGTCTAGGTGACCTTGATTGACCTTGTGGTACGGCAACCCAAAAATACTTTCTATCAATAAGTTTGAAGTGCTCATTTCAAAGATTTTGTATGTGGAAACGTTTTATTGCCAAGGAAACCTCAAATGTTATGAAATGTTGAAATATTGAGAATTTTAGTTGCTTTGATGGAGGCGTACCACTTCGATGTGCTTGGGAGAGGGATCCATTGAATTGGGCCCCCACACGGTTGTGAATTCAACCGCCCAGAGACAGAGTGACTATCACCCCGAAAAGCTATTGTTTAGAGGTTAACCGGTTGCCTAATAAGCGATTGGCGAAAGCAAAGGACATTAGCACGGAAGGGACAAACCCCATCTCTAATTTTTGAAATGTGAAAGTTGAATGAGGTCAAATTTTGAATGCTAGTCATATCCACCCTTGTTTATAACGATTTGAGCATTTCATTCCCAAAAAGCCTTTTTGTCAAGCCACTTTGTCGAGCTTGGAATGATCCATAACCTTTACTTTTGTAGAGAACTCGAGACTTGTCATGTCATATGCTACTAGCATCATGGGGATCATCATTCCATACCATCCGATCGCTCTTGACGAAAGTATTTGGAAATTGAAGACGAAAGTAGTCTAGTTTAACACCATTTGGAGGTGATTTAGTGCCATCCTCTTAGCCTTAGTAATTTGTTGAACTAGTATTTGTGACGGAATATATGCTCTTAAATTTGTTCTCTTTTAGTTGCCTCCGCCACTTGATGAGGAAGTGGCTATTCCTTTTGTAGATGCATCCATTATTTGATTTTGTGTGCTTAATGTTTGGATGTGTCGCCATTTTGGCAAGACCCACCTTGCCTTGCAAGAAGGCATCCTACCTCATGGTTGTCTTGTTGTGAGTTGAAGGGGCGGAGTGAGACCCGCTAATTGTCTCATATCGGCTATGTTATTAGGTTAGTTTAAATAATGGTCCTAGTCTTTGTCACCTCTTTACTCGGGACGAGCAAAGGTTCGGTTTGGGGATATTTGATGTGACCATAATTAGCGCATATTTAGTCCCCGAATTAGCCTTGTTCCCATGCTTTTAGTGCATATTTGGGTCATTTATTGTCTTTAGTTCTTTGTTTTAAATATTCATTGAGGTTTTGTGTCCTTGGTAGGAAAGGAGTGCAAACCTTGCATTTTCATGGGAAAATGAGACTAAATTGATTGAATCCAATGACCAAGCATCAAGGAGAGACACGATTAGAAGGCCTTTGTACATATTATAGTAGTTGGGCAATGATGAGGAAAGATACTTGCATCCCCAAGGAAATCCCCAAGGATTTTATGAAGAAAAGGGAAGAAAAGAAGAAGAAAGTACGCTGCATGACAATCCGCCCGTCTTCCCCTGAAGACGCCCGTCCCCAGGACCACAATCCGTGCGTCTTCCATCAAAGACGCCCGGACAGCAGCATCCAGAAGACGCCCGTCTTCTCCCAAAGACGCCCGGGCAGAGACACAGGAATCCGGCCGTCCCGTGCCTAAGACGCACGGATTCCAAGACAGCGCAAATTCGTTTCTTCAAGCTTCAAGAAAGATGCCCTTCCTTCAGAAAATACCGGCGTTTCCTTAAGTAGGGACTTAATCGTCATTTAAGCCCTTAGTTAACCCTAATGCATTCACCTAATTTCCACTATAAATACCTTATTAGTCTAATTGGAAGAGCATATTCTTCTTATCAATTCTTAGAGTAGTTAATATCAATCAAATCTCTCTTTAGTTTTTTAATCAACAATTAATCAAGTTTTAATACAAGTTTTATTTCCTTAATCTCTCTTTTGTTCATCCTTTATTTTGGGTAATTGAAGATTATTTGGGTTATTATTGGGAGATTGACAACCTCTCAATCAAGCATCAAGTACTTCTATTATTCTTTGCTTTATTATTGGAATCATTAGTAGGTATAATTCTCTTAATCCCTCTTTAATTATTGCTAATTACTTTCATTTGTTCATCATGTTTCACTTTGTTGGTACGATTGACAACCTTGCTAGCATGTTCAACATGATAATGAGTGAGTAGTTCCATAGCTAGGGTTAATGGGTAATTAGGGGAAATCAACATGGGGAATGATTCATGCTTAAATTAATATGCTTTCATGGTTTATTTGCTTGCTTATTTTGATCTCAACTCATGCACATGTTATGTTTGATGAAATGCGAGCCTATGAATCCTTGCATTTTTTACCCATCACCTACCTTTTCAATGAGACTTGTAAGACATAAACCAACTCGAGTCTTATTAGACCATGCATGTTGTTGAGTAGGGAAGACTAAGTCGACTTGTAGGTGTTGTACAATCTAATCGATTCGGCTCCGGGACCCAAACTTTCCTAGGATTGTAAAATATAACCCAACTCAATCCATCACAATAATAATTGCTTGCTTATAATTTGAGAACATGTTTGTATGATCAATTCCCATGAATCCCCTATGACCCCATGACACCCTAGTGCTTTTTATCAATTGTTTACAACCCTTTCAATTCATCTTGCTTATTTACTTTCATTGCTATTTAGTTTAGTGACCTTCTACATCAACCCAAATTGTGACACCCCTAAGACACCACTAGTCTCAATAGAAATCTCATTTCAATTCCCGTCCCTTGGGATCCGACCTTTACTTGCCTCTTTACTAATTGTAGAGTTGTTTGTGAAGCTATAAATTGCGTTTTGGTCTAGGTGCTCCTAACGACAAGTTACCGAAAAGATTTAGTAGGTCCGACCAGTACCCTGCTATATGAAGTTTATGAAAGATATTTCAGCGCGTAGGAGGCACATTAATGACCATGAGACGGTGGCTTTGACTGAAGCGGGCACTACCCTTATTCAAAATAAGACCCTACCTAAGTTGTCTGACCCGGGTAGTTTCTCTATACCATGTTATAATGGGACCCACTTAATTGACAATGCATTATGCAATTTGGGAGCTAGTGTGAGTGTCTTACCATTGGCTCTCGCTAAGAGGCTTGGTTTGACCAAGTTTCATTGTACCAATATGATCGTACAGATGGCCGACCGTACCTTATCACGGCCCTTAGGTGTCTTAGAGGACATACCTGTTAAGATCGGGAAGTTCTTTATTCTCGTTGACTTTGTAGTCTTAGATATCCCCGAAGATTCTTATACTCCTATCATTTTAGGACGACCATTTCTATTTACCACTCGCGCAGTAATAGATGTCGGGGGGAAGACTTTGACTTTTCAGGTAGGCAATGAGGAGTTGACTTTTTATTAGTCTAGCATTCGCATGGGCTCCTATGCAGGTCCAGCCCTACAATGCACTACCCTCTACAGACCCTTACACGGAACCTCAAATGGATAATGTTGAATCATGTGCTGTGATATTAACACCTCCGCCCTAGATTGGGAGCAATATGGAGGACCATTCTGTCATTTCTGTTGTTACAGGTCTAGGCGGATTGGACATTGGAGATCCTGGTGATAAAAGTACAATGGAATTTGAGCTCACTGATAAAGAAGATGCCAAAGACAAAGGCCATGAAAGGAAAAAGTATGACAAAGTAAAGACGAGAGTTGACACGTCTGTCGCGTACCTGTCAAAAATAAACCAACTGGTTCCAACTAACTAATATAGCTAGGGAAGTCGGGTCGAATCCACAGAGAGGTAGGAACTTTTCTGCTAAACTAAGTTCGTCAAGGTAACCAAAATGGGGGTTTAATAATTGTGATTTCTAACTAACAGAGTAAAAGGGAAGAGAAATAAAGAAGGAATTTAACAGATAAGAGAGAATAGCTAAGACAAGCGGTTCGCCATAATCATCAGGTCGAGTAATCTAGGTCCTAGGTCAATGTAGTACAGTCTAAGGGGTAGCGAACGTCGCCTTTCGGTCCCTAGTTCACCCTAAAGCGTAAGCAGTTTAACTTTCGCCCTCGCTGCGATACTCTATTGTTCGCTACTAGTCTCCCCCTTCCAACCTTTCGGTCCAGGTCAAGGTCCACCAAGAATAAAGGTCTAATTGCGTCGACTCAATTAGGCAATTACAGTTATATGTAGCATTTTAACAACGAAGACGGTACCGGTATTAACCTAGTGGTTCGATTACTCTCCCTTCAAATCATGGGTCCCCTATAGTCTTAGCATAGGGATTTAGCTACTCATAATTGACGGATTAACAATAACAATAACTAAACAATTGAAACTAAACATGATGAAATATCTAATTGATTAAACAATTATGAATTAAAGAGAGAAAAGGGATTAAAATGATAAAAACGGAAAGAAGTAAATTAATTGATGATACCGAATTTGAGTGGCAAAGTAAAGAAATGAATTCCAAGAACGGACCAGAGTAACAGTAGCAATCTACGTAGTAAAGAAGATAGGAGTAACGTAGTGTTCTCCTCAGTCTTATACTGTAAAATGTTTAAAACCTAATCCATGGACTGATTAACAAAGCCCACGAGAGATTAGGCGGAAAAATAAACTAAAAGCAGACGAAATCCTCTCGATCGAGTAGAGATATTACTCGATCGAACTCCACGTCACTCGATCGAGCTAGTGCGTCCACTCGATCGAGCACTCGCCAGATGAACTTCCTCGATCGAACTCCACTAACCAGTCGATCGACCATCTTCAATGTAAAAAGCATTCGATCGAGCAGTAAAACCACTCGATCGAGCTATATAAGCACGTCAGGACTCGTGTTTCTCCCTTGCTCAGCTCATGCGTACTCTAGGTGTGAAATTCCTAAGCTCCGGCTCCATATTTCCCATGAATGCATACAATTGGGACAATTAAGGCTCATTTTAGCTCCTCCTCGGTCAATTCCTGCAAAATACAACAAACGGACCAAAGTAGAATATTCGGGGGTATTTGTAGCTAGATGCTACCTAAAAAGCACAGAAATGCGTGTAAAAATGAGGTAAAAACCTTATATAAAAGACACGCATCAAATCTCCCCAAACCAAACCTTTGCTTGTCCCCAAGCAAAAATGAATGCGACTAAGGGTGAACAATAGAACGGGACCAACGCATCAGCTACAAATCATCCAACAGAACTAATTTAATGCAACAAAATGACAAAGTGGCAACTGAAAAGTGCAAACGAGTTAAATTAATGTTTCAAGCTTACTGAACCGTCGACCTTGCAAGATTCAAAGATGTCGGACTCTCACGGGTCGCTCGTCACTCAAATTAGGTACAAGGGTGAGTATAAATGTGAAAGATAGGAAGAAGCAAGACACTCACCTAACTCGACCTATAAGAACATGCATGCAGTTAACATGAATAAAGTCTCTACAACCGTACATATGCATTCCAACCATACTAGTGACCAAGACACGCGTCGAGGACTTACATTTGGGTTAGTGAGGTAATGGGTAGAAGGGGCTAAAATGAATTTGGATATGTGGGGTTAATAGCTAGGCTAGCAACAACGGATCCAAATATAGACTGCATCCCAACTTCGTACTCATAACAGCAAGATGAAACGGTGCGAAATTGTGCACTAAACTCGCCAAACACCAAAAATCGTCAACTCCCCATAAAATATAAATAAGGCATGGGAGTGCGGAAACAATGTGCAATTCTCATTCTTTTTCATTCCCTTTTTTTCATTTGAATTTTTCTGTCTCTTTTTTTTCTTCGCACTTTTTTTTCGTTTTTCTTCCTTTTTTTTTTTTTTTTTTTTCAATTCAACACATTTTTCTTTCTTTCCCTTCAATTCTTCCACCATATTCTGAAATCAGATGAAATAACCATATTGCAATAACATATTCCGAGAACTACTCGTTACTAGCTCAGCTAGGGTAGGAAAAATTATAGAAAGTAGTTGATGGGCAAAAAGGCAATTTGGCTATGTGAGGCTCATGGGTAGAATGAAATAAGGGGGATTGCCTCTCCTAACACGTGTCACCATCCACAGACCGAATGCATACAGGTATCAAGAAGACTAGACTCATGCTCATGCAAATTGATGTTACATGTCTTAAAGAGAGTACTACTCACATTCTAAATGAAACCGGTCATGAATGTCACCGGTTTAATAAGCTCTAACCTCGAATGTTATCAGTAGCTTGCCGACATAAAGAATCAAGTCTATTCGTTCAGATAAAAGAGAAACAAAAACTCGTGGATTATGCACATAGTCATGCCAACTGAAAGTCAAGGATATGCAAGGCTCAAGTAAGGATTTAAAGTAGCGTCAGTGTTCAAACGTTCCGACTCAAATTAAACATGAAAAGTGAAATGAAATTTTTTTTGAAAATTTTTGAATTTCATGATTTTTTTGAAATTAATTAAAACAACAATGCATGCGGAAATAAATAAATTCAAACAAGCAAAAATGCAAGAAACATGCAGACACAGATATGGATGCATACCTCCCCAAACCAAACCGTACAATGCCCTCATTGTACCGAAAATAGGAGAAGAAATGCAAACTAAAAAGAAAAGGGGGAGTGGAGTCGGAAAACTTACAAAACGTCAAATAGCGGGACCTCCCCAAACCGACCATGAACATGGGAGGTCAAAGAAAGTCAAAATGAAATGACCTTGCGGACGTAAAAACAATGGTGGAAGTCATAGCCACTCGATCGACCGCCTGGAACAGATCGATCGAGTGGACAATGTATGGGAAAGGCTCGATCGAGTGACAACCAACTCGATCGAGTAGTCATGGGTATGGATCTGGTCGATCGAGGACATAACCCCTCGATCGAGTGGCAGCCGCGTCAGAAAGTGCTCGATCGAGCTCAAAACCTTTCGATCATGCACTTTTATTCTGCAAAAGACGCATAAAAGCAAGGAAGCATAAAATTTGTTCAAAAGCGTCGTCTAATTATTAACTTAAAGTGAAAGAAGAGCAAAAAAATGAAAAACAAATAGTTCAACAAAAGCACAAATAAAAACGTCCGGCCGCCTCCCGGAGAGCGCTGGTTTAAGAGGTCCCGCACGACCTTTTTCTCGGTATCGAGTTCTTCTGCGTCGAGCTCGTCGAAGTGCGGGACTTCAACGGGTTGTCCGCTTCACTCGCCTCATAGTAATGCTTCACGATCGGCCATTCACCTTGAATCTGTGGCCCTCGGAGTCTTCAAGTTCTACGGATCCAAATTTGGTGACGGCTGTCACCGTGTATGGACCATCCATCCGGACTTGACTTCCCAGAAATGGCTTGATCTCAACCGGGCATTAAACAAAGAACACCTTTTGCCCCACATGGAACTCCCGAGGTATGATCCTCTTGTCATGCCATCTCTTCGTCTTCTCCTTGTAAATGCGTGAGCTATCATAAGCATTGAGCCTAAACTCCTCTAACTCATCAAGCCGCAAAAGACGATTCGACCACACGCTTTAGGATCATAATTAAGCTCACGAATTGCCCACCAGGCCTTACATTCCAGCTCAACAGGTAAGTGACACGATTTTCCATAAACTAACCTATAAGGTGATGCACCAATTGGTGTCTTAAAGGCAGTTCTATAGGCCCATAACGTGTCATCTAGCTTAAGACTCCAGTCTTTCCGTGATTTAGAAACTACTTTAGACAAGATCTCTTTCAACTCGCGATTAGAGACCTCTACTTGACCACTAGTTTGGGGATGATACCCCAAACCACGCCTGTTGGACACCAACTCTGCACAGATGGAAGTGAGTTTCTTTTCCTTAAAATGCATCCCCCATCACTAATGACGACCCTAGGGACACCAAAACGGGGGAATATGATCTTTTTGAACATTTTAATCACGGTCTTACCATCGCAATGGGGTGAAGCAATTGCCTCAACCCATTTTGACACGTAGTCTCTGACTACTAAAATGTACCTGTTACCTTTATCGGACGGGAAACGGTCCTTGGAAATCAATGCCCCAGACATCGAAGACCTCCACCTCTAGAATGCCGTTTTGTGGCATCTCATGTCTTTTTCGAAATGTTCCCCGACCGTGGCATGCATCACAAGTGAAACAAAAGACTTGGCGTCGGCAAACAAAGAAGGCCAAGAAAAACCAGATGAAGTACCTTAGCCACGGTGCGCGATGGACCGTGGTGACCACCATATGAAGAGGAGTGACAGCCTTCCAGACTATTTTGGTCTCCCATCTGCGGAATACACCGTCTGTAGAGACCGTCGCACATTCCTTAAACAGTAAGGATCATCCCGTAAATCTTGTTTAGCGTTATAGAGGAAACGCTTCTTCTCGCGAGAAGAAAGATCGGGCGCAGACTTGCCACGACAACGGTTAGCTATATCTGCATACCAGGGCTCCTGGTCAACAATAGACGATATAGCAAAGAATTAAAGTATCGTCGGGGAAAGAATCATCAATAGGGAGAGAATCTTCCCTTCTTGTCGCATCACCGCGACAAGTGATCAGCTACAACGTTCTCAGCTCCTTTCTTATCTTTGATCTGCAAATCAAACTCCTGAAGAAGGAGTATCCATCTCAGTAGCCGCGGTTTGGCCTCCTTCTTAGCAAGGAGATGCCTCAAAGCTGCATGGTCAGTAAAAACAGTGACTTCTGACCCAACTAAATAAGTACGAAACTTTTCTAAGGCATAAACTACAGCTAAGAGCTCCTTCTCAGTGGTAGTGTACTTCACTTGAGCCTCATCCAGAGTTCGGCTCGCATAGTAAATAGCACTCAAGGCCTTGTCTTTCCTCCGGCCAAGCACCGCTCCTAGTGCGTAGTCACTCGCGTCACACATGATCTCGAACGGCAAGTCCCAATTGGGAGGTCAGGCCGTATGATCGGCGCAGAGACTAAGGCCTCGCTTTAACCTGTTAAAAGCGAAAGACAAGCATCGATAAACACAAAAGGGGCATCCTTAAGCAACAACTGTGTAAGTGGTTTAGCAATTTTGGAGAAATCCTTGATGAACCGGCGATAAAAGCCAGCGTGACCAAGGAAGCTCCTCACCCCCTTAACATTAACAGGAGGTGGTAATTGCTGAATCACTTCCACCTTTGCTTTGTCAACTTCTATTCCCCTATCAGAGACTAAGTGCCCTAAGACAACTCCCTCGTTGACCATAAAGTGGCACTTCTCCCGATTCAAAGACCAAGTTAACCTCAATACAAATACGCAACACTTTCTCAAGGTTAGACAGACATCGGAAAAATCACTTCCGTATACACTAAAGTCATCCATAAAAACTTCCATGATAGACTCAATATACTCTAAAAATATCCCCATCATGCACCTTTGGAAGGTGGCGGGGGCATTACACAAACCAAAAGGCATTCTCAACGTGCACGCAAAAACGCCCTTAGGACAGGTAAATGTAGTCTTGGCCTGATCATCTGGGTGGATAGGGATCTGAAAGAACCCTGAATACCCGTCTAAATAGCAGAAAAATTTGTGGGATGCTAACCTTTCTACCATTTGATCAATAAAAGGAAGGGGGAAATGGTCTTTCTTAGTGGCGGCATTCAGCTGTCTGTAATCTATGCACATCCGCCAACCGGTTACTACTCGGGTAGGTATCAATTCATTTTTCTCATTCTTAACTACAGTTGTCCCTCCTTTCTTCGGGACTACCTGTACGGGGCTTACCCATCTAGAATTACCTACCGAATAGATAATACCTGCATCCAGCAGCTTCATTACCTCAGTCATCACAACATCCTGCATCTTCTGGTTCAGCCGACGCTGACCCTGCCTGCAAGGTCTGTGATCCTCCTCCAGCTCTATCCTGTGCATACAAATATCGGGACTAATCCCCGTGATATCATCCAGTGAATAGCCCATTGCCTTCCTGTTTTTCTTAAGTACAGCTAACAAAGAGGTTAGCTGATCATCACTAAGCTTGGCACTCACAATGACAGGATACTGCTCTGTATCGTCTAGAAAAGCATATTTAAGGTGAGATGGGAGAGGCTTACGGTCCGGTACCTTTACCTCAATGGAGCAAAGGGTGCTGATCATTTGTTCCACCTGCTCTCCCTCGTGCTCATCTAGATCATCAACTAGCAAATCCATCGCAGCATCATCGTTCTCTGGGCTATCTGCACACTCATCAAAAAGCATGAGAACTTCCAGTGGGTCTTTCATAAAAGAACCCGACCAGAAATCATAAATAGACTCATCAATGATATCGACCGAATAACAAGTGTCCTCTATCATTGGGTGGGCTAAGGTATTAGGCAAACTAAAGGTGATAGCGTCATCCCCTACTGCAAGAGTCAGACGCCCTTGTCTAACATCAATAACGGCCCCAAACAAAAGGAACGTCTTCCTAGAATAACTGGGTCCGGGTGTCCTCGCTATGTCCAAAACAATGAAATCTACTTTGGGATGTAAAGCTTGCCTATTTTCACAGGCACATCCTCCAAGACACCTAAAGGTCTCCTAACAGATCTATCAGCCATCTGTAGGGTAATGTTAGTCACTTTGAAGTGACTCAGTTTCAATTTCTTGCAGACAAGAAGGGGCATGACGCTTACACTGGCACCTAAATCGCAGAGGGCATTATCAATAACCATATTACCTATGACACAGGTAATAGAAAAGCTGCCCGGGTCTTTCATTTTTGGAGGGGCCTTATTTAACAGTAAGTTACTAGACTCTTCCATAAATGAAATCGTCTCAAATTCGCTCAAATTCCTCTTACGCGTCACGATATCTTTCATAAATTTCGCGTAAGTGGGAACCTGAGTGACAAGTTCAGAGAACGGAACAGTTACCTGGAGGTTCTTCACGATGTCCACGAACTTACCGTACTGTTGCTCGATCCTTGCGTCCTTCAGACGACTCGGAAAAGGTACCCTGGTAGCTATGAGTGGTCCTGCGACCTTTCCTTTACCCTTGTCAATTCGTGACGTCTCCACAGCAGGGGGAGATGACACGGTGGCGGTATTAATTAACAAATTGGGATTCCCGCCACTTACGGCACTGGATCGAGCATCTTCACTGGTCGATCGACCAGTTTCTTCCTCAACTTCACTCGATCGACCTATCCTGGCACTCGATCGAGTGCTTCCTTCAGCCTCTTTACTCGATCGACCAACCTGTGGCTCTGTACTTCTCGATCGACTGTCAATGTCACTCGATCGAGTGACTGGGTGATTAGAGCCGCTCGATCGAGTGGTTACTGCACACGCAGCAAGCATTTCCTGCAGGAACTCGTCTAAATCGTCCTCTTCGTCAGCTGTCAACACCTCGTTTCCTTCGTGAAGAAGGTCACTTTGGAAATTCATCCTACTGACGGGATCACAATTTGGAGAAGTCTTGGCTTGATCTGCCGCGAGTGTTAACTGCGCGACTTGCTCTCTTAACTCCGATATAACAGAATCCGATTGTAACATGATGGATTTCAGTTCGGCAATTGCTTCTCTTGAAGAAGGAGAACCCGGCTGTGATATTGGCGTAGAAGGGGTTGAAACGCTCTTTATCTCCTCATACAACTGGGAGAAAGGAACTCCCTGCTTGAACTTCTTGTATGCAATGGCACGCTCTACACCTGCCGTGCACTCATAAAGGTCATGCCCTTCCTCGCCGCATCTACCACATGGCTCTGTATGCTCTGTAATCGTAGGCATCTTGACAAATAGACTGTTATCCTGCAAAACTAATCAAAGCTTCGCGAAAATGAGATCAGTCTCAAGGAATGAATCCCTTGAGACGAAAGACAAACTTAATTAAAGCAACAAAGATTGCGCCACCTCCCCGGCAACGGCGCCAAAATTTGACACGTCTGTCGCGTACCTGTCAAAAATAAACCAACTGGTTCCAACTAACTAATATAGCTAGGGAAGTCGGGTCGAATCCACAGAGAGGTAGGAACTTTTCTGCTAAACTAAGTTCGTCAAGGTAACCAAAATGGGGTTTAATAATTGTGATTTCTAACTAACGAGTAAAAGGAAGAGAAATAAAGAAGGAATTTAACAGATATAAGAGAATAGCTAAGACAAGCGGTTCGCCATAATCATCAGGTCGAGTAATCTAGGTCCTAGGTCAATGTAGTACAGTCTAAGGGGTAGCGAACGTCGCCTTTCGGTCCCTAGTTCACCCTAAAGCGTAAGCAGTTTAACTTTCGCCCTCGCTGCGATACTCTATTGTTCGCTACTAGTCTCCCCCTTCCAACCTTTCGGTCCAGGTCAAGGTCCACCAAGAATAAAGGTCTAATTGCGTCGACTCAATTAGGCAATTACAGTTATATGTAGCATTTTAACAACGAAGACGGTACCGGTATTAACCTAGTGGTTCGATTACTCTCCCTTCAAATCATGGGTCCCCTATAGTCTTAGCATAGGGATTTAGCTACTCATAATTGACGGATTAACAATAACAATAACTAAACAATTGAAACTAAACATGATGAAATATCTAATTGATTAAACAATTATGAATTAAAGAGAGAAAAGGGATTAAAATGATAAAAACGGAAAGAAGTAAATTAATTGATGATACCGAATTTGAGTGGCAAAGTAAAGAAATGAATTCCAAGAACGGGCCAGAGTAACAGTAGCAATCTACGTAGTAAAGAAGATAGGAGTAACGTAGTGTTCTCCTCAGTCTTATACTGTAAAATGTTTAAAACCTAATCCATGGACTGATTAACAAAGCCCACGAGAGATTAGGCGGAAAAATAAACTAAAAGCAGACGAAATCCTCTCGATCGAGTAGAGATATTACTCGATCGAACTCCACGTCACTCGATCGAGCTAGTGCGTCCACTCGATCGAGCACTGCTGTATGAACTTCCTCGATCGAACTCCACTAACCAGTCGATCGACCATCTTCAATGTAAAAAGCATTCGATCGAGCAGTAAAACCACTCGATCGAGCTATATAAGCACGTCAGGACTCGTGTTTCTCCCTTGCTCAGCTCATGCGTACTCTAGGTGTGAAATTCCTAAGCTCCGGCTCCATATTTCCCATGAATGCATACAATTGGGACAATTAAGGCTCATTTTAGCTCCTCCTCGGTCAATTCCTGCAAAATACAACAAACGGACCAAAGTAGAATATTCGGGGGTATTTGTAGCTAGATGCTACCTAAAAAGCACAGAAATGCGTGTAAAAATGAGGTAAAAACCTTATATAAAAGACACGCATCAAGAGTAAAGGCATACGTGGATGCGGACTACTCTCCTTCAATTAATTCGAGTTCATGGAAGCCGAAAAGGACGGTCCGCGATGCTGAAGGGAACTCCTCCAGTCAGAAGCCCTCTTTTGGGCTATTCAAGTGTTTGGGAAGATAAATCAGGACGCCATCCTGGTTGTAAAAATAATTTGTAATTTGAATTTGTTAGACATTTTAATTGCTTTTAGACAATAGCTTAGATTAGTTAGATTTAGTTGCTTAAGACCGAATATAGACTGCTGCTGCTATTTTGGTAATTTTTGCGGGAAGTATATATGCGTAAATTGCAGGTTTTGGGAAGGCGATGATCATTGGAAATCGTGCTAAGAGGAAAGCACTCGATCGAGCACTTTTTGTGTTCGATCGAGCAATTATTCAAGACAAAGCTCTCGATCGAGTAATCTGAAGCTCTCGATCGAGAAGGTCAAAATTGGGGGCTCTCCATCAAGTAACAAAAGTTCTCGATCGAGCAGAATGACAAGGAAAGCTCTCGATCGAGTGGTTTCAAATCACTCAATCGAGCAGTTTTGGCTGATAATACACGAGGGACTATCTCTTTCTCCTCTCTCTATTTCATTTATGCAAGTTTGTTCTTCCCCATTTTTTTCGATAAACCCCAATCTCAAACCCAAATCCCTAATTTCTTCCCCATAAATTACCAAATTAACTACCCAAATTCTCTCCTTATAATCAATTAAATCAAACCCCCTTATTTGCTTCATTGTTTCTTAACTAATTTGCGGGTTTTTGCGGGATTAGGGTTCGAGAAAATCGAATTCATTTCGATTAATTTGCGTTTTTTTTTGTTGATTTTAATTGATATCTTTGTTGGGTAATCGTCACAAGTAAGTTCCTCCCCATCCTCTTTAATGTTTAATTATATTTTCTTGCTTTAATTGCAAAATTAGGGTTCGAAATTTTGAATTGGGAAAAAATCCAATTATATTGATTGCATTTTTATTAGAACTTGCTTATGATATTAGGATGGATAGTAGTGCTACTGTTTCCACCTCTACTTCAGTCACTACTCCGTCTGTTTCTGAGACGGTGGTCCCTGCTACCACCACCGTCACCGCCACTGCTGTTGCCGCCGTTACTACAGTGGTGTCGACCCCTGCTGTGTCGACACCCATAACTGTTACTACTGCCCTTGTCACTACTGTCCCCGCCGCTGTAGTTCCTGCTGTTGTTATCGCTACTGCGGGTGTTACTGTTTCTGCAGCTACTACTACTACCAGTTCTCGTTCTGGGGCGACTACAGTGGCTCGCCCTGCTGCTTTACAAGCTGATGCCCTACGCGAGATCGACATTTCAACGGAGACTCTACCTGAGTTTTCGCAGGTACATTTTATTTCCCCATCCCACAGAACTCGGTTTTTAAATTTGATGGACTGTGATATGACGTCGACCCATTTCTTGTGTCGACCATCCTTAGAAAAGTCGGGGATTTTTGAGCCCGTTGCTGAGCTGCTCAACGGGACTGGGAGTCGGGTTTGACCACCATGAGAGAGCTCACATATCGTCAAGTGACCTTATAATTTTTTAGCTCTTTCACCTTTTCACCCGCGGCCCATGAGACTGACCCTAGGAGCAAGTGTATTACCTTTAGACTGTTCAACACGACCTACACCTGGACCTTAGCTGGGTTTGGGGGCAGTTTGGTTTAGTTAGTGACGGTCTTCAGAAGCCTCCTAGGAAGCTCCTGGCTCTGCTTTGGCCCACACTTGCACAGACTTCTTTTGGTTTGAGACGTGTTGCTCACGTCCATCTTCCCTCAGCCCGTTACTTCCTCCGTCTGCTAGGAGAGACCATTTTTGGTCGTCACGAGCCCAACAACGTTAACAATGTCAAGATGTCCATTTTAGCGGGTTACCTGAACATTGACTGCAGTAACCCCTTTGTTTTTAACATTTCCTATTTGACGGCTCAACATTTTAACATTGTCGGGCAGAAAATGACGGGCACGATTACTTGTGGTGGGTTGGTGACTCGCATTGCCCGTAGCCTTTTTCCCAACTTTTCCTGTGACCTTCAGTATATAGATAAGGATGTAGTCATTGACATACCTGCTATGATTGCTATGCATTCGTTAGCAAACGACCAACAGACGTGGAAGATTGGCTCTTCCACGTCCATGACTTTACCCTCACCTGACCTACCCCGTCTTTTACCCTTAACTACTGTGTCGGGTAGGTTACCTCCACCTCCACCTTCTTATCTCCTAGACCTTAACCCCGCTTCTAAGAAGCGGAAGAGGCCTCCCACTACTGTTAGGAAGACCGGAGAGGGGTCTACACAGACACAGGCTAGGCAGACGTTCACGCCCACGTCCATATCCACCTCCACGCCCATGCATATCCCTACCCATATACCTACTCCTTTTGTCCCTCATAGGGCCTTAACGACCAATTTTGTTGCTCCTCCTACCTTTGAGGCGCCAGAGGTCATAGACCAAGGGCGTCGTGATGCTTTACTTTTAGAGATGTGCAGTAGAGTGGCTCGTATAGAGCGGGATCAGGCACTTGCCTTATTCCCTCTATATGAGTACCGCATGATGAGAGGACGTCCTGTCCCTGCTGGCTGGCCACACCCGTTTTTATACCGGTTCCCAACGGAGGGGTACCCACAGTCTAAGAGCGGGGAGGAGGACGACCCCACCTTTAGGGTGGTTGACGAGGAGGAGGAGGCTGACGAGTAGCTACTGGTCTACTCACTTCCCCAGTTTGCTGACTGGTTTGGGGAAGTTCGTATATATTTTAAGTATTTTGTATATAGTCAAAAGAATCGACTCTAGGAACACAATGGACGTTCAATCCACGACCTGGCACCGAATGTTTTTAAACATTTAGGACTCCATTACGTTGTCACCAAAAATTTGTCCTACGAGGTATCGTTATAATCTCGCATCTGTGATCGATCACTCAACCGTTTGACTTATGGCTCGTTGAACCCACCATCAATCGACTGCACAATATAATAGCCAGAGTTATCAGCTCATTAAGGCGATTACGGACCAAAACAAATATAATGTAATTCAGTTCACTTTGTGGCGTTCAATGTTGTCGGTACAATCCACATGAAAAACAAAATATTATATTAAAACGATGAAGTTATAAATAGTATATGGAAAGATAATGTATCAAATCCATAATCAACTACTACAACTCAGGAACACGTTTAATTCCCATGGAAATAACGTGCCCTTCATGCTTATCAAAATTCAACGGTTTAGTGAGAGGGACCGCGATGTTATCATCCGAAGCTATCTTGTCAATCACTATCTCTTCTTGCTCCACGTACTCACGGATCAGGTGAGCTTTCCGATGTACATGTCTAGATTTGTTGCTAGACTTTGGCTCCTTAGCCTGGAAGATGGCATATCTATTGTCACAATAGATGGTGATCGTGTAACACCCCCATACTCCAAGTGCCTTACCAGGACCACTCAGGTATAAGGATGCCACCATCTCGGTTACCCGAGGCATGATATTCATAAGACAATAACGAAATAATTTTAAAAGTAAATGAAGTTTAAAGTGATTACATAGCAATTCCAAACTGATAAAAAGAAATACAAGATTCTCAGACGGTCTACTGCTAAAACTATCAAAGCTATAAAACATCGTCTGACACAGCGGAAGACTTCTAACTGCCACGTGATGACTCATCCCAGCTATCCCATACGCGTAATATCATACCTGCTCAATAACTGCTCACCACCCCCGAATGGATCACCACAGTTTTTAAAACATTTAAACGGGGTCAGTTGTAACATTTCGTGTTTATGTAGTCTAGTAGTGTGTTTGACCGTGTTAGTTATACGAGATGTCTTTTATATTTTCGTATGACATGTTTGGTATGGGGGCGAACTTCGGGACGAAGTTCTTTTTAAGGGGGGAAGACTGTAATACCCCGTATTTTATTATCGTTTGGGCGAGTTTTATTATTTAATAGTAGCGTAAAAGTAAGTGATTAATTCATATCGTATCATATCGTAAGATGAGTCGGGTTATAATTAAGTGGCATTTTGGGTCGAGGGGTCATAACCCATTTACCCACTTACTACCCATTTACCCACCTACCATTTTACCTCACCAAACCCTAAAAACAAACCCTAATACACCTTTAAAACCCTATCCCTTTCCCTACCGTCATTTTGACAACACAAAACAACAACCCCTCTTTCCTCTCTCGTTTAAGCATTATACACGGCCAAAGAGAGCACGCCGGTGAGGGTGGAGGTAGTAGGGTCTGCCAGGAGTCCAGGGGAGTCTTTGCTAGTGGTCGAGGCCGGAAAAGCACAGGTCGACGGCCGTCATAGGTATAGGTTCTCGTTTTCACTTCATCCCCTTTGTTTTGTTTTGTGTTATGCGTCTTTTAGGACCGTTGTGGTGGTCGTGGGGTGGTGAGATGTGTTGTGGGTGTAGAGTCGAGTCGGGTGGTGGTGGTTAGAGTGGTGGTCGTTCTTTGGTGGTAGTTGCAGTGGTGGTGTTTAGGTGTCGGGGTCGGTGGGGTGTTTTTGGGTAGCATTTCAGACATAGGAAAAGGGGTGGCACCACCGTGGACTCGGGGAGGTCGAATCGGTGGTGCCACGTGTGTCGAGTCGCCGTGCGGCGGTGGTGGCAATGGTGGTGGTTGGTAGGGTGGCGGGGGAGTGTCGTGGTGGTCTGTCGGGTTAAAAGGGGGCTGTTCATGGCGTTTTGTGGCGGCGAGAACGCAGCGGGGGGTTTTGTGGTGGTGGCTAGGACCACCGGCGTGGGTCGACCACGTTGGTGGTGGTGGGAGGTGACCGGGCCAGACACTGTGTCGGGCCTGGTGGTCGGCGGTGAGGATTGGTGGTTGAGGGGCGGTTGTGACGGGTTGTAAAGGGAGTGTGCGTGTGTTGTGTCGTGCGTTGTTTTTGAAATTGTTTTGTTACGGGTTTTATTTTAATGAGTCGGGAATGTGTATACTTCTAATATTTACATTGTTAGTTTGATTATTAAGTTAATTTTAAGTAGCGGTGACGGAATAATATATTTAAGCTTTTGAGTCGGGATTCTATTTCGGGAAAATTACTATTTTAGTAACTTGCTATTCTTTTGGTAATTGCTATTTTGGGAAACTTCCCATTTTAGGAAACTTTCTATTTTGAGTAACTTATATTTTTAGTAATTTCTAAATTGGGAAAGTTTCTACTTATAGTAACTTTTGAGTATGGGAACGGGATTAGTAAGAGAATTAATTATGTTATATATATATGTTTAGGTGGCGAGTTTCGGTGGAATACTTCGATCTGCAGCTAGCTTATCACCGCTATTTGAGGTAGGGGAATACATTGATTGAATTTTGTGATTATAAAGAGTTGACATGTTTGGAATTATATGACATACCTGACTATCTTATTTATCCTGTTGAGCATTTTTGTTGCATACATTTCATACATTGCATTGCATTGGAGTTGGAGTTGGAGGAGATGAGATTGTTGTGATTAAGGCCCAGGCGGGTTCTGCAGACTTGCCCTGGTGTCCTCCGGCTAACGGAGCGGGCGATCGACTACGGTCGATATATATAGTCTACCGGGGATCGGTATGGTGGGCGTGCTTGGGGATGTGTGTGATGGAGTTGATTGGAGGAGCATAGCATTGCATTCTTTATTATATCGTATTACCTACTCAACCTCGCGGTTGACCCTGTGTATTCGTGTATGCCTGTGATGATCCTTTTAATGGGGAGCAGATTGACAGGTTGTTGAGACATTGGGAGCTGGCAGGGAGAGAGCATGGATCACCTGACTTAGAGCTAGCTCACCTTTATTTTTGTTTAGTTGTCAGACTTTATTATCAATTTAAGACATGAGTTATTTCCGTTGTAAACATTATAAACTTTTAAATTAAAGTACTGTTATCTTTCTCTTTGCTATCTACTGCCTCGGATTTCCGAGATGGTAACGCCCTTCTTTATCTGAGGAGTCCTAGTTCAGGTCCTTACATAAATGGGGGTGTTACATCAGTACTAATCACACAATTCAATATATCAACAATAAGATAAACAGACAGCTTAACCGTCACACACACACAACCACACCAATCCCAACAATCTCAATCACCGACTGTCCACTGGACCAGCCTTGCCAGTGGGGGACTGCAGCCGTACCCACCAAATTCCCGCTCCTCATAATGAGCGATAACCCTGTCCATTAATGTGCACATCCCTTCTGTGGCGGGTTCCACGAAGAACGGCTGGGCGTGAAGCCACTCCCGCAAGTGACCTCACTCGGTAGAGGACACGCCTCGAGAACCATAGACAACAATCACAATCACAACCGTCACAATACAATTACTATATCAAACAATCAATCTCAACACATCATCAATCATCCCATTATGGGACTAATACGAGTAGGAAATCCTACCCGGAAAGCACAACTATCGACGGTCTCTACAAAATTTGTATCAAAAAGCTTCTTCTACAAAACCTCCTCCTATCATACAAACACATAAACACTACCAAATCACAATCTACACAAAACCCCCAAATCCCCATATTAGGGTTTAACCAACTTAAAGGAAAGACAATAAAAAGGGTACATAGATCTTACCCTCGACGCAAGGATCTCAACGGTATAACCAACGATGAAAACCGACCTTCTAAACTCCGGGATTCGCTAACAATGCGATTAAGATGATGAACGTACTTGCTTTCTCTCTTTGACAGTAAATTAGGTTTTGCAAAAGTGTTTAGAATGATGACGGAAAAGGTTATATATCTTAATCGCATAATTAACAAAACCCGAGAAATAACTCCCCGTAAACCGGCTACTCGATTGAGTAGCTAAGGTACTCGATCGAGTGCCCCCTTACTCGATCGAGTATCCTAGTTACTCGATCGAGTACCCAACAGGTCAGAAACTATTTTAAAACGCATCTCACCCTTACTCGACAGAGTAAGGCCTACTCGATAGAGTACCCAAAGACTCATAAATACGGAGTATTACAGTCTTCCCTCCTTAAAAAGAACTTCGTCCTCGAAGTTCAACCCATACTCAAAAACAAACATACTAACTCGATCAAGACACAACAACGTGACTAAGAACTCAAAACAAAACTCCAACCCAACCATGAACTCGTAACACCAACTCCACTAACTATTCCTACCTCCACAACATGGCTCACGATATCGTATCGACTCCATTATATCTCTCTCAACACTAACTCCATACACTACCAACTAGCTTCGTAATACATCATCCAGAGCCAATCCAATATCAAAATACCCCTATCATCAAACGGGATGTTATATTCTACCACCCTTAAAAGGAACTTCGTCCTCGAAGTTTACTTACGCTCATAAACATCATCATGCCACTATCAAAACTCTCGAACTCCTAAACATCACACTACTACAAGCACGGCCATGGCCTTTTAACAACATCAACCACAAAACAAATCCCTCCTTTACGCTATGCTAACACTTTACTTCCAATTATTTTACAACATGCACAACCATGAAACTCACTTTTATCGCATCCTACTACTCTTAAGACAAATGTTACGTCCTCGTAACTCACTAATACTAAATCCTTAGTTAAATCATCTCATCATCCTCATCACCACCACATGTCAAAGATAACCGCCTATAACCTCATTTCTATAACCGTTCCTATTTCCAAGGCTTTCTTACTTAAACAGTTCTCATACTTCAATTCACTCTGCACTCCATCAAACTAATACCGCAAAACCCTTAGCATAACCAATACTCCAACTCTTCCACATTACCGCAACATGACATACCTCTCTATATAGAATATATAAAACTTCTATCGCCAAAAGCATAACTCACGATCCACACGTGTTACGTACACTCACACAAGATCCTCAAGTTCTTTTCTTTCATCACTGCAAAACTCATACATGACTTAACAAGACACTAAATTCAAACACCCTTCCCTCACTGGCCCAACGAAAGATTAAAACCACCTGCAGCTTTCAGATCATTACCACACATGTTCTACGAATCACTTGCCATGACTATGTGCACCGATGTCTCATCTACAACAAGGTCAAAAGTTCTGTACAACCTCTTACAACTGTGCCCTATCAACAGAAAATCACTATACCATCACAACAACAAAACATACACAACTTTCTCCCATATCATACTCTACCCTCACACCCAAGTTGAAACTGGTAAGAAACATCAACAAACAAAACAACAGTCTACATGTTCAACCAAAACTCACAAAGAACAACAGCAAACAAAACAACAATCTATGTATGACTGGTATGTACTTTCGAAACTCGAATCATAATCATACCGCCTACTCCACCACAACCGGTGACGGCATCACAACACCGTCACCCACAACCGCACCGCAGTGCGAAAATACCCGCATCATAATACGAAGTACTGTGCCCGGATCACCACCCGAGGCACCACAACCGCACCGATAGATATCACAACTTACTCAAACCCATAAACACTGACTCAGCATAACTTCTCAGACAAGAAAACTTACTCAAATCCACTTTATTAAATCACAACGCAACATATTATATGGATAAACAGATAAGCACCTCATGAACATCATCTCCACCATTTCACGGAATACGCATGTGTTGTCAATACACATAAAATTATAACTAGCCATGCCAAATCAATCAAATTATTACCTTTTTAGCCTCATTCCATTAGATTGTCGTACCCTACATATATCACAAACATTCATATAACAACTTTATAACTATCACACCATACCGCTTCTCGTGAGGTCAGAACCTCACACAAACATTTATACACATCATAGACCCATAATCACATCCAACTAGTCAATCCTGATCACGTAAGTTACCACTCGATAAAGGTTACCTGTCGCCCGAGCTTAACTCATATGCCCCTCATAACATATTTTCCCATTCGCATAACCATCACCTCATGCCAAATATAACCATACCATTAATACTCAACTACTAACAACCGCCTCATATAACCACATCTTATGCTCTCTCTCACAACCATACATATCAATCTGGTCTCTACAAAATCAACCTCTTTAGGATTGCTACCTTTCTAATATACCATCACCCTTAACCACTAGTCACAAATCATAACACTACCACTGTCCGGACATCAAACCTCTTACACCCATCTCTAAACATCACGATTTCTTTCCTATCTTTGGTTAACATCCCAAACGACGAACATCAAATCCATCAACAAAATTACCTCAACATTCTTTCCAATACTATCCTTAATTGTATCATCATCTAACTCTCCACCAAAAATCTCATATCGTGTAAATACTCCACCAACTTTTACTCCCTTAATTCCTCGAAACTAATTATTAATCATGTTGTCCTGAAGCTCCCATATAACCATCATGTAACATCCTCATGATAATATCACACATTTCGATGATTCCTTACCTTTATATCACATAACTCCGGTGAAAATTTTCCTTAGCTTACTTTTTACTCTTCTTTTCTCTTCACATTCAACAATACCATTTAATAGCTCAACTCCTTATTACTTCTATCTAATTCTTTAGTGCTCCGGTTACCTTCTCATTCCGCCAAAGCTCAAATCCCATTATTTCATGTCGATATCATCTCACTCTTTCTTACCATGGATCTTCTCTTATTATGCTATCGCTCACACTTGTCACTAACCTATCCATAAAATCAACGTTCACTGTTTAAACAACTTCATTTTATGCCGTTAAATGCCCAAAGAAATCACACGTAGTTTCACCTCTTAATAAACCAAATCTCCCAAACTCACTCACTGTCTACAAATCCACCTCGCGACATGTCTCCACAAAGTTCACTATATACCACTCTTCTCAACCCCTTTAAAACGAACTTTCACTATGTATATTCTTAACCCACACGACTCCTAACCACCTCCCTCCATAATTCTTTACACATCTCAAGTTGCTACTATCCACACCTTCCTTTCAATCTTTTCATTCTCACGTTCCTTAGATCCACATCATCCCTTACCCACTTTCACTTACTTTTACATCACTCAATATACAATCATATCACTCATCTCGTCTCACACAACATGCCCTATGCCTCAATTAAGCCTTACCAATCTTCCTTTTCTTTTTCCTCTACCGATCACAACACATATAAATCATGTCCTCCCCACCGAACTCATACTCATCATAGGTGCCACTCTTTACATCATAAGATTGGGTAACTTACGCATCAGGATCAACATACATGTAAAACGGTGCATAAAGAAGCAAATTAATACCTTTAAATTAAACATAATATGCAACGAATGCTAAAAGATAAGCATATGACCCAAAACAGGGGTCACTAGATCGAGTACAGGCCACTCGATCGAGTAAGTGACTTACTCGATCGAGTAGGTGAAGATCAGAAGCACGTAAAACAAATCACTAGGGCTACTCGATCGAGTAATTAACGTACTCGATCGAGTGCCCCCTTACTCGATCGAGTACCAAGGATACTCGATCGTGTACCCCAATTCTCAGCACTGTCCAGTTTTCGTAAAACAGTCATAACTCACTCATTTCTTGGTCGTTTTGGGCGTGTGACCTATCGTTAGAATCGTAAAAGAACAAGCTATCACCTCCAAGTGGAATCACGTTAAAATAATTTCTAAATATCAAGTTATAACAGTTTAAAGACAACCTCTTTATAATCGAAGAACATAACTAATTAATTTTACCTCCAAACAACTTAAACGACAACATGGTAAACAAAAACAACCCAATACTCATAAAACCAGTAGTCCCAATCACATGTTACAATTTTCGAAAGCAAAGCAACAACATTCATCATGCAAATAATTTATTTAACTTGCCAATCATGACCTACCCACATGCTTTTATTCTATCACTTTTCGTAAACAAAACATACTCATACATTACAAATCCTATTTCCATGTTACTAATACAACAATATTACAAATACACTTCGTCACCTAAACATATTCATAATCACAAAATTCATATTCTCGTGCAATTGTCACTCCATCTTTTCCAATCAATTCATCCATTTCCACCACATTCTTCATACAATATATACATATGAACAATAGTAGATATGTATAAGAAATCATTATATAAAATTACACAAACAAAATTATATATAATCATATCACATATGAACTACTTCCTTTTTCCACCACATTACTCATTATTCTCATACACTTTTCTAACAATTCCAACCAACATTGTAAACCAACTATCATGCAACATGCTTTCAATCAACAACATACGAAATCACATCATCACCATCTTTTCTACAACATTCCCCATTATCCACATACGTACACCCACTGATTCATGTCACACATCACTATATAGATACACAATTCACAAGATAAACACATAGCGATCCCGACTCATATCCCATGGTGACCGGTTCAAAATTGTAGGGCGAGTTCGCGACTTTAGGATGTCTCCCAAGTCTTTGAATTAGCTCCTACAACCTTTACCCCGGGTTCATTTTAATTGACTCCCTATATTCATTAAATTCATTGGTTACAGGTTTCAGGATCGTCTCTCTGATACCATTTGTAACACCCCCATACTCCAAGTGCTTTACCAGGACCACTCAGGTATAAGGATGCCACCATCTTGGTTACCCGAGGCATGATATTCATAAGACAATAACGAAACAACTTTAAAAGTAAATGAAGTTTAAAGTGATTACATAGCAATTCCAAACTGATAAAAAGAAATACAAGATTCTCAGACGGTCTCATGCTAAAACTATCAAAGCTATAAAACATCGTCGACACAAATGAAGACTTCTAACTGCCACGTGATGACTCATCCCGGCTATCCCATACGCGTCATATCATACCGCTCAATAATCGCTCACCACCCCGAATGGATCACCACGCTTTTAAAACATTTAAACGGGGTCGATTAATCACACAATTCAATATATCAACAATAAGATAAACAGACAGCTTAACCGTCACACACACACAACCACACCGGTCCCCAACAATCTCAATCACCGATCGTCCACTTTGGACCCGACCTTGCCGCTGGGGGGACTGCAGCCGTACCCACCAAATTCCCGCTCCTCATAATGAGCGATAACCCTATCCATTAATGTGCACATCCCTTCTGTGGCGGGTTCCACAGAAGGCGAAACTAGGGCGTGAAGCCACTCCCGCAAGTGACCTCACTCAGCCGAGGACACGCCTCGGGAACCATAGACAACAATCACAATCAACAAACCGTCACAATACAATTACTATATCAAACAATCAATCTCAACACATCATCAATCATCCCATTATGGGACTAATACCGAGTAGGAAATCCTACCGAAAGCACAACTATCGACGGTCTCTACAAATTTGTATCAAAAAGCTTCTTCTACAAAACCTCCTTCTATCATACAAACACATAAACACTACCAAATCACAATCTACACAAAACCCCCAAATCCCCATATTAGGGTTTAACCAACTTAAAGGAAAGACAATAAAAAGGGTACATAGATCTTACCCTCGACGCAAGGATCTCAACGGTATAACCAACGATGAAAACCGACCTTCTAAACTCCGGGATTCGCTAACAATGCGATTAAGATGATGAACGTACTTGCTTTCTCTCTTTGACAGTAAATTAGGTTTTGCAAAAGTGTTTAGAATGATGACGGAAAAGGTTATATATCTTAATCGCATAATTAACAAAACCCGAGAAATAACTCCCCGTAAACCGGCTACTCGATCGAGTAGCTAAGGTACTCGATCGACTGCCCCCTTACTCGATCGAGTATCCTAGTTACTCGATCGAGTACCCAACAGGTCAGAAACTATTTTAAAACGCATCTCACCCTTACTCGACAGAGTAAGGCCTACTCGATAGAGTACCCAAAGACTCATAAATACGGAGTATTACAGATCGGGTCATTCGAACTAGGAACTATCGTAAGTCCTTGTAAGAATTGACGCATCCATATCGCTTCCGTTGCTGCCTCTGAAGCGGCATAGTACTCGGATTCAGTAGTATAATCTGCTACAACACTCTGTTTGGAACTCTTCCAGCTGACCGCAGCACCATTAAGAGTAAAGACGAACCCGGATTGAGATTTTGAATCATCCCAATCCGTTTGGAAGCTAGCATCTACGTAACCGATTGCGCATAGATTAGTATCGCCTCCATAAGTCAATACCCTATCCTTAGTCCTCCGTAGGTACTTGAGGATGTTTTTAACAGCTATCCAGTGTGTTTCACCTGGATTCTTTTGGTACCAACTCGTCATACTCAATGCATATGCCACGTCTGGACGTGTGCATATCATGGCATACATGATTGATCCTATTGTGGATGCATAAGGAACACGACTCATGCGCTCAATCCCTTCAGGCGTCGTGGGTGACTAAGACTTGCTAAACTGCATCCCAGACGTCATTGGAAGGTTCCCCTTCTTGGAGTTGGTCATGCTGAACCTTTCAAGAATCTTATCCAAATAAGACTCCTGACTTAGTGATAACATCCGTCGTGATCTATCTCGGTAGATACGGATTCCCAATATACGTTGTGCCTCACCCAGATCTTTCATCTGAAAATGGTTCTTCAACCATCCTTTAACCGAAGATAAGAGAGGAATGTCATTCCCAATCAAGAGTATGTCATCGACATACAATATCAAGAAAACAATCTTGCTCCCACTCGACTTGATATATAAGCATGGTTCCTCGACCGATCGAGTGAAACCATACTCTTTTATCACCTGGTCGAAATGATGATTCCAACTACGAGAAGCTTGCTTAAGTCCATAAATGGAACGCTTAAGCTTGCATACTTTCTTAGGATGTTCAGGATCTATGAAACCTTCGGGTTGCACCATGTACAACTCTTCCTCCAAATAACCGTTTAAGAAGGCGGTTTTCACATCCATTTGCCAAATTTCATAGTCATGAAAAGCGGCAATCGCTAAGATTATCCGAATGGAACGTAGCATGACTACAGGTGCAAAAATCTCATCATAATGCAATCCGTGCACTTGAGTGAAACCTTTTGCCACTAGTCGTGCCTTATTGGTATCTGGTTGCGCGTCTACAGAATGCTTTATTTTGTAAAGCCATTTGCACTGTAGAGGTTTTACCTTATTAGGTAAATCAACAAGATCCCATACGTCATTCTCATACATGAGTCCATCTCGGATTGCATGGCTTCGAGCCATAGCTTTGAGTCGGAACAGGCCATAGCACCTTTATAGGTAGCGGGTTCATTACTCTCTAGGAGAAAAACGTCATTCTCCTCGACCATACCAATGTATATGTCGGGAGGATTAGAGACTCTACCCGACCTCCTAGATTCCTCAGGAATATTAACCGTATCATTAGTTGGAGGAACAACTTCCTCCATCTATTCCTCGGTTGTTGGTTCTGGAATCTCCGACAGCTCGAAGGTTCTATTACTTGTCTTGTTCTCGAGAAATTCTTTCTCTAAGAACGTCGCACTAGCCGCAACAAGAACTCGATGTTCGGTAGGCGAATAGAAGTAATGACCAAACGTTCCTTTTGGATAGCCAATAAAGTATGTCTTGACCGATCGCGGGCCGAGCTTATCCTCGTGTCTCCACTTGACATAAGCCTCGCAGCCCCAAACCCGAATAAAGGACAAGTTCGGGACCGTTCCCTTCCACATTTCATATGGAGTCTTGTCGACAGCTTTAGTCGGACTTCGGTTAAGTATAAGAGCAGCTGACAAAAGAGCAAAACCCCATAATGAATCAGGTACTACCGTGTGACTCATCATGGATCGAACCATATCAAGTAAGGTTCGATTTCTCCGTTCGGACACACCATTTAGTTGAGGTGTTCCAGGTGGAGTTAACTGTAAAACGATTCCACAGTCTTTAAGGTGTTGATCAAACTCATTTGAAAGATATTCGCCACCCCGATCTGAACGGAGTGCTTTAACCTTTCTACCCAGTTGGTTCTCAACCTTATTCTGGTATTCCTTGAATTTCTCAAAGGACTCACTTTTATGTTTCATTAAGTAGACATATCCGTATCTACTCAAATCGTTCGTGAAAGTGATAAAATATCTATAGCCATCTCTAGCGGTACTTGACATAGGTCCACAAACATCAGTATGTATGAGTGCTAATAGGTCACTAGCGCGCATTCCAACACCTTTGAAGGAAATTCGAGTCATTTTGCCAATGAGACATGATTCACACGTGCCATATGTAGAAAATTCGAATGCGGGAATAGTCCCATTATCGACGAGTTTCTTTACACGTTTTTCATTTATGTGTCCCATACGACAATGCCATATATAGGTTTGATCTTTGTCACCAACCTTTAATTTCTTATTATTCATGTGTAATATGTCTGTAGTTTGATCTAAGATGTAAATTCCATTCATGGAAACTGCTTTGCCATAAATCATTTCATTAAAAGAGAAAATACAGTTATTATCCTTTATTGAAAATGAAAAACCGTCCTTATTAAGTACGGAAACAGAAATAATGTTCTTAGACAAACTGGGTACATAGTAACAATTATATAAAAATAACTCAAAACCACGAGGGAGTTGGATTACGTATGTTCCCTTCGAGACTGCAGCAACTCTAGCTCCATTCCCGACTCGCAGGTCCACATCACCCTTTCTGAGAGGTGTGATGTTTCGTAGGCCCTGCAAATGATTACACAGATGAGAACCACAACCAGTATCTAGTACCCAAGTTCCGAAACTTGCATGGTTAATCTCAATCATATGAATATAAGATGACATACCAACAGGAACGACGCGGCCTGCTTTTATGTCCTCACGGTACACGGGACAGTTCCTCCTCCAATGTCCAGTCTTGTGACAATGGTGGCATTCAATGTCTCCGCCCTTGCTCTTTGCCTTGCCCTGTGAGCCACTAGTCTCACCAGGCCCACTCTTACCGTTTCCTGGCTTCTTAAACTTTGGCTTACCTACAGTTAGGTCGCCTGGAGCTTTGCCCTTACCTTTATTCTTGTTGGAAATCGTGAAAACATCCTGCTTCATGCTCCCACTCAATTTCATATCCTTCTCGGTCTGTACAAGAAGTGAGTGTAGCTCATGAGGACTTTTCTTCAAGTCATTCATGTAGTAGTTCGCCCTGAAAAGGGCAAAACCATCATGAAGAGAATGAAGCATTCGGTCAATGACTATGCTCTCACTGATTTTGCAATCAAGTGTTGGGGTTGGTGTCCTTAACAGTTAGTGCAAGGACTTATAAATCTCTAAAAGGATCAAAGGGCATACTTTTGGTATTATTATCAGTTGATCCACGTTTATCAATAACGGTTGGCTTGCTAGATAAGTTTGACGTTATTGTCATACAGATGGCGGTGATCAACTGGTCCCTAAAAGTCACACCTATAGGATACGTTCGAGAGATGTGACGGTATGAAAATACTGTCATGTAGATGCCAAAATTGACTAACCAGTTAGTCCGAGTTATTTGACTAGTAATTAGTCAAATATGTGATGTTGAGATATTATATTTAATACGGATTAAATATCATGGGTTAAGGCGAATTAACCAGTTAATTCGTAAAATTAAATATAAGCGATTTATATTTAATTAAATGTATATTGAATATAATTATACAATACTGTTTTGTCGGACACGTATTAATAATTCAGCTAACCCGTATTATTAGCTGATGCCTTAATTTCCGATAACCGATAACAGTTTATAATACAAACCCGTCATATACATTTTAGCATTTGGCGAACTGGACCTCGAGCTAAAATTAAGAGGAAGTGGAAGCCCACTTCCCCATGCATGCCCTCGGTCCAGCCGAACCAAACAAAAGGAGAGACTCCCTCTCCTTTTGACCTAGACAATTTCATTTACAGAAAAACTAGGGTTTTGGAGATCAAGCTTTTCTCTGAAACCGAGATCTCACATCTCGAGAAAAACTCACAACAAGTTCTCCCTATATTGCAAGGCAATCGGAGAACACGTTCTAGCCAAGGGCATATCTCGGACAAGGTCTTGGGTGCAAGTGTGCAACAATTAGGAGGGAATCTGGTTTGATTTCTGTTCTTTACGCCGTGCATCAAAGGACCCGAGGTTATTTCTTGTTCCTTATCGTTTCTATTGTATTTATGTTTTATGACCATAATCACATGTTTAAATTTACGTTATAGTCCTAAACTTAAAGGGTATTATACGGATGTATACCCACAAGTGGTATCAGAGCGAGGCCACGTAAATTTTTCTATGTGTTTTTCATAAAACGATTTTGAAACGGTTGTGTTTTGTCTCGAAATCCGTGCCTTGTATACACGGCAGAAATTTTTGAAACCGTGACATGTTATGCACGGTTGTTTCATCTTTTTCGTTTTGTTTTTATGCATATTGTTGTTTTATACGGAGATTATAACAATATGTGTCATGTTTTGTCAATTGTCAAATTGATTTTAATCGGTTTTGATAAAAAAAATTGCATTTGCTTTGCTTCAACAAAACTGTTTTCTCGAGGGTTTGAAGTTTTCAGAAAGTTTTGTACTCGATCGACCATGTTTTTAATCGATCGAGTGGTTTTCTGTCTTGTTTTCACTCGATCGAGTCCTTGCTGTACTCGATCGACCTTTTTCAAAACCCCACGCTCGATCGAGGAGTCCTCGTATTGATCGAGCAGCTTTTGTTGATATAAGTACTCGATCGACCACCAGTTTAGTCGATCGAGCACTTCCTGTTTGGCAACCTTCTCGATCGACTTGCGTTCATCGATCGAGCCTTTAGTTCCTCGATCGAGCACTTGTGTCTCCGGATCGAGGATTTGTTTTGACTTTGAAAATTTGTTTCTTTTGATTTAAATTTTCTTTTGGCTTCAATATGTACTTTATACGGATAGAGTACACTCGCTATGATTGTGAAACGGTTCACACACGTACCATTAAGTTATTTTAAAGCGTATTTAAAGTAACGGATTGTAATGGATTAAAATTAAATGATAGAAGCGGTTTTATCACATGAATTTTGATCATTAAAAGGTGGTTTGGATAAATTTAACATAATTACGGAATTATGTCACGAATGAATTTGTTTTTAGTTGATGCATTTTTATTTATCGTTTATCTTGAATGCCGTGAATGCCTTTTTATTACGTATTTAATTTTTGCAAACGGTTGTAACTTAGTGTGGCCTTAGTAGAACGTGTTACCGTAATGATGGAACACGGTCTTGGTTGTATTTTGAGATCTCGTATCTCCGTTTTGGATTTTTCACTTGTAATTACGGTTTTTAATTAGAATGTAAATAGGTTTATTTTTGTAATTTTAAATTGTAATTTTTGAGAAGACCAAAGATGGAGACCGGATGCTCACTCCCGCTACTTGGATCAAGATGGAACATCAAGACAAGCTTCTCGGGTCCAACGGTGGATTCCAAAGTTGTTTTATGTTTTGTTTTACTAGGATAGGCCACACTAGGAATTTTTATTTACGTATTGCATTCAATTATTTATTTTTCCGTAACGATTATATGCATCATATTCCGCCTAAAAACCAAACCACCTAATAATTGCATGAAAACTGACACATATAGAGGTCACGAGTTAGTTTTCTTTGACATTCGTATGTCACACGATTTTTATAAGCCATCACCCAAATTAATTCATTCACGCAGACGCTAGTTATTCGTTCACTTAATATGAATTATAATTTAGTTGATGGGATCTTCCTCGTATAAACAAAAATTGAGAACGGTCTTTATAGGTCAAACTCCAATGAGTCCCTTCTTCGTCGGTAGGCATAATATGACCCCTTCTACGTCGGGTAAGTTGGAACCGATTGACCTATTTTACCTCAACACTATGGTCACTCGTACGATCCTGTGATCATGGTGGACTATAGATAGGATTTACGGAAATCTATCGACCAAGAGTTCTTCCGGAAGAATTAGCTAAACAGTTGGCTTATCAATTTACAGAAATTGAGTCTTGGGATCACTTGTATCATTCTTGAGGGAGATCAATTATGCAAGTGCGAGAGTCTACATGTTTAAAATGAATTTTAAAATAGACTTAAATCACCTCGATGAGTTGCTTATTTCGTTTTGTTTTTCTTCCTTTTTCAGTGTAGAACACGAACATTTAAACTGCTAATAACATAATGGCTGGCCGTGAGGACGACCCAATGCCAAGTGTCACGTTGGACCGTGAGTCCTGGCTTCGATCTTCATGGATCGGATGAATCGGTCTACTCGATCAAGAATGATGGATCAAACTTCACGGATCGGGAGGCGGCATTACGGAATGCTGCCATTGCGATGGGGAAGCTCAAATATCCGATTGAGCCCATCCCACCAAACCCAGGCCCCACAAATGAAATTAACGAAATCGACAAGTATAACGATTTCGCCATGGAAGCGGGTGCGGTAAAGAACGTACTTATTTTTGCAATGGAATCCAATTTGCGTAAACGCTTCATAGCTCAAAGTGCAAACAAGATTTTCACTACACTCACTAGGGAATTCTCAAAAGCACCGAGAATCGTGACCTATGAGCTTACCACTCGCTTCTTTGATGCGAGACTCCAAAAGGGCCAACCAGTTAGCCCACACATTCTCAACATGATTGAGAATGTCGAGAAGTTGGAGACCTTTGATTGTAAGATCAGCGAGAACATTGTTATTGACCGCATACTTCACTCACTCCACGATGGTTATTCGCAATTCAGAGCGAATTACTATATGAATGATTTGAAGAAAACTCCCCATGAACCGCACTCCCTCCTCGTACAGACCGAGAAGGACATGAAGTTCGGTGGGAGCATGAAACAAGATGTTCTCGTTGTGTCAAACAAGGGCAAGGGTAAGGGCAAAGTTCAGCCAGGGCCTAGCAGAGGCAAACCGAAGTTTAAGAAGTCGGGATCGGGTAAGAGTGGGCCTGGTGAGGCAAGTAACTCATCAGCGCGACAAAGAGCAAGACAAAAACATGGAATGCCATCATTGCCACAAGATTGGGCATTGGAGGCGTACATGTCCTGTTTATCATGAGGACATAAAAGCAGGTCGCGTTAAACCGGTTGGTATGTCTTCTCCTTCTACTTTTATTCATATGATTGAGATTAACCACGCAAGTTACGGAACTTGGGTACTTGATATTGGTTGTGGTTCTCATCTGTGTAATCATGTGCAGGGCCTCCGAAATCTCAAACCTCTCGTAAAGGGTGAGGTTGACTGCGTGTTGGGAATGGAGCAAGAGTGGCGCCATCTCGAAGGGGACATATGTGATCCAACTTCCTAGCGGATTTGAGTTGTCTTTATATGACTGCTATTATGTTCCTAGTCTTTCGAAAAACATTATTTCGGTTTACGCACTTGATAAACTTGGTTTTTCATTTGTAATAGAAAATAATACTTGCATTTTCTCATTACACGATATGATTTACTGGCAAAGCGATCTCCATGAACGGAATTTATGTTTTAGATCAGACCACGGAAATATTACACGTAATGAATAAAAGGTTAAAGGTTGGTGACAAAGATCAAACATATCTATGGCACTCGCCGTATGGGACACATTAATGAGAAACGCGTTAAACACTCATCAAACATGGAGCTATCTCGGCCTTTGATTTTCAATCATTTGGCACGTGTGAATCATGTCTCATCGGTAAGATGACTCGTATTTCCTTCAAAGGTGTTGGAATGCGCGCTGCTGACCTATTAGGACTCATACACACGGATGTATGTGGCCCTATGTCAATCACCGCACGAGAAGGCTATAGATATTTCATCACTTTCACGGACGATTTGAGTAGATATGGCTATGTCTACTTAATGAAGCACAAAAGTGAATCCTTTGAGAAATTCAAGGAATACCAAAATAGGGTACAAAACCTATTAGGTAGAAAGATTAAAACACTACGTTCGGATCGTGGTGGCGAGTATCTTTCTCACGAGTTTGATCAACACCTCAAAGACTCGTGGGATTGCCTTACGCTTAACTCCACCTGGAACACCTCAATTGAATGGTGTGTCCGAACGGAGAAATCGAACACTACTTGATATGGTTCGATCCATGATGAGTCACACGGTTTTACCTGATTCGTTATGGGGTTATGCTCTTCATCGCCGCTCTAATACTTAACAAGTCCGTCTAAAGTCATGTGACAAGACTCCATATGAACTATGGAAGGGAACGGTCCCTAACTTGTCCTTTATACGGGTTTGGGGCTGCGAGGCTTATGTCAAGTGGAGACACGAGGATAAGCTCGGCCCGCGATCGGTCAAGACATACTTTATAGGTTATCCTAAAGGAACACTTGGTCATTACTTCTATTCGCCAACCGAACAACGCGTTTTTGTTGCGGCTAGTGCGACATTCTTAGAGAAGGAATTTCTCGAGAATGCAAAGAGTGATAGAACCTTCGACCTGTCGGAGATTCCAGAACCAAACACCGAGCAACCATTGGAGGAACCTGTTCCTTCAATCCCTGCTGCGGTGAATATTCCTGAGGAACCTAGGAGGTCGGGAAGAGTCTCTATTCCTCTGGACAGATACATCGGTATGGTCGAGGAACATGACATAGATGACGTTCTACTCTTAACGAGTAGTGAACCCACAACTTATAAAGGTGCCATGACTAGTTTCGACTCAAAGCTATGGCTTGAGGCCATGCAATCCGAGATGGACTCCATGTATGAGAACAACGTGTGGGATCTTGTTGACTTACCTGCTAAGGTTCGTCCCCTTCAATGCAAATGGCTTTACAAGATAAAGCATTCTGTGGAAGGTCAACAAGATATCTACAAAGCACGACTAGTTGCTAAAGGTTTCACCCAAGTGCCAGGTTTGCACTACGATGAGATTTTTGCACCCGTAGTCATGCTGCGTTCCATTCGGATTATCTTAGCGATCGCCGCTTTTCATGACTATGAAATTTGGCAAATGGATGTGAAAACCGCCTTCTTAAACGGATTTTTGGAGGAAGAGTTGTACATGGTACAACCCGAAGGTTTCATCGATCCAGTACATCCTAAGAAAGTGTGCAAGCTTAAGCGTTCCATTTATGGACTTAAGCAAGCATCAAGGAGTTGGAATCATCGCTTCGACCAAGTGATAAAAGAAAATGGATTTACTCGATCGGTCGAGGAACCATGTTTATATATCAAGTCGAGTGGGAGCAAGATTGTCTTCCTAATATTGTATGTTGACGACATACTCCTGATTGGGAATGACATACCTCTCTTAACTTCGGTGAAAGTATGGTTGAAAAACCATTTCCAGATGAAAGATCCGGGAGAGGCACAAAGAATTCTAGGCATCCGTATCTATCGAGATAGATCACGACGGATGTTATCTCTCGATCAGAGTCTTACATAGACAAAGTCCTAGAGAGATTCAAAGATGACTAACTCCAAGAAGGGGTTCCTTCCTATGGCTCCGGGGTGCTTTTGAGCAAGTCTCGGGCACCCGAGACACCGGAAGAGAAAGAGCGCATGACACGGATTCCTTATGCTTCGGCTATAGGATCAATCATGTATGCCATGATATGCACACGTCCGGACGTGGCATATGCATTGAGTATGACGAGTCGATTCCAACAAAGAACCAGGTGAACCACATTGGTTGGTCATCAAGAACATTCTTAAGTACCTCCGGAGGACTAAAGATTGGGCATTGACTTATGGAGGCGAACAAAAGCTATGCGCAACCGATTCTGCAGATGCTAGCTTCCAAACGGATCGAGATGACTCGAAATCTCGGTCTGGATTCGTTTTTACTCTTAATGGTCTTTGCGATCACCGGAAGAGTTCGAAACAAATCATACAAAGAGATTCTACGACGAGTCCGAGTACTATGCCGCGTCTGAAGCTACAAAGGAAGCGATATGGATGCGTCAATTCTTACATGGACTATCCGTAGTGCCTAGTTCGAATGACCCGATCACCATCTATTGCGACAATAGTGGTGCCATCTTCCAAGCTAAGGAGCCTAAGTCTAGCAACAAGTCTAGACATGTACAACGGAAAGCTCATCTAATCCGGGATTACGTGGAGCAAAAGGAAGTAGTGATAGAAAAGATTGCTACAGATGATAACATAGCAGATCCTCTCACTAAAGCATTACGACAAGATAAGCATGAAGGGCACGTGAATTCCATGGGAATCAAACGTGTTCCTGAGTTGTAGTACTCTTTTATGGATTAGATTCATTCTCCTTTGTACTCTATACGACATCATCGTTTTGATATTTTATATATATATTTTGTTTTTCATGTGGAATTGTACGACAATTTTGAACACCACAAAGTGAACTGAACAAACATTATATTTTTAGTCCTTAATTGCCCACATGAGCTGATAACTCTGGCAATTATTTTGTGACGTTGGTTGATGGTGGGTTCAACAAGCCATAAGTCAACCGGATTGACTGACCAATCACAGAGGCGAGTTATACGGATATCTCGTAGGACACCATTGTGACATCGACGTGGAGTCCTAAATGTTTTATAACATTCGCGCCCCGGTGGTCGTGGATAGGACTTCCATGGTGATCCTAAGAGTCGATTCTTTGACTATCGACTGTCTCTTGAGACTACGGCAGTTTTGGGTGACTTTGGTTTCTTTCTCACGGTCATCCGTAACAGGGGGCCAAGTAGATTTTTTCTGGTCATTTCATGCCGTGCTTTAGATCGGAAGGAGTCGAGTTGAAGGAAATATTCAGCCTTTATCGTGTACTCGATATTTCTCGGGGCCACTCGAGGAGTCAGAATCGAAATGCATGGCCATGCTCGGATACGGATTCGTTTTATCAGTTAAGTTACTCTCTAGTCGGGGAAACCACTCTAGATACAGATCGATTGTAAAATACGACCTTTGTGGATTCAGATCTGCAAATTGTTTTACATTGAGTGGGAGAAATTTTAAATGAATATGAGAATCGGTTATCGCACATACACTTGTACGGACAAGTGGGAGTTTGTTGGAGCTTGTGTCCTCCGGTTAGTGCGGATAACGTCATTGCACATACACTTGTACGGACAAGTGGGAGCTTGTTGGGGTTGGTGTCCTTAACAATTAGTGCAAGGACTTATAAATCTCTAAAAGGATCAAAGGGCATACTTTTGGTATTATTATCACTTGATCCACGTTTATCAATAACGGTTGGCTTGCTAGATAAGTTTGACGTTATTGTCATACTGATGGCGGTGATCAACCGGTCCCTAAAAGTCACACCTATAGGATACGTTCGAGAGATGTGACGGTATGAAAATACTGTCATGTAGATGCCAAAATTGACTAACCAGTTAGTCCGAGTTATTTGACTAGTAATTAGTCAAATATGTGATGTTGAGATATTATATTTAATACGGATTAAATATCATGGGTTAAGGCGAATTAACCAATTAATTCGTAAAATTAAATATAAACGATTTATATTTAATTAAATGTATATTGAATATAATTATACAATACTTTGTTTTGTCGGACACGTATTAATAATTCACTAACCCGTATTATTAGTGATGCCTTAATTTCCGATAACCGATAATAACGCTTTATAATACAAACCCGTCATATACATTTTAGCATTTGGCGAACTGGACCTCGAGCTAAAATTAAGAGGAAGTGGAAGCCCACTTCCCCATGCATGCCCTCGGTCCAGCCGAACCAAACAAAAGGAGAGACTCCCTCTCCTTTTGACCTAGACAATTTCATTTACAGAAAAACTAGGGTTTTGGAGATCAAGCTTTTCTCTGAAACCGAGATCTCACATCTCGAGAAAAACTCACAACAAGTTCTCCCTATATTGCAAGGCAATCGGAGAACACGTTCTAGCCAAGGGCATATCTCGGACAAGGTCTTGGGTGCAAGGGTGCAACAATTAGGAGGGAATCTGGTTTGATTTCTGTTCTTTACGCCGTGCATCAAAGGACCCGAGGTTATTTCTTGTTCCTTATCGTTTCTATTGTATTTATGTTTTATGACCATAATCACATGTTTAAATTTACGTTATAGTCCTAAACTTAAAGGGTATTATACGGATGTATACCCACATCAAGTGCCTCCAATTTCTCGACATTCTCAATCATGTTAAGAATGTGTGGGCTAACCGGTTGGCCTTTTGGAGTTTCGCATCAAAGAAGCGACAGGTATGCTCATAAGTAACGATTCTCGGTGCTTTTGAGAATTCGTTAGTGAGCGTGGTGAAAATCTTGTTTGCACCTTGGGCAATGAAGCATCTCTGCAAATTGGTTTCCATTGCAAAGATGAGTACGTTCTTTATCGCACCCGCTTCCATGACGAAATCACTATAAGCAAGTGACTCGTTAACTCCTGCATTGGGGCCTGGTTTACCGGTATTGGCTCGATTAAGTACTTGAGCTTACCATCGCAATGGCGATTCTGTAGTCTGCCTCCCGATCCACAAAGTTGGACCCATCATTCTTCGATCGTGTGAATCGATTCATGTTTTCCATAAAAACTTTAAGCCAGGACTCGCGTCCAAGTGTGGCACTCAAAGATTGGGATTTCGTTATTTCCACCATTTGTTGTAACATAAAGATTATCAAAATAAACGTATTCTACATCACGAAAAGAAGAATAAAAATAATAAGCATATGCATCGTTTTGATTTTAAGTCTTAATGCAAAACTGTTATAAGCGAAGACTCATGCATTTATACAATTGACCTCCCTCAAGAATTATATAAATGATCCCAAGACTCAATTATCTGCAAATTGATAAGCCAACCTTTTGGCTAATTCTACTGTTAGAATTCTTGGTCGATAAATTTCTGTAAATTCTATCTTTAGTCCATCATAATCACGAGAAACTCTTCGGACTATAATGTTGAGATAAACTAAGTCAACACAAACTACTTACCCAACGTAGAAGGGGTCATATTATGCCTATCGACGAAGAAGGGATTCATAGTTGTTTGCCCTTATAAAGACTAATCTCAATTTCCGTTTTAGAGGAAGATCCCATCAACTTTATTTTAATTCATTTTAAGTGAACTAATATCTAGCATGCGTGAATGAATAAACTAAGGTGATGGCTTAAACTGAGTGACATCTGTATGTCTATGAAAACTAACATACAATCTATATGAGTCAATTTTCATGCATTTTAGTAGGTGGTTTGGTTTAGGCGGAATATGATGCATAAACTATCAGGTGAATGAAAAGCAATAGGAACGAAAACGTAAAAATAATAAAAAGTCCTAGTGTGGCCTATCTATCAAAATGAACATAAATACAACTTTGGAATCCAGCCTTGGACCCGAGGAGCTAATCTTGATGTTCCATCTTGATCCATGTAGCGGGAGTGAGCTCCAATCTCCATCTTTAGTCTTCTCAAAAATTACAATTTAAAATTACATAATAAACCTATTTACATTCTAATTTCAAAACCGTAATAAATAAAGAAAACCAAACGGAGATACGAGATCTCAAATTACATTAAAAATTATGTTTCCATCATTACGAAAACATAATTTGACTAAGGCCACACTAGGTATTACAAATTACAACCGATTGCAAAAAAACGTAAATAAATTCATTCAACGATTCATTCAACAAAAAATGCATCAACTAAAAAAAATTAAACATGCAAAACATAATTCCTTAATTATGTAGATTAATTTTACCCAAACCACCTATTTAAATGATCAAATTATGTGACAATTCCTCAATTACTCACATTAATTTCAATCTTAATTCATATTAAACTTGTAATATGAATTTAATCCAACATTATTTTAAACTTCTTTAAAATAATTAGGTATCTTATAATTGTGAACTTCTTCACAACAATTAATCATACATTATAAATTTAATGTATAATCAAAATTGGCCAAAACAAACAAAAAATCCCCTTTCTTTATTTGGGTCTCGGCAAAAACAGGAAAAACAAAAAAAAAACAGTTTTTTTTTCTTTGCTCTCGGCTGGAAAAAAAACAAAACAACCCTTTTTTTTTCGGCAATTCAGCAAAAAAACAGAAAAAATTCCTTTCCTTTTTTTTCTTTCTCGGCATTTCAGCATAACAAAAACAGAAATTTTTTTTTTCTTTTGCGGCATAATGCCCTAATGATAAAAACATTTAGATGAACAAAATTGTTTATAGTTGCTATTAGAACATGATTAGCATATAAATTAATGAAACATGATTAATCATATATGCCAAAAACTATATAGCAAAAACAAATTTAACATCATCAAACCCGATTCCATTTACATTTTAATTTAATCATCATTAAATCAAAACATCTACAAATTATCATATTATCATTTTAACTAATTAAAACAACCATATGAAAAATCAAAATGGAACAAAACATCAAAAAAAAAAAAAAAAAAACCAATCGGCTAAAAAAAAAAATTTTTCACAGCAGAAAAAAAATTACACGGCCGAATTTTTTTTTTTTCAAAATTTTGTTTAAATTCAATTTATGAAGATCATCAAAAATAAAATCGTGGCCTTGGCTCTAATACCACTTGTGGGAATTATCTGTATGCTTCCCTTTAAATATAAGGATTATAACGATATTATAAAGATGATTACTAGTCATAAATGAAAATTACATAAACAAAATAGAGAGATTATGAAATCAACCTTCGGTCCTAGCAAAATCGGCCTAAGAGCAATATCGCAATGATATTCACCTATCAGTTGCACCCAAGATGATATGAGATATGCCCTTTTGTTCTTGCTAGAATCGATCCCCAATTTTCTATATTTTTAGGGTTTGTGTATGTGATTTTTGATGAGAGAAATGATAGAGAAATTAGGTTAAGAAAATGATCTCTTTCTCTTAACCTAAAACCGTGTAGGTTGGAGTATATATGGGAGATATTTCTTTCCCTTTTTCGGTTTTAGCAACAACCACAAATCAGGATAAAATCCTCTTATTTTCGGTTATTCTAAAATTATATATAATGTGTACATTTTATTAATTGTCATATATGTTGTCCCGTTTTAATAAGTCCATACATAACTGATTGTAGTCGATTTATTAAATCCGGCCTGACAACATATATTATAACAATCTCGTGTAAAATATACTTTAACTATAAATATCGCATATTTATAATTAGCTAATTAAATATAACCGATTACATTTAATTACGAATTAACATATTAAATCGTCCAAGCTAACATTATATACATTAATTAAATATAACAGTTTAGTGAGGCAATTGTGAGACTGCTTTTAAGGGACCATTGTTCAGTCAAAAAAACAATTCCAAGAGCCAGTCACATGTTACTGAATGAACAACAAAAGCATAAATCATACTTTCCTCTTTTAGTGAGGCAATTGTGAGACTGCTTTTAAGGGACCATTGCCTCAGTTTCCTCTTAAATGCAAGGCACGAAAACCTCACAAAAGCCTTGACTTTGGAAGCAGTGTAGCTAACCTCCAAGCTCAACAGTAACCTGCACATAACAAGCCAAGGACAGACTGCCTTTTGCCTTAGCTTTAGTCTGTTTTTACCCATTGCTCTTATTTTTACTAGTTTACTTTCTTATTTTTAGTTTGCAAAGTATTATCTTTCATTTGTACTTATCCTAGAAGGGATCCCGACCCTCGGATGGAAACATTTCGAAATTGTAACCTAATATCAAGGCCTATATAAGGACCTTGAGACTGCTGTTCACAGGCAACTTATTTTGAAATAAAAAACCAGAGAATTCTCTCATTTTAAATCTTATTAACTTATGCAGTTTGCTGAAGTTACAAGTCGGGCTTAGTGACATCATGTGCTTGCGTGGGTGTTGATTAAGAACCTGGTAGCAAAGCTTGAACAAACCTGTGCTTGCTTGGTTTGTCTGAGTCTTGCTGACAACTTAACTGAATTTATATGTGCTTGCTTGATTCATTTCAGTTTAAGTAGTTCAAATTGTTAGCCTGGTTTCTTGTGCTTGCTTAGAAACTAAGTTGATAATTATATCCCAATCCTTATCTTCAAATTATAGATAACAGTCTCACAGGTCACCAGTCACCCTCATTCAGACAGTCTGTCTTGTGTGGAATTTTAAAAATACTTCTAGTCATCTAAAAATCCTCACATTTTACCAGTATTAAGTTAAAGCATCCAAAGTTATATTTGTCACCAAATTTCATGATTTTAGGAGTCCATTTGTTATTTTTCCTAAAACTGTAAAGTCCATTGGAATCCCGAGAGCTTGCTATTTGTCAATTCTTGCTAAGTGTCCGAGTTTACACTGCAACATGACTGCGTAGGTCTTAAACTAGTGAATAATGTGCAATGGTTTGATACTTTCATGACTTCTTTTTAACACTCCACATTACACATGTCAACTTAAAGGACCCAAACAAACAAGATACATATGCTTCCCCAACAATTAAAATGACTCAACAATTTTCCGAAAATGCAGAGTCACAACTAGGGGTGTTAACGAGGCGAGCCGAGCCCGAGCTTGGCCTTGCTCAGCTTGTGCTCATAAAGTAAAAATCGAGCTCGAGCCGATCTCAAGCTTACCCGAGCTTGAAACAATTGTGCTCGTGATCAAGCTTGCGAGCTTTAACGCGAGCTCGAGCCAAACTCGAGCTCAACTCAAGCCTCTATATAATTGTGAATTTTCGTTTGTTTTTTTACGATATTTTCAACAAGGCTTGAAGACTTTATATGTACAAATATTGGAAAATCAATGAGACGTTTTTTATATGTGTGATATAAATATATAATCATGACAAAATATTTTTTTTATAAAATGAGTAATATTTATCTAATTACACAAGATCGATCCGCTCACGAGCTTTTCGAGCCGAGCCAACGTTAGCTCGGCTTGACTCGTTAAGCTCTCGAGTCGATCCCGAGCGCAAGCCGAGCTTTAACCGAGCCGAGCTCGAGTTACTCGCGAGCTGTCTCGTCTCATTAACACCCTAGCCACAACATAACGCGCGGTCCAACACCTAGTACGGTAAATTTATAAGGACCCAAACCGATTTAATGAGATCCAAATTGAGCAACCCTCCTCTATCTTCCACAAATTAAGAAACTTGGCGCGCCCAAATCGCAGCAAAATACACTCCAAAACCCTAATTTTAATTGGCGCTCACACAAACAGACACACTCTCCAGTCTCCTCCGTCCATTTCCTCCAAAACCCTAGAAAATTGATCACGAATTTGAAGCATGAAAGCTGTGGATGACGAGACTTGGTAATTTTCTTCATTTCTCCCTTTTTATGCTTCTTTTGTTGTTCTTAAGTTCACTTTTTTTGGGAATGCAGTAAAGTAGTGACGCCGGGAGACGTGATCGGAAAAGCGTCGGAATTAAGTTCGGGTAAAGGGACATATGTTTCTACTGATGCCGGTGGTGTTAAATTGGTCTACGCTGCTCTTACCGGATCGCTTTCTCTCCGGTCTCCTTCTGATTCCGATAAGGTTTGCTTTTATCTTTTCAGTTGATCAATCATTTGAGTTGTTTTATGATAGTGATAAATTAGACCAGTTAGAGGTAGATATTCTAAAGCGATGGGAAGGAAAGGGAGGAAAGATGTTTTCCTTTGTTCGGATAACAAAGTGAAGTGTTAGATTCAGCTTAAGCTTGAGATGGTTTCTTGACTTGAAGGTGGAGTAAAACCGATCATGGGACTCCAACAATCAGCTTAAACTTGAGATGGTTTCTTGACTTGGCAAATTAAAATCTTTCACAAAGGATATGTTTGGAGAGAAAACTCTCCACCTTCCCTCATTTTACCTCTGTTTTGCTAATCATATAGAGGTAATCGGAATAGTGTCAAGCAACCGATCAAGTATTATTACATTGAGCTAGTTTCGTAGCTAAAGAAATTCTAGCCCATTCCTTGCAAGGAAGAAATGAGAATATAGAAGTTTTGTGATGAAAGGAGTTATTTTGCAACGAAATATGAAAATAGAATTTATGTGATGAAAATAGATTTTCAAGCAGAATTATCACATGAGAACGACCAGGTTATTTGAAGATCGAGTCTAATGTATGACACGGATCATGCAACCCTCGGAATTGCTTGTTGTCGTGGGCGTAGCGGAGGCTACACATGCACTATGTCTATGAAGCTTGTTCATGCTTAATGTGTTGATCAGCCTTGCCATTGGGAAAAAATAGGCACCCTTCAATTTAATTTAAACTAATTTGCATTTTCATTCAAATTTGTAATGAAATTTTTGTATCATTTCAAATTGGGAAAAAATGGGCACTCTCAAATTATTCATTCCTCTTGTCATACAAAATTATTAGAGCTATTTTACATGGGAATAACATGATATAGGGGCATATTGTCAGATTTAGGAGTTCACAAGTGGATGATGAGTGGATTTTGGTTGTTGGTTGGCTCTAGTTGATTTTGTAGTGAACTAGTGATGCTTTTATTATTCATCATCCTGTCATACAAAATGATTAGAGCTATCTTATGTAGGAACAACTCGATGAAGGGGCATTTTTTCAGATCCTGTTTTTTTTAGGAAATTCTCTTTCTGTGGGTGTCTTAGGGCATTAACAATAGAGGTTTGTCAAAAGGTTTGTAGGATGATGTGTCAATTATTTTAGAGGTTTTTCTACAAACCCCTCTATTGTTGGGCATGAGTGTTGAGGTTCATGGATGAGAGGGGTTACAATATATTATACAGGTTTGTGGAGAGAGAATGTGAGAGAAGAAATAGTATAGTGGGCCATGTTATGAACCTTGAAGAGGTTTATCTATTGTTGCTATGAGGTTTGTAAATAAATGAGTGTGTATATTATCTTATGTAGCATGAGAACAAGCCTATTGAAGGTTCATCTATTGCTAATGCCCTTAGATTTAATTTATGATGTAGAATGGCATTTGCATTGATGTTGAATGAAGTAAATTAGTCTAATGACATACAGTGTGGTGACTGGTGATAGGAAGATGGTCCTTAGCTCCTTGTGATATTGTAATTATTAGATACCTGAACGTGCCTCCATAATATGTTCTTCTGCTAAACAAATTGGCTGAGATGATATAGTGATACTGAATTTGCTGATGCTTAAGATGGCCACTGGCATATGTTTGATATGATTGTTCTCACACTAACTAGTTCATGATGATTCTTATAGAGGCTCATTGCTGAGGTAACTGGTCACAAAGCGCATGGTGCGGTCCCTGAACCTGACTGTATAGTCCTTTGTCGTGTAAGTTTCTATATAAAAGCTGTCTGCTGCTGAGTTTCTTGAATGATAAGGTTGTTTTCAACGAGTTTTGATACAGAACAAATCTTCTTTTAGTTTCGTTGATGCTTTGTATGTTTGAAATTCCGTTTTGTTTTTCCGCTTAGGGGAGAATTATGTTTTACCTAATTTGATGGATTCATAGTTAGTTTTGCTTGCTTTGTATTCCATGGTAAGATTGAATTGGAACTAGGTATGGCATTTTTGGCAGGTTAAAAAGGTGACACCTAAGATGGCTTCAGCTGATATTTTGTGTGTTGGTGAAAAAGCTATTAAAGAGAAATTTACAGGCATCATAAGGTACCGAAAATGCGTGAAGCTACTTTCTTACAGCATCTGCATTTACTAGGTGTTAATATTCTCCCCACTTCCATGCTTGGTTTATGATTTAAATTTGGAAACTACATTCTTTGCTCACCAGAATGGTTTAAGACATTGAGTGTTGAATTTGGCCAAGTTTAGATAAATTAACGGAAAACTATACACGACTGATCTGCACTCTCTGCCTCTTCACCTGGATATAGTTCTCTCCTCGCAAGAGACATCCTAATTTTACTCAATCGGAGTGCTACAATCTGTATTCTGTGGTTTGCTACCCAATAACTAGGTGGAAGATGATTTTTCACATTTAACAAATTGTCAGCTAACTCTATTGATGTCCGGTTCTGTAACTTCCCTTCTTTCTTCGAATTGTTAGATATCATCTATAAAGACCTCGGGATTTGACTTTTCTTCATGAGGTTATTAGTTTATTATCTTACTCTCTTTTGAAGAAAGGGTAGATGGCCGGTTGTGTAACTTCACTTCTTTCTTCGAATTGTTAGTATCAACTATAAAGACCTCAGGATTTGACTTTTGTCTTTCATGAGGTTATTAGGTTATTATTTTACTCTCTTTCGAAGAATGGGGTTATGGTATTTAACATTAGTATATGCTAAGATCCTCTTAAAAGACCAATAATGTATTTATAACCAATGGAGCAGTTTCTAAAAATCACTAGCGCTTGAATACTTGGATTTGATAAGGAAATTACAAGCTCTGTGTAGTATTTATGATTCTTAAAAGGATACTTACACCTGTTAACTTTTTTCCTTTTTTCGCTTCAAACACACTGGTGGCGAATGACGCAATCATGTTGTTTTTTTCCTCTCTCATCTCTTTCTGTGGGTGGGTGGGGGGGGGGGGGGGTGGGTGTGTTCAATGCCTTAGGTGTAATAGTTTTAGATTTTATGGTTTGTATATGCTATATGTACTTGGTGCAACAACTGAGTACTTGACTATGGGGAGTTACAAACTTACAATGACCCTTGTACCCTGGCAGGCAGCAGAATGTAAGAGAAACCGAGATTGATAAAGTTGATATGTACGCTTCATTCCGAGCGGGTGATATTGTCAAAGCAATGGTTGTATCCTTTCTGTTTTGCTTGTTATTTGTTTCTACTTATAGCAAGATTTTTTTGATTTCTCTTTTAGCTTGGATATCGTATTAACACTGATAACGACAAGAACTTATCCCTTAAAGTATGTTAACTTAAAGTTCAAACATTAACCTCCTAGCCTGCGCGGTACAGTGTAGTCGTTTCTGGTAGATTCCCTTGAGCAAGCCTGAAATTGATGGGCGAATGACTTTGTTGTACCTTGCGGATATTAGTGGTGAATTATTTTTGATAATAGGCGCATATATCACCTATTTCGTACATTCTCGTTTGAGCACAGGTGTATCCTTAACGCATTGCCTAGCGTTCCCTTGGAGATGCAAGGGCTTACTACTTGTCAACAACAAAGAATGAATTGGGCGTTGTATCTGCAGAAAGTTCCGCGGGTGAGTGAATCAGGCTGTGTGCTATCTTTTCGGATGATGTTTTTTTTTTTCCGGTTTTTCCTGCCTCTGGATTTACTTTTCTCTGTACTAGCCTAGTCTTGATTTCTTGCAGCCATAGTTGCTATTTCTGTATGCAGTGTTGGGTTTCGGTCCTATGAACTTCAGATGGAGCTCATGTTCTCAATTTGTTTAAAATTCCTTGTGCATATGTATGCATATTGCAATCTTTATGCTATTTCTTAGGAAGGCTTTGTTGATCCATGCACGTGCACACCGGTCATTCTCTTGAGTTCACTACATATGCGTTTGGACCAAACTCAATAGGAAATGAAAAATATGGAAAGATTATGGCCTACCCTCGTGTGGAAGTGTTTGACGGGTTGTTTCTTACATGAAAGTGGAATGTAGTGAGTCAAACTCAAAAATTGATTTATGAACTCAGTCAATGGGGGAAGTAATGTACACTGTATATATGAACTCTAGTCAATGGAGGAAGTAGACATATATTGTAGCTTGCCCAAGTCCTATTACACTCAGACTTGGCTATAAGTGTTGGATGCATATGCCTGTCGCACATGGCTTCTTTGATGAAATGTTGTGTCTGACAATTTTCTGAAAGTGTTTCAGTAGTGTGTTGACATGCAACCAAAGTTACGTGCGGAGTTAACTTATCTGAAGACATATTGTTTACACGAACTTAAAACTGGATGATAGTCATGTTGCAACTTGTGAAGCCAGAAATTATTAATCCGTAACTTGTGTCTTACAGGTGAGAAAATGGTTCCGATAAGTTGGACGGAGATGCAATGCCCCGTGACTGGCCAAATCGAGCAGAGAAAGGTTGCCAAGGTTGAAAATTGATGAAACATTTTCGTCGTACATGACAAATTCAAGAGAGAATGTTCCAAGGGAATGTTCTCTAGATAGAGATCTACATGTACTGGGTAACAGTCTGGAAATGGGTGAAATTAGCGGTTTTGGTACACACGTTTCTTCATTGCAATTATTTGTAGCGTGTGTAATTATTACTCCGTTTACTGGACCATCGCCATTTGTGTTTAATTTCATTTTAGGATCATTGTGACTTGCGCAGTGCACCCTTGAAAATCATTTTTGCGACAAGTCTTGATTAGTTTTGTGGTAGGAAATATGGTATAGGTTGAGATATCACATCAACTAATTAGGAAATATGATATATTGCAATATATCATATAGAATAAAGGAAGATATTAAGGAATAATTGAAGGTCGAATAATTGAGAAGGTTCTAAAACTAGGTTTATATATGAGTCTATAAATACCAAGTATGTTGTATTTGTAGGGATCATCGGATTATCAATAATACAAACGATATGACACTCCCTCTTCTACAAGAATTTATCATGGTATTAGAGTCTCATGTTCTTATGCTATTGAGGCTTAATAACACGATATAACACGTCCATCGACGAGATTTCGCTTACTCGTACTTTTCATGCTTTTTTAAATAAAAAAATATACTCGTACAATTGTTTGTAGCAATGGATTATATGGATTAGATCCAAGTAGGGGTGAGTGATAATGAGACTAGACAGCTTGCGAGCAACTCGAGGAAGACTCGGTCACCGAGCTCGGGTTCGGCTCAATAACTTAACGAGTCAAGCTGAGCTAACAGTGGCTCGGCTCGACAAGCTCACGAGCGGCTCGAACATGTGTGATAAGATAATATCTTGTTCTTATTTTATAAAAATATTTATTAGGGTAAATGGATAACTTATATCTAACATAACACACATTTTCAAATTTTATACCTAGAATAATTTTCTTTCAAAACTTATATAAAAAATATACATTTCTTTGATACTCAATACCAAATCTCACGAAATGACTAGTTTACCCTAATTACCCATCACCAACCTTTTGAGTTTTTTGCCCACCACACTTGACCCATTTCTACCCCCATTAACTCACTGACACACACATCCTCCCCCACATCCACCACCACCACCACCACTCACCTCATTCCTCGCCGTCACCACCACCGTAATCGGCTGCCACCCAAGTGCCCTCTCGCTGACGTTGAAGCCCCAAATGTCTTCCTGAAAATCCCTCTCGGTGTCACCTCATATCTCATGGAACCCAAACCCTAACCATCACCTTCTACCCAAGAAAACTGTCCCTTGCCACCGAATATCCCTCCCCCCACACTAAAAAACAATAAATCTTAAACTTTTAAGGGTGGTAGGACAATGTGTTTTTTTTATGGTGGTTAATGGTGTTAAGAGTTTTGGGTTGGTGGGTTTTTGGCAAGGTGAAGGCATATCGCGCACCTAACAAAGATAATTATCCTAGGCTTAGATAACAAACAAATGAATGTAGTTAGGGAAGTAGGGGTCGATCTCAGGGAGACGGTGGATGCAAAATGACAAGCTATGAGTAGAATTCTATCAAGGTCGGTCACGGTTTTGGTTTGGTTTCATTAAAGTAAAAACAATGATGAAAAATAAGGTTGTAAACAAATATGAATAAGGATCTAGGGGGAATTGGGTCACACATGAAGATTACTAACGAACTCTCGCACAAATTAGATCGATCTATTATAACATGCTTTGTCTAATTCTAATCCCGACTTTCGCTCTTAGGAAAAGAATAACAATTTAACCAAAGATTGTGATCAAGAATCAAAGGCTAACAATAAGAACAAGCATGAATTATAAACACCAAATTGAAAAAATAGTTCTCTAATTCAACATGTGTAAATAACTAATCAAACATGACTTCCCCTCCCCTAGATCAAGAAACTACTCATACATAATTACGAGTAAACTAATAGCAATAAAATGAATAAACATGAACATGATTAACAATATATGAAATGGAAAATAAGATGAAAATAAACTAGGGAAATAAGGGTTACCAACTTAAAGGGGAACAAGAATAAGAACTTGAAGAATAAGAGCAAAATAAACCCGGAAATCAACTTGAAATAACTTGAACGATTGATGGAAATGATTATAAACTAAATTATTGAACTAGAGTTTTTATGTAAAAATTGGAATGTAAATTATTGGCTGATTACAATGATGGAAAACCTAGCATTATATAGAATAAAGAGGAGGAGACGAAGCGTTTTGACGTTGAGATAGGCCACCCCGGGCACCCGGGGTCACTCACCCCGATCGGGGTCGTAGTGATCTTGCCCTTCTTCGCCAAATTCGTTATTCTAACACAAGCTTAAGCCACCCCATGAGGCCGGAATCATCAACCCCGATAGGGGTCGTAGCTATTTTGGAGCTTAATTCATTTCAAATGCCTAGTACGTTGACCCCAAGGGGTAGGGGTCAAGGCTTGGAGTCGCATGAAATCCTCCTTTCTTCACTAGAACTCCCTTTAGGCTTCATCTCTTCATTCAAGATGCAACCAAACTTCACTCTTTCTTCCTCGGGTTGCATGAATCTTCCCAAAACGCCCTTCCATGGTCAAGGCTCGTCTCGAATAGCCTCGTGATACTTGGTGAATGCCAAATTGATAGGAAAAAACCGTCAAATGCTCCATTTCCTACAAAGATACGATAAAACATTAAGCACCTAGAACACAGAATTAGCTCATAAAATCACTTTATAAAGTGCAAATGTCATGTAAAATCGAGCTAAAAGAGGGATGGAAATCATATATAAATACAACACATCAAACTCCCCCAACCTAAGCCCTTGCTTGTCCCCAAGCAAGTACACAAACCAAGACATGGCGGCGTAGCATGAAAGACTTCATCTAAACTTTTCGGCTCTTGCATGATCTTTTGACATTGGACTCTTGCGGTTCACTCAAGCACACATTCATATGTAAAAGGAGATTTGTATGAATGACACTCTCCTAACTCTGACTCATGAAAATGCGCCCGCAATCTATTATGGTAGTCATTCGAAGACCACAAGTCAAAACAATCAAATGCAAGCATATAAAGAAGCCAAAGGTAAAGAGAAGGTTAAGGGTAATGGGTAAGAAGGGGGAACAAATGAATCATGGAAAGAGGAGCTAAGTCAAGCTATCAACTAACCAAGAAGTGCATGGATGCTCAATCCAAATCCCAAACCCACCCAACATAGGAGGCATGAAGTCAAAAGCAGCAGATTGACTTCTTCTCATGACAAATCACGTGTAAACTTCCCAAAAATAAAGATAAAAAACACAAAAGCTACTTCACAAAACCTCTTCCTCTCTTTTCTTTTCAACAAATTCAATTTCATGCTTCTTTCTTTTTTCATTTCTCAAATTTTCACTTCTTTTCCATCTTTCATTTTCTCTTCTTTTGTCTTTCAATTCTTTTTCTTTTCACATCATTTCTTCTTTTTCAACAACTCACTTTCTTTTCAATTTCAAGAACTAACGGAAATCAGTAATTCTGCCTAACCAAGCTCACAATGACAGAAAATGAACAATATCCCAAATGAGCACCTAACCACCAATGATAAAGCTACTAACTCAACAAGTAGGCAAGTTTTGAATGTAGCTAGATATGAGTCAATGTGTATAAGGGGTGAGAATGGGCAACAAAGTCAAAGTGAATGGCTTCAAATGCTTAGCAAATCATGAATGTAATACTCATAAGAAGTGGAATAAAGACCATACTTGTGCGTTTTGATGTAGCGCACACCACAAGGAGACCTACACACACCTAAGTGAGATCGGTTATAGATGCACCGGTCTAAAGAGGCTCTACCTTTCAATTTTTGTAGGTTGCCAAAGTCAAGATCAAGCCTACTAGGTCCAAATTCCATCCCCCACCCACTATGTCACGACATCCGCATGTATGCAAAATCCCGTCGATAAGTAGGATTCAATAGCTATAAAGCTACAATTGGGATAAGCAAGGAGAGAAAATAGTAAGCACAAGTGGGGTAAGCATCATAAAGTTTCATGAAAAGCAATTTTTCAAATTTTTGATTTTTTTTAAACTATTCTACATGCAAAACTAAAGTACATGCTCTAAGTAAATGCAAATCCCCCCCCCCCCCCCCACACACAAACTAAACATCACATTGTCCTCAATTTGCATACAAGAAACAACCATCAAACCGTAGAAACGGTTTTCAGCACATAATCCAGCAAGGCAACAATATGTTTAATGGGAAAAGGGAGCTATCAACTAAATCCAAAGTAAGGAAAGCTAACTAGCCTCCCGCAAGCTAGTATGTACATAGGGTCTTTCATCCACATCATCATCTTCAAGAAAAGGGCCATCAACCGTAGCCCGACTCATCTCTAGGTGCTTAATCTCCGGATCCCGACGCACCATCAAAAGAACTACCGCTATCTTGGTAGTTAGGAAGATAACCATAAATGCTCCAACCTCTACCATAGCTATCATAGCCACCATAGCCTGCAAAGCTGTAACACCTCCTTCTTACCCGGCCAAGGTAATTGGGAGATGTTACCATCTCCGTTTCCCGAGGCGGTGAATCGGAGATACAATCAAGAAACATTTATTAAATACTTGTTGTACGCGTACCGTACCCAAGATATTTCTATCATCGTAGTTTTATTCTTTGAGCGCAACGAGCTCACATAAGTCACTACAAGAAACTCGTGCATTTGAGACCCTTTTTTCTAGGACAATCCCTAATAAGAGGAAACACATTTTTGGAGCTATAATCATTCTAAAATTTATTTCGACCTATGGAATACTGATGTTTGTCAGTGAAAAGTTTGATCCACGTTTATTAAGAATGTAGCCTATCCATTATAGAACCGAGGTTCTTCGATGTAATTGGGTTAAAAGAAAAGAGCGCTCAAGAATTTTAAATGGTATGGAAAAGCTTAAAATTTGGCATTCAACATCAATAATTGATAGAAGTGGACATGCCCTAATACCTGATGGTCATTTTTTGTGATGTAATCGATCCAAGATTGGAAATGAAGTTTGAATTACATAAAATAATTGTAGTTCATATGTTATAGCTACCGTACAAACTAATTGAACATCTAACCAAAATATGTGAAATTTGTTACACAATTTTGCTACCATCATCCCTAAATCTTTTGCTTCTATCTTGTTCATTGTTTCAATGTCAACTTCATCATCGGAACCCATTCTCCCACCTAGTTTATCATCAAAAACAAATGTCAAGTTAGGTGTTAGATCACAATCATGAAAATATAGGTTTGATGAGGATTATGGGATAATGAAAGAGAAGAGATAATGGGTAAACACCAGGATGATAACCAACAATTACGTTCCCTTTCAAATCAGAATTCAACCTTTTACGACACGTACGGATCCTACACTTCAATTCAAAACTCAAGTCATATACCTTCAATTTTATGATATATCCTTCCTACACTCACATGCAACTCTCATTAATGCTTAGAGTTACGACATTCCTAATGACCGTACAACTTTCTTAGCACAATTCAATTCTCACTCGCCTTAAACACAAACAATCCCACATCCCTAATGACCGTTCAACTTTCTTTAATCAAAGACATAATTCAATTTTTATTCACATCATAAACATAAACATTCTAGTTGCTACAATAGTTTGTTATGCATCCCAATTTCCAAGTTCTTTCTCTTACTAAAAGCAATACGCTCCACTTCCATAACTCACTCTCGAAAGCTTAAGAAATGAAACAATATTTCGGTAAGAATCTGAACATGATTACTACTAAAAGCCTTTAAAAAATAATACGAAGTACTAACACATTATCAGACTAAGGAATTAAGCCCTCAAATAATTGGGAAGTATCCATGTCACCGGCTAGTCACCAAACACCTTTAAGTATCCAGATCCATACATGATGTAGATAGTATATAGCTAACCCAGTTAGATGAAAGTCATATTACAATAATGTGCATAATGTCCTCCACTAATCAACACTATCACGTGGATATCCTACCTTTATACTCACTCATGCAATCTATATCAAATGCTCAAAACCTTCAGCCAATAAACAAATTTGACACAAGCATAGTTCAATAAATAGTTATTGGTCCAAAAGCAACCATACAAATCATCTACTCCCTCCATGCCATTATTATTCTCTCTCTCCTCCCAAAATTTATTCCAAATTAATTGGTCCCATTTCTAAATTTAGTATTTGATGTAAAGCCGGGTACCAATTTGGTGTGAATTTTAGACACAAAAGGGGTCTGATTTGGTGAAGTGTTTTGAGTGATATTTTTGTGTTTTTAGAGTTTAGTTTGCAGTGGAAAATGTTAAGTAAAATGGATATGGATTAGCTAAGAAACCTCGCAAGATAACTCAACTAAAACTGAAATCTCCAACCAAGACCACAGAAGAACAGAGAGAGAAACAAAGGATATTTCAACCAAGAACACACAGTAAACAAGGATGAAATAAGGCGCCAACCTCGCAAGGAATACAAGAACACTCGCAAGCGTTCAAAGTTTGAGAAAAGTTCTCAACACTTGGGTTTATATTTCTGAAATTGGATGATTTACAAATGGGGTATTTCGGTCTTTATATAGCAAAAGATGTGCTTGGGCTCCAAGGCAACATTAAATTCTAGGGACAATTTCCTAAGTGTGCTTGGGCTCCAAGGCATTATTTAAGACTATGTAAAAAAATATGCTAGAGTTTTGTAAAATCTAGGTGAAGAAAACTAGGTGAGGAAGACTAGATTTATCCTCTCCTTGAGCAACACTCTTTTTGGACGGCACTTCTGGACGACACTTCTCGGACCAGCTAGAGCTCGACGTCCAACTTATCATTGTGACATAGCTCACATTTCTTTTAGCGCAAAAATAAGGATTCGGACTAGCGTTAAGTAAGAGTGCGCTAGAGCTCGACATTGCTCCTGCATCATTCTCTCCTTCTTCAAAAGAATTTGTCCTCAAATTTTCATCATCCAAGTATGGAGATAGATCACCAATATTGAAAGTAGCACTTATACCACCATATTCATCAGGGAGTTCAATTTTGTAAGCACTTTCACCGTAGCGCTCAAGTACTCGAAATGGACCATCGACCCTTGGCATTAACTTGTTCTTTCGCTTCGAGGGAAACCTTTCTTTGCGAAGATGTAACCAAAAAAGATCTCCCACCTTGAAAGTAGGTTGCTTTCGATGCTTATTAGCTTTCTCCTTGTATCTTGCATTAGCCTTCTCAATTTGAGCTTTGATTGCTTACAAGTACGCAAGAATGCAGCTTGTCTTTCCTTAGCTTCAAAACTTACCATCTCCTTCTTTGGAATAGGAATAAGATCAATAGGGAGATAAGGATTTACCCCATAAACAATCTCAAATGGTGCATGGACAGTAGTCATAGATGGTGTACGATTATAGGCAAACTCATCATGTGCCAACTTCACATCCCAATCCTTTGTGCTCTTACTCACTAAACCTCGTAACAAACTTCCAAGAGTTCGATTTGTCACCTCCGTTTGACCATCAGTTTGGGGATGGTGAGAAGTACTAAACAACAACTTAGTACCAACCAAGCGCCACAATGTCTTCCAAAAGTAGCATAAAAACTTAGCGTCTCGATCGGAAACAATAGTTTTTGGAATGCCATGTAGACGAACAACTTCCTCGTAATACAACTCAGCAACTTTAGAAGCGTCATCAGTTTTGTGACATGGTATAAAGTGAGCCATTTTTGAGAATCGATCAACCACCACCATGATTGAATCTTTACCCCTTTGAGTTCGAGGCAAACCAATAATGAAATCCATGCTTACCTCATCCCATGGTTGTGTAGGAACTGGTAAGGGAGTGTAAAGCCCCTTAGTGAATGAACTTTTCGACATTTGGCATGTAGCACACCTTGCTATCACATCTTGCACATCCTTGAGCATGTTAGGCCAATAGAAGGGCTCTCCAAGGATATCATAAGTCTTATTGACGCCAAAGTGTCCAGCCAACGCTCCTCCATGTGCTTCTCTAACCAATAGCTCTCGAATTGAGCTCTTAGGAATACAAAGCTTGTTTCCTTTGAAGAAATATCCTTCTTGCACCGAGAACAAATTAGTAGCACTAATATGTTCATTTGAAAAATCAGGATCATCTTTGTACAATTCTTTCAATTGCTCAAATCCAAGTAACCTTGCATCAAGTGCAACCAGCAAACAATGCCTCCCCGAAAGCGCATCAGCCATAACATTAGAGTTTCCCATCTTATACTTTGAATAAAAGGTAAAAGATTGTAAGAACTCTACCCATTTGGCATGTCTTGCATTCAACTTTTGTTATCCATGAATGTGCTTTAGAGCCTCGTGATCAGAATGTAGAACAAATGGTTTTGGGCGAAGATAATGAGCCCAATGATCCAGCGCTCGCACAATCGCATAGAACTCTTTGTCATAGGTGGAATACTTCAGCCTTGCTCCACCCAATTTCTCACTAAATAATGCACTTGGTCGTTTCTCTTGGATTAGAACAGCTCCAACTCCAACTACGCTAGCATCACATTCAACTTCAAACAATTTGTCAAAGTCGGGTAAAGCTAGAATAGGTGCTGAACATAGTTTATCTTTGATCTCATCAAATGCCTTTTGTGCGCTAGGATTCCACACAAACTCTCCTTTATTTGTTAGCTCGGTAATAGGTGCAACAATGGAGCTAAAATTTTGAATGAACCTTCGATAAAATGAAGCCAATCCATGAAAACTTCTAACTTCAGTAGTTGTTTTAGGAACAGGCCACGATTGAATTGCTTCCACTTTTGAAGGATCAACGCTCACCCCTTCTTCTCCAACAATGTAACCAAGAAAGGTCACACTAGACACCATGAACATGCATTTCTCGAGCTTTCCATCAAGTTTCTGTTCTCTTAACTTCTCAAACACCTTTCTCAAATGTTCCAAGTGTTGCTCCTTATTTTTGCTGTAAATAAGAATGTCATCAAGATAAACAACAACAAACTTATTAAGAAATGGCCTTAGTACCTCATTCATCAGCCGCATGAAAGAACTAGGAGCATTTCATAACCCAAATGGCATAACAAGCCACTCATACAACCCTTGCTTTGTTTTGAAGGCCGTTTTCCATTCGTCACATTCTCGAATCCTCATTTGATGATAACCACTTCGAAGATCAATTTTTGAGAACACACGAGCTCCATTCAACTCATCAGGCATATCATCTAGCCTCGGCATAGGAAAGCGATACTTGATTATAATATTTTTCACCGCTCAGCTATAAATACACATACGCCATGTCCCATCCTTCTTGGGTAGCAAAAGAGCAGGTACGGCACAAGGACTAAGACTCTCTTGCACATAGCCTCGATCAATCAACTCTTGTACTTGTCTTTGCAACTCTTTAGCTTCTTCTGGATTGCATCGATAGGCTGGTTTGTTTGGAAGTGTAGCTCCTGGAATAAGATCAATTCGGTGCTCTATGCCACGCTTAGGAGGTAATCCAAGTGGCAACTCTTCCGGGAACACATCGCCAAACTCATTCAACAACATCTGAACAACCTCGTCATGAACACCAACTCCTTTCTCCACATCTCAAACCATAAGAACATAAGCTTGTTCCCCTTGTTCTAATGCTTCAACAAATTCTTTAGCATTCATAAACAAATTCTCATTTTTCTTCCTTACTTTGTTAGGTGACAAGGGTTTCAAGTGGAATCTGTTTTTACCCTTGCTGACAATGTAAATGTTATCCCTTCCTTGATGAACAACTTCTCTATCGAACTGCCATGGTCGACCCAATAGAATATGACATGCACTCATGGGTAACACGTCACACCATACTTCATCTTCATAGGGACCCATAAAAAATGAAAGTAAAGCTTGTTTCTTGACTTTAATCCCACTGTTTTCATTCAACCAATGCAGCATATATGGTTTATGGTGATTACGAGTCTCAAGCTTAAAGGAATCCACCAATTCAGTAGAAGCCGCATTTGTGCAAGACCCACTATCAATAATCAAATTGCAAGTCTTACCATGCACCTTACAACGAGCATGGAAAATCTGTTCACGTTGCTCCATTTCAGTCGGTGTGGATTGAATATACAAGTTTCTCACCACGAACATCTCCTTATCAGTGTCATATGATGGTTCGACAATATGAGTGTGAACCTCATCATCTTCTTTATCTCCATCGTTCTGGACAGAACTGACCTCCGTCTCATTTGTCACCACGAAACATGGAGTAATCTCACCTAACTCTTGAAGAGTAAGCGCTCTCTTTTGGGGACATTCATCAGCGATGACACTCATAATGTTAAAAACTTAGGTTAAAATTTAAAACTTGTGAACATTCTGGAAAAATACCATGACACTCATAATGTTCAAAAACTTAGGTTAAAATTTCGTAAAATTATCGGAAAAACTATGTTGCGGTTTAACGGATTTATCAATAAAAATCATAAAAACATGAGAAAAATTATATTCATAAAATTTTCAATTTTAGATCTAAAAATGCAACATGTGATGTTTTTTCTTAGTCATTGAGTATGTTTCAGGAATTATTCACTAATAAAGTCACTATTTATGCTATTTTTCTTCAAAAATCCATAAATCATGCATAAAGACTTCAATATAGCCTATTATTTTACACACATCTTGTAAAATTTCATGTGACAACATACTAAATTTCTATGACCAGATTCGAAATTTATCTCATATTAACCTATTTTTCATCTAAATTCGATTTTAAACATGAAAAATCCAAATTTCGAGCTTAAGAACTCCAAATATTATGAAAATTTACAGGTAATCTCAAAATAATATATGTGATAACATATCCAAAAATCACTGGAAAATTCGAAGTTTAGCTAATTTTAGTCCGAAAATGACATTTTAATCATAAAATCACATTTTTAATGCCATTACATTATAAAATGAACAATAAAAATCCATAAAATAACCAAAATATCCTAAAAACATTTTAGGACCAGAAACTTAACATGCATAAATTTATTTCGTGATATTTCATAATAACACAAATTTACAAGTTTTATATGTTAATCGTATAACTCGGAAAAACTATAACCGATTTGCATGCAAATAACCAAGGCTCTTGATACCGCTTGTTAGAAATCTAGATCTCTTTACTAACATATTCATATATGTTTGTGTTAATTTAGTCATAAAATTAAATGGTGATCTTATGCATGCAAACAATAAAACAATTTAAAGAAGAAATTTTCATCTTATTTTGGTATTTCGGTTTATATGGGCACAAGAGAGTTCTCCTACTCTCTTGTTCTTGTGCTCTCCTTAGTGGATGAACTAGGATCCAAGTGTAGAATCCCTCCCAAAGTAAAATACCCAAGGCAAACTCTTAATCAAATTAATATTATGAATACTAGAACAATATTAATTTAGTATTAAAATTGACCCAAAAATTATTTAATTTGGACTCTTAAAACCGGTTAAGAGAGGGAGAAGAAGGAAGAAAATATTTTATCTCTCTAAAATATTTTTATGATGGATGAATGAATTAATTTTCACTAGTTAACATTATAGTGAATATTAGGTAAATAATAGAGCAAAACTCTTGGCTTTGCTCCATCAAAAACCGGGTAAAGGGGGGGGAAGAGAAGGGACCAATGCATGCACTAGTTGTTCTTCACGATAATCACTAGGTATTGCATGGCTAGTATATTAGGGAATGATTATGTTTATCACTAAAATAATCAACACAATATTTGCCTAATCCTCCTCTTAATTTCGGCACACATATAAAATGGAATCCATTTTATTTTTGTCAATTTATCAATATGTCACATGTCACATGTCACATAAAATTGTTATGTATTTTTAACATATTAAAAATCAACGTATTAATAAAAATACGTCATATACAAAAATCGACTTAGCAATTCATAATTGCTTGTACCAAAATATTTTACCAATTTATAAATCACAATGACCTGTATTTATAATAATTCATTCAATTTCAATTGTTTTCATAAACAATAATTTCATCTAAGTAATGAAACAATTCGATTACTTAGACCGTATCTTATTTAATAAAATTTCAATAAGACACGTAAATATTACTTCCAAAATCGTCCGTCAATTTTAAATATTTTAATTGACCCGTATCGTCATACGATCAATTAAATGATCAATTAAGAGTGTTACCCTTTAGGTATGACCTAAGGGGATCAATCACACCACCGTCTCACGACAGTAATGTCAAACTCTAGTCAGCCAATCATTACCGATATGTGTGGACCAGTTGACAGTAAAATATTACTTCCCAATTGTATTCTTTAAAATGAGACTTAAACATGTGATCATCATGATCAACATGTTTTGATCGCATTATTGTCGGAGGACACATATTCCAACAGGTCAACCAAGGCAAAAAGCGGTGTTTGACATAGGTACTAAAGATAAGGAGTCGTCCCTCTTTAGCATCCTATCTCTAGAATGACTCTCGTACGCTCTGGATAAGGTCGTTCACTATCCAAAGTTTCTTAGTAAGAGGTGAAGGTACGTATTGGTAAGCCCTTTAATCGGACACCCAATCCCGCCCGCGGTAGCGGCCTCTACTGATCAATCTTGGTTGGTTAAATGCGAAAGTTGATAAAACGGGTAAATGCATGAATGCGCATCCACAAGTTTGAACCTAACATGTGAGCTTTCTATGTCGGTTGTTTAATCTAAGTAACAAGTATTTGATGTCAAGTTGGATTTAATGTTGATTTGCATGCAAGACGGAAATTAAACATCCATTTACCGAGCTAGGTTTATGATGCATAACGTGATCCATTTTTCTTAGTAATGCCTTTTGCAAATATAATGTGAAAGAGCAGATTTTTCGTCTAATCCGTCCTGTATTCGGGTTATCCGAAGCCGGGATCGTCCTAGACAAGTGCTGGAAGGAAACAGGGTCTGCATCAGGCAGCCTATATAGGCGTGAGCCATCCGGCGATGCTAACAGGCCTGTCCTGGTTGGAAATTGGAAGATGGTTGGCCTGTTTAGGCGCGAGTCAGCAGACGGTTTAAGGACGTCTCCTGACCACTAAAAGGTTTGTAAAATGGTTTAAAAATAGGGTGTTTGAGCCCGTCTTGGTTTGAAAAGGTCGTTTAGATGGCTTTTGTGTTGATGTAAGGAACGAGACTTGAATAATCTACATTGTATTGACAATATTCGATGTCGGGTTCGGTTTTGCAAGCTTGACATGAATAGTTTTGAAAATGATTATGAACTAATTGTTTTAAGTTCATTTGTTTGTAATTAGTCAATGTTTATCATCGTACTCGGGTTTAAAACCGACATGGTATGTGGAACCAAGGATGGCTGTGTATATATGACTAATATGTTTGTTTTGAAAATGTAAAGAAATGAAATAAAAGGTTTTAAAATACCTTTTAAAATGTAATTAACCAAATATTATCACCGGAACACGAATTAAACCGTCATGGTATAAAGAACGAAGGGTGAAAAATATTTTATGGTTAAAAGCTTATCATGAAAATGATTTGAAATATTTGAAATGGTAAAAACCGATTACAAATAAGGAGTGAAATAAAGAGGAAGTTGAGACCAAACACGGCTGGATTAAAGCCTGAGAGGGGGTTTAGGCGTGAGCCTTCCTGCTATACAAGCAGCCCCTGTCTCCGGCTAAAATCCGGTTTTGGCTCATCTAACCTATAATTGAATCATGTTATGCATGTTTTAGCATGTTATAGTCATAAAACAGATGGAAAACATGATAGAAGAGGATTTTTACACCCTCATACTTACATGCTAGGTTTGAGACGAGAAATCGACGAAAGTGTATCAACTTGTTTGGTCGGAAAACTCGGTTTGAAAACCGTTTTAGCAATGTAAAAGAGTGTTTTAAGTTTAGTGATGGTGTAGTTGGTCGAGATGGTCGGTCAAGTGATTTAATGCACGATGACGGTACCAAACAATGTGTAAGGCTTGTGTTTTCGATCGGTAGGTCGAAAACACGTGTCGGTTTATGACTTGAAAAGTCGAGTCTAGAATTTTAAGGGAGAGATGAGGGGCGGATACTCGCATAAGGTGTTATGGTGTGTGAAGGTGGGTATTTATAGAGAAACGGGTGGTTGTGTGCGTTTTGAGCGACGTGGCCTCATGGGCTGCTCGAAGAGGCACGAGCCATTTCGCGGGTCTTCGAGGTGTGTTGTCACTATCACGCAATTGAAACCATGATTTGTTCTATCCTATGTTTTGGATGACATGATTTGTACTTGACCATGAAGCATTTCGGGAATACTTAACATGGAAGTCTTGAAAAGTTTCATTTTTTGTGTTTGACTCGGTGTTGGAGTCGGGATTTGAATTTTTGAGTCGGTTTTTTGTACGGTGTCGGTTTTGACTCTAGTTAGTGTCATTGCGACCCCGTCATCATGCATTAAATACTCCTGGTACTTTTGAAAAGTTTTGAAATGTTTTGTTTTAGAAATCGTTTTAAGTTTTCCGACGTATAGTTGTACAAAACTGTCGATCAAACGCTGCGATTCCTATGCATGATGTAGTCCGATAATCATCGGGTGTTTATTGGGGATTCAACAGATACTGGGTATCTACAGGTTAATCCACTTATGCCCTTGGATTTGTCAGGCTCTCCAGCCATGTTGAATGTGGTGCGTTCTGAGGTTCGCCAGCCATGTTGGATGTGCGTTGTGAGGCTCGCTAGCTATGTTGGATGTGCGTTGTGAGACTCACCAGCCATATTGAATGTGTGTCATGAGGCTCGCCAGCCATGTTGAATGTGCGTTGTGAGGCTCGCCAGCCGTGTTGAAGGTCGAATGATCGACTGTGGGAAATGGCCGTGTTGGACGGGCCTATTTCGAGAAGTCGTTCGAGTTAGCAGGCTCCGTGAGGAAGCCCCCGATATCCTACTGGGGAATCTTGGTGTTTATATCAGATGTTTGTGGCGCCGAAAAGGAATAGGCTCGTGAGCCTGGCTCCTGTGGTTGGCGGCGATTTTGAATCTTGAAGGGAGGTAACGGTTTTTATTGTCGTTTGTTTTGTAGAAAAAGGGAAGATGTGTATTCTGCCATTTGATGTGTGTTTGGGAATAACGGTTTTAATTTCTTCTTCCCATTATTTGAGATTTTTGAAGAGTAGTGAATTTCACTATTCCGTTTGAAGGTGTGACGGTTTTTAATGCCGCTAGTTTTGAATTTTGTAAACAGCGAATCGGAATTTCACTATTTGTTTTCGTGGTTTGAAAATGTTGTTTGAAGTTGTGTGGGAATTGAGCCAAAGCCCAAAATTCCGCTGAATAAAGTAGGGAGCGCCTCATTGAGGTGCGAGCTCTTTTGCGAGGGAAGAGGGCTTCCCTGTTTTCTGTAAAAAGACGGGAGGTGGCATTTCTCCTCATTATCATCGTCTTCCTCGACAATCATCACAAAAACTCGATAAAATCGCCATTTTCGATCTTATTCCTTGCTTGTTTTCATGCTATAATAATCATGTCATCTCAAGGTATGTAAATCCTCTTGAATCCATTTGAATTTGTTTGTCTTTTCGTTGATTGAATTAGGGCGAAACCCTAACCCTTCAAAAATCGATTTGGGCGTTTTTGTTTAGCCCATTTTCGAGTGAAATTTGATGATTACAATAGGTTAGAAACCTGTTTAGGAGTATAGGGGTGCTTTTAGTTTGCATTTTGGTCCCCGTTCCCGCTCCCTAGTGTAGATACCTCATTTCCGCACCTCCCGCAAACCACCCGGTGATGATTGGGCCGCATGTTTGATACGCGGAACGATTTGTGACAGTTCGTAAGATTATCGTCAAGTGTTTGCTCAAATATTAATATCGACCTCTTAGTTGTCATCTACGTCCGGATACGGTCGTTTTGGCAGTAATTAGAGTACATTCGAGTCCGGTCAAAAACCGTCTCCATTTCGATAATCGTTAAATCCCGAGTCAGAATATTCTGGAATGTTCCGGATATTTCTATTCCATATTTCACAAATTTTATCTTTTGGCAAATAATATCCCGTAATATTCATAAAGATAATCGAATTATTTCCGTCCTACCATAACTCAAACGCGAAATCTTTCTTCAAAGAGAGGAAACCTCCGGGAATAGACGCAAAGTGTCTTTGCGCCTCTTCCAAGAGACGCAGTGGCTGCTGCGCCTCTTCCCAGGCCCTTCTTTGCATGATTTACGTATCTTTTTCATATCTTTCCGAGATTCACTTCCAAAGAGTCTCCGAAACCCTATTCCTTCACGTGATTAGTATAAATAGGAGCTTTCGTTCCTCATATTTCTCACGCGAGTGTCCGCCCTTCTCTTCTCCCTTTGCATTCTAGACTTCGTTCTTACTAATTGGCGCCTACGTGCTTGGACTTCCGACCACGTAAGCTCGGATCTTTCCGGGTACCAGCCTCTCCGTTGCATGACCGACCAATTTGACCAACTACACTCAATCAATTTAATTAATCAATCGTTTTCCTCTTACGAGGGCACTCTCTTTGCATTCGCGTCGAGCATTCACTAGTCGATATCTTAGTTCATCTCGTTCCGTCAACATGTAAGTCTGAGGGTGTAATAATTCTCTTTATTTATTGTATTTTATTTATCGTATCATCATTGTAAGGTTTATGTCGAAAATACCGTTAAAATCGATTTCTAAAACCCTTTGTTAAAATCTGTTTTTATGATTTCCGAGAGACAGACGTCGAGAAAAGACGCAAAGAATCGCTGCGCCTCTTCGAAGGAGCACGATTCTGCTGCGCCTCTTCGTGAGGCCGCCGCAGCTTCTCGCTTCTTTTCTTCTTCCTCGCCCTCTCGCAATTCGCTTTGTTATTTGTTCGTCCGTTAATTCTTTGATATAATCGCTGTTGATAATTCACATGTATATTGTATCATATTAATCATCATCATTAACTTGTTTTAATCATCATAAGTCCGACTTAAATCCTAAATAATCCATATTTACGGGTTTTCGTCATTAAATTCAAACCCGGATTTCAGAGATTCAATTTGTTCATATTGGGTTTCTGGGATTCGTCATTGATATAGTTTTCGTTTGTTCATTCACATGTTTGTCGTATATTCGTTGCATATTCATCATGTTTAGACTAGTTAATTTATTTCAACAGAGGACTCATTCATTAAACGTCGCTTCATCATGTAATTAATTCGTCATATTCCGTATCATCCGTGTTTTATCGCTTTTATGACCATCGTTCACATATAATCAATCTGTTAATCACTTTCATCCGAGTAAATATTATCAATCAATCATTAAATTTACCAATCGACATTAACGGTTGCGATTCCGCTTCACGGCCAGAGATTCACCCTTGAACAGACGCAGCGTCTGCCGCGCTCTTCCAGAGGGCGATCTGCTGCGCTGTTCCTCCGGATGAGTTCTGCCTCTGAACTCCTTTTCTGCCTTGACATAGTTTAATTAGGCTACGTATTAATTAACTAATATCCGTATTATCACCTTCTAATTCCTGTTCGTTAATTTAATTCTTTCTTTTATTCTCTTAATTCTTTTTTCTCAAATTATCCGTTTTAGCGGTATTTTCGACATAAATCGCCTATTCCATTGTAATTATTGTAATTTTCATTATTGTAATTTATTGTATTTCTTTTATTGTTTGTATGTTTTCACATGTAAAAGAGCATTAAATCCAACTTCGACCCAATTGTATGCTAATTACGTGTCAACCGACTTAGTATTAATTCTCACATGCTAGGATTAAAACTTGGATGTTGCATTGCATGCATATAGCCGACGATATATCAAGTACGAATAAACTTCCCTAATCATTAGTAGAGGCCGCTATCGAGGCGGGCGGGATTAGGTGTTCGATCAAAAGAGCTTCCTAATACGTACCCTCACCCCTTACTCCAGATCTCCGTGAGCACCCGTGTTCATTGGCATCCACGAGAGTCATTCTATACATAGAATGCTAAGGGTAATGATTGCTTAGTGTTCATGTCACTACTTTGTGTCTTGACATGACACGAGGTACTCGAACGGTTCCAATTTCCCATAAAAATTGGTGGCGACTCCATACAAAATGCAAACGCTTGTCCCGTTTCTCACCAAGCGCCCCCGTGGGCGGCCCGCTGTCCACACCTAGGGTCAAAAAACGTGAATGAGATGGAAAACCGTCTTATTTCACAATGCCATGTTTGTTTGCTTGAGTTGTGTGCCCAATAAGTTGCATTGTAGTCGGGGAAGACCGTTTTTACTGTATTGAATTTTTGCCTTTTTGAGACGGTCTTATGTCTGATGAAATAAGCGTGTATGTTTGAGCTCAAATTGGGCCAGTTTGTCTTGAAATGGACCTTAACGGTAGTTTAGGTCACTTTGAGACGTGATTAAATCACGTTGTTTTGTTGTTGTCGTATTTTGAATTTTTGACCTCTTTTTGTCTGAATTGGCGTAAAATTGCCTTTTTGAGCTTTGAAAAAAACCCAGTTGTGTCGGGAATTTTTGTTGTTGTTTTGCGAACCTTGTGTGGGCCTTGAAGTGTTGGGTGGTCTTTGAAATTTTTGTTGTTGTTTTGACTCGTCTTTTGCTTGAAAAGAAGGGTGGGTCGTTTTTTATGGAGTGTTTTTGTTGGATGGATTTGGGCGGGTTTGCCCTTGTTCTGTTTTGCATTTGCAGATGGTTTATTTTTTTTGGATTTGTCTGTTTTGTGCCGTCGTAATGCCGAAATTTCGGCTGACGTTTTTTGTTTTGTTTTGATTACAGGGGAGTGTTCTGGGCCCACTGGGTCCGTTGCCGAGACTTTAGAGGTCTTGTTTGGGACTGAGCCGGTTAGTACTCCGGCGAGTGCGCCCGAGGTGGTGGTAGAGGACGCTTCTGATGAGAAGGAGCCCACTGAGGAGGCTGTTAGGGCCGAGAGAGCCGTGGGGGCTCGTCAGGAGGCCGTTGTTGGCGCCGTTGGTGCTGAGGGAGCCACTGGGGCTCGGGAGGAGCCTAATGTTGAGGTTGTTGGTGGTGGGAGGGCTCAGACGGGGTCTGAGGCCGGTACCTCAGGGAGGAGGGTTTGTACTAGGAGAAGTGGTCCTCGACCCACTAGACGGGAGCTTCAGAATGTTGCGATGGTCGTTGAGAGGCCTCCTCCCCGTCGAGTGGAGTCTCGTGGGGGGAAGAGACGGAGATTGGAGACGGATGCGAATGACGTCTTTATGGAGAATTGGGATGTTAGACAGGTTACAGCCACTCGGGGGGTAAACCTGCAGACGGTGCCTGCTTGGGCCGAGGGCTTTGACGGTAGCCATCTATTTTTGCGGCTAGACACCCACAGTTCTTACCGTGCACACAAGGGCTTGGTGAGTTTGCTGCTCGGTTGGGCATTTTTTTTTTTTTTTTGTTGTTGTTGTTTCAGACCTGAATAGGTGTTCTGATGTTGTTTGTTTCCCGATTTCAGGAGATTGGTACCATGAGGACTTTCTCAGGTTTCTCAACTTGCATGGGTTTCTACGACGTTCTCCGGGCCGATACGAGGGCGTTGATAGAGAGGTCGACTATGGGGCCGTTGGTGGCTGCCTGGCGTGAGATTCACAGGGCTTCGATTAGGTCGAACCTGTGTTTGATTCGCGCCATGTTGGACCGTTACTGGGACACGACGTCGTCGTTCCACATAGAGTTTGAGGAGGTCGGTGTCAGCTTGGAGGACTTTGCTATGATATAAGGCCTTTCCTGTGGTGAGATGCCTGTTGAGTTCCCGGAGACGCCGGAGAGGGTGTCTTCCGCCGTGGTTACGGGTCTAATCGGAAAGGTTTTGCCTGCGCCGACTGACATCGCTCCATTCCTGATAACGAACTCCTACGGGAGGGACCACTTCAGGGGGAGAGTGGCGGGCTTTGTTCCGGCGCCATTGGCGAGTCTGGAGGCAGAGGCTGACGCGCAGGAGGCGCGGTTGTGGTTGTGGTACTTCTTGGGTACCACGTACTTTGGTGACAAGGGTGAGCGCTTGTCGGCCAAGGTACTTCCTCTGCTTGCTGACCTGGACGCCTTGGGTCAGTTTGACTAGGTGACGCCGGCTTTGGCGAGTTTTACCTATTACCTGCATGCTGCAGTTCGTCCGGAGGTGATGGGGGATGGGAGTTCTCCCGCTTTGGTTGGTCCCGACCTCATCTTGGAGGCGCGGGCTTTTTTGTGGTTTTTCGATTTTGATTTTGATTTTCAATTGATTTTTGAGTTTTGGCAATTTTTGAAAAACTGGCTGATTTGTGATTACTGTGTTTTGTTACAGGCTTGGTTGTATGCTTACTTCGTCCCCCTGCGCCTGAAGACGACGAGTGACGTGCCTTCGGCTTACCCTGCTGTAAGGGGTTGGATGGTGGCCCAGAGGAAGTCGACCAAGTCGACTTACGAGGACTGCAGGCGTCGGGTGAATGCCCTCCGAGTTGGTGACATAAGTTGTTTGATGTGACCATAATTAGCGCATATTTAGTCCCCGAATTAGCCTTGTTCCCATGCTTTTAGTGCATATTTGGGTCATTTATTGTCTTTAGTTCTTTGTTTTGCATATTCTTTGAGGTTTTGTGTCCTTGGTAGGAAAGGAGTGCAAACCTTGCATTTTCATGGCAAAATGAGACTAAATTGATTGAATCCAATGACCAAGCATCAAGGAGAGACAAGATTAGAAGGCCTTTGTACATATTATAGTAGTTGGGCAATGATGAGGAAAGATCCTTGCATCCCCAAGGAAATCCCCAAGGATTTTATGAAGAAAAGGGAAGAAAAGAAGAAGAAAGTACGCTGCATGACAATCCGCCCGTCTTCCCCTGAAGACGCCCGTCCCCAGGACCACAATCCGTGCGTCTTCCATCAAAGACGCCCAGGCAGCAGCATCCAGAAGACGCCCGTCTTCTCCCAAAGACGCCCGGACAGAGACACAGGAATCCGGCCGTCCCGTGCCTAAAACGCACGGATTCCAAGACAGCGCAAATTCGTTTCTTCAAGCTTCAAGAAAGATGCCCTTCCTTCAGAAAATACCGGCGTTTCCTTAAGTAGGGACTTAATCGTCATTTAAGCCCTTAGTTAACCCTAATGCATCCACCTAATTTCCGCTATAAATACCCCATTAGTCTAATTGGAAGAGCATGTTCTTCTTATCAATTCTTAGAGTAGTTATATCTGTAACACCCCCATTTATTCAGGAGCCTTTAGCTAGACATTCCCAAATAAATAAGACTGTTACCATCTCGGTTTTCCGAGGTAGTGAATAACAAAGTATAACAATACCAAAGTACTTTAAATAAAAACTTTAATGATTACATATGTTTTACAACTTAATCAACTACAACTTAATATAAAAATAAATACAACTCGCAGCGGAAATTAAATAAGTGATATAACTACATTTGTGATCTAGACTCCTGCAGGTCCGAAAGCTCACACGCCCAAGCTCCCCATATCCAGCTAACTCAAAACCTGCTATTTAAATCTGCTCCCCATTTAACCGGAAATATTAAATGGTTCACCACAGGATGCCATCAATTAAAGCAGGCATCAATTTTATTTTGACACAGAAGCAAACACGTCAACCAATGGTTGAGTAGGAATAACCAACAACAAGTCAAAGTGAAATGATACGATATATAATGCCAAAACAACTGAGCTCATCACCCGAAACACCCATTCATCCCGCCAATCCCTGGCCCGGGGTATTCATCATTCCAACCGAAGTTGAAGTATTCACCATCCCAACCGAAGTTGAGGTATTCATCATCCCAACCGAAGTTGAGGTATTCAATTATAATTATACGTCATGCCAACATAAAATCATCTCAGACACGAGGCTGAGGTATCCAATGCAAACGAAATTCCAATATAAATAATCAATAATAAACAATCCAACGATATATAATCCACAACCATTAATCCATCCAATTTCACAATACTTTTATAAATTCCACAAACCAACAAAGACAAGACGAGTTGAGTAGTTATCCTACCTAACAAGCAAGCACTCCAATTACGCAATCCAAATAAATAAAGCAAATCCAACCCGATTATAATTCTTCACAATTTCCGTCACCTATATAATAATAACAATTACAACAATTATAATTACTAACTTTACTTATTTATTCATTTATTTATTCCTTTTATCTAATTATTCAAATTAATTATTTATTATAATTATTAAAGGTTTATGATAACTAAAAACCCGATTCAATTACGAACCCGACTCACCCGAACTAATTAAACAATTTTAAACCCGCTCACAAAACAACACACACCCCACTATACACCGTGTTCAACACCCCCCCCATAAACACGCCCAAAAACGCCACCACAAGCCACCACGACCACCACCTAGTTCTGCCACCTCCTAGCCCACACCACGACGATCATCCACGACCAAAACCACCAGCCAACCCGCTACCAACAGCCCACAAACACCCTGCCCTAACAACCCTCTTCAAACCGTCACAACCAACACCACTCCCTCACTCACCATCTTACACCATCACCACGACCACTACAGCCACTCCCACACCCAACGGCCACCGCTATTGTCATCCCTGGTCTATGATGGTTCTAATGGTACCCTTCATGCCCACTCACAGCTAGAAACACGGCTATAGTACGCGTCTAAAAACAGCCGCGTCAAATCCTCTGTTTTCGCGTTTTCCGGCCACCACCCGCAAAAACCACCAGCTGCCGCCACGCCAACACCAGAAAAATGGTCGACTACCTCCCCCCATCACAACCCTACCATGCCCAGGTCAAGACTCGGCCAATTAGGGGTTCAATTACCCACTACAAATACCCACGACCTAACCTGCAACACCCCCTGACCAGCCACCTTTAGCCGCCTGCCACCGCCACCCTAGGCCATCCCTAATACCACCACTACACCCATTCCAACCCTTTCAACCCCACGAACCACCTCGCAAAGTTTGGTCTCATTCCGTCAAGGTTTGGGTCAGTTTCTAAGTGTCTTAAGATCGTCTGACAATCAGCTGTATAAGAAAATAAAACAAGATTAGAAATTGTTACCTATTAATTATCGCTTGCTAATTCCGTCTCCAAAAGCTCCTCCTCTTAATTTGTGATTTATTTCTCAGATTTAATAGGGTATTTATAGGGTAGGATTATAGAGAAAGCGATGTCAATTAGGAAACTATATAATTTTCCTTATTCTAATTAGTAGTAGGAATTGTCATTATAATTATATCATTATTATTTATCATATACTATTAATCATAACATAACTATAATTTCCTCATATAATACTTACTAATTTATTATTGCCATAACTTTATTATTTCTTAGTATAATCATAATTACCTTTATATATTATTATTAATTCCCGATATAAATTCCGATTACACTAATACCAATTTAATAAATTCGGCCCATATAATAATACCACACAGTCCAACACTCGATTACCAACTAAGCCCAAAGCACAAATTTTAGCCGAACCCAATTCATGACTTGAATTATTAATTTATTATTTAATTAACGTCTCACTTGAATTTAGTATTAGAAATGTCATTTAATTACTCATTAAATTACATAAATTATTCTTATAAATTATTATTGAAATACGGAGTATTACAATATCAATCAAATCTCTCTTTAGTTTTGTAATCAACAATTAATCAAGTTTTAATACAAGTTTTATTTCCTTAAGCTCTCTTTTGTTCATCCTTTATTTTGGGTAATTGAAGATTATTTGGGTCATTATTGAGAGATTGACAACCTCTCAATCAAGCATCAAGTACTTCTATTATTCTTTGCTTTATTATTGGAATCATTAGTAGGTATAATTCTCTTAATCCCTCTTTAATTATTGCTAATTAATTTCATTTGTTCATCATGTTTCACTTTGTTGGTATGATTGACAACCTTGCTAGCATGTTCAACATGATAATGAGTGAGTAGTTCCATAGCTAGGGTTAATGGGTAATTAGGGGAAACCAACATGGGGAATGATTCATGCTTAAATTAATATGCTTTCATGGTTTATTTGCTTGCTTGTTTTGATCTCAACTCATGCACATGTTATGTTTGATGAAATGCGAGCCTATGAATCTGAAACAAACCGAGAAAGGCCACATTTCACCCGGTTTTGGACCTTGCACTAGATTGAGGTCTAACATGAATTCCGTCTAAGAAGTCGTGCCATTTTCCAGCATGGGATTAATCTTTGGTGAGTTTGGGACGTTTTTGTGTAGGAACTTATATCCCAAAGCCGTTCCTATCATAGAGTTTGCCAAGCTTTTTGAACAGCGCGCAATCAGGACCATGGCTGGAACAAGCTTAGTTTTTTGTGCATTATGTCGCTATCAACCTTCCTCTTTTGAACCAACAAAGCTCAAGGGACTTTATGGCTGCAACAAGGACTCTTACACGGTTTCCTCAAGCCCCATTTCAGTCCATATAATCATAAATAAGAAGTTGAGCTACAAACAAGGAAGTTTGGACTATTAGTTTACTTTCTTTGCTTTATGTCCTTTTCATTTCAGATTTGTCATAGTCCTTGGCTGCCGTTTTTCTTGGTCTTTAGCTGCTATTTTTGTGGCCCTTAGATGTAACTAGTAATCAAGGGTCAAGATTGTAAGCCTTGGTCTATATAAACCAAGCTAAACACTTGAGAACTTCAGATTTGATTGAACATTAATACAAGTGAAAACCTAGTTTTTCCTCTTAAATTCTTTGCTTTGTGCTAGAAGATCCTCCTATGCTTAGTTCTAGGGGTTGAGTGAGTTCTTTGCTAGGTGCTTGAACAAGCTCTTAGTCTTAAACCTTGGCTTTGTGCTTGGTTTATTTCATATCCAATTCACTCGATCCTTAGCATTTGAGTCACGGTTTTTAGCTTGTTTTCTGTCCATTTTCGTGTTCTTAGAGTTTTATTCCAAATTGGTTATCAGAGCTTTGGTTAACAACAAAAATCCTTTCTTTGTGAGTTCATTATACCCTAACCACATTAAAAACACAAAAAACAACCATGAGTGAAGAAAGGATTGCTGGAATTGAAACACAAGTTACTCAACTTTCTGAAAAATGTGATTTGTTGCTAGAATCTCTCAATGTTATCATGGCTAACATTCCAACACCACCACCAAGAGGAGGACAACCACCTAGAGGCAGGGGTAGAGGCCGTGGCTTCATGGGTAGAGGACGAGCTCATGGTGGCCGTGAGGAGGAAGAGCTTTCTGATTCGGAGGAGTCCATGGCCGAGGCCTTTCATGGAGAGCCCAACAAAGACTTAAAGGTAGAAATTCCTGATTTTCATGGTAGTTTAAACCCCGAGGATTTGTTAGATTGGTTTAGGACCATTGAAAGAGTCTCTGAGTTTAAAGGTTATTCTGATGGCAAAGCTTTTAAAGTTGCAATCTTGAAACTCAAAGGCTATGCTTCCCTTTGGTATGAGAACTTAAAAAATCAGAGAAGAAGGGATGGTAAGGAACCTATTAAGTCTTGGTTAAAACTGAAAAGAAGCTTAATGAGAAGTTTATACCTAAAGAGTACACTCAAGACATTTTCATTAAGCTCACACAACTTAAACAAGACCAACAACCACTTGAGTCATATCTTAGAGACTTTGAACAACTTACTTTGCAATGTGAACTCAATGAGAAGCCCGAACAGAAAATTGCTAGATTTGTTGAAGGGTTAGATACTAAGATTGCTCATAGGGTTAGAATGCAACAAGTATGGTCCTTTGATGAAGCCGTTAATTTGGCTTTAAGGGTTGAGAAAATGGGTAAAGGGAAGGATACAACCACCAAACCAACCACCAAAACCGCCACCTTTAGAACCCCAACCAGTTTCAAAATTAATGAACCACCCTCTCAAAACAAAACCCCCATACTTGACAAAAGAAAAGCAGCCAAAACCTCACAAAAAAAGACCATGCCTCTCAAAAAATGTTACCAATGCCAAGGTTATGGTCACTTTGCCAAAGAATGCCCAACCAAGAGAGCCCTTAGTAGCTTTGAAGTGGTTCATTGGGGAGATGATGAGATTCTTGTGTGTGATGAGGAAATGGAGGGAACGGACCATGAAGAGGATGATGTGGTTATGCCGGATGCGGGTCTTAGCTTGGTTACTTGGAGAGTGATGCATACCCAACCCCAACCCTTGGAAATGGATCAAAGACAACAAATCTTTAGGTCTAGGTGCACCATTAAGGGAAGAGTTTGCAATCTTATCATTGATGGAGGGAGTTGTACCAATGTAGCCTCTAGTACTCTCATTGAAAAGCTATCTTTACCCACACAAGACCACCCTAGTCCTTATAAATTAAGGTGGCTTAACAAGGGGGCAGAAGTTAGAGTGGATAAGCAATGCCTTGTAACCTTCTCCATTGGCAAGAACTATTCGGATGAGGCCCTTTGTGATGTTCTACCTATGGATGCTTGTCATCTTCTTCTTGGGAGACCTTGGGAGTTTGATAGGGATTCGGTACACCATGGGAGAGACAACACTTACACCTTCAAGTTTGGCTCAAGAAAGGTCATTCTAACACCACTTCCACCCGTCCTTAAGCATACTACACCACCATCCATGCTTGAGCCTTCAAAAGAGGTATTATTGATCAATGAGGCCGAGATGCTCCAAGAGTTAAAGGGTGATGAAGATGTCTATGCTCTTATTGCAAAAGATGTGGTTTTTGGGCAGAATGTTTCACTTCCTAAGGAGGTCCAAGAGCTCCTCCAATCCTATGAAGATGTGTTCCCAAATGAGCTCCCAAGTGGCTTGCCTCCTCTTAGGGGCATTGAGCATCAAATTGATTTCATTCCGGGGGCTACATTACCAAACAAGGCTGCCTATAGAAGTGATCCTAAAGCTACTCAAGAGTTACAACAACAAATTGGAGAACTTGTGAGCAAGGGCTTTGTGAGAGAGTCCCTTAGTCCGTGTCTTTGTCCCGGCCCTCTTAGTGCCAAAGAAAGATGGGTCTTGGAGGATGTGTACGGATAGTAGAGCTATCAACAACATTACCATCAAGTATAGGTTTCCCATACCTAGGCTTGATGACATCTTGGATGAGCTTAGTGGAGCTCAATTGTTTTCAAAGATTGATTTAAGGCAAGGCTATCACCAAGTAAGAATCAAAGAAGGAGATGAGTGGAAAACCGCATTCAAAACAAAGCATGGGTTGTATGAATGGCTTGTCATGCCATTTGGTCTTTCTAATGCACCAAGTACCTTCATGAGGCTCATGACCGAGGTACTTAGACCTTATTTGGGCAGATTTGTGGTTGTTTACTTTGATGATATCTTGGTTTATAGTCCTTCCAAGGAAGAGCACCTCAAGCATTTGCAAGTGTTGTTTGAAACTCTTAGGGAACACAAGTTGTATGGCAAGCTAGAGAAGTGTTCTTTTATGCAAAATGAAGTCCAATTCTTGGGCTTTATCATTTCTGACCGTGGCATATTGGTTGATCAAGAGAAGGTTAAGGCAATCAAATCATGGCCTATACCTAAGAATATCACGGATGTAAGGAGTTTTCATGGGTTGGCATCATTCTATAGGAGGTTCATCAAAGATTTTAGCACACTTATGGCTCCTATAACCGAATGTATGAAGAAAGGGGAGTTCAAATGGGGAGAGAAGGCTGAATCATCCTTCAATATTATCAAAGAGAAGCTTTGTGAGTCTCCTATTCTTACTTTGCCAAATTTCAATAAGTTGTTTGAAGTTGAGTGTGATGCTAGTGGCATTGGCATTGGGGCTGTCCTTGTTCAAGAGCACAAGCCAATTGCTTACTTTAGTGAGAAATTGAGTGGTGCCAAGCTCAATTACTCAACTTATGATAAGGAGTTCTGTGCTATTGTTCGAGCCTTAACCCATTGGAGTCACTACTTGAAACCACGACCATTCGTCCTACATTCTGATCATGAGGCTCTCAAATACATTAATGGTCAACACAAGCTCAATCATAGGCATGCTAAATGGGTAGAGTTCTTACAATCCTTCAACTTCTCAAGCAAGTACATAGAGGGGAAAGATAACATAGTGGCTGATGCATTGTCTAGGAGATTCATTATGTTGAGTTTCATGGAGCAAAGGGTCCTTGGGTTTGAGTACATGAAAGAATTATATGTGGAAGATCCGGATTTTAAAGGAGAATGGGAGCTTCTTCAATCTGGCCAAATCAAGCTCAAGAGCAAGTACTTGGTTCAAAATGGGTTCTTATTCTTTGGGAACAAGTTGTGTGTGCCTAGGGGACCTTATAGAAACTTATTGATAAGGGAAGTTCACTCCAATGGTCTTGCCGGGCACTTTGGCATTCAAAAGACCTATGACATACTCCAAGAGCAATTCTATTGGCCTAAGATGCTTGGGGATGTCCAAGATGTGATCAAGAGGTGTGCTCCTTGTCAACAATCAAAATCCTATTTCCAAACAGGCCCCTACACTCCTTTGCCGGTTCCAAATCAGCCATGGGAAGACATAAGCATGGATTTCATTGTTGCTTTACCAAGAACTCAAAGAGGGAAGGATTCAATCATGGTGGTTGTGGATAGATTCAGCAAAATGGCTCACTTCATTGCTTGCAAGAAAACCGAAGATGCAACTAGTGTGGCCGAGCTCTATTTCAAAGAAGTGGTCAAGCTACATGGTATTCCTAAGTCCATTGTCTCGGATAGGGATTCCAAGTTCATGAGTCATTTTTGGAGAACCTTATGGAAGCTACTCAAAACAAGGCTCTTGTTTAGCACCTCCCATCACCCCCAAACTGATGGGCAAACGGAAGTTACCAACAAGACCTTGGGGAGGATCCTTAGGTGCACGATTGCAAGATCATTGAAAGATTGGGACCTCAAACTAGCTCAAGCCGAGTTCGCCTTCAACCGAGCCCCTTCCACAACCACGGGCAAGTCTCCATTTGAGGTGGTATATGGCGTGAATCCTATGATGCCTACTGATTTGGCACCCATCAAAAGAAATACCATTGATTATGATGCTAAGAAAAGGGTTGAACAAATGCTCCATGTCCATGAACAAGTCAAGAAGCAAATTGAGAAGGCTAATGAGGCTCACAAGGCCAAATCCAAGGGTGTTAAGGGAACCAAAAGCTTTGAACCCGGAGATCTTGTTTGGATACACTTGAGGAAAGAAAGATTTCCAGAAAAAAGGAAGAATAAGCTCATGCCTAGAGCTGATGGTCCATTCGAAGTACTTGAGAAGTTTGGGTCCAATGCATACAAGATAAACCTTCCCGGAGAATATGGAGTCCATGGAACTTTCAATGTTGGGGATTTAAGTCCTTATTATGAAGAGATTGAGGAGGATAAGCTCGAGGATTTGAGGGCAAATCCTTTTCAAGAAGGGGAGATTGAAACAAATCAAACCGAGAAAGGCCACATTTCACCCGGTTTTGGACCTTGCACTAGATTGAGGTCTAACATGAATTCCGTCTAAGAAGTCGTGCCATTTTCCAGCATGGGATTAATCTTTGGTGAGTTTGGGACGTTTTTGTTTAGGAACTTATATCCCAAAGCCGTTCCTATCATAGAGTTTGCCAAGCTTTTTGAACAAATGCAATCGGGACCATGGCTGGAACAAGCTTAGTTTTTTGTGCATTATGTCGCTATCAACCTTCCTCTTTTGAACCAACAAAGCTCAAGGGACTTTATGGCTGCAACAAGGACTCTTACACGGTTTCCTCAAGCCCCATTTCAGTCCATATAATCATAAATAAGAAGTTGAGCTACAAACAAGGAAGTTTGGACTATTAGTTTACTTTCTTTGCTTTATGTCCTTTTCATTTCAGATTTGTCATAGTCCTTGGCTGCCGTTTTTCTTGGTCTTTAGCTGCTATTTTTGTGGCCCTTAGATGTAACTAGTAATCAAGGGTCAAGATTGTAAGCCTTGGTCTATATAAACCAAGCTAAACACTTGAGAACTTCAGATTTGATTGAACATTAATACAAGTGAAAACCTAGTTTTTCCTCTTAAATTCTTTGCTTTGTGCTAGAAGATCCTCCTATGCTTAGTGCTAGGGGTTGAGTGAGTTCTTTGCTAGGTGCTTGAACAAGCTCTTAGTCTTAAACCTTGGCTTTGTGCTTGGTTTATTTCATATCCAATTCACTCGATCCTTAGCATTTGAGTCACGGTTTTTAGCTTGTTTTCTGTCCATTTTCGTGTTCTTAGAGTTTTATTCCAGAATCCTTGCATTTTTTACCCATCACCTACCTTTTCAATGAGACTTGTAAGACATAAACCAACTCGAGTCTCATTAGACCATGCATGTTGTTGAGTAGGGAAGACTAAGTCGACTTGTAGGTGTTGTACAATCTAATCGATTCGGCTCCGGGACCCAAACTTTCCTAGGATTGTAAGATATAACCCAACTCAATCAATCACAACAAAAATTGCTTGCTTATAATTTGAGAACATGTTTGTATGATCAATTCCCATGAATCCCCTATGACCCCATGACACCCTAGTGCTTTTTATCAATTGTTTACAACCCTTTCAATTCATCTTGCTTATTTACTTTCATTGCTATTTAGTTTAGTGACCTTCTACATCAACCCAAATTGTGACACCCCTAAGACACCACTAGTCTCAATAGAAATCTCATTTCAATTCCCGTCCCTTAGGATCCGACCTTTACTTGCCTCTTTACTAATTGTAGAGTTGTTTGTGAAGCTATAAATTGTGTTTTGGTCTAGGTGCTCCTAACGACAAGTTACCGAAAAGATTTAGTAGGTCCGACCAAAAATGGCGCCGTTGCCGGGGACGGTGTTATCTTGATTTAGATTTTCTTATATTGTTATTAGTTGTGTCTTTCTTTGCCTTGAGGAAGTAAAACTCCTCAAGGTTTGTTCTAATTATTTTCAAGTTGTTTGATATTTTGCAAGATGGACCTTATAGATTGTTTTGTAGAGGACCACTTAAATATACCCTTCTTCAAAGATCCCATGCAAGCATTGGAAGCCTTGGAAGCAAGTGAGGCTAAAAATATGTATTGGGAATTGGAGGTAGATCTTTTTGAGGCCGCTATAGCTAACAAAGAACTCACTCATGCACAATCCGTATTGGTGCATAACATCCTAGTGGAAGCATGTCAACCTATAGAAGATGAGCAATCCATCCTAGAAGACATCTTACAAGCTCAAGAGCAAGAGGAATCCATCATGGAATTTGAATATGATGAGGTTGATGAGAATGAAGAACAAGTTGAATATGCTATGAGAATGGAATGTCTAATGGAGATGGAGCAAATTCTAAATGAAACCCCAAAGGAGAAAAGTGAGGTACAAACTCCTACTTTAAAACCCCTTCCCCCAAATTTGAAATATGCTTACCTTGATGAATCAAAGACCAAACCCGTGATGGTTAATGATAGACTTGATGAGAACCAATTGGGAAAATTGCTTGATGTGTTGAAACAACATGAGAAGGCTATAGGTTATAGTCTAGATGACCTTAAGGGGATAAGTCCCAATTTTTGCATGCATAGAATTCATTTAGAGGAAGACCATAGACCTACCATTCAACCTCAAAGAAGATTGAACCCCCACATGCAAGAAGTTGTCAAAGGAGAAGTTATGAAATTACTTGATGCGGGAATCATATATCCCATATCGGATTCTTTGTGGGTTAGCCCCCTCCAAGTGGTACCTAAGAAAGGAGGTACCACGGTAGTGACAAATGAAAAGAATGAACTAATACCCACAAGGATGATCACCGGTTGGCGTATGTGCATTGACTATCGAAAATTAAATTCCGCAACAAGAAAGGATCATTTCCCCCTACCATTCATTGACCAAATGCTTGAGAGGTTAGCCTCCAACAAAGTTTTTTGTTACCTTGACGGGTATTCGGGATTCTTCCAAATCCCTATACACCCGGATGACCAACATAAGACCACCTTCACATGTCCTTATGGTACTTTTGCATATAGGAGGATGCCTTTTGGTTTATGTAATGCCCCCGCCACTTTCCAAAGATGCATGATGAGTGTCTTCTCCGATTACCTAAAGACCATAATATAAGTTTTTATGGATGATTTTAGCGTTTATGGAAAGGACTTTGACTCATGATTGCATAATATTTCTCTTGTATTGCAAAAATGTGAAGATGTTAGTCTTGTTTTAAATTGGGAAAAGTGTCACTTCATGGTCAATGAAGGAATTGTATTGGGTCATTTAATCTCGGAAAAGGGCATCGAAGTCGATAAAGCTAAAGTTGAGGTGATAGAGAAACTCCCACCTCCCGTGAATGTTAGAGGGGTGAGAAGTTTTCTCGGTCACGCGGGTTTTTATCGCCGTTTCATAAAGGATTTTTCAAAAATAGCGAAACCCCTCACTCAACTTTTGCTTAAAGATGCCCAATTCCTTTTCACTGATGAGTGTGTTGAAGCCTTTAATAGAATCAAGGAAGCACTAATCTCGTCACCGATCATTCAACCTCCAAATTGGGAACTACCATTCGAGATTATGTATGATGCTAGTAACTACGCCGTTGGAGCGGTTCTTGGCCAACGGGTAGGAAGAGCTCTTCATGCCATCTATTATATAAGCAAGACTCTTTATCCCTCCCAAGTGAACTATGATACCACCGAGAAAGATCTTCTTGCCATTGTCTATGCTTTGGACAAATTCCGTTCCTACTTGCTTGGAAACAAAGTAATTGTCTTTTCGGATCACCGTGCCCTCCGACATCTCTTGATAAAGAAGGAGGCAAAACCAAGGTTGTTAAGATGGATTTTGCTTCTTCAAGAATTTAACTTGGAAATAAGAGACAAGAAAGGAGCCGAGAATGTAGTGGCGGATCACTTGTCAAGGATCCGGTTTCATGACGAAAATGGAGAAACCCCGATCAATGACTCATTTCTCGACGATATTTTGATGGCCATTCAAACAAAACTTGAAAGGCACATCACCCCATGGTTTGCCGATTATGCTAACTATATTGTTGGAAGAGTACTCCCTACAAATTTGAACCACAACCAAAGGAAGAGATTCCTATTCGAAGTGAAGAGGTACTTTTGGGACGACCCAAACCTTTACAAGGAATGTAGTGATGGGCTCTACCGGAGATGCATCCCTCAATGGGAAATTCAAGGAATCTTGGAAGGATGTCACTCATCACCCTACGGTGGGCACCATGGAGCAAGGAGGACCATTTCAAAAATTCTTCAATCGGGCTTCTATTGGCTGTGGACAGCGGGGGGCCCACGGGGGCGCTTGGGAGGAAGAGAACAAGCATTTGCATTTTTGTTGGAGTCGCCACCAATTTTTATGGGAAATTGGAACCGTTCGAATACCTCGTGCCATGTCAAGACACAAAGTAGAGACATGGACACCAAGCAATCGTTACCCTTAGAATTCTATGTCTAGAATGACTCTCGTGGATGCCAATGAACACGCATGTTCACAGAGATCTGGAGTAAGGGGTGAGGGTACGTATTAGGAAGTTCTTTTGATCGAACACCTAATCCCGCCCGCCTCGATAGCGGCCTCTACTAATGATTAGGGACATCATTTATACTCGATATATTGTCGGCTATATGCATGCAATGCAACATCCAAGTTTTAATCCTAGCATGTGAGAATTAACTAAGTCGGTGAGACAATTAATTTAGCATACAATTGGGTCGAAGTAGGATTTAATGTTCAATTACATGTGAAAACATACAAATGATACAAGGAACAATGATAAATATAATAAGAAAATTACGAAAACGAAAATTACAATAATTATAACGGATTAGGTGATTTATGGCGAAAATACCTTTAAAACGGATAATTTTGAGAAAAAGAATAAAGGAAAGAATTAACGAACAAATCAGAAGGTGATAATACGGATAATAGTTCATTATACGTAAGCTTTAAACTAGGTCAAACAACAACGGAGTTCAGAGGCAGAATTCAACCCGGAATAGGCGCAGCAGAGTTGCGTCCTTTAGAATAGGCGCAGCAGTTGCTGCGTCTGTTCCTGACCTGAATTCTGGCTGTGAAGCCGGAATTGCGTGTTGTTAATACTCGTCGGTAAATTTAATGATTGATTAAATTATTTACTCGGATGAAAGTGATTATCAAGCTATTTACATGTGATTAATGGTCATAAAAGCAATAAAACACGGATAAGACGGAATAAAGATGGATTATTTACATGAAAGAATGATTGATTAGTGACATAGGTGAACTAAATAGGTTAAACATGACGAATTAACGACGAACATGACGAATATCATGAATAACAGATGGAAATATATCAAAGATCGAATTCCTGAAACTCGATATGAACGAATCGAATTCCTACAACCCGGATTGAGTTTAATGACGAAAACCCGCAAATATGAGATTATAAGGGATTTAAGCCGAATTTAATGACGAATTAAACATGTTAATAATGAATGAATATACATGTGGGATGATAAGCTATTATGTCAAAGAATTAACAGGAAACAAACGAAACAAATAAGAAAAGAACGAATTACAGAGGACGAAGGAAGAAGAAAGGAAGCAGGAACTGCGGCAGCCTCACGAAGAGGCGCAGCAGGAACTGCGCTCCTTCAGAGGCGCAGCGAGCTTGCTTTGCGTCCTTTCTCGACGTTTATCTTCCGAAATCCGCAAAAAGAGGTTTTAAAGCACGATTTTAGAAATCGGTTTTAAGAGGTATTTTCGACATAAACCTTACATTAGTGGTACAAAAAGTAAATAAAAATAATAAAAGAGAGATTTACACCCTCAGACTTACATGTTTGACGAAACGAGAAGGACTAAGATATCGATTAGTGATGCTCGACGCGATTGTAAAGAAAGTGCCCTCGTAAGAGGAAAACGATTAGATTAATTAAGTTGATTATTGTGGAGTTGGTCAAATTGGTCGGTCATGCAAACGAGGCTGGTACTCAGAAGGATCGGAGCTTACGTGGCCGAAAGTTCAAGCACGTAGACGCCAAAAAGTAAGAACAAAGGTCTAGAATGCAAAGGGAGAAGAGAAGGGCGGACACTCGCGTGAGAAATATGAGGAGCGAAGGCTCCTATTTATACTAATCACGTGAAGGAATTAGGGTTTCGGAGAGTCTTTGGAAGTGAATCTCGGAAAGATATGAAAAAGATACGAAAATTACGCAGAAAAGGACCTGGGAAGAGGCGCAGCAGCCACTGCGTCTCCTAGAAGAGGCGCAGCACCTGCTGCGTCTGTTCCCAAGTGGTTTCCTCCTGCGGAAGAAAGATTTCCTTGTTTAAGTTATGGTAGGACGGAATAATTTGGTTTTCCTTAATATTTTATGTGAATATTACGAGAAATTGTTTACCAAAGGATAAAGATTGTGAAATATTTATAAAATATGGAATAGAAATATCCGGAACATTCCAGAACATTCTGACTCGGGATTTAACGGTTATCAGAAAATGAAGACGGTTTTAGTCCCGGACTCCAAATGTACTCTAATTCTTGTCAAAAACGATCAGTATCGGCACGTAGATGACAACTAAGAGGTAGACATTAGTATTTGAGCAATCACTTGATGATAAACTTACGAATCTGTCACAAATCGTTCCGCATAGCAAACATGCGGCCATCATCACCGGGTGGTTTGCGAGAGGTGCGAAATGAGGTATCTCTGAGCCCCCACTTTGACCGAGGCTTGGACAAGGCGAAAGTCAAAGTATAGCCATCAGTCAATCGAAGATTACAACTCGGCGACTATGGCGACGCGAGGCGGCTCAAGGGGTCTGAGCCAAGGACCTGTCGTCGGGAACATTTTAGAGTCTGTCGACTATCGGGGAGGGTCGTTTAAAGTCCATTAGACTACGTAAGGAGGCTCGCCAGCCATAAGAAGAGACCATACCTGGAACTTCTTGAGAGACGCTTCCGGAGGTGCATAGGAGCTATAGGAGCTAAATAAGGTGAGTAGCAGGACGCAGGCGGGAACTGCTGAGAGAAAACTGCTTGGGTAGTCTTCGAGAAATAATTGCGAGTAGCAGGACACAGGCGCGAATTGCTGAGAGAAAACTGCTTGGGTAGTCTTCGAGAAATAATTGCGAGTAGCAGGACACAGGCGGGAACTACTGAGAGAAAACAATGTTGATCTCCATGTCTCGAGAGGGAAAGTATATTCGCTTACTCTCGTTGGGGAACATGATCGGGAATTAATCTCCATGTCTTGAGAGGGAAAGTATATCCGCTTACTCTCGTTATAATGAAGGCGTGTCGAAACACCTGTGAAGGAATAAATGCTCGATGCGACAAGCAAAGTCTTGGAAGTGATAAATAATATGCAATAGTCTGCTGCTGGCTTGGAAAATGTGGATCCGAAATGAAAGAAAATCGTCAAACAGACCAAAAGGATAAAATAGCATCAGGGAAGAGGCGCACCAAGGATGGGCCCACAAATAACAAACTCATAACGAATTTTTGAAAACTCGTATGGAGGGAACACAAGGAAGAGGTGCAGCAAGAGCTGCGTCTCTTGGAAGAGGCGCGGCGCCTGCTGCATCTATTCCCCAAAGTGTTTTTCCTGCGTAAAAACGCGATAATCAGAAGGGTTTGCAAATCATTTGTTCGAAACATAATTCACACATTTTTCTCTCAAATCTTCACCATTTACGCCAAGGTTTGATCCAAAAGCTTGCATTAATCATGACTAATCAAGGTAGGTGTCTCATTCTTGCATTAATCTTCTATATTTGCTCAATTTGGATCGAAAAAATTAGGGTTTATGACCCAATTAATCGAAAATTTGGGGCTTTTCCCCCAAATGCATTTGCCTTGTGAATTTGGCATTAGAAATGGATAATTGGCAGTATAAGGAACATAACCATGCATTTGTTTTGAACTTTCGTTGAGTTTTGAGCATTTGAGTGAATTTGAGACGGTTTCACAGCTAAACCGTAAATTGCTTCGAAAATAGCCTTAGGATTGTCCATTTGCGACGAAACTTGATATTTGGGATCCTTGGATGATGGGTAAACTTCCTATCATCTCGGAAATTTGGTTTGTGACGGCTTTTTCAGGACACTTTTCTAGGGCATAATCGCCGTTATAACGAAATGCTGCCGAAATTTTGACTTGAACCCGGAAATAGGCTTCAAATTAGGCTTGACTTGACCCTAATTACCACATGAGTGATCGGGTTTGTGAGAATATGGCCAAAGATGGCGAGAAAAGAGCGGTTTCAGGGCTTCCAAAGGCTCGAAAATCCCTTAACCAAGGCTTGTCGTCACGTGACGCGGCCTAAATTTGCTTTAATGTTGCAGGTGACGAGGCTTCTACTTCTGGGAGGACTCCCATCGAGATAGACACTGCTGTGATCGAGGAGGCTTTAGAGCAGGCCTTCACCGCCGCGGTGATGGCTGCTGGGGACGAGATCCATGAGGAGGAGGCTGTTGAGGAGGAGGAGGCCCCGAGACGGGCCAACGTTGGACGAGGAGGTCGTCAGCTGAGGGGAGCACCCGCGTGGGCTGAGACCTGAGAGAGTAGGCACTTGCTGTGGGCCGCAGAGGGTCACCTGTCCTACAGGACGGTGAAGAGCTTGGTAAATAGGAATTCACTACTCATCACCCATCTTCTTTCATTCATTTGTTCACCTGTCCTACAGGACGGTGAAGAGCTTTTGTTTCAAATCCCAATAGGAGGCCGGGAACATCCGGTCATTCTCGGGCTACACGATAGCGATAGAGTGCTACGAGCGGCTGTCGTCGGAGGAGCGCGCCATGATCGAGCGTGGAGCGCTCGGTGCTTTGGTGCAGGCCTGGAGGGATATCGCAAAGAGGAAGCTGCGGGCTAACCTTAGCCTGGTCCGTGCTTTCTTGGACCGATTCTGGGATATGACTTCCACGTTTCACATGCCTTTTGGTGAGGTGGGAGTCACTTTGGAGGACTACGGCATGATTTCTGGTCTGCCGTGCGGGACTGAGGCTGTGGAGTGGCCGGAGACTGCCATGAGGGTGGACTTGGCCGAGGCTAGGAGGTTGATCGGCTGGAACTTGTCGCCGAGGGCTGGCACAGTGCTGGGTTTGGTGCCCAGCTCCTACGTTCGAGACTACTTTGCGGGAAAGATCCGACGCTGGTGACGATTGACGGGAGGGAGACGGCTCCTCCTTCCTGTACAGCTGAGCAGAGGCCGTTTGTGGCTCTGGTGGTTTCTGTCTTCGATCTACCTCGGAGACAAGGGAGAGAGGCTGTCGACGAAGCTTCTTCCCTTCCTTTCTAACCTGAGATCCCTAGGGCGTTGGGACTGGGTCACTGCTGGTTTTGCGGTCCTCATCCGCTTCATGAGGGCCATGGTTCGTCCGGAGTTGATGGAGAAGGGGACTTCTCCTGGCGCTGTCGGACCTGGACTACTGCTGGAGGTATGAACCTTCATTTAGACCAAAATCAATTCCTTTCTTTATCCAAATAAGAAAGATCGTTATTGACTATCTTGCTCTACATGCGTGGGTGTACTCCTACTTTCCGGGCCTCGCGCCCAAGAGGACGGAGCCGCTGGAGAAGGCCTATCCCGTGGTGAGGGATTGGGTGATGTGCAGGACGAAGAGCAAGCGTTCTTCTCACGGTGTCTACCGGCGGGACGTGAACGCTCTTCAGCTAGACAGCGTAAGCATTTCACTTATATTCATTTGCTTCTATATTGCCTTTAAATTGATCATAAGAATGATTCCTCTGTTTATCCTGTCCCAGTGAGTGCCCAGGACTTGGGCGGAGTACGCTGACACGCCTCCTTTTGTGGCTAAGGTCCTTCGGCCTAGGAGCTCGAGCCGACTGCTGTTGAGGACGTCGATGGGTCCTGTGTTGTACTTGGGCGAGCGCTTCGCTCGTCAGTGCTGTCGGGACGTGTTGACGGTTCCCGTCGATCCTCCCAGGACGATGTTCAGGGAGCCTTCTGAGGCAGAGAGGGAGGCTGACTTGGCTGGCGCTAGTGGTGACGCCCTCCTTCTTCCTGGCGAGGACTACTCGGCGTTCCTCTACGGGAGGTTGGCGTACTGGCCGGTAGTGGTGAGCATCCTTACTCTTCCTCTTTACTTGATTTTTTGAGAACTATGATGAAAGATCATCGATTAATGAGAAATATTTGGTTTTGTATGAGGTTGAGGCGGCGGGCATCGAGCCCCCAGAGTACCCCGAGACCCTTGAGTACACTGACGCGATCGGGAGGACGACGATCTCCGAGCTACGCGACTTTGACGTGGCTGTGACAGATGCTGGCCTGGACAAATGGCAGCATCTGATTCGGAGGGTGAGCCTCTAATTTTGTGTAATTTTCGTGTAAGAACACATTTGATTGAGTTTGTTCAATTATTGAGAACTTCTTTTTAAAAATGCAGGTTGCACCGTCTCGGTTCGTGGCGTTATGGAGGGTGGCCAACCGGCTGCGAGCTACTGCCGTCGAGGCACTTGTCGGTGGTCGAGGCCGTCAGGTATGAGCCTTGTGCCTGTTTCATTTTTGAATTTTGAATTTCCAAATTTTCTTGAAACGATTGACATGAGCCAATCTTGTTGTTTACAGGGGGACCGCGAGCTGGAGCGAGAGTTGACCCAGTCTCGGGAGGAGACAGCTCGCTTGTTGAGGGAGCTCGAGGTTCGAGACGCCGAGATTCTTGCGCTCTTGCGGCAAGGGTTGCGAGAGCGGAGGGCGACCAACAGTAGTTTTGTCCAGTTTTGATTGTTTGTTGGCTGTATTTTGCACGCTTGTACATTTGGACCTTCATTTTGGACATTTCGGACTTTGTTTGGGGCTCGAGCCCCCGGTTTGTTGTACATTTCCCTTTTTGGTTGTATATGAGATGGCTCGAGTGCCTTTGTTCTTTGGGTTGCGTTGCTTGTGCCTGCAGGTTAGCTTTGAACAGGTTTGGTAGATGACTGTTTACGCCGTCATGCTGCCGAAATTTACATAGAAATCACGCAAAACATACATTTGTATATATACATGGCCTTAATTAGCGCAAAACGAATGACTAAAAAGAATGGAAAAATGCAAAAATTTTGTCGGAAATGACCGGACGGTAGGGAGGGTTACCCCCTAAAAAAAGGAAAAAAATAGAAATCTATAAGTTAGAAATGAGATGATTAAAAAAAGAAATGAAAGAAATGAAATAAATTTAAATCGAAATGAGAATTATTTCTTAAAATGAATATGTACAAGTGTGGTAAAATGACGAAAATGTCGATGTCGTCTCGAAATGCGTGCCCGCGGAATTAGGAAACACGAAATATGGTAACTTCCACGTATTTACCAAAATAATAACCCGTAGGAATAGAAAATTATTCGTCATGGAATTAGGAAAGATCCAACGCGGAAAATCACAGAAGTTAAACTAAGGAAGAGGCGCAGCATGAGCTGCGTCCCTTTGAAGAGGCGCAGCAGGTGCTGCGCCTGTTCCCAGGTTGTTCCGTTCTGGCGGATTTTTGAAAATAGAAATTATTATAAATAGAGACGTCGATGGAGCTTTTATTCACACAATTCTTCCGTCTCTTCTTCGTCTTATTACATAAAACTCTCAAAATAATCTTTCATCATGAATACTTTAGAGGTTCGCTTAAAAGAATGGACCAACGAATTTTCCAACACGGAGAAATATGATATGGGCGCCTATAATCTTGGATCATTGCTGAGTTTGAAGCTTATCAAGGTTGTCAAACCGTTCTTGGATGCTTGTCTTGGTTATTGGGACCCGAGTTACCATGTTTTTGCGTTCCCTGGAGGCGATATTTGCCCATTTCCTGAAGAAATTGCTGCGATTGGTGGATGGGACCCTGAACACTTGCCTGCCATTTCTTCTACTTCGCAAGGGTACAAGAGCAAATTTAGAGACTTGCTTGGGTTGACTAGACTCGAGGTGGACCGTCTAGTGACCTCGAAGGGAGTGCGAATGTTGGACTTCATTGACCGATTTATTAACAGGGCTGACCCCACCGTTTCTTATGTTGCCAGGCAAAGGGCATTTGGGTTTTGCTTGTTGCATGTGTATGTCTTCCAAGGGCATGTTGATGAAGACTTGAGAGGTGATCCCCGTCTTCTGGGCCTTGTTGAGCAAATGGAGTTGCGCAGGAGCCCAGCTTGTTTATGCTTAGGAGAGATCCTGTTGGGCTTGGATAATAGGAAAGCCAATCGCGACCTACCGTATTTGGGAAGTCCCGTCATTCTGCAGGTAAAAGAACATTCCTTTTTTTTTTTTATTTTTTTTATTTTTTTTTTCCGTTTTTGATGTCTAATACCCGCTTTTGGTAGGTTTGGCTTATGGAACGGGTTCGATTGATCGAGCCCCCAGTTCATGTTCCTTCTTATCATGCTCGTTCAATTGCCATGAGGACCAGGCTTTACATGGTGGATTTCACCCGAGTCTGCAATTATTGGGAGAACAAACTGAAGAGTGATGATGGCCCGTTGATTAGGTGGATTATGCCGTGGTGGAATCTCAAATCTGTCACTGGAGTGTCTTCTTTGGATCCTACTCGGTCCGTACGCATTCCTGGCTTGGAATTTATGGTGTGCATTTTCCCGGAAAGGCTGATGAGACAAGTTGGACTAAAGCAGACGATCCCGAAGCTTGATACTGTCTCGCAGACTGCTGTGGCGCTTACTACAGAGAGCCGAAGGGAGTGGGCCATTAAATGGGCTCAAAGTAATGTATGGTTCTTGAACTCTTCTGCTAATGCCTTATGGGTGTCGGATTCTTATCTGCGATGGAGGAAAGCTACTACTCCGGAAGAGCGCGAGAGATTGAGGAAGCGCGAACCCGTTGACTACAAGGCGCACGAGGTGGAGAAAGAGAAAGAAAAGTATTTGACTGAGGGAGAGGAAGAAGCCGGGTTTCAATTTGTTCATCCTTCGAAGAAACCGAAGACCTCTCCTGTCGTAGAGATGGTGATTGGCAAGAATGGAAAGTCTAGGCCTCGAGAAAGACCTTTGGTGATTAGGTCCGAAGTGGCGCAAGAGCGTCCGGCTCGAGGTCGTGACAAGAAATATGATAAGAACGACAAGGGCAAAGGGAAGATGGAAGAGTAGCCCGAGTCTTTATATATTATTTATTATTATTTGTAATAAAAAGGTGGGGTTTTTAGAATCCTAGCCTATTCTATTTTTATTATGTAGCGTACTATTACTATTAGAAAATGAATGAAATAAAAAAAAGGTTAAATGGTTATGAAACCGTTGTGATTTTCTATTTATTATTCTTGTCGAATTCCAAATGCAATGCAAATGTCCTTCTATTTACATTTTAAAAATAGTGGGTTGTATCCTGTAAAGGATTGCCTACGTATTCACTTAAAGAAATGAAATCAAACCCTTGCGCGTAGTTCGAGTAAATGTAAAAGAATAATTGTTCTAAGCAAGAGCTTGTAGTGAACTTAGAAAATAAGCATGAGCTTTTGCTTACTCTGAAGGTGCAAATTTTAGTTTATTTGATGATATGAGGACGACAAAAATTGTCAAAGTGCAAGAGCAAAGTGATATTAGCTTATTTTAGCTTGGCCAGAGGCCGTTTATTTAGTGCCACAAGAGCGACACGTGAGGTTACGCGAGGCGCGTTTTTGTTCCTATTCTAGGCATAGTACCGTTTTAATTGGTCGAGGTTTGTTGGGTTGGAAAACTCATTCCCGTCTAGGTCTGTGATTCTAACCGCACCCCCTGGAAGTATGGACTTGACTAGAAATGGTCCGGTCCAATTAGGTTTGAATTTTCCCCGTGGTTCAACGGGTAGAAGAGCTCCAACCGATTTAAGTACTAAGTCTCCTTCCTTGATGTTTCTTGGCCTAACCCTTTTGTTGAAAGCTCGTTTGATACGTGCTTGATATGTTTGGACATTATGCAAGGCGCATAGCCTACGTTCATCCAGGAGGATGAGTTCTTCATATCTATCCCTCTTCCAATCGACTTCTAGGATTTGACTTTCGAGTAAAATACGCAAGGATGGTATCTCTAGCTCGACTGGTTGTACAGCTTCCATGCCGTAGGTCAAATAGAAAGGAGTAGCCCCAGTGGGCGTCCTAACAGATGTACGATATCCCCACAAAGCAAAGGGTATCTTGCTTGGCCAATCTCGATAGTTGTCAATCATCTTCTTGAGAATTGGGACAACGTTCTTATTTGCTGCCTCTACCGCGCCGTTAGTCTGTGGTCTATAGGGCGAAGAGTGGTGATGCCTAATCTTGTATTTGGCTAGCAATTACTCAGTCCCAGCTTGGAAATGTGATCTATTATCACTAATGATCTCATGTGGGCAACCGTATCGACAGATGATGTTGTTTTGTATGAACTTTGCCACATTTTTAGCCGTGAGACTAGTGTAGGAAGCCGCTTCTACCCATTTGGTGAAATAGTCGATTGCCACTAGGATGAAACAGTGACCTCCTGTTCCGGCTGGGGTTATCTTCCCGATTATGTCAATTTCCCAAGCAGAAAATGGCCAAGGAGAGGTCATCGTGTAGAGTAATAAAGGAGGGATATGTTGTACATTCAGGAAGATTTGGCAATTGTGGCAATGTCTTACGTATTTGATGCAATCGGATTCCATTGTGGTCCAATAATACCCCAGACGTGTGATTTTCTTTGCCATCATGAGCCCACTCATGTGAGGACCGCATTCTCCATCGTGGACTTCTTCCATCACCTTTCGTGCCTGTGAATGATCAAGGCAACGTAGGATTACACCAAGAGGTGTTGTTTTGTATAACTCTCCTTGCATGAGCACGTATTCGGAAGCTAATAGGCGTATAGCACGTTGTCCCCTTTTGTCCATATCGGGTGGATAGGTATCATTGAGCTTGAAATTTAGAATTGCTTGGAACCAGGGTTCCTGCGCGATTTCCTCTTTGTCGGTGATTTGGTGTACATAAGCCGGCTCTGACCGTCGTTCGATGCACAAAGGCATTTCCACCATGTCATCTGGCATATTAATCAAAGATGCAAGTTTTGCAAGAGCATCTGCAAATTGATTTTCTTCCCGAGGTAGGTGTAGATATGTCACGTGATCAAAGAATTGGGCAACATGGTCTATTCTGGCTTGATAAGGTGCTAGGCTTTCGCTTCGAATCTTCCAAGATCCTGTAACTTGGTTGATGATCAGTGATGAATCCCCATGTACTCGGAGGTTTTTAATGCCCAAGCTTACTGCCGCTTGTAATCCGATGAGACAAGCTTCGTATTCGGCAGCATTATTTGTCACCTCGAAGTCGAGTTTGACAGCGATTGGTGTATGCTCGTTTTCAGGAGAAATGAGCAACACTCCTATTCCTAATCCTCTTAAGTTTGATGCCCCATCAAAGTAAAGGTCCCAGGAGTCTACATCAGTTTGGAGTATATCCTCGTCCGGAAATGACCAAGTATCTATTGTTTGTGCATCATTGATGGGATTTTCTGCGAAGAATTCGGCAACGGCATGACCTTTTATTACTTTAAGAGGCACGTATTTGAGATCAAATTCTGAGAGCATCAAGGTCCATCTTGCTAGGCGTCCGTTGAGGACGGGTTTCTCGAAGAGGTATTTGACTGGATCCATTTTGGAGTATATTTTGACGGAGTAGCTAAGCATGTAATGGCGTAGCTTCTTCGTCGCCCACACAAGAGCGAGGCATGTCTTTTTGAGTTGTGAGTATTTGCACTCGTACTCCAAGAACTTCTTACGAAGGTAGTAGATAGCTCTTTCTTCACTTCCTACGGTCTGAGCTAGCATGGCACCCGTGGCTGTTTCGGTTACTGTGAGATATAAACCAAGAGGTTGATCTCGTTGAGGTGGCATGAGCACTGGTGGTTTAGCCAGTATTTCTTTGATGCGGTCGAATGCCTTTTGACAATCATCATCCCACATGGTGTGGTCTGTTTTCTTGAGCTTCTTGAAGATAGGCTCGCAAATCATGGTGAGTTTCGATATGAATCGACTTATATATTGCACTTTTCCCAGGAATCCTCCGACTTCTTTTTCTGTTTGAGGTTGTGGCATTTCGATCAGAGCCTTGATCTTGGAAGGGTCTATTTCTATACCTCGTTGGCTAACGACGTATCCCCGGATTTTGCCAGATGTTACTCCGAATGTGCATTTCTGAGGATTGAGCCTCATGTTGTATTTTCGTAGCCGTGCGAAACATTTGCGAAGGTTCGCAATATGCCCATCTCTATCCTTGGATTTGACAATCATGTCATCTACGTATACCTCAACTTCTTTGTGCATCATGTCATGTAAGAGTGTAGTTGCGGTGCGTTGATATGTAGCTCCGGCGTTGATCAATCCAAATGGCATGACCGTATAGCAATAGGTTCCCCATTGAGTGACAAAGGCGGTCTTATGCATGTCTTCTATGACCATCTTGATTTGGTTATAACCCGCATACCCATCCATGAAGGATTGTAACGCGTGGTCTGCAGTATTGTCCACCAATATGTGGATGTGTGGTAGAGGGAAGTCATCTTTAGAGCTTGCTTTGTTTAAGTCCCTAAAATCAACACAAACACGGATTCTCCCATGTTTTTTGGGTACAGGTACTATGTTGGCTACCCAGTCGGAATACTCGGAAACTTTGATGAACCCGACTTTGAATTTCTTGTCAACTTCTTCCTTAATTTTGAGAGCCCATTCCGTTCTCATTCGTCGAAGCTTCTGTTTTACAGGTTTGAAACCTTGCTTAATCGGGATTCTATGTTCGGCGATATCCCTGTCGATCCCTGGCATGTCTTTGTAGGACCAAGCGAAAACGTCTTTGAACTCGTTTAGGAGATCTATGAAATCGGCCCTTTCGGTAGAGTTCAAGGTAGTCCCTATCCTAAGTTCTTGGGGTTCTAGTTCGGTTCCTACATTGATGGGTTCGGTGTCCTCTATTACTGGTCCCCCTTCCCCTTCCTGGAGTATTTATTTGGCTACGTAGGGAGGTATTTCGATTGAGTCTGGGTCTTGGTCATCCTCAGTATCATCGTAAACAGAATTGCACTCAAGATAACACAAAAAGTAAGCAGAACCTGATTTATTCATATTAAGGTTTGAGTAAAGTTGAAACAAAGAAGCCATCTGATCCATGGTCAGTGGCGGCAAAGGGACAGTGGTTGGGACATTTCCCGAACTACTGTTACTACTCAAGGCTAAGCTAGGAGAAACAGAGGGAATGGGGATGACGACAGGAGGAGACTCCCTAATGACTTCTCTAGACTCCGACTCTGACTCCGACTCTGACTCGAATTCATCGTCTTCTGGTTCTCCTTTGAACATCTGTCCTTCTCCAGTGGTGAGCTTGAAGAGTATACCTTGAATGTTGGTCCACTTGATTGATTTTCTCCATCCTTTCTGCTGACTTGCGTTGGTTTCTGTGATTAACGCGGTGGGGTTGAAGCGATCGTCTTGAAGTATCATGGTAATGATCTCGTACTGCGCGGCCCTAACAAATCGATCTTCTCCGAACAATAGACTAACAACTTGTTCGTCTAAGCAAGGTGCTTGACGGGTTTTGACGGTAGGAACCGTTTCTGGAGGGATGAAGTAGCAATCGTGAAAGATCTCGATTCCGGCTAGCTTCTTCTCGAGATAATGCCAAGGCTCGGGAAATCCGTGAAAGAGTTCTAGACTTCCTTCTTCAACAAAGTACCCATTTAGGGTAGGGGGATAGGGTCGCATTTGGACTCCTACATGCTTACGGTTTTGGACTTGAGCGAGCATCTCGAGAACCTCTTCTTTGGTGGGTTTGTACCCTAGTCCAAGGGGTATCCTCTTTGAGTTGCCTTCCTTGTATGGTGCGAAGGTGTTTCTTCGGGTAGGGTTCAAAGGCATTCCAGGAAAGTATCCCTGGGTTTTGAGCATGTGGTTGACCACTAAGTTGGAGTAGGGATCATAGTATAAGGGTGCCAATTCATTTTCTATGACACTTATGCTTTGGAAGCCCCCAAGTTCGTATACGGGATCTGCAAGGACTTGATTGTTCGACTTCTTTTCGATTATTGCCTTGATGGGTGACGAAGTGATCGTCACCACTTTGCCATTTAGTGGGATCTTGATCTTTTGATGAAGGGTGGATGTTACCGCTTTGGAAGCGTGAATACAAGGTCTTCCTAGGAGTATGTTGAAGGAAGCTTCGATGTCCACTATTTGGAAGTTAACCTTTCGCTCAATTGGCCCTGTGGCTATGGTTAGGTTAACAAGTCCTACCACCTTTCGTCGTGTACCATCGTATGCACGCACACCTTAATTGGTAGGGGTCCAATCCGACTCTTTCATGCCTAATTTGTATGCCGTTTTGTGGGGTATGACGTTGACCGCAGAGCCATCATCTACCAAGGTCATTGACACATTTTTCTTTAGACAAATTACAGTGATGTAAAGAGCTAGATTGTGACTAGCGCCAAAAGGTGGCAAATCTTCGTCTGAGAAAGTAATAGGATTACTTAGCTTTGGTGATTCTTGGAAGACCAAGTTGACTACATCTTCGGGTGTCTAGTTATGTGCTACATTTAGTTTGGCCAAAGCTTGCAGTAAAGCTTGGCGATGTGGGAATGAGCTCGCTATTAATTGCTAGACTGAAAGATCAGCCTTTGTCTTCTGTAATTGCTTGAGCAAATGGTCAGTGGAGTCCTCTTCGTTATCATTTGGTGTGACAACGTTGGTTGGACCATTTTTAGTAGCGCTTTGATATGGACGTCCCGAACGAGTTAGGTGGTCCACATCTTGGTCTTCACCATTTTGGACTATTTCCTTGACGAGGGAGTTCTCAATGAGATACTCGTCCTCATCGTCGTCGGCCCAAACTCCATTGATTGTAGCTAGTTTCCTCATTCTCATGATTTCATCTTCTAGTCGTATGATTTGGTGGACTAGTCTATCAACCATGGCGACTATTTCTTGCATAGTAGCGTTTTGAGAGAAGATTAGTGGCACATGCTCCTTGGGTGTTGCGTTGGGATCACGTAAAGTTGTCACCACATTTTCTAATTCCCAAACTTGTCCATCCACACTCCTTGCCCATGTGATGAAGTCGGAAATGGTAGGGGAGATGGTAGAGTAGAACCCTTCATTTTCGATTGCATGGATTTCGTCTTCAATTGGAGAAATGAGGTGTGAACAATCTAATTTAGATTCGTCACTTGTAATCACTAGAACTCCAAGAGGATTTTGAGTGTTGTTGGGTTTACCTCCCGGCGGTATTGGTAGTCGACCATCTTCAATCATGTCTTGAAGCACATTTTTCAACTTATAGCATTTTTCTGTGTCGTGCCCCTTGCCCCTATGGTATTCACAGTACGAGTTCTCATCCCAGAACTTGGATTTCCTTTCGGGTTCTGGAGTAGGTCCAATGGGTTGGAGTTTGCCTTGCTTCATTAACCTTTTTAGAGCGTTGGAGTAAGTGTCCCCAAGATTTGTGAATTTCCTTGGTGGAGTACTTTTCTTGGATGGCTCGAGAAGGTTAACTTCATCGGTCTTGCTAGTGGAGCCGTATGAACGACTTGTTGAGCCTTGACATCCTCGACCTACCGTTTTGGACAAGAGCCCTTTACGGATGTCATCTTCAATCCTTGTCCCTAGTACGGTTAAGTCCTTGAAAGTCTTGATGTTTTGGTATCTCAAATGGTTGGCATAAATGGGTTTGAGATTATCCACAAACTTCTCCACAAGGGTAGCCTCATCCGGGCGTTCAACTAGTTGGGTACTAGTCTTCCTCCACCTACTTAGGAAGTCGGTGAATCCTTCTTTGACATTTTGGGTAAGAACCTCTAGAGTGCGCATGTTAACTTGGATCTCGGCATTATCCACATATTGCTTAGCAAACTCGATTGCGGCATCTTCCCAAGTAGCGACCTTCTTGTGTTCTAAGGAATAGAACCATTGCTTCGGAATGGTGTCAAGAGATGAAGGAAAGATCCTTAAGAACATCTCGGGTTTGATGCCTTTGATAGACATGTAATCCTTGAAGGCACGGATGTGGTTCAAAGGGTTTTCGTGCCTCTTGAATTTAGGGATATCCGTCATATTGAAGTTGGTTGGCAATTTGGAATTGACGGCCTCGTACTTGCGGTTATTCTCCCTATAAATGTCATCCCCTTTAAGGTAAATCAATTGCTCCTCTAAGTATTGGAGTCTTTTCTTGGCTACAGTTAGTCCCATGGTAGGATTTTCATCCCTGGATTCATCCGCGGAGTCACCTATTACTTCCCTTTCATGAGGAGGTAACCTCCCCTCTACGGCATAGATCCGGCCCTCGATGATCTCAAGGCGATCATGGACTTGGTCTTGGGTAACTTGGATTTGGGCTAGCGCGGCTAGGATTCGATCATTACCATCTTGAAGTTGGTGGAGGTTTGTTTCGCTGGATCCAGGCATCTTGAAAACTGGATAAGAGACCGATGACGAATCAAAACACGATCGACCAATCTAACACACTTGCTAAAAGAAGAAATGTTTTGACTCGTGAAGTGGGTGTGTGCCACTTGTGTTGAGTGAGCTTTGAAGAAAGGACAGGAATTCTGAAAATGTGTATCCTAGTCAACTATAGTGTAGTTGTAGGAGTGGACTCGAAGTGAGGTTTCGAAATGGGCTTGTGACCCGGATTTTGACTCGACAAATGGACAGAGTTTAGACTGGGTTTTGCGCTAATCAAATGGCTTTTTTCGAAATTTTGATTAAAAAAAGGATTTTGATTTTTTTTTTTTTACAAAAATCGTCATGGTTTCGTTTAGAAATGGTGATAACGTAAGGTACAAACATTTATACAAGCATTATAACGGGATGCTGAGTGCATTTAAAAGGGTTTTGGTTTAAAGGGTGGGTTGCCATACCGGACCATCAAACCCGAAGTCTGTGGAGAGGCTCGTACCAAACAAGAGTAAGGCCGATTCCTAGTCCATTTCCTCAAGTAGTGAAGGCCCTTGATACAAACAAGAGTAAGCATCATTGTATGGATGACATCAATCGCTATCCATCCTTAGGCCCAAATAAGAATTAGGACTGTTTAGACGGGACAATTGGTCGAATGGGTTGGGTTGGGCCTAGGAAGGCCGAATAAAACGGTCTAGGAAGACCGAGATATGAAAACCGACAATTGTCTTGTACAAATTATTCCCTAACCTTGTTCAAGTTTCACCCTTGGCTACACGTAAGTGTATTATCCCCAGCGGAGTCGCCAAACTGTGGACAGCGGGGGGCCCACGGGGGCGCTTGGGAGGAAGAGAACAAGCGTTTGCATTTTTGTTGGAGTCGCCACCAATTTTTATGGGAAATTGGAACCGTTCGAATACCTCGTGCCATGTCAAGACACAAAGTAGAGACATGAACACCAAGCAATCGTTACCCTTAGCATTCTATGTCTAGAATGACTCTCGTGGATGCCAATGAACACGGATGTTCACAGAGATCTGGAGTAAGGGGTGAGGGTACGTATTAGGAAGCTCTTTTGATCGAACACCTAATCCCGCCCGCCTCGATAGCGGCCTCTACTAATGATTAGGGACATCATTTATACTCGATATATTGTCGGCTATATGCATGCAATGCAACATCCAAGTTTTAATCCTAGCATGTGAGAATTAACTAAGTCGGTGAGACAATTAATTTAGCATACAATTGGGTCGAAGTAGGATTTAATGTTCAATTATGTGTGAAAACATACAAATGATACAAGGAACAATGATAAGTATAATAAGAAAATTACGAAAACGAAAATTACAATAATTACAACGGAGTAGGTGATTTATGTCGAAAATACCTTTAAAACGGATAATTTTGAGAAAAAGAATAAAGGAAAGAATTAACGAAGAAATCAGAAGGTGATAATACGGATAATAGTTCATTATACGTAAGCTTTAAACTAGGTCAAACAACAACGGAGTTCAGAGGCAGAATTCAACCCGGAACAGGCGCCGCAGAGCTGCGTCCTTTGGAAGAGGCGCAGCAGTTGCTGCGTCTGTTCCTGACCTGAATTCTGGCTGTGAAGCCGGAATTGCGTGTTGTTAATACTCGTCGGTAAATTTAATGATTGATTAAATTATTTACTCGGATGAAAGTGATTATCAAGCTATTTACATGTGATTAATGGTCATAAAAGCAATAAAACATGGATAAGACGGAATAAAGACGGATTATTTACATGAAAGAATGATTGATTAGTGACATAGGTGAACTAAATAGGTTAAACATGACGAATTAACGACGAACATGACGAATAGCATGAATTACAGATGGAAATATATCAAAGATCGAATTCCAGAAACTCGATATGAACGAATCGAATTCCTACAACCCGGATTGAGTTTAATGACGAAAACCCGCAAATATGAGATTATAAGGGATTTAAGCCGAATTTAATGACGAATTAAACATGTTAATGATGAATGAATATACATGTGGGTTGATAAGCTATTATGTCAAAGAATTAACAGGAAACAAACGAAACAAATAAGAAAAGAACGAATTACAGAGGACGAAGGAAGAAGAAAGGAAGCAGGAACTGCGACAGCCTCACGAAGAGGCGCAGCAGGAACTGCGCTCCTCCGAAGAGGCGCAGCAGTTGCTGCGTCCTTTCTCGACGGTTTATCTTCTGGAAATCCGCAAAAAGAGGTTTTAAAGCACGATTTTAGAAATCGGTTTTAAGAGGTATTTTCGACATAAACCTTACATTAGTGGTACAAAAAGTAAATAACAATAATAAAAGAGAGATTTACACCCTCAGACTTACATGTTTGACGAAACGAGAAGGACTAAGATATCGATTAGTGATGCTCGACGCGAATGTAAAGAAAGTGCCCTCGTAAGAGGAAAACGATTAGATTAATTAAGTTGATTATTGTGGAGTTGGTCAAATTGGTCGGTCATGCAAACGAGGCTGGTACTCAGAAGGATCCGAGCTTACGTGGTCGAAAGTTCAAGCACGTAGACGCCAAAAAGTAAGAACAAAGGTCTAGAATGCAAAGGGAGAAGAGAAGGGCGGACACTCGCGTGAGAAATATGAGGAGGGAAGGCTCCTATTTATACTAATCACGTGAAAGAATTAGGGTTTCAGAGAGTCTTTGGAAGTGAATCTCGGAAAGATATGAAAAAGATACGAAAATTACACAGAAAAGGACCCGGGAAGAGGCGCAGCAGCCACTGCGTCTCTTGGAAGAGGCGCAGCACCTGCTGCGTCTGTTCCCATGTTTCCTCCTGCGGAAGAAAGATTTCCGTGTTTAAGTTATGGTAGGACGGAATAATTTGGTTTTCCTTAATATTTTATGTTAATATTACGGGAAATTGTTTACCAAAGGATAAAGATTGTGAAATATTTATAAAATATGGAATAGAAATATCCGGAACATTCCAGAACATTCTGACTCGGGATTTAACGGTTATCAGAAAATGAAGACGGTTTTAGGCCCGGACTCCAAATGTACTCTAATTACTGTCAAAACGACCGTATCGGAACGTAGATGACAACTAAGAGGTAGACATTAGTATTTGAGCAATCACTTGACGATAAACTTACGAACTGTCACAAATCATTCCGCGTAGCAAACATGCGGCCCAATCATCACCGGGTAGTTTGCGAGAGGTGCATAAATGAGGTATCTACATTGGCCTAAAATGTTTCAAGATACAAGAGAATACATCATTCATTGCGATGCTTGTCAAAGAACGGGGAATATCTCTTGGAGGAACGAAATGCCACAAAGGGGCATTCTAGAGGTAGAGATCTTCGATGTTTGGGGAATCGACTACCAAGGGCCCTTTGTGACATCCAATGGAAATAAGTACATCCTTGTGGCTGTAGACTATGTCTCAAAATGGGTAGAGGCAATTGCCACTCCAAATGATGATGCAAAAACGGTCACCAAGCTCTTCAAGAAGATAATCTTCCCAAGATTTGGAGTTCCTAGAGCAATCATAAGTGATGGAGGAACGCATTTTCATGAAAAGAAACTTGCATCTCTTTTAACCAAATATGGTGTCCAACATAGAACCGGCTTGGGGTATCATCCTCAAACAAGCGGTCAAGTTGAAGTTTCAAATAGAGAGATCAAACAAATCCTTGAGAAAGTTGTGAACAAGACCTGAAAAGATTGGAGCACAAAGCTTGATGAAGCTCTTTGGGCTTATAGGACGGCCTATAAGACTCCCATAGGAGCCTCCCCTTACAAGCTTGTCTATGGAAAAGCATGTCATTTACCAATCGAATTGGAGTACAAAGCTTTTTGGGCAATCCGAGCTCTTAATCTCGATCTCAAGTTAAGTGGTCAAAAGAGGATGATTCAAATTCAAGAGTTGGAGGAATTCCGACTACAATCCTATGAGAATGCCAAGATCTACAAAGAAAAGACGAAATTGCTCCATGACAAAAGGATTAGACAAAAGGCCTTGCACAAAGGGGACAAAGTCCTTCTATTCAATTCCCGCTACCGACTTTTTCCGGGAAAGTTGAACTCTAGATGGATGGGTCCCTATGTGATAACCGAAGTTGGAAGATATGTAGATTTTGAACTAAAAGCGGAAGATGGAAGCAAGTTCAAAGTCAATGGTCAAAGATTGAAGCCATACTATGAAGGAGCGTTTATTGGAGAGGTCGAGGTCACCTACCTCGGGCCTTCTCATCCTTGAAAGAACCAACAAAGGGAGAGTTTGGTGGAGTCCTCCCTAAACCACCACTTGTAAATATTTCTAACTCCCTAACTCGCATTTTAATTCTTAATTTGCATTTTTGTCATTTTTGGATTTTTTTTATACTTTGATCAAGATAATTATCATGTTTGAGAGAAGTGAGGGAGGGAATAATAATTTCAACTGATGTGTAGTGCTTTAGCTTAGTGTGGGGATAGCAATTGCCTAGACTATTCATGCCTTAGTAGTGCCCCCCACAATGAAGAACACGAGATTTTGAAGAATGAAAAATGACAAGGGATATGCAAGGTACACGGGTAGAACTGAATCCGGGTAAAAGGGGTAGAACCCGAGCGGTTTCAAGAGAATCCGCCCGTCTTCAGACAATCCGGGCATATTGGGCAGAAGACGCCCGTCCTTCTGAGCTGAATTTTTGAATTTTTGTGACTGTTAACGAATCCGGGCGTCCTACAGTAGAATCCGCCCGTCTTCATAAAGACGCCCGCCCTGAAAGAGAAGACGCCCGTCTTTTGGCTGAGAAAAAACAAGAAAAATCCCTGGAAAGGAATCCGCCCGACTTCTCTCAAAGACGCCCGTCCCGCATTTTCAAATCCGCCCGTCTTTGCTAGAATCCGCCCGTCTTTAGGCGAGAATTTCCCAACCCAGAACAGGCAGAATCCGGACGTCCCGAAGGAAAGCCGCCCGTCTTCCCCCTGCATTTCAAATTTTTCGGGTTTATTATAAACCCCATCCCACATTCATTTACTCGTTCCTTCATTCAAAACACTACCCATAAACCCCATAACTCCAAAACCCTCATCCTCTCCATTACAAAATCAAGATTCATCAACAACATTCACCAAAATCAAACCAAAACATCCTTTTAACAACAAATTAATCACTCCTCTTTCAACAACAATCAAAACCAAGCACAAAATCTTCAACATTTGATTCGATTTTTGAATTCATAAAGGCAAAGCCTTTCATCTTTAAATCGATTTGGGTGCACTAAAAATTGAAGATTTTTCAATCTTTTCTTGGTTTATTCATCAATGGCAAAGACAAAGGGAGCAACAAAAGCATTGGCTATGGTGGTAGCTAGCCCAAACTTGGAGGTGCAACAACAACAACCTCCCATGGAAGCAACAACATCTACCACTCCGGAAATTGCTCAACTTTTGAATTATCCGGAGGTAATTTTCATTTCCAAATCCCATAGGGACACTTTTGCCAAGTTTTCTAGTAAATCATTTCTATCCACCAAGTTTATTTGTGAAGATGCCTTAGATAAGTTGGGTGTCCTTGAGCAAACTAGAGCCTTCTTTGAAGCCATGGGGTTGGAGAAATTGTTTACAACAAAAGAATTGACATACCCCTCCCCTACCTTAGAATTTTTGAGTTCTTTGAAAGTTAACAAGGTTGAGACTATGGAAACCATCGAGTTTCGCCTAGCTAATGTTAGTAGGCGCATCTCCTTTGAGGAAATGGGTAAAGCTTTGGGTCTTAGTGATTCACCGAGTTATTTCAAGAATGTTGGCAAATATGACCCCGACCCTCTTTGGGAGGCGATTTCCGGAAGGAAATTTGAGAACTTTCATGCTATTCGCGCTCTATTAGTCCACCATCCGGGCATTAGAGTGTCGCACAAGGTTGTAGGGAACACCATCATTGCAAGAAAAGACACCAATCATTTCACCAAACTCGATTTTTTTCTTCTTGAGTCGGCCATGAAAATTGGAAGGGAATTCACCAAGCCTTTCAACTCTGTAAGGCTTTTGGTGGATAGATGGCTAAACGTTGATTGTGGGAAGCAAGGCACTACCGTCATTGTGAATGGAGGTCTAGTCACTCTTTTGGCTAAATACTTTGATCCTAACTTCAACAAGGATAGCAAGTATGAGGCAAAGAAGGGTGGTCATCTCATTGATATTGATACTATGATAAACAAGTACAAGTGGGTCTCTCATAACCCTCTTGACACCAAGTATGGGTGGCTCACTAGTGAGGCTAGATCTTTTACTTTGCCTTCGAAGATTTGTCGTTTAAGTGTCCACCGGACCAACTATCTCCTTCCCCTTTCAAAAGAGGCCGAATACTTTATCCGACAACAAAAGGGTGAAATTGAAATGCCCTCCTCTTCCATTGTCACACCACCCTATCCTTTCAAGTACCAAGAGTTCAAGCCCGAAGGTGTTGAAGCAAGCAAAGATTATATGACTCTTCTTATGCAAGAGATGCACAAGCAAGCCTTCAAGGACCGGTAAGATGCTTACTTAGCCCAATATCCACCCCTCCTTCACTTAGCTAGGCAAGGACTACTTGACCCTTCATGTCCTTTGCCTAGTTGGGCGGATAGGGAAGTCTTCTTTCCGAGTGCATCTAGGGGTGAGTTTCCGGGTGATAATGAGGTTGTCGGTGATGAAGAGGTTGATGATAGCATTGATGAAGAAGCTAGTGAAGAAGGAGAAGAGGATGATGAGCAAGGTGAACAACAAAGTGAAGAGGGAAGTGGTGATAAGTCCACTTCTAGTGAGGAAGATGACGATAGTGATGATATGATGGAAGATTAGCAAGCTTTGGAGGCTCCTACCCTCTTGAGGTTTGTCTACTTCTCTCTTTGTTATATTTTATTAATCTTGATCATTGTTGGAGTAGTCCTAGCACCATAAAGGACTAACACCTCGGCCCCATTGAGGTGTTCTCATTTTATTGCACCCACCTTTTAAAAAATCTAAAATGACAAATTTAGTTTCATGCATTGCATAGTGTGTGCATGAACTACACCCAACCTTAGGACATTAGCAATAATGTCTAACTCGGTTTGGGGAAGTACATACATATACAACGGGAGGTAATCTAAATTATCCTCTCCGTCATAAACAAAAACCATGCATCATGTAGTGTAGATTAGTGTAGCTTGCATTTAGTGTAGAAATCATGCATCATGTTTGCATAATTTCCCATCATTTTGGCCATTGAGGACAATGCCCATATTAGTGTGGGGATGGGGAATTCTAACCTAACTTTTATTCAAAAATCCAAAAAAATTTAAAAATTTCGAAAAACCATAAAAATTTGAAAATTGAAAAACCAAAAACAAGTTCTTTTCCTTTTGTAGTATAGTCAAGTATATATTATTGTATATATTGTGTTTGTTCTATCCTTGTTCACATTGATCGACTACGCCACATCCGAGACATGAGGATATTGAAGACCACATGGTATGATCTTTCCAATCTCCTTTTTCCTCTTTATGTTAATGACTATGTGGCTTTATTTTGATTGATGCGGTATAACAATGTGAACTTAGGACTTACATTTAGTTTATATGTCATATTAGTTGGTAGAATCACTTGCATTAGGATGTATATAATAGTTGTATCATGGCATTTAGTTGCATTTAGATGAAATATTTTGAAAAGTGCCTAATTGAGAACTTTGACAAGAGCAACTAAGCCATTACAAATACTTTTTCAAGTTAAGACTTCACCTACTAGAATGGTTGTAAAACACCCTAGATTGTGTCATACTAGTGTCTTTCGACCCATGACCCAAAGCCTAGCCAAGGGTTTGCATGTGAGTCACCTATCCAACCCCGTGATGCGATGTGGACTTGGTTAACTTGTCTAGGTGACCTTGATTGACCTTGTGGTACGGCAACCCAAAAATACTTTCTATTAATAAGTTTGAAGTGCTCATTTCAAAGATTTTGTATGTGGAAACGTTTTATTGCCAAGGAAACCTCAAATGTTATGAAATGTTGAAATATTGAAAATTTTAGTTGCTTTGATGGAGGCGTACCACTTCGATGTGCTTTGGAGAGGGATCCATTGAATTGGGCCCCCACACGGTTATGAATTCAACCGCCCAGAGACAGAGTGACTATCACCCCGAAAAGCTATTGTCTAGAGGTTAACCGGTTGCCTAATAAGAGATTGGCGAAAGCAAAGGACATTAGCACGGAAGGGACAAACCCCATCTCTAATTTTTGAAATGTGAAAGTTGAATGAGGTCAAATTTTGAATGCTAGTCATATCCACCTTTGTTTATAACGATTTGAGCATTTCATTCCCAAAAAGCCTTTTTGTCAAGCCACTTTGTCGAGCTTGGAACGATCCATGACCTTTACTTTTGTATAGAACTCGAGACTTTTCATGTCATATGCTACTAGCATCATGGGGATCATCATTCCATACCATCCGATCGCTCTTGACGAAAGTATTTGGAAATTGAGGACGAAATAGTCTAGTTTAATACCATTTGGAGGTGATTTAGTGCCATCCTCTTAGCCTTAGTAATTTGTTGAACTAGTATTTGTGACGGAATATATTCTCTTAAATTTGTTCTCTTTTAGTTGCCTCCGCCACTTGATGAGGAAGTGGCTATTCCTTTTGTAGATGCATCCATTATTTGATTTTGTGTGCTTAATGTTTGGATGTGTCGCCATTTTGGCAAGACCCACCTTGCCTTGCAAGAAGGCATCCTACCTTATGGTTGTATTGTTGTGAGTTGAAGGGGCGGAGTGAGACCCGCTAATTGTCTCATATCGGCTATGTTATTAGGTTAGTTTAAATAATGGTCCTAGTCTTTGTCACCTCTTTACTCGGGACGAGCAAAGGTTCGGTTTGGGGATATTTGATGTGACCATAATTAGCGCATATTTAGTCCCCGAATTAGCCTTGTTCTCATGCTTTTAGTGCATATTTGGGTCATTTATTGCCTTTAGTTCTTTGTTTTGCATATTCTTTGAGGTTTTGTGTCCTTGGTAGGAAAGGAGTGCAAACCTTGCATTTTCATGGCAAAATGCGACTAAATTGATTGAATCCAATGACCAAGAATCAAGGAGAGACAAGATTAGAAGGCCTTTGTACATATTATAGTAGTTGGGCAATGATGAGGAAAGATCCTTGCATCCCCAAGGAAATCCCCAAGGATTTTATGAAGAAAAGGGAAGAAAAGAACAAGAAAGTACGCTGCATGACAATCCGCCCGTCTTCCCCTGAAGACGCCCGTCCCCAGGACCACAATCCGTGCGTCTTCCATCAAAGACGCCCGGGCAGCAACATCCAGAAGACGCCCGTCTTCTCCCAAAGACGCCCGGGCAGAGACACAGAAATCCGGCCGTCCCGTGCCTAAGATGCACGGATTCCAAGACAACGCAAATTCGTTTCTTGAAGCTTCAAGAAAGATGCCCTTCCTTCAGAAAATACCGGCGTTTCCTTAAGTAGGGACTTAATCGTCAATTAAGCCATTAGTTAACCCTAATGCATCCACCTAATTTCCACTATAAATACCCCATTAGTCTAATTGGAAGAGCATGTTCTTCTTATCAATTCTTAGAGTAGTTAATATCAATCAAACCTCTCTTTAGTTTTGTAAACAACAATTAATCAAGTTTTAATACAAGTTTTATTTCCTTAATCTCTCTTTTGTTCATCCTTTATTTTGGGTAATTGAAGATTATTTGGGTTATTATTGGGAGATTGACAACCTCTCAATCAAGCATCAAGTACTTCTATTATTCTTTGCTTTATTATTGGAATCATTAGTAGGTATAATTCTCTTAATCCCTCTTTAATTATTGCTAATTACTTTCATTTGTTCATTATGTTTCACTTTGTTGGTATGATTGACAACCTTGCTAGCATGTTCAACATGATAATGAGTGAGTAGTTCCATAGCTAGGGTTAATGGGTAATTAGGGGAAACCAACATGGGGAATGATTCATGCTTAAATTAATATGCTTTCATGGTTTATTTGCTTGCTTGTTTTGATCTCAACTCATGCACATGTTATGTTTGATGAAATGCGAGCCTATGAATCCTTGCATTTTTTACCCATCACCTACCTTTTCAATGAGACTTGTAAGACATAAACCAACTCGAGTCTCATGAGACCATGCATGTTGTTGAGTAGGGAAGACTAAGTCGACTTGTAGGTGTTGTACAATCTAATCGATTCGGCTCCGGGACCCAAACTTTCCTAGGATTGTAAGATATAACCCAACTCAATCCATCACAACAATAATTGCTTGCTTATAATTTGAGAACATGTTTGTATGATAAATTCCCATGAATCCCCTATGACCCCATGACACCCTAGTGCTTTTTATCAATTGTTTACAACCCTTTCAATTCATCTTGCTTATTTACTTTCATTGCTATTTAGTTTAGTGACCTACTACATCAACCCAAATTGTGACACCCCTAAGACACCACTAGTCTCAATAGAAATCTCATTTCAATTCCCGTCCCTTGGGATCCGACCTTTACTTGCCTCTTTACTAATTGTAGAGTTGTTTGTGAAGCTATAAATTGTGTTTTGGTCTAGGCGCTCCTAACGACAAGTTATCGAAAAGATTTAGTAGGTCCGACCATTGTTGCTTCTTACCTCTTTTGTTTTGTAGAATCGAATAGAGATAGGATGAATAGGTAGCCTAGAAAGCCCCCAGTTAGTTGATTAGCTTTGCCTTGAGTGCAGTTTGTCGGGTGGCCATGGGAGCACTACACAGGCGTACCAGCTGCAGTCAGGGAGCGTCTGCGACCTCGCTGTTCCTAGCGTTTGTACCTCGAGACGGCGACCTAGCCGGTATGATACTTGGTCGAGCGTTTAGCTCGTCAGTGTTTCAGCGAGACCTTTGTGGTGCCGGTCGATCCACCTAGGGTGTTGTTCCAGGAGTCGACACCTGACGAGGTTGAGGAGCACCTCTACGGTCGTGGGGGCGATAATATGTTGTTACGGGAGGCAGATTACGACGCTTTTTGCTTGTCGAGGCTTACCTGGTACCCGATTAAGGTACGCTTTCCTCTATTCTTCGTTTTCAATTCCTCTTTTGTGCTTTGGCGGAATGGTTTGTTACCTTCGACACGGATTCCTGTTGCAGGGTGCCGACATGCTCATGAGGACTCAGCCCTAAGCTTTCCCGACACAGACCACCTTTAAGGGACCGGGTGATGAGGAGCTTCAACTACGTCTGCGAGAGCCTGCGGCTGCTGAGGTGACCGACGCTGAAATGGAGTGAAGGTTGACAGTTCTGAGGGTGAGTTTCTGATTTGAATACTCCTCCTTGTTTGTATTTTGCCTTTTTTTATTGTGTTGAAGGACCTTTCTGGTTGTAGGTGTCGACCGTTAGTCATCACGCTTTGTGGCGGATGGCTAACCGGTGGAGGGCGCTTGCTGGTGACCTGGCTGTGAGGGAGTCTCGGCTTGCACAAGTGCTTTTTGTTGGTTGTTTTGTGCGTTTTTTTGTTGCATTTCACGTTTAGATCTCAATGACCTGTATAGTGTTCTGTAGGGTACTGCGGATCCGGCGGAGCTTGCTCGAGTCCGTGCTGAATTGGACGTAGCGATGTCGACGATCCAAGAACAGGAGCTGGGGATTATCAGTAGGGACCAGGAGCTGAGGCGTCGTGAGGACGGGTTGCAGAGATTTCCTCTCTTAGGGCTCAGTTGGCTGCTGCGGAGGAGCTTCGCGTCATGATGGAGTACGAGACGTTGGAGAGTTCTTCTGAGAGAGGGCCCGAGCAGGAGGTGGTGTCTACTTTGCCCGCGACTCCTCGTGAGACCGAGACTGGCCCACCGAGAGGTGTTGAGTAGTTGTAGCTGTTTGTCCGTGTCTTGGACTTTTGTTTGTACATATTTACATTTTACGTGAGGCGGTTTGTATATATGTGTTTTTGGATTGTAGTTTATTTTGTGTTTGGCTTTTTTGTGTTGTGCTTCGGAGAAGCGCGTTCAGCTGTTGACTCCCTTTTGCTTTGCATTTGTTCCTGCATCGTTAGTGTAGAAAACAAGCAATATGTAGCACGTACGCATAAACGTAAACAAGCAAAAGCATTTGATGAAAACAAAAATAACTACGATGACTCAAAGTTAAAATTTGAAATTTGAGATTTTGAAAATTCCGCGACAGGTCGTTACGTTTGGATTTTTCAAATGAAATTGTTTTGAAATTTTGAGCAAATAACTCGTGTTTGAATTAAATTGCATCGAATTTTGCTGAACATTGATTTTCAACTCGAAAAACTAAAACTCAAACCGTCACGGATGAATTTCAAAAGAGATTTTTGCGAGTGTATTTGATTTGATTTTTGTGAGCTCGAGACTCGGATTTTTTTTAGGTGAAATGTGAGTGTATATATATATATATATTTCAAAAAGACATATCCAATTACAAAAGGACCAAAAAGCTTTCTACAAATAGAAACAAAGCATTCCTATTAACAGAAACCAATCCAAGTCCTTGCATTCAACTCATGTTGTCCTCCTCTTCGATCAGTAAATTTGCGAATTTGTTGTTGGACCACTATCTTCATCCGTTCTGCCACTAACACAGGCTTGGCTACACTGAACTGAGTTCGAGCAAGATTGCGTTGATGCCAAACTGTGTACCTGTAGCACGAGAGCACCAAAGCTAGAGCCTTCCATTTCATGCTGCTATCAGAAACATTCAGCAGCTCACTATCAGTGGGGAAAGGACGTTCAATCCAGTCTTCAACATATTTCTGAACTTGACAACTGAATTTACATTCAGTAAAGAGTTGCTCATTTGTTTCAAATGTTCGCACACAGATACACAGTCATCCTGACAAAGATCCATCCACGAAAAGAGCCCGACTTTGGTATTCAATCCACCCTGCATTATCAACCATGAATTGAAGGAATGTTTGGGCACATTCCATTCATTCCAAACTATTTTTGTCCAATCTTTGAGTAGGAGTCTGTTCCCATAAGCCAATCATATCCATGGCTAATTGTATATCCTTTTTGATGAGGAGCCCAACAGTTGTCAATGAATCCATGTTTAAGCTGCTCCTTCACCTTACAAATAGTCTTCCAAGTCCAAGTTGAGTCATTTGCAGGTGTATAGTCATTCCAGTCCATCCCTTTGAGATAAACACTATCTATCCACTTAATCCATAGCCTATCAGCCTTCACATATATCCATTTCACCAATTTTCCAACTGAAGCTATGTTCCAAGTGCTGGCTTTTTTAATCCCTAGTCCCCCTGCAGCTTTTGACATGGTAACTCTGTCCCAACCTACTAAAGGAACTCGATGATATTCAGAGGAGCTATCCCATAGGAAGTTCCTACATATGGCCTCAATTCTCTTAATAGCAGCTTTAGGAATGACAAACATTGCTGCCCAGTAATTGTACAACGTATTAAGCACTGAGTTTATGAGAACAACCCTACCAGCATAAGATAGCTTTTTTGCACCAATACTTCTGATCCTTGTCATCATTTTCTCCACAAGACTGCTACATTCTTTCTTTGATACTTTCCCTGGCTGAATTGGGACCCCTAAATATCTAAAAGGCATTTCCCCTTCCTGAAAACCAGTGACTGATAGAATATCAGTCTGCAAGTCCTCATTCATGCCATTAAAAAATATTTCTGACTTTGCATTGTTCATCTGCAAACGAATTTTTGACGTCGGATTTGTAAGAGCTTGAATTTTTGAAGAAAATTGACGTCGTGTTATAAATTCTCGATTTTTGTGGAAAAATGCGAAAAAGAGAATTTTTTTTGGAACTTTCGACTGACATGGAAACGATCTGTCACGGATCGGGGCGACTAGCCCCTACCCTCTTAAAAAAAGAGAGAAAAACCCGTATGTTTAAAGCTGCGTCATGGAAACCGTGCCAGATTTCGTAAAACGCGAAAGCAAGGAAATGTGAGTGTGAGAAAACACAAAAATTCCCGGATAGGCCCGAAGAGGCGCGAGCCTTAAGGCGATAGAATCTAGGTGTTAGGAAGAAACACAACTTGATAGGGACAAATCAAGGTGCGGATCCCGAGGACCAGCCCAAAGAAGCGCGGGGCCAAGGGCGATGAAAGTGTTCTTCCCCTTTTTTCGGAAAAAAGGCGCTGATTATTTTGTATAAATAGGGACGTTTGTGCTTTATTGTTTCATCATCCGAAACACGAAAAACATCTCCACAAAAACCTTTCCTTTTCTTCCACAAAATATTCATGGAGGCTTTCGAAAATAGGTTGCGACATTGGTGTCGGGATTTGTCGCCTCCTGAGAAATATCAACTCGTTGTAATGGGAGTTGGTCAATTGTTGGTGCTTCGTCAAGTCAAGGTGCAATCCTCATTTCTTGAAGCATGCTCTCGGTTTTGGGATTCAAAACATCATGTTTTCGTTTTCCCGAAAGGTGAAGTTTGTCCTCTTGCTGAAGAAGTAGGCGCAATTGGTGGGTGGTCGGGTTCTACTGCAGTGCTTCCCCCGACTCGGTTATGTTACAAAGAGAAGTTTCGATCAATGTTGGGCTTGTCAACAAGTCAAGTGAACTTTCTCCTTGCTCCCCATAGTGTGGATATGTTGGCTCTTATCAACATTTTCTCAAACCGGTTGGATGTCAATGTCTCGGAGGTGGCTAGGAGAAGGGTTCTTGCCTTTTGCCTAGTGCATGCATACCTCTTTGTCGATGCCTTGAAGAAGGAGGGGTCAAAGTGTTATGATAGTATGACCCTTGTGTATATAGTTGAGCAAATGGAGCATGGTAAGGATCCATCATGGTTGGTGCTTGGCGAGATCATCCAAGCCTTGGATAAGAAGGGCTCTTATAAAGAAGCTCCTTCGTTTGGATCTCCAAGGATCCTCCAAGTGTGGCTCTTAGAGAGGCAAAGGTATGTAGAGCCTCCGACCTATTTTCTTCTTACTCTTTCCGTCACCTTACTATGAGGAAGAAGTTGTACTCGGATAGTTTTGCATCCACCGAGGCCTATTGGACCTCGAGATTAGTGGAGGAGGGTGGTCCTCATATCCGTTGGGTGGTGCCATGGTGGCACTTGAGGTCTTTCATGGGGTTGCCTGCTTCAGCTGCTAGTTCTTGTTCTTTGATGGTGGTGGGTTTGAAGGTTGCTTCCTTCACCTATCCCGAAAGGCTTATGAGGCAAATGGGGCGACAACAAAAGGTGCCCGCTCAAGATACTCTCGTCCAAGAGAGTGTTTTCCGGAACTTCGAGCTCGTCGAGGTCTTCGAAAGATGGTGGTCCACTCGGCCGATTTGGGAGGTACCAAAGCCCGTTGCCACGACATGGGTGACTCCCGCTTATGTCAAGTGTTCAAGAGCTCAAACCCTGGAGGAAGGGTCTAAGTCTCATAAGCACGAGGTCGTCGACTTAAAGTATAGAGAGGTCGGTAAGGCCAACCGTGCCTTCTTTGACGACTTTGTTGTAGAGCTAGCCCGGATGTAATGAGGCCACCAAAGAGGAGAAGCTCGGGTCCCAAAGAGGTAGTGGGCCGTGTATGGGCTCGACTTGGACCGAGAATGGGATATTGCAAGAGACAGGAGGGCGTCGCCGTTGTAGATCCGTTGAGGATCCGTTCCGAAGAGGAAGTTCAAGCTAGGCGGGCCAACAAAAAGAACAAGGGGAAGATGTACCCCGAGGGAAAAAGCAAGGGTAGAATGGAAGAATGAAGATCTCCATTACCCGTTTTATTATTATGTTTTAATAGTGTTTGTGAGTTTTTATTATGTTGTACTAGCTATGTATTGTGTATTTTGTGCTTGTTTAACATCTAGCTTTGACAAGTTGTAGACTTGCTTAGCTTTATTTGTTGTCAAATTTGTAATCCTTCTCATTATTAATTAAATAAGAGGATTGTTTGTGTCAAAAGAAATTGTGAACGCTTGTTTCTTCCATCCATTTTGTAAAGGCAATTCGGTTTGAATTATCCTAAACATTGCACTTGGAAAATGAGATTTTGTGAGAAGGGAGAAAGGCTTCTTTTTTGTATTTTCGTGGAAAGGAGAATGTTTTTCCCTTTTTTTTGAAGTATGATATGGGTGGGGTTTTTTTTGTGAGGGGATGGTTGTATCCTTCTTGTGTAAGAAGGGACTGCCTACGTATCCACCTGAAGAGGTGAAATCAAACCATGATCGTAGTTCAAAAAGTTTTGTTAATTTTGATTGGGTTTGTGGTTGTATCCTTCTTGTGTAAGAAAAGACTGCCTACGTATTCACCTGAAGAGGTGAAATTAAACCATGCTCGTAGTTCAAGTTTTTTGTTTGAGTGAAAATGAATGCCGCCTTTGACAGATCAAAGGTCTGTTGAACCATATAGTGTATATGTTTATGTTTTGATGATGTCAAGGTGCTTTATAATTTATATACTTGTTGCGTATAATCATTTCTCTAAGTCTTTTAGATTATCCAATACAAACAACAAAGGAAGTCGTCATCACAATACATATATAAGAATCAAGCCTCAATTCAAGACCAAACGATTTGAAGATTCATTCAAGATTTATGTGAAGACGAAGTCCGTCTAAAGATTAATCAAGCTTGGATGATGACGTAGCCTATACTCGAAGATCTCCTTGAAGATTAGAATAGTATCGGTGATTATCTCGTAATGATAACCAAGAATGAGTTTCTTGAATTAGTAAAGTTATAGCTTTGCAGCTATAACATTACTAGTAAAAGAGCTCAATGTTATAGCTCTCTTACTATAACATTGAGATGCTGAATTTACTATACACGACATATAGTGTTTTAAAATTGTTTTTAAAATTGTTTAAATTTTATCTTTAAATGTTATGATAAAAGTATTTACTTGATACAGCCCGGTTTAGTGCGGAGTTCGGTTCTTTGTTGAATGTTTACTAGTAGTCGTTTTGGGTCAACTTATGAGTTGGACCATGCTACTAATTAGGGTTTCAACAAAGCCTCTCTTAAAACCTAAATTCTAACCCATATATGGAGCTAGGGTTTGCACGAGTCACGAGGTATATGAGCCCTGACTTCTCGTGTAGACTAAGATATGTTTGGTAAAGACTCTATATCTTTACATATCTTATATATCTTACTTAATATATTTGTTTATGATAAAAGATATTCTTGTTGTAGAAAATCTTATCATATCTTAGAATTTATAGTAAAGATAATAATTGAATAAATTATATTCTATCTTTTGGAATATTCTTTATTATCTTTTAGGCTTTTAGGAAAGAAATAATAGAAGATATGATTTGTTAACATATCTCATATTATTCGGCCAATAGGGTTTCTAAAAACCGAATTGCCTTGCTCTTTCCTTTCTATAAATACTTTGCTCTTTGCAACATTTAAAATAGACACCTAAAGCATAAAAATTGATCTTATTTTTACAAAGCAAAATCGTGTGTTTCAAAACAGAAAACCGTTTTGTTATTTTTGAAAGGTCGTGTGTTTTAAACTCGTATATTCATTTGTTAAGTTATCGTTATAAGATAATAGTGCTTATTTGATTTCTTACTTGTTCATTAACGTGAACCTTTGCAAGAATCATTAGTGCTTTCTTATTAGCGTAAGTTAGTCACTCGAGTATTTAACGGTACTCATTGAGTTACAGCTAGAGTTAGTTGTACGAGTTGGGTTAGTAAATTTGTAATCCGTAGAAAGCTACTAAATTTATTAATCGAGAATAGTGGACGTAGGTTTCGACTTGTGAAACTAAACCACTTCAAAAACCGTGTGTCTCCTCTCTTTCGTTCGCTTGTTTATTTTGTTTTACATTCATTGGTTGATTAGTTAAAGTTTAATCAATAAACTTTAAATAATCAATTACATTCATACAATCGAAAAAGCTTTCAAAACTGTTTAAATCCTTAATTCACCCCCCTCTTGAGTATTTCGGATCGATAGACTCTTCAATTGGTATCAGAGCGTCGTGCTCTTGATTTCCTAACCGCAAAGAGGCTGATCTATCTTGTTTTTATTTATCCTATCGTTTTATATGCCGCTGCCTATCACGTGATAAATGGATTCCAAATATCTCAAGTGTCCCGTATTTGATGGGAAGAATTATGGATTGTTGAAAAACATGATGACTCACTATGTGAAAGGTCACGATTGGGAGTGCTGGAGGATTATCCAAAACGGACCGCACAAAATCCTTGTAGCATCCGAGGAAGGCACTACCTATGAAAAGAAAGAAGAGGACTATGTCGAGGCCGACTACAAGAAGGCCGAAAAGAACTCCAAAGCAATAAGTCTCCTGCAAAACGGAATGACTTCTAAAGAGTTTGATCGATTTTGTTCGTGTTCTACGGCCAAGGAGATATGGAATGGGCTTGAACTAGCTTATGAAGGTACTTCCATTGTTAGGAAGCACCGAATAGATTTTCTTATGCAAAAATATGAGCTATTCATTATGGAGCCTAATGAGTCCTTAGATAGTATGTCCGCAAGGTTTTCAAGCATCATAAACGAACTGAAAAACCTAGGTAGGAAATTCAGTACTGAGGACATTGCTAGAAAGGTTCTTAGGAGCCTGACCAAGAAGTAGCGTGCTAAAGTCACTGTAATGGAGGAATCACGAGATTTTGAAAAGCTATCCTATCAAGAACTCATCGGTGCTCTTATGGCCCATGAAATTACTCTTAACAAAGATGACGCTGAACCAAGCCGCAATAAGAGTATGGCCTTAAAGAGCAAAGAAGTTGACTCTGAACTAGAGGATGAAACTGTTCTGTTTGCACGCCGTTTCAAAAATAAGATATTTCGAAACAAACAAACAAAATCATCCTACAACAACAACAAGTCATCCAACAAAAAGGTTACTGAATCAAAGTCATCTTTCGCAAACAGAGGCTGCTTCAAGTGTGAAGAATCTGGTCACATGATCAAGGATTGTCCTACATGGGAGAAGATCAAGGACAAGACAAAACGTGAGAAGACAAAAAGAGAATTCAAACAGGTTATGATGGCTTCGTGTTGGGGAGACCTTGACCCAGACGATGACGAGGAATCAGAAGACGACGAAGTAGCAAACCTTTGTCTCAGCAGCGTTAGTCTTGATCTAATCTCCGACAGCGACGATGAAAGCACAAACTCACACTCAAATTATTGCTTTCTTGGAGAATCAGATGAAGATGACGATGAAGAGGTAAGTTATCTTGAGCTTAAAAAACGCGTTAAGAAATTGTCTAAAAGTGCTTTAATTGATTTCTTTGAACAATCTCTCGATAAGTGTCACGAACAGGTTTCAAAAGACCTACTTCTACACGCTAGAAAGGTCCATGACAAGTGAGAAGGTAGCACAAAAGTCCTAAACTTTCTAACCGAACAATCTGACAATAATATGAAAATGGGGTCAGGACATGAGTGCTACAGCCGTAGAGATCACTCTAAATGCAAATCAACACCTTCGGATTTTGACTTTAGAAAAAGGAAGTATGCTGATCTTCCTGAATATCTGATTTGCAATTACTGTGGTCATATGGGTCACATCCAAATCAACTGTGTCAAAAAGGCTCATGATATACGAAAAATGCCAACCATGCTAAAACTATTGACACAGTTGACGAGAATGATGAAACCCCCATAAATTAACCTAACGAGGAAAGGAACAATAAGTTTCGTTGGTTCTATGATATGGCCTTCGAATTCACCAAGAAACCTATCACTTCATAAAACCCTTGTCAACCTAAACCTAGTAAACCTGTTCACAAGGGAAACAGTCAAGGTAGACCTAGAGTAATTCCCAGACCTAAAGAAAACCCTAAACCTAGAGCTCCTCCCAAGAAAAATAACCCAAGAGTTAGAAAAACAGTCATTAGACAAGTTTCGGTTCGAATGGATTTAATATATAGAATAACTAATCATAAGGGACCCAACTTAGCTTGGGTACCTAAAAACTGTATCTAATCCCTTCTGCAGTAAGTAGTGAAAGAAAACAATCAATGGTATCTTGATAGTGGATGTTCAAGACATATGACTGGAGATAAGAATCTATTTCTTTCACTCAAGCCCTTCAACGGAGGAAAAGTGATGTTCGGGGACAACAACAAGGGAAAAGTAATCGGCGTTGGCAAAATCGGAATTTCTAAGTCTCACGCGATCAGCGATGTCTATCTTGTGGATGGTCTAAAGCATAATTTTCTTAGCATATCTCAACTATGCGACAAAGGTAACAAAGTTGTTTTCCATACTAATAGTTGTCGCATTATAATTGAAGGAACTAGCAATGTTATTCATGAAGGCCACATGAAAAGAAACGTATATATGGTAGATTTAAATGCTGTGCCTACTAACTCTTTTTCATGTATGAAAGTTACACTCGATAATCCCTGTTTATGGCATAAGCGGTTTGGTCACATTAGCTCACTAACCTTGAACAAACTCAAGAAGTGGAACTTGGTTGAAGGGTTACCTAAAATCATGTTTGACCAAGAAAATATGTGTGATACGTGTGCCAGGTGCAAACAAGTAAGATCATCATTCAAACCTAAAAGAGTAGTAAGCACAAATCAAGCCTTGGAATTAGTACACATGGATTTATGTGGACCCATGAAGGTAAGGAGTACAGGAGGATCAAGGTATGTCTTCGTTCTTGTAGACGATTACTCAAGGTATGTATGGCCTATCTTTCTTCATTCAAAAGACGAAATGTTTGATGAATTTGATTGTCTTATGAAACGTGTTCAAAACAAATATAAGACTAATCTTGTATCTATTCGTACGGATCATGGCACCGAGTTTGATAACCAAGCTTTCATAGAATATTGTAGAGTTAATGGTGTGGGGCATAACTTCTCTGCACCAAGAACTCCTCAACAAAATGGTGTCGTTGAATGTATGAATAGAACTTTAGAAGATATGGCACGTACAATGATTTTGTGTAGTGGTTTACCTCGTAACTTTTGGGCTGAAGCCATTAGTACTTCTGGCTACATCCATAATCGTGCTATGATTCGACCTATTCTTAAGAAAACCCCCTACGAACTCCTTAGAGGTCGAAAACCTAATATCTCCCATCCTCGTTGCTTTGGGAGTAAATGTTTTGTTCATAACAACGGTAAAAACCGGTTAAGTAAATTCGACCCTAGGAGTGATGAGGTGATTTTTATAGGATACTCAGATCATAGAAAGGCTTACAAAGTCTTCAATAAGAAAACTCTTTGTATTGAAGAAAGTGTTTGCGTTATATTTGATGAAGATAACGTGTTTGATAAGCCTTTACAGGATGAGGAAGAAGACTTGGAAGAACCCGACTTCCGTCTTTCAGGAGACGATGTAACACCCCACGGTAATTGAAGAGGTCCAGTGATAGGCTTAAATGACTAGTGCTTAAAGAGATTAGAAGTCTACTCATATCAACAAAGTGCACTTTCTTTTATGGTCATCCATGCGAAAGAACTCCAAAGTTAAGCGTGCTTGGCTGGGAGTAGACTTAGGATGGGCGACCTCCTGGAAAAGTTTCCGGGATGCGCATGAGTGAGGACAAAATGCGCTATAAAGGACCTGTGTTGATCTGTGGGCCATGTACACAGCCTGGTGAGCTATCATAAGTAAACGCTCCCGACCTGGTTTGGGTCGGGGTGTTACAAGTGGTATCAGAGTAACCCTACGACCGTGTGGTGATCGGAGGTAGTTGTTATACGCTCCTGAAGGATGTGGTTATACGCTCCATTGTAATCACACACCTAGCGGGGGAGGATTCTGGCTTAGCGGTTATGCTCCCAGGCGAAACGAGAACGTTGCGTTCTTTAAGTGGGGGTGATTGTAACACCCCACGGTAATTGAAGAGGTCCAGTGATAGGCTTAAATGACTAGTGCTTAAAGGGATTAGAAGTACTACTCATATCAACAAAGTGTACTTTCTTTTATGGTCATCCATGCGAAAGAACTCCAAAGTTAAGCGTGCTTGGCTGGGAGTAGACTTAGGATGGGTGACCTCCTGGGAAGGTTTCCGGGATGCGCATGAGTGAGGACAAAATGCGCTATAAAGGACCCGTGTTGATCTGTGGGCCATGTACACAGCCTGGTGAGCTATCATAAGTAACCGCTCCCGACCTGGTATGGGTCGGGGTGTTACAGACGATGCCCCGGAACTAGAATTTGAGGATAATGAGATTGAAGGAACAAGTGATGAACTTGATCATTCTTCAAAAGATAAAAATGAGAAAACCAAAGTTATAGTTGATGATAATATAACATTGACTCAAAATGATGACTCCCAAACTAATGTTATAGGTGATGTTAATATAACTTTGGATCCAAATCAAGGTGTAGAGTCCGAAGTTATAAACGGCTCTAATACAACACCCGGATTGGATTCAGGGGGAACTTCCTTCAATTCCGATCCAAATGAAGTTGGGACAAGCTCAAATAACGATGAAGAACCAAGTACTTCGACAAAGTGGAAATACAAGAGCTCACACCCCATGGACAATATTCTAGGGAATATTAAGAAGGGTGTTCAAACTAGACGATCCTTGGATAACTTCTGCTCTTTCTACTCTTTTCTATCCATGATCGAACCAACAAATATCAATGAACCTCTTGCTGAATCAGATTGGATTATAGCTATGCAAGAAGAGCTACAATAGTTCGAAAGAAATAAGGTTTGTCATTTAGTTCCTAGACCAAAGGATCGATCTGTCATTGGAACAAGATGGGTCTTCAGGAACAAACTAGATGATGCCGGAATCATTATCAGAAATAAAGCAAGATTGGTGGTTCAAGGTTATAATCAACAAGAAGGAATAGATTATGACGAGACTTTCGCACCTGTTGCCCGTCTTGAAGCTATTAGACTTCTGATAGCATTCGCAGCACATACAGGAATGAAGCTCTTCCAGATGGACGTCAAGACAACATTTCTGAATGGGTATTTACAATAAGAAGTCTTCGTTGAACAACCCCCCGGATTTAAGAATAGCAAATTTGAAGATCACGTCTTCAAGTTGGATAATTAATCCTCTAGATGCTTATAGTTATGCGTGCTAATATTATGTTCTATGACGTTTTTATCTCTTGTCTCGTCTTATATTATTCTAGTCATTTTAGTTTTGTTCTTAACTTTTCGATGAATTCAAGAGGGGAAAAGAATGTCTATGGTAAGCATCTACCTAAGCTTGCTCCTTGTCAAGACCGATTGTCTCTCAAAGTCCTTAATGTTTCGATTTTTGTTAATCGTCTTGATGTTGCGTTGATCTTTATTATTAAGATGACGGTGTTATATTGAGGGGGAACTCTTTACTTAGTCACAACATTAGGAGGCTTGCCATCATCAAAAAGGGGGAATTTGTTAAACCATATAGTGTATATGTTTATGTTTTGATGATGTCAAGGTGCTTTATAATTTATATACTTGTTGCGTGTAATCGTTTGTCTAAGTCTTTTAGATTATCCAATACAAACAACAAAGGAAGTTGTGATGAAAGTATATAAGAATCAAGCCTCAATTCAAGATCAAACGATTTGAAGATTCATTCAAGATTTATGTGAAGACGAAGTCTGTCTAAAGATTAATCAAGCTTGGATGATAACTTGGCCTATACTCGAAGATCTCCTTGAAGATTAGAATAGTATAGGTGATTATCTCGTAATGATAACCAAGAATGAGTTTCTTGAATTAGTAAAGTTATAACTTTGCAGCTATAACATTACTAGTAAAAGTGCTCAATGTTATAGCTCTCTTGCTATAACATTGAGATGCTGAATTTACTATACACGACATATAGTGTTTTAAAATTGTTTTTAAAATTGTTTAAAGTTTATCTTTAAATGTTTTGATAAAAGTATTTACTTGATAAATCCCGGTTTAGTGCGGAGTTCGGTTCTTTGTTGAACGTTTACTAGTAGTCGTTTTGGGTCAACTTATGAGTTGGACCATGCTACTAATTAGGATTTCAACAAAGCCTCTCTTAAAACCTAAATTCTAACCCATATATTGAGCTAGGGTTTGCACGAGTCACGAGGCATATGAGCCGTGACATCTCGTGTAGACTAAGATATGTTTGGTAAAGACTCTAGATCTTTACATATCTTATATATCTTACTTAATATATTTGTTTATGATAAAAGATATTCTTGTTGTAGAAAATATTATCATATCTTAGAATTTATAGTAAAGATAATAATTGAATAAATTATATTCTATCTTTTGGAATATTCTTTATTATCTTTTAGGCTTTTAGGAAAGAAATAATAGAAGATATGATTTGTTAACATAACTCATATTATTCGGCCAATAGGGTTTCTAAAAACTCGTTTATTCATTTGTTAAGTTATCGTTATAAGATAATAGTGCTTATTTTATTTCTTACTTGTTTATTAACGTGAACCTTTGCAAGAATCATTAGTGCTTTCTTATTAGCGTAAGTTAGTCACTCAAGTATTTAACGGTACTCATTGAGTTACAGCTAGAGTTAGTTGTACGAGTTGGGTTAGTAAATTTGTAATCTGTAGAAAGGTACTAAATTTATTAATCGAGAATAGTGGACGTAGGTTTCGACTTGTGAAACTGAACCACTTCAAAAACCGTGTGTCTCCTCTCTTTCGTTCGCTTGTTTATTTTGTTTTACATTCATTGGTTAATTAGTTAAAGTTTAATCAATAAACTTTAAATAATCAATTACATTCATACAATCGAAAAAGCTTTCAAAAGTTTTTAAATCCTCAATTCGCCCCCCCCCCTCTTGAGTATTTCGAATCGATAAAATCTTCAAGGTCGTTTGAAACATGGCAAGGTGCCATAACTTAGACTTAGTAAAACATGCAATTTAGAATCAGAACGTGTTGAGGAACTTGACTTGAAAGGGATATTGTGGTTTCTTGTTATAAGACTAGGGTAAGGTTTGTTGGTTGCTAGGTCTCAAGGGTAGTATTTCTTGAGTTGGTCTAGGTTGGTCGGGTTTGTGAAATCCTTCCTGTCTAGGTCACTCAGTCTCACTGCACCACCCGAAAGTATTTTCTTGACCAGGTATGCCCCGGTCCAATTGGGTTGAATTTCCCCCTCGGATCGACAGGTGACGTTGTGCAAGGCGTTGAGTCGCCGTTTGTCTAGAAGTGTTAGTTGTTCGAACCTTCGACTGGTCCATTCCGCCTCAGAAACTTAACTCTCCAGTAGAATGCATAGATATGGGACGTCCAACTCTACTGGTTGAACCGCCTCAATGCCGTATGCTAGGTAGAAGGGTGTGGCTCCTGTTGGTGTTCGAATGGACGTTCGATATCCCCAGAGTGCGAATGGGAGTTTGCTCGGCCAATCGCGGTAATTATCTTGCATCTTCTTGATAATGGTGATAAGAGTTTTGTTTACTGCCTCTACCGCTCCGTTGGTTTGGGGACAATAGGGGGATGGTCGATGCCGCCTGATTTTGTATTTGTCCAGCAAGGCTTGTGTTTCTACCCGGAAGTGGGAGCCTTGGTCGCCGATGATTTCATGGGGTACCCCATATCCGCAGATGATGTTATCCAGGATGAACTTGGCCACTTCTTTGGCGGTCAAGACAGCATAGGACTGCGCTTCCACCCATTTGGCAACGTAGTCGATGGCGACGAGGACGAAACAATGCCCTTTGGTGCCTATCGGGTTAACCTTCCTTATGATGTCGATGCCCCGGGTCAAGAAAGGCCAAGGTGATGTCTTGGTGTACAAAAGGGATAGTGGTATATGTGGTATGGTTGCGAAGATTTGGCAATTGTGGCAATGTTTGACGTAGTTTCTGCAATCGACTTCCATGGTGGTCCAGTAGTAGCCTAACCGCATGATTTTTCGGGTCAACATCATTGCGCTCATGTGAGGGCCGCATTCTCCGTTGTGGACCTCTTCCATGACTTTTTGGGCCTTGTGGTGATCAATGTAAAGGAGAAGAATCCCTTGCGGTGTTCTTTTGTATAGTTGTTCTTGGTTTATCACGAATTATGATGCAAGTAAACGAATGGCTCTTTGTCCTCTTGTATCAGAGTTGGGAGGGAATTCGTTTTTGGTTTTGTAGTTGAGGATTGCTTTGTACCAAGGTTCGACATGGTTCTCGTCATCGTTGTTGATGGCGCAGATATGATCCAGCTCGCTCCTTCTCTCGACACATAGGGGCATTGATCTCATGTCGTTAGATATGTTGACGAGCACGACAAGTTTTGCTAGGGCATCAACGAATTGATTTTCCTCTCGTGGCAAGTGGAAGTAGTCTACTTGGTCGAAGAACTCGACCTCTTGATTGATTTTTGCTCGGTAGGGTGTTAAGCTGTCGCGTCGGATTTTCCATGATCCGAACACCTGATTGATGATGAGTGAGGAATCGCCGTGGACCCTCAACTTCTTGATGCCAAGTGTTATGGCTGCTTGTAGGCCGATGAGGCATGCTACGTATTCGGCGGCATTGTTGGTGACGGCGAAGTCTAGCTTGGCTGAGATCGGAAAACGTTCTCCCTCTAGTGATATTAGAAGGATTCCTACCCTGAAGCCTCTCAAGTTTGATGCACTGTTGAAGTATAGGCCCCATGCGTTGGTGTCGGCACAAAGGATGTCTTCGTCAGGAAGTGACCATGTGTCGGTCATTGGATCCTCGTTGACGGGGTTTTCTGCCAGGAAATCGGCGACTGCCCTTCCCTTGATAATTTTGAGGGGTACGAATTTGAGGTCAAATTCTGATAGCATGAGCGTCCATCTAGACAGCCTTCCGTTTAGTACGGGTTTCTCGAATATGTATTTGACCAGGTCTATCTAGGAGTAGATGTGAACCGTGTAGCTGAGTGTACCTTGTCTCATACTCTATGAACTTTTTGCTGATGTAGTAGATGGCTCGTTCTTTGTAGTTTACTGTTTGTGCTAGCATTGCTCCCATGGCTGTGTCGGTGATAGTCAGGTATAGGGATAAGGGAATTCCTTGTTGAGGTGGCATGAGGACATGAGGTTTGGATAGGATTTCCTTTATCCTATCAAAGGCCTTTTGACAGTCGTCGTCCTAATCGGTGTGATTGGAGGCGCGGAGCTTCTTGAAGATTAGTTCACAAATCATAGCGAGTTTGGCTATGAAGCGGCTGATGTATTTGACTTGACAAAGAAACCCTCGAATCTCCTTCTCGTTCTTAGGCCGAGGCATTTGTTGAAGAGCCTTGATTTTGGTAGGATCAATATCGATGCCTCTTTTGCTGACGACGTGTCCTAGGAGTTTTCTGGAGGTGACCCCGAATGCAAACTTCTGAGAATTTAGTCTCATGTTGTATTTCCGATGGCGAGCGAAGAATTTCTTAAGGCCGCTGATGTGGTTGTCCCTCTCTTTGGATTTGACGATCATGTCATCGATATATACCTCCACCTTCTTGTACATTATGTCATGTAGAAGAGTGGTGGTGGTTTTTTGATAAGTTGCTCCGGCATTGATTAGACCGAAAGGCATGACCGTGTAACAATATGTACCCCACTGTGTAGTGAATGCAGTCTTGTGCATGTCTTCCTCAGCCATTTTTATTTGGTTTTACCCAGCATACCTGTCCATGAATGACAATAGGGCGTGCTCGGCGGTGTTATCCACCAGGATGTCAACATGTGGCAGAGGGAAGTCGTCTTTTGGACTTGCTTAGTTTAGATCCCTGAAGTCGACGCAAACCCGAATTCTCTTGTCTTTCTTGGGTACAAGAACTATGTTAGCCATCCAGTTAGAGTATTCGGACACTTTGATGAACCCGGCTTTGAACTGTTTGTCTACCTCTTCCTTGATTTTAAAGGCCCATTCAGGGCGCATTCGGCGCAACTTTTTTTTCACGGGTTTAGCTTCGGGTTTAATGGGTATTTTGTGCTCTGCAATCTCTCTGTCGATCCCAGGCATGTCTTTGTAGGACCAAACGAATACGTCCTTGTATTCGTGTAGGAGGTCGGTGATCTGCTGTATTTCCGAGGGGTCAAGGCTTGTACCTATCCTAAGTTCTTGAGGTGTGTTATCAGTCCCTACGTTAATAGATTTGGTCTCCTCAATGATGGGGTCCTATCTTCTCGTTTGTCAAGTTCTTTGGCTAGGTAAGGTGGGTAGTCACTCTAGTAAAATTCCTCATGTTCGTTCAGAATTGTATTGTAGTTAAAATGAGATGAGTCATAAGAAAAATTAGCGTTCATTAAGTCGACTTGAGCAAAAAGCTCGGATAGGACAGACATCTCGTGGGCAGTCAGAGGTGACACAGTAGAGGAGGTGGCCCCTGGAACAAGCTCCAGGTTGCTACCTTCCATGGGAGTGGGGAAAACCTTAGTTGACTCAGCCTCTGAAGCAGCCACAAGCTTGTGATAAAACAGTGGAAAGGGGACCTTGACTGGGATATCAGGAGTGCTAGGAGCTAGGACAGACTCAGACTCTTCTTCACTTTCCTCTTTGAACATAGGGCCTTCTCCAGTTGTGACCTTGAGGATGCGGCCTTGGCGATCGGTCCACTTGACAGTTTTCCTCTAGCCTTGTGTAGCTTTCTCTGGGTCAGTATAAAAGATAAAGGCGTTGGATTGAACTAGTTATCCTTTAGAGCAATGTTGATGATGTCCTCATAGCCGAGGTGCTTAATGTTGTCTTCCCGAAGAGGAGACTGACGGCTTTCCCCTCCAGGCATGGGGTCGACTCAGATTTGGTCGATGCAACTTTGGTGTTGTCGGGGATGAATTAGCAGTCTTGAAAGACTTCTACGCCCGGGTGCTTGACCTTAGCTACGAAGTCATATATTGGCTCGGGAAAGCCGTTGTAGAGCTCGGATTCTCCCTCGAGGACGAAGTATCCATTGAGAGTCAAATGGTAGGGACGGAGGATGACTCTATGCTTTTTGCGCTTTCGTATTAGGAGGTTTACCTCCTGGATGTCTTCATCGGTAGGCTCATAGCCTAACGCGTTGGCCTGTTTCATAGTAGGCAAGGTGTTCCTCAGTGGATTGAGAGGTAGACCCGGGAAATAACCTTGGCGCATTAGAATGCGATTGACTGTGAGGTTGGAGAACGGGTCACAATCAAAGGATGCCGATTCATTGGTTAGGGCAATCACAGCTTGGAACCCCCACATTTCGATGTCGTCCTCCTCAATGACTTGAGAGGCTATTCTCTTTTTCATGATAGCCTAAATCAAGGAAGCGGGAATTGTGATTCTTTTCCCGTTGAAAGGGACCATGATCTTCTGATAAAGGGTAAAGCTGACGGCCTTGATGACGTGAATCCAAGGGCATCCCAAAAGCATGTTAAAAGAGGCGTCGATGTCGACCACCTGAAAACTGGCTTGTCTTTCCAAGGGTTCAGTGGCAATGGTCAAGGTGATAAGCCCTGCAACCATACGACGAGTACCGTCATAGGCGCGTACTACTTGGTTAGTTGGGACCAAATCAGCTTCTTTGATACCTAGTTTATGAGCCGTCTTGAGGGGAATGACATTAACCGCGGATCCGTCATCCACTAGAACCATAGGCACATTCTTCTTGAAGCATTGTATGGTGATATAGAGGGCCAAGTTATGGTTGGCTCCGAATGGAAGGATATCTTCGTCAGAGAAGATGAGCGGGTTGTTCAGGTCGGGGACATCTCTTGTCATATGTGCCACCACTTCTTCAGGAGAGGAGGTAAAGGGAACTGTCAACTTTCCCAAGGCTTGTAGGAAAGCCTGTCGATGTTCAAAGGTTGTAGCAATCAGTTGCCAAATTGAAATTTTGGCCTTTGCTTTTTGCAGTTGTTTAAGGATCGAGTTTTCGGGAACCTTGGGTTGAGTGTCCGCGTCCGGGACAGTTTGGTCATTCGTTGTTGGAACGACTGTTGAATTGTTCGGGTTTTGGAAAGGGCATCCAGACTAGTTAAGATGACTGATCTCTTTTGCTTGTTTGCCCTTTCCCGGAACCATGTAGACATCCTCCGCGTCGTCTCTCCAGATACCGTTGATTTCGGGATCGCGAGGGTTCCTTGGAGGGGTATTCCTCGGTGGGTAGTTTTTGTAGGGGAAGTTTTTGTGGGGGTAATTATTGTGGGGTTGATTATTGTGGGGTGCGTGCCAGAATGGTTGCGGGAGCAATCCTTCTTGGTGAGGGTAGTTTTAGGTGCTTGGAGGACTCTCCCTTGGGCGATGTGCTGGTGTTAGTGGGCTGAAAATCAACCGGTGGTAGGCGTCCTCAAGTCGGGTAATCCTTTCTGAGAGACTGGCTGTGGCTTCGTCAACTTGTTGGAACATGGTGAGCATGGTCGCGGCGCCGAATATGAATATCCCGTCTGGGGTATCCTTCTTTAAGGCATTCACCTCATCATCAATTAGCAGGATGAGGTGCGAGCAATCCAAGGTTAGCTCGTCATCAGAGATGGCATAGATTCCCAAGGGGTTTGTTTTGTTGTTTGGTTTGGTTGGTGGAGGTAAAGGTATCTCCCCCTTCTCGATCATATCTTGTATGGCGTGCTTCAGTTTAAAGCAGGCCTCCGTGTCATGACCCTTTCCCTGGTGATACTGGCAGTAGGCATTGGGATTCCAGAAATGGGTTTTCTTGGCCTCGGACGGGTCAGGAGTAGGTCCAATCGGCTGTAGTTTCCCTTGGATCATGAGTCTTTTTAAGGCACTAGTATAGGTTGACCCCAAGTTTGTGAATACCCTTTGAGGACGCTCAGTTTTCTTTGTGGTTAGTTCGAGGAGATTGACCTCATCAATTTTGTTTGTTTGACCATAAGGGCAAGATCCGGTTGATGCAGATCCTTGATAGCCTCTACCGGTGGTTTTGGATAGGACACCTTTGCGGAGATCGTCTTCAATGCGGGTCCCGAGGATTTGTACGTTCTGGAACGTTTTGATGTTTTGATATCTCAGCAAGTTGGCATAAACCGGGCGGAGGTTGTTGATAAATTTCTCCACCAAAGTTGATTCACTTGGCTTACTGACCAATTGAGTGCTTACCTTCCTCCAACGGGTTAGAAATTCTGTGAACCCTTCCTTATCATTCTGAGTCAGGACCTCAAGAGTGCGGGTGTTAGCATGAATTTCGACGTTGTCGGCATACTATTTAGCAAACTAAACGGCGACTTCGTCCTAATTAGTAAGGTTCTTGGGGTCGAGGGAATAGTACCACTGGCGGGGAATCGGCTCCAGGGATGATGGAAAGATCCGAGTGAAGAGTTCTTGTTTGACCCCCTTAATGGACATGTAATCCTTAAAGGCCCGAATGTGATTGAGAGGATCCTCCACTCCCTTAAACTTGGGTACATCAGTCAAGGTAAAGTTGTCGGGTAGTTGATCCCCAAGGGGTTCGAATCTTCGATTGTTCTCAAGGTGGATGTTGTTACCATGGGTTAGGAGCTGTTCTTCCAAGAGCTTGAGCCTTTTCTCAGTTTAAGTCAAAGGCGGAGTGTTGTGTTCTCCGGTTTCCTTGTTTTCCAGGGTGTCGATACGGATCTCGACACGGTCCAAGGTGACCTTATGAGCGGTGAGCAGGCTGGCTAGCTCAGCAGTCGTGACGTCTCTGTTGTCATTGTTGTTGTTGGATGAAGCTGAAGACGGGGCCATGGCTCTAAGGCAGAAAAATGGCTCACATTACATCCCAATCCGACACGGTTTAACGATTCAATGCAGACAACACGAGAGACGGGAAAACAGATCAGACTCAACAAGACAAGGGCGACCGTGTGTGGTCCCTTGGTGCTGACTCGATTTATAATGTAAAGGTGTTGACCGGACTTAGACTCACGTTCAACGTAGTGGCGTGACGCTGTTGAACGAGTCTCGAGGTGAGACGACTCATAAGTAAAGACCCATAAGTACGCTTGCTTCGACTCGATGGACACGAGGCGAAATTGGAATGGTGGACTGAAGTTTTCGAAAATAGAGATTTTCAAAAAGATTCGTTTGTCGCTTTATGGACGGCTTCCGAAGAATAGGGATCTTCAAAAGTCGATCAGTTGAAAAGTTGTCTTAAGTTTGTTTTCAAAAAACGGTTTCAGTTTGAGTTGCGGCGGCTCAGAAAACAATGTACTGTTTCCAAAGACGGTTTTTTAAATTCAAAATTGTATGTTTTGAAAATCAGGTTTTGAAAGGTTTGAAAAGGTCTCGGGGACGGAGTATAGTCCTCGGGATTTGAAAAAATTTCGAAAAAGGGGTGTGTGCCTTTTCCGGTTTTAAAAGAGCCATGATGTCGGCGCGATACGGGTTAAAATCCGTGTCTTGACGCGGCGATTATAACGGCGTCAAAAAGGTGTTTTTGAAATGGTTGTAGAGAATCGGGTTTGAAAATTGTCATTACGACAGCCTAAAAAGGCGTGCTTTTTGAAATGGTTGTAGAAAACCGGGTTTGAAAATCGTTATTATGGCGGCCTAAAAAGACGTGCTTCTTTTGAAATGGTTGTAGAAAAAACCGGGTTTAAAAATCGTTATTACGACGGCCTAAAAGGTGTGCTTTTTGAAATGGTTGTAGAAAAAAAAACCGGGTTTGAAAATCGTCATTACGACGGCCTAAAAAGGCGTGCTTTTTGAAATGGTTGTAGAAAATCGGGTTTGAAAATCGTCATTACGACGGCCTAAAAATGCGTATTTTTTGAAATGGTTATAAAAAAACCGGGTTTGAAAATCGTCATTACGACGGCCTAAAAAAGGCGTGTTTTTTGAAATGGCGACGGTCGGCGAAAGACCTAGGTTTGGAAATGGCCATTATAACGGCGAAAAAAGGGGTTTGAAATGACACGGAAGGACTTATGATCATATAACACATAAGCACTCGCAGTTTCATTATATTATGTATAATGCTGAAATGGGTTTTCAAGGGATCAAACCCCGATTTTCGAGAGGGATACCAATCCAAACAAAATGTGTAAGTAGGGTGCTCTAACCTCGTGATCGAAAGAAATGAAAACCCTTTGACGAAACAAAAATGTGTAACGTCAACGGTATGCTTGACTCAATCGGGATTCGAAACGCGGGGATGGGAAAACTAACGCCGACGAGACGAGCTAATTGGTCGAAAAGGGTTAGGTTGTGGGCCCGGACAAGGAACCCGACTATGACCGTAATATCAATTAACGCATTTCAACCAAGACCTCGTTCGAGTCTCACTATCTAGGCATCACAAAGACACAAGTGTCCTAGTTTTCCTCAGCGGAGTCGCCAATCTGTGGATATGGCCCACCTGCGACGCCCAGCCGATTTGTGGACGCGACATTGGTCTTTTGAAAGCCATGCTCGGCGGCGTAAAAAATATGCTTTCGACCGGATCGTTCTAGATCGGTCGGTTTAGTCTAGGCAAGGGCCTAGAAACGATGCAAGAGATGTTCGGAGTCGCCACGAAGCATTTTAGGGATGCTTGGAACCCGTTCGAATCCACTTTATACCTAGGTCAACCAAGGCAAAAAGCGGTGTTTGACATAGGTACTAAAGATAGGAGTCGTCCCTCTTTAGCATCCTATCTCTAGATTAACTCTCGTACGCCCTGGATAAGGTCGTCCACTATCCAACGTTTCTGAGTAAGAGGTGAAGGTAAGTATTGGGAAGCCTTTTAATCGGACACCCAATCCCGCCCACAGTAGCGGCCTCTAATGATCGATCTTGGTTGGTTCTCTCAACGGGTAAATACATTAATGCACATCCACAAGTTTGAACCTAACATGCGAGCTTTCTATGTCGGTTGTTTAATCCAAGTATCAAGTATTTGATGTCAAGTTGGATTTAATCTTGATTTGCATGCAAGACAGAAATTAAACATCCATTACCGAGTTAGGTTTATGGTGCATAACGTGATCCATTTGTCTTAGTAAGGCGTTTTTCAAATACTATGTCAAAGAGCAGATTTGTCGTCTGATCCGTCCTGTATTCGGGTTATCCGAAGTCGGGATCATCCTACACCAGTGCTGGAAGGAACCAGGGTCTGCATCAGGCCGCCTATATAGGTGCGAGCCATCCGGCGATGGAAACAGGCCTGTCCTGGTTTGAAAATTGGAAGATGGTTGGCCTGTTTAGTCGCGAGTTAGTAGACGGTTTAAGGGACATCTCCTGACCACTAAAAGGTTTGTGTTAGGCCTGGAAATCCGCAGACCACCCTGATCAGCATTTCACCTAAACATGACTGCCAGGCTCTCAGGGTGCCAGGCTCTCAGGGCACATGAAGATAGGCGCCAGGCCATGGAGAGGACAACAGTCCAAATATCAAGACAATATTTGACCATATCCGCGTATATTAATGGAAATAAATACGCAGCATTAAGTATGAAGATTATGCAATAAACACGGTAATTAAGAGGGAAATATTCAGCAATTATTACCAACAATTATGGAGAATATTCAGCCTTCAATGCTTGATCATACAGTCGTTCAAGATAGGAAAGCTATATAAGAGACACTTTGAAGATATTGGAGACACATCATTCGTACACAAGAAGAAGAACACATATTACTTAGAGAAATACAAGCATTGTTGTTATCGTAATAATATTCTCTCAAATCATATAGTGAAATCCTCTCCTGGCTTGGTGCCCGTGGTTTTTTCCCATTCAAGGGTTTTCCACGTACAAAATTGTTTGTCTTGTTATTATCATTATCTTATTTACAGCTTAATATCGTACCCTGTTGATCGGTCCGTTTCGTGTTCACAATTTAATAGATGTTGTCGTTGGGTCACGTCCGAATCAAAACACAATTTATAGCTTCACTAACAACTCTACAATTAGTAAAGAGGCAAGTAAAGGTCGGATCCCAAGGGACGGGAATTGAGATGAGATTTCTATTGAAACTAGTGGTGTCTTAGGGGTGTCACAATCTGGGTTGATGTAGAAGGTCACTAACTAAAACAATGAAAATAAATAAGCAAGATGAATTAAAAGGGTTGTAAACAATTGATAAAAAGCACTAGGGTATCATGGGGTCATAGGGGAATCATGGGAATTGATCATACAAACATGTTCTCAAATTATAAGCAAGCAATTATTGTTGTGATGGATTGAGTTGGGTTATATCTTACAATCCTAGGAAAGTTTGGGTCCCGGAGCCGAATCGATTAGATTGTACAACACCTACAAGTCGACTTAGTCTTCCCTACTCAACAACATGCATGGTCTAATGAGACTCGAGTTGGTTTATGTCTTACAAGTCTCATTAAAAGATAGGTGATGGGTAAAAAATGCAAGGATTCATAGGCTCACATTTCATCAAACATAACATGTGCATGAGTTGAGATCAAAACAAGCAAGCAAATAAACCATGAAAGCATACTAATTTAAGCATGAATCATTCCCCATGTTGGTTTCCCCTAATTACCCATTAACCCTAGCTAGGTCACTACTCACTCATTATCATGTTGATCATGCTAGCAAGGTTGTCAATCATACCAACAAAAGGAAACATGATGAATAAATGAAAGTCATTAACAATAAAAAGGGATTAAGAGAATTATACCTACTAATGATTCAGATAATAAAGCAAAGAATAAAAGAAGTACTTGATGCTTGATTGAGAGGTTGTCAATCTCCCAATAATAACCCAAATAATCTTCAATTACCCAAAATAAAGGATGAACAAAAGAGAGATTAAGGAAATAAAACTTGTATTAAAACATGATTAATTGTTGATTACAATACTAAATAGAGATTTGATTGATATTAACTACTCTAATTATTGATAAGAAGAACATACTCTTCTAATTAGACTAATGGGGTATTTATAGTGGAAATTAGGTGGATGCATTAGGGTTAACTAAGGGCTAAACTAGTAATTACACTTTTTAGATTGAGCAGGGAGAAGCCGGTATTTTTCGAAGGAAGGGCTTCTTTCTTTGTAGCTTGGAGAAGACGAAATTTCGCTGTACTGGAATCCGTGCGTATTGGAGTCGGGACGGGCAGATGCAAGCAGGGGAAGACGGGCGTCTTCAGGGGAATTCGGGCGGATTCTGTGGCTGCTGTCCGGGCGTCTTTGAAGGAAGACGCACGAATTGTGCTTGTGGAGGACGGGCGGATTCAGGACAATCCGCTCGGATTGTAGCTCAGCATGGTTTCTTCTTCTTTTCTTCCCTTTTCTTCATAAAATCCTTGGGGATTTCCTCGGGGATGCAAGGATCCTTTCTCAACATTGCTCATCTACTATCATATGTATGAAGGCCTTCTAATGTTGTCTCTCCTTGATGCTTGGTCATTGAATTCAATCAATTTAGTCTCGTTTTGCCATGAAAATGCAAGATTTGCACTCCTTTCCTACCAAGGGATCAAAATCTCAAAGAATATGAAAAACAAAGAACTAAAGACAATAAATGACCCAAATATGCACTAAAAAGCATGGGAACAAGGCTAATTCGGGGGCTAAATATGCGCTAATTATGGTCACATCAAATATCCCCAAACCGAACCTTTGCTCGTCCCGAGTAAAGAGGTGACAAAGACTAGGACCATTATTTAAACTAACCTAATAGCATAGCCGATATGAGACAATTAGCGGGTCTCACTCCGCCCCTTCAACTCACAACAAGACAACCATGAGGTAGGATGCCTTCTTGCAAGGCAAGGAGGGTCTTGCCAAAATGGCGACACATCCAAACATTAAGCACACAAAATAAAATAATGGATGCATCTACAAAAGGAATAGCCACTTCCTCATCAAGTGGCGGAGGCAACTAAAAGAGAACAAATTTAAGAGCATATAATCCTTCACAAATACTAGTTCAACAAATTACTAAGGCTAAGAGGATGGCACTAAATCACCTCCAAATGGTGTTAAACTAGACTACTTTCGTCCTCAATTTCCAAATGCTTTCGTCAAGAGCGATCGGATGGTGGTGGAATGATGATCCCTATGATGCTAGTAGCATATGACATGACAAGTCTCGAATTCTCTATAAAAGTAAAGGTCATGGATCGTCCCAAGCTCGACAAAGTGGTTTGACAAAAGGCTTTTTGGGAATGAAATGCTCAAATCTTTATAAACAAAGGGTGGATATGACTAGTATTCAAAATTGTCCTCATTTAACTTTCACATTTCAAAAATTTAAGATGGGGTTTGTCCCTTACGGGCTAGTGTCCTTTGCTTTCGCCAATCGCTTATTAGGCAACCGGTTAACCTCTAGACAATAGCTTTTCGGGGTGATAGTCACTCTGTCTCTGGGCGGTCGAATTCACAACCGTGTGGGGTCCAATTCAATGGATCCCTCTCCAAAGCACATCGAAGTTGTACGCCTCCATAAAAACAACTAAAATTTCTCAAAATTTCAACATTTCATAACATTTGAGGTTTCCTTAGCAATAAATTACTTCCACATGACAAAATTTTCGAAATGAGCACTTCAAACTTATTGATAGAAAGTATTTTTGGGTTGCCTTACCACAAGGTTAATCAAGGTTACCTAGACAAGTTAACCAAGTCCACATCGCATCACGGGGTTGGATAGGTGACTCACATGCAAACCCTTGACTAGGCTTTGGGTCATGGGTTAAAAGACACTAGTATGACACTATCTAGGGTGTTTTATAACCATTCTAGTAGGCAAAGTCTTAAGTTGAAAAAGTATTTGTAATGGCTTAGTTGCTCTTGTCAAAGTTCTCAATTAGGCACTTTTCAAAATATTTTATCTAGATGCAACTATATGCCATGATGCAACTATTATATACATCCTAGTGCAAGTGATTCTATCAACTAATATGACATATAAACTAAATGCAAGTCCTAAGTTCACATTGTTATACCGCATCAATCAAAATAAAGCCACATAGTCATTAACATAAAGAGGAAAAAGGAGATTGGAAAGATCATCCCATGCGGTCTTCATGATCCTCATGTCTCGGATGTGGCGTAGTCAATCAATGTGAACAAGGATAAAACAAACAATATATACAACAATATATACAATATATATAACTACACTACAAAAGGAATAAACATGTTTTTGGGTTTTTCAATTTTCAAATTTTGATGGTTTTTTCTAAATTTTTCAATTTTTTTTGGATTTTTGAATAAAAGTTAAGTTAGAATTCCCCATCCCCACACTAATATGGGCATTGTCCTCAATGGCCAAAATGATGGGAAATTATGCAAACATGATGCATGATTTCTACAGTAAATGCAAGCTATACTAATCTACACTATATGATGCATGGTTTTTGTTTATGACGGAGAGGATAATTTAGATTACGTCCCGTTGTGTATGCATACACTTCCCCAAACCGATCTAGAAATTATTGCTAATGTCCAAGGATGGTTGTAGTTCATGCACACCCTATGCAATGCATGAAACTAATTTTGTCATTTTGGATTTTGAAAGGTGGGAACAATAAAATGAGAACACCTCAATGGGGCCAAGGTGTGAGTCCTCTATGGTGCTAGAACTACTCCAACAATGATCAAGAAAAATAATTAAATAGAACAAATAGAGAAATAGACAAACCTCAAGAGGGTAGGAGCCTCTAAAGCTTGCTAATCTTCCATCATATCATCATTATCATCACCTTCCTTACTAGAAGTGGTCTTATCACCACTTTCTCCTTCACTTTCGTCTTCACCTTGCTCATCATCCTCTTCTCCTTCTTCACTAGCTTCTTCATCAATGTTATCATCAACCTCTTCATTACCAACAACCTCATTATCACCCGGAACAACCCTAGATGCACTCGGAAATAGGACTTCCTTATCCGCCCAACTAGGCAAAGGACATGATGGGTCAAGTAGTCCTTGCCTAGCTAAATGTAGGAGGGGTGGATATTGGGCTAAGTAAGCATTTTTCCGATCCTCGAAAGCTTGCTTGTGTATCTCTTGCATGAGAAGAGTCAAATAATCATTTCTTGCTTCAACACCTTCCGGCTTGAACTCTTGGTACTCAAAAGGGTAAGGTGGTGTGACAATGGAAGAGGAGGGCATTTCAATTTCACCCTTTTGTTGTTGGATAATATACTCGGCCTCTTTTGAAAGGGGAAGTAGATAGTTGGTCCGATGGACACTCAATCGACAAATCTTTGAAGGCAAAGTGAAAGAACTAGCCTCACTAGTGAGCCATCCATACTTGGTGTCAAGAGGGTTATGGGTAACCCACTTGTACTTGTAGATCATAGTATTAATATCAATGATATGGCCACCTTCTTTCGCCTCATACTTGTTATCTTTGTTGAAGTTTGGATCAAAGTATTTGGCTTGGATAGTGACTAGGCCTCCATTCACAATAACGGTAGTGCCTTTCTTCCCAAAATCAATATTTAACCATCTATCCACCAAGAGCCTTAGAAAGTTAAAAGGCTTGGTGAATTCCCTACCAACGTTCAAAGCCGACTCAAGAAGAACAAAATCGAGTTTCGTGAAATGGTTGGTGTCTTTTCTTGCATTGATGGTGTTCCCTACGACCTTGTGCCACACTCTAATGCCCGGATGGTGGACTAATAGAGCGCGACTAGCATGAAAGTCTTCAAATTTCCTTCCGGAAATCGCCTCCCAAAGAGGGTCGGGGTCATATTTGCCAACATTCTTAAAATAACTCGGAGAATCACTAAGACCCAAAGCATTACCCATTTCCTCAAAGGAGATGCGCCTACTAACATTAGCTAGACGAAACTCGGTGGTCTCCATGGTCTCAAACTTGTTAACTTTCAAAGAACTCAAAAATTCAAAGGTAAGGGAGGGGTATGTCAATTCTTTTGATTCAAACAATTTCTCCAACCCCATGGCTTTGAAAAAGGCTCTAGTTTGCTCAAGGACACCCAATTTTTCTAAGGTATCTTCACAAATAAACTTGGTGGATAGAAATGATTTCCTAGCAAACTTGGCAAAAGTGTCCCTATGGGATTTGGAAATGAAAATTACCTCCGGATAGTTCGAAAGTTGAGCAATTTCCGGAGTAGAGGATGTTGTTGCTTCCATGGGAGGTTGTTGTTGTTGCACTTCCAAGTTTGGGTTTGCTACCACTATAGCCAATGCTTTCTTTGCTTGAAGAGTCTTTTGCCTTAAGGAGAGTGCCTTTGCCTTTGGTGCCTTTGCCTTTGTTGCCTTTGTTGCTCCCTTAGTCCATGCCATTGATGAATTAACCAAGAAAAGAGTGAAAAATCTTCAATTTCTAGTACACCCAAATCGATTTAAAGATGAAAGGCTTTGCCTTTATGAATTCAAAAATCGACTCAAAGGTTGAAGATTTTGTGCTTGGTTTTGATTTTTGTTGGAAGAGGAGTGATTGATTTGTTGTTAAAAGGATGTTTTGATTTCATTTTGGTGAATGTTGTTGAGGGATCTTGTTTTTGTAATGGAGAGGATGAGGGTTTTGAGGTTTATGAGTAGTGTTATGAATGAAGGAATGAAGAAATGAATGTGGGAGGGGGTTTATAAAACCCGAAAAATTTGAACTGCAGGGGTAAGACGGGCGGATTCTGCTCGGGACGGGCTGATTCTGCCTGTTCTGGGTTGGGAAATCCTCGCCTAAAGACGGGCTTCTTTAAGTGAAGACGCTCGGATTTGCAAACACGGGACGGGCGTCTTCTGCAGAAGACGGGCGGATTCCTTCACAGGGATTTTTCTTGTTTTCTTCAGCCAAGAAGACGGGCATCTTCCTTTCAGGACGGGCGGATTTTTGAAGACGAGCGGATTAGGATGCAGGACGCCCGGATTCGCTGACAGTCAAAAATATCAAAAGTTCAGCTCATTTCAGGACGTGCGTCTTCTACCCAATATGCCCGGATTGCCTGAAGACGGGCGGATTCTCCTGAATCCGCTCGGATTCGATCCCTTTGTACGCGAATTCAGTTCCATCCGTGTACTTTGCATATCCCTTGTCATTTTTCCATTCTTCTTCATATCTCGTGTTCTTCATTGTGGGGGCACTACTAAGGCATGGATAGCCTAGGCAATTGCCATCCCCACACTAAGCTAAAGCACTACACATTAATTGAAATTATTAGTCCCTCCCTCACTTCTCTCTAACATGATAATTATATTGATCAAAGTTTAAAAATCCAAAAATAAAAAAAATGCAATACAAGAATTGAAATGCAAGTTAGGGAGTTAGAAATATTTACAAATGGTGGTTTAGGGAGGACTCCACCAAACTTTCATTTTTGATGAGATGTCAAGGGGGCATGTTCAAGGTGTTGTTGATGTTGCTCAACACCTTGAAAAAGTAATCAAATGCTTGTTCATTATCATGATAGAGGTCTTTAATAGACCTTGGCCCTTGTTGTTGGTCTTGATCGATGGCATTACCAATGTAGGGATTAAAAATCCCTTCAAATTCGTCGTCCTAAAGACCACATACTTCATTAAGTTGATCATTGAAAATCTCTTGATTTGATGGAGACAACTTTCCCATTTCCTTTTCTTGGCCAATGAGGCCATCTTCTTCATTGCTTGTCTTTGATGAGCCTTGCAAGCTCTCTTTGTCACAATTCACTTGCTCTTTGAATGGAGCATCTTCAATTTTCTTCTTCCATTGGAGTTCCGACATCTTCTTTTCATCCTTCCGACTATAATGATCGATCATAAAACACGGTTCATGTAAACGGGGAGCTCTCATAGTCTTGTCAAGATTAAAAGTTATACTCCCATCTCCCACTTCTAGAGTGAGCTCACCATGTTTTACATCAATCACCCCACCCGCGGTGTGTAAGAAGGGTCTTCCTACAATGATTGGAATGTTGGAATCTTCCTCCATATCAACAATGACAAAGTCCACCGGGATGAAAAACTTCCCAATTCGCACGGGGACATCTTCCCATATCCCTAATGGTGTCTTCGTCGATCTATCGGCCATTTGGAGTGTGATATTGGTGCATTTAAGCTCTCCCATCCCCAACCTTTTACTCACCGAGTACGGCATAACACTCACACTAGCCTCTATATCACATAAGGCTTTGTTGATCGTGGTGTCGCCAATGGTACACGGTATTGAGAAGCTTCCCGGATCCTTTAGTTTTGGAGGTGAACTCCCTTGAAGTATTGCACTACTCACCTTAGTGAAGGCGATAGTCTCAAGTTTCTGGATCGACTTCTTCTTTGTGAGGATGTCTTTCATGTATTTCGCATAAGCCGGCACGTGATTGATTAATTCCGTGAAAGGAATTGAGACTTCCAAATTCTTCACAATTTCCATAAACTTTCCAAGTTGGTCATCAAATTTGGGCTTGGCTTGACGACTTGGAAAAGGAAGTCTAATCACAATGGGCTCCTTCTCCTTGACCTTGTCTCCATTTTTCTTTGAAATTTCTTCTTTTGATGATTCTCCATCTTTGGAGTTTTGCACAATTTCTTCCTTATCACTTGCTTCCACAACTTCATCCTCAACTTGCTTCTTCGGTGCTTCATACCTTGTACCACTTCTCAAGTGAATGGCACTAACCGTTTCATGTCTTGGGGGATTACTTTGAGGTGGTAATTGCCCCTTTTGTCTTTGTGAGCTTGAAGATGCTAGTTGAGTCAATTGTGTTTCCAACATCTTGGTGTGAGCTATAATGTTGTTGATGGTGGTTTCATTTGCTTGACTATCTTTTTGCATTTAAGTGAAAAACTCTTGTTGATTCTTTTGCATTTGGAGGACCGCTTTTTGAACATCAAAACCTTGGTCATTTTGGTGATTGTATGGATTTTGGTTTTGGTAACCTTGGTTTGGTTGTAAAAGGGTCTTTGATTTTGGTTTCTCATGGGAGGTGGGGTGTATGTTGTTTGAGAGTTTTGAACGTTTTGGATTTTGTATGAGAGATTTGGATGAAACTTGGTGTTTTCATTGTAATAGTTGGAATAAGGGGTACCACTCTTGTATGCTTAGAAAGAATTCACTTGTTCATTTGTTCCCCTACATTCACTTTGGCCATGTCCCAAAGTTCCACAATTCTCACATATCCCACTTGGGATTGATGAGGATGCCGTCATGGCATTAACATGATGCTTTGGTTATTTTGAGGCTTCTTCAAGTTTAGCCATAGCTTGTTCAAACTTCAAATTGATTGTGTCAATGTGAGCACTAAGTTGAGCACCCAATTGAGTAACGGAGTCCACTTCATGCCTTCCTCCTCTAGTAGCCTTGCGAGGTCTACTATATTGTGAGTTATGGACCGCCATTTCCTCAATCTTGGTCCATGTTTAATTGTCATCAACTTCGGTGAACATTCCATTTGATCCCATGTTGAGAATGTTCCTTGAATCTTCATATAAACCGTTCCAAAATTGTTGTACCAAGAACCACTCGCTAAGTCCATGGTGAGGACATGAGCGACAAATTCCTTTGAACCGCTCCCAAGCTTCATACAAAGATTCTTCATCCCTTTGCTTAAAACCCGTAATTTGAGCTCTTAGCATGTTAGTCTTTTCCGGTGGGTAGAACCTTTTGTAGAAAGCTAGAGCCAACTTCTTCCAAGAATCAATTCCGAGAGTGGCCTTATCAAGGCCCTTCAACCATTGTTTCACGGTGCCGATTAGAGAAAAAGGAAATAAGACCCATCGAATTTGGTCTTGAGTCACACCGGTTTGAGAAATCGCATCACAATAGTCACAAAAGGTTTCCATATGAGAATGAGGGTCTTCACTAGGCATCCCCCCAAATTGGCTCCGTTCGACTAATTGGATAAAGGCGGATTTGGCAATAAAATTTACGGTCAAATGTTGTGGTGTGGGAGTACCATTGGGTAGGTTCTCCTCAGTGGGTACGGAATGTGATGAAAATTTAGGCATTGTAGGTTGATTTTGTAGGGTATTTTGTGTTGGGTTCTCCTCACCTTCTCTTGCAAAAGGGTTGATGAACTCAATAGTTGGTTGAATATCCACTACCTCACTAATACCTCTCAAATTCCTCCTAGCAAACCTCCTATTGTTTGTCAAGGTTCTTTCAATTTCACGATCAAAAGGTAACAAATCACTTTATGACCTTCTAGACATGCAAAATATCAAACAATTCGAAAACAATTAGAACAAACCTTGAGGAGTTTTACTTCCCCAAGGCAAAGAAAGACACAACTAATAATAATATAAGAAAATCTAAATCAAGTTAACACCGTCCCCGGCAACGGCGCCATTTTTGATGGGTCCGTTTCGTGTTCACAATTTAATAGATGTTGTCGTTGGGTCACGTCCGAATCAAAACACAATTTATAGCTTCACAAACAACTCTACAATTAGTAAAGAGACAAGTAAAGGTCGGATCCCAAGGGACGGGAATTGAGATGAGATTTCTATTGAAACTAGTGGTGTCTTAGGGGTGTCACAATCTGGGTTGATGTAGAAGGTCACTAACTAAAACAATGAAAATAAATAAGCAAGATGAATTAAAAGGGTTGTAAACAATTGATAAAAAGCACTAGGGTATCATGGGGTCATAGGGGAATCATGGGAATTGATCATACAAACATGTTCTCAAATTATAAGCAAGCAATTATTGTTGTGATGGATTGAGTTGGCTTATATCTTACATTCCTAGGAAAGTTTGGGTCCCGGAGCCGAATCGATTAGATTGTACAACACCTACAAGTCGACTTAGTCTTCCCTACTCAACAACATGCATGGTCTAATGAGACTCGAGTTGGTTTATGTCTTATAAGTCTCATTGAAAAGATAGGTCATGGGTAAAAAATGCAAGGATTCATAGGCTCACATTTCATCAAACATAACATGTGCATGAGTTGAGATCAAAACAAGCAAGCAAATAAACCATGAAAGCATATTAATTTAAGCATGAATCATTCCCCATGTTGGTTTCCCCTAATTACCCATTAACCCTAGCTAGGTCACTACTCACTTATTATCATGTTGATCATGCTAGCAAGGTTGTCAATCATACCAACAAAAGGAAACATGATGAATAAATGAAAGTAATTAACAATAAAAAGGGATTAAGAGAATTATACCTACTAATGATTCCAATAATAAAGCAAAGAATAAAAGAAGTACTTGATGCTTGATTGAGAGGTTGTCAATCTCCCAATAATAACCCAAATAATCTTCAATTACCCAAAATGAAGGATGAACAAAAGAGAGATTAAGGAAATAAACTTGTATTAAAACTTGATTAACTGTTGATTACAATACTAAAGAGAGATTTGATTGATATTAACTACTCTAATTATTGATAAGAAGAACATACTCTTCTAATTAGACTAATGGGGTATTTATAGTGGAAATTAGGTGGATGCATTAGGGTTAACTAAGGGCTAAACTAGTAATTACACTTTTTAGATTGAGCAGGGAGAAGCCGGTATTTTTCGAAGGAAGGGCTTCTTTCTTTGTAGCTTGGAGAAGACGAAATTTCGCTTTGTCTTTGGAATCCGTGCGTATTGGAGTCGGGACGGGCGGATTCAGCGAGGGGAAGACGTGCGTCTTGAGGGAATCCGGGCGGATTGGCTGCTGTCCGGGCGTCTTTGAAGGAAGACGCACGGATTGTGCTTGTGGAGGACGGGCGGATTCGGACAATCCGCTCGGATTGTAGCTCGATGGTTTCTTCTTCTTTTCTTCCCTTTTCTTCATAAAATCCTTGGGGATTTCCTCGGGGATGCAAGGATCCTTTCTCAACATTGCTCATCTACTATCATATGTACAAAGGCCTTCTAATCTTGTCTCTCCTTGATGCTTGGTCATTGAATTCAATCAATTTAGTCTCGTTTTGCCATGAAAATGCAAGATTTGAACTCCTTTCCTACCAAGGGATCAAAATCTCAAAAAATATGCAAAACAAAGAACTAAAGACAATAAATGACCCAAATATGCACTAAAAAGCATGGGAACAGGGCTAATTCGGGGGCTAAATATGCGCTAATTATGGTCACATCACCTGTCAACCTGACCAATAGTCCAATTAGAGCTAGTTAACCCTACATAGTATCACCCTGACCTGATTTTGCCCTGCGCAAAATCCACACAAAACAATTGGCGCCAACCGTGGGGCATCTAGCTCTTTAATCCTTTTTTCTTATCCTACAAAAAATTTTAAAACCTACAAAAATGGCCCAACCCACCGTTGAAGAACAAATTTGAATGCGGCTCTCAAAAAATCGGCCGAGTTGGAAAGCCTGAAAGAAAAAGTGGCCCAAATCAAGCGAAATCCTACAACTGAAAGAATCTGAGTCAGCCCTGAAGCAAAAATTGGAAAAAACCCAAGGGGCAGGCTCTAGATTCCAACCAGGAACCCCATTCTCATCAATCATCAAAAACATTGATTTCTCCAGTTTTTGGAGCCCAAATATCCCCAAAGCCATTAACGTAGATGGTTATGATGAGCCAAAAAACGATGATCAAGAGAAAGCTGATGAATCTGCAGTGGCTATCATGATGGCAGTAGTTCAGGAGATCAAGAAACTCAATGAAAAATTCGACAAGATACCAGGAGTACCGCCAAAGATGGAAGAAGTCGCCCCGACGCTATCTTGATTCACCCTTCATAGACGAAATAGCCAAAGTAGACCTACCAAAGAAGTTCACAATTCCATCCATGAGGGTCTATGATGGAACCACGGATCCACAAAATCACGTGTCTCTTTACAAGCAGAAGATGTTGGCTGCATCTATTCCTAGTGAGTTCAGACAAGTTTTCATGTGGAAGGGGTTTTGAACGGCCCTGACTGGCCCTGCCCTGCAATGGTACATCAACCTGCCTACTGGCAGCATCCATTCCTTTGCCAACCTGATCAACAGTTTCAACCAGCAGTTTGCAAGTAGCAGGGAGTTCGAGAAACGATCCAGTGACCTTTTCCGAGTTACACAGAAGCCTGATGAAACCCTCAGGACATTCCTTGTAAGATTCAATAAAGAGAAAGTATTTATACCCAGGTGTGATGTTGGAACAGCAGTGGAGGCATTTAGACAGGGGTTACTACCAAATAGTGACTTATACAGTGAGCTCACTAAGTATCCCTGCCACACCTTCGAAGATGTTCAGGCCAAGACTCTTGCCTTCATCAGGCTGGAAGAAGATAAAAGCTAAAAACTTGGATCACCCAATGGACCAAGGGATCATGAAAGAAGCAATAGGAAAAGCAACAGAGGGAACAATTATAGACCTACTCCATATTCCAGGCCAGACCAGTCAGAAGTAAACCTGACTCATGAATATCAAGGTAAGGCTAAGGTTTATCCACATATCTCCGAACATAACTTTTGTGTTGATACTGCAGGATTGATCCAGAGGCTTGACAACATGGGAACAGCTGTTAGATGGCCCAGGAAGGTAGAAAATCCAAATCCCAGAAGAGACAATTCAAAATGGTGCGAATTTCACATGGATGTTGGACACACCACGGATGATTGTTTCACCCTGAGGAAGGAAGTGGCCTACCTGCTGAAATCGGGATACTTAAAAGACCTGATCAAGTCAAAAGGCAGGAATGCAAACCAGGATAAAGAAAATCAGGAGCACAAGCAGGATTGAAATCTCCCTCCACCACCACCACTCTATGAAGTAAAATTCATATCAGGCGGTTCAGAGATTTGTGGCCTGACAAGCTCAGCAGAAAAAAAGATAGCCAGGACACCGAGGACTGTGTCACCCTGCAAGCTGGATCCTGTTCCAACAATCACTTTCAATGATTGTGACCTGGTGGGCATCCCTGATGTTCATCACGATGGCCTGGTCATTTCTATGTAGATCGGAACAGCCACAGTAAGAAGGATCATGGTAGATGGAGGCAGCTCAGTAAACCTGATCATGCTTGATCTACTGAAAGCCATTAAGATAAACGAGGATCAAATCACCAAAATATCCAGCGTCCTAGTAGGGTTCAGTGGTGAAACCAGGAGCACTCTAGGAGAGATCCACCTCCCAACCTATGTGGAAGGAGTCTCATCCTATGAAAAGTTTGTGGTCCTTGACTGCTTGTCATCCTACAACGCCATCCTGGAAAGACCCTGGATTCACAATGTCAAGGCCGTACCATCAACCTATCACCAGTGCATCAAGATACCAATAGACTGGGGCATAGCCACAATCAAAGGGGATCACAAGACAGCCCAGGAGTGCTACACAGCAGCCTTGAAGCCTTCAAAGGCAGGTAAGTCCCTGGCATAGCAATTACAGTACCCTGTCAGGAGCACATATGTAGCACCTCCCAGAATGGAAACAGATCAAGTAATTCTAGACCATGAGTACCCTGACAGTATGTTTTAATAGGATCCGACGCACGGATAGTGTCGGGCCCGAATCGTAAAATTCCTTAAAAATAAATCATCTTGGTTTGCTTGGTCACATTTTGATATGACTTGAATTAGCGCTGATATTATTACTCATAAGCTCAATGTTGACCCATCTTTTAAGCCCGTGCAGCAGAAAAGGCGCAAATTTGCGGCTAAAAGAAACATCATAATAAATGAAGAAGTAGAAAAACTCTTGGATATGGGGATGATCAGGGAAGTAATGTACCCTGAGTGGTTGGCTAACGTAGTTGTTGTGCAGAAAAAGAATGGAAATTGGAGAGTCTGTGTAGACTACACTAACCTGAACAAAGCTTGCCCAAAAGATCCATTCCCCCGCCTCATATTGATGCCATGGTAGACGCAACAAAGAGCCACGAAATGCCGACATTCATGGATGCTTCCAGTGGATTCAATCAAATAAAGATGCACTTTGCTTGACCAGGAGAGTATCTGCATTCATTACGATCGAGGCATATCTTTGTTACACTTTGCCATGCCTTTCACCTGAAGAATGCGGGGGCAACGTACCGGCCGGTCAACATGATGTTTAAAGACCAGATAGGTGACATCATGGAAGTATACATAGATGACATGGTGGTGAAATCCAAGAATGCAAAAGATCATGTGAAGCACCTAGAAATAGCATTCGAGATATTAGAAAAATATAACATGAAGTGAACCCCAAAGTGCCACTTTGGGGTCTCTGCAGCAAAAATTTCTTGGATATATGGTCACAAAGAGAGGCATAGAAGCAAGCCCTGAACAGATAAAGGCCATCCTGGAACTACAGTCACCCAAGTCTGTCAAAGATATCCAAAAATTGACAGTAGGGTAGCTGCGCCTGAACCGCTTTATATCAAGATCTTCCGAAAGATGCAAAACATTCTATAACCTCCTCGGGAAAATAAACAATTCCCGTGGACGGACGAGCATGAGGCAGCTTTCCAGGATCTAAAATCCTATTTATCATCTCCACCCTTATCGGCTAAACCGAAAAGGGAGAACCTTTGTCGATATACCTATCTCACCACCGACACAAAGAATCGTGCGATCCTGGTGAAAGAACAGACGGGCAACAACATCCGATCTACTATGTAAGTAAAAGCCTGCTAGATCTTTGAGTTGAGGTATGGACTACTTGAAAAATATGTTTTAGCTTTAATAATGTCATGCACCAAGTCTGAAACCTTATTTTGAAAGTCACCCAATTATAGTCGACCAATTTACCCATAAAATCATCTGCGTAAACTTGAACTTTCGGGCGGGATGGCGAAATGGTCGACAGATTAGCACATATGACATCTCCTTTGAACCCGGGCGTGATCAAATCGCAGGCCCTAGCGGACTTTGTGGTGACTTCAGCCCTAACCGGAACCGACCTAATAAAAGAGGTCAACCAACTAGAAAATAAAACCCTAGACCAAGAATGGACCTTGTTCATAGATGGGGCATGCAACGCCAGGGGGACAGGGTTAGGACTAGTACTTAAATCACCACAGGGAGATGTAATAGCTCAGGATGTAAGCTGTGAGTTCAAAGCTACCAACAATGAAGCAGAATATGAAGCCCTGATAGCAGGCTTAAAGGTATATCTAGACCTCGGTGTTCAAAACCTAAAGGTAAAAACTGATTGACTCTTAATTGCCAATCAAATAAAGGGAATTTATCCGACTAAGGATGAAAAAATGATTTCGTATTTAGAATATGCAAAAAACCTTACCGCTAAATTTCCTTCATTTGATATCGATCAAATATCTAGAGACTTGAATACCCAGGCTGATGCTCTGGCCAGCCTAGGTTCAAACTTTGCCCCCGCTGTTTTTGATAAAATACCAATTGTGCACTTATTAGAGCCGACCATCAGCAAACCTGAACAGGTCAATCCTGTCAATCAGGACGATACCTCTTGGACTAAACCTTATTATGATTGGTTTCTCCGAGGAATACTACCTCAGGGAAGACATGAGGCAAGGGCCTTTAGAATTAGAGCTTCATCTTATGCTATAATCAATAACACCTTGTTCAAGAGATCGCAGGCTGGACCCTACCTGAGATACTTGGAGCCTGACGAAGCTAAACTAGTACTTCAAGAGATACATGATGGACACTGTGGCAACCATAAAGGAGGAAAGAGCCTGGCAAGCAAAGTTCACAGGACGGGCTACTACTGGCCTACACTGAGAGCTGACTGCCTGGAATACTCTTGAAAATGCGAAGCCTGCCAAATTCATGCACCAATCATACATCAGCCATCTGAACTCCTTCATTCAATTTCCGCGCCCTGGCCATTTATAAAGTGGGGCATGGACATCGTGGGAAAATTGCCTGTAGCCCTAGGACAAAAAGTCTTCATGTTAGCCATGACTGATTACTTCTCCAAATGGATCGAGGCTGACTCTTACAGTGCAGTAAATCAAAAAGAAGTAATATCCTTCGTCAGGACAAACATTATTTGCAGATATGGAGTCCCATCAGAAATAGTATGTGACAATGGAACTCAGTTCGTGGGGAAAAAGACCCAAGCATTCTGCCAATAATGGAATATCAACCTGGTAACATCGACCCCTGGATACCCAAAAGCTAATGGCCAGGCAGAGTCAAGCAGCAAGGTAGTCATAAGCTGCCTAAAAAAGAAGCTGAAAAGAAGACGAGGCGGATGGGTGAATAACTCCCATTAGTACTATGGGCGGACAGACAACTCCAAAGACCGCAACAGGCCGGACACCTTACTCCCTGGTGTATGGGTTTGTGAAGCCGTCATTCTGGAAAGTACGGTACCAACATCCATATGCAGCCTAAACAACGTTGAAACAAACAAAGACCTAATGCAAGATAACTTAGTCCTAACAGAAAAACTAAGAGACGCTGCCAAAATCAGGATGACATCATATCAACAAGCAGTTGCCAGGACTTACAATAAAAACGTCAGGGTCAGGGTCTTCAAAGAAGGAGACCTTGTCTGCGCGCAAAGTATTTCCAAATAAAAAGAAAAGTCGTGAGCAAACTAGCTCCCACATAGGAAGGCCCTTACTTAATCAATTCAATTGTTGGACAAGGAGCATACAGGCTCCAAACATTAGAAGGGGAAATGATCCCACGATCCTGGAATGTAACTCATTTAAAATTATTCCATATGTAAAGATCATATCAGGCCACAGCCAGGTACAAATTCAATCACTACTCAACCTGATGTGCTATGTGATGAACTACATGCTTAACATGACTTGTCTGTAATCTATACCTGTTCAACTAACCCATCTATTTACTTTTTAAATCCTGAACAATTATACATAATAAAAGATTATATGCATGAATATTCAGGATTGAGGGCTACTCTATTACTATAATTCTGAAACAAAAATTCTGCACTTAATCGTGTGCCTCGACGAGTTGGTAACCACCACCGATACATAAAAAAAAGTCGGGACCAAGCGAGCATGAAATAATTGCCGACTGACTAGGTTTATCGCCACAGATTACAACCGGCTGGACGCAGAAAGACGGTGCAAGGGTGTTTTATCCCGACCATCAATCTAAAATGCCCTCTCGACAGGCCGAATACCAAGCCCTCCACCAGGCGGGGACATAAGCCCTCCGACAGGGCGGATTTCCCACCCTTTCAACCATTATAGCAAAAAAAATATACTTGGTTGAAATACTCATGACAAAAATTGAAACGAAATGAGCAGGTTATTTAACCAGAATAATGTGCAAATCAAGCAAAGACAAAAGTGAAATCAGCCAAAAGAAGGCCATCATGCCTATATTAATAAACCTTTACCCCTTGGGGCAAAGGCGCCAAAATATTCATAAAAGCCAGGGAGAGCCTCCCTGACCCAAAACAGGAAAATAAAAATAATGTCTGTCCAGGGACATCCCCCCTGGATGGGCCAAAATACCAACTGAGAATTAAAAAATATTACTGCTTCTCATCAGAAGCAGCAACATCAACAATCTGCTCCCCACTCTTAGCCGGCTAAGCCTCAACGTTCTGCTCCCTTGGAGAGTCGACCTCCTGTTCATTTTCAAAATTATGCAGGTCAGGATAATTCGAAGCGGCAAAAGCCATCTCAGTTGCAGGGTCCCATTTTTCCCTGGCCTCGACAGGCTCCGACATGGCAGCCGCCCTTCCCTTGATGTAGAAATAGAGGGAGGCATCATCCAACTTGAACTCCAAGTCATCCCTCTCCTGGGTAAGCTCTTCATTCCTATCCAGGGCCTCCCCGCAATGTACCGCGTGCTTGAAGTCGCCTCGGTCTTAGCACCATCCCTCTCACCGCACCTTTGTCAAATCAGCAATTTTAGCAGCCAAGCCAGCCCTTGCAAATTCCAACTCAGACTTCAACCTATCATAATCTGATCTCATCAGATCAATCCTGGCTACCAAAGAAGTAGCCTGACAGGCATTATGGAGACAGGCTGCAGCACCCTGGTCAAAAACAAGAAAAGTATGAATAATTTGTAACAACAATAGAGGACTACAAAAACACATGGAAGTAATGCCAACATACCTCCCTCACAAGCGGCCGGGCACCGCCCAAGGGTCGACCGAATGATCCATCAAGCAACCGCGCGAGAGTAGCGGTCTCAACGGTCAAGGGTGAGCATGACATCCGATTTAGAAGCTGCATAGTCCCCGATTTTCACCCTAACACCTCCATATTATCCAACCTGGCTCTCACCTCCCCGGCCCAAGGCGAAACGTCAACATCCTCAACCCTCCTTTTCTCGAGCTGCTGAACTTGTTTCAAAGCGAGGGGCAAGAGCGCAGATCGACCTTGGCAAAGATCGACTGCTCGTCAAGTCTATAACAGCTCGATCCCCGCTTCCCTGGGGATCTTCCTCCTTGATTTTCGCCAGCCTGGCTGAAAGGTCAGCCATGCCAAACCTGGCAAGGCGAACAGATGACCTGGTAGCTGCAACATGAAATACTGTATCAGCAATACAAACCAAACATTATCAGGAAGCCCAGGTAAAAAGAAAGGAAAAATTAAAATAGACTTACAGCCTGAGGTACTGACACCAGCAGTCCCTGACACTTTAGCCACCCTGGGAGCACCATCAGCCTTCAAACAGCGAGGAAGGTGACCAACCCCGCAACAAAGAGGCCAGGACCTCTCCAAAGGAGGGATAACAAGAAAAGCAGAAACATTGGGAGTAGGATACTCAGTTTTAGTAACCCAGTCGTCAACTGCACACATAAAAGGTATGACTTATTATTTTTTCATTTTTTCACTAACAGAAAAAACATGCAGGTTAAAGAAAGAAACCAAAAGACTCACCAGCCACACAGGCCTCATGATTCAAATACGCCAGGTCAGGACCCACAGAATTGGTCCTGACAAATATATAGCTAGCAGCCCAGCCCTTATCATGGCCGCTGTCCAAATTGCTCAGAAGAGGAGTAGTTGACGGCCAGACCTTAAAACTTATACGGCCAGGACTGTTTGTTTTAATAGCATAACAGGTCTTTAAATCATCAAGAGAAAAAGAAACATTGTGTTTTTTTACAGAGGTTCTCAATAGAACATACGACTTTCCACACCATCGGCATTAATTGATAAGAGGGAACACCAATCTCCTTAATAACCTCAACCATAAGAGGAGAAAAAGGAAGCTTACAGCCTGCCTTGAAGGCCCAGTTATGGATGCAAAACCAACCAGGACAAGCCCAGTCAGCCCTGATAGGAGAATTCTCAGGGATCCAGACCTCAGCGTCAGCAGGGATGATTCCCTTATCCTTCAAAATTTTTTCGAACTCAGGCTTCAAACGGTTTGCAGGAGACTGATCTTCATTTAAAGCCTTCGTGGGCTTAAATTGAAAAGCACCATGAGATATTAAGATCATCTCCAATGGGGGATCACTTGACTTATCTACTGTGGGAGATGGAACAGCAGAAGAAGCAGGCAAAGTTTCAGAAGAAACTTCCTCAGGATTCTGAGGAGGAGGAGTTGCAGGAACCGCTGCCCTAGTAGATTTTTTCTTTGTAGCCATTACTTGAAGAATTATGGAAGATTGATTAAAAGATTTGGGAAACTAGGAATTAAGAAAACTGAAGAGAAAGAAAGTTAAGAGAAAGAAGACGAAGAAATTGTGTTGATGAGTTCAAATTAATGACGCACCCAAGTATTTATAGCAAAGAAGATTAGGGTTCCAGCCGTAAAATCATCAAGGAAGTTGCAGTAAATATCCACGCGTTAACAACTGCAGTAAAAGAGCCGTTACAGGAAACTGATCAGGGAAAATTTAACCGTTGGGTGATCTTATCAAAACTAAAAGTTATCTCCTCATTTTTTCGTCCTGGCACTACCAATAAGGAGATAAGGGGCAATTGTTAGGCACGGAAATCCATGAGACCACCCCGATCGGATTTCACCTAAACCTGACTGCCAGGCTCTCAGGGCACATGAAGATAGGCGCCAGGCCATGGAGAGGACAACGGTCCAAATGTCAGGACAATATTTGACCATATCCGCGTATATTAATGGAAATAAATACGCAGCATTAAGTATGAAGATTATGCAGTAAATACGGTAATTAAGAGGGAAATATTCAGCAATTATTACCAGCAATTATGGAGAATATTCAGCCTTCAATGCTTGATCATAAAGACGTTCAAGATAGGAAAGCTATAAGAGACACTTTGAAGATATTGGAGATACATCATTCGTACACAAGAAGAAGAACACATATTACTTAGAGAAATACAAGCATTGTTGTTATCATAATAATATTCTCTCAAATCATATAATGAAATCCTCTCCTGGCTTGGTGCCCGTGGTTTTTTCCCATTCAAGGGTTTTCCACGTACAAAATTGTTTGTCTTGTTATTATCGTTATCTTATTTACAGCTTAATATCGTACCCTGTCAACCTGACCAATAGTCCAATTAGAGCTAGTTAACCCTACATAGTATCACCCTGACCTGATTTTGCCCTGCGCAAAATCCACACAAAACAGTTTGTAAAATAGTTTAAAAAGAGGGTGTTTGAACCCGTCTTGGTTTGAAAAGGTCGTTTAGACCGCTTTTGTGTTGATGTAAGGAACGAGACTTGAATAATCATCATTGTATTGACAATATTCGATGTCGGGTTTGGTTTTGCAAGCTTGACATGAATAGTTTTGAAAATGATTATGAACTAATTGTTTTAAATTCATTTATTTGTAATTATTCAATGTTTATCATCGTACTCGGGTTTAAAACCGACATGGTATGTGGAACCAAGGATGACTTTGTATTTATGACTAATATGTTTGTTTTGAAAATGTATAGAAATGAAATAAAAGGTTTTAAAATACCTTTTAAAATGTAATTAACCAAATATTGTCACCGGAATACGGATTAAACCGTCATGGTATTAAGAACCAAGGGTGAAAAATGTTTTATGGTTAAAAGCTTATCATGAAAATGATTTGAAATATTTGAAATGGTAAAAACCTATTACAAATAAGGAGTGAAATAAAGAGGAAGATGAGACCAAAAACGGCTGGATTAAAGCCTGAGAGGGGGTTTAGGCGCGAGCCTTCCTGCTATACAAGCAGCCCATGTCTCCGGCTAAAATCTGGTTTTGGCTCATCTAACCTATGTTTGAATCATGTTATGCATGTTTTAGCATGTTATAGTCATAAAACAGATGAAAACATGATAGAAGAGGATTTTTACACCCTCATACTTACATGCTAGACTTGAGACGAGAAATCGACGAAAGTGTATCAACTTGTTTGGTCGGAAAACTCGGGTTGAAAACCGTTTTTGCAATATAAAAGAGTGTTTTAATTTTAGTGATGGTGTAGTTGGTCTAGATGGTCGGTAAAGTGATTTAATGCATGACGACGGTACCAAACAATGTGTAAGGCTTGTGTTTTCGATCGGTAGGTCGAAAACACGTGTCGGTTTGTGACTTGAGAAGTCGAGTCTATAATTTTAAGGGAGAAATGAGGGGGCGGACACTCGCGTAAGGTGTTATGGTGTGTGAAGGTGGGTATTTATAGAGAAATGGGTAGTTGTGTGCGTTTTTAGCGACGTGGCCTCATGAGCTGCTCAAAGAGCCGCGAGCCATTTCGTGGGTCTTCGAGGTGTCTTGTCACTATCACGCAATTGAAATCATGATTTGTTCTATCCTATGTTTTGGATGACATAATTTGTACTTGACCATGAAGCATTCCGGGAATACTTAACATGGAAGTTTTGAAAAGTTTCGTTTTTTGTGTTTGACTCGTTGTTGGAGTCGGGATTTAAATTTTTGAGTCGGTTTTTGGAGCGGTGTCGGTTTTGACTCTAGTTAGTGTCATTACTCCAGGTACTTTTGAAAAGTTTGAAATGTTTTGTTTTCGAAATCGTTTTAAGTTTTCCGACGTATAGTTGTACAAAACTGACGATCAAACGCTGCGATTCCTAAGCATGTTATAGTCCGATAATCATCGGGTGTTTGTTGGAGACTAGACAGATACTGGGTATCTACAGTATGAAGTGGAATGGTCTAAATTAATCGATCAATTTATCTTATGGTTGTTCGAAAGTTAAGAAAAATAATGAATTAAGTCTCCTTGTGCCCTTTGTCTTAAGTATGAAGTGGAACGGTCTAAATTTCAGTTCATACTATGTCGCTCACCTTTATAATGCCTAAAATTATATGTTTTTTTCAATAAGTCTCGCTTGTGACCGTCATAAGCTTGAGACCTCTCACCACCTCTCTTCCACTTGTAATTTGTGAGAGGTCACAAGCTGGTGACGAAAAATGTCCGTCATAAATGAGAATTTTGTGATTTTTAAATTAGATTTTCAGAAATTTAACTCAAAAAAGATTGTATGTTAGCTTTTATTGTTAAATTAAATTAGAAATATTAATTATACATTATTGACACCTGCAAATAACTTTATAGAGCAACAAAGTGGACGAAAAAATACCTTATCCTCATAAGATGACCATTATACGTTATTGATACCTGCAAATAACGAGAGACATAACAAACTAACTGTTTAGCACCAATATTCCAGAGAAGGGAATAAGTCAATCCTATTACAATCATACTCGTACAAATCTCCTATTAGTTGTTAAAACTACCTCGCTCGCTCTTCCACGGTCTCATGTACATTTGCTAACGTAATGACCTCTCACCCTGCCCTTATATCTCTCTCATGTATATTTGTTAAAAATAATCAACACACTGACCTCTTTCCCATTCTCTCTCTCGTGTATATTTATTAAAAAATAACAAAGTAACGACTAATAACCAATTCTCCTCCCCTAGCCCCCTTCTGCCCCTCTCTCTAGATTAACAGCATGAGATCATCGTCACACAGACCAATTCTCACATTTTGCTAAACATTATCACATTAATAGCCAACAATCATCCCTAAACTTCTCAATGCAATTCACTGTAGGTTCTCAATTACCACAATAATTGCAGGACCTTTTATCATGTCTAAAAACAGCATATGTAAGCATGGATTATGACAACTCAGAATATAAAACATATACTCCTACGAGACCACCACATTAATAACTAAATGAATACAGAGAAAATTAAGTAGGTCTCACATTATCATACAAAACTAAATGATATAACACTGATCTGGGGAAAAACTGAAAGAGAAGGGGCAGAAAAAGCAAAAACCTAATCACACTTCAGCTCAAACTTCATAATTTCCTCATGCACAACTCCACAATCTTGGCCAAGCTCACTTCTTATAACCAATATTCCTCAAATTTGGGCGTCCATTCATCAGAGTCTCAAGTATCTACATCACAAAAGCAAGTGTACATGAAGTGTCTTACCCTATATAATGATGATTAGTGAGTGCTTTAATAAGCTAGTCAGCTTCTAAATAAACAGATAAGCATGTACTACATTTCAGACGTAGAATCACTAATAAGAAGACATTGACATATATGCTTAATCCACAATCAAACTCCTACAAGCCTTTTTTTTCATATAATCATAAAATAATCCTACTCAATTTCAATATCAACTCAAAAATGTTTGATTACTTCGATTTCTCGAACTGTTGCTGCATCAGCTCCACCATACAACCAAAAACATATAGATATCTACCAACATATGAAAAGTAAGAAGACGCTTGCTAATATTTTCGGCATATATCTAATACTCCGTAATTTTTAGCTATCATAAGGTAAATATTTCAGGGTTCTAAAATGGTTTTTTGCAAATCACTAATAATGAAACACGCAGATTTAAACATGAACATTATTCGAGGGAGAGAGAAAGACGACGTGTGTGATAAACTTACAGTGATGAAACATATAAATTTGTGTAGTTTTAGTATTGCTATTATTAGTGTTATAAGACGATTTCACATTGTGAGACAGTCTATTTTTGTAAAAAGAACTTTCACTTGGTACTTAATGAACGTCTTTTTATATAATGAGATCGTCTTACAATATAATTTGTGTGGTCGCAGTGTTGTAAGCCATAGTACATATCCACAATCAAACCATCAACCCAAAAAATCACTAAATCAATCGAAATGATTTAAATGTAAGGTAATTATTAGACGATATTAGGTAGTCGTAATATCTTGGAGATTAAGTTATGTATCTTGGTTTACCTAAAGTATATAGAATTGTATTAGGTAACAAATTTAGGGCAATAGGTGTATATAAATACACAATGTATTACGATATTTCATTTATTCAATATACACAAAATATTTTCTCTATTCTTGATTCAATTGTTTATCATGGCATCAGAGTGATTCGATCCTGATTTTTTCACCACACCACAATAAGACAATTCCTTTAAATAAACAAAACAAACAGGGACAATGACCAACGGACAATTAATCACAGGAGGAGAAGGACCAACGGGTGGCAGTGGAAACAACAAGAGGCCTGAACAAATTTCGCCATCGTCACCGTTGTATCTTCATCCTTCCGACAGTCCGAGTTTATCGTTGACCTAAATAAAATTTGATGGTGAAAATTACAAACTATGGGCAGATGCAGTCAAGAATGGTCTCGACGCCAAAAATAAATTGGCCTTTGTCGAAGGAACTATCAAAACGCCAGATGCAGTACCGGGAGAAGAAGAGAGTCTTGAGAGCGTAGCATGGCGATAGTGCAACGCCATGGTTAAAGCTTGGTTAAGAAACGTTATCGAGATTCGACTTTACCCTAGTATTTCGTTCACCGGAACAGTGAATGAAATCTGGCAAGAATTAAAAGATCGTTTTTCATCTGGGAATGCGCCAAGAGTGCATCAACTAAAGAGTGAACTTAATGATTGCAAGCAAGGTAAAAATCAGTCCATCGTTGAGTACTTTACTCAACTGAAAACCATATGGGACGAGTTGTCTACTTATAGTCGTGTGTCACAATGCACTTGTGGAGCAGCAACAAAATTGCTTAAGGAGCGCGAGGAGGAGAAGGTACACCAGTTTCTCATGGGACTCGACACGAACCTCTATGGCAACATCCGTTCGAACTTGCTTATGGAGGATGATATAACCTCATTAAGCCGTGCATATGCTCTTGTGTTACGGGAAGAAAGACATAGAGCCGTAACTAAGACAAAAGAAGAAAACCATGAAGCGGCTATGGCTGTTAAGACAGCCGGGAGTATTGGTCGAGGTGGTAGTGGAATTGGCATCAATACAGGACTGGAGCGAAGGGAACATGAACCACCGCCACCGCATTGCATATTCTGCGATAAGGACTACCACACAGAAGAGAATTGCTGGGAGAAACATGGGTATCCAACTCGCGGAAGAGGACGTGGCCGTGGTGGCCGTGGAGGGAGAGGACGAGGAAATAATAATTTCCAAGTAGCAAATGCCGCGACCACTAATGATGCTGATACGCAAAAGAATTCTCAACAAAACATCACCAATGATGAAGTGACTGCCTTACGTAATCTTTTAAGCAACAAAAACGAAGGTAGTCATAAATTAATAGGTATGGAAAATAATGTTTTGGTGAGTGGTTAATAGATAGCGGAGCATCGCATCATATGACAGGTAAACGAGAATTGCTCAGAAATATTTGGAAAGCTAAGCCTTCCACAGTTGGGTTACCAAAAGTTTCGAATATCACTTCTCAAGAACACGGCATGGTTGTTCTAAATGAAAAATTCGTCTTAAAAGACGTGTTATATGTTCCTTCACTTACTTGCGATTTAATATCTATTCAGTAGTTAGTTGAAGAGAATAATTGTTTTGTGACTTTTCATCTTAACTATTGTGTTATACAGGACCACTCTACGAAGATGGAGATTTGACGGGGTGAGCACAAAGACGGGGTTTACGTGATGAAGAATGGTCGTCACACTGTGTCAAGAGTAAAAATAAATGATGACGCTCGTCTTTGGCATAGGAGATTGGGTCATCCTTCTAATAGTATTTTGCCTTCCTTCTCTAATTTAGTTGGTCATAATTTATTCTGGATCACTAGTGATGTTTGTGATCCTTGTTGTCGTGCCAAACAAACAAGGTCAGTTTTCAAGATTAATAATAAAAGAAGTGATGAATTGTTTGCCTTAATACATTGTGATATTTGGGGCTCTTATAGGATAAGTAGTTTATCTGGTGCGCATTATTTTTTGACATTTGTTGATCTACCCATAGGAAAACGGCCTATTGGATGTAAATGGGTTTATCAAATAAAATACAAAGCAGATGGGACTATTGAACGATACAAGGCGAGGTTGGTAGCACAAGGATTTACCCAGGTAAAAGGGGTAGACTACCATGAAACTTTTGCACCGGTAGCTAAAATGACAAGTGTTAGATGTCTCTTGGCCGTTGCAGTCATCAAAGGGTGGTCTATCTCACAGCTAGATGTTAATAACGCATTCTTACATGGTGAATTAGATGAAGAGGTTTATATGAAGCTGCCGCAAGGATTCGAGGTTGAAGGAACGAACAAGGTATGCAAGTTACGTAAGTCATTATATGGTTTAAAACAAGCCTCACGTAATTGGTTTGCTAAGTTAGATGACTCATTGAAAGGATATGGTTTTGAACAATCTTTGGCGGATTATTCACTATTTACCTATAATAAAGATGGTGCATTTGTTGGAGTTTTGGTTTATGTAGACGATATGATTATTGTTAGCAATAATGATGAGGCTAGTACTAGACTCAAAAGGTTCCTCGACAAGAGTTTTGGCATTAAGGACCTTGGACGTCTAAAATATTTTCTTGGTATTGAAGTGGCTACGGGACCAAAGGGACTCTTTCCTTGTCAGCGTAAATATGCACTCGAAATTGTTAAAGAATCGGGTATGGAAGGAGCGAAGCCTGCACCCACACCAATACAGCCAAACCACAATTTGGCATTGTCAGACGGGTATGTACTCAACGATCCTATGCTTTATAGACGATTGGTAGGAAGTTTGATTTACTTGACCATTACACGGCCAGATTTGGTGTATGTAGTGCACATACTGTCCCAATTTGTACATGAGCCACGAAAGGAACTCATGGAAGCGGCATTGTGTGTTGTTCGTTATATCAAGGGAACACTAGGAAAAGGAGTAATAATGCAGTGAAATTCCAAATTGAAATTATTTGGATATTCAGACTCAGATTGGGGAACTTGTCCATTGACTAGATGATCATTTACGGGGTATTTTGTTGCACTGGGAAATACACCCATTTCATGGAAGGTAAAGAAGCAAGCCACTGTGGCAAAGTCATCAGCAGAAGCAGAATATAGGGCATTGGCTGCGGTAACGAGTGAGTTGATTTGGATAAAATCATTTCTATATTCAATAGGAATTGATCACGTACATCCCATGCAAATATTCTGTGATAATAAGGCTGCATTACACATTGCCAAAAACCCGGTGTTTCATGATCGTACTAAGCATATAGAAATCGACTGCCATTTTGTTCGTCATCACTTGCTGAATAAGACCATCTCGACTTCTCATGTAAGAAGCAAAGAGCAGATTGTAGACTTGTTTACTAAGGCTCTAGGTGGTGAAGCTTTTGCATATTTGCATTTCAAGTTGGGCATCGGTGTGCCACGAGCTCCAACTTAAGGGGGAGTATTAGACGATATTAGGTAGTCTTAATATCTTGGAGATTAAGTTATGTATCTTGGGTTACCTAAAGTATATAGAATTGTATTAGGTAACAAATTTAGGGCAATAGGTGTATATAAATACACAATGTATTACATTGTTTCATTTATTCAATATACACAAAATATTTTCCCTATTCTTGATTCAATTGTTTATCAGTAATTAACATTGAGCCAAACATGGAGAGGTGTGAAAGATGGAGTTATTTTATGAATGAACCCAACGAAGGTAAATAAAGGTCAGTTTTTGCTTACCTGCCTTTTATAAAGCTTTCTTCGCCAGCGCCTTTCTGCAAGGAAATTAAAAAAAATAAAATAAACTGAACACACATTTGAACAATATCTCCCTCACAAATTATAATTTACATCATGAAAAGGTCAGCAGTATCCGATGAACTAACATAACCTACGAGTATTGTATAGAAACGCCCAAAAACTCAAATCCAAAAGGGGGGAATACAATAAAACCCTAGAAAAAGAAAGTAAACATTGAAATTTACCTGAAATTAGATATTGAAAACCTAAAAATGAGCTAAAAATCACCATTTTTTCCGTTGTGTGTATTAACTAAAACAAATCCTAATTCTTCAACACCAAAAGAAGTAAAAGTACAAGAACCCTAATATTTCAAAAAAGGACGCAAATTTACCATCGGTGCCCGCCCTATCCTATGCCATTGATTCCGATGACATAAATATTGTAGAGATTGTCGCTGTCATCCAATTTAGGATTTGTTGGACTGCCAAGGAAAAATGTGGAGGTGTATGTGTGTTATAGAGAGAAGGTGTATGTGTATTTGGTTGAAGAATGAAATAGAAAATAATGAGAACTAAGGTAGAGGATACCGATAGGCCGCGTTTTGGAAAAGGAAAGGTAAAGTGTGAGTGAGAAAAACTCAGCGTATTAACCCGCGAACACTATTCATTATGAGCAGTAATTCGTCTTACCCACAATTTAGTAAGGGGCGTAGATAAATAACAAGTTTAGTGATTACAACATAAACTAATGAATAAATGCGAATTATACAAATTACAAGTCGAATACCATTTATGTCATATGATACGTGCATTTTATATAGTCTTTTTAGCCTATTTTATGCGCGTATCTTTATGCTTTTATCGTGGTTTTATGCTACTAAATGCCCCGAATATGCTACTTTGGGTTATTTTGTCTTATTTGCAGAAATGAACCAGGAAGTAGTGAAATCAAGCCTTTTACCGTCCTTTTAGCATGCATTTGGAGGAAGAGTGAATTTGGAGCGGGAATGTAGCTATCTTGAGATGCGCAAAGAAGAAAGATAGCTAGGCGAGCAAAGGAAGAACTTCAAACTGCTAGTGCCTACTTTGGAGAGCCATATCTCGGGTTCTACAACAGATATTCAGGTGATTCCAATTGGAGATGAAATTTTGTCCTTTTATCTTTCCAATGCCACCGGAATCACCCTGTTTGACCAAGTAACGAAGAAATGGCAGCCGTTTGAAGTTCAGTGCGCGAAGCAGGAATTACACGCTGAGAAGTGCTCGATCGAGAGCCAATTTGCTCCATCGAGAGCTACCTATTCTGGATCGAGTGATTAAAGGGAAAGAAGTCCTCGATCGAGAGGAATTGTTCTCGATCGAGAGGAATGCCAAGGAATATCACTCGATCGAGTGCTTTAGTTAGTCGATCGAGTGGATTTTTGCTTGGGCTTTTTTAGGTTTAATTCCGTCATTAGGTTTAATAAGCCCTATTTTCTTATAAATAGGAGTCGTATGTCGATGTAAACTATCTCTCACACTTTTGCTACATTGCTGATTCATCATTTTTTTTTGTTCATTTTCCTGGATCTCTTTAATTCAAGAATTCTTTCTTCCTTTCTCTCCTTTTAATGTTTATTATTCTTATTTCCTTTAAGTTTGTTTCCCTTATTTCCATGAGTAGCTAATTCCCCTAGTATGTTAGGATTAGGGAAGCCGTGGTAGCGATGCTTTAATTGTATTAAATAGATTAGCCTTGCGATAGGAATTGTATTAGGCAATTTAATTGTTATCCAAATCGAATGTATGCATGCAGGAGACCAATAATTCTAGTTAACCCCGACCTAGATCGAAAGATTGGAAGGGAAGGCTTGCTTAATTACAATAGGGTATTGCGGTGAGGGCGAAAGTTAAGTCGTTTTTACACTCTAGGGCGGTTTAAGGACCGAAAGGTGACGACCATAGCTCTTCTTATTAATAGTCTAATCGCCTTAATATTCTCGATAGTATAAGATCCAATAGCTGCCACGGTGGACCGACTCCTAGCATACTCCCTTCTCTCTTCTTTGTTAATTTCTCTTATTCATTTCCCTCGCTTTAATCTCTAGTTTAGTTAAATCAATTCAACCCCCATTTCGTGACACCCGACAGACCGAATTAGACAGATAGATAGCAACATAGCCTCCCTGTGGAGATCGACCCTACTTACTACTAGCTATTAGTTAGTTGTTTTTAGGTATTTATTTTTGGTGTAGAAACGACCGCATCAAATTTTGGCGCCGTTCTTGGGAGGCAATCTAGTTATTTATTTGTTTAAATTTTATTCTGTTTTTAGCCTCGAGATTTTTCCCTTGAGGCCGTTTTTTAATCTTTTGTTTAGTCTTTGTTTTGATAGGCCTTACAGGTACTACCTAGACAGTTCTAGGTGAAAGACAATCAAAGGGAAGGCTTGAGTACCTTTGACCCATCACCGATGTCCCATTATATGGAACAGCCCGTGATCCTTTCACGGAGAGATGTGGTTCTCACGAGCACAATGCAGCTGTAGTTGTGCCGCCACATCCGCCCTATCAATGGCCACCGCAACAAGATTCCCCTCATATACAAGGAGAAGACATTGCGGAGCTGAAATCCTTGATGGAGGCACTTGCATTCCAAGTGCAAGAATATGTCTCGCGATTTGATGAGCTCGAGTCTGCAGCTTGCTCAATTAGCACCGAGATGGAGAGAGAAGAGATCGCAGAGTCGACATATTTAATGAGAATGCTTGTATCACAAATGCAAGAGAGTGATAGATATATGGACGCTCGAATCCCTGAACTGGAGTAACAAATAGCTCGATTAGCAGTGAGATGCAAGAAGAAGAGGTTTACCTTCTTTGAGAGCGGTTTTTCTCCTGAGGAAACCATGTTGCCCAATGATGAGGATGACTTCTATGACTCGGACGACGAGTTCCTTTCATATTTCACTGCCCCACGTGAAGATTTCAGCTCTATGCAGGAAGAATCACTCGATCGAGTGACTTATAATGGTCGATCGAGTGAATTTCCAGAAGACAGTCCTCGATCGAGTAATATCCCTTCTCGATCGAGTGACATACAGAAGGATAGTACTCGATCGAGTGATGTTGTTACTCGATCGAGTGAGATGCGGGAGGAAGTTGGTCGATCGAGTGATTATTCTGCTCGATCGACTGAAATGGCCATTGGGAGCTTTGGTTCGTCATTTTGGTTTGATTTGGATGACGAGTCTGACGATGATGAAGGTTACGGTAAACCTCCCTATTCACAAAGTCGGATACACTTGAAGTCTGCGATTTACGGGATGGATTCCACGAGGAAGTTGATGAAGAAGCGGTTGAGACGGTAATTGCTCCTAGCACGGAAGAGGTAATAAACTCTTTTACCTATGATTCCGTGGTCAAGAGCAACCAATCTGAGGTAGTAAACGATAATTTTATTATTGTTTGTCCTAATAGTATTTTGCCTCGTTTGACTCGCTTTGTTTCTTTTAGCTATACCCCCTCATATGTGGACGCACAAATTAACGATTTTTCACCGTCCTTATCATTATAAAATTGTTAATCTGAATTGGAGCCCTATATTATCGTTAATTGCTCCCGCGCTCCTATATTTTGTGGATAAATTTAGGAGCGCCCATAGGAAATTTGTTAGACTTAAATGTTTACATATCTTTATTTCCTACTTTGCTATTCCACTATGGTGCTACTTATCTTTGTTGTGTAGCACATGCGCAGCTATTTGAATGAAAGTCTTCGCGCTTTGAGCTGTTTTGATTGTGATCTTTAGAGAGGCTCGAAGAAAAAGAAGGTCGAGTGGGACTGTCTGAAGCTAGCGCTACCCGGGAGGCAACCCGGAAATTTTATTTTGTTTTTTATTTAACTTCATTGTAATAAATGGTTTTATACCATAGACTATCTCGATAAGCTTGTCTTTGTTAGTTGCGGGCTGTTTTTCCATCGTGTTTTGCGTGCACGCGGCGAGATCCACTCGATCGAGTAGTTTCTTTACTCGATCGAGCATCTTTGTTTGTTGAATCCACTCGATCGAGTGAAGATGTTACTCGATCGACCCCCTGCAGATTAGAGAACCACTCGATCGACCACTATTCCATCGATTCGAGCGCTTTTAGACGCCCATGTTACTCGATCGGCTACTATCCCCGCTATCGAGTGCTATTGACTTGGATTAGCTTCCTGAGACGGTTTTTCCGGGCCCTTAGCAACCTCCCATTTCATGGTCGGTTTGGGGAGGTCCCCTTATTTGCGCTATCTTGTGAGTTTTTCCGCTTTTACTCTCTTTCTCCTTCAATTTGCATTTCCTTTCCATGTTTTGGTACAATGGGGGCATTGTACGGTTTGGTTTGGGGAGGTTATGCATCCATATCTCGTGTCCGCATATTGTTTTATCGCATTTCGATTATCACGTTTAATTTTCTGCTTGCATTGTTATTTATTTCATAAAAATTCAAAAATTCAATAAAAATTGGAAAAATTGTTAAATTCAAAAAATTTCACGTTTATTTTAGCATATAGGTTGAGTCGGAACGGTAGATTTCCATGATGATATTGCACTGCGTTTGTCTTTTTGCTTAAGCCTTGCAATGAACTGTTATCTTTTAGCTTTGTCTTATTGCATATCTACGAGTTTATGTTTAATTTCGCTGAACGAATAGACTTGACCCCAAATTTTGGCAACCTACTTATAATTTCTAAGATTTAGAGCCTTATAAACTGGTGTCATTGTGACCGTTTCATGTAGGATTGTGAGTAGTTACTCCTTGCATAACATGTATCATCAATTTGCACATATATGAAATTCAAATTGCTTTTTGCCGTCATACATTCGGGTTAGTGGTTGGTGTCACATGCAGGGAGGTGCTTACATTTTCCCTTTCTTTCATTTTTACCCATAAACTCCACATTAGCCAAATTTGCCTGTTGACCCTTAGCTACATCCAAATTTAGCCTGCCTTGTCAAGCTAGTTTAGATTGTTTTGCGGTATATTGTCTATTGTATCAAATGTTGGCGCGTATTCTGTTGATTCGGAGTTGGTAATCTAAGAAGAAAAGGAGGATGATGAAAAAAGAATTGATGATGAAAAAATGACATGAAAAAGAAAAAAAAAAGTTGAAAAAATGTGAAGAAAGAAACCGTGAAAAAAAAAAAGAAAAAAAAAAAAAAAAAAAAAAAAAAAAAAAAAAAAAGAAGAAGAAAAATTCGAAAAAATGTTGTTTGGTTGACGGTTTCTGCTCCTATGTTCTATCTTACATCATTTGAGGAGTAATATCAGTTTGGTTTGGTGAGATTTATGCCAAATGAAGGGCATTGTGCTTATTCTATAATTGAGTTGGAATCGGATGTTGTCATATGGTTTTGTTTAGGTACTAGCTTGGCCGCCTATACCTCCACATTCCCATAAATGTTTTGCCTTTTCCTACCCATTGCCTCACTTTACCATATTTTTGTAAGCCCTCGGCTGTGACAGGACCTTGTTGGTTGGAATGTATGTACGGTAGCTAGAATTGTCTATCATATTAGTTGCATGCATGTTTATGTGGGTCGTAGTTTAGGTGAGCGACTATTTTTCTTTCTCTCTTACATATATATGTTCACCCTTTGCTTCATGAGAGAAGAGTGACCCGTGAGAGTCCATTGTTAAAGGTCTTGCAAGGTCGACGGTTCAGCTTTATTTATAAACATCCTATAACTCGTTTGCATTTGACTGTCTGCTATAAGTGTTAGTTTGCTCGCATTAAATTGGCTTAAGTGGGCATTTGTAGCTAGCTCTGAGTTATCTTTTTCCGTTCCTTAGTTGCATTTTAGTTTACTCGGGGACGAGTAAAGGTTTGGTTTGGGGAGTTTTGATACGTGCATTTTATATAGTCTTTTTAGCCTATTTTATGCGCGTATCTTTATGCTTTTATCGTGGTTTTATGCTACGAAATGCCCCGAATATGCTACTTTGGGTTATTTTGTCTTATTTGCAGAAATGAACCAGGAAGTAGTGAAATCAAGCCTTTTACCGTCCTTTTAGCATGCATTTGGAGGAAGAGTGAATTTGGAGCGGGAATGTAGCTATCTTGAGATGCGCAAAGAAGAAAGATAGCTAGGCGAGCAAAGGAAGAACTTCAAACTGCTAGTGCCTACTTTGGAGAGCCATATCTCGGGTTATACAACAGATATTCAGGTGATTCCAATTGGAGATGAAATTTTGTCCTTTTATCTTTCCAATGCCACCGGAATCACCCTGTTTGACCAAGTAACGAAGAAATGGCAGCCGTTTGAAGTTCAGTGCGCGCGAAGCAGGAATTACATGTCGAGAAGTGCTCGATCGAGAGCCAATTTGCTCCATCGAGAGCTACCTATTCTGGATCGAGTGATTAAAGGGAAAGAAGTCCTCGATCGAGAGGAATTGTTCTCGATCGAGAGGAATGCCAAGGAATATCACTCGATCGAGTGCTTTAGTTAGTCGATCGAGTGGATTTTTGCTTCGGTTGGGCTTTTTAGGTTTAATTCCGTCATTAGGTTTAATAAGCCCTATTTTCTTATAAATAGGGAGTCGATATGTCGATGTAAACTATCTCTCACACTTTTGCTACATTGCTTTGATTCTTTATTACTTTTGTTCATTTTCCTGGATCTCTTTAATTCAAGAATTCTTTCTTCCTTTCTCTCCTTTTAGTGTTTATTATTCTTATTTCCTTTAAGTTTGTTTCCCTTATTTCCATGAGTAGCTAATTCCCCTAGTATGTTAGGATTAGGGAAGCCGTGGTAGCGATGCTTTAACTGTATTAAATAGATTAGCCTTGCGATAGGAATTGTATTAGGCAATTTAATTGTTATCCAGTCGAATGTATGCATGCAGGAGACCAATAATTCTAGTTAACCCCGACCTAGATTGAAAGATTGGAAGGGAAGGCTTGCTTAATTACAATAGGGTATTGCGGTGAGGGCGAAAGTTAAGTCATTTTTACACTCTAGGGCGGTTTAAGGACCGAAAGGTGACGACCATAGCTCTTCTTATTAATAGTCTAATCGCCTTAATATTCTCGATAGTATAAGATCCAATAGCTGCCACGGTGGACCGACTCCTAGCATACTCCCTTCTCTCTTGCTGTTAATTTCTCTTATTCATTTCCCTCGCTTTAATCTCTAGTTTAGTTAAATCAATTCAACCCCCATTTCTGTGACACCCTGACAGACCGAATTAGACAGATAGATAGCAACATAGCCTCCCTGTGGAGATCGACCCTACTTACTACTAGCTATTAGTTAGTTGTTTTTAGGTATTTATTTTTGGTGTAGAAACGACCGCATCATCATATATGCTATGCTACTCGACTTCGAGTCCAAAGCGCGGCCTAAATCCCGATCACGTTAACAAGTAAACCTGTACTTAACCTGCTCCCCACATGATCGGAAATATCATATGGAACGATACTGGCCACCTCGAAAATAGGTGACAATTATACAGACACACAAACGTCAGTTTCAATATATAAATAAAGTTTGACTCAACTCAAAGTGTGTGAATATGCAACATGACTATAACATGAATAAAATGCTATCAAACAACCACCACTCTGGTACCGGGACACGCCCAGATATACCCACAACCACCACGGTACTGGGACACGCCCAAACATACCGACAACCACAAATAGGTACTAGGACATGCCCAGACGTACCAGGTCCGGAAGCTAACCGGATCCTCTGCCAGACGTTGTGTCTACTCTACACGAGTGCCTCCAAACTCACGTCATTAATGTGCACATCCCTCTTGGAGTGGGAAGCTCTAATAGGCGACCCGAACGTGAGACGGTCTCCCAACCGACTCACGTCTCCTCAACAACAAGTAACCAACATAAACCGTTACATCCTCTAATACACATGAAAAATACAATAATACAAGATACTACAAATTATGCTAATTACCGACTCATCCAATCGTCTCAACCAATATCATGTTATAATGCAAAGACCGCTAAAATACGACTCACATATATTGAAACTGTAACACCCCCCTCATACAAAGGTACCTTACCAAGGACTACCCTAGCATGAAGGGCTGTTACCATCTCGGTTGCCCGAGGTTGGAATATCACAGTGAACAATCCAAAGCACATTTATTAAAGTACGAAAGATTAAAGTTTACATAGTCTCAAAATCCGACACCAAAGTACTATCATAAATCCATCAACTACAAAAGACAACTAAACTCTTGACAGCGGAAGCTAAGCTTGTGTGGCGACTCCCCACGACTGCCCCAAAGCTAAACGACTATATCACCTGTCACAGTATGCTCACCATCCCCGAATGGATCACCACAGATTTTACAAAACAACAACGGGGTCAGTTATTGAATAATTAAAGTAAGACAAGTACATTAAGGTAACCAGCTGATCAACATCCACCTCTGTCTCCCAATCACACACCATCACTGACTACACACCTAGGTGTGTAGCCCGGCCAGATTACTCATCGCAACAGGTAATCCTCACCGCCAGTGGGGGACCGCAGCTAATCCCCACCTAAACCCCGCTCATCAACGAGCGATAACCCTGTTCATTAATGTGCACATCCCCTCCCATGGCGGGTTCCACAGAGGGCGAAACTAGGGCGTAAAGCCACTCCCGCAAGTGACTCCACTCAGCCGAGGATGCACCTCGCGAACTGTTATCATCAACAACCATCATAACTTCAACGCCCTACTCCAACTCCGAGATCAACAGATAATCACAACAACAATTACCACAATCGCAACACAAATTTAAATCAATTAAACAGGAACTGAGTAGGGAAATCCTACCTTAGCACAACTGCAAGAAACACAACCAATCGATCTAGAACGGCTCCTCTACGAAGTCTTCGCCTAACAACAATCACATAAAAAAAATCACTATATATAAAACCCCATTTTCCCCTAATCATAATTAAAGCCAAACCCTGAAAGATTAACCAACGGATTACAGGAACGAGGACTTACCGACGATGAAACAAAGTATGAATGCACTTGCTAATGATCACACACACATACACTAGGGAGAGATTTGGAGAGGATTAGAGCGTCGTTGAGGGATTAGGTTTTGTAAAAGTGTAATAGGAAACTGATTTACGTTTTTATATAACTCTAATCATTTCCAAATCAATCCGCGGAAATAACACTCGACGGACCGGATACTCGATCGAGTATAGAGTATACTCGGCCGAGTGTTCCTGGGTAGTAGCCAAACATGATACATGACACACTTTACTCGACCGAGTAGGCCATACTCGACCGAGTACAAACCTAGGAAAACCATGGTATTACAGTCTTCCCCCCTTAAAAAGAACTTCATCCCCGAAGTTCAAAGTCTACGTATACACTCTACAACCAAACACAACCAAACAACTCCCAACACAACACACCAAACAATCTAAGCATAGGTATACCAACACAAAACGTAATAAAACATTACTAAGCCGACTTAAACTAACCCAAAAACAACATGCGACCATCTCAAATACACCAAATAGTCTTTCATGTTTCACAGCTCCAGAAGTATGTGAGTTACCCGTCACATGTACTTGAGGTTGAGAACATCGAGCTTGATGAGTCCTTATTGAAGGAAATGTAGATTCATATACATAAAAACATACTTATATATGTCTAAACTAATTTGTCATAAAATTAAAACGGATCTTATGCATGCAAACAATAATATAAATAGAGGAGAAATCATGTCCTTACATTGTAGATTTCGGCTATTAGGGCACAAGAGAGATCACCTTTCTCTTCTTGTTCTTGAGCTTTTCCTTTATGGATGAATAAGATCTAAGTACAAGATCTCTCCCCAAGCTTTATACCCAAGGCTTAACACTTAATCTAATTAATATTATAAGTACTAGTATAATATTAATATAGTGAAAATTGAACCAAAATTATTTCGGTTTTAAGCTCCTAAAACCGTGTAGAGGAGAACGAATTTTTTGGGAGTATTTTATCTCTCTAAAACTCTCTTAGTTTAGATAAGTTATTGAATGAATGAATAATCACCTTACATTATAGTCTAAGAGGCAAATTAAGGGGAAAAACAATTAGTTTTTCCCTCTTAAAAAACCGGACCAAGGGTGAGTGGGAGGGGAGCCAATGCATGCATACATTTGTCTTCACAATGTTTAGTAGGCTTGCATGGCTACTAAAGCATGTAATGATTGTGTTTACCACTTAATAAAACAACCACAATATTAGCTTAAACCTCCTCTTATTTTCGGCACATATGTTAATATGGTATCCATATTATTTTTGTCAATTGTCAATATGTCACATGTCATATGTGATATAAATATGTTATGTATTTTTTAACATATTAAAAATCAACGTATTAATAAAAATACGTCACATACAAAAAATCGACTTAGTAATATCATAATTACTTGTGCCAAAATATTTTACCAATTTATAAATCACAACAGATTGTATTTATAATAAATCATTCAATTCCGATTGTTTCTTTAAACAATAATTTCATCCGAGTAATGATACAATTCAATTACTCAGACCGTATCTCATTTAATCACATTTCAATTTGATACGTAAATTTTACTTCAAAATCGTCCGTCAATTTTCAAGTAATTTAATTAACTCGCAACATTATACGATTAATTAAATAATCAATTAAGAGTATTGCCCTTTAGGTATGACCTAGGGGGTCAACTGATCACCACCGTCACACGACAGTAATGTCAAACTCTAGTCACCAATCATTACCGATATATATGTTGACCATTGACAAGAATAACAATATTACTTCCCAATTGTATTCTTAAAATGAGATTTAATAATGATATTTAAATCATGTGATCGCACTATTGTTGAGGACACATTTCCCAACAATCTCCCACTTGTCCTCGACAAGTGTGCGTCACCAATTCTCTTGTCCTATTACTATCTCCCACTCAATGCAAGGTGTCTTTCGGGTCGTACTTGCAAGTGATCATATCGAGAGTGGTTTCCTCGATCTGGAGAATAACTGATTGACCGGATTTATCCACTCTGGATACCTTCCGAGCGTGGCCACGCATTTACAGTTCATTACTCCTCGAGTGGCCCTGAGATATTGTTATAACCCTGACAAGGGGATGGACAATTCCTATCGCACTCATTCCCTTCGACTAGCCACAGCCATCATAACCCAAAATATGCCCATTTGACCCCATTTACGAAGGTCGTAGTAACACAAATCAAAGTTAATCTGAAACTGTGCCATCTTAGGTGAATAGTCTTTAGTCAAAAGAATCGACTCATTAGAATACTATAGCAGCTCTCGCCACGACCAGGCTATATAAATTTGCCAGAACTCTATAAGCGGTCATTAGGCCCGACAAAAAGTTCCTAACAGTCTGCCTATGTGATCGACTAGTCATCTCACATGACTCTATGGCATTTGAACTTGCCATCAATCGCATCACACTCTAGTCACTTCGAGACGTCACCTCATACAAGTGACTATGGGCGAATACAATGTTAATCCGTGTTCACTTTAACGGGGTTCAATTGTCACTACAACCCGTTTGGATGTAACAAAGTATAAAAGGAGTTTTTAAAGAAAAACTCGAACGACAAATGCGATTATCACATATGAATAGTCAATGCCTGATTACTATTCCATATTCTATAATCTAATTTGATCTTGCATGTAGTTGTTCATTTCAATTCAATTGAAATGACATGACTCATCATGTTTAGCCTATGAGAAGGCTTTGGTTAGTAGGTTTTATCAACTTCATGTACCTTACTCAACCTTACTACATATTCGTTTTCCTTTGTAATGTATACATTTGCATCACAAAACTTTTTGAGTACGTGTCGAGATCCAATCAAGACATAGGCCCTCTAGCCTAAGAATAGCTCCCACTGTTTTCACAAAGTGTGGGGACTCATCCTTCTTGCACATCTCATGATCGCAAGTGTACTCAATTTCCGTTATAAATATCACTCATTGTTCTTTATTGCCTAGAACGATTCTAGAAAATCTACTTCTTAATTAACATTGCCACAATGGTATCTTAACCATCCTGATGTGTTTTGATTATGGTTTTGTCGGAAACCATGCGCAATCTCAATTGTCAATTGTCACTTGTGTAACACCCTTACACAATATTGCATCATAAACACTTTGCATCATAGCCTTAATGCTTCTGCAAGCACTTAAGGGTAATCTTTATAGCTTACTTGGTAAAGATTACTTAGATTCGATTTTGAAAACAATTCATCATACTCAAAGCATATGAAGTGTTATACATCGTTTCTTTTTAATTGATTCGGCAGCGGAGGCAAATGAAATCAATCAAATATGTTCAATTTAATTGAACTAGTCATGAATCTTATCAACATAAGACTTCTTACTGACGCTAATATCATGTGGATTTATCTTCATAAATCCGGATATTCAAGATGTATTATAATACTCCAAAAGTCTTAAATCATTCTCAATGATCAATATGTCATCCACATATCGGACTAATTAAAAATTCCGTAACTCCCACTAAACTCCATGTATAAACACAACTTCTCGACTTATCGAGAAATGTTTTATCACATGATCAAAATGTTGATTCTAACTCATTGATGTCCTACTTAAGACCCTCTCTTAAGTTTCACATTATCTTAGGATTGCAAGAATCTACTAAACTCAAGACATGTATTGAATACATTCCTTCTATTGAAGAAGTGGGTTTTAGATTCACTTGCTACGTATTTCATAACCTCATAATGAAACACAATCCTTAAGAAGATCCAAATAGACTTAAGCATTTCAATTAGTGCAAAACCCTTTGCAACCAATCTTGCTTTGAAATATCTCTTTATTAGTGCAAAACCCTTTGTCACTAATCAAGCCCTTTATTTCGGATTCTCATGGCTCTAAGCCTTGTATTGAGTTGTGACTTAAACACTCTTATGTAAGTCATTCGTTCATTACTTTCTAGAAGTAATTAACTTGAATCAAACAATTTCTTTTGTAAGTTATAAGCTCTTTACTTTCTTAAAAGTAGCATGAATTCATCATTTTTAGCAAGTGATGAATTTTAACCTCCTAGGTTTTGAAGAAACAATGTCTTACACAAAACGTCTCATGTAGCCAAGAAAGACCAGTTTCTTGCGACAACGTTTTACACAAAACATCTCACGTAGCCAAGAAAGACCAGTTTCTTGCGACATAACATCTTGTGGCTCTTTGAATAATTTCTCCCACTCTGTCTTCAAAAATAAACTTGTATTTTAAAGACACTGACTTCATGAGCCGCAAACCCGTCGTACTCGTGGTAATTGAAAAGGGAAAAATGAGCATTTGTTTCTTGTGAAAACTTACAAACATGGTACCCTTACCATTTCATATCTCATATGATTCGTATTAGTGGAAAAATAATTTAGACAAAAATGATAAAAACCCCAAAAGGATCAAGTAACTCAAAGTAACTTGATTGAAATCCAAACCATATCGAATAGCGTATGATTTCTTATCCATCCACACATTATTTCATAATGCGTGCTAAGAGAGATTAACTTGTGATACTATATCACATTTCCTTTGGCTTATATCAAAGTCTTCACTTTGATAATCCCATCACGACTAAATCGTGATTCCTTGAACTCTTGAACCTCTTCAAAGATTTCTCTATTTACCTTATTAAGTGAACATATTAGTGTCAACTTAAATCGTTGGTAAAAGATAATTATCAACCTATTTTGGATCGATGATATACAACATCGATCACCTTTTCAACCAAAAGGCACGAGACATCTTGCTTTGAATACAAGATACGCATATACCATTAACAATCTAATGGTTTCAAGAGTACTCGATAACTCTTTGCGTTCATCATTCCAAAATTTAAGGTTTAATCTTGGGTTACCAATTTGAGTCTTACATCATCTTCATGATATATCATTCTAGTTTGGTTTAGAATATAATCACCTTGATGATGGGCTAGACATACATCAAATCATGGTGTAAAGGGTCACAAAGGTGAAAACCTCTTTTGTATCTTAACAAGTTTATATTCTTATTTAGAGTTTATGCACTTAATAGTCATAATTAAGTACAACTTTAAATCCAAAAACTAGATTGAGTACACAATTACTCTATCTCTCGACATTATTGTTGCTAGTCGTCATATTCTAATCATCCTATGTATCAAGTACAATGATGAAAACCTCCACTGGTTTCTAATATTGACGAAGTGGTACTAGCAAAATTTATGTTTAATCAAATAAACATTTAAAGAAGAAGGTCCCATTAGATGTCCCACAACTAACTTGTTGATTCTTCAATAATTTGGGGCAGTTTCCTTTCTTGTGTCCAACATTTAGGACAATGGAAACTTTATCGGTCGGAATTGATAGGTTTAGTATCGTCATTCTCAACAACTTTACCTTTAACATTACCTTGTATCAATTCCATTTACTTCTTGAACCTCGTCCTCATCTTAACGGTTTAAGAGAATGCTCCCACTCATTTCAATGAGTCTTTGCTTTGAGAAGCAAAATTGAATTCATGAAGATTACTCTTCATTTGTTCGTTTAGTCTTAAAACTTTCATTGAAGTGGTTGCGTTATTTTGGTCAATTACGAATTATGACAAAACTAATTGCCAAAACAATTTATCGCTTCAAGGTACTTAATTCAATTAAGTATATGAAACATAATCCATTGTAAGTAGAAGTGTTAGTCATGAATCAAAAACCTGTTTGATAATGAATAACTTTAATCTATACTCTTTACAAGAGATCCTTATCATGGTTCATTTGAGGTTTTAGAAGCAAATTCATATTTGTCTTTAGTTACGATGTTTTAAGGAGATTTGAATCAAAAATCAAAATGATATCGTATATGAATTGTGGTAAAGAAATAGAACAATAATAACGGAATAGTGGAAAACTTAACATTTATCGTTATAATAATACTTGTAAATAACAAGTAAAGCATTTACATAGTGACCTCTACCCAACTATGATAAATGATTCCAAGACCCAAATTCATATTGACTTGGGCACGGTATGGCCGATGAAACCCTTATCAATATAACTCGGTGGATTAACGCTTTAATCGATTCTACTTTTAGAACTCTTGGTCGATAAAATTACTCTAATATTTATCTATAGCCCGGAACACATGCAACTACGGTCGCGAATACTTCCATTGAGCTCAATCCAAATTTCGAATAAATGTGTCCATGATCCAAATCCACATCAACTTGGGCACGGTATGGCCGATGAAACCCTCATCAACATGAATTCGGTGGATTTGACATTTATTACCCACTTCCCCTACGTAACAAGGTTTGTACCCCGGTAGGGCCGAGTGCACTCCCTCACGAAATAGGTTTTCATGGTTTCTACTATTTGGTAAGGCTATGTCTCAATTAATTGTTTTAGCGAGAGGTCATGTCAATTTATTATCTATCACGTTTTAAGTGAACTAAAGCGGTGAACTACGATAATTCGAATTGACACGGTCGATAAACTCGATAAAATAACAATGCATGTTTAGTTATGGCGATTTAGCGATGCATGTGACATAAAATAAAATGCAAGCATAAAAGTAAATAAATCCTAGTATGGCCTTTCCTAAAATAGAAAAACTATTAATCTATTACATATTCGGAAACCAACTCCATTGGTCCCTTGAACTTCGGTTGTGGTACGCATCTCGAGGTAACACCGTCTTTATGTATCGCCATTCTTGAAGAAATCCGTCTTTTGGAAACTCCGGAATGAATAAAATTACATAATAAATTACATAATTTCCTATTATACATTTGTAACTAAAATAAAATAAATCTATTAAATTACAAAACGGTGATACGAGATCACAATAAAAATTACAACCGAATCGATATTCCCATACATTTCGGAAATACCAATTAAAATCTAAGGCCATACTAAGTAAAATTACATAATTCAAAATTACATAAATTAAAAATTATGACAATCATAAAGAAAATGCAGCATTATAATATGTATGAACATGCTCAATTTTTATGCTAAATCGCCTTTTAAATAGCCAATATCGTATATTACTCGGTTTTTACGGATTTGCGTGATTTCAACATTTTATAATCACAAAAAAATACATAAACTCATATTTATGCATAAGTTAATTACCCTAACCTCTTAGGACTCAAAATATAGTCTTCACTAATAATTTGACCATAATTAACCCTTATTTATAAAATTGTTCATAAATGGACCAAAAATTACAAAAATAAGCCATTAAACTTCAAATAAATCGAAAAATTTCAAATAAATTCAAAATTTGAAATTTAAACTCATGAACATTCTGGAAAAAATTCCATGACACTCATAATGTTCAAAATCTTAGGTTAAAAATTTCGAAAATTTACCGGAAAAACAATGTTGCGGTTTATCGATTTTTAATAAAATAATCATAAAAACATGGAAAAATTATTTTCACTAACTTTTCAATTTTAGATCTGAAAAATATAATAAAATGCAACATTAGACGTTTTTCCTAAGTCATAGATTATGTTTTATTAATTTTCCACTAATAATGTCACTATTTATGCTATTTTTCTTCAAAAATCCATAAATCATGCAAAAAGACTTCTTTATAGCCAATTATTTTACACACATCTTGTAAAATTGCATGTGACAACATATTAATTTTCTATGACCAGATTCGAAATTTAACTCATATTAACCTATTTTTCACCTAAATCCGAATTTAATAATGAAAAATTCATTTTTCGAGCATAACAAGTCTAAAAATTATGAAAATTTACAGGTTATCTCAAAATAATATATGTAACAACATATCCAAAAACCAAGTGAAAATTCGAAGTATAGCTATTTTTAGACCAAAAATGACATTTTTACTCATAAAATCACATTTAAATGCCATTATTGTAAAATATGAACAATAAAAATCCGAAAAATTAACCAAAATATCCTAAAACATTTTAGGACCAGAAATATTAACATGCATGTAATAATTTCGTGATATATCATAATAACACAAATTTTACAAGTTTTATTTGTTATTCATATAACTCGGAAAAACTTTTAACCGATTTGCATGCAAACAACCGTGGTTCTTGATACCGATTGAAGGAAATGTAGATTCATATACATAAAAACATACTCATATATGTCTAAACTAATTTGTCATAAAATTAAAACGGATCTTATGCATGCAAACAATAATATAAATAGAGGAGAAATCATGTCCTTACATTGTAGATTTCGGCTATTAGGGCACAAGAGAGATCACCTTTCTCTTCTTGTTCTTGAGCTTTTCCTTTATGGATGAATAAGATCTAAGTACAAGATCTCTCCCCAAGCTTTATACCCAAGGCTTAACACTTAATCTAATTAATATTATAAGTACTAGTATAATATTAATATAGTGAAAATTGAACCAAAATTATATCGGTTTTAAGCTCCTAAAACCGTGTAGAGGAGAACGAATTTTTTGGGAGTATTTTATCTCTCTAAAACTCTCTTATTTTAGATAAGTTATTGAATGAATGAATAATCACCTTACATTATAGTCTAAGAGGCAAATTAAGGGGAAAAACAATTAGTTTTTCCCTCTTAAAAAACCGGACCAAGGGTGAGTGGGAGGGGAGCCAATGCATGCATACATTTGTCTTCACAATGTTTAGTAGGCTTGCATGGCTACTAAAGCATGTAATGATTGTGTTTACCACTTAATAAAACAACCACAATATTAGCTTAAACCTCCTCTTATTTTCGGCACATATGTTAATATGGTATCCATATTATTTTTGTCAATTGTCAATATGTCACATGTCATATGTGATATAAATTTGTTATGTATTTTTTAACATATTAAACATCAACGTATTAATAAAAATACGTCACATACAAAAAATCGACTTAGTAATATCATAATTACTTGTGCCAAAATATTTTACCAATTTATAAATCACAACAGATTGTATTTATAATAAATCATTCAATTCCGATTGTTTCTTTAAACAATAATTTCATCCGAGTAATGATACAATTCAATTACTCAGACCGTATCTCATTTAATCACATTTCAATTTGATACGTAAATTTTACTTCCAAAATCGTCCGTCAATTTTCAAGTAATTTAATTAACTCGCAACATTATACGATTAATTAAATAATCAATTAAGAGTATTGCCCTTTAGGTATGACCTAGGGGTCAATCGATCACCACCGTCACACGACAGTAATGTCAAACTCTAGTCAGCCAATCATTACCGATATATGTTGACCAGTTGACAGTAACAATATTACTTCCCAATTGTATTCTTAAAATGAGATTTAATAATGATATTTAAATCATGTGATCGCACTATTGTTGAGGACACATTTCCCAACACTTGTCCTATGCCAAAGTTCCTAAGGAGATACTAGACCACAAAGTGAGCAAGATAAGGAGTGGTGAGACCGTCTTACTCAAGGTGCTTTGGTTTAATCATAATGTGGAAGAGGCCACATGGGAACCCGAGGAGGCTATGCAGGAACGTTTTCCTAACCATTTCGATCATGTATGGTTGGTTACGGGGACGTAACCGTTGTCTTTTTGGAGGAGTAGGAGATGGTCGCATGTTGTTTTTGGGTTAGCTTGAGTCGGCTTAGTAAAGTTTTATTACGTTTTGTGTTGGTATACCTATGCTTAGATTGTTTGGTGTGTTGTGTTGGGAGTTGTTTGGTAGTGTTTGGTTGTAGAGTGTATACGTAGAGTGTGAACTTTGGGGACGAAGTTATTTTTAAGGGGGGAAGACTATTATACCACGGTTTTCCTAGGTTGGTACTCGGCTGAGTATGGCTTATGCGGTCGAGTAAAGTGTATCGTGTATCCTGTTTGGCTACTGCCCAGGAACACTCGGCCGAGTATGTGGAATACTCGACCGTGTAGAGAGTACTCGGCCGAGTATACTCTATACTCGACCGAGTATCCGGTCCATCGAGTGTTATTTCCGCGGATTGATTTGGAAATGATTAGAGTTATAAAAAACGTAAATCAGTTTCTAATTACACTTTTACAAAAACCTAATCACTCAACGACGCTCTAATCATCTCCAAATCTCTCCCTAGTGTGTGTGTGATCGTTAGCAAGTGCATTCATCCTTTGTTTCATCTTCGGTAAGTCCTCGTTCCTATAATCCGTTGGTTAATCTTTTAGAGTTTGGCTTTAATTATGATTTGGTGAAAATGGGGTTTTGCATATATTTATTGTTGTTAAATGATTGCTGTTAGGAGAAAACTTCGTAGAGGAGCCGTTCTAGATCGCTTGATTGTGTTTCTTGTAGTTGTGCTAAGGTACGGTTTCCCTACTCAGTTCCTGTTTAATTGATTTAAATTTGTGTTGCGATTGTGGTAATTGTTGTTGTGATTATTTGTTGATCTCGGAGTTGGAGTTGGGCGTTGAAGTTGTGATGGTTGTTGATGAGAACAGTTCGCGAGGTGCATCCTCGGCTGAGTGGAGTCACTTGCGGGAGTGGCTTCACGCCCTAGTTTCGCCCTCTGTGGAACCCGCCACAGGAGAGGATGTGCACATTAATGAGCAGGGTTATCGATCATTGATGAGCGAGGTTTAGTTGGGGATTGGCCGCAGTCCCCCACTGGCGGCGAGGATTACCTGTTGCGATGGGTAATCTGCCAGGGCTACATACCTCGGTGTGTAGTCAGTGATGGTGTGTGATTGGGAGACGGAGATGGATGTTGATCAGATGGTTACCTTAATGTACTTGTCTTACTTTAATTATTTAGTAACTGACCCCGTTGTTGTTTTGTAAAATCTGTGGTGATCCATTCGGGGATGGTGAGCAGATTGTGATAGGTGATGCAATCGTTTAGCTTTGGGGCAGTCTTGGGGAGTCACCACACAAGCTTAGCTTCCGTTGTCAAGAGTTTTAGTTGTCTTTTGTAGTTGATGGATTTATGATAGTACTTTGGTGTCGGATTTTGAGACTATATAAACTTTAATCTTTCGTACTTTAATAAATGTGCTTTGGATTGTTCACTGTGATATTCCAACCTCGGGCAACCGAGATGGTAACAAACCTTCATGCTAGGGTAGTCCTTGGTAAGGTACCTTGGTATGAGGAGGTGTTACAGAAACTGAGTAGGATTAACCTACCTTTTAGCGAATCCCGCTAAAAAATAAACCAATTGGATAAAAATGTGCTCTTCCATAAAGTCGGCACCTTACGATCTCGAGGCAGAGGGACAAAATCTCCATTTTCACTTCATTTTCTCTCTTCTCTCTTCTCTCGTGTTTTTGGTGGATTTTGTGAGATTTTGGTGGATAAGGTGATGGGTGGATAAGGGTAGAGTATATAATATAAGGTGGAGTATATATGTATACGTATACGCGTATCGTATTATGTATTATTATTATCATTACAACTTATTATTATTATTTTTTTTGGCAGAAAGATTAGGATCCATATATTAAAAATATGAAATAGAGTACGAGTTCCTAAAGTCCTACAAGGGAGCCAATGAGGCCACCTAAGAGTCCAAACAAAATAATTAAAAGCCTATAAAGTTGAAACTCCTACAAATAGAGACCCTAATTAGCATCACTAGTAAATTGAGAAAGTCGTAAAACAATAAGGAATTTAGCACGCCACATCAGTGAAGAAGGAGCAGATTTGGTGCCGTGAAATATCCTCTTGTTTCTCTCTCGCCAAAGCAGATATATAACACATGTAAGAGCACATCGCCTCTGCTTCTTAAGCCAACTTTTACCACGATTACGAGTGCGCAACCAGTAAAATAGTTGAGAAAGACGAATGCCAGGTCATACCTTACTCCATGTAGTTATTGTTTGCCAAACGATAGCTGAAAAAGGGCACTCAAAGAAAATATGAGACACAGTTTCCAAGTTTTGCTCGCAAAGAACGCACCTGTTCACCAACATCATACCTCTGCTACAGATATTATCCATGGTCGATATTTTATTTTGAGCAGCGAGCAAACCAATAAAACTGTGTTTAGGGTAGTTAAAGCTGTCCCATATAGTCATGTGCTGAGAAAATAAAGGGCTCTTTGGTCGGATAATCTCATAAAATTTAGCTTTGTAATCCTTGTGCAGCAGGAATTGATGTGCGAGCTCAACACTCCCTAAAGTTTTAACCAGAAGATCACGAGTATGAATGACGTTACTCCAAAACCAGGAGCATGTTGAAGTAAGACGAAAACTCCATAAATTAGCCCCTTTGAGGATATACGCTTCTACCCACTTAACCCATATAGAACCTGAGTGACAATCCAGTTTCTTAATCCAAGTTAGCATTAAGGATTTGTTCCAGCTCAAAATCTGCTTTATGTCTTCACCACCTTCTTTTCGAGGTAGACAAAAACTCCCCCAACTTTTAAATGTCATTCTCCTAGCCCCTGCTTCAATACCCCATAAAAAGTCTTTACTCATCTTATTAATACTCTTCACAATCCCCTTAGGGAGGATTAAACTAGAACCCCAAAAATTTTGAAGCCCGAAAATAACAAAATTAATGTGCTGTATCTTACCAGAATAACTTAATAGAGTGTTAGCCCAGTAAGAAATCTTGTCACGGATCTTATCCAGCAAGGGGAGAAACATTCGTTGTGAAAGTCGAGAAGAGAACAAAGGAATGCCCAAGTATTTGACAGGGAAATTACCTTCAACATAGCCAGTAGATCATAGAATAAGCGATTTGAGCTGTGAAGAAACCCCTCCAAAGTAGAGGCTAGACTTCATTGGATTAGCTTTGAGACTGGAGAAAGCAGCAAATTTAGATAAACACATATCAACAGCCTGGATAGACGGGAGATCTCCTCTTGTAAAAACCAATAAATCATCAGCGAAAATAAGGTGTGTGAAATTTAATCTGACACATTTCGGATGATAAGAGAATCCAGGAATAGTAGGAAGTTTTCTCAGTAGCCGTGACAAGACTTCCATACATAGAGTGAAAAGATAAGGGGAAAGAGGGTCCCCATGTCTTAACCTCCTCTTACCTGGGAAAAAACCCTCATTTGAGCCATTGACACTGATAGTGAAGTGGGACGAAGTGACGCAAGCCAAAACCCATTTGGAAAATAAAGACGGAAAACCAAACAGCTTAAGACAATCAGCAAGGAAGGACCAATTAACTGAGTCAAAAGCTTTCCTGATATCAATTTTCAAAATACACCTTGGAGTAATCAAACTTCGATTATATTTAGTAGCCATTTCATGAGCCAACATGGAATTATCGAAAAGATCTCTCCCCTCTATAAAAGCCGCTTGCTCCAAACCCACGATATTCCCGAGCACAGTTTTCATCCTATTAGCGAGAATCTTGCTGACAGTTATATAGAAAACTGTTCAACACGAGATGGGACGAAATTTAGTAACAGACTTAGGAGAGTCGCCTTTAGGAATCAAAGCAATAACAGTTGAATTGGCAGCACAAGGCATATGCCCCTTCCTAAAAAATTACCAGACAACTTCTCTAAATGCAGGGCCAGTTATCCCCCAAGTATCTTTAAAGAAGCCAGAAGTGTAGCCGTCTACTCCAGGATTCTTGTTCTTATCAATAGCAAAAAGAGCAGATTCAATTTCATGAGGAGTAATCCTAGTCTCCAGGTGCGAGACATGAGAGAGCGTGTTGGACTGAAATAAGCTGGTAGGGAGAGGGCAAACAAGTTCAGAAGCCCCTAAGAGTTGATAGTAACCCAGAAAAGCCTTAGCAACCTGCTGCTGGCCATGCCAGATATTACCCGCATCATCCTCAATAGTGCACCTTGGCCTATAGTATTTCTCCTTTTTCTTCTAGTAATATGAGCATAAAAATACTTAGTATTCATATCACTAAGTTTTAAATGATGCACCTTGGCCCGTTGAGCAAGAACCCTCATTTCAGCCAATTTAAGCGTGTTATAATGCTGCAAATAATCCTTTTCTTTGGCCATCAGAAGAGTGTTAAGAGGAGAAGCTTGGAGCTCTAGTTGACATTCAGCCAAATGAGATTTGGAAGCCTCCACACGCTTCTCAAGGCCAGAACATTCAGTTCTATTAAGTTTCTTAAGATCCCATTTAAGACGCCTTAGTTTAGAAAAGAGAGAAAATATGAAGCTTCCACCAGTAGAAGCAGTCCAACCACTAGAAAGACTGTCCAAAAACCCAGGGGAAAGGGCCCAACAATTTAAGTAGCGGAAAGATTTGCTTTGAGTTCTGGCTGAATAGTCCACATTCATCAAAATAGGATAGTGATCAGAAACTCCCGCAGGGAGAAAGGCAACAGTAGATGAAGCTAAGTAGCTGAACCAGGCATGGTTGACCAAGGCTTTGTCCAACTTAGCCCACCTAGGAGAGGCAACTTGCTTATTATGCCATGTGAAGACACCCCCAGTGTAAGAGTGATCCACCAAGCTACAAGCAAGGAGACAGTTTCTACATTCTAGCATCTCCCTAGCATGAGTAATGCACCCTATCCTTTCATCAGAAGTTAAAGAAACGTTAAAGTCTCCCAAGCAAACCGAAGGGATTTGATGCCCCAAAGAGAAGGAAATAAGACGATCCCACAAAGCCAATCTATCCACAGCTCTATTGAACGCATATATAAAGGTAGCCAAAAAACTCTTTTGAGTTAAAATATGAGTAACAATATAATGTATATAATGAGAACCCATCTCCAGAATCTCTTCCTTTACAGAGGAGGGATTCCACACAAGCCATATTCTCCCACCAACATGAAAAGCATTGTGAGTAACAATGAAAAACATTGTTAGAAACAATACAATTCATGTTGGCTATATGTATATGTATCTATCACTGGGTATAATTCGATTATTATTACGTATCTATATCACGTCAAATATCATAGTTTCACATGTATGCACAACAAACACGAATATGCGGACTCCATGAAACAATTAATTAATGCAAAATACTCGTTATGTTGAAGGAAATGTAGATCTTTATACATACTAACATACTCATATATGTTTAAATTAATTTGTCATAAAATTAAAGGTGGAACTTATGCATGCAAACTAATAAAAGAAATGAGAAAGAAACATTATTCTTACAATGGGTATTTCGGTTTTATGGGCACAAAAGAAATCTCCTTTTCTTTTGTTCTTGAGCTTTCCTTTAATGGAAGAAACAAGATCCAAGTATAGGATCTCTCCTTAGGAATAATACCCAAAGCTAACTCTTAATCTAATTAATATTATATGAGCTAGTACAATATTAATCTTGTGAAAAATTTAACCAAAATTGTTTGGTTTTTGGCTCCTAAAACCGGGTAGGAGAAGAGGAGAGGAAGAGTGTTATTTTTATCTCTCTAAAAATAATAATATGAAGTGAATTGAACAATAATAATCTCCCACACATTCATATGGTGAAAGATAATTAAAATAAGCAAAAGAACTCTTGTTCTTTTCAATGGAAAACCGGGTAGGGTGGAGGATAAAGGGCCAATGCATGCACAAATTGTTCTTTACAATAATGTGTAGGGTGCATGGCTAGAATTAGGTTAATCATCATTATGCTTACCACTAATTTAAACAAACACAATATTTGTTTAAACCACCTCCCATTTTCGGCACATATGATAATATGGAATCCATATTATTTTTGTCAAATGTCAATATGTCACATGTCATATGTGACATAAATTTGTTATGTATTTTTAACATATTAAAAATCAACGTATTAATAAAAATACGTCACATACAAAAATCGACTTAGTAATTTCATAATTACTTGTACCAAAATATTTTACCATTTATAAATCACAACAGATTGTATTTATAATAATTCATTCAATTCCGATTGTTTCTTTAAACAATAATTTCATCCGAGTAATGATACAATTCGATTACTCATACCGTATCTCATTTAATCACATTTCAATATGATACGTAAATTTTACTTCCAAAATCGTCCGTCAATTTTTCAAGTAATTTAATTAACTCGTAACATTATACGATTAATTAAATGATCAATTAAGAGTGTTGCCCTATAGGTATGACCTAGGGGGTCAACTGATCACCACCGTCACACGACAGTAATGTCAAACTCTAGTCAGCCAATCATTACCGATATATGTTGACCAGTTGACAGTAAAAATACTTCCCAATTGTATTCTTTAAAATGAGATTTAATAATGATATTTAAATCATATGATCGAACTATTGATGAGGACACATTTCCCAACAATCTCCCACTTGTCCTCGACAAGTGTGCGTCACCAATTCTCTTGTCCTATTACTATCTCCCACTCAATGCAAGGTGTCTTTCAGGTCGTACTTGCAAGTGATCATATCGAGAGTGGTTTCCTCAATCGGGAGAATAACTGATTGACCGGACTTATCTATCATAGATACTTTCCGAGCGTGGCCACGCATTTCCAGTTCATTACTCCTCGAGTGGCCCCGAGATATTGTTATAACCCCGACTAGGGGTGGACAATTCCTATCGCACTCATTCCCTTCGACTAGCCACATCCATCATAACCCAAAATATGCCCATTTGACCCCATTTACGAAGGTCGTAGTAACACAAATCAAAGTTAATCTGAAACTGTGCCATCTTAGGCGAATAGTCTTTAGTCAAAAGAATCGACTCATTTAAATACTATAGTAGCTCTCGCCACGACCAGGCTATATAAATTTGCCAGAACTCTATAAGCGGTCATAAGGCCCGACAAAATGTTCCTAACAGTCTGCCTATGTGATCGACTAGTCATCTCACATGACTCTATGGCACTTGAACTTGCCATCAATCGCCTCACACTCTAGTCACTTCGAGACGTCACCTCATACAAGTGACTATGGGCAAATACTATGTTAATCCGTGTTCACTTTAACGGGGTTCAATTGTCTCTACAACCCGTTTGGATGTAACAATGTATAAATTAAAGATAAAAGACAAATGTGATTATGAACATGAACAAAAACAACACTTTTATTTCATTTCAAAATCTAACAAAAACTTGGTACACGTTTAAGTCCCATGGACGTAACATGTCCATCATGCTTAGCCTGCGATAAAGGCTTGGTTAGCGGATCGGCTATGTTGTTATCCGTCCCAACCTTACAAATCGCAATTTCCTTTCTTTTAATGAAATCTCTTATTACATGATATTTTCTAAGTACATGTCTAGATCTATTACTAGACTTCGGCTCCTTAGCTTGGAAGATCGTCCCACTATTATCACAATAGAGAGTGATGGGATCATTGGTGGTAGGTACTACTTTTAGACCTTCCGTGAATTGCCTGATCCAAACAGCTTCCTTAGCGACTTCGATGCTTTGCAATTTACTACCTCCGTTGTAGAATCCGCGGTTACAGCGTCCTTGAAGCTTCTCCAGCTTATGGCACCACCATTGAGCATAAACACGAAACCAGCTTGTGATTTCAAGTCATCTCTATCTGTTTGAAAACTTGAGTCTGTGTATCCATTAACACGCAACTTAGTGTCTCCTCCAAACACAAGGATAGAATCCTTAGTTCTTCTCAAGTACTTAAGGATGTTCTTGACAGCAATCCAGTGACTCTCACCTGGATTTCCTTGATATCTACTCGTCATACTCAAGGCATACGAGACATCAGGACGTGTGCATATCATGGCATACATGATTGATCCAACAGCGGAAGCATAAGGGATCAATTTCATGCGTTCAACATCATGTGGTTCGGAGGGACATTGAGTCTAGCTCAATATCGTCCCGGTTACCATAGGTACCAAACCCCTTTTGGATACCTAATATGCGTTGTGCCTCTCCTAAATCCTTCATTTGGAAGTGGTTACCTAACCACTTCTTAACAGAAGACAACATTGGAATATCATTTCCAATGAGTAGTATGTCATCGACATACAAGATTAGGAACACAACATTGCTCCCACTGAATTTCATGTATAAACATGGTTCCTCAACACTTCGAGTGAAACCATTTTCCTTTATAACATGATTGAATCGATGATTCCAACTTCTAGATGCTTGCTTAAGACCATAAATAGATCTCTTAAGCTTGCACACTTTGTTAGGATTTTTGGAATCAACAAAACCTTCGCGTTGTATCATGTACACCTCCTCTTCTAAATGCCCATTTAGAAAAGCGGTTTTGACATCCATTTGCCATATTTCATAATCATGAAATGCGGCGATCGCTAACAAAATCCGTATGGATCTTAGCATGGCTACGGGGGCGAAGGTCTCATCATAATGGAGACCTTGGACTTGGGTAAATCCTTTTGCCACTAGCCTAGCTTTTTAGACATCATCATGTCCTTCTATGCCATTCTTGATTTTGAATATCCATTTGCATTGAAGGGGTCTTGCCCCTTTAGGCAAATCTACCAAGTCCCAAACTTGGTTTTCATGCATAGAATCCATTTCGGACTTCATGGCTTCAAGCCATAAGGAGGAATTTGGACTAGAGATTGCGGCCTTGTAGGTGGCGGGCTCGTCACTTTCCATAAGCAACACATCGAGTGTTCCATCTTCCTCGATAAGTCCCACATATCGATCGGGATGGCGAATTACTCGGCCCGTCCTTCTTAGTGGAGGAGGTACAACCGCGTTAGACGACGAAGGAACATCTTCTTGCGTCTCTTCCTCGGTTTGTGGCTCTTGAACTTCGTCAAGTTCAAAATTTCTCCCACTCTGTCTCTTAGAAATGAATTGACTTTCTAAGAAGACAGCCTCGCCAGACACAAACACTTTGTTTTCTTGAGGTTTTTAGAAGTAGTATCCTCGACAATGCGAGGGGTAACCTACAAAGGTGCATTTTTCGGATCTTGGGGCAAGCTTATTGTCAGGTTTAGTCTTGACGTAAGCATCACATCCCCAAATCCTCATATAGGATATATTGGGAACCTTTCCTGTCCACATCTCATATGGAGTCTTTTCGGTGGATTTAGTGGGACTATTGTTCAAAGATCTAATTGCGGTTTGAATCGCAAATCCCCAAAACGAGTTCGGTAACTCGGTTTGACTCATCATAGATCGAACCATATCAAGTAGGGTTCGATTCCTCCTTTCGGCAACACCATTGAGTTGTGGTATTCCGGGTGGAGAAAGTTGTGATATAATACCACAACCTTTCAAGTGTGAATCAAATTCAAGGCTAAGGTATTCACCACCACGATCGGAACGTAGTGCTTTTACCTTTTTGTTCAATTGGTTCTCTACTTTGTTTTGAAATTCCTTGAATTTCTCAAACGCTTCACTCTTATGTTTCATTAAATAGACATACCCATGTCTACTTAAGTCGTCGGTGAAGATTATAAAGTTGTCATAATTACCACGAGCGGTGATACTCATTGGTCCATACACATCGGTGTGTATGAGTCCCAATAGTTCACTAGCTCGTGTCCCTTTACCACTAAAAGGATTACGAGTCATTTTGCCAAGTAGGCAATATTCGCATGTACCAAATGATTGATAATCAAATGGTGTAATCAAATTAGTTGAAATTAATCTTTTGATGCGATTCTCGTTTATGTGACGTAATCGACAATGCCAAATGAACGCTTCACTTGGGTCACTTGTTTTTAGTTTCTTTGATTGAATGTTATAAATATCATTAGTCGGATTTGAGGTCTCTAAAATGTAAACGCCATTGATAGAGGAAGCTTGGCCTATAACCAAGTCGTTCCTCGAAATAGTACAACGATTGTTCTTAATGACAAAACAAAAACCGTCAATGTCTAGCATGGCGATTGAAATAATGTTTTTAGAGAGTGTAGGCACATAAAAACAATTATGCAAATACAACTCAAATCCATTAGGCAAAGCTAAAACATAAGTTCCCTTGGATTCGGCCGCTACCCGAGCTCCATTTCCAAGGCGTAGATCCACATCTCCCTTGCTAATCCTCTCCACATCTCTTAAACCACTGTAATCGATTACAAAGGTGAGAACCACAACCGGTATCTAGTACCCATGTCGTAGTGGAAGTATAATTTATATCAATAACATAAATTTCTTTAGGAATTGTACCTTTTGGAGTAATGAGTCCTTCCCTTATATTTCGCAAATACACGGGACAATTCCTAAGCCAATGTCCCATCCCATAGCAATAATGGCACTCATCATTAACTTGCTTGAAGTTTTTGATTTTCTTTCCTTTCTTCTTGAACCTCTTGCCCTTTGAAGCAAGAACTTGATTGCTAGAGCTCCCACTAGCTTTGGCATCTTTATCTTCCAGAGACAAAGACCCTATAGATCGCATGAGGTAGTCTTCCTGAGACGGACTCACACGAGGTCTAGTAGAAGTGGGTGGTTTAGAAGAGGTGATGAAGTTAAGGTTTCCATCCGAACCTATCCCGAAATGAAGTTCTCTAGTAGTATCGAAATTATTGTTGGAGCATACGTCGTCAAGAACATTGTGATATGACTCAATAGTGACGAGCCCGCCACCTACAAGGCCGCAATCTCTAGTCCAAATTCCTCCTTATGGCTTGAAGCCATGAAGTCCGAAATGGATTCTATGCATGAAAACCAAGTTTGGGACTTGGTAGATTTGCCTAAAGGGGCAAGACCCCTTCAATGCAAATGGATATTCAAAATCAAGAATGGCATAGAAGGACATGATGATGTCTAAAAAGCTAGGCTAGTGGCAAAAGGATTTACCCAAGTCCAAGGTCTCCATTATGATGAGACCTTCGCCCCCGTAGCCATGCTAAGATCCATACGGATTTTGTTAGCGATCGCCGCATTTCATGATTATGAAATATGGCAAATGGATGTCAAAACCGCTTTTCTAAATGGGCATTTAGAAGAGGAGGTGTACATGATACAACCCGAAGGTTTTGTTGATTCCAAAAATCCTAACAAAGTGTGCAAGCTTAAGAGATCTATTTATGGTCTTAAGCAAGCATCTAGAAGTTGGAATCATCGATTCAATCATGTTATAAAGGAAAATGGTTTCACTCGAAGTGTTGAGGAACCATGTTTATACATGAAATTCAGTGGGAGAAATGTTGTGTTCCTAATCTTGTATGTCGATGACATACTACTCATTGGAAATGATATTCCAATGTTGTCTTCTGTTAAGAAGTGGTTAGGTAACCACTTCCAAATGAAGGATTTAGGAGAGGCACAACGCATATTAGGTATCCGGATCTATAGAGATAGATCCAAGAGGATATTGGCACTAAGTCAACAGTCTTATGTTGATAAGATTCTTCGACGGTTCAGCATGGACACATCCAAAAAGGGGTTTGGTACCTATGGTAACCGGGACGATATTGAGCAAGACTCAATGTCCCTCCGAACCCCATGATGTTGAACGCATGAAGTTGATCCCTTATGCTTCCGCTGTTGGATCAATCATGTATGCCATGATATGCACACGTCCTGATGTCTCGTATGCCTTGAGCATGACGAGTAGATATCAAGGAAATCCAGGTGAGAGTCACTGGATTGCTTTCAAGAACATCCTTAAGTACTTGAGAAGAACTAAGGATTCTATCCTTGTGTTTGGAGGAGACACTGAGTTGCGTGTTAATGGATACACGGACTCAAGTTTTCAAACAGATAGAGATGACTTGAAATCACAAGCTGGTTTCGTGTTTATGCTCAATGGTGGTGCCGTAAGCTGGAGAAGCTTCAAGGAAGTCAGAATCGATTCTACAATGGAGGCTGAGTACATTGCAAAGATCGAAGTCTGCTAAGGAAGCTCGTTTGGATCGAGCAATTCACGGAAGGTCTAAAAGTAGTACCTACCGCCAATGATCCCATCACTCTCTATTGTGATAATAGTGGGACGATCTTCCAAGCTAAGGAGCCGAAGTCTAGTAATAGATCTAGACATGTACTTAGAAAATATCATGTAATAAGAGATTTCATTGAAAGAAAGGAAATTGCGATTTGTAAGGTTGGGACGGATGACAACATAGCCGATCCGCTAACCAAGCCTTTATCGCAGGCTAAGCATGATGGAAATGTTACGTCCATGGGACTTAAACGTGTACCAAGTTTTTGTTAGATTTTGAAATGAAATAAAAGTGTTGTTTTTGTTCATGTTCATAATCACATTTGTCTTTTATCTTTAATTTATACATTGTTACATCCAAACGGGTTGTAAAGACAATTGAACCCCGTTAAAGTGAACACGGATTAACATTGTATTTGCCCATAGTCACTTGTATGAGGTGACGTCTCGAAGTGACTAGAGTGTGAGGCGATTGATGGCAAGTTCAAGTGCCATAGAGTCATGTGAGATGACTAGTCGATCACATAGGCGATCATTAGGAACATTTTGTCGGGCCTTATGACCGCTTATAGAGTTCTGGCAAATTTATATAGCCTGGTCGTGGCGAGAGCTACTATAGTATTCAAATGAGTCGATTCTTTTGACTAAAGACTATTCGCCTAAGATGGCACAGTTTCAGATTAACTTTGATTTGTGTTACTACGACCTTCGTAAATGGGGTCAAATGGGCATATTTTGGGTTATGATGGCTGTGGCTAGTCGAAGGGAATGAGTGCGATAGGAATTGTCCACTCCTAGTCGTGTTATAACAATATCTCGGGGCCACTCGAGGAGTAATGAATCGAAATGCGTGGCCACGCTCGGAAAGTATCTATGATAGATAAGTCCGGTCAATCAGTTATTCTCCAGATCGAGGAAACCACTCTCGATATGATCACTTGCAAGTACGACCTGAAAGACACCTTGCATTGAGTGGGAGATAGTAATAGGACAAGAGAATTGGTGACGCACACTTGTCGAGGACAAGTGGGATATTGTTGGGAAATGTGTCCTCAACAATAGTGCGATCATATGATTTAAATATCATTATTAAATCTCATTTTAAAGAATAAAATTGGGAAGTATTTTTACTGTCAACTGGTCAACATATATCGGTAATGATTGGCTGACTAGAGTTTGACATTACTATCGTGTGACGGTGGTGATCAGTTGACCCCCTAGGTCATACCTATAGGGCGACACTCTTAATTGATCATTTAATTAATCGTATAATGTTACGAGTTAATTAAATTACTTGAAAAATTGACGGACGATTTTAGAAGTAAAATTTACGTATCAAATTGAAATGTGATTAAATGAGATACGGTCTGAGTAATCGAATTGTATCATTACTCGGATGAAATTATTGTTTAAAGAAACAATCGGAATTGAATGAATTATTATAAATACAATCTGTTGTGATTTATAAATGGTAAAATATTTTGGTACAAGTAATTATGAAATTACTAAGTCGATTTTTGTATGTGACGTATTTTTATTAATACGTTGATTTTTAATATGTTAAAAATACATAACAAATTTATGTCACATATGACATGTGACATATTGACATTTGACAAAAATAATATGGATCCCATATTATCATATGTGCCGAAAATGGGAGGTGGTTTAAACAAATATTGTGTTTGTTTAAATTAGTGGTAAGCATAATGATGATTAACCTAATTCTAGCCATGCACCCTACACATTATTGTAAAGAACAATTTGTGCATGCATTGGCCCTTTATCCTCCACCCTACCCGGTTTTCCATTGAAAAGAACAAGAGTTCTTTTGCTTATTTTAATTATCTTTCACCATATGAATGTGTGGGAGATTATTATTGTTCAATTCACTTCATATTATTATTTTTAGAGAGATAAAAATAACACTCTTCCTCTCCTCTTCTCCTACCCGGTTTTAGGAGCCAAAAACAAAATAATTTTGGTTAAATTTTTCACAAGATTAATATTGTACTAGCTCATATAATATTAATTAGATTAAGAGTTAGCTTTGGGTATTATTCCTAAGGAGAGATCTTATACTTGGATCTTGTTTCTTCCATTAAAGGAAAGCTCAAGAACAAAATAAAAGGAGATTTTTTTTGTGCCCATAAAACCGAAATACCCATTGTAAGAATAATGTTTCTTTCTCATTTCTTTTATTAGTTTGCATGCATAAGTTCCACCTTTAATTTTATGACAAATTAATTTAACATATATGAGTATGTTAGTATGTATAAAGATCTACATTTCCTTCAATAAAAATTATTCAAGAGCCAGAAAGAATGCCACAAAGAATGTTATGTCGCAAGAAACTGGTCTTTCTTGGCTACATGAGACATTTTGTGTAAGACGTTGTTTCTTTAAAACCTAGGAGGTTAAATTCGTCACTTGATAAAAATGATGAATTCATGCTACTTTTAAGAAAGTAAAGAGCTTATAACTTACAAAAGAAATTGTTTGATTCAAGTTGATTACTTCTAGAAAGTAATGAACATATGACTTACATAAGAGTGTTTAAGTCACAACTCAATACAAGGCTTAGAGCCATGAAAATACGAAACGAAAGGGCTTTATTAGTGAACAAGGGTTTTGCACTAATAAAGAGATATTTCAAAGCAAGATTGGTTGCAATGGGTTTTGCACTAATTGAAATGATTAAGTCTATTTGGATCTTCTTAGGGATTGTGTTTCATTATGAGGATATGCATACAGCAAGTGAATCTAAAACCCACTTCTTCAATAGAAGGAATGTATTCAATACATGTCATGAGTTTTATAGATTCTTGCAATCCTAAGATAATGTGAAACTTAAGAGAGAATCTTAAGTAGGACATCAATGAGTTGGAGTCAACATTTTGATCATGTGATAAAACTTTTCTCGATAAGTCGAGAAGTTGTGTTTATACATGGAGTTTAGTGGGAGTTACGGAAGTTTTAATTAGTCTTATATGTGGATGACATATTGATCATTGCGAATGATATAAGACTTTTGGAGTATTATAATACATCTTTATTATCCGGATTTATGAAGATAAATCCACATGATATTAGCGTCAATAAGAAGTCTTATGTTGATAAGATTCATGACTAGTTCAATTAATTTGAACATATTTGATTGATTCCATTTGCTTCCGCTGCCGGATCAATTAAATGAGTAATGATGTATAACACTTCATATGCTTTGAGTATGATGAATTGTTTTCAAAATCGAATTTAAGTAATCTTTACCAAGTAAGCTATAAAGATTACCCTTAAGTGCTTGCAGAAGCATTAAGGAAGTAAAGCAAAGTGTTTATGATGCAATGTTGTGTAAGGGTGTTACACAAGTGACAATTGACAATTGAGATTGCGCATGGTTTCCGACAAAACCATAATCAAAACACATTAGGATGGTTAAGATACCATTGTGGCAATGTTAATTAAGAAGTAGATTTTCTAGAATCGTTCTAGGCAATAAAGAACAATGAGAGATATTATTGATGGAAATGTAGATCTATATACTAACATACTCATATATGTTTTAATTTAATTTGTCATAAAATTAAATGGTGGAACTTATGCATGCAAACATTAAAACAATATAAAGAAGAAACCATCATCTTACATTGTGATTTTCGGATTTATGGGCACAAGTGAGTTCACCTACTCACTTGTTCTTGAGCTCTCCAAATGGAAGAACAAGGATTCAAGTATAGAATCCCTCCCAAAAGCATATACCCAAGGAAAACTCATAATAACCAATATTATTTAGATCTAGTAATAATATTAGTTTTACTATAAAATTGACACAAAATAAATTGTATTTTACTCTTGAAAATTTCGATCAAGAGGTAGTGTTTTGTGTGTTTTATTTCTCTAGAAATCTCATAAGATGTAGAGAGCATATCAATTTTCTTACACTAGAAAATTAGATAGGAGGAATGAATAATGATAATATATGAGAAAAGCTCTTCTCTCTTTTTCTTTGGAGTGGCCGAAAAAATGCTTGGGTAGGATGCCCAACACTTTTCATTTGTGCTCTTCACAAGAGACTAGGCATGCAAGCCTACTACCTAGTGTTATGATTGTGTTTTCATTTAAAAATAAACAACACAATATAAACTATGTACACACCCCCTTATTTTCGGTTTTGGGCATAAAATGGAGAATCCATTTTATTTTTGTCATTTGTCAAATTTGTCACATGTAACATGTTACATGACATGTCACAATGTAATGTATTTTTAACATATTAAAAATCAACATACTCATAAAATATGTCATTTACAAAATCGACTAGTAATTCGTAATTAATTGTACCAAAAATGTTTCCAAATTATAAACTACAACATTCTGTATTTATAATAATTTATTCATTCCGTTTCAATTGTTTCTATAAACAATAATTTCATCCAAGTAATAAAATAATTCGATTACTTAGACCGTGTCTTATTTAATCATATTTACAATAAGATACGTAAATTATACTCACAAAATCATCCGTCAATTTTAAGCAATTTAATTAACTCGTATCGGTATACGATCAATTAAATAATCAATTAAGAGTATTTCCCTATAGGTATGACCTAAGGGGATCAACTGATCACCACCGTCGCACGACAGTAATGTCAAACTCTAGTCAGCCAATCATTACCGATATGTGTGGACCAGTTGACTGTAAAATATTACATCCCACATGTATTCTTAAAATGAGATTTAATAATGATATTTAAATCATGTGATCGCACTATTGTTGAAGACACATTTCCCAACAATCTCCCGCTTGTCCTCGACAAGTGTGCGTCACCAATTCTCTTGTCCTATTACTATCTCCCACTCAATGCAAGGTGTCTTTCAGGTCGTACTTGCAAGTGATCATATCGAGAGTGGTTTCCTCGATCTGGAGAATAGCTGATTGACCGGATTTATCTATCATAGATACATTCCGAGCGTGGCCACGCATTTCAAGTTCATTACTCCTCGAGTGGCCCTGAGATATTGTTTTAACCCTGACAAGGGGGTGGACAATTCCTATCGCACTTATTCCCTTCGACTAGCCACAGCCGTCATAACCCAAAATATGCCTATTTGACCCCATTTACGAAGACCAATTAAAATCTAAGGCCATACTAAGTAAAATTACATAATTCAAAATTACATAAATTAATATTATGACAATCATAAAGGAAAATGCAGCATTATAATATGTATGAACATGCTCAATTTTATGCTAAATCGCCTTTAATTAGCCAATATCGTATATTACTCGGTTTTTACGGATTTGCGTGATTTTAACATTTTTATAATCACAAGAATACATAAATTCATATTTATCATAAGTTAATTACCCTAACCTCTTAGGACTCAAAATTTAGTCTTCACTAATAATTTGACCATAATTAACCCATATTTATAAAATTGTTCATAAATGGACCAAAAATTACAAAAATAAGCTATAAACTTCAAATAAATCACAAAATTTCAATAAATTCAAAATTCAAAATTTAAATTCATGAACATTCTGGAAAAAATACCATGACACTCATAATGTTCAAAATCTTAGGTTAAACATTTCGAAATTTTTCCGGAAAAACAATGTTGCGGTTTATCGATTTTTAATAAAATAATCATAAAAAACATGGAAAAATTATATTCACTAACTTTTCAATTTTAGATCTGAAAAAGATAATAAAATGCAATATTAGACGTTTTTCCTAAGTCATAGATTATGTTTTATTAATTTTTCACTAATAATGTCACTATTTATGCTATTTTTCTTCAAAAATTCATAAATCATGCAAAAAGACTTCTTTATAGCCAATTATTTTACACACATCTTGTAAAATTGCATGTGACAACATATTAATTTTCTATGATCAGATTCGAAATTTAACTCATATTAACCTATTTTTCACCTAAATCCGAATTTAATAATGAAAAATCCATTTTTCGAGCATAACAAGTCTAAAAATTATGAAAATTTATAGGTTATCTCAAAATAATATATATGACAACATATCCAAAAATTAATGGAAAATTCGAAGTATAGCTAATTTTAGACCAAAAAATGACATTTCTACTCATAAAATCATATTTAAATGCCATTATTGTAAATTATGAACAATAAAAATCCGTAAAATTAACCAAAATATCCTAAAACATTTTAGGACCAGAAATATTAACATGCATGAGTTAATTTCGTGATATATCATAATAACACAAATTTTACAAGTTTTATATGTTATTCTTATAACTCGGAAAAACTTTTAACCGATTTGCATGCAAACAACCGTGGCTCTTGATACCGATTGAAGGAAATGTAGATCTTTATACATACTAACATACTCATATATGTTTAAATTAATTTGTCATAAAATTAAAGGTGGAACTTATGCATGCAAACTAATAAAAGAAATGAGAAAGAAACATTATTCTTACAATGGGTATTTCGGTTTTATGGGCACAAAAGAAATCTCCTTTTCTTTTGTTCTTGAGCTTTCCTTTAATGGAAGAAACAAGATCCAAGTATAGGATCTCTCCTTAGGAATAATACCCAAAGCTAACTCTTAATCTAATTAATATTATATGAGCTAGTACAATATTAATCTTGTGAAAAATTTAACCAAAATTGTTTGGTTTTTGGCTCCTAAAACCGGGTAGGAGAAGAGGAGAGGAAAAGTGTTATTTTTATCTCTCTAAAAATAATAATATGAAGTGAATTGAACAATAATAATCTCCCACACATTCATATGGTGAAAGATAATTAAAATAAGCAAAAGAACTCTTGTTCTTTTCAATGGAAAACCGGGTAGGGTGGAGGATAAAGGGCCAATGCATGCACAAATTGTTCTTTACAATAATGTGTAGGGTGCATGGCTAGAATTAGGTTAATCATCATTATGCTTACCACTAATTTAAACAAACACAATATTTGTTTAAACCACCTCCCATTTTCGGCACATATGATAATATGGGATCCATATTATTTTTGTCAAATGTCAATATGTCACATGTCATATGTGACATAAATTTGTTATGTATTTTTAACATATTAAAAATCAACGTATTAATAAAAATACGTCACATACAAAAATCGACTTAGTAATTTCATAATTACTTGTACCAAAATATTTTACCATTTATAAATCACAACAGATTGTATTTATAATAATTCATTCAATTCCGATTGTTTCTTTAAACAATAATTTCATCCGAGTAATGATACAATTCGATTACTCAGACCGTATCTCATTTAATCACATTTCAATTTGATACGTAAATTTTACTTCTAAAATCGTCCGTCAATTTTTCAAGTAATTTAATTAACTCGTAACATTATACGATTAATTAAATGATCAATTAAGAGTGTCGCCCTATAGTTATGACCTAGGGGGTCAACTGATCACCACCGTCACACGACAGTAATGTCAAACTCTAGTCAGCCAATCATTACCGATATATGTTGACCAGTTGACAGTAAAAATACTTCCCAATTGTATTCTTTAAAATGAGATTTAATAATGATATTTAAATCATATGATCGCACTATTGTTGAGGACACATTTCCCAACATATGTGACTCCACCATGATCAACAGTCCCATTTCCGAACATTATGCCACGCATATACCGCGTAAAATGCACCACATGATCACACATGTGTTTCCATGTCCGGTCCCATCCATCATCAACACTTCCGCTCATACGAAAGGCCACACTACACAATCATGCAACTGACCACTGTGCGACACATAATTTGCATATTTCATCTTACTTTTACACAGCCAAATAAAATCACGTCGATTAACATACACCAAACAAGATTTATCACATTATTTCTGTCATCAATCCACTCATGTCGAATCAACAATTTCCATTTACTCGCAAAACATCACACCATGTAATTAAACGTAAACAATTCACAAAATATCACCCATGTGAGGTCAACATGCTCATCCAAACACAAGTCAACTAATATAAACAGCGAAAAGGGTACATGCTCAATATTCGGTCAAATATCAACAAAACAGGGTAAAGGCAGGCCACTCGGTCGAGTGTAGGAGGCCACTCGGTTGAGTGCATGGTGCACACGGTCAAGTGTCACCTGGGCAGAATGTTTCCATTTTCAACTCGGTTCCAAACTTCCCTATTTCATTACACAAATGCTAATAGACTCCAATGGTGACTAATACATCATCAAATAACTAAATTTAAACACAAACCTTTAGCCTTATAGCCATCATTATTACACAATTAAGATAAAATATTCGAGACATACTACCGACACAAATATACTATTGCATGGACACGGCCTAACCACTCATTATTCTCAAGGAATAATAACAACATTACCCCTCAAATGGAAACTGCCACAAGATCACGATGTATACCACATACCCTTTACCTGATGATTGGGAGGAAACTTTACAAACAACATCTATACTACCACTCATAGGGTCGGAGTTCCACACAACTACATTCACACTTCATGCATAAACACACGAATTAAACGATTACACTCTATAACATGAATGATCAAATATCTCAACAATATGATTGAATCCTCAAGTGTTACACGCCACACTCTTACTCTCATGACCGCAAAAACTAACTTTGAAATACTAAATCCACCATCATATAACTCAATTATTCATCAACCCAAGTTCTCAAGTCATGTTCAACAATAATATTGCTTAATGTGCAACTCAAACTTCATTCACTATCCATAAATTCAAACACTCAATAGATATTCAACATAGATCACACATCTCTCATCATGCACAATTACCTCATACAATCATTTTACTCAATTCCAGACATCTTACGCAAGCTAAAGTCATTTTCTTCTACTCCTAATTACCAAACATGAATCATACACTTACCTACTTACACGGTTCAAATCCACATCGAAAGACTATGCTCATATTAATCCTATTAAAACACATGTCTCATGACCTTCAAGACTCACGTAGAAAGATGAACTGAAGGGAAATCACACAACATAATGATCCTAATTCGAGGCAATACACAACAATTTAGAGAACACTAAGGCAATTGACATGATTAAACCAATGACGAAACATAAAATCAAAAATTTGGCATGAACGTTGGGTATATATAAAAAAAATCTTTGAAGAAAAGCTAAGACAAAATTTTCCAATTTAGGACAATACATCGCATTATTAACCAAAATTGTAAGCTTGCGGCAACAGAAAAACCAAGCATTAAGCACCAAAATCAAAATTTGAGCATCAACACTTCAATTTTCTACACATATCACAATTACCAAAGGTTGGGGCACTATGAGACAATTAAGCCATGTTTCAAATATAAAATTAAAATTTGGTGATGTACCAATGAAATCTCAAAAAGAATTTGGCCCACATTTAAAACGAAAATTTTGATTTAAGCCATATTATTACAGTGATACGGTTGATACCCAGTATCTGTTGAATCCCCAACAAACACCCGGTGATTATCGGACTACAACATGTTTAGGAATCGCTACGTTTGATCGACAATTTATATAAATTACTCGTCGGAAAACATAAAAACGATTTCGTAAACAAAACATTTTCAAAATAATTTAAAAGTTCCTAGATTATTTTATACACGACGACGGGGTCGCAATGACAATAACTAGAGTCAAAACCGACATCTGACCAAAAACCGACTTAAAATTAAAATCCCGACTCTAACAACGGGTCAAACCGAGTCAAACACAAAAAAACAAACATTACAAACCTTCCATGCTAAGTATACACGGTATACTTGATGGTCAAGTACAAAACTTATGTCCTACAAAACCTAGGATAGAACAAACCAAAAATCCAAATGTGTGATAGTAACAAGACAACTTGAAGACCCGCGGACATGCTCGCACCTCTTCAAGCAGCCCAGGTGGCCATGTAGCTCAAAACACACACAACCACACAATCCTCTATAAATACCCCTCAAATGTCACCATTTGAAGGCATGCGAGCGTCCGCCCCCTCTTTTTTCCCTTAAAATTATAGACCTCGACTTTCCGAGTCAACAAACGATACGTATTTTTGACCTACTAATTGGAAATACGACCCATACACATTGTTTGGTACCGTTATCATGCATTAAATCACTTGACTTACCACTTCGACCAACTACACCATCACTAAAGCAAAGCAACACTCCATACTTTACAAAAACGGTTTTAAATTGAGCTTTTAAACTCACGAGTTTTTACACTTTATCGATTTCTCGTCAAGCAACCTAGCATGTAAGTGTGAGGGTGCAATTAATCCTCTTATTTCATGTGCTTTTTATCTTTATTGATGACCTTAACATGCTAAAACATGCATAACATGGTCTAAAATGTAGATCGATTGAGCCAATACCGAGTTTTGACCGAAAGTAGAAGCCCCTAGTCACAACTAAGTGAGTCGCGCCTCTTATGGCACCTTAGGTCAGAGCTCAAATGTGTTTTTTATCTTTCCTTCATTTTCATTCTTTATTTGTAATCGGTTTTTACCATTTCAAATATTTCAAATCTTTTTTTTTTACAACAAGCATTTTTAACCATAAATTGTACTCACCCTTGGCTCTTCATGCCATGACGGTTTAATTCGTGACCCGATGATAATATTTGGTTAATTACATTTTAAAGGATATTTTAAAACCTTTTATTCATTTGTTTACATTTGCAAAAACTATATTAGTCAGACACAAATAATCGTCCTTGGTTCTACATATCATATTGGTTTAATCCGAGTACGATGATGAACGTTGACTAATTACAAAGTAATGAACTTAATATAATTAGTTCATTTCAAGCACTTTTTACACTTTATTTACAAATTAATGAACTTAATATAACTAGTTCATAGAAAAATATTTTCACATCCTTTTTTGCAAAACTATCCATGTCAAGCTTGCAGAACCGAACCCGACATCGAATATTGTCAATATAATGATAATTATTCCGACTCCTGTTCTTCATATTAGCACAAAAGCGGTCTTAACGACCTTTTCAACAAAACGGGTTTTGACACCCTTGTACAAACGATTTCACAAACAATTTCATAAGCATTTTAAACAACTAGGAGAAGCCCCATACGTCGCCTAACGGCTCACGCCCCAAGGCATCTCTTGCTTTCTACATTTTAAACCAGGACAAGCTCCCTTGTATCGCCTCATGGCTCGTGCCTCAATAGGCCGCTTGGTGCTGCTCCTGTTCCCTTTCCAGCACTCGTCTAAGATGATCCCGACTTCGGTTAAGCCGAATACAGGACGGATCAGATTTATAAGTTCTCGTTTTACAAAACACTTTTCTAAGACAAATGGATCACGTTATGCATAATAAACCTAACTCAGTAAATGGATGTTTAATTTCCGTCTTGCATGTAAATCAACATTAAATCGAACTTGGCATCAATTATTTGATATTTAGATAAACAACCGACTTAGCAAACTTTCGCATGTTAGGTTAAAACTTGTGGATGCGCATTCATGCATTTAAACCATTTTATCAACTTTTGCACTTAACCAACCAAGATTGAACAGTAGAGGCCTCTACCGCGGGCGGGATTGGGTGTCCGATTAAAGGGCTTCCCAATACGTACTCTCTCCTCTTACCGAGAAACTTTGGATAGTGGACGACCTTATCCAGGGCGAACGGGAGTCATTCTAGCGATAAGATGCTAAAGAAGAACAATTCCTTATCTTTAGTACCTAAGTCAAGCACCGCCTTTTGCCTTGATTGACCTAGCTATAAAGTGGACTCGAACGGTTTCCAGGCATCCCATAATTGCTTGCCGGCGACTCCGAACATCTCTGCATCGTTTCGAGACCTTTGCCAAGACGAAACCGACCGATCTAAAGCGATCCGGTCAAAAGCCTTTTTTACGCCGCCGAGCGTGGCTTTCCGACTGCCGCATGTCCATGGATTGGCTTGGCATGCGGGTGGCCCATGTCCACAGATTGGCGACTCCGTTGGGGAAAACTAGCACACTTGTGTCTTTGCGATCCCTAGATGGTGAAACTCGAACGAGGTCTTGGCTGAAGTTCCTTAATTAATATTACAGTCATAAGTCGGGTTCCTTATCCGTGCCCACAACCTAACCTTTATCGACCAATTGGCTCGTCCTGTCGCCGTGAGTTTTCTCATCCCCGCGTTTTGAATCCCGATTGTGTCAAGCATACCATAAGCGTTACACCATTTTGTCTCGCCAAAGAGCATTCACTTCCTACTTGAACGAGGCTAGGGCACCAACCTTACACAGTTTGTTTGGATTGGCATCCCTCTGGAAAATCGGGGATTGATCGCTTGGTGTGTAAGCAACCTTATTCAGCCAAAACCCGTATCGGCATTATGCATAATATAATGAACTATGAGTGCTAATGTGTTATGTGATCATAAGTTCTTCCGTGTCACTTTCAAACGTTCAAAACACCTTTTTGCGCCGTCATAATGGCCATTTCAAACCTCGGTTTTTCGCCAGCCGTTGCAAACCTTTTTCATGCTATTGTAATGGCCACTTCAAAACCGGTTTTTTACAACTGTTACAACAAAAGGATCTTTTTCATTCCGTTGTAATGGCGATTTTCAAGACCGGTTTTTACAATCGTTTCAACAAACGCATCTTTTTTATGCCGTCGTAATGACGATATTCAAAACCGGTTTTTACAACCATTTCAACAAAAGCATCCTTTTCGACCGTCATAATGTCCATTTCAAACCCAATTTTTACAACGTTCCAACAAAAAGCACATTTTTACTCCATCATAATGGCAATTTTGAAACACGGATTTTAAACTGTTTTGCGCCGACATAATGGACTTTTGCGCCGACATAATGGATTTTTGTGCTAACAAAATGGCCCTTTCAAAACCCGAGAATAACATACCATTTTTGAGGACTTTTCAAATCCCAAGAACAACACACCGTTCTCGAGACCACAACAATTTCAACCCTTTTCAAACCTCGGTTTTCAAAACGCACGAATTTGAATTTCAAAAAATCCGTCTTCGAAAACAACGCATCCTTTTTAAAGCCACCACAACTTTAACTCAAAACGTCTTTTCAAAACAAACCTAAGACGACCCTTTTCAACTGGCCGACATTTTGAAGATCCCTACTCTTCGGAAGCCGTCCATAAAGCAACAAACGTATATTTTTGAATTTTTTTATTTTCAAAAATTTCAGTCCAGCACTCCAATTCCGCCACGTGTCTACCGAGTCAAAGCAAACGTACTTATGGGCCTTTACTTATGAGTCGTCTCACCTTGATAGTCGTCCAACGGTGCCACGCAATTACGTTGAACGCAAGTCAAGGTCTAGTCAACACCGTCACACCATCAGCCGAGTTACCACCGAGTCACCACACACTGTTGCCCTCATCTCGTTGAGTCCAAATTGTCTTTTCATCCTTTGTGATGTCTGCGTTTAGTCGTTAAACCGTGTCAGATTGGGCTGTAACGTGAGCCGTTTTCTACCTCAGTACCATGGCCCCATCTTCAGCTTCGTCCAACAACAACAACAACGATGACAACAAAGATCTCACAACTGCTCAGCTAGACAGCCTGCCACAGCCCTTAAGGTCACACTGGACCGTGTCGAGACCCGTATCGACACTCTGAAAAACAAGGAAACCGGAGAACACATCACTCCGCCTTTAACCGAAACTGAGAAAAGGCTTAAGCTCTTGGAAGAGAAACTCTTGGCCCGTGTAAACAACATTCACCTCGAAAACAATCGAAGGTTTGAGCAAGTCGGGGATCAACTACTTGACAACTTCACCTTAACTGATGTACCTAAGTTCAACGGAGTGGAGGATCCACTCAATCACATCCGGGCTTTCATGGAGTTCATGTCCATCAAAGGGGTCAAACATTAGCTCTTTACCAAGATCTTTCCATCGTCCTTGGAACCGATTCCTTGTCAATGGTATTATTCCCTCGACCCAAAGAGCATTACCACTTGGGACGAAGTCGCCGACGAATTCGCAAAGCAATACACCGACAACATTGAAACACCCACACCTGATGAAAGGTGTCGTCCTGTCTCCCAATCAAACACATTTATAATTCTCAAACAACTAGTTAGTGGTTAAGTCGAGGTTGATCCACGGGACGGTGTGCTTTGGGTTCTAAGTCTATCTATCTCAATTAATGCTAGTGTCACAATTTGTTTGGGTTTGTAGTTGTTTTCTAAATTAATGGAAGCAATAAAGTAAAGCAAGCAATAAATCAACAGATGTAAACAAATGATTAAAAGCACTAGAATGTCATGGGTTCATAGGGGATTCATTGTGGTGATCATACAAACATGTTGTCAATTAGATGCAAGCATTTATTTTTGTGATGGGATCGAGTTGGTGTATAAGCTTACAATCCCTAAGAAGGTTTGGGTCCCGGAGCCGAATCGATTAGATTGTACAACACCTACAAGTCGACTTAATCCTTCATATTCAACTTTATGCATGGTTTAATGAGGCTCGAGTTGGTTTATATGCTTACAAGCCTCATTGAAAAGATAGGTGATGGATAAAAAAATGCAAGGATTCATAGGCTCGCATTTCATCAAACATAACATGTGCATAAGTTGAAATCACAACAAGCAAGCAATTGAATTATGAAAATATATTAGATTAAGCATAGATCAATCCCCATGTTTCTTTCCCCTAATTCCCCATCAATCCTAGCTAAGGAAACTACTCACTCATGATCAAGTTTAACATGTTAATTGTAACACCCCCGCACACCAGGACGCCTTACCAAGGACCATTCCAGTGTATGACGGTGTCACCATCTCGGTTTCCCGAGGGAGTAGATCAAATCAGACAATAAAAGAACAATTATAAAATATTAATGTACCTTATACAATACGACTAAAAAAAACTCTTTATACCAAAGATAAAAACTACAATGCTCGTGACACAGCACTTCTAGACTGGTAGCGTGATGACTCGATCCCTCCAATCCTAGCAGCCACAATCAACAGTACCTGCTAAGCCAATTGCTCACCATCCCCGAATGGATTACCGCAGATACCACAAAACAACCACGGGGTCAGTACCGACTAATCAAATGTAAAATAGGTAAACAATGTAAGCAGCTGATCATCCTCTAACCCAGTCTCCCGATCTCGCACAGTAACCGACTACACACCGAAGTGTGTAGCCCTGCCAGATTACCCATCGCAACAGGTAATCCTCGCCACCAGTGGGTGACCGCAGCCCATCCCACCTAGTCCAGCTCATCAACGAGCGACTAACAATCCTTGTCCCTAAATGTGCACATCCCCTCCCGTGGCGGGTTCCACGGAGGGCGAACTAGGTGTCAAGCCACTCCCGCAAGTGACTCCACCAAAATCACAACACACACAGCACCCCAGCTGTCACCACACCTCCACACCAACATCGTCACAACAACGCCCAAACACCAATGATCAGCAGATAACAAAAGATATGAAACAATAACAGTCACAATCAATTAACGGTACTGAGTACGAAAACCTACCTCATCACAACCATGAGAGACATCTATAACAGCCAAGCAGGACTCCAGTACGCATCCTACAACGATAACCATTCCTATTACACAACTATCCTCAACGAACTACCCAAAAGAAGCACAAGGCAGAAGCTTACCTAACACACGCCTCGACGGCGGCACAGACGACAACCACGCACGCCATTCTTCCTAAGTGAATCCCGTCCTTCCCATGGTGAAGGTTTAGCCTATACTCATGAGAGTGTGTAGAAATTGGTGATAGGAGAGGGAGGCAGGCTAGGGTTAGAGAAAGAGGAACTGTCGAGAAAATGGGAAATGAAATAAATCTCGCGAACTTGCGTTTTATATTAACGCGTCAACAGCAGCCATACTCGGTCGAGTACCAGAGTACTCGGCCGAGTAGGCTCTACTCGGTCGAGTATTGAAGATACTCGGCCGAGTAGCCTCTGCTAGGTCGAGTATGTCATCCTATAAAATACGTGTTGTAAGTCTGGTCCTTCCCCCATTCCTCCCCAAGGTCGGTCTTGGTCAACAGAGTCAGTCAACGAGGTCCTTAAATATTCTGGGTATTACATTAATAAGGTTCTCAATCATATTAACAAAGCAAAACATGATGAATAAATAAAAGTGATTAACAATAATTAAACAAGGGTAAAGAGAATTATACCTATGAAGATGATTCCAAATTATAAAGAAAAGTATAATAGAAGAAAACTTGATTGATTGATGAAGAGTTGCCAATTCTCCAATAATAACCCAATAATCTTCAATTACCCAATAATAATAAAGCTTGAACAATAATTAAGGAAAGATTAATGTGTAATTTTGTGGAATGATTGAGATTAATCTATTCTAATCTACTCCTAATCTAATCTAAGAGAGATTGATTTAATCTAAGGAAACTTGATAATCTTGATTATTACCAATGTAGTATATATAGTAGTACATCATTAGATTAAACAAGGGTAGATTAGTAAATAGCATTCCTAAGTGTTGAGTAGGAAAATGCAAGTCCCGAAGGAAATGCGCATATCACGTTGCTAGTCCTATCACGATCCGCTCGGATCAGTTTGAAGCACGGTTGGTTCTGCCAAGGAATCCGCTCGGATTGGCATCGGGACGCCGGATCATGGGGTTCTGAGACGCCTGTCTTGGGAGCAAGACGCTCGGATCATGGGGTTCTGAGACGCCCGTCTTGGGAGCAAGACGCTCGGATCAGTGGGCAAAGTGCTTCTGTTTTTTAATGTCTAACAATCCGCTCATCTTGCAGGGGAGACGCTCGTCTTGGGTTTGGGGACGCTCGTCTTGAGTCTCGGGACACGCGGATTGGCGGACAGCTTGTCTATTTGAGCTCGGATTGTTAAACGGACGTCATTTTCTCATCCAGACTCCTATTGGAGTGATTCAAAAGCCTAGACCACTTGATTTTTTGACGCCGTTTCATGTAGCATACTTTCATAGCCAAAAGGGCAACTCTTGGTTGGGTTCCGAGCAATTTCCTCTTGTACTGGCTTCCTTCTCGTCATCCATGCTTTTAAGCCTATGATCCTTCTATATACTCTTTATTTCTACATCCTTGGTCATCATTCTTGCCTCCTCTTCATACTAGTCCATCCAAGATCGTCAAAAACCTTACCCATATACACAAGAGATGGGAATTCTGCCTCATTATCTTCTTTCCTACGAGACATATACAATGCAATAGGAAAGCAAAATAGGAAGGAATTAGCGGATAAAATGGTCATGAAATGCTATATTAGTATGAAAAATGGGTTCAATTAGGGGACTAAATGTGCACAATTAAGAGTCACATCAAACATCCCCAAACCGAACCTTTACTCGTCCCGAGTAAAGAGGTGACTAGAACTAGACCTTTATTTAAATTATCCTAGTAATATAACCGATGTGAGACAATTAGCGGGTCTCACTCCGCCCATACAACTCACAACAAGACATATATGAGGTAAGATGCCTTCTTGCAAGGCATGGTGAGGCTTGCCAAAATGGCGATACATCCAAGTATTAAGCACACAAAACAAGTAATGGATGCATCTACAAAAGAATAGCCACTTTCCTCATCTAAGTGGCAGAAATCATCTACTAGGGAAGCAATTTAAGGGTACACACTCCATCATATATATTGGTTCTCCTAGTTACTAAGTCCAAGAGGATACAAACAAGTCAACACCAAGTTGTGTTAAACTAGGTTACCTTTGTCCATAATTGCTAAATGCTTGTCAAGAGTAGACTCCTTATGGTGATAGAAACACTGTAGAATCGCGAAATTCCCCCTCTTGCCTAGACAAGAAGAAGGATCATCCCCTCTCCACCATGCAACAAAAATGAGATCAATGGATAAAAGGGATCAAGATGTTTTGAGTTTCACATTGGTAGTTTGCTTTTGATTTGTTTTCCCCCCAATTTCTTGTGGTATTTGACATTTGAGAATATTTCTTGCCATTTTTTTCATGTTTTGGCCATTTCACACTTGGCAATTTCTTTGCATTCTTTTTGAACATTTTCAAAGTAACCCTATTTTGTAGCAAAGGTTCTTTTATTGAAGCATAGGAGTTCTTATTTTTGTACTCCTCTTTTCTTTGATGCATTTTGCAAACTTTTTCATTTTCATTTCGTTTCTTGAACTCAAATTTTGATAATTTTTGTGCCCATTCCCTTTTTGTTGACAAAATATGATTATAGAAGTGTAAGAACGGTTGCATGGTTTCAAAGGTCACCTTGGAATAAACGGTAGCAAAGGAGTTATCACACCATAAGGTACTCTTGACTAGGCCTTAGTCCATGGGTCAAAAGATACTATTATGACACATCCTAGGGTGTCTTGAGGGTATTCTAGCAAACAAAGTCTTAAGGAGCAAAATTATCTACAAGGGCCTTATATACACTTGTCAAGCTTCCCAAATAGGCATTTTCACAAAATGTTCTAACCATACAACTACATGCCATGATACAAACTAACATATATACAACTCTAATGCATATGCTTCTATCAACTATTATGCCAAATAATATAGATGCAAACTTCTAACAACACATAGGTACACAAACCACAACAACAAAATACACCACATCCTCCTTGACATGTAATCCCATCCTCCTCAGATGAGTAATGAAAAGAAATTGAACGGAAATAGCGATTAGAGCGATCATACCAAGCGGTCTTCACATTCCTTGACAATGCCTCAAATGTAGTGGTGTATCTATGCGAGAAGAGAACAAAAATACAAGTATAAAAAATTCCACACTACTAAATTAAAGAACATGTTTTTGGTATTTGAATGTTTCAAATTTTTATGGATTTTGTTTTAATGAAATTAAAGGACATATTTTTAAGTTTTTTTGAAATTTTTCAATTTTTATGTATTTTGGAATATAAATTCCCATCCCCCACTTTATTTTGGACATTGTCCTCAATGTACATGTAGGAGTAGGAATGAAAAAGAAATACATGTTTTTGGATTTTTAAAGTTTTATGGAAATTGAAGTACAAATGCAATGATATGATATGAATGCATGCTCTAAATAAGTGCAATTCTATATAACATATATAACAAATGAATGTAATCTAAACTATACTAAATGATGCATGTTTTCTAGCAAGTTATGGTCACCTATGATCAAACCTCCCCAAACCGGTTTAAGCACTATTTCTAGTGTAGAAAGGAATAGGTTTGGTCATTAGTGGCTATGCATGAATGCAAGTAACTACATGCAACAAGTGAGATATATTACAATTCAAACTATACTATATGAACTAACTAATGTAAATGCAATATGAAATATAATACAAATGCAAGATGATTAAAAATGCAATACAACTATTCATGAGAGAAAGGAAAAGAAGGAGTATCATACAATTGGAGGTGGTGTGGTAGACACGTCTTGCCATCCCACTCGTCATCATCATCATCATCGCAGTATCTATACCCGCTAGAACCTCCTTGGTCATACCCTTATCCTTGGCCATAGAATCCTCCACCTTGGCCGCCAAAGTTCCCATCTTGGTTCCCTTGATTAGGGAACAAAAGGTGCGGTTGACCACAAGATGGGCGAGGGCCTCTAGGGTCTATATACCCTTGTTGAGCCATGTTGTAGTATTGAAGATAAAGGGCCAAAATAGTTGTCAACCTTCCCATCGTGCACTCCAAGATCGACCCTTTGCATAAGCTTCATCAAGCCATTCATGTCCGGAGCATCGAGAACTTCGGGAGTGAACGGTATATGTTGAGTGGGGTAGGGTGGAATGGGTACATAGGATGGTGGTGCATTACCCCGTACCGGCATCCCACAAGGTTGGTAAGGTTGACGAGGTGCTTCTTCTCTTTGTGGTGGGTTGGGGTGAATCTCAATATCGAGGAGGTAGCTCGGTGTAGGTGAGTACCGACTCAACCGTGGCTCGGTAGGTGGTACGTTCCACCCCATGAGGACAATTGAAGAGCATCCCATTGTAAACCACTCCACACTCCCGGTTTGAGTGTAGGTGCACCACCGGTGGTGGTTGAAGATAGCATCTTCGGCAATCAAAGTGCTCCCTTCGAGCTTTTCATAAGCCTCATTAATGTTAAACTCGGGGCAAATGTCATTGGCCAACATTGTGATTAGGCCTCCCATCACAAAGGACTTAATGTTAGAGTTCCCTTGAACATAACCAAAAAACCTTGTAAGCATCTCAAGGGGCGTGTTGAAATTGTAAGCCCTTGTCCCTTGAACATTTAAGTAGGACTCTAAGAAGGTCAAGTCAAGAAGGGTGCACCTATCTTGTTCTAGCCTTCCATTGATGGTGCCGGCTATGAAGCGCTCGGCGATCCGAATCACCGGATGTTGAAATTGCAAAGGTATAGCATTGTTTCAAGTGAAAGAGGTCCCTCCTCAAAATGGCTCTCCAAATGTGGTTAACATTGAAGTCGGAGGGCTTATCGGTGTTGTCATTTGGCACTACAAGACCAAAAATGTTTGCAAATTGGTCCAAGGTTAACCTATGGTCTTGATTACAATGTCGGAACTCCTTAGAAATACTTCTCCGTGTATTAGTGACGATTCGGAGACTACACAAAAACTCGAGGGTAAGACTAAGGTAAGTATCCTCATGGGCATAGAATAGCTTCCCGAGACCCAAACCATCAAAGAACATTTCAGTTTGATACCTTATGCCTATAACTTTTAAAACAGCGGTATCGATAAATTGAGTGGGCTCGTAACGCGTACCTAGCAAATGAATGAATTTTTGGCGGTGTTCATTGCAAGTGAATATTACCTCGGGGAAGTACTCGAGTTGTTCAACACCTTATATCATCATATTGCAATGGCCCCTTGTCTCCCTTGGAGTGGATGAAGAAGTACCCTTGCGCTTCTTAGGTGCGGCCTCGGCGGATTTCTTTCCTTTGCCTCTTAGGTTCATCATTTTTGATAGAAAAGTTAGGGTTTTGGGTTGATTTTTTGTGATGGGGATTTTTGAGAGATGATGATGTGAGATTTTAAGTAGATAATACAAGGAAAATGAGGGATGGTGGGGGTGTTTATAAACGAAAACAGGTGGAAGTCGAGCGGATAAGGGCTGGGCTCGGGCGGATAGATCGAGAACCCGGCTGAAAACTGAGGCAATCCGAACGACTCGTGCTCGAGACGAGCGTCTTGCTTGGAAGACGCGCGTATTCATAGACGGGGAGCCTGTATATTTTGTGACTGGCTGGGGACGAGCATATCCTGGATGAGATGAGCGTCTCTTTTGGGACGAGCGGATTCTCAGACAGTACAGAAATGTTTCAAAGGTTATGCTCAAGACGAGCGTCCCAGGGCCAGTACGAGCGTCTTCTTTTTTAGACGGGCGTCTCCTGAGCGATCCGAGCGTCTTGTAGGTCATTGCTGGATTATTCTCTTGGCAAGGCTCAGGACGAGCGTCTCATGGTCGGGATGAGCGTCTCATGCCGTCTTTCGTCAATCCTTTGTTCCTTTCTTTTGAATTTGTTTCCCTTTCACCCTTTTGTGATTCTTTCTTATCTTTTTCTGAAAATATGCTCAATAAATGGGTAAGAAACCCTCTCTCACTACTCTCATATAAGAAAATGTAAGAAATGAAAAATTATATACAATATTATACAATGCAAAGGTTATGGGAAGGAATATTTTACAAATGGTGGTTATAGATAGGACTCCACCAAACTAGTTCAAATTGTCGAGATTCCTTGTCCATAGAGCTCAAGGCTCTTAGAAAAAGGTCAAAGGCTTGTGAATAAGCCCCAAATAAGCATAAGTATGGTTTGCACAAATTCAATATGAAGCTTGGCCAAGGAAACTTGTCATCCATTCTCTTTTTCACCTTTCTCTTGGCACTTGAATATTTGCAATGTTTCAAACCAACAAGCCCATAATTCTTGTCAATGCTAGGGATGAAGTATGGTTCATTTTCGTCCAGAGAATTCCATTTACCACTCTCTCCTTTCATTTTGGTAATGATGATAGCATTTTGATTACTCAATCCTTTCAAAGTAGAAGGAGAATTCTCATAACATTGATGATCGGGTTCTTGAGAAGTTGGAATCGTGGGTGCCACATTTCCACAAGTGAGTTCATTTGCAAGTTTGTTCTTGAGCTTTTCCACCAAGTACTCTTTATATGACGATTTGACTTTTTGGAGAAGGTACACCATATCATCTCCAACAATCATAGGTTCCATGGCGGGTGCGAAATGGTCTTCATAGGCAATAGGGAAGAGGCATTCATCTTCATGATAGGATATCTCAAATTTCTCAAGGATAGGTTCCTGAAGTAAAGTGATCTCACAAGTTTCCTCTTCCTTATTCCATAAGTTCTTGCAAAACACATAAGCTTCTTTCACGATCTCGTCATCATGGCTATCTTCATAAGAATCATAAACGAGGGCTTCATCTCTCTCCAATAATCCTTCCTCCACCATCTCAATATTCACATCAAAAGACACACCCTCATACTCACAAAGGCTAAGAGTATTTGGCTTACTCAACCTCGTGTCCTCTTCATCGAACACAACACTTTCGTACTCACAACAGCTCAAAGGGATTGGCTCTTCCCACTCCTCATCTTCTATATCAAAGGTCACTCCTTCAAATTCGCATTTATGGACAATGTTGAAGGATTGGTGGGGAGTAGCCACTTGGGTTTCCTTCATTTGGGAAATTTAATTTGCCAACTCCTCACCCTGGGTAACAATATTTTGAAGAACATTGTCTCTATTTTGGCTCTCCTCTAGCACTTGTTTGAAAAAGTTTTGTTGATCTCCCATCATTTGGTGGATCATACTTTGAATGTCAAAGTTAGGCTCATCTTTTTGTTGTGGGTGGGTGTGACTGTGGTTGTATTTTGGTATTTGGAATTCATTGTAGGGTGGGTCTTGGATGGGTGGTTGTTGTGGATAATGGATGTGGTGATTTTGGTGGGAAAATTTGAGGTAGTAGTTAGGATTTTCATTATATGAGTAATAAGGTAGGTTTGTGTTGACTTGCTTCTGAAACTCCCCATACCCATTGCAGTCATACTCAAAAGATCCACCACATACTCCATATGTCAAGTCTTGAGCCATCATAGCTAAGACAAGGAAAAAACTACAAGCATGGAAACTACACAAAAATGGTAAGAACGATCCTTGAGGAACAAGTTCCTCAAGGTTAAAGCATAATTAAAATAGATAAAAAAGTAAGAACTTAATCACATAATGCCATCCCCGGCAACGGCGCCATTTTGATGAAAGGTGTCGTCGTGTCTCCCAATCAAACACATTTATAATTCTCAACAAACAATTAGTTAGTGGTTAAGTCGAGGTTGATCCATGGGACGATGTGCTTTGGGTTCTAAGTCTATCTATCTCAATTTATGCTAGTGTCACAATTGGTTTGGGTTTGTAGTTGTGTTATAAACTAATGGAAGCAATAAAGTAAAGCAAGCAATAAATCAAGAGATGTAAACAAATGATTAAAAGCACTAGGATGTCATGGGTTCATAGGGTTTTCAAGGTGGTGATCATACAAACATGTTCTTAATTAGATGCAAGCATTTATTGTTGTGATGGGATCGAGTTGGTGTATAAGCTTACAATCCCTAAGAAGGTTTGGGTCCCGGAGCCGAATCGATTAGATTGTACAACACCTACAAGTCGACTTTATCCTTCCTATTCAACTTTATGCATGGTCTAATGAGGCTCAAGTTGGTTTATATGCTTACAAGCCTCATTGAAAAGATAGATGATGGATCAAAAAACTGCAAGGATTCATAGGCTCGTATTTCATCAAACATAACATGTGCATAATTTGAAATCACAACAAGCAAGCAATTTAATTATGAAAATATATTAGATTAAGCATAGATCAATCCCCATGTTTGTTTCCCCTAATTCCCCATCAATCCTAGCTAAGGAAACTAGTCACTCATGATCAAGTTTAACATGTTAATAAGGTTGTCAATCATATTAGTAAAGCAAAACATGATGTATAAATAAAATTGATTAACAATAACTAAACAAGGGTAAAGAGAATTATACCTATGAAGATGATTCCAAATAATAAAGCAAAGAATAATAGAAGTCAACTTCATTGATTGATGAAGAGTTGTCAATTCTCCAATAATAACCCAATAATCTTCAATTACCCAATAATAATAAAGCTTGAACAATAATAAAGGAAAGATTAATGTGTAATTTGGTGGAATGATTGAGATTAATCTATTCTAATCTACTCCTAATCTAATCTAAGAGAGATTGATTTAATCTAGGGAAACTTGATAATCTTGATTATTACAAATGTAGTATATATAGTAGTACATCATTAGGTTAAGCAAGGGTAGATTAATAAATAGCATTGCTAAGTGTTGAGTAGGGAAATGCAAATCCCGAAGGAAATGCGCATATCACGTTGCTAGTCCTACCACGATCCGCTCGGATTAGTTTGAAGCATGGTTGGTTCTGCCAAGGAATCCGCTCGGATTGGCATCGGGATGCCCGGATCATGGGGTTCTGAGACGCCCGTCTTGGGAGCAAGACGCTCGGATCATGGGGTTCTAAGACGCCCGTCTTGGGAGCAAGACGCTCGGATCACTGGGCAGATTGCGGGTCAACCTACGGTGATATGCCGTTTTTTGACCTTCTAAAAAACGTTTATAAAATGTATTGAAAAATGGGTATTTGACCCGATTTGGTTTGAAGGGGTCGTTTAAACCGCATTTGTTGATTTGAGGAACGAGACTCGAATAATCATCATTGTTTTGATGATATTCGGTGTCGGGTTCGACTTTGACAAACTTGACATGAATAGTTTTGAAAATGATTATGAACTAATTGTTTTTACTTCATTTGAATGTAATTAGTCGATACTCATCATTGTACCCGGGTTAAAATCCGGTATGGTATCTAGAACCAAGGATGACTTTGTGTTGGTGACTAATATGCATGTTTTGAAAATGTAGAGAAATGATGAAGGGCTTTAAAATACCTCCCAAAAATGAAATAAAAGGCTTTAAAATACCTTTTAAATGCTATTAACCAAATATTATCACCAAAACACGGATTTAACCGTCATGGTATGAGGAACCAAGGGTGAAAAATGTTTTATGGTTAAAACAAATAAAATAAAATAAAAAGGTTCGAAAATATTTCAAATAGTAAAAAGCGATTGTAAATATGAAAATAAATTAAAGGGAAATGATGAGAACTAACACGGTTGAGTTCTGACCTGGACACCCCATTGAGGCGCTGTAGATACCTCATTTTTGCACCTCCCGCAAACCACCCGGTGATGATTGGGCCGCATGTTTGGTACGCGGAACGATTTGTGACAGTTCGTAAGTTTATTGTCAAGTGATTGCTCAAACACTAATGTCTACCTCTTAATTGTCTTCTACGCGCCGATACGGTCGTTTTGACAGTAATTAGTGTGGGAAATTATCTGTATACTTCCCTTAAACTAGAAGGATTATAATGAATTTAACAATGATGATTAAAGGTCATAAACAAAATACATAAACAAAGTATAAGGATTTAGAATTAACCTTCGGTCCTAGAAAAATTGGCCTAAGAATAATATCAAAATTGATATTCGCCTATTAGTTGCACCCAAGACAATCTGAGATATGCCCTTTGATTATGCTAGAATCGATCTCAAATTTTCTGTAAAATTTAGTTGTTTTTGTGTTCTTGTGATGAGAGAGAGGAGGCAAGGTCAAGAAAAAGCATTAGGGTAGAAATAATTCTCTCCCTTTCTTTTTATATTGACCGAATTATCGAGTTAATTAGGAAAGAATAATACTTTCCTAATTTTCGGCCATCAGACCGAAATAAGGACTATCAGCTCCTTATTTTTGGTCTTTCCAAAAATATATAATATGTGTTGAATTGTCATCTAGTGAGGATCGAACCCAAGACCTCTTGGTTTGTGTACCCTCACTATTACCACTATGACACATTCATCTTGTTGATATTAAATACAACTGATTATATTTAATTACGAATTAACAAATTAATTCGTCCAAGCTAACATTATATATATTTAATTAAATATAACTTATTTTATTTAATTTACGAATTGATAGTATATCGTCTCAACTAATATTATTTAATTTTCATTAAATAATTATCTTATCAACACATCGACTAACTTTTTAGTCATTTTGGGCATCAATGTGATTATATTTCTATAACCACATTTCTCAAACACATCCTATAGGTGTGACCTGTAGGGACCAGTTGATCACCGCCCTATGTATGATAATAACGTCAAACATTCTAGCAAGCCAACCGTTATTAGGTAAACGTTAATCAACTGATTAAATATACGAAGTATACCCTTGTGAACCTGTAAGAGATTTACAAATGTTATCACACTAATTTGTGGAGGACACAAGCTCCAACAAACTCCCACTTGTCCTCACAAGTGTATGTGCGATAACCAATTCTCATATCCTATAAAATTTCTCCCACTCAATGTAAAACAATTTGCAAATCCGAATTCACAAAGGTCGTATTTTACAAGCGACCAATATTAAGAGTGGTTTCCCCGACTAGAGAGTAACTTAACTGAAACGAATCAACATTCGAGCATGGCCATGCATTTCAGTTACAACTCCTCGAGTGGCCCTGAGAAATAACTATACCTGATAAGGGTTGGATATTTTCCTCAACTCGAATCCTATGAGATGTAAGCACGCAGTGAAAATGACCCGAAAAAAATCTACTTAGCCCCAGATTCACGATAGACCGTGAGAAAGAAACCAAAGTCACCCAACAACTGCCTTAATCTCAAGAGACAGTTGATAGTCAAAAGAATCGACTCTAGGAACACAATGGATGTCCTATCCACGACCTGGCACCGAATGTTATTAAACATTTAGGACTCCATTACGTTGTCAAAAACAGTTGTCCTACGAGGTATCGTCATAATCTCGTATCTGTGATCGATTAGTCAACCGTTTAACTTATGGCTCGTTGAACCCACCATCAATCGACTGCACAATATAATAGCCGGAGTTATCAGCTCACATTGGCGATTACGGACCAAAACAAATATAATGTAATTCAGTTCACTTTGTGGCGTTCAATGTTGTCAGTACAATCCACATGAAAAACAAAATATTATATATATAAAACGATGAAGTTATAAATAGTATATGAAAAAGATAATCTATCAAATCCATAATCAAGTACTACAACTCAGGAACATGTTTAATTCCCATGGAGTTAACATGCCCTACATGCTTATCATAATTCAACGGTTTGGTGAGAGGCTCTGCGATGTTATCATCCATCGCAATCTTGTCAATCACTATCTCTTCTTGCTCCACGTAATCACGGATCAGGTGAGCTTTCCGAAGTACATATCTAGATTTGTTGCTAGACTTTGGCTCCTTAGCCTGGAAGATGGCACCTCTATTGTCACAATAGATAGTGATCGGGTCATTCGAACTAGGAACTACCGAAAGCCCTTGTAAGAATTGACGCATCCATATCGCTTCCTTTGCTGCCTCCGAAGCGGCATAGTACTCGGATTCAGTAGTAGAACCTGCTACAACACTCTGTTTGGAACTCTTCCACCGACACCATTAAGAGTGAAGACAAACCCGGACTGAGATTTTGAATCATCTTGATCCGTTTGGAAGCTAGCATCTGCGTAACCGGTTGCGCATAGCTTAGTATCGCCTCCATAAGTCAATACCCAATCCTTAGTCCTCCGTAGGTACTTGAGGATATTTTTGACTGCTATCCAGTGTGTTTCACCTGGAGTCTTTTGGTACCGACTCATCATACTCAATGCATATGCCACGTCTGGACGTGTGCATATCATGGCATACATGATCGATCCTATTACAGATGCATAAGGAACGACTCATGCGCTCTATCCCTTCAGGCGTCGTGGGTGACTGAGACTTGCTCAACTGCATCCCAGTCTTCATAGGAAGGTTCCCCTTCTTGGAGTTGGTCATGCTGAATTTTTCAAGAACCTTATCCAAATAAGACTCCTAACTAAGTGATAACGTCCGTCGTGATCTATCTCGGTAGATACGGATTCCCAAAATGCATTGTGCCTCACCCAGATCTTTCATCTGGAAATGGTTCTTCAACCATTCTTTAACCAAAGATATGAGAGGAATGTCATTTCCAATCAAGAGTATGTCATCGACATACAATATCAAGAATACAATCTTGCTCCCACTCGACTTGATATATAAGCATGGTTCCTCGACCGATCGAATGAAGCCATACTCTTTTATCACTTGGTCGAAACGATGATTCCAACTCCGAGAAGCTTGCTTAAGTCCATAAATGGAACGCTTAAGCTTGCATACTTTCTTAGGATGTTCAGGATCTATGAAACCTTCGGGTTGCACCATGTACAACTCTTCCTCCAAATAACCTTTTAAGAAGGCGGTTTTCACATCCATTTGCCAAATCTCATAATCATGAAATGCGGCAATCGCTAAGATTATCCGAATGGAACGTAGCATGACTACAGGTGCAAAAATTTCATCATAATGCAGTCCTTGCACTTGAGTGAAACCTTTTGCCACAAGTCGTGCCTTATAGATATCCGGTTGCGCGTCTACATAACGCTTTATTTTGTAAAGCCATTTGCACTGTAGAGGTTTTACCTTTTTAGGTAAATCAACTATACCATACGTTATTCTCATACATGAAGTCCATCTCGGATTGCATGGCTTCAAGCCATAGCTTTGAGTCGGAACAGGCCATAGCATCTTTATAGGTTGCGGGTTCATTACTTTCTAGAAGTAAAACGTCATTCTCCTCGACCATACCAATGTATCTGTCCGGAGGATGAGAGTCTCTACCCGACCTCCTAGGTTCCTCAGGAATATTAACCGTATCATCAGTTGGAGGAACCACTTCCTCCATCGTTGGTTCTGGAATCTCCGACAGCTCGAAGGTTCTATTACTCGTCTTGTTCTCGAAAAATTCTCTCTAAGAACGTCACACTAGCCGCAACAAAAATTCGATGTTCGGTAGGCGAATAAAAGTAATGACCAAATGTTCCTTTTGGATAACCTATAAAGTATGTCTTGACCGATCGAGGGTCGAGCTTATCCTCGTGTCTCCACTTGACATAAGCCTCGCTGCCCCAAACCCGAATAGAGGACAAGTTAGGTACCGTTCCCTTCCACATTTCATATGGAGTCTTGTCGACAGCTTTAGACGGACTTCGGTTAAGTATAAGAGCGGCTGACAAAAGAGCATAACCCCATAATGAATTAGGCACTACTGTGTGACTCACCATGGATCGAACCATATCAAGTAAGGTTCGATTTCTCCGTTCGGACACACCATTCAATTGAGGTGTTCCAGGTGGAGTTAACTGCAACACGATTCCACAGTCTTTCAGGTGTTGATCAAACTCATTTGAAAGATATTCGCCACCCCAATCTGAACGAAGTGCTTTAATCTTTCTACCCAGTTGGTTCTGTACCCTATTCTGGTATTCCTTGAATTTCTCAAAGGACTCACTTTTATGCTTCATTAAGTAGACATATCCGTATCTACTCAAATCGTCCGTGAAAGTGATAAAATATCTATAGCCATCTCTAGCGGTAATTGACATAGGTCCACGTACGTCCGTATGTATGAGTCCTAATAGGTCACTAGCGCGCATTCCAACACCTTTGAAGGAAATTCGAGTCATCTTGCCAATGAGACATGATTCACACGTGCCATATGTAGAAAATCCGAATGTGGGAATAGTCCCATTATCGACGAGTTTCTTCGCGCGTTTCTCAATTATGTGTTCCATTCGACAATGCCATAGATAGGTTTGATCTTTGTCACCTACCTTTAATTTCTTATTATTCATGTATAATACTTCCGTGGTTTGATCTAAGATATAAATTCCATTCATGGAAACTGCTTTGCCATAAATCATTTCATTAAAAGAGAAAATACAACTATTATCCTTTATTGAAAATGTAAAACCGTCTTTAGCAAGTGTGGAAACAGAAATCATATTCTTAGATAAACTGGGTACATAGTAACAGTTATTTAAAGATAACTCAAAATTACTAGGGAGTTGGATTACATATGTTCCCTTCGAGGCAGCAGCAACTCGTGCTCCATTCCCGACTCGCAGGTCCACATCACCTTTTTCGAGAGGTATGATGTTCTTTAGGCCCTGCAAATGATTACACAGATGAGAACCACAACCAGTATCTAGTACCCAAGTTCCGAAACTTGCATGGTTAATCTCAATCATATGAATATAAGATGACATATCAACAGGAACGACGCGGCCTGCCTTGATGTCCTCACGGTAGACGGGACAGTTCTTCCTCCAATGTCCAGTCTTGTGACAATGGTGGCACTCTATGTTACCGCCCTTGCACTTTGTCTTGCCCTGTGAGCCACTAGTCTCACCAGGCGCACTCTTACCGTTTCCTGGCTTCTTAAACTTTGGCTTACCTACAGCTAGGTCGCCATGAGCCTTGCCCTTACCCTTACCTTTGTTGTAAATCGTGTGAACATCCTGCTTCACGGTTCCACTCAATTTCATATCCTTCTCGGTCTGTACAAGAAGGGAGTGTAGCTCATGAGGACTCTTTTTCAAGTCATTTATATAGTAGTTCGCCCTGAAAAGGGCAAAACCATCGTGAAGAGAATGAAGCATTCGGTCAATGACAATGCTCTCACTGATTTTACAATTCAGTGCCTCCAGCTTCTCGACATTCTCAATCATGTGAAGAATGTGTGGGCTAACAGGTTGGCCCTTCTAGAGTTTCGCATCAAAGAAGCGACAGGTATGCTCATATGTAACGATTCTCGGTGCCTTTGAGAACTCGTTAGTGAGCGTGGTGAAAATCTTGTTTGCACCTTGGGCAATGAAGCGTCTCTGCAAATTGGTTTCCATTGCAAAGATGAGTACGTTCTTTATCGCACCCGCTTTCATAACGAAATCACTATAAGCGAGTGACTCGTTGGCTCCTGCATTTGGGCCTGAGTTGACCGGTATTGGCTCAGTTAAATACTTGAGCTTACCGTCAGCAATGGCAGCATTCCGTAGTGCCGCCTCCCAGTCCGCAAAGTTGGACCCATCATTCTTCAGTCGCGTGGACTGATTCATTTGGTCCATGAATATTTTTAGCCAGGACGAACGATCTAGTGTGGCACTAGGCATTGGGATTGCGTTATTTACAACCATTTGTTGTAACAGTATTATTGATAATAAACGTGTTCTACACTGCGAAAGAAGAATAAAATAATAAGCATGTGCATCGTTTTTATTTTAAGTCTAATGAACTAATGTCATAACTCGAAGACTCAAAAACATTTATACAATTGACCTCCCTCAAGAATTATATAAATGACCCCAAGACTCAATTCTCTGTAAATTGATAAGCTAACCTTTTAGCTAATTCTACCGTTAGAATTCTTGGTCGATAAACTAAGTCAACACAACTACTTACCCAACGTAGAAGGGGTAGTATTAGGCCTACCGACGAAGAAGAGATTCATAGATGTTTGCCCTTATAAAGACTAATCTCAATTTCCGTTTTCGAGGAAGATCCCATCAACTTTATTTTAATTCATTTTAAGTGAACTATAATCTAGCATGCGAGAATGAATAAACTAAGGTGATGGCTTATAGACTGTGACATCTGCATGTCCATGAAAACTAACATACAACCTATATGAGTCAATTTTCATGCATTTTAGAAGTAGTAGGTGGTTTGGTTTTAGGCGGAATATGATGCATAAACTACCATGTGAATGAAAAGCAATAAGAATGGAAAAACGTAAAAACAGTAAAAATCCTAGTGTAGCCTATCCTATTAAAATGAACAATAAATACAAGTTTGGAATCCATCCTTGGACCCGAGAAGCTTGTCTTGATGTTCCATATTGATCCATGTAGCGGGAGTGAGCTTGAATCTTCATCTTTAGTCTTCTTAGAAAATTACAATAAATAAAATTACATAATTAACCTATTTATTACATTCTAATTTCAAAAACCCAAAACTAAAATAAAGGAGATTCGAGATCTCATAATTACATAAAAAATCATGTTTCCTTCATTACGAAAACATAATTTGACTAAGGCCACACTAAGTATTACAAATTACAACCGATTGCAAAAATAAATACGTAAATAAAATTCATTCATTCGATTCATTCAACAAAATTAAAAGCATCAACTAAAATAAATTAAACATACATAACACAATACATTAATTATGTTGATTAATTTATCCAAACCACCTGTTTAAATTAAATTAAGTGACAATTCCGCAATTTAATCACATTAATTTCATACTTAATCCATATTAAACTTGTAATATGAATTCTATCCGTCTAAATTTTAAACCGCTTTAAATTAACTCGGTATCTTTAAATTGTGAACCGATTCACAATAACTAATTGGCCAAAAAAAAATAAAACAAAAACCAATTAAAATTGGTCTCGGCTGAAAATAAACAACAATATTTTTTTTTTTTATTATTTCAGCTCCTATACGGCCGAAAAAAAACAGCCTTCCTTTTTTTTTTATTTTTTTTTATTTGGCAATTTAGGAAAAACAAAAAAAAAACTTACCATATTTCTTTTTTCTCGGCAATATGGCAAAAAAACAAGAAAACAAAACTTTCCTTTTTTTCTCTCTTTCTCGGTTTACCAAAAAAACAAATTTTTTTTTCTCTACGGCAAACCTTAGAACCGTCCTTCCTTTTTTTTCTTTTGCGGCAATATGCCCTAAAACAAAATTTGATGACTAAATTGTTTACCTTTGCTATTAGAACATGATTAGCATATGAAATAATATACATGATTAATTTATATGCCAAAAACTATATAACAAAAACAATCTTTTTTATCATAAACATGACGATCCCATTTAATTTTAACTTAATCTGCATTAAATCAAAAACTACCAATTCTTCATATGATAATTTTAACTGATTATAAACTATAATATGAAAAATAGAATGGAAAAATATCATCAAACTGAAAGAAAAAAACGGCAGAAAAACGGCAAATTTTTTTTTTTTTCGAACCACAAAAAAAATTCGAAACCCTAAATTTTTTTTTTTCGAAAATACTATTGTTCACATACAAATTTATGAAAATCATCAAGATTAAAATCGTGGCCTAGTGCTCTGATACCACTTGTGGAAAATTATCTGTATACTTCCCTTAAACTAGAAAGATTATAACGAATTTAACAATGATGATTAAAGGTCATAAACAAAATACATAAACAAAGTAAAAGGATTTAGAATTAACCTTCGGTCCTAGCAAAATTGGCATAAGAACAATATCAAAATTGATATTCGCCTATTAGTTGCACCCAAGACGATCTGAGATATGCCCTTTGATTATGCTAGAATCGATCTCAAATTTTCTGTAAAATTTAGTTGTTTTTGTGTTATTGTGATGAGAGAGAGTAGGCAATGTCAAGAAAAAGCATTAGGGTAGAAATAATTCTCTCTCTTTCTTTTTATACTGACCGAATTATCGAGTTAATTAGGAAAGAATAATACTTTCCTAATTTTCGGCCATCAGACCGAAATAAGGACTATCAGCTCCTTATTTTTGGTCTTTCCAAAAATATATAATATGTGTTGAATTGTCATCTAGTGAGGATCGAACCCAAGACCTCTTGGTTTGTGTACCGTCACTATTACCACTATAACACATTCATCTTGTTGATATTAAATACAACTGATTATATTTAATTACGAATTAACAGATTAATTTGTCCAAGCTAACATTATATATATTTAATTAAATATAACTTATTATATTTAATTTACGAATTGACAGTTAATTCGTCTCAACTAATATTATTTAATTTTCATTAAATAATTATCTCATCAACACATCGACCAACTTTTTAGTCATTTTAATCATCAATGAGATTATATTTCTATAACCACATTTCTCAAACACATCCTATAGGTGTGACCTTTAGGGACCAGTTGATCACCGCCATCTGTATGATAATAACGTCAAACTTTCTAGCAAGCCAACCGTTATTAGGTAAACGTTAATCAACTGATTAAATATACGAAGTATACCCTTGTGAACCTGTAAGAGATTTACAAATGTTATCACACTAATTTGAGGAGGACACAAGCTCCAACAATTAGAGTACATTTGGAGTCCGGGCCTAAAATCGTCTTCATTTTCTGATTACCGCTAAATCCCGAGTCAGAATGTTCTTGAATGTTCCGGATATTTCTATTCCATATTTTATAAATCTTTCACAATCTTTTATTCTTTGGTAAAGAATTTCCCGTAATATTCATACAAAATATTAAGGAAAATAAGATTATCCCGTCATTCCATAAACCAAACACGGAAATCTTTCTTCCGCATGAGGAAACCACTTGGGAACAGACGCAGCAGGTGTTGCGCCTCTTCCAAGAGACGCAGTGACTACTGCGCCTCTTCCCATGTCCTTTTCTGCGTATTTTTTCGAATCTTTTCGAGATTCACTTCCAAAGTTTCTCCGAAAACCCTATTCTTTCACGTGATTAGTATAAATAGGAGCCTTCGCTCCTCATATTTCTCACGCGAGTGTCCGCCCTTCTCTTCTCCCTTTGCATTCTAGACCACGTTCTTACTTTTTGGCGTCTACGTGCTTGAACATTCGACCACGTAAGCTCGGAGCCTTCTGAGTACCATGTTGGAATATGTGTCCTCCGACAATAATGCGATCACAATTGTCGATCATAATGATCACATGTCTAAATCTCATTTTAAGAATACATGTGGGATGTAATATTTTATAGTCAACTGGTCCACACATATCGGTAATGATTGGCTGACTAGAGTTTGACATTACTGTCGTGCGACGGTGGTGATCAGTTGATCCCCTTAGATCATACCTAAAGGATAACACTCTTAATTGATTATTTAATTGATCGTATGACGATACGGGTTAATTAAATTATTTAAAATTGACGGACGATTTTGGAAGTAATATTTACGTGTCTCATTGTAATTTGATTAAAATAAGATACGGTCTAAGTAATCGAATTGTTTTATTGCTTAGATGAAATTATTCTTTACGGAAACAATTGAACTGAATGAATAATTTATTATAAATACAAGATGTTGTAATTTATAATTGGTAAAGTGTTTTGGTACAAGTAATTGTGAATTACTAAGTCGATTTTGTACATGACGTATTTTATTTATATGTTGATTTTTAATACGTTAAAAATACATGACAATTTTACATGACATGTGACATGTGACAAATTGACAAAGATAAAATGGAATCCATTTTATCCCGTGTAGACCGAATTATGGGAGGGAGTATAATGTTTAATTTGTGTTAAATTATTAAGTGGAGAGCATAATGATGATAACTAGCTTATAGCCATACAAGCCTAATTTTTCTTGAGAATAATGACTTACCCATGCATTGGCTCATCTCTCCTCTCCTCTCCTCTCTCCCAACCGGTTTTCCAAGTGCCATTTAGAGAGTTTTTCTCTATCATTTTTCATTCATACTTTTACACAATTATTTCTAGTGTAAGAAATAATTTTTCCTCTCTACATCTCATAAAATTAGAGAGATAAAAACTCCAAAATTCCTTCCTCTATTTACCGAAATAATAGAGCACAAAATAAATATTTTGGGTCAATTTTTTTAAGATGAATATTATTCTAGTATTAATAATATTAGTCTTTTAGGAGGTTATCTTGGGTATAATTCCCTGAGAGAGATTCTATCCTTCAATCTTTGTTCATCCATTATTGGAAAGCTCAAGAACTAACAAGAAGGAGATCTTGTTGGTGCCCTTTTAATCCGAAAATCCTATGGTGAGAAAACGATTTCTTCTCTATATTTACTTATGTTTGCATGCATAAGATTTGTATTTAATTTTATGACTAAATTAAATGTAACATATGTGAATATGTTAAGTAATGAGATATAGATTTCTAACAAGCGGTATCATGAGCCCTAGGTTGTTTGCATGCAAATCGGTTATAGTTTTTCCGAGTTATACGATTAACATATAAAACTTATAAATTGGTGTTATTATGATATATCACGAAATAAATTATGCATGTTAAAGTTTCTGGTCCTAAAATGTATTTAGAATTTTTTGGTTAATTTATGGATTTTTATTGTTCATTTTATATAATAATGGCATTAAAATGTGATTTTATGATAAAAATGTCATTTTCAGACTAAAATTAGCTAAACTTCGAATTTTATGGTGTTTTTTGGATATGTTTTCAAATATATTATTTTTAGATGACCTGTACATTTTCAGAAGTTTTGGAGTTTTTATGCTCGAAATATGGATTTTTCATGATAAAAATCGAATTTAAATGAAAAATAGGTTAATATGAGAAATATTTCGAATCTGGTCATATAAATTTAGTATGTTTTCACATGCAATTTTACAAGATGTGTGTAAAATAATAGGCTATAATGAAGTCTTTATGCATGATTTATGAATTTTTGATGAAAAATAGCATAAATAGTGACTTTAATTAGTGAATAATTGCTAAAACATACTTCATGACTAAGGAAAAACGTCACATGTTGCATTTTATTACCCATTTCAGATCTAAAATTGAAAAGTTGATAAATATAATTTTTCTCATAATTTTATGGTAATAATTGATAAATCCGATAAACCGCAACATTGTTTTTCCGATAATTTTTCGAAATTTTAACCTAAGTTTTTGAACATTATGAGTGTCATGGTATTTTTCCAGAATGTTCATGAGTTTAAATTTCAAATTTATTTGAAATTTTTGTGATTTATTTGGAGTTTATGGCATTTTATTGTAATTTTGAGTCCATTAATGAACAATTTTAAGAAATAAAAGTTAATTATTGTCAATATGTTAGTCGAGACTAATTTTGAGTCCTAAGTTGGTTAGGGTAATTAACTTATGCATAAATATGATTTTATGTAATTTATTGTGATTTTAAAAGGTTGAATCACGCAAATCCGTAAAAACCGATTAATATACGATATTGGCTCCTTAAAGGCGATTTAGCATAAAATTGGGCATGTTCATACATATTATACTGCTGCATTTTATTTATGATTGTCATAATATTGTTTTATGTAATTTTTGAATAATGTAATTTTACTTAGTATGGCCTTAGTTTTTAATTGGTATTACCCGAAATGTATGGGAATATCGATTCGGTTGTAATTTATTGTGAGCTCGTATCACCGTTTTATAATTTAATAGATTTATTTTTATTTTAATTACAAATGTATAATAGGAACTTATGTAATTTGTTATGTAATTTATTTATTTCGGAGTTCCTTGAAGACGGTGTCACTCAAGGAAGACGATACATAAAGACGGTGTTACCTCGAGATGCGTTCCAAAACCGAAGTTCAAGGGACCAATGGAGTTGGTTTCCGAATATGTAATAGTTAATTAGATTTTCTATTTTAGGAAGGCCATACTAGGATTTAAATTATGCTTTGCATTTTATTTATATGTTGCATGCATCGCTAAATCGCCATAACTAAAACATGCATTGTCATTTTAATCGAGTTTATCGACCGTGTCAATTATAATTATCGTAGTTCACCGCTTTAGTTCACTAAAAACGTGATAGATAATAAATTGACATGACCTCTCGCTAAAAATAAACAATTGAGACTTAGCGTTACCAAAAAGTAGAAACCATGAAAACCTATTTCGTGAGGGAGTGCACTCGGCCACACCGGCGTACAAACCTTGTTACGTAGGGGAAGTGGGTGATAAATGTCTAATCCACCGAATTCATGTTGATGAGGGTTTCGTCGGCTACCCCGTGCCCAAGTTAATGTGAATTTGGATCATGGACACATTTATTCGAAATTTGGGTTGAACTCACTAAAAGTAATTGATAAGGGTTTCATCGGCTACCCCGTGCCCTTGTCGGATGTGTTTTGGGCTAAAGATAAATGTTAATGTAATTTTATCGACCGAGAGTTCTAAAAGTAGAATCGATTAAAGAGTTAATCCACCGAGTTATATTGATAAGGGTTTCATCGGCTACCCCGTGCCCAAGTTAATATGAATTTGGATCTCGGAATCATTTAACATAGTTGGGTAGAGGTCACTATGTAAATGCTTTACTTGTTATTTACAAGTATTAATAAAATGATAAATGTTAAGTTTTCCACTATTCCGTTATTATATTGTTCTATTTCTTTACCTCAATTCATATACGATATCATTTCGATTTTAATTCAAATCTCCATTAAAACATCGTAACTAAAGACAAATATGAATTTTCTTCTAAAACCTCATATGAACCATTGCTAAAGATCTCTTGTGAAGAGTATAGATAAAAGTTATTCATTATCAAACAAGTTTTTAATTCTTGACTAACAAATCTACTTTCAATGGATTGTTTTTCATATACTTAATTGAATTAAGTACCTTGAAGCGATAAATTGTTTTGGTAATTAGATTTGTCGGAAATCGTAATAGACCAAAATACCGCAACCACTTCAATGAATGTTTTAAGACTAAACAAACGAATGAAGAGTAGTCTTCATGAATATAATTTTGCTTCTCAAAGCAAAGACTCATTGAAATGAGTGGGAGCATTCTCTTAAACCGTTAAGAAAAGGATAAGGTTTTAAAGAAGTAAAATTAGAATGGAATTGATACAAGGTAATGTTAAAAGTAACGTTATTGAGAATAACAATACTAAACCTATCAATCCCGACCGATAAAGTTTCCATTGTCTTAATTGTTGGACGCTAGAAAGGAAACTACCCCAAATTATTGAAGAATCAACAAGTTAGTTGTGGGACATCTAATCAGACCTTCTTCTTTAAATGTTTATTTGATTGACATAAATTTTGTTAGTAATACTTCGTCAATATTAGAAACCGGTGGTGGTTTTCATCATTGTACTTGATACATAGGATGATTAGAATATGATGACTAGGAACTATGATGTTGAGAGGTAGAGTCATTGTGTACTCAATCTAGTTTTGGGTTTAGAGTTGTACTTAATTGTGACTATTAAGTGCATAAACTCTAAATAAGAATATAAACTTGTTAAGATACAAAAGAGGTTTCACTTTTGTGACCCTATACACCACGATTTGATGTATGGCTAGCCCATTATCAAGGTGAATATATTCTAAACCAAAATAGAATGATATATCATGTAGATGATGCAAGACTCAAATTGGTAACCCAAGATTAAACCTTAGATTCTGGAATGATGAACGCAAGAGTTATCGAGTACTCTTGAAACCATTAGATCTTATGGTATATGTGTATCTTGTATTCAAAGCAAGATGTCTCGTGCCTTTTGGTTGAAAAGGAGATCGAGGTTGTAAATCATTGATCCAAAATAGGTTGATCATTTTTCTTTCACCAACGATTTAAGTTGACGCTAATATGTTCACTTAATAAGGTAAATAGAGAAATCTTTGAAGAAGTTCAAAGAGTTCAAAGAATCACGATTTAGTGTGATGGGATTATCAAAGCGAAGACTTTGATATAAGCCAAAGAAAATGTGATATAGTATCACAAATTAATCTCTCTTAGCACGCATTATGGGATAATGTTTGGTTGGATAAAGAAATCAAACGCTATTCGATATGGTTTGGACTTCAATCAAGTTACCTTGAGTTACTTGATCCTTTTGGGGATTTTATCATTTTGTCTAAATTATTTTTCCATTAAATGTAAAACGATTCATATGAGATATGAAATGGTAGGGTATCATACTTGTAAGTTTTCAAAAGAAACAAATGCTCATTTTTCCTTATTATAATCACGAGTACAATGGATTTGTGGCTCGTGAAGTGGTCTTTCTAAAATACAAGTTTATTTCTAGAAGACAGAGTGGGGGAAATTATTCAAAGAGCCACAAAGAATGATATGTCACAAGAAAGTGATCTTTCTTGGCTACATGAGACGTTTTGTGTAAGACGTTGTTTCTTCAAAACTTAGGAGGTTAAAGTTATCACTTGTTGAAGATGATGAATTAGTTTTACTTTTAGAAAGTAAAGAGCTTGCAACTTACAAACAAATTGTTTGATTCAAGTTGATTACTTCTGGAAAGTAATGAACATATGACTTACATGAGAGTATTTAAGTCACAACTCAATACAAGGCTTAGTGCCATAAAAATCCGAAATAAATTCCATGTGAATTGTTAGATATCAAAGCTTGATTGGTTGCAAAGGGTTTTGCATTAGTTGAAATGATTAAGTCTATTTGGATCTTCTTAGGGATTGTGTTTCATTATGATGATATACATATAGCAAGTTAATCTAAAAGCCACTTCTTCAATTAGAAGGAATGTATTCAATACATGTCTTGAGTTTTGTAGATTCTTGCCATCCTAAGATAATGTGAAACTTAAGAGAGAGTCTTAAGTAGGATATCAATGAGTTGAAATCAATGTTTTGATCATGTTATAAAACTTTTCTCGATAAGTCGAGAAGTTGTGTTTATACATGGAGTTTAGTGGGAGTTACGGAAATTTTAATTAGTCTAATATATGGATGACATATTGATCATTGGGAATGATTTAAGACTTGGAGTAATATAATACATCTTTAATATCCAGATTTATGTAGATAAATCCACATGATATTAGCGTCAAATAAGAAGTCCTATGTAGATAAGATTCATGACTAGTTCAATCGAGTTGAACATATTTGATTGATTCCATTTGCTTCCGCTGCCGGATCAATTAAATGAGTAATGATGTATAACACTTCATATACTTTGAGTATGATGAATTGTTTTAAAATCGAATTTAAGTATTAGTTACCAAGTAGCCATATTGATTATCTTTAAGCGCTTGTAGAAGCATTAAGGATGGAAAGTTAAGTGTTTTTGATGCAATTAACTATTTGTGTAAGGGTGTTACACAAATGACAATTGACAATTGATATTGCGCATGGTTTCCGACAAAACCGTATTCAAAACACCTAAGGATGGTTAAGATACCATTGTGGCTATGTTATTTAAGAAATAGATTTTCTAGAATCGTTCTAGGCAATAAAGAACAATGAGAGATATTTACAATGGAAATTGAGTACACTTGCAAACATGAGATGTGCAAGAAGGATGAGTCCAGCACACTGTGAAAACAGTGGGATCTATTCTAAGGCTAGAGGGCATATGTCTAGATTGGATCTAGACACGTGCTCAGAAAGTTTTGTAATGCAAATGTATACATTACAAAGGAAAACGAGTATGTAGTAAGGTTGAGTAAGGTACAAGAAGTTGATAAAACCTACTAGCCAATGCCTTCTCATAGGCTTAACATGATGAGTCATGTCATTTCAATTGAATTGAGATGAACAACTACATTCAAGATCAAACTGGATTATAGAATATGAATAGTAATCAGGTATTGACTATTCATATGTGATAATCACATTTATCGTTCGAGTTTTTAAAATCTGAAAACTCCTTTTATAGTTTGTTACATCAAAACGGGTTGTAGAGACAATATTGAACCCCGATAAAGTGAACTCGGATTAACATTGTATTCGCCCATAGTCACTTATATGAGGTGATGTCTCGAAGTGACTAGAGTGTGATGCGATTGATGGCAAGTTCAAGTGCCATGGATTCATATGAGAATGACTAGTCGATCACATAGGCAGACTATTAAGAACACCTTGTCGGGCCTTATGACCGCTTATAGAGTTCTGGCAAATTTATATAGCCTGGTCGTGGCGAGAGCTACTATAGTATTCAAATGAGTCGATTCTTTTGACTAAAGACTGTTCGCCTAAGATGGCACAGTTTCAGATTAACTTTGATTTGTGTTACTACGACCTTCGTAAATGGGGTAAAATGGGCATATTTTGGGTTATGATGGCTGTGGCTAGTCGAAGGGAATAAGTGCGATAGGAATTGTCCACCTCTTGTAAGGGTTATAAAAATATCTCAGGGCCACTCGAGGAGTAATGAACTGGAAATGTGTGGCCACGCTCGGAAGGTATCCATGGTGGATAACTCCAGTCAATCAGTTATTCTCCAGATCGAGGAAACCACTCTCGATATGATCACTTGCAAGTACGACCCGAAAGACACCTTGCATTGAGTGGGAGATAGTAATAGGACAAGAGAATTGGTGACGCACACTTGTCGAGGACAAGTGGGAGATTGTTGGAATATGTGTCCTCCGACAATAATGCGATCACAATTGTCGATCATAATGATCACATGTCTAAATCTCATTTTAAAAATACATGTGGGATGTAATATTTTACAGTCAACTGGTCTACACATATCGGTAATGATTGGCTGACTAGAGTTTGACATTACGGTCGTGCGGCGGTGGTGATCAGTTGATCCCCTTAGGTCATACCTAAAGGATAACACTCTTAATTGATTATTTAATTGATCGTATGACGATACGGGTTAATTAAATTATTTAAAATTGACGGACGATTTTGGAAGTAATATTTACGTGTCTCATTGTAATTTGATTAAAATAAGATACAGTCTAAGTAATCGAATTGTTTTATTGCTTAGATGAAATTATTGTTTACGGAAACAATTGAACTGAATGAATAATTTATTATAAATACAAGATGTTGTAATTTATAATTGGTAAAGTGTTTTGGTACAAGTAATTGTGAATTACTAAGTCGATTTTGTACATGACGTATTTTATTAATACGTTGATTCTTAATACGTTAAAAATACATGACAATTTTACATGACATGTGACATGTGACAAATTGACAAAGATAAAATGGAATCCATTTTATCCCATGTAGACCGAATTATGGGAGGGAGTATAATGTTTAATTTGTGTTAAATTATTAAGTGGAGAGCATAATGATGATAACTAGCTTATAGCCATGCAAGCCTAGTTTTTCTTGAGAAGAATGACTTACCCATGCATTGGCTCATCTCTCCTCTCCTCTCCTCTCTCCCAACCGGTTTTCCAAGTGCCATTTAGAGAGTTTTTCTCTATCATTTTTCATTCATACTTTTACACAATTATTTCTAGTGTAAGAAATAATTTTTCCTCTCTACATCTCATAAAATTAGAGAGATAAAAACTCTAAAATTCCTTCCTCTATTTACCGAAAAAATAGAGCACAAAATAAATATTTTGGGTCAATTTTACTAAGATTAATATTGTTCTAGTATTAATAATATTAGTCTTTTAGGAGGTTATCTTGGGTATAATTCCTTAGGAGAGATTCTATCCTTGAATCTTTGTTCATCCATTATTGGAAAGCTCAAGAACTAACAAGAAGGAGATCTTGTTGGTGGCCTTTTAATCCGAAAATCATATGGTGAGAAAACGATTTCTTCTCTATATTTACTTATGTTTGCATGCATAAGATTTGTATTTAATTTTATGACTAAATTAAATGTAACATATATGAATATGTTAAGTAATGAGATATAGATTTCTAACATACCATCCTCGTTTGCATGACCGACCAATTTGACCAACTCCACAATAATCAACTTAATTAATCTTAATATTTTTCCTCTTACGAGGGCACTTTCGTTTCATTCGAGTCGAGCATCACTAATCGTAAACTTAGTTCATCTCGTTTCGTCAAACATGTAAGTCTGAGGGTGTAAATCCTTCTTTATTTATTGTTATTTACTTATTGTAATCATATTGTAAGGTTTATGTCGAAAGTACTTCTAAAACCGATTTATAAAACCATGTTTAAAACCCTTTTTATGGATTATAAGAAGACAGACGTCGAGAAAGGATGCAACAACTGTTGCGCCTCTTCGAAGGGACGCAGCACCTGCTGCGCCTCTTCGTGAGGCTGCCGCAGTTCCTGCTTCCTTTCTTCTTCCTTCGTCCTCTGTTAGTTTCGTCCCTTTGTTTTCTTTCGACATTGTTTGCTCTTGTTTCGTTCACATGATAGTTTAGCAATATTATTAATCACTGTTAACATATAATTCGTCATTAATACCGACTTAAATCCCTAATAATCTAATATTTGCTGGTTTTCGTCATTAAAGTCAAACCGGGTTTTGGAAATTCGATTCATTCATATTGAGTTTCTGGAATTCGACCTTTGATATATTTCCATCTGTTTATTATCATGTTCGTCATTAGTTCTTCATTAGTTCATCATATCTAACCTAATTAGTTCACTCATGTCATTAGTCAATCTTTCATTCATGTAATTAATTCGTTTACATTCGTCTCATCAATGTTTTATCGTTTTTATGACTCATTCACATGTAATTAATGTATTAAGTCACTTTCATCCGAGTCAAATATCATAATCAACAATTAAATTAACCCACGAATATTAACAATTTGCAGTTCCGGCTTCACAGCCAGAACTCAGCCTTGGAACAGACGCAGCAACTGCTGCGCCTCTTCCAAAGGGCGCAGCTCTGCTGCGTTTGTTCTAGGTTGATTTCTGTCTCTGAACTTCCGTTCTGCCTTGACCTAGTTTAATTAGTTCACGTATTCAATTAATTGTCATTAGTTTTATCATTAATAATCTGTTCGTTAATTCTCTTATTCTTTCTTTCTCAAATTATCCGTTTTAAAAGTATTTTTGACATAAATCAATTAATCCAATGTAATTATTGTAATTTTCTATTATTGTATTATTTATCGCATTTGTATGATTTATTTACATGCTCTCACATGCAATCAATCTAAATCCCAATTCGACCCAATTGAATGATAAATTACGTGTTAACCGACTAAGTTAATTCTTCACATGTTAGTATTAATATAATGAATGTTGCATTGCATGCATATAATCGATAACATATCGAGTATAGATAATTTCCCTAATCATTAGTAGAGGCCGCTATCGAGGCGGGCGGGATTAGGTGTTCGATCAAAAGAGCTTCCTAATGCGTACCCTCACCCCTTACTCCAGATCTCTGTGAACATCCGTGTTCATTGGCATCGACGAGAGTCATTCTAGACATAGAATGCTAAGGGTAACGAGTTCTTGGTGTCTATGTCACTACTTTGTGTCTTGACATGACACGAGGTATTCGAACGGTTTCCAATTTTCCACAATAAATTGGTGGCGACTCCACAAATGCAAACGATTGTTTCCCAAGCGCCCCCGTGGCCCGTGTCCACAGTTTGGCGACTCCGCTGGGGATAATACACTTACGTGTAGCCAAAAGGGTGAAACTTGAACAAGGTTAGGGAATAGTTTGTACAAGACAATTGTCGGTTTTTATAACTCGGTCTTCCTAGATCGTTTCATTCGGCCTTCCTAGGCCCAACCCAACCCATTCGACCAATCGTCCCGTCTAAATGGTCCTAATTCTTATTTGGGCCTAAGGATGGATAGCGATTGACGTCATCCATACCATGGTACTTACTCTTGTTTGTATCAGGGACTTTCACTACTTGAGGAAATGGACTAGGAATTGGCCTTACTCTTGTTTGGTAAGAGCCTCTCCACAGACTTCGGGTTTGATTGTTCGGTATGGCAACCCACCCTTTAAACCAAAACCCGTTTAAATGCACTCAGCATCCCGTTATAATGCTTGTATATTGTTTGTGCCATATGTGATCACCCTTTTCTAAACAAAACCATGACGAAATTTTGTAAAATAAAATCCTTTTCAAAATGTAAACATCTTCAAAACAGCGCAAAATAAGTCAAAACTCTGTCCATATGTCGAGTCAAAAATTCGGGCCTAAAACCCATTTCAAAACTAAATACAAAACAACAAAAAAAGAAAACGAAAAAAAAAAAGACAAAAAAAATGTCCGAAAAAAAAAATGTCCGAAAAAAAAAAAAAAACAGAATATTTTCCAGCATGTAAATGTAAATGTGTAAATTCAAATTCAATTGGGCTAAGTTAGAGTCAAAATTCAAACCGACTATGTCCTAGTCAGAACTCTGTCGAGTCATAAACTCGTCTTCCTTTACATTTTGGGTCTTTTCAAAATTCAAGTCAAGTCCTAAGGCGTCACGCCGTCATTTTGGACTCCCTACCCCAACTCAATTAGGATCTAAACATTTCCACACCTCGACTCACGCACTCGAGGCTAACACATCAAGTCATTCCAAAATCCGTTTCTTGAATTCTCCTAATAACACGTTCGGGACACACATACCCGAACCTCGAGTCAAGTCTGTCTTAAACACACGTCTTAGAATTAACACGTGTCATCAATCCCGTCAATAAAGTCAACCACATAAATGTCACTCTGTCAAAGTCAACACTCGAGTCTAAAATTATAGTCAAGCACTGTGAGTCCAAACACGATAAGTCGCTCACAACATTTCATAAATTCACAAGTCGAAGTCTAGATTTGTCATCTTGTCCCTTCCTTTGTTTGTTGCCATAGTATGCGTGATCCCATGTTGAATCGAGTGTAATGCGCGTCATTTATGTCGAGTAGGAATCCAACAAGTTATGTCAGTCAGCAAAGTCACGAAGCAGATCAAGCCACAATCACCGTGTCTCTCCAAGACGTTTATGCCATGGTCTTAGGAGTTCAAGCTACAGTGGAAAATTTGAGCATTCGCGTCCTTACCCTCGAGAATGGAATGGTGGAAAAGAACACACCACCTAGAGAAACCTATAGTCTAGGTCGTCCAAAGCTTACCTCTTGCAATAACCATCATCCTAGAAAGCCGAAAACAGCTGAAAGGAAACCTGGGAGGCATCAATGGGCGCTTACCGATTTAGGCATGTCTTATGCCGATGCTTTGAAGAGACTCTCTTCCCAAGGCAAGCTACATCCAATAGGACCGACACCGTATCCACCTTTAGAGAAACAGGTGAACCTCTGGAAGGGCAACAAATACTGCTTATATCACCAAGGTAGAGGTCATTATATTGAAGAGTGTTTTCTCTTGAAACACACCATCCAAGATATGATCCAAGAAGGCGAGCTTCCAATGCCACCATTTGTGGAGCAATTCGATGGGACCGACCCTCTTTGGGCTAACAGCACTAAATACGATGAAGGATCGTTCCTAGACTTTTCTCATCTTCTCGATCCTCGTGATAACAAAGAAATCAAAGCGCTGAAGAAGGACGATGTCCAAAGTGGAATGCTCCTGCTTTCCAAGATAGAGGGAGCTATTGATAATATAAACTCTCGGCTTTCCAACATGGGGAATCAATTTGCTGAAATGGATAAGAAGCTCGAGACCCAATCTTTCAAGTTGAAAAGTTCCAAGACAAACCCTCAACCTAATAGTCCTAAAGCAAAAAGTGGACAATCTGTTCTTAGTTCTTCTCATCCGGGAATCAAAATCAACAAAGGCAACCTCATGGACCCTTCGTCAAAGAAACCTAACAACCCTCCAAGGTCATTTACAAAGGCTTCCGAAAATAAGGGCACACCTCCTAGGAAATTTACCAACATTGGTATTACATACACCGATGCCCTTCATAGACTCATATAACGACGAATGTTGAAACCTATCGGTCCTACACCTGATCTAGAAAAGAAGGCTAAATTTTGGGATGAGAACGTCTATTGCCGGTATCACATGAGCAAAGGACACGATACTGAGATGTGCTATAAGCTCAAGCATGTGATCCAAGATATGATTGAAAGTGGGAGGTTGTCCCTCTTAACCTTTAACCCACAAGGTAGCTTAAGCAATCCTCATGGATATACCACTTATCAAGAAACTCTTCTTGATTGTTATCCTTCCAGTGTTCCCAATGATGAGGACGAGGTGCTCAAATGGGTGAATGCTCAAAGCCGGATGTCGAAGCCAGTTGCTGGAAGAGAAAATGTTCAAGCATGGGCCGATGATTACGAATCTAGGTCTAAGATCGCGTCAAAGTCCGGATCCGAGTCTTAGGCTTTCTATCTCATAATTTTTCTAGTATCTTTCTCCATTTTCATTCCTAGTGACAATCTGGGGGCTGTCCCACGAGTCACATGTCTTCTCGAGTCTATGTTAAATACATTCATTATCCATTTCAATAAAAATACAATTTTCACTCCACATATTCTATCCTATCTCTTCCTTTATCATTTCCTGTGATAACAAGAATTGATTTGAGACATTTTAAAAACGAACAACAACACATGACAGTCAATGTGAGTACACTTAGATAAATGTTCCATTCCAAGTTGTAGAGGACCTGAAACTCCGTGTTCATTTTTCTTTACCTATTCCCTGTCTGGCAATAGAAACCACAATATAACCCTAGTTTAGACGAGTCTGTCTCAAGAGATTCTACGACGAATCCAGACCATCTCCCTTGTTAACAATCCATGACGGAAGGCAAGCCCATTCCCCACAATAAACAACCCGTGTTACTAAAAGACCAACCCGTTTCACATTAAAAGGTGCTAGCCCGACCCAAGTCCATCCAAGACGATACGAGCCATGATCAAAGACAAAGGCTCAATCAAGAGAAATGACCAAAGATCAATATCCAAGACAAAAGAATCAAAATAAGAAGAAGGCTTGATCAATCAGTCAATGTCAATATCCAAAGTCAAAGTTATCTTCAGAAACCCGAATCAAGAATCTGAGCAAAGGCCGAGATATGTTACAGACCCTAAATTTGAGTCTGAATCAAGAACAAGCCTGAAACCAAATACGAAATACTACTGAAGTTTGTATAGAATCAAGACATCAATAAAGTTGGTCATCTAGCACCTTCACTTAGCCTTTCACACATCACACACCCTAAGTCCTTCTCGAGACCGTTACAGGAAGATAGTTAGGAATTTTGAGAATCCTCTCAAGCTTGTCAAATATACCCATCCTTTAGGGCCAAGACATGGAAACTTGATCCCTCATCAATTAACTTACCTTTATGTGCTCAGGCTACATCAAGCCAAGAGACCCCATTTCCAAGCCATATTATAAGCCATAATCCCATTAAGCCTTAACTTCACAAAATCAAGCTCCAGAGATTTGTTCATCAAAGCCTCTTATGTCCAAGCTCCACATTCCAAATATCCAATCCAGTTTCACCTTGACCCATACACGGAGTCTTCAATACTTTGCTACCTAGAACGGGACATACCCATATCATCCTTAGGGTCCACTTAGGTGTGCTCATATGACAAAGAAATTTTTACAGACCAAGTTATACCTTTTTGGTCTATGATTAGAGGGAGTTATCTCAAATCAATTCTTCGAGTCACCAAAGGAATATACTCTCCTGACCCATGCACTTTAAGGTCCTAACAACATAGCTTAGGCACACACCTGAACTACGAGCATGGTTTGATTTCACCTATTCAGGTGGATACGTAGGCAGTCCTTTCTTACACAAGAAGGATACAACCACAACACCCAAATAAAATTAACCAAACCTCAGAACTACGATCTGGTTTGATTTCACTTCACGTGAATACGTAGGCAGTCCCCATGGACACAACCATCCCAACTTTCGACCTCTATTTCAACCTTCCAGCCTCAATTAACATCCCTTCCACAACCAACACCTCTATACTGGGGGATCCTTATTGTCGCCCAGCCTCTTTTTCACCAAAGTCCAGAGTCATCTTCTCATCCTGGGGGCTTCTCTTCCAAGATGTCACCCTTCCTCTATTCCTCTAAGTCTAGCTAGTACTCGGTCCAGACAATGACAAAGATCTTAGATCAATTCTCCAAGTAATCGTGCCTCAAGAGGGGTCTCTTTTATAGCAAACGATGTCCAAAGATGTCCAAGTAGACAGATGGTCCATGGCTCATGCCTTGCCTTTATATGCCTTTATCATTCTTGCGATTCTTCTACCTTTGGAACTGATACGCATTGTCACCCACACTTGGCTAGGGGTTTCGCATACTTAAGCAAAGTCTGTCAAAGTCATCCCTGTGTCGCGTCAAATCTAAGTTAGTGTCGCGTCAGTCGAACCTAAGTTTACATTTCGCATCGTGTCCATATAAGCTCTGCGTCATGTCAAGTCCTATGTCTAAAGCCCATTGAATATGCATAACGCATTACAAACGACAAATTTCTTTGAACAAGTTTTAAATAATATGTGTTCCCTCATTCGAGGTCCATGTGATAATTGCTTACGTGCATATATTAGATTGCATTCTTGTGTGGCTACTAACCATGTAGGTAAGTATCAGAAGCAGTACTTTATGAAGACCTCGCTTGCCACAGCAAGCGAATATTCTTTGACAGGTGTTTCGACACACCTCTATTATGTTCCCCCAGCGAGAGTACACGGATAGACATTCCCTCTCGAGACATGGAGATCAGTTCCCGATTTTGTTCCCTCAGCGAGAGCTCACTACCGACAATCATTCTCTCTCGAGACATGGAGATCAACCTCGACCCCAAATCCTTCCGGAATTTGTTTGAAGCTGAACGCAAGCAGATTTCTCCCAGCAGTTCCAGACTGTGTCCTGCTGTCTTTCCCCAAAATCATCGTTTTATTCCCCAGTGAGAGTTTGCTTAAGGACAGAGATAGGCAGATACCCTCAGGCGATCCTTCATCCCTTTAGGTAACCCTTTTAAGGATAAACCTTCATATCTTTTAGGTAACCCTTTTCAGGATAAACCCTTCAGATCTTTCAGAAACTCACCTTAATCTTTCAGACAACCCTTCAGATAACCTTCGTATATTCAGATAACCTTCAGATACCCTTCAGATAACCCTTAGATGCCCCTTTCAGGGTAATCCTTCCTTCAGCCTTATCCCTTCAAGATAATCCTTCATATGTTGATCCTTTCAGTAACCTTCAGATAACCCCTTTTCAGTTAAGTCCCCTTTCAGTCCTTCAGAGAGTTATCCTCCAACCTTTCCTTTAGAGAGAGATAGCCTTCAGAGTTAACCTTCAGCAGTATTAAGAAGTTTCTTCAGAATCCCTGTGACCCCTAATGCCTTCAGACATCAAGTTATCTTCAGACCAAAGAGTTTTGCCGAAGCGTCTTCAGTCCCATTTCACCCAGGGGTATCTCAGGTATGGTCTCTTCTTCTGGCTAACGAGCCTCCTTATGTAGTCTAATGGACTTTAAACGACCCTCCACGATAGTCGACGGACTCTAAATGTTCCCGATGACAGGTCTTTGGTTCATACCCCTTGAGCCGCCTCGTGTCTCCATAGTCGTCAGGTTGTAATCTTCGATTGACCTGATGGCTATACTTTGACTTTCGCCTTGTCCAAGCCTTAGTCAAAGTGGGGGCTCTGTAGATACCTCATTTCTGCACCTCCCGCAAACCACCCGGTGATGATTGGGCCGCATGTTTAGTACGCGGAACGATTTGTGACAGTTTGTAAGTTTATTGTCAAGTGATTGCTCAAACACTAATGTCTACCTCTTAATTGTCATCTACGCGCCTATACGGTCATTTTGACAGTAATTAGAGTACATTTGGAGTCCGGGCCTAAAACCGTCTTCATTTTCTGATAACCGCTAAATCCCGAGTCAGAATGTTCTGGAATGTTCCGGATATTTTTATTCCATATTTTATAAATCTTTCACAATCTTTCATTCTTTGGTAATGAATTTCCCGTAATATTCATACAAAATATTAAGAAAAAAAAAGATTATCCCGTCATTCCATAAACCAAGCACAGAAATCTTTCTTCCGCAGGAGGAAACCACTTGAAAACAGACGCAGCAGGTGCTGCGCCTCTTCCAAGAGATGCAGTGACTGCTGCGCCTCTTCCTAGGTCCTTTTCTGCGTATTTTTTCGTATCTTTTCATATCTTTTCGAGATTCACTTCCAAAGTTTCTCCGAAAACCCTATTCCTTCATGTGAGTAGTATAAATAGGAGCCTTCGCTTCTCATATTTCTCACGCGAGTGTCCGCCCTTCTCTTCTCCCTTTGCATTCTAGGCCACGTTCTTACTTTTTGGCGTCTACGTGCTTGAACATTCGACCACGTAAGCTCGGAGCCTTCTGAGTACCAGCCTCATTTGCATGACCGACCAATTTAACCAACTCCACAATAATCAACTTAATTAATCTTAATCTTTTTGCTCTTACGAGGGCACTTTCGTTACATTCGTGTCGAGCATCACTAATCGTAAACTTAGTTCATCTCGTTTCATCAAACATGTAAGTCTGAGGGTGTAAATCCTTCTTTATTTATTGTTATTTACTTATTGTAATCATATTGTAAGGCTTATGTCGAAACTACTTCTAAAACCGATTTGTAAAACCATGTTTAAAACCCTTTTTACGGATTATCAGAAGACAGACGTCGAGAAAGGACGCAACAACTGCTGCGCCTCTTCGAAGGGACGCAGCACCTGCTGCGCCTCTTCGTGAGGCTGCCGCAGTTCTTGCTTCCTTTCTTCTTCCTTCGTCCTCTGTTAGTTTCGTCCCTTTGTTTTCTTTCGACATTGTTTTCTCTTGTTTCGTTCACATGATAGTTTAGCAGTATTATTAATCATTGTTAGCATATAATTCGTCATTAATACCGACTTAAATCCCTAATAATCTAATTTGCGGGTTTTCGTCATTAAAGTCAAACCGGGTTTTGGAAATTCGATTCATTCATATTGAGTTTCTGGAATTCGACCTTTGATATATTTCCATCTGTTTATTATCATGTTCGTCATTAGTTCTTCATTAGTTCATCATATCTAACCTAATTAGTTCACTCATGTCATTAGTTAATCTTTCATTCATGTAATTAATTTGTTTACATTCGTCTTATCCATGTTTTATCGTTTTTATGACACATTCACATGTAATTAATGTATTAAGTCACTTTAATCCGAGTCAAATATCGTAATCAACCATTAAATTCACCCACGAATATTAACATTTTGCAGTTCCGGCTTCACAGCCAGAACTCAGCCTTGGAACAGACGCAGCAACTGTTGCGCCTCTTCCAAAGGGCGCGGCTCTGCTGCGCCTGTTCCAGGTTGATTTCTGTCTCTGAACTTCCGTTCTGCCTTGACCTAGTTTAATTAGTTCACGTATTCAATTAATTGTCATTCGTTTTATCATTAATAATCTGTTCGTTAATTTTCTTATTCTTTCTTTCTCAAATTATCCGTTTTAAAGATATTTTCGACAGAAATTGATTAATACAATGTAATTATTGTAATTTTCTATTATTGTATTATTTATCGCATTTGTATGATTTATTTACATGCTCTCACATGCAATCAATCTAAATCCTAATTCGACCCAATTGTATGATAAATTACGTGTTAACCTACTTAGTTAATTCTTCACATGTTAGGATTAATCTAATGAATGTTGCATTGCATGCATATAATCGACAACATATCGAGTATAGATAATTTCCCTAATCATTAGTAGAGGCCGCTATCGAGGCGGGCGGAATTAGGTGTTCGATCAAAAGAGCTTCCTAATACGTACCCTCACCCCTTACTCCAGATCTATGTGAACATCCGTGTTCATTGGCATCCACGAGAGTCATTCTAGACATAGAATGCTAAGGGTAACGAGTTCTTGGTGTCTATGTCACTACTTTGTGTCTTGACATGGCACGAGGTATTCGAACGGTTTCCAATTTTCCACAATAAATTGGTGGCGACTCCACAAATACAAACACTTGTTTCCCAAGCGCCCCCGTGGCCCGTGTCCACAGGCGCGGGCAAGCCGGCGAACCAAGGGGCTTCTGTCTCAGGCCAAAAATCAGTTTTAGCTCGTTTATTCCATGTTTTGGTTTATGTTATGCAAGTTTTAGCATGTTATAATCATGAAACAAATAAAAACATGATAAAAGAAGGATTTTTACACCCTTATACTTACATGGTTTGTTATGGCGAGAAACCGACGTAAGTGTAACAACTCGTTTGGTCGGAAAAGACTCGGTTTAAAACCGTTATTGTAAGTAAAAAGAGTGTTTTATTAAGGTTAATGACGGTGTAGTGGTCGAAGTGGTCAGTCAAGTGATTTAATGCACGATGACGGTACCAAAAAATGTGTAAGGCTTGTATTTACGATCGGTAGGTCGTAAATACGCATCGGATTGTGACTTAAGAAGTCTAGTCGAGAGTTTTAAGGGAGAAAGAGGGGGCAGACACTCGCGTAAGCTCTCAAATGGGGGCATTTGAGGGGTATTTATAGGAAAATTAGTGGTAGTGTGAGTTTTGAGCGACGTGGCCACCTGGGCTGCTCAAAGAGGCGCGAGCCACATCGCGGTTCTTCGAGTTGTCCTGTCACTTTCACACAAGAGCCATCATGATTTGTTCTATCCTAGGATTTGTAGTCATATGTTTGGTACTTGACCATTCATAAATCCGGGAAATCTTAGCATAGAAGGCTTTGAATGTTTGTTTTTTGTGGTTGACTCGGTTTGACTCGTTGTTGGAGTCGGGATTTGAATTTTTGAGTCGGTTTTTGGTCCGGTGTCGGTTTTGACTCTAGTTAGTGTCATTGCTACCCCGTCGTCGTGCATTAAATGCTCCAGGTATTTTTGAAATGTTTTATTTTCGAAATCCTTTTAAGTTTTCCGACGTAAAGTTGTACACAAACTGTCGATCAAACGCCGCGATTCCAAAGCATGTTATAATCCGATAATCATCGAGTGTTTGTTGGAGTCTCAGCAGATACTGGGTATCTACAGAGCCCCCACTTTGACTGAGGCTTGGTAGGGGCGAAAGTCAAAGAAGAGCCCTCAGGTCAATCGAAGATTACAACCTAGAGACCCGAGCGACGTCATGACGGCTCAAAAGGATTCGGGCAAAGGACCTGCCGTTGAGAAGGGAGACACCAAGGCGACTCGAGGGTATGAGCCAAGGACCTGTCATCGGGAATAGTTTAGAGTCCATTGAGTATCCATGCGGGTCATTTAAAGTCCGTTAGACTACGTACAAAGGCTCGCTAGCCACAAGAAGGTGTCATACCTGAGGCATCTTCGGATAAGTCCTTGCATGTTTGCGGATAAAGGCTAGCCAGCTGTGGTGCGTATGTGAGGAGGGCTCCCCAGCCGCGATGCGTAGTAAGGCTCGCCAGCCATGGTGCGTACATGAGGAGGGCTCACCAGCCGCGACGCGTAGTAAGGCTCGCCAACCATGGTGCATATATGAGGAGGGCTCACGAGCCGCGACGCATTGTAAGGCTCGCCAGCCATGGTTCGTATAAGAGGAGGGCTCGCCAGCCGATGCTTTGTAAGGCTCGCCAGCCATGGTGCGTACCTGAGGAGGGCTCACCAGCCGCGACGCGTTGTAAGGCTCGCCAGCCATGGTGCGTACCTGAGGAGGGCTCACCAGCCGCGATGCGTAGTAAGGCTCGCCAGCCATGGTGCGTACCTGAGGAGGGCTCGCCAGTCACGACGCGTAGTAAGGCTTGCCAGCTATGGTGCATATATGAGGAGGGCTCGCCAGCCGCGACGCATTGTAAGGCTCGCCAGCCATGATGCGTATATGAGGAGGGCTCGCCAACCGACGCGTTCTAAGGCTCGCCAGACATGGTGCATACCTGAGGAGGGCTCGCCAGCCGCGACGCGTTGTAAGGCTCGCCAGCCATGGTGCATACCTGAGGAGGGCTCGCCAGCCGCGATGCGTGATAAGGCTCGCCAGCTATGGGGCGTATCTGAGGAAGGCTCGCCAGCCGCGATGCGTAGTAAGGCTCGCCAGCATGATGCGGTCGGTTAATGGACCATATGAATAGCCGCGTCGGATGAGCTTGTTTTGAAAGTAGCAAACTCGTGATGCCACCGTGAAAATAGTGAATCTTGAATTTCACTATCAATGTTGTTGAAATAAGCGGGTTCCGCGAGGAAGCCCCCTGTTGACATTTGAAGGAATAGTGAATTTGAACTTCCACAACTCGTTTGTTTGAATTTGAAGGGGCGGTTTTGATCGCCGTTTGTTTGAGTTTTGAAGGAAATAGCAAATTTTAAATTTTGCTATCACGTTTGGAGTGACGGTTTATGTGCCGCCGTTGACATCTGAAGGAAATAGTGAATTTGGAATCTTCACTATTATTTTTGAAGTGACGGTTTATGTGCCGCCGTTGACATGTGTGGGGAATAGTGAATTTTGAATCTTCACTATTATGTTTGAAGTGACGGTTTATGTGCCGCCGTTGACATGTGTGGGGAATAGTGAATTTGGAATTTTCACTATTATGTTTGAAGTGACGTTTTATGTGCCGCCATTGACGTGTGTGGGAAATAGCGGAATTTAATTTCGAACTATTATTTTGAAAATGACGGTTTTAATTCCCGTCGTTTAAAATTTTGAGAAATAGCAAATTTGAATTTTCGCTATTATTTTTGAAAAAAATTTTGAAGGGAAAATGGCGGTTTTGATCGCCGTTTGTTTGAAATTTTTGAAGGAAAATAGTGAATTTATATTTTCACTATTTGTTTTTTGTATTTGGGAAAATGACGGTCCTTAATATCGTCATTGAAAACTTGAAGTTTATTATGGGAAATTGGGCGAAAGCCCAAAATTCGCTGAATAGAGCAAGGGGAGGCCTGGTTTAGGCGCGAGCATCCTGGCGAACCAAGGGGGCTTCCCTATTTTTCTATAAAAGACGCGAGGCTTGGCTGCTCGTCATTCATCATTCATCTTCAATCTTTCGACACAAAATCCGCCATTAAAGGACCTTTGCTCACCTCCATTCGTGCTATCGACCATAATGTCATCTCAAGGTATGTATTTCCTCTTGAATCCATTTAAATTCGTTGGTCATTTGATAGATTGAATTAGGGCGAAAATTTTACCCTAGAAAATTGATTTGGGCGTTTTTGATTGAGCCCATTTCGAGTGAAATTGATGATTGCATTAGGTTAGAAACCCGTTTACGAGTATAGGGGTGCCTTTAGTTTGCATTTTGGTCGCCGTTCCCGCTCCCTGTGCTCAAAAAACGTGAGTGAGGTGGAGAAACCGTCTCATCTCACAATGCCAATTTTATTTGCTTGGGTGGTGGGTCTCCCTAGGTTGCATTATAGTCGCGAAAGACCGTATTTGCCATTGTGGACCTTTGTTGGGTATTATGGGCAAAATTGGAATTTTTGCCTTTTGTGACGGTCTTTTGTCTGACAAAATAAGCGCCTGTTTGTTCTTGAATTGAGTCAGTTTGCCTTAAAATGGACCTTATTGGTAGTTTAGGTCACCTTGAGGCGTGATGAAATCACGTTTGCCTCTTTGCGGCCGTTTTTGAATTTTTGACCGGTTTGTGCTCAAATTGGCATATAAATTGCCTTTTTGAGCCGTAGAAAAATTTCCCATTGCATTGGGAATGTATTTTGATTTGTTGGTGGACCTCGTATGGGTCTTGAGATGCCATTTTTGTTTGTTGTTTTGACTCGTCTTTTGCTTGAAAAGAAGGGCGAGTCGTTGGTTTTTTCCTGCGTTTTTGTGAATTGTTTTTTGTTTTGTTTGGTTGGATTTGGACGGGGTTGCCCTTGCTTTTCTTTGAAGGTTGTTTGTTTGTTCCGGGTTTGTCCGATTTACGCCATGATAATGCCAACATTTCAGCTGACGTTTTTGTATGCAAGAGAGTGTTCGGGACAGGCTGGGTTTCTTGCTGTGACTTTTGAAGAGTTGTTCGGGACGGGGCCGGTTAGCATTCGGGTTAGTGTACCCGCTGCGGTAGTGGAGGACGCTTCCGAGAAGGAGGGACCCCCTGCGGAGACTGTTGGGGCCGGGAGGGCCGTTGAGGTGCGTGGGGAGCCCGTTGTTGGGGCTACCGACGCTAGGAGAGCTCAGACTGGTTCTGAGGCTGGTACCTCTGGGAGGAGGGTTTCTACGAGGAGGCGGACTCCTCGGCCGACCAGACGGACGTTACAGAACGTCGCTAGGGCCATTGAGAGGCCTCCCGTCTGCCACGTTGAGTCTCGTGGTTAGAAGAGACGGAGGGCGGAGACAGTTGAGGATGACGCCGACGTCGTGAGTTGGAGAAATAGACGGGCTACAGCCCCAGGAGGGTTGAACCTACGGGCGGCGCCTGCTTAGGCCGAGGGTTTTGACGGTAGCCAGTTTTTGCTTCGAATGGACAGGCACATCTCCTACCGTGCTCACGAGGGCTTGGTGAGTCGTGTCCCCCGTTTGAACTTTTGTCACTTTTGAAGTGTCAGGCCTGAATAGGGATTCTGACGTTGTTTGTTTTTGATTTCAGGAGATCGGCACCATGAGGACTTTCTCGGGCTTCATTACCTGCCTCGGCTTTTATGACGTTCTCCGAGCCGGGACGAGGGCGTTGATAGAGAGGTCGGCTTTTGGGTCGTTGGTGGCCGCTTGGCAGGATATTCACAGGTCTTCGATTAGGTCAAACCTGTGTCTGATCCGCGCCATGTTGGAACGGTATTGGGATACGATGTCGTCATTTCACATGGAGTTTGGGGAGGTCGGTGTGACCTTAGAGGATTTCGCCATGATATCCGGCCTCCCTTGTGGGGAGACGCCTGTTGAGTTTACCGAGACGCCGGAGAGAGTGTTTTCTCCTGCGGTTACTCGTCTGATCGGTACTGCTTTGCCTGAGCCTTCTGACATTACCCAGTACCTGATCGCGAGTTCGTATGTGAGAGACCACTTCAGTGGGAGGGTGACAGGTGTGGTTCCGGCGCCGTTGGAGAGTCCGGAGGCAGAGGCTGAGGCTGACGCGCAGGAGGTACGGTTTTGGTTGTGGTACTTCTTGGGTGCCACCTACTTTGGTGACAAGAGTGAGCGCTTGTCGACCAAAGTGCTTTCCCTCCTTGCTGACCTTGACACTTTGGGTCAGTTTGACTGGGTTACGCCGACCTTGGCGAGTTTTACCCGGTACATGCACGCAGCGGTGCGTCCGGAGGCAGTGGGGGATGGTAGTGCCCCTGCTTTGGTTGGTCCCGTCCTCATCTTGGAGGTACGAGCATTTTTTGTAGTTTCTTTTTTTTGAGTTTTACTTTGATTTTGATTTTGCAATTTTTGAGAAATTGGCTGATTTGTGTTTGCTGTGTTTGATTACAGTCTTGGTTGTACGCTTACTTCACCCCTCTGCGTCCGGGGACTACAGACGGTGTTCCCTCGACCTACCCTGCTGTGAGGGGTTAGAATGTGGCTCGGAAGAAGTAGATTAAGTCGACTTACGAGGACTGCAGGCGTCGTGTGAACAAGCTTCAGATTGCTGATGTAAGTTATCGTTCTTTTCTCCCTCTTCTTTATTGAAGTAGATAGGGGTAGGGTGACTAGGTAGCTTAGGAAGCCCCCTGTCGGCTGAGTAGCTTTGTCTTGAATGAAGTTTGTTGGGCGGCCTTGGGAGCACTACATGGACGTGCCGGCTGCTATCAGGGAGCGTTTGCGGCCTCGCAGCTCCCTGCGTTTGTACCTGGAGACGACGATCGAGCCGGTTTGGTACATGGGCGAGCGTTTAGCTCGTCAGTGCTTCACCTAGACTTTCGTGGTACCGGTCGATCCGCCAAGGGTGTTGTTCCAGGAGTCGACCCCCGACGAGGTTGAGGAGCACCTTCACGGTCAGGGAGGTGAAGAGCTGTTGCTGCGGGACGTCGACTACGACACCTTCTGGTTGTCGAGGCTTGCTTAGTACCCGATCGAGGTATATTTTCCTCTTTTCTTTTGTTTTGATTGCCTCTCTTGATATGAGGGTTTCTCATCTTTGATGTGGATCCAAATGGTAGGGAGTCGACCTACTGATGAGGACTCAGTCCCCAGCTTTCCGGAGGGAGACTAACTTTCAGGGGCCGGGCGGCGAGGAGCTTCAGCTGCGCTTACCGGAGCCTGTGGTTGCCGAGGTGATCGATGCCGACATGGAGTGGAAATTGATCGTCCTGAGGGTGAGTTCCTGACTTGAATATTTTTCCTCATTTTAGGCTTTGCCTTGCATTGTATTGAAGGACATTTTTGATTTGAAGGTGACAACCGTTAGTCATCAGGCTTTGTGGCGGATGGTTAACCGCTGGAGGGCGTTTGCCGATGACCTGGCTGCTAGAGAGGCTCGGCTTTCTCAGGTACTTTTGTGTGTTGTTTTTATGTATTTTGTGTTGCATTTCACGTTTTTAGGTCTTGATGATATGTATTGTGTTTTGTAGGGTACTGCGGATCCAACAGAGCTTGCTCGGGTCCGCGCTGAGTTGGATGCAGCTAGGTCGATGATCGAGGCAAAGCCCAAAATGAGGACGAGTTACGGAGCCGAGACGCGGAGATTGCCTCTCTGAGGGCTCAGCTGGCTGCAGCGGAGGATCTTCACGTCGAGATGGAGCGTGAGACGCTGAAGAGTTCCCCAGAGAGGGAGTCTGAGCAGGTGGTAGTATCTGCGTTGGCGGCGAATCCTCGTGAGACCGAGACATATCCGACGGGAGGCACTTGTCCGTGTCTTGGACTCTTGTCTGTACATATTTGCATTTTGTGTGAGGCGGTTTGTATATATGTGTTTTTCGATTGTGGCTCATTTTGTAATTTTTGGCTTCTTTTTTGTGATGTGTTTTAGAGGAGCGCTGTCGGTTGTCGATTCTCCTTTTGCTTTGCACCAGTTCCTGCATCGTTAGTGTAGAAAACAGGGAACAGATAGCACGTATGCGTAAACGTAAACACGTAAAAAGCATTTGATTGAAAAACAAAAATTAACCAAGATGACTTGGAGTTAAAATTTGAAATTTGAAATGATATGATATTTGAAAATTCCGCAACAAGTCGTCACTTTAGATAAAATGAATTATTTTGAAAATTGAGCAATTAGCTCGTGTCGTGACTTAAATTGCATCGAATGTTGAAATTGATTTGTGACTCGAAAAAATTCAAACTCAAACCGTCAGGGATGAATTTTTAGAAAATATTTTTACGAGCATATTTGATTTTTGAGGTCTAGACTCGAATTTGTGAGTGCTTGAATTTTGGAGGAAAACTGATATCGTGTTATAAATTTTCGATTTATTTTGATGGAAAATCGTGAAAAAGCGAAAAAGTTTCGGAATTTTGATTGACATGGAAACGATCCGTCGCGAATCGGGGCGACTAGCCCTTCCCCCTTTTAAAAAAGAAAGAAAAATCCGTATGGTTAAAGCTGCGTCATGGAAACCGTGTCGGATTTCGTAAAACGCGAAAACAAGGAAATGTTCAAATGTCGTAAGGAGGAGGTTGTCGACTTGAAGTATCGAGAGGTTGGCAAGGCCAACCTTGCCTTCTTTGAGGAGTATGTTGATGGAGCTAGCCCCGATGTGATAAGACCACCAAAGAGGTGAAGCTCGGGTCCCACGAACATGGTGGGCCGTGCATTGGCTCGTTTTGGGTCGAACATGGGATCTTGTGCTAGACCGGAGGCCGTCACCATCTTAGATCCGTTGAGGATCCATTCCGAGTTGGAAATCCATGTATGGCGGGCCAACAAGAAGAACAAGGGGAAGATGTACCCCGAGGGAAAAGGCAGGGGTAAAATGGAAGAGTGAAGACCTCCATTACCCACTTTATTATTATGTTGTATTAGTGTTGTGAGTTTTTATTATGTTGTACTAGCTAGTTATTGTGTGTTTTGTGCTAGTTTTATTATGTGAGGTGTTTTAGTCGACAACTTAGCTTTGACAAGTTGTAGACTCGTCGAGCTTTATTTGTTGTTGAAATTATAATCCCTCCCATTATTAATTAAATAAGAGGGTTACCTGTGTCAAAAATTGTGAACGCTTGTTTCTTCCATCCATTTTGTGAAGGCAATTCGATTTGAATCGTCCTAAACATTTGCACTTGGGAAAGTGGTATTTTGTGAGGAAGGGAGAAAAGCTTATTGTTGTATTTTGTGGGAAAGGGGAATGCTTTTCCCTTTATTTTTTGATGGGGATGATATTTTCGATGTGGGTGATGTTGTTTTTTTTTTTTTGATTATGGGGATGGTTGTATCCTTCTTCTGTAAAAAAGGACTGCCTACGTATTCACCTGAAGAGGTGTGATGTGACCATAATTAGTGCATATTTAGCCCCCGAATTAGCCTTGTTCCCATGCTTTTTAGTGCATATTTGGGTCATTTATTATCTTTAGTTCTTTGTTTTGCATATTCTTTGAGATTTTGATCCCTTGGTAGGAAAGGAGTAAGAATCTTGCATTTTCATGGCAAAATGAGACTAAATTGATCGAATTCAATGACCAAGCATCAAGGAGAGACAAGATTAGAAGGCCTTTGTATATATGATAGTAGATGAGCAATGTTGAGAAAGGATCCTTGAGTCCCCAAGGAAATCCCCAAGGAATTTATGAAGAAAAGGGAAGAAAAGAAGAAGAAGTCTTGCTGAGGCACAATCCGTGCGGATTGTCTACAATCCGGCCGTCCTCCACCTGCACAATCCGTGCGGTTTTCCACCAAGACGCTCTAGTTTAGCCACCACAATCCGCCCGGATTCTCTTGAATCCGCTCGTGTTATATCGCCAGAATCCGCCCGTCCCGACCCTGATCCGCTCGGATTCCTCTACAGCGCATTTTCGTCTTCTCCAAGCTACAAAGAAAGAAGCCCTTCCTTCGGAAAATACCGGCTCCTCCCTGCTCAATCTAAAAAGTGTAATTACTAGTTTAGCCCTTAGTTAACCCTAATGCATCCCCCTAATTTCCACTATAAATACCCCATTAGTCTAATTAGAAGAGCATGTTCTTCTTATCAATAATTAGAGTAGTTAATATCAATCAAATCTCTCTTTAGTTTTGTAATCAACAATTAATCAAGTTCTAATACAAGTTTTATTTCCTTAATCTCTCTCTTGTTCATCCTTTATTTTGGGTAATTGAAGATTATTTGGGTTATTATTGGGAGATTGACAACCTCTCAATCAAGCATTCAAGTACTTCTTTTATCTTTGCTTTATTATTGGAATCATTAGTTGGTATAATTCTCTTAATCCCTTTTTAATTATTGTTAATTACTTTCATTTATTCATCATGTTTCATTTTGTTGGTATGATTGACAACTTTGCTAGCATGATCAACATGATAATGAGTGAGTAGTCTCTTAGCTAGGGTTAATGGGTGATTAGGGGAAACCATGGGGAATGATTCATGCTTAAATTAATATACTTTCATGTTTTATTTGCTTGCTTGTTTTGATCTCAACTCATGCACATGTTATATTTGATGAAATGCTAAGCCTATGAATCCTTGCATTTACCACCATCTCCTATCTTTTCAATGAGACTTGTAAGACATAACCCAACTCGAGTCTCATTAGACCATGCATGTTATTGAGTAGGGAAGATTAAGTCGACTTGTAGGTGTTGTACAATCTAATCGATTCGGCTCCGGGACCCAAACTTTCCTAGGATTGTAAGATATAACCCAACTCAATCCATCACAACAATAATTGCTTGCTTATAATTTGAGAACATGTTTTTATGATCAATTCCCATGATTCCCCTATGATCCCATGACACCCTAGTGCTTTTTAATCAATTGTTTACACCCCTTTTAATTCATCTTGCTTGTTTATTTTCATTGCTATTTTAGTTAGTGACCTTCTACATCAACCCAAATTGTGACACCCCTAAGACACCACTAGTTTCAATAGAAATCTCATTTCAATACCCGTCCCTTGGGATCCGACATTTACTTGCCTCTTTACTAATTGTAGAGTTGTTTGTGAAGCTATAAATTGTGTTTTGATTCGGACGTGACCCAACGACCACACCTTTAATTGTGAACACGAAACGGACCGATCAAAAATGGCGCCGTTGTCCGGGACGGTGTTTACTTGATTTAGATTTCCTTTTATTGTTATTAGTCGTGTCTTTCTTCGCCTTGGGGAAGTAAAACTCCTCAAGGTTTGTTCTAATTGTTTTCGAGTTGTTTGATATTTTGCATGTCTAGAAGGTCACAAGGTTATTTGTTACTTTTTGACCGTGAAATTGAAAGAACCTTGACGAACAATAGGAGATTTGCTAGGAGGAATTTAAGAGGTATTAGTGAAGTTGTTCAACCAACTATTGAGTTCATCAACCCTTTCGCAATAGAAGGAGAGGAGAACCCATTGCACAATACCCCACAAAATCAACCTACAATGCCTAAATTCTCGTCACATTCCGTACCCACCGAGGAGAACCTACCCAATGGTACTCCTACTCCAAAACATCTAACCGGAAATTTTATTGCCAAATCCGCCTTTATCCAATTAGTCGAAAGGAGCCAATTTGGAGGGATGCCTAGTGAAGACCCTCATTCTCATATGGAAACCTTTTGCGACTATTGTGATGCAATCTCTCAAACCGATGTGACTCAAGACCAATTTCGATGGGTCTTATTTCCTTTTTCTCTAATCGGCACCGCGAAACAATGGTTGAAGGGCCTTGACAAGGCCACTCTCGGAATAGATTCTTAGAAGAAGTTGGCTCTAGCTTTCTACAAAAAATTCTACCCACCGGAAAAGACTAACATGCTAAGAGCTCAAATTACGGGTTTTAAGCAAAGGGATGAAGAATCTTTGTATGAAGCTTGGGAGCGGTTTAAGGGAATTTGTCGCTCATGTCCTCACCATGGACTTAGCGAATGGTTCTTGGTACAAAAATTTTGGAACGGTTTATATGAGGATTCAAGGAACATTCTCAACATGGGATCAAATGGAATGTTCACCGAAGTTGATGACAATCAAACATGGAACAAGATTGAGGAAATGGCGGTCCATAACTCACAATATAGTAGACCTCGCAAGGCTACTAGAGGAGGAAAGCATGAAGTGGACTCCGTTACTCAATTGGGTGCTCAACTTAGTGCTCATATGACACAATCAATTTGAAGTTTGAAAAAGCTATGGCTAGACTTGAAGAAGTCTCAAAATCACCAAAGCATCATGTTAATGCCATGACAGCATCCTCATCAATCCCAAGTGGGATATGTGAGAATTGTGAAACTTTGGGACATGACCAAAGTGAATGTAGGGGAACAAATGAACAAGTGAATGCTTTCCAAGCATACAAGAGTGGAACCCCTTATTCCAACTATTACAATGAAAATACCAAATTCCATCCAAATCTCTCATACAAAAGCCAAAATGTTCAAAATCCTCAAACAACATACACTCCACCACCCATGAGAAACCAAAATCAAAGACCCTTTTACAATCAAAACCAAGGTTACCAAAATCAAAATCCATACAATCACCAAAATGACCAAGGTTTTGATGTCCAAAAAGCGGTCCTCCAAATGCAAAAGAATCAACAAGAATTTTTCACTCAAATGCAAAAAGATAGTCAAGTAAAGGAAACCGCCATCAACAACATCCTAGCTCACACCAAGATGTTGGAAACACAATTGACTCAACTAGCATCTTCAAGCTCACAATGACAAAAGGGGCAATTACCACCTCAAAGTAATCCCCCTAGACATGAAACGGTTAGTGCCATTCACTTGAGAAGTGGTACAAGGTATGAAGCACCAAGGAAGCAAGTTGAGGATGAAGTTGTGGAAGCTAGTGATAAGGAAGAAATTGTGCAAAACTCCAAAGATGGAGAATCATCAAAAGAAGAAAGTTCAAAGAAAAATGAAGACAAGGTCAAGGAGAAGGAGCCCATTGTGATTAGACTTCCTTTTCCAAGTCGTCAAGCCAAGCCCAAATTGGATGATCAACTTGGAAAGTTCATGGAAATTGTGAAGAATTTGGAAGTCTCAATTCCTTTCACGGAATTAATAAATCACGTGCCGGCCTATGCGAAATACATTAAAGATATCCTCACAAAGAAGAAGTCGATCCGGAAACTTGAGACTATCGCCTTCACTAAGGTGAGTAGTGCAATACTTCAAGGGAGTTTACCTCCAAAACTAAAGGATCCGGGAAGCTTCTCAATACCGTGTACCATTGGCGACACAACGATCAACAAAGCCTTATGTGATCTAGGGGCTAGTGTGAGTGTCATGCCGTACTCGGTGAGTAAAATGTTGGGGATGGGAGAGCTTAAATGCACCAACATCACACTCCAAATGGCCGATAGATCGACGAAGACACCATTAGGGATATGGGAAGATGTCCCCGTTGTGGGTTAATATCCGTATACTACCCCTTTAATTGCAGGACTATAACGTAAATTTATACATGCGAATATCGTCATAAAACATAAAAACAATAGAAACGATAAGGAACAAGAAAGGAATTTACGTGCCCTTCATGCTTATCTTGTCGTAATGCTTTAGTGAGAGGATCTGCTATGTTATCATTTGTAGCAATCTTTTCTATCACTACTTCCTTTTGCTCCACGTAATCCCGGATTAGATGAGCTTTCCGTTGTACATGTCTAGATTTGTTACTAGACTTTGGCTCCTTAGCTTGGAAGATGGCACCACTATTGTCGCAATAGATGGTGATCGGGTCATTCGAACTAGGCACTACAGATAGTCCATGTAAGAATTGACGCATCCATATCGCTTCCTTTGTTGCTTCAGACGCGGCATAGTACTCGGACTCAGTCGTAGAATCTGCTGTAACAGTTTGTTTCGAACTCTTCCAGCTGACTGCAGCGCCATTAAGAGTAAAAACGAATCCAGACTGAGATTTCGAGTCATCTCGATCCGTTTGGAAGCTAGCATCTGCGTAACCGGTTGCGCATAGCGTTTGAGAGCCTCCATAAGTCAATGCCCAATCTTTAGTCCTCCGTAGGTACTTAAGAATGTTCTTGACAGCCAACCAATGTGGTTCACCTGGTTCTTTGTTGGAATCGACTTGTCATACTCAATGCATATGCCACGTCCGGACGTGTGCATATCATGGCATACATGATTGATCCTATTGCCGAAGCATAAGGAATCCGTGTCATGCGCTCTTTCTCTTCCGATGTCTCGGTGCCCGAGACTTGCTCAAATGCACCCCTGGAGCCATAGGAAGGAACCCCTTCTTGGAGTTAGTCATACTTGAATCTCTCTAGGACTTTGTCTATGTAAGACTCTGATCGAGAGATAACATCCGTCGTGATCTATCTCGATAGATACGGATGCCTAGAATTCTTTGTGCCTCTCCCAGATCTTTCATCTGGAAATGGTTCTTCAACCATACTTTCACCGAAGTTAAGAGAGGTATGTCATTCCCAATCAGGAGTATGTCGTCAACATACAATATTAGGAAGACAATCTTGCTCCCACTCGACATGATATATAGACATGGTTCCTCGACGGTCGAGTAAATCCATTGTCTTTTATCACTTGGTCGAAGCGATGATTCCAACTCCTTGATGCTTGCTTAAGTCCATAAATGGAACGCTTAAGCTTGCATACTTTCTTAGGATGTTCAGGATCGATGAAACCTTCGGGTTGTACCATGTACAACTCTTCCTCCAAAAAGCCGTTTAAGAAGGCGGTTTTCACGTCCATTTGCCAAATTTCATAGTCATGAAAAGCGGCAATCGCTAAGATAATCCGAATGGAACGCAAAGATAACTACGGGTGCGAAAATTTCATCGTAGTGCAAACCTGGCACTTGGGTGAAACCTTTAGCAACTAGTCGTGCTTTGTAGATATCTTGTTGACCTTCCACAGAATGCTTTATCTTGTAAAGCCATTTGCATTGAAGGGGACGAACCTTAGCAGGTAAGTCAACAAGATCCCACACGTTGTTCTCATACATGGAGTCCATCTCGGATTGCATGGCCTCAAGCCATAGCTTTGAGTCAGAACTTGTCATGGCACCTTTATAGGTTGCGGGTTCACTACTCGTTAAGAGTAGAACGTCATCTATGTCATGTTCCTCGACCATACCAATGTATCTGTCCGGAGGAATAGAGACTCTACCCGACCTCCTAGGTTCCTCAGGAATATTCACCGCAGCCGGGATTGAAGGAATAGGTTCCTCCAATGGTTGCTCGGTGTTTGGTTCTGGAATCTCCGACAAGTCGAAGGTTCTATCACTCTTTGCATTCTCGAGAAATTCCTTCTCTAAGAATGTCGCACTAGCCGCAACAAAAACACGTTGTTCGGTTGGCGAATAAAAGTAATGACCACGTGATCCTTTAGGATAACCTATAAAGTATGTCTTGACCGATCGCGGGCCGAGCTTATCTTCAGGTCTCCACTTGACATAAGCCTCGCAGCCCCAAACCCGTATAAAGGACAAGTTAGGGACCGTTTCCTTCCATAATTCATATGGAGTCTTGTCAACAGCTTTTAGACGGACTTGGTTAAGTATTAGAGCGGCTGACATAAGAGCATAACCCCATAATGAATCAGGTAATATCGTGTGACTCATCATGGATCGAACCATATCAAGTAGTGTTCGATTTCTCCGTTCGGACACACCGTTCAAATTGAGGTGTTCCAGTGGAGTTAACGTAGGGCAATCCCACAGTCCTTTAGGTGTTGATCAAACTCGTGAGAAAGATACTCGCCACCACGATCTGAACGTAGTGTTTTAATCTTTCTACCTAATAGGTTCTGTACCCTATTTTGGTATTCCTTGAATTTCTCAAAGGATTCACTTTTGTGCTTCATTAAATAGACATAGCCATATCTACTCAAATCGTCCGTGAAAGTGATGAAATACCTATAGCCTTCTCGTGCGGTGATTGACATAGGTCCACATACATCCGTGTGTATGAGTCCTAATAGGTCAGCAGCGCGCATTCCAACACCTTTGAAGGAAATCCGAGTCATCTTACCGATGAGACATGATTCACACGTGCCAAATGATTGAAAATCAAAGGCCGAGATAGCTCCATGTTTGATGAGCTGTTTTACGCGTTTCTCATTAATGTGTCCCATACGGCAATGCCATAGATACGTTTGATCTTTGTCACCAACCTTTAACCTTTTATTCATTACGTGTAATATTTCCGTGGTCCGATCTAAAACATAAATTCCGTTCATGGAAACGCCTTGTCAGAAATCATATCGTGTAATGAGAAAATGCAAGCATTGTTTTCTATTACAAATGAAAAACCAAGTTTATCAAGCGCAGAAACTGAAATAATGTTTTTGGAAAGACTAGGTACATAATAGCAGTCATATAATGACAACTCAAATCCGCTTGGAAGCTGGATTACATATGTCCCCTTGGAGATGGCGGCTACTCTTGCTCCATTCCCGACACGCAGTCCACCTCACCCTTTACGAGGGGTTCGATGTTTCGGAGCCCCCGCACATGATTACACAGATGAGAACCACAACCAATATCAAGTACCCAAGTTCCGTAACTTGCGTGGTTAATCTCAATCATATGAATAAAAGTAGAAGAGAGAGAAGACATACCAACAGGTTTAACACGACCTGCCTTTAAGTCCTCATGATAAACAGGACATGTGCGTCTCCAATGCCCAGTCATGTGGCAATGGTGGCATTCCATGTTTTCACTCTTGCTCTTTGTCATGCCTGATGAGTTACTCGCCTCACCAGGACCACTCTTTCCTGAACCCGACTTCTTGAACTTCGCCTTACCTCTCGTTAGGTTTGCCGGAGCTTTGCCCTTACCTTTCCCTTTGTTTGACACAACGAGAACATCCTGTTTCGAGCTCCCACTGCACTTCATGTCCTTCTCGGTCTGTACGAGGAGGGAGTGCAGTTCATGGGGAGTTTTCTTCAAATCATTCATATAGTAATTCGCTCTAAATTGCGAAAAACCATCGTGGAGTGAGTGAAGCATGCGGTCGATAACAATGTTCTCGCTGATGTTACAATTAAAGGTCTCCAACTTCTCGACATTCTCAATCATGCTGAGAATGTGTGGGCTAACCGGTTGGCCCTTCCGGAGTCTCGCATCAAAGAAGCGAGTGGTATGCTCATAGGTCACGATTCTCGGTGCTTTCGAGAATTCCTTAGTGAGCGTGGTGAAAATCTTGTTTGCACCTTGGGCTATGAAGCGTTTCTGCAAATTGGGTTCCATTGCAAAAATAAGTACGTTCTTTACCGCACCAGCTTCTAAAGCGAAATCGTTATACTCGTTGATTTCGTTAATTCCAGCCGTGGGACCTGGGTTTAACGGCATGGGCTCAGCGATATATCCGAGCTTTCCGTCGCGGCGGCAGATTCCGTAATGCCGCCTCCCGATCCGCGAAGTTGGATCCATCATTCTTCGATCGAGTAGACGATTCATCCGATTCATGAAGATCCTAAGCCAGGACTCACGGTCCAATGTGGCACTTGGCATTGGGTTATCACTTGAACCACCCATTCGTTGTTTAGCGATTTAAAACGTGATCTACACCGAAAAAGAAAGAAAAACAAAACGAAATAAGCAACTCATCGAGGTGATTTAAGTCTATTTTAAAATTCATTTTAAACATGTAGACTCTTGCACTTGCATAATTGATCTCCCTCAAGAATGATACAAGTGATCCCAAGACTCAATTTCGGTAAATTGATAAGCCAACTGTTTAGCTAATTCTTCCTTAAGAACTCTTGGTCGATAGATTTCCGTAAATCCTATCTATAGTCCACCATGATCACAGGATCGTACGAGTGACCATAGTGTTGAGATAAAATAGGTCAATCGGTTCCAACTTACCCGACGTAGAAGGGGTCATAGTATGCCTACCGACGAAGAAGGGACTCATTGGAGTTTGACCTATAAAGACCGTTCTCAATTTTGGTTTATGCGAGGAAGATCCCATCAACTAAATTATAATTCATTTTAAGTGAACGAATAACTAGCGTCTGTCGTGAATGAATTTATTTGGATGATGGCTTAAAACGTGTGACATGAGAATGTCAATGAAAAACTAACTCGTGACCTCTATATGTGTCAGTTTTCATGCAATAATTAGGTGGTTTGGTTTTTAGGCGGAAAATGATGCAAATTATCGTAACAATAAATAAATAAAGTAATGCAATACGTAAAAAAAAAATTTCCTAGTGTGGCCTATCCTAGTAAAAGAACATAATACAACTTTGGAATCCACCGTTGGACCCGAAAAGCTTGTCTTGATGTTCCATGTTGATCCAAGTAGCGGGAGTGAGCATCTGGTCTCCATCTTTGGTCTTCTCAAAAATTACAATTAAAATTACAAAATATAAACCTATTTACATTCTAATTAAAACTGTAATTACAAGTGAAAAATCCAAAACGGAGATACAAGATCTCAAAATACAACCAAGACCGTGTTCCATCATTACGGTAACACGTTCTACTAAGGCCACACTAAGTTACAACCGCTTGCAAAAATTAAATACGTAATAAAAGGCATTCACGGCATTCATAAATTTACGATAAATAAAAATGCATCAACTAAAACAAATTCATTCGTGACATAATTCTGTAATTATGTTAAATTTATCCAAACCACCTTTTAATGATTAAAATTCGTGTGATAAAACCGCTTCTATCATTTAATTTTAATCTATTATAATCCGTCATTTTAAAGACGCTTTAAAACAACTATATGGTACGTGAGTGAACCGATTCACTATTAAGCGAGTGTACTATATCCGTATAAAGTACATATTGAAGCCAAAAGAAAATTTAAATCAAAAGAAACAAATTTTCAAAGTCAAAAGATTTAAATCCCTCGATCCAGGGACATAAGTGCTCGATCGAGGGACAGAGGGCTCGATCGATCAATCGCAAGTCGATCGAGAGGTATGCTAATCAGGAGGTGCTCGATCGACTAAACCGGAGGTCGATCGAGTACCTATATCAAAGAAAACTACTCGATCGAGTACGAGGACAACTCGATCGAGCGAGGGGTTTTGAAAGGTCGATCGAGTACAAAGAAGGACTCGATCGAGCAAAAAATTTTGGAATGCAGGTCGATCGAGTACAAACAGGGACTCGATCGAGCAAAAATTATACAGAAAAGCCACTCGATCGATTAAAAACATGGTCGATCGAGTGCAAAAATCTCTGGAAAATCCAAAACCCTCGTGAAAACATATTTCGAGACAAAATCAATTGCAAATATGATCAAAAACGCATTAAAACAAATTTGACAATTGACAAAACATGACATATTGTTATAATCTCTGTATAAAACAACAATATGCAAAAACCAAATCGAAAAAACATGAAATTACCGTGTAATACATGACACGGTTTTAAAAAAATTTCTGCCGTGTATACTAGGCACGGTTTTCGAAGCAGAAAATCATCGTTTCAAAAACGTTTTATGAAAAACACATGAAAAATTCACGTGGCCATGCTCTGATACCACTTGTGGGTTAATATCCGTATACTACCCCTTTAATTGCAGGACTATAACGTAAATTTATACATGCGAATATCGTCATAAAACATAAAAACAATAGAAACGATAAGGAACAAGAAATAACCTCGGGTCCTTTAAATTGCGGCGTAAAGAACAGAAATCAAAGCAGATTTCCTCCTAATCGTTACACCCAAGACTTTGTCCGAGATATGCCCTTGTGCTAGAACAGTGTTCTCCGATTGCCTTGCAATATAGGGAGAACTGATGTGAGTTTTGTCGAGATGAGAGATCTCAGGTTTTTCAGAGAAAAATGCCCTTCAAAACCCTAGTTTTTCTGCAAATGAAATTGTCTAGGTCAAAAGGAGAGGGAGTCTCTCCTTTTGTTTGGTTCGGCCGGACCGAATGCATGCATGGGGAAGTGGGCTTCCACTTCCTCTTCATTTTAGCTCGAGGTCCAGTTCACCAAATGCTAAAATGTATATGACGGGTTTATATTATAAACTGTTATCGGTTATCGGAAATTAAGGCATCAGCTAATAATACGGGTTAGCTGAATTATTAATACGTGTCCGACAAAACAGTATTGTATAATTATTTTTAATATACATTTAATTAAATATAAATCACGTATATTTAATTTTACGAATTAACTGGTTAATTCGCCTTAGCCCATGATATTTAATCCGTATTAAATATAATATCTCAACATCACATATTTGACTAATTACTAGTCAAATAACTCGGACTAACTGGTTAGTCAATTTTGGCATCTACATGACAGTATTTTCATACCGTCACATCTCTCGAACGTATCCTATAGGTGTGACTTTTAGGGACCAGTTGATCACCGCCATCTGTATGACAATAACGTCAAACTTATCTAGCAAGCCAACCGTTATTGATAAACGTGGATCAACTGATAATAATACCAAAGTATGCCCTTTGATCCTTTTAGAGGTTTATAAGTCCTTGCACTAACTGTTAAGGACACCAACCCCAACACCCGTACGAATTGGGAAGTTTTTCATCCCGGTGGACTTTGTCATTGTTGATATGGAGGAAGATTCCAAGATTCCAATCATTCTAGGAAGACCTTTCCTACACACCGCGGGTGCGGTGATTGATGTGAAAGATGGTGAGCTCACTCTAGAAGTGGGAGATGAAAGCATAACCTTTAATCTTGACAAGACTATGAGAGCTCCTCGTTTGCATGAACCATGTTTCATGATTGATCATTATAGCCGAAAGGATGAGAGGAAGAAATCGGAACTCCAATGGAAGAAGAAAATTGAAGATGCTCCATTCAAAGAGCAAGTGAATTATGACAAGGAGAGCTTGCAAAGCTCATCAAAATCAATCAAAGAAGAAGATAATGGCCTCATTGGCCAAGAGAAGAAATTGGGAGAGTTGTCTCCATCAAATCAAGAGATTTTCAATGATCAACTTAATGAAGTTTGTGGTCTTTGGGACGACGAATTTGACGGGATTTTTAATCCTTACATTGGTAATGCCATCGATCAAGACCGACAACAAGGGCCAAGGTCTATTGAAGACCTCTACCATGATAATGAACAAGCTTTTGATTACTTTTTCAAGGTGTTGAGCAACATCAACAACACCTTGAACATGCCCCCTTGACATCTCATCAAGAATGAGAGTTTGGTGGAGTCCTCCGTAAACCACCGTTTGTAAATATTTCTAACTCCCTAACTCGCATTTCAATTCTTGTATTACATTTTTGTCATCTTTGGATTTTTATTTACTTTGATTAAGATAATTGTCATGTTTGAGAGAGAAGTGAGAGAGGGACTAATAATTTCAATTGATGTGTAGTGCTCTAGCTTAGTGTGGGGATGGCAATTGCCTAGGCTATCCATGCCTTAGTAGTGCCCCCACAATGAAGAACACAAGATTTGAAGAAGAATAGAATAATGATAAGGGATATGCATTGTACACGGATAGAACTAAATCCGGGTACAAAGGGGTCGAATCTTAGTGGATTCAGGAGAATCCGCCCGTCTTCATGCAATCCGAGCGTATTGGGTTGAAGACGCACGTCCCTATGAGCTGCATTTTTGAAATATTTTTGACTGTAAGAGAATCTAGGCGTCTTGAACAGCAATCCGCCCGTCTCTGAAAATCCGTCCGTCTTGGAAAGAAGACGCCCGTCTTCTCTTCTGAGGAAAACAAGAAAAATTCGTGCACTGAAATCCGTCCGTCTTCTGAAGAATCCGCCAGTCCCGCATCAGCGAATCCGAGCGTCTTCTCTTAAAGACACCCGTCTTTAGGCGAGTTTTATCAAACCCAGAAAGTGAGGAATCCGCCCGTATTGGGCAGAAACCGCACGGATTGCCCCTGCAGTTCGAATTTTTCGGTCTTTATAAAACCCCTCCCACCTTCATTCATTCATTCATTCATTCATAACACTACTTCAAAACATCAAAACCTTTATCCTCTCCATCACAAAAACAAAATTCCTCAACTACATTCACCAAAATCAAATCAAATCATCCTTCTAACAACAAATCAATCACTCCTTTTTTAATAAAAATCAAAACCAAGCACAAAATCTTCAACCTTTGAGTCGATTTTTAAATTCATAAAGGCAAAGCCTTTCACCTTTAAATCAATTTGGGTACACTACAAATTGAAGATTTTTCATTCTTTTCTTGGTTAATTCATCAAATGGCAAGGACTAAGGGAGCAACAAAGGCACCAAAGACACTTTCACAAAGGCAAAAGGCTCTTCAAGCAAAGAAAGCATTGGCTATGGTGGTAGCAACCCCAAACTTGGAAGTGCAACAACAACAACAGCCTTCTATGGGAGCAACAACATCTTCTACTCCGGAAATCGATCAACTTTTGCATTATCCGGAGGTAACTTTTATTTCCAAAACCCATAGAGATACTTTTGCCAAGTTTGCTAGGAAATCACTTCAATCCACCAAATTTATTTGTGAAGACACCTTGGATAAGTTGGGTGTCCTTGAGCAAACTAGAGCCTTTTTAAAAGCCATGGGGTTAGAGAAATTGTTTGAATCAAAAGAATTGACATACCCCTCCCTTACCTTGGAGTTTTTGAGTTCTTTGAAAGTCACCAAAGTTGAGACTAGGGAGAATCTCGAGTTTCATCTAGCTAATGTTAGTAGACGCATTTCCTTTAGGGAATTGGGTGAAATATTGGGTCTTAGTGATGAACCGAGTTATTTTAAGAATTATGGAAAGTATGACCCCGACCCTCTTTGGGAGGCAATTTCCGGAAGGAAATTTGAGGACTTTCATGCGAGTCGTGCTCTTTTAGTCCACCATCCGGGCATAAGGGTATGGCACAAGGTCATTGGAAACACCATTATTGCAAGGAAAGATACCAACCATTTCACCAAACTTGATTTTATTCTTCTTGAATCGGCTTTGAACATTGGAAGAGTACACACCAAGCCTTTCAACTCTTTGAGGCTTTTGGTAGATAGATGGCTCAACATTGATTGTGGGAAGAAGGGCACTACCGTTATTGTCAATGGCGGCCTAGTCACTATCCTAGCTAAGTACTTTGATCCTAACTTCAACAAGGATAACAAGTATAAAGCAAAGGAGGGTGGTCATCTTGTTGATTTTCATACTATGATACACAAGTACAAGTGGGTTACCCATAACCCTCTTGACACCAAGTATGGATGGCTCACTAGTGAAGCTAGATCGTTCACTTTGCCTTCAAAGATTTGTCGTCTAAGCGTCCACCGGACCAATTATCTACTTCCCCTTTCTAAAGAGGCCGAGTATATTATCCAACAACAAAAGGGTGAACTTGAAATGCCCTCCTCTTCCATTGTCATACCACCTTACCCTTTTGAGTATCAAGAGTTCAAGCCGGAAGGAGTTGAAGCTAGAAATGATTATTTGACTCTTCTCATGCAAGCAATGCACAAGCAAGCCTTTGAGGATCGGAAAAATGCTTACTTGCCTCAATATCCACCCCTCCTACACTTAGCTAGGCAAGGACTACTTGATCCATCATGTCCTTTCCCTAGTTGGGCGGATAGAGAAGTCCTATTTCCGGGTGCATCTAGGGTCATTTTGGGTGACAATGAGGTTGTTGGTAATGAAGAAGTTGATGATAACATTGATGAGGAAGCAAGTGAAGAAGGAGAAAAGGATGGTGAGAAAGATGATGAGCAAGGTGAAGAAGCAAATGAAGAGGGAAGTGGCAATGAGACCACTTCTAATGAGGAAAGTGATGATGGTGATGATATGATGGAAGATTAGCAAGCCTTGGAGGCTCCTACCCTCTCATGGTTTGTCTATTTCTCTCTTTGTTTTAATTATTTTCTTGATCATTGTTGGAGTAGTCCTAGCACCATAGAGGACTCACACCTCGGTACCATTGAGGTGTTCTCATTTTATTGTTCCCATTTTCAAAATCCAAAATGACAAATTTGTTTCATGCATTGCATAGTGTGTGCATGAACTACACCCATCCTTGGACATTAGCAATAGTGTCTAACTCGGTTTGAGGAAGTTAATGCATACACAACGGGAGATAATCTAAATTATCCTCTCCGTCATAACAAAAACCATGCATCATGTAGTGTAGCTTAGTGTAGATTGCATTTAGTGTAGAAATCATGCATCATCTTTGCATAATTTCCATCATTATGGCCATTGAGGACAATGCCCATATTAGTGTGGGGATGGGAATTCTAACATTTAACTCTTATTCAAAAAAATCCAAAAAAAATTGAAAAAGTTCGAAAATCATAAAAAATTGAAAATTGAAAACCCAAAAACATGTTTATTTCCTTTTATAGTCTTGTGTATATATTGTTTTGTATATATATTGTGTTTGTTCTATCCTTGTTCACCTTGATTGACTACGCCACATCCGAGACATGAGGATAATGAAGACCGTATGGTATAACAATGTGAACTTAGGACTTGCATTTAGTTTATATGTCATATTAGTTGATAGAATCACTTGCATTAGAATGTTTATATTAGTTGCATCATGGCATGTAGTTGCATGTTAGAAATGTTTTGAAAAATGCCTAATTAGGAACTTTGACAAGAGCAACTAAGCCATTACAATCACTTGTTCAACTTAAGACTTTGCCTACTAGAATGATTGTAAAACACCCTAGATAGTGTCATACTAGTATCTTTTGACCCATGACCCAAGGCCTAGTCAAGGGTTTGCATGTGAGTCACCTATCCAACCCCGTGATGCGATGTGGACTTGGTTAACTTGTCTAGGTGACCTTGATTGACCTTGTGGTAAGGCAACCCAAAAATATTTTCTATCAATAAGCTTGAAGTACTCATTTTAAAGGAATTTTGTCATGTGGAAGTAATTTAATGCCAAGGAAACCTCAAATGTTATGAATTGTTGAATGTTGAGAAATTTAAATTGTTTTGATGGAGGCGTACCACTTCGATGTGCTTTGGAGAGGGATCCATTGAATTGGGCCCCCACACGGTTGTGAATTCGGCCGCCCAGAGACAGAGTGACTATCACCCCGAAAAGCTATTGTCTAGAGGTTAACCAGTTGCCTAATAAGCGATTGGCGAAAGCAAAGGACACTAGCCCGGAAGGGACAAACCCCATCTAAAATTTTTTAAATGTGAAAGTTGAAATGAGGTCAATTTTGAATACTAGTCATATCCACCCATTGTGCATAAAGATTTGAGCATTTCATTCCCAAAAAGCCTTTTTGTCAAGCCACTTTGTCGAGCTTGGGATGATCCATGACCTTTACTTTTGTAGAGAATTCGAGACTTGTCATGTCATATGCTACTAGCATCATAGGGATCATCATTCCACCACCATCCGATCGCTCTTGATGAAAGCATTTGGAAATTGAGGACAAAAGTAGTCTAGTTTAACACCATTTGGAGGTGATTTAGTGCCATCCTCTTAGCCTTAGTAATTTGTTGAACTAGTATTTGTGAAGGATTACATGCTCTTAAATTTGTTCCTCTTTAGTGCCTCCGCCACTTGATGAGGAAGTGGCTATTCTTTTGTAGATGCATCCATTATCTGATTTTGTGTGCTTAATGTTTGGATGTGTCGTCATTTTGGCAAGACCCACCTTGCCTTGCAAGAAGGCATCCTACCTCATGGTTGTCTTGTTGTGAGTTGAAGGGGCGGAGTGAGACCCGCTAATTGTCTCATATCGGCTATGTTATTAGGTTAGTTTAAATAATGGTCCTAGTCTTTGTCACCTCTTTACTCGGGACGAGCAAAGGTTCGGTTTGGGGATATTTGATGTGACCATAATTAGTGCATATTTAGCCCCCGAATTAGCCTTGTTCCCATGCTTTTTAGTGCATATTTGGGTCATTTATTATCTTTAGTTCTTTGTTTTGCATATTCTTTGAGATTTTGATCCCTTGGTAGGAAAGGAGTAAGAATCTTGCATTTTCATGGCAAAACGAGACTAAATTGATCGAATTCAATGACCAAGCATTAAGGAGAGACAAGATTAGAAGGCCTTTGTATATATGATAGTAGATGAGAAATGTTGAGAAAGGTACCTTGAGTCCCCAAGGAAATCCCCAAGGAATTTATGAAGAAAAGGGAAGAAAAGAAGAAGAAGTCTTGCTGAGGCACAATCCGTGCGGATTGTCTACAATCCGGCCGTCCTCCACCTGCACTATCCATGCGGTTTTCCACCAAGACGCTCGGGTTTAGCCACCACAATCCGCCCGGATTCTCTTGAATCTGCTCGTGTTACATCGCCAGAATCGGCCCGTCCCGACCCTGATCCGCTCGGATTCCTCTACAGCGCATTTTCGTCTTCTCCAAGCTACAAAGAAAGAGGCCCTTCCTTCAGAAAATACCGGCTCCTCCCTGCTCAATCTAAAAAGTGTAATTACTAGTTTAGCCCTTAGTTAACCCTAATGCATCCCCCTAATTTCGACTATAAATACCCCGTTAGTCTAATTAGAAGAGCATGTTCTTCTTATCAATAATTAGAGTGGTTAATATCAATCAAATCTCTCTTTACTTTTGTAATCAACAATTAATCAAGTTCTAATACAAGTTTTATTTCCTTAATCTCTCTCTTGTTCATCCTTTATTTTGGGTAATTGAAGATTATTTGGGTTATTATTGGGAGATTGACAACCTCTCAATCAAGCATTCAAGTACTTCTTTTATCTTTGCTTTATTATTGGAATCATTAGTAGGTATAATTCTCTTAATCCCTTTTTAATTATTGTTAATTACTTTCATTTATTCATCATGTTTCATTTTGTTGGTATGATTGACAACCTTGCTAGCATGATCAACATGATAATGAGTGAGTAGTCTCTTAGCTAGGGTTAATAGGTGATTAGGGGAAACCAACATGGAGAATGATTCATGCTTAAATTAATATGCTTTCATGTTTTATTTGCTTGCTTGTTTTGATCTCAACTCATGCACATGTTATATTTGATGAAATGCTAAGCCTATGAATCCTTGAATTTACCACCATCTCCTATCTTTTCAATGAGACTTGTAAGACATAACCCAACTCGAGTCTCATTAGACCATGCATGTTGTTGAGTAGGGAAGATTAAGTCGACTTGTAGGTGTTGTACAATCTAATCGATTGGGCTCCGAGACCCAAACTTTCCTAGGATTGTAAGATATAACCCAACTCAATCCATCACAACAATAATTGCTTGCTTATAATTTGAGAACATGTTTGTATGATCAATTCCCATGATTCCCCTCTGATCCCATGACACCCTAATGCTTTTTAATTAATTGTTTGCACCCCTTTTAATTCATATTGCTTGTTTATTTTCATTGCTATATTAGTTAGTGACCTTCTACATCAACCCAAATTGTGACACCCCTAAGACACCACTAGTTTCAATAGAAATCTCATTTCAATACCCGTCCCTTGGGATCCGACCTTTACTTGCCTCTTTACTAATTGTAGAGTTGTTTGTGAAGCTATAAATTGTGTTTTGATTCGAACGTGACGCAACGACCACACCTTTAATTGTGAACACGAAACGGACCGATCAAGGTGAAATCAAACCATGATCGTAGTTCGAAATGCTTTGTAGATTTGATTGGGTTTTGTGGTTGTATCCCTCATGCATAAGAGGGACTGCCTACGTATCCACCTGAAGAGGTGAAATCAAACCATGCTCGTAGTTCAAGGGTTTTTTTGTTTTAGTGCAAATTGATGTTGCCTTTGACAGATCAAAGGACCTTTGAAACGGGCAAGGTGCCGCAACTTAGACTCGATAAAATATGCAATATCAAATCAGAACGCGTTTGAGGAACTTGACTTTAAAAGGGTTGAGGTGGTTGCTAGTTGTAAAACTAGGCTAGGTCGTTATGGTTCAAGTGTAGTATTTATCGAGTTAGTCTAGGTTGGTCGGGTTTGTAAAATCCTCCCCATCTAGGTCACTCAGTCTTACTGCGCCCCCCGAAAGTATTTTCTTGACCAGGTATGGCCCGGCCCAGTTGGGTTTGAACTTTCCCCTCAGATCGACGGGTAGCGGTGCACAAACCGACTTGAGGACCAAGTCGCCTTCTTGAATGTTCCTGGGTTCGACCTTCTGGTTGAATGCCCGTTGTATACGTCGTTGTTATAGCTGGACGTTGTGCAAGGCGTTGAGTCGTTGTTCGTCTAGAAGAGTGAGTTGCTCGTACCTTCGACGGGCCCATTCCGCCTCATGGACTTGACTCTCCAGTAGGATGCGTATAGAAGGGACCTATAACTCTACCGGTTGAACCGCCTCCATGCCATATGCTAGGTAGAAGGGTGTGGCGCCTGTCGGTGTTCAGATGAAGGTTCGGTATCCCCGTAGTGCGAATGGGAGCTTGCTCGGCCAATCGCGGTAGTTGTCTTGAATTTTCTTGATAAAGGTTACAGGATTTTTGTTAACTGCCTCGATCGCTCCGTTGGTTTGGGGACGGTAGGGGGATGATTGATGTCGTTTGATTTTGTATTTGTCCAGCAAGGCCTGAGTTTCCGCCCGGAAGTGAGAGCCTTGATCGCTGATGATTTCATGGGGTACCCCATATCGGCAGATGATGTTGTTCTGGATGAACTTGGCCACTTGTTTGGCGGTCAAGACTGCATATGACTGTGCTTCCACCCATTTAGTGAAGTAGTCGATGGCGACGAGGATGAAACAATACCCCTTGGTGCCTACCGGGTTGACTTTCCCGATGATGTCGATGCCCCGGGTTGAGAAAGGCCAGGGTGAGGTCATTGTGTATAAAAGGGATGGTGGTATGTGTTGTATGTTGGCGAAGATTTGCCAATTGTGGCATTGTCTGATGTAGTTACGGCAATCGGCTTCCATGGTGGTCCAGTAGTAACCTAGCCACATGAATTTTCGGGTAAGCATCATTGCTCTCATGTGAGGGCCACATTCTCCGTCGTGGACCTCTCCCACGACTTTTTTGGCCTTGTGATAGTCAATGTAAAGGAGGAGAATTTCTTGGGGTGTTGTTTTGTAGGGTTGATTTTGGTTTATCACGAATTCTGATGCAAGTAAACGGATGGCTCTTTGTCCTCTTGGGTCAGAGTTGGGAGGGAATTCGTTTTTGGTTGTAGTTGAGGATGGATTGGTACCAAGGTTCATCATTGCTTTCCTCGTCGTCATTGATGGCACAAATGTGAGCTGGCTCGCTCCTTCTCTCGACACATAGGGGCATCGATGTCATGTGGTCAGGTATGTTGATGAGCGCGGCAAGTTTTGCGAGGGCATCAGCAAATTGATTTTCCTCTCGTGGCAAGTGGAAATAGTCGATTTGGTCGAAGAACTCAACCTCTTGATTGATCTTTGCTCGGTAGGGAGCTAAACTGTCACTTCGGATTTTCCACGATCCTGACACCTGATTGATGATAAGCGAGGAATCACCATGGACCCTCAATCTCTTGATGCCAAGTGTGATGGCTGCTTTTAGGCCTATGAGGCATGCTTTATATTCAGCGGCATTGTTGGTGACGGCGAAGTCCAGTTTGATCGAGATCGGAACATGTTCTCCCTCTGGTGATATTAGATGGATTCCTACCCCAAAGCCTCTCATATTAGATGCACGTCGAAGTATAGGTCCCATGCGTCGGAGTCGGCACAAAGGATGTCTTCGTCAAGAAGCGACCATGTGTCAGTCGTTAGATCCTGGTTGACGGGATTCTCTGCCAGGAAATTGGCGACTGCTCTTCCCTTGATCACCTTGAGGGGTACAAACTTGAGATCAAACTCGGACAGCTTGAGTGTCCACCTAGACAGCCTTCCGTTTAGTACGGGTTTTTCAAAGATATATTTAATCGGGTCCACCTTGGAGTAGATGTGGACCGTGTAGCTGAGCATGTAATGCCGCAACTTCTTTGTTGGCCATACTAGGGCAAGGCATGCCTTTTCCAGTTGAGTGTACCTTGTCTCGTACTCGATGAACTTTTTGCTGATGTAATAGATGGCTCGTTCTTCGCCGTCGACTGTTTGTGCTTGCATAGCTCCCATGGCCGTGTTGGTAATAGTCAGGTATAGGGATAGAGGAATCCCCGTTTGAGGTGGCATAAGGACAAGAGGTTTGGATAGGATTTCTTTTATCTTGTCGAAGGCCTTTTGACAATCGGTGTGATCGGAGGTGCGAAGTTTCTTGAATATTGGTTCATAAATCATGGTGAGCTTGGCAATGAAGCGGCTGATGTATTGGACCTGACCGAGAAATCCCCCAATCTCCTTCTTGTTCCTAGGTCGAGGAATTTGTTGAAGGGTTTTGATTTAGGTTGGATCAATCTCAATGCCTCTTTTGCTGACAACATGTCCCAAGAGTTTTCCGGAGCTGACCCCGAATGAACACTTCTTAGGGTTTAGTCTCATGTTATACTTCCGCGGACGAGGGAAGAATTTTCGAAGGGCGTTGTTGTGGCCGTCCCGTTCTCTTGATTTGACAATCATGTTATGGACATACACCTCTACCTCCTTGTGCATCATATCATGTAGGAGAGTGGTAGCGGTTCTTTGATAAGTAGCCCCGACGTTGATGAGACCGAAAAGCATGACTGTGTAGCGGTATATACCCCACTGTCTAGTGAACTTAGTCTTGTGCATGTCTTCCTCAGCCATTTTAATCTGGTTGTATCTGGCATACCCGTCCATGAATGATAGGAGAGCATGTTCGGCTGTGTTGTCTACCAGAATGTCAACATGTGGCAAAGGGAAGTCGTCCTTTGGACTCGCCTTGTTCAGATTCCTGAAGTCGACGCAAACCCAAATTCTTCCGTCTTTTTTTGGTACGCGCACAATGTTAGCCACCCAATCAGAGTATTCAGACACTTTGATGAAACCAGCCTTGAACTGTTTATCCACTTCTTCCTTGATTTTTAGGGCCCATTCAGGACGCATCCGGCGTAGCTTTTGCTTCACGGGTTTAGCTCCGGGGTTAATGGGTATCCGGTGCTCTGCAATTTCGCTGTCAATCCCAGGCATGTCTCTGTAGGACCAGGCGAATACGTCCTTGTATTCGTAGAGGAGGTCAATGAATTGTTGTCTTTCTGAGGGGTCCAGGGTTGTCCCTATCCTAAGTTCTAGAGGTGTGTTGTCGGTTCCTACGTTAATAGGTTCGGTCTCCTCAATGATGGGGGTTCTGGTTTCCCGTTTGTCAAGTTCTTGGGGAAGGTGAGGTGGGTAGTCACTCAAGTCAAATTCCTCATAGTCATTCAGAATTGCATTGCAGTTAAATTGAGACGAGTCATAAGCAAACTTAACGTTCATTAAGTTGACACGAGCGAAAAGCTCGGAGAGGAAAAACATCTCATGGTCGGACAGAGGCGACATATCAGAGGAGGTGGCCCCTGGAACAAGCTCCAGGTTGTCACCTTTCATGGGAGTGGGGGTGGCCCTAGTAGACTCAGCCCCTGCATCAGCCACGACCTTGTGATAAAATAGTGGGAAGGGGACCTTGACTGGGACATCAGGAGTGTTAGGAGCTGACATGACACTCGACTCACTCGGACTCGATTCAAATTCATCTTCGCTTCCCTTTTTGAACATAGGGCCTTCTCCAGTTGTGATCTTGAGAATGCGGCCTTGGCGATCTGTCCACTTGACGGTTTTCCTCCAGCCCTGTGTAGCTTTCTCCGGGTCAGTGTAGGAGATAAGGGCAGTTTGGTCAAAATGATTGTCCTTCAGGGCGATGTTGATGATGTCCTCATAGTCGAGGTGCTTATTGTTATCTTCTCCAAAGAGGAGAGTGACAGCTTGTCCATCGAGGCATGACGACGACTTAGACTCGGTTGATGCAGTTTCGGTGTTGTCGGGGATGAAGTAGCAGTCCTGGAAGACTTCTACACCCGGGTATCTGGCCTTGGCCACAGAGTCATAGATCGGCTCCGGAAAGCCATGGTAGAGCTCCGATTCTCCCTCGGAGACAAAGTATCCAGTGAGGGTCAGATGATAGGGACGGAGGATAATTCTGTGCTTCTTGCGTTTTTGAACTAGGAGGTTCATCTCCTGGATATGTTCATCGGTAGGCTCGTATCCCAGTTCGAAGGGAATATTGGGAACCTTAGCCTATATCAAGGGAGGTAAGGTGCTCTTCAGTGGATTGAGGGGAAAACCCGGGAAGTAACCCTGGCGCATCATGATGCGGTTGACTGTGAGGTTGGCAAACAGGTCACAATCAAAGGGTGTTGATTCATCAGTTATGGCATTCACAGCTTGGAATCCCCACATTTCATTATCATCTTCCTCAATGTTCTGGGAGGCTATTCCCTTTCTCATGACAGCTTTGATCGGGCAAGCAGGAATTGTGATTGTTTTTCCGTTGAAGGGGACCCTGATTTTCTGGTGGAGAGTCGAGGTAACCGCCTTGACGGCGTGAATCCAGGGACGTCCCAAGAGCATATTGAAAGAGGTGTCGATGTCGACCACTTGAAAACTGGTTTGCCTTTCCAGTGGTCCGGTTGCGACAGTTAGAGTGATGAGCCCCGTGACCCTGCGACGAGTGCCGTCGTAGGCGCGTACTCCTTGGTTTGTCAGGACCAAATCAGCTTCCTTAATACCCAGCTTGTGAGCAGTCTTGAGGGGAATGACATTTACCGCGGATCCATCATCCACAAGGACCATGGGCATATTCTTCTTGAGACATTGTACGGTAATGTACAAGGCAAGGTTATGATTGGCTCCGAAGGGAGGGATATCTTCGTCAGAGAAGACGACTGGGTTGTTCAAGTCAGGGGCGTCCGTTGTCATATATGCCACAATTTCTTCAGGGGAAGAGGTTGACGGCACAGTTAGTTTTCCCAAGGCCTGTAGCAAAGCCTGTCGATGTTCAAAGGATGTCGCGATCAATTCCCAGATCGAGATCTCGGCTTTTGCCTTCTGAAGCTGTTTGAGGATTGAATTCTCAGGAGCCTTTGGTTGAGTGTCGACTTCCGGGACAACTTGGTCGTTTGTTGTTGGAACGACCGTTGGATTATTCGGGTTCTGATACGGACGTCCGGACCGGGTAAGGTCATCGATCTCTTTTGACCGTTTCTCTTTTTCTGGGACAAGGTAGACATCTTCAACGTCGTCTCTGCAGATGCCGTTGATTTCAGGATCTCGAAGGCACCTTGGAGGGGTATTTCTTGGTGGGCAGTTTTTGTGAGGGATATTTTGGTGAGGGTAGTTTTTGTGAGGGTAGTTTTTGTGGGTTTGATTATTGTGAGGGTGATTATTGTGAGGATAATTATAGTGAGGTGCATGCCAGAATGGTCGCGGGAGCAATCCGTCCTCGGGCATGGTGGTGGAGGATTGAAGAGAAGCCGGTGGTAGGCATCGTCAAGTCGGGTAATCCTCTCGGAGAGGCTGGCTATGGCTTCCTCAACCTGTGGGAACATGGTGAGCATAGTGGCGGCACTGAACACAAATATCCCGTCCACGGGATCTTTCTCCAAGGCATTCATCTTGTCATCAACTGGCAAGATGAGGTGTGAGCAGTGGATGAGTTGGCTCATCGTTGGAGATAGTGTGGATTCCCATAGGATTCGTTTTGTTGTTTAGCTTAGTCGGCGGGAGTAAAGGCAATTCCCCTTTCTCAATCATGTCTTGGATGATGTGTTGGAGTTTGAAGTAGGTTTCTGTATCATACCCTTTCCCTTGATGGTACTGATAATAGGCATTGGGGTTCTAGAAGCAGGATTTCTTAGCATCGGTCGGATCCGGGGTGGGCCCGATTGGTTGTAATTTTTCCTGGTCCATGAGCCTCTTCAGAGCACTTGCATAAGTTGACTCTATATTAGTGAACACTCTCTGGGGGGGCTCAGCTCTCTTAGCAAATGGTTCAACGAGGTTGACCTCATCGATCTTGTTTGTTTGGCCGTAAGGGCGAGAACCGGTTGAGGTGGATCCTTGGTAGCCTCTGCCAGTAGTCTTGGCCAAGACACCCTTTCGGAGGTCATCTTCAATGCATATCCCTAGAATTTATAGATCCTGGAAGGTCTTAATATTTTGATACCTCAGTAAGTTGGCATACACTAGGCGGAGATTGTTGACGAAAGTTTCCACCAAAGTTGATTCACTCGGCTTGCTTACCAGCTGAGTACTTACCCTCCTCCAACGGGTTAAGAACTCGGTGAATCCCTCCTTGTCGTTCAGGGTTAGGACCTCAAGGGTACGGGTATTGGCTTGGATTTCAACATTGTCAGCGTATTGCTTAGCAAATTCAACTGCGACCTCATCCCAGGTAGTAAGGTTTTTCGGATCAAGGGAGTAGTACCACTGACGAGGGATCGGTTCTAAAGAGGACGGAAAGATCCGGGTGAAAAGTTCCTGTTTGACCCCTTTAATGGCCATGTAGTCTTTGAAGGCACGGATATGATTGAGCGGGTCTTCCACTCCTTTGAACTTAGGTACATCAGTTAGGGTAAAGTTGTCAGGTAATTGATCCCAACAGGTTCGAACCTTCGGTTGTTCTCAAGATTGATATTGTTACCCCGGGCTAGGAGCTGTTCTTCCAAGAGCTTTAGCCTCTTCTCAGTTTCATTCAGAGGTGGAGTATTATGTTCTCCAGTTTCCTTGTTTTCCAGGGCATCGATACGGGTCTCGACGCGATCTAGGGTGACCTTAAGAGCGGTGAGCAGGCTGGCTAGCTGATCAGTCGTGACATCTCGGTTGTTATCATTGTTGTTGTTGTTGTTGACAGACGAAGTCGAAGATGGGACCATGGCTCTGAGGCAGAAAAACGGCTCACATTACAACTCAATCCGACACGGTTCAAAGATCGAACGCAGACAACACAAGGATGAGACAAAGATCAGACTCAAAAAGACGAGGGTGATCGTGTGGTCCCTCGGTGCTGACTCGATTTATGACGTGACGGTGTTGACCGAACTTTTATCATTTGTCCAGCATAACGGCGCGACGCCATTGGACGGGTCTCGTGGTGAGACTACTCATAAGTAAAGACCCAAAAGTGCGTTTGCTTCTACTCGATAGACATGAGGCAGAATTCGAATGGTGGACTGAAGTTTTCGAAAATAGAAACTTTCAAAAAGATTCATTTGTCACTTTGTGGACGGCTTCCGAAGATAGAGATCTCCGTAAGTCAGTCAGTTGAAAGGGTTGCCTTAAGTTTATTTGCAAAAGACGGTTTTAAGATTGAATCGGCTCGGAAAACAGCGTATTGTTTCCCAAGACGGTTTTGAAATTCAAAATTGTATGTTTTGAAAATCGAGTTTGAAATGTTTGAAGTGGTCTTGGGGATGGTGCATGGTCCTCGGGATCTCGAAAGTGTCTCGAGAAAAGGGTGTGTGCGTTTCTCGGGTTTTGAAAGAGCCATTGTCGGCACGAGGCGGGTTAAAATCCGTGTCTAGACGCGGCGATTATAACGGCGTGAAAAGGTGGTTTGAAATGGTTTGTAGAAAACCGAGTTTCAAAATCGTCATTACGACGGCCTAGAAAGGCGTGTTGAAATGGTTATAAAAAACAGGGTTTGAAAATCGTCATTATGACGGCCTAGAAAAGCGTGTTGAAATGGTTATAAAAACCGGGTTTGAAAATCGTCATTATGATGGCCTAAAAAGGCGTGCAACGGTCGGCGAAAAACCGAGGTTTGAAGGCCATTATAACAGCGCAAAAGGTTGTTTTCGAAAGTTTGAAAATGACACGGAAGGACTTATGATCAAGTAGCACATAAGCACTCACAGTTTATTATATTATGTATTATGCTGACACGGGTTTTGGCTTAGAAGGATGGGTTACACACCAAGCAATCAAACCCCAATTTGCGAGAGGGATACCAATCCAAACAAAATGTGTAAGGAGGGTGCCCTAGCCTCGTGCTCGAAAGTGATGAAAGATCTTTGACGAAACAAAAATGTGTAACGTCAATGGTATGCTTAACTCAATCGGGATTCAAAACGCGGGGATGAGAAACCTCACGCCGACGAGACGAGCCAATTGGTCGATAAAGGGGTAGGTTGTGGGCCTGGATAAGGAACCCGACCGTGACCGTAATATCAATTAATGCATTCCAACCAAGACCTCATTCGAATCTCACCATATAGGGATCAGAAAGACGTAAGTGTCCTAATTCTCCCCAGTGGAGTCGCCAATCTGTGGACATGGCGCACCTGCAGGCCCGTTCGATCTGCGGGCATGCAGCGGTCTTTTGAAAGCCACGCTCGGCGGCGTAAAAATGCTTTTGACCGGATCGTTTTAGATCGGTCGGTTTCATCTCGGTAAGGGTCTCAAAACTATTAGAGATGTTCGGAGTCGCCACCAAGCATTTGTGGGATGCTTGGAACCCGTTAGAAATCCACTTTATACCTCGGTCAAATCGAAGCACAAAGCAGCGTTTGACATAGGTACTAAAGATAAGGAAATCATCCCTCTTTAGCATCCTATCTCTAGAATGACTCTCGTACGCCCTGGATAAGGTTGTCCACTATTCAAAGTTTCTGAGTAAGAGATGAAGGTACGTATTGGGAAGCCTTTTAATAAGACACCCAATCCCGCCCGCGGTAGCGGCCTCTAGTGATCGATCTTGGTTGGTTGAATGCAAAAGTTGATGATACGGTTTAAATGCACGAATGCATATCCAATAATTTAAACCTAACATGTGAGAGCTTTCTAAGTCGGTTGATTTAATCCAAGTATCAAGTATAAGATGTCGAGTTGGATTTATGGTTGATTTGCATGCAAGACGGGAATTAAACATCCAATTACCGTATTAGGTTTATGGTGCATAACGTGATCCATTTGTCTTAGTAAAGCATTTTGCAAATATGATTTTGAATTAACAAATTGTCATCTGATCCGTCCTATATCCGGGCTAACCGGAGTCGGGATCGTCTTAGACTAATGCTAGAAAGGGAACATGACCTGTACTAGACGGCTACATGAGGCGGGAGACAGCCGGCGGTGGAAAGGGGCCTCCCCTGGTTTTGAAAATGAGAGTTGAAAGGCCTGTTTTAGGCGCGGGTCAACCTACGGTGATATGTCGTTTTCTGACCTTTTAAAAAACGTTTATAAAACGTATTGTAAAATGGGTATTTGACCCGATTTGGTTTGAAGGGGTCGTTTAGACCGCATTTGTTGATTTGAGGAACGAGACTCGAATAATCATCATTGTTTTGATGATATTCGGTGTCGGGTTCTACTTTAACAAACTTGACATGAATAGGTTTGAAAATGATTATGAACAAGTTGTTTTAAGTTCATTTGAATGTAATTAGTCGATACTCATCATTGTACCTGGGTCAAAATCCGGCATGGTATGTAGAACCAAGGATGACTTTGTGTTGGTGACTAATATGCTTGTTTTGAAAATGTAGAGAAATGATGAAGGGCTTTAAAATACCTCCCAAAAATGAAATAAAAGGTTTTAAAATACCTTTTAAATGTTATTAACCAAATATTATCACCGAAACACGGATTTAACCGTCATGGTATGAGGAACCAAGGGTGAAAAATGTTTTATGGTTAAAACAAATAAAATAAAATAAAAAGGTTCGAAAATATTTGAAATAGTAAAAACCGATTGTAAATATGAAAATGAAATAAAGGGAAATGACGAGAACAAACACGGTTGAGTTCTGACCTGGACACCCCATTGAGGCGCGGGCAAGCCGGCGAACCAAGGGGCTTCTGTCTCAGGCCAAAAATCAGTTTTGGCTCGTTTATTCCATGTTTTGGTTCATGTTATGGAAGTTTTAGCATGTTATAGTCATGAAACAAATAAAAACATGATAAAAGAAGCATTTTTACACCCTCATACTTACATGTTTGGTTATGGCGAGAAACTGACATAAGTGTAACAACTAGTTTGGTCGGAAAAGACTCGGTTTAAAACCGTTTTGGTAAGTAAAAAGAGTGTTTTATTAAGGTTAATGACGGTGTAGTGGTCGAAGTGGTAGGTAAAGTTATTTAATGCACGATGACGGTACCAAACAATGTGTAAGGCTTGTATTTACGATCGGTAGGTCGTAAATACGCGTCGGATTGTGACTTAAGAAGTCGAGTCGAGAATTTTAAGGGAGAAAGCGGGGGCGGACACTCGCGTAAGTTCTCAAATGGGGGCATTTGAGGGGTATTTATTGGAAAATGAGTGGTTGTGTGAGTTTTGAGCGACGTGGCCACCTGGGCTGCTCAAAAAGGCGCGAGCCACGTTGCGGTTCTTCGAGTTGTCCTGTCACTTTCACAGAAGAGCTATCATGATTTGTTCTATCCTAGGATTTTTAGTCATATGTTTGGCACTTGACCATTCATAAATCCGGGAAATCTTAGCATAGAAGGCTTTGAATGTTTGTTTTTTGTGGTTGACTCGTTGTTGGAGTCGGGATTTGAATTTTTGAGTCGGTTTATGGCCCGGTGTCGGTTTTGACTCTAGTTAGTGTCATTGAGACCCCGTCGTCGTGCATTAAACACTCCAGGTATTCTTGAAATATTTTGAATTGTTTTATTTTCGAAATCGTTTTAAGTTTTCCGACGTAAAGTTGTACACAAACTGTCGATCAAACGCCGTGATTCCAAAGCATGTTATAGTCCGATAATCATCAGGGTTTGTTGGAGTCTCAGCAGATACTGGGTATCTACACACGTCCATGCGCGTCATGTTTCAGCAAGTTGAGGAAGCTATAGCTAGTCTCTCAGGGAGGATTACCCGACTCGAGGATGCTTACCGCCGACTAATATTCAGCCCACCAAAACCTACACCCCATCCAAGGGAGGGTCACTCAAACAACCAAAGCTCCCAATTCCATAATGGATTGCATCCGCGACCATTCTGGCATGAACCTTACAACATAAACCACAATAATCAGCCTTATAATAATCATCTTCACAAAAATTACCTGCACAAAAAATTCCCCCAAAAACACTATCCTCCGAGGATTGCCCCTTCATGGTACACTCGTGACCCTGAAATCAACGGTATCTGGAGAGACGATATAGATAACGTCTACATTGTCTCGGGAAAGGGCAAGTAAACCAAAGAGATTGATCACCTTACTCGATCAGGACATCCTTACCAGAACCCAAACGGCGCGACAAACAACCCTCCAACAACCAATGACCAAATTGTCTCGGACGTGGACGTTTAACCCAGGGTTCCCGAGAATTAAATTCTCAAACAACTCCAAAAGGCCAAGGCCAAAATATCCATTTGGCAACTAATCGCTACGTCCTTCGAGCATCGACAGGCTTTGCTTCGAGCATCCCAAGGAAGTGGTAGCCCATATGACCAGGGATGTCCCTGACCTGAACAACCTAATCATCTTCTCTAACAAGGATATCCCTCCCTTTGGAGCCAACCATAACTTTGTAGGGAAATGTGTCCTCAACAATAGTGCGATCGTATGATTTAAATATCATTATTAAATCTCATTTTAAAGAATACAATTGGGAAGTATTTATACTGTCAACTGGTCAACATATATCGGTAATGATTGGCTGACTAGAGTTTGACATTACTGTCGTGTGACGGTGGTGATCAGTTGACCCCCTAGGTCATACCTATAGGGCAACACTCTTAATTGATCATTTAATTAATCGTATAATGTTACGAGTTAATTAAATTACTTGAAAAATTGACGGACGATTTTGGAAGTAAAATTTACGTATCAAATTGAAATGTGATTAAATGAGATACGGTATGAGTAATCGAATTGTATCATTACTCGGATGAAATTATTGTTTAAAGAAACAATTGAATTTGAATGAATTATTATAAATACGATTTATAAGCTGGTGAAATATTTTGGTACAAGTAACTTTGAATTACTAAGTTGACTGTTGTATATGACGTATTTTTATTAATACGTTGATTTTTAATCTGTTAAAAATACATAACAATTTATGTTACATATGACATGTGACATATTGACATTTGACAAAAATAATATGGAATCCATATTACAATAAATGCCGAAAATTGGAGGTGGTTTAGGCTAATTGTGGTTGATTAAATAAGTGGAAAACACAATCATTCTATAGAGAGCCTAGCCATGCAACCCTAGTTTGCATTGTGAAGGCAAACAAGGGCATGCATTGGGTCTTTCTCTTCACCCTTTCTACCCTCCTACCCGGTTTCACCCTAGGAAAGACAAAAGGATTTTTGTCTTATATTTTGATAAAAACACTACATGCATTAGTGTGGATCATTCTATGATTATTCATTCTTACTTCTAAATATTTTAGAAAGAGAAAAACCTCTAAAATCCCTCTCCTCTAACCGGTTTTAGAGAGTAAAAACCAAACAATTTTTGGTTCAATTTTTCACTTGATTAATATTATACTAGCTCAAATAATATTAATTAGATTAAGAGTTAGCTTTGGGTATTATTCCTAAGGAGAGATCCTACACTTGGATCTTGTTCTTCCATTAAAGGAAAGCTCAAGAACAAAAGAAAAGGAGATTTCTTTTGTGCCCATTTGAACCGAAATTTCAATGTAAGAACATGATTTCTCCTCTATTTTTCATATTGTTTGCATGCATAAAATCCGTATTTAATTTTATGACAAATTAATTAAGACATATATGAGTATGTTAATATGTATATAGATCTACATTTCCTTCAATCGGTATCAAGAGCCACGGTTGTTTGCATGCAAATCGGTTAAAAGTTTTTCCGAGTTATAAGAATAACAAATAAAACTTGTAAAATTTGTGTTATTGCGATATATCACGAAATTAATCCATGCATGTTAATATTTCTGGTCCTAAAATGTTTTAGGATATTTTGGTTAATTTTACGGATTTTTATTGTTCATAATTTACTATAACGGCATTTAAATGTGATTTTATGAGTAAAAATGTCATTTTTAGTCTAAAATTAGCTATACTTCGAATTTTCCATTGATTTTTGGATATGTTGTCATATATATTATTTTGAGATAACCTGTAAATTTTCATAATTTTTGGACATGTTATGCTCGAAAAATGGATTTTTCATTATTAAATTCGGATTTAGGTGGAAAATAGGTTAATATGAGTTAAATTTCGAATCTGGTCATAAAAAATTAATATGTTGTCACATGCAATTTTACAAGATGTGTGTAAAATAATTGGTTATAAAGAAGTCTTTTTGCATGATTTATGGATTTTTGAAGAAAAATAGCATAAATAGTGACATTATTAGTGAAAATTTAATAAAACATAATCTATGACTTAGGAAAAACGTCTAATGTTGCATTTTATTATCTTTTTCAGATCTAAAATTAAAAAGTTAATGAAAATAATTTTTCCATGTTTTTATGATTATTTTATTAAAAATCGATAAACCGCAACATTGTTTTTCCGGAAAAATTTTCGAAATTTTTAACCTAAGTTTTTGAACATTATGAGTGTCATGGTAATTTTCCAGAATATTCATGAGTTTAAATTTCAAATTTTGAATTTATTTGAAATTTTGTGATTTATTTGAAGTTTATAACTTATTTTTGTAATTTTTGGTCCATTTATGAACAATTTTATATATATAGGTTAATTATGGTCAAATTTTTAGTGAAGACTAAATTTTGAGTCCTAAGTGGTTAGGGTAATTAACTTATGCATAAATATGAGTTTATGTATTTTTGTGATTATAAAAATGTTGAAATCACGCAAATCCGTAAAAACCGAGTAATATACGATATTGGCTAATTAAAGGCGATTTAGCATAAAATTGAGCATGTTCATACATATTATAATGCTGCATTTTTCTTTATGATTGTCATAATTTTAATTAATGTAATTTTGAATTATGTAATTTTACTTAGTATGGCCTTAGTTTTTAATTGGTATTTCCCGAAATGTATGGCAATATCGATTCGGTTGTAATTTTTATTGTGATCTCGTATCACCATTTTGTAATTTAATAGATTTATTTTATTTTAGTTACAAATGTATAATAGGAAATTATGTAATTTATTATGTAATTTTATTCATTCCGGAGTTCCCTAAGACGGATTTCTTCAAGAATGGCGATACATAAAGACGGTGTTACCTCGAGATGCGTGCCACAACCGAAGTTCAAGGGAACAATGGAGTTGGTTTCCGAATATGTAATAGTTAAATAGTTTTTCTATTTTAGGAAAGGCCATACTAGGATTTATTTATTTTTATGCTTGCATTTTATTTTATGTCGCATGCATCGCTAAATCGCCATAACTAAACATGCATTGTCATTTTATCGAGTTTATCGACCGTGTCAATTCGGATTATCGTAGTTCACCGCTTTAGTTCACATTAAAACGTGATAGATAATAAATTGACATGACCTCTCGCTAAAACAAACAATTGAGACATAGCCTTACCAAATAGTAGAAACCATGAAAACCTATTTCGCGAGGGAGTGCACTCGGCTACCCCGGGGTACAAACCTTGTTACGTAGGGGAAGTGGGTGATAAATGTCTATCCACCGAATTCATGTTGATGAGGGTTGCATCGGCTATCCCGTGCCTAAGTTGATGTGGGTTTGGATAATGGACACATTTATTCGAAATTTGGATTGTACTCAACAAAAGTTATTGATAAGGGTTGCATCGGCTACCCCGTGCCCTTGTTGATGTGTTTTGGGCTATAGATAAACATTAGAGTAATTTTATCGACCAAGAGTTCTAAATGTAGAATCGATTAAAAGGTTAATCCACCGAGTTATATTGATAAAGGTTGCATCGGCTACCCCGTGCCTAAGTTGATATGAATTTGGGTCTTGGAATCATTTATTATAGTTGGGTAGAGGTCACTATATAAATGTTCATATCTTGTTAATTTGCAAGTATGATTTAAAAAGACAAATGTTAATATTTCCTTTCCTCCATATTTGTAGTGCATTACAATGAATCCAACAAATGCTACCGCACCGATAACTATTGAGTCATATCACAATGTTCTTGACAACGTATGCTCCAACAACGATTTCGATACAACTAGAGAACTTCATTTCGGGATAGGTTCGGATGGAAACCTTAACTTCATCACCTCTTCTAAACCACCCACTTCAACTAGACCTCGTGTGAGTCCGTCTCAGGAAGACTACCTCATGCGATCTATAGGGTCTTTGTCTCTGGAAGATAAACATGCCAAAGCTAGTGGGAGCTCTAGCAATCAAGTTCTTGCTTCAAAGGGCAAGAGGTTCAAGAAGAAAGGAAAGAAAATCAAAAACTTCAAGCAAGTTAATGATGAGTGCCATTATTGCTATGGCATGGGACATTGGCTTAGGAATTGTCCCATGTATTTGCGAAATATAAGGGAAGGACTCATTACTCCAAAAGGTACAATTCCTAAAGAAATTTATGTTATTGATATAAATTATACTTCCACTACAACATGGGTACTAGATACCGGTTGTGGTTCTCACCTTTGTAATCATTTATAGGGTTTAAGAGATGTGGAGAGGCTTAGCAAGGGAGATGTGGATCTACGCCTTGGAAATGGAGCTCGGGTAGCGGCTGAATCCAAGGGAACTTATGTTTTAGCTTTGCCAAATGGATTTGAGTTGTATTTGCATAATTGTTTTTATGTGCCTACACTCTCTAAAAACATTATTTCAATCGCCATGCTAGACATGGACGGTTTTTGTTTTGTCATTAAGAACAATCGTTGTACTATTTCTAGGAACGACTTGGTTATAGGCCAAGCTTCCTCTATCAATGGCATTTACATTTTAGAGACCTCAAATCCGACTAATGATATTTATAACATTCAATCAAAGAAACTCAAAACAAGTGACCCAAGTGAAGCGTTCATTTGGCATTGTCGATTAGGTCACATAAACGAGAATCGCATCAAAAGATTAATTTCGACTAATGTGATTACACCATTTGATTATCAATCATTTGGTACATGCGAATATTGCCTACTTGGCAAAATGACTCGTAATCCTTTTAGTGGTAAAGGGACACGAGCTAGTGAGCTATTGGGACTCATACACACCGATGTATGTGGACTAATGACTATCACTGCTCGTGGTAATTATGACTACTTCATAACCTTCACCGATGATTTAAGTAGATATGGGTATATCTATTTAATGAAACATAAGAGTGAAGCGTTTGAGAAATTCAAAGAATTTCAAAACGAAGTAGAGAACCAATTGAACAAAAGGAATAAGGCACTACGATCCGATCGTGGTGGTGAATACCTTAGTCTTGAATTTTATTCACACTTGAAAGGTTGTGGTATTATATCACAACTTTCTCCACCCGGAACACCACAACTGAATGGTGTTGCCGAAAGGAGAAATCGAACCCTACTTGATATGGTTCGATCCATGATGAGTCAAACCGAGTTACCGAACTCGTTTTGGGGATTTGCAATCCAAACTGCAATTCTATCTTTAAATAATAGTCCCACTAAAGCCACCGAAAAGACTCCATTTGAAACATGGAAAGGAAAAGTTCCTAATCTATCCTACATGAAAATTTGGGGATGTGATGCTTACGTCAAATCTAAACCCGACAATAAGCTTGCCCCAAGATCTGAAAAGTGCATCTTTGTAGGCTATCCTTTGACCTCTCGAGGTTACTATTTCTATAAACCTCAAGATAACAAAGTGTTTGTGTCTTGCGAGGCTGTCTTCTTAGAACGAGAATTTATTTCTAAGAGACAGAGTGGGAGAAATTTTGAACTTGATGAAGTTCAAGAGCCACAAACCGAGGTAGAGACGCAAGAAAATGTTCCTTCGTCGTCTAACGCGGTTGTACCTCCTCCACTAAGAAGGACGGGCCGAGTAATTCGCCATCCCGATCGATATGTGGGACTTATCGAGGAAGATGGAACACTCGATGTGTTGCTTATAGAAAGTGACGAGCCCGCCACCTACAAGACCGCAATCTCTAGTCCAAATTCCTCCTTATGGCTTGTAGCCATGAAGTCTGAAATGGATTCTATGCATGAAAACCAAGTTTGGGACTTGGTAGATTTGCCTAAAGGGGCAAGACCCCTTCAATGCAAATGGATATTCAAAATCAAAAATGGCATAGAAGGACATGATGATGTCTACAAAGCTAGGCTAGTGGCAAAAGGATTTACCCAAGTCCAAGGTCTCCATTATGATGAGACCTTCGCCCCCGTAGCCATGCTAAGATCCATACGGATTATGTTAGCGATTTCCGCATTTCATGACTATGAAATATGGCAAATGGATGTCAAAACCGCTTTTCTAAATGGGCATTTAGAAGGGGAGGTGTACATGATACAACCCGAAGGTTTTGTTGATTCTAAAAATCCTAACAAAATGTGCAAGCTTAAGAGATCTATTTATGGTCTTAAGCAAGCATCTAGAAGTTGGAATCATCGATTCGATCATGTGATAAAGGAAAATGGTTTCACTCGAAGTGTTGAGGAACCATGTTTATACATGAAATTCAGTGGGAGCAATGTTGTGTTCCTAATATTGTATGTCGATGACATACTACTCATTGGAAATGATATTCCAATGTTGTCTTCTGTTAAGAAGTGGTTAGGTAACCACTTCCAAATGAAGGATTTAGGAGAGGCACAACGCATATTAGGTATCCGGATCTATAGAGATAGATCCAAGAGGATATTGGCACTAAGTCAAGAGTCTTATGTTGATAAGATTCTTCGACGATTCAGCATGGACAAATCCAAAAGGGGTTTGGTACCTATGGTAACCGGGATGATATTGAGCAAGACTCAATGTCCCTCCGAACCCCATGATGTTGAACGCATGAAGTTGATCCCTTATGCTTCCGCTGTTGGATAAATCATGTATGCCATGATATGCACACGTCCTGATGTCTCGTATGCCTTGAGCATGACGAGTAGATATCAAGGAAATCCAGGTGAGAGTCACTGGATTGCAGTCAAGAACATCCTTAAGTACTTGAGAAGAACAAAGGATTCTATCCTTGTGTTTGGAGGAGACACTGAGTTGCGTATTAATGGATACACGAACTCAAGTTTTCAAACAGATAGAGATGACTTAAAATCACAAGTTGGTTTCGTGTTCATGCTCAATGGTGGTGCCGTAAGCTGGAGAAGCTTCAAGGAAGCTGTAACCGCGGATTCTACAACGGAGGCTGAGTACATAGCAGCATCAGAAGCTGCCAAGGAAGCTGTGTGGATCAGGCAATTCACGGAAGGTCTAAAAGTAGTACCTACCGCCAATGATCCCATCACTCTCTATTGTGATAATAGTGGAACGATCTTCCAAGCTAAGGAGCCAAAGTCTAGTAATAGATCTAGACATGTACTTAGAAAATATCATGTAATAAGAGATTTTATTGAAAGGAAGGAAATTGCGATTTGTAAGGTTGGGACGGATGACAACATAGCCGATCCGCTCACCAAGCCTTTATCGCAGGCTAAACATGATGGACATGTTACGTCCATGGGACTTAAACGTGTACCAAATTTTTGTTAGATTTTGAAATGAAGTAAAAGTGTTGTTTTTGTTCATGTTCACAATCACATTTGTCTTTTATCTTTAATTTATACATTGTTACATCCAAACGGGTTGTGAAGACAATTGAACCCCGTTAAAGTGAACACGGATTAACATAGTATTTGCCTATAGTCACTTGTATGAGGTGACGTCTCGAAGTGACTAGAGTGTGAGGCGATTGATGGCAAGTTCAAGTGCCATAGAGTCATGTGAGATGACTAGTCGATCACATAGGCGGTATTTAGGAGCATTTTGTCGGGCCTTATGACCGCTTATAGAGTTCTGGCAAATTTATATAGCCTGGTCGTGGCGAGAGCTACTATAGTATTCTAATGAGTCGATTCTTTTGACTAAAGACTATTCACCTAAGATGGCACGGTTTCAGATTAACTTTGATTTGTGTTACTACGACCTTCGTAAATGGGGTCCAATGGGCATATTTTGGGTTATGGTGGCTGTGGCTAGTCGAAGGGAATGAGTGCGATAGGAATTATCCACCCCTAGTCAGGGTTATAACAATATCTCAGGGCCACTCGAGGAGTAATGAACTGGAAATGCGTGGCCACGCTCGGAAAGTATCTATGACAGATAACTCCGGTCAATCAGTTATTCTCCAGATCGAGGAAACCACTCTCGATATGATCACTTGCAAGTACGACCTGAAAGACACCTTGCATTGAGTGGGAGATAGTAATAGGATAAGAGAATTGGTGACGCACACTTGTCGAGGACAAGTGGGAGATTGTTGGGAAATGTGTCCTCAACAATAGTGCGATCGTATGATTTAAATATCATTATTAAATCTCATTTTAAAGAATACAATTGGGAAGTATTTATACTGTCAACTAGTCAACATATATCGGTAATGATTGGGTCGACTAGAGTTTGACATTACTTGTCGTGTGACGGTGGTGATCGATTGACCCCTAGGTCATACCTATAGGGCAACACTCTTAATTGATCATTTAATTAATCGTATAATGTTACGAGTTAATTAAATTACTTGAAAAATTGACGGACGATTTTGGAAGTAAAATTTACGTATCAAATTGAAATGTGATTAAATGAGATACGGTCTGAGTAATCGAATTGTATCATTACTCGGATGAAATTATTGTTTAAAGAAACAATTGAATTTGAATGAATTATTATAAATACGATTTATAAGCTGGTGAAATATTTTGGTACAAGTAATTTTGAATTACTAAGTTGACTGTTGTATATGACGTATTTTTATTAATACGTTGATTTTTAATATGTTAAAAATACATAACAACTTATGTTACATATGACATGTGACATATTGACATTTGACAAAAATAATATGGAATCCATATTACAATAAGTGCCGAAAATTGGAGGTGGTTTAGGCTAATTGTGGTTGATTAAATAAGTGGAAAACACAATCATTCTATAGAGAGCCTAGCCATGCAACCCTAGTTTGCATTGTGAAGGCAAACAAGGGCATGCATTGGGTCTTTCTCTTCACCCTTTCTACCCTCCTACCCGGTTTCACCCTAGGAAAGACAAAAGGATTTTTGTCTTATATTTTGATAAAAACACTACATGCATTAGTGTGGATCATTCTATGATTATTCATTCTTACTTCTAAATATTTTAGAAAGAGAAAAACCTCTAAAATCCCTCTCCTCTAACCGGTTTTAGGGAGTAAAAACCAAACAATTTTTGGTTCAATTTTTCACTAGATTAATATTATACTAGCTCAAATAATATTAATTAGATTAAGAGTTAGCTTTGGGTATTATTCCTAAGGAGAGATCCTACACTTGGATCTTGTTCTTCCATTAAAGGAAAGCTCAAGAACAAAAGAAAAGGAGATTTCTTTTGTGCCCATTTGAACCGAAATTTCAATGTAAGAACATGATTTCTCCTCTATTTTTCATATTGTTTGCATGCATAAAATCCGTATTTAATTTTATGACAAATTAATTAAGACATATATGAGTATGTTAATATGTATATAGATCTACATTTCCTTCAAACTTGGCCCTATACATCACCGTGAAATACTTGAAAAAAAAACATACCCATGGTCTTGGTGGATGACGTATCTATAATCAACGTCATTCCTCTCGAAACGGCTCATAGATTAGGGATCAAAGAAGCTGACCTAGTCCTAACCAATCAAGGAGTTCGCGCCTATGACGTTACTCGTTGTAAGGTTGTAGGTCTTATCACCCTAACCATCACAACGGGAGCCTTGGAGAGGCAAACCAGTTTCCAAGTAGTCGACATCGACGCATCATTCAATATGCTTCTAGAGTGCCCCTGATTCATGCTGCCAAAGCCGTCACATCAACCCTTTACCAGAAAATCAGGGTCCCCTTTAACGGAAAAGCAATCAGAATTCCTGCATCCCCAATTAAGACTGTCATGAAAAAGGGGATAACTTCTGAAGTCATTGAGGAGCTCGATAACAAAATGTGGGGATTCATAGTCGTGAACGCCTTAAGCAACAAACCATCACCTTTTGATTATAATCCATTCTCAAACCTCACGATCAACCGCATCTTGATGCGCCAGGGGTACTTCCCGGGCATGCCTCTCAACCGCTAAAAATCACCTTGCCTCCCATGAAACAGGCCAACGTCCTCAACATCCCTTTCGGACTAGGCTACGAGCCCACCAATGAAGACATTCGGGAGATGGGTCTCCTTGTAAAGAAGCATAAAAAGCAATGGGTCATCCTCCGCCCATATCACTTGACCCTCAATGGCTATTTCGTCATCAAGGGAGACTTTGAACTTTACAGTGGCTTTCCTGAGCCAGTCTATGACCCAATAACAAAGGTCAAGCATCCGGGTATAGAAGTCTTTCAAGACTGCTATTTCATCCCTGATAACAACACCAATGTTGCATCAATCAAGTCTTAATCAACGCCTTGCCTTGACGGGCGAGTTGTGAGCCTCCTTTTCGGAGAAGACAACATCAAGCACGTCAACTACGACGACATCGTAAACATTGCTCTCAAAGACAACCAGTTCAACCTTACTGCCTTAATCTCTGATGCTAACTCAGAGAAAACTATCCAAGGCTGGAGGAAGACTTTCAAGTGGACCGATCGTCAAGGCCGCACTCTCAAGATCACAACTGGAGAAGGCCCCATGTTCAAGGAGGGAAGTGAAGACGAAACCAAGTCTGAGTCTGATGAGAATTCTGAGTAAGTGTCTGTCGTACGTAACACCTCTTCTTCATCTGGTCCTCTCTTTTTTCCATTATTATAGGCATTACTACTCTTCTTTGATGGTGAAGTTCGTTTAGGGATAGATCGTTGACTACTACGTGATTTCTCTGCTAAATTTCGTGCCATAGTAACGAATTAAAGTGCCCTAATTAATGGTTGTAAAACAAGTTTTTTGTCGCCTTACAGTCGTCTCTCATATTAGGGTTAGCCTCGCTTGACGTATGTGGTTATTTATCATTTCTCATATTAATATACGATATCAATACGATTGTAAGACGAGTCTCCGCTAAACCGCTATTGCTAACAACAAATAGAATGTCTACTTGTTAATTTTTTAAATGTAATTTATTTAAATATATACTGATATTTAATTTGTTAAATATGCATTATTACGCCTAATGACATATTACTTGTCATATGTCACACAAATTACAAATGACAAATTACAAAAGATAAAATGGAGTCCATTTTACATATGGGTGCAGGTTTTAAGTAGGTTGTTTATGGTTTTATGGTTTATTTTCTTCCAAACTCTCTAAAAAGCCCCAACTCTGATTACTGCAGCCAGAACAGTAACTCTTCCCATTTTTCCCATTTTTCCCTGCTTACCATTAGTATTTGGTTTTTTTCGCTGCTTTGTTCTATTGTCTCTCTATCTATCTATCTCTCATCTCATCTCTCTATCTTTATGTTCTCCTGAGAGTGAAATTTGACGACTGCCATTTTTGTTCTTCTTTCTTTTCGTTTGTGTATCTAATCTAATCTAATTCCACCATAGACACTTCCATTCTTCATCGCTGTTCCAGAACTTCCACTATTTTCGTCTTCCTGCAGTTTCTGCTTTTTCATTGAGGGTTGTTTTTTCATCGATGGTCACACTTCAGGTCAGTCTTTTTGCTTTTTTCCATATATTATTTATTTTTTGGTTTTTAATTGATTTCATGCAATCATTTGGGACTTTTTAAAGGTTTATTAATTGAATTGATTGCATGCATTAATTTGGACGAATTGAAGTTCTTCTGGGATATTTGCGTGCTTCGCTTTAATCTTTTCGAATTTGGCATGAGCAGGATTATTGAATGTGAGTTAGTTTAAGATAATCTATGGTTTAATTTTTGGATTAAGATTGATTGCATGCAGTGATTTGGCCATTTTTAGAGGTTTAGATTGTTATCTATTGTCGCGAATGAAGTGAGTCGGATTCTGTGTGACTTGTTTTTACCGTTTTTCTCTTTTACTTGTTTTCGTTAATCATCAGATGTTTAGCATTAGCATTAAGATTGTTATCAATGGTCCTAGATATGAACCATTGATAAGTAGTAATAGAGTTCAAGGTACTTAATTGATGATGCTTTTCTAGCTGTCTTTAAGAGAGACCAATTTCATGATTGCTTGCAAAGTTCCATGTGATTGATTGCCAAGGTGGCAAACTATGCATGCTCGTCCTTATTTTACAGCTTCATGGCTTAAAATGGGTCATTGATATCGAGAAGTCCATGATGGGCTTAACTCTTCTTCTGCCTTTTTTTTTGTTCCCCTGGGATCAAAACCGCACAGGAGTTTTTTGTGAATGTTCTTCACATTAGCTCCTTTCTGATTGTGCTCTCGGATTAACTATTTTATCTAGGACTTTAAATTGTGCTCTCGATACAGAGCACTTGGACCTTCTTAGGATGGATATTTTGAGGGGAATAGGATAAACGCAATATCCATATAGAGCTACAACTGCATCTTTTGGAGCTTGTTGACATTCTTGTGGAGAAACCTTCACAATATGCTAGGAGAGTTGAGGAGACATCGCTCATATTTAAGAATCTACATAACCTACTCAGCTAATTGCTTTCTCACTAGGTACTCTATAGATGAGTTGCTTTTCCCATTCTGTGTTTCATGTTCCTGTACTTCAGTAGTGGTTGACTTGTGCAATGAAATTTTGTCACTTCTAATTGTAGGCTAGAGCCACACTTATTCGCATTCTAGAGCTTAAAATACAACTGAGAAAAGAAGCTATTGAGGATATTTAAATGTGTGTTTTGTGTCCGTGATCATCTAATTCATTATATGCACAGTTATTAAAAGAAAATGATGAAACATCCTCTTCTTTCTTCTTTTTTTATACAAAAAGGCAGTGTTTGTTGAGATTCCTTTGCATGGCTGACCACTAAGATATTATGGCTAAATAAAATGTATTAAATGAGCTTCTACTCTAGAAGCATGTATTTTGGAAATTGTTCAGCATTTCAGAATGTTGAGACCATATGGAGGTAATGTATCACATGGCGGGGTGCCCGAAAGTCCGGTTATATTAGGTGGATTGCAAAATCTAAGAATGTGGAGTTAGACAACAAAATTAGTCCTGTGTTGTTAGCACGATGCATTGCGCACACTATTGTATTTGACCTAGCTTACGTCTAGCCATTAACTGAATGCTCAGATGATTCCCGGTAATTTAGGCAACTCCATGCCCTATTTCAAGCAATCATAAGTATTAATCTTTATGCAGGTTCCCGAAATTGCATGGCGAAAGCAAATCGCGAGTATCTCGATGAGCTTACCACCTCCAGCAGAAGCTACAAAATCCTATTTACAGACGATTAAGACGATTTGCATACTGGTAAGCAGGCTCTCAATGTTATTTTTTCATATGATTGCATCAGATATGACTATGATCTTTTCATGCCGGTGCTAAGGTATCTGATAGATATATTAATCAATAGAAATGGTTTGGTGGCAATCATCTCACACATTATTATTTAATTGATACTCTCTCCATCCCAATCATTTGTTTACGTTTGGTTACAATACCCATCACAAAAATATCGGTATTTTAACCAAAGGTAAACAAATGATTGGGACAGAGGGAGTATAACTTTCTTAAGAAAATATGAAATTAGCTTTTTCCATAGAAAAAACAACCTTTTGATGTCTGCTTTGTTAATCATTGCCACTGTATTAGATGTAAATTTTCGGCTGTGTTTCTTTGGACTGACTGCAGGATGAACTAGAAAACTCCTATAGCGAAATGCTTTAGCAGAACAAGGATTCACTCAATTGGTGAAGGTATCTCTTTGGACCGAGTGTTTTCGGCATTTTCGTTTATCTGTTCTTTAGTCAGTTATGACTGACAAGAAAACATAATTTGTGCGAGCAATCTAAATGTTTTGATTTATTGAAATTCCACAAACCCACCTTTCCCGTCACTCCTCTAAGTTGTTTAATTTCCTTCATTTAAGTTATTTCAAATCTTTACACACTAATATAAATGTTAATAAAAATCGTACTCTCTCTGCTGAGTGTTAAAGAAGACTGAGATTCATAATCTTTGAATATGGTAGTGACGGCCGTACACTTACCATCAGTCCATTCACTTTCTCGGTTCGTAGTGAGGGCTGATTTGATCTTGTGTGTTTGTTTTGGCAAATTTTATCAATTATGCCAAATTTTCTCATGTTGAAAGTTAGAATGCTGGTTATTTTTGAACCTCGCCAGTTCCCTGTGAACTGTTCAGTTGCATCGAGCAATTAAGTATTGCTATATATTTGCTTAAGAAATGATTAAGAGTATAATTACCTTCGTTTTGTTCAAATTCAGAGTGAGTGTAGGAGGGATAGTGGAGAGTTGTTATAAACATGATATTCACAAATGAATAGAAGAAATGCCCTTGGTTTACAAGCACAATATTAAGACATATTACAACCGTTAAATGAGTCTTACCCTTACCGAGACAAAAGCGCTTCTCCCAAATACTCGTGGCTGAAGTAGTAGTCATGGCCCTAGCGGAGTAGAGAAAAAAGTGGATGCTTATGGGCATAAGTGAGGTTGAACAAAAGTGATAGTGCAGAGGAGGCCATTATTGATGAGAGAAATGGGAACTACTACGCTCTTCAGCCAAACTTGGGCACCAATCATAAGAAAGAAGGCGCCATTCTTGACATTAACCCATAACTGGGCAGTTCTATTAGAAAATCTGTTTCAAGAGACAGATCTTTTTGTGAATTATAGCACAGTTATTGCCTGATATATCTCAATTGTGTTTTCCACCACCCTTGATGTTTTACTACTGTAAACCATGAGATTGATTTTGCCCCAGAAATATTGAGACTTCTAACCAAATTGAACTTATGCTAACTCTCAACTGTTAGGCAAAAATATATCTTCGGTACTTTATGGGTCATTCGAGTCTCCTATATTTCGACACAGAGTTGGAGTTACGAAGCCATAGGCGAGAGTCCGTGCTACTCTGAATCTGTATTTTTCTGGAAGTGTAAGTGAAATTCTCCGCCTTTATTAGTTTTAATCCTCCTTTGTCATTTCTTGTTTTTCCAACATGTTATGATTTATACCAAGTCACTGATCATTCTTGATGCTATTGCCATGAAAATGCTATGATTCACAGCAGCTCACTTTGTCAGGAATTTAGTGATCTATTTTGCTTTATCCTATCTCCCCATCTTTATATCTTTTGAAGTCGAGTGATTATGAGCAGAGACTTACATTCATTCACTTTAAGTGCATTATATGAAGGGAATTTTATAGGACTTTAAAATTTAAATCCAAATGGACTAGATTAGGAGCATTAAAACCATCTTACTCATTAGCAGTAGCCATCTTAAAGTATCTAGGCTATGTCAGTTACGATTTTATCCCATTAATATTGTCTTTATTTTTATAGTTATATCATGTGAGACGGACAGGATTTGAACCCTCATGAGTACCGCCACTCATGACTTTACCAAATGTTGGAGTATTAACATTTGAAGAGAACATGTCATGCCGAAGTTCTGTGATGTGTGTAATTACTTATGCAGGTTAAGTCATTTAGGACGAAGGAAGAGGTCGATGAATGACTTCTTACGAACCTAGTGCACAGTCCATGAGCACTGCATTTCAAAGAGAAAAATGGAACAATCGGCTACGGTATTCAAACTAACACGACAACAGTCTTTATAAGAGGCAAAATTGAAGACCCTACCATCAAATTCCAACTCCCATTTCAGCTTCTGCTGAATGCGAAATTGCTAGATTTCTGATCAAAGGAATTGGCCCGACTTGCTTAAAGTACTGTTAGCAGTTTATTTAGCCATTCATTTTGTTTAAATTACATTGTGTGTTTATAAATAAGGACTCCTTTGTTGTTTGGATAATGGCCAGGCCCAAATTTCAGCTGGACAGTCGGTTTGACCGAATTCGCACACCCTCCAGCAGATCCCTTCTCAACCATGGAATCCAGTGGTCTAACCTTTTCAGTTCAGACTGGTATTTTTATCCCTATCCATTGTCATTTTGATCTTTGGTACAATTCTACGAGACTATATCTTAACTATTGTATGTGCCTTAACGATAACTGGCATGTAAAAAAAATGACATATTTTCTGGATGTGGAATTTCATGTCAAAGCTCTTATCCGTTACTTGCTCGCCCCTTTGATTATTTGTTGAATTATCAGTTGTAGGTAATTATGTGGCTATTGATGATGATGCTAGGTGGTTCATGTGGAAAAACAAGTCTGGTAAATAGTTAAAGATGGTTTTTGGTGATGAATCTGGTGAAGATTTTAGAAACTTCTCTGCTTAATTATTGTTATTTATTATAGTTATATTGAATAGATGACACCATGACAAAGTATCCTATCTATTATATCTATTGTACTCACTTTTACTATTTGAAATTGATCTGTTTAATTTTGGCGCAAGTGAGCAATTTTGAAAGGAGAGTATGTTATATAGGAATGCACAAGTGAATAGTGCTACACTATGCCTGATTTCAAATGGTGATGGTACAAATGACCATGAGAAAATAAAATCATGACAAATTTACAATTGGGTAATTCCATTGAATCGCCAAAAAAAAGAAAAACGGGAATCGTCAAATAACATGATGATGTATCAAGATATGTAGGCATGGTCATTATTACCAATTGGCAAGATTATTACCTCTGAACTTCGAGGTTCAAGTTCATTTATTTAGGAGATATAAGAGAGAAGGCTTTTACCGAACTGATACATATAGCTGAACGGACGTTTGGCAAGTGACTCTGATATTTATATCAAAGTGCTATATTCCTTGTCTACTTAATATGACCATGTTTTGCAGGTTGAAAAACATCATATTTATCTCTATCCTGCATTGTAAGTAGCACATTCAGAGTTTCATACTTACTCTATGGTGCAAGCACATATCAAGTTACCTCGATTCGAGACAATGTTACTGAAGGAAATGTAGATCTATATACATATTAAACATACTCATATATGTCTAATTAATTTGTCATAAAATTAAAACGGATTTTATGCATGCAAACATTAATAAAAGAGAAGAGAAATAATGTCCTTACATTCAATATTTCGGCTATATTGGGCACAAGAGAGATCACCTTTCTCTTCTTGTTCTTGAGCTATTCCAAATGGAAGAACAAAGATCTAAGAATAAGATCTCTCCCTAAGCTTTATACCCAAGGCTTTCTCTTAATTAGAATTAATATTATGAGTACTAGATAATATTAATTCTTGTGAAAAATGACCCAAAAATATGGTTTGTGCTCTTGAATATTCGGTCAAGAGTAAGGGGATTTTGGAGTTTATTTCTCTAGAATTCTCATAAATTATAGAGAGTATTTTTAATTTTCTTACACTAGAAAATAAGATGTTGAAGGAATGAATTGATTAGGAAAAGAAAAACTCTTTCTTTTCTCTTCATTTGGCCGAAATAATGGCATTGGGTAGGTTGCCCAATAGCTTTCATTTTTGCTCTTCACAAGAGACCAAGCATGCAAAGCCAACTACCCATTGTTATGATTGTGTTTCCATTTAAAATAAATAACACAATATAAACTATATGTCCACCCACATTTTCGGTTTTAAGACATAAAATGGAGAATCCATTTTATTTTTGTCATTTGTCAAATTTGTCACATGTGACATGTTACATGACATGTCACAATGTAATGTATTTTTAACATATTAAAAATCACATACTCATAAAATATGTCATTTTACAAAATCGACTAGTAATTCGTAATTACTTGTACCAAAAATGTTTCCAAATTATAAACTACAACAATCTGTATTTATAATAAATTATTCATTCCGTTTTAATTGTTTCTTTAAACAATAATTTCATCCGAGTAATGATACAATTCAATTACTCCGACCGTATCTCATTTAATCACATTTCAATTTGATACGTAAATTTTACTTCCAAAATCGTCCGTCAATTTTTCAAGTAATTTAATTAACTCGTAACGTTATACGATTAATTAAATAATCAATTAAGAGTGTTGCCCTATAGGTATGACCTAGGGGGTCAACTGATCACCACCGTCGCACGACAGTAATGTCAAACTCTAGTCAGCCAATCATTACCGATATATGTTGACCAGTTGACAGTATAAATACTTCCCAATTGTATTCTTTAAAATGAGATTTAATAATGATATTTAAATCATGTAATCGCACTATTGTTGAGGACACATTTCCTAACAATCTCCCACTTGTCCTCGACAAGTGTGCACCACCAATTCTCTTGTCCTATTACTATCTCCCACTCAATGCAAGGTGTCTTTCGGTCGTACTTGCAAGTGATCATATCGAGAGTGGTTTCCTCGATCCGGAGAATAACCGATTGACCGGATTTATCCACTCGGATACCTTCCGAGCGTGGCCACGTATTTCCGTTCATTACTCCTCGAGTGGCCCTGAGATATTGTTTTAACCCTGACAAGGGGGTGGACAATTCCTATCGCACTCATTCCCTTCGACTAGCCACAGCCATCATAACCCAAAATATGCCCATTTGACCCCATTTACGAAGGTCGTAGTAACACAAATCAAAGTTAATCTGAAACTGAGCCATCTTAGGTGAATAGTCTTTAGTCAAAAGAATCGACTCATTTGAATACTATAGCAGCTCTCGCCACGACCAGGCTATATAAATTTGCCAGAACTCTATAAGCGGTCATTAGGCCCGACAAAAAGTTCCTAACAGTCTGCCTATGTGATCGACTAGTCATCTCACATGACTCTATGGCATTTGAACTTGCCATCAATCGCATCACACTCTAGTCACTTCGAGACGTCACCTCATACAAGTGACTATGGGCGAATACAATGTTAATCCGTGTTCACTTTAACGGGGTTCAATTGTCACTACAACCCGTTTGGATGTAACAAAGTATAAAAGGAGTTTTTAAAGAAAAACTCGAACGACAAATGCGATTATCACATATGAATAGTCAATGCCTGATTACTATTTCATATCCTATAATCTAATTTGATCTTGTACGTAGTTGTTCATTTCAATTCAATTGAAATGACATGACTCATCATGTTTAGCCTTTGAGAAGGCTTTGGTTAGTAGGTTTTATCAATTTCTTGTACCTTACTCAACCTTACTACATACTTGTTTTCCTTTGTAATGTATACATTTGCATCACAAAACTTTCTGAGTACGTGTCGAGATCCAATCAAGACATAGGCCTTCTATCCTTATAACAGCTCCCACTGATTTCGCAGTGTGCGGGACTCTTCCTTCTTGCACATCTCATGATCGCAAGTGTACTCAATTTCCGTTATAAATATCTCTCATTGTTCTTTATTGCCTAGAACGATTCTAGAAAATCTACTTCTTAATTAACTTTGCCACAATGGTATCTTAACCATCCTAGTGTGTTTTGATTATGGTTTTGTCGGAAACCATGCGCAATCTCAATTGTCAATTGTCACTTGTGTAACACCCTTACACAAAATTGCATCATAAACACTTTGCATTATAGCCTTAATGCTTCTGCAAGCACTTAAGGACAATCTTTATGGCGTACTTGGCAAAGATTACTTAAATTCGATTTTGAAAACAATTCATCATACTCAAAGCATATGAAGTGTTATACATCATTATTCATTTAATTGATTCGGCAGCGGAAGCAAATGAAATCAATCAAATATGTTCAATTTAATTGAACTAGTCATGAATCTTATCAACATAAGACTTCTTACTGATGCTTATATCATGTGGATTTATCTTCATAAATCCGGATATTGAAGATGTATTATAATACTCCAAAAGTCTTAAATCATTCGCAATGATCAATATGTCATCCACATATCGGACTAATTAAAACTTCCGTAACTCCCACTAAACTTCATGTATAAACACAACTTCTCGACTTATCGAGAAATGTTTTATCACATGATCCAAAATGTTGATTCCAACTCATTGATGTCCTACTTAAGATCCTCTCTTAAGTTTCACATTATCTTAGGATTGCAAGAATCTTCAAAACTCAAGATATGTATTGAATACATTCCTTCTAATTGAAGAAGTGGGTTTTAGATTCACTCGCTATGTATTTCATAATAACGAAACACAATCCCTAAGAAGATCCCAATAGGCTTAAGCATTTCAATTGGTGCAAAACCCTTTGCAACCAATCTTGCTTGAAATATCTCTTTATTAGTGCAAAACCCTTTGTCACTAATCAAGCCCTTTTGTTTCGGATTTTTATGGCTCTAAGCCTTGTATTGAGTTGTGACTTAAACACTCTTATGTAAGTCATATGTTCATTACTTTCTAGAAGTAATCAATTTGAATCAAACGATTTCTTTGTAAGTTATAAGCTCTTTACTTTCTTAAAAGTAACATGAATCCATCATTTTTATCAATTTGACGAATTTAACCTCCTAGGTTTTAAAGAAACAACATCTTACACAAAAACGTCTCATGTAGCCAAGAAAGACCAGTTTCTTGCGACATAACATTCTTTGTGGCTCTTGAATAATTTTCTCCCACTCTGTCTTCTAGAAATAAACTTATATTTTAGAAAGACAGACTTCACGAGCCGCAAAACCCGTCGTACTCGTGTTAATTGAAGAGGGAAAAATGAGCATTTGTTTCTTTGTGAAAACTTACAACCATGGTACCCTTACCATTTCATATCTCATATGATTCGATTTAGTGGAAAAATAATTTAGACAAAAATGATAAAATCCCCAAAAGGATCAAGTAACTCAAAGTAACTTGATTGAAATCCAAACCATATCGAATAGCGTTTGATTTCTTATCTAATCACACATTATTCCATAATGCGTGCTAGGAGAGATTAACTTGTGATACTATATCACATTTCCTTTGCTTATATCAAAGTCTTCACTTTGATAATCCCATCACGACTAAATCGTGATTCCTTGAACTCTAAGAAATTCTTCAAAGATTTCTCTATTTACCTTATTAAGTGAACATATTATCGTCAACTTAAATCGTTGGTAAAAGAAAATGATCAACCTATTTTGGATCGATGATTTACAAACTCGATCTCCTTTTCAACCAAAAGGCACGAGACATCTTGCTTTGAATACAAGATACGCATACACCATTAACAACCTAATGGTTTCAAGAGTACTCGATAACTCTTTGCGTTCATCATTCCAAAATTTAAGGTTTAATCTTGGGTTACCAATTTGAGTCTTACATCATCTTCATGATATATCATTCTAGTTTGGTTTAGAATATAATCACCTTGATGATGGGCTAGCCATACATCAAATCATGGTGTAAAGGGTCACAAAGGTGAAAACCTCTTTTGTATCTTAACAAGTTTATATTCTTATTTAGAGTTTATGCACTTAATAGTCATAATTAAGTACAACTTTAAATCCAAAAACTAGATTGAGTACACAATTACTCTGTCTCTCGATATCATTGTTGCTAGTCGTCATATTCTAATCATCCTATGTATCAAGTACAATGATGAAAACCTCCATTGGTTTCTAATATAGACGAAGTAGTACTTAGCAAAATTTTATGTTTAATCAAATAAACATTTTTAAAGAAGAAGGTCCCATTAGATGTCCCACAACTAACTTGTTGATTCTTCAATAATTTGGGGTAGTTTCCTTTCTCGTGTCCAACATTTTAAGACAATGGAAACTTTATCGGTCGGGATTGATAGGTTTAGTATCGTTATTCTCAACAACTTTACCATTAACATTACCTTGTATCAATTCCATTATAATCTTTACTTCTTGAACCTCGTCCTCATCTTAACGGTTTAAGAGAATGCTCCCACTCATTTCAATGAGTCTTTGCTTTGAGAAGCAAAATTGAATTCATGAAGATTACTCTTCATTTGTTCGTTTTAATCTTAAAACTTTCATTGAAGTGGTTGCGCTATTTTGGTCATTTACGAATTCTGACAAAACTAATTACCAAAACAATTTATCGCTTCAAGGTACTTAATTCATTTAAGTATATGAATAACAATCCATTGTAAGTAGATGTGTTAGTCAATAATCAAAAACCTGTTTGATAATGAATAACTTTAATCTATACTCTTTACAAGAGATCCTTATCAATGGTTCATTTGAGGTTTTAGAAGCAAATTCATATTTGTCTTTAGTTACGATATTTTAATGGAGATTTGAATCAAAAACGAAATGATATCGTATATGAATTGGGTAAAGAAATAGAACAATATAAAAACGGAATAGTGGAAAACTTAACATTTATCGTTTTATTAATACTTGGAAAAACAAGTATAGCATTTACATAGTGACCTCTACCCAACTATGATAAATGATTCCAAGACCCAAATTCATATCGACTTAGGCACGGTATGGCCGATGAAACCCTTATCAATATAACTCGGTGGATTAACGCTTTAATCGATTCTACTTTTAGAACTCTTGGTCGATAAAATTACTCTAATATTTATCTATAGCCCGGAACACATGCAACTACGGTCGCGAATACTTCCGTTGAGCTCAATCCAAATTTCGAATAAATGTGTCCATGATCCAAATCCACATCAACTTGGGCACGGTATGGCCGATGAAACCCTCATCAACATGAATTCGGTGGATTGACATTTATCACCCACTTCCCCTACGTAACAAGGTTTGTACCCCGGTAGGGCCGAGTGCACTCCCTCACGAAATAGGTTTTCATGGTTTCTACTATTTGGTAAGGCTATGTCTCAATTGTTTTGTTTTAGCGAGAGGTCATGTCAATTTATTATCTATCACGTTTTAAGTGAACTAAAGCGGTGAACTACGATAATTCGAATTGACACGGTCGATAAACTCGATAAAATAAGACAATGCATGTTTAGTTATGGCGATTTAGCGATGCATGTGACATAAAATAAAATGCAAGCATAAAAATAAATAAATCCTAGTATGGCCTTTCCTAAAATAGAAAAACTATTAATCTATTACATATTCGGAAACCAACTCCATTGGTCCCTTGAACTTCGGTTGTAGCACGCATCTCGAGGTAACACCGTCTTTATGTATCGCCATTCTTGAAGTAATCCGTCTTTTGGAACTCCGGAATGAATAAAATTACATAATAAATTACATAATTTCCTATTATACATTTGTAACTAGAATAAAATAAATCTATTAAATTACAAAACGGTGATACGAGATCACAATAAAAATTACAACCGAATCGATATTCCCATACATTTCGGAAATACCAATTAAAATCTAAGGCCATACTAAGTAAAATTACATAATTCAAAATTACATAAATTAAAATTATGACAATCATAAAGAAAATGCAGCATTATATTATGTATGAACATGCTCAATTTTTATGCTAAATCGCCTTTTAATTTGCCAATATCGTATATTACTCGGTTTTTACGGATTCGCGTGATTTCAACATTTTATAATCACAAAAATACATAAACTCATATTTATGCATAAGTTAATTACCCTAACCTCTTAGGACTCAAAATATAGTCTTCACTAATAATTTGACCATAATTAACTTTTATTTACTTAAATTGTTCATAAATGGACCAAAAATTACAAAAATAAGCTATTTAACTTCAAATAAATCCAAAATTTCAAATAAATTTGAAATTTGAAATTTAAATTCATGAACATTCTGGAAAAATTCCATGACACTCATAATGTTCAAAATCTTAGGTTAAAAATTTCGAAAATTTTCCGGAAAAACAATGTTGCGGTTTATCGATATTTAATAAAATAATCATAAAAACATGGAAAAAAAATTTTCATTAACTTTTCATTTTAGATCTGGAAAAATATAATAAAATGCAACATTAGACGTTTTTCCTAAGTCATAGATTATGTTTTATTAATTTTTCAACTAATAATGTCACTATTTATGTCATTTTTCTTCAAAAATTCATAAATCATGCTAAAAGACTTCTTTATAGCCAATTATTTTACACACATCTTGTAAAATTGCATGTGACAACATATAAATTTTCTATGACCAGATTCGAAATTTAACTCATATTAACCTATTTTTCTCTTAAATCCGAATTTAATAATAAAAAATTCATTTTTCGAGCATAACAAGTGCAAAAATTATGAAAATTTACAGGTTATCTCAAAATAATATATGTAACAACATATCCAAAAACCAAGTGAAAATTCGAAGTATAGCTAATTTTCGACCAAAAATGACATTTTTACTCATAAAATCACATTTAAATGTCATTATTATTAAATATGAACAATAAAAATCCGAAAAATTAACCAAAATATCCTAAAACACTTTAGGACCAGAAATATTATCATGCATGTAATTATTTCGTGATATATCATAATAACACAAATTTTTCAAGTTTTATTTTGTTATTCATATAACTCGGAAAAACTTTTAACCAATTTGCATGCAAACAACCGTGGCGCTCTGATACCAATTGAAGGAAATGTAGATCTATATACATATTAAACATACTCATATATGTCTAATTAATTTGTCATAAAATTAAAACGGATTTTATGCATGCAAACATTAATAAAAGAGAAGAGAAATAATGTCCTTACATTCAATATTTCGGCTATATTGGGCACAAGAGAGATCATCTTTCTCTTCTTGTTCTTGAGCTATTCCAAATGGAAGAACAAAGATCTAAGAATAAGATCTCTCCCTAAGCTTTATACCCAAGGCTTTCTCTTAATTAGAATTAATATTATGAGTACTAGATAATATTAATTCTTGTGAAAAATGACCCAAAAATATGGTTTGTGCTCTTGAATATTCGGTCAAGAGTAAGGGGATTTTGGAGTTTATTTCTCTAGAATTCTCATAAATTATAGAGAGTATTTTTAATTTTCTTACACTAGAAAATAAGATGTTGAAGGAATGAATTGATTAGGAAAAGAAAAACTCTTTCTTTTCTCTTCATTTGGCCGAAATAATGGCATTGGGTAGGTTGCCCAATAGCTTTCATTTTTGCTCTTCACAAGAGACCAAGCATGCAAAGCCAACTACCCATTGTTATGATTGTGTTTCCATTTAAAATAAATAACACAATATAAACTATATGTCCACCCACATTTTCGGTTTTAAGACATAAAATGGAGAATCCATTTTATTTTTGTCATTTGTCAAATTTGTCACATGTGACATGTTACATGACATGTCACAATGTAATGTATTTTTAACATATTAAAAATCACATACTCATAAAATATGTCATTTTACAAAATCGACTAGTAATTCGTAATTACTTGTACCAAAAATGTTTCCAAATTATAAACTACAACAATCTGTATTTATAATAAATTATTCATTCCGTTTTAATTGTTTCTTTAAACAATAATTTCATCCGAGTAATGATACAATTCAATTACTCAGACCGTATCTCATTTAATCACATTTCAATTTGATACGTAAATTTTACTTCCAAAATCGTCCGTCAATTTTTCAAGTAATTTAATTAACTCGTAACGTTATACGATTAATTAAATAATCAATTAAGAGTGTTGCCCTATAGGTATGACCTAGGGGGTCAACTGATCACCACCGTCGCACGACAGTAATGTCAAACTCTAGTCAGCCAATCATTACCGATATATGTTGACCAGTTGACAGTATAAATACTTCCCAATTGTATTCTTTAAAATGAGATTTAATAATGATATTTAAATCATGTAATCGCACTATTGTTGAGGACACATTTCCTAACAGTTACAACCCAACTTTTTCTAAGTCTTGTGACAAGATTCATAACTATTTGCACTAGTCCACCAATTGACATGGTTAACACTTTATCACAACTCAAGAATTGTTGGTCTTTTAACTTTGTTATAGTAGTTGAGGTCATTTTGTTAGCACTTGCCTTTAGTTGGCATAATTTCTCTTGGTATTAGCTCTCTGCTACCGCTTTGAATGGACATTTAGTTCATTCATTGTTTAAGAAGTCATGATCTACTCAGAACGATGTCTAAAAGATGAGAGTTGTTGTACGGGAAGATTCACTTATATAGATGCGTAGGAAAATCATTTGACTTGTTCTGTTGATAGTAGTTGATACTATTACACAAGTGGCACATGGTTATGTTATTATTGTTTATATGGGTTTTAGATTATGTGGCTGTTTTAGATTAGATAGTCACAATGGTGTTAGATTTACTTCATCTTTTCAGTTACCATTGCCGTAATAAATTCTAGCTAGATACTACCCTTTATCGGCTTAGACATTTTTAACATTTATGGTCCTTTACATGACCAGGTGGTGGTTGTTGACCCCGAGGCCTATACATATGACGACGAGGTCCTAAAGAAAGAAGAGACCATGAGGAAGCCAGGACTTGTTGAAATTTATCCAGGAGAGGACTCATTCATATTCACTGTTGAGTCTACTGGTGGAGTCAATGCATCTCAACTGGTTCTTAATGCAATCGAAATTCTAAAGCAAAAGCTAAACGGAGTTCGTTTAGCCGAAGATGGAGTAGATGCCGATGATTTTGGAGAGTTAGGCGCTCGTATGAGATGAAGTTGATTATCAACTGGTAAAATGTGATGTCGATTGTAGTTTCTCAGAACTAGCATTCTATTTAACTAACCAAGTCAGGACATTAACCTTTGTAAAAGCTGAAGGTGGTCAATTAATACCGGTTTTAGGTGCCAAACTTCGTTCTTGTTTGCTTGGGCTAACAATTGATGTTCCACTTTGGGAACTAAAAGACTTGAAAGAGTTGGAGAATAAGATTATGCTTCCTACGGTCCGGTTTCTGATAAGTAACTTGATTGAGCTAATAAATTCTGATTCTACTGGATTAGATTTCATAGAAAGTCATGATAAAACTTTGGAGATGGGGCTCATTGTTATGAAATGTATTCTTACTGATCCACTTCTACTCTTTTATGAGGAAGAAGAATTGGATGATGTCCTCATTGAAATTGGAAAAGGGATCTGTGAACTTGGAACAATTTTTCGCTACTACTCTGCCAAAATATACAGTGAGAACATTCATCATAGTGTGGTGGAAAAAATTGTCTGCCTGTAAGTAATGCTCATCTAAAATATTCTGAACTATTACCGTCCCAGCTACCTGAATTTGAAGTGGGATTTTCAGAGTCTTATAATAAATTTGAAGAAATTGAAGGATGACAAACGTGACTACTCAGCATCTTCTATGCATTAAATTGAATGACTTTTTGATGAATTAACCGTATACAATTCATTTCTGGAAGATATTTCATTCAAGCATGATGAACAAGAGAATTTGAAAGAGCTTAAAATTCTGATTCTGAACATAGCACACAAAGTTGAAAATGTGAGACACCTTTAAGGAGGTTTCAGAATGGTTCTTCGAAATGCGTTTAGCTGATGTCACGGAAGAGCTTAAATTGATCGAAGAAGAGACCGCCACGACTAAGATAATCCCGAATGTAATTGTGACATCTATAAAGAGCAAAGCAGAAGTTAATAAGTAATAACCCAGAATTGAAAGAAAAACCCGAAGCCCCACTGATTATGAAACAAGCCACGAAACATGGTAAAGCAATAGACGTATGAATGATAGGTTTCGAGGACAAAGAAGAAAATTTAATGAAACGGCTATGTACAGGGTCGTGATCATTAGAGATCAACTCCATAGTTGGCGTGCCGGGTTCAGACAAAACAACTTATTGCCGTGAAAGTGTGTGAAGGTATTGCTCCATCTTTCACTACTCATGCTTGGTGTTATGTTTCTCAAATTATAAAAAGAAAAAGTTGCTCCAGCTCATCATAAGTCAGATAATTGGCCCTTGTAATAATCTTCATGAAGTGAGAACAGTGGATTTAGCTATAAAGCTAAATTATTTGATTGTCCTAGACGATTTATGGGATATTGAAACATGGAGTGCATTGAAAAGTTGTTTTCCACCTAGCAACATTGGCGGTAGAATCTTGATGACAAGCAGGTTCAAACCCATTGGTTTGCTACTTAGTGGTGGTGGTGTACGTCTTGAACTCTTGTCATTATGGAATGAGACAAAAGCCTACTACGAGTATTATGTATTCTTCCGTCGTCGTTTGTGTAATCACTTCTTGCTCTAATGTAATCTAGGTCTGTAAGTTTGTGTGCGAAAGAAATAAGGCTTATGTGGCTTTGTGAGTTGTGACATTGTCATTCTAGGTTTCTACCTTCTATTTTACATTTTTACCAATGTTGTGTTACCATTATTTTGCATTAGAAATGACATTTTCAAGCATTTATGGGAATTTTGTAATAAACACTATGCTTCACAGTGGGTGTACGAGTGGCTTGATGATTAAATGCGTAAAATGGTTGTGAGTAAATTGTTTAGGTGTTTCTATGCTCGTTTTGCCTTATTTGTAAGCTACGTAACGAGCATATCACATGCTTAGGAATTGGCTCCCTTTGTGTTTTGTCCTACTACACGAATATATAACGCATCTACTTGGGTGTTTGAAATGGCATGATTTTTTGCTCGTCAAGGCAACTGGTTTCTACCACCTAATGTCCACTTAGAATTCTACCAAATTGGGCACCGCGCCTGATAGGGCGCGGTGCAACAACTAGTTTAATTAAGAAACACCATCATGACTACTCTAAACTAGACCTACACCTAGCCTTTCTTGTGAAGACAAAAAGCAAAATTGAGAAGAATAATTTTTGTTCCCAATAAGAGCCAAAACCTGCTCCCTCTTCTCTATATGAGAACATTTTGGTTCTCATTTTTCTAGTGTAGAAAACTTATGTTTATCTCTCTTATATTCCGTCATCCTCTCTCACATAACAATGGTTTTATGAATAATTTGTTCAAAATCTCTAATATTATTCCACCAATACTAAAGGTAGTAAACAATAATATTAGGTATTATTTTTTAAGGGTATATATACTAATTTCTAGTATCTAAATTAGTATATGTATTAAGAGTGATTACCTTGGTACAATCCTTGAGGAGTAGATTCTACTATTGAATCTAAGGGTTTTGTTGGAGCACTTGGTTTTTCTTAAGAAGACTAATTTGGTTGGAGACCAATTAGTATAAACCATTCGGCCCTCATTGTAAGTTGATCTGTTTTCTTCTTACTTTGTACTTTAATGTTATGAATGCATAGGATCTAATTAATTTATGACTAAACTAAATAAACATAGTTATTATAAGTGTCTAATAAGAGATTAATGAATCCTACAATTGGTATCAGAGAAAGAGTTGTTGCATGCATAATCGGTTTTGTTTTTCCGAGTTAAAATGTTTAACATATAAAATTTGTATTTTGTGTTTTATGAGGATAATCACAACGAACTTTTTTTGCATAATAACATCTGGTCCTAAATGTATTTTAGGTCATTTTGATGATTTATGGTATTTTATTGCTCTTTAATATGATTTCAGTATTTTTATTACATTTTATTGCATAAAATGACATTTAAAATGCTAAAATTAGTTAAAGTGTTTTATATTGCATATTTTACAATTTTTATATGATAAAAATTGATTAAAAAGAGGTATTTTGTTAAAAATGGATAGACTTCGTTTCTGCCCATGAAATTTTAGTATGTTGTCACATGCAATATTTACACTATGTATGTAAATTTGGAGATAAAATGGTTTTAGTTTGCATGATTTATGATTTTTAGATGTAAAAATCACATAAATAGTGACTATTTTAGCAAAATAGCTAAAATGAATTTTATGGCATGAAATTTTTTTCCAATGTTGTATATATGATATGAACATCAGATCTAAAGTAGCATATTAACTTTCGTATGATTTAAATGGTTATTAATTTTTATGTGATATAAATTGATAAATAGCAACTTTATTAGTCATTAATATAAAAATTCGATTTTGGGCTTAAAAATTTGTCATTTCCAGGTTTTAGTAACTTATTTAGAATATTCAAAATTTTAATTTTTATTTATTGCATAATTTTATGTTTAATTTGGAATTAAAGGGTTAAAATTATGTTTTATACAATTTATTTGTGAAATAAATTAAAATAATCTAAGGGAAAATTTTATTAAAATTTTGGAATGTTGGGAATTTTTCAGAATATAAAAAATTATGATTTTGAAATTTTCGAATTTTTATGACTTATTGGGAATTATTTCTTTATTATTATGAATAAAAGATGTTTAAAGAGAAATAATATAATATCAAGTTGAATTATTGTCAAATATTTAGTGAAGACTAAATTTTTGAGTCCTAAGAAGGTTGGGGTAATTAACTTAGACATAGATTTGATTTATGTAATAATGTGTGATTTTAATAAGTTAATAGTCAAAATTATCCATAAAATCGGACCGAATATACGATATTAGCTTAAATAGGGCGATTTGGCACATCACATGGCATATTTTATACATATAGTAATGCTGCATTTTTATTATGATTGTCATATTTTAATTTTATATAATTTTGAATTATGTAATTTCTACTTAGTATGGCCTTAGTTTTTTAATTGGTATTTCCCAAAATAAATGGGGATATCGATTCGGTTGTAATTAATGTGATCTCGTATCACTTTTATTTTATTTTGTTTTTGTTTTTATAATGTATAAAGTAGAAAAGCTATGTAATTTATTAATTCCGGAGTTCCTTGAAGACGGTGCCATTCGAGAAGGCGGTCCGACAAAGACGGTGTTGCCATGAATTGCGTGCCATATGAAGTTCAAGAGAACAATGGAGTTGGTTTCCGAGTTTGTAAATAGTTTATTAGATTTACTATTTTAGGAAGGCCATACTAGGATTTTATTGTTTTTTTTTTTTGCTTTGCATTTGTTTTATATGTTTGCTTGCATAGCCAAATCGCCATAACTACACATGCATATTATTTAATCGAGTCATCGACCGTGTCAATTATAATTATCGTTGTTCACAGCTTTAGTTCACTTAAAACGAGATAGATAATAAATTGACAAGATCTCTCACTAAATAATAATTGAGAATTAGCCTTACCAAATAGTAGAACCATGAATCCCAATTTCATAAGGAAGTAGGCTCGGCTCACCGGGGTGCTAAACTTGTTACGTTGGGTAAGTGGGTTGTAAATTGTTACTACATCGAAATTTGGATTGAGCTCAACGGAAGTATTCGTCATCGTAGTCGCATGTGTTCCGGGTTGAAGATAAATATTAAAGTAATTTTATTGACCGAGAGTTCTAGAAGTAGAATCGATTAAAGAGTTAATCCACCGAGTTATATTGATTAGGGATGAGTCGGCTCACCGTGCCCGAATTGATATGAATTTGGATCTCGGGATCATTTATAATAGTTGGGTAGAGGTCGCTATATAAATGCTAAAACATTCTTAAATGTTTTATATATATAACGATGAATGTTTGATTTTCCCACTATTTCGTTGTTTTATGTTGTTCTTTATTATGGCACCTACACATATATGATATCAATTCGATTGTAACACGAGTCTTTGCTAAACCACTATTATTTTCGACAAATATAATCTCTTTCTAAAATGAACCGTATCATAGGTTGTGGACTATATCCATAGAAATCGTTCTATTCCATAGAACTCAATAGGAATTGTCCTATGCAAATATAAGATTAACATCTTAAATTTCTTACATACCTATGATTTCTTATGAAGAAATGTGAATAGAAGTAATGATTAGTCAAAATATGTTTTGATAATGTCTTCTATGCATCCACGGTTCAAAAGTTTATTGCTAAAACTAAACACTTGTCATCAAAGTACTTAAGTTGTTCAGCACATGACAATGTAAAATTGGTAAATTAATTTCTTAGAAATTTTAATTAACCAAATACCACAAAAGAGTTCATTCTTGTAAAAGATTAACTAGGAATTTATATGAAGATAAGTCTTCATCAAGTAGAAATTCTTGAAGTGAGTGGGAGTAATAAGAAGTAAAGTATCTATCTTAATTGTTAAGGATAGAACTAGGCTCGAAAGAGAAGGTGTTAGACACTAAAATAGAGACAAATCCCTAATAAGTAAAGATCAAGGAAGTTGGTTGTGTGACACCAACATATTCCTTCTTGAATATGTATGACATTGACATAGCCTTCTTGCGAATTATCACGCCATGAGTATTTGATACAAATTTGTGAACAATGTTAGAAAATACCACATTTTATGATTATGAAATATGGCAAAAGGATGTCAAAAACCACGTTTCTAAATGGGTATTTAGAGGAGGATGTGTTCATAACACAATCCGAGGGGTTTTTTTTTAAATCCTTAGAATCCTAACATTGAATTATCGTACGATGACTAGCAAGAATAAATTCAGAAATTTACATGAATGGAACTAGGGTAGTTGCCATTTCATCCATGGACATATAAGTGTTATAGTGTATTCATTTCAGTTTTGTATTTAGAATTGTACTTCAATAATTGTTATGATGTACACTAAGTCTAAAAAAGAATATAATTCAAATTTTTGTAGAAAAACGCAATGGGTTTCACTATTGTGCAATTAAAACAAGTGTTGTGCCCTTACATACCACGATTAAGGTTATGGTGAAACCATACATATATAATTATATTCCAACTAAAATAAATGTCATATATACAAGACTCCAATTGGTGAACCCCATTATTTCTCGATTCTCGATTGAAATTGCTCATACAGACTAGTTTTGACTAGTGTCCCAAACCATTTGATATGGAATCTCTTGGTATGAGTGAATCTTGTATTCAAAGCAAGAATAATTCATGACTTCTTTCTAGAAAAGAATTATGAATATAGCAAGATATTCGCCCTATTTACACTTTGATGTGTATGGTTGAATACAACTCAATCAGAAAGGGTTATTACTTCTTTATCTCTTTTACCAACGAACTAGGTAGATACTTGGTATCCACTAAATGAGGTAAGAAGAGAAATTCTTTGAATAAGTTCAATGAATGTTTAAAAATATCAAAACCTAGATATAATAACCAAAGTATTAGTACTTTGTTAATATAGGGAACAATAAAGTAAAGACTTTTATATGCACCAAAAGGAGTGTAATATAGTATCACACGTTCACCTTCATAATATTAGAAAGTGACAAAGAATCCTATACGATATGATTGAAACTTTACTATAAAGTTGGAAGTAGTTTCTATCACAATTTGTCTAGTATTTACTTATTCCACTAAATCAAAACATAATTAAAGCAATCATCTACATTTCATATGAGATATGGTTAGGCATGGTACCTAAATTGTAGCTTGTATCGATAATGAACGTGTGGTCTCTCTTCCTACATGATCACAAAAACAAAGGGTTTGTGGTTCGTGATGCTGTCTATTAGAGAAAGGAGTATTATTTCTTATAGTTAGAGTGAGAGAAAATGTTCAAGAGCCACAAACTGAGAATAAGACGTAGGAAGATGTTCCTTCTTGCTCAAAATCAGTAATTATTTCTTCGAATTCTAAGTGGACAGGAGTCATGTTATTTTTGAAAGTAACAAATCTGTAACTTATTAAGATGCTTTATCTAATTTCAACTCCACAAAAGTCCGAAATGGGCATAAACATGAAAATGTTTATTTAGCTTGGTTGGTTGGTGGCAAGGGTTTTGCACGCAACAACAATGCTTCGTTGTATTCGGATATGATTTGATAAAGTTGGATTTTAAATCATCTTGCATGTATTTTGTAAATCGCAACTATCCTAAAGTAGGATACAAACTTAAGAGGGAGTTTAAAGTAGATGTCAAAGAGTTGAATTGTGTGTTTTGATCATGTGATAAACATTTCTCGAATTGTCGAGTAGTTCTGTTTATACATGGTGTTTAGTGGGAGTAATGTGGTGTTATTAGCCTTATATGTAAGGGACATATGGATCATTGTGAATAATGAAAGACTTAGGAGAAGAATAATACATCTCTAAAGTATCCAGGCCTATAAGGATAGTTCTGAGTGGATATTAGTGTTAAATGAATATTCTTATATTGATAAGAGTCTTGTCATGTTCAAAGGTATTGGACATGTAGAAATTGAATCCACTTGCTTCCGCTGCGGGATTAATTCATTACGCATAGATGTATCACCATTCTTATACCTCGTATACTTGGAGTATGATGAGATGTTACAAATCGAATTTTTGAGAGAAGTGTCTATATAGACATATAGTTCGGAGCACTAAAGAAATGAAGCTAAGTGATTAGAATTGATATGGATTTATGTGCAAGGAGTTACACGATAACGATATTCTAAACACACTAGGATGGTTAGAGAACCATCTTGGCTATATTATTTAAAGAGGATATCTGCTAGATACGCTCTAGGCAGTAGAACAATGAGAGATTTACAACGAAAATTGAGTACACTTGCAATTATGAAAAATTCAAGAAGGAAGGGATGTTATTAAGATTCGGTTTTATGAATTGGAGGAACCATGGTAAGAGGATATCTGCTAGATACGCTCTAGGCAGTAGAACAATGAGAGATTTACAACGAAAATTGAGTAAACTTGCAATTATGAAAAATTCAAGAAGGAAGGGATGTTATTAAGATTCGGTTTTATGAATTGGAGGAACCATGGTAGTTCGTTCCAACAACCGAAGGTCCTATCCCTACACACTGTGAGGACAGTGGGAGTGATTCCAAGGCTAATGATCCTATCTCTAGATTGAATCTGGAATGTACTCAAAAGGTTGTTATAATAAAGATTATACAAAGGGAAATGGTATAAGGTTAGGGAAAGTGTAAAGTGTTGCTAAAACTTGCTGACCAAGGCCTTTTCATAGGCTAAGCATGATAAGTCATGCCATTTCATTTGAGTTGAGATGTATAACTGTATTCAATATTGAGTATGGATTATAGATTATGTAGTAATTGATATGGTATCAATTTTACATATGTGATAATGCATTCATCGTTTGAGTTTTATTAAAAAATCTTCTATTACTTTGTTACATCCAAATGGGTTGTTGAGACAATATTGAACCCCATTAAAGTGAACTGGATTAACATATTATTCGCCCATGGTTGCTTATATGAGGTGACGTCTCGAAGTAACTAGAGTGTGATGCGATTGATGGCAAGTTCAAGTGCTATAAAGTTATGAGAGATGACTAGTTGATCACATATGCAGATTGTATGGGACACTCTGTCGAGCAGTGAGCACTTATAGAGTTCTGGCAATTTTTATAGCCTGGTCGTGGCAAGAGCTGCTATAGTATTCTTATGAGTCGATTGTTTGACTAAAGACTGTTCGCCTAAGATGGCACAGTTTCAGAGTGACTTTGATTTATGTTCTATGATCTTCGTAATTGGGGTCAAATGGGCATCTTTTGGGTCATGATGAGCCGTGGCTATTCGAAGGGAAGAGTGCAATATGAGTTATCCATACCTAGTCAGGGTTATCTTATATCTCAAGGCCACTCGAGGAGTAATGAACTGGAAATGCGTGGCCACGCTCGGAAGGTATCTACGGTGGATATTTCCGGTCAGACAGTTATTCTCCAGATCGAGGAAACCACTCATGATATGATCAAATGCAAGTACGACCTGCAAGACACCTTGCGTTGAGTGGGAGATAGTAATGGGACAAGACACTTAGTGACGCACACTTGTCGTGGAAAGTGGGAGATTGTTGAAGTATGTATCCTCGACAATAATGCGATCACATGTTTAAATCTCATAATAAGAATGCATGAGGGAAAGTAATGTTTTATTGTCAAATGATCCACATTAATCGGTAATGATTGGCTGGCTAGAGTTTGACATTACTGTCGTATGACGGTGGTGATCAGTTGATCCCTTAAGTTCATACCTCTAGGGTAACACTCTTAATTGTTTAATTAATTAATTGTATGTTGATACAAGTTAATTAATTCCTTAAATTGATCAAATTTTATTTATAAGAGAGACTTTTATATTTTATTGTAATTTGATTAAATAAGATTCAATTTAGTAATTAATTTGTTATATTACTAAAATTGATTAATGTTTGTGAAACATTTGAGATAAGAGTAATTAGTTAATTATAATTACAAGATGTTGTAGATTATATTAACTGGACTTAATGTGACCCATTTCATTTACATGTAATTTTAAATTACTTGTTAATTTGTTAAATGTAATTTATTTAAATATATTATGATATTTAATTTGTTAAATATGCATTATTATGCCGAATGACATATTACTTGTCATATGTCACACAAATTACAAATGACAAATTACAAAAGAAAAAATGGAGTCTATTTTACATATGGGTGCCTGTTTTAAGTAGGTTGTTTATGGTTTATTATTTTTTAATTTAGAAACACCATCATGACTACCCTAAACTAGACCTGCACCTAGCCTTTCTTGTGAAGACAAAAAGTAAAATTGAGAAGAACAATGTTGGCTCCCAATAAGAGCTAAAACTAGCTCCCTCTTCTCTATATGAGAACATTTTGGTTCTCATTTTTCTAGTGTAGAAAACTTATGCTTATCTCTCTTATATTCCATCATCCTCTCTCATATAAAAATGGTTTTATGAATAATTTGTTCAAAATCTCTAATATTATTCCACCATTACTAAAGGTAGTAAACAATAATATTAGTTATTATTTTTTAAGGGTATATATACTAATTTCTACTATCTAAATTAGTATATGTATTAAGAGTGATTACCTTGGTACAATACTTGAGGAGTAGATTCTACTATTGAATCTAAGGGTTTTGTTGGAGCACTTGGTTTTTCTTAAGAAGAGTAATTTGGTAGGGACGAATTAGTATAAACCATTCGGCCCTTATTGTATGTTGATCGGTTTTCTTTTTACTTTGTACTTTAATGTTATGCATACATAGTTATTAGAAGTGTCTAATAAGAGATTAATGAATCCTACATGGACACCTATCATAGCTGACCAGGACGACCTCCAATACCACCGAAAATATGACAGATGGACCAGAGTCGAAAAATTAGGTGGTTTAGCCACTTTAATCACTCGATTCGGAGTCCGTATGAGTAAATGGCGCCCGTTTTACCATTTCAAGTTCTATAAATATATATATCCTTTGTGTATGATGGTTGTTTATGCTTTTTATTCGTAGCATGACCTGCGTTTTCCCTTGTTGACTCGTATATGCATATAGGTGGTTCGGATTTTGGTTTGTTTACTTTTTGCCTCGTGTTCCGTATTGGTTAATTCATTTGGTATCGGTTGTTTATACTTTGTTCAAGTAACATTTAAATGTGAAATAAAATGTTTATTCATGACAGGAAAGCATGAAATGATGCTTTATACTTCATATTTGAGTTCATATTCATTTGTTTACATTTTGCCATGTGTTTTGTATTACTTAAGTCATTTGTAATGACTTGTTCCATTTTGAGCTCAAGTGATATATAAATATGAAATATAAGGTTTATTCAAGTTATATAAGATTGAAATGGTATTATATACTCTACATATGAGTTCTTACTTGTTCATGGTCGAACCTTTATCAAGTTTCAAGTATGAAATGACTTAGTGTATTTCATTTATGGGTGATTACTTACTCATTTTCATGTTTCCATCATATTTCAAGTATGAGTGATTTATTCTAAGCAACTACTTGTAATGAGTCGTATTCTTGTGAAAATGTCATAATGCTATGCCTTCTTGCTTGACTTATCTTTACGCCTTACTTGTGTCGTTCTACCAAGTGTTGGTTAACTTATGCTCTTTCCTCTGCTCTCGTGCCATTCCGTCGGGAGTTGGTTAATTTATGCTCATTCCGCCTCTTTCGTGCCGTCCTACAGAATGTGGGTACTCGACTTCCGTTCTGCCGATCGAGTCTTGGATGCGGACTGTTCTGTCGCATGTCGAATCGAAAATCTTTCTGTCCCGAGAGTCTTGCAAGATTTAGACTAGGACTGAGTCTTTATGATCATTATTGTCGTCCTACCAGGGGAATTATATCTAATTAGTAGTAAAGTTCTTGCTTGGTTATAGTTATTGGCATATGTCATTCAATGCAAGAGTTACGTCTTGAATTGATTGAATGTAAGAGTCCTGGCCCTATCGGATACTAGAGGTGAGTTTCAAGCCTTCTAGTTGCGATATGATCGCCGGGATTGATGCTCCCATCCGTTCTTATGGTGACATGCAAGCCATAAGTGCACATGTGACGTCAATAGCCACGTCCCGTGCAATGTTTATTATAAGGTTTCGAAAGTAATGACTATGGTTTTCAATTATATGTATTGCGATGATTGATTACTCGTTTATCTATCTTTCATGACTTAAGTATTAGTCTTTTATAATTTGGATAGTTGCATATGTCTCATGTCATTAAAATTCGTGCTTATGATTAACTAACCGTATATATGTTCTTTCCTTACTTTATCCATTTAAATATGCCTATGACATGCTCATGTACCTTTCTATCGTTCTTCTCTTATTATGTTAACATGATTGATTCTATGTCTATTATGATGCAAGTTATTTACATCTTGTTTTAAATTCTTGATTGATTGAGTTATTTGTTACGTTCATTTCAATATAATGTGGCTGGGAGAAATTTGAGTACCCTACTGACTGTGGCGTTCATGTTTACATGAATGACATGTATTAGTTGGTGCATTTATGGGGTGAAGACATGTGTGAGCTAGCAAGTACCTTGACCATTGGATTTTTTTCTATTGTTATGTTTAGACTCACCTTTTAGACTTGTTATTCGTGGGATATCTTTTCCTCCTCTTTGCTAGACTTGGTTTGTAATAACCTAAGTTTACTTTTGTTGCACTCGTTTCATTTTATTAGTGACTCCCGTATGTTAAACTTTAACTAATAATAAGAAGTTTTTAAAATTCCATATTTTCCGCTTAAATTTATTAGTTATATTTTCCGCATTATCGCGGGGTGTCACAAAAATACCATGCGGGCAAGTAAAAGTAGTCTTTTTCTGATCATCGGGATGGATTGGGATATGAAAGAAACCTGAATATCCATCTAAATAACAGAAAAATTTATGTGAGGCCAATCTTTGTACCATCTGATCAATAAAAGGAAGGGGGAAGTGATCCTTTTTGTGGCGGCATTTACTTGTCTATAATCAATGCACATCCGCTAACCTGTTACTACTCTAGTCGGTATTAATTCATTTTTCTCATTTTTTACCACTAAAGTCCCTCCTTTCTTTGGGACTACCTGAACCGGACTTACCCATTTGGAGTTGCCAACAGTGTAGGTAATTGTAACACCTCTAAACACCAAGGTGCCTTACCAAGGACCACCTTAGCATATCGAGGTACTACCATCTCGGTTGCCTGAGGTAAAGTATATTAAATGGACCATAATATAACGTTTATTAAAAGTAAAAACTGATTAACCAAACTCAAACTGAAAACCAAACCAAAACTGTTTACAACTCCAAAAAGAAAGCAACAAAAAAGCTAATGTTTAAGACGACAACAGAAGCTAGCTAAAGGACATGTGATGACTCTGCCCCGTCCAAATCCCGCGATCAACATCCATATCCAATACCTACTAAACCAATTGATCACCATCCCCGAATGGATCACCACAGTTTTCAAAACAATAACGGGACCAGTCAACTGCTTAACCAAAATAAGGATTCACAATGGTAACACCCCCATACGCCAAGTGCCTTACCAGGACCACTTAAGGCATGGGAATGCTACCATCTCGGTTACCCGAGGCAATGTATATCAAATAGACAATAACGAAACGTACTTTATTAAATATAATTTAAGCGATACAAGTCCAAAAACCAAAACTGTCAAAAAGAAACACAACTGTTCTAAAAAGCTAATCAAATGAAATAATTAAATGTTTAAGACACAACGGAAGACTTCTAGACATCTTGTGGCAACTCGACCTAGCTATCTCATGCGCATCATCTCATACCTGCTCAATAACTGCTCACCATCCCCGAATAGATCACCACAATTTTCAAAACATTTAAACGGGGTCAGTACTGATTACACAAAACAATACAACAGAAACAATACACAATCATCCAATTCTCCAACATAACACCAAACACCTGACTACATACACCTGCCTGTCAGAATACCACCGCAACGAGTATTCCACACCGCCAGTGGGGGACCGCAGCCGTTCCGACCTAAGCCCCGCTCATCTCATCCGAGCGATAACCCATGTTCCTAAATGTGCACATCCCCTCTATGGCGGGTTCCACAGAGGGCGAATCAAGGGCATGAAGACACTCCCGCAAGTGACTCCACTCAGCTGAGGGCGCACCTCGCGTACCATAGACAATTATAAAACCAACCATACTATACCACAACAATTACCATTTACCAACTTCAATACGATATGAATCACAACAATTATCAACCATCAACGACATTATGTAATCAATACTGAATAGGGAAACCCTACCTGCAATAACAACCACAAGACCGTCACAGCAACTAATCAGTAATGCTCCTCTACAAAACCTCCTCCTATATTCACGTATTCATACAATTATCACCTAATCAATATAATCCTCCCAAAACCCCCAATTATACCCAATTAGGGTTTTAAACAAACTCAACGAAACATTATAAAAATTATACAAGAATGTTATCCTTGATGCGACGAACTCAACGGTGTAAAGAACAAGACAATTCGACGATCCTAACCTTTGGGATTTCCTAACAACGCGAAGTATGAAACAACGTAACTCTTTTTCTCTCTAAAAAGGTTTAAGAAAAGTGAAAAGTGATTAAGAAGGATGACGGAATCCTTTTATACTAATCACGCGTTATTAACAAAACCCGGCTAAAATAACTCGACCGAGTAAGTGACTTACTCGATCGAGTGCCCCTTACTCGATCGAGTATCACACTGTAGATACCTCATTTCTGCACTTCCCGCCAAACACCCGGTGATGATTGGACCGCATGTTTGGTATACGGAACGATTTATGACAGTTCATAAGTTTATCGTTAAGTGATAGCTCAAATACTTGTGTCTACCCCTTGGTCGTCATCTGCATGCCGATACGGTCGTTTTGACAGTAATTAATGTTCATTTGGAGTCCGGGTAAAAAAACGCTTCATTTTCTAATAAACCGTTTAAAATGACGAGTCGGAATGTTCTAGAATATTCCATATATCTATTCCATAATTTAATTTTATATCCTTTTGGTAAAATAAATCCCGAAAATCTTATTTTAAGGAATAAGGAAGTTGAGAACTACCGCAATTCCATAAAAGAAACGCGGAAATCTTTCCGCCGCAGGAGGAAACCTTTGGGGAAAGAACGCAGCACCTGCTGCGCCTCTTCCCCAGCTCTTTTCTGCGTATTTTCAGATTTTTTTCGACATTTGTTTCCAAAGTTTGAACCATTCCATAATTCCTCTGTGTGATTAGTATATATAGGTACCTTCGTTCAACATATTTATCACGCGAGTGTCCGCCCTTCTCTTCTCCCTTTGCATTCTAATACCGTGCTCTAAGCTTATTGATGTCTACGTGGTTGATCAATCGACCACGTAAGCTCGGGTCCTTCTAAATACCAGTCACGTTGCATGACCGACCAATTTGACCAACAAAACCTCAATTAATCAATCAATATAATCTAAATCCTCTTACGAGGGCACTTTCATCATACATTCGAGTCGAGCAATCACTATACGTTAACCTAGTTAATCTCGTTTCGTTAAACATGTAAGTCTGAGGGTCTAAATCCCATCTTTTATTATTGTATTTTATTTTCGTACCAATTAATGTAAGATTTACGTCAAAAGTATACTTAAAACCGATTTCTAAAACCCTTTTGTTAAGCTGTTTTTACGAATTAACAGTAGGCAGACGTCGAGAAGAAACGCAGTAACTTCTGCGCCTCTTCAAAGAGTCGCAGCATCTGTTGCGCCTCTTACAGAGGCTACCGCAGTTCCTGCTTTTCTTCTTCTTCCTCGCATCTCTGTTAATCCGTCCTCTTTTGCTTTATTTTTCTTATTTTCTTCACTTTCGTTCGTATATAATAATTTTAACACGCATTCTTAATAATTATCGCCTTTAATTCCGACTTAAATCTCTTATAATCGATATTCATGGGTTTTCGTCATCAAATCAAACCCGGATTTTCAGAGACTCGATTCGTTCATATCAAGTTTCTGAAGTTTGCCTTTGTACATATTTTGACCATTTATTTCCAGTTTGTCTAATTCGTTTTTGTCCCTATAAATAACCCTAATTAATTTTTAATTAGTTTTAATTCGTTTTAATTCGATTTAATTCGTTTTTATCGCTTTTATGACCAAATTCATATGTAAATAATACGCTAAATCACTTTCATCCGAGTCAAATATCCATAATCAACCATTAAATGCACCAACGAGCATTAACGAATAGCAGTTCTGACTTCACAGCCAGAACTCACCTCAGGAACAGACGCAGTGACCACTGCACCTCTTCCAGGGGACGCAGCATTGTTGCGCCCGTTCCGGGTTGAGTTCTGTCTCTGAACTTCCGCTCTTGCTTTAACCTAATGCATTAGTTTACGTATTAATCGACTATTAGTCGTAATATCACCATTAATCTGTCCGTATTTTCTAACATAATTTATTTTCTCTTGTTTTTTTTCACAAATTGTCCGTCTTAAATATTTTTTTGACGTAAATCAATTAATCCGTTGTGATTATTGAAATTTTAATTATTGCATTTATTTATTTATTGTATTATGTATGATTTATTTACTTGTTATTCCCATGTAATCAATCTAAATCTCAATTCGACATCAATGAATGCTAAATTACATGTTCACCGACTTAGTATTAATTCACATGTTAGGATCAAAACGTTGGATGTTGCATTGCATGCATATAATCGACAGCATATCGTGTACAAACGATTTCCCTAATCATTAGTAGAGGCCGCTATCGAGGCGGGCAGGATTAGGTGTTCATTAAAATAACTTCCTAATACGTACCCTCACTCATTACTCCAGAACTCTGTGAATATCCGTGTTCATTGGAATCCACGAGAGTCATTCTAGACATAGAATGCTAAGGGTAACGAGTTCTTAGTGTCTATGTCACTACTTTGTGTCTTGACATGACGCGAAGTATTCGAACGGTTCCAATTTCCCATAAAAATTGGTGGCGACTCCACAAATGCAAACGCTTGTTCCCAAGCGCCCCCGTGGCCCATGTCCATAGTTTCGCGACTCCGCTGCGGAGTAATACACTTACGTGTTGCCAAGGGTGAAACTTGAACAAGGTTAGGGAATAGTTTATATGAGACATTTGTCGGTTTTTCATTACTCGACCTTCCTAGTTCGTTTTATTCGGCCTTCCTAGGCCCAACCCAACCTATTCGACCAATGGTCCCGTCTGGACTGTCCAAATTCTTATCTGGGCCTAAGGATGGATAACGATTGACGTCAACTATACCGTGATGCTTACTCATGTTTGTATCAAGGGCTTTCACTACTCGAGGAAATGGACTAGGAACCGACCTTACTCATGTTTGGCACAGACCTCTCCAAAGACCAGGGTTTGATTGCTTTGTATGGCAACCCACCCTTTTAAGCCAAAATCCTTCTAAATGCACTCAACATACCGTTATAATGCCTGTATGAATGGTTTTATCATATGTGATCACCATTTTTTAATCAAAACTATGACGAATTTGTAAAATCAAAAAACCTTTTTAAAATGTAAACACTTTCAAAAATGGCCAAAATTAGCGCAAAATGAGTCGAAACTCTGTCCAAATGTCCGGTCAAAATCCGGTTCTCAAAACCCATTTCAAAACCTCACTTCGAGTCAGCACTCCTACAACTACACTACAGTTGACTAGAAGAAACATTTCAAACCTTTGTCACTTTCAAACCCCACTTAACACAGTGGCACACTCCCACTTCACAAGTTGAGTCTCTTCTTTGAATAAGTGTGCTAGAATGGTCGATCGTGTTTTGATTCGTCGTCAATCTCTTATCTACTTTCCACGATGCCTGAAACTAGTACCACAAGTGGTAGTTGTCAACCCCCAAATGGTAATGCTCAAATCCTAGCTGCGCTCGCTCGTCTCCAAACAAGCCAAGACCAAGCCTATGTTCGCCTCAACGCTATTGAAGGCCGAATTGTTGCTGCAGAAACTAGACTCCCTCCTGCAGAAGACGATATTCCTAGCGTAACCTTCCACTCTTCATTGGACAACAAGAAACCAACCCCCCAATAGGTCTTACTGAATCTGAAAAGTGACTTCAATATTTGGAGGAGCAACTAATGTACCTCCAGGGAGATGACATCTACAGGGAGAATAATCGCAAGTATGAGGTCGTGAATGCCCAATCGAAGACTAGATTCATGCATTAGAAGATGAGGGGAGTTACTCCACCATTTCTCCTACCATCACCGATTTTATTACATGGGCAAAGAGTATAAGTAGGCAAGTTTCAAAACTGGAAGATGTAGTAGCATCCCTCCGCAATCCAAGCACCATACCCAAGGAGAGCGTGCCATTAAATCTGTCTCAAAATTCTACAATACAAGAGGTAGTCACCGTAGTTGACAGTCTAGTCCACCAAATAATCCGTTTAGAAGCTGAGATCATCAGATTAAGAGAGCTTACCATCATCAACAGAATATGGGCTGATGACGATGACGATGAATACCTCACTGAACACTATCTAGTCAATGTTAGTGAGGATATAGTCAAAGCTAGCAAAGATCAAGATATAGAATACCTTACTTGTTTAGGGCGTCCGTATCAAAATGTTTCTCAAAACGGTCCTATAATTAATGACAATGTCATCACAGCAAATGATGGCGAAGATACATCTACTGACCACTTGCTAAAGGAACTACGAAAGACAAAAGTTGATCTTTCAGTCTAGCAACTAGTGGCAAGTTCATTTCCTCATCGCCAGGCTTTACTGCAAGCCTTGGCTAAATTGAACGTAGCGCACAACTCTACGCCTGACGACGTAGTCAACTTGGTCTTCTAAGATTCAACTAAGCTAAGTAACCCAGTTACTTTCTCACATGAGGATTTACCTCCCTTCGGTGCCAGTCACAACCTAGCTCTGTACATTACTGTCATATGCTTAAAGAAGAACGTGCCAATGACATTGGTAGACGAAGGCTCCGCGGTCAATGTCATACCATTGAATACGGCGTATAAATTGGGCATGAAAGAACTGGACTAGACTCCTACTAACCAAGGTGTTTGAGCATACGATAGAACACGACGTAAAGTGGTAGGGCTAGTCAACCTCACCATAGCCACAGGGCCGATTGAGCGAAAGGTTAACTTTCAAATAGTGGATATCGAATAATCATTCAATATACTTCTGGGAAGGCCTTGGATTCATGCTTCCAAAGCAGTAACATCCACCTTGCACCATAAAATCAAGATTCCAGTAGATGGCAAAGTAGTGACGGTCACTTCGTCACCTATCAAGGCAGTAATAGAGAACATGTCAAGCAACCAAGTAGTCACAGATCCAGTATACGAGTTTGGGGGCTTTCATAGCATAAACCTCGTAGAGAGTGAACTGGCACCTCTATACTTTGATCCATACTCCAATTTAGTGGTCAACTACATACTCAAGTCTCAGGAATACTTCCCGGGAATGCCACTGAATCCTACCAAGAAAAATACCTTTGCACCTTACAAAGAAGGAAACTCTCAAAGGATACCATTGGGATTGGGACACAAACCCACAAAAGAAGAAGCTTTGAAGATGCTCACCCAATTTCAAAATCGAAAGAACAAGGGAAAACAAATGCGACCCTACCTCCCTACCCTAAATGGATACTTCATTAGAGAAGGGAATCAGGAGTACTTTCACGGGTTTCCCGAACCTTGGCACTATAAAGGAGTGCAACTAGCTAGAATCGAGGTCTTCAACGATTGCTACTTCATTCCTTCAGAAACGGTTCCTATAGTAAAAACTCGTCAAGCACCTTGCTTAGACGAACAGGATGTTAGTCTTCTGTTTGGGGAGGACCGATTTGTTAAAGCTGCACAAGATGAGATCATTACCATGATACTTCAGGATGACCATTTCAACCCTACAACGTTAATCACCAAAACCAGTTCGAATCAGCAGAAAGGATGGAGAAAGTCGATCAAGTGGACGAACAACCAAGGAAAGCTCTTCAAAGTCACCACTGGAGAAGGAGAGATGTTCAAAGGAGAACCTAAAGACAACGAATTCGAGTCAGAGTCAGAGTCGGAGTCGGAATCAGAGTCTGAGTCTAGAGAAATCCCTAGAGAGTCTCCTCCTGTCGTCACTCCTAATCCCCCTGTTTCTCCTAACATAGCATCAAATAGTAACAGTAGCTCAACAGCTGTCCCTTTACCGCCACTGACTACTGAACAGATGGCTTCTTTGTTTCAACTCTTTTCAAAATTTAATATGAATAAATCAGATTCTGCTTACTCTATGTGTTATTCTGAATGCAATTCTATTTACGATGATAATGAGGATGATCCTGACCCAGACTCAATCGAATTACCTCCCTACATAACTAAAGAAATATTACAAGACAGGGAAGGGGCACCAATAATAGAGAACACCGAGCCCATCAACGTAGGGACCGAACTAGAACCCCAAGAACTTAGGATAGGGACAACATTAAACCCAACTGAAAGGGCCAATTTCATAGACCTTCTACACGAGTTCAAGGACGTTTTCGCTTGGTCCTATAAAGACATGCCAGGGATCAACATGGATATTACAGAACACAGAATTCCAATCAAACCAGGTTTCAAACTTGTAAAATAAAAGCTTCGTCGAATGAGGACCGAATGGGCTCTTAAAATCAAAGAAGAAGTCGTAAAACAATTCAAAGTCGGGTTCATCAAAGTTTCTGAGTATTCAGACTGGGTGGCTAACATAGTACCCGTACCCAAAAAGGATGGGCGAATCCGAGTTTGTGTTGATTTCAGAGACTTAAACAAAGCAAGTCCCAAGGACGATTTCCCTCTACCACACATCGGCATATTGGTAGAGAATACAACAAACCACGCGTTGTTATCCTTCATGGACGGGTATGCAGGGTATAATCAGATCAAAATGGCCATAGAAGATATGCATAAGACCGCCTTCGTCACTCAATGGGGCACCTATTGCTATACTGTTATGCCATTCGGGCTAATCAATGCTGGAGCTACATATCAACGAACTGCGACCACATTGCTACATGACATGATGCATAAAGAAGTAGAAGTATACGTCGATGATATGATTGTCAAGTCCAAAGATAGGAAAGGGCACATTGACAACCTTCGCAAATTCTTCCTAAGATTGCGAAAGTACAACATGAGGCTTAATCCTCATAAATGTGCATTCGGAGTATGTCGTTAGTGAAAGAGGAATAGAAATTGATCCATCAAAGATTAAAGCTTTAATCGAAATGCCAAAACCTCAAACAGAGAAGGAGGTTAGAGGATTTCTAGGCAAGGTGCAATATATAAGCCGTATCATATCGAAGCTTACTATGATCTACGAACCCATTTTCAAAAAGCTCAAGAAAATAGATCATACCATATGGGACGATGATTGCCAAAAAAGCATTTGACAGAATTGAGGAGATATTAGCCAAGCCACCAGTGCTCATTCCTCCCCAGCGAGATCAACCTCTTGGTTTATATCTCATAGTGACCGAAACAGCCATGGGGGCTATGCTCGCACAAACTGTGGGGAAAGAAGAAAGAGCTAACTACTACCTTAGTAAGAAGTTCTTGGAGTATGAGTGCAAGTACACACCTCTCGAAAAGACAAGCCTCGCTCTTGTGTGGGCAAAAAAGAAGCTACGCCACTACATGCTTAGCTACTCTGTCAAGGTGTACTCCAAAATGGATCCTGTCAAATACCTCTTCGAAAAACCCGTTCTCAACGGATGCTTGGCAAAATGGACCTTAATGCTCTCAGAGTTCGATCTCAAGTATGTACCTCTGAAGGTTATAAAGGGGCGCGCCGTTGCCGAGTTCTTTGCAGAAAATCCCATCAACGACACCCAAGCAGTAGACACGTGGCCATTTCCAGACGAGGACATACTATAAACTAATGTAGACTCTTGGGACCTTTATTTTGATGGAGCATTGAATTTAAGAGGATTTGGACTAGGAGTGTTGCTCATTTCTCCTGAAGGTGATCATACACCACTCTCTGTCAAACTCGACTTCGAGGTGACAAATAACGTAGCAGAATATGAAGCTTGTCTCATCGGGCTACAAGCAGCAGTTTTAGGCATCAAGAATCTTCGAGTTCACGGAGACTCATCCTTGATCATCAACCAAATTACTGGATCTTGGAAAATTCGAAGTGAAAGTCTAGCACCCTATCAGGCTACGATAGATCAAATTGCCCAATTCTTTGATCAGGTCACTTATCTACACATACCTCGCAAAGAGAATCAATTTGCAGACGCTCTTGCTAAACTTGCATATTTGATTAATATGTCAGACTACATGGTAGAAATGCCTTTATGCATCAAACGATGGTCAGAACCAGCCTATGTGCACCAAATTACAGATGAGGAAGAAAATCCAGGGGAACCTTGGTTTCAAGCCATTCTAAACTTCAAGCTCAACGGTACATACCCACTAGATATGGATAAGAGGGGACAACGCACTATACGCCTACTAGCCTCTCAATACCTCCTCATGCAAGGAGAATTGTACAAAAGAACACCTCTTGGTGTAGTCTTGCGCTGCCTTGATCATTCACAGGCACAAAAAGTGATGGAAGAAGTTTATGATGAAGAATGTGGCCCTCACATGAGTGGACCAATGATGGCGAAGAAAATCACGCGTCTGGGATATTACTGGACCACGATGGAGCCAGATTGTATCAAATACGTCAGACATTGCCATAACTGCCAAATCTTCGGGAATGTCCAACATGTTCCTCCTTCACTACTTTACACTATGACATCTCCTTGGCCGTTTTCTGCTTGGGGAATTGACATAATTGGGAAAATCACTCCAGCCAGAACAGGTGGCCACTGTTTCATTTTGGTAGCTATTGACTATTTTACTAAATGGGTCGAAGCGACATCTTACACTAGTCTCACATCCAAAAACGTGGCAAAGTTCATACAAACAAATATCATCTGTCGATATGGTTGCCCACATGAGATCATTAGTGACAATGGATCGCATTTCCAGGCTGAGACTGAGCAATTACTAGCCAAATACAAGATCAAACACCACCATTCCTCTCCATACAGACCACAAACTAATGGCGCGGTAGAGGAAGCTAACAAGAATGTCGTCACTATCCTCAAGAAAATGATCGACAATTATCGCATGGAAGCTGTACAACCAGTTTAACTAGAAATCCCGTCCTTACGCATTCTGCTCGAAAGTCAAATTCCAGAAGTTGATTGTAAAAGGGACAGATATGAAGAACTCATCCTCTTAGATGAACGAAGATTGCGCGCATTGCATAATGTGCAAACATATCAGGAACGTATCAAACGAGCCTTCAATAAACGGGTTAAGCCTAGAAACATCAAAGAAGGAGATTTAGTCCTTAAATCAGTCAGAGCTCTACTACCTATCGATCCACGTTGCAAATTTAAACCCAACTGGGCTGGACCATTCATAGTCAAGTCCATACTCTGTGGGGGTGCGGTTAGGATTACAGAATTAGATGGGAATGAATTTGCTAACCCAACCAACCTCGATCAACTGATACGTTATTATGCCTAGTGTAGGACAAGAAACGCGCCTCGCGTGACACAGCCGTGCCGCTCGTGCGACACGAAATAAAAATAGCCCTTGGCCCGCTGAAATAAAGCTCATGTCAATTTGCTCTTGCATTTTGACATTTCGTCATACTCATATCATCAAATAAATTGAGTTGTATTTTAGGAGTAAGTAAAGCTCATGCTTATTTTCTAGTTCACTACAAGCTCTTCCTTAGAACAATTATTCTTTTACATTTATTCGAACTACGCGCAAGGGTTTGATTTCATTTTTTTTAATGAATACGTTGGCAATCCTTTACAGAATACAACCCATTATTTTAAATATAAATAGAAGAACATTTGCATTTTCATTTGAAATTCGACAAGAATAATAGAAGAAAAATCACAATAGTTTCATTAACTACTAAATCTTGTATTCATTTGTTCCATAAATAATAATAAAATGCCACATAATATAAAATGCTGAAAAATAAATGCCAGGCTAGGATTCTAAAAACCCCGCCATTTATTACAAACAATAATAATAATAAATAGTACTACGACTAAGGCTACTCTTCCATCTTTCCTTTGCCTTTGTCATTTCTATCATACTTCTTGTCTCGACCACGAGTCGGGCGCTCTTGTGTTATCTCTGACCTAATCACCAAAGGTCTCTCTCACGGTCTAGCCTTACCATTTCGATCCACCATTATCTCTGCGGCAGGAGCGGTCTTCGGTTTCTTCGTCGGATGAACGACTAGGAATCCGGCCTCTTCCTCCTCTCCAGTCAAGTATTTATGGTTCTCCTTTGCTACTTCGCGAATCTTGTAGTCAATAGGCTCGTGCTTCCTCAATTTCTCACGCTCTTCAAGAGTGCCAGCTTTCCTCCATTACAAGAATGAATCAGATACCCATAAGGAGCCAATAGGAGAAAGTATGAACCACATGTTCCTTTAAGCCCACTTGAGGGCCCACTCTCGATGAATCTCTGTAGCATGTGCCAATGCAGTTTGAGGAACAGTGTCAAGCTTCGGAATCATCTGCTTGAGGCCCACTTGCCTCATCAATCTCTCTGGGAAGATGCAAATCATGAATTCCAAGCTAGGAATGCGAACTGACCGAGTTGGATCTAAAGATGAAACTCCGGTGACTTACCTGAGATGCCACCATGGCACAATCCATCGGATCAAGGGACCTCCTTTATTCTTCAACTTGTTCTACCAATAGCTGCAAACCCGAGTGAAGTCCACCATGTAGAGCCTGGTTCTCATCGCAATTGACCGAGCATGGTATCCTGGCACATTAACTGGGGGCCCGATCAACCGCAGACGCTCCATATGCCAAACCTGCAGAGAAGACGGGAATTAATGCCCATATGGTCAAACCAAAAAAAAAAAAAAAAAAACTGTTGGCACATTTATAAAAAAAAAGAAAGCGGGTTCTTACCTGCAAAATGATGGGACTTCCCAAATAAGGACGCTCGCGGTTGTGTTTTCTACTGTATAGCCCCAGATTGATCTCCCCTAAACAAAGGCATGTTGGGCTCTTGCGCAGCTCCATTTGTACCACTAAGCTCAAGAAACGAGGGTCCCCTCTCATCTCCTTGTCAATATGCCCTTGAAAAACGTAACAATGAAGTAGACAAAACCCGAACGCCCTGCATCTCGCAACATAAGAAATAGAAGGGTCTTCCCTGCTTATGAATCGGTCAATGAAATCAAGCAAACGGACCCCTGTCAAGGTCACAAGACGGTCAACCTCAGCCTTAGTCAGTCCCAGCAAGTCTCTAAATTTACCCTTATACCCTTGACACCTAAAAGGAATAGAGGGTGCATTTTCTAGATCCCATCCTCCAATAACAGCTATTTCCTCCGGGAAACGACAAATATCGCCTCCAGGAAAGGTGAACACGTGGAAATTAGGGTCTCAATTTTCAAGACAAGAATCAACGAAAGGTTTCACTATTTTCACCAATTTGAGACTCAAGATCGATCCCAAACTAAAAACACCCATGTCATGTTTCTCAACATTTGTGAACTCGTTCGTCCACTTCTTGAGACGGTTTTCAAAGGCATCCATAATTTTGAATTTTTTTATGAAGATAGGAGCGTTTTTTATGAGAAAGACGGAAGAAAGACGGAAGAATTATGTGAATAAAAGCTTCCTCGACGTCTCTATTTATACTAAAAGCCGTTTCCTAATTTCCGTCTAGTCTGACCAGCTGGGGAAGTGGCGCAGCATCTGCTGCGCCTCTTCCCCAGGCCGATTTCCGTAATTTTCCGGGCACGCTTTTCGAGACAATATAGATATTCTCACCAAACGAGCACACTTACCCATTTCATTTTGTTTTCTTTTTTAGGGGAATCATTTCACTCCTCATTTCACATTTCATTTCAAACTTATAAATTTCTTTTTAAGTTTTTTTAGGGGGTAGCGCTCCCTACCGTCCGGTCATTTTTGCACATTTTTTGGCACATTTTGTCATTTTCGCTCATTTCTGGGCAATTTTTTGCATTTTCAGTTCATTTTGCTCATTTACGGGCACCTTTTTACTTTTTTTTTTTCTCATTTTGCGCTAATTTATGTCACGTGTATATTATGTGTTCTACGTGTAAATTTTGTGTAAATTTCGGCAGCATGACGGCATAAACCGTCATCTACCAAACCTGTTTTCTAAGCTTGCAGGAACAACATACAACCCAGCAGCAAAGGCATTCAGGCCGTCATATATACAACCAAAAATGCAATATGTATATCAAATTGGGGGCTCTCGCCCAAAACAGGTCCAAAGAGTCCAAAACGAGGTCCACAATGTACAAGTACATACCGACAACAAAAGAAATGGAAAATCAGCTACTCCTGGTCGACACTCAGCTCGGCTACAGTCGCCTCGAGGGCAGCGATCTCAGCATCCCTGACCTCCAACACCCTGAACAGGCGAGCTGTCTCCTCCTGGGAATGCGCCAGCTCATGCTCCAGGTCTCGCTCCCTCTGCAAGTGATAAAGAAATGCCTCATTTCATTCATTTCATTCAACCATTTCAAACAAACGCGAGAAATTGCAACGAAATTCAAAATAAAGAGAATGAGGGTTCATACCTGTCATCCTCGGCCACCCGCAAGTGCCTCGATGGTCGTTGCCCGCAGCCGTTTGGCCACCCTCGACAACGCGACATGCTGAGATGGCGCCACTTGCATTTCAATAAACAAAAGGTTTTCAAAAAAGAACGAATGCATTCTTATGCAATGAAAACAGCAAAAGAAAGCCGAAGGTGGGGGCTTACCCTCCTCACTAAGTGCTGCCACTACTCCAGGCCAGTATCTGTTACCTCCTCGCCAAAGTCACGAATCTCGGAGATGGTCGTCATCCCCGCCGCGTCGGTGTACTTAAGGGTCTCTGGGTACACTGGGGGCTCGACGCCTGCCACCTCGATCTCCTGCAAAGTTCAAATGAATTCTTTAATTAAACGATAATTCGTCAGTTTGTCATATCAATTCAAAAAAGGAAAGTAAAATACTTATCACGATCGGCCAGTACACCAGCCTCTGGCGAACAAACAGAGAGTACTCCTCACCAGGAAGGACAAGGGCGTCACCACCAACGTCCACCAAGTCAGCCTCTCTCCCAGCGTCCAAAGGCTCCCTAAACACCGTCTGTGGAGGATCGACGGGAACTGTGAAAGTTTCACGAGAGCACTGACGAGTTAAACGCTCGCCCAGGTACCACATTGGTCCCATGGACGTCCACAGCAGCAATCGACTCGAGCTCCTGGGTCGAAGGACCTCAGCCACGAAAGCCGGAGCGTCGGAGTAGTCCACCCAAGGTCTGGGCATCCACTAAAACAAGCAAACGAAAGGTCATTCCTATGATCGGCTCTAAACGGGAAAGGGGATCATTCTTGTGGTCGCTCTTAAATGAAAATAACGATAAAGAAAGGTATTTAAAGATACCAACGTCGCTCAACTTCAGGGTGTTAACGCCCCATCGACAAACATCGTAAGAAGAGCGCTGGCTCTTCCTACGACACACCACCAAGTCCCTCACGACCAGGTATGCCCTCGGCTTAGGCTCCGTCCTCTTAGGCGCAAAGCCCGAAAAGTAGGAGTACAACCATGCCTGCAAAACAAGACAATCGATAATGATCTTTCACAATTCGATAGCAATGAAGAAGTAATGAACTTTCACGATACGCAATAAAGGTTCATACCTCAAACTGTTGGAATAAGTGTCCTCCGACAATAATGCGATCACAACTGCCGATCATAATGATCACACGTTTAAATCTCATTTTAAGAATACACGTGGGATGTAATATTTTACTGTCAACTGGTCCACACATATCGGTAATGATTGGCTGACTAGAGTTTGACATTACTGTCGTGCGACGGTGGTGATCAGTTGATCGCCTTAAGTCATACCTAAAGGGTGACGCTCTTAATTAATTCTCTAATTAATCGTATGTCGATACGGGTTAATTAAATTACTTAAAATTGACGGATGATTTCGTGAGTAAAAATTGACGTGACTCATTGTAATTCGGTTAAATGAGTTACGGTCTAAGTAATCAAATTGTTTTATTACTTAGATTAAATTATTGTTTACGAAACAATTGAATCGGAATGAATAATTTATTATGAATACAAGTTGTTGTAGTTTATAATTATATGACCCATTTTGGTACAAGTAATTGTAAATTACTAATTATTTTTGTATGTGACATATTTAATTAATATGATGATTTTTAATATGTTAAAAATGCATTATAATGTAACATGTCTTGTAACATGTCACATATGTCACAATTGACAAATGACAAAAATAAAATGGACTACCATTTTATGGGATAACCGGTTTTAATGAAGGGAGTAGTAAGGTTGTGTTTTTATATTTTAAATGTCTAAAAAACAAAATGATTAGCCACCTAATACTAGCCATGCAGACCTATTTTCTTGGGAAGAAAATGAGCATCATGCATTGGCCTAAAAACCTCCCTTCCTCCCGGTTTTTCGGAGAAAAACAAAAGAGTTTTCTCTTATTTTTACACTACATGTATTGATATTTTAGTAGTGTATTATTTATACATTTACTCTCTACAATTAGTGAAACATTTTAGAGAAAGAAAAACCACAAAAATTATCTTCTCTAAACTGAAATAGAGGAGAACAAAATAAATATTTTGGGTCAATTTTAAGCTAGATTAATAATATTACTAGTTCATAACATTATTAATTATTAAAAGTAACACCTTGGGTATATGCTTTTGGGAGAGGTTCTAATTTGAACCTTGTTCATCCATTGTTGGAAAGCTCAAGAACTAACAAGAAGGAGAACTTGTTGGTGCCCAAATGGCCGAAAATAAGATGGTGAGAAACCGGTTTTTCCATCTCTTTTTATTAAGTTTGCATGCATAAGATCTTGTATTTATTTTATGACTAAATAAATAAATTCATATATGAGTATGTAAATTAATGAGATTAATGAATCTAACAAGCGGTATCAAGAGCCTTAGGTTGTTTGCATGCAAATCGGTTTATGGTTTTTCCGAGTTATAAGATTAACATACAAAACTAATTAATTTGGATTTATGAAGATAAACCTAAAAATAACATTGCATGTTTAACGTTTCTGGTCCTAAGTTATGTTTTGGACATTTTGGTTTATTTATTGATTTTATTGTTCATTTTATATATTATTGGCATTAAAATGTGATTTTTATGATAAAAATGTCATTTTTGGACGAAAAATAGCTAAACTTCGAATTTTTCAGTCGTTTTTGGATATGTTTTCACATATATTATCTACTGATGGCCTGTAAATTTTCCTGTTAAAATAAGTTGTTTTGCTCGAAATATGAATTTTATAAGTTAAAATCGTATTTAAACGGGTTAATAGGTTAATATGAGTTATATTTCGAATCTGGTGATGGAAATTTAGTATATTGTCACATGTAATTTTACAATATGTGTGTAAAATATTTGGCTATAGTGAAGTCTTTTTGCATGATTTATGAATTTTTGATGAAAAATCACATAAATAGTGACTAAAATTAGTAATAATGCTAAAACATACTTCATGACTAAATAAAAACGTCACATGTTGCATTTTATCATATATTTCAGATCTAAAAGTGAAAAGTTGATGATAATAAATTTTCTCATATTTTACTGGTTATATTTGTTAAAACCGATAAACCGCAACATTGTTTTTCTCGATAAATTTTCGAAATTTTTAACATAAGTTTTGAACATTATGAGTGTCATGGTATTTTTTCAAAATGTTCATGAGTTTAAATTTCAAATTTTGAAATTTTTTGAAATTTTTATAATTTAATTTGAAGTTTATAGCATAATTTTGTATTTTTGGGTCCATTTATGAACAATATTATGAAATCAAGTTTAATTATCGTCAAAATGTTAGTGGAGACTAATTTTTGAGTTCTAAGATGGTTAGGGTAATTAACTTGTACATAAATATGAATTTATGTAATTATTGTGATTTTAACAAGTTATAATCACGCAAATCCATGAAAACCGATAAATATACGATATTGGCTCTTAAAAAAGCGATTTAGCATAAAATCTAGCATGTTCATACATATTATAATGCTGCATCTTATTTATGATTGTCATATTTTAATTTTATGTAATTTTTGAATTATGTAATTTTACTTAGTATGGCCTTAGTTTTAATTGGTATTACCCGAAATGTATGGGAATATCGATTCGGTTGTAATTATTGTGATCTCGTATCACCGTTTTGTAATTTAATAGATTTATTTATTTTTATTACAAATGTATAATAGGAAATAATGTAATTCATTTTGTAATTTAATTATTCCGGAGTTCCTTGAAGACGGTGTCATTCGAGAAGACGGTCCATCAAAGAAAGTGTTGCCTTGAAGTGCGTGCCAAGATCGAAGTTCAAGGGACCAAAGGAATTGGTTTCCGAATTTGTAATAGTTTATTAGATTTACTATTTTAGGAAGGCCAGACTAGGATTTTATTTTTATGCTTTGCATTTTATTTATATGTTGCATGCATCGCTAAATCGCCATAACTAAACATGCATTTTAAATCGAGTTTTTCGACCGTGTCAATTACAATTATCATAGTCCACCGCTTTAGTTCATTTAAAACGTAATAGATAATAAATTGATATGACCCCTCGCTAAAATAAACAATTGAGAATTAGCGTTACCAAAATGTAGAAACCATGAAAACCTATTTCGTGAGGGAGTGCGCTCGGCCACACCGGGGTACAAACCTTGTTACGTAGGGGAAGTGGATGATAAATGTCTATCCACCGAATTCATGTTGTTACGTAGGGGAAGTGGATGATAAATGTCTATCCACCGATAACTATTGAGTCTTGCCACAATGTTTTTGACGACGTTTGCTTCAACAATGATTTCGACACTACTAGAGAACTTCATTTTGGGATAGGTTCGGATGGAAACATAAACTTCATCACTTATTGTAGACCACCTACTACTACAAGATCTCTTGTGAGCCGGTCTCAGGAAGACCGCCTCATAAAATCTATAGGATCTTTATCTTTCGAGGAGAAAGATGCGAAAACTAGTGGGAGCTCAAGCAATCAAGCTCTTGCTTCTAAGGGCAAAAGGTTCAAGAAGAAGGGAAAGAAAGGGAAAAACTTCAAGCAAGTTGAAGATGAGTATCATTATTGCTATGGCATGGGACATTGGCTTAGGAATTGTCCCATATATTTGCGAAATATAAGGGAAGGAATCATCGTTCCAAAAGGTAAAATTCCTAAGGAAATTTATGTTATTGATGTAAATTATACTTCCACTACGACATGGGTACTGGATACCGGTTGTGGTTCTCACCTTTGTAATCATTTACAGGGATTAAGAGACGTGAAGAGGCTTAGCAAAGGAGATGTGGATCTACGCCTTGGAAATGGAGCTCGAGTAGCGGCCGAATCCAAAGGAACTTATGTATTGGCTTTGCCTAATGGATTTGAGTTGTATTTACGTAATTGTTTTTATGTGCCTACACTTTATAAAAACATTATTTCAATCGCCATGTTAGACATGGACGGTTTTTGTTTTGTCATTAAAAACAATCGCTGTATTATTTCTAGGAACGACTTGGTTATAGGCCAAGCTCCTTCCATTAATGGCATTTACATTTTATAAACCTCGAATCTAACTAAATACATCTACAACATTCAATCAAAGAAACTCAAATCAAGTGATCCAAATGAATCGTTCATTTGGCATTGTCGATTAGGTCACATAAACGAGAATCGTATCAAAAGATTAATTTCGACTAATGTGATTACACCATTTGATTTTCAATCATATAGAACATGCGAATATTGCCTTCTTGGCAAGATGACTCGTAATCCTTTTAGCGGTAAAGGAACATGATGGGTGATGATGTCGTCGGGTCACATCCAATCAAACACATTTATAATACTCAACATACAACTAGTTAGCGGTAAGTCGAGGTCGATCCATGGGACGGTGTGCTTTGGGTTCTAAGTCTATCTATCTCAATTTATGCTAGTGTCACAATTTGGTTGGGTTTGTAGTTGTGTTCTAGACTAATAAAAGCAATAAAGTGAAACAAGCAATAAAAGAAGGATGTAAACAAATGATTAAAAGTTCTAGGATATCATAGGATCATAGGGGATTCATGGTGTTGATCATACAAACATGTTTACAATTGTAAGGAAGCAATTAATGTTGTGGAGCAACCGAGTTGGTTTATGTCTTACGGTTCATAGGAAGAGTTGGGTCCCGGAGCCGAATCGATTAGATTGTACAACACCTACAAGTCGACTTAATTTCCTCCTATTTAACTTCTATGCATGGTCTAACAAGACTCAAGTTGATTTATATCTTACAAGTCAAGTTGAGTAGATAAGAGATGATTGTAAATGCAAGGATTCATAGGCTTGGCATTTCATCAAACATAACATGTGCATAAAGTTGACATCACAACAAGCAAGTAATTTAATCATGTGAACATATTAGATTAAGCATGAAACAATCCCATGTTGGTTTCCCCTAATTACCCACTAATCCTAGCAAGAGACTACTCACTTATTATCAAGTTTAGCATGTTAACAAGGTTGTCAATCATACTAACAAGGTAAAACATGATGAACAAGTAAGAAAGATTAACAATAATTAAAACAAGGATTAAGAGAATTATACCTATGGAGATTCCAGAATAATAATGCAAAGAATAATAGAAGAACTTGATGATTGATGGAAGGTTGTCAATCTCCCAATAATAACCCAATAATCTTCAATTACCCAATAATAAACTTGAACAATAACTAAGGAGAGATTAATGTGTAATTTGTGGAAAGATTAAAGAGTAATCTATTCTAATATACTCCTAATCTAATCTAAAGAAGGATTTTCTACTCTAAAAACTTGTGTTAAAGGATTATTACAAATGGGGTATTTATAGTGGAAATTAGGTGGATGCATTAGGGTTAACTAAGGGCTAAAATAGTAATTACACTTTTGAGATTTGAGGAGGGAGACTCCGGTATTTTTCGAAGGAAGGGCTTCTTTCATGGAGTTTGAAGAACATGAAAATTGCTGTAAAGGAATCCGTGCGTATTGGAGTCGGGACGGGCGGATTCTGACTGGGGAAAACGGGCGGATTCAGTTGAATCCGGGCGGATTCTGAAAATGCAATCCGGGCAGATTTGGGAGAAGACGCACGGATTGTAGTTCACGTAGAAAGGAAAAGTTTCCTGTCCAGGAATACGCCCGTCCCGAGCGAAATATGGGCGTCCTGGGCTTCAACCCGAGCGGGTTGAATTTGACCCGAGCGGGTTGAGCTGTATCTTGAGCTCGGATTGTAAAACGGGCGTCATTTTCTCATCCGGACTCCTATTGGAGTGATTCAAAAGCCTAGATCACTTGTTTTTTCGACGCTGTTAAATCTAGCATATTTTCAGAGCCAAAGGAGCAACTCTTCATTTGGGTTCCGAGCAATTTCTTCATGCAATGCCTTCCTTCTCGTCATCCTTGCTTTTAACCTTATGAGCCTTCTATAAACTCTTTATTCCTACATACTTGGACATCATTCTTGCCTCCTCTTCATACTAGTCCATCTAATATTATCAATAAGCTTCCAAATATGCACGAAAGACGGGAATTTCCGCCTTATTTTCTCCTTTTCTACAAAACATATGAAATGCGATAGAAAAGCAAATAGGAAGGTTTTGACAGATAAAATGGCCATGAAATGCTATAATAGTATGCAAAATAGGTTCAATTAGGGGACTAAATGTGCGCAAATAATGGTCACATCAAATATCCCCAAACCGAACCTTTACTCGTCCCGAGTAAAGAGGTGACTAAAACTAGACCTTTATTTAAACTAGGCTACTAATATAGCCGATATGAGATAATTAGCGGGTCTCACTCCGCCCCTTCAACTCACAACAAGACAACCATGAGGTAGGATGCCTTTTTGCAAGGCAAGGTGGGTCTTGCCAAAATGGCGACACATCCAAACATTAAGCACATAAAATCAAATAATGGATGCATCTACAAAAGGAATAGCCACTTCCTCATCAAGTGGCGGAGGCAACTAAAAGAGAACAAATTTAAGAGCATGTAATCCTTCACAAATACTAGTTCAACAAATTACTAAGGCTAAGAGGATGGCACTAAATCACCTCCAAATGGTGTTAAACTAGACTACTTTCGTCCTCAATTTTCAAATGCTTTCGTCAAGAGCGATCGGATGGTGGTGGAATGATGATCCCTATGATGCTAGTAGCATATGACATGACAAGTCTAGAATTCTCTACAAAAGTAAAGGTCATGGATCGTCCCAAGCTCGACAAAGTGGCTTGACAAAAGGCTTTTTGGGAATGAAATGCTCAAATCTTTATACACAAAGGGTGGATATGACTAGTATTCAAAATTGTCCTCATTTCACTTTCACATTTCAAAAATTTAAGATGGGGTTTGTGCCTTCCGGTCTAGTGTCCTTTGCTTTCGTCAATCGCTTATTAGGCAACCGGTTAACCTCTAGACAATAGCTTTTCGGGGTGATAGTCACTCTGTCTCTGGGCGGCCGAATTCACAACCGTGTGGGGGCCCAATTCAATGGATCCCGCTCCAAAGCACATCGAAGTGGTACGCCTCCATCAAAACAATTAAATTTCTCAACATTCAACATTTCATAACATTTGAGGTTTCTTTGGCAATAAATTACTTCCACATGACAAAATTCTTTGAAATGAGCACTTCAAGCTTATTGATAAAAAAGTATTTTTGAGTTGCCTTACCACAAGGTCAATCAAGGTCACCTAGACAAGTTAACCAAGTCCACATCGCATCACGGGGTTGGATAGGTGACTCACATGCAAACCCTTGACTAGGCTTTGGGTCATGGGTCAAAAGACACTAGTATGACACTATCTAGGGTGTTTTACAACCATTCTAGTAGGCAAAGTCTTAAGTTGAACAAGTATTTGTAATGGCTTAGTTGCTCTTGTCAAAGTTCCTAATTAGGCATTTTCAAAACTTTTATCTAAATGCAACTATATGCTATGATGCAACTAATATAAACATCCTAATGCAAGTGATTCTATCAACTAATATGACATATAAACTAAATGCAAGTCCTAAGTTCACATTGTTATACCGCATCAATCAAAATAAAGCCACATAGTCATTAACATAAAGAGGAAAAAGGAGATTGGAAAGATCATACCATGCGGTCTTCAATATCCTCATGTCTCGGATGTGGCGTAGTCAATCAATGTGAACAAAGGTGAACAAACACAATATATACAAACAATATATACAAGACTACACTACAAAGGAAATGAACATGTTTTTGGATTTTAAAATTTTTCAATTTTTATGGGTTTTGCTTTTATGAAATTAAAAGACATATTTTTGTATTTTTCAAAATTTTTTAATTTTTATGTGTTTTTGGAATATAAATTCCCATCCCCCACTTTATTTTGGACATTGTCCTCAATGTACATGTAGGAGTAGGAATGAAAAAGAAATAAATGTTTTTGAATTTTTGATATATTTTTTTTTGAAATAAAGTACAAATGCAATGATATGATATGAATGCATGCATGCTCTAACTAAATGCCATTCTATATGACATATATAACAAATGAATGCAATCTAAACTATACTAAATGATGCGTGTTATCTAGTAAACTATGGTCACCTATGATCAAACCTCCCCAAACCTATTTAAACACTATTTCTAGTGTAGAAAAGGAATAGGTTTGGTCATTAGTGCCTATGCATGAATTCTAGTCTATATGCAACTATCTATATGAATCATGTGGGATAAATAAAATGCAAGCTAATCTATATGAACTAACTAATGTCAATGCAATATGAAATATAATACAAATGCAAGCTAAATGCATATGTAAAAAACTAAATGCAAGTGGAAATGTAATGCAAAGTGAAAGGAAAGGATATCTTACAAATGGTGGTTTGAGGGAGGACTCCACCAAACTCATTCCTTGTTGCCATTATTATTGATGTTGTCCATGTTGCTTAATGCTCTCAACCACCGGTCAAAGGCTCTTGAATGGGCTTCATGTAGGCATAAATAGGAGATTGGTGATGTCAAAACATAGTTTACCCATCTTTGCTTGGAATAGAACTTGCCAAACACTCTCCCATTTGTTTTGCCCTTGGCACTTGACTTCTTCCAATGCTTCAAACCACCAAGCACATGATTCTTGTCAATACAATGTATGAAGTATTGCCCATATTCATCCGGAGGATTCCACTCTTTACCATCTCTTTCAAATTCTATGATGATAGAGCATTGATTCATCAATCCTTCAATAGTAGAAGGAGAGTTCTCATTTCTTTGATGAGGGGATAGTTGAAAGATAAGATGTGGAGGAGTCAACTTCTCACCATTGAGGTCATTCATGCTTTCATTGTCTTCACTTTCTTCTTGACCCCCCTTAGAACTTGAACCATTTCCAAAGAAAAGAGCTTCAATTTCTTCCAAACTATGATCAAAGATGCCAACATCATAGTTTTCCTCTTGACCTCTCAATTCCCCAAAGATTGTAAGTTCAAATTCATCAACCTTTTCTTTCAAAGTTTTACCTCCACTCCCATAAGTGTCAAGGGAACACACTTCCTCTACATGGGTCATAGAGGGAAATTGTGGTGGGAGCTCTTTCTCGTCATCATCATCATAGGTATCCCAAATTGGAGAAGCAAGGCTAGTGTGTGAGCTAGATTCATTAGACAATTTAGACAAAGTGCTTGTCTCATAATTGGCCTTCAACTCACATTCATCATTGCTCTCCACCCCAACATCATGCTTCAATTCATCATCCACTCTTGGTCCATAATCAATCAAGCACTCCCCTTCCTCAAAAGTTACATCTTCATATTCACATCCATCATGAATGTATGTAAAGTTGGGTACAAGTTGGAATATGGGATGTTCAATACGTATGAATTTAGGAGGTGGTGGGGTATTCACAAGAGTAGCTTCATAATGCCATCCAAATTCTTCTTCACCCACGTTATCTACCCTTTCTTCTTCATTCAGCATTTGGGTGGCTTCCAATTGGGCAATTTGATTTGCCAACTTCTCACCATTAGTAACAATGTTTTTGAGAACATTGTCCCTAGCTTGGCTCTCTTCTAGCATTTGTATGAAGAGATTTTGTTGGTCCCTTAACATTTGGAGAACCACACTTTGCATGTCAAGATTATGCTCATTCTCTTGTTGTGGGTACATGGGAATTTGGTGGTATGGGTGTTCATTGTAGGATGACATTTGGCATTGATTATAAAGTGGGTTTTGGGTGGGTGGTTGTTGTGGATGTTGGATGTGGGGGCTTTGGTAAGAAAAGTTGGGGTAGTGGTTATGATTTTCATTGTATGAGGTGTAAGGTAGGTTTTTGTTGACTTGCTCCTCAAACTCCCCATACCCATAGTCATACTCAAAAGATCCACCACATACTCCATATGTCAAGTCTTGAGTCATCATCATAGCCAAGATAAAGATACAACTACAAACATGGAAACTACAAGAAAACGGTAAAAACGATCCTTGAGGAACAAGTTCCTCAAGGTGAGAGCAAAATCAAAATAGACAAACAAGTAAGAACTTAATCACATAGCACCGTCCCCGACAACGGCGCCATTTTGATGGGTGATGATGTCGTCGGGTCACATCCAATCAAACACATTTATAATACTCAACATACAACTAGTTAGCGGTAAGTCGAGGTCGATCCATGGGACGGTGTGCTTTGGGTTCTAAGTCTATCTATCTCAATTTATGCTAGTGTCACAATTTGGTTGGGTTTGTAGTTGTGTTCTAGACTAATAAAAGCAATAAAGTGAAACAAGCAATAAAAGAAGGATGTAAACAAATGATTAAAAGTGCTAGGATATCATGGGGTCATAGGGGATTCATGGTGTTGATCATACAAACATGTTTACAATTATAAGCAAGCAATTAATGTTGTGGAGGAACCGACTTGGTTTATGTCTTACGGTTCATAGGAAGAGTTGGGTCCCGGAGCCGAATCGATTAGATTGTACAACACCTACAAGTCGACTTACTTTCCTCCTATTCAACTTCTATGCATGGTCTAACAAGACTCGAGTTGGTTTATATCTTACAAGTCAAGTTGAGTAGATAAGAGATGATTGTAAATGCAAGGATTCATAGGCTTGGCATTTCATCAAACATAACATGTGCATAAAGTTGACATCACAACAAGCAAGCAATTTAATCATGTGAACATATTAGATTAAGCATGAATCAATCCCATGTTGGTTTCCCCTAATTACCCACTAATCCTAGCAAGAGACTACTCACTTATTATCAAGTTTAGCATGTTAACAAGGTTGTCAATCATACTAACAAGGTAAAACATGATGACCAAGTAAGAAAGATTAACAATAATTAAAACAAGGATTAAGAGAATTATACCTATGGATATTCCAGAATAATAATGCAAAGAATAATAGAAGAACTTGATGATTGATGGAAGGTTGTCAATCTCCCAATAATAACCCAATAATCTTCAATTACCCAATAATAAACTTGAACAATAACTAAGGAGAGATTAATGTGTAATTTGTGGAAAGATTAAAGAGTAATCTATTCTAATATACTCCTAATCTAATCTAAAGAAGGATTTTCTACTCTAAAAACTTGTGTTAAAGGATTATTACAAATGGGGTATTTATAGTGGAAATTAGGTGGATGCATTAGGGTTAACTAAGGGCTAAAATAGTAATTACACTTTTGAGATTTGAGGAGGGAGACTCCGGTATTTTTCGAAGGAAGGGCTTCTTTCATGGAGCTTGAAGGACACAAAATTTGCTGTAAAGGAATCCGTGCGTATTGGAGTCGGGACGGGCGGATTCTGACTGGGGAAAACGGGCGAATTCAGTTGAATCCGGACGGATTCTGAAAATGCAATCCGGGCGGATTTGGGAGAAGACGCAAGGATTGTAGTTCACGTAGAAAGGAAAAGTTTCCTGTCCAGGAATACGCCCGTCCAGAGCGAAATATGGGCGTCCTGGGCTTCAACCCGAGCGGGTTGAATTTGACCCGAGCGGGTTGAGCTGTATCTTGAGCTCGGATTGTAAAACGGGCGTCATTTTCTCATCCGGACTCCTATTGGAGTGATTCAAAAGCCTAGATCACTTGTTTTTTCGACGCTGTTCCATCTAGCATATTTTCAGAGCCAAAGGAGCAACTCTTCATTTGGGTTCCGAGCAATTTCTTCATGCAATGCCTTACTTCTCGTCATTCTTGCTTTTAACCTTATGAGTCTTCTATAAACTCTTTATTCCTACATACTTGGTCATCATTCTTGCCTCCTCTTCATACTAGTCCATCTAATATTATCAATAAGCTTCCAAATATGCACGAAAGACGGGAATTTCCGCCTTATTTTCTCCTTTTCTACAAAACATATGAAATGCGATAGAAAAGCAAATAGGAAGGTTTTGACGGATAAAATGGCCATGAAATGCTATAATAGTATGCAAAATAGGTTCAATTATGGGACTAAATGTGCGCAAATAATGGTCACATCAGAACACGAGCTGGTGAACTATTGGGACTCATAAATACCGATGTGTGTGGACCAATGAGTATCACCGCTCGGGGAAATTATGACTACTTCATAACCTTCACCGACGACTTGAGTAGATATGGGTATATCTATTTAATGAAGCATAAGAGTGAAGCTTTTGAGAAATTCAAGGAATTTCAAAATGAAAAGCACTACGATCCGATCGTGGTGGAGAATATCTTAGCCATGAATTCGATTCACACTTGAAAAGTTGTGGCATAATATCACAACTATCTCCACCCAGAACACCACAACTCAATAATGTTGCCGAAAGGAGAAATAGAACCCTACTTGATATGGTTCGATCAATGATGAGTCAAACCGAGCTACCAAACTCGTTTTGGGGATTTGCAATCCAAACCGCAATTAGATCTTTGAATAATAGACCCATGAAGACAACCGAAAAGGCTCCATATGAGATGTGGACGGGAAGGGTTCCTAATATATCCTATATGAAGATTTGGGGATGTGATGCTTACATCAAGGCAAAGACCGACAACAAGCTTGCCCCAAGATCCGAAAAATGCATCTTTGTAGGTTACCCCGTGACCTCTCGAGGATATTACTTCTACAAACCTCAAGAAAACAAAGTGTTTGTGTCTTGCGAGGCTGTCTTCTTAGAAAGAGAATTTATTTCTAATAGACAGAGTGGGAGAAATTTTGAACTTGATGAAGTTCAAGAGCCACAAACCGAGGTAGAGACGCAAGAAGATGTTCCTTCGTCGTCTAGCGCGGTTCTCCCTCCTCCACTTAGAAGAACGGGCCGAGTTACTCGCCATCCCGATCGATATGTGGGACTTATCGAAGAAGATGGAAGACTTGATGTGTTGCTTTTAGAAAGTGACGAGCCCGCCACCTACAAAGCCGCAATCTCTAGTCCAAATTCCTCCTTATGGCTTGAAGCCATGAAGTCCGAGATGGATTCTATGCATGAAAACCAAGTTTGGAACTTGGTGGATTTGCCTAAAGGGGCAAGACCTCTTCAATGCAAATGGAGTTTCAAGTTCAAGAATGGCATAGAAGGACATGATGATGTCTACAAAGCTAGGCTAGTGGCAAAATGATTTACCCAAGTCCAAGGTCTTCATTATGATGAAACCTTCGCCCCCGTAGCCATGATGAGATCCATACGGATTTTGTTAGCGATTGCCGCATTTCATGATTATGAAATATGGTAAATGGATGTCAAAACCAATATTCTAAATGGGCATTTAGAAGAGGAGGTGTACATGATACAACCCGAAGGTTTTGTTGATTCTAAAAATCCTAACAAAATGTGCAAGCTTAAGAGATCTATTTATGGTCTTAAGCAAGCATCTAGAAGTTGGAATCATCGATTCGATCATGTGATAAAATAGAATGGTTTCACTCGAAGTGTTGAGGAACCATGTTTATACATGAAATTTAGTGGGAGCAATGTTGTGTTCCTAATCTTGTATGTCGATGAGATACTACTCATTGTAAATGACATTTCGATGTTGTCTCTAGTTAAGAAGTGGTTAGGTAAACACTTCCAAATGAAGGATTTAAGAGAGGCGCAACGCATATTAGGTATCCGGATCCATAGAGATAGATCTAAGAGGATATTGGCACTAAGTCAAGAATCTTATTTTGATAAGATTCTTCGACGTTTCAGCATGGACAAATCCAAAAGGGGATTGGTACCTATGGTAAGTGGGACAATATTTAGAAAGTCTCAATCGCCCTCCGAACCCCATGTTGTTGAACGCATGAAGTTGATCCCTTATGCTTCCGCTGTTGGATCAATCATGTACGCCATGATATGCACACGTCCTGATGTCTCGTATGCCTTGAGCATCACGAGTAGATATCAAGGAAATCCAGGTGAGAGTCACTGGATAGCCGTCAAGAACATCCTTAAGTACTTGAGAAGAACTAAGGATTCTATCTTAGTGTTTGGAGGAGGCACCGAGCTCCGTGTTAATGGTTACACGGACTCAAGTTTTCAAACGGATAGAGATGACATGAAATCACAAGCTGGTTTTGTTTTGATGCTCAATGTGGTGTTGTTAGCTGGAGAAGCTTCAAGGAAGTTGTGACTGCGGATTCAACAACGGAGGCTGAGTACATTTCAGCATCAGAAGCTACCAAAGAAGCTGTATGGATCAGGCAATTCACGGAAGGTCTAAGAGTAGTACCTACCTCCAATGATCCTATCACTCTCTATTGTGATAATAGTGGGACGATCTTCCAAGCTAAAGATCCAAAGTCTAGTAATAGATCTAGACATGTACTTAGAAAATATCATGTAATTAGAGATTTCATTGAAAGAATGGAAATTGCGATATGTAAGGTTGGGACGGATGATAATATAGCTGATCCGCTCACCAAGCCTTTATCGCAGGCTAAGCATGATGGACATGTTGCGTGGGACTTAAACGCATGCCAGTTTTATGTTATATTTTGATATGAAATAAAAGAGTTGTTTTATTTTCTCATATGCGTAATCACATTTGTCTTTTATTTTTCCATTACTTTGTCATATTCAAATGGGTTGTGAAGACAAGATTGAACCCCATTAAAGTGAACTAAATTGACATAGTAAATACCCATAGTCACTTGTATGAAGTGACGTCTCGATGTGATTAGAGTGTGATGCGATTGATGGCAAGTTCAATTGCCATAGAGTCATATGAGAATGACTAGTCGATCACATAGGCAGACTGTTAGGAACACTTTGTCGGGCTAATGACCGCTTATAGAGTTATGGCAAATTTATATAGCCTGGTCGTGGCGAGAGCTACTATAGTATTCTAAGGAGTCGATTCTTTTGACTAAAGACTGTTCGCCTAAGGTGGCACAGTTTCAGATTAAGTTTCATTTATGTTACTACGACCTTCGTAAATGGGGTCAAATGGGCATATTTTGGGTTATGATGGTTGTGGCTAGTCGAAGGGCATAGTGCGATAGGAATTTTCCACCCCTTGTCATGGTTAAAACAATATCTCAGGGCCACTCGAGAAGTAATGAACTGGAAATGCGTAGCCACGCTCGGAAGGTATCTATGGTAGATAACTTCGGTCAATCAGTTATTCTCCAGATCGAGGAAACCACTCTCGATATGATCACTTGCAAGTACGACCTGAAAGACACCTTGCATTGAGTGGGAGATAGTAATTGGACAAGAGAATTGGTGACGCACACTTGTCGAGGACAAGTGGGAGATTGTTGGAATTAGTGTCCTCCGACAATAATGCGATCACAACTGACGATCATAATGATCACACGTTTAAATCTCATTTTAAGAATACATGTGGGATGTAATATTTTACAGTCAACTGGTCCACACATATCGGTAATGATTGGCTGACTAGAGTTTGACATTACTGTTGTGCGACGGTCGTGATTAGTTGATCCCCTTAGGTCATACCTAAAGGGTGACGCTCTTAATTAATTATTTAATTAATCGTATGTCGATACGGCTTAATTAAATTGCTTAAAATTAACGGATGATTTTGTGAGTAAAAATTGACGTAACTCATTGTAATTCGATTAAATGAGTTACGGTCTAAGTATCAAATTGTTTTATTACTTAGATTAAATTATTGTTTACGAAACAATTGAATCGGAATGAATAATTTATTATGAGTACAAGTTGTTGTAGTTTATAATTATATGACCCATTTTGGTACAAGTAATTGTGAATTACTAATTATTTTTGTATATGACATATTTAATTAATATGATGATTTTTAATATGTTAAAAATGCATTATAATGTAACATGTCTTATAACATGTCACATATGTCACAATTGACAAATGACAAAAATAAAATGGACTACCATTTTATAGGATAACCGGTTTTAATGAAGGGAGTAGTAAGGTTGTGTTTTTATATTTTAAATGTCTAAAAAACAAAATGATTACTCGCCTAATACTAGCCATGCAAACCTATTTTCTTCGGAAGAAAATGAGCATCATGCATTGGCCTAAAAACCTCCCTTCCACCCGGTTTTTCATAGAGAAAAACAAAAGAGTTTTCTCTTATTTTTACACTACATGTATTGATATTTTAGTAGTGTATTATTTATACATTTACTCTCTACAATCACTGAAACATTTTAGAGAAAGAAAAACCACAAAAATTCTCTTCTCTAAACTGAAATAGAGTAGAACAAAATAAATATTTTGGGTCAATTTTAAGCTAGATTAATAATATTACTAGTTCATAATATTATTAATTATTAAAAGTAACACCTTGGGTTTATGCTTTTGGGAGAGGTTCTAATTTGAACCTTGTTCATCCATTGTTGGAAAGCTCAAGAACTAACAAGAAGGAGAACTTGTTGGTGCCCAAATGGCCGAAAATAAGAATGTGAGAAACCGGTTTTTCCATCTATTTTTATTAAGTTTGCATGCATAAGATCTTGTATTTATTTTATGACTAAATAAATTAATTCATATATGAGTATGTAAATTAATGAGATTAATGAATCTAACACCAGCAACAGTCCAGCACCGACAGTCGCACGAGAAGTCCCCTTCTCCATCAACTCAGGACGAACCATGGCCCTCATGTAGCGAGTAAGGACCGCAAAGCTAGGAATGACCCAGTCCCACCGACCCAGGTCACTCAAGTCAGAAAGGAACAAAAGAATCTTCGTCGACAACCTCTCCCCCTTGTCTCCGAGGTAAAGCGAAGACAATAACCACCAGAGCCACAGACGAGCCCTCTGTTCCGCAGTACAAGCAAGAGGAGCCACCTTCCTCCCATCCATCATCACCGTCGCCGGGGTCCTAACCGCAAAGTAGTCCTTGATGTAAGTACTCGGCACCAACCTAGGAACGGTGTCAGCACCCACTGCCAGGTTCCAACCGATCAGCCTCCTCGCCTCGGCCGAGTCCACTCTCATGGCCGTTGACGACCACACCACAACCTCCTCTCCACACGGCAGACCAGAAATCATGCTGTAGTCCTCCAAAGTAACCCCGACCTCCCCGAAAGGCATGTGAAAGGTTAAGGTCGTATCCCAGTATGAATCGAGGAAAGCTCGAATCAGGCAAAGGTTAGCCCGAATCTTCCTCTCCTTGATCGCCCTCAACGCTCCTACCAAAGCTCTGAAGGCTCCCAGCTCGATGATGGCCTTCTCCTCCTTCCCCAGTCTATCGTAGGCCTCCAACATCGTCGTATTACCGGAAAAGGACCTCATGCTCCCGGCCTCCTGTATCAATTCGATGCAAAGATATCTTTAGCATAAAGCAAAAGAGGAACGAAACGACAAGCGAATAAGGAAATGTGACAAGGAAATGGCAAGTTCGAAATTTACCAAACTCCTCGCCGTCCTGTAAGACAGGTGGCTCTCCGCTGACCAAATAAGATGTCGACCATCTCATTTCTCAGCCCACTCAGGTGCCCTCACTAGCTGGCGACCACCTCGTCCGACATTGGCCCGCCTCGGGACCTTCTCGACAACCTCCTCGAAAACCTCCTCGATTACCTCTTCAAGAACGAGTGAAGGGTCGAAGTCGATGTCCACGTCCATGGGAGCCCTCCTCGACGTAGAAGCAACTCACCTGCAAAATCAAAGTAAATTAGGCCGTGTCAGATGACGACAAGCCTCGGTGAGGTTTGTTTCAAGCCTTTTTAGCCCCGAAAATGGCCTTTTCTCGCCATCTTTGGCCATTTCTCTCGAAACCCAACCACTCATGTGATAAATTGTGTCAAGTCAAGTCTAAGTCCAAGCCTAGTCATGGGTTTGAGTCGAAAATTCGGCAGCATTTCGCTATAATGGCGATCATGCCCTAAGAAAAGTGTCCTAAAAAACCCGTCACAAATCAAAAATCCGACATGGTAGGAAGTTTACCCGTTACACATGGATTCCAAAAACTAAATTTCATCAAAAATGGGCAATCCTAAGGCCATTTTCGAAGCAATTTTTGAAACCGCTGAGAAACCGTCTCAATTTCACTCAAATGCTCAATACTTGACGAAAATACAAAAAGAATACATGGTTATGTTCCTAACATTGCCAATTATCCATTTCTAATGTCAATTTTACAAGGCAAATTCATTTGGGGGAAAAGCCCCAAATTTTTCGAAATTTTGGGTCGAAAACCCTAATTTTTTCCAATCAAAATCAAGCAAATACAAATATTAAAGCAAGAATGAGAAACATACCTCGATTAGTCATGATTGATGGAGTGATTTGATCAAATTTTGACGGATTTTGGTTAGAATTTGGGAGAGTTTAAAAAGAATTTGTGTTTTGTTATTATGAATAAAACACGACTTCTGTCGAGTTTTTACTCAGACAGGGATGAACTCGGGAAAGGACGCAGCACCTGCTTCGCCTCTTCCAAGAGTCGCAGCTCTTGCTGCGCCTCTTCCTCAGCTTCCCGCCAGCTCAATTTTCAAAAGTTCGTTAAAAGTTCGTTATTTGTGGGCCCATCTTTGGTGCGCCTCTTCTCCAACACCATATATCATATATTTGGTCTATTGGGCATTTATTTTTGTCCAGACCAGTATTTTATCTTCAAGCAGACTGCGAACCATCGCAGTATTTGTTGGAAAATGTGTCCTCAACAATAGTGCGATCACATGATTTAATATCATAATTAAATCTCATATTAAGAATACGTGAGGGGTTATTTATTATATAATCAACTGATCATCATTAATCGGTAATGATTGGCTGACTAGAGTTTGACAATACTGTCGTGTGACGGTGGCGGCCAGTTGATCCCTTAAGGTCATACCTAAAGGACAACTCCCTTAATAGAGAAATTGATATCTTATTGTAATGGGATTAGATAAGATTTATTTTAGTAATAAAAATGTTTTAATACTAAAATTGCTTATTGTTTGAGAAACAATAGAGATAAGAATGAATGGTTAATTATAATTACAAGATGTTGTGAATTATAATTATATGACCCATTTTATTTATATGATCAAGTATCATTAGTCAATTTATTGAATGCAATTTAATTAATTTATAAAATGATATTTATGTGATAAATATGGATTAAATTAATTAATAACATGTAAAATACTACATGTGACATATTGTTTGACAAATGACAAATTGACAAAATAACATGGTAGTCCATTTTATGGTACATGGACTGAAATGGAGGGAGTGTAAGTGGGTTGTGATTATTTTATTTTATGTGATAAAATATAAAAAATTGTATCTAGCCTAATCTAGCCTTACACACCTAAGTTGTTGATAAAAGCAAAAGGGAATGGAGATTCCATTTTGGTTTGTTCCCCTTGTCCCCCCACCGGTTTCCTCTTCTCTTTATAGAGAATTTTGGTCTCTTATTTCACTACTCATTCAACATCATTCATTCACACATCTCTCTCATGCAAACCTTCACATATTCTCTCTATCTCTCTAAATCAATATTTTGACATTCACAAGCATTTGTTCATCCATTCTAATATCACAATAAGATTACTAGTGTAGTAATAGTAAAAATATTAGAATAATTTTAAGGGTACTAGTATAATAATCTAGTTAATTAGTATACTAGTTTAAGGGGAAGTCTTGGGTGCAATCTAAGGAGTGGCTTCTATACTTGGAGTCTTTGGAGGATCATCTATCATATTAAGCTCCAGAACAAGTGAAGGAAGGTGACCTTACGTGTGCCCTATATTTCGAACCAACCAACAATGTAAGGAACATTGTTTTTCTTCATAAATCTTTTATTTTGTTATGCATGCACTAGATCTAAAGAAAAAATAATTAAAAAGTTAATTAGTTCACTATTAGAGGAGTCTAATAAAAGGTATATGAACCGAATAAGTGGTATCAGAGCATAGGATGTTGCACGCATAATCGGTTATTGTTTTTCCGAGTTAAAAAGTTAACATATAAAACTAAAAATTTGTGATTTATATGAGTAAGCCACGAAATTATGTTGCATGTAATGTATTATGGTCCTGAAATGTTTTTAGGTCATTTTTATGATTTTTGGAAATTTATTGCTCATTTTAATGATTTTTAGTGATTTTTTTTTCTTTTTTTTTGGTTGAATGTGAGATTTTTATATTATAATAATCATTGTTACATCATAATCATTCTACATGAATCCATCTCAATCTAGGCTAAGTACAAAATGAACATCTAATATTAATTTTACTTAGCCAACTACAATCACTTGGCATAGTACAATTACTTAGTTTTTCTACTAGTCTTCCATGCACTTGATATTGAATCCTTTGAGTCAGGTTCTCAGGCCTGCAAATAGAAAATTCCAGGCGACAAAATTTCTTTCCATCCAGATAGCATACCAAGCAGCCATCTTGACTACCCTGCACACTCTCTTTTGCAGCTTAGAATAGGATGTAGGATGGCCAGTAAGCTTCAGCTGCAACCAAAGTTCTAATCCTGCAATAATTTTTAAGGAATAAGCACTGTAACACCCCCATACAACAAGTGCCTTACCAGGACCACCCAGGTATAAGGACGGTACCATCTCGGTTACCCGAGGCAATGATCACTACTACAAATCCAGGCAACTACAACGCCCCTTTAACAACGAATATTCACGAAAATCACAATAGACGTTGTAGAATGTATGGCGCGAATTTTACTAAAATCAATTACAACGGGTATGGTTATAAAAACCGTTGTTATTCGTTTTAACAACGGGTCACACATGAACAACCGTTGTTAATAATTTGGCGCAAAATTGGCGCAAAGTTAGTGAAAAGTAATCACAACGGTTATTTTTGAAACCCGTTGTTAAAACTTATTTAACAACGGGTGTTTTCTACAACCGTTGTTAAAACATATTTCACAACGGTTGTTGTTTAATAACCGTTGTCAATACCTTCCATACTATAAACCACACAAACACAAGTCTGCTGCAGCCACAAAACACAAACCTTAATACACAAACACAAACCCAAAGAAGAGCCAAACACAAACACAAAACACACACTTTCTCATCGTCTCTTTCTCTCTTTCTCATCGTCGCTTTATCTTCTCGCCGTCACTGTTGATTTCATCGTCTCTTTACGTACGTTCTGTAATTATCAGGTTTGTTTCATCGTCATTATTTTATTGTTCTAATTATTTCATTTCAATGTATGTGTTTTTATCGACCATTAGGTTCCGTTCAAAGATCTCGCTAATTATTTCATTTCCATGTATGTGTTTCTAATTATTTCATTTCCATCTTCTTTGGCGTCCTTCAGTACGGATCGAGCATGTTTTAACAGTTAGGGTTTGGAGAATATATTGAGATAATGGAAATGCATGTTAGTTGAGATAATGCAATGTATTTATACTAATGTGTGGATTGAGTTGTTTTTTAATTAATATATATGTTAGGAAGTTGTGCCATATATGTTAGGAAGTTGTGCCATAATCAAATCTTGATGATGACTGATAGATATATGAAGTTGAAAAAATGGAAGCAAATCAAACAAGCATAACTCAACACTTTCAAAATGATCATTTCATTTAATTTTAAACCAAATACATTACAAACAATTATCGAAATCAAAAGATGTATAATAAGCCGAACAACCCCTTAAGCATAAAAAGCGCTTCTCAACCTGCCACCAATCACGCCACTCTGGTATACCGCTAACTTCCGGGTCATTGGCTTCATATTTTGCAATAACAGATTGAATATATGCAAGGACACGACTTGCATGTGGAGATAAGGTTGGAAGAGTACAACTCAACATATCTTTGGCTGCAGCCAAGTTGCGAGTAACAGGCCGACGAGGGTATGAAGATGATGATGATGATGATGATGAGGCTTTGTTGACAAGCCGGACTGCTTCACGCCTCTTAATCCAATAATTCCGTTGATGTTCAAGGGATGCTTTGATTAATGGGTGTTGATCGGCGGGAAGCCCGGCGAGAACCTTCCCATCATCTTCAATCGTTTGTGTAAGCCATTCTTCGTTGTTGATAAAATTAGGGTTCATTGCCATGTTGTTTCAATTAATTAATGTTAGTAAAGGATGCTTTAATATGTTAGTAAAGGATGCTTTAATATTTATAGCTAGTAATATTTAATTTAATTTTTTTTTTATTTTTTAAGAACAAACAACAACGGTTATTTACAAACAACCCGTTGTTATAAATTTCCCCCCAAAATTGAGTCACACTTTCCACAACGGGTTTTTATACTTAAAACCGTTGTTAATATTTTTCACAACGGTTTCCTTAAGAAAACCAACCGTTGTTGAAACCTTTTACAACGGACGCTTTAACAACGTCCGCTTTTTTATATAACAACGGTTTTTGACCGTTGTTATAGGTTGTATCTGTAGTAGTGGATACTCAAATAAACAATAATGAAACGATATTTAAATAGTAATACTTTAGCCAAAGGTTACAATCCAAAAACCAAACCAAATACTAATACATGTTCTCAAAACGGCTGTCTACTGAACTAACTGAAATGTATATGAAAACTACTAAGCTACAAACGAAGACTTCTATCATCCGATTGTGGCAATCCCAATATCCCAAAGACTTATGTCATACCCGCTCAATATCTCTCACCATCCCCGAATGGATCACGGCGGTTTTTCAAAACATTAACCGGGTCGATTACTATTTACACAAGAGGTATAATCAACAATACAGTAACCAACACAACTCAAACAATCATACACGATCAAGCACTCCACTCCATCTCCGTCTCCGACTGTCCACTTTGGACCAGCGCCACGCCGGGGGGGACCGCAGCCGTTCCCACCTAAGCCCCGCTCATCATACCGAGCGATAACCCTGTCCCATTAACGTGCACATCCCCTTCCGTGGCGGGTTCCACTAAGGGCGAAACTAGGGCGTGAAGCCACTCCCGCAAGTGACTCCACTCAGCCGAGAACGCATCTCGAGAACCACAGACAAACAATCACAATCACAATCACAACATCGTCTGAATCAACCAATTATACTAATTACAGCACAACACCACACCACATGTAAGTAATACTGAGTAGGGAAACCCTACCTGGAAAGCACAATAGTCGACGATCTCACAAATTTGAAGTCAAAAAGCTTCCTCTACGAATCCTCCTCCTAATTATACAAGCACATAATTACTACTATGCACATGACACAACAAAATCCCCAATTCCCAATATTAGGGTTTAACTAACTTTGACGAAATATAATAAAAACGGTATAAAGGTCTTACCCTTGACGCAAGGATTACAACGGTGTAAAGACAAGTGAAATCCGACCTTCCAAGCTCCGGGATTTGTTAACAATGCGACTAAGGTGATGAACATAGTTTGCTTTCTCTTCTCACAGTGATTTAGGTTTCAGAAAAGTGATTAGAATGAATGACGAAAAGATTATATACCTTAATCACATAATTAACAAAACCCGAGAAAACAACCCCCGTAAACCGGCTACTCGATCGAGTAGCCCAGGTACTCGATCAAGTAACCCCCTACTCGATCGAGTATCTTAGTTACTCGATCGAGTACCCTACAGGTCAGAAACTATTTAAAAGCGCAACTCACCCTTACTCGACAGAGTAAGGCCTACTCGATAGAGTACCCCAAGACTCATAAATACGGAGTATTACAAGCACAATCCAAAAATAGATGATCATGTGTCTCCTCCCCCATCTCACAAACAACACAACTAGCAGTAGCACTCAGGCCCAGCTTACAAAGTTTTGATCTTGTATTCTAAGCATTTATATGAATAAGCCAGTCAATAACAGCCAGCTTGGGAATAACCCAAGAGTCCCAAACATCATGATACCATAGGATAGGTGGGTGTGGAGCCTGTAACCAATGGTATCCAGCACTAATAGAGTAATCACCAGTAGAAGCAGACCAGCAATTACTCTGATAACCTCCAGCTAAATGATCCTTAACCCTGCAGATGTTCCTCCAATTCCAGTTTGAATCAGGAGGAGGATGATAAGTTTCCCAATCAGCACCCTTCATATAGATATGATCAATCCATAGAACCCATAGCCTATCAGCCTTAGTATAGATCTAGTTCACTCGTTTACCCACACTAGCTCTATTCCACACCCCAGCATCTTTTATACCTAGACCACCTTCTTTTTTACTGCAACAAACATCCTGCCATGCCACCAAAGGTGCCCTGTTATAGTCTGAACCCCCACACCATAAGAAGTTCCTGCAAATACTCTTAATTCTCTTGATAACACCATTAGGAATTAAGAAGATGGAAGCTCAATAGTTGTGTAAGGTATTCAGAACTGAGTTTATAAGGACATGTCTACCAGCATAGCTCAGTTTCATAGCCCCTATACCTCTAATTTTTGACAGAATCTTCTCCAGTAGAATATTACAGTCAGCTCTAGTTAATCTGCCAGGTTGAATAGGAATGCCAAGGTATTTAAATGGTAGATTACCTTCTTGAAATCCAGTGACCTGATTTATATCTTGTTTCAGAGAATCAGGCACCCCATTGAAAACCACCTCTGACTTAGAAGCATTGACTTTGAGCCCAGAGGAACCAGAAAAGGTAGCCAACACCCTAAGGATAAGCATGATAGACTGCACATCCCCTTTGCTGAACATAAGAAGGTCATCATCAAAGAGTAAATGAGTCAATCTCAAACTCTTACACATAGGATGATATCTCAAATACCACTTCCTAGTAGCGAAATCCATAATTCTTGATAAGTATTCCATACAGATGCAGAAAATGAGGGGAGAGATAGGATCTCCTTTCCTAAGCCCTCTCCTACCATGAAAAAAACCAAACTGAGCACCATTAAGATTAAGTGTATAGGTGGGAGTAGTTATACAAATCATTATCATCCTCGTAAACTTATCAGGGAAATGAAGGGCCTCTAACATCTGGTCAACAAAAACCCACTCAATTGAATCATAAGCTTTTTGGAGATCAAGCTTAAAGAGACAACGAGGGGAAGCTTTCCCTCTGTTATACTGCCTAATAAGATCTTGGCAAATCAGAATATTTTCCAGAATACTTCTCCCTTTAACAAAGGCACCTTGAGTCTTGCATATCAAATCAGGCAGAACAAGTGCCAATATAGAGAAAAGTGATTTAGAAATAACTTTGTAAAGCGCATTACAGCAAGAGATAGTTTTGTAATGCTTCACACTTGCAGGCCTATCTATTTTAGGGATCAATGTGATAACAGTGGCATTTATCTGTGTTAACAACTTGCCAGTGTCATAAAAATTAATCACAACCTCACAAATATCAGTCCCCACAATGTCCCATGTATCCCTATAAAATTGACTGGAGTAACCATTAGGCCTAGGGGATTTACTAGAAGGAATGCTGAACAGGCATTTCTTGACCTTCTCAGCTGTGACAAGACTACTCAGTAGGAGCCAATGTGCTTCAGTAGAACAATTTCCTTGTCTGACCACATTTATATTAACAGCATCAGTTGTCTTGTGAGAGCCCAGGAGTTCCTGGTAGTAAGCAAAAAAAAAAGAGCATTCTGTATTGCATCCCCTTCAGTACACAGTCTACCATCTTTATCTTCTATTTGGAAGACCTTGTTCATCATCACCCTTTTTTTGATAAAATGATGAAAATAAGAAGTATTTAGATCTCCCTCCGACGACTATTGTACCTTTGCCTTTTGAATCAGAAAATTGTCTCTAGCAGTAATAAGATCCTTAAGATCATGAGCCAAATCCAGTTCCTATTGCAGAAGATCAGCATCACTTGGATTTTCAATAAGTGCTTTCTGAATAGTCTCCAGGGCATGACTAGCTATTTTAGTATTGTTCTCAATATCAGAGAAGCATTCATTATTGAGAGCTTTAAGAACAGGTATCAAAGTTTTAACGTTTTTTGATAATCCTAAACATCTTAGTACCCTGATAATGATTGGACCAAATAGAAGACACAAGAGACTTAAAAGTTGGGGCAGACCCTGAAGGAAATGTAGATCTATATACATCTATAACATACTCATATATGTTAAATTAATTTGTCATAAATTAAAACGGATCTTATGCATGCAAACAATGAAATGAATAGAGGAGAAATCATGTCCTTACATTCAATATTTCGGCTATTTGGGCACAAGAGAGATCTCCTTTCTCTTCTTGTTCTTGAGCTTTTCCAATGGAAGAACAAAGATCTAAGTGTAAGATCTCTCCCTATGTATTATACCCAAGGCTTCCTCTTAATCAAATTAATATTACAAATACTAGTGTGATATTAATTTTGTAGAAAAATTGAACCAAAAATATTTGGTTTTGAGCTCTCAAAAACCGGTTGAGAGAGAGAGATTTTAGAGGATTTTATCTTTCTAAAACTTAATACTTTTAGAAGTGTAATTGCATGAATGAATAATACACTCTTGCATGTAGTGTATGTTAAAAAATAAAAGACAAAAACACTTTGCCCTTTTCTTTTTCAACCGTGTAAGAGGAGAGGAGAGGGGAAGAGAAAGACCCAATGCATGCATTAGTTTGCCTTCACAAGGTAAATAGGGTTGCATGCCTACTCTCCTAATATAATCATTATGTTTACCACTAATTGTAAACACAATATTAATCCTAATCCTCCTCCAAATTTTCGGCACATTTGTGTAATATGGATTCCATATTTATTTTGTCAATTGTCAATATGTCACATGTCATATGTGACATAAATATGTTATGTATTTTTAACATATTAAAAATCAACGTATTAATAAAAATACGTCACATACAAAAATCGACTTAGTAATTTCATAATTACTTGTGCCAAAATTTTACCAACTTATAAATCGCATTTATAATGATTCATTCAAATCCAATCGTTTCTTTAAACAATAATTTCATCCGAGTAATGATACAATTCGATTACTCAGACCGTATCTCATTTAATCACATTTCAATTTGATACGTAAATTTTACTTCCAAAATCGTCCATCAATTTTTCAAGTAATTTAATTAACTCGTAACATTATACGATTAATTAAATGATCAATTAAGAGTATTGCCCTTTAGGTATGACCTAGGGGGTCAACTGATCACCACCGTCACACGACAGTAATGTCAAACTCTAGTCAGCCAATCATTACCGATATATGTTGACCAGTTAACGAACAATATTACTTCCCAATTGTATTCTTAAAATGAGATTTAATAATGATATTTAAATCACGTGATCGCACTATTGTTGAGGACACATTTCCCAACAATCTCCCACTTGTCCTCGACAAGTGTGCGTCACCAATTCTCTTGTCCTATTACTATCTCCCACTCAATGCAAGGTGTCTTTCAGGTCGTACTTGCAAGTGATCATATCGAGAGTGGTTTCCTCGATCTGGAGAATAACTGATTGACCGGATTTATCCACACTGGATACTCTCCGAGCGTGGCCACGCATTTCCAGTTCATTGCTCCTCGAGTGGCCCTGAGATATTGTTATAACCCTGACAAGGGGTGGACAATTCCTATCGCACTCATTCCCTTCGACTAGCAACAGCCATCATAACCCAAAATATGCCCATTTGACCCCATTTACGAAGGTCGTAGTAACACAAATCAAAGTTAATCTGAAACTGTCCCATCTTAGGCGAATAGTCTCTAGTCAAAAGAATCGACTCATTAGAACACTATAGTAGCTCTCGCCACGACCAGGCTATATAAATTTGCCAGAACTCTATAAGCGGTCATTAGGCCCGACAAAAAGTTCCTAACTATCGCCTATGTGATCGACTAGTCATCTCACATGACGGTATGGCACTTGAACTTGCCATCAATCGCCTCACACTCTAGTCACTTCGAGACGTCACCTCATATAAGTAACTATGGGCAAAACAATGTTAATCCATGTTCACTTTAACGGGGTTCAATCGTCTCTACAACCCGTTTGGATGTAACAAAGTATAAATTAAGGATAAAAGACAAATGAGATTATGAACATGAACAAAAACAACACTTTTATTTCATTTCAAAATCTAACAAAAATTTGGTACACGTTTAAGTCCCATGGACGCAACATGCCCATCATGCTTAGCCTGCGATAAAGGCTTGGTGAGTGGATCGGCTATGTTGTCATCCGTCCCAACTTTACAAATCGCAATTTCCTTTCTTTCAATGAAATCTCTTATTACATGATACTTTCTAAGTACATGTCTAGATCTATTACTAGACTTTGGCTCCTTAGCTTGGAAGATCGTCCCACTATTATCACAATAGAGAGTGATGGGATCATCGGCGGTAGGTACTACTTTTAGACCTTCCGTGAATTGCTTGATCCACATAGCTTCCTTGGCGACCTCGATCTTTGCTATGTACTCGACCTCCGTTGTTGAATCCGCGATTCTGACTTCCTTGAAGCTTCTCCACTTTACGGCACCACCATTGAGCATGAAAACAAAACCAACTTGTGATTTCATGTCATCTCTATCTGTTTGAAAACTTGAGTCCGTGTATCCTGTAACACGCAACTCGGTGTCTCCTCCAAACACAAGGATAGAGTCCTTAGTTCTTCTCAAGTACTTAAGGATGTTCTTGACAAAGAATCCGATGACTCTCACCGGATTTGCTTGATATCTACTCGTCATGCTCAAGGCATACGAGACATCGAGACGTGTGCATATCATGGCATACATGATTGATCCAACAATGGAAGCGTAAGGGATCAACTTCATGCGTTCAACATCATGGGGTTCGGAGGGACATTGAGTCCTGCTCAATATCGTTCCGGTTACCATAGGTACCAAACCCCTTTTGGATTTGTCCATGTTGAATCGTCGAAGAATCTTATCAACATAAGACTCTTGACTTAGTGCCAATATCCTCTTGGGTCTATCTCTATAGATCCGGATACCTAATATGCGTTGTGCCTCTCCTAAATCCTTCATTTGGAAGTGGTTACCTAACCACTTCTTAAGAGAAGACAACATTGGAATATCATTTCCAATGAGTAGTATGTCATCGACATACAAGATTAGGAACACAACATTGCTCCCACTGAATTTCATGTATAAACATGGTTCCTCAACATTTCGAGTGAACCCATTTTCTTTTATAACATGATTGAATCGATGATTCCAACTTCTAGATGCTTGCTTAAGACCATAAATGGATCTCTTAAGCTTGCACACTTTGTTAGGATTTTTAGAATCAACAAAACCTTCGGGTTGTATCATGTACACCTCCTCTTCTAAATGCCCATTTAGAAAAGCGGTTTTGACATCCATTTGCCAAATTTCATAATCATGAAATGCGGCGATCGCTAACAAAATCCGTATGGATCTTAGCATGGCTACGGGGGCGAAGGTCTCATCATAATGGAGACCTTGGACTTGGGTAAATCCTTTTGCCACTAGCCTAGCTTTGTAGACATCGTCATGTCCTTCTATGCCATTCTTTACTTTGAATATCCATTTGCATTGAAGGGGTCTTGCCCCTTTAGGCAAATCTACCAAGTCCCAAACTTGGTTTTCAAGCATAGAATCCATTTCGGACTTCATGGCTTCAAGCCATAAGTTGGAATTAGGACTAGAGATTGCGGCCTTGTAGGTGGCGGGCTCGTCACTTTCCATAAGCAACACATCGAGTGTTCCATCTTCCTCGATAAGTCCCACATATCGATCGGGATGGCGAATTACTCGGCCCGTCCTTCTTAGTGGAGGAGGTACAACTGCGTTAGACGACGAAGGAACATCTTCTTGCGTCTCTACCTCGGTTTGTGGCTCTTGAACTTCATCAAGTTCAAAATTTCTCCCACTCTGTCTCTTAGAAATAAATTGACTTTCTAAGAAGACAGCCTCACTAGACACAAACACTTTGTTTTCTTGAGGTTTATAGAAGTAGTATCCTCGACAATGCGAGGGGTAACCTACAAAGGTGCATTTTTCGGATCTTGGGGCAAGCTTATTGTCGGCTTTAGTCTTGACGTAAGCATCACATCCCCAAATCCTCATATAGGATATATTAGGAACTTTTCCCGTCCACATCTCATATGGAGTCTTTTCGGTGGATTTAGTGGGACTATTGTTCAAAGATCTAATTGCGGTTTGAATCGCAAATCCCCAAAACGAGTTCGGTAACTCGGTTTGGCTCATCATGGATCGAACCATATCAAGTAGGGTTCGATTCCTCCTTTCGGCAACACCATTGAGTTGTGGTGTTCCGGGTGGAGAAAGTTGTGATATAATACCACAACCTTTCAAGTGTGAATCAAATTCAAGACTTAGGTATTCACCACCACGATCGGAACGTAGTGCTTTTACCTTCTTGTTCAATTGGTTCTCTACTTTGTTTTGAAATTCCTTGAATTTCTCAAATGCTTCACTCTTATGTTTCATCAAATAGACATACCCATGTCTACTTAAGTCATCGGTGAAGGTTATAAAGTAGTCATAATTACCACGAACGGTGATACTCATTGGTCCACATACATCGGTGTGTATGAGTCCCAATAGTTCACTAGCTCGCGTCCCTTTACCGCTAAAAGGATTACGAGTCATTTTGCCAAGTAGGCAATATTCGCATGTACCAAATGATTGATAATCAAATGGTGTAATCACATTAGTAGAAATTAATCTTTTGATGCGATTCTCGTTTATGTGACCTAATCGACAATGCCAAATGAACGCTTCACTTGGGTCACTTGTTTTGAGTTTCTTTGATTGTATGTTATAAATATCATTTGTCGGATTTGAGGTCTCTAAAATGTAAATGCCATTTATGGAAGAAGCTTGGCCAATAACCGAATCATTCCTAGAAATAGAGCAACGATTGTTCTTAATGACAAAACAAAAACCGTCCATGTCTAGCATGGCGATTGAAATAATGTTTTTAGAGAGCGTAGGAACATAAAAACAATTATGCAAATACAACTCAAAACCATTTGGCAAAGCTAGAACATAAGTTCCTTTGGATTCGGCCGCTACCCGAGCTCCATTTCCAAGTCGAAGATCCACATCTCCCTTGCTAAGCTTCTCCACATCTCTTAAACCCTGTAAATGATTACAAAGGTGAGAACCACAACCGGTATCAAGTACCCATGTCGTAGTGGAAGTATAATTTATATCAATAACATAAATTTCTTTAGGAATTGTACCTTTTGGAGTAATGAGTCCCTCCCTTATATTTCGCAAATACATAGGGCAATTCCTTAGCCAATGTCCCATGCCATAGCAATAATGGCACTCATCATTAACTTGCTTGAAGTTTTTGACTTTCTTCCCTTTCTTCTTGAACCTTTTACCCTTGGAAGCAAGAACTTGATTGCTAGAGCTCCCACTAGCTTTGGCATCCTTATCTTCCAGAGATAAAGACCCTATAGATCGTGTGAGGTAGTCTTCCTGAGACGGACTCACACGTGGTCTAGTAGTAGTGGGTGGTTTAGAAGTGGTGATGAAATTAAGGTTTCCATCCGAACCTATCCCGAAATGAAGTTCTCTAGTTGTATCGAAATTATTGTTGGAGCATACGTCGTCAAGAACATGGTGATATGACTCAATAGTAATTGGTGCGGTAGCATTTGTTGGATTCATTGTAATGCACTACAAATATGGAGGAAAGGAAATATTAACATTTGTCTTTTTAAATCATACTTGCAAATTTAACAAGATATGAACATTTATATAGTGACCTCTACCCAACTATAATAAATGATTCCAAGACCCAAATTCATATCGACTTAGGCACGGTATGGCCGATGAAACCTTTATCAATATAACTCGGTGGATTAACGTTTTAATCGATTCTACTTTTAGAACTCTTGGTCGATAAATTTACTCTAATATTTATCTATAGCCCGGAACACATGCAACTACGGTCGCGAATACTTCCGTTGAGCTCAATCCAAATTTCGAATAAATGTGTCCATTATCCAAATCCACATCAACTTGGGCACGGTATGGCCGATGAAACCCTCATTAACATGAACTCGGTGGATTAACACTCATCACCCACTTCCCCTACGTAACAAGGTTTGTACCCCGGTAGGGCCGAGTGCACTCCCTCGCGAAATAGGTTTTCATGGTTTCTACTATTTGGTAAGGCTATGTCTCAATTGTTTGTTTTAGCGAGAGGTCATGTCAATTTATTATCTATCACGTTTTAAGTGAACTAAAGCGGTGAACTACGATAATTCGAATTGACACGGTCGATAAACTCGATAAAATAAGACAATGCATGTTTAGTTATGGCGATTTAGCGATGCATGTAACATAAAATAAAATGCAAGCATAAAGATAAATAAATCCTAGTATGGCCTTTCCTAAAATAGAAAAACTATTAATCTATTACATATTCGGAAACCAACTCCATTGGTCCCTTGAACTTCGGTTGTGACACGCATCTCGATGTAACACCGTCTTTATGTATCGCCATTCTTGAAGAAATCCGTCTTTAGGAACTCCGGAATGAATAAAATTACATAATAAATTACATAATTTCCTATTATACATTTGTAACTAAAATAAAATAAATCTATTAAATATTACAAAACGGTGATACGAGATCACAATAAAAATTACAACCGAATCGATATTCCCATACATTTCGGAAATACCAATTAAAATCTAAGGCCATACTAAGTAAAATTACATAATTCAAAAATTACATAAATTAAAATTATGACAATCATAAAGAAAATGCAGCATTATATTATGTATAAACATGCTCAATTTTTATGCTAAATCGCCTTTTAATTAGCCAATATCGTATATTACTCGGTTTTTACGGATTCGCGTGATTTCAACATTTTATAATCACAAAAAAATGCATAAACTCATATTTATGCATAAGTTAATTACCCTAACCTCTTAGGACTCAAAATATAGTCTTCACTAATAATTTGACCATAATTAACTTTTATTTACCAAATTGTTCATAAATGGGCCAAAAATACAAAATTAAGCTATTAAACTTCAAATAAATCCAAAAATTCCAAATAAATTCAAAATTTGAAATTTAAATTCATGAACATTCTGGAAAAAATTCCATGACTCTCATAATGTTCAAAATCTTAGGTTAAAAATTTCGAAAATTTTCCGGAAAAACAATGTTGCGGTTTATCGATATTAAATAAAATAATCATAAAAAATATGGAAAAATTATTTTCATTAACTTTTCAATTTTAGATCTGAAAAATATAATAAAATGCAACATTAGACGTTTTTCCTAAGTCATAGATTATATTTTATTAATTTTCATTAATAATGTCACTATTTATGCCATTTTTCTTCAAAAATTCATAAATCATGCTAAAAGACTTCTTTATAGCCAATTATTTTACACACATCTTGTAAAATTGCATGTGACAACATATAAATTTTCTATGACCAGATTCGAAATTTAACTCATATTAACCTATTTTTCTCTTAAATCCGAATTTAATAATGAAAAATTCATTTTTCGAGCATAACAAATGCAAAAATTATGAAACTTTACAGGTTATCTCAAAATAATATATGTAACAACATATCCAAAAACCAAGTGAAAATTCGAAGTATAGCTAATTTTCGACCAAAAATGACATTTTTACTCATAAAATCACATTTAAATGTCATTATTATTAAATATGAACAATAAAAATCCGAAAAATTAACCAAAAAATCCTAAAACACTTTAGGACCAGAAATATTAACATGCATGTAATTATTTCGTGATATATCATAATAACACAAATTTTACAAGTTTTATTTTGTTATTCATATAACTCGGAAAAACTTTTAACCAATTTGCATGCAAACAACCGTGGCGCTCTGATACCAATTGAAGGAAATGTAGATCTATATACATCTATAACATACTCATATATGTTAAATTAATTTGTCATAAATTAAAACGGATCTTATGCATGCAAACAATGAAATGAATAGAGGAGAAATCATGTCCTTACATTCAATATTTCGGCTATTTGGGCACAAGAGAGATCTCCTTTCTCTTCTTGTTCTTGAGCTTTTCCAATGGAAGAACAAAGATCTAAGTGTAAGATCTCTCCCTATGTATTATACCCAAGGCTTCCTCTTAATCAAATTAATATTACAAATACTAGTGTGATATTAATTTTGTAGAAAAATTGAACCAAAAATATTTGGTTTTGAGCTCTCAAAAACCGGTTGAGAGAGAGAGATTTTAGAGGATTTTATCTTTCTAAAACTTAATACTTTTAGAAGTGTAATTGCATGAATGAATAATACACTCTTGCATGTAGTGTATGTTAAAAAATAAAAGACAAAAACACTTTGCCCTTTTCTTTTTCAACCGTGTAAGAGGAGAGGAGAGGGGAAGAGAAAGACCCAATGCATGCATTAGTTTGCCTTCACAAGGTAAATAGGGTTGCATGCCTACTCTCCTAATATAATCATTATGTTTACCACTAATTGTAAACACAATATTAATCCTAATCCTCCTCCAAATTTTCGGCACATTTGTGTAATATGGATTCCATATTTATTTTGTCAATTGTCAATATGTCACATGTCATATGTGACATAAATATGTTATGTATTTTTAACATATTAAAAATCAACGTATTAATAAAAATACGTCACATACAAAAATCGACTTAGTAATTTCATAATTACTTGTGCCAAAATTTTACCAACTTATAAATCGCATTTATAATGATTCATTCAAATCCAATCGTTTCTTTAAACAATAATTTCATCCGAGTAATGATACAATTCGATTACTCAGACCGTATCTCATTTAATCACATTTCAATTTGATACGTAAATTTTACTTCCAAAATCGTCCATCAATTTTTCAAGTAATTTAATTAACTCGTAACATTATACGATTAATTAAATGATCAATTAAGAGTATTGCCCTTTAGGTATGACCTAGGGGGTCAACTGATCACCACCGTCACACGACAGTAATGTCAAACTCTAGTCAGCCAATCATTACCGATATATGTTGACCAGTTAACAGTAACAATATTACTTCCCAATTGTATTCTTAAAATGAGATTTAATAATGATATTTAAATCACGTGATCGCACTATTGTTGAGGACACATTTCCCAACAGACCCCCACATGTTAAAATACTTGAAACTTTTCCTACCAACAATCTCAGAATTCCTATCCATAATTGTGCAAGGACAGTGATCAAAGAGGCCCTCAGGATGTAAATGAGCAACACTATCCCCAAATTGTTCAAACCATTCCTGATTACCCATAGCACTGTCAAGTCTACTATATACCCTATCCAAAGGAGCCTGCTTATTTGACCATGTAAAGAGAACACCAGTGGCAGCAATATCCTTCATTCAACAAATAGACACACAGTCATGAAAATGTTCCATCTCAGCATTAGAGGTGATCCCTCCCAACCTCTCAACTGGATTGAGGACAATATTAAAATCACGTAGCTAATGCCAGGGTGCACTACACTCCTCAGAAAACTTCTTCAAAAAATCTCAAAGATCAACTCTGTCATTAAGACCATTATAAGCATAAATAAAAGTGAGATAAAACTTCTTATTATCAATTTGGGAATGAACCAGCATATGTATATGTTGTGCACTATAGGATAACAATTGAATATCAAAGAGACTAGGCTTCCATAACACCCATATCCTACCACCCTTATGCCAACTGCAGTTAGTGGAGACACTTCATCCATCACAAATAGAGGTATTTTTCTTCAAGAGATTCCCAGGTTTCAGTTTTGTTTCAAGTAAACCAAATAAACCCACCCCATTATTGTGCATAAACCATTTCACCACTTTCTGCTTACTCAGGTCATTTAGACCCCTTACATTCCAAAATCCCAGACTATGTATTAATATCAGGGTCAGGGGGGGTCCTTTCCACTCTCTACCACTCCCCCCTGAGCAGTAGAATTACTCTTCAAAGCATCCGTGAAAGTATAAGGATTGAATTTCCCAGAAAATCTTATTCCAAAAATCCCATCCTACCTATTCATACGCATTATCTGCTTAGCTGGCATGGACTTGATTGCAGAAGTGGCTCTAACAGTAGCCAAAGGAGGGAAATTTGCAGATAAAAGGGAGGGAGGGGTTACAATTTCTTCTGGTTCTTTTTGTGTCCCTTCCAGAGGTCTCCATACTTTCTGCGGTTTTGGAGGAGCCTTAACAGAGGGAACCTTAGTCTTCCGCTTAACAGGCTTCCTGCATTGAGCAGAATTATGCCCAATTCCATTTCAGCCTGAGCAAGAGATAGGCCTCCATTCATGTTCAACCTTGACAGTTAGCAAGCTACCAGACTCATCGAAAAATTTGACCCTCTCAGTCAACTTCTGATCCATAGGCAATTCAACCATTACCATGGCATAACTCAGACGAACTTTCTCATGAGTTTCAACATCCATTTTAACAAAATTTCCAACAAGACAAGCAAATTTAGGTAAGTAGTTGCCCCAGAATTTTAAAGGAATACCATATAACTTGATCCAAACAGGGGCAACTGCAACCTTCTCCTTAACTAAATCCATATCCTGTTCCCATGGCTTAACAATTACAGGTTTATTGTCAAACATATAATAACCAGAACGAAGTAATGCTTCTTTACCTGATTTCTTAGTTAATCTTACATTGAAAACACCATTGTTAAGAAAAGAAACCCTATCTATACCAAACTGATCCCAAACATTATAAACATAATTCTCAACAATATCCCACGGTGGGTTTGCACCCAGAATGTAACATATGACAGAGTGGCTCCAGAATTCTACCTCAGGTTTTACATCCTCTGCTGTAAACTGAATCAGTTCGATATGTCCTCCTCTTCTAATATCGGTTCCATAATTGGGACGTCCTTTCCACCATGCCTAACATACCAGCTATCAGTCTCAACTGTCTCTCCTTCAGTCAAATTTAGGACATGAACACCCTGAATATCATTCATAGCTCTTGTTCTACCAGTATCTGATGATGAAGGCCGAGGAAAAGTACCACCTTTAGGACCACCATTAGTTGAAGAATGCACTATCGAAGCTTTAGCTGAAATTAAAGAAGATTTAGTGGTTGAATTTAATAGAGTAAAACGATTTTGTGAATTTTTGCGCGCCGTCATGGTTGTTTCAGATAGAATAATCTCTAGGTCATGAATTTTTGAGCGTCGTCATGGTTGTTGCAGATAGAAGAATCTCTAGGTCATGAAATTTAGAGCTTTGATATTTAGTGATTTTATTACATTTTTATGATTAAAATGAACTTTTATTCACTAAAATAAGTTAACCTTCACTACTGGCCGTGGTATTTTAGTATAAACTCACATGAATATTTTATGTATTGCATGTAAAATATCTTATTAATGTGATTAATATTTCATAATTTATAAATTTTTAGTGTAAAAATAGCATAAATGGAGGTTAAAATGACTAAAAATGGTTAAACTTACTCTCTGACCTTGAAAATTTTATATGACCTCACATGCATATTTTACAAGTAGTTTGTAAAATCTCGTATTAATTTGATTAATATTGCATGATTTATGATTTTTATGAGATAAAAATGGATTAAAGGAGGTAAAATGGTTAAAAATAGTTAAATTTCGACTTGGGCCATGAAACTTTAATATGTTGTCACATGCATGGTTTACAGAGTGTATGTAAATTTTGAGATTAAATGATATCATTTAGCATGATTTATGAATTTTTAGAGTAAAAATGGCATAAATAGTGACTATTTTAGCATAAATAGCTAAAACGAATTGCATGGCATGAGAAAATTATTTTAGGTTGCATAAATATCCCACTAATCGGATATAAGGTTGTAAAATTGATTGGATTAATTTTTGGATACTTTAGATATTTTATGAGATAAAAACCGATAAAATGCAACTATATTTTCTCAAAACTAATTCGAAAATTTTAACCATGATTTTTTACATTATGAGTGTCACGGAAATATTACAGAATGTTCAAAAATTTAAAATTTAAATTTTGAAATTATTGTAATTTAATTTGGATTTATTTCATATAAATGATGATTTTAAGGTCAAATATGAGCATAAAAATTAAATCAAGTTGAATTATTGTCAAAATTTGAGTGATGACTAATTTTTTAGTCCTATGAGTGTTTGGATAGTTAACTTAAGCTTAGATGTGATTTAAGTGTTAATTTGTGATTTTAAGAAGTTACGATCACGCATTTCCATAAAACCGGGTTATATATACGATATAAGTTAAATAGGGCAATTTGGCACATAATTTGGCATGATAGATTCATATTATAATGCTGCATATTTCAATTGTTGAACGTATTTTATTTATATAATTTTGAATTATTTTATTTTATCTTAGTATGGCCTTAGTTTTAATCAATATTACCCGTAATGAAAGGGAATATTGATTCAGTTGTAATTTAATGTGATCTCATATCACTTTTATTTTTAATTAGTTTTTCCATTTTACAAATTTATAATAGGAATAGTTTGTATTTTTATTATTATTTGCAATTATGGAGTTTCTTCAAAGACGGTGTCATTCGGAAAGGAGATCCGACGAAGACGGTGTTCTTGGGAGGCGTGCCACTTGAAGATTCAAGGGACCAAAGGAGTTGGTTTCCGAATATGTAAAATATTATTAGATTTTCTATTTTAGGAAGGCCATTGTAATACCTCTCATATTTTATGGTTATATGACCTTTGTGTGTGTGTCTAAAGTGCAAGGTAGACAATGAAAGGTTAATAGGAAGCTTTTACAAATGTGCCAATTATGGAAATATGATCACTTGTTTTAGGGGTAATTTGAAACGGGAATATCTAGCGTTTTACAGCTTCTATGAGAAAGATTCAAATTGGAGGTGAAAGCTTATTGTCTTAGCTTTCCAACGCATGGTCACAAACTTGATTCCGATCAGTAACGAAGACATGACAGCTGTTTGAAAATCAGTGCGTAAAGCTGAACTCGCTGAGTGATGTTACGCGCTAATTAGTTTCATAATTTCGCACTTTACAATAATATTCATAATAATATAATATTATATCCCATTATTATTATTATTATTATTATTATTATTATTATTATTATTATTATTATTATTATTATTATTATTATTACTTATTTATTTATTTATTTATTTTACCTGCCATAAATATTTTATTATAATATTATTATTACAACTTATAAACTTTCCTAAAACGATACTACTTTACTACTATATATACAATAGCAAACCACAAGTTTTATTCACTTTCACAAAACATAAAATATATATATAGAGAGAGAAGGAGAAAAGAGAGATAAGGAGCTTGTTCATCTTTTCTTCATCTTCAGGTTAATTGGTGACGCTTTTGTGAGACGTGTTTTGTTGCTTGGATTCATGTGCTTTACTATTTGGATTTTGTTGAGCCGCTTTGCTATACAGGTAGGATAGCTACTCAATCACTTTAATGTTTACTTGAATTGTATTATCTAATTTTACTGGTTGAATTATTTGGAATTGTGATGGATGATATATGATTGTTGGCTGGTTGCATTGAGATATATTCCTTAATGACTACCTCAGCGTGTGTCTGAGATGATTTGATTATTGACTACCTCAGCTCATGACTGAGATGCTTATATTGATTTGGTTTCCCCAGCCTCATATCTGGGATGGTAAGTATATTGTTTGCATATCATATCATGAGCACTTGCATTGGTTTCCCTAGGCTGGTTCTGCAGGACTTGTCTCTGGGATGTTATTGAGATTACCCCGGCCAGGGATTGGCGGGATGAACGGGAGCGTCGGAGGATTGATCATGAGCATGCATTACATTTGCATTCGATATTGTCTTGTATTCATTTATTGTTGTTGTTGTTTAGCTATTCCTACTCAACCTCATGGTTGACAGTGTATTCGTGAACACCTGTGGTGAACCATAATGGGGAGCATATTTGACAGGTACTAAAGATTAGCTGATTTGGGAGCTATGGGATGCGTGAGGACTTGGCCAATTTACCTAGAAGTCTAGACCACGTAGATTATGAGATCACTTTCTTTATTTCCGCTGCGAGTTGTAATTATTTTATATTAAGTTTTAGTTGATTAATTTGTAATACATATGTATTCATTAAAGTTTTAATTTAAAGTACTTTGGTGAATTGGACTTTGCTATTCACTACCTCGGGAAACCGAGATGGTAACAGTTCTATTTTTTGGGAAAGTCTAGCTAAAGGCACCTAGATAAATGGGGGTGTTACAAAGTGGTATCAGCGCGAACGATCCTAAGGCCTAAACCAATGAATTTAATGAACTTAGGATGAGTCTAATAAAATGAACCCGGGGTAGAAACTGTTTAGGAGTCGTCTTATAGGTTAGGGAGACGTCCTTAACCTGGCCCTTTTCAGTTTTGAGCCAGTCACCTCGAGAAAGGTTAAGGAGAGAGAAGGGTAGTTAGCGTGGTTGTTTTAACTTAAGGGTCTAATTGTGCCCTGAAGATGTGAGAAATACTAATTTTATCGCAATTTGAGAACAAAAAGGTATCAAATTTGAGACGAATAAAAAGGGAAGGAGTGTGGTCTATGAGACGGCGGTCACATTGAATTGAATTTGTTTAATTCGTTGCATAATTGCGCATAGAAATTTTCTTGGTATATCATGAGTGACATAAATTGGAGAAACATGCACCGTGAATTATTGCATCTTTATATGTATTGGTTGTATATATGTGAATTTGATGCTTAGAAATTTCATGTCTAGAGATATGCGGAATGTGCTACCCTGAACCGATTTGTGATATATATGCTATAGAATTGTTATAAAAGTTTAAAGTTAATTGTGAAAGATCATGAGAAGGATATATTATAATAAAATAGAAGTGAATTTTATTTAATGAGCTTAATTTGTTTTATGTTAGTGTATGAAATTTTAGATGACTGGGATGCTTAGAAATTTGGGTTACTAAGAGGTAACTTTAGGGTGTATGTTAATGATGAGTTACCAAGATGAGGTAAAATTTTAGATTTTGGGAATTATTAATGATGGGTATGATAACTAAAGATGAAATGTCGACGGGTGATTGAATTTAATGGTGGCAAGTTGAGAATTAGAGTACGTGGATTTAAATAATGTGTTTGATAAGGGAGCAAGTAACTGAAAGATGTTTCGGAGAAAAACTATTGTTATGAATTGTTGGATTTAGTTAAGCATCAAAGATAAAATAGCCGAGCCTTGAGGATTAAATAGTAAGAGTGATGATTTGGGTTGTTAAGTAATTTTAATATAAGTGAGATGAACAAGGATTGATGCGAACTTAAAGATTGTTGACAATGAGTATGATTTATGCATATGGTGTATTGAGATTGATAAGATAATAATGTTATAATTTCAAAGATTGATATTTATTACACAAGAAATTGTTATGGACTCTTGTTGGCAGAACGATGAGTGGAATGTTAGGACGAATATTTTGTAAATATAAATAAGTTGATAGTCACGGAAAGAAGCCTGGAGGATCTTGGTGAGTGTTTGTAGTCTTTGAGGTTACGCAGACGTAACCTTAATTTTAAGTAGGGTAGGATGTCATATTTCGTTCGTATCACTTCTTTTTATTTGTTATTTGGTTGTCTTAAGAAATGTTGGTAAGCGTGATGTGATCTGTTGTAGCATTAGAGTAGACTTAAGGATTTAGTTGTTGTAAATGTTGGTGGTGCACCAGATAGCGTGTGAGTATCTGGGGGAGAGAATTGGATAAGAGCACATAGCCAGTTAATATTTGGGATTATAGTGGTGTCAAGATAGAGGTGGAACTTCGGGACGAAGTTATTTTTAAGTGAGGTAGAATGTAATACTACTGAAGTTAATGGTATATATGTTGGGTAATATGTGTAAGTGGCGTCATAATGTGAGTTAGCAGTGATAACATTTTGATTAGCATGTAGGGTCTACGTGGAATAGGTTTTGAGTGGTTGTTAGTATGCGTGAACTTCGAGGACGAAGTTCATTTTAAGGAGGGAAGACTATAATACCCCTCATATTTTATGGTTATATGACCTTTGTGTGTGTGTGTCTAAAGTACAAGGTAGACTATGAAAGGTTAATAGGAAGCTTACACAAATGTGCCAATTATGGAAATATGATCACTTGTTTTAGGAGTAATTTGAAACGGGAATATCTAGAGTTTTACAGCTTATATGAGAGTGATTCAAATTGGAGGTGAAAGCTTATTGTCTTAGCTTTCCAACGCATGGTCACAAACTTGATTCCGATCAGTAACGAAGAAATGACAGTTGTTTGAAAATCAGTGCGTAAAGGTGAACTCGCTGAATGATGTTTCGCGCTAATTAGTTTCATAATTTCGCACCTTACTATAATATTCATAATAATATAATATTATATCCCATTATTATTATTATTATTATTATTATTAATTTTTTTTTTTTTTTTTTTTTTGTTTTTTTACCTGCCATAAATATTTTATTATAATATTATTATATCTTACAACTTATAAACTTTCCTAAAACGATACTACCTTACTACTATATATACAATAGCAAACCACAATTTTTATTCACTTTCACAAAACATAAAATATATATATAGAGAGAGAGAAGGAGACTAGAGAGATAAGGAGCTTGTTCATCTTTTCTTAATCTTCAGGTTAATTGGTGACGCTTTTGTGAGACGGGTTTTGTTGCTAGGATTCATGTACTTTACTATTTGGATTTTGTTGAGCCGCTTTGCTATACAGGTAGGATAGCTACTCAATCACTTTAATGTTTACTTGAATTGTATTATCTAATTTTACTGGTTGAATTATTTGGAATTGTGATGGATGATATATGATTGTTGGTTGGTTGCATTGAGATATATTCTTTAATGGCAACCTCAGCTTGTGACTGAGATGATTTGATTATTGACTAGCTCATCTCGTGACTGAGATGCTTATATTGATTTGGTTTCCCCAGCCTCATAACTTGGATGGTAAGTATATTATTTGCATATCATATCATGAGCACTTGCATTGGTTTCTCCCGGCTAGTTCTGCATGACTTGTCTCTGGGATGTTATTGAGATTACCCCGGCCAGGGATTGGCGGGATGAATGGGAGCGTCGGAGGATTGATCATGAGCATGCATTGCATTTGCATTCGATATTGTCTTGTAGTCATTTATTGTTGTTGTTGTTGTTGTTTAGCTATTTCTACTCAACCTCGTGGTTGACAGTGTATTCATGAACACCTGTGGTGAACCATAATGGGGAGCAGATTTGACAGGTACTAACGATTAGCTTACTTGGGAGCTATGGGATGCGTGAGGACTTGGCCAATTTACCTAGAAGTCTAGACCACGTAGATTATGAGATCACTTTTTTTATTTCCGCTGCAAGTTGTAATTATTTTATATTAAGTTTTAGGTGATTAATTGGTAATACATATGTATTCATTAAAGTTTTAATTTAAAGTACTTTGGTGAGTTGGACTTTGTTATTCACTACCTCGGGAAACCGAGATGGTAACAGTTCTATTTATTTGGGAAAGTCTAGCTAAAGGCTCCTAGATAAATGGGGGTGTTACAGCCATACTAGGAATTTTTATTATTGCTTTGCATTTTCTTTAATATGTTACATGCATTGCCAAATCGCCATGAACAACAACATGCATATCATATCGAGTCATCGACCGTGTCAATTATAATTATCGTAGTTCACCGCTTTAGTTCACTTAAAACGTGATAGATAATAAATTGGCAAGACCTCTCACTTATAATAATTGAGAATTAGCCTTACCAAATAGTAGAAACCATGAATCCCAATTTCATAAGGGAGTTAATCCGGCTTCACCGTAATACAAACCTTGTTACGTTGGGTAAGTGGGTAATAATATGTTATTACATTGAAATTTGGATTGAGCTCAACGGAAGTATTTGTGGCCGTAGTCGCATGTGTTCCGGGCTAAAGATGAATATTAGAGTAATTTTTATCGACCGAGAGTTCTAGAAGTAGAATCGATTACGAGGTTAATCCACCGAGTTATATTAATAAGGGATGACTCGGCTCACCGTACCCGTATTAATATGAATTTGGATCTCGGAATCATTTATGATAGTTGGGTAGAGGTCACTACATAAATGCTCAATAACTTGTTTAAAATGTTTACAAGTATTGTTAAAACGATAGATGTTCATTAATTCCTTCACTTCCGATTTTGTAGTCAAAATCGTTTTCTCAATTGCAATGGCAACTCCAATCACGTCCGCAACCACTAGTTCCAACACGCTCACCAATGTGTCATGGCTCCAATCCTTAATGGATCGATGTAACTTAGAAAAGAATGGGTCCAATTTCGCCGATTGGGACGCGCAACTTCGCTTGGCCGCGGAGGGTGACGACAAGCTTCGTTACCTTACCGAGGCATCTCCCACCGAACCTAATGCTAGGTCCACCGCCGCCACAAGGCAAGCCTATGAGGTTTACCAAAAGGAGTCGGCCGCGATATAAAATGTGTTGATCTTTGCTATGGAGGCCGAACTCTAAAGAAGTGCTATAAAGATTAGCACCGCTCATGAGATCTACATGAAGCTTGTGAACATGTTTTCACGAGCTCCTAGGGTCATACAATATGAGGCGGCTTTGGCATTATTTGATCTCAACAATAAGGAGGGCCAAAAAGTTAGCCCTCATGTGCTCAAGTTGATGGAACATGTTGAGACCTTAAAAATGCATAAGATGAAAATTCCCGATGAACTAGTGATTGATCGGATTCTTCATTCTCTCAACAAAATCAAAGCATAATGTTCAATTCCGGGTGAATTTCAATATGCAAGATAAGAAGGTTTCCCTTGATGAGTTGCACAAAATGCTTGTGCAAGCCGAAAGGGATATGGGGCTAAGTGTTAGCTCCCCTAAAGATGTGCTCAATGTCAATCATAAGAGCAAGGGAACCTTCAAGAAAGGCGGGAAAAAGGAAAAGAAGCGTACTCCCAACAGGAACAAAGCTAAAACTTATGAAGCTAGCTCCTCCAAGCCCAAGTACAGTGCCTCCTCCGGGGACAAGTGCCACTATTGTTGTGGTGTTGGGCATTGGAAGAGAAACTATTCCAAATATCTTGGCGACATCAAATCTGGAAAGGTTATTCCAGTAGGTATATAACTATCCCTATCTTTTGTGTTTCAATCTCAACCTTGGTATGATGATACAAGTTGTGATGATTACCCTTTTTATTGTAAATAATGGCTCCTAGCAAGGACAAAGGCAAGGAGAAGCAAGCTTAGAGGATCATGTGGGAAGCTAGAGTAGCCGACTGTGGTGATGGATCTATGGAAGCTTGGCTTTTATTTACTTTGTCTTTAATTTTATGATGTATTTGAAATTTTTAGAACTATTTTGATTTCCTTGTGTGACTTGGAAATTGGTTTGTATCCTTTAAACAATTGTTGTGCTTTGGATATTTGTGGTTTGGTTCTCAACCCAAATCACTTATTTTATCACTTGTTCTAAAATTATCATCATATACTACTTGCATAGGGAAACATTAGATAGACAACTCAAATTGATCACATAGAATATTATCGTGATTAGATCATTATATGTCCATAAGCTATGAATTTGATTCTCCTTATGTCATTGTTACTAAATGTAACAACTTACTTATGTAAGATCAATTAAAAAGTTGCGATGAGCTATTTAACTCATAAAGTAGGGAATTTACGTTACCAAACGGACACAATAGAGAGTCTATTAAACAGATGACATGGATAAGACTCGTATTTTACATGAATCAAACTGTCATGTTAGGGATGGCCTTTTGACAGCTAATACATAGTCTAGATAAACTCCTTATATTCCACCATATAAATGTTTGTAACTCACAAAGCTATCTCTCAAGAAGATAGATGTATTTCTGAGAGATAGAGTGGGAGTAAAATAGATTGGATCGTTACAAACTTGTCTTATAGTGTTACTTTGTGAAAGTAATGAAACTATAGAGTGGGAGCATAGTTCAGTGGGAGTTTATCGCACATGTCTTATTGGTTAAAATATTACTTTGTGAAAGTGATAGTATTATGACCTTGTTACATAAGAGCCGTAGCATTACAATCCGAAAATTGTTACTGAAGAGTAGATTTACCTTAAACAAAGGGTTTTTTTAAAGGTAAATAGAGCTTTAGAGTACTCAAATGCATAAGATTGACATAAAGATGTTGATCAAGATTAATTATGTTAGGAATTGCTGCACTTCATTTTAATGAAGAGTGACAAATAAAAATTCGCTTTTCTAAAATGGGTATTTAGAGAAGGATGTGTTTGGAACACAAAACCTTAGATAAAGATCTAAGAATCCTAACATCTTATGCGTAGCTTTCTTAAGTGATCTTAGAATGGTCTTATGCAAGTATTAAAGGATTATACTTTTCGTTCATGTCATAATAGTGAATGATTTTATTCACATGATTGAAGAACCATGATCATACATGAAGTTAAGTGGGAGCTAGAATTGTTTCTCCATGTCTTACATGTTGATAACATATTTATTGAGAATATTGTACCAATGCTCTCTTCTGTGAAGGAGTGATTGGAGACTTGGAAAGGAGTGCAAAGTATTCTAGATTTTGAATCTATGTGAGAGAATATTGGCATAGAGTTGAGAGTCTTATGAGGATAAGATCTTTCATATCTGTTGTACATCAACAAGGTTGAATAGGCTATTCATGTTGATGAAAGTGGAATTGCTATGATGGAGTCATAGTCATTCACTGAACCTATTAAGTTGTTGATTACATGAAATCGATTTATAATGTTTCCGCCAATAGAATGATAATGTATGCCAACAGACGCACATGCCATGATGTGATATATGCTAAGAGCATGATAAGTCAATAATAAGATAATTCCCATGATATGGCTTGTGAAAGCCTTAAAGAACATCCTTGAGATTCTTGAGAAGAATTAAGGATTCGTTCATATGTTTGGATAATAAACTAAGTTAGGTGTTGAAGGGTTGCACAAACTTTAGTTTCTAAACCAAAAGGATTTGTTGAAATCCTAGGATGTCTTATTGACCAAGGAGTAGGAGACTAAAAAAAGTGTTTTAAGTTTCGCGCATTGCAAATTCTACAAAAGGAATCTAAGTAAATTCTGATAAAATGGTCAATATAGGGATTAAGGGTGAATCCCTCTACAAATGACTTTATCGCAAGTTATGAGATAACAGTGGGAGCATCTTTCAAGTTAAAGAGCCCAAGTCTAGTAAGAAGACGAGACAAATACTTAGAGATAAATTCAAGCTATTAGAAATAACATTGAATAGAAGGAAATAGCAATTGACAAAGTTGGAATATATGGATATAGGGTATATCCACTTGCCAAGCTTTTATTGCATTTTTACTAGTGTTAAAGGTACACTAAAGATTATAAGATATGATGTAGTAATAGTGTATTGACTATTCATATGTGATAATCACATTTATCGTTTGAGTTTCATTAAACTCACCCGTTACCTTGTCGTATCCAAATGGGTTGTAGAGACAAATTGAACCCCATTAAAATGAACTGGATTGACATGGTATTCGCCCCTAGTTACTTATATGAGGTGACGTCTCGAAGTAACTAGAGTGTGATGCGATTGATGGCAAGTTCAAGTGCCATAGAGTCATATGGGATGACCAGTCGATCACATAGGCAGACTGTTTGGGACACTCTGTCGGGCAGTGACCACTTATAGAGTTCTGGTATTTCATAAAATCTGATCGTGGCAAGAGCTACTATATTATTCTTATGAGTGATTTATTTTAACTAGAGACTATTCGCCCAAGTTGGCACAAATTTATGTTTAGCTTTTATTTATACTCTACGATTTCGTAAATGAGGTCAAATTGGGTATATTTTGGGTTATGATGAATTGTGGCTGAACAAAGGGAATAGTGCAATAGGAATTGCCCACCCCTTGTCAGGGTTGTTTGAAATCTCAAGACCACTCGAGGAGTAGTTAACTGGAAATGCGTGGCCACGCTCGGAAGGTATATATGGTAGATAATTCCGGTCAGACAGTTACTCTCCAGATCGAGGAAACCACTCAAGATATGATCAAGTGTAAGTACGACCTGCAAGACACCTTGCATTGAGGGGAATATTGTAATAGGACAAGAGAATTGGTGACGCATACTTGTCTCGGACAAGTGGGAGATTGCTGAAAAATGTGTCCTCAACAATAGTGCGATCACATGATTTAATATCATAATTAAATCTCATATAAAGAATACGTGAGGGATGATTTATTATATAATCAAGTGATCATCATTAATCGGTAATGATTGGCTGACTAGAGTTTGACATTACTGTCGTGTGACGGTGGCGGTCAGTTGATCCCTTAAGGTCACACCTAAAGGACAACTCCCTTAATAGACAAATTGATTAATTTTTTGACGATACAAGGTAATCAATTCCGTAAAGTTAAACAAATCATTTGTGGGAGAGAAGATTGATATCTTATTGCAATTGGATTAGGTAAGATTTATTTTAGTAATAAAAATGCTTTATTACTAAAATTGTTTATTGTTTGAGAAACAATAGAGATAAGAATGAATGGTTAATTATAATTACAAAATGTTGTGAATTATAATTAAATGACCCATTTTATTTATATGATCAAGAATCATTTGTCAATTTGTTGAATGTAATTTAATTAATTTATAAAATAATATTTATGTGATAAATATGCATTAAATTAATTAATAACATGTAAAATACTACATGTGACATATTGTGTGACAAATGACAAATTGACAAAATAAAATGGTTGTCCATTTTATGGTACATGGACCGAAATGGAGGGAGGGTAAGTGGGTTGTGATTATTTTATTTTATGTGATAAAATATAAACAATTGTACCTAGCCTAATCTAGCCTTACACACCTAAGTTGTTGATAAGAGCAAAAGGGAAAGCAGATTCCATTTTGGCTTGTTCACCTTGTCCCCCCACCGGTTTCCTCTTCTCTTTATAGAGAATTTTGGTCTCTTATTTCACTACTCTTTCAACATCATTCATTCACACATCTCTTACATGCAAACCTTCACATATTCTCTCTATCTCTCTAAAACAAGATTTTGAGATTCACAAGCATTTGTTCATCCATTTTAATATCACAATAAGATTACTAGTGTAGTAATAGTAACAATATTAGAATCATTTTAAGGGTACTAGTATAATAATCTAGTTAATTAGTATACTAGTTTAAGGGTAAGTCTTGGGTGCAATCTAAGGAGTGGCTTCTATACTTGGAGTCTTTGGAGGATCATCCATCATATTAAGCTCAAGAACAAGTGAAGGAAGGTGACCTTATTTGTGCCCTATATTTCGAACCAACCAACAATGTTAGGAACATTGTTTTTCTTCATAAATCTTTTATTTTGTTATGCATGAACTAGATCTAAAGAACAAATAATTAAAAAGTTAATTAGTTCACTATTAGAGGAGTCTAATAAGAGGTATATGAACCGAACAGTATTTTATATTCAAGTAGACTATGAGCCGTCACAGTATTTTATCTCCTAGCAAGGATCTTTCATCAGGTCTTCGCTTGCAGCAATGAGCGAATTTCCGAAAGTGTTTCGACACGCCTCTATCAATACCGTGTTATTTTTCCAGCGAGAGTTCATGACTGCCAATTGTACTTCTCGAGAGATGGAGTTCGCTTGAGACCGACGCAAGCAGATTCCCCCCAGCAGTTCCTACCGACGTCCTGCTGACCTCAATATTATTCGTTCCAAGAAAGAAGTCTCAGGTATGGTTTCTTCTTATGGCTGGCGAGCCTCCTTACGTAGTCTAATGGACTTTAAACAACTCTCCCTGATAGTCGACAGACTCTAAAATGTTCCCGACGACAGGTCCTTGGTTCAGACCCCTTGAACCGCCTCGCATCGCCATAGTCATCAGGTTGTAATCCTCGATTGTCCTGATGGCTATACTTTGACTTTTGCCTTGTCCAAGCCTCAGTCAAAGTGGGGGCTCTGTAGATACCTTATTTCTGCACCTTCCGCTAAACACCCGGTGATGATTGGGCCGCATGTTTGGTATACGGAACGATTTATGACAGTTCGTAAGTTTATCATCAAGTGATAGCTAAAATACTTGTCTCTACCCCTTGGTCGTCATCTGCACGCCGATACGGTCGTTTTGACAGTAATTAGAGTTCATTTGGAATCCGGGTGAAAAACCGCTTCATTTTCTAATAAACCGTTTAAAATACCGAGTCGGAATGTTCTAGAATATTCCAAATATCTATTCCATAATTTAATTTTATATCCTTTTCGTAAAATATATACCGAAAATCTTATTTTAAGGAATTAGGAAGTTGAGATCTACCGCAATTCCATAAAAGAAACGCTGAAATCTTTCTTCCGCAGGAGGAAACCTCTGGGAAAAGGATGCAGCACCCGCTGCGCCTCTTCGAAGGATCGCAGCAGCTGCTGCGCCTTTTCCTCAGCTCTTTTCTGCATATTTTCAGATTTTTTCGAGATTTGTTTCCAAAGTTTGAGCCATTCCATAATTTCTCCGCGTGATTAGTATAAATAGGGACCTTCGTTCCACATATTTCTCACGCGAGTGTCCGCCCTTCTCTTCTCTTTTTGCATTCTAAGACCGTGCTATAAGTTTATTGACGTCTATGTGTTGATCAATCGATGAAGTAAGCTCGGATCCTTCTGAGTACCAGTCACGTTGCATGACCGGCCAATTTGACCAACTACACCTCGATTAATGAGTCAATTTAACATAAATCCTCTTACGAGGGCACTTTCATCATACATTCGAGTCGAGCAATCACTGTACGTTAACTTAGTTAATCTCGTTTCGTCAAACATGTAAGTCTCAGAGTGTAAATCCCATCTTTTATTATTGTATTTTATTTTCGTACCAATTAATGAAAAATTTACGTCAAAATAAAACCCTTTTCTTAAGCGGTTTTTACGAATTAACAGTAGGCAGACGTCGAGAAGAAATGCAGCAACTGTTGCGCCTCTTCAAAGAGTCGCAGCATCTGCTGCGCCTCTTCCAGAGGCTACCACAATTTTCGCTTTTTTTCTTCTTCCTCGCCTCTCTGTTAATCCGTCCTCTTTTGATTTCTTTTTCTTATTTTCTTCTCTTCCATTCGTATATAATAATTTTAACACGTATTCTTAATAATTATCGCCTTTAATTCCGACTTAAATCCCTTATAATCTATATTTGTGGGTTTTCGTCATCAAATCAAACCCGGATTTTTAGAGACTCGATTCGTTGATATCAAGTTTCTGAAGTTCGCCTTTGTACATATTTTTACCATTTATTTCCAGTTTGTCTAATTTGTTTCCGTCCCTATAAATAACCCTAATTAATTTGTAATTAATTTATAATTAGTTTTAATCCGTTTTTATTCGTTCTAATTCGTTTTAATTCGTTTTAATTCGTTTTAATTCGTTTTTATCGCTTTTATGACCAAATTCATATGTAAATAATACACTAAATCACTTTCATCCGAGTCAAATATCCATAATCAACCATTTAATGCACCAACGAGCATTAACGAATAGCAGTTCTGACTTCACAGCCAGAACTCACCTCAGGAACAGACGCAATGACCACTGCGCCTCTTCCAAGGGATGCAGCATTGCTACGCCTATTCCGGGTTGAGTTCTGTCTCTGAACTTCCGCTCTTGCTTTGACCTAATTCATTAGTTTACGTATTAATCGACTATTAATCGTAATATCACCATTAATCTGTCCGTATTTTCTGACCTAATTTATTTTCACTTGTTTTTTTTTCTCAAATTGTCCGTCTTAAATATATTTTTGACGTAAATCAATTAATCCGCTGTAATTATTTTAATTTTAATTATTGCATTTATTTTTTTATTGTATTATGTATGATATATTAATTTGTTATTTCCCTAATAATTATTAGAGGCCGCTATCGAGGCGGGCGGGATTAGGTGTTCATTAAAAGGACTTCCTAATTTGTACTCTCACCCCTTACTCCAGATCTCTGTGAACATCCGTATTCATTGACATCCACGAGAGTCATTCTAGACATAGAATGCTAAGGGTAACGAGTTCTTAGTGTCTATGTCACTACTTTATGTCTTGACATGATGCGAAGTATTCGAAGGGTTCCAATTTCCCATAAAAATTGGTGGCAACTTCACAAATGCAAACGCTTGTTCCCAAGCGCCCCCGTGGCCCATGTCCACACACACATACTCGATCGAATACTCAACAGGCAGACTACTGTTTTACATAAAAATATACTTACTCGACAGAGTACGCCCCACTCGATAGAGTACCCATAGACATAGCAAACCGTAGTATTACAGTCTTCCCTCCTTAAAAGAACTTCGTCCCCGAAGTTAAACCCAAACACAAAAACAAAACATACCAACTCAAAACACGACACAACAACGCAACTAAAACTCAAAACAACACTCCCAATCACAACTTAACCCGACTCAAGGCAACTACTAACTATGCAAAACCAACATAAATCATACCAAAACCGTTTGCGATCACCTCCTACCCCCCCTAAAAGAAACATGGTTACGTCCCTGTAACCACACATACCTGATAAAAAAGAAATGGATACCGCTCCCTCATAGCCTCTTCCGCCTCCCAAGTAGCTTCCTCAATCTCATGATTAGACCAAAGAACCATAAGCAACACTGTTTCCCCATTCCTAGTTTTCCGAACCTTGCGATCAAGAATCTGTTTTGGGACCTCAAGATAAGACAAGGACTCATCCAACTCTAGGTTCTCCACCTCTAACGCATGTGAAGGATCGCTCACATACTTTCGTAACTGAGACACATGAAACACATTATGCACCCTATCCAAAGTCGCAGGTAATGTTAACCGGTAAGCAATCTCACCCACACCATCCAAAATCGCATATGGTCCAATAAACTTCTGCCTCAGCTTCCCTTTCTTACCAAACCTCATAACCCCACACATAGGAGACACTTTCAATAGAACCTTGTCCCCAACCTGAAACTCTATGTCACGGCGATGTAAGTCTGCATAACTCTTTTGTCGATCCTGGGCCACTTTCATCTTTTTCCTGATCAGCTTAACCTGTTCTATCATCTCATGTACCATCTGTGGTCCTAAAACCACGACATCAACACTGTCATCCCACCAAATCGGACTCCTACACTCCTCCTATACAAAGCCTCAAACGATGCCATCCATAACTCGTGTGATAGTTGTTGTTATAAGAATACTCAATCAGATCCAACCTATCCTCCCAGCTACCACCAAACTCAATCACACAAGCTCACAGCATATCCTCTAAAGTCTTGATGGTCCTCTCTGTCTGTCCATTAGTCGAAGGATAAAAAGCGGTACTCATCTTCAAAGTAGTTCCCATCCACTCCTGCAAATCTCTCCAAAACCGGGATATGAACCTCGCATCCCTGTCTGACACTATATTCTTAGGCACCCCATGCAAATGAACCACATGCTTCCTATAAGCCAAAGCTAACAGTATCTTGGTCTAAGTATCTTTCATTGAAACAAAATGAGCTGACTTGGTCAAACGGTCAACTATCACCCATATCATGTTGTTACCCTGTTGACTCCTCGGCAAACCCACTATAAAATCTATAGAGATAGACTCCCATTTCCATTCAGGTACCTCAAGAGACTGAATCTTACCTTGTGGTCATCGCTGCTCTCCCTCAACCCTCTTACATGTCAAACATCGAGCCACAAACTCAGCTGTTTCCTTCTTCATCCCAGGCCACCGAAAAGTCTTCTTCAAATCTTTATCCATCTTGTCACCGCCTGGATGTACCAAATATGGTGTGCAATAAGCCTCTGTCATGATCATCTTCCTTAACTCCTCATCACTAGGAACACTGTTGGAATAAGTGTCCTCAACAATAGTGCGATCACATGATTTAATATCATAATTAAATCTCATAATAAGAATACATAAGGGATGATTCATTATATAATCAACATATCATCATTAATCGGTAATGATTGGCTGACTAGAGTTTGATATTACTGTCGTATGACGGTGGTGGTCAGTTGATCCCTTAAGGTCACACCTAAAGGACAACTCCCTTAATAGTTAAATTGATTAATTGTATGACGATACAAGTTGATCAATCCCTTAAAACTGAACAATTCATTTGTGAGAGAGAATATTTATATCTTATTGTAATGAGATTAAATAAGATTTATTTTAGTAATTGAAATACTTTATTACTAAAATAGTTTATTGTTTGAGAAACAATTGAGATAAGAATGCATGGTTAATTATAATTACAAGATGTTGTGAATTATAATTATATGACCCATTTTATTATGTGATTAAGTATCATTAGTCAATTTGTTGTATGTAATTTAATTAATTTATAAAATTATATTTATATGATAAATATGCATTAAATTAATTAATAACATGTAACATACTACATGTGACATATTGTGTGACAAATGACAAATTGACAAAATAAAATGGTAGTCCATATTATGTGAATGAACCGAAATGGAGGGAGTATTAGTGGGTTGTGGTTATTTTTTTTATGTGATAAAAAATAAAAAATGGTGCCTATACCTACTAGCTTACACTCCTATGATCTTGTGAAGATAAAAAGCATAAAAAAGATTCCAATTTTTGGCTTGTTCTCCTTGCCTCTACCGGTTTTGTCCCTTTTTCTATATGAGATTTATTTTCTTATTTTGCCCATGATTATTCATTCACATCTCTACATGCAAAGCTAGCTCTATTCTCTCAAATCTCTCTAAAACAAGCTTTTAGAAACCTTATAAATTGTTCATAAATTCTAATATCAACAAGGTTACGAGTGTAGTAATAATAACAATATTAGAATACATTTTAAGGGTACTAGTGTATTAATCTAGTTAATTAGTATACTAGTTTAAGGGATTAGTCTTGGGTGCAATCTAAGGAGGATCTCTACTTTGGGATTTTTAGAGGATCATCCAACATATTAAGCTCAAGAACAAATAAGAAAGGTGACCTTATTTGTGCCCTATATTTCGGACCTATATACCATGTAAGGGACATTGTTTTTCCTCATAAATCTCTTATTTTGTTATGCATGCACTAGATCTAAAGAATAAATAATTAAGAAGTTAATTAGTTCACTATTAGAGGAGTCTAATAAGAGGTCAATAAACCTAACAAACACACCATCTCTCATCAAATCTCACGTTGCCATCTGTATGAATAGAGAACCGAGACACTCTCCCTTTCTCTAACCCAGCTCTCCACTCCTCAATCTTAGGATCCAAAGTCTGTTTTATGCGAATATCATCATAAAGATCTGGTTCCACTGTCAAGTCACCTCAAGCATCCCCTTTCTGTATCATATGTATCCCCATTTTCCCACCTTATCTCTCAACCTCATCAAAGACATAGTTGTGCATAGAGAATGCACACTCTTCCTGCTCAGCGCATCTGCAACAACGTTTGCCTTTCCTTCATGGTATATAATATCCATGTCATAATCCCCTATCAGCTTCATCCACCTCCTCTGTCTCATGTTCAACTCCTTTTGAGTGAAGATGTACTTGAGTCTCTTATCATCTGAAAAGACCTTAAAGATTGCCCCATAAAGATAGTGCCTCCAAATCTTAAGAGCAAACACAACTGCACCCAACTCTAGATCATGTGTCGGATAGTTTTCCTCATAAGTGTTCAATTGCCTAGAAGCATAGGCAATTACTTTACCATTCTGCATCAACACACATCCCAATCCAGTGTTTGAAGCATCTATATATACCTTAAAGTTCTCACAAAATTTAGGTAATGCTAAGACTGGAGCTGTTGTCAAACGCTCATTTAATGTTTGGAACGCCGTCTCACAACTTTTGCCCCAACAAAAACATGTTCTCTTTCCTCATCAACGCTGTCATAGGTCTGGTGATCTTTGAAAAGTCTTTGACAAACCGACGGTAGTATCCTGTCAAACCCAAGAAACTCCTGATCTCTGCCACATTCTTCGGTGCTTCCCACCGAGTGACTGCCTCAATCTTTGCCGGATCCACAGCTACACCCTTCTTTGAAATCACATGCCACAGAAAAGCAACTTCCTCGAGTCATAACTCACACTTAGACAACTTTCCATACAACTGATTGTAACACAAAGTCAGCAACACCAACCACAGGTGCTCCTCCTGCTCCTTCTTAGTCTTGGAATAGACTAAAATGACATCTATAAACACCACCACAAACCGATCCAAAACCTGACTGAAGACCCGGTTCATCAAATCCATAAACACTGCATGTGCATTAGATAACCCAAACGGCATCACAACATACTCATAGTTACCATACCTCGATGTAAAAGTCGTCTTTGGTATGTCCTCATCCCGAATCTTTACCTGAAGGTACCCTGACCTCAAATCAATCTTGGAAAAGACTGCTGCCCTATTCAACTGGTCAGACAGATTATCTATCCTTGGAAAAGGTTACTTATTCTTCACTGTAACCCTGTTCAGCTATCTGTAGTCGATGCACAACCTCAAACTCCCATCTTTCTTTTTCACAAACAGAACTGGTGCTCCCCATGATGATACAGTAGGTCTAATGTATCCTTTATCGATCAAATCATCCAGTTGTTTCTTCAGCTCCTCCAACTCCTTAGGACCCTTGCGGTACAGGGCCTTAGAGATTGGTCCCGTCCCTGGTTTCAGCTCCACACTGAAATCTATCTCCCTCTTTGGTGGTAAACTTGGTATCTCCTCCGGAAAAACATCTGGAAACTCTCCCACCACTAGTATCTGCTTAACTGTCGAACTCACCATACTATGGTATCTCACATGGCATAGGATCAAAGGACACCTTTTCCTCAAATAAGACTTCAATGTCACCGCTGCAATCACTTTGAATTTGGGTTTGACAACAAACCCACGATAAGACACACTAACACATTAACTCCCTTAGGACCCCTCAAAGAGACTCTCTTCTGGTGACAGTCTATTCTAGCTTTATACTTACCCAACCAATCCATGCCAACTATAATCTCAAAACCATCCATGGGAAACTCTAACAAATCTACTAGAAGGTCAACCTGTCCAACTATCATAGATACACCCTGTATAACCTCCCACAAGATACAGACTCACCCGATGGTATAAAAACTTCATCATTTACAGACTCAAACTCTCTTAAACTCAAAAGCTTAGCATGACTCGATGATACAAACGAATGTGACGCCCCCGAATCAAACAAAACAATGGTAAAGACACCATTAACAATAAAAGTAAACATGATTATGTGAGCATCATCCTCAGCTGCCTTCTTGTCCATCATAAAAAGCTTACCACTGGTCTTCTGTCCAACTCCCTAACATATACCACAAAAATCTCTTTCTCTAATAGTTATATACCTCTAATCACTCCGCACACCACCTAACATATACCACAAAATCTCTTTCTCTAATAGTTATATACCTCTAATCACTCCGCACACCACCTAACATATACCACAAAATCCTCAGCATAACCACTACATCAACTCTTCCACATTACCGCACAGCCGCATTCTTCTCTATTCATGCACCTAGCCCCACAACATCACCCATGATTCATAAATGGTTACACACTCACTAGGTCTTCAAATTTCTCTTTTTTTGCCGTCAAACTCATCCATAACATAACATGACACTAATTCCCAACACTTCATACTTACTACCTCGATAAAGATTATGAACCACCTGCAGCTTCCAGCTCAGTATACACATGCTTCTCCAATTACCGATGACCACTATGTCAACAATGCCTCATCTAAAACAAGGTCGAAAGTATTCCCACAATATCCCACAACAATGTCCCATCAACAAAATATTACTGTTCTATGACAACAACAACCATATGCACAACTCTCTTCCATATTATAATCTACTCTCACCAACAACCCGAAAATCATAGGAAACATCAGTAAATAAAATAACAATCTATATTCCCATACTAGGCTGACATATACTTTCAGAAGTACGTTTCACAAGTATCCCGCCTACGCCACCACAACTGATGACGACATTGCAACACCGCCACAACCAACCACACCGTAGTGCGAAAGTACCTGCATCGCAACACGAAGTACCGTGCCCGGATCACAACCCGGAACTCAACAACCACATTACTTATAAACAGTGTCCCGACACAACGATCATCTCACGACTCATCTAACCATGCAACATGTTACACGAAATAACAATATAACAACTTTATAAATATCATAGCATACCACTACTTTGATAACAATTGGCGGCTCGGCAGCTTTGCTCTTTCCTTTATCAGCAGTAGAAGATGTCTCATCAGCCACAAGTAACGGAAGAGCAACTCCGTCAGTCACAAAAATAGATCGACCATCCATATTATTCGATCGACATACAGAACCATTCGATCGACTATCTTCCTCAGTCGATCTACTTTTTTCAGGTGTTACAGCAGCTTCATCAGCGAATTTTTCTTCCGCGTCCACATCTAACCCCTCAATTGTGACATGTTCAGTGACCTGGGGCATCTCTGGTCCATTGTATGGAAGACCACTTCGAAGATGTATCGCATTAGCAGTGTCATGTGGCTTTTCTGGCTGAGACGGCAACGTACCTGATTGTCTACTGGAATTTTGACATGATAGTTGGGTAATCTGATTGTCCAACATCTTATTATGGGCCAACAATTGAGTTATTAGAGCCTCCTGCTTCTGTGCAGCCACCCATCCTTTATCCACAAGCATCTTTCGAGTCTCAACTATAGTCTAAAATAAACCGCTCATAACCTAGTGCTCGGTTCGGACGATGACAAGGTCTTGGTTCCGCTCTCTGAATCGTCATACCTCGAGAAGGCATCTCCAACAAGCAAACGGAGGCAATGATGTCTGGAGAAGATAATCAATTCATGTCCCCCAGCCGAGCGGACCTTCTACCTCAAATGATCTGATGCGCGTTGTCACCGTTTCTTGGCTAAGGAGTTTCACACACATAAGCAAAGCCTTTCAGAGTCACCCCCCTTGTCGTGTCGATACCGAGTCTGTATCACGTTCACGACCGTCTGTTTATCAGTCTATCAGTAGGCATCCGTGTGTGTCAATGTCGCAACGGTCACGTGTCTTCAATCCATCAAGTTTCGGGTGTGCCACCAGCAAGACTCAATATCAAATCTCACAACTCTTCAAAGCTTCTATATCCCCTCAGGCGGGATAGTACATGCTAGTTGCTTATATACTAATTGCTCACATGCTTATGTGCTTATATGCTTGCGTGCCTATGTAATTGTCTATGTGACTGCGTATTTGTGTGCCCACTAACCATATGCATGCAGGTAATCTGGAGAAGAAGAACTCACTTCAACTGAGTATTGGATTCTTCCGAGCAAACACCGACCCGTCAAATCCAAGGGCTTGATTACATGGCGTACACCACCTCACAATGAGCAGCAACTCATATCCACGGCGAGTCCTGAGAAGTTTCTAACTCCCCAACGAGTGTCGACTTTCAAATGGATGTCACACATGTTATTTTCCACAGTTGATCATTCGACCATGAATGGCTGGCGAGCCTCAACGCACTTTCAACATGGCTGGCGAGCCTCAGGACGCACCTTCAACATGGCCGAAGAGCCTTACAATGCACCATGGCTGGAGAGCCTTACAACGCACCGCGGCGGGCGAGCCTCTTCACATCCGTATCAAGCTGGCGAGCCTTTGTCCGCAAACAAGATACAACTCAAGGACGTATCCCGAAGATGCCTCGGGTACGACTCCTTATCACAGCCGGCGAGCCTTTGTCGGCAAACAACTCAAGGACGTATCCCGAAGATGCCTCAGGTACGACTCCTTATCACAGCCGGCGAGCCTTTGTCCGTAAATGCGCAAGGACATATCCCGATGATGCCCCAGGTATGATTCCTTCTTATGGCCGGCGAGCCTTTAAACGTAGTCTAATGGACTTTAAACGACCCCAATAGTAAGTCGACAGACTCTAAAATGTTCACGACGGCAGGTCCCTGAATCGAATCCCCGAGTCGCCTCGACGTCGCCCTTCCCGACGGCAGGTCCTTGGCTCAAACCCTTTTGAGTCGCCTCGACGTCACAATGGTCTTCAGGTTGTAATCTTCGATTGACTTGGAGATCATACTTTGACTTTCACCCTGTCCAAGCATCAGCCAAAGTGGGGGCTCTGTAGATACCCGGTATCTGCACCTTCCAAAAACCACCCGCTGATGATCGGAATATAACATGTTTTTTATATGCGTGCGTGGATTGGCTATACATGAGACGGTTTAATGCACTAATAGAATATGAAAAATGATTTCAAAAGTTTTCTAATTTCATTTGCATTAAAATAACACTAATTAGAGTTAAAACCGTCTTCGGACCCAAAACCGACTCAGAAACCCGCAACTCGAGTCAACCCGAGTCAACCCAAATCTCGAATGTCAAAAATAATGCCATGAATGTCTTCATCATGTCATTTCCATTAAAATGACCCTATTTAGAGTCTAAATCGACACCGAGCCAAAAACCGACTCGAAATTCAAATCCCGACTCACACGGGTCAAACCCGAGTCAAAGACACAAAATACCTACCCCAAATATCACCCAAGATAAAGCTTACACGGCTAAGCGAACCTCAAAGACCACAAATCACAACCAACAAAACATGGCTAGAACAAATGCAAAATCCAAATTTGCGAAAGGGACAGTACACCCCCTTCCATCACGAGGTAGCTCGCGCCTCTTTAGGCATGCCCTTGGCTAGCAAGCAAACTTAACCTACTTGCTACCACCCCCATTTCTCTATAAATACCAACCTTCACACACCACAATACTCACGCGAGCGTCCGCCCCTTCACCTCTCTCTTAAACTTCTAGACTCGACTTCCTAAGTCACAAAAATCGACACGTGTTTACGACCTACCGATCGTAAACACAAGCCTTACACATATTGTTTGGTACCGTCACCGTGTATTCGACCGACCCATTCGACCAACTCAACATCAATCAACATGTTTTAATTAACATATTTTCATCATATTTTCAAAACAAAATCCTTTTTTAAAGCACATTTTTAAACTTCTTTGTTCGCGATTAGTCACAACTAGAAAACCGTCTCTAAAGTCGTCTACTTCGCAAAAATCAATACATGTAAGTTTGAGGGTGTAAATATCTCACTTATTTTATGTCATTACTATTTTAATAACTTTATAAACATGAATGATGCATAACTGAGTTTTGGCCTGAGACAAGAGCTCCTTGCTATGCAGGGAGGCTCGCGCCTCTTGTAGGTGTCCAGGTCAGACTCATCCGTGTTTGTTCTCGTCTTTCCTCTTTATTTCATTTCTTATTTGCAATCGGTTTTTACCATTTTATGACAAACGTTTTAGCCATAAATTATAATCACCCTTGGTTCTATGTAACATGACGGTTTAATCCGTGACTCGGTGATATTAATTGGTTAATTACATTTTAAAGAAAATTATTTTCTTTTATTTACCATTGTAATTCATTTTTATGATAAACATATTTTGACCATTAAAAAAATCATCTTTGGTTCCTTATACCATGACGGTTTATTCCGTGACTCGATGATATTATTGGTTAATTATATTTTAATGGGTATTTTAACACCCTTTTCTTTTATTTACCATTTTTCTCATTTGTTTACATTTGTAAATATATTAGTCATAATTCATAATCATCCTTGGTTCTTTATACCATGTCGGTTTGATCCGAGTACGATGACAAACTTGACTAATTACAAAGAAATGAACTTAACATATTTAGTTCAAATCAAACATTTTACATTTTTATTTGTAAATTATGCTTTTCAAACTTGCAAATCCGACAACGAATATTACTAACATAATAGTAATTATTCCGAGTCATGCAAACAATATTTGCAAATCATTTAATCACAAATACGGTTTTAAACAACCTTTTTAACAACCAGGAGACGCCCCTTGGGTCGGCTTATGGCTCGCGCCCCAAGGCAGCTCCTGTTTTCTAGATTTCAAAACCAGGACAGAGCCCCTTCCCTCGCCAATAGGCTCGCGCCCCAATGGGGTTGCCTGACACTGTTCTGTTTCGTTTTAGCATTTGTCTAGGACGATCCTGATTACGGTTAACCCGAATACGTGATGGATAAGATTGACAAGTTTACGTTTTTATACTTTGTCATTAGACACCCTTTTTCAAACAAATGGATCGTGCTAGGCATCATGACCCGAATTTGGTAAATGGATGTTTAGTTTCCGTTTTCATATGTAAATCAATCTAAATCCAACTTTGACATCAATTTCATGCTATGTGGATAAACAAACCAACTTAGCAAACTTTCACATGTTAGGTTATACTTTTGGATGTGCATTCATGCATTTTACCGTTTTATCAAATCTTGCACTTAAACAACCACGATCAATCCGTAGAGGCCGCTAACGCGAGCGGGATTGGGTGTCCGATTAAAGGGCTTCCCAATACGTACCCTCACCCCTTACTCGGAACCTTTGGATAGTGGATGGCCTTATCCAGGGCGTACGAGAGTCATTTTAGGCATAGAATGCTAAAAGGGGGATGATTCCTTATCTTTAGTACCTATGTTAAACACCGCTCTTTGCCTTAGTTGACCTAGGTAGAAAGTGGATTCGAACGGGTTCCAGGCATCCCACAAATACTTGGTCGCGACTCCGAACATCTCTAATCGTTTCGAGACCTTTACCGAGACGAAACCGACCTATCTAAAGCGATCTGGTCGAAAGCATTCTTACGCCGCCGAGCGTGGCTTTCTAGACCGCCACATGTCCACAGATTGGCTTAGCGTGCCAATCTGGAAAAAACTAGAACACTTGTGTCTTTGTGATCCTTAGAGGTGAAACTCGAACGAGGTCGTGGTTAAAGTGCATTAATTGATATTACGGTCATAAGTCGGATTCCTTTTCCGGGCCCACAACCTAACCCTTTCCGACCAATTGGCTCGTCCCGTCGGCGTGAGTTTTCTCATCCCCGCTTTTCGAATCCCGATTGAGTCTAGCATACTATTGACGATACACATTTCTGTTTCGTCAAAGAGATTTCATTACCTTTGAGCACGAGGCTAGGGAACCCTCCTTACACATTTTGTTTGGATTGGTATCCGTCTCGCAAATCGGGGTTTGATCGCTTGGTGTGTAACCACCCTTATTAAGCCAAAACCTGTGTCAGCATTATGCTTAATATAATGAACTGTGAGTGCTTATGTGCTACTTGATCATAAGTCCTTCCGTGTCATTTTTCAAACTTTCAAAAACACCTATTTGCTCCGTTATAATGGCAGTTTCAAACCTCGGTCTTTCGCCAACCGCTGCAAACCTTTTTAGGCCGTCGTAATGACTACTTTCAAAACCGGTTTTTCTACAACCGTTTCAAAAACACATTTCGCACCGTTATAATGGTCGTTTTAAACATCGATCTTTCGCCGACCGTTGCATTTATAAACAACACGCCTTTCTAGGCCGTCATAATGACGATTTTCAAACCCGGTTTTTATAACCATTTTCAATTACACCTTTTCATGCCTTTGTAATGACGATTTCAAACTTCGGTTTTCACAAACCATTTCAAAATACCCTTTTACGTCGTCGTAATGGCCATTTCAAACCTCGGTCCCTCGCCGACCGTTGCATTCTCAAAGCGCCTTTTTACGCCGTCATAATGACGAATTCTACCCTCGAATTTTCAAAATTCGAAATCCTTTTTTAAACAAAAACGTTTTTCAAACCGTCATAATGACGATTTCAACCCGTGCAACTTTCCAAATTTCAAATCTCGTTTTCGAAATCAAATTTGGCTTTTCTAAGCAATGACGATTTCAATTCTCACAATTTTTGATTTGCATACCGTCTTTCAAAGGTTAAAACGGTTTCTAATGACGCACTCAATCCTCATACTTTCCAATTTCAAATCGTTTAAAACGAATTTAACCGTTTTCAAATTTCAATTTAAAAATCAAATCATTTGACAACAAATTTAACCGTTTTCAAATTTCAATTCAAAATCAAATCTTTGAAAACAAATTTAAACTGTTTTCAAGTTTCAATTCAAAATCAAATCTTTGAAAACAAATTTAACCGTTTTCAAATTTCATTCAAAATCAAATCATTTGAAAAAGAATTTAACCGTTTTCAAATTTCATTCAAAATCAAATCATTTGAAAACGAATTTAACTGTTTTCAAATTCCAATTCAAAATCAAATCATTTGAAGGCTTATTTAACCGTTTTCAAATTTCATTCAAAATCAAATCATTTGAAAACGAATTTTACCGTTTTCAAATTTCATTCAAAATCAAATCATTTGAAACGAATTTAACTGTTTTGAAATTCCAATACAAAATCAAATCATCTGAAGGCCTATTTAACCGTTTTCAAATTTCATTCAAAATCAAATCATTTGAAAAGGAATTTATCTGTTTCAAATTTCATTCAAAATCAAATCATTTGAACACAAATTTAACCGTTTTCAAATTCCAATCCAAATCAAATCATTTGAAAACGAATTTAACTGTTTCCAAATTGCAATTCAAAATCAAATCATTTGAACGCCAATTTAACCGCTTTCAAATTTCAATCAAAACCAAATCATTTGAAAACAAATTTAACCGTTTTCAGATTTCAAATCAAAATCAATCATTTGAAAACAAATTTAACTGTTTCCAATCTTCAATTCAAAATCAAATCTTTGAAAACAAATCTAACCGTTTTCAAATCTCAAATCCAATTTTCAAATCTTTGAAAACAAATTTAAGCGTTTTCAAATTTCAATTCCAATTTCAAACCATTTGAAAACAAATCTAACCGTTTTCAAATTTCAATTGAAAATCAAACCATTTGAAAACAAATTTAACTGTTTCAAATTTCAAATCAAAATCTAATCTTTGAAAACCAATTTAACCGTATTCAGATTTTAAATCGTTTGAAAATAAATTTAAACGTTTTCAAATTTTCAACCCAATTTTAAAATCCTTTGAAAAAAAATTTAACCGTTTTCATGGCCATTGTGATGACGATTCCAAATTCTTCGATTCTCGATTTTCAAAATCGTGATTCGGAATTTCAAAAACCGTCTTCGGAAACAACACTTTGTTTTCAAAGCCGCTGCAATCTCAACTCCAACCGTCTTTTGAAAACAAACTTAAGACAACCTTTTCAACTAACCGACTTCTAAAGATCCCTATTCTTCGGGAGCCGTCCATAAAGCGACAAATCAATCCTTTTGAAATTTCTATTTTCGAAAATTTCAGTCCACCTTTCTAATTCAGCCTCGAGTTGATTTCAAGTGAAGTCGTCTAGATAACATCGAGTGTCTGCCGAAGTTGGTACCTACCTTTTGGTCTAGGTCGTGTCGTCTAATTGTCGAGACATCTCCAACTATGGCGTTAGGAGAGTCAAAACCTCTCGGGTATTAAACACATCTTTCCCCTAAATTACGTGTCAAAGGTCAAGTTTGTGTACATGTCTTGTCCAACGGCGTCACGCCAGTAACGCATATCCAAAGTGAGTCAGAAGTCGTCTGTCTAAGCATCACTATGCCAAAGCCGACACTCGAGTCTAAGTTCAATGTCATGCACCAAGAGTTCAAACACAAGAGGTCATTTAGGATCTTTATGAACTCATAACCTAGTCACACCGTCGCGTCTTCACAGGAAAACTGCCTTTTGTGCATATGTGTCATACTTGCCTTTGTTTGTGCAATCCCTTGGGTGCCATCGATCGTTGACAAGAAACTCAAGAAGCCGATCAATCTGCATCTGCCATGACTTCTGCTGAAACCAACAACATGGTCCTTCGACTCCTAGCTACCGTGGAAAACTTGAGCACTCGTCTCTCCCAAGTTGAGGACAAAATGATAACTGGGAATTTTCCCTCTTTTGATATTGAGCAAAGGGTTAAGCTCCTTGAAAGCTGACTATTTGCCAACGACAAAAAAAAAAACGAAACGACCTCATAGGTCCTTCCCTGATTTGGGTATGCCTTATGCCACAGCCTTGGAAAGGCTAATCTCCAAAGGAAAGCTTAAACCGATTGGTCAATATCACCAAGGTTGCGGACATGACACTGAGATGTGTCTCCCTCTAAAAGGCGCCATCCTTGATATGATTGAAAAGGGTGAATTACCATTACCTTCCTCAGCAAACAACAAAAACAACCCTCCAGAAAACCTAATTGGACACAGTCAGGAATCTTTCCTAGACTGCTCTCACCTCATCCCTCCTGATGATGAGAAAATTCATGCAATTGACGAAAATGGCATACAAAGCGCCATAATAATGCTCTCTGTCTCCACCAACAACATATTCTCCAAGCTGCAAGTTGTTGTCGATGATTTGAACACTCGGGTAACTAATTTGGAGAAGAGGTTTGGTAATACTAAAAATGAACCTGACCATCAAGGAGAAAACCAACCCTCTATTCACCAACCAACAGCTGTTGAAAATGAGGAGTCATTCGATGGTTCCCACATCCATGAACCCACCAACAAAGAACACGAAATCGCCTCGCCAAAATCCCTTTCAAAATATCAAGCAACATCCCAAAAACTTCTCATCAACAATGACCAAATCCTGCTTCCGCCCAGGATTGACAAAAACAAAAACAAAACTCACAAAAACATCCAAAATAACGACAATGTTGGAACCTTGGGAAAACATCAAAGGGTTTTCATAGATCTGAGAATAGCATATGGCACTGCTCTGGGGATACTTGCTTCAGAAGGAATGCTGCAACCCAATGGTCCGACTTCGGACTCACCTGAACACAAAAGAGCCCGTTCATGGAACGAAAATGTCTATTGCTAATACCATCTAGGCAAGGGCCATGACACCGAAGCCTGTTCCAAACTCAAGTATGTTATTCAAGATATAATTGAAGCTGGCAAAATCATAATTGCACCTCTCAATCAAGACAATCCTCCTGAATGTCTCAAATCAAACAACAAGGTTGAACGTTCTCAAAGGACATTCACCAAACTAAGCACAAGCTATGCCGCAACTCTTCAAAAGCTCATGACTAAAGGGAAGCTACAACAAATCGGGCCCACTCCGGACCCATCTGAAAGCAGGAAATCCCGTTTCTAGGACGGCAATGCTTATTGCCAATATCATCAAGGGAATGGTCATGACACCGAAACACGCTTCAAACTGAAACATGTTATTTAAAATATGATCGACAATCATGAACTGATAGCTTCATCCCTATGCCAACCAAGTGATGAAGACAACCCTAATGAACATCTCTTTCTGCAAGGAGATAAAAGCCTCAAGGACTATTGTCCTCATATCATTCCCAACAACGAGAGTGAAGTGCTCAAGTGGGTCAATGCTGAAGACAAGACATTGAAGCTGTTGGATCCTGCGAAGGAGACCTTCGAGGGGGAAAGTGGTGATTAGGAGTCCGTATCTACGATTAAGTCTGAGTCCGAGTCCGAGTCTTAGGCTTTCTCATATCTATCCTAGTGTCTGTCCTTTTATTCTTAAGTGACAAACTGGGGGTCGTCCCCATGATTCACATGTATTCATCTTGTCTGTGCTAACCTCTTATTTATCTAAATAAAAGCACAACTTTCCAACTATCATATATTCTCCACTTTACCATTTCCCGGTGACAAAGAGAATTGATTTGAGAATTGATTTAAAACGAACAACATGTTCCAATTCAATGCGAGTACACTCGAGTGACGTTCCGTACCGAGTAAGCAGAGGACTCGAAACTTCATGTCCATTCTCTTCACCTATTCCATGTCTGGCAATAGAAACGTTTCATTAGAACCCAATTTAGAACGAGCTTCTATCAAAGGGATCCTACGACGAACCTAGATAACAAACCAGAACATCTCATTGTTCATGATCAATGACGAAAGGCAAGCCCTTTCCCCACATGCAAATCAATCTAGATCCAACTTTGACATCAATTTCATGCTATGTGGATAAACAAACCAACTTAGCAAACTTTCACATGTTAGGTTATACTTTTGGATGTGCATTCATGCATTTTACCGTTTTATCAACTCTTGCACTTAAACAACCACGATCGATCCGTAGAGGCCGCTTACGCAGGCGGGATTGAATGTCCGATTAAAGGGCTTCCCAATACGTACCCTCACCCCTTACTCAGAACCTTTGGATACTGGATGGCCTTATCCAGGGCGTATGAGAGTCATTTTAGGCATAGAATGCTAAAAGGGGGACGATTCCTTATCTTTAGTATCTATGTCAAACACCGCTTTTTGCCTTGGTTGATCTAGGTATAAAATGGATTCGAACGGGTTCCAGGCATCCCACAAATGCTTGGTGGCGACTCCGAACTTCTCTAATCGTTCAACACCTTTACCGAGACGAAACCGACCGATCTAAAGCGATCCGATCCAAATCCATACACCGGCCTATGGCCCACGTCCACAGTTCTATTTGCAATTCTAAGTTCGTCTTAGTCACAAAATTGGGGGTTTGTTTGGTTTGTTTATTAACTAATATAGCAAGCAAAGAGAAATTAAGCGTAGAAAGGGCTAGGACAATGGCTCGCCATGAAAATACAATGTTCAAAGGTAGGCGTCATATATCTGCATAAAAACGATCTACATGGTAGTGAAAAGGTCCTCTCAGTCGCTACTCGACCTAGAAAACTACTAAAAAACATTCGCTCTATTTAAAAGTATTATATTGTTTCCAGTGGGTCTAACTCTCTCCAATCTCTCGATCTAGGTCAGAGTTTCCCAGGTCAAATAATCAATTACGTGCACTTAATCAATTAAACATTATTAACAGCTATAATTAATAACACAGATTCATATATATGTCAGATCTAATCACCTTTTTACGTGGAATATAGCTCAAATTACAAAATACACAGGATGGTTAGCTACTAAAAGTGATCACTTGTGGATCAAGTGGGTGTATCACATATATATGGAAGGGAAGGGCTGGTATGATTACACTCCATCTCTTAATTCTAGCTGGACTTGGAGGAAAACTTGCCATGTTAAAGACAGGGTAAAAACTTGTTTCATTAATGATGCGTGGTGTGAGAATCAAGGGCATTAATCTGTGTCTAGTGGATACAAATCGCTGTAGGGGGATCAGGTCAGGGTGGGTGGTTTCCTATTATTTTGAATAGAGTGAACTTGCCTAAGAACTCTTTCATTGGATGGCTAATGATTCAGGGACAGTTGTTTACCAAGGACAGGATGTTGAGGTTTGGTACCGTTACTGATGGACTGTGTGAGTTATGCATGAGCAATCCTGAAGATCATCAACACCTCTTCTTTCATTGTGAATTTAGTGTCAGATGCTGGACTCTACTAAGAAATTGGCTAGGAATCTCCCTACCCGCTAATGATATTATTGGCTGGTGTGTCAAATGGAGATGTAAATCTCTGTTGAGCAAGGGTGGCTATGACGTATCATATCTGCATGGCAACGAATATTTGTCGGGTGGAGAATCGAGTCCCTGCTACTTAGTGTCTTGTTAATGAGGTTAAATACCTTATTCAGCGTATGTATAGGAGTAGGGTCTGGTCTACTAAGTACAAACAGAATCTTTGGGTAACTTATAATTAGTTTTTCTCTCTGTGTGTGATAAATAGCCTATGTAAGCGATCAAAATGCAAACAATGATGATGTACTGGTTTGGAATTTAATTAATATATATATTCACATTCCAACAAAAAAATCACCTAATTAAGATCGTCTTATTATCATGGCTCCCCTAAATCCTAGCAAAGGTAATTTAGCTACGCATAGAATTAACAAACTTAGCAATATTAATGAAAACTAAATTAAACATGATGGAAAAAAGTAAATAATAATGAAGCATAAAACTTACAATAAAAGAGGAAGAACGAAAATAAAATAAGTGAATAAAATGAAGAACAAGGATAAATTAATTACCGATATAATGGAAGAAAAATTACAAGGTTTCAGATCCGAAATTTCAAGCTAAAAGTTACGTTGTATCGGTTTTTGCAATATGAAAAGATAACCTAAATTTTGTTTCTCAGTCTCCTTAAATAATAAGAAGGCTGGAATTATTAAACAAACAACTAATGGGCCGAAATATCAACTTAGCAATTACGGGCTGACTTATAAACCAGTCGATCGACTAAAATCAAGTTCCGCAAAAGTTCAAATAAGTAGATCGACTGAAACAACTGGTCGATCGACTTATTCTGCAGCATAATAGCAATATCTTCTCTTTAACTTGCTTCCTCACGCATCTCGAGACGGTAGTTTCCGAGCTTTGACTCTGCCAATTTCTAAAATGCAACACCGGGGACAGGTTTTGGCTTGTTTACACTACTCTGGGTCCAAGCCTGTATAAGGTACAAAGTAACCCAAAGTAATCCATTCTCGGGAGGATAGTACCTATTTGGTATGTATTATGCATAGAAATGCGTGCTAAAAAAGTAGAAAAAATGTATAAATAAGGCACGCATCAATTTCCCCGTGACCTTTTGTCAAATCAGATAGAAAAAAAAAACAATTTCTTCCATTCCAAAAAGTCTTCTACTTCGTTTAAGGTGGCATAAAATTGATCGACGAGTTGTTAGGCAATTTAATTTGGGATGTGAAAAACTGAAAGTTCTCCAAATATTGAAAATAATGGATAATTTTCCGTTTTATTGAAATTTGTTAGGTTCGATTAGTCTTCCTAACAAATTACTTAATATTCAATAAGTTCGAAACAGTTTTTGTTCTTTGTTCGAAGAAGTTTTCTAGCGAGTATTTTACTTGTTTACCAGCCTTGAAAAGATGTAAAATATTAATGAAGACAAAGCAGATGAATGGTTTTTATTTTATTTTGTTCAAATTTAAAGGAAATTTTCACAAATTAGCATGAGTTTGGAGGAGGATTATAGGAAATATGGTATATGTTGATATATTGACATCAACTAATTAGAGAATATATTATATTACAATATATATCTTATAGAATAATTTAAGGTAGAATAATTGAGAAAGTAATAAAACTAGGTTTAAATATGAGTCTCTACAAATACCGAGTGTATTGTACTTCCAAGGATCATCAAATTATCAATAATACAAATAATTTATGAAATTCTCTCTTCTACTAGAATTGATCATGTTCATAAGAAGGTTGTTCTTTTGGATTTAATTTCAGTTTGCTAAGATTTATTTAAATTTAATTTTTGTAAGTTTTTTCTAGCGAATAAATCATTTCTTTGATAAAAAGTCGTACAATATCTACAAAGGAGGTCAAATTTGTTCGGATATAAATCTATTAAAAAAGAATAAAATATTTAAAAAAAAACAAAGATCTCTAAATTTATTTCAATCCGCTTTTGCTCGTCCTCTATTCTCTCATGAGAGGGTAATTGAAACGTTCGTGCACAGTTTTGGAAAGAATCGATTTTATCTAGCTTGAAAGATTGTAACCCTTTATCTAAAAACATGCACAATACCATATAACAAACCATTAGGGTAATCTCCGGTATCCTTAGTAATAATGACGTAACAATCAAATTTATTTTATTGAGAGAAGAAACCATCAATTTGTTGGGGATCAAAACACTTCTAATTAGAGGACAAAAAACTCTTCCAATTAGTTTAAGTTAGTTTAATTTTCCTTTTTTTTAATTCATGAGCCACATGACAAGTTACATCTTATAAGTTCAGTCTATTTTTTTTTTTTACATAGTTTCCAACCAAAAGAATGGGGTCTAATTACTCTCAACACCTTTTAAATTGAGCAAAAATTATAAAAAAAGGTTACCTATGTAATTTTTTTTTTAGAAAGTATGAAATTCTAATTTTTCTATGCCGTTATACCCACCATTCGTATTGGCGTGTTTCTTCTGTCTACTTTTCCAGTAGCTGCTGTAAACATACAATTTCATACTCACTATAAACACACTATTAGCAGTGGTGTGTTTATTCTGTGTTCCAGGTTTTGAAATCCCGAGCCTATGTTGACACCATTTTAACAAATACTTTCAAAACCAACCCAAAACGACAAATACTTTATTTTTGAGCATTATTTAAAAAAATCGTTCTTGTTCTTTGGGATTTAATTTCAGTTTGCTAAGGTTTATTTCAATTCAATTTTTGTTAGTTTTTTCCATCGAATAGATCCTTTCTTTAATAAAAATTCGTACAAAATCTACAAAGTAGGTCAAATTTGTGCGGATATAAATCTATAAAAAAAGAATAAAATATATATATAATAAAAACAAAGTCCCTAAATTTATTTCACTCCGATTTTGCCCGTCCTCTATTCTTCCATGAGAGGGTAATTGAAACGTGCTCAATTTTGGAAAGAATCGATTTTATCTAGCTTGAAATATTGTAACCATTTATCTGACAACATGCGTAATAGCATATAAAAAACTAATAAGTCCATTATATATATACTTTAACCCCCTATTTTAGCTCGATTTAGTCGATTATTGCATTTCTATTAATGTATTTGTGAGCTAATTCCATGTTCTAGATGATTTTGCTCGTATTCATTGCATTTTGTAGGAAATGAAGCAATCGGTAGCTTTTTCCCAACAAATTAGCATTCACCCAAGTTCACGAGGCTAATGAGAGCAAGTCTTGATCAAGCAAAGGAGTTTCGGGAAGCATAGGGCATTTTGGGAAGAAATTGGAAAACCCGAGCAAGAGGAAGCCAATCTTAGTTGGTGGATATGCAAAAAAATGAAGTCCAAGTAAAAGTGTAACACCCCACGTTAATTGAAGAGGTCAAGTGATAGGCTTAAATGACTAGTGCTTCAAGGGATTGAATGTACTACTCATATCAACAAAGTGCACTTTCTTTTATTAACATCCATGCAAAAGAACTCCACAATTAAGCGTGCTTGGCTGAGAGTAGTCTTAGGATGGGTGACCTCCTGGGAAGGTTCCCCCGATGCGCATGAACGAGGACAAAATGTGCTATAAAGGACCTGTGTTGATCTGTGGGCCATGTACACAGCCTGGTGAGATATCTAAAGTAACCGCTCCCGAACCGGTTTGGGTCGGGGTGTTACAAGTGGTATCAGAGCAACCCTGCGACCGTGCGGTGATCTTCGGGCCTTTGGCCATGGTGTGTGGGTCATGTTTTCGTATGATCACTCACCTAGAGAGGGAGGATTCAGGGTTAGCGGTTATGCTCTCAGGTACAACGAGGACATTGCGTTTTCAAGTGGGGGTTATTGTAATATCCTACGTTAATTGAAGAGGTCCAATGATAGGCTTAAATGACTAGCGCTTAAAGGGATTGAATGTACTACTCATATCAACAAAGTGCACTTTCTTTTATGGTCATCAATGCAAAAGAACTCCACAGTTAAACGTGTTTGGCTGGGAGTAGTCTTAGAATGGGTGACCTCCTGGGAAGGTTCCCGGGATGCGCATGAATGAGGACAAAATACGCTATAAAGGACTCGTATTGATCTGTGGGCCATGTACACAGCCTGGTAAGCTTTCATAAGTAACCGTTCCCGACCCGGTTGGGGCTGAGGTGTTCCAAAAAACCCAAGCCATATGCATGCATTGGATGCCTAAGATGCCTTAGACGGACTCTTAAACACGCTTGCATTGGATTCCATATTGTCATTAAGCATGAAGTTAAGACGGAATTAAGACAAATGATTAAAAAGCCACGACCCAGATCGGGGTGCCCCTATTTCACCTTATTTCCGTTACTCCTTTGGTCCTATATAAAGGGTGTTGATCCGGGACCCCAAACACACTTGATATACACTTCTTACACCTCTTTCCACACACTTTCATATATGTTTTAGTCTTAATTTTAGAATAGATGTAGGTTAGCTTTCCTTTATGTTATTTACATTTCCTTCAGCATTTCAATATTGTACTACAATTTCCATTCAAGCATTTGTTCTTCAATTCCAAGTTTCATTTCCAATTATTAAGGTAATTCTATTTCTTGTATTGTTCATTTATCTCCCTTGTTATTTCCATTATCAATTAGTTATTATGATCACTTTATCATTTGTCATTACTTTAATTATGCAAGAGTAGTTAAAATTGTCTAGGGAATAAGGGAAACCATGCTTAAGTAGTTCTTACAATTGTTGAATTAGGATGTCATAATATCATTTTATTATTTCTTTCGCATGTTTGCTTTGTTTTGTTAATCTTTAATAAATGATCACTATCTTAGATTAAATTCGTTAATTCACTTTTATAAGTCGAGATGCATGAAATTGAATTAGACTAAACATGTATTAGTAGGACGACCTAGTCATAATGAGAGTTCTCTAGGACCGGCCTATGGTTGACAATAAGGTCGAGAGGTGGTTGTCTTTAAGCCTAAACAATTAATAATTTTATCAACTCCTTCGTTTAACTTTAGTATTTACATAATTTGCATGTGTGACCCGACCTCCCTAGACTATTCCTTTATTATTGTTTTTTTTTTGGTGGAATGTGAGTATGTATTATATATATCATAAAAAAAGGTTAAGTACAAGTAATCAAGAAACCATTAAATATAGGTTCTTTTGTCTAAGCCAAATTATCTCAGCCTTGGTCATATGCTGAAAATCTCGTCCTCTGATTCTGGCTTTCACATCTTCTATAATTTGCTCAGAACATTTGCCTGGTCTAGTTATGACCCCTTCAACCCTACACTTGTTTCTTTCCTGCCATATGTGATACATTGCTCCCCAAACCACAGCTGCCTGAACTCCCACCTGCATCTTGGTTCCAGTTCTCTGCAAGCACCAGTCAAGTACTTGACTTTCAGGAAAATGGCAATTCAGTTTCTGGTTGATGCGGCATATAACTTGCTTGCTGTAAGCACACTCAAAAAATAAATGATTTGCCGCTTCAGTAGCCTGAGCACATAAGAAACAACTATCAGCAATGTCCATGCCAAACTGTACCAGCCTGTCATTAGTTCTAAGGGCTCCATGTGCAAATAGCCATCCTAAGAACTGATGCTTAGGCACCACTCAGGCATTCCAGATTAATCTTGCCCATGGCACCTTTGGTTTACTTCCTTTAAGCCATTCATAGCATCTAGCAGTTGAGAATTCCTTGCCTTGCACATCCCACTGCCCATTAGTATAACCAGGGAGCAATTCCTGCTTAACTCTGCAGATTCTTCTCCAGACCCAGCTAGAATTTGCAGTAGGTGTGTAATCCATCCAGTTTGTCCCTTTCAAATAATTATGTTGCACCCAATTAAGCCAGATTGTATTCTTCTGCTCTGCTATACAGTTCACTAACCTCCCAACCATAACTTTGTTCATAGTTTCGTGATCCTTAAGCCCAAAGCCCCCTTCTTCTTTTGGACCGCAGACCTTGTCCCAAGCCACCAAAGGAACTCTTCTATAGTCTGCACTGTTGTCCCACAAGAAAATCCTGCAGGTTGCCTCTATCCTAGCTATGATCCCCTTAGGTTGGACAAACATGGAAGCCCAGTAAGAATGTAGAGAGGAAAGGACTGCATGTACTCCTTTATTATTGTTTATCACAAGTTTACCAACCAAACCAAGCAATTAATTGATAACCGACCTAGATAGACTTCACCCTATAACAACTTATATAGCAAATCTCGTCTCCTTGTGGTCGACCGCTATTACTACATTCATTTGTGTCTAGGGTATTTATCTTTGATTAGGTATACGAGAAGCCTATCAAATTTTTGCGCTGTTGCCGAGGAGCACGGTTTTGTTTGTTAATTAGTTGTTGAATTCTATCTTATTTTATTTTGTCTCGGGGAACACTTGTTCCTTGGGATCTTCTCTATAGATACCTCATTTCTACACCTCCCGCCAACCACCCAGTGATGATTGGGCCGCATGTTTGATACGCGAAACGATTTATGACCATCCGTAAGTTCATCGTCAATTGGAAGCTCAAGCACTCAAGTCAACCTATGGGTCGACATCTACACACCAATACGGTCATTTTGGCAGTAATTAAAGTTCATTTGGAGTCCGGGTAAAAAACCGCTTCATTTTCTAAAAAACTATTTCAATGCCGAGTCGGAATGTTCTAGCATTCTCTAGATATTTATTATTAATTAAAATTAATATTTTAAGTAAATATCTACCGTAATATTGTGTTTTATGGACTAAGGAAGTGTATATCTACCGAAATTCCATAGTAAAACGCGGAAATCTTTCTTGTTGAGGAGGAAACCTCTAGGGAAATGACGTAGCAGGTGCTGCGCCTCTTCGAAGGATCACAACTCGTGTTGTGCCTCTTCTCCAGCCCTCTTTTCGCCTTTTTCAGAATATTTCCGTGATTTGTTTCCATATCCGTGTTATTGCTAAACTCTTCCATATGTTTAGTATAAATAGAGGCCTCCGGCCTCCATATTTGCCACGCTAGTGTTCCGCCCCTTCTCTCTCTGTCTCTTGGCATTCTAGACTACGCTATTGCCTTTCGACGCCTACGTGCTAGATCAATCAACCACATAAGCTCAGATAATTCTGAGTCCCAGTCACGTTGCATAGACCGACCAATTTGACCAACTCCGCCTTTAATCAACCTAATTAATCTACTAAATCCTCTAACGAGAGCACTTTCCACGCATATTCGAGTCGAGCCATCACTAAACGAAAACTTTAATCAATCTCGTTTCATCAAACATGTAAGTCTGAGGGTAAACATAATCATAATCATAATCATGTAAACCGTTGTAATTTCTCGTTTTAAATTTGTTTTATGACTTGCCCAGATACGTGTAACTGGTTAAAACACTTCAATTCGAGTCTAATATCAGTAATTCATCTTAAATCTACCAGCGAACGATAACAGTTTTGCGGTTCTGACTTCACAGCCAGAACCCAGCTCTAGAACAGACGCATGAAATGTTGCGCCTCTTCTAGAGGACGTAACAGATGCTGTGCCTGTTCAGGGTTGGTCGCAGTCTCTGTACTCTTTCTCGCTTTGACGTAGCTCCTAATTACGGTTTAAATCAACTATTATTCATATTATCACCTCTAATATGATATATTTTAATTTTAATTTCATTTTTCTTTTATTTTGTTCTTCGAAATCCCGTCTTCGAGCGTGCCTTTGACGTAGATCAAGTAAATCTTGTAATCCTTGTAATTTTAATTACTTTAATTCATTTATCGCAATTATTATTATGTATGATTTAATTGTATGACATTCGCATGTAATTAATCAAACTTTACTTTGTCCAAATTGTTTGCTAAAATACGTGTTAACCGACATAGTCTAATTTCACATGCTAAGATTAATCCATGTCTGTTACATTACATGTATTACATCGACGACATATCAAATATGAACAATTTCCCTAATCATTAGTAGATGCTGCTATCGAGGCGGGCGGAATTAGGTGTTCGAATTAAAGGACTTCCTAATACGTACCCTCACCCCTTAATGCAGTTATCTATGGACATCCGTGTCCATTGGCATCTTGAGAGTCATTCTAGACATAGAATGCTAAGGGTAACGAGTTCTTAGTGTTCATGTCATTACTTTGTGTCTTGACATGGCACGAGGTATTCGAACGGTTTCCAATTTTTCCCAAACAAATTGGTGGCAACTCCACAAATGCAGGCTTATTCAACCTTTCACCGGTTTCAATGCCTCACAAATCAGTAATGGCCCATGACGTGCTTTGGCAAAACAAGGTTCCGTACGAGAAGTGTCGCCGCCTCAAAACCAGACAAACGCGCGGGTGCGCGCAGCGCGGGTGGCCTATGTCCACAGTTTGGCGACTCCGCTGGGGATGATACACTTACATGTTACCCAGGGTGAAACTTGAACAACGTTAGAGAATAGTTTATACGAGACAGTTGTCTATTTTCATTACTCGACCTTCTTAGGTTGTTTCTTTTGGTCTTCCTAGGCCCTAAACTAACCCATTCCACCAATCGTCCCGTCCGGACAATCCAAATTCATATCTGGCCTAAAGATGGATAGCGATTGACGCCAACCAGACTGCGGTATATACTCATGTTTGTATCGAGAGCTTTCACTTCTTGAGAAAATGGAATAGGAACCGACCTTACTCATGTTTTGCACGGACCTCTCCACAGACCAGGGTTTGATTGCTTGGTATGGAAATCCACCTTGCTAAACCAAAACCCTTTAAATGCACTCAACATACCGTTATAATGCCCAAATGTATGTTTGTATCATGTACGTGATCACCATTTGTAAAACAAAACCATGACGAAATTTTATAAAATAAAATCCTTTTCAAAATGTAAACATTTTCAAAATTGGCCTAAAACAACGTATAATAAGCCGAAACTCTGTCCAAATGTCGAGTCAAACTTCGGGCCTCAAACCCATTTCAAAACTCACTTCGAGTCAGCACACCTACAACTACACTACAGTTGTCTAGGACAAACATTTCAAAATTTGTCATTTTCAAATGCCACTTAACACAGTGGCACACACCCACTTCACGAGTCAAGTCCTTTTTTGAGTAAGTGTGCAAAAAATGGTAGGTTTTGTTTTGAATCGTCGTCGATCTCTTATCCCAGTCCAAAGTGGTGGGAACTAGTCAAGGAAGCGTTAATGGTCGATCTGAACAACCCGCAAATGGTAATGATCAAATTCGAGCTGCACTCCTTCGTCTCCAGACAAGCCAAGACCAAGCTTCTACTCACCTTAATGCTATCGAAGGCCGTATTCTCGCAATAGAAGCTATAATTCCTCCTATCGAGGGTCCCATTCCCGACATGCTCATACACGATAATCTTTCACCCTTTGAACAACCAGAAGTCAATCTTCCACTAGGTCCTACAGACGCTGAAAAGCGACTCCAGTATTTAGAGGAGCAACTAATTTACCTCGAGGGAGATGAAACCTATAGGGAAAACAGTCGCAAATATGAGGCAATAAATGCTCAAATGCCAACTAACATCAACATGACTGACATCCTGAAGTTTAAGGGGCATGAAAACCCTTTGAACCATATTCGTGCATTCAAAGATTACATGTCCATCAAAGGCATTAAGCCAGAGATGTTCTTAAGAATCTTTCCTTCATCTCTTGATACTATTGCTAAGCAATGGTTCTACTCCTTGGATCACGAGAAAATGGACGATGCTGCAATTGAGTTCACCAAGCAGTACGCAGATAATGCTAAAATTCAAGTCAATATGCGCACTCTAGAGGTTCTTACCTAAAATGAGAAAGAAGGGTTCACCGACTTCCTAAGTAGGTGGAGAAAGACTAGCACGCAACTCATCGAACGCCCAGACGAGGCTACTCTTATTGAAAATTTCGTGGACAATTTAAGGCCAATCTATGTGAACCATCTAAGGTACCAAAACATAAAGTCTTTCAAAGACTTAATTGTGCTAGGAACAAGAATTGAAGACGACATCCTTAAAGTACTCTTGTCCAAAATCATAGGTCGCGGATATCAAGGCACAACGAGTCGTTCTTATGGCTCCACTAGCAAGGCCGGCGAGGTCTGTTAGGAAATGTGTCCTCAACAATAGTGCGATCACATGATTTAAATATCATTATTAAATCTCATTACAAGAATACGGAAGGGATGATACATAAATAGTCAACTGGTCCACACATATCGGTAATGATTGGCTGGCTAGAGTTTGACATTACTGTCGTGCGACGGTGGTGATCAGTTGATCCCTTGAGGTCACACCTAAAGGACGATTCCCTTAATTGAAAAGGTTAATTAGTTGTATACCGATACAGATTAATTAATTCCTTAAAATTGAACAATTCAATTTGTGAGAGAGAATATTGATATCTTACTGTAATGGGATTAAATAAGATTTATTTTAGTAATATAAAGCTTTGTTACTAAAATTATTTATTGTTTGAGAAACAATAAAGATAAGAATGAATGGTTAATTATAACTACAAGTTGTGAATTATAATTATATGACCCATTTTATTTATGTGATCAAGTATCACTATTCAATTTGTTGTATGTAATTTAATTAATTCATGAAATGATATTTATGTGATAAATATGCATTAAATTAATTAATAACATGTATCATATAACATGTGACATATTGTGTGACAAGTGACAAATTGACAAAATAAAATGGTAGTCCATTTTACATATGGACCGAAATATTGTAGGTAGTGGAGGATAATGGGTGTAGTATTTTAATGCCTAAAACTATTATAATCATACCTATTATTACATAGACTTACACCTACAATATTGATAAGAACAAAAAGTAAAAGGGAAAGACCATGCATTGGTCTTACACAACCCCTCCAACCGGTTTTGTGAGGTGAATATAGAGAATTTTATTCTCTTAATTTACTTGTCATTTTTTCATTCATATAACACATGCAAAAGTTCATGTATTTTCCTCTCTTCTCTCTCTTTATCTTCATCAAAAAGGATGAGTTTTGATTCAAAATTGTTCAAAAAGATTACTAAAATTATTAATGTAATATATGTGTGTTAGTAATCAATTTTAAGGTAAACCACAATATAAATATCTAGTACATATTAGTTTGTGGGTTTAAGGGATAGTCTTGGGTGCTACTAATTGGAGGGCTTCTAATTTGAAGTCATGAATGTTCATCCATTAATGGAAAGCTCAAGAACTAACAAGAAGGAGATCTTGTTGGTGCCCATATGATGAACGAAATTTATTTGGTGAGAAATTGATTTTCTTATCTTCTTTTGTTTTAGTTTGCATGCATAAGATCTAGAATTTATTTTACGACTTAATAAATTTGAAACATATAAGAATATGTCAAGTATAGAGATATAGATTTCTATTAATCGGTATCATGAGCACAAGGTTGTTTGCATGCAAATCGGTTATTGTTTTTCCGAGTTATATGATTAACAAACAAAACTTATAAATTTTTGTTTATTATGAAATATCACGAAATTTATTATGCATGTTAAAGTTTCTGGTCCTAAAATGTTTTAGGATATTTTGGTTTAACTTATGGATTTTATTGTTCATTTTATATAATATTGGCATTAAAATGTGATTTTTATGATAAAAATGTCATTTTTGGACGAAAATTAGCTAAACTTCGAATTTTTCAGTGGTTTTTGGATATGTTTTCACATATATTATTTTTAGATGATCTGGAAATTTTCCGAATTTTTTGAGTTTTTATGCTCGAAATATGGATTTTTCATGTTAAAAATCGAATTTAAATGAAAAATAGGTTAATATGAGAAATATTTCGAATCTGGTCATAGAAATTTAGTATGTTGTCACATGCAATTTTACAAGATGTGTGTAAAATAATAGGCTATAATGAAGTCTTCATGCATGATTTATGGATTTTTGATGAAAAATAGCATAAATAGTGACTTAATTAGTGAAAATTGCTAAAACATACTTCATGACTAAGGAAAAACGTCACATGTTGCATTTTATTATCTTTTTCAGATCTAAAATTGAAAAGTTGATGAATATAATTTTTCTCATGTTTTTATGATTTTTATTGATAAATTCGATAAACCGCAACATTGTTTTTCCCGATAACTTTCGAAATTTTTAACCTAAGTTTTTGAACATGATGAGTGTCATGGTATTTTTTCCAGAATGTTCATGAGTTTAAATTTCAAATTTCAAATTTATTTGAAATTTTTGTGATTTATTTGAAGTTTATAGCATTTTTATTGTATTTTTAAGTCCATTAATGAACAATTTTAGAAATATGAGTTAATTATGGTCAAATATTTAGTGAAGACTAATTTTGAGTCCTAAGTTTCTTAGGGTAATTAACTTGTGCATGAATATGAATTTATGCAATTTATTGTGATTTTAAAAGGTTGAATCACGCAAATCCGTAAAAACCGTTAAATATACGATATTGGCTCCTTAAAGGCGATTTAGCATAAAATTGGGCATGTTTATACATATTTTAATGCTACATTTTATTTATGATTGTCAAAATTTATTTTAATTAATTTTTGAATTATGTAATTTTACTTAGTATCCTTAGTTTTTAATTGATATTACCCGAAATTTATGGGAATATCGATTCGGTTGTAATTTATTGTGATCTCGTATCACCGTTTTGTAATTTAATAGATTTATTTTTATTTTAATTACAAATGTATAATAGGAAACTATGTAATTTATTTATTTCGGAGTTCCTTGAAGACGGTGTCACTCAAGGAAGACGATACATAAAGACGGTGTTATCTCGAGATGCGTGCCTCAACCGAAGTTCAAGGGACCAATGGAGTTGGTTTCCGAATATGTAATAGTTAAATAGTTTTTCTATTTTAGGAAGGCCATACTAGGATTTTTTTTTTTTATGCTTTGCATTTTATTAATATGTCGCATGCATCGCTAAATCGCCATAACTAAAACATGCATTGTCATTTTATCGAGTTTATCAACCGTGTCAATTACAATTATCGTAGTTCACCGCTTTAGTTCACTTAAAACGTGATAGATAATAAATTGACATGACCTCTCGCTAAAATAAACAATTGAGACTTAGCCTTACCAAAGAGTAGAAACCATGAAAACCTATTTCGTGAGGGAGTGCACTCGACCACACCGGGGTACAAACCTTGTTACGTAGGGGAAGTGGGTGATAAATGTCTATCCACCGAATTCATGTTGATAAGGGATGTATCGGCCACACCGTGCCCAAGTTGATGTGGATTTGAATCATGGACACATTTATTCGAAATTTGGGTTGAACTCAACAAAAGTTTTTTTTTGATAAGGGATGTATCGGCCACACCGTGCCCTTGTCGGATGTGTTTTGGGCTAAAGATAAATGTTAATGTAATTTTATCGACCAAGAGTTCTAAAAGTAGAATCGATTAAAGAGTTAATCCACCGAGTTATATTGATAAGGGATGTATCGGCCACACCGTGCCCAAGTTAATATGAATTTGGATCTTGGAATCATTTATCATAGTTGGGTAGAGGTCACTATGTAAATGCTATACTTGTTTACAAGTATTAATAAAACGATAAATGTCAAGTTTTCCACTATTTCGTTATCATATTGTTCTATTTCTTTACGACAATTCATATACGATATCATTTCGATTTTTTCAAAATCTCCATTAAAACATCGTAACTAAAGACAAATATGAATTTGCTTCTAAAACGTCAAATGAACCATTGCTAAGGATCTCTTGTAAAGAGCATAGATTAAAGTTATTCATTATCAAACAGGTTTTTGATTCTAGACTAACACATCTACTTACAATGGATTGTTTTTCATGTACTTAAATGAATTAAGTACCTTGAAGCGATAAATTGTTTTGGTAATTAGTTTTGTCAAGAATTCGTAATTGACCAAAATAACGCAACCACTTCAATGAAAGTTTTAAGACTAAAACGAACAAATTAAGAGTGATCTTCATGAATTCAATTTTGCTTCTCAAAGCAAAGATTCATTAAAATAAGTGGGAGCATTCTCTTAAACCGTTAAGATGAGGACGAGGTTCAAGAAGTAAAGATTATAATGGAATTGATACAAGGTAATGTTAAAGGTAAAGTTGTTGAGAATAACGATACTAAACCTATCAATCCCGACCGATAAAGTTTTCATTGTCTTAAATGTTGGACACTAGAAAGGAAACTACCCCAAATTATTGAAGAATCAACAAGTTAGTTGTGGGACATCTAATGGGACCTTCTTCTTTAAATGTTTATTTGATTAAACATAAATTTTGCTAGAACTATTTCGTCAATATTAGAAACCAGTGGAGGTTTTCATCATTATGTTTGATACATAGGATGATTAGAATATGACGACTAGCAATAATGAAATCGAGAGATAGAGTCATTGTATACTCAATCTAGTTTTTGGGTTTATAGTTGTACTTAATTATGACTATTAAGTACATAAACTCTAAATAAGAATACAAACTTGTTAAGATACAAAAGAGGTTTCACTTTTGTGATCCTATACACCACGATTTGATGTATGGCTAGCCCATTATCAAGGTGATTATATTCTAAACCAAACTAGAATGATATATGATGAAGATGATACAAGACTCAAATTGGTAACCCAAGATTAAACCTTAAATTCTGGAATGATGAACGCAAAGAGTTATCGAGTACTCTTGAAACCATTAGATTGTTAATGGTATATGCGTATCTTGTATTCAAAGCAAGATGTCTCGTGCCTTTTGGTTGAAAAGGAGATCGAGGTTGTAAATCATTGATCCATAATAGGTTGATCATTTTCTTTTACCAACAATTTAAGTTGATGCTAATGTGTTCACTTAATAAGGTAAATAGAGAAATCTTTGAAGACGATCAAAGAGTTCAAGGAATCACGATTTAGTCGTGATAAGGGTTATCAAAGTGAAGACTTTGATATAAGCCAAATAAAATATGATACAGTATCACAGGTTAATCTCTCTTAACACGCATTGTGGGATAATGTGTGGTTGGATAAAGAATTCAAACGCTAATCGATATAGTTTGGACTTCAATCAAGTCACTTTGAGTTACTTGATCCTTTTGGGGATTTTATCATTTTGTCCAAATTATTTTTCCACTAATCATATGAGATATGAAATGATAATGTACCATGTTTGTAAGCTTACACAAGAAACAAATGCTCATTTTTCCCTTTCAATTGTCACGAGTGCGACGGGTTTGCGGCTCGTGAAGCTGTCTTTCTAAAATACAAGTTTATTTCTAGAAGACAGAGTGGGAGAAATTATTCAAGAGCCAAAAACAATGTTATGTCGCAAGAAACTGGTCTTTCTTGGCTACATGAGACGTTTCGTGTAAAAAATTGTTTCTTCAAAACCTAGGAGGTTAAAATTCATCACTTGTTGAAAATGATGAATTCATGCTACTTTTAAGAAAGTAAAGAGCTTATAACTTACAAAAGAAATCATTTGATTCAAGTTGATTACTTCTAGAAAGTAATGAACATATGACTTACATAAGAGTGTTTAAGTCACAACTCAATACAAGGCTTAGAGCCATGAGAATCCGAAATAAAAGGCTTGATTAGTGACAAAGGGTTTTGCACTAATAAAGACAGATTTCAAGGTTTGATTGGTTGCAAATAGTTTTGCACCAGTTGAAATGCTTAAGTCTATTTGGATCTTCTTAGGGATTGTGTTTCATTATTATGAAATACATAGCGAATGAATCTAAAACCCACTTCTTCAATTAGAAGGAATGTATTCAATACATGTCTCGAGTTTAGTAGATTCTTGCAATCCTAAGAGAATGTGAAACTTAAGAGAGAATCTTAAGTAGGACATCAATGAGTTGGAATCAATGTTTTGATCATGTTATAAAACTTTTCTCGATAAGTCGAGAAGTTGTGTTTATACATGGAGTTTAGTGGGAGTTACGGAAATTTTAATAGTCTTATATGTGGATGACATTTTGATCATTGTGAATGATTTAAGACTTTGGAGAAATATAATACATCTTTAATATCCGGATTTATGAAGATAAATCCACATGATATTAGCGTCAATAAGAAGTCTTATGTTGATAAGATTCATGACTAGTTCAATTAAATTGAACATATTTGATTGATTTCATTTGCTTCCGCTGCCAGATCAATTAAATGAGTAATGATGTATAACACTTCATATACTTTGAGTATGAAGAATTATTTTCAAAATCGAATTTAAGTAATCTTTACCAAGTAAGCCATAAAGATTACCCTTAAGTGCTTGCAGAAGCATTAAGGCTATGATGCAAAGTGTTTATGATGCAATTTTGTGTAAGGGTGTTACACAAGTGACAATTGACAATTAAGATTGCACATGGTTTCCGACAAAACCATAATCAAAACACATTAGGATGGTTAAGATACCATTGTGGCAATGTTAATTAAGAAGTAGATTTTCTAGAATCGTTCTAGGCAATAAAGAACAATGAGAGATATTTATAACGGAAATTGAGTAAACTTGCAATCATGAGATGTGCAAGAAGGATGAGTCCCCCACACTGTGAAAACAGTGGGAGCTATTCTTAGGCTAGAGGGCCTATGTCTTGATTAGATCTCGACACGTACTCAGAAAGTTTTGTAATGCAAATATATACATTACAAAGGAAAACAAGTATGTAGTAAGGTTGAGTAAGGTACAAGAAGTTGATAAAACCTACTAACCAAAGCCTTCTCAAAGGCTAAACATGATGAGTCATGTCATTTAAATTGAATTGAAATGAACAACTACGTACAAGATCAAATTAGATTATAGAACATGAATAATAATTAGGCATTGACTATTCATATGTGATAATCGCATTTGTCGTTCGAATTTTACTTTAAAACTCTTTTGTTATACTTTGTTACATCCAAACGGGTTGTAGAGACAACATTGAACCCCGTTAAAGTGAACACGGATTAACATGGTATTCGCCCATAGTCACTTGTATGAGGTGACGTCTCGAAGTGACTAGAGTGTGGTGCGATTGATGGCAAGTTCAAGTGCCATAGAGTCATGTGACATGACTAGTCGATCACATAGGCAGACTGTTAGGAACACTTTGTCGGGCAGTGACCGCTTATAGAGTTCTGGCAAATTTATATAGCCTGGTCGTGGCGAGAGCTACTATAGTATTCTAATGAGTCGATTCTTTTGACTAAAGACTATTCGCCTAAGATGGCACAATTTCAGATTAACTTTGATTTGTGTTACTACGACCTTCGTAAATGGGGTAAAATGGGCATATTTTGGGTTATGATGGCCGTGACTAGTCGAAGGAAATAAGTGCGATAGGAATTGTCCACCCCCTTGTCAGGGTTAAAACAATATCTCAGGGCCACTCGAGGAGTAATGAACTGGAAATGCGTGGCCACGCTCGGAAGGTATCTATGACAGATAAATCCGGTCAATCAGTTATTCTCCAGATCGAGGAAACCACTCTCGATATGATCACTTGCAAGTACGACCCGAAAGACACCTTGCATTGAGTGGGAGATAGTATTAGGACAAGAGAATTGGTGACGCACACTTGTCGAGGACAAGTGGGAGATTGTTAGGAAATATGTCCTCAATAATAGTGCGATCACATGATTTAAATATCATTATTAAATCTTATTACAAGAATACGGAAGGGATGATACATAATATATATAGTCAACTGGTCCACACATATCGATAATGATTGGCTCGCTAGAGTTTGACATTACTGTCGTGCGACGGTGGTGATCAGTTGATCCCTTGAGGTCACACCTAAAGGACGATTCCCTTAATTGAAAAGGTTAATTAGTTGTATACCGATACAGATTAATTAATTCCTTAAAATTGAACAATTCAATTTGTGAGAGAGAATATTGATATCTTAATATAATGGGATTAAATAAGATTTATTTTAGTAATATAAAGCTTTGTTACTAAAATTATTTATTGTTTGAGAAACAATAAAGATAAGAATGAATAGTTAATTATAACTACAAGAAGTTGTGAATTATAATTATATGACCCATTTTATTTATGTGATCAAGTATCACTAGTCAATTTGTTGTATGTAATTTAATTAATTCATGAAATGATATTTAGGTGATAAATATGCATTAAATTAATGAATAACATGTATCATATAACATGTGACATATTGTGTGACAAGTGACAAATTGACAAAATAAAATGGTAGTCCATTTTACATATGGACCGAAATATTGTAGGTAGTGGAGGATAATGGGTGTATTATTTTAATGCCTAAAATTATTATAATCATACCTATTATTACATAGCCTTACACCTACAATATTTATAAGAACAAAAAGTAAAAGGGAAACACCATGCATTGGTCTTACACAACCCCTCCAACCGGTTTTGTGAGGTGAATATAGAGAATTTTATTCTCTTAATTTACTTGTCATTTTTTCATTCATATAACACATGCAAAAGTTCATGTATTTTTCTCTCTTCTCTCTCTTTATGTTCATCAAAAAGGATGAGTTTTGATTCAAAATTGTTCAAAAAGATTACTAAAATTATTAATGTAATATATGAGTGTTAGTAATCAATTTTAAGGTAAACCACAATATAAATATCTAGTACATATTAGTTTGTGGGTTTAAGGGATAGTCTTGGGTGCTACTAATTGGAGGGCTTCTAATTTGAAGTCATGAATGTTCATCCATTAATGGAAAGCTCAAGAACTAACAAGAAGGAGATCTTGTTGGTGCCCATATGATGACCGAAATTTATTTGGTGAGAAATTGATTTTCTTATCTTCTTTTGTTTTAGTTTGCATGCATAAGATCTAGAATTTATTTTACGACTAAATAAATTTGAAACATATAAGAATATGTTAAGTATAGAGATATAGATTTCTTTTAAGGTCAACCTTGTCAAATCATCTACTAAGAAGAATAACCCGCAAAGGAAGTTCACCAACGTTGGTGACTCGTACTCCAATGCTCTAAAAAGATTGATGAAACAAGGCAAACTCCAACCCAGAGGACCTACACCTGACCCAGAGAAGAAGTCTAGGTTCTGGGATAAGAATGCCTACTACGAGTACCATAGAGGTAAAGGGCATGATACAAAGAATTGCTTCAAATTGAAGCATGCCATTCAGGATATGATTGAAGATGGGCTCTTGCCTATACCTCCTGCAAGCAAGCCTAGTAATACTCAGAATCCTCTTGGAATTCTGATGATCATAGATGAGGAATCCACCTTGGATTGTTCACACCTCATTTCTCCAGCTGAAGATGAGATCAATGCACTAGAAAATGAGGAGGCAGCGCAGGATGAGATCATTACCATGATACTTCAAGACGACCATTTCAACCCTACAGCACTAGTCACTGACACCAGCTCAAATCAGCAGAAATGATGGAGAAAATCGATCAAGTGGACCAATAATCAAGGATAACTCTTCAAGGTCACTACTGGAGAAGGAGAGATGTTCAAAGGGGAACCCGAAGACGATGAATTCGAGTCAGAGTCCGAATCAGAGTCGAGTCGGAACCTAAGTCTAGAAAAGTCGCTAGAGAGTCAACTTTTATCGTCACTCCCCACCCTTTTGTTTCTCCTAGCATAATTATCGCCTAGTAACAGTAGCTTGGGGAATGTCCCAGTAACTGTCGCATTACCGCCACTGACTACTGCGCAGATGGCTTCTTTGTTTCAGCTACTTTCAAAGATTAATATGAATAAATCTGATTTACCTTACTCCTTGTGTTATTCTAAGTGCAATTCTATTTATAATGATAATGAGGATGATCCTGACCCAGACTCAATCAAATTACCTCCCTATATAATTAAAGAAGAACTAGAAGTGGCACCAATTATGGAAAACACCGAACCTATCAACGTAGGAACGGAATTAGAACCCCAAGAACATAGGATAGGGACGAACCTAGATCCAACTGAAAGGGCCAATTTCATCGACATTCTACACGAATTCAAAGACGTCTTCGCTTGGTCTTATAAGGACATGCCAGGGATCGACAGGGATATTGCAGAACATCGCATTCCAATTAAGCCAGGTTTTAAACCTGTAAAACGAAAGCTTCGTCGGATAAGGTCAGAGTGGGCTCTTAAGATTAAAGAAGAAGTTGATAAGCAATTAAAAGCAGGATTCATCAAATTTTCCAAGTATTCACACTTAGTGGCTAATATAGTCCCCGAACCTAAAAAGGATGGACGAATCCGGGTTTGTGTTGATTTCAGAGACTTGAACAAAGCTAGTCCTAAAGACGACTTTCCTCTATCATACATCGACATATTGGTAGATAATACATCAGATCACGCGTTGTTTTCCTTCATGGATGAGTATGCAGGGTATAACCAAATCAAAATGGCCAAAGAAGATATGCACAAGACAGCCTTCGTCACTCAGTGGGGCACATACTTCTATACTGTTATGCCATTCGTGCTAATCAATGTTGAGGCTACGTACCAATGCAGTGCGACTAATTTGCTACATGACATGATGCATAAAGAGGTGTAGGTGGACATGGACGATATGATCGTCAAATATAAGGATAGAAAAGGGCACATCGCCAACCTTCGCAAGTTCTTCCTCATATTGCGCAAATATAACATGAGGCTCAATCCTCATAAATCTGCATTCGAAGTAACGTCAAGCAAGCTTCTGGGATACGTTGTCAGCCAGAGGGGGGTAAAAATTGATCCATCCAAGATCAAGGCCTTAATCGAGATGCCACAACCCCAAACGGAAAAAGAGGTTATAGGATTCCTGGGCAAAGTGTTGTACATAAGTCGATTCATATCAAAACTCAATATGATTTACAAACCTATCTTCAAAAAGCTCAAGAAAACGGACCATACCATATGGGACGATGACTGTCAAAAGGCATTTGACAGGATAATGGAGATATTGGCTAAGCCACCAGTGCTAATGCCTCCCCAACAAGATCAACCTCTTCGTTTATATCTCATAGTTACCGAAACAGCCATGGGGCCTATGCTCGCACAGACTGTTGGAAAATAAGAAAGGGATATCTATTACCTTAGTAATAAGTTCTTGGAGTACGAAAGTAAGTATACACCTCTCGAGAAGACATGCCTCGCTCTTGTGTGGGCAATAAAGAATCTACGCCATTACATGCTCGGCTACTCGGTCAAAGTGTATTCTAAAATGGATCCCGTCAAATACCTCTTCGAGAAACCTGTCCTCATTGGATGCTTGGAAAGATGGACCTTAATGCTCTCAGAGTTCAATCTCAAATACGTACCTTTGAAAGTCATAAAGGGACGTGTCGTGGCTGAATTCTTCGCATATAATCCTATCAACGATACGCAAGCAATAGACATATGGTCGTTTCCAGATGAGGATATTTTACAAACCAGTATGGATTCGTGGGATCTTTACTTTTTCGGGCTTCCAATTTGAGAGGATTTGGAATATGAGTGTTATTTATTTCTCCTGAAGGCGAGCATAAACCACTTTCTGTCAAACTCGACTTCGAGGTGACAAATATTACAACAGAGTATTAAGCTTGCCTCATTGGTCTACAAGCAGCGGTGAGTTTCGGCATGAAGAACTTTCGAGTTCACGCGGACTCGTCTTTAATCATTAACCAAATCACTGGGTCTTGGAAAATTCGAAGTGAAAGTCTAGCACCCTATCAGACTAGGATAGATCCGATTGGTCAATTCTTCGATCAGGTTACTTATTTACACCTGCCTCGCAAAGAAAATTAGTTTGCGGACGCTCTTACAAAACTCGCATCACTGATTAATATGCCAGACAACATGGTTGAAATGCCTTTGTGCATCGAACGGCGATCAGAGCCAACTAATGTGACCATAATTAGAGCATATTTAGTCCCCGAATTAGCCTTGTTCCTATGCTTTTTAGTGCATATTTGGGTCATTTATTGTCTTTAGTTCTTTGTTTTGCATATTCTTTGAGGTTTTGATCCCTTCGTAGGAAAGGAGTGCAAACCTTGCATTTTCATGGCAAAATGAGGCTAAATTGATTGAATTCAATGACCAAGCATCAAGAAGAGACAACATTAGAAGGCCTTTGTACATACTATAGTAGATGGAAAATGATGAGAAAAGATCCTTGCATCCCCGAGGAAATCCCCAAGGATTTTATGAAGAAAAAGGAAGAAAAGAAGAAGAAACAAGACTGCCTAACAATCCGTGCAGATTATCTAGAAGACGCCCGTCTTCACTCCACTATCCGTGCGTCTTCACCCCCAAGACGCCCGCGCAAAAGCTCCAGAAGACGCCCGTCTTCACCACCTGGACGCCCGGGCAGAGACCGCCAAATCCACCCGTCCCGTGCTAAAGACGCCCAGATTCCCAGACAGTCCCATTTCGTCTTCTTCAAGCTTCAAGGAAGGATGCACATATTTTTCTAAAGACCGGAGTCTCCCTAGAGACCGGAGTATTCCAAAAGAGACTGGAGTTTCCTCAACAAAGGACTTAATCATCATTTAAGCCCTTAGTTAACCCTAATTCATACACCTAATCCCCACTATAAATACCCCATTAGTCTAATTAGAAGACCATGTTCTTCTTAGCAATCTTTAGAGTAGTTAATATCAATCAAATCTCTCTTTAATATTGTAATCAACAATTAATCAAGTTTTAATACAAGTTTTATTTCCTTAATCTCTCTCTTGTTCATCCTTTATTTTGGGTAATTGAAGATTATTTGGATTATTATTGGGAGATTGACAACCTCTCAATCAAGCATCAAGTACTACTTTCTTTGCTTTATTATTGGAATCATTAGTAGGTATAATTCTCTTAATCCCTCTTTAATTATTGTTAATCACTTTCATTTATTCATCATGTTTCACTTTGTTGGTATGATTGACAACCTTGCTAGCATGTTCAACATGATAATGAGTGAGTAGTTACCATAGCAAGGGTTAATGGGTAATTAGGGGAAACCAACGTGGGGGATGATTCATGCTTAAATTAATATGCTTTCATAGTTTATTTGCTTGCTTGTTGTGATCTCAACTTATGCACATGATATGTTTGATGAAATGTGAGCCTATGAATCCTTGCATTTTTTACCCATCACCTATCTTTTCAATGAGACTTGTAAGACATAAACCAACTCGAGTCTCATTAGACCATGCTTATTGTTGAGTAGGGAAGATTAAGTCGACTTGTAGGTGTTGTACAATCTAATCGATTCGGCACCGGGACCCAAGATTTCCTAGGATTGTAAGCTATAAACCAACTCGATCCATCACAACAATAATTGCTTGCTTATAACTTGAGAATATGTTTGTATGATCAATTCCCATGAATCCCCTATGATCCCATGACACCCTAGTGCCTTTTATCAATTGTTTACATCCCTTTTAATTCATCTTGCTTGTTTACTTTCATTGCTATTTAGTTTAGTGATCTTCTACTTCAACCGCAATTGAGACACCCTTAAGACACCACTAGTTGCAATAGAAATCTCATCTCAATTCCCGTCCCTTGGGATCCGACCTTTACTTGCCTCTTTACTAATTGTAGAGTTGTTTGTGAAGTTATAAATTGTGTTTTGGTCTAGGTGCTCCTAACGACAAGTAACCGACTAGTAATCCACGACCAAAAAATGGCGCCCTTGCCGGGGACGGTGTTAACTTGATTTAGATTTTCTTATATTGTTATTAGTTGTGTATTTATTTGCCTTGGGGAAGTAAAACTCCTAAAGGTTTGTTCTAATTGTTTTCGAGTTGTTTGATATTTTGCATGTCTAGAAGGTCACAAGGTGACTTGTTACCCTTTGATCGCGAAATTGAAAGAACTTTGACAACCAATAGGAGACTTGCTAGGAGAACGTTGAGAGGTATTGGTGAGGTTGTAGATATTCAACAAAATACTATTGAGTTCATCAACCCTTTTGCAAGAGAAGGTGAGGAGAACCCAACACAAAATCCAACACAAAATCAACCCACAATGCCTAACTTTTCATCACATTCCGTACCCACCGAGGAGAACCTACCCAATGGTACTCCCACACCACAACATCTAACCGGAAATTTTATTGCCAAATCCGCATTTATCCAATTAGTCGAAAGAAGCCAATTTGGGAGGATGCCTAGTGAAGACCCTCATTCTCATATGGAGACTTTTTGTTATTATTGTGATGCGGCGATTTCTCAAACTGGTGTAACTCAAGACCAAATTCGATGGGTCTTATTTCCTTTTTCTCTAATTGGCACCGCAAAACAATGGTTGAAAGGCCTTGATAAGGCTACTCTCGGAATTGATTCTTGGAAAAAGTTGGCTCTAGCTTTCTACAAAAAGTTCTATCCACCGGAAAAGACTAACATGCTAAGGGCTCAAATCACGGGCTTTAAGCAAAGGGATGAAAAATCTTTGTATGAACCTTGGGAGCGATTCAAGGGAATTTGTCGCTCATGTCCTCACCATGGACTTAGCGAGTGGTTCTTGGTACAAAAATTTTGGAACGGTCTTTATGAAGATTCAAGGAACCTTCTCAACATGGGATCAAATGGAATGTTCACCGAAGTTGATGACAATCAAACTTGGAACAAAATTGAGGAAATGGCGGTCCATAACTCACAATATAGTAGACCTCGCAAGGCTACTAGAGGAGGAAGCATGAAGTGGACTCCATTACTCAATTGGGTGCTCAACTTAGTGCTCACATTGATACCATCAATTTGAAGTTTGAAAAAGCTATGGCTAGACTTTAAGAAGCCTCAAAATCACCAAAGCATCATGTTAATGCCATGACGGCATCTTCATCAATCCCAAGTGGGATATGTGAAAATTGTGGAACTTTGGGACATGACCAAAGTGAATGTAGGGGAACAAATGAACAAGTGAATGCTTTCCAAGCATACAAGAGTGGTACCCCTTATTCAAACTATTACAATGAAAACACCAAATTCCATCCAAATCTCTCATACAAAAGCCAAAATGTTCAAAACCCTCAACCAACATACACCCCACCTCCCATGAGAAACCAAAATCAAAGACCCTTTTACAACCAAAACCAAGGTTACCAAAATCAAACTCCATACAATCAACAAAATGACCAAGGTTCTGATGTTCAAAAAGCGGTCCTCCAAATGCAAAAGAATCAACAAGAGTTTTTCACTCAAATGCAAAAGGATAGTCAAGCAAAGGAAATCACCATCAACAACATCCTAGCTCACACCAAAATGTTGGAAACCCAATTGAATCAACTAGCATCTTCAAGCTCACAAAGACAAAATGGGCAATTACCACCTCAAAGTAATCCCCCAAGACATGAAACGGTTAGTGCCATTCACTTGAGGAGTGGTACAAGGTATGAAGCATCGAAGAAGCAAGATGAGGATGAAGTTGTGGAAGCTAGTGACAAAGAAGAAATTGTGCAAAACTCCAAGGATGGAGAACCATCGAAAGAAGAAATTTCAAAGAAAAATGAAGACAAGGTCAAGGAGAAGGAGCCCATTGTGATTAGACTTCCTTTTCCGAGTCGTCAAGCCAAGCCCAAATTTGATGACCAACTTCGAAAATTTATGGAAATTGTGAAGAATTTGGAAGTCTCAATTCCTTTCACGGAATTAATCAATCACGTGCCGGCCTATGCAAAATATATGAAAGACATCCTCACAAAGAAGAAGTCGATCCGGAAGCTTGAGACTATCGCCTTCACTAAGGTGAGTAGTGCAATACTTCAAGGGAGTTCACCTCCAAAACTCAAAGATCCGGGAAGCTTCTCAATACAGTGTACCATTGGCGACACCACGATCAACAAAGCCTTATGTGATCTAGGGGCTAGTGTGAGTGTTATGCCGTACTCGGTGAGTAAAAGGTTAGGGATGGGAGAGCTTAAATGCACCAATATCACACTCCAAATGGCTGATAGATCAACGAAGACACCATTAGGGATATGAGAAGATGTTCCCGTAAGAGTTGGGAAATTTTTCATCCCGGTGGACTTTGTCATTGTTGACATGGAAGAAGACTCCAACATTCCAATCATTCTAGGAAGACCTTTCTTACACACCTCGGGTGCGGTGATTGATGTGAAGCATGGAGAGCTCACTCTAGAAGTGGGAGATGAGAGCATAACTTTCAATCTTGACAAGACCATGAGAGCTCCCCGTTTGCATGAACCATGTTTTATGGTTGATCATTATAGCCGGAAGGATGATAGGAAGAAGTCGGAATTCCAATGGAAGAAGAAAATTGAAGATGCTCCATTCAAAGAACAAGTGAATTGTAACAAAGAGAGCTTGAAAAGCTCACCAAAGTCAAGCAATGAAGAGGATGGCCTCATTGGCCAAGACAAGAAAGTGGGAGAGTTGTCTCCATCAACTCAAGAGATCTTTAGTGATCAAGTAGATGAAGTTTGTGGTCTTTGGGACGATGAGTTTGAAGGGATTTTCAATCCCTATATTGGTAATGCTATCGATCAAGACCGACAACAAGGGCAAATGTCTATTGAAGACCTTTATCATGATAATGAACAAGCTTTTGATTACTCCTTCAAGGTGTTGAGCAACATCAACAACGCCTTGGACATGCCCCCATGACATCTCACTAAGGATGAGACTTTGGTGGAGTCCTCCTTAAACATCCATTTGTAAATATTTCTAACTCCCTAACTAGCATTTTAATTCTTACATTACATTTTTTGTCATTGTTGGATTTTTATGCCTTGATCAAGATAATTATCATTTTTGAGAGAAGTGAGGGAGGGATTAATGATTTAATTGATGTGTAGTGCTTTAGCTTAGTGTGGGGATAGCAATTGCCTAGGCTATTCATGCCTTAGTAGTGCCCCTACAATGAAGAACACGGGATTTGAAGAATGGAAAATGACAAGGGATATGCAAGTGCACGAATGGAACTGAATCCGGGTAAAGAGGGGCAGAATCCGAGCGTCTTCATGGGAATCCGCCCGTCTTCAGGCAATCCGGGCATATTTGTCAGAATCCGCCCGTCCATCTGAGCTGAAATTTTGAAATTTTGGGACTGTTGAAGAATCCGAGCGTCCTGGTGGAGAAGACGCTCGTCTTCAGAAATCCGCCCATCTTGGAAGGAAAGACGCCCGTCTTTTTGCCTGTGAAAAATAAGAAATCTCACTGTCTGAGAATCCGCCCGTCTTCAGCAGAAGACGCCCGTCCCGCAATTGATAAATCCGAGCGTCTTTGATGAAAGACGCCCGTCTTTAGGCGAGAATTCTCAAACCAAAACAGGCAGAATCTGAGCGTCCCGAAGGAAAGACGCCCGTCTTCCCCTGCTATTTCAAAATTTTCGGGTATTTTAAATACCCCACCCTTCATTCATTTCTTCATTCCTTCATTCAATACACTACCCATAAACCCCAAAACTCAAAACCCTCATCCTCTCCATCACCAAAACAAGATTTCCTCAACCACATTCAACAAAATCAATTCAAAACTTCCTTCTAACAACAATTAATCACTCCTCTTCCAACAAAAATCAAACCAAGCACCAAAATCTTCAACCTTTGAGTCGATTTTTGAAATTATAAAGGCAAAGCCTTTCATCTTAAAATCGATTTGGGTATACTTGGAAATTGAAGATTTTCACTCTTTTCTTGATTAAAGCATCAATGGCAAGGACAAAAGGAGCAACAAAGGCACCTAAGGCAAAGGCACTCTCAATAAGACAAAAGAGTCTTCAAGCAAATAAAGCCTCATTGACTATGGTGGTAGCTAGTTCAAACTTGGAAGTGCAACAACAACAACCTCCCTTGGAAGCAACAACATCAACAACTCCGGAAATTGCTCAACTATCGAACTATCCAGAGGTAATTTTCATTTCTAACTCCCATAGGGATACATTCGCCAAGTATGCTAGAAAATCCTTTCTATCCACCAAGTTCATATGTGAAGATGCCTTGGACAAATTGGGTGTCCTTGAACAAACTAAAGCCTTTTTTGAAGCCATGGAGTTGGGAAAATTGTTTGCTACAAGAGAATTGACATACCCCTCCCTTACCTGTGAATTCTTGAGTTCTTTGAAAGTTACTAAGGTAGAGACTAGAGAAAACATCGAGTTCCGCCTTGCTAATGTGAGTAGGCGCATCACCTTTGATGAATTGGGTAAAGCATTGGGTCTTAGTGATTCACCTAGTTATTTCAAGAATCCCGGAAAGTATGACCCCGCTCCTCTTTGGGAAGCGATTTCCGGAAGGAAATTTGAGAACTATCATGCTAGTCGCGCTCTATTAGTCCACCATCCGGGCATTAGAGTGTGGCACAAGGTCATTGGGAATACCATCATTGCAAGAAAAGACACTAACCACTTTACCAAGCTCGATTGTGTTCTTTTTGAGTCGACCTTAAATACTGGAAGGGAATTCACCAAGCCTTACAATTCTCTAAGGCTTTTGGTGGAAAGATGGCTAAATTTTGATTGTGGAAAGCAAGGCACCACTGTTATTGTAAATGGAGGTCTAGTCACTCTTTTGGCTAAGTACTTTGATCCGAATTTCAACAAGGATAGCAATTATGTTGCGAAAAAGGGGGGTCATCTCATTGACATGGATGCCATGATTAACAAGTACAAGTGGGTCACTCATAACCCTCTTGACACCAAGTATGGGTGGCTCACCAATGAGGCTAGATCTTTTAATTTGCCTTCCAAGATTTGTCGTTTGAGTGTCCATCGGACCAACTACCTTCTTCCCCTCTCAAAAGATGCCGAATACATCATCCGTCAACAAAGGGGTGAAATTGAAATGCCCTCCTCTTCCATTGTCACAGCACCCTATCCTTTCAAGTATCAAGAGTTCAAACCCGAATGTGTTAAAGCAAGCAATGACTACATGACTCTACTTATGCAAGAGATGCACAAACAAGCTTTCAAGGATCGGGAAGATGCTTACTTAGCCCAATATCTACCCCTCCTTCATTTAGCTAGGCAAGGACTACTTGATCCTTCATGTCCTTTGCCTAGTTGGGCGGTGATGTGACCATTATTTGCGCACATTTAGTCCCCTAATTGAGTCTATTTTGCATATTATTATAACATTCTTTGGCCATTTTATCCGTAAAAACCTTCCTATTTGCTTTTCTATCGCATTCTATATGTTTTGTAGGAAAGGAGATAATAAGGCGGAAATTCCCGTCTTTCGTGCGTATTCGGAAGCTATTTGACGATATTTGATGGACTAGTATGAAGAGGAAACGAGAACTAAAGACCAATCCCTCAAGAATAAAATGGAAGCGAAGGGAAGGGAAGAATAGAAGAGAAAACGAGAACTGCAGTCCAACCCGTGCGGATTCTCTGGAATCCGGCCGTCCCCAATGTACAGAATCCGTGCGTCTTCACCCCAATCCGCTCGTCTTCCCCTTCACCAATCCGCCCGTCCCGACATCAATCCGCCCGGATTCCAGCCCAGCACATTTTCGCCTTCTTCAAGCTTCAAAGAAAGAAGCCCTTCCTTCGAGAAATACCGGCTTCTCCCTGCCCAAATCTCAAAAGTATAATTACTAGTTTAGCCCTTAGTTAACCCTAATGCATCCACCTAATTTCTACAATAAATACCCCATTTGTAAATAATCAAAGGGACCTTTCTTTTTATCAAGTTTTTAGAGTAGAAAATCCTTCTTTAGACTAGATTAGGAGTAGATTAGAATAGATTACCCTTTAATCTTTCCACAAATCTCACAATAATCTCTCCTTAATTATTGTTCAAGTTTATTATTCAAGTTTGTTACTTTCGGGTAATTGAAGATTATTGGGTTAATATTGGAGGATTGACAACCCTTCATTTGTAACACCCCCATACTCCGAGTGCCTTACCAGGACCACTCAGGTATGGAGACATCACCATCTCGGTTGCCCGAGGTATGATAATCAAACAACAGCGATAAAGAAACAACATTTATTATTAATAGTTTAATGAACGAAAACAATCCTTGAAACCAAACTGAAAGCAAGATACATTATTCCAAACTCGTCTACTCAAATCAAACATAAATAAATGCTAAACTACAAATGAAGACTCTATCGTCATGTCGTGGCCATCCCACTATCCCCGTATCATCTCTATACCGCTCAATATCTGCTCACCATCCCCGAATGGATCACCGCAGTTTACAAAACAACACCGGGTCGCACTAATCACACAATCAAAACAGATAACAATAATAAGACAAACAGATTTGAACCGCCACACACACACGCACACATCCAACCAACCGTCTCAATCACCGATCCCCTTTCCACCGGACCACCCGCCGCTGGGGGACCGCAGCCGTTCCCACCTAAGCCCCGCTCATCGTACGAGCGATAACCCCGTCCATTAATGTGCACATCCCCTTTCGTGGCGGGTTCCACTAAGGGCGAAACTAGGGCGTGAGATCACTCCCGCAAGTGACCCCACTCAGCCGAGAACGCATCTCGAGAACCATCAACAACACAACCACAATCACAAACACAAGTACAACCATCAAATCAATTAACTAACTACAACACATCACCAATATCCCATTATGGGACTAATACCGAGTAGGAAATCCTACCCGGAAAGCACACACGCAGACGGTATCTACAAATGCCTCAAAACGCCTCTTCTATGAATTCTCCTCCTAACATATAACACACGGATACTACTATTCAAACACCATTCATAAAACCCCCAATTACTAAATTAGGGTTTCACTAATCTTAACCAAAACGTTATAAAAATTATGCTAGAAGCTTACCCTCGACACAAGGAATCCAACGACACAAACTATGATGCAATCCGACCGTCTCGAACTCCGGAATTGTCAAGAACGCGATTAGGAAGAAGACAAGTTGCTTTCTCTCTTAAGCAGATTTTAGGTTTTGTAAAAAGTGATTTAGAATAAAGACGAATTGATTTAAATACCTTAATCGCGTAATTAACAAAACCCGAGAAAAACCCCCGATAAACCGGACACTCGATCGAGTACCCAAGGTACTCGATCGAGTACCCCCCTACTCGATCGAGTGCCCTAGCTACTCGATCGAGTGCCCAACAGGTCAGAAACTATTTTATTCTGCGACATACCCTTACTCGACAGAGTAAGGGCTACTCGATAGAGTACCCCCAAGACCATAAATACGGAGTATTACAGTCTTCCCTCCTTAAAAAGGAACTTCGTCCCCGAAGTTCAAACCACTACCAAACCAAGGTGCTCCCATAAGCTTCCCGACTCGAAGGTCAACAGGTCAACATAAACACAACGTAAAACATGTTACTAACCCAACTTATCCCGACCAACATACCGACACAACATATATAAAAGGGTGTAAAAACTCTTAAAAAACTCTCGCGATCATCTCCTACCCCCTAAAAGAAACAAGGTTACGTCCCCGTAACCATACATACCCGATCAAAAAGGAAAGGGTAACGCTCTTTCATGATATCCTCCGCCTCCCATGTAGCTTCCTCAGTCTCATGGTTAGACCAAAGGATCTTAAGCAACACTGTCTCACCACCCCTGGTCTTTCTAACTTTTCGGTCTAGGATCTGCTTAGGTACCTCAAGGTATGATAAAGACTCATCAAGCTCCAAGCTCTCTGCCTCCAACACATGTGACGGGTCACTCACATACTTCCGCAGCTGCGATACATGAAACACATTATGCACTCTCTCCAACGCAAAGGTAAAGCCAAGCGATACGCCACTTCCCCAACTCGCTCTAAGATCTCATAAGGCCCTATAAACTTCTGACTTAGCTTGCCTTTCTTCCCAAATCTCATAACTCCGCGCATAGGAGACACTTTCAGAAGAACCTTGTCCCCAACCTGAAACTCTATGTCTCGACGATGTAGATCTGCATAACTCTTCTGTCGATCCTGGGCTGCTCTCATCCGTTCCCTGATCATCTTAATCTGTTCCACCATCTCATGTACCATCTCTGGTCCTAAAACCACTTTGCCTCAAAGACTATCGTCCCAACAGATTGGACTCCTACACCTCCTCCCATACAAAGCCTCAAACGGTGCCATACCTATACTGGTGTGATAGCTGTTGTTGTAAGAAAACTCTATCAAGTCCAACCTCTGCTCCCAGCTACCACCGAAATCCATCACACAAGCTCGCAACATATCTTCCAAGGTCTTGATTGTCCTCTCAGTCTGCCCATCTGTCGCAGGATGAAATGCTGTACTCATCTTCAAAGCTGTTCCCAACGATTCCTGCAACTCCTTCCAAAACCTTGATATAAACCTCGCATCTCTGTCAGACACTATGTCCTTAGGGACTCCATGTAACTTAAGCACGTTCTTTCGATAGGCCATAGCCAATTGTGCCTTAGTCCATGTATCTTTCATTGGAACAAAGTGAGCTGACTTGGTCAGACGATCTACTATCACCCAAATCATATTGTTACCTTGTTGACTCTTAGGTAAACCCACAATGAAATCCATGGAAATGGATTCCCACTTCCACTCGGGCACCTCCAAAGACTGAACCTTACCTTGTGGTCTTCTCTGTTCCCCCTTTACTCTCTGGCATGTCAAACAACGGGACACAAACTCAGCTGTCTCTTTCTTCATCCCAGGCCACCAAAACGTTTTCTTCAAATCTTTGTAAAGCTTGTCTCCACCCGGATGAACTGAATATGGTGTGCAATGCGCTTCTGTCATGATTATCCTTTTCAACTCCTCGTCATTAGGCACACACCACCTACCATCAAACCTCAAACTACCATCTGTATGGATGGAAAACCGGGACACTGTCCCTTTCTCTACTCCAGCTCTCCACTCCACTATTTTAGGATCCAAAGCCTGTTTACCTCGAATATCATCATAAAACTCCATATGTACTGTCATATCACCCATGGCATCTCCTTTCTGCAACATATGAATCCCAAAGCTCGCTACCTCATCCCTCAGCCTCATCAAAGATAGAGCTGTACACAAAGAATGTACACTCTTCCTACTCAAAGCATCAGCTACAACATTGGCCTTTCCTTCATGGTAGATGATTTCCATGTCGTAATCACCAATCAGCTCCATCCACCTCCTCTGTCTCATGTTCAACTCCTTCTGCGTGAAGATGTACTTGAGACTCTTGTGATCAGAAAATACCTTAAAAATTGCTCCATAAAGGTAGTGCCTCCAAATCTTGAGAGCAAACACCACCGCACCCAACTCCGTGTCATGAGTAGGGTAATTCTCCTCATAAGGCTTCAACTGCCTAGAAGCATAGGCGATCACTTTACCATTCTGCATCAACACACATCCCAACCCATTCTTCGAGGCATCTGTATAGACCTCGAAATTCTCGCTTCCTTCAGGCAATGCTAGGACAGGAGCTGTGGTCAAACGCTCCTTTAATGTTTGGAACGCCTTCTCACAACTCTCATCCCAACGAAACCTGTTCTCTTTCCTCATCAACGCCATCATCGGTCTAGCTATCTTGGAGAAATCTTTCACGAACCGCCTGTAGTATCCAGCTAAACCCAAGAAACTCCTTACCTCAGCAACATTCTTCGGTGCTTCCCACCTTGTCACTGACTCAATCTTCGCCGGATCCACAGCTACCCCATCTTTAGAGATTACATGCCCCAGAAAAGCAACTTTCTCCAACCAAAACTCACACTTGGACAACTTAGCATACAACTCATGATCTCTCAACGTCTGCAACACGATCCTCAGATGCTCCTCATGCTCCTCCTTAGTCTTTGAGTAGACTAAGATATCATCGATAAACACCACCACGAACTGGTCCAAGAACTGTCTAAAGATCCTATTCATCAAATCCATAAACACTGCCGGCGCATTGGACAACCCAAACGAAATCACCACATACTCATAATGGCCATACCTCGACGTGAAGGTTGTCTTCGGTATGTCCACATCTCTAATCTTCACCTGATGGTACCCGGACCTCAAATCGATCCTAGAAAAGACCGTTGCACCACTCAACTGATCAAACAGGTCATTTATCCTTGGCAAAGGATACTTGTTCTTTATCGTCACACGGTTCACTCTCCCTAATCTATGCATAACCTCAAAGTTCCATCTTTCTTCTTCACAAACAGAACTGGTGCTCCCCAAGGCGATACACTTGGTCTAATGTATCCCTTCTCTATCAAATCATCCAACTGCTTCCTAAGCTCCTCCATCTCCTTAGGACCCATACGGTACGGTGCCTTAGAGATTGGCCCCGTCCCTGGCTTCAACTCAACGGTGAAATCTATCTCCCTCTTCGGTGGCAACCCCGGAATCTCCTCTGGAAAGACATCTGCATACTCTCCCACCACTGGTATCTCCTCAACTCGCCGGCTCTCTATCGATCATCTCTCACATGGCACAAAATCGAGGGCATCCCTTCCTCGTATACGACTTCAAAGTGACAGCTGCAATCAACTTAACTTTGGGTTTGACTAGAAACCCACGGTAAGACACACTAACACCCTTAGGACCTCTTAGGGACACTTTCTTTTGATGACAGTCTATCTTGGCTTTGTACTTTCCTAACCAATCCATCCCAACTATCATCTCAAAACCATTAAAAGGAAACTCTAGCAAGTCTACAGGGAAATCGACTTGCCCAACTATCAAAGACACATCCCTAAACAACCTCCCACACGATACGGACTCACCCGAAGGTATGAAAACTTGCTCCCTAACCGACTCATATACCCTCAAACCCAACTGCTTTACATGACTCGAAGACACAAACGACTGAGAAGCCCCCGAATCAAACAAAACAAACGTAGGAACGCCATTAACAAGAAATGTACCGGTGATAACGTGCTCATCCTCCTCAGCTGCCTTCTTGTCCATCATGAACAGCTTGCCACTTGTCTTCTGCCCACCTCCCTGGACAGTACTGGCTGATGCGGTCGGCTTAGCACCCGACCCTTGATTGTTGTTGTTGTTCATCGGTGTCTTCGATAAGAATTACCACCGTTGCGGTTGCCTCCACTCGGTAGCTCGACCTCCACGGTTTGGCCATGATCCCGCCGGTCCTTGCTCGCGAAGCTCGCGCAGTCTCCGGAAAGATCCCGGTGCACTTGTGCACTCATGTCTCTTGTGGCCTACGCCACCACATCCAAAGCAGTCACTCCCACCGTTGCTCACACTTCCACGACCTCTCCCAAAGGAAGTTCCTGTCGAACCCGGACCCGGAAGAAAACCCCTTAGACTGATTGTGGTTGCCTTTCTTGAAATTAGATTGGCCACCACCCTCGCTCTCCGACTTCCTCTTCTCTCCACCTAACCTCTCCTTAGCCATCTCCACTAGCCTTTCAGCTCTCCCAGCCCTCTCATATGCTTCCTTCACATCGCAAGGACTCCCACGGGTAACTTATCCATAATTGTCGTGGTTAGCCCTCTCTCAAACCTCAAAGCAAGATTCTCCTCACTCAAACCCATGTCCTCGGATATCTGGATTTCTCATTGAACTGCCTGTAGTACTCACCCACGACATTTCAGCCGTCATCTTAAACTTGTCGAACTCCTCCCTCAACTTACTCCTCACATGTTCGCACGAACTCCTTCCTCACAAACCCTACGAAACTCCTCCCAAGGTATAGCGGGTAACCCCTGGTTGGTATATATCTCCTTGGCACTCACTTTCACCGAGTCCCACCACTTGCCAGCCGCCTCCCTCGGATAGAATGCAGCCGATCCACTCTCATCTCATCGGGACAAATAACTAAATCTAGTATGTTCTCCATCTCCCTCGACCAACTATCAAGGTGATTAGGCTCCTCAACCCCCTTGTACTCCTTCGGGTTAAACCTCGCGATATAGAGGCTGACTTTAGCATGGTCAACCTCTTTCTCCTTACCCTTATCCTTGTCCTCGTTCACTCTCTTCAGGGTCTCCGTAAGAGCGTCTTGGTGTTCCAACATCTTAACGATGTCATCCGTAGTCATAAGCTCAGCTCTCGCGTACAAGGCATTTCTCTTTGGCGGCATCTTGAAGCTATAGAAGAAAGGGGTAAACATAAACACGCGTACTAAACCTCAAAGCACGAACACGCGTCGCCCAGCACCTACTCGATCGAGTATCCAGACCCACTCGATCGAGTAACGGGCTACTCGATCGAGTGCCCCTGTGCTCGATCGAGTACCCAACTCCGAACTAAACAGCCTTCGATCTCTAACCCACTCGATCGAGTATCTAGGCTACTCGATCGAGTGACCCCCTACTCGATCGAGTACCCCTAGCTACTCGATCGAGTGCCCCAAAACTCGATTCGGGTCTCAAATTCGCCAAAAATCTACCCGATCGAGTCAGTCTCACTCGATCGGTACCCCAATAATACGTAAGAGCTACCCGCATGTTATTCGTATGCTAACATGCCAAACTTTATAAAACCACATTATATTCTAACAAATAGGCCACGTATCTATTCTACTAATCAACAAAATCAACTCATCATGTTATTAAAGCCACATTATAAACATCCAACATGTTATCATCTCATTAACATGTTCCACATATCATTCTCTTTCACATGCTCAACTTCCTATTTCAACACCAAACAATCAACACACTTCATCACTTTGCTGCACAAGTTAAACAATCACACAGACAACTCAACAAATACGTTCCCATGTGACCGGTTCAAAGTTGTAGGGCGACCCCCGCGACTTTAGGACGTCTCCCAAGCCTTTGCACTAGCTCCTACCACTTTTACCCCGGGTTCATTTTAATTGACTCCCTATGTTCATTAAGTTCATTGGTTACAGGTTTCAGGATCGTCGCTCTGATACCATTTGTAACACCCCCATACTCCGAGTGCCTTACCAGACCACTCGGGTATGGAGACATCACCATCTCGGTTGCCGAGGTATGATAATCAAACAACAAATGATAAAGAAACAACATTTATTATTAATAGTTTAATGAACGAAAACAATCCTTGAAACCAAACTGAAAGCAAGATACATTATTCCAAACTGTCTACTCAAATCGAAACATAAATAAATGCTAAACTACAAAAGACTCTATCGTCATGTCGTGGCCATCCCAAATATCCCCGTATCATCTCTATACTCGCTCAATATCTGCTCACCATCCCCGAATGGATCACCGCAGGTTTACAAAACAACACCGGGGTCAGTACTAATCACACAATCAAAACAGATAACAATAATAAGACAAACAGACAGCTGAACTGCCACACACACACGCACACATCCAACCAACCGTCTCAATCACTGACTGTCCACTGGACCCACCCAGGGGGGGATCGCAGCCGTTCCCACCTAAGCCCCGCTCATCGTACGAGCGATAACCCTGTCCATTAATGTGCACATCCCCTTTCGTGGCGGGTTCCACTAAGGGCGAAACTAGGGCGTGAGATCACTCCCGCAAGTGACCCCACTCAGCCGAGAACGCATCTCGAGAACCATCAACAACACAACCACAATCACAAACACAAGTACAACCATCAAATCAATTAACTAACTACAGCACATCACCAATATCCCATTATGGGACTAATACTGAGTAGGAAATCCTACCTGGAAAGCACACACGCAGACGGTATCTACAGCTGTCTCAAAACGCCTCTTCTATGAATTCTCCTCCTAACATATAACACACGGATACTACTATTCAAACACCATTCATAAAACCCCCAATTACTAAATTAGGGTTTCACTAATCTTAACCAAAACGTTATAAAAATTATGCTAGAAGCTTACCCTCGACGCAAGGAATCCAACGACACAAACTATGATGCAATCCGACCGTCTGAACTCCGGGAATTGTCAAGAACGCGATTAGGAAGAAGACAAGTTGCTTTCTCTCTTAAGCAGATTTTAGGTTTTGTAAAAAGTGATTTAGAATAAAGACGAATTGATTTAAATACCTTAATCGCGTAATTAACAAAACCCGAGAAAAACCCCCGATAAACCGGACACTCGATCGAGTACCCAAGGTACTCGATCGAGTACCCCCCTACTCGATCGAGTGCCCTAGCTACTCGATCGAGTGCCCAACAGGTCAGAAACTATTTTATTCTGCGACATACCCTTACTCGACAGAGTAAGGGCTACTCGATAGAGTACCCCCAAGACCATAAATACGGAGTATTACATCATTAATCAATCAAGTTTCTTCTATTATTCTTTGCTTTATTATTTGGATCACCTCAAGTTTGGTATAATTCCTTTACCCTTACTATCTTAATTGTTCATTTCTTCATTCTATTATCATGTTTATACTTGTTGTGATGTTTTACACCATTAATGACATGTTTCCCATGATAATGACTGAGTAGTCTTTTAGCTAGGATTAGTGGGTAATTAAGGGAAACCAACATGGGATTGATTCATGCTTAATCTAATATGTTCACATGATTAAATTGCTTGCTTGTTGTGATGTCAACTTTATGCACATGTTATGTTTGATGAAATGCTAAGCCTATGAATCCTTGCATTTACAACCATCTCTTATCTACTCAACTTGACTTGTAAGATATAACCCAACTCGAGTCTTGTTAGACCATGCATAGAAGTTGAATAGGAGGAAAGTAAGTCGACTTGTAGGTGTTGTACAATCTAATCGATTCGGCTCCGGGACCCAACACTTCCTATGATCCGTAAGACATAAACCAACTCGGTTGCTTTACAACATTAATTGCTTGCAACTTTATAAACATGTTTGTATGATCAATATTATGAATCTCCTATGACCCCATGACATCCTAGTGCTTTTAAGTCATTTGTTTACATTTCTTAGTTCATTGCTTCTTTTACTACATTGCTTTTATTAGTCTAGACACAACTACAAACCCAAATCAATCGTGACACTAGCATAAATTGAGATAGATAGACTAAGAACCCAAAGAACACCGTCCCATGGATCGACCTCGACTTACCACTAATTAGTTGTATGTTAAGTATTATAAATGTGTTTGATTGGATGTGACCCGACGACACCGCACCTATCAAAATGGCGCCGTTGCCGGGGACGGTGCTATGTGATTAAGTTCTTACTTATTTGTCTATTTTGATTTTGCTTTCACCTTGAGGAACTTGTTCCTCAAGGATTGTTCTTACCGCTTTTGTGTAGTTTCCATGCTTGTAGTTGTTTCCTTGTCTTAGCTATGATGGCTCAAGACTTGACTTATGGAGTATGTGGTGGATCTTTTGAGTATGACTATGGGTATGGGGAGTTTGAGGAGCAAGTCAACACAAACCTACCTTACTATTTGTACAATGAAAATCCTAACCACTACCCTAAATTTTTCTACCAAAATCACCACATCCAATATCCACAACAACCACCCACTCAATACCCACTTCATAATGAGCTCCAAAGGCTGCAATACAACCACTTTCACACCTACCCACAACAAGAAGATGAACCCATTCAAAATGTGATTCTCCAAATGATAGGAGATCAACAAAACTTCTTCAAACAAATCCTAAAAGAGAGCCAAAGAAGGGATAATGTTCTTCAAGGCATTGTTGCCCAAAGAGAGGAGTTGGAGATTCAAATTGCCCAAATGTGAGAATCCCAAGAAACCACCCCCCACCGTTTTTTGGACATTGAGCATAAATGCGAATTTGAAGTAGTCACTTTTGATATGGAAAGTGAGAAATGGGAAGAGCCTATCTCCTTGAGCTCTTGTGACTATGAAAGTGTTGTGTTCATTAAGGAAGACATGGGGTTGAGTAAGCCAAATATTCTCAACCTTTGTGAGTATGAGAGTGTATCCTTTGAGGTGAATATTGGGTTGTCGGAGAAAGAGTTGCATGAAGTCCCCATTTATGATTCACATGAACATAGCAACAATGATGATGGACCTAATGGATGGACTCGCAATATCCCCTTCCTTGAGGAGCCTATCCTTGAGACATTTGAGATACCCTATCATGAAGAAGAACGTCCTTCCTTTATTCCTCATGAAGACCACTTGACACCTATCATGGAGCCCATGATCATTGAAAAGGATATGGTAGACCTTCTTCAAAAGGCCAAAATATCATATAAAAGCTACTTGGTGAAAAAGCTCAAAGAGAAAATTGCTCGTGAGGCTACTTGTGAGAATTTTGCACCCAAAATCTCAACTCCTAAGGTATCCGATCATCAACGCCATGAAAATTCTCCTTTTTGGAAGTATTGAAGAATCAAAATGCTATCATCATCACCGAGATTGAAGAAGAAGTTGGTAAATGGAAGTCTACGGATGAAAATGAACCACCCTTCATGCCTAGTGTTGACAAGAATCATTGGCTTGTTTATTTGAAGAATTGGGAAAGCTCTAATGCTAAGGACAAAGCAAGGGAAAGAACATTATACAAGCTTCCTTGGCCAAACTTCATATTCAAATTGAGCAACCCGTACTTGTGCTTATTTGGGGCTTGTTCACAAGCTTTTGATCTCTTATTAAGAGCCCTTAGCTCTATGGATAAGAACTTCTACGATTTGAACTAGTTTGGTGGAGTCCTATCTCAAACCACCACTTGTAAGATATTTCTTGGACCTTCACTTTGAATAATATTGTACATTATTGCATTTGCATTCAATTTCTTGCATGAGAGTGGTGAGAGAGAGAGTCATCTTACATGTTTAATGAGCAAATTTCAGAAAAAGATAAGAAAAAAAGAGAAAATTGGTAAAAGGGTATGTTATTGCACGAAGAATAAAGAAAAAGAAGGAAAGGACCAGAAGACGCCCGGATTTAGAGAAAGACGCTCGTCCAGGGCCCACGGCGCAGGAATAATTGACACTGGGAAAGAAGACGTGCGGATTCAAGAGAAAACGCCCGTCCTGGGACAATACGTCCGTTTTCTTCACGGGACGCCCGTCCCGTATGTCACCAAAGAACGAGATTTTGCGCTGCACCAGAAAACGGGCGGATTTCATCCAAGACGCCCGTCCCGACCAAGACGCACGTCCCAGTCCCAAGACGCCCGTCTTTTTCCTGCTTTCAACCGAGAAAAATCGCTGTATTAGAATCCGTGCGGATTCAAGCAAAGACGCCCGTCTTCTTTTCTTACAATCCGCCCGTCCCGAAGGAAATTCGCTCGGATTGCCTTGTTCTTTCGGATAAACCGGATTTGACCCACCCTTATCCGCTCGGATTCCCTCTTTCTTCTATATAATCACCCCTTTTCTCCCTCATTTCCTCACCTTATCAAACCCTAAGACACTCATCCCCATCCTCAAAATCACACCCCTTCTCAAAAACACTCCCATCACCCACATCAAAATGGCACCATTGATGAACACCAAGGGAAAGGCCAAGAAATTTGCTGAATCCACCGGAAAGAAGCGCAAGGGATCAACCTCTTCAATGCCACGAGAGGTAGTACTACCAAGGAGCACCCAACCCCTAATGAGGGGAGGAATTGAACAACTCGACTACTTCCAAGAGGTGCTATTTGAATCTGATGACCACCGCATGAACTTTGTCAAATTACTAGGTAAGAACTACGAACCTACTCAATTCGTAGATACTAGGGTGTTGGAAATCCTTAAGATAAGGTACCCAACCGAGATGTTCTTTAATGGTCTTGGCATTGGGAAACTTTTCCATGCCCATGAGGAGACTTACCTTAGTCTCACCCTTGAATTCTTGAGTAGCCTTCGCATTGTGACCCGATGACACCGCACCTATCAAAATGACGCCGTTGCCGTGGACGGTGTTTACTTGATTTAGATTTTCTTTTATTGTTATTATTTGTGTCTTTCTTCGCCTTGGGGAAGTAAAACTCCTCAAGGTTTGTTCTAATTGTTTTCAAGTTGTTCGATATTTTGCAAGATGGACTTTATAGATTGTTTTGTAGAGGACCACTTAAGTATACCTTTCTTCAAAGATCCCATGCAAGCATTGGAAGCCTTGGAAGCAAGTGTGGCTAAAAATATGTATTGCGAATTGGAGGTGGATCTTTTTGAGGCCGCTCTAGCTAACAAAGAACTTACTCATGCACAATCTGTACTAGTGCATAACATCCTTGTGGAAGCATGTCAACCCATAGAAGATGAGCAATCCATCCTAGAAGATATTTTACAAGCTCAAGAGCAAGAGGAACCCATCATGGAATTTGAATATGATGAGGTTAATGAAAATGAAGTTGAGTATGCTATGAGAATGGAATGTCTAATGGAGATGGAGCAAATTCTCAATGAAACTCCAAAGGAGGAAAGTGAGGTACAAACTCCTACTTTAAAACCCCTTCCCCCAAATTTGAAATATGCTTACCTTGATGAATCAAAGACAAAACCCGTGATTGTTAATGATAGACTTGATGATGACCAATTGGGAAAATTGCTTGATGTGTTGAAACAATATGAAAAGGCTATAGGTTATAGTCTAGATGACCTTAAGGGGATAAGTCCCAACTTTTGCATGCATAGAATTCATCTAGAGGAAGACCATAGACCTACCATTCAACCCCAAAGGATATTGAACCCCCACATGCAAGAAGTTGTCAAAGGAGAAGTCATGAAATTACTTGATGCGGGAATCATATATCCTATATCGGATTCTTTGTGGGTTAGCCCCGTCCATGTGGTACATAAGAAAGGAGGTACCAAGGTAGTGACAAATGAAAAGAATGAACTAATACCCACAAGAATGATCACCGGTTGGCGTATGTGCATTGACTATCGAAAATTAAACTCCGCAACAAGAAAGGATCATTTCCCCCTCCCATTCATTGACCAAATGCTTGAGAGGTTAGCCTCCAACAAATTCTTTTGTTACCTTGACGGGTATTCGGGATTCTTCCAAATCCCCATACACCCGGATGACCAACATAAGACCACCTTCACATGCCCTTATGGTACTTTTGCATATAGGAGGATGCCTTTTGGTTTATGTAATGCCCCCGCCACTTTCCAAAGATTCATGATGAGTGTCTTCTCCGATTACTTAGAGACCATAATGGAAGTTTTTATGGATGATTTTAGTGTTTATGGAAAGGACTTTGACTCATGTTTGCATAATCTTTCTCTTGTATTACAAAAATGTGAAGATGTTAGTCTTGTTTTAAATTGGGAAAAGTGTCACTTCATGGTCAATGAAGGAATTATTTTGAGTCATTTAATTTCGGAAAAGGGCATCGAGGTCGATAAAGCTAAAGTTGAGGTGATAGAGAAACTCCCACCTCCCGTGAATGTTAGAGGGGTGAGAAGTTTTCTCGGTCATGCGGGTTTTTATCGCCGTTTCATAAAGGATTTTTCAAAAATAGCGAAACCCCTCACTCAACTTTTGATTAAAGATGCCCAATTCCAATTCACTGATGAGGGTGTTGAAGCCTTTAATAGAATCAAGGAAGCACTAATCTCGGCACCGATCATCCAACCTCCAAATTGGGAATTACCTTTCGAGATTATGTGTGATGCTAGCAACTACGCCGTTGGAGCGGTTCATGGCCAACGGGTAGGGAGAGCTCTTCATGCCTTCTATTACATAAGCAAGACCCTCGACCCTTCCCAAGTGAATTATGATACAACCGAGAAGGAGCTTCTTGCCATTGTCTATGCTTTGGATAAATTCCGTTCCTACTTGCTTGGATCTAAGGTGATTATATTTTCGGATCACCGTGCTCTCCGACATCTCTTGATAAAGAAGGAGGCAAAACCAAGATTGTTGAGATGAATTTTGCTTCTTCAAGAATTTGACTTGGAAATAAGAGACAAGAAAGGAGCCGAGAATGTAGTGGCAGATCATTTGTCAAGGATCCGGTTTCATGATGAAAATGGAGAAACCCCGATCAATGACTCATTTCCCGACGATATTTTGATGGCTATTCAAACACAACTTGAAAGGCACATCACCCCATGGTTTTCCGATTATGCCAATTATATTGTTGGAAAGGTACTCCCTCCAAATTTGAACCACAACTAAAGGAAGAGATTCCTATTTGAAGTGAAGAGGTACTTTTGGGATGACCCAAACCTCTACAAGGAGTGTAGTGATAGGGTCTACCGGAGATGCATCCCTCAATGGGAAATCCAAGGAATTTTGGAAGGTTGTCATTCATCACCCTACGGTGGGCACCATGGAGCAAGGATGACCGTTTCAAAAATTCTTCAATCGGGCTTCTATTGGCCTACAATTTTTCAAGACACAAGAGAATTCATCATTCATTACGATGCTTGTCAAAGAACGGGGAATATCACTTGGAGGAATGAAATGCCACAAAGAGGCATTCTAGAGGTGGAGATCTTCGATGTTTGGGGAATCGACTACCAAGGTCCCTTTGTGACATCAAATGGGAATAAGTACATCCTTGTGGCCGTAGATTACGTCTCAAAGTGGGTGGAGGCAATTGCCACTCCAAATGATGATGCAAAAACGGTCACCAAGCTCTTCAAGAAGATAATCTTCCCAAGATTTGGAGTTCCTAGAGCAATCATTAGTGATGGAGGAACGCATTTCCATGAGAAGAAACTTGCATCTCTTTTGACCAAATATGGTGTTCAACATAGAACCGGCTTGGGATATCATCCTCAAACAAGCGGTCAAGTTGAGATTTCAAATAGAGAGATCAAGCAAATCCTTGAGAAAGTTGTGAACAAGACTCGGAAGGATTGGAGCACAAAGCTTGATGATGCTCTTTGGGCTTATAGGACGGCCTATGAGACTCCCATAGGAGCCTCCCCTTACAAGCTTGTCTATGGAAAAGCATGTCATTTGCCAATCGAATTGGAGTACAAAGCTTATTAGGCAATCCGAGCACTTAATCTTGATCTCAAATTGAGCGGTCAAAAGAGGATGATTCAAATTCAAGAGTTGGAGGAATTTCGATTACAATCCTATGAGAATGCAAAGATTTACAAAGAAAGGACGAAATTGCTTCATGATAAGAGAATTAGACAAAAAGCCTTGCACAAAGGAGACAAAGTCCTTCTATTCAATTCCCGCTACCGACTTTTTCCGGGAAAATTGAACTTTAGATGGATGGGTCCCTATGTGATAACCGAAGTTGGAAAATATGGAGATTTCGAACTCAAGGCGGAAGATGGACGCAAGTTTAAGGTTAATGGTCAAAGATTGAAGCCATACTATGAAGGAGCGTTTATTGGAGAGGTCGAGGTCACCTACCTCGGGTCTTCTAATCCATGAAAGAACTATCAAAGGGAGAGTTTGGTGGAGTCCTCCCTAAACCACCACTTGTAAATATACTAACCCTCTAACTTGTATTTATTGTTTTATTGCATTTCTTTTAATAATTAGCATGAACTCTTTTCATTAGCGTAAGTGAGGGAGGGTTACTAATGAATTTTGAATGAAGGAAGGAGCCAATTTTCAAGTGTGGGGACGCATCTAAGAGAGGAGAGAAAGTCAAAGGATGAATTCACAGCCTGAACACGTGCGTGTTCCCTGGAATCCGGTCGTCTTGCTGGAATCCGGGCGTTCTAAGGAGAATCCGTCCGTCCTGCTATGCTGAGAATTTGAAGATTTTTGGACTGAAGGGAAATCCGAGCGTCCCAGAAGGTAAAACGCCCGTCCTGAAGAAACCGGCCGGCTTGGCAGAAAGACGCCCGTCTTTCTACCTATGCATTTCAAGGAAAATTGCTGTAAAGGAATCCGTCCGTCTTCCGAAGAAAACGCCCGTCCCGATGAAAAAGAATCCGAGCGTCTCATGCTCGGGACGCCCGTCTTTGAAGCGTCAACTTTTGGAAAATCAGCTGTGACAGAATCCGGGCGTATTACCCCGAATCTGCCCGTCCCGAGAAGCACGAATCCGAGCGTCTTCTGCTCGAATCCGCTCGTCCTCCCACGGTGTTTTGACCCAACTTTTCCTAATTAAATTACACCCCACCACACATTTAGTGACACATCACTACTCCTTCCACTTGCATTATAAAACCCACCTCCTTATGACTCCCATACATATCCAAATCACGCTCTTAACCCACAAAATCAAAAAGCCCCAATTTTCTAGGGTTTCCAAAGGCAACACTCAATCAACAAGGAGCATCTTTATTCCTTCACAAATCAAAAGAATTCAACTCTATAATCAAGGAATGGCACCAAGGAGATCCTCTTTTAGGAATGGGAGAAGACCAAGGATGAGGGGAAGTTCTTCCACCTCCCATGTCAACACATTAAGAAGGGAGCATGAAGAGATTGTAGATCTCACAAGGCTTGATGACTTCTCAAATGTTGAATTTGTCAATGATGTGCAAATATTAGTCTTCCACCGGCTTCTAAGTAAGAACATTCTTCCCACTAAGTTTTTATGTCATGATACCTTGAGGAAACTTGGGATTTATCATCAAGTAGAAGCTCTCTTTGAAGTATTTGGTCTCTCTACCCTTTTTAACACGTATGAACCAACTTATCGATCCCTTGTGCTTGAGTTTTTGAGCTTTTTGAAGATTACAACCTTGAACAAAACAATTTACATAGAGTTTAGGCTAGAAAAAGTTTCAAGGATGATGACCCTTGTAGAATTCGCAAATGTGTTCGGACTCGATGTTTCGCCTACCCGAACATCGAAGCCAAAGAAATACAGTGTTGAGCCTTTGTGGAGGGCCATGACCGGCCGGGATTTCCTACACAACAAGGAATGTCTCGCTTTTCATATTCAAAATCCGATCTTGAGACTTACTTATCGATTCCTCTCGGGCACTCTCTTTGCTCGTCGAGATCCGGCGATCGTGAACCAATTAGACCTTGTGTTTATGGAATCCTACCTCAATATTCAAGGAAGAAGTGTGTACCACCTCAATGCCCCTCTAGTCCTAGTCGAGAAATGGGCAAAGTTTAGGAATGGTGATGATGATGGAATGAAACACATTGTGAATGGAGGACTCATTACTAGGCTTGCGAAGCATTTCAACCCAAGATTCAATGAGAATAATGAGTATACTCCTCTTTTGGGAAACACGAGGATAAATGAAGATCTTCTTCTCATTCAACATCATTGGATAACCCTTAAGGGGGTTGACAAGCGCATCAAGTGGATAACGAAAGGATGTGATACAATTTTTCTTCCAATGAATGGCTTACCACGAATTTCTCCGAGAAGAGGACATTTGTCTCCAATCCCATCCTACCTCATCCCTCCAAATCCAACCCAACCAAGGCAAGCACCACCACCTCAAAATCCACCACCACAACAACAAGAACAACAAACTCAAGATGAGAAGATAAAAGTGCCTCCCTACCCATTTCCTTACCAACCATACAACCATCCAAATCCCTTCATCCTCCCCCGTGACGACTTTGTCACGGGAATCTTACAAGATTTACACTACCGTCAATACGAAACCTCCGTGGACGCTTACTATGCTCTCTACCCTCAATATCACGAGATGGTTCGAAGAGGACGGATTAGTGAGGAAGGAGCATTTCCCTCATGGGCTCAATTAGATTTGCTCTTCCCCAATTCGGAGAGAGCTAATGAAGGAGCAAATGGGAGACAAGAGGAGGGAAGCAACAATTCTTGTGGAGGAGACACGGTGGAGCTTGAAAGTGAAGAAGACGAATTTATGGACCCAAGTTTGAGTGATGCTTCAAAGGAGATATGGGATAGCGATGTAGAGGGAGATGATGCCGATGTCTAGAAGACTACTTCATAACTAGGTGGAGCGGGCAAGAGGCACCCACCTAAGTTTAAGTGAAGTTTTCTCATCTCTCCTCTTTATTTTTCAAAATTTCATGAAAAGAAGTTTGTGTCTTGTTAACATGTACTTTATTAACATGTACTTTATTCTTCATTGATAACTGTTGGGTTCCTCACCATAATGGGTATACTATTAGCAATGGTTATGACTGGCTGATGGGTCCACATCCTCAGCAAATCTGGGCTCCTATGGTGTGGAGCAACTGGAATTTACCTAAGCACTCCTTTATCTCTTGGGTGATAATGCAGGAAGGCCTAAACACTAAAGCTAAACTGCATGCTTATGGCTACTGTCCGGATGCTTTATGCATTCTGTGTGAAGATCAAGATGAGACAATTACACATCTCTTTGAGGAGTGCACTTACAGCTGCAAAGTTAAACAATGCATTGAAGCCTGGACTGGTAGGACTTTCCCTACTGTCAGTGAGGTTCAGTCTGCAAATGGTAACAGGATGCTTATAAAAGTTCTGGCTCTGATTCTAACAGCATTCAGATATGTTATTTGGTATCAACGAAATTCTGCAAGGCATAATTTATGTATGTTGAGACCTGAGCTGGTTGCAAAGCAATTGAAGGAGATGCTGCAGCAGAGAATTCGAAGTAAAGCAACAGGAAAGGATGGCCTTACTGAACTGAATATCCAGGCAAGGCTAGGGTTCATTTGATTGATTCTGATGTTTTGTAGGTCCTTTATCAGTAGGTGCTGTTTGTTTTGACTGTATATGGACTTGGTTTTTTGATACATATATAATATACTCACATTTCACCTAAAAAAAAAACATGTACTTTATTAATCTTTATCATTGTTGGAGTAGTCCTAGCACCATTGAGGACTCACACCTCGGTAATTTTTGAGGTGTTCTCATTTTATTGTTCCCACTTTCAAAATCCAAAATGACAAACTAGTTTCATGCATTGCATAGTGTGTGCATGAACTACACCCATCCTTGGACATTAGCAATAGTGTCTAACTCGGTTTGGGAAAGTTAATGCATACACAACGGGAGGTAATCTAAATTATCCTCTCCGTCATAAACAAAAACCATGCATCATGTAGTGTAGATTAGTCTAGATTGCATCTAGTATAGAAATCATGCATCATGTTTGCATAATTTTCCATCATTTTGGCCATTGAGGACAATGTCCATATTAGTGTGGGGATGGGGAATTCTAACTTAACTCTTATTCAAAAATCCAAAAAATTGAAAAATTTCGAAAATACATAAAAATTTGAAAAATTGAAAAACCCAAAAACATGTTTATTCCTTTTGTAGTGTAGTTATATTGTATATATTGTACATTGTGTTTGTTCTATCCTTGTTCACATTGATTGACTACGCCACATCCGAGACATGAGGATCATGAAGACCGCATGGTATGATCTTTCCAATCTCCTTTTTCCTCTTTATGATAATGACTATGTGGCTTTATTTTGATTGATGCGGTATAACAATGTGAATTTAGGACTTGCATTTAGTTTATATGTCATATTAGTTGATAGAATCACTTGCATTAGGATGTTTATATTAGTTGCATCATTGCATGTAGTTGCATTTAGAAAAAGTTTTGAAAAGTGCCTAATTGAGAACTTTGACAAGAGCAACTAAGCCATTACAAATACTTTTTCAACTTAAGACTTTGCCTACTAGAATGGTTGTAAAACACCCTAGATAGTGTCATACTAGTGTCTTTTGACCCATGACCCAAAGCCTAGTCAAGGGTTTGCATGTGAGTCACCTATCCAACCCCGTGATGCGATGTGGACTTGGTTAACTTGTCTAGGTGACCTTAATTGACCTTGTGGTAAGGCAACCCAAGAATATTTTCTATCAATAAGCTTGAAGTGCTCATTTCAAAGAATTTTGTCATGTGGAAGTAATTTAATGCCAAAGAAACCTCAAAAGTTATGAATTGTTGAATGTTCAGAAATTTAATTATTTTGATGGAGGCGTACCACTTCGACGTGCTTTGGAGCGGGATCCATTGAATTTGGCCCCCACACGGTTGTGAATTCGGCCGCCCAGAGACAGAGTGACTATCACCCCGAAAAGCAATTGTCTAGAGGTTAACCAGTTGCCTAATAAGCGATAGGCGAAAGCAAAGGACACTAGCCCGAAAGGGACGAACCCCATCTTAAATTTTTGAAATGCGAAAGTTAAATGAGGACAATTTTGAATACTAGTCATATCCACCGTTGTGTATAAAGATTTGAGCATTTCATTCCCAAAAAGCCTTTTGTCAAACCACTTTGTCGAGCTTGGGACGATCCATGACCTTTACTCTTGTAGAGAATTCGAGACTTGTCATGTCATATGCTACTAGCATCATAGGGATCATCATTCCACCACCATCCGATCGCTCTTGACGAAAGCATTTGGAAATTGAGGACGAAAGTAGTCTAGTTTAACACCATTTGGAGGTGATTTAGTGCCATCCTCTTAGCCTTAGTAATTTGTTTAACTAGTATTTGTGAAGGATTACATGCTCTTAAATTTGTTCTCTCTTAGTTGCCTCCGCCACTTGATGAGGAAGTGGCTATTCCTTTTGTAGATGCATCCATTATTTGATTTTGTGTGCTTAATGTTTGGATGTGTCGCCATTTTGGCAAGACCCACCTTGCGTTGCAAGAAGGCATCCTACCTCATGGTTGTCTTGTTATGAGTTGAAGGGGCGGAGTGAGACCAGCTAATTGTCTCATATCGGCAATGTTATTAGGTTAGTTTAAATAATGGTCCTAGTCTTTGTCACCTCTTTACTCGGGACGAGCAAAGGTTCGGTTTGGAGATATTTGATGTTACCATGATTAGCGCATATTTAGCCCCCGAATTAGCCTTGTTCCCATGCTTTTTAGTGCATATTTGGGTCATTTATTATCTTTAGTTCTTTGTTTTGCATATTCTTTGAGATTTTGATCCCTTGGTAGGAAAGGAGTGCAAATCTTGCATTTTCATGGCAAAACGAGACTAAATTGATCGAATTCAAGGACCAAGCATCAAGGAGAGACAAGATTAGAAGGCCTTTGTACATATTATAGTAGATGAGCAATGTTGAGAAAGGATCCTTGAGTCCCCGAGGAAATCCCCAAGGAATTTATGAAGAAAAGGGAAGAAAAGAAGAAGAAATGTTCCTCAGGCACAATCCGTGCGGATTGTCTCCAATCCGGCCATCCTCCACATGCACAATCCGTGCGGTTTCATCCCAAGATGCTCGGGTTCGCCATCACCAGAATCCGCCCGGATTCCTCCAAAACCGCCTGTGTTCCACCGCCAGAATCCGCCCGTCCCGACTCCAAAACGCACGGATTCCTGTACAGCGCAATTTCGTCTTCTCCAAGCTGCAAAGAAGGAAGCCCTTCCTTCGAAAAATACCGGCTCCTCCCTGCTCAATCTAAAAAGTGTAATTACTAGTTTAACCCTTAGTTAACCCTAATGCATCCCCCTAATTTCCACTATAAATACCCCATTAGTCTAATTAGAAGGGCATGTTATTCTTATCAATAATTAGAGTAGTTAATATCAATCAAATCTCTCTTTAGTATTGTAATCAACAATTAATCAAGCTCTAATACAAGTTTTATTTCCTTAATCGCTCTTTTATTCATCCTTTATTTTGGGTAATTGAAGATTATTTGGGTTATTATTGGGAGATTGACAACCTCTCAATCAAGCATCAAGTACTTCTTTCTTTGCTTTATTATTAGAATCATTAGTAGGTATAATTCTCTTAATCCCTCTTTAATTATTGTTAATTACTGCCATTTATTCATCATGTTTAATTTTGTTGGTATGATTGACAACCTTGCTAGCATGATCAACATGATAATGAGTGAGTAGTGACCTAGCTAGGGTTAATGGGTGATTAGGGAAAACCAACATGGGAATGATTCATGCTTAATTTAATATGCTTTCATGGTTTATTTGCTTGCTTGTTTTGATCTCAACTCATGCACATGTTATGTTTGATGAAATGCTAAGCCTATGAATCCTTGCATTTACCACCATCTCCTATCTTTTCAATGAGACTTGTAAGACATAACCCAACTCGAGTCTCATTAGACCATGCATGTTGTTGAGTAGGGAAGACTAAGTGGACTTGTAGGTGTTGTACAATCTAATTGATTCGGCTCCGGGACCCAAACTTTCCTAGGGTTGTAAGATATAACCCAACTCAATCCATCACAACAATAATTGCTTGCTTATAGTTTGAGAACATGTTTGTATGATCAATTCCCATGAATCCCCTATGACCCCATGACACCCTAGTGCTTTTTAGCAATTGTTTACAACCCTTTTAATTCATCTTGCTTGTTTATTTCCATTGCTATTTTAGTTTAGTGACCTTCTACATCAACCCAATTTGTGACACCCCTAAGACACCAGTAGTTGCAATATAAATCTCATTTCAATACCCGTCCCTTGGGATCCGACCTTTACTTGCCTTTTTACTAATTGTAGAGTTGTTTGTGAAGCTATAAATTGTGTTTTGATTCGGACGTGACCCAACGACCACATCTATTTAATTGTGAACACGAAACGGACCGATCAAAAATGAGAATTGTGACAAATACCCACACCGATGTGGGCATGGAGTTTAGGTTGTGCAACCTAGACCATCATCTTTCACTTGAGGAATTCGCCTATGTTTTCGGTCTTGTAGTGCCCACAAAATATACCGAAAAACCCGAAAATTTCGGTGTGGACCTTCTTTGGAAGGCTATCTCCGGGAGGGATTTTATCCACCCAAAGCATTGCCACACCTTCGCCATCCAACATCCGGTGATTCGATTCACCGAGCGCTTTGTGGCCGGTACCATCAATGGGAGATACGAACAAGATAGGTGTACTCTCATCGATTTAACCTTTCTTGAATCTTACTTGAATGTTCGAGCGGTGAGGCGTTATAACTTCAATACGCCACTTGAGATACTCACTAGGTTCAATGATTTTGCTCAAGGAACCACCCAAATCAAGACCTTCGTGATGGGACGTCTAGTTACTATTTTGGCCCACCACCTTTGTCCCGGGTTCAATGCCCGAGGGACCTATACTCCTCTTGAGGGGAGGACTTTGATTGATGAGCACACCATCTTCAACAGTCACCGATGGTGTAACTACACTCGAGATGGGAGTGTAGAGTGGCACACCAAAGGATGCACTTCAATGATCCTTGAAGGTTGGAAGATACCGGGCATTGACCCAAGATTGAGCCCATACTCGCCTCCACCAAGCTACCTCCTTGATATCCAAATTCTTGACAATCCCCCTCAAAGGGAAGAGCCGCACCGCCAAATACCTCGTGGAGGACCGGGAAGGACTATTCGCCCACCATCCTATGTACCTATCCCACCATACCCTACTCCGTATACCGAATTTAGGCCGACAATCCCCAATACCCCGGGTATTAATGATTTGATGGCACTCATGAATAGAGTGGACCTCGGGGTGCATAAAGGGAGGGAAGACAACTACTTGGCCCTCTACCCCCAATACTATAACATGGCTTAACAAGGGTATGTTGACCCTAATGGCCCTTTGCCCTCTTGGGCACAACCGGAGCTCTTGTTCCCTAATCAAGGGAACCAAGCTTGGGGTCGCGGTGGCGGAGGGCATTCTAGCCAAGAGGGAGGGTACTCTGGTCAAGAGGGAGAATTTGACCAAGGAGGGTATTGGGGTCAAGCAAGCGGGTATGACCAGGCCGGGAGTTCTCATCGTTATGGCTATGATCAAGATAAGGATGGCGAGTGAAAGAGGACCACCTCACCACCTCCATTTGTATGATACCCATCTCTCCCTCTCTCTTTTGTATATACATTACATTTAGTATAGTCTTCGCATGCATTTGTATCATTTCCATATTGCATTTGCATTAGTTAGTCCATATAGTATAGTTACATTGTAATATATCTCACATGATTCATGTAGTTAGTTACATATAGATTAAAATTCATGCATAGTTACCAATGACCAATCCTATTCATTTCTACACTAGAAATAGTGTTTAAATCGGTTTGGGGAGGTTTGATCATAGGTGACCATAGCTTAAATCATGCATCATGTAGTATAGTTTAGATTGCATTCACTTGTTATATATGTCATATAGAATTGCATTTAGTTAGAGCATGCATTCATTCATATCATATCGTTGTATTTGCACTTCAATTTGCATAAAATCAAAAACCCAAAAACATGTATTTTCCTTTTATCCCTACTCCTACATGTACATTGTGGACAATGTCCAAAATAAAGTGGGGGATGAAAATTTATATTCCAAAAATGCATAAAAATTGAAAAATTTCGAAAAATCACAAAAATATGTTCTTTAATTTCATAAAAGCAAAAACCATAAAAATTTGAAAATTGAAAAATCCAAAAAAAACAAGTTCATCTCTTTTGTAGTGTAGACTTTTATATATTGTTTGTATATTTTATGTTTGTCTATCCTTGTTCACATTGATCGACTACGCCACATCCGAGACATGAGGATAATAAAGACCGCATGGTATGATCTTTCCAATCTCCTTTTTCCTCTTTATGTTAAGGACTATGTGGCTTTATTTTGATTGATGCGGTATAACAATGTGAATTTAGGACTTGCATTTAGTTTATATGTCATATTAGTTGATAGAATCACTTGCATTAGGATGTTTATATTAGTTGCATCATTGCATGTAGTTGCATTTAGAAAAAGTTTTGAAAAGTGCCTAATTGAGAACTTTGACAAGAGCAACTAAGCCATTACAAATACTTTTTCAACTTAAGACTTTGCCTACTAGAATGGTTGTAAAACACCCTAGATAGTGTCATACTAGTGTCTTTTGACCCATGACCCAAAGCCTAGTCAAGCGTTTGCATGTGAGTCACCTATTCAACCCCGTGATGCGATGTGGACTTGGTTAACTTGTCTAGGTGACCTTGATTGACCTTGTGCTAAGGCAACCCAAAAATACTTTCTATCAATAAGTTTGAAGTGCTCATTTCAAAGAATTTTGTCATGTGGAAGTAATTTAATGCCAAAGAATCCTCAAAAGTTATGAATTGTTGAATGTTGAGAAATTTAATTGTTTTGATGAAGGCGTACCAATTCGATGTGCTTTGGAGCGGGATCCATCGAATTGGGCCCCCACACGGTTGTGAATTCGGCCGCCCAGCGACAGAGTGACTATCACCCCGAAAAGCTATTGTCTAGAGGTTAACCGGTTGCCTATTAAGCGATTGGCGAAAGCAAAGGACACTAGCCCGGAAGGGACAAACCCCATCTTAAATTTTTGAAATGTGAAAATGAAATGAGGTCAAATTTTGAATACTAGTCATATCCACCATTGTGTATAAAGATTTGAGCATTTCATTCCCAAAAAGCCTTTTTGTCAAACCACTTTGTCGAGCCTGGGACGATCCATGACCTTTACTTTTGTAGAGAATTCGAGACTTGTCATGTCATATGCTACTAGCATCATAGGGATCATCATTCCACCACCATCCGATCGCTCTTGACGAAAGCATTTGGAAATTGAGGACGAAAGTAGTCTAGTTTAACACCATTTGGAGGTGATTTAGTGCCATCCTCTTAGCCTTGGTAATTTGTTGAACTAGTATTTGTGAAGGATTACATGCTCTTAAATTTGTTCTCTTTTAGTTGCCTCCGCCACTTGATGGGGAAGTGGCTATTCTTTTGTAGATGCATTCATTATTTGATTTTGTGTGCTTAATGTTTGGATGTGTCGCCATTTTGGCAAGACCCACATTGCCTTGCAAGAAGGCATCCTACCTCATGGTTGTCTTGTTTTGAGTTGAAGGGGCGGAGTGAGACCCGCTAATTGTCTCATATCGGCTATGATATTAGGTTAGTTTAAATAAAGGTCTAGTTTTTGTCACCTCTTTACTCGGGACGGGTAAAGGTTCGGTTTGGGGATATTTGATGTGACCATTATTTGCGCACATTTAGTCCCCTAATTGAGTCTATTTTGCATACTATTATAACATTCTTTGGCCATTTTATCCGTCAAAACCTTCCTATTTTCTTTTCTATCGCATTCTATATGTTTTGTAGGAAAGGAGATAATAAGGCGGAAATTACCGTCTTTCGTGCGTATTTTGAAGCTATTTGACGATATTTGATGGACTACTATGAAGAGGAAACGAGAACTAAAGACCAATCCCTCAAGAATAAAATGGAAGCGAAGGGAAGGGAAGAATAGAAGAGAAATAGAGAACTGCAGTCCAGCCCGTGCGAATTCTCTGGAATCCGGCCGTCCCCAATGTACAGAATCCGTGCGTCTTCACCCCAATCCGCTCGTCTTCCCCTTCACCAATCCGCCCGTCCCTACATCAATCCGCCCGGATTCCAGCCCAGCACATTTTCGTCTTCTTCAAGCTTCAAAGAAAGAAGCCCTTCCTTCGAGAAATACCGGCTTCTCCCTGCCCAAATCTCAAAAGTGTAATTACTAGTTTAGCCCTTAGTTAACCCTAATGCATCCACCTAATTTCTACTATAAATACCCCATTTGTAAATAATCAAAGGGGCCTTTCTTTTTATCAAGTTTTTAGAGTAGAAAATCCTTCTTTAGACTAGATTAGGAGTAGATTAGAAAAGATTACCCTTTAATCTTTCCACAAATCTCACATTAATCTCTCCTTAATTATTGTTCAAGTTTATTATTCAAGTTTGTTACTTTCGGGTAATTGAAGATTATTGGGTTATTATTGGAGGATTGACAACCCTTCATCAATCAATCAAGTTTCTTCTATTATTCTTTGCTTTATTATTTGGATCACCTCAAGTTTGGTATAATTCCTTTACCCTTACTATCTTAAATGTTCATTTCTTCATTCTATTATCATGTTTATACTTGTTGTCATGTTTTACACCATTAATGACATGTTTCCCATGATAATGAGTGAGTAGTCTTTTAGCTAGTATTAGTGGGTAATTAAGGGAAACCAACATGGGATTGATTCATGCTTAATCTAATATGTTCACATGATTAAATTGCTTGCTTGTTGTGATGTCAACTTTATGCACATGTTATGTTTGATGAAATGCTAAGCCTATGAATCCTTGCATTTACAACCATCTCTTATCTACTCAACTTGACTTGTAAGATATAACCCAACTCGAGTCATGTTAGACCATGCATAGAAGGTTAATAGGAGGAAAGTAAGTCGACTTGTAGGTGTTGTACAATCTAATCGATTCGGCTCCGGGACCCAACTCTTCCTATGAACCGTAAGACATAAACCAACTCGGTTCCTTTACAACATTAATTGCCTGCAACTTTATAAACATGTTTTTAAGATCAATACTATGAATCCCCTATGACCCCATGACATCCTAGTGCTTTTAAGTCATTTGTTTACATTTCTTAGTTCATTGCTTCTTTTACTATATTGCTTGCATTAGTCTAGACACAACTACAAACCCAAATCAATCGTGACACTAGCATAAATTGAGATAGATAGACTAAGAACCCAAAGCACACCGTCCCATGGATCGACCTCGATTTACCACTAAATAGTTGTATGTTGAGTATTATAAATGTGTTTGATTGGATGTGACCCGACGACACCGCACCTCTCAGGCGGATAGGGAAGTCTTCTTTCAAAGTGCATCTAGGGGTGAGATTCCAGGTGACGATGAGGTTGTCGGTGATGAGGTTGTTGATGATAGCATTGATGAAGAGGCTAATGAAGAATAAGAAGATGATGATGAAGAAAGTGAGCAAGAAAGTGAAGAGGGAAGTGGTGATGAGTCCACTTCTATTGAGGAAGATGATGATAATGATGATATGGTGGAAGACTAGCAAGCTTTGGAGGCTCCTACCCTCTTGAGGTTTGTCTACTTCTTTCTTTGTTTTATTTACTTTATCTTGATCATGGTTGGAGAGTCCTAGCATCATAGAGGACTAACACCTCGGCCCCATTGAGGTGTTCTTATTTCATTGTTCCCACTTTTGAAAAATCCAAAATGACAAATTTAGTTTTATGCATTGCATCTTGTGTGCATGAACTACCCCAACTTTAGGACATTAGAAATAATGTCTAACTCGGTTTGGGGAAGTACATGCATACGCAACTGGAAGTTATCTAAATTACGCTCTCCGTCATAAACAAAAACCCATGCATCATGTAGTATTGATTAGTGTAGCTTGCATTTAGTGTAGAATTCATGCATCATGCTTGCATGATTTCCCATCATTTTGGCCATTGAGGACAATGCCCATAATAGTGCGGAAATGGGGAATTCTAACTTAACTTTTATTCAAAAATCCAAAAAAATCAAATTGTTTTTTAAAAAACCATAAAAATTTAAAAATTTCAAAAACCAAAAACAAGTTCATTTCCTTTGTAGTGTAGTCATGTATATATTGTTGTATATATTGTGTTTGTTTTATCCTTGTTCACATTGATCAACTACGCCACATCCGAGACATGAGGATATTGAAGACCGCATGGTATGATCTTTCCAATCTCCTCTTTCCTCTTTATGTTAATGACTATGTGGCTTTATTTTGATTGATGCGGTATAACAATGTGAACTTAGGACTTGCATTTAGTTTATATGTCATATTAGTTGGTAGAATAATTTGCATTAGGATGTTTATATGCTAGTTGCATCATGGCATGTAGTTTGCATGTTAAAAAAGTTTGTGAAAACGTCTATATGGGAAGTTTGACAAGTGTATATAGGCCCTAGTAGATGCTTTTTATTCTTAAGACTTTGCTTGTTAGAATACTTGTAAAACACCCTAGGATGTGTCATGCTAGTATCCTTTGACCCATGGATTAAGGCCTAGTCAAGAGTACTTTTGGTGTGATAACTCCTTGGCTACCGTTTATTCCAAGGTGACCCTTGAAACCATGCAACCATCATTCATCCATGTTCTACCATATTTTGTCATCAAAGGGAATGGGCACAAAAAGAAATTGTTCAAATTTGAGTTCAAGAAATGAAATGAAAAGTGAAAGAAAGTTTGCAAAATGCATCAAAAGAAAAAAGGAGCAAAAATAGAACTCATATGCTTCAAATATAAGGCACCCTCACTATATATGGGTTGTCTTTGAAAATGTTCAAAAAGAAATGCAAAAAGTTGTCAAGTGTTGAAATGCCAAAAATAAAAAGAAATGGCAAAAGAAAGTGTTCTCGAATGTCAAATGCCACAAGAAATTGGGGGGAAAAACAAAAACAAAAGCCAACACCCAAAGTGAAACTCAAATATCTATTTATCCCTTTATCCATCGTATCCATTTTTGTGCATGGTAGAGAAGGGACGACCCTTCTTCTTGTCTAGGCAAGAGGGGGAATTCTGCGATCCTCCAGTGTTTCTAACACTATAAGGAGTCTATTCTTGACAAAAACATTTAACGATTGAAGACAAAGGTACCCTAGCTTGACACAACTTGGAGGTGATTTATTGGTATCCTTCTAGGCTTAGTAGTTTGAAGAAATTGCATCTATGAAGGAGTGTGTACTCTTGAATTGCTTCCCTTGTAGATAATTTCCGCCACTTAGATGAGGAAAGTGGATATTCTTTTGTAGATGCATCCATTATTTGATTTTGTGTGCTTAATGTTTGGATGTGTCGCCATTTTGGCAAGACCCACCTTGCCTTGCAAGAAGGCATTCTACCTCATGGTTGTCTTGTTGTGAGTTGAAGGGGCGGAGTGAGACCCGCTAATTGTCTCATATCGGCTATGTTATTAGGTTAGTTTAAATAATGGTCCTAGTCTTTGTCACCTCTTTACTCGGGACGAGCAAGGGTTCGGTTTGGGGATATTTGATGTGACCATAATTAGAGCATATTTAGTCCCCGAATTAGCCTTGTTCCCATGCTTTTTAGTGCATATATGGGTCATTTATTGTCTTTAGTTCTTTGTTTTGCATATTCTTTGAGGTTTTGATCCCTTGGTAGGAAAGGAGTGCAAACCTTGCATTTTCATGGCAAAATGAGGCTAAATTAATTGAATTCAATGACCAAGCTTCAAGAAGAGACAATATTAGAAGGCCTTTGTACATACTATAGTAGATGGGCAATGATGAGAAAAGATCCTTGCATGCCCGAGGAAACCCCCAAGGATTTTATGAAGAAAAAGGAAGAAAAGAAGAAGAAACAAGACTGCCTAACAATCCGTGCGGATTGTCTAGAAGACGCCCGTCTTCACTCCACAATCCGTGCGTCTTCACCCCCAAGACGCCCGGGCAAAAGCTCCAGAAGACGCCCGTCTTCACCACCTGGACGCCCGGGCAGACACCGCCAAATCCGCCCGTCCCGTGCTAAAGACGCCCGGATTCCCAGACGGTCCCATTTCGACTTCTTCAAGCTTCAAGGAAGGATGCACATCTTTTTCTAAAGACCTGAGTCTCCCTAGAGACCGGAGTCTTCCAAAAGAGACCGGCGTTTCCTCAACAAGGGACTTAATCGTCATTTAAGCCCTTAGTTAACCCTAATTCATACACCTAATCCCCACTATAAATATCTCATTAGTCTAATTAGAAGAGCATGTTCTTCTTAGAAATCTTTATAGTAGTTAATATCAATCAAATCTCTCTTTAATCTTGTAATCAATCATTAATCAATTTTTAATACAAGTTTTATTTCATTAATCTCTCTCTTGTTCATCCTTTATTTTGGGTAATTGAAGATTATTTAGGTTATTATTGGGAGATTGACAACCTCTCAATCAAGCATCAAGTACTTCTTTCTTTGCTTTATTATTGGAATCATTAGTAGGTATAATTCTCTTAATCTCTCTTTAATTATTGTTAACTACTTTCATTTATTCATCATGTTTCACTTTGTTGGTATGATTGACAACCTTGCTAGCATGTTCAACATGATAATGAGTGAGTAGTTACCTTAGCTAGGGTTAATGGGTAATTAGGGGAAACCAACATGGGGGATGATTCATACTTAAATTAATATGCTTTCATCGTTTATTTGCTTGCTTGTTGTGATCTCAACTTATGCACATGTTATGTTTGATGAAATGTGAGCCTATGAATCCTTCCATTTTTTACCCATCACCTATCTTTTCAATGAGACTTGTAAGACATAAACTAACTCAAGTCTCATTAGGCCATGCATATTGTTGAGTAGGGAAGATTAAGTCGACTTGTAGGTGTTGTACAATCGAATTGATTCGGCTCCGGGACCCAAACTTTCCTAGGATTGTAAGATATAAACCAACTCGATCCATCACAACAATAATTGCTTGCTTATAAATTGAGAATATGTTTGTATGATCAATTCCCATGAGTCCCCTATGACCCCATGACACCCTAGTGCCTTTTATCAATTGTTTACATCCCTTTTAATTCATCTTGCTTGTTTACTTTCATTGCTATTTAGTTTAGTGATCTTCTACTTCAACCCCAATTATGACACCCTTAAGACACCACTAGTTGCAATAGAAATCTCATCTCAATTCCCGTCCCTTGGGATCCGACCTTTACTTGCCTCTTTACTAATTGTAGAGTTGTTTGTGAAGTTCTAAATTGTGTTTTGGTCTACGTGCTCCTAACGACAAGTAAACGAAAAGTAATCCACGACCACCAACCTATGTACACTTCCTTATAGATGAAGAGGAAAACCCAGGGGAACCTTGGTTCCAGGCCATTCTAAATTTCAAGCTTAATGGTACATACCCACTAAATATGGATAAGAGGGGACAACACGCCATACGCCTACTTGCCTCACAATACCTCCTCGTGCAGGGAGAGTTGTACAAAAGAACACCACTTGGTGTCGCCTTACGTTGCCTTGATCATTTGCAGGCACAGAAAGTAATGGAAGAAGTTCACGATGGAGAATGCGGTCCTCACATTAGTGGACCTATGATGGCAAAGAAAATTACGCATCAAGGGTATTACTGGACGACAGTGGGGTTAGATTGCATCAAATACGTCAGACATTGTAATAATTGCCAGATCTTCAGGAATGTGCAACATTTTCTTCCATCAATGTTATATACCATGACATCACCTTGGCCATTTTATGCTTAGGGAATAGACATCATCGGGAAAATTACTCCAGCTGGGATAGGAGGTCACTGTTACATTTTAGTAGCTATCGACTATTTTACTAAATGGGTCGAGGCAGCATCTTACACTAGCCTTACAGCCAAACATGTGGCAAAGTTTATACAAGCAAATATCAACTGTCGATATGGTTGCCCACATGCAATCATTAGTGACAACGGGTCACATTTTCAGGCCAAAGCTGAACAGTTGCTAGCTAAATATAAGATCAAGCATCACCATTCCTCGCCATATAGACCTCAAACTAATGGCGTGGTAGAGGCAGCTAACAAAATGTCGTCACAATCCTCAAGAAAATGATGGACAATTATCGCGATTGGCCTTGCAAAATACCCTTTGCGTTATGGGGATATCGCACGTCAGTTAGGACGCCCACTGGGGCTACTCCTTTCTATTTGACTTATGCCATGGAAGATGTGCAACCGGTAGAGCCAGAGATCCCATCCCTACGCATTTTACTCGAAAGTCAAATTCCAGAAGCTGAATGGAATAGGGATAGGTATGATGAACTCATCCTCTTGGACGAACGGAGGCTACGCGCATTACATAATGTGCAGACATATCAGGCTCGTATCAAACGAGCCTTTAATAAATAGGACAAACCCAGAAATATCAAGGAAGGGGATTTAGTAATCAAGTCAGTCAGAGCTCTCTTACATGTCGATCCATGGGGAAAATTTAAACCCAATTGGGCATGACTATTTTTGGTCAAGTCCATACTTTCAGGGGGTGCGGTTAAGATCACAGACCTAGACGGGAATGAGTTTTCTAATCCGACTAATCTAGACTAATTAAAACGATATTACCCTTAGACATAGGATGAAACGCGCCTCGCGTGACACACGTGCCGCTCTTGTGACACGAAATAAAAACGGCCCCTTGCCCGCTAAAAAGCTTATGATATTTCGCTCTTACGTTTTGACATTTTGACATCCTCTATCGTCAAATAAATTGAATTGTATTTCCTTAGGAGTAAGTAAAGCACACACTTAATTTTCTAAGTTCATAGCTCTTGCTTCGAATATTTATTCCTTTACATTTTTTTGAACTACGTACAGGGTTTGATTTCATTTTTTCTAATGAAAACATAGGCAATCCTTTACAGTTTCAAGATGTAAATAGAAGGACATTTGTATGTTGCATTTGGGATTCGATAAGAATAAATAAAGAAAATTTATAAAAGTTTCTTAACTAATAAATCATTTATTCATTACTCCTTAAATAATAGCAGTACGCCAAATACATATAAAAATTAAATGCTGAAAATAAAAATGCTAGGCTAGGATTCTAAAAACCCCGCCATTTATTACAACTCAAATAATAAATAATACTATAAAAATGACTAACGCTACTCTTCCATTTTACCCTTGCCTTTGTCACATTTCTTGTCTCGACCACGAGCGGGACGCTCTTGCGTTATTTCGGACCTAATCACTAACGGTCCTTCTCACGGTATAGCATTCCCATTTCGATCCACCACCATCTTATGAGCATGAGCATTCTTTGGTTTCTTTGACGGACAGACGACCCAATATCCACCCTCTTCTTCCTCCTTAGTTAAATACTTTTGGTTCTCCTTCGCCACTTCGCGGATCTTATAGTCTATGGGCTCGTGCTTCCTTTGCTTTTCACGCTCCTCGGGAGTGCTAGCTTTCCTCCACTGTATATATGAGTCAGATACCCATAACGAGCCAACCGGAACGGGTATGAACCACATATTCCATTAGGCCCAGCGAATAGCCCACTCTCGACAAGACTCCGAAGTACGCCAAGGCTGTTTGACAAATGGTGTCTAGCTTAGGGATTTTCTGTCTTAGGCCCACTTGACCGTGTCGGATCCAAAGACGATACTCCAGTCATCGATCTAAGATGCCACCATGGCACTATCCACCTGATCAAGGGCTCACCTTCACTCTTCAATTTATTTTCCCAATAATTGCATACTCGAGTGAAATCCACCATGTATAGCCTCATTCCCATCGCAATTCATCGGAGCGATATCCTGTCACGTCAACTGGGGGATCGATCAACCGCAGCCTTTCCATCAGCCATATCTGCAAAAAGGGGACGAGAGTTAGTATCCAAGACCGAAAAAAAAAAAAAAAAAAAAAAAAACGGTCGGATAAGAAAATGGATTCTTACCTGTAAAATAATAGGACTCCCAAGATATGGATGCTCGCGGTTCGCCTTCCTGTTGTCCAATCCTAGAATGGTCTCCCTTAGAACTAAGCATGCTGGGCTCCTGCGCAGTTCCATTTGCTCCACTATGCCTAAAAATCGAGGGTCACCCCTTATCCCTTTGTCCACATGCCCTCGCAGGACATCACAATGAAGAAGGCAAAACCCATAAGCTCTGCGCCTCATAGCATAAGAGATTGTAAGGTCCTCCCTATTTATAAATTGATCGACAAATTCAAACATACGGACACCTTTTGAGATCACAAGACGGTCTACCTCAGCCTTGGTCAGTCCAAGAAAATCCTTAAATTTATTTTTATTGCCTTTAGAGCTAGGGGGTGTAGCCGGAACACTTTCTGCATCCCATCCTCCAACAGCGGCAATTTCTTCAGGAAAGGGACAAATTTCGCCTCCCGGAGAGGCAAATACATGAAAATTCGGGTCCCAATATTCAAGACAAGCATAAAAAAAGGGCCTAATTACCTTCACCAGCTTCAAACTTATGATTGATCCTAAATTAAAAGAACCCATGTCGTGTTTCTCCATGTTCATAAATTCATTCGTCCACTCCTTAATGCGATTTTCAAAGGCATACATATTTTTGTTAGAAAAATTTGAGAAGATATAGGAGGTTTTATGTAATAGACGAAGTCATGGAAGGGATAATTGTGAGAATAAAAGCTCAATCGAGGCCTCTATTTATACTATTTGACATTTCCTAATTTCTGCTGAGAACGGACTAGCTGGAGAGAAGACGCGGCAGCAGCTGCGCCTCTTCGAAGGGTCGCAGCTCCTGGTGCGCCTCTTCCCTAGGCTCGTTTCCTCGTTTGACAGTCGTGGGATCTTTCCTAATCTGTTTTAGTTAAAGCTTCCTATTCCTATAGGGACTTAATTAGGTAATTTAGATTAATTACCAAATTAATGTTTCCAAATCTTTTACGGGTTCGCTTTTCGAGGCAAAATAAACGTTTTTGCCAAATACCCACACTCACTCGTTCTTATTTTTTTTTTTTTCGGGGAATCATTTCACTCCCTCTTTTCAAAATGTTTCTGATAGACTTAGACATTTCTTTCAAATTCTTTTTTTTAGGGGGTAGCCCTCTCTACCGTCCGGTTGCGTCATTTTGTCCATTTTCGGGCACTTTTTTTTCATTTTCTTTTCTTTTTCGCGCTTATTTAGGCCATTTTAATTTTCTACGTTAATTCTTTTTTCTATAAGATTTCATACGTGAATTTCGGCAGCGTGACGGCGCAAACCGTCACATGCCATACCTGTTTTTCAAAGCTAACCTGCAGATACAACAAACACCCGGCAGCAAAGCCACCCAGGCCGTCATATATACAACAAAAATGCAAAAATATACATAAAAAATGGGCTCCTGCCCAAAATGACATCGAAAATGTACAAATGGACAAACATAAGTCAGCAAACTAGTCCTGACGACCCCTCAGCTGAGCCACTGGCCCCTCAAGGGATGCGATCGCAAAATCTCTGGCCTCGAGCTCTCTCAACAAACGGGTTGTCTCCTCCTGGGACTACGCCAGCTCAAACTCCAGGTCATGCTCCCTCTACACAAGAAAAATGGAGTGATTTTTTACTTCAATTCAATTCACAAAATTGGAGGTAATAAAAATAAAGACGGTTATAAAAGGATCATACCTGCCGCCCTGAGCCACCTATAAGGGCCTCAATGGCTGTAGCTCTAAGCTGGTTTGCCATCCTCCATAGCTCCACATGCCTGGACGGTGCCACCTTCATTCCGATACGGAGAAGGTTCAAGTAAATGCATTCCTATGTTATAAATCATAAAGTAATAATGACAGCCAAAGCTCGGGGCTTATCCTCCTCACAACATGTTGCCACTCATCCAAGCCGGCGTCAGTCACCGCCTCGCTGAAGGAATGGATCTCTGAGATCACCGTCATCCCCGTTGAGTCAGTGTACTCCAACGTCTCTGGAAAAGCTGGGATCTCGACGCCCGCCACCTCGATCTCCTACAAAACTCAAGTGGTTCATTATTCGCTAATCATTCATCATCTATCAGATCTATCAAAGACAATTAAACGGTAAATATGCTTACCACGATTGGCCAGTACGCTAGCCTCTGATGAACAAACTGAGCGTACTCCTCACCAGGGTGAAGGAGGGCGTCACTACTCGCGTCCGCCAGGTCAGCTTCCCTCTCAGCCTCTAAAGGTCCCTAAACACCGTCCGTGGAGGGTCGATGGAAACCAAAAAAGTGTCACAATAGCACACCCGAGTCAAACGCTCACCCAAGTACCACACAGGCCCCATGGATGTCATCAACAGCAACCTACTCGAACTCCGAGGACGGAGAACCTCAGCCACAAAAGCTGGAGCCCCAGAGTTGCTCTCCCAGGGCCTGGGCACCCACTAAAGCTAGAAAATGAGGGGTCATTCCTATGATCGTCTCTAAATAGTGGGAAGATAAAATGAAGATCAAAAGACACTTACGCTGTCTAAACTCAAGGCATTCACGCCCCTCCGATAAACATCATAAGAAGACCGCTGGCTCTTATGACGACACACTACCAAGTCCCTCACGACGGGGTATGCTCTCAGTATATACGCCGCTCTCGTGGGCGCAAAGCCAGGGAAGTAAGAGTTTACCCACGCCTGCAGGCAAAATAATGATGATTACAAATCGTTTTCTACAAAAATGATCTTTCTTATTTTCAAGAAAGGTTCTTACCTCGAAGAGGAGTCCAGGACCGACAGTGGCAGGAGAAATCCCCCCTTCTCCATCAACTCCGGACGGACCATGGCCCTCATATAGCGCGTGAGGACCGCAAAGCTAGGAGTAACCCACTCCCAGCGACCTAGGCTACTCAAGTCAGAAAAAAACGGAAGAAGCTTTGTCGATAGTCTCTCCCCCTTGTCTCCAAAGTAAATCGAAGTCATGAACCACCACAACCACAAACGGGCCCGCTGCTCAGAAGTACAAGGTGGTGGAGGCACCATGCGTCCATCTATCCTCACTCTCGTCGGAACCCTACCACCAAAGGAGTCCCTGACGTAGGTACTCGGCACCAAACCAGGAACCTGGGCCGCACCTATAGCCAGGTTCCAACCAACGAGACTCCTCGCCTCGGCCGAGTCTACTCTCATAGCCGCCAACAACCACATCAACGACAGACCCGAGATCATGCCGTAGTCCTCTAAGGTGACCCCGATCTCTCCAAAAGGCATATGTAAAGTCAAGGTTGTGTCCCTCTAGCCTCGTACCAAGGCACCAAAGGCTCCCCGCTCGATGATAGCCTTCTCCTCCTCCGACAGCTTCCCGAAGGCGTCCATCATCATTGTATAACCAGAGAAGGACCTCATATTCCAAGCGTCCTGCGTCAATTCAAAAGAAAGCTTTCTTTAGCTTAAAGTGTGTAAGAAGTAAACAAATAAAGGAATGATAAGCTGAAGGCTTACCATGCTCCTCGTCGTCCTATTCGACATGTGGCTTTCGCCGCCCAAATGAGATGTCTACCATCCCATTTCTCGGCTCACTCAGGCGCTCCTGCAAGATGATGGCCGCCTCGTCCTACATTGGCCCTCCGCGGGGCCTCCTCCTCTATATCCTCCTCCATCTCCTGGGCCACTTCCATAACGGTGGAAGGGTCAAAGTCAGTGTCCATGGGGTCTGTCCCTGACGTAGAAGGAATATCCTCTGCAAAATCGAAGTAAACAAGGCAGTGTTAGACACATTTTCAAGCATTTCAAGCACCATCGTTGGTCAAATTTTTCAAAGGTTTACCACACATGTGGTAGGTTAACTCAAGACGAGTCTAAGTTCAAGCCTAGTTGCGGGTTTGAGTCGAAAATTCAGCAGCATTTCGCTACGATAACAATTATGCCATACAAAAGTGTCCCGGAGGAGCTATCGCAAATTAAAAATCCGGCATAATAACAAGTTTACCCATTACTCAAGGGTTCCAAAACATAAAGTTTCATCAAAAATAGGCTCGTATAGGGCCATTTTCAAAGGGTTTTACGGTTTAGCAAGAAACCGTCACATTTCGCGCTCAAATCCTTAATACTTGACGGAAATTCGAAAGGGATACATGGTTATGTTCCTAACATGATCAATTACTTATTTATAATGTCAATTTCATGAAAAAATTTTGTTTGGGCGAAAGCCCAAAATTTTCGAATAAATGGGTATATAAACCCTAATTTTTCTACCAAAATCAAAGCTCAAATGCAAAATAAAGTAAGTACAAGACACATACCACGATTAGTCATGATCTATGGCAGGTTTTGCTCTAGTTTTGGTTCGAATTTGATCGAGTTTTGTGAAGAGAACAAATACGTTTGTGTTTTTTGAAATAAAACAAAACGCGACTTAAGTCGTGTTTTACCCAGACAGGGGTGAACTCTGGAGAAGACGCAGCACTTGCTGCGCCTTTTCTAAAGGTCGTAGCTTCTTCTGCGCCTTTTCCTCAGCGAGTTTCACCAAAAATTCCTTATAAGTTCGTTATTTGTGGGCCCGGGCTTCATGCGCCTCCTTCCCAACATATGGCTCCTTATTGGGCGTTCTCTTCATCTGAATCGGCATTTTCTCTTCAACAGACTACAAGCAACCATGATATTTTGTTCCCCAGCGAGAATTCATGATCACTAAATACAGTTCGTGGGCTTCTCCTCTTTATCAAAATTTTGCTTGTGATGACCCGAGCGGATTTTCTCCCCAACGGTGCCAAGGACGCGCCGTTGTCGATCAAACAATTTTCCTCAGCGATGCCAAGGACGCGTTATTGTCGATCTATTATTTTCTCCTCAACAGTGCTAAGGGCGCGCCGTTGTCGACTTAACATATGATTCTTCCCCATGGAGTTTGAGATAAAATTCTCCGAGGAGTACCTTCAAATCGTTCACCCTAGGAGTATTGTTAGTTATTAGACCATATTATACTCATCTTATGACAATAAAATTACTAGATAACTTTATGTAACGGTCTAATCTACATGCATGCAAAGAATAAGAGTGAAAAGTTCCTTACAATGGTAAGTATAAGGTTAAAGGGCACCACAAAGATCACCTATCTTTGTAGTTCTTGAACTAAAAAAAAATAAGGATGATCCTCCAACTATAAGTACCCAAAGTTGAATACCTCCTTTGATTGCACCCAAGATTAGCCTAAAAATACTAATTTTATTAACTAGATAATATTTGTATTAAACCTTGTATATAATAACCAATATTATGCACTAATAATATTTGATTTATATTATATTTTGTTAGTATTATATGATGATTATAAGATGAGAATATAAGGTGATATTGAGGTAAAAATTGGTCTTAAGGTAAATAGAAACAATTGTTTTTTCAATTCTTCATCATAAATGATGTTGCATGAGGTGGGTATTTATAGACCATCAAATGTAAAGAAATGAGGAACATTCCATGTGCTCCTTGTCAAAATAAGTTGACAAGTGTAGGACATAAAAGTCCCTCATAAAACTAGTCCATATGGACCTTATTTGGTTCATTTCGATTTTCGACATTTGTGTCACAAATACTTATAAGTCTTATATTTAATTATCTTATATAATTAAATATTAATTTGATTATTTAACACTTAAATAATACAAATTAACAACTAATGACCACTCAACTATTATGTAATTATTAGTTCATTTTTTCAAAATAAAATGTGTCTCATGAACCCTTATTAGCTAATTTTACAACCTCTTATAAATTTAAATAGCTAATTACCTCCGCCTCACAACATGCACACATACCGTATAAAATTAATTAATTAACTATTAATTAATAAATTCTAATAAATATTTATTAATTAATTATCACATAATTAAATAAAAAATCGACTTGGTCCGAGTTCGCAACCCGTCAGCAAAAAAATACATATTCACATGACTTATTTAAAAGTCAATTAATACAAGGATTAATTAATTTGTATCTCATACAATTAATTAGTTTTTCCATTTGGGCATCATCCTATAGGTGTCACCTAAAAGGCACACGACAGTAATGTCAAACTCTAGTCAGCCAATCATTACCGAATAACGATGACCTGCTGACAAATAAATAATATAAATCCCTAATGTTCCTTTTACGTGATTTAATATGTAAACACACTTATTGTGGAGGACACTACTCCAACAATCTCCCACTTGCCCGACACAAGTGTGCACTACCAATTCTCTTGTCCAATAATATCTCCCACTCAATGCAAGATGTCTTTCAGGTTGTTCTTGCACGTGATCATATCATAAATTTCTTTGCTCGATCAGGAGAATGACTGTCTGACCGGATAATCTACTATAGATCTCATCCGAGCGTAGCCACGCATTTCCAATCACCTCTCCTCGAGTGGCCTTGAAATAAAATATGACATAAATGGACAATCCCGTTGACCTATTTTCTTCATTCGATACAGATCACAATGACCCAGTAAATGCTCGTCGGCCTCCTTTTACGTTGCGACCTAGAACAAAAACCTAAGCCACCAGAAAACCGCACCAACTCAGACAAATTGTCGCCGGTCTAAAGAATTGACTCGAAGGAATAAATAGAAATACTAGCCACGACCTAGCAACAAAAGGATTCTATAAACGGTCATTGTTCGACAAATCGTCTCAAAATCTGCCTATGTAATCGACCAGCCATCTCTATGGCCATATGACAGTCGAACTTGTCATCTATCGCCTTATAATCTAGTCACTCTGAGACGTCACCTCATTAAGTAATTAGGGACAAAAATACAATGTTAATCCAGTTCACTTTAATAGGGTTCGACGTTGTCACTACAACCTATTTGGACAAAACAAAGTATTTAAATTCAGATATAAAAACTGAATACAACGATAAATGTAATTATCATATATGAAATAATAAATGCAATATCTTAATTATTACATATCGTATAATTTACAACAGTTCTGACATTCGTCTCAATCCCGTAGAAACTACATGACTATCATGTTTAGCTTGAGACGATGACTTGGTTGAAGGATCAGCGATGTTGTCAGTTGTCCCAACCTTACAGACTGTAATTTCCTTCCTTTCAATTAAATCTCTAATTACATAATATTTTCTAAGTATGTGTCTAGACTTGTTACTAGACTTGGGCTCTTTTGCTTGAAAAATTGCCCCACAGTTATCACAATATAAAGTGATAGGATCCTCGGCAGTCGGAACTACTTTCAGTCCCTCTAAAAATTGCCTAATCTAAACAGCTTCCTTCGCAGCTTCAGAGGCTGCAATCTACTTAGCTTCCGTTGTAGAATCAGCAGTCACAGACTCCTTAAAACTTCTCCAGCAAACCGCCCCTCCGTTCATCAAAAAGATAAAACCAGCCTGGGATTTCAAATTATCCCATCGGTTTGGAAACTGGCATCCGTAGTCAGATCGTGGAACTGTTCGTTTATGACTGCTAATAACGTGGATGTCAGTACAAAAAAAACATGGCTTAGTGCCGGGCATACCGACGGAAAAAAGAGGCCGTCAGAAAACAGGGGTTACTGACGGATTTTTGACGGAATTTCCGTCGGTATCCTTTCCTGACGGAAATTCTGTCAGTTGTAATTGGCGCGTTAACAAATTCAATGGCGCTAAAAAACATGTGTTTTTCAGGTGGGATGATGAACCAATCAAGAAATATGTTACTTGGTCGTTCACCCGTAACACAGGAGATGAGTACTTCACTAGGTAGGGTGAAGCGAGTCTCGCACAGCGTTAGAAGTTGTGGAATTACTTTGCGGTAATTATATTTTTCAATAATAATTTTCTTAAGTTTATAATAATTTTCTTAAGTTTTATATAAATAATATCACACTTGTTTTTGAAACAGACTCATGTAAGATCCATCGATCATGGCTATGATCCTATTCCTGAGTGGCAGTCGAGGGTAACGAGGCGGATTACCACTCTTATTAATGGACTAAAATATAATAAGAAAAAGCCAAAGTGGGTGCCTGATATATGGTGGGATAACCTTAAGACTAGGCCACAATATCCTACTATTGCCAAACATTCGAAAATCAACAAGACAAATAGGAAGTCGGGTGGTAAAGACGGGAAAGCATTGGGCACCCACACTCTTGGTCGGAAGAGTTGCTCTGATGCTTTTAAGGAATTGGTAAGTATTATTTATATTGCTTTTAAAAAGTGTTTAATATATATGATTGACAAATATATACTTGATTTTAATTGTTTCCATACTAATTTCAGGGTCAAGAGGCCACTCCCTACAAGTTGTTTACGAAGACGAAGAAAAATAAGAAGGGCGAGTGGTTTAATCCCCGAGCTGCTGAGATTGACGTAAGTTTTTGTATTCAATTTAATATTTATTTTTCTTAGAAATAACGATAATATCTTTCTTATAAAAATAGGTTTGGAGGCTTTGATAAGAAGAACCGGATGTTTGGGACCGGAGATAAAGGGGCCGAATTATGGTATAATCTTCCTACTAACAAAGCTGGCCGACGGTCTTTCTCTTTTGCTCCTAGCATGATTTCACAACTTTCCACCCAAATGAATGATGAGCGAGCCGCTCGAATTGCTCTTGAAAAACCCATTCGTGAACAGGCTGAACAAATGGCGGCAATGCAAAAGGCTTGGGCTGACATGCAAGAATCTCAACCCCCAAACACGTGTTCATAATTTACTCCACATAGGCGGGATGACTTTTCGGATGGTGGACACGGGTTTGGAGATGGTAGTTTTATTGAGCCTATACGTTAGAGCCTTTAGGTTAGATTAGTGTTGTCGTCTAATATGGACTATGAAAAAACATTGGTGATTTGTGTTTAATTAGTAAGACAATGTAGGAATTTGACCGACTTTTTCTGTAAAAAATTTGCGTTCAATTTTCTTTTGTTGTCTATTGATTCCCGCAATAGAGGTCGACGTGAAAATGGATTCCCGCTTGGCGGTCGACAATTTTATGTGTTTTGCAGGTTTTGGTTGTATTTCAAACGATGCAAATAGGCATCGTGGCTGTATTTGAAACGACGCAAAAAACGCATCGTGGTTGGGCAGCAGGCTGCTGTTTCCAGGCCTGATTTTTAATAGACCTGACGGAAATTCCGTCAGTAATTCTAAAATACCGATGGAATTTCCGTCACGACTTTCCCTCCCTATATTTTCCAGAAATAATCAGAACATGCCACGTGTCCTAACAACTGACGGAAATTCCGTCGGTAATCCCAAAAAATTGACGGAATTTCCGTCATTTCAAACTTTTTTATGTATTTCAACTGGGTGTCAAAAAACTGCCACATGTCATTTTGTGACGGAAATTTCGTTAGTAATTCCAAAAAACTGACGGAATTTCAATCACTTCAAACTTTTTTTATGTGTTTTAACCGGGTGTCAAAAAACTGCCACGTCTCATTTTGTGACGGAAATTCCGTCAGTATTACCATTTCCTGACGAAATTTCCGTCACTTTCCAGCCACAAATAGGGACATTTTTCCCGTCAGTGTTCCGTCAGTTATTTCAGTTACTGACGGAAATTCCGTCAGGATAGGTTTTTTACTGACGAAATAAGCTGACCCTGGTTACTGACGGAATTTCCGTCAGGAAATGGAAATACTGACGGAAAAACCGTCAGTAGGGCCTAAACTTTTCCGTCGGTATCCCGCGTTTTCGTTGTAGTGTGTGTATGTTAATTGTAATTAGTAGTTTTGCAGCGGAATTGTGTTTAATTGTACTATATATTTCGTGAATTTGGATGTAACCTGGATAGTATGGTGAATCTCGATCTCCGCCTCGCAAGGTACGAACTTGAAACACTCACAATCAACCTCGCGAGGAAGATTTTAAGACTAAACTCGCAAGCCTAATCAAACAAAGTTCACAATGGAAACTTCTATTAAAATTATGAATCTCACGTGTTGTACAGTGTCATACACGGTCCATACTTATTCTCCTACTAAGCTTCACTAATAACCTATCTTTCCTAATTCTACTCGATGTCAGAAATCCGACTCGAGATCTATTCCTTAGCTTGCTCCTCAAGCTATCTACTCCTTCCCTAAACTAACTAGGAAAGTTATTAAACTAATAATAATTAAAATACAATCAGATTTAGAGTATTCTATTTAAAATAGGATTAGGAAACATCTAGCTTTCCTAACTTTATTCAGAAACAATAAATTAATCTAAATAATAAATCCTACACGATTTAGGAAATCATGTATCCTACTTGGCCTAGGGAACCACGTCCAGCAGCTATGTGACCGGTTTTGACCTTCTTGATGTCTTGATGCAAACCACATTTTAGCATAATCTTGCCCGTTGGAACAAACCCGAATCCTTTTACCATTTGATTTATCCTCCGAGTATGCTCCTGCATCATACTCTCCTTCTTTTGATTTTAAATTTGACCTAAAATTTCGATCATGTATGCTGCCACCGGGATCAAAAACGTACCGCACAAACCGAATCATAATTGTAATCACAGTCTTAGTTAAGATCCTTTCGACTTCCTCCGTAGTAGCAATCTTCTTGTGGCTTTTATGATATTCGAACCACTCGTGCTTGTGCCTTCCACCCCAACTCCCTCTTTGCACAAGTAATCAAAAATCGAAATAACACTTTCCTGAGCTAGTAAGTTCACCGTGAGCATCTACTAGTACTGAACTCAAAAACCAACAGCACCGATAATCTTCAGCACCTAACTTCTTGTTAATCGATTTATCAAGTGGTGATTGATAAAGTTCTTTTTCTTGAAAACTTGAACAATCGTTAACATGTGACAATGCCCTACCCAATATCAGTTTATTATCATCAATTGTTTCAGCCTTGTATAGATTCGAAAATACCTTGTGCTCACTGACAATTAGTTCGTTAACTAAGCCCCTTTCAACCTACTGCTCATCCTCGTCAATAGCATCATTGAAAGGCTCAAACTTTTCCTACTTGAAAGGACCAGCGTGAATATGCAGATTGCGAATCACTGTTTCTGGTTGGTCATCATCACTCATCATTGGTTCAACATCGTATGAGACAAACCCACCTTCCTCTTTTACTTCCTCCTTCTGGATTGTACAGTCGCTTAGACTGTTTGGTAGAACAAAAGAAGGTACCATCTCGCTTAACTCGTGTATTGTAAGATCTCTTTTTTGAGGACATTCATTGGCTATGTGTCCATATCCTTGGCACTTGAAACACCGTCGTGAACTAGCACTCTTAGGTTCCATGATCACGCTTTCCCCTTGTCCTTCCCGTCTTCTGTTTGGTCCTCCTAAGACTCACTAGTTGCTGGCATCGAGTACGAGCTCGTCCCCTTTGAATAAGCATGAGGTTTTCGTGCCTTATCATACTTTTCGAACTTTAATGCTAATCGGAACACATCATTAAAACCTTCATAATTCTGGATCTCGACTCTTTTAGCAAACACGGGTGTTAGGCCCTTGATAAATCTCGCCACTCTTAGCTCTTTTTTCTCCTCAAGATCACACACGATTGACATCTTTTCGAATTCTTTGATATAATCAGTCACGGACATGCTTTCTTGCTCGAAAGATTAGAGCTTTAAGTAGTTATCTTGTTCATAGTCCCTTGGCACGAACCGTTTCAGAAGATGCTTCTTCAATTTCAGCCAAGATTCGATCTTTGCTTTACATTCTTTCTTTCTTTGCTTCTTTAAGTTCCCGTACCATAAAGATGCATACTTTGTAAGCTTCAAGATTGCAACTTTAAATTGCTTCTTGACATTATACTCCTTATATTCGAAAACCCTTTCAGCTTGTCTTACCCAATCCAGAAATTTTTTCGGATTCATCTCGCCATCAAAGTCTGGAATATCGAGTTTTAAACCCTTATCATCATCGTTCTTGTTTCTCGACTTTCCCTTTGGCTGATCGTCTTCCTCAAATTCGGATGGACTGTCCGAACTCTTTTTCTTCTCCTTATCCTTCAACATGGCTGCTATGTTCTTCAACACATAAGACATCTGAGCCATCTCTATCTTCAGCTCGTTATGACTGTCTTCCCATGTTTTCGGAGCATCATCACCGTCTTTAACCATGATTAGCAACGTCCCAAGACAGATCTATTAAGGAATAAATCTGAACCTTGCTCTGGTAACCAATTTGATGTAAAACTATGTGAATAAACTGAAGGAAATGTAGATTCACATACATATTAACATACTCATATATGTCGAAATTAATTTGTCATAAAATTAAAAGTGGATTTTATGCATGCAAACAAGATAAAAATAGAGGAGAAATCATGTCCTTACATTGAAGATTTCGGTTATATTGGGCACAAGAGAGATCACCTTTCTCTCTTGTTCTTGAGCTTTCCCTTATGGAAGAACAAAGATCCAAGTGTAGGATCTCTCCCTAAGCTTTATACCCAAGGCTTTCTCTTAATTTAATTAATATTACAAGAACTAGTATAATATTAATTAGGTAGAAAATTGAACCAAAATATTTATAAAACACTTATATATTTCGGTTTTTGGGAAGGAAGAAGATGGGAGTTTTTATCTCTCTAAAACTCTTAGATTAGATTGTGTAAAGAATGAATGATACACCCATAACATTATAGTGTATTAGTGGTTTTTCCTCTCTAAAAAACCGGCCAAGAGGAGGTGGAGAGGAGCCAATGCATGGACTCATTTGTCTTCACAATGCACCATAGGGTTGCATGGCTAGATTAATAGGTAATCATTGTGTTTACCATTAACTTAATAAAACACAATATTATCCTAATCCACCTCCTTATTTCGGCACAATGGGATAATATGGAATCCATATTCTTTTTGTCAATTGTCAATATGTCACATGTCTTATGTCACATAAATTTGTTATGTAATTTTTAACATATTAAAAATCAACGTATTAATAAAAATACGTCACATACAAAAATCGACTTAGTAATTTCACAATTACTTGTGCCAAAATATTTTACCATTTATAAATTACAACCGATTGTATTTATAACGATTCATTCAAATTTAATTGTTACATTAAACAATTATTTCATCCGAGTAATCATACAATTCAATTACTCAGACCGTATCTCATTTAATCACATTTCAATTTGATACGTAAATTTTACTTCCAAAAACGTCCGTCAATTTTCAAGTAATTTAATTAACTCGTAACATTATACGATTAATTAAATAATCAATTAAGAGTGTTGCCCTATAGGTATGACCTAGGGGGTCAACTGATCACCACCGTCGCACGACATAAAGTAATGTCAAACTCTAGTCGACCAACCATTACCGATATATGTTGACCAGATTGACAAGAATAACAATATTACTTCCCAATTGTATTCTATATAATGAGACTTAAACATGTGATCATCATGATCAACAGTCGTGATCGCATTATTGTCGGAGGACACATATTCCAACAATCTCCCACTTGTCCTCGACAAGTGTGCGTCACCAATTCTCTTGTCCTATTACTATCTCCCACTCAATGCAAGGTGTCTTTCAGGTCGTACTTGCAAGTGATCATATCGAGAGTGGTTTCCTCGATCTGGAGAATAACTGATTGACCGGATTTATCCACTCTGGATACCTTCCGAGCGTGGCCACGCATTTCCAGTTCATTACTCCTCGAGTGGCCCTGAGATATTGTTATAACCCTGACCAGGGATGGACAATTCCTATCGCACTCATTCCCTCGACTAGCCACAGCCATCATAACCCAAAATATGCCCATTTGACCCCATTTACGAAGGTCGTAGTAAGACAAATCAAAGTTAATCTGAAACTGTGCCATCTTAGGAGAATAGTCTTTAGTCAAAAGAATCGACTCATTTGAATACTATAGTAGCTCTCGCCACGACCAGGCTATATAAATTTGCCAGAACTCTATAAGCGGTCATTAGGCCCGACAAAATGTTCCTAACAGTTTGCCTATGTGATCGACTAGTCATCTCACATGACTTTATGGCACTTGAACTTGCCATCAATCGCATCACACTCTAGTCACTTCGAGACGTCACCTCATATAAGTAACTATGGGCAAAAACAATGTTAATCCATGTTCACTTTAACGGGGTTCAATTGTCTCTACAACCCGTTTGGATATAACAATGTACAAGGTGAGTTAATAATAACTCAAACGACAAATGTCGACATCACACTCGGGTAGTCAATATCATATTACAACCTTGTGATGTATATCATCAGTGTAAATACTTATTGATTGCAACAGAAGTTTGACATCCCATGTGTCCATGTGTTCAAACTTCTTACACTTGCAATTTCCTTCACATTCATGTTCTCTCTCATAGCATGAATCTTACCAAGTACACATCAAGGTTCCCGACCTTGGTTTCGGTTCTTTAATCTTGAAAGAACTTTTTTATCGAGTATCACATAGCGAACGAATTTGTGATGAATGATATAACTTGTACTGATCAAGTACTCCATCCACACACAATGCACTAGGTATATGTTTTGTAGAATCTTGTAACAATTGACAAGATTATTTAGCTTAGCACTTCTCACAAGTCCTAGCTTGACTAGGAAAGATTGATTTTTGAATAACCTCTTATTCAACCAAGCATTTTTCCAAAACTTCTCATTTCTCTTTCTAGGCTTGAAGGAATTGGGATTCTCATAAATCCTCATATGTGCTCGGATTTTCTATAATATGTGCAACCTCTTAACACATAATGGATCATTCCGTCAAACACTGAAATCGCTCATCGGATTCTACTTGAGAATTCATGACATTTCTATTATGGCTTACCAATCAATCATCATGCTCTTATGCATATGATTCATAATTGGACATGTACATGATCATTCTAATGGCGGAAACATTAGTTACTAATAATCATGAGATCAACCGTTCATAGATTCAATGAACAACCATGACTGCTAATGGCAATTCCATTTTCATCTACATGAACAACCTATGTGAATGTTGATACGATGTGTATCTCTTAATACTAATCCAACATCCCTTGATGTAATTGGATTCATCATAGTCCATGTTCATCCAGAATTGAAAACTCAAATGCTTCTTTGTGCAGAAGATATCAGCTCGTCATTTCTTAATGAGTAATGAGTTTTATACATTCAAGGATGATAGCTCCCACTAAATTCCATGTCTTCACATGAGAATTTCCTAACTCCCACTCAATTCTACACATTTCGAAATTGACTTCTCAATCGAAATTTATTCAAGGATTGAAATATAAATTGCATTGCCAAGTTATTAGGATAAAACCATATATGTTCCCATCATATCTTTTCAAAATACCTATTTTGAAGTGGTCTTATTTTAAACCTTACAGAAAGAGATTTTTAAATCTCCAACACACTCATGTCATAATGACGTGTAGTAATGTCATTATTCAAAAATATAAGCAATATCTAGAATACGTCCTTCGCAAATACCCTTTTGGAAGGAGGTTTAACCATTTCATAGGGAGGTTAAGCAATGACATTTGTGTGGTTAAAACTTTGGCCATTGAAGATATCGGTATATCAATCTTTGCAACTCGATCATAACTAGTATGTTACTTTGATTCATTTAGGCTCTTAAGTAAATCTCAAGGTTGAAACTATTGGTCAAATATTTCATAAACTAAGTCAAAACTTGTTGAGACTTTACATTAGTCATTTTCTTCCAAAACCTTCTTTTGGCCTCCTCGTGTAGTTATCTTGAGAATATACTCTTATGATTACTACACTTGGTCTCTTTAGTCATATAGAACTAACTTGAGACCATAGATCTCATCTATTCGGCATACTATGTAATTAAATATACCTTCATTCAAATCATTCTCTCTTGCGTAGATCTTCATATACACAAGTACACAATATAATCTTGCCTTGTGTGTTGTGTCCTCATTTTCTCCCACTCTATCTTTAGAATAAATACACTAAACATTCAAAGATAGCATATGAGACACAAATTAATGATGTTGAAGTATAAGGAGAACTATCTCATAGATAGACTAATGGTCATTGATTTCATGAGTGTTCTTGGTGATAGACATTCCTTTAAGAGAGTTCATAGACTCAAAATCGCTTCATAAATGATCATACACAAGCCTTAAGCATGTGGACATATAATGAAACCCGTCATTATATTTGTCTATTAGATCACTTTAAGTGAATAATCTTATGTTCCTAAGAGCAAGCATTTAAAGATGAAAATTTAGAATATAAAGGATAAATGATAAAACGGGTGACTTGGGTTGCAAACCAAGTCACCATCATCCAAAATACAAACCATTATCCAAAATACTTTTCCATGTCGAACACGGAAACTTAAAGTTCTAAAATCCAAAACATAACTTTAAATAAGACAATGAAAAGCAAAGCTCCATAAAAGCTATCCTTAGCTTCTCCATGGTTTCTTATGCTTGCTTTTCCTTTCCTTTGTCTTTGCTTGGTGGAGGCCCTATTTACAATAAAAGGGAGATACATTATCACAACTTTGCATCATATTACCATAGTTGAATTTAGAAACATAAAAGAAGGTTAGTCATTTACCTCTTTGGAGTGATCTTTCCAGGTTTGATATCACCAAGGTATTTGGAACAATTTCTTTTCCAATGTCCCATGCCATTACAATAATGGCACTTATCAAGAGGACCCTTCTTGACTTTGGAGGTGCTAGCTTCAGAAAACTTAGCTTTGGTGAATGTGGGAGTTTGCTTCTTGCCCTTTCTCCCATTCTTCTTGAACTTCCCCTTACTCTTAGTGCTTATGTTAAGCACATCTTTGGGAGGGTTCACATTTAACCCCATGTCCCTCTCGGCTTGCACAAGTAACTTGTGCAACTCCGCAAGAGACACGTCCTTGTCTTGCATGTTAAAATTCACCCGGAATTGCACATATGCCTTGACTTTGGACAAGGATTGTAGAATCCTATCTACGATGAGTTCTTTGGGGATTTCAACCTTTTGAATTTTCAAGGTCTCGACAAGCTCCATGAGTTTGAGCACATGAGGGCTAACCTTTTGGCCCTCTTTGAAGTCGAGATCAAAGAATGCCGCGGCCGCCTCATATAGGACGATCCGCGGAGTTTGTGAAAACGTGGTCACAAGTTTGGAGTAAATCTCATTCGCATTGCCCATTTTAAAGGCTCTCCTTTGGAGGTCCGTCTCCATCGCAAATATTAAGACATTTTTCATTGCGGCGGACTCCTTTTGGTAAGCCTCATATGCTTCCCTAGTGGCCGCGGTGGACCTAGTGGAGGGTTCGGGTGGAGAGGCCTCGGTAAGGTAACGAAGCTTGTCGTCACCTTCGGCGGCTAATTTGAGTTGGGCATCCCATTCGGAGAAATTTGACCCATTCTTTTCAAGTTTACATCGATCCATAAAGGATCGGAGCCAAGATGAACTAGCGAGTGGTGTAGCATTAGGAGTTGGTGTTGATGTTGCCATTTGTTATGAAAAAGAAGTGGTCTACAAAACAAAAATATATAAGGAGTAAAACAAATGTCGTTTTAATAATAGTTGTAAAAAATATAATTTAAACAAGTTTTATGCATTTTTCTAGTGACCTCTACCCAACTAGATAAATGATTCCAAGACCCAAATTCATATCGACTTAGGCACGGTATGGCCGATGAAACCTTTATCAATATAACTCGGTGTATTAACGTTTTAATCGATTCTACTTCTAGAACTCTTGGTCGATAAAATTACTCTAATAATTATCTATAGCCCAGAACACATGCAACTACGGTCGCGAATACTTCCGTTGAGCTCAATCCAAATTTCGAATAAATGTGTCCATTATCCAAATCCACATCAACTTGGGCACGGTATGGCCGATGAAACCCTCATTAACATGAACTCGGTGGATTAACACTCATCACCCACTTCCCCTACGTAACAAGGTTTGTACCCCGGTAGGGCCGAGTGCACTCCCTCGCGAAATAGGTTTTCATGGTTTCTACTATTTGGTAAGGCTATGTCTCAATTGTTTGTTTTAGCGAGAGGTCATGTCAATTTATTATCTATCACGTTTTAAGTGAACTAAAGCGGTGAACTATGATAATTCTAATTGACACGGTCGATAAACTCGATAAAATAAAGATGCATGTTTTAGTTATGGCGATTTAGCGATGCATGTGACATAAAATAAAATGCAAGCATAAAGATAAATAAATCCTAGTATGGCCTTTCCTAAAATAGAAAAACTATTTTACTATTACATATTCGGAAACCAACTCCATTGGTCCCTTGAACTTCGGTTGTGGCACGCATCTCGAGGTAACACCGTCTTTATGTATCGCCATTCTTGAAGAAATCCGTCTTTTGGAACTCCGGAATGAATAAAATTACATAACAAATTACATAATTTCCTATTATACATTTGTAACTAAAATAAAATAAATCTATTAAATTACAAAACGGTGATACGAGATCACAATAAAAATTACAACCGAATCGGTATTCCCATACATTTCGGGAAATACCAATTAAAATCTAAGGCCATACTAAGTAAAATTACATAATTCAAAATTACATAAATTAAAATTATGACAATCATAAAGAAAATGCAGCATTATAATATGTATGAACATGCTCAATTTTGATGCTAAATCGCCTTCAAATAGCCAATATCGTATATTACTCGGTTTTTACGGATTTGCGTGATTTCAACATTTTATAATCACAAAAATACATAAACTCATATTTATGCATAAGTTAATTACCCTAACCTCTTAGGACTCAAAATTTAGTCTTCACTAATAATTTGACCATAATTACCCTTATTTTATAAAATTGTTCATAAATGGACCAAAAATTACAAAAATAAGCCATAAACTTCAAATAAATCGCACAATTTCAAATAAATTTGAAATTTGAAATTTAAACTCATGAACATTCTGGAAAAATTCCATGACACTCATAATGTTCAAAATCTTAGGTTAAAAATTTCGAAAATTTTCCGGAAAAACAATGTTGCGGTTTATCGATTTTTAATAAAATAATCATAAAAACATGGAAAAATTATTTTCATTAACTTTTCAATTTTAGATCTGAAAAAGATAATAAAATGCAACATTAGATGTTTTTCCTAAGTCATAGATTATGTTTTATTAATTTTCCACTAATAATGTCACTATTTATGCTATTTTTCTTCAAAAATTCATAAATCATGCAAAAGACTTCTTTATAGCCAATTATTTTACACACATCTTGTAAAATTGCATGTGAAAACATATTAATTTTCTATGACCAGATTCGAAATTTAACTCATATTAACCTATTTTTCACTTAAATCCGAATTTAATAATGAAAAATTCATTTTTCGAGCATAACAAGTCCAAAAATTATGAAAATTTACAGGTTATCTCAAAATAATATATGTGACAACATATCAAAAAATCAACTTAAAATTCGAAGTATAGCTAATTTTAGACCAAAAATGACATTTTTACTCATAAAATCACATTTAAATGCCATTATGGTAAATTATGAACAATAAAAATCCGTAAAATTAACCAAAATATCCTAAAACATTTTAGGACCAGAAATATTAACATGCATGGATTAATTTCGTGATATCTCATAATAACACAAATTTTACAAGTTTTATTTGTTATTCTTATAACTCGGAAAAACTTTTAACCGATTTGCATGCAAACAACCTTGGCTCTTGATACCGATTTGAAGGAAATGTAGATTCACATACATATTAACATAATCATATATGTCGAAATTAATTTGTCATAAAATTAAAAGTGGATTTTATGCATGCAAACAAGATAAAAATAGAGGAGAAATCATGTCCTTACATTGAAGATTTCGGTTATATTGGGCACAAGAGAGATCACCTTTCTCTCTTGTTCTTGAGCTTTCCCTTATGGAAGAACAAAGATCCAAGTGTAGGATCTCTCCCTAAGCTTTATACCCAAGGCTTTCTCTTAATTTAATTAATATTACAAGAACTAGTATAATATTAATTAGGTAGAAAATTGAACCAAAATATTTATAAAACACTTATATATTTCGGTTTTTGGGAAGGAAGAAGATGGGAGTTTTTATCTCTCTAAAACTCTTAGATTAGATTGTGTAAAGAATGAATGATACACCCATAACATTATAGTGTATTAGTAATAATAAGAGGAAAAACCAAGTGGTTTTTCCTCTCTAAAAAACCGGCCAAGAGGAGGTGGAGAGGAGCCAATGCATGGACTCATTTGTCTTCACAATGCACCATAGGGTTGCATGGCTAGATTAATAGGTAATCATTGTGTTTACCATTAACTTAATAAAACACAATATTATCCTAATCCACCTCCTTATTTCGGCACAATGGGATAATATGGAATCCATATTATTTTTGTCAATTGTCAATATGTCACATGTCTTATGTCACATAAATTTGTTATGTAATGTTTAACATATTAAAAATCAACGTATTAATAAAAATACATCACATACAAAAATCGACTTAGTAATTTCACAATTACTTGTGCCAAAATATTTTACCATTTATAAATTACAACCGATTGTATTTATAACGATTCATTCAAATTTAATTGTTACATTAAACAATTATTTCATCCGAGTAATCATACAATTCAATTACTCAGACCGTATCTCATTTAATCACATTTCAATTTGATACGTAAATTTTACTTCCAAAAACGTCCGTCAATTTTCAAGTAATTTAATTAACTCGTAACATTATACGATTAATTAAATAATCAATTAAGAGTGTTGCCCTATAGGTATGACCTAGGGGGTCAACTGATCACCACCGTCGCACGACAGTAATGTCAAACTCTAGTCAGCCAACCATTACCGATATATGTTGACCAGTTGACAGTAACAATATTACTTCCCAATTGTATTCTATATAATGAGACTTAAACATGTGATCATCATGATCAACAGTCGTGATCGCATTATTGTCGGAGGACACATATTCCAACATAAACGAGTATGAACATATCGTGGAAATGTTTGTTTCTGACTGCTAATAACGTGGATGTGTATGTTGATTGTAATTGGCAGTTTTGCATCGGAATTGTGTTTAATTGTACTGTATATTTCGTGAATTTTGATGTAACCTGGATAGTTTGGTGAATCTCGCTCTCCGCCTTGCAAGGTACGAACTTGAAACACTCACAATCAACCTCGCGAGGAAGATTTTAAGACTAAACTCGCAAGCCTAATCAAACAAAGCTCACAATGGAAACTTCTATTAAAATTCTGGATCTCACATGTTGAACAATGTCATACACGGTCCATACTTATACTCCTACTAAGCTTGACTAATAAGATATCTTTCCTAATTCTGCTCGATGACAGAAATCCGACTCGAGATCTAATTCCTTAGCTTGCTCCTCAAGCTATCTACTCTTTCCCTAAACAACCTAGGAAAGTTATTAAACTAATAATAATTAAAATACAATCAGATTTAGGGTCTTCTAATTAAACTAGGATTAGGAAACATCTAGCTTTCCTAACTTTATTCAGAAACAGGAAATTAATCTAAATAATAAATCCTACACGATTTAGGAAATCGTGTATCCTACTTGGCCTAGGGAACCGTGTCTAGCAGCTATGTGACCGGTTTTGACCTTCTTGATGTCTTGATGAAAACCACATTTTAGCATAATCTTGCCCGTTGGACCAAACCCGAATCCTTTTACCATTTGATTTATCTTCCGAGTATGCTCCTCCATCACAACCTCTTATACGTAATTCAGATTCTCCTCCAAACACTAAGAATGAATCCTTAGTCCTTCTCAAGTACTTCATAATATTCTTGACGGCTATCCAGTGACTCTCACCTGGATTTTACTGAAAACGACTCGTCATACACAAAGCATACGAGACGTCAGGACGAGAACACATCATAGCATACATGATCGATCCAACAGCGGAAGCATAGGGAATTGATTTCATGCGTTCAATATCCTTAGGCTCAGTTGGACACTGTGACTTACTCAAAGTAATCCCACTGCGTATCGGTAGAAAACCTCTCTTGGAGTTTTTCATATTGAATCGGTCAAGAATCTTATCAATATAGGTTTCTTGACTCAAAGCTAATATCCTTTTTGATCTATCCCTATAGATCCGGATACCCAAGATGCGTTGAGCTTCTCCTAAATCTTTTATTTGGAAGTGATTTCCTAACCACTTCTTAACATAAGCAAGCATATCAACATCATTCCCAATGAGTAATATGTCGTCCATATATAAAAGTATGAAAACAACTTTACTCCCACTAAAGTTCATGTATAAACATGGTTCCTCAACACTTTGAGAAAAACCATCATGTTTAATAACATGATCAAAACGATGATTCCAACTCCTTGATGCTTGCTTAATACCATAAATGGATCTCTTAAGTTTTCATACTTTGTTAGGATTTTTAGTATCATCAAAACCTTCAGGTTGTGTCATAAACACTTCCTCTTCAGAAACCCGTTTAGGAAGGCAGTCTTGACATCCATTTGCCATATCTCATAATCATGAAGTGCAGCAATTGCTAACATTATGCAAACAGATCTAAGCATAGAAACTGGTGCAAAAGTATCAACATAGTGTAAACCATGAACTTGGGCGAAACCTTTTGCCACCAATCTAGCTTTGTAGACATCCTTATGTCCATCCATGCCAATTTTGATTTTAAATATCCACTTACACTGAAGAGGTCGAACATCTTTAAGTAAGTCAACCAGGTCCCATACCTCATTATCGTACATGGAATCCATTTCGGATTGTATGGCTTCGAGCTATAGCTTAGAGTCAGAACTAGTAATAGCTGCTTTGTAGGTCTTAGGTTCATCACTTTCCAAAAGTAAAACCTCATAGTCACCATCTTCCTCGATAACACCAAGATATCTATCAGGCTGGTGACTAACCCTTTCTGACCTCCTAGGTTCAGAAGGAACAATAACCGAATCAGACGTAGAAGGAACATCTTCCTATACCGTCACATCAGTTTGTGTCTCTTGAACTTCATCAAGTTCAAATTTTCTCCCACTCTTTCTTCTAGAAATAAACACTTTTTCTAGAAAGACAGCTTCACGAGCCACAAACACTTTGTTCTCGTTACTATTGTAGAAGTAATATCCACAAGTTTCCTTAGGGTAGCCTACAAAAATACATTTGTTAGAACGAGGTGCAAGCTTATCGTCAGAGTTGCTCTTGACATAAGTATCACAACCCCATACTTTCATGTATCGCAAATTCGAGACTTTTCCTTTCTATATCTCATATGGAGTTTTGTCAGTTGCTTTAGTGGGACTTTGATTAAGTGAGCGTATAGCAGATAAAATGGCAAACCCCCAAAATGACTTAGGTAACTCAGTTTGACTCATCATTGATCGGACCATATCTAATAAAGTTCGATTCCTCCTTTCTGCCACACCATTCAATTGTGGTGTGCCAGGAGGAGTTAATTAAGATACAATACCACAGTCTTTAAGGTGATCTTTAAAGTCATTGCTTAAATATTCCCACCACGATCTGATCGTAATGTTTTAATCTTCTTATTTAATTGGTTTTATAATTCATTCTGAAACTCTTTGAACTTGTCAAAAGTTTCACTTTTATACCTCATTAAGTAGACATACCCATATCTACTCATGTCATCGGTGAAAGTAATGAAATAGTCATAATTACCTAGAGCAGTGATAGTCATTGGACCACATACATCGGTGTGTATCAAACCCAATAACTCACTAGCTTGAGATCCTTTTCCTAGAAAAGGTGCACGAGTCATCTTGCCAAGAAGACAAGATTCGCATATGCCAAATGATTTGAAATCAAAAGGTTTAATTATACCAGTCGACACTAGTCTTTTAATGCGTTTCTTGTTGATATGTCCTAATCGACAATGCTATAAATAAGATAGATCGGGATCACCTGTTTTGAGTCTTTTATTATCTAATTGATAAACATTGTTGCAAGTGTCTAGAATATAAATACCATTGATTGAAATAGCTTGGTTATATACAATCCCTTTAATGGAAAAAGTACAACACTTATCTTTCATTACAAAAATAAAACCTTCTGTTTTTAAAACAGATACTGATATTATATTGTGAGACAACGTTGGTACAAACTAACAATTATTTAGAAACAACTGCAAACTCGAAGCTAAATTAAGTACATAAGTTCCTACTGAAACGGCGGCTACTTTAGATCTGTTACCCATTCGGAGATCAACATCACCCTTATTTAGGTTCCTTACGCTTTTTAGGCCCTGTAAGTGATTACACAAGTGAGAACCACAACCAGTATCTAATAACCAAGTTGTATTTGAAGCGCAATTTATGTCTATCATAAAAGATTCGGTTGAAAAATTACATGTTGGCTTCACAATGCCATCTTTGATGTCATCCAAGTATTTGGAGCAATTACGCCTCTAATATCCCTTGTTATTACAATAATTACAAGTGTCTTTAAGAGGATTACCCTTCTAAGGTTTAGGCTTGGTAGAGCTATTCGATATAGGCTTACGTTTGCCCTCTACCTGTACAGGCTTCTTACCTACATTCCTCTTAAACTTCTTCTTCCCCTTCACATTGATCGCAAGTACATCCCTTCTCGTACTCCCACTCAATCCCATGTCCTTCTCCGCTTGCACAAGCAGAGAATGGAGCTCATGTAGACTTCTCTTCATGTTTGTCATATTATAATTTACGCTAAAATGGGTAAATCCTTTGACATTTCAAAGAGAGTGGAGCACTCGGTCCACCACAAGCTCAACAGGGATCTTACATCCCAACCCATCTAGAGTTTCCACGTACTCAATCATTTTAAGTACTTGTGATCTCACGGGTTGTCCATCGTTGAGGTTAGCCTCAAAGAAATGGACTGCGCTGTCATATTGGATAATCCTTGGGGCTTGAGAAAACATGGTAGAAAGCCTCGAGAAAACCACATGAGCATTGCGGAATTTGACGCATTGCCTTTGTAAGGGAGGATCCATAGCAAAAATCAAAACATTTTTTACAGCGGCAGATTCTCTTTTATATTCATTAAAAACCTCCCTTACATCGACAGTGGCCCTAGTACTAGGCGAAAGGGGTGAGGAATCGACTACGTAGCGTAATTTGCCATCACCCGCGACAGCTAATCGAAGTTGTTCTTCCCAATCATTAAAATTACTACCGTCGGCTTTTAATACATATTTGTCCATAAAATAACGAAGTCATGAATCTTTAGATATTGAGACGGTTTGATTAGAAGAAGCCATCGTGATTACTACAAGAAGGAAATGAAAGGAAAATTAACATTTATCGTTTAAACATTTTTACTTGTAAAACTATTTTAACAAGTTCCCATTTATATAATGATCTCCCACTGAATTATATAAATGATTCCAAGATCCATCTTAATATAAACACGGGCACGGTGGACCAATTCAACCCATATTTATATAAATTTGTTGAGTCAACAATTTTGACTGATTCTACTATTAGAACTCTTGGTCGACGGATTTTCTTAAAATCTATCTTTTCGCCCCAGAATTAAATATGGGCACGGTGGATGGATTCAACCCATATTAATCCCGTTGAGTCCAACCAATTTTCACGCGTAATAACTTTTATTACCCTACTTACCCAACGTAAATAGAGAGTACTTTAGTGATCCGAACCTACCTCTAATGAAGAAGGGATTCATAGGTGCTAATACTTGGTAAGGCTTGTAATACTACGGTTTTCCTAAGTTGGTACTCGGCCGAGTATGGCCTACTCGGTCGAGTAGAGTGTGTCGTGTATCCGGGTTTGGCTACTGCCCAGGAACACTTGGCCGAGTATGTGGAATACTCGACCGAGTAGAGGGTACTCGGCCGAGTATAATCTATACTCGACCGAGTATCCGTTCTGACGAGTGTTATTTCCGCGGTTTTGATTAAAATGATTAGAGATTATATATAATCGTTCGTCAGTTTCTAAAGCCATTTCTTCCAAAACATAAACTATGTTTCATTCTCCTCTAATCATCTTCATCAATTCCAAGGCAAAGGTCGTCGATTGTGGGTTCTAGCATCTTATTTCGTGTCAATCCTCGTAGTAAGTGTCTCATCCTTATTGATCTATTGTCGTTCTTATACGTTAACAAACCCTAGTTTGGGTTAATTTTGGGGTTTAGGGTTTGGTCATCATATGTGTGTTGATTGTTGATTATCATTGTTGTAGGTGATGATGTGGTGTTTGTTATGCGTGTGTATGATTGATTGCAGCGTAGCGGATTGCGAAAAGGTAGGGTTTCCCTACTCAGTTCCTGTTTAATTGATTTGAGATATATTGTTGTACTGTGTATGATTGTTGTCTGCTGATTATCATTAGAGTGGTTGTGTGGTGGTGGTGTGGTGATTGTGATGGAGTTGTGATGATTGTGGTGGAGTCACTTGCGGGAGTGGCTTCACACCCTAGTTTGCCCTCCGTGGAACCCGCAACGGGAGGGGATGTGCACATTAAGGGACAGGGTTATCGCTTGTTGATGAGCGGGATTTTGGTGGGGATTGGCTGCGGTCCCCCACTGGCGGTGTGGGCTACCTGTTGCGATGGGTAGTCTGGCAGGGCTACACACCTCGGTGTGTAGTCGGTTACTGTGTGAGATCGCGAGACCGGGGACGGATGATGATCAGCTGGTTGCTTTATACGCTTGTCTTATTTTAATTATATAGTAACTGACCCCGTTGTGTTTTGTAAAACCTGCAGTGATCCATTCGAGGATGGTGAGGAGACTGTGACAGGTGATACACTTGATGAGCTTGGGGCAGACATGGGAGAGTCACCACGCCAGATTAGTTATCACCGTCAAGAGTCTTAGTTGTCTTTTTATAGTTGTTAGTTTTTGAATGATACTTATGTTGGATTTTGAGACAATGTAACTTTTATAATTCTCGTACTTTAATAAATGTGTTTAGGACTATTGCTGTTGATATTTACTAACCTCGGGCAACCGAGATGGTAACAGCGTTTCATGCTGGGGTAGTCCTGGTAAGGTACCTTGGTATGAGGGGGTGTTACAAAGTGGTATCAAAGCCGATGATTCTGGCACATAAAACTAATGAACCCAATGAACTTAGGGAGTCTAAATAAAATGAACCCGGGGAGAGTTGTTTGGAGTTACCGCAAAGACTTGGGAGGTGTCCCAAAGTCGCATTACGGCCCTTACGATTACGGGTGTTCATTGGTCCGTGACCGGACCGGACCGAATAAAACTCTCTGGATCGAAGACCAAAGAAGGGTTAAGAGGTGGACCGAGGACCGGACCATATTAATATTGGTCCGGTCCAGTCTGGACCATAAAAACACGTGGACCAGACTAGATCGGACCAATTGGACCAAAGTGGACCAAATATTATTCTCATTGACATGTTTTATCATATAAAACTAGAACTCGAGAACTTCGTAACGATCAAAATAAACAACATTATTTTCTTACTAGATTTAACTACATAATTACACATCTTATAATACGTGTAAACAAAGTAGAAAATAAAATCAATAATATTACAATTTAAAATATTCTTTTCTTACATAACTTTGGTCCATGGTCCGGTCCGCGGTCTATTCGGTTTTATCCAGGATCGGACCGAAGACAAAAGTAGAATAAATAAGTGGATCGTGGACCGGACCAAATAAAATTCGGTTCGGTCTGGTCCGGACCAAATGGTCCGGACCACTGAGTGAACAGCCCTACTTACGATCTCAAGCCGGTCACATGGGGGGGATTGTTGTGTGTCGAGTCATATGTGTGTAGTACATGTGGCATGAGTGTTGTGCATGATTGAATGAAATGACAAAGGAAGTGGAATGTAATGGTAGTTGAAAGATGTATCGAAAATTTATTGATGTTAAACTTTGAGTATGAACTATGTTGGCATGTTAGGTGTTTATTATGTGGCTTTCAAAAGGGTAGTGGTACATGTGTATATGATCATGATGATGTTGATGTTTGGTTTGTTGGTAGTAGTATGTGATTAAGGTCATCCGTCTATATACATGAATGTCGTGTTTAATTTATATGTGGGTATGATAAAGGTCCATCTATGTACTGGTTTCTTGAAGTATTGGGTCGTTATTGTTTGTTTTATTCATGTCAAGTTGTTTTGTTAAGAAAAATTGATTTTTATAAAGACCGATTATGGTAGGATCGTCTTAAAACTATCATAAGTCGAGTTGTAGAAATGATATTGCTGTGATTCTAATTGGAGGTGATAGCTTGTCCTTTTTCGATTCTAACGATAGGTCACATGCCCAAAATGACCAAGTAACTAGTAAGATATGACTGTTTTACGAAAACTGAACGATGTTGAGAACTGTGCCGATACTCGACAGAGTAGTCCCTACTCGGTCCTGCCGAGTATCTTTCATACTCGACCGAGTATTCCATATTCGGCCGAGTAATCTCCCTATGATAGTCCTATTTAGCTTCTGGAGTCGTGAACACGGCCGAGTAGTCTCATTACTCGACCGAGTATCCTGTACTCGGCCTAGTATGCCATGTACTCGACCGAGTACCTCAGTGGGCGGCCATTTTGAGTCGGTGGCTATGTTCTTACCTTTTTTTTAGTCGGTGGATATGTTCTTACATTGTTTGAGTCGTAGGGTATGTACACATGTATGTTTTGGGTCTTAAATCGTTCTTATATATATGTGATGGTCTCGATACGTAAGTTACCAAATGCTATGATAGGGAGAATGCCGGCTTGTGAGGGACATGTGTTGGATAAGGAAGACATGTGTTGATGTGGATGTGAGGGATAGTGGAAAAAGGAAACGGAGGAATGATGAGCTAATCGAGGTAAGGAACATGTTTTATGAGATATGGTGAGTGATATAGTCGTGTGTTGAGTAATATAAAAGTAATTGTTTATGGGCAAGAGTGATATAATTGTAAAGAAATGTGAGAATGCAAAGGTTGATATGAGGGATGCAGATAGTGTTAAATTTGGATATGTAAGGGTTTATGGAGGGAGACGGTTAGAATTGTGTTGGTTAAGGATATATGTAATGAAAGGTCGTTATAGAGGGATAGAAACGAATGGTGTATACTGAGATCGAGTTATGCCGCGATGAGTAGATAGTGGCCGAGTTTGGGAATTTGGATTATCAAGAGGTGAGCCTAATGTGTAATTCTTTGGGTAATTAACATATGAGGTGAATGGTTGGTTTTCTATGGATACAAAAGGGAGATACAACTAATTAAAGGGTAACCGTTAGTTGTGGGGACTTGATGGTGACAAGTGTGAGTAAGTAGTATGATGAGAGAGGATGAGTGATAAAGAAGAATGAGAGGATATTTATATGAATTAATGGAATTCGAGTTGTGGGACAATAAGGAGGTAATCGGAGTACTCAAGAGTTAGGTAGAAGAAGGAAAGAGGTGAATTATTAATTGGTATTATTGGATGGAACTAAATTGGGAGAACGTAGATCAAAGTTATGGGACATGAAAATAAGGAATCATGGAAAGGCAAGATAGCATCATGAGAGACTCTGAGTTAACAGTTATACAGGAGTCAGGATCGAATGTTAGCCGTGAGTTTCGAGGTATTAAGGGAGTAAGAAGTTGGCAGAGTGCTTGCACAGTATGAGATTTTGGTGGAGAGTTAAGCGACGATACAATTTAGGATGGAATTGGAAAGAATGTAGAGGTAAATTTTGTTGATGGACTTGATGTTCGTCATATAAAGACGAGATAGTAAGAGAGCGATGACCTAAAGGATAGTGGTGTTGTATTGTTGACACTAGTGGTTGAGGATGATGTTACTCTAGGGAAGTTAGTTGTTCTAACGGGGTTGATTTTCTGGAGACTGAGTAGTATGTATGGTTGTGAGGGAGTATAAGATGTCGATATATAAGGTGTTTGCTGGAAGTTGGGTACTGATGATATGACTACGTTCGTCGGGTGGTGATAATTGTGTGTATAGGAGGATATGTTACGAAGGGCACCTGAGTTAAGTCCAGATGGGAGATATTCATTATTAAGTGGTAACTTACGTAATCAGGATTGGCTAGTTACATTCGATTATGGGTCCATGATATGTGTAAATGTTTGTGTGAGGTTTTGACCTCATGAGTCATGGTCTTGATAATATTCAGAAGGTCGGTATCTGTGATTCCGTTTATTATGTTTCGTCGTGATCTAATAGAGCGGTTTTAAGAAAGTCTTCTGGTCAAGGATGTGGTACTCGGTCAGTGTTATGAGATTGTAAAAGTGGCGATGACTACCGATGTGGTTGTTGTGCACTGTGCACGGTAATTCGTGTTGTGATATGAGTATTTTTTTTTCGTGTTGTCATAGATTGTTGTTTGTTTACTGCTATTTCCTGTCAGTGTCGGTCGAGGCATATAGACCGTTGTTTTGTTTCCCCGATGTTTCTTACCAGTGTCGGTTTGGGAGTGAGAATAAACTATGATATGAAAGAGAGTTGGGTATGGTTCTATTGTTGTCATGGTATAGTAATATTCTGTTATGGGACACAGTTTTGAGAGGCTGTTAGAGTAATTTTAATCTTGTTTTAGATAAGGCTTTGGTGGACATAGCTGTGGCAAGAGAATTGTGGAACATGTGTGGTGTGAACTGGAAACTACAGGTGGTTTAGCACCTTTTCTTGGGACAGTGAGTACGGAGTTTTGGGACTTAGTATCATGTCAAGTTAAGGGTGAGTTTTGTGGCAATAAAAGAGATAAACTTGAGAAGCTAGTGTGAGTGTGTGTAAAAGTTTTGGATCGTGGGTTATGATCGTGGGGATGAGGGTATATATATAGAAGTACGTCGTTTTGCGGTAATGTTGGAGAGTTGGGGTAGTGGTTATACTGAGGATTTTATGGTATAGGGTATATGGGATGCAGAATGTATTGAGGTATGAGGACTGTTAGACAAAGAGAGCCAGGATATAGGAATGGTTGTAGATCTTGAGGTTATAGTGGGTTATCGATGTCATGCGGTGGTAATGAGGTCTATGGGAGGTATAGAAAATGACCTAGTATTAGTGAGTTACGAGGACGTAACATTTATCTTAAGAGGAGTAGAAGGTAGGAAAAGAGAGTTTGATGCTTGTACATGTTATAGTACAATTGGAAGTTTGAGTGTTGGTGTAGAGTAAAGGATGGATTCGTGTTGTGGTTGATTTTATTACAGGTAATGGCAGTGCTCGTAGTAGTATAATGTTTAAGAGTGTGAGTAAGCTTCGATAGTGTTAAAGGATTGTGTGAGGATGTTTATGTGTGTGAGTAAACTTCGAGGATGAAGCTCGTTTTACGGGTGGTAGAATGTAACATTCTGTCTTGATGGTTGACCTTGTCTGGTGGACTGTCTTGGTAATTGAGGGTGCTAGTCAGCGTTATGGAAGTAAGACAGAGTTGGTAACACTTATGTTATGTTTATTCGATAGTGCTATGGAGTTAGTATTGAGAGACTATGTTGTAGTTGGGACGATATCGTGAGTCATGTTGTGGAAGTAAGTGTGGATGGTAGACTTAGTGTTAGGTGTCCGGGTTTTATAGGTTGGGTTGGAACTTCGGGGACGAAGTTCTTTTTAAGGGGGGAAGACTGTAATACTACAGTTTTCCTAAGTTGGTACTCGGCCGAGTATGGCCTACTCGGTCGAGTAGAGTGTGTCTTGTATCCGGGTTTGGCTACTGCCCAGGAACACTCGGCCGAGTATGTGGAATACTCGACCGAGTAGAGGGTACTCGGCCGAGTATAGTCTATACTCGACCGAGTATCCCGTCTGATGGGTGTTATTTCCGCGGTTTTGATTAAAATGATTAAAGATTATATATAATTGTTCGTCAGTTTCTAAATCCATTTCTTTCAAAACATAAACTACATTTCATTCTCCTCTAATCATCTTCATCAATTCCAAGGCAAAGGTCGTCGATTGTGGGTTCTAGCATCTTATTCCGTGTCAATCATCGTAGTAGGTGTCTCATCCTTATTGATCTATTGTCGTTATTATAAGTTAACAAACCCTAGTTTGAGTTAATTTGGGGGTTTAGGGTTTGGTCATCATATGTGTGTTGATTGTTGATTATATCATTGTTGTAGGTGACGACGTGGTGTTTGTTATGCGTATGTATGATTGATTGCAGCGTAGCGGATTGCGAAAAGGTAGGGTTTTATACGCTTGTCTTATTTTAATTATACAGTAACTGATTGTGTTTTGTAAAACCTGCGGTGATCCATTCAGGGATGGTGAGCAGATTGTGACAGGTGATACACTTGATGAGCTTGGGGCAGTCATGGGAGAGTCACCACGCCAGATTAGTTATCACCGTCAAGAGTCTTAGCTGTCTTTTTATAGTTAGTTTTTGGATGATGCTTATGTTGGATTTTGAGACAATGTAACTTTTATAATTCTCGTACTTTAATAAATGTGTCTGGGACTGTTGCTATTGATATTTACTAAACTCGGGCAACCGAGATGGTAACAGCCTTTCATGGTGGGGTAGTCCTGGTAAGGTACCTTGGTATGAGGGGTGTTACAAGGCTAGTCTCAATTTTAAAATAAAAGTGAGAGATCTTATCAATTTAATTGTCTATCACTTTTAAGTGAACAAAATTGATGAATGATAGACAATTAAATCGATAACAACAACAAAAATAAAACATGTAGTGACGATTTGGCATGGATGCATAAAATTTAAAACAATCAAGTCCTAATATGGCCACCTAGTTAATCCTATTAACTTAAAAAAAAAATTACACTTTGGAAACCAACTCCTTGGTCCCTTGAGTCTTCAATAAAACGACCTCCTTCTTTAGGTTTTCGGAACGCTTTTCCGAAAATATCGTCTTTATGGAAACTCCGTCTTTGGATGCTTCATTTAACTACTATTAATTAAATTATATAGCAATTTCCTATTATACAATTTGTAATAAAAATAAAACTATTAATTAATTACAAATTGGGCGATGCGAAATCGCAATTAATTACAAAACAAGTCAATATTCCCTTACATTACGGGAAATACCAACTTCTACCTATGGCCATATTAGGTGAAATTACATGATTGAAATACTAAAAAAACATACATCTATATGAATAAAAATGCATTATGTAAAAATGACATGCCAAATCGTCTAACTTACCAACAACGATCATTTGAGCTTGCTTTGACGGAATTTTTACCATTAAAAAATCCATAATTAATTCTTAAAACAATTTTAAGATTAACTTATCATACTAATCTAGTATAAAATCAAAATAATTATTCCCACTAGTTATCTTGAAATAATATGGGTTTTAAAAGATACTCCCTCCAATTCGCTATAATGTTCCCTCTTTCCCGAAACAGATTATTCAAGTAATGTTCCCCTTTCCTTTTTTGGTAACTTTTGCTCTGATTTTATTCATCCTCTCTTCTATTACCAAACCCCACACAACTCTTTTACTCTTATTTTATTACTTTTCTTAATGTTTTGGCCCCACAACTCCTTATTTAACTCCTAATAATTCATCTCTCTCTCTCCTATCAACAAATCCCACATTTGTCCTTTTTTCATTTTTATTTATTTTTCTTAAGTATTGTGCCCATCTCAAAGGGGATCATTATGATGAATTGGAGGGAGTACTATTTAACAAAATGACATAATAATTCATAATTATTATGGAAAAATTCCATTTAATTAAAATATTTATGAAAAAATAAATTTTAAGGTTTTGTACATTCTGGTATTTCACCAAAATGACATGTATGTTAAAAATTTTGGTTTTGAAATTTATTTAAAATAATTTCACAATTTTCTCGGTAAAACGATAATTTTTACGATTTAATTCTAAATAAAATCATAAAAAATTGTAACGACTTCTAAATAAAATTTTGTACATTTTAGAACAATTTTCAGGAGCTAAAAAACCAAAAATTTCGAGCCCAAAAATTAAATAAATATTTATTTCTAAAATAACCATTATTTACCAATTTTTATCAAATAAAAATAAATAAACTACCTAAATTAATCACATTAATTTAAAATTTCTATTTATCATAAATATAACATGCATGTGGTTATTTATAAATAAATATACATAAAATTAACCTGCAACATAATTTAATTAACTCTTAATTAATTTTAGTGCATTTTTACTCAATTTTATGCCATTTTAAGTCATAAAAGGTGATTAAAGATTACAAAAATCAAATTTTTGACCCATATCATTTTAAGACCATATTATATATATGAAAGACCATACTTTATGATAAAACTAATTTTAACCACAAAATATCAAATTTTATTAATTTATCTCATAAATTCATAAAATCGTCTTATAACGACTTGCATGTATGTAACAATGCTCTAATACCACTTGTTAGTTATTAGACTATATTATACTCATCTTATGACAATAAAATTACTAGCTAATTTTATGTAACGGTCTAATCTATATGCATGCAAAGAATAAGAGTGAAAAGTTCCTTACAATGGTAAATATATGGTTAATGGGCACCACAAATATCACCTATCTTTATAGTTCTTGAGCTAAAAAAAATAAGGATGATCCTCCAACCTTAAGTACCCAAAGTTCAATACCTCCTTTGATTGCACCCAAGATTAGCCCAAAGATACTAATTTTATTAACTTGATAATATTATTATTAAACCTTGTATATAATAACCAATATTATTACACTATTAATATTTTTTTTTTGGTAAAATGTGAGTCACTTTTATTGATAATAGGATAAACAATACACATACTTCAAACCTAAAGTCCTCTGATGGCCTTCTAATTACAATCAAACAACATCAATGCCTATATTTAGAAGCCATATTCTATCTCTCCTAGTTACAAACATATCTAATTTTTGCTTGATACGACACTGTAACAAAAGCTTAACATCCTTAATCACTTTATCAGGCTTTAAAACATGGAACTGAAGCCTGCAGGTATTCCTTTGCTGCCAGATAGTATACCAAGCAGCTAACAATACCATTCTGATTACCTTCTTCTGCAACCTAGTATAGCTTCTGATTTCAGTATTTAACCGCAACTGCAACCAATTTTCCAATCCAGAGATGATTAGCTTACTATACTCACAGGTTGTAAACAAATGCATATGAGTCTCCACAGCCTGTTCACAAAGAATACACTGATCAGTGTCACAAACTCCTATACTGAACAGCTTGCTTCTTACATTGAGTGCCTCATGTTTGATCATCCAGCCATTGAGTGAGTGTTTAGGCACGTTCCACTTTCCCCAAACACAACCATACCAAGGTACAGGGGGGTGTGTGCCCCTTAGCCATTGGTAAGCAGAACCAACAGAATAACCAGAAGCATACATCCACTGGCCATTCACAAAACCACCATTCAAAGTATCCTTCACCCTACAGATGTTCTTCCAGTTCCAGTTAACATCAGAGGGTGCAACATAAGTATGCCAGTCAGCTCCTTTGAGATATACATGGTCAATCCAAAGGACCCAGAGTCTATCAGCCTTGGAATGAATCCAAGACACCAGTTTACACTATTAATATTTGATTTATATTATATTTTGTTAGTATTATATGATGATTATAAGATGAGAATATGAGGTGATATTGAGGAAAATTTTTGTCTTAAGGCAAATAAAACAATTTTTTCTTCAATTCTTTATCATAAATGATGTTGCATGAGGTGGGTATTTATAGACCATGAAATGTAAAGAAGTGAGGAACATTCCATGTGCTCCTTGTCAAAATAAGTTGACAAGTGTAGGACATAAATGTCCCTCATAAAACCAGACCATATGGACCCTATTTGGTTCATTTCGATTTTCGATATTTGTCTCACATGCGTATAAGTCTTATATTTAATTATCTTATATAATTAAATATTAATATGATTATTTAACACTTAAATAATACAAACAACTAATGACCACTCAACTATTATGTAATTATTAGTTCATTTTATCAATATAAAATGTATCTCATGAACCCTTACTAGCTAATTTTACAACCTCTTGTAAATTTAAATAGCTAATTACCTCCGCCTCACAACATGCACACATACCGTATAAAATTAATTAATTACCTATTAACTAATAAATTCTAATAAATATTTTTTAATTAATTATCACATTATTAAATAATAAATCTTCTTGGCCCGAGTTCGTAACCTGTCATCAAATAATACATATTCACATGACTTATTTAAAAGTCAATTAATACAAGGATTTAATTAATTTGTATCTCATACAAATAATTAGTTTTTCCATTTGGGCATCATCCTATAGGTGTGACCTAAAGGGATCAGCTAATCACCGCCGTCACACGACAGTAATGTCAAACTCTATACAGCCAATCATTACCGATTAACGATGACCAGCTGACAAATAAATAATATAAATCCCTGATATTCGTTTTACGTGATTTAATATGTAAACACACTTATTGTGCAGGACACTACTCCAACAAGTGTCTTAGGTATGGTTTCTTCTTATGGCTGGCGTACTTGCTCACGTAGTCTAATCAACTTTAAACGACCCTCTCCGATAGTTGACAGACTCTCAAAAATGTTCCCGGCGACAGGTCCTTGGTTCAGACCCCTTAAGCCGCCTCGCGTCGCCATAGTCGTCAAATTATAATCTTCAGTTGACCTGATGGCTATAATTTGACTTTCGCCTTGTCCAAGCCTCAGTCAAATTGGGGGCTCTGTAGATACCTCATTTCTACACCTCCCGCGAACCACCTAGTGATGACTGGGCCGAATGTTTGATACGCGAAACGATTTATGACAATCCGTAAGTTCATCGTCAAGTAATAGCTCAAACACTCAAGTCAACCCCTGGGTCATCATCTATGCACCGATACGGTCGTTTTGACAGTAATTAGAGTTTATTTAGAGTCCGGTTTAAAAACCGCTTCATTTTCTAAAAACCGTTTAAATGCCAAGTCGGAATATTCCGGAATGTTCTAGAATTCTCTAGATATCTATTCCTAATTAAAATTAATATTTTAAGTAAATATCTACCATAATATTGTGTTTTATGGAATAAGGAAGCGTATATCTACCGAAATTCCATAATAAAACGCGGAAATCTTTCTTGCTAAGGAGGAAACCTCTAGAGAAATGACGCAGTAGGTGATGCGCCTCTTCGAAGGATCGCATGTAACACCCCCATTTATTTAAGAGCCTATAGCCAGATATTCCAAAATAAATAGGACTATTACCATCTCGGTTTCCCGAGGTAGTGAATAACAAAGTACAACAAACCAAAGTACTTTAGATAAAATTTAGCGATTACATGTTCTTTACAAATTAGGCAAATTAAAACTCAATATAAATTTAAATACAACTCGCAGGGGAAGTAAATAAAACTATATGATCTAAACTTCTAGGTAGACTGGTCGAGTCCTCACGCATCCGCATAAGTTTCTAGCCACCTAGTCTTAAGCACCTGCAAGTCTACTCCCCATTTACGGTTCATCACAGATATTCACGAATACACGGTCAACCACGAGGTTGAGTAGGCATAAATACTAACACAAATTAACAACAGATAATTAAATTCCATACACATGGCACTACTCCCTTAACAACGTGCTCATATCCATGGTACCCCTCCCTTAACAACAATGATAATCCAACAAAAATAGACGTCCTTCAAATTCTCATCAATTCATCCGTACAACTCAATTATGTCACTGGCAGTAGCACAACCCCAGATGGCTATGCTCATATCCATGGATATGCTAAACTGGCAGTAGTACTTGCGTACCATGCTCACCTCGCGTTATTATGCTCGACTGGCACTAGTAGTTACTTACTATGGACTACTATGTTTGGTAGTAGCAATCACATGCTATGCACATCTGGGAGTAACGAGCACTACTCCCTTAACAACATGCTCATATCCATGGCTATGCTCAACTGGCAGTAGTACTTGCGTACCATGCTCACCTGGCGTTATTATGCTCGACTGGCACTAGTAATTACTTACTATGCACTACTATCTTTGGTAGTAGCAATCACTTGCTATGCACATCTGGGAGTAACGATTACTCGCTATGCACTAGTGGCAGTAACACCCTTCGTTTTATGCTCAACTGAATAATCAACGCTCCATGCCAAATATAACAAACAAAAAAAACCATAATAATTCAGTCATACAGCTGAGCCAACAACTTAGCAAACACAAATACTCCATCTCCAATAATAAATCACAATATTAACATTAATCTCATCAACCGTCACAATTAAATATACATTCACTTTTTAGTAAAACCCGAGTTGAGTAGGATTTATCCCTACCTGAGATTGTCGCAAATCCAATTAATAAAATATAAGTAATTGCGGTGCTTCACAAAATCCGAATCTACAATATAACAAAACGTATAAATTAATAACCAACTAGCTAATTCTTTCTATCGTTACATCCTACACTTAAATTAAATTACAACTACCCATAATGAGTAAACTGATTACGCAAGACCAATACAACTATCCACAATTAAGTTATTAACTAATTACCTAAGATGCTACACAATTAACGTAAGCTTAGCAAAGTTGACAAGCTAAGTCCTGATGCGTGTCTTTTATATAAGGTTTTCACCTCATTTTCACGCGCATTTCTGTACTTTTTATGTAGCATCTAGCTACAAATACCACCGAATGTTCTAATTTGGTTCGTTTTATGTAATCTGCAGGAATTGACTAAAGAGGAGTTAAATCGAGCCTAATTTGTCCCAATTGCATGCATTCATGGAGAATAAGGAGCCGGAGCCGGAGCTTGGAATCTAACATTTTGGAGACGCGTGAACTGGTTTCGGAAGGCATTTCAAAGTCTAGCGTGCCTATATAGCTCGATCGAGTAGCTTTCTGCTCGATCGAATGCTTCATATACTCAAGATTGATCGATCGAGCAGTTTAAGGAGTCAATCGAGGAGGTTTTGCAAGAAGTGCTCGAGCGAGTGGTTTATTACCACTCGATCGAGTGGTTTGGTGTTCATTTGCTCGATAGAGTAGTTTATTTCTACTCGATCGAGTGGTTTGTCCTGTTTTAGTTAATTCTCGCCTAATTATTTTATGGGCTTTTGTAATTAGTCCATGGATTAGGTTTTAGGATGGATTTTTTGTATAAGATAGAGCAGAGGGACTACGTGACTGCTCTCTCTTCTCACGTTCATTTTACTCTACCTAAGACTACTGTTCTTGGATTTTTGTTCTTCCTTTACACTTTGCTACTCGGATTTGGATTTGGCGATTGGTATTATTATTCTACTTTTACCTTTAATCTTATTTATTGCTTAAATTCCTTCCCTCTTTTAATTGTTATCATAATTGCTTTGATTCAATCCCTATTAGTTCTATCATCATGTTAATTTAAATTATCTATTTGTCATTATTGTTAATTCGGCGGTAATGAGTAGCTAATTCCCCCTGCTAAGACTATAGGGAATCCATAATCATGAGGGAATAGTAGTCGATTCATCGGGTTAATGCGGGTGTAATCTTCGTTGTTTAAATGCTGCAATTAATTGTATCTGTCTGATTGAGTCGACGCGATTAGATATTTATATCTTAGTGACCCTTGACCTGGACCGAAAGGTTGGAAAAGGCGAGACTAGTAGCGAGCAATAGGGTATAATAGTGAGGGCGAAAGCTAAGCTATTTACGCTTTAGGGTGAATTAAGGACCGAAAGGTGATGTTCGCTACCCCTTAGATCGTATTTGTATTAATCTGAGACCTAGATTACTTGACTGAATGATTATGGTGAACCGTCTGTCTTAGCTGTTTCTCCTTATCTGATTAATTCCCTCCTCTTATTTTCTCTTCCTTATTCTTCTTAGTTTAGAATATCACATTTAAAAACCCCCCAATTTGGTTACCTTGACGAACTTAGATTAAGCTGACAATTTCCTACCTCTCTGTGGATTCGACCCGACTTCCCTAGCTATATTAGTTAGAGCCAGTTGGTATTTTTGACAGTGCACGCGACGGACGTGTCAAATTTTGGCGCCGTTGCCGGGGAGGTGGCGCAACTTTGTTGCTTTAATTAAGTTTGTCCCTTGTCTCAAGGAATTTATTCCTTGAGGCTGATCTCATTTCTGCAAAGTTTTGATTAGTTTTGCAGGTTAGTTGTTGCTTTGAAAGTTTAATTGCCAGGATGCCTACGATCACGGAGCATATAGAGCCATGTGGTAGATGTGGCATTGAAGGGCATGACCCTATAGGATGCATGGAAAGTGTAGAGCGCGTTCTTGTCTATCAGAAATACAAGCAGGGAGTTCCTTTCTCTCAGCTGTATGAAGAAATAAAGAATGTCTCTACCCCTTCCCCGCCAGCCCCGCTACCGATTCCTCCTTCTACAAGTGAAGAAATTGCCGAATTAAAATCTATTATGATGATTATATCACAGCAATCTGAAACGGTCATATCGGAATTGAAAGAACAAGTCGCGCAGTTAACACTCGCGAAAGACCAAGCCAAGCTTCTTCCAATATGCGATCCAGTCAGTGCAATGAATTTTCAAAATGACTTTACTCATGAAGAAGACGAGGTTTTGATAGCTGAAGATACCCCGGAGGACGATCTAGATGAATTCTTAACCGAAATATTTGCAGCGTGTAATCAAGATACTCGATCGAGTGATTTCTCTACTCGATCGAGTGAATCAATTCATCCTATCACTCGATCGAGTGAAATTACTGGTCGATCGAGTGATGCATGATAGGCTATCGCACACCTATGCAAAAATACCCTTTGGTACAACAAATGAATGTAGTATTTAAGGGATCGAATTCCACAGAGAGCTTGGTGGTTAATATTTAGTTGTTATGAAATGAGTTTTATCCTAGTAGAAAATGGTTGGTAGGATTGAGTTGGTTTATAAATAATGATGTAAAAACTGTGAATAAAACAATATAAGAAAATATGCAAAAACAATATGATTAAAAGATTGTCTAGGGAAATCGGGTCACACATGCAAATTTATAAATGTTTTTTGTTAAACTCGGATTAGGTAACGTTAACTAATTGTTTAGGTCATTAGACACCCACCTCTCGGCATTAGTGTCCCAACGATAGAACGGGCCCTAAAGAAACTCTCGTCCATGACTAGGTCGTCCTACTACATATGCTTAGTCTAATTCAATTCCATGCCTCTCGACTTTTAGAACGAATGAACAAACTTAATCGATGAATAAGGCCTTTAAACATAGATTAAACATTATAGTGCAAACATGTGATAGAAACAACTATACAATATTAACTTATCCTTATTTTGACATTTACATATTACTTAATCATGCATGGCTTCCTTTATTCCCTAGACAAAGGAAATTACTATAACATGTTGGAGTTGTAAACTAAACTAATGTTAATTAGAATGATAGATAACATAGTGCAAATAAGAAATAGAATTACCTTGAAGTAGGAAATGGAAATGAAGAACAAATGCAAATGGAAATAACTTGAAAAGAAGCTTGAATATAACTTGAACTTGATAATAGAAATGTTGTAACAAACTAATATAAACTAAAACTAAACTAAACTACCTACTAATATTTAGGGAGAATTTAGGAAGAAAAATATGTGTAATAGGTCTCCAAGAAGTGTCGACCAAAGCTTCTATTTATAGGAGTGAAGGTAGTAACGGAAATAAGCTACAGGGGGCTAACCCCGATCGGGGCTACCCAACCCCGATCGGGGTCGTGGTATTTCTCAAATTTCTCTTAATTCCGTCTTTACTTTGCACTTAATGTTGATGCGGAATCCGATGCTTATGTCTTAATGCGTCCGTCTAAGGTATCTTAAGCATCCTTTGACATCCAATGCAAAATCTTATCATGGGCTTTCATTTGGATTTCATTTCTTTACATATCCACCAACTAAGATTGGTTTCCTCTTGCTCGGGTTTTCCAATTTCTTCCCAAAATGCCCCTATGCTTCCCGAAACTCCTTTGCATGATCAAGACTTGCTCTCATTAGCCTCGTGAACTCTTGTACTTGCTACTTTGATGGGAAAAAGCTACTAAAAGCTTAATTTCCTACAAAACACAATGGAAAACAAGCAAGCACAACTAGAACACGGAATTAGCTCGCAAACACCAACATTAGTGCAAATGACATGTAAAATAGAGGTAAAATAGGGGGTTAAAATGTATATAAAATGGACCTATCAAACTCCCCCAAGCTAAACTCTTGCTTGTCCTCAACCAAGATCATCCCAACATTGCAAATCCCAAGTAGCTAACAAGCAATTGATTCAAATCCCGAAACAACATGGGCATAAGGATATGCAAAATCATGGATGAGATTTACATGGCGGCGTAGCGTAGAAGACTTCAAGTAAACTTTTCGGCTCTTGCATGATCTTTTGACTTTCGGACTCTCACGATCCACTCATAACTCAATTTTGTGTAAAGGACATTTTTTTTTTGTGAATAATCACTCAAGCTATCCTCGAATCAGGAGAATGTGCCCGCAATCTAATATGGTAAACAATCAAATCATAAGCAAAGCCATCAAATACAAGCAAATAATGAAGCCAAAGGGGTAGAAGAAGGCTTTATTGTGATATGGGACATAAGGGGGACAAATGATTATGGATATGTGGAGCTAATGTTAAACTAGCAACAAAACCATGTGAAAATGTTCATTCCAACCCAAAATAGCCCAATTAGAAGACAAATGACACCTTACATTACAAACCTTAAGAATTTCTGCAAAATATATAATTAACCATATGAGAAATCTTAACTTCTTCTTCTTCTACCACTTATTATTAACATCAACTTCATCAAACAAATCTTTTCTTTTCTTTTCTTCTTCATTTTTTTCTCATTTTTTCATTTTTTCATTTTTTTCATTTTTTTTTCTTTTTTTTCATCATTTTTTCTTGCTCCAATTCTACCTTCACAATTCCGGAAAAACAACAATCCGGCAACCAATTCACAAGGACATAATCTTTAGAGAACATCCCAATTTGAGCATCCCAACACCAAAACATAGCTACTAGCTTAACAAGGGTAGACAATTTATATTGTAGCTAGGGAAACAAGAGCATGTGAAAGGGGCTAGAAAATGGGCAAATTTATCAATGTGAATTTGGCTTCAAAAATGCATAGCAAAATGAAAGTAATGCTTAAAAGAGATGAAAAGAAGACCATATTTGTGCGTTTTGATGTAACACACACCATAAGGAGATCTACCACTCACCTAAGTGAGACCAAATAAAGATGAAATGGCCTTTAAGGAGGTTCTACCTTACCAATTTTGTAGCTTGCCAAAAGTCAAGATCAAGTCTACTTGGTTTAATTTCCATCTTCCACCTACTATGTCAAGACATCCCCATGCATGCTATATCCCATCAAAAGTAGCGAATCAAGAGCTATCAAGCCAAAAATGGCACAAACAAGAGGGCATAAGTAGGACAAGCAAAGAATTAGAGCAAAAACAACACAAATTTTCAAAAATTCTCACTAAATTTACACTAACTAGATGTAAAAACTAACTATAATGCAAATGCATTCCCTCCCCCACGCTAAACATCACATTGTCCTCAATGTGACAAAGGGTCATGTTTAATGTGTGGCGGGGAAAAACTAAGTGTAAAAGAAATAACAAAGTTTTAGGCAAGCTAACCTCCCCCAAGCTAGAATGAAGAAAGGGGAGAGATGACATTAATTGTGCAGAAATTTGAAGGAAATAACAAGGAGAAAGGAATGATTTTACCATCGGGCTCACTCATGATCATAGAAAGCATTTCTAATTACCCGAAATATGAAAGAAGCAACAACAACCTAGCAACCCACGTCCCCGATCAGGGTTGACCGATTCTAGCCAATTGGACTTCTTCGTTTGCTTAATATCTTTTCCTTCTTTCTTGAAAATTATGTCCCCGAACGGGGATGTCACTTGGGGTCGCGCGCCAACTCCAAATGAATGTCTCTTTCATTGATCATGTACCTACAAAAATCATTACACAATACCATCTAGCCTAAAAATTTATTACTATTCTAAGAAAGCATAAATTGCGGAAATTAAAAACACGGGTTGCCTCCCGAGAAGTGCCATTTATAGTCTTACTAGACTTTGGTTCTCCTTATGGGCATTTCACCTTTTAAAAAGTATGTTAAAGCCCTTAGAAGCCTATCATGTACCTGCCCATGAGCTATATGAAAACATATGTAAGAAATTGACAAGATATATGCATAATAGATCCAAGTTAGAGATTTGTAAATCTCATCAATGCTCATATGTAAGACTTCAAACAATACCACCCAGTCACTCCTCTCATCAGCAAGAGGTGGAGCATCATGTTTAAGACCATAAAATAAATCGTTAGTGTACAAAATATCATTCTTAATGGTCTCAAATGGGTGATAAGAAGAATCTAGGAGGTAGGACTCATCAATAATGAGAGGCGTATCCCATTCATTTTCTAAATTAATATCACTAAGTCCTTTATCTACCTCGGTTGGATCAACATTATCTTCTACAAATGAATCGTCAAGGGAGTCAAAAGACTTGGGAGAAACCTCATGAGAATCACAATGAAGCTCGACAAATTCATTTGTGGGAGATAACTCATCTACAACAAGGGGTTGAATATCATCAATATCTCTGCATCTTCTTTTGAAATGACACTAGATGGGACTTTTAAAGATAAAATTGGACCATCATCATTGTCATCACCCAAAAGTTCAAAATCATTAGTAACGGAAGACCCACATTGGGGAGACGGAGAGACAAGAGGAGAGATAATAGACTCACTTACTTGAATAGGCTCACATGGACTTACTTCCTTCTGAGAAATTTGTTCTATTTGAGCTTGAAGCACTTCAATCTTCTCTTTGATTCTCTCCCTTTCTCGACATTCGGAGGCCATATAATTCAAGAAATTCCATATATCCTCCTTCCCAAGCAAGTTGTAGTAGTTCCCATTATTCAAACGAAGAGCCATGTGACGTGTCTCGAAGTTCATGCCTTGAAGTACAACAACACCCATGTAGAGATTGTCATAAGTGTATCCAAGAGAATATAGAACACGAACGTAGGCATAAAATCGATCAAGATAGTCATGGAAGAGCTCATTCACTTGTTGCGGGACAAATCGATCCATCATACATTGATCCATTATTATGAAATAGGCCAAGCTTTAATACCTACAAAATAAATACTAAAACTACAAGAAAATGGTGAGATAAATCCTAAGGAACAAGTGTTCCCTAGGACAAGATAAGATAAAACTCAACAACTAAATAACAAACAAAACCGTGCTCCCCGGCAACGGCGCCAAAATTTGATAGGCTATCGCACACCTATGCAAAAATACCCTTTGGTACAACAAATGAATGTAGTATTTAAGGGATCGAATTCCACAGAGAGCTTGGTGGTTAATATTTAGTTGTTATGAAATGAGTTTTATCCTAGTAGAAAATGGTTGGTAGGATTGAGTTGGTTTATAAATAATGATGTAAAAACTGTGAATAAAACAATATAAGAAAATATGCAAAAACAATATGATTAAAAGATTGTCTAGGGAAATCGGGTCACACATGCAAATTTATAAATGTTTTTTGTTAAACTCGGATTAGGTAACGTTAACTAATTGTTTAGGTCATTAGACACCCACCTCTCGGCATTAGTGTCCCAACGATAGAACGGGCCCTAAAGAAACTCTCGTCCATGACTAGGTCGTCCTACTACATATGCTTAGTCTAATTCAATTCCATGCCTCTCGACTTTTAGAACGAATGAACAAACTTAATCGATGAATAAGGCCTTTAAACATAGATTAAACATTATAGTGCAAACATGTGATAGAAACAACTATACAATATTAACTTATCCTTATTTTGACATTTACATATTACTTAATCATGCATGGCTTCCTTTATTCCCTAGACAAAGGAAATTACTATAACATGTTGGAGTTGTAAACTAAACTAATGTTAATTAGAATGATAGATAACATAGTGCAAATAAGAAATAGAATTACCTTGAAGTAGGAAATGGAAATGAAGAACAAATGCAAATGGAAATAACTTGAAAAGAAGCTTGAATATAACTTGAACTTGATAATAGAAATGTTGTAACAAACTAATATAAACTAAAACTAAACTAAACTACCTACTAATATTTAGGGAGAATTTAGGAAGAAAAATATGTGTAAGAGGTCTCCAAGAAGTGTCGACCAAAGCTTCTATTTATAGGAGTGAAGGGAGTAACGGAAATAAGCTACAGGGGGCTAACCGCGATCGAGGCCACCCAACCCCGATTGGGGTCGTGGTATTTCTCAAATTTCTCTTAATTCCGTCTTAACTTTGCACTTAATGTTGATGCGGAATCCGATGCTTATGTCTTAATGCATCCGTCTAAGGTATCTTAAGCATCCTTTGGCATCCAATGCAAACTCTTATCATGGGCTTTCATTTGGATTTCATTTCTCTACATATCCACCAACTAAGATTGATTTCCTCTTGCTCGGATTTTCCAATTTCTTCCCAACATGCCCCTATGCTTCCCGAAACTCCTTTGCATGATCAAGACTTGCTCTCATTAGCCTCGTGAACTCTTGTACTTGCTACTTTGATGGGAAAAAGCTACTAAAAGCTTAATTTCCTACAAAACACAAAGGAAAACAAGCAAGCACAAATAGAACACGGAATTAGCTCGCAAACACTAACATTAGTGCAAATGACATGTAAAATAGAGGTAAAATAGGGGGTTAAAATGTATATAAAATGGACCTATCAATGCACAATTTGCTGTTGGTCGATCGAGTGATATTATTACTCGATCGAATGAGTTTGCTAGAAATCACTCGATCGAGTGACAAAACTGGTCGATCGAGTGAAACAGAGGAAGAGAATGGTCTATCGAGTACTTTAAGTGGCGGAGATCCTATATTACTATCTAATGCCGCTACCGTGTCATCTTCCCCTGCTGTGGAGACGTCACACATTGATAAAGGTAAAGGAAAAGTTGCGGGTCCACTCGTTGCTACCAGGGTACCCTTCCCAGGTCGTCTGAAGGACGCAAAGATCGAGCGTCAGTACGGTAAGTTTGTGGACGTTGTGAAGAACCTCCAGGTAACTGTCCCTCATGCCGAACTTGTTACTAAGGTACCCACTTACGCCAAGTTTATGAAAGATATTGTGACGCGTAAGAGAAATTTAAGTGAATTTGAGACGATTTCATTTATGGAAGAGTCTTGCAACTTACTTCTAAATAAGGCTCCTCCAAAAATAAAAGACCCGGGCAGCTTTTCTATTACCTGTATTATAGGAAACGTGGTTATTGATAAGGCCCTTTGCAATCTAGGAGCCAGTGTCAGTGTCATGCCCCTGCCTATCTGCAAGAAACTCAACATGAGTCGTCTTAAAGTGACTAAAATCACCCTACAGATGGCTGATAGATCTATTAGGAAGCCCTTAGGTGTCTTAGAGGACGTGCCTGTGAAAATAGGCAAGCTCTTTATCCCAGTAGATTTCATTGTTTTAGATATAGCTGAGGACACCCGGACCCAAATTATCCTAGGAAGACCATTCCATTGTACAGTTGGGGCTGTTATTGATGTTAGAAATGGGCGTTTGACTCTAGCAGTAGGGGATGACGCGATCACTTTCAGTCTGCCTAGTACTTTGGCTCGACCAATGATAGAGGATACTTGCTATTCAGTTGATATTATTGACGAGTCTATTTATGACTTCTGGTCGGGTTCTTTTATGAAGGACCCACTAGAAGCCTTTATGCTTTTTGATGAGTGTGCGGATAGCCCAGACGACGATGACGCTGCGTTGGAGTTGCTTGTTGATGATTTGGATGAGCATGAGGGAGAGCAAGTGGAACAAATGATTAGCACCCTTTGCTCCATTGAGGTAAAAGTACTGGAACGTAAGCCTCTCCCTTCTCATCTTAAATATGTTTTCTTAGACGATACAGAGTAATATCCAGTCATTGTTAGTGCCAAGCTTAATGATGATCAGCTGACTTCTTTGTTAGCTGTACTTAAGAAAAACAGGAAAGCAATGGGCTATTCACTGGACGATATCAAGGGGATTAGTCCCGATATTTGTATGCACAAGATAGAGCTGGAGGAAGATCACAAACCTTGCAGGCAGGGTCAGCGCCGACTGAACCAGAAGATGCAGGATGTTGTGATGGCTGAGGTAATGAAGCTGCTAGATGCAGGTATTATATATTCTGTTGGTAATTCCAAATGGGTAAGTCCAGTACAGGTAGTCCCGAAGAAAGGAGGGACAAATGTAGTCAAGAATGAAAAAAATGAATTAATACCTACTCTGAAGGAAATGTAGATCTATATACATATGTAACATACTCATATATGTCTAATAAATTTGTCATAAAATTAAAACGGATCTTATGCATGCAAACATTAATAAAAGAGAAGAGAAATCATGTCCTTACATTCAATATTTCGGCTATTAGGGCACAAGAGAGATCTCCTTTCTCTTCTTGTTCTTGAGCTTTTCCAATGGAAGAACAAAGATCTAAGTGTAAGATCTCTCCCTATGAATTATACCCAAGGCTTCCTCTTAATTAAATTAATATTACAAATACTAGTGTGATATTAATCTTTAGAAAAATTGAACCAAAAATATTTGGTTTTGAGCTCTCAAAACCGGTTGAGAGAGTAGGAGAGGAAGAGTGATAAATTTTTGTCATACTAAAAATAATTTATGATCAGAATGAATAATAATTTTTCCACACACTACTCCATATAGTGCATAATAGAAAAATAAGAAAAAGAACCCTTGTTCTTTCCAAGGGAGAACCGGGTAGGGTGAGGGAAAATGGCCTATGCATGGCCTTTGTGCTCTTACACAAAAGGCATTAGGTATGCAAGCCTATATATGAGTAATCATCATTATGTTTCCCATTAATTTAAACAAACACAATATTTGTTCAAATATCCTCCCAATTTCGGCACATATGTTAATATGGAATCCATATTATTTTTGTCAAATGTCAACATGTCACATGTCATGTGTGACATAAATTTGTTATGTAATTTTTAACATATTAAAAATCAACGTATTAATAAAAATACGTCACATAAAAAAAACGACTTAGTAATTTCATAATTACTAGTGCCAAAATATTTTACCGTTTATAAATCGCATTTATAATAATTCATTCAAATCCAATTGTTTCTTTAAACAATAATTTCATCCGAGTAATGATACAATTCGATTACTCAGACCGTATCTTATTTAATCACATTTCAATTTGATACGTAAATTTTACTTCCAAAATCATCCGTCAATTTTTCAAGTAATTCAATTAACTCGTAACATTATACGATTAATTAAATAATCAATTAAGTGTATTGCCCTTTAGGTATGATCTAGGGGTCAATCGATCACCACCGTCACACACGACAAGTAATGTCAAACTCTAGTCACCAATCATTACCGATATATGTTGACCATTGACAAGAATAATATTACTTCCCAATTGTATTCATTATAATGAGATTTAATAATGATATTTAAATCATGTGATCGCACTATTGTTGAGGACACATTTCCCAACAATCTCCCACTTGTCCTCGACAAGTGTGCGTCACCAATTCTCTTGTCCTATTACTATCTCCCACTCAATGCAAGGTGTCTTTCAGGTCGTACTTGCAAGTGATCATATCAAGAGTGGTTTCCTCGATCTGGAGAATAACTGATTGACCGGATTTATCCACTCTGGATACCTTCCGAGCGTGGCCACGCATTTCCAGTTCATTACTCCTCGAGTGGCCCTGAGATATTGTTTTAACCCTGACAAGGGGATGGACAATTCCTATCGCACTCATTCCCTTCGACTAGCCACAGCCATCATAACCCAAAATATGCCCATTTGACCCCATTTACGAAGGTCGTAGTAACACAAATCAAAGTTAATCTGAAACTGTGCCATCTTAGGTGAATAGTCTTTAGTCAAAAGAATCGACTTATTTGAATACTATAGCAGCTCTCGCCACGACCAGGCTATATAAATTTGCCAGAACTCTATAAGCGGTCATAAGGCCCGACAAGGTGTTCCTAACATCTGCCTATGTGATCGACTAGTCATCTCACATGACTGTATGGCACTTGAACTTGCCATCAATCGCATCACACTCTAGTCACTTCGAGACGTCACCTCATACAAGTGACTATGGGCGAATACTATGCTAATCCGTGTTCACTTTAACGGGGTTCAATTGTCACTACAACCCGTTTGGATGTAACAAAGTATAAAAGGAGTTTTTAAAGAAAAACTCGAACGACAAATGCGATTATCACATATGAATAGTCAATGCCTGATTACTATTTCATATTCTATAATCTAATTTGATCTTGTATGTAGTTGTTCATTTCAATTCAATTGAAATGACATGACTCATCATGTTTAGCCTTTGAAAAGGCTTTGGTTAGTAGGTTTTATCAATTTCTTGTACCTTACTCAACCTCACTACATACTCGTTTTCCTTTGTAATGTATACATTTGCATTACAAAACTTTCTGAGTACGTGTCGAGATCCAATCAAGACATAGGCCCTCTTAGCCTAAGAATAGCTCCCACTTGGTTTCACAAAGTGTGGGACTCATCCTCTTGCACATCTCATGATTGCAAGTGTACTCAATTTCTGTTATAAATATCTCTCATTGTTCTTTATTGCCTAGAACGATTCTAGAAAATCTACTTCTTAATTATCATAGCAACAATGGTATCTTAACCATCCTAATGTGTTTTGATTATGGTTTTGTCGGAAACCATGCGCAACCTCAATTGTCAATTGTCACTTGTGTAACACCCTTACACAAAATTGCATCATAAACACTTTGCTTTACTTCCTTAATGCTTCTGCAAGCACTTAAGGGCAATCTTTATAGCTTACTTGGTAAAGATTACTTAAATTCGATTTTTGAAAACAATTCATCATACTCAAAGTATATGAAGTGTTATACATCATTACTCATTTAATTGATCCGGCAGCGGAAGCAAATGGAATCAATCAAATATGTTCAATTTAATTGAACTAGTCATGAATCTTATCAACATAAGACTTCTTACTGACGCTAATATCATGTGGATTTATCTTCATAAATCCGGATATTCAAGATGTATTATAATACTCCAAAAGTCTTAAATCATTCTCGATGATCAATATGTCATCCACATATCGGACTAATTAAAATTTCCGTAACTCCCACTAAACTCCATGTATAAACACAACTTCTCGACTTATCGAGAAATGTTTTATCACATGATCCAAAAATGTTGATTCCAACTCATTGATGTCCTACTTAAGACCCTCTCTTAAGTTTCACATTATCTTAGGATTGCAAGAATCTTCAAAACCCAAGACATGTATTGAATACATTCCTTCTAATTGAAGAAGTGGGTTTTAGATTCACTCGCTATGTATTTCATAATAATGAAACACAATCCCTAAGAAGATCCAAATAGACTTAAGCATTTCAATTGGTGTAAAAACCCTTTGCAACCAATCATCCTTGAAATCTCTCTTTATTAGTGCAAAACCCTTTGCAACTAATCAAGCCTTGAAATCTCTCTTTATTAGTGCAAAACCCTTTGCAACTAATCAAGCCTTTTTATTTCGGATTTTCATGGCTCTAAGCCTTATATTGAGTTGTGACTTAAACACTCTTATGTAAGTCATATGTTCATTACTTTCTAGAAGTAATCAACTTGAATCAAACAATTTCTTTTGTAAGTTATAAACTCTTTACTTTCTTAAAAGTAACATGAATCCATCATTTTTATCAATTTGACGAATTTAACCTCCTAGGTTTTAAAGGAACAACATCTTACACAAAACGTCTCATGTAGCCAAGAAAGACCAGTTTCTTGCGACATAACATTTTTTGTGGCTCTTGAATAATTTTCTCCCACTCTGTCTTCTAGAAATAAACTTGTATTTTAGAAAGACAGCTTCACGAGCCGCAAACCCGTCGTACTCGTGATATTTGAAAAGGAAAAATGAGATATGATTCGTTTTAGTGGAAAAATAATTTAGACAAAAATGATAAAATCCCCAAAAGGATCAAGTAACTCAAAGTAACTTGATTGAAGTTCAAACCATATTGAATAGCGTTTGATTTCTTATCTAATCACACATTATTCCATAATGTGTGCTAGGAGAGATTAACTTGTGATACTATATCACATTTCCTTTGGCTTATATCAAAGTCTTCACTTTGATAATCCCATCACGACTAAATCGTGATTCCTTGAACTCTTTGAAATTCTTCAAAGATTTCTCTATTTACCTTATTAAGTGAACATATTATCGTCAACTTAAATCGTTGGTAAAAGAAAATGATCAACCTATTTTGGATCGATGATTTACAAACTCGATCTCCTTTTCAACCAAAAGGCACGAGACATCTTGCTTTGAATACAAGATACGCATACACCATTAACAACCTAATGGTTTCAAGAGTACTCGATAACTCTTTGCGTTCATCATTCCAAAATTTAAGGTTTAATCTTGGGTTACCAATTTGAGTCTTACATCATCTTCATGATATATCATTCTAGTTTGGTTTAGAATATAATCACCTTGATGATGGGCTAGCCATACATCAAATCATGGTGTAAAGGGTCACAAAGGTGAAAACCTCTTTTGTATCTTAACAAGTTTATATTCTTATTTATAGTTTATGCACTTAATAGTCATAATTAAGTACAACTTTAAATCCAAAAACTAGATTGAGTACACAATTACTCTGTCTCTCGATATCATTGTTGCTAGTCGTCATATTCTAATCATCCTATGTATCAAGTACAATGATGAAAACCTCCATTGGTTTCTAATATAGACGAAGTAGTACTAGCAAAATTTTATGTTTAATCAAATAAACATTTTTAAAGAAGAAGGTCCCATTAGATGTCCCACAACTAACTTGTTGATTCTTCAATAATTTGGGGTAGTTTCCTTTCTCGTGTCCAACATTTTAAGACAATGGAAACTTTATCGGTCGGGATTGATAGGTTTAGTATCGTTATTCTCAACAACTTTACCTTTAACATTACCTTGTATCAATTCCATTATTATCTTTACTTCTTGAACCTCGTCCTCATCTTAACGGTTTAAGAGAATGCTCCCACTTAATTCAATGAGTCTTTGCTTTGAGAAGCAAAATTGAATTCATAAAGATTACTCTTCATTTGTTCGTTTTTAATCTTAAAACTTTCATTGAAGTGGTTGCGCTATTTTGGTCAATTACGAATTCTGACAAAACTAATTACCAAAACAATTTATCGCTTCAAGGTACTTAATTCATTTAAGTATATGAATAACAAACCATTGTAAGTAGATGTGTTAGTCAAGAATCAAAAACCTGTTTGATAATGAATAACTTTAATCTATACTCTTTACAAGAGATCCTTAGCAATGGTTCATGTGAGGTTTTAGAAGCAAATTCATATTTGTCTTTAGTTACGAATTTATAATGGAGATTTGAATTAAAATCGAAATGATATCGTATATGAATTGTGGTAAAGAAATAGAACAATAAGTCAACGGAATAATGGAAAACTTAACATTCATCGTTTTATAAATACTTGTAAACAAGTATAGCATTTACATAGTGACCTCTACCCAACTATGATAAATGATTCCAAGACCCAAATTCATATCAACTTAGGCACGGGGTAGCCGATGCAACCTTCATTAATATAACTCGGTGGATTAACTTTTTAATCGATTCTACTTTTAGAACTCTTGGTCGATAAAATTACTCTAATGTTTATCTATAGCCCAAAACACATCAACAAGGGCACGGGGTAGCCGATGCAACCCTTATCAATTACTTTTGTTGAGTTCAATCCAAATTTCGAATAAATGTGTCCATTATCCAAACCCACATCAACTTGGGCACGGGGTAGCCGATACATCCCTTATCAACATGAATTCGGTGGATTAACATTCATCACCCACTTCCCCTACGTAACAAGGTTTGTACCCCGGGGTAGCCGAGCGCACTCCCTCGCGAAATAGGTTTTCATGGTTTCTACTATTTGGTAAGGCTATGTCTCAATTAATTGTTTTAGCGAGAGGTCATGTCAATTTATTATCTATCACGTTTTAAGTGAACTAAAGCGGTGAACTACGATAATTTTAATTGACACGGTCGATGAACTCGATAAAATGACAATGCATGTTTAGTTATGGCGATTTAGCAATGCATGTGACATAAAATAAAATGCAAGCATAAAGATAAATAAATCCTAGTATGGCCTTTCCTAAAATAGAAAAAACTCTTAATCTATTACAAATTCGGAAACCAACTCCATTGGTCCCTTGAACTTCGGTTGTGGCACGCATCTCGAGGTAACACCGTCTTTATGTATCGCCATTCTTGAAGAAATCCGTCTTTAGGAACTCCGGAATGAATAAAATTACATAATAAATTACATAATTTCCTATTATACATTTGTAACTAAAATAAAATAAATCTATTAAATTACAAAACGGTGATACGAGATCACAATAAAAATTACAACCGAATCGGTATTCCCATACATTTCGGGAAATACCAATTAAAATCTAAGGCCATACTAAGTAAAATTACATAATTCAAAATTACATAAATTAAAATTATGACAATCATAAGAAAAATGCAGCATTATAATATGTATGAACATGCTCAATTTTATGCTAAATCGCCTTTAAATTGCCAATATCGTATATTACTCGGTTTTTTACGACGTTTGCGTGATTTCAACATTTTATAATCACAAAAATGCATAAACTCATATTTATGCATAAGTTAATTACCCTAACCTCTTAGGACTCAAAATATAGTCTCCACTAGTAATTTGACCATAATTAACTTTTATTTACAAAAATTGTTCATAAATGGACCAAAATTACAAAAATAAGCTATTAAACTTCAAATAAATCCAAAAATTTCAAATAAATTCAAAATTTGAAATTAAAATTCATGAACATTCTGGAAAAAATCCATGACACTCATAATGTTCAAAATCTTAGGTTAAAAATTTCGAAATTTTCCGGAAAAACAATGTTGCGGTTTATCGAAATTTAATAAAATAATCATAAAAACATGGAAAAATTATTTTCATTAACTTTTCAATTTTAGATCTGAAAAATATAATAAAATGCAACATTAGACGTTTTTCCTAAGTCATAGATTATGTTTTATTAATTTTTAACTAATAATGTCACTATTTATGCCATTTTTCTTCAAAAATTCATAAATCATGCTAAAAGACTTCTTTATAGCCAATTATTTTACACACATCTTGTAACATTGCATGTGACAACATATTAATTTTCTATGACCAGATTCGAAATTTAACTCATATTAACCTATTTTTCTCTTAAATCCGAATTTAATAATGAAAAATTCATTTTTCGAGCATAACAAGTCCAAAAATTATGAAAATTTACAGGTTATCTCAAAATAATATATGTAACAACATATCCAAAAACCAAGTGAAAATTTGAAGTATAGCTAATTTTCGACCAAAAATGACATTTTTACTCATAAAATCACATTTAAATGCCATTATTGTTAAATATGAACAATAAAAATCCGAAAAATTAACCAAAATATCCTAAAACACTTTAGGACCAGAAATATTAACATGCATGTAATTATTTCGTGATATATCATAATAACACAAATTTTACAAGTTTTATTTGTTATTCATATAACTCGGAAAAACTTTTAACCAATTTGCATGCAAACAACCGTGGCTCTTGATACCGATTGAAGGAAATGTAGATCTATATACATATGTAACATACTCATATATGTCTAATAAATTTGTCATAAAATTAAAACGGATCTTATGCATGCAAACATTAATAAAAGAGAAGAGAAATCATGTCCTTACATTCAATATTTCGGCTATTAGGGCACAAGAGAGATCTCCTTTCTCTTCTTGTTCTTGAGCTTTTCCAATGGAAGAACAAAGATCTAAGTGTAAGATCTCTCCCTATGAATTATACCCAAGGCTTCCTCTTAATTAAATTAATATTACAAATACTAGTGTGATATTAATCTTTAGAAAAATTGAACCAAAAATATTTGGTTTTGAGCTCTCAAAACCGGTTGAGAGAGTAGGAGAGGAAGAGTGATAAATTTTTGTCATACTAAAAATAATTTATGATCAGAATGAATAATAATTTTTCCACACACTACTCCATATAGTGCATAATAGAAAAATAAGAAAAAGAACCCTTGTTCTTTCCAAGGGAGAACCGGGTAGGGTGAGGGAAAATGGCCTATGCATGGCCTTTGTGCTCTTACACAAAAGGCATTAGGTATGCAAGCCTATATATGAGTAATCATCATTATGTTTCCCATTAATTTAAACAAACACAATATTTGTTCAAATATCCTCCCAATTTCGGCACATATGTTAATATGGAATCCATATTATTTTTGTCAAATGTCAACATGTCACATGTCATGTGTGACATAAATTTGTTATGTAATTTTTAACATATTAAAAATCAACGTATTAATAAAAATACGTCACATAAAAAAAACGACTTAGTAATTTCATAATTACTAGTGCCAAAATATTTTACCGTTTATAAATCGCATTTATAATAATTCATTCAAATCCAATTGTTTCTTTAAACAATAATTTCATCCGAGTAATGATACAATTCGATTACTCAGACCGTATCTTATTTAATCACATTTCAATTTGATACGTAAATTTTACTTCCAAAATCATCCGTCAATTTTTCAAGTAATTCAATTAACTCGTAACATTATACGATTAATTAAATAATCAATTAAGTGTATTGCCCTTTAGGTATGACCTAGGGGGTCAACTGATCACCACCGTCACACGACAGTAATGTCAAACTCTAGTCAGCCAATCATTACCGATATATGTTGACCAGTTGACAGTAACAATATTACTTCCCAATTGTATTCATTATAATGAGATTTAATAATGATATTTAAATTATGTGATCGCACTATTGTTGAGGACACATTTCCCAACATACTCGAGTAGTGACTGGTTGGCGGATGTGCATAGATTACAGACAGCTCAATGCCGCCACCAAGAAAGATCACTTTCCCCTTCCTTTTATTGATCAAATGGTAGAAAGGTTAGCTTCTCATAAATTTTTCTGCTATTTAGACGGGTACTCAGGGTTCTTTCAGATCCATATCCACCCAGACGATCAGGCTAAGACTACATTTACTTGTCCTCAAGGCGTTTTTGCTTATCGCAGGATGCCTTTTGGTTTGTGTAATGCCCCTGCCACCTTTCAAAGGTGTATGATGGGGATATTTTCAGAGTATATTGAGTCTATCATGGAAGTTTTTATGGACGATTTCAGTGTATATGGAAGTGATTTTTCTAACTGTCTGTCTAACCTTGAGAAAGTGTTGCAGCGCTGTATTGAGGTCAACCTCGTGCTGAACTGGGAGAAGTGCCACTTTATGGTCAACGAGGGAGTTGTTCTAGGGCTCTTAGTTTCTGATAGGGGAATAGAAGTTGATAAAGCAAAGGTGGAAGTGATTCAGCAATTAGCACCTCTTGTTAATGTTAAGGGGGTGAGGAGTTTCCTTGGTCACGCTGGCTTTTATCGCCGGTTCATCAAGGACTTCTCAAAGATTGCTAAACCACTTACACAGTTGCTACTTAAGGATGCTCCTTTTGTGTTTACTGATGATTGTCTTTCTGCTTTTAACAGGTTAAAGCAGGCTTTAGTCTCTGCGCCGATCATACAGCCTCCCGATTGGGACTTGCCGTTTGAGATTATGTGTGATGCGAGTGACTATGCACTAGGAGCGGTGCTAGGCCAAAGGAAAGACAAGGCTTTGAATGCTATCTACTATGCGAGGCGAACTCTGGATGAGGCTCAAGTGAAGTACACTACCACAGAGAAAGAGCTGCTAGCTGTAGTTTATGCCTTAGAGAAGTTTCGTACTTATTTAGTTGGGTCAGAAGTCACTGTTTTTACTGACCATGCAGCTTTGAGGCATCTCCTTGCTAAGAAGGAGGCTAAACCACGGCTACTGAGATGGATACTCCTCCTTCATGAGTTTGATTTGCAGATTAAGGATAAGAAAGGAGCTGAGAACGTTGTAGCTGATCACTTGTCGCGGCTGATGCGACAAGAAGGGGGAGATTCTCTACCTATTGATGATTCTTTTCCTGGCGATACTTTAATTGCTGTTATACCGTCTATTGTTAACCAAGAACCTTGGTATGCAGATATAGCTAACTTCGTTGTCAGTGGCAAGCTGCCGCCTGACCTTTCTCATCAGCAGAGGAAGCGTTTTCTGTATAACGCTAAGCAATACTTCTGGGATGATCCTTACTTGTTTAAGGAATGTGGAGACGGTCTCTACAGACGGTGTATTCCACAGTGGCAGACCAAAATAGTCCTGGAAGGCTGTCACTCCTTTTCATATGGTGGTCACCACGGTCCATCGCGCACCGTGGCTAAGGTACTTCAGTCCGGTTTTTACTGGCCTTCTTTGTTTGCTGATGCTAGGTCTTTTGTTTCAGCTTGTGATGCTTGCCAACGATCAGGGAACATTTCAAAGAGACATGAGATGCCACAAAACGGCATCTTAGAACTTGAGGTCTTCGATGTCTGGTGCATTGATTTTCAAGGACCGTTCCCATCCAGTAAAGGTAACAGGTATATCTTAGTGGCTGTAGACTATGTGTCGAAATGGGTTGAGGCAATTGCCTCACCTCATTGTGATGCTAAGACCGTGATAAAGATTTTTAAAAAGATCATATTCCCCCGATTTGGTGTCCTAGGGTCGTCATTAGTGACGAGGGAATGCATTTTAAGGAAAAGAAACTCACTTCTATTCTGTCTAAAGTTGGTGTCCAACACCGGCGTGGTTTGGGGTATCACCCCCAAACTAGTGGTCAGGTTGAGGTCTTTAATCGCGAGCTGAAAGAGATCTTGTCAAAGGTAGTTTCTAAATCACGGAAAGACTGGAGTCTTAAGTTAGATGACACATTATGGGCCTACAGAACTGCCTTTAAGACACCAATTGGTGCATCACCTTATAGGCTAGTTTATGGAAAATCGTGTCACTTACCTGTTGAATTAGAATGTAAGGCTTTGTGGGAAATTCGTGAGCTTAATTATGATCCTAAGTTGTGTGGTCAGAATCGTCTTTTGCAGCTAGATGAGTTGGAAGAATTTAGGCTTAATGCCTATGATAGCTCGCGCATTTACAAAGAAAAGACGAAGAGATGGCATGACAAGATAATCTTACCTCGTGAGTTTCATGTTGGGCAAAAGGTGCTGCTGTTTAATGCCCGATTGAGATTATTCCCTGGCGAGCTGAAGTCCAGGTGGAGTGGCCCTTATACGGTGATGGCTGTTACCAAATTTGGATCCGTGGAGCTAGAAGATTCCGAGGGTCATAGATTCAAAGTGAATGGCCAATATGTGAAGCATTACCACGAGGCGAATGAAGCAGACAATCGTGTTGAAGTCTTGCACTTCGACGAGCTTGACGCGCCAGTTAATTGGTGCCAGAAAGGTCGTGCGGGACCTCTTAAACCAACGCTCTCTGGGAGGCAGCCCGGACTGTTTTATTGTACTTGTGTTGAACATTTGATTTTCTTTAGCTTTACGTTGAACTTTAGACGCTGTTTTACGAACTCCTTATGCTTTTCTAGCTTTGGAATGCGTGTTTTAGAGGATCAAGTACTCGATCGAGTGGTTTTATGCTCGATCGAGCACTTTTTGGGGAAGTTTTCACTCGATCGAGTGATAATTGTCCTCGATCGACCAAAGTCAATATCACGCTTACTCGATCGAGTGGTTTTCTACTCGATCGAGTCCTTTCCTGCACCAGTTCACTCGATCGAGCTGTTCTAAGTGCTCGATCGAGCAGTTATGCTTCCGAGCTGCTGTTTTACGTCTATGGAGCTACTGCTTGACTTTATTTGACCTCCCATGTTCATGGTCGGTTTGGGGAGGTTCCTCCTTACGACGTTTTGTAAGTTTTCCGACTTCATTTATCCCTTTCTCTTCAGTTTGCATTTCTTTCCCTATTTTTGGTACAATGAGGGCATTGTACGGTTTGGTTTGGGGAGGTATGCATCCATATCTAGGTCTGCATGTTTGTTTTCTTGCATTTTTGCTTTCACCTTTATTGATTTCCGCATGCATTGTTGTTTTAATTAATTCAAAAAATCATAAAAATTCAAAAAAATTCACGTTTAAATTGAGTCGGAACGTTTGAACACTGACGCTACATTGAATCTTTACTCGAGCCTTGCATATTCTTGACATTTAGTTGGCATGATTATGTGCATAATCGACGAGTTTTTGTTTCTTTCTTATCTGAACGAATAGACTTGATTCATTATGTCGGCCAGCTACATTACATTCTGAGGTTAGAGCTTTATAAACTGGCGACATTCATGACCGGTTTCATTCAGGATGTGAGTAGTACTCTCTTTAAGGCATGTAACATCAATTTGCATAAGCATGAGTCTAGTCTTCTTAATACCTGTATGCATTCGGTCTGTGGATGGTGACACATGTTAGGAGAGGCAGGCCCCTTTATTTCATTCTACACATGACCCCACATAGCCAAATTGCCTTTTTGTCCTATTAACCACTTTCTATAATACTTCCTACCCTAGCTGAGCTAGTGACGAGTAGTTCTTGGAATGTTTTATTACAATATGGTTATTTTATTTGATTTCAGAAGATGGTGGATGAATCGAAGGGAAAGAAAAAGAATGTTGAATTGTTGAAAAAAAAATAAAAGAAAAGAATTGAGAAAAAAATAAAAACGAAAAAAAAAAAAAAAAAAGAGTCCCAATTTGATGCGTGTCTTTTATATAAGGTTTGATGCGTGTCTTTTATATAAGGTTTGGGGAGATTTGATGCGTGTCTTTTATATAAGGTTTTCACCTCATTTTCACCCGCATTTCTGTACTTTTTATGTAGCATCTAGCTACAAATACCCCCGAATGTTCTACTTTGGTTCGTTTTATGTAATCTGCAGGAATTGACTAAAGAGGAGTTAAATCGAGCCTAATTTGTCCCAATTGCATGCATTCATGGAGAATAAGGAGCCGGAGCTTGGAATCTAAAATTTTGGAGACGCGTGAACTGGTTTCGGAAGGCATTTCAAAGTCTAGCGTGCCTATATAGCTCGATCGAGTAGCTTTCTGCTCGATCGAATGCTTCATATACTCAAGATTGATCGATCGAGCAGTTTAAGGAGTCAATCGAGGAGGTTTTGCAAGAAGTGCTCGATCGAGTGGTTTATTACCACTCGATCGAGTGGTTTATTACCACTCGATCGAGTGGTTTGGTGTTCATTTGCTCGATCGAGTAGTTTATTTCTACTCGATCGAGTGGTTTGTCCTGTTTTAGTTAATTCCCGCCTAATTATTTTATGGGCTTTTGTAATTAGTCCATGGATTAGGTTTTAGGCTGGATTTTTCGTATAAGATAGAGTAGAGGGACTACGTGACTGCTCTCTCTTCTCACGTTCGTTTTACTCTACCTAAGACTACTGTTCATGGATTTTTGTTCTTCCTTTACACTTTGCTACTCGGATTTGGATTTGGCGATTGGTATTATTATTCTACTTTTACCTTTAATCTTATTTATTTCTTAAATTCCTTCCCTCTTTTAATTGTTATCATAATTGCTTTGATTCAATCCCTATTAGTTCTATCATCATGTTTAGTTTAAATTATCTATTTGTCATTATTGTTAATTCGACGGTAATAAGTAGCTAATTCCCCCCTGCTAAGACTATAGGGGATCTATAATCATGAGGGAATAGTAGTTGATTCATCGGGTTAATGAGGGTGTAATCTTCGTTGTTTAAATGCTGCAATTAATTGTATCTGTCTGATTGAGTCGACGGGATTAGATATTTATATCTTAGTGACCCTTGACCTGGACCGAAAGGTTGGAAAAGGCGAGACTAGTAGCGAGCAATAGGGTATTGTAGTGAGGGCGAAAGCTAAGCTATTTACGCTTTAGGGTGAATTAAGGACCGAAAGGTGACGTTCGCTACCCCTTAGATCGTATTTGTATTAATCTGAGACCTAGATTACTTGACTGAATGATTATGGTGAACCGTCTGTCTTAGCTGTTTCTCCTTATTTGATTAATTCCCTCCTCTTATTTTCTCTTCCTTATTCTTCTTAGTTTAGAATATCACATTTAAAACCCCCCCAATTTGGTTACCTTGACGAACTTAGATTAAGCTGACAATTTCCTACCTCTCTGTGGATTCGACCCGACTTCCCTAGCTATATTAGTTAGAGCCAGTTGGTATTTTTGACAGGTACGTGACAGACGTGTCAAGTCCTACCACAAGCAATTTCCCATGATAAACCCTACGCACAACCCGACACCTTCGTTAACACAAAGCCATCACCATACCATTCACATCTTAACATTCAAGCACACCAGATACTCCATGAACTGCCCATTCACAAGGCAAACAAGGCAGAGATCGAGCCACCGCTCCTACTCCTGCACAACCCACGCTACCACTACCCGCACACAACACTCCTCGACTTAAAATAGGGGTCATCGACGACATCGTAACGACGTTAACAGAACAGCCGGTTACCATTACCAATACTTTACGTATTAAGAGACTAACTAGTGATACAAATATTATTGCATAAATTGGTTTATGGAGCGCATAAGTAATATCGACACCAAATCAGAACAGGGGTAACAGCCTGCTACTGTTCAGCAGCCCCTTTCGCTCGTTCCGACTACAACCCGACTCAAAACTTGCTATTTTAACAAAGTAAATAAAAAATCCCATGCTTCTTAATGATAGAAATATGTGAACAAAGTTTCAGTTTGAAAGACGCTAAAACAGAGGTGTACGACGATTTCAGTTTTTATCGAAAATCGACTAGAAAGAGGGGTACACGGCCTGTACAAAATAGTGGCTCTACTCGACTCCAAGACAACTATTAATAACCCCATGACCGACTATTAACGACCTATAATTACCCTATAGTCATCTCAAATTACCCACAAGATTAGCCGAGGACTAAATTGTGTAAAACGACATGATAATGCATATAGACTACAAACATATATAAATTAATGTAGTAATGTGTACCTTGGTTGATAACGATGAAGGAATAACGATGAATGAAATCAAGGTGATTGGTTTAACGACGGATTATATGACGATGACTCTCTTTCGGTTTCCTTGTCCTGCCGCCTCTCTTTCTTTTTTTCGCTTTTGGTTTGGTGTGTGTGAAAGCAAATACGGGAAGGGGAGGGACTGGTAAGTATTTTAGGGTAGGGAATCTAATGATTAAAATAATATATACCATAAAACTAATATCTACTATTTAATTGTATTACGTACATATTATCGTATTATTATTACTATTATTACTATAATAATAATCTCTTATCTCTTATTATATCTACGACTTGTACCGAGTATATTTATTAAAGACGTTTATTCATATAATATTTATTCCAAAGTGTGGGTATTACATTCTTCTCCACTTAAAAAGAACTTCGTCCCCGAAGTTCACCATTCAACCCAAAACCGGCCTAATGTATAACTCCCAAGACTCAGCACAAAGTCTATGCATAACAAACAGCGGTATTACATTCTACCCCTTTTAAGACAAACTTTGTCCCGAAGTTTAATAACATAGTTAAAGCTCTACTCGCTTATACCGCGCATTACATTGCTCAAGTAGGGACAACAACTAAAACCGATAACTTAAACAAAAGCACACAAACACCATAATATAACATCGTAAAATTTCAAAATGCCACAACCACCAAGATTTTAAATTCCTACCCTCCTTAAAATTAAGGTTACGTCCTCGTAATCTTGATCATAAAAAAGGTACTACACTGTATAAATACCAATCACATAAGGATAACAAAGTTTAAATATTATAACAAAATTTATTCCAAGCCTCTATTAGCCCTATTTAAGAACAACAATTACTCCTTTTGACATAAATCGTAGCACACTTCACAACCCCACATGTACCAACTTCCAGTCACACGTATAAAACTAACCCTACAATCAAAACAAGGTTTAGTCACTCCTAAATCTCAACTACCATAGTTAAAGAATTGACAAAGCATCTATATTGAACTTTTGTAAAACTCGCGTTTTTAGAAATTAAAGTCAAACTCTAACTTCAAAAAAATCACCATAAATAACCGTTACATTCCTCTTTGAGTTTTTATACTTTTTAGAAAATATAAAGAGTTTTCAAAACTTGAGGAAAAGAATTGAATTCAAATCTCGAAATACCATTTTATAAAGATTTTCACAATCCAGTTGGTCCAAACTGAAACCGAGCAGCAATTTGTCAAAAACTTGGGTCAATTTGTAAAAATCACTATTAAATGTCAAAATATTATCTTGTAACGTAACTTATCAATATAAAAACATATATGAATCTTTTAAACAATGGAGTTGAAATTAGGCAAAAATCTTAAGTACAAATTAAATGAGAAATTTTACAAAATCGTTTGTCGAAAACTTAATTGTACATGAACATTCAGACCATTGTCCATTAAAATATTTATTTCTCCCAAACCGTAAAAATATTAAACATGAGACCAACAATCTTGGAAAGCTAACTCACGGGGTTATCACTCATAAACATTTTGTCCATAGATGATATACAGGCAATAAATGGCAGCCAAGACAAACAGGGGTAAAATTCTGAGAATATCCAGTTCCAGCACTAGTACACTTCCTGCCAAGTCATATGCCCTCACAAGCATTCTACCCATGCCATCTATCATAACTTGACATCGCACTCTACATACCTCCATTGCTAAATAATAATAGTTATCATAGTTGAGGGATCACATAACCGTATATCACTAGACGTGATACTACTAACAACATATCACATAACATCAATTTCACAAATACTTCACGCTCATGATCAAACAATCCAACATCTCATCCAATTCTCACATCATCCAATAAACAATATCAAACTTCATCACAAATATCATATGTCCAAGCCATATTTCATACAAAATACTTACCGTAATCCACCCTGCAACAAGATTAGTAATTTCATATCAAACATCCTCTAAAATATACCTCCTTATAACTACCCCTTACTCTCTAGTATTCTCTCAGGGTTCCCGGTTCAAAACTGAAAGGGCCATGGTACGAATTAAGGCTAGCTTCTTAACCGCACTAAGAGGGGCACCTAACAGTTTCGACCCGTGGTTCATTGTATTAGACACATCCTAAATTCATTATTGTTCATTGGTTAGGCCTGAGGATCGTTCGCTCTGATACCACTTTGTAACACCCCCAGTTTTTTAAAGAGCCTTTAGCAAGACATTCCCAAATAAATAGGACTGTTACCATCTCGGTTTCCTGAGGTAGTGAATAACATAGTACAACAAACCAATGTACTTTAAATAAAATTTAGCGATTACATGTTCTTTGCAAATTAGCCAAATTAAAACTCAATATAAATTTAATTACAACTCGCAGGGGAAGTAAATAAAAATATATGATCTAGATTTCTGGGTAGACTGGTCGAGTCCTCACGCATCCCTATAAGCTTCTAACCAGCTAGTCTTAAGCACCTGCAAGTCCGCTCCCCATTTATGGTTCATCACAGGTGTTCACGAATACACGGTCAATCACGAGGTTGAGCAGAAATAAATACTAACAACAACAATTAACAATAGATAATTAAATTCCATACACATGGCACTACTCCCTTAACAACGTGCTCATATACATGATACCCCTCCCTTAACAACAATGATAATCCAACCAAAATAGACGTCCTTCAAATTCTCATCACTTCATCCGTACAACTCAATTATGTCACTGGCAGTAGCACAACCCCCTTAACACTATGCTATGTTCAACTGGCAGTAGTACTTGCGTACCATGCTCACCTGGCGTTATTATGCTCGACTGGCACTAGTAATTACTTACTATGCACTACTATCTTTGGTAGTAGCAATCACTTGCTATGCACATCTGGGAGTAACGATTACTCGCTATGCACTAGTGGCAGTAACACCCTCCGTGTTATGCTCAACTGAATAATCAACGCTCCATGCCAAGTATAACCAACAACATATAACAATAATAATTCAGTCATACAGCTCAGCCAACAACTTAGCATACACAAATACTCCATCTCCAATAATAAATCACAATATTAACATTAATCTCATCAACCGTCACAATTAAATATACATTCACTTTTTAGTAAAACCCGAGTTGAGTAGGATTTATCCCTACCTGAGACTGTCGCAAATCCAATTAATAAAATATAAGTAATTGCGGTGCTTCACAAATCCGAATCTACAATATAACAAAACGTATAAATTAATAACCAACTAGCTAATTCTTTTTATCATTACATCCTACACTTAAATTAAATTACAACTGCCCATAATGAGTAAACTGATTACGTAAGACCAATACAACTATCCACAATTAAGTTATTAACTAATTACCTAAGATGCTGCACAATTAATGTAAGCTTAGCAAAGTTGACAAGCTAAGTCCTACCACAAGAAATTTCCCATGATAAACCTTACGCACAACCCGACACCTTTGTTAACACAAAGCCATCACCATACCATTCACATATTAACATTCAAGCACACCAGATACTCCATGAACTGCCCATTCACAAGGCTAACAAGGCAGAGATCAAGCCACCGCTCCTACTCTTGCACAACCCACGCTACCATTACCCGCACCTAACACTCCTCGACTCAAAACAGGGGTCATCGACGGCATCGTAACGACGTTAACGGAACAGCCGGCTACCATTACCAATACTTTACGTATTAAGAGACTAACTAGTGATACAAATATTATTGCATAAATTGGTTTATGGAGCGCATAAGTAATATCGACACCAAATCACAACAGGGGTAACAGCCTGCTACTTTTCAGCAGCCCCTTTCACTCGTTCCGACTACAACCCGACTCAAAACTTGCTATTTTAACAAAGTAAAAAAAACATCCCATGCTTCTTAATGATAGTAATATGTGCACAAAGTTTCAGTTTGAAAGATGCTAAAACAGAGGTGTACGACGATTTCAGTTTTTACCGAAAATCAACTCGAAACAGGGGTACAAAGCCTGTACAAAACATCGGCCCTACTCGACTCAAAGACGACTATTAACAACCCCATGATCGACTATTAACGACCTATAATGACCCTATAGTCATCTCAAATTATCCACAAGATTAGTCGAGGATTAAATTGTGCAAAACGACATGATAATGCATATAGACTACAAACATATATAAAGTAATGTAGTAGTGTGTACCTTGGTTGATAACGAGATGAAGTAAAAATAAAGCAGAAAAGGAAAAGAACTCACAAAATGGGGCACGTAAAATACCTCCCCATACCAGCCAACAATAAGGGGAGGTCGTAGGCAGCTGCTACCAGCCGTCGCCCGCCTCGTAGTCGGCATCATCCTCTTCCCTCGCTCGGGAGCATGAAGAAAGCTCGGCCCGGTACCTCTCCTCCACCTCAGTCGTGTCCTACGTAGTAGTAGGGCTAGGGTAACCGTCCTCAGGGTAGCGGTAGTAGGACTGATGTGGCCACCGAGCTGGTGGCAACCATCCGGCACGGGCGTAGCGGTCGTAGATAGGAAAGTCAGCTAGGGCCTGGTTCAGCTCCATCCTAACTGTACGCCTACACATGTCAAGTAGAAGATAATCCCGCCCTGCCTGATCCATTACCGGTGGGGCGGTAAAAGGTGATGGACAAATAAAGTGAGCCGGGTAAACTGGCTGTGGTCCAGGCTGAGTCCCAGTAGTAGAGGGTGTAGTGCGCGGAGATGCATGAGGTGCGTCACGTGGTCCCCTAGAAGACTGGCCCGTCTCCCAAGTGGTATGGGAAGTCCGCAGTAGACGCCATAGTCATAGTGTAATGCAAGAGGTAAGAGGGTGTTTGTGGTCGAGGTGCTCCACGTCGAACCTCTGTGAGAGGAATGAGTGGGGGTAGAGTGGAGCAAGAAAGGGTCACAGAAAGTGCCGTGGAGATCTTCCACATAAAGTCAGGCGCTATCCAGTTCACGTCAATCATGTAAGGAATGTTCATTAAGCAAAGACTGTCTAGAGTGACTGGATCCTCATGGCCTAGAGGCACCATGCCTCGGGGGAAGTCAGGAAAACGTCGGCGGGCTAAGTGAGTAACTAATCCGCCACAAACACTAGTAGATAGATTCTCATCCCCTATGTTCTGAAAGTGATGGGCGGTCCTAGAGGCAATGTTTAAGACAAAAGGAGTGCCACTATCAATGTTCAAGTACCCACCTAAGATATTCAACTCATCTTTATTGACATTGTTCGACTCTTTTCGACCAAAGATGGTGTTACCGATCAACCGGAGCCAGAAACGGACATGGGGGTGGTGTACAAACTGACCCCTCTTACGACCCTCAAAGTTGTCCAAAATAGCCCCCCACATAAGTCGGTCACATTTCCTAGGTGGTTTATGCTCCCCCTCACTATATAAACCAAGGTAGCCGCCAAAAGCGGCTAAAGACATAACAAATTCCAGGTTGAAAAGACAGAAATAAATACAATTTCCGGTTGGTTCCCTGTCATAGTCTCCTGCGTAGTAATGAAAGGAGCTAAAAAATTCAAGGGTTGGCATAAGATAAGTATACGCGTGCATAGTGGCCAGCCCCATTATAGTCGTTCCATTCAGGAGGTAAAAAACGGATGGATAAAATCCCAAGGTAAGCAAACTCTCCCGGTCTAGAAAATGGGTTGGGGTAATACTCAGATGAGTCAGCATAATAAAGCGGTCTTTTTGAGCCTGTGTCGCAAAATGTACCTCAGGATAGTCAGGCAGACTATCGATGGCCTCATGAATTACCAAATCAGTAATTGGTAATTGTGAACCTTGACTGTTGCTGATGCCCGTGTCGCAGCTCGAAGATTGCCCATATGTACGTCTCTTGTTTCCTTCCATTATCTATCTAGCACACAAGTATACCACAAATTGGCAATTGTAATAACCAATAAATCATATAACACTGTCATAAACTCGCGCAAAACCCGTCTAAAACCGCGTAAGACGTGACATTGTTCGCGCACCGACCGCGACCAGATTCGCGCAAAAAATTCGTTCCTGAAATCGTTCTAAAACCACCCTTTACCGTTTTTTTAAATTAAAACAATACAAAGGGTTTATTTAGCATATTAGACAAGATTAGAACACAAAATCAGTAAAATCCCCAAATTGTAAACCGTAATTCGTAAATAAATCAATAGGAAATAGGGCTATTAAGCAAAAAACACATGAAGTAATCAATAGAATCAAAAACCCCCTAAATATAGAACCCTAACTTCGGTTTTGATGCATTCGAAATTGGGTAAAAAAAACAGCGAAAAACAAGGGGAAATGAATCATACATGAAAGGGAAACTTACTTGTGTGAAGATTAGACGGAAAATAGGAGGAATTAACACCAAAAACAAGTAAGAAAAATGAAGAAAAGAGGAATGAAGGTGTCAATGATGGTGTTGTCGCTGCTTGGTGGTGACGGCTCCTCTTTTTTTTCTTATTATCTTTGTGTTTATTAATGGTAAAATAAGGAGTAATAGACTCCCTCCTATTTAAGTTTGAAACACGCTGGCAATATCAAAATTAGTCGATCGACAACTTGGCTCAGTCGATCGACTTTTTCGAGTTTGGGCATTTGAAAAAGTAGTCGATCGACCACTTTTTCAGTCGATCGACTTTTTTCGCTGGTTCTGCTTCCCATTTTGGTCGATTGACTATTCCTCTTACTCGATCGACTTTTCTTACCTGAACAGCAGCGTGTTTTTCTCCTTTTTGACCATCCCCTATAGGCAGAAGACGCACATGCAGACTGCAAGAGCACTTGGTGACAGAACTTGAACTAAAAAGCAATAAAAGCGCACACACACACACACACGAAAATTAAAGAGTTCTTAAACATAATTACAAAAATGTGTACAATCCGAGTTGCCTCCCGGTCAGCGCTGGTTTTTAAGGTCTTGCTCGACCTTTGTTACCTCAGTCTTCAGGTTCAGACATTGGGTCGAAATACAGCAATTCGACCACACCAACAAAGTCGTTGGCACCGTAATAATCCTTCACTTGGTGACCATTCACCTTAAATTTCTCTCCCGCGGAGTTTTCTTGCTTAACTGACCCAAATTTAGAAACAGATGTTACCGTATAAGGGCCACTCCACCTGGACTTCAGCTTACCAAGAAATAGGCAGAGACGAGCATTGAACAGTAGCACCTTCTCCCTAACTTGGAACTCGCGCGGTATGATCCTCTTCTCATGCCATCTCTTAGTCTTCTCCTTATAGATGCGGGCACTGTCATAGGCATTCAGCCTAAATTCCTCCAGCTCATCTGACTGCAATAAACATTTCTCACCACACAGTTTAGAGTTAAAATTGAGCTCACAAATTGGCCACCATGCCTTATGTTCTAGGTCTACAGGCAAATGACAAGACTGACCATAAACTAAACGATATGGCAATACACCAATTGGTGTCTTAAATGCAGTTCTATACGCCTATAAGGTATCATCTAATTTCATACTCCAGTCTTTTCGTGATTTTGAAACAAATTTACCTAAGATTTCTTTAAGTTCCCAATTGAAAACTTCTACCTGACCACTAGTTTGAGGGTGGTACCCAAACCCCTACGGTGTTCTACACCATATATGGACAGAAGAGCAGTAAGTTGTTTTTCTTTAAAATGCATACCTCCATCGCTGATGACAACTCGAGGGACACCAAAGCGCGGGGAGATTACCTTTTTGAAAAGCTGGATGACAGTCTTTGCATCACAGTGGACCGAAGCAACGGCCTCTACCCATTTGGACACGTAGTCAATAGCTACCAGAATATACCTTTTGCCTTTGCTAGACGGGAATGGTCTTTGGTAGTCGATGCCCCAAACATCAAAAACTCCAACCTCTAAAATGCCAACCTGAGGCATCTCATGTCTCCTTGAAATATTTACCGTCCGCTGACACGCATCACATGCTACAACAAAATCTTTAGCATCATTAAACATGGATGGCCAATAAAAACCAGACTGAAGTACCTTTGCCACGGTCCTAGATAGACCGTGGTGACCACTATAGGAAGAAGAATGGCATGCTTCTAGGATATCTTTAGTCTCCCATTGCGGTATACACTGTCTGTAAAGATCATCAGCACATTTCTTAAACAAATAAGGATCATCCTAGAAGTACTGCTTCACGTCGTGAAGGAACCGCTTCCTCTGCTGATATGACAAGTCAGAAGGTAATAGATCACCTACAATAAAATTAGCATAATCAGCATACCAAGGAGTTTCAGCATTAGAAATAGCCAATAAAATATCATCTGGAAAAGAATCATCAATAGGTAAAGAATCTCCCCTTTCTTGCAATGGTAGGCGTCATAAATGATCAGCCACTACATTCTCAGCGCCTTTCTTGTCTTTAATCTCCAAATAAAACTCCTGAAGAAGGAGTATCCATCGCAATAGTCTTGGCTTGGCGTATTTTTTAGCAAATAGGTATCTCAGCGCTGCATGGTAAGAAAATACAGTAACTTTCGAACCTAATAACTAAAGACATGAATTTCTCCAACCCATATACCACAGCTAACAACTCCTTTTTTGTTGTTGCATATTTCACCTGAGCCTCTGATGTGACCATAATTAGAGCATATTTAGTCCCCGAATTAGCCTTGTTCCCATGCTTTTTAGTGCATATTTGGGTCATTTATTGTCTTTAGTACTTTGTTGTGCATATTCTTTGAGGTTTTGATCCCTTGGTAGGAAAGGAGTGCAAACCTTGCATTTTTATGGCAAAATGAGGCTAAATTAATTGAATTCAATGACCAAGCATCAAGAAGAGACAATATTAGAAGGCCTTTATACATACTATAGTAGATGGACAATGATGAGAAAAGATCCTTGCATCCTCGAGGAAATCCCCAAGGATTTTATGAAGAAAAAGGAAGAAAAGAAGAAGAAACAAGACTGCCTAACAATCCGTGCGGATTGTCTAGAAGACGCCCGTCTTCACTCCACAATCCGTGCGTCTTCACCCCCACGACGCCCAGGCAAAAGCTCTAGAAGACGCCCGTCTTCACCACCTGGACGTCCGGGCAGAGACCGCCAAATCCGCCCGTCCCGTGCTAAAGACGCCCAGATTCCCAGACAGTCCCATTTCGTCTTGTTCAAGCTTCAAGGAAGGTTGCACATCTTTTTCTAAAGACCGGAGTCTCCCTAGAGACCAGAGTCTTCCAAAAGAGACCGGCGTTTCTTTAACAAGGGACTTAATCGTCATTTAAGCCCTTAGTTAACCTTAATTCATACACCTAATCCCCACTATAAATACCCCATTAGTCTAATTAGAAGAGCATGTTCTTCTTAGCAATCTTTAGGGTAGTTAATATCAATCAAATCTCTCTTTAATCTTGTAATAAACAATTAATCAAGTTTTAATACAAGTTTTATTTCCTTAATCTCTCTCTTGTTCATCCTTTATTTTGGGTAATTGAAGATTATTTGGGTTATTATTGGGAGATTGACAACCTCTCAATCAAGCATCAAGTACTTCTTTTATTCTTTGCTTTATTATTGGAATCATTAGTAGGTATAATTATCTTAATCCCTCTTTAATTATTGTTAATCACTTTCATTTATTCATCATGTTTCACTTTGTTGGTATGATTGACAACCTTGCTAGCATGTTCAACATGATAATGAATGAGTAGTTACCTTAGCTAGGGTTAATAGCTAATTAGGGGTAACCAACATGGGGGATGATTCATGCTTAAATTAATTTGCTTTCATAGTTTATTTGCTTGCTTGTTGTGATCTCAACTTATGCACATGTTATGTTTGATGAAATGTGAGCCTATGAATCCTTGCATTTTTTTTACCCATCACCTATCTTTTCAATGAGACTTGTAAGACATAAACCAACTCGAGTCTCATTAGACCATGCATATTGTTGAGTAGGGAAGATTAAGTCGACATGTAGGTGTTGTACAATCTAATCGATTCGGCTCCGGGACCCAAACTTTCCTAGGATTGTAAGATATAAACCAACTCGATCAATCACAACAATAATTGCTTGCTTATAACTTGAGAATATGTTTGTATGATCAATTCCCATGAATCCCCTATAACCCAATGACACCCTAGTGCCTTTTATCAATTATTTACATCCCTTTTAATTCATCTTGCTTGTTTACTTTCATTGCTATTTAGTTTAGTGATCTTCTACTTCAACCCCAATTGTGACACCCTTAAGACACCACTAGTTGCAATAGTAATCTCATCTCAATTCCCGTCTCTTGGGATCCGACCTTTACTTGCCTCTTTACTAATTGTAGAGTTGTTTGTGAAGTTATAAATTGTGTTTTGGTCTAGGTGCTCCTAACGACAAGTAACCGAATAGTAATCCACGACCAAAAATGGCGCCGTTGCCGGGGACGGTGTTAACTTGATTTAGATTTTCTTATATTGTTATTAGTTGTTTCTTTCTTTGCCTTGGGGAAGTAAAACTCCTCAAGGTTTTGTTCTAATTGTTTTCGAGTTGTTTGATATTTTGCATGTCTAGAAGGTCACAAGGTGACTTTTTACCCTTTGATCACGAAATTGAAAGAACTTTGACAACCAATAGGAGACTTGCTAGGAGAACTTTGAGAGGTATTGGTGAGTTTGTAGATATTCAACCAAATACTATTGAGTTCATCAACCCTTTTGCAAGAGAAGGTGATGAGAACCCAACACAAAATCCAACACAAAATCAACCCACAATGCCTAAGTTTTCATCACATTCCGTACCCACCGAGGAGAACCTACCCAATGGTACTCCCACACCACAACATCTAACCGGAAATTTTATTGCCAAATCCGCATTTATCCAATTAGTCGAAAGAAGCCAATTTGGGGGGATGCCTAGTGAAGACCCTCATTCTCATATGGAGACTTTTTGTGATTATTGTGATGCGATTTCTCAAACCGGTGTAACTCAAGACCAAATTCGATGGGTCTTGTTTCCTTTTTCTCTAATTGGCACCGCAAAACAATGGTTGAAAGGCCTTGATAAGGCTACTCTCGGAATTGATTCTTGGAAAAAGTTTGCTCTAGCTTTCTACAAAAAGTTATATCCACCGGAAAAGACAAACATGCTAAGGGCTCAAATCACGGGCTTTAAGCAAAGGGATGAAGAATCTTTCTATGAAGCTTGGGAGCGATTCAAGGGAATTTGTCACTCATGTCCTCACCATGGACTTAGCGAGTGGTTCTTGGTACAACAATTTTGGAACGGTCTTTATGAAGATTCAAGGAACATTCTCAACATGGGATCAAATGGAATGTTCACCGAAGTTGATGACAATCAAACTTGGAACAAAATTGAGGAAATGGCGGTCCATAACTCACAATATAGTAGACCTCGCAAGGATACTAGAGGAGGAAAGCATGAAGTTGACTCCATTACTCAATTGGGTGCTCAACTTAGTGCTCACATTGATACCATCAATTTGAAGTTTGAAAAAGCTATGGCTAGACTTGAAGAAGCCTCAAAATCACCAAAGCATCATGTTAATGACATGACGGCATCTTCATCAATCCCAAGTGGGATATGTGAGAATTGTGGAACTTTGGGACATGACCAAAGTGAATGTAGGGGAAAAAAATAAACAAGTGAATGCTTTCCAAGTATACAAGAGTGGTATCCCTTATTCAAACTATTACAACGAAAACACTAAATTCCATCTAAATCTCTCATACAATAGCCAAAATGTTCAAAACCCTCAACCAACATACACCCCACCTCCCATGAGAAACAAAAATCAAAGACCCTTTTACAACCAAAACCAAGGTTACCAAAATCAAACTCCATACAATCAACAAAATGACCAAGGTTTTGATGTTCAAAAAGCGGTCCTCCAAATGCAAAATAATCAACAAGAGTTTTTCACTCAAACGCAAAAGGATAGTCAAGCAAAGGAAATCACCATCAACAACATCCTAGCTCACACCAAAATGTTGGAAACCCAATTGACTCAACTAGCATATTTAAGCTCACAAAGACAAAAGGGGCAATTACCACCTTAAAGTAATCCCCCAAGACATGAAACGGTTAGTGCCATTCACTTGAGGAGTGGTACAAGGTATGAAGCACCGAAGAAGCAAGTTGAGGATGAAGTTGTGGAAGCTAGTGACAAAGAAGAAATTGTGCAAAACTCCAAGGATGGAGAACCATCAAAAGAAGAAATTTCAAAGAAAAATGAAGACAAGGGCAAGGAGAAGGAGCCCATTGTGATTAGACTTCCTTTTCCGAGTCGTCAAGCCAAGCCCAAATTTGATGACCAACTTGGAAAATTTATGGAAATTGTGAAGAATTTGGAAGTCTCAATTCCTTTCACGGAATTAATCAATCATGTGCCGGCCTATGCAAAATACATGAAAGACATCCTCACAAAGAAGAAGTCGATCCGAAAGCTTGAGACTATCGCCTTCACTAAGGTGAGTAGTGCAATACTTCAAGGGAGTTCACCTCCAAAACTCAAAGATCTGGGAAGCTTCTCAATACCGTGTACCATTGGCGACACCACGATCAACAAAGCCTTATGTGATCTAGGGGCTAGTGTGAGTGTTATGCCGTACTCGGTAAGTAAAAGGTTAGGGATAGGAGAGCTTAAATGCACCAATATCACACTCCAAATGGCCGATAGATCGATGACGAAACCATTAGGGATATGGGAAGATGTTCCCGTAAGAGTTGGGAAATTTTTCATCCCGGTGGACTTTGTCATTTTTGACATGGAATAACACTCCAACATTACAATCATTCTAGGAAGACCTTTCTTACACACCGCGGGTGCGGTGATTGATGTGAAGCATGGAGAGCTCACTCTAGAAGTGGGAGATGAGAGCATAACTTTCAATCTTGATAAAACCATGAGAGCTCCCCGTTTGCATGAACCATGTTTTATGGTTGATCATTTTAGCCGGAAGGATGATAGGAAGAAGTCGGAATTCCAATGGAAGAAGAAAATTGAAGATGCTCCATTCAAAGAGCAAGTGAATTGTAACAAAGAGAGCTTGAAAAGCTCACCAAAGTCAAGCAATGAAGAGGATGACCTCATTGGCCAAGACAAGAAAGTGGGAGAGTTGTCTCCATCAACTCAAGAGATCCTTAGTGATCAAGTAGATGAAGTTTGTGGTCTTTGGGACGATGAGTTTGAAGGGATTTTCAATCCCTATATTGGTAATGGTATAGATCAAGACCGACAACAAGGGCAAAGGTCTATTGAAGACCTTTATCATGATAATGAACAAGCTTTTGATTACTTCTTCAAGGTGTTGAGCAACATCAACAACACCTTGGACATGCCCCCATGACATCTCACTAAGGATGAGAGTTTGGTGGAGTCCTCCCTAAACCACCATTTGTAAATATTTCTAACTCCCTAACTCGCATTTTAATTCTTACATTACATTTGTTGTCATTATTGGATTTTTATGCCTTGATCAAGAAAATTATCATTTTTGAGAGAAGTGAGGGAGGGACTAATGATTTAATTGATGTGTAGTGCTTTAGCTTAGTGTGGGGATAGAAATTGCCTAGGCTATTCATGCCTTAGTAGTGCCCCTACAATGAAGAACACGGGATTTGAAGAATGGAAAATGACAAGGGATATACAAGTGCACGGATGGAACTGAATCCGGGTAAAGAGGGGCAGAATCCGAGCGTCTTCATGGGAATCCGCCCGTCTTCAGGCAATCCGGGCATATTTGTCAGAATCCGCCCGTCCATCTGAGCTGAAATTTTGAAATTTTGGGACTGTTGAAGAATCCGAGCGTCCTGGTGGAGAAGACGCTCGTCTTCAGAAATTCGCCCGTCTTGGAAGGAAAGACGCCCGTCTTTTTGCCTATGAAAAACAAGAAATCTCACTGTCTGAGAATCCGCCCGTCTTCAGCAGAAGACGCCCGTCCCGCAATTGATAAATCCGAGCGTCTTTACTAAAAGACGCCCGTCTTTAGGCGAGAATTCTCAAACCAAAACAGGCAGAACCCGAGCGTCCCGAAGGAAAGACGCTCGTCTTCCCCTGCTATTTCAAATTTTTCGGGTATTTTAAATACCCCACCCTTCATTCATTTCTTCATTCCTTCATTAAAAACACTACCCATAAACCCCAAAACTCAAAACCCTCATCCTTTCCATCACCAAAACAAGATTTCCTCAACCACATTCAACAAAATCAAATCAAAACTTCCTTCTAACAACAATTAATCACTCCTCTTCCAACAAAAATCAAACCAAGCACCAAAATCTTCAACCTTTGAGTCGATTTTTTAAATTATAAAGGCAACGCCTTTCATCTTAAAATCGATTTGGGTATACTTGGAAATTGAAGATTTTCACTCTTTTCTTGGTTAAATCATCAATGGAAAGGACAAAAGGAGCACAAAGGCACCTAAGGGAAAGGCACTCTCAACTAGACAAAAGAGTCTTTAAGCAAAGAAAGCCTCATTGGCTAGGGTGGTAGCTAGTTCAAACTTGCAAATGCAACAACAACAACCTCCCTTGGAAGCAACAACATCAACAACTCCGGAAATTGCTCAACTATCGAACTATCCGGAGGTAATTTTCATTTCTAACTCCCATAGGGATACATTCGCCAAGTATGCTAGAAAATCCTTTCTATCCACCAAGTTCATATGTGAAGATGCCTTGAACAAATTGGGTGTCCTTGAACAAACTAAAGCCTTCTTTGAAGCCATGGGGTTGGAAAAATTGTTTGCTACAAGAGAATTGACATACCCCTCCCTTACTTTAGAATTCTTGAGTTCTTTGAAAGTTACTAAGGTATAGACTAGATAAAACCTCGAGTTCCGCCTTGCTAATGTGAGTAGGCGCATCACCTTTGATGAATTGGGTAAAGCATTGGGTCTTAGTGATTCACCTAGTTATTTCAAGAATCCCGGAAAGTATGACCCCGCTCCTCTTTGGGAAGCGATTTCCGGAAGGAAATTTGAGAACTATCATGCTAGTCGTGCTCTATTAATCCACCATCCGGGCATTAGAGTGTGGCACAAGGTCATCGGGAATACCATCATTGCAAGAAAAGACACTAACCACTTTACCAAGCTCGATTGTGTTCTTCTTGATTCGGCCTTAAATATTGGAAGGGAATTCACCAAGCCTTACAATTCTCTAAGGCTTTTGGTGGAAAGATGGCTAAATGTTGATTGTGGAAAGCAAGGCACCACCGTTATTGTAAATGGAGGTCTAGTCACTCTTTTGGCTAAGTACTTTGATCTGAATTTCAACAAGGATAGCAAGTATGTGGCGAAAAAGGGGGGTCATCTCATTGACATGGATGCCATGATTAACAAGTACAAGTGGGTCACTCATAACCCTCTTGACACCAAGTATGGATGGCTCACCAATGAGGCTAGATATTTTACTTTGCCTTCCAAGATTTGCCGTTTGAGTGTCCATATGACCAACTACCTTCTTCCCCTCTCAAAAGAAGCCGAATACATCATCCGTCAACAAAGGGGTGAAATTGAAATGCCCTCCTCTTCCATTGTCACACCACCCTATCCTTTCAAGTATCAAGAGTTCAAACCCAAAGGTGTTAAAGCAAGCAATGACTACATGACTCTACTTATGCAAGAGATGCACAAACAAGCTTTCAAGGATCGGGAAGATGCTTAATTTGCCCAATATCCACCCCTCCTTCATTTAGCTAGGCAAGGACTACTTGATCCTTTATGTCCTTTGCCTAGTTGGGCGTATAGAGAAGTCTTCTTTCCGAGTGCATCTAGGGGTGAGATTCCGGGTGACGATGAGGTTGTCGGTGATGAGGTTGTTGATGATAGCATTGATGAAGAGGCTAATGAAGAAGAAGAAGAGGATGATGAAGAAAGTGAGTAAGAAAGTGAAGAGGGAAGTGGTGATGAGTCCACTTCTATTGAGGAAGATGATGATAATGATGATATGGTGGAAGACTAGCAAGCTTTGGAGGCTCCTACCCTCTTGTGGTTTGTCTACTTCTTGCTTTGTTTTATTTACTTTATCTTGATCATGGTTGGAGAGTACTAGCATCATAAAGGACTAACACCTCGGCCCCATTGAGGTGTTCTTATTTCATTGTTCCCACTTTTGAAAAATCCAAAATGACAAATTTGGTTTCATGCATTGCATCTTGTGTGCATGAACTACCCCAACTTTAGGACATTAGAAATAATGTCTAACTCGGTTTGGGGAAGTACATGCATACGCAACGGGAGGTAATCTAAATTACGCTCTCCGTCATAAACAAAAACCCATGCATCATGTAGTATAGATTAGTGTAGCTTGCATTTAGTGTAGAATTCATGCATCATGCTTGTATGATTTCCCATCATTTTGGCCATTGAGGAAAATGCCCATATTAGTGTGGGGATGGGGAATTCTAACTTAACTTTTATTCAAAAATCCAAAAAAAATCAAAAAAAATTTGAAAAACCATAAAAAATTGAAAAATTGAAAAACCAAAAACAAGTTCATTTCCTTTGTAGTGTAGTCATGTATATATTGTTGTATATATTGTGTTTGTTTTATCCTTGTTCACATTGATCGACTACGCCACATCCGAGACATGGGGATATTGAAGACCGCATGGTATGATCTTTCCAATCTCCTTTTTCCTCTTTATGTTAATGACTATGTGGCTTTATTTTGATTGATGCGGTATAACAATGTGAACTTAGGAATTTCATTTAGTTTATATGTCATATTAGTTGGTAGAATCATTTGCATTAGGATGTTTATATGCTAGTTGCATCATGGCATGTAGTTTGCATGTTAGAAAATTTTATGAAAACGTCTACTTGGGAAGTTTGACAGGTGTATATAGGCCCTACTAGATGCTTTTTCTTCTTAAGACTTTGATTGTTAGAATACTTGTAAAACACCCTAGGATGTGTCATGCTAGTATCCTTTGACCCATGGATTAAGGCCTAGTCAAGAGTACCTTGTGGTGTGATAACTCCTTGGCTACCGTTTATTCCAATGTGACCCTTGAAACCATGCAACCATCATTCATCCATGTTCTACAATATTTTGTCATCAAAGGAAATGGTCACAAAAAGAAATTGTTCAAATTTGAGTTCGAGAAATGAAATGAAAAGTGAAAGAAAGTTTGGAAAATGCATCAAAAGAAAAGAGGAGCAAAAATAGAACTCCTATGCTTCAAATATAAGGCACCCTCACTACATATGGGGTGACTTTGAAAATGTTCAAAAAGAAATGCAAAAAGTTGTCAAGTGTTGAAATGCCAAAAATCAAAAGAAATGGCAAAAGAAAGTATTCTCGAATGTCAAATGCCACAAGTAATTGGGGGGAAAAACAAAAACAAAAGCAAACTCCCAAAGTGAAACTCAAATATCTATTGATCCCTTTATCCATCGTATCTATTTTTGTGCATGGTAGAGAGGGGACGACCCTTCCTCTTGTCTAGGCAAGAGGGGGAATTCCGAGATCCTCCAGTATTTCTAACACCATAGGGAGTTTATTCTTGACAAAAGCATTTAATGATTGAGGACAAAGGTACCCTAGCTTGACACAACTTGGAGGTGATTTATTGGTATCCTTCTAGGCTTAGTAGTTTGAAGAAATTGCATCTATGAAGGAGTGTGTACCCTTGAATTGCTTCCCTTGTAGATAATTTCCGCCACTTAGATGAGGAAAGTGGCTATTCTTTTGTAGATGCATCCATTATTTGATTTTGTGTGCTTAATGTTTGGATGTGTCGCCATTTTGGGAAGACCCACCTTGCCTTGCAAGAAGGCATTCTACCTCATGGTTGTCTTGTTGTGAGTTGAAGGGGCAGAGTGAGACCCGCTAATTGTCTCATATCGGCTATGTTATTAGGTTAGTTTAAATAATGGTCCTAATCTTTGTCACCTCTTTACTCGGGACGAGCAAAGGTTCGGTTTGGGGATATTTGATGTGACCGTAATTAGAGCATATTTAGTCCCCGAATTAGCCTTGTTCCCATACTTTTTAGTGCATATTTGGGTCGTTTATTGTCTTTAGTTCTTTGTTTTGCATATTCTTTGAGGTTTTGATCCCTTGGTAGGAAAGGAGTGAAAACCTTGCATTTTCATGGCAAAATGAGGCTAAATTGATTGAATTCAATTACCAAGCATCAAGAAGAGACAAGATTAGAAGGCCTTGGTATATACTATAGTAGATGGGCAATGATGAGAAAAGATCCTTGAATCCCCGAGGAAATCCCTGAGGATTTTATGAAGAAAAAGGAAGAAAAGAAGAAGAAACAAGACTGCCTAACAATCCGTGCGGATTGTCTAGAAGACGCCCGTCTTCACTCCACAATCCGTGCGTCTCCACCCCCAAGACGCCCGGGCAAAAGCTCCAGAAGACGCCCGTCTTCACCACCTGGACGCCAGGGCAGAGACCGCCAAATCCGTCCGTCCCGTGCTAAAGACGCCTGGATTCCCAGACAGTCCCATTTCGTCTTCTTCAAGCTTCAAGGAAAGATGCACAACTTTTTCTAAAGAGCGGAGTCTCCCTAGAGACCGGAGTCTTCCAAAAGAGACCGGCGTTTCCTCAACAAGGGACTTAATCGTCATTTAAGCCCTTAGTTAACCCTAATTCATACACCTAATCCCCACTATAAATACCCTATTAGTCTAATTAGAAGAGCATGTTCTTCTTAGCAATCTTTAGAGTAGTTAATATCAATCAAATCTCTCTTTAATATTGTAATCAACAATTAATCAAGTTTTAATACAAGTTTTATTTCCTTAATCTCTCTCTTGTTCATCCTTTATTTAGGGTAATTGAAGATTATTTGGGTTATTATTGGGAGATTGACAACCTCTCAATCAAGCATCAAGTACTTCTTTTATTCTTTGCTTTATTATTGGAATCATTAGTAGGTATAATTCTCTTAATCCCTCTTTAATTATTGTTAATCACTTTCATTTATTCATTATGTTTCACTTTGTTGGTATGATTGACAACCTTGCTAGCATGTTCAACATGATAATGAGTGAGTAGTTACCTTAGCTTGGGTTAATGGGTAATTAGGGGAAACCAACATGGGGGATGATTCATGCTTAAATTAATATGCTTTCGTAGTTTATTTGCTTGCTTGTTGTGATCTCAATTTATGCACATGTTATGTTTGATGAAATGTGAGCCTATGAATCCTTGCATTTTTTTTACCCATTACCTATCTTTTCAATGAAACTTGTAAGACATAAACCAACTCGAGTCTCATTAGACCATGCATATTGTTGAGTAGGGAAGATTAAGTCGACTTGTAGGTGTTGTACAATCTAATTGATTCAGCTCCGGGACCTAAACTTTCCTAGGATTGTAAGATATAAACCAACTCGATCCTTCACAATAATAATTGCTTGCTTATAACTTGAGAATATGTTTGTATGATCAATTCCCATGAATCCCCTATGACCCCATGACACCCTAGTGCCTTTTATCAATTGTTTACATCCCTTTTAATTCATCTTGCTTGTTTACTTTCATTGCTATTTAGTTTAGTGATCTTCTAGTTCAACCCCAATTGTGACACCTTTAAGACACCACTAGTTGCAATAGAAATCTCATCTCAATTCCCGTCCCTTGGGATCCGACCCTTACTTGCCTCTTTACTAATTGTAGAGTTGTTTGTGATGTTATAAATTGTGTTTTGGTCTAGGTGCTCCTAACGACAAGTAACCGAATAGTAATCCACGACCAGCCTCATCCAGAGTTCGGCTCGCATAGTAAATAGCACTTAAAGCTTTGTCTTTCCTCTGGCCTAGCACCGCACCATTGGCATAGTCACTGGCATCGCACATAATCTCAAAACGCAGCTCCCAGTCTGGAGGCTGAATGATCGGTGCTGAAATCAAGGCCTACTTCAACTTGTTAAAAGCAGAAATACATTCATCAGTAAAATTAAATGGACCATCCTTACGTAGCAATTGTGTAAGTGGTTTAGCAATTTTAGAAAAGTCTTTAATGAACCGGTCGTAAAAGCCAACATGACCAAGGAAACTCCTAACTCCCTTAACATTCACGGGAGGTGGTAATTGCTCAATCACTTGCACCTTTGCTTTATCAACCTGAATACCCTTATCAGACACTAAGTGTCCAAGAATGATACCCTCATTGACCATTGTTAGGCCCAGTTTACCCTGGTCTGACTCCAACCTGGCCCGACCTTATTAGTCTGATTGAAGTAACCTGAGACCGGACAAGTCTAACTACTGTTCAGCTATTAAAGAATATTATAGTAAGAAGGCTACCAAATCCTGGAAAAGAAGCCTGATGATAAGTACGAAATAACCTTTGCGATCATTAAAACAGGCTGGATTGAGAAAGATAAACAAGAAATGCAATTGTTGGATATAAATAATCGTGTCCTATACTTAAGGAAGACCAAGTCCAACCAAAAGATCCTATCATCTATGAATCAAGACGGAAAGGAGAGAAAGGGCTGAAGATTCGTTAAAAGAAGAATAAGTCAAGCAGATTAATAGGGAACAAGCCCTATTAATCCGGTAACAACTCCTACATTTGGGGAGGTGGTTGATCATTATAACGTTGATCATGGTAACGTTGAGAATAGCAATGAGAACTATATATAGCTTTTGTAAATAGACAATGAGGATCAATTGAGGACTCTTGAATTTTTCTACACTTTTTCTATCTGTCATTACTCTAAAAATATCCGATCACATATACTAATCTGTACTCAGTTCTTCCATATAATATAAACAATATTCTCTATACTTAAGTCTTTTTCTTATCCCTTAATCTTTACCAAATATATAGAACTAGATACCCGAATTACTTCCTAATCAGGCCGGATCCGTTCAAGAAAATCCTGCTAAAACAATTGGCGCCCACCGTGGGGCATCTAGTTCTTTAATCAAAAAAATTCCTTTTACCATCTTTTCATTTAATATTCACACACAAAAATGGTGGAACTCACCGCAGAACAACAATTAGCGGCTGTCATGGCCAAGATCAAAGAATTGGAAACAATCCAAGAGAAGGCAGCCCAAGCAGAAGCAGAAATCAATAGGCTGAAGGAGTCTGAGTCTAGCCTGAGAAAAAAATTGGAAAATCAGGCTTCGGGCTCCAAGACCAGATTTGAACCAGGAACCCCATTCTCATCCATTATCAAAAACATTGACTTATCCAGTTTTGGGACCCCGGAGAAGGATACATCATCTGATACTCCAACCGTTCCCAATGACGAAACAAACAAAACTGAAGCAGCAATAATGATGGCCATGCTTCAGGAAATTCAAAAACTCCACCATAAAATAGAAAACATACCTGGAGTGCCAGACCCTGTGGCTGAAGTAGAAGTTGACAGCTTTGCAGATTCACCTTTTGCAGATGAAATTGCAAAGATTGATCTCCCCAAGAAATTTACTGTTCCATCCATGAGAACTTATGATGGAACCTCTGATTCACAAAATCATGTTGCCATATTCAAACAGAAAATGTTGGCTGCCTCAATACCCAGTGAACTCAGGCAGGTCTGCATGTGTAAGGGCTTTGGTACAACCCTTACCGGAGCAGCATTACAGTGGTTCATTAATCTCCCAAATGGAGGTATCAAGAATTTTGCAGAATTAATCAATGCCTTCAATCAACAATTCGCGAAAGCAAAGAGAGATATGGCTAAGAGACCCAAGAACTGTTTAGGGTAAAGCGACTTCCGAAGAATATCTCAAAGAATTCCTGGCCAGATTTGTCAAAGAGAAAGTGGCCATTCCCGTGTGTGATGAAGAAACAATGGTAGAAGCCTTCAGCAAGGAGTCCCGCTGACAAAGTGACATCTATGCAGACCTGACCAAGAAAGCATGCCCAACCTTTGCTACTGTTCAATCCATCGCCTTAGAGCATGTCGATTGGAAGAAGATCTCAACTTCGAACGAACTCATCCGGGAAAGCAAGGCTATGGACACACTAACAGAAAAGCTCCTACCGAAAGGAGGCAACCCCAGATCGACCCCCTATTCCAGGCCCGAAAGATCCAAGTCAACATGGCACAAGAACACAGAGGTAACCTTTCTAGCCTACCAACTATTCCTGAATATAACTTCTCTATTAATACTGCAGGATTAATTAAACGCTTGAAAGCCTCGGGAGATACGGTCAGATGGCCCAAGAAATCCGACAACCCCAGGAAAGACCCAACAAGATGGTGTGACTTCCATCGGGATATCGGGCACACCACGGAAGAATGCATCCACTCGGAAACAGGTGGCATATCTCTTAAAGAAAGGCTTCTTGAAGGATTTAATCCAAAGCAGACAAAGAACAAAGATGAAGGGCAAAACAAGAGGGATTCAGGGAACAGCAGAGATCCTCCTCCTCCTCCCCCCATCTATGAAGTCAAGTTCATAAATGGAGGATCGAAATCGTGGTCCGACCACTCACCGCTAAAAGAATATCCAGGGAATCCAGACTTCAACCTCCTTCCAGGCCCAAGTCATTGCCCGCTATTACCTTTGATGACTCGAACCTGCAGGGAATATCAGATCTACACCACGACAGCCTGGTAATCACCATGCAAATTGGCACAGCAAAGGTATCAAGAATCCTGATAGACGGAGGCAGTTCAATCAATCTGGTGATGCTTGACGTCCTCAAAGCTATGAAGATAAATGAAGGAAAGATCATCAAGAAATCCAAAGATCCTGGTTGGATTCAAATGAGAAACAAAGAACACCCTGGGAGAAATCAGCCTGCCAACCTATGTGGAAGGCGTGGCTTCATATGAAAGATTTGGAGTAATGGATTGCCTATCCTCATATAATGTAATCCTGGGCAGACCATGGATCCACAATGTCAAAGCAATCCCATCAACATACCACCAATGTGTGAAAATCCCAACAGAATGGGGGATAACCACCATCAGGGGAGAACAGAGGACACTCGGAATGTTACACTCGGCTTTGAAACCCTCAAAGTCGTAAGTCCCTTGCATAGCAATTAAACTCACCCGTCAGGGAAGAATATGTAGCACAATCACGGATGGAAACAGAGAGGTCATATTAGACCCGCAATTCCCCGACAGAAAGTACTCGTAGGGTCGATGCACCCGACTCAATCGGACCCAATCTGTCGACTTTCTCAAAACTAAAATGTCTTATTTTGCTTGGTCACATTTCGATATGACTGGTATAGATGCTGATGTTATTACTCATAAGTTGAATATTGACAAATCCTTTAAGCCTGTACAGCAAAAGAGAAGAAAATTCGCTGCAGAGAGGCATGAAATCATCAACCAAGAAGTTGACAAGCTACTAGACATGGGAATGATCAGGGAAGTAATGTACCTTGACTGGCTTGCAAACGTAGTAGTAGTCCAAAAGAAAAATGGCAAATGGAGAGTCTGTGTAGATTACACCGACTTAAACAAAGCCTGCCCAAAAGATCCATTTCCCCTGCCACACATCGATGCAATGGTAGATGCCACTGCAGCCACGAAATGCTAACATTCATGGATGCCTCCAGTGATTCAATCGATAAAAATGCACCCTGCAGATCAGGAAAGCACAGCTTTCATCACTGAAAGAGGTATATATTGCTATACTGCTATGCCCTTTGGATTAAAAAATGCAGGTGCAACCTACCAGAGGGTAGTCAACATGATGTTCAAAGACCAGATAGGAGACACCATGGAAGTCTATATAGATGATATGGTAGTCAAATCAAAAAAGGCAGAAGACCACGTCAAAGACCTGGAAGTAGCCTTTCAAATACTGGAGAAATTCAATATGAAGCTCAACCCACAAAAATTCCACTTCGAAGTCTCAGCAGGCAAGTTCCTGGGCTATATGGTGACAAAAAGAGGAACAGAGGCCAGCCCTGAACAGATCAAAGCTATCCTAGAGCTAGAACCACCAAAGACAGTCAAAGACATACAAAAACTGACTGGAAGAATAGCGGCCCTGAACAGATTCATTTCAAGATCATCAGAGAGGTGCAAATCATTCTACAACCTGCTAAGAAAGAACAAGGACTTTTCATGGACCCCTGATCATCAGGCCGCCTTTGAAGACCTAAAGATATATCTATCCTCTCCTCCCTTGCTGGCAAAACCAGTCAAAGATGAACCCCGACAAGATATACCTGTCATCCAAAACTTCTTTGTCGGTGCGAGTCTTTGTCAAAGAAGCAGACGGACAACAACACCCAGTCTATTATGTAAGTAAGAGCCTACTAGACGCAGAGATCAGGTATGGCCTGCTTGAAAAATATGTTTTAGCTTTAATTATGAGTTGCACAAAATTAAGACCATACTTTGAAAGCCACCCTATAATAGTTAGAACCAATCTTCCTATCAAGTCTGTACTTAGAAAGCCAGAATTGTCCGGACGAATGAGCAAATGGTCAGTCCAGCTGAGCACATACAATATAACATTTGAACCAAGGACAGCAATTAAGTCACAAGCATTAGCAGACTTTGTGGCTGATTTTAGTCCGACCCTAGAACCCGACCTAATAAAAGAAGTGAATAAACTGACCAACGACCAAACGGATCTAGAATGGACCCTATTCGTCGACGGTGCAGCCAATATGAGGGGCACAGGCCTGGGGGTAGTACTAAAATCGCCACAGGGGGATAAGATAGTATAGGCTATAAGCTGTGCATTTGAAGCTACCAACAATGAGGCAGAGTATGAAGCCCTAGTAGCTGGATTAAAGGTATGTATTGACCTTGGTGTACAGAATCTAAAGGTACGTACTGATTCCCTCCTCATCTCCAACCAAGTAAATGGGATATATACTGCAAAAGACCCCAAAATGATGCTTTATCTAGATGTTGTTCAAATTTTAAAAGGAAAATTTCGAAGTTTCAATATTGACCAAATTCCCAGGGACTTGAATACCCAGGCCGATGCTCTAGCCGGCCTAGGATCTAACTTCAGTCCCCTAGACTTCGACAAAATACCCATCGTACATTTACTAGAACCTGCAATAGATAAACAAGATGAAAGTTTCCCAATTTATATTGCCAATTCCTGGACAAAACCCAACTATGACTGGCTACAACAAGGAATCCTTCCCCGAAATAAGCAAGATGCAAGAGCACTAAAAATAAAAGCTGCTTCATACACTATTATTGACAACGTGCTTTTTAAGAAATTGCAGGCTGGGCCGTATCTCAGATGCCTGGAACCACAAGAAGCTGAATAGATATTATCAGAAATCCATGAAGGATACTGTGCAAATCATAAAGGTGGAAGAAGCCTGGAAAGCAAAGTACTCAGAACAGGTTATTATTGGCCCAATTTGAGAGCCGATTGCCTGGAATTCAGCTCTAAATGTAAAGCTTGTCAGATTCATGGACCATATATCCATCAGCCATCTGAAGAACTACATTCCATATCCGCACCCTGGCCATTTATGAAATGGGGCATGGACATAGTAGGGAAACTACCTCAAGCACCCGGACAAAAAGTTTTCATGCTAGCAATGACTGACTACTTTTCCAAGTGGATAGAAGCTGATTCATACAGGCAAGTCAAGGAGAAGGATGTCATAGCATTCATCAAACACAACATCATATGTAGATATGGCATCCCCTTTGAAATAGTATGCGACAATGGCACGCAATTTGTGGGAAAAAGAACAGCCGCCTTCTGTGCTCAATGGAACATCAATCTGGTAACATCCACACCAGGATATCCAAAAGCCAACGGTCGTGAGAATCCAAAATAAGGTGGTAATCAGCTGCATAAAGAAGAAACTGGAAAGAAGAAAAGGCAGATGGAATGAAGAACTCCCCCTGGTCCTCTGGGCTGACAGAACCACGCCTAAAAATTCCACAGGCCAAACCCCTTACTCCTTGGTCTATGGATGTGAAGCAGTAATCCCAGCTGAGGTAAAAATACCATCAGCCAGATGCAGCATGAACACAATAACCAGCAATATACCTCTAATGGAGGACAACATGGACTTAACAGAAGAACTAAGAGATGCAGCCAGCATCAGATTAGCAGCATATCAGCAAAGAGTTGCGAAAAGCTACAACAAGACTGTCAAAGCCAGGGTATTCAGGGTAGGAGACCTTGTCCTCAGGAAAGTCTTCCAAAACACAAAAGAAAAGAATGCTGGCAAATTGGCCCCAACCTGGGAAGGTCCCTACCTGATTGACTCAATAGTCGGCCAAGGAGCTTATAGATTACTAACCCTGGACGGCGAAATGATCCCAAGAGCTTGGAATATTACACATTTAAAACTATTTCACATATAAAATATATCTCTCAATCCAGGTATAATTTTTCACCTTAACATTTCTTGCCTGGCTTGATATGAAACTATATGTATGATACTTGCAATTATATGAATAAATGCCGTATATGATTTCTTCAAATTATGTGCCCAAAAACTTATCTATGCTCTCATATGCACTTTTACCAAGTAGAATCTTCAGTACTTGTTTTACATACTGCATTTTATCTAAAACAAATCCTAAAGATTGGGGGCTACCCCCACCAAATATCCAACTGATATCCAAATTTCATTTGCAAAACAGCCTTTAAATACCGAGCTCCACTTAACATACAAAACTGAAAACTCCTTCCCGACTTGTATAACATAAATGGGTCATAAGCCCTCCAGACAGCAGGGGACGTAAGCCCTCCGCATGACAAACAACCCCACCCATAACAAACAAAAAATATTAAACTTGCCGATCCAAAGACAAAAAAAGGCTGATCCAGGTCGATAATCGGTCGATCCAGCGCACATCCGACATTACAAAAGTACCTTGTCAAAACACAAAAAGAAACAAACAAAGACCAAATATTTATTCATCCAAAATAGTCGGCCCTACCACACACCTAATAATCATCCATTCCAGGGACATCCCCCCTGGATGGGCCAAAAAATTCCTAAATATTCATTCCAGGGACATCCCCCCTGGATAGACCAAAACCTAAAAGAAAAATCTAAGTTATTTTTGAGCCAGTAACCGACTCACAACCATCCACCATTTCGTAGTCGTCAGATTTTGCCTTGGAAGGAGGAGAATCCACTTCTTCTTCTCGACCCATATTGGCCAAATCGGAGATCGAGCGTCCAATGCTTTGTCTCATCCCGGTCCGGATCCCACTTAGCCCGGTCAGATTCCGGATCCCTCATAGCATCAACCCGACCTTTTCCAAAGAAATACCGAGCAAAGATCACCACCGCGCGCCTCCACTAATTCCTTTTCAAGCAGAAGCTCCTCATTTTTCTCAACTGATCTTGCATTGCCTGCTTTTCAGCCTCCAACTCTTGTCTGACAACCTTCTCAGCATTTTTTGCGGCCACCTCACAAACTATAGCAGCCCTAGTTGCCTCTCTAGCTGTCCGCATCTGGGATTGAAGTACTACCTCATTACTCCTGGATGTATGCAGGTCACGGTTAAGGTTATCCAGTTTTTCCTCCAAACTAGTAACCCTGGCCTGGCATCCCCGAGCCGACAAGCAAGAGCCAACCCGGCATCCAATCCCTACATATATATAAAATCATTCAGCCAAGTACAAGGCAAAACAAAAAGCACATGAACAATTAAAAATATCCCTTTACAACTAACCTCCTTAGCCTGGGAAGCAAGTTCAGCAGCCTTTGTTACAAGAAAAGTCGGAATAGAAACCACTCTGGTAGACGACTCAAGAGTACTAGCAGACAAGAGCTGGCCGCTCATTTTTGCAGAAAACTCATTTATCTGTGCCCGGGCATCATCCATGTCATCAATCCTAGCAGGCACTTGCCTTATACTCCTGATTGGCTGAGCCTGGATAGGCTCTTTCTCTCCCTCCTCCTCTTCAAGGATAACATCTTCCCTCTTCCTTTTTGGAGCCTGGACTACCTTTGTTGACACTAGCCTGGGTGGATCTTGAGAAGGCTCGACATCAGAAACCAGAATATCAAGCGTTTTGTCACTCCCACTAGCCTTCAAATCCTTTGCAGAAAAGCTGGCCAACCTAGCAGAAGACCTAAATACTGAATACATAAAGAATATACGTAAGTATCAGATGAGAAATGACAAGAAGATATCAGTTAACATAAAGACATATAGAAGACGTACAGGAAAGAGCAGTAGAGCTAGGCTTGCCTTTGGGTACTTTGACCCCAGTTAGCTTGGTCTTCATATACCGGGGCAATAATTCCCTGCCCAAACTAGCTGGCCAGATCCTCTCTTCCTCAGGAATAGCAAGGAAATCCTCTATCCTGGAAACAGCTTCCTCGTCAAGAGGATCAAAGCTCCAATCAGGAGCTGCAAAAACCGTCAAAATTACACAGGTGAAAATCAAAATTTATTAATCTCATGTAATATATATTGCAAAATAAGAGTACAGGGAACCTACCACTCTCCAAGGGAGGATATCTCAGATAACCAAAGCCTGATCCCAGAGTCTCAGTCCGGACAAACAGGAAAGTCTTTGCCTAACTTTTATCGTCTCCAGAGTCCAGGTTAGTAATTAATGGAGACATTTTTGACTTGATTCTCAAATTAAAACGACCATTAACTGGATTTTTCATATGATAAATTGCCTTGATATCGTTAAGGGTAATTGTGAGATTGTGCTTAGCGCACAAATTTTCAACAGAATGGATAAGTTTCCAAACCATTGGCATAATCTGAAAAGGTGATACTTCCATTGCACGAATGGTATCAACCATTAAAGGGGTAAAAGGTAACTTACAGCCTGCTTTGAACGCCCAATCAAAAATTCAAAACCAACCAGGTGACACCCATTAGCTCGATCGGACAAGATTCAGGATCCATACCTCGGTTGACTCAGGAATTATTTTCTTCTCCCTTAATATCTTGTCATAATTTGTTTTCAACAAGTTCTCTTCAGGAAAGTAAGGATCCAAAGATTGAAGGGCAGTGAATACAGAATCCTGGTACTTAAAAGCCACAGCACGAGCAGGAGGATCGATTTCCATCACCTCTTCCTCCTAGACATCTGTGGGTTTAGGCTCAGCAGCAGCAATCTGAGATACAGCAGTTTTCTGGGATGCAGGACGTTTTTTGGCTCCCATATCTTTTATTGTTTGATTTATTGTGATGAAGTTAAATTATCGAAAAAGTATAAACTAGCAGAACAAGACTCCTGGGAAATAGGAGAGAATTTCAGAAGAAAATTTAGCAAAGAAAGTGGAGGAAATTTGGTGAAGAATAATCTCGCCCTAAATACCGTATTTATAGAAGATGTATAATGGTATGGAAACCCTAGAAATTGCAAAACTGTCAGCATGACATCACTTAGCTGTTGCAGTGTTCAACAGTAACTAGGAGTCTAAGAGTCACTGAATAAATATGATTCTTCTTATTGTTTAACCCGGTAAAAGTTGACATCTCACCTCTGGCCAGATCCAGCATGGGTAAAATATCAAGGGGCAATTGTTAGGCCCAGTTTAGCCTAGTCTGACTCCAACCTGGCCCGACCATATTAGTCTGATTAAAGTAACCTGAGACCGGACAAGTCTAACTACTGTTCAGCTATTAAAGAATATTATAGTAAGAAGGCTACCAAATCCTGGAAAAGAAGCCTGATGATAAGTATAGAATAACCTGGCAGATCATTAAAACAGGCTGGATTGAGAAAGATAAACAAGAAATGCAATTGTTGGATATAAATAATCGTGTCCTATACTTAAGGAAGACCAAGTCCAACCAAAAGATCCTATCATCTATGAATCAAGATGGAAAAGAGAGAAAGGGCTGAAGATTCGTTAAAAGAAGAATAAGTCAAGCAGATTAATAGGGAACAAGCCCTATTAATCCGGGAACAACTCCTACATTTGGGGAGGTGGTTGATCATTGTAACGTTGATCATTGTAACGTTGAGAATAGCAATGAGAACTATATATAGCTTTTGTAAATAGACAATGAGGATCAATTGAGGACTCTTGAATTTTTCTACACTTTTTCTATCTGTCATTACTCTAAAAATATCCGATCACATATACTAATCTGTACTCAGTTCTTCCATATAATATAAACAATATTCTCTATACTTAAGTCTTTTTCTTATCCCTTAATCTTTACCAAATATATAGAACTAGATACCCGAATTACTTCCTAATCAGGCCAGATCCGTTCAGGAAAATACTGCTAAAACAACCATAAAATGGCATTTCTCCCAATTCAGCACTAAATTAACTTCAATACATCGCTGCAAAACTTTCTCAAGGTTAGACAGACAATCATCAAAATCATTTCCATATACGCTAAAATCGTCCCTAAATACCTCCATAATAGACTCTATATACTCAGAAAATATCCCCATCATACACCTCTGAAAGGTAGCTGGGGCATTACACAATCCAAATGGTATTCTATGATAAGCAAAAATACCATGTGGGCAAGTAAAAGTAGTCTTTTCCTAATCGTCAAGATGGATTGGGATCTGAAAGAAACCTGAATATCCATCTAAATAACGACAAATTTATGTGAGGCTAGTCTTTCTATCATCTGATCAATAAAAGGGAGAGGGAAGTGATATTTCTTAGTGGCGGCATTTAATTGTCCGTAGTCAATGCACAATCGCCAACTTGTTACTATTTTAGTTGGTATTAATTCATTTTTCTCATTTCTTACCAACGCAGTCCCTCCTTTCTTAGGGACTGCCTGAACTTGACTTACCCACTTGGAGTTTCCAATGGTGTAAATAATACCTGCATCGAGTAGTTTCATCACCTCTACCATAATAACATCCTGCACCTTCGGGTTCAACTTTCGCTGACCCTACTGGCAAGGTTTATGTCCTTCCTCTAGCTCAATTCTGTGCATACAAATGTCAGGACTGATGCCCATAAGGTCATCTAAACTGTATCCTAGAGCCTTCCTGTTTTTCTTAAGAACGACCAACAAAGCAAAAAGTTGGTTATCATCAAGTTTAGCATTAACAATAACAGGATATTGCTCAGAATCATTTAAGAACACATATTTAAGATGAGAAGGAAGGGGTTTACGCTCTGGTACCTTTACCTCAGCAGCATAAGACGCTTCCATAATGGCGTTTACCGTTTCACCTTTCTCAATAGTGAACTCCTTACCTTTTAGAGCAGCTTTCATTGTCCTGTAGTCAACCTGTTCATCGTCTGCAAAATCATCAAGAGCTACCAAAGCTTCTAACGGGTCCCCAAGAAGGGATCCCATCCAATAGTCAAACATAGATTCATCTACAATGTCTACAGCATAACATGTATCCTCTATCATAGGCTTAGCCAGTGTGCTAGCCAAATTAAAAGTAACCCTATCATCCCCTACCTCGAGAGTCAATTGTCCCTGTTTAACATCAATAATAGCTTTTGCAGTATACAAAAATGGCCTACCCAAGATTATAGGAATCTGAGTATCCTCGACCATATCTAATACAATGAAATCAACAGGTATAAAGAATTTACTTATTTTAACAGGGACATCCTCTAATACACCTAGAGGTCGCTTAACTATTCGGTCATCCATTTGTAGGGTGACATTGGTAACTTTAAGATGTCCATATTCAGTTACTCGCAAACCGAGTAGGGCATGACACTGACACTGGCACCCAAATCACATAAAGCTTTATCTATTACATGAGTTCTTATTGTACAGGGAATTGAAAAACTACCAAGATCCTTCAATTTTCGTGGAGACTTGCTTTGTAGGAGTGCACTACACTCTTCCATAAAAGCAATGGTCTCTACCTCGTTAAAGCTCCTCTTACGGGTCAAGATGTTATTCATAAATTTAGCATAAGAGGGTACCTGGGTAATTAGTTCGGTAAAAGGTACAGTTACCTGAAGATTTTTTACGACCTCTAAGAATTTACCGAATTGTTGCTCGACTTTTGTGTTCTTTAGGCACCCTGGAAAAGGAACCTTAATAACGATTGGCGGGCCAGCAATTTTACTCTTCCCTTTACCAGAAATAGACGCCTTATCAGCAGTATAAGGCGTTCCAATTGCAATAGATCACGGATCAGCAACCATGTCTGGTGAAAAAGTCAATCGACTAACTGAACCAGTCGATCGACCACTTTTCTCAGTCGATCGACTATTTTCAATTTCGTCAGTTTTCTGTCCTGCGGTTTTAGTCGATCGACCATCATTTTCAATCGATCGACTTATTTTAGACGTTATAGCAGCTTCATCAGCTGATTTTTCTTCCGCATCCACATCTAACTTTTCAATTATAACATCTTCAACATTCTCAGGCATCACGGGTCCATCATAAGTAAGACCGCTTCGAAGATGAATCGCATTGGCCGTGTCATGTGGCTTCTCAAGCTGAGACGGCAATTACCTGGTTGTCCACTTGAAGTGGATAGTTGGGCAATTTGATTGTCCAATATCTTGTTATGTGCCATTAAATAAGTCATAAGTGCCTCTTGCTTTTGCGAGGCTTCCATCTGTTGTTGTAGCATGACCTTTATGTCAGACAGGTCATTGTTTTGGTGTTGTTGACCTCCTTGATTGTTCCTCTGATAACCACCCTATGGTTGATTTCCACGATTTTGAGGAATGTTGTATGTCTGAATCAGACCTTGTGGTGGTGGTGGAGTTGGGTTTAGAACACTCTGCTCAAGGGGACTCGTACATTCGGCTGCACCATTTCCGGCAATACCACATCGCTCACAAGGGACTTCCTGTTGGGTCATGGCATGAACTGTCTGCTGGTTTCCCAAAGACTGGGCTGTCTTTAGTTCAGCAATCTAAGCAATTAATGTCTCTAACTGAGCTGCAATAGCTCCATCAGATGAACTTCTCCCTCTCGTACTACCTTTGGGGTTCCCATATTTAGCAGTATGGGTAGCTATTTGGTCAATTAGATTCCAGGCATTGTCATCATTCTTGTTGTCCTGGAATCTCCCGTTAGCTGAAGAATCAAGTAGTGCCCGATGGTTATCATATAGTCCATTGTAAAAGTGGTTGCAGAGAAACCACTTTGCAAACCCATGGTGAGGGACTGAACGAACCAGTCTCTTAAAACGAATCCATGCCTCGTTTAAGTCCTCAGCATGACCTTGTTTGCAACTAGTGATTTGATTTCTCAAGGCATTTGTCTTCTGGGTGGAAAATATCTCTTGTAAAAGGCAAGAGCTAAGCTGTTCCAGTCGGTAACCCCCTGATCTTCCATGTCTAAAACACACAGCCACTCTGGAGCACCATCTCGCAGAGAGAATGGGAAGAGCACCTATTTTACTTGGTCCTGGGTCACCCCAGCAGTCAAGGGTATGGAGCAGCAGTAAGTAACGAATCTCTCCATATGTGTAGTAGGTTCTTCCGTAGCTCCCCGTCCAAACAGATTTCTTTCTTCCAAGTTAATGTAGGATGGTCGTATCTCGAAAGTCCCATTTTCTGTTGTAGGGAGTTTGAATCTCTTAGGAATGGATTCAAAGGTAGGTTCTGAGTGACTGCTAAAGTAGGCATGATTGTAGTAGCTGTAGAAGTAGAAGTGTCTTCTTCAAAAGACTAATTTTCTGCAATAAAAATGGCGTAAGCGGCGTCAAGCGTACTCAAGTCTTCTACTTGGCAGACTTCCCTCCGAAAATTTCGTCTAGCTCGAAAAGTCTTTTCTGCTTCAAAGTCGAATGGCACGAGCTCGGACCTGTGAGACCTGGGCATAAACCAAACACTAAAGAAAGGAATGAGAACGGTCTCAAGGAACTAATGTTCCCTGGAACAAGACAAACTAAAATAAGCAAAAAGAGAATTGTTGCCTCCCCGGCAACGACGCCAAAATTTGACAGGTTGATGTGACTCATATTTGTGTTAGAAATCTATATCTCATTATACAACATATTCTTATATGTTTCAAATTTATTTAGTCATGATATAAATTCTAGATCTTATGCATGTAAACTAAAATAAATAAGTGAAGAAATCATTTTCTCACCATATGAATTTCGGTCAAATGGGCACCAACAAGATCTCCTTCTTGTTAGTTCTTGAGCTTTCCATATTGGATGAACATACATGACCTCAAAATAGAAGCCCTCCAATTAGTTGCACCCAAGACTATCCCTCAAACCCACAAACTAATATGTACTAGATATTTATATTGTGGTTTACCTTAAAATTGATTACTAACACTCATATATTACATTAATAATTTTAGTAATCTTTCATGAACAATTTGGATTAAAATCTCATCTTTTTGATGAAGATTAAAGAGAGAGAAGAGAGAAAAGTACATGAACTTTTGCATGTGTTGTATGAATGATTGATAAGTAAATTAAGAGAAATAAAATTCTCCATCAACCCTCACAAAACCGGTTGGAGGGCTTAGTAAGACCAATGCATGGTCTTTACTTTTTACTTTTGTCTTTTTAAGAAAATACAAGTGTAAGAGTAGGTGTAAGGCTAGTTGTAGGTAGGCATCATCATGCCATTTTATTAAATAAAATAAAACAATCAAAACCCACTAACTCCTTCCATATTTCGGTCCATATATACATAAAATGGACTACCATTTTATTTTATCAATTTGTCATTTGTCACACAATATGTCACATGTAGTATGATACATGTTACTAATTAATTAAATGCATATTTATGCCATAAATATCATTTTATAAATTAATTAAATTATATTCAACAAATTGACTAGTGATACTTGATCACATAAATAAAATGGGTCATATAATTATAATTCACAACATCTTGTAATTATAATCAACCATTCATTCTTATCTTTATTGTTTCTCAAACAATAAACAATTTTAGTAATAAAGCATTTTATTTACTAAAATAAATCTTATTCAATCCCATTACAATAAGATATCAATATTCTCTCTCACAAATTGAATTGTTCAATTTTAAGGACTTAATTAATCTGTATCGGTATACAATTAATTAACCTTTTCAATTAAGGGAATCGTCCTTTAGCTGTGACCTCAAGGGATCAACTGATAACACCGTCGCACGACAGTAATATCAAACTCAAGCCAGCCAATCATTACCGATATGTGTGGACCAGTTGACTATATATGTAATGTATCATCCCTTCCGTATTCGTGTAATGAGATTTAATAATGATATTTAAATCATGTGATCGCACCATTGTTGAGGACACATTTCCCAACAATCTCCCACTTGTCCTCGACAAGTGTGTGTCACCAATTCTCTTGTCCTATTACTATCTCCCACTCAATGTAAGGTGTCTTTCGGGTCGTACTTGCAAGTGATCATATCGAGAGTGGTTTCCGCGATCTGGAGAATAACTGATTGACCGGAATTTATCTACCATGGATACCTTCCGAGCGTGGCCACGCATTTCCAGTTCATTACTCCTCGAGTGGCCCTGAGATATTGTTTTAACCCTGACAAGGGGGTGGACAATTCCTATCGCACTTATTCCCTTCGACTAGCCACAGCCATCATAACCCAAAATATGCCCATTTGACCAGATTTACGAAGGTCGTAGTAACACAAATCAAAGTTAATCTGAAACTGTACCATCTTAGGCGAATAGTCTTTAGTCAAAAGAATAGACTCATTAGAATACTATAGTAGCTCTCGCCACGACCAGGCTATATAAATTTGCCAGAACTCTATAAGTGGTCACTGCCCGACAAAGTGTTCCTAACAGTCTGCCTATGTGATCGACTAGTCATCTCACATGACTCTATGGCACTTGAACTTGCCATCAATCGCATCACACTCTAGTCACTTCGAGACGTCACCTCATACAAGTGACTATGGGCTAATACTATGTTAATCCGGGTTCACTTTAACGGGGTTCAATGTTGTCTCTACAACCCGTTTGGATGTAACAAAGTATAACAAAAGAGTTTTAAAGTAAAACTCGAACGACAAATGTCATTATCACATATGAATAGTCAACGCCTGATTACTATTTCATGTTCTATAATCTAATTTGATCTTGAATGTAGTTGTTCATCTCAATTTAATTGAAATGACATGACTTATCATGTTAAGCCTATGAGAAGGCTTTGGTTAGTAGGTTTTATCAACTTATTGTACCTTATTCAACCTTACTACATATTCGTTTTCCTTTGTAATGTATACATTTGCATCACAAAATTCTCTGAGTACGTGTCGAGATCCAATCAAGACATAGGCCCATTAGCCCAAGAATGGCTCCCACTGTTTTCACAGTGTGCGGGAATCATCCTCTTGCACATCTCATGATTACAAGTGTACTCAATTTCCGTTATAAATATCTCTCATTGTTCTTTATTGCCTAGAACGATTCTAGAAAATGTATTTCTTAAATAACATATCCACAATGGTATCTTAACCATCCTAATGTATTTTGATTATAGTTTTGTCGGAAACCATGCGCAATCTCAATTGTCAATTGTCACTTGTGTAACACCCTTACACAAAATTGCATCATAAACACTTTGCTTTACTTCCTTAATGCTTCTACAAGCACTTAAGGGTAATCTTTATGGCTTACTTGGTAAAGATTACTTAAATTCGATTTTGAAAACAACTCATCATACTCAAAGTATATGAAGTGTTATACATCATTACTCATTTAATTGATCCGGCAACGGAAGCAAATGAAATCAATCAAATATGTTCAATTTAATTGAACTAGTCATGAATCTTATCAACATAAGACTTCTTATTGGTGCTAATATCATGTGGATTTATCTTCATAAATCCGGATATTAAAGATGTATTATAATACTCCAAAAGTCTTACATCATTCGCAATGATCAATATGTCATCCACATATAAGACTAATTAAAATTACCGTAACTCCCACTAAACTCCATGTATAAACACAACTTCTCGACTTATCGAGAAAAGTTTTATAACATGATCAAATCATTGATTACAACTCATTGATGTCCTACTTAAGACCCTCTCTTAAGTTTCACATTATCTTAGGATTGCAAGAATCTACAAAACTCATGACATGTATTGAATACATTCCTTCTTTTGAAGAAGTGGGTTTTAGATTCACATGCTGTATGCGTATCCTCATAATGAAACACAATCCCTAAGAAGATCCAAATAGACTTAAGCGTTTCAACTAGTGCAAAACCCTTTGCTACCAATCAAGCTTTGAAATCTCTCTTTATTAGTGCAAAACCCTTTGACACTAATCAAGCCTTTTTATTTCGGATTTTCATGGCTCTAAGCGTTGTATTGAGTTGTGACTTAAACACTCTTATGTAAGTCATTTGTTGATTACTTTCCAGAAGTAATCAACTTGAATCAAACAATTTCTTTTGTAAGTTACAAGCTCTTTTCTTTCTTAAAAGTAGCATGAATTCATCATCTTTAACAACTGACGAATTTAACCTCCTAGGTTTTAATGAAACAACGTCTTACACAAAACGTCTCATGTAGCCAAGAAAGATCAGTTTCTTGCGACATAACATTCTTTGTGGCTCTTGAATAATTTCTCCCACTCTGTCTTCTAGAAATAAACATGTATTTTGGAAAGACAGCTTCACGAGCCGCAAACCCGTCGTACTCGTGATAATTGAAAGGGAAAAATGAGCATTTGTTTCTTGTGAAAACTTACAAACATGGTACCCTTACCACATCATATCTCATATGATTCGATTTAGTGGAAAAATAATCTAGACAAAATGATAGAATCCCCAAAAGGATCAAGTAACTCAAAGTAACTTGATCGAAGTCCAAACCTTATTGAATAGCATTTGAATTCTTATCCAATCATACATTATCCCATAATGCGTGTTAAGAGAGATTAATTTGTGATACTATATCACAATTCATTTGGCTTATATCAAAGTCTTCACTTTGATAATTCCATCACGACTAAATCGTGATTCCTTGAACTCTTTGAAATTCTTCAAAGATTTCTCTATTTACCTTATTAAGCGAACATATTAGTGTTAACTTAAATCGTTGGTAAAAGATAATGATCAACCTATTTTGGATCGATGATTTACAACCTCGATCTCCTTTTCAACCAAAAAGCACGAGACATCTTGCTTTGAATACGAGATACGCATATACCATTAACAATCTAATGGTTTCAAGAGTACTCGATAGCTCTTTGTGTTTATCATTCCAAAATCTAAGGTTTGATCTTGGGTAACCAATTTGAGTCTTGCATCATCTTTATGATATATCATTCTAGTTTGGTTTAGAATATTATCACCTTGATAATGGGCTAGCCATACATCAAATCGAGGTGTATAGGGTCACAAAAGTGAAACCTCTTTTGTATCTTAACAAGTTTATATTCTTATTTAGAGTTTATGCACTTAATAGTCACAATTAAGTACAACTTTAAATCCAAAAACTAGATTGAGTACACAATTACTCTATCTCTCGACATTATTGTTGCTAGTCGTCATATTCTAATCATCCTATGTATCAAGTACAATGATGAAAACCTCCATTGGTTTCTAATATTGAGGAAGTAGTACTAGCAAATTAAAATTTATGTTAATCATATAAACATTTAAAGAAGAAGATCCTATTAGATGTCCCACAACTAATTTGTTGATTCTTCAATAATTTGGGGTAGTTTCCTTTCTAGTGTCCAACATTTAAGACACAATGGAAACTTTATCGGTCGGGATTGATAGGTTTAATATCGTTATTTCTCAATAAATTTACTTTTAACATTACCTTGTATCAATTCCATTATAATTTTTACTTCTTGAACCTCGTCCTCATCTTAACGGTTTAAGAGAATGCTCCCACTCATTTCAATGAGTATTTGCTTTGAGAAGCAAAATTGAATTCATGAAGATTACTCTTCATTTGTTCGTTTTAGTCTTAAAACTTTCATTGAAGTGGTTGCGTTATTTTGGTCAATTTTGATTTCCAACAAATCTAGTTACCAAAACAATTTATCGCTTAAAGGTACTTAATTCAATTAAGTATATGAATAACAATCCTTTGTAAGTAGATGTGTTAGTCAAGAATCAAAAACCTGTTTGATAATGAATAACCTTTATCTATACTCTTTAAAAGAGATCCTTAGCAATGGTTCATTTGAGGTTTTAGAAGCAAATTCATATTTGTCTTTAGTTACGATGTTTTGACGGAGGTTTTGAAAAATCGAAATGATATCGTATATGAATTGTGGTAAAGAAATAGAACAATATAATACCGGAATAGTGGAAAACTTAACATTTATCGTTTTAATAATACTTGTAAATAACAAGTAAAGCATTTACATAGTGACCTCTACCCAACTATGATAAATGATTCCGAGATCCAAATTCATATTAAATTGGGCACGGGATAGCCGTTGGAACCCTTATCAATATAACTCGGTGGACTAACTCTTTAATCGATTCTAATTTTAGAACTCTCGGTCGATAAAATTACTTTAATATTTATCTATAGCCCGGAACACATACGACTACGGTCACGAATACTTCCGTTGAGCTCAATCCAAATTTCGAATAAATGTGTCCATGATCCAAACCCACATTAACTTGGGCACGGGATAGCCGATGAAACCCTCATCAATATGAATTCGGTGGATAGACATTTATCACCCACTTCCCCTACGTAACAAGGTTTGTACCCCGGGATGGCCGAGTGCACTCCCTCATGAAATAGGTTTTCATGGTTTCAACTTTTTTGGTAAGGCTATGTCTCAATTGTTTATTTTTAGCGAGAGGTCATGTCAATTTATTATTTATCACGTTTTAAGTGAACTAAAGCGGTGAAATACGATAATTTTAATTGACACGGTCGATGAACTCGATAAAATGATAATGCATGTTTTAGTTATGGCGATTTAGCGATGCATGCGACATATAAATAAAATGCAAAGCATAAATTAAATCCTAGTATGGCCTTCCTCAAAAAGAAAATCCAATTAACTATTACATATTCGGAAACCAACTCCATTGGTCCCTTGAACTTCGGTTGTGGCACGCATCTCGAGGTAACACTGTCTTTATGTATCGCCATCTTGAAGAAATCCGTCTTTGGGAACTCCGAAATGAATAAAATTACATAATTTCCTATTATACATTTATAACTATAATAAAATAAATCTACTAAATTACAAGACGGTGATACGAGATCACAATAAAATTACAACCGAATCGATATTCCCATACATTTCGGGTAATACCAATTAAAAACTAAGCCCATACTAAGTAAAAATTACATAATTCAAAAATTACATAAAATAAAATTATGACAATCATAAAGAAAATGCAGCATTATAATATGTATGAACATGCTCAATTTTATGCTAAATCGCCTTTAAGGAGCCAATATCGTATATTACACGGTTTTTACGGATATGCGTGATTCATCGTTTTATAATCACAAAAATTACATAAATTCATATTTATGCACAAGTTAATTACCCTAACCAACTTAGGACTCAAAATTATTCTCCACTAACTATTTGACCATAATTATCTTATATTTCTAAAATTGTTCATTAATGGACCTAAAATTATAATAAAAATGCTATAAACTTCAAATAAATCACAAAAATTTCAAATAAATTTGAAATTTGAAATTTAAACTCTTGAACATTCTGGAAAAATACCATGACACTCATAATGTTCAAAAACTTAGGTTAAAAATTTCGAAAGTTATCGGGAAAAACAATGTTGCGGTTTATCGGATTTATCAATAAAAATCATAAAAACATGAGAAAAATTATATTCATCAACTTTTCAATTTTAGATATGAAAAAGATAATAAAATGCAACATGTGACGTTTTTCCTTAGTCATGAAGTATGTTTTAGCAATTTTTCACTAATTAAGTCACTATTTATGCTATTTTTCATCAAAAATCCATAAATCATGCATGAAGACTTCATTATAGCCTATTATTTTACACACATCTTGTAAAATGGCATGTGACAACATACTAAATTTCTATGACCATATTCGAAATATTTCTCATATTAACCTATTTTTCATATAAATCCGTGTTTTATCATGAAAAATCCATTTTTCGAGCATAAGAACTCATAAAATTATGAAAATTTCCAGATCATCTAAAAATAATATATGTGAAAAAATATCCAAAAACCACTTGAAAATTCGAAGTTTTGCTAATTTTCCTCCAAAAATGACATTTTTATCATAAAAATCACATTTTAATGCCAATTTTATATAAAATGAACAATAAAATCCATAAATTAACCAAAATATCCTAAATACATTTTAGGATCAGAAACTTTAACATGCATAAATTATTTTCGTGATATATCATAATATCACAAATTTACAAGTTTTGTTTGTTAATCATATAACTCGGAAAAACAATAACCGATTTGCATGCAAACAACCTTGTGCTCATGATACCGCTTGTTAGAAATCTATATCTCATTATACAACATATTCTTATATGTTTCAAATTTATTTAGTCATAAAATAAATTCTAGATCTTATGCATGCAAACTAAAATAAATAAGTGAAGAAATCATTTTCTCACCATATGAATTTCGGTCAAATGGGCACCAACAAGATCTCCTTCTTGTTAGTTCTTGAGCTTTTCATATTGGATAAACATACATGACCTCAAAATAGAAGCCCTCCAATTAGTTGCACCCAAGACTATCCCTCAAACCCACAAACTAATATGTACTAGATATTTATATTGTGGTTTACCTTAAAATTGATTACTAATACTCATATATTACATTAATAATTTTAGTAATCTTTCATGAACAATTTGGATTAAAATCTCATCTTTTTGATGAAGATTAAAGAGAAAGAAGAGAGAAAAGTACATGAACTTTTGCATGTGTTGTATGAATGAATGATAAGTAAATTAAGAGAAATAAAATTCTCCATCAACCCTCACAAAACCGGTTGGAGGGCTTAGTAAGACCAATGCATGGTCTTTACTTTTTACTTTTGTCTTTTTAAGAAAATAGATGTGTAAGAGTAGGTGTAAGCCTAGTTGTAGGTAGGCATCATCATGCCATTTTATTAAATAAAATAAAACAACCAAAACCCACTAACTCCTTCCATATTTCAGTCCATATATACATAAAATGGACTACCATTTTATTTTGTCAATTTGTCATTTGTTACACAATATGTCACATGTAGTATGATACATGTTACTAATTAATTAAATGCATATTTATCACATAAATATCATTTTATAAATTAATTAAATTACATTCAACAAATTGACTAGTGATACTTGATCACATAAATAAAATGGGTCATATAATTATAATTCACAACATCTTGTAATTATAATCAACCATTCATTCTTATCTTTATTGTTTCTCAAACAATAAACAATTTTAGTAATAAAGCATTTTATTTACTAAAATAAATCTTATTCAATCCCATTACAATAAGATGTCAATATTCTCTCTCACAAATTGAAGTGTTCAATTTTAAGGAATTAATTAATCTGTATCAGTATACAATTAATTAACCTTTTCAATTAAGGGAATCGTCCTTTAGGTGTGACCTCAAGGGATCAACTGATCACCACCGTCGCACGAGAGTAATGTCAAACTCTAGCCAGCCAATCATTACCGATATGTGTGGACCAGTTGACTATATATGTAATGTATCATCCCTTCCGTATTCTTGTAATGAGATTTAATAATGATATTTAAATCATGTGATCGCACCATTGTTGAGGACACATTTCCCAATAATTTGAGCACATTTAGTCCCCGAATTTACCTCGTTCCTATGCTTTATAGTGCATAATTGGGTGATTTACTTTCTTTAGTTTCCCATTTTGCGTATTCTTTGAAGATTTGTCCCCCTTGGTAGGAAAGGAGAGCTAACCTTGCATTTACATGGCAAAATGGAGCTAAATTGAACGCATCTAATGACCAAGCATCAAAGAGAAGACATTACTAGATGGCCTATGTAGATAATGAAGTATATTGGGCAATGACCAAAGGATCCTTGCATCATCAACAAGATCCCCTCGGATTGTTGAGGAACGAAGAGAAAAGAAGCTGTCGGACCCAGGATCCGAGCGGATTGCCACCAATTCGGGCGTCTTCCTTCACCACCATCCGAGCGTCCTCCAGTTAAGACGCTCGTCTTCAAGCCAAAGGATCCAAACGTCTCCTCTATGATCCGCTCGGATCACAGGACAGAACCCACCGTGCCAAGACTTAAGCCACTCGGGACGAGCATATCCATACGGGACCAACAAAATGGAAATGCTCATTTCCTTGGAGAGGAGCATTTCCTTAACTTTTCTTAAGCGTCTTAATAGTCAATTAAGCCCTTAGTAACCCTAATTTTTGTACTTAATCTTTAGTATAAATACCCCTTTGTACTACCTAGATTATCATCAAGTTGTAATCAATTAGTAAGCAATCTTAATGCTCTCTTAATACTTTCTTAATCAAGTTCTAATCATTCCTTAATCTCTTAATCAACTTCTAATCTAGTCTTAATACAAATCTCAATAATTAATCTTTCCTTATTTTCTTTATTGTTCTTCATTTATTTTAGGTAATTTGAAGATTATTTGGAGCATTGACAACCTTCCATAAATCATCAAGTACTTCTATTATTCTTTGATTTATTATTTGGAATCATCTTCATAGGTATAATTCTCTCTTAAACTTGTTTAATTATTGTTAATTATTTTCATTTATTCATCATGTTCTGCCTTGCTAGTATGATTGACAACCTTGTAAGCATGTTAAACTTGATAATGAGTGAGTAGTTTCCTTAACTAGGGTTAATGGGGAATTAGGAGAAATCAACATGGGGATTGATTCATGCTTAATCTAATATGTTTTTATAATTAATTTGCTTGCTTGTTGTGATTTCAACTTATGCACATGTTATGGTTGATGAAATGTGAGCCTATGAACCCTTGTATTTTTTTACCCATAACCTATCTTTTCAATGAGACTTGTAAGCTTATACACCAACTCGAGTCTCATTAGACCATGCATATAATTGGATAGGAAGGACTAAGTCAACTTGTAGGTGTTATACAATCTAATCGATTCGGCTCCGGGACACAAACCTTCTTAGGGATTGTAAGCTTATACACCAACTCGATCCCTCACAACAATAAGTGCTTGCATCTAGTAGAGAACATGTTTGTATGATCAACTCCCATGAATCCCCTATGAACCCATGACACCCTAGTGCTTTTAATTAATTGTTTACATCTCATTTTAATCACCTTGCTTGTTTTTATTACATTGCTTTTATATTGTTAATTAGTTTAGTTGATCTCCTATCTCAACCCAAATTGTGACACCCTAAGACCCAACCATTTGCAATTGAAAATCCTACATCAATACCCGTCCCTTGGGATCCGACCTTTACTTACCTCTTTACTAAGAGTAGTTTGTGAAGTTATACATATTGTTTTGGTTAGTAAGCTTCTGACGACGAGTTTTAACCGACACCAAAAATGGTGCCATTGTCGGGGACGGTGTTAACATGATTTGATTTTCATTTATTGTTTTTAGTTGTGTCTTTCTTTACCTTGGGGAAGTCAATCTCCTCAAGGTTGTTCTAATTATTTTCGAGTTGTTTGATATTTAGCATGTCTAGGAGATCACAAGGTAACTTGTTACCCATTGATTTCGAAATTGAAAGAACTTTGACCAATAATAGAAGACTTCCTAGGGGTACTTTGAGAGGTATTGGAGAAATTGTGAACATTCAACCAAATAACATTGAGTTTACCAACCCTTTTGCAAGAGAAGGAGAGGATAACCCAATACAAAACCCGCCACAAAATCAACCCACAATGCCTAAATTCTCATCACATTCCGTACCAACCGAGGAGAACCTACCAAATGGTACTACTATACCACAACATTTAACCGGCAATTTCATTGCCAAATCCGCATTCATACAATTAGTTGAGAGAAGTCAATTTGGAGGGATGCCTAGTGAAGACCCTCACTCACATATAGAGACTTTTTGTGACTATTGTGATGCGATTTCTCAAACTGGAGTTACACAAGACCAAATCCGATGGGTCTTATTTCCTTTTTCTTTGATTGGTACCGCGAAACAATGGTTGAAAAGCCTAGACAAGGCTACTCTTGGTATTGATTCTTGGAAGAAATTGGCACTTGCTTTCTACAAGAAATTCTATCCCCTGGAAAAGAGTAACATGTTGAGAGCCCAAATCACCGGGTTCAAACAAAGGGATGATGTAATACCCGTCCTTTTAGGGACCCGTTGACTGACGTTGACCGACCTTAGTGACATATCTTAGTCTTTGGGAATCCTTACGAGCGTTAGCTGGGGAAGTGGCAAGCTTTGAGTGAGTGGTGCTCGATCTAGTCGAGGTTACTCGATCGAGTAACTTGAGTACTCGATTGAGTAAGGGTCACTCGATCGAGTAAGTTGGTTACTCGATCGAGTAGCGTCTTTACAGCGAGGGTTTATAATCGTGTTTTGATAGAATCGCAAATCATTTCCGCCTCCTTCCTCCAAACCTAGATGTCACCTTCTCTCATTCTCTCCACCATAACCTCTTCCCTTGGAGCCTTTGAGGATTCTTGTGCCTTGGGGATAGATTGCTTGAGTAGGGTAGCGGTCTGGACGCCGGTATTCTATGCGTAGGTATGTCATCATCGTTATCATTGTCGTGGTTGTTTCTTGTAGGGTTTTAGTGATAGTAATAGGTGTTTGTACTGTTTGTATAGGTGTATTGCTTGCTTGGTTGATGTCATGTGGTTAAACGAGGAATCGCTGCGATTGGCTAAAGGTAGGTTCGCCTACTTAGTACCGTTGGTTGTCTAGTGTGTCTTTTGATGTGAGTCGGTTGATGTTGTGTCGGTGTGATTGATAGATTGTGATAATCGGTGGGTGTTATGTTATCTCGGTTGACGTGTTTGTGATTGTTGCATAGCTGTCTATGATATTCGGGGCGCGTCCCTGGCTGAGTGAAGTCACTTGCGGGAGTGGCTTCACGCCATTGATTCGTCCTTTGTGGAACCCGCCACAGGAGGGAATGTGCACATTAATAGTCATGGGTTTATCGCTCGGTAAGATGAGCGGGGATTTGGTGGGTACGGCTGCTGTCCCCCACTGGCAAGGCTAGTCCAGTGGACAGTCGATGACGGTGATTGGTTGGAGTAGTTATGGCTTGCGTGTATGATTGGTTGCGTCTTTATTATGTTTGTTGTGGTTGTTGTGTCTTTCCTCAGTTACTGACGTTGTGTGGTTGTTTCTTGTCTATTTATGTTGTGTCTGCCGTGATCCGTTATGGTGAGCAGTCGGTCTTACAAATTACGTCAAAGATAGTTCACATAAGGATGTTTAGTTGTATCTTTTGTATCAGTAGTTTTGGTTTAATCCCTTGTAATAAGTTATAACAGTTCTTTTATCGACTTTTGATTATTGCTTTCCTCGGGCAACCGAGATGGTAACGTCTTTATATACTAGGGAAGGTCTTGTTAAGGCTCCTTGGTATATGTGGGTGCTACAAAGTGGTATGAGAGCCGTAAGATAAGACCCACATGCTGTATAGACACGGCCCTCCTGACTGACTTGGGGATTGAGATCGACGTTAGGCATATTTAGTCTTTGTGGATTTCACACAAAGGAAGAGGTTTGTGGCTTTGCAGAGCCATAAAATGAGACCCACCCGCTGTATAGACACAACCCTTCTGACTGACTTGGGGATTGAGACCGACGTTAGGCATATTTTTGAGACCTTGGGGATGACTGGGTTGTATCACCTCCGTAAGAAATCCTGTGCCTTTTTTACTCTTGAGTTCATGAGCTCGTTTAAATACGAGGTGGTGGAACAAATTGTGGAGTTCTGCCTCATGAACACCAGCTTTATCTTGACCATGGACCTATTTGCTTCTCACCTTGGCTTTGCTAAACCCGCCAAGGGAGCTCTTGTGGACATACTACCGGAGTGTGGGGTTAGTAGTCTTATGCCTTATCTTATTGGGAAACCAGCTCCTACTTCAAGTAACATGTTGATTAATGATGTTCAACATGTCACTTTGAAGATCTTCCTTCGTGCTTTGACAAGTCTTCTTTACGAGAGAAATGATATGAGTAAGTTGAACTCACATGAGTTGATGTTGTTGATGGCGTACCTTAACCCTGAGCGGTCTCAGAGAGTGACCTTTAGTGCCCCTGCCTTGGAGTGTGCCAGTTAAGCGCTCATGGCTTCTTCCGACACCCGCTTCCTGAGTTGTGGGGCCATTGCCACTCGGTTGGCAGAGATACTGACATCCTTTGAGGCCTCCTTGGCCTATACTCCTTTGACCACCATAGTGCCTACCTTGGACCGCGACTATTTCCTCGACCAGAAATGGTTGAGAACCTTGGGGCATGGTAGTTTGGCATGGAGGGTATGGGGTATGAGTTGGATGCGGATACCAGCCCCAAAGCACCTCCCAGTAACAAAGCCTTTACCCACGACAGTGGTATTTGTCGACTCTAACGAGGATGAGGATAGGGAGAGGCGTCCTACGAGGCAGACGTACCTCATTGACACAGAGATTCTTCAAGTTATGCTTGAGCCAAGGAAATGGGAGAATGTGGGAGCAGAGGAGAAATGACCTAGAGTGGGGAGGGGGCCACGTCGAGTGCGGGAGAGGATGGCTGAGACTCAGTCGGAGCAGCCAGCGCCACCATAGTATCAGTTCCCTGGTTACCCTCCTTTTTATAGCCCGGAGATGCGTGAGAGCTACCTTCCCGAGAGAGTGTCTTCTACTTTGACACTCCGGAACCTACATGAGATGAATTATGTTTAGGGTATAGGGACCACGGGACCTCAGCCAGTTTGGTGGAGGGGAGTCGGGGATAGCAGTGGGGTTTTCCACTCTTTTGGTGTGGACATGTCGACTTGGGGAGAGCCTCAGTCGTACCCCTACGGAGGTTTGACCCCTTGGTATGTGAGAGCAAATGCTGGAACCGGTGGTGATGCGGGTCTTGGTGCGTCAGGAGCAGGCACTTCGGGTGGCGTGGTGATGAGGATGCAGTGATGGATGAACAACAACAGGAGTGATGATACTCCATTTCCTTCTTTTATGTTTGTAGTTTATGATGGATATTACTTTGTTTTGGTTGATACTTTTTTGAACTTGGTTTGTATCGGTGGCAATAAGGCCGTACTTGCGTATTTATGAACTTGTTTTACAGGATTTGTGGGTCCGGTTAGCATCCCGACTCGTATTTATGTGATTGTATATCTTATGCTTGAGGTTCCAGGCAAATTTTAACTTGTGGCAACTCGATCGAGTTCCCCTCACTCGATCGAGTAGCTGCAGGTGTGTCATCTAAAGAGTATTCTGATATTGGGCTACTCGATCGAGTAGCTGATGAACTCGATCGAGTAGAGCCAGCTCGATCGAGTGCCTGACCAACTCGATCGAGTGTCACTGTTACAGGCACATTTCGAGGTTTAAATTGTTTGAATGCTCATTTTTTTGGATGTTTCTATATTAGTCATGGTTGTTGGTGTTTAGTAACGTGTTGTAGCTTTGTCGTTGGTCATGTATTGGCTTGTGGTTGAGTTATGAGTAAAGCTTTATGCAATATAGGTGCGTCGGAACGATAGGACATGTTGTTGCAGGAACTTAGTGTACAAGTGATGTTGTTTAAGTTCATATTTGTATATATATATATATATATATATATATATATATATATATATATATATATATATATATATATATATATATATATATATATATATATATATCTTGTGAGTCGTGGTTACGTAATGTCAAGAGTGTGTTGTTTCTGCCAGGAGTTGAGTGTGGGTTTTGATCATTTTCCACAGTTTTAAGGGTTATTTGCGTCACTTAGTAAAGGTATGCGGTCAAATTCGATGAATCGAATATTATGTTTATAATGTTCTCACTTGTTCACTATGTTTGTATAATATATAATTATTGGTTGCTGCTAGATTGTCACAATGTATATATCCGTGATGTAGTACGTAATTTCAATGGTTTACATTTGTATGAGTTGTAATCACGTAATGTCCGTTAGTAAGTAGTGTTCATGTGAATCAATATTGTTTTGGTGGTTTATGAGTAATGTCAGAATAGTGTTGTTTGTGTCGGCCTGAGGGACAGGGAAGTCGTTTGATGGTGAACTTCGGGGACGAAGGTCCTTTTAAGAGGAGAAGAGTAATGTCGCAAAAGAAAAATAATGTAATTATAACAATTCTTCGGTCTTTTGTGGTATTTTGAAGTATGTGAATAATTGCTTGAATAGTCTCATATGTGTGTTTTATAGTTTCATATGTATGTTTTGGTTGCTTTATGGTGGTTGTAATGGATTTGAGTAAGGATTTATAACAATTGTCGAAAGATATAGGATTATGTATACTTTATTTCGGTAGTTAATAGATATGATGACTTAAGATGTTAATGATTTTAGCGGAATTGTATTGTAAGGTCAGAGTAATCGAGTATAATGAAACATGTATTGTGGTGAACTTGTGACAAACCTGTTGGGTTGTGTGTTTTGTAACTGGCAATTGTTAACCGGTGATGAATAAAAGTATAGTCTCGTAGTTGTGTTGATGCATGTCTGAGTAATTCGATGTAGCAGTATACGTGATAGTTGAGTTGATCGTATCGGTGCATGGTATGCGTTCAATAATTCAAAAAGGAAGTTAGTACTTCGTTGAGGTCTGAACGTGTGACGTGTGTTAGGTGATTGACGATGATGATATTTGATAGACATACACAGTGGGATAATATTTCTAAATAGTTTTGTTGACCTGTGTCGGGTATACAGTGGTGTCGACCTTTGATTCCTTGTCGTGTGGTTCGGGGGAGGATGAGTCAAACATCGGGGACGAAGTTCTTTTTAAGGGGGGAAGACTGTAATACCCGTCCTTTTAGGGACCCATTGACTGACGTTGACCAACCTTAGTGACATGTCTTAGTCTTTGGGAAGCCTTACGAGCGTTGGCTGGGGAAGTGGCAAGCTTTGAGTGAGTGGTGCTCGATCTAGTCGAGGCTAATCGATCGAGTAACTTGAGTACTCGATCGAGTAAGTTGGTTACTTGATCGAGTAGCGTGTTTACAGCGAGGGTTTATAATCGTGTTTTGATAGAATCGCAAATCATTTCCGCCTCCTTCCTCAAAACCTAGATGTCTCCTTCTCTCATTCCCTACACCATAACCTCTTCCCTTGGAGCCTTTGAGGATGCTTGTGCCTTGGGGATAGATTGCTTGAGTCAGGTAGCTGTCTGGACGCCGGTATTCTATGCGTAGGTATGCCATCATCGTTATCGTTGTCGTTGTTGTTTCTTGTAGGGTTGTAGTGATAGTAATAGGTGTTTGTACTGTTTGTATAGGTGTATTGCTTGTTTGGTTGATGTCATGTGATTGAACGAGGAATCGCTGTGATTGGCTAAAGGTAGGTTCGCCTACTCACTACTGTATGTTGTCTAGTGTGTCTTTTGATGTGAGTCGGTTGATGTTGTGTCGGTGTGATTGATAAATTGTGATAATTGGTGGGTGTTGTGTTGTCTCGGTTGACGTGTTTGTGATTGTTGCATAGCTGTCTGTGATATTCGGGGCGCGTCCCTGGCTGAGTAGAGTCACTTGCGAGAGTGGCTTCACGCCCTTGATTCGCTCTCTGTGGAACCCGCCACAGGAGGGGATGTGCACATTAAATGTCATGGGTTTATTGCTCGGTATGATGAGCGGGGATTTGGTGGGTACGGCTGCGGTCCCCCACTGGCAGGGCTGGTCTACTGGACAGTCGGTGACGGTGATTGGTTGGAGTAGTTGTGGCTTGCGTGTGTGATTGGTTGCGTCGTTAGTATGTTGGTTGTGGTTGTTGTGTCTGTCCTCAGTTACTGACCTTGTGTGGTTGTTTCTTGTCTGTTTCTGTTGTGTCTGCCGTGATCCCTTATGGTGAGCAGTCGGTCTTACATGTGATGTCTTGGAAGTTAGCTGGAGTCTTCGCAGGGATGGGTCTTTCACAAGTTACGTCAAAGATAGTTCATATAAGGATGTTGAGTTGTATCTTTTGTATCAGTAGTTTTGATTTAATCACTTGTAATAAATTATAACAGTTCTTTTATCGACTTTTGATGATTACTTTCCTTGGGCAACCGAGATGGTAACGCCTTTATATGCTAGAGAAGGTCTTGTTAAGGCTCCTTGGTATATGGGGCTGTTACAGATGAGGAATCTTTTTACGAAGCATGGGAGAGATTCAAGGACACTTGTCGTTCTTGTCCACACCATGGACTTAGCGAGTGGTTCCTTGTACAACAATTTTGGAATGGTCTATATGAGGACTAACAAAACATTCTTAATATGAGATCCAATGGTATGTTTACCGAAGTTGATGACAATCAAACATGGAACAAAATTGAAGAAATGGCGGTCCATAACTCACAATATAGTAGAGCTCGGAAGGCTTCTAGAGGAGGAAAGCATGAGGTGGATTTCATTACTCAATTGGGTGCTCAACTAAGTGCTCACATTGACACCATTAATTTGATGTTTGAGAAGGCCATGGTTAAACTTGAAGAGGCCTCCAAATCACCCAAGCAACATGTTAATGCTATGGTGGCATCATCATCAATTCCAAGTGGAGTATGTGAGAGTTGTGGAACTTTGGGACATGACCAAAGTGAATGTAGGGGAACAACTGAACAAGTGAATGCTTTCCAAGCATACAAAAGTGGCACCCCTTATTCCAACTATTACAATGAGAATACCAAATTCCATCAGAATCTTTCATACAAAAGACAAAATTTTCAAAATTGTCAACCAACATACACCCCACCTCCATTGAGAAATCAAGCTCAAAGACCCTTTTACCAAAGCCAAGTTTATCAAAATCGACCCTCTTACAATCAATCCAATGACCATGGCTTTGATGTTAAAAAAGCGGTCCTCGAAATGCAAAAGAATTAACAAGAATTTTTCACTCAAATGCAAAAATATAGCCAAGCAAAAGATATCACCATCATGTCTCAATTAGCATCTTCTAGCTCTCAAAGACAAAAGGGGTAATTACTGTTGGAGCTTGTGTCCTCCACAAATTAGTGTGATAACATTTGAAATCTCTTACAGGATCACAAGGGTATACTTCGTATATTTAATCAGTTGATTAACGTTTACCTAATAACGGTTGACTTGCTAGAAAGTTTGACGTTATTATCATACAGATGGCGGTGATCAACTGGTCCTTAAAGGTCACACCTATAGGATGTGTTTGAGAAATGTGGTTATAGAAATATAATCACATTGATGCCCAAAATGACTAAAAAGTTAGTCGATGTGTTGATGAGATAATTATTTAATGAAAATTAAATAATATTAGTTGAGACGAATTAACTGACAATTCGTAAATTAAATATAATAAGTTATATTTAATTAAATATATATATAATGTTAGCTTGGACGAATTAATCTGTTAATTCGTAATTAAATATAATCAGTTGTATTTAATATCACCAAGATGAATGTGTCGTAGTGGTAATAGTGAGGGTACACATACCAAGAGGTCATGGGTTCGATCCTCACTAGATGACAATTCAACACATATTATATATTTTTGGAAAGACCAAAAATAAGGAGCTGATAGTCCTTATTTCGGTCTGATGGCCGAAAATTAGGAAAGTATTATTCTTTCCTAATTAACTCGATAATTCGGTCAATATAAAAAGAAAGGGAGAGAATTATTTCTACCCTAATGCTTTTTCTTGACCCTGCCTCCTCTCTCTCATCAGAAAAAACACAAAAACAACTAAATTTTACAGAAAATTTTAGATCGATTTCAAGCATAATCAAGGGGCATATCTCATATCGTCTTGGGTGCAACTAATAGGCGAATATCAATTTTGATATTGTTCTTTGGCCAATTTTTCTAGGACCGAAGGTTAATTCTAAATCCTTTATACTTTGTTTATGTATTTTGTTTATGACCATTGATCATCATTGTTAAATTCGTTATAATCCCTCTAGTTTAATTAAGGGAAATATACAGATGATTTCCCACAAGTGGTATCAGAGCACTAGGCCACGTTTTTTAATCTTGATGATTTTCATAAATTTGTATGTGAACAATGAGGATTTTCAAAATTTTTTAGGGTTTCGAATTTTTTTTGGTTCGACAAATTTTTTTTTGTGCCGAATTTGTTTTTTTTTTTCCTGCCGTTTTTTTTTCTTTTAGTTTGATGATATTTTTCCATTCTATTTTTCATATTATAGTTTATAATCAGTTAAAATTATCATATGAAGAATTGGTAGTTTTTGATTTAATGCAGATTAAGTTAAAATTAAATGGGATCGTCATGTTTATGATAAAAAGATCGTTTTTGCTATATAGTTTTTGGCATATAAATTAATCATGTATATTATTTCATATGCTAATCATGTTCTAATAGCAAAGGTAAACAATTTAGTCATCAAATTTTGTTTTAGGGCATATTGCCGCAAAAGAAAAAAAAAAGGAAGGACGGTTCTAGGGTTTGGCGTAGAGAAAAAAAAAATTTGTTTTTTTTTGGTAAACCGAGAAAGAGAGAAAAAAAAAGGAAAGTTTTGTTTTCTTGTTTTTTTTTCCATATTGCCGAGAAAAAAAAAATATGGTAAGTTTTTTGTTTTTCCTAAATTGCCAAATAAAAAAAAAAGGGAAGGCTGTTTTTTTTTCGGCCGTATAGGAGCTGAAATAATAAAAAAAGAAAAAAATTTGGTTGTTTATTTTCAGCCGAGACCAATTTTAATTGGTTTTTGTTTTTTTTTTATTTTGGCCAATTAGATATTGGGAATCGGTTCACAATTTAAAGATACCGAGTTATTTTAAAGCGGTTTAAAATTTAGACGGATAGAATTCATATTACAAGTTTAATATGGATTAAGTATGAAATTAATGTGATTAAATTGCGGAATTGTCACTTAGTTTAATTTAAATAGGTGGTTTGGAAAAATTAATCAACATAATTAATGTATTGTGTTATGTATGTTTAATTTATTTTAGTTGATGCTTTTAATTTTGTTGAATGAATCGAATGAATGAATTTTATTTACGTATTTATTTTTGCAATCGGTTGTAATTTGTAATACTTAGTGTGGCCTTAGTCAAATTATGTTTTCGTAATGAAGGAAACATGATTTCTTATGTAATTATTAGATCTCGAATCTCCTTTATTTTAGTTTTGGGTTTTTGAAATTAGAATGTAATTAATAGGTCAATTATGTAATTTTATTTATTGTAATTTAAAAGAAGACTAAAGATGGAGATTGAAGCTCACTCCCGCTACATGGATCAAGATGGAACATCAAGACAAGCTTCTCGGGTCCAAGGATGGATTCCAAACTTGTATTTATTGTTCATTTTGATAGGATAGGCCACACTAGGACTTTTACTGTTTTTACGTTTTTTCATTTTTATTACTTTTCATTCACATGTTAGTTTATGCATCATATTACGCCTAATACCAAACCACCTACTACTAAAATGCATGAAAATTGACTCATATAGGTTGTATGTTAGTTTTCATGGACATGCAGATGTCACAGTCTTTAAGCCATCACCTTAGTTTAATCATTCTCGCATGCTAGATTATAGTTCACTTAATATGAATTAAAATAAAGTTGATGGGATCTTCCTCTAAAACGGAAATTGAGATTAGTCTTTATAAGGGCAAACATCTATGAATCCCTTCTTCGTCGGTAGGCCTAATATGACCCCTTCTACGTTGGGTAAGTAGTTGTGTTGACTTAGTTTACCTCAACATCATAGTCCGAAGAGTTTCTCGTGATTATGATGGACTATAGATAGAATTTACAGAAATTTATCGACCAAGAGTTCTAACGGTAGAATTAGCTAAAAGGTTAGCTTATCAATTTACAGAGAATTGAGTCTTGGGGTCATTTATATAATTCTTGAGGGAGGTCAATTGTATAAATGTTTTGAGTCTTCGCGTTATGACATTAGCTCATTAGACTTAAAATTAAAACGATGCACATGCTTATTATTTTATTCTTCTTTCGCAGTGTAGAACACGTTTATTATCGATAATACTGTTACAACAAATGGCTGGAAATAACGCAATCCCAATGCCTAGTGCCACTAGATCGTTCGTCCTGGCTAAAAATGTTCATGGACCAAATGAATCAGTCCACTGGACTGAAGAATGATGGGTCCAATTTTGCGGACTGGGAGGCGGCACTACGGAATGCTGCCACTGCTGACGGTAAGCTTAGGTATTTAACTGAGCCAATACCGGTCAACCCAGGCCCAAATGCAGGAGTCAACGAGTCACTCGCTTATAGTGATTTCGTTATGGAAGCGGGTGCGATAAAGAACGTACTCATCTTTGCAATGAAAACAAATTTGCAGAGACGCTTCATTGCCCAAGGTTCAAACTGAAGCAAAAGGAGCCACGCCTAAACCATGCTTCCACCCGATTTTGATCCTTCACGCAAAACGAGGTTCAAACTCCAAAAATCCGTCTAAAAAGGCACGGTAATTTTTGTCATGTCTCATTTCTTTAATGAATTTGGAGACTTTTTGGCTAGGGACTTTTATTTAAATAAGGATCCGAACTAAGATAAAGTCACGAGACAAAACCGGGTAACGGGTTTATCGGTTTTCAACAATCGACCTTAGTTCGCTTCCAAATGGTCCTATTCTTTCTAGTTAAATAAATCAAGACAATCCTAGGCTAAATAAGAGTTGGTTGGTCGTCCAAGAGAGTCCAAGAGGGTTGTTTTATCATTTTCAAATGAAGATCAAATGTCGCTTTCAAGGAAGGTCCACATGTCGCTTTCACTCTTGCATATGTGTAAGGCTTGTGTAAGGGCTTTTGTTTGACTCTATGATGGCTACTCCAAGGCTCTATTTCGGCTGGTATGAGGACTATTTGAAGCTTCCAAGGAGTCCAAATAATCAAGGAAGGCAAGGAACAAAACCGGTGGCCCCTTTTTGCACGTTTTGCAACATCAAGGACAAAGGTCGCTTTCAAGCTTCCCAATTTGTCCAAGACAATCCCTTGAGCTTTTCTTACATGTTCTAACCCTTATACACCTTGGTGGCCGGACCCTTGAAGCCCCCAAAAGGGTTTTCCTCTATGTTTACATCATCCTTGTCTTACTAGTTTATTTTCCTTGTTTTTAGCTTTTGATTTTTAGCTTGTGTAAGGCTTTAGGGCCACTTTTGAAACCGGTTTCCTAAGGGTCTTTTAGACCGTTAGATTACTAGGTTAGATGGATGGATAGGATTGTTTTGCTTAGCCTATAAAAACAAGGCATTCCTTAGTGTAAAAATCAGATTTGATGAATGAAGAAAACACAAGTTAGAAACATTGATTTCTACTAAACCTCTTTTGCTTAGTGCTTAGAGTCGGGTATTTTTCTTTGCTGTGTGCTTGAAAATTATCCTTTTTAGTCTTAAACTAGTGGCTGTGTGCTTGGGTTAATTCATATCCTAATCACGCCTTTACTCTATTCGATTGTAGAGTTCAGGATTTCCGTGGTGCCAGACAGTTCTGTCGACTGTTCGATTGCAGTCTTCAGAGTTTCTGCTCTGTTTTTAGTCATTTTTATCACGATTAAACAGTTTAAAACACTATCCAAATCGTGTCCTTTTTAACCAAATCCCGAGTCTTGAAGGTTTTACTTCAAATTGGTATCAGAGCTTTAGGTTTAACACAATTCCATTGTTGTGTTAGTCTTGGGTTGGTAATCTTTCTTGTGAGTTCAATATAAACCTCAACCACATTCAAAAATACAAAAATATCCATGAGTGAAATGAGTGAAGAGAGATTGAGTGGTCTTGAACAAAAGTTCAATCGGCTAACAACAAATGTCGATTTGATCTTGCAATCCATGACCACAATGATGGCAAACGTCCCTACACTACCAAGAGGAGGAGTAAGGCCACCACCACAACCACCACCGGGCAGAGGTAGATGCAGTGGGTTCATAGGGAGAAGAAGAGAACACGAGGTTGTTCAAGGTGTCAATGAAGGTGAGCCCAACTCGGATTCGGAGGATTCTATGGCCAAAGCTTTCCAACAAGAGCACACCAAGGATTTGAAGGTAATAATTCCTGATTTTTATGGTAGCTTAAACCCCAATGATTGGTTACATTGGTTTGAGACCATGGAAAAAATCTTTGAGTTTAAAGATTATTCGGATAGAAAATCTTTCAAAGTTGCAATCTTGAAGCTCAAAGGCCATGCTTTTCTTTGTTATGAGAACTTAAAATTTCAAAGGAGAAGAGATAGTAAGGAACCTATTAAGTCTTGGTCTAAGTTGAAGGAGAAGCTTATGAGAAAGTTTGTGCCTAGAAACTACACCCGAAACATGTCTACCACCACAAAATGGTCGTCCAAAATAGTCCTTCATAAACCCCGACCCAAAACCGAAATGAATGAGCCTATCACAGCAAAATTTCCCTCCAAAAGAGTCCCCCACAGTGTTCAAACCGTGACCAAGGTTTTCAAACCAAACCCTCAAAACAAAACCACAACTCTTGACAAAGGTAAGGAAACCGAAACCTCACAAAAAAAGGTCACTACCCTCAAAAAATGTTGTCAATGTCAAGGCTTTGGTCACTTTACTAAAGAATGTCCAACAAAGGAAGGCCTTAACGCATTTGAGTTAGTACATTAGGGTGATGATGAGATCTTTGTGTTTGATAAGGATGTGGAAGAAATGGGTCATGAGGGAACGGGTGATGATTTGGCGGAAACGGGCATGGGTCTTGGCTTGGTTACTTGGAAAGCATCTACTAATCACATTGAGGTGCTAAATCAAGAGGTGAGTGGTATGGAGAACTTCCATGTTTTCCCTAGCAAAGATATGTCCAAAGAGCAAGAGGAACCATTTCCTACCAAAGTTCAAGGATTGACCAAACTCTATGAAGATGTTCCACCAAGTAACCCCATAGAGTTGATGACCGAGGTCCCTAAACCTCGTTTGGGCAGCCGTGATATATACAACTCCGATGGCAAGGTAGGAGAATGCCCACTTAAACAAAGCAAGCTCAAATGGAATGATTCCAAGGGACGAGTTAAAGGGAAACCGTTCATCCATGATCAAACCGAGAAGGACAATGGGACTTGGGAGAAAACGTCCAAGAGTCCTATGCAAACCAAAGTATTTGATCCCGGAGATCCCGTGTGGATACATTTCAGCAAAGGAAGGGTTGTCAAGCGAGAAGAAGAATGGTCCATGGCAAGTGGAAGAGGTCCTTTCAAGCTCACCGACATTGTTTTCATGTTAGAGTTCTCTACAAGAATTAAACAGTCCTCTCGACCGTCTTATTCGCCCTTGTCCGTCGAAAATCTCAGTCCTTGTTTCACAAACAGACAGTCCGTTGCACTGTCCAGTTTTCAGTCCTTGTCCAAAAACCCGAGTCCTAGTTCAATTGGGTTGATTCTTTTGGGCATCCGTGTCATCTTTAATGTTGAGGACTTAATTCAATACTATGAGAAGGTCAAGGATGGTGATGTCGAGGACTTGAGGACAAGTCCTTTTTAAGAGGGAGAGTTTGAAGCAAAAGGAGCCACGCCTACACCATGCTTCCACCCGATTTTGATCCTTCACGCAAAACGAGGTCCAAACTCCAAAAATCCGTATAAAAAGGCACGGTAATTTTTGTCATGTCTCATTTCTTTAATGAATTTAGAGACTTTTTGGCTAGGGACTTTTATTTAAATAAGGATCCGAACTAAGATAAAGTCACGAGACAAAACCGGGTAACGGGTTTATCGGTTTTCAACAATCGACTTTAGTTCGCTTCCAAATGGTCCTATTCTTTCTAGTTAAATAAATGAAGACAATCCTAGGCTAAATAAGAGTTGGTTGGTCGTCCAAGAGAGTCCAAGAGGGCTGTTTTATCATTTTCAAATGAAGATCAAATGTCGCTTTCGAGGAAGGTCCACATGTCGCTTTCCCTCTTACATATGTGTAAGTCTTGTGTAAGGGCTTTTGTTTGACTCTATGATGGCTACTCCAAGGCTCTATTTCGGCTGGTATGAGGACTATTTGAAGCTTCCAAGGAGTCAAAATAATCAAGGAAGGCAAGGAACAAAACCGGTGTCCCCTTTTTGCACGGTTTGCAACATCAAGGACAAAGGTCGCTTTCAAGCTTCCCAATTTGTCCAAGACAATCCCTTGAGCTTTTCTTACATGTTCTAACCCTTATACACCTTGGTGGCCGGACCCTTGAAGCCTCCAAAAGGGTTTTCCTCTATGTTTACATCATCCTTGTCTTACTAGTTTATTTTCCTAGTTTTTAGCTTTTGATTTTTAGCTTGTGTAAGAACTTGTGTAAGGCTTTAGGGCCACTTTTGAAACCGGTTTCCTAGGGGTCTTTTGGACCGTTAGATTACTAGGTTAGATGGATGGATAGGATTGTTTTGCTTAGCCTATAAAAGCAAGGCATTCCTTAGTGTAAAAATAGGATTTGATGAAAGAAGAAAACACAAGGTAGAAACATTGATTTCTACTAAACCTCTTTTGCTTAGTGCTTAGAGTCGGGTATTTTTCTTTGCTGTGTGCTTGAAAATTATCCTTTTTAGTCTTAAACTAGTGGCTGTGTGCTTGGGTTAATTCATATCCTAATCACGCCTTTACTCTATTCGATTGTAGAGTTCAGGATTTCCGTGGTGCCAGACAGTTCTGTCGACTGTTCGATTGCAGTCCTCAGAGTTTCTGCTCTGTTTTTAGTCCTTTTTATCACGATTAAACAGTTTAAAACACTGTCCAAATCGTGTCCTTTTTAACCAAATCCCGAGTCTTGAAGGTTTTACTTCAAATTGGTATCAGAGCTTTAGGTTTAACACAATTCCATTGTTGTGTTAGTCTTGGGTTGGTAATCTTTCTTGTGAGGTCAATATAAACCTCAACCACATTCAAAAACACAAAAATATCCATGAGTGAAATGAGTGAAGAGAGATTGAGTGGTCTTGAAAAAAAGTTCAATCGGCTAACAACAAATCTCGATTTGATCTTGCAATCCATGACCACAATGATGGCAAACGTCCCTACACTACCAAGAGGAGGAGTAAGGCCACCACCACAACCACCACCGGGCAGAGGTAGATGCCGTGGGTTCATAGGGAGAAGAAGAGAACACGAGGTTGTTCAAGGTGTCAATGAAGGTGAGCCTAACTCGGATTCGCAGGATTCTATGGCCAAAGCTTTCCAATAAGAGCACACCAAGGATTTGAAGGTAATAATTCCTGATTTTTATGGTAGCTTAAACCCCAATGATTGGTTAGATTGGTTTGAGACCATGGAAAAAATCTTTGAGTTTAAAGATTATTTGGATAGAAAATCTTTCAAAGTTGCAATCTTGAAGCTCAAAGGCCATGCTTTTCTTTGTTATGAGAACTTAAAATTTCAAAGGAGAAGAGATGGTAAGGAACCTATTAAGTCTTGGTCTAAGTTGAAGGAGAAGCTTATGAGAAAGTTTGTGCCTAGAAACTACACCCGAAACATGTCTAACACCACAAAATGGTCGTCCAAAATAGTCCTTCATAAACCCCGACCCAAAACCGAAATGAATGAGCCTATCACCACAAAATTGCCCTCCAAAACAGTCCCCCACAGTGTTCAAACCGTGACCAAGGTTTTCAAACCAAACCCTCAAAACAAAACCACAACTCTTGACAAAGGTAAGGAAACCGAAACCTCACAAAAAAAGGTCACTACCCTCAAAAAATGTTGTCAATGTCAAGGCTTTGGTCACTTTACTAAAGAATGTCCAACAAAGGAAGGCCTTAACACATTTGAGTTAGTGCATTGGGGTGATGATGAGATCCTTGTGTTTGATAAGGATGTGGAAGAAATGGGTCATGAGGGAACGGGTAATGATTTGGCGGAAACGGGCATGGGTCTTGGCTTGGTTACTTGGAAAGCATCTACAAATCACATTGAGGTGCTAAATCAAGAGGTGAGTGGTATGGAGAACGTCCATGTTTTCCCTACCAAAGATATGTCCAAAGAGCAAGAGGAACCATTTCCTACCAAAGTTCAAGGATTGACCAAACTCTATGAAGATGTTCCACCAAGTACCACCATGGAGTTGATGACCGAGGTCCCTAAACCTCGTTTGGGCAGCCGTGATATATACAACTCCGATGGCAAGGTAGGAGAATGCCCACTTAAACAAAGCAAGCTCAAATGGAATGATTCCAAGGGACGAGTTAAAGGGAAACCGTTCATCCATGATCAAACCGAGAACGACAATGGGACTTGGGAGAAAAGGTCCAAGAGTCCTATGCAAACCAAAGTATTTGATCCCGGAGATCCCGTGTGGATACATTTCAGTAAAGGAAGGGTTGTCAATCGAGAAGAAGAATGGTCCATGGCAAGTGGAAGAGGTCCTTTCAAGCTCACCGACATTGTTTTCATGTTAGAGTTATCTGCAAGAATTAAACAGTCCTCTCGACCGTCTGATTCGCCCTTGTCCGTCAAAAATCTCAGTCCTTGTTTCAGAAACAGACAGTCCGTTGCACTGTCCAGGTTCCAGTCCTTGTCCAAAAACCCGAGTCCTAGTTCAATTGGGTTGATTCTTTTGGGCATCCGTGTCATCTTTAATGTTGAGGACTTAATTCAATACTATGAGAAGGTCAAGGATGGTGATGTCGAGGACTTGAGGACAAGTCCTTTTTAAGAGGGAGAGTTTGAAGCAAAAGGAGCCACGCCTAAACCATGCTTCCACCCGATTTTGATCCTTCATGCAAAACGAGGTCCAAACTCCAAAAATCCGTCTAAAAAGGCACGGTAATTTTTGTCATGTCTCATTTCTTTAATGAATTTGGAGACTTTTTGGCTAGGGACTTTTATTTAAATAAGGATCCTAACTAAGATAAAGTCACGAGACAAAACCGGGTAACGGGTTTATCGGTTTTCAACAATCGACCTTAGTTCGCTTCCAAATGGTCCTATTCTTTCTAGTTAAATAAATCAAGACAATCCTAGGCTAAATAATAGTTGGTTGGTCATCCAAGAGAGTCCAAGAGGGCTGTTTTATCATTTTCAAATGAAGATCAAATGTCGCTTTCGAGGAAGGTCCACATGTCGCGTTCACTCTTACATATGTGTAAGGCTTGTGTAAGGGCTTTTGTTTGACTCTATGATGGCTACTCCAAGGCTCTATTTCGGCTGGTATGAGGACTATTTGAAGCTTCCAAGGAGTCCAAATAATCAAGGAAGGCAAGGAACAAAACCGGTGGCCCCTTTTTGCACGGTTTGCAACATCAAGGACAAAGGTCGCTTTCAAGCTTCCCAATTTGTCCAAGACAATCCCTTGAGCTTTTCTTACATGTTCTAACCCTTATACACCTTGGTGGCCGGACCCTTGAAGCCTCCAAAAGGGTTTTCCTCTATGTTTACATCATCCTTGTCTTACTAGTTTATTTTCCTAGTTTTTAGCTTTTGATTTTTAGCTTGTGTAAGAACTTGTGTAAGGCTTTAGGGCCACTTTTGAAACCGGTTTCCTAGGGGTCTTTTGGACCGTTAGATTACTAGGTTAGATGGATTGATAGGATTGTTTTGCTTAGCCTATAAAAGCAAGGCATTCCTTAGTGTAAAAATCAGATTTGATGAAAGAAGAAAACACAAGTTAGAAACATTGATTTCTACTAAAACTCTTTTGCTTAGTGCTTAGAGTCGGGTATTTTTCTTTGCTGTGTGCTTGAAAATTATCCTTTTTAGTCTTAAACTAGTGGCTGTGTGCTTGGGTTAATTCATATCCTAATCACGTCTTTACTCTATTCGATTGTAGAGTTCAGGATTTCCGTGGTGCCAGACAGTTCTGTCGACTGTTCGATTGCAGTCCTCAGAGTTTCTGCTCTGTTTTTAGTCCTTTTTATCACGATTAAACAGTTTAAAACACTGTCCAAATTGTGTCCTTTTTAACCAAATCCCGAGTCTTGAAGGTTTTACTTCAAATTGGTATCAGAGCTTTAGGTTTAACACAATTCCATTGTTGTGTTAGTCTTGGGTTGGTAATCTTTCTTGTGAGTTCAATATAAACCTCAACCACATTCAAAAACACAAAAATATCCATGAGTGAAATGAGTGAAGAGAGATTGAGTGGTCTTGAACAAAAGTTCAGTCGGCTAACAACAAATCTCGATTTGATCTTGCAATCCATGACCACAATGATGGCAAACGTCCCTACACTACCAAGAGGAGGAGTAAGGCCACCACCACAACCACCACCGGGCAGAGGTAGATGCCGTGGGTTCATAGGGAGAAGAAGAGAACATGAGGTTGTTCAAGGTGTCAATGAAGGTGAGCCTAACTCGGATTCGCAGGATTCTATGGCCAAAGCTTTCCAACAAGAGCACACCAAGGATTTGAAGGTAATAATTCCTGATTTTTATGGTAGCTTAAACCCCAATGATTATCTATATTGGTTTGAGACCATGGAAAAAATCTTTGAGTTTAAAGATTATTCGGATAGAAAATCTTTCAAAGTTGCAATCTTGAAGCTCAAAGGCCATGCTTTTCTTTGTTATGAGAACATAAAATTTCAAAGGAGAAGAGATGGTAAGGAACCTATTAAGTCTTGGTCTAAGTTGAAGGAGAAGCTTATGAGAAAGTTTGTGCCTAGAAACTACACCCGAAACATGTCTAACACCACAAAATGGTCGTCCAAAATAGTCCTTCATAAACCCCGACCCAAAACCGAAATGAATGAGCCTATCATCACAAAATTGCCCTCCAAAACAGTCCCCCACAATGTTCAAACCGTGACCAAGGTTTTCAAACCAAACCCTCAAAACAAAACCACAACTCTTGACAAAGGTAAGGAAACCGAAACATCACAAAAAAATGTCACTACCCTCAAAAAATGTTGTCAATGTCAAGGCTTTGGTCACTTTACTAAAGAATGTCCAACAAAGGAAGGCCTTAACACATTTGAGTTAGTGCATTGGGGTGATGATGAGATCCTTGTGTTTGATAAGGATGTGGAAGAAATGGGTCATGAGGGAACGGGTGATGATTTGGCGGAAACGGGCATGGGTCTTGGCTTGGTTACTTGGAAAGCATCTACAAATCACATTGAGGTGCTAAATCAAGAGGTGAGTGGTATGGAGAACGTCCATGTTTTCCCTACCAAAGATATGTCCAAAGAGCAAGAGGAACCATTTCCTACCAAAGTTCAAGGATTGACCAAACTCTATGAAGATGTTCCACCAAGTACCACCATGGAGTTGATGACCGAGGTCCCTAAACCTCGTTTGGGCAGCCGTGATATATACAACTCCGATGGCAAGGTAGGAGAATGCCCACTTAAACAAAGCAAGCTCAAATGGAATGATTCCAAGGGACGAGTTAAAGGGAAACCGTTCATCCATGATCAAACCGAGAAGGACAATGGGACTTGGGAGAAAAGGTCCAAGAGTCCTATGCAAACCAAAGTATTTGATCCCGGAGATCCCGTGTGGATACATTTCAGCAAAGGAAGGGTTGTCAATCGAGAAGAAGAATGGTCCATGGCAAGTGGAAGAGGTCCTTTCAAGCTCACCGACATTGTTTTCATGTTAGAGTTCTCTGCAAGAATTAAATAGTCCTCTCGACCGTCTGATTCGCCCTTGTCCGTCCAAAATCTCAGTCCTTGTTTCACAAACAGACAGTCCGTTGCACTGTCCAGTTTCCAGTCCTTGTCCAAAAACCCGAGTCCTAGTTCAATTGGGTTGATTCTTTTGGGCATCCGTGTCATCTTTAATGTTGAGGACTTAATTCAATACTATGAGAAGGTCAAGGATGGTGATGTCGAGGACTTGAGGACAAGTCCTTTTTAAGAGGGAGAGTTTGAAGCAAAAGGAGCCACGCCTAAACCATGCTTCCACCCGATTTTGATCCTTCATGCAAAACGAGGTCCAAACTCCAAAAATCCGTCTAAAAAGGCACGGTAATTTTTGTCATGTCTCATTTCTTTAATGAATTTGGAGACTTTTTGGCTAGGGACTTTTATTTAAATAAGGATCCGAACTAAGATAAAGTCACGAGACAAAACCGGGTAACGGGTTTATCGGTTTTCAACAATCGACCTTAGTTCGCTTCCAAATGATCCTATTCTTTCTATTTAAATAAATCAAGACAATCCTAGGCTAAATAATAGTTGGTTGGTCATCCAAGAGAGTCCAAGAGGGCTGTTTTATTATTTTCAAATGAAGATCAAATGTCGCTTTCGAGGAAGGTCCACATGTCGCTTTCACTCTTACATATGTGTAAGGCTTGTGTAAGGGCTTTTGTTTGACTCTATTATGGCTACTCCAAGGCTCTATTTCGGCTGGTATGAGGACTATTTGAAGCTTCCAAGGAGTCCAAATAATCAAGGAAGGCAAGGAACAAAACCGGTGGCCCCTTTTTGCACGGTTTGCAACATCAAGGACAAAGGTCGCTTTCAAGCTTCCCAATTTGTCCAAGACAATCCCTTGAGCTTTTCTTACATGTTCTAACCCTTATACACCTTGGTGGCCGGACCCCTGAAGCCTCCAAAAGGGTTTTCCTCTATGTTTACATCATCCTTGTCTTACTAGTTTATTTTCCTAGTTTTTAGCTTTTGATTTTTAGCTTGTGTAAGAACTTGTGTAAGGCTTTAGGGCCACTTTTGAAACCGGTTTCCTAGGGGTCTTTTGGACCGTTAGATTACTAGGTTAGATGGATGGATAGGATTGTTTTGCTTAGGCTATAAAAGCAAGGCATTCCTTAGTGTAAAAATCATATTTGATGAATGAAGAAAACACAAGTTAGAAACATTGATTTCTACTAAACCTCTTTTGCTTAGTGCTTAGAGTCGGGTATTTTTCTTTGCTGTGTGCTTGAAAATTATCCTTTTTAGTCTTAAACTAGTGGTTGTGTGCTTGGGTTAATTCATATCCTAATCACGCCTTTACTCTATTCGATTGTAGAGTTCAGGATTTCCGTGGTGCCAGACAGTTCTGTCGACTGTTCGATTGCAGTCCTCAGAGTTTCTGCTCTGTTTTTAGTCATTTTTATCACGATTAAACAGTTTAAAACACTGTCCAAATCGTGTCCTTTTTAACCAAATCCCGAGTCTTGAAGGTTTTACTTCAAATTGGTATCAGAGCTTTAGGTTTAACACAATTCCATTGTTGTGTTAGTCTTGGGTTGGTAATCTTTCTTGTGAGTTCAATATAAACCTCAACCACATTCAAAAACACAAAAATATCCATGAGTGAAATGAGTGAAGAGAGATTGAGTGGTCTTGAACAAAAGTTCAATCGGCTAACAACAAATGTCGATTTGATTTTGCAATCCATGACCACAATGATGGCAAACGTCCCTACACTACCAAGAGGAGGAGTAAGGCCACCACCACAACCACCACCGGGCAGAGGTAGATGACGTGGGTTCATAGGGAGAAGAAGAGAACACGAGGTTGTTCAAGGTGTCAATGAAGGTGAGCCCAACTCGGATTCGCAGGATTCTATGGCCAAAGCTTTCCAACAAGAGCACACCAAGGATTTGAAGGTAATAATTCCTGATTTTTATGGTAGCTTAAACCCCAATGATTGGTTAGATTGGTTTGAGACCATGGAAAAAATCTTTGAGTTTAAAGATTATTCGGATAGAAAATCTTTCAAAGTTGCAATCTTGAAGCTCAAAGGCCATGCTTTTCTTTGTTATGAGAACTTAAAATTTCAAAGGAGAAGAGATGGTAAGGAACCTATTAAGTCTTGGTCTAAGTTGAAGGAGAAGCTTATGAGAAAGTTTGTGCCTAGAAACTACACCCGAAACATGTCTACCACCACAAAATGGTCGTCCAAAATAGTCCTTCATAAACCCCGACCCAAAACCGAAATGAATGAGCCTATTACCACAAAATTGCCCTCCAAAACAGTCCCCCACAGTGTTCAAACCGTGACCAAGGTTTTCAAACCAAACCCTCAAAACAAACCACAACTCTTGACAAAGGTAAGGAAACCGAAACCTCACAAAAAAAGGTCACTACCCTCAAAAAATGTTGTCAATGTCAAGGCTTTGGTCACTTTACTAAAGAATGTCCAACAAAGGAAGGCCTTAACACATTTGAGTTAGTGCATTGGGGTGATGATGAGATCCTTGTGTTTGATAAGGATGTGGAAGAAATGGGTCATGAGGGAACGGGTGATGATTTGGCGGAAACGGGCATGGGTCTTGGCTTGGTTACTTGGAAAGCATCTACAAATCACATTGAGGTGCTAAATCAAGAGGTGAGTGGTATGGCGAACGTCCATGTTTTCCCTACCAAAGATATGTCCAAAGAGCAAGAGGAACCATTTCCTACCAAAGTTCAAGGATTGACCAAACTCTATGAAGGTGTTCCACCAAGTACCACCATGGACTTGATGACCGAGGTCCCTAAACCTCGTTTGGGCAGCCGTGATATATACAACTCCGATGGCAAGGTAGGAGAATGCCCACTTAAACAAAGCAAGCTCAAATGGAATGATTCCAAGGGACGAGTTAAAGGGAAACCGTTCATCCATGATCAAACCGAGAAGGACAATGGGACTTGGGAGAAAAGGTCCAAGAGTCCTATGCAAACCAAAGTATTTGATCCCGGAGATCCCGTGTGGATACATTTCAGCAAAGGAAGGGTTGTCAATCGAGAAGAAGAATGGTCCATGGCAAGTGGAAGAGGTCCTTTCAAGCTCACCGACATTGTTTTCATGTTAGAGTTCTCTGCAAGAATTAAACAGTCCTCTCGACCGTCTGATTCGCCCTTGTCCGTCCAAAATCTCAGTCCTTGTTTCACAAACAGACAGTCCGTTGCACTGTCCAGTTTCCAGTCCTTGTCCAAAAACCCGAGTCCTAGTTCAATTGGGTTGATTCTTTTGGGCATCCGTGTCATCTTTACTGTTGAGGACTTAATTCAATACTATGAGAAGGTCAAGGATGGTGATGTCGAGGACTTGGGAACAAGTCCTTTTTAAGAGAGAGAGTTTGAAGCAAAAGGAGCCACGCCTAAACCATGCTTCCACCCGATTTTGATCCTTCATGCAAAACGAGGTCCAAACTCCAAAAATCCGTCTAAAAAGGCACGGTAATTTTTGTCATGTCTCATTTCTTTAATGAATTTGGAGACTTTTTGGCTAGGGACTTTTATTTAAATAAGGATCCGAACTAAGATAAAGTCACGAGACAAAACCGGGTAACGGGTTTATCGGTTTTCAACAATCGACCTTAGTTCGCTTCCAAATGGTCCTATTCTTTCTAGTTAAATAAATCAAGACAATCCTAGGCTAAATAATAGTTGGTTGGTCATCCAAGAGAGTCCAAGAGGGCTGTTTTATCATTTTCAAATGAAGATCAAATCTCGCTTTCGAGGAAGGTCCACATGTCGCTTTCACTCTTACATATGTGTAAGGCTTGTGTAAGGGATTTTGTTTGACTCTATGATGGCTACTCCAAGGCTCTATTTCGGCTGGTATGAGGACTATTTGAAGCTTCCAAGGAGTCCAAATAATCAAGGAAGAGAAGGAACAAAACCGGTGGCCCCCTTTTTGCACGGTTTGCAACATCAAGGACAAAGGTCGCTTTCAAGCTTCCCAATTTGTCCAAGACAATCCCTTGAGCTTTTCTTACATGTTCTAACCCTTATACACCTTGGTGGCCGGACCCTTGAAGCCTCCAAAAGGGTTTTCCTCTATGTTTACATCATCCTTGTCTTACTAGTTTATTTTCCTAGTTTTTAGCTTTTGATTTTTAGCTTGTGTAAGAACTTGTGTAAGGCTTTAGGGCCACTTTTGAAACCGGTTTCCTAGGGGTCTTTTGGACCGTTAGATTACTAGGTTAGATGGATGGATAGGATTGTTTTGCTTAGCCTATAAAAGCAAGGCATTCCTTAGTGTAAAAATCAGATTTGATGAATGAAAAAACACAAGTTAGAAACATTGATTTCTACTAAACCTCTTTTGCTTAGTGCTTAGAGTCGGGTATTTTTCTTTGCTGTGTGCTTGAAAATTATCCTTTTTAGTCTTAAACTAGTGGTTGTGTGCTTGGGTTAATTCATATCCTAATCACGCCTTTACTCTATTCGATTGTAGAGTTCAGGATTTCCGTGGTGCCGAGACGTTCGTCGATTTGTTCGATTGCGAGTCCTCGAGTTTCGCTCTGTTTTTAGTCCTTTTTATCACGATTAAACAGTTTAAAACACTGTCCAAATCGTGTCCTTTTTAACCAAATCCCGAGTCTTGAAGGTTTTACTTCAAATTGGTATCAGAGCTTTAGGTTTAACACAATTCCATTGTTGTGTTAGTCTTGGGTTGGTAATCTTTCTTGTGAGTTCAATATAAACCTCAACCACATTCAAAAACACAAAAATATCCATGAGTGAAATGAGTGAAGAGAGATTGAGTGGTCTTGAACAAAAGTTCAATCGGCTAACAACAAATGTCGATTTGATCTTGCAATCCATGACCACAATGATGGCAAACGTCCCTACACTACCAAGAGGAGGAGTAAGGCCACCACCACAACCACCACCGGGCAGAGGTAGATGCCGTGGGTTCATAGGGAGAAGAAGAGAACACGAGGTTGTTCAAGGTGTCAATGAAGGTGAGCCCAACTCGGATTCGCAGGATTCTATGGCCAAAGCTTTCCAACAAGAGCACACCAAGGATTTGAAGGTAATAATTCCTGATTTTTATGGTAGCTTAAACCCCAATGATTGGTTAGATTGGTTTGAGACCATGGAAAAAATCTTTGAGTTTAAAGATTATTCGGATAGAAAATCTTTCAAAGTTGCAATCTTGAAGCTCAAAGGCCATGCTTTTCTTTGTTATGAGAACTTAAAATTTCAAAGGAGAAGAGATGGTAAGGAATCTATTAAGTCTTGGTCTAAGTTGAAGGAGAAGCTTATGAGAAAGTTTGTGCCTAGAAACTACACCCGAAACATGTCTACCACCACAAAATGGTCGTCCAAAATAGTCCTTCATAAACCCCGACCCAAAACCGAAATGAATGAGCCTATCACCACAAAATTGCCCTCCAAAACAGTCCCCCACAGTGTTCAAACCGTGACCAAGGTTTTCAAACCAAACCCTCAAAACAAACCACAACTCTTGACAAAGGTAAGGAAACCGAAACCTCACAAAAAAAGGTCACTACCCTCAAAAAATGTTGTCAATGTCAAGGCTTTGGTCACTTTACTAAAGAATGTCCAACAAACGAAGGCCTTAACACATTTGAGTAAGTGCATTGGGGTGATGATGAGATCCTTGTGTTTGATAAGGATGTGGAAGAAATGGGTCATGAGGGAACGGGTGATGATTTGGCGGAAACGGGCATGGGTCTTGGCTTGGTTACTTGGAAAGCATCTACAAATCACATTGAGGTGCTAAATCAAGAGGTGAGTGGTATGGCGAACGTCCATGTTTTCCCTACCAAAGATATGTCCAAAGAGCAAGAGGAACCATTTCCTACCAAAGTTCAAGGATTGACCAAACTCTATGAAGGTGTTCCACCAAGTACCACCATGGACTTGATGACCGAGGTCCCTAAACCTCGTTTGGGCAGCCGTGATATATACAACTCCGATGGCAAGGTAGGAGAATGCCCACTTAAACAAAGCAAGCTCAAATGGAATGATTCCAAGGGACGAGTTAAAGGGAAACCGTTCATCCATGATCAAACCGAGAAGGACAATGGGACTTGGGAGAAAAGGTCCAAGAGTCCTATGCAAACCAAAGTATTTGATCCCGGAGATCCCGTGTGGATACATTTCAGCAAAGGAAGGGTTGTCAATCGAGAAGAAGAATGGTCCATGGCAAGTGGAAGAGGTCCTTTCAAGCTCACCGACATTGTTTTCATGTTAGAGTTCTCTGCAAGAATTAAACAGTCCTCTCGACCGTCTGATTCGCCCTTGTCCGTCCAAAATCTCAGTCCTTGTTTCACAAACAGACAGTCCGTTGCACTGTCCGGTTTCGATCCTTGTCCAAAACCCGAGTCCTAGTTCAATTGGGTTGATTCTTTTGGGCATCCGTGTCATCTTTAATGTTGAGGACTTAATTCAATACTATGAGAAGGTCAAGGATGGTGATGTCGAGGACTTGGGAACAAGTCCTTTTTAAGAGGGAGAGTTTGAAGCAAAAGGAGCCACGCCTAAACCATGCTTCCACCCGATTTTGATCCTTCATGCAAAACGAGGTCCAAACTCCAAAAATCCGTCTAAAAAGGCACGGTAATTTTTGTCATGTCTCATTTCTTTAATGAATTTGGAGACTTTTTGGCTAGGGACTTTTATTTAAATAAGGATCCGAACTAAGATAAAGTCACGAGACAAAACTGGGTAACGGGTTTATCGGTTTTCAACAATCGACCTTAGTTCGCTTCCAAATGGTCCTATTCTTTCTAGTTAAATAAATCAAGACAATCCTAGGCTAAATAATAGTTGGTTGGTCATCCAAGAGAGTCCAAGAGGGCTGTTTTATCATTTTCAAATGAAGATCAAATCTCGCTTTCGAGGAAGGTCCACATGTCGCTTTCACTCTTACATATGTGTAAGGCTTGTGTAAGGGATTTTGTTTGACTCTATGATGGCTACTCCAAGGCTCTATTTCGGCTGGTATGAGGACTATTTGAAGCTTCCAAGGAGTCCAAATAATCAAGGAAGGCAAGGAACAAAACCGGTGGCCCCTTTTTGCACGGTTTGCAACATCAAGGACAAAGGTCGCTTTCAAGCTTCCCAATTTGTCCAACACAATCCCTTGAGCTTTTCTTACATGTTCTAACCCTTATACACCTTGGTGGCCGGACCCTTGAAGTCTCCAAAAGGGTTTTCCTCTATGTTTACATCATCCTTGTCTTACTAGTTTATTTTCCTAGTTTTTAGCTTTTGATTTTTAGCTTGTGTAAGAACTTGTGTAAGGCTTTAGGGCCACTTTTGAAACTGGTTTCCTAGGGGTCTTTTGGACCGTTAGATTACTAGGTTAGATGGATGGATAGGATTGTTTTGCTTAGCCTATAAAAGCAAGGCATTCCTTAGTGTAAAAATCAGATTTGATGAATGAAAAAACACAAGTTAGAAACATTGATTTCTACTAAACCTCTTTTGCTTAGTGCTTAGAGTCAGGTATTTTTCTTTGCTGTGTGCTTGAAAATTATCCTTTTTAGTCTTAAACTAGTGGTTGTGTGCTTGGGTTAATTCATATCCTAATCACTCCTTTACTCTATTCGATTGTAGAGTTCAAGATTTCCGTGGTGCCAGACAGTTCTGTCGACTGTTCGATTGCAGTCCTCAGAGTTTCTGCTCTGTTTTTAGTCCTTTTTATCACGATTAAACAGTTTAAAACACTGTCCAAATCGTGTCCTTTTTAACCAAATCCCGAGTCTTGAAGGTTTTACTTCAAATTGGTATCAGAGCTTTAGGTTTAACACAATTCCATTGTTGTGTTAGTCTTGGGTTGGTAATCTTTCTTGTGAGTTCAGTATAAACCTCAACCACATTCAAAAACACAAAAATATCCATGAGTGAAATGAGTGAAGAGAGATTGACTGGTCTTGAACAAAAGTTCAATCGGCTAACAACAAATGTCGATTTGATCTTGCAATCCATAACCACAATGATGGCAAACGTCCCTACACTACCAAGAGGAGGAGTAAGGCCACCACCACAACCACCACCGGGCAGAGGTAGATGCCGTGGGTTCATAGGGAGAAGAAGAGAACACGAGGTTGTTCAAGGTGTCAATGAAGGTGAGCCCAACTCGGATTCGCAGGATTCTATGGCCAAAGCTTTCCAACAAGAGCACACCAAGGATTTGAAGGTAATAATTCCTGATTTTTATGGTAGCTTAAACCCCAATGATTGGTTAGATTGGTTTGAGACCATGGAAAAAATCTTTGACTTTAAAGATTATTCGGATAGAAAATCTTTCAAAGTTGCAATCTTGAAGCTCAAAGGCCATGCTTTTCTTTGTTATGAGAACTTAAAATTTCAAAGGAGAAGAGATGGTAAGGAATCTATTAAGTCTTGGTCTAAGTTGAAGGAGAAGCTTATGAGAAAGTTTGTGCCTAGAAACTACACCCGAAACATGTCTACCACCACAAAATGGTCGTCCAAAATAGTCCTTCATAAACCCCGACCCAAAACCGAAATGAATGAGCCTATCACCACAAAATTGCCCTCCAAAACAGTCCCCCACAGTGTTCAAACCGTGACCAAGGTTTTCAAACCAAACCCTCAAAACAAACCACAACTCTTGACAAAGGTAAGGAAACCGAAACCTCACAAAAAAGGTCACTACCCTCAAAAAATGTTGTCAATGTCAAGGCTTTGGTCACTTTACTAAAGAATGTCCAACAAACGAAGGCCTTAACACATTTGAGTAAGTGCATTGGGGTGATGATGAGATCCTTGTGTTTGATAAGGATGTGGAAGAAATGGGTCATGAGGGAACGGGTGATGATTTGGCGGAAACGGGCATGGGTCTTGGCTTGGTTACTTGGAAAGCATCTACAAATCACATTGAGGTGCTAAATCAAGAGGTGAGTGGTATGGCGAACGTCCATGTTTTCCCTACCAAAGATATGTCCAAAGAGCAAGAGGAACCATTTCCTACCAAAGTTCAAGGATTGACCAAACTCTATGAAGGTGTTCCACCAAGTACCACCATGGACTTGATGACCGAGGTCCCTAAACCTCGTTTGGGCAGCCGTGATATATACAACTCCGATGGCAAGGTAGGAGAATGCCCACTTAAACAAAGCAAGCTCAAATGGAATGATTCCAAGGGACGAGTTAAAGGGAAACCGTTCATCCATGATCAAACCGAGAAGGACAATGGGACTTGGGAGAAAAGGTCCAAGAGTCCTATGCAAACCAAAGTATTTGATCCCGGAGATCCCGTGTGGATACATTTCAGCAAAGGAAGGGTTGTCAATCGAGAAGAAGAATGGTCCATGGCAAGTGGAAGAGGTCCTTTCAAGCTCACCGACATTGTTTTCATGTTAGAGTTCTCTGCAAGAATTAAACAGTCCTCTCGACCGTCTGATTCGCCCTTGTCCGTCCAAAATCTCAGTCCTTGTTTCACAAACAGACAGTCCGTTGCACTGTCCAGTTTCCAGTCCTTGTCCAAAAACCCGAGTCCTAGTTCAATTGGGTTGATTCTTTTGGGCATCCGTGTCATCTTTAATGTTGAGGACTTAATTCAATACTATGAGAAGGTCAAGGATGGTGATGTCGAGGACTTGGGAACAAGTCCTTTTTAAGAGGGAGAGTTTGAAGCAAAAGGAGCCACGCCTAAACCATGCTTCCACCCGATTTTGATCCTTCATGCAAAACGAGGTCCAAACTCCAAAAATCCGTCTAAAAAGGCACGGTAATTTTTGTCATGTCTCATTTCTTTAATGAATTTGGAGACTTTTTGGCTAGGGACTTTTATTTAAATAAGGATCCGAACTAAGATAAAGTCACGAGACAAAACTGGGTAACGGGTTTATCGGTTTTCAACAATCGACCTTAGTTCGCTTCCAAATGGTCCTATTCTTTCTAGTTAAATAAATCAAGACAATCCTAGGCTAAATAATAGTTGGTTGGTCATCCAAGAGAGTCCAAGAGGGCTGTTTTATCATTTTCAAATGAAGATCAAATCTCGCTTTCGAGGAAGGTCCACATGTCGCTTTCACTCTTACATATGTGTAAGGCTTGTGTAAGGGATTTTGTTTGACTCTATGATGGCTACTCCAAGGCTCTATTTCGGCTGGTATGAGGACTATTTGAAGCTTCCAAGGAGTCCAAATAATCAAGGAAGGCAAGGAACAAAACCGGTGGCCCCTTTTTGCACGGTTTGCAACATCAAGGACAAAGGTCGCTTTCAAGCTTCCCAATTTGTCCAACACAATCCCTTGAGCTTTTCTTACATGTTCTAACCCTTATACACCTTGGTGGCCGGACCCTTGAAGTCTCCAAAAGGGTTTTCCTCTATGTTTACATCATCCTTGTCTTACTAGTTTATTTTCCTAGTTTTTAGCTTTTGATTTTTAGCTTGTGTAAGAACTTGTGTAAGGCTTTAGGGCCACTTTTGAAACTGGTTTCCTAGGGGTCTTTTGGACCGTTAGATTACTAGGTTAGATGGATGGATAGGATTGTTTTGCTTAGCCTATAAAAGCAAGGCATTCCTTAGTGTAAAAATCAGATTTGATGAATGAAAAAACACAAGTTAGAAACATTGATTTCTACTAAACCTCTTTTGCTTAGTGCTTAGAGTCAGGTATTTTTCTTTGCTGTGTGCTTGAAAATTATCCTTTTTAGTCTTAAACTAGTGGTTGTGTGCTTGGGTTAATTCATATCCTAATCACTCCTTTACTCTATTCGATTGTAGAGTTCAAGATTTCCGTGGTGCCAGACAGTTCTGTCGACTGTTCGATTGCAGTCCTCAGAGTTTCTGCTCTGTTTTTAGTCCTTTTTATCACGATTAAACAGTTTAAAACACTGTCCAAATCGTGTCCTTTTTAACCAAATCCCGAGTCTTGAAGGTTTTACTTCAAATTGGTATCAGAGCTTTAGGTTTAACACAATTCCATTGTTGTGTTAGTCTTGGGTTGGTAATCTTTCTTGTGAGTTCAATATAAACCTCAACCACATTCAAAAACACAAAAATATCCATGAGTGAAATGAGTGAAGAGAGATTGAGTGGTCTTGAACAAAAGTTCAATCGGCTAACAACAAATGTCGATTTGATCTTGCAATCCATAACCACAATGATGGCAAACGTCCCTACACTACCAAGAGGAGGAGTAAGGCCACCACCACAACCACCACCGGGCAGAGGTAGATGCCGTGGGTTCATAGGGAGAAGAAGAGAACACGAGGTTGTTCAAGGTGTCAATGAAGGTGAGCCCAACTCGGATTCGCAGGATTCTATGGCCAAAGCTTTCCAACAAGAGCACACCAAGGATTTGAAGGTAATAATTCCTGATTTTTATGGTAGCTTAAACCCCAATGATTGGTTAGATTGGTTTGAGACCATGGAAAAAATCTTTGAGTTTAAAGATTATTCGGATAGAAAATCTTTCAAAGTTGCAATCTTGAAGCTCAAAGGCCATGCTTTTCTTTGTTATGAGAACTTAAAATTTCAAAGGAGAAGAGATGGTAAGGAATCTATTAAGTCTTGGTCTAAGTTGAAGGAGAAGCTTATGAGAAAGTTTGTGCCTAGAAACTACACCCGAAACATGTCTACCACCACAAAATGGTCGTCCAAAATAGTCCTTCATAAACCCCGACCCAAAACCGAAATGAATGAGCCTATCACCACAAAATTGCCCTCCAAAACAGTCCCCCACAGTGTTCAAACCGTGACCAAGGTTTTCAAACCAAACCCTCAAAACAAACCACAACTCTTGACAAAGGTAAGGAAACCGAAACCTCACAAAAAAAGGTCACTACCCTCAAAAAATGTTGTCAATGTCAAGGCTTTGGTCACTTTACTAAAGAATGTCCAACAAACGAAGGCCTTAACACATTTGAGTAAGTGCATTGGGGTGATGATGAGATCCTTGTGTTTGATAAGGATGTGGAAGAAATGGGTCATGAGGGAACGGGTGATGATTTGGCGGAAACGGGCATGGGTCTTGGCTTGGTTACTTGGAAAGCATCTACAAATCACATTGAGGTGCTAAATCAAGAGGTGAGTGGTATGGCGAACGTCCATGTTTTCCCTACCAAAGATATGTCCAAAGAGCAAGAGGAACCATTTCCTACCAAAGTTCAAGGATTGACCAAACTCTATGAAGGTGTTCCACCAAGTACCACCATGGACTTGATGATCGAGGTCCCTAAACCTCGTTTGGGCAGCCGTGATATATACAACTCCGATGGCAAGGTAGGAGAATGCCCACTTAAACAAAGCAAGCTCAAATGGAATGATTCCAAGGGACGAGTTAAAGGGAAACCGTTCATCCATGATCAAACCGAGAAGGACAATGGGACTTGGGAGAAAAGGTCCAAGAGTCCTATGCAAACCAAAGTATTTGATCCCGGAGATCCCGTGTGGATACATTTCAGCAAAGGAAGGGTTGTCAAGCGAGAAGAAGAATGGTCCATGGCAAGTGGAAGAGGTCCTTTCAAGCTCACCGACATTGTTTTCATGTTAGAGTTCTCTGCAAGAATTAAACAGTCCTCTCGACCGTCTGATTCACCCTTGTCCATCCAAAATCTCAGTCCTTGTTTCGCAAACAGACAGTCCGTTGTACTGTCCAGTTTCCAGTCCTTGTCCAAAAACCCGAGTCCTAGTTCAATTGGGTTGATTCTTTTGGGCATCCGTGTCATCTTTAATGTTGAGGACTTAATTCAATACTATGAGAAGGTCAAGGATGGTGATGTCGAGGACTTGAGGACAAGTCCTTTTTAAGAGGGAGAGTTTGAAGCAAAAGGAGCCACGCCTAAACCATGCTTCCACCCGATTTTGATCCTTCACGCAAAACGAGGTCCAAACTCCAAAAATCCGTCTAAAAAGGCACGGTAACTTTTGTCATGTCTCATTTCTTTAATGAATTTGGAGACTTTTTGGCTAGGGACTTTTGTTTAAATAAGGATCCGAACTAAGATAAAGTCACGAGACAAAACCGGGTAACGGGTTTATCGGTTTTCAACAATCGACCTTAGTTCGCTTCCAAATGGTCCTATTCTTTCTAGTTAAATAAATCAAGACAATCCTAGGCTAAATAAGAGTTGGTTGGTCATCCAAGAGAGTCCAAGAGGGCTGTTTTATCATTTTCGAATGAAGATCAAATGTCGCTTTCGAGGAAGGTCCACATGTCGCTTTCACTCTTACATATGTGTAAGGCTTGTGTAAGGGCTTTTGTTAGACTCTATGATGGCTACTCCAAGGCTCTATTTCGGCTGGTATGAGGACTATTTGAAGCTTCCAAGGAGTCCAAATAATCAAGGAAGGCAAGGAACAAAACCGGTGGCCCCTTTTTGCACGGTTTGCAACATCAAGGACAAAGGTCGCTTTCAAGCTTCCCAATTTGTCCAAGACAATCCCTTGAGCTTTTATTACATGTTCTAACCCTTATACACCTTGGTGGCCGGACACTTGAAGCCTCCAAAAGGGTTTTCCTCTATGTTTACATCATCCTTGTCTTACTAGTTTATTTTCCTAGTTTTTAGCTTTTGATTTTTAGCTTGTGTAAGAACTTGTGTAAGGCTTTAGGGCCACTTTTGAAACCGGTTTCCTAGGGGTCTTTTGGACCGTTAGATTACTAGGTTAGATGGATGGATAGGATTGTTTTGCTTAGCCTATAAAAGCAAGGCATTCCTTAGTGTAAAAATCAGATTTGATCAATGAAGAAAACACAAGTTAGAAACATTGATTTCTACTAAACCTCTTTTGCTTAGTGCTTAGAGTCGGGTATTTTTCTTTGCTGTGTGCTTGAAAATTATCCTTTTTAGTCTTAAACTAGTGGCTGTGTGCTTGGGTTAATTCATATCCTAATCACGCCTTTACTCTATTCGATTGTAGAGTTCAGGATTTCCGTGGTGCCAGACAGTTCTGTCGACTGTTCGATTGCAGTCCTCAGAGTTTCTGCTCTGTTTTTAGTCCTTTTTATCACGATTAAACAGTTTAAAACACTGTCCAAATCGTGTCCTTTTTAACCAAATCCCGAGTCTTGAAGGTTTTACTTCAAATTGGTATCAGAGCTTTAGGTTTAACACAATTCCATTGTTGTGTTAGTCTTGGGTTGGTAATCTTTCTTGTGAGTTCAATATAAACCTCAACCACATTCAAAAACACAAAAATATCCATGAGTGAAATGAGTGAAGAGAGATTGAGTGGTCTTGAACAAAAGTTCAATCGGCTAATAACAAATGTCGATTTGATCTTGCAATCCATAACCACAATGATGGCAAACGTCCCTACACTACCAAGAGGAGGAGTAAGGCCACCACCACAACCACCACCGGGCAGAGGTAGATGCTGTGGGTTCATAGGGAGAAGAAGAGAACACGAGGTTATTCAAGGTGTCAATGAAGGTGAGCCCAACTCGGATTCGCAGGATTCTATGGCCAAAGCTTTCCAACAAGAGCACACCAAGGATTTGAAGGTAATAATTCCTGATTTTTATGGTAGCTTAAACCCCAATGATTGGTTAGATTGGTTTGAGACCATGGAAAAAATCTTTGAGTTTAAAGATTATTCGGATAGAAAATCTTTCAAAGTTGCAATCTTGAGACTCAAAGGCCATGCTTTTCTTTGTTATGAGAACTTAAAATTTCAAAGGAGAAGAGATGGTAAGGAACCTATTAAGTCTTGGTCTAAGTTGAAGGAGAAGCTTATGAGAAAGTTTGTGCCTAGAAACTACACCCGAAACATGTCTACCACCACAAAATGGTCGTCCAAAATAGTCCTTCATAAACCCCGACCCAAAACCGAAATGAATGAGCCTATCACCACAAAATTGCCCTCCAAAACAGTCCCCCACAGTGTTCAAACCGTGACCAAGGTTTTCAAACCAAACCCTCAAAACAAACCACAACTCTTGACAAAGGTAAGGAAACCGAAACCTCACAAAAAAAGGTCACTACCCTCAAAAAATGTTGTCAATGTCAAGGCTTTGGTCACTTTACTAAAGAATGTCCAACAAAGGAAGGCCTTAACACATTTGAGTTAGTGCATTGGGGTGATGATGAGATCCTTGTGTTTGATAAGGATGTGGAAGAAATGGGTCATGAGGGAACGGGTGATGATTTGGCGGAAACGGGCATGGGTCTTGGCTTGGTTACTTGGAAAGCATCTACAAATCACATTGAGGTGCTAAATCAAGAGGTGAGTGGTATGGCGAACGTCCATGTTTTCCCTACCAAAGATATGTCCAAAGAGCAAGAGGAACCATTTCCTACCAAAGTTCAAGGATTGACCAAACTCTATGAAGATGTTCCACCAAGTACCACCATGGACTTGATGATCGAGGTCCCTAAACCTCGTTTGGGCAGCCGTGATATATACAACTCCGATGGCAAGGTAGGAGAATGCCCACTTAAACAAAGCAAGCTCAAATGGAATGATTCCAAGGGACGAGTTAAAGGGAAACCGTTCATCCATGATCAAACCGAGAAGGACAATGGGACTTGGGAGAAAAGGTCCAAGAGTCCTATGCAAACCAAAGTATTTGATCCCGGAGATCCCGTGGATACATTTCAGCAAAGGAAGGGTTGTCAAGCGAGAAGAAGAATGGTCCATGGCAAGTGGAAGAGGTCCTTTCAAGCTCACCGACATTGTTTTCATGTTAGAGTTCTCTGCAAGAATTAAACAGTCCTCTCGACCGTCTGATTCACCCTTGTCCATCCAAAATCTCAGTCCTTGTTTCGCAAAACAGACAGTCCGTTATCTTGTCCGATTTCGATCCTTGTCCAAAACCCGAGTCCTAGTTCAATTGGGTTGATTCTTTTTGGCATCCGTGTCATCTTTAATGTTGAGGACTTAATTCAATACTATGAGAAGGTCAAGGATGGTGATGTCGAGGACTTGAGGACAAGTCCTTTTTAAGAGGGAGAGTTTGAAGCAAAAGGAGCCACGCCTAAACCATGCTTCCACCCGATTTTGATCCTTCACGCAAAACGAGGTCCAAACTCCAAAAATCCGTCTAAAAAGGCACGGTAACTTTTGTCATGTCTCATTTCTTTAATGAATTTGGAGACTTTTTGGCTAGGGACTTTTGTTTAAATAAGGATCCGAACTAAGATAAAGTCACGAGACAAAACCGGGTAACGGGTTTATCGGTTTTCAACAATCGACCTTAGTTCGCTTCCAAATGGTCCTATTCTTTCTAGTTAAATAAATCAAGACAATCCTAGGCTAAATAAGAGTTGGTTGGTCATCCAAGAGAGTCCAAGAGGGCTGTTTTATCATTTTCGAATGAAGATCAAATGTCGCTTTCGAGGAAGGTCCACATGTCGCTTTCACTCTTACATATGTGTAAGGCTTGTGTAAGGGCTTTTGTTAGACTCTATGATGGCTACTCCAAGGCTCTATTTCGGCTGGTATGAGGACTATTTGAAGCTTCCAAGGAGTCCAAATAATCAAGGAAGGCAAGGAACAAAACCGGTGGCCCCTTTTTGCACGGTTTGCAACATCAAGGACAAAGGTCGCTTTCAAGCTTCCCAATTTGTCCAAGACAATCCCTTGAGCTTTTATTACATGTTCTAACCCTTATACACCTTGGTGGCCGGACACTTGAAGCCTCCAAAAGGGTTTTCCTCTATGTTTACATCATCCTTGTCTTACTAGTTTATTTTCCTAGTTTTTAGCTTTTGATTTTTAGCTTGTGTAAGAACTTGTGTAAGGCTTTAGGGCCACTTTTGAAACCGGTTTCCTATGGGTCTTTTGGACCGTTAGATTACTAGGTTAGATGGATGGATAGGATTGTTTTGCTTAGCCTATAAAAGCAAGGCATTCCTTAGTGTAAAAATCAGATTTGATCAATGAAGAAAACACAAGTTAGAAACATTGATTTCTACTAAACCTCTTTTGCTTAGTGCTTAGAGTCGGGTATTTTTCTTTGGCTGTGTGCTTGAAAATTATCCTTTTTAGTCTTAAACTAGTGGTTGTGTGCTTGGGTTAATTCATATCCTAATCACGCCTTTACTCTATTCGATTGTAGAGTTCAGGATTTCCGTGGTGCCAGACAGTTCTGTCGACTGTTCGATTGCAGTCCTCAGAGTTTCTGCTCTGTTTTTAGTCCTTTTTATCACGATTAAACAGTTTAAAACACTGTCCAAATCGTGTCCTTTTTAACCAAATCCCGAGTCTTGAAGGTTTTACTTCAAATTGGTATCAGAGCTTTAGGTTTAACACAATTCTATTGTTGTGTTAGTCTTGGGTTGGTAATCTTTCTTGTGAGTTCAATATAAACCTCAACCACATTCAAAAACACAAAAATATCCATGAGTGAAATGAGTGAAGAGAGATTGAGTGGTCTTGAACAAAAGTTCAATCGGCTAACAACAAATGTCGATTTGATCTTGCAATCCATGACCACAATGATGGCAAACGTCCATACACTACCAAGAGGAGGAGTAAGGCCACCACCACAACCACCACCGGGCAGAGGTAGATGCCGTGGGTTCATAGGGAGAAGAAGAGAACACGAGGTTGTTCAAGGTGTCAATGAAGGTGAGCCCAACTCGGATTCGGAGGATTCTATGGCCAAAGCTTTCCAACAAGAGCACACCAAGGATTTGAAGGTAATAATTCCTGATTTTTATGGTAGCTTAAACCCCAATGATTGGTTAGATTGGTTTGAGACCATGGAAAAAATCTTTGAGTTTAAAGATTATTCGGATAGAAAATCTTTCAAAGTTGCAATCTTGAAGCTCAAAGGTCATGCTTTTCTTTGTTATGAGAACTTAAAATTTCAATGGAGAAGAGATGGTAAGGAACCTATTAAGTCTTGGTCTAAGTTGAAGGAGAAGCTTATGAGAAAGTTTGTGCCTAGAAACTACACCCGAAACATGTCTACCACCACAAAATGGTCGTCCAAAATTGTCCTTCATAAACCCCGACCCAAAACCGAAATGAATGAGCCTATCACCACAAAATTGCCCTCCAAAACAGTCCCCCACAGTGTTCAAACCGTGACCAAGGTTTTCAAACCAAACCCTCAAAACAAAACCACAACTCTTGACAAAGGTAAGGAAACCGAAACATTACAAAAAAAGGTCACTACCCTCAAAAAATGTTGTCAATGTCAAGGCTTTGGTCACTTTACTAAAGAATGTCCAACAAAGGAAGGCCTTAACACATTTGAGTTAGTGCATTGGGGTGATGATGAGATCCTTGTGTTTGATAAGGATGTGGAAGAAATGGGTCATGAGGGAACGGGTGATGATTTGGCGGAAACGAGCATGGTTCTTGGCTTGGTTACTTGGAAAGCATCTACTAATCACATTGAGGTGCTAAATCAAGAGGTGAGTGGTATGGAGAACGTCCATGTTTTCCCTACCAAAGATATGTCCAAAGAGCAAGAGGAACCATTTCCTACCAAAGTTCAAGGATTGACCAAACTCTATGAAGATGTTCCACCAAGTACCACCATGGAGTTGATGATCGAGGTCCCTAAACCTCGTTTGGGAAGCCGTGATATATACAACTCCGATGGCAAGGTAGAAGAATGCCCACTTAAACAAAGCAAGCTCAAATGGATTGATTCCAAGGGACGAGTTAAAGGGAAACCGTTCATCCATGATCAAACCGAGAAGGACAATGGGACTTGGGAGAAAAGGTCCAAGAGTCCTATGCAAACCAAAGTATTTGATCCCGTAGATCCCGTGTGGATACATTTGAGCAAAGGAAGGGTTGTCAAGCGAGAAGAAGAATGGTCCATGGCAAGTGGAAGAGGTCCTTTCAAGCTCACCGACATTGTTTTCATGTTAGAGTTCTCTGCAAGAATTAAACAGTCCTCTCGACCGTCTGATTCGCCCTTGTCCGTCCAAAATCTCAGTCCTTGTTTCACAAATAGACAATCCGTTGCACTGTCCAGTTTCCAGTCCTTGTCCAAAAACCCGAGTCCTAGTTCAATTACGTTGATTCTTTTGGGCATCCGTGTCATCTTTAATGTTGAGGACTTAATTCAATACTATGAGAAGGTAAAGGATGGTGATGTCGAGGACTTGAGGACAAGTCCTTTTTAAGAGGGAGAGTTTGAAGCAAAAGGAGCCACGCTTAAACCATGCTTCCACCCGATTTTGATCCTTCACGCAAAACGAGGTCCAAACTCCAAAAATCCGTCTAAAAAGGCACGGTAATTTTTGTCATGTCTCATTTCTTTAATGAATTTGGAGACTTTTTGGCTAGGGACTTTTATTTAAATAAGGATCCGAACTAAGATAAAGTCACGAGACAAAACCGGGTAACGGGTTTATCGGTTTTCAACAATCGACCTTAGTTCGCTTCCAAATGGTCCTATTCTTTCTAGTTAACTAAATCAAGACAATCCTAGGCTAAATAAGAGTTGGTTGGTCGTCCAAGAGAGTCCAAGAGGGCTGTTTTATCATTTTCAAATGAAGATCAAATGTCGCTTTCGAGGAAGGTCCACATGTCGCTTTCACTCTTACATATGTTTAAGGCTTGTGTAAGGGCTTTGGTTTGACTCTATGATGGCTACTCCAAGGCTCTATTTCGGCTAGTATGAGGACTATTTGAAGCTTCCAAGGAGTCCAGCTAATCAAGGAAGGCAAGGAACAAAACCGGTGGCCCCTTTTTGCACGGTTTGCAACATCAAGGACAAAGGTCGCTTTCAAGCTTCCCAATTTGTCCAAGACAATCCCTTGAGCTTTTCTTACATGTTCTAACCCTTATACACCTTGGTGGCCGGACCCTTGAAGCCTCCAAAAGGGTTTTCCTCTATGTTTACATCATCCTTGTCTTACTAGTTTATTTTCCTTGTTTTTAGCTTTTGATTTTTAGCTTGTGTAAGAACTTGTGTAAGGCTTTAGGACCACTTTTGAAACCGGTTTCCTAGGGGTCTTTTGGACCGTTAGATTACTAGGTTAGATGGATGGATAGGATTGTTTTGCTTAGCCTATAAATGCAAGGCATTCCTTAGTGTAAAAATCAGATTTGATGAATGAAGAAAACACAAGTTAGAAACATTGTTTTCTACTAAACCACTTTTGCTTAGTGCTTAGAGTCGGGTATTTTTCTTTGCTGTGTGCTTGAAAATTATCCTTTTTAGTCTTAACCTAGTGGTTGTGTGCTTGGGTTAATTCATATCCTAATCACGCCTTTACTCTATTCAATTGTAGAGTTCAGGATTTCCGTGGTGCCAGACAGTTCTGTCGACTGTTCGATTGCAGTCCTCAGAGTTTCTGCTCTGTTTTTAGTCCTTTTTATCATGATTAAACAGTTTAAAACACTGTCCAAATCGTGTCCTTTTTAACCAAATCCCGAGTCTTGAAGGTTTTACTTCACAAACAAGATTTTCACCACGCTCACTAACGAGTTCTCAAAGGCACCGAGAATCGTTACATATGAGCATACCTGTCGCTTCTTTGATGCGAAACTCCAGAAGGGCCAGCCGGTTAGCCCACACATTCTTCACATGATTGAGAATGTCGAGAAGCTGGAGGCACTAAATTGTAAAATCAGTGAAAGCATTGTCATTGACCGAATGCTTCATTCTCTTCACGATGGTTTTGCCCTTTTCAGGGCGAACTACTATATGAATGACTTGAAAAAGAGTCCTCATGAGCTACACTCCCTTCTCGTACAGACCGAGAAGGATATGAAATTGAGTGGGAGCGTGAAACAGGATGTTCTCACGATTTACAAAGGTAAAGGTAAGAGCAATGCTCATGGCGACCTAGCTGTAGGTAAGCCAAAGTTTAAGAAGCCAGGAAACGGTAAGAGTGCATCTGGCGAGACTAGTGGATCACAGGGCAAGACAAAGAGCAAGGGCGGTGACATAGAGTGCCACCATTGTCACAAGAATGGACATTGGAGGAGGAACTGTCCCGTCTACCGTGAGGACATCAAGGCAGGCCGCGTCGTTCTTGTTGGTATGTCATCTTATATTCATATGATTGAGATTAACCATGCAAGTTTCGGAACTTGGGTACTAGATACTGGTTGTGGTTCTCATCCGTGTAATCATTTGCAGGGCCTAAAGAACATCATACCTCTCGAAAAAGGTGATGTGGACCTGCGAGTCAAGAATGGAGCACGAGTTGCTGCTGCCTCGAAGGGAACATATGTAATCTAACTCCCTAGTGGTTTTGAGTTATCTTTAAATAACTGTTACTATGTACCCAGTTTATCTAAGAATATTATTTCTGTTTCCGTACTTGCTAAAGACGGTTTTGCATTTTCAATAAAGGATAATAGTTGTATTTTCTCTTTTAATGAAATGATTTATGGCAAAGTAGTTTCCATGAATGGAATTTACATCTTAGATCAAACCACGGAAGTATTACACATGAATAATAAGAAATTAAAGGTTGGTGACAAAGATCAAACCTATCTATGGCATTGTCGAGTGGGACACATAAATGAGAAACGCGTGAAGAAACTCGTTGATAATGGGACTATTCCCGCATTCGATTTTTCTACATATGGCACGTGTGAATCATGTCTCATTGGCAAGATGACTCGAATTTCCTTCAAAGGTGTTGGAATGCGCGCTAGTGACCTATTAGGATTCATACATACGGACGTATGTCGACCTATGTCAATTACCGCTAGAGATGGCTATAGATATTTTATCACTTTCACAGACGATTTGAGTAGATACGGATATGTCTACTTAATGAAGCATAAAAGTGAGTCCTTTGAGAAATTCAAGGAATACCAGAATAGGGTACAGAACCAATTGGGTAGAAAAATTAAAGCACTTCGTTCAGATCGGGGTGGCGAATATCTTTCAAATGAGTTTGATTAACACCTGACAGACTGTGGAATCGTTTTGCAGTTAACTCCACCTGGAACACCTCAATTGAATGGTGTGTCCGAACGGAGAAATCGAACCTTACTTGATATGGTTCGATCCATGATGAGTCACACCGTAGTGCCTGATTCATTATGGGGTTATGCTCTTTTGTCAGCTGCTCTTATACTTAACCGAAGTCCGTCTAAAGCTGTCGACAAGACTCCATATGAAATGTGGAAGGGAATAGTACCCAACTTGTCCTTTATTCGGGTTTGGGGCTACGAGGCTTATGTCAAGTGGAGACACGAGGATAAGCTCGGCCCGCGATCGGTCAAAACATACTTTATAGGTTATCCAAAAGGAACATTTCGACATTACTTCTATTCGCCTACCGAACATCGAGTTTTTGTTGCGGCTAGTGCGACGTTCTTAGAGAAAGAATTTCTCGAGAAAAAGTCGAGTAATAGAACCTTCGAGCTTTCGGAGATTCCAGAACCAACAACCGAGGAACAGATGGAGGAAGCTGTACCTCCAACTGATGATACGGTTAATATTCCTTAGGAACCTAGGAGGTCGGGTAGAGACTCTCATCCTCCGGACAGATACATTGGTATGGTCGAGGAGAATGACATTTTACTTCTGGAAAGTAATGAACCCGCAACCTATAAAGGTGCTATGGCCTGTTCCGACTCAAAGCTATGGCTTGAAGCCATGCAATCCGAGATGGACTCCATGTATGAGAATAACGTATGGGATCTAGTTGATTTACCTAATAAGGTAAAACCTCTACAGTGCAAATGACTTTACAATATAAAGCGTTCTGTAGACGCGCAACCAGATATCTATAAGGCACGACTTGTGGCAAAAGGTTTCACTCAAGTGCAAGGATTGCATTATGATGAGATTTTTGCACCTGTAGTCATGCTACGTTCTATTCGGATAATCTTAGCGATTGCCGCATTTCATGATTATGAAATTTGGCAAATGGATGTGAAAACCGCCTTCTTAAACGGTTATTTGGAGGAAGAGTTGTACATGGTGCAACCCGAAGGTTTCATAGATCCTGAGCATCCTAAGAAAGTATGCAAGCTTAAGCGTTCCATTTATGGACTTAAGCAAGCTTCACGGAGTTGGAATCATCGTTTCGACCAAGTGATAAAAGAGTATGGCTTCACTCGATCGGTCGAGGAACCATGCTTATATATCAAGTCGAGTGGGAGCAAGATTGTATTCTTGATATTGTATGTCGATGACATACTCTTGATTGGGAATGACATTCCTCTCCTATCTTCGGTTAAAGAATGGTTGAAGAACCATTTCCAGATGAAAGATCTGGGTGAGGCACAGTGCATTTTGGGAATCCGTATCTACCGAGATAGATCACGACGGACGTTATCACTTAGTCAGGAGTCTAATTTGGATAAGGTTCTTGAAAGATTCAGCATGACCAACTCCAAGAAGGGGAACCTTCATATATCGACTGGGATGCAGTTGAGCAAGTCTCAGTCACCCACGACGCCTGAAGGGATTGAGCGCATAAGTCGTGTTCCTTATGCATCTGCAATAGGATCGATCATGTATGCCATGATATGCACACGTTTAGACGTGGCATATGCATTGAGTATGACGAGTCGGTACCAAAAGACTCCAGGTGAAACACACTGCATAGCAGTCAAAAATATCCTCAAGTACCTACGGAGGACTAAGGATTGGGTATTGACTTATGGAGGTGATACTAAGATATGCGCAACCGGTTACGCAGATGCTAGCTTCCAAATGGATCGAGATGATTCAAAATCTCAGTCCGGGTTCGTCTTCACTCTTAATGGTGTTGCGGTCAACTGGAAGAGTTCCAAACAGAGTGTTGTAGCAGATTCTACTACTGAATCCGAGTACTATGCCGCTTCGGAGGCACCAAAGGAAGCGATATGGATGCGTCAATTCTTACAAGGGCTTTCGGTAGTTCCTAGTTCGAATGACCCGATCAACATCTATTGTGACAATAGAGGTGCCATCTTCCAGGCTAAGGAGCCAAAGTCTAGCAACAAATCTAGACATGTACTTCGGAAGGCTCACCTGATCCGTGATTACGTGGAGCAAGAAGAGATAGTGATTGACAAGATTGCGACGGATGATAACATCACAGATCCTCTCACCAAACCATTGAATTATGATAAGCATGTAGGGCATGTTAATTCCATGGGAATTAAACATGTTCCAGGGTTTTAGTACTTGATTTTGGATTTGATACATTATCTTTTTCATATACTATTTATAACTTCATCGTTTTATATATATAATATTTTGTTTTTCATGTGGATTGTACTGACAACATTGAACGCCACAAGGTGAACTGAATTACATTATATTTGTTTTGGTCTGTAATCGCCAATGTGAGCTGATAACTCAGGTTATTATATTGTGCAGTCGATTGATTGTGGGTTCAACGAGCCATAAGTCAAACGGTTGATTGATCGATCACAGATACGAGATTATGACGATACCTCGTAGGACAACTTTTTGTGACAACGTAATGGAGTCCTAAATGTTTAATAACATTCGGTGCCAGGTCGTGGATAGGACATCCATTGTGTTCCTAGAGTCGATTCTTTTGACTATCAACTGTCTCTTGAGATTAAGGCAGTTTTTGGGTGACTCTGGTTTCTTTCTCACGGTCTACCGTAACTAGGGCGAAGTAGATTTTTTCTGGGTCATTTCCTACTGTGCTTACATCTGCAGGATTCGAGTTTAGGAAAATATCCAACCCTTATCAGGTATAGTTATTTCTCAGGGCCACTCGAGGAGTTGTAACTGAAATGCATGGCCATGCTCGAATGTTGATTCGTTTATCAGTTAAGTTACTCTCTAGTCGGGGAAACCACTCTTGATATTGATCGCTTGTAAAATACGACCTTTGTGAATTCGGATTTGTAAATTGTTTTACATTGGAGTGGGAGAAATTTTATAGGATATGAGAATCGGTTATCGCACATACACTTGTGAGGACAAGTGGGAGTTTGTTGGAGCTTGTGTCCTCCACAAATTAGTGTGATAACATTTGTAAATCTCTTACAGGATCACAAGGGTATACTTCGTATATTTAATCAGTTGATTAACGTTTACCTAATAACGGTTGGCTTGCTAGAAAGTTTGACGTTATTATCATACACATGGCGGTGATCAACTGGTCCCTAAAGGTCACACCTATAGGATGTGTTTGAGAAATGTGGTTATAGAAATATAATCACATTGATGCCCAAAATGACTAAAAAGTTAGTCGATGTGTTGATAAGATAATTATTTAATGAAAATTAAATAATATTAGTTGAGACAAATTAACTGTCAATTCGTAAATTAAATATAATAAGTTATATTTAATTAAATATATATAATGTTAGCTTGGACGAATTAATCTGTTAATTTGTAATTAAATATAATCAGTTGTATTTAATATCAACAAGATGAATGTGTCGTAGTGGTAATAGTAAGGGTATACATACCAAGAGGTCATGGGTTCGATCCTCACTAGATGACAATTCAACACATATTATATATTTTTGGAAAGAACAAAAATAAGGAGCTGATAGTCCTTATTTCGGTCTGATGGCCGAAAATTAGGAAAGTATTATTCTTTCCTAATTAACTCGATAATTCGGTCAGTATAAAAAGAAAGGGAGAGAATTATTTCTACCCTAATGCTTTTTATTGACCTTGCCTCCTCTCTCTCATCAGAAAAAACACAAAAACAACTAAATTTTACAGAAAATTTTAGATCGATTTCTAGCATAATCAAGGGGCATATCTCATATCGTCTTGGGTGCAACTAATAGGCGAATATCAATTTTGATATTGTTCTTAGGCCAATTTTGCTAGGACCGAAGGTTAATTCTAGTTTAAGGGAAGTATACAGATGATTTCCCACAATTACCACCTCAAAGTAATCCCCCAAGACATGAGTCGGTGAGTGCCATCCATTTGAGGAGTGGTACAAGGTATGAAGGGCCGAAGAGGCCCATTGATGAAGATGTTGTGAATGCTAGTGACAAGTAAAGAGTTGTTGAAAACTCTAAGAAACAAGAAGAACCCACCACCATTCAAGAAGTTTCAAAAAAGAAGAATGAATAGAAGGCTAAGGAGAAACATCCTATTGTGATTAGACCTCCTTTTCCAAGTCGTCAAGCTAAGCCTAAGTTCAATGAACAACTTGGAAAGTTCATGGAGATTGTGAAGAACTTGGAAGTCTCAATTCCATTCACGGAATTAATCAATCATGTTCCGGCCTACGCAAAATACATGAAAGATATTCTTACAAAGAAGAAATCCATCCGGAAGCTAGAGACTATTGAGTTCACTAAGGTGAGTAGTGCCATCCTACAAGGAAGTTCACCTCCAAAACTCAAAGTTCCTGGAAGTTTCTCTATTCCATGCACCATTGGCGACACTACAATCACAAAGCTTTATGTGACCTTGGGGCAAGTGTGAGTGTCATGCTATACTCTGTGTGCAGAAGGCTAGGAATGGGAGAACTCAAGTGCACTAATATCACAATTCAAATGGTGGATCGATCAACGAAGACACCTTTAGGGGTATGGGAGGATGTGCCGGTAAGAATTGGCAAGTTCTTCATCCCGGTGGACTTTGTTATCGTTGACATGGAGGAAGACTCCAACATCCCTATCATTTTAGGAAGACCATTCTTACATACCGCGGGAGCGGTGATTGATGTGAAACATGGAGAAATCATACTAGAAGTGGGAGATGAAACAATCACTTTTAACCTTGACAAGACAATGAGAGCTCTCCGCTTATATGAGCCATGTTTCATGATCGATCATTATAGCCGAGAAAGTGATAGGAAGAAGTTGGAATCTCAATGCAAGTAACAAGCTATTGGTAAAGAATCACCACCCATATGGAAGAAGAAAGAGGATAATCTTCAAGATGCTTTGTCCAAAGAGCAAGGAAATTGCAACAATGAGAGCTTGAATAGCTCACCACCACTCATGACAAGTAATGATGAAGGCCTCATTAGCCATGATAACAAGAAAGAGGAGTTGTTTCCATCAACTCATGATACTAAAGGGAAGCAAGATAGTGAAGTATGTGGTCTATGGGATGACGAATTCGATGGGTTAGTCAATCCCTACATTGGCAATGCTATAGACCAAGGCTTTGGTGACCATTTTGACTCAAGTCACCACCATGAAGAACACAATGTGCAAAGGTATATTGAATATCTTTATAATGACAATGAACAAGCCTTCGACTACTTCTTCAAGGTGTTGAACAACATCAACAATACCTTGGTTATGTCCACTTGACATCTCATCAATGAATGAGAGTTTGGTGAGACATCCCTAAACCACCATTTGTAATATTCTAACCCCTTAACTTGCATTTTATTCTTGTATTACATTTTTGTCGAATTTTGGATTTACATTTGTACATTTTGATCAAGATTATCATTTTGAGAGAAAGTGAGGGAGGAACTCAAATGTTTCTTGATGTGTAGTGTTTTGACTTAGTGTGGGGATAGCAATTGCCTAGGCTATCCGAGCCTTCGTAGTACATCCCCAATGAAGATCAAATGAATGTAGAAGAAATGACTTGAGATATGAAAATACCCACGGGTGGAACTGAACCCGTGAGGTATAGGAATGATCCGAGCGTCCCAGAGGGAAGCCGCTCATCTTGGATGAAATCCGAGCGTCCTAACAGTAAGTCGCTCATCTTGACAGAGCTGAAAAGAAAAAAATTGGTACTGAACTACAATCCGAGCGTCTCCCAAGAATCCGCTCGTCTCAGTCCAAAGACGCTCGTCTCAATTAGAATCCGCTCGTCCTGGTTACATCAAAATTTCGGATTTCACTCTGACTATGAATCTGAGCGTCCCCAGAACAATCCGAGCGTCTCCTCCAGAATCCGCTTGTCTCCTCCTGAAGACGCTCGTCTCAACACAGGTTTTATTTTCTAATGCTGACGGAACTACAATCCGAGCATCCCGTGCCTAAGCCGCTCTTCTCCTACTGCTGAATTGCAAAAACACGGGTTTTTAAACACCCTTTCCCATTTTATTTCATTCTATTCAAACACAAACACACCATCTATACCCTCAAAACCCTCAATCCCTCCATCCATAAAACTCAATTTCCTCAACCAAATTCACCCAAATCAAACCCAAATTTCCTCAAAACTCAATCAAATCACTCCTTTATAAACAAAAAGCCATTCAAACATCCAAATCCTCAAAAATTGAATCGATTTTCTAGGGTTATAAGCAAATTTTGAAAATCCTAAATCGATTGGGGATTCATTGAAGCTTGAGTATACTAGAAGAATTCAAGCAAATTATTGGTTGTTGAAACATAGAAGGAGAACAATAATGGCTAAGACTAAAGGTGGAAGCCAGACACCTATAAAATCAAATCTTTCAAAGAGGCAACAAGCTCTTGAAGCTTCAAAAGCTCTGGTGGTTCAACAAGCAAGAGTAGAAATTCAAGAAACTCCTCATCCTATGGTGGAAGCTACTACTCCTATCCCGGTTATTGAGCAATTACATGAATATTCAGAGGTAACTTTCACATCCGATTCTCATAGGAAAAATTTTATGTCTCTTGCTAAGAAATCGATTTTGCCCACCAAGTTTATTTGCCAAGATGCTTTTACCAAATTGGGTGTCCTTGAAAGAACCAAGAACTTCTTTGAGTCTATGGGGTTGCTTACATTGTTTGATATGCAAGAATTGACTTACCCCTCCCACACCTTGGAATTTCTAAGTTCATTAAAAGTCACAAAGGTGGAGATTCGAAGGAATATTGAATTCCGCCTTGAGAATGTGGATAGAAAGATGTCCTTTAATGAGTTTGGCAAGGTGTTCGGTCAGTTGGAATATGTGTCCTCCGACAATAATGCGATCACAACAGTCGATCATGATGATCACATGTTTAAGTCTCATTTTAAGAATACATGTGGGATGTAATATTTTACAGTCAACTGGTCCACACATATCAATAATGATTGGCTGACTAGAGTTTGACATTACTATCGTGCGACGGTGGTGATCAGTTGATCCCCTTAGGTCATACCTAAAGGATAACACTCTTAATTGATTATTTAATTGATCGTATGTCGATACGGGTTAATTAAATTACTTAAAATTGACGGACGATTTTGGAAGTAATATTTACGTGTCTCATTGTAATTTGATTAAAATAAGATATGGTCTAAGTAATCAAATTGTTTTATTTCTTAGATGAAATTATTGTTTACGGAAACAATTGAAACTGAATGAATAATTTATTATAAATACAAGATGTTGTAATTTATAATTGGTAAAGCATTACAAGTAATTGTGAATTACTAAGTCGATTTTTACATGACGTGTTTTATTAATAAAGTGATTTTTAATACATTAAAAATACATGACAATTTTACATGTCTTGTGACATGTGACAAATTGATAAATTGACAAAGATAAAATGGAATCCATTTTATCTAATATGGACCGAAATATAGAGGGAGTATGGTGTTTAAATTATGTTAAATTATTTGAGTGGAAACAAAATAATTACACCTAGCTATAGCCATGCAAGCCTATGTTTTCTTGGATAGAAAAACTTTCCCATGCATTGGCTCCCTATCCCTCCTTCCCACCGGATATTTGAAAGGGCTAATAGAGAGTTTTTCTCTATTATTATTCATTCATACTTCATACATTTTTTCTAGTGTAAGAAACAAAAAAAGAATTCTAATAAAAACTAGAGAAATAAAAACTCCAAAATCTTCCTCTCTTGGCCGAAATACAAGAGATAAAATCAATAGTTTTGGGTCAATTTTATTAAGATTAATATTGTTCTAGTATTAATAATATTAGTCTTTTAAGAGGTTGTCTTGGGTATAATTCCTTGGGAGGGATTCAAAACTTGAATCCTTTGTTCATCCAATATTAGGCAGCTAAAGAACAAGTGAGTAGGAGAACTCATTTGTGCCCATATATCCGAAATCTCAATGTAAGGAAAACGATTTCTTCTTTATCCTTATTCATGTTTGCATGCATAAGATCTAAATTAATTTTATGACTAAATTAATTATAACATATTTGAATATGTTGAGTATAATGAGATATAGATTTCCAACAAGTGGTATCATGAGCCTTAGGTTGTTTGCATGCAAATCGGTTATTGTTTTTTCGAGTTATACGATTAACAAACAAAACTTACAAATTTGTGTTTATTATGATATATCACGAAATTTATTATGCATGTTAAAGTTTCTGGTCCTAAAATATATTTAGGATATTTTGGTTAATTTATGGATTTTTGTTGTTCAGTTTATATAATAATGGCATTAAAATGTGATTTTATGATAAAAATGCCATTTTTGGACTAAAATTAGCTAAACTTCGATTTTTCCAGTGGTTTTTGGATATGTTTTCACATATATTATCTCTTGATGACCTATAAGTTTTCATAATTTTATGAGTTTTTATGCTCGAAATATGGATTTTTCAAGATAAAATCGAATTTAAATGAAAAATAGGTTAATATGAGTTATATTTTGAATCTGGTCATAGAAATTTAGTATGATGTCACATGCAATTTTAAAAGATGTGTGTAAACTAATTGGCTATAATGAAGTCTTTATGCATGATTTATGAATTTTTGATGAAAAATCACATAAATAGTGACTTTAATTAGTAAAAATTGCTAAAACATACTTCATGAATAAAAAAAAAGTCACATGTTGAATTTTATCACCTATTTCAGACCCAAAAGTAAAAATTAAATTAAAATATTTTTTCTCATATTTTTATGATAATATTTGGTAAATCGGATAAACCGCAACATTGTTTTCCTCCATAATTTTCGAACTTTTTAACCTATGTTTTTTGAGAATTATGAGTATCATGGTATTTTTTCCAGAATGTTCATGAGTTTAAATTTCAAATTTCAAATTTATTTGAAATTTTTATTATTTATTTGAAGTTTATGGCATTATTTTGTAATTTTAAGTCCTTTTATGAACAATATTAAGAAATATAAGTTAATTATTGTCAAATGTTAGTGGAGACTAATTTTGAGTCCTAAAATGGTTAGGTTAATTAACTAGTACATAAATATGATTTTATGTAATTATTGTGATTTTTAAAAGGTTAAATCACGCAAATCCGTAAAAACCAATTAATATACGATATTGGCTCCTTAAAGGCGATTTAGCATAAAATTGGGCATGTTCATACATATTATAATGCTGGATTTTATTTATGATTGTCATAATTTTATTTTATGTAATTTTTGAATTATGTAATTTTACTTAGTATGACCTTAGTTTTTAATTGATATTAACCGAAATGTATGGGAATATCGATTCGGTTGTAATTTATTGTGATCTCGTATTACCGTTTTGTAATTTAATAGATTTATTTTATTTTAATTACAAATGTATAATAGGAAATTATGTAATTTGTTATGTAATTTATTAATTCCGGAGATCCATTAAAGACGGTGTTACCTCGATATGCGTGCCAAAATCGAAGTTCAAGGGACCAAAGGAGTTGGTTTCCGAATTTGTAATAATTTATTAGATTTACTATTCTAGGAAGGCCATACTAGGATTTAATTTATGCTTTGCATTTTATTTATATGTCCCATGCATCGCTAAATCGCCATAACTAAAACATGCATTATCATTAAATTGAGTATAACGACCGTGTTAATTACAATTATCGTAGTTCACTACTTTAGTTCACTTAAAACGTGATAGATAATAAATTGACATGACCTCTCGCTAAAAATAAACAATTGAGACTTAGCTTTACCAAAGAGTAGAAACCATGAAAACCTATTTCGTGAGGGAGTGCACTAGGCCACACCGGGGTACAAACCTTGTTACGTAGGGGAGGTGGGTGATAAATGTCTATCCACCGAATTTATGTTAATAAAGGGTATTTCGGCACACCGTGCCCTAAGTTGATATGAGTTTGGATCATGGACACATTTATTCGAAATTTGGGTTGAACTCAACGAAAGTATTCACGACGATTTCCGGATGTGTTTCGGGCTAGAGATAAATATTAATGTAATTTTATCAACCAAGAGTTCTAAAAGTAGAATCGATTAAAAGGTTAATCCACCGAATTATGTTAATGAAGGGTATTTCTGCACACCGTGCCCTAAGTTAATATGAATTTGGATCTTGGAATCATTTATTTTAGTTGGGTAGAGGTCACTATATAAATGCTCATATCTTGCTAATTTTTTTACAAGTATGATGTTAAAAAGACAAATGTTAATATTTCCTTTTCCTCCATACTTGTAGTTCATTACAATGAATCCATCAAACGCTACTACACCGATAACTATTGAGTCTTGCCACAATGTTTTTGACGACGTTTGCTTCAACAATGATTCCAACACTACTAGAGAACTTCATTTTGGGATAGGTTCAGATGGAAACATAAACTTCATCACTTCTTCTAAACCTCCTACTACTACAAGATCTCTTGTGAGCCGGTCTCAGGAAGACCGCCTCATAAAATCTATAGGATCTTTGTCTTTAGAAGAGAAAGATGCCAAAACTAGTGGGAGCTCGAGCAATAAAGTTCTTGCTTCAAAGGGCAAAAAGTTAAAGAAGAAGGGAAAGAAAGGGAAAAACTTCAAGAAAGTTGAAGATGAGTGCCATTATTGCTATGGCATGGGACATTGGCTTAGTAATTGTCCCGTATATTTGCGAAATATAAGGGAAGGAATCTTCGTTCCAAAAGGTAAAATTCCTAAGGAAATTTATGTTATTGATATAAATTATACTTCCACTACGACATGGGTACTGGATACCGGTTGTGGTTCTCACCTTTGTAATCATTTACAGAGTTTAAGAGACGTGAAGAGGCTTAGCAAAGGAGATGTGGATCTACGCCTTGGAAATGGAGCTCGAGTAGCTGCCAAATCCAAAGGAACTTATGTATTAGCTTTGCCTAATGGATTTGAGTTGTATTTACATAATTGTTTTTATGTGCCTATACTTTCTAAAAACATTATTTCTATCGCTGTGTTAGACATGGACGGATTTTGTTTTGTCATTAAGGACAATCGTTGTACTATTTCAAGGAACGACTTGGTTATAGGCCAAGCTTCTTTTATTAATGGCATTTACATTTTAGAAACCTCTAATCCGACTAATGATATCTATAACATTCAATCAAAGAAACTCAAATCAAGTGACCCAAATGAATCGTTCATTTGGCATTGTCGATTAGGTCACATAAACGAGAATCGCATCAAAAGATTAATTTTGACTAATGTGATTACACCATTTGATTTTCAATCATATGGAACATGCGAATATTGCCTTCTTGGCAAAATGACTCGTAATCCTTTTAGCGGTAAAGGAACTCGAGCAAGTGAACTATTGGGACTCATACATACCGATGTATGTGGACCAATGAGTATCACCGCTCGAGGAAATTATGACTACTTCATAACCTTCACCGATGACTTGAGTAGATATGGGTATATCTATTTAATGAAGCATAAAAGTGAAGCTTTTGAGAAATTCAAGGAATTTCAAAACGAAGTAGAGAACCAATTGAACAAAAGGATAAAGGCACTACGATCCGATCGTGGTGGAGAATATCTTAGCCTTGAATTCGATTCACACTTGAAAGGTTGTGGTATTATATCACAACTTACTCCACCCGGAACACCACAACTCAATGGTATTGCCGAAAGGAGAAATCGAACCCTACTTGATATGGTTCGATCCATGATGAGTCAAACCGAGTTACCGAACTCGTTTTGGGGATTTGCGATTCAAACCGCAATAAAATCTTTGAACGTAAGTCCAACCAAAGCAACTGAAAAGACTCCATATGAGATATGGAGAGGAAAGGTTCCAGTTCTATCCCATATGAAAATTTGGAGTTGTGATGCTTATGTCAAAATTAAAAATGACAATAAGTTGGCAGCACGATCCGAAAAATGCATTTTTGTAGGTTATCCCATGGCCTCACGAGGCTATTACTTCTATAAGCCTCAAGAAAACAAATTGTTTGTGTCTCGAGATGCTGTATTCCTAGAAAGTGACTTTATTTCTAGGGGACTGAGTGGGAGAAATTTTGAACTTGATGAAGTTCAAGAGCCACAAACCGAGATAGAGACGCAAGAAGATGTTCCTTCGTCGTCTAATGCGGTTGTCTCTCCTCCACTTAGAAGAACGGGCCGTGTTATTCGCCATCCCGATCGATATATGGGACTTATCGAAGAAGATGGAACACTCGATGTGTTGCTTTTAGAAAGTGACGAGCCCGCCACCTACAAGGCCGCAATCTCTAGTCCAAATTCCTCCTTATGCCTTGAAGCCATGAAGTCCGAAATGGATTCTATGCATGAAAACCAAGTTTGGAACTTGGTGGATATGCCTAAAGGGGCAAGACCTCTTCAATGCAAATGGATTTTCAAAGTCAAGAATGGCATAGAAGGACATGATGATGTCTACAAAGCTAGGCTAGTGGGAAAAGGATTTACCCAAGTCCAAGGTCTCCATTATGATGAAACCTTCGCCCCCGTAGCCATGCTAAGATCCATACGGATTTTGTTAGCGATTGCCGCATTTCATGATTATGAAATATGGCAAATGGATGTCAAAACCGCTTTTCTAAATAGGCATTTAGAAGAGGAGGTGTACATGATACAACCCGAAGGTTTTGTTGATTCTAAGAATCCTAACAGAGTGTGCAAGCTTAAGAGATCAATTTATGGTCTTAAGCAAGCATCTAGAAGTTGGAATCATCGATTCGATCATGTTATAAAAGAGAATGGTTTCACTCGAAGTGTTGAGGAACCATGTTTATACATGAAATTTAGTGGGAGCAATGTTGTGTTCCTAATCTTGTCCGTCGATGACGTACTACTCATTGGAGATGATATTCCGATGTTATCTTCTGTTAAGAAGTGGTTAGGTAACCACTTCCAAATGAAGGATTTAGGAGAGGCACAACGCATATTAGGTATCCGGATCCATAGAGTTAGATCCAAGAGGATATTGGCACTAAGTCAAGAGTATTATGTTGAAAAGATTCTTCGACGGTTCAGCATGGACAAATAAAAAAGGGGATTGGTACCTATGGTAACTGGGACAATATTGAGCAAGTCTCAATCTCCCTCCGAACCCCATGATGTTGAACGCATGAAGATGATCCCTTATACTTCCGCTGTTGGATCAATCATGTACGCCATGATATGCACACGTCCTGATGTCTCGTATACCTTGAGCATGACCAGTAGATATCAAGGAAATCCAGGTGAGAGTCACTGGATAGCCGTCAAGAACATCCTTAAGTACTTGAGAAGGACTAAGGATTCTATCTTAGTGTTTGGAGGAGACAACGAGCTCTGTGTTAATGGTTACACGGACTCAAGTTTCCAAAGGGATAGAGATGACATAAAATCACAAGCTGGTTTCGTTTTCATGCTCAATGGTGGTGCCGTTAGCTGGAGAAGCTTCAAGGAAGCTGTGACTGCGGATTAAACAACGGAGGCTGAGTACATTGCAGCATCAGAAGCTGCCAAGGAAGCTGTGTGGATCAGGCAATTCATGGAAGGTCTAAGAGTAGTACCTACCGCCAATGATCCCATCACTCTCTATTGTGATAATAGTGGGACGATCTTCCAAGCTAAAGAGCCAAAGTCTAGTAATAGATCTAGACATGTACTTAGAAAATATCATGTAATTAGAGATTTCATTGAAAGAAAGGAAAATGTGATATGTAAGGTTGGGACGGATGACAACATAGCTGATCCGCTCACCAAGCCTTTATCGCAGGCCAAGCATGATGGACATGTTGCGTCCATGGGACTTAAACGTGTACCAAGTTCGTGTTTGATTTTGAAATGAAATAAAAGTGTTGTTTTTGTTCATATTCATAATCGCATTTGTCTTTTATATTTTCTTTATACATTGTTACATCCAAACGGGTTGTAGTGACAAATTGAACCCCGTTAAAGTGAACACGGATTAACATAGTTAGTATTCGCCCATAGTCACTTGTATGAGGTGACGTCTCGAAGTGACTAAAGTGTGATGCGATTGATGGCAAGTTCAAATGCCACGAAGCCATGTGAGATGACTAGTCGATCACATAGGCAGACTGTTAGGAACACTTTGTCGGGCCTTATGACCGCTTATAGAGTTCTGGCAAATTTATATAGCCTGGTCGTGGCGAGAGCTACTATAGTATTCTAATGAGTCGATTCTTTTGACTAAAGACTGTTTGCCTAAGATGGCACAGTTTCAGATTAACTTTGATTTGTGTTACTACGACCTTCGTAAATGGGGTCAAATGGGCATATTTTGGGTTATGATGGCTGTGGTTAGTTGAAGGGAACAAGTGCAATAGGAATTGTCCACCCCTTGTCAGGGTTGTAACAATATCTCAGGGCCACTCGAGGAGTAATGAACTGGAAATGCGTGGCCACGCTCGGAAGGTATTCATGGTGGATAATTCCGGTCAATCAGTTGTTCTCCAGATCGAGGAAACCACTCTCGATATGATCACTTGTAAGTACGACCTGAAAGACACCTTGCATTGAGTAGGAGATAGTAATAGGACAAGAGAATTGGTGAGGCACACTTGTCGAGGACAAGTGGGAGTTTGTTGGAATATGTGTCCTCCGACAATAATGTGATCACAACCGTCGATCATGATGATCACATGTTTAAGTCTCATTTTAAGAATACATGTGGGATGTAATATTTTACAGTCAACTGGTCCACACATATCGGTAATGATTGGCTGACTAGAGTTTGACATTACTGTCGTGCGACGGTGGTGATCAGTTGATCCCCTTAGGTCATACCTAAAGGATAACACTCTTAATTGATTATTTAATTGATCGTATGTCGATACGGGTTAATTAAATTACTTAAAATTGACGGACGATTTTGGAAGTAATATTTACGTGTCTCATTGTAATTTGATTAAAATAAGATACGGTCTAAGTAATCGAATTATTTTATTGCTTAGATGAAATTATTGTTTACGGAAACAATTGAAACTGAATGAATAATTTATTATAAATACAAGATGTTGTAATTTATAATTGGTAAAGCATTACAAGTAATTGTGAATTACTAAGTCGATTTTTACATGACCTGTTTTATTAATAAAGTGATTTTTAATACATTAAAAATACATGACAATTTTACATGTCTTGTGACATGTGACAAATTGATAAATTGACAAAGATAAAATGGAATCCATTTTATCTAATATGGACCGAAATATAGAGGGAGTATGGTGTTTAAATTACGTTAAATTATTTGAGTGGAAACAAAATAATTACACCTAGCTATAGCCATGCAAGCCTATGTTTTCTTGGATAGAAAAACTTTCCCATGCATTGGCTCCCTATCCCTCCTCCCCACCGGTTTTTTGAAAGGGCTAATAGAGAGTTTTTCTCTATTATTATTCATTCATAATTCATACATTTTTTCTAGTGTAAGAAACAAAAAAAGCTCTCTAAGAAAAACTAGAGAAATAAAAACTCCAAAATCTTCCTCTCTAGGCCGAAATACAAGAGATAAAAACAATAGTTTTGGGTTAATTTTTTTAAGATTAATATTGTTCTAGTATTAATAATATTAGTCTTTTAAAAGGTTGTCTTGGGTATAATTCCTTGGGAGGGATTCTAAACTTGAATCCTTTGTTCATCCAATATTAGGAAGCTCAAGAACAAGTGAGTAGGAGAACTCATTTGTGCCCATATATCCGAAATCTCAATGTAAGGAAAACGATTTCTTCTTTATCCTTATTCATGTTTGTATGCATAAGATCTAAATTAATTTTATGACTAAATTAATTATAACATATTTGAATATGTTGAGTATAATGAGATATAGATTTCCAACACGGTCTTGATAATGACTCGACTTATGTGAAGAAACCTTCAAAATATGATCCCGTCCCTTTGTGGAAAGCTATCACTGGAAGAAAATTCGAATAATGCCATGAGTGTCATGCCCTTTATGTTTACCATCCGGGCATAAGGGTGTGGCACAAGGTTGGGGGAAATACTCTTATTTCTAGGAGGGGGACTAATCATTTCACCGAACTTGATTTCATCTATCTTGAGTCAACCATGAATGTCGATAAGAATTCACCAATAAATACAATATTCTTCAACTCTTATTCGAAAGGTGGCTTACAATCGAACATGGCAAAGAAGGTGCGGCCTTTATAGTAAATGGGGGATTGGTAACATGGTTGGCAAAGCACTTCAACCGGGATTTCAACAAAGATGGGACTTACAAGCCGGTAAAGGGAGGCCACCTCATTGATCTAGCCACTATGGTCACAAATTCCATTGGGTCAAGAATGACAACCTTGACAACAAATTTGAGTGGCTTACAAAAGATGCCAAGTCCTTCATTCTACCAAACAAGATTTGCCGACTCAATGTCCGAAGCACAAACTATCTTCTTCCACTATCCGGTGAAGCCGAGATGGTCATACAACAACAAAGGGAATTCAATGCCGAATCCTCCTCCTCTGCTATTATGACTCCACCCTAGCCGTTCACCAAGCAAGAATTCTGGCCCGATGGTATTACGGTAGGGAACGATTACTTGACTCAATTAATGCAACACATGCATAAGAAAGCTTATGAAGACCGAGTCAATGCCTATAGAGCTCAATATCCGCCCCTCTTACACCTAGCTAGGCAAGGACTTCTTAACCCATCATGTCCTTTACCTAGTTGGGCGGATAGGGAAGTGTTCTTTCCTATTGTTCCTAGGGATGCTAGCATGGGTGGTGAGGAGATTGTTGTTGAGAGTGAATAAGTCTAAGAAGAAGAGGAAAATGAGGAAGAAGAGGATCAAAGTTCAAGTAATGATGGTGAAGCCTTTGGGTCTATGGAGGTAGATGATCATGATACTAGTGAGGAAGTTGATGATGATGATGACAATGGAAGTGATGTCGCCATGGGCGACAATTGAGGACTAGCAAGCTTTTTGGAGGATGCCACAAACCATGTGAGTTTCCTACACCTCCTTTAGCTTTGTTCATTTCTCTTGTTTTTAAATTTTTATCTTGATCATTTGTTTGAGTCCTAGAAACACTTAAAGGACTCCCACCTCGGTCCCATTGAGGTGTCTTTTCTTGTTCCCACCATGTAAAATCCAAAATGACAAATTTAGTTTCATGCATAGCATTCTTGTGCATGAACTTTCCCGTTTTTGACATTAGCAATAGTGCCTCATTTGGTTTGGGGAAGTTCAAGCATAAGCATTGGGAGTTAATTCAATTATGCTCTCCAACCAAACAAATTCATGCATCATATAGTCTAGTTTAGAATGCATTCACTTGTCTATATGTCATATAGTTTGCATTTAGTGTAGAAATCATGCATTTTCATATAGCTTGCATAATTTCCTATCGTATTGGCCATTGAGGACAATGCCCATACTAGTGTGGGGATGGGAAATTCAAACATGACTTTTAAAACAAAAATGATAAAAATTGAAATTTTTTGAAAAATACAAAAACATGTCTTTTTATTCCATAAAGCATAAAAACCATAAAAATTTGAAAAATTGTAAAACCCAAAAACATGTTCATTCCTTTATAGTGTAGTCTTGTATATATATTGTGTTTATCTATCCTTTGTCACATTGATCGACTACGCCACATCCGAGACATGAGGATATTGAAGACCGTATGGTATGATCATTCAAATCTCCTTTTTCCTCTTTGTGATAATGACTATGTGGGTTTATTTTGATTGATCCGGTATAAACAATGTGATTATAGGATTGCATTTAGATTATTTGGCATAGTAGTTGGTAGAAGAATATGCATTAGGTTGTATAAATGTTAGTTGCATCATGGCATATAGTTGCATTTAGGAAAATTTTTGTGAAAACATCTATTTGGGAAACTTGACAAGCGTATATAGGCCCTTGTAGATACTTTTTCTTCTTAAGACTTTGATCATTAGAATACTTGTAAAACACCCTAGGATGTGTCATGCTAGTATCATTTGACCCATGGATTAAGGCCTAGTCACAAGTACCTTGTGGTGTGATAACTCCTTGGCTACCGTATATTCCAAGGTGACCCTTAAAACCATGCAACCATCATCCATCTTCTACCACATTTTTGTCATCAAAAAGGGAATGGGCACAAAAATTGTTCAAATTTGAGTTCAAGAAATGAAAATAAAAGAAAAAAAAGTTTGCAATTGCATCAAAAGAAAAGAGGAGTAACAAAAATGAAAACTCCTACGCTTCAAATATAAGCACCCTCACTACAAATGGGGTGACTTTGAAAATGTTCAAAAGAAAATGCAAGAAAAAGTTGAAAGTTGTCAAGTATTGAAATGGCAAACATCAAAAGAAATGGCAAAAAGAAAGTGTTCTCAAATGTCAAATGCCACAAGAAATTGGGGGGGGGGGGAAACAACAACAAAAGCAAACTCCCATATGAAACTCAAACACAAATGATCCCTTTATCCATTGAATTCACTTTTGTGCATGGTAGAGAGGGGACGACCCTTCTTCTTTCCTAAGCAAGGAGGGGAATTCCGCGATCCTCCAGTATTTCTAACACCATATGGAGTGTACCCTTGACGAAAGCATTTAACGATAGAGGACAAAGGTACCCTAGCTTGACACAACTTGGAGGTGATTTATTGGTATCCTTCTAGGCTTAGTTGTTTGAAGAAACCATATCTATGAAGGAGTGTGTAACCTTAGATTGCTTCCCTTGTAGATAATTTCCGCCACTTAGATGAGGAAAGTGGCTATTCATTTTTGTAGATGCATCCATTACTTGTTTTGTGTGCTTTAATGCTTGGATGTGTCGCCATTTTGGCAAGCCCCGCCTTGCCTTGCAAGAAGGCATCCTACCACATGGTTGTCTTGTTGTGAGTTGAAGGGCCAGAGTGAGACCCGCTAATTGTATCACATCGGCTATATTAGTAGGTTAGTTTAAATAAGGGTCTTAGTTTTTGTCACCTCTTTACTCGGGACGAGCAAAGGTTCGGTTTGGGAATGTTTGATGTTACTCATATTTGAGCACATTTACTCCCCGAATTTACCCCGTTCCTATGCTTTATAGTGCATAATTGGGTCATTTATTATCTTTAGTTTCCCATTTTGCATATTCTTTGAGGTTTTGTCCCCCTTGGTAGGAAAGGAGAGCTAACCTTGCATTTCCATGGCGAAATGGAGCTAAATTGATCGCATCTAATGACGAAGCATCAAATAGAAGACATTACTAGATGGCATATGTAGATAATAAAGTAGATTGGGCAATGACGAAAGGATCCTTGCATCCTCAACAAGATCCCCGCGGATTGTTGAGGAACGAAGAGAAAAGAAGTTGTCTAACCCAGGATCCGAGCGGATTGCCACCAATCCGGGCGTCTTCCTTCACCACCATCCGAGCGTCCTCCACTAAAGACGCTCGTCTTGAAGGCAAAGGATCTGAGCGTCTCCTCTGTGATCTGCTCGGATCACAGAACAGAACCCATCGTGCCAAGACTCAAGCCGCTCGGGACGAGCATATCCATAAGGGACCAACAAAACGGAAATGCTCATTTCCTTGGAGAGGAGCATTTCCTCAACTTTTCTTAAGGGTCTTAATAGTCATTTAAGCCCTTAGTAACCCTAATTTTTGTACTTAATCTTTAGTATAAATACCCCTTTGTGCTACCTAGATTATCATCAAGTTGTAATCAATTAGTAAGCAATCTTAATGCTCTCTTAATACTTTCTTAATTAAGTTCTAATCATTCCTTAATCTTGTTATCAACTTTTAATCTAGTCTTAATACAAATCTCAATACTTAATCTTTCCTTAATTTCTCTATTGTTCTTCATTTGTTTTGGGTAATTAGAAGATTATTTGGGTTTATTTGGAGAATTGACAACCTTCCATCAATCATCAAGTACTTCTATTATTCTTTGCTTTATTATTTGGAATCATCTTCATAGGTATAATTCTCTCTTAACCTTGTTTAATTATTGTTAATCATTTTTATTTATTCATCATGTTTTGCCTTGCTAGTATGATTGACAACCTTTATAACATGTTAAACTTGATAATGAGTGAGTAGTTTCCTTAACTAGGGTTAATGGGGAATTAGGGAAAACCAACATGGGGATTGATTCATGCTTAATCTAATATGTTTTCATAATTAATTTGCTTGCTTATTGTGATTTCAACTTATGCACATGTTATGTTTGATGAAATGTGAGCCTATGAATCCTTGCATTTTTTACCCATCACCTATCTTTTCAATGAGACCTGTAAGCTTATACATCAACTCGAGTCTCATTAGACCATGCGTATAGTTGGATAGGAAGGACTAAGTCGACTTGTAGGTGTTGTACAATCTAATCGATTCGGCTCCGGGACCCAAACCTTCTTAGGGATTGTAAGCTTATACACCAACTCGATCCCATCACAACAATAAGAACTTGCATCTAGTAGAGAACATGTTTGTATGATCAACTCCCATGAATCCCTTATAAACCCATGACACCCTAGTGTTTTTAATCAATTGTTTACATCTCATTTTAATCACCTTGATTGTTTTTATTACTTTGCTTTTATATTGTTAATTAGTTTAGTTGAACTCCTATCTCAACCCAAATTGTGACACCCTAAGACACAACCATTTGCAATTAAAAATCCTACATCAATAACCGTCCCTTTAGGATCCGACCTTTACTTACCTCTTTACTAAGAGTAGTTTGTGAAGTTATAAATATTGTTTTGGTTAAGAAGCTTTTGACGCCGAGTTTTAACCGAAACCACAGGCTAAATCGGACACCTATCAAAGATAAACCAACTGGCCTAAACTAATGCAGTAGAGGAAGTCGGGATCGTATCCACAGGGATACAATTTATTCTATTCGCTAATTATAATCTGTCTATATAACAAGTGATGCGTGTCATTTATATGATGTTTTATACCTCATTTTACATGCATTTCAGAGCTCATTTGTGTAGTTTAAGTTACCATTTCCCCTATTTTCGTCTACTTTCGTGTTTTTGTACATTATTGCAGAAATGTGAAGAATTCAACGGAAATTGAGCTAAGTCTGTCTCCGAGTATCCTGCATTGCATTTGACGTGAAGTATTCACTTAAGGAACGAGCTTAGTGCGCATTTCAAGGCCTAAAAGACAAATCCACGAGATTGTCGAAGTCAAGTAGCAGCTAAAGCAGTCGATCGACCAAGTACCCTTAGTCGATCGACCAACCCATGGGATGCAGAAGCTACTGTACACTGCATCCCAGTCGATCGACCACACTGCTATTTCAGACGAGAATTAAAAGATCGAGATTTATCAAGCCCAAGAGTTATTAGGTCTAGGAATAATAGCTGCGTACTTTTCTTATATAACGTAGCATGAGTTTTCAGAATATCTATCTAGTTTTTACCTCGTTTTACATTGAGTTTTAGTTGATCAAATAATTAGGGTTTGGGATATTATTTCGCATTGGATTTTCGTTATGCTTTCAATCATTCCGTTACAATCCTTCTGCAATTTCAGTATTCCCTTACTCTTATTTCAGTTCATCTTTATTGCGTTGATATTATAGAAATTGCTAGTTAGTTTCCCGAAACCGTAATCCTCGTTTTATGTTAATCGTTTGCTCTTTTATTTCAAGCATGAATTCTTCTGTTTATTTAGTCAATCTGATTGTTGTTATCAGTCTTAGTATGAGTAGCTAATTTATTCGTGCTAGGATGTAGAGGAATTATAGTGTAGGCGGCGTAGAATGAACAGGGCCTGAATCGCGTGTCAGTCGATCGACTGCCATACCTGGTCGATCGACTGACCACGTGAGGTTTTACCTTCGTTTTAATTGTTTTAATTCTTTATTCGACGAATCGAGTGCACACGACTAGTTGAATGTTTAGGATGTGACTGACCCATTAGATCGAGAGATAGGGACAGTTGATTGACCGCCAATTAAAATGACTAAACTATGCTGAGATCGAAAGATAGGTAAAGTTTAGATTGTTAGTCACTTTTTAGGACGAGAGTCAGTATTAGTGATATTAGGGACTTATAGCGAGATCGAAAGATGCTATCTGTAAAGAGTGGACCGAGAGGACCTCTTGTTTCCCGCCTCATGTGTTTGATTTAGACCCACTTAGTTTGCTGCCGCCGAAACTATAGTGAACCGACCATCCTAGTACCCTTCTTTATATTTGATTTAATATTTTTCTTTAGTTTATTATTTTTATTGTTTTTAGCTATAGACCAAATCAAATCAACCCCCACACTTGTTACCTTTAACTAAATTTAGACAATTTTTAATTATATTCGCCTCCTTGTGGTTCGACCCTGTTACCACTAGCCTAGGTTAGTTTTAATAGGAATTATAAATTTTATTTTTGGTGCTCACAACGACGGGTATCAAATTTTGGCGCCGTTGTCGGGGAGGCAATTGTTCTAATTTTTAGTTGTTTTTATTTAGTCTTTCCTAGTTTAAGGGACATCTGTTCCTTAAACTTTTCTTATATTCTTTTTGTAGTTTCTTCTTATGCGCAGGTCACAGGGTGGTGAACTAGTACCGTTCAATCCTGAGATTGAGAAATCCTTGCGCGAGTTGAGACGATCATCAAGGGTATTGCCGACAGAGGAAGAGATGAGTACTCTGTCAAGTTACTACGAGAACGCTCTGTTCGAAGAAGATCCGCCTACATCTCCTGCTTCTATTTCTTCAGCTGAGACAGTCACTTCTTCAGAAATTCCAGTCATGGCTGAAGAAGCAACTATAGCAAGTCATTCTGAGCCGACAGCCGAAAATGTTTACAAGGGATTCGAATTACCTGGAGCTGATAGGAAATTCGAACCAAAGCCTTCCTATATCAACTTAGTTGAGAGGAACCAGTTCGGGGGAGCTGCAAATGAAGATGCAGCCAAGCATATGGAGATATTCATCGATTACTGCTGCTCTATACCCCCTCCGACCGGTGTGACCCAGGACCAGATAAAGGAGACTATGTTTATATTCTCACTCCGTGATGCTGCAAGGGAGTGGTACAGAGATCTGGGCCGAGCCGCTCATGGGATCACCGATTGGAATTCCTTAGCCCTGGCATTTTACAAAAAGTACTTCTCTGCCTCGAAGACTAATGCCATTTTAGCTCAGATCACGAGCTTTAAACAAGGGCCGGATGAGAACTTCCATGAAGCATGGGTCCGTTTCAAGAAGCTGGTGCGAACCATACCGCACCATGGGTTCGAAAAATGGAGTCTTTGCAATCAGTTCTATAACGGGCTGTATGACGATCAGAGGGCTATTTTAGATGCTGCAACCAATGGCCGATTTGCTGAGAATATGGGAGAAACTAAGGGGGTGGAAGATCATTGATGACTTAGCCACCCACAAAGCTGAGTATGGGAATTCCAGGGGGAATCAAAGGAGCAGTGCTGAGTCTCCTTCTGTAGCTGCACTTGAAGCTCTCACTGCGAGATTTGACAAGTATGAACTGGGAGGAGCTTCAAAAGGAAGTATTTACCAAGTGAATGCTGTTTCAGACGGTCCTTTCGTCTGTAGAAGATGTGGAGCTGAGGGACATGTCTCAAAAAATTGTCTTAGTCCCTTCGAGTCTTGTGTTGTCTTTCAACATTATAGGCAGACAAACACCTACTATGAGCCTAATGTTCATCCCAAATTGAGGTGGAGTAGCCAGATGGTCCTAAATCCAACTCCACCTCCGCAGCAGCAGCAAGCCTATGTGCCCCCTCATCATAAGCAACAACAATATCAAAAACCTCCCTATGTGCCGCAGCAGCAACAATCCCAAAATTCCGAGTTTGATGAGTTGAAGAATATGTTACAAAAAGGAGTCCCAAGCTAGAGAGGCCGGAATGAAACTTTTAGAAAGCCAAATTGCTCAATTAGCTAGCAAGAGTACCACTCGAGCTCCGGGACACTTACCGACTCAAACTGACCAGAAAGAGACCCTAAATGCCATTACTTTAAAGAATGGGTCTACCCCGGAGGGGCCTGCTATGGTCGAGGATGCCCCTGAAAAGAATGAGGCGAAACCGAGTCAGAATAAAGTTGTAACGAGTAATACAAAGAAAAAGGCGTCTACCAGGTATATCAGTCGATCGACTGATGTACCCGGTCGATCGACTGGAGTGCGGGTTACGAGCTTAGAATCGTAGACCTCGGTCGATCGACGAGCAAGGTGGTCGATCGACCGAGGCCACCGCGATATTGAGAAATTTCGTCCTCCAATGCCCAATAATTTGAGAGACCACTTATTTCGAGGTACGACAACTCCGAAAGTGTTGGGGCAAGACCCGAGTCTTTGATGGGTCCGTCCCGATTCCGAAGTACGACCGAATGTCAATCAATGGTTCCTATTTGAGACGGTCTGAAGAGGGGTCAAGCTTCAATAAGGAGAAGGTAGTGGACTTCCAGCCTAAGTCCACGGATGCCGGCATGCGAGACTTAGAGGAGAGGGCTAAGTTACTTCTTTCAGCCCCTTACCCAGAGAGACTAGTGCCGACAAAGGAACAGGTATCTTTCAATAATTTTGAAAATGTTGTTCGTAGTCTTAACGTACAAGTACCCTTCCTTGAATTAGTGAATCAAGTGCCCGCTTATATGAAGTTCATGAAGCAATTGCTTTCTAAAAAGAGGTCACTTGAAACAGTGCATACTGTCGCACTCACTAAAGAGTCATGTTCTTATTTGACTCACACTGCACCTCATAAGCTAGAGGACCCGGGTAGCTTTTCCGTTCCTTGTAATATAGGTACCTTCTCTATTGAGAAGGCATTATGTGACCTATGAGCGAGTATTAGCGTCATGCCCTTAAGTCTCGCTAGAAAGCTAAAATTGAATAAGTTTGCAGTCACGACCATGACCGTTCAGATGGATGACCGATCTGCGGTCCAGCCTATAGGAGTCCTAGAGGACATCCCTGTGCAAATAGGGAAGTTTTTCTTCCCTGTAGACTTTGTAGTCCTAGATATGCCTGAGGATGCCCACATACCTATCATTCTAGGTAGGCCATTTCTGCACACCGCTGGTGCAGTTATCGATGTTGGTTCTGGGACCCTGACCTTCAAAGTGGGGAAGCACTCTATTGTCTTCGCCCACACAGCTAGGAAGAAGGACCCCATATGGCCTGTCACCTGTAATACGGTTTCTGAAAAGAAATCATACTTTGTGCTCCTCGATATGCCTGTCTCTATTCCTATTCATGTTATAACACCTCCGCCCCAGACTGAGAGCAAGAAGGAGGAAGATTCTGTTGTTTTAGACATTGCAGGAGCTGGTTTGGGGAAGGAAGAGCCGCGAGTTGCCCCAGATGTGAAGGAGCAAATCGTTTCGAGAGGCGGTCTTGGATGTCTGAGTTATGGCACTGATGAGGAGCTTGAAGATGAGCCAGCCAAAGTGAGACAGTCCGACTTGGATTTTGATGAGCCGGAAGAGGTCATTGATTGGGGAGATGACAAAGCTGTTGATCCGTCAAGCTCTACGGATGCTGAAGTTGAGAAAGGTGCAGCTGAGAAGATGAGCACCGTTGAGGCTACCTCTTGTAGCCAAAAGCCGACGAAGTGGGCCATACCATGGTCGTTCTTGATCAACTATTAGTTGATCACATGCCTTACAAACATTTTATTGCTTTTTAAACTCTTTTTTATTGCTTTTGTGTGCGCGAGACTTCGCATTTATTTTTGTTGCTTAGGATTTTTAAGTGCTTTAGACTATACTTTGGGTTTTGCGCGATTTTGGTCGCGTATTATTGTGCATTTACAGGTTTTTAAACCTCATTAGCTCAAGTAATTGAGCAAATACGAAGAAATAAGAAGTTACAACAGTATTTTCAGTCGATCGACTGGCCCTTATGGTCGATCGACTGACTGCACAGTTCCAGGAGCTTCTGTTCCTGACACATTGGTCGATCGACTGCCTGCTATAGTGGATCGACCGAGTACGCTGCTGTACCTGCTCACGACCTCTCCCCTGCTGTGTTTGGTCGATTTGCGGACTTGAGGGAGTTTTCTACTCCACTTTATCTTCCGTCAAATTATTTATTTCTTCTATTTTTCGTAATTGTGCACATAATTACCGCTTCATTATTGTTTTCTCGATTTTATGCGTGGGTTTTGTTTGTCTTTCAGGAACTTATTGGTAGCACTGCTGGCTACTGAAACCTCCTAGCTCACGCTGGTTTGGGGAGGTTTCCTTTTGCTGCGCTTAAAGTCTTGTGAGTTCCCGATTTTCACCTCATGTCATATTTCTTTATTTTCTCGCCAATTCCCATTTCTCTTTTCTTCATTACATGATTTTGCACAATGGGGACATTGTGCGATTTGGTTTGGGGAAGGGTTTTGCGTCGCATATCATTTGCTTGCATTCACGTTTACATTATTGCCTTGCATTGTTTATTTCATTTCATATATTTACAAAAATTCCAAAAAATAGAAAAATTTCATCAAATTTCAAAAATGCACGTTTATTTTAGCATATAAGTCGAGTCGGAACGGTAGTATTTCAATGATGACATTGCATTTGCATCTGTTATTGCCTAAGCCGTGCTAATTGACATGTTATTAGTAGAATCGTATAAGTGCATATCTACGAGTTTTCGTTAAATTATTTGCTGAGCTTGAGACTTGACTTAGATTTTTGGCAAACTACATCATATTTCTGAGTATTAGAGCCTATAACTGGTGACATCTATGACCAGTTTATCTAGAATGTGAGTAGTACTCCTTATGAGACATGTTTCATAAATGTGCATAAATATGAACTTAATCTGCTTAATACCTGTATGCATTCGGTTTGTGGTCAGTTGACACATGTGGTAGAGGTTTCCCTTTATTCATTTTGCCCATAAGCTTCACACTGCCGAAAACAGCCTTTTTGTCCCATTACTACATCCTACATTTAGCCTGCCCTTGTCAAGCTAGTAGTCTATGTTCTTGGGATTGTTACTTAGTTTTTGGTAGCATTTGCTCTTATTGAGATTTTGTTGGGAAGATGAAAGGAAGGAAAATTTAGTTTCATGCATAGCATTCTTGTGCATGAACTTTCCCGTTTTTGACATTAGCAATAGTGCCTCATTTGGTTTGGGGAAGTTCAAGCATAAGCATTGGGAGTTAATTCAATTATGCTCTCCAACCAAACAAATTCATGCATCATATAGTCTAGTTTAGAATGCATTCACTTGTCTATATGTCATATAGTTTGCATTTAGTGTAGAAATCATGCATTTTCATATAGCTTGCATAATTTCCTATCGTATTGGCCATTGAGGACAATGCCCATACTAGTGTGGGGATGGGAAATTCAAACATGACTTTTAAAACAAAAATGATAAAAATTGAAATTTTTTGAAAAATACAAAAACATGTCTTTTTATTCCATAAAGCATAAAAACCATAAAAATTTGAAAAATTGTAAAACCCAAAAACATGTTCATTCCTTTATAGTGTAGTCTTGTATATATATTGTGTTTATCTATCCTTTGTCACATTGATCGACTACGCCACATCCGAGACATGAGGATATTGAAGACCGCATGGTATGATCATTCAAATCTCCTTTTTCCTCTTTGTGATAATGACTATGTGGGTTTATTTTGATTGATCCGGTATAAACAATGTGATTATAGGATTGCATTTAGATTATTTGGCATAGTAGTTGGTAGAAGAATATGCATTAGGTTGTATAAATGTTAGTTGCATCATGGCATATAGTTGCATTTAGGAAAATTTTTGTGAAAACATCTATTTGGGAAACTTGACAAGCGTATATAGGCCCTTGTAGATACTTTTTCTTCTTAAGACTTTGATCATTAGAATACTTGTAAAACACCCTAGGATGTGTCATGCTAGTATCATTTGACCCATGGATTAAGGCCTAGTCACAAGTACCTTGTGGTGTGATAACTCCTTGGCTACCGTATATTCCAAGGTGACCCTTAAAACCATGCAACCATCATCCATCTTCTACCACATTTTTGTCATCAAAAAGGGAATGGGCACAAAAATTGTTCAAATTTGAGTTCAAGAAATGAAAATAAAAGAAAAAAAAGTTTGCAATTGCATCAAAAGAAAAGAGGAGTAACAAAAATGAAAACTCCTACGCTTCAAATATAAGCACCCTCACTACAAATGGGGTGACTTTGAAAATGTTCAAAAGAAAATGCAAGAAAAAGTTGAAAGTTGTCAAGTATTGAAATGGCAAACATCAAAAGAAATGGCAAAAAGAAAGTGTTCTCAAATGTCAAATGCCACAAGAAATTGGGGGGGAAACAACAACAAAAGCAAACTCCCATATGAAACTCAAACACAAATGATCCCTTTATCCATTGAATTCACTTTTGTGCATGGTAGAGAGGGGACGACCCTTCTTCTTTCCTAAGCAAGGAGGGGAATTCCGCGATCCTCCAGTATTTCTAACACCATATGGAGTGTACCCTTGACGAAAGCATTTAACGATTGAGGACAAAGGTACCTAGCTTGACACAACTTGGAGGTGATTTATTGGTATCCTTCTAGGCTTAGTTGTTTGAAGAAACCATATCTATGAAGGAGTGTGTAACCTTAGATTGCTTCCCTTGTAGATAATTTCCGCCACTTAGATGAGGAAAGTGGCTATTCATTTTTGTAGATGCATCCATTACTTGTTTTGTGTGCTTTAATGCTTGGATGTGTCGCCATTTTGGCAAGCCCCGCCTTGCCTTGCTAGAAGGCATCCTACCACATGGTTGTCTTGTTGTGAGTTGAAGGGCCAGAGTGAGACCCGCTAATTGTATCACATCGGCTATATTAGTAGGTTAGTTTAAATAAGGGTCTTAGTTTTTGTCACCTCTTTACTCGGGACGAGCAAAGGTTCGGTTTGGGAATGTTTGATGTTACTCATATTTGAGCACATTTACTCCCCGAATTTACCCCGTTCCTTTGCTTTATAGTGCATAATTGGGTCATTTATTATCTTTAGTTTCCCATTTTGCATATTCTTTGAGGTTTTGTCCCCCTTGGTAGGAAAGGAGAGCTAACCTTGCATTTCCATGGCGAAATGGAGCTAAATTGATCGCATCTAATGACGAAGCATCAAATAGAAGACATTACTAGATGGCATATGTAGATAATAAAGTAGATTGGGCAATGACGAAAGGATCCTTGCATCCTCAACAAGATCCCCGCGGATTGTTGAGGAACGAAGAGAAAAGAAGTTGTCTAACCCAGGATCCGAGCGGATTGCCACCAATCCGGGCGTCTTCCTTCACCACCATCCGAGCGTCCTCCACTAAAGACGCTCGTCTTGAAGGCAAAGGATCTGAGCGTCTCCTCTGTGATCTGCTCGGATCACAGAACAGAACCCATCGTGCCAAGACTCAAGCCGCTCGGGACGAGCATATCCATAAGGGACCAGCAAAACGGAAATGCTCATTTCCTTGGAGAGGAGCATTTCCTCAACTTTTCTTAAGGGTCTTAATAGTCATTTAAGCCCTTAGTAACCCTAATTTTTGTACTTAATCTTTAGTATAAATACCCCTTTGTGCTACCTAGATTATCATCAAGTTGTAATCAATTAGTAAGCAATCTTAATGCTCTCTTAATACTTTCTTAATTAAGTTCTAATCATTCCTTAATCTTGTTATCAACTTTTAATCTAGTCTTAATACAAATCTCAATACTTAATCTTTCCTTAATTTCTCTATTGTTCTTCATTTGTTTTGGGTAATTAGAAGATTATTTGGGTTTATTTGGAGAATTGACAACCTTCCATCAATCATCAAGTACTTCTATTATTCTTTGCTTTATTATTTGGAATCATCTTCATAGGTATAATTCTCTCTTAACCTTGTTTAATTATTGTTAATCATTTTTATTTATTCATCATGTTTTGCCTTGCTAGTATGATTGACAACCTTTATAACATGTTAAACTTGATAATGAGTGAGTAGTTTCCTTAACTAGGGTTAATGGGGAATTAGGGAAAACCAACATGGGGATTGATTCATGCTTAATCTAATATGTTTTCATAATTAATTTGCTTGCTTATTGTGATTTCAACTTATGCACATGTTATGTTTGATGAAATGTGAGCCTATGAATCCTTGCATTTTTTACCCATCACCTATCTTTTCAATGAGACCTGTAAGCTTATACATCAACTCGAGTCTCATTAGACCATGCGTATAGTTGGATAGGAAGGACTAAGTCGACTTGTAGGTGTTGTACAATCTAATCGATTCGGCTCCGGGACCCAAACCTTCTTAGGGATTGTAAGCTTATACACCAACTCGATCCCATCACAACAATAAGAACTTGCATCTAGTAGAGAACATGTTTGTATGATCAACTCCCATGAATCCCTTATAAACCCATGACACCCTAGTGTTTTTAATCAATTGTTTACATCTCATTTTAATCACCTTGATTGTTTTTATTACTTTGCTTTTATATTGTTAATTAGTTTAGTTGAACTCCTATCTCAACCCAAATTGTGACACCCTAAGACACAACCATTTGCAATTAAAAATCCTACATCAATAACCGTCCCTTTAGGATCCGACCTTTACTTACCTCTTTACTAAGAGTAGTTTGTGAAGTTATAAATATTGTTTTGGTTAAGAAGCTTTTGACGCCGAGTTTTAACCGAAACCACAGGCTAAATCGGACACCTATCAAAGATAAACCAACTGGCCTAAACTAATGCAGTAGAGGAAGTCGGGATCGTATCCACAGGGATACAATTTATTCTATTCGCTAATTATAATCTGTCTATATAACAAGTGATGCGTGTCATTTATATGATGTTTTATACCTCATTTTACATGCATTTCAGAGCTCATTTGTGTAGTTTAAGCTACCATTTCCCCTATTTTCGTCTACTTTCGTGTTTTTGTACATTATTGCAGAAATGTGAAGAATTCAACGGAAATTGAGCTAAGTCTGTCCCCGAGTATCCTGCATTGCATTTGACGTGAAGTATTCACTTAAGGAACGAGCTTAGTGCGCATTTCAAGGCCTAAAAGACAAATCCACGAGATTGTCGAAGTCAAGTAGCAGCTAAAGCAGTCGATCGACCAGTACCCTTAGTCGATCGACCAACCCATGGGATGCAGAAGCTACTGTACACTGCATCCCAGTCGATCGACCACACTGCTATTTCAGACGAGAATTAAAAGATCGAGATTTATCAAGCCCAAGAGTTATTAGGTCTAGGAATAATAGCTGCGTACTTTTCTTATATAACGTAGCATAAGTTTTCAGAATATCTATCTAGTTTTTACCTCGTTTTACATTGAGTTTTAGTTGATCAAATAATTAGGGTTTGGGATATTATTTCGCATTGGATTTTCGTTATGCTTTCAATCATTCCGTTACAATCCTTCTGCAATTTCAGTATTCCCTTACTCTTATTTCAGTTCATCTTTATTGCGTTGATATTATAGAAATTGCTAGTTAGTTTCCCGAAACCGTAATCCTCGTTTTATGTTAATCGTTTGCTCTTTTATTTCAAGCATGAATTCTTCTGTTTATTTAGTCAATCTGATTGTTGTTATCAGTCTTAGTATGAGTAGCTAATTTATTCGTGCTAGGATGTAGAGGAATTATAGTGTAGGCGGCGTAGAATGAACAGGGCCTGAATCGCGTGTCAGTCGATCGACTGCCATACCTGGTCGATCGACTGACCACGTGAGGTTTTACCTTCGTTTTAATTGTTTTAATTCTTTATTCGACGAATCGAGTGCACACGACTAGTTGAATGTTTAGGATGTGACTGACCCATTAGATCGAGAGATAGGGACAGTTGATTGACCGCCAATTAAAATGACTAAACTATGCTGAGATCGAAAGATAGGTAAAGTTTAGATTGTTAGTCACTTTTTAGGACGAGAGTCAGTATTAGTGATATTAGGGACTTATAGCGAGATCGAAAGATGCTATCTGTAAAGAGTGGACCGAGAGGACCTCTTGTTTCCCGCCTCATGTGTTTGATTTAGACCCACTTAGTTTCTTTGCAAAACTATAGTGAACCGACCATCCTAGTACCCTTCTTTATATTTGATTTAATATTTTTCTTTAGTTTATTATTTTTATTGTTTTTAGCTATAGACCAAATCAAATCAACCCCCACACTTGTTACCTTTAACTAAATTTAGACAACTTTTAATTACATTCGCCTCCTTGTGGTTCGACCCTGTTACCACTAGCCTAGGTTAGTTTTAATAGGAATTATAAATTTTATTTTTGGTGCTCACAACGACGGGTATCAAATTTTGGCGCCGTTGTCGGGGAGGCAATTGTTCTAATTTTTAGTTGTTTTTATTTAGTCTTTCCTAGTTTAAGGGACATCTGTTCCTTAAACTTTTCTTATATTCTTTTTGTAGTTTCTTCTTATGCGCAGGTCACAGGGTGGTGAACTAGTACCGTTCAATCCTGAGATTGAGAAATCCTTGCGCGAGTTGAGACGATCATCAAGGGTATTGCCGACAGAGGAAGAGATGAGTACTCTGTCAAGTTACTACGAGAACGCTCTGTTCGAAGAAGATCCGCCTACATCTCCTGCTTCTATTTCTTCAGCTGAGACAGTCACTTCTTCAGAAATTCCAGTCATGGCTGAAGAAGCAACTATAGCAAGTCATTCTGAGCCGACAGCCGAAAATGTTTACAAGGGATTCGAATTACCTGGAGCTGATAGGAAATTCGAACCAAAGCCTTCCTATATCAACTTAGTTGAGAGGAACCATTCGGGAGGCTGCAAATGAAGATGCGACCAAGCATATGGAGATATTCATCGATTCATCGCTTTTCTATACCCCCTCCGACCGGTGTGACCCAGGACCAGATAAAGTAGACTATGTTTATATTCTCACTCCGTGATGCTGCAAGGGAGTGGTACAGAGATCTGGGCCGAGCCGCTCATGGGATCACCGATTGGAATTCCTTAGCCCTGGCATTTTACAAAAAGTACTTCTCTGCCTCGAAGACTAATGCCATTTTAGCTCAGATCACGAGCTTTAAACAAGGGCCGGATGAGAACTTCCATGAAGCATGGGTCCGTTTCAAGAAGTCAGTGCGAACCATACCGCACCATGGGTTCGAAAAATGGAGTCTTTGCAATCGTTCTATAACGGGTCAGGTCGTATGACGATCGAGGGCTATTTTAGATCTTTGAACCAATGGCCGATTTGCTGAGAATATGGGAGAAACTAAGGGGTGGAAGATCATTGATGACTTAGCCACCCACAAAGCTGAGTATGGGAATTCCAGGGGGAATCAAAGGAGCAGTGCTGAGTCTCCTTCTGTAGCTGCACTTGAAGCTCTCACTGCGAGATTTGACAAGTATGAACTGGGAGGAGCTTCAAAAGGAGGTATTTACCAAGTGAATGCTGTTTCAGACGGTCCTTTCGTCTGTAGAAGATGTGGAGCTGAGGGACATGTCTCAAAAAATTGTCTTAGTCCCTTCGAGTCTTGTGTTGTCTTTCAACATTATAGGCAGACAAACACCTACTATGAGCCTAATGTTCATCCCAACTTGAGGTGGAGTAGCCAGATGGTCCTAAATCCAACTCCACCTCCGCAGCAGCAGCAAGCCTATGTGCCCCCTCATCATAAGCAACAACAATATCAAAAACCTCCCTATGTGCCGCAGCAGCAACAATCCCAAAATTCCGAGTTTGCTGAGTTGAAGAATATGTTACAAAAAGGAGTCCCAAGCTAGAGAGGCCGGAATGAAACTTTTAGAAAGCCAAATTGCTCAAGTAGCTAGCAAGAGTACCACTCGAGCTCCGGGACACTTACCGACTCAAACTGACCAGAAAGAGACCCTAAATGCCATTACTTTAAAGAATGGGTCTACCCCGGAGGGGCCTGCTATGGTCGAGGATGCCCCTGAAAAGAATTAGGCGAAACCGAGTCAGAATAAAGTTGTAACGAGTAATACAAAGAAAAAGGCGTCTACCAGGTATATCAGTCGATCGACTGATGTACCCGGTCGATCGACTGGAGTGCGGGTTACAGGAGCTTCTGGAACTGTAGACCTCAGTCGATCGACTGAGCAAGGTGGTCGATCGACCGAGGCCACTGCTGATATTGAGAAATTTCGTCCTCCAATGCCCAATAATTTGAGAGACCACTTATTTCGAGGTACGACAACTCCGAAAGTGTTGGGGCAAGACCCGAGTGCTGATGGGTCCGTCCCGATTCCGAAGTACGACCGAATGTCAATCAATGGTTCCTATTTGAGACGGTCTGAAGAGGGGTCAAGCTTCAATAAGGAGAAGGTAGTGGACTTCCAGCCTAAGTCCACGGATGCCGGCATGCGAGACTTAGAGGAGAGGGCTAAGTTACTTCTTTCAGCCCCTTACCCAGAGAGACTAGTGCCGACAAAGGAACAGGTATCTTTCAATAATTTTGAAAATGTTGTTCGTAGTCTTAACGTACAAGTACCCTTCCTTGAATTAGTGAATCAAGTGCCCGCTTATATGAAGTTCATGAAGCAATTGCTTTCTAAAAAGAGGTCACTTGAAACAGTGCATACTGTCGCACTCACTAAAGAGTCATGTTCTTATTTGACTCACACTGCACCTCATAAGCTAGAGGACCCGGGTAGCTTTTCCGTTCCTTGTAATATAGGTACCTTCTCTATTGAGAAGGCATTATGTGACCTATGAGCGAGTATTAGCGTCATGCCCTTAAGTCTCGCTAGAAAGCTAAAATTGAATAAGTTTGCAGTCACGACCATGACCGTTCAGATGGATGACCGATCTGCGGTCCAGCCTATAGGAGTCCTAGAGGACATCCCTGTGCAAATAGGGAAGTTTTTCTTCCCTGTAGACTTTGTAGTCCTAGATATGCCTGAGGATGCCCACATACCTATCATTCTAGGTAGGCCATTTACGCACACCCGCCGGTGCGATTATCGATGTTGGTTCAGGGACCCGACCTTCAAAGTGGGGAAGCACTCTATTGTCTTCGCCCACACACAGCTAGGAAGAAGGACCCCATATGGCCATGTCACACTGTAATACGGTTTACGAAAAGAAATCATACTTTGTGCTCCATGATATGCCTGTCTCTATTCCTATTCATGTTATAACACCTCCGCCCCAGACTGAGAGCAAGAAGGAGGAAGATTCTGTTGTTTTAGACATTGCAGGAGCTGGTTTGGGGAAGGAAGAGCCGCGAGTTGCCCCAGATGTGAAGGAGCAAATCGTTTCGAGAGGCGGTCTTGGATGTCTGAGTTATGGCACTGATGAGGAGCTTGAAGATGAGCCAGCCAAAGTGAGACAAATCAGACTTGGATTTTGATGAGCCGGAAGAGGTCATTGATTGGGAGATGACAACACTGTTGATCCGTCAAGCTCTACGGATCTTTGAAGTTGAGAAAGGTGCAAAATGAGAAGATGAGCACCGTTGAGGCTACCTCTTGTAGCCAAAAGCCGACGAAGTGGGCCATACCATGGTCGTTCTTGATCAACTATTAGTTGATCACATGCCTTACAAACATTTTATTGCTTTTTAAACTCTTTTTTATTGCTTTTGTGTGCGCGAGACTTCGCATTTATTTTTGTTGCTTAGGATTTTTAAGTGCTTTAGACTATACTTTGGGTTTTGCGCGATTTTGGTCGCGTATTATTGTGCATTTACGGGTTTTAAACCTCATTAGCTCAAGTAATTGAGCAAATACGAAGAAATAAGAAGTTACAACGTATTTTCATCGATCGTGGCCCTTATGGTCGATCGATCGACACACAGATTCCGGAGCTTCGTTCTGACACATTGGTCGATCGACTGCTATAGTGGATCGACCGAGTACGCTTTGTGCACACTGCTCACGACCTCTCCCCCTGCTTTGTGTTTGGTCGATTTGCGGACTTGAGGGAGTTTTCTACTCCACTTTATCTTCCGTCAAATTATTTATTTCTTCTATTTTTCTTAATTGTGCACATAATTACCGCTTCATTATTGTTTTCTCGATTTTATGCGTGGGTTTTGTTTGTCTTTCAGAACTTATTGGTAGCATCACTGTTCTCACAAACCTCCTAGCTCACGCTGGTTTGGGGAGGTTTCCTTTTGCTGCGCTTAAAGTCTTGTGAGTTCCCGATTTTCACCTCATGTCATATTTCTTTATTTTCTCGCCAATTCCCATTTCTCTTTTCTTCATTACATGATTTTGCACAATGGGGACATTGTGCGATTTGGTTTGGGGAAGGGTTTTGCGTCGCATATCATTTGCTTGCATTCACGTTTACATTATTGCCTTGCATTGTTTATTTCATTTCATATATTTACAAAAATTCCAAAAAATAGAAAAATTTCATCAAATTTCAAAAATGCACGTTTATTTTAGCATATAAGTCGAGTCGGAACGGTAGTATTTCAATGATGACATTGCATTTGCATCTGTTATTGCCTAAGCCGTGCTAATTGACATGTTATTAGTAGAATCGTATAAGTGCATATCTACGAGTTTTCGTTAAATTATTTGCTGAGCTTGAGACTTGACTTAGATTTTTGGCAAACTACATCATATTTCTGAGTATTAGAGCCTATAACTGGTGACATCTATGACCAGTTTATCTAGAATGTGAGTAGTACTCCTTATGAGACATGTTTCATAAATGTGCATAAATATGAACTTAATCTGCTTAATACCTGTATGCATTCGGTTTGTGGTCAGTTGACACATGTGGTAGAGGTTTCCCTTTATTCATTTTGCCCATAAGCTTCACACTGCCGAAAACAGCCTTTTTGTCCCATTACTACATCCTACATTTAGCCTGCCCTTGTCAAGCTAGTAGTCTATGTTCTTGGGATTGTTACTTAGTTTTTGGTAGCATTTGCTCTTATTGAGATTTTGTTGGGAAGATGAAAGGAAGGAAAAGAAGAAGTTGAAAGAAAAGAAAGAAAGAAAAAGAGAGAAAAAAAAAACGATTCGAAAAAAGAAAAAAAAGAGTTTTGAACTGTTAAAGCAGTCGATCGACTGCCATCATTGGTCGATCGACTGAGATTCGAAAGAAAAGAAGAAATCAATTCGCATAATTCAAAATCCTTATCTTATGACGATTTTTGCTCCCATTTTGCATTAGTATCTTATGGGGAGTTACTTGATTACTGTTATACTGAAGATTGTGAGTTTTGTGCTTGCTATAGCACCGTTTCGATTGTTTATGAGCAAGAAGTTGGATGTTGCCATATGGTTCCGTTTTGGTACTAGCTTGATCACCTGTACCGCCACTTTTCCATAAATGTTTTGCCTCTTCTTACCCATACCTCACATTGTCCACATTTATACCTCGGCATGTGTCATGGTCTTTTGTTGGTTGGAATGCATATGTACGGTTGTAGAGATTGTTTTCATATTAGATTGCAGGCATGTTCTTATAGGTCGTAGTTAGGAAAGAGTCTTTACAAAATGAATTCTTTCTATCCTCTTATATTTTCACCTGTGCTTACGTGTGATACGAGCGACCCGTGAGAGTCCAAATTGATAAGTCTCTATAGTTGACGGTTCAGCAGTTTTAACGACTTCATAACTCGGTTGCATGATTCATAGTTGCTAATTGATTGTTAGTTGCATTAAAATGTTTTAGGCTTTACATGTTGTAATTCGCTCTGAGATTGAACTCGTTCCATTAGGTCATTAGATGGAGTCTAGTTCTTGCTTGGGGACAAGCAAGGGTTTGGTTTGGGGAAGTTTGATGCGTGTCATTTATATGATGTTTTATACCTCATTTTACACGCATTTCAGAGCTCATTGGTGTAGTTTAAGCTACCATTTCCCCTATTTGCGTCTACTTTCGTGTTTTTGTACATTATTGCAGAAATGTGAAGAATTCAACGGAAATTGAGCTAAGTCCGTCCCCGAGTATCCTGCATTGCATATGACGTGAAGTATTCACTTAAGGAACGAGCTTGGTGCGCATTTCAAGGCCCAAAAGACAAATCCACGAGATTGTAGAAGTCAAGTACCAGCTAAAGCAGTCGATCGACCAGTACCCTTAGTCGATCGACCAACCACGGGATCCAGAAGCTACTGTACACTGCATCCCAGTCGATCGACCGGTCCCAGCAGTCGATCGACCACACCGCTACTTCAGACGAGAATTAAAAGATCGAGATTTATCAAGCCCATGAGTTATTAGGTTTAGGAATAATAGCTGCGTACTTTTCTTATATAACATAGCATGAGTTTTCAGAATATCTATCTAGTTTTTACCTCGTTTTACATTGAGTTTTAGTTGATAAAATAATTAGGGTTTGGGATATTATTTCGCATTGGATTTTCGTTGTGCTTTCAATCATTCCGTTACAATCCTTCTGCAATTTCGGTATTCCCTTACTCTTATTTCAGTTCATCTTTATTGCGTTGATAGTATATAAATTGCTAGTTAGTTTCCCGAAACCGTAATCCTCGTTTTATGTTAATCGTTTGCTCTTTTATTTCAAGCATGAATTCTTCTGTTTATTTAGTCAATCTTATTGTTGTTATCAGTCTTAGTATGAGTAGCTAATTTATTCGTGCTAGGATGTAGGGGAATTATAGTGTAGGCGGCGTAGAATGGACACGGCCTAAATCGCGTGTCAGTCAATCGACTGCCATACCTGGTCGATCGACTGACCACGTGAGGTTTTACCTTCGTTTTAATTGTTTTAATTCTTTATTCGACGAATCGAGTGCACACGACTAGTTGAATATTTAGGATGTGACTGACCCATTAGATCGAGAGATAGGGACAGTTAATTGACCGCCAATTAAAATGACTAAACTATGCTGAGATCGAAAGATAGGTAAAGTTTAGATTGTTAGTGTAACACCCCGGTTTATAAAAGAAGTCCTCGTCAAGACATTCCCTAATAAAACGGACTGTTACCATCTCGGTTTCCCGAGGTAGTGAATAACAAATTAAACTCCAAGGCAATTTATATAATATTTTAACTTAATTATTACAAATCCTCTGTTCAACTCAAATTACAAGAACTGACATAAATAAAAGGGAAAGTCTTCTAGATGATGATCTAGCTACTAAGTCGCCTGATCCAGTGTCTCACGCCCATCAAGCTCCCGTCCTATCTCTTAACCTGTCAAGTCTGCTCCCCATAAAAAGGTTCATCACAGGTGTTCACGAATACATAGGGTCAACCACGAGGTTGAGTAGGGAAAACAATGAAACAATAAAATATGATATGCATGCTCCTCCGTCACCTCCATCTCCATCTCAACTCATATCTCATATCTCATAACCCGGACAACCCAGCCATACCGATCCCCGGTAGACTATATATATCGACCGTAGCCGATCTGTCAGCTCGCAGCTGAGGACACCAGGGCAAGTCCTGCAGAACCCGTCTGGGCCTTATCACAACATCACATCGTATCTCAACATCGTCACCACCACATCATCCTCCAACTCCAATGCATATGAAATGCTCAACAGTAATTAATGCAATGCAATATGTATATAATTCACTGAACTGATAAATCATAAAGTCATGCCAGTTACCCGATGTTGTGATATCATACTCAATACGATAAATTCAGTCAATCACTTCCCGTATATAAATCATAACGTAAATCAACAACCAGGAATCAAGTCAACACAATTCAACAACGACGATAATAAGACAAGTGTATTTCCCTACCTCAAAGTGCCAGCAATTCCAATTAAGCGATTAAGCGATCCGAAAACTAAAGCAATGAATTTGATTATCGATCCTTCACGAATCCGTCACCTAAAACAGTTATAATATTTATAATTACTAACTACTAAATATAGACATCTCCCAAAATAGAAACTTTCCCGAAATACAGTCCCGACACCAAACTTATGCCCAACTGATAACTAAAATGACCCGATTAGTATTTGACCCCAACTTCCCAACATAGGAAGCTACTAAAGTAGAATTTCTTAAAAATGGAAACTTTCCCGATATAGTAACTTTTCTCTTTTAACAAACCCGACTCAAGATAATTAATTATGATTAATTATTATTTTATTTTAAACAACTCGGAACTAAAACCCAAAATGGTAATTAAAGGATTAACGAATTATACGATTAAGAAAACCCGACTTGAATTATTTAACTGACTCGGGAATTAAATTGGGTAACCAATATGATAATTAAACGAATTATATGATTAAGAAAATCCGAATCAAACATTAAACAACTCAAACATCCCGACTCAAACCCGAATCTAATTAATTTAATCAACTAGGGAATTAAATTAAATAACTAATTTAATGAATTAAACGATTTAAGACAAAACCCGAATCAAACATAGCACAATCCCCGCACCCGACTTCACACTCGCCCAACTCCTCACGCGCCGCCTGAAAACACCACGACAACCACCAGCCGTGGTCCCCACTTCGACCCCACCACCAACAACCACCACCACTGGTCGATTGCGATTGCCGCCGCCGTGAGTCGAACCAGGGCTGGCATTTGGTCTGGTTCACCACCACACCTCACCAAACGCCCTATTTTCACGACTCACCACCACCGCAAATCATTACTTAACCCCGCCAAACCACCACGACCTTGCTCTCCGTCAGCCCACGAACCCAGACACCGTGGCACCACCACTTCGACCTCCCCCGAGTCCACGGTGGTGCCACCCCAAACCTAGCCATTCTAAACCCACCTGAAAACCGCTGCTTAAACCCGTTTACTACCCCCATGTCGATGCCACCTTGCACAGCCACAACCACCACCTATAACCACCCTAACCACCACCACTACACTCGTCACTTACCACCCTACCCCTATACCCCATCCACAACCACCATAAACACCTCCCTAAGTCACGAAACACCCACAAACACCCGACAGAAAATATGAAAACAGGGGAAATGGGGTTGCTCTTACCTTTTTCCTGCCGCCACATCCGCCACCAGGGCCGCCCATTGACGTCGACCATAGCCCCTAGATCTTCCCTCTTTGTGTCGTCACTCACCCCCACGACCTCTCTCTCTCTCTCTATGCGTGAAGATAGAAGTTGGAGCTGATGAAAGGAGGGAGGCGGCTGAGGGAATAAGAGAGGAGGGAGGCGGGTTGAGGGTACTATTAGGGTTAGGTTTAGGGTTAGGGTTAAAATGGGCTTAGGGTTAAATGGGCTGAATAGTTATTGGGCCAACTCACATGGGTTAGCTCACAAATTCGAATTCTTATAAACCCGTCACAATTCACTTATATCGATACCACGCGAGTTAATTAAAATAGTTTACGTAATTATCGACTCAACAATTAACCCGATATAACTAGTAATATAAAATGTATAATAATTAATATATAATAATATCCATTTAATTTATTATATAAAAATACGGGGTATTACAGTTAGTCGCTTTTCAGGACGAGAGTCAGTATTAGTGATATTAGGGACTTATAGCGAGATCGAAAGATGTTATCTGTAAAGAGTGGACCGAGAGGACCTCTTGTTTCCCGCCTCATGTGTTTGATTTAGACCGACTTAGTTTGCTGCCGCCGAAACTATAGTGAACCGACCATCCTAGTACCCTTCTTTATATTTGATTTAATATTTTTCTTTAGTTTATTATTTTTATTGTTTTTAGCTATAGACCAAATCAAATCAACCCCCACACTTGTTACCTTAGACTAAATTTAGACAACTTTTAATTACATTCGCCTCCTTGTGGTTCGACCCTGTTACCACTAGCCTAGGTTAGTTTTAATAGGAATTATAAATTTTATTTTTGGTGCTCACAACGACGGGTATCCAATCTCTCGATGTAGGTCAGAGTTTACCAGATTAAAATAACTAGTCGCATGCATTAAACTAATTAAATAGGAATTAATTGCTACGATTAACTATTCAGACATATAATTGTTCCAGATCTAATATCCCGATTAAAACTGTCTCACAACCATGGATCCCCTAAATCCCAGCAATAGAAATTTAGCTACTCATGATTGAACTAATAAAATTAACAAGAATAACTATAACTAGATTAGACATGATAATAAGATGCAAATAATGATAAAGCCTACGATAAAACCAAAACAAAGAAGAGTAAAAACGAATAAGGAAAATAATAATTGAAGAACGAAGGTTAATTAAATTACCGTGATAAAGGAAGAAAGATTGCAAGTTTCAGATCCGAATTCCAAGCACAAAGCAACGTATGAAAGAATATTTAACAATATCAAAAGATAACCTAATAATGTTCTCAGCTTTTCTTTATATAGCAATAGCTGAAAATTATTAACTAAACAACTAATGGGCCGATGTAACTTATTAAACAAACACGGCCTGACAGCAAGAAATGGTCGATCGACTGGATTCTAAACTCCTAGGCAAATCCAGTTGATCAACTATATGCGGCAGTCGATCGACTTTTTCTTCTAAATAACAACGTTCGGCACTTCCATATGCACTACCACGCATTCCAAGACGATCGTTTCCGAGCTCAAGCTTCACTAGTATCAAAAAATACAACACCGGGGATGGGTTTTGGCTCATTCTTCACCACCTGGGTCAACATCCTACATGAAACATAATACGACCCAAAGTAATTGACACAGAGGAGAATAGTAGCTTATGCTACTAAAAATGACATAGAAATGCGTGCAAAACGGCAAAATAAAACATGTAAATGAAGCACGCATCATCGTCTCCACAAATGCAGGCTTATTCAACCTTTCACCGGTTTCAATGCCTCACAAATCGGTAACGGCCCATGACGTGCTTTGGCAAACCAAGGTTTCGTGGGAGAAGTGATGTCGCCTCAAAACCAGACAAACGCGCGGGTGCGTGCGGCATGGGTGCACGCGGAATGGTGCGTGTGGCGCGGGTGCGCGCGGCGTTGGTGGCCCATGTCCACATTCTCCAGTTGCATTGTAGTTTTAGTGTAACACCCCCATACACCAAGGTGCCTTACCAAGACCACCTAATGTATTAAAGTGCTACCATCTTGGTTACTCGAGGCAATATATATCAAAATGACCATAAAAGAACGTACTTTAATAGATAAGTTTAAAGTGATACATAACCAAATCCAAAACTTATCAAAAGAGATACATCTGTTCCAAATCCAATACCAACCAAAACAAATGTAAAGTTTGATAACATAGAGAAAGACTCTAAATGACTCGTGGTGACTTAATCCCAACTATCTTTCGCGCTTCCATATCATACCTACTCAATAACTGCTCACCATCCCCGAATGGATCACCACAGTTTTTAAAACAATTAAACGGGGTAAGTTACTGATTACACAATATAAGATAAAGCAATATCAACAACACATACAACCCTCCAACACCGTCACATCACCAATAACCTGACTAGCCTAAAGGTCTAGTCCTGCCAGATTACGGCCAAAACCAGTAATCCACACCGCCAGTGGGGGACCGCAGCCGTTTCCACCTATGCCCCGCTCATCTATACGGAGCGCAAACCCATGTTCCTTAATGTTCACATCCCCTCTTGTGGTAGGTTCCACAAGCGGCGAATCAAGGGCGTGAAACCACTCCCGCAGGTGACTCCACTCAGCCGAGGGCGTACCTCACGAACCACAGACAAACACAACCAATCAACTACTACATCAACAATTACCAATTCAATACAATATAGATCAATAATAACAATCAACCATCTAATACACATATAACTAATAACTGAATAAGAAAATCCTACCTGGAAATAAAATCACCAATATCGTCACAAGAGCGAATCAGAAACGTTCCTCTATGAAATCACCTCCTATCAACCATACAATCATACAATCACCATCTAATATCAAAATACTCCTAAAACCCCCAAATAACGCAACTAGGGTTTCAACAAAAATCAATGAAATAATATAAAAACTATACTATCTTACTCACAATGCGACGGTCTCAACGGCGTAAAGAACTCTTGATTCCGACGACACAAGCCTTAGGATTCGATAGCAATGCGAAAGAGAAAAGCAACGTAACTTTGTTTTATCTTTGTGAAGTTTAGAATAGGGTAAAAAGTTAAAAGAAACTTAAGAAAGATGTTTATATATCCTTCTCGCGTTGCTATCAGAACCCGACAATTAACCCGTAAAAACCAACTTACTCGATCGAGTAAGTGACTTAGTCGATCGAGTGGCCCCTACTCGATCGTGTTGCCCCTACTCGATTGAGTAACAATCAGACAGAACACTGTTTCTTACGCAAAACTCACTTACTCGATAGAGTACCCAACAGCTCATAAATCCATAGTATTACAATCTTCCCTCCTTAAAAATGAACTTCGTCCCCGAAGTTCAAACCCAACCTATAAGACATGAACTCCTAACACTAACTCCACCAACTATGCCTACCTCTACAACATAGCTCACGATATCGTATCAACTAAATTATAGCCTCCCGACACTAACTCCATACACTACCGAATACCATCCATAAACGCCACACAAGGCTCCGTCTCACTAACATATTACTTACTAGCAAATCCAATATCAAGACAATCCACCTAGCGAGATAAACCACCAAACGGAATGTTACATTTAGTGCCTATTTTGTAGGTAATAAAGCTTGGCCTTTCATAATGAATGACGGATTTGTCCCACAACTCAAATATGAACCTTTTCATGACTATCTTGCCCGGTTCTACTATTTTTGCGATGGTCTCATCTCCCATGGATATGTTCTTAATAAGGATTACTAGGGTCATTTTGTGCTTAATAGCATGGATTTTGAGACTCGAGAAATGGCTCTAAACTTGAGTAATAGGGGTGTCTACTACATGATCGGGCCGGAACTTTGGTATTTCTTAGATTTCATGGCTAGCCAAAGTCAATTACGGGAGATAGCACGCCAATACAATGTGTGGCGCATGCAAGTGGAGCTCAAAGTGCTTCAAGCTCATTTGGAATAACTTTCTCAAAAGGAAGCGAGCCAATGCGAGCTTATTACCTCTACTTATGCTCTCGCAACCTCCCAATGTGAGTCTTTTCCTTCTAATAATCTTGAATTATTGGATGATGATGATGATAGACCGACTTTCGTGGTTAAAATACCCCCCCATTGTCGTTCCAATTGACCATTTCGTGGAGGAGGTAGTTAAAACAAGTGTCATAGATAATGTTGGGCCCGATTATCATTAAAAGGATTTGGTTTTAACTGAGTCATTTGATACCTTTGAAAATCCTTTCACATGGGATGTAGTTGACCCATTTGAAGTTGATGGGGGACTTCGTGATGCTAATTTAGAGGTTAAGTGGGATGCACCCCCCCCCCCCATTTTTGATGTGTCCTACCACTTAAAGTTTTCATACCACTAAATTGAGATCGTTCATGATTATAATATTTGCACTAACGGTTTATTTTATGGTCTTAAGAATGATGCTCCTTCTCTTGCTGACGAGCGGAGTACGGTGGTTCTATTTGATAAGATTAATCCTTTCTTGCCTTTGATCTTTCATGCTTATATCTTATCAATTGCTGACATATGCTTGCGTATTGCTCATGTGCAGGAATATGATCAACTTTTAAGGGGCGTTTTTCAGAGGACAGTGGATATTCGTTTTGGAAAATTTATTTCATTTATGCTTTTTGAGACAATAGTTTTGGGACAATTGAAATTTCCATTTGGTTTTGATGTAATAGTTAGGACAATAAGAGTATTAGCATGCTTTAGTTTGTAGTAGCTTGTCTTTTGCAGGTACTTTGTCACATGAATTGGACTACCTCATTTTCAAGCTAGCTTGGGGGAGGCTTCTACACTTTAGTATGCTTTCTTTCCTTCCTTTATTTTCGCATGTATCATCCCATCTCCCCTTATTGGGTGTTATTCTTTGTTTTCCACATTGAGGACAATGTGTTATTCTAGCTTGGGGGAGGGATTTAGTGTGTCTTGTTATTTAATTGCTTTCAAAATTCAAAACAAATTGAAAAATTGAAAAAATTTCATAAGTGTTTGTTGTGTTCACCCTTTTATCTTATGCATAATGTCATCTTTCCTTGCCTTTCCCTTTTTATAAGCTAATGAATCGCGCTTTTGATGGGTTTTGCATACGTGGGGATGTCTTGACATAGTAGGTGGGGGTGAAATTTGAACCAAATAAGCTTAATGTTGACTTTAGCAAGCCACAAAATGGTAAGGTAGAGCCTCTTTGGACCGGTACATCTTTTCCCGGTCTCACTTAGGTGAGTGTACGTCTCCTTATGGTGTGTGTTATATCAATAACGCATAAGTATGGTTTTTATTCCTCTATAAGCATTACTTTCATTATATGCTTGCATTTGAAGCCATTCACATAGACATTGTTGCCCATTTCTAGCTCCTCCTTACACATATTTACATTTGTCTAGCTACATTATAAACTTGCCTACCTTGTTAAGCTAGTAGCTATGTTATTGGTGTTAGGGTGCTCATTTGGGATATACTTAATTTTTAGTCTTTCCGAGCTTGGTTATGCCTGAATTGTTATTTTCTGGAATTGGTTAATGAAAGAAAGAAGTGAAAAAGACTTTGTGCAAAAGAGAAAAACTGAAAAAAAAAACAAATGATGAAAGAAAAAAATAAGCACGAATTGAATTAAGAAAAAAAAGAGTGGAATTAAGAAAGTTCTCATGTTCTATTATCATCTTTTGAAGTGTATTCTTATGGTTTGCATTGAAATTTTCGGTTTAGTTTTGGGATTGGGCATCCTTTCATTTGGTTGTTGCTAGCTTGACTTAGCTCCACATAACCATAATTCATATGTTCCCCTTTCTTACCCATTACAAATTGCCTTCTTCCTACCCATCGACTTCTTTTATATGCTTGCATTTTGATTGTATTTTACTTGTGATTTGAATTGACTACCGTATTAGATTGCGGGCACACACTCATAAGTCGAGGATAGGTGAGTGCTAATCACACAAAAATCCTTTCAAATATAAATGAGTAACGAGTGAATCGTGAGAGTCCAATGTCAAAAAGATCATGCAAGGGCCGAAAAGTTCATGTGAAAGTCTTTATGCTATGCCACCATATAAATCTCATCCATGTTGTTGCATTATCCCTATGCCCATGTTGTTGCATTATCCCTATGCCCATGTTGTTTCGGGATTTGATTCATTGTACTTTAAAGTTACTTGACGGGAATTGCATTTGGAAGGGGTGATTGTTGCTCGTACCCTTGTTCTTATCATACATTATTTTGTGTGCTTGCTAGAGGACAAGAAAGGTTTTAGCTTGGGGGAGTTTGATAAGTCCATTTTTTATATACTTTAACCCCTATTTTAGTCGATTATTGCATTTCTATTAATGTATTTGTGAGCTAATTTCGTGTTTTAAGTAATTTTGCTCGTATTCATTGCATTTTGTAGGAAATGAAGCACTCGGTAGCTTTTTCCCGTCAAATTAGCATTCAGCCAAGTTCACGAGGCTAATGTGAGCAAGTCTTGATCATGCAAAGGAGTTTCGGGAAGCATAGGGGTATTTTGGGAAGAAATTGGAAAACCCGAGCAAGAGGAAACCAATCTTAGTTGGTGGATATGTAAAGAAATGAAGTCCAAGTAAAAGCCCAAGCCATATGCATGCATTGGATGCCAAAGGATGCTATGATGCCTTAGACGTACTCTTAAACAAGCTTGCATTAAATTCCACATTGTCATTAAGCATGAAGTTAAGACGGAATTAAGACAAATGAGTAAAAATCCACGACCCAGATCGGGGTAGGGTGGCCCCGATCGGAGTGCCCCTATTTCACCTTATTTTCGTTACTCCCTTTGGTCCTATATAAAGGGTGTTGATCCGGGACCTCAAACACACTTTATATACACTTATTACACCTCTTTCCACACACTATTATATATGTTTTAGTCTTTGTTTTATAATAGAATATAGGTTAGCTTTCCTTTATGTTATTTACATTTCCTTTAGCATTTTGATATGGTACTACAATTTCCATTCAAGCATTTGTTCTTCAATTCCAAGTTTCATTTCCAATTATTAAGGTAATTCTATTTCTCGTATTGTTCTTTTATCTCCCTTGTCATCTCCATTATCAATTAGTTATTATGATTATCATTAGTTTAATTATGCAAGAGTTGTTGAAATTGTCTAGGGAATAAGGGAAACGATGCATAAGTAGTTCTTGCAATTGTTGAATTAGGATGTCAGAATATCGTTTCATTGTTTCTTTCACATGTTTGCTTTGTTTTGTTAATGTTTGATAAATGATCACTATCTTAGATTAAATTCGTTAATACACTTTTATAATTCGAGATGCACGAAATTGAATTAGACTAAACATGTATTAGTAGGACGACCTAGTCGTAATGAGAGTTCTCTAGGACCTGACCTATGGTTGACAATAATGCCGATAGGGGGTTGTCTTTAAGCCTAAACAATTAACAATTCTATCAACTCCTTTGTTTAACTTTAGCATTTACATAATTTGCATGTGACTGTTTTATCACAAGTTTACCAACCAAACCAAGCGATCAATTGATAACCGACCTAGATAGAATTCACTCATAACAACTTATATAGAAACTCTCGTCTCCTTGTATTCGACCCCTACAACTATATTCATTTGTGTCTAGGGTATTTATCTTTGATTCGTTATACGACAAGCCTATCAAAAACCATTAGGGTACTAATCTCCGACATCTTTAGCAATGATAACATAACAATCAAAATTAATTTTATTGAAAAAGGAAACCATCAATTTGTGGGGGATCAAAAATTTTCTAATTAGAGGACAACAAACTCTTCCAATTAGTTTAGTTTACTTTTTTATTTTTTAACTAGTTTTATGACCCGTGAAAATCACGTGTTTGATTGTTTTTGCTCTTCTATTTTTGCGGTATCGTTCATGAATGCGTTATTCGGCTTGTTTTTCTTCTTGCTTATTATCTTGGTAATATGTTGGTAGGATACCTAAGCAAGGCAATAAAGAGGGTCCTGCCACAAGTCCTGAGGATAAGATATATTATAACTAAGGGGGTTTGGGAATTTATTATAATAGAATAGTTCGAACTTATTGGAAATCACAAACTTTTTATTGAACAATGACACCAAAACCCATGAATCCCTCATTTTAAAGAACATCTGAATGTCCATTCTCTAATTTCGAAGGCTAGTATTGCATATAGATTAAATGGGAAATTGTACTGTCTTGTGTTTCATCAGAGTACTTTAAACAACTTATTCTCAAAGCCTAGAAGCAAAAGTCAACACAAATTATGGAAAAACGTAAAATTTGTTGGAGTAGTTGTCCTCCACAATAGTGCGTGACCATATTAAATCTCATTAATGAATATGCATGGGATATTCATTGGCAATAGTAGTCAGCTGCTCAACGTATATCGGTAGCGGTTGGCCAACTAAGGTTTGACGTTACTGTCGTGAGACGGCGGTGTTCAGCTGATCCCTTTCGGTCACACCTAAAGGAACGAGCCCCAACACGAAAACTAATTAATTGTATAAGATACAGTTTAATTAGTCCCTTGATAAATTGGCTAAAAAGTTAGTCGATTAATTTATTTAGAGAGATATCGAGTTGTGAACTCGAGGCGCGGAAATTGTTATTTAATTATGCGATAATTGAATAATACTTATTTGAGACGGGAATTAATGATTAAGCAGTTAATTATTAAATTAGTACTAATTTACTAATGTGATTAGTATTAGTACGTAAATATATGTGTAGCTGTACATATATATTTACGAAGTGTTTCTAAAGACGGAATTAATTGGGAAACGTTTTTAACATATAAGATGCTAAAGACGGAAGATTTATATCGATTTGTGAGACAAATTGTAAAATCGAAATGGACCCGTGTGAGGGCACATTACACTGTTCAAAGTTGTGAGTGGAAGGATCATGATTTATTTCCATGCATGCTTTTTTTTCCACTAAACTTTGTTCTTCCCAATTAACTTTTATTCTATTCAAGACCCACTTTCATTGAGTCATAAAAAGAAAAGAAAAAAACACTCTCCATAAGACCCCATTGAACCGTCCAAAGCATGGTGGACAACAACACTTGTGTTGTTCATTTTTCCACTCAGCTTTTGCATGTGGAAAATTCTAGAGTACATCTCTCTAAAATCCAAGGAAAATCAAATTACTAATTGCTAGTAATAAATCTTAAATATTTACTAAGTTTGTTAGTAATATTTACATATTATCAAGGGTGTCCTAAATAATATACCTAGTTAATATATATTTAGGATTTTGGGTAAGTTCTTGAGTGCAATTTGAGAGGAGGCTTTCTATTTGAAAGCTTGGATTTATGGAGGATCTTGCCATATATTGAATAGCTCAAGAACAACCAAGATGGTGATCTTGTTGTGCCTAATATTACCATTCTCAATGTAAAGAAAATTGTTTTCCACTTCTTTTATATTTTAATGCTCATATATTACATGCATAATGCATAGATCCAAAGATTTCCAAAATAAATAAATTTTGATAACCTAATTAGAGAGGTCTAATTTGGGGTTATGGTCTTTCAAGTGGTATCAGAGGTTTGCCTTGTATTATGCATGTTAATTTTAAGCATTTTTATCTAATTATGAGAATTTAAAATCAAAAAAACATAGTTAAAATGAAGATGGTCTTTCAAGTGGTATCACATGCAGTTTTTACAAATGTTCTGTAAAATTTCGTAAAACATTATGAAGATTTGAATGTTTAATGATATATAATGGTTAAAAATCGATAAAAATCGACTATTTTATTCAAAAATAATAAACGGAATTTTCTGGGTATGAAAATTTTTGGTATATTCCAAAATATGTTTTATATGATAAAAGTGAAATTTAGAAAAAGTTTTCACACTTTTTGATGTTTATTGGATTTTATTCGATAAAAACCGATAAACATGGATGTTTTTGTTCATAAAATTAATTCAAAATTTTTGGACTAAATTTTTGACCTTTTTAGGTCCCTGGAAGAGTTCCAGAATGTACAAATTTTTTGTGTCAAAATGTTGTAATGGTTAAAATTATTTTTGAATTGTTTGTCAAGGTTGTGATAAAAACCGATTTAAATAGCACATGGAGAATATCAATTCAAACTAGTTCTTATTAAGAAATTAGTGGGACTAATTTTGAGTTCTAAATCAGTTTAGACAATTAGTTTGAGCTTAAATGAGATTTAAGTGTTGATTATTGATTTTTAACGAGTCAAAATCGATAAATTCCGCAAAACCGAGCTTTTTTTAAAAAGATTATGCTAAAGGGGCGATTTAGGCATGAAAGTTACAGCATTTTATTTATTTTATTGTTGGAGGAACGAACGTCATTTATTTAATTATTTATACAATTTTTTGTACCTAGTATGGCCTAGTTTATTTTTAATCGTTATTTCCCGAAATGTATGGGAATAACGATTTGTTTGTAATCTAAATACGATCTCATATCGTCGGTTTGTAATTAATTAATAGTTATTTATTTATTTAATTAATTAATGTATAATAGGAATAGCTATGTAATTTGATTGTAATAGTTATTTTTACCGGCGTTTCCAAAAGACGGATTTTACATGGAGACGGAGTCTATTTTAGAAGAGGTTCCAAATCCCACAAGACGGTGCATGCTTGGAAGAGGTTCCAATGAAGATGCTAGGGACCAAGGAGTTGGTTTCCGAATATGTAATAGTCTAGTTAATTTGATTAGCTAGGTGGCCATACTAGGACTTATCTGTTTTTGCATGTTTTATTTATTTTATGCTAGTTCATCATGCCGAAATCACCACACATGCATTTTATTTGGTTTCATGCTTTTATTTTTCTATTGTCGATTTAAAGTTATCGAAGATTCGCCTAGTTAGTTCACTTAAAGGAGAATGATAACTAATTGACAAGATCTCTCGCATTCTTTTAGTTTAAAATTGAGATTAGCCTTACCAATTATTAACACTTATGAATCCCTTGTTCATTAGAGTCATGCTCGCCCAAGCGGGGTGTTCTCTTTTTACCTCGGGTAAGTAGGGTGATAAGGGTTATCACGCGCCAAAATTGGTTGGACTCAACGGGGTATAAGACGGACTTGTATTCCGGGGCTAGTAGATGGGTTTGTTGAAATCCGTCGATCAAGAGCTCTAAAGGTAGAATTAGTCAAGCGTTGACTTACCGAATTTACACAATTATGGAATGTTTCACCCAAGCGATACTTATTTTTGTCTAAAGACGGATCTTGGACTCATTTATACTCTCTCCGTACCACACCAAAGGTAACATTTACTATAAACGGACGTACCACACCAAAGGTAACATTCCTTATTTGGCCCACAACATTACCAAGTTATCCTTATAAACATTTGATATTTACACAAAATGCCACTACATACCCCACCTACGAAACCACAATTAAACACTCAATTACATACCTCACCTATTTATTCCCTCTTTACCCTTACTTTTTCCACTTTTTCTTAAATACTCCATTTTTTCCTACGTTACCTTTGGTGTGGTATGGAGGGAGTATAATTTAGTGAGGGATCATTATATAAATGGACTTGATAAAAAAAAATGTTTATCAAGTTTTTAAAACATTGAATGTTAATTTTTTCCTATTTGTCGCTCATTCTCATAAATGTATTTACTATGACATCGCACATTTCATCCTCCTTTCATCCTCTATTTATTATTTTATTCGTTGTCGTTCTTTTATAGAAAGCGGTTTCTTTGATGGAATTTGGTAGCAATGATTGAAAATATGATTTACCAAATCACCTACATACCTTATAACGATTTTTGCGATTATTTTACAACTAGCGTCCATACATATGAAAAGGGATTTCGTGTTGCAAACTCTTATTGCGAGTTTAAAAGGGAGTCACATTTTATCAAGAGAGTCTTGGTTTCGGAAGTGACACCTCCGTCATGATGATGACATTTAGTTTTAATTACTCAAGAGTAATTCAAAGTTTGCGAAAAGAGTTTCCAAAAACACAAAGAATACTCCAACATGATACCGTCAAATGGCTCACTACGAGAAAGGCCAAATCGATTGTTTATGCGCTAAAGAGTTTAGACATATGACGACAATTGAACGGTTGGGTAGTCCAATTTCGCAAGAAGTTGAGATTTTGCCACATGTTGCACTCACTTTATAGTAATTTACTCTTACTAAGTGTATAAATATCACGAATGACATGAAGAGAGGTGTTAATGAGATTCACTTTTGCTTGTTGAAGCAAAGAGGAATGTGAAAGTGAGTGGGAGTTAAGAAGAAGCAACCCTAGATGTATGCGATAGGACAAAGTTGAAGGAGACATCTACTCAAAGGATAGGTTAGTTCCACTATCTTGGTATGAGATACCAAGCACGGGTCATTTCTTTGTAAAGAAGTTTACATGAATTAATAAAACGTAAGACGTCTAGCATAGGACATTTTTGTATCGAAATGATGCTAGAGTAGCAACGATTTCTATACCGACAAATGTACCTAAATTTGTTTTTAAAAGAATGTAATCATCTATGTTTATACATAGAAGGCATCACTCATGTGATTTAAAACAAAAGGTTGTACCTATTCCTATGATAATTTTGTGGTTGGTTTAGACCACACAAGTTAGAGGTATTTTACATTCTTCTCGAAAACTAAATATTATTCTATCTTGTAGATTTTAAAGTATCTAATCCGGTGAACCCGATTGATCAAACCTCAAGTAAATTCGTTTAACATGTAAACGATAAGCACATCGAACAACTATTTGATTTAGAATCTTATGGTGTGTGTGCATGAATTATTATTTCTTTTGCAGAAAAGAAAAACAAATATTGAGGTGATTGACCATATACATACGGATGTGTAAGGCCAACAGTAGGTTATATATACTTCGTTACTTTTACCGTAATGTTAAGTAGATATGAAAACTTCGTATCTACTTAATAAGACATAAAAGTGATTTTTTGAAACGTGGAATATTTTTAAAATGAAGTAGTAAACCAAAAGCTCGGAAAGATCAAAATGTTGATCGGAAATTTCAAAGTAATGACTTTGAAGGTCAAATGGGTAATATCAAGTAATGACCTTGATAATCACTAAGATGATTGTGAACCAGTTCACATATACCTTCTCCTAGGGACACCATAGAGTATAGTGTATTCAAGAAGATAAACCAAACTTTATGAGATATAGTTTGAGGTTTTTCGCAATTTTGTAAGCTAATTTCTCACTAAAATTAAAAAACCCGACTATAATAGCCTAATTGACTCCATATGAGATATGGATAGGGAGGGTCCCTAGCTTGTCATTTTTATATATTTGGGATCATAAATGTTTATGTTCAGGACCAATTTATGTATTTATGAGGGTGATCCAAACTTGAACCACATGGTTTTCACTCCTTCGAAACGAGAATAAAGAGTTTTTGGCTCGTAATGCTGTCTTTCTAGAAATATTTTCATTTTCTGAAAGACAGAGTGGGAGAAATTTTGAACTTACGGAAGTCCAAGACCCACAAACTGAGTACAATGCAAGGAGACGTTCTTTATTGAGGCTTAGTGGTTATAAGGAGATAATTTTGCGATAATATTGCGTTACTTTTCTAAAGTGACGAGTCTTCAACCCTTATCAATGGCTTTTCTATAGTATGAACTCTATGTGATGGCATGACACCATGCAATTTGTGATATGGAAGGAAGCATGAGATATTTTCGAGACTTAATTTGGGGTGAATACTTTGCACCAAATTAAGTTATCTTGATCCTGTCATAAAGGTTACATAAGATGTTTCAATTTCGAGTTGGTTACAGAGAGTTTGTGACAACCCAAATACCTTTATCAATTCATATGTTCTTAGCAATATTGCCTCTCATAATGATGGGACTGACCAATGGATAATAAAACTTTCTCCTTGAATGTAACTCATGAAGGGAGAAGGTTTGTTGATCTTGTCAATGCTAAGAAGCCTAGCATGCTTGAAAGATCCCTTTTGTGATCTTATATACGTCAAGGAATTGGAACCTTGGGTTCAATCATGTCGTTAATCAGAATGGTATTACTCGAGTTGTCGAGGTACCATGATGATACATGGAGTTTAGTGGGAGCTAAGGTGAGTTTCTTAGTCTAAATATGTGTTTGACATATTAGTGACTAGAAATATTCTCGGGTGAATACTTGAGAGTAGCATGGCACATCTTAAATATCCAGATCTAATGAGATAGATCTCCATGGATATTAGCATTTTAGTCAAGAGACTTATGTGATAAGATTTTTGACTCGTTCAAGTTGTTGAACACAAAACATGATCTCTTTTGCTTCCGCTGCAGGATCTATTAAATATGCTAAAAGCTGCTCTCGTCGGGACTTATCATATTAAGAATATGCGAAGTCATTAACAATCATTTCCTAGTGAGTGTCACTAGATGATTATCAAGAGCATCCTTGAGTACTTGAGAAGCACTAAGGATATACTCTTGTAGTTTGGAGGAATTTATGAATTTTGTGTAAAAGGGTTACACGATAACATTCCGATGTTTATAAGATGTTATGGGCCTAGTTTAGGAATGGTTAGCATGTAAAAGTGTTATGTGCATAAAGAATAATATGTATAAGGAGTTATACATATATGTGTAAGGAGTCATACATATTAGATGTCATATGAAGGATATGTATGTATAAGTGTTATACGTACAAATCACGAACCAAAACTAAGTACATTACAACATCCGATGTTGTAAAAGAGACAGTTGATATCCGGAGTTTAATGGAACTAGAGTAGTTCTGTTAGCCGAATATCGTCTCCCGAGAGACTGTGAAAACAGTGGGAGTGTTTGACTGACTTTAGAACCAGAGTCTAAAAACTTGTTTAGACATGTACTCAGAAAGGTTATATGTGATGATAAGATTACATAGAACAAAGGAAAATAGCAATGGAAATTAGAGTGATGCAACTGTTGCTAATCCTCTAACCAAAGTCGTTGGCATAAGGTAGACATGATAGTTATGTCATCTCAATGTGATTGAGGAGTATAACTAAATTGCTGAAAATAGTTATGTAAATATTGGATAGAGTATTAATATTTACGTAAGTGATGATCACATTCATTGTTTGAGTCTCTTCAAGAACTCAATTATTTAGTTTTGGCTGAAAACATTTAATACCTTATTTATCCGAATTGGTTGTGGAGACAATGTTAAACCCTAATTCAAGTGAATAGGATGAACATTGTATTAGCCCCTAGTCACTTAATGAGGTGACGTCTCAGAGTGACTAGATTGTAAGACGATTGATGGTGGGTTCAGCACCATAAGGTCATAGGGATGACTAGTCTTTTACATAGGCAGACTATGGGACACTTTGCCGGGCAGTGACATATATAGAGTCCCTTAGATATATTGCAGACGCCTGGTTGTGGCAGGGACTTCTATGATATTCCTATGAGTCGATTCTTCAAACTGGAGACAATTATCTGAGCCAGTGCAGTTTTCGAATGACTTTGGTTTTTGTCTCAGGTCGTACCATGAAAGGAGGCCAAAGGGCATCTACTGGGTCGTGGTGATCTGTATTGTGCAAAAGGATAGATAGGGCGGACATGAATTGTCCACCCACGTTTGGTTTATACATCTCTAAGCCACTCGAGGAGTTGTGACTGGGAAATGCGTAGACACGCTCAGAAGTAATCTATGGTAGATTTTTCCGGTCTTGCAGTCACACTCCTGATCGAGAAAACCACTCACGATATGTTCATGTGCAAGTGCGACCTAAAAGACACCTTGCATTGAGTGGGAGATAGTTATTAAAACGGACAAGAGAATCCGTAACACAACCTTGTATAGTACAAGCAGTATATTGTTGGGATAAGGTGTTATCCACAATTGTGTGTTATAATCATCGCACAACTTGTCTCGGACAAGTGGGAGATTGTTGGAGTAGTTGTCCTCCATAATAGTACGCGACCATATTAAATCTCATTAAGGAATATGCATGGGATATTCATTGGCAATACTAGTCAGCTGATCAACGTATATCGGTAACGGTTGGCCAACTAGGGTTTGACGTTACTGTCGTGAGACGGCGGTGCTCAGCTGATCCCTTTCGGTCACACCTAAAGGAACGATCCCCAACACGAAAACTAATTAATTGTATGAGATACAGTTTAATTAGTCCCTTGATATATTGGCTAAAAAGTTAGTCGATTAATTTATTTAGAGAGATATCGAATTGTGAACTCGAGGCGCGGAAATTGTTATTTAATTATGCGATAATTGAATAATAATTTATTTGAGACGGGAATTAATGATTAAGCAGTTAATTGTTAAATTAGTACTAATTGACTGATGTGATTAGTATTGGTACGTAAATATATGTGTAGCTGTACATATTTATTTACGGAGTGTTTTTAAAGACGGAATTAATTGGGAAATATTTTTAACATAAAAGATGCTAAAGACGGAAGATTTATATCGATTTGTGAGACAAATTGTAAAATCGAAATGGACCCATGTGAGGGCACATTACACGGTTCAAAGTTGTGAGTGGAAGGATCGTGATTTATTTTCATGCATGCTTTTTCTTCCACTAAACTTTGTTCTTCCCAATTAACTTTTTTATTCTATTCAAGACCCACTTTCATTGGGTCATAAAAAGAAAAGAAAAAAACACTCCCCATAAGACCCCATTGAACCGTCCAAAGCATGGTGGACAACAACACTTGTGTTGTTCATTTTTCCACTCAACTTTTGCATGTGGAAAATTCTAGAGTACATCTCTCTAAAATCCAAGGAAAATCAAATTACTAATTGCTAGTAATAAATCTTAAATATTTACTTGTTAGTAATATTTACATATTATCAATGGTGTCCTAAATAAAATATCTAGTTAATATATATTTAGTATTTTGGGTAAGTTCTTGGGTGTAATTTGAGACGAGGCTTTCTCTTTGGAAGCTTGGATTTATGGAGGATCTTGCCATATATTGAATAGCTCAAGAACAACCAAGATGGTGATCTTGTTGTGCCTAATATTACCATTCTCAATGTAAAGAAAATTGTTTTCCTCTTCTTTTATATTTTAATGCTCATATATTACATGCATAATGCATAGATCCAAAGATTTAAAAAAATAAATAAATTTTGATAACCTAATTAGAGAGGTCTAATTTGGGGTTATGGTTTTTCAAGGTCCTCATTATCTTTGTCTTTTTACTGATTGTTGTCTTGTTGTGTTAATCACTGTCGGTCCCCTTTCGGTTTTTGTTCCTTGCTTTTTTTCTTACGGTGTTTAGATTGTCTCTGGATTTTGAGGTCTCTTGACTTTGTCACGGTGGTTATTCAGTTCACTCAACATTGATGGCTTTTGGTGTTCTAGTACTTGATATATTGTTATTATTGTCAATTAGAGACGATATGAATAATGCGTAGAAAGCGTTCTAATAAAATACAACTTATGTTTATCTTACTAATTAGGCTAAAATTATAAATTTATTTTCTTGAATGCAAAGGAGTTTGTTAAACTTTTTCAGCAAATAATACATTTATAATTCTTGTCAATTTGTCGGTCATGCAACATCGTCCTTGTAAATTCAATTGATTTCCAACGTATTGGGAAAAATATTATTCAAATGATTTTTGTATAAAGAAAGACCTAAGTTATATACTTAAATTACTAGTAAGGAGTTGATGACATGTGACTTATATAAATAATATTTTAGAATAAATACGCATTCAATATTTTTTAAAATAAATTTTATGTGAGCAATTTTTGGGAGGATACACGAGAAAATGTATCTGTTCAACAATGACATCATTCTAATTTCATTTCTATATCTCTTGTCAATTAGAGTCATCTCTATATCTCTTGTTGTTGGTGAACTTTTATGTGAGAAGTTTTAATGCCTATCTCAATGAATTCCAAAGAAATAAGGATACACAATTTGTATTATTATACTTCCCTTTTTTTAATTATCACCTCATTTGCTTGTGCGCAATAATTAAGATTAGGAAAATGTTTGCAATTGGTGGAGTAATGTGAGAATTTTACCCTTAAACGATGACATTTTTTTGTAATTTTTAAAAAAAGTTATAAGAAGCATTTGGTAAAAAGCACGTCCCAAAGTAGAAATTAAAGAAAAAAAAGTGATAATATAAAAATAGACAAAAAAAGAGAAGTGGAGTGATAATTAAAAAATATTCGTAACAATTGATTATGAGAAAAGAAAAATATATACAAATCATTACAATAAAAATAAACATTTCTCGAAGAAATATTGGGAGTGCTAGAAGAAAATATTTGATGGAAAACAAAAAATGATTTAACGGCTTGAAAGCATTCAAAGTTGAAAGAATGGATGGAGAAAGATCATAGGATTCCAATCAAAAACCATGCAAAATATTTACCTTGATCCACATTAAAAGATCCCATTTATATCCTTGGAGCATATAACTTCAACACTTCCATTAAGACATTTGATTTACAATCTGTTTGTTGACTAAGATATTTGATTTAAAACCGGATTGACAAAATACAAGTTGAAGAGTACACGGAAAACTAATAAAGTGCACGAAAGAGTGTAAGACAATTTAGTACAATTTATTAAATTTGTCAATTAATATTCAAAGGGTTGGAATATATAATGTAACATGTCACCAATAATTAGATATTCATACTAAAATTTGATATTGCGCATACAGCATAATAAAAAAAATGGAAAACTCAATAAAAATGAAAAATATATTCAAGTCAAAAGATAATTGCAAAGAAGTTCCATAACCATTATTTCCAAATTTCGTGCAATGTTTTTGATATGTGAGTATGCATGTCATCCTCCTGCAATTTTAATATAAACACAATAATAATAATAATAATTAAATATGATTCTAACTCTTAATTAATTTAAAACATAAAATGAATAAAAAAATTAAAAAATTCAATTGGTTATATATGCATACTTTACTCACCAACTTTTTGGATGAAAATGAGAAATAGGATTTTTGTAATATTTATATAAGAATTTTTTTGTAATTAATTATCTAACTAATTTCAAGAATTTATTTGAGAGAAGAAGAAGAATGTTTTGTGAACTAAGGGGGAGATAAAAAATTATGGTGAAATAAATACAAAGTATAATAATTGTGAGAAAAAACCAAAAGACCATTTATTAAATAAAAGAAATAAAAATTAAATTAATAGGTAGATTGATACAAATTTATGAGAGGAAAATAAAGACTTTGTATTAATTTGTTTTTTTTTGTGTTTGCAACTAATATTTTTTATTTTGTTTGTATTTTATAAGTATGTAACACATGGTTAGAGATTACTTTTAGATAGATAATTGACAGGGCTGTCGTATATCTATCAAAAATAATTAACAAAACTAACTATATAGCTAGGGAAGTCAGGTCGATCTCCTCAGGGAGGCAAGATATCTGTATTAATACCTATCAAAAATAACTAACTATATAGATAGGGAAGTCAGGTCAATCTCCTCAGGGAGGCAAGATATCTGTAAGAGTCCGTCTATTTGGTCACAAATGGGGGGGTTTGTAATTGGTTTTCTAAACTAAAATATTTAAAGGAAGAGAAGCAAGGAAAGAGCAATAAAGACAAAAAATGAGAATAAACTATCAATAGAGAGGTGGCATGTCAGGATTTTGATTCACTACGGTAGTCCAGTGACTCAACTATAAACAACTTAGATAAATTACTGCGAGACGGATATGGAAAGGTCCTTCCGGTCCACTTTCTACCCTAGATTCCCACTAACTTAACTTCCGTCCTCGTCAGGGTAGTCTACTGTTCATAGCAGACCTATTTAGTCCAATATTTCTATCCAGGATTAAATTTAACCAGATTAAAAGGGTGACTCAGAAGCGTGCACTCAACTAAGTCGGTAAATACAGTTATATTGCTATGGGGACAGAGTCTCACAATTAATTCATCTAACCTATTTACTATATCGTCACATTTCTATCGTAGATCCCCTAATCCTAACATGAAACAGATTTAGCTACTCATGCTATTAATATTATCAAAACAAATAACAATGAAATAACTAACATTAAACATAATGAAATAATAATAAAATTGCATAAAAGAATTAGGGCAGAAATTAAAGAGAATAAAACAAGTAATTAAAGTAAACAAAATAAAGAATTAAGATTAAAAGAGAGTAAGGGATTACAATCGCAAGAATCCGGCGTAAAGAACAACTAAATCCGAGCGAGAAAATCCGAAAGCAAAAGTTACAGTGAAAGAGAGAAAGCAACGTAGTGTTTACAGTGGAATCTTTTTTCAACTCTTTTTTTCATTTTCATTCATTTTTTTCTTTTCATTCCCTTTGATTTTTCCACCAACTTCTGAAATCAGATATATAACCAAACTGCAGTAAAGTATTCCAAACAACTACTCATCACTAGCTTGGCTAGGGTAGGCAGAAATATAGAATGTAGCTAATAGGACTTAAAGACAATTTGGCTATATGAGGTTCATGGGTAGAACGAAATAAAAGGGAAATGCCCCTCCTAACATGTGTCACCATCCACAGACCGAATGTGTACAGGTATTAAGAAGGCTAGACTCATGCTTATGCGATTTGATGTTACATGCCTTACAGAGAGTACTACTCACATCCTAAATGAAACCGGTCATGAATGTCACCAGTTTATAAAGGTCTAACCTCAGAATGTAATGTAGCTTGCCAATATGTGAGTCAAGTCTATTCGTTCAGATAAGAGAGAAACGAAAACTCGTAGATTATGCACATTATCATGCCAACTAAATGCCAAGAATATGCAGGGCTAAGGTAGGGATTCAATGTAGCGTTAAAGTTCAAACGTTCCGACTCAATTAAACGTGAAATTTTTTAATTTTATGTGATTTTTTTAATTTAAAAACGACAATGCATGCGGAAGTAAATAAACGTGCAAACGGAAATGCAAGAAAACATGCAGACACAGATATGGATGCATACCTCCCCAAACTACAATGCCCTCATTGTACCAAATATAGGGAAAGAAATGCAAACAAAGGAAAAAAGGAAAGCAGGGGTCGGAATACTTACAAGACGTCATGAAAAGGGACCTCCCCAAACCGATCATGAACATGGGAGGTCATAAGAAGTCAAGCAGTAGCTCAACAGACGAAAAGTAGCATCTTTAAGATGAAACAGCTCGATCGAGTGGCTTGGAATAGCTCGATCGAGTGAAATCGTGTCAGAAATGCTCGATCGAGTGAAATTATTACTCGATCGAGTAGTCGTGGATATGCAGCTTGTCGATCGAGTATAGATGTTACTCGATCGAGTGATTCTCAACTCAAATGTGCTCGATCGAGTAGAAAAACTACTCGATCGAGTTAATACACCTGCAAAACACGATTAAAGAGCAGGGGAAAAACAAAGGATGCATAGTTCAGCGTTTAAAGTTCAACAAAAAGCTAAATGCGAAGGAAAAAGTTCAAAAAAAAATACAAGAAAACAATCCGGGTTGCCTCTCGGAGAGCGCAGGTTTAAGAGGTCCCGCACGACCTTTCTGGCATCAATTAACTGGCGCGTCAAGCTCGTCGAAGTACAGGACTTCAACACGATTGTTTGCTTCATTTGCTTCGTGATAATGCTTCACATATTGCCCATTCGCCTTGAACCGGTTTCCCTCAGGCTTTCTAGCTCAACGGATCCAAATTTAGTAACAACTGTCACCGTTTAAGGACCACTCCATTTGGACTTCAGCTTGCCAGGAAACAATCGCAATCGGGCATTAGACAGCAACACCTTCTGCCCGACATGAAATTCCCGAGGTAGAATTCTTTTGTCATGCCATCTCTTCGTCTTTTCCTTGTAAATGCGCGAGCTGTCATAGGCATTAAGCCTAAACTCTTCCAATTCATCTAGCTGCAAAAGACGATTCTGACCACACAACTTAGGATCAAAGTTAAGCTCACGAATTGCCCACCAAGCCTTATATTCCAACTCAACAGGTAAATGACTTGATTTCCCATAAACTAGCCGATAAGGTGATGCACCAATCGGTGTCTTAAAGGCAGTTCTGTAGGCCCATAATGTGTCTTCTAATTTAAGACTCCAGTCTTTCCATGATTTAGAAACTACCTTAGACAAGATCTCTTTAAGCTAGCGATTAGAGACCACAACCTGACCACTAGTTTGGGGATGATAACCCAAACCACGCCGGTGTTGAACACCAACCTTAGACAGAATGGAAGTTAGTTTCTTCTCTTTAAAGTGCATTCCCCCATCACTAATGACGACCCTAGGGACACCAAATCGGGGAAATATAACCTTTTTGAACATTTTAATCACGATCTTGGCATCATAATGGGGTGAGGCGATTGCCTCTACCCACTTCGACACATAATCGACAGGTACTAAAATATACCTGTTACCTTTACTAGATGGGAACGGTCCTTGGAAATTAATGCCCCAGACATCAAAAACCTCAACCTCTAAGATACTATTTTGTGGCATCTCATGTCTCTTTGAAATGTTCCCTGATCATTGGCAGGCATCACAAGCTGAAATAAAATCCTTAGCATCAGCAAACAAAGAAGGCCAGTAAAAACCAAACTGAAGTACCTTAGCCACGGTGCGCGATGGACCGTGGTGACCACCATAGGGAGAGGAGTGACAGTTTTCCAGGACTACTTTGGTCTCCCACTTCGGAATACACCATCTGTAGAGACCGTCTGCACATTCCTTAAACAAAAAAGGATCATCCCAGAAATGCTTAGCGTTACAGGCAGCTTGCCACTGATGACGTAGTTAGCTATATCTGCATACCAAGGTTCTTGGTTAACAATAGAAGACAATATGGCAAATAAAGAATCATCAGGAAAAGACTCATGAATAGGTAAATAATCTTCCCCCTCTGGTCGCGACAGTCGCGGCAGATGATCAGTTACAACGTTCTCAACTCCTTTCTTATCTTTAATCTGCAAATCAAACTCCTGGAGAAGGAGTATCCATCTCAATAGCCGTGGTTTAGCCTCCTTCTTGGCAAGGAGATGCCTCAAAGCTGCATGGTCAGTAAAAACAGTAACTTCTGACCCAATCAAATAAGAACGAAATTTCTCTAAGGCATAAACTACAGCTAGCAGCTCTTTTTAAGTGGTGGTGTACTTCACTTGAGCCTCATCCAGAGTTCGGCTCGCATAGTAGATTGCATTTAAAGCTTTGTCTTTCATTTGGCCTAGCACTGCTCCTAATGCATAGTCACTGGCATCACACATTATCTCGAATGGCAAATCCCAGTTAGGAGGCTATATGGTCGACGCAGATACCAAAGCCTGCTTTAACCTGTTAAAAGCAGAAAGACACTCATCAGTAAACACAAAAGGGGCATCCTTAAGTAGCAGCTGTGTAAGTGGTTTAGCAATTTTTGAGAAATCCTTGATAAACCGGCGATAGAAGCCGGCGTGACCAAGGAAGCTTCTCACTCCTTTAACATTAACAGGAGGAGGTAATTGCTGAATCACTTCCACTTTTGCTTTATCAACTTCTATTCCCCTATCAGAAACTAAGTGCCCTAAGACAACTCCCTCGTTGACCATGAAATGGCACTTCTCCCAGTCAAGCATGAGATTAACCTCAATGCAGCGCTGTAACACTTTATCAAGGTTAGACAGACAGTAAGAAAAATCACTTCGTCCATGAAAACTTCCATGATAGACTCAATATACTCTGAAAATATCCCAATCATGCACCTTTGGAAGGTGGAAGGGGCATTACATAAACCAAAAGGCATCCTGCGATAAGCAAACACGCCCTCAGGACAAGTAAAAGTAGTCTTAGCTTGATCGTCTGGGTGAATAGAGATCTGAATGTAACCTGAATATCCGTCTAAATAGCAGAAAAACTTATGAGAAGCTAACCTTTCTACCATATGATCAATAAAAGGAAGGGGAAAGTGATCTTTCTTGGGGGCGGCATTCAGCTATCTGTAATCTATACACATCCGCCAACCAGTCACTACTCTAGTGGGTATTAACTCATTTTTGTCATTCCTAACCACGGTAGTCCCTCCTTTCTTAGGGACCACCTGCACTGCACTCTCCCACTTAGAATGACCAATATAATAGATAATACCTGCGTGGAGCAGCTTCATTACCTCAGCCATCACAACATCTTACATCTTCTGGTTCAGTCGGGGCTGACCCTGTCTGCAAGGTTTCTGATCTTCCTCCAGCTCTATCCTGTGCATGCAAATATCGGGACTAATCCCCTTGATATCGTCTAAAGAATAATCCAAAGCTTTCCTGTTTTTCTTAAGCACAGCTAACAAGGAAGTCAGTTGATAATTATCAAGCTTAACACTAACAATGACTGGATATTGTTCAGTATCATCTAAGAAAACATATTTCATATGAGAGGGAAGAGGCTCACGCTCAGGTACCTTTACCTCAATGGAGCAAAGGGTACTGATCATATGTTCCACCTGTGTCTTTGGGTACTCTATCGAGTGGGGCTTACTCTATCGAGTAAGTATGTTTGGTTTACGAAATAGTGTTCTGCTGATGGGTACTCGATCGAGTTAGTGTGGCACTTGATAGAGTAAGGGTCACTCGATCGAGTAAGTTACTTACTCGATTGAGTAAGTTACTTTTACGGGTTATTTTTGACGGGTTTTGATAGCAACGTGAGAAAGATATATAAACTTAATCCGTCAGTTTCTTTTCATTTTTACACTTTTCTAAACTTCACAAATATAAAACAAAGTTACGTTGCATCTCTCTCTCATTGCTATCAAATCCTAAGGGCTACAGTCGTCGGATTGTTGTGTTCTTTACGCCGTTGAGACCGTCGTATTATGGGTAAGATCCTAGTATAGTTTTTATAATGTTTCATTGACTTTGGTTGAAACCCTAATTGGGTAAGTTTGGGGTTTTTTTGAGTATTGTGTTTATTAGGTGGTGATCGTGTGATTGTATGTTTGATAGGAGGTGATTTCATTGAAGAACGATTTTGATTAGCTGATTGTGACGATCTTGGTGATTGTTGTTCCAAGTAGGGTTTCCCTACTCGGTTATTGATTACATGTTGTTGTTGTTGGTTGTTTATTGTTGTTGATTCGTATCGTATTGGAATTGGAATTGGTGATTGTTGATTGTATAGTTGGTTGTGATTGTTTGCCTGTGGTTCTCGAGGTGCGTCCTCGGCTGAGTGGAGTCACTTGCGGGAGTGGCTTCACGCCCTTGATTCGTCCTATGTGGAACCCGCCACAGAGGGGTTGTGCATATTTAGGAACATGGGTTATCGCTCGGATGAGATGAGCGGGTCTTACGTGGGAACGGCTGCGGTCCCCCACTGGCGGTGTGGAATACTTTTTGAGATGGGTATTCTAGCAGGACTACACACTTTAGTGTGTAGTCAGGTGTGTGGAGTTGTGACGGAGTTTGGGTAACGTGTGTGTTGTATCTTATATATTGTGTATCTTGTTTTGTGTAATGAGTAACTGACCTCGTTTAAATGTTTTAAAAACTGTGGTGATCCATTCGGGGGTGGTGAGCAGTTGTCTAGCAGGTATACTATGGATGCACGTGGGAATAGCTGGGGATGGAGTCGCCACGAGTCTGAAAGTAGTCTTCCGCTGTGTTATCATAATACTTTTGTTACTTTAGTTGTAGTTTGGTTTTAGAATAGTTGAACTTTACTTTACAGTTGGTTTTCTTATGTAACCACTTAAACTTATTTATCTAAAGTATGTTCTTTTATGGTCAATTTGATATACATTGCCTCGGGTAACCGAGATGGTAGCATTCTCATGCATTAGGTGGTCCTGGTAAGGCACTTGGTGTATGGGGGTGTTACAGTTAATGAGTGAGAGTAAATGCGGTAGAAACCAATAGGATTTGTTGGTTTTCTTATGACTGTAGAGTGCATGAGTAGTAATCTGGAGTAGTACTTAGGTTCTACCACTTATAACCCGATTTTGTTCTTGTAGATGGTGCGTAACGCGAATGGTGTGACCGATGCTGATCGCATCAGGAGACTTGAGGCCGCTTTGGCTACCATGACCGAGGGTTTCACTACTCACCTCAACAACAATAATTACAAAAACCATCCGCATCAGACTGTGTTCGATTGCTTTGCTCATCACCGTCCTCCTACTTATGATGGTGCGAATGATCCTACTGCTTTGGAAGCTTGGATTCGAGAGTTGAGAAACTGTTCCTCGCTACTGGGTGTCCTCAGGATCAGAAGATGGACATTGCCACCTATTATCTGAAGGATGAGGCCGACAACTGGTGGGCTCTTGCTAGAGCTGGTCTAGAGGGTCAGCCAGGGTATGGTTGGGCTGTTTTTTCTGAGGCTCTGAAGAAAAGGTTTTATCCTGGGGAGATGCGTTGGCAATAGGAGCAGGAGGTCCTTCGTTTGCAGCAGGGTTCCATGTCCATTAAGGAGTACACTAACAAGTTCGTGAAGCTGTCACGATTCATTACTTCTGTGGCTATGGACGAGGTGTCTAGGAATCGTCGTTATAAGAAGAATTAGGCTCCTAAGGTCCGGACTGCTATGTCTGGTATTCCTTCGACTTCCTTCTAGCCGGTTCATGATTGTGCTCTCAGTATCTATGATTCTGTCCTAGCTATTGAGGCTGAGAAGAGCGTGAAGAGTTAGTTTGTGAAGAGGTCGTATGTTGCGCCTAATTCATCCCAAAAGAAGTAGAAGTTCGAGGCGCGTTCGTCTTCTCCGCGTGATCAGGGTCAATGTAAAAGGGATTGGTCTTGGTTCAGGTGTGGAAATGCTTACCACCCAGGTAAGAAATGCGATGGTAAGGTTCTCACATGTTATCTTTGCAAGTCACTTGGTCACAAAGCTGTTGATTATCCTCAAAAACCAAAGACTGATGCTCTGAAGACTAGTGCGCCTAAGGTTGATGCTCTAAAGACTGGTCGAGTGTTCGTTATGAGTCGTGCTGAAGCAGATGCTAATCCAGATTTGGTTGCTTGTACTTTTCAGGTTCACTCTTTATCTGCTTTTGCTCTTTTTTATACGGGTGCGTCGATGTCTTTCGTATTCGAATCCTTTTCTGTCCGTGCTGGACTCAGTTCCTCATCATTTGTTGATACCTCTATATCCATTCCTATTGGTGAGAATGTATCTTGCTCTGTTCTATTCAAGGACGTACCTGTCAGTATTGCAGGGGCGATCCTTCCTCCCAATCTTGTCCAATTCAAACTAGGAGAGTTTGATGTGATTTTGAGCATGGATTGGTTAGCTCGTTATGATGCTAGGTTTCAGTGCTGTGATCAGAAGATCGGGCTTAAGAGTCCTACGAGTTCGAGGGTTTCTTATCAGGGTGTTAGGGTTACACCTAAGGTTAAGTGGGTTTCGGCTTTGAAGATGGTTAGCATGGGTAGAAAGGGTCATCAGATCTATCTGTGTAGTGTTCGAGATGTTTCAGCAGAGTTGAAGTTGGAAAATATCCCTGCGGTTAAGGAGTTTCCTGATGTCTTTCCTGACGTTCTACCTGGTTCCTCCTGAGCGAGATGTAGAGTTCTCGATTGAGTTGTTGCCTGGAACTGGTCCCATTTCGAAAGCTCCTTATCGTATGGCACCAGCTTAGTTACAAGAGCTAAAGAAGCAACTTGAGGAGATAATCGATAAGGGTTTTATCCGACCGAGTGCTTCGCCGTGGGGTGCTCCAGTTTTGTTCGTCAAGAAGAAGGATGGTAGTATGCGGTTGTGTATCGACTACTGTGAGCTGAATAAGGTTACTATAAAAAAAAGGTATCCTTTGCCGAGGATCGAGGATTTGTTTGATCAGCTCCGTGGTGCTAGTGTGTTCTCTAAGATCGATCTGAGGTCTGGCTACCATCAGATTCCAGTTAGGAAAGAGGATATTCCCAAGACTGCTTTTCATTTGAGGTATGCCCACTATGAGTTCGTGGTGATGTCGTTTGGGGTGACAAATGGACCTGCTGTCTTTATGGATCGGGTGAACCGCACTTTCAGCGAGTATTTGGATAAGTGTGTCGTGGTGTTCATAGACGACATACTGATTTACTCGAGAGATAAGGCTTAGCACGAGAGTCATCTTCGTGTTATCTCGTAGTTTCTGCGTAAGCAGAAGTGGTATGCTAAATTCTCTAAGTGATAGTTTTGGCTGAGGGAAGTTACCTTCCTGGGTCATGTGATATCTGGCGATGAAGTTATGGTTGATCCCTCGAAGATTCGAGCTGTGGTCGATTAGAAGAGTCCAAAGAATCTGAACGAGATTTGGAATTTCCTTTGTCTAGCTGGGTACTATCGTCGTTTCGTGCATAATTTCTCTAAGATCTTGAGACCGATGACTCAGTTAATAAAGAAGGAATTCAAGTTCATTTGGACTAAGGCTTGTGAAGCTGCTTTCCAGGAGTTGAAGAAAAGGTTGACTACTGCTCCTGTGTTAATGCTACCAGAAGAGAGCGTCGAGTTCGATGTCTACTGCGATGCGTCAAAGTTTGGGTTGGGTTGTTTCTTGGTGCAGAAGGGTAAGGTTGTTGATTATGCTTCCCGTCAGTTGAATGTTCATGAGATGAAGTATCCGACTCATTATCTTGAGTTAGCAGTAGTGGTGTTTGCACTTAAGTTGTGGCGACACTACCTTTATGGGGGTCTCTTTCACCATTTATATGGATCATAAGAGCTTGAAGTATATCTTCACGCAGAGGGATCTTAACATAAGGCAGAGACGTTGGCTGGAGCTACTTAACGGCTGTAAGATTGAGTTGTAATATCATGAGGGTAAGGCAGATGTAGTTGTCGATGCTTTGAGTCGAAAGGTGTGTCATGCTATGAGATCCGTGATGGTGTTACCTAAAGACTTCTGTCGAGAGTTCCAAAAGATGAGCCTTGAGGTAGTATTTCTTGGCACTTTAGATTTAAGTGCGATGGTTGCTGAGCCCGAGATCCTTCATGAGATCTGAGTTAAGCAAAGAGAGGATGAATTCCTAGAAGCAGTTCGAGTTGCTATAAGCGAAGCTCGCGCCAAAGGCTTAGACGTTGGACCTGATGAAGGTCTGCGATTCCAAGGTCATTGGTGTGTACCTAGCTGTGAGGTCTTAAAATGTAAGATTCTCATGGAGGCTCATAGTACTCCATATTCGATTCATCCTGGTGGTGATAAGATGAACAAGGATCTGAAGCTACAGTTTTGGTGGCCGAATATGAAGAAAGAGATCGCCGAGTTTGTGAGCCGTTGCCTGATCTGTCAGTAGTTCAAGTTTAAGCATCATAGACCTGGTGGTCTACTGCAATCTTTGGAGATTCCCACATGGAAATGGGATTCGATTTCGATGGATTTCGTCATGGGTTCACCGAGGTCGCCGAGAGAAATTTACGCCATTTGGGTCGTGATTGATCGTTTGACTAAGGTCGTGCATTTCATTCCGATGAAGGAGACTTGGAGTCTCGAGGAATTAGCAAATGCTTATCAGCGTGAGATCATTCGTCTTCATGGTGTTCCTAAGGATATCATCTCCGATCGTGATCCAAGGTTCTGTTCTCAGTTTTGGAAGAAACTACTGTTGGCTTTGGGCAGTGAGATTAAGATGAGTACGGCTTTTCATGCTGCAACTGATGGTCAGACTGAGCGTACCATTCAAACGCTTGAGGATATGTTGCGAGCTTGTGCTTTAGAGTTCCAGGTTAGTTGGGAGAAGAGTTTGCCGCTTGTGGAGTGTTCCTACAACAACAGTTACCTAACTAGTATTCATATGGCTCCGTTTGAGGCACTTTCTGGAAGGAAGTGTCGTGGTCCTTTGTGTTGGGACGATCCTAGTGAGGCTGTCGTTCAAGCTCCAAAGTTGGTTCATAAATCGATTGAGCAGGTAAGGCTGATTTATGAGAAGCTTAAAGCAGCCCAGGATCGACAGAAGACGTATGCTGATTTACGGCGTAGGCCGATTGAGTTCGAGGTCGGCGATTAGGTTTTACTTAAGGTTTCGCCGATAAAAGGTGTCAAGAGATTTGGGATTAAGGGCATGCTTAGTCCTTAGTATATTGGACCTTATGAGGTGCTCGAGAGAGTTGGCGAGGTAGCCTATAGGTTGGCTTTACCTCCGCATTTGTCGAAGCTTCACGATGTTTTCCATGTGTCGCGGTTGCGCCATTATCACAGTGATCCATCCCATGTTCTATAGGCTAATGTTATCGAGATTGAGCCTAACCTCACTTATGAGGAATGACTTGTTCGTATTTTGGAACGTCAGGAAAGAGGTTAAGGAATAAGGTGGTACCTTTGGGTCGTGTTATGTGGAGGAGTCAGAAGTTAGAGCAGAAGTCTTGGGAAACCGAAGCGTCTATGCGTGAGAAGCATCCGCATCTTTTCGAGGGAGGTAGTTCTCTTATCAAGCTTCGAGGTCGAAACTTCTTTTTAGAGGGTTGGATTATAACACCCCTAATTTCCGTAATATATTTCTTTAGTTTTATTTTCCCACATTTCATATTTTTATTTTCCGTGAAAATACCTTTCTTTTGTTTAATGGGCTAGTTTAGCTCGAATTTGGTGAATACCCACTTAGTGCTTGGGTTTCACGTGAATTTTTATAGAGATGGGTGAGTTTTGGGCCTAAGCTTGAAATAAACCCTTGAGTTCTTCTATAAATAAGAAGGGAAACAAAACCCTTGCTTTTCTTTTCTCATAACTTCCACCAATCCCTAAACCTAATTCTCTCCTCTCTTTTTCTCTCCCTTGGTGCCGTGCTAGATCTCGCCTAGGGTTTCGTGCCGTTCATTCGTTTCCTTCGTTCTTCATTGTTCTTCGTACCTTGATCGATCCTACCTCTTGGATCTATGAATCTTCATCATAAGTTTCGTAGTGTACGCGTTTATTTGATATATATATTTATATAGTATGTATATTTATTAGATCCGTTCGCCTTTGGCACATGTGAAACGACAATGAAGGCGTGGAAGTTGCTCCTATAGAGGACGTCTACATCGTTGAGGACGATCTTTAGATTTAATTGCATATTAGGTAACTAGGTATTTCTCTTTTAATTGTATTTATGCCAATTGAGGTAATCAATATGATTTAATGTTTGTTTTGTATGATTGGTACATGTTTGATTGTTTGTTGTCATATTTAATTATGTTTCCACATATTTGTGCATGTTTTAATTCTTAATTAGATGACGCATGTTGTTTACGTGTTTAGTATGGGTGTCATGAGCGCAATTAGGGTTTACGAATGAAACCCTAGTGGCGGCATGATAGGCCGGCCAATAGTGGGATTCAAAGTTATAGCTAATGCTAGTACAACCTTGATGATGATTAGAGTGTAATAGCCAAAGTTAGTACAACTTTGGGTTGTTATTCAAGTTATGGCTGAAACAGGTATAACCTTGGAAATATGAACCTGGGCTTATAGTTGAGTCTACTATAACTTTGAAATAGGAGTAAGGGTTATGACTGAGACTAACGCATACCTGAGTTATGACTCAAGGTTGTGGTTAGTACTAGTATAACTTTGAGTTTTGTTCAAGGTTTTGGTTGATGTAAGTATAACTTCAAGTTATATATTGAAGTTATAGTCGAGGTTACTATAACCTCGCATCTGGAGTTAATGTTATGACTAAGGTTACTATAACCTTGGTTGGTTATACGTGTTTCACATATTGTCTTGTGTTCGATTATAATATAATGTCGTGAGTACAAGTTACATTGGTTACTATTGTTCATATGATTCTAGGATAATCAGTTACACTATCTTATGATTTGATAGTGATGTTATTCACATGTATGTATGGTCAGTTATACTGTGCATTATTTATGGGCTGGTTGTAAAGATGACGTGAGGTATCGATTATATACCGAACGGAATGAACTAACGCAACCATTCGGGGTCTGGTGTATGGTCTATGGTCGGGGGGTAGTCGAAGCAGTTGTTATACGCTCTGTTCCCCGAGTGTCGTTCGGTGTACAGTTATTGCACCAATTGTCTGGCCAGGTCTTAGATATATAGGCAGTGGTTATACGCTATACTTAGTACCTTGGATGCAGTTGTTATACGATCCACACAGATGGAGGTAGTTGTTATACGCTCCGTCAGTTCAGAGGTGTAGATACCTCATTTCTACACCTTCCGCCAACCTCCCAGTGATGATTGGGCCGCATGTTTGGTACGCAGAACGATTTATCACAATCCGTAAGTTTATCGTCAGGTTATCGCTCAAACACTTGAGTCTACCCCTTGGTCGTCATCAACGCACCGATACGGTCGTTTTGATAGTAATTAGAGTTCATTTGGAGTCCGAGTCAAAAACCGCTTCATTTTCTAAGAAACCATTTAAAATGCCGAGTCGGAATGTTCTAGATATTTATTCCCAATCAAATTTTATATCTTTTGGTGAAATATCTTCCGTATATCATATTTTATGGAATAAGGAATTATAGATCTACCGCAATTCTATAACAGAAACGCGAAAATCTTTCTTCCAGAGGAGGAAACGTCTGGGGAAATGACGGAGCAGGTATTGCGCCTCTTAGAAGGACCGCAGCAGCTGCTGCGCCTCTTCTCCAGCCATGTTTGGCTGTTTACGGAATATTTCCGTGATTTCTTTCTAAAGTTTGTGTCATTCCAAAACTCTTTCCCATTTTTTGGTATAAATAGAGACCTCCGGTCTCCATATTTTTGTCGCGAGTGTCTGCCCTTCTCTTATCTCTTTGCATTCCAGACCTTGCTCTAAGCTTTCAACGCCTACGTGCTTGATCAATCGACCATGTAAGCTCAAATCATTCTGTGTACCAGTCACGTTGCATGACCGACCAATTTGACCACTACACATCAATCAATTAATCAAATAATCTAAAATCCTCGATCGAGGGCACTTTCTACATACATTCGTGTCGAGCAATCACTAACTTTAACTTAGTCAATCTCGTTCCGTCAAACATGTAAGTCTGACGGTGTAAATCCCACTTTTATTTTATTTTATATTTTTTTTGTTCCAATTAATGTAAGGTTTACGTCAAAACTACATTTAAAACCGATTTTAAAAACCATCTTCTAAAATCCTATTTACAAAACAGCGTAGATCTGACGTCGAGAAGAAACGCAGCAGTAGCTGCACCTCTTCGAAGGGTCGCAACACATGCTGCGCCTGTTCCTGAGGCCGTCGCTGCTCCTGCTCTTCTTCTTCTTCCTTGATCTTTTGCAATTTTCCGTTTCTTTTATTTCTCTTATTTCTTTCGTTCATGTCAATATATAAATCATGTCTTAATTAATCCTTTACAAATTTTAATGAATAATTCGACTTAAATCCCTTATAATTCGATGTTTGCGGGTTTTCGTCATCTTATATCAAACCCGGATTTTAGGAACTTGATTTGTCCATATCAAGTTTATGGGATTCATATTTTGTACATACTTTTCATATTCTGTTCTGTTTTGTTTTCTAACCGTCTTAAATCCAAGTTTAGTAATTAATTTAATTCCGACACCATAAATCTAACTTGTTTCAATTCTTTTTAATCCATTTTTATCGCTTTTACAACGGTTCCAGATGTATATAACCCGCTAAATCACTTTTACTCGAGTTCCCAATCAATAATTGATCTTACCAATGAACATCAACAGACCGTGGTTCTGACTTTACAGACAGAGCTCAACTCAAGAACACACGCAGAAGGAGCTGCCCCTCTTCCAGAAGACGCAGTAGATGCTGAGCCTGTTCTGAGGTCATTTCTGTCCCTGAACTATTTCTCGCTTGGACGTAGCTTCTAATTACGTGCTTAATTAACTAATAATCTTAATATCGCCCCTTATCTGACCTATTTTATTACTTTAGTTTCTATGCCTTTTAATTCTTTTATTTATTTTCTTCTCCAAAATCCCGTTTTGAATGTGCTTTTGACGTAAATCAATTATCCACTGTAATCATTGTAATTTTAATTATTGCAATTTAATCATTTATCGTACTTATTATTATGTATGGTTTATTTACTTGTTTTTTCACATGTAATTGAATCTAACATCGGCTTCGACCCCAATTGAGTGCTAAATTATATGTGCACCGACATAGTTTAATTCACATGCCAGGATTAATCTATTATTTGTGGCATTGCATGTATATAATCGACGACATATCAACTATGAACGACTTCCCTAATCATTAGTAAAGGCCGTTATCGAGGCGGACGGGATTGAGTGTTCGATTAAAGAGCTTCCTAATACGTAACCTCTATTGGAGTAGTGTCCTCCACAATAAGTGCGTTTACATAATAAATCTCGTAAAAGGAATATCAGGGATTTATTTATTTATTTGTCAGCTGGTCATCGTTAATCGGTAATGATTGGCTGACTAGATTTTGACATTACTGTCGTGTAACGGCGGTGATCAGCTGATCCCTTTAGGTCACACCCCTAGGATGATGCCCAAATTGGATAAATTAATTATTTGTATGAGATACGATATAATTAATTCCTTGTATTAATTGACTTTTAAAGTCATGTGAATGTATTATTTGATGACGGGTTACGAACTCGGGCCAAGAGGATTTATTATTTAATTATGTGATAATTAATTAATAAATATAAATTAGAATTTATTAATTAATTGTTAATTAATTAAATTTATACGATATATGTATAAGTTTTGAGGTAAAGATAATTAGCTATTTTAATTTACAAGAGGTTGTAAAATTAGCTAAATGGGGTAGTATTGACACAATATATGTTGATATATGGTCTCATGATTACTTAATAGTTAAGTAATCATTTGTGGTTAATTTGTATTATTTAACTGTTAAATAATTAAATTAATATTTAATTATGTAAGATAATTAAATATAAGACTTATAAGCATTTGTGGGACAAATGTCGGAAATCGAAATGGACCAAAATATTACATGTGGGTTGACACTTGTATAAGATAAGTGTTATTACTTGTGGCATAACCCACTAAGAAATGTTTAACAACTCATTTCTTTACATTTTGTTCTCTATAGATACCTCACTATTTACACTCATTAGATGATGATTTTGGAGACCAAAAAAACCTCAAAATAGACCCTTGGTCGTGCCATATTGAAGAGAAAAAGAGAAAGAAAAAAAACTTATTTTCTTCATATTTTCTCATCAAAATCTTGATCAAATTGTTGATCATCATCAAAAATAATTCACAAAACTATAATATATATAAACTAATATTATTAGTTTAATAATATTACATAGTATACAAGGTTATCCTACTAATTATCTAGTTAGTAATTATTAGGATTTTTAGGTTTAATCTGAAAGAAATGTAGATCTTTATATATAAACATACTCATATATGTTATAAATTAATTTGTCATAAAATTAAATATGGATTTTATGCATGCAAACAAATGATAAAAATAGAGGAGAAATCATGTTCTTACATTGGTGATTTCGGTTTTATGGGCACAAAAGAAATCTCCTTTTCTTTTGTTCTTGTGCTTTCCTATGATGGAAGAACCAAGATCCAAGTGTAGGATCTCTCCTTAGGATTAATACCCAAAGCTAACCCTTAATGAAATTAATATTATAGAAGCTAGTACAATATTAATTTGAAGAAAATTGAACCAAAATATTATGTAACACTTTGAATATTTCAGTTTTGTAGAGAGAATAATGGGAGAGTTATTTTTCTCTCTAAAATTATATTTTGGATGAGTAGTTGAATGAATGAATAATCTACAACTTTTTTGTATATTACTAAGTAAAATAATCAAAAACCATGATGGTTTTTGTCTTCTCAAAACCGGGTGGAAGGGGGGCTTTTAGGGGAGCCAATGCATGCAATTGTTGTTCTTTACAATACATAATAGGCTTGCATGGCTAAATAATAGGTAATCATTGTGTTTATTAATAAATTAAACAACACAATATTAGTCTAAAACCCCTCCCTTATTTCGGCACAATTATAATATGGAGTCCATATTATTTTTGTCAATTTGTCAATATGTAACATGTCATATGTCACATAAATTTGTTATGTATTTTTAACATATTAAAAATCAACGTATTGATAAAAATACGTCATATACAAAAACGACTTAGTAATTTCATAATTACTTGTACCAAAATATTTTACCAATTATAAATCACAACAGTTTGTATTTATAATAATTCATTCAAATTTAATTGTTTCTACAAACAATAATTTCATCCGAGTAATTATACGATTCAATTACTCAGACCGTATCTCATATAATCACATTTTAATTTGATACGTAAATTTTACTTCCAAAATCGTCCGTCAATTTTAAAATAATTTAATTAACCCGTAACATTATACGATTAATTAAATGATCAATTAAGAGTGTTGCCCTATAGGTATGACCTAGAGGGTCAACTGATCACCACCGTCACACGACAGTAATGTCAAACTCTAGTCAGCCAATCATTACCGATATATGTTGACCAGTTGACAGTAACAATATTACTTCCCAATTGTATTCTTTATAATGAGATTTAAACATGTGATCATCATGATCAATAGTCGTGATCGCATTATTGTCGGAGGACACATATTCCAACAATCTCCCACTTGTCCTCGACAAGTGCGCGTCACCAATTCTCTTGTCCTATTACTATCTCCCACTCAATGCAAGGTGTCTTTCAGGTCGTACTTGCAAGTGATCATATCGAGAGTGGTTTCCTCGATCTGGAGAATAACTGATTGACCGGACTTATCTATCATAGATACTTTCCGAGCGTGGCCACGCATTTCCAGTTCATTACTCCTCGAGTGGCACTGAGATATTGTTATAACCCTGACTAGGGGTGGACAATTCCTATCGCACTCATTCCCTTCGACTAGCCACAGCCATCATAACCCAAAATATGCCCATTTGACCCCATTTACGAAGGTCGTAGTAACACAAATCAAAGTCAATCTGAAACTGTGCCATCTTAGGCGAATAGTCTTTAGTCAAAAGAATCGACTCATTTGAATACTATAGTAGCTCTCGCCACGACCAGGCTATATATATTTGCCAGAACTCTATAAGCGGTCATTAGGCCCGACAAAATGTTCCTAACAGTCTGCCTATGTGATCGACTAGTCATCTCACATGACTATATGGCACTTGAACTTGCCATCAATCGCATCACACTCTTGTCACCTCGAGGCGTCACCTCATATAAGTAACTATGGGCAAATAAAATGTTAATCCATTTCACTTTAACGGGGTTCAATTGTCTCTACAACCCGTTTGGATATAACAATGTACAAGGTGAGTTAATAATAACTCAAACGACAAATGTCGACGTCACACTCGGGTAGTCAATATCATATTACAACCTTGTGATGTATATCGTAAGTGTAAACACTTATTGATTGCAATAGAAGTTTAACATGCCGTGTGTCATTGTGTTCAAACTTCTTACACTTGCAATTTCCTTTACATTCATGTTCTCTCTCATAGCATGAATCTTACCAAGTACACATCAAGGTTCCCGACCTTGGTTTCGGTTCTTTAACTTGAAAGAACTTTCTCATCGACTATCACATAACGAACGAATTTGTGATGAATGATATAACTTGTACTGATCAAGCATTCCATCTACGCACGATGCACTAGGTATATGTTTTGTAGAATCTTGTAACAATTGACAAGATTATTAGCTTAGCACTTCTCACAAGTCCTAGCATAACTAGGAAAGATTATTTTTGAACAACCTCTTATTCAACCAAGCATCTTTCCAAAACTTCTCATTTCTCTTTCTAGGCTTGAAAGAATTGGGATTCTCATAAATCCTCATATGTGCTCGGATTTTCTGTAATATGTGCAACCTCTTATCACATAATGGAGTATTCCGTCAAACACCGAAATCGCTCATCGGATTCTACTTGAGAATTCATGACGTTTCTATTATGGCTTACCAATCAATCATCATGCTCTTATGCATATGATTCATAATTGGACATGTACATGATCATTCTAATGGCGGAAACATTAGTAGCTAATAATCATGAGACCAACCGTTCATAGATTCAATGAACGACCATGACTACTAATGGCAATTCCATTTTCATCTACATGAATAACCTATGTGAATGTTGATACGATGTGTATCTCTTAATACTAATCCAACATCCCTTGATGTAATTGGATTCATCATAGTCCATGTTCATCCAGAATTGAAAACTCAAATGCTTCTTTGTGAAGAAGATATTAGCTCGTCATTCCTTAATGAGTAATGAGTTTTATACATTCAAGGATGATAGCTCCCATTAAATTCCATGTCTTCACATGAGAATTTCCTAACTCCCACCGAATTCTACACATTTCGAAATTGACTTCTCAATCGAAATTTATCAAGAATTGAAATATAAATTGCATTTCCAAGTTATTAGGATAAAACCATATATGTTCCCATCATATCCTTTCAAAATACCTATTTTGAAGTGGTCTCATCTTAAACCTTACAGAAAGAGATTTTAAATCTCTAAAACATTCATGTCATAATGATGTGTAGCAATGTCATTATTCAAATATAAACAATATCTAGAATACGTCCTTCGGAAATACCCTTTTGGAAGGAGGTTTAATCATTTCATAGTGAGGTTAAGCAATGACATTTGCGTGGTTAAAACTTTGGCCATTTAAGATATCGGTATATCAATTTTTGTAACTCGATCATAACTAGTATGTTACTATGATTCATTTAGGCTCTTAAGTAAATCTCAAGGTTGAAACTATTGGTCAAATATTTCATAAACTTAGTCAAAAACTTGTTAAGACTTTTCATTAGTCATTTTTCTTCCAAAACTTTCTTTTGGTCTCCTCGTGTAGTTATCTTGAGAATATACTCTTATGATTACTTCACTTGGTCTCTTTAGTCATATAGAACTAACTTGAGACCATAGATCTCATCTATTCGGTATACTATGTAAATAGATATACCTTCATTCAAATCATTCTCTCTTGCGTAGATCTTCATTTACACAAGTACACAATTTTATCTTGCCTTGTGTGTTGTGTCCTCATTTTTCTCCCACTCTATCTTTAGAATAAATACACTATAGATTCAAAGATAGCATATGAGACACAAGTTAATGATGTTGAAGTATAAGGAGAACTATCTCATAGATAGACTAATAGTAATTGATTTCATATGTGTACTTGGTCATTGACATTCCTTTAAGAGAGTTCATAGACTCAAAATCGCTTTATAAATGATCATACACAAGCTTTAAGCATGTGGACATATAATGAAACCCGTCATTATATTTGTCTATTAGATCACTTTAAGTGAATAATCTTATCTTTCAAATTGCAAGCATTTAAAGATGAATTTAAAACATAAAAGGATAAATGATAAAACGGGTGACTTGGGTTGCAAACCAAGTCACCATCATCCAAAATACAAACCATTATCCAAAATACCTTTCCATGTCGAACACGGAAACTTAAAGTTTTAAAATCCAAACCATAACTTAAAATAAGACAATGAAAAGCAAAGCTCCATAAAAGCTATCCATAGCTACTCCATGGTTTCTCATGCTTGCTTTTCCTTTCCCTTGTCTTTGCTTGGTGGAGGCCCTATTTACAATAAAAAGGGAGATACATTATCACAACTTTGCATCATAATACCATAGTTGAATTAGAAACATAAAAGAAGGATAGTCATTTACCTACTGCAGTGATCTTTCCAGACTTAATATCACCAAGGTATTTGGAACAATTTCTTTTCCAATGTCCCATGCCATTACAATAATGGCATTTATCAAGAGGACCCTTCTTGACTTTTGAGGTGCTAGCTTCACAAGTCTTAGCTTTGGTGAATGTGGGAGCTTGCTTCTTGCCCTTTCTCCCATTCTTCTTGAACTTCCCCTTACTCTTAGTGCTTATGTTAAGCACATCTTTGGGAGGGTTCACATTTAACCCCATGTCCCTCTCGGCTTGCACAAGTAACTTGTGCAACTCTTCAAGAGACACATCCTTGTCTTGCATGTTGAAATTCACCCGGAATTGCACATATGCCTTGACTTTGGACAAGGAGTGTAGAATCCTATCTACGATGAGTTCTTTGGGGATTTCAACCTTTTGAATTTTCAAGGTCTCGACAAGCTCCAATAGTTTGAGCACATGAGGGCTAACCTTTTGGCCCTCTTTGAAGTCGAGATCAAAGAATGCCGCGGCCGCCTCATATTGGACGATCCGCGGAGTTTGTGAAAACATGGTCACAAGTTTGGAGTAAATCTCATTAGCATTGCCCATTTTAAAGGCTCTCCTTTGGAGGTCCGCCTCCATCGCAAATATCAAGACATTTTTCATTGCGGCGGACTCCTTTTGGTAAGCCTCATATGCTTCCCTAATGGCCGCGGTGGACCTAGTGGAGGGTTCGGGGGGAGAGGCCTCGGTAAGGTAACGAAGCTTGTCGTCACCTTCGGCGGCTAATTTGAGTTGGGCATCCCAATCGGAGAAATTTGACCCATTCTTTTCAAGTTACATCGATCCATAGAGGATCGGAGCCATGATGAACTAGCGAGAGGTGTGGCATTAGGAGTTGGTGTTGGTGTTGCCATTTGTTATGAAAAAGAAGTGGTCTACAAAACAAAATATAAGGAGTAAAACAAATGTCGTTTTAATAATAATACTCGTAAAAATGTATTATTTAAACAAGTTTTATGCATTTTTCTAGTGACCTCTACCCAACTAGATAAATGATTCCAAGACCCAAATTCATATCAACATGGGCACGGTGTGGCCGATGAAACCCTTATCAATATAACTCGGTGGATTAACGTTTAATCGATTCTACTTTTAGAACTCTTGGTCGATAATATTACATTTAACATATATCTTTAGCCCAAAACACATTCAACAAGGGGACGGTGTGGCCGATAAAACCCTTATCGAAAAACTTTTGTTGAGTTCAATCCAAATTTCGAATAAATGTGTCCATGATCCAAACCCATATTTAACTTGGGCACGGTGTGGCCGATGAAACCCTTATCAATATGAATTCGGTGGATAGACATTTATCACCCACTTCCCCTACGTAACAAGGTTTGTACCCCGGTGTGGCCGAGTGCACTCGCTCACGAAATAGGTTTTCATGGTTTCTACTCTTTGGTAAGGCTATGTCTCAATTGATTGTTTTAGCGAGAGGTAATGTCAATTTATTATCTATCACGTTTTAAGTGAACTAAAGCGGTGAACTATGATAATTTTAATTGACACGGTCGATAAACTCGATAAAATGACAATGCATGTTAAGTTATGGCGATTTAGCGATGCATGTGACATAAAATAAAATGCAAGCATAAAAATAAATAAATCCTAGTATGGCCTTTCCTAAAATAGAAAAACTATTTAACCATTACATATTCGGAAACCAACTCCATTGGTCCCTTGAACTTCGGTTGTGGCACGCATCTCGAGGTAACACCGTCTTTATGTATCACCATTCTTGAAGAAATCCGTCTTTGGGAACTCCGGAATGAATAAAATTACATAATAAATTACATAATTTCCTATTATACATTTGTAACTAAAATAAAAATAAATCTATTAAATTACAAAACGGTGATACGAGATCACAATAAAATTACAACCGAATTGATATTCCCATACATTTCGGGAAATACCAATTAAAATCTAAGGCCATACTAAGTAAAATTACATAATTCAAAATTACATAAATTAAAATTATGACAATCATAAAGAAAAATGCAGCATTATAATATGTATGAACATGCTCAATTTTATGCTAAATCGCCTTTAATTAACCAATATCGTATATTACTCGGTTTTTACGGATTTGCGTGAGTTCAACATTTTTATAATCACAAAAATACATAAATTCATATTTATGCATAAGTTAATTACCCTAACCTCTTAGGACTCAAAATTTAGTCTTCACTAATAATTTAACCATAATTAACCCATATTTTATAAAATTGTTCATAAATGGACCAAAAATTACAAAAATAAGCTATAAACTTCAAATAAATCACAAAATTTCAAATAAATTCAAAATTTGAAATTTAAACTCATGAACATTCTGTAAAAATACCATGACACTCATAATGTTCAAAAACTTAGGTTAAAAATTTCGAAATTTTCTGGAGAAACAATGTTGCGGTTTATCGATTTTTAATAAAATAATCATAAAAACATGGAAAAATTATATTCATAAAATTTTCAATTTTAGATCTGAAAAAGATAATAAAATTCAAAATTAGACGTTTTTCCTAAGTCATAGATTATGTTTTATTAATTTTTCACTAATAATGTCACTATTTATGCTATTTTTCTTCAAAAATCCATAAATCATGCAAAAAGACTTCTTTATAGCCAATTATTTTACACACATCTTGTAAAATTTCATGTGACAACATATTAATTTTCTATGACCATATTCGAAATTTAACTCATATTAACCTATTTTTCACTTAAATCCGAATTTAATAATGAAAAATCCATTTTTCGAGCATAACAAGTCCCAAAATTATGAAAATTTACAGATTATCTCAAAATAATATATGAGACAACATATCCAAAAATCAATGGAAAATTCGAAGTATAGCTAATTTTAGACCGAAAATGATATTTTTACTCATAAAATCATATTTAATTGCCATTATTGTATAATATGAACAATAAAAATCCGAAAAATTAACCAAAATATCCTAAAACATTTTAGGATCAGAAATATTAACATGCATGGATTAATTTCGTGATATCTCATAATAACACAAATTTTACAAGTTTTATATGTTATTCTTATAACTCGGAAAAACTTTTAACCGATTTGCATGCAAACAACCGTGGCTCTTGATACCAATTGAAAGAAATGTATATCTTTATACATAAACATACTCATATATGTTATAAATTAATTTGTCATAAAATTAAATATGGATTTTATGCATGCAAACAAATGATAAAAATAGAGGAGAAATCATGTTCTTACATTGGTGATTTCGGTTTTATGGGCACAAAAGAAATCTCCTTTTCTTTTGTTCTTGTGCTTTCCTATGATGGAAGAACCAAGATCCAAGTGTAGGATCTCTCCTTAGGATTAATACCCAAAGCTAACCCTTAATGAAATTAATATTATAGAAGCTAGTACAATATTAATTTGAAGAAAATTGAACCAAAATATTATGTAACACTTTGAATATTTCGGTTTTGTAGAGAGAATAATGGGAGAGTTATTTTTCTCTCTAAAATTATATTTTGGATGAGTAGTTGAATGAATGAATAATCTACAACATTTTTGTATATTATTAGGTAAAATAATCAAAAACCATGATGGTTTTTGTCTTCTCAAAACCGGGTGGAAGGGGGGCTTTTAGGGGAGCCAATGCATGCAATTGTTGTTCTTTACAATACATAATAGGCTTGCATGGCTAAATAATAGGTAATCATTGTGTTTATTAATAAATTAAACAACACAATATTAGTCTAAAACCCCTCCCTTATTTCGGCACAATTATAATATGGAGTCCATATTATTTTTGTCAATTTGTCAATATGTAACATGTCATATGTCACATAAATTTGTTATGTATTTTTAACATATTAAAAATCAATGTATTGATAAAAATACGTCATATACAAAAACGACTTAGTAATTTCATAATTACTTGTACCAAAATATTTTACCGATTATAAATCACAACAGTTTGTATTTATAATAATTCATTCAAATTTAATTGTTTCTACAAACAATAATTTCGTCCGAGTAATTATACGATTCAATTACTCAGACCGTATCTCATATAATCACATTTTAATTTGATACGTAAATTTTACTTCCAAAATCGTCCGTCAATTTTCAAATAATTTAATTAACCCGTAACATTATACGATTAATTAAATGATCAATTAAGAGTGTTGCCCTATAGGTATGACCTAGGGGGTCAACTGATCACCACCGTCACACGACAGTAATGTCAAACTCTAGTCAGCCAATCATTACCGATATATGTTGACCAGTTGACAGTAACAATATTACTTCCCAATTGTATTCTTTATAATGAGATTTAAACATGTGATCAACATGATCAGTAGTCGTGATCGCATTATTGTCGGAGGACACATATTCCAACATAATCTTGGGTGCATCCAAAGGAGATTACCTATTTTGGTAATTGTGGTGTATTTGGAGGATCATCCATATTCCTATAGCTCAAGAAATACAAAGGTAGGAGACCTTTGTAGTGCCCTTACTTGCCTTAAACCATTGTAAGGATTTTTGTCTTAAGATGGTTTTATACCATTTTTTATATTTTTATTTGCATGCATGTAGATTTAGACCATATTAAATTAATTTTTAATTTTAATATCATAAGATGAGTATTAACATGGTCTAAATGACTAACAAGTGGTATCAGAGCAATGTTAAATACATGCATGTTGTCTTAAGACGATTTTAGTAATTAATTTATGAGATAAATTAATAAAATTGATATTATGTTACTAAAATTAGTTTTATCACATAATATGGTCTTGCATGTAAATAATCTGGTCTTAGGATGATATGGGACGAAAATTTGATTTTTGTTAAATTTTTCCACTTTTTATAACTTAAAATGACATAAAATTGAGTAAAAATGCATTAAAATTAATTAAGAGTTAATTAAAATTGATTGCATGTTAATTTTATGCTTATTTATTTATAAATAGTCACATGCATATTCTATTTATGAGATAAGTAGATACCTTAGATTAATGTAATTAATTTAGATAGTTTATTGATTTTTATTTGATAAAAATTGGTAAATAATGGTTATTTTGTAAATAAATATTGATTTAATTTTAGGGCTCGAAATTTCTGAATTTTTAGCTCCTGGAAATTGTTCCAAAATGTACAAAATTTTATTTTAAGTCATTTCAATTTTTATGGTTTGATTTAGAATTAAATCGTAAAAATTGTCGCTTTACCGATTAAATTGTGAAATCGTTTTAAATAAATTTTAAAAACAAAAATTTTCACTTGCATGGCATTTTTGGTGTAAGACCAGAATGTTCATGGCTTTGAAATTTATTTTTCCATAAATTTTTAAATTAAATGGAATTTTTGTATGATAATTGTGAATTATTATATCATTTTTGGCATAATTGTGTTTTAATTCCCATATAAATTCAAGATAATTGTTGAGAATAATTATTTTGATATATGACCAGATTAGCATGATGAGTATGTCTTAAAATTGTTTTAAGAATTGATTATGAATTTTTATTGGTAAAAATTCCGTCAAAGCAAGCTCAAATGATCGTTGTTGGTAAGTTAGACGATTTGGCATGTCATTTTCCATAATGAATTTTATTATTCATTTGGATGAATTTTTTTTTTTTGCATTATAATAATGTAAATTTTCCTAATATGGCCATAGGTAGAAGTTGGTATTTCCCGTAATGCAAGGGAATATCGACTTGTTTTGTAATTAATTGCGATTTCGTATCGCCTAATTTGTAATTAATTAATAGTTTTATTTTACTTTTATTACAAATTGTATAATAGGGTATTTTTATGTAATTAAATTATTAGTAATTAGATGAAGCATCTAAAGACGGGGTTTTCATGAAGACGGTGTTTTCGGAAAGGCGTTCCGAAATCCTAAAGAAGGAGGCCAATTTATGAAGACTCAAGGGACCAATGAGTTAGTTTCCGAAGTGTAATAATTTTAGTTAATTAGATTAACTAGGTGGCCATATTAGGACTTGTTTGTTTTAATTCTTTTATGCATTCATGCCAAATCGTCACTACATGTTTTATTTTTGTTGTTATCGATTTAATTGTCTAGCATTCACCAATTTAGTTCACTTAAAAGTGATAGACAATTAATTTGATAAAATCTCTCACATTTGTTTAAAATTGAGATTAAGCCTTACCAAATAATAGCACCTATGAATCCCTTCTTCATTAGAGGTAGGTTCGGATCACCGAGGTACACTCTTTTTACGTTGGGTAAGTAGGGTAATAAAAGTTATTACGCGTGAAAATTGGTTGGACTCAACGGGATAAATATGGGTTGAATTGGTCCATCGTGCCCATATTTATTCTGGGTCTAAAAGATAGATTTTAAGAAAATCCGTCAACCAAGAGTTCTAGTAGTATAACCCAGTCAAAGTTGTATAATTGGATCTTGGAATCATTTATATAATTCAGTGGAATCATTTATATAATTCAGTGGGAGATCATTATATAAATGGAAACTTGTTAAATAGTTTCACAAGTTAAATATTTCTAGACGATAAATGTTAATCTTTCCTTTATTTCCTTTGTAGTAATCACGATGACTTCTACTAGTGAAACCGTCACCATAGCTAGAGATTCATGGCTACGTTCTTTTATGGACAAATATGTTTTAAAACGCGACGGTAATAATTTTAAAGATTAGGGGGAACAACTTCGATTAGCTGCCGCAGGTGATGGCAAATTACGCTACTTTGTCGATCCCTCTCCACCTTCGCCTAGTATTAGGGCCATTGCCGATGTAAGGGAGGCTTTTTCAAATTATCAAAACGAATCCGCTGCAATAAAAAATGTTTTGATTTTTTCAATGGATCCTGCTTTACAAAGGCAATGTGTCAAGTTTCGTGATGCACCTGAAGTATTCTCGAGGCTTTCTACTATGTTTTCTCAAGCCCCGAGAATAATTCAGTATGACACCGCTGTTCGTTTCTTTGAGGCTAACCTCAAAGATGGTCAACCTGTAAGTTCACACGTACTTAAATTGATTGAGTACATGGAAACTTTAGAGGGGTTGGGATGTAAAATCCCCGACGAACTAGTGGTGGACTGAGTGCTCCACTCTCTCTCTCACGTCAAAGGATTTACCCAATTTAGGGAAAATTATAATATGACAAACATGAGAAAGAGTTTACATGAGATCCATTCTCTGCTTGTACAAGCAGAGAAGGACATGGGATTGAGTGGGAGTACAAGGAAAGATGTGCTTGCGATTAACGTGAAGGGGAAGAAGTAGTTTAAGAGGAACGCAGGTAAGAAGCCCGTTCAGGGGGAGGGCAAAGGTAAAGCAATTGCGAATTTCTCTACCAAGCCAAGCCCTATAAAGGGTAATCCTCTTAAAGATACTTGTAATTATTGTAATAACAAGAGACATTGGAGACGTAATTGTACAAAGTACCTGGATGACATAAAAGCTGGCATTATGAAGCCGACATGTAATTTCTCAACTGAATGTTTTATGATAGACATAAATTATGCTTCAAATACAACTTGGGTATTAGATACTGGTTGTGGTTCTCACTTGTGTAATCATTTGCAGGGCCTAAAAAGCATAAGAAAGCTAAACAAGGGTGATGTCGATCTCCGAATGGGAAACGGGTCTAAAGTAGCTGCCGTCTCAGTAGGAACTTATGTACTTAGTTTAGCTTCGGGGTTGGAGTTACATCTTAATAATTGTTATTTTGTACCAACGCTATCTAGAAATATAATATCCGTGTCTGCGTTAGACACATAAGGGTTTTCCTTTGTAATTAAAGACAAGTGTTGTACTTTTCCCTTAATGGGATTGTATATAGTCAAGCTATTTCAATCAATGGTATTTATATTCTAGATACTTGCCACGATGTTTATCATTTAGATAATAAAATACTCAAAACAGGTGATCTTGATCAATCTTATTTATGGCATTGTCGATTAGGACACATCAACGAGAAGCGCATTAAAAGACTAGTGTCGACTGGTGTTATTAAACCTTTTGATTTCGAATCATTTGGTACATGCGAATCTTGTCTTCTTGGCAAGATGACTCGTTCACCTTTTCTAGGAAAAGGATCTCGAGCTAGTGAGTTATTGGGTTTAATACATACCGATGTATGTGGCCCAATGACAGTCACTGCTAGATGTAATTATGACTATTTCATTACTTTTACCGATGACATGAGTAGATATAGGTATATCTACTTAATGAGGTATAAAAGTGAAGCTTTTGATAAGTTCAAAGAGTTTCAGAATGAAGTAGAAAACCAATTAAATAAGAAGATTAAAGAATTACGATCAGATCGTGGTGGGGAATATTTAAGCAATGACATTAAAGATCACCTTAAAAACTGCGGTATTGTATCTCAGTTAACTCCTCCTGGCACACCACAATTAAATGGTGTGGCTGAAAGGAGGAATCAAACTTTATTAGATATGGTTCGATCGATGATGAGTCAAACAGAGCTACCTAAGTCATTCTGGGGTTTTGCCATTTTAACTGCTATACAATCACTTAATAAAAGTCCCATTAAAGCAACTGACAAAACTCCATATGAGATATGGATAGGGAAAGTCCCGAATCTGCGATACATGAAAGTATGGGGTTGTGATGCTTATGTCTAGAGCAAGTCAGACGATAAGCTTGCACCTCGTTCTGAAAAGTGTATTTTTGTAGGCAACCCTAAGGAAACTTGTGGATATTACTTCTACAATAGTAACGAGAATAAAGTGTTTGTGGCTCGTGAAGCTGTCTTTCTAGAAAAAGAGTTTATTTCTAAAAGACAGAGTAGGAGAAAATTTGAACTTGATGAAGTTCAAGAGCCACAAACTGATTTGACAATACATGAAGATGTTCCTTCTACGTCTAAATCAGTTATTGTTCCCTCTGAACCTAGGAGGTCAGAAAGGGTTAGTCGCCAGCCTGATAGATACCTTGGTATTATCGAGGAAGATGGTGACCATGAGGTTTTACTTTTAGAAAGTGATGAACCCAAGACCTATAAAGCAGCTATTATGAGTTCTGACTCTAAACTATGGCTCGAGGCCATGCAATCCGAAATGGATTCCATGTACGATAATCAGGTATGGGACCTGGTTGACTTACCTAAAGATGTTCGACCTCTTCAGTGTAAGTGGATATTCAAGATTAAAATCGGTATGGATGGACATAAAGATGTCTACAAAGCTAGATTAGTTGCAAAAGGTTTCACTCAGGTTCATGGTTTACACTATGATGAAACTTTTGCACCAATTGTTATGCTTAGATTTGTTCGGATAATGTTAGCGATTGCTGTATTTCATGATTATGAGATATGGCAAATGGATGTCAAAACCGCTTTCCTGAATGGGTTTTTGGAAGAGGAAGTGTTCATGACACAACCTGAGGGTTTTGTGGATCCTAAAAATCCTAACAGAGTATGCAAACTTAAGAGATTCATTTATGGTCTTAAGCAAGCGTCAAGGAGTTGGAATCATCGCTTTTGATCATGTTATTAAACAGAATGGTTTTTCTCGAAGTGTTGAGGAACCATGTTTATACATGAAGTTGAGTGGGAGTAAAGTTGTTTTCTTCCTTCTTTATGTGGACAACATATTACTTATTGGGAATGATGTTGATATGCTTGCTTCTGTTAAAAAGTGGTTGGGAAATCACTTGCAAATGAAAGATTTGGGAGAAGCTCGGCGCATCTTGGGTATCCGGATCTATAGGGATAGATCCAAAAGGATATTAGCATTGAGTCAAGAAGCCTATATCGATAAGATTCTTAACCGATTCAATATGAAGAACTCCAAGAGAGGTTTTCTACCTATGGGCATTGGGATCACTTTGAGTAAGTCACAGTGTCCTACTGAGCCTAAGGATATTTAACGCATGAAATCGATTCCCTATGCTTCTGTTGTTGGATCGATCATGTATGCTATGATGTGTTCTCATCCTGACGTCTCGTATGCTTTGAGTATGACGAGTCGTTTTCAGAAAACTCCAGGAGAGTCACTGGATAGCCGTCAAGAATATTCTAAAGTACTTGAGAAGGACTAAAGATTCATTCTTAGTGTTTGGAGGGGAATCTGAATTACGTATAAGAGGTTATACGGATGCCAGTTTCCAAACCGATAGGAATGATTTGAAATCCCATGCTGGTTTTTTTTTTTTTGAACGGAGGGGCGGTTTGCTGGAGAAGTTTCAAAGAGTCTGTGATTGCTGATTCTACAATGGAAGTTGAGTACATTGCAGCCTCTGAAGCTGCAAAGGAAGCTGTTTGGATTAGGCAATTTTTAGAGGGACTGAAAGTAGTTCTGACCACAGAGGATCCTATCACTTTGTATTGTGATAACAGTCAGGCAATTTTTCAAGCAAAAGAGCCTAAGTCTAGTAACAAATCTAGACATGTACTTAGGAAATTTCATATAATTAGAGATTTAATCGAAAGGAAAGAAATTACAGTTTGTAAGGTTGGGACAGCTGACAACATCGCTGATCCTTTAACCAAACCTTTGTCTCAAGCTAAACATGATAGTCATGTAGTTTCGATGGGGTTGAGACGAATGCCAGAACTGTTGTAAATTATATGATATGTAATAATCAAAATATTGTATTTATTATTTCATATATGATAAGTTGCATTTATCGTCATATTCAGTTTTATGTCTGAATTTTATATACTTTGTTTTATCCAAATAGATTGTAGTGACAATGTCGAACACTATTAAAGTGAACTGGATTAACATTGTATTTTGTCCCTAGTTACTTAATGAGGTGACGTCTCGGAGTGACTAGATTGTAAGGCGATAGATGACAGGTTCGACTGTCATATGGTCATAGTGATGGCTGGTCGATTACATAGGCAGATTGTGAGACAATTTGTCAGACAATGACCGTTTGTAGAGTCCTTTTGTTGCTAGGTCGTGGCGAGGATTTCTATTTATTCCTTCGAGTCAATTCTTTAGACTGGTGACTATTTGTCTGAGTTGGTACGGTTTTCCGGTGGCTTTGGTTTTTCTTCTAGGTCGCACCGTAAAACGAGGCCGATGAGCATTTACTGGGTCATTGTGATCTGTATCGAATGAAAAAAAGGTCAACACGATTGTCCTTTTAAGTCATATTTTATCTCAAGGTTAGTCGAGGAGAGATGACTGTGAATGCGTGGCCACGCTCGGATGCGATCTATAGTAGATTATCCGGTCAGACAGTCATTCTCCTGATCGAAGAAACCACTTTATAATATGATCACGTGCAAGAACTGTAATACTCCGTATTTATATGTCTTGGGGGTACTCTATCGAGTAGCCCTTACTCTGTCGAGTATGGGCAAGTTGCGGAATAAAATAGTTTCTGACCTGTTGGGCGCTCGATCGAGTAGCTGGGGCACTCGATCGAGTGGGGGGGTACTCGATCGAGTACCTTGGGTACTCGATCGAGTGTCCGGTTTACGGGGAGTTTTTCGCGGGTTTTGTTAATTATGCGATTAGGGTATTTAAACATAATCGTCGTTGTTTTAATTCACTTTTACCAAAACCTAAAACCTGTTTGAGAGAGAAAGCAGTCAGTCATCTTCCTAATCGCATCCTTAACAATTCCCGGAGTTCAGACGGTCAGTTCGTGTCATAGTTCGTGCCGTTGGATTCCTTGCGTCGAGGGTAAGCTTTTAATATAATTTATATAATGCTTTGCTAGGTTTGGTCAAACCCTAATTTAGGATTTGGGGGTTTTATGAATAGTAAGTAATTGGTAGTCTTTATGTGTTATATGTTAGGAGGAGAATTCGTAGAAGAGGCGTTTTGAGACAGCTGTAGATACCGTCTGCGTGTTGTGCTTTCCAGGTAGGATTTCCTACTCAGTATTAGTCCCATAATGGGATATTGGTGATGTGCTATAATTAGTTGTTTGATATGATGTTTGTGATTGTGATTGTAATTGTGATTGTGGTTGTGTTTGTTGATGGTTCTCGAGATGCGTTCTCGGCTGAGTGGGGTCACTTGCGGGAGTGATCTCACGCCCTAGTTTCGCCCTTCGTGGAACCCGCCACGAAAGGGGATGTGCACATTAATGGACAGGGTTATCGCTCGTACGATGAGTGGGGCTTAGGTGGGAACGGCCGCGGTCCCCATCGGGGCTGGTCCGGTGGACGGTCGGATATTGAGATGATGGGAGTTGGTGTGTGTGTGTGTGTGTGACAGTTCAGCTGTCTATTTATCTTATTGTTGTTACCTATATTGATTGTGTGATTAGTACTGACCCCGGTGTTGTTTTGTAAAACCTGCGGTGATCCATTCCGGGATGGTGAGCAGATATTGAACAGGTATAGAGATGATACTGGGATAGCTGGGATGGCCATGACATGACGATAGAGTCTTCCGCTGTAGTTTAGTTTTTATTTACATTTCAGTTGAGAACAGACAGTTTGGAATAATGTATTGTACTTTCAGTTTGGTTTCGAGGATTGTACTTATTCATTAAATTACTTATAATAAATGTTGTTTCTGTTTTGTCTATTTGATTATCATACCTCGGGCAACCGAGATGGTGATGATGTCTTCATACCTGAGTGGTCCTGGTAAGGCACTCGGAGTATGGGGTGTTACAAATGGTATCGGAGCGACGATCCCGAAACCTCGTAACCAATGAACTTAATGAACATAGGGAGTCAATTAAAATGAACCCGGGGTAAAAGTTGTAGGAGCTAGTGCAAAGGCTTGGGAGACGTCCTAAAGTCGCGGGGGTCGCCCTACAACTTTGAACCGGTCACATGGGGGAAATATGTGTTGAGTCATGTGTGTGCTTAGTAACTTGCGTAACAATGTGATGGAATGTGTTGATGGTTGGATGTTCGAATCGGAAGTTGATGAGATGCAAGAAAAGTAATGTTATATATATATACATTGTTGATGAAATGATAGCATGATGGGATGTTTTACAACGTGGCAATTAATAACATGATTGTTATGATATAATGTGATTTATAAAGTTAGCATGTTAGTATACGACGTAATATGCGGGTAGCTCTTACATATTGGGGGTACTTGATCGAGTGAGGCCGACTCGATCGGGTAGGTTTTTGCGATTTTGAGTCCGAATCGAGTTTTGGGGCACTCGATCGAGTAACTAGGGGTACTCGATCGAGTAGAAATCACTCGATCGAGTAGCCTAGATACTCGATCGAGTGGGTTAGAGATCAGAAGGTCCGTTTGGTTCTGGAGTTTGGGTACTCGATCGAGTACATGGGGGCACTCGATCGAGTAGCCCGTTACTCGATCGAGTGGGTTTGGATACTCGATCGAGTAGGTTCCGGGGCGCGCGTTTCGTGTTTTGAGGTTTAGTACGCGTGTTTATGTTTATCCCTTTCTTATATAGCTTCAAGATGCCGCCCAAGAGAAATGCCTTGTACGCGAGAGCCGAGCTTATGACTACGGATGACATCGTTAAGATGTTGGAACACCGGACGCTCTTACGAGACCCCAAGAGAGTGAATGAGGACAAGGATAAGAGTAAGGAGAAGGAGGTTGACCATGCTAAAGTCAGCCTCTATATTGCGAGGTTTAACCCAAAGGAGTACAAGGGGGTTGAGGAGCCTAACCATCTTGATAGTTGGGTGAGGGAGATGGAGAACATACTAGATTTAGTTCGTCCCGATGAGATGAGAGTGGATCAGCCGCATTCTATCCGAGGGAGGCAGCTGGGAAGTGGTGGGGGTCCGTGAAAGTGAGTGCCAAGGAGATATATACCAACCAAGGGTTACCTGCTATACCTTGGGAGGAGTTTCGTAGGGTCATGAGGAAGGAGTTCGTACTGAACATGTAAGGAGTAAGTTGAGAGAGGAGTTCGACAAGTTTAAGATGACGGTGAGATGTCCGTGGGTGAGTACTACAGGCAGTTCAATGAGAAATCCAGATATGCTGAGGATATGGGTTTGAGTGAGGAGAATCTTGCTTTGAGGTTTGAGAGAGGGCTAACCACGAAGATTATGGATAAGTTACCGTGTGAGTCCTTACCGATGTGAAGGAAGCGTATGAGAGGGCTGGGAGAGCTGAGAGACTAGTGGAGATGGCTCAGGAGAGGTCAGGTGGAGAGAAGAGGAAGTCTGAGAGCGAGGGTGGTGGCCAATCTAATTTCAAGAAAGGCAACCACAATCAATCTAAGGGATTTTCTTCCGGTCCGGGTTTAGTCTTTGGAACTTCCTTTGGGCGAGGTCGTGGGAGTGTGAGCAACAGGTGGGAGTGACTGCTTTGGTTGTGGTGGCGTAGGCCACAAGAGACATGAGTGCACGAGCGCACCGGATCTTTTCGAGACCCGCACGAGCTTTGCGAGGAAATGGACCAGTGGATCATGGCCAAACCGGGAGGTCGAGCTACCGAGTGGAGGCAACCGCAACGGCGGTAATTCTTATCAGAAGACACCGATGAACAACAACAACAATCAAGGGTCGGGTGCTAAGCCGACCACATCAGCTAGTCTTGTCCGGGAGGTGGGCGAAGACCGATGGCAAGTCGTTCATGATGGACAAGAAGGCAGCTGAGGAGGATGCGCACGTTATCACCGGTACATTCCTTGTTAATGGTATTCCTACGTTTGTTTTGTTTGATTTGGGGGCTTCTCAGTCGTTTGTGTCTTCGAGTCATGTAAAACAGTTGGGTTTGAGAGTATATGAGTCTGTTAGGGATCAAGTTTTCATACCTTCAGGTGAGTCTGTATCGTGTGGGAGGTTGTTTAGAGATGTATCTTTGATAGTTGGGCAAGTCGATTTCCCTGTAGACTTACTAGAGTTTCCTTTTAATGGTTTTGAGATGATAGTTGGGATGGATTGGTTAGGAAAGTATAAAGCTAAGATAGATCATCATCAAAAGAAAGTGTCCCTAAGAGGTCCTAAGGGTGTAAGTGTGTCTTACCGTGGGTTTCTAGTCAAACCCAAAGTTAAGTTGATTGCAAATTTGTCACTTTGAAGTCGTATCTGAGGAAGGGATGTCCTCTGATTTTGTGCCATGTGAGAGATGACCGGATAGAGAGCCCTAGGCGATTGATGAGATACCAGGTGGTGGGAGAGTTTGCGAGATGTCTTTCCGAGAGGAGATTCCGGGTTGCCACCGAAGAGGGAGATAGATTTCACCGTTGAGTTGAAGCCAGGAACGGGGCCAATCTCTAAGGCACCGTACCGTATGGGTCCTAAGGAGATGGAGGAACTTAGGAGACAGTTGGATGATTTGATAGAGAAGGGATACATTAGACCAAGTGTATCGCCTTGGGGAGCACCAGTTCTTTTCGTGAAGAAGAAAGATGGGAGTTTGAGGTCAGTGCATAGATTACCGGAGCCGAACCGTGTGACGATAAAGAACAAGTACCCTTTGCCAAGGATAGATGACCTGTTTGATCGGTTGAGTGGTGCAACAGTCTTTTCTAAGATTGATTTGAGGTCGGGGTACCATCAGGTGAAGATTAGAGAGGTGGACATACCGAAGACAGCTTTCACGTCAAGGTATGGCCATTATGAGTATGTGGTGATGCCATTTGGGTTGTCTAATGCGCCGGCAGTGTTTATGGATTTGATGAATAGGATCTTCAGACAGTTCTTGGATCAGTTTGTAGTAGTGTTTATCGATGACATCTTGGTCTACTCTAAGACTAAGGAGGAGCATGAGGAGCATCTGAGGATCGTGTTGCAGACTTTGAGGGATCATGAGTTGTATGCTAAGCTGTCCAAGTGTGAGTTTTGGTTGGAGAAAGTTGCCTTTAAGGGCATGTAATCTCTAAAGATGGGGTAGTCAGGATCCGGCGAAGATTGAGGCAAAGGTGACAAAGTGGGAAGCACCAAAGAATGTTCTTTGAAGTGAGGAGTTTCTTAGGTTTAGCCGGATACTACAAAGCGGTTCGTGAAGGATTTCTCCAAGATAGCTAGACCGATGACAGCATTGATGAGGAAAGAGAACAGGTTTCGTTGGGATGAGAGTTGTGAGACGGCGTTCCAAAACCTTAAAGGAGCGTTTGACCACGCTCCTCCGTCTTGTCTTGGCATTACCTGAAGGGAGCGAGAATTTCGAGGTCTATACGGATGCCTCGAAGAATGGGTTGGGATGTGTGTTGATGCAGAATGGTAAAGTAATTGCCTATGCTTCTAGGCAGTTGAAGCCTTATGAGGAGAACTACCCTACTCATGACCTGGAGTTGGGTGCAGTGGTGTTTGCTCTCAAGATTTGGAGGCACTACCTTTATGGAGCAATCTTTAAGGTATTTTCTGATCACAAGAGTCTCAAGTACATCTTCACGCAGAAGGAGTTGAACATGAGACAAAGGAGGTGGATGGAGCTGATTGGTGACTACGACATGGAAATCATCTACCATGAAGGGAAGGCCAATGTTGTTGCTGATGCTTTGAGTAGAAAGAGTGTACATTCCTTGTGTACAGCTCTATCTTTGATGAGGCTGAGGGATGAGGTAGCGAGCTGTGGGATTCATATGATGCAGAAAGGGGATGCTATGGGTGATATGACAGTACACATGGAGTTTTATGATGATATTCGAGGTAAACAGGCTTTGGATCCTAAGATAGTAGAGTGGAGAGCTGGAGTAGAGAAAGGGACAGTGTCCCGGTTTTCCATTCATACAGACGGTAGCTTGAGGTTTGATGGTAGGTGGTGTGTTCCTAATGACGAGGAGTTGAAAAAGACAATCATGACAGAAGCGCATTGCACACCATATTCAGTTCATCCGGGTGGAGACAAGCTTTAGAAGGATTTGAAGAAAACGTTTTGGTGGCCTGGATGAAGAAAGAGACAAATTGAGTTTGTGTCCCGTTGTTTGACATGCCAGAGAGTTAAAGGGGAACAGAGAAGACCACAAGGTAAGGTTCAGTCTTTGGAGGTGCCTGAGTGGAAGTGGGAATCCATCTCCATGGATTTCATTGTGGGTTTGCCGAAGAGTCAACAAGGTAACAACATGATTTGGGTGATAGTGGATCGTCTGACCAAGTCAGCTCACTTTGTTCCAATGAAAGATACATGGACTAAGGCACAATTGGCTATGGCCTATCGAAAGAACGTGCTTAAGTTACATGGAGTCCCTAAGGACATAGTGTCCGACAGAGATGCGAGGTTTATATCAAGGTTTTGGAAGGAGTTGCGGGAATCGTTGGGAACGACTTTGAAGATGAGTACGATTTCATCCTGCGACAGACGGCAGATCGAGAGAACAATCAAGACTCTTGAGGATATGTTGCGAGCTTGTGTGATGGATTTTGGTGGTAGCTGGGAGCGAGAGGTTGGACTTGATAGAGTTTTCTTACAATAACACTATCACACCGGTATTGGTATGGCACCGTTTGAGGCTTTGTATGGGAGGAGATGTAGGAGTCCGATCTGTTGGGACGATAGTCTTTGAGGCAAAGGTGGTTTTAGGACCAGAGATGGTACATGAGATGGTGGAACAGTTTAAGATGATCGGAGAACGTATGAGAGCGCCCGGATCGACGGAAGAGTTATGCAGATCTACATCGTCGGGACATAGAGTTTCAGGTTGGGGACAAGGTTCTTCTGAAGGTGTCTCCTATGCGTGGGGTTATGAGGTTTGGGAAGAAAGGCAAGCTAAGTCAGAAGTTTATAGGGCCTTATGAGATCTTAGAGCGAGTTGGGGAAGTGGCTTATCGTTTGGCTTTACCGGCTGCATTGGAGAGAGTGCATAATGTGTTTCATGTATCGCAGCTGCGGAAGTATGTGAGTGACCCGTCACATGTGTTGGAGGCGAGAGCTTAGAGTCGGATGAGTCTTTATCATATCCGGAGGTACCTAAGCGGATCCTAGACCGAAAGGTTAGAAAGACTAGGGGTGGTGAGACAGTTCTGCTTAAGATCCTTTGGTCTAACCACGAGACCGAGGAAGCTACATGGGAGGCAGAGGATATCATGAAAGAGCGTTACCCTTTCCTTTTTGATCAGGTATGTGTGGTTACGGGGACGTAACCTTGTTTCTTTTAGGGGGGTAGGAGATGATCGCGAGCAGTTTCTAAGAGTTTTATACACCCTTTTTATATGTTGTGTCGGTAGGTTGTCGGGATGAGTTGGGTAAGTAGCGTGCTTTAGATTGAGTTTTGTTTTGGTTGTTGAGTCGGGAATGTTTTGGAGTACCTTTGTTTTGGTAGTGGTTTGAACTTCGGGGACGAAGTTCCTTTTAAGGAGGGAAGACTGTAATACTCCGTATTTATATGTCTTGGGGTACTCTATCGAGTAGCCCTTACTCTGTCAGTATGGGCAAGTTGCGGAATAAAATAGTTTCGACTGTTGGGCGCTCGATCGAGTAGTCAGGGGCACTCGATCGAGTATGGGGGTACTCGATCGAGTACCTTGGGTACTCGATCGAGTGTCCGGTTTACGGGGAGTTTTTTGCGGGTTTTTTTAATTATGCGATTAGGGTATTTAAACATAATCGTCGTTGTTTTAATTCACTTTTACCAAAACCTAAAACCTGTTTGAGAGAGAAAGCAGTCAGTCATCTTTCTAATCGCATCCTTAACAATTCCCGGAGTTCAGACGGTCAGTTCGTGTCGTAGTTCGTGCCGTTGGATTCCTTGCGTCGAGGGTAAGCTTTTAATATAATTTATATAATGCTTTGCTAGGTTTGGTCAAACCCTAATTTAGGATTTGGGGGTTTTATGAATAGTAAGTAATTGGTAGTCTTTATGTGTTATATGTTAGGAGGAGAATTCGTAGAAGAGGCGTTTTGAGACAGCTGTAGATACCGTCTGCGTGTTGTGCTTTCCAGGTAGGATTTCCTACTCAGTATTAGTCCCATAATGGGATATTGGTGATGTGCTATAATTAGTTGTTTGATATGATGTTTGTGATTGTGATTGTAATTGTGATTGTGGTTGTGTTTGTTGATGGTTCTCGAGATGCGTTCTCGGCTGAGTGGGGTCACTTGCGGGAGTGATCTCACGCCCTAGTTTCGCCCTTCGTGGAACCCGCCACGAAAGGGGATGTGCACATTAATGGACAGGGTTATCGCTCGTACGATGAGCGGGGCTTAGGTGGGAACGGCTGCGGTCCCCCATCGGGGGCGGGCTGGTCCAAAGTGGACGGTCGGATTGAGATGATGGGAGTTGGTGTGTGTGTGTGTGTGTGTGACAGTTCAGCTGTCTAATTGTCTTATTGTTGTTACCTATATTGATTGTGTGATTAGTACTGACCCCGGTGTTGTTTTGTAAAACCTGCGGTGATCCATTCGGGGATGGTGAGCAGATATTGAACAGGTATAGAGATGATACTGGGATAGCTGGGATGGCCATGACATGACGATAGAGTCTTCCGCTGTAGTTTAGTTTTTATTTACATTTCGATTGAGAAATGAGACGATTTGGAATAATGTATTGTACTTTCAGTTTGGTTTCGAGGATTGTACTTATTCATTAAATTACTTATAATAAATGTTGTTTCTGTTTTGTCTATTTGATTATCATACCTCGGGCAACCGAGATGGTGATGTCTTCATACCTGAGTGGTCCTGGTAATGGCACTCGGAGTATGGGGGTGTTACAAGAACGACCTGAAAGACATCTTGCATTGAGTGGGAGATATTATTGGACAAGAGAATTGGGAACGCACACTTGTGTTGGACAAATGGGAGATTGTTGGAGTAGTGTCCTCCACAATAAGTGCGTTTACATAATAAATCTCGTAAAAGGAATATCAGGGATTTATTTATTTATTTGTCAGCTGGTCATCGTTAATCGGTAATGATTGGCTGACTAGAGTTTGACATTACTGTTATGTGACGGCGGTGATCAGCTGATCCCTTTAGGTCACACCTATAGGATGATGCCCTAATTGGATAAATTAATTATTTGTATGAGATACGATATAACTAATTCCTTGTATTAATTGACTTTTAATAAGTCGTGTGAATGTATTATTTGATGACGGGTTACGCACTCGGGCAAAGAGGATTTATTATTTAATTATGTGATAATTAATTAATAAATATAAATTAGAATTTATTAATTAATTAAATTTATACGATTTATGTATAAGTTTTGAGGTAAAGATAATTAGCTATTTTAATTTACAAGAGGTTGTAAAATTAGCTAAATGGGGTAGTATTGACACAATATATGTTGATAAAATGGTCTCATGATTACTTAATAGTTAAGTAATAATTAGTGGTTAATTTGTATTATTTAACTGTTAAATAATTAAATTAATATTTAATTATGTAAGATAATTAAATATAAGACTTATAAGCATTTGTGGGACAAATGTCGGAAATCGAAATGGACCAAAATATTACATGTGGGTTGACACTTGTATAAGATAAGTATTATTACATGTGGCATAACCCACTAAGAAATGTTTAACTCATTTCTTTACATTTTGTTCTCTATAAATACCCCACTATTTACACTCACTAGATGATGATTTTGGAGACCAAAAAAAAACTTCAAAATAGACCCTTGGTCGTGCCATATTGAAGAGAAAAAGAGAAAGAAAAAAAACCATATTTTCTTCATATTTTCTCATCAAAAACTTGATCAAATTGTTGATCATCATCAAAAATAATTCACAAAACTATAATATACATAAACTAATCTTGGGTGCATCCAAAGGAGATTACCTATTTTAGTAATTGTGGTGTATTTGGAGGATCATCCATATTCCTATAGCTCAAGAACTACAAAGGTAGGAGACCTTTGTAGTGCCCTTACTTGCCTTAAACCATTGTAAGGATTTTTGTCTTAAGATGGTTTTATACCATTTTTATATTTTTATTTGCATGCATGTAGATTTAGACCATATTAAATTAATTTGTAATTTTAATATCATAAGATGAGTATTAACATGGTCTAAATGACTAACACCCTCACCCCTTACTCAAGATCTCTGTGAACATCCGTGTTCATTGGCATCCACGACAGTCATTCTATACATAGAATGAAAAGGGTAATGAGTTCTTAGTGTTCATGTCACTACTTTGTGTCTTGACAAGGCACGAGGTATTCGAACGGTTCCAATTTCCCATAAAAATTGGTGGCGACTCCACAAATGCGCGCTTATTCAAGCGCCTTCCGCGCGCGCCGCGGTGTGGCCCATGTCCATACTTTTGCGACTCCGCTGGAGATAATATACACTTTCGTGTTACCCAGGGTCAAACTTGAACGAGGTTAGGGAATAGTTTGTACAAGACAGTTGTCGGTTCTCATTACTCAACCTTCTTAGGTCGTTTCATTCGGCCTTCATAGGCTTAACCCAACCCATTCGACCAATCGTCCCATCTGGACGGCCCAAATTCTTATCTGGGCCTAAAGATGGATGGCGATTGACGTCAACCATACCATGGTGCATACTTATGTTTGTATCAAGGGCTTTCACTACTCGAGGGAATGGACTACGAACCAACCTTACTCATGTTTGGCACGGACCTCTCCACAGACCAGGGTTTGTTTGCTTGGTATGGCAACCCACCTTCTAAACCAAAACCCTTCAAATACACTCAGCATACCGTTATAATGCCCATATATATGTTTGTATCATATACGTGATCACCATTTTGTAAACAAAACTATGACGAAATTTTGTAAAATAAAATCCTTTCAAAATTTAAAAACTTTCGAAGTGGCCTAAAATAGCGCAAAATAAACCGAAACTCTGTCTAAATGTCGAGTCAAAATTCGGGCCTCATTCCCATTTCAAACTTCACTTCGAGTCAGCATTCCTACAACTATACTACAGTTGTCTAGGACCAACATTTTAAAATTAGTCCTTTTCAAACCTCACTTGACACAGTGGCACACACCCACTTCACGAGTCAAATCTTTTCTTGAGTAAGTGTGCGAAAATGGTCGATCGTGTTTTGATTCGTCGTCGATTTCTTATCCCCAGTTCCAAAATGGTGAGAACTAGTCAAGGAAGCGTTAGTTGTCGATCCGGACAACCCGTGAATGGTAATGATCAAATCATAGTTGCGCTCATTCGTCTCCAAACAAGCCAAGACCAAGCTTATGCTCGCCTCAATGCTGTTGAAGGTCGAATTACTGCTGTAGAAACAAGACTTCCTCCTGCAGAGAATGACATTCCTGGCATGGTCGTACATGATAACATTCCACCTTTTGTTGGACAACCAGAAACCACTCCAGGTCTCACTGAAGCTGAAAAGCGACTCCAATACTTGGAGGAGCAATTAATGTACCTCAAGGGAGATGACATTTATAGGGAAAATAATCGCAAGTATGAGGCAGTAAATGCTCAATTGCCAACTAACTTCAACATGACTGACATCCCGATGTTTAAGGGGCATGAAAATTCTTTGAACCATATCCGTGCTTTCAAAGATTACATGTCTATCAAAGGCATTAAACCAAAAATTTTCTTAAGGATCTTTCCTTCATCTCTCGACACTATCCCTAAACAATGGTTCTACTCCTTGGAACACAAGTAAATTGCAACCTGGGATGATGCTGTAATTGAGTTCACCAAATAGTACGCAGATAATGCTGAAATTCAAGTCAATATACGCACTCTAGAGGTTCTTACCCAAAATGAGAAAAAAGGCTTCACCGACTTCCTAAGTAGGTGGAGAAAGACTAGCACACAACTGGTTGAACGCCCAAACGAAGCCACTCTTGTGGAAAAGTTCGTGGATAATTTGAGACCCGTTTATGCGAACCATTTGAGGTACAAAAACATAAAGACTTTCAAAGACTAGACTGTCCTAGGAACAAGAACTGAAGACGACATTCGTAAAGGACCCTTGTCCAAAACGGTAGGTCGCGGATATCAGGGTTCAACAAGTCATTCTTATGGCTCCACTAGCAAGACCGATGAGGTTAACCTTGTCGAATCATCTAAGAAGAATAACCCGCAGAGGAAATTTACCTATGTTGGTAAATCATATTCCACTACTCTGAAAAGGCTGATGAAACAAGGTAAGCTCCAACCCATATGACCTACACCTGACCCAGAGAAGAAGTCTAAATTCTTGGATGAGAACGCATACTGTGAATATCACAGAGGCAAGGGACACGATACAGAGAAATGCTTCAAATTGAAAAATGTCATTCAGGATATGATTGAAGATGGTCGTTTACCCATACCTCCCGCAAGCAAGCCTAACAATACTCATAATCCTCTTGGAGTTCTGACAATCACAAATGAAGAATCCACCTTGAATTGTTCACACCTCATTTCTCAAGCTGAAGACGAGATTCATGCACTAGAAAGTGAGAAGAGTTATTCCACCATCTCTCCTACCATTGTTGATTTTATCGCATGGGCAAAGAGTGTAAGTAGGCAAGTTTCAGAGCTAGAAGATTTAGTGGCATCCCTACGTAACCCAAGCACTATACCTAAGGGAAACAGGCCAGTGGCCCCAACTCTATCTCAAGAATCTATGATGCAAGAGGTAATCGCAGTAGTAGAGCAAATAATCAATCTGGAAGATGAAATCATTAGGTTGAGAGAGCTCAGTATCGTCAACGGAGTATGGGTCGACAACGATGAAGACGAATACCTCATGGAACACTATCTCGTCAAGGTTAGTGAGGATATAGTCGAGGCTAGCGAAGGTCAGGATATAGATCACCTCACTCGCTCAGCACGTCCATATCAAAATGTATCTCAAAGCGGTCCTACTGTTAATGGTCCACCATTAACACCAATTTCATCACACCAAATGATGGCGAAGATATATCTGCTAACCATTTACTAAAACAACTACAGAGAACAAACGCTGATATTTCAGTCTGGCAATTAGTTGCGAGTTCATTTCCCCATCGTCAACCTTTACTGCAAGCATTGACTAAACTGAACGTAGCGCACGATTCTACACCTGATAACGTAGTCAACATAGTCTTCCAAGACTCAGTCAAACTAAGTAACCTAGTTACTTTTTCAGATGAGGATTTGCCTCCTTTCGGCGCCAGTCATAATCTCGCTTTATACATTCCAGTCACATGCTTAAAGAAGAACGTACCAATGACTTTGGTGGATGATGGCTCCGCATTCAACGTCATACCACTAAAGACAACATATAAGTTGGGCATGAAAGAATCAGATTGGACTCCTACCAACCAAGGTGTTTGAGCATACGATGGAACACGACGTAAAGTAGTAGGGCTAATTAACCTTACTATAACATGGCCAATCGAGCGAAAGGTTAATTTTCATATAGTGGATATCGAGGCGTCCTTCAACATACTTCTAGGAAGGCCCTGGATTCACGCTTCCAAAGCGGTAACATCCACCTTGCACCAGAGGATCAAGATTCCTCTAGATGGCAAAGTAGTGACGATCACTTCGTCACCTATCAAGGCCGTGATAGAGAAAATGTCAAGCAACCAAGTAGTCACATACCCAGTACACAAGCTTGGGGGATTTCAAAGCATAAATCTTATAGAGAGCGAGCTGGCGCCCTTATACTTTAACCCATACTCCAATTTGGTGGTCAACAACATACTAAAGTCCCAGGGATACTTCCCAGGAATGCCAATAAACCCTGCCAAGAAGAACACCTTTGCACCCTATAAAGAAGGAAATTTCCAAAGGATACCATTAGGTTTGGGATACAAGCCCACGAAAGCAGAAGCCTTGGAAATGCTTACTCAATTCCAAGAACGTAAAGACAAAGGAATCCAGATGCGATCGTATCTCCCTACCCTAAATGGATATTTCGTCGGAGAGGGGACTCATGAATACTTTCACGGATTTTGCCGAACCTTGGCATTATAAGGGAACAAAACTAGCTGGAATCAATGTCTTCCACGATTACTACTTCATCCCTTCAGAAACGGTTCCTACCGTCAAAACTCGTGAAATACCTTGTCTAGACGAAAAAGCCGTTAGCCTTCTGTTTGGAGAAGACCGATTCGTTAGAGCAGCGCAGGATGAGATCATTACCATGATACTTCAAGATGACCATTTCAACCCAACATCGCTAATTACTAACACCAGCCCAAATCAGCAGAAAGGTTGGAGAAAGTCGATCAAATGGACCACAAACAAGGAAAGCTCTTCAAGGTGACTACTGGAGAAGAAGAGATGTTCAAAGGAGAACCCGAAGACGATGAATTCGAGTCAGAATCGGAGTTCGAGTCGGAATCAGAGTCTGAGTCTAGAGAAGTCACTAAAGAGTCTTCCTCTGTCGTTACTCCCCATCCAGTAGTTTCTCCTAGCATAGCATCACATAGTAATAACAGATTGGGAAATGTCCCAGCAGCTGTCCCTTTACCGCCACTGACTACTGAACAGATGGCTTCTTTGTGTCAGCTCTTTTCAAAATTTAATATGAATAAATCTGATTCTGCTTACTCCTTGTGTTATTTTGAATGCAATTCTATTTACGATGATAATGGGGATGATCCTGACCCAGACTCAATCGAATTACCTCCCTATATAATTAAAGAGATAGTACAAGAGGGGGAAGGGGCACCAGTTATAGAAAACATAGAACCCATTAAGGTAGGAACCGAATTAGAACCCCAAGAACTTAGGATAGGGACGACCTTAGACCCAACAAAAAGGGCCAATTTCATCAACATGCTACATGAGTTCAAAGACGTTTTTGCTTGGTCTTACAAGGACATGCCAGAGATCGACAGGGATATTGCAGAATATCACATTCCAATCAAACCTGGTTACAAACCTGTAAAAGAGAAATTCTGTCGGATGAGGACTGAGTGGGCTCTTAAGATCAAAGAAGAAGTCGATAAACAATTCAAAGCCGGGTTCATCTAAGTTTCCGAGTATTCAGACTGGGTGGCTAACATAGTCATCGTACCCAAAAAGGATGGGCGAATCCGGGTTTGTGTTGATTTTAGAGGCCTGAACAAAGCGAGTCCCAAGGACGACTTCCCTCTACCACACATCGACATATTGGTAGACAATACAGCAGATCACGCGTTGTTATACTTCATGGACGGGTATGCAAGGTATAACAAAATGACCATAGAAGATATTCACAAGACAGCCTTCATCACTCGGTGGGGCACATATTGTTATACTGTTATGCCGTTCGGGATAATCAATGCAGGGGCTAGATACCAACGCACTGCAACCACTTTACTACATGACATGATGCTCGCACAGACATGATGCTCGCCATAGAAGAACTAGAAGTATATGTAGATGATATGATTGTCAAATCCAATGATAGAAAAGGGCACATCGATAACCTTCACAAATTCTTCCTAAGACTGCGCAAGTACAACATGAGGCTCAATCCTCAGAAATGTGCGTTCGGAGTCACATCAGGCAAGCTTCTTGGATATGTCGTCAGCCAGAGGGGAATAGAAATTGATCCATCCAAGATCAAAGCTTTAATCGAAATACCACAACTCTAAACAGAAAAGGAGGTTGGAGGATTTTTAGGCATAGTGCAGTATGTAAGCCGATTCATATCGAAGCTCACCATGATTTGCGAACCTATTTTCAAAAAGCTAAAGAAAACAGATCATACCATATGGGACGACGACTGTCAAAAGTCGTTCGACATTATTAAAGAGATATTGGCCAAACCACCAGTTCTAATGCCTCCCCAACAAGATCAACCTCTTGGTTTATATCTCACAGTCACCGAAACGGCCATGGGGGCTTTGCTCACACAGACTATTGGAAAAGAAGAAAGAGCTATCTACTACCTTAGTAAGAAGTTATTGGAGTACAAGTGTAAATATACACCTCTCGAAAAGTCATGCCTCGCTCTTGTGTGGGTAACAAAGAAGCTACGCCACTACATGCTTAGCTATTCTCTCAAGGTGTATTCTACAATGGATCCCGTCAAATACCTCTTCGAGAAACCCGTCCTCAACGGACGTTTGGCAAGATGGACCTTAATGCTCTCAGAGTTTGATCTCAAGTACGTACCTTTGAAAGTCATAAAGGCACGCGCCGTTGCTGAATTCTTCGCAGATAATCCTATCAACGATACCCAAGAAATAGACACGTGGTCATTTCCAGACGAGGACATCTTACAGACCAGTATAGACTCTTGGGATATTTATGTGGCATCGAATTTAAGAGGATTTGGGATAGCTGTCAAACTCGACTTCGAGGTGACAAATAATGTAGCAGAGTATGAAGCTTGCCTCATTGGTCTACAAGCAGCAGTGAGTTTAGGTATCAAGAATCTTCGACTTCACGGAGACTCATCCTTGATCATTAACCAAGTTACGAGATCTTAGAAAATCCGAAGTGAAAGTCTAGCACCCTATTAGGCTAGGAAAGATCAAGTCGCACAATTCTTCGATCAAGTCAGTTATTTACACCTACCTCGTGAAGAGAATCAATTTGCGGACGCTCTTGCAAAACTTGCATCTTTGATTAATATGCCAGAAAACATGGTTGAAATGCCTTTGTGTATCGAACGACGGTCGGAACCGGTCTACGTACACCTCCTTACATATGAAGAAGAAAGCCCAGAGGAACCTTGATTCCAAGCCATTCTAATCTTCAAACTTAATGGCACATACCCACCAGATATGGACAAGCGGGGATAACGTGTCATACGTCTACTCTCTTCTCAATACCTCCTTATTCAAGGAGAATTATACAAAAGAACACCACTCGATGTCATCCTGCGTTGCCGTGATCATTCACAAGCACAGAAAGTAATGGAAGAAGTTCACGATGGAGAATGCGGTCCTCATATGAGTGGACCCATGATGGCAAAGAAAATCACGCGTCTAGGATACAACTGGACGACAGTGGAGTCGAATTATATTAAATACGGTAGACATTGCCACAATTGCCAGATCTTCGGAATTATGCAACATGTCCCTCCTTCAATACTTTACACCATGACATCTCCTTGGCCATTTTCCGCTTGGGGAATAGATATCATTGGGAAAATCGCTCCAGCTAGAACAGGAGGTCACTGTTTGATTTTAGTAGCTATCGACTATTTTACAAAATGGGTCAAAGCAGCATCTTAAATTAGCCTTACTACCTTTAGCATAGGACAAAAAAAACATGTCTCGTGTAATACGCACGTGCCGCTCTTGCGACACGAAATAAAAATGGCGCTTGGCCGCTGAAAGAAAGCTTATGTCATTACGCTCTTGCATTTTGACATTTCGACATCCTCATATCATCAAATAAATTAAATTTCACTTCCTTAGGAGTAAGTAAAGCACATGCTTATTTTTATAAAAGTTCATTACAAGCTCTTACATCGAACAATTATTCTTTTACATTTACTCGATCTACGCACAGGGTTTGATTTCATTTTTTCTAATGAATACATAGGCAATCCTTCCCAGGATACAACCCATTATTTTAAAATATAAATAGAAGGAAATTTGCATTCGTATTTGAAATTCGACAAGAATAATAAAAGAAAATCATAACAGTTTCTTAACTAATAAATCTTTTATTCATTGTTCCATAAATAGTAATAATATGCCAAATACATATAAAAATAACAATGCTGAAAATAAATGCTAGGCTAGGTTCTAAAAACCCGCCGTTTATTACAACCCAAATAATAATAAATAATACTATAATAAATGACTAAGGCTATTCTTCAATTTTCCCTTTGCCTTTGTCACCCTTGTCATACTTCTTGTCTCTCGACCACGAGCCGGGCGCTCTTGCGTTATCTCCGACCTAATCATCAACGGTCATTCTCGCGGTCTAGCTTTACCATTTCAATCCATCACCATCTTTTCGGCAGAGGCGGTCTTCAGTTTCTTCAACGGACGAACGACTCGGAATCCGGCCTCTTCTTCCTCCTCAGTCAAGTACTTTGGGTTCTCTTTCGCTACTTCGCGGATCTTATTATCCACGGGCTCGTGCTTCCTCAGCTTCTTGCGCTCTTCAGGGGTACCAGCCTTCCTCCATTGCAAATATGAGTCAGATACCCATAAGGAGCCAACAGGAACTGGTATGAACCACATGTTCCTCTAGGCCCACCGATTTACCCAATCTCGATAGGACCCCGAAGTATGTGCTAAGGCGGTTTGAGGAACGGTATCCAGCTTCAGAATTTTCAGCTTATGGATCATTGCCTCATCAATCTCTCCGGAAAAATGCAAACCATGAATTCCAAGCCAGGGACACGAACTGGCCGTGTCGGATCCAAGGATGAGACCCCAGTAACTGACCTAAGGTGCCACCATGGCACAATCCATTGAATCAAGGATCCACCTTCACTCTTCAACTTATTTTCCCAGTAGTTGCATACCCGAGTGAAGTCCACCATGTATAGCCCAGTTCTCATTGCAATTGATCGAGCATGATATCCATTCACATTAACTGGGGGGCTCAATCAGCCGCAGTCGTTCCATCAACCAAACCTACAAAAAGGGAACGGGAATCAATACACATAATATCGACCAAAAAAAAGAAGAAGAAAAAAAAAACGAAACAAAAAAAAGGTCGAATATAAAATTAGATTCTTACCTGCAGAATGACGGGACTTCGCAAATAAGGACGATCGCGTTTGGCCTTCCTATTATCCAAACCAAGGATGGTCTCCCCTAAGACAAGGCATGTTGGGCTCCTACGCAGCTCCATTTGCTCTATAATGCTCAGAAAACGAGGATCACCCCTCATCTCCTTATCAACATACCCTTGAAGGACATAGCAATAAAGGAGACAAAACCCGAAGGCCCTGCGCCTCGCAGCATAGGATATGGTAGGCTCCTCCCTATTTATAAACCGATCGACAAAGTCAAACATGCGGACACCTTTTGTAGTCACAAGACGGTCCACTTCAGCCTTGGTCAATCCAAGCAAATCCCTGAATTTATTTTTATAGCCTTGAGAGCTAGGTGGTATAGCCGGTACATTTTCTAAATCCCATCCTCCAATAGCAGCTATTTCTTCAGGAAAAGGACAAGTTTCACCTCCCGGAAAGGCGAATACGTGAAAATTTGGGTCCCAATACTCAAGACAAACATCCAAGAAAGGCTTCACCACTTTCACTAACGTGAGACTTATGATCGATCCTAAGTTAAAAGCACCCATGTCGTGTTTCTCAACATTTGTAAACTCATTCGTCCATTCCCTCAGACGGTTTTCAAAGGAGTCCATAATTTGTTGGAATTTTTTTGAGAGGATATGTGAATTTTATGTAATAGGCGGAAGAAAAGAAGAAGGAATTGTGTGAATAAAAGCTAACCCGAAGCCCCTATTTATACTATTCGCTGTTTCCTAATTTCTGTCAAGGACTGATAACTTGGGTAAATAACGCAGCATTTGCTGCGCCTCTTCGAAGAGTCGCAGCTCATGTTGTGCCTCTTCGAATAGTCGCAGCTCATGTTGCGCCTCTTCCCCATACCCTTTTCCGTGTTGACAACCATGGATCTTTCCTACTTTTCTTTTAGCTAAGTTTACTATTCCTATAGGAACTCAATTTGGTAATTTCGACTAAATTACCAAGTTTTATGTTTCCTAATCCTTTTCGGGTTCGCTTTCGAGGGAAAATCGACATTATCGCCAAAACGCGCACACTTACTCATTTTCATTCTTTTTTTGGGGGGGGGGGGGGGGGAATCATTTCACTCCTCTTTTTAATATATTTCACACTTAGACATTTCTTTTAATTTTTTTTTAGGGGGTAACCCTCCCTACCGCCCGGTCGTTAATGCTCATTTCTGGGCATCTTTGTCATTATTGCTCATTTTCGGGCACTTTTGGTCTTTTTGCACATTTTCGGGCACTTTTTGTCTTTTTGCTCATTTTCGGGCATTTTTTATCTGCTTTTTTTACTTTTTTCATTTTGCGCCAATTTAGGCCACCTATATGACTATGTGTTTTACTTGTAAATTTCGGCAGCATGACGGCACAAACCGTCACCTGCCAAACCTGTTTTTTAAGCTAACCTGCAGGAACAGCAAACACCTAACAGCAAAGGGACTCAGGCCATTATATACACAACCAAAAGACAGTATATACATCAAACTGGGGGCTCTCGCCCGAAACAAAGTCCGAAAAGTCCAACAATGTGCAAATATACAAAACAACAAAAAAGCAACAGCTAGTCCCGGTGACCCCTCAGCTCCACTACGGTCGCCTCAAGAGTAGTAATCTCGGCGTCCCTGACCTCAAGCTCCCTCAATAAACGAGATGTCTCCTCTCGGGATTGCGCCAGCTCACGCTCCAGGTCACTCTCTCTTTACGAAAAAAATGGAAAAATACCTCATTTCAATAAAATGAAGTAACATTTCGTTGCAACAAAATTCAAAATGTCAAAAATAAATAAGGACGGGAAAGGGAGGTTCATACCTGTCGCCCCGGGCCACCTACGAGTGCCTCGATGGCCATAGCTCGCAATTGGTTGGCCATCCTCCATAGCTCTACGTACCTGGACGGTGCCACTTGCATTCAAATACAAGGAAGGTTCAAAAAGGAGCAAAAGCATTCATATGTGATAAAAATGATAATGACAGCCAAAGCTGGGGGCTTACCCTCCTCACAAGGTGTTGCCACTCCTCCAAGCCAGCGTCTGTCACCTCCTCGCTGAAGTGGCGGATCACCGAGATCATCGTCATGCCCGTCGCGTTAGTGTACTCCAGTGTCTCCGGGTAAGCTGAGGGCTCGACGCCTGCCACCTCGATCTCCTACAAAGTTCAAATGACTCTTTATTTGACGATCGTTCGTCATTTGTTAAATTAATTCAAAAACAAGTAACAAGATAAAAATGCTTACCACGATTGGCCAGCATGCCAACCTCTGACGGACAAACTCGGAGTACTCCTCGCCAGGAAGAAGGAGGACGTCACCACCCGCGTCAGCTACGTCACCCTCTCTCTCAGCCGCAGAAGGCTCCCTAAACATCGTCCGTTGAGGATCGATGGGACCGTAAAGGTGTCAAGAGAGCACTGTCGAGTCAAATGCTCGCCCAAGTACCACACAGGTCCCATGGGCATCGTCAGCAGCAACCACCTCGAGCTCCTAGGACGAAGGACCTCGGCCATAAAATCTGGAGCCTCAGGGTAGCTCTCCCAAGGTCTAGGCACCCACAAAAATAAGAATATGAGGGGTCATTCCTATGATCGGCTCTAAACGAGGAGATAATTCCTATGATCACTTCTAGATAAAAAGACAGGAAAGGAAAAGTAATAAAGATCGAAGGCACTTACGCTATCCAACATCAGGGTATTCACGCCCCTTCGACAAATGTCGTAAGAAGAGCGCTGGCTCTTTCTACGACACACCACCCAGTCCCTCACGACATGATACGCCCTCGGCTCGGGCTCCGTCCTCTTTGGCTCAAAGCTAGGAAAGTAGGAGTACACCCATGCCTGCAGGCAGAATAATAATTATTTTTCTACGAAGGTAATAATGGCAATAAAGAAAAAGAAGAAATAATGATCTTTCATAATTCAAAGGAAAGGTTCATACATCCAACATGAGTCCAGGACCAACAGTGGCAGGAGAAGTCCCCTTCTCCATCAGCTCCGGACATACCATGGCCCTCATGTAACGGGTGAGGACCGCAAAGCCAGGATTAACCCATTCCCAATGACTCAGGCTTCTCAAGTCAGCAACAAAAGGGAAGAAGCTTCGTCTACAGCTTCTCGCCCTTGTCTCCGAGGTAAATCTAAGACAAGAACCACCACAACCAGAGACGAGCCCTCTGCTCAGCAGTACAAGGAGGTGGAGGCACCATCCGCCTATTCATCCTCACCCTCGCTGGGACCCTACCTGCAAAGTAGTCCTTGATGTAGGAACTCGGTACCAACCCGGGAACGCTGGCAGCACTCGCCGCTAAGTTCCAGCCAATCGGCACCCTCGCCTCGGCCGAGTCTGCTCTCATAGTCGTCAACGGCTATACCAAGGGCTCCTTCCACACGGCAGATTTGAGATCATGCCGTAGTCCTCCAAAGTGACCCCGACCTCTCCCAAAGGCATATGGAAAGTCGAGGTTGTGACCTAGTACCGATCAAGGAAAGCTCAAATCAGGCTAAGGTTAGCCCGAATCTTCCTTTCCTTGATCGCCCTCCAAGCTCCTACCAAAACCCTAAAGGCTCCCAGCTCGATGATGGCCTTCTCCTCCTCCGACAGCTTCTCGAAGGCATCCATCATCGTCGTGTAACCGGAAAAGGACCTCAAGTTCCCGGCCTCCTATACTAATTTAAAGCAAAAGCTATCTTTAGCATAAGACAAATGAGAAATGAAACGGCAAGTAAATAGGAGAGATAATAGGAAATGACAAGCTCAAAACTTACCAAACTCCTCGCCGTCCTGTAAGACAGGTGGCTCTCTGCCGCCCAAATGAGATGTCTGCCATCCGATTTCTCGGCCCACTCCGGCGCACCCACAAGCTGGCGACCACCTCGCCCCACGTTGGCCCTCCGCGGGACCTCCTCAACCTCCTTTTCCAACACCTCCTCCTGTCTCTCTCCCGCCATGAGAGCACGAGAAGGGTCGAAGTCCACGTCCATGGGGTCTATGCCCGATGTAGAAGGCACGTCACCTGCAAAGTCAAGACAAACAGGGCCATGTCAAGCCATGACAAGCCTCTTTGAGGCCGTTTCAAGCATTTTTGAAAATTTAAAGCGGTTTCTCTCGCCAACTTTGGTCATTTCATTCAAAACCCGACAACACAATTGGTGGGTTGAGGCAATTCAAGTCTAAGTTCAAGCCTGGTTGCGGGTTTGAGTCAAAATTTCGGCAGCATTTTCCTACAATAGCGATTATGCCCTAAAAAGTGTCTTGAAAGAGTTGTCACAAAGTGAAAATTCATCATAATAGCAAGTTTACCCATTACACAAGGGTTCCAAAGCACCAAGTTTCATCAAAAATGGATAATCCTAAGGTCATTTTCGAAGCAGTTTTCGAAACAACAAGAAATCGTCTCAGTTTTTGCCCAAATGCTCAATACTTGGAAAATTTAAAAAGAATACATGGTTATGTTTCTAACATTTCCAATTACGCATTTCTAATGTCAATTTTACAAGACAAATCAATTTGAGGCAAAAGACCCAAATTTTCGAAATAAAGGGAAGAAAACCCTAATTTTTTCGATTAAATTCAAGCAAAAAACGCAATTTAAAGCAAGAATAAGAAACATACCTCGATTAGTCATGGTTTATGGCACGATTCGATCAAGTTTTGGTTAGAATTTGGGAGAGTTTAAGAAGAAATTGTGTTTTGTGTTTATGAGTATAAAACACGGTTTATCGGGTTTTTACCCAGACAGGGACAAGCCCAAGAAAAGACGCAGCACTTGCTGCGCCCCTTCTAAAAGCCGCAGCATTTGCTGCACCGATTCCCCAGCGAGTCTTCAGCTCAAAATTTGAAAGTTCGTTATAAGTTTGTTATTTGTAGGCCCAAGTTTTGTGCGCCTCTTCTCTAACATCTTATACCATGCACTTAGCTCTCTTGGGCGTTCTTTTTGTCCGGACCCACGTTTTAACAGACAGCAAAACCGTCACTGTGTTTTATCTCTCAGCAAGGACCCTTTGGACGTAGTTCACGGGCCCATCTTTTATTATCAGGATTTCGCTTGCAACCACCGAGCGGATTTACAATGGTGCTTAGGACGCGCCACTATCAGTCAAGCCTCTTTTTCCTCGACGGTTCTTAAGACGCACCTTTGTCAATACATTTATATTTCCCGCGAGAGTTCATTATAGCCAATGTACTTCTCGAGAAGCGGAGTTTATTTGAGAACAGACACGGGCAGATCCCCCAAGAATGATTCTATCCCTACAGAGTCGTCCATATATTCCCTCAACAATATTTTTTGGCAGTGTTGCCTATGACGATCACGATGTTCCTAGTCGTCAATATATATTTCTCCAGCGATATTTTGCAGTGTTGCTGTTGACAATCAAGAAATTATATGTTCCCCCAAGCGAGATTTCATTGCCATTCACAGACGACGAATTTCTCACAAACAGAGTTCGCTTGAGACCGATGCAAGCAGATTCTCCAGCATTTTCTCCCAACGTCCGTCTGACCCTCATATATATCAAATCCTTCAAATCTTTCAGATAATCCTTCAAATCTTTCAGATAATCCTTCAAATCTTTTCAGATAATCCTTAATCCTTCAGATAAACCTCATGCCTTCAGACTTAGACTTCAGAAGTGTTAAGAAATTTCTTTAGAAACCCTCATAATCTTCATGCCTTCAGACACCAAGTTATCTTCAGACCAAAAGTTTCGCCGAAATGTCGTCAGTCCCATTTCACTCAGGGGCGTCTCAGGTATGTTTTTTTTTTTTTCTTATGGCTGGCAAGCTTACTTACGTAGTCTAATGGACTTTAAACGACCCTCCCCGATAGTCGACAGACTCTAAAATGTTTCCGACGACAGGTCCTAAGTTCAGACCCCTGGATCCGCCTTGCGTCGCCATAGTCGTCAGGTTGTAATCTTCGATTGACCTGATGGCTATACTTTGACTTTCGCCTTGTCCAAGCCTCAGTCAAAGTAGGGGCTCTGTAGACACCTCATTTCTAAACCTTCCGCCAACCACCAAGTGATTATTGGGCCGCATGTTTGGTACGCGGAACGATTTATGACAGTCCGTAAGTTTATCGTCAGATGATAGCTCAAAAACTCGACTTTACCCCTTGGTCATCATCTATGCATCGATACAATCTTTTTGATAGTAATTAGAGTTTATTTTGAATCCGGGTTAAAAACTGCTTCATTTTCTAAGAAACCGTTTAAAATACCGAGTCGGAATGTTCTAGAATGTTCTAGATATTTATTCCCAATCAAATTTTATATCTTTTGGTAAAATATCTTCCGTATATCATATTTTACGGAATAAGGAAGTATAGATCTACAGCAATTCGATAATAGAAACACGGAAATCTTTCTTCTAGAGGAGGAAACCTCTGGGTAAATGACGCAGCAGGTGCTGCGCCTCTTCGAAGGACCGCAGCGGCTGCTGCGCTTCTTCTCAAGCCCTGTTTGGCTTTTTACGGAATATTTCCATGATTTCTTTCCAAAGTTTGTGTCATTCCAAAACTCTTTCACATTTTTTGGTATAAATAGAGACCTTCGGTCTCTATATTTTTGACGCGAGTGTCCGCCCTTCTTTTCTCTCTTTGCATTCCAGACCTTGCTCTAAGCTTTCGACGCCCAAATGCTTGATCAATCGACCACGTAAGCTCAGATCATTCTGAGTACCAGTCACATTGCATGACCGACCAATTTGACCACGACACATCAATCAATTAATCAATTAATATAAAATCCTCCAACGAGGGCACTTTCTACATACATTCGTGTCGAGCAATCACTAACGTTAACTTAGTCAATCTCGTTCCGTCAAACATGTAAGTCTGAGGGTGTAAATCCCACTTTTATTTTATTTTATATTTTGTTGTACCAATTAATGTAAGGTTTACGTCAAAAGTACATTTAAAAACGATTTTAAAAACCATCTTTTAAAACCGTATTTATAAAACAGCGGAGATCTGATGTCGAGAAGAAACGCAGCGGCAGCTGCGCCTCTTCGAAGGGTCGCAGCACATGTTGCGCCTCTTCCCGAGGCCGCCGCTGCTCCTGCTCTTCTTTTTCTTCCTCGATCATTTGCAATTTTTCGTTTCTTTTATTTCTCTTATTTCTTTGGTTCATGTCAGTACATAAATCATGTCTTAATTAGTCCTTTTCAAATTTTAATGAATAATTCGACTTAAATTCCTTATAATTCGATGTTTGCGGGTTTTCGTCATCTTATACCAAACCCGGATTTTAGGAACTCGAATTGTCCATATCAAGTTTCTGGGATTCGTATTTTGTACATACTTTTCATATTCTGTTCTATTTTGTTTTATAACCATCTCAAATCCAAGTTTAGTAATTAATTTAATTCCGACATCATAAATCTAACTTGTTTCAATTCGTTTTAATCCGTTTTTGTCGCTTTTACGATGGTTCCAAATGTATATAACCTGCTAAATCACTTTTACTCAAGTTCTGAATCAATAATTGATCTAAAATTTACCAATGAACATCAACAGACCGCTATTCTGACTTCACAGACAGAGCTTAACTCAAGAACAGACGCATGAGGAGTTGCGCCTCTTCCAAAGGACGCAGCAGATGTTGCGCCTGTTCTGAGATGATTTATGTCCTTGAACTCTTTCTCGCTTGGACGTAGCTTCTAATTATGTGCTTAATTTACTAATAATCATAATATCTCCCCTAATTTAACCTATTTTATTACTTTAATTTCTAACCCTTTTAATTCTTTTATTTATTTTCTTCTCTAAAATCCAGTTTTGAATGTGCTTTTGACCTAAATCAATTATCCATCGTCATCATTGTAATTTTAATTTTTTCAATTTAATTATTTATCGTATTCATTATTATGTATGGTTTATTTACTTGTTTATCGGCTTCGACCCCAATTGAGTGCTAAATTATATGTTCACCGACATAGTTTAATTCACATGCTAGGATTAATCTATTGTTTGTGGCATTGCTGGTCCGGTTAAAACTCGTCGTTAAAAGCTACCAACCAAAACAAAATTTATAACTTCACAAACTACTCTTAGTAAAGAGGTAAGTAAAGGTCGAATCCCAAGGGACGGGTATTGATGTAGGATTTTCAATTGCAAGTAGCTATGTCTTAGGGTATCACAAATTGGGTTGATATGAGATGTAATCTAAACTAATCAACAAGATGAATGAAACTGATGCGAAACAGTCCACAACAAGCACCCATGAACCCGGTTTTGGTCATTTGGCCGAAATAGGGTCCAATTCGAAATCCGTTTAAGAACATGGGGCATTTTATAGCCTAGAAACCTTATATGGAGATATTCGAGTATTTTTATCTAGGATGTTTGGTCTTGGAAAGGAACAAATCAAGGGGAACTTTATGTAAGGCCTTGGGGCCACTTTTATGCCTTGGTGGCCGGACCCTTGAAGCTTCCAAAAGAATTTCCTCTATGTTAAATCATCATTGTCTTATTAGTTTACTTGTTTTTTAGCATTTGTTTTTCAGCTTGTGTATGAACTTTATGTAAGGCCTTGGGGCCACTTTTGTACCGGTTTTCCTATGAGCTTTTGAGCCGTTAGATGCTAGGATAGATGAATGGTGAGGATGGCTTAGCTTGGTCTATAAAAGCAAGGCTTTTCCTCATGTAAAATTCATATTTGATGAATGATAAACACAAGTTAGGAGCTTTGCTTTCTACTAATCTTCTTTGCTTAGTGCTAGAAAACCCTCTATTGCTTAGTGCTTAGAGTTGGGTGATTCCTTTGCTTAGTGCTTGGAATTTCCCCCTTAGGCTTAATCTAGTGGCTTAGTGCTTGGATTAAGTCATATCCCAAGTCATCCAATTCTAATCACGCTTGCAATTTTATTCCCACCGTAGAGTTCATGGTAAATCGTGGTTTCAAACAGTCCTGTCGAGTGTTCAAAAAGTGTCCCAAAAGTTTATGTCCAAAATTTAGTCATTTTTATCATACTTAAATAGTCCATTTCACTGTCCAAATCGAGTCTAATATCCAAAATTCGAGTCTTGAGTGTTTTACTTCAAAGACAAAGTAAAACAAATAAAGAGGTATGTAAACACTTGATTAAAAGCACTAGGTTGTCATGGGTCCATAAAGGATTCATGGAAATAGATTATACAAACATGTTCTCAAATAGATGCAAGCACTTATTGTTGTGATGGGATCGAGTTAGTGTATATCTTACAATCCCTAGGAAGATTTAGGTCCAGGAGCCGAGTCGTCTAGACTATACAACACCTACAAGTCCACTTAGTCTCCCCATATTCAACTCTATGCATGGTCTAATGAGGCTCGAGTTGGTTTATGTCTTACAAGCCCCATTGAAAAGATAAGAGATGGGTAAAAAATGCAAGGATTCATAGGCTCGCATTTCATCAAACATAACATGTGCATAGGTTGAAATCACAACAAGCAAGCAAATTAATTATGAAAACATATTAGATTAAGCATGGATACATTCCCATGTTTGTTTCCCCTAATTCCCCATTATCCCTAGCGAAAGAACTACTCACTCATGATCAAGTTTAGCATGCTAATAAGGTTGTCAATGATACAAACAAAGCAAAACATGATGAATAAATGATGTAATTAACAATAATTAAACAAGGGTAAAAAGGGATTATACCTATGGAGATGATCCAAATAGTAAAGCAAAGAATAATAGAAGTACTTAATGAATGATGGAAGGTTGTCAATCCTCCAATAAACCCAAATAATCTTCTAATTACCCAAATAGAACTAAGAACAATTGAGAGATTAATGAAAGATTAAGATATGATTAATATTGAAATGTCTATTACAACTAAATTAAGAGATGATTAAGGATTGATTAAAGCTTGATTAAGAGTTGATCCTAATCTAGGTAGTACAATGGGGTATTTATACTAAAATTAAGTACAACCATTAGGGTTACAAAGGGCTTAAATGACTATTAAGACCCTAAGAGAAGCTTGAGGAATTGCAACTCCCGAGGGACATGCGCGGATCGTGCTTGCAACTCCCACAAGGGTCTGATCGTCCTCACCTGAAGCACGGCCTATCCTGTATAAAGATCCGCTCGGGCTAGCAGTCGGGATACTCGAATCGAGCTCTGGTACGCTCGTCCTGAACGCAAGCCGCTCGGATCATGGCACAGGATTCTTATCTTGTTTGGCTCCTTAACAATCCGCGGGGATTGTGTTTGGGGATGCAAGGATCTTTCCATCATTGCCCATTTCACTTTATTTACTTGCTTAGGCCTCTAGTGTTGGTCTCCTGTTCGATGCTTGGTCATTAGATGCGATCCATTTAGCTCCATTTCGCTCCATAAATGCAAGGTTAGCAATCCTATTCTACCAAGGACACAAAACCTCAAGGAATATGCAAAATGGGAAACTAAAGATAAGAAATGACCCTAATATAGGCTAGAAAGCATGGGAACGAGGTTAATTCGGGGAATAAATGTGCTCAAATATGAGTCACATCAAACATCTCCAAACCGGACCTTTGCTCGTCCCGAGTAAAGAGGTGACTAAAACTATGACCTTTATTTAAACTAACCTACTAATATAGCCGATATGAGACAATTAGCGAGTCTCAATCTGCCCCTTCAGCTCACAACAAGGAATCCATGAGGTAGGGTGCTTTATTGCAAGGCAAGGTGGGGCTTGCCAAAATGGCGATGCATCCAATCATTAAGCGCACAAAACAAGTAATGGATGCATCTAAAAAAATGAATAGCCACTTTCCTAATCTAAGTGGCGGAAATTATCTAGAAGGGGAGAAATCGAAGGGTACGCACTCCATTATAGATATGGTTTCTTCAAATTACTAAGCCTAGGAGGATACCAACAAATCACCTCCAAGTTGTGTCAAGCTAGGGTACCTTTGTCCTCAATTGCTAGATGCTTTCATTAAGAGTAGACTCCCTATGATGTTTGAAACACTGTAGGATCGCGAAATTCCCGCTCTTGCCTAGACAAGAAGAAGGGTCGTCCCCTCTCTACCATGCACAAAAGTGGGTTAAATGGAAAAAGGGATCAATATGCTTTTGAGTTTCATAGTGGGAGTTTTCTTTTGGTTTTGTTATTCCCCCCAATTTCTTGTGGCATTTGACATTTTTGAGAACAATTTTCTTTGTCGTTTCTTTGATATTTGGCAATTGATGCTTGACAATTTTCAACTTTTGCATTTTTTGAACATATTCAAAGTCACTCCAATTTGTAACAAGGGCGCTTTTATTTAAAGCATAGGAGTTCATATTTTTGTACTTCTCTTTTCTTTGATGCAAATTTGTGCAAACTTCTTAATTTTCATTTTGGTACTTGAACTCAAGTTGAAAATTTTTGTGCCCATTTCCTTTTTGTTGACAAAAATGATGATAGAAGTGGAAGATGGTTGCATGATTTAAAGGGTCACCTTGTAATAAACGGTAGCCAAGGAGTCATCACATCAAAAGGTACTCTTGACTAGGCCTTAGTCCATGGGTCAAAGTATACTAGCATGACACATCCTAGGGTAGTGTAGAAGTATTCTAATGAGAAAAGTCTCCAGAGGAAAAAATATCTACAAGGGTCTTATATACACTTGTCATGTTTCCCAAATAGATGTTTTCACAAAATTTTCCTAAAATGCAACTACATGACATGATGCAACTAACATTTATACAACCTAATGCATATGCTTCTATTAACTAGTATGCCATATAAACTACATGCAACTCCAAAGATCACATTGGTTTATACCGCATCAACCAAAATAAAGCCACATAGTCATTAACATAGAGAGGAAAAAAGAAATTGGAAAGATCATACCATGCGGTCTTCATATTCCTCATGCCTTGGATGTGGCGTAGTCAATCCAATGTGAAAAGAGGACAAACAAACACAAGTATATACACAATATACAATTCTATACTACAAAGGAATGAACGTATTTTTGGATTTTAAAATTTTTCAAATTTTTATGGTTTTTGTTTTTGTGAAATGAAAGAACATGTTTTTGTGTTTTTCAAAAAATTTCAATTTTTATCCTTTTTTATTTTAAAAGTTAAGTTAGAATTTCCCATCCCCACACTAGTATGGGCGTCCTCAATGGCCAATACGATAGGAAATTATGCAATGCAATCTAAATGAAAATGCATGATTTCTACACTAATATGCAAAATATATGACATATATATAAGTGAATGCATTCTAATCTACCCTATATGATGCATGCTTACTATTTTTCGGGGAGCTAATTTGAATTAACTCGCATTCCTTGTGTTTGAACTTCCGCAAACCAAGTAAGACATTATTTCTAGTGTAAATATAGGGAGAGTTCATGCACAAGGAAAGGATGCAATGCATGAATACTAATTGTCATTTTGAAATTTTAAAGCGGGAACAATAAATTTATCATCACCTTGATGTTGCTAAGGTGGAAAATAGTCCTTAATTTTTACAAGGACACCTCTAGAGTTTGAAACAATTAATCATAAACCAAGTTAGAAAAACATGAAATTTTTGACATGAAAAATGAGAGGGAATAGAAGAGTTTTACCTAAGCCATGGTGGGTGCCTCATGCCCGCTCCACCAAGCCTATGAACGTCTTCATTAGTTACCTTCATCCCCTCCATGATCGCTATCCCTTTGCGCTCGTGATTCATCTCTCTCATAGAAATCCATAAATTCATCCCCATCGCTATTAACCTCCACAGTGTCACCGCCACTTGACCCCGCTCCTTCTCCTCTCCATGTCCATGTGCTCCACCGTTGGCATGCTCCGATTTTGGAAAGAGAATTTCCACTTGAGCCCAAGAGGGAAGCATTTCCTCTTCATTGATGTGCCCTTGATGAGCCATCCGGTGGAATAGAGGATAAAGAGCATAACAATTGTCTACTCTATCTTCATATTGCTTTTGGTGTAATTCTTGGAGTAGACCCATTGCAAAGTCATCTCTAGGAAGGATGAAGGGATTTGGGTGATTGTAGGGTTGATACGGAAAGGGGTAAGGTGGGATGGCAATCCTTTCTTGTTCATTTGCTTGAGGCTCATTTTGTTGAGGTTGAGTAGAAGGTGGGGTTTGAGTTGCTTGGCTTGAACGAGTTGACACAACGTAGGATGGTACTTGTGAAAGGGGACCCCTTCTAGGTGATACTCTAGATAATCCTTCTATAGGAAGAAAAAGAGGGGTGCTTCCCTTGGTGAGCCACTTGATTCTTCGCTTAAAGCCTTCAAAGGTAATCCAATGGTGGTTTTGAAAGATTAGCATTGTTGTTGTTAAAGTTAGGGTTGAAAAACTTGGCAAGTCGTGTAGTAAAACCTCCATTGACAATGTGGATCATACCACCATCATCTTCATTCCGGAATTGTGCCCACCTCTCAAGAAGTACTAAGGGGGCGTTGAAATGATAACCGCTCCTCCCCTGTATCATTAAATAGGAATCCATAAAGACTAGATCAAGTTTGTTCACAACCGCGGGATCGCGGTGGGCTATGAGAGTGCTCGCTATAAACCGGTAGGTGAGCCGGATGATGGGGTTTTGGATATAAGAGGCCGAGAATTATTTGATTATTGAGAAATCGCGTCCCGTCAAGACTCGCCAAAGCGGGGCTATGCTATAGTTCCAGGGTTTTGATGTACGGGTAGGCGATACAACAAGTCCCAACACACCCGCAAATTCAACAAGGGTCATCATTCTTGTTGTGTTCTCAAGTCGGAATTCCACACAAATCGTCTTGTTTAAGGTTGATATTTTCAGAAAACTCAAGAATTCGAGGACTAATGGTCAATACGTAAGCTCATGCATGTTGAACAAAGTCGAAAGACCAAATAATTCGAAGAGTGCCTCGGTTTGAAGGTATATCCCTAGTTTTCTTAATGTCTACCTAGGAGACGGTGAAAGACGATTCGCTGAGCGTCATTGACAAATTTGATGTTTGAGAACTCATTTAGTCTTGAAAGATCACTGATTTTTTCATTTTCTCTTCTCAATGTGTTGAGATGAGAAGTTGAAGAGTTTCCTATAACCCTTGTTCTTCTTCTTTCTTTTGGTAGGGATCCTCTTGTTCTCATCTTGAAAGTAGATCTTGAGTGTAACACCCCCATACTCCAAGTGCCTTACCAGGACCACTCAGGTATAAGGATGCCACCATCTCGGTTACCCGAGGCATGATAATCATAAGACAATGAAGAAACATATTTTATTAAATAAGTTTAAGTGATTACATTACAAAACCAACTGTAAGCAAAATACAACTGTTCTCAAACTATAAACCAACTGAAAGGAACTGTCCTAACAAACACAAATGAAGACTAAAGACTCGATATGTGATGACTCCATCCCCAGCCTAGATCCCACGCGTATCCAAGATATACCCTTAGCTAAATCGCTCACCACCCCGAATGGATCACCACAGTTTTAAAACATTTAAACGGGGTCGACTAATCACACAACTCAATATACATCAACAATAAGATAAACAGACAATTGAACACACACACACACACACACCACCAACCAATTCCCATCATCTCAATACCGACCGTCCACCGGACCACCACACGCCAGGTGGGGGACCGCAACTGTTCCCACCTAAGCCCCGCTCATCATACCGAGCGATAACCCCGTCCATTAATGTGCACATCCCCTTCCGTGGCGGGTTCCACGAAGGGCGAAACTAGGGCGTGAAGTCACTCCCGCAAGTGACTCCACTCAGCACGAGAACGCATCTCGAGAACCAGAGAACAATCAATCACAATCACAATCACAATCACAATCACAATACAATTACTATATCAAACAATCAATCTCAATACATCAACAATCATCCCATTATGGGACTAATACCGAGTAGGAAATCCTACCCGGAAAGCAACACAATCATCGACGATCTAGCAAATTGCCTCAAAACCTCTCCTTTTACAAATACTTCTCCTATCACATAATCACATAATCACATAATCACAATCTAACCTTAACAAATCATAAAAACCCCCAATCCCAAAATTAGGGTTTAACCAAATCAAAGGAAAGACAATAAAAATGGTACATAGATCTTACCCTCGACGCAAGGAACTAAATGGTATCACCAACGACAAGAACCGACCGTCGAACTCCGGAATTGCTAAGAATACGATTAAGAAGATGAACTTGTTTGCTTTCTCCCTTTTACAGAAATTTAGGTTTTGGAAAAGTGATTTGGAAACAATGACGGAAGTGTTTTATACTTTAATCGCATTATTAACAAAACTCGACAAAACAGCCCAGAAACCGCTACTCGATCGAGTAGCTAAGGTACTCGATCGAGTGCCCCCTTACTCGATCGAGTACCCTAGTTACTCGATCGAGTACCCAACAGGTCAGAAACTATTTTATTTCGCAAAACTCCCTTACTCGACAGAGTAAGGCCTACTCGATAGAGTACCCCAAGACTCATAAATACGGAGTATTACAGTCTTCCCTCCTTAAAAAGAACTTCGTCCCCGAAGTTCAACCCATACATGAAAACAAACATACTAACTCGATCAAGACACAAAAACGTGACTAAGAACTCAAAACAAAACTCCAACCCAAACATGAACTCGTAACACCAACTCCACTAACTATTCCTACCTCCACAACATGGCTCACGATATCGTATCCACTCCATTATATCTCTCTCAACACTAACTCCATACACTACCAAAATACTCATAACATCAAACGGAATGTTACATTCTACCACCCTTAAAAGGAACTTCGTCCTCGAAGTTTACTCAGACTCATAACACCATCCTCCAACTGTCAACACCATATAAAATATTCTCACACTTCGAAGCATCACACTACTACAAGCACGGCCATGGCCTTTTATAAGTATCGTCCACAAAACAAATCCCTCCTTTACGCTACGCTAACACTCTACTTCCAATTATATTACAACATGCACCACCATGAAACTCTCTTTTATCGCATCCTACTCCTCTTAAGATAAATGTTACGTCCTCGTAACCTACTTATACTATATCCTTAGTTATATCTTCTCGTTATTCTCATCATCATCACATGTCATAGATAACCACCTATACTCTAAACACTCTCCATGCATGTATCCAAGGCTCTCTTACTTAAACAATTCTCATACTTCAATTCACTCGTCACACCACCTAACCTATACCTCAAAATCTTTATCTTAACCCAAAACTTCAACTTTCCACATTACCGCAACATGACATACCTCTCTATATAAACTATATGAAACTCCCATCATCAAAAGCATAACTCGCGATCCACACTTGTTACGTGCACTCATTCCAGATCCTTAAGTTCTTTCCTTCATTACCGCAAAACTCATACATAACCTAATATGACACTAATTCCCCCAACACCCTACACTCACTGTCCCAACAGAAGATTATGAACCACCTGCAGCTTTTAGATCATTACCACACATGTTCTACGGACCACTTGTCATTACCATGTCTACTAAAGCCTTATCTAGAACAAGATCAAAATTATCAGAACAACCTCTCACAACCGTGTCCCATCAATAAAACATCACTATACCATGACAACAACGAAAACATATACGACTCTATTTCATATCATACTATACCCTCATTCCCAACTTAACCTGGTAAAGAAAACATCAATAAACAAGACAACCGTCTTCTATCTCTGCAGAAATCAAACTCGCAGGAGCAACATCAAACAAAACAACAAACTATGAATAATCGGTATGAACTTTCGAGACTCGAATCATAATCATCCCGCCTATTCCACCACAACCGGTGACGGCATCACAACACCGCCACCAACAAACCACCGTAGTGCGAAAATACCCGCATCACAACATTATGTACCGTGCCTGGATCACCACCCGAGGCACCACAACCACACCGATAGACATCACAACTACATACGATTCCCATAAACACTGACTGAGCATAACTTCTCAGACAAGAAAACTTACTCAAATCCACTTTATTAAATCACCACGCAACATATTATATGGATAAACAGATAAGCATCTCATGAACATCATCTCTACCATTTCACGGAATACACATGTGTTATTAATACACATAAAATTATAACTAGCCATGTCAAATTAATCAAGTTATTACCTTTTTGGATATTATTCAATTAAATTACCGTGTCCAACATATATATTACCGAACATTCATAAAACAACTTTATAATTATCACACCATACCACTTCTTGTGAGGTCAGAACCTCACACAAACATTTACACATATCATAGACCCGTAATCACAGCCAACTAGTCAATCCTGATCACGTAAGTTACCACTCAACATAGGTTACCTGTCGCCCGAGCTTAACTCGTATACGCCTCATAACATATTCTCCCTTTCGCATATCCATCACCCTCTGCCAAACGTAGCCACACCATTAATACTCAACTACTAACAACCGCCTCCTATAACCACATCTTATACTCTTTCATAACTGTACTTATCAATCTGGTCTCTGCAAAATCAACCTCTTTAGAATTGTTACCTTTCTAATATACCATTACCCTTAACCACTAGTCACAAACCATAACACTACCGCTGTCCGAGCATCAAACCTCTTACACTCATCTCTAAACATCACGATTTGTTTCCTATCTTTGGTTGACATCCCAAATAACGAACATCCAATCCATTAACAAAATTACCTCAACATTCTTCCCAATACTATCCTTAATTATATCATCATCTAATTCTCCACCAAAAATCTCGTATCGTGCAAATACTCCACCAACTTCATACTCCCTTAATTCCTCGAAACTCATGATTAATCATGTTGTCCTGAAACTTCTGTATAACTATTAACTTACTTACCCTTGATAGTATCATACATCTCGACGATTCCTTACTTTATGTTACATAACTCCGGTGAACTTTTCTCAACTTACTTTTATCCTTCTTTTCTCGTTATACTCAAAAATACCATTAATAGCTCAGCTCCTTATTACTTCTATCTAACTCTTTAGTGCTCCGATTATCTTTTCATTGCTCCAAAACTCAAATCCCATTATTTCATATCGATATCATCTCACTCTTTCTTACCATAAATATTTTCTTATTATGCCATTAATCACCCTTGCCTCTAGTTTATCCATAAATCAACGTTCACTGTTCTAACAATTTCATCTCCTTTGTACCTCTCTAGAAATCAGAATTCCTTTTGTACCATTAATTGCCCAAGGAAATCACACAGTAGTTTCATCTCTTAATAAACCAAATCTCCCAAATCCACCTCGCGACATGTCTCCACAAAGTTTACTATATATATTACTCTTCTCAACCCCTTTAAAACGCACTTTCACTACATATATCCTTACTCAACTCTATTTCTAACCATCTCCCTCCATAATTCTTGACACATCTCAAGCTTCCACTATCCGCATCCTTACTTTCAATCTTTTTATTCTCACGTTCATTATACTCACATCATCCCTTGCCCATATTCTCCTACTTTTACATTACTCAACACACAATCATATCACTCATCCCGTCTCGCAAAATGTGCTCTATGCCTCAATAAACTATACCAATCTTCCTTTTCTTTTTCCACCATCTATCATAATCACATATAACTCATGTCCTCCCCACCGAACTCATATTCATCATAAGTGCCACTCTTTACATCATAAGATTGGGTAACTTACGCTTCAGGACCAACACATACGTAAAACAATGCATAAAGAAGTAATACCACACCTTTGGATTAAACGTAATATGCAACGAATGTCAAAAAAAGATAAACATATGACCCGAAACACGCATATGACCTGCACAGACCCCACTCGATCGAGTACCAGAACCTACTCGATCGAGTTGAGGCTACTCGATCGAGTGCCCAACATGCTCGATCGAGTGCCCCGACTCCAGAACCCAAACAGACCTTCTGATCTCTGACTTACTCGACCGAGTAGCCAGGCTACTCGATCGAGTGACCCCATACTCGATCGAGTGCCCGAGGTACTCGACCGAGTGCCCAAAAACACGATTCTGGTCAAAATAACGACAAATACCCACTCGATCGAATCATGTAGACTCGTGAATACTACCCGCATGTTATCTCACATACCCCCAACGTACTATGCATTCATTATTATTTCAACATTATGATTACAACTATGCATTCAAATCTGCGCGACTCCTCATACAATCAACATAATAATCTACCTCGTGTTATCAAGTGCCACGTTATAAACAACCATCATGCTTTTCATCCAATTTGTTATACAAAACACATATCATTGAACCTCTATTCTTCATGTTACTACTTACCAAAAGCCAAACATTGCCATCTATCATGCTCATATAACATTCAACTTTCAATCATGTATTACCCGCATGTTTTTAATTTTCATAACTTTTCATGACACAAACCACACCCTTACACTACAAATCCTATTTCCATGTTGCTAATACAACAACATTACAAATCCACTTCATCACATAAACACTTCCATAATCAAGAAATTCATATCCTTACGAAATTGCCACTTCATCTTTTCCAATCAATTCATCTAGTTCAATCACATACTTCATCTAACAAGCGCATATGATACGATAGTAGACAATTATACGAACTTAATATATAGCTTTACGCAAACAAAACTATGAAAACAAATCTTATCACACCCCCTATCCACATATTATTAGGATTGCCTCATTATAAATCATTCATCCTACACATCATTATTCATCACATATAAACTTTTTTTTCCAAAGACATCATTCGTCATTCTCACATACTTTTCCAACTATTCCAATCAACATGGTAAACCAAGTATCATCCAACATGCTTTCAACCAACAAAATACAAAATCACCCTTATACATGCCACACATCACCATATTGTTACACAATTCACAAAATAAACACATAGCGATCCCGACTCATATCCCATGGTGACCGGTTCAAAATCGTAGGGCGAGTTCGCGACTTTAGGACGTCTCCCAAGCCTTTGCATTAGCTCCTACAACCTTTACCCCCGGTTCATTTTAATTGACTCCCTAGATTCATTAGATTCATTGGTTACAGGTTTCAGGATCGTCTCTCTGATACCATTTGTAACACCCCCATACTCCAAGTGCCTTACCAGGACCACTCAGGTATAAGGATGCCACCATCTCGGTTACCCGAGGCATGATAATCATAAGACAATGAAGAAACATATTTTATTAAATAATTTTAAGTGATTACATTACAAAACCAACTGTAAGCAAAATACAACTGTTCTCAAACTATAAACCAACTGAAAGGAACTGTCCTAACAAACACAAATGGAAGACTAAAGACTCGATATGTGATGACTCCATCCCCACTAGATCCCACGCGTATCCAAGATATACCCTTGCTAAATCAACCGCTCACCACCCCCGAATGGATCACCACAGTTTTTAAAACATTTAAACGGGGTCAGTACTAATCACACAACTCAATATACATCAACAATAAGATAAACAGACAGCTGAACTGTCACACACACACACACACCACCAACCAATTCCCATCATCTCAATACTGACTGTCCACTGGACCCGCCGCCGATGGGGGACCGCAGCCGTTCCCACCTAAGCCCCGCTCATCATACCGAGCGATAACCCTGTCCATTAATGTGCACATCCCCTTCCGTGGCGGGTTCCACGAAGGGCGAAACTAGGGCGTGAAGTCACTCCCGCAAGTGACTCCACTCAGCCGAGAACGCATCTCGAGAACCAGAGAACAATCAATCACAATCACAATCACAATCACAATCACAGCCGTCACAATACAATTACTATATCAAACAATCAATCTCAATACATCAACAATCATCCCATTATGGGACTAATACTGAGTAGGAAATCCTACCTGGAAAGCAACACAATCATCAGACGATCTAGCAGCTGTCTCAAAACCTCTCCTTTTACAAATACTTCTCCTATCACATAATCACATAATCACATAATCACAATCTAACCTTAACAAATCATAAAAACCCCCAATCCCAAAATTAGGGTTTAACCAAATCAAAGGAAAGACAATAAAAATGGTACATAGATCTTACCCTCGACGCAAGGAACTAAATGGTATCACCAACGACAAGAACTGACCGTCTGAACTCCGGGAATTGCTAAGAATACGATTAAGAAGATGAACTTGTTTGCTTTCTCCCTTTTACAGAAATTTAGGTTTTGGAAAAGTGATTTGGAAACAATGACGGAAGTGTTTTATACTTTAATCGCATTATTAACAAAACTCGACAAAACAGCCCCCGTAAACCGGCTACTCGATCGAGTAGCTAAGGTACTCGATCGAGTGCCCCCTTACTCGATCGAGTACCCTAGTTACTCGATCGAGTACCCAACAGGTCAGAAACTATTTTATTTCGCAAAACTCCCTTACTCGACAGAGTAAGGCCTACTCGATAGAGTACCCCAAGACTCATAAATACGGAGTATTACATTGAGATTTTGCTTGTCCAATATGAAGATTAATCTTTTCAATTAAGATCCCTTCAAACCTTATGTTTTGGGTCTTTTTGTTTTGGAGATGTATTTGGGTGTTGTTGGTGTGTTTTGAGCATTTGGGAGAGGATTCTATGTTTTATTGAGGAGAGAGAGATGAGGTGTCATAATATTTGTGGTTGAGAGAAGACTGAACTTGTTGAAAGTAGAAGAGTAGCACGGGAGGGAGACGCGCGGCTTTCAGTCGGGACAAGCGTCTTATGTTTTGTAGAGAAATAATACGAGCAGGTAGGGATGCGCGGATTAGGCTCGGGACGCGCGGATTTCCTTACAGGGAATTATGGGACAGCAAAATAACACCGAGACGCGCGGCTTCAACTCGGGTCGAGCGGATTCTTACTGGGATGATCGTCTTGTGCCTGGGACGTGCAGATTTTCTTTCAGCGAAATTTCAGAAACTTGGAACTTGCCAGGACCCGCGGCTCGATAGTGGGATAAGCGTCCTTAGGTTGGGGACGGGCGTCCTGATACTGGTCTGCTCAGATTTTCTTACACGACTTTTTCCCACATCTTGAAGCCCTCCAGCCCCCACGTCTCGATGTCAGGACGCTCGGATCCTCTTCAGCTCCCACGAGCTCAGGTCTGCTCGTGGGGATTCCTCCTTTTTGCTCTTCTTTCTTCTTATTTCATTCATTGACAAGGGTGCTTCCCCACACTTGAATCGTCATATCCTTCATTTATCAAACAAGATTTGTAGCACTCCCTCACCATCTCTCATGCCAAAATCATGCTATAGGAAAATTAAATGCAAATGGAATGAAGTTAAAAGTACAAGTAAGAAGGGTTAGTATATTTACAAGTGGTGGTTTGGGGAGGACTCCACCAAACTCTCCGATTTGGTGGTCTTATCATGGTGGGAGAGGCTCGAGGCGGATGACCTCTACTTCTCCTATGAATTCTCCTTCATAGTACGGTTTCAATCTTTGACCATGGACCTTAAACTTGTTTCCATCCTCCGACTTTATCTCAAAGTCTCCATACTTTCCCACTTCGGTGATTACATAGGGACCCATCCATCTTAAATTTAACTTCCCGGGAAAAAGTCGATATCGGGAGTTAAATAGAAGGACTTTATCTCCCTTGTGCAAGGATTTTTGCCTAATCCTCTTGTCATGAAGCAATTTGGTTCTTTCCTTGTAGATCTTTGCATTTTCGTAGAAGTGTAATCAAAATTCCTCCAACTCTTGAATTTGCAATATCCTCTTTTGACCACTAAGCTTAAGATCAAGGTTGAGAGATTTGATTACCCAAAAGGCTTTGTACTCCAACTCAATTGGCAAAGGGCATGCCTTTCCATAGACTAGCTTGTAAGGGGAGGCTCCTATGGGAGTCTTATAGGCCGTCCTATAAGCCCAAAGGGTGTCATCAAGCTTCATGCTCCAATCCTTACGAGTCTTGTTAACAACCTTCTCTATAATTTGCTTGATCTCTCTATTCGAGACTTCAACTTGACCGCTTGTTTGAGGATGGTATCCCAAGCCATTTCTATGTTGAACACCATACTTTGCCAAAAGGGATGTGAGCTTGTTTTCATGGCAATCTGTCCCTCCATCACTAATAATTGCTCTAGGGACTCCGAATCTTGGAAAGATTACTTTTTTGAGAAGTTTAGTAACCGTTTTGGCATTATAATTATCGAGTATTCATAGACTTAGTTCACTTAAAGATGATATATAAGACATCGACAAGAGCTCACGCATATTTAAAATTGAGATTAGCCTTACCAAATAGTAGGACTCATGAATCCCTTTCACATTTGAGGTAGATTCGGTTCCCCGGGGTGCTTTCATTTATCATTGGGTAAGTGGGGTAATAAAACGTTATTACACGCGAAATTTGGTTGGACTCAACGGGATATAAAGACTAGTCTTATGTTCCGGGGCTAGAGATGGAATTTATGAAATACATCGACCGAGAGTTCTATAGTAGAATCAATTAAAGAGTTAATGCACCAAATTTATGCAAGTACGGGTTGTATCGGTTTCCCGTGCCCATGTTTGTGTAAAGATGGATCTCGGAATCATTTATATAATTTATGTGCGAGGTCATTATATAAATGCATAATTTTAAAACCTTGTTAAATATGGTTACAAGTAAAATGATAAATGTTAATTGTTTCCTTCAATTCCTTTTTGTAGTCAATTTGATTAATTTGCAATGGCAACTCCGATTTCATCCGCTTCCACAAGTGGAACCGCTCCACCACTCACTAATGATTCTTGGCTCCGATCCTTTATGGATCGATGTAAACTTGAAAAGAATGGGACTAACTTTGCCGATTGGAATGCGCAACTCCGCTTGGCCGCGGAAGGTGACAACAAGCTTCGTTACCTTACCGAAGCCGCTCCCGCTATACCTACTACTAGGTCCACCGCCGCGGTTAGAGAGGCCTATGAGGCTTACCTAAAAGAATCGGCCGCGATGAAGAATGTCTTGATCTTTTCTATGGAAGCCGATCTCTAAAGGAGTGCTATTAAGATAGGCACCACTTATGAGATCTACACCAAGCTTGTGACCATGTTTTCACAAGCTCCTAGGATCATCCAATATGAGGCGGCCTCCGCATTCTTTGAGCTCAACATAAAAGAGGGTCAAAAGGTTAGCCCTCGTGTGCTCAAACTGATTGAGCATGTTGAGACGCTCAAAATACAAGGGGTTGAAATTTCCGAACAACTCGTTATTGACAGAGTTCTCCATTCCTTGAATCGTATCAAAGCATATGTTCAGTTTAGGGTAAACTACAATATGCAAAACATGAAAACCTCTCTCCATGAATTACACAACTTGCTTGTGCAAGTCGAGAGAGACATGGGTCTCTATGTGAGTACGACCAAGGATGTGCTCAATATTAATAATAAGAGCAAAGGGAAATTTAAGAAAAGCACTAGAAAGGGTAAGAAACCCACTCCCAACAAGGGAAAAGAGAAAGCTTTTAGGAATAGCTCTCCCAAGCCCAAAAATGGTGCTTCTTCCGAAGATAAGTGCCACTATTGTTGTGGTACGGGCCATTGGAAACGCAATTGCCCAAAGTATCTAGGAGATGTTAAAACTGGACGTGTGACTCCAGTAGGTAATAAATTCTCTAACCTATTGTGTTATTGATATAAATCCCAACTTTGGTATTAAGATACAAGTTGTGATTCTCACCCCCTTTAATGTATTATAGGGCATGTGAGCAAAGACAAAGGCAAGGACAAGCAAGCTTGATGAAGATCTTCAACAAAGGGATGCTAGGGTAGCCGCCCATTGTAGAAGACCTATGGAAGCTTGGCTTTTATTTTGTATTGTCTTCTTAGTATTATTGTATTTTGACTTGTTGTTTTAGAACTCATTTTGGTTTCCGTGTTGGACATGGAAATTTGTTTTATTTCTATTTTGCAAACAATGGTTGTATGAATTTTAATGACGTGGCTTTCAACCCAAGTCATTCGGTTTATGGAATTTTTCTATGTTCTAAAAACTTGTCATTATACCCTTTTTACATCAACAACATAAATTGATTTGACTTAAATTGATCATAAAAGAATTACAACGATTGGATCATTGTAATGAGTTCATAAGCCATGAATTTGATTCCCTGTTATGCTTTTATGACTAAATATCACATCTTATTTGACATAAGAAAGAACAATTGTAAAGTCAAATAGAGTTATTTGAACTCAAGGTAGAGAATTTTATAAACCAATTGATAACACCACTTATAGTAAAGACTTGTAACCACTTATAAGACTCCATACGAGCTATGGGAGGGCTTAAGACCCTAAAATTGTATAAGACATGGATATGAATCCAATCCTTTATCTTATAAACACTACGCTAAATAAGACATCCAATAACGGACAAATAATGCAAATATCGTTATTAAATAGAAACACGGAACCGTTATTGCAACGACTGTTGTTAAATATATACCACGGTTGTATGACCGTTATATAACATCAATAACGGATCTATAATACCGTTATCACTACTCAAGAACCGTTATAAAACTGTTTTTAATTATGTTTATGACAACGGGTATACTTTTAAGAAACCGTTATTAATAACGGTTTAAAACCCGTTGTCCTAGTTTACTATTGACAACGGTTTAGTGGTTCCAAAACCGTTGTTAAATATTATCTATGAGAACGGTTAATTTCGTTATCTTATTTAATTAAATGTCAATATTTAACAACGGTTTTATTGCATGATAAACCGTTGTTATATTTATCAATTGATGGAACTTTGACAACGGTTATTCTTAAATAAACCGTTGTTAAAATTTTGAAGTCGACAACGGTTATCGTTCGTTGTCTTATATTTTTGGCGGTTTGAATGGGAGGAAAAAGATGTCAACGATTATTTATCTAAATAAAACCGTTGTCAAATAATTGTTTGCAACGAGTTGTTTTTAACCGTTTTCGTTTTAAAATTTTTTTTCTTTTTTTTTAAAAATTTAACTTGTTCTAGCAGCTGCTGAATGGCTATTTTTTAAGCAGCGTTTGTACCAGCTGCTGGAATGCTATTTTTCAGCATTCCAACAGCTGTGCACTGCAAAAACTCAATCCTGCATCAAAATATTACACCCCGTCATCAATTAAACCCAGTTTCAAAACAGTACAAACAGGATGATCAAAAGCCAAAACACAACTTCCTCAAAAAAACAAAAGAAGTCAATACACAATGGCTCTATATATATACAGACACACACACACGTACATAAAGCATGAGCAAACTATTGAGACTATGCTAATGAAACAACATAACTGGCCCACATATTTCTCATCCGATTGATGTCCTCTGGCGAATATTATGGGGCTTTGTTGAGTCTTAGTGGAAAATACAATTCAAAATATATATAATCAAAATAGATATAATACATGGAAGTATAAAGAACTGAACTCAATTTACATCTAAAATAGTTTTTAAATCACACTAACCCGTATCGGAATGGTAGAAAATTTTCCCTCGATAACCTTCCACATGGAGTGACAAATGTAAAAGGCGCATTGTTTGTCGTCTGGTGTTTTAGGAGACTATTAGATAAATCACACACAAATCAGCTGAATTAGATAATCAACCTCTCGCATAAACATTAATTAAATGGTACGAGTAATTATTAAGAATACACTTACTATTGGCATGATAAAATTGAGATCAATGTTGCTTTCATATTTCCCAAATGGACATAATCTTTTTTTTGCTTCAAAAACACAAATTCATAAATATACACACATGCCATTATTATTTGCATATATATGGCTCAAGTCATACAATAACAAATGACATTATTAAAGGTTGTAAACTTACTCAGTTATCATCCTTACACAACTGTCAGAGGGTTTGCCTTCGCGAGAGTCAATCCAGTACATTGTTTTTGTTTCCACTTGGATTGCCAGTAGCACCCAATCCTTCCTATTCATTTTGAGACATTGAATTGTTAGTTCATTTACATGCATTTAAGCATGTTAATAATAAATTTATAGAACCGTGATTCATTACAATAACCACGTACTATACATACATATTCTCATTGTAGGGGCAAGCCATAGTTTTTTGGACGACATCAACCGACGAGCGATACTATTGATTTGTTCTTCGTATGAAATTCTGTTAATAGAGCACGCCTTAGGACTCAAGAATCTGTAGGCGTAACTAGGGACCTCCCACTCAGCGAACTGATTATTGAGGTACCTATTACGCCACATGGAACAAAGGTTGTTAATGTAATTGATAATTTTAACAAACATCATTATTCGTAAATGGAAATGACTTAATAGTTATATTAATAAAATTTACTTCATCCAAATCAAAATGTGAACAGCATCTAAATTGTCAAGGACGACAAATTTCATTAGTTGCTTCGGGTCCAGTATGGCTATATCAGCTGCGCCCATAAGTTCTTTTCCAATGCTAATCATGACTACATCACTTCTAGGTGACCTCTTTACAGTTAGGTTGTGCAAAGCCTTTAGCGAAGCAGTTTTCATTTTTTTCTTATATTCACACGATTCATAATAAGAATCATAAGCAGGTTTGCCTGCAACAACTTTCGTTAACGTAGTAGTAATTGCGTTAGCTGCCATCATGGCTTTGCTTAAGTTCTGCAAATATAAAGATTAAAGTAGTTACGATATGTTAATATTCGTACCCTAATATATTTAAAGAACAAGTGACCCCCTCAGTAAAGATTAACCTCTGCATATAGGTACCACGGGGATAACAACATTGATGAGTTTGTCAGGCCATTGCACATAAGAGCTTAGGGCTTCTTTCAAATAAGTGACCCCATCAGTAGGAAATAGTACTTGTACTTCCCCATACTCGTCTTTATATAATTGGGACACTTCCACTTTCCAGCAATTGTGACTAAGGGGTATACCATGAACCTTAACTTGCTGAAGCCGGTCATAATTGAACACGTATCCCCTGGCAACAACAACTTTCTGTTTCCCCTATAAATAGGACAGACGACAAGCCACCTTGCAATCGCCCTTCACGTCAGCTTTGATCAATTAGTACACATACATTCACTACCTTTAATAAATTTTCTAAGTAAAAAACGTGTATGATATGAATAATTATAAACTAGCAGCTATTACGTTTTTCAGTGTTGAGAAGAACATCTCATCATCAACTACCTCCACTTCACCTGTGTCACAGCCTTCCTGGCATCCGCTTCCTCTTCAACTGCATGATATCGATCCTCGGCTCCCACTTCACTCTCCTTTCCCATTTCCTTATCCCTTCTCCCTTGTCATGTCATCCTTGGCTTCCTTCTGTACATTAACACTTTTTTTTTTTGGTGAAATGTAAGAAATCTCATTAAGCACAAAGACTATTACAAGCTAAATAATTAGGTTTTAGAGGATCAAACTACATGAAAATTATACAGTGAGAAGTGCATTGATCCAATTCAACTCTTGCTCATAATTCTTCATATTCAGATTCACCCTTGCATGAACCTGCATCAATCTGATAATTTGAGTAGTCCATGTAGCAGGTTTCAGTAGAACACCTTCTGCTCTGGCACTGTTGCGTTGCTGCCAAATTGCATAGTACACTGCCATGAATGCAAGTGTACAGACATTCTTCTTATAAGCTGGCCAATTCCTTCTTCCTATCCAAACAATACCATTCCCAGTTGGAACTGGTATTTGCAGGGATGAACATATATCCTCCACCACCATTTTAGTATATCTGCAATCTTGAAAGAGATGACTGAAATCCTCCTTCCCATTGTCACAAATGCAGCACTGTTCATTAACAATAACACCATGCCTAAACAGTTTTTCTTTGACATTCAGGGCCTTCCTAAGCAGTAGCCAACAGAAGAAGCTATGCTTAGGCACCATCCAGCTCTTCCAAATTAACCTTGCCCATCCAACCTGTTGATTTTTCTGCCTTAGCCATTCATAACCAGAACTGACTGTGTAACCTCTCATGTCCGCAAGCCAACACCCATTACTGTACCCAGCAGAGAACACATCTCTAACAGAACAGATGGACTTCCAATTTCCACCCATGTGAGTCCTAGGAGTGTGAGTAACCCACTCACTGCCTTTCATATAAATTTGGTGCACCCATTTAACCCACAAACTGTCAGGCTTGCTATATATCCACCATACCAACTTCCCCATTGTAGCTGTGTTCCAAGTAAAGCTATTTTTAAGTCCAAGTCCACCCTCCTTTTTAGGTGAACAAACCTGGTCCCAATTAACCAAGGGGGTTCTCACATAAATACAAGATCCATCCCAAAGATAGTTCCTACAAATGCTATCAATCTTCCTCAGAACTCCTTTAGGAATTAAGAATATGCTAGTCCAGTAGGTGTAGAGAGAGGTAAGCACAGCTTGAACCATCACCAACCTTCCTGCATAAGAAAGTTTCCTAGCACCAAACGATCTAATCCTGTCCACAATTTTATCAACTAATATTTGACAGTCCTTCTTCCCCATTTTCCCTGCAACAATTGGAATGCCAAGATACTTAAAAGGAATGTTACCCTCAACACAACCAGAAGCACTGATGATATGATCCCTATCAGACTTTGGGACTCCATTGAAGTAGATATTTGATTTGAGCTTGTTCATATGCAACCCAGAAGATTGTGAAAAGGTGGCAAAAGATCTCAACAACACCATTACAGACTGAGTATCCCCTCTGGAGAATAACAACAAGTCGTCTGCAAACATAAGATGACTTAATTGTAATCTTCCACACAAAGGGTGGAACCTGAACTTCATATTGGCAGTAGTAAAATGCAGAATTCTAGAGAAATATTCCATGGCAATTGTAAATAGAAGGGGAGATAAGGGATCCCCTTGTCTCAATCCCTTCTTCCCTTTGAAAAATCCAAACGTCTCACCATTCAGAACAAGTGAGTATGAAGCAGTAGTGATGCACTCCATAATCATTAACACCAAATGAGGAGGAAAGTTCAAAGCAGTTAGCATCTGGTGAATGAAGCTCCAATTAACTGAGTCATAAGCTTTTTTGAGGTCTACTTTGATGAGGCATCTGGGAGATACAGAAGATCTCTTGTATAACCTGATAAGATCTTGGCACACTAAGATGTTCTCAATAATGTTCCTTCCTTTAATAAAGCCACCTTGATTAGGACTGATAATGTTGGGAAGGACAGTAGACAACCTTGCACAAAGCAATTTAGAGATGACCTTATAGATCACATTACAGCATGAAATGGGTCTAAACTGTGTGACATTCTCAGGCATTTCAACTTTAGGAAGAAGAGAGACAATAGTATGGTTAGCTTGCTTTAAGAGCTTACCATTTTTAAAGAAATCTTTAACCACAAAAAACATCCTCTCCCACTATACTCCAGGTGACTTATAAAAACCACTAGAGTACCCATCCGGCCCAGGTGCTTTATGGTCGAATGGAATGGAGAAGACAGCAGTTTTTATCTCCAAGTCAGAAACAGGTGCCAACATGATATCCCAATGTTCAGCAGTACATACAGGGCCTCTTTGTACTACCTGAACATTAACCTGCTTCACATCATCCTCCGTACCCAGCAAACCTTGGTAGAATCTCAAGAAGGCTTGCTTTAATCCGACCAGGGTCACCCACACACCCGATCATCAGCAACTTTGAAAATTTTGTTTCTAGCTTGTCTCCCTTTAATGCAACTGTGGAAGTAACTAGAATTTGAGTCCCCATCTTTCAACCAAGTTGCCTTTGATTTCTGAAGTAGGAAACTATCACAAACATTATTCCCTCTTTTTTCTCCTCCTCCTCCTCCTCCTTCTTCTCCTTATCCTCCTCCTCCACCTCATCCTCCTCCTCCTCCTCCTCCTCCTCCTCCTTCTCCTCCTCATTTGCTTCCTTTATGACCTCTTGAACCATATCCAACTCTTTTTCTGATGGCTTTTTCCCAGTTTCCAACATTTTCATCATCAGAGCATCCACATTGAAGAGGATTGATCATCCTCTTTGATGAAAGAAGAGTGCTAAGAGGATGTCCTCTTCAATGTGGCACCCTCCTCTTTACACCTCTTTGAAGAGGAAGAGGAAGACATCCTCCGTTTATAGAGGATGTCCATGTCTTGGCCCTTGTGCCATATAAGAGAGAAAAATGGTTGTTGGGTCCTACTTAAAATGTTGAAATGAGAGGACTTGATCATCCTCTTTGATGTGAGAAAAATAGATGAAGAGGATGGAAAATTGGAAAATGGGACAAAAAAAAAGAGGAAATATTGTATCCAATGAAAAAAATTAGAAGAGAGGAAGAGGACCTTCTCTTCAATGTGTATGCTCTCAACCTGGATATTTTATGTAGCTGTGTAGTAGAAATTAATGTTAGCATATATAGTTGTAAATTAATTACGTTGGTTCAAATACAGTATTTATAGATTACCTTCTTGGAAGCATCACCATGTCGAGTAGTTTTCCCAAAATACTTAGTGATACCATCATACGTTCCTAACCCTCTCACACGACCTGGATGCTCTGCTTTGTCGATTGCCCTAGTAAGAATGCCATCACGTCCTTCAGGCTTCCATTTTCCTTCCTCTACCTCCTTCTTATAGATCCTCTACATACACATAAAACCATTAAGCAACACACAATTATATAACTCCGACTACCAGTGGTAGGAATGACATATTTATTCAAACATACAATTTTCTCTTTGATGTCCTTATCATATTCAGTTTCCGTCTTAGCATTCTTAGGAGTGTGACCTTCCACCCAAGCATCGGGACGACTGAATTTTCCAAGCTTTGCCTACAATTCATTCATCACATTGATATCCTCTCAAAATATGTATGATTACGATGAACATATATAACATCCGACTATAACACCTAATAGTCTAATACTATAAGAATTATGTAGTACTTACAAGTTTCTTCTTAATCAATCTATAACCACCTCGGGAGCCGTAAAAGACGGTCTTTTTCTTTGAAATGTTTGCCTTGTTCCTCTCACTCATAGCCTTCATCAAATAAATTGTATTAAGAAACGTAAGCATGACCAAACACTAAACTAAGTATACTTCTTTACTTATTATTATTATTAAGTTACCTTAAACTTGCCAGACTGCCTATAAGCGATATAGCTATCCCAATGGTCCTGACTGATATACGGATACTTCTTTTTTGGTGGGTTCTTGTTCATCTTCTCGGTTTCCTTGTTAAACAAGTGGTTCTCAGCCATCTTTAACTTCCAAGATCTGAGGGCTTCCCCTGTCTTTTGTTTTAGGTACTTATCATACATTTCGGGGACAACGTAAGCTAACTGCATATATGATGAGCATAGTTGGTAAAATGTGTTTCGGCTAATACACATATCATGTAGTAACTTAATTTCAGCTAAAACATTTATTATTGTATATACATACCTTTATTCTGTTTATTACCATGGTGTTCCGTATTTGACTCAGTTCACAGATACACGGCGTACCGAGAGGCACATATTGTCTTACACAACAACCAATCCAACTCGAAAAATACTCGGCATACTCACCATATGGCAGCCCCGTATCTTTATCACATTGTAAAGGATTAGGTATCTTTGAATTTATTGCTTCTAGGGAAACCCTGTGGCGCATTCGACCCGCAGTGTGTTGCAAATTATTCACATCACCTGAGTCGTCGCCTGACGCATTTCCATCGTTTCTTTTGCGCTTTTGGACCATATCTTAAGCAGAAATTAATAAACAAATAATAACAATGCATACTTATAATAACAAACAAATCTCTAGAGAGGAGGTTTCATTACTTCTTTAAAGAGGAGAATCCGGATTGATCTGGTGGCGGCAATGGCGACGATGACGATGACTGCGACGGCGATGGGGTAGGCTGGTGGTAGAGGGGAAGCTCAATGTTTGAGAATATTATGTGGGGGAGGGGAAGCTCAGAGTATATATGTGTAAATTATACAACACTTCTTGCAAGAACTTGTTTATAGGAAAGTAATAAACACGGTATAAGAAAAACCGTTATATTTTGTTTCCAAACAGACTACGGTTTTGTGTGAAACCGTAATTGATTATTACTATCTACAACGGGTTAGAAATAACCGTTGTCTGAAATATTTTCATTTTGTTTGATTTTCCCGCCATGAAATAAAGCAACATTTTTATAAACATAATAACGGCCGCAACCGTTACAACTGTACACGTCCAGAACAACGGTTTGGGTATACCCATTTTAATTTTTATTTCATTTTGTTTGATTTTACCGCCAAGAAAAAAAGCATCATTTTCATATAGATAAAGCATCATTTTATTTGATACGATTTTTCCCTAACCCGCCCGCTGCAACAGCAGAAAATTTTTACAACAACAGTTTGATATATATAACAGCAAGACAATAATTACACATGACGTAAGATAACTCGATTGGATTGCTGATATTTTCACGGCTGCTGGGAACGTTTTTTGGATTTGCTAGTCTCTTCATTAACCCGAATACCTTCATCATAATCATCCCGTGTATATATGTTTGGAATGTTAACATTTTTAACATCATTACCAAATTGCGATATAGCACTGTGATCAAGTCCTTCAAACTTGTTTTGCTTGTGACGCTAATATAAAAGGATCGTCCTTGTTTCCAACCTTGTCAAAATTTACTAATGTGAATCCTAAATCATTATTTCTAACAGCATTGTTGTTGTCAACCCACTTGCACCGAAATAGAGGTATCTCAAAATCCATGTAGTCTAAAACCAATATCTCTTCAATAACTCCATAATATTACATTTTACCCAAAATGGGATTTTTATCCTTTGAACTAGCAAAGTATATAGCCTGAGAATCTACTCAAACTCCACTGTTTTGCATTGTGTTCGCCTCATCTGGAATGCGGGTGTAGAAAGTGTACCCCTCGATCGCATACCCGCTATAAAAAGTTGCACGAGCATCAGGACCGAAAGTGAGATGTCGTAGGCTAGTTGAGCTATCATCAATTGGGTTGTCATCATCGTAAATAGTATCCTTAAACCAGTCACTAAATTACTTGTAATGCTCATTTTCATACCACCTTTCGTTCTTATGAGGGTGTTTTTCCTTAGGGTAACTCTGGTGTTCTTCTCTGTAAGGCTGGACATGATCATCGTTAAATAGAACGTATGTATGAGCTCTATGTCGCATGTGAGATGACATATCCATGGAAACACGACCCCTTACACCTTTTCCATTCATCCAGTCACTATGACAATTCGTAGGAGCTCCAATTAACTCATCCAAGGAGAGGTACGCGTAACAATACGAAAGAGCTTCATCGATAATTGCTCGCTCAGCAATACACCCCTCTGGACGATACCTATTAGATGTGTAATCCTTGTAAACTTTCATCAATCGTTCGAATTGGTACTGATATCTCAAATACACTGCCCCGAGATACAAAACCTCCCGGATTAGGTGGACAGTCAAATGAACCAAGATAGTGTAAAATGAGGGAGGAAAATACATTTCAAACTGAAAAAGACTAGTGACAAGGATCTCCTGCAAAGTTTTCGCTTCATCGGGATCAATGACTTTACTGTTGATTGATTTGAAGAAATAGCAAAATCTAATTATAGCATGTCGAACCTTTGGAGGTAGAATGGAATGAACGGCCACAGCTAGTAGTTGTTGCATCAATGTATGACAATCATGTGACTTTAAACCAATAAGTTTTAGGCCCTGCAATGAAACAAGGCTTCTAATATTAGATGAATAGCCCTCTGGCACCTTAATACCATGCAAGCATTCACAAAACTCTTTTTTCTCCTTTTTTGAAAGAGAATGAGTTACAGGTGGCAAAAAAGTCTGATTTCCTTTTGTTTTAGCTGCCAGCTCGGGCCTAATACCCATCTCAACCATATCATCCCTAGCTGCCTTGTTGTCTTTTTTCCTACCCGGGACATTCAACAGAGTATTGATTATATTATCACAAACGTTCTTTTCAATGTGCATAAAATCTAGGCAATGTCTAACCGGGAGGTCACGCTAGTACGGAAGTTTGGTAAAAAATATGGTTTTTTTTTATAACCACGAGTAGACAACTTAGGTCCCTTCTTCCCATATGTTATCTCAATATATTTCACTTTATCATACACTTCATGACCATTCAAAATCTGAGGACTCCCATGTTGCTCAGGACACCCATTAAACGTCTTGTGAAGCTTACGATAATGATGATCAGGGCATAACCGTCGACGATTTCCCCTGTACACATGCTTGCGAGAATGCTTCAAATATTCTGATTTAACATCCCCCCACGCAATGGGCAAGAGTCTTTCCCATGTACAGTATGTCCAGAAAGATCGTCGTATGCCGGAAAGTCAGTTATTATACACAATAAAATAGCTCTCAGATTGAAACTTTCCTTCTTATAACCATCAAACACCGGTATCCCTCTTTCCCACAGAATCTCCTGATCATCTAGAAGTGGTTCCAAATACACATCTATGTCATTTCCAGGTTGTCGAGGGCCAGATATCAATAAAGACAACATCAGATACTTCGGTTTCATGCAAACCCATGGGGGCAAATTATAGATGGCGAACACAACTGGCCAAGTACTGTGTTGGGTACTCATGTTTCCATGAGGGTTCATTCCATCTATGGAGAGCGTTAGACGCAAGTTCCTTGCTTCTTTGGCGAAGTCAGGATATTTAGCGTCAAACTCTTTCCACTATTGACCATCCGCTAGGTGTCTTAACTTTCCATCTTCAATCCTTCCACTATTATGCCAAGTTAACATTCTTGCATCTTCTTCATTCAAATAAATCCTTATGAATCTTGGTATTATTAAAAAATACCACAACACCTTAGCTGGGATCCCTTCCTTAGTCTTATAACGCCATACAGAGCAGCGCGGACAATATGATAATTTCTCATAATCTTTACGGTACAATATGCAGTCATTGGGACAAACATGTATTTTCTCATATTCCATGCCCAATTCTCTAATCATTGTTTTAGCCTCATATGTCCGACTCGGAAGAACATTACCGTCAGGAAGCATGTCATATAGCAAAGCTAGAAGATCCGTAAAACTCTTATCACTCCACCCATTTGCCCCCTTCAAGTTATATAACTTTACCACCGCGGACAATTTGGTATAATTCTTACAATCAGTAAATAAAGGCATTTAATATTGACTTAACTTCTCAATTAAATCATCAGCATTTATTTCCCCATCACCGGTAGCTTCAAAACCATCGAATCCATCATCTTCAGCAAACTTCTCACCTAAAACAACTTCAGGTGTAGGTGAACGATTGTTTACACACACATCATATGCCCCATCCCCTATATCTAAACCAGCAGCTTAAGGTGTATGATTATTTACCTCTACATCAGATTCCCCATCCTCATCCTCTAATTCTCCATGAAAAATCCAACGCCTATAATCTCTACTGAAACTATTCTTTTCTAAGTGTATTTTGACATCTGGGATAGGCAAACCATAATATTACCACATCTATTACAAGGGCAGGGGATTGATGAGTGGAGATGCAAACTTTCACTAACGAAATTGTAAAATTCAGCAATTCCATCATTATAAATGGGATCACCAATTTTACCATCAATCGTCCAATTACGACCCATATATAAGCTAGTAGCTATGAAAATGAGATTACCTTTTTTAAGCTATAAAGATTAATGACGGCGACGGCGGCAACGATGACTTCTTTAATTAGTTTTTCAGTATAAATAACACACTTAAAAAAATAAACTCTATATTGCTATCATAGCGTGGGATCTGTTTTTACAACGGTTTTAAGAAACACCGTTGTTAATTGTTGTAATATGACAACGGCTTTAAAATAACCGTTGTTGATATATGTAATATGATAACGACTTAACAACGAACCGTTATCATTTTGTCTTATTATTGACATAACGGTTCCAATTCTTATTATCTTATTATGCCGTTTCCATTCTTTTTTATTATTATAAGTAGAAAGTTAGTCATTATAATATTTTAATTTGTGGATTGAAGTTGAGTGTAAGGACTTGATTAAAATGTAGTAACAAATAATATAAATAATTAAAATTTTATTCAAATAACCACCATAATCAAAATACAGCTCATAATGTCAGATAATAATTGAAGACTTAATTAGAATCTGATTAAGAATTAGGATAGTCTTCATGCCCATTTCGGCATAGATTGAGTCGTAGATCGACTATTCATCATCAACGGCCAACGCAGCTGGTGGAATGGCCTCTTTCTCCCATGACATCGGCATGTTGGCAGGAATGTACTGCCTCCGGTAATGTGTCAGCAGACGATGATCAAGATGGGTTGCAACCCATAGATAAGGGCCCTTTTGTTTACCATCCGAATAAAAGTTCTCTTTCCCCGCATCTTTCTCCGCAAATCTAGCCCCTAATGTTCTTGCCTACCGAAAACTATCATGGCAGTTGGCTTCGTCAAACTCGATAAAAGCGAAGCCTACAAAACCTTGCTTGTTTGTAGACACATGGTACACTTTTTTAACCGCAGTGAAACCGGAGTTATAAAGCATTTGCCTCAACCACCAAAAATTAGGGTTTAAACCCTTTCCATTCCCATCATAACGAACCGGGAGATTATGGGGAATGCCAGTAAAAGGCTGTGCGTAACGATTACGTGATTGTCGCTCCGATACACCAACCATATTTTTTTTAGAGAGAAATTAAAGAGTAAATGTTTGATAATTTAGATTTTAACATTATGAAGACATATTTATAGAATTATTTTGGTCAAATTGAAAACGATTGGTCAAACTGACTATTTATTAAAGTTTTGATAAAGTTTTGAATTCAGTGGTCAAACTGAGAAATCTAATCAAATAGTGACAACGCTTGAATTAAAAAACCGTTCTTTCATAATAGCAAATGATAACGGTTATAAGAAACCCGTATCTATAACATAACAACGGGTAACACAAACCATTACTGGTGCTAATTTAGTAACGGTTTTCAAAATGCCCTTTTCTTAAACTGGTAATGGTTGTCTAACAATCGTTGATAAGAGAGATTTTATAACGCGCATTTGGAAACCGTTAAACGTTTTTGATAACGGTTTGTTAAACAAGCGTTGTCACATTATAATAAGAACGGTTTTCGATGGAAACCGTTATTCTTATTAGCGTGGTCTAGGTTTCCGCCAATATTTTGAAAATGGTAATCTAAGTGTCGTTATTAAATGCATTAAACCGTTGTGATACTCTCCTTATTGATTGCCAGAATTGGCGTAGTGAAAGGCTAGTTTATCTTACAACTAGATTACAATGTCATTACAAGAGGGTCATCTTTTAAGGTCATAATGTGCGATATTTTCTTCATTCACAAGGGTAAGTATCAAATTGTTTGTTGCTTATATAGCTATCTTTCAAGAAAAATAGGTGTATTTTTCAAAAAGATAGAGTGGGACAAAATTAGCAACAAACTCGAGACTAGTGAGGAGACCAAAAGAAAGCTTATTAGGTCAAACTCGAGACTACTGAGGAGACCAAAAGAAAGCTTATTAGGTCAAACACGAGACTAGTGAGGAGACCAAAAGAAAGCTTGTTAGGTCAAACTCAAGACTAGTGAGGAGACCAAAAGAAGGTGATCTTCCATAAAGATTATGAAGTGGTTGTATCAAGTAATGTCAATTCGATTTTACATAAGAGCCTAATGAACCCAAGGGAAATCTCTGCATAAAAGTTGCATAGATAAACATTAAATTGTCTACAAATCTAAGTTAAAGGTAACTATGCTAAGATCCATATCATCATTGCTACACCTCATAGTGTGAATAAGTAAGTTAAGACCAATTTCTAAATAGGTATTTAGAAAAGAGTGTATGTGTGACATAAGCACGGGGTTTTAATTAACACTTAAAAATTCCAATGATCATTGCAATTATGTGATGAGAAAATGGTTTCACTCGAGTTGTCGAGAGGCCATAAGTATACATGGATTTAAGTGGGAGTCGATATTGCCATGTTAAGACATGAAGATCAGTGGGAGAAATTGTCTTTCGTGTTAATGTCATTAAGGATGACATGCTAACACTACCATCAATGAAGGAATGTTTTTTGTTTTCAATTCTCGATGAAAGAAGACATAATGCATTCTAAAATTCCAAATCTATCATAATGTAAGGAAATTTAGATTGGCACTTAGATAAGTATCTTATGATTGATAAGATTCTTTATCTGTTAAATATCAACATAGGTTAAGGAGGTTATTCATTTTGATGAAAGTTGAATTACTATAAGAGAGTAATAGTCATTCACTGAACCCCATGAGTTGTTGATCACATGAAATCAATTGCTAATGTTTCCGCCATTAGAACGATTATGTATGCCAATATATGCACATGCCATGAAGAATCATATGCTTGAAGCATAATCAGTCAATGACAAATTATTTCGTATAAAAGTCATTTGAAAGCCTTAAAGAACATCTATTAAATTCCTGAGAAGGAATGAGGATCCGTTCTTGTGTTTGGATAACATACTAAGTTATATGTTGAAGGGTTACACAGACTCTAGTTCCCAAACCTATAAGGATTTATCGAAATCCTAGGCTAATTTTATTGACTCGGGAGTAAGTGACTAGAAAAATGTTTTAGAATCAACCATTGCAAATTCTACAAATGGAGTCTGAGTACATTGTGATAAGGTGGTCCATAAAGGGACTATAGGTAGATCCTTCCACCAAGTATTTGTTATATGATGACAGTGAGAGCATCTTTCATGTTAAAGAGCCCATGTCTAAGAAGAAGTCTAGACATGTACTTAGAAAAATTCATGACATTAGAAATGACATTGAATAGAAGGAAATAGCAATTCATAAAGTTGGACTAAATGGATACATGGTATATCTACTAACCAAGCTTTTATTGCACCTTGATAAGTGTAAAATATACGCTTTAGGCACGTAATTCATCAAGTAAAACTAAATCTAAGCATGCTAGGAGGCTTCCAATGTTGAAATCTGGTGGAAAAAACTCGAAACAACAAAATAGTGTTAAGAAACATGGACCTACTAAGGATGAGGTGATTCGAACAAAGAGTTGTCAGGAAGTGAATGGTGTTCCTGGTTTATACTTTAACGATGACTTAGAAGTGGCAGAAGTGGCAGAGGTGGAGAATTCATTGTGGATTACACAACGAGGAAAGATAAAAGTGATTAATGAGGATGAAGAGGAGTCTGATGATGGGCTACTACAGTTTTCCAAAGAGGATACCCAAGATGAGCTTGAATACTGGAGCAATGCCATCTATTGCTTTGTCTTAGGTGCTAACCCTCCTTGGGAAATACTGAGTGGCTTTATTAGACGTATATGGTCCAAGCATAATATTGATAAAGTGTCCTTTATGCCAAATGGGATAGTTTTGGTAAGATTTAAAGAGGCTAAGGATAAAGAGGAGGTATTGAATGCGGAGCATTTCATGTTTGACAATAAACCATTAATTGTCAGGGCCCAGGATGCTGAGGTTGAATAAACAAAGGAGAATATTAAGGACGTGCCTGCATGGATACGAATTCATGACCTGCCTTTACGCTTTTGGGGGTAAGTGCTTACCTGCCATTGCTGGGTTGGTAGGTGCATTCCAGAAGGCTGATCAAGCTACATTGGAGAAAACAAGACTGGGCTATGCAAGGGTGATGGTTGAATTAACTGTTGGCAAAAAGTATCCTACTAAGGAAAGATTTCGTGATGAGGCTGGTAGCATAGTGTCTTTACCTGTGGAGTATGAATGGAAGCCTTCTCTTTGTGACAAATGCAAAGGGATTGGTCATGAGACTGCCACTTGTAAGAAAGACTTGCCACCAGTAAAGAAGCCTGCTCATACTGTGCAGGTCTGGAGACCTATTAGGGGACCAGGGATCAACAACAATACTGAGCAGAATAAGGATGCAGGATCTCTGACTAGGAGTAATGCTTCGCAGTAGTCAACTAATGGCCAGTGTACTGGAAATGCCATAGTTACTCCTGACAAATCCTACAGAGATGCTATAGATGGTTCAACTACACCAAAGGTGGGTATTCAACAAAATGGTGACCCTGCTTCACCCAGTAATAATGAATAGCATAGGTTTTTGGAATGTGCGAGGGATAAATAGTGTAAATAAACAGAATAATGTTAAATGGTTTTTACATAATAAAGGTGTAGGTCTTTTTGGCCTACTTGAAACCAAAATTAGTCCGAATAAAGTGAATAATATTTCTGCTGCTATGCTCGATGGGTGGAGTGTTACTACTAATGCTAGCTACCATAAAGGAGGAAGAGTGTGGTTTTTGTGGAAAGCTGATTTGTATGATGTTCAAGTTATTCAATATGATGCTCAGTTTGTGCATGCTTTTGTCACAGAGAGGAGCTCCCTGTCTCATTTCTATCTCACTATGGTATATGCGTTTAATGATGGCATTGATAGAAGGGACTTGTGGAGGAAATTAGAATTGATTCAGGTTAATATTACAGGTCACTGGGCGGTTGCTGGGGATTTTAACACTGTAATAAATCCTTCAGGGAGGCTTGGGGGCAACACTATGCAGTGTGATAAAGATGATTTCATAGAGTGCATTACTAATTGTGGTTTGACTGACATTCATGCCACTGGTGCTTATTATACTTGGACCAATAAGCAGGAACCTCAAACAAGGGTATATAGTAGGTTGGACAGGTTCTTGGTTAACCAGGAATGGAGTCATCAGTTTCCTAGCATCACTGCTCACTTATATCCACCTGGTTACTTTGATCATTGTCCGTGTGTAGTGAGTGATAGCCAACTGAATTGGGTTAGGAAAGCAAATTTCAAATATTTCAACATGTGGAGTAAGGCTCCATCTTTTCTTACCAGTGTTCAGGATGAATGGCAAAAGAATTATTCTGGTTATCCCATGTATTGTGTCATCACGAAATTGAAAGCTTTGAAGAGGAGGCTTAAGGAATTGAACCAGGAGTGCTATGCTGATATAGAGAACTCTGATATCTTAGCTGAGAAGGAGGTGATGAATATTCATTTAAACCTGGTACAGGACCCTCAAAATGCAGAGTTGATCCAGAAAGAAGTTAATGCTTTGAAATCGTTAAAGGAGCTTACTGATGCAAGACAAAGCTACCTAAGACAACAAGAAAAAACCCAATGGTTGGAAGATGGAGATGCCAATACTGCCTATTTTCATGGTGCAATTAAGAAGAGATGCTCTATGAATAAAGTGACTCAGATTGAAGACCACAATGGCAAACTTTGTACTAACAGTCAGAGTATTCAGGAAGCCTTCCTTGCATATTACCAAGATTTGTTGGGAAGCAATAAGACCACTGAAATGGTGAGGCAGCAGGTTATTAATGCTGGTAAATGTTGCACTCAAGCTCATAAGGATATCATGTCTATGCAAGTCTCTAATGAGGAAATCAAGGAAGCTTTTTTCAAGGTGCCTATTGAAAATTTCCCTGGGCCAGATGGCTACACTAGTGGATTTTTCAAAGACAGCTGGGATATTATCGGGAATGAGGTATGCATTGCTATTAAATACTTCTTTATAACTGGTAAATTACTTAAACAACTCAATGCTACCACTATAACACTCATTCCTAAATGTGAGAGGCCTACATCTGTTAAGCAATTCAGACCTATTGCTTGCTGCAACATGATTTATAAGGTCATATCCAAGCTGTTGTGCAATAGATTATCTTTGGTTCTGCCTGAACTTATAAGTGAGAATCAATGCAGCAGGAGATGAATCAGGGACTCCCAATCCTGATCATGCCACAGTCCAAGTCCCAGCAACACCCCTTGAACCACCCCAAACTCAACCAGCCAAGGGGTTCACCAGGTCCAGTTATCAGCTGCCTATATGGCCAGCTGGAGCAGGCCTCAACTGAAAGTCCAAGCAAGGTCCTTAATAATCCTACCAGTCATCCTAAAATGCAATGTAATTCAGTATAAATTCCAGCAGCAGGAAAGCAAGGCAGTCATATGTTAAAGTTAAAGCATAAAGCAACATTTCCTTATTTAGTGAGGCATTTTTTAGGCTCCTCGAAAAGAGTTGCTGCAACTTTTTCCACAAAGCCTGCCATAGACAGCAACAAGAAGCCTTGACTTCAGCTAGCCACCAAATAAACAGAAAACTATGCACAAGACGACAACTGACAGTGACAGCCTGCAACCATGCTTTATTTCAATCTGTTTTACCCAATTGCTTTTTGTTTTCGCTCGTTCACTTTATTTACCAGCTTGTAAGATAATTTATGTTGTTTGTATTCATCTTAGATTAATTATGGACTATTGGATGCTAGGGTTTCGAATTGTAATGCAAAGACAAGGCCTATATAAGGACATGTGTCTCATCCGTTTCAAGCATATTGTTTTTTTTGAATGAAAATTAGCCTTAAGACTTATCTCATTCTTTTCAAACTTGTGTTAAACTGTAGTTTGGAAACCTGGCCTGATAATTAACCTGTGAACTCTGTGGTTAATTGATCAAAGTCAGTTTGACATCATTAAGTTGAACCTGTGTCCATCTGTGGTTCAGTTTAATTGTGTTGAGCAAAGTTCAGCTTTAATCCTGTGTCAATCTGTGGGTTTGAGTCTGAAATTTGTTAAGTTATAATCATAAATATCCTGTGAATTATCTGTGGGAATTTAGGGTTATAGCTATATCCCTGAGTCACTCAAACAAGTCACATCCTCAGTTAAGCCAGTCTATCTGAATCTCAGGATTTCAGGCTGTTTCAATTAAGAGCTCAAGCAGAGCTAAGTGATTTGTTCTCTGTCCCTCCCAATATGAATATTTTATTCTGGAACTGTCGGGGTATTGCGAGGCCTTCCTTTCGCACCCACCTAGCCTATCTCATCAATGCCCATAACCCTACCATTGTCATCCTCTCTGAAACCCGGGTTACCTCCCCTAACTCTCTGAACATTGTGCGCAAGTTGCCTTTTGACTCGTTTGAGGTTCTGGATCCGGTGGGCTTCACTGGCGGGATTATTATTTTGTGGAATTCGGGAAAGCCAAAAGTTACCCTTCTCAACAAACACAATCAACTCATAAATGTGGTGGTTCAGGTACCCCTCACTCCCTTTACTTTTCTCCTTTCTGCTGTTTATGCTAGCACTAAATTCCGTATTCGACGAACCCTTTGGACTGAGCTCGTTAATTTGTCTGGCACCCATAGCCTCCCTTGGGTTTGCTTAGGCGACTTCAATGAAGTCACTTGCCCCTCCGACAAACTTGGAGGCCGTGGAATCAAACTGAACAGAGTTGATTTGTTTAAAAATGCACTTGACTCTTGCGACCTCATTGACATCGGGTTCTCTGGACCCAAGTTCACTTGGACTAACAAAAGGCGTATGAATCCCATTTTGGAAAGACTTGACCGGGTTTGGGTGAACCAGTTGCGGCTTGACCATTACCCCAATTCCCATAACCTCCACTTGACTCGTCTCTCCTCGGACCATTGCCCTATCATCCTCAAGACTTCCCTCCCCACCCCCCCCCCCGTGAGTAAACCCTTCAAATTCGAAGGGTTCTGGAACCAGGACCCCTCCTTCCTCCCCCTTGTTACTCTGACCTGGCCCTCCCTGCTCGGCTGCCCCCCCACTAAACTCACTAATCTCGGCCTTACCCTTACTGACTGGGCTGCCACTACTTTTGGCAGTCTCCCAAAAACGAAAAAGAGACTTTCCTCCCGTATCCTCGGAATCCAGAAAGACCTCTGTAACCACCCCACTTCTAGATTCCTTTCTGACCTAAATGACTCTCTCACCCATGACCTCAATTGCGTCCTTGACTTTGAGCATCACTACTGGAGGGATAGGTCCCACATTAGCTGGCTTACTGATGGGGACCGGAACACTTCCTTTTTCCAGAAATCTGTCACCTTTCGTAGATGCTTCAACCGTATCCTTTCGCTGACTAATGATGTGGGTTCCACCATCTCTGGTCGTGACGCCCTCAATAGTCACATTACTCACTATTTTGCCAAACTTTTTACCACTGAGAAAGACTTCAATCTCCTCCCTCTTCCCTCTAGTCCCCATAGTTCTGAGGCCACCTACGTCACTACCTTCATGATTCCTTCTGATGAAGAAATTAGATCTGCACTTTTTTCTCTTGGCTCTAACAAAGCCCCCGGACCCGATGGTTACCACGCGGGCTTCTTCAAAAGATGTTGGGACATCATAAAGCCTGACTTCATCCCCTTCATTAAAAATATTTTCTCAACAAAGACCGTTCCTTCCTCCATCAACCAAACCATTATCTCCCTTATCCCTAAGATCCCCTCCCCTCAAAAAATCAATAACTTTCGACCCATTAGCCTTTGTAACACCACCTATAAGATGATAACAAAAATTATTGTCAGCCGTCTTAAACCCCACTTGCACAACCTCATCTCCCCTAACCAAGGAAGCTCTGTCCCTGGCCGAGGGACTGATACCAATTTCATCATTGCTTCGGAGATCCTTCACTCCATGCACTTCTCCAAGAGTAATCTGGTTGGTTTGCCCTTAAGCTTGACCTTGAAAAGGCCTTCGACAGACTTGAGTGGGATTTCATTAGAACCTCCCTTCTTGCGGTCAACATTGATCCTGACACTATCTCCCTTATCATGAGCTGTATCACCACGGCTTCCGCTCAGGTTAGCCTTAATGGTACCGCTCTTGACAGCTTCCTTCCTTCCAGGGGTATCCGACAGGGCGATCCCCTCTCCCCATATATTTTCATTATTTGTATGGAGGCCCTCTCTCGTCTCATCCATCAGTCTTGTCACGAGAACGATTGGACCTCTTACCCTCTCGGGAAAGGGGGAGCCGCTTTCTCCCACCTTCTCTTTGCTGATGACATCCTTGTCTTTGGCAGAACCTCTGAGGAAAATCTCTGTGCCCTTCAAGACACAATCCTGTCCTTCTGCTCCGCCTCTGGCCAAAAAATTAACTGCCTCAAAAGCAAAATCATCTTCTCCCGTCACACCTCCCCCTCTGATGTCCACCTCTTTGAAGATGCTTTAGGCATAAAAAAAGCTAACAACCTTGGAACCTACCTTGGCTATCCTCTTCACGGTAAAAAACCTAAAAGAGCCGACCTCCACTTCATCCTCGACAACATCCAAACCAAACTTGCCAACTGGAAATCTCGCTTTTTATCCAAAGCTGGGAGAATCTGTCTCATCAAATCCACCCTTAATGCCATCCCCAGCCACACTATGCAATGCATCCGCCTCCCCTCCTCCATTCTCCGCGACATTGACAAAATTACCAGGAGCTTTCTTTGGTCTAGCCAGTCTTCTAGGAAACTTCACCTTGCCAATTGGGATCTTGTTACCCTTCCCCTCTCCTTGGGTGGACTGGGTATTAAGGCCGCTAAGCTTCACAATGATTCCCTCTCCACTAAACTGAGTTGGAAAATCCTCCTTGACAAATCCTCCCTTGCTGCCAAAGCCTTACACAGTAAATACCTTACCCCCCGTCCCCGTTCTTTCTCCTATGGTTCTCATATTTGGAAAAACGTGGGAATCGGGTGGGGCTTTCTCCAAAATAAGGTCACCTGGTCTATTGGAGATGGCTCCACTATCCGGTTGTGGGATGATCCTTGGACCAGTTTGGGGCCTCTCCGGGCTGTCATCACTGGCCCTCTCAGTTTTACTTCCTCTACGGCGAGACTTTGCACCATCATCACTAATGGTACTTGGTCCTTTGACTCTCTTGACTTTGAGCTTCCCGACCATATTACCCAGATCATTCTCTCAATCCCAATCCCCTCCTCCCCTCGAGGCGACATCCTCTCCACCTCCCTTGCCCCCAAAGGCAAGTTCTCTGTGGGGGACACCTACCACCACCTCTCTGGCCCCCCTTTCCCCGCCTTGCCACCCACCCCACCCCTCTCCCTGGACTTGTCATGGTTGTGGGAAATTCATACTCAACCTAGGATCAAAGTCTTCCTTTGGCTTGTGTGGTGGAACAAATTACCACACAAAGCTTCTCTCTTTGCTAGAAACATCATCCCTTGCCTTTCTTGCTCCCTCTGTCATAGTCCCTCCCTCCTTGAGACTTCTCTTCACGTCCTCCGTGATTGCAGTCTCGCCTCTGACTTCTAGGCCTCAATTAATGTCCCAAATTCTTTCTTCGACCCTGACCTTCACTCCTGGATTTTCGACAACTGTAACTCCCCTTCCCCTAGCTGGAACACCCTCTTCACCTTTGCCATCTGGCGCCTTTGGATGAGGCGCTGCGACCTTATCTTCTCCCCTTCCCCTTCTAACCTTCGGCCCTCTTCTTCCTTCTGCACCTCCGTCTTCTCCCAAACCTCTACCTGGACCAGAGCCAATGACCGCACCCCCACTGCCCCTTGCACCGGTACCACCACCCTTGATGCCTTTAGCTTTCCTATTAGCTGGGCCCCTCCGCCGCAGGGTTGGCTCAAAGCCAACGTTGATGCGGCCCTTTCTCCCTCTTCTTGTTTAGCCAGTTTGGGGTGTGTCATTAGAGACTGTTTTGGGTCTTAGGTTTTAGGGTGGTCACTCCGCTTCCCTGGGAGGGACCCTTTCCTGTGTGAAGTTCTTGCCATTCGCGATGGGCTTGTACGTTCTAGTGTCCTTGTGAACAATGTCCTGATTGCGTCGGATTGTCTAGATGCCGTCAACTCTATTTTGCAGACTTCTGCCCCTTGTGGTCCTTACACTAACATCATTCTTGAGTGTAGGGCCCTCTTGCAGGACTCACCCCATTTGAAGCTGATTTTTGAGAAGAGGACAGCTAACCGTGTGGCGGATGCGATTGCACATCATTCCGTCCATGATACTAGTTCTCTTTTAGGTTGTTTTGAGTGGGCTTTTGCCCCTCCTTTTGTTGTTGAACTTTGTATTAGTGACTCTGTTTTGGCCTTTGTGCCTTTATCCCCCGACCCGCCCCCGTGATGTACTCTAAACTTTGATTTCTTTATTACATGTTCCTTTCATCCAAAAAAAAATTAACATTAAAAATACTTAGGAATCTTCAAAATTCATGAAACTTGGCTCAGTTTCAGTTTAATATCCAAATTAAATTACTATAAATTTTCAAAATTTTCCAAGGTCATTTGATATTTTTAAAGTATCCTGCAAGGTCCAACTACATTATTGTCTGTCCATAGGGTTTACACTGCAATTTTGGTTATCAGAGCTCAGGTTTAACACAATTCCACCTTTGTGTTAGTCTTGGGTTGAGAGAAGCTGTGAGATTATTATCCATACCTACATTAAAAACACAAAAACAACCATGAGTGAAGAGAGACTTATTGGTATTGAGACCAAAATAGAAACACTTGCAGGAAATGTAGACACACTACTTAATGCTGTTCATGTGGTGATGGAAAGATTTCCAAACCACGATCCAAGGAGACAGCCAGCTGCCAAAGGAAGAGGTAGAGGCAGAGGCTTCTTTATGAGAGCAAGGAGAGGACAACCACCACCTGGTTATGAGTCAGACTCTGAGGAAAGCATCAGAACACAAGAGGAGGCTCTTGAGCAAGCAGACAAGCATTTAAAGGTAGAAATTCCTGATTTTTCTGGTAGTCTAAACCCTGATGACTTACTAGAATGGATTAGGGATGTTAAAAAGATATTTGAATTCAAAAAATTACAATGATTCTAAGGCTTGTAAAGTTGTTGTGTTGAAATTAAAGGGTTATGCATCACTATTGTATGACAACCTTAAACATCAGAGGTTAAGGGAAGGAAAAGAACCTATTAGATCTTGGTCCAAGCTTAAAAAGAAATTGCTTGATAAATTTGTTACCAAAGATTATACCCAGGACCTGTTCATTAAGTTATCTAAGCTTAGGCAGGATGAGAGACCACTTGAGACCTATTTGAGGGAGTTTGAACAACTAACCTTACAGTGTGAGATAAATGAGAAGCCTGAACAAAGACTTGCTAGGTTCTTAGAAGGGCTTGATAAGAACATTGCTACTAAGGTTAGGATGCAGCCACTTTGGTCTTATGATGATGTTGTAAACTTGGCACTCAGAGTGGAAAAAATGGGGAAATCTAAACCTGCCACACCTAAACCCAAGCCTGTCTTTAGACCTTAAACTGGTGTTAATATTATTGAGACACCTAAACCAGTGTCCCACACTGGAGGAGACAAGGGGAAGGCACCCATGTTCCCTAAGTCCAACCCACCTCTGACCAAAGAAAAGGTTAAATGCTTTCAATGGCAAGGGTATGGTAACTTTAGACAGGACTGTCCTTCCAAGAGAGCATTGACAGGAATGGAAGTAGAGGAGTGGGAAAGACAGGGTTCAGTTGAGTATGAGGAGGAGCTAGTGAATGAGGAGACAACTCTTGAGGAGGAACCCAACCACGAACAAGTCTTGGCTCACCCTGATACAGACCATAGTCTTATTTTGTGGAGGGTAATGCACTCTCAACAAGCACCATTAGAGGAGGATCAGAGATCCCTCATTTTCAGGAGTAAATGTACTATTCAGGGAAGGGTATGCAATTTGATCATTGATGGGGGGAGCTGCACCAATGTGGCATCTGTCACCTTGGTTAATAAGCTCAATCTCAGCACCCAGGAGCACTCCAACACATACAAACTCAGATGGTTAAATAAGGGAGCAGAAGTCAAGGTGGACAAACAATGCCTGGTTCCATTTTCTATTGGCAATGTTTATAAAGATGACATCTTGTGTGATGTGGTCCCTATGGATGCTTGCCACCTACTGTTGGGTAGACCATGGGAATTTGATAAGAATTCTATCCACCAGGGAAGGAGAAATACCTATTCGTTCAAACAAGGTAGCAAGAACATCACATTGACCCCTCTACCACCTAATCAGAAGAACTATGGGAGTCCAAGTGTGACTGATGGACTCAATGAAGTCTTGTTTCTATCTGAAGCAGAAATGGTCAAGGAAATACAGCAAGAGCAGCCTTTTCTTATCTTATTGTCCAAGGATATTCATGAGGATGTGGAGCATCAACTGCCAGCAGAGATTAGACCATTACTGGAACAATACCAGGATATCTTCCCTGCTGAGTTGCCAAGTGGATTGCCCCCACTAAGAGGCATTGAGCACCAGATTGACCTTGTGCCAGGATCTGTACTCCTTAACAGATCGGCATATAGGTGTGATCCTGATGCTACTAAAGAATTACAGAAGAAGATTGATGAGCTAAAGAGCAAAGGGTTTGTAAGTATGTCCCTGAGTCCCTGTGCTGTCCCAACACTATTGGTACCTAAGAAGGATGGCACTTGGAGGATGTGTATTGACAGCAGAGCTATCAACAACATCACAGTCAAGTATAGGTTCCCTATACCTAGATTAGATGACATACTAGATGAGTTAAGTAGTGCCAGGATCTTTTCTAAAGTTGATCTTATGAAAGGTTATCACCAAGTGAGAATCAGAGAAGGTTATGAGTGGAAGACTTCGTTCAAAACTAGGCAAGGGCTCTATGAGTGGTTGGTTATTCAATTTGGGTTATCAAATGCCCCCAGCACTTTTATGAGGTTGATGACATAAGTGTCGAGGCCTTGTTTGGGAAGGTTTTCATGTGGTGTACTTTGATGATATCCTCATCTACAGCAAATCCAGACGAGAACATTTGAGCCATCTTGAGGAAGTGTTCCAACTCCTGAGAGGCAGCAAGCTGTTTTGAAAGTTAGAGAAGTGTACCTTCTTGGCTTCTGAGATCAAGTTCTTAGGGTACATATCTCTGGGAGGGGAATTTCTGTAGACCAAGATAATATTGATGCCATAAAAGCTTGGCCAATCCCTAAGAGCATCACTGAAGTAAGAGGCTTCCATGGCCTTGCTTCCTTTTACAGAAGATTTATTAAGAACTTCAGTGTTGTTGCTGCCCTAATCATAGAGTGTATGAAGAAAGGAGAATACAAATGGACTGAGAATGCTCATCAAGCATTCAACCTAATCAAGAGAATGTTGTGTGAGGCACCTGTTCTCAGGCTACCTGATTTCAACTGTGTGTTTGAGGTAGAATGTGATGCCAGTGGAGTTGCCATAGGAGCTGTGCTGATTCAGGAAGAAAAGCCAATGGCTTACTTTAGTGAGAAGCCGAGTGGAGCCAAGCTGAGCTACTCCACTTATGACAAAGAATTCTATGCAATTGTCAGAGCTCTTATGCATTGGAGTCATTATCTTAAGCAAAAGCCTTTTGTAATACATTCAGATCATGAAGCGTTGAAGTACATCAATGGCCAGCACAAGCTGAATCACATGCATGCTACGTGGGTTGAGTTCTTACAATCCTTCACATTCTCAAGCAAGTACAAGGAGGGAAAGCAAAACATTGTTGCTGATGCACTGTCTAGGAGATATTCATTGCTGACAGTTATGGAACAAAAAGTTCTTGGGTTTGAGTTCATAAAAGAGCTATACAAAGATGATCCTGATTTCTATGAGGATTGGTTAGCTCAAACAGAAGGGATTAAGGTTCAGGGAACTAAATTCCTGCTACAGAAGGGATTCTTGTTCAATGGGAATAAGTTATACATTCCAAAGGGTTCATACAGGGAACTACTAATCAAGGAAGTCCACTCCAGTGGTTTAGGAGGTCATTTTGGGGTCCAAATGACTCTGGATATCTTACAGGAGTTGTTTTATTGGCCCAGGATGATGGGAGATGTCCAGGTGATGCTCAGGAAATGCTCCATCTGCAAGCAGGCTAAGAGCTCCTTCCAAGGAGGCCTTTACACACCATTACCAGTACCAAACAAACCCTGGGAGGATGTGAGCATAGATTTTATCATAGCCTTACCAAGGACTTCAAGGGGGAATGATTCAGTGATGGTTGTAGTTGACAGGTTCAGCAAAATGGCTCATTTCATAGCCTATAAGAAAACTGAGGATGCTGTGAGTGTTGTTCAGCTCTATTTCACTAATGTTGTCAAGCTCCATGGGGTCCCTAAGACCATAGTCTCAGACAGAGATGTCAAGTTCATGAGTTATTTCTGGAAGACCTTGTGGAAGCTACTCAATACCAGGTTGTTGTTCAGTACATCACACCACCCACAGACAGATGGCCAGACTGAGGTCAATAACAAAACCCTGGGAAGAATATTGAGATGAATTGTTAGCAAGTCTTTGAAGGACTGGGATTTAAAACTGCCACAAGCTGAATTTGCTTTCAACAGGGCTCTTGCATCTGCAACTGGTCACAGTCCATTTGAAGTGATTTATGGGATCAATCCTCTAATGCCCTTAGATCTTTCAAGTGTGCCTAAGGAAGAAATGAACTATGATGCTAAGAAGAGGGTGGAACAGATGCTGAAGCTCTATGAAACTGTCAAGAAACAAATTGAGAATGCCAATGACAGATATAAGAAGCAAGCCAAGAGTCCTAAGCAGAAGAATGAATTCATGCCAGGTGATCCTGTATGGATCCACTTAAGGAAGGAAAGGTTCCCTCCTAAGAGAAAGAACAAGATGATGCCTAGAGTAGAGGGTCCTTTCAAGGTCATTGAGAAAATTGGTCTAAATGCTTACAAGATAGACCTTCCTGGTGAGTATGGGGTACATGGCACATTCAATATAGGGGACCTGAGTCCTTACTATGGTGAGTTTGATGATGAAGAGGGACCAGGCTTGAGGACAAGCCCTTTTCAAGAAGGGGAGGCTGCAGTAAGAGCTGAATCAGGGACTCCCAATCCTGATTAGGCCACAGTCCAAGTCCCAGCAACACCCCTTGAACCACCCCCAACTCAACCAGTCAAAAGGTTCACCAGATCCAGTTATCAGCTGCCTATATGGCCAGCTGGAGCAGGCTGATACCCGTCGTGAGGTGTCAAAAATAAGATTTATAATTTCCAACTACAACTATAGCTAGCGGCAGTCGGGTCGAACCACAGAGAGGCAGATGTAAATTCTAGTTGTTTAAATTTAGTCTAAGGTAACAATAAGGTGGGGGGTTTGATTGGATCGGTCTATAGCTAAGAATAAATAAAGACAATGAACTAAAAAGATGGATTAAACAGATAAAGAAGGGGTACTAGGATGGTCGGTTCATTACAGCTTCGGCGGCAGCATACTAAACAGGTATAAATCGAACACATGTGAGGCGGGAAAACAAGAGGTCCTCTCGGTCCACTCTTAACAGATAGCATTTTTCGATCTCGCTATAGGTCCCTAATATCACTAATACTGACTCTCGTCCTGAAAAGTGACTAACGGTCTAAACTATACCTATCTTTCGATCTCAGCACAGTTTAGTCATCTTAATTGGTGATCAAACAACTTTCCCTATCATTCGACCTAATGGGCCAGTCATAAATTAAGCATCTAACTGGTCGCATGCATTCGATTCGTTAAATACAACATTAAAATCAATTAAAACGAAGGGTAACCTCACGTGGTCAGTCGATCGACCAGGTAAGGCAGTCGATCGACTGACACGCGAATTCAGTCCAATTTAATACTACGCCGCCTACGCCATAATTCGCCTACATCCTAGCACAATTGATTTAGCTATTCATGCTGAAAGTGATAACAACAATAATACTAGGACATAAAATTACTGAATTCATGATTGATGCGGTAAGATAAACAAATAACATAAAACGATAAATTGGCTTTAGCGATACTAACTAGCTATTCTATATCTATGAACAATAATAAAGCAATAAATTGAAATAAGAACAGAATAGTACCAAATGAATTTGCAGAAGAAAGATCCGAAAACCGATTTTGTATAGAACAAAATTAAGAACCCTAAATTACCGATTATTGAACTTGTAAAACTGAATGATAAAAACTTTGATGTAAACTCAATGAATAACTTGATGTTCTAGGTTACGTTATATAGCAACTAACGTAACTTTATTTCCTAAACCTAACATAACTTTGGGCTTCAAGATTCACGGTCTTTTAATTCTCGTCTGGAATAGCAATTTGGTCGATCGACTGCTAGGACTGGTCGATCGACTGAATAGCAATGAACAGTAGCTTCTGGAACCCGTAGGTTGGTCGATCGACTGATGGCAGAGGTCGATCGACTGCTTGAGCTGCTACTTGTCTTCTATAAACTCGTGGACTTGTCTTTTGGGCCTTGAATTGCGCACCAAGCTCGTTCCCTCGGGTGAATACTTCACGTCATATGCAATGCAGGATACTCGGGGACGGATTTAGCTCGATTTCCGCTGGATTCTTCACATTTCTGCAATAATGTACAAAAATACGGAAGTAGACGGAAATAGGGAGAAATGTAGCATAGACTACATGAATGAGCTCTGAAATGCGTGTAAAATGGGATGTAAAACATCATATAAAAGACACGCATCAAACTTCCCCAAACCAAACCCTTGCTTGTCCCCAAGCAAGAACTAGACTCGATCTAATGACCTAATGGAACGAGTTCAATCTCAGAGCGAAATGCAACAAGTAAAGCCTAAACCAATTTAATGCACAACAAACAATCAATTAGCAAATGAATCATGCAAACGAGTTATAAAGTCGTTAAAAACTGCTGAACCGTCAACTGTAGAGACTTATCAAATTGGACTCTCACGGGTCGCTCATACCACTTAATAAACACAGGTGAGTATATGTAAGATAGAAAGAAGTAAATGTAATGACGCTCACCTAACTATGAACATGCCTGCAGTCTAATATGAAAGCAATCTCTACAACCGTACATACGCATTCCAACCAACGAGAGACCATGACACATGTCGAGGTATATATGTGGATATGTGAGGTATGGGTAAGAAGAGGCAAAACATTTATGGAAAAGTGGAGGTACAGGTGATCAAGCTAGTACCGAAATGGAACCATATGGCATCATCCAACTTCTTGCTCATAAACAAATGGAACGGTGCTATAGCAAGCACAGATCTCACAATCTCCAGGTATAAAAGTAATCAACTAACTCCCCATAAAATATGAATAATACATGGGAGCAAAAATCGCCAAAAGATAAGGGTTTGAATTATGCAAATTTGATTTCTTTTCTCTTTTTCTCGAACCTCAGTCGATCGACCCAAAGGGGCAGTCGATCGACTGCTTAAACAGTACAGAACTCTTTTTTTTTTTCTTTTCGAATCATTTTTTCCATCTTTTTTTTTCTTTCTTTTTTCTTTTCTATTTCTTTCTTTGTTTCTTTCCTTCCTTCATTTCATCTTCCCAATAGCGTCTCAACAGAGCATATGCCACCAAAAATGAGTAACAACCCCAAGAACACAGACTACTAGCTTGAAAAAGGACAGGCTAAATGTAGGATGTAGTAAATGGGACAAAAAGGGATATTTTTGGCAGTGTGGGGCTTATGGGCTAAACGAGAAAAGGAAACCTCTACCACATGTGTCAACTAACCACAGACCGAATGCGTACAGGTATTAAGCAGATTAAGTTCATATTTATGCACATTTATGTGACATGCCTCATAAGGAGTACTACTCACATTCCTAAATAAACCGGTCATAGATGTCACCAGTTATAGGCTCTAAATCTCAGAAATATGATGTAGATTGCCAATTTTCTAAGCCAAGTCTCAAGTCTAGCAAGAAATTTAACGAAAACTCGTAGATATGCACTTACGATTCTACTAATAATATGTCGATTAGCAAGGCTTAGGCAAAAACAGGTGCAGAATGTAATATCATCCTTGAAATACTACCGTTCCGACTCGACCTATATGCTAAAATAAACGTGCATTTTATGGAAATTTTTGAAAATTTTCAATTTTTTTGGAATTTCGTATATATATAAGATGAAATGAACAATGCAAAACAGAATGTAAACGTGAATGCAAGCAAATGATATGCGACGGAAAACCCTTCCCCAAACCAAATCACACAATGTCCCCATTGTGCAAAATCATGTAGTGAAGAAAAGAGAAATGGGAATTTGCGAGAAAATAAATAAGCCATGAAGTGAAAATCGGGAACTTACAAGACTTTAAGCGCAGCAAAGGAAACCTCCCCAAACCAGCGTGAGCTAGGAGGTTTCAGTAGCCAGCAGTGCTACTAATAAGGTACCTGAAAGACAAATAAAACTCACGCATAAAATCGAGAAGACAATTTTGAAGCGGTAAAATTGTGCACAAATGAGAAAATAGAAGAAATAAATAATGGGACGGAAAATAAAGTGGAGTAGAAAACTCCCTTAAGTCCGCATATCGACCAAACACAACAGGGGAGAGGTCGTGAATTGGTACAGCAGCGTCTTTGGTCGATCGACCAAGGATGGTAGTCGATCGACCAATGCGTCAGGAACAGTAGCTCCTGGAAAGTGCAACTCAGTCGATCGACCAATGTAGCCAGTCGATCGACTGAACATACTGCTGTACTCCTTATTTCTTCGTATTTGCTCAATTACTTGAGCCAATGATGTCTAAAACCTGCAAGTGCACAATAATACGCGCCCAAAATTGCGCTAAACCCAAAACAAAGTCTCAAACGTATAAAATCCTAAGCAAGCAAAATAAAATGCAAAGTTTTCGCGCACACAAAAGCAATAAAAAACGTCTAACAAAAGCAAATAAAATGAAGTTTATAAAGAGCTCGATCAACTAATAGTTGATCAAGAATGACCACGGTATGGCCCACTTTGTCGGCTTCTGGCTACTAGAGGTAGCCTCAAGGGTGCTTATTTGAGCAGCTGCACCTTTCTTAGCTTCCACGTCCGTATGGCTTAACGGATCAACACTATCATCATCTCCCCAGTCAAGGATCTCTTCGGGCTTATCAGAATCCAAATCAGACTTTCTGGCTTTGATCGGCTCGTCATCAACTACCTCATCAATTCCATAGCTCAGGCAACCAAGACCTCCTCTTTGAATGATCGGCTTCTTTACAGCTGGAGCAACTTGCAGCACTTCCTTCCCCAAACCAGCTCCTGCAACATCTAAAACAACAAATTCTTCCCTCCTTTTGCTCCCGATCAAAGGCGGAGGGGTTAACACAGAAGTAGTAATAGAGACAGACAATTCAGGAAGCACAAAGTACGATTTCTTTTCAGAAACCGTATTACAAGTCAAAGGCCACATGGGGTCCTTTTTCTTAGCAGGCTGGGCAAAGACAATAGAATGCTTTCCCACTTTGAAAGTCAAGGTTCCTAGACCGACATCTATGACTCGCACCAAAGAAGCGTGCGAAAAATGGCCTACCCAAAATAATGGGTATATGAGCATCCTCAGGCATGTCAAGTACAACAAAGTCGACGGGGAAGAATAACTTCCCTATTTGGACAGGGATGTCCTCTAAGACTCCTATTGGCTGGACCGCAGATCGGTCGACCATCTCAGACTTGTCATATCATCACTGCGAACCTAGTCAATTTGAGCTTCCTAGCTAGACTCAAAGGCATGACGCTTATACTACCTCCTAAGTCACATAATGCCTTCTCAATAGAGAAGGTACCTATATTGCAAGGAACAGAAAAGCTACTCGGGTCCTCTAGCTTATGGGGTGCAGTGTGATACAAGTAAGAGCACGACTCTTTAGTTAATGCGACAGTGTGAACATGTTCAAGCGACTTTTTCTTAGACAGGAGTTGTTTCATGAATTTAGTGTAGGCTGGCACTTGATTGACTAACTCAAGTAAGGGTACTTGTACATTCAAGCTACGAATAACTTTTTCAAACTTACTGAAAGATACATGTTCCTTTGTTGGCACTAGTCTCTCCGGATATGGGGCTGTAAGAAGTACCTTAGCCCTCTCCTCTAAGTTGCGCATGCCGGCATCCGTGGACTTAGGCTGGAAGTCCACTGCTTTCTCCTTGTTAAAGCTCGAATCCTCCTCAGACCGTCTCAAATGTGAGCCATTAACCATCCTCGGATCGAACTTCGGAATTGGAACGGACCCATCAGTACTCGGGTCTGGCCCTAACACTTTCGGAGTTGTCGTGCCCCGAAATAAATGGTCCCTTAAGTTATCGGGCATCGGAGGACGAACAATCTCGCTATCAGCAGTGATATTGGTCGATCGACCACTATCCTCTATCGATCGACCAAAGTGCACAGTTCCAGAAGCTGCTGTAACCCGCGTATCAGTCGATCGACTAGGTGTATCAGTCGATCGACTGATATACCTGGTAGACGCCTTTTTCTTTGAATTATTCGTTACAGCTTTCGTTTGACTCGGATCCGCCTCATTCTTTTCAACAACGTCCTCGACCATGGCAGGCCCCTCCAGGGTGGACCCACTCCTCAACGTGATGGCGTTTAGTGTCTCCTTTTGGTCGGTTTGAGTCGGTAAGTGTCCCGGAGCTCGAGAGGTACTCTTACTAGCCAATTGAGCAATTTGGCTCTCTAGTAGCTTCATTCCGGCCTCTCTTCCTTGGGACTCCTTCATCAACAAGTTCTTAAACTCTGCAAAATCAGAACTATGGGATTGTTGTTGCTGCTGCGGCACATAAGGGGGTTTTTGATATTGTTGATGCTTTTGATGAGGGGACACATAGGGTTGCTGCTGCGGAGGTGGAGTTGGATTTAGGACATTCTGGCTACTCCACCTTAGGCTGGGATGAACATTAGGCTCATAGTAGGTGTTTGTTTGCCTATAATGTTGAAAGGCAGCACAAGACTCAAAGGGACTAGGGCAATTCTTCGAAACGTGTCCCTCAGCTCCGCACCTTTCACGAGAAAAGGACCGTCGACACAAAGATTTACTTGGTAAATACCCCCTTTGAAGCTCCTCCTAGTTCATACTTGTCAAATCTCGCAGTGAGAGCTTCAAGTGCAAAGAACAGAGGAAGATTCAAATGGCTCTCCTATGGTTCCCTCTCGAATTCCCATACTCGGCCTTGTGGGTGGCTAGATCGTCGATGATCTTCCACCCCTTGGTCTCTCCCAAGTTCTCGATAAATCGGCCATTGGGTCTGCAGATCATCAAAATAGCCCTTTGATCGTCATACAGACCCACTATAGAAATGATTGCACAAGCTCCATTTTTCAAACCATGGTGCAAGATGGTTCGCACTGACTTCTTAAATCGGACCCATGCCTCGTGGAAGTTCTCATCCGGCCCTTGTTTGAAACTTGTGATTTGAGCTCTAATAGCAATCGTCTTTGAAGCAGAAAAGTACTTCTTGTAGAATGCCAATGCCAAGGAATTCCAGTCGGTGATCCCATGAGCAGCTCGATCCAGATCTCTATACCACTCCCTTGCAGCATCACGAAGGGAGAAGATAAACATGGTCTCCTTAATCTGGTCTTGGGTCACGCCGGCTGGTGGGGGTATGGAACAGCAGTAGTCAATAAACGTCTCCATATGTTTAGCTGCATCTTCATTTGCAGCTCCCCCGAACTGGTTTCTCTCAACGATATTAATGTATGAAGGCTTTGGTTCGAACTTCCTGGCATCTCCTGGTAATTCGAACCCCTTATATAAATTTGCAAATTGTCGGCTCGAATGACTAGCTATACTCGCTTCCTCGGCCATGACTGGAATTTCTGAGAAGTAACTGTCTCGGTGAAGAGGTGGAAACGGGTGAAGATCAGGTCTTCCTCGAACAGCTCGTTCTCGTGATAGCTTGACAGAGTACTCAGCTCTTCCTCTGTCGGTAATACCCTTTGTGATCGTCTCAACTCGCGCAAAGATTTCTCTATCTCAGGATTGAATGGTACTAGTTCACCACCCTGTGACCTGCGCATAAGAAGAAACTACAAAAAGAATATAAGAAAAGTTTAAGGAACAGAAGTCCCTAAAACTAAGAAAGACTAAAAATAAAACAACTAAAAATTTGAACTATTGCCTCCCCGGCAACGGCGCCAAAATTTGATACCCGTCGTGAGGTGTCAAAAATAAGATTTATAATTTCCAACTACAACTATAGCTAGCGGCAGTCGGGTCGAACCACAGAGAGGCAGATGTAAATTCTAGTTGTTTAAATTCAGTCTAAGGTAACAATAAGGTGGGGGGTTTGATTGGATCGGTCTATAGCTAAGAATAAATAAAGACAATGAACTAAAAAGACGGATTAAACAGATAAAGAAGGGGTACTAGGATGGTCGGTTCATTACAGCTTCGGCGGCAGAATACTAAACAGGTCTAAATCGAACACATGTGAGGCGGGAAAACAAGAGGTCCTCTCGGTCCACTCTTAACAGATAGCATCTTTCGATCTCGCTATAGGTCCCTAATATCACTAATACTGACTCTCGTCCTGAAAAGTGACTAACGGTCTAAACTATACCTATCTTTCGATCTCAGCATAGTTTAGTCATCTTAATTGGTGATCAAACAACTTTCCCTATCTTTCGACCTAATGGGTCAGTCATAAATTAAGCATCTAACTGGTCGCATGCATTCGATTCGTTAAATACAACATTAAAATCAATTAAAACGAAGGGTAACCTCACGTGGTCAGTCGATCGACCAGGTAAGGCAGTCGATCGACTGACACGCGAATTCAGTCCAATTTAATACTACGCCGCCTACGCCATAATTCGCCTACATCCTAGCACAATTGATTTAGCTACTCATGCTGAAAGTGATAACAACAATAATACTAGGGCATAAAATTACTGAATTCATGATTGATGCGGTAAGATAAACAAATAACATAAAACGATAAATTGGCTTTAGGGATACTAACTAGCAATTCTATATCTATGAACAATAATAAAGCACTAAATTGAAATAAGAACAGAATAGTACCGAACGAATTTGCAGAAGAAAGATCCGAAGACCGATTTTGTATAGAACAAAATTAAGAACCCTAAATTACCGATTATTGAACTAGTAAAACTGAATGATAAAAACTTTGATGTAAACTCAATGAATAACTTGATGTTCTAGGTTACGTTATATAGCAACTAACGTAACTTTATTTCCTAAACCTAACATAACTTTGGGCTTCAAGATTCACGGTCTTTTAATTCTTGTCTGGAATAGCAATTTGGTCGATCGACTGCTAGGACTGGTCGATCGATCAATAGCAATGAACAAGAGCTTCGAACCAGCAGGGTTGGTCGATCGACTGATGGCAGAGGTCGATCGACTGCTTGAGCTGCTACTTGACTTCTATAAACTCGTGGACTTGTCTTTTGGGCCTTGAATTGCGCACCAAGATCGTTCCTCGGGTGAATACTTCACGTCATATGCAATGCAGGATACTCGGGGACGGATTTAGCTCGATTTCCGCTGGATTCTTCACATTTCTGCAATAATGTACAAAAATACGGAAGTAGACGGAAATAGGGAGAAATGTAGCATAGACTACATGAATGAGCTCTGAAATACGTGTAAAATGGGATGTAAAACATCATATAAAAGACACGCATCAAAGGCCTCAACTGAAAGTCCAAGCAAGGCCTCTAAGCATCCTACCAGTCATCCTAAAATGCAATGTAATTCAGCAGAAATTCAAGCAATAGGAAAGCAAGGAAGTCACATGTTGAAGTTAAAGCATAAAGCAGCATTTCCTTATTTAGTGAGGCATTTTTTAGGCTCCTTGAAAAGAGTTGCTGCAACGTTTTCTACAAAGCCTGCCATAGACAGCAACAAGAAGCCTTGAATTCAGCTAGCCACCAAATAAACAGAAAATTGTGTACAAGAGGACAACTGACAGTGACAACCTGCAACCATGCTTTATTTAAGTCTGTTTTACCCAATTGCTTTTTGTTTTCATTTGTTCACTTTATTTACCAGCTTGTACGATAATTTATGTTGTTTGTAGTCATCTTAGATTAATTCTGGACCATTGGATGCTAGGGTTTCGAATAGTAATGCAAAGACAAGGCCTATACAAGGACCTGTGTCTCATTTGTTTCAAGCAGATTGTTTTTTTTAATGAAAATTAGCCTTGAGACTTCTCTCATTCTTTTCAAACTTGTGTTAAACTGTAGTTTGGAAACCTGGCTAGATAATTAACCTGTGAACTCTGTGGTTAATTGATCAAAGTCAGTTTGACATCATTAAGTTGAACTTGTGTCCATCTGTGGTTCAGTTTAATTGTGTTGAGCAAAGTTCAGCTTTAATCCTGTGTCAATCTGTGGATTTGAGTCTGAAATTTGTTAAGTTATAATCTAAAATTTCTTGTGAATTATCTGTGGGAATTTAGGGTCATAGCTATATCCCTGAGTCACTCAAACAAGTCATATCCTCAGTTAAGCCAGTCTGTCTGAATCTCAGGATTTCAGGCTGTTTCAATTAACATTAAAAATACTTAGGAATCTTCAAAATTCATGAAACTTGGCTCAGTTTCAGTTTAATATCCAAATTAAATTACTACAAATTTTAAGAATTTTCCAAGATCATTTGATATTTTTAATGTATCCTGCAAGGTCCAACTGCATTGTTGCCGTCCATAGGGTTTACACTGCAATCAATGGGCCTTTATCAAAGGCAGATCAATTATTGAGAATGTTCTAATTTGTCAAGATATTATCAAGATGTATAATAGACAGTCTGTCTCCCCCAGATGCTTATTTAAAATTGATTTGCAAAAGGCATATGACACAGTTGAGTGGAACTTTGTGGCACAATTGCTTGATGGTATAGGCTTCCCCATAGAGTTTTCTTAAAAGGTAATGACTTGTATCCAGACCACTTCTTATTGCTTGAACCTAAATGGAAGTTGCTTTGGTTTTTTCAAAGGAAAGAGAGGTCTTAGACAAGGTGACCCTATCTCCCCTCTAATCTTTGCTTTGTGTATGGACTACCTAACTAGAATGCTGAACTTTGCTACTGAAAGATGGCCATTCTAGTACCATCCTCTCTGCAAGGGTCTCAAATTGAATCACCTAATGTTTGCTGATGACCTGTTTATGTTCTGTAAAGGTAATGTTCAATCCATTATGCTGATAATGAGAGCTTTCTATTCTTTCTCTAAAGCTTCTGCTTATCTATGAATAGCTCCAAATCAGAAGTACACTACAATGGGGTAGCTCAAGGAATAAAAGATGATATTAGGCAGGTAACATGCTTCACTGAAGGCTCCATGCCCTTTAGATACCTGGGTGTGCATGTTCAAGCTACTAGGCTAACCAAAAATGAATACAATATCTTGGTTGAAAATATGGTTAACAGAATTCGTAGTTTGGGTGCTAAGAAGTTATCTTTTGCAGGAAAACTGGTACTGATTAACTCAGTATTGAACACTCTGCATAGCTACTGGTCTGGGAACTTCCGTATCCCAAAGTGTGTTGTTAAACGCATTGAAGCAGTCTGTAGGAATTATCTATAGGATGGCTTAGCTGATTATCACAGAGTTCCTTCAGTTGGTTGGAATAAGGTCACACTCCAAAAGGAAGAAGGTGGGCTAGGTGTTAAAAAAGATGAAGTGTGGAATATTGCCTCTGTGGCCAAACTGGCTGTACTGTAAAGCTGATCGTCTGTGGAATGGATGAGTCAATCAGATTCATATTATGGGTGGGAACTGGCATGATTATGTGCACCCTTCTGATGTAGCGTGGTCTTGGAAAATATCTCCAAGGTCAAGGAAATGGTAAAGGATGCATATTTAGAGGATCAATGGACACCTGATAGTAAAGGTTTTACTATTAGAAGGTGTTATGAATGGCTAAGACATAGAGCTCCTCCTCAAGTTTTGTCACCTGCTGTGTGGAATTCATGGAATTTCCCTAAACACGCCCTCATCACTTGGATTTCTATGAATAATGGTCTTAATGTTCGAGATAAGCTATACACATATGGCTACTGTCAGGAACATATGTGTTGCATCTGTGAGAGTCTAATTGAGACTCAGGAGCACCTATTCTTCCACTGTGCATATAGCAAGAGAGTACTGCAGGAAGTCACATAATGGAGTGGGTTTCAAATTGATGTCACTATGGTAGACAAGGGAATAACTGGCAAAAATGTGCAGGGTCTGAAGCAGAGAGTACACTGTCTGCGATGGAGCTCCTGCTACTACCAGATCTGGCTTGAGAGAAACAATGCAAGGCTGACTGCTGTCCTTACATACCTACCAAACTGGCTGGTAGAATTATTGCTGAAACTAAAGCGAGGATATGAGGCAAGATTGGCAATAGCATAAGTAAACAGGAAGAAACTTGGTTGACGAAATGGGGTTGTATGGTACCAAGGATGTAATTGCTTGCTCTTTCTTTTATTTTTCCTTGGTTCAAGTACTCTTGTAAATCATTTTTGTTTTTTTAATATATCTATTATATTTCACCAAAAAAAAATTATACGCTTTAGATTAAAAGATATGAAGTAGTAATATGGTATTGACTATTCATATGTGATAATCGCATTAATCGTTTGAGTTTTATTTTAAAGTGTTTTTTTGTAAATAACCCCCTTTATGTTATGTTTTTTTACAAAAAAACCCCTTATATGTCTATTCTTTGTAATAACCACCTTAATTTCTTCATAATCAAAAAATTAACACTCAAACGGAATTACGATGACGATTTTTATAAAACCCGATCTAATTACGACATTCCGACTTTAACTTAACTAAACTACCTAATCTACCCTTACTAATTACACTCAACCCAAACCACACCCTCCTACCCCCCTCATTTAAATCATTTATCCCCAAATCAATTGTTCATCCTTCATCCTCCACACAAAACTCTCTATCTTATCTGTATCATCATGCTCAAGCTAATTAGCAGCCTCCAACCACTTTATTTCAGAATTATCGGCCCGACTCGAAATCGTACCACTACAAAGACCAGAATTTAATTCAGCACCCAATTCACAAGTCTTACACACCTCAGACGACATTAATCTCTTGTCCAGAATTACCTAGAAATAATAATTGCGTAGATTATCAAAATTGAAGCAATTTAGTACTCAGACCATAGTAATTGAAGAGATTATCGGAATTGTTTTAAGGAGCCAATGTGTACACTGTTTCTTACTTGTCCAGTCACTTTTTCTTACATGCTTTATAACCATGTTAGTAAATACGGAGTATTAGTGACTTCGTGTCCTTTACCGCATCACTGACTTTAAGGTGAACGTCCTTTGACATGGAAAAATGCAGTGCCTACACTCTCTGAAGCTGAATGGAAATCACTGGTCCTAGAATCAATTGTTGAGTATGGAAGATAACAATTGATTTGGAGATGAATGATTTGAATGAGTGGGGTAGGAGGGTGTGGTTTGGGTTGAGTGTAATTAGTAAGGGTAGATTAGGTAGTTTAGTTAAGTTAAAGTCGGAATGTTGTAATTAGATCGGGTTTTATAAAAATCGTCATCGTAATTCTGTTTGGGTGTTAATTTTTTTATTATGAAGAAATTAAGGTGGTTATTATAAAGAATAGACATACAAGGGGGTTATTTGTAAAAAAACATATTATAAAAGGGGGTTATTTACAAAAAACACTATTTTAAACTCTTTATGTTTATTTTATTACTTTGTTTTATCCAAATAGGTTGTTGAGACAATATTCAATCCTATTAAAGTGAACTAGATTAACATAGTAATTCCCCCTAGTTACTTATATGAAGTGATGTCTCTAAGTGACTAGAGTGTGAGTCGATTGATGGCAAGCTCAAGTGTCATTGGGTCATAAGAGATGACTAGTCGATCACACAGACAAACTGTAATAGACATTTTGTCGGGCAGTGACCGCTTTTAGAGTTCTGGTTGGTAATTCATATAGCCTGGTCGTGGCGAGAGCTACTATAGTATTATTTTGAGTCAATTCTTTAACTAAAGACTGTTCGTCCAAGTTGGCACAATTTCTGACAGACTTTAAAATATGCTCTACGACTTTCGTAAATGAGGTCAAATGGGCATCTTTTGGGTAATGATGAGCTGTGGCTAAACAAAGGGAATAGTGCGATAGGAATTGTCCATCCCCTTGTCCGGGTTATTTAAAAATTTCAGGGCTACTCGAGGAGTAGTGAACTGAAAATGCGTGGCCACGCTCGGAAGGTATCTATGTTATATAATTCTGGTCAGACAGTTACTCTCTAGATCGAGGAAACCACTCTTGATATGCTCACTTGCAAGGACGACCTGCAAGACACATTGCATTGAGTGGGAGATAGTAATAGGACAAGAGAATTGGTGGTGCACACTTGTCTCGGACAAGTGGGAGATTGTTGGAGTATGTGTCCTCGACAATAATGCGATCACATTATTAAAACTCATAATAAGAATACATGAAGGGATGATTCATTTTTTATACGTCAACTTATCAACTTTAATCGGTAATGATTGGCTGACTAGAGTTTGACATTACTGATACCCGTCATTGTGAGTACCAAAAATAAGATTTATAATTTCCTATTAAGACTAACCTAGGCTAGTGGTAACAGGGTCGAACCACAAGGAGGCAGACGTAATTTCTAGCTGTCTAATTCTAGTCTAAGGTAACGAGTGTATGGGTTGAGTTGAATTGGCTTATAGCTAAGAATAAATAAAGACAATAAACTAAAAAGGCGGATTAAAACAGATAAAGAAGGGGTACTAGGATGGTCGGTTCATTACAGCTTCGGCGGCAGCATACTAAGTCGGTCTGAATCAAACACAAGTGAGGCGGGAAAACAAGAGTCCTCTCGGTCCACTCTTAACAGATAGCATCTTTCGACCTCGCTATAAGTCCCTAATATCACTAATACTGACTCTCGTCCTGAAAAGTGACTAACGGTCTAAACTATACCTATCTTTCGATCTCAGCACAGTTTAGTCATTTTAATTGGTGGTCTAACAACTGTCCCTATCTTTCGATCTAATGGGTCAGTTAAAAATTAAGCAACTAACTGGTCGCATGCATTCGATTCGTTAAATACAACATTAAAATCAATTAAAACGAAAGGTAACCTCACGTGGTCAGTCGATCGACCAGGTATGGCGGTCGATCGACTGACACGCGAATTCAGTCTAAAACAATACTACGCCGCCTACGCTATAATTCGCCTACATCCTAGCCCAATTGATTTAGCTACTCATACTAATGTTGATAACAACAATGAAATTAACGAAATAGGCAGAAAGTTTCATGCTTAAAACGAATGAACAAACAATTAACAATAAAGATAAATCGGTTTCGGGAGACTAACTAACAATTCTTATACTATCAATGCAATAAAGATGAACTGAAAATTGAGCAAGTGAATACCGAAATTGCAGAAGGATCGTAACGGAATGATTAAAATCACAACGAAAATCCAATGCGAAATAGTTTCCCAAACCCTAATTATTTCTAAAGAACTGTATGTAAAACTTAATGTAAAAACTTGATATCAAAACTGATGTTTCTAGGTTACATTATATAGCAACTAACGTAACTTTATTTCCTAAACCTAACATAACTTTGGGCTTCAAGATTCACGGTCTTTTAATTCTCGTCTGGAATAGCAGTTTGGCGATCGACTGCAAGGACTGGTCGATCGACTGAATAGCAAAGAACAGTAGCTTCTGGAACCCGATGGTTGGTCGATCGACTGATGGTAGTGGTCGATCGACTGCTTGAGCTGCTACTTGACTTCTATAATCTCGTGGATTTGTCTTTTGGGCCTTGAATTGCGCACCAAGCTCGTTCCTTACGCGAATACTTCACGTCAAATGCAATGCAAGATACTCAGGGATTGATTTAGCTCGATTTCCGCTGGATTCTTCACATTTCTGCAATAATGTACAAAAATACGGAAGTAGACGGAAATAGGAAGAAATGTAGCATAAACTACATGAATGAGCTCTGAAATGCGTGTAAAACGGGATGTAAAACATCATTTAAAAGACACGCATCAAACTTCCCCAAACCAAACCCTTGCTTGTCCCCAAGCGAGAACTAGACTCGATCTAATGACCTAATGGAACGAGTTCAATCTCAGAGCGAAATGCAACATGTAAAGCCTAAACCAATTTAATGCACTAACCAACAATCAATTAGCAATGCGAATTATGCAAACGAGTTATGGAGTCGTTAAAACTAGTGGACCGTCAACTGTAGAGACTTATCAAATTGGACTCTCACGGGTCGCTCAAATCACTCATAGGCACAGGTGAATATATAAGAGGATAGAAAGAATTTATTTTGTAAAGACTCTCACCTAACTACGACCTATAAGAACATGCCTGCAGTCTAATATGAAAGCAATCTCTACAACCGTACATACGCATTCCAACCAACAAGAGACCATGACACATGCCGAGGTATATATGTGGATATGTGAGGTATGGGTAAGAAGAGGCAAAACATTTATGGGAAAGTGGAGGTACAGGTGATCAAGCTAGTACCGAAACGGAACCATATGGCAACATCCAACTTCTTGCTTAAAAACAAATGAAACGGTGCTATAGCAAGCACAAATCTCACAATCTCCAGGTATAAAAGTAATCAACTAACTACCCATAAAATATGAATAATACATGGGAGCAAAAATCGCCAAAAGATAAAGGCTTGAATTATACGAATTGATTCTTTCTCTTTTTCTCGAACCTCAGTTGATCGACCAAAAGGGGCAGTCAATCGACCGCATGAACAGTACATAACTCTTTTTATCTTCTTTTCTCTCCAATCATCATTTTTTTTTCCCTTTTTCTTTTCTTCCTTTCCTCCTTTTCATCTTTCCAACAATATCTCAAACATGAGCATATGCTACCAAAAACTAAGTAACAATCCCAAGAACACAGACTACTAGCTTGACAAGGGCAGGCTAAATGTAGGATGTAGTAATGGGACAAAAAGGTTATTTTTGGCAGTGTGGGGTTCTTGGGCAAAACGAATAAGGGGAAACCTCTACCACATGTGTCAACTAACCACAGACCGAATGCGTACAGGTATTAAGCAGATTAAGTTCATATTTATGCACATTTATGTGACATGCCTCATAAGGAGTACTACTCACATTCCTAAATAAACTGGTCGTAGATGTCACCAGTTATAGGCTCTAAATCTCAGAAATATGATGTAGCTTGCCAATTTTCAAAGTTAAGTCTCAAGTCCAGCAAATAATTAACGAAAACTCGTAGGTATGCATTTATACGATTCTACTAATAACATGTTAATCAAGCAAGGCTCAGGCAAAACAGGTGCAAAATGCAATATCATCCTTGAAATACTACCGTTCCGACTCGACCTATATGCTAAAATAAACGTGCATTTTATGGAAATTTTTGAAAATTTTCAATTTTTTGAGAATTTTTTTGAATATAAGAATGAAATAAACAATGCAAAACAAAATGTAGACGTGAATGCAAGCAAATGATATGCGACGCAAAACCCTTCCCCAAACCAAATCACACAATGTCCCCATTGTGCAAAATCATGTAATGAAGAAAAGAGAAATGGGAATTTGCCGGAAAATAAATAAAAATGACATGAAGTGGAAATCGGGAACTTATAAGACTTTAAACGCAGCAAAGGAAACCTCCCCAAACCAGCGTGAGCTAGGAGGTTTCAAAGAGTGGCAGCATGCTACTAATAAGTACACGAAAGACAAATAAAACCCACGCATAAAATCGAGAAGACAATTTTGAAGCGGTAAATATGTGCACAAATGAGAAAATTAGAAGAAATAAATAATTGGACGGAAAATAAAGTGGAGTAGAAAACTCCCTTAAGTCCGCATATCGACCAAACACAAGCAGGGAGAGGTCGTGAATAGGTCTGAAGAATATGTCCTTGGTCGATCGACTAAGAACGGCAGTCGATCAACCAATGTGTCAGGAAAAGTAGCTCCTGGAAAGTACAACTCAGTCGATCGACCAATGTGTCAGGAACAGTAGCTCCTGGAAAGTGCAACTCAGTCGATCGACCAATGTAGCCAGTCGATCGACTGAAAATACTGTTGTACTCCTTATTTCTTCGTATTTGCTCAATTACTTGAGCTAATGAGGTCTAAAAACCTGCAAGTGCACAATAATACGCGCCCAAAATTGCGCAAAACCCAGAATAAAGTCTCAAACGCATAAAATCCTAAGCAAGCAAAATAAAATTCGAAGTTTCGCGCACACAAAAGCAATAAAAAGTGTCTAACAAAAGCAAATAAAATGTTTGGAAAACATGTGATCAACTAGTAGTTGATCAAGAACGGCAACAGAATGGCCCACTTTGTCGGCTTCTGGCTACTAGAGGTAGCCTCAACGGTGCTTATCTTAGCAGCTGCACCCTTCTTAGCTTCCACGTCTGTATGGCTCAACGGATCAACACTTTCATCGTCTCCCCAATCAATGACCTCTTCTTGCTCATCAAAGTCCAAGTCGGACTTCCGTGCCTTGACCGGTTCGTCATCAACTTCCTCATCAATGCCATAGCTAAGGCAACCAAGACCTCCTCTTTGAATGATCGGCTTCTTTGTAGCTAGAGTGACTTACAGCTCTTCTTTCCCCAAACCAGCTCCTGCGATATCAGAAATAGACAAATCTTCCTCCAATTTGCTCCCAGTCTGGGGCGGAGTGGTTACAACAGGAATAGAGATAGGTAAATCAGGAAGCACAAAGTACGATTTCTTGTCAGAAACCGTATTACAAGTCACAGGCCACATGGGGTCCTTTTTCATAGATGGTGGGCAAAAACGATAGAATGCTTGCCCACTTTAAAGTCGGGGTTCCTAGACCGACATCTATGATGCACCCGGCACAAAGAGTGCGAAAATGGCCTACCCAAAATAATGGGAATATGGGCATCCTCAGGCATGTCAAGTACCACGAAGTCGACGGGGAAGAAGAACTTCCCTATTTGGACAGGGATGTCCTCTAAGACTCCTATTGGCTGGACCGCAGATCGGTTAGCCATCTGTACTGTCATATCTGTTATTGCAAACCTAGTCAATTTGAGCTTCCTAGCTAGACTCAAAGGCATGACGCTTATAATAGCTCCTAAGTCACATAATGCCTTCTCAATAGAGAAGGTACCTATATTGCAAGGAACAGAAAAGCTACCCGGGTCCTCTAGCTTATGGGGTGCAGTGTGCGACAAATAAGAGCATGACTCTTTGGTTAGTGCGACAGTATGCACATTTTCAAGTGACTTTTTCTTAGACAGGAGTTGTTTCATGAATTTATTGAAGGCAGGCACTTGATTGACCAACTCAAGGAAAGGAACTTGTACATTCAAACTACGAATAACCTTTTCAAATTTATTGAAAGATACCTGTTCCTTTGTCGGCACTAGTCGCTCTGGATATGGGGCTGAGAGAAGTACCTTAGCCCTCTCCTCTAAATCGCGCGTGCTGGTATCCGTGGACATAGGCTGAAAGTCCACCACCTTCTCCTTATTGAGGCTTGAACCCTCCTCAGACCGTCTCAAATGTGAGCCATTAACCGTCATCGGATCGAACTTCGGAATCGGGACGGACCCATCAGCACTCGGGTCTTTCCCCAATACTTTCGGAGTTGTCGAACCCCGGAACAAATGGTCTCTCAAATTATCGGGCATTGAAGGACAAAACTTCTCAATATCAGCAGGAGTCTCAGTCGATCGACCACCTTGCTCAGTCGATCGACTGAGATGTACAGTTCCAGAAGCTCCTGTAACCCGCATCTCAGCCGATCGACTGGGTATATCAGTCGATCGACTGATATACCTGGTAGACGCCTTTTTCTTTGAATTATTCGTTACAGCTTTGTTTTGACTCGGTTCGGCCTCATTCTTTTCAGGGGCCTCCTCGACCATAGCAGGCCCCTCCAGGGTAGACCCACTCCTCAAAGTAATGGCATTTAGGGTCTCTTTCTGGTCAGTTTGAGTCGATAAGTGTCCGGGAGCTCGAGTGGTTCTCTTACTAGCAAATTGAGCAATTTGGCTCTCTAGTAGCTTCATCCCGGCCTCTCTAGCTTGGGACTCCTTCAGTAGCAGTTCTTAAACTCAGCCAAATCAGAACCATGGGATTGTTGTTGCTGCTGCGGCACATAAGGGGGTTTTTGGTATTGTTGTTGCTTATGATGAGGGGGCACATAAGCTTGCAGCTGCTGCTGTTGTGGAGGTTGAGTCGGATTTAGGACATTCTGGCTACTCCACCTCAAGTTGGGGTGGACATTCGGCTCATAGTACGTGTTTATCTGCCTATAGTGTTGAAAGGCAGCACAAGATTCGAAAGGATCGGGACAATTCTCGAGACATGTCCCTCGGCTCCACATCTTCTACGAGACGAAAGGACCGTCTCAAAACAAAGATTTACTTGGTACATCCCACCTTTAGAAGCTCCTCCTAATTCATATTTGTCAAACCTTGCAGTGAGGGCTTCTAGTGCAGCAACAGAGGAAGATTCAGCAGCTCTCCTCTGGTTTCCTCTCGAATTCCCATATTCGGTCTTATGAGTGGCCAAATCATCGATGATCTTCCACCCCTTGGTCTCTCCCATGTTCTCAGCAAATCGGCCATTAGCTGCAGCATCTAATATGGCCCTCTGATCGTCGTATAATCCATTATAGAACTGATTGCACAAGCTCCATTTTTCGAACCCATGGTGCGGTATGGTTCGCACCAGTTTCTTGAAACGGACCCATGCTTCATGGAAGTTCTCATCTGGCCCTTGTTTAAAGCTCGTGATCTGAGCTCTAATGGCATTCGTCTTCGAGGCAGAGAAGTACTTTTTGTAGAATGCCATGGCTAAGGAATTCCAGTCAGTGATCCCATTAGCGGCTCGGTCCAGATCTCTATACCACTCTCTTGTAGCATCACGAAGAGAGAAAATGAACATGGTCTCCTTGATCTGATCTTGGGTCACACCGGCCGGCGGGGGTATAGAGCAACAATAATCAATAAAAATCTCCATGTGCTTGGCTGCATCTTCATTTGCAGCTCCCCCGAACTGGTTTCTCTCAACCAGGTTAATATAGGAAGGCTTTGGCTCGAATTTTCTCGCCTCCCCAGGTAGTTCGAATCCTTTGTAGAGATTCGCAGCTGTTGGCTCTGAGTGACTAGCAATGGTTGCTTCTTCAGCCATAACTGGGATTTCTGGAGAAGTAACTGTCTCGGCTGAAGAAGTAGAGGCAGGAGATGTAGGTGGATCTCCTTCGAACAGAGCGTTCTCATATTGGCTTGACAGAGTACTCAACTCTTCCTCTGTCGGTAATACCCTTTGTGATCGTCTCAACTCGCGTAAGGATTTCTCGATCTCAGGATTTAATGGTACTAGTTCACCACCCTGTGACCTGCGCATAAGAAGAAACTACAAAAAGAATATAAGAAAAGTTTAAGGAACGGATGTCCCTTAAACTAAGAAAGACTAAAAATAAAAAAACTAAAAATTAGAACTATTGCCTCCCCGGCAACGGCGCCAAAATTTGATACCCGTCGTTGTGAGTACCAAGAATAAGATTTATAATTTCCTATTAAGACTTACCTAGGCTAGTGGTAACAGGGTCGAACCACAAGGAGGCAGACGTAATTTCTAGCTGTCTAATTCTAGTCTAAGGTAACGAGTGTATGGGTTGAGTTGAATTGGTCTATAGCTATGAATAAATAAAGACAATAAACTAAAAAGGCGGATTAAAACAGATAAAGAAGGGGTACTAGGATGGTCGGTTCATTACAGCTTCGGCGGCAGCATACTAAGTCGGTCTGAATCAAACACAAGTGTGGCGGGAAAACAAGAGGTCCTCTCAGTCCACTCTTAACAGATAGCATCTTTCAATCTCGCTATAAGTCCCTAATATCACTAATACTGACTCTCGTCCTGAAAAGTGACTAACGGTCTAAACTATACCTATCTTTCGATCTCAGCACAGTTTAGTCATTTTAATTGGTTGTCTAACAACTGTCCCTATCTTTCGATCTAATGGGTCAGTTATAAATTAAGCATCTAACTGGTCGCATGCATTCGATTTGTTAAATACAACATTAAAATCAATTAAAACGAAAGGTAACCTCACGTGGTCAGTCGATCGACCAGGTATGGCGGTCGATCGACTGACACGCGAATTCAGTCCAAAATAATACTACGCCGCCTACGTTATAATTCGCCTACATCCTAGCACAATTGATTTAGCTACTGATACTAACGTTGATAACAACAATGAAATTAACGAAATAGGCAGAAAGTTTCATGCTTAAACCGAATGAACAAACAATTAACAATAAAGATAAATCGGTTTCGGGAGACTAACTAACAACTCCTATACTATCAATGCAATAAAGATGAACTAAAAATAGAGCAAGTGAATACCGAAATTGCAGAAGGATCGTAACGGAATGATTGAAATCACAACGAAAATCCAATGCGAAATAGTTTCCCAAACCCTAATTATTTCTAAAGAACTGTATGTAAAACTTAATGTAAAAACTTGATATCAAAACTGATGTTTCTAGGTTACGTTATATAGCAACTAACGTAACTTTATTTCCTAAACCTAACATAACTTTGGGCTTCAAGATTCACGGTCTTTTAATTCTCGTCTGGAATAGCAGTTTGGTCGATTGACTGCTAGGACTGGTTGATCGACTGAATAGCAATGAACAGTAGCTTCTGGAACCCGATGGTTGGTCGATCGACTGATGGTAGTGGTCGATCGACTGCTTGAGCTGCTACTTGACTTCTATAATCTAGTGGATTTGTCTTTCGGGCCTTGAATTGCGCACCAAGCTCGTTCTTTATGCGAATACTTCACGTCAAATGCAATGCAAGATACTCGGGGATGGATTTAGCTCGATTTCCGCTGGATTCTTCACATTTCTGCAATAATGTACAAAAATACGGAAGTAGACGGAAATAGGGAGAAATGTAGCATAAACTACATGAATGAGCTCTGAAATGCGTGTAAAATGGGATGTAAAACATCATATAAAAGACACGCATCAATTACTGTCATTTGACGGTGGTGATCAGTTGATCCCACACCTAAAGGACAATTCCCTTAATAGATAAATTAATTAATTGTATATTGATACAAATTAATTAATTCCTTAAAATTGAAAAATTTACATTTGTGAGTGAGAATATGAATCTTATTGTAATTCGATTAAATGAGATTCGTTTTAGTAATTAAAATATTATATTTCCAAAATATTGTTTATGAAACAGTTAAATTAAGAATGATTAGTTAATTATAATTACAATGTGTTGTAGATTATATTAACATGATCCATTTTATATACTTGTGATTGTGAATTACTAGTCAATTGTTATATCTAATTAAATTAATATATGTAATGATATTTAATTGTTAAATATGCATTAATATTATTAATAACATGTTACATGTTACATGTCACACATTATATGACAAAGTGACAATTGACAAAAATAAAATGGAGTCCATATTACCTAATTGACCGGTTTTAGAAGATATTAGGGTGAGTTGGTTAATTGTTTTTTTTAATTGTGGAGAACACAATGATTACAATTATAAACTAGCCTACACCCTAATGTATTTTGATAAGAACAATTCTAATAGGGAAGGGGCATGCATTGGCTCTCTCATCCTCTCCCATGCCACTGGTTTTTCCCCCCTTTACCCTAATAAGAATTATTCTTATTTTATGTTCATTCATTCATATATTTTACTACTCACTCTTCTCACTTTATCTCCCTAAAATAAGTTTTTGAAAAATATTGTTCATAAATCTTATACTTAGATTACTAAAGGTATTAATAGAAATAATAATAAGATTAATTTTAAGGTCTCTAATTATATATCTAGTTAATATATTAATTAGAATTAAGGGTTTGTCTTGGTGCAATTTAAAGGAGGTTCTCACAATATTGAGACTAAGGGGATCATCCATTTACTTTGAGCTCAAGAAGAAGTATTGAAAGGTGTTCTTACTTGTGCCCTATAAACCGATTTCATCAATGTAAGGAGCTTTGTTCTTACTTTTCTATTTATACTATGTTATGCATGCAGAAGATCAATATCTTTTTAATGAGTAACTTAGATATATAATTAAAGAGTTTAATTAGAGGATTTTTGAATCCTTTCACTTCCTTGTGGGTAGTAGCTCATTCTTATCATTTGTTACCACCATGGTACCTCCTTTCTTAGGTACCAGTTGAACGGGGCTAACCCACAAAGAATCCAATATAGGATAAATGATTCCCGCTTCAAGTAATTTCATAACCACCGTTTTTACAACTTCTTGCATGTGGGGATTTAGTCTCCTGTGTCCTTGGATGGTAGGCCTATGGTCTTCTTGTAGATGAATTCTATGCATGCAATAATTAGGGCTTATTCCCTTAAGATCATCTAGACTATAGCCTATAGCTTTTTCATGTTCTTTTAGCACACCAAGCAAACTTTCCAATAGGTTCTCATCAAGTTTTTCAATAACAATCATGGGTTTGGTTTTAGACTCATAAAGGTAAGTATACTTCAAATTTGGGGAAAGGGGTTTTAGAGTTGGAGTTTGTACCTTACTTTCTACCATTGAAGGTTCACTGGGGACATCTTCCACCTCCATTAAACATTCCACCCTCATGGCATATTCAACTTGTTCTTCGAACTCCTCATACCCAATGTAGTCAAAATCCTCGACATATTCATCTTGCTCCTCGACTTGCATGGTATGATCTTTAGTTGCTTCTTCTTCTTTAGTGGATTGTGATGCTTCCATGAGAATGTTATTTATCAATATGGATTGCTCATAGGTGAGCTCTTTGTAAGCTAGAGCGGCTTCAAAGAGGTCTACTTCCAATACCCAATACTTGTTTTTGGCCTCACTTGCTTCTAAGGCTTCCAATGCTTGCAAAGGGTCTTTGATGAGAGTAGTGCTCACATGGTCCTCTACACAACAATCTATAAGATCCATCTTGTGAATTACACTAAGAGAAAATGGTGAGAAGTACCTTAAGGAAGTGCTCTCCCTCAAGGCAAAGAAAGACACAACTAAAAACAATTAACAAAAATCAAATCAATTGAACACCGTCCCCGGCAACGGCGCCATTTTTGGTCAGGTTAAAACTCGTCGTCAAAAGCTACCAACCAAAACAATATTTATAACTTCAGAAACTACACTTAGTAAAGAGTTAAGTAAAGGTCGGATCCCCAGGGACGGGTATTGATGTAGGATTTTCAATTGCAAGTAGCTATGTCTTAGGGTGTCACAAACTGGGTTGAGATGAGATGTAATCTAAACTAATCAACAACATGAATGAAAAAAAAGTAAAGCAAATAAAGGGGTTTGTAAACACTTGATTAAAAGCACTTGGGTGTCATGGGTTCATAGGGGATTCATGGAAATAGATTATACAAACATGTACTCAAATAGATCCAAGCACTTATTATTGTGATGGGATCGAGTTAGTGCATATCTTACAATCCCTAGGAAGATTTAAGTGTCGGAGCCGAGTCGTCTGGACTGTACAACACCTACAAGTCGACTTAGTCTCCCCAGATTCAACCCTATGCATGTTCAAATGAGGCTCTAGTTAGTTTATGTCTTACAAGCCCCATTGAAAAGATAAGAGATGGGTAAAAACTGCAAGGATTCATAGGCTTGCATTTCATCAAACATAACATGTGCATAGGTTGAAATCACAACAAGCAAGCAAATTAATTATGAAAACATATTAGATTAAGCATAGATAAATTCCCATGTTTGTTCCCCTAATTCCCCATTAACCCTAGCTAAAGAACTACTCACTCATGATCAAGTTTAGCATGCTAATAAGGTTGTCAATCATACTAACAAAGCAAAACATGATGAATAAATGATATAATTAACAATAATTAAACAAGGGTAAAAAGGGATTATACCTATGGAGATGATCCAAATAATAAAGCAAAGAATAATAGAAGTACTTGATGAATGATGGAAGGTTGTCAATCCTCCAATAAACCCAAATAATCTTCTAATTACCCAAATAGAACTAAGAACAATTGAGAGATTAATGAAAGATTAAGATATGATTAATATTGAAATGTGTATTACAACTAAATTAAGAGATGATTAAGGATTGATTAAAGCTTGATTAAGAGTTGATCCTAATCTAGGTAGTAAAATGGGGTATTTATACTAAAATTAAGTACAAGGATTAGAGTTACTAAGGGCTTAAATGACTATTAAGACCCTAAGAGAAGCTTGAGGAATTGCAACTCCCGAGGGGCATACGCGGATCGTGCTTGCAACTCCCACCAGGATCCGCTCGTCCTCACCTGAAGACGGCCTATCCTGTAAGAAGATCCGCTCCGGCTGGCAGTCGGGACGCTCGGATCGAGCTCTGGTAAGCTCGTCCTGAGCTCAAGCCGCTCGAATCGTGGCACAGGATTTTTCTCTTGTTTGGCTCCTTAACAATCCGCGGGGATTGTGTTTGGGGATGCAAGGATCTTTCCATCATTGCCCATTTCACTTTATTTACTTTCTTAGGCCTCTAGTGTCGGTCTCCTCTTTGATGCTTGGTCATTAAATGTGATCCATTTAGATCCATAAATGCAAGGTTAGCAATCCTCTCCTACCAAGGACACAAAACCTCAAAGAATATGCAAAATGGGAAACTAAAGATAAGAAATGACCCTAATATATGCTAGAAAGCATGGGAACAGGGTTAATTCGGGGACTAAATGTGCTCAAATATGAGTCACATCAATTGCATGCATATAATTGACAACATATAAACTATGAACGACTTCCCTAATCATTAGTAGAGGCCGCTATCGAGGCGGGCGCGATTAGGTGTTCGATTAAAGAGCTTCCTAATACGTACCCTCACCCCTTACTCAAGATCTCTGTGAACATCCGTGTTCATTAGCATCCACGAGAGTCATTCTAGACATAGAATGCTAAGGGTAACGAGTTCTTAGTGTTCATGTCACTACTTTGTGTCTTGACATGGCACGAGGTATTCGAACGGTTCCAATTTCCCATAAAAATTGGTGGTGACTCCACAAATACACGCTTATTCAAGGGCCTTCCGCGCGCGCCGCAGTGTGGTCCATGTCCACAAGAGGCAGTTGTTATACGCTCTAACAGTTAGAGGCAGTTGTCATAACGCTCTTATGAACTGTGCTATAACTAGGGGCAGTTGTTATACGCTCTAGTAGGTTGTATGGTGCCGTCACATCGCACATGGTCACGATGGTTCTATGATGTGTATGATCTCGTAATATGGTTTGTGTTATGCGTCGTCCCATGCTTTTTTACTTGAAGTCCATATATCAAATGATTGTCTTATTATGCCATTGGTTGGTGGTAAGTTGATGTCGTGTTTTCTTAAGTATAGATGGTCTCAAATGTTTACTAGTTTTGCATTTCAGTTGTTAATAATTGTTGGTTATATTCAATTGTCATAAACATGACTGAGAGTCCATCTAGTTACTCCTGACTGATTGTCGACCCCCATTCTTAGATTGTTCAGATGATTTGCTGTTTGGATGATATCTTGTTGGGGAAGTACTGTGCGGCGAGATCAATAATAAATTAGGACTTTGTCTTCACTTGAGATACACTTAATAATGTATTAGTTGTGTTTGGTTTTAGTAGCGAACCGGATTGGTCAGCTGTTTCCGCCACCTTAACCCTTTTATCGTTGTTATACTCTAATAAAACATTTAATATACCTTCTCCTTTGGTTTTATAATCTGGGTTGCTACAACCATTGTATGTAGTTAAGTACGTTATGAGCATTGAAAAGTAGAGGTTATGGATGGTATGGTGTGTATATGTGAATGGAAGTATATTAATTCTGTGACTATAAGTGAGATACAGGATGCAATTGGTTATAGCTATAGTATGGTGTGAATGGTGATGTGATATGTAATAGAAGTTTTGTTTATTATCAAGTACTATATATGGCATGCTAAATTATAAAGTGAATAATATGATTTGTTGTGATGCATAGTAAATGTGTTATAGCTTAAAGAAAATATGAAATGAAGTAGTTGATTATAAGATACTATAAGAATATGATGTAGAATAATTGCAAGCCTATTATAAACTTGTATATGCATGGTAACATGGTTGGGTCGAACGACCAATAACCAAGTCGATCGACAAAAATCCTGGGTCGACCGACCCGACTTTAAGGTCGACCGACCTGTGCATAGCATTATCCATTTGGCTTAATTTCTGTAATTCGTATCTTATATGAGTCGTATTACGTATGTCTAGAGATATGATGGGTGTTTAATTCCGCACTTATATACGCGTTTAAGAAATATAAATATGCACGCATTACATGTTTTGAGGGGATGTTAATTAGCGTAAGGCTACGTTTCTTAATGTTATGAAAACAAAAGAATGCCTCCTAAGAAATCCACACCCACAACCATGTCGCATGAGGGAGTTGACAGGTTGATTCAGATGAACGAAGTGCTAACTGAAGCGCTGAAAAACTCTAAGAAAGTGTCATCGGTGGATGCAGCGAAGATGAGCTCACTGATAGCTTGTCATATGCCTGCCAAGTATGATGGGCTAGTGTGGACACAGCCACCCACGCGTTGGTTTCGAGGAGGCATCACTTCTCCCACGGAACTCCAGCGCGAGCCCAAAGCACGTCTGGATCGTTATGGATTTGAAAGGCATTAAAACTGGTGAAAGGTTTGACAATCCTGTATTTGTGGATTCGCCACCAATTTTTATGGAACATTGGAACCGTTCTAATACTTCGCATCATGTCAGGACATAAAGTAGTGACATGAACATTATGAAATTCGTTACCCTTAGTATTCTGTGTCTAGAATGACTCTTGTGATGCCAATGAACATGGATGCTCACATAGATCTTGAGTAAGGGGTGAGGGTATGTATTAGGAAGCTCTTTATTTGAATACCTAATCCCGCCCGCCTCGATAGCGGCCTCTACTAATGATCAGGGAAGTTATTTATATTTGATATGTTATCAGTTGTATGCATGCAATGCAACATCCATTGATTAATCCTAGCATGTGAAATTAGACTATGTCGGTTAACAAAAAATTTACCACTCAATTGGGTCGAAGTTGAAATTAAATTCATTACATGTGAATATGCCAAGTAAGTAAATCATACAAGAATGATAAATAAAGAATTATGATAAATTACAATTAATTACAATAGATTAACTTGAATTTACGTCATAAATATGCTCAAAAAAGAACGATTTGGATGGAAAAGAAAATAAAAGAAACAAAAAAAGAATTAAAAAAAGAAAATAAAATATTAAAATATGTCGAATTAAGAGCGATAGTAAAGATAATAGTCGATTAGAAACCTAATAGAAAGCCTACGTCGAAGTGAGAAAGAGTTCAGAGGCAGAAACCAACACAGAACAGGCGCAGCAACTGGTGCGTCCTCTGGAAGAGGCGCATCAGTTCATGCAGTTGTTCTCGAGCTGGGTTTTGACTGTGTGAGTCAGACCCGCAGGTTAGTTATTGTTCGTTAGTTAATTTACGTTGATTATTGACATATGACTCAAATAAAAGTGATTTAACATGTTTATGTACACTAATATCGTCGCAAGTTAGATTAAAGAACAAATTAAATAAATTATTAGGCGATTTACATAATTATAATTACACGATGTCGGGTTTAATAAATATTAGAACTTTGAACTTGAAAACGGAATTCAAGTAGCAAAACTGGAAAATAGGGAAACTATATACTGATCCGGTTGATGTCGTCACTCATCCAATCAAACACATTTATAAAACTCAACATACAACTAGTTAGTGGTAAGTCGAGGTCGATCCATGGGACGGTGTGCTTTTGGTTCTAAGTCTATCTATCTCAATTTATGCTAGTGTCACGATTTGTTTGGGTTTGTAGTTGTGTTCTAGACTAATAAAAGTGATAGAGTAAAACAAACAATAAAAGGAAAGATGTAAACAAATGATTAAAAGTGCTAGGATATCATGGGGTCATAGGGGATTCATGGTGTTGATCATACAAACATGTTTACAATTATATGCAAGCAATTAATGTTGTGGAGAAACCGAGTTGGTTTATGTCTTACGGTTCATAGGAAGGGTTGGGTCCCGGAGCCGAATCGATTAGATTGTACAACACCTACAAGTCGACTTACTTTCCTCCTATTCAACTTCTATGCATGGTCTAACAGGACTCGAGTTGGTTTATATCTTACAAGTCAAGTTGAGTAGATAAGAGATGGTAAAAATGCAAGGATTCATAGGCTTAGCATTTCATCAAACATAACATGTGTATAAAGTTGACATCACAACAAGCAAGCAATTTAATCATGTGAACATATTAGATTAAGCATGAATCAATCCCATGTTGGTTTCCCCTAATTACCCATTAATCCTAGCTAAGAGACTACTCACTCATTATCATGGGAAATATGTCATTAATGGTGTCAATCATCACAACAAGTATAAACATGATAATAGAATGAAGAAATGAACAATAAAGATTAAAGAGTAAAGGAATTATACCAAACTTGAGATGATTCCAAATAATAAAGCAAAGAATAATAGAAGAAACTTGATTGATTGATGGAAGGTTGTCAATCTCCCAATAATAACCCAACAATCTTCAATTACCCAATAATAAACTTGAATAATAAACTTACTTGAATAATAAACTTGAACAATAATTATGGAAAGATTAATGTGTAATTTTGTGGAAAGATTAAAGAGTAATCTATTCTAATCTACTCCTAATCTAATCTAAGGATAGATTTTCTAGCTAAAAAGATCCCCCCGTTTGATTATTTACAAGTAGGGTATTTATAGTAGAAATAAGGTGGATGCATTAGGGTTAACTAAGGGCTAAACTAGTAATTACACTTTTTAAATGGAGCAGGGAGGAGCCGGTATTTCTTGAAGGAAGGGCATCTTTCTCTGAGGCTTTAAGAAGACGAAAATGCGATGGGCTGGAATCCGAGCGTCTTTGGGAGAATCCGGGCGGATTGGTGAAGAGGAAAATGGGCGGATTGGGGAGAAGACGCACGGGTTCCGTGTATTGTGGACGGCCGGATTTCAGAGAATCCGCTCGGGTTGGACTTCAGTTTACGTTTTCTTTTCTATTCTTCCCTTTCCTTCACTTCTATTTTATTCTTGTAGGCTTGGTCTTCAGTTCTTGCTTCCTCTTAATCCATCAAATGTCGTCAAATAGCTTCCGAATATGCACGAAAGACGGGAATTTTCGTCTTATTAACTCCTTTCCTACAAAACATATAGAATGCGATAGAAAAGCAAATAGGAAGGTTTTGACGGATAAAATGGCCAAAGAATGTTATAATGGTATGCAAAATGGGCTCAATTAGGGGACTAAATGTGCGCAAATAATGGTCACATCAAATATCCCCAAACCGAACCTTTACTCGTCCCGAGTAAAGAGGTGACTAAAACTAGACCTTTATTTAAACTATCCTACTAATATAACCGATGTGAGATAATTAGCGGGTCTCACTCCGCCCCTTCAACTCACAACAAGACAACCATGAGGTAGGATGCCTTCTTCCAATGCAAGGTGGGTCTTGCCAAAATGGCGACACATCCAAGCATTAAAGAACACAAAACAAGTAATGGATGCATCTACAAAAGAATAGCCACTTTCCTCATCTAAGTGGCGGAAATTATCTACAAGGGAAGCAATTCAAGGGTACACACACCTTCATAGATGCAATTTCTTCAAACTACTAAGCCTAGAAGGATACTAATAAATCACCTCCAAATTGTGTCAAGCTAGGGTACCTTTGTCCTCAATCGTTAAATGATTTTGTCAAGAATAGACTCCCTATGGTGTTAGAAACACTGGAGGATCACGGAATTCCCCCTCTTGCCTAGACAAGAAGAAGGGCCGTCCCCTCTCTACCATGCACAAAAGTGGATACGATGGATAAAGGGATAAATAGATATTTGAGTTTCACTTTGGGAGTTTGCTTTTGTTTTTGTTTTTCCCTCCAATTTCTTGTGGCATATAACATTTGAGAACAATTTCTTTTGCGATTTCTTTTGATTTTTTGCATTTCAATACTTGACAACTTTCAACTTTTCTTAGCATTTCTTTTTTAACATTTTCAAAGTCACCCCATATGTAGTGAGGGTGGCTTATATTTGAAACTTTAGGAGTTCTATTTTTGCTCCTCTTTTCATTTGATGCATTTTTGCAAACTTTCTTTCACTTTTTATTTCATTGAACTCAAATTGATTTCTTTTTATGCCCATTCCCTTTGATGACAAAAATGTGGTAGAACATGGATGATGGATGGATGGATGGATGCATGGTTTCAAGGGTCACCTTGGAATAAACGGTAGCCAAGGAGTTATCACACCACAAGGTACTCTTGACTAGGCCTTAATCCATGGGTCAAAGGATACTAGCATGACACATCCTAGGGTGTTTTAGAAGTATTCTAACAAGCAAAGTCTTAAGAAGAAAAAGCATCTACTAGGGCCTATATACACTTGTCAAGGTTCCCAAGTAGACGGTTTCGCAAAATTTTTCTAACCATGCAAACTACATGCCATGATGCAACTACCATATAAACATCCTAATGCTTATGATTCTACCAACTAATATGTCATATAAACTAAATGCAAGTCCTAAGTTCACATTATTTATACCGCATCAATCAAAATAAAGCCACATAGTCATTAACATAAAGAGGAAAAAGGAGATTGGAAAGATCATACCATGTGTTCTTCAATATGCTCATGTCTCGGATGTGGCGTAGTCAATCAATGTGAACAAGGATAAAACAAACACAATATATACAAGACTACACTATAAAGGAAATGAACTTGTTTTTAGATTTTTCAATTTTTCAAATTTTTATGGTTTTGTTTTTATGAACTTAAAAGACATATTTTTGGGATTTTTCGAAATTTTTCAATTTTTATGCATCTTGGAATATAAATTCCCATCCCCCACTTTATTTTGGACATTGTCCTCAATGTACATGTAGGAGTAGGAATAAAAAAGAAAGTACATGTTTTTTGGATTTTTGATTTTATGAAATAAAGTACAAATGTAATGATATGATATGAATGCATGCTCTTACTAAATGCAATTCTATATGACATATATAACAAATGAATGCGATCTAAACTACACTAAATGATGCATGATTTAAACTATGGTCACTTATGATCAAACCTCCCCAAACCGATTTAAACACTATTTCTAGTGTAGAAATGAATAGGTTTGGCCATTAGTGCCTATGCATGAATTCTAATTTATATGCAACTATCTATATGAATCATGTTACAATACAATTTATACTATATGGACTACTTATGCAAATGCAATATATAATACAAATGCATGCAAAAGCTACACTAAATGCAATGTATATACAAAAGAGAGAGGGAAAGTTGGGTATCATACAAATGGAGGTGGTGAGGTAGGCCCCTTTCACTCGTCATCCTCATCTTGATCATAGCCATAACGATGAGAACTCCCGGCTTGATCATACCCGCTTGCTTGACCCCAATACCCTCCTTGGTCAAATTCTCCTCCTTGCCCCGAGTACCCTCCACCTTGGCTAGAATGCCCTCCGTCGCCTCGACCCCAAGCTTGGTCATACCCTTGATTTGCGAACAAGAGCTCTGGTTGTGCCCAAGAGGGCTTGGGACCATTAGGGTCAATATACCCTTGTTGAGCCATGTTATAGTATTGGGGGTAGAGGGCCAAGTAGTTGTCTTCCCTCCCTTCATGTACCCCTAGGTCCACTCTATTCATGAGTGCCATCAAATCATTAATACCCGGGTTATTGGGGATTGCCGGCCTAAATTCGGTATACGGAGTAGGGTATGGTGGGATAGGTACATAGGAAGGTGGGCGAATAGGTCTTCCCGGTGCTCCACGAGGTATTTGGCGGTGCGGCTCTTCCCTTGGAGGGGGATTGTCAAGAATTTGGATATCCAGGAGGTAGCTTGGTGGGGGCGAGTATGGGCTCAATCTTGGGTCAATGCCTGGTATCTTCCAACCTTCAAGGATCATCGAAGTGCATCCTTTGGTGTGCCACTCTACACTCCCATCTCGAGTGTAGTTACACCATCGGTGACTGTGGAAGATGGTGTGTTCATCAATCAAAGTCCTCCCCTCAAGAGGAACATAGGTTCCTCGGGCATTGAACCCGTGACAAAGGTGGTGGGCCAAAATGGTAATTAGAACTCCCATCACGAAGGTCTTGAGTTGGGTGGTCCCTTGAGCAAAATCATGGAATCTAGTAAGTATCTCAAGTGGTGTATTGAAGTTATAACGCCTCACCGCTCGAACATTCAAATAGGACTCAAGAAAAGTTAAGTCGATGAGAGTACACCTATCTTGTTCGTACCTCCCATTGATGGTACCGGCCACAAAGCGCTCGGTGAATCGAATCACCGGATGTTGGATGGCGAAGGTGTAGCAATGCTTTGGGTGGATAAAATTCCTCCCGGAGATAGCCTTCCAAAGAAGATCCACACCAAAATTATCGGGCTTTTCGGTATAGTTGGTGGGTACTTCAAGACCGAAAACATAGGCGAATTCCTCAAGCGAAAGACAAGGGTCTAGGTTGCATAACCTAAACTCCATGCCCACATTGGTGTGGGTATTAGTCACAATGCGAAGGCTACTCAAGAATTCAAGGGTGAGACTAAGGTAAGTCTCTTCATGGGCATGGAAAAGTTTCCCAATGCCAAGGCCATTAAAGAACATCTCGGTAGGGTACCTTATCTTAAGGATTTCCAACACCCTAGTATCTACAAATTGAGTGGGTTCGTACTTCTTACCTAGTAGCTTGACAAAGTTTGCGCGGTGGTCATCGGATTCAAAGAGCACCTCTTGAAAGTGGTCGAGTTGTTCAATTCCTCCCCTCATTAAGGGTTGGGAGCTCCTTGGTAGCACTATCTCTCGCGGCGTTGAAGAGGTTGATCCCTTGCGCTTCTTCCCGAATGATTCAACCAATTTCTTAGCCTTTCCCTTGGTGTTCATCAATGGTGCCATTTTGGTGTGGGTGATGGGAGTGTTTTTTAGGATGGGAGGGTGATTTTGAGGGTTGAGATGAGTGTTTTAGGGTTTGATAAGAGGAGGAAATGAGGGAGAAAGGGGGTGATTATATAGAAGAAAGAGGGAATCCGAACGGATAAGGATGGGTCAAATCCGTTTTATCCGAAAGAACAGGGCAATCCGAGCGGATTTCCATTGGGACGGGCAGATTGTGAGAGAAGAAGACGGGCGTCTTCGCTTGAATACGCACGGATTTTAACACAGCAATTTTCCTTGGCTGAGAGGTGGGAAAAGTCAGGCGTCTTGCGTCTGGGACGTGCGGCTTGGTTGGGACGGGCGTCTTGCGCAAAATCCGCCCGTATTCTGGCGCAGCACAAAATTTCGTTTCTGGGTGGCACACGGGACGGGCGTCCCGTGAAGAAAACGGACGTATTGTCCAGGACGGGCGGTTTTGCTCGAATCCGCACGTCTTTCTCTACAGCTTTAATCATTTCTTCGCCGTGGGCCCTGGTCGGGCGTCTTCTTCTAAATCCGGACGTCTTCTGCTCCTTTCTTTCTTTTTCTTTCTTTTACATGAAATAACACACCCTTTTCACCGATTTTCTCTTTTTCCTTATCTTTTTCTGAAATTTGCTCATGAAACATGTAAGATGACTCTGTCTCTCCTCTCTCATGCAAGAAATTAAATGCAAATGCAATAATGTACAATATTATACAAAGTAAAGGGTCAAAGAAATATCTTACAAATGGTGGTTTGAGATAGGACTCCACCAAACTAGTTCAATTTGTAAAAATTCTTATCCATAGAGCTCAAAGCTCTTAACAAAAAAAAAAAGCTTGTGAACAAGCTCCAAATAAGCACAAGTATGGGTTGCTCAATTTGAATATGAAATTTGGCCAAGGAAGCTTGTAGAATGTTCTTTCCTTTGCTTTGTCCTTAGCGTTAGAGCTTTCCCGATGCTTCAAATAAATAAGCCCATGATTCTTGTCGACACTAAGCATGAAGTGTGGTTCATTTTCATCCGTAGACTTCCACTTACCAACTTCTTCTTCGATTTTGGTGATGATGATAGCATTTTGATTTTTCAATCCTTCCAAGGTAGAAGGAGAATTTTAATAACATTGATGATCGGATACCTTAGGAGTTGAGATTGTGGGTGCCAAATCTTCACAAGTAGCCTCACGAGCAATTTTCTCTTTGAGCTTTTTCATCAAGTAGCTCTTGTATGAAACTTTGGCCTTTTGAAGAAGGTCTATCATATCCTCTTCAATGATCATTGACTCCATGATAGGTGTCAAGTGATCTTCATGAGGAATAAAGGAAGGACGTCCTTCTTCATGATAGGGTATCTCAAATGTCTCAAGGATAGGCTCCTCAAGCAAGGTGTTATTGTGAGTCCATCCGTTAGGTTCATCATCATTGTTGCTATCTTCAAATGAATCATACATGGGGGCTTCATGCAACTCTTTCTCCATCAACCCAATATTCACATTAAAGGACACACCCTCATACTCACAAAGGTTAAGAGTATTTGGTTTACTCAACCTCATGTCTTCCTCATCGAACACAACGCTTTCATAGTCACAAGAGCTCGAAGAGATTGGCTCTTCCCATTTCTCATTTTCCATATCAAATGTTACTACTTCAAATTCGCATTCGTGCTCAATGTCCAAACAACGGTGGGGAGTGGTTGCTTGGGATTCTTTTAATTGGGCAATTTTAATTTCCAATTCCTCTATTTGGACAACAATGCCTTGAAGAACATCATCCCTTCTTTGGTTCTCTTCTAGCATTTGTTTGAAGAAGTTTTGTTGATCTCCTATCATTTGGAGAATCACTTTTTGCATGGGTTCATTTTCTTGTTGTGGGTAGGTGTGAAAGTGGTTGTATTGTGGTATTTGAGGCTCATCATGAAGTGGGTATCGGGTGGGTGGTTGTTGTGGATATTGGATGTGGTGATTTTGGTGAGAAAATTTGGGGTAGTAGTTAGGATTTTCATTGTACGAAAAATAAGGTAGGTTTGTGTTGACTTGCTCCTCAAACTCCCCATACCCATAGTCATACTCAAAAGATCCACCACATACTCCATAACATATGTCTTGAGTCATCATCATAGCCAAGATAAAGATGCAACTACAAACATGAAAACTACAAGAAAACGGTAAAAACGACCTTGAGGAACAAGTTCCTCAAGGTTAAAGCACAAATAAAAATAGACAAACAAGTAAGAACTTAATTACATAGCACCGTCCCTGGCAACGGCACCATTTTGATCCGGTTGATGTCGTCACTCATCTAATCAAACACATTTATAAAACTCAACATACAACTAGTTAGTGGTAAGTCGAGGTCGATCCATGGGACGGTGTGCTTTGGGTTCTAAGTCTATCTATCTCAATTTATGCTAGTGTCACGATTTGTTTGGGTTTGTAGTTGTGTTCTAGACTAATAAAAGTGATAGAGTAAAACAAACAATAAAAGGAAAGATGTAAACAAATGATTTAAAGTGCTAGGATATCATGGGGTCATAGGGGATTCATGGTGTTGATCATACAAACATGTTTACAATTATATGCAAGCAATTAATGTTGTGGAGAAACCGAGTTGGTTTATGTCTTACGGTTCATAGGAAGGGTTGGGTCCCGGAGCCGAATCGATTAGATTGTACAACACCTACAAGTCGACTTACTTTCCTTCTATTCAACTTCTATGCATGGTCTAACAAGACTCGAGTTGGTTTATATCTTACAAGTCAAGTTGAGTAGATAAGAGATGGTAAAAATGCAAGGATTCATAGGCTTAGCATTTCATCAAACATAACATGTGCATAAAGTTGACATCACAACAAGCAAGCAATTTAATCATGTGAACATATTAGATTAAGCATGAATCAATCCCATGTTGGTTTCCTCTAATTACCCATTAATCCTAGCTAAGAGACTACTCACTCATTATCATGGGAAATATGTCATTAATGGTGTCAATCATCACAACAAGTATAAACATGATAATAGAATGAAGAAATGAACAATAAAGATTAAAGAGTAAAGGAATTATACCAAACTTGAGATGATTCCAAATAATAAAGCAAAGAATAATAGAAGAAACTTGATTGATTGATGGAAGGTTGTCAATCTCCCAATAATAACCCAACAATCTTCAATTACCCAATAATAAACTTGAATAATAAACTTACTTGAATAATAAACTTGAACAATAATTATGGAAAGATTAATGTGTAATTTTGTGGAAAGATTAAAGAGTAATCTATTCTAATCTACTCCTAATCTAATCTAAGGATAGATTTTCTAGCTAAAAAGATCCCCCCATTTGATTATTTACAAGTGGGGTATTTATAGTAGAAATTAGGTGGATGCATTAGGGTTAACTAAGGGCTAAACTAGTAATTACACTTTTTAAATGGAGCAGGGAGGAGCCGGTATTTCTTGAAGGAAGGGCGTCTTTCTCTGAGGCTTGAAGAAGACGAAAATGCGATGGGCTGGAATCCGAGCGTCTTTGGGAGAATCCGGGCGGATTGGTGAAGAGGAAAACGGGCGGATTGGGGAGAAGACGCACGGGTTCCGTGTATTGTGGACGGCCGGATTTCAGAGAATCCGCTCGGGTTGGACTTCAGTTTACGTTTTCTTTTCTATTCTTCCCTTTCCTTCACTTCCATTTTATTCTTGTAGGCTTGGTCTTCAGTTCTTGCTTCCTCTTAATCCATCAAATGTCGTCAAATAGCTTCCGAATATGCACGAAAGACGGGAATTTTCGTCTTATTAACTCCTTTCCTACAAAACATATAGAATGCCATAGAAAAGCAAATAGGAAGGTTTTGACGGATAAAATGGCCAAAGAATGTTATAATGGTATGCAAAATGGGCTCAATTAGGGGACTAAATGTGCGCAAATAATGGTCACATCAAATAACAAATACGAATTCTAAAGACTCGATATGGGAAAATCGAACCTTTAAAATCCGGGTTTGAATAAGGTGACGAAAACCCGCAAATATTGAACTATAAGCGATTTAAGCCAAAAAAAGGTTGAAAAAGATTTATAAAAAAACTAATTTGAGAATTATTAGATGAAATGTGAGAAAGAAACAAAGAAAGAAGATAACAGACGAAAGAAACGGAAATCCGAGGAAGAAGAAGAAGTGCAGCAACTGAAGGCAGCCTCCAGAAGAGACGAAGCAGATGCTGCGGCCTTTCCAGAAGGTGCATCAGTTGATGCGATTATTCCCCTCGTCAAATCTCTGTTGTTTCCGTCAAAAGGTTTTAAAAGTGATTTTAAAAGACGATTTGAGCATCCTTATGATATAAATTCTTACATAATTATATATACAGAAAATAAAAGAAATAAAATTGGGATTTACACCCTCAGACTTACATTTTTGACGAAGCGAGATTAACTAAGTTGTCGTTAGTGATTACTCGACTCGATGTATGATTGAAAGTGCCCTTAAAAAAGGATCTAAAACAAATTGATTAGATTGATTAGGTGGAGTTGGTCAAATTGGTCGGTCTATGCAACATGACTGGTACTCAGAATGATCTGAGCTTACGTGGTATCGTAGAACAAGAACGTAGGCATCGAAAAGTAAGAGTGTGGTCTTAGAATGCAAAGGAGAAGAGGAAGTCGGACACTCGCATCTGAAATATGTGAGGCGCGTAGATGACGACGATGAGGTTGAATCGACTGTTTGAGCTTATAACTTGTCGACGAACTTACGAAATGTCATAAATCGCTCCGCGTGATTAAACATGCAGCCCAATCATCACTGGGTGGTTGACAGAAGGTGCAAAAACGAGGTATCTACAACTAGATGAGCATATCTGAATGGGGATTGGTGCCAGGAATTTGACATGATGTTTGAGTTGTTAAATTGCTCAGCTGAGGTACAGGCGGATCAGGCATCCTATTATCTGAAAGGAAAAGTGGGGTTATGGTGGAGCCAGAACAAGGAAGCTATTAGAGATGACTACAAGGAGATGGGTGAGGCCAACATTCCTTGGTTAAATTTCAAAACAAAGTTGCGGAACACATTCTTACCTGGGCATCTTCGTAGTAGAATGAGGGCTGAATTTGACACATTAAAGATGATGGAGAAGATGACAGTTTAGGCGTACCATAACCGTTTCATGGAGCTATTTGAATATGTGAGAGACCTGAATATGGGACCTGAGATTTTGGCGGGGAAATTTGAGAGGGGGCTATCGACAAAAATCAAGAAGTGCCTCGTAGCTGGAGAGCCAAACGCGGTAGAGGAGGTGTACTAGAGAGCTGGTCATGCTGAGAGGATAACATATATGTTGAAGGAGGAGAAGAAAGAGAAGGGGGGGGGGGAAACGAGAAGGGTTGAAACAGTGAGGGTGGTGCAACTAGCAAGGGGCCTCACTATAACCAAATGCGAATGTATTCTGCTAGAGGAGGTAATTACGTGAAGGGGGAATAGCGGCTACAAGAGTGGTGGTGGAAGCCAAGACCAGGGAACAAGGAAGTTGTGACAGTGCTACAACTGTGATAAAATGGGGCACCGAGCTTTTGAGTGTAGGAGTGCGCCGAGAAATGGAAGTGGGAGCAAACTTCTGGGTGGATACCGTACACCAGCACCGAGTTATGGGAGTAACAGCTTCTCGGAACAGTATAGTAATCAAAGGATCTATGGTAACAACAACATTAATCAGAATCATTATAACCATAGCCAGAATTACAGTAGGGGATCACACAAGAAACCGAACGAGGGTGGAGAGTCTAGTGGAATAATGGCAAGTCTAGTGGAAAGTTGTTTATGATGGGAAAGAAAGCTGCAGATTATGATGCTCATGTGGTTAGTGGTACATTTCTAGTTAACTCTATACCATCTTTTGCATTATTTGATTCGGGGGTGACCCATTAATTCATATCTAGTGAACATTTTAGGACCCCTTAATTAAGTAACTACGAGGAGATAAAAGATGATGTTTGGGAGGGGGGGGGGCGTTGAGATTATACTTGGGATAGATTGGTTAAGTGCATACAGAGCACACATCGACTGTTATCAAAAGAAATTGTCGGTAATAGGACCCAAGCTAGTTAGAGTATCTTATAAGGGATTCTTGGTGAAACCAAAGATGAATCTCATATCAACAATCACTTTAAAATCATGCTGGAGGAAGAGATGTCCAATGAGTTTATGCCATTTATGGGATATAAATATTGAGATACCAAGCGCCACAGGTATAGCCGTGGTAAATGAATTCACAGATGTATTTCCTGAGGACATTCCTAGATTACCACGAAAGTGAGATCTGGATTTCAGTGTGGAGTTAAGGCCTGGCACGGGGCCTATCTTAAAGGCCCCTTACCGTATGGGACCTAAGGAGCTGGAGGAGTTAAAGTAAAAGTCAGAGGAGTTTCTAGATAAGGGGTACATCAGATCAAGTGTATAACCTTGGGGTGCACCAGTTCTTTTTGTAAAGAAGAAGGATGGGAGTTTAAGGCTTTGTATCGATTACAGAGAATTAAACAACGTCACAATCAAGAACATGTATCCTTTACCACGTATTTATGATCTCTTTGATCAGTTGAGTGGAGCTGGGGTATTTTCTAAGATCGATTTGAGGTCGGGGTACCATCAGCTGAGGATTAAAGATGAGGATGTACCAAAGATAGCATTCAGAACTCGATATGGACACTACGAATTCATGGTCATACCATTTGGGTTAACTAATGCACCGGCAGTGATTATGGACCTTATGAACCGGGTATTTAGTCTCTATATTGACCTACTCGTTGTTGTTTTTATCGATGATATTTTGCTATATTCTAAGAACAGGGTGGAGCATGCGGAGCACCTGATAATTGTGTTGTAGACTCTAAGGATAATCATTTATATGCTAAGCTGAGCAAATGTGATTTTTGGATGGATAAAGTAGCCTTTCTGGGGCATGTGGTGTCAAAAGAAGGTGTTTCAGTTGACCCTAGTAAGATTGAAGTAGTGTCTAATTGGGAAGTGCCAAAAAATGTTGCTGAAGTACGAAGCTTCTTGTGTCTAGCTAGCTATTTTAGGAGGTTTGTCAAAGACTTTTTAAAGATAGCTAAACCATTGACTGCGGTCATGAGAAAGGAAAACAGGTTTATATGGGACGACGCTTGCAAAATAGCATTTTTTACACTAAACGATTATCTAACGCCAGCGTCCATTCTAGCATTACCTGAAGGGAGTGAGAATTTCGAATTTCAAAGCTCCATATCATGTGTTGTATAGGGTTATGTACTGATGCAGAATGGTAAGGTAATCGCGTATGCCTCGCGACAACTAAAACCTTATGAAGAGAATCACCCAACACATGATATGGAGCTGGAAGCTATTGTTTTTGGATTGAAGTTGTGGAGATAATACTTGTATGGAGCGACCTTTAAGGTATTTTCTAATCATAAGAGTCCCAAATACATATACATGCAGAAAGATCTGAACATGAGACAGAAAGGATGGATCGAGCTGATTGGAGACCACGATATGGAGATTATCTATCACGAGGGTAAAGCTAATGTGGTAGAAGATGCACTTAGTAGAAAATCAGTTCATGCCTTGTGTAAGGCTATGTCACAAGTAAGACCGAGGAATGAGATTGAAAAGATGGGCATATCTATGATCAGGAAGGGAGAGGTGGTGAGTGATCTGACTATTAAGACAGAAATTTATGCCAAAATTCGTGGCAAATATGCGTTGGATTCTCGTATGGCAGCATGGCGCCCGTCCGTCGAGGAAGGCAAGTCGTCACACTTTTCTATTCATAGTAATGGGAGTTTGAGGTTCGAAGGGAGATGGTGTGTACCTGATAATGAACAGCTGAAACAAAATTTTTTGACTGACTGAGGCACATTATCCTCCTTATTCTGTGCATCCGGGAGGAGATAAGCTATATAAATACCTTAAGAAAACTTTCTGGTGGCCGGGTATGAAGAAAGAGGTGGCAGAATTCGTAGCTCGATATTTGACTTGTGAGCAAGTGAAAGGGGAGCATAAAAGACCGCAATGAAAGGTGTAATCCTAAGATGTGCCATAATGGAAGTGGGAAAGAATTTCCATGCACTTCCTTGTTGGTTTACCTCGTACTCAGAAAGGAAATAACATGATATGGGTGAAAGTAGACCGTCTTACTAAGACTGGCCACTTCATACCAATGAAAGATACCTGGAGTAAGGCGGAGTTAGCTAAAGCTTCCTGCAAGAATGTCGTAAAACTACATGGTGTACATAAGGATATCATATCTGACATAGATTTGAGATTCATTTCCAAGTTTTGGCAGGAACTGCAAAGTGCGATGGGTACTACACTGAAAATGAGTACTGCCTTTTATCCAGCTACAGATGGATAAACTGAGAGGACTATTCAAACCTTGGAGGATATGTTACGGGCTTACGTGCTGGAATTCGGTGGATCTTGGGAAGCGAGATTGGATTTGAAAGTGTTTTTATACAACAACAGCTATCATACTATTATTGGGATGGCACCATTTGAGGCATTGTATGGGAGGAGGTGCAGGAGTCCGGTATACTGGGATGATGTGACGGATTCAGTAGTTTTGGGGCCCCAGATGATTCAGGAGATGGTGGAGCAGGTGCATATTATTCGTCAGAAAATGAGAGCTGCGCAAGACCGTCAAAAGAGTTATGTTAATCTTAAAAGGAGTGACATTGAGTTTGCAGTCGGAGACAAGGTTTTACTGAAAGTATCGCCAATGAAAGGGGTTATGAATTTTGGAAAGAGAGGTAAGCTGAGCCAGAAGTATATAGGACCATATGAGATTCAAGAGAGAGTTGGGGAAGTGGCATATCGTTTGGCTCCACCTCCTGCTTTGGATAGAGTCCATAATATGTTTTATGTTTCGCAACTGAGGAAGTATGTTAATGATACTTCACATATACTTGAGCCTGAGACAGTAGAGATGGATGAATCACTGACCTATGTGGAAGTAGCTAAAGAGATACTAGACCGAAAGATAAGAAAGACGAGGAATGGAGAGAATGTGCTATTGAATGTTTTGTGGTCTAACCATAACATTAAGGAAGCTACATGGGAAGATGAAGATAAAATGAAAGAGAAGTATCCACACCTTATTGATCAGGTATGAGTTGGGTTACGCGGACGTAACCTTCTTTTTTCGGGGGTGAAATATCACAATTTATATCAAAATGGGTTATATGCCAAATTATTACAAGTACTTAAGTGGTCTATAACTAGTTTAGACAAGCTATACTAACCTCACTAATAAACTTTTGAGTCGTGTGTTTGGGTTTTCTGTCTGGTATGTGCGAACTTCGGGAGGAAGTTCCTTATAAGGAGGGAAGACTTTAATACCCATGTTTTCAACACACTCTGCATAAGAAATTATCTCGTTTTACAGGGTTGTTGGGTCGATTGATTTGATGGCTAGGTTGATCGACCTAGTGTTACACGGTTGGCTTTTTAGCAATTTTCTAATTATCTTATAATTTTCTAATTATCTTATAATTTCCATAAAGCTATATATACATATGTACACCCAACCCTTAAACACTTTTGCAAATAAAACATAAACACACACACTGCTTGACTGTCGTGAAAGAGGAAGGAAGATGATTTTGCGCGATTCGTATTTTCCGTCACACAATTCGTCCTAATTATCGTAAGTATCTAACGACTAGTTCTAATTAATCAATTATCGTAAAGAGACTATTTGTTGTAGTTGTTATGCCCAAAGTCGATCTAAGAAGTTAAGATATTTATTTATGTTATCGATTGGTTTATAACGAGTCGGGCATTGCCTTAGCCATAGTCTGGACATGGGCCACCTGCACGTCGGCCTGCGGACACGCAGCAGTCGGAAAGTCACGCTCGGTGATGTAGGAATGCTTTCGACCGGATTGCTTTAGATTGGTCAGTTTCTTCTCGATGAAGGTCTTGAAACGATGCTAGAGATGTTCGGAGTCGCCACCAAGCAATTATGGATGGCTGAAAACCGTTCGAATCCACTTTATACCTAGGTCAAATAAGACAAAAAGCGGTGCTTGACATAAGTTCTAAAGATAAGGAATCGTCCCTCTTTAGCATCCTATCCCTTGAATGACTCTCGTTCCTCTGGATAAGGTCGTCCACTATCCAAAGTTTCTGAGTAAGAGGTGAGGGTACGTATTGGGAAGCCCTTTAATCGGACATCTAATCCCGTCCATGGTAGCGGCCTCTACTGATCGATCTTGGTTGGTTAAGTGTAGAAGTTGATAAAATGGGTTAAATGCATGAATGCGCATCCACAAGTTTAAACCTAATTATGAGATTTGCTATGTCGGTGGTTTATCCAAGTATCATGTTATTGACGTCGACTAGATTTAATGTTGATTTTCATGCAAGAGAAAATTAAACATCCATTTACCAATTTAGGTTTATGGTGCTTAGCATGATCCATTTGTCTTAGGAAAGTGTTTTAAAATGCAAAGTGTAAAATGCAAGCTTGTCAATCTGATATGTCCTGTATTCGGGTTAACCGAAGTCAGGATCGTCCTAGACGAGTGCTGGAAGTAGGACAAGAGCAGTGCCAGGTAGCCATTGAGGCGCGAGTCGTCAGGCGATGCAAGGGAGCCTGTCATGACTTGAAATATAGAAAACAAGAGCTACCTTTGGGGGCGAGCCATCAGCCGACCTATGGAGTCTCTCTTGGTTGTTAAAATAAATGTTTATGAAATTATTTATAAAAGGGTATTAAAACCCGATTTTGTTGAAAGATCGTTAAGACCGTTTTTTTGCTAATATGAAGAACAGGACTCGGAATAATTATTATTGTCTTGATAATATCTGATGTCGGGTTCGGTTTTGCAAGCTTGATATGAATAGTTTTGTAAAAAGAATGCAAAAATGCTTGTTATGAACAAATTATATTAAGTTAATTGCTTTGTAATTAAAGTGTGGGAAAAAGGGTGATTGATATGAACTAATTATATTAAGTTCATTGCTTGTAATTAGTCAAAGTTTATCATCGTACTCGGGTTGAACCGACATGGTATGTAGAACCAAGGATGATTATTTGTATATGACTAATATGGTTTTTGCAAATGTAAACAAATGAGTAAGAGGGCTTTAAAATGCCTAAAAATATAAGGATTATTTCATAGGAATAATCCATCCTATTATTGTTCAACCTATATTAATCCCTCCTTTACATTATGCACTAAGGTGAAGGGCTACCTGTTAAACAGGTAAACCCATATTCTAATTACATTAAAACATCATCACCATCCCTCGTCTTTCTCTCTCACATCTCATTCATCACCAATCACCGTCATCGGTCACCACCCACCACCACGCCATTACCTCAAGGCCAATCCAGCCAACCACCTTCACCCTTTATCAACCATTTAATCCACCAACACAAATGTAAAACTCAATAATCAATCCAGAAATCAATAGCCTAAATTTTCAGTCACAACTCATATGCCATTATCATTATCATTACTCAAAATTCAAGCTCATTCCTAAAAATGGTGTCAACCTCCGTATCATCATCATCGTCACTTAAACTTACATGTTCCTCTTCATCATCTTCAATTGAAAAACCCATAAATTTATCTTATATTCAAAGCCTGGTTGTTGTTTATGCGATGGTCTCAAAGAAAAGCTCAATCCCACGTTTGATTCTTCTATTTCTCTGAATAATGTCGAATTTCAGGTTATTCTTAAGTACTTTTTCTGGATTTTTTTGTTAATCGCATATGAATTTGAATTTAGGGATTTTAGGGTTGTTTTGGGGGTGATTGATTTGGGGGTTTGATGAAATTAGGTTAGGGATGAGATTTCTGTTCTAGCTAAATTGCGTGATGATGTTGTTGGTGGTTTTGGTGTTGGTGGTGGCATTTGGAGGCAGGAACAGGTTGATGGGCGTGTGCCGGTGGTTTATTTAGTTTTTGAGGGTTATTGATGGAGAAGTGAAGGGGTGAAGAGGATAAGTAAATGTTGATTTAAATCAGAACAAATGTTTGAAGGAAAAAGAAAAGATGATGAATTTGGTAGTAATGAAGGAAGAAAGAGGAACCAAATGAAGGAGAAAAAGAAACAAAGAAGAAGAAGAAGAAGAAGAAGAAGAAGAAGAAGAAGAAGAAGAAGAAGAAGAAGAAGAAGAAGAAGAAGAAGAAGAAGAAGAAGAAGAACACCACCAACAACAACAACAACAACAACAACAACAACAACAACAACAACAACAACAACAACAACAACAACAACAACAACAACAACAACAACAACAACAACAAAGCAAGCCAGCCATATATAGGGTTTAAAAAAAGGAACCGGAATTAGCAGGTCACTTAAGTCGGTAAGTGCAAGCTACGAAAGTTGTGTAATAGGTAGGATTATTATGAGATAATGCAAAGGATGGATTAATATAGGTGGGAGAGCAATAGGATGGATTATTCATGTGATATAATCCATACTGTAATTAACCAAATATTATCATCGAGTCACGGATCAAACCATCTTGGCATGAAGAGCCAAGGGTGAGTATGATTTATGGTTAAAAATGCTTATTGTAATATTTGAAATGGTGAAAACCGATTACAAATAATAAATGGAATAGAGGAAAGATGAACTCAAACACGTTTGAGTTCTAACATGAGGTGTCACAAGAGGCGCGAGCCACCTAGTTGTGACAAGGGGCTTCGGCTTTAGGTCAAAACTTGGTTTTGGCTTAATCAATCCGTATTTTAGATCATGTTATGCATGTTTTAGCATGTTAAAGTCATAAAAACAGATAAAAAGAACATGAAAGAAGAGGATTAGTTACACTCTCATACTTACATGCTAGGTTGCTTGACGAGAAATCGACAAAGTGTAAAAACTCGTGAGTCGGAAAACTCGATTTAAAGTGTTGCTTTGCTTTAGTGATGGTGTAGTTGGTCGAAGTGGTATGACAAGTGATTTAATTCATGATGACGGTACCAAACAATGTATAAGGCTCATATTTTCAATCGGTAGGTCAAAAATACGTGTCATTTGTTGACTCGGGAAGTTGAGGTCTAGAATTTTAAGGGAGAAAAGAGGGGGCGGACTCTTGCGTACCTTCAAATGGTGGTATTTGAGGGGTATTTATATAGGATTGTGTGGTAGTGTGCGTTTTGGGCAACGTTGCCATTTATGCTGCTTGAAGAGGCGCGAGCATGTCCGCGGGTCTTCAAGTTATCTTGTCACTATCACGCATTTGGATTTGTGGTTTGTTCTATCATAGGTTTTGTAGGACATGATTTTTGTACTTAACCATCAAGTATACCATGTATACTTACCATGGAAGCATTGTGGGGTTTGCTTTTTGAGTTTGACTCGGTTTAAGTCGTTGTTAGAGTCGGGATTTGAATTTTGAGTCAGTTTTTGGTCCGGTGTCGGTTTTGACTCTAGTTAGTGTCATTGCGACCCCGTCGTCGTGCATAAAATACTCCAGGTATTTTTGAAATGTTTTAAAAATGTTTTTGTTTTCAAAATCATTTTTGAGTTTTCCGACGCGTAGTTTGTAATACCCAGCATTTTTGGGGCCCGTACTTAGACCTAGGCACGCGTGAGGGAACCCACACATACTAGGATAAGACCAATTAAGACCCAAACTAGACCTAGTGGACTCCCAGTGGACTAAGTAATACCCCAAGTGGACCAAGTGAGTCGGCACTCGGTCGAGTGAGGGTACACTCGACCGAGTTAGAGCCACTCGGTCGAGTGAACCGGTAACTCGGTCGAGTGTGCTGAGCTATACCCGAGAGATGATATTTCGGGATTTCCATTCTATCTAGCCCTGTCTCATTTATTCTCCTCCTTCTTCCTTCTTACACTAAAACAATCTCCCTTCTCTCTAAAACACCCCCAAATGCCTTTCCCTCAACCTTAAAGCTTGGATTAATGGTGGAACATGTCTCCTATGCCCTGATCTGCCTTTGTAAGTAGAAATCTCACCCTTTTCTATTTGTCTTATGAGTAAATTCGAGTTAGGGTTTACTTAGAAAGGTTAATTAGTATTTAGTTAGGTACAATGAGTAATTAGTTACTTATAATGAGGGATTTTATGTTGTAATTTAGTATAGAGTGAATTGTGATAGTTATTACATGGTTTATGTAGGATGAGACGGTTTTATGAGATGGATACTTGGTGATTTCAATTAGCTTGAGGATTATGCTTAAAGGTAGGTTATCATACTCGGTTTCAATGTTGTATAAGCATGTTTGTATGTCTTCCTTTTTCATATGCATTCATAAATTGGTTAGTATGTCATGTAGGTATTGGAAGGGTTGTTATTCATAACATGTGGGAGGGAATTCATTAATTGGTCATATGCTTAATGTGGCTCTTCCATTTTCAGTGTATAGTTGTGAATAGATTGTGTTGGAGATCTTTGATGGTGGTATTTGATTGTTGAGGAGGCGTGAGACGGTTGCGAAACTGTCTTACGCTAGGGTCGCCCCTTAGAACTTCCCACTCCAAGAGGAATGTGTACATTAATGACTTCAGTACGGAGGGACGCGTGTGGTTGAGACACAACGTCTGGCAGAGGATCCGGTTGGCTTCCGGACCGGTACGCCTGGGCGTGTCCCGGTACCTAGTGTGATGATCGGTATGCCTGGTCGTGTCCCGGTACCAGATTAGAGGTTGGGGGTATGTCTGGGCGTGTCCCGGTACCGGTATGATGTTGATTTATTCTTGTCTCACATATAATCAACATGTTGCATATTCCCTTATTATGTCATGTCTTGCATTTATCAATGAAATTGACGTTTGTTGTGTCCGTTTAAATGTCACCTATTTCCGGGGTAGCCTGTTGATCGGTCCGTTTCGTGTTCACAATTAAATAGACGTGGTCGTTGGGTCACGTCCGAATCAAAACACAATTTATAGCTTCACAAACAACTCTACAATTAGTAAAGAGGCAAGCAAAGGTCGGATCCCAAGGGACGGGAATTGAAATGAGATTTCTATTGAAACTAGTGGTGTCTTAGGGGTGTCACAATTTGGGTTGATGTAGAAGGTCACTAAACTAAATAGCAATGGAAATTAACAAGCAAGATGAATTAAAATGGTTGTAAACAATTGATAAAAAGCACTAGGGTGTATGGGGTCATAGGGGATTCATGTGAATTGATCATACAAACATGTTCTCAAATTATAAGCAAGCAATTATTGTTGTGATGGATTGAGTTGGGTTATATCTTACAATCCTAGGAAAGTTTGGTCCCGGAGCCGAATCGATTAGATTGTACAACACCTACAAGTCGACTTAGTCTTCCCTACTCAACAACATGCATGGTCTAATGAGACTCGAGTTGGGTTATGTCTTACAAGTCTCATTGAAAAGATAGGAGATGGTGGTAAATGCAAGGATTCATAGGCTTAGCATTTCATCAAACATAACATGTGCATGAGTTGAGATCAAAACAAGCAAGCAAATAAACCATGAAAGCATATTAATTTAAGCATGAATCATTCCCCATGTTGGTTTCCCCTAATCACCCATTAACCCTAGCTATGAGACTACTCACTCATTCTCATGTTGATCATGCTAGCAAGGTTGTCAATCATACCAACAAAAGGAAACATGATGAATAAATGAAAGTAATTAACAATAATTAAAGAGAGATTAAGAGAATTATACCTACTAATGATTCCAATAATAAAGCAAAGATAAAAGAAGTACTTGACGCTTGATTGAGAGGTTGTCAATCTCACAATAATAACTCAAATAATCTTCAATTACCCAAAATAAAGGATGAACAAAAGAGAGATTAAGGAAATAAAACTTGTATTAGAACTTGATTAATTGTTGATTACAATACTAAAGAGAGATTTGATTGATATTAACTACTCTAATTATTGATAAGAAGAACATGCTCTTCTAATTAGACTAATGGGGTATTTATAGTGGAAATTAGGGGGGATGCATTGGGGTTAACTAAGGGCTAAACTAGTAATTACACTTTTTAGATTGAGCAGGGAGGAGCCGGTATTTTTCGAAGGAAGGGCTTCTTTCTTTGTAGCTTGGAGAAGACGAAATTGCGCTGTACAGGAATCCGTGAGTTTTGGAGTCGGGACGGGCTGATTCTGGCGGTGGAACACGGGCGGCTTCAGGTGAATCCGGGCGGATTCTGGTGGCTGCAAACCCGAGAGTCTTGGGATGAAACCGCACGGATTGTGCATGTGGAGGACGGTCGGATTGTAGACAATCCGCACGGATTGTGCCTCAGCAACATTTCTTCTTCTTTTCTTCCCTTTTCTTCATAAATTCCTTGGGGATTTCCTCGGGGACTCAATGATCCTTTCTCAACATTGCTCATCTACAATAATATGTACAAAGGCCTTCTAATCTTGTCTCTCCTTGATGCTTGGTCATTGAATTAGATCAATTTAGTCTCGTTTTGCCATGAAAATGCAAGATTTGCACTCCTTTCCTACCAAGGGATCAAAATCTCAAAAAATATGCAAAACAAAGAACTAAAGACAATAAATGACCCAAATATGCACTAAAAAGCATGGGAACAAGGCTAATTCGGGGGATAAATATGCGCTAATTATGGTCACATCAAATATCCCCAAACCGAACCTTTGCTCGTCCCGAGTAAAGAGGTGACAAAGACTAGGACCATTATTTAAACTAACCTAATAACATAGCCGATATGAGACAATTAGCGGGTCTCACTCCGCCCCTTCAACTCACAACAAGAGAACCATGAGGTAGGATGCCTTCTTGCAAGGCAAGGTGGGTCTTGCCAAAATGGCGACACATCCAAACATTAAGCACACAAAATTAAATAATGGATGCATCTACAAAAGGAATAGCCACTTCCTCATCAAGTGGCGGAGGCAACTAAGAGAGAACAAATTTAAGAGGATGTAATCCTTCACAAATACTAGTTCAACAAATTACTAAGGCTAAGAGGATGGCACTAAATCACCTCCAAATGGTGTTAAACTAGACTACTTTTGTCCTCAATTTCCAAATGCTTTCGTCAAGAGCGATCGGATGGTGGTGGAATGATGATCCCTATGATGCTTGTAGCATATGACATGACAAGTCTCGAATTCTCTACAAAAGTAAAGGTCATGGATCGTCCCAAGCTCGACAAAGTGGCTTGACAAAACACTTTTTGGGAATGAAATGCTCAAATCTTTATACACAACGGTGGATATGACTAGTATTCAAAATTGTCCTCATTTCACTTTCACATTTCAAAAATTTAAGATGGGGTTTGTCCCTTCCGGGCTAGTGTCCTTTGCTTTCGCTAATCGCTTATTAGGCAACCGGTTAACCTCTAGACAATAGCTTTTCGGGGTGATAGTCACTCTGTCTCTGGGCGGCCGAATTCACAACCGTGTGGTGGCCCAATTCAATGGATCCCGCTCCAAAGCACATCGAAGTGGTACGCCTCCATCAAAACAATTAAATTTCTCAATATTTCAACATTTCATAATATTTGAGGTTTCTTTGGCATTAACTTACTTCCACATGACAAAATTCTTTGAAATGAGCACTTCAAGCTTATTGATAGAAAATATTTTTGGGTTGCCTTACCACAAGGTCAATCAAGGTCACCTAGACAAGTTAACCAAGTCCACATCGCATCAGGGGGTTGGATAGGTGACTCACATGCGAACCCTTGACTAGGCTTTGGGTCATGGGTCAAAAGACACTAGTATGACACTATCTAGGGTGTTTTACAACCATTCTAGTAGGCAAAGTCTTATGTTGAAAAAGTATTTGGAATGGCTTAGTTGCTCTTGTCAAAGTTCTCAATTAGGCACTTTTCAAAACTTTTTTTCTAAATGCAACTACATGCAATGATGCAACTAATATAAACATCTTAATGCAAGTGATTCTATCAACTAATATGACATATAAACTAAATGCAAGTCCTAAATTCACATTGTTATACCGCATCAATCAAAATAAAGCCACATAGTCATTAACATAAAGAGGAAAAAGGAGATTGGAAATATCATACCATGCGGTCTTCATGATCCTCATGTCTCGGATGTGGCGTAGTCAATCAATGTGAACAAGGATAGAACAAACACAATACATACAATATATACAATATAACTATGCTACAAAAGGAAAAAACATGTTTTTGGATTTTTCAGTTTTTCAAATTTTTATGGTTTTTCGAAATTTTTCAATTTTTTTTGGATTTCTGAATAAGAGTTAAGTTAGAATTCCCCATCCCCACACTAATATGGGCATTGTCCTTAATGGCCAAAATGATGGGAAATTATGCAAACATGATGTATGATTTCTACACTAGATGCAATCTACACTAGTCTACACTACATGATGCATGGTTTTTATTTATGACGGAGAGGATAATTTAGATTACCTCCCATTGTGTATGCATTAACTTCCCCAAACCGAGTTAGACACTATTGCTAATGTCCAAGGATGGGTGTAGTTCATGCACACACTATGCAATGCATGAAACTAATTTGTCATTTTGGATTTTGAAAGTGGGAACAATAAAATGAGAACACCTCAAAAAGTACCGAGGTGTGAGTCCTTAATGGTGCTAGGACTACTCCAACAATGATCAAGAAAAATAAATAAATAGAACAAAGAGAGAAATAGACAAACCTTGAGAGGGTAGGAGCCTCCAAAGCTTGCTAATCTTCCGTCATATCATCACTATCATCATTATCCTCATTAGAAGTAGTCTCCTTGCCACTTCCCTCTTCACTTGCTTCTTCACCTTCTTCTTCATTTTGCTCATCATTCTCTTCTCCTTTTTCACTAGCTTCTTCATCAATGTTATCATCAACTTCTTCGTTACCAACAACCTCATTGTCACCCGGAACTACCCTAGATGCACTCGGAAATAGGACTTCCTTATCCGCCCAACTAGGCAAAGGACATGATGGGTCAAGTAGTCCTTGCCTAGCTAAGTGTAAGAGGGGTGGATATTGAGCTAAGTAAGCATTTTTCCAATCCTCAAAGGCTTGCTTGTGCATTGCTTGCATCAGAAGAGTCAAATAATCATTTCTTGCTTCAACTCCTTCCGGCTTGAACTCTTGATACTCAAAAGGGTAAGGTGGTGTGACAATGGAAGAGGCGGGTATTTCAAGTTCACCCTTTTGTTGTTGGATAATATACTCGGCCTCTTTTGAAAGGGGAAGTAGATAATTGGTCCGGTGGACACTCAATCGACAAATCTTTGAAGGCAAAGTGAAAGAACTAGCCTCGCTAGTGAGCCATCCATACTTGGTGTCAAGAGGGTTATGGGCAACCCACTTGTACTTGTGTATCATAGTATGCAAATCAACGAGATGACCACCTTCTTTCGCCTCATACTTGTTATCTTTGTTGAAGTTAGGATCAAAGTATTTAGCTAGGATAGTGACTAGGGCTCCATTTACAATAACGGTAGTGCCTTTCTTCCCACAATCAATGTTGAGCCATCTATCCACCAATAGCCTTAGAAAGTTGAAAGGCTTGGTGTGTACTCTTCCAATATTCAAAGCCGACTCAAGGAGAACAAAATCGAGTTTGGTGAAATGATTGGTGTCTTTTCTTGCATTGATGGTGCTCCCTACGACCTTGTGCCATACTCTTATGCCCGGATGGTGGACTAAAAGAGCACGACTCGCATGAAAGTCTTCAAATTTCCTTCCGGAAATTGCCTCCCAAAGAGGGTCGGGGTCATATTTGCCAACATTCTTAAAATAACTCGGTTCATCACTAAGACCCAATGCTTTACCCAATTCCCTAAAGGGGATGCATCTACTAACATTAGCTAGACGAAACTCGAGGTTCTCCATAGTCTCAACCTTGTTAACTTTCAAAGAACTCAAAAATTCTAAGGTAAGGGAGGGGTATGTCAATTCTTTTGATTCAAACAATTTCTCCAACCCCATGGCTTTGAAAAAGGCTCTAGTTTGCTCAAGGACACCCAATTTTTCTAAGGTATCTTCACATATAAACTTGGTGGATTGAAATGATTTTCTAGAAAACTTAGCAAAAGTGTCCCTATGAGTTTTGGAAATGAAAGTTACCTCCGGATAGTTTGCAAGTTGATCAATTTCCGGAGTAGTGGATGTTGTTGCACCCATGGGAGGTTGTTGTTGTTGTTGCACTTCCAAGTTTGGGTTTGCTACCACCATAGCCAATGCTTTCTTCGCTTGAAGAGTCTTTTGCCTTTGTGAAAGTGTCTTTGCCTTTGGTGCCTTTGCCTTTGTTGCTCCCTTAGTCCTTGCCATTGATGAATTAACCAAGAAAGAGTGAAAAATCTTCAATTTCTAGTGCACCCAAATCGATTTAAAGATGAAAGGCTTTGCCTTTATGAATTCAAAAATCGACTCAAAGGTTGAAGATTTTGTGCTTGGTTTTGATTTTTATTGAAAAAGGAGTGATTGATTTGTTATTAAAAGGATGTTTTGATTTGATTTTGGTGAATGTAGTTGAGGAATTTTGTTTTTGTGATGGAGAGGATGAGGGTTTTGAGGGTTTTGAGTAGTGTTATGAATGAAGGAATGAAGAAATGAATGTGGGAGGGGTTTTATAAAGCCCGAAAAATTCGAATCTAGCAGGGGGCAATCCGTGCGGTTTCTGCTCAAGACGGGCGGATTCTGCCTTTTCTGGGTTGGGAAAAACTCGCCTAAAGACGGGCGTCTTTTAGTGAAGACGCTCGGATTCGCAGACACGGGACGGGCGGATTCTCCTGAAGACGGGAGGATTTCAGTCCAGGAATTTTTCTTGTTTTCCTGAGCTAAGAAGACGGGCGTCTTCTTTTCAAGACGGGCGGATTTTCACAGACGGGCGGATTAGGATGTAGGACGCTCGGATTTCTTGCGACAAAAAAAATTTGAAAACTTCAGCTCAATTCAGGACGTGCGTCTTCTACCCAACACGCTCGGATTTCTTGAAAACGGGCGGATTCTCCTGAATCCGCTCGGATTCGACCCCTTTGTACCCGGATTCAGTTCCATCCGTGTACAATGCATATCCCTTGCCATTATTCCATTCTTCTTCATATCTTGTGTTCTTCATTGTGGGGGGGGGGGGGCACTACTAAGGCATGGATAGCCTAGGTAATTGTCATCCCCACACTAAGCTAAAGCACTACACATTAATTGAAATTATTAATCCCTCCCTCACTTCTCTCAAACATGACAATTAACTTGATCAAAGTTTAAAAATCCAAAAATAACAAAAATGCAATACAAGAATTGAAATGCAAGTTAGGGAGTTAGAAATATTTAAAAATGGTGGTTTAGGGAGGACTCCACCAAACTCTCATTCTTGATGAGATGTCAAGGGGGCATGTCCAAGGTGTTGTTGATGTTGCTCAACACCTTGAAAAAGTAATCAAAAGCTTGTTCATTGTCATGGTAGAGGTATTCAATAGACCTTGGCCCTTGTTGTCGGTCTTGATCGATGGCATTACCAATGTAGGGATTAAAAATCCCTTCAAATTCGTCGTCCCAAAGACCACAAACTTCATTAAGTTGATCATTGAAAATCTCTTGATTTGATGGTGACAACTTTCCCATTTCCTTTTCTTGGCCAATGAGGCCATCTTCTTCTTCTTTGTTTGATTTTGGTGAGCTTTGCAAGCTCTCCTTGTCACAATTCACTTGCTCTTTGAATGGAGCATCTTCAATTTTCTTCTTCCATTGGAGTTCCGACTTCTTCCTTTCATCCTTCCGACTATAATGATCGATCATAAAACACGGTTCATGTAAACAGAGAGCTCTCATAGTCTTGTCAAGATTAAAAGTTATACTCTCATCTCCCACTTCTAGAGTGAGCTCACCATGTTTTACATCAATCACCGCACCCGCGGTGTGTAAGAAGGGTCTTCCAAGAATGATTGGAATGTTGGACTCTTCCTCCATATCAACAATGACAAAGTCCACCGGGATGAAAAACTTCCCAATTCGCACGGGGACATCTTCCCATATCCCTAATGGTGTCTTCGTCGATCTATCGGCCATTTGGAGTGTGATATTGGTGCATTTGAGCTCTCCCATTCCCAACCTTTTACTTACCGAGTACGGCATAACACTCACACTAGCCCCTAGATCACATAAGGCTTTGTTGATCGTGGTGTCGCCAATGGTACACGGTATTGAGAAGCTTCCCGGATCCTTTAGTTTTGGAGGTGAACTCCCTTGAAGTATTGCACTACTCACCTTAGTGAAGGCGATAGTCTCAAGTTTCCGGATCGACTTCTTCTTTGTGAGGATGTCTTTCATGTATTTCGCATAGGCCGGCACGTGATTGATTAATTCCGTGAAGGGAATTGAGACTTCCAAATTCTTCACAATTTCCATAAACTTTCCAAGTTGGTCATCAAATTTGGGCTTGGCTTGACGACTTGGAAAAGGAAGTCTAATCACAATGGGCTCCTTCTCCTTGACCTTGTCTTCATTTCTCTTTGAAATTTCTTCTTTTGATGATTCTCCATCTTTGGAGTTTTGCACAATTTCTTCCTTATCACTAGCCTCCACAACTTCATCCTCAACTTGCTTCTTCGGTGCTTCATACCTTGTACCACTTCTCAAGTGAATGGCACTAACCGTTTCATGTCTTGGGGGATTACTTTGAGGTGGTAATTGCCCCTTTTGTCTTTGTGAGCTTGAAGATGCTAGCTGAGTCAATTGTGTTTCCAACATCTTAGTGTGAGCTAGAATGTTGTTGATGGTGGTTTCCTTTGCTTGACTATCTTTTTGCATTTGAGTGAAAAACTCTTGTTGATTCTTTTGCATTTGGAGGACCGCTTTTTGAACATCAAAACCTTGGTCATTTTGGTGATTGTATGTATTTTGATTTTGGTAACCTTGGTTTTGGTTGTAAAAGGGTCTTTGATTTTGGTTTCTCATGGGAGGTGGAGTGTAAGTTGTTTGAGGATTTTGAACATTTTGGCTTTTGTATGAGAGATTTGGGTGAAACTTGGTGTTTTCATTGTAATAATTGGAATAAGGGGTACCACTCTTGTATGCTTGGAAAGCATTCACTTGTTCATTTGTTCCCCTACATTCACTTTGGTCATGTCCCAAAGTTCCACAATTCCCACATATCCCACTTGGGATTGATGAGGATGCCGTCATGGCATTAACATGATGCTTTGGTGATTTTGAGGCTTCTTCAAGTTTAGCCATAGCTTGTTCAAACTTCAAATTGATTGTGTCAATGTGAGCACTAAGTTGAGCACCCAATTGAGTAACGGAGTCCACTTCATGCCTTCCTCCTCTAGTAGCCTTGCGAGGTCTACTATATTATGAGTTATGGACCGCCATTTCCTCAATCTTGTTCCATATTTGATTGTCATCAACTTCGGTGAACATTCCATTTGATCCCATGTTGAGAATGTTCCTTGAATCTTCATATAAACCGTTCCAAAATTGTTGTACCAAGAACCATTCGCTAAGTCCATGGTGAGGAAATGAGCGACAAATTCCCTTAAACCGCTCCCAAGCTTCATACAAAGATTCTTCATCCCTTTGCTTAAAACCCGTAATTTGAGCTCTTAGCATGTTAGTCTTTTCCGGTGGGTAGAACTTTTTGTAGAAAGCTAGAGCCAACTTCTTCCAAGAATCTATTCCGAGAGTGGCCTTGTCAAGGCCCTTCAACCATTGTTTCGCGGTGCCGATTAGAGAAAAAGGAAATAAGACCCATCGAATTTGGTCTTGAGTCACACAATAGTCACAAAAGGTTTCCATATGAGAATGAGGGTCTTCACTAGGCATCCCCTGCAAATTGGCTCCTTTCGACTAATTGGATAAAGGCGGATTTGGCAATAAAATTTCCGGTTAGATGGTGTGGTGTGGGAGTACCATTGGGTAGGTTCTCCTCGGTAGGTACGGAATGTGACGAAAATTTAGGCATTGTAGGTTGATTTTGTGGGGTAATTTGTAATGGGTTCTCCTCTCCTTCTCTTGCAAAAGGGTTGATGAACTAAATAGTTGGTTGAACAACCTCACTAATACCTCTCAAATTCCTCCTAGCAAATCTCCTATTGTTCGTCAAGGTTCTTTCAATTTCACGGTCAAAAGGTAACAAATCACCTTGTGACCTTCTAGACATGCAAAATATCAAACAACTCGAAAACAATTAGAACAAACCTTGAGGAGTTTTACTTCCCCAAGGCGAAGAAAGACACAACTAATAACAATAAAAGAAAATCTAAATCAAGTAAACACCGTCCCCGGCAACGGCGCCATTTTTGATCGGTCCGTTTCGTGTTCACAATTAAATAGATGTGGTCGTTGGGTCACGTCCGAATCAAAACACAATTTATAGCTTCACAAACAACTCTACAATTAGTAAAGAGGCAAGTAAAGGTCGGATCCCAAGGGACGGGAATTGAAATGAGATTTCTATTGAAACTAGTGGTGTCTTAGGGGTGTCACAATTTGGGTTGATGTAGAAGGTCACTAAACTAAATAGCAATGGAAATAAACAAGCAAGATGAATTAAAATGGTTTTAAACAATTGATAAAAAGCACTAGGGTGTCATGGGGTCATAGGGGATTCATGGGAATTGATCATACAAACATGTTTTCAAATTATAAGCAAGCAATTATTGTTGTGATGGATTGAGTTGGGTTATATCTTACAATCCTAGGAAAGTTTGGGTCCCGGAGCCGAATCGATTAGATTGTACAAAACCTACAAGTTGACTTAGTCTTCCCTACTCAACAACATGCATGGTCTAATGAGACTCGAGTTGGGTTATGTCTTACAAGTCTCATTGAAAAGATAGGAGATGGTGGTAAATGCAAGGATTCATAAGCTTAGCATTTCATCAAACATAACATGTGCATGAGTTGAGATCAAAACAAGCAAGCAAATAAACCATCAAAGCATATTAATTTAAGCATGAATCATTCCCCATGTTGGTTTCCCCTAATCACTCATTAACCCTAGCTAAGAGACTACTCACTCATTATCATGTTGATCATGCTAGCAAGGTTGTCAATCATACCAACAAAAGGAAACATGATGAATAAATGAAAGTAATTAACAATAATTAAAGAGGGATTAAGAGAATTATACCTACTAATGATTCCAATAATAAAGCAAAGATAAAAGAAGTACTTGATGCTTGATTGAGAGGTTGTCAATCTCCCAATAATAACCCAAATAATCTTCAATTACCCAAAATAAAGGATGAACAAAAGAGAGATTAAGGAAATAAAACTTGTATTAGAACTTGATTAATTGTTGATTACAATACTAAAGAGAGATTTGATTGATATTAACTATTCTAATTATTGATAAGAAAATGCTCTTCTAATTAGACTAATGGGGTATTTATAGTGGAAATTAGGGGGATGCATTAGGGTTAACTAAGGGCTAAACTAGTAATTATACTTTTTAGATTGAGCAGGGAGGAGCCGGTATTTTTCGAAGGAAGGGCTTCTTTCTTTGTAGCTTGGAGAAGACGAAATTACGCTGTACAGGAATCCGTGCGTTTTGGAGTCGGGACGGGCGGATTCTGGCGGTGGAACACGGGCGGCTTCAGGTGAATCCGGGCGGATTCTGGTGGCTGCAAACCCGAGCGTCTTGGGATGAAACCGCATGGATTGTGCATGTGGAGGACGGCCGGATTGTAGACAATCCGCACGGATTGTGCCTCAGCAACATTTCTTCTTCTTTTCTTCCCTTTTCTTCATAAATTCCTTGGGGATTTCCTCGGGGACTCAATGATCCTTTCTCAACATTGCTCATCTACTATAATATGTACAAAGGCCTTCTAATCTTGTTTCTCCTTGATGCTTGGTCATTGAATTCGATCAATTTAGTCTCGTTTTGCCATGAAAATGCAAGATTTGCACTCCTTTCCTACCAAGGGATCAAAATCTCAAAGAATATGCAAAACAAAGAACTAAAGACAATAAATGACCCAAATATGCACTAAAAAGCATGGAAACAAGGCTAATTCGGGGGCTAAATATGCGCTAATTATGGTCACATCACCTGTGTTGATCCATATGATATTTCCGATCATATGGGGAGCAGTTATTTATAGGTTAGCTTTGGTAGCATGCGAGAGAAGGGACGAGGCTTGATGATCTCTAAGTCGGACATGTTTGATTAGAATAGCTTATGGGTCATGACTTGTAATCTTTCGTTATTCATTTATTCATTGTAAACCATTAAACCTTCATTTATAAAATTGTTCTTGGATTGTATCTCCGATTTCACTACCTCGGGAAACCGATACGGTAACACCCAAATTACCTTGGCCGGGTAGTTGGGGTGTTACAAAGTGGTATCAGAGCGACGATTTTGGAACCTAAACGAATGAACCAAAATGAACTAGGTGTGTCTATTAAAAATGAACCCGACACGAGTCCAATGGGAGATCGGTTTTATGTGAGTGGGCGCCCTCATATCAAAACTAGTGCCTATTGCCTCGGTTGGTCACTACGTGGGTGGTTAAAAGTAAGGGTGAACGATATTGACAATGTGGTATGGTGGCATGAATGATTTATGGTTGTTGCTAGACTCTTGCATGCTATGAAATTTCATATGTGTAGGACTAAATTTACATTTCTTGACATCTCTTGGAAAATGATAACCCCATTCCCTTGGTGCATGTTATGCGGTTAATTAATTCTTGATAGAGTTATTGTTAGTATATAAATGGCGACATTTCGGCAAGGTAAGTGCAATTGTTGATGTAGAGATTAAGGATCGACAACCTTGGTGTTGCATGAGCTAACTCGGGACGAGACACCGATAAGTGGTGGCCTCCCGAACCTTGTATTGTCTTGTAGGAAATCCGTCGATAAGCCCTTAGTGAGGATTTGAAACCCAACGGGGTCACTTGACCGAGTGCGAGAGTCAACTTGGCCGAGTAAGAGAGCACTCGACCGAGTGGACCCTTGACTCGACCAAGTGGAACTGGTTCCAGGGGGTTATACTTTCTGGAAAACTCGTAACTCGGCCGAGTGGGTCATCCACTCGATCGAGTGGGCTTATACTCGACCGAGTGCACTCGTCACTCGACCGAGTGGGTTCACACGGGCTGAGTTACTCGGCTTAAAGCCCTTATTTTCCCCAATTCTTCATTCTTATCTTCATACCTTCATATCTTCATCCCTTCCAACACCAAATTCTCCCAAAAACCTCCATTGTTTCTCTAACTTACTTGGAATTCATCCTATTTCTCCACCTTTCTCATCTAATCTCACTAATTTGGTCAAGGTAAGCTAATTCATCTTCTTCCATCTTTTTCCCCAAATTTGAATTTCTTAGATGTACTTCTAAAATCCTATAAGTTTTGTTAATTAATTGTTCCTTTTCTTAATTCATGGTACTAGTAAGCTTTTAATACCATTGTTGTGGATAAAAATCAAATTTTTGTAGAAAAATTTCGTTTATCATTGTAGGACTCGACTTGGGTGTTCTTGAGTTAATAGATGGATTTTTTGTGATTGTTGTTGTGTATAGTTGGACAACAAAGGCTTAACTTTTGTTGTCTTGGATGGATCTAGCATAATATGTGTAAAATTTCGTATTACAACTCCGTCTTAAATTTTCGAATTTTAGACAAGTCATGCTCAAATTTCGATTTTTCTTGAGCAAAACTTAGTTTAATTGCCTTGTAGGACTACTATCTTGGTTAATAATGTATTATGTAAACCAAAATGAAATCAATTTTTGTCTTAAAACTTGGGTGAAAACTCTTCTAAATTCTTCTAAAATTTCCATGAATAATGCATTTTGTACCTTAATGATGAATTTCCTATGTTTTAGTATTAAGAACCTTGTGGTTACTACCACCTTATAAAAAGAACTAAAAGAAATTTTATCTCAAAGTCTTGAAAATCGACACTAACCATATTGAATTTTAAATTTATATTCACTACTTGTGTTACTACTTACTTGTTCAATTTAAAGGTTTTCTTATGATAAAGAAGCACTTCACTCACCCAAATTCCTTTTTAAATCTTGACAATCTAAATTTTTATTCCACCAACTTTAACGAAATTGCTGTTGATGATAATGTCATGTAATCACTTAAGTGAAATATTAAAGTGTAGTGTGTCTTAATTGAGCTGGCATTTGACAAGTCGGGTGATGAATTTGAGGTCATGCTTAAACTCGTGTTATGTCACAAAACCTTTAAATTCCGAAAAATAATTTTGTAACATAAGAAAATTTTTGGAGAGGTCAACTAAATTACAAGAAAAGTATAATAGAAATCCCCTTTTATTTGGTGTCTATATAATTGAGAAGTTGAGAAAATCCTATCCATATTCAAAATTGCTCCGAATTCTTACCTTTCTCGTTCCATATCTCGTGTGATCTTCTCTTGTAGCACGGCAAGGAATTCTAGAACCAGTAGTGGAAGAAATGCTCGCCAACCTTAACAAGAAGCACTGCTCGCTATCACCCTCCCGGACTACCCGTCCATAGCTTTTGAGAGTGAGGAGCACCGGGACACGTTTGAGGTCCTAGCCACTAGGAGGTGTTGGAGTAAATGTCCTCGACAATAATGCGATCACATGTTTAAATCTCATACTTAGAATACATGAGGGAAAGTAATAATTTATCGTCAACTGATCCACATTAATCGGTAATGATTGGCTGACTAGAGTTTGACATTACTGTCGTGTGACGGTGGTGATCAGTTGATCCTTTAAGGTCATACCTCTAGGGTAACACTCTTAATTGATTAATTAATTAATTGTATGATGATACAAGTTAATTAATTCCTTAAAATTGAACGAATGATTTTGTGAGTAAGAATACGTATCTTATTATAGTTCGATTAAATAAGATTCGTACTAAGTTATTAAATTGTTTTATTGCTTAGGTTTTATTTATTGTTTATGAAATAATTATTATAAGAATGAATGGTTTATTATAAACACAAGTTGTTGTGATTTATAATTCTATGACCCATTTTAAGTAATTGTAATTGTGAATTACTAGTTAATTTTTGTATGTGATTTATTTTGTTTATATAAAGATTTTTAATAAGTTAAAAATGCATTATTAAAACATGTCTAGTAACATGTCCAATATGTCACACAACACAAATTGGACATTTGACAAACTTCAAATGGACCATATTAAGCCTAAGTGTGCCGTGTAAATGGGAAGATGAGGAGATAATTGTGCTTTGTTCTTTTAATTAGTGGAAGGCAAAATGATGACCTACTAATAATAGGCTTGCATGCCTACATCTTGAGAAGAACAAACTTGTAAGAGCATTGGGCACCCTTCCCTTGGTCTACCCGGCCACCCCATGCAAAAAGAGGACATGTTTTTCTCACCAAAATTTATTATTCATTCTTATAAATTATATTGATAATTTTTCACATTCTCTCTAATTGTTGTTGGGAAAACTTAAGAAGAAAACTCACAAAATCTCAAATATTATTATATCATTACTAGTAGTAGTAATACAATAATAATAGTTATATTTTAAGGACTCATATTCTAATTTCTAGTATATAAATTAGCTTATGAATTAAGGGTGATTACCTTGGTACAAATCCTTGAGGAGTAGATTCTACTATTGAATCTAAGGGTTTTGTTGGAGCACTTGGTTTTTCTTAAAGAAGACTAATTTAGTAGGAGACCGATTAGTATAAACCATTCGGCCCTCAATGTAAGATTAATCGATTTCTTCTTACTTTGTATTATTTTGTTATGCATGCATAAGATCTAGTTAGTTTATGACTAAACTAAATTTTATTAAGTTATTAGAAGTGCCTAATAAGAGGTTAATAAATCTTACAATTGGTATCAGAGCAAATGGTTGTTGCATGCATAATCGGTTATTATTTTTCCGAGTTAAAATGTTCACATATAAAACTAGAAATTTGTGATTTATGATGATAAAGGCCACAATTTTTGCTTGATAAACATTCTGGTTCTTAATTGATTTTAGGTCATTTTTGATGATTTATGGTATTTTATTGCTCTTTAATATGATTTTAGTATTTTTATTACATTTTATTGAATAAAATGACACTTAAAATGCTAAAATTAGTTAGACTATGATTCTGACCTTGAAATTTTTACATGAGCTCACATGCATATTTTACACATTGTATGTAAACTTTTGTATAAAATGGTTTTATATTGCATGATTTATGATTTTTACATGATAAAAATTAATTAAATAGAGGTATTTTGGTTAAAAATGGTTAGAGTTCGTTCCTGCCCATGAAATTTTAGTATGTTGTCACATGCAATATTTACACATTGTATGTAAATTTTGAGATAAAATGGTTTTATTTAGCATGATATATGATTTTTAGATGTAAAAATCATTTAAATAGTGACTATTTTAGCAAAAATAGCTATAATGAATTTTATGGCATGAAATTTTTTTCCAATGTTGTATATTAGATATGAACATCAGATATAAAGTTGCATGTTAAATTTAGTTTGATTTAAATGGTTATTAATTTTTATGTGATATAAATTAATAAATAGCAACTTTAATAGTCATTAATATAAAAAGTCGATTTTGGGCTTACAAATTTGATATTTACAGATTCTAGAAACTTATTTAGAATATTCAAAATTTTAATTTTGATTTATTACATAATTTTGTGTTTAATTTGGAATTAAAGGGTTAAAATTATGTTTTATACGATTTATTTGTGAAATAAATTAAAATAATCTAAGGTCAAATTTTTATTAAAATTTTGGACTGTTGGTAATTTTCCAGAATATACAAAAGTATGATTTTGAAATTTTCGAATTTTTATGACTTAATTAGGAATTATTTCTTTATTATTATGAATAAAAGATGTTTAAAGAGCAATAATAAAATATCAAGTTGAATTATTGTCAAATATTTAGTGAAGACTAAATTTTTGAGTCCTAAGAAGGTTGGGGTCATTAACTATTGGAGTATGTGTCCTCGACAATAATGCGATCACATGTTTAAATCTCATATTAAGAATACATAAGGGAATGTAATATTTTATTGTCAACTGATCCACATTAATCGGTAATGATTGGCTGACTCGAGTTTGACATTACTGTCGTGTGACGGTGGTGATCAGTTGATCCCTTAAGGTCATACCTCTAGAGAAACATTCTTAATTGATTAATTAATTAACTGTATGATGATATAAGTTCCTTAAAATTGAACAAATGATTTTTGTGAGTTATAATACGTATCTTATTGTAATTCGATTAAATAAGATTTGTTCTAAGTAATTAAATTATTTTATTACTTAAGGTTTATTAATTGTTTATGAAACAATTGCAATAAGAATGAATTGATTATTATAAATACAGGTAGTTGTGATTTACAATAATATGACCCATTTTAAGTAATAGTAATTGTGAATTACTAGTTAATTTTTTTTATGTGATTTATTTTATTTATATAATGATTTTTAATGTGTTAAAAATGCATTATTTAAATGACATATCTACTAATATGTCCAATTTGTCACATAATACAAATTAACAAATTGACAAACTTAAAATGGACCCATGTTAATATGGGTTAGCCGTGACTATGGAGGGATTAGGAGTTAGTTGTGTTTTGATTATTTTGTTAAGTGGCAACATAATCATTACCTACAACTTATAGACCTTCTTACCTAGTCTCTTGTGAAGAGCAAATTAAAAAGATATTGGGCACTCTTCCCTTGCACCCTATCCGGCCACCCTAAGAGAAAGAGAAGAGGTTTCTCATCTTATTTTTTTAACACTAATTCATTCTTACATTTTCATCATTCACTTGAATACAATTTTTATCTCTCTACCTCTTGTTGTTGAACAAAAGATAAAAATCTCACAAAATCACTAATATTATTCTCTTAATACTAGAAGTAGTATATTTGTAATATTAGTAATAATTTTAAGGGAACAAATATTAATTCTAGTAATCAAATTAATATTTGTATTAAGGGTGATTTTCTTGGTACAATCCTTGAGGAGAGATTCTAACTTGAATCTTGTTCATCCAAAAGGAAAGCTCAAGAACTAAGTAAGGAAGGAGACCTTACTAGTGCCCTAATAGCCGAAATATCCAATGTAATGAACCGGTTTTCCTTCACTCTTGTGTTTTGTTTTGCATGCATAAGATCCTTAAGTTTTTTTGACTAAAACATTTAACCTAAAATATGTGATATATTAAATACGATTTCTTACAAGTGGTATCAGAGCAACACGGTTGTTGCATGCAAAATCGGGTTAGTTTTTCCGAGTTAATTTAATTAACATATAAAACTTGTCATTTAGGATTTATGAAGATAAATCATGAAATAATTTTTCATGTCAAAAGTTTCTGGTCTTAAAAAGATTTTAGGTCATATGGGACATTTTATGGATTTTTATTGTTCATTTTATATATTATTGGCATTAAAATGTGATTTTTATGAGAAAATGTCATTTTTTGGACGAAAATAGCTAAACTTCGAATTTTTCAGTGATTTTTGGATATGTTTTCACATATATAATCTACTGGTCACATATTAAAGTTCATGAAATAATAAGTTATTTTGCATAAAATATGGATTTTATATGTTTAAATCGAATTTAAAGGGTTTATTAGGTTAATATGAGTTACATTTTGAATTTGGCCATGAAACTTTTATATGTTGTCCCATGCAATTTTACTCAGTGTGTATAAAAATATTGGATGGATTAAACTTATTATGCATGATTTATGAATTTTTGAGTAAAAATTCAATAAATAGTGACTTAAATTAGCCTATAATGCTAAAACATATTTCATGACTAATGAAAAACGTCATATGTTGCATCTTATCCCACATTTCAGAACTAAAAGTGATAAGTTGATTAAAATTATATTTCTCATATTTTAATGGTCTTGGTTGTTAAAACTGATAAACCGCAACGATGTTTTTTCTCGAAATATTTTCGAAATTTTTAACCTAAGTTTTGAACATTATGAGTGTCATGGTATTTTTCAGAATATTCATGAGTTTAAATTTCAAATTTTGAAATTACTTGAAATTTTTATAATTTTATTTGAAGTTTATAGCATAATATTGTAATTTTTGGTCCATAATGAACATTATTAAGATATCAAGTTGAGTTATTGTCAAAATACTAGTGAAGACTAAGTTTTGAGTCCTAAGATGGTTAGGGTAATTAACTTGAACATAAATATGAATTTATGAGACACTTTGTGATTTTAACAAGTTTATAATCACGCAAATCCATAAAAATTGATGAAATATACGATATTGGCTCTTTAAAGGCGATTTGGCATAAAATTAAGCATGTTCACACATATTATAATACTGCATTTTATTTATGATTGTCATATTTTTTATAATTTTTGAATTATGTAATTTTACTTAGTATGGCCTTAGTACTAATTGATATTACCCGAAATGAATGGGAATATCGATTCGGTTGTAATTATTATGATCTCGTATCATCGTTTTGTAATTTAATAGATTTATTTTTATATTTTATTACAAATGTATAATAGGGAATTATGTAATTTATTTTAAATATTACTTGTAATTCCGGAGATACTTGAAGACGGTGCAATTTAGAAAGGCGTTCCGACAAGACGGTGTTGCCTTGGGATGCGTGCCAAGACCGAAGTTCAGGGGACCAAAGGAGTTGGTTTTTGAATTTGTATTAGTTTATTAGATTTACTATTTTAGGAAGGCCATACTAGGACTTTATATTTATTATTTTCATTTTCTTTATATGTTTGCATGCATAGCCAAATCGCCGTAACTAATCATGCATTTTTTATTTTATCGAGTCATCGACCATGTCAATTATAATTATCGTAGTTCACCGCTTTAGTTCACTTAAAACGTGATAGATAATAAATTGACATGACCTCTCGCTAAATTAATAGTTAAGCCGGCTTCACCGTAATACAAACCTTGTTACGTTGGCGAAGTGGGGTAGTAAAATGTTATTACATCGAAATTTGGATTGAGCTCAACGGAAGTATTCGTGACCGTAGTCGCATGTGTTCCGGGCTAAAGATAAATATTAGAGTAATTTTATCGACTGAGAGTTCTAGAAGTAGAATCGATTAAAGAGTTAATCCACCGAGTTATATTGATAAGTGATGAATCGCCTCACCGTGCCCGAATTAATATGAATTTAGATCTCGGAATCATTTATTATAGTTGGGTAGAGGTCACTATATAAATGTTTAAAACTTGTTTAAAATGTTAACAAGTATTATTATTATTGTTAAAGCAATAGATGTTTATTAATTCCTTCATCTTTATTTTGTAGTCAAATTTGTTTTCACATTTGCAACGGCAACTCCAACTCCAAACGCATCCACTAGCTCGAACACTCTCACCAATGTTTGATGGCTCCGATCCTTCATGGATCGTTGTAAACTAGAAAAGAATGGTTCAAACTTCGCCGATTGGGACGCCCAACTCCGCTTGGCCGCAGAGGGTGACGATAAGATTCGTTACCTCACCGAGGCCTCTCCCGCCGCACCGACCGCTTGGTCTACTCCCGCCGCTAGGCAAGCCTATGAGACTTACCAAAAGGAGTCGGTCGCGATCAAAAATGTGTTGATCTTTTCCATGGAGGCCGAACTCCAAAGGAGTGCTATAAAGATTAGCACCGCCTATGAGATCTATACGAAGCTTGTGACCATGTTTTCACATGCTCCAAGGATCATTCAATATGAAGCGGCGGCCGCATTCTTCGATCTCAACATTAAGGCGGGCCAAAAGGTTAGTCCTCACGTGGTCAAGTTGATGGAACATGTTGAGACGTTGAAATTGCAAAAGGTTGACATTCCCAAAGAACTCATCATTGATCGAATTCTTCATTCCTTGAACAAGGTTAAAGCATATGTTCAATTCCGGGTGAATTTTAATATGAAAAACATGAAAGTTTCCCTCGATGAATTTCACAAAATGCTTGTGCAAGCCGAGAGGGATATGGGGCTAAATGCTAGCACCACCAAGGATGTGCTCAACATCAATCAAAAGAGCAAGGGAAAATTCAAGAAAAGTGGCGCAAAAGGTAAGAAGCCAACCCCCTTTAAGAACAAGGGAAAAGCTTGGGAAGCTAGCTCCTCTAAGCCCAAGAAGGGTGCCCCGTCCGGGGACAAATGCCACTATTGTGATGGCATTGGCCATTGGAAGAGGAATTGTCCTAAGTACCTAGGCGACATCAAAGCTGGAAAGGTTATTCCAGTAGGTAATTTAATTATCCCTATCTTTTTATGTTTCAATCTCAACTTTGCTATTGTGATACAAGTTGTAATAATTCCCTTTTTATTGTAATTAGGGCATCCAAGCAAGGACAAGGGCAAAGAAAAGTAAGCCTAGAAGATCTTGAGGGAAGCTAGATGTAGCCGCCCATGGTGCTAGATCAATGGGAGCTTGGCTTTATTTTGTCTTTATTTTGTGTTGTATTTTGAATTTTAGAACTATTTTCAATTTCCTCGTTCGACTTGGGAATTTGCTATTTCCTAAAACAATGGTTGTATTTTGGATTTTGGTGACTTGGTTTGCAACCCAAGTCACTTACTTTATCATATTGGTTGTTCTAAACTTTATCATCATACGTTGCTTGCATCTAGAAACATAAGATTATCAACTTAAATTGATTATATAGACGATTATAATGATCACATCATTATATGTCCATAAGCTATGAATTCGATTCTCCATATGTCATAGTGACTAAAAGTCACAACTTACTTATGAAAGATCAATTATGAAGTTAAGATTGAGTTTTTGAACTCATATAAGGGAACATTACTAACCTCATTTGATTCACCTATCCAACTCATATCGTCTTGCCTAAGTTATCCTTTTAAAATGTCTCGACTAAATCACTATTAAGTAGATATATGGTTTATTATTTGTGGCTCAAAAGCTATCTTTGGAGAAATAGGATATTTTTCTAAAGATAGAGTAGGAGAAATTTAGCCACAAGCCTTGAGAAGGTAGATACGAACCTTGTGAAGGTGAATACAACGCGAAGAGACCAAAAGAAGATGTTCTTGTGAATACAACGCGAGGAGACCAAAAGAAGATCTTCTTGAGGATACTACGCGAAGAGACCAAAAGAATATGTTCTTTAGGATACTACGCGAAGAGACCAAAACTCGAGGAGACCAAAAGAAGATGCTCTTATGGAAACTATATGAGGATATCAAAAGAAGGCGTTCTTTTGAAACTTAGATTATGATCTATGAAGTTACAAGAGATCTTAAAATTCGACATTTTACTTAAGAGCCCTATGAAATTAAAATGTAATCTATGCAATTAAATGGGTTTATTTGGGATTGTTGAAACCAATCCAAAGTAAATAGAAGTTTATGATTAAGAATTGCATAGAGTGGCATGTCGATGTCTACAAGAACTAAGTTAATTGTTAACTAAGCTAAGGATTAAAAATATTGCCATTCATTATAAAAGTAAGTAAAATATCGAAGCCACTTCCTAAATAGGTATTTTGAAAGTGATATGTGAATGACATATTTGGTTTTGATCAATACTTAGAGAAGGAATGAACATTCCATTGTGTAATTTTTACATGGAGAAACATGTGAACACATGGACTTGAGTGGGAGCAAATGATTGTCATGTTTAGACATAAAGTTCAGTGGGAGCGATCATCCTCCATGAATCGTATGACTTATTACTCATTAAAAATGACTTGCAAATAGGTTTTCAATTCTGGATGAAATTTGACATTAAGCATAACTATTATAACATGAGATGTTGGACTGATACTCGGATAGGTATTTTTATGATGATAATGATCCTTCATAAAACAATCAGTTAAGTAGGTTGTTCATATTGATGAAATTTGAATAATCATAGAGCTATGTTTATTCACTTGAACCTAAGAACTATTGTCTACATGAATATAATTACTAATGTTTCCGGCATTAGTAAAATCATGTATACCATTATGCGTATGTCCTATATAAATTAAATGCTTGGAGCATGATAAGTCGATAACAAGTCTACCCATATGAGAGTTATTGGTAAACCTTAAGGAACCGTCATGAATTCTCTAGGAAAACTAATGATCCGTTCTGTAGTTTGGAAGAGATATAAGTCGTGTGTTAAGAAGTTACACAAACTCAAGTTTCCAAACTCATTTGAATTTATGAAAATTCCAGGTAGATTATTGACATAAGGAGTACAAGACTAGAAAAGAGTATTCTATTGTCATCCATTGCAAGTTTCTACGAAATGAACTTAAGTGTGTCGTGATTAAGTGGTGGACGCTAAAACTATAAGTAGTGTTGTCTACCGAAACCCACATCACAAGTTATGTGATAACACTGATAGCTTCTTTTAAGCTTAAGAACCTATGTCTGGTATGAAGTCTAGACATGTACTTAGTAAAATTCATGACATAAGGGATAACATGAAGTTGAAGGAAAACGCAATTAAGAAAGTTTGAACACATGGACACATGGTATGTTCACAAACTAAACTTTTATTGCGTCATACAAGTGCATAAGTGCACTAATGATTATAAGACATGAAGTAGCAACATGGTATTGACTACTCATGTGTGATAATCACATTTATTGTTTGAGTTATTATTAACTCTTCTTCTACCTTGTTACATCCAAATGGGATTGTTGGGACAATATTGAACCCCATTAAAGTGAACTGGATCAACATAGTATTCGTCCCTAGTTACTTACATGAGGTGACATCTCGAAGCAACTAGAGTGTGATGCGATTGATGGCAAGTTCAAGTGCCATAGAGTCATAAGAGATGACTAGTCGGTCACATAGGCAGACTGTGAGGGACACTCTGTCGGACCTATGACCGCTTATAGAGTTCTGGCAATTTTTATAGCCTGGTCACGGCGAGAGATACTATGGTATTCTTATGAGTCAATTCTTTGACTAATGACTGTTCGCCTAAGATGGTACAGTTTCAGAATGACATTGATTTATGTTCGGCGACCTTCGTAATTGGGGTCTAATGGGCATGTTTTGGGTCGTAATGAGCTGTGGCTAATCAAAGGGAAGAGTGCAATAGGAATTGTCCATCCCCGTCAGGGTTATCTTATATCTCAAGGCCACTCGAGGAGTAATGAACTGGAAATGCGTCGCCACGCTCGGAAGGTATCTATGGCAGATAACTCCGGTCAGACAGTTGTTCTCCAGATCGAGGAAACCACTCAAGATATGATCAAATGCAAGTACGACCTGTAAGACACCTTGCATTGAGTGGGAGACAGTAATAGGACAAGAGAATTGGTGACGCACACTTGTCACGGACAAGTGGGAGATTGTTGGAGTATGTGTCCTCGACAATAATGTGATCACATGTTTAAATCTCAAATTAAGAATACATAAGGGAATGTAACCATTTACAACTGATCCACATTAATCGGTAATGATTGGCTGACTAGAGTTTGACATTACTGTCGTGTGACGGTGGTGATCAGTTGATCCCTTAAGATCATATCTCTAGGGAAACATTCTTAATTGATTAATTAATTAACTGTATGATGATATAAGTTAATTAATTCCTTAAAATTGAATAAATGATTTTGTGAGTTATAATACGTATCTTATTGTAATTCGATTAAATAAGATTCGTTCTAAGTAATTAAATTGTTTATTACTTAAGGTTTATTAATTGTTTATGAAACAATTTCAATAACAATGAATTGATTATTATAAATACAAGTAGTTGTGATTTACAATTATATGACCCATTTTAAGTAATAGTAATTGTGAATTACTAGTTAATTTTTTTTATGTGATTTATTTTATTTATATGATGATTTTTAATGTGTTAAAAATGCATTATATAAATGACATGTCTAGTAATATGTCCAATTTGTCACATAATACAAATTAACAAATTGACAAACTTAAAATGGACCCATGTTAATATGGGTGAGCCGTGACTATGGAGAGATTAGGAGTTAGTTGTGTTTTGATTATTTTGTTAAGTGGCAACATAATCATTACCAACTTATAGACCTTCTTACCTAGTCTCTTGTGAAGAGCAAATTAAAAAGATATTGGGTACTCTTGCCTTGCACCCTATCCGGCCACCCTAAGAGAAAGAGAAGAGTTTTCTCATCTTATTTTTTAACACTAATTCATTCTTACATTTCCATCATTCACTTGAATACAATTTTTATCTCTCTACCTCTTGTTGTTGAACAAAAGATAAAAATCTCACAAAATCACTAATATTATTCTCTTAATACTAGAAGTAGTATATTTATAATATTAGTAATAATTTTAAGGGAACAAATACTAATTCTAATAATCAAATTAATATTTGTATTAAGGGTGATTTTCTTGGTACAATCCTTGAGGAGAGATTTTAACTTGAATCTTGTTCATCCATAAGGAAAGCTCAAGAACTAACTAAGGAAGGAGACCTTACTAGTGCCCTAATAGCCGAAATATCCAATGTAAGGAACCGGTTTTCCTTCACTCTCGTTTTTTGTTTTGCATGCATATGATCCTTAAGTTTTTATGACTAAAACTTTTAACCTAAAATATGTGATATGTTAAATACGATTTCCTACATTAACTTGGACATAGATTTGATTTATGTAATATTGTGTGATTTTAAGAAGTTAGTAGTTACAATTATCCATAAAATCGGGCCAAATATACGATATTAGCTTAAATAGGGCGATTTGGCACATCTCATGGCATGTTTCATACATATATTAATGACGCATTTTTATTATGATTGTCATATATTAATCATATATATATATATATATATATATATATATATATATATATATATATATATATATATATATATATATAAAACCTGGGCTGAAACGTTGTGAATGCGCCACGTGTCAACCCAGCCTTAAATACATGTATTAATTACAACTGAAATTAAATACAAACATAATAAATGTTGTATAAATCTCAGCAAAATATTAATTATAGTTTAATAAATTTTATTATAAAATTATATTAAATAATTACGGTGATTTGATTCTAAATTTACTAAAAAGTTATTTTGATACAAATTCTAAAATGTAAATAATTACATTCATTGTGAAAATTGCTTTCAATTGAGTATAATTTTCATTATATTTATCGAAATATTTATTTTGACATGTAGAGATGATTAAAGAGAGTGTCTCATAATGTTTTATATTTACGTAAAAAAATATTTTGAGAAAGTTACAAAACTTGGACTATTAAATCCATTAATAAAAATATATTTGGAAGAGTCATTGTTTATAATAAAAATACAACTATAAAAAAACTACTAAGAAGTTAAATACTCCGTATTACTTTTATATATTATCTTTTAAATACTTTGAAATTAAACATAAAAAAATAATATTTATGAAAGTTCAACCTATTATATTTACAGGTAATAAACTCTTAAACATCATTACATATAATTGTTTAAAAAAAACAAAAGGTGCAAATTTCTCATAGATATGTTTGACACATATCACATGCAAGACACAATCAAAACATTTGAATAAGTTGAGTTTGAACTCTATATATATATGTTTGATAGATAAATGTCACATGTTATACATAAAAATTTAAAAATTATATAAAATTATGTTCACATCATTTTGAATAAATATTAACTGATTTAAGACATAAAGTATCGTGAAATGATATAATTTGATAATTTATTGTTGATTTTTGTATTATTCGAATAAATTTTATTTTGATTAGTACGATATTTCACCAGTCACACATTTATTTATAAAACATTGATCATGCATAATTAATTATCACTTATTAATGTTAATTAAAACTCATATGTATTTTATTTTAAAACATTGAAGTTAAGCCTAAAAATATTAAATTTGAGAAAAAAATTATTTATAAGAGAAAATATTAAAGGTCATGTATGAATTATATATATTTCTTCAATTATAATCATAAAATATTAAAACAGGCCGCGCGAAGCGTGGGATACTACCTAGTTTTATATAATTTTGAATTATGTAATTTGTACTTAGTATGGCCTTAGTTTTAATTGGTATTTCCCGAAATGATTGGGGATATCGATTCCGTTGTAATTAATGTGATCTCGTATCACTTTTATATTTTATTTTTTGTTTTTGTTTTTATAATGTATAAAGTAGAAAAGCTATGTAATTTATTTAACGTGGAGATCCCTGAAAACGATGCCATTCGGAAAGGCGTTCCAACAAAGACGGTGTTGCCTTGGAGTGCGTGCCAAATGAAGTTCAAGGGACCAAAGGAATTGGTTTCCAAATTTGTAAATAGTCTATTAGATTTACTATTTTAGGAAGGCCATACTAGGATTTTATCGTTTTTTCTTTGCATTTGTACTATATGTTTGCATGCATAGCCAAATCGCCATAACTACACATGCATATCATTTTTAATCGAGTCATCGACCGTGTCAATTATAATTATCATAGTTCACCGCTTTAGTCACTTAAAACGTGATAGATAATAAATTGACAAGACCTCTCACTAAATAATAATTGAAAATTGGCCTTACCAAATAGTAGAAACATGAGTCCCAATTTCATAAGTAAGTAGGCTCGGCTCACCGGGGTGCTAAACTTGTTACGTTGGGTAAGTGGGTAGTAAATTGTTATTACATCGAAATTTGGATTGAGCTCAACGGAAGTATTCGTGACCGTAATCGCATGTGTTCCGGGCTAAAGATAAATATTAAAGTAATTTTCTCGACCGAGAATTCTAAAGTAGAATCGATTAAAGAGTTAATCCACCGAGTTATATTAATTAGGGATGAATCGGCTCACCGTGCCCGAGTTAGTATGAATTTGGATCTCGGGATCATTTATAATAGTTGGGTAGAGGTCACTATATAAATGCTTAAAACTTGTTTAAAATGTTTACAAGTATTGTTAAAACGATAGATGTTTATTAATTCCTTCACTTCCTATTTTTTGTAGTCAAATATTGTTTATCAATCGCAATGACAACTCCGAATTTATCCGCAACCACTAGCTCGAACACTCTCGCCAATGTTTCTTGGCTCTGATCCTTCATGGATCGTTGTAAATTAGAAAAGAATGGGTCCAATTTCGCCGATTGGGACGCACAACTTCGATTAGCCGCGGAGGGTGACGACAAGCTTCATTACCTTACCGAGGCCTCTCCCGCCGCACCTAACGCAAGGTCTAACCCGCCGCTAGGCAAGCCTACGAGACTTACCAAAAGGAGTCAGCCACGATAAAAAATGTGTTGATCTTATCAATGGAGGCCGAACTCCAAAGGATTGCTATAAAGATTAGCACCGCCTATGAGATCTATACGAAACTTGTGACCATGTTTTCACAAGCTCTGAGGATCATTCAATATGAAGCGGCTTCCGGATTCTTCGATCTCAACATTAAAGAGGGCCAAAAAGTTAGCCCTCATGTACTCAAGTTGATGGAGCATGTTGAGACTCTAAAATTGCAAAAGTTAGAGATTCCCGAGGAACTCATCATTGGCCGAAGTCTTCATTCCTTAAACAAGGTTAAGGCATATGTTCAATTCAGGGTGAATTTTAATATGCAAAACTTGAAGGTTTTTCTCGATGAATTGCAAAAAATGCTTGTGCAAGCCGAGAGGGACATGGTGCTAAGTGTTAGCACCACCAAGGATGTGCTTAACATTAATCATAAGAGCAAAGGGAATTTTAAGAAAGGTGGAAATAAGGGAAAGAAGCAAACTCTCTACAAGAACAAAGGAAAGGCTTGCTAAGCTATCTCCTCTAAGCCCAAGAAGGGTGCCCCGTCCGGGGACAAATGTCACTATTGTAATGGTGTTGGGCATTGGAAGAAGAATTGTCCAAAGTACCTTCGCGATATCAAAGCTGGAAAGGTTATTCCAGTAGGTAAATAACTATCCCTATCTTTAATGTTTTGATCTCAACTTTGGTATTTTGATACAAGTTGTGATGATTACCCTTTTTATTGTACTTAGGGCATCCAAGCAAGGACAAGGGCAAAGAAAAACAAGCCTAGAAGATCTTGAGGGAAGCTAGATGTAGCCGCCCATGGTGCTAGATCGATGGAAGCTGGGCTTTATTTTGCTTTGTCTTTATTTTCATGTTGTATTTTGAAATTTTAGAATTATTTTGATTTCCTCGTTTGACTTGGAAATTTGGTTGTTTCCTTAAACAATGTTTGTATTTTGGATATTGGTGACTTTGTTTGCAACCCAAGTCACTTACTTTATCATATCGTCTGTTCTAAAATTTATCATCATACACTACTTGCATCGAGAAACATAAGATTATCGACTTAAATTGATCAATAGACAATTATAATGATTGAGTCATTATATGTCCATAAGCTATGAATTTGATTCTTCTTATGCCATTGTTACTAAAAGTAACAACTTACTTATGTAAGATCAATTATAAAGTTATGTTGAGCTATTGAACTCACATATTAGGGGACTTAAATGTATTTACAATATGTCTCAAATAGGTCACTAAAAGTTATCATGTGTAATATTTTTCTCCTTTACTATCATAAGTACAAAGTTGTTTGTGGCTCATAAAGCTATCTTTGAAGAAAATACATGTATTTTTCTAAAGATAGAGTGGGAGTGAATTTAGCCACAAACCTTGAATAGATGGGATCTACGTGAGGAGACCAAAAGAAGATGTTCTTAGGTATGGGATCTACGTGAGGAGACCAAAATAAAGCGTTCTTATGATTCCTTGAGACTTATGAAAAGACAAAAGAAAATGTTCTTGTAAAATTAGATTTTAATCTATGAAAGGGATATAACTAGAGAATTTAAAATTCGACATTTTACTTAAAAGCCTTATGAAACCAAAATGGTATCTATGCAAGTAAATGGATTTATTTGGGATTGTTGAGACCAATCCAAAATAAATAAAAATTTATGATTAAGAGTTGCATAGAGAGGCATGTTGAAGTCCACGAAAGCTAAGTTAATTGTTAACTATGCTAAAGATTCAAATCATTTCTGTACCTCATTATGAAAATAAGTAAGGTATTAAAACCACTTTCCAAATGGGTATTTTAAAAGGGATATGTGAATGACATATATGGTTTTAACTAATACTTAGACAAGCAATGACATTTCCAAATCATGTAATGTTTGGAATGAGTTGTCAAAAATAAAACATGTGTATACATGGACTTGACTGGGAGTAAGTGACTGTCATGTTTAGACATGAAGTTCAGTGGGAGCTATCATCCTTCAAGAATTGCATAACTTATTACTCATTGGAAATGACGTGCAAATAGGTTTTCAATTCTGGATGAAATTAGACATTATGCAAATCTAATATAACATGGGATGTTGGATTGGCACTTAGATAGGCATCTTATGTTGATAATGATCCTTTATCTTAATGATATCAACAAGTTAACTAGGTTATTCATGTCGATGACATTATAGAATTACCATGATAGAGTCATGGTTATTTGCTGAACCTAAGAACTGTTGCCTACATGAATTCGACAACTAATGTTTCCACCATTAGTATAATCATGTATGCCATAATGCACATGTCCTAGATGAATCACATGCTTGGATCATGATAAGTCGATAACAAGTTAACCCATATGAGAGTCATTGGTAAGCCTCAAGGAACCGTCATGAATTCTCAAAGAGAGCTAATGGTCTGTTCTTGAGTTTGGAAGGATACTTAGTTGTGTGCTAAGAGGTTACACAAACTCAAGTTTCCGAAATCATTAGGATTTATGAAACTCCTAGACTAATTTTATTGACCTGAGGAGTAAATGACTAGAAAGGGTATTTCACTGTCAATCATTGCAAGATTCTACAAAACATATACCTAAGTACGTTGTGATTAGGTGGTGTACTTTAAAAACTACAAGTAGTGATGTCCCCCGAGACCCACATCACCAGTTATATGATAACAGCAGGAGCTTCTTTCAAGCTAAAGAGCCTGAGTCTAGAACGAAGTTTAGACATGTACTTAGTGGAGTTCGTGCTACAAGAGAGAACATGAAAATGAAGGAAATCGCAATTCAAAAAGTTTGAACACTTGGACACATGGTATGTTCACAAGCTAAACTTTTATTGCGTTAGACAAGTGTATAAATACACTTATGATTATAAGATATAAAGTAGTAATATGGTATTGACTACTCGTATGTGATAATCACATTTATCGTTTGAGTTATTGATAACTCATCTTGTACTTTGTTACATCCAAATGGGTTGTTAAGACAATATTGAACCCCATTAAAGTGAACTGGATTAACATAGTATTCGCCCCTAGTTACTTATATGAGGTGACATCTCGAAGTAACTAGAGTGTGATGCGATTGATGGTAAGTTCAAGTGACATAGAGTCATGAGAGATGACTAGTCGATCACATAGGCAGACTGTGAGGGACACTCTGTCAGGCTTATAACCGCTTATGGATTTCTGGAAATTTTTATATAGCCTGGTCGTGGCGAGAGATACTATAGTATTCTTATGAGTCGATTCTTTGACTAAAGACTGTTCGCCTAAAATGGCACAGTTTCAGAGTGACTTTGATTTATGTTCTGCGACCTTCGTAATTGGGGTCATATGGGCATGTTTTGGGTCATAATGAGTTATGGCTATTCGAGGGAAGAGTTTGATAGGAATTGTCCATCCCCGTCAGGGTTATCTTATATCTCAAGGCCACTCGAGGAGTAATGAACTGGAAATGCGTGGCCACGCTCAGAAGGTATCTATGGAAGATAATTCCGGTCAGACAGTTATTCTCCAGATCAAGGAAACCACTCATGATATGATCAAATGCAAGTACGACCTGCAAGACACCTTGCATTGAGTGGGAGATAGTAATGGGACAAGAGATATGGTGACGCACACTAGTCGCGGACAAGTGGGACATTTTTGGAGTATGTGTCCTCGACAATAATACGATCACATGTTTAAATCTCATACTAAGAATACATGAGGTAAAGTTATATTTTATCGTCAACTAATCCACATTAATCGGTAATGATTGGCTAACTAGAGTTTGACATTACTGTCGTGTGACGGGGATGATCAGTTGATCCCTTAAGGTCATACCTCTAGGGTAACATTCTTAATTGATTAATTAATTAATTGTATGATGATACAAGTTAATTAATTCCTTAAAATTGAACGAATGATTTTGTGAGTGAGAATACGTATCTTATTATAGTTCGATTAAATAAGATTCGTACTAAGTAATTAAATTATTTTAGTGCTTAGGTTTTATTTATTGTTTATGAAACAATTATTATAAGAATGATTGGTTTATTATAAATACAAGTTGTTGTGATTTATAATTCTATGACCCATTTTAAGTAATTGTAATTGTGAATTACTAGTTAATTTTTGTATGTGATTTATTTTGTTTATATAATGATTTTTAATAAGTTAAAAATGCATTATTAAAACAACATGTCTAGTAACATGTCCAATATTTCACACTACACAAATTGGACATTTGACAAACTTAAAATGGACCATATTAAGCCTAAGTGTGCCGTGTAAATGGGAGGATAAGGAGATAATTGTGCTTTGTTATTTTAATTAGTGAAAGTCATAAAGGTAACCTACTAATCATAGGCTTGCATGTCTACATCTTGAGAAGAACAAACTTGCAAAAGCATTGGGCACCCTTCCGTTGGTCTACCCGGCCACCCCATGCAAAAAGAGGAGAAGTTTTTCTCTCCAAAATTCATTACTCATTCTTATAAATTATATTGATAATTTTTCACATTCTCTCTAATTGTTGTTGGGAAAACTTAAGAAGAAAATGTGGGAAATAATCTGTATACTTCCCTTTAACATGAAGGATTATAACGATATAATAAAGATGATCTAAGGTCATAAAATAAAATACATAAGCATAAGTAAAAAGATTTAGAATTAACCTCGGGTCCTTGCAAAATTGGCCTAAGAACAATATCAAGATTGATATTCGCCTATTAGTTGCACCCAAGACGATCTAAGATATACCCTTTGATTATGCTAGAAATCAATCTAAAATTTTCTGTAAAATTTTATTGTCTTTGTGTTTTTTGTGATGAGAAAGAGGAGGCTAGGTCAGAAAAAGAATTAGGTTCGAAATAATTCTCCACCTTTCTTTTTATATAGACCGAAATCCGAAATCAATTAGGAAAGATTTATATCTCCTAATTTCGGCCAATGTGATCCGAAATAAGGAATTAAATTTCCTTATTTTTGGTCTTTCCAAAAATATATAAAGTGTGTTAAATTGTCATCTAGTGAGGATCGAACCCATGACCTCTTGGCTTGTGTACCCTCACTATTACCACTATGACACATTCAACTTGTTGATATTAAATACAACTGATTATATTTAATTACGAATTAACAGATTAATTCTTTCAAACTAACCTTATATATATTTAATAAAATATAACTTATTATATTTAATTTACGAATTGACAGTTAATTCGTCTCAACTTAATATTTTTTAATTTTCATTAAATAATTATCTCATTAACACATTGACTAACTTTTTAGTCATTTTGGGCATCAATGTAATTATATTTCTATAACCACATTTCTCAAATACGTCCTATAGGTGTGACCTTTAGGGACCAGTTGATCACCGCCATCTGTATGATAATAACGTCAAACTTTCTAGCAAGCCAACCGTTATTAGGTAAACGTTAATCAACTGATTAAATATACGAAGTATACCCTTGTGAACCTGTAAGAGATTTATAAATGTTATCACACTAATTTGTGGAGGACACCAGCTCCAACAAACTCCCACTTGTCCTCACAAGTGTATGTGCGATAACCGATTCTCATATCCTTTTAAAATTTCTCCCACTCAATGTAAAACAATTTGCAAATCCGAATTCACAAAGGTCGTATTTTACAAGCGATCAGTATCAAGAGTGGTTTTCCCGACTAGAGAGTAACTTAACTGATAAACGAATCAACATTCGAGCATGGCCATGCATTTCAGTTACAACTCCTCGATTGGCCCTGAGAAATAACTATACCTGATAAGGGATGGATATTTTCCTCAACTTAAATCTTGCAGATGTAAGCACAGTATGAAATGACCCAGAAAAATCTACTTAGCCCCAGTTACGGTAGACCGTGAGAAAGAAACCAAAGTCACCCAAAAACTGCCTTAATCTCAAGAGACAGTTGATAGTCAAAAGAATCGACTCTAGGTACACAATAGATGTCCTATCCACGACCCGGCACCGAATGTTATAGAACATTTCGGACTCCATTACGTTGTCACAAATAAAAATTATCCTACGAGGTATCGTCATAATCTCGTATCTGTGATCGATTAGTCAACCGTTTAACTTATGGCTCGTTGAACCCACCATCAATCGACTGCACAATATAATAGCCGGAGTTATCAGCTCACATTGGAGATTACGGACAAAAACAAATATAATGTAATTCAGTTCACTTTGTGGCGTTCAATGTTGTCAGTACAATCCACATGAAAACAAAATATTATATATATAAAACGATGAAGTTATAAATAATATATGAAAAGATAATGTATCAAATCCATAATCAAGTACTACAAATTAGGAACATGTTTAATTCCCATGGAATTAACATGCCCTACATGCTTATCATAATTCAACGGTTTGGTGAGAGGATCTGCGATGTTATCATCCGTCGCAATCTTGTCAATCACTATCTCTTCTTGCTCCACGTAATCACGGATCAGGTGAGCCTTCCGTAGTACATGTCTAGATTTGTTGCTAGAATTTGGCTCCTTAGCCTGGAAGATGGCACCTCTATTGTCACAATAGATGGTGATCGGGTCATTCGAACTAGGAACTACCGAAAGCCCTTGTAAGAATTGACGCATCCATATCGCTTCCTTTCTTTGTCTTGACGGCATAGTACTCGGATTCAGTAGTAGAATCTGCTACAACACTCTGTTTGGAACTCTTCCAGTGACCGCACATCATTAAGAGTGAAGACGAACCCGGACTGAGATTTTGAATCATCTCGATCCGTTTGGAAGCTAGCATCTGCGTAACCGGTTGCGCATAGCTTAGTATCGCCTCCATAAGTCAATACCCAATCCTTAGTCCTCCGTAGGTACTTGAGGATATTTTTGACTGCTATCCAGTGTGTTTCACCTGGAGTCTTTTGGTACGGACTCGTCATACTCAATGCATATGCCACGTCTGGACGTGTGCATATCATGGCATACATGATCGATCCTATTGCAGAAGCATAAGGAACAGGACTCATGCGCTCAATACCTTCAGGCGTCGTGGGTGATCGAGACTTGCTCAACTGCATCCCGATCGTCATAGGAAGGTTCCCCTTCTTGGAGTTGGTCATGCTGAACCTCTCAAGAACCTTATCTAGATAAGACTCCTGACTAAGTGATAACGTCCGTCGTGATCTATCTCGGTAGATACGGATTCCCAAAATATGATGTGCCTCACCCAGATCTTTCATCTGGAAATGGTTCTTCAACCATTCTTTAACCGAAGAAAGGAGAGGAATGTCATTCCCAATCAAGAGTATGTCATCGACATACAATATCAAGAATACAATCTTGCTCCCACTCGACTTGATATATAAGCATGGTTCTTCGACCGATCGAGTGAAACCATACTCTTTTATCACTTGGTCGAAACGATGATTCCAACTCCGAGAAGCTTGCTTAAGTCCATAAATGGAACACTTAAGCTTGCATACTTTCTTAGGATGTTTAGGATCTATGAAACCTTCGGGTTGCACCATGTACAACTCTTCCTCCAAATAACCGTTTAAGAAGGCGGTTTTCACATCCATTTGCCAAATCTCATAATCATGAAATGCGGCAATCGCTAAGATTATCCGAATGGAACGTAGCATGACTACAGGTGCAAAAATCTCATCATAATGCAATCCTTACACTTGAGTGAAACCTTTTGCCACAAGTCGTGCCTTATAGATATCTGGTTGCGCGTCTACATAACGCTTTATTTTGTAAAGCCATTTGCATTTGTAGAGAGGTTTTACCTTATTAGGTAAATCAACTAGATCCCATACGTTATTCTCATACATGGAGTCCATCTCGGATTGCATGGCTTCGAGCCATAGCTTTGAGTCGGAACAGGCCATAGCACCTTTATAGGTTGCGGGTTCATTACTTTCTAGAAGTAAAACATCATTCTCCTCGACCATACCAATGTATCTGTCCGGAGGATGAGAGTCTCTACCCGACCTCCTAGGTTCCTCAGGAATATTAACCGTATCATCAGTTGGAGGTACAGCTTCCTCCATCTGTTCCTCGGTTGTTGGTTCTGGAGTCTCCGACAGTTCGAAGGTTCTATTACTCGACTTGTTCTCGAGAAATTATTTCTCTAAGAACGTCGCACTAGCCGCAACAAATACTCGATGTTTGGTTGGCGAATAGAAGTAATGACCAAATGTTCCTTTTGGATAACCTATAAAGTATGTCTTGACCGATCGCGGGCCAAGCTTATCCTCGTGTCTCCACTTGACATAAGCCTTGCATCCCCAAACCCTAATAAAGGACAAGTTTGGTACCGTTCCCTTCCACATTTCATATGGAGTCTTGTCGACAGCTTTAGACAGACTTCGGTTAAGTATAAGAGCAGCTGACAAAAGAGCATAACCCCATAATGAATCAGGCACTACCGTGTGACTCATCATGGATCGAACCATATCAAGTAAGGTTCGATTTCTCCGTTCGGACACACCATTAATTGAGGTGTTCCAGGTGGAGTTAACTGTAGAGCGATTCCACAGTCTTTCAGGTGTTGATCAAACTCATTTGAAAGATATTCGCCACCCCGATTTGAACGGAGTGCTTTAATCTTTCTACCCAGTTGGTTCTGTACCCTATTCTGGTATTCCTTAAATTTCTCAAAGGACTCACTTTTATGCTTCATTAAGTAGACATATCCGTATCTACTCAAATCGTCCGTGAAAGTGATAAAATATCTATAGCCATCTCTAGCGGTAATTGACATAGGTCCACATACGTCCGTATGTATGATCCTAATAGGTCACTAGCGCGCATTCTAACACCTTTGAAGGAAATTCGAGTCATCTTGCCAATGAGACATGATTCACACGTGCCATATGCAGAAAATCCGAATGAGGGAATAGTCCCATTATCGACGAGTTTCTTTACGCGTTTCTCATTTATGTGTCCCATTCGACAATGCCATAGATAGGTTTGATCTTTGTCACCAACCTTTAATTTCTTATTATTCATGTGTAATACTTCCGTGGTTTGATCTAAGATATAAATTCCATTCATGGAAACTGCTTTGCCATAAATCATTTCATTAAAAGAGAAAATATAACTATTATCCTTTATTGAAAATGTAAAACCGTCTTTAGCCAGTACGGAAACAGAAATAATGTTCTTAGATAAACTGGGTACATAGTAACAATTATTTAATGATAACTCAAAACCACTAGGGAGTTGGATTACATATGTTCCCTTCGAGGCAGCAGCTACTCGTGCTCCATTCCCGACTCGCAGGTCCACATCACCTTTTTCGAGAGGTATGATGTTCTTTAGGCCCTGCAAATAATTACACGGATGAGAACCACAACCAGTATCTAGTACCCAAGTTCCGAAACATGCATAGTTAATCTCAATCATATGAATATTAGATGACATACCAACAGGAGCGACACGGCCTGCTTTGATGTCCTCAAGGTAGACAGGACAGTTCCTCCTCCAATGTCCAGTCTTGTGACAATGGTGGCACTCTATGTCACCGCCCTTGCTCTTTGTCTTGCCCTGTGAGCCACTAGTCTCACCGGGCGCACTCTTACTGTTTCCTGGCTTTTTAAACTTTGGCTTACCTACAGCTAGGTCGCCATGAGCCTTGCCCTTACCTTTACTTTTGTTGTGAATCGTGAGAACATCCTGCTTCATGCTCCCACTCAATTTCATATCCTTCTCGGTCTGTACGAGAAGGGAGTGTAGCTCATGAGGACTCTTTTTCAAGTCATTCATGTAGTAGTTCGCCCTGAAAAGGGCAAAACCATCGTGAAGAGAATGAAGCATTCGGTCAATGACAATGCTCTCACTGATTCTACAATTCAGTGACTCCAGTTTCTCGACATTCTCAATCATGTGAAGAATGTGTGGGCTAACCGGTTGGCCCTTCTGGAGTTCCGCATCAAAGAAGCGACAGGTATGCTCATAATTGATGATTCTCGGTGCTTTTGAGAACTCATTAGTGAGCGTGGTGAAAATCTTGTTTGCACCTTGGGCAATGAAGCGTCTCTGCAAATTGGTTTCCATTGCAAAGATGAGTACGTTCTTTATCGCACCCGCTTCCATAACGAAATCACTATAAGCGAGTGACTCGTTGGCTCCTGCATTTGGGCCTGGGTTGACCGGTATTGGCTCAGTTAAATACCTAAGCTTACCGTCGCCGCGTGGCGGCATTCCGTAGTGCCGCCTCCCGATCCATAAAATTGGACCCATCATTCTTCAGTCGAGTGGACTGATTCATTTGGTCCATGAACATTTTAAGCCAGGACGAACGATCTAGTGTGGCACTAGGCATTGGGATTGCGTTATTTCCAGCCATTTGTTGTAACAGTATTATTGATAATAAGTGTGTTCTACACTGCGAAAGAAGAATAAAATAATAAGGATGCATCGTTTTTATTTTAAGTCTAATGAACTAATGTCATAACACGAAAACTCAAAAACATTTATACAATTGACCTCCCTCAATAATTATATAAATGACCCCAAGACTCAATTCTCTGTAAATTGATAAGCTAACCTTTTAGCTAATTCTACCGTTAGAATTCTTGGTCGATAAATTTCTGTAAATTCTATCTATAGTCCATCATAATCACGAGAAACTCTTCGGACTATGATGTTGAGGTAAACTAAGTAAACACAACTACTTACCCAACGTAGAAGGGGTCATATTAGGCCTACCGACGAAGAAGGGACTCATAGATGTTTGCCCTTATAAAGACTAATCTCAATTTCCGTTTTAGAGGAAGATCCCATCAACTTTTTAATTCATTTTAAGTGAACCATAATCTAGCATGCGAGAATGATTTAAACTAAGGTGATGGCTTAAAGACTGTGACATCTGCATGTCCATGAAAACTAACATACAACCTATATGAGTCAATTTTCATGCATATTAGTAGTAGGTGGTTTGGTTTTAGGCGGAATATGATGTAATTACTAGCATGCGAATGAAAAGCAATAAAATGAAAAACGTAAAAAACAGTAAAAGTCCTAGTGTGGCCTATCCTATCAAAATGAACAATAAATACAAGTTTGGAATCCATCCTTGGACCCGAGAAGCTTGTCTTGGTGTTCCATCTTGATCCATGTAGCGGGAGTGAGCTTGAATCTTCATCTTTAGTCTTCTTTGAAATTACAATAAATAAAATTACATAATTGACCTATTAATTACATTGTAATTTCAAAAACCCAAAACTAAAATAAAGGAGATTCGAGATCTCATAATTACATAAAAATTATGTTTCCTTCATTACGAAAACATAATTTACTAAGGCCACACTAAGTATTACAAATTACAACCGATTGCAAAATTAAATACGTAAATAAAATTCATTCATTCGATTCATTCAACATAATTAAAAGCATCAACTAAAAATAAATTAAACATACATAATACAATAAATAAATTATGTTGATTAATTTATCCAAACCACCTATTTAAATTGAATTAAGTGACAATTCCGCAATTTAATCACATTAATTTCATTCTTAATCCATATTATACTTGTAATATGAATTCTATTCGTCAAAAATTTTAAACTGCTTTAAAACAACTCGGTATCATTAAATTGTGAACCGATTCACAATAACTAATTGGCCAAAATAAAGAAAAATAAAATCCAATTCTCTAAATTTGTCTCGGCCAAAAACGAAAGGGCCTTTTTTTTTTTTTTTAATTGACACGGCTGAAAAAAACAAAAAAAAAACCACTCCTTTCCTATTCTAATTCGGTAAATAGGAAAAACAAGGGAAAAAAAACTTTCCAAAAAAAATTTTCTCTATTTTTTTCGGCAAAAGGAAAAAAAAAAACTTTCCTAATGTTTTTTTTTTCTTTTTCACGGTTTACCATAAATAAAATTAACAAAATTTTTTTTTTTCTTTTTTTTTTTCGTAAACCCTTAAAAAAAACAGCCTTTTTTTTCTTTTTGCGGCAATTACGCCCTAAAACAAGATTTGATGATCAATTGTTTACCTTTGCTATTAGAACATGATTAGCATATGAAATAATAAACATGATTAATCTATATGCCAAAAAATATATAGCAAAAACAATCTTTTAATCATAAACATGACGATTCCATTTGATTTTAACTTAATCTGCATTAAATAAAAAAACTATCAATTCTTCATATGATAATTTTAACTGATTATAAACTATAATATGAAAAATAGAATGAAAAAACTATCATCAAACATGAAAAAAAAACGGCACAACAAAAACGGCATAAAAAATTTCGATCCAAAAAATCGAAACCCTAATTTTTCTTCTCGAAAATCTTATCGTTTACATACAAATTTTATGAAAGTCATCAAAATTAAAATCGTAGCCTTAAGCTCTGATACCACTTGTGGGAAATAATCTGTATACTTCCCTTTAACATGAAGGATTATAACGATATAATAAAGATGATCTAAGGTCATAAAATAAAATACATAAGCATAAGTAAAAAGATTTAGAATTAACCTCGGGTCCTTGCAAAATTGGCCTAAGAACAATATCAAGATTGATATTCGCCTATTAGTTGCACCCAAGACGATCTAAGATATACCCTTTGATTATGCTAGAAATCAATCTAAAATTTTCTGTAAAATTTTATTGTCTTTGTGTTTTTTGTGATGAGAAAGAGGAGGCTAGGCCAGAAAAAGAATTAGGTTCGAAATAATTCTCCACCTTTTTTTTTATATAGACCGAAATCCGAAATCAATTAGGAAAGATTTATATCTCCTAATTTCGGCCAATGTGATCCGAAATAAGGAATTAAATTTCCTTATTTTTGGTCTTTCCAAAAATATATAAAGTGTGTTAAATTGTCATCTAGTGAGGATCGAACCCATGACCTCTTGGCTTGTGTACCCTCACTATTACCACTATGACACATTCAACTTGTTGATATTAAATACAACTGATTATATTTAATTACGAATTAACAGATTAATTCTTTCAAACTAACCTTATATATATTTAATTAAATATAACTTATTATATTTAATTTACGAATTGACAGTTAATTCGTCTCAACTTAATATTATTTAATTTTCATTAAATAATTATCTCATCAACACATTGACTAAGTTTTTAGTCATTTTGGGCATCAATGTATATTTCTATAACCACATTTCTCAAACACGTCCTATAGGTGTGACCTTTAGGGACCAGTTGATCACCGCCATCTGTATGATAATAACGTCAAACTTTATAGCAAGCCAACCGTTATTAGGTAAACGTTAATCAACTGATTAAATATACGAAGTATACCCTTGTGAACCTGTAAGACATTTACAAATGTTATCACACTAATTTGTGGAGGACATCAGCTCCAACAGAAAACTCACAAAATCTCATTTTTATATCATTACTAGTAGTAGTAATACAATAATAATAGTTATATTTTAAGGACTCATATTCTAATTTCTAGTATATAAATTAGCTTATGAATTAAGGGTGATTACCTTTGTGCAAATCCTTGAGGATTAGATTCTACTATTGAATCTAAGGGTTTTGTTGGAGCACTTGGTTTTTCTTAAAGAAGACTAATTTAGTAGGAGATCGATTAGTATAAACAATTCGGTCCTCAATGTAAGATTAATCTATTTCTTCTTACTTTGTATTATTTTGTTATGCATGCATATGATCTAGTTAGTTTATGACTAAACTAAATTTTCTTAAGTTATTAGAAGTGCCTAATAAGAGGTTAATGAATCTTACGGGAGGATGGCTTCGACCAAGTGTATGTCGGTAAGTACCTTGGAAGCCCTAGGAATAGAGAAGGAGGTGCATAACATCTTCACGGTTCTTGGATTGGAGGGTTTGTACACCTTGGGGGAGATAAGTTACCACAACCTCACCCTCGAGTTTTTGAGTTCCTTCACCTATGACAAGAGGACCCATAAGGTGAGTTTTAGGCTCCAGAGTACCCCTTTCAACTTAAGTAGTGATGCTTTTGCAGACCATCTAGGGGTGGATAAGCGAGTTGTAGGTCACCATGACAAGATTGAGAAGGACATAAAAGCCTCAAAATATTACCACCTTTAGACAAGCAAGGGAAAGGTTAGTATAAGTAACATGAAAACTAGTGATATTGAGTACCCCGTCCTAAAGATTTTCTTGCGCTTTTTGACCAACCTCCTGTATGGGAGGAGGGACCCGAGCAAGCTCAACTCCACGGAGGTATTGATCTTCAGCTCCTACCTTAACTCCCGCCACGAAAACCGTCTCCACTTCAATGCCGTGTCTTTGGTTTGTCTTGCCCTTGAGTGGATGACCGAGGTAGATCAATGCTCCTTAGATTGTGGAGCCTTGGTGACTCGATTGGCCAAGAACATGTTAGCTTATGAACTGGGGGCGGTGGATGCACCCATGTCTAAGAAAGTGGTTTATTTTGATCTTAATTGGTTGAAAGCTAAGTCTTGGGTAGTGGATGGAGAGGAGGACGACACCTATTCTTGGAGGGTTGATGATGAGTGGTATATGAAACTCCCCGCCGGTGAGGACCTACCCCCGACTTCCCCTTTAGAGAGAGCGGGATCACCTTGCCCCGAGGCCTAAATGTATACCATCCCTAGTCGCCTCACATTTGACCTTGAGGATGCCACCGAGAAACGGGAAGCACCTCCGTTACCTCCCTGACCTCGTGCTCCCGTCGACCAAGTTCCCATATCTTTTCCACACTCCATGCCTACAACTATGATGCCCCCACCTTATGTCGGGAATTTTGAACAAGCCCCACCCACCTTTGACTCCAACTATCCCATGTCGTACCTTATACACCGAGTGAACACCGACCTTGTGTTGAGAGACATGCATGAGGCGGCCTATAACCAAGGAGTATGACCCACCCACCGCCCTAGATTTTGGTCCGGACCCGGAGACACTTCCGGAGTCTTCAAGGCCTATGGTATCCAACCATCGGATTGAGAGATCAACTTCCCTTTCGGGCTTCGGCGAAGGACACTTGCGTGACCCATACATGGGTGATGTCGGGATCTATCCTAGCTATTCCTACCAAGGGAATGGAAGTGAGGCGGGAACATCCGTGGCGGCGGAGGCCATGGAGCTTGATCAAGTGTGGGGGGCGGCGGCTCACAAGTGACCGGAAGAAGAAGACGAAAATGAGGAAGAGGAGGAGGAGCAAGCGGAAGGAGGAAGCAAGACTGTGAAGAGCCGCTACGGATGGGCAAAGTGGATGCCTAGCATTGGCAAGAAGAGAAAGTCCTCCAAGTAGTGGTGACCTTATGATTCGGGATCCCTTGAGACTTTAAATTATCATTTGAATTCGAACAATTTAATTTTTTTTATGTTGTAAGCCGACCATAAGGCCAAGACTATTAGACCTTGCATAGTAGGATGGTGTAGCGATCACCATTTGGACCACATTATATGTATGTTCAACCATAAGGAAGCTTAGAGGCCATTAATGGCCGAAATTGGGACTACCCAGCGTCACTCAGCCGAGTGCCCTATTCACTCGACCGAGTGCCTCTCTCACTCGATCGAGTAGGCTTAAAAACAGGTTTTGGAAACCTCCTGTAAATACCCCCACTCGACCACCTACGACGAGTAACTGCTGAATTCGACCGAGTACAATGGAATTTGATCCTTTTGGGGAATTTTAGACCACCTACGACGCATTTGACCTTGATTTTGGACAATGCTGACCTACAAAGAGTCGATTGACCATAGGAAACCCACACGATAGACCTTTATGATTTGTTTACTCTTGACCTTGTCAGTTGTTTAGACGGTATAAGGAAATAATCGAACTACAAATGATCATATGATGGCATAAAGTGCATGAAAACACGTAGACATCCCGTAATAATAGCAACTCATATACATATATATATATATTTACATATGTGACTAGTTGGTAACACTAGCATGTGTTGTGGCGGTCCCCTACGATCTGTGAATGATATGTTTAACGTTATGAGTCTTTGCGTCTAGTCATAAAGAGTACTCATATACATATATATGTATATATATATATACATATATATATACATATATATATACATATATATATGTATATATATATATATATATATATATATATATATATATATATATATATATATATATATATATGTGTGTGTGTATATATAGTGATCATATACAACTTGTGGTAATAATGTTAGGTTACCGGAAGAGCGCCATGTGAGACTTATAGCGAACTTCGGGACGAAGTTCCCTTTTAGGGGGAGTGAATGTAAGAACTCGGAGAAATTTAGAAAGAAAGAGCGCAATACATAGGAAAGTAATGAGAGCGAACAAGAAACATAGGAGAGATAGGAAACACATGTGTAACAATAAGAGTGACGAGGGCAAAAAAATACAAGAGGACCGAGAAGGACGCTTGAGAGAAGACCGAGGAGTAATTGGAAAGGGGAGTAAGTGGTGAAGTTCGGGGACGAAGTTAATTTTAAGGGGGAAAGATTGTTATACCCGGCATTTGTGGGACCCGTACTTATACCTAAGGATGCGTGAGGGAACCCACACGTACTCGGATAAGACCAAGTAAGACCTAAACTAGACCTAGCAGACTCCCAGTGGACCGAGTAATACCCCAAGTGGACCATGTGAGTCGACACTCGGTTGAGTGAGGGTACACTCGACCGAGTGAGAGCCACTCAGTCGAGTGAACCGGTCACTCAGTCGAGTGTGCTGAGCTGTACCCGAGAGATGATATTTCGGGATTTCCATTATATCCAACCTTATCCCATTCATTCTCCTTCTTCTTCCTTCTTACACTAAAACCCTCTCCCTTCTCTCTAAAACACCCCAAATGCCTTTCTCTCAACCTTCAAGCTTGGATTAATGGTGGAACATGTCTCCTATGCCCCGATCTACCTTTGTAAGTAGAAATCTCACTCTTTTCTCTTTGTCTTATGAGTAATTTCGAGTTAGGGTTTACTAAGAAAGGTTAATTAGTATTTAGTTAGGTAAAATAAGTAATTAGTAACTTATAATGAAGGATTTTTTGTTGTAATTCAGTATAGAGTGAATTGTGATAGTTATTACATGGTTTATGTTGGATGAGACGGTTTTATGAGATGGATACTTGGTGATTTTGATTAGCTTGAGGATTATGCTTAAAGGTAGGTTATCCTACTTGGTTTTAGTGTTGTATAAACATGTTTGTATGTCTTCCTTTGTCATATTGTAGATACCCAATATCTGCTAAGACTCCAACAAACACCCGATGATTATCGGACTATTACATGCTTTGGAATCCTGGCGTTTGATCGACAGTTTGTGTACAACTTTACGTCAGAAAACTTAAAAAGATTTCGAAAACAAAACATTTCAAAACTTTCCAAAAGTGCCTGGAGTGTTTAATGCACGACGACGGGATCGCAATGACACTAACTAGAGTCAAAACCGACACCGGACCAAAAACTGACTCAAAAATTCAAATCCCGACTCCAACAACGAGTCAAACCGAGTCAACCACAAAAAACAAACCATTCAAAACCTTCTATACTAATATTTCCCGGATTCAGGAATGGTCAAGTACCAAACATGTGACTACAAATCCTAGGATAGAACAAATCATGATTGCATTTGTGTGAAAGTGACAGGACAACTCGAAGACCCGCGACGTGGCTCGTGCCTCTTTGAGCAGCCCAGGTGGCCACGTCGCTCAAAACTCATACAATCACTCATTTTCCTATAAATACCCCTCAAATGCCCCCATTTGAGAACTTACGCGATTGTCAGCCCCCTCTTTTCTCCCTTAAAATTCTCGACTCGACTTCCTAAGTCACAATCGGACGCGTATTTACGACCTACCGATCATAAATACAAGCCATACACATTGTTTTGTACCGTCATCGTGCATTAAATAACTTGACCGACCATTAAACCATCACTAATCTTAATAAAACACTATTTTTACATACTAAAACTGTGACACCCTCACTTATCGCGGAAAAGTAAACACGTAATTCTACAGAAAAACTGACAGGATATGTTTGTAATAGGTTCAATTAGGTAAAAACCTGTAATTTTTAAAACCTGAACCTGTTATAAAGATATCCAAAAGGGAAGGTGTCAAACATGCAAGGTCCAAAATAAATCTCAAGAAGGAAACATCGCTAAAGTCGCGAAAAGAAAGTTATACAAACCAAATATGAGAAAGGGAGACATATGTCCCTAAAATGTATGTGACATAAAAAGGGTTTAAGGGTCACAATGAAACAAAACCAGTCTAGGTTCCAGGGTTACTTTACTCGCTAGCTCGTCCGTGTATCCCATATATGCATCACCTACCTGTCAATCGCATTTTATACAAATACGAAAGCCACAGTCAGTGGGGAGTAACTCCGAGTTCTCCCAGCCACGAAATGTCATAATTAATATAACATGTAAACATAAGAATATGAATATGAATAACACATAGCCTTAGCATATAGATGCTAGACAATAGTGCTTATCATGTGAACAACAATATAACAACACATAGTCCTAGCATGTGAATACTAGACCGACTCATACTACACTATCATGTGAATCACCTAACATCCAGGAATCCAAACTCTATCAACCATAGCCGGCTTGCATCTCACCTTCTATGATTCATAGAATCACCATACAAGAAAGGGCAATATATCAAAGACAGGCATAAGTTCTTAGCACCGTCAATAGTCACTTTGTAACTCGAGTCTATACCACGAGGTAGGGAAGGTAATCGAACCGGTATCTTGGCTCAGCGGTTACTATTAAGATAACATGGCCAAGAGACAACACAACCCTAGCCTAAAATCTGCGCAGACCTAGACATGCGGATACACACCACCGCACCCAAGACCCACAACTTTTTTTAAAACAAAGTGAAGTGAGTACCCTAAGGACACCACCGAAGGGTTGGCTAGTACTTAAGCTGACCCCATACTATCAAAATAAGTACCTAAGATCATGCCCCAACTTGGATATAAATCCACAAGTCAGGAACACAAAGGCTATCAAGCAGTGAACATATACTCGTCAGAGACTATAAAGACCTATCTATGATGAAGGCCGAAATACTCACCTAGGACCTAGTCCCAGCTAGTCCCAGCTTGAATACTTTAGCCCACACCACACAAGACTCACCACACAAGTCAATTAAGACACCCACTTAACCATAAGAGGGCAAAAAGTCCTACTTACCAACATGAATTCTAACATTCTATCATGTGAAAGGCTATATAAATGTCTATTCAGCAGATAAACCAACAGTTCCTCAATAAGTATTCAATACTAATTTCCAATCCTAGCAATTATAACAATAAAAAAGGCTTTAGGGGAAACTAGGGCCATTTCTACAAAATAAGAAGCTATTTAAATTCAACTAACTAAATAAGAAGCTATTTAAATTCAAATAACTCCACATGTGAAATAAATATATAATGAATGGCCTAAAACAAGAAAAAGGCCAACTATCTAATTCATTCAAAATTTCATCCAACCGAATTTTTACCCGCAACCCCAGCCCTGCGACAAGTACGGGTCAAATTGCGGCTGACCAATCACTCAATTAACTGACATCGCATCAGTCAAAGGGACTAAGGCTCAGTTTTCGGCACAATTATCAAAACATGGCAATTATTGCTATAAAATTCATTTCCATACTAATATGTGAACTTGTACTTACAAAAGGCATGAATTTGACTCATATTTTCATGTGAAATAAACTACTCAAATAACATTCACAAAATAATACAAGAAAACAAAGAATGTGACATTTATTCGTCGAGTAACTCGGAATAGTTACCTTACGCTAGCAAAGAGACAAGCAATAAACTTGAGAAAGCTTCTAAAACCCAAAATTACTCTTCATCTTCAACCCCATATGAGCCACCTAAAATAATTATGTGAAAGGACGATATTAACGAATTATCTTTATATAAAATATGAGACGTAAATTAATTTAATTATATTTTAAATAAACCAAACTAGCGTCAAAACAATTTATAGATACGGCCCAAACTCGCGACTTAGCCAGGCCACTGCCTAGGCCACGGCCAGGCCACTGCCTAGGCCACGGCCAGGCTACAGCAGGCCACGGCCAGGCCGCTGCTAGGCCAACCTTATAAAAGTCACTCTCGTCCCAAAAATTAATTCTATCTCAACTCTCTACCCCATCTCTCTCATTACTCCGTCCTATAATATAATACTCCATAGTAACCAGATTTCCATCTCAATTTCAATATCGGTAATATCAAATATTCCATTAAAAGAATTGCTCAACACTCGGGTTAAAACTCCGAGCTACTCACCCACGGGTCATGGTCAAAGAGAACGATAATAAAAACACAATACTATAATCCAAAAGTCAAAATCTAAAAACACAATTCTACATACTCGATCTCGGCTCAAAACGATGGACTCAACTCTTTTAAGTGAAGTATAACATAACAAATTCCTCTATTGTTCTAAATAACTTACGACAAGAGCTTCACCAATTCTTGTGCATCTACCACTACAATCAAGTAGTACTTGTTGCTGTAAAGTTTCAAAACAGCCAAGATTCCCTTATTCCAAACTGTATTCAGAGTTCTATACTATTGACCAATTTATACGAACCACATGCCAGCATAACCAAAAATCCAAAATTCTATCCTTCGAAAGCTATCCCAACTTTTAACAACGAAAAACACCCCATCTCACAAACAATTAACTTAACGAAGTAAGATATACAAATACTACTATAATAATAAATAAATTTAATGAGTGAAAATAAAATAAACTCAGCTAGTTAACGGAAATAATACGATATCAGCTTGAATCGGAATTATTAGCGATTTTTACAAAACTAACGGATATTAATAAAAATTGCTAATTTAGTGAAATAAGCTCAAAATAGCTAATTGGACGGTTTTGTTCCCAAAATCCATCTCGGGTTTACTTAAAACAACTTTCATAAGGACTCGTAAAGAAACGGAAATTATTAAATAAATAAACTCGGACTAATTTTAAATAAACTTATTAATGATTATTAAAATTAACGTATCGAATTATGATGAAATTAATTAATTAGCTAAGCATATATATATATAAATCGTTAAATGGTGTAATTAAATTCAAAATAGCAATTAAAAGAATTTTATCCAACTTAATAAAATACGGGGTGTTACAAAAACGGTTTTAAACCGAGTCTTTTCCGACCAAACGAGTTGTTACACTTACGTCGGTTTCTCGCCATAACCAAGCATGTAAGTATGAGGGTGTAAAAATCCTTATTTTATCATGTCTTTACTTATTTCATGACTATAACATGCTAAATCATGCATAACACGATCCAAAACATAGGGTAGACGAGCCAAAACTGAGTTTTGGCTTGAGACAGAAGCCCCTTGTTCTGCACAGAGGCTCGCGTCTCAATGGGGTGTCCAGGTCAGACTTAACCGTGTTTGTTCTCCTTTTTCCTCATTAATTCACTTTCATATTTGTAATCGGTTTTTACCATTTCAAGTATTTTCAAACCTCTTTTATTTTAGTTGCTTTTACAAGTTTTTAACCATAAAACATTTTTCACCCTTGGTTCCTAATACCATGACGATTTAATCCGTGTTTCGGTGATAATATCTGGTTAATTACATTTAAAAGGTATTTTAAAGCCTTTTATTTCATTTCTTTACATTTTGGGAGGTATTTTAAAGCTTTTCATCATTTCTTTACATTTTGTATTAGTCACCAACATAAAGTCATCATTGGTTCTACATACCATACCGGATTTTAACCCGGGTACGATGATGAGTATCGACTAATTATATTCAAATGAACTTAAAACGATTAGTTCTTAACTATTTTCAAAGCTATTCATGTCAAGCTTGCCAAGTCGAACCCGACACCGAATATCATCAAAATAATGGTGATTATTCGAGTCTCGTTCCTCAAATCAATAAATATGGTCTAAACAACCCTTTCAAATCAAAACGGGTTCAAATACCCATTTTTCAACACGTTTTATAAACGTTTTTCAATGGTCATAATGCATCTTAAACCGTTGACTGACCCGCGCCTAAACAAGCCATTTCTTTCCTATTTTCAAAACCAGGGGAGACTCCCTTGCACCGCCAACAGGCTCGCGCCTCATGTGGCCGCCTGGTGCAGGGTTTGTTCCCTTTCCAGCATTATTCAAGGACGATTCCGACTCCGGTCAACCCGGATATAGGACGGATCAGATGGCTAATTTGCTCATTCAAAAATCACAATTGCAAAATGCCTTACTAAGACAAATGGATCACGTTATGCATCATAAACCTAATACGGTAAATGGATGTTTAATTTCCGTCTTGCATGCAAATCAACCATAAATCCAACTCGACATCTTATACTTGATACTTGAATTAAATCAACTGACTTATAAAGCTCTCACATGTTAGGTTTAAATTATTAGATGCGCATTCATGCATTTAAACCGTTTTATCAACTTTTGCATTCAACCAACCAAGATCGATCAGTAGAGGCCGCTACCGCGGGCGGGATTGAGTGTCTGATTAAAGGGCTTCCCAATACGTACCTTCACCTCTTACTCAGAAACTTTAGATACTGGACGACCTTATCCAGAGCGTACGAGAGTCATTCTAGAGATAGGATGCTAAAGAGGGGCGATTCCTTATCTTTAGAACCTATGTCAAACATTGCTTTGTGCTTCGTTTGACCGACGTATATAGTGGATTCAAATGGGTTCCAAGCATCCTACAAATGCTTGGTGGCGACTCCGAACATCTCTAATCGTTTCGAGACCCTTACCGAGACGAAACCGACCGATCTAAAATGATCCGGTCGAAAGCATCTTTACGCCGCCGAGCGTGGCTTTCAAAAGACCGCTGCCATTGTCCACAGATCGGTTGGGCATTCGCAGGTGGCTACGTCCACAGATTGGCGACTCCACTGGGGAAAACTAGGACACTTACGTCTTTGGCATCCCTAGATGGTGAGACTCGAACGAGGTCTTCGTTGGAATGCATTAATTGATATTACGGTCACGGTCGGGTTCCTTGTCCGGGCCCATAACCTAACCCTTTTCGACCAATTGGCTCGTCTCGTCGGCTTGATTTTTCTCATCCCCACGTTTCGAATCTCGATTGAGTTAAGCTAACCATTGACGATACATATTTCTGTTTCGTCAAAGAGCTTTCATCACTTTCGAGGACGAGGCTAGGGCACCCTCCTTACACATTTTGTTTGGATTGGTATCCCTCTCGCAAATCGGGGTTTGACTGCTTGGTGTGTAACCTACCCTTCTAAGCCAAAACCCGTGTCAGCATTATGCATAATATAATGAAACTGTGAGTGCTTATATGCTACTTGATCATAAGTCCTTCCGTGTCATTTTCAAACCTTTAAAAACACATTTTTGCACCGTTATAATGGCCATTTCAAACCTCGGTCTTTTGCTGACCGTTGCATTTCAACACGCCTTTCTAGGCCGTCGTAATGACGATTTTCAAACCCGGTTTTTTAACCATTTCAACACGCCTTTCTAGGCCGTCATAATGACGATTTTCAAACCCGTTTTTTTTATAACCATTTCGACACGCCTTTCTAGGCCGCCGTAATGACGACTTTCAAACTTGGTTTTTATAACCATTTCAACACGACTTTCTAGGCCGTCGTAATGACGATTTTCAAACCCGGTTTCTATAACCATTTCAACACGCCTTTCTAGGCTGTCATAATGACGATTTTCAAAATCGGTTTTCTACAACCATTTCAAAATAAACTTTTTACGCCGTTATAATCGCCGCGTCTAGACACAGACTTTAGCCCGTTTCGCGCCGACAATGTCTCTTTAAAAACCCGAGAAAAGCACACACCCTTTTCTCAAGACACTTTCGAGATCCCAAGGACCATACACCGTCCCCGAGACCTCTTCAAACATTTCAAACCCGATTTTCAAAACATACAATTTTGAATTTCAAGAAACCGTCATGGGAAACAGTACATTATTTTTCGAGCCGACTCAAACTCAAAAACGTCTTTTGCAAATAAACTTCAGACAACCCTTTCAACTGACCGACTTGCGGAGATCTTTATCCTCGTAAGCCGACCACAAAGCGGCAAATGAATCTTTTTGAAAATTTTTATTTTCGAAAACTTCAGTCCACCATTCCAATTCCGCCTCGTGTCTATCGAGTCGAAGCAAATGTACTTATGGGTCTTTACTTATGAGTCGTCTCAACGCGAGACTTGTCCAATGGCGTCACGCCAAAACATTGGACGCGTATCAAACGTTCGGTCAACACCGTCACGTCATAAATCGAGTCAACGCTGAGGTACCACACACGGTCATCCTCGTCTTGTTGAGTCTGCACTTTGTCTCGTCCTTCGTGTTGTCTGCGTTCAGTCTTTGAACCGTGTCGGATTGAGTTGTAATGTGAGCCGTTTTTCTGCCTCAGAGCCATGGCCCCGTCTTCAACTTTGTCCAACAACAACAACAATGATAACAACAGAGATGTCACGACTGCTCAACTAGCCAGCCTGCTCACTGCTCTTAAGGTCACCCTGGATCGTGTCGAGACCCGTATCGACACCCTGGAAAAGAAGATTACTAGAGAACATAACACTCCACCTCTGACAGAAACTGAGAAGAGGCTAAAGCTTTTGGAAGAACAGCTCCTAGCCCGGGGTAACAATATCCATCTTGAGAATAACCGAAGGTTCGAACCTGTTGGGGATCAGCTACCCGAAAACTTTACCCTGACTGATGTGCCCAAGTTCAAAGGAGTGGAAGACCCACTCAATCATATCCATGCCTTCAAAGACTACATGGCCATAAAAGGGGTCAAAAAAGAACTTTTCACCCGGATCTTTCCGTCCTCTTTGGAACCGATCCCTCGCCAATGGTACTACTCCCTTGATCCGAAGAACCTTACTACTTAGGATGAGGTCGCAGTTGAATTTGGCAAGCAATATGCTGACAATGTTGAAATCCAAGCCAATACCCGTACTCTTGAGGTCCTAACCCAGAACGACAAGGAGAGATTCACCGAGTTCTTAACCCGTTGGAGGAGGGTAAGTACTCAGCTGGTCAGCAAGCCGAACGAGTCGACATTGGTGGAAAAGTTTGTCAACAATCTCCGCCCAGTGCATGCCAATCTACTGAGGTACCAGAACATTAAGACCTTCCAGGATCTGCAAATCCTCGGGACACGCATTAAAGATGACCTCCGAAAGGGTGTCCTAGCCAAGACCACTGGCAGAGGCTACCGGGGATCCACCTCAACCGGATCTCGCCCTTATGGCCAGACGAACAAGATTGATGAGGTCAACCTCGTTGAACCAACCACTAAGAGAGCTGAGCGCCCCCAGAGAGTGTTCACTAATATAGGGTCAACTTATGCAAGCGCCCTGAAGAGGCTCATGGACCATTGGAAGTTACAACCAATAGGACCCACCCCGGATCCGACCGATGCTAAGAAATCCCGCTTCTGGAACCCTAGTGCCTATTGTCAGTTGCATCAAGGGAAAGGGCATAACACAGAAACCTACTTCAAACTCAAACACATCATCCAAGACATGATTGAGAAAGGGGAATTGCCTTTAAACCCGCCAACTAAGCCGAACAACAAAACAAACCCTCTGGGAATCCACGCTATCTCCAACGATGAGCCGACCCTGGATTGCTCTCACCTCATCCTGCCAGTTGATGACGAGGTGAATGCCTTGGAAAAAGATCCCTCGGAAGGGATATTTGTGTTCAGTGCGGCCACAATGCTCGCCATGTTCCAACCGGTTGAGGAAGCCATAGCCAGTCTCTCCGAAAGGATCACCCGACTTGACGATGCCTACCATCGACTTATCTTCAATCCTCCACCACCATGCCCGAGGGAGAGTCCCCCGATCGTCCAAAACTACCCTCACCAGGATGGATTGCGCCCACACCCATTCTGGCATGCACCTCATGATAATCACCCTCACAATAATCACCTCCATAATAACTACCCTCACAAGAATCACCCCCACAAAAATGTCCCTCACAAAAACTGCCCACCGAGGAATACCCCTCCAAGGTACCCTCGGAATTCGGAAATTAATGGCATCTGGAGAGATGATGTTGAAGATGTCTATATCTGTTAGAGTGTCCCTGACAATAATGCGATCACAATTGTCGATCATAATGATCACATATTTAAATCTCATTTTTAAGAATACGTAATGGATGATTCCTTTTATAGTCAACTGATCAACATTAATCGGTAACGATTGGCTTTCTAGAGTTTGACGTTACTATCGTGGGACGGTGGTGGTCAATTGATCCCTTAAGGTCACACTTAAAGGATGATGCACTAATCTGTAAAATTGATTAACTATATGATGATATAAGTTAATCAATTCCTTAAAATTGAACAATTCAGTTTGTGAGAGAGAATATTGATCTCTTATTGTAATGGGATTAAATAAGATTTATTTTAGTAATTGAACTACTTTATTACTAAAAAATTTTATTGTTTGAGAAACAATAGAGATAAGAATGAATGGTTGATTATAATTACAAGATGTTGTGAATTATAATTAAATGACCCATTTTATTTATGTGATCAAGTATCACTAGTCAATTTGTTGAAAGTAATTTAATTAATTTATAAAAATGATATTTATGTGATAAATATGCATTTAATTAATTAATAACATGTAACATACTACATGTGACATATTGTGTGACAAATGACAAATTGACAAAATAAAATGGTAGTTTATTTTACATACATGGACCGAAATAGAGGGAGTTATGGTGGATTATGGGTGAATTATTTTATGTGATAGAATATTATATTCATGCCTACACCAAGTAGCTTACACACCTACTCTTACATCTCTTACACAACCTATTACCTGTTAGAAATCTATATCTTATTACTTAACATATTCATATATGTTTCAAATTAATTTAGTCATAAAATTAAATGTTGATCTTATGCATGCAAACAATAATAAGAATAAGGAAGAAATCATCATCTTACTTTGAAGATTTTGGATTATTGGGCACAAGTGAGTTCTCCTACTCACTTGTTCTTGAGCTTCGTAAAATGGATGAACAAGGATTCAAGTATAGAATCCCTCCCAAGGAATAATACCCAAGGTAACTACTTAATAAAATTAATATTATTAATACTAGAACAATATTAATTTAAATAAAATTGACCCAAAAATATTTATTTTGGTATCTTTATTTCGGTTAAGAGAAGAAGAAGGAAGAAGAATTTTTATCTCTCTAAAAACTCTATTTTTTTTATGGATGATTGAATGAATAATACACTAGTATTCAAGTAGTGTATATGGTAAAAATTATTGAGAAAAACCCATGATTTTCTCATCATAAAACCGGGTAGGGGGAGGGGTTAGAAGGCCCAATGCATGAGCAAGGTGCTCTTCACAAGAGGCACTAGGTTTGCATGGCTAGGTTTAGGAAGAATGATTATGTTTTCCACTTAATAAATAAACACAATATTAATCCTAAAACACCCCATTATTTTGGTCTATATTAAGATAAAATGGATTCCATTTTATCTTTGTCAATTTGTCACCTGTCACATGTTATGTATTTTTAACATATTAAAAATCAACGCATTAATAAAAATACGTCATATACAAAATCGACTTAGTAATTCATAATTACTTGTACCAAAATAATTTACCAATTATAAATCACAACATCTTGTATTTATAATAAATTATTCATTCAAATGCTATTGTTTCCTTAAACAATAATTTCATCTAAGTAATAAAACAATTCGATCACATAGACCGTATCTTATTTAATCAAATTATAATGAGATACGTAAATATTACTTCCAAAGTCGTCCGTCAGTTTTAAGTAATTTAATTAATCTGTATCGCCATACGATCAATAAAATAATTAATTAATAGTGTTACCCTTTAGGTATGACCTAAGGGGATCAACTGATCACCACCGTCGCACGACAGTAATGTCAAACTCTAGTCAACCAATCATTACCGATATGTGTGGACCAGTTGACAGTAAAATATTACATCCCACATGTATTCTTAAAATGAGATTTAAACATGTGATCATCATGATCGACAATTGTGATCGCATTATTGTCGGAGGACACATATTCCAACAATCTCCCACTTGTCCTCGACAAGTGTGCGTCACCAATTCTCTTGTCCTATTACTATCTCCCACTCAATGCAAGGTGCCTTTCAGGTCGTACTTGCAAGTGATCATATCGAGAGTGGTTTCCTCGATCTGGAGAATAACTGATTGACCGGATTTATCTACCATAGATACCTTCCGAGCGTGGCCACGCATTTCCAGTTCATTACTCCTCGAGTGGCCCTGAGATATATTTTTGACCCTGACAAGGGGGTGGACAATTTCTATCGCACTTATTCCCTTCGACTAGCCACAGCCATCATAACCCAAAATATGCCCATTTGACCCCATTTACGAAGGTCGTAGTAACACAAATCTAAGTTAATCTGAAACTGTGCCACCTTAGGCGAACAGTCTTTAGTCAAAAGAATCGACTCATTAGAATATTATAGTAGCTCTCGCCACGACCAGGCTATATAAATTTGCCATAACTCTATAAGCGGTCATAAGGCCCGACAAAGTGTTCCTAACAGTCTGCCTATGTGATCGACTAGTCTTCTCACATGACTCTATGGCACTTGAACTTGCCATCAATCGCATCACACTCTAGTCACTTCGAGACGTCACCTCATATAAGTGACTATGGGCGAATACTATGTTAATCCGAGTCACTTTAATGGGGTTCAATTGTCTCTACAACCCGTTTGGATGTAACAAAGTATGAAAGGAGTTTTTAGATTTCAAAACTCGAACGACAAATGTGATTATCACATATGAAGAGTCAATACCTGATTACTACTTCATATTTTTATAATCCATTTTGATCTTATATGTAGCTGTTCATCTCAATGCAATTGAAATGACATATGACATGACTTATCATGTTAAGCCTATGAGAAGGCTTTGGTTAGTAGGTTTTATCAACTTCTTGTACCTTACTCAACCTTACTACATACTCGTTTTCCTTTGTAATGTATATATTTGCATCACAAAACTTTCTGAGTACGTGTCGAGATCCAATCAAGACATAGGCCCTCTAGCCTTAGAATAGCTCCCACTGTTTTCACAGTGTGCGGGACCCACCTCTCTCGCACATCTCATGATTGCAAGTGTACTCAATTTCCGTTGTGAGCATCCTCATTGTTCTTTATTGCTTAGAACGATTCCAACAAATCCATTTCTTAAATAACATGGCCACTATGGTATCTTAACCATCCTAATGTGTTTTGATAATGGTTTTGTCGGAAACCATGCGCAATCTCAATTGTCAATTGTCATTTGTGTAACACCCTTACACAAAATTGCTTCAAAAAACACTTTGCATTACATCCTTAATGCTTCTGCAAGCACTTAAGGGTAATCTTTATGGCTTACTTGGTAATTATTACTTAAATTCGATTTGAAACAATTCATCATACTCAAAGTATATGAAGTGTTATACATCATTTCCTATTTAATTGATTCGGCAAGCAAAGCAAATGGAATCAATCAAATATGTTCAACTTGATTGAACTAGTCATGAATCTTATCAACATAAGACTTCTTATTTGACGCTAATATCATGTGGATTTATCTCCATAAATGTGGATATTAAAGATGTACTATATTTCTCCAAGTCTTAAATCATTCCCAATGATCAATATGTCATCCACATATAAGAGTAATTAAAATTTTCGTAACTCCCACTAGACTCCATGTATAAACAGAACTTCTCAACCTATTGAGAAAAGTTTTATAACATGATTAAAACATTGATTCTAACTCATTAATGTCCTACTTAAGACCCTCTCTTAAGTTTCACATTATCTTAGGATTGTAAGAATCTACAAAACTCATAACATGTATCCAATACATTCCTTCTATGAAGAAGTGGGTTTTAGCTTCACTCGCTATATATATCTCATAATGAAACACAGTTCCTAAGAACATCCAAATAGACTTAAGCATTTCAACTAGTGCAAAACCCTTTACAACCAATCAAGCTTTGAAATCTCTCTTTATTAGTGCAAAACCCTTTGTCATTAATCAAGCCTTTTATTTCGGATTTTCATGGCTCTAAGCCTTGTATTGAGTTGTGACTTAAACACTCTCATGTAAGTCATATGTTCATTACTTTCCAGAAGTAATCAACTTGAATCAAACAATTTCATTGTAAGTTGTAAGCTCTTTACTTTCTTAAAAGTAACATGAATTCATCATCTTCAACAAGTGACGACTTTAACCTCCTAGGTTTTGAAGAAACAACGTTTTACACAAAACTGGTCTCTCATGTAGCCAAGAAAGACCAGTTTCTTGTGACATAACATTAACATTATTTGTGGCTCTTTGAATAATTTCTCCCACTCTGTCTTCTTAGAAATAAACTTGTATTTTAGAAAGACAGCTTCACGAGCCACAAACCCGTTGTACTTGTGATTATAATAAGGAAAAATGAGCATTTTTGAAAACTTACAACCATGGTACCCTACCATTTCATATCGCATATGATTCGTTTTAGATTTAGTGGAAAAATAATTTAGACAAAATGATAAAATCCCCAAAAGGATCAAGTAACTCAAAGTAACTTGATCGAAGTCCAAACCATATCGAATAGCATTTGACTTCTTTATCCAACCACACATTATCCCATAATTGTGCTAAGAGAGATTAATTTGTGATACTATATCACAATTCATTTGGCTTGCATCAAAGTCTTCACTTGATAATCCCATCACGACTAAATCGTGATTCCTTGAACTCTTTGAACTTCTTCAAAGATTTCTCTATTTACCTTATTAAGTGAACACATTAGCGTCAACTTAAATCGTTGGTAAAATAAAATGATCAACCTATTTTGGATTAATGATTTACAACCTCGATCTCCTTTTCAACCAAAAGGCACGAGACATCTTGCTTTGAATACAAGATACGCATATACCATAAGATCTAATGGTTTCAAGAGTACTTGATAACTCTTTGCGTTCATCATTCCAGAATCTAAGGTTTAATCTTAGGTTACCAATTTGAGTCTTGCATCATCTTCATGATATATCATTCTAGTTTGGTTTAGAATATAATCACCTTGATAATGGGCTAGCCATACATCAAATCATGGTGTATAGGGTCACAAAAGTGAAACCTCTTTTATATCTTAACAAATTTATATTCTTATTTGGAGTTTATGCACTTAATAGTCACAGTTAAGTACAACTTTAAACTCAATAACTAGATTGAGTACACAATGACTCTATCTCTCAACATCATTGTTGCTAGTCGTCATATTCTAATCATCCTATGTATCAAATACAATAATGAAAACCTCCACTGGTTTCTAATATTGACGAAGTAGTACTAGCAAAATTTATGTCAATCAAATAATCATATAAAGAAGAAGGTCCCATTAGATGTCCCACAACTAACTTGTTGATTCTTCAATAATTTGGGGTAGTTTCCTTTCTAGTGTCCAACAATTAAGACAATGGAAACTTTATCGGTCGGGATTGATAGGTTTAGTATCGTTATTCTCAATAACTTTACTTTTAACATTTCCTTGTATCAATTCCATTCTAATTTGACTTCTTTAAAACCTTATCCTTTTCTTAACGGTTTAAGAGAATGCTCCCACTCATTTCAATGAGTCTTTGCTAAGAGAAGCAAAATTGAAATTTATGAAGACTACTCTTCAACTTATTCGTTTAGTCTTAAAACTTTCATTGAAGCGGTTGCGGTATTTTGGTCAATTTTGATTTCAATCAAATCTAGTTACCAAAATGATGTAACGTTTCAAAGTACTTAACTCAATTAAGCATATGAGAAACAATTAATTGTAAGTAGATATGTTAGTCAAGAATCAAAAACCCTTTTGATCACGAATAACTTTTATCTATACTCTTCACAAGAGATCCTTACAATGGATAATACGAGGTTTTTAGAAGAAAATTCATATTTTGTCTTTAGTTACGATGTTTTAATGGAGATTTGAATAAAAAATCGAAATGATGTCGTATGTGAATTGTGGTAATGAAATAGAACAATATGATAACGGAATAGTGGAAAACAAAAACATTTGTCGTTATAATAATACTTGTAAATAATTTAACAAGTAAAGCATTTATATAGTGACCTCTACCCAACTATTATAAATGATTCCAAGATCCAAATTCATATTAACCTGGGCACGTTAGGGCCGATTCATCCCTTATCAATATAACTTGGTGGATTAACTCTTTAATCGATTCTACTTTTAGAACTCTTGGTCGATAAAATTACATTAATATTTATCTTTAGCCCGGAACACATGCGACTACGGTCACGAATACTTCCGTTGATCTCAATCCAAATTTCGAATAAATGTGTCCATGATCCAAATCCACATCAACTTGGGCACGGTAGGGCCGATTCATCCCTTATCAACATGAATTCGGTGGATAGACATTTATCACCAACTTCCCCTACGTAACAAGGTTTGTACCCCGGTAGGGCCGAGCGCACACCCTCATGAAATAGGTTTTCATGGTTTCTATTTTTTGGTAAGGCTAAGTCTCAATTGTTTATTTTAGCGAGAGGTCATGTCAATTTATTATCTATCACGTTTTAAGTGAACTTAAGCGGTGAACTACGATAATTATAATTGACACGGTCGATATACTCGATTAAAATGATAATGCATGTTTTAGTTATGGCGATTTAGCGATGCATGCAACATATAAATAAAATGCAAAACATAAATAAAATCATAGTATGGCCTTCCTAAAGTAGAAAATCTAATTAACTATTACATATTCGGAAACCAACTCCATTGGTCCCTTGAACTTCGGTTTTTGGTACGCATCTCGAGGTAACATCGTCTTTAATGGATCGCCTTCTCGAGTCACACGGTCTTCAAGGATCTCCGGAATAAATAAATTACATAACAAATTACATAATTTCCTATTATACATTTGTAATTAAAATAAAAATAAATCTATTAAATTACAAAACGGTGATACGAGATCACAATAAATTACAACCGAATCGATATTCCCATACATTTCGGGTAATACCAATTAAAAACTAAGGCCATACTAAGTAAAATTACATAATTCAAAAATTACATAAACTTAAAATATGACATTCATAAATAAAATGCAGCATTATAATATGTATGAACATGCCCAATTTTATCCTAAATCGCCTTTAAGGAGCCAATATCGTATATTAAATGGTTTTTACGGATTTGCGTGATTCAACCTTTTAAAATCACAAAAATTACATAAAATCATATTTATGCACAAGTTAATTACCCTAACCAACTTAGGACTCAAAATTAGTCTCCACTAATATATTGACAATAATTAACTTATATTTCTTAAAATTGTTCAGTAATGGACTCAAAATTACAATATAATGCTATAAACTTCAAATACATCACAAAAATTTCAAATAAATTTGAAATTTGAAATTTAAACTCATGAACATTCTGGAAAATACCATGACACTCATAATGTTTTCCACTTAAAAAATCAACATAATATTAATCCTAAAACACCCCATTATTTCGGTCCATATTAAGATAAAATGGATTCCATTTTATCTTTGTCAATTTGCCACATGTCACATGTCATGTAAAATTGTTATGTATTTTTAACATATTAAAAATCAACGCATTAATAAAAATACGTCATATACAAAATCGACTTAGTAATTCATAATTACTTGTACCAAAATAATTTACCAATTATAAATCACAACATCTTGTATTTATAATAAATTATTCATTCAAATGCTATTGTTTCCTTAAACAATAATTTCATCTAAGTAATAAAATAATTTGATCACTTAGACCGTACCTTATTTAATCAAATTATAATGAGATACGTAAATATTACTTCCAAAGTCGTCCGTCAATTTTAAGTAATTTAATTAACCTGTATCGTCATACGATCAATTAAACAATCAATTAAGAGTGTTACCCTTTAGATATGACCTAAGGGGATCAACTGATCACCACCGTCGCACGACAGTAATGTCAAACTCTAGTCAGCCAATCGTTACCGATATGTGTGGACCAGTTGACAGTAAAATATTACTTCCCACATGTATTCTTAAAATGAGATTTAAACATGTGATCATCATGATCGACAGTTGTGATCGCATTATTGTCGGAGGACACATATTCCAACATTACCTTGTGAAGAGAAAAAGCATAAAGTAAGATGCCATCCTTGGCATTTAGTGAGGCTCTAACCGTGTTCCCTCCTTCAATTTGAGAGAATTAGTTCTCTTATTTTATTCTTACACATCACATGCAAAAGTTTATGCATTATTCTCTCTTCTCTTTAATCTTCATCTAAAATATGAGAAGATTCAATCAAAATTGTTCAATAAAATTACTCTTATTATTAGTGTAATATATGAGTATTAGTAATCATTTTTATGGTAAACAACTAAACAAATATCTAGCACATATTATTTAGTAGAGATAAGGGATAATCTTGGGTGCAATCAAGAGGAGTGGCTTCTATACTTGAAGTCTTTGGAGGATCATCCTATTACTCATCATAGCTCAAGAACAAGTGAAGGTAGGAGACATTACTTGTGCCCATAAACTGAAATATTCAATGTAAGGAACCGGTTTTCCTCTACACTTATTTATATGTTTTGCATGCATAAGATCCTTAAGTTTTTATGACTAAAACTTTTAACTAAAATATGTGATATTTAAAATATGATTTCCATCAAGTGGTATCAGAGCATTATGGTTGTTGTATGCAAGATCGGGATCGTTTTTCCGAGATAATACGATTAACGAATAAAACTTGAAATTTAGGATTTATGAAGATAAATCACGAAATAATTTTGCATGTTAAAATTTTCTGGTTCTAAATGGATTTTAGGTCATATGGGATGATTTATGGATTTTTTATTGTTCATTGTATATATTATTGGCATTATAATATGATTTTTATTACAAAAATGTCATTTTTGGACGAAAAATAGCTAAACTTCGAATGTTCTAGTGGTTTTTGGATATGTTTTCACATGTAATACATACTGATGGCCTGTAAATTTTCATATTAAAATAAGTTGTTTTGCTCGAAATATGAATTTTATAATTTAAAATCGTATTTAAATGGGTAAATAGGTTAATATGAGTTATATTTCGAATATGGTCATGGAAATTTAGTATGTTTTCACATGAAATTTTACAAGATGTGTGTAAAATATTTGGCTATAGTAAAGTCTTTTTGCATGATTTATGAATTTTTGATGAAAAATCACATAAATAGTGACTATATTTAGTATATTATGCTAAAACATACTTCATGACTAAGGAAAAAAGTTACATGTTGCATTTTATCTTTTATCTCAGATCTAAAAGTGAAAAGTTGATGAATATAATTTTTCTCATATTTTAATGGTCATATTTGTTAAAACCGATAAACCGCAACATTGTTTTTCTCGATAAATTAGTTTATTGACCGTGTCAATTTCAATTGTCGTAGTTCACCGCTTTAGTTCACTTAAAACGTGATAGATAATAAATTGACATGACCTCTCGCTAAAATAAACAATTGAGACTTAGCCTTACCAAAAAGTATAAACCATGAAAACCTATTTCGTGAGGGAGTGCGCTCGGCCACACCGGGGTACAAACCTTGTTATGTAGGGGAAGTGGGTGATAAATGTCTATCCATTGAATTCATGTTGATAAGGGGATGAATCGGCTACACCGTGCCCAAGTTAATGTGAATTTGGATCATGGACACATTTATTCGAAATTTGAGTTGAACTCAACAAAAGTATTCTCGACCATAGCCGGATGTGTTTGGGCTAAAGATAAATATTAATGTAATTTTATCGACCAAGAGTTCTAAAAGTAGAATTGATTAAAGAGTTAATCCACCGAGTTATATTGATAAGGGATGAATCGGGTACACCGTGCCAAAGTTAATATGAATTTGGATCTTGGAATCATTTATCATAGTTGGGTAGAGGTCACTATGTAAATGCTTTACTTGTTATTATATTTACAAGTATTGTTATAACGATAAATGTTTTTGTTTTCATTATTCCGTTATAGTATTGTTCTATTTCTTTACCTCAAATTATACGATATCATTTCGATTTTATTTCAAATCTCCATTAAAACATCGTAACTAAAGACAAATATGATTTTTCTTCTAAAACTTCGTGTTATCCATTGGAAGGATGTCTTATGAAGAGTATAGATAAAAGTTATTCATGATCAAAAGGGTTTTTGATTTTCGACTAACATATCTACTTACAATGAATGGTTTCTCACATGCTTAATTGAATTAGGTACTTTGAAACGTTAAATCATTTTGGTAACTAGATTTGTAGGAAATCAAAATTGACCAAAATACCGCAACCACTTCAATGGAATTTTTAAGACTAAACGAATGAATTGAAGAGTAGTGTTCATGAAATTCAATTTTGCATCTCTAAGCAAAGACTCATTGAAATAAGTGGGAGCATTCTCTTAACCGTTAAGAAAAGGACGAGGTTCAAAGAAATAAAATTAGAATGGAATTGATACAAGGTAATGTTAAAAGAAAAGTTATTGAGAATAACGATACTAAACCTATCAATCCCGACCGATAAAGTTTCCATTGTCTTAAGTGTTGGACGCTAGAAAGGAAACTACCCCAAATTATTGAAGAATCAACAAGTTAGTTGTGGGACATCTAATGAGACCTTCTTCTTTAAATATTTATTTGATTGACATAAATTTTGCTAGTACTACTTCGTCAATATTAGAAACCGATGGTGGTTTTCATCATTGTATTTGATACATAGGATGATTAGAATATGACGACTAGCAACAAATGATGTTGAGAGATAGAGAAATTGTGTAATCAATCTAGTTTTGGGTTTAAAGTTGTACTTAATTATGACTATTAAGTGCATAAACTCTGAATAAGAATATAATCTTGTTAAGATACAAAAGAGGTTTCACTTTTGTGACACTATACACCACGATTTGATGTATGGCTAGCCCATTATCAAGGTGAATATATTCTAAACCAAACTAGAATGAAACATCATGTAGATGATGCAAGACTCAAATTGGTAACCCAAGATTAAACCTTAAATTATGGAATGATGAACGCAAAGAGTTATCGAGTACTCTTGAAACCATTAGATTGTTAATCTTATGGTATATGCGTATCTTATATTCAAAGCAAGATATCTCGTGCCTTTTGGTTGAGAAGGAGATCGAGGTTGTAAATCATTGATCCAAAATAGGTTGATCATTTTCTTTTACCAACGATTTAAATTGACGCTAATGTGTTCACTTAATAAGGTAAATAGCGAAATCTTTGAAGAAGTTCAAAGAGTTCAAAGAATCACGATTTAGTCGTGATGGGATTATCAAAGTGAAGACTTTGATATAAACCAAAGGAAATGTGATATAGTATCACAAATTAATCTCTCTTAGCACGCATTATGGGATAATGTGCGGTTGGATAAAGAAATCAAACGCTATTCGATATGGTTTGGACTTCAATCAAGTTACTTTAAGTTACTTGATCCTTTTAGGGATTTTATCATTTTGTCTAAATTATTTTTCCACTAAATCTAAAACGAATCATATGAGATATGAAATGGTAGGGTACCATGTTTGTAAGTTCTCAAAAGAAACAAATGCTCATTTTTCCTTACTATAATCACGAGTATAACGGTTTTGTGGCTCGTGAAGCTGTCTTTCTAGAATACAAGTTTATTTCTAGAAGACAGAGTGGGAGAAATTATTCAAGAGCCACAAAGACTGTTATGTCGCAAGAAACTAGTCTTTCTTGGCTACATGAGACATTTTGTGTAAGACGCTGTTTCTTCAAAACCTAGGAGGTTAAAGTCATCACTTGTTGAAGATGATGAATTAGTGTTACTTTTAGAAAGTAAAGAGCTGGCAACTTACAAAGAAATTGTTTGATTCAAGTTAATTACTTCTGGAAAGTAATGAACATATATGACTTACATGAGAGTGTTTAAGTCACAACTCAATACAAGGCTTAGAGCTATAAAAATCCGAAATAAATTCCAAGTGAATTGTTAGATATCAAAGCCTGATTGGTGGCAAAGGATTTTGCACTAGTTGAAATGCTTAAGTCTATTTGGATCTTCTTAGGATTGTGTTTCATTATGAGATATATAGCGAGTGAATCTAAAACCCACTTCTTCAATTAGAAGGAATGTATTCAATACATGTCTTGAGTTTTGTAGATTTTTGCAATCCTAAGATAATGTGCAACTTAAGAGATAGTCTTGAGTAGGACATCAATGAGTTGGAATCAATGTTTTGATCATGTTATAAAACTTTTCTCGATAGGTCGAGAAGTTGTGTTTATACATAAAGTTTAGTGGGAGTTACGGTAATTTTAATTAGTCTAATATGTGGATGACATATTGATCATTGGGAATGATTTAAGACTTGGAGATATATAATACATCTTTAATATCCATATTTATGAAGAGAAATCCACATGATATTAGCGTCAAATAAGAAGTCTTATGTTGATAAGATTCATGACTAGTTAAATCAAGTTGAACATATTTGATTGATTCCATTTGCTTCCGCTGCCGGATCAATTAAATGAGTAATGATGTATACCACTTCATATACTTTGAGTATGATGAATTGTTTCAAAACGAATTTAAGTAATAGTTACCAAATAGCCATATTGATTATTCTTAAGTGCTTGAAGAAGCATTAAAGATGCAAAGTTAAGTGTTTTTGCAATTCACAAATTTGTGTAAGGGCTTACACTAATGACTGTTGAGATTGTATAAGGTTTCGGACAAAAACCGTATTCGAAACACCTAAAGATGGTTAAGGAACCATTGTGCCTATGTTATTTAAGAAGTGGATTTTCTAGAATTGTTCTAGGCAATAAAGAACAATGAGAGATACTTACAACGGAAATTGAGTACACTTGCAATCATGAGATGTGCAAGAGGATGGATCCCACACACTGTGAAAACAGTGGGAGCTATTCTAAGGCTAGAGAGCTTATGTCTAGATTGGATCTAGACACGTACTCAGAAAGTTTTGTAATGCAAATATATACGTTACAAAGGAAAACGAGTATGTAGTAAGGTTGAGTAAGGTACAAGAAGTTGATAAAACCTACTAACCAAAGCCTTCTCATAGGCTTAACATGATGAGTCATGTCATATGTCATTTCAATAACATTGAGATGAACAACTACATATAAGATGAAAATTGATTATAAAAATATGAAGTAGTAATCAGGTATTGACTATTCATATTAGATAATCACATTTGTCGTTAGAGTTTTTAAATCTAAAAAACTCCTTTTATATTTTGTTACATCCAAACGGGTTGTAGAGACAATATTGAACCTCGTTAAAGTGAACTCGGATTAACATGGTATTTGCCCATAGTCACTTGTATGAGGTGATGTCTCGAAGTGACTAGAGTGTGATGCAATTGATGGCAAGTTCAAGTGCCATAGAGTCATATGAGATGACTAGTCGATCACATAGGCAGGCTGTTAGGAACACTTTATCGGGCCCAGTGACCGCTTATAGAGTTCTGGCAAATTTATATAGCCTGGTCGTTGCGAGAGCAACTATAGTATTCTAATGAGTTGATTCTTTTGACTAAATACTGTTCACCAAAGGTGGCACGGTTTCAAATTAACTTTGATTTATGTTACTACGACCTTCGTAAATGGGGTCAAATGGGCATATTTTGGGTTATGATGGTTGTGGCTAGTCGAAGGGAATAGTGCGATAGGAATTGTCCACCCCCTTGTCAGGGTTTAAACAATATCTCAGGGCCACTCGAGGAGTAATGAACTGGAAATGCGTGGCCACGGTCAGAAGGTATCTATGGTAGATAAATTCCGGTCAAATCAGTTATTCTCCAGATCGGGGAAACCACTCTCGATATGATCACTTGAAAGTATGACCTGAAAGACACCTTGCATTGAGTGGGAGATAGTAATAGGGCAAGAGAATTGGTGAAGCACACTTGTCGAGGACAAGTGGGAGATTGTTCGAGTGTCCCCGACAATAATGCGATCACAATTATCGATCATAAAGATCACATGTTTAAATCTCATTTTTAAGAATACGTAAGGGATAATTCATTTTATAGTCAACTGATCAACATTAATCGGTAACGATTGGCTTGCTAAAGCTTGACGTTACTGTCGTGGGACGGTGGTGGTCAGTTGATCCCTTAAGGTCACACCTAAAGGATGATGCCCTAATATGTAAAATTGATTAGTTATATGACGATACAAGTTAATCAATTCCTTAAAATTGAACAATTCAATTTGTGAGAGAGAATATTGATATCTTATTGTAATGGGATTAAATAAGATTTATTTTAGTAATTGAAATACTTTATTACTAAAATTGTTTATTGTTTGAGAAACAATAGAGATAAGAATGAATGGTTGATTATAATTACAAGATGTTGTGAATTATAATTAAATGACCCATTTTATTTATGTGATCAAGTATCACTAATCAATTTGTTGAAAGTAATTTAATTAATTTATAAAAATGATATTTATGTGATAAATATGCATTTAATTAATTATTAACATGTAACATACTACATGTGACATATTGTGTGACAAATGACAAATTGACAAAATAAAATGGTAGTCCATTTTACATACATGGACCGAAATAGAGGGAGTTATGGTGGATTATGGGTGAGTTATTTTATGTGATAGAATATTATATTCATGCCTACACCATGTAGCTTACACACCTACTCTTACATCTCTTACACAACCTATTACCTTGTGAAGAGAAAAAGCATAAAGTAAGATGCCATCCTTGGCATTTGGTGAGGCTCCAACCGTGTTCCCTCCTTCAATTTGAGAGAATTAGTTCTCTTATTTTATTCTTACACATCACATGCAAAAGTTTATGCATTATTCTCTCTTCTCTTTAATCTTCATCTAAAATATGAGAAGATTCAATCAAAATTGTTCAATCAAATTACTAATATTATTAGTGATCTAGCACATATTATTTAGTAGAGATAATGGATAATCTTGGGTGCAATCAAGAGGAGTGACTTCTATACTTGAAGTCTTTGGAGGATAATCATATTACTCATCATAGCTCAAGAACAAGTGAAGGTAGGAGACCTTACTTGTGCTCATAAACCGAAATATTCAATGTAAGGAACGGTTTTCCTCTATACTTATTTATATGTTTTGCATGCATAAGATCCTTAAGTTTTTATGACTAAAACTTTTAACTAAAATATGTGATATTTAAAATATGATTTCCATCAATATCGTCCCAGGAAAACAGACAAAAGAGATCGAACCAGACATAGACACTCAACCAAAGGCTCCCGAGAATTCAATCCTCAAATAGCTCTAGAAGGCAAAAGCCGAAATCTCAATTTGGCAACTGATTGCTACATCCTTCGAGCATCGGCAGACTTTGCTACAAGCCTTGGGAAAATTAACTGTGCCCTCTACCTCTTCCCCTGAAGAAATAGTGGCACATATGAGAAGGGACGCCCCTGACTTGAACAACCCGGTCGTCTTCTCTGACGAGGATATCCCTCCCTTCGGAGCCGATCATAATCTTGCCTTGTACATTGCTGTACAATGTCTCAAGAAGAATGTGCCCATGGTCCTTGTGGATGACGGATCCGCAGTAAATGTCATTCCTCTCAAGACGGCTCACAAACTGGGCATTAAGGAAGCTGATTTGGTCCCGAAAAATCATGGAGTACGCGCTTATAACGGCACTCGTCGTAAGGTCGCAGGGCTTATCACTCTAACCTTCGCAACCGGACCACTGGAAAGGCAAACCAGTTTTCAGGTGGTCGACATCGACGCCTCCTTCAACATGCTTCTGGGACGTCCCTTGATTCACGCCGTCAAGGCAGTTACCTCAACTCTCTACCAGAAGATCAGGGTCCCCTTCATCGGGAAAACAATCACAATTCCTGCTTCCCCGATCAAAGCTGTCATGAGAAAGGGAATAGCCTCCCAAGCCATTGAGGAGGACGATAATGAAATGTGGGGATTCCAAGCCGTGAACGCCATAACTGACGAGTCAACACCCTCTGATTGTGATCCATTTGCCAACCTCACAGTCAACCGCATTCTGATGCGCCAGGGTTACTTCCCGGGTTTACCTCTCAATCCACTGAAAAGCACCTTGCCTTTTTTTAAACAGGCTAAGGTCCCCAACATCTCCTTCGGGCTAGGATACGAGCCTACCGATGAAGATATCCAGAAAATGAACCTCCTGGTTCGAAAGCGCAAGAAGCACGGGGTTATCCTCCGTCCCTATCATCTGACCCTCAATGGATACTTTGTCCCCGAGGGAGAGTCCGAGCTCTACCATGGCTTTCCGGAGCCGATCTATGACTCTGTGGCCAAGGTCAAGTACCCGGGTGTGGAAGGCTTCCAGGACTGCTACTTCATCTCTAACAATACTGAAGCTGCATCAACTGAGTCTAAGCCGTCCTGATGCCTCGACGAAAAAGCTGTCACTCTCCTCTTTGGAGAGGACAACATCAAGCGCCTCAACTATGAGGACATTATCAACATCGCTCTGAAGGACAATCAATTTGACCCAACCGCCTTAATCTCCGACACTGACCTGGAGAAAGCTACACATGGCTGGAGGAAGACCATCCAGTGGACCGATCGCCGAGGTCGCGTTCTTAAGATCACAACTAGAGAAGGCCCAATGTTCAAAGAGGGAAGTAAAGAAGAATCTGAATCTGAGTCTGAGTCGGAGTCGGAGTCGGATTCTGTCATAGCTCCTAACACTCCTGATGTCCCAGTCAAGGTCCCCTTCCCACTGTTTTATCACAAAGTAGTGGTTAATTTAGTGGCTGAGTCTACTAGGGTCATCCCCACTCCCGTGAAAGGTGATAACCTGGAGCCTGTTCCAGGGGCCACCTCCTCTACTGTGTCGCCTCTGACTGACCATGAGATGTCTGTCCTCTCCAAGCTTTTCGCTCGTGTCAACTTAATGAACGCTAAGTTTGCTTATGACTCGTCTCAATTTAACTGCAATGCAATTCTGAATGACTATGAGGAATTCGCCTTGAGTGACTAACCACCTCACCTAGCCAAAGAACTTGACAAACGGGAAACCAGAACCCTCATCATTGAGGAGACCGAACCTATTAATGTAGAAACCGACAACACACCTCAAGAACTCAGGATAGGGACAACCCTTGACCCCTCGGAAAGACAACAGTTCATTGACCTCCTCCACGAATACAAGGATGTGTTCGCCTGGTCCTACAGATATATGTCTGGGATTGACAGGGAAATTGCTGAACACCGGATACCCATTAAGGCCGGAGCCAAACCCGTGAAGCAGAAGCTACGCCGAATGCGTCCTGAATGGGCCCTGAAAATCAAGGAAGAAGTAGACAAACAGTTCAAGGCTAGTTTCATCAAAGTGTCTGAGTACTCTGACTGGGTGGCCAACATCTTCCTGTACCAAAGAAAGACGGGAGAATTCGGGTTTGTGTCGAGTTCAGGGATCTGAACAAGGGAAGTCCAAAGGACGACTTCCCTTTACCACATGTTGATATTCTGGTGGATAACACCGCCGAGCATGCCCTCCTATCATTCATTGACGGGTACGCTGGGTACAACCAGATCAAAATGGCCGAGGAAGACATGCACAAAACTGCATTCATTACACAGTGGGGTACATATTGCTACACGGTCATGCCTTTCGGCCTCATCAACGCCGGAGCAACCTATCAAAGAACCGCTGCCACTCTCCTACATGATATGATGCACAAGGAGGTAGAGGTATATGTCGATTACATGATTGTCAAATCAAGATAACGGGACGGCCACATCAACGCCCTTCGGAAATTCTTCGCTCGTCTGCGGAAATACAACATGAGACTAAATCCTCAGAAATGTGCATTCGGGGTCACCTCGGGAAAACTCTTGGGACATATCATCAGCAAAAGAGGCATTGAGATTGATCCAACCAAAATCAAAGCCCTTCAACAAATGCCACGGCCTAAGAACGAGAAGGAAATTCGGGGATTTCTCGGTCAGGTTCAATACATCAGCCGCTTCATTGCCAAGCTCACCATGATTTGTGAACTAATATTCAAGAAACTTCGCGCCTCCGATCACACTGATTGGGACGACGACTGCCAAAAGGCCTTCGACAGGATAAAGGAAATCATATCCAAACCTCATGTCCTCATGCCACCTCAACCGAGGATCCCTTTATCCCTATACCTGACTGTTACCGACACAGCCATGGGAGCGATGTTAGCACAAATGGTCGACGGCGAAGAACGAGCCATCTACTACATCAGCAAAAAGTTCATTGAGTACGAGACAAGGTACACCCAACTGGAGAAGACATGCCTTGCCCTAGTATGGTCAACAAAGAAGCTGCGGCATTACATGCTCAGCTACACGATCCACATCTACTCCAAGATGGACCCAGTCAAATATATCTTCGAAAAACCCGTACTAAATGGAAGGCTGTCTAGGTGGACACTCATGCTGTCCGAGTTCGACCTCAGGTTTGTACCCCTCAAGGTTATCAAGGGAAGAGCAGTCGCCGATTTCCTAGCAGAGAATCCCGTCAACGAGGATCCAACGACCGACACATGGTCACTTCCTGACGAGGACATCCTTTGTGCTGACTCCGACGCATGGGACCTATACTTCGATGGTGCATCTAACCTGAGAGGCTTCGGGGTAGGAATCCTTGTAATATCACCAGAGGGAGAACATGTTCTGATATCAGTCAAACTAGACTTCGCCGTCACCAACAATGCTGCTGAATATGAAGCATGCCTCATTGGCCTACAAGCAGCCATCACACTTGGCATCAAGAGACTGAGGGTCCACGGCGATTCCCCGCTCATCATCAATCAGGTGTCCGGATCATGGAAAATCCGAAGTGACAGCTTAGCTCCCTACCGAGCGAAAATCAATCAAGAGGCCGAGTTCTTCGACCAAATCGACTACTTCCACTTGCCACGAGAGGAAAATCAATTTGCTGATGCCCTGGCAAAACTTGCCGCACTCGTCAATATACCTGACGATATGACTTCGATGCCCCTATGTGTAGAGAAGGAGCGAGCCAACTCACATTTGTGCCATCAACGACGACGAGGAAAGCCATGATGAACCTTGGTACCAAGCCATCCTCAACTACAAAACCAAAAACGAATTCCCTCCCAACTCTGATCAAAGAGGACAAAGAGCCATCCGTTTTCTTGCATCATAATTCGTGATAAACCAAGACCAATTATACAAGAGAACACCCCAAGTAATTCTCCTCCTTTGCATTGACCATCACAAAGCCAAAAAAGTCATGGGAGAGGTCCACGATGGAGAATGTGGCCCTCACATGAGCGCAATGATGCTTACCCGGAAGATCATGCGGCTAGGTTACTACTAGACCACCATGGAAGCCGATTGCCGTAACTACGTCAAATATTGCCACAATTGCCAAATCTTCACCAACATGCAACACATACCACCATCCCTTTTATACACCATGATGTCACCCTGGCCTTTCACAACCTGGGGCATCGACATCATCGGGAAAGTCAACCCGATAGGAACTAAGGGGCAATGCTTCATCCTCGTCGCCATCGACTACTTCACCAAATGGGTGGAAGCACAGTCATATGCAATATTGACCACCAAACAAGTGGCCAAGCTCATCCAAAACAACATCATCTGCAGATATGGGGTACCCCATTAAATCATCAGCGATCAAGGCTCTCACTTTCGGGCGGAAACACAGACCTTGCTGGACAAATACAATATCAAGCGACATCGATCATCCCCTTACCGTCTCCAAACCAACGGAGCAGTAAAGGCAGCTAACAAAACTCTTGTCACCATTATCAAGAAAATGCAAGACAACTACCACGATTGGCCGAGCAAACTCCCATTCGCAGTTTGGGGATACCGAACCTCCATTCAAACACCGACAGGCGCCACACCCTTCTACCTAGCATACGGTATGGAGGCGGTTCAACCAGTAGAGTTAGAGGTCCCATCTCTCCGCATACTACTGGAGAGTCAAGTTCCTGAGGCGGAATGGACCCGTCGAAGGTACGAACAACTCACTTTTCTAGACGAGCGGCGGCTCATTGCCTTGCACAACGTCTAGCTATACCAACGACGTATACAACGGGCATTCAACAATAAAGTCAAACCCAGGAACATCCAGGAGGGCGACTTGGTCCTCAAATCGGTTCGAGCATCATTACCCATCGATCCGAGGGGAAAATTCAAACCCAACAAGGCCGGGCCATACCTGGTCAAGAAAATACTTTCGGGGGGCGCAGTGAGACTGAGTGACCTAGATGGGGGAGGATTTTACAAACCCGACCAACCTAGACCAACTCAAGAAATACTACCCTTGAACCGTAGCAACCAACGACCTAACCCTAGTTCTACAACCAGCAACCACCTCAACTCTTTTCAAGTCAAGTTCCTTAATGCATTCTGATTTGAAATTGCATGTTTTATCGAGTCTAAGTTGCGGCACCTTGCCCATTTTGAATGTCCTTTGATCTATCAAAGGCAACATCCATGTGCACTAAAATAAACAAAATCCCTGAACTACGAGCATGGTTTGATTTCACCTCTTCAGGTGGATACGTAGGCAGTCCCTCTTATACCTGGGGAATACAACCACAAAACCCAATCAAATTCACAAAACATTTTGAACTACAATCATGGTTTGATTTCACCTCTTCAGGTGGATACATAGGCAGTCCTTTCTTACGCAAGAAGGATACAACCATCCCCACAATCGAAACAAAAAACCCACATACAAAAAACATCCCCATCAAAAAAAGAAAGGGAAAACCATTCCCTTTCCCACAAAAATACAAAAGAAGCCTTTCTCCCTTCCCACAAAAAATCCCACTTTCCCAAGTGCAAATGTTTAGGACGATTCAAACCGAGTTGCCTTTACAAAATGGATGGAAGAAACAAGCGTTCACAATTTTTAACACGAGCAATCCTCTTATTTAATTAATAATGGGAGGGATTACAATTTCAACAATAAATAAAGCTCGACGAGTTTACAACTTGTCCAAGCTAAGGTGTAAACTAAAACACCTCACATAATAAAACTAGCACAAAACACACAAAACATAGCTAGTACAACATAATCAAAACTCACAACACTAATACAACATAATAATAAAGTAGGGTAATGGAGGTCTTCACTCTTCCATTCTACCCTTGCCTTTTCCTTCGTGGTACATCTTCCCCTTGTTCTTCTTGTTGGCCCGCCTAGCATGGATTTCCTCCTCGGAACGGATCCTCAATGGATCTACAACGGCCTCCGGTCTATTGCAAGACCCCATGTTCAGCCCAAAACGAGCCCATGCACGGCCCACCATATTCTTGGGACCCGAGCTTCTCCTCTTTGGTGGCCTCATCACATCGGGGCTAACCCCATCAATGTACTCCTCAAAGAAGGCACGGTTGGCCTTGCCAACCTCTTGATACTTCTAGTCGACAACCTCGTCCTTACGGGATTTGGACCTTTCTTCCAAGGACGGAGCTCTTGACCACTTGACATAAGCGGGAGTCACCCATGTCGTGGCAACGGGGTTTGGTACCTCCCAAAGCGGCCGAGTGGCCCACCACCTTTCGAAGATCTCCACAAGCTCGGAGTTTCGGAGGACATTCTCTTGGACAAGGGTATCTTGAGCGAGCACCTTTTGTTGCCGCCCCATTTGCCTCATGAGCCTTTCGGGATAGATGATGGAAGCAACCTTCAAACCCACTACCATCAAAGAACGAGGACTGGCACCCGAAGCGGGCAACCCCGTGAAAGACCGCAAGTGCCACCATGGCACCACCCAATGGATGTGAGGATCACTCTCCTCTGCCAATCTTGCGGCCCAATAAGCCTCGGTGGAAGTAAAACTATCCGAGTACAACTTCTTCCTCATGGTAAGGTGACGGAAGGAATAAGAAGAAGAATCAACCGGAGGCTCTACATACCTTAGCCTCTCCAATAGCCACACTTGGAGGATCCTTGGGGATCCGAATGAAGGAGCTTCTCCACAAGAGCCTTCCTTGTCCAAAGCTTGGATGATCTCGCCAAGCACCAGCCATGATGGATCTCTACCATGCTCCATTTGCTCAACCACATGTACAAGGATCATGCTACCATAGCATTTCGGTCCCTCCTTCTTCAAAGCATCAACAAAGAGGTATACATGGATAAGGCAAAAGGCAAGAGCCCTTCTCCTCGCCACCTCTGAAACAAGGGCATCTAATCGGTTTAAAAAGATGTTGATAAGAGCCACCATATCCACACCATGTTGGGCAAGAAGGAAGTTGACTTGACTCGTCGACAAGCCCAACATTAAACGGAATTTCTCCTTATAGCATAACCGAGTCGGAGGAACCACCGGAACACAACCCGGCCACCCACCAATGGCTCTAACTTCTTCGGCTAGCGGACAAATTTCACCTTTCGGGAAAACGAAAACATGGTGTTTCGAATCCCAAAACCGAGAGCATGCTTCGAGGAATGAGGATTGCACCTTGACTTGACGAAGCACCAACAATTGACCAACTCCCATGCAAATGAGTTGATACTTTTCGGGAGGCGACAAATCCTGGCACCATTGTCGCAACGCATTCTCAAAATCATCCATGAAATATTTTTGTGGAAGAAGAAGAGGTTTTGTAGAGATGTTTTTGTGTTTCGGATGATGAAACAATGAAGCACAAACATCACTATTTATACAAAACAATCAGCGCATTTTTCAGAAAAAAGGGAGAGCCGGCTTCTATCGCCCAATAGCTCGCGCCTCTTTAGGCCCGTTCTCAGGATTCCCACCTTGAATTGTCCCTTTCAAGTTGTGTTTTCTCCTGACACCTCAAACCTCTCGCCGGAATGCCCGCGCCTCTTCGGAATGGTCCAAGACATTTTGTGTTTCCTCACATTCACATTTCCTTGCTTTCGCGTTTTACGAAATCCGACACGGTTTCCATGACGCAGCTTTAAACATACGTATTTTTCTTTCTTTTTTTAAAAAAGGGGGAAGGGCTAGTCGCCCCGATCCGCGACGGATCGCTTCCATGTCAATCAAAATTCCGAAAAAAATTTTGCTTTTTCGCAATTTTCCCAGCAAAAAATAAAAATCAAAAATTGATAACACGACATCAGTTTTACTCAAAAATTCAAGCACTCACAAATTCGAGTCTTGACCCCACAAAAATCGAATCAAATATACTCGTAAAAATGTTTTCTAAAAAAAATTCATCCCTGACGGTTTGAGTTTGAATTTTTTTGAGTCGAAAATCAATTTCAATAATTCCGACGCAATTTAATTCAAGACACGAGTTAATTCTCAATTTTCAATTCGATTCCTTTTGAGAAGTCCAAACGTGACGACTTGTCGCAGAATTTTAAAAATTTCAAATTCCAAAATTCAATTTTAACTTCAAGTCATCTTGGTTAATTTTGTTTTCGATCAAATGCTTTTACATGTTTAGGTTTATGCATACGTGCTACATATCGCCTGTTTTCTACACTAACGATGCAGGAACTAGTGCGAAGCAAAAAGGAGAATTGACAGCCGACTGCGCTCCTCCGAAACACAACACAAAAGAGCCAAAAATCACAAAATGAACCACAATCCAAAAACACATATATACAAACCGCCTCACGCAAAATACATCAACACACGTTTGATACAAACGACTGACCATACAAACATGATCTAGTACAGTGTAGATACCTCATTTCTGCACCTCCCGCAAACCACCCGGTGATGATTGGGCCGCATGTTTGGTACACGGAACGATTTGTGACAGTTCGTAAGTTTATCGTCAAGTGATCGCTCAAACACTTGTGTCTACCTCTTAATTGTCATCTACGCGCCGATACGGTCGTTTTTGCAGTAATTAGAGTTCATTTGGAGTTCGGGCCTAAAAACCGTCTTCATTTTCTAAAACCGAGTCAGAATGTTCTGGAATGTTCCGGATATTTCTATTCCATATTTTGCAATCTTTTAATCTTTGGTAAAGAATTTCCCGTAATATTCACACAAAATATTAAGGAAAACAAGATTAATTCGTTATTCCATAATCAAAACACGGAAATCTTTCTTCCGCAGGAGGAAACCACTTGGGAAAGGACGCAGCAAGTGCTGCGCCTCTTCCGAGAGACGCAGTGCCTGCTGCGCCTCTTCCCAAGTCCTTTTCTGCGTATTTTTCGTATCTTTTCATATCTTTTCGAGATTCACTTCCAAAGTTTCTCCGAAAAACCCTACTTCTGTCGTGTGATTAGTATAAATAGAGACGCTCGGTCACACATATTTCTCACGCGAGTGTCCGCCCTTCTCTTCTCCCTTTGCATTCTAGACCACGTTCTTACTTTTTGGCGTCTATGTGCTTGAACATTCGACCATGTAAGCTCGGATCCTTCTGAGTACTAGCCTCGTTTTGCATAATCGACCAATTTAACCAACTCCACATTAATCAACTTTAATCAATCTTATTCATTTTCCTCCTAGAGGGCACTTTCGTCGTACATTCGAGTCGAGCATCACTAAACGTTAACTTAGTTCATCTCGTTTCGTCAAACATGTAAGTCTGAGGGTGTAAATCCAATTTTATTCATTGTTCTTTTTTTTGTAATCACAATTGTAAGATTTATGTCGAAAATACTCTTAAAGCCGATTTGTAAAACCATGTTTTAAAACCTTTTTTACGAATTATCAGAAGACAGATGTCGAGAAAGGACGCGGCAACTGCTGCGCCTCTCCGAAGGGACGCAGTACCTGCTGCGCCTCTTCGTGAGGCTGCCGCAGTTCCTTCTTTCTTTCTTCTTCCTTCGTCTTTTGTCGATTCGTTTCTTTTATTTTCTTTCGTTTGTTCTTCGATTCTTTGATATAACGATTTAAACATAGTAATTTAATATATTATTCATCATCATTAGTACTTAATTCGTCATTAAATCCCGACTTAAATCCCTTATAACCAATATTTGCGGGTTTTCGTCATTAAAGTCAATCCGGGTTTTAGAGATTCGATTCATTAGTATTGAGTCTCTGGAATTCGATCTTTGACATATTCCTATCTGTTATTTATCATATCCATTATTAATTCATCATTAACAACTTTTTTAACCTAACTAATTCATTAATTAACCTTTTAATCTTGTAATTAACTCGTATTGTTTAATCCTATCCATGTTCATGCTTTGTCACTCCAATTCACATGTAAATAATCTGATAATCACTTTCATCTGAGTCAATTATTCATAATCGATCATTAAAATCACCAACGAATATTAACAATTTGCAATTCTGGCTTCACAGCCAGAACTGAGCCGAGGAACAGACGCAGCAACTGTTGCGCCTCTTCCAAGGGACGCAACTCTGTTGCGCCTGTTCCTTGTTGATTTCTGTCTCTGAACACCCATTTTGCCTTGACCTAGTTTATTAGTTTACGTATTAATTAACTATTAATCGTATTATCACCCTAATTCATGTTCGATAAATTATTCATTTATTCTTTATTTTCTAAAATCATCCGTTTTAAAAGTATTTTCGACATAAATCATTAATCCGATGTAATTATTGTAATTTTCCTTTATTGTATTTTCATTATTGTATTCCTTTTATTATTGCTTGTATGTTTTCAAATGTAATCAATCTAAATTCCTACTTCGACCCACTTGTATGTTAAATTACGTGTTTACCAACTTAGTTAATTCTCACATGTTAGGATTAAAACGTTGGATGTTGCATTGCATGCATATAATTGACAATACATCGAGTATAGACGATTTTCCCTAATCATTAGTAGAGGCCGCTATCGAGGCGGGCGGGATTAGGTGTTCGATCAAAAGAGCTTCCTAATACGTACCCTCACCCCTTACTCCAGATCTCTGTGAACATCCGTGTTCATTGGCATCCACGAGAGTCATTCTAGACATAGAATGCTAAGGGTAACGAGTTCTTGGTGTTCATGTCATTACTTTGTGTCTTGACATGGCACGAGATATTCAAACGGTTTCCAATTTTCCACAATAAATTGGTGGCGACTCCACAAATGCAAATAAACCAAAGAGTGAAAAGCTTGCTTCGCTTTTCGCCCACGTGGGCCCGCGTCCACAGTTTGGCGACTCCGCTGAGGATAATACACTTACGTGTAGCCAAAAGGGTGAAACTTGAACAAGGTTAGGGAATAGTTTGTAAAGACAATTGTCGGTTTTCATAACTCGGTCTTCCTAGATCGTTTCATTCGGTGTTCCTAAGCCCAACCCAACCCATTCGACCAATCGTCCCGTCTAAACGGTCCTAATTCTTATTTGGGCCTAAGGATGGATAGCGATTGACGTCATCCATACCATGTTACTTACTCTTGTTTGTATCAAGGACTTTCACTACTTGAGGAAATGGACTAGGAATCGGCCTTACTCTTATTTGGTACGAGCCTCTCCATAGACCTCGGGTTTGATTGTTCGGTATGGCAACCCACCCTTTAAACCAAAACCCTTCTAAATGCACTCAGCATCCCGTTATAATACTTGTATAAATGCTTATACCTTATGTGATCACCATTTCTAAACAAAACCATGACGATTTTTGTAAAATCAAAATCCTTTTTTAAATGTAAAGATTTCGGACTTAGGCCTAACATTAGCGCAAAACCACTCGAAACTCTGTCCAATTGTCGAGTCAAAATTCGGGCCTTAAAACCCATTTCAAAGTCTCACTTCGAGTCCACTCCTACAACTACACTAAAGTTGACTAGGACCAACATTTTCAAACTTCGTCACTTCCTCAAAACTCACTTGACACAAGTGGCACACTCCCACTTCACAAGTCAAAAACATTTCTTTTCAAGTGTGCTAGAATGGTCGATCGTTTTTTGATTCGTCGTCGATCTCTTATCCAGCTTTCAAGATGTCTGAAACAAGCGACGTGAACTTCAACCAACTCCAGAATGGTAATGATCAAATCCTAGCTGCGCTAGCTCGTCTACAAGTCACTCAAGACCAAGTATACGATCGCCTTGACACAATCGAGGGCCGAATATATGCCGTGGAAACGAGGATGCCTCCTCGAGAAAGTGAAGTGTCTGATGAATTTGTGAATAACTTCGGGGACGAAAACCCTCCCATAGGTATGAGTGCAGCTGAGAAACGACTCCAATACTTGGAAGAACAATTGATGTATCTCAAAGGGGATGACATTTATAGTGAAAATTATCGCAAATATGAAGCCGTGAGTTCCAAGTTTCCAACCAACTTCAACATGACAGATATCCCTAAATTTAAGGGGCATGAAAACCCTTTGAACCATATCCGTGCTTTCAAGGATTACATGTCTATCAACGGCATTAAACCCGAGATGTTCTTAAGGATCTTTCCTTCATCTCTTGACACCATCCCAAAACAATGGTTCTATTCTCTAGAGCATAACAAAATCGCTACCTGGGACGATGCCGCAATTGAGTTTGCCAAACAATACGCGGATAATGCTGAAATCCAACTCAACATACGCACTTTAGAGGTTCTTACCCAAAATGACAAAGAAGGTTTCACCGACTTCCTAAATAGGTGGAGGAAGACTAGTACTCAACTTGTTGAACGTCCAGACGAAGCTACCCTCGTGAAGAAACTCGTGGACAACCTAAAGCCCATCTATGCAAATAATTTGAGGTATCAAAACATTAAGACCTTCAAAGACTTAACCGTACTAGGGACAAGGATCGAAGATAACATCCGTAAAGGGCTCTTGTCCAAAACGATAGGTCGTGGATATCAAGGCTCAAAAAGTCGTTCTTACGGCTCTACTAGCAAAACCGATGAGGTTAACTTTCTCGAGCCATCTAAGAAGAGTACCCCACCAAGGAAATTCACAAATTTAGGGGACACGTATTCCAACGCTCTGAAAAGGTTGATGAAGCTGGGTAAACTTCAACCCATAGGCCCTACACCCGAACCAGAAAAGAAATCCAAGTTCGGGGATGAGAATTCGTACTACGAATACCATAGAGGTAAGGGACATGATACAGAAAAATGCTACAAACTGAAAAATGTACTTCAAGATATGATTGAAGACGGTCGCCTACCAATACCGCCTGGAGGTAAGCCTAACAACACTCAGAATCCTCTTGAAGTTCTGATGATTACAAGTGACGAATCTACCTTAGATTTCTCACATCTTATCTCCCCAAAAGAGGAGGTAATCAATGGGATATGGACAGATAGCGAGGAAGATGTCTACCTGCAAGATCTTCCCTTAATCAAGAGCGCCGAAAGCATCATAGATGAGATTATTACCACGCTGGGCACAGAAACTAACACCAATCAGCAGAAAGGATGGAGAAAATCGATCAAGTGGAGAAACAATCAAGGAAGACTCTTCAAGCTCACCACTGGAGAAGGAGAGATGTTAAAAGGAGAACCAGAATACGATGAATTCGAGTCAGAGTCAGAGTCAGAGTCAGAGTCGGAGTCTAGAAAAGTTCCTAGAGAGTCTCCTCCTATCGTCATTCCCACTCCCCTTGTTTCTCCTAGCTTAGTGTCAAGTAGTAGCAGTAGTTCGGGAAATGTCCCAACGGCTGTCCCTTTACCGCCACTGACTACAGATCAGATGGCTTCTTTGTTTCAACTTTTCTCAAATTTTAATATGAATAAATCAGGTTCTGCTTACTCTTTGTGTTATCTTGAATGCAATTCTGTTTACGATGATAATGAGGATGACCCAGACCCAGACTCAATCGAAATACCTCCCTACATAGCCAAAGAAATACTACAAGAGGGGGAAGGGGGACCAGTGATAGAAAATACTGAACCCATCAACGTAGGAACTGAACTAGAACCCCAAGAACTTAGGATAGGGACGACCTTAAGCCCTATTGAAAGGGCCAATTTCATAGACCTCCTGCACGAGTTCAAAGATGTTTTTGCTTTGTCCTACAAAGACATGCCAGGGATCGACAGGGACATCGCAGAGCATAGAATCCCAATCAAACCAGGTTTCAAACCCCTGAAATAGAAGCTTCGTCGAATGAGGACATACTGGGCTCTCAAGATCAAAGAAGAAGTCGATAAACAATTCAAAGCCGGGTTCATCAAACTTTCCGAGTACTCAGACTGGGTAGCTAACATAGTACCCGTACCCAAAAAGGATGGGAGAATTCGTGTTTGTGTTGACTTTAGAGACTTAAACAAAGCAAGTCCTAAGGATGACTTTCCTCTACCACATATCGACATATTGGTGGATAATACGGCAGATCACGCGTTACAATCCTTCATGGATGGATACGCAAGATATAACCAGATCAAGATGGCCATAGAAGATATGCATAAGACCGCCTTCGTCACTCAATGGGGAACCTATTGCTACACGGTTATGCCATTTGGGTTAATCAACGCCGGAGCTACATACCAACGCACCGCAACTACTCTCTTACATAACATGATGCATAAAGAAGTTGAAGTATACGTAGATGACATGAGTGTCAAGTCCAAGGAAAGAGAGGGGCACATCGCGAACCTTTGCAAGTTCTTCTCAAGGCTACGGAAGTAGAACATGAGGCTCGATCCTCGGAAATGCGCATTCGGAGTAACATCTGGCAAACTCCTGGGATACGTTGTTAGCCAACAAGGTATAGAAATAGACCCTTCCAAAATCAAAGCTCTAATCAAAATTCCGCAACCTCAAACGGAGAAAGAAGTTAGAGGATTACTAGGCAAGCTGTAGTACATAAGTCGATTCATATCGAAACTCACCATGATCTACGAACCTATCTTCAAGAAGTTAAAGAAAACAGATCATACCATGTGGGATGATGACTGTCAGAAGGCTTTCGACCGAATCAAGGAAATACTAGCCAAGCCACAAGAGCTCATGCCACCTCAACGAGATCAACCTCTTGGTTTATATCTCACGGTAACTGAAATGGCCATGGGCGCCATGCTAGCTCAAACCGTGGGAAAAGAAGAGAGAGCTATCTACTACCTTAGTAAGAAGTTCTTGGAGTACGAGTGCAAATACACGCCACTCGAGAAGACATGCCTCGCTCTTGTGTGGGCAACGAAGAAGCTACGCCATTACATGCTTAGCTACTCCGTCAAAATATACTCCAAAATAGATCCTGTCAAATACCTCTTCGAGAAACCCGTTCTCAATGGACGTTTAGCAAGATGGACTTTGATGCTCTCAGAGTTCGATCTCAAGTATGTACCTTTTAAATTTATAAAGGGGCGCGTCGTTGCCGAATTCTTCGCAGAAAATCCCATTAATGATACACAAACGATAGACACCTGGTTGTTTCCAGACGAGGATATACTCCAAACGGATGTAGACTCCTGGGACCTCTATTTTGATGGAGCATCGAACTTAAGAGGATTTAGAATATAAGTGTTGCTCATTTCTCCTGAAGGCGAGCATACACCAATCTCTGTCAAACTCGACTTCGAGGTGACAAATAATGCTGCAGAATACGAAGCTTGTCTCATTGGATTGCAAGCGGCAGTAAGTTTAGGCATCAAAAATCTTCGAGTACATGGGGATTCATCTTTGATCATCAACCAAATCACGGGATCTTGGAAAATCCGAAGCAAAAGCTTAGCACCTTATCAAGCCAGAATAGACCAAGTTGCCCAATTCTTCGATCAAGTGACGTGCCTACATCTACCTCGAGAAGAAAATGAATTTGCAGATGCTCTTGCAAAACTTGCATCTTTGATTAACATGCCGGACAGCATGGTAGAAATGCCTTTATGCATTGAACGACGATCAGTGCCAGCTTATGTGCACCAAATCACAAATGAAGAGGAAATCACAGAGGAACCTTGGTTCCAAGCGATCGTAAACTTCAAACTCAATGGCACCTATCCACTAGAAATGGACAAAAGGGGACAACGCGCTATCCGCCTAATAGCTTCCCAATACGTTCTCATGCAAGGAGAATTATACAAAAGAACACCTCTTGGTGTAATCCTACGCTGTCTTGATGATTCACAGGCACGGAAAGTGATGGAAGAAGTCCATGATGGAGAATGTGGCCCTCACATGAGTGGACCCATGATGGCAAAGAAAAGCACACGTTTGGGGTATTATTGGACCACGATGGAATCCGATTGCATCAAATATATAAGACATTGCCATAATTGCCAAATCTTCGGGAATGTACAACATGTCCCTCCTTCATTGCTTTACAAAATGACATCTCCCTGGCCATTTTCTGCTTGGGGAATTGACATCATCGGCAAGATCACTCCAGCCGGAACAGGAGGTCATTGTTTCATCCTAGTAGCAATCGATTACTTCACCAAGTGGGTAGAAGCGGCTTCCTACACCAGTCTTACAGCCAAGAACGTTGAAAAGTTCATACAAACCAACATTATCTGTCGATATGGTTGCCCACATGAGATAATCAGTGACAATGGATCATATTTCCAAGCTGAGACTGAACAATTGCTAGCCTAGTACAAAATCAAGCATCACCACTCCTCGCCATATAGACCACAAACCAATGGCGCGGTAGAGGCGGCAAACAAAAACGTTGTCACGATTCTCAAGAAAATGATTGACAACTATAGAGATTGGCCAAGAAAGATACCCTTTGCTTTATGGGGATACCGTACATCTGTTAGGACGCCCACTGGGGCCACCCCTTTCTATTTGACCTACGGCATGGAATTGTACAACCAGTCGAGCTAAAAGTACCATCCTTGCGTATTTTACTCGAAAGTCAAATCCCAGAAGCCGAGTGGAGGAGGGATAGATATGAAGAACTTATCCTCCTGGATGAACAAAGGTTACGTGCATTACATAATATGCAAACATTCAAAGCACGTATCAAACGAGCCTTCAACAAAAGGGTTAAGCCAAGGAATATAAAAGAAGGAGACTTGGTCCTCAAATCAATTAGAGCTCTTTTACATGTCGATCCACGAGGAAAATTCAAACCCAATTGGGCCGGGCCATTTCTAGTCAAGTCCATACTTCCAGGGGGTGCGGTTAGAATCACAGACCTAGATGGGAACAAATTTGCTAACCCGACAAACCTCGACCAACTGAAACGTTACTATGCCTAGTATAGGAGGAAAAAAAAAAAAAAAAAAAAAAAAAAAAAAACGCGCCTCGCGTAACCTCACGTGTCGCTCTTGCGGCACGAAATAAACGGCCCCTGGCCAAGCTGAATTAAGCTAATGTCATCTTGCTCTTACATTTTGACAATTTGTCATCCTCATATCATCAAATAAACCGAAATGCATTTTAGGAGTAAGTAAAGCTCATGATTATTTTCTAAGTTCATTACAAACTCCTGCTTAGAACAATTATTCTATTACATTTACTCAAACTACGCGCAAGGGTGTGATTTCATTTTTTTTTAAATGAATACGTAGGCAATCCTTCACGGGATACAACCCATTTAATTATTTTAAATAAAAATAGAAGGACATTTGCAATTGCATTTGAAATTCGACAAGAATAATCATAGAAAATCATAACGGTTTCATGACCAATTAACCTTTTTTATTTCATTTCTAATAATAATAATAATAGTACGTTACATAATAAAAATAATGCTAAAAAAATAGGCTAGGATTCTAAAAACCCCAACTTCTTCTTACAATAATAATAATAATAATAAAGACTTAGGCTACTCTTCCATTTTCCCTTTGCCTTTGTCATTTTTGTCAAATTTCTTGTCCCGACCTCGAGCCGGACGCTCTTGCGCCACTTCAGACCTAATCACCAACGGTCTCTCTCGTGGTCTTGCTTTGCCATTCTTGTCAACCACCATCTCGACGGCAGGAGAAGTCTTCGGTTTCTTCGAAGGATGAACAACTCGAAATCCGGTTTCTTCCTCCCCCTCGGTCAGATGCTTCTCCTTCTCCTTTTCTACCTCACGAACCTTGTAGTCAACAGGTTCGCGTTTCCTCAGTCTCTCGCGCTCCTCCGGAGTAGTAGCTTTCCTCCACCGTAGATAGGAATCCGACACCCATAGAGCACTAACAGAAGAATTCGAGAACCATATGTTCCTTTGAGCCCATTTGATGGCCCATTCACTTCGACTCTCAGTAGTAAGCGCCACGGCAGTCTGCGGGACAGTTTCAAGCTTTGGGATCATCTGCTTCAACCCAACCTGCCTCATCAACCTCTCCGGGAAGATGCATATCATAAACTCCAAGCCGGGAATGCGAACAGATCGGGTAGGATCCAAGGAAGATACTCCAGTGACAGATTTGAGATGCCACCATGGTACGATCCATCTAATTAAGGGGCCATCTTCACTCTTCAATTTGTTTTCCCAGTAGTTGCAGACTCGAGTGAAGTCCACTATGTAGAGCCTGGTCCTCACTGCAATTGAGCGAGCATGATAAGCAGGAACATTAACTGAGGGCTCGATCAATCGAAGACGCTCCATAAGCCAGACCTACCAGAAGCGGGAATTAGACAAAAAAAGAGAAAAAGAAAAAAAGAAAAAAAAACGAAACAACAAAAAAACAAGAAGAAAAAAAAAATCTTTTACCTGCAAAATAATGGGACTCCCTAGATAGGGAAGGTCACGATTGGCTTTCCTTTTATCTAAACCCAATAGGATCTCTCCTAAACACATGCAAGCTGGGCTCCTGCGTAGCTCCATTTGCTCAATCAAGATCAAATAACGAGGGTTGCCTCTCAAATCCTCATCAACATGCCCTTGAAGGACATATACATGTAATAGGCAAAACCCGAATGCCCTTCGCCTCGCAACATAAGAGATAGTGGGATCTGCCTTATTGATGAATCGATCGATGAAATCCAACATTTGCACTCCTTTAGAAGTCACAAGACGGTCCACATCAGCTCTCGCCAACCCAAGCAAGTCCCTAAACTTGTTCTTATACCCCTGAGAAGTGGAGGGAATAGCAGGCAAATGTTCCGGGTCCCAACCACCAATCGCAGCAATTTCTTCGGGAAATGGGCAAATGTCGCCTCCGGGGAAGGCAAATACGTGATAATTCGGGTCCCAATAATCAAGACAAGCATCTAAGAACGGTTTGACTACCTTGATCAGCTTCAAACTCAATAGAGATCCAATATTATAAGCAACCATGTCGTGTTTCTCCACATTAGAGAACTCATTTGTCCATTCTTTAAGACGAATTTCGAGAGTATTCATGATGTATGCTTATTTTGAGAGCTTTATGTAATAAAACGAAGAAAATAAGGAAGAATTATGTGAATAAAACCTCCCTCAACATCTCTATTTATACTAAAAGTTGTTTCCTAAAATCCGTCAGGACGGATGCACTGGGGAACAGGCGCAGCACCTGCTGCGCCTCTTCGAAGGGGCGCAGCAACCTCAGCCTTATTTCTGTGATTTTCCGCGTTGGATCTTTCCTAAATTCCTCAACGAATAATTTCCTATTCATACGGGTTTTTATTTTGGTAAATACGTCAAGTTGCCATATTTCGTGTTTCCTAATTTCACGGGCACGTATTTCGAGGTTTTTTTTGGGGAATCATCTCACCAATTTAATTTCCTTTTTTATTTTTCTTTTTGAGAATCATTTCACTCTCATCCCACATTAACCTTCAAACTTATATGTTTCTATTTTTTCTTTTTTTAGGGGGTAACCCTCCCTACCGTCCGGTCATTTCCGGCAAAATTTTTGCATTTTCGAGTCATTGTTTTGCACTAATTTAGGTCATGGGTACAAATGTATGCTCTATGTGATTTCTGTGTAAATTTCGGCAGCATGACGGCGCAAACCTCATCTACCAAACCTGTTCAAAGCTAACCTGCAGGTACAAACAAAGCAACCCAGCAGCAAAGGCACTCAGGCCGTCATATATACAACCAAGAGGGGATATGTACACCAAACTGGGGGCTCGAGCCCCAAAACAAAATCCTAATGTCCAAAATGTGGGTCCTAAAAATGTACAAAATACAGCCAAAAAAACAAAAAGCAACAAATAAGCTACTGCTGGTCGCCGTCTAGCTCAGCAACTCTCGCCTCAAGAGCAGCAACCTCGGCGTCGCGGACCTCGAGCTCCCTCATCAGGCGAGCTGTCTCCTCCCGGGACTGGACAAGCTCTCGCTTCAGGTCACGCTCCCTCTGCAAACAACAAGAATTGGCTCATGTCAATCATTTCAAACATAAGGAAAATTAGAAACTTCGAAAATAAAGTAAACGGAAGGTTCATACCTGACGTCCTCGGCCGCCAGCAAGTGCCTCGACAGCAGTAGCCCGCAGCCGGTTGACTACCCTCCACAAAGCCACGAACCGGGATGGCGCCACCTACATTTAAAAAGAAGAGATTCTTAACGATTGGACAAACTCAAGCAAATGTGTTCTTACACAAAATTATACAAGTTAGGAGACTCACCCTCCGAATCAGATGCTGCCACTCGTCCAAGCCAGCATCTCTCACCGCCGCATCAAAGTCACGCAGCTCGGAGATCGTCGTCATCCCAGTCGCGTCAGTGTACTCGAGGGTCTCGCGGTACGCTGGGGGCTCGATGCCCGCCGCCTCGACCTCCTGCAAAGTCAAGTGATTTCCATTGACAGATGATCATTCATCGTGTTCTCAAAATAATCAAAAATAAAGAGTAAAACACTTACCACGACCAGCCAGTACGCCAACCGCCCATAGAGGAACGCGGAGTAGTCCTCGCCCGGAAGAAGGAGGGCGTCACCATCGACGCCAGCCAGGTCAGCCTCCCTCACAGCCTTAGAATGCTCCCTAAACATCGTCCGAGGAGGATCGATGGGAACCGTCAAGACATCCCGAGAGCACTGACGAGCCAAGCGCTCACCCAAGTACCACACAGGACCCATTGACGTCCTCAACAGCAACCGGCTCGAGCTCCTAGGTCGAAGGACCTCAGCCACAAAGGGAGGAGCGCCAGCGTACTCCACCCAAGGCCTGGGCACCCACTCGGAAAAGCAAACAAGAAGTCATTCTTATGATCACTTCTGAAAAAGTAATAAAGAAATGAACGAAGGTGAAGTACTCACGCCATCCAGCTGAAGAGCGTTCACCTCCCGCCGACAGACGTCGTGGAAGGAACGCCGACTCCTCGTACGGCACATCACCCAATCCCTCACAACGGGATAGGCCTTATCCACCGGCTCCGTCCTCTTGGGCGCGAGACTCCGAAAGTAGGAGTACACCCACGCCTGTAAAGCAAGATAATTAATAACGGTCTTTCGTGATTCGATAAGAAAAGGAAATGATCTTTCATGAAATGAAATGAAGGTTCATACCTCCAACAGCAGTCCAGGGCCGACGGCAGCAGGAGAAGTCCCCTTCTCCATCAACTCCGAACGAACCATGGCCCTCATAAAGCGGATGAGGATCGCAAAACCAGCAGTGACCCAGTCCCAACGGCCTAGGGAGCTCAGGTCAGAAAGAAAGGGAAGGAGCTTCGTCGAAAGCCTCTCTCCCTTGTCTCCGAGGTAGATCGAAGACAGAAACCACCAGAGCCACAAACGGACTCTCTGCTCTGCAGTGCAGGGAGGAGGAGCCATCTCCCTCCCCTCGATCACAACCGACGTCGGGGTGTTCCCCGCAAAGTAGTCCCGAACGTAAGAACTAGGCACCAAACCGGGTACCGCATCAGCCTTCGGTGCCAAGTTCCACGCGATCAACCTCCTCGCCTCGGCCGAGTCTACTCTCATGGCAGTCTCCGGCCACTCCACCACCTCAGTCCCACACGGCAGACCATAAATCATGCCGTAATCCTCCAACGTGACCCCCACCTCACCAAAAGGCATGTGAAAGGTGGACGTCGTGTCCCAGAACCGGTCCAAGAAAGCTCGAACCAGGCTAAGGTTGGCCCGAAGCTTCCTCTTCGCGATATCCCTCCAAGCCTGCACCAGGGCGCCGAATGCTCCCCGCTCGATCATGGCTCGCTCCTCTGCCGACAGCCTCTCGTAGCACCCCATCGTCGTCGTGTAGCCCGAGAATGATCTGATGTTCCCAGCCTCCTATGTTGGATTCGATACAAAAGCTATCTTTAGTTTGAATGAAAAGGAATGACAAATGGAAATGAAAGAGGATGAATGAAGAGTGATGAATTCGATTTACCAAGCTCTTCACCGTCCTGTAGGACAGGTGACCCTCCGCAGCCCAAAGCGGTGCCTCTTTGTCCCCGTGTCTCGGCCACGCAGTGCTCCCTCACCGGCGACCACCCCATCCAACGTTGGCCCATATTGGGGCCTCCTCCTCCTCAGGAACCTCCTCCTCGAGGACCTCGTCCTCAGCAACCTCAGCAGCCGTCACCGCAGCGGTAAAAGCCTGCTCTAACACCTCCTCAAGCATCTGAGAAGGGTCAAGGGCAGTGTCCACGTCCATAGGATCCCTCCTAGATGTAGAAGCCTCGTCACCTGCAAAATTAAAGTGAATTTAGGCCGCGTCAAGTGACGACAAGCCTTAATTAGGGGATTTTCGAGTTTTCGGAGCTCCGAAATCGCTCTTTTCTCGCCATCCTTGAAATTTGTTTTTTCATAAACCCGTCCACTCATGTGGTAATTTGGGTCAAGTCAAGCCTAAGTTGAAGCCTAGTCATGGGTTCGAGTCGGAATTTCGACAGCATTTCGTTATAATGGCGATTATGCCCTAAAAGTGTCATGAAAAAGCCGTCACCAATCAAAATTCCGAAATGGTAGGAAGTTCACCCATCATGCAAGGATTCCAAATATCAAGTTTCATCACAAATGGGCAACCCTAAGGCTATTTTCGAAGCAATTTACGGTTTAGCTGTGAGACCGTCACAATTTCACTCAAATGCTCAAAACTCAACGAAAATTCGAGACAAATACATGGTTATGATCCCTATACTACCAATTAGCCATTTACAAGGTCAATTTTGCAAGGCAAAATCATTTGGGGGAAAAGCCCCAAATTTTCGACATAATTAGGGTTGGAAACCCTAATTTTGTCGGTCCAATTTGATCTATTATAGAAGATTAATGCAAAAATAATACACATACCTCGATTAGTCATGGCAAATGCAAGCTTTTCGATCAAATTTTGACGGAAATGGTTGGAATTTGAGAGAGAAATTGAGAGTTTGTGTTTCGAAATAATGAAATAAACCCCTCTATTTCATCGGGTTTTTACGCAGGATTGACACGCCCAGGAAAAGACGCAGCAGGTTCTGCGTCTATTCCAAGGGACGCAGCTCTTCCTGAGCCTCTTCCTCAGTTTCCCTTCATATGAATTTTCGAAGATTTATTATAAGTTCGTTATTTTGTGGGCCCATCTTTGGTGCGCCTCTTCCTCGATGCCATATCACATATTTGGTCCGTTTGACGTTTATTCTTCACCCGGATCCGTATTTCCAAGCCAACAGCAAACTGTTGCCATGTTTTTGCCAAGGCCTTGCTAGTCACAACGAGCGGTTCTTCTTTTACAGGTGTTTCGACACGCCTTTATTATGTTCCCCCAGCGAGAGTACACGGATAGACATTCCCTCTCGAGACATGGAGATCAGTTCCCGATTATGTTCCCCCAGCGAGAGTACACGGATAGACATTCCCTCTCGAGACATGGAGATCAGTTACCGATTATGTTCCCCCAGCGAGATTTCACGGATAGACACTCCCTCTCGAGACATGGAGATCAACATCGACCCCAAGCTCTTCCGAAGTTTGGTTGAAGCCGACCCAAGCAGATTTCTCCCAGCAGTTCCTGACTACGTCTTGCTGCCTCCTCCCAATATCGCGTTTTGTTTCCCCTGGAGTTTCAAGGAATTTCAGGTATGGTCTCTTCTTATGGATGGCGAGCTTCCTTACGTAGTCTAATGGACTTTAAACGACCCTCCCCGATAGTCGACAGACTCTAAAATGTTCCCGACGATAGGTCCTTGGTTCAGACCCCTTGAACCGCCTCGCGTCGCCATAGTCGTCAGGTTGTAATCTTCGATTGACCTGATGGCTATACTTTGACTTTCGCCTTGTCCAAGCGTCAGTCAAAGAGGGGCTTTATAGATACCTCATTTCTGCAGCTCCCGCAAACCACCCGGTGATGATTGGGCCGCATGTTTGGTACGCGGAACGATTTGTGACAGTTCGTAAGTTTATCGTCAAGTGATCGCTCAAACACTTGTGTCTAACTCTTATTTGTCATCTACGCGCCGATACGGTCGTTTTGGCAGTAATTAGAGTACATTTGGAGTCTGGGCCTAAAAACCGTCTTCATTTTCTAAAACCGAGTCAGAATGTTCTGGAATGTTGCGGATAATTCTATTCCATATTTTGCAATCTTTTAATCTTTGGTAAAGAATTTCCCGTAATATTTACACAAAATATTAAGGAAAACAAGATTAATCCGTTATTCCATAATGAAAACACGGAAATCTTTCTTCCGCAGGAGGAAACCACTTGGGAAAGGACGCAGCAAGTGCTGCGCCTCTTCCAAGAGACGCAATGCCTGCTGCGCCTCTTCCCAAGTCCTTTTCTGCGTATTTTTCGTATCTTTTCATATCTTTTCGAGATTCACTTCCAAAGTTTCTCCGAAAAACCCTACTTCCGTCATGTGATTAGTATAAATAGAGACTTTCGGTCTCACATATTTCTCACGCGAGTGTCCGCCCTTCTCTTCTCCCTTTGCATTCTAGACCACGTTCTTACCTTTTTGGCGTCTACGTGCTTGAACATTCGACCACGTAAGCTCGGATCCTTCTGAGTACCAGCCTCGTTTTGCATGACCGACCAATTTGACCAACTCCATATTAATCAACTTTAATCAATCTTATTCGTTTTCCTCCTAGAGGGCACTTTCGTCGTACATTCGAGTCGAGCATCACTAAACGTTAACTTAGTTCATCTCGTTTCGTCAAACATGTAAGTCTGAGGGTGTAAATCCAATTTTATTTATTGTTCTTTTTTTTTGTAATCCCAACTGTAAGATTTATGTCGAAAATACTCTTAAAGCCGATTTGTAAAACCATGTTTTAAAACCTTTTTTTACGAATTATCAGAAGACAGACGTCGAGAAAGGACGCAACAACTGCTGCGCCTCTTCGTGAGGCTGCCGCAGTTCCTGCTTCCTTTCTTCTTCCTTCCGTCTTTTGTCGATTCGTTTCTTTTATTTTCTTTCGTTTGTTCTTCGATTCTTTGATATAACGATTTAAACATAGTAATTTAATATATTATTCATCATCATTATTATTGAATTCGTCATTAAATCCCGACTTAAATCCCTTATAACCAATATTTGCGGGTTTTCGTCATTAATGTCAATCCGGGTTTTAGAGATTCGATTCATTAGTATTGAGTCTCTGGAATTCGATCTTTGATATATTCCTATCTGTTATTTATCATATCCATTATTAATTTATCATTAACAACTTTTTTAACCTAACTAATTCATTAATTAACCTTTTAATCTTGTAATTAACTCGTATTGTTTAATTCTATCCATGTTCATGCTTTGTCACCCCAATTCACATGTAAATAATCTTATAATCACTTTCATCCGAGTCAATTATTCATAATCGATCATTAAAATCACCAACGAATATTAACAATTTGCAATTCCAGCTTCACAGCCAGAACTGAGCCGGGGAACGGACGCAGCAACTGTTGCGCCTCTTCCAAGGGACGCAGCTCTGCTGCGCCTGTTCCTGGTTGATTTCTGTCTCTGAACTCCTGTTTTGCCTTGACCTAGTTTATTATTTTATGTATTAATTAACTATTAATCGTATTATCACCCTAATTCATGTTCGTTAATTTATTCATTTATTCTTTATTTTCAAAAATCATCCGTTTTAAAAGTATTTTCGATATAAATCATTAATCCGATGTAATTATTGTAATTTTCCTTTATTGTATTTTCATTATTGTATTCCTTTTATTATTGCTTGTATGTTTTCACATGTTATCAATCTAAATTCCTACTTCGACCCACTTGTATGTTAAATTACGTGTTTACCGACTTAGTTAATTCTCACGTGTTAGGATTAAAACGTTGGATGTTGCATTGCATGCATATAATTGACAATACATCGAGTATAGACGATTTTCCCTAATCATTAGTAGAGGCCGCTATCGAGGCGGGCGGGATTAGGTGTTCCATCAAAAGAGCTTCCTAATACGTACCCTCACCCCTTACTCCAAATCTCTGTGAACATCCGTGTTCATTGGCATCCACGAGAGTCATTCTAGACATAGAATGCTAAGGGTAACGAGTTCTTGGTATTCATGTCATTACTTTGTGTCTTGTCATGGCACGAGGTATTCGAACGGTTTCCAATTTTCCATAATAAATTGGTGGCGACTCCACAAATGCAAATAAACTAGAGAGTGAAAAGCTTGCTTTGCTTTTCGCCCCCGTGGGCCCGCGTCCACATACAGACATTTATCATACAGACACTTGCCTAAGACAACAAACTGGGGGCTACCCGCCACCTACCGAACTAAGCACTCCCTATCCTTCCAATCGGAAAAGAAAAGGAGCAACACGGGGAACAGAGGAGATACAGCGGAAGCAGAGGTGGTTACCATGACGGTAACACCGCGTTCCTCCTCCATAACAAAAAGAAAAATGATGCCTGGCAGACTTCGGACGACACGACAACCGAGGATCGCAACCCAACACGTTACCCCGACGTTGACCTCCAATCATCGAAATTCAAGAGCAAAAGGGGACCATGACAGCGGACGCTACCCCGATGTTGACCCCCAATCGCCAGAACTCGACAACAATCAAAAGTGGCAACATGGGATAACGCGCCCGTACTGAACCCTGCTCATCGGACATCCGAACCTCTACAAACAACGACCAACGATCGATACCCGATCATTGGCCGAGCAAAGGCCGTCAGGAAGAAACACAACCAAGCCTGTAACAAAAAACAGTCGCCTCTCCTCCTCCGGGATCATCCTCTTCCTCTAAGGCCTCCACAACGGACCTCATAGGTCCCAAATGGTACCCTAAAATCAAAGGCAAACAAAGAACGTCAGCTAAAATTTCGGCATTACGACGGCGTAAATTGGACAAATCCAAAAAAAAGAAACCTGCAAAGTAAAACAAGGGCAATCCGGCCCAAATCCAACCAAACAAAAAACAAATCACAAAAAAAAACGCACAAAAAAAAATGACTCGCCCTTCTTTTCAAGCAAAAGACGAGTCAAAACAACCACAACAAAAAGAGGCACCCCAAGACCCTACAAGGTCCGCCAGCAAATCAAAATACGTTCCCGATACAATGGGGTATTTTTCTACGGCTCGAAAAGGCAATTCCTACGCCAATTTGAGCGCAAACCGGTCAAAGATTCAAAATACGACCACGACGAGGCAACATGACTTTATCACGCCTCAAAGCGACCTAAACTACCAATGGGGTCCATTTCAAGGCAAACTGACTCAATTCAAGCTCAAACAAACGCTTATTTTGTCAGTCATAAGACCGCTTCAAAAGGCAAAAATTCCAATTTTGCCCAGAATACCCAACAAAGGTCCACAATGGCAAATACGGTCTTTCCCGACTGCAATGCAACCTAGTGGGACCCACTACCCAAGCAAATAAACTTGGCATTGTGAAATGAGACGGTTCCTTCGCCTCACTCACATTTTTTGAGCATAGGGAGCGGGAATGGGGACCAAAATGCAAACTAAAAGCACCCATATGCCCCTAAACAGGTTTCTAACCTAATGCAATCATCAATTTCACTCAAAATGGGCTCAATCAAAAACGCCCAAATCAATTTTTCTAGGGTAAAAATTTTCCCCTAATTCAGTCTATCCAAAAAGACCAACAAATTCGAATGGATTCAAGAGGAAATACATACTTTGAGATGACATTGTCGATAATAGCATGAATGGAAGCAAGCTAGAGACCACCAATGGCGGTTTTTTTGGTTTGTTTTGTCGAAAGGTGGAAGACGAAGTGAGAATGGTATGCAAACCATTCTCGCGTCTTTTACAGAAAAATAGGGAAGCTCCCTTAACTCGCCAGGTTGCTCGCGCCTCAATAGGGTGCCCTGCTCTTTCAGCGAAATTTTGGGTTTTCGCCCAATTTCCCATAACAAACTTCAAATTTTCAATGACGACATTAAGGACCGTCATTTTTCACATACAAGAACAAATAGTGTAATCAAAATTCACTATTTTCCTTTCAAAATTCAAGCAAACGGCGATCAAAACCGCCATTTTCAAATACAAAAATAATAGTGAAAATTCAAATTCACTATTTCTTCAAGTTTCAACGACGGAAATTAAAACCGTCATTTTCAAAATAACAGTGAAAATTAAAAATTCACTATTTCTTCAAATTTCCAACGACGGCAATTAAAACCGTCAATTTCAGAAATAATAGTTAAAATTCAAAATTCACTATTTCTTCAAATTTCAACGACGGCAACTAAAACCGTCATTTTCAAAATAATAGTTGAAATTAAATTTCACTATTTTCACCACACATGTCAACGGCGGCAACATAAACCGTCACTTCAAAAAGTAATAGTGAAGATTCGAAATTCACTATTTCCTTCACATGTCAACGGCGGCACATAAACCGTCACTTCAAACGTAATAGCGAAATTTAAAGCTCGCTATTTCCTTCAAAATTCAAACAAACGGCGATTAAAACCGCCACTTCAAATTCAAAAACGAGTAGTGGAAATTCAAAATTCACTATCCCTTCAAAATGTCAACAGGGGGCTTCCTCGCGCAACCCGCTTATTTCAAAAACAACAGTAGTGAAAATTCAAATTCACGGCGGCATCATGAGTCCGCTACTTTCAAAACAAGCCCGTCCGACGTGGTTATTCTCACGGTCGATCAACCGACCGCACCATGGCTGGCGAGCCTTACTACGCATCGCGGCTGGTGAGCCCTCCTCATATACGCACCATGGCTGGCGAGCCTTACTACGCATCACGGATGGCGAGCCCTCCTCATATACGCACCATAGCTGGCGAGCCTTACTACACATCGCGGCTGGCGAGCCCTCCTCATATACGAACCATGGCTGGCGAGCCTTACTACGCATAGCGGCTAGCAAGCCTTCCTCATATACGCACCATGGCTGGCGAGCCTTACTACGCATCGCGGCTGGCGAGCCCTCCTCATATACGCACCATGGCTGGCGAGCCTTACTACGCATCGCGGTGGCGAGCCCCCTCCTCATATACGCACCATGGCTGGCGAGCCTTACTACGCATCGCGGCTGGCGAGCCCTCCTCATATACGCCTCATGGCTGGCGAGCCTTACTACGCATCGCGGCTGGCGAGCCCTCCTCATGTACGCACCACAGCTGGCGAGGCTTTCTCCGCAAACGTGCGAGGACATAACCGAAGATGCCTCAGGTATGATTCCTTCTTATGGCTGGCGAGCCTTTGTACGTAGTCTAACGGACTTTAAATGACCCGCGCGGATAGTCGATAGACTCTAAACTATTCCCGACGACAGGTCCTTGGCTCATGCCCTCGAGTCGCCTTGGTGTCGCCCTTCCCGACGGCAGGTCCTTGGCCCGAATCCTTTCGAGCCTCCTCGACGTCGCTTGGGTCTCTGGGTTGTAATCTTCGATTGACCTGGGGGCTCTACTTTGACTTTCGCCCTGTCCAAGCCTCAGTCAAAGTGGGGGCTCTGTAGATACTCAGTATCTGCTGAGACTCCAACAAACACCCGATGATTATCCGAATATAACATGCTTTGGAATAGCGGCGTTTGATCGACAGTTCGTGTACAACGTTACGTCGGAAAACTTAAAAACGATTTTGAAAACAAAATATTTCAAAACTTTCAAAAAGTAGCTGGAGTGTTTAATGCACGACGACGGGGTCGCAATCACACTAACTAGAGTCAAAACCGACACTCAAAAATTCAAATCCCGACTCCAACAACGAGTCAAACCGAGTCAACCACAAAAAATAAACCATTCAAAACATTCTATACTAAGATTTCCCGGATTCATGAATGGTCAAGTAACAAACAGGGGACCAAAAATCCTAGGATAGAACAAATCACGATTGTATTTGTGTGAAAGTGACAGGACAACTCGAAGACCCGCGACGTGGCTCACGCCTCTTTGAGCAGCCCATGTGGCCACGTCGCTCAAAACTCACACAACCACTCATTTTCCTATAAATACCCATCAAACGCCCCCATTTGGGAACTTACGCGAGTGTCCACCCCCTCTTTTCTCCCTTAAAATTCTCGACTCGACTTCCTATGTCACAATCCGACGCGTATTTACGACCTACCGATCGTAAATAGAAGCCTTACACATTTTTGGGTACCGTCATCGTGCATTAAATCACTTGACCGATCACTTCGACCACTACACCATCACTAATCTTAATAAAACACTCTTTTTACTTACTAAAACGGTTTTAAACCGAGTCTTTTCCGACCAAACGATTTGTTACACTTACGTCGGTTTCTCGCCATAATCAAGCATGTAAGTATGAGGGTGTAAAAATCCTTCTTTTATCATGTCTTTACTTATTTCATGACTATAACATGCTAAATCATGCATAACACGATCCAAAACTTAGGGTAGACGAGCCAAAACTGAGTTTTGGCCTGAGACAGAAGCCCCTTGTTTTGCACAGAGGTTCGCGCCTCAATGGGGTGTCCATGTCAGACTCAACCGTGTTTGTTCTCGTCTTTCCTCATTAATTCACTTTCATATTTGTAATCGGTTTTTACCATTTCAAATATTTTCAAACCTCTTTTATTATATTTGCTTTTACAAGTTTTTAACCATAAAACATTTTTCACCCTTGGTTCCTAATACCATGACAGTTTAATCCATGTTTCGGTGATAATATTTGGTTAATTACATTTAAAAGGTATTTTAAAGGATTTTATTTCATTTCTTTACATTTTGGAAGGTATTTTAAAGCCTTTCATCATTTCTTTACATTTTGTATTAGTCACCCACATAAAGTCATTCTTGGTTCTACATACCATGCCGGATTTTAACCCGGGTACGATGATGAGTATCGACTAATTATATTCAAATGAACTTAAAATGATTAGTTCTTAACTATTTTCAAAGCTATTCATGTCAAGCTTGCCAAGTCGAACCCGACACCGAATATCATCAAAATAATGACGATTATTCGAGTCTCGTTCCTCAAATCAATAAATACGGTCTAAACGACCCTTTCAAATCAAAACGGGTTCAAATACCCATTTTTCAACATGTTTTATAAACGTTTTTCAATGGTCAGAATGCGTCTTAAACCGTTGACTGACCCGCGCCTAAACAAGCCATTTCTTTCCTATTTTCAAAACCAGGGGAGACCCATTTGCACCGCCAACAGGCTCGCGCCTCATGTGGTCGTCTGGTGCAGGGTCTGTTCCCTTTTCAGCATTAGTCAAGGACGATCCCGATTCCGGTCAACCCGGATATAGGACGGATCAGATGACTAATTTGCTCATTCAAAAATCACATTTTCAAAATGCCTTACTAAGACAGATGGATCACGGTATGCACCATAAACCTAATACGGTAAATGGAAGTTTAATTTCCGTCTTGCATGCAAATCAACCATAAATCCAACTCGACATCTTATACTTGATACTTGGATTAAATCAACTGACTTAGAAAGATCTCACATGTTTGGTTTAAATTATTGGATGCGCATTCATGCATTTAAACCGTTTTATCAACTTTTGCATTCAACCAACCAAGATCGATCAGTAGAGGCCGCTACCGCGGGCGGGATTGGGTGTCTGATTAAAGGGCTTCCCAATACGTACCTTCACCTCTTACTCAAAAACTTTGGATAGTGGACGACCTTATCCAGGGCGTACGAGAGTCATTCTAGAGATAGGATGCTAAAGAGGGACGATTCCTTATCTTTAGTCCATATGTCAAACACTGCTTTGTGCTTCGTTTGACCGAGGTATAAAGTGCATTCGAACGGGTTCCAAGCATCCCACAAATGCTTGGTGGCGACTCCGAACATCTCTAATCATTTCGAGACCCTCACCGAGACGAAACCGACCGATCTAAAACGATCCGGTCGAAAGCATTTTTACGCCGCCGAGCGTGTCTTTCAAAAGACCGCTGCCATTGTCCACAGATCGGCTGGGCATACGCAGGTGGCTACGTCCACACATATGCATTCATAAATTGGTTAGTATGTCATGTGGGTATTGGAAGGGTTGTTATTCATAACATGTGGGTGGGAATTCGTGAATTGGTCATATGCTTAATGTGGCTCTTCTATTTTCTATGTATAGTTGTGAATTGATTGTGTTGGAGATCTTTGATGGTGGTATTTGATTGTTGAGGAGACGTGAGACAATTGGGAAACCGTCTTACGCTCAGGTCGCCCCTTGGAACTTCCCACTCCAAGGGGAATGTGCACATTAATGACTTGAGTACAAAGGGAAGCGTGTGGTTGAGACACGACGTCTGGCAGGGGATCCGGTTGGCTTCCGGACCCAATACGCCTGGACGTGTCCCGTTACCTAGTGTGATGATCGGTATGCCTGGGCGTGTCCCGGTACCGGAGTAGAGGTTGGGGGTATGTCTGGGCGTGTCCCGGTACCGGTATGATGTTGATTTATTCATGTCTCATTCATATAATCAACATGTTGGATATTCCCTTATTATGTCATGACTTGCATTTATCATTCAAACTGACGTTTGTTGTGTCCGTGTAAATGTCACCTATTTCCGGGGTGGCCTTTGTTGATCTACACTATATTTTCGATCATATGGGGAGCAGTTATCTACAGGTTAGCTTTGGTAGCATGCGGGAGAAGGGACGAGGCTTGATGATCTTCGAGTCGGACATGTTTGATTAGATTAGCTTAGGGGTCATGACTTGCAATCTTTCGTTATTCATTTATTCATTATAAACCATTAAACCTTCATTTATAAATTTGTTCTTGGATTGTATCTCCGATTTCACTACCTCGGGAAACCGAGACGGTAACGCCTCAATTACCTTGGCCGGGTAGTTGGGTTGTTACATAGTTTATATAAATTGTCGATCAAACATATCGACTCATAAGAATGTTGTAGTCCAATAATCATTGGGTGTTTGTTAAGGATTCAACAGATATCTGGTATCTACAGAGCCCCCGCTTTGACTGAGGCTTGGACAGGGCGAAAGTTAAAGTACAGCCCCCAGGTGAATCGAAGATTACAACCTGGAGACCGAAGCGATGTCGAGGCGGCTTAAAAGGATTTGGGCCAAGGACCTGCCGTCGGGAAGGGTGACGTCAAAGCGACATGGGGATTCGAGTCAAGAACTTGCCGTCGGGAACAGTTTAGAGACTAACGATTGCCAGTGTGCGTCGTTTAAAGTCAGCTAAACAACGTTTAAAGGCTCACCAGCCATAGGAAGGAGTCATACCTGAGGCATCTTTGGGATATGTCCTTGAATTCCTTCTTGTTTGCGCATAGAGGCTCACCAGCCAGGTTGATGTTGTAAGGCGCGTAGAGGCTCGCTAGCCGCCAAAGGTACGTAGAGGCTTGCCAGCCGTTGAAGGTGCTTAGAGACTCGCCAGCCATTGAAGGGGGCATAGAGATTCGCCAGCCATTGAAAGTGCGTAGAGACTCGCCAGCTATTGAATCATTGAAGGTGCATAGAGCTCGTGATGTGACTCATATTTGTACATATTTAGTCCCCGAACTAGCCTCGTTCCTATGCTTTCTTGCATGCATTAGGGTCGTTTCTGATCTTTAGCTTCCTACTTTGCATATTCTTTAAGGTTTTGTGTCCTTGGTAGGAGAAGAATTCTAACCTTGCGTATATGGAGCAAAATGGAGCTAAATGAACAAGCATTTGACTACTTCTTCAAGGCGTTGAGCAACATTAACAACGCCCTTACTTTACCCCCTTTACTCCTCTCAAGAGAAGGAGAGTTTGGTGGAATCCTTCCTAAACCACCATTTGTAATATTCTAACCTCTTAACTTGCATTTCATTTAACTTGTACATTACTCAATTTTTGCATTGCTTTTTATGCCTTGTTGTAGAATTTTTGTGACATGAGAGCAAGTGAGGGAGGGAACTTAATGTGTTTGAATGTGTAGTGTTTGATGATCAAGTATGGGGAAGCAATTTACTAGGCTAGCCAAGCCTTTGTAGTGAAACCTCATGACAAAGGAATAGGAAATAAAGAAACAAAGATTGCGGGAAAGGGATCTCCATGGGCAGACCTGAGCTCATGGGGGCTGAAGCAAAGGAGAAAAGAAAAAACTTGAGCTGCAGCAGAATCCGCCTGAGCTGGCATCAGGACGGGCATTCCATTGCTCAATTCGCTCGAGCCAAACTCAGGACGTGCGTCCCCAGAGCTTAAACAAAATTCCTAAATCAAAAATCGTCTGCCCCCTATAGAGGTCAAGCATCCCTACCTATTATAAGAGCATAAACATGGGATTTTTCTACTTCATTCTTAATTTCTATTCTTCTTCGAACATAAACACAACAAATTTCCTCACTACAACCATCAACCGCATCATACAAAAACACGAATTTCTCAACCAAAAATCAATCGCAAACTTGATCAAAATCAAAACAAATCACTCCTTTGTCAACAAAAAAGACCTTCAAACTTCAAAATCTTCACAAAATCAATCAAAATTTCTAGGGTTAGGGTGAAATCCGAAAACCCCCCAAATTGATAGAAAATTTGATTGAAGTTGGAAGAAGAAATGAGCATTCAAGCATATTCTAGGTTTGTTGATATCAAATTGAAGGAGAAGCTGTTGGAATATGTGTCCTCCGACAATAATGCGATCAGGACTGTTGATCATGATGATCACATGTTTAAATCTCATTATAAAGAATACAATTGGGAAGTAATATTTTATTGTCAACTGATCAACATATATCGGTAATGATTGGCTGACTAGAGTTTGACATTACTGTCGTGCGACGGTGGTGATCAGTTGATCCCCTAGGTCATACCTATAGGGCAACACTCTTAATTGATCATTTAATTAATCGTATAACGTTACGAGTTAATTAAATTACTTGAAAATTGACGGACGATTTTGGAAGTAAAATTTACGTATCACATTGAAATTTGATTAAATGAGATACGGTCTGAGTAATTGAATTGTATCATTACTCAGATAAAATTATTGTTTAAGGAAACAATTAAACTGAATGAATTATTATAAATACAATTTATTGTGATTTATAATTGGAGAAATATTTTGGTACAAGTAATTATGAATTACTAAGTTTATTTTTGTATATGACGTATTTTTATTAATACGTTGAATTTTAACATGTTAAAAATACATAACAAATTTATGTAACATATGACATGTGACATAAGACAAAATTGACAAAAATAAAATGGATTCCATTTTATGTATGTACCGAAATTAAGGGGAGGTTTAGGCAAATATTGTGTTGTTTAAATTAGTGGAAAACATAATCATTCACTAATAGCCTAGCCATGCAACCCTAGTTTGCATTGTGAAGGCAAACAAGAGCATGCATTGGGTCTCCTTTCTTCCCTCCTCTTCCCTCCTACCCGGTTTTACCAAAGAAAAGGCAAAGGGTTTTTGTCTTATATTTTTGATATACACTACATGCATGAGTGTGTATTATTCATTCATTCTAACTTATCAAAAAAAATTAAGATTTTAGAAAGAGAAAATACTTCCTCTCCTATTCTCTCCCAACTGGTTTTTGGGAGATTAAAAACCAAATTGTTTTGGGTCATTTTTCTACAAGAATTAATATTATCTAGTACTCATAATATTAATTCTAATTAAGAGTAAGCTTTGGGTATAAATCCTTGGGAGAGATCCTACACTTGGGTCTTTGTTCATCCAAAACGAAAGCTCAAGAACAAGAGAGAAAGGTGATCTCTCTTGTGCCCTATAAACCGAAAATCACAATGTAAGAACAATGTTTCTTCCTTATTTTGTTTTAATGTTTGCATGCATAAGATCAATCATTAATTTTATGACAAATTAAATTATAACATATATGAATATGTAAGTATATAGATCTACTTTTCCTTCAATCGGTATCAAGAGCCATGGTTGTTTGCATGCAAATCGGTTAAAAGTTTTTCCGAGTTATAAAGATTAACATATAAAACTTGTAAAATTTGTGTTATTATGATATATCACGAAATTAATTCATGCATGTTAAAATTTCTGGTCCTAAAATGTTTTAGGATATCTTGGTTAAATTTACGGATTTTTATTGTTCATATTATACAATAATGACATTTAAATATGATTTTATGAGTAAAAATGTCATTTTCGGTCTAAAATTAGCTATACTTCGAATTTTCCAGTGATTTTTGGATATGTTGTCACATCTATTTTTTTGAGATAACCTTTAAAGTTTCATAATTTTTGGACTTTTTATGCTCGAAAAATGGATTTTTCATTATTAAATTCGGATTTAGGTGAAAAATAGGTTAATATGAGATAAATTTCGAATCTGGTCATAGAAATTTAGTATGTTGTCACATGTAATTTTACAAGATGTGTGTAAAATAATGGGCTATATTGAAGTCTTTTTGCATGATTTATGGATTTTTGAAGAAAAATAGCATAAATAGTGACATTATTAGTGAAAAATTAATAAAACATAATCTATGACTAAGGAAAAACGTCCAATGTTGCATTTTATTATCCTTTTCAGATCTAAAATTGAAAAGTTAATGAATATAATTTTTCTCATGTTTTTATGATTTTTTAGTTAAAACCGATAAACCGGAACATTGTTTTTCCGGATAAAATTCGAAATTTTTAACCTAAGTTTTTGAACAATATGATTGTCATGGTATTTTTCCAGAATGTTCATGAGTTTAAATTTCAAATTTTGAATTTATTTGAAATTTTGTGATTTATTTGAAGTTTATAGCTTATTTTTGTAATTTTAAGTCCATTAATGAACAAATTTTATAAATATGAGTTAATTTTGGTCAAATAATTAGTGAAGACTAAATTTTGAGTCCTAAGAGGTTAGGGTAATTAACTTATGCATAAATATGAATTTATGTAATTTTTGTGATTATAAAAATGTTGAAATCACGCAAATCCGTAAAAACCGAGTAATATATGATATTGGCTAATTAAAGGCGATTTAGCATAAAATTGGGCATGTTCATACATATTATAATGCTGCATTTTCTTTATGATTGTCATAATTTAAATTTATGTAATTTTTGAATTATGTAATTTTACTTAGTATGGCCTTAGTTTTTAATTGGTATTTCCCGAAATGTATGGGAATATCGATTCGGTTGTAATTTATTGTGATCTCGTATCACCGTTTTGTAATTTAATAGATTTATTTTATTTATTTTAGTTACAAATGTATAATAGGAAATTATGTAATTTATTATGTAATTTTATTTATCTCGGAGTTTCCCAAAGACGGATTTCTTCAAGATGGCGATACATAAAGACGGTGTTACCTCGAGATGCGTGCCACAACCGAAGTTCAAGGGACCAATGGAGTTGGTTTCCGAATATGTAATAGTTAAATAGTTTTTCTTTTTTAGGAAAGGCCATACTAGGATTTATTTATTTTATGCTTGCATTTTATTTTATGTCACATGCATCGCTAAATCGCCATAACTAAAACATGCATCTTCTTTCATCGAGTTTATCGACCGTGTCAATTAGAATTATCGTAGTTCACTGCTTTAGTTCACTTAAAACGTGATAGATAATAAATTGACATGACCTCTCGCTAAAACAATTAATTGAGACATAGCCTTACCAAATAGTAGAAACCATGAAAACCTATTTCGCGAGGGAGTGCACTCGGCCCTACCGGGGTACAAACCTTGTTACGTAGGGGAAGTGGGTGATGAATGTCAATCCACCGAGTTCATGTTGATGAGGGTTTCATCGGCCATACCGTGCCCAAGTTGATGTGGATTTTGATCATGGACACATTTATTCGAAATTTGGATTGAACTCAACAAAAGTTTTTCGATAAGGGTTTCATCGGCCATACCGTGCCCTTGTCGGATGTGTTTTGGGCTATAGATAATTATTAGAGTAATTTTATCGACCAAGAGTTCTAAAAGTAGAATCGATTAAAACGTTAATCCACCGAGTTATATTGATAAAGGTTTCATCGGCCATACCGTGCCTAAGTCGATATGAATTTGGGTCTTGGAATCATTTATCTAGTTGGGTAGAGGTCACTAGAAAAATGCATAAAACTTGTTTAAATTATACATTTTTACGAGTATTATTATTAAACCGACATTTGTTTTACTCCTCCTATTTTGTTTTGTAGACCACTTCTTTTTTTCTCATAACAAATGCCAACACCAACACCAAACGCCACGCCTCTCGCTAATACTTCATGGCTCTAATCCTTCATGGATCGATGTAAACTTGAAAAGAATGGGTCAAATTTCTCCGATTGGGATGCCCAACTCAAATTGGCCGCCCAAGGTGACGACAAGCTTCGTTACCTTACCGAGGCCTCTCCACCCGAACCTACTACTAGGTCGACCGCCGCCACTAGGGAAGCATATGAGGCTTACCAAAAGGAGTCCGCCGCAATGAAAAATGTCTTGATATTTGCAATGGAGGCAGACCTCCAAAGGAGAGCCTTTAAAATGGGCAATGCTAATGAGATTTACTCCAAGCTTGTGACAATGTTTTCACAAACTCCACAGACCGTCCTATATGAGGCGGCCGCGGCATTCTTTGATCTCGACTTCAAAGAGGGCCAAAAGGTTAGCCCTCATGTGCTCAAACTTATGGAGCTTGTCGAGACCTTGAAGATTCAAAAGGTTGAAATCCCCAAAGAACTCATTGTAGATAGGATTCTACACTCCTTGTCCAAAGTGAAAGCGTATGTTCAATTCCGGGTGAATTTTAACATGCAAGACAAGGATGTGTCTCTTGAAGAATTGCACAAGCTACTTGTGCAAGCCGAGAGGGACATGGGGTTAAATGTGAACCCTCCAAAAGATGTGCTTCATATAAGCACTAAGAGTAAGGGGAAGTTCAAGAAGAATGGGAAGAAGGGTAAGAAGCAAGCTCCCACTTTCACCAAAGCTAGGACTTGTGAAGCTAGCACTTCAAAAATCAAGAAGGGTCCTCTTGATAAATGCCATTATTGTAATGGTATGGGACATTGGAAAAGAAATTGTTCCAAATACCTTGGTGATATTAAGGCTGGAAAGATCACTCCAGTAGGTAAATGACTATCCTTCTTTTATGTTTCTAATTCAACTATGGTATTATGATGCAAAGTTGTGATAATGTATCTCCCTTTTTATTGTAAATAGGGCCTCCACCAAGCAAAGACAAGGGAAAGGAAAAGCAAGCATGAGAAACCATCAAGAAGCTAAGGATAGCTTTCATGGAGCTTTGCTTTTCATTGTCTTATTTTAAATTATGTTCTGGATTTTAGAACCTTAAGTTTCCGTGTTCGACATGGAAAGGTATTTTGGATAATGGGTTGTATTTTGGATAATGGTGACTTGGTTTGCAACCCAAGTCACCCGTTTTATCATTTTATCCTTTTGTTCTAAAATTCATGTTTAAATGCTTATTCTTAGAAACATATAACTTAAAGTGATCTAATAGACAAATATAATGACGGGTTTCATTATATGTCCACATGCTTAAGGCTTGTGTATGATCATTTATAAAGCGATTTTGAGTCTATGAACTCTCTTAAAGGTATGTCAATTACCAAGTACACATATGAAATCTAAAACTATTAGTCAATCTATGAGATATTTCTCCTTATACTTCAAATCATTATTTGTGTCTCATATGCTATCTTTGAATCTATAGTGTATTTATTCTAAAGATAGAGTGGGAGAAAAATGAGGACACAACACACGAGAAATTTGTGTACTTGTGTAAATGAGATCTACGCAAGGTAGAATGATTTGAATGAAGGGTATATCTATTCACATAGTATACCAAATAGATGAGATCTATGGTCTCAAGTAAGTCCTATATGACTAAAGAGACCAAGTGAAGTAATCATAAGAGTATATTCTTATGATAACTACACGAGGAGACCAAAAGAAAGTTTTGGAAGAAAAATGACTAATGTAAAGTCTTAACAAGTTTTTTGACTAAGTTTATGATAAATTTTGACCAGTAGTATCAACCTTGAGATTTACTTAAGAGCCTAAATGAATCAAAGTAACATACTAGTTATGATCGAGTTGCAAAAATTGATATACCGATATCTTCAATGGCCAAGTTTTAACCACGCAAATGTCATTACTTAACCTCATTATGAAATGGTTAAACCTCCTTCCGAAAGGGTATTTCAAAGGACGTGTTCTAGATATTATTTATATTTGAATAATGACATTGCTACACATAATTATGATATGTGAGTTAGAGATTAAAATCTCTTTCCATAAGGTTAAAATAAGACCACTTCAAAATAGGTATTTTAAAGGGATATGATGGGAACATATATGGTTCTATCTTAATAACTTGGCAACGCAATTTATATTTCAATTCTTGAAAAGTTTCGATTGAGAAGTCAATTTCGAAATATATGGAATTGAGTGGGAGTTAGGAAATTATCATGTGAAGACATGGAATTTAGTGGGAGCTATCATCCTTTGAATGTTTACAACTCACCACTCATTGAAGAATGACGAGCTAATACCTTCCTTCATAAAAGAAGTTTTGAGTTTTCAATTCTGGATGAAAATGGACTATGATGAATCCAATTACATCAAGGGATGTTGGATTAGTATTAAGAGATACACATCATATCAACATTCACATAGGTTATTCATGTAGATGAAAATGGAATTGCCATTAGCAGTCATGGTCGTTCATTGAACCTATGAACGGTTGATCTCATGATTATTAGTAACTAATGTTTCCGCCATTAGAATAATCATACACATGTCCAATGATGAATCATATGCATAAGAGCATGATGATTCATTGGTAAGCCATAATAGAAACGTCATGAATTCTCGAGTAGAATCCGATGAGCGATTTCGGTGTTTGACGGAATACTCTATTATGTGTTAAGAGTTTGCACATATTTTAGAAAGTTCGAACACACGTAAAGATTTATGAAAATCCTAAAATTTTCAAATCAAAAGGAGAAATAGGAGGTTATTGGAATGATACTTAGTTGTATAAGAAGTTATTCAAAACTAATCCTTCCTAATATGCTAGAACTTGCGAGAAGTGCTAGACCACTCGTCTTGGCAAATTGTTGCAAGACTCTACAAAACATGTACCTAGTGCATTGTGTGTGGATGGAGTACTTGATCAGTACAAGTTATATCATTCACCACAAATTCGTTCGTTATGTGATAATCGATAAGGAAGTTCTTTCAAGATAAAGAACCAAAACCGAGGTCGGGAACCTTGATGTGTAGTTGGTAAGATTCATGCTATGAGAGAGAACATGAATGTAAAGGAAAATGCGATTATAAGAAGTTTGAACACATGGACACATGGCATGTTAAACTTCTATTGCAATCAATAAGTGTTTACACTTACGATATTCATCACAAGGTTGTAATATGGTATTGACTACCCGAGTGTGATGTCGACATTTGTCGTTTGAGTTATTATTAACTCACCTTGTACATTGTTATATCCAAACGGGTTGTGGAGACAATTGAACCCCGTTAAAGTGAACACGGATTAACATTGTATTTGCCCATAGTTACTTACATGAGGTGACGTCTCGAAGTGACTAGAGTGTGATGCGATTGATGGCAAGTTCAAGTGCCATAGAGTCATGTGAGATGACTAGTCGATCACATAGGCAGACTGTTAGGAACATTTTGTCGGGCCTTATGACCGCTTATAGAGTTCTGGCAAATTTATATAGCCTGGTCGTGGCGAGAGCTGCTATAGTATTCAAATGAGTCGATTCTTTTGACTAAAGACTATTCGCCTAAGATGGCACATTTGATTAACTTTGATTTATGTTACTACGACCTTCGTAAATGGGGTCAAATGGGCATATTTTGGGTTATGATGGTTGGCTAATCGAAGGGAATGAGTGCGATAGGAATTGTCCACCCCTAGTCAGGGTTATAACAATATCTCAGGGCCACTCGAGGAGTAATGAACTGGAAATGCGTGGCCACGCTCGGAAAGTATCTCTGATAGATAAGTCCGGTCAATCAGTTATTCTCCAGATCGAGGAAACCACTCTCGATATGATCACTTGCAAGTACGACCTGAAAGACACCTTGCATTGAGTGGGAGATAGTAATAGGACAAGAGAATTGGTGACGCACACTTGTCGAGGACAAGTGGGAGATTGTTGGAATATGTGTCCTCCGACAATAATGCGATCACGACTGTTGATCATGATGATCACATGTTTAAATCTCATTATAAAGAATACAATTGGGAAGTAATATTTTACTTGTCAACGATCAACATATATCGGTAATGATTGGTGACTAGAGTTTGACATTATTAACGTGTCGTGCGACGGTGGTGATCGATTGATCCCCAGGTCATACCTATTGGGCAACACTCTTAATTGATCATTTAATTAATCGTATAACGTTACGAGTTAATTAAATTACTTGAAAATTGACGGACGATTTTGGAAGTAAAATTTACGTATCACATTGAAATTTGATTAAATGAGATACGGTCTGAGTAATTGAATTGTATCATTACTCAGATAAAATTATTGTTTAAGGAAACAATTAAACTGAATGAATTATTATAAATACAATTTATTGTGATTTATAATTGGAGAAATATTTTGGTACAAGTAATTATGAATTACTAAGTTGATTTTTGTATATGACGTATTTTTATTAATACGTTGATTTTTAACATGTTAAAAATACATTACAAATTTATGTAACATATGACATGTGACATAAGACAAAATTGACAAAAATAAAATGGATTCCATTTTATGTATGTACCGAAATTAAGGGGAGGTTTAGGCAAATATTGTGTTGTTTAAATTAGTGGAAAACATAATCATTCACTAATAGCCTAGCCATGCAACCCTAGTTTGCATTGTGAAGGCAAACAAGAGCATGCATTGGGTCTCCTTTCTTCCCTCCTCTTCCCTCCTACCCGGTTTTACCAAAGAAAAGGCAAAGGGTTTTTGTCTTATATTTTTGATATACACTACATGCATGAGTGTGTATTATTCATTCATTCTAACTTATCAAAAAAAAAAATTAAGATTTTAGAAAGAGAAAATACTTCCTCTCCTATTCTTTCCCAACCGGTTTTTGGGAGACTAAAAACCAAATTGTTTTGGGTCATTTTTCTACAAGAATTAATATTATCTAGTACTCATAATATTAATTCTAATTAAGAGTAAGCTTTGGGTATAAATCCTTGGGAGAGATCCTACACTTGGGTCTTTATTCATCCAAAAGGAAAGCTCAAGAACAAGAGAGAAAGGTGATCTCTCTTGTGCCCTATAAACCGAAAATCACAATGTAAGAACAATGTTTCTTCCTTATTTTGTTTTAATGTTTGCATGCATAAGATCAATCATTAATTTTATGACAAATTAAATTATAACATATATGAATATGTAAGTATATAGATCTACTTTTCCTTCAGAAGCATCATGGCAAGGACAAAGGGCAACACCAAAGCATCAAAACCCCCAACTTTGTCCAAGAGGCAAAAGGTTCTAGCATCAAATGCTCTAGTGGTAGTGCAACAAGCTATGGAGCAACCAAGGGAAGTCATTGAGGCCATTGGAGAAGTTACTACACTACGTTACCGGAGATTGAGCGACTTAAAGATTATCCGGAGGTAATTTTTATTTCTAATGAGCATAGAATTGTATTTGAATCCCTTGCTAAGAAGAAAATCATTGCCACTAAGTTTGTATGCCAAGATACCTTGGATAAGTTAGGAGTACTTGACCAAACCAAGGCATTTTTCGGGTACATGGGGTTAGCTACCCTGTTTGAAATGAATGAATTGACATACCCTTCCCTCACATTAGAGTTCATTAGCTCTTTGAAGGAGTATATGATTGAGACCCGGAAATATGTTGAGTTTTGTCTTGCGAACAAGAGTAGGAGGATGACTAAGGGAGAGTTCAGAAAGGTTTTTGGAATTGATGACCTTCGGGATTTCCACAAGAAACCCCACAACTTTGATGCCAAGCCTCTTTGGAAGGCAATTGCCGGAAGGGAGTTGACTACATTTAGAGAGTGCAATGCCTTGTATATCCATCATCCGGATATACGGTATTGGCATAGGTCCGTTTCCAACACCTTGATTGCTAGGAAAGAAGCTGCCCATATGACCGAACTCGACCTCACCTACTTAGATTCCAAAACGAATGCCCATGGGAAATCAGAGAATGAATATAATATCCTTCAATTGTTGATTGAGAGATGGTTAGACTTCAAGGAAGGAAAGGAAAAAGCGGCTTTCATTGTGAATGTAGGCTTGATAACAAGATTGCCAAAGCACTTTAACCCTAAGTTCAATGAAGACAACACCTACAAACCGGTTAAAGGTGGCAACCTCCTTGACATGAGTACTTTAATTCACAAGTTCCATTGGGTAAAGCATGACAACTTCGCCCAAGGATATGAGTGGATGATCAAGGATGCCAATTCGATTATCTTGCCCGGGAAAATTTGCCGTCTCAATACTCGCCGTTATAACTACCTTCTCCCCATCTCAAAGATTGCCAAGAACATCATCAAGGAGCAACAATGTCCAAATGAAGAAACCTCCTCCTTAGTGGTACCTCCTTACCCCTTTGCCTACCAAGAGTTCATAACAAATGATCCTAGTGTTATGATGAGTAATGATTACTTGACACAATTCATGAAGCATATCCATTAAGAAGCCTACAATGATCGGGTGAACGCTTATTATGCCCAATATCCGCCCCTTTACCATCTTGCTAGGCAAGGACTCCTTGATCCCAAGAGTTCTTTGCCGGATTGGGCGAATAAGAAAGTGTTCTTTCCTCATGCTTCTCAAGATGAAGAAGGGGATGACCGGGAAGCTAGGGAGATTGAGGAGGTTGAGGAGGTTGTTTTTGATGAGGATAGGGAAGATAGTGGGTCTAGCCATGATGATGAAGAGCAAGGTTCAAGTGAAGAATAATAAGAAGAGGATGATGATGATGATGCATCCGGGTCCATGGAGGGAGATGATGATGATGATGATGATGATGATGATGATGATGATGAAATGAGTGAAAGTTGATTGTTGACAAAGCATGAAGGAGGACGACACAAATGCAGGGTTGATAGCTTATTCTAGCATTTAGACCTATTCCATTGTGAGTCTCCTACCCCTCCTTTTACTTTGTTTTTATCTAATGTTGACATAACTTGTATAGCTTGTATAACATTTAGTTTAGAGGATTTAGAGAGTCATTTTGGACTCTTTGATGGATGAGAGTTTTTGAGTTCTAGCACAACCAAAGGACTCCCACCTCGGTAACATTGAGGTGACTATCTTTTTTACTCCCACCGTAAAGAATCAAAAATGATAACTTACTTTTTATGCATTGCATTGCATGTTTGTGAATAGACTTCCCTCTTTTTGGACTAGAGATAGTGTTTTGTTCGGTATGGGGAAGTTTATTCATAGGCAACCCGAGTTAATTTAAATTAGCTCTCCGAACAATAGAAATCATGTATCATATAGTTTAGTTTAGTTTGCATCATATGTAAATATCGCACATGTAGTATGCATTTAGTGTAGAATTCATATATTTTATTTAGTTTCCCTATCGTCTTATCCATTCAGGACAATGTCCATACTAGTATAGAGATGGGGAATTCTAACATCTAAACTTATTTCAAAAATGATACAAATTTTAAAATTTTAAAAAATCTAAAAACATGTTCTTTCCTTTGTGGTGTATAATTGTATATATAGTATATATTTGTTTGTTTGTTTGTCACTCTTATCACATTGGGTCGACTACGCCACATTCGAGGCATGAAGGAAATAGAAGACCGCATGGTATGATCTTTCCAAATCTTCTTCCTCCTTTTTATATGTTAATGATAATGTGGCTATATTTTGTTGATATGGTACAAACTAACCTATGTGTTGCTAAGAGTTTTGCATTTAGTGTACATGGCATATTAGTTGATAGAAGCATATGTATTAGAATTGTATATATAATAGTTACATCATGGCATGTAGTTGTATATTAGAAAAATTTGGTATAAATGCCTATTTGGGAAGCTTGCCAAGTGTATATAAGGCCCTTGTGGATAATTTTTCACCCTGAGACTTTGTTTGCTAGAATACCCTCAAGACACCCTATGATGTGTCATACTAGTATCTTTTGTCCCATGGTCTAAGGCCTAGTCAAGAGTGCCTTATGGTGTGATAACTTCTTGGCTACCGTTTATTCCAAGGTGACCTTTGATGCCATGCAACCGTCCTTACACTTCTATCATTATATTTTGTCAACAAAAAGGGAATGGACACAAAAACATCAAATTGAGTTCAAGTACTAAATCAAAATCAAATGTTTGCAAATTGCATCAAATGAAAAGAGGAGCAAAAATAGACTCATATGCTTATAATAGAAGTACCCTTGCTACAAATGGGGTTACTTTGAAAAATGTTCAAAGAAATGCAAAAGTTGAAAATGCCAAACTTCAAAAAATGGCATGTTCTTAATCGTCAAATGCTACAAAATGGGGGAAAATAAACCCAAAAGAAAACTACTATCAATGAAACTCATGTACTTTGAAACCCTTTTGTCCAATGATAATTCTATTTTGATGTATTGTGGAGAGGGGACGGCCCTTCCTTTTGTCTAGGCAAGAGGGGAAATTCCACTATCCTACAGTGTTTTCTAACACCATAGGGACTTGGCTCTTGACAAAATAATTTAGCAATTGTGGACAAAGGTAACCTAGTTTAACACAACTTGGAGGTGACTTGTTTGTATCCTCTTGGACTTAGTAACTAGGAGAACTAATATCTATGGTGAAGTGTGTGCCCTTGAATTGCTTCCCTTGTAGGTGATTTTCGCCACTTAGATGAGGAAAGTAGCTATTCTTTTTTTAGATTCATCCTTTACTTGTTCTTGTGTGCTTAAATGTTAGGACACATTGCAATTTTGGCAAGCCCCTCCTTGCCTTGCAAGAAGACATCTTACCTCATAGGTGTCTTGTTGTGAGTTGAAGGGGCGGAGTAAGACCTTCTAATTGTCTCACATCGGCTAGTAGTATTAATAAAGGTCATAGTTTTCATCACCTCTTTACTCGGGACGAGCAAAGGTTTGGTTTGGGGATATTTGATGTAACTGATATTTGCACACATTTAGTCCCCCGAACTAGCCTCGTTCCTATGCTTTCTTGCATGCATTAGGGTCCTTTCTTATCTTTAGCTTCCTAGTTTGCATATTCTTTGACGTTTTCATCACCTCTTTACTCGGGACGAGCAAAGGTTTGGTTTGGGGATATTTGATGTAACTCATATTTGCACACATTTAGTCCCCCGAACTAGCCTCGTTCCTATGCTTTCTTGCATGCATTAGGGTCCTTTCTTATCTTTAGCTTCCTACTTTGCATATTCTTTGACGTTTTGTGTCCTTGGTAGGAGAGGAATGCTAACCTTGCATATATGGAGCTAAATGGATCGCATCTAACGACCAAGAAACAAAGAGGAGAACAATACTAAAGGCCTAGGTCAATAAAACAACTATTCGGGCAATGATGAAGGACCCCCAAGGCTCCTCAATGATCCCCGCGGATCATGGGGCAGCAAATTGAAGAAGAAGCCACACTGGCCTATTAGATGGGCGTCCCAAGCACGGCCCGAGCATCCTGAAGAACAACTCGGGCGTCCTAAGACTCAGACCGAGTGTCCCACAAGCAGGATGGGCGTATTTCTTTACAGCATGGGCGTCCAACTGAGGCAGGTCGAGCGTCTCCTTGGAGGACTTACAAGGCATTAATCTTCATCTTAGGGACTTAATCATCATTTAAGCCCTTAGTTACCCTAATACTTGTACTTAGTATAAATACCCCATTGTATTAGGAGATTAATTACCAAGTTAATTACCAAGTTATTACCTAGTTTTAATCAAGTTTTATTAGTATTAATCAAGTTGTATTACACAATTCAATCTTAATCATATCTTAATCTTTCCTTAATCATTCAAGTGCTCTTAGATTTAGTTCGGTAATTTGAAGACTGTTTGGGTTTATTGGAGAATTGACAACTCTTCATCATTCATCAAGTTTTCTTCTATTATTCTTTGCTTATTATTTGGATCATCCTAAGTTGGTACAATTTATTTTATCCTTTTCTTAATTATTATTTATTGCTTTACTCATTCACCATGTTTAGCCTTGTTAATATGATTGACACCCTTATTAGCATGTTTTCCATGATCATGAGTGAGTAGTCTCCTAACTAGGGTTAATGGGGGATTAGGAGAGTTAATCATAGGGTAGATATTTGCTTAATAAGTTCATATGATTGCTTGCTTATTGTAGTTACAACTTATGCACATGTTATGCTTGATGAAATACTTGATTGACAACCTAGCATGAATCTCTTATCCATTCAACAAGACTTGTAAGACATAAACCAACTCAAGGCTTGTTAGACCATGCATATAGTTAAATAGGGAGAATTAAGTTTACTTCTAGGAGTTTTAAAGTCTTGACCGACTCGGCTCCGAGACCCAAAACTTCCTAGGAATTGTGAGATATAAACCGACTCGGCTCCGAGACCCAAAACATCCTAGGAATTGTAAGATATAAACTAACTCGATTCCACTACAACAATAATTTGCTTGAATCTATAAAACTTGTTTATTTGATGTCACCATGACATTTTCTATGTTAAGTAGTTTCGATTTCAAACCTCAAACTCAACCCAAATTGTGACACCCTAATACATAACTCTCTACAACCGATAAATCAATACAATACCGGTCCTTGGGATCTGGCCTTTACTTACCACTCTACTAAGAGTGCGTAGAGACTCGTCAACCAGCTCGCCAGCCATTGAAGTGTGCGTAGAGACCTTTACTTACCACTCTACTAAGAGTGCGTAGAGACTCGTCAGCCAGCTCGTCAGCCAGCTCGCCAGCCTTGGGATCTGACCTTTACTTATAAATATTGTTTTGATTGCTAAGCTTAGACGACAAAGTTTGAACCGAGTTAGCTCGCCAGCCATTGAAGTGTGCATAGAGACTCGTCAGCCATTGAAGGTGCGTAGAGACTCGCCAACCATTGAAGGGGCGTAGAATATTCGATTGAGGGAAATGGCTTGAATCATCGGGTCCTATTTCAAGAGGTTGCTTGTTGTTAGCGGACTCTTTGGGGAGGTTTCCAGGGGTTCCGATGGGGAATTTTTGGGTGTTTATAAGGGATGTTTGCGGTGCTGGGAAGAGATAGGCTTTTTATAACTTGGGCCTGGCTCTTGCGGATGGCGGCCTCTATTACTGCCATTCGTAGTTTAGAAGAGAAGTAACGGTTTTTATTGCCGTCGCTCGGAGTTTGCGAAAATAGCGAATTTGAATTTCGCCATTTTCTTTTTTGTGTTTGGAAAATTTCATTGTGATAATAGCGAGTTTTACTTTCGCCATTTGCTTTTTGTTGGAGCTTGTGTCCTCCACAAATTAGTGTGATAACATTTGTAAATCTCTTACAGGTTCACAAGGGTATACTTCGTATTTTAATCAGTTGATTAACAATTACCTAATAACGGTTGGCTTGCTAGAAAGTTTGACGTTATTATCATACAGATGGCGGTGATCAACTGGTCCCTAAAGGTCACACCTATAGGATGTGTTTGAGAGATGTGGTTATAGAAATATAATCACATTGATGCCTTATATGACTAAACAGTTAGTTAATGTGTTGATGAGATAATTATTTAATGAAGATTAAATAATATTAGTTGAGACAATTAATCAATTAATTCGTAAATTGAATATAATAAGTTATATTTAATTAAATGTATGTAATGTTAGCTTGGACTAATTAATCTGTTAATTTGTAATTAAATGTAATCGGTTATATTTAATATCAACAAGATGAATGTGTCATAGTGGTAATAGTGAGGGTACTCAAACCAAGAGGTCATGGGTTCGATCCTCACTAGATGACAATTTACACATTTTATACATTTTTGTAAAAACCGAAAAAAAAAAGAGAAATGGATCTCTCTTATTTCGGTTAGCATATGGGCCGAAAAATAAAACAAGAAAATATACCCTAATCATCTATATACTCGGTTGTATAGGGTGATGAGGGATAGAATTTTTTAACCTAATTTTTCCTAAGCCATTCTTGCCTCCCTCTCATCAGAAAAAAAAAAACACAAAAACCTAAAATTATTTAGTTAATTTTTGGATCGATTCTAGCATAATCAAAGGGCATATCTCATATCGTCTTGGGTGCAACTGATAGGCGAATATCTACTTTGATATTGTTCTTAGGCTGTATTTGCTAGGACCGAAGGTTATTTCTAAATCCTATATAATTTTGTTTATGCAATTTAAATTTTATGACTAGTTTCATCATTATAATTTGTTATAGTCCTTATATTTAAAGGGATGCATACAGATAAATCTCACAAGTGGTATCAGAGCCAAGGCCACGAATTTTAATTTTGATGATTTTCATAAAATTGGATGTAAACTTTTAGGGTTTCGAAAAAAACAGGGCACGGCTGAATTTTTTGTTAATGCCGAATAAAAAAAATTTGCAGCCGGTGTTTGTTCCTTTTTTATGCGAGATTTCCATTTTTATTATTCATAATGTTGTTTTAATCAGTTAAAATTATCATATGAAGAATTGGTAGATGTTTGATTTAATGCAGATTAAGTTAAAACATAAATGGAATCGTCATGTTTGATTTAATGCAGATTAAGTTAAAATTAAAAAGGGCATTAAGGTTCTAATTTTAAAAAACCGTGAAAATTTATTTTTTTGTTTCGGTTACTGTTCACAGTAGCCAGAATATAAAAAAAAAAATGTTATGGTTTTTACAGAAAAACCGCAAGAAGAAAGAAATAAAAACGGGCTGTTTTTGTTCTTTTGTCTATTCAGCCGAGCAAGATATAAATTTTTTTTTTTTCGTGTCTGTTACTGTTCACGTGCTGGACAGATTATAAAAAAAAATAATAAAAAAAAAAATTACTTTTTTTTCGGTTTAAGCTGTAAAACCGAGATAGTTTTTTTATTTATTTTGGTTGTTTCGTTTTTTTTTTACCAAGATAAATTTTAAAGAAATTTTTGTTTTGTTTTGGCAAATTAATTATTGTGAAGCGGTTCAAAATTAAAAGATACCTAATTATTTTAAAGCAGTTTAAAATTTTGACGGATTGAATTCATATTACAAGTTTAATATGAATTAAGATTGAAATTAATGTGATTAATTGAGAAATTGTCACTTAATTTGATTTAAATAGGTGGTTTGGATAAAATTAATCAACATAATTAAGGAATTATGTCATGTATGTTTAATTTATTTTAAGTTGATGCACTTTTTTTTAGTTGAATGAATCGATTGAATGGTTTAATTTACGTATTTTTGCAATCGGTTGTAAAATGTAATACTTAGTGTGGCCTTAGTCAAATTATGTTTTCGTAATGAAGGAAACATGATTTTTTATGTAATTATGAGATCTCGAATCTCCTTTATTTTTCCTTTAGTTTTGGGTTTTGAAATTAGAATGTAATAAATAGGTTTATTATATAAATTTTATTTATTGTATTTTTCAAAAGAAGACTAAAGATGGAGACTGGAGCTCACTCCCGCTACATGGATCAAGATGGAACATCAAGACAAGCTTCTCGGGTCCAAGGATGGATTCCAAACTTGTATTTAATGTTCATTTTGATAGGATAGGCCACACTAGGACTTTTATTGTTTTACGTTTTCATTCATATTGCTCTTCATTCACATGATAGTTTATGCATCATTTTCCGCCTAAAACCAAACCACCTACTACTAAAATGCATGAAAATTGACTCATATAGGTTGTATGTTAGTTTTCATGGACATACAGATGTCACTTTTTATTAAGCCATCACCTTAGTTTATTCATTCTCGCATGCTAGATATTAGTTCACTTAAAATGAATTAAAAAAAAGGTTGTTGGGATCTTCCTCTAAAACGGAAATTGAGATTAGTCTTTATAAGGGCAAACAACTATGAATCCCTTCTTCGTCGGTAGGCATAATATGACCCCTTCTACGTTGGGTAAGTAGTTGTGTTGACTTAGTTTACCTCAACATCATAGTCCGAAGAGTTTCTCGTGATTATGATGGACTAAAGATAGAATTTACAGAAATTTATCGACCGAGAATTCTAATGGTAGAATTAGCTAAAAGGTTAGCTTATCAATTTACAGAGAATTGAGTCTTGGGATCATTTATATAATTCTTGAGGGAGGTCAATTGTATAAATGTTTTGAGTCTTCGCGTTATGACAGTAGTTCATTAGACTTAAAAATATAAACGATGCACATGCTTATTATTTTTATTTTTCTTCTCGCAGTGTAGAACACGTTTATTTTTGATAATACTGTTACAACAAAATGTCTGGAAATAACGCAATCCAAATGCCTAGTGCCACACTTGGACGCGAGTCCTGGCTGAAAATATTCATGGACCAGATGAATCAGTTCACATGTCTGAAAAACGACGGGTCCAACTTTGCGGACTGGGAGGCAACACTACGGAATGCTGCCATTGCGGACGGTAAGCTCAAGTACTTAACTGAGCCAATACCGGTAAACCCAGGCCCCAATCCAGGAGTCAACGAGTCACTCGCTTATAGTGACTTCGTTATGGAAGCGGGTGCGATAAAGAACGTACTCATGTTTGCAATGGAAACCAATTTGCAGAGACGCTTCATTGCCCAAGGTGTGAACAAGATTTTCACCACGCTCACTAACGACTTCTCTAAAGCACCGAGAATCGTTACATATGAGCATACCTGTCGCTTCTTTGATGCGAAACTCCAGAAGGGCCAACCGGTTAGCCCACACATTCTTCACATGATTGAGAATGTCGAGAAGCTGGAGGCACTTGATTGCAAAATCAGTGAGAGCATTGTCATTGACCGAATGCTTCATTCTCTTCGCGATGGTTTTGCCCTTTTCAGGGCGAACTACTACATGAATGACTTGAAAAAGAGTCCTCATGAGCTACACTCCCTTCTCGTACAGACCGAGAAGGATATGAAATTGAGTGGGAGCATGAAGCAGGATGTTCTCAGGATTTACAACAAGGGTAAAGGTAAAGGCAAGGCTCATGGCGACCTAGCTGTAGGTACGCCAAAGTTTAAGAAGCCAGGAAACGGTAAGAGTGCGCCTGGTGAGACTAGTGGCTCACAGGGTAAGGCAAAGAGCAAGGGCGGTGACATTGAGTGCCACCATTGTCACAAGACTGGACATTGGAGGAGGAACTGTCCCGTCTACCGTGAGGACATCAAAGCAGACCGCGTCGTTCCTGTTGGTATGTCATCTTATATTCATATGATTGAGATTAACCATGCAAGTTTCGGAACTTGGGTACTTGATACTGGTTGTGGTTCTCATCTGTGTAATCATTTGCAGGGCCTAAAGAACATCATACCTCTCGAAAAAGGTGATGTGGACCTGCGAGTCGGGAATGGAGCACGAGTTGCTGCTGTCTCGAAGGGAACATATGTAATCCAACTCCCTAGTGGTTTTGAGTTATTTTTAAATAACTGTTACTATGCACCCAGTTTGTCTAAGAACATTATTTCTGTTTCCGTACTTGCTAAAGACGGTTTTGCTTTTTCAATAAAGGATAATAGCTGTATTTTCTCTTTCAATGAAATGATTTATGGCAAAGAAGTTTCCATGAATGAAATTTACATCTTAGATCAAACCACGGAAGTATTACACATGAATAATAAGAAATTAAAGGTTGGTGACAAAGATCAAACATATCTATGGCATTGTCGAATGGGACACATAAATGAGAAACGCGTGAAGAAACTCGTCGATAATGAGACTATTCCCGCATTCGATTTTTCTACATATGGCACGTGTGAATCATGTCTCATTGGCAAAATGACTCGAATTTCCTTCAAAGGTGTTGGAATGCGCGCTAGTGACCTATTAGGACTCATATATACTGATGTTTGTAGACCTATGTCAATTAGCGCTAGAGATGGCTATAGATATTTTGTCACTTTCACGGACGATTTGAGTAGATACGGATATGTCTACTTAATGAAGCATAAAAGTGAGTCCTTTGAGAAATTCAAGGAATACCAGAACAGGGTACAGAACCAACTAGGAAGAAAGGTTAAAGCACTCCGTTCAGATCGGGGTGGCGAATATCTTTCAAATGAGTTTGATCAACACTTTAAAGATTGTGGAATCGTTCTATAGTTAACTCCACCTGGAACACCTCAATTAAATGGTGTGTTCGAACGGAGAAATCGAACCTTACTTGATATGGTTCGATCCATGATGAGTCACACGGTAGTGCCTGATTCATTATGGGGTTATGCTCTTTTGTCAGCTGCTCTTATACTTAACCGAAGTCCGACTAAAGCTGTCGACAAGACTCCATATGAAATGTGGAAGGGAACGGTCCCTAACTTGTCCTTTATTCGGATTTGGGGCTGCGAGGCTTATGTCAAGTGGAGACACGAGGATAAGCTCGGCCCGCGATCGGTCAAGACATACTTTATAGGTTATCCAAAAGGAACATTTGGTCATTACTTCTATTCGCCTACCGAACATCGAGTTTTTGTTGCGGCTAGTGCGACGTTCTTAGAGAAAGAATTTCTCGAGAACAAGACGAGTAATAGAACCTTCGAGCTGTCGGAGATTCCAGAACCAACAACCGAGGAACGGATGGAGGAAGTTGTTCCTCCAACTGATGATACGGTTAGCATTCCTGAGGAACCTAGGAGGTCGGGTAGAGTCTCTCATCCTCCGGACAGATACATTAGTATGGTCGAGGAGAATGACGTTTTACTCCTAGAGAGTAATGAACCCGTTACATATAAAGGTGCTATGACATGTTCCGACTCAAAGCTATGGCTCGAAGCCATGCAATCCGAGATGGACTCCTTGTATGAGAATGACGTATGGGATCTAGTTGATTTACCTTATAAGGTAAAACCTCTACAGTGCAAATGGCTTTACAAAATAAAGCGTTCTGTAGACGCGCAACCAGATACCTATAACGCACGACTAGTGGCAAAAGGTTTCACTCAAGTGCACGGATTGCATTATGATGAAATTTTTGCACCTGTAGTCATGCTACGTTCCATTCGGATAATCTTAGCGATTGGCGCTTTTCATGATTATGAAATTTGGCAAATGGATGTGAAAACCGCCTTCTTAAACGGTTATTTGGAGGAAGAGTTATACATGGTGCAACCCGAAGGTTTCATAGATCCTGAACATCCTACGAAAGTATGCAAGCTTAAACGTTCCATTTATGGACTTAAGCAAGCTTCTCGGAGTTGGAATCATCGTTTCGACCAGGTGATAAAAGAGTATGGTTTCACTCGATCGGTCGAAGAACCATGCTTATATATTAAGTCGAGTAGGAGCAAGATTGTATTCTGGATATTGTATGTCGATGACATACTCTTGATTGGGAATGACATTCCTCTCCTATCTTCGGTTAAAGAATAGTTAAAGAACCATTTCCAGATGAAAGATCTGGGTGAGGCACAGCGCATTTTGGGAATCCGTATCTACCGAGATAGATCACGACGGACGTTATCACTTAGTCAGGAGTCTTATTTGGATAAGATTCTTGAGAAGTTCAGCATGACCAACTCCAAAAAGGGGAACCTTCCAATGACGACTGGGATGCAGTTGAGCAAGTCTCAGTCACCCACGATGCCTGAAGGGATTGAGCGCATGAGTCGTGTTCCTTATGCATCTGCAATAGGATCGATCATGTATGCCATGATATGCACACGTCCAGACGTGGCATATGCATTGAGTATGACGATTCGGTACCAAAAGACTCCGGTGAAACACACGGATAGTCATCAAAAACATCCTCAAGTACCTACGGAGGACTAAGGATTGGGTATTGACTTATGGAGGCGATACTAAGCTATGCGCAATCGGTTACGCAGATGCTAGCTTCCAAACGGATCGAGATGACTCAAAATCTCAGTCCGGGTTCGTCTTCACTCTTAATGGTGTCTGCGGTCACCGGAAGAGTTCCAAACAGTGTTGTAGCGATTCTACTACTCGAATCCGAGTACTATGCCGCTCGGAGGCGTGAAAGGAAGCGATATGGATGCGTTAATTCTTACAAGGACTTTCGGTAGTTCCTAGTTCGAATGACCCGATCACCATCTATTGTGACAATAGAGGTGCCATCTTCCAGGCTAAGGAGCCAAAGTCTAGCAACAAATATAGACATGTACATCGGAAAGCTCACCTGATCCGTGATTACGTGGAGCAAGAAGAGATAGTGATTGACAAGATTGCGACGGATGATAACATCGCGGATCCTCTCACTAAACTGTTGAATTATGATAAGCATGTAGGGCACGTTATTTCCATGGGAATTAAACGTGTTCCTGAGTTGTAGTACTTGATTATGGATTTGATACATTATCTTTTTCATATACTATTTATAACTTCATCGTTTTATTATAATATTTTGTTTTTCATGTGGATTGTACTGACAACATTGAACGCCACAAAGTGAACTGAATTACATTATATTTGTTTTTGGTCCGTAATCGCCAATGTGAGCTGATAACTCCGGCTATTATATTGTGCAGTCGATTGATGGTGGGTTCAACGAGCCATAAGTCAAACGGTTGACTGATCGATCACAGATGCGAGATTATAACGATACCTCGTAGGACAACTTTTTGTGACAACGTAATGGAGTCCTAAATGTTTAAAAACATTCGGTGCCAGGTCGTGGATAGGACATCCATTGTGTTCCTAGAGTCGATTCTTTTTACTATCGACTGTCTCTTGAGATTAAGGCAGTTTTTGGGTGACTTTGGTTTCTTTCTCACGGTCTGCCGTGAATCGGAGGCTAAGTAGATTTTTTCTGGGTCATTTCATACTGTGCTTACATCTGCAGGATTCGAGTTGAGGAAAATATCCAAACCTTATCAGGTATAGTTATTTCTCAGGGCCACTCGAGGAGTTGTAACTGAAATGCATGGCCATTCTCGAATGTTGATTCGTTTATCAGTTAAGTTACTCTCTAGTCGGGGAAACCACTCTTGATGATGATCGCTTGTAAAATACGACCTTTGTGAATACGGATTTGCAAATTGTTTTACATTGAGTGGGAGAAATTTTAGGATATGAGAATCGGTTATCGCACATACACTTGTGAGGACAAGTGGGAGTTTGTTGGAGCTTGTGTCCTCCACAAATTAGTGTGATAACATTTGTAAATCTCTTACAGGTTCACATGGGTATACTTCGTATTTTAATCAGTTGATTAACGATTACCTAATAACGGTTGGCTTGCTAGAAAGTTTGACGTTATTATCATACAGATGGTCGTGATCAACTGGTCCCTAAAGGTCACACCTATAGGATGTGTTTGAGAGATGTGGTTATAGAAATATAATCACATTGATGCCTTATATGACTAAACAGTTAGTCAATTTGTTGATGAGACAATTATTTAATGAAGATTAAATAATATTAGTTGAGACGAATTAACTGTCAAGTCGTAAATTGAATATAATAAGTTATATTTAATTAAATGTATGTAATGTTAGCTTGGACGAATTAATCTGTTAATTTGTAATTAAATGTAATCGGTTATATTTAATATCAACAAGATGAATGTGTCATAGTGGTAATAGTGAGGGTACTCAAACCAAGAGGTCATGGGTTCGATCCTCACTAGATGACAATTTACACATTTTATACATTTTTGTAAAAACCGAAAAAAAAAAGAGAAATGGATCTCTCTTATTTCGGTTAGCATATGGGCCGAAAAATAAAACAAGAAAATCTACCCTAATCATCTATATACTCGGTTGTATAGGGTGATGAGGGATAGAATTTTTTAACCTAATTTTTCCTAAGCCATTCTTGCCTCCCTCTCATCAGAAAAAAACACAAAAACCTAAAACTATTTAGTTAATTTTTGGATCGATTCTAGCATAATCAAAGGGCATATCTCATATCGTCTTGGGTGCAACTGATAAGCGAATATCTATTTTGATATTGTTCTTAGGCCGTATTTGCTAGGACCGAAGGTTATTTCTAAATCTTATATAATTTTGTTTATGCAATTTAAATTTTATGACTAGTTTCATCATTATAATTCGTTATAGTCCTTATATTTAAAGGGATGCATACAGATAAATCCCACACTTTTTGTTTTTTTGAAAATAACGGTTTTTAATTCCGTTATCATGCAATTTTGTGAGAAATAGCGAGTTTGAATTTTCACCATTTGCTATTTTTGTTTAAAAAATTTCGTTGTGATAATAGCGAGTTTTACTTTCGCCATTTGCTGTTTGTTTTTTTGAAAATAACGGTTTTTAATTTCAGAATCTGGGAATTTTGTGAGAAATAGCGAGTTTGAATTTCGTTATTTGCTATTTTTGTTTGAAGATAACGTCTTTTAAGTCCGTTATCCTGCAATTTGTGAGAAATAGCGAGTTTGAATTTCACTATTTTATATTTTTGAGGAAAATGACGGTTTTTAATTCTGTCGTCCCAGATTTTGTGAAAATAGCGATTTTGAAACTCGCCATCTTGTATTTGTGAAAATAGCGAATTTTGAATTTCGCTATTTGTTATTTGTAAAGAAAATGACGGTTTTTAATTCCGTCGTTTGACATTTGTGAAAATAGCGAATTTTGAATTTCGTCATTTTGTATTTGTGAGGAAAATGACGGTTTTTAATCCCGTCGTTTGAAATTTGTGAAAATAGCGAATTTTTAATTAGATTAATTACAGTTTTTATGGAAGATTATTTTAAGCCGGATTTCTTACGGAGTATGCTAAAAGGTAGGTTTATCCTACTCAGTTTCAATAATTTGTGTAGTTGTTAAATGAGTCATATGTCATTCATTTACATTGAATGAGTTGTTAATTGGCATGTTATACGTTATCTTACATTTATTGTATTGTCTTGTACGTCGGAGGACTTGGTGGCTTACTTATTGTTATGGAGACATCAGGCGGTTGGGAGACCGTCTCACGCTCGGGTCACCTCTTGGAGTTTCCCACTCCAAGAGGGATGTGCACATTAATGACTTGAGTTACGAAGGGACTCGTGTGGTTGAGATACGACGTCTGGTAGGGGATCCGGTTGGCTTCCAAACTCGGTACGTTTGGGCGTGTCCCGGTACCTGTTTGTGGTTGTTGGTATGTCTGGGCTTGTCCCGGTACCAGTGTGATTTGTGGTATGTCTGGGCGTGTCCCGGTGCCGTGGTGGTGGTTGTTTGATAGCGGTTCATTCATATTATAGTCATGTTGCATACTCACACACTTTCAGTTGTGTCACACTTTGTTTATTGAAACTGGCGTTTGTGTGTCTTTGTAATTGTCACCTATTTCCGGGTGGCCTGTGTCGATCCATATGATATTTTCGATCATAAGGGGAGCAAGTTAAGTACAGGTTTGCTTGTTGACGAGATCGGGATTTGGGTCGTGCCTTAGGCTCGAGTCGAGTAGCATAGCATAGATGACATAGATCGTAGTCGACTTGTAATTTGTATAATTCACTTTATTCATTAGTTTATGTTGTAATCACTAAACTTGTTATTTATTTAATGAAGTTTCTTAATTGTAATTCCGATTTCACTACCTCGGGAAACCGAGACGGTAACATTTCCTAATTACCTTGGCCGGGTAAGAAGGGGGTGTTACAAAGTGGTATCAGAGCAACGATTTTGGAACCTAAACCAATAAACCAAAATGAACCTGGTGTGTTTAATAAAAGGAACCCGGCTTGAGTGCAATAGGAGGTCAGTTTTTGGTGATAAGGATCCCTTATTTCAAAACTAGATCCTACTGTTTCGGTTGGTCACTACGTGGGTAGTTACGAGTCGGGAAATGTGAAGTGAAATGTTGTATGATTATACTTGTGTTATAGTTTTGTTGAGCATCTTGCATGATTTACTCACTCAAATGAAATGTGACCATGTTTGGAAGTTCGATGAAATAATCGAGGAGCGTGGCATGTTTTGGATTAGTTGTTATGTGTCGATGTGTGAAAACTACATGAAATGTGGTGTGAGTACATGTATTCTATAACAAGTTGATAGGATTGTGTCATGTGAAATGGAATTGTTTGCATGATTGTTGCGTGTTTGAATATGATGAGTTTGAAACCGTAAATTGCGTAGTTGATAGGATTCTTACATGATGTAGTTATTCATTTGGTACATGTTAGTTAATATGTGAAAATTGGATGAAAAGAGTAATGTGTAAACGTTTTTTGAAAATGGTAGTTACGTGTTGGTATGTGAGGGGCAATAGCCTCGTCTTTTACCATTTAAATACCGCATATATGTTTGGATTTCATTAATGCCATAGTAGGATGTGATTAGTAGTAATTGTCGGTAAAACAACTGCTAGTATAATAAAAGTAACCCTTGGTCGGAAATCGCAAACCATAGAGAGGTACCCAACCGAGTGCGAGCTAGTACTCGACCGAGTACCGGTCACTCGACCGAGTGAACCCTACCACTCGACCGAGTGGACCAATTTCCAGAAACTTGAAAATTTCTGGAAGTGAGTCACTCGACCGAGTGGAGAGGGCACTCGACCGAGTGGGCTCAGCACTCGATCGAGTGTCAATTTCTGGGCTGTAAATTTCGCAAAAACTGTGTTATTATCCTATTTTATTTTAGCTCTTTATTCTTTCAACATTTAAAACCATTTCTAAATTCCCTTGTTAATGTTTATTGTTCGGATTCAAGTTTTCTACTTCATTTATTCCTTAACTTGATTAATTTCATCATATAAGTGATGTCTTCTTTTCTCTTATTTCCATTCCGATTTGGATTTTATCTAAATCTACACTAATTCTTTCAAATTTTGTCAATTAATTGTTTGTTTTGTTTGATTCATAATGTGAATCATCTTTTTCGTCATTTATGATGTCAAATATGAAATTTTCATGTTGAGTTTTGCCCAAAATTTTTCTTTATGAACTCGAAAATATATTTTTTTTTGAGTCAATAATTTGATTTTGTATTTTTTACTTGGTTAATGGTTTAACAAGAACCAAAGTTTGGTTTTTATTACCAACTTTGTCGTACATTATAAAATTTGTCTTGGAAATTTTGTTCCAAAATTTTCGAAACTTTAATGTTCATTCTTAAATTTTGAGTTTTCGTGTTTGAAACTTAGTTTAATTGACTAATTAGGCACTATCTTTGTTAGTATTTGATGAGACGTTGTCGTCGTATGCTCAATCAAACACATTTAGAATCTCAACAAACAACTAGATAGCGGTTAAGGCGAGGTCGATCCACGGGACGGTGTTCTTTGGGTTCTAAGTCTATCTATCTACATTTATGCTAGTGTCACAATTAGTTTGGATTGGAGTTGTGTTCTAAGCTGCAACAAGGAAATGTAAACAATTGAAAAACCAGACAAGTAAATAGGAACAAGGGTGTAAACAAATGATAAACAATACTAAGAAATCATGAGATCATAGGGGAATCATGGCGAAATAGCATAAATGAATCATATAGATGCAGGCAATTATTATTGTTGGAATCAAGTTAGTGTATATCTTAAAATTCCTAGGGAAACTTAAGTCTCGGAGCCAAGTCGGTTAAGACTTTACAACACCTACAAGTAGACTTGGTTTTCCCTATTCATGGTGAGATAACATAAAAGAGTCCTAGGAAGGTTTGGGTCCCGGAGCCGAGTCGGTCAAGACTTTACAACACCTACAATTGACTTAATTCTTCCTATTTAACTATATGCATGGTCTAACAAGCCTTGAGTTGGTTTATGTCTTACAAGTCTTGTTGAAAGGATAAGAGAATCATGCTAGGTTGTCAATCAAGCAATTCATCAAACATGACATGTGCATAAGTTGAAAGTACAATAAGCAAGCATTCTTATGATCTCATTAAGCATAAATATTCCCCGTGATTAACTCCCTTAATCCCCCACTAATCCCTAGTTAGGAGACTACTCACTCATTATCATAGAAAACATGTTAACAATGGTGCCAATCATCTTAACAAATATAAACATGATGAAAGAGTGAAACAATAAACAAGTAAAGAGTGAAGGAATTATACCAATCTTAAGATGACCAAATGGAAAGTAAAGAATAATAGAAAAGAACTTGATTGATTGATGAAGAGTTGTCAATTTTCCAAATAATAACCCAATAATCTTCAATTATCCAATAAGAAATCTTGAACAATAATTGAGGAAAGATTAAAGTACAATTTGTGGAATTGTTAAAGACTAATCTATTTTAATCTACTCCTAATGAGAGCTTTGCCTACACTAAGAGGGCTTAATTCCCACTTAGAGGACTTATTCTTCTCTAAATACAAGAGGGGTATATATAGTAATACAAGGATTAGGTTAACAAACGGCTTAAATGACGATTAGATCCCTAAGATGAAGATTAGTGTCTTGCAAGTCCTTAAGGAGCCCCATGACCCGTCCATATTGTACGCTTATACTATATAGGGAAACGCCCGTCCTGCGTGCGGGACGCTCGGGTTGACCTCGAGACCCCCGGATTGCTCTTCAGGACGCTCGGGCTGAGATCGGGACGCCCGGATCATGGGTCAGCTTGGCTTACTTTTCTCGTGACTTCCTGAAGATCCGTGGGGATCCTTGAGGGGTCGTGGGGGTCTTCGTCATTGGCCATTCTACTTGATTTATTGATTTAGGCCTTTAGTGTTAGTCTTCTCTTTGGTGCTTGGTCGTTATATGCCATCAATTTAGCTCCGCTTCACTCCATCTAGTCAAGTTAGTGCTCTTCTCCTACAAAGGACACCAAACCTCATAGAATATGCATAGAAGGAGGCTAAAGACAAGAAACGACCCTAATACATACTAAAAAAAGCATAGGAACTACGCTAGTTAGGGGACTAAATGTGCGTAAATAGGAGTCACATCAAATATCCCCAAACCGAACCTTTGCTCGTCCCGAGTAAAGAGGTGGCTAAAACTATGACCTTTATTTAAACTATCCTAATAAAAAAAATAACCGATCTGAGACAATTAGCGGGTCTCACTCCGCCCCTTCAACTCACAACAAGACATCCATGAGGTAAGATGCCTTCTTGTAAGGCAAGGTGGGGCTTGCCAAAATGGCGATGCATCCTAACATTTAAGCACACAAGATCAAGTAGGGGATGCATCTACAAAAACAATAGCCACTTTCCTCATCTAAGTGGCGGAAATCACCTACAAGGGAAGCAATATAAGGTCACACTCTCCATCATAGATATTGGTTTTCCTAGTTACTAATTCCAAGAGGATACAAATAAGTCACCTCCAAGTTGTGTTAAACTAGGTTATCTTTGTCCACAATTGCTAAATGCTTTTGTCAAGAGCCAAATCCATATGGTGTTAGAAACACTATAGGATCGCGGAATTCCACCCTCTTGCCTAGACAAGAAGAAGGGTCGTCCCCTCTCCAACATGCAACAAAGAAAGGATCATCAATAGATAAAAGGGATTCAAAGTGTATGAGTTTCATAATAGTTGTTTGCTTTTGGGTTTATTTTCCCCCTCATTTTTGTAGCATTTGACGATTAAGATAATTTCATGCCATTTTTTATGTTTGGCTTTTTGATACTTGGCAATTTCAATTTTACATTTTTGAACATTTTTCAAAGTAACCCCATTTGTAGCAAGGGTACTTCTATTAAAGCATAGGAGTCTATTTTTTCTCCTCTTTTCATTTGATGCAACTTGCAAACATTTAATTTTGATTTGGTACTTGAACTCAATTTGATGTTTTTGTGTCTATTCCCTTTTTGTTGACAAAATATGATGATAGAAGTGTAAGGACGGTTGCATGGCATCAAAGGTCACCTTGGAAAAAACGGTAGCCAAATAGTTATCACACCACAAGGCACTCTTGACTAGGCCTTAGACCATGGGACAAAAGATACTAGTATGACACATCCTAGGGTGTCTTGAGGGTATTCTAGAAAACCAAGTCTCAAGGAGAAAAATTATCTATAAGGGCCTTATATATACTTGTCAATCTTCCCAAATAGGCATTTTCACAAGATTTTTCTAAAATGCAAACTACATGCCATGATGCAACTAGCATATATACAATCCTAATGCATATGCTTCTATTAAATATTATGCCATATAAACTAAATGCAACTCCTAACAATACATAGGTACACAAACCGCATCAACAAAATACACAGTATCCTTCTTGACATGTACGCCCATCCTCCTCATATGAGTAATGAAATGAAATGGAAGGGAAATAGGGATTAGAGCGATCATACCAAGCGGTCGACTCATTCCCTTGCTAATGCCTCAAATGAAGTGTCGTATCTATGTGATAAGAGAACAAAAACACAAGTATATACAATTCTACACTACTAAATTAAAGAACATGTTTTTGGTTTTTGTAATTTTTCAAATTTTTATGGGTTTTGTTTTTATGAAATTAAAGAACATATTTTTTGGATTTTTCAAGATTTTTCAAATTTTTATATATTTTGGAATATAAATTCTCATCCTCCACTTTATTTTGGACATTGTACTCAATGTGCATGTAGGAGTAGGAATAAAAAGGAAATATATGTTTTTGGATTTTTAAAGTTTTATGGAAATGAAGTACAAATGCAATTATATGATATGAATGAATGCATACTCTAACTAAATGCAATTCTATATAACATATATTACAAATGAATGCAATCTAAACTACACTAGATGTTGCATGTTTTCTAGTAAGCTATGGTCGCCTATGATCGAACCTCCCCAAACCGATTTAAGCACTATTTCTAGTGTAGAAAGGAATAGGTTTGGTCATTAGTGACTATGCATGAATTCAAGTCTATATGCAACTAACTATATGAATCATGTGAGGAGTATTACAATGCAAACTAATCTAATCATATGAAATATATTACAATGAAAGCTAATCTAAAATGGAATGCAACTATATATAAGAGGTAGGGAAGGAAGAGGTATCATACAAAAGAGGTGGCATGGCCTAGTATCTCTTGCCATTTCACCTTCATCATCATCATCATTGGGTCCTCTATACCCACCATGCCCTCCTTGCTCTCCGTAACCTCCTCCTTGGTATCCACCACTTTGGCCGCCAAATTCCCCTCCTTGGTTGCCATAATTGGGGAACAAGAGATGTGGTTGAGCCCAAGATGGAAGAGGGCCTCTAGGATTGACGTACCCTTGTTGAGCCATGTTGTAGTAGGAAGGATATTAGGCCAAGTAGTTGTAAACCCTTCCATTGTGTACTCCAAGATCAACATTTTGCATGAGTGTCATCAATTCACCCATGGATGGGGCTTCCGGATCTTGGGGAGTGAATGGTACATGTGTTGTGGGGTAGGGTAGAATGGGTATATAAGATGGTTATTGGTGTGGTGCATCACCCCATTCTAGCATTTGAGGGAATTGTTGGTGTACTTCTTCTCTCGGTGGTAGGCGATCGTAGATCTCAATGGGTAGAAGGTAGCTTGGCCTTTGAGAGTATCGGCTCAAGAGGGGCTTGGTGGGTGGTATGTTCCACCCTAAAAGTAGAAGTGATGAGCATCCCCTAGTGAACCATTCTACATTCCCAGGGTCATTGTATTTACACCATCGGTGGTGGTAGAATATGGCATGTTCATCAATCAAAGTACTTCCTTTGAGCTTAGCATATCTCCCATTAAAGTTGAACCCGGGGCAAAGTTCATTGGCCAAAATTGTTACTAGGCCTCGCATCACAAAGGTTTTGATTTGAGAAATCCCCTTTGCAAAATCATTAAATATTGTAAGTATCTCAAGGGGTGTGTTGAAGTTGAAGGGCCTTGTCCCTTTCACATTCAAGTAAGACTCTAGAAAAGTCAAGTCGAGAAGGGTGCATTTGTCTTGTTCTACCCTTCCAAGAATAGTCCCGGCCACGAATCGTTCGCTGAAACTAATCACCGGATGTTGGATAGTAAAAGTATAGCATTGTTTGAAAGAACTAAATTCTCTCCTGAAGATTGCCCTCCAAAGGTGGTTAACAATAAGGTCGGAGGGCTTGTCGGTGTTATTCTTTGGTACCTCAAGACCAAAGATCCCCGCAAATTGGTCTAAGGTCAACCTATGGTCCATATTCCAAAGATGGAATTCCATACCGACATCTTTTGGTCGATTAGTGACAACACGGAGGCTACACAAAAACTCTAGTGTGAGGCTCAAGTAAGTGTCCTCATAAACATAAAACATCTTCTCAAGACCCAAACCATTGAATAACAACTCCTTTTGATGCCTTATACTAAGTATTTATAACACATCAAGATCAATGAATTGAGTAGGTTCATAAGCCTTACCTAGCCATTGCTCAAATCATTGACGGTATTCATCTTTGACGAAATGTACTTCTGGAAAATGCTCAAGTTGTTCAACATCCGGTATAATCTCATTTTCTTGGCCCCTTTCCTCTCGTGAGGTGGTTGAAGTTGCACCTTTTCAGCGTTTGGGTGCCGCCTCACCGGTCTTCTTGCTTTTGCTCCTTAGAAACATTCTTGCTTGGCGTGGTTGGTAGGGACTTTGATCAAAAACTTTGGATTGATGATTTTGTGATGGGGTTTTTGTGATGGAGTTTTTAGGAGAGATGATGAGATGTGGTTGTAATGGCGATAAGATAAGGGAATAGGGATGGTGGGGGGCGGATTTATCAAAGAAACAAGCTGGGACGAGCGGGCTGGGGGTCGGGTTCGGGTGTGCAGCAATTCAGCCCTACGTTTTCTTCCTGTGACATGGGCGTCCTGGTATCGGCTCGAGCGTCCCTCTCTTTAGGACGGGTGTCCTGAAGATGAGACGGGCGTTTTTTGTGTCAGGACCTTTTCCCTTGTTTCCCCAGCTGCGGGTCGAGCGTCCTCTGAAGGGGACAGGCGGCCTGCCTTTGTTCTTGTCGAATTAATGGCTTTAAGTCAAGCCTTTCCCTTGCACCCTTTGTGATCCCTTCTTATCATCGTGTCATTTCCTGAAAAATGGCTTAAAGAGTAGGTAAGAACTCTTCCTCATAACTCTCATGTAAGGACTAAAGGATACATGCAATTAATCTAAAATGCAACTATTATGATACAATGTTAGGCTTAGAAAGAGTATATTATAAATGGTGGTTTGAGATAGGTCTCCACCAAACTAAGTTGAAGTGAAAAATTCCATTATCCATGGAGCTCAATGCTCTCAATAGTTGATCAAAAGCTTGTGAATGGTCCTCAAGTAAGCATGATTAAGTTTTGAACCATTTCAAAATAGAGTAGGGCCAATCCATGAGGGACCTCCCTTTGAACTCCTTACCCTTCTCCTTTGCTTTGTCATGATGGCCTTCCTGGCTCTTGTAACTAGCAAACTTGAGATTGTTGGCATAAAGGGTTTTCCGGTTGCTCCTATTTCTTTCAAAGTTGACGACGAAAGTACTTGGACTAATCAATCCTCTATGAATAGGAGGTGAACTTTCATGGTATTGATGATGGGGTGTCTTGGGAGTTGGGATTATAGGTGCCAAGTTTCCACATGTAGGCTCCTTCTTAGATTTGTCCTTGAGTTTTTCCATTAAGTGATTCTTGTATGACAATTTGACTTTCTTGAGAAGGTCTATAATGTCATCTCCAACTACCATGGGCTCCATAGTGGGTGTGAGAAGGTCCTCATGTTCAATAAGGAAGAAGAATTCTTCTTCTTCATTGAAGTAATCCTAAAAGTTCTCAAGGATGGGTTCCTCAAGCAAGTTAATCTCACAACTCCATTCATCATTTGGGTCCATCCTTCCCTTATCATCTTCTTCCATAGGTTCGTCATCATTGCATTCTTCATATGAATCATAAATAGGGGCTTCGCTTCTCCTCAATAACTCTTTCTCCACCATCTCAATGTTCACATCAAATGACACACCCCAATACTCATAAAGGCTTAGAGTATTTGGTTTACTCAACCTCATATCTTCTTCCTCAAAGAACACACTTTCGTACTCACAAGAGCTCAAAGAGATTGGCTCTTCCCACTCCACATCTTCTTCATCAAAGGTTATTACCTCAAATTCACATTCATGCTCAATGCTTAAGAGTCCATGAGGAGTGGTTGGTTGGGTCGCCTTCATTTGGGCAAGTCGAATTGACAACTCTTCACCTTGGTTAACAATGCTTTGGAGAACATTGTTCCTACTTTGGCTCTCTTCTAGCACTTGTTTGAAGAAGTTTTATTGGTCCCCCATCATTTGGAGAACCACATTTTGAATGTCAAAGTTTGGCTCATATACTTGTTGTGTGTGGGTGTGAAAGTGGTCATATTGTGGCATTTGGAATTGGTTGTAAAGTGGGTCTTGGGTGGGTGGTTGTTGTGGATATTAGATGTGGGGATTTTGGTGGGAAAAGTTGGGGTAGTAGTTAGGACTTTTATTGTATGAGTAGTAAGGTAGGTTTGTGTTTACTTGCTCCTCAAACTCCCCATACCTATAATCATACTCAAAAGATCCACCACATACTCCATGTGTCAAGTCTTGAGCCATCATCATAGCTAAGACAAGGAAACAACTACAACCAAGGAAACTACACAAAAACGGTAAGAACGACCTTGAGGAACAAGTTCCTCAAGGTTAAAGCAAAATAAAAATAGACAAACAAACAAGAACTTAATCACAAAACACCGTCCCCGACAACGGCGCCATTTTGATGAGACGTTGTCGTCGTACGCTCAATCAAACACATTTATAATCTCAACAAACAACTAGATAGCGGTTAAGGCAAGGTCGATCCACGGGACGGTGTTCTTTGGGTTCTAAGTCTATCTATCTACATTTATGATAGTGTCACAATTGGTTTGCATTGGAGTTGTGTTCTAAGCTGCAACAAGGAAATGTAAACAATTGAAAAAATAAGACAGCTAAATAGGAACAAGGGTGTAAACAAATGATAAACAATACTAGGGAATCGTGAAATCATAGGGGAATCATGGCGAAATAGCATAAATGAATCATATAGATGCAAGCAGGTATTATTGTTGGAATCAAGTTAGTGTATATCTTACAATTCCTAGGGAAACTTAGGTCTCGTAGCCGGGTCGGTCAAGACTTTACAACACCTACAAGTCGACTTGGTTTTCCCTATTCATGGTGAGATAACATAAATGAGTCTTAGGAAGGTTTGGGTCCCGGAGCCAAGTCGGTCAAGACTTTACAACACCTACAATCGACTTAATTCTTCCTATTCAACTATATGCATGGTCTAACAAGCCTTGAGTTGGTTTATGTCTTACAAATCTTGTTCAAAGGATAAGAGAATCATGATAGGTGCTCAATCAAGCAATTCATCAAACATGACATGTGCATAAGTTGAAAGTACAATAAGAAAGCATTCATATGATCTCATTAAGCATAAATCCTCCCTATAATTAACTCCCCTAATCCCCCACTAATCCCTAGTTAGGAGACTACTCACTCATTATCATGGAAAACATGTTAACAATGGTGTCAATTATCTTAACAAGTATAAACATGATGAAAGAGTGAAACAATAAACAAGTAAAGAGTGAAGGAATTATACCAATCTTAACATGAACAAATGGAAAGTAAATAATAATAGAAGAGAACTTGATTGATTGATGAAGATTTGTCAATTCTCCAAATAATAACCCAATAATCTTCAATTACTCAATAAGAAATCTTAAAAAATAATTGAGGAAAGATTAAAGTGCAATTTGTGGAATGGTTAAAGACTAATCTATTCTAATCTACTTCGAATGAGAGCTTTGCCTACACTTAGAGGGCTTAATTCCCACTTAGAGGACTTATTCTTCACTAAATACAAGAGGGGGATATATAGTAGTACAAGGACTAGGTTAACTAAGGGCTTAAATGATGATTAGATCCCTAAGATGAATATTAGTGCCTTGTAAGTCCATAAGGAGCCCCACGACCCGTCCATGTTGCATGCTCATACTGCATAGGGAAATGCTCGTCCTACGTGTGGGACGCTCAAGCTGAGCTCGGGACGCCCGGGTTGCTCTTCAGGACGCCCGGGCTAAGCTCGGGATGCCCGGATCATGGGTCAGCTTGGCTTACTTTTCTCGTGACTTCCTCAAGATCCGTGGGGATCATTGAGGGGTCGTGGGGGTCTTCATCATTGGCCATTCTACTTGATTTATTGATTTAGGCCTTTAATGTTAGTCTTCTCTTTGGTGCTTGGTTGTTATATGCTATCAATTTAGCTCCGCTTCACATCATCTAGTCAAGTTAATTCTCTTCTCCTACAAAGGACACCAAACTTCATAGAATATGCATAGAAGGAGCCTAAAAACAAGAAATGACCCTAATACATACTAAAAAAAGCATAGGAATTAGGCTAGTTAGGGGGCTAAATGTGCGTAAATAGGAGTCACATCAGTAACGATATGTATCACTTTGAATCGAAATTTCATTTTTAAAATGTTGTCCAAAATCTTTTGAAATTTCATCTCAAATGAATGATTTTGATTTTTGCACTCAAACATGACTTAATTGTTCCTTGGAACTTAGTCCTTGTTGATGTTGCATTGTGCTGGCAATAATCTAGGAGTCGTACATTTTTGTACCCCAGTCCTTATCTAGTTATGTCATAAAGATTGAAATGTTGTTTAACGATGTTAGGTATGGCCTTAAAATTTGAAAATTTTGTTTTACATTTTTTTTTTCTTTCTTGATTTAGTTGAATGATAAGACTTCAATTTCGTTAATGATACTATGTATTGCCTTAATTTGATAAACTTACCTTAAAAGTTCGCCCAAAATTTTTTTTTATACCATAGAGTATATGATAAAATTTTGCATGTTTGTATTTAAAACATTGTGGACATGGGCCCACCTACACGCTGACCCGATCTGTCGGACGTATAGCGATCTTTTGAAAGCCACGCTCGGCGGCGTAAAAATGCCTTCGACCGGATCGTTTTAAATAGGTCGGTTTCATCTCGGTAAGGGTCTCGAAATGATTAGAGATGTTCGGAGTCTCCACCAAGCATTTGTGGGATGCTTGGAACCCGTTCGAATCCTCAGTCAAACGAAGCACAAAGCAGTGTTAGACATAGGTACTAAAGATAAGGAATCGTCCCTCTTTAGCATCCTATCTCTAGAATGACTCTCGTACGCCCTGGATAAGGTCGTCCACTATCCAAAGTTTCTGAGTAAGAGGTGAAGGTACGTATTGGGAAGCCCTTTAATCAGACACCCAATCCCGCCCGCGTAGCGCCTCTCTCTTGATCGATCTTGGTTGGTTGAATGCAAAAGTTGATAAAACGGTTTAAATGCATGAATGCGCATCCAATAATTTAAACCTAACATGTGAGAGCTTTCTAAGTCACTTGATTTAATCCAAGTATCAAGTATAAGATGTCGAGTTGGATTTATGGTTGATTTGCATGCACGACGGAAATTAAACATCCATTTACCAAATTAGGTTTATGGTGCATAACGTGATCCATTTGTCTTAATAAGACGTTTTACAAATACGGTTTTAAAATGAGCAAGTTAGTCGTCTGATCCGTCCTATATCCGGGTTAGCCGGAGTCGGGATCGTCTTAGACTAATGCTGGAAAGGGAACAGACCCTGCACCAGGCAGCCAGATGAGGCGCGAGCCTATTGGCGATGTAAGGGGGTCTCCCCTAGTTTGAAAATAGGAAAAGAAAATGGCTTGTTTAGGCGCGGGTCAGTCAACGGTATAAGACGCATTCTGACCATTGAAAAATGTATATAAAACGTATTGAAAATGGGTATTTGGACCCGTTTTGGTTTGAAAGGACCGTTTAGGTCGTATTTGTGTTGATTTGAGGAACGAGACTTGAATAATCATCATTGTTTTGATTATATTCGATGTCGGGTTCGACTTTATAAGCTTGACATGAATAGTTTTGAAAGTAATTATGAACTAATTGTTTTAAGTTCATTTGAATATAATTAGTCGATACTCATCATCGTACTCGGGTTAAAATACGACATGGTATGTAGAACCAAGGATGACTTTGTGTTGGTGACTAATACATTTATTTTGAAAATGTAAAGAAATTATGAAAGGCTTTAAAATACCTTCTAAAATGGAAAGAAATGAAATAAAAGGCTTTAAAATACCTCTTAAATGTAATTAACCAAATATTATCACCGAAACAAGGATTAAACCGTCATGGTATTAAGAACCAAGGGTGAAAAAAGTTTTATGGTTAAAACTTGTAAAATAAAATAAAAATGGGTTTGAAAATACTTGAAATGGTAAAAATCGATTACAAATATGAAAATAAATTAAAGAGAAAAGACGAGAACAAACACGGTTGAGTCTGACCTAGGCACCCCATTGAGGCGCGAGCCTCTGTGCATAACAAGGGGCTTCTGTCTCAAGCCAAAACTCAGTTTTGGCTCGTCTAACCTATATTTGGATCGTGTTATGCTTGATTTAGCATATTGTAGTCATGAAACCAGTAAAGACATGATAAAAGAAGGATTTTTACACCCTCATACTTACATGCTTGGTTTATGGCGAGAAACCGACGTAAGTGTATCAACTCGTTTGGTCGGAAAAGACTCGGTTTAAAACCGTTTTAGTAAGTAAAAAGAGTGTTTTGTTAAGTTTAGTGATGGTGTAGTGGTCTAAGTGGTCGGTCAAGTGATTTAATGCACGATGACGGTACCAAACAATATGTAAGGCTTGTATTTACGATCGGTAGGTCGTAAATACTCGTCGAATTGTGACTTAGGAAGTCGAGTCGAGAATTTTAAGGGAGAAAAGAGGGGGCGGACACTCGCGTAACTTCTCAAATGGTGGCATTTGAGGGGTATTTATAGGATAATGAGTGGTTGTGTGAGTTTTGAGCGATGTGGCCACCTGGGCTGCTCAAAGAGGCTCGAGCAATGTAGCACGTCTTCGAGGTGTCTTGTCACTATCACACAAATGCAATCATGATTTTTTCTATCCTAGGATTTATATGCACATGTTTGGCACTTGACCATACATGAATCCGGGAAATCTTAACATGGAAGCATTTGAATGGTTTGTTTTTTGTGTTTGACTCGGTTTGACTCGTTGTTGGAGTCGGGATTTGAATTTTGAGTCGGTTTTTGGTCCGGTGTCAATTTTGACCCTAGTTAGCGTCATTGCAACCCCGTCGTCATGCATTAAACACTCCAGGTACTTTTGAAAAGTTTTAAAATGTTTTATTTTCTAAATCGTATTAAGTTTTCCGACGTAAAGTTGTACACGAACTGTCGATCACACGCCGCGATTCCAAACCATGTTGTAGTCCAATAATCGTCGCGTGTTTGTTGGAATCTCAGCAGATACCGGGTATCTACAGAGCCCCCACTTTGACTGAGGCTTGGACAGGGCGAAAGTCAAAGTAAAGCCCCCAGGTCAATCGAAGATTACAACCTGGAGACCCAAGCGACATCAAGGCGGCTCGAAAGGATTCAGGCCAAGGACCTGCCATCAGGAAGGGTGATGCCAACGCGACTCGAGGGTACGAGCCAAGGACCTATCGTTAGGAATAGTTTAGAGTCTGTCGACTGTCCGCACGGGTCATTTAAAGTCCGTTAGACTACGTACAAAGGCTCGCCAGCCATAAGAAGGAGTCATACCTTAGGCATCTTCGGATATGTTCTTGCGTGTTTGCGGACAAAGGCCCGCCAGTTGGGGTGCGTACATGAGGAGGGCTCGCCAGCCGCGACGCGTTGTAAGACTCGCCAGCCATGGGGCGTATACGAGGGGGGCTCGCCAGACGCGATTTGTTGTAAGGCTCGCCAGCCATGGGGCGTATATGAGGAGGACTCGCCAACCGCGATGCGTTGGGCGCATATGAGGAGGGCTCGCCAGCCGCGATGCATTGTAAGGCTCGCCAGCCGCGCTGCATTGTAAGTCTCGCCAGCCATGGGGCGTATATGAGGAGAGCTCGCCAGCCGCGATGCGTTGTAAGGCTCGCCAGCCATGGGGAGTATATGAGGAGGGCTCACCAACCGCGATGCGTTGTAAGGCTCGCCAGCCATGGAGCGTATATGAGGAGGGCTCACCAGCCGCGGCGCGTTATAAGGCTCGCTAGCCATGGGGCGTATATGAGGAAGGCTCGCCAGCCGCGATGCGTTATAAGGCACGCCAGCCACGGAGTTTACATGAGGAGGGCTCAGCAGCCGCGATGAATTGTCAGACACGCCAGCCATGGAGCGTATATGAGGAGGGCTCGCCAGTCGCGACGTGTTGTAAGGCTCGCCAGCCATGGGGCGTATATGAGGAGGCCTCCCCAGCCGTGATGCGGTGTAAGGTACACCATCCATGGAGCGTATATGAGGAGGGCTCGCCAGCCACTATGCGTTGTAAGGCTCGCCAACCATGGGGCGTATATGAGGAGGGCTTGCCAACCGCGATGCTTTGTAAGGCACGCCAGCCATGGGGCGTATATGAGGAGGGCTCGCCAGCCGCGATGCGTTGTAAGGCTCGCCAGCCATGGGGCGTATATGAGGAGGGCACGCAATCCGCGATGCGTCGTAAGGCACGCCAGCCATGGAGCGTATATGAGGAGAGTTCGCCAGCCGCGATGCGTCGTAAGGCTCGCCAGCCATGGGGCATATATGAGGAGGGCTCGCCAGCCGCGATGCATTGTAAGACTCGCCAGCCGTGGGGCGTATATGAGGAGGGCTCGCCAGCCGCAATGCGTTGTAAGGCTCGCCAGCCATGGGGCGTATATGAGGAGTGCTCGCCAACCGCGATGCGTTGTAAGGCTCGCCAGCCATGGGGCGTATATGAGGAGGGCTCGCCAGCCACGATGCGTTGTAAGGCTCGCCAGCCATGGAGCGTATATGAGGAGAGTTCGCCAGCCGCGATGCGTCGTAAGGCTCGCCAGCCATGGGGCGTATATGAGGAGGGCTCGCCAGCCGTGGGGCGTATGTGAGGAGGGCTCGCCAGCCGCTATGTGTTGTAAGGCTCGCCAGCCATGGGGCGTATATGAGGAGTGCTCGCCAGCCGCGATGCGTTGTAAGGCTCGCCAGCCATGGGGCGTATATGAGGAGTGCTCGCCAGCCGCGATGCGTTGTAAGGCTCGCCAGCCATGGGGCGTATATGAAGAGGGCTCGCCAGCCACGATGCGTTGTAAGGCTCGCCAGCCATGGGGCGGTCGGTTGATAGACCGTGAGAATAGCCGCGTTGGATGGGCTTGTTTTAGAGATAGCGAACTCTTGGGCCGCCGTGGAAATAGTGAATTTTGAATTTCACTATTATCGTTTTTGAAATAAGCGGGTTCCGCGAGGAAGCCCCCTGTTGACATTTGAAGGAATAGTGAATTTTTAGTCTTCACTACTCGTTTTTGAAGTGGCGGTTTTAATCGACGTTTGTTTGAATTTTTGATGAAATAGCGAATTTTGAATTTTCGCCATCACGTTTGAAGTGACGGTTTATGTTGTCGCCGTTGATATGTGAAGAAAATAGTGAATTTTGAATTTTCACTATTATTTTGAAAATGACGGTTTTAATTGCCGTCGTTTGAAATTTGGAGAAATAGTGAATTTGAATTTTTTTACTATCATTTTTGAAAATGACGGTTTTAATTGCTGACGTTTGAAATTTGAAGAAATAGTGAATTTGAATTTTAACTGTTATTTTTGTATTTGCAAAATGGCGGTTTTAATCGCCGTTTGTTTGGAATTTTGAAGGAAAATAGGGAATTTTGATTTCACTATTTGTTTTTGTATTTGAAAAATGACGGTCCTTAATGTCGTCATTGAAAATTTGAAGTTCGATGGGAAATTGGGCTAAAGCCCAAAATTCCGCTATAATAGAGCAGGGAGCACCCCATTGAGGCGCGAGCAACTTGGCGAGGTAAGGGGGCTTCCCTATTTTCCTGTAAAAGACGCGAGAATGGCTTGCTCGTCATTTATTCTTCGTCTTCCTCACACAAACTCGAAAACCCATGGAAAATCGATGTTGTTGGTCTTCTTGCTTGTTCTCATTCGTGCCATTATCAACATGTCATCTCAAGGTGCGTATTTCCTTTTGAATCCATTTGAATTTGTTGGTCTTTTTGATAGATTGAATTAGGGCGAAATGTTTACCCTTGAGAATTGATTTGGGCGTTTTAGATTGAGCCTTTTTCGAGTGAAATTGATTATTGCATTGGGTTAGAAACCTGTTTAGGAGTATAGGGGTGCTTTTAGTTTGCATTTTGGTCCCCGTTTGCGTCCCCTATGCTCGAAAAACGTAAGTGGGGCGAAGAAACCGTCTCATTTCACAATTTCAAATTTATTTGCTTGGGTAGTGGGTCCCACTAGGTTGCATTGTAGTCGGGAAAGACCGTATTTGCCATTGTGGACCTTTGTTGGGTATTGTGGGCAAAATTGGAATTTTTGCCGTTTGTGACGGTCTTATGTCTGACAGAATAAGCGCCTGTTCGGGCTTGAATTGAGTCAGTTTTCCTTGAAATGGACCTCATTGGTAGTTTGGGTCGCTTTGAGGCGTGATAAAATCACGTTGCCTTGTTGTGGTCGTATTTTGCAATTTTGACCGGTTTGTGCTCAAATTGGCGTAGGAATTGCCTTTTTGAGCCGTAGAAAAATACCCCATTGTATTGGGAATGTATTTTGGTTTGTTGGCGGACCTTGTGCAGGTCTTGAGATGCCATTTTTGTCTGTTGTTGATTTGACTCGTCTTTTGCTTGAAAAGAAGGGCGAGTCGTTTTTTTTGTGCGTTTTTTGTAAATTGTTTTTGTTTGGTTGGGTTTGAGCGGGATTGCCCTTGTTCTGCTTTGCAGGTTTTTTTTTTGGATTTGTCCATTTGATGTCGTCGTAATGCCGAAATTTCGGCTGACGTTCTTTGATTGCAGGAGAGTGTTCGGGACCTGTTGCGTCCCTTGCTGCGACTTTTGAGGAGCTGTTTGGGACAGGGCCGGTTAGTACTCCGGCCAGTGCACCTGCCGTGTCAGTGGAGGATGCCTCTAAGGAGGAGGGACCCCCGAGGAGACTGTTAGGGCCTAGGCGGCCGCTGAGGTCCGTGAGGGTGTTGGAGCTTGTGTCCTCAACAGTTAGTGTGATAACATATATAAATCTCTTATAGGTTCACAAGGGTATACTTAATATTTTATCAGTTGATTAACGTTTATTAATAACGGTTGGCTTGCTAGAAGTTTGACGTTATTATCATACTGATGGGGGTGATCAACTGGTCCATAAAAGTCACACCTAAAGGATATGTTTGAGAGATGTGATTATATGAAAATATAATCACATTGATGCCATATATGACTAAAAGGTTAGTCCATGTATTTGACTAAAAAGTTAGTCAATGTGATGATGAGACGATTATTTCATACAATTAAATAATATCAGCTGAGACGAATTAATTGTTAATTCGTAAATTGAATATAAACTGTTATATTTTATTAATGTATATAATGTTAGCTTAAACGAATTAAGATGTTAATTCGTAATTAAACGTAACCAGTTATATTTAATTAGCAAATTATAAATATGCGATATTTATAGTTAAAGTATATATTATACGACATTGTCATAATAAATGATTGACAGACCGGTATTAATAAATCGACTACAAACTGTTGTTTGTGGACTTATTAAATACGTGTTGACATAATTGACAATTGATAAAAATAATACACATTTTATACATTTTTTATCACACCCTAAAATAAGGAGATTTTTCTCCTTATTTGGTTGCTTGATCACTCGGTCAAAGAGAGGAAAATAGGAAGAATAAAATCTCCCCATTTTACTCTCCTTGGACGGTTTTAAGAGGAGGAATAGGATCATTTTTCCTTACTTCCTTTTTGACCTAATTCTCACATCACAAAACCCTAAAAATAATTAACAATTAGGGATCTCATTCTAGCAAAAGGAGAGGCATTTCTCAAAGCATTTTGGGTGCAACAATTAGGAGAATATCGATCTCGATATTTGTTCTTAGGCCAAATTGCTAGGACCAAAGGTTGATTCTAATCTCTACTCTTTTTGTTTATGCAATTTCGTTTATGACTAGCAATTTCATAATTATAATTTCGTTATAATCCGAATTTCTTGATGAAGTATACCGATATTTCTCACAAGTGGTATCAGAGCATAGGCCACGAAATTATTTTATATGATTTTCATAAATGAATTTAAACAAAAATTTGAGAAAAATAAAAAAAAAAAAAAGGTTCGGCCGTTTTTAAAAAAAAAAAAAAATCTGCCGAGACAAATTTTTTTTTTTTTTTTGTGATGTTTTGTTTCCATTTGATTTATTGATATTGTTTTTTAACATGTTAAGATGATAATATGATAAATTTGTAGATGTTTTGATTTAATGAGAATTAAATTAAAATGTATATGTAAATCGTTTTTATTGATGATGTTCATTTGTTTTTGCTATATAATTTTTGGCATACATGTTTTAAATTGTTGTTTAGAATCATGATTCATTAATTTAATAATGTTCAAATCAATTGTGATGAATCAAATATTCGGATAATCGATTTAATCATAATTTAGATATTCATTTTGAGAGGTTAAATTGAATCATCTAGTTTGGATCCATGTTTAAATTAAAAGTTGATGATTATGCCAATCTTGTTATAGTAGCAACATTAAACAAATTGTTCACATAAAAGTTTTTTTTCGTGAAAGAAAAAAAAAATTGTTTTTTGTTTTTAGGGCTAAATGCCGAGAGAAAAAAAACATTGTTTTTGTTTTTTTTAGGGCTAAATGCCAAGATGAAAAAAAAACCTGTTTTTCGTTTTTCATATTTGCCGAGAGCAAAAAGAAAAGAAAAAAAATTTGTTTTTTTGTTAATGCCGAGAACAAAAGAAAAAAAAAAAGGATTTCGTTTTTTTTTTGTTTTTGTTTTGGCCCATATTTATTATACATTAAATGTATAATGTATGTTTGTTTGTTGTGAAAAGGTTCACAAATTTAAGATACACAATTATTTTAAAGAGGTTTAAAATAATGTTAGATTAATTCATATTACAAGTTAATGTGTATTAAGATTGGAATGATTGTGAGTAATTGAGGAATTGTCACATGATTTTGATCATTTTAAAATAGGTGGTTTGGATAAATTACTCTACATAATTAAGGAATTATGTCTTGAATGATTAATTTAATGTTGATGCATTTTTATTTAGTTGTATGAATTGTTGAATGGTTTATTTACGTATTTTTGTAATCGGTTGTTATTTGTAATACCTAGTGTGGCCTTAGTTGATTATGTTTTCGTAATGAAGGAAACATAGTCTTAATGTAATTTTGAGATCTCGAATCTCCTTTGGTTTTCTTTAAGTATTATGTTTTTGAAATTAGAATGTAAATAGGTTTATTTTGTAATTTTATTGTAATTTTGAGAAGACTAAAGATGGAGATTGGATTGCTCACTCCCGCTACATGGACCAAGATGGAACATCAAGACAAGCTTCTCGGGTCCTAGGAAGGATTCCAAAGTTGTATTTATGTTCATTTTGGTAGATAGGCCACACTAGGACTTTGTTTTTTATTTTACGTTTTTCCTTTCATGTTGCTTTTCATCGCATGATAATTAGTGCATCATATTCCGCCTAAACCAAACCACCTACTAATATGCATGAAAATTGACTCATATAGATTGAATGTTAGTTATCATGGACATAAAGATGTCACACTTTTTAAGCCATCATCTTAATTTATTCATTCTCGCATGCTAGATATTAGTTCACTTAAAATGAATTAAAATTAAGTTGATGGGATCTTCCTCTATAACTAAAATTGAGACTAGACTTTATAAGGACAAAGAACTATGAATCCCTTCTTCGTCGGTAGGCATATAGGACCTTACTCTTCATGTGACCCCTTCTACGTTGGGTAAGTAGTTTGTGTTGACTTATTTTACCTCAACATTATAATCCGAAGAGTTTCTCGTGATTATGATGGACTAAAGATAGAATTTACAGAAATTTATCAACCAAGAATTCTAACAGTAGAATTAGCCAAGAGGTTTCAATTTACAGATAATTGAGTCTTAGGATCATTTATATAATTCTTGAGGGAGGTCAATTGTATAAATCCTTGAGTCTTCGCTTATAACAGTTTTGCATTAGACTTAAATCATAACGATGAGTATGCTTATTATGTTTTTATTCTTCTTTTCGCAGTGTAGAATTCGTTTTATATTGATAATACTGCTTACAACAAATGGCTGGAAATAATGATACCCCTATGCCAAGTGCCACACTTCCACGCGAGTCCTGGCTCAAAACTTTCATGGACCACATGAATCTGTCCACCCGACTGAAGAATGACGGGTCCAACTTTGCGGACTGGGAGGCATCATTAAGGAATGATGCCATTGCTGACAGTCAGCTCAAGTACTTAACTGAGCCAATACCGCCAAACCCAGGCCCCAATGCAAGAGCTAACGAGTCACTTGCTTATAGTGACTTCGTCATGGAAGCGGATGCGATAAAGAACGTACTCATTTTTGCAATGGAAACCAATTTGCAAAGACGGTTCATTGCCCAAGGTGCAAACAAGATTTTCACCATGCTCACTAATGAGTTCTCAAAAGCACCGAGAATCGTTACTTATGAGCATACCTGTCGCTTATTTGATGCGAAACTCCAGAAGGGCCAACCGGTTAGCCCACACATTCTTAACATGATTGAGAATGTCGAGAAACTGGAGGCACTTGATTGAAAAATATGTTGGGGTTGGTGTCCTTAACAGTTAGTGCAAGGACTTATAAATCTCTAAAAGGATCAAAGGGTATACTTTGTATCATAATCAGTTGATCCACGTTTATCAATAACGGTTGGCTTGCTAGATAAGTTTGACGTTATTGTCATACAGATGGCGGTGATCAACTGGTCCCTAAAAGTCACACCTATAGGATACGTTTTGAGTGATGTGACGGTATGAAAATACGATCATGTAGATGCCAAATTGACTAACCGATTAGTCCGAGTTATTTGACTAGTAATTAGTCTAATATGTGATGTTGAGATATTTTATTTAATACGGATTAAATAAAAATGGCTAAGGCAAATTAAGCAATTAATTTGTAAAATTGAATATAAGCGTTTTATATTTAATTAAATGTATATTGAATATAATTATACAATACTGTTTTGTCGGACATGTATTAATAATTCAACTAACCCGTATTATTAGTTGATGCCTTAATTTCCGATAACCGATAACAGTTTATAATGAAACCGCGTCATATACACTTAGCGAATGATAGACCGGACCACGAGTTTAAGTGAAGAGGAAATGAAAAGCCCATTCCCTCTCTAGAACTCGGTTTGGCCGAATTAGAGGGATCAAAAGGAGAGCTTCCTCCTTCACTTCAACCCTAATTCATTTTGCAAACATTTCTAGGGTTTTGGGAATTGTGCCTCCCGAATTCCGGATCTCTCATCCAACACAAACTCACAAAACAATCCCCTCGATATTGCAAGGCAATTAGGGGATTCTCTCTAGCACAAGGGCATTACTCGGACATCTTGGGTGCAACGATTAGGAGGAGATCTAACTTGATCTCTCATTGCCTTTTGCACTAGGACCGAAGGTTATTTCTATATCTTTATCGTTTCATTGTGTTTTTCGTTTTATGACTATAATCACATGTAAATTTTGCGTTATAATCCTATAATTAAAGGGTATTATACGGATTTTACCCTACAAGTGGTATCAGAGCGAGGCCACGTAATTTTTTATATGTGTTTTTCATCAAACGATTTTTGAATCGATAATTTTTGTCAAAAAATTTGGTGCGGCTGTTTTTTTTTAATTCGGCACAAATTTTTTTTTGCCCTCGGCAATTTTTAATTGCTGCGTTTTTGGGGAACCGTGTCCATGTACACGGTTTTTTTTGGTTGAGTTTTTGTCTTGTTTTCGTTTTTGATCTTTGCATATTGTTTTGTAATCGATATTCATCGCAATATGTTAAAGATCCGTTAAAATGATTGCATAAATTTTTGTGTGGTACAAATTTTTGGTTCGAAAAGCTTCTTGAAAACCGTGTGGCCTCTTGTTCACGGCCTGTTTTTCCTTGTTTTCGTTCTTGCATCGTTTTGCGTGCCACACATTTGTTAGGTCATTTGATCTATTGTTTGTTTCCGATTTGTTCTTTGTGAATTGTTGTTTTAATCGATAATTACAACAATATGCGAGGTTCATGTCATTTGTAATTTTTGTTTTAATCCGGATTAGAATAAATTGCAATTGAGTTTTTACAAATCGTTTTGTTGTATGATCACTTGTTTTGATCTCGTTTTAGCCGATTAAAATTTTTTTTTTTTTTTGGCCTTTAAGGCTCTCGGCATTTTCAGCCGAATTTAAAAAAAAAAAAAAAATTTTTTTTTTTTTTTGCCCCTGGTACTGTTCACGTACAGCAGTACAGAAGAAAAAAAAAAAAAAATTTCTGTTTTTTTTTTTCGGCCTTTTATTGCATAAAACGTTTTTATGCTCTCGCTTGTTAGTGAAACGGTTCACCCACGTAAATTAAAGTTACTTGAAAAATTTAAAGTAACGGATTATATCGAATTAAAATTAAGTTGATAAAGCGGTTTTGTCACATAATTTTAATTATCTTTGGTGGTTTGGATAAAAAATTTAACATAATTACGGAATTATGTCACGAATAAATTTAATTTTTAGTTGATGCATTTTAATTTATCGTTCTTGTTTATATTTTGAATGTTTTGAATGCCTTTTAATTACGTATTTAATTATTTTGCAAACAGTTGTAACTTAGTGTGGCCTTAGTAGAACGTGTTACCGTAATGATGGAACACGGTCTTGGTTGTATTTTTGAGATCTCGTATCTCCATTTTATTTCTTTTAATTACAGTTTTTTATTTAGAATGTAAATAGGTTTATATTTGTAAATTTTAAATTGTAATTTTTGAGAAGACTTAAGATGGAGACCGGATGCTCACTCCCGCTACATGGACAAAGATGGAACATCAAGACAAGCTTTTCGGGTCCAACGGTGGATTCCAAAGTTGTATTTTGTTCTTTTTACTAGGATAGGCCACACTAGGAAATTTTTATTTACGTATTGCATTCATTTATTTATTTTATTGCAACGATAGTATGCATCATATTCCGCCTAAAACCAAACCACCTAATAATTGCATGAAAACCGACACATATAGAGGTCACGAGTTAGTTTTCTTTGACATTCGCATGTCACACGATTTTAAGCCATCACCTAAATTAATTCATTCACGCAAACGCTAGTTATTCGTTCACTTAAAATGAATTATAATTAAGTCGATGGGATCTTCCTCGTATAAACCAAAATTGAGAACGGTCTTTATAGGTCAAACTCCAATGACTCCCTTCTTCGTCGGTAGGCATGCTATGACCCCTTCTACGTCGGGTAAATTGGAACCGATTGACCTATTTTATCTCAACACTATGGTCACTCGTGCGATCCTGTGATTGTGGTGGACTATAGATAGGATTTACAAAATCTATCGACCAAGAGTTCTTCCTAAGAATTAGCTAAACAGTTGGCTTATCGGTTTACGAAATTGAGTCTTGGGATCACTTGTATCATTCTTGAGGGAGATCAATTATGCAAGTGCGAGAGTCTACATGTTTAAAAAATGAATTTTAAAATAGACTTAAATCACCTCGATGAGTTGCTTATTTCGTTTTGTTTTTCTTTCTTTTTCAAGTGTAGATCACGTTCTTTAAACCGCAAAATAACAAATGGTCGGTTCTCTGCGATAACCCAATGCCAAGTGCCACATTGGACCGTGAGTCCCGGCTTCGGATCTTCATGAATCGGATGAATCGGTCTACTCGGCGAAGAATGATGGATCCAACCGGAGACGGGAGGCGGCATTACGGAATGCTTTGCCCGCTGCCGACGGAAGCTCAAATATCTATTAGAGCCCCTCCCGACAAACCCAGTCCCACGGCTAGAGTCTTTGAAATCACCAAGTTTAATGATTTCTGTATGGAAGCGGGTGCGATTAAAAACGTACTCATTTTTGCAATGGAATCCAATTTGCAGAAACGCTTCATAGCCCATGGTGCAAACAAGATATTCACCACGCTCACTAAGGAATTCTCGAAAGCACCGAGAATCGTGACCTATGAGCATACCACTCGCTTCTTTGATGCGAGACTCCAGAAGGGCCAACCAGTTAGCCCACACATTCTCAGCATGATTGAGAATGTCGAGAAGCTGGAGACCTTTGATTGTAAGATCAGCGAGAACATTGTGATCGACCGGATACTTCACTCACTCCACGATGGTTATTCGCAATTTAGAGCGAATTACTATATGAATGATTTGAAGAAAACTCCCCATGAACTGCACTCCCTTCTTGTACGGACCGAGAAGGACATGAAGTTCAGTGGGAGCATGAAACAAGATGTTCTCGTCGTGTCAAACAAAGGGAAAGGTAAGGGCAAAGCTCAGGCAAACCTAGCAGTAGGTAAACCGAAGTTTAAGAAGTCGGGTCCGGGAAAGAGTGGGCCTGGTGAGTCGAGCAACTCATCGGGCGCGACAAAGAGCAAAACCGAAAACATGGAATGCCATCACCGCCACAAGATGGGCATTGGAGGCGGACATGTCCTGTTTATCATGAGGACATAAAAGCGGGTCGCGTTAAACCGGTTGGTATGTCTTCTTCTTCTACTTTTATTCATATGATTGAGATTAACCATGCAAGTTACGGAACTTGGGTACTAGATACTGGTTGTGGTTCTCATCTGTGTAATCATGTGCGGGGCCTCCGAAATCTCGAGCCTCTCGTAAAGGGTGAGGTTGACTGCGTGTTGGGAATGGAGCAAGAGTGGCTGCCATCTCAAAGGGGACATATGTGATCCAACTTCCTAGCGGATTTGAGTTATCATTATATGATTGCTATTATGTTCCTAGTCTTTCGAAAAACATTATTTCGGTTTACGCACTTGACAAACTTGGTTTTCATTTGTAATAGAAAATAATGCTTGCATTTTCTCTTTACACAATATGATTTATGGCAAGGCGATCTCCTTGAACGGAATTTATGTTTTAGATCGACGACAAAAATATTACACGTAATGAATAAAAAGTTAAAGGTAGGTGATAAAGATCAAGCATATCTATGGCACTGCCGCATGGGACACATTAATGAGAAACGCGTAAAACAACTCATTAAAAATGGAGCCATCTCGGCCTTTGATTTTCAATCATTTGGCACGTGTGAATCATGTCTCATCGGTAAGATGACTCGTATTTCCTTCAAAGGTGTTGGAATGCGCGCTGCTGACCTATTAGGGCTAATACACACGGATGTATGTGGTCCTATGTCAATCACCGCACGAGAAGGCTATAGGTATTTCATCACTTTCACGGATGATTTAAGTAGATATGGCTATGTCTACTTAATGAAGCACAAAAGTGAATCCTTTGAGAAATTCAAAGAATACCAAAATAGGGTACAGAACCTACTTGGTAGAAAGATAAAAACACTACGTTCAGATCGTGGTGGCGAGTATCTTTCTCACGAGTTTGATCAACACCTTAAAGACTGTGGGATCGCCCTACAGTTAACTCCACCTGGAACACCTCAGCTGAATGGTGTGTCCGAATGGAGAAATCGAACACTACTTGATATGGTTCGATCCATGATGAGTCACACGGTTTTACCTGATTCATTATGGGGTTATGCTCTTTTATCAGCCGCTCTAATACTTAACCGAAGTCCGTCTAAAGCTGTTGACAAAACTCCATATGAACTATGGAAGGGAACGGTCCCTAACTTGTCCTTTATACGGGTTTGGGGCTGCGAGGCTTATGTCAAGTGGAGACCTGAAGATAAGCTCGGCCCGCGATCGGTCAAGACATACTTTATAGGTTATCCTAAAGGAACACTTGGTCATTACTTCTATTCGCCAACCGAACAACGTGTTTTTGTTGCGGCTAGTGCGACATTCTTAGAGAAGGAATTTCTTGAGAATGCAAAGAGTGATAGAACCTTCGACCTGTCGGAGATTCCAGAACCAAACACCGAGCAACCATTGGAGGAACCTGTTCCTTCAATCCCGGCTGCGGTGAATATTCCTGAGGAACCTAGGAGGTCGGGAAGAGTCTCTATTCCTCCAGACAGATACATTGGTATGGTCGAGGAACATGACATAGATGACGTTCTACTCTTAACGAGTAGTGAACCCGCAACCTATAAAGGTGCCATGACTAGTTCTGACTCAAAGCTATGGCTTGAGGCCATGCAATCCGAGATGGACTCCATGTATGAGAATAACGTATGGGATCTTGTTGACTTACCTGCTAAGGTTCGTCCCCTTCAATGCAAATGGCTTTACAAGATAAAGCATTCTGTGGAAGGTCAACAAGATATCTATAAAGCACGACTAGTTGCTAAAGGTTTCACCCAAGTGCCAGGTTTGCACTACGATGAAATTTTTGCACCCGTAGTCATGCTGCGTTCCATTCGGATTATCTTAGCGATCGCCGCTTTTCATGACTATGAAATTTGGCAAATGGACGTGAAAACCGCCTTCTTAAACGGCTTTTTGGAGGAAGAGTTGTACATGGTACAACCCGAAGGTTTCATCGATCCAAAGACATCCTAAGAAAGTGTGCAAGCTTAAGCGTTCCATTTATGGACTTAAGCAAGCATCAAGGAGTTGGAATCATCGCTTCGACCAAGTGATAAAAGAAAATGGATTTACTCGATCGGTCGAGGAACCATGTCTATATATCAAGTCGAGTGGGAGCAAGATTGTCTTCCTAATATTGTATGTTGACGACATACTCCTGATTGGGAATGACATACCTCTCTTAACTTCGGTGAAAGTATGGTTGAAAAACCATTTCCAGATGAAAGATCTGGGAGAGGCACAAAGAATTCTAGGCATCCGTATCTATCGAGATAGATCACGACGGATGCTATCTCTCGATCGAGTCTTACATAGACAAAGTCCTAGAGAGATTCAGCATGACTAACTCCAAGAAGGGGTTCCTTCCTATGTCTCCAGGGGTGCATTTGAGCAAGTCTCAGGCACCAGAGACACCGGAAGAGAAAGAGCACATGACCCGGATTCCTTATGCTTCGGCAATAGGATCAATCATGTATGCCATGATATGCACACGTCTGGACGTGGCATATGCATTGAGTATGACAAGTCGATTCCAACAGCATCTAGGTAATTCACATTGGATGGCTGTCAAGAACATTCTTAAGTACCTACGGAGGACTAAAGATTGGGCATTGACTTATGAATCGAGATGACTCGAAATCTCAGTCTGGATTCGTTTTACTCTTAATGGCGCTTCAGTCAGCTGGAAGAGTTCCAAACAAAGTGTTACAGCAGATTCTACGACTGAGTCCGAGTACTATGTCGCGTCTAGACATGTACAACGGAAAGCTCATCTAATCCGAGATTACGTGGAGCAAAAGGAAGTAGTGATAGAAAAGATTGCTACACATGTTAATATAACAGATCCTCTCACTAAACCATTACGACAAGATAAGCATGAAGGGCATGTCAATTCCATGGGAATTAAACGTGTTCCTAAGTTATAGTACTCTTTTATGGATCAGATTCATTCCCTTTTGTACTCTATACAACATCATCGTTTTGATATTTTATATATTTTGTTTTTCATGTGGAATTGTGCGACAATTTTTGAACACCACAAAGTGAACTGAACGAACATTATATTTTTCAGTCCTTAATTGCCCACATGAGCTGATAACTCTGGCAATTATTTTGTGACGTTGGTTGATGGTGGGTTCAACGAGCCATAAGTCAACCGGTTGACTGACCAATCACAGAGGCGATTTATACGGATATTTCGTAGGACACAATTGTGACATCGACGTGGAGTCCTAAATGTTTTATAACATTCGTTGCCCGGTCGTGGATAGGACTTCCATGGTGATCCTAAGAGTCGATTCTTTTGACTATCGACTGTCTCTTGAGACTAAGGCAGATTTTGGGTGACTTTGGTTTCTTTCTCACGGTCATCCGTAACAGGGGGCCAAGTAGATTTTTTCTGGGTCATTTCATGCTGTGCTTAGATCGGAAGGAGTCGAGTTAAAGGAAATATTCAGCCTTTATCAGGTACTCGATATTTCTCAGGGCCACTCGAGGAGTCAGAATCGAAATGCATGGCCATGCTCGGATACGGATTCGTTTTATCAGTTAAGTTACTCTCTAGTCGGGGAAACCACTCTATATACAGATCGATTGTAAAATACGACCTTTGCGGATCCAGATCTGCAAATTGTTTTACATTGAGTGGGAGAAATTTTAAATGAATATGAGAATCGGTTATCGCACATACACTTGTACGGATAAGTGGGAGTTTGTTGGAGCTGTGTCCTCCAGTTAGTGCGGATAACGTCATTGCACATACACTTGTACGGACAAGTGGGAGCTTGTTGGGGTTGGTGTCCTTAACAGTTAGTGCAAGGACTTATAAATCTCTAAAAGGATCAAAGGGTATACTTTGTATCATAATCAGTTGATCCACGTTTATCAATAACGGTTGGCTTGCTAGATAAGTTTGACGTTATTGTCATACAGATGGCGGTGATCAACTGGTCCCTAAAAGTCACACCTATAGGATACGTTTTGAGTGATGTGACGGTATGAAAATACAGTCATGTAGATGCCAAATTGACTAACCAGTTAGTCTGAGTTATTTGACTAGTAATTAGTCTAATATGTGATGTTGAGATATTTTATTTAATACGGATTAAATAAAAATGGCTAAGGCAAATTAAGCAATTAATTTGTAAAATTGAATATAAGCGTTTTATATTTAATTAAATGTATATTGAATATAATTATACAATACTGTTTTGTCGGACATGTATTAATAATTCAACTAACCCGTATTATTAGTTGATGCCTTAATTTCCGATAACCGATAACGATTTATAATGAAACCGCGTCATATACACTTAGCGAATGATGGACCGGACCACGAGTTTAAGTGAAGAGGAAATGAAAAGCCCATTCCCTCTCTAGAACTCGGTTTGGCCGAATTAGAGGGATCAAAAGGAGAGCTTCCTCCTTCACTTCAACCCTAATTCATTTTGCAAACATTTCTAGGGTTTTGGGAATTGTGCCTCCCGAATTCCGGATCTCTCATCCAACACAAACTCACAAAACAATCCCCTCGATATTGCAAGGCAATTAGGGGATTCTCTCTAGCACAAGGGCATTACTCGAACATCTTGGGTGCAACGATTAGGAGGAGATCTAACTTGATCTCTCATTGCCTTTTGCACTAGGACCGAAGGTTATTTCTATATCTTTATCGTTTCATTGTGTTTTTCGTTTTATGACTATAATCACATTTAAATTTTGCGTTATAATCCTATAATTAAAGGGTATTATACGGATTTTACCCTACAAAATCAGTGAGAGCATAGTCATTGACCGTATGCTTCATTCACTTCATGATGGTTTTGCCCTTTTCAGGGCAAATTACTACATGAATGACATGAAGAAAAGTCCTCATGAGCTACACATACTTCTCGTACAGACCGAGAAGGATATGAAATTGAGTGGGAGCATGAAGCAAGATGTTCTCATGATTTCCAACAAGAATAAGGGTAAGGGCAAAGCTCACGGCGACCTAACTGTAGGAAAGCCAAAGTTTAAAAGGTCAGGAAATGGTAAGAGTGGGCCTGGTGAGACTAGTGGCTCACAAGGCAAGGAAAAGAGCAAGGGCGGTAACGTTGAGTGCCACCATTGTCACAAGACTGGGCATTGGAGGAGGAACTGTCCCGTGTACCGTGAGGACATAAAAGCAGGCCGCGTCACTCCTGTTGGTATGTCATCTTATATTCATATGATTGAGATTAACCATGCAAGTTTCGGAACCTGGGTACTTGATACTGGTTGTGGTTCTCATCTGTGTAATCATTTGCAGGGCCTAAAAAACATCACACCTCTCGCAAAGGGTGATGTCGACCTGCGAGTCGGGAATGGAGCAAGAGTTACTGCAGTCTCAAAGGGAACATACGTAATCCAGCCCCGAGTGGTTTTGAGTTATATTTATATAACTGTTACTATGTACCCAGTTTATCTAAGAATATTATTTCTGTTTCCGTACTTGATAAAGACGGTTTTTCATTTTCAATAAAGGACAATAGCTGTATTTTCTCTTTTAATGAAATGGTTTATGGCAAAGCAGTTTCCATGAATGGAATTTATATCTTAGATCAAACCACAGATATATTACATGTGAATAATAAGAAATTAAATGTTGGTGACAAAGATCAAACTTATCTATGGCATTGTCGAATAGGACACATAAATGAAAAACGTGTAAAGAAAATCATTGAAAGTGGAACTATCTCCACATTTGATTTCTCATCATTTGGCACGTGTGAATCATGTCTTATCGGAAAAATGACTCGAATTTCTTTCAAAGGTGTTGGAATGCGCGCTAATGACCTATTAGGACTCATACATACTGATGTATGTGGACCTATGTCAATCACCGCAAGAGACGGCTATAGATATTTTATCACTTTCACGGATGATTTGAGTAGATACGGATATGTCTACTTAATGAAGCATAAACGTGAGTCTTTTGAAAAATTCAAGGAATGCCAGAATAAGGTTGAGAACCAACTGGGAAGAAAGGTTAAAGCACTCTGTTCAGATCGGGGTGGCGAATATCTTTCAAATGAGTTTGATCAACACCTTAAAGACTGTGGAATAGTTTTACAGTTAACTCCACCTGGAACACCTCAATTAAATGGTGTGTCCGAACAGAGAAATCGAACACTACATGATATGGTTCGATCCATGATGAGTCACACGGTAGTACCTGATTCATTATGGGGTTTTGCTCTTTTGTAAGCTGCTCTTATACTTAACCGAAGTCCGTCTAAAGCTGTCGACAAGACTCCATATGAAATGTGGAAGGAAACGGTCCCTAACTTGTCCTTTATTCGGGTTTGGGGCTGCGAGGCTTATGTCAAGTGGAGACACGAGGATAAGCTCGGCCCGCGATCGGTCAAGACATACTTTATTAGTTATCAAAAAGGAGTGTTTGGTCATTACTTCTATTAGCCTACCGAACATCGAGTTTTGTTGCAGCTAGTGCAAAGTTCTTAGAGAAAGAATTTCTCGAGAACAAGTCAAGTAATAGAACCTTCGAGCTGTCGGAGGTTCAAGAACCAACTACCGAGGAACGGTTGGAGGAAGATGTTCCTTCAACTAATGATACGGTTAATATTCCTCAGGAACCTAGGAGGTCGGGTAGAGTCTCTAATCCTCCATACAGATACATTGGTATGGTCGAGGAGAATGACATTTTGCTCCTAGAGAGTAATGAACCCGCTACCTATAAAGGTGCCATGACCTCTTCCAACTCTAAGCTATGGCTTGAAGCCATGCAATCCGAGATGGACTCCATGTATGAGAATGACGTATGGGATCTTGTTGATTTACCTAACAAGGTACGACCTCTTCAGTGCAAATGGCTTTACAAAATAAAGCATTCTGTAGACGGGAAACCAGATACCTATAAGGCACGACCAGTGGCAAAAGGTTTCACTCAAGTGCACGGATTGCATTATGATGAAATTTTTGTACCCGTAGTAATGCTTCGTTCCATTTGGATAATCTTAGCGATTGTCGCTTTTCATGACTATGAAATTTGGCAGATGGATGTGAAAACTGCCTTCTTAAACGGTTATTTGGAGGAGGAGTTGTACATGGTACAACCCGAAGGTTTCATAAATCCTGAAAATCCTAAGAAAGTGTGCAAGCTTGAACGTTCCATTTACGGACTTAAACAAGCTTCTCGGAGTTGGAATCATCGTTTCGACCAGGTGATAAAAGAGTATGGTTTCACTCGATCGGTCGAGGAACCATGCTTATATATGAAGTCGAGTGGGAGTAAGATTGTTTTCTTGATATTGTACGTCGATGACATACTCGTGATTGGGAATGACATTCCTCTCTTATCTTCGGTAAAAGGATGGTTGAAGAACCATTTCCAGATGATAGATCTGGGTGAGGCACAACGCATATTGGGAATCCGTATGTATCGAGATAGATCACGACAGATGTTATCACTGAGTCAGGAGTCTTATTTAGATAAGATTCTTGAAATGTTCAGCATGACCAACTCCAAGAAGGGGAACCTTCCAATGACGTCTGGGATGCATTTGAGCAAGTCTCAGTCACCCAAGACACCTGAAGGGGTTGAACGCATGAGTCGTGTTCCTTATGCATCAGCCATAGGATCAATCATGTATGCCATGATATGCACACGTCCAGACGTGGCATATGCATTGAGTATGACAAGTCGGTACCAAGGCAATCCAGGTGAAACACACTAGATAGCTGTTAAAAACATCCTTAAGTACCTACGGAGGACTAAGGATTGGGTATTGACTTATGGAGGAGATACTAAGCTATGTGCAATCGGTTACGCAGATGCTAGCTTCCAAATGGATCGAGATGATTCGAAATCTCAGTCTGGATTCGTCTTTACTCTTAATGGTGTTGCGGTCAGCTGGAAGAGTTCCAAACAGAAAGTTGTAGCAGATTCTAATACTGAATCCGAGTACTATGCCGCTTCAGAAGCAGCAAAGGAAGCTATATGGATGTGTCAATTCTTATAAGGACTATCCATAGTTGACCTAATCACCATCTATTGTGACAATAGAGGTGCCATCTTCTAGGCCAAGGAGCCTAAGTCTAGCAACAAGTCTAGACATGTACATCGGAAGGCTCACCTGATCCGTGATTACGTGGAGCAAGAGGAGATAGTGATTGACAAGATTGCTTTGGATGACAACATCGCGGACCCTCTCACTAAACCATTGAAATATGATAAACATGAAGGGCACGTTATTTCCATGGGAATTAAACGTGTTCCTGAGTTGTACTAGTTGCTTATGAAGTCGATACATTTTCTTTTCATATGCTATTTATAACTTCATCGTATTATTTCATATTTTGTTTTTCATGTGGATTGTACGACAACATTGAACGCCACTAAGTGAACTGAATTACATTATATTTGTTTTGGTCCGTAATCGCCTACATGAGCTGATAACGTTGGCTATTATATTGTGAAGTTGATTGATGGTGGGTTCAACGAGCCATAAGTCAAACGGTTGGCTGATCGATCACAGATGCGAGTTATAACGATACCTCGTAGGACATTGTGACAACGTAATGAAGTCCTAAATGTTTAAAAACATTCGGTGCCAGGTCGTGGATTGGACGTCCATTGTGTTCCTAGAGTCGATTCTTTTGACTATCGACTGTCTCTTGAGATTAAGGCAGTTTTTGTGTGACTTTGGTTTCTTTCTCATGGTCGACCGTAACAGGAGGCTAAGCATATTTTCACTGGGTCATTTCATATTGTGCTTATATCTGCAGGATTCGAGTTGATGAAAATATCAACCTTTATCAGGTATAGTTATTTCTCAGGGCCACTCGAGGAGTTGTAACTGAAATGCATGGCCATGCTCGAATGATGATGTTAGTCGACACCTTAGCTTTGACAAGTTGTGGACTCGTCGAGCTTTATTTGTTGTTGAAATTGTAATCCCTCCCATTATTAATTAAATCAGAGGATTGCTCGTGTCGAAATTGTGAATGCTTGTTTCTTCCATCCATTTTGTAAAGGCAATTCGGTTTAAATCGTCCTAAACATTTGCACTTGGGAAATGGGATTTTTGTGGGAAGGGAGAAAGGCTCTTTTTTGTATTTTTTGTGAGGAAAGGGAATGTTCCCCCCCCCCTCCCTTTTCTTTTGATGGGGATGTTTTTTTTTTGTATGTGGGGTTGTTTTTTTTTTATTATGGGGATGGTTGTATCCTTCTTGTGTAAGAAAGGACTGCCTACGTATCCACCTGAAAAGGTGAAATCAAACCATGATCGTAGTTCGAAATGTTTTGTAAATTTATTTGGGTTTTGTGGTTGTATCTCTCATGTATAAGAGAGACTGCCTACGTATCCACCTGAAGAGGTGAAATCAAACCATGCTCGTAGTTCAGGGTTTTTTTTAGTGCAAATGGATGTTGCCTTTGCCAGATCAAAAGACATTCGAAACGGGCAAGGTGCCGCAACTTAGACTTTATAAAACATGTAATTTCAAATCAGAACGCGTTGAGGAACTTAACTTGAAACTGGTTAAGGTGGTCGCTAGTTGTAAAACTAGGGTTAGGTTGTTGGTTGCTATGGTTCAAGGGTAGTATTTCTTGAGTTGGTCTAGGTTGGTCGGGTTTGTAAAATCCTCCCCATCTAGGTCACTCAGTCTCACTGCGCCCCCGGAAAGTATTTTCTTGACCAGGTATGGCCCGGCCCAGTTGGGTTTGATTTTCTTCCTTAGATCGACGGGTAACGGTGCTCGAACCGACTTGAGGACCAAGTCGCCTTCCTGGATGTTCCTGGGTTTAACCTTCTTGTTAAATGCCCGTTGTATACGTCGTTGGTATAGCTGGACGTTGTGCAAGGCGTTGAGCCGCCGTTCGTCTAGAAGAGTGAGTTGTTCGTACCTTCGATGGGTCCATTCCGCCTCAGGGACTTGACTCTCCAGTAGGATGCGTAGAGAAGGGACCTCTAACTCTACCGGTTGGACCGCCTCCATACCGTATGCTAAGTAGAAGGGTGTGGCGCCTGACGGTGTTCGAATGGAGGTTCGGTATCCCCAGAGTGCGAATGGGAGTTTGCTCGGCCAATCGCGTTAGTTGTCTTGCATTTTCTTGATAATGGTGACAAGAGTTTTGGTAGCTGCCTCCACCGCTCCGCTGGTTTGGGGACGGTAGGGGGATGATCTATGTCGTTTGATCTTGTATTTGTCCAGCAAGGCCTGAGTTTCCGCCCGGAAGTGAGAGCCTTGATAGCGGATGATTTCATGGGGTACCCCATATCGGCAGATGATGTTGTTTTGGATGAACTTGGCCACTTGTTTGGCGGTCAAGACTGCATATGACTGTGCTTCCACCCATTTGGTGAAGTAGTCGATGGCGACGAGGACGAAGCAATGCCCCTTAGTGCCTATCGGGTTGACTTTCCCGATGATGTCGATGCCCTAGGTGGAGAAAGGCCAGGGTGATGTCATGGTGTATAAAAGGGATGGTGGTATGTGTTTTATGTTGGCGAAGATTTGGCAATTGTGGCAATGTTTGACGTAGTTATGATAATCGGCTTCCATGGTGGTCCAATAGTAGCCTAGCCGCATGATTTTCCGGGTAAGCATCATTGCGCTCATGTGAGGGCCACATTCTCCGTCGTGGACCTCTCCCATGACTTTTTTGGCTTTGTGATGGTCAATGCAAAGGAGGAGAATACCTTGGGGTATTCTTTTGTATAGTTGATCTTGGTTCATCACGAATTGTGATGCAAGTAAACGGATGGCTCTTTGTCCTCTTTGATCAGAGTTGGGAGGGAATTCATTTTTGGTTTTGTAGTTGAGGATGGCTTGGTACCAAGGTTCGGCATGGCTTTCCTCGTCGTTGTTGATGGCACAGATGTGAGCTGGCTCACTCCTTCTCTCGACACATGGGGGCATTGATGTCATGTCGTCGGGTATGTTGACGAGCGCGGCAAGTTTGACTAGGGCGTCAGCAAATTGATTTTCCTCTCGTGGCAAGTGGAAGTAGTCGACTTGGTCGAAGAACTCGGCCTCTTGATTGATTTTTGCTCGGTAGGGAGCTAAGCTGTCACTTCGGATTTTCCATTATCCGGATACCTGATTGATGATGAGCGAGGAGTCGTCGTGGACCCTCAGTCTCTTGATGACAAGAGTTATGGCTGCTTGTAGGCCGATGAGGCACGCTTCATATTCAGCGGCATTAATGGTGACGGCGAAGTCTAGCTTGACCGAGATCGGAACATGTTCTCCTTCCGGCGATATTAGAAGGATTCCTACCCCGAAGCCTCTCAGGTTAGACGCACCATCGAAGTATAGGTCCCATGTGTCGGAATCGGCACAAAGGATGTCTTCGTCAGGAAGTGACCATGTGTCGGTCGTTGGATCCTCGTTGACGGGATTCTCTGCTAGGAAATCGGCGACTGCTCTTCCCTAAATAACCGTGAGGGGTACAAACTTGAGATCAAACTCGGACAGCATGAGTGTCCATCTAGACAGCCTTCCGTTTAGTACGGGTTTTTCGAAGATGTATTTGACCGGGTCCATCTTGAAATAGATGTGGACCTTGTAGCTAAGCATGTAATGCCGCAGCTTCTTTGTTGACTATACTAGGGTAAGGCATGTCTTTTCCTGTTGGGTATACCTTGTCTCATACTCAATGAACTTTTTGCTGATGTAGTAGATGGCTCGTTCTTCGCCGTCGACCGTTTGTGCTAGCATTGCTCCCATGGCTGTGCCGGTGACAGTCAGGTATAGGGATAAAGGAATCCTTGGTTGAGGTGGCATGAGGACAGGAGGCTTGGATAGGATTTCCTTTCTCCTGTCGAAGGCCTTTTGACAGTCGTCGTCCCAATCGGTGTGATCGGAGGCGCGAAGTTTCTTGAATATTGGTTCACAGATCATGGTGAGCTTGGCAATGAAGCGGCTGATGTATTGAACCTGACAGAGAAATCCCCGAATCTCCTTCTCATTCTTAGGTCGTGGCATTTGTTGAAGGGCTTTGATTTTGGTTAGATCAATCTCAATGCCTCTTTTGCTGACGATATGTCTGAAGAGTTTTCCGGAGGTGACCCCTAATGCACACTTCTGAGGATTTAGTCTCATGTTATATTTTCGCAGACGAGCGAAGAATTTCCGGAGGGCGCTAATGTGGCCGTCCCGTTCTCTTGATTTAACAATCATGTCATCGACATATACCCCTACCTCCTTGTGCATCATATCATGTAGGAGAGTGGTAGCGGTTCTTTGATAGGTAGCTTCGGCGTTGATGAGACCGAAAGGCATGACCGTGTAGCAATATGTACCTCACTGTGTAGTGAATGCAGTCTTGTGCATGTCCTCCTCAGCCATTTTGATTTGGTTGTACCCAGCATACCCGTCCATGAATTATAGGAGAGCATGTTCGGCAGTATTGTCCACCAGAATGTCAACATGTGGCAAAGGGAAGTCGTCCTTTGGACTTGCCTTGTTCAGATCCCTGAAATCGATGTAAACCTGAATTCTCCCGTCTTTCTTCGGTACAGGAACGATGTTGGCCACCCATTCAGAGTATTCAGACACTTTGATGGAACCGGCCTTGAGCTGTTTATCCACTTCTTCTTTGATTTTCAAGGCCCATTCAGGACGCATCCGGCGCAGTTTTTGCTTTAAGGGTTTAGCTCCGGGCTTAATGGGTATCCGGTGCTCTGCAATTTCCCTGTCAATCCCGGGCATATCTCTGTAGGACCAGGAAAATACGTCCTTGTATTCGTGGAGGAGGTCAATGAACTGTTATCTTTCCGAGGGGTCAAGGGTTGTCCCTATCCTCAGTTCTTGAGGTGTTGTCGGTTCCTACGTTAATAGGTTCGGTCTCTTTAATGATAGGGGTTCTGGTTTCCCGTTTGTCAAGTTCTTTGGCTAGGTGAGGTGGGTAGTCACTCAAGTCAAATTCTTCATAGTCATTCAGAATTGCATTGCAGTTAAACTGAGACGAGTCATAAGCAAACTTAGCATTCATTAAGTTGACACGAGCGAAAATCTCGGAGAGGACAGACATCTCATGGACAGTCAGAGGCGACACAGTAGAGGAGGTGGCCCTTGGAACAAGCTCCGGGTTGTCACCTTTCATGGGAGTGGGGATGACCCTAGTAGACTCAGCCTCTGAATCAGCCACAAGCTTGTGATAAAACAGTGGGAAGGGGACCTTGACTGGGCCATCAGGAGTGTTAGGAGTTATGACAGACTCTGACTCCGACTCAGACTCAGATTCTTCTTCACCTCCCTCTTTGAACATAAGGCCTTCTCCAGTTGTGATCTTGAGAATGCGGCCTTGGCGATCGGTCCACTTGATGGTCTTCCTTCAGCCCTGTGTAGCTTTCTCTAGGTCACTATCAGAGATCAAGGCGGTGGGATCAAATTGGTTATCCTTCAGAGCGATGTTAATGATGTCCTCGTAGTCGAGGTGTTTAATGTTATCCTCTCCAAAGAGGAGGGTGATAGCTTGTCCGTCGAGGCATGAGGATGGCCTAGACTCAGTTGATGCAGCTTCGGTGTTGTCGGGGATGAAGTAGCAGTCCTGGAAGACTTCCACACCCGGGTGCCTGACTTTAGCTACAGAGTCATAGATCGTCTCCGGAAAGCCATGGTAGAGCTCGGACTCTCCCTCGGGGACAAAGTATCCATTGAGGGTCAAATGATAGGGACGGGGGATAACTCCGTGCTTCTTGCGCTTTCGAACTAAGAGGTTCATCTTCTGGATATCTTCATCGGTAGGTTCATAGCCCAGCCCAAAGAGGATGTTGGGGAACTTAGCCTATTTCACAGGAGGTAAGGTGTCCTTCAGCGGATTGAGGGGTAAACTCGGGAAATAACCTCGGCGCATCAGAATGCGGTTGACTGTGAAGTTGGCAAACGGGTCACAATCAGAGGATGCTGATTCATCAGTTATGGCATTCATGGCTTGGAATCCCCACATTTCATTGTCGTCCTCCTCAATGGCCTGGGAGGCTATTCCCTTTTTCATGACGGCTTTGATCGGGGAAGCAGGATTTGTGATCGTTTTCCCGTTGAAGGGGACCCTGATTTTCTGGTGGAGAGTTGAGGTAACTACCTTGACGGCGTGAATCCAGGGATGTCCCAGAAGCATATTGAAGGAGGCGTCAATGTCGACTACCTGAAAACTGGTTTGCCTTCCCAGTGGTCCGGTTGCGACACTTAGAGTGATAAGCCCTGCGACCTTACGACGAGTGCCGTCATAAGCGCGTACTCCTTGATTGGTTGGGACCAAATCATCTTCTTTGATACCTATTTTATGAGCCGTTTTGAGGGGAACGACATTCACCTCGGATCCGTCATCCATAAGAACCATAGGCACATTCTTTTTGAGGCATTGTACGGTGATGTACAGGGCCAGGTTGTGGTTGGCTCCGAAGGGAGGGATATCTTCGTCAGAGAAAATGACCGGGTTGCTCAAGTCAGGGACATCCCTTGTCATGTGTGCCACCACTTCTTCCGGGGAGGAGGTAGAGGGCACAGTCATTTTTCCCAAGGCTTGTAGTAGAGCTTGCCGATGCTCGAAGGATGTGGTAATCAGTTGCCAAATTGAGATTTCGGCTTTTGCTTTCTGCAGTTGTTTGAGGATAGAATTCTTGAGAGCCTTGGGCTGGTTGTCCGCGTCTGGGACAACTTGGTCATTCGTTGTTGGAGCGACCGTTGAATTGTTCGGATTTTGATAGGGGCGTCCGGACCGGGTAAGATGACCGATCTCTTTCGCTTGTTTCACTTTCCCTGGGGTAATATAGACATCTTCAACATCGTCTCTCCAGATGACATTGATTTCGGGATCTCGAGGGTACCTTGGAGGGGTATTCCTCGGTGGTTAGTTTTTGTGAGGGACATTTTTGTGAGGGTAGTTTTTGTGAGGGTGGTTTTTGTGAGGTTGATTATTGCGAGGGTAGTTATCGTGAGGTGCATGCCAGAATGGTCGTGGGAGAAATCCATCCTGGTGAGGGTAGTTTTGGGTGCCTGGGGGACCTTTTGGGCGTGGCGTTGGAGGATTGAAAATCAGTCGGCGGTAAGCATCGTCAAGTCTGGTAATCCTTTCGGAGAGACTGACTATAGCTTCCTCAACTTTTTGGAACATGGCAAGCATGGTTGCGGCACTGAACACTAATACCCCGTCCGAGGCATCCCTCTCCAAGGCATTCACCTCGTCATCAATTGGTAGGATGAGGTGTTGATGTAAAACCGGGTACCAAATCTGTGTGAATGCTAGACACGAAAAGGCCTGATTTGGTAAAGTATTGTGAGTGATATTTTTGGTGTTTTATGAGTTTAAATTGCAACGGAAAATGTTAAGTAAAATGGATATGGATTAGCTAAGAAACCTCGCAAGATAACTCAACTAAAACTGAAATCTCCAACCAAGACCACACAGGAACAAGGAGGGAAACAAAGGATATTTCACCCAAGAACACACAGTAAACAAGGATGAAATAAGGCGCCGACTTCGCAAGGAAAACAAGAACACTCGCAAGCGTTCAAAGTTTGAGAGAAAATCTCTACACTTGGGTTTATATTTCTGAAAATTGGATGATTACAAATGAGGATTTTGCCCCTTATATAGCATAGGATGTACTTGGGCTCCAAGGCAGCATTAAATGCTAAAAAGCATTTCCTAGGTGCTTATTCAAAATCCTTGATTTTGTAGAAAATAATGCTAGACTTTGTAGAAAACTAGGTGATGAAAACTAGAAGAGAAAAACTAGGTGCATCCTCTTCCTTGGGCGACACTCCTTGGACCATACGGTTCTTAGTGCGTTCCCACGCGGGTCTCGTATTCTTGAGTCGAGATCATGCATACTTCGTGTCCCTTGTTCGTGCCAATCCACGATTGATGTGCTAAAATTGATGGGCTTAGGTTCGACCCATTCTTGCTGCCCATATGACCTCCGGATTCGAGTACTACCTCGCCCAATGTGTCGATATCCGTATCAACTCGCACCAATCGAACTAGAACCGTTCATGTTTTCAAATCTCCTTAAGCCTTTATTAACTATAAATAAGATAAATAAGCTACTCAATTATTCATAAACTTGTCTTGAATTTTATGATGCGTGGTCATTTATTAACCGTCTCGCCACCCGCATCATATTCTCTCCCTTCAAAAAGAATTGTCCTCAATTCTTCGCCTCAATATGCCGGGATCAAAGATGAATATTGTAAACCCGAACAAACCCGAACACATATTCGAACCATCTTTGATGCCATCAAATGCTTTTTGTGCCCTAGGATTCCACTCAAACTCTCCTTTCTTTGTTAGCTCGGTGATAGGTGCAACAATAGAGCTAAAATTTTGAATGAACCTTTGATAAAATGAAGCCAATCCATGAAAACTTCTAACTTCAGTAGTTGTTTTAGGAATAGGCCACGATTGAATTGCTTCCACTTTTGAAGGATAAACGCTCACCCCTTCTTCTCCAACGATGTAACCAAGAAAGGTCACACTAGGCACCATGAACATGCATTTCTCGAGCTTTCCATAAAGTTTCTGTTCTCCTAATTTCTCAAACAGCTTTCTCAAATGTTCCAAGTGTTGCTCCTTATTTTTGCTGTAAATAAGAATGTCATCAAGATAAACAACAACAAACTTATTAAGAAATGGCCTTAGGACCTCATTCATCAGCCTCGTGAAAGAACTAGAAGCATTGCATAACCCAAATGGCATAACAAGCCACTCATACAACCCTTGCTTTGTTTTGAAGGCTGTTTTCCATTCGTCACCTTCACGAATCCTCATTTGATGATAACCACTTCGAAGATCAATTTTCGAGAACACACAAGCTCCATTCAACTCATCAAGCATATCATCTAGCCTTGGCATAGGAAAGCGATACTTGATTGTAATATTGTTCACCACTTGGCTATCAATACACATACGCCATGTCCCATCCTTGTTGGGTACCAAAAGAGCAGGTACGGCACAAGGACTAAGACTCTCTTGCACATAGCCTCGATCAATCAACTCTTGCACTTGTCTTTGCAACTCTTTAGCCTCTTCTGGATTGCATCGATAGGCTGGTTTGTTTGAAAGTGTAGCTCCTGGAATAAGATCAATTTGGTGCTCTATGCCACGCTTAGGAGGTAATCCAAGTGGCAACTCTTCCGGGAACACATCACCAAACTCATTCAACAACATTTGGACAGTCTCGTCATGAACTCCAATTCCTTCTTCCACATCTCGAACCATAAGAACATAAGCTTGTTCCCCTTGTTCTAATGCTTCAACAAATTCTTTAGCATTCATAAACAAATTCTCATTTTTCTTCTTTACTTTGTTAGGTGACAAGGGTTTCAAGTGGAATCTGTTTTTACCCTTACTAACAATGTAAATGTTATCCCTTCCTTGATGAACAACTTCTCTATCAAACTGCCATGGTCGTCCCAATAGAATATGACACGCACTCATGGGTAACACGTCACACCATACTTCATCTTCATAGGGACCCATAAAAAATGAAAGTAAAGCTTGTTTCTTGACTTTAATCCCATTGTTTTCATTCAACCAATGCAGCATATATGGTTTATGGTGATTACGAGTCTCAAGCTTAAAGGAATCCACCAATTCAGTAGCAACCGCATTTGTGCAAGACCCACTATCAATAATCAAATTGCAAGTCTTACCATGCACCTTACAACGAGCATGGAAAATCTGCTCACGTTGCTCCATTTCAATCGGTGTGGATTGAATTTGCAAGTTTCTCACCACGAACATCTCCTTATCAGTGTCATATGATGGTTCGACAATATTAGTGTGAACCTCATCATCTTCTTCATCTTCATCGTTCTGGACAGAATTGACCTCCGTCTCATTTGTCACCACAAAACATGGAGTAATCTCACCTAACTCTTGAAGAGTAAGCGCTCTCTTTTGGGGACATTCGTTAGCGATGTGTCCATAACCTTGGCACTTAAAGCATCTCCTAGCACACATATCTTTGAAATCAGTAGCAACTCCTTTGCCTTTGTCTTTGGGTTCTTCCTTTTTGGCTTCCTTATTGAACGATGATGTAGCGCTTGACTTATAAAAAGGATTAACACCCTTAGAACCATCATGAGCAACCAGGAGTTCCTTTCCTTTGTCCTGCTTTTCAAACTTAAGAGCAAGCTTACACACATTATTAAAATCAAGGAAATTCTGAACTTCAACTCGTTGGGCCAATGAAGGACTCAAACCCTTAATTAATCGAGCAATTTGCATCTCCTCCCGTTCCTCAAGGTCACACACCATAATTAGTCTTTCAAACTCTTTAATGTAATCATTCACACTTAAATTACCTTGAGAAAGAGATGTAAGCATCAAGTACTGCTCTTGTTCATAGTCTCTTGGCACGAAGCGTTTTTGCAAGTGCTTCTTCAACTTATTCCATGTCTCAATCTTACTCTTTCTTTCACGCCTTCTTTGCTTCTTAAGGTTCTCATACCACAAGGATGCATACTTGGTCATTTTCAAGGTAGCAACCTTGAATTGCTTGTGTTCATCATAGCCTTTATATTCAAAGACTCTCTCCGTCTCACCCAATCTAGGAATTTTTCAGCATCAAGTTCCCCTTCAAACTCCGGGATATCAAGTTTTAATCCACGATCATCATCATTATTCCCCCTTGGTTCAGGAATGGAATGATGGCTCTCATCGGAATCTGAACTTTCAATGTGCCTCCTCCCCTTCTTTCTAAGAGTATGATTACAAATCTGATCAATCTTGTAATTCATTTGTGCCATTCGTTTTGTTAAGTCATCCATACGTTCCTCCCATGGTTCTTGATATGAACCATCATGAGACATCTTTTTTTTTCTCACAAGTGAACAGTACCAGACGTGAACAGTAAGATTTTTTTTTCTTTTTTTTTCAACACTAGCAATGGATCGTCTTGCTTATGGAAAATCAAGAGGCGAGGCTCTGATAACCAATTTGATGTAAAACCGGGTACCAAATCGGTGTGAATGTTAGACACGAAAAGGCCTGATTTGGTAAAGTATTGTGAGTGATATTTTTGGTGTTTTATGAGTTTAAATTGCAGCGGAAAATGTTAAGTAAAATGGATATGGATTAGCTAAGAAACCTCGCAAGATAACTCAACTAAAACTGAAATCTCCAACCAAGACCACACAGGAACAAGGAGGGAAACAAAGGATATTTCACCCAAGAACACACAGTAAACAAGGATGAAATAAGGCGCCGACCTCGCAAGGAAAACAAGAACACTCGCAAGCGTTCAAAGTTTGAGAGAAAATCTCTACACTTGGGTTTATATTTCTGAAAATTGGATGATTACAAATGAGGATTTTGCCCCTTATATAGCCTAGGATGTACTTGGGCTCCAAGGCAGCATTAAATGTTAAAAAGCATTTCATAGGTGCTTATTCAAAGTCCTTGATTTTGTAGAAAACAATGCTAGACTTTGTAGAAAACTAGGTGATGAAAACTAGAAGAGAAAAACTAGGTGCATCCTCTTCCTTGGGCGACACTCCTTGGACCATACGGTTCTTAGTGCGTTCCCACGCGGGTCTCGTATTCTTGAGTCGAGATCATTCATACTTCTTGTCCCTTGTTCGTGCCAATCCACGATTGATGTGCTAAAATTGATGGGCTTGGGTTCGACCCATTCTTGCTGCCCATATGACCTCCGGATTCGAGTACTACCTCGCCCAATGTGTCGATATCTGTATCAACTCGCACCAATCGAACTAGAACCGTTCATGTTTTCAAATCTCCTTAAGCCTTTATTAACTATAAATAAGATAAATAAGCTACTCAATTATTCATAAACTTGTCTTGAATTTTATGATGCGTGGTCATTTATTAACCATCTCGCCACCCGCATCAGGTGTGAGCAGTCCAAGGTCGGCTCATCATCCGAGATAGCATGGATTCCCCAAGGGTTTGTTTTGTTGTTCGGTTTAGTCGGTGGAGGCAAAGGCAATTCCCCTTTCTCGACCATGTCTTGGATTATGTGTTTGAGCTTGAAGTAGGTTTCTGTGTCATGCCCTTTCCCTTGGTGGTACTGCCAGTAGGCATTAGGGTTCCAGAAGCGGGATTTCTTAGCATCAGACGAATCCGGGGTGGGTCCTATTGGTTGTAGTTTTCCTTGGTCCATGAGCCTCTTTAGGGAGCTTGCATAAGTTGACCCTATATTAGTGAACACTCTTTGGGGACGCTCAGCTCTCTTGGCAGTTGGTTCAAGGAGGTTGACCTCATCAATATTTTTCGTCTGACCATAAGGGCGAGATCCGGTTGATGTGGATCCCTGGTAGCCTCTACCGGTGGTTTTGGCTAGGACACCCTTACGGAAGTCGTCTTCAATTCGTGTCCCTAGGATTTGCAGGTCTTGGAAGGTCTTGATGTTTTGGTACCTCAGTAAGTTGGCATACACCGGGCGGAGATTTTTGACAAATTTTTCCACCAAGGTTGACTCACTCGGCTTGCTGACCAACTGGGTGCTTACCCTCCTCCAACAGGTTAAGAACTCGGTGAATCCCTCCTTGTCATTCTGGGTTAGGACCTCAAGGGTACGGGTGTTGGCTTGGATTTCAACATTATCGGCATATTGCTTAGCAAATTCAACTGCGACCTCATCCCAGGTAGTAAGGTTCTTCGGGTCAAGGGAGTAGTACCATTGGTGAGGGATCGATTCCAAGGATGATGAAAAGATCCGGGTGAAAAGTTCATGTTTAACCCCTTTTATGGCCATGTAGTCTTTGAAGGCTCGGATATGATTGAGTGGGTCCTCCACTCCCTTGAATTTGGGCACATCGGTCAAGGTAAGGTTGTCAGGTAGTTGATCCTCAATAGGTTCAAACCTTCGGTTATTCTCAAGATGGATATTGTCACCCCGGGCTAGGAGCTGTTTTTCCAGGAGCTTGAGCCTTTTCTCAGTTTCTGTCAAAGGCGGAGTGTTGTGTTCTCCAGCTTCTTTGTTTTCCAGGGTGTCGATACGGGTCTCGACACGGTCCAGAGTGACCTTAAGAGCTGTGAGCAGGCTGGCTAGCTGAGCAGTCGTGACATCTCTGTTGTTATCATTGTTGTTGTTGGACGAAGTTGAAGACGAGGCCATGGTTCTGAGGCAGAAAAACGGCTCACATTACAACTCGATCCAACACGGCTCAAAGATTGAACGCAGACAACATAAAGGATGAGACAAAGATCAGACTCAACAAGACGAGGGGGACCGTGTGTGGTACCTCGGTGCTGACTCGATTTATAACGTGGCGGTGTTGACCGAACTTTAACACGCGTCCAACATAGCGGCGTGACGCCATTGGATGAGTCTCGTGGTGAGACGACTCATAAGTAAAGACCCATAAGTACGTTTGCTTCGACTCGATAGACACGAGGCGGAATTGGAATGGTGGACTGAAGTTTTCGAAAATATAAATTTTCAAAAAGATTCATTTGTCGCTTAATGGACGGCTTCCGAAGATAGGGATATCCGCAAGTCGGTTAGTTGAAGAGGGTTGTCTTAAGTTTGTTTGCGAAAGACTGTTTTGAATTTGAATCGGCTCGGAAAACAACGTACTGCTTCCCAAGACGGTTTTCGAAATTCAAAATTGTATGTTTTGAAAATCAGGTTTGAAATGTTTGAAGAGGTGTCGAGGACGGTGTATGGTCCTCGGGATCTCGAAAGTGTCTCGAGAAAAGGGTGTGTGCCTTTCTCGGGTTTTGAAAGAGCCATTGTCGGCGCGAAACGGGTTAAAATCCGTGTCTAGACGCGGCGATTATAACGGTGTAAAAAGGTGATTTGAAATGGTTATTGAAAACCGAGTTTGAAAATCGTCATCACGGCGGCCTAGAAAGGCGTGTTGAAATGGTTATAAAAAACCGAGTTTGAAAATCGTCATTACGACGGCCTAGAAAGGCGTGTTGAAATGGCAATGGTCGGCGAAAGACCGAGGTTTGAAACGGCCATTATAACGGCACAAAAAGGTGTTTTTGAAAGTTTGAAAATGACACGGAAGGACTTATGATCAAGTAGCACATAAGCACTCACAGTTCATTATATCATGCATAATGCTGACACGAGTTTTGGCTTAAAAGGGTGGGTTACACACAAAGCAATCAAACCCCGATTTGCGAGAGGGATACCAATCCAAACAAAATGTGTAAGGAGGGTGCCCTAGCCTCGTGCTCGAAGGTGATGAAAGCTCTTTGACGAAACAGAAATGTGTATCGTCAACGGTATATTTGACTTAATCGGAATTCGAAACGCGGGGATGAGAAAACTCACGCCGACGAGACGAGCCAATTGGTCGAAAAGGGTTAGGTTATGGGCCCGGACAAGGAACCCGACCGTGACCATAATATCAATTAATGCATTCCAACCAAGACCTCGTTCAAGTCTCACCATCTAGGGATCACAAAGACACAAGTGTCCTAGCTCTCCCCAACGGAGTCGCCAATCTGTGGACATCGGCCCACCTACACACCGAGCCGATCTGTCGGACGTATAGCGGTCTTTTGAAAGCCACGCTCGGTGGCGTAAAAATGCCTTCGACCGGATCGTTTTAGATCGGTTGGTTTCGTCTCGGTAAGGGTCTCGAAACGATTAGAGATGTTCGGAGTCGCCACCAAGCATTTGTGGGATGCTTGGAACTCGTTCGAATCCACTTTATACCTCGGTCAAACGAAGCACAAAGCAGTGTTTGACATAGGTACTAAAGATAAGGAATCGTCCCTCTTTAGCATCCTATCTCTAGAATGACTCTCGTACGCCCTGGATAAGGTCGTCCACTATCCAAAGTTTCTGAGTAAGAGGTGAAGGTACGTATTGGGAAGCCCTTTAATTAGACACCCAATCCCGCCCGCGGTAGCGGCCTCTACTGATCGATCTTGGTTGGTTGAATGCAAAAGTTGATAAAACGGTTTAAATGCATGAATGCGCATCCAATAATTTAAACCTAATATGTGAGAGCTTTCTAGGTCGGTTGATTTAATCCAAGTATCAAGTATAAGATGTCGAGTTCGATTTATGGTTGATTTGCATGCAAGACGAAAATTAAACATCCATTTACCAAATTAGGTTTATGGTGCATAACGTGATCCATTTGTCTTAATAAGACGTTTTGCAAACCCTTTTTTTAAGAGAGCAAGTTAGTCGTCTAATCCGTCCTATATCCGGGTTAGCCGGAGTTGGGATCGTCCTAGACTAATGCTGGAAAGGGAACATACCCTGCACTAGGCAGCCAGATGAGGCGCGAGCGTATTGGCGATGTAAGGGGGTCTCCCCTGGTTTGAAAATAGGAGTTCATTTGAATATAATGAGTTGATACTCATCATCGTACTCGGGTTAAAATCCGACATGGTATGTAGAACCAAGGATGACTTTGTGTTGGTGACTAATACATTTATTTTGAAAATGTAAAGAAATTATGAAAGGCTTTAGAATACCTTCCAAAATGTAAAGAAATGAAATAAAAGGCTTTAAAATACCTCTTAAATGTAATTAACCAAATATTATCACCGAAACACGGATTAAACCGTCATGGTATTAAGAACCAAGGGTGAAAAATGTTTTATGGTTAAAACTTGTAAAATAAAATAAAAATGGGTTTGAAAATACTTAAAATGGTAAAAACCGATTACAAATATGAAAATAAATTAAAGAGGAAAGACGAGAACAAACACGATTGCGTCTGACCTGGGCACCCCATTGAGGCGCGAGCCTCTGTGCATAACAAGGGGATTCTATCTCAGGCCAAAACTCAGTTTTGGCTCGTCTAACCTATATTTGGATCGTGTTATGCATGATTTAGCATATTGTAGTCATGAAACCAGTAAAGACATGATAAAAGAAGGATTTTTACACCCTCATACTTACATGCTTGGTTTATGGCGAGAAACCGACGTAAGTGTATCAACTCGTTTGGTCGGAAAAGACTCGGTTTAAAACCGTTTTAGTAAGTAAAAAGAGTGTTTTGTTAAGTTTAGTGATGGTGTAGTGGTAGAAGTGGTCGGTCAAGTGATTTAATGCACGATGACGGTACCAAACAATGTGTAAGGCTTGTATTTACGATCGATAGGTCATAAATATGCGTCGGATTGTGACTTAGGAAGTCGAGTCGAGAATTTTAAGGGAGAAAAGAGGGGGTGGACACTCGCGTAACTTCTCAAATGGTGGCATTTGAGGGGTATTTATAGGAGAATGAGTGGTTGTGTGAGTTTTGAGCGACGTGGCCACCTGGGCTGCTCAAAGAGGCGCGAGCAATGTAGCACGTCTTCGAGGTGTCTTGTCACTATCACACAAATGCAATCATGATTTGTTCTATCCTAGGATTTGTATGCACATGTTTGGTACTTGACCATACATGAATCCGGGAAATCTTAACATGGAAGCATTTGAATGGTTTGTTTTTTGTGTTTGACTTGGTTTGACTCGTTGTTGGAGTCGGGATTTGAATTTTGAGTCGGTTTTTGGTCCGGTGTCGGTTTTGACCCTAGTTAGCGTCATTGCGACCCCGTCATCATGCATTAAACACTCCAGGTACTTTTGAAAAATTTTGAAATGTTTTATTTTCGAAATCGTTTTAAGTTTTCCGACGTGAAGTTGTACACGAACTGTCGATCAAACGCCGCGATTCCAAAGCATGTTGTAGTCCGATAATCATCGGGTGTTTGTTGGAGTCTCGGCAGATACCGGGTATCTACAAACATGGTTTTCTTGTTTCATGGTATTGCAATATTTGTTAATGATGTGTTATTTTGCTTATATGGGTAAATGCTTAGTTTACCTTGCGAGTTATATGGTTTAATGAGTAAAGACGTATAGACTTGTGATTGAGGGGATGTGGGACGGGAGTGAGTTGACGAGCTTAGTAGGATAAAGAGCAAAGTGTTAATAACGTGTGATGAGTTAACATGTTATCTTCAGAGTTAGGAGCGGACGACATGGGTTTATGGTAAGTGGTTCAATTGTTGTGGATTGGAGCCAAGTAGAGAGGTGCATGTACAATGTCGTAAATGGTAAGTCACATGATGAATGAGAATGTTATTGGTTGAAACCTTGAATGATGTGCTAGAGATTAAATTGGATTTGGTTAAGTAGTGATGTAAGTATTATGAGTAAAGGAATATTGAACGGAAATGAGTTGTGTATGGGTGTATGTTGACAAAGTAGGGTATGGAAATTAAGAGACATATAAAAAGGCGATAAGGAAACTAATGAACTTTGGAGGAGTAAATCTTTTATGTTAATAGTAGTGTTTGTGATCAAAAGAGTAATATCTAGTTGCTTAGAGGTATCGATGTATTTAAAGGATTTGGATATTTGACTATGTAAAGTCAAATTATGTATAGTCATCAAGTTTGAAATTTGGGAAACCTGGGAAAGTATGCTAGCCTATGCGAAGTTTTGAGTTAGATGAGTTGATCATGAGAGACAACCTATAAATGATGAATGGAGCGCGACCAAGATTGTATATTTGTCGGTTGCTCGGACTCATAGTTAGAACGGAATTCAAAGGACAAGTGAGAGTGACCTTATTGAGTATGACTCGGGTATTTTGGGATAGCATATGTTGAGTTGGGGCTTGTGTCATGATGAGAGAATAATTGGATGCCAAGAGTAAAAAGAGAGTGATGACATGAATCGATAAAAGTTTTTAGAGGGTGTGATTTTGACTTAAGGAATGGCATCGATCGAATAAATGGTGACAAGGAATTATGAAACCGGAAAATGAGAGAGAACACTAGAACGAGAGACGAGTTGGAGATTTTGCAAGTTTTGCAATCCAACATTCAATGAGGAATTTGTTACAAGTTTCTGGTGAGTCCTTGTGAGGAGGTCGCGTTGTCGGCCGTGACATAAGAGGGATGAGTTTGAGTTTTAATGGTTGGGATATACTCCCTCCATACCACACCAATGGTAACATTGAGAATCTTGGCACTATTCATGGTCGTAGGGAATCTTCGATATTATTCTTAATCTATAAGACAAAATATAGTCATGTGAGATCTTGTTTGATTTATCGTCATGAATGCTATAAGAATATCAAATTTTTATAATTTTTAATAATGTGTAACTAAAGATATTCACGTTGAAAAACGTGTCTCAACAAGTGTGAAAAAGCCAATGTTACCATTGGTGTGGTGTGGAGGGAGTATGATGGTGGATTTAGTATTACCAAGTTTGGTTTTCGCGGTCATGAGAGTAAGAGTGTGGCATGTAATGCTTGAGGATTCAATCATATTGTTGAGGTATTGATCGTTTGTGTTATATAGTGTAACCGTTTAATTTGAGTAGGTATTTATAAGTATGAAAGTGGTTGTGTGGGAATCCGACCCTATGAGTGGTAGATTAGACATTGTTGTAAAGTAGCCTCCCAATCGTCTGGTAAAGCGTCCATGGTATACATAGTGATCTTATTGTAGTATCCGTTAAGTTGAAATGTTGTTAGTGTCGTAGGTAATATTAGTACCATGTTTTGTTTAGTTGGGCAGTAATGATGACTATAAGGCCAAGAGTTTGTGTTTAAAATTGGCTAATTGATGACGTATTAGTCACCATCAGAGTCTATTGAAAATTGTGTGATGAAATAGAAAAGTTTAGAACCGAGTTGAGAATGAAAACATTCGGCCTCAGGTGACACTCGACCAAGTGCACCATGCACTCGACCGAGTGGTCGCTTACTCGGCTGAATGGCCTCCTACACTCGACCGAGTGGCATGTCTTAACCCTTATTTTGTTGATATTTCACCGAATATTAAGAATGTACCCTTATTTCGCGGGTTACATTAGTTGATTTGTGCTTGGATGAGCATGTTGACCTTACATGGGGATATTTGTGAATTGTTTACGTTTGAGTACATGGTGTGGTATTTTACAAGTAAATAGAAATTGTTGATTCGACATGGGTGGATTGATGACATTATTGATGTGATAACCTTGTTTGATGTGTGTTAATCGACGTGAGTTCTTTTCGTTGCGTAAAAGTAAGATGAAAAATGCAAGTTATGTGTTGCATAGTGATCGTTTGCATGATTGTGATTATGGTCTTCCGTATAAGCGGATGTGTTGATGATCGATGGGAACGAATATGGAAACACATGTGTGATCATGTGGTGGATTTGAAGGCATGATGTGTGGAAATGGAAGTGTAGATCATGGTTGAGTCACATAACAAGAAATTTGCATTATTTAATTTGATTGTTTCATGGAGTTCGCATATTCGTGATTGATGTGCATATGTGTGAATGTATGAGATTTGATGTGATATAGATACATAATAATAATCGAGTTATACCCCGTGATAGATATGTTTACATATAACCAACATGAATTGGAAGTTATTTATGGGATTATAGATTAGAACCGTGGGTTTGACCTGACACTTGACCTTTGGGAGGCTTGTAGATGGGGGATTATATCAATGGAATCATAACTACACGAGGTTTGACTACGGATTTGTAATGAGTAAGAGAGAGTGTTGAACCTGGAACATAGTCATTTGTGAAATTTAGTAATGACCATATGAGAGCACACTATAAGGATTGATAGTTGAACTTTGGGGCGAAGTTCTCTTTTAGGAGGAGTGAATGTAACAATTGGGAATTTAAAGCAGGAAAACGAGCGTAATATGCACCTGAATAGCGTATGAGTAAAGAGAGGTTATACGATAAAGGAAAATATGTGAGCTGTTGTGAGCCTGGTGAGAGAAGTGAAAATCATTTTGGCATAATGAAAGTGATGATGCCAGTAAGAACCTCGAGAGAGTAATTGAGAACCAGTGATGAGATTAAAAGAGACTTGAGGAAATGAGAGAGTGGGGCGAACTTCGGGGACGAAGTTCATTTTAAGGGGGGAAGACTGTAATACCCCGTATTTCATAATTATATATTTTATATTATTATGCGTGTTATGTTATGAGACGGTATAATAAGAAGAAGAATAATAATAAGAATAATAGTAGTAGTAATAATAATAATAATAATAATAATAATAATAATAATAATAATAATAATAATAATAATAATAATAATAATAATAATAATAATAATAATAATAATAATAATAAAAAAAATAATTACAACAACAACAACAACAACAACAACAACAACAACAACAACAACAACAACAACAACAACAACAACAACAACAACAACAACAACAACAACAACAACAACAACAACAACAACAACAACAACAACAACAACAACAACAACAACAACAACAACAACAACAACAACAACAACAACAACAACAACAACAACAACAACAACAACAACAACAACAACAACAACAACAACAACAACAACAACAACAACAACAACAACAACAACAACAACAACAACAACAACAACAACAACAACAACAACAACAACAACAACAACAACAACGATGATGATGATGATGATGATGATGATGATGATGATGATGATAATGATAATAATAATGATGATGATGCATGTATTATATACTCCCACCTACCATTCTACCTTTATATATACCCCCAACCCATACTACCCTATCCTATCTCATTTCACTCATCACATTTCCATCACACAAATAAGAGAGAAAAGAGAGAGTTTAGAAGAGGAGAAGATTTTGTCTCTCCACCTCGAGATCGTAAGGTAAAACCGCCTTAAACTAGTTTATTTATTATTTAATTTATACCATCGACCCGCCTTAATCCCGACTCATTTCTAACCGTCTTTGACCGAGCCATTGACCACCAAATCTCGAGTTTGACCGAGATCTAAAAGTGACCATAGTTGCTGTTTTGTACCGGTCTTTGGACTGAGTTTTACCCGCCATCTTGGGCCTGACTTGGGGTGGTTTTGGGCGGTGGTTGTAGGGGGTTGTGAGGGGAGTTAGTGGGTTGTCGTGGGTAGCGGCATAGGTGGCGGTATAAGGCTGTTTTGGTGAGTCAAAGAGGGGGAACGGGTTGGTTTTTGTTTGTTGTTGTTGTTGTTGTGGATGTCGGCTCATGTGGTGGCTGCCGTTGGTTGTGGGCTAGTGGTAGGGTCCACCGTGGTCAGGGGAGGCCACGGTGGTGGTGGCAATGGCGGCTCATGGTGGTTGTGTGTGTGGTGCGAGTTGGTGATTGTTGTGTTGATGTTGTCGTGAGAAGGGCACCGTGGTGGCTGTGGGTTAGCCGTGGACCACCATAGCTGGTGGTGATGGTCCACGCTGGCAGCGGGGTATGGTGGTTATCGGGTTAGAAGGAAGGACGGGTATGAGTCGGGGTTTTAAATAGCTTAAGACGAGTTATTAATTAATTAATTAAATTCGTATTTAATTTAATTATATTAGTTAGTAATTAAATATATTTAATTATTATATTTAGGTGACGATTTTTGTGGAAAATTATTTTTGGCCGGATTGCTTACGAAGTATGCTAAAAGGTAAGTTTATCCTACTCAGGTTCAATAATTTGTCTAATTGTTAAATGAGTCATATGTCATTCATTTGCATTGAATGAGTCGGTAATTGGCATGTTATACGGTATTTTGCATTTATTGTATTGTCTTGTATGTCGGAGGACATGGTGGCTTACTTATTGTTATGGAGTCGTGAGGAGGTTGGGAGACCGTCTCACGCTCGGGTCGCCTCTTGGAGTTTCCCACTCCAAGAGGGATGTGCACATTAATGACTTGAGTTACGGAGGGACTCGTGTTGTTGAGACACGACGACTGGCAGGGGATCCGGTTGGCTTCTGGACCCGGTACGTCTGGGCGTGTCCCGATACCTGTTTGTGGTTGTTGGTATGTCTGGGTGTGTCTCGGTACCAGTGTGATTGTTGGTATGTCTGGGCGTGTCCCGGTACCGTGGTGGTAGTTGTTTGATAGCGGTTCATTCATATTATAGTCATGTTGCATGCTCACATACTTTGAGTTGTGTCACACTTTGTTTATTGAAACTGACGTTTGTATGTCTGTGTAATTGTCACCTATTTCCGGGGTGGCCTGTGTCGATCCATATGATATTTTTGATCATATGGGGAGCAGGTTAAGTACAGGTTTACTTGTTGACGTGATCGGGATTTGGGTCGCGCCTTGGACTCGGAGTCGAGTAGCGTTGCATAGATGACATAGGTGGTAGTCGACTTGTAATTTGTATAATTCACTTTCTTCATTAGTTTATGTTGTAATCACTAAACTTGTTATTTATTTAATGAACTTTCTTAATTGTAATTCTGATTTCACTGCCTCGGGAAACCGAGATGGTAACATTTCCTAGTTACCTTGGCCGGGTAAGAAGGGGGTGTTACATTAATACTAATATAAAATGATTTTAATATAAAAATTTTGTGAAAATTTAGAAAATGGAGTTGAATTTCACTTTTGGTGAAACTTAAGGGGCTTGATTGCTTCATGAAACTTATGGAGCCTAATTTCACAACTGAACAAAGTTAAGGGGCTTAATTACCATTTTCGCGGATAAGCTTTTAAAGTGTGGGAATGGAAAAAATTATATTGCGAGAAATTGAAATACATATGAGATTTTGATAGGTTTAAATAGTGTGATAACGAGTATGTGTACAAGTATGTATGTACACAGTGATCGCGAGTAGGGAGGGCAATTATGGCCCAAATGAACCGAACCCGAATCGAACCGAAGGAAAAACTTCAATCCAAACCCACCCTTTAAAACCCATCCCCGGTCCACTATTAAAAAACCCATATCCATATCCACTATTGGAAAACTCGAACCAAATCCAAACCCGGTCCATTCATACCCGTTTTGAAAATTTAGGCTTTATTAAACTTGAAATTTCAATTTTATCATATAAGATTAATTTTTTATATAGTCAAATCAAGTTTCGGAATGGGTTTTGGATTATATGGTGGATCGGGTATGGATTTGGAGTGGGTATGGGTTTGGAAAAAGTATAATGGATCGGGTATGGATTTTAAAATTTTAGATATGGATCGGATATGGATATGGATATGTGATCCAATAAGTAAGTAGATCGGCTTTGGATCTTGCAACCCGATCTAATCCGATCCATTACCATCCCTAATCGCGTGTGCATTTGAATAATCAAAATAAAAGTAATGATTATCAAGTAATATACTATTATAAACGACATGAAAACGTAGAAAATACGTTACAGCTATAAATATTATTAAAAGGGTAAACCTTAAAAGCCACGTAGACAATGTCACCTCGCATTACTAAATGCCACCTTGCATTACCAAAATTCCACGTCACCAACCCTCCATGTAATATGACGTGTTTAATTAAGAGGGTAATTCATAATTATCCATTTAAAAGGATACACAAATTAAAAAATATTTACATAAAAAATAAATTAGCATAACAAACATTAAATTTTGGCCTTTTTAATTTCTAGATAAATTAAAAAACAATTAAAAATCAAAATTCATTCTAAATTTTAAATTTCTACGTTTATTCTTAGAATATTTTAAGTAACAAATAAATATCACATAAATCTAATTTTACGCCGTTTATGAAGTAATAAAAAAATCTGTAAATATTAAGGGCAAATAATAACATACTTAACATTAAACATTGACATTTTAATTTTTAAAACTGCAATTGGTTAAACGAAAAATAAAAATTTACATCACTTTAATTTTAAATTATTTATATGTGCAACTCCATTTTAAATATTATTGCAATAAATTTGCTCAACTAAATTAAATTGAATACATATGTAAATCTATAAATATGATTAAAGGGAAGACAAAATATCTACCATTTTTTAGTTCGTAAGATAACTCCTTAAACAATTCTCATGCAATGTGGATTTTGTAAAAAAAAAAAAAAAAAAAAAAAAAAGGAAAAAAAAGTAAACCATTTATATTTCATTTCTCATTACTATATATTTATGCTTATATTAAATTTGCTAATAACGAAAATGAATGCTCAAAAGTCATAAACATTTATACATATTTATGTATATATTAAATTTGGTAATAATAATAAAAAAAACCAAAAGTCATAAAACGCATCCTCATTTGGCTATAAATGTTTGATGGAAGACAACATTTGTGAGCCGAAATTTAAGCGAATATTTTTTTACCCCCGTCGCCAAAAGAATTATATATATGTGTCAATAATCGTTCTTATCATTGTATCAACATCAAGGTAATTGTACTAAGGTTTTAAATTAATAATTTATTTACTTATTTTTAAGTTCCATTAGTTATGAAGTAATCTTCACATTTTTAACCTTCACATATATGTTGTTTTGTTCTCATTTAGGAGCTATCAAGATTTGTGGAGTTGTGTTATTCATAGGTAAATATACTTACATCTTTATGATTCAATACCCTATTTCTTACATTATTTAAGGGAAAACTTAAATTAATAACGATAAGGTTAATATTACATAAATCAAATTCCACCATTTTATTTTTTATTAATCCCTTAGTGGATTTTTTTGGATAGTTCATTGGAGAAAGAAGACTATTTGAAGAAGAGAAATACTAGAATTGCTTAAACAAATATTCCCTCCATTCCACTCAATACTATGTTATAAACTAACTACAAAATTGACTACATGAATATGAATGACTAATTGTTTTTAGGTTCATAAATAATATCAAAACCGCTTCTCTCTCTAGTCGATTAGAGAGATTTTTCTCTCAACGAGCTTGGACGCCATTGTTGCTTCCTTCTCCTCCATGGCTCGAGGGAGAGGCCGCCCACCCAAATCTCGATCTTCTTCTGATTCTCTGCTAGTTTCCGACTTTAATGGTACTGATTTCTCACTTTCTCGTCCCAATTCCCCCATTGATCGTTCTTGTCGTCGCTCCCCTAGAATTCTTAATGACGAATTAATTGGTGCCTTTACTTCTCCTATGGCTTCCTCTAGTGTTGTGTTAACTAAGAATGTTCCAAATCCTCACAATTCCGGTCAGGTTTTGTCTGGGTCAGTTTTACCCAATTCTCCGAAAACAGGGGTCGCCATTGTTGTACCTTCAACTGTTCCTGTTATTACTCCAGTATCGTCTAGTCCTGTTTCTACTCAGCCAGTTGCGGGTGTTCCTACACCTATTGTTCCAAAACCTAAACCTATGGGTCGAAATTGGGCAGAAGTTACTAAGAGTAAGAATATTGGTATGAGTTTGTTCTTTGATGAGGATAGTGCCAATTCTTCAGAAATTGATATTCATCTGGATGAGGTTCAGGATGAAATTGCTAAGTGGAAATTTACCCTTATGGGCAATGTTCTTGGGGCTAAACCCTCACAGCAAACTGTCTCTGAGTTTACCCAAAAACATTGGAACTTTGGCCCTCTTCCCCTTGTTCAATACTTTAAAAAAGGATGGTTTAGCTTTAAGTTTGACTCTGAGGAAGCCATGAATGCTGTTCTTAGGGGTGGTCCTTGGAAGATTGGTTCTAATTCTCTTGTACTTAAGCAATGTTCTCCCCATTTCTCTTGTATTATGGAATGTGTAACCATTGTTCCTGTCTGGATCTTGTTTCCTGATTTAGATCCCTATATGTGGACTGATTCTATTCTCAGTAAGATGGCTAGCAAGATTGGTAAAACTTTGTTTGCTGATCTTCACACTACTTGCAAAGCTAGGCTCTCCTTTGCTAGAATACTTGTTGAAGTGGACATTTCCAAAGATCTTCCTGACCATATTGACATCAATGCTCCTTTCATTGGTCACTCTTCTCAAAGGATTGTCTATGAATGGCTTCCTTATTATTGCAAAACCTGTTTCAAGCTTGGACATACTGACAGCAACTGCAAAAGGAATAGACCTGCCCAGGCTGATGCTCCCAAAAGCACTACCATTGCCCAAAAGGCACATGGACCACCTGGGGTGATTGGCCAAAAGAAGCATGCTGGGAAGCAGGTCTCTAAACCTGTAACCACTGTCTCACCTGTCACTGACCCTCCCTCATGTGTGGTGGCTCCCACTGACCAGGTGACCAGTGTGACTCCTGGCTCTGTTGCTATTGCCTATGATACTAATTCTGTTACTATTGTGCATGATCCTCCTGTTGGATCTGGTAGAAAGAAGAAATCTGGGAAGCAGGTATCTAAACCTGCAACCACTGACCCTGTCCTTGGTCCCTCTATATAGCTCCCTAACTCAGGATGCCACTTGCTAGGTGGTACCTCAGCTCCTCAGCTTGTTGAGTCAACTGTCCTTCTTGAGGGGGCTAACTCAGAATGCCATGTGCTAGGTTCCCCCCCTCTGGTTGGTCAGACTGTCTCTCCATCTGTGGATGCTGTAAAGCACTCAGAATGCAGTGTGCTAGGTCAGGTCTCCTGTGTAGAGGGTTCCACTGTTCAGATGGTCTGTGTGACTCCTGGTTATGATGTTCTTACTTCTGGAAACACTACTGTTCAGGTGCCTTGCTCTCCTAACAAGTATAGTGTCGTGGCTTCTACCTCTGAGCAGTCTTCCTTGGAAGAGGGCCAGTTAGTGGATGATCCCCCCCCCCCCCCTCCTATTGTTCCATGATTGTGTCTACTTGGAATATTAGGGGGTTCAACAAATTGGTGAAGCATTTAGAGGTGGTTAACTTTCTTCAGCATAATAGAATTGATATCCTGGGTCTCCTTGAGACTAGGGTTAAACTCAATAAATCTCATAGGATTTTAAGATCCAAGTTCAAAAAGTACAGTAACTTTTGCAATTACAATATGCATCACAATGGGAGGATTTGGCTTCTCTGGGATACTTCTACTACTAAGGTTTCTGTTCTGCAGGAACATGCTCAGGTAGTTCATTGCTTTGTTCGAAGACTTTGCCTCCGCGGATCTTTTCATTTATCTGTTGTCTATGGTAGTAATTGTCCTATGGCTAGACAATCCCTCTAGAATAGTCTGATCCAGCAATCCCATCAGACTGGTCCTTGGGTGGTTATGGGTGACTTCAATGTTGTAAGATATGCTCATGAAAAGATTAGTAATACTCCTCCTGATCTCACTGACATGACTGACTTTAACTCCTGCTTATCTGAGTGTGGTCTGGATGATATGCATGGATCAGGTATTGATTTTACCTGGTTTAATAAACAAGAGGTCACCACCAGGGTTTACTCTAAATTAGACAGGGTCCTGATTAATGCTGACTGGCTTATCTCTTTTACTCAAACTACTGCTCAGTTCCTTCCTCCTGGCATTTCTGATCACTGCCCTGCCCTTCTTTCCTTCTCTAATGATCCTCTCCCTAAGAAACAGTTTAAGTTCCTTAACTGTTGGATTGATCATCCTGAGTTCTTATCCAAGGTTGCTGAGGCTTGGCAAATCTCACCTGTGGGTAATTCTATGCATAGGCTTATGGCAAAACTTAAGAACACAAAGAAGTCCTTGTCTGCTCTGCATCTAGCTCATTTTTCTAACATAAGTACCAGAGTCAAACTGAAACAGGCTGAGCTTAACCAATGTTTCCTTGACTTACAACAATCTCCTCTTTCTAAAGACCTTATTCTTAAGGAAAAGATTGCCTCTCATGAACTTTGGGCTCTTAAGGAGGCTGAAACAAAAATTCTAATTCAAAAAGCTAAAGTTCATGATATTGAGCATAATGATTCTTGCTCTAAGTTTTTCTTTGCAAAAATTAAAGAGAGACAGCAGAGCCAATATATTGGGGAAATTCAGGACATTCATGGCTCCTTACTCAGTGGCTTACATGATGTTGGGGAAGCTTTTGTTGATTACTATCAACAGCTTTTGGGTTCTTCTGCTGTTCACCCTATTGATCCCAGTTTTATACCTAATGGTCAGTGCTTATCTGACCTGGATCAGGCTACTCTCATTGCTCCCATCTCTAGGACTGAGATACAGTCTGCTCTTTTTTCTATTCACTCTTCCAAGAGTCCTGGTATTGATGGCTTCTCTTCAGGATTTTTCAAAGCTGCATGGGATATCATTGCTGATGACTTTTGTTTGGCTGTCCTGGATTTTTTCAAGACCAGCTTCATGCCTAAACAAGCTAATGTCTCTCTCATAACCCTTATCCCTAAAAAGAAGATTGTTTCTAGTGTCAAGGACTTTCGACCCATCTCCTGTTGCTCCATCATTTATAAAACCATTAGTAAAGTCTTGACTGTGAGGCTTCAAGGAGTCATGGACAAGCTTGTTGGTAAAGAACAGGCTGCCTTCATCTCTGGTAGAAGCCTTCATGGTAATGTCATGCTCACTCAGAGTCTCATTAAAGGGTATTCCAGAAAATTCCTTACTCCAAGATGTTTACTAAAGGTTGATGTTAGTAAAGCTTTTGATTCCATTCAGTGGCCCTTTATTCAGGATATGCTTGGTGCTCTTAACTTCCCACCTCCTTTCATTAAATGGATTATGGGATGTGTTACTGGCCCCTGGTATACTCTCAAAGTCAATGGTTCTCACCATGGTTTTTTCAAAGGGAAAAGTGGGGTTAGACAGGGTGACCCTCTTTCCCCTTTACTCTTTGTGCTATGCATGGAAATCCTCTCACGTGTTCTCAGGGTCATGCGTAGGGACCCTAATGTCTCTTTCCACCCTAAATGTGCTAAGTTGGATCTCACACACTTGATCTTTGCTGATGACCTCATGATTTTCACTAGGGGTGATGTCCCTTCTGTCCCGAGGAAAGTGCTGAGGTTCTTCAACTCTTCTCTAGCTGGTCTGGACTTAGAATTAATTTTGATAAATCTGAAACTTATTTTGGGGGTGTGGATCCTGATATCAAGCAGCAAATCCTGGATGCCATTGGTCTTACTGAGGGAGCCTTCCTTTTAGATACCTTGGTATCCCTATTCACCCTTCCAGGCTCACTACTCTTATGTTTGCCCCTCTGATTCAAAAAATTCAGAATCTTCATAGCTGTACCACCAACTTACTTTCTTATGCTGGTAAGCTACAGGTCCTGAATTCCATTGTTTTTGGTATTGGCAACTTCTAGTGTGGTAGCCTTCTTTTGCCCAAGAACATTTGCAACCTCATATCCTCCCTTTGTAAGCAATTCTTCTGGGGATGTAAGGGTGGCAGGAAAATGGTGTTCAAGAGCTGAAAAAGTATTTGTGCTCCTTGGCTTGAAGGTGGGTTTCAGGTTACTGACCTCTCTACTTGGAATCAGGCATGTATGCTCAAATGGTTATGGCTTTTGGATCTTAGACAGGGCTCTATCTGGGTGGAATGGGTCACTAATTACTACCTAAATGATGTCTCCATCTGGGATCTCTCCATCCATGACTATTTCTCTGACAGTCTAAGGGGTGTTATTCTTACCAAAGATGCTTTTGTCACTCTTTCTGGTACCCTGCAACAAGCTAAAACTTCTCTACACAGTTGTGTTGTAAAGGGTAAATTCTCTCTACTCAAGGCTTACAATCTTATCAGACAGCATTACCAGACTCAAAATTACTTCAAACCTTTGCTGGACAACTCCCTCTTGCCCAGACACAGAATTATCCTTATGCTTGCAGTCCAGAGAAAACTTGCTACTTTGGATCTTATCAGTACTCGGGGTATTTGTCTACCTAATAGATGCTGCTTATGTAAACTCCAAGCTGAAAGTTCTCGTCATCTCTTTTTCCACTGTTGCTACTCTAAACAGGTCCTGCGTGGTCTGTTTACTGGGATGGGTCTTCATGTTCAGAACCTGCAACTACGCAGTCTGCTCTTGTGGTCTCTTCACCGTACTCCTTGTAAGCATTGGAGGAATAAGAAGATCATTTGTTGCTTAGCCTCAGCTGTTTACAGTCTATGGCATGAAAGAAATAGAAGAATTTTTGAAGGTTATGAACGTCTTGCCCCACTTCTCATCAAGGAGATTCAACATTGTGTTGATCTTATCCTCCTTACCAAGTCACACCAAATCCTACATGAAGATATCATAGAGGCTCTACAATTCTAATACATTTTTTGGTAATTGTATAGTTTAGGGGATATACTCTTGTAAGAAATCTTATGTACTCCCTTGTTTGGAATATATGAGAAAATACCTTTCTTGCAAAAAAAAAAAATGTATGTTTTATTGGGGTATGTGTTTTTTTTATTCATCATTTTTCCTTTGAAAAATAACTCTCATAGAATGAAATCGGAGTTGCGAGGATCTCAATTTTATTAACAAGTTGGACAAAAAAATTTATTGACATAGATAATGGCTAAATGTAAATTATTATATAATATTTATGCGTACATGTCATACTATCTAATGCATGTCTTATAACACATAAGAGATTGCAATGAGATTTGTAGTATGCTATTATTTAACTCATTTTATCATTTATGCAAAAATATAAAATTTAGAATTTTTGACAAATTGGTATAGATGATATATAGTAAGACTAACATTAATTAAAGTTCATAAGTATGCTACTATATGATTTATGTCAATTAAAATATTGAGAAGATAAAAAAACCTTATAATTTTATATGTTTTAAGCTCCTTACATTGTGAGATTTATTATTCTCAAAAAAAGAAGGAAAAAAAAAAGAGAAATAATTCAATATTATGCATTAATTTGCCCTTTCGACTTTACTTACTAACTTTATTTGCCGGAAGACAAAGCGACGTTCAAACTTTTACATAGAAAATTTAGTATAAAATCTATACAATCTAATCAAAAAGCAACCTTAAAGCATTTAATTTTTTTACATGGTGTCATGAATTACTGAACTCATTGAAAGGTAACTTTTTTTAAAACCACATGTTTTTTAGTATATTAATCAAAATAACAACTAAAATATAATATATAGTTTTGAAAATAAACCAAAATTGTCAAAGAAATAAGGCATTAACCAACTAACTTTGAGCTATTTCATGACTATATTTTCCAAGTGAATCAACTGATTGCTCGGACAAATATAAACAATACGATAAAAATAACAAAACTAAAACAGATAAACCCGTGAATCTCACGGGTCACAAACCTAGTTTTTCTTTAATATCTTCAATTGAATATGTATATACGTCAAGTATAAAATATTGATTATGACTAACTAAATATTACTTTTAGTTAAATATTATATACTCCCTCCTATTCTCAATAACTCTCCATATTTCCTTTTTCGTCTATTTACTTACTCTCTCTATTTCCTTATTTGGCAAACTTTTATACTTATTTTATTCACTCCACCCCACAACAATACCCCACAATACTCATACTTTATCTTATTTTAATCACCTTACCCCACAACAATACTTATTTAATCACCTCACCCTACAATAATATCACACAATACTTTCCCTCTCTCAAAGCTTCTACCCCCTCTACAATACTTTACCATATAATACTCCCTCCATTAATTCTCGTGCCCTCCATGAATAGTGAGAGTTATTGAAAATAGGAGGGAGTATGTTATCTTTTAAATACTTTGAAGTTAAACCTCAAAAAATAATATTTGAGAAAAGTTCAACCTATTTTATTTACAGGTTAACTCATAACATCATTATATATATTTGTTTAAAAAAACCAAAAGGTGTAAATTTCTTATAGATATGTTTGACACATAGCACATGCAAGACACAATCAAAACATTTGAATAAATTGAGTTTGGACCTTATATGTTTGATACATAAATATCATATGTTATACATAAAAAATTAAAAATTACATAAATTTATATTCACATCATTTTAAACAAATATGAATTGATTTGGAGCTTAACGTATCGTGAAATGATATAATTTGAGAACTTAATGTTGATTGTTACATTATTCGAATAAATTTTATTTTAGTTAATATGATATTTGATCAGTCACAAATTTATTTATAAAATATTGATCATGCATAATTAAGTATCACTTAATAATTTTAATTAAAATTATATGTATTTTATTTTAAAACATTGAACTTAAACCTAAAAAATTAAATTTGAGAAAAAATAATTTTTATCTATTTTATTTTTATTTATTAGTAAAAATATTAAAGGTCATATATGGGTTATATTATTTTTATTCAATAATAATAATAAAATTTTAAAACAGGTCACGCGAAGCGCGGGATACTGCCTACTATATATAAAAACTGGGTTGAAACGTTGTGGATGCACCACGTGGCGTTTCAACCTTAATTATAGTCATTAGTTTCAACTAATTACTAAGTATGAACATAATAAATACTACATATATCTTAGCAAAGTATTAATTATAGTTTAATAAATATTACGTTATTTATTAATTACATTAAATAAGTACGGTTATTTGATTCTAAATTTATTTAAAAAATATCTTGATAAAAAATATAAAATGTAAATCATTACGTATATTGCGAAAATTGCTTTCAATTAAATATAATTTCCGTTATATTAATTGAAATATTTTGATATGTATTGGTGCTTCAAGGGAGTGTCTCACAATGTTTTACGTTCAAGTAAAATAAACATTTTGAGAAATTAAAGTTATAAAACTTAGATCATTAGATCCATTAAGCTGACAAGCAAAATATATTCGTAAGAGTTGTTCTATTTAAAAAAAAATTAGAGATAACTACTTAGAGATAATTTTTTTATAATGTGTGAATGAGCAAATTATATTGTGACGACTTAAATACATACTTACTCCATTCCAATCAATTCTATACATTTGTTGAATATATGTGAGTTATATTTTACTCAAATGTACAGAATTGATTGGAATGGAGGAACTATAAGATTTTATGAGAGTTTAAAAAGTGTGATAACGAGCATGTATGTACACAGTGATAGAGAGTGCATTTTAATTAAATATTTTATACGTTGTATTTTAAAATACATTGATGTTAAACCTCAAAAGTATACTTGAGAAAGTTCAATCTATTTTATTTATAAGTAAAATCTTAAATATCATTATATATAGTTGTGTACAAAAAAAAAAAAAACTTGAAATTTTCTTATAAATATGTTTGAACATATCACATCTAACTATGCAAGGCACAACTAAAACATTCGAATAAGTTGAGTTTGTACCCAATATATTTGATACATAAGCATCATATGTTATAGTTAACAAAAAATGAAAAAATTGCATAAAATTATATTCAAACCCTTCTGAACAACTGTTAATTGATTTGAAATAAAGTATCATGAAATGATCTAATTTAAGAACTTAATGTTGATTACTAAATTGTTTGAATACATGTTATTTTAATTAATATGATATTAAATATTACTTAAATCTATACTGTGTATATGGCAAAGAGTAAACAAAATTCGACATAACAAAAAAATTGAAAAAACCTTCTCTGATATGTATGTTTTTAACAATAACAAATTTTGTCGCAAAAAATTATGTACATACTAAGTCGAAGTACATATCACGAGTTCAAGTGGGTATAGACAATATAGTAACGAGAATGTATGTGCTATGTCTCATGATATTCATATGAATATTCACTACAAAATTAGTGATATTAGACATTTGCGTAATAAAATACATGAGAAAGGGATAAAAGATGATTCTTTTTTTAATTATAATCCTCAAATAATTATTGTATACTTATTTATAAACATTGATCATGCATAACTAACTATGACCTATTACTTATTATTAAAATTGTATGTATTTTATTTGAAAATTATGAATTTAAACCTAAAAAAAACTAATATTTTAAAAAAGATTAATCCATTTATATTTCTAACTAAGGGGTCGTTTGGTTCAAAGTACTGGAATGAATTGTGATATCATAGAGGTATGAAGTTAGAACCCATACTTACTCATATGTGTTTGGTGTTTGGTTCGATAGTGGAATGAATATAGTTGTAGTAATAAGATGAAATGAAGTTAGAAACTTGGTGTATAGATGGGTATGACATTCCAAAGGGATGGAATGAAGTTAGAATTCATTGGGTATCTAATTCCATTTCAAATACCTCAACCAAACACTAAGATGGATTGAATCTATTCCAATAGTTCCAACCAAACACCCCTTAGAAATATTAACTAGTTTTGTTACCCGTGAGAATTCACGGACCTATTTATGGTTTTCCGCTTATGTTTATTGTTTGATGTCATGTGTACAATGTACTCGATCTTGACATCTTGTGAATAATTAAGATTTAGATGATAGCCTAGAACCTTGTTTTAGTTTTCGTTATATTTTTGTACGTGTTAAGCACAAACTTTCATACTACTTTATCCTTTTAACTAAAGAGAGTTGAGACAGTGCTCTTATAATGGATATGGGAAAGTTAATATATACTTCCTCCATTCAATTCCACTCTACCACTTTACTTTTTCACGTTTGTCAACGCGTGTTTTACGCGGTAAATATCGTTAGCTACGTATTTGCAAAAATTATAAAAGTTAGATATTTTTAATGTACTCGTAAAGACGAATCAAACAAGATCACAAATGAATATATTTTCACTTATGTATTGAGAGAAAATCGAGAATGAATGTGCACTTGTGAATAGTGTAGAAAATAGAAATAAGTAGAGTGGATTTGAATGGAGGAAGTATGCAATATTATTGGATATTCAAAAATTAAAAAGAGTGCATTGATTTTAGGATAATTTTTTGGAGGAAATGAACAGTAAAATTGAGATACAGCCATATAAGGAGTAATACTTTGGAAATTGAGTTTTAAATCATTTACATGTATCTATAAATATTATTAAAAGGCTAGACATTAAATGCCACATAGACAAATGTGACATGACAACAATTAATTGTGACGTGGCAAAACATAGTCCACGTGGAAATACTAGCATAGTACACATGAAAAAAAAAATTATCAATTCCACATTTAAAAGTTACTCTCATAATTAATGGTAAAAAACTAAATTTAGATAATTTTAATTTCATAGGTTAATTTTTAAATCACTCTCATGCAAAGTGGATTTAATAATAATAACAATCTATAAATATAATTAAAAAGTAAGCTAAACTATCAACCATCAACTATATGTCTTATTTTAATTTCATAAGATAATTTTTAAACCACTCTCATACAAACCTTTTACATTACATTTCTCCTTGCTCCATATTTATGTATGTAAAATCAATAACTCTATAATCTAAATACAAAATCTATATATCTAACTTAAAGGCATGCTAAATTACCTATCATAATCTACATGTCATATCTATACAATAATATAAATAGGCTACCTTGAGCATATGTATAAGACATGCAACAGCTAGAATCACTAAGAAAATTTCATTTGATAATGTGTGACTAATTAATAATATTCATTCATAGAATTAAGATAGAATATTTATTATCACGTTTATGACCCTTTATTCATCTCTAACTCTTCATTTTCTCTTTAGCTCTTCCTTTTCCTTTTTGATGATTCCTTTCTCCCCCTAAAATTTAACTCCTTATTTGATGCTAAGTTAATATAAGTAAAGTCTTTAAATAATCACTTTTATTTTTTACCCTCTTTTTCTAAGCTTTTGGCATATTCATATGTTATTGAAACTTTCCATTGCATATAATTTTTATTAATCATTTGCATTTGTGAAAAAAATAAAGTTATATCATACATAAGATTTGTGTTTTATTTGGTATTATTTAAATAACTTTTATTGATGTCAATTTGTATTTCTCACCTTGATTTATTTTTGCAGATGGAATGGTACAATTTTCTTATTATTGCAAAGCTGGATTGTGCAGTTAATTACGTTATACATAAGGTATGTTCTACGAGTTTTGTTTGTGTAATTTATATAAGCTTATTATAAAATGCACAATTTTTTTGTAATTTATCCACTAATATCGCTTTGTGGTAGATTTATTTTATACTATCTTTATGTAAACCCTCTTACAAGATTAATTGAATTATCGTTAAATGTATGTTTGTTTCTTATTCCATTTTTGTAGGTGATGCTTCCTTTGTCTTCTCATAATATTAACATAGTGTGTTAAAAAAACTACATGGGAAATGTGTAGGCAACAGAAGGATTTAGTTGAACAAAAACTTGATATCCGTCCTTGAACCATGTTCTAATGATATTAAAACTTATTTGGTACGTAATTGTCTCACTTGATATAAAAACCAAATATTTTTAGTTTTTAATTCGAATTTAGAGGATCTTAGTATAACTCTGATTTGTAAAAAAAAAATGCAATATTGTTAAAAGGCTACTTAAAACATCTAATTTTAATTCACATGTCATTTTTATAGTATTGGTTAATATTAAGGCTACATCAGACTTATTTATTAAAATTCTTCATAAGATTTACTAATATTTTTTGATGGAAATCATAATACCAATCATGATTTAAATTATATTAATGAATTAACAATTTAATCTCATCATTTAAATCGTACAATTTATCCATATAACTCTTCATTAACCATAGAGATAGTAGTTAAAAGGTCTTATATGTAGTAAATAAAAAGTCTAATAATTTGGATTATAAAGTTACTAATAATATCTTTTAGTGGAAACCATAAGATCATGTACTAAATTACAAAAATAAATTAAGAATTTACTCTCATTATTAAAATTTAAATCGTAAAATTTATCCATATAATTCCTCATTAGTAATAAAGATAGTAGCTAAAAGGTCTTATATGTGGTAAATGAAAAATTCAATATATCTTGGATTATAAAGCTTCACAATTTCTCATATTGTTACTTTTGATTTATTTCAAAACCATCTTAAATATTGTAATTAGCACACTTACGAAACAGTGAAAAATAAGGTGTATATGTGCATGTGATTCAAACGTTCATAGTCTTCTTAAAAGTACTCCATATTTCTATCTTTTAAGATTTTAAAATTTTAAACGTTAAATAAGTTGTATAGTTAGTTTTGTAATTAAGATGATGCTTATTTAATTTTAATTTTAATTTTAACTATCTCAATTTGCAGATTATTGATTGTGAGAAAGCTATTAAAAAGTGGAGATTACATGTTTGGATCTAAATGTGAAAAAAGAAAACATATTTTTTACTCTTTTAGTTGGCTTACAAAGTATCACCATTCATCATCGGCGAGATTCTCTATTTTACATGTATATTTTTGATAAAAAGTATAGATTTTGAGGAAAAGTTAAAATAATAGTATCCATTTAACTTTCTTAAAAAAACCTATCAGATATGTAACCGCGATCTTGGAGTGCTTTGTTTATCGACCTAACGACGCAGCCGTTTTTAGCTTAATTATTTATGACGTACATCATAAATATATAAAAAAAAACAAATTTAAACAAACATTTATAGTTATGAAATTAGCTACATTAAATTGTTGACTACAAAATATTCATGAATAATATTAACATGTATTAAAATATATGGAAATAAAATTCAAATTAAAACTTCTATCTATATTACTATGATCATGAAAAATAATGTAAAAGAAGTAAATATTTACAAATGTTTGGTTTATAGCTTATTCGCGATTAAAAAAATATTTTATATTTTAGTTAAAGATGGACGCCAACAAAAGCAGATAAATGGAACAAATAGAACAAGTCCGCGATTTTCGCGGGTACAAAACTAGTATAATATAAAAAGGCAAGCCTAAATATTAGCTTTCAACATTCACCTTTAAGACTATTAGAGCATGACACATCATCATTATTATTTAAAAAATTGAAAACTCATAACATTAAACACTAATTAAATCACAATAAATATTAGTATTTGTTAAGAAAAATTAAACTTAAAATTAAAGCCAATATATCTCATATTAAACACAAATATAATTCTCACCCTAATCTTTCAAAATAATGCTAACCATTCAATCTACCTTGAATTATTGTACACAAATAAAAATATAAAAAAATCTATTTTGAATTTTTTTTAGGTTGAATTAATTACATAGCTAAACAAAATCGAAGACAATAACAATAATAACAATAATCGTGAGAAAACACTAATAAACGTAACAATATTCGTGGCAAAATCTTAATAATCCACGGCAAACGTTTAGTAAATTGTAGAAAATATATATTGATAATATATTGACAATATATTATGGTAGTATAAGTATAGATTGATAAAAAAAATTCTCACGAGTCCTTTTTGTCAATAGGGCTCAGTGCGACCGTAAATCCGAGATTGTATAACACCACCAACGTGACAATACAGCTAACCCCGTGAATTTCACGGGTAATAGAACTAGTTGTGATATTATTTGCTTCAGTGATAAATAATCACCATTAAGGCCCTTATTAAACTACCCTATTTAACATTTATTTATTTTATTTAATAAATGACATATTGTTTCCCTTTAATATTATTATACTTTGTATTTATGTTACCATAATTTATTTTTTATCTTCACCTTCATTAACAAAATTTTTTTTCTTCCCTGTAATAAATTGTTGAAATTAATGTGAAGATTAATTACAAAAAAAATTCTTATATAAATATTATAATAATCCTAATTTAAAATTCCTTACCAAAATTGATTATTACTCCTTTATATAATTCACTTTTTGAAACTTACTCTCTTATATAATTTTTTTCCGAAAATTATTTCCATAAAATGTCACATTTATCAAATATTGCTCCCATTTAACGACTTCAGTCAATAAAATGAAAATATTCCATTTAAAAATTGAAATTTTGTACTAACTTTTGTTGTTTATGACTATATTGTCTTTAGCCTCATTATATTGAATACTTCAACTACATCGAGAGGCCAAGAGAAAAGGATTTAACAAATTTGGGAGGAAGAGTTGATTTAAATTAAGCATATAATAAGGCTAATGGTAATATAGTCAGATGTAAGAAAAATTAGTACCAAATTTCAAATTTTGGAGGAAATATTTCTCTTTTGTTTGACCAAAATCACTAAATGGGAGCAATATTTGAAAAGAGTTATATTTTATGGGAGTAAGTTTCGAAAAAAAATTATATAAGGGAGTAAGTTTCAAAAAGCGAATTATACAAGGGAGTAATAATCAATTTATCCTTATTTATATATTAAATTAATTGTGTACAATAAAATTTTCATGAGTTAAAAAATTCCAAGACTCTACAGATCACATATAAGTTTCATATTTTATAATTAAAATTGACATTTTAATTAAATTTTTCATAATTGAACGTGTTAGTGAATCGATTAAGTTTTTTCATACTAATTTTTTTAACTGTCTTATTATGATAAAATATTGATTGAAAATGATCTATATTTTTTTCTTTGATAATTGTTAAACTTAGTTATTCAAAAATTGTACTACTTAAAAATTACACATTTATTTATTTATATAAAATTTTAACAAATAAGTAGAACTTTTTTTAGAAATATTAGTTGCTAACACAAAAAAAAAAAAATTAAAACAAACTTTTTATTTTCCTCTCTTTTGTTATTAAACTACCCTATTTATTTAACCTTTATTTATTTAATTTAATGGGATGACCTCTTTGTTTTCCTTCAACATTATTATACTTTGTATTTATGTTACCATAATTTTTTATCTACCCCTTCATTCGCAAAATCTTTTTTCTTCCCTATAATAAATTGTTGAAATTAACGCGAAAATTAATTACAAAAATTTTCTTATATTAATATTATAATAATTGAGACAGTCCTACTGTGAAAAAAAAACATCTTATTTATCACCCAACAAATGATTTTTGTTAACGCAAATTAAAAGTCTCATATCTATAATTTGTGTTACGGAGTAAATAGTCTTTGAGCTAGTAGTTTGTTTATATTGCAATGATTCCTCTTTAATTTGTTGGATCTCACATTACTAAGATCACTAGAAAAATTTATCACTAAAATAAAGTCACAATTTTAACAACGTACCTAAATAAAAGGATCTTATAGCATTTAAAGATACCAAAAAAGCTATTGAGAGTAAATACGAAGAGCGATGGAATTCCAATAAGACAAATTATTATTAAAAAATGGAAAAATTCAAAATTACTCCCTTATATGTACACTTTTTTCAAAGTTACTCCCTTATAAAACAAAATTTCAAAATTACTCCCTTATAAGAGGCTTGCGATAAAAAAATGCTACCAAGACCTAACTCAAGTCATAATTAGAAGTATTTTCCGACTAAATTCAAACTTCTTATAATTTCCTTCCCAGTTTGTCCCTCTTCTTTTTACTCGAATCTCCTCATCACTCTCTGCCTCCTTCTCTCTCCTTACACTCGTTTCTCTCTCTTCTCTTCCTCCATCTCACTTGTCACCTCTTTTCTCTCTTTTGTATTCCTTCATCTCTTTATTTACTATGACATATTAAATCAATGTCAAGTTCTAATTCCCACTCAAATTCTCATTGTAGGTGTGATGGTCCAAGGTTGTGCTTTTGTGGTCTTGTAGATTCTAAGCTAACTTCTTGCCAAATTTACAATCCATTACTAAGGCTCGCGGGTGTAAGTATTTTTGTTGGTTGAATCAATCTCAAACCAGTTGGCAAAGAAAGGTGATTAATGAACTTGTAGGAAGAAATTGAAGTTAACTATTGGAAATCCAAACGGAATAAACAATTTATAAAGTAGAATAGAATTACAGTTGGACTTACCTAGTTAGCAATGATCGAAAGAGTAGTAGTAACCGGCGGATTAAGGTTAATTGCTTTTAACCCACTAATTTTGGTTGATGATATTTGAGAGTCAATCGATAGTCAATTACGGTAAACTGTAATGAGATTTGTGTTATAAACAAAGGGTAATTTCATCACTAACATCTAATTATGACTTGATTTTGCTCTTGGTAGCAATTTTTGATCGGAAGCCTCTTATAAGGGAGTAATTTTGAAATTTTGTTTTATAAGGGAGTAACTTTGAAAAAAGTGTACATATAAGGGAGTAATTTCGAATTTTTCCTTAAAAAATAAGGATTACAATTTTGTCATTTATTCTCGAACTCACTTTAGTAGCTAGTAGTCTAAAAGTTTTCGTCTATCAATTTTGTATTCAATCAAAAGGATTAGTCGCTAAAAAATCACACAAATTACGTAGTCGGGGGTTTGGGGATTTAGGAAGTGACCATTTTCATCCGAACATCTCAAAATATATACACCTGACAAAATAAAAAAACCATATAAGGACATGACATGAAATAATTAAAGGCACAATAATCTAGAGTACTATATCAAATCGTACTTGTTAAAAAACGCAAACAAAAATCATGGCAAGATAAAACATGCACACTGCTTACATCTCAAATCTGTACCATTAGAAGACAATATATCAGTGTATTTGAATTCCGATTAAAAAAGTCCTACAAAATAAATACTAAAGTAAAAGTTAAGATAATTTTACGATTGTGGTAAGCAAATTTCGCTAAACACTTGCTAACAAATTACTTAAAGAGTCGAGGTTTTGGTGATTTAGGAAGCGACCATTGAACACCTCAAAACATATAAACCTGACAAAATAAGAAATCATATAAGGACAAGAAATGATATAATAAAAGGCACAATCATCCAAAGTAATATATCAATAAGTTAATTTTACTTGCTAAAAAAACTAAACAATAATCATATCAAAATAGAACATACTATTACTTACCTCTTAAATCTCCTCAGTTAGAAGATAATATATTGATGTATTTGAATTCCCATCAAAAAAATCCTACAAAGTAAATAATGAAGTAAAAGTTAAGATAATTTTACGATTGGAGTAACAAATTTCAATAAACATTCAACTCGATAACAATTTGCGCCACATAATGCATTTGGCTTGTAATGTGGAAGACATCATTTAAAATCTACAAAACTTCCATTGCAAAATATATTGTTTGGTTTGAATAAAACCAAGAAGAAACTACTATGTAATTGGTAGAGCAAAGGGTGGATATCGACATGTAATAGTGTTTATCTATTGATGTCAATAATTTAAATGATAAAATAAATAAGACTTATAGTTAAATGGAATAAAATGGAATAAATGGGAATTTTAAACGGTAGGAATAATTTCCTAAAAAAAACGTAGAATTAACAAACTCATAGATGAGCGGAGTAAATGGTAGAATGTTGATAGTTTTTTTAATTAAATTGCTCAATTATTTGTTTTGACATTTAAGAAGCAAATATATATATGAAAATCTCTAATTAAATTTGGTAGGGTATTATAAGTGGAATTTACTTAAGAGATGTCACATACAGTATGTTTTAGATGGCTTAAGAACATGTCATGTCACATTGTTCAAGTTAGCCTTTTTATATTGTTTATAGATTATAGATAGATATAACATGTCACCACGTATCAGAGATTCATATTATCATTTTATATTACACACTATAATAGAAAAAGGAAAAACTCGACAAAAATGAAAGAGTATTCAAGCCAAAAGAAAAGTGTAAACATTACCATTATTTTCTAATTTCATGTAATGTTATTGATTTGTGAGTATGTCACCCTCCTGCAATACGAAAACAAACACAAAATAATAACTAAATTAGATTCTAACTATTAATTCAAAACATAATAAGGATAAAAATCGAAACAGTACATTTAGTTCTCTATGTATTTTTTACCTACCGACTTTTGTAATAAAAATGAAAATTAGGATTGGTGTGATATTTATATAAGATCATTTTTGTAATTAATTCTCCTATTAATTTCAACAATTTATTTGGAGGAAGAAGAAAAATTTTGTGAATGAAGGGAAGATTAAAAATTTATCATAACATAATTACTAATAATGGTGATTAATAAGATACTACCATTAAATAAAAGAAGTATATGTTACATAAATATGATAGTTTCATAATCAAAGTTGTAAGTGGAAAATAAAAAGTTTATATTAATTTATTTTTTGTGTTTGTCGTATTAATTTATTTAAGAATAATGATGATAATAATGACATTTTTGTTAGACATTTTGATACATTTTATGCATATATAAAAGGGTTAATTTAGTAAATTTACACTGTATAGGTTATTGCCATGTCACAATTAAATTTTTGGCATGTGGCATTATCTACGTGGCTTTAATTGGTCATTTTTAGGGTAGTCTTTTAATAATATTTATAGATTGTCATATATCAATGATAATACTTTTCTTCAATTATAATAATAAAATATTCAAACAAGCTTGCGGATACTACCTAATACTCCCTCCATTCAAGACCAAATACAACATTTTCCTTTACACACTTGCCGAGACACAAATTATAACATAAATATCTTTAATTTACATTATAAAAAAAATTAAAATTTTGATATTCTTATTGTACTTTTATAGGTGAATCAAATAAGATCAGATCTCACATGACCATATTTTGTCTTACGTATTGTAAGAAATCATAATATTCGTTCATAAACAGTGTGAAAAAAAAAGTTGTATTTGGTCTTGAATGAAGGGAGTAATAAATATATACTCCATTTCTTCTAAACCAAAGGTAACAGTTGCGTTATCACATTTGCCGAGGCACATTTTGCAACATGAATATCTTTAGTTACACGTTATTAAAAATTATAAAAATTTGATATTCTTATAGCATTCATGACTATAAATCAAATACAAGATCTCACATGAGTATATTTTTTCATTATAAAAATTTGATATTCTTATAACATTCATGATGATAAATAAAAAAGATCTCACATAATTATAAATTGTCTTATAGATTAAAATTAATATTAAAAATTTTCTAGACCATGCCAAAATACAAGTATTAGCTTTTGTTTGGATGAGAGTGAGGAGGTGGTAAAGAAAGAATTGAAAAACGGAGCAAGATAGGCACTTTATTGACTGTTGCCCTCCCTCAAGGTTGTTACTCATTCAAACCACTGTCTGTCTCCGTTTACCTGAAACTGCAAAATCCCTCTTTCTCTTCCCCCATTCAAAACCCTAATTCCTTTTCTTCATTGTCATTCTTGATCCTAATTTGATGCGCCGTTGCTTTATGGTATCATTTCTTCATAACCCTTCATTTTTATGCCCTTTTGTTTGATTTTTGTTCTAGCTATCAACACATTTATATGTTAATCATTGCATTTCGACAACCTGTAAATATTCAAGTTGGTTACTGATGTTTTTATGTATGAAATCACATTTGGGTCTTTTTACAAACGTGTTTCAATGCCAAAATAGAGCAATGTGATTTGTTTTCATCAAGGGTTTTGCTTATTTATTTCGTTACATTGTAGCAAGTTTATGCTTTTATCCATTTATTAGTACGGTTTCAATTTGCCAAGACACGGACTTTATTGGTATTGAGGTATGAATTGGTTAGTTTAACCCAACTTGGCTGATTTAAAATGTTGGTTAATATGTTTATGTATGAAGCCTATCCATTGTTATACGTGATTACTACTACGGAGTACGTAAATCACAATGCTAGGTGTCCAAACGAATTTTTGGATGTTTGCTATAAAATAGAGTGGTTGCTGAATTTGATTACTTTTAGACATTTTTGTAATGAAGTTCGAAATAGTTGTTATTGATTGGTATTGAAACATGATGAAGGCATAAATTATTGTAGAGAGCTTTTGTGCATATCTGGAATCCGTAGTTCATGTAGAGGCTGCTGTGGGTGAGACATGGCGACTGAGGGAAAACATTCAAAGGGACGCTTCCTCTACTTGTTTGATTGGAATGCTAAGTCTCGAAAAAAGCTTTTCTCAAACAAGTCCGAATCATCCGGTAACTGCGTCTGCCATGTTTAAGTTATAGCCTGTCTTTTTTCCTTTTCTTCTTTCGGACAAGAGGTGGCATCCAGGGATATATGTGAGTTGTTGACTAGTGTATATCTTTTGTTTTTTTTCATGGCAGAGGGATCTAATCAAGGAAAGGAGAATGGTGATAATTTGGTGATTTCTCAATATCTTATGGTACGCTATTCTCTGTAACTTTTTAAACCTTGTCATTGAATTAGATAAGAAATATCCCATCTCTGACTACCTATGTTAGTCCGACTCTTAATATATGTAACTTCTTATACCGTGTCACTGAATTACATAAGAAATATCCCATCTCTAACTACCTATGGTAGTCCAACTCTTCATATTACCTTGCGTACCTATGTACGACACTTGCCACTGGGCCATGGAATAATACTTTGGCACTATTGTTTTCCGAAACTTTTTTTTTTTTTTTAAAAAAAAAAACAGGGAGTCCAACAGTTGGACATGCGCCCATGTTGGATACTTCTTATGAATAGGTGAGTCCAACAGTTGGACAAGCGCCCATGTTGAATACTTCTAAACGTGCGTGATTAACATAGGTGATGACTGTAAAGTTCTCCAAGGACACACTAACACAATCTCAACTCACAAGATTTTCCCAAACATTGGACTGATAATTTACACTATGGTATTGATATTATCTGTAGAGGGAGATGCGTGAAAATGGTGATCATCCTTCTTTCAGAGGAAGTGATAACTATAATTATGAATCGTTGGGAAACAGAGATGATGGTTATGAAGCAAGACCTCCCGGGGTAGTTGCCCGACTTATGGGATTGGACACCATGCCTACCACAACTTCCGGTGAGGCATGTTCTGTTACATCTTATGATTCTGTTGTTACTAGTTCTTATTATCCTCGTGGTGCTGTTCCACTTCAACAAGGACATCACACCATGGACTATAGCTACTCACCAAACAGAGTGGATGGTTTCTCGTGGAACACTCGGGATTCAAGAAAAAGCAAGACTAATGGTCACCCAATTGAGAGGTTTCAGACGGAAGTATTGCCGCCAAAATCGGCCAAACCAATATCAATTACTCACCATAAGCTCTTGTCGCCAATTAAAAGTCCAGGTTTTGTACCCTCTAAGGATGCAGCTTACATTATGGAGGCAGCTTCAAGGATTATTGATCCTTCTCCTCTGCTATCTGGGAGGACCAAAATCTCGTCAGTTGGGTCTCCTTCATCTTCATTTAGGATTCAAGATCTGAGAGAGAGAATGGATGCTGCTCAAAGATCATTCAGGCCATCTGAGACGCCCAACACTCCAAAACAGTCTTCCGGTGTGAGTCAAATGAGAGGGAGTCCATCTGATAGGTCCACTCACAGGTCCTTGTTTAGAAATATTATGGGTTCTCAAACAAGCAGCTCTCAGAAAGTGAAAAGTAAAGGAAAGTCTATACCTTTACCTGCCCAAAATAAAGCTAGTTCGCAGAAAAAGGATGGTTTCGCAAGTGGTGACAGCAGGAGTCGGCTGCATAAAGAGCGTAAGAAAGTTGTTGCAAAGCAAAAGGAGCCAAATGCTGCAAAAGAACGAAATACACAGAAGGCTGGGACGAGTAGATCATCTAGGAAGAGAACTTCAGGTGTCCTTCAACAGAACAGTGATAAGCAAAATAGTGTCTCCCAAAGAGATAAATCATCTTTGAAGTCTTCAGTTGCTGAACAGCAACCTCGGAAAAATGCTTCTGGGGTTAATTCAGTTCGTCCTAGTAAAATAGTAAATCGAGTTTTTGTGAATGCTGAAAATGGGTCTAAGAAGGTTGTGACAACTGTCAGTTCGAAAGAGAGACCCTTAAACTGTGAGAGACGGCCTTCATTAAATAAAATAAAAAATATATCTCGTGGCAAGCTACCTGAGAAAGTTGATGATTCAGGTAGAAGCTTTCCAGATAGCAAGGGTAAAAGAGCTATGCAGCATGATCATTCACCTCACAGTGATTCCAGAAAGGACATGAATGTAATTTCATTTACTTTTACTTCTCCCATAAAGAAATCAGGATCCCCATCTTTGCCAGCTGTTGAAGCCATCGAGGCACATGGAAATCAGTTTTATGATGATACCATTGGTAATGAACACTTGGAGGAAAGAAGTTCATTAGCAATGCCTCTAGGGTTGAAACTCATTGACAGTGGTTCTTTGAGTCGTCTTTTGGAGCAAAAGCTTCAGGAATTAACTGATAAAATAGGGTCTACAAAATTGAGTCCAACAGTGGAAGGGCTTGATACCGACTCATTATCTTGTTTGTCTGAATCTGCTTCATTACTTGGACTAGGGGGCACTGATACTTTGGAATATGATGATTGGTGTGACAGAGATCAAACAAGTACAGTGTTTGATGATGATTGTTCTTCGTCTATTATAACCAGATCAAGCCAGAAGTTTGAGGTAAATTTTACTTCAGTTTTAACGCTACCCCTTGATCGTCATGTATGACAAAAATATGTGCTGCTGTTATAGCCTTCTATCTAAGTATTCACTATCTATTTTTCTTGCCTGAAATAGAGCCAACAAACTACTTTCTTATGATCTATGTTGCTCAGACTCGGTTAGAAGGGTCAGACACGGGTGTGTACCCAAGTGTCGGACTCGGCTATTATATAAAAATTGTCAAGTTTTTGGTCTAAAATGAAGTGTCGGGGTGTCATACCAATGTCCAAGTGTCAAGTGTCGGACACGGGTACGCGAGCTCATATAAAGTATCGAAGTAACATAGCTTATGATATCATTTAGAGTTCAACATGAATTGGTAATCGTCTTGTGGCCAGATATTTAATTGTTCTGTAGGGAGGTGGCCAAGTTTGAGACAAGCATTAAGGAGGGGGGAGGCTGGCGGGGGATGAGGGATGTGGTGCTGAAACCTTGTCTATTATGGAGTTATTAGCAGAGTTGCTATTTGATATGGTTAGAAACTTGGAAGTTGGAATTGGTGTTAGGCTGCAATGTGTTGAACCAACATATGGTACTTTTGAGCGTTTTGGGTATTTTGGCTGTAGTCCATACTGCTTTGTGAAAATTCTTGTTTCTTGGTCCTTATGCCAGAGGCATGAATTTATCCCTTTATATCCTTACTGGGAGTTACTAGCAAAGTAGCAGCTTGTCAATGCAGCTCTCACGGAATTTTCAGTATGTGTCAGAAATAATCTATTAGGGGCCGTTTGGTTCAATAAGGTGGAATGGAATGAATTTTAATGCCATACCATCCCCATACCACTCTAAACTTTGGTTTGATTATTTCTTCCACTTTGGGGGAATGGAGTTGGAAATTTGGGGGGTGGGGGTGGGTAGGGAATGAGATTCAAAAGGGTTGGATTGGAGTTGGAATCCATCAAGTATCTAACTCCATTCCAGAATAAGCCAAGAAACCTTCGAACAGAGTAACTCCATTCCATTCCAAATTCCCCAACCAAACAGCCCCTTAGTATTTTCACACATGGTTTTGATTGCCTACATCTGACCCAGTCTTACCACGTCATATGAGAGAGCTTTTGAGGGACCGATAATGCTGTGTCATCATTGCCACGGTGAAGTTTCAGTGTTCCTCTTTTCTTTGGTCCATTTTGAGGGTGTGGGTGAGGCTGAAGCAGTTCAGTTTTCTTTGTTTTTCTATGGCAAAGGATTTTTTTTATTAATTATTTTCATTAAATTAGTGAGAGCATTGCAATCACAAACAAGGAATACCCTTAAAAAAGAGAGACTACTTTGTTTGTTTGTTTGTTTTTACAATTGCAACATCATTTTCCAACCATTTTGTGATTGTATACGACTGAAGGCAACGTGGAAAATATTAGAGAACAATGTACCTAGCCAATTTAAATTCCCAAATTTTACATTATCTTCTACAATGTACATCCTTGTGAGTGTCCTATGTCCAGCAAAAAGGATTCAGGACACATTATCAGTCTTATTCCTCAATAGGATAGTTATTATCATTTCAGACATTTCTAAAAGGCAAGCCACTTGAGAAAGGGATTTTCTAGGAACATAAAGGGTGTGTTTGGCCTAGTTTGTAAAAGTGTTTTTGGACTCAAAAACACTTTTTGGCCAAACACATCGTTTTCTAAAAGCTAAACAAAAATTCTCAAAAGCTAAAAATGCATATTTTTGCCCATAGAAATAGAAGTAGCTATTTGTTGTTTCTGCTTTTGAAAAACACTTTTGAAAAATTAAGCTTGAAAAACAAAAACTTATTTTTGAGAGTCGAGGCCAAACATGCTCTAAGTGAAGTAGATTGATGACCTCTGAGAGACTCTCTCTGTACATTAATAAGCCAGATGGGATATAGAGTAAAAAAAAAAAAAAAAAATCAAAATAACACCTTTCGGAAGGGCTAGCCATCCTCCATGCATTCAAATATCTCTACTGCTGAGAGTATGTCTAGCAACCTTACTTGAGAAGGAATGATCACGGACTAGAGCCTCAATCTTTGAAGTGTGAAGAATCTAGCTATTGTCATCCGAATTTGGTTATGACAACTGTTTTCCTATGTTTGTCTTCTGATTTGTTACTGTGATCTCCTGATTATGTTTTGATTTAGTTTCTTTTTATTTTAAACTTGATCCCTCAAACCCTGAGTCCCTGATTTATTCCTTTCTATACTTTATAGGATTCTGAAGATATTGAAGATCATAGTGTCATTGGCACTAACCAAGAAGTCAATCGAGAATCTGAACTAGAACATCATAATATCTCGATTCCAGAGTGTTCTATTTCAGGAAGTTGGGTTTCATCAACAAGTGATCTTACTTATGGTAAATCTTTACCCTCATAAGTTGAGGGCTCTAGTTCTATTGAATAGCTAAAAGGACAAAGATAAACAACTAACTGTGCGATGTTTTTTCCGGTGCATAATCTGTATTATGCCTGGAGCTTTTCTCTTTCACGTGTGTGAGAAAATCTTAAAGCTTTTTTATGTTGAGAAGCAGGAAATTCCTAGTAATATTATAAGTATGTTGGTTGGAGTTCATAGCATTTCATGATAAACTGAATAGCGTTAATGCATTATCCTCCTGTGTTTGAATATTGAAGTTTCCAGAAAGGTTTTCAGGAGGGATTTCGTCTCCGTTTCCTAATGAGCGAAAGCCTCACTACATTTTGGCTTTCAATCATGGTGGAATATTAGTATATAACAAAATGACCCACAAAAGTGGCTGAGCTTCTTTTCAGTGTGAAGTAGCATATACAATTCTCGCCACAATTTTCCATTATCGGTCGGTCATTAAGCCTCTTTGTGTAATTATCGGTCATTCAGCCACAATTTTCCATTACCGGTAATTCAGCCTCTTGGCTAAATTGTTCAAGACGTTTGCACAAGGATAGACAATGCAATACACATTAAATTTTCTATGTTCAGATTAATTTCTTAACTGTAATTAAATTATTGACCATCAATTAACCATCTTTTTCTCGCAGGATATGATCAGCCTTCGTCACCTCAGTCTCAGGATGTGATAAGTAGCTTTTTTACTGAAGATGTTGTTCCAAGAGAAGACGAGTCAGAATTTATGGATGGAATGTTCTATTGGGAGCTAGAATATGTGAGATACATGCTTCATTATGCTGGGTTAAATCGATCTATTTTGGTTGACGATTTCAGTATTATAGATCCAAATCTATTTGATCTCCTTGAGAATCTGATAAATGCGTCAGGCAGGACTGCGGAACAATGCTCCAAGCTTGACCGAAGAATCTTGTTTGATTGCATTAGTGAAAGTGTTGGCTACAAGCATGAAAGAGCCATAATTGGAAGCTACAAAGGATGGGTTAGATGGGGGTTTCTTCTTCAAACTGATTGGTTAACAGAGGAAGTGTATAAGGAGATCTCATGTTGGCAAAGTATGGGAAACTTAATGGTGGATGAGCTAGTGGACTGCGATATGAGTACTCAGGTTGGGAAGTGGCTCGACTTTGAGATTGAGTCGTTAGAAGAAGGAATGGATATTGAGGAAGATATAGTAGCCTCTTTGGTCGATGAGTTAGTTGCTGATTTGTCTATACAGTCCCTTTCTATATAGTACCACCTTAACTCTTTTAACCTCAGAAAACCCACATTTTCCCCAATTACTCCTCTCTGAAAGTTCCTCTTTTGTTGTTGGCGCAAATATTTAGGATAGCAAATTTGCTTAACAATCTTCCAAAATTGGTTTAGGGAGGTACGTGGAAGGGTAAAAGATAGTACATTTCAGATTCTAAACTTTGGTGAAATCTAGAAATAGAGCCCGTGAATGGGTAAACGGAGACAAATGGGGTATTCCCAGAGAATAGGGGGGGCATACGGCGTACCAATGCAGTAGTGAGTAGATGCAGTTATTCTTTAAAAGAAATTCACAGTTGACAGAAATACAGGGTATCATGTTAGCAGAGCACAGATTGTATGACTAGTTCTGAGTTGTTTATGTATGTAGCTTTAGTTTGATAGAACACCTTAATTAGGGTTCAAATTCTGCCAGAAGGCTCTTAAGTTTAGATTGCACTAACTTTACCATTATATTATTATATTATATTATGTTATATTATATATGCAGTCTCGGTGCAAGTCTGAAAACAGTTTAGAGCCAAATGTTTCCAGTTACCTGAAGGCATGTTCTATTTCCGAGTTAATGTTGTACAAAGGTCTAAGGCCTCTTACGGAGTATTTTCAATTTTGTTTTAAAAGAGCTTTTGGTTGATAGAACTTGTGCTGCCTAGAATGTTATGTAATACTTGTTAAGTTGTTATTGTTAATCTGACTTCTCGTATTACATGTTGTGTGCCCATATTACACTTCATTGTAAGCCAAAAGACGTAATAGACTCCGACACATGGACACATTTATTGACAATTCTAACTGTGTTTGAGTTATGTAATCGCTACCTTAACTACCTTGATAGTAATAACTAGAGCTGTCAAGTTTGACTGGACCCAAGTGACCTGTCTCGAACCCGAGCAAACCCGACCCGACAGGACTTGAAAATATTGCAACCCGAAACCGACCTGACTCGATGACGATCCGTAACCCGACACGACCTGATTACCAGTGACCCGAACCCAACCCAGGCCCGATCCGATATTGACCCGACCCGACTCGATTAAATTGACGGCCCGACGATTATTAAGCTTAATTTTGATCAAAATGAAAGTGATTTTGTGTTTAGATTGATATGTTTGACTTAGTAATGAAGTAATTAAACCAAATAATAGGTTAAAAACTAAATTAAATGGTAAAAAATTATAATAATGCGATTAAGTTACCAGACCCGATAATGACCCGAGCCAAAACCGACCCAACCCGATGCATCATTTGACCCGAAATGACCCGACCCGATAATGACCCGACCCCGACTCGAAAGGGTATGCTGACTCGATATGACCCGAACCCGATATGACCCGACGTGACCCGACCCAAACCCGACCCAACTGACCCGATTGCCACCTCTGACGTTTCATGTGTATGTTAGTGTGTTTTTAAAGAAGAGATTAAAGACCCTTTTTTACTTTTTTTAATAAACTAGTTGGTTGCACCTTTGACGTTTCATGTATATGTTAGTGTATTTTTAAAGAAGACATTAAAGCATTACGAAATCAAATACCCTATTATTATTCGTGTGCGTTCCCCAATGACATTTTGATCGTTAGACGGTTCTTGTGCATGTTACGTATATTTTTCATACGTTGATTGTCGCTAAACAACTATTGTTGTAATCTATTGATGGTTGAATCGTTTTTAAATCAAATTACTGAGGTATCTTGATTGTCGACGTTTCATGCCCTAAGTTAACATTGAATTTTTATTTCCGTTGTAGACTTGTATGTACAATTGTACATATTGATTGTATTGTTAGCTTTTCAAGTAGTTGAGAAGATATAATGGAATTGAATTGTTCAATTTTAAGGAATTTATCAACTTGTATCGTCATACAATTAATCAACTTTACTGATTAGGGCATCATCCTTTAGGTGTGACCTTAAGGGATCAACTGACCACCACCGTCCCCACGACAGTAACGTCAAACTCTAGCAAGCCAATCTTTACCGATTAATGTTGATCAGTTGACTATATAAATGAATCATCCCTTACGTATTCTTAATATGAGATTTGATTATGATATTTAAATCATGTGATCGCACTATTGTTGAGGACACATATTCCAACAATCTCCCACTTGTCCGAGAAAAGTGTGCGTCACCAATTCTCTTGTCCTATTACAATCTCCCACTCAATGCAAGGTGTCTTGCAGGTCGTACTTGCACTTGATCATATCTTGAGTGGTTTCCTCGATCTGGAGAGTAACTGCCTGACCGGAATTATCTACTATAGATATCTTCCGAGCGTGGCCACGCATTTCCAGTTCACTACTCCTCGAGTGGCCTTGAGATTTCAAACAACCCTGACAAGGGGTGGACAATTTCTATCGCACTATTCCCTTTGTTCAGCCACTGTTCATCATAACCCAAAATATACCCATTTGACCTCATTTACGACAGTCGTAGAGCATAAATCAAAGCTAATCAGAAATTTGTGCCAACTTGGGCGAATAGTCTCTAGTCAAAAGAATTGACTCATAAGAATACTATAATAGCTCTTGCCACGACTAGGCTTTATGAGTTATCAGAACTCTATAAGCGGTCACTGCCCGATAGAGTGTCCCATACAGTCTGCCTATGTGATCGACTAGTCATCCCATATGACTCTATGACACTTGAACTTGCCATCAATCACATCACACTCTAGTCACTTTGAGACCTCACCTCATATAAGTAACTAGGGGCGAATACCATGTCAATACAGTTCACTTTAATGGGGTTCAATTTGTCTCTACAACCCATTTGGATTTAACAAAGTAATGAGTGAGTTTAATAAAATTCAAACGATAAATGCGATTATCATATATGAGGTCAATACACTATTACTACTTCATATCTTATAATCTTTAGTGTACCTTCTACACTAGTCAAAATGCAATAAAAGCTTGGCAAGTGGATATACCCAATATCCAAACATTCCAACTTCATCAATTGCTATTTCCTTCTATTCAATGTTATTTCTAATAACTTGAATTTATCTAAGTATATGTCTAGTCTTCTTACCAGACTTGTGCTCTTTAACTTGAAAGATGCTCCCATTGTTATCGCATAACTTGTGATAAAGTCAATTGTAGAGGGATTCACCCTTAATCCCTACGTTGACCATTTTATCACAATTTACTTAGATTCCTTTTGTAGAATTTGCAATATATGAAACTAAAACCCTTTTCTAATTTCTCACTCCTTAGTCAATAAAATTAGCCTAGGATTTCGACAAATCCTTTTCAGTTTGGAAACTAAAGTTTGTGCAACCCTTCAACACATAACTTAGTATATCATCCAAACAAGTGAACAAATCCTCAATTGTTCTTTAAGGCTTTCACAAGACCATCTTATGAATTAACTTGTTATTGACTTATTATGCCCTAGACATATATCACATCATGGCATGTGCGTCTGTCGGCATACATGATCATTCTAATGGCGGAATCATCAGCAATGATTTCATGTGATCAACAACTTAATAGGTTCAGTGAACGACTATGACTCCATCATAGTAATTCCACTTCCATCAACATGAATAACCCATTCAACCTTGTTGATGTTAAACAGATACGAAAGATCTTATCCTCATAAGACTCTCAATTCTATGCCAATATTCTCTCACATAGATTCAAAAATCTAGAATATTTTGCACCCTTTTCCAAGTCTCCCAATCACTCTTTCACATAAGAGAGCATTGGTACGTTATTTTCAATAAATAATATGTCATCAACATATAAGACATGGAGAAACAATTCTAACTCCCACTTAACTTCATGTATAATCATGATTCTACCATTCACAATTATCACATGAACGAAAAGTATAATCCTTTAATGCTTGCTTAAGACCATTTAGGGATCACTTAAGAAAGCTACGCATAATATGTTAGGATTCTTAGATCTTTATCTAAGGTTTTGTGTTCCAAACACCTCCTTCTCTAAATTCCCATTTTAGAAAAGCGAATTTTAATTACCATTTGTCGTCAATGCCTAACATAATTTATCTTGATCAACATCTTCATGTGGATCTATGCCTTTATTTACTCTAAAGCTCTATTCACTTTAAGGAGACCCTCGCCTTTAAGTAAATCTACTCTTGAGTAACAATTTTCGGATTGTAATGCTATGGCTCGTATGTAACAAAATCGATTTAGGACAATACCATTACTTTTGCAAAGCAATATTTTAACAACAAGACATATGCGCTAAACTCCCACTGAACTATACTCCCACTCTATCTTTATAGATTATAGTTCCATTACTTTCACAAAGTAACACATTAACTATAATACATTGTTAGAAAAACATATTTTAAATATCACATATTTTGGTTTAAAGTTTTAGTCATAAAAACTTAAAGATCTTATACATGCAAAACTAGAAAAAAAAAAATAAGAAAAATCGTTTCATACCATATGAATATTTCAGCTATTATGGGCACCAACAAGATCTCCTACTTGTTAGTTCTTGAGCTATAATGAATATTAGGATGATCCTACAAAAATCCCAAAGTAGAGATTCTCCTCTTGATTGCACCCAAGATTATCCCTTATCCCCACTAAATAATATTAGCTAGATATTAGTTTAGTAGTTTACCTTAAAATTGATTACTAACACTCATATATTACATTAATAATTTTAGTAATCTTTTATGAACAATTTGAATCAAAAATCTTAAGTTTTTGATGAAGAAAAGGATGAATATGTGAGAGAGAGAGAGACCTTTGCATGTAAATGAATACAAGTGAATTAAGAGAATAAAATTCTCTCTACTCTTGTTACAAAACCGGTGGAGGGAGTATTATATGACCAATGCATGGTCTTTTCTTTTACTTTTGTTCTTATTAAGTAAAGTAGGTGTAAGACTACCCTACATTATAGGTAATCATAGTGTTTTATTTATCCATTAAATAAAACACCTACTCACCCATACTACCTCCAATATTTCGGTCATATGAGATAAAATGGACCTCCATATTATTTTGTCAATTTATCACTTGTCACACAATATGTCACATGTAAAATGCTACATGTTATTAATTAATTTTAATGCACATTTATCATATAAATATCATTTTATAAATTAATTAAATTACATTCAACATATTGACTAGTGATACTTGATCACATAAATAAAATGGGTCATTTAATTATAATTCACAACATCTTGTAATTATAATTAACCATTCATTATAATCTCTATTGTTTCACAAACAATAAACAATTTTAGTAATAAAATATTTCAATTACTAAAATAAATCTTATTTAATCCCATTACAATAAGATATCAATATTCTCTCTCACAAATGAATTGTTCAATTTTAAGAAATTGATCAACTTGTATCGTCATACAATTAATCAACTTTACAGATAAGGGCATCATCCTTTAGGTGTGACCTTAAGGGATCAACTTACCACCACTGTCCCACGACAGTAACGTCAAACTCTAGGAAGCCAATCGTTACCGATTAATGTTGATCAGTTGACTATTAAATGAATCATCCCTTACGTATTCTTAAAATGAGATTTAAACATGTGATCAATATGATCGACAATTGCGATCGCATTATTGTCGGAGGACACATATTCCAACAATCTCCCACTTGTCCTCGACAAGTGTGCGTCACCAATTCTCTTGTCCTATTACTATCTCCCACTCAATGCAAGGTGTCTTTCGGGTCGTACTTGCAAGTGATCATATCGAGAGTGGTTTCCTCGATCTGGAGAATAACTGATTGACCGGAATTTTCTACCATAGAAACCTTCCGAGCGTGGCCACGCATTTCCAGTTCATTACTCCTCGAGTGGCCCTGAGATATTGTTTTAACCCTGACAAGGGAATGGACAATTCCTATCGCACTATTCCCTTCGACTAGCCACAGCCATCATACCCAAAATATGCCCATTTGACCCCATTTACGAAGGTCGTAGTAACATAAATCAAAGCTAATCTGAAACTGTGCCATCTTAGGCGAACAGTCTTTAGTCAAAAGAATCGACTCATTAGAATACTATAGTAGCTCTCGCCACGACCAGGCTATATAAATTTGCCAGAACTCTATAAGCTGTCACTGCCCGACAAAGTGTTCCTAACACTCTGCCTATGTGATCGACTAGTCATCTCACATGACTCTATGACACTTGAACTTGCCATCAATTGCATCACACTCTAGTCACTTCGAGACGTCACCTCATACAAGTGACTATGGGCAAATACCATGTTAATCCGAGTTCACTTAAACGGGGTTCTATATTGTCTCTACAACCCGTTTGGATGTAACAAGGTATAAAAGGGAGTTTTTAGATTTAAAAACTCGAACGACAAATGTGATTATCACATATGAATAGTCAATACCTGATTACTATTTCATATTTTATAATCCATTTTCATTTTATATGTAGTTGTTCATCTCAATGCAATTGAAATGACATATGATATGACTCATCATGTTAAGCCTATGAGAAGGCTTTGGTTAGTAGGTTTTATCAACTTCTTGTACCTTACTCAACCTTACTACATACTCGTTTTCCTTTGTAATGTATACATTTGTATTACAAAACTTTCTGAGTACGTGTCTAGATCCAATCTAGACATAGGCCTTCTAGCCTTAGAATAGCTCCCACTGTTTTCACAGTGTGCGGGACTCATCCTTCTTGCACATCTCATGATTGCAAGTGTACTCAATTTCCGTTGTAAATATTTCTCATTGTTCTTTATTGCCTAGAACGATTCTAGAAAATCTATTTCTTAAATAACATAGCCACAATGGTATCTTCACCATCCTGATGTGTTTTGATTATGGTTTTGTCGGAAACCATGCGCAATCTCAATTGTCAATTGTCATTTGTGTAACATCCTTACACAAAATTGCATCATAAACACTTTGTTTTACTTCCTTAATGCTTCTGCAAGCACTTAAGGGTAATCTTTATGGCTTACTTGGTAAAGATTACTTAAATTCGATTTGAAACAATTAATCATACTCAAACTATATGAAGTGTTACACATCATTTCCTATTTAATTGATTCGGCAGCGGAAGCAAATGGAATCAATCAAATATGTTTAATTCGATTGAACTAGTCATGAATCTTATCAACATAAGACTCCTTATTTGACATTAATATCATGTAGATTTATCTCCATAAATCCGGATATTAAAGATGTACTATATTTCTCCAAAGTCTTAAATCATTCGCAATGATCAATGTGTCATCCACATATTAGACTAATTAAAATTTCCGTAACTCCCACTAAACTCTAAAACACAACTTCTCGACTTATCGAGAAAAGTTTTATAACATGATCAAAACATTGATTCCAACTCATTGATGTCCTACTTAAGACTCTCTCTTAAGTTTCACATTATCTTAGGATTGCAAGAATCTACAAAACTCAAGACATGTATTGAATACATTCCTTCTAATTGAAGAAGTGGGTTTTAGATTCACTTGCTATTTATATATCATCATAATGAAATACAATCCCTAAGAAGATCCGAATAGTGCAAAACACTTTGCAGTTAATCAAGCTTTGATATCTCTCTTCGATATCTAACAATTCTACTTGGAATTTATTTCGGATTTTCATGGCTCTAAGCCTTGTATTGAGCTGTGACTTAAACACTCTCATGTAAGTCATATGTTCATTACTTTCCATAAGTAATCAACTTGAATCAAACAATTTCTTTGTAAGTTACAAGCTATTTACTTTCTAAAATAAACACTAATTCATCATCTTCAACAAGTGATGACTTTAACCTCCTAGGTTTTGAAGAAACAACGTTTTACACAAAACGTCTCATGTAGCCAAGAAACACCAGTTTCTTGCGACATAACATTCTTTGTGGCTCTCGAATAATTTCTCCCACTCTGTCTTCTAGAAATAAACTTGTATTCTAGAAAGACAGCTTCACGAGCCACAAACTCGTTGTACTCGTGATTATAGTAAGGAAAAATGAGCACTTATTTCTTGTGAAAACTTACAAGCATGGTACCCTACCATTTCATATCTCATATGATTCGTTTTAGATTTAGTGGAAAAATAATTTAGACAAAATGATAAAATCCCTAAAGAATCAAGTAACTCAAAGTAACTTGATTGAAGTCCAAACTATATCGCATAGCGTTTGATTTCTTTATCCAACCACACATTATCCCATAATACGTGCTAAGAGAGATTAATTTGTGATACTATATCACATTTCATTTGGCTTATATCAAAGTCTTCACTTTGATAATCCCATCACGACTAAATCGTGATTTCTTGAACTCTTTGAACTTCTTCAAAGATTTCTCTATTTACCTTATTAAGTGAACACATTGATGTTAACTTAAATCGTTGGTAAAAGAAAATGATCAAACTATTCTGAATCAATGATTTACAACCTCGATTCCCTTTTCAACTAAAAAGCACGAGACATCTTGCTTTGAATACAAGATATGCATATACCATAAGATCTAATGGTTTCAAGATTACTCGATAACTCTTTGCGTTCATCATTCTAGAATCTAAGGTTCAATCTTGGGTTACCAATTTGAGTCTTCCATCATCTACATGATATATCATTCTAGTTTGGTTTAGAATATAATCACCTTGATAATGGGCTAGCCATACATCAAATCCTGGTGTATAGGGTCACAAAAGTGAAACCTCTTTTGTATCTTAACAAGTTTATATTCTTATTTAGAGTTTATGCACTTAATAGTCACAATTAAGTACAACTTTAAACCCAAAAACTAGATTGATTACACAATGACTCTATCTCTCGACATTATTTGATGCTAGTCGTCATATTCTAATCATCCTATGTATCGCATACAATGATGAAAACCTCCATTGGTTTCTAATATTGACGAAGTAGTATTAGCAAAATTTATGTCAATCAAATAAACATTTAAAGAAGAAGGTCCCATTAGATGTCCCACAACTAACTTGTTGATTCTTCAATAATTTGGGGTAGTTTCCTTTCTAGCGTCCAACAGTTAAGACAATGGAAACTTTATCGGTCGGGATTGATAGGTTTAGTATCGTTATTCTCAATAACTTTTACTTTTAACATTACCTTGTATCAATTCCATTCTAATTTTACTTCTTTAAAACCTTATCCTTTTCTTAACGGTTTAAGAGAATGCTCCCACTCATTTCAATGAGTCTTTGCTTTGAGAAGCAAAATTAAATTCATGAAGACTACTCTTCATTCGTTTGTTTAGTTTTAAAACTTTCATTGAAGTGGTTGCGGTATTTTGGTCAATTTTGATTTCCAACAAATCTAGTTACCAAAATGATTTAACGTTTCAAAGTACTTAACTCAATTAAGCATATGAGAAACAATTTATTGTAAGTAGATATGTTAGTCAAGAATCAAATACCCTTTTTGATCATGAATAACTTTTATCTATACTCTTCACAAGAGATCCTTTCAATGGATAATTCGAGGTTTTTAGAAGAAAATTCAAATTTTGTCTTTCGTTACGATGTTTTAATGGAGATTTGAATCAAAATCGAAATGTTATCGTATATAAATTGTGGTAAAGAAATAGAACAATATGATAACGGAATAGTGGAAAACTTAACATTTATCGTTTTATTAATACTTGTAAATAACAAGTAAAGCATTTACATAGTGACCTCTACCCAACTATGATAAATGATTCCAAGATCCAAATTCATATTAACTTGGGGCACGGTGTGCCAAAATACCCCTCATCAATATAACTCGGTGGATTAACTCTTTAATCGATTCTACTTTTAGAACTCTTGGTCGATAAAATTACATTAATATTTATCTTTAGCCCGAAACACATCCGGAAATTGTCGTGAATACTTTCGTTGAGTTCAATCCTAATTTCGAATAAATGTGTCCATGATCCAAACTCATATCAACTTAGGGCACGGTGTGCCGAAATACCCTTCATTAACATAAATTCGGTGGATAGACATTTATCACCCACTTCCCCTACGTAACAAGGTTTGTACCCCGGGGTGGCCGAGTGCACTCCCTCACGAAATAGGTTTTCATGGTTTCTACTTTTTGGTAAGGCTATGTCTCAATTGTTTATTTTAGCGAGAGGTCATGTCAATTTATTATCTATCACGTTTTAAGTGAACTAAAGCGGTGAACTACGATAATTGTAATTGACAAGGTCGATAAAGTCGATAAAATGATAATGCATGTTTTAGTTATGGCGATTTAGCTATGCATGCAACATATATAAAAATGCAAAGCATAAATTAAATCCTAGTATGGCCTTCCTAGAATAGTAAATCTAATAAACTATTACAAATTTGGAAACCAACTCCTTTGGTCCCTTGAACTTCGGTCTTGACACGCATTTCAAGGCAACACTTTCTTTAATGCCTTCTCGAGTGGCACCGTCTTCAAGGAACTCCGGAATAATAAAATTACATAATTTCCTATTATACATTTGTAATTAAAAATAAAATAAATATATTAAATTACAAAACGGTGATACGAGATCACAATAATTACAACCGAATCGATATTCCCATACATTTCGGGCAATATCATTTAAACTAAGGCCATACTAAGTAAAAATTACATAATTCAAAAATTACATAAAATTAAAATATGACAATCATAAATAAAATGCATCATTATAATATGTATGAACATGCCAAATTTTATGCTAAATCGCCTTTAAGGAGCCAATATCGTATATTAATCGGTTTTTACGGATTTGCGTGATTTAACCTTTTATAATCACAATAATTACATAAACTCATATTTATGTACAAGGTAATTACCTTAACCAACTTAGGACTCAAAATTAGTCTCCACTAACATATTGACAATAATTAACTTATATTTCTTATAATTGTTCATAAATGGACTCAAAAATACAAAATTATGTCATAAACTTCAAATAAATCATAAAAATTTCAAATAAATTTGAAATTTGAAATTTAAACTCATGAACATTCTGGAAAAATACCATGACACTCATAATGTTCAAAAACTTAGGTTAAAAATTTCGAATTTTATCGAGAAAAACAATGTTGCAGTTTATCGGATTTATCAATTATAACCATAAAAATATGAGAAATTTTTTTTTATCAAATTTTCAATTTTAGATCTGAAATGTGTGATAAAATGCAACATGTGACGGTTTTCCTTAGTCATGAAGTATGTTTTAGCATTTTTACTAATTAAAGTCACTATTTATGTGATTTTTCATCAAAAATTCATAAATCATGCATAAAGACTTCATTATAGCCAAATATTTTACACACATCTTGTAAAATTTCATGTGACAACATACTAAATTTCTATGACCATATTCGAAATATAACTCATATTAACCTATTTTTCCATTTAAATTCGATTTTAACTTGAAAAATCCATCTTTCGAGCATAACAACTCATTTAATTATGAAAACTTACAGGTAATCAGTAGATAATATATGTGAAAACATATCCAAAAACCACTGGAAAAAACGAAGTTTAGATATTTTTAGTCCAAAAATGACATTTTTATCATAAAAATCACATTTTAATGTCATTATTATATAAAATGAACAATAAAAATCTACAAATAAACTAAAATGTCCTAAAAATCACTTAGGACCAGAAACTTTTAACATGCAAAATTATTTCATGATTTATCTTCATAAATCCTAAATAACAAGTTTTATATGTTAATTAAATTAACTCGGAAAAACTAACCCTATTTTGCATGCAAAAACCGTGATGCTCTGATACCACTTGTTAGAAAAACATATTTTAAATATCACATATTTTGGTTTAAAGTTTTAGTCATAAAAACTTAAAGATCTTATGCATGCAAAACTAGAAAAATAAAATAAGAAAAATCGTTTCATACCATATGAATATTTTGGCTATTATGGGCACCAACAAGATCTCCTACTTGTTAGTTCTTGAGCTATAATGAATATTAGGATGATCCTTGATATGTGCCTAATGTATAGTCTTTTTAGCCTATTTTAGCACGTATTTCTATGCATTTCTATACTGTTTTTATGGTATTTTGCCCCGAATTGGCTACTTTGGTGTATTTTGTCCTTTTTGTAGGAATGATCACGAAAGTAGTGGAACCATACTCCTTTTTGTCCTTTTTGCATGCATTTAGAGGAGACGGGATTGTCCCAGAGTGAGATACTGCATTTGGAAGCGTCATGGCACGCATTACGAGACACTTGGGTGAAGACGTGAGCTGAAATGAAGACAAAATCAGTCGATCGAGCTGTCTGCTGGTCGATCGAGTGGTTTCTACACCCCCTGTTGGTCGATCGAGAGGTTTCCCAGTCGATCGAGTAAGCTGCACCAAGACCAAGTCCTCGATCGAGTAACCATTTGGTCGATCGAGTGACTTTTGCTGAGAAGTTGGTCGATCGAGTGGTTTAATCCACTCGATCGAGTGGTTTTCGTCATTATGTGCTTTTAATCAGTCCGTGTTTTGTGTTATCTCGCTAAACATTATTTCCTTTTGCTATTTAAGCACATTACTAGGTTAATTAGGGACATCTTTTTCATCTATCAAAACTCTTTTACTGAAAACCTTAGTACGTAGCTTTTCTTTCCTTCACTGCTACTTTTCCTTGGGATTATTGTTGATCGGATTCAGTTGTTCTTTACGCCGGATTCGCACTGATTGTAATCCTTTCTCTCCTTATTTAATAATAATCATTTGTTGCTTTAATTTCTCAACTGTGTTCTTATTTCCCTTTGCCCTAGTTTTCATTATTGCGTCTTATTATTTATTCATTATGTTTTCTCACTGAAATTTGTCTGCATTGTTAGTTTAATTACCGATATGAGTAGCTAAACCCCTTTCATGTTGGGATTAGGGGATCTGCGGTAGAATGTGACGATGTAGTAGATGAATTAGATGAATTGATTACGAGACTCTGTCACTATAGCAATTTAACTGTAATTACCGACCTAGTTGAGTGCACGCTTCTATGTCACCCTTTAATCTGGCTAAAATTAATCCTGGATCGAAAGATTGGACTAAATAGGCCTGCTATAAATAGTAGACTACCCTAATGAGGACGAAAGTTAAGTTAGTGGTATTTTAGGATAGAAAGTGGACCGAAAGGACCTTTTAACATCCGTCTCACATTAGTTCGTCTGAGTTATTTACAGCTGAGTTATTGGACTACCGTAGTGAACCGAAATCCCGACATGTCCCTCTCTTCTTGATAGTTTAATCGTATTTTATTCTTTACTGCTCTTTATTTTATTTTCTTCTTTTCAACTTTCGTAGTTTAGAACCAATTTCAAACAAACCCCCTTTTTGTTACCATAGGATTAGAAATAGACAGCTATAATTACATTACCTCCCTGTGGATTCGATACTCGACTGCCTCTGCTACATTTTAGTTGAGACCGTTAGGTTTTATCTTTGATAGGGTTGCGATAGCCGTGTCAAATTTTGGCGCCGTTGCCGGGGAGGCAATTGTTCAATTTATTAGTTGCTTTATTTTTAGTCCTTTTCAGTCTAAGGGACACCCGTTCCTTAGACTATTCTTATTTTCTGTTGTAGTTTCTTCTTATGCGCAGGTCGCAAGGTGGTCCACTACTACCATTCGATCCTGAGATTGAAAGATCTTTGCACGTAAAGAGGAGATTATTTCAAGACCAACAGTCAGAGGAAGAGTCTAGTTCTCGTTCCAACTACTACGAGAACGAACTGTTCGAGGATAACCCACCTTCTTCTCCAGTCTCACACTCATCAGTTGAAACCGTTATTTTTCCAGACTTTCCCGAAATGGCCGAAGAAGCGACCATTGCCAGTCATTCTGAACCCATAGCTGAGGATCTTTACAAGGGGTTCGAGCTACCAGGGGATGCCAGGAAATTCGAGCCGAAACCTTCTTAGCTTAATATGGTTGAGAAGAATCAGTTCGGTGGGGCTGCGAACGAGGATGCAGCGAAGCACATGAAGACGTTTATTGATTATTGCTGCTCCATACCCCCACCTGCTGGCGTGACAGCGGATCAGATAAAAGAAACCATGTTCATCTTCTCACTCCGCGATCTTTGCGAGGGAGTGGTATAGGGATTTGGACCGAGCCGCTCACGGCATAACCGATCGGAATTCACGGCTTTAGCGTTCTATAAGAAGTATTTTTCTGCATCAAGGACTATTGCCATTAGAGCTCAGATAACGAGCTTCAAACAAGGTCCTGACGAGAACTTTCACGAGGCATGGGTTCGATTTAAGAAGCTAGTGCGTACCATACCGCACCATGGTTTCGAAAAATGGAGCTTGTGCAATCATTTCTATAATGGTCTGTACGACGATCGAGGGGCTATTTTGGATGCTGCGCACCAATGACCGATTCGCTGAAAACTTGGGAGCAACCAAGGGGTGGAAGATCATAGATGATTTGGCCATCTATAAGGCTGAATATGGGAACTCGAGAGGAAATCAAAGAAGAGTGCTGAATCTTCTTCTCCATTTCAAGCACTTGAAGCTCTTCTTTGCAAGGTTTGACAAGTATGAGCTAGGAGGAGTTTCAAGGGAGGGATGTATCGGGTTAATGCTATGGCGGACGGTCCTTTCGTGCGTAGAAGATGTGGAGGAGAGGGGCATGTCTCGGATCATTGTCCCAGTCCTTTTGAGCAATGCGCGCCTTCCAACACTACACGCAGAACAACGATTACTACGAGCCGAATGTCCACCCCAATTTGAGGTGGAGTAGTCGAATGTACTCAATCCCACCGCCCCCTCCGCATCAGCCGTATATCCCTCCACACAAGAATCAACAGGGCTATCAGAAGCCTCCTTCTTTCAACCCCCCTAACCAAGGTAAATCATCTTCTAATGGGGTGAGTGAAATGGGTGAGCTTAAGTCCATGATGCAAGCCATATCGAAGCAATTGCAGCTGAATGATCAACAAAATCAACAGCAAAACGCGTCATATAAGGCACTTGAGACTCAAGTTGCCCAACTTGCTGCAAATCAATCCTCGAGAAAGCCGGGTCAATTACCGACTCAAAATGAGAAGAATCCATATGAGACGGTAAACTTGATAGAATTGAGAAGCGGTCTTTCTTATGAGGGACCGTGAAGAAATCGACCCTAGGAAGCCATTACTGATGGTGAACAGATTATCTTGTCGAGAAAAAAGGGCTCACGACAAAGGAACTACTCGATCGATCAAGACGGTGTTCGATCGAAAGCGAATGAGGATGATAGTGGTCGATCGAGTGACTTTTCCACTCGATCGAGTGAACAGGAGGACCAAACTGGTCGATCGAGTAGAATTCCTACTCGATCGAGTGAAGCAGATGATAAGATTGGTCGATCGAGTGAAGCAGATGATAAGATTGGTCGATCGAGTAGAATATGTGCTCGATCGACTGCTGTTGAAGAAGAAACCACTCGATCGACTGAAGAAGTTGATCGATCGAGTGGTATTGATGACGGGAAGCTTATACGAGAGCCTGCTAGTGCTCGTTTAAGCGAGAAATCACCGGAAAGACTTCGTTCTAGAGGTAAGAAGCGTCCAAAAGATATTGAACTTGCACCGGAAGACACTCTGGAAGCGAGAAACAAGGGACTCGAGATACCAATCACGGTTCCCTTCCCGAGGCAGCTGCAGAATACCAAAGTTAATCAACAGTTTTGCAAATTTGTCAAACTTTTGAAGAGCTTGGAAGTCTCCGTGCCGTTCACTGAATTGCTGACTAAGGTACCCTCTTATTTAAAATTTATGAAAGAAATTTTAGCACGTAAGAGGACTATTAATGACAGTGAGACCGTAGCTTTGACCGAGGTGGGGTCAGCCCTATTTCAAAATAAGTTACCCGTTAAGCAATCAGACCCGGGTAGTTTTTCAATTCCGTGTCATATCGGTATGCAATTGATTGATAATGCGCTATGCGATTTAGGCGCTAGTGTAAGTGTCTTACCCTTGTCTCTGGCTAAGAGACTTGGTTTGACAAAATTGAGTTGCACCAACATGACCGTCCAGATGGCCGACCGTAGTCTATCACGGCCATTAGGTATAGTAGAAGACGTACCTATTCAGATCGGGAAGTTCTTTATTCCCGTTGATTTTGTCGTCTTAGACATCCCCGAAGATGCACACACCCCTATCATTTTAGGGAGACCATTTTTGTCCACTTTGCCCGTGCGATTATAGACGTCGGGGAAGACTTTGACCTTTCGGTGGGGGACGAGGAGCCGATTTTCATCGGTCCAAGTTCCGGAGAGCTCCCATGCAAGCCCAGCCTTGCAATGCTCTTTCTTCTATTAGTCCTATTATTGACACTCCAGATGAAAATTTGGAGAATATTGCTGTTATTGCTAACCCTCCGCCTCATACTGAGAGCAAAAAGGAGGAAAGTTCGTCTGTTTTTCTCACTGCAGGTACAGATGAAAGCAAGGATGGGGCTGTCAAGGGACATGGTGCAACCACTATCTTGGAAACAAGGATGCCAAAGAAGATGACAGAGGAGCAAGGACGAAGCAAGTTCGAACCTACGTGGATTGGAACTACATTCCTCCTACTGTTGCAAATAGTAATTCAAGCTCATGGAAATTAAAGAGGTCGGTCAGTATTACTGAAGTGACGTCCTCCAGTCAGAAGCCCACGAAGGGGCTACTGAAATTTGATGGAAATTAAACGGGGAAATGCCCCGTGTAACACCTTGTAATAGACAATTTTTGAATTTCTTTTGAATTTGTTTTATTGCGTTTTAATTAGGACAATTAGTCTAGACAATTTTTAGCATAGACGTAAGACTATAGACTGTGTTTTTTGCATATTTGGTATTTTGGGATATCTTTGGATGTGTTTTATGCAGGTTTGGGGAAGTTTCACGCATTTCAAGGAAGTAAAGACGGAAATTCTAGAGTCCACAAGAGGAAAGTCCTCGATCGAGTACTTTTTGTACTCGATCGAGTGGAAAGATGGTTGATCGAGTAGTTTATTTACTCGATCGAGAAAAGCCAAATGAGGTACTGGTCGATCGAGTTGATGTTTATCGATCGAGCAGAAGGGACATCAAAAGTCCTCGATCGAGTGACTTAAAACCACTCGATCGAGTGGAAGTGAATAGGACACGGGAGTTTTCTAAACTTAAACTCTTAATTTCCTTTCCTAATTCATTCTACCCTTATTTCCGTCTAACCCCTTCCCCTAATTGCGTTTTCATCTCCCCCCAAATCCCCATTTTCTTGCCCAAATCACCAAATCCGTCACCTACATTTCATTGCTTGCATATTAATCTTCAAAAGCCCCCTGATTTCCCCTCTGTTTGTGCTCGTTTTCTCGGTGTTTAAAGGGTTTTAGGGTTTGCGGTTTTAAGCTCGATAATCCGCCATTGTTGCTTGTTTATTTGAGGATTATTTGCATATTGTAGGTTCTTATCATCAAGTAAGTATTTCTTTACCTTCTTTGCATTTTAATCTCGATTATCTTGAATTTTATAAGGTGCTAGAGAATTAGGGTTTCGAAAATCCCCTTTGAGTCGAAATTTTCGACTTGATTATGTTGTCTGGCCTTAATTAGCTTGCTTGATGATCATGATCATAATTCCTCGCTGCTTAATACATGTTAATTCGATTTTCACATGATCTTTGTGATATGGGTTCAGGATAGTCGAATTTTTCGACTGTCCCCTTGTTTTTTGCTGTTGAATTCTGTCTCGCTAGCATCTTGTTGCGGTTTTTACTTCTGATTGTTAACTGAAATCGCACTCCCATGTATGCTTTGCCATGCTCCACTGAAGCCTTTGCAAGGAAACAGCGATTAGGGCTATTTAAGTCGAAAACTTTGATTTTCAGACGGTCTTTTTGCTGGCATGATCTACCTCATTTCAATTGTTTCTTACATGCCACTGTTGCTCACTGTTTCCCCGTCCCCTATCGCCCTTACATGTTGTAATTCGAAAATTTTGAGGAATTGTTGGGTCTTGTTTGCTGTAGAAGCGACTTTTTCGACTGATAGGGCCTTTATGTGCTGTCACATGTTGGTTAACGTGTTGTTTTAACCACGGTTAGCAGCCGTTTTTCTTATCATGCCCTTTATCATGTTGCAGGATGGATACTAGTTCTTTACCTTCTACTAGCACCACCTCCAGTCCGTCCGTGAGCGAGTCATTGGCCCCTGCTGTTGCCACTAGCTCCGCCTTAGTCACCACTGCAGCTTCAGCTGTTGTTTCTACACCTGCCAGGCCGTTCTCTATGCTGGGTCGAGGAGCCACGCCTCGATTCCCGCAACCTGGTATGCTGCCACCTCGGCCGAGTCAGCCGGCTAGCCAGTTAGCCATTACTTCCAGCCCTTCTGGAGCTGCTGTTACGGGAGAGGGCTCTCTCACCCCTTTACCAGGGATGCCCACGGTACGTTTTGCTTCCACGGATCACCGGACTCGGTTATCCGCTTTGCTTCGTTGCCCTCTCTCCTCTACCCGTTTCATTGCACGGACTGACCTAGAGACCTTAGGAATTTATGAGGAGGTCTGTAGTTTGTTGAACGGGACGGGTATGTCGGGTCTGATTACCATGCAGGAAGCTGCTATTCGTATTCCCACTTACGAGTTTTTCAGCTCCTACTCTTTTGACACCGACTCTTACAATGCTAACCACTCTAGTCCTTGCATTCACTTCCGACTCCACAATGAGTCGCACCACTAGACTTTGGCCAGGTTTGGGGAGGTTCTAGGCCTCGTTAGTGACGGCCCCACCGAGCCACCACGGGATCTCCTTCAGCCGCTTTGGGCTGCACTCTCTCACACTCCCTTCCCCGCACGGAAGGGAGCCCACGTACACTTACCTGCTCCCCGTTACTTCTTGCGACTGATAGGAGAGACCATCTTTGGGCGACCTGAGCCCAATAACGTGACCAACACTGAGATAGCGATTCTCGCGGGATACCTTAACATTGACTACGGTACCCCGTTTGTTCTAAACATTGCATATTTAGTAGCTCAGCATTGGAACGGAATTGGGACGCGGGTCAAGACTTCTGTTGTCTGCGGCGGGTTAGTGACTAGGATTGCCCGCCATCTTTACCCCACTGACCCTGGACTTACTGCGCCTCAAAAGCAGGCTTACCTTGACTTGGCTGCCATGGTTGACTTCGCCTGGTTACCGAAGAAGGGCGCGAGGACGTGGAAGATTTGTGGTTCCACGTCTGTTACCTTGCCGTGCCCTACCCTTCCTCCACTCTTACCGCTCCCGACTGCTGCTGAGGGAGCGAGGCCACCTCCACCCACTTACCACCTTACCTTCACTTCTTCTTCTTCTTCTTCTTCTAGGAAGAGGAAGCGGGAGGCCGGAGAGTCATCTACCCCTCAGGTTCAGACTCCGGCTCAGACTGGACCCACACAGACTCCCACGCCTGCACCTCCACTTACCCCTCCTCCTTCTGGTTCGGCCTTGCCGGCCAATTTTGTTTGCCCTCCTGTTTTAGGGGCGCCCGAGGTCATGGACCAAGGGCGTCGTGATGCCTTGCTTCTGGATATGTGCAGGTACCTTACTGAGATGAGACGGGATATGGCCTTGGCTGTATTCCCGCTCTACGAGTTCCATATCCGAGCACGGCGACCGATTCCAGAGGGGTGGCCGCATCCCTCCTTCTACCGATACCCAGAGGGTGGGTACCCTCCACTCCCCTCTGACTCAGAGGACGAGGCGGAGGAGACACCGGTAGCACGAGAGGTGCGGTTGCGGGCTGAGCAGGCGGCACAACATGCTGCCAGAGAGGAGGCGAGCGACCCCCCGTTTACACCAGGTGCGGGGGATGAGGCTGGGGATGACGATTAGAGTTTCCCCTAGTTTGTTGCTGGTTTGGGGAAACCGTTTTGTTGGGTCGGAGTACCATAGAGGCGGCGACGACGACGAGTAGCTACTGGTCTACTCACTTCCCCAGTTTTCTGGCTGGTTTGGGGAAGTTCGTGTTTTGTATGTTCTCTTACTCTTTTTATTTTGTCTCCTTTATTTTTATTTTGTTGGTTGTATATTCCCGTTCCCCATTTTTCTGCTGGTGTATGCTGGAGGACAACGAGGGCGTTGTCCGTTTTGGTTTGGGGAGGGTATTGCATCCTTTTGAGTCTGCATCTGCATTTGTTTTGCATTCACGTTTAATTTTTCGCTTGCATTGTTGTTTATTTTCAATAAAAATCAAAAGAAATCCAAAAAAAAAATTTAGAAAATTTCAAAAATTCAAAAATTTCACGTTTATTTTTGCATATAGGTTGAGTCGGAACGGTAGATTCCCGTGATGAAATTGCACTATAACTTGTCGTTTACTTGAGCCTTGCACTTTTATTGATAGTTATTAGCTTTGTCATACACATAATCTACGAATCTCTGTTCAAATATAAGCTGACTGTTTAGACTTGACCTATAAACTGGCAAACTACTTAAAAATTCTGAGTTTTTAGAGCCATAACTGGTGCCATTTATGACCAGTTCATTAGAAATTTTGAGAGTAGTACTCCTTGCATAGCATGTTCATCTATTTTGCACATTTATGACATTCAATTTCTTGTCAAATGCATATATTCGGGTTTGTGGTTGGTGTCACATGCAGGGAGGGTCTTGCAAATTCCCCTTACTTTATATCTTTCACCCATTTAGCTCCACTTTAGCCAAAACTTGCCTTTTTGACCCATTAGCTACATTCCAAACTAAGCCTGCCTAGTGAAGCTAGTTAGTATGTTCTTTTGTGGTATGTTTTCCATTGCAGTTTGGTCCGTGATTCTTGTTGGAGTTGGTGTTTGTATTAAGGGAGGAGGAAAGAAAAAGAAAAATGTATTGAAAAAAAAAAAAAAAGTTGCTGAAGTTCACGTGAAAGAAAGAAAAAGAAAAAAAAAATTTGAAAAACAGAAAAAAAAAAAGAGAGCTGGAACGAAAAGAAAGAAAAAAAAAGGAAAGAAAAAAAAAAATTGTGAAAACAGTTGTGCCCTCTTGTCAGAGTTGAGAAGATGTTTGAAGACGTACAATCGAAAAGGGTTGTTCGTTTCAGTTAGTTGTTTCAGACGATGTTTTTAAAAGAGGAAGTTTCTCACCGTCTGACTCCTCCGTTCTATCCCATAATTTTTTGAGGAGATTGTGCTTTGAGTCTAGTGAGTTTTGTGCCAAGTGAAGGGCACTTGTACTTAGTCTTTCAGTCAGTTGAGATCCGGATGGTTTCATTATGGTCTTGTTAGGAACTAGCTTGACGCTTTTACCTCCACTTTTCCATAACTTGTTTTGCCTTTTCTCACCTGAACCTCACTATTCCCATATTATTTGCAAACCCTCGGCTGTGACGGACATTATCGGTTGGAATTTGTGCATTAGTACTTGAATTGTCTTTCATTTTTGTTGCATGCATGCTATGTAGGTTGCAGTTAGGTGAGTGACTGTCTTTTCTTCTCTCTTTTACATAATACACTTGCCCTTTGCTTCATGAGAGAAGAGTGACCACGTGAGAGTCCAGTTTTGTTGGTCTTGCAAGGTCGATAGGTCAGCTTTATTTCTGAACAGCTTATAATTCGTTTGCGTATTGACTGCTTGGCTTTAACTGTTGATTTTTGTTGCATTAATTTGGCTCAAGTAGACAAGTTAAGCTAGCTACGAGTTATCATTTCCGTTCCATTAGTTTAGTTTTGAGTTTACTCGAGGGCGAGTAAAGGTTTGGTTTGGGAGATTTGATACGTGCCTAATGTATAGTCTTTTTAGCCTATTTCAAAGACGTATTTCTATGCATTTCTATCTTTGTTTTTATGGTATTTTGCCCCGAATTGGCTACTTTGGTGTATTTTGTCCTTTTTGTAGGAATGATCGCGAAAGTAGTGGAACCATACTCCTTTTTGTCCTTTTTGCATGCATTTAGAGGAGACGGGATTGTCCCAGAGTGAGATACTGCATTTGGAAGCGTCATGGCACGCATTACGAGACACTTGGGTGAAGACGTGAGCTGAAATGAAGACAAAATTAGTCGATCGAGCTGTCTGCTGGTCGATCGAGTGGTTTTTACACCCCCTATTGGTCGATCGAGAGGTTTCCCAGTCGATCGAGTAAGCTGCACCAAGACCAAGTCCTCGATCGAGTAACCATTTGGTCGATCGAGTGACTTTTGCTGAGAAGTTGGTCGATCGAGTGGTTTAATCCACTCGATCGAGTGGTTTTCGTCATTATGGGCTTTTAATTAGTCCGTGTTTTGTGTTATCTCGCTAAACATTATTTCCTTTTGCTATTTAAGCACATTACTAGGTTAATTAGGGACATCTTTTTCATCTATCAAAACTCTTTTACTGAAAACCTTAGTACGTAGCTTTTCTTTCCTTCACTGCTACTTTTCCTTGGGATTATTGTTGATCGGATTCAGTTGTTCTTTACGCCGGATTCGCACTGATTGTAATCCTTTCTCTCCTTATTTAATAATAATCATTTGTTGCTTTAATTTCTCAATTGTGTTCTTATTTCCCTTTGCCCTAGTTTTCATTATTGCGTCTTATTATTTATTCATTATGTTTTCTGCTGGAAATTTGTCTGCTATTAGTTTAATTACCGATATGAGTAGCTAAACCCCTTTCATGTTGGGATTAGGGGATCTGCGGTAGAATGTGACGATGTAGTAGATGAATTAGATGAATTGATTACGAGACTCTGTCACTATAGCAATTTAACTGTAATTACCGACCTAGTTGAGTGCACGCTTCTATGTCACCCTTTAATCTGGCTAAAATTAATCCTGGATCGAAAGATTGGACTAAATAGGCCTGCTATAAACAGTAGACTACCCTAATGAGGACGAAAGTTAAGTTAGTGGTATTTTAGGATAGAAAGTGGACCGAAAGGACCTTTTAACATCCGTCTCACATTAGTTCGTCTGAGTTATTTACAGCTGAGTTATTGGATTACCGTAGTGAACCGAAATCCCGACATGTCCCTCTCTTCTTGATAGTTTAATCGTATTTTATTCTCTACTGCTCTTTATTTTATTTCTCTTCTTTTCAACTTTCGTAGTTTAGAACCAATTTCAAACAAACCCCCTTTTTGTTACCATAGGATTAGAAATAGACAGCTATAATTACATTACCTCCCTGTGGATTCGATACTCGACTGCCTCTGCTACATTTTAGTTGAGACCGTTAGGTTTTATCTTTGATAGGGTTGCGATAGCCGTGTCAATCCTCCAAAAATCCCAAAGTAGAGATTCTCCTCTTGATTGCACCCAAGATTATCCCTTATTCCCACTAAATAATATTAGCTAGATATTAGTTTAGTAGTTTACCTTAAAATTGATTACTAACACTCATATATTACATTAATAATTTTAGTAATCTTTTATGAACAATTTGAATCAAAAATCTCAAATTTTTGATGAAGAAAAGGATGAATGTGTGAGAGAGAGAGACCTTTGCATGTAAATGAATACAAGTGAATTAAGAGAATAAAATTCTCTCTACTCTCCTTACAAAACCGGTGGAGGGAGTATTACATGACCAATGCATGGTCTTTTCTTTTACTTTTGTTCTTATTAAGTAAAGTAGGTGTAAGACTACCCTACATTATAGGTAATCATAGTGTTTTATTTATCCATTAAATAAAACACCCACTCACCCATACTACCTCCAATATTTCGGTCATATGAGATAAAATGGACCTCCATATTATTTTGTCAATTTGTCACTTGTCACACAATATGTCACATGTAGAATGCTACATGTTATTAATTAATTTTAATGCACATTTATCACATAAATATCATTTTATAAATTAATTAAATTACATTCAACATATTGACTAGTGATACTTGATCACATAAATAAAATGGGTCATTTAATTATAATTCACAACATCTTGTAATTATAATTAACCATTCATTATCATCTCTATTGTTTAACAAACAATAAACAATTTTAGTAATAAAATATTTCAATTACTAAAATAAATCTTATTTAATCCCATTACAATAAGATATCAATATTCTCTCTCACAAATGAATTGTTCAATTTTAAGGAATTGATCAACTTGTATCGTCATACAATTAATCAACTTTACAGATAAGGGCATCATCCTTTAGGTGTGACCTTAAGGGATCAACTTACCACCACCGTCCCACGACAGTAACGTCAAACTCTAGCAAGCCAATCGTTACCGATTAATGTTGATCAGTTGACTATTAAATGAATCATCCCTTACGTATTCTTAAAATGAGATTTAAACATGTGATCAATATGATCGACAATTGTGATCGCATTATTGTCGGAGGACACATATTCCAACAGACATGTTTTTGATGATCTCATCTACTCCCACTCTATCTCTTAGAAATACTTCTATCTTCTTAAGAGATAGCTTTATGAGTCACAAACTGTTGGAGCTAGTGTCTTCCACAGTTAGTGTGATAACGTGTATAAATCTCTTATAGGTTCACAGGGTATACTTAGTATTTTATCAGTTGATTAACGTTTACTAATAACGGTTGGCTTGCTAGAAGTTTGACATTATTATCATACTGATGGCGGTGATCAACTGGTCCCTAAAAGTCACACCTAAAGGATGTGTTTGAGAGGTGTGATTATATGAAAATATAATCACATTGATGCCTTATATGACTAAAAGGTTAGTCCATGTATTTGACTAAAAAGTTAGTCAATGTGATGATAAGACGATTATTTAATACAATTAAATAATATCAGCTGAGACGAATTAATTGTTAATTCGTAAATTGAATATAAACTGTTATATTTAATTAATGTATATAATGTTAGCTTAAACGAATTAAGATGTTAATTCGTAATTAAACATAAACGGGTATATTTAATAAGCAAATTATAAATATGCGATATTTATAGTTAATGTATATATTATACGAAATTGTCATAATAAATGATGACAGACCGGTGTTAATAAATCGACTACAAACTGTTGTGTGTGGACTTATTAATACGTGACGACATAAATGACAATTGATAAATATACACATTTTATACATTTTGACAACAACCTAAAATAAGAAGATTTTCTCCTTATTTTTGGTTGTTGGTCACTCGGTTTAAGGAAGGAAAAAGAAGAAAAATATCTTCCCTATTTTCTCTCCTTTTGGACGGTTAAAAGAGGAGAGAAGGGGATCATTTTTCTCACTTGTTTTTGACCTAATATTCTCATCACTAAAAAAAACCCTAAATAATTATTAGAAATTAGGGTTTTCTTTCTAGCAAGAAAGAGGCATTTCTCGGAGCATCTTGGGTGCAACGATTAGGAGAATATCGATCTCGATATTTGTTCTTAGGCCAAATTGCTAGGACCGGAGGTTAATTCTAATATCTATTCTTTTGTTTATGCAATTTCGTTTATGACTCGTAATTTCATATGTCATAATTTCGTTATAATCCGAAATTTCTTGATGAAATATAGCGATATTTCCCACAAGTGGTATCAGAGCATAGGCCACGAAATTATTTTATATGATTTTCATAAATGGATTAAAACAAAAAAAATATAATTTTTTTTTCGGCCGAATCAATTTTTTTTGCCGAGATGGTTTTTTGTTTTTCATGCCTTGTTTCCATTTTGATTTATTGATATTGTTGTTTTAATATGTTAAGATGATAATATGATAAATTTGTAGATGTTTTGATTTAATAAGAATTAAATTGAAATATAAATGGAAATTGTTTAGATTGATGATGTTCATTTGTTTTTGCTATACAGTTTTGGCATACATGATGTTAAATTGTTGTTTAAGAATCATGATTCATTAATTTAATAATGTTCAAATCAATTGTGATGAATCAAATATTTAGATAATCGATTTAATCATAATTTAGATATTCATTTTAAGAGGTTAAATTGAATCATCTAGTTTGGATCTATGTTTAAATTAAAAGTTGATGATTATGCCAATCTTGTTATAGTAGCAACTTTAAACAAATTTGTTCTTATAAAATGGGTTATTTTCGAGAAAAAGAAAAAAAAAAAACTGTTTTTTCGAAATTTTGGGCAGAATGCCGAGATCAATTAAAAAAAAAAATTTTTTTTTTCCGTTTTTTTGTTGTTTGTGTTTTGGCCAATAATTATTATACATTATATCTATAATGTATGATTGTTTGTTGTGAAAAAGTTCACAAATTTAGATACCCAATTATTTTAAAGTGGTTTAAAATAATGTTAGATTAATTCATATTACAAGTTAATGTGTATTAAGATTGGAATTATTGTGAGTAATTGAGGAATTATCACATAATTTTGATCATTTTAAAACAGGTGGTTTGGATAAATTACTCTACATAATTAAGGAATTATGTCTTGAATGATTAATTTATAGTTGATGCATTTTATTTAGTTGTATGAATTGTTGAATGGTTTATTTACGTATTTTTGCAATCGGTTGTAATTTTGTATTACCTAGTGTGGCCTTAGTTGATTATGTTTTCGTAATGATGGAAACATAGTCTTGATGTAATTTTGAGATCTCGAATCTCCTTTGGTTTTCTTTAGTATTATGTTTTTGAAATTAGAATGTAAATATGTTTATTCTGTAATTTTTAATTGTAATTTTGAGAAGACTAAAGATGGAGATTGGATTTCTCACTCCCGCTACATGGACCAAGATGGAACATCAAGACAAGCTTCTCGGGTCCTAGGAAGGATTCCAAAGTTGTATTTATGTTCATTTTTGGTAGATAGGCCACACTAGGACTTTATTTTTGTTTTACGTTTTTCCATTCTTGTTGCTTTTCTTCACATGATAGTTAGTGCATCATATTCCGCCTAAACCAAACCACCTACTTAAATACATGAAAATTGACTCATATAGTTTGGATGTTAGTTATCATGGACATAAAGATGTCACAATATTTTAAGCCATCATCTTAGTTTATTCATTCTCGCATGCTAGATATTAGTTCACTTAAAATGTATTAAAATAAAGTTGATGGGATCTTCCTCTAAAACTAAAATTGAGACTAGTCTTTATAGGCCAAACAACTATGAATCCCTTCTTCGTCGGTAGGCATATATGACCTTACTCTCCATATGACCCCTTTTATAGTTTGTGTTAACTTATTTTACCTCAATATTATAATCCGAAAAGTTTCTCGAGATTATGATAGACTATAGATAGAATTTACAGAAATTTATCAACCAAGAATTCTAAAAGTAGAATTAGCCAAGAGGGTGGCTTATTAATTTACAGATAATTGAGTCTTGGGATCATTTATATAATTCTTGAGGGAGGTCAATTGTATAAATGCTTGAGTCTTCGCATTATAACTGTTTTTGCATTAGACTTAAATCATAACGATGAGTATGCTTATTATTTTTTTCTTCTTATTTTCGCAGTGTAGAATTCGTTTTATATTGATAATACTGCTTACAACAAATGGCTGGAAATAATGATATCCCTATGCCAAGTGCCACACTTGCACGCGAGTCCTGGCTCAAAACTTTCATGGACCACATGAATCAGTCCACACGACTGAAGAATGACGGGTCCAACTTTGCGGACTGGGAGGCATCATTACGGAATGCTGCCATTGCTGACGGGAAGCTCAAGTACTTGACTGAGATAATACCACCAAACCCAGGCCCCAATGCAAGAGCTAACGAGTCCCTTGCTTATAGTGACTTCGTCATGGAAGTGGGTGCGATAAAGAACGTACTCATTTTTGCAATGGAAACCAATTTGCAAAGATTCTTCATTGCCCAAGGTGCAAACAAGATTTTCACTACGCTCACTAATGAGTTCTCAAAAGCACCGAGAATCGTTACTTATGAGCATACCTGTCGCTTCTTTGAGGCGAAACTCCAGAAGGGCCAACCGGTTAGCCCACACATTCTTACCATGATTGAGAATGTCGAGAAACTAGAGGTACTTGATTGCAAAATCAGTGAGAGCATAGTCATTGACCGTATGCTTCATTCACTTCATGATGGTTTTGCCCTTTTCAGGGCAAATTACTACATGAATGACATGAAGAAAAGTCCTCATGAGCTACACTCACTTCTCGTACAGACCGAGAAGGATATGAAATTGAGTGGGAGCATGAAGCAAGATGTTCTCATGATTTCCAACAAGAATAAGGGTAAGGGCAAAGCTCACGACGACCTAACTGTAGGAAAGCCAAAGTTTAAGAAGTCAGGAAACGGTAAGAGTGGGCCTGTTGAGACTAGTGGCTCACAAGGCAAGGAAAAGAGCAAGGGCGGTAACGTTGAGTGCCACCATTGTCACAAGACTGGGCATTGGAGGAGGAACTATCCCGTGTACCGTGAGGACATAAAAGCAGGCCGCGTCACTCCTGTTGGTATGTCATCTTATATTCATATGATTGAGATTAACCATGCAAGTTTCGGAACTTGGGTACTTGATACTGGTTGTGGTTCTCATCTGTGTAATCATTTGCACGGCCTAAAAACCATCACACCCCTCGTAAAGGGTGATGTGGACCCGCGAGTCGGGAATGGAGCAAGAGTTGTTGCAGTCTCAATGGGAACATACGTAATCCAGCTCCCGAGTGGTTTTGAGTTATATTTATGTAACTGTTACTATGTACCCAGTTTATCTAAGAATATTATTTCTGTTTCCGTACTTGATAAAGACGGTATTTTCTCTTTTAATGAAATGGTTTATGGCAAAGCAGTTTCCATGAATGGAATTTATATCTTAGATCAAACCACAGATATATTACATGTGAATAATAAGAAATTAAAGGTTGGTGACAAAGATCAAACTTATCTATGGCATTGTCGAATGGGACACATAAATGAAAAACGTGTAAAGAAACTCATTGAGAGTGGGACTATCTCCACATTTGATTTCTCATCATTTGGCACGTGTGAATCATGTCTTATCGGCAAAATGACTCAAATTTCCTTCAAAGGTGTCGGAATGCGCGCTAATGACCTATTAGGACTCATACATACTGATGTATGTGGACCTATGTGTAGATACCTCATTTCTGCACCCCTCGCAAACCACCCGGTGATGATTGGGCTGCATGTTTGTTACGCGGAACGATTTATGACAGTTCGTAAGTTTATCGTCAAGTGATTGCTCAAATACTAATGTCTACCTCTTAGTTGTCGTCTGCGTGCCGATACGGTCGTTTTGACAGTAATTAGAGTACATTTGGAGTCCGGGCCTAAAACCGTCTTCATTTTCTCGATAACCGTTAAATCCCGAGTCGAATGTTCGAACGTTCCGGATATTTCTATTCCATATTTTATAATCTTTATCCTTTGGTAAACAATTTCCCGTAATATTCACATAAAATATTAAGGAAAACCAAATTATTCGTCCTACCATAACTTAAACACGGAAATCTTTCTTCCGCGAGGAAACCACTTGGGAACAGACGCGGCAGTCTGCGCCTCTTCCAAGAGACGTAGTGGCTTCTGCGCCTCTTCCCAGGTCCTTTTCTGCGTAATTTTCGTATCTTTTTCATATCTTTCCGAGATTCACTTCCAAAGACTCTCCGAAACCCTAATTCCTTCACGTGATTAGTATAAATAGGAGCCTTCGCTCCTCATATTTCTCACGCGAGTGTCCGCCCTTCTCTTCTCCCTTTGCATTCTAGACCTTTGTTCTTACTTTTTGGCGTCTACGTGCTTGAACTTTCGACCACGTAAGCTAGGATCCTTCTGAGTACCAGCCTCGTTTGCATGACCGACCAATTTGACCAACTCCACAATCAATCAACTTAATTAATCTATTCGTTTTCCTCTTACGAGGGCACTTTCTTTACATTCGCGTCGAGCATCACTAATCGATATCTTAGTTCATCTCGTTTCGTCAAACATGTAAGTCTGAGGGTGTAAATCCTTCTTTTATTTATTGTTATTTATTTTTTGTATCATTAATGTAAGGTTTATGTCGAAAATACCTTTTTAAAACCGATTTCTAAAACCGTGCTTTAAAACCTCTTTTTGCGGATTTCCAGAAGACAACCCGTCGAGAAAGGACGCAGCAACTGCTGCGCCTCTTCGTGAGGCTGCCGCAGTTCCTGCTTCCTTTCTTCTTCCTTCGTCCTCTGTAATTCGTTCGTCTTTTGTTTGTTTCGTTTGTTTTCTTTAATTCTTTGACACACAATCACATGATAATTTCATATGCATATTAATCATCATCATTAACACGTTCAATTCATCATTAAAATCCGACTTAAATCCCTTATAATCCAATATTTGCGGGTTTCGTCATTAAATTCAATCCGGGTTGTAGAAATTCGATTCGTTCATATTGAGTTTCTGGAATTTGATCTTTGATATATTTTCACCTAATTAGTTCACCCATGTCACTAATCTATCATTCTTTCATGTAAATAATCCGTTTGCATCCGTGTCATCCATGTTTTATTGCTTTTATGACCTTCAATCACATGTAATTAACCTGATAATCACTTTCATCCGAGTAAATATTATTAATTAACCTTTAAAATCACTGATTTATATTAACGATTTGCAGTTCCGGCTTCACATCCAGAACTCACCCTTGGAACAGACGCAAAGAATCGATGCGCCTCTTCCAAAGGGCGCGATCTCTTTGCGCGCTGTTCCAGGTTGAGTTCTGTTTCTGAGCTCCGTTGTTGCTTGACTTAGTTTAATTAGCTTACGTATAATCAACTATTATCCGTATTATCACCTTCTGACTTGTTCGTTCTTTTATTTCTTTATTCTTTTTCTCAAATTATCCGTTTTAAAAGGTATTTTCGACATAAATCGCCTAATCCATTGTAATTATTGTAATTTTCATTATTGTAATTTTCCTATTGTATTTATCATTGAATTTTGTATCATTTGTATGTTCTCACATGTAATTGAACATTAAATTCCTACTTCGACCCAATTGTTTGTTAAACTACGTGTCTCACCGACTTAGCCTAATTTTCACATGTTAGGATTAAAACTTGGATGTTGCATTTCATGCATATAATCGACGATATATCGAGTATAAATGATGTCCCTAATCATTAGTAGAGGCCGCTATCGAGGCGGGCGGGATTAGGTGTTCGATCAAAAGAGCTTCCTAATACGTACCCTCACCCCTTACTCCAGATCTCTGTGAACATCCATGTTCATTGGCATCCACGAGAGTCATTCTAGACATAGAATGCTAACGGTAACGATTGCTTAGTGTTCATGTCACTACTTTGTGTCTTGACATGACACGAGGTATTCGAACGGTTCCAATTTCCCATAAAAATTGGTGGCGACTCCAACAAAAATGCAAACGCTTGTTCTCTTCCTCCCAAGCGCCCCCGTGGCCCCCCCGCTGTCCACAGTTTGGCGACTCCGCTGGGGATAATACACTTACGTGTAGCCAAGGGTGAAACTTGAACAAGGTTATGGAATAATTTATACAAGACAATTGTCGGTTTTCATAACTCGGTCTTCCTAGACCGTTTTATTCGGCCTTCCTAGGCCCAGCCTAACCCATTCGACCAATCGTCCCGTCTAAACGGTCCTAATTCTTATTTGGGCCTAAGGATGGATAGCGATTGACGTCATCCATACCATGATGCTTACTCTTGTTTGTATCAAGGGCCTTCACTACTTGAGGAAATGGACTAGGAATCGGCCTTACTCTTGTTTGGTACGAGCCTCTCCACAGACTTCGGGTTTGATGGTTCGGTATGGCAACCCACCCTTTAAACCAAAACCCTTTTAAATGCACTCAGCATCCCGTTATAATGCTTGTATAAATGTTTGTACCTTACGTGATCACCATTTCTAAACGAAACCATGACGATTTTTGTAAAAATCAAAATCCTTTTTTAATCAAAATTTCGAAAAAGGCCATTTGATTAGCGCAAAACCAAGTCGAAACTCTGTCCATTTGTCGAGTCAAAATCCGGGTCACAAGCCCATTTCGAAACCTCACTTCGAGTCCACTCCTACGACTACACTATAGTTGACTAGGATACACATTTTCAAAATTCTTGTCCTTTATTCAAAGCTCACTCAACACAAGTGGCACACACCCACTTTAAGAGTCAAAACATTTATTCTTTTAGCAAGTGTGTTAGATTGGTCGATCGTGTTTTGATTCGTCATCGATCTCTTATCCAGTTTTCAAGATGCCTGGATCCAGCGAAACAAACCTCCACCAACTTCAAGATGGTAATGATCGAATCCTAGCCGCGCTAGCCCAAATCCAAGTTACCCAAGACCAAGTCCATGATCGCCTTGAGATCATCGAGGGTCGGATCTATGCCGTAGAGGGGAGATTGCCTCCTCATGAAAGTGAAGTAAAAGGTGACTCCGCGGATGAATCCAGAGATGAAAATCCTCCCATGGGACTAACTGTAGCCGAGAAAAGACTCCAATACTTAGAGGAGCAATTGATGTACCTTAAAGGGGATGACATTTATAGGGAGAATAACCGCAAGTATGAGGCCGTCAATTCCAAATTGCCAACCAACTTCAATATGACGGATATCCCTAAAATCAAGGGGCACGAAAACCCTTTGAACCACATCCGTGCCTTCAAGGATTACATGTCTATCAAAGGCATCAAACCCGAGATGTTCTTAAGGATCCTTCCTTCATCTCTTAACACCATCCCGAAGCAATGGTTCTACTCCTTAGAACACAAGAAGGTCGCTACTTGGGAAGATGCCGCAATCGAGTTTGCTAAGCAATATGCGGATAATGCCGAGATCCAAGTTAACATGCGCACTCTAGAGGTTCTTACCCAAAATGACAAAGAAGGATTCACCGACTTCCTAAATAGGCGGAGGAAGACTAGTACCCAACTAGTTGAACGCCCGGATGAGGCTACCCTTGTGGAGAAGTTTGTGGATAATCTCAAACCCATCTATGCCAATCATTTGAGATACCAAAACATCAAGACTTTCAAGGACTTAACCGTACTAGGGACAAGGATTGAAGATGACATCCGTAAAGGGCTCTTGTCCAGAATGGTAGGTCGAGGATACCAAGGCTCAACAAGTCGTTCATACGGCTCCACTAGCAAGACCGATGAAGTTAACCTTCTCGAGCCATCCAAGAAAAGTACCCCACCAAGGAAATTCACAAATCTTGGGGACACTTACTCCAACGCTCTAAAAAGGTTAATGAATTAAGGCAAACTTCAACCCATTGGACCTACTCCAGAACCCGAAAGGAAATCCAAGTTCTGGGACGAGAACTCGTACTGTGAATACCATAGGGGCAAAGGGCATGACGCAGAGAAATGCTATAAATTGAAAAATGTGCTTCAAGACATGATTGAAGATGGCCGACTACCAATACCGCCGGGAGGTAAACCTAACAACACTCAGAATCCTCTTGGAGTTCTAGTGATTACAAGTGACGAATCTACCTTAGATTGTTCACACCTCATTTCTCCAATTGAAGATGAAATCCATGCAATCGAGAATGAAGGGTTCTACTCTACTATCTCCCCTACCATTTTCGACTTCATCACATGGGCAAGGAGTGTGGATAGACAAGTTTGGGAATTAGAAAATGTGGTGACAACTTTACGTGATCCCAACGCAACACCCAAGGAGCATGTGCCACTAATATTCTCTCAAAACGCTACTATGCAAGAAATAGTCGCCGTGGTTGATAAACTAGTCAACCAAATCATACGACTAGAAGATGAAATCATGAGAATGAGGGAACTAGCTGAAATCAATGGAGTTTGGGCCGACGATGATGAGGACGAGTATCTCATTGAGAACTCCCTAGTCAAGGAAATAGTCCAAAATGGTGAAGACCAAGATGTGGACCACCTAACTCGTTCGGGACGTCTATATCAAAGCACTACTCAAAATGGTCCAACCAACGTTGTCACACCAAATGATAACGAAGAGGACTCCACTGGCCATTTGCTCAAGCAATTACAGAAGACAAAGGCTGATCTTTTAGTCTGGCAATTGGTAGCGAGCTTATTCCCACATCGCCAAGCTTTACTGCAAGCTTTGGCCAAACTAAATGTAGCACATAACTCGACACCCGATGATGTAGTCAACTTGGTCTTCCAAGAATCACCAAAGCTAAGTGATCCTATTACTTTCTCAGACGAAGATTTTCCACCTTTTGGCGCTAGTCACAATTTAGCTCTTTACATCACCGTCATTTGTCTAAAGAAGAATGTGCCAATGACCTTGGTAGATGATGGCTCTGCGGTCAACGTCATACCCCTCAAAACGGCATACAAATTAGGCATGAAAGAGTTGGATTGGACCCCTACCAATCAAGGTGTGCGTGCATACGATGGTACACGACGAAAGGTGGTAGGACTTGTTAACCTAACCATAGCCACATGGCCAATTGAGCGAAAGGTTAACTTCCAAATAGTGGACATCGAAGCTTCCTTCAACATACTCCTAGGAAGACCTTGGATTCACGCTTCCAAAGCGGTAACATCCACCCTTCATCAAAAGATCAAGATCCCACTAAATGGCAAAGTGGTGACGATCACTTCGTCACCCATCAAGGCAATAATCGAAAAGAAGACGAACAATCAAGTCCTTGCAGATCCCGTATATGAACTTGGGGGCTTCCAAAGCATAAGTGTCATAGAAAGCGAATTGGCACCCTTATACTATGATCCCTACTCCAACTTAGTGGTCAACCACATAATCAAAACCCATGGATACTTCCCTGGAATGCCTTTGAACCCTACTCGAAGAAACACCTTCGCACCATACAAGGAAGGCAACTCAAAGAGGATACCACTTGGACTAGGGTACAAACCCACTAAAGAAGAGGTTCTCGAGATGCTCGCTCAAGTCCAAAACCGTAAGCATGTAGGAGTCCAAATGCGACCCTATCTCCCTACCCTAAATGGGTACTTTGTTGAAGAAGGAAGTCTAGAACCCTTTCACGGCTTTCCCGAGCCTTGGCATTATCTCGAGAGGAAGCTAGCCGGAATCGAGATCTTTCACGATTGCTACTTCATCCCTCCAGAAACGGTTCCTACCGTCAAAACCCGTCAAGCACCTTGCTTAGACGAACAGGCTGTTAGTCTATTGTTCGGAGAAGATCAATTTGTCAGGGCCGCGCAGGATGAGATCATTACCATGATACTTCAAGACGATCGCTTCAAAGTTCAACCCCACCGCGTTAATCACCGAGACCAACGCAAGTCAGCAGAAAGGATGAAGAAAATCAATCAAGTGGACCAACAATCAAGGAAGACTCTTCAAGCTCACCACTGGAGAAGGAGAGATGTTCAAAGGAGAACCAGAAGACGATTAATTCGAGTCAGAGTCGGAGTCAGAGTTAGAGTCTAGAGAAGTTATTAGGGAGTCTCCTCCTGTCGTCATCCCCATTCCCTCTGTTTCTCCTAGCTTAGCCTCGAGTAGTCACAGTAGTTCGGGAAATGTCCCAACCACTGTCTCTTTACCGCCACTGACCATGGATTAGATGGCTTCTTTGTTTCAACTTTACTCAAACCTTAATATGAATAAATCAGGTTCTGCTTACTCTTTGTGTTATCTTGAGTGCAATTCTGTTTACGATGATACTGAGGATGACCAAGACCCAGACTCAATCGAAATACATCCCTACATAGCCAAAGAAATACTACAGGAAGGGGAAGGGAGACCAGTAATAGAGGACACCGAACCCATCAACGTAGGAACCGAACTAGAACCCCAAGAACTTAGGATAGGGACTACCTTGAGCTCTACCGAAAGAGCCGATTTCATAGACCTCCTACACGAGTTCAAAGACGTTTTCGCTTGGTCCTACAAAGACATGCCAGGGATCGACAGGGATATCGCCGAACATAGAATCCCGATTAAGCCAGGTTTCAAACCTGTAAAACAGAAGCTTCGACGAATGAGAACGGAATGGGCTCTCAAAATTAAGGAAGAAGTTGACAAGCAATTCAAAGCCGGGTTCATCAAAGTTTCCGAGTATTCTGACTGGGTAGCCAACATAGTACCTGTACCCAAAAAGGATGGGAGAATCCGGGTTTGTTTTGATTTTAGGGACTTAAACAAAGCCAGTCCCAAAGATGACTTTCCTCTACCACACATCGACATATTGGTGGACAATACCGCAGACCACGCATTACTATCCTTCATGGATGGGTACGCGGGTTATAACCAAATCAAGATGGCCATAGAAGACATGCATAAGACCGCCTTTGTCACTCAATGGGGAACCTATTGCTATACGGTCATGCCATTTGCATTGATCAATGCCGGAGCTACATATCAACGCACCGCAACTACACTCTTACATGACATGATGCACAAAGAAGTTGAGGTATACGTAGACGACATGATTGTCAAATCCAAGGATAGAAAAGGGCATATTGCGAACCTTCGCAAATTTTTCGCAAGGCTACGAGAATACAACATGAGGCTCAATCCTCAGAAATGCACATTCGGAGTAACGTCTGGCAAACTCCTAGGATACGTCGTTAGCCAACGAGGTATAGAAATAGACCCTTCCAAGATCAAGGCTCTGATCGAAATCCCACAACCTCAAACAGAAAAGGAAGTCAGAGGATTCCTGGGAAAAGTGCAATATATAAGTCGATTCATATCGAAACTCACCATGATTTGCGAGCCTATCTTCAAGAAGCTCAAGAAAACAGACCACACCATGTGGGATGATGATTGTCAAAAGGCATTCGACCAAATCAAAGAAATATTGGCTAAACCACCAGTGCTCATGCCACCTCAACGAGATCAACCTCTTAGTTTATATCTCACAGTAACCGAAACAGCCATGGGTGCCATGCTAGCTCAGACCATAGGAAGTGAAGAAAGGGCTATCTACTACCTTAGTAAGAAGTTCTTGGAGTACGAGTGCAAATACTCACAACTCGAAAAGACATGCCTCGCTCTTGTGTGGGCGAAAAAGAAGCTACGCCATTACATGCTTAGCTACTCCGTCAAAATATACTCCAAAATGGATCCAGTCAAATACCTCTTCGAGAAACCCGTCCTCAACGGACGCCTAGCAAGATGGACTTTGATGCTCTCAGAATTTGACCTCAAATACGTGCCTCTAAAAGTTATAAAAGGGCGCGCCGTTGCCGAATTCTTCGCAGAAAATCCCATCAATGATGCACAAACAATAGACACTTGGTCATTTCCGGACGAGGATATACTCCAAACTGATGTAGACTCCTGGGACCTTTACTTTGATGGGGCATCAAACTTAAGAGGATTTGGAATAGGAGTGTTTCTCATTTTTCTTGAAGGCGAGCACACACCAATCGCTGTCAAACTCGACTTCGAGCTGACAAATAATGCTGCCGAATACGAAGCTTGCCTCATCGGATTACAAGCGGCAGTGAGCTTAGGCATTAAAAACCTCCGAGTACATGGGGATTCATCACTGATCATCAACCAAGTTACAGGATCTTGGAAAATTCGAAGCGAAAGCCTAGCACCTTATCAAGCCAGAATAGACGTTGCCCAATTCTTTGATCACGTGACATATCTACACTTACCCTGGGAAGAAAATCAATTTGCAGATGCTCTTGCAAAACTTGCATCTTTGATTAATATGCCAGATGACATGATGGAAATGCCTTTGTGCATCGAACGACGGTCAGAGCCGGCTTATGTACACCAAATCACCGATGAAGAGGAAATCGCACAGGAACCCTGGTTCCAAGCAATCCTGAATTTCAAGCTCAACGGTACCTATCCACCTGATATGGACAAGAGGGTACAACGTGCTATACGCCTATTAGCTTCCCAATACGTTCTCATGCAAGGAGAGTTGTACAAAAGAACACCTCTTGGTGTAATCCTACGTTGCCTTGATTATTCATAGGCATGAAAGGTGATGGAAGAAGTCCACGATCGAGAATGCGGTCCCCACATGAGTGGGCCCATGATGGCAAAGAAAATCACACGTCTGGGGTATTATTGGACCACAATGGAATCCGATTGCATCAAATACGTAAGACATTGCCACAATTGCCAAATCTTCGGGAATGTACAACACGTCCCTCCTTCATTGCTCTATACGATGACATCTCCTTGGCCATTTTCTGCTTGGGGAATCGACATAATCGGAAGATAACCCCCCCCCCCCCCGAACAGTTTGTCACTGTTTCATCCTAGTGGCAATCGATTATTTCACCAAATGGGTAGAAGCGGCTTCCTACACTAGTCTTACGGCTAAAAATGTGCAAAGTTCATACAAAACAACATCATCTGTCGATACGGTTGCCCACATGAGATCATTAGTGATAATGGATCACATTTCCAAGCTGAGAGTGAGCAATTGCTAGCCAAATACAAGATTAGGCATCACCACTCTTCGCCCTATAGACCACAGACTAACGGCGCGGTAGAGGCAGCAAATAAGAACGTTGTCACAATTCTCAAGAAAATGATTGACAACTATCGAGATTGGCCGAGCAAGATACCCTTCGCTTTATGGGGATATCGCACATCTGTTAGGATGCCCACTGGGGCTACCCCTTTCTATTTGACTTACGGCATGGAAGCTGTATAACCAGTCGAGCTAGAGATACCATCCTTGCGTATTCTACTCGAAAGTCAAATCCCAGAAGCCGATTGGAAGAGGGATAGATATGAAGAACTCATCCTCCTGGATGAATGTAGGCTACGCGCCTTGCATAATGTCCAAACATATCAAGCACGTATCAAACGAGCTTTCAACAAAAGGGTTAGGCCAAGAAACATCAAGGAAGGAGACTTAATACTCAAATCGGTTAGAGCTCTTCTACCTGTTGACCCACGGGGAAAATTCAAACCTAATTGGGCCGGACCATTTTTAGTCAAGTCCATACTTCCAGGGGGTGCGGTTAGAATCACAGACCTAGACGGGAATGAGTTTTCCAACCCAACAAACCTCGACCAACTAAAATGGTACTATGCCTAGAATAGGAACAAAAACGCGCCTAGCGTAACCTCACGTGTCGCTCTTGTGGCACTAAATAAACGGCCCCTGGCCAAGCTGAAATAAACTAATGTCACTTTGCTCTTGCACCTTGGCAATTTTTGTCGTCCTCATATCATCAAATAAACTAAATTTGCACCTTCAGAGTAAGCAAAAGCTCCTGCTTATTTTCTAAGTTCACTAAAAGCTCTCGCTTAGAACAATTATTCTTTTACATTTACTCGAACTACGCGCAAGGTTTTGATTTCATTTTTTTAAGTGAATATGTAGGCAATCCTTTACAGGATACAACTCATTATTTTTTAAAGAATGTAAATAGAAGGACATTTGCATTGCATTTGGAATTCGACAAGAATAATAAATAGAAATTCACAACGGTTTCATAACCATTTAACCTTTTTTATTTCATTCATTTTCTAATAGTAATAGTACGCTACATAATAAAAATAGAATAGGCTAGGATTCTAAAAACCCCACCTTTTTATTACAATAATAATAATAATAATAATAATAATAATAATAATAATAATAATAAATAATATATAAAGACTCGGGCTATTCTTCCATCTTCCCTTTGCCTTTGTCATTCTTGTCATATTTCTTGTCAGGACCTCGAGCCGGACGCTCTTGCGCTACTTCGGACCTAATCACCAAAGGTCTTTCTCGAGGCCTAGACTTCCCATTCTTGCCAATCACCATCTCTACGACAGGAGAAGTCTTCGGTTTCTTCGAAGGATGAACAACTCGAAACCCGGCTTCCTCCTCTCCCTCAGTCAAATGCTTTTCTTTCTCTTTCTCCACCTCGCGCACCTTGTAGTCAACGGGTTCGCGCTTCCTCAATCTCTCGCGCTCTTCCGGAGTAGTAGCTTTCCTCCATCGCAGATAAGAATCCGACACCCATAAGGCATTGGCAGAAGAGTTCAAGAACCATACATTTCTTTGAGCCCATTTAATGGCCCACTCCCTTCGACTCTCTGTAGTCAGCGCCACGACGATCAGTGAGACAAGATCAAGCTTCGGGATTGTCTGTTTTAGTCCAACTTGTCTCGTCAGCCTTTCCAGGAAAATGCACACCATAAATTCCAGGCCAGGAATGCGCACGGACCGAGTAGGATCCAAAGAAGACACTCCAGTGACAGATTTGAGATGCCACCACGGCACAATCCACCTAATCAATGGGCCATCGTCACTCTTCAGTTTGTTCTCCCAATAATTGCAGACTCGGGTGAAATCCACCATGTAAAGCCTGATCCTCATGGCAATTGAACGAGCATGATAAGAAGGAACATGAACTGGGGGCTCGATCAATCGAAGCCGTTCCATAAGCCAAACCTACCAAAAGCGGGTATTAGACATCGAAAAACGAAAAACGAAAAAAAAAAAAGCGAAAAACGAAAAACGAAAAAAAAAACGAAAAACGAAAAACGAAAAAAAAAGAAAAGAAAAGAAAAAAGAAAGAAATGTTCTTTTACCTGCAGAATGACGGGACTTCCCAAATACAGTAGGTCACGATTGGCTCTCCTATTATCCAAGCCCAAAGAGATCTCTCCTAAGCATAAACAAGCTGGGCTCCTGCGCAGCTCCATTTGTTCAACAAGGCCCAGAAGACGGGGATCACCTCTCAAGTCTTCATCAACATGCCCTTGGAAGACATACACATGCAACAAGCAAAACCCAAATGCCCTTCGCCTGGCAACATAAGAAACGGGGAAGTCAGCCCTGTTAATAAATCGGTCAATGAAGTCCAACATTCGCACTCCCTTCGAGGTCACTAGATGGTCCACCTCGAGTCTAGTCAACCCAAGAAAGTCTCTAAATTTGCTCTTGTACCCTTGCGAAGTAGAAGGAATGGCAGGCAAGTGTTCAGGGTCCCATCCTCCAATCGCAGCAATTTCTTCAGGAAATGGGCAAATATCGCCTCCAGGGAACGCAAAAACATGGTAATTCGGGTCCCAATAATCGAGACAAGCATCCAAGAACGGTTTGACAACCTTGATAAGCTTCAAACTCAGCAGTGATCCAAGATTATAGGCGCCCATATCATATTTCTCCATGTTGGAAAATTCGTTGGTCCATTCTTTTACGCGAACCTCTAAAGTATTCATGACGAAGGATTATTTTGAGAGTTTTATGTAATAAGACGAAGAAGAGACGGAAGAATTGTGTGAATAAAAGCTCCATCGACGTCTCTATTTATACTAATTTCTGTTTCCAAAAATCCGCCAGAACAGAACAACCTCGGAACAGGCGCATCCTCAGCTTAACTTCTGTGATTTTCCGCGTTGGATCTTTCCTAATTCCATGATGAATAATTTCCTATTCCTACGGGTTATTATTTTGGTAAATACGTGGAGGTTACCATATTTCGGGTTTCCTAACTTCCGCGGGCACGCATTTCGAGACGACATCGATATTTTCGTCATTTCACCACACTCGTACAAATTCATTTTAGGAAATAATTATCATTTGGATATAATTCATTTTAGGAAATAATTCTCATTATAATTCATTTCAAAATTTAAATTTATTTCATTTCTTTTTTTTAATCATCTCATTTCTAACTTATAGATTTCTATTTTTTCTTTTTTTAGGGGGTAACCCTCCCTACCGTCCGGTCATTTCCGGCAAAGTTATTGCATTTTTGCATTGTTTTGAGTCACTCGTTTTGCGCTAATCAAGGCCATATGTATGTTTTGCGTGATTTCTATATAAATTTTGGCGGCATGACGGCGTAAACCGTCATCTACCACACCTGTTCAAAGCTAACCTGCAGATACAAGCAGCACATCCCAGCAACAAAGGCACTCAGGCCATCTTATATACAACCAAAAAGGGGAAATGTACAACAAACTGGGGGCTCGAGCCCCAAACAAAGTCCAGAATGTTCAAAATGAAGGTCCAAAATGTACAACTGTGCAAAATACAGCCAACAAACAAACAAAAACTAGAACAAAACTACTTCTGGTCGCCCTCCAGCTCTGCAACCCTTGCCGCAAGAGCAGCAATCTCGGCGTCTCGAACCTCGAGCTCCCTCAACAAGCGAGCTGTCTCCTCCCGAGACTGAGCCAACTCTCGCTCCAGCTCGCGGTCCTCCTATAGACAACAAAATTGGCTCATGTCAATCATTTCAAGCAATTACAAGGGAAATCAAAATTCAAAAATGAAATAGGCACAAGGTTCATACCTGACGACCTCGATCGCCGACAAGTGCCTCGACGGCAGTAGCTCGCAGCCGGTTGGCTACCCTCCATAACGCCACGAACCGAGAAGGCGCGACCTGCATTTTCAAGAAAGAAGTTCTCAATAATTGAATAAGTTCAACAAAATGTGTTCTTACACAAAAATTATGCAAATTAGAGGCTCACCCTCCGAATCGAATCTTGCGTCGCGATCGTCCGAGCCAAGATCTCATCATCGCCACGTTAACGTCGCGTAGCTTGGATATTGTCGTCCTCCCGGTCGCGTCAGTGTACTCAAGGGTCTCGGGGTACTCTGGGTGCTCGATGCCCGCCGCCTCAACCTCCTGCAAAACCAAATGTTTCTCATTAATCGGTGATCTTTCATCACAGTTTCAAAAAATCAAGTAAAGAGGAAGAGTAGAGATACTCACCACTACTGGCCAGTACGCCAACCTCCCGTAGAGGAACGCCGAGTAGTCCTCGCCAGGAAGAAGGAGGGCGTCACCACCAACGCCAGCCAAGTCAGCCTCCCTCTCTGCCTCATAAGGCTCCCTGAACATCGTCCTGGGAGGATCGACGGGAACCGTCAACATGTCCCGACAGCACTGACGAGCCAAGCGCTCGCCCAAGTACCACACATGACCCATCGACGTCCTCAACAGCAGCCGGCTCGAGCTCCTAGGTTGAAGGACCTCAGCCACAAAAGGAGGCGCGTCAGCGTACTCCGCCCAAGGCCTGGGCACCCACTGGGACAAGATAAACAAAGGAATTATTCTTATGATCAATTTAAAGGCAATATAGAAGCAAATGAATATAAGTGAAATGCTTACGCTGTCTAGCTGAAGAGTGTTCACGTCCCGCCGGTAGACACCGTGAGAAGAACGTTTGCTCTTCGTCCTGCACATCACCCAATCCCTCACCACGGGATAGGCCTTCTCCAGCGGCTCCGTCCTCTTGGGCGCGAGGCCCGGAAAGTAGGAGTACACCCACGCCTGTAAAGCAAGATAGTTACTAACGATCTTTCGTGTTTGGATAAATAAAGGAATCGATTTTGGTCTAAATGAAGGTTCATACCTCCAGCAGTAGTCCAGGTCCGACAGCGCCAGGAGAAGTCCCCTTCTCCATCAACTCCAGACGAACCATAGCCCTCATGAAGCGGATGAGGACCGCAAAACCAGCAGTGACCCAGTCCCAACGCCCTAGGGAGCTCAGGTCAGAAAGGAAGGGAAGAAGCTTCGTCGACATCCTATCTCCCTTGTCTCCGAGGTAGATCGAAGACAGAAACCACCAGAGCCACAAACGAACCCTCTGCTCAGCTGTACAGGGAGGAGGAGCCATCTCCCTCCCGTCAATCGTCACCAGCGCCGGGATCTTTCCCGCAAAGTAGTCTCGAACGTAGGAGATGGGCACCAAACCCGGCACTGTGACAGCCCTCAGCGACAAGTTCCAGCCGATCAACCTCCTAGCCTCGGCCGAGTCCACCCTCATGGCAGTCTCCGGCCACTCCACAGCCTCAATCCCGCACGACAGACCAGAAATCATGCCGTAGTCCTCCAGAGTGACTCCCACCTCACCAAAAGGCATGTGAAACGTGGAAGTCGTATCCCAGAATCGGTCCAAGAAAGCGCGGACTAGGCTAAGGTTAGCCCGCAGCTTCCTCTTCGCGATATCCCTCTAGGCCTGCACCAAGGCGCCGAACGCTCCACGCTCGATCATGGCGTGCTCCTCCGCCGACAGCCGCTCGTAGCACTCCATCGCTGTCGTGTAACCCGAGAACGACCTGATGTTCCCGGCCTCCTATTATGATTTGAAACAAAAGCTATCTTTAGTTTTTGAAAAAAATTGGAAGAGATATGAACAAATGAATGAAAGAAGATGAGTGATGAGTAGTGAATTCCTATTTACCAAGCTCTTCACCGTCCTGTAGGACAGGTGACCCTCTGCAGCCCACAGCAAGTGCCTACTCTCCCAGGTCTCAGCCCACGCAGGTGCTTCCCTCAGCTGACGACCTCCTCGTCCAACGTTGGCCCGTCTAGGGGCCTCCTCTTCCTCAACAGCCTCCTCCACATGGACCTCGTCCCCAGCAGCCATCACCGCGGCAGTGAAGGCCTGCTCCAAAGCCTCCTCGACAAAAGCAGTGTCTATCTCCATGGGAGCCCTCCCAGAAGTAGAAGCCTCATCACCTGCAACATTAAAGCAAATTCAGGCCGCGTCACGTGACGACGAGCCTTGGTTAAGGGATTTTCGAGCCTTTGGAAGTCCTGAAATCGCTCCTTTCTCGCCATCTTTGGCCATATTCTCAAAAACCCAATCACTCATGTGGTAATTAGGGTCAAGTCAAGCCTAACTTGAAGCCTAGTTCCGGGTTCGAGTCGAAATTTCGGCAGCATTTCGTTATAACGGCGATTATGCCCTAGAAAAGTGTCCTGAAAAAGCCGTCACAAACATAAATTCCGAGATGGTAGGAAGTTTACCCATCATCCAAGGATCCCAAATATCAAGTTTCATCGCAAATAGACAATCCTAAAGCTATTTTCGAAGCAATTTACGGTTTAGCTGTGAAACCGTCTCAAATTCACTCAAATGCTCAAAATTTAACGAAAATTCGAAAAAATACATGGTTGTGTTCCTTATACTACCAATTACCCGTTTCTAATGTCAATTTTACAAGGCAAATGCATTTGGGGGAAAAGCCCCAAATTTTCGATCAAATTGGGTTGAAAACCCTAATTTTTCGAACCAAATTAAGCCAATATGGGCGATTAATGCAAGAATGAGACACATACCTCGATTAGTCATGATTAATGCAAGCTTTTGAATTAAACCTTGGCGGAAATGGTGAAGATTTGAGAGAGAAATGTGTGAATTATGTGTCGAACAAATGAACACAACCTCTCTGTTTATCGCGTTTTTACGCAGAAAATACACTTTGGGGAATAGACGCGGCGCTGCGCTCTTTCCAAGAGACGCAGCTCTTGCTGCGCCTCTTCCTGGTGTTCCCTCCATACGAGTTTTCAAAAATTCGTTATGAGTTCGTTATTTGTGGGCCCATCCTTGGTGCGCCTCTTCCCCGATGCTATTTTATCCTTTTGGTCCGTTTGACAATTATCTTTCGTTCCGGCCCGCATTTTCCAAGCCAGCAGCAGACTATTGCATATTATTTATTGCTTCCAAGACTTTGCTTGTCGCAACGAGCAAGTATTTCTCGACAGGTGTTTCCACACGCCTTCTCTTCATTATCTTGCCCCCAAGCGAGAGTAAGTGGATAAACTTCCCTCTCAAGGCACAGAGATAAAATTACCGGTTACGTTCCCCACACGAGAGTTCACGACTGACATGGAGATCAACATTGTTTTCTCTCAGCAGTTCCCGCTTGTGTCCTGCTATTCGCAATTATTTCTCGAAGACTACCCAAGCAGTTTTCTCTCAGCAGTTCCCGCCTGTGTCCTGCTACTCGCAATTATTTCTCGAAGACTACCCAAGCAGTTTTCTCTCAGCAGTTCCCGCCTGTGTCCTGCTACTCACCTTATTTAGCTACCACGCTTAACCTTAGCTCCCATGCACCTCTGGAAGCATCTCGAGAAAGAAGTCTCAGGTATGGTCTCTTCTTATGGCTGGCGAGTCTCCTTACGTAGTCTAATGGACTTTAAACAAACCTCCTCGATAGTCGACAGACTCTAAAATGTTCCCGACGACAGGTCCTTGGCTCAGACCCCATGAGCCGCCTCGCGTTGCCATAGTCGTCAGGTTGTAATCTTCGATTGACCTGATGGCTATACTTTGACTTTCGCCTTGTCCAAGCCTCAGTCAAAGTAGGGGCTCTGTAGATACCTCATTTCTGCTCTCCTCACAAACCACCCGGTGATGATTGGGCCGCATGTTTGTTACGCGGAATGATTTTTGACAGTTCGTAAGTTTATCGTCAAGTGATTGTTCAAATACTAATGTCTACCTCTTAGTTGTCGTCTGCGTCCCGATATGGTCGTTTTGACAGTAATTAGAGTACATTTGTAGTCCGGGCCTAAAACCGTCTTCATTTTCTGATAACCGTTAAATCCCGAGTTAGAATGTTCTGGAACGTTCCGGATATTTCTATTCCATATTTTATAATCTTTATCCTTTGGTAAACAATTTCCCGTAATATTCACATAAAATATTAAGGAAACCCAAATTATTCCGTCCTACCATAACTTAAACACGGAAATCTTTCTTCCGCAGGAGGAAACCACTTGGGAACAGACGCAAAGTCTGCGCCTCTTCCAAGAGACGCAGCATGGTCTGCGCCTCTTCCCAGGTCCTTTTCTGCGTAATTTTCGTATCTTTTTCATATCATTCCGAGATTCACTTCCAAAGACTCTCCGAAACCCTAATTCCTTCACGTGATTAGTATAAATAGGAGGCTTCGCTCCTCATATTTCTCACGCGAGTGTCCGCTCTTCTCTTCTCCCTTTGCATTCTAGACCTTTATTCTTACTTTTTGGCGTCTACGTGCTTGAACTTTCGACCACGTAAGCTCGGATCCTTCTGAGTACCAGCCTCGTTTGCATGACAGACCAATTTGACCAACTCCACAATCAATCAACTTAATTAATCTATTCGTTTTCCTCTTACGAGGGCACTTTCTTTACATTCGCGTCGAGTATCACTAATCGATATCTTAGTTCATCTCGTTTCGTCAAACATGTAAGTCTGAGGGTGTAAATCCTTCTTTTATTTATTGTTATTTATTTTTTGTATCATTAATGTAAGGTTTATGTCGAAAATACCTTCTTAAAACCGATTTCTAAAACCGTGCTTTAAAACCTCTTTTTACGGATTTCCAGATGATAAACCGTCGAGAAAGGACGCAGCAACTGCTGCGCCTCTTCGAAGGAGCGCAGTTCCTGCTGCGCCTCTTCGTGAGGCTGCCGCAGTTCCTGCTTCCTTTCTTCTTCCTTCGTCCTCTGTAATTCGTTCGTCTTTTGTTTGTTTCGTTTGTTTTCTTTAATTCTTTGACACACAATCACATGATAATTTCATATGCATATTAATCATCATCATTAACACGTTCAATTCATCATTAAAATCCGACTTAAATCCCTTATAATCCAATATTTGCGGGTTTCGTCATTAAATTCAATCCGGGTTGTAGAAATTCGATTCGTTCATATTGAGTTTCTGGAATTCGATCTTTGATATATTTTCATCTGTCTTTTGTCGTTTTCGTCATTAATTTGTCATTAATTCGTCATGTTTAACCTAATTAGTTCACCCATGTCACTAATCAATCATTCTTTCATGTAAATAATCCGTTTGCATCCGTCTCATCCATGTTTTATTGCTTTTATGACCTTCAATCACATGTAATTAACCTGATAATCACTTTCATCCGAGTAAATATTATTAATTAACCTTTAAAATCACTGATTTATATTAACGATTTACAGTTCCGTCTTCACAGCCAGAACTCACACTTGGAACAGACGCAGCAACTGTTGCGCCTCTTCCAAAGGGCGCAGTCCTGCTGCGCCTGTTCTAGGTTGAGTTCTATTTCTGAACTCCGTTGTTGCTTGACTTAGTTTAATTAGCTTACGTATAATCAACTATTATCCGTATTATCACCTTCTGACTTGATCGTTCTTTTATTTCTTTATTCTTTTTCTCAAATTATCCGTTTTAAAAGGTATTTTCGACATAAATCGCCTAATCCATTGTAATTATTGTAATTTTCATTATTGTAATTTTCCTATTGTATTTATCATTGAATTTTGTATCATTTGTATGTTATCACATGTAATTGAACATTAAATTCCTACTTCGACCTAATTGTTTGTTAAACTACGTGTCTCACCGACTTAGCCTAATTTTCACATGTTAGGATTAAAACTTGGATGTTGCATTGCATGCATATAATCGACGATATATCGAGTATAAATGATGTCGCTAATCATTAGTAGAGACCGCTATCGAGGCGGGCGGGATTAGGTGTTCGATCAAAAGAGCTTCCTAATGCGTACCCTCACCCCTTACTCCAGATCTCTGTGAACATCCGTGTTCATTGGCATCCACGAGAGTCATTCTAGACATAGAATGCTAAGGGTAACGATTTCTTAGTGTTCATATCACTACTTTGTGTCTTGACATGACACGAGGTATTCGAACGGTTCCAATTTCCCATAAAAATTGGTGGCGACTCCAACAAAAATGCAAACGCTTGTTCTCTTCCTCCCAAGCGCCCCCGTGGGCCCCCCGCTGTCCACACTATGTCAATAACTGTAAGAGACGGCTACAGATATTTTATCACTTTCACGGATGATTTGAGTAGATACGGATATGTCTACTTAATGAAGCATAAAAGTGAGTCTTTTGAAAAATTGAAGGAATACCAGAATAAGGTTGAGAACCAACTGGGAAGAAAGGTTAAAGCACTCAGTTCAGATCATGGTGGCGAATATCTTTCAAATGAGTTTGATCAACACCTTAAAGAATGTGGAATAGTTTTACAGTTAACTCCACCTGGAACACCTCAATTAAATGGTGTGTCCGAACGGAGAAATCAAACACTACATGATATGGTTCGATCCATGATGATTCACACGGTAGTACCTGATTCATTATGGGGTTTTGCTCTTTTTTCAGCTGCTCTTATAATTAACCGAAGCCCGTCTAAAGCTGTCGATAAGACTCCGTATGAAATATGGAAGGGAACGGTCCCTAACTTGTCCTTTATTCGGGTTTGGGGCTGCGAGGCTTATGTCAAGTGGAGACACGAGGATAAGCTCGGCCCGCGATCGGTCAAGAAATACTTTATTGGTTATCCAAAAGGAATGTTTGGTCATTACTTCTATTCGCCTACCGAACATCGAGTTTTTGTTGCGGCTAGTGCAAAGTTCTTAGAAAAAGAATTTCTCGAGAACAAGTCAAGTAATAGAACCTTCGAGCTGTCGGAGATTCAAGAACCAACAACCGAGGAACAGATGGAGGAAGATGTTCCTTCAACTAATGATACGGTTAATATTCCTCAGGAACCTAGGAGGTCGGGTAGAGTCTCTAATCCTCTAGACAGATACATTGGTATGGTCGAGGAAAATGACGTTTTGTTCCTAGAGAGTAATGAACCCGCTACCTATAAAGGTGCCATGACCTGTTCCGACTCTAAGCTATGGCTTGAAGCCATGCGATCCGAGATGGACTCCATGTATGAGAATGACGTATGGGATCTTGTTGATTTACCTAACAAGGTACGACCTCTTCAGTGCAAATGGCTTTACAAAATAAAGCATTCTGTAGAAGGGAAACAAGATACCTATAAGGCACGACTAGTCACGGACAAGAGTTGGTCGTCACACATCCAATCAAACACATTTATAATACTCAACAAACAACTAGTTAGCGGTAAGTCGAGGTCGATCCATGGGACGGTGTGCTTTGGGTTCTAAGTCTATCTATCTCAATTTATGCTAGTGTCACAATTTGTTTGGGTTTGTAGTTGTGTTCTAAACCAATGCAAGCAATAAAGTAAAGCAAACAATGAACTAAGAAATGTAAACAAATGACTAAAATCACTAGGATGTCATGGGGTTATAGGGGATTCATGGTATTGATCATACAAACATGTTTACAAAGTTGCAAGCAATTATTGTTGTAAAGGAACCGAGTTGGTTTATGTCTTACGGTTCATAGGAAGAGTTGGGTCCCAGAGCCGAATCGATTAGATTGTACAACACCTACAAGTCGACTTACTTTCCTCCTATTCAACTTCTATGCATGGTCTAACAAGACTCGAGTTGGTTTATATCTTACAAGTCAAGTTGAGTAGATAAGAGATGGTTGTAAATGCAAGGATTCATAGGCTTAGCATTTCATCAAACATAACATGTGCATAAAGTTGACATTACAACAAGCAAGCAATTTATTTATGAAAACATATTAGATTAAGCATGATAAATCCCATGTTTATTTTCCCTAATTACCCACTAATCCTAGTTAAGAGACTACTCACTCATTATCAAGTTTAACATGCTAACAAGGTTGTCAATCATATTAACAAGGTAAAACATGATGAACAAGCAAGAAAGATTAACAATAATTAAAACAAGGATTAAGAGAATTATACCTATGGAGATTCCAAAATAATAATGCAAAGAATAAAAGAAGAAACTTGATTGATTGATGAAGGGTTGTCAATCCTACAATAATAACCCAATAATCTTCAATCACCCAAAAGTAACAAACTTGAACAATAATTAAGGAGAGATTAATGTGAGATTTGTTGTGACACCCCTCGATAGGGCATCAAAATTAAAGCGGAAATCACGAGATTTTTAAAACTTTTAAGAGTTTAAAGTACGAAATTCACCATAAGTGATCAACAAAAATGAAAAGAAAGATAATTAAGTTTTACAATTTAAAACAAGTGCGTTGGGGAAAAGATATCCCACGAATAAACACAAGTCTAACGATAGGTGAGTCTAAGCAACCTATAACTAAGGTCCAAGGGTCAACGTTCTCGCTAGCTCACACGTCTTCCCCATAATCTGCATCACGAACCTGTCATTCATGTAAACATGAACGCCACAATCAGTGGGGAGTAACTCAGGGTTCTCCCAGCCACAATATGTCAAAATGCACATAAGCAAGAACTTAATTAAACATATTAATCATGCATCATACTTGAATGATATGAACAAGGGAATATAATGATAATCATAACGATATAGGCATGTTGCATTCTTAATGAGATAGGCATCGAATCATATGAATAAGGTAAACAACGGATCAATATAATAGAAAATACATGGATGGAAACCAATAGCCATTAATTTGAAAGCCTCTTAACAACCATTGCACGGGACGTGGCTACTAATGTCACATTCATACTTATGGCTTGCATCTCACCATAAGAACGGATGGGAACATCAATCCCGGCGATCATATCGCAACTAGGGGCTTACATCTCACCACTAGTATCCGATAGGACCAAGACTCTCACAAACAATCATAGAAGACGTGCAATCTCGTATATAAGAACACTCCAATGACCGTAACAAGCAAGACATTTACAAAGGCTTTGACTCAAAACAAGACAAACCCGTAGACTCCAACCTCCTGGTAGGACGACGATCATAATACGGTCCTAGTCTAAATCTGGCCAGACTCTCGGGATGGACGACACCCGATTCGACATACAATCCCAAATCGTATCCAAGACTCGATCCATGACACCTAGCCGTGCCCCAAGGTCGAGTAACCCCAATCGGAACAATGGTACCTAGCCGTACCCCAAGGTCCGAAGAGGCGGAAGGAAGATAGCCCAACTCGAAAACAATGGCACCTAATCGTGACCCAATGTCCGAGGGCAAATAAATAAGGAATGTCGAGTAGTCGCACAATGTAAAACGTCACACTCCGATCACAAGTACGAGTAACAATAGTTTGCATGAACATAGATTCAATAAGTCTTATATTAACCAAATACCAATAAGGGAGAAGATACATGCATAAACCATTGATAATTAGAGGTTACAAGTGAAAAGGAGCTCACGAGGACTCCCAGTAGGTCGATGGGCAAGAGACCTGCGTCCACCGGGCTGGACAACAAGCCAAAATCAAAATTTAAATAAAACTTACAAGTGTACTCCCCGGTCGGTCAAGAGACCGTCGCCGTCACCCCTACTGGGACTACACCAAATTTCAAAACTCTCATAAATCCTTCAGTGCACTCCCAGCCGGTCACCCGGCTGCCGGTCACCCGGCTGGGAATACAGCCAAATTTCCAAAAACACAAAAAAACCTTCAGTGTACTCCCAGCCGGTCACCCCTCCGTCACCCTACTGAATACGCCCAAAACTCAAAATCACCTAAAATCCTCGGTGTACTCCCAGTAGGTCAAGAGACCGGCCGCGGTCACCCTACTGGGACTACAGCTTTCTAAAATGTGTTCAAAACTTACAGGATCTCCCACCGGTCAAGAGACCGCCGGCCACCCTACGGAGTACATACTCACGGTTCCAATGCACGGTCGACTTCCAAACCATTTGAAACCAACACAAATCGTTTCCCATCAATTGTTTACGTATCCTAGCATGATTCTAACTCGGAAAAACAACATATTTGAGACGGAAATCCAACAATTACGAATTTAAAGCAATAAAGAATGAAACTTTCAATGAAACATGTGAGAAATTCATATGAGGATACAATCCAACCAAAATTCAAGTAGAACACAACAAAAAATCAGATTTCAACATTTGAAAGGTTAAATTAACAAACAAAGCACATAAATTTTAACATAAAAGTCGAGTAACCCATCACCGTTACCTTTTTGCACTTAAATCCACAAAAGACTCGTCTACCTTTCAAGAATCCACTTCCGGGTCAACTAAAACTTCTCCTAAACATAAGAAAACACAAAATAAGACTAAAAATCGAAACTAGAAAAAGGGTACCATATAGAGGATGGCTCGACAGCCCCAATAATGGAGGAAAGTCGGATCTTTTCTTACCTAGAAAGAAGGAGGGCGATGAGAGGAAGAGATAGACGCGAAAATCACTTGAATCGGATAAGAATTGAGCAAATTATGGTGTTTTGAAGTTTTGAAAGGTAGATGTATAAAAATGGTGTTTGTTGTTGAGGAGAATTTCAGAAAAATAATGAGGGAGATGAAGTTGTGAGGTATTATGTGAGGGTTTTATGAAAAGAAAAGAGAAGGAGAAAAAGCCCATAAGTTGCAACAAGCCCAACAACTCAAATTGAGTCGGTTTCCACTAGAATTTTCGTCTCAAGCCTACTATAACTCAAGACGGAGAATATTATTATTATTATTATTATTATCCGCCCAAAATATTTATTTTATATAACTTAAGAATTAAAATATAATATTTATAAAAATCATAAATAATAATAAAATTAATTAAATTAAATAATCTAAAATATAAATAAGACAATGGAACGGTTAATTAAATTATATTTGCCGAAATGGAAAATTCGCGGGTGTTACAATCACCCCAACTTTTAAAAAGTTTCGTCCTCGAAACTTGAAAATAGAAATGAAAAGTCATATAAAAATAAAATCGGAGTTTTGAAATCGGTAACCAAAACATTAAAAGGTTACTTATCGTAAGAATCAAAATCCTTTCAAAAGTTTCAAATAAAATTTTCCGACAGAACCAGATTCTCATCAAAGGAACGGAAGTGCTCTCGTTGCGCATTCAAGAGCATCACATTCCAAATCGAAGATATGGTCAAAAGCAAATCATTTGTGTAAATCGAAAATCAAAGTACTTTCAAAAACATTAATGAAGAGTTTTCAAAAGTATAAGTCTCATTCATGGAACGAAATTGTTCTTGTCGTGCACACAAGAACGCTAACTTTCCAAGTCAAGGACAATTTAAAACAAAAATCACTTGCCGACAAGCGCAGAACAAGTTATTAAACGTTTCAAATAACGTGTTCTAACATCCGATCAACGTCAAAATCAAAAGAAAAGGCAATTCACTCAAATTTTCTTTTGCAAAGGTCAAAATAGAAATAAAGGTTTCATTTCTAAATTCAAAAGGAAGTCAAATTCCTGAAAATATAATATTAAACTTTTGACAACGAAATCATAAGTAGATCAAAGCTAGTTAGAAATTGAGCAAAGTTAAAAGTAACTCGGGTTTAGCAATTAAAAATCAATAAAAAGGAGTTATACTCATACAACAAAAGGGTAACTAAATCAACTTCTCATTTTCAAACCTTTAAAAATAGGGAGGGTTTTGTAAGAGTATAAACTTTTAACAACGAACCAAAAATGGTAGTTTGAAATGTTTAGAAATTTTATGAATTGAAAAGTAACTTAGATATCATGAAAACAAGATACGCTAAGAGGGTTCAAACTTAACCGACAAAAGAGATATGATGAACTTCCTAGGAGAAGAGTTGAAATCGAATCTACAAGGATATCGAAGATAGAGTTTCACAAGTTACGAGTATCACATTTAAGGGAGGAGCATGATGAAGCGAAGAAGAGACGTATGAACGGAAACGCTTATGCTTAAGGAAGGAAGGAATTTAAACGACAAGGAAACGCCAGAAAGTGAAATCTCAAATGACAACACGATCCTAGACGGCTTCTAAAACTTCCTAATAAAGTAAATCTCACCACCATATTACCTCCGAGGATTACTCAAGATAACTTACGTCACTCTACATCTAAGCTATTCCATAAAACAAGGTACTTCACCACATTTGTGATTCCATAACTCTTCAAATATAAATCATCTATAAACGATTTCCAAGAAAGATCAAAACTACTAAAACAGTTACACACCTAACCAACTATCGACTACTAGGAGTTCTCACTATGTTAAAATCCTCAATCAAAGGTCAAAATCTCAAGGTCTTTATACTTTCTAACACTCCAAACCAAACTCTTATCCACACCCGAATTCGCAAGCATAGATGATCACATTCCCCAAATCATAAGGACCACCAACCAAAAGTAAATAGGTTTGTCATACAATTTTTTTTCCTACCCAACTCAACTCAAGTTCCACTAATCCAATTTGACGAAATCAAGGTTCACAAAGAATCCTCAAAGAGCATCTCACTCACTCTACAACGTAGCCAACAACGCCATCACTCCACTAAAGAAACAAGAGCAATAACTAGGTCAAGAAATGATAGGAAATTTCAAGGGAATACATGAACATGACGGGGTGTGAGATTAAAGGAGTCAACAATAAAGGTAACTAGTTAACACCAGTAAGAGACATTAGAATTACAGAGGTATTCAAGGTAAGGAAACAACAAGTAACTTTTATACTTAAGAATTAAATCTAATCAAGGTATAAGCAGAGGGAAGGAAGATGATTAAAGACACGAAGGGGGATTTCAAGGCTTAACCCATACGCTTCCTAAGACTTAAGGTTCTCTCTAACAAGGTCACGCCTATTAGGATATCGTACCATCATAACAAAACGACCAAATTCCAAAACGAGGGTCAAGGCAATTCATCTCATTCCTTATATGCAAGTCTCTCTTAAAGGGTTACACCTCTATGGCTGATCAAGGTAAAAATAAACGCTCGCTTAAGGGTTGATACATTGGTTAGACTCATCGTTCACCTATCCTATCACATATTAGGATATCCCTAAAGTAAGTCTACCACTCAAGTATAACAACGTCTCTTTATCTCAAGTTCTCGACACAACCTCGATGTTTTAAAAACCAAAGAACGAATTAACAAAGACTTCTCAACCAAATTCCCAAAGGACAACTAATATCAAATCACATCACCATTCTATTCGGGATCATTAACATCTAAGGTTGGGTTTTCTTCCAAATTCATATCCTCAACTTATCTCATGTTTACTCCTAAGGTGACGACACTCAACCTACTAAGCTTTCAAATCCCGAACATAAACAACAAAGCCAAGTTCTATAATTTTAATCACATAGGCAACTTATTTCTGACACAAGAATCCACCAATCAATTATATTTACTTGGTCAAGGAACTAGGTATAAGAATCACTAAGTATTTATCATCACATTACCTAAGTCTTTCTAACATCCTGACCTCTCAAAACTAGGGTTAAACACAAACAAATTCCACAAAAGGTAAATTATTCGACCAAAGTTAACATTCCATAAGGCAAAGATGAAGGGGTACATGAGGGGCATTATAAGGAGAAAAGGTATAAAGACCACTCCTAAGATATGGAATAAGAGTTGCGAAAGGCATAGAAGCACAAAGATAAGAGAATATGACAAGGTGCTCGAAGAGGGGGAGGTATCTTCAAGACGGTAAAGAAATCCTTCAAGAGAAAGAGATCCACAAGCAAGGTGTTATGGGAGGAGAAGTAAAAACGAAGGATAAGTCGAGTGAGTACTAAGTTAGTTCCCAAGGTTAAGCAAAAGAGAGCTTATGAAGGAAAGGATGAGCATCACAGGATAAAAGTAAGGAAAGGTTGATCAAGTATAGAAAACACACCCATAACGGTGTCGGGAGGACCGGCGGTTCCGATTTGATTCTCGACAAGAGTGACTCTTCTTGGCTCGGCTTCCGGAGCATTAGGGAGAGGAGGAGGGATAGTCTTCTTCTCGGGGCAATCCTTGACGAGATGTCCGGGCTTCTTGCAATGGTAACACTTCAAGGGTACATCCTAGCATCCAATCCCGGGGTGATAAGCGTAGCTTTTAAAGTAAAACAGAAGAGAGTTTCGAAGGAGGATAAGCACTAAGAGATAAAGAATAAGGCAAGATACACAAAGAACGAGAAACACTTTCAAGGTAGTAGAAGCATTCTTTAAAGGTGAACAAATCTTCAATCCTCAAAGAATCGGCACCAAATCTTGATCTTCGTATAGGTAAGCTCACGGTCATTGATTCAAAAACACAACAATTATTAAATGACCATCAACAAACATGTTAGTACCTAACAAAGAGCAAACACACTACAGACTACCACCTTAGGTCCTTAAGTCTACCCATCTCTCATTCATTATTCAAGGTCAAGTTCAAGGTTAAATTCGGGGTACACGTGTGTGCGTCGGGAGCAACATATGCTCTGATACCAACTGTGACACCCCTCGATAGGGCATCAAAATTAAAGCGGAAATCACGAGATTTTTAAAACTTTTAAGAGTTTAAAGTACGAAATTCACCATAAGTGATCAACAAAAATGAAAAGAAAGATAATTAAGTTTTACAATTTAAAACAAGTGCGTTGGGGAAAAGATATCCCACGAATAAACACAAGTCTAACGATAGGTGAGTCTAAGCAACCTATAACTAAGGTCCAAGGGTCAACGTTCTCGCTAGCTCACACGTCTTCCCCATAATCTGCATCACGAACCTGTCATTCATGTAAACATGAACGCCACAATCAGTGGGGAGTAACTCAGGGTTCTCCCAGCCACAATATGTCAAAATGCACATAAGCAAGAACTTAATTAAACATATTAATCATGCATCATACTTGAATGATATGAACAAGGGAATATAATGATAATCATAACGATATAGGCATGTTGCATTCTTAATGAGATAGGCATCGAATCATATGAATAAGGTAAACAACGGATCAATATAATAGAAAATACATGGATGGAAACCAATAGCCATTAATTTGAAAGCCTCTTAACAACCATTGCACGGGACGTGGCTACTAATGTCACATTCATACTTATGGCTTGCATCTCACCATAAGAACGGATGGGAACATCAATCCCGGCGATCATATCGCAACTAGGGGCTTACATCTCACCACTAGTATCCGATAGGACCAAGACTCTCACAAACAATCATAGAAGACGTGCAATCTCGTATATAAGAACACTCCAATGACCGTAACAAGCAAGACATTTACAAAGGCTTTGACTCAAAACAAGACAAACCCGTAGACTCCAACCTCCTGGTAGGACGACGATCATAATACGGTCCTAGTCTAAATCTGGCCAGACTCTCGGGATGGACGACACCCGATTCGACATACAATCCCAAATCGTATCCAAGACTCGATCCATGACACCTAGCCGTGCCCCAAGGTCGAGTAACCCCAATCGGAACAATGGTACCTAGCCGTACCCCAAGGTCCGAAGAGGCGGAAGGAAGATAGCCCAACTCGGAAACAATGGCACCTAATCGTGACCCAATGTCCGAGGGCAAATAAATAAGGAATGTCGAGTAGTCGCACAATGCAAAACGTCACACTCCGATCACAAGTACGAGTAACAATAGTTTGCATGAACATAACATCAATAAGTCTTATATTAACCAAATACCAATAAGGGAGAAGATACATGCATAAACCATTGATCATTAGAGGTTACAAGTGAAAAGGAGCTCACAGGGGACTCCCAGCCGGTCAGTAGACCGGCTGCCGGTCCACCGGCTGGGACAACAAGCCAAAATCAAAATTTAAATAAAACTTACAGTGTACTCCCAAATGGTCAAGAGAGACCGCCGCGCACACCCTACTGGACTACGACCAAATTTCAAAACTCTCATAAATCCTTCATGCACTCCCAATGGCCACCCTCACCCATTGCTGCAGTCCCTACTGAATACAACCAAATTTCCAAAAACACAAAAAAACCTTCATGTACTCCCACTGTCACACCACCTGGCTGCACGTCACCCTACTGAATACGCCAAAACTCAAAATCACCTAAAATCCTCGGTGTACTCCCAGTAGGGTCAAGAGACCGCCGCCACCCCGACGGGACTACGGGCTTTCTAAAATGTGTTCAAAACTTACAGGGATCTCCCACCCGGTCAAGAGACCGGCTGCCACCCCTACGGAGTACATACTCACGGTTCCAATGCACCGACTTCCAAACCATTTGAAACCAACACAAATCGTTTCCCATCAATTGTTTACGTATCCTAGCATGATTCTAACTCGGAAAAACAACATATTTGAGACGGAAATCCAACAATTACGAATTTAAAGCAATAAAGAATGAAACTTTCAATGAAACATGTGAGAAATTCATATGAGGATACAATCCAACCAAAATTCAAGTAGAACACAACAAAAATCAGATTTCAACATTTGAAAGGTTAAATTAACAAACAAAGCACATAAATTTTAACATAAAAGTCGAGTAACCCATCACCGTTACCTTTTTGCACTTAAATCCACAAAAGACTCGTCTACCTTTCAAGAATCCACTTCCGGGTCAACTAAAACTTCTCCTAAACATAAGAAAACACAAAATAAGACTAAAAATCGAAACTAGAAAAAGGGTACCATATAGAGGATGGCTCGACAGCCCCAATAATGGAGGAAAGTCGGATCTTTTCTTACCTAGAAAGAAGGAGGGCGATGAGAGGAAGAGATAGACGCGAAAATCACTTGAATCGGATAAGAATTGAGCAAATTATGGTGTTTTGAAGTTTTGAAAGGTAGATGTATAAAAATGGTGTTTGTTGTTGAGGAGAATTTCAGAAAAATAATGAGGGAGATGAAGTTGTGAGGTATTATGTGAGGGTTTTATGAAAAGAAAAGAGAAGGAGAAAAAGCCCATAAGTTGCAACAAGCCCAACAACTCAAATTGAGTCGGTTTCCACTAGAATTTTCGTCTCAAGCCTACTATAACTCAAGACGGAGAATATTATTATTATTATTATTATTATCCGCCCAAAATATTTATTTTATATAACTTAAGAATTAAAATATAATATTTATAAAAATCATAAATAATAATAAAATTAATTAAATTAAATAATCTAAAATATAAATAAGACAATGGAACGGTTAATTAAATTATATTTGCCGAAATGGAAAATTCGCGGGTGTTACATTTGTGGAAAGATTAAAGAGTAATCTATTCTAATCTACTCCTAATCTAAGAGGAATTTCTAATGTGGGGCCTCTCTACTCTCAAAACTTCATACCTTGATTATTTACAAGTGGGGTATATATAGTAGAGCTTCATTAGGTTAACTAAGGCTAAATTAGTAATTACATTTTTGAGTTTTAAGCAGGGAAATGCTAGTCTTTTCGGAGAGATGAGCATCTCGGCTGAAGACGCCGCAATCCGTCCGTCCAGGAGGGGAATCCGCTCGGATTCTTGCAGGGGTGGATGAGCGTCTTTCTGCAAATCCGCTCGGATTGTAATAGAGGAATCCGAGCGTCTTCGAGGCTTGGACGCTCAGATTATGTTTCTTGGACGGGCGTCTTGCCTCTTTGGCCGCTCGGATTCTGCGCCAGAATCCTTCTCTTCACTTTCTTTTAATTATTGTAAGATTGATCTTTAGTTCTCGCCCTCCTAGAAGATAGGAAATTCCGCCTAATTATCTTCTTTCCCACAAAACATATGAAATGCACTAGGAAAGCAAATAGGAAGGATTTGACGGATAAAATGGCTATGGAATGTTATAATAGTATGCAAAATAGGCTCAATTGGGGGACTAAATGTGCGCAAATAATGGTCACATCAACTAGTGGCAAAAGGTTTCACTCAAGTGCACGGATTGCATTATGATGAAATCTTTGCACCCGTAGTTATGCTGCATTCCATTCGGATAATCTTAGCGATTGCCGCTTTTCATGACTATGAAATTTGGCAGATGGATGTGAAAACCGCCTTCTTAAACGGTTATTTGGAGGAGGAATTGTACATGGTACAACCCGAAGGTTTCATAGATCCTGAAAATCCTAAGAAAGTATGCAAGCTTAAACGTTCCATTTATGGACTTAAGCAAGCTTCTCGGAGTTGGAATCATCATTTCGACCAGGTGATAAAAGAGTATGGTTTCACTCGATCGGTCGAGGAACCATGCTTATATGTCAAGTCGAGTGGGAGCAAGATTGTTTTCTTGATATTGTATGTCGATGATATACTCTTGATTGGGAATGACATTCCTCTCTTATCTTCGGTAAAAGGATGGTTGAAGAACCATTTCTAGATGAAAGATCTGGGTGAGGCACAACGCTTATTGGGAATCCGTATCTATCGAGATAGATCACGACGGATGTTATCACTAAGTCAGGAGTCTTATTTAGATACGATTCTTGAAAGGTTCAGCATGACCAACTCCAAGAAGGGGAACCTTCCAATGACTTCTGGGATGCATTTGAGCAAGTCTCAGTCACCCAAGACACCTGAAGGGGTTGAACGCATGAGTCACGTTCCTTATGCATCAGCCATAGGATCAATCATGTATGCCATGATATGCACACGTCCAGACGTGGCATATGCATTGAGTATGACGAGTCGGTACCAAGGCAATCCAGGTGAAACACACTGGATGGCTGTTAAAAACATCCTTAAGTACCTGCGGATAACAAAGGACTGGGCATTGACTTATGGAGGAGATACTAAGCTATGTGCAATCGGTTACGCAGATGCTAGCTTCCAAACGGATCAAGATGATTCGAAATCCCAGTCTGGATTCGTCTTTACTCTTAATGGTGCTGCGGTCACCGGAAAAGTTCCAAACAGAAGTTGTAGCAGATTCTACTATCAATCTGAGTACTATGCCGCTTCGTAAGCAAAAGAAAGGAAGCTATATGGATGCGTCAATTCTTACAAGGACTAACCATAGTTCCTAGTTCGAATGACCCAATCACCATCTATTGTGATAATAGAGGTGCCATATTCCAGGCTAAGGAGCCTAAGTCTAGCAACAAGTCTAGACATGTACATCGGTAGGCTCACCTGATCCGTGATTACGTGGAGCAAGAGGAGATAGTGATTGACAAGATTGCTTCGGATGACAATATCGCGGATCCTCTCACTAAACCATTGAAATATGATAAGCATGAAGGGCACGTTATTTCCGTGGGAATTAAACGTGTTCCTGAGTTGTACTAGTTGCTTATGGATTCGATACATTTTCTTTTTCATATGCTATTTATAACTTCATCGTTTTTCATATTTTGTTTTTCATGTGGATTGTACGACAACATTGAACGCCACAAAGTGAACTGAATTACATTATATTTGTTTTGGTCCGTAATCGCCTACATGAGCTGATAACTCTGGCTATTATATTGTGAAGTTGATTGATGGTGGGTTCAACGAGCCATAAGTCAAACGGTTGGCTGATCGATCACAGATACGAGTTATAAAGATACCTCGTAGGACATTGTGATAACGTAATAGAGTCCTAAATGTTTAAAAACATTCGGTGCCAGGTCGTGGATTGGACGTCCATTGTGTTCCTAGAGTCGATTCTTTTGACTATCGACTGTCTCTTGAGATTAAGGCAGTTTTTGGGTGACTTTGGTTTCTTTCTCATGGTCGACCGTAACAGGAGGCTAAGCAGATTTTTACTGGGTCATTTCATACTGTGCTTGTATCTGCAGGATTCGAGTTGAAGGAAATATCCAACTTTTATCAGGTTTAGTCATTTCTCAGGGCCACTCGAGGAGTTGTAACTGAAATGCATGGCCATGCTCGAATGATGATTCGTTTATTAGTTAAGTTACTCTATAGTCGGGAAAGCCACTCTTGATATTGATCACTTGTAAAATACGACCTTTGTGAATACGGATTTTGCAAATTGTTTTACATTGAGTGGGAGAAATTAAGGATATGAGAATCGGTTATCGCACACACACTTGTGAGGACAAGTGGGAGATTGTTGGAGCTAGTGTCCTCCACAGTTAGTGTGATAACGTGTATAAATCTCTTATAGGTTCACAGGGTATACTTAGTATTTTATCAGTTGATTAACGTTTACTAATAATGGTTGGCTTGCTAGAAGTTTGACGTTATTATCATACGATGGCGGTGATCAATCGGCCCTAAAAGTCACACCTAAAGGATGTGTTTGAGAGATGTGATTATATGAAAATATAATCACATTGATGCCTTATATGACTAAAAGGTTAGTCCATGTATTTGACTAAAAAGTTAGTCAATGTGATGATAAGACGATTATTTAATACAGTTAAATAATATCAAATTTGAGACAATTAATTGTTAATTCGTAAATTGAATATAAATTGTTATATTTAATTAATGTATATAATGTTAGCTTAAACGAATTAAGATGTTAATTCGTAATTAAACATAAACGGTTATATTTAATAAGCAAATTATAAATATGCGATATTTATAGTTAATGTATATATTATACGAAATTGTCATAATAAATGATGACAGACCGGTATTAATAAATCGACTACAAACTGTAGTGTGTGGACTTATTAATACGTGACGACATAAATGACAATTGATAAATATACACATTTTATACATTTTGACAACAACCTAAAATAAGAAGATTTTCTCCTTATTTTTGGTTGTTGATCACTCGATTTAAGGAAGGAAAAAGAAGAAAAATATCTTCCCTATTATATCTCCTTTTGGACGGTTAAAAGAGGAGAGAAGGGGATCATTTTTCTCACTTGTTTTTGACCTAATATTCTCATCACTAAAAAAAACCCTAAATAATTATTAGAAATTAGGGTTTTCTTTCTAGCAAGAAAGAGGCATTTCTCGGAGCATCTTGGGTGCAACGATTAGGAGAATATCGATCTCGATATTTGTTCTTAGGCCAAATTGCTAGGACCGGAGGTTAATTCTAATCTCTATTCTTTTGTTTATGCAATTTCGTTTATGACTCGTAATTTCATATGTCATAATTTCGTTATAATCCGAAATTTCTTGATGAAATATACCGATATTTCCCACACAAACATATATATGGTGGAGTATTAGAAGTTTCTTTAGATTGACGCATTAGCTCATAAAAAACCAGCTCTTTTATGGCAGTTTGATTCACGTCATATGCGAGCCTTATCCATGTCATTTGTTAAATAGACTCTCTATTTTAGGTATCTCCAGGTTGACCCTCCAGATTAAAAAATCCCCCAAAAGTGAGTTCAACAACTCAACTTGACTCATGTTAGTTTGATCTTTATGGGTAGTGACACAAGGTCATAATCCATATATAATAAATCAAATTCATTACTTAGATCTTTGCCACTACGATCGAATCGTAATGTTTTAGTACCTTGTTCAATTGGTTCTCAACATCATTTAGAAATTTCTCAAATGCTTCACTTTATATTTGATTAAGTAAATATACCCATATCTACTTAAATTATTGTTAAATGTGACGAAATAGTCATAAATTCTCCTTGCGGTGATGCTCATATTACTATATACATCGTCATGTATTAGTCCTAACAAATCACTTGCTCGTGTTCCTTTACCACTAAAGGGAGTACGAATCATATTGCAAAGGAGACAAGATTCGCATATTCCATATGATTGAAAAATCAAATGGTTCAATAAATCTAGTCGACACTAGCCTTTAAATGCGTTTCTCATTTATGTAACCTAATCGAAAAAGGTAAAATGCACAAATCATTTGAATCACTTGTTATGAGTCTTTTGGATTGTACTACGAAGATATCTTTGCTTGAGTTGGAAGTGTCTAAAACTTGAATACCATTAAGAGAATTGACTTAGCTCCCAGCCATGTCAATTTTCGAACAAAATACAACGATTGTTTTTGATGGCGAAATATGAATCCTTTCATGTCTAACATGAAATAATGTTTAGATATAATGGGTACATAATCACTATTATGTAGATTACAACTTAAAGCTATTAGCTAAAACAAGTACATAAGTCCCTCTTGAAGTGGCGGCTACCCTAGCTCCATTTCGTTGTCGGGGATCTACATCACTCTTGTTTAGCTTTTCCACATTTCCAAGTCCCACTTGGAGTGATAAGTCCAACTTTGATATCTTCCAAATACATGGGGCAATTACGCTTCCAATGGCCCATGGCATTACAATAATGACATTTGTGGTAGGATTGGGCACCCTTCTTGGTTTTAGTTGTGGTAGTCTCACTCTCAACTTCCAATTCACAATCGGATATGGGTCTCTCACCCATCTTTGCCTTTCCTTTATTAATACCAATACTCCTTTCAGTTACAAGGACACTCTTGCTAGAACTCCCACTGAATTTAATATTTCTCCTTGTTTCTTCAAACAAGGATGCCTTGGGTTTTGTTAGATTTTCTTCACAAGATTTTCTTTCCAAGGTGGTGGGCAATAATATTGGAGTGGGTGGTGTGGAGGTGGTAAAGAAGCAAAGATTTCCATCCTGACCAATGTCAGCGCGTAATTCTCTAATCGTATCTTTGTCATACTCGGAGCACTTCTCATCGAATGATTGGAGCCATGAATTAATAGTGATTGGTGTAGGATTATTAGATGAATCCATTGCAAATAAATAACTACAAAAACGGAAACGAAGGAAATAATTAACATTTATCGTTTTAATAATACTCGTAAATTTCAATACAAGTATTGCATTTATATAGTGACCTCTACCCAACTATTATAAATGATCCCGAGATCCAAATTCATATTAATACGGGTACGGTGAGATGAGTCATCCCTTATTAATATAACTCGGTGGATTAACTTCTTAATCGATTCTACTTCTAGAACTCTCGGTCGATAAAAATTACTCTAATTTTCATCTTTAGCCCGGAACACATGCGACTACGGTCACGAATACTTCCGTTGAGCTCAATCCAAATTTCGATGTAATAACATTTTATTACCCACTTACCCAACGTAACAAGTTTAGTACCCCGGTGAGCCGAATCTACTTCCTTATGAAATTGGGATTCATGGTTTCTACTATTTGGTAAGGCTAATTCTCAATTATTAAAAGTGAGAGGTCTTGTCAATTTATTATCTATCACGTTTTAAGTGAACTAAAGCGGTGAACTACGATAATTGTAATTGACACGGTCGATGACTCGATATGATATGCATGTGTTGTTATGGCGATTTGGCAATGCATGTAACATATTAAAAGAAATGCAAAGCAATAATAAAGATTCCTAGTATGGCCTTCCTAAAAATAGAAAATCAAATAATCTATTACATATTCGGAAACCAACTCCTTTGGTCCCTTGAATCTTCAAGTGGCACGCCTCCCAAGAACACCGTCTTTGTTGGAACGCCTTTCCGAATGACACCGTCTTGAAGAAGCTCCATAATTACAAATAATAATAAAAATACAAAGCTATTCTTATTATACATTTGTAATATGAAAAACTAGTAAAATAAAAGTGATACGAGATCACATTAAATTACAACCGAATCAATATTCCCTTTCATTACGGGTAATATCGATTAATACTAAGGCCATACTAAGATAAAATTACATAATTCAAAATTATATAAATTAAAGACATTCAACAATTGAAATATTCAGCATTATAATATGTATCTATCATGCCAAATTATGTGCCAAATCGCCCTATTTAACTTATATCGTATATATATATATATATATATATATATATATATATATATATATATATATATATATATATATATATATATATATATATATATATATATAACCCTTGGTTTTATGGAAATGCGTGATCGTAACTTCTTAAAATCACAAATTAACACTTAAATCACATCTAAGCTCAAGTTAATTATCCGAATACTCTTAGGACTCAAAAATTAGTCATCACTCAATTTTTGACAATAATTCAACTTGATTTAATTTATATGCTCATTTTTTACCTTAAAATCATAACATTTATGAAATAAATCCAAATTAAATTACAATAATTTCAAAATTTGAATTTTAAATTTTTAAACATTCTGGAATATTTCCATGACACTCATAATATCAAAAATCATGGTTAAAATTTTCGAAATAATTTTGAAAAAATATAGTTGCAATTTATCGGTTTTATCTCATAAAACATCTAAAGTATCCAAAAATTACTCCCATTAATTTTACAACTTTATATCTGATAAGTGGGATATTTATGCAACCTAAAATAATTTTCTCATGCCATGCAATTCGTTTTAGCTATTTATGCTAAAATAGTCACTATTTATGCCATTTTTACACTAAAAATTCATAAATTATGCTAAATGAGATCATTTCATCTCGAAATTTACATACACTGTATACATCATTCATGTGACAACATATTAAAGTTTAATGGCGTAATTCGAAATTTAACTATTTTTAACCATTTTACGTCTTTTAATCCATTTTTATCTCATAAAAATCATAAATCATGCAATATTAATCCAATTAATAAGAGATTTTACACACAACTTGTAAAATATGCATGTGAGGTCATATAAAATTTTCATGGTCAGAGAATAAGTTTAACCATTTTTAGTCATTTTAACCTCTATTTATGCTATTGTTACACTAAAAATTCATAAATCATGAAATATTAATCACATTAATATGATATTTTACATGCAATACATAAAATATTCATGTGAGGTCATACTAAAATACCATAGCCAGTAGTGAAGGTTAACTTATTTTAGTGAATAAAAGTTCATTTTAATCATAAAAATGTAATAAAATCACTACAAATCATTAAAATGAGCAATAAATTTCCATAAATCATAAAAATGACCTAAAAACATTTTAGGACCAGAATACATAAGATACATAATTATTTCGTGGCTTACTCATATAAATCACAAATTTATAGTTTTATATGTTAACATTTTAACTCGGAAAAACAATAACCGATTATGCATGCAACATCCTATGCTATGATACCACTTGTTAGGTTCATATACCTCTTATTAGACTCCTCTAATAGTAAACTAATTAACTTCTTAATTATTTGTTCTTTAGATCTAGTGCATGCATAACAAAATAAGAGATTTATGAGAAAATAATGTCCCTTACATTGTAATTTTTGGATTTATGGGCACAAGTAAGGTCTCCTAACTTCACTTGTTCTTGAGCTATGATGAGTATTAGGATGATCCTCCTAAACTCTAAATTAAGAGCTCTCCTCTTGATTGCACCCAAGATTTAACCCTTATCACTACTAAATAATATTTGCTAGATATTTGTTTAGTAGTCTACCTTAAAATTGATTACTAATACTCATATATTACACTAATAATATTAGTAATGTAGTTGAACAATTTGGATTGAATCTTCTCATAATTTTAGAGAAAGATTAAAGAGTAGAGAGAATATTTTGCATGTGTAAAAGGAGTATGCATAAAGTGAATGAGTATAAGAACAAAAACCTCCAAAATATGAAGGGTGTACCGGTTTTGGGGAGGGAGGAGGACCAATATATGGTCCTTCACTTTTTATTTTGTTCTTCTCAAAACCTTAGGCATGTAAGGCTAGTGTAGTGCAGACTTATTATTTAAATTTTATCACATAATATAATATAAGCACAACCCACTACTATTTCCTCCAATTCGGTCCACTTACATAAAATGTACTACCATTTTATTTTGTCAGTTTGTTAATTGTAACACAATATGTCACATGTAGTATGTTACATGTTATTAATTAATTTAATGCATATTTATCACATAAATATCATTTTATAAATTAATTAAATTACATACAACAAATTGACTAGTGATACTTGCTCACATAACTAAAATGGGTCATATAATTATAATTCACAACATCTTGTAATTATAATTAACCATTCATTCTTATCTCTATTGTTTCTCAAACAATAAACAATTTTAGTAATAAAATATTTCAATTACTAAAATAAATGTTATTTAATCCCATTACAATAAGATATAAACATTGTCTCTCACAAATTGAATTGTTCAATTTTAAGGAATTGATCAACTTGTATCGTCATACAATTAATCAACTTTACTGATTAGGGCATCATCCTTTAGGTGTGACCTTAAGGGATCAACTGACCGCCACCGTCCCACGACAGTAATCTCAAACTCTAGCAAGCTAATCGTTACCGATTAATGTTGATCAGTTGACTATATAAATGAATCATCCCTTACGTATTCTTAATATGAGATTTGATTATGATATTTAAATCATGTGATCGCACTATTGTTGAGGACACATATTCCAACAAGCTATACCATGGAGTGAGTTTAAGAGAGCTATGCGCCGAGAGTTTGTACCTGAGCATGTTCGTAGTAAGCTGAGGGAGGAGTTTGATGATTTCAAAATGACTCCGGATATGACTGTGGTTGAGTACTATCATAAGTTTAATGAGAAGTCTAGGTATGCAGAGGACATGGGGTTGAACCAGGAGAACCTGACGCTGAGATTTGAGAAGGGCTTGACCTACAAGATAATGGAGAAGTTACCAGTTGGGGTCCTTGCAGATGTTAATAAAGTGTATGAGCGAGCAGGGAGAGTTGAGAGATTGGTCGAAATGGCCAAAGAGAACAGGGAGAGAGGTCCCGAGAAGAGGAAGGCTGAGAGTGTGGGTGGTGATCAGCCCAGCTACAAGAGGGGCAACCATAACCAAGCGAGGGCTTACTCATCGGGATCGGGTTTTAGTGGTGGAGCTTCCTATGGGCGTGGCCGTGGTGGTGGTAGTAGGAGCTTCGGTTTATCTTGCTACAACTGTGGCGTTATGGGCCACAAGAGACATGAGTGTAATAGTGCTGTGGGAAGGGGTTTTCAAAGGCCATCACAGGGGAGTTTCTCTCAGGGTCCGTCTCAGAGTTATGCTAGCAACAGGCCGGCTGGGTTATGGAACAATCAAGGAGGTAAGAATAACAACAACGGTGGATCTAACCGCAATGGTGGTAATTCTTATTAGAGACCGGCAACTAACAACAACCAGGGGTCGGCTCCCAAGCCGTCTAATTCCAGGGAGGTGGACAGAAGACCAGTGACAAGTTATTCATGATGGACAAAAAAGCAGCTAAAGATGATGCTCACGTGATCACGGGTACCTTTCTTTTTAATGGTGTTTTTATTTTTGTTTTATTCGGGGGCGTCACATTCTTTTGTATCGTCGAGTCATGCTAAGCTTTTGGGTTTGGGAGAGTTTGAGTCTGTAAAAGATGAGGTTTTTATACCGTCGGGTGAGTCTGTATATTGTGGGAGGTTGTATAAGGGTGTATCTATGATGGTTGGGCAGGTTGACCTTCCAGTGGATTTGTTAGTGTTTCCTATGGATAATTTTGAGATGATAGTTGGTATGGATTGGCTGGGTAAGTACAAGGCTAGAATAGATTGTCATCAAAAGAGAGTCTCTTTGAGAGGTTCTAAGAGAGTAAGTGTGTCTTATCGTGGGTTTGTTGTCAAACCCAAAGTCAAAGTGATTGCAGCGGTGACATTGAAGTCTTATCTGAGGAAGGGATGTCCTTTGATTCTATGCCATGTGAGAGACCATAGTAAGGTGAGTTCGACAGCTGATCAGATACCAGTGGTGTGAGAGTTTCCAGATGTTTTTCTGAAGGAGATACTAGGTGTGCCACCAAAGAGGGATATAGATTTCAGTGTGGAGCTGAAACCAGGGACGAGGCCAATCTTTAAGGCCCCGTACCGCATGGGACCTAAGGAGTTGGAGGAGCTGAAGAAACAGCTGGATAATTTGATTGATAAGGGATACATTAGACCTATTGTATCGCCGTGGGGAGCACCAATTCTGTTTGTAAAGAAGAAAGATGGGAGTTTGAGGTTGTGCATCGACTACAGAGAGCTGAACCGGGTTACAGTAAAGAACAAGTATCCTTTGCCAAGGATAAATGATCTGTTTGGCCAGTTGAGTGGGGCAGGAGTCTTTTCGAAGATTGATTTGAGATCAAGTTACCATCAGGTGAGGATTCGGGATGAGGACATACCAAAGACCGCTTTTACATCGAGTTATGGTCACTATGAGTATGTGGTAATGCCGTTTGGATTGTTTAATGCACCAACAGTGTTTATGGATTTGATGAACCAGGTCTTCAGTCAGTTTTTGGATCGGTTTGTGGTGGTGTTCATAGATGATATCTTAGTCTATTCTAAGACTAAGGAGGAGCATGAAGAGCACTTGAGGTTAGTGTTACAGACTTTGCGTGACAATCAGCTGTATGCAAAGTTGTCTAAGTTTGAGTTCTGGCTCGAGGAAGTTGCCTTTCTGGGGCATGTGATTTCCAAGGATGGTGTAGCTGTGGATCCAACAAAGATAGAGGCAGTGTCTAAGTGGGAATCACCGAATAATGTGGCAGAGATCAGGATTTTCTTGGGTTTGGCAGGGCACTATCGTCGGTTCGTGAAAGACTTTTCAAAGATCGCCAGACGTATGACAACGTTGATGAGGAAAGAGAACAGATTTCGTTGGGATGAAAGTTGTGAGACGGCGTTCCAAACATTAAAGGAGCGTTTGACCACAGCTCCAGTCTTAGCTTTACCTGAAGGGTGTGAGAACTTTGAAGTATATGCAGATGCTTCACAGAATGGGTTAGGATGTGTGTTGATGTAGAATGGGAAAGTAATTGCCTATGCTTCTAGGCAATTGAAACCGTATGCGGAGAACTATCCGACACATGATCTAGAGTTGGGTGCAGTTGTGTTTGCTCTCAAGATTTGGAGGCACTATCTTTATGGAGGGACATTTAAAGTGTTTTCAGATCACAAGAGTCTCAAGTATATCTTTACTCAAAAGGAGCTGAACATGAGACAGAGGAGGTGGATGGAGCTGATAGGGGACTATGACATGGATATCATATACCATGAAGGGAAAGAGAACGTGGTTGCTGACGCGTTGAGCAGAAAGAGTGTGCATTCTCTATGCACAGTTATGTCCTTGATGAGGTTGAAATATGAGATGAGGAAGATGGGGATACATGTGATACAAAAAGGGGATACTAGAGGGGACTTGACAGTGGAGCCAGATCTTTATGGTGATATTCGCAGGAAGCATGCTCTTGATCCTAAGATTCAGGAGTGGAGAGCTGGAGTAGATAAAGGGACAGTGTCCCGGTTCTCTATTCATACAGATGGGAGTGTTCGGTTTGATGGAAGATGGTGTGTTCCTAGTGATGAGGAGTTGAAAAAGATAATCATGACAGAGGCTCATTGCACATCGTATTCAGTATATCCAGGTGCTGACAAGTTGTATAAAGATTTGAAGAAGACTTTCTGGTGGTCTGGGATGAAGAGGGAAACAGCTGAGTTCATGGCACGATGTTTGACATGTCAGAGAGTTAAGGGAGAGAAACGACGACCACTAGGTAAGATAAAGTCTCTTGAGGTACCTGAGTGGAAATGGAAATCTCTCTCTATAAACATTATAGTGGGTTTACCGAGGAGTCAGCAGGGTAACAACATGATATGGGTGATAGTTGACCGTTTGACTAAGTCAGATCACTTTATTCATATGAAAGATACATGGAGTAAGGTTTAGTTGGCTAAAGGGTACATGAAATATGTGGTGAGGTTACATGGAGTCCCTAAGGACATTGTGTCAGATTGGGATGCGAGGTTTATTTCTCGATTTTGGCAAGAGTTGCAGGGGATGATGGGAACTACCTTGAAGATGAGTACTGCTTTTCATCCTGCAATAGATGGATAGACGGAGAGGACTATCAAGACCTTGGAGGATATGTTACGAGCTTGTGTGATGGAGTTTGGTGGTAGCAGGGAGGATAGGTTGGATCTGATCGAGTTTTCTTATAACAACAACTATCACACGAGTATTGGGATGGCACCGTTTGAGGCTTTGTATAGAAGGAGGTGTAGGACTCCGATTTGCTGGGATGATAGAGCTGAGGCAGTGGTTTTAGAACCACAAATGGTACGGGAGATGATAGAACAAGTTAAGGTGATTCGGCAAAAGATGAAAGCGGCCCAGGATCGACATAAGAGTTATGCAGATCTACATCGCCGTGACATAGAATTTCAGGTTGGGGATACGGTTCTTCTGAAAGTATCTCCTATGCGTGGGGTTATGAGGTTTGGTAAGAAAAGGAAGCTGACCCAGAAGTTCATCGGACCATATGAGATTTTGGATCGTGTGGGAGAGGTTGCTTACCGGTTAGCGTTACCAACAGCTTTGGATCGTGTGCATAATGTGTTTCATCTGTCTCAGTTACGGAAGTAAGTGAGTGATCCCTCCCACGTGCTAGAGGTGGAGAACATAGAGTTGGATGAGTCATTGTCTTATCTTGAGGTGCCAAAACAGATTCTTGATCGCAAGGTTCGGCAAACTAGGTCCGGGGAAACGGTGTTGCTTAAGGTCCTATGGTCTAATCACGAGGTTGAGGAATCTACTTGGGAGGCGGAAGAGGCTATGAGGGAGCGATATCCGTCTCTTTTTGATCAGGTATGTGTGGTTATGGGGACGTAACTATGTTTCTTTTAGGGGGTAGGAGATGATCGCAAAAGGTTTTGGTGTGGTTTTATGTTAGTTTTGGTACAGTTAGTAGTTGCTTTGAGTCGGTTGAGTTGTGGTTGGGAGTTTTGTTTTGAATTTTTGGTTGCGTTGTTGTGTCGTGGTTGAGTTAATATGTTTTGTTTTTTTTTTTAGTATGGGTTGAACTTCGGGGACGAAGTTCCTTTTAAGGAGGGAAGACTGTAATACTACGGTTTTCTATGCTTTTGGGTACTCTATCGAGTGGGGCTTACTCTGTCGAGTAAGCGAGTTTGGTTTTCGAAACAGTGTTCTGCTGATGGGTACTCGATCGAGTAAGTGTAACACTCGATCAAGTAAGGGTCACTCGATCGAGTAAGTGACTTACTCGATCGAGTAAGTCGGTTATGCAGGTTGTTTTAGCTGGGTTTTGTTAGCAATGCGTGATTGATATTTAAAGTATTCCGTCAGTTCCTTTGTCACTTTTTTATCTTTTCGAAAACCTCTCAAGAGAAAAACAAGTTACGTTACTTCCTTTCTTCGCGTTGCTATCAAATCCCAAAGGCTAGGGAAGTCGGATCGTCGTGTTCTTTACGCCGTTGAGTTCGTCGTGTCGTGGGTAAGATCCTTGTATAGTTTTTATGCCTTTTCGTTGATTTTGTTTAAAACCCTAACTGGGTATTTTGGGGGATTTTGGGAGTATGATGTGTATTAGATAATAATGGTATGATTATGTGATTATAGGAGGTGGTTTCGTAGAGGATCAATATTGAATAGCTGATTTGTGACGGTCGTGGTGATTTGCTTATTCCAGGTAGGGTTTCCCTACTCGGTTATTGATTACATAGTTGTTTGGTGATGGTTGTGATTATTGTTGATCTTTAACGTATTGGTATTGCATTGGTGTTGTTGTTGTATAATTGATTGTGTTTGTCTGTGTTCGCGAGGCGTGTCCTCGGCTAAGTGGAGTCACTTGCGGGAGTGGCTTCACGCCCTTGATTCGCCCTCTGTGGAACCCACCACAGGAGGGGATGTGCACATTAAGGAACATGGGTTATCGCTCGGAATAGAAGAGCGGAGATTTGGTGGGTACGGCTGCGGTCTCCTACTAGCGGCGTGGATTATCAGTTGCGATGGGTATTCTGGTGTGTAGTCAGGTGTGTGGAGATATAAAGGAGTTGGGAGTTTTGTGTGTTGTATCTTGTGTATTCTATTTTATGTAATCAGTAACTGACCCCGTTTAAATATTTTGAAAACTGTGGTGATCCATTCGGGGATGGTGAGCAGTTATTGAGCAGGTATGAGATGGCTTGCGCGAGGGATAACTAGGATGGAGTCATCACTTGTCAATAGAGTCTTCCGTTGTGTCTTTGGCTTAGTTTTTTTTTTTGGTAAAATGTAAATAATATATTGATGCTCAAAAAACCATGTACAGAATAAATTGTTCACAACCATGCTCCTATCACAAACTCATCTATATCATCTACCATACTTCAATACATATAGTAGATCATACTAGCTAGTGCAGCAATTTCTCAATCCAATGCTTATCTTTTCTTGACACTTTGTACCACGCAACATTGTTCTTTGAATCCTGTTCTGATATCCGCTTGTATCATCACCACACACCGCCAGGACTAATTATAGCACCCTCATGCCTTTGCATTCCTCTCGGTTCCGAGAAATAGTACATAGTAGCATTGAGTATACTATTCAGGACCCCATTCTTCAGTCTCGTGAACCTCCTGTGTTGCCACCAATTCTGAGTATTGGTTGCAGACATATACACACCCGTCCATTCCATCTTTGGCTTAGTTTATTTTCAGTTGGTTTGACATTTGGTTTGGAACAGTTGTATTTCTTTTACTGTTTGGGATTTTGATGTTGTAATCACTTAAACTCATTTAATTAATTAAGTACGTTTCTTTATGGTCTATTTGATATATATTATCTCGGGTAACCGAGATGGTAACACTTCCATGCATTAGGTGGTCTTGGTAAGGCACCTTGGTGGTGTATGGGGGGTGTTACAATAACACACAAAGGTTCCCATATTAGGTCAGGGGTGATGAACTAAAAGAAGATTCTGATGTTATACTCTGAATAAATTAGTGTCTTAGAAATGAAGCTAATGCATTGGAAGAAAGTCTTTCACTTTTGTACACATATTTCTACCATGCCTCCCTCTCACTCTTTTCCTTTTCCTCTCCCTGTTCCGCTGTTCCATCCCTTGCATTAAGTACTAAAGAGGCCAAATTTACAGGCTTTGTAGATAAAGGTTTATGTAAGTTATTAAACCCGGGCTTAGTTTGCCTCTATATATGTAACCTTCCATCGGTTTATTTTATCTTCATATCATGATAGGAAAGGCGGTTAATCAGAATATTTTATACGAGAAACATCGCTTACAAAAACAACAATGACTTTGGCTTATGAATTGACAGCTCATAGGTTTCCCTTTCTTTGAATCACAAGGGAAATAAGTAGGTCAGCTGCTTTCCTGCAAAATAAGTCTCTCATCATGGGAAGAAATGATGCAGTCTATCAAAGAGTTTTATCGGTCAAAGGATGCTTATGGAATTCCTAAACATAACACACATGATCACGTAAATTTTGAGGTAATTTGGCTTTGTTTCTTTTCTCCTATGTTGTTTTGTTGAGTCAATGCCAAATGAAATGTTTATAGTTATCAGAGGTTTGGTATTTATGATAGCTTATTAAACAATCTAAAAGAAAGAAGTTGATGTTGTCATTCTTTAAATATGTAGGAAAATACATGTTAGAATGTGTGTTTTTTTTATAAGGGGTACTATCTTGAACTCATCAGCTGAAGCAAAACCTACGTACGCAGCCTTCTCCTAACCATATTTTCTGCTTGATTCATCATTATGGCACGTAATTCATCGAGCAAAACCAAACAAAAACATTCAAGTAGGATTCAGAGGATGAAAGCAGCAAGAAAAAAGTGGTGATAGTAGTAAGAAAGTAAAAAAGCAAGGACCATCAGAGGAAGATGTGATCAAAACCAAACCTATGCAGGAAGTCACTGGGATTCCTGGTCTATCCTTTGAGGATGAGGACATTAATGTCCAAGTTGAGAATGATGTTATTGTTGAGGATGTTTTGGAGGAGGATATAGAGAACAATGTCTGGATCACCAAAAGAGGAAAGAAAAGTGTTGTAGTAGAGGACGAAGAGGCAGATGGCACCAATATGCTTAAGTTTACATCAGAAGACACTAAGGATGAGGTTGAATATTGGATGAATGCTGTTTATTGTTTTGTCCTGGGTGCAAATCCTCCATGGGAGGTGTTGCAAGGATTTATCCACAGGATATGGCCGAAACATAACGTTGATAATATCTCATTCATGCCTAATGGTATCTTTCTGGTTCGTTTCAAAACCAGTCAGGATAAAGAGGCTATTTTACAGGCAGGTCACTTTATGTTTGATAATAAACCTTTGATTGTAAGGTCTTGGGATGTGGATGTTGAGTTATTGTAGGAAGATGTCAAAGTAGTGCCTGCCTAGGTTAGGATCCATGACTTACCTCTCAGATTTTGGGGTAAGTGCCTACCTTCTATAGCAGGCCTAGTTGGTAAATTTCAGAGAGAAGATCAACAAAAAATTGATAAAACTCGACTAGGGTTTGCCAGAGTGATGGTTGAACTAAATGTTGGGCAAAAATTCCCTAATAAAGTGAAATTTATGGATGAGTATGGAAAGGTTATCTTTGTTGGGATTGAATATGAATGGAAGCCTTCCATCTGTCTCAAATGTAAGGGAATAGGACATCAGCAGTCAACCTGCAGGAAAGATACTACAACAGTTCAGAAGAGAAAACCAGTTATGCAGGTTTGGAAACCTAAAGCAGTGACTGTTTCAAAGCCAGTGCAGGTACCTCAGAACAAGGTGCTCACACTTGTGAATACTCCTGGGAAAATTTTATCTAGCTGCAGCTCCACCCCAGTTTCTCTTAGATCATCTGGTATCTCATACAGGACTGTTGTGTGTGTGGGTGGGGGGGAGAAGAGGCTCATAAGGTTGGTGTTGGCCAACAGGGTGACCCTAATTCCATTGATCATAATGAATAACATAGGGTTTTGGAATGTCAGGGGTTTGAATAATGTAAATAAACAAAAACATGTAAAGTGGTTCATTCATAATAAAGAGGCCAGTTTATTTGGCTTGTTAGAGACCAAAATAAATAGTAATAATGTGATTAATATTTCTATTAATATGCTTGAAGGATGGAGTGTGACTACAAATTGCAATTATCATAAAGAAGGTAGAGTATGGATATTGTGGCAGCCAAATATTTTTGATGTACTAGTTCTTTAGTATGATCCCCAGTTTATCCATACTAAGGTCACAATAAGAGCAACTCAGGAAACCTTTTATTTAACCATGATTTATGCCTTCAATGAAGGGAGTGAAATGAAGGATCTTTGGAATAAATTAGCTATTCTTGCCCAACAATGCTTGGGTCCTTGGGTCCTTGGGCCTTGGCAGGGGATTTCAATACAGTCATTAACCCTGATGAAAGGTTGGGTGGTAATACAAAGCAAGAGGATATGGATGATTTTATCAGCTGTCTTACAGTCTGTGGTATGACTGATATACCAGCAACATGTGCTTTTTATACGTGGAATAATAAGCAGGAGCCTTCTCAAAGGAGATATAACAGACTGGATAGGTTCCTGGTTAATACAGAGTGGCTTGATTCATTCCCTGAAATGGCAGCACATTTTCATCCTGAAGGATTAATGGATCATACCCTATGCATTGTTAGCAATACTAATTTTGGAGGAGCCAGGAAAGCTAGGTTTAAGTATTTCAATATGTGGAGTACAACACCTTCTTTTCTTGACAGGATTAAAAGTGAATGGAGCAAGAAGTATAATGGCACCAAGATGTTTTGTGTAATTAAGAAACTCAAGAGTTTAAAAAGTGTATTAAAGGCCCTTAATAGGGAATGTTTTTCTGATATTGAGAATAAAGCTAGTAGTGCTCTTCAACTGCTGGGAAGAATTCAGGAACAACTCAATATTAATCCCAGTGATGATGAACTTATTGCAAAAGAAATTGAGGCCATTGAAGCTGCTAAGGAGCTGACTAAAGCCAGGGATAATTTCTTAAGCCAAAAAGCTAAAGTACAGTGGCTGGAGGAAGAAGATAGCAATACAGCTTACTTTCATGGAGCTATCAAAAAGAGATGTATCAGAAACAAGGTCATTCAAATTGAGGATCAATATGGTAATGTTTGTAAAGATAGTCACAACATCCAATCTGCTTTTTTGGATTACTACCAGTCCTTGCTTGGTAGTAGGAAAGACACATTAGCAGTAAGGAGTGATGTGCTAGAGCAGGGACCCTCCTGTACCAGTGAGCTTGCTGCAATCTTAGATAAACAGGTGACTAATGAAGAGATTAAACAAGTAGTATTTGCTATTCTCAATGATAAGGCCCCTTGCCCAGATGGGTATACTAGTAGCTTCTTCAAGGATTCTTGGGAGATTGTTGGGAAGGAGATATGTGATGCTGTCAGGGATTTCTTTGTGATAGGAAACTTGCTTACTCAAATTAATGCTACAAATGTCACTCTGATTCCAAAAATTGAAAGACCTACATCTGTCAAGCACTTCAGGCCCATTGCTTGCTACAATCTCGTCTTTAAGGTAATCTCCAAACTGCTCTGCAATAGACTAGCAATGGTTTTACCTGATATTGTACATGATAATCAAGGAGCTTTTATCAAGGGGAGGTCCATCATTGAGAATGTTCTTATTTGCCAAGATATTGTGAAGTTGTACTCCAGAGAAGGAGTGTCCCCCAGATGTTTGTTTAAAATTGACCTGCAGAAGGCTTATGACACAGTTGAATGAGAGTTTGTTGAACAGATGTTCAAAGGACTTAAATTTCCTGATTCATTTATTCAGAAAGTTATGAGATGTGTCAAAACTACATCTTTTTCTCTATGCTTAAATGGAACCACTTTTGGATACTTCAATGGACAAAGAGGGCTCAAGCAAGGGGATCCAATTTCACCTCTCATATTCACAATATGTATGGAGTACCTCACCAGGACTATTAAGTATGCTACAGCTAGATGGTCTTTCCAGTATCACCCCTTATGCAAATCACTGAAGCTTACCCATCTCATATTTGCTGATAATCTCTTAATGTTTTGTAAAGGGAATGCTAATTCTATTATGCTCCTCATGAGAGCCTTCTATACTTTTTCCCAAACATCTGGCCTCAACTTGAACAACAATAAATCTGAGATATTCTTCAATGGGGTGAAAGAAGATTTGAAGCATGATATCAAGCAAGTTACAGGTTTTATTGAGGGCATCATGCCTTTCAGATATCTGGGAGTTCCAATACAGCCTGGGAGATTAACAAAGAAGGAATGTAGTAGCCTTACTGAAAAAATGGTTGCAAGGATCAGGAGCTTTGGAGCTAAAAAGTTGTCTTATGCAGGGAGAATTACCCTCATTAATTCAGTTCTCAACACTTTGTATAATTACTGGGTTACTATGTTCATTCTACCAAAGGGTGTCATTAAGAGGATAAAGGCCATTTGCAGGAATTTTTTGTGGGATGGCAGCTTAGAATACCACAGAGTTCCTATGGTAGCATGGGATACAGTTACTAACCCAAAAGAGGAAGGTAGTTTGGGTATTAAAAAGGCAGAACTTTGGAACATTGCTACTGTGGGCAAGCTGGTTGATTGGGTCTATTGTAAAGCAGACAGGCTTTGGATAAGATGGATTAACCAGATATACATTAGGAACCATGATTGGCAGGAGTATATCCCTCCTACTGATGCTAACTGGTCGTGGAAAAATGTCTTCAAAGTGAAGGAGCTTCTAAAGAATGGCTATGACAATGCTGCCTGAGTTGCTAATGCAAAGGGATAAACTATCAGCAGTGGTTATGACTGACTCAGAACATCACAACCAGCTAATAATAACTAGGCTAGCATTGTTTGGAATAATTGGAACATACCCAAACACTCCATAATTACTTGGCTTATCATGAATGGAGGATTGAATGTCAAAGAAAAACTGTTTAGCTGGGGTTGCTGTGAGGATGACATGTGCTGTCTGTGCAACAGAGAAACTGAAACAGCCGAGCAGCTATTCTTGGCCTGTGAGTACAGCTGCAGGGTCAGCAATGAAGTGGAGAGATGGATTGGCAAGGCCTTCCCTACTGTGAATGGCCTGATCAGTGGAAATAGGAAGCAAATGCAATGGAAAGTCCTAACTGCTATCCTAAATGCAGTTTACTATAATGTTTGGATGCAAAGAAACAATGCTCGTGTTAATGAAATGATCTTAAGGCCGGAGCTAGTTGCTAAGCAGACCAGGGATGCAGTCATGAAGAGAATTAAATCTAAGGCTGGTAGGATTAGTGATCAACATGTATTGCTTTGGATGAGAAACATAGGAGTGTAGTGCTTATTTCTATTTCTCCAACTGTAAAAGCCTTTTTCTGGCTTACCTCCTTTGTAATTATTTTGATTCTTTGATATAATACTTACTCACATTTGACCAAAAAAAAAAAAAATGTGTACCTTCTATGGCAGTACTGTGATAGGTATGAAGATACTGTAGGATTTCCGCACCTGAAAGAATGGAAGAAGTTGTGATTATCATCTCTTCAAGTGTAGAGGCTACTTTGGAAACTTTCCGTGATGCATATAACTTTGAACTGCTACAAGTGGCTCATCAGAGTCCCCATTCAACTGATATAGAAAAAAAAGGTTTTATTAAATCAAAATTCTAGTAACCATACAAGGTACGGCATTAGTAAAGAATACCATAGACGATGTTTTTTTTATAGCGGAAAAAAGTTATATATTGCCCCTACATGAGGGAATTTGCAGTGATATTAGCCATGTCGTCCTAATCATGAATCCAAGAAAAAACACTTTTACAGATTTCAAATGTGCAGCGATTTCTATACCTACGTCTTGATAAAGAGATGAATACGCACCTATTCACTATTTGACTACATTTCTACCTTAATTGCGTGCTCGGTATAAATGTGAACCTTATTCTGAGAAAGAGAGTATATGCACACCTCTTGAAAGCTATACCCTTGTGCTCCACCAGGGAGTTTAGTTATGAACCTGCTTTGATAATAGAATATAGAACTCCTTAGGCCAACAGCGACACATTGTAAATTCATCTTGCTCAGCCAACTTTTTTGTGTTGCTTTTCATGAGAGCTTAAATGCTTTTATACTGTGATCTTATCAGACAGACACGTCGGGGTACTCTCACTAATTTCCACCACTCTCACATGTAATCTACCGTGATGAACTTTGGATAGGACACATTCCTGTACATATAGGGTGTGTTTGGATAGCAAAAGTGGAGGGAAGGGGAGGGGAGGGGGAAGGAGGGAACGGAAAGGGAGAGAAGGGAAGGGGAGGGGGAATGGGGTGTGGGTGTTTGGATATAATTTCCATCCAAATCTTGCCTATTGTGGAAAGATTTTGATTAGGCTTGGAGGAGGGAAATTGGATCCCTCCAAATCTCTCCCCTTCCATTTCCCTTCACCCTCATTTCCTATTCAAACAAGTGATTTTAAATCCCCTATTCCCCCTCCCTTTCTTTTCCCTCCAAATTATTCAATCCAAACACACCCATAGAGTCAAATTTAGGGCAGCTGGGCAGCATATATAAAGATATTTGGAAAAATAAAACCTTGATCTAGGAGTTATGACACTTCTTTTAGCCGACTTCTGAGAAGATACATTTTTTTTTAAATTCATAAAAGTATGTATTTGTATTCACAAAAAGGTAGTTGAATAACACTCTGAGTTCAAAATAGTTAAGATAAGGTGAAGAGAATAATAATTGTTGACAGGACAGTTTTTTGTTGTTGTCGTTGTTGTTGTTGTTGTTGTTGTTGTTGTAACTGTCGAAAAGGATAGAGTATGCAATATACATACGTGAAGGCATATAGATGTACGAGCACCCTTTCTGGCTTTCTCAATAGCTTCCTTATCCATCTGCAACTCCAGAAAATAACTGATCATATTTGAACTAGCGGACAAGCTAAAGTCTCACAGACAATATTGGACAATTACAAAAGTCTTAGCAAGAGTTAGAAAGATGAGAGTCGTAAATAAGTCAGGCACGTAGCTAAACATGAGTTCCACAGGCTGCCCGCCTTTCTTTAACTAATGCCGTAACTTTGGCTCGCTTGAGAATTAGGGACAAGATCACCATCTAATAAAAAAGCTAAAATAAGAAGGCTCAGAGTTCATCCAATGTCCATTCTAACTAAACATATTTGACCGATGCAGGAAACTACTATTTATGACCGGTTATTATAATCGATAAATTTAAAATCCATCTATTGTAAGAAAACATCGGATTGTGATAAATACGAACCAACATTATCAGTTATGATCTATGCCTCTATGGTAATAAATAATGATCAATTCTTCCTATGATCAAAAATAAACTTGGGTCTTTTCTGATCAAAAGTCGTTAGACAGACCACCTCAGCAGCTGCCTGTGCAGCAGCAATAGCAGCCTTATAACTACTTCATACTAAATGAGGCAGATACAGTGTGATGAGTTATTATGTTCTACTCCATATCAAAAAAACAATTTTGGTACCAGCGGAATGAAAAAATAGCAAACCAACCCCAACCATCCGTAATATCTACAGAATATATCCACTTGAAAGCTTGAGCGTGAGTTTGTTAAAACAAAGATCGGGAAGAGAAAATTATATGCTAAAACATGGATCATATGAGCCATATGCAAGTGCGTGTATATATAATGTACATAGCTCATACGTCATTTGCTTCTCGAGTTGGTGATGATTTGGTGTAAGAGTATTTCTACAGAATATGCATGAAGTTAATTCATTATGCAGTAATATATGCATATGATTAGTTGACAAGTTATGAAATTAGGCCGTGAAATATTTTACTAATACACTGAAATGTTCCAATATTATCTGGAGTATAATATTATTAACCCTATGTTAATTTGACAATATTTGAAGCAAGCTAAGCGAAATGTCTATTTATTACTCCCTCCAATTCACAATAAAACTCCCATTTCATTTTGGCACAAAAATTAGACAAATACACTACCCCACCATATAATTAAATTTGGACCAGACAAATACACTACCCCACCATACAATTAAATTTGGACCACACAAACACTTACCAAAAAAGGAAATAGGGAGGTTATTGTGAATAACCGAAAAAGGAAATAAGGAGGTTTATTGTGAATTGGAGGGAGTATTTGTTAGTAGCCAAGTGCACCATCAGTAGACTGTTGAGCTTTAATTTAGCGAAAATGAGTGGATGAGCGGTGTTAATGAATGAAGGAATGAAGTAGGGACTACCAACTGAGAAATGAGCTCTAGTATCTCACTTGAACATGCCCGACAAACACTGCTGGTTTTTTTAAAAGGTTTGTCGATTTATAGGAAAAAAAAAAAAAGATAAGATTGCACTGAAAAAGTTTGTACCAGTCAAGTCACTCAACTGACAAAATCACCAAATTAAGCAACTTAAACCAAAGTTGCATAACATGAACATAGACTAAGCAAATGACAATGGCATCAAGCTAACCTTATCCATCTTCACTTTCACCATCGTCAAACTCAAGCACATAACTGTAAGTCCATGTTTGATCCGCATTGAAAGGTGACCTTGAGTAAGATGGCAACGTCAACGGTTAAACATACGAAAAACTTTGTTATTAAAACGTCAAAGACTAAGCAATAGCATCATCGAGAACATCAGCCCTGCAGTGCTTTGAAGGCTATATAGGAGCCAACAACCTGTTATAATTAAGTAAATTCACATTTGTTTGTCATGTTTTGCTTGCTAAGAACATCTACGCTCCCCTTTCTATCAATCTAGAGTTATTAGCATTTTCAAGTGGTGAAACACAGAAAGTATGCTTTTGCACAATGAGTTTTTTCTTCTATCCATTTAGAAAAAAATAAGCCTTCTCTAGAGTTGAAGCGGCAAAAAAATGAGAAATTAAAATATCAGCCGCAATATTGTAGCACTACTTCCTTCGTCCCAATCATTTGTTTAACTTTGATTAAAGTACTCATCACAATGAATATATAAGGTAAACTGGTAAACAAATGATTGGGAAGGAGGGAGTACATAATATAGTTAACAACTTTTTCATCCATCATCATATGACCTAGTTCCCACTACCAAATCCCTTCTCTCCACCTCACCCACCTTCACCCGAGGTGACCTGTGACGCTTACTCCACATGCCCTAGTGGGACCACCTGCTGCTGTGTCTATGAATATAGTCCGTACTGCTATATTTGGGGTTGCTGCCCACTCGAGTCTGCTTCTTGCTGTGATGATCACAACAGATGCTGCCCCATGACTACCCAATCTGTAACACCAGGCAAGGCACTTGCAGCAGGGTAATTACTCCGTACTAATTAATTGTGCTTGTGATTGATTGTTATTGTTTATAATTGCAACAGTTGCTGCCACATGTAGGATGCTCACAATATGAAATCCTCCAAAATATTAACCGAAATGATATGAATTTTGATGTAACAAGCAAGAATAACCCATTTAATGTCAAGGCATTGAAGCGAACTCCGACAAAGCTTCACTCAAAGTTTGGCATCGCATAAGGATTAACCCAACCCAGCAACATGCTGAAGTATTCGTCAGATTTTGATGCTGGTGTATGACTGAAAAAACGACTGCAAGGAAAGAGATTCGATTTCGTCGTTAAAAATAATTAAAAAACTTGATTTGCCACCATGTTAGTTTAAGCTTGGTGGTCATTTGCACATAATCCTTTCATTTAATGTATCTTAAGCTCGGATATTTAATATTACGACAATGATGAACTTTGGCCTTTCATTTAATGGCTGCTTCTGTAAATTGCATTCAGTAAAGATCTGTTTTGATTTCTAAGTTCCTCTATCTACTTATTACTCCGTATCTGCGTATTCCCAGTTTCTTTTCCTTTCGCAGGTCTCCTATAAAATCGCTTTATTATGAGACCAGCTATGTTCTCATAAAATCAATATTTCTCCTTATTTATGAGTAATTGAGCAGCTTATATTGAATCACTGTCTACAAACAATTATGCTCGTTTTTGGGCCTGTCGTTATTATTTTGGAGGTAAGAATCTTATCAGATGGACTGATGAAACATGAAATGCACTTTTATTTGGTAATATTCTGTTTCAAATCAAACATTCAAGATTCAGTTCTGATTTACCATGTACCCATCACTACCTTGTTAGCAATAATGCAAAATGATTTCAGCCATCTTCATAGTTTTGGTAATGTCAATCATACTCGGTTTGAACTGCGACATTACTGTAGTTCGTAAATTCCGAAGCAGCAATGAATTACGAAGGAAATAAAGAAATGCAGTAACGAAACAGATGCCAAAGATCAGAAATACCGACAGAGGAAAGGTAGTGACACGGTACGGAACCGCTGCCTTAAAAACTATTTCTCCGGTGCGACCGTGGTGGCGATCAGCAACGACCGGTAGTCCCCAAGGATTACACTACTGCTGCCTCACAAACTCGCCCACTCGAGTTTGTAAGACCTGGAACGGACTTAAAGCAGAACCCAGAAACATATATTAGAGAGGAAGATGTTGAGAACAGAAGAGAGTTTAGAGTTTTTGTTGTGTGTTAAACTGAAGGAAGACCTCGGTATTTATAGCATAAGAGAGCCATAAAACCGTCCCCAAAAAAGCAGCAGTCAATAACTGAAAGTGGGGAGTAAACATCTCACCCACTAACAGTGTTGACTGACTCATTCAACACACAAACAGACTCGGCCCAATAACTCTCAAAGCGCAAAAAGCCCAAAAGGTAAAATCGGGCCTTTGGCCCGCCCCGCAGGGGCTCTACCCAAACCCAAACCCAAACCCGAGCCCGAGCTCGAGCCGGGCCGGGCCGGCGCGCGCGCGCGTGTGTGTTGGACCCAAACTCACTGGCCCAACAAACACACACAAAACCCACCTTGGTCCAATCTCTTATCCATACAATGGATAAGAGCCCATATAAAGATGTGAAAGTTGGTGTTTCCCACCGATGTGGGACAAACACAATTCTCAAACATGAGAATTATGCCTTTTCATAGGCATCACTTCCAACAATCCCCCACAGATGGCGAAGAAAAGAACTAAAAGATTTCTGGGTAAAGGAAGGGTTGGATACTTAGGTATCAATATCTTTCGATTTGAATTGATACTTTAGTGAAATGAGGAAACAACTTACTTACAGCTAGAGAATATCTTGCGATTTGAATTCCTAGCTGAGCTTCGGTCGATACCCCCCACAACACATATCATACCTTCTAATTAAGACCGTCCCGCGATTTCAGAGTGCAACGCGCTCTTTTAGAGCTTCATGCGTTACCTTGGTACTAATAGGGTGACCTCAAGACTTCTCATAGTCTTAGGATCATCACACCTACGTAGGTGGCTCAAGTGCTTCTCATCAGCACTTCTCACACGAGCCATTAAGGACATAAGTCCAACCTAGAGTATAATTCATCAAGTGCGTCTCAAAAGCACCACCATAAAGGCTATGAATCATACTACGCCATAAGAATGAGAACTTTGGACCTAGTCAATATCAACCTTGACTCATGGACCTAAGCCCCATTCCCCTCGACGTATTAACGACTAATCTCTTAGTCAAACCCTTAGTAAAGGGATCAGCAAGATTACTTTCGGACTTCACATAGTCCACAGTAATCACTCCATTCTCAAGGAGTTGTTTAACTGCAGCGTGCCTTATTCGCATGTGTCTCTTTTTCGAATTGTAGACACTATTCTTTGCAACGCCAATAGCGACTTTCGAGTCACACAAAGATGGAGACCGGTGTCGGCCGTCCTCCCCATACTCGGTACATCGGCCAATAGGTTTTTCACCAATCGGCTTCTTGTCCCCGCCAACTCAAGAGCTATGAACTTCGACTCCATGGTAGAGCGTGCAATACAAGTCTGTTTAGAAGACTTCCACGATATGGCACCTCCACCCATGGTGAAGACATAACCACTAGTAGAACAAATCTCATCGTTACACGCAACCCAATTTGCATCACAATATCCTTCTAACACAAAGCAGAAATTTACCATAATGCAAACACAGATCAACTGTTCCTCTTAGGTATTTTAGCAAACGACGAAGAGCATTCCAATGTTCGTTACCGGGTTATGTGTATAACGACTCGATCTACTAACCGCATATGCAATATCCGGTCCTGGTACAGTTCATAAGAAACATCACACTCCCTAGGATTTTAGCATACTCTTCCCGGGAAACACTCATTACCCAAGTTTTTACTCAAATGTACACTAGAATCATAGGGTGTTCTAGCAGGCACAACATCAAAGCAGTTAAACTTTTTCAACACTTTTTCAACATAATGAGATTGACTCAAAGAAATTCCATTGGAGTTTCGGATAACCTTAACCCCTAGGATAACATCAGCTTCTCCTAAGTCCTTCATCTCAAAGTGTGATGACAGAAATTCTTTGGTTTTAATTATCACATCTAAATTATTACCAAAAATAAGCATGTCATCCACATATAGGCATATAATGACACAATCAGATTCTATCACTTTGGAATAAACACATGAATCAGAATTGTTAATCATAAAGCCATTACTCATCAAAGTAGTGTTGAATTTCTCATACCACTGTTTAGGTGCTTGTTTCAGTCCATAAAGTGACTTGTTCAGTTTACACACTTTATTCTCTTGACCCTTAACCACAAACCCTTCAGGTTGCGACATGTAGATCTCTTCCTTTAGTTCACCATTCAAAAAAGCAGTTTTAACATCCATCTGATGTATAATAAGGTTATGAATAGCAGCTAAAGCGACAAGAGTTCTTATAGTTGAAATTTTGGTCACAGGAGAATAGGTATCAAAGTAGTCAATGCCCTTCTTTTGTGTAAAGCCTCTAACTACAAGTCTAGCTTTGAACCTTTCTATTGTACCGTCAGGTCTCATTTTCTTTTTAAAGATCCATTTGCTCGTAATGGGTTTACTACCTTTAGGTAAATCAACAACTCCCGTGTCCGATTAGAAACAATAGAATCAAGTTCACTTTTAATAGCATCTTTCCAAAAATTAGCATCAATGGATTTCATTGCCTCACTATAGGTTTTTGGGTCATCCTCTATTAAAAAGGCTGAAACAAACTCATCGCTTGCACAAACAGAGTATCCATATTCAGATAAATGTGTTGTAACATAATCACTATAATCCTTTGGACATCTAGGTCTTTTACTCCTCCTAGGTTCAACTGCATGATCAATAGGAGTGCTACTACAACTAGCATGTGAAGACATATCAATAGATGCAACAGGTAATAAAGTAGATGAAACAACATTTTTCTGAAAAGGGAAAACATGCTCAAAAAATTCGGCATCTCTAGCCTCAGATATAGAACGGTCACTCAAAGACATAAATCTATAGGCAGAGCTATTTTGAGCATAACCTATAAAAACACAATCATAGGTCTTAGGTCCAACGGTAGGTCTCCTAAAGTCAGGTAAACCCACTTTAGCCAAACACCCCCACACTCTAAGGTAACTTAGGTTAGGTGGATAGCCCTTCCATATCTCGTAGGGTGTCTTGTCAATTTTCTTATGAGGTACACGGTTAAGAATGTGACAAGCAGAAAGTATTGCTTCCCCCCACATGTCGTCAGACAGGCCAGAACTTAAAAGCATAGCATTCATCATCTCCTTTAAAGTTCTATTTTTACGTTCAGCTACACCATTGGATTGGGGTAAGTAAGGTGGACTAGTCTCATGAATTAAACCGTTTGCAGCACAAAAGTCTGCTAAATAACTGGATTTATACTCACCACCTCTATCAGACCTTACCCTTTTAATTTTCCTGTCGAGTTGATTTTCGACCTCATTTTTAAAGTTTATAAACGATTGTTCTGCTTCATCTTTAGTCTTAAGCAAATAAACTCGGGTGTACCTCGAACAGTCGTCTATAAAAGTCACATAATAATTCTTGCCACCTCTACTTGCAACATTTTTGAAGTCAGCTAGGTCGGTGTGAATTAACTCAAGAAGACTCGTATTCCTAGTTGTCACAGGTTTACTAGGTTTCTTTGTGAATTTAGCCTCAACACAGCTACCACATTTAGAGAATTCTTGACTCGACAAACTTGGAATTAAACTCATGGTTTTAAGTTTTTTAATGTAGTCGATATTCACATGACCTAATCTACCATGCCAAACATCAATAGACTCAGCGATATAAGCAGAAGTAGATGCAATATTATTAAAAACAGAATCAGTGTTTAGTACAAATAGACCCCCAGACAGATAACCCTTGCCCACAAATTCCCCATTGCGCGACATTACAACCTTGTCAGCCTCAAAAACAAGTTTCATGCCAGCTTTGTTTAACAAGGCACCAGACACGAGGTTTCGACGCAATGTAGGTACAAATAAAACATTATTAAGGGCAAGTGTTTTCCCGAGGTGAGTTTGAGAAAGATCTTGCCTTTGCTCGTGATCTTTGCAGTGAAGAATTACCCATGTAGACGCATTCCCCATCGCTATCTCCTCGAACTCAAAGAAATAACCCCTTATCGGCACAGAGGTGTCCTGGAAGCGCCCGATATCAAGACCCATTCAAGCGGATTACCCACCGATTAGCTTCAACAACCACAAAGAAGAATGACATCATCGGTCACACAAGATTGGCTTCACTTCAGCAGTCTTCTTGTCGATTACACTTTGGTAGGCTTTGTGACCCGGTTTCCCACAAACATAGCAAACCAAAGGACCCTTAGGCTTCGAATCTTTGAACCGGCTTGGTGTACTTCCCTGGATCGATCTTCTTTCCTTTACCCTTACCCCGACCAACCTTGGCCTTACCCTTACCCTTGAACTTTTCAAAGAGATTAGACGGACCACCGACTCAACCAAATTAGCTTTGACAAAGCGAACGATGCATTCACAGACGGTAAACAAAGGGGTTGTCTTTGAGGCGATTTGCCTCTTCGGTCCTCATATGACTGATAAGTTCCATAAGGGACATGTCTTTCTTTTTGTGTTTTAGCCGATTTCTATACTCGGACCGGGAGGGAGGGAATTTTTCCAACAACACATTAGCAACAAAAAGGTCGTCTAATTTCATGCCCTCACTAACAATATCAAGACACAAGTTTTCGTAGACATGGACCTGTTCCATAATAGATTTCCCATCCACCAACTTAAATTGCAGCCACTTACCCACAACATATTTCTTTTTCCCAGCGTCATCAGCCCCATATTTTTTTTCAAAGAAGGACTCCCAAATGACTTTAGCCGATTTATTATCGAAATAAATCGAACAAATGGTTAACCATGTTATTAAGTATGTGACACCTAGCGCTTTTGTTGTCCTTAACAAATTTAGCAATAACCTCTTCATTGGACTTAACATCTTTAGAGAGGAGGAGGGGTAGTCTCGATCGAGACGGAACAATAGGTTTTGGCGGGTCATTAAACAAAACATAATCAATTTCCAACCGCTCAAAAACATCAACAGTTTAGGACCATCGCTTATAATTCGACCATCTAATTGCTCAATTTTCAAATATCGGTACAATTTTGAAATGACAGACATAGCTACTTTGACTCAAATAAATAGTTTTTAAATTGTAGTTCGTAAATTCCGAAGCAAAGAATGAATTACGAAGGAAATAAAGAAATGCGATGAACGAAACATGCCAAAGATCGAAATACCGACAGAGGAAAGGTAGTGACACGGCACGGAACCGCCTTAAAAACTATTTCTCCGGTGCGACCGTGGTGGCGATCAAAGCAACGACCGGTAGTCCCCAAGGATTACACTACTGCTGCCTCACAAACTCGCCCACTCGAGTTTGTAAGACCTGGAACGGACTTAAAGCAGAACCCAGAAACATATATTAGAGAGGAAGATGTTGAGAACAGAAGAGAGTTTAGAGTTTTTGTTGTGTGTTAAACTGAAGGAAGACCTCGGTATTTATAGCATAAGAGAGCCATAAAACCGTCCCCAAAAAAGCAGCAGTCAATAACTGAAAGTGGGGAGTAAACATCTCACCCACTAACAGTGTTGACTGACTCATTCAACACACAAACAGACTCGGCCCAATAACTCTCAAAGCGCAAAAAGCCCAAAAGGTAAAATCGGGCCTTTGGCCCGCCCCGCAGGGGCTCTACCCAAACCCAAACCCAAACCCGAGCCCGAGCTCGAGCCGGGCCGGGCCGGCGCGCGCGCGCGTGTGTGTTGGACCCAAACTCACTGGCCCAACAAACACACACAAAACCCACCTTGGTCCAATCTCTTATCCATACAATGGATAAGAGCCCATATAAAGATGTGAAAGTTGGTGTTTCCCACCGATGTGGGACAAACACAATTCTCAAACATGAGAATTATGCCTTTTCATAGGCATCACTTCCAACAATTACAACTGACTGCTATTTTACTCTTGAACATCAAACAGACGAATTATTGTCCATAAGCTCAAAAAAAAAAAAAAAAAAAAAAACTATCATGACCACTTATGACATACGTCGTTCATTCAACTACTATGATATGAACGAGATTGTGAATATTGCATTCCTGTCAAGATGATTTACAATGTGTACAATATATGAGAATATATACTAAACTATATCCTATGTAAAATCGGAAACAAGATAAATTACAACAGCTAGAAACGGCTAGTAAATAAACTAAATAAGGCATCGAGGATTGTTGCCGTATATGCACAGAGAGCCGTTGGAGCCTCTTGTGATCAGCCATATTATCATCCGTATTACCCCCCTCAAGTTGGTGCGTGTATGTTTGAAACGCCCAACTTGGATAGTAAAGTTTCGAACGATGAGCGACCGAGGGCCTTGGTAAGAATGTCTGCTAATTGGGCTTTAGTGTGGACATAGCTTGGCTTGATAACACCATTCATAATTTCGTCTCGGATAAAATGGCAATCCACTTCAATGTGTTTAGTGTGTTCGTGAAAAACCGGATCGCGGGCTATATGTAGAGCGGACTGACTATCGCATGATAGGTCGATTGGTTTGTTATGAGATATTCCAAGGAATTGTATGAGTCCCTTGAGCCACTTAAGTTCACAGACCGTATAGGCCATGGCACGGTATTCGGCCTCCGCCGAGGATTTGGAGACCGTTGGTTGCTTCTTATTTTTCCGAGAGATTGGAGTTTTACCGAGAAAGACAATGTATGCGGATAGAGAGCGTCGACTTGTGGGACATGTTGCATAACCCGAGTCGCAATAGGCGTGGAGAAGAAGCTCGTTGTTAGAGTGGAGCAATAAACCTTGTCCCGGATTATTTTTGAGATATCGTACCGTATGGAGTGCGGCGTGCCAATGGTCGAGGCGTGGGGCATGCATAAATTGTGCTAGGATGTGGACAGCATAAGTAAGCTCGGGACGTGTGATTGTAAGATAGACAAGGCGGCCTACCAGACGTTGGTAAGGTTGAGGATAATGAAGAAGAGATGATTCAGATTCAGCAAGTTGGTGATTGGGCTCCATGGGTACGGATGCAGGTTTGGACCCGAGGAGGCCTGCTTCTGTAAGTATGTCCAACGTGTATTTTCGTTGGGAGATGTAGATGCCGCTTGAGTTTCGGGCTATTTCAAGGCCAAGGAAATATTTTAGGGAACCCAGATCTTTCATGTGAAAACAGTTACTTAGGTATTCCTTGAAGCGAGTGATCATGCTTGGATTGTTGCCGCAAATTACCAAGTCGTCAACATAAACAAGAACATGTATTTCGATATCCGGATTGGTGATAGAGAAAAGAGAGTGATCATATGGACATTGTGTAAAACCATATTTCAGAAGTGCGGAAGCGAGTTTGTCATACCAGCATCGAGGAGCCTGTCAAAGTCCGTAGAGAGACTTACGGAGGTGACAAACCTTGTTACTATTTTCGGGATTGAAACCAGGTGGTGGTTTCATGTAAACCTCTTCCTGAAGATCTCCATGTAACAAAGCATTGTGGACATCCATTTGGTGGATATCCCATTTCTTAGCTGCAGCAATGATGAGGAGGGTTCGTACCGTGACCATCTTAATGGTGGGTGCGAATGTCTCATTGAAATCGACTCCTTCTTCCTATCGATTACCCATGATGACAAGACGAGCTTTGTATCGTTCAATTGATCCGTCTGCATGATATTTGATTTTATAGACCCATTTGGATCCAATAGCCTTTTTGTGAGGTGGAAGTGGCTCGAGAGTCCAAGTATTATTGCGTTCAAGAGCGTCGATCTCATTCTTCATAGCGTCACACCATTGAGGTACCTGCATAGCTTCTTTAAAAGACTTTGGCTCGTGGTGTTTAGTCACGGCCGCTAGAAAACCCTTGTGAGTGGTAGAAAATTTGTCATAACTAATAAAGTGAGAAATTGGATAACGAGTACCTGAAGATGATGATGATGCGAGAGTGAAGTGAGTTGAGGGACTAATATGTGGTCGGACGTAACCTTGAAGGCGTGAATTTGGGAATTTTGGTCGATGCCCCTTGCCTAAGAGATTGGTACCGGATGTCTCGGGTGGGTTAGTGACCGATGTGGGTTCAGGATCCCCTTCGGATGATGTGGAAGTAGAAGAGGAGTCGGTAGTGGGGTGTGTAGTGTCGGTGGTGGCCGAAGTGTGAGGTGGTGTGGGGTTGGTTGTCGTTATGACGACATGTTCTATGGGTGTAAAAGTATCATCAATAAAAGAGGTGTCGCGGGAATGTGTATCATGGATGTTTAAAGATTGATATGGGAAATCGTGTTCAATGAAGACCACGTCTCGAGAAGAAAAATGTTTACCGGTATCCAAATCATATACGCGCCACCCCTTTTTCCCAAAAGGATAGCCTAAAAAAACACATTTCCGACCACGAGGGGCGAATTTATCATGAGACCGATTAACGTTTTTAGCATAGCAAAGACAACCGAATGTGCGTATATGATCCATGGGTGGGGGTTTATTAAAGAGAACCTCGTAGGGAGTTTTACCATTAAGAATAGAGGAGGGAGTTCGGTTAAGAAGATAGACGGCTCCTAGGACACATTCCCCCCAAAATAAGATAGGAAGACTTGCTTGAAAAAGAAGGGCGCGAGCGACGTTTAAAATATGTCTATGTTTACGTTCGACGCAACCGTTTTGTTGAGGAGTATCAATATTAGAGGTTTGAAAGATGATCCCGTTTTCACGTAAAAATTTTTCAAAAGATGTGAACTCGGTACCGTTGTCACTACGGAAAATCTTGATTTTCGTATTAAATTGTCTTTCAACCATCGCAAAAAAATTTAATAAAGTCTTTTTGGTAGTACTTTTATTGCGCAATAAATAGACCCATGTTGAGCGAGAAAAATCATCGACCAAAGTTAAGAAATACTGGGACCCACAAGATGCATTTTCCGAGTATGGACCCCATAAATCACAGTGCACAAGATCAAAAATACCAGCAGCTTTGTTTGAACTTAAAGGGAACGAGGAGCGAGTTTGTTTCGCACGAATACAAATATCGCAATGTTTTCTATGAAAAGCGGATTTAGAACTGTCTGTTTTATTCAAAAAAGGAAGAAAGCGATTAATATTGGATGAGGGGTGCCCCAACCTACGGTGCCATAGCTCGACCGTATCAATATTGCCAGTGGTATAAGCATGTACCTCGTCAGTCCGGACACTTTTTAAATAGTATAGTCCCTCTCGTTGTTCACCCGCACCAATCACCGTCTTCAAGGAACGATCCTGAATTAAACAAAGTTGTTGAGAGAATTGAATAATTAGAGAGGTGTCTAATAAGAGACTTGAGACCGATATTAAATTACATTGCAAATTTTGAGCATATAATACATTACGCAATATAAGACGAGATGAGAGGCGAATATCGCCACTTTGGCTAGCAACGGCCGAATCACCATTTGGTAATCCAACTGGGACAGGTGGTATATCATGAATATTAATAAAATGGGAGAGACAACCCGACATGTGATGGGAAGCTCCGGTGTCAATAATCCAAGTTAAGGAAGAAAAATTACCACTTAGACAATCAACACTATCATTCTTACGGGTCTTCCACATGTGGGTTAGTTCCTCAAGTTCTTGCGGATTCAGCATATTAAAATCAATCCAGTCCATGTTATTAAGGGAAGAACGAGAAGAGGAAGCCGAGCCTCCGTTACCAGCGGGAGGCCCTGTTCCCGAGACCATATTGGCTCGGGCAGTGGTGTTGCGTTGGGACGATTTGCCACGGTCAGAGGATGCACGACGAGGGTTGGGGACAAAAATAGCCTGAGACATGTCCGTTGCATTGGGGTCGACATAAATGCGATCCCGAGGTCGATCCCCCCATGTTTCGGGAAAATTCCCAGTTACCTGATAGCAAGTTCGTAGATAATGACCGTGTTTTTGGCACGCAATACAGAATGGGCGATTGGGATTATTGTTACGGTCAGACTTGGAATCACGGTTTCCCCCTCCCCCACCGCCATTAGACTTCTTAGACCTGTGGTGAACGTGAGCAGCGAACGCCATAGGCTCAGGACGAGAGTCAGTCATGGGTTTTGTAAACGACCTAACTCCTTCTTCTTGAAGAAGACAGTTGTACACAAGTTTGAGATTGGGGAGAGGGGTGGTTCCAATTATTTGAGAACGGGCATTATCATAACGGTCATCGAGTCCCATCAAAAAAGTACGTACCCGTTCTTTCTCGCGGCAAGTTTCAAAAATACTTACCTAATCACAAGGGCAGGCTTTGCACGAACAAAACGGAATTGCATCATGCTCCATGAGTTCATCCCATAAACTGGTCATTCGGCCGTAATAGGCCATCAAGGATTCAGTAGGAGATTGACGACAGGCGAGTATGTCGGCCCGAAGGCGACAAATTCTGGCCTCGTTTTCTTGCGAAAATCACTGCCGAATATTGTCCCAAACTTGCTTGGCCTCGGGACGATAGGAGATGGATTTACTTACTTCAGATTGGATAGAAGCAAAAATCCAAGCAGTAACAAGGGCATTTGTTGAGTGCCATATATACTTTGAAATATGCCGCAGATTCAGCGGGTTTGGTAATGGTACCGTCGATATATTTCATCTTGTCTTTGGCCAGAAGTGCAAGATGGAATGCTCGAGACCATTCATCATAATTAGTACCAGTGAATTGAACATGTGAGATTTTGGTGCCGGGATTTTCGACTTGGAGAACCGAAACCGTTGAAGTATTGGAAGTTTCGGAGGTAATAGGATTAGTCATGGTGATTTTACAAATAATGGAAGATGGCAGAGAAGAAGATAGAGGAAGAAGTATTAGAGAAAAGAAACCCTAGGCTCTGATACCATAATATGATATGAACGATATTGTGAATATTGCATTTCTGTCAAGATGATTTACAATGTGTACAATATATGAGAATATATACAAAACTATATCCTATGTAAAATCGGAAACAAGATAAATTACAACAGCTAGAAACGGCTAGTAAATAAACTAAATAAGGCATCGAGGATTGTTGCCGTATATGCACAGAGAGCCGTTGAATCCTTTTGTGATCAACCATATTATCATCCGTATTATCAACCTTATTCTCTTTGTAACATGTGTATGATTCTGGAAAGGTTGCTGACTTCATGGCTACTATTGGACATTCATGTCCAACTCGTTCGAGGTGGTTTATAGCCGGTGGCTTCAACTTACCTCCCTCATTCGAAAGGATGAGATAGGTTAGTCCTACCTAGAGGATCAACCTAGTTTTCTTACCTAATCAAAATAAAAAAAATGTATATGATTCTGGATAAGGGTAAGCAAAGCAAAACCCAAATGGTGAATTTGTAATACCTCGTTCATTCAACCTTATTCTCTTTTCACTTTTACATTATTCTAAACCTTTTTACAAAAGAAAAACAATACAATGTCGAATTCTCTTCTCTCATTGCTATCAAATCAAAGGGTTATAGTTGTCGGATTTCGGAGTTCTTTATATCGTTGAGATCGTCGTATTGTGGGTAAGATCCTTGTACCGTTTTTATGTTGATTCATTAATTTTGTTTAAACCCTAATTGGGTGAATTGGGGGTTTTGGGATTGTTGATGATTATAGATTGTGATTATATGATTATTTGGTTATAGGAGGTGATTTTGTAGACGAACGCTTTTGATCCGCTGCTTGTGATTGATATTGGTGATTTCATTCCAGGTAGGGTTTCCCTACTCAGTTATTGTGTAAATGATTATAAGATGGTTGTTGATTGATTGGCATGTGATTATATCGTAATTGATTTTGGTATTGTTGATATTGTAATTGGTTGTTGTTGATTGTCTGTGGTTCGCGAGGTGCGCCTTCGGCTGAGTGCAGTCACTTGCGGGAGTGGCTTCACGCCCTTGATTCGCCCCTTGTGGTTCCCGTCACAAGGGGGATGTGCATAGTAAGGAACATGAGTTATTCGTTCGATGGAGATGAGCGGGGCGTAGGTGGGAACGGCTGCGGGCCCAACTGGCGGTGTGGAATATCTGTTGCGATGGATATTCTGGCAGGGCTACACACTTTTAGTGTGTAGTCAGATGATTGGTGATGTGATGGTGTTGGAGGATTGTGTTTGTGTATCTGTATGTTGTTTTATCTTATATTGTTTATGCAGTAACTAACCCCGTTTAAATGTTTGGAAAACTGTGGTAATCCATTCGGGGGTGGTGAGCAGTTGTTTAGCAGGTATTACCTTGGAGTACGCGCGGGATCTATGATAAGTGCGTAATTTACATAGTTTTACCCCTTAAATTAGCTCCATTTTACATGTCATTTAGCACTTATCATAGTGTTTTGAGCTAATATTTGTTATTCTAGTTGCAATTGCTTGTTTTCACATGTTTTGTAGGAGTTTAAGCTTTTAGGAGCTAAAATCCAACATAGATGCAAGCTAGAGTGCAAAATCTAAGCAATATCAAGTATTGGACTAAGTGTATGAAGTTGCATGGGTTTTTGCATGAAGATTTAATGGATTGAAGTAAGAATTACAAATGAAGTCAAATGCAAAGTCAAGCCCAAAATGAAAGTCCAAATTAAGGTGGAAGCTTTGGATGCTAAGATTAAGAAGGATTATCGGGTGATTAAAGGAGCATTAAAACATGAACATAGAGATTCCTCGAGCAATTAATCGAGGAATTAAGAAGAAATGCTCAGATAACCACACCCCCGACCGGGGCTGGCAACCCCGATTGGGGTTGACCCTCTCTTGTAATTTTACGTTATGCCCCTATTTTCTTATGAATAGGGGCCTTAATCCGTCATTAGGGATATTTTTCTCTGACGTCTTTCATTCTCTATAATAGTCTTAAGAAATCACTAGTATAAAAAACACCTATTGCGCCAGTCAATTTACGTCGGTTCTACAAAAACTGACGCAAAATGTACTTAGTTTTGGCGGAATCCATTTTCGCCCTATAGTCAAGCTTTTTGCGTCGGTTCTTTTAAGAAACTGACGTATATAATGCGTCGGTTCTCAGCAAAACTGATGTATTTGATCAAATACATCAGTTATCTTACTAAACCGACTTATTTGATCATTCCCATATTACCTAAAAACACAATCCCTTGTCCCTTTCATTCATTCATTCAAAAAATAAATTATCACTCCCTCTCCTTCATTCTCTCAGTCAATCCACACCACACCACCTCCCCACCGGCGACCTACCGCCGACCTACTGACAACTCGACACCGACCCCAGTGCCGCCGTCTCACTCTCTTCTACTCATCTATTTCTTAATTTGATATTGGTATGGTTTTTACTTAATTTTTTGTTGTAAGTTCTTTTAATAGGGTTTATTATTGTTGTTTACATACAATTTTGTGTAGTAATTAATTTGTTAGTACGTATTGAATGTAGATCTAGAATTGTTTAATGGTTAGGGTTAGGTGAAATTGGGGGTTTTCTATTTTGATTAGTTTGTTTGGGTGAGTTTATTTCTGCTTATTAGTTACAAATAAAAATTCAATGGACTTTAGTTATGTGCTATTAATACACAATCTCAATCGCCAAATTCCACATGGGATATGAAAAGTTGAGATCATGGTTGAATACCAAATTGAATACGTGTATTGAAGATAAAGAGCAAACTGAAATGATTTTGTATTTCCATTTTTCTTTTTTTTTAGATCTTCATTTTTTTGGGTAAAACCTATAAGTTGACTAGAGGCGAGGGAATGTGGGAACGGGTTGAATTATTTATCATTCTGTTTGATTTTTTAGAAGTAATGGTATCGTTTTAATCATTTTGGCATGTATAGACTGAGGTGGAGGAGAAGCAACTGCGAAAATCTAGTTACTGGTCCGTCATGCAAACTCAGCAAGTTACAACTGCGTGATGTAAGTCCGGAATCTACAGAATCTTCACTTCAATTTATAGTTCGCTTCCGGCCTTTTTTGATCGACTGTTCTAGTGTTCCGCTGTTGCCACCCTGATGTGCTATCAATAACAACAAATTTACATAAATTGACAGCTAAGGTATGCTATTTAAAATATGACCTGAGCTGAATTGGTATGGCTAACTAGCATACATCATTTGTAAAATTTGACAATTAAATTCCCTGTTGCTATTAGAGTAGAAGTCTAAACTGGAAACATGTGAACGTGGCAAGCAAGAAATCATGAAGAAGATCTCGAGTGGTATGACAAGCTTAGATCAGCTGAATCGTCAAATAAATACAAAGGTTAGTAGTTCACTTTGTCCAAGTTATAAATACTGTGGTATTACTAGTTTCACGAGCCCTTAGTTTGTTCATCCTACTTTTATCAGAAAACGTAAATTGATAATCTAACCGCAAGGAAGCAGGAGATTTTAGAGAAGTGTGACTTAGAACAAATAAACCTTCCAACAGTTTCAGATCCAATGGAAATTGATTCATCCGAAGATCCAGTTTTAGATTTTATTCAGCTGGACAGATCATTGTGGAAAGATATGAGGCCATCTGAACGTGAAAAGTAAGAAGCTGATTTTAAGCACAAGATGGATTCCCTTGTATCAGATATTGATAGAACAGCTCTAAATCTGAAGGCTCTTGACCAATATAAGGCTCTAAAACAAAAAGATCATCTTGTGAGCAAGGAATTTGATACAGCTAGAAAAGAAGAGAAAGCGATAACTGACATATTCAATGCTTGTTCATAATCGGGAATTGATACTGTGTTGATTTGTGCTGTCTATTAGTAAACTCATGTTTGTATTTCGTCATTTGCAGGGACAAACATGAGCTGGAACTAGACTTCAGGAGGTTCTGGGAAGAGTTTCGCTCGTCTAGTTCAAAGAAGGTATACACATGTTTGCAAATGGCATTTATGCCGAATCTATGCTTAGTCTTATTTTACTTGCTTGTCTATGGTATGTAAATTATACTGATGTCATATGGTATGTATGCTGATTGATGTTGTTTTCTTTGCAGGAAAAGGAAATGGCCTTAAATATGGCTGTTGATGCATTTTGAAAATTAGCCAAGTATCCTCTAGATGTAGCAGAGTATGTCACTTTGTTTGTATCTTCTATTGGTCCCATGTATAAATAATTTTACTTATCGTAATTCGTAATTGCATTCACATATTTTGCTATTACACTATTTGCTTTTGTATACTTGTGTTACATTGATATTCTTTATAATTTCCATGATGCACACTTTTTAGCATGGAAATAAGCTGAAATTGTGAACCTTTTTTGAGAACCTTTTATGGTTTTTAAATTAAAACAGTGTTAATTTTCCACACATGTTGGTCTGTAATTAAAAACGGTGCTTTATAATTTATTTCTTTTCTTTTCTGCTACAATTTTATAGCAGTATACTAAAATCTAGTTTTGGACTCTTTGATGTACAGGTTAGTTGAAACACACATTTTCTCGTTCGTTGTAGGGAGAGCTTTTGTCATGTAGGTAAAGTAACTATACCGGTTATGGATAGAAATGACGCACATGTACTGATTTCATTGTCTTAATGGCAACTAATTAAATTGGCGGGTTTTTATTTGGTTCGTTATTTCCACTGACGTCATTCTACTTTTCGTTGTTAGTTGTTTTCATCTGTCTTTTCTGGGGTTTTCGTGTGCAGATCTCATGTGCATGCTCCCACATCAGGTACGTACATTCAATATGTCGTCTAAGCTATTGTATCTTGCTGTTTTTAATTGTTTACGTGGTAATGAGATAGGACTTGTATCAATTTGGCTGTCGTCTTACACCGGAATATGGAAGATGCTAATTTAGCCCAGAATTCTGATTTATTATAACCTAATTTGCATGTTGAACCACGTGGTTTATCGCTGCTTTAAAGTCGTCTTTACTAACACTCGCGAAGGGTTTCGTGAGTTCATATAATATTGTAGTACTCTAAAAAGGATACCTAAAATGGAGAATTTCATGACAAGTCATGTTTTCATTTTAACTCTACATAAATTTTGCATAGGTTTTATGAACATGCGGTGATTTGCTTGTTGCTCCTCGTTCAACTCTTAGACTATCGATGAATATCCTTGCAGTGGAGGCAAGCTGCTTTTCTAATGTTCTGATTAAAATGACTTTGAAATTAGCTTCTTATATGCCTCGAATACCGGCTTAGTTGCTACCATTAGATCTAAATTTTGTCAAGGGTAATGTTATTTCTTAAGGTAAAGGTCTTTTACAACAGTGTTGTTATTTAAATTGTTCATTTCTTAACAGTATTTATGATTGTGGGTGCTTTAAAAAATGGTGTTGAGGCTTAGGGGGAGGTATCTTTGTAGAAGGTATGTGATTATGGCATGTTTTGCTACACTACTTTATTTGAGGAATGGTTGCAGGTTTGATTATGCATAGATTTGAGAACCTGAAATCATGCTATAGGAAATAAAAAAGGACAAGCAACACACATTAGAGTTCAGATAGAGCTCGCTCGCAAAACTGAGTGTTGTACCTGATTGCTTCGGCTGGTGTTAATGGCATATGTGTATCTTAAGTTAGCTTTATTACTGAGTCATTTGTAATCTAGACAATGGTAATATAGTTTTATGTAAGTTAACTAGATGTTTAAAGAACATTTAGTATAGATTAGCTTAGTAATTAAGACAGTTTGTGGGATTATTTATACTTTGGATTGTATTTGGAACGTTGTTGGGTTGAATAAGATGTAATGTTGTTTTACATGTGATGTATTATTGGTTGGTTGGATTTCTTGTTGCAGGTTTTTAAGTTGGTATTCGGAATGTGAGTTTTATGTAATTTCGGCAACAAATTTTTATATTAAAAAAAAAAGCATTAATAAATTACGTCGGTTCTTGAAATAAATAATGCAAATGAGAAAAATGAATTGGCCCTAAAACAAAATATCAATGGCATCAGATATGATAACAAATGACGCAAAAAATAAAGAAAATGCATCGGTTCTATAAAGAACTGATGCAAATGTTGAAGCATTTGCGTCAGTTCTTAAAACAAAAACTGACGCAAATGGTGCTTTTTTGCGTCAGTTTTTAAGACACAACTGACGCAAATGTTAAAATTTTTGCGTCGGTTTCATAACTGACGCATATCAAATACGACCCCTCGATATACGTCAGTCAAAAACTGACGCAAAAGGCCCTCTACAACTGACGCAATAAGGGTTTTTTCCATTAGTGAATATTTTCTCATTAGTTTTCATTTGTGTTTTCATTATTGTGCATTTTATTGTTAAACATTTGGTTATTTATATATTCAGGCATTTGGTTCTACTTTGTTCTTCCTTGCAAGTTCATTTCCAATTCGGTAATTCTAATTCTAGTTTGTTTAGTTTACGTTTCCATTGTTATTTATCGCATAGTTTTCATCATTAGTACTTTTATATCACATAGTTTAGTCTTACATTATATGCTTTACCATTTAGTTTACATCATTTCCATTAGCATGTCTATCATTTCTTACAACAAAGTTTATAGTTTACATTTCGTCATGGGTAGCTAAATTCCTTAGTCTATGGGCTAGGGCAGCCATGTAAAATCAAATATGTAAAATGATAAATTAGGTTGATATAATATTGTCAAATTGTTTCTATCACATGTTTGCATCGTCACGTTTAATCTTTGTTTAAAGGCCTTATTCATTGATTAAGTTTGTTAATTCATTCTAAAAATCGAGAGGCATGAAATCGGATTAGACTAAGCATGTGTAGTAGGACGACCTAGTCATAAACGAGAGTTTCTCTATGACCCGGTCTATGGTTGACACTAATATCTTAAGGTGGGTGTCTCTAAGCCTAAACAATTGACAATGTTGTTATTACCGAGTTTAACATAATCATATATTTACCTTTGCATGTGCGATCCGACTCCCCTAGACTCTCTTTTATCATATAGTTTACATCTTAATATTTGTTAGTCATCAAACCAAACAACAAACAAACACAAACGAAATCGACCTTGATAAGAATCTTTCCATAGCAATTCATAAACGCAATTCCCGTCTCCTTGTGTTCGACCCCTATTACTACATTAATTTGTGTCTAGGGTAATTATCTTTGCATAGGCACGATAGCCTATCAAATTTTGGCGCCGTTGCCGGGGAGCACGTTTTTATTGCGTATTGATTTGTCGATTATTATCTTGTTTTCTTTTGTCTTAAGGAACACTTGTTCCTTGAGACCGTTACTTATCATTTTCTAGAAATTGTTGTCTTATACCCAGGTCCTCTCGTAGTGGAGAATTGCTTTCACCGGATTCCGTTCCCGAGAAAACCTTTAGGAAAAGACGACGTTTTTGGAAGGAAGTGAAAGAAGCCACTTCTCCCGTACAAGTTGAAAGTGCTAGAAAGTCTTACTTAGACGATCTAGAAGCTCTGGAAGAAGAGGAGGTTTCGAGTTCATCATCTCCACCACCACCACCATCTCAAACTAAAAAGATGGTGAAATTTTCTGATCACTCAAAGCCTACCGCGGCCATGCTTCCGGCCGGTATCACAACTACTCAAATTACCGCGCCGGACTTCGAGATCAAACCGGCTTTTATTAGCCTTGTGGAGAGGAAGCAATTTGGGGGAAGTCCTTTGGAGGATCCCAATTTGCATGTGGAAAATTTCTGCGATTATTGCTCCATAATCCGACAAACGGGCGTCACTCAAGCCCAAATAAGGGAAATACTTTTCCCTTTCTCTTTGAAGGACAAGGACAAGCTTTAGATCAATAGCGTTGACCGCACCGCTATGGGAATCACTAGTTGGGAGACATGGGCTCTTGCTTTCTATCAAAAGTTTTTTCCACCGGAGAAAACTCAAACTTTGAGGAGCCAAATCACCGGATTCCATCAACAAGCTCTTGAGAGCTTATATGAGGCTTGGGAGCGGTACAAAGAATTGCAAACACAATGCCCACATCATGGGTTGGATGATTGGTTTCTAGCTATAACATTCTACAATGGATGTTGTGCCGAGTCCCGAAGGTTTCTTGATTCCGCCAACAATGGGCGGTTTGATCAAATTGATACCGATATTGCTCATGCCACGATCGAATCTATGGCGGTCCATGACGCACAATATGTCAATTCCCGAAGTGTGCCACTCAAGGGTAAAGAATAATCCTCCGACAATCCCGTCTGGTTAGCTCAAATTGCCTTACTCCAACAACAATTGGCGGAACGAGATGTTAGAGATTCCCTTGAACAACTCAATGTCGTGTCTTCTACAAGTCAAATCATTTTTTGTAACGGTTGTGGAGGTGCGGGTCATTACACCGCTCATTGCTGAGCTACTATTGAGGAGGTAAATGCTTTTCAAGGTCTTAGACAAAGTTCATATCCACCGGGTACTTTTTCCAATACTTATAACTCGAATTCAAAATTCCACCCGAACTTGTATTATACTAGAAACAATGTGCTTAACCCTCAACCCCCACCACAATAAAATGCCTATGTCCCTAAAAAAAAAGTATAATCCTCCACCGGGTTATCAAAACCAACAAAGGCCACCCCAACAAAACTACCAACAAAATCAAGGGCCACCACCTCAAAATGGCCAACAAAACAACCAAGGAGGAGGTAAACTTGAGGGCTTGATAGTACAAATGCAAAGGGAATTGTTGGCTCAAATCCAAAAGAATGATCAAGCTCACAATGCCGCAATCAAGATGTTGGAGCAACAAGCGGCTCAACTAGCTTCTTCTAGCTCTCAAAGGAAAACCGGTAAACTACCACCCCAAGGTACGCAACCACACGAGACCGTTAATTCTATTTCCTTGAGAAGTGGTACGAGCTATGATGGACAGTCCATGACTTTGGATGACGAAGTGGTTGTTAAAAAGCCTATGCTTGGGGGAAATAACGAAAAAAGGCTAGTGAAGAGCCTCTTGTTAAGGATCGTGTGCCATTTCCTCATCGGTTATTGATGCTAAAGAAAAAGAGTAAGCTTGATGCCAAAGATGTTGAGCCCCCTATGCCCAAAGAAAGTGACGAGGTGATTGTTGAGGAAGTCTCTCCTAATGCTAAGGAGGATGATGCCGTTTCTAAAAAGGTGGATTCTCCTAATGGAGTAGAGAAAGTGAAAGATTTGGAGGATGCTCCTCCACATAAAGTTGTTCAAGTACCGTTTCCCCATCGTCTAGCAAAGCACAAGGAGGAAGGTAAGTTCGGTAAGTTTTTGGAGGTCGTTAAGAATTTGAAAGTCACCGTCCCATTTATAGAATTGCTTACCCAAGTCCCCTCTTACTCAAAGTTTATGAAGGAAATCCTCTCAAAGAAGCGATCCTTCAATGAGGTTGAGACCATTGATTTCACCGAAGAGTGTAGTGCACTCTTACAAAACAAGTCTCCCCCGAAACTTAAGGACCACGGTAGCTATTCTATTTCTTGCACTATAGGCACATATACCATTGATAAGGCCCTTTGCGACCTAGGTGCTAGTGTGAGTGTCACGCCCTATTCTATTTGTGAAAAACTTAACATAGGTGCTCTAAAATGCACAAGTAGCACATTGCAAATGGCGGACCGTTCTTTAAAGCGACCTTTAGGTGTCTTAGAAGATGTGCCTGTCAAAGTTGGCAAGTTTTTCATACCCGTTGACTTCCTCATACTTGATATGGCCGAGGACTCACAAACCCCAATTATATTGGGTAGGCCATTTTTACACACCGCGGGTGCGCTAATTGATGTGAAAAATGGGAGGTTGACGTTAGAAGTGGGTGATGACCGGGTTTCCTTTAGCAAAAACAACACCATTAGGAGCCCAATGTTACAAGAGTCTTGTTATTTATTTAGCACTGTGGACTCTTATAATGCCTCTTCTACACTTGGACCCTTACTGATGGATCCATTGGAGGACAATATTGGTGCTGTTTGTTTTGTAGATGACAATGCTAAGGGCACTATTTCTAAGAGTGCCAAAAAGAAAGGAAAATTTTATTTGAACAATTTCAAATGGTTGCGAAATACAAAAGGAGCTATGAAATGGAGCTTGGTTGGTGGCAAGCGCAATGAAGAAACTTGATCAAATAGTTTCTTACGTCGTGCGGGACGTTAAACCAGCGCTTCTTGGGAGGCAACCCAAGCTTCTTATTTGTTTTTATTAATTTCTTGTTTTAATTTTCCGCAATTTACTGTTTTTCATAGATTAGTAATAATATGCTAGACTTGACAATGTTTCTTTTTGTGATTTATAGGTGAAAATGAAGAAAAGAGACTTAGAGGAGGAAATAGCACGCTTCCCCATGCAAGAACCCCGTTCGGGGATGTAGTTTTCGAAAACGGGACGGAAATAAAGAAATACGGAAGCAAAGTCAAAAAACGGCATGGACTGGTAAACTCCGATCGGGGTTGCCAACCCCGATCGGAGACGTGGTTCTCCATTTTAGTGGCTGCTATTTTTACACGGGTAAGAAAAAAAAAGGATTTCATTCTTTCATTCTTCTAATACCCGACGGTATCATTCTCCTCTCTACTCTCTCATTTCTTCACTATTCTTCACTCAAAATCACAAAGAAACATCACTTTCTTCATCATTTCGCAAGATTCATTCATCCATTAACATCATCAAGTAAGTTCATCTTCCTTTTCTCTTTAATTTCATCCATTTCAATCAATTTAATCAAGTTTATCAAACCCTAACTCAAATTGGGGGAATTTGATTTTGTGCTTATTTGTTATACAAATTGATTGTAGTATGCTCTATTCTTGTTTATAGTATGAATTAGTTCACTAATTCGTTCTATTATGTCTATTTGGATGAATTTTGGTTTGCCTTAAGATGAATTTTTGTCTTAAATTTCAGAAAAATGGCACCAAGAGACCCCCTACCCAAGGTGCTTCTAAGAGGAGAAGGAATGATGCGGAATCCTCCCGGGCTGCAGAGGATGTGCAAATGGAAGAGGTCCCGGAATGGCAAGATCCGGATTTTCTCGGAGTGATTTTCAATTGTAAAAAGCAATATGACAATTGGGTCATCCTAAGGAGCAAAGGTATGAAACCGACTAAATTCATTAACCAAGCTTCTTTGAACAATATTGGAATTGATAAGAATGTTAAGGCATTATTTAAGAACCTTGGTATGAAACATTGTTATACAATGGATTATAAGACCTTTCCCGAACTCACCCTTGAGTTCTTGAGCTCTTTTGAGTTTCATAGGTCGAAGAAACCCAGTTTTGTGCTTTTTGTGATTTTACGATTGTTTAATGAGGACCATAGAATGGACCTAGCGGACTTCGCTAATATTTTCCAATTGCCCTATAAAGACTTACCTACCGAATCACGCGACTCTTATGACCCCGTTTTGACATGGAATGCCATTTCTCATTTCCCTTTTCAAAGTTGGGACCATTGCCCTCACCAATATATTCATTACCCCGACATTCGGGTTTGGCAAAGGTTTATGGGATGGACCTTTTTTGGGAGAAATGAGCCTCACTCGGCGACGAAAGTTGAGGTGGAGATTTTGGGTGCTTTCCTAAATGTTAATGGTGATGATAATTGTGTTGGAGTATGTGTCCTCAACAATAGTGCGATCACATTATTAAAACTCATGATAAGAATACACAAAGGGATGATTCATTTTTATACGTCAACTGATCAACATTAATCGGTAATGATTGGCTGACTAGAGTTTGACATTATTGTTGTTTGACGGTGGTGATCAGTTGATCCCTTAAGGTCACACATAAAGACAATTCCCTTAATACAAAAATTAATTAATTGTATAATGATACAGATTAATTAATTCCTTAAATTTGAACAATTTACATATGTGAGTGAAAACATGAATCTTATTGTAATACGATTAAATAAGATTCGTTTTAGTAAATAAGATGTTATATTACTAAAATTTTGTTTATGAAACAATTAAATTAAGAATGAACAGTTAATTATAATTGCAATATGTTGTAGATTATATTAACATGGACCATTTTATTTACATGTAATTGGGAATTACTAGTCAATTATTGTATATAATTAAATTAATATATGTAATATATTTAATTGTTAAGTATGCATTAATATAATTAATAACATGTTATATGTCACATGTCACACATTATATGACAAAGTGACTATTGGCAAAAATAAAATGGACTCCATATTATGTAAAGTGACCGAAACTATGGGGTATTAGGATGGATTGAATAATTGTTTTAAATTGTTTAAAAGCATAATCATTAACTATTATTACAAGTCTAAACCCTACATATTTTGGGTAAGACAAAAAGGATAAAGAAGAGGCCATGCATTGGCCCCTTCTCTTCACCCTACCCGGCCACCCCTCACAAAAGGAGAATAAGTTCTCATTTTTTTTTACTCTAATTCATTCTTAGATTTTTGATAACTCACTTCTCTCCATCTCTCTAAAAATAAGTTTTAGAAAATAATTTGTTCAAGATCTAATTTATAAAATTACTAGAAGTAGTAATATAAAATAATATTAGATTAATTTTAAGGTATCTAATTCATATATCTAGTTAATATATTAATTATATTTAAGGGATTGTCTTGGTGCAATTGAAACGAGGATCTCACAATATTGAGACAAGGAGGATCATCCAATTATTTAAGCTCAAAAACAAGTAAGAAATGAGTTCTTACTTGTGCCCTTAAACCAATTTCACTTATGTATGGAGCATTCTTCTTATCTTTGTTTTATATTTTGTTATGCATGCATAAGATCATCATATTTAATTAATGAGTAATTAGATAAATTATTAAAGAGTTTAATTTTGAGGGTTAACGAATCCTTTCAAGTGGTATCAGAGAGCTTTGGTTGTTGCATGCATAATCGGCTTAGTTTTTCCGACTAAATTAAAACTTGAAATTTGTGATTTATGTGATTAAGCCACAAAATTATTTTGCATGTCATATATTCTGTTCCTAAAATGAATTTAGGTCATTTTGATGATTTATGGTATTTTTTAGCTCATTTTAATGAGTTTTAGTAATTTTATTACATTTTATTGATTAAAATGGTGTTTAAAATGCTAAAAATAGTTAAACTTTGTCTCTGACCTTGAATTTTTTATATGACCTCACATGCATATTTTACTTATTTTATGTAATATTTCGTACAAATTTGATTTATTTTGCATGATTTATGATTTTTATGAGATAAAAATGACATAATGGAGGTAAAATGGTTAAAATGAGTTAAACTTCAAAACAAGCCATAAAATTTTAATATGTTGTCACATTCACATTTTAATCACTGGTTGTAAAATTTTAGATGAGCTTGATTCATTTTGCATAATTTATGAATTTTTAGTGTAAAAATAACATAAATAGTGACTATTTTAGCAAAAATCGCTAAAATAAAATACATGGCATTAGAAAATTATTTTAGGTTGCATAATTATACCACGTTTCAGATCTAAAGTTGGAACATTGATTAGATTAATTTTCATATGCTTTAGATGTTTTATTTGATAAAACCTATTAATTGCAACTATATTTTTTCGAAATGAATTCGAAAATTTGAACCTTGATTTTTGAAATTATGAGTGTCATGGAATTTTTTTAGAATATTCAAAAATTTAAAATTCAAATTATGAAATTATTGTAATTTGATTTGGATTTATATCATAAAAGGTTATGATTTTAAGGTATAAAATGAGCATAAATGATATAACAAGTTGAATTATTGCCAAAAATTTGAGTGATGACTAATTTTTGAGTCCTAAGACGTTAGAATAATTAACTTGGACTGAAATTAGATTTTAGTAATGTTTTTGTGATTTTAAGAAGTTAAAAATCACGAATTACCATAAAACCGGACTATATTTACGATATAAATTAAATAGAGCGATTTGGCACATAATTTGGCATGTTAGATACATATTACAATGCTGTATATTTTATTGATAAATGTCATATTTTAATTTATGTAATTTTGAATTATGTAATTTTATCTTGGTATGGCCTTAGTTTTTTAATTGGTATTACCCGTAATGAATGGGTATATCGATTCGGCTGTAATTTTAATGTGATCTCGCATCACCGTCATGTAATTTAATAGATTTAAATTTTTATTACAAATGTATAATAGGAATAGCTATATTTTTATTATTATTTTGTAATTCCGGAGTTTCCTAAAGATGGAGCCATTCGGAAAGGAGTTCCGATCAAGACGGTGTTTCCTTGGGAGGCGTGTCACTTGAAGTTCAAGGGACCAATGGAGTTGGTTTCCGAATTTGTAATAGAATATTATATTTTCTATTTTAGGAAGGCCATACTAGGAAATTTATTTATTGCTTTGCATTTTTCTTTATATGTTACATGCATTTCCAAATCGCCATAACATCACATGCATTTATATATATATATATATATATATATATATATATATATATATATATATATATATATATATATATATATATATATATATATATATATATATATATATATATATATATTTTTATATATTGTTTTTCGACCGTGTTGATTATAATTATCGTAGTTCACTAATATAGTTCACATAAAAGGTGATAGATAATAAATCGACAAAACCTTTCACATATTTAAAATTGAGATTAGCCTTTCCAAATAGTAGGACTCATGAATCCCTTTGACATTTGAGGTAGATTCGGTTCCCCGTGGTACTTTCATTTTTCATTGGGTAAGTGGGGTAATAAAATGTTATTACACGCGAAATTTGGTTGGACTCAACAGGATATAAGGTCTAGTCTTATGTTTCGAGGCTAGAGATGAACTTAATGTAATTTCATCGACCAAGAGTTCTAATATGTAGAATCGGTTAAGGAGTTGACCCACCGAGTTATATTAGTGAGGGATGTATCGGTTTCCCGTGCCCGAGTTAATATGGATTTGGATCTCGGAATCATTTATATAATTGGGTGGAGGTCATTATATAAATGCTAAAACATGTTAAAATGTTTTCATATATTAACGATGAATGTTTCTTTTGCCGCTATTTCGTTGTTTTTAATATTGTTCTATTTCATTACTCCTACTCATATGCGATATTATCCGTTTGTAACACGAGTCTCCGCTAAACCACTATTGCTAACGATAAGGAATCTCTTTCTAAAAATGAACCATATCATAGGTTGTGGACTAGCTCCATAGGAATCGTTCTATTCCATAGAACTCGATAGGAATTGTCCTATGCAAATATAAGATTAGCATCTTAAAATTCCTAACATACCTATGTATGATTTCTTGTGAAGAAATATGAATAGAGGTAATGATTAGTCAAAATATGTTTTGATAATTCTTCTTTGCATCAATGGTTCAAAAGTCTTATTGCTCAACCTAAACACTTGTCATTAAGCACTAAAGTTGTTAAGAACATGACAATGTAAAATTGGTAAAATAATTTGTTAGAAATTTTGATTAACCAAATATCACAATAAAGGTAACCCTTATGAAGGATTAACTAGGAATTTATATGAAGATAAGTGTTCATCAAGTAGAAATTCTTGAAGTGAGTGGGAGCAATAACAAGTAAGTACCTATCTTAATTATTAAGGATAGATCTAGGCTCGAAAGAGAAAGTGTTGGACACTAAAATAGAGACAAACTCCAAATAAGTAAAGATCTAGGAAGTTGGTCGTGTGACTCCAACATATTCCTTTTGAATATCTATGACATTGACATTGCATTCTTGCGAATTGTAACGTCATGAGTATTTGATACAAATCTGTGAATCATGTTAGAAATTGCCACATTTCATGATTATAAAATATGGCAAAAGGATGTCAAAACCACCTTTCTAAATGGGTATTTAGAGGAGGATGTGTTCATAACACTATCCGAGGGTTTTGTAAATCCTTAGAATCCTAACATTGAATAATCGTATGACCACAAGCAAGAATAAGTTCAGAAATTTGCATGAATGGAACTAGGGTGGTTGTCATTTCATCCATGAACATATGAATAATGTAGTGTATTCATTTTAGTTTTGTATTTAGAAATGTACCTCAATAATTGTTATGATGTACAATATGTCTAAATAAGAATATAATTCAAGTTTTTCTATAAAAACGTAAAGGGTTTCTCTATTATGCAATTAAAACAAGTGTTGTGCCCTATCATACCACGATTAAGTTTATGGTGAAACCATAAAAATCAAGGTAATTATATTCAAACTAAAAATAAATGTCATATATATATATATATATATATATATATATATATATATATATATATATATATATATATATATATATATTTATATACAAAACTCAAGTTGGTGACCCCAAATCATTTCTCAATTCTCGATTGAAAATTGCATTTAGAAACTAGTTTTGACTAGTGTCCCAAACCATTTGATTGGGAATCTCTTGGTGTGTGCGAATCTTGTATTCAAAGCAAGATTAATTCATGACTTCTTTCTAGAAAAAGGATTATGAATTGATCAAGATATTCGCCCTATTTACACTTTGAAGTGTATGGTCGAATACAATTTCAATCAGAAAAGGTTATTACTTCTTTATCTCTTCTACCAACGAACTAGGTAGATACTTGGTATCCACTTAATGAGGTTAGAAGAGAAATTCATTGAACAAGTTCAATGAATGTTTAAAAGTATCAAAACCTAGAGATTATAAAACCGAAGTATTAGTACTTTGTTAAAATTGGGAACAATAAAGTGAAGACTATTATATGCACCAAAAGGAGTGTGATATGGTATCACAAGTTCACTTTCATTATGATATGATTAAATCTTTACTATAAAGTTGGAAGTAGTTTCTATCACAATTTGTCTAGTATTTATTTATTCCACTAAAATAAAACATAATTAAAGAAATCATCTACATTTCATATGAGATATATTTAGGCATGGTGCCTGAATTGTACCTTGTTTCGATAATAAAAATGTGCTCTCTCTTCCTACATGATCACGAGAACAAAGGGTTTGTGGCTCGTGATGCTGTCTATCAAAGAAAAGAGGATTATTTCTTATAAACAGAGTGGGAGAAAATATTCAAGAGCCACAAACTGAGAATAAGACGTGGAAAGATGTTCCTTCTTGGTAAAAAATCAGTAAATATTTTCGAAATCTAAGTAGACATGAATCATGTTATTTTGAAAATAACAAAACCTGTAACTCCGCAAAAGTCCGATGCAAGCATAAACATGAAAATGTTTATTTAGCTTGGTTGGTTGGTGGCAAAGGGTTTTGCACGCAACAACAACGCTTCATTGTATTTGGATGTGATTTGATATAGTTGGATTTTAAAATCATCTTGCATGAGTTTTGTAAATCGCGACTATCCTAAGGTAGAATACAAACTTAAGAAAAAATCTTAAGTAGATGTCAAAGAGTTGAATTGCATGTTTTGATCATGTGATAAACATTTCTCGAATTATCGAGTAGTTTTGTTTATAAATGGAGTTTAGTGGGAGTAATGTGGTGTTAATAGTCTTATATGTAAGGGACATATTCATAATTGTGAATGATGAAAGACTTAGGAGAGGAATAATACATCTCTGAGGTATCCAGGCCTATAAAGATAGTTCTAAGTGGATATTAGCGTTAAATGAATATTCTTATATTGATAAGAGTCTAAACAAGTTCAAAGGTATTGAACATGTAGAAATTGAATCCACTTGCTTTCGCTGCGGGATTAATTCATTAAGCTAAGATGTATCGCAATTCTTATAATTCATATAATTAGAGTATGACGAAAGGTTATAAATCGAATTTATGTGAAAGTCTCTAAATAGCCATATAGTCTATTCATTAGTACTCAAGAAGCACTAATGATTTGTCTTCCATGTCTCATATGTAGAGAACATATTATTCATTGAGAATGATAGGCCAATACTTTCTTCCGTGAAGAAGTGATTGGGAGATTAGGAAGAGATGCAAGACATCTTTAGTATCCGAATCTATAGTGATAGATAAGAGAGGATAAATGTGTAGAAATTATTGATGGATTTGTATGCAAGGAGTTACACAAATACCATATTCTAAACACATAAGGATGGTTAGAGAACCGTCTTGACTATATTACTTAAGGAGGATATCTGCTAAGAACATCCTAGGCAATTGAACAATGAGATTTACACAACGGAAATTGAGTACACTTGCAGTAATGAGATATGTAATAAGGAAGGGATAATATTAGGATTCAGTTTTATGAATTAGAGGAACCATGGTAGTTCGTTCCAATAACCAAAGGTCCTATCCCTATTCACTTTGAGATTAGTGGGAGCTATTCAAGGTTCGAAAGCCTATGTCTAGATTAGATTTAGACACGTACTCAAAAGTTTTATAATAAAGATTATACATAACAAGGAAAAAGGTATATAATAAGGTTAGGGAAAGTGCAATGTGTTGCTAAGGCTTACTAACCAAAGCCTTCTCTTAGGCTTAGCATGATGTGTCATGTCATTTCAATTGAGTTGAGATGTATAGTTGTATATAATATTAAGTATAAATTATAGATTATGTAGTAATTGATATAGTATCAATTTTACATATGTGATAATACATTCATCGTTTGAGTTTTATTCAAAACTCTTTTCTTATAATACTTTGTTTTTCCATATAGGTTGTCGAGACAATATTGAAACCTATTTAAGTGAACTGGATTAACATAGTATTGGCCCCTAGTCACTTATATGAGGTGATGTCTCCAAGTGACTAGAGTGTGATGCAATGGATGGCAAGTTCAAGTGCCATAGGGTCATAAGAGATGACTAGTCGATCACATAGGCAGACTGTAAGGGACACTCTGTCGGGCAGTGACCGCTTATAGAGTTCTGGTAATTAATATAGCATGGTCGTGGCAAGAGCTACTATAGTATTCTTTTGAGTCAATTCTTTGAATAAATACTATTTGCCCAAGTTGGCACAGATTCTGAGTGACTTTGAGTTATGCTCTACGACTTTCGTAAATGGGGTCAAATGGGCATTTCTTGGGTCATGATGAGCTGTGGCTAAACAAAGGGAATAGTGCGATAGGAATTGTCCATCCTATTGTCAGGGTTATTTAAAAATATCAGGGTCATTCGAGGAGTAGTGAACTGAAAATGCGTGACCACGCTCGGAAAGTATCTACGGTAGATAATTTCGGTCAGACAGTTACTCTCCAGATCGAGGAAACCACTGTAGATATGATCACTTGCAAGAACGACCTGCAAGACACCTTGCATTGAGTGGGAGATGGTAATAGGAAAAGAGAATTGGTGACGCACACTTGTCTCAGACAAGTGGGAGATTGTTGGAGTATGTGTCTTCAACAATAGTGCGATCACATTATTAAAACTCATGATAAGAATACACAAAAGGGATGATTCATTTTTATACGCCAACTGATCAACATTAATCGGTAATGATTGGCTGACTAGAGTTTGACATTACTTTCGTTTGACGGTGGTGATCAGTTGATCCCTTAAGGTCACACCTAAAGGACAATTCCCTTAATAGATAAATTAATTAATTGTATAATGATACAGATTAATTAATTCCTTAAAATTGAACAATTTACATATGTGAGTGAGAACATGAATCTTATTGTAATTCGATTAAATAAGATTCATTTTAGTAAATAAGATGTTATATTACTAAAATTTTGTTTATGAAACAATTAAATTAAGAATGAACAGTTAATTATAATTGCAATAGGTTGTAGATTATATTAACATGGACCATTTTATTTACATGTAATTGGGAATTACTAATCAATTATTGTATATAATTAAATTAATATATGTAATGATATTTAATTGTTAAGTATGCATTAATATAATTAATAACATGTTATATGTCACATATCACACATTATATGACAAAGTGACAATTGACACAAATAAAATGGACTCCATATTATGTAAAGTGACCGAAACTATGGGGCATTAGGATAGATTGATTAATTGTTTTAAATTATTTAAAAGCATAATCATTACCTATTCTTACAAGTCTAAACCCTACATATTTTGGGTAAGACAAAAAGGATAAAGAAGAGGCCATGCATTGGCCCCTTCTCTTCACCCTACCCGGCCACCCCTCACAAAAGGAGAATAAGTTCTCATTTTTTTTTATTCTAATTCATTCTTAGATTTTTGGTAACTCACTTCTCTCCATCTCTCTAAAAATAAGTTTTAGAAAATAGTTTGTTCAATATCTAATTTATAAAATTACTAGAAGTAGTAATATAAAATAATGTTAGATTAATTTTAAGGTATCTAATGTTAGTTATTTAGACCAAATTAATATTCATCTTATGATATCAAAATTACAAATTAATTTTAGGTGGTCTAAATCTACATGCATGCAAAGCAAAATATAAAAGAGATGGTATTAAACCATCTTAAGACAAAAATTCCTTACATTGTTATAAGGCAAAATGGGCACAACTCAAGGACCCCTTCCTTGATGTTGTTCTTGTGCTAATGATATAAGGATGATCCTCCAACACCTTAATTACCAAAGTAGGTAATCTCCTAAGGTGGCACCCAAGTTAAACACAAAATACTACTAAAATACTAACTAGGTAAATGTAGTAGTAACCTTGTTTATTTGTATATTTGATGTACTAATTAATATTATTACCTTGATAATATTATTAGTTTATCTTTATATGTGTTTATTGTAAAAGGATGAACAAAATAAGAAAAAAAATATGGTCTATTGATGGTGTATATGAACCATCCACAACAAGCACACAAAGACCAATTTTTCTTCAAATTTCCAACCTTAGAAATGATGGAAGGACTTAGGTATATATAGGCATGCAAATGTATACAATTCACATACAAATGCTAGTGGGAAATGCCTACCTTTTCCACTCACAATGAGTGTATTAGTAGTGTATAAAAATATGTCCAAATAGTCCCTTCCGGGTCCATTTCGTTTTTCGATATTTGCCCCACAAATGCTTATAAGTTTTATATTTAATTATGTGACATAATTAAATATTAATTTGATTATTTAACACTTAAATAATATAAATTAACTACCAATGACTACTTAACTATTAAGTAATCATAAGACCATTTTATCAATATACAATGTGTCAATATTATCCCAATTAGCTAATTTTACAACCTCTTGTAAAATATAAATAGCTAATTAAGTCCATCTCAAAACATATACACATATCGCATAAAATTAATTAATTAACAATTAATTAATAAAGGGTTATTTAATGAGAATAATCCAACCTATGTCCTTCCTTCCCATTTTAATCCCTCCTATACTTTAACCCATATTAATCTTATCTATACACTCATGTTTCTCATTTTGCAATGTTGGAAGGGCAACCTCTTGAATAGGTTACCCCTTTTACTTTTGTAATTTTTCACTCATTTTTCTTATATTTTAATGACCCACCCTCTCTCATCCAACCCTGTAACAAACCCAGCTCTTCCTCCTCCCCCTTCACAGGCCAACCACTCCACTACCAGCCTCAACCATCGCCTCCCTTGATCTTCTCCATAATAATGCACAGTCGTCAGTCACTGACGACCTACCCTACACCCTCTGGTCAGTGACAAACTTTCACACACCCTTCCCTTATTTTAACATCTTATCATTCTAATCTATCCCATGTTGATCAACTTTAACAAATTCAAAATCCCAAATTTTGAAGTCCACATCAATGGCGGCGGCGGTGGCGATTACTAATTCTGCTTTGCTTCGTTTCTTCCTCAACTTAGTTGATTTTGGCTGTTATGAGTAGATAAGAGCAGCTATTGAATCGAGGACGGTGCAACGGTGGTGATGGTAGATGAGTGCGGAGTCGTGGTGATGGTTGTTGCGATTCTGTGGAGATGCGAGCGAAAAAAGAGCAAACCCAACCAATTAAGAGCAAACCCATTTAGAAACTTTAGAAACACAATTAATTTAAAGACATCGCAAATTAATTGAGAGCATCATCTAATTTGTCCAGATGATTATGGTTGTTTCCTTGCTTCTTATATTTATGATAGTATTCTTGTTAGATCAATCAATATTAATTTATCTCCTTGCTACTTCTATTTCTGGGTTTGCTCTAATCTGACGCCTCTCATTCCTCCACGTCGGGTTATACAATTTGTCTTTAGTCTTGCGATTTCCCTGCTTATGTTATATTTTCACTCTTTTAAGTTTAGGTAATTAAAATCCCAAAAAAATGGTAATTTGTAGCAAGAAGAAGGAAGAAGATAGTGAAGGAGGAAGATGAAGGCCTAGATAAATAAGGAAGGTAACCTACTAAAAATTAACATTTACCGGTTACAACAAGTAAACAATAAGGCTGGTCTATTATGAGAAAAATGAATGCATAGTTCAGATTAATATGGGTTAAAGTATAGGATGGATTAAAATGAGAAGGAGGGACATAGGTTAGATTATTCATGTTAAATATCACATAATTAAATAATAAATCTTCTCTGCCCGAGTTCGTAACCCGTCATCAAATAATACTTTTACGTGACTAATTAAAAGTCAAATAATACAAGGAATTAATTATCTCGTATCTCATACAAACAATTAATTCATTCTATTTGGGCGTCATACTATAGGTGTGACCTAAAGGGATCAGCTGATCACCGCCGTCACATGACAGTAATGTCAAACTCTAGTCAGCCAATCATTACCGATTAACGATGACCAGCTGACAAATAAAAAGATAAATCCCTGATATTCCTTTAACGAGATTTAATATGTAAACGCACTTATTGTGGAGGACACTACTCCAAAAATCTCCCACTTGTCCGACACAAGTGTGCGTTACCAATTCTCTTGTCCAATAATATCTCCCACTTAATGAAAGATGTCTTTCAGGCCGTTCTTGTACGTGATCATATCATAAAGTGGTTTCCTCGATCATGAGACTGACTGTCTGACCGGATAATCTACTATAGATCTCATCCGAGCGTGGCCACGCATTTCTAGTCACCTCTCCTCGAGTGGCCTTGAGATAAAATATGACTTAAATGGACAATCCTGTTGACCTATTTTCTTCGTTCGATACAGATCACAATGACCCAGTAAATGCTCATCGGCCTCCTTTTACGGCGCGACCTAGAACAAAAACCAAAGCCACGGAAAAACCGCACCAACTCAGACAAATAGTCATCAGTCTAAAGAATCGACTCCTAGGAATATATATAAATCTTCGCCACGACCCAGCAACAAAAGGACTCTACAAACGGTCACTTTACGACAAATTGTCTCACAATCTGCCTATGTAATCGACCAGCCATCACTATGACCATATGACAGTCGAACCTGTCATCTATCGCCTTACAATCTAGTCACTCCGAGACGTCACCTCATTAAGTAACTAGGGACAAAATACAATGTTAATCCAGTTCACTTTAACAGAGTTCGACTTTGTCACTACAATCTATTTGGATAAAACAAAGTATATAAAAATTCAGATATATAACTGAATGCAACGATAAATGTAATTATCATATATGAAATAATAAATACAATATCTTAATTATTACATATCATATAATTTACAACAGTTCTGGTATTCGTCTCAATCCCATCGAAACTACATGACTATCATGTTTAGCTTGAGACAAAGTCTTGGTTAAAGGATCAACGATATTGTCAGCTGTCCCAACCTTACAAACTGTAATTTCCTGCCTTTCGATTAAATCTCTAATTACATGAAATTTCCTAAGTACGTGTCTAGACTTGTTACTAGACTTGGGCTCTTTTGCTTGAAAACAGCCCCACCGTTATCACAATACAAAGTGATAGGATCCTCGGCGGTAGGAACTACCTTCAGTCCCTCTAAAACTTGCCTAATCCAAATAGCTTCTTTTGCAGCTTCAGAGGCTGCAATGTACTCAACTTCCGATGTAGAATCAGCAGTCACAGACTCCTTGAAACTTCTCCAGCAAACCACCCCTCCGTTCAACAAAAAGACAAAACCAGTCTGGGATTTCAAATCATCCCTATCGGTTTGGAAGCTAGCATCCGTATAACCACTTATACGTAATTCAGATTCTCCTCCAAACACTAAGAATGAATATTTAGTCCTTCTCAAGTACTTTAGAATATTCTTGACGGGTATCCATTGACTCTCACCCGGAGTTTTCTGAAAACGACTCGTCATATTCAAAGCATACGAGACGTCAGGACGAGAACACATCATATCATACATGATCGATCCAACATCGGAAGCATAGGGAATCGATTTCATGCGTTCAATATCCTTAGGCTCAGTAGGACACTGTGACTTACTCAAAGTGATCCCACTGCCCATAGGTAGAAAACCTCTCTTGGAGTTTTTTATATTGATTCGGTCTAGAATCTTATCGATATAGGCTTCTTGAATCAATGCTAATATCCTTTTGGATCTATCCCTATAGATCCGGATACCGAAGATGCGCTGAGCTTCGCCCAAATCTTTCATTTGGAAGTGATTTCCTCACCACTTCTTGAGAGAAGCAAGAATATCTACGTCATTCCCAATGAGTAATATGTCGTCCACATAAAGAAGTAAGAAAACAACTTTACTCCCACTAAACTTCATGATAAACATGGTTCCTCAACACTTCGAGAAAAACCATTCTGATTAATAACATGATCAAAACGATGATTCCAACTCCTTGACGCTTGCTTAAGACCATAAACATGGTTACTAAGTGGTAGGTGGAATCCCTTATAAACATATCACAACCTCCTCAATTCCCCGATGTGGGACAACCTTACTCTCAATAACTTGGGGTGTTACAATACTGTAATACCCCGTATTTTGATATTAATAATTTATGTAACTAATAATTAGTTAAAAGCATTTCTAATAATAATTACAAATAAGACGTTAAGTAAAATATAAAATTAATAATCCAAGTCAGGAATTGGGCTTAGCTAATAATCGAGGGTTGGGCCGTGTGCCATTGATTAATTGGACCGGAATTTATTATAATAAGGTATGAGTATAATCGGGATTTGCACCGGGAATTTATAATAGATAATATGGAAATAATAATAATGGAAAAGTAATAATAATTATATTAATTATCCTAATAATTTAATTATTAAAAGAGATGTATGGTAATTCTAATTATTGTAAGAGTAGTAATATATGATAATAATAATAATAATAATAGTAATAATAATTACCTTAAAGACGGTTTCCTAAAATAATACGGACAAGCCTAAGCCTACTTTATAAAAGGCGAGCAATCTACCATCCTATCTTACTTTTCAATTCTGAAAATTTACATAAAGAGAGAGAGGGAGATTAAGAAAGTTTAAGAAAGTATTGGTCACAGAATTAGCAAGCGATAAATAATTCAAGGTAACTTCTAATCTCACTTTTTATTTTCTTATTAAGCTGAATGTGAGACGATCTTAAGGTGCTTAGAAACTGACCCAAACCTTGACGGAATCGGACCAAACTTTGGGAAGTTGTACGTGGGATTGCAAGGGTTGGATTGAGTATGGTGGTGGTGTCAGGGAAGGCTTAGGGTGGCGGTGGCAGGCGGGTTTCGAGGGTTGTGGAGGCGGGTTGAAAACAGGGGAGTAGTGGACTTCGACCCTAATAGGACCCTTATTCGGATTCGCCTTGACTTGGGTAAGGTGGGGTTGGGTCCTGGTGTTTGTGTCGACCAGGGTGGAGGTGTTGTGGCGGTTGTTGGTGGTGGTTTGTGACGGTGATGGTCGTTTTAGCGTGAAATAGGGGAGGAGGTGTCGATTGTGTTGTTGCCGGTGTTGGGTAGTTCTGAGGTGGTGTTGGGATGAGTAAGGGAGGTCAATGGTGGCGTGTGGTGGTTGTGCCGGTGGGGTGTCGTGTGGTGTGTTGTTGTGGTGTCGGGTTTTCGATATTAGTAGTGTCGTGGGGTATTTAGGGCGTGGGATTTTAGGGTGCTGGTGGATACCTCAAATTCGGTTGGGATGATGGATATCTCAACTTCGGTTGGAATGATGGATACCTCAACTTCGGTTGGGATGGTGGATACTTCAACTTCGGTTGGAATGATGTAAAGTGAGCACGTTGTTAAGGGAGGTGTGCTAACAAAAAGGATGGGCACGATGTCAGGGGGTTGTGCAATATAAAAAGGAAGTTGGATTGTTACCGTATGTTTTTGTTGTTAGTATTTATTCCTACTCAACCTCATGGTTGACTGTGTATTCGTGAACACCTGCGGTGAACCGTTTTATGGGGAGCAGATTTGACAGGTACCAAAGATTAGCTGACTCGGGAGCATTGGGATGAGAGCTCGACTTGGACCATAGTTGAAGTCTAGATCACATAGAATAATTATATCACTTTATTTGTTTCCGCTGCGAGTTGTAATATTTATATTAAGTTTTAAATGATTGAGTTGTAATAAACATGTAATCATTAAAATTTTAATTTAAAGTACTTTGGTGAGTTGGACTTCGTTATTCACTACCTCGGGAAATCGAGATGGTAACAGTCCTATTTATTTGGGAATGTCTAGCTAAAGGCTCCTAAATAAATGGGGGTGTTACAGCTTCGCCCAAATCTTTCATTTGGAAGTGATTTCCTAACCACTTATTGAGAGAAGCAAGCATATCTACGTCATTCCCAATGAGTAATATGTCGTCCACATAAAGAAGTAAGAAAACAACTTTACTCCCACTAAACTTCATGTATAAACATGGTTCCTCAACACTTCGAGAAAAACCATTCTGTTTAATAACATGATCAAAACGATGATTCCAACTCCTTGATGCTTGCTTAAGACCATAAATGGATCTCTTAAGTTTGCATACTTTGTTAGGATTTTTAGGATCCACAAAACCCTCAGGTTGTGTTATGAACACTTCCTCTTCCAGAAACCCATTCAAGAAAGCGGTTTTGACATCCATTTGCCATATTTCATAATCATGAAATGCAGCAATCGCTAACATTATCCGAACAGATCTAAGCATAGCAACTGGTGCAAAAGTTTCATCATAGTGTAAACCATGAAACTAGGTGAAACCTTTTGCCACCAATCTAGCTTTGTAGACATCTTTATGTCCATCCATGCCGATTTTAATCTTGAATATCCACTTACACTGAAGAGGTCGAACATCTTTAGGTAAGTCAACCAGGTCCCATACCTGATTATCGTACATGGAATCCATTTCGGATTGCATGGCCTCGAGCCATAGCTTAGAGTCAGAACTCATAATAGCTGCTTTGTAGGTCTTGGGTTCATCACTTTCCAAAAGTAAAACCTCATAGTCACCATATTCCTCTATGACACCAAGGTATCTATCGGGCTGGCGACTAACCCTCTCTGACCTCCTAGGTTCAGAAGGAACAATAACCGCTTCAGACGTAGAAGGAACATCTTCCTGTATTGTCATATCAGTTTGTGGCTCTTGAACTTCATCAAGTTCAAATTTTCTCCCACTCTGTCTTCTAGAAATAAACTTTTTTTTTCTAGAAAGACAGCTTCACGAGCCACAAACACTTTGTTCTCGCTACTATTGTAGAAGTAATATCCACAAGTTTCCTTAGGGTAGCCTACAAAAATACATTTTTCAGAACGAGGTGCAAGCTTATCGTCAGACTTGCTCTTGACATAAGCATCATAACCCCGTACTTTCATGTATCGTAGATTCGGGACTTTCCCTTTCCATATCTCATATGTAGTTTTGTCAGTTGCTTTAGTGGGACTTTGATTAAGTGAGCGTATAGCAGATGAAATGGCAAAACCCCAAAATGACTTAGGTAATTCAGTTTGACTCATCATTGATCGGACCATATCTAATAAAGTTCGATTCCTCCTTTCAGCCACACCATTCAACTGGGGTGTGCCAGGAGGAGTTAACCGGGATACAATACCACAGTTTGTAAGGTGATATCTAAAGTCATTGCTTAAATACTCCCTACCACGATCTGATCGTAATGCTTTAATCTTCTTATTTAATTGGTTTTCTACTTCATTCTAAAACTCTTTGAACTTATCAAAAGCTTCATTTTTATACCTCATTAAGTAGTTATACCCATATCTACTCATGTCCCCAGTAAAAATAATGAAATAGTCATAATTACCTCTAGAGTGACTGTCATTGGACCACATACATCGGTATGTTAAAAACCCAATAACTCACTAGCTCGAGATCCTTTTCCTAGAAAAGGTGAACGAGTCATCTTGCCAAGAAGACAAGATTCGCATGTACCAAATGATTCAAAATCAAAAGGTTTAATTATACCAGTCAACACTAGTCTTTTAATGTGTTTCTCGTTAATGTGTCCTAATCGACAATGCCATAAATAAGATTGATCGGGATCAGCTGTTTTGAGTCTTTTATTATCTAAATGATAAACTTTTATTATCCTACTTACCCAACGTAAAAAGAGCGTACCTCGGTGATCCGAACCTACCTCTAATGAAAAAGGAATTCATAGGTGCTATTATTTGGTAAGGCTTAATCTCAATTTTAAACAAATGCGAGAGATCTTATCAATTCAATTATCTATCACTTTTAAGTGAACAAAATTGGTGAATGCTAGACGATTAAATCGATAACAACAAAAATTAAAACATGTAGTGACGATTTGGCATGAATGCATTAATAAACAAACAAGTCCTAATATGGCCACCTAGTTAATCTAATTAACTAAAACTATTACATATCGGAAGCCAACTCCTTGGTCCCTTGAGTCTTCATAAAATGGCCTCCTTCTTTAGGATTTCGGAACGCCTTTCCGAAAACACCGTCTTCATGAAAACTCCGTCTTTAGATGCTTCATCTAATTACTAATAATTAAATTACATAACAATACCTTATTATACAATTCGTAATAAAATTAAAATAAAAACTATTAATTAATTACAAATTAGGCGATACGAAATCGCAATTAATTACAAAAGAAATCGATATTCCCTTACATTTCGGGAAATACCAACTTCTACCTATGGCCATATTAGGAAAAATTACATAATTATAATGCTAAAAAAAACATTCATATAAATGAATAATAAAATGCATTATGTAAAATGACATGCCAAATCGTCTTACTTACCAACAATGATCATTTGAGCTTGCTTTGACGAAATTTTTACCAATAAAAATTCATAATTAATTCTTAAAACAATTTTAAGACTTACTAATCATACTAATCTGGTTTAATATAAAAATAATTATTCTCAATAATTAACTTGAATTTATATGGGATTTAAAGCATAAATTATGACAAAAATACATAATAATTCACAATTATTATGGAAAAATTTCATTTAATTATAAAATTTATGGAAAACAAAATTTCAAGGCCATGAAAATTCTGGTCTTACACCAAAAATGACATGGAAGTGACTTTTTTTTTTGTTTTAAAATTTATTTAAAACGATTTTACAATTTAATCGGTAAAACGACAATTTTTACGATTTAATTCTAAACCAAACCATAAAAATTGAAATAACTTAAAATAAAATTTTGTACATTTTGGAACAATTACCGAGAGCTAAAAATTCAAAAAATTTCAAGCCCAAAAATTAAATCAATATTTATTTGCAAAATAACCATTATTTACCAATTTTTATCAAATAAAAATCAATAAACTATCTAAATTAATCACATTCACTTAAATTAACTACTTATCTCATATATAGAATATGCATGTGGTTATTTCTAAATAAATATGCATAAAATTAACATGCAACCTAATTTAATTAACTCTTAATTAATTTTAATGCATTTTTATTCAATTTTATGCCATTTTAAGTTATAAAAAATGGAAAAATATAACAAAAATCAAATTTTCGTCACATATCATCCTAAGAATAGATTATTTACATGAAATACCATATTATGTAATAAAAATAATTTTAGTAACATAATATCAATTTTATTAATTTATCTCATAAACTACTAAAATCGTCTTAAGACAACATTCATGTATATAACAATGCTCTGATACCACTTGTTAGTTATTTAGACCAAATTAATACTCATCTTATGGTATCAAAATTACAAATTAATTTTAGGTGGTCTAAATCTACATGCATGCAAAGCAAAATATAAAAGAGATGGTATTAAACCATCTTAAGACAAAAATTCCTTACATTGTTATAAGGCAAAATGGGCACAACTCAAGGACTCCTTCCTTGAAGTTGTTCTTGTGCTAATGCGATAAGGATGATCCTCCAACACCTTAATTACCAAAGTAGGTAATCTCCTAAGGTGGCACCCAAGATAAACCCAAAATACTACTAAAATACTAACTAGGTAAATGTAGTAGTAACCTTGTTTATTTCTATATATGATGTACTAATTAATATTATTACCTTGATAATATTATTAGTTTACTTTTATATGTGTTTATTGTAAAAGGATGAACAAAATAAGAAGAAAAATATGGTCTATTGATGGTGTATATGAACCATCCACAACAAGCACACAAAGACCAATTTTTTTTTCAAATTTCCAACCTTAGAAATGATGGAAGGACTTAGGTATATATAGGCATGCAAATGTATACAATTCACATACAAATGCTAGTGGGAAATGACTACCTTTTCCACTCACAATGAGTGTATTAGTAGTGTATAAAAATATGTCCAAATGGTCCCCTCCGAGTCCATTTTGTTTTTCGACATTTGCCCCACAAATGCTTATAAGTTTTATATTTAATTATCTGACATAATTAAATATTAATTTGATTATTTAACACTTAAATAATATAAGTTAACTACCAATGACTACTTAACTATTAAGTAATGATAAGACCATTTTTATCAACATACAATGTGTCAATATTATCCCAATTAGCTAATTTTACAACCTCTTGTAAAATATAAATAGCTAATTAATTCCATCTCAAAACATATACACATATCGCGTAAAATTAATTAATTATCAATTAATTAATAAATTCTAAAATATTAATTTATTACTTAAATATCACATAATTAAATAATAAATCCTCTCTGCTCGAGTTCGTAACCCGTCATCAAATAATACTTTTACGTGACTAATTAAAAGTCAAATAATACAAGGAATTAATTATCTCGTATCTCATACAAACAATTAATTCATTCTATTTGGGCGTCATCCTATAGGTTTGACCTAAAGGGATCAGTTGATCACCGCCATCACACGACAGTAATGTCAAACTCTAGTCAGCCAATCATTACCGATTAACGATGACCAGCTGACAAATAAAAAGATAAATCCCTGATATTCCTTTAACGAGATTTAATATGTAAACGCACTTATTGTGGAGGACACTACTCCAACATCTAATTCATATATCTATTTAATATATTAATTAGATTTAAGGGTTTGTCTTGGTGCAATTGAAAGAAGGATCTCACAATATTGAGACAAGGAGGATCATCCAATTATTTAAGCTCAAGAACAAGTAAGAAAGGAGTTCTTACTTGTGCCCTTAAACCTATTTCACTTATGTATGAAGTATTCTTCTTATCTTTGTTTTATATTTTGTTATGCATGCATAAGATCATCATATTTAATTAATGAATAATTAGATAAATTATTAAAGAGTTTAATTTTGAGGGTTAATGAATCCTTTCAAATTGGGGGATCAATATTCCCTACCACTTTGCGGTCCACTTGACTAAACAATGTAACCCAAAGAATAGTTGTATTGTCTTAGGAGGTTTGGTTACAAAGATTGCTCACAACTTGTGTAGATTCAACCAAGAAAACACCAACTTGTGACCATTGATTATGTCTAGGGAAAAAGGGGTTGGGCTAGATTATGAGTATTTTCTTTCTTGCAATTGGTTTAGGGATGCTCACCCTAACATGGTTTGGAGATCGGTAGGCAAGGTTCCATTAGTCTACCCGAAGAGAAGAAAAACAATTAAGGCTTTAGTTCACGCTAAGCCCTATCATGGGAGTTCCCCTTTTACTAGACCAACTTACCACTTGCCTCTACGAGGTGAGACACGTACCACTGTTGAGCGGCGTGAGGGAGGTCAACCCTCTCAAGCATGCTATTCCACCTCTAGTATTCATTCACCCTCTAGTCTAGAAATGATGGATATGATGCGAGAATTAAGCTTAAGTGTTAAAACAATTCGTGATGACCAAAGACTTGAATTACATCCCATTTATGATCATTTTGCTAGACAAGGAGTGATCCAACCTGAGGGGCCACACCCTTCATTTTATACTTATCCCCCGAGTGGATTTCCTCCTCCTACTCCCCCTCATAACAATGATGTAGGTACTTTTACTACATATGCTCCCAGTCCGGATTTTTGTGGTTCAGATTATGCAGTTGAGGCATTACATGGAGGATATGGTGGTTATAGTATCTATAGTGATGGTCTTGGTAGTGGCCAAAACATTGGTGAGTATATCACTCCTCTTTAAGAGGATGATTCTAGTGGAAGTGGTCAACAAGGTGAAGCAAGTAGAAGTGGTAAGAAGAAGAAAGGAAGGAAGGGGTTCAACTTTTGGCCCTTTTCTTAGATGAATGGTGAAGAAGTCCCTCGTATACATACTAGCTTGGGGGAGGCTATCAAGTCTTGTAAGTTTTATTTGCTTTGCATTTTAGTTTATGCATTGCAACCTATTAAATATGACCTCTAGTCCTTCTTGTTTATGTGCTTTGAGCCATTTGTATGGTTTAGTCGGGTAATTTAATTGTTGGCACATTGACGACAATGTTGTGTTTAGCTGGGGGGGGGGGGGTTGTATTTGCATTGTAGCGTAGTTTGCATGTAGTGTAGAAAATTTGAATTTTTTTGAGAGAATTTATGCTTTTTGCTTGCTTGTAGCCTACTTTTCCTCTTGCTTATCCTAATGATAGCTTTTAGTTAATGATTTACTCTTTTATGATGGGATAAGTGCTACATGGGGATGTCTTGACATAGTAGGTGGGAGATGGAAAATGAACCGAATAGGCTTGATCTTGAATATTGGCGAGCTACAAAATTGGTAAGGTAGAGCCTCTTTAGACCGATGCATCCATATCTGGTGTTTCTTAGGTGAGTGTAGGTGTCTCCTTATGATGTGTGTTTCATCAAAACGCACAAGTATGATTCTCATGTCATCTCTTTATAAGCATGCATTCATTTGTTATAGCATTTTGGAGCCATCCACATGATAATAATTGCCTTCTTGACCCCTTCAACAACATTTTTCCCTAGCTACATTATAATTTGCCTACCTTGTTGAGCTAGTAGCTTTGTTTGGTCTTATTTGGGTGCTCATTTGGGATTTGGTTCAAAGTTTGGAATATCATGTGAGCTTGGTCTTAATACTCAAGAAAGAAATGAAAGAGAAAAATGATGAATTGAAATGAAAAAAATTGAGAAAAAAAAAGATGAGAAGAAAAATGGAAAAAAAAACATGAAAAGAAAATGAAAAGAGAAGTATGATTTCAAAAGAAAAGAGAAAAAGAAGTTGATGTGAGAAATTCTCATGCATTATTCACATATTTTGGAGGGTTTACTTATGATTTGAATTGCAAATTGGGTTAGAATTGGGATTGAGCATCCTTACATTTGGTTGTTGCTAGCTTGACATTAGCTCCACAATCCATAATTCATTTGTCCCCCTTTCTTACCCATTACATATTGCCTTCTTCCTACCCATTTGGCTTCTTTATCATGCTTGCATTTGATTGTTTTGGCTTTGATTAATTACCATATTAGATTGCGGACACATTGTTATAAGTGGAGGATAATTGAGTGTTTATTCACAAAAAATGTCCTTTCACATATAAAAGAGTTTGAGTGCACCGTGAGAGTCCATAAGTCGAAAGATCAACAAGAGCTTAAGGGTTCATTACAAGTTTTCCATGCTACGCCGTCATGTAAATCTCATCCATGTATTGCTTTATTCCTTGCCCATGTTGTTTCGGGTTTTTAAATCATTATGCTTAGCTTGTTTGGGATATTGCAATTGATGGGATATGGTTTATTGCTTGAGGACAAGCAAGGGCTTAGCTTGGAGGAGTTTGATAAGTGCGTAATTTACATAGTTTTACCCTTAGATTAGCTCCTTTTTACATGTCATTTAGCACATATCATAGTGTTTTGAGCTAATATTTGTTATTCTAGTTGCAATTGCTTGTTTCCACATGTATTGTAGGAGTTTAAGCTTTTAGGAGCTAAAATCCAACATAGATTCAAGCTAGAGTGCAAAAGCTAAGCAAGAGCAAGTATTGGGCTAAGTGTATGAAGTTGCATGGGTTTTTGCATGAAGATTTAATGGATTGAAGTAAGAATTACAAATGAAGTCAAATACAAAGTCAAGCCCAAAATGAAAGTCCAAATTAAGGTGGAAGCTTTGGATGCTAAGGAGCTTTGGATGCTAAGATTAAGAAGCATTATCGGGTGATTAAAGGACCATTAAAACATGAACATAGAGATTCCTCGAGCAATTAATCGAGGAATTAAGAAGAAATGCCCGGATAACCATGCCCCCGATTGGGGCTGGCAGCCCCGATCGGGGTTGACCCTCTCTTGCAATTTTACATTATGCCCCTATTTTCTTATAAATAGGGGCCTTAATCCGTCATTAGGGATATCTTTCTCTGACGTCTTTCATACTCTATAATAGCCTTAAGCAATATTCTCTCATTAGTTTTCATTTATGTTTTCAATATTGTTAAGCATTTGATTGTTAAACATTTTGTTATTTATATATTCAAGCATTTGGTTCTACTTTGTTTTTCCTTGCAAATTCATTTCCAATTCGGTAATTCTAATTCTAGTTTGTTTAGTTTACGTTTCCATTGTTAGTTATCGCATAGTTTTCATCATTAGTACTTTTATATCATATAATTTAGTCTTACATTATATGCTTTACCATTTAGTTTACATCATTTCCATTAGCATGTCTATCATTTCTTACAACAAAGTTTATAGTTTACATTTCGTCATGGGTAGCTAAATTCCTTAGTCTAGGGGCTAGGGAAGCCATGCAAAATCAAATATGTAAAATGATAAATTTGGTTGGTATACTATTGTCAAATTGTTTCTATCACATGTTTGCATCGTCACGTTTAATCTTTGTTTAAAGGCCTTATTCATTGATTAAGTTTGTTAATTCATTCTAAAAGTCGAGAGGCATGGAATCGGATTAGACTAAGCATGTGTAGTAGGACTGTGACACCCTCATTTATTGCGGAAAAATAAACACGTAATTCTAGAATAAAACTGCATGGATATGTTTGTAATAGGTTCATTTGGGTAAAAACCTGTAATTTTTAAAACCTGAACCTGTTATAAAGATATCCAAATTGGAAGGTGTCAAACATACAAGGTCTAACTAGAAGTTTCACAACATAACCATCGCTAAAGTCGCGAATAGCAAATTATACAACCAAATATAAAGAGGGAGACATATGTCCCTAAAATGTATGTGACATAAAAATATTTAAGGGTCACAATATAATAAAGTCAATCTAGGTCCCAAGGTTACTTTGCTCGCTAGCTCGTCCATGTACCCCATATATGCATCACCTACCTGTCAATCGCATTTTATACAAATACGAAAGCCACAGTCAGTGGGGAGTAACTCCGAGTTCTCCCAGCCACGAAATGTCATAATTAATATAACATGTAAACATAAGAATATGAATATGAGTAACACATAGCCTTAGCATATAGATGCTAGACAATCGTGCTTATCATGTGAACATCAATATAACAACACATAGTCCTAGCATGTGATTACAAGACCGACTCATACTACCTTATCATGTGAATCACATAACATCCGGGAATCCAAACTCTATCAACCATAGCCGGCTTGCATCTCACCTTCTATGATTCATAGAATCATCAAACAAGAAAGGACAATATATCTAGAGACATGCATAAGTTACTAGTACAGTCAATAGTCACTTTGTAACTCGAGTCTATACCACGAGGTAGGGAAGCTAGTATTTTGGCTCAGAGGTTAATATGAATAAAACATGGCCAAAACACCTAGTATCTTGGCTCAGAGGTTACATTTAAAACATGGCCAAGATACGACTCAACCCTAATCCTAGACTGCGCAGACCTAGAGAAATGCGGATAAAACCACCGCACCCAAGACTCATGATAAAACCACATGAGTACCCTAAGGAGTCCACCAAAGGGTTGGCTAGTACTTAAGCTGACCATCTCCTCACAAAATAGGCAGAAAGGTCATGCCCCAGCTTGGATATAAACCCACCAAGCCAGGAACACAAAGGCTATTAAGCTGCAAACATATACTCGTCAAAGACTATACTGGCCTATCTATGACGAAGGCCGAAATACTCACCTAGGACCTAGTCCCAGCTAGTCCCAGCTTGAATATTTTAGCCCACACCACACAAGACAAGTAGGATACCCAATTAACCATAAGAGGGGCAAAGAGTCCAACTTACCAACATAAATTCTAACATTCTATCATGTGAAAGGCTATATAAATGTCTATTCAGCAGACAATCCAACCATATCCTCAATGTCATCAATAACCAAATTATAGCTAACCATCAATATCATAGTCCATGAGAATAAACTACAATGGCTAAAGGCAAACAAGACTCAAGCATAAGGCATCCAAAGCATCCAACAACCAACATGTGAAATGATAATTACAAATATCAAGGCATAACATAAAACCTCCAATAACAACCAATCTTACCTCAAAGACAAACCCTCGACCCAGTCCCGCGACGGGTCATCGGTCAAATCGAGGCTGACTGGTTTAAACCTAGTTTGACCAAACTCGTTCGGTCAATCTGGCCCAGCTCAGAGTCTTGGCCTACTTTGGCCCAAATCACAAATTTTATCGCAATATTATTCTCATGCTATTTCCAATTTCTATCATGTGAAAAATGAAAGTAACACATTATCAATTACCTAGACACTTAACAGACAACAAGTACAACATTTATGTGACATTAAATCGTCGAGTAACTCGGAATAGTTACCTTAAGCTAGCAAAGAGACAAGCAATAAACTTGAGAAAGCTTCTAAAACCCAAAATTACTCTTCATCTTCAACCACATATGAGGCACCTAAAATAATTATGTGAAAGGACGATATTAACGAATTATCTTTATATAAAATACGAGACGGAAATTAATTTAATTATATTTTAAATAAACCAAACTAGCGTCAAAACAATTTATAGACACGGCTCAAAAGTTATTATGACAACCTCAAACTCGGCCTAACCACTAACTACACATGGCCTCAAACTCGTGACTTAGCTAGGCCACTGCCTAGGCCACAGCCAAGTTACAGCCAGGCCACTGCCAGGCCACAGCTAGGCCACGGTCCATGGTCACAGGCAGCCCCTGACCAGGCCTCAGGTAGCCCCAGCTCAGGCCGCAACTGTCACCAACGCTCCACCTAAACAACTACCCATCTCAGCCACTAAAACCCATGCTTAACTGTTCTAAAATCAGCCCACTCAATCACGTTAAAATAGTCCCAAAACAATCCCTACATGTCAGCATACACCGTCTTAAATATACCACTCACTAGCTAGCATCCCAATTGATCCCTAGAGGTCAGTATACACCGTCTCAATCATCTCCACATATCAGTATACACCATCTCAACTATACAACTGACTAATTAACATCCATAAGGATCCCTATATATAATTATACACCGTCTTAATTATAAAACAGACTAACCAGCATTCGAAATAAACATATTTTACAAGTAATATTGAGTAACCTATCATTGTTACCTTTTTCCGATTGAACTAATCATTTATGACTAACAAATCTTCTACCAGACCGTCTATCTCAGCATCTACAACCGTCTTATAATAAATAAAGCTGAAAGTATAAATTGGGTTTTTAAAAATACATGACGAAAATGAATGTTACTTACATCGGAATGACGAGAACGACGAAAGGAGCGCTATGGAACAAAAATAGTTGAAAACGGATAAGGAACGAAGCACCGACGTCGATTAACAGATCAAATTTTGAAAAGGAAAGAGAACTCTCCAGAAGAAAAAAAACAAAGAACAAAGAAGAAGAAAAGAGTCGTGCGTTCGTGAAAATGAGACAGCAGCCTGCTAGCCTGCTATATATTATACGTACGTTTTTTCGTCGTTAAGAAACTTCGATAGTTATTAAAACCGTTTCGAGTTAAACTAAACCGATTTAAGTAAAGGTTATCGAGATAAAACATACTCAATAATAAATAAATTTAATGAATGAAAATAAAATAAACTCAGCTAGTTAACGGAAATAGTACGATATCAGCTTGAATCGGAATTATTAGCGATTTTTACGAAACTAACGGATATTAATAAAAATTGCTAATTTAGTGAAATAAGCTCAAAATAGCTAATTGGACGGTTTTGTTCCTAAAATCCATCTCGGGTTCACTTAAAACAACTTTCATAAGGACTCGTAAAGAAACGGAAATTATTAAATAAATAAACTCGAACTAACTTCAATAAACTCGAACTAACTTTAAATAAACTTATTAATGATTATTAAAATTAACGTATCGAATTATGATGAAATTAATTAATTAGCTAAGCATATATATATAAATCGTTAAATGATGTAATTAAATTCAAAATAGCAATTAAAAGAATTTTATCCAACTTAATAAAATACGGGGTGTTACAAGGACGACCTAGTCATAAATGAGAGTTTCTCTAGGACCCTGTCTATGGTTGACACTAATATCGTAAGGTGGGTGTCTCTAAGCCTAAACAATTGACAATGTTGTTATTACCGAGTTTAACATAATCATATATTTACCTTTGCATGTGCGACCCGACTCCCCTAGACTCCCTTTTATCTTATAGTTTACATCTTAATATTTGTTAGTCATCAAACCAAACAACAAACAAACCCAAACAAAATCGATCTTGATAAGAATCTTTCCATAGCAATTCATAAACGCAATTCCCGTCTCCTTGTGTTCGACCCCTATTACTACATTTATTTGTGTCTAGGGTAATTATCTTTGCATAGGTACACGATAGCCTATCAATCTAGTCGGGGATGGAGTCACCACATGTGAACCCCCGCAATAACGGTACGAAAAATACAATAAGAAAATGCGGAATTTTAGGAAATTTTTGAAACTTTTTAAAGTTTAAAGCGCGGCTTCATTAAAACCTAAAACATAAATAAATAATGGAGAAATAAAGTTAAGTTTATAAAAACATAAAAGTCAAATGGGAAAAATATATCCCTCGAATAACAAGTCTAAAAGGTGAGTGTAAGCCTAACTATAGATAAAATCCACGGTCAAGGTACTCTCTAGCTCACACATGTCTTCACCCCATAAAAGCACCTACTAATACCTGTCATTCATGTAAACATGAACGCCACAGTCAGTGGGGGAGTAACTCAAGGTTCTCCCAGCCACAAATTGTCGAAATGAACATAACAAAGAACTCAATTAATCAAGTATTTAAAACAAGGTGTAAATAACTTGAATCATAATAGACATGGGATCAATCATGTTAACACAATGAGGGAAACAAGATAGTACAGCAAATGAGCACGTCGTGGCATATTTAAATGAGTAAAGTAAAGAAACGAACATAGATACGGTTAGTTAATCATAAGCACGAATTCCAATGAAAGATGACATATGCAACTGTCCAAATTATACAAGATTAAAACTTAAATCATGTGAGACAGATAAATGAGTGATCAATCATCGCAATACATGTAGTTGAAAACCATAGCCATCTCTTTGAAAACCTCATAGCAAACATTGCACGGGACTTGGCTACTAATGTGACATTCATAATTATGATTTGCATCTCACCATAAAAACGGATGGGAACATCAATCTCAGAGATCATATCGCAACTAGAGGGCTTACATCTCACCTCTAGTATCCGATAGGACCAAGACTTTCACAACCAAACCATACAAGATGTAACTCTTAACAAATGTCAATAACTATAACCAAGCAAGACCTTTACTACTCATTTATATATAATTCCCTTGGTAGGACGACAATTTTAATCACAAGGACTCAGTGCTAGTCTAAATCTTGCCAGACTCTCGGGACAGTACAGTTTCCGATTCGACATGCGGCAGGACAGTCCGCATCCAAGACTCGAATAATAAATCGGAAATCGAGAACCCACAATCGGCATGACAGTCCGAAAGAGGTGGAAGATATGAGCTAAACCCACAATCGGCAGGACAGTCCGAAAAAGGCGTAAAGATAAGTCAAGCAAAAAGGTATAACATAAAGGCATTATCATAAGAATACGACTTACTACAAGTAATTATTTATAATAATTCTTTTATACTTGTAACATAATAATAAATAATTCATTTCATAACTAAACATGTCGGTTAGATAAAATATAACAAGCGATAATGAATAATTAACGTTAGGTGAAATTTACGGAATAAAATGTGAACAAGCACATATGACTCATCCATGAGCCCACTTCAAAATGTAAGGTTGGCCCAACCAATAAACCATGGTGAGTCCAACAAATAAGACATGTCATGCCCAACATATAAAACATGTCATGTCCAACAAATAAAGCATGTGAAACCCAACAAATAAAACATGTGAAACCCAACAAAAACAACATGATGAGACCAGTAAAGAAAATCTAATGAGCCCAACAACTAACCAACACTAGTCACCAAACAAGGAAGAATGAAAACAAGAAGCACAAGCCATCATCGAGCAGATCTACCATGAGCTGTGGCCGTGCTGCCAGCCCACGACCAGCCACCCATACCAGGCTCACGGACAGCCCCATGGTCATGTCCAACACTACACAAGACGGGTCCAAAACTCGCTCAAAAATACTTACTCAAAGCAACCCAAAACATGTAATTTACAAGACGGTTTTATGAGTATACATGAGATGGACACATCCACAAATTTTATCACACATTAACCACCATTTACAACACAAAATAGCCGAAAGCCGTCCTAAAACAAATGACATGTTGAACACTTGCAAATGATACAGATGACGATTATGACAAGGCCAAATATCATAAAAGCATAAGACTAGTGCTGCAAAATGCCTAAAGCTTACAAATAATACACCCTATACTCTATACTCTATAGTACCAAGATCATTGGATATTCAATTTCGTAGAAAGTTTTACAGACTATACAACCATTCGTAGCGCGACATCCTCTATCATAGTTTTAAAACCGAAACTCAGCAGGCCCATTTCAGCTCAAAGTTAAGACGGTGGTCATAATACAACCCATTGTAGAATTGGTTGCACAAAAACCACTGACTAAACCCGTGATGTGGGACAGACCGAACCAACTTTTTAAATCGACCCCATGCTTCATACAAATTCTCAGTAGGAGTTTGCTTGAAACTTTTAATCTGCCCTCTCAATGCGTTAGTTCTCTGTGGAGGGAAGTATCTTCTGTAGAAAGTAAGGGCCAAAGTCTCCCAATCATTAATCCCAGCTGCAGTTCTATCTAAATCAGTCAACCACTCTCGGGCTCCATCAGTAAGAGAAAAATGAAACAGGATTTCCTTTATCTTGTCTTGTGTCACTCCCTTGGTAGCGGGAATGGTAGAACAGTAATCCGTGAAGATCTCCATATGCTTCCTCAGATCCTCACCAGCTACTCCCCTGTATAGGTTTCTTTCCACCAAATTAATATAGGAGGGCCGAATATCGAAGGTATTCCCCTCATCATCAGTTGAAAGCTTGAAACCCTTGTGTATAGAGTCAGGTGTAGGCTCAGAATGACTGGCAATATTAGGCATCTTCGCAGATTTGGTTGCAGAAATAGAAGTATCTTCCTCTAAAGACTGATCCTCTGCAAATGTAAAATTCTCAAGAACAGGTTCAAGAGTACTCAAGACTTCCTCTCGACGATTCTTTTTCAACGAGTTATGTCTACGGTGAAAAGTCCGCTCCGGTTCAGGATCAGCTGGTACTAATTCTGACCAGTTGGACCTAGGCATACACAAAACTAAGAAAGAAAAAGAATAAGAACTGCCTCAAGGAATTAAAAATCCCTTGAGACTAAGAACAAACTAAATTAAACAAGCAAATAGGCTAATTGCCTCCCCGACAACGGCGCCGAAATTTGACACGACTGTCGTAACCCTATCAAAAATAAACCAACCGGCTCTAATTAATATAGCAGAGGTAAGTCGGGTATCGTACTCCATAGGGAGGCTATTGTACCTACTTGATATTCTAGTCCATCACGGTAATGGGGGGTGTTTGAATTGTTTTCTAAACTAATAACTGAAATAAAAGGCAAAGAGAGAGATAACAATAAACTTAATAAGGATAAAAGGATGTGATCAAATAAGGGAGAGAAATGCTAGGATATCGGTTCACCATGGTATCACACAATTTTGTTAAAGGTAGGTCAGTCGGTCTGATGTGAGAAGGGTAAAGGGAAGGTCCTTCCGGTCCGCTATCCGCCCTAAAATACTACTAACTTAGCTTCCGCCCTCATTAGTGTAGTCTATCGTTCATAGCAGGTTTATTCATTCCAATCTTCCGATCTAATTCTGAATTTAACCGGGTTAACTAGTTTAGAAGCGTGCACTCAACTAAACAATTACAATTATATTGCTATGAATCAATTCTCACATATAAACCTCCTAATCTAATTGTAACATTATTGCTTTACTATCATGGCTCCCCTAATCGTAGCACTAAAGGAATTAGTTACTCATGGCGATGAATAAAACAATAACAATTGATGAAATAATAGAAGACATGATATGGAGATTAATAAGGAGAAATAACATAAACTAATAACAAAACTAATTAAAACAGAAATTAAGAACAAGGAATTAAAAGCGCAAAAGAGAATTTAATTAAATGAAGAGAGTAAGAAAGATTACAAAAGTTCGAATCCGGTATGTAAAGAGCAAAGCAACGTCGCAAGGGAAAATATCTACTGAGTATTTAAGAGCAAAGTATGCCGAATGAAAGATGATTAAACCTAGTTTAGTCTTCCCTTTATATAGGAAAGATATTTTATTAAACTAAAACGTAATTAAGATATTATATCTACGCGAGAAAATCTCACGTCAAATAGCGAAATACTCGATCGAGCACTTCCAAACTTCCCGATCGAGCAATCCTCTGACCAAACCTCTCAATCGAGTAAAACATCTACTCGATCGAGAACCACAAAAAGGCCACCTCTCGATCGAGAACAGCAGGGTCTCGATCGTGGTCTTCTCACCATCCATATTTACTCGATTAAACATATAGGTCCCCAAAAGCCTTCGATCGAGTCTAACACCACTGAAACAGCTCCTTGCTCGTTGATTTGGCTTTTGAGACGACTTCACGCTTCCCGAGGCAAAGGCAATCTTACTCCAGTTCTTCTATCTGCGTAAATGCAAGCTAAGGGACGATAAAGAGACTCAATTCCACCTTCTTTGGTACATTCCTGCAATAAAAGGCAAACAAACCAAAGTAGGCTATTCGGGGGACATTTGTAGCGTAATACTACGTAAATTACAAAGAAATTTGTGCAAATAAGGCTTAGAAAGACTATGTCAAATGCACGCATCAAACACCCAATTTACCATAATAATACTCGAGTAAAACCAAAAAAAATAATAGTAGCCATATCACCCATGAAAACTACAAGCAGCATACATTCGAGCGGCCCCCATAACCGAAACCAACATGGGACACAAGCTATGAAGATACCCAAATATCCATGTAAAATGACCCTTAAAACCACCACAAGCTATAGTGCCATCGATTTCTGCCCGACAGTGTTAAAATGTTGAGCAGTCAGGTAGGACATGTTATAAACAAAGGAGTCACCGCTGTCAATGTTCAGGTAACCCGCTAAAATAGAAAGCTCGACATTGTTAACATTTTTAGGCTCGTGACGACTAAAAATGGACTCTCTTAGCAGACGGAGAAAGAAATGGGCTGGGCGTAAGTGGACGTGAGCAACACGTTGCTGACTGAAGGGAGTCTGTGCAAGTGTAGGCCAAAGCAGAGTCAGGAGCTTCCTTGGAGGCTCGAGAAGACCGTCACTAACTAAACCCAACCTCCCCCGAAACTCAGCTAAAGTCCAGGTGAAAGTGGTGTTAAAGAGACGGAAGGTAATGCACTTGATCCCGGGGTCAGTCGCATAGGCCGCTGGAGAAAATGTGAAAGAGCTAAAAATTTCTAAGGTCAATTTTCGATATGTGAGCTCTTTTAAGGTGGCCAAACCCGACATTCTCGTCCCGTTGAGCAGCTCAACAACGGGCTCAAAAATTCCCAACTTCTCTAAGGATGGTCGACACAAGAAACGGGTCGATGTCATGTCACATTCCATTAAATTTAAAAAACGAGTTCGATGGGACGGGGAAATGAAACGTACTTGTGGAAACTCAGGTAAAGTCTCCGTGGAAGTGTCAATCTCACGTCGGGCAGTAGCCCGTAGAGTAGCGGCACGAAACCCCGTAGTCATCCCAGAGCGAGAACCGGTAGCAGCAGCAGTAGTAACAATAGCAGCGGAAGTAGTAACAAGGGAAGCAGGAACAAGGGTAGTAGTAACAAGTGTGGGTGTCGACACAGCAGGGGTCGACACCACTGTAGTAGCTGCGGCGGCAGCAGTAGTGGCCGCGGTGGTGACAGTGGCGGTGGTAACAGCAGGGACTACCGCCTGAGAAATGGACGGAGTAGTAGCGGAAGTAGAGGCAGAAACGGTTGACATACTACTATCCATCCTATAATCAAAAGACAAGTTCCTAATCAAAATAAAATCAACCAAATTCGGATTTTCCCCAATTCGACTTTTCGAAACCCTAATTTTGAAATTAAAGCAGAAACCCCAATTAAACATCAAAGAAAAGGGGAATGGAACTTACCTAGGACGATTACCCAACAAAAGATCAATTAAAAACCGAAAGAAAGCTAAAAAATCGAATGATTTCGATTTTCGCAAACCCTAGCTTACAATTCTTGAAATTAAACTGAAAATTAACTTGGAAATAAGGGGGAAACGGTTTAATTGATGATTAAAATTTATTTGGGTAATTAACTTGGTGAGATATGGGGAAGAATTTGATGAATAAGGGTAGGGGATTAAGAATTTTCGAGGGAAAAAGGGGGAAATTAAAAAAAATAAAGAAATGAAGGTAAGTGAAGAAGAAAGACTCCCTCGTGTGCTTTTATTACTTGATTCACTCGATTGAGTGGTTTGAAACTGCTCGATCGATGATATTACTCCTCTATTTGCTCTATCGAAGGCTTTCAAAGTGCTTGATCGAAAAATTTTCCCTGTGTGCTGTATTCTGCTCGATCGAGAACTCTTGGTTGTTCGATCGAGAACTTTTCCTCTTCAATTTTGCTCGATCGAGTACTGGACCACTCAAACGAGAATCCCTGAATTTTAACCTTTTGATCGAGAACTGTGAATCACTCGATTGAGGATTCCCTCTTGGCATTTTGCTCGATCGAGCACATAAAGTGTTCGATCGAGGACTTCCTTCTAGGTACACTTCCCAATGATAAAAAATCTCCCAACCTGCATAAAACGCAAAAATAATTCCCACAAAAATACAAAAACCACAGTACGCTGTCTATATTCTATCTTAAGCTAATTAAATATAACTAATCTAATGTTATCGTCTAAATGCAATAAAAAGTCTAACAAAATCCAAATTACAAATTGTTTTTACAAGCCGAATGGCACTACGGCTCATCTTCCAAAACACTTGAATAGCCCGAAAGAGGGATTCTGACTGGACGAGGTCCCTTCAGCATCACGGACCGTCCCTTTAGGCCTCCATGAACTTTAATTGATCAAAGGAGAGTAGTCCGCATCCACATATGCCTTTACTCTCTTCTTTTCTTTGTCGATCCTGTTCTTTTCTTCTTCTTTCGCGCTTTTTGCGCCTTTGACACTGTCTTCAGTAGTGAGCTCAAATTTCAATGTACTCTCATCACCGGGATCTCCAATATCCAATCCGCCTAGACCTGTAACAACATAAACGACAGAATGGACCCCATGCTTCATACAAATTCTCAGTCGGAGTTTGCTTGAAACTTGTTATCTGCCCTCTCAATGCGTTAGTTCTCTGCGGAGGGAAGTATCTTTTGTAGAAAGTAAGGGCCAATGTCTCCCAATCATTAATCCCAGCTGCAATCCTATCCAAATCAGTTAACCACTCTCGGGCTCCATCAGTAAGAGAAAGAGGAAACAAGACTTCCTTTATCTTGTCTTGTGTCACTCCCTTAGTAGCTGGAATGGTAAAACAATAATCCGTGAAGACCTCCATATGCTTCCTCGGATCCTCACCAGCTACTCCCCTGTATAGGTTTCTTTCCACCAAATTAATATAGGAGGGCCGAATATCGAAGGTATTCCCCTCATCATAAGTTGAAAGCTTGAAACCCTTGGGAATAGAGTCAGCTGTAGCTCGGAATGACTGGCAATATTACGCATCTTCACAGATTTGGTTGCAGAAATAGAAGTATCTTCCTCTAAAGACTGATCCTCTACAAATGTAAAATTCTCAAGAACATGTTCAAGAGTACTCAAGACTTCCTCTCGACGATTCGTTCTCAACGAGTTTTCTCTACGGTGAAAAGTCCGCTCCGTTTCAGGATCAGCTGGTACTAATTCTGACTTATTGGACCTGGGCATACACAAAACTAAGAAAGAAAAAAAATAAGAACTGCCTCAAAGAATTAAAAATCCCTTGAGACTAAAAACAAACTAAATTAAACAAGCAAATAGGCTAATTGCCTCCCCGGCAATGGCGCCAAAATTTGACACGACTGTCGTAACCCTATCAAAAATAAACCAACCGGCTCTAATTAATATAGCAGAGGTAAGTTGGGTATCGTACTCCATAGGGAGGCTATTGTACCTACTTGTTATTCTAGTCCATCACGGTAATGGGGGGTGTTTGAATTATTTTATAAACTAATAACTGAAATAAAAGGCAAAGAGAGAGACAACAATAAAATTAATAAGGATGAAAGGATGTGATCAAATAAGGGAGAGAAATGCTAGGATATCGGTTCGCCATGGTATCACACAATTCTGTTAAAGGTAGGTCAGTCGGTCTGATGTGAGAGGGGTAAAGGGAAGGTCCTTCCGGTCCGCTATCCGCCCTAAAATACTACTAACTTAGCTTTCGCCCTCATTAGTGTAGTCTATCGTTCATAGCAGGTTTATTCATTCCAATCTTCCGATCTAGTTCTGAATTTAACCGGGTTAACTAGTTTAGCAGCGTGCACTCAACTAAACAATTACAATTATATTGCTATGAATCAATTCTCACATATAAACCTCCTAATCTAATTATAACATTATTGCTTTACTATCATGCTCCCCTAATCGTAGTACTAAAGGAATTAGTTACTTATGGCGATGAATAAAACAACAACAATTGATGAAATAATAGAAGACATGATATGGAGATTAATAAGGAGAAATAACATAAACTAATAACAAAACTAATTAAAACATAAATTAAAAACAAGGAATTAAAAGTGCAAAAGAGAATTGAATTAAATGAAGAGAGTAAAAAAGATTACAAAAGTTCGAATCCGGAATGTAAAGAGCAAAGCAACGTCGCAAGGGAAAATTTATGAACAAAGGGATTAACACGAGTGAGAAACTATTCAGAATTGGATGTTGCAGCTCTGATAGTTGTTGCATATGTGAGGCTGCCTCAGAAACTCAGGAACATCTGTTCTTTGAGTGTGCGTACAGTAAAAACATTATGATACAGATTGGTGATTGGTGTGGACTTCAAATCCCTTCTGCAGCAGGGATGAATGGTGCAGGTTCAACTGTGAAGGGTTGTGTATATGCTCTTGTCTTATCAGCTAGCTATTACCATATATGGACACAGATGAATAATGCCAGGCTGAATGCAGTGTTGATAAGTCCAAAACGGGTTGTTCAGTTGATCAAAGAGAATGTGCAATATCGTATCAGGCATAAACAAGATACTTATATGTCAATTGTAGAGAACAGATGGATTATATGTCTAGGAAAATGATATGTAAGGGTGGCTCCTTGTGAGTGTCGAACCCTAAAACTTTGAGTCTTAAGCCTTGTAATTATCTCTTTTTATGATATATAATATATACATCTCACATTTTACCAAAAAAAAAAACGTCGCAAGGGAAAATGTCTATTGAGTAATTAAGAGTAAAGTATGCCGAATGAAAGATGATCAAACCTAGTTTAGTCTTCCCTTTATATAGGAAAGATATTTTATTAACCTAAAACGTAATTAAGATATTAAGTCTACGCGAGAAAATCTCACGTCAAATAGCAAAATACTCGAACGAGCACTTCCAAACTTCTCGATCGAGCAATCCTCTGACCAAACCTCTCGATCGAGTAAAACATATACTCGATCGAGAACCACAAAAAGGCCACCTCTCGATCGAGAACAACAGGTTCTCGATCGAGGTCTTCTCACCATCCATATTTACAAGATCGAACAGATAGGTCACCAACAGCCTTCGATCGAGTCTAACCCCACTAAACCAGGTCCTTGCTCGTTGATTTGGCTTCCGAGATGACTTCACGCTTCCCAAGGCAAAGGCAATCTTGCTCCAGTTCTACCATTTCCGTAAATGCAAGCTAAGGGACGATAAAGAGACTCAATTCCGCCTTCTTTGGTACATTCCTGCAATAAAAGGCAAACAAACCAAAGTAGGCTATTCGGGGGACATTTGTAGCATAATACTACATTAATTACATAGAAATGCGTGCAAATAAGGCTTAGAAAGACTATGTCAAATGCACGCATCAAACACCCAATTTACCTTAACAATACTCGAGTAAAACCAGAAAAAATTGTTGGAAATCATATTTATAAATATCATATATTTTAGTTTAAAGTTTTAGTCATAAAAACTTAAAGATATTATGCATGCAAAACAAATAAGAAGAGATAAGAAAATCGTTTTCTCACCATCAAAAATTCGGTCAAATGGGCTCAAATGAAAGTCTCCTACCGTCACTTGTTCTTGAGCTTAATATGATGGATGATCTTCCAAGATCCCAAGAATAGAAATCCTCCTTAGATTGCACCCAAGACTTACCCTTAAACTAGTATACTAATTAACTAGATTATTATACTAGTATCCTTAAAATGTATTCTAATATTGTTATTATTACTACACTAGTAACCTTGTTATAATATTAGAATGGATGAACAATTTATTGTATTCTAAAACTTGTTTAGAGAGAAGTAGGAGAATATAGAACAAACTTTGCATGTGTTGTTGTGTGAATGAATAATGGGTAGTGGAGAACAAATCTCTTAAGGGAGAAAAGAGGGGAAAACCGGATGGGGGCAAGGGCTAGGTGCCAAAATTGGCATCTTGCTTTTTTACTTTTGGTCTTCTCAATATCTTAGGTGTGTAAGCTAGTGTGCACTAGCTATGTTGATGTTTAATTTATCCCATAAAATAATGTCATCCTCAAACGTATAATACTCCCTCCATTCGGTCCATATATCATAAAATGGACTACCATTTTATTTTGTCAATTTGTCAATTGTCACACAAAATGTCACATGTAGTATATTATATGTTATTAATTAATTTTGTAACACCCCCATACTCCAAGTGCCTTACCAGGACCACTCAAGGGATGGGAGTGCTACCATCTTGGTTACCCGAGGCAATGATAATCAAATGACAATGAAGAAACATAATTTAAATAACGAAATAGTTTAAAGTGATTACATGATCAAGACCAAAAACCAAAACTGAAATACAAGATTCTCAGACGGTCTACTGCTAAAACTATCAAAGCTATAAAACGTCTTCTGACGCAGCGGAAGACTTCTAACTGCCACGTGATGACTCATCCCAGTTATCCCATACGCGTCATATCATACCTGCTCAATACTGCTCACCACCCCCGAATGGATCACCACAGTTTTAAAACGAAGAACGGGTCGATTAATCACACAATTTATATAACCAACAACACAGTAAACAAGCGGCTCAAACGGTCACACACACAATCACACCCACTCCAATCAATCTCCGTCACCGATCGTCCACCGGACCAGCCACGCCGCTGGGGGACCGCAGCCGTACCCACCAAATCCCCGCTCATCATACCTAGCGATAACCCTGTCCCATTAATGTGCACATCCCCTCCCGTGGCGGGTTCCACGGAGGACGAAACTAGGGCGTGAACCCACTCCCGCAAGTGACTCCACTCAGCCGAGAACGCATCTCGAGAACCAGAGACAAACAATCACAACCATTAAACATCAATCAAAACCAACAACCGTCACAATACGAATACGATAATATTCAACCATCACAAAACATTAACAATGCATTATGGGACTAATACTGAGTAGGGAAACCCTACCTGGAACAGCAACACAATCAGACGGTCTCAACAGCAGTATCAAAATTCCTCTTCTACGAATCCTCCTCCTAACATATAATCACATAATTACTAACAATCATAAAACTAACACAACTCCCTAATTCCCAAAATTAGGGTTTAAACAAAGTTAACTAAATACTATAAAATTGGTATGTAGAGCTTACCCTTGACGCAAGGAACACTATGATGCAAAGAACAAGATGATCCGACACTCCTAGCCTTGGGGATTTGCCAACAACGCGACGAGAGAGAACTACGTAACTCCTTTTTTTTTGAAAGGTTTAGAAAGGTTAAAAATGATGAAATAAACTGACGAAAACCTTTTATATCAAACTCGCGTTATTAGCAAAACCCGTCAAAGCAACCCCGTAAAACACACTTACTCGATCGAGTGCCGCTTACTCGATCGAGTACCAAGGCTACTCGATCGGGTACCCAACAGGTCAGAAACTATTTTAAAACGCAAAACACACTTACTCGACAGAGTAAGACCCACTCGATAGAGTACCCAGAGACTCATAAAACCGTGGTATTACAGTCTTCCCTCCTTAAAAAGAACTTCGTCCCCGAAGTTCAACCCATACCCAAAAACAAACATACTAAATCGATCAAGATACAACAACCATCTAAGAACTCAAAACAAAACCTCAACCGACCAAACATGAACTCGTAACCCCAACTCCACTAACTATTCCTACTTCCACAACATGGCTCACGATATCGTACCAACTCCATTATATCTCTCTCGATCCTAACTCCATACACTACCAACACAAACGCTGCTAGCTCAGTAAAATATCATCCACTAGATAATCCAATATCAAGATACTCATAACATCAAACGGAATGTTACATTCTACCACCCTTAAAGGAACTTCGTCCTCGAAGTTTACTTACACTCATAAATATCATCACGCCACTATCAAAACTCTCGAACTCCTAAACATCATCATCCAACCCTTACCACTATCGAAGTATTCTCACACTCCTAAGCATCACACTACTACAAGCACGGCCATGGCCTTTTAACAGTATCATCCACAAAGCAAATCCCTCCTTTACGCTACGCTAACACTCTACTTCCAATTATATTACAACATGCACATCCATGAAACTCTCTTTTATCGCATCCTACTCCTCTTAAGACAAATGTTACGTCCTCGTAACTCACTAATACTAAATCCTTAGTTATATCATCTCATTATCCTCATCACCACCACATGTCGAAGATAACCGCCTATAACCTCATTTCTATAACCATTCCTATTTCCAACGCTCTCTTACTTAAACATTTCTCATTCCTCAACTCATTCGGCATACTACCTAACCTATACCATAAAACTCGTAGCAAAATCACCATACCAACTCGTCATTATTACTGCAAAACAACATACGTCTCTATGTAAGGCACCTATCTCCCAGAAGCATAACTCACGATCCATACTCGTTACGTACACGCACACTAGATCCTCAAGTTCTTTCTTTCATTACCGCAAAACTCATACATAACTCAACATGGCACTAATTCCCCAAAACCCTACACTCACTGTCTCAACAAAGGATTATGAACCACCTGCATCTTTCGGGTCATTACCACACATGTTCTACGACTCACTTGCCATTACCTTGTCTACTGAAGCCTTATCTAGAACAAGATCAAAATTAATGTAACAACCTCTCACAACCGTGTCCCATCAACAGAAAAATCACTATACCATTACAACAACGAAAAGATATACAACTCTATTTCATATCATACTCGACCCTCATTCCCAGACTTAAACAGGTAAAGAAAACATCAATAAACAAGACAACTGTCTATCTGCACAAACTGAAACTCGCAGGGAGCAACATCAAACAAAATAACAATCTATGTATAACTGGTATGCACTTTCGAAACTCGAATCATAATCATCCCGCCTACTCCACCACAACCGGTGACGGCATCACAACATCGCCACCAGCAGCCACACCGCAGTGCGAAAATACCCGCATCACGACATGAAGTACCATGCCCGGATCACCACTCGAGGCACACAACCACATCGATAAACATTCCAATCACATATAATTCCCATAAACACTGACTCAATATGACATTTCGAACAAGAAAACTCACTCAAAACCGTTTTATTAGATTATAACAAATCATATTATGCGGAAAGAACTGACAAGAATCTCATGAACATCATCCTTACCATTTCACGGAATAAACATGTATCATCAATACACATACCATTTTAACTATACATGCCAGATCAATCAAATTATTACCTTTTTGAATATCATTCAATTAGATTAGCCTACCCAACATGCATTACAGAACATTCAAATAACAACTTTATGATAATCACACCATACCACGTCTTGTGAGGTCAAAACCTCACGCAAACATTTATATATATCACAGACCCGTAATCACATCCAACCAGTCAATCTTGATCACGTAAGTTACCACCTGATAAAAGTTACCTCTCACCCGAGCTTAACTCGTATACACCTCATAACATATTCTCCCATTCGCATATCCATCACCCTCTGCCAAATGTAGCCACACCATTAATACTCAACTACTAACAACCGCCTCATATAACCACATCTTATACTCTTTCATAACCATACTTATCAATCTGGTCCCTACAAAATCAACCTCTTTAGAATTGCTACCTTTCTAATATACCATCACCCTTAACCACTAGTCACAAACCATAACACTACCACTGTCCGGACATCAAACCACTTACACTCATCTCTAAACATCACGTTTTCTTTCCTATCTTTGGTTAACATCCCAAATAACAAACATCAAATCCATCAACAAAATTACCTCAACATTCTTCCCAATGCTATCCCGAACTGTATCGTCATCTAACTCTCCACCAAAATCTCATAGAGTGCAGATACTAAATCAACCTCTTACTCCCTTAATTCCTCGAAACTCATGATTAATCATGTTGTCCTGAAACTTATGTATAACCATTAACTCACTTACTCTTGGTAGTATCATACATCCCGATGATTCCTTACATTTATATCACATAACTCCGGTGAACATTTTTCTCAGCTTACTTTTATCCTTCTTTTCTCTTTATACTCAACAATTCCATTTAATATCTCAACTCCTTATTACTTCTACCTAACCCTTTAGTGCTCCAATTACCTTCTCATCGCTCCAAAACTCAATTCTCATTATTTTATATCGATATCACCTCACTCTTTCTTACCATGGGTCTTCTCTTATTATGCTATTACTCACACTTGCCACTAATCTATCCATAAAATCAACGTTCACTGTATACCAGTCTTCTCAACCCCTTTAAAACGAACTTTCACTACATATATCCTTAACCCACATGACTCCTAACCATCTCCCTCCATAATTCTTTACACATCTCAAGCTGCCACTATCCACATCCTTACTTTGAATCTTTTTATTCTCACGTTCCTTAGACTCACATCATCCCTTGCCCATATTCACTTGCTTTTACGTTACTCAACGCACAATCATATCACTCATCTCATCTCAGAAAACATGCTCTATATCTCAATTAAGCCATAACGATCTTCCTTTTCTTTTTCCACTATCTATCACAACCACATATAACTCATGTCCTCCCACTGAACTCATACTCACCTCAGGTGCCACTCCTTACATCATAAGATTGGGTAACTTACGCATCAGGATCAACATACATATAAATCAATGCATAAAGAAGCAAGATAACACCTTTGAATTAAACATGATATGCAACGAAGTCAAAAGATAAGCATATGACCTAAAATAGGGGTCACTAGATCGAGTACATGGCACTCGATCGAGTAAGGGACTTACTCGATCGAGTAGGTGAAGGTCAGAAGCACGTAAAACAAATCACTAGGGCTACTCGATCAAGTAACTAACGTACTCGATCGAGTGTCGCCTACTCGATCGAGTACCAAGGCTACTCGATCGAGTACCCTACGCAATTCTCAGCATTGTCCAGTTTTCGTAAAACAGTCATAACTCACTCATTTCTTGGTCGTTTTGGGCGTGTGACCTATCGTTAGAATCGTAAAAGAACAAGCTATCACCTCCAATTGGAATCACATTAAAATAATTTATGCATCTCAAGTTATAACAGTTTAAATACAACTTTGCTTTAATCAGACGACATAGCTATTTGATTTTCTCTTTCAAACAACTTAAACATCAACGAGGTGAACAAAAGAAACTCAATATTTATAAAACCACCATCCATAACCACATGCTACTACCTACCAAAACTAAACAATAATATCTATCATGCTCATATAACATTCAACTTATCAAACATGTACTACCCGCATGCTTTAACTTTATAACTTTCATAACACAAATCATACCCATACATTACAAATCCTATTTCCATGTTACTAACACAACAATATTACAAATCCACTTCATCACATAAACATGTTCATAATCAAGGAATTCATATTCTTATATAATTGCCACTTCATCTTTTCCAATCAATTCATCTAGTTCAATCACATTCTTTATCTAACAAGCGCATATGATACAATAGTAGACAAGTATAAGAAATCATTATATAAAATTACACAAACAAAATTATGTATAATCATATCACATATGAACTACTTCCTTTTTCCACCACATTACTCATCATTCTCATACACTTTTCCAACGATTCCAACCAACATGTAAACCAACTATCATGCAACATGCTTTCAACCAACAACATAACAAAAATCACATCATCACCATCTTTCTTACATATTCCCCATTCTCCACACACATACATCCACCGATTTATACCACACTTTGCTACAAAGATATACAATTCATAAGATAAACACATAGCGATCCCAACTCATATCCCATGGTGACCGGTTCAAAATTGTAGGGCGAGTTCGCGACTTTAGGACGTCTCCCAAGTCTTTGCATTAGCTCCTACAACTTCTACCCCGGGTTCATTTTATTTTGACTCCCTATGTTCATTAGGTTCATTGGTTACAGGTTTCGGGATCGTCGCTCTGATACCATTTTGTAACACCCCCATACTCCAAGTGCCTTACCAGGACCACTCAAGGGATGAGAGTGCTACCATCTCGGTTGCCCGAGGCAATGATAATCAAATGACAATGAAGAAACATAATTTAAATAAAGAAATAGTTTAAAGTGATTACATGATCAAGACCAAAAACCAAAACTCAAATACAAGATTCTCAGACGGTCTACTGCTAAAACTATCAAAGCTATAAAACGTCGTCTGACGCAGCGGAAGACTTCTAACTGCCACGTGATGACTCATCCCAACTATCCCATACGCGTCATATCATACCTGCTCAATACTGCTCACCACCCCCGAATGGATCACCACAGTTTTTAAAACATTAAACGGGGTCAGTACTAATCACACAATTTATATAACCAACAACAAAGTAAACAAGCAGCTCAAACGGTCACACACACAATCACACCCACTCCAATCAATCTCCGTCACCGATCGTCCACCGGACCACCACGCCAGATGGGGGACCGCAGCCGTACCCACCAAATCCCCGCTCATCATACCGAGCGATAATCCTGTCCCATTAATGTGCACATCCCCTCCCGTGGCGGGTTCCACGGAGGTCAAAACTAGGGCGTGAAACCACTCCCGCAAGTGACTCCACTCAGCCGAGAACGCATCTCGAGAACCAGAGACAAACAATCACAACCATTAAACAGCAATCAAAACCAACAACCGTCACAATATGAATACGATAATATTCAACCATCAAAAAACACCAACAATGCATTATGGGACTAATACTGAGTAGGGAAACCCTACCTGGAATAGCAACACAATCAGACGGTCTCAACAGCAGTATCAAAATTCCTCTTCTACGAATCCTCCTCCTAACATATAATCACATAATTACTAACAATCACAAAACTAACACAGCTCCCCAATTCCCAAAATTAGGGTTTAAACAAAATTAACTAAATACTATAAAATTGGTATGTAGATCTTACCCTTGACGCAAGAAACACTATGATGCAAAGAACAAGATGATCCGACACTCCTAGCCTTGGGGATTTGCCAACAACGCGACGAGAGAGAGCTACGTAACTCCTTTTTCTTTTGAAAGGTTTAGAAAGGTTAAAAATGATGAAATAAACTGACGGAAACCTTTTATATCAAACTCGCATTATTAGCAAAACCCGTCAAAGCAACCCCGTAAAACACACTTACTCGATCGAGTGCCGCTTACTCGATCGGGTACCAAGGCTACTCGATCGAGTACCCAACAGGTCAGAAACTATTTTAAAATGCAAAACACACTTACTCGACAGAGTAAGGCCCACTCGATAGAGTACCCAGAGACTCATAAAACCGTGGTATTACAAATTTAATGCATATATATCACATAAATATCATTTTATAAATTAATTAAATTACATACAACAACTTGACTAGTGATACTTGATCACATAAATAAAATGGGTCATTTAATTATAATTCACAACATCTTGTAATTATAAATGACCATTCATTCTCATCTCTATTGTTTCACAAACAATAAAAAATTTTAGTAATAAAATATTTCAATTACTAAAATAAATCTTACTTAATCTCATTATAATAAGATATCAATATTCTCACTCACAAGTAAATTGTTCACTTTTAAGGATTTGATCACTTTGTATCGTCATACAATTAATCAATTTATCCATTAAGGGAATTGTCCTTTTGGTGTGACCTTAAGGGATCAACTGACCACCTCCGTCACATGACAGTAATGTCAAACTCTAGTTAGCCAATCATTACCGATTAATAACGATCAGTTGATTATAAATAATAAATCATCCCTCACGTATTTTTTATTTGAGATTTAAATATGTGATCAATATGATCGACAATTGTGATCGCATTATTGTCGGGGACACTTACTCCAACAATCTCCCACTTGTCCTCGACAAGTGTGCGTCACCAATTCTTTTGTCCTATTACTATCTCCCACTCAATGCAAGGTGTCTTTCGGGCCGTACTTGCAAGTGATCATATCGAGAGTGGTTTCCTCGATCTGGAGAATAACTGATTGACCGGAGTTATCTACCATAGATACCATCCGAGCGTGGCCACGCATTTCCAGTTCATTACTCCTCGAGTGGCCCTGAGATATTGTTTTAACCCTGACAAGGGGGTGGACAATTCCTATCGCACTTATTCCCTTCGACTAGCCACATCCATCATAACCCAAAATATGCCCATTTGACCCCATTTACGAAGGTCGTAGTAACACAAATCAAAGTTAATCTGAAACTGTGTCAGCTTAGGCGAACAGTCTTTAGTCAAAAGAATCGACTCATTAGAATACTATAGTAGCTCTCGCCACGACCAGGCTATATAAATTTTCCAGAACTCTATAAGCGGTCACTGCCCGACAAAGTGTTCCTAACAGTCTGCCTATGTGATCGACTAGTCATCTCACATGACTGTATGGCACTGAACTTGCCATCAATCGCATCACACTCTAGTCATTTCGAGACGTCACCTCATACAAGTGACTATGGGCAAATACTATGTTAATCCGAGTTCACTTTAACGGGGTTCAATTGTCTCTACAACCCGTTTGGATGTAACAAAGTATTAAAGGAGTTTTTTTTTAGATTAAAAAAAAAAAAAAAAAAAAAAAAAAAAACTTGAACGACAAATGTGATTATCACATATGAATAGTCAATACCTGATTACTACTTCATAATTTTATAATCCATTTTCATCTTATATGTAGTTGTTCATCTCAATGCAATTGAAATGACATATGACATGACTCATCATGTTAAGCCTATGAGAAGGCTTTGGTTAGTAGGTTTTATCAACTTCTTGTACCTAACTCAACCTTACTACATACTCGTTTTCCTTTGTAACGTATACATTTCCATTACAAAACTTTCTGAGTACGTGTCTAGATCTAATCTAGACATAGGCCATCTAGCCTTAGAACAACTCCCACTGTTTTCACAGTGTGCGGGACTCATCCTTCTTGCACATCTCATGATTGCAAGTGTACTCAATTTCTATTGTAAATATCTCTCATTGTTCTTTATTGCCTAGAACGATTCTAGCAAATCTATTTCTTAAATAACATAGCCACAATGGTTCCTAAACCATCCTAATGTGTTTTGATTATGGTTTTGTCGGAAACCATGCGCAATCTCAATTGTCAATTGTCATTTGTGTAACACCCTTACACAAAATTGCATCAAAAACACTTTGATTTACTTCCTTAATGTTTCTGCAAGCACTTAAGGGTAATCTTTATGGCTTACTTGGTAAAGATTACTTAAATTCGATTTGAAACAATTCATCATACTCAAAGTATATGAAGTGTTATACATCATTTCCTATTTAATTGATTCGGCAGCGGAAGCAAATGAAATCAATCAAATATGTTCAATTCGATTGAACTAGTCATGAATCTTATCAGCATAAGACTCCTTATTTGACATTAATATCATGTAGATTTACATCCATAAATCCGGTTATTAAAGATGTACTATATTTCTCCAAAGTCTTAAATCATTCCCAATGATCAATATGTCATCCACATATTTGACTAATTAAAATTACCGTAACTCCCACTAAACTTTATGTATAAACACAACTTTTCGACCTATCGAGAAAAGTTTTATAACATGATCAAAACATTGATTCCAACTCATTGATGTCCTACTTAAGACCCTCTCTTAAGTTTCACATTATCTTAGGATGGCAAAAATCTACAAAACTCAAGACATGTCTTGAATACATTCGTTCTAATTGAAGAAGTGGGTTTTAGATTCACTCCCTATATATATCTCATAATGAAACATAATCCCTAAGAAGATCCAAATAGACTTAAGCATTTCAACTAGTGCAAAACCCTTTGTAACCAATCAAGCTTTGATATCTAAAAATTCACTTGGAATTTATTTTGGATTTTTATGGCTCTAAGCCTTGTATTGAGTTGTCACTTAAACACTCTCATGTAAGTCATATGTTCATTACTTTCCAGAAGTAATCAACTTGAATCAAACAATTTCTTTGTAAGTTGCAAGCTCTTTACTTTCTAAAAGTAACACTAATTCATCATCTTCAACAAGTGATAAATTTAACCTCCTAGGTTTTGAAGAAACAACGTCTTACACAAAACGTCTCATGTAGCCAAGAAAGACCCGTTTTATGCGACATAACATTCTTTGTGTGGCTCAAACCGTCTCATGTAGCCAAGAAAGACCAGTTTCTTGCGATATAACATTCTTTGGTGGCTCTTGAATAATTTCTCCCACTCTGTCTTCTAGAAATAAACTTGTATTCTAGAAAGACAGCTTCACGAGCGACAAACCGGTTGTACTCATGATTATAGCTAGTAAGGAAAAATGAGCATCTGTTTCTTTTGAAAACTTACAAGCATAGTACTCTACCATTTCATATCTCATATGATTCGTTTTAGTTTTAGTGGAAAAATAATTTAGACAAAATGATAAAATCCCCAAAAGGATCAAGTAACTCAAAGTAACTTGATTGAAGTCCAAACCATATCGAATAGCGTTTGATTTCTTTATCCAACCACACATTATCCCATAATGAGTGCTAAGAGAGATTAATTTGTGATACTATATCACATTTCCTTTGGCTTATATCAAAGTATTCACTTTGATAATCCCATCATGACTTAATCTTGATTCATGGAACTCTTTGAACTCCTTTAAAGATTTCTCTTTTTACCTTATTAAGTAAACATATTGGTGTCAACTTAAATTGATGGTAAAAGAAAATGATCAACCTATTCTGTATCAATGATTTACAACCTTGATCTCCTTTTCAACCAAAAAGCATGAGATATCTTGCTTTGAATACAAGATACGCATATACCATTATCAATCTAATGGTTTCAAGAGTACTCGATAACTCTTTGCGTTCATCATTTGAGAATTTAAGGTTTAATCGTGGGTTACCAATTTGAGTCTTGCATCATCTACATGATACATCATTCTAGTTTGGTTTAGAATATAATCACCTTGATAATGGGCTAGCCATACATCAAATGATGGTGTATAGGGTCACAAAAGTGAAACCTCTTTTGTATCTTAACAAGTTTATATTCTTATTTAGAGTTTATGCACTTAATAGTCACAATTAAGTACAACTTTAAACCAAAACTAGATTGATTACACAATGACTCTATCTCTCGAAATTATTTGATGCTAGTCGTCATATTATAATCATCTTATGTATCGAATATAATGATGAAAACCTCCACTGGTTTGTAATATTGACGAAGTAGTACTAGCAAAATTTATGTTAATCGAATAAACATTTAAAGAAGAATGTCCCATTATATGTCCCACAACTACCTTGCTGATTCTTCAATAATTTGGGGTAGTTTCCTTTCTGGTGTCCAACAATTAAGACAATGGAAACTTTATCGGTTGGGATTGATAGGTTTAGTATCGTTATTCTCAATAACTTTACTTTTACCATTACCTTGTATCAATTTCATTCTAATTGTACTTCTTTAAACCTCATCCTTTTCTTAACGGTTTAAGAGACTGCTCCCACTCATTTCAATGAGTCTTTGCTTAGAGAAACAAAATTGAATTTCATGAAGACTACTCTTCAATTTATTCGTTTAGTCTTAAAATTTTCATTGAAGTGGTTGCGGTATTTTGGTCAATTTTGATTTCCTACAAATCTATTTACCAAAATGATTTAACGTTTCAAAATACTTAACTCAATTAACCATATGAGAAACAATTCATTGTAAGTAGATATGTTAGTCATGAATCAAAAACCCTTTTGATCACGAATAACTTTTATCTATACTCTTCACAAGAGATCCTTAGCAATGGTTCATATGAGGCTTTAGAAGCAAATTCATATTTGTCTTTAGTTACGATGTTTTAATGGAGATTTGAATCAAAAATTGAAATGATATCATATATGAATTGTGGTAAAGAAATAGAACAATATGATAACGTAATAGTGGAAAACTTTAACATTTATCATTTTATTAATACTTGTAAATAACAAGTAAAGCATTTACATAGTGACCTCTACCCAACTATGATAAATGATTCCAAGATCCAAATTCATATTAACTTGGGCACGGTGTGGCCGATAAATCCCTTATCAATATAACTCGGTGGATTAACTTTTTAATCGATTCTACTTTTATAACTCTTGGCCGATAAAATTACATTAATATTTATCTTTAGCCCGGAACACATGCGACTACGGTCACGAATACTTCCGTTGAGCTCAATCCAAATTTCGAATAAATGTGTCCATGATCCAAACCCACATTAACTTGGGCACGGTGTAGCCGATAAATCCCTCATCAACATGAATTCGATGGATAGACATTTATCACCCACTTCCCCTACGTAACAAGGTTTGTACCCCGGTGTGGCCGAGTGCACTCCCTCACGAAATAGGTTTTCATGGTTTCTACTTTTTGGTAAGGCTAAGTCTCAATTGTTTATTTTAGCGAGAGGTCATGTCAATTTATTATCTATCACGTTTTAAGTGAACTAAAGCGGTGAACTATGAAAATTGTAATTGACACGGTCGATAAACTCGATTAAAATAATAATGCATGTTTTAGTTATGGCGATTTAGCGATGCATGCAACATATAAATAAAATGCAAAGCATAAATAAAATCCTAGTATGGCCTTCCTAGAATAGTAAATCTAATAAACTATTACAATTCGGAAACTAACTCCTTTGGTCCCTTGAACTTTGGTCTTGGCACGCATTTCAAGGCAATACTTTCTTTAATGGATCGCCTTCTCGAGTGGCACCGTCTTCAAGGAACTCCGGAATAAATAAATTACATAATAAATTACATAATTTACTGTTATCCTTTTGTAATTAAAATTTAAATCTATTAAATTACAAAACGGTGATACGAGATCACAATAAATTACAACTGAATCGATATTCCCATACATTTCGGGTAATATCAATTAAAACTAAGGCCATACTAAGTAAAATTACATAATTCAAAAATTACATAAAATTAAAATATGACAATCATAAATAAAATGCAGCATTAAAATATGTATGAACATACCCAATTTTATGCTAAATCGCCTTTAAAGAGCCAATATCGTATATTTATCGGTTTTCATGGATTTGCGTGATTATAACTTGTTAAAATCACAATAATTACATAAATTCATATTTATGTACAAGTTAATTACCCTAACCATATTAGGACTCAAAAATTAGTCTCCACTAACATTTTGACAATAATTAACCTAGATTTCTTAATATTGTTCATAAATGGACCCAAAAATACTAAATTATTCCATAAACTTCAAATTAAATCATAAAAATTTCAAATAATTTCAAATTTTGAAATTTAAACTCATGAATATTCTGGAAAAATACCATGACACTCATAATGTTCAAAAACTTAGGTTAAAAATTTCGAAAATTTATCGAGAAAAACATTGTTGCGGTTTATCGGTTTTATCAATTTTGACCATAAAAATATGAGAAAAATTATTTTTATCAACTTTTCGCTTTTAGATCTGAAATATATGATAAAATGAAACATGTGACGTTTTTCCTTAGTCATGAAGTATGTTTTAGCATTTTTACTAATTAAAGTCACTATTTATGTAATTTTTCATCAAAAATTCATAAATCATGCATAAAGACTTCATTTAGCCAAATATTTTACACACATCGCTTAAAATTGCATGTGACAACATACTAAATTTCCATGACCAGATTCCAAATATAACTCATATTAACCTATTTTTCCATTTAAATACGATTTTAACTTGAAAAATCCATATTTTGAGCAAAACAACTCATTTTATCATGAAAATTTACAGGCAATCAGTAGATAATATATGTGAAAACATATCCAAAAACCACTGAAAAAATCAAAGTTTAGCTAATTTTCGTCCAAAAATGACATTTTTATCATAAATATCACATTTTAATGCCAATATTATATAAAATGAACAATAAAATCCATAAATAAACCAAAATATCCTAAAAATCACTTAGGACCAGAAACTTTTAACATGCAAAATTATTTGATAATTTATCTTCATAAATCCTAAATAACAAGTTTATATGTTAATTAAATTAACTCGGAAAACCTAACCCGATCTTGCATGCAACAACCATAATGCTCTGATACCACTTGTTGGAAATTATATTTTTAAATATCATATATTTTAGTTTAAAGTTTTATTCATAAAAATTTACAAATTTTATGCACGCAAAACAAATAAGAAGAGATAAGAAAATCGTTTTCTCACCATCAAAAATTCGGTCAAATGGGCACAAATGAAAGTCTCCTACCTTCACTTGTTCTTGAGCTTAATATGATGGATGATCTTCCAAGATCCCAAGAATATAAATCCTCCTTAGATTGCACCCAAGACTTACCCTTAAACTAGTATACTAATTAACTAGATTATTATACTAGTATCCGTAAAATGTATTCTAGTATTATTATTATTACTACACTAGTAACCTTGTTATAATATTAGAATGGATGAACAATTTATTGTATTCTAAAACTTATTTAGAGAGAAGTAGGAGAATATAGAACAAACTTTGCATGTGTTGTTGTGTGAATGAATAATGGGTAGTAGAGAACAAATCTCTTAAGGGAGAAAATAGGGGAAAACCGGATGGGGGCAAGGGCTAGGTGCCAAAATTGGCATCTTGCTTTTTACTTTTGGTCTTCTCAATATTTTAGGTGTGTAAGCTAGTGTGCACTAGCTATGATGATGTTTAATTTATCCCATAAAATAATGTCATCCTCAAACACATAATACTCCCTCCATTCAGTCCATATATCATAAAATGGACTACCATTTTATTTTGTCAATTGTCACACAAAATGTCACATGTAGTATATTACATGTTATTAATTAATTTAATGCATATTTATCACATAAATATCATTTTATAAATTAATTAAATTACATACAACAAATTGACTAGTGATACTTGATCATATAAATAAAATGGGTCATTTAATTATAATTCACAACATCTTGTAATTATAAATAACCATTCATTCTCATCTCTATTGTTTCACAAAAACTAAATAATTTTAGTAATAAAATATTTCAATTACTAAAATAAATCTTATTTAATCCCATTATAATAAGATATCAATATTCTTACTCACAAGTAAAATGTTCACTTTTAAGGATTTGATCACTTTGTATCGTCATACAATTAATCAATTTATCCATTAAGGGAATTGTCCTTTAACTGTGACCTTAAGGGATCAACTGACCACCACCGTCACACGACAGTAATGTCAAACTCTAGTCAGCCAATCATTACCGATTAATGACGATCAGTTGATTACAAATAATAAATCATCCCTCACGTATTCTTTATTTGAGATTTAATTATGTGATCAATATGATCGATAATTGTGATCGCATTATTGTCGGGGACACTTACTCCAACAAAAATAACAGTTGCCATAACATCCATGAAAAGTACATACAACATACATTCGAGCGGCCCCCATAACCGAAACCAACATGGGACACAAGCTATGAAGATACCCAAATATCCATGTAAAATGACCATTAAAACCACATAGTCGACCGGGCATACGACAAAGACATAAAGAACTAACCTTTACGAGAAATAAGAGTGAAAACCGAGTAGAAAGGGCGAAATATCGACACTTTGTCGAGTAACCTATCACCGTTACCTTATAACTTCTTCAATCTTCGAGGGAATGGTCTACTATAAACGAGTTTCCTTTCGGGTCCTCAATGTCTTCGCCTAGCAACCAAAACTACATCCAAAATTAGCTTAAAAACGTCACACCCATAAGACGGGTCGAGACGAAAACTCCACAAGATTACGTCTTTCTTACCTATAAAGATGAAGGAGGAAGTAAGAAGGAGAATGGTGCAAGAATTAAGAGAAATGGTTAAGAAATGAAGACGAAATCTGAGCTAGAAGGACGGCGAAAATGTGTTTGCAGCTCTGTCTCTGTTTTCTTTTCTTTGCTGCAGGTGATTTCGAAAAAGAAGAAAGGGGAAGACGGTTGGGATTGTGTAGATACCTCATTTCTACACATACGCGGAATGATTTATGATAGTCCGTAAGTTCATCGTCAAGTGATAGCTCAAACACTCGAGTCAACCCCTGGGTCGTCATCTGCGCACCGATACGGTCGTTTTGACAGTAATTATAATTCATTTGGAGTCCGGGTAAAAAACCGCTTCATTTTCTGAAAACCGTTTAAATGCCGAGTCAGAATATTCCGGAATGTTCTAGAATTCTCTGGATATTTATTCCTAATTAAAACTAATATTTTAAGTAAATATCTAACGTAATATTGTGTTTTATGGAATAAGGAAGTGTAAATCTACCGAAATTCCATAATAAAACGCGGAAATCTTTCTTGTTGAGGAGGAAACCTCTGGGGAAATGACGCAGCAGGTGCTGCGCCTCTTTGAAGGATCGCAGCTCATGTTGCGCCTCTTGTCCAACCCTCTTTTCGCATTTGTCAGAGTATTTCCGTGATTTATTTTCAAATCCATATCATTCCTAAACTCTTCCATATGTTTAGTAAAAATAGAGGCCTCCGGCCTTCATATTTGGCACGCGAGTGTTCTGCCCCTTCTCCCTCCCTCTTTGCATTCTAGACTACGCTATTGCCTTTAGACGCCTATGTTCTTGATCAATCGACCACGTATGCTCAGATCATTCCGAGTCCCAGTCACGTTGCATAGACCGACCAATTTGAACAACTCCACCTTTAATCAACCTAATCAATCTACTAAATCCTCTAACGAGGGCACATTCCACGCATATTCGAGTCGAGAAATCACTAAACGATAATTTTAGTCAATCTCGTTTCGTCAAACATGTAAGTCTGAGGGTGTAAATCCCATTTTATTATTGTACTTCTATTTTGTATCAATTAATGTAGATCTATAACAAAAGCACGTTTGAAAACCGATTTAAAATCCATCCTTTAAAACCGTTTTTATGAAACAGAAGAGGTCAGACTTCGAGAAGAAATGCATCAGCAACTGCGCCTCTTCGAAGGATCGCAGCCTTGCTGAGCCTCTTCCAGAGGTTGCTTGCTGCTCATGCTCTTCTTCTTCTTCTTCTTCCTCGACTTCCTGTAAGTTTTCTCTTTTTTTATTCTTTTGTTTTCCTTCGTCCTTTTTGTTGTTTCAGTATATAAATCATGTTTTAACAATTCCCTTTTTATTACAACGTTTAATTCGTCTTTAATCCCGAGTAATTCAATACTTGCGGGTTTTCACCGTTTTAATTCAAATCGATTCTTTGGGTTTTGACTTGTCCATGTCGAGGTTCTGGGATCCTAATTTGATACATAAGTTTTCTTTCGAGTCTTATTTGTTCAGTTTCGTCTTAATCTAACCTCAAGTTTCGCCTTTTTGTATTTCTGACACGAGTTCATCCTAATCTTGTAAATCGTTGTAATTTCTCGCTTTAATTCGTTTTATGACCTGCCTAGGTACATATAATCGGTTAAAACACTTCAATTCGAGTCTAACATCGATAATTCATCTTAAATCTACCAACGAACAATAATAGTGTTGCGGTTCTGACTTCACAGCCAGAACCCAGCTCTAGAACAGACGCATGAAGTGTTGCGCCTCTTCCAGAGGACGCAGCAGATGTTGCGCCTGTAACGCCCTAGCCCAAACCGGGTCGGGAGCGGTTACTTATGATAGCTCATCGGGTTGTGTACATGGCCCATAGATTAACACAGGTCCTTTATAGCGCATTTTGTCCTCACTCATGCGCATCTCGGGAACCTTCCCAGGAGGTCACCCATCCTAAGACTACTTCCAGCCAAGCACGCTTAACTTTGGAGTTCTTTCGCATAGATGACCATAAAAGAAAGTGCACTTTGTTGATTTGAGTAGTACTTTCAATCCTTTTAAGCACTAGTAATTTAAGCCTATCATTGGACCTCTTCAATTAACGTGGGGTGTTACAACGCCTCTTCCCGAGGATGCAGCAGATGTTGCGCCTGTTCTAGGTTGGTTTTTGTCTCTGAACTCTGATGTAAAATAACCACGGGTTTTACCAAATTTAGAGTAACTTTTCTACGGAAAAAATGTATTGTAATTTTTTATGTTTTTCTAGGTATATTAGAACGAAAATTAAAAAAGATATGAATTAGTTGTGAGTTGTTACAAATTTCTTGCGAGGAAGGAGTGCAATTCGCTTCATATCCTAGTTTTAGTTGTTATAGCAAGAGCAAGGAGGAACATATTGAACATCTTTGTGAAGTGTTTAAAATGCTATGAAAACAGAAGCTATATGTCAAGATGGAGAAGTGCACATTCATGGTGCCAAGCGTGGTGTTCCTAGGTTATATTATGGGTGAAAATGGTGTGAGCATGGATCCGTCCAAGGTGGAGGCGATCAAAGCATGGTCGGTTCCTAAATCAACAACTGAGGTTCGTAGTTTCCATGGTTTGGTGTCATTTTATCGAAGATTTATTCAAAATTTTAGTACAATCGTGGCAACTATAACCGAGTTGACGAAGAAGGGTGAATTTGTATGGGCTCCTAGTGCAGAGAAGGCATTCGAAGAGGTAAAATCTAAACTATGTTCCGCACCTGTTTTAACACTTCCTAATTTCGATAAATTATTCGAAGTTGAGTGTGATGCGAGTGAAGTTGGGATTGGGGCTGTTTTGATGCAAGATAAACGACCAGTAGCATACTTTAGTGAGAAGTTTGGTGGTGCTCGATTAAATTACTCAACTTATGATAAGGAGTTCTATGCAATTGTGAGAGCATTGGATCATTGGGGTCATTATTTGCGACCTAAACCGTTTGTATTGCATTCGGATCATGAAGCATTGAATCATATTCATGGGCAACAAAAGTTAAATCCAAGACATGCCAAATGGGGTTGAGTTTTTACACTCTTTTACTTTCTCATCAAAGTATAAGACGGGAGCTTCTAATGTTGTTGATGGCGTTGTCTTGAAGACATACTTTATTGATCGATTTAGATGCGAGAATGCTTGGATTTGAACATATCAAAGAACTATACAAAACTGATCCAGAGTTTGCTAAGGAGATTATTAAGCCTACAGGGTTATATACTGTTCAAGACGGTTATCTATTCAAAGGCAATCGACTATGTATTCCTAATGGTTCAATTCGAGAGCTTTTGATTCGCGAAGCTCATGGTGGTGCAATAGCTGGACACTTTGGAGTAAACAAGACTACTGAGATTGTAAGTGAGCATTTTTATTGACCAAAGATGAGCAAAGATGTGCAAGAGATCATGGCTAAGTGTGTGGCGTGCCAAAAAGCAAAGAGTACGTTCACTAAGGGACTTTATACGCCCCTGCCCGTACCAACACACCGTGGAATGAGGTAAGTATGGACTTTATACTTGGCTTACCTAGAACTCAAAGAGGAAAGGATTCGATTATGGTTATTGTGGATCGATTTTCAAAGATGGCGCATTTCATCACATGTCATGAAACCGATGATGCTACCAATGTTGCTGAACTTTATTACAAAGAGATTGTTCGATTACATGGTATTCCACTTACTATTGTGTCGGATCGAGATGTTAAGTTCTTAAGCTACTTTTGGAAGACATTGTGGAGATTGGTTAGCACGAAGTTGTTTTTTAGTACTTCTAATCATCCATAAATAGATGGAAAAACCGAGGTGACTAATAGAACTTTGGGAAGCTTGTTACGAGGTTTGGTTAGCAAGAGTACAAAATATTGGGATGTTAAGTTAGCTCATGCTGAGTTTGCATATAATCGCACGCCGTCAATGACTACTGGAAGATCACCATTCGAGATTGTTTATGGGGTGAATCCGTGTCTTCCTGTTGATTTGGTTCCTATACCAAAGAAGGATGTGATGAGTTTCGAAGCAAAGGAAAGACAAGCTGCATTTTTCAAGTTTGTGAACAAGTTAAGGCACAAATCGAGAAAGCCAATATTAATGCTAGATACAAAGAGAAAGCAAATAAACATCGGAAGCAACCTGTTTTAAAAGTTGGAGACTTAGTATGGTTACACTTGAGGAAAGAACGTTTTCCATCTAAAAGGAAGAATAAGTTGATGCCGAGAGTCAATGGACCATTCAAGATACTTGAGAGCTATGGGACTAATGCCTACAAGCTAGAATTCCCAAGTGAGTATGGAGGTGTAAGTGCGACATTCAATGTTGGAGATTTGTCACCTTACTTAGATGATGAAAATTTGAGGTCAAGTTCTCTAAAAGAAGGGGAGAATGTTGCAGGAGCACTTGAAGAAAATGAAAATGAAGTCTTGATTAGCCGAAATATAACTCACATTTCTGAAGGATTCAAAATGGGCTCAAGTATCGTGAATATGATAACATGGAGAAGCAATGGAGAGGGGTTTGTGTCGGTCTAACCCACACGCAAATCGAGGGCTACCTAGGTCGGTGCTGATGGAGTCTCTAAAATTATTCGTTTCCTTATTTCTGCTTTCCTAATTCTAGTCAATAAATTTAAGGTAGTATTGTTATTTCCATATTTTTTCTTTCCTAATCTTAGTTTGATTGTAATACGGCAATTTGCCATATTATGGGTTGGTTTCCTTAATCAGTTTAGGACGATTTAGAGAAGTCTAGGGAAGGGAGGTCGGTTTCTATCTAGTATAAATAGGGGTCTTATGTATTCAGTTTTACAACACATATGAATTGGAGAATTAATACAAGTTTTCTTTTTCCTTATTGCTTGCGAGCTTTGAGTGTCTTATTTATTTCTTACGAGGGAGAGATTAGAGTGTGAGTTGATCCTTGCGAGGTGAGAGTCACAAAAAACCAGTCGTGCGTTGCAATATAATTCCTGGCGAGGGAGGAGAGAGTGATCACGTCATATCCTTTTAAATTTTCGTTCAAAAACATACAAAAATCAAATAAACAATTTAATTTCCTCTGCGTATTTTACAACTTAAAACGAACAGTCCAACGTACTGTTCTAATCCTTAAAAACCGAGTAGATTTTACATCAAAATCTTTCTCGCTTTGACGTAGCTCCTAATTACGGTTTAAATCAACTATTATTCGTATTATCACCTCTAATCTGACGTATATTCATATTTTATTTTTTCCTTTTATTTTCTTCTTCGAAATCCCGTCTTTGAGCGTGCTTTTGACGTAGGTCAAATAAAGGTTGTAATTTTAATTATTGTAATTCATTTATCGTAATTATTATTATGTATGATTTAATTGTATGACATTCACATGTATTGAATCTAACATTTACTTTGACCAAATTGTTTGGTAAGGCACGTGTTAATCGACATAGTCTAAATTCACATGCTAGGATTAATCCATGTTTGTTGCATTGCATGCATTACATCAACGACATATCAAATATGAACAATTTCCCTAATCATTAGTAGAGGCCGCTATCGAGGCGGGTGGGATTAGGTGTTCGAATTAAAGAACTTCCTAATATGTACCCTCACCCCTTACTCCAGTTATCTCTGGACATCCGTGTCCATTGGAATCTCGAGAGTCATTCTAGACATGGAATTCTAAGGGTAACGAATTCTAATTGTTCATGTCATTACTTTGTGTCTTGACATGACATGAGGTATTAGAAGGGTTTTCAATTTTTCCACAATAAAATGGTGGCGACTCCACAAATGCAGGCTTATTCAACCTTTCACCGGTTTCAATACCTCACCAATCGGTAATGGCCCATGACGTGCTTTGGCAAACCAAGGTTACGTGGGAGAAGTGCCGCCGTCTTAAAACCAGACAAACGCGTGGGTGCGCGCGGCGCGGGTGGCCCATGTCCACAGTTTGGCGACTCCGCTGCGGATGATACACTTACGTGTTACACAGGGCGAAACTTGAACAAGGTTAGGGAATAGTTTATACGAGACAGTTGTATATTTACATTACTCGACCTTCTTAGGTCGTTTCATTTGGTCTTCCTAGGCCCTAAACCAACCCATTCGACCAATCGTCCCGTCCGGACGGCCCAAATTCTTATTTGGGCCTAAAGATGGATAACGATTGACGTCAACCATACCGTGGTACATACTCATGTTTGTACCGAGAGCTTTCACTACTCGAGGAAATGGACTAGGAACCAACCTTACTCATGTTTGCCATGGACCTCTCCATAGACCAGGGTTTGATTGCTTGGTATGGCAACCCACCTTTTTAAGCCAAAACCCTTTAAATTCACTGAGCATACCGTTATAATGCCCATATGTATGTTTTTTGTTAAGATTCATTAATCTCATAAGTTTACATATTCATATATGAATTAATTTATTTAGTCATAAAATAAATACAAGATCTTCTGCATGTAAACATAAATCAAAATAGAGAAGAAACCGTCGCTTCTTACATTGAGGTTTCGGATTTTGGGCACCAACAAGATCTCCTTCTTGTTTGTTCTTGAGCTTTCCAACAATGGATGAACAAGGTTCAAGTTAGAACCTCTCCCAAAAGCATATACCCAAGGAAAACCCTTAATAACTAATATTATTATGAGCTAGTAATAATATTAATCTTACTTAAAATAGCAGAAAATATAATTTTTGTTCTCTTGTTATTTCGGCCAAGAGAGGAGAGATTTGTGAGGTTTTTATTTCTCTAAAAATGTTTCATAAAATTGTAGAGAGAATATTATTTTCTTACACTAGAAAATATAAGTTGAATTAGTGAATAATGATGGAAAAACCATTGGCATTTTCTAGCTTGAAAAACCGGTGGGGAGGGGGAGAAAGGGGCCAATGCATGAGCTTGTTTTTCTACCCAAGAAATAATAGGTATGCATGGCTAGATAATAGGTTTAATCATCATGTTTTCTATTAAAAATAAAAACACAATATAAACCTTATACTCCCTCCAATTTTCGGCACATATATAAAATGGGAGGTCCATTTTATTTTGTCATTTGTCAATTGTGACAAATGTGACATGTTACTTGACATGTGAAATTGTAATGTATTTTTAACATATTAAAAATCAACATACTCATAAAATATGTCATATACAAAATCGACTAGTAATTCGTAATTACTTGTACCAAAATGGTTTATCCATTATAAATCACAACGTCTTGTATTTATAATAAATTATTCATCCAATATTAATTTCCATTGTTTCGCAAACAATAATTTTATCTAAGTAATAAAACAATTTGATTACTTAGACCGTATCTAATTTAATCGAATTATAATAAGACACGTTAATCTTACTCACAAATCATCTGTCAATTTTAAGCAATTTAATTAACTCGTATCGATATATGATTAATTAAATAATCAATTAAGAGTATTTCCCTATAGGTATGACCTAAGGGGATCAACTGATCACCACCGTCGCATGACAGTAATGTCAAACTCTAGTCAGCCAATCATTACCGATATGTGTGGACCAGTTAACTGTAAAATATTACATCCCACATGTATTCTTAAAAATAAGATTTAAACATGTGATCATTATGATCGACAATTGTGATCGCATTATTGTTGGAGGACACATATTCCAACAATCTCCCACTTGTCCTCGACAAGTGTGCGTCACCAATTCTCTTGTCCTATTACTATCTCCCACTCAATGCAAGGTGTCTTTCAGGTCATACTTGCAAGTGATCATATCGAGAGTGATTTCCTCGATCTGGAGAATAACTGATTGACCGGAATTATTTACCATAAATACCTTCCGAGCGTGACCACGTATTTCCAGTTCATTACTCCTCGAGTGGCCCTGAGATATTGTTATAACCCTGACAAGGGGTGGACAATTCATATCGCACTATTCCCTTCGACTAGCCACAACCATCATAACCCAAAATATGCCCATTTGACCCCATTTACGAAGGTCGTAGTAACATGAATCAAAGTTAATCTGAAACTGTGACACCTTAGGCGAACAGTCTTTAGTCAAAAGAATTGACTCATTAGAATACTATAGTAGCTCTTGCCACGACCAGGCTATATAAATTTGTCAGAACTCTATAAGCGGTCATAAGCCCGACAAAGTGTTCCTAACAGTCTGCCTATGTGATCGACTAGTCCTCTCACATGACTCTATGGCACTTGAACTTGCCATCAATCGCATCACAATCTAGTCACTTCGAGACGTCACCTCATGTAAGTGACTATGGGCGAATACCATGTTAATCCGGGTTCACTTTAACGGGGTTCAATATTGTCTCTACAACCCGTTTGGATGTAATAAGGTACAAGATGAGTTAATAATAACTCAAACGATAAATGTAGACATTTCACCTGAGTAGTCAATACCATATTACTACTATATGTCTTACAAGTGTGTTAACACTTGTTAATGCAATAAAATTTAACACATCATGTGTCCATGTGCTCAATCTTTTGAATTGCAATTTCCCTTATTTTCATGTCATCTCTCATAGCATGAACTCTACCAAGCACATGTCTAGTCTTCAAACCAGACCTTGGGTCTTTAAACTTGTAAGAAACCCTTGTGTCGTTATCACATAACCAACGATTTGGATTATGGTGGATAATACAACTTGCATTAGTCAAGTGCTCCACCAACTCATAATGCACTAGGTATATGTTTTGTAGGATCTTGCAACAATTGTCAAGATGATTAGCCTAGCGCTTCTCATAAGTCCTAGTAAATTTGAAAATACTAGTTTTGAGTAACTTCTTACTATAACCTAGTATCTTTTCAAACTTCTTATTTCTCCTTTTGGCTTAAATATCTTAGGATTTTCATAAATCATTACGCGTTTTTGAACTTCAATATGTGCAACTTCTTGTCACATAATGGAGTGTTATGTCAAACACTAGAATAGCTCATTAGTTCTTCTCGAGAATTCATGACAGTTCTTCTATGGCTTACCAATGACTCATCATGCTCTTAAGCATATGATTTTATAGGACATGTGCATGATTATTCTAATGGCGGAAACATTAGTAATCTTTAATCATGTGATCAACCATTCTTAGGTTCAATGAATGACCATGACTGCTTATGGTAATTCCATTTTCATCGATATGAAAAACCTACTGTTGGAATAAGTGTCCTCCGACAATAATGCGATCACAACTGTTGATCATAATGATCACATGTTTAAATCTCATTTTAAGAATACATGTGGGATGTAATATTTTACAGTCAACTGGTCCACATATATCGGTAATGATTGGCTGACTAGAGTTTGACATTACTGTCGTGCGACGGTGGTGATCAGTTGATCCCCTTAGGTCATACCTATATGGAAATACTTTTAATTGAGTATTTAATTAATCGTATGCCGATACGAGTTAATTAAATTGCTTAAAATTGACGGATGATTTGTGAGTAAGAATTAACGTGTTTTATTATAATTCAATTAAATTAGATACGGTCTAAGTAATCGAATTGTCTTATTACGTAGATAAAATTATTGTTTACGAAAAAATCGAAATTGAATGAATAATTTATTATAAATACAAGACGTTGTAATTTATAATTTGATAAACCATTTTGGTACAAGTGATTACGAATTACTAGTGGATTTTGTATATGACATATTTTATGAGTATGTTGATTTTTAATATGTTAAAAATACATTACAAATTAACATGTCAAGTAACATGTCACATATGTCACAATTGACAAATGAAAAAATAAAATGGACCTTCCATTTTATGTTGTATGTACCGAAATATTGGAGGGAGTATTAGTGGATAAATTGTGTTGATTATTTTAATAAGAGAAAACATAATGATTAAAGCCTAATAGTAGCCATGCAAACCTATTTTCTTAGGAAGAAAATGAGCATCATGCATTGGCTCTCCTCCACCCAAGCCCACCGGTTTTCTAAGAGAAAAGATAGAGGTTTTTTTCTTTATTATTCATTCACAACTTTACCTAATTTTTTCTAGTGTAAGAAAATTAATTCTCTCTATAATTTGTGAAAATCTTAGAGAAATAAAACCTCACAAATACTCCCTCTTCGACCGAAATATTCAAGAGCAATTACAAATTATTTTTGTGTCAATTTTTAAGTAAGACTTATATTATTACTAGTTCATAATAATATTAGTTATTAAGGGTTTTCCTTGGGTATATTCTTTTGGGAGAGGTTCTAATTTGAACCTTGTTCATCCATTGTTGGAAAGCTCAAGAAATAACAAGAAGAAGATCTTGTTGGTGCCCAAATGGCCGAAAATAAGAAGGTGAGAAATCAATTTTTCCATCTCCTTTTATTAAGTTTGCATGCATAAGATCTAGTATTTATTTTATGACGAAATAAATTAATTCATATATGAATATGTATACTTATGAGGTTAATGAATTCTAACAAGCGGTATCAAGAGCCTTAGGTTGTTTGCACGCAAATCGATTTATGGTTTTTCCGAGTTATAAGATTAACATACAAAACTAATTAATTTGGATTTATGAAGATAAACCTAAAAAAAACTTTGCATGTTAAAAATTTCGGGTCTTAAGTGATTTTTAGGGCATTTTGGTTTATTTATGGATTTTATCGTTCATTTTATATATTATTGGCATTAAAATGTGATTTTATGAGGAAAAATGTCATTTTTGGACGAAAAATAGCTAAACTTCGAATTTTTCCGTGTTTTTTGGATATGTTTTCACATATATTATCTAATGATGGCCGGTAAATTTTCATGTTAAAATAAGTTGTTTTGCTCGAAATATGAATTTTATAAGTTAAAATCGTATTTAAATGGGTAAATAGGTTAATATGAGTTATATTTCGAATCTGGTCATGGAAATTTAGTATGTTGTCACATGAAATTTTACAAGATGGGTGTAAAATATTTGGCTAGAATGAAGTCTTTTTGCATAATTTATGAATTTTTGAGGAAAAATCACATAAATAGTGACTATAATTAGTAATAATGCTAAAACATACTTCATGACTAAAGGAAAAACGTCACATGTTGCATTTTATCATATATTTCAGATCTAAAAGTGAAAAGTTGATGAAAATAATTTTTCTCATATTTTTATGGTCATGATTGTTAAACCGATAAACCGCAACATTGTTTTCCAAGGTAAATTTTCGAAATTTTTAACCTAAGTTTTGAACATTATGAGTGTCATGATATTTTTCCAGAATGTTCATGAGTTTAAATTTCAAATTTCGAAATTATTTGAAATTTTTATAATTTAATTTGAAGTTTATAGCATAATTTTGTATTTTTGGGTCCATTTATGAACAATATTAAGAAATCAAGTTTAATTATTGTCAAAATGTTAGTGGAGACTAATTTTTGAGTCCTAAGATGGTTAGGGTAATTAACTTATACATAAATATGAATTTATGTAATTATTGTGATTTTAACAAGTTATAATCACGCAAATCCATGAAACCCGATAAATATACGATATTGGTTCTTAAAAGGCGATTTAGCATAAAATCTAGCATGTTCATACATATTATAATGCTGCATTTTATTTATGATTGTCATATTTTAATTTTATGTAATTTTTGAATTATGTAATTTTACTTAGTATGACCTTAGTTTTAATTGATATTACCCGAAATGTATGGCAATATCGGTTCGGTTGTAATTATTGTGATCTCGTATCATTGTTTTGTAAATTAATAGATTTATTTTTAATTACAAATGTATAATAGGAAACTATGTAATTCATTTTGTAATTTAATTATTCTGGAGTTCCTTGAAGACGGTGCCATTCGAGAAGGCGATCCATCAAAGAAAGTGTTACCTTGAGCTGCGTGCCACGATCGAAGTTCAAGGGACCAAAGGAGTTGGTTTCCGAATTTGTAATAGTTTATTAGATTTACTATTTTAGGAAGGCCATACTAGGATTTTATTTTTATGCTTTGCATTTTATTTATATGCTGCATGCATCACTAAATCGCCATAACTAAACATGCATTTTAAATCGATTTTATCGACCGTGTCAATTACAATTATCGTAGTTCACCGCTTTAGTTCACTTAAAACATGATAGATAATAAATTGACATGACCTCTCGCTAAATTAAACAATTGAGACTTAGCCTTACCAAAAAGTAGAAACCATGAAAACCTATTTCGTGAGGGAGTGCGCTTGGCCACACCGGGGTACAAACCTTGTTACGTAGGGGAAGTGGGTGATAAATGTCTATCCACCGAATTCATGTTGATAAGGGATGAATCGGCTACACCGTGCCCAAGTTAATGTGAATTTGGATCATGGACACATTTATTCGAAATTTGGGTTGAACTCAACAAAATTATTCTCGACCATAGACGGATGTGTTTTGGGCTAAAGATAAATATTAATGTAATTTTATCGACCAGGAGTTCTAAAAGTAGAATCGATTAAAGAGTTAATCCACCGAGTTATATTGATAAGGGATGAATCGGTTACACCGTGCCCAAGTTAATATGAATTTGGATCTTGGAATCATTTATCATAGTTGGGTAGAGGTCACTATGTAAATGCTTTACTTGTTAAATTATTTACAAGTATTATTATAACGATAAATGTTTTGTTTTCATTATTCCATTAATCATATTGTTCTAATTCTTTACCTCAATTTATATGATATCATTTCGATTTTAATTCAAATCTCCATTAAAACATCGTAACTAAAGACAAATATGAATTTCTTCTAAAACCTCGTGTTATCCATTGGAAGGATCTCTTGTGAAGAGTATAGATAAAAGTTATTCGTGATCAAAAGGGTTTTTGATTCTTGACTACCATATCTACTTACAATGAATTATTTCTCATATGCTTAATTGAGTTAAGTACTTTGAAACGTTACATCATTTTGGTAACTAGATTTGTTGGAAATCAAAATTGACCAAAATACCGCAACCACTTCAATGAAAGTTTTAAGACTAAACAAATGAATTGAAGAGTAGTCTTCATGAAATTCAATTTTGCTTCTCTAAGCAAAGACTCATTGAAATGAGTGGGAGCATTCTCTTAACCGTTAAGAAAGGGACGAGGTTCAAAGAAGTAAAATTAGAATGGAATTGATACAAGGTAATGTTAGAAGTAAAGTTATTGACAATAACGATACTAAACCTATCAATCACGACCAATAAAGTCTCCATTGTCTTAATTGTTGGACGCTAGAAAGGAAACTACCCCAAATTATTGAAGAATCAGCAAGTTAGTTGTGGGACATCTAATGGGACCTTCTTCTTTAAATGTTTATTCGATTAACATAAATTTTGCTAGTACTACTTCGTCAACATTAGTTTCATCATTATATTTGATACATAGGATGATAAGAATATGACGACTAGCAATAATGATGTCATGAGATAGAGTCATTGTGTACTCAATCTAGTTTTGGGTTTATATTTATACCTTAATTATGACTATTAAGTGAATAAACTCTAAATAAGAATATAAACTTGTTAAGATACAAAAGAGGTTTCACTTTTGTGACCCTATACACCATGATTTGATGTATGGCTAGCCCATTATCAAGGTGATTATATTCTAAACCAAACTAGAATGATATATCATGTAGATGATGCAAGACTCAAATTGGTAACCCGAGATTAAACCTTAAATTATGGAACGATGAACGCAAAGAGTTATCGAGTACTCTTGGAACCATTAGATTGTTAATCTTATGGTATATGCGTATCTTGTATTCAAAGCAAGATGTCTCGTGCTTTTGGTTGAAAAAGAGATCGAGGTTGTAAATCATTGATACAGAATAGGTTGATCATTTTCTTTTACCAACGATTTGAGTTGACACCAATATGTTCACTTAATAAGGTAAATAGAGAAATCTTTGAAGAAGTTCAAAGAGTTCCAGAAATTACGATTTAGTCTTGATGGGATTATCAAAGTGAAGACTTTGATATAAGCCAAAGGAAATGTGATATAGTATCACAAATTAATCTCTCTTAGCACGCATATGGGATAATGTGTGGTTGGATAAAGAAATCAAACGCTATTCGATATGGTTTGGACTTTAATCAAGTTACTTTGAGCTACCTGATCCTTTTGGGGATTTTATCATTTTTCTAAATTATTTTTCCACTAAATCTAAAACGAATCATATGAGATATGAAATGGTAGGGTACCATGTTTGTACGTTTACACTAGAAACAAATGCTCATTTTTCCTTACAATAATCACGAATACAACAGGATTGTGGCTCGTAAAGCTGTCTTTCTAGAATACAAGTATATTTCTAGAAGACAGAGTGGGAGAAAATATTCAAGAGCCACAAAAGAATTGTGTCAACAACTGTATGAAATTGTATGTCGCAAGAAATTGTATTTTCTTGGCTACATAATGTTGTTTCTTCGAAACCTAGGAGGTTGAACTCATCACTTGTTGAAGATGATGAATTCGTGTTACTTTTAGAAAGTAAAGAGCTTGTAACTTACAAAGAAATTGTTTGATTCAAGTTATTTCTGGAAAGTAATAAACATATGACTTACATGAGAGTGTTTAAGTCACAACTCAATACAAGGCTTAGAGCCATGAAATTTCGAAATAAATTCCAAGTGAATTGTTAGATATCAAAGCTTGATTGGTGGCAAAGGGTTTTGCATTAGTTGAAATGCTTATGTCTATTTGGATCTTCTTAGGGATTGTGTTTCATTATTGGATCTAGACATGTACTCAGAAAGTTTTGTAATGCAAATGTATACATTACAAAGGAAAACGAGTATGTTGTAAGGTTGAGTAAGGTACAAGAAGTTGATAAAACCTACTAACGAAAGCCTTCTCATGGGCTTAACATGATGAGTCATGTCATATGTCATTTCAATTGCATTGAGATGAACAACTACATATAAGATGAAAATGGATTATAAAAATATGAAGTAGTAATCAGGTATTGACTATTCATATGTGATAATCACATTTGTCGACAATATTGAACCCCGTTAAAGTGAACCCGAATTAACATGGTATTCGCCCATAGTCACTTGTATGAGGTGACGTCTCGAAGTGATCTGACTAGAGTGTGATGCGATTGATGGCAAGTTCAAGTGCCATAGACTCATGTGAGATGACTAGTCGATCACATAGGCAGACTGTTAGGAACACTTTGTCGGGCCTTATGACCGCTTATAGAGTTCTGGCAAATTTATATAGCCTGGTCGTGCCGAGAGCTACTATAGTATTCTAATGAGTCGATTCTTTTGACTAAAGACTGTTCGCTTAAGGTGGCACGGTTTCAGATTAACTTTGATTTATGTTACTACGACCTTCGTAAATGGGGTCAAATGGGCATTTTTGGGTTATGATGGCTGTGGCTAGTAGAAGGGAATAGTGCGATAGGAATTGTCCACCCCCTTGTCAGGGTTAAAACAATATCTCAGGGCCACTCGAGGAGTAATGAACTGGAAATGCGTGGCCACGCTCGGAAGGTATCCATGGTAGATAACTCTAGTTAATCAGTTATTCTCCAGATCGAGGAAACCACTCTCGATATGATCACTTGCAAGTACGATCTGAAAGATACCTTGCATTGAGTGGGAGATAGTAATAGGACAAGAGAATTGGTGACGCACACTTGTCGAGGACAAGTGGGAGATTGTTGGAATAAGTGTCTTCCGACAATAATGCGATCACAACTGTTGATCATAATGATCACATGTTTAAATCTCATTTTAAGAATACATGTGGGATGTAATATTTTACTGTCACCTGGTCCACACATATCGGTAATGATTGGCTGACTAGAGTTTGACATTACTGTCGTGCGACGGTGGTGATCAGTTGATCCCCTTAGGTCATACCTATAGGGAAATACTCTTAATTGATTATTTAATTAATCGTATGCCGATACGAGTTAATTAAATTGCTTAAAATTGACGGATGATTTGTGAGTAAGAAAAAACGTGTCTTTATAATTCGATTAAATTAGATACGGTCTAAGTAATCGAATTGTTTTATTACTTAGATAAAATTATTGTTTACCAAACAATCGAAATTGAATGAATAATTTATTATAAATACAAGACCGTTGTAATTTATAATTTGATAAACTATTTTGGTACAAGTGATTACGAATTACTAGTGGATTTTATATATGACATATTTTATGAGTATGTTGATTTTTAATATGTTAAAAATACATTACAAATTCAGATGTCAAGTAACATGTCACATATGTCACAATTGACAAATGACAAAATAAAATGGACCTTCCATTTTATGTTGTATGTACCGAAATATTGGAGGGAGTATTAGTGGATAAATTGTGTTGATTATTTTAATAAGAGAAAACATAATGATTAAAGCCTAATAGTAGCCATGCAAACCTATTTTCTTGGGAAGAAAATGAGCATCATGCATTGGCTCCCCTCCACCCAAGCCCACCGGTTTTCTAAGAGAAAAGATAGAGGTTTTTTTCTCTATTATTCATTCACAACTTTACCTAATTTTTTTCTAGTGTAAGAAAATTAATTCTCTCTACAATTTGTGAAAATCTTAGAGAAACAAAACCTCACAAATACTCCCTCTTGGACCGAAATATTCAAGAGCAATTACAAATTATTTTTGTGTCAATTTTTAAGTAAGACTTATATTATTACTAGTTCATAATATTATTAGTTATTAAGGGTTTTCCTTGGGTATAGGCTTTTGGGAGAGGTTCTAATTTGAACCTTGTTCATCCATTGTTGGAAAACTCAAGAACTAACAAGAAGGAGATCTTGTTGGTGCCCAAATGGCCGAAAATAAGAAGGTGAGAAATCGATTTTTCCATCTCCTTTTATTAAGTTTGCATGCATAAGATCTAGTATTTATTTTATGACCAAATAAATTAATTCATATATGAATGTATATACTTATGAGGTTAATGAATTCTAACACCTACGTTTCTCGTTGATTTGATGTGCATATCTCGATGCCTATCCAACATCCCATGATGTGATTGGATTCATCTTAGTCCATTTTCATCTAGAATTGAAAACTCAAGTACTTCTTTGTGAAAGATAGTACTAGCGCGTCATTCTCAATGAGTAATGAGTTATAAATTTTTACAAGATGACTGCTCCCACTAAATTTCATGTCTTCACATGATAATTTCAAACTCCCACTCAATTCCACATGTTTCGTATTTGACTACTCAATCGAAACATTTCAAGAATTGAAATCAATTTTGCTTTGCCAAGTTATTAAGATAAAACCATATATGTTCCCAACATATCTTTTCAAAATACCTATTTTGAAAAGGTTTCAATCTTAAACTTATGGAAAGAGATTTTAGTCTCTAACTCATTCATTTTTATAATGATGCGTAGCAATGTCATTATTTAAAAAGTGAAATCCCATTTAATACACATCCTTCTCAAAATACCCTTTTCGGAAGGAGGTATAACCATTTCATTTTCATAATGAGGTTAAGTAATGACACTAGCGTGGTTAACAATTAACTTAGCTCTTGTAGACATCGGCATATCTTTCTTTGCAACTTTTAATCATAAATCTCATTTATATTCAAGGATGCAACTTTATTTCATTTAGGCTCTTAAGTAAATATCAATATTGAAACTCTATTTATATATAGGTCATAAACTAGTAAACTCTCTTGTTGAGACTTTTCTTTAGTCATTATCTTTCAAAAACTTTCTTTTGGTCTCCTCGTGTAGTTATCTTAAGAACATATTCTTTTGATTACTTCACTTGGTCTCTTTGTCATGTAGATCTCATCTACTCAAGACCATAGATCTTATCTATTCATGTATACTATCTATTTTGGTATACAAATCATTCTTTCTTTCGTAGATCTCATTTACTCAAGCATACAAATTATTCTTTGTATTCTTTGTGTCTTCATTTTTCTCCCACTCTATCTTTAGAATAAATACACTAGATATTCAAAGATAGCTTATGAGACACAAATAATGATTTTGAAGTAGAAGGAGGATTATCTCATAGATTGGCTAATAGATTTTAGATTTGATGAGTGTACTTGGTAATTGACATTCCTTTAGGAGAGTTCATCAACTCAACATCACTTTATAATTTATCATACACAAGCCTCAAGCTTGTGGACATATAATGAATCCTATCATTATAATTGTCTATTGGATCGCTTTAAGTAGATGATCATATGTTTCTATGTGCAAGCATGTAAAGGCGAATTTTTAGAACAAACAAATACGATAAAAGGGGTGACTTGGGTTGCAAGCCAAGCCACCATAATCCAAAATACAGCCATTATTTAAAAGGATCAACCATTTCCATGTCGAACACGGAAATCAAAATAGTTCTAAAATTCATAACATTAAAATAAAGACAATAATAAAAGCCAAGCTTCATTGGTAGCTACTCCTAGCTCCTTCATGATTTCTTAAGCTTGCTTCTCTTTCCCCTTGTCTTTGCTTGGAGGAGGCCCTATTTACAGTAAAAAGGGGATACATTATCACAACTTTGTATCAAAATAGCATAGTTGAATTAGAAACATAAAAGAAAGGATAGTCATTTACCTACTGGAGTGATCTTTCCAGCTTTGATGTCACCAAGATACTTGGAACAATTCCTCTTCCAATGTCCAACACCATTACAATAATGGCATTTATCAAGAGGACCCTTCTTGGTTTTGGAAGTGCTAGCTTCAAAAGTCCTAGCCTTGGTGGACATGGGAGCTTGTCTCTTACCCTTTTTCCCATTCTTCTTGAACTTCCCCTTCCCCTTGCTCTTAGTGCTTATATTAAGCACATCCTTAGGTGGGTTAACATTTAGCCCCATGTCTCTTTCGGCTTGCACAAGTAACTCGTGCAACTCTTCAAGAGACACGTCCTTGTCTTGCATATTGAAATTCATCCGGAATTGTACATATGCTTTGACTTTGGATAAGGAGTGAAGAATCCTATCAACAATGAGATCCTTGGGATTTCAACCTTTTGAATTTTCAATGTCTCGACTAGCTCCAACAATTTGAGCACGTGAGGGCTAACCTTTTGGCCCTCTTTGAAATCGAGATCAAAGAATGCCGAGGCCGCCTCATATTAAACGATCCTCGGTGCTTGTGAGTGTTGGAAATCAATATCTCATTACTAAACATATTCTTATATGTTTCAAATTTATTTAGTCATAAAATAAATTACTAATCTTATGCATGCAAACTAAAACAAAAGGAGATAAGAAAATCAATTTCTCACCAAATAAATTTCGGTCATCATATGGGCACCAACAAGATCTCCTTCTTGTTAGTTCTTGAGCTTTCCATTAATGGATGAACATTCATGACTTCAAATTAGAAGCCCTCCAATTAGTAGCACCCAAGACTATCCCTTAAACCCACAAACTAATATGTACTAGATATTTATATTGTGGTTTACCTTAAAATTGATTACTAACACTCATATATTAAATTAATAATTTTAGTAATCTTTTTGAACAATTTTGAATCAAAACTCATCCTTTTTGATGAAGATAAAGAGAGAGAAGAGAGGAAAATACATGAACTTTTGCATGTGTTATATGAATGAATGACAAGTAAATTAATAGAATAAAATTCTCTATATTCACCTCACAAAACCGGTTGGAGGGGTTGTGTAAGACCAATGCATGGTCTTTCCCTTTTACTTTTTGTTCTTATCAATATTGTAGGTGTAAGGCTATGTAATAATAGGTATGATTATAATAATTTTAGGCATTAAAATAATACACCCATTATCCTCCATTACCTACAATATTTCGGTCCATATGTAAAATAGACTACCATTTTATTTTGTCAATTTGTCACTTGTCACACAATATGTCACATGTTATATGATACATGTTATTAATTAATTTAATGCATATTTATCACATAAATATCATTTCATGAATTAATTAAATTACATACAACAAATTGACTAGTGATACTTGATCACATAAATAAAATGAGTCATATAATTATAATTCCCAACTTCTTGTAGTTATAATTAACCATTCATTCTTATCTTTATTGTTTCTTAAACAATAAATAATTTTAGTAACAAAGCTTTATATTACTAAAATAAATCATATTTAATCCCATTACAATAAGATATCAATATTCTCTCTCACAAATTGAATTGTTCAATTTTAAGGAATTAATTAATCTGTATCGGTATACAACTAATTAACCTTTTCAATTAAGGGAATCGTCCTTTAGGTGTGACCTCAAGGGATCAACTGATCACCACCGTCGCACGACAGTAATGTCAAACTCTAGCCAGCCAATCATTACCAATATGTGTGGACCAGTTGACTATATATATTATGTATCATCCCTTTCGTATTCTTGGTATGAGATTTAATAATGATATTTAAATCATGTGATCCCACTATTGTTGAGGACACATTTCCCAACAATCTCCCACTTGTCCTCGACAAGTGTGCGTCACCAATTCTCTTGTCCTATTACTATCTCCCACTCAATGCAAGGTGTCTTTCGGGTCGTACTTGCAAGTGATCATATCGAGAGTGGTTTCCTCGATCTGGAGAATAACTGATTGACCGGATTTATCTATCATAGATACCTTCCGAGCGTGGCCACGCATTTCCAGTTCATTACTCCTCGAGTGGCCCTGAGATATTGTTTTAACCCTGACAAGGGGGTGGACAATTCCTATCGCACTTATTCCCTTCGACTAGCCACAACCATCATAACCCAAAATATGCCCATTTGACCCCATTTACGAAGGTCGTAGTAACACAAATCAAAGTTAATGTGAAACTTTGCCATCTTAGGCGAATAGTCTTTAGTCAAAAGAATCGACTCATTAGAATACTATAGTAGCTCTCGCCACGACCAGGCTATATAAATTTGCCAGAACTCTATAAGCGGTCACTGCACGACAAAGTATTCCTAACAGTCTGCCTATGTGATCGACTAGTCATCTCACATGACTCTATGGCACTTGAACTTGCCATCAATCACATCACACTCTAGTCACTTCGAGACGTCACCTCATACAAGTGACTATGGGCGAATACCATGTTAATCCGGGTTCACTTTAACGGGGTTCAATGTTGTCTCTACAACCCGTTTGGATGTAACAAAGTATAATAAAAGAGTTTTAAAGTAAAACTCGAACGACAAATGCGATTATCACATATGAATAGTCAATGCCTGATTACTATTTCATATTCTATAATCTAATTTGATCTTGAATGTAGTTGTTCATCTCAATTTAATTGAAATGACATGACTCATCATGTTAAGCCTATGAGAAGGCTTTGGTTAGTAGGTTTTATCAAATTCTTGTACCTTAATCATCCTCACTACATACTCGTTTTTCTTTGTAATGTATACATTTGCATTACAAAACTTTTCTGAGTACGTGTCGAGATCCAATCAAGACATAGGCCCTGTAGCCTTAGAATAGCTCCCACTGTTTCCACAATGTGCGGGACTCATCCTTCTTGCACATCTCATGATTGCAAGTGTACTCAATTTCCGTTATAAATTTCTCTTATTGTTCTTTATTGCCTAGAACGATTCTAGAAAATATATTTCTTAAATAACATAGCCACAATGGTTTCTTAACCATCCTAATGTGTTTTGATTATGGTTTTGTCGGAAACCATGCGCAATCTCAATTGTCAATTGTCACTTGTGTAACACCCTTACACAAAAGTTGCATCATAAACACTTTGCTTTACTTCCTTAATGCTTCTGCAATCACTTAAGGGTAATCTTTATGGCTTATTTGGTAAAGATTAATTAAATTCGATTTTGAAAACAATTCATTATACTCAAAGTATATGAAGTGTTATACATCATTACTCATTTAATTGATCCGGCAGCGGAAGCAAATGGAATCAATCAAATATGTTCAATTTGATTGAACTAGTCATGAATCTTATCAACATAAGACTTCTTATTGACGCTAATATCATGTGGATTTATCTACATAAATCTAGATATTAAAGATGTATTATATTACTCCAAAAGTCTTAAAGCATTCGCAATGATCAATATGTCATCCACATATAAGACTAATTAAAAATTCCATAACTCCCACTAAACTCCATGTATAAACACAACTTCTCGACTTATCGAGAAAAGTTTTATAACATGATCAAATCATTGATTCCAACTCATTGATGTCCTACTTAAGATTCTCTCTTAAGTTTCACATTATCTTAGGATTGCAAGAATCTACAAAACTCAAGACATGTATTGAATACACTCCTTCTAATTGAAGAAGTGGGTTTTAGATTTTACTTGCTATGTATTTCATAATAATGAAACACAATCTCTAAGAAGATCCAAATAGACTTAAGCATTTCAACTAGTGCAAAACACTTTGCCACCAATCAAGCTTTGAAATCTCTCTTTATTAGTGCAAAACTCTTTGCCTTTTTATTTCGGATTTTCATGGCTCTAAGCCTTATATTGAGTTGTGACTTAAACACTCTCATGTAAGTCATATGTTTATTACTTTCCAGAAGTAATCAACTTGAATCAAACAATTTCTTTGTAAGTTATAAGCTCTTTACTTTCTTAAAAGTAGCATGAATTCATCATTTTAACAAGTGACGAATTTAACCTCCTAGGTTTTAAAGAAACAATATTTTACAAAAAACGTCTCATGTAGCCAAGAAAGACCAGTTTCTTGCGACATAACATTCTTTGTGGCTCTTGAATAATATTCTCCCACTCTGTCTTCTAGAAATATACTTGTATTTTAGAAAGACAGCTTCATGAGCCACAAACCCGGTGTACTCGTGATTATAATAAGGAAAAATGAGCATTTGTTTCTTTTGAAAACTTACAAACATGGTAACCTACCATTTCATATCTCATATGATTCGTTTTAGATTTAGTGGAAAAATGATTTAGACAAAATGATAAAATCCCCAAAAGGATCAAGTAACTCAAAGTAACTTGATTGAAGTCCAAACCATATCGAATAGCGTTTGAATTCTTATCCAACCACATATTATTCCATAATGCGTGATAAGAGAGATTAACTTGTGATACTATATCACATTTCCTTTGGCTTATATCAAAGTCTTCACTTTGATAATCCCATCACGACTAAATCGTGCTTCTTTGAACATTTGAACTTCTTCATAGATTTCTCTATTTACCTTATTAAGTAAACACATTAGTGTCAACCTAAATCGTTGGTAAAAGAAAATGATCAACCTATTTTGGATCAATGATTTACACCCTCGATCTCCTTTTAACCAAAATGCACGAGACATCTTGCTTTGAATACAAGATACGCATAAACCATTAACAATCTAATGGTTTCAAGAGTACTCGATAACTCTTCGCGTTCATCATTCTAGAATTTAAGGTTTAATCTTGGGTTACCAATTTGAGTCTTACATCATCTACATGATATATCATTCTAGTTTGGTTCAGAATATAATCACCTTGATAATGGGCTAGCCATACATCAAATCGTGGTGTATAGGGTCACAAAAGTGAAAACCTCTTTTGTATCTTAACAAGTTTATATTCTTATTTAGAGTTTATGCACTTAATAGTCACAATTAAGTACAACTTTAAATCCAAAAACTAGATTGAGTACACAATTACTCTATCTCTCGACATTATTGTTGCTAGTCGTCATATTCTAATCATCTTATGTGTCGAATACAATGATGAAAACCTCCACTGGTTTCTAATATTGACGAAGTAGTACTAGCAAAATTCATGTTTAATTAAATAAACATTTAAAGAAGAAGGTCCCATTAGATGTCCCACAACTAACTTGTTGATTCTTCAATAATTTGGGGTAGTTTCCTTTCTTGTGTCCAACATTTAAGACAATGGAAACTTTATCGGTCGGGATTGATAGGTTTAGTATTGCTATTCTCAACAACTTTACTTTCAACATTACCTTGTATCAATTCCATTATAATCTTTACTTCTTGAACCTCATTCTCATCTTAACGGTTTAAGAGAATGCTCCCACTCATTTCAATGAGTCTTTGCTTTGAGAAGCAAAATTGAATTCAAGAAGATTACTCTTCATTTGTTCGTTTTAGTCTTAAAACTTTCATTGAAGTGGTTGCGATATTTTGGTCAATTACGAATTCCAACAAATCTAATTACCAAAACAATTTATCATTTCAAGGTACTTAATTCAATTAAGTATATGAAAAATAATCCATTGTAAGTAGATGTGTTAGTCAAGAATCAAAAACCAGTTTGATAATGAATAACTTTAATCTATACTCTAAGAGATCCTTAGCAATGGTTCATTTGAGGTTTTAGAAACAAATTCATATTTGTCTTTAGTTACGATGTTTTAATGGAGATTTGAATCAAAAATCGAAATGATATCGTATATGAATTGTGGTAAAGAAATAGAACAATATGATAACGGAATAGTGGAAAACTTAACATTTATCGTTTTATTAATACTTGTAATTTGTAAACAAGTATAGCATTTACATAGTGACCTCTACCCAACTATGATAAATGATTCCAAGATCCAAATTCATATTAACTTGGGCACGGTGTGGCCGATACATCCCTTATCAATATAACTCGGTGGATTAACTCTTTAATCGATTCTACTTATTTCTACTTTTAGAACTCTTGGTCGATAAAATTACATTAACATTTATCTTTAGCCCAAAACACATCCGACAAGGGCACGGTGTGGCCGATACATCCCTTATCAAAAAAAACTTTTGTTGAGTTCAACCCAAATTTCGAATAAATGTGTCCATGATCCAAATCCACATCAACTTGGGCACGGTGTGACCGATACATCCCTTATCAACATGAATTCGGTGGATAGGCATTTATCACCCACTTCCCCTACGTAACAAGGTTTAGACCCCGGTGTGGCCGAGTGCACTCCCTCACGAAATAGGTTTCCATGGTTTCTACTCTTTGGTAAGGCTAAGTCTCAATTTTTATTTTAGCGAGAGGTCATGTCAATTTATTATCTATCACGTTTTAAGTGAACTAAAGCGGTGAACTACGATAATTGTAATTGACACGATCGATAAACTCGATAAAATGACAATGCATGTTTTAGTTATGGCGATTTAGCGATGCATGCGACATATAAATAAAATGCAAAACATAAATTAAATCCTAGTATGGTCTTCCTAAAATAGAAAAACTATTTAACTATTACATATTCGGAAACTAACTCCATTGGTCCCTTGAAGTTCGGTTTTGGCACGCATCTCGAGGTAACACCGTCTTTATGTATCGTCTTCCTTGAGTGACACCGTCTTCAAGGAACTCCGGAATAATTAAATTACATAACAAATTACATAATTTCTTATTATACATTTGTAATTAAAATAAATCTATTAAATTACAAAACGGTGATACGAGATCACAAAATTACAACCGAATCGATATTCCCATACATTTCAGGTAATATCAATTAAAACTAAGGCCATACTAAGTAAAAATTACATAATTCAAAAATTACATAAAATAAAATTATGACAATCATAAATAAAATGCAGCATTATAATATGTATATGCATGCCCAATTTTATGCTAAATCGCCTTTAAGGAGCCAATATCGTATATTAAACGGTTTTTACGGATTTGCGTGATTCAACCTTTTAAAATCACAATAAATTACATAAAATCATATTTATTCACAAGTTAATTACCCTAACCAACTTAGGAGTCAAAATTAGTCTCCACTAATAATTTGACTATAATTAACTTATATTTCTTAAAATTGTTCATTTATGGACCCAAAATTACAATAAAATGCTATAAACTTTTAATAAATAACAAAAATTTCAAATAAATTTAAATTTTGAAATTTAACCTCATGAACATTCTGGAAAAATACCATGACACTCATAATGTTCAAAAACTTAGGTTAAAAATTTCGAAAATTTATCGGGAAAAACAATGTTGCGGTTTATCGGATTTATCAATTATAATCATAAAAACATGAGAAAAATTATATTCATCAACTTTTCAATTTTAGATCTGAAAAAGATAATAAAATGCAACATGTGACGTTTTTCCTTAGTCATGAAGTATGTTTTAGCAATTTTTCACTAATTAAGTCACTATTTATGCTATTTTTCATCAAAAATCCATAAATCATGCATGAAGACTTCATTATAGCCTATTATTTTACACACATCTTTTAAAATTTCATGTGACAACATACTAAATTTCTATGACCAGATTCAAAATTTATCTCATATTAAACTATTTTTCATTTAAATTCGATTTTTATCATGAAAAATCCATTTTCGAGCATAAGAACTGCAAAAATTATGAAAATTTCCAGATTAACTAAAAATAATATATGTGAAAACATATCCAAAAACCACTGGAAAATTCGAAGTTTAACTAATTTTCATCCAAAAATGACATTTTTATCATAAAAATCACATTTTAATGCCAATATTATATAAAATGAACAATAAAAATCCATAAATTTACCAAAATATCCTAAATACATTTTAGGATAAGAAACTTTAACATGCAAAATAAATTTCGTGATATATCATAATAAACACAAATTTATAAGTTTTATATGTTAATCGTATAACTCGGAAAAACCATAACCGATTTGCATGCAAACAACCTTGTGCTCATGATACCGCTTGTTGGAAATCTATATCTCATTACTAAACATATTCTTATATGTTTCAAATTTATTTAGTCATAAAATAAATTACTAATCTTATGCATGCAAACTAAAACAAAAGGAGATAAGAAAATCAATTTCTCACCAAATAAATTTCGGTCATCATATGGGCACCAACAAGATCTCCTTCTTGTTAGTTCTTGAGCTTTCCATTAATGGATGAACATTCATGACTTCAAATTAGAAGCCCTCCAATTAGTAGCACCCAAGACTATCCCTTAAACCCACAAACTAATATGTACTAGATATTTATATTGTGGTTTACCTTAAAATTGATTACTAACACTCATATATTACATTAATAATTTTGGTAATCTTTTTGAACAATTTTGAATCAAAACTCATCCTTTTTGATGAAGATAAAGAGAGAGAAGAGAGGAAAATACATGAACTTTTGCATGTGTTATATGAATGAATGACAAGTAAATTAAGAGAATAAAATTCTCTATATTCACCTCACAAAACCGGTTGGAGGGGTTGTGTAAGACCAATGCATGGTCTTTTCTTTTTACTTTTTGTTCTTATAAATATTGTAGGTGTAAGGCTATGTAATAATAGGTATGATTATAATAATTTTAGGCATTAAAATAATACACCCATTATCCTCCACTACCTACAATATTTCGGTCCATATGTAAAATGGACTACCATTTTATTTTGTCAATTTGTCACTTGTCACACAATATGTCACATGTTATATGATACATGTTATTAATTAATTTAATGCATATTTATCACATAAATATCATTTGATGAATTAATTAAATTACATACAACAAATTGACTAGTGATACTTGATCACATAAATAAAATGGGTCATATAATTATAATTCACAACTTCTTGTAGTTATAATTAACCATTCATTCTTATCTTTATTGTTTCTCAAACAATAAATAATTTTAGTAACAAAGCTTTATATTACTAAAATAAATCTTATTTAATCTCATTACAATAAGATATCAATATTCTCTCTCACAAATTGAATTGTTCAATTTTAAGGAATTAATTAATCTGTATCGGTATACAACTAATTAACCTTTTCAATTAAGGGAATCGTCCTTTAGGTGTGACCTCAAGGGATCAACTGATCACCACCGTCGCACGACAGTAATGTCAAACTCTAGCCAACCAATCATTACCGATATGTGTGGACCAGTTGACTATATATTATGTATCATCCCTTTCGTATTCTTGGTATGAGATTTAATAATGATATTTAAATCATGTGATTGCACTATTGTTGAGGACACATTTCCCAACAGTGAGAACATTGTCACAAGTTTGTAATAGATTTCATAAGCGGTGCCCATTTTGAAGGCTCTCATTTAGAGATCCGCCTCCATAGCAAAAATCAACACATTTTTCATAGCGGCGGACTCTTTGTGGTAAGCCTCATATGCTTCCCTAGTGGCGGCACTCGACCTAGCATTAGGTTTGGGTGGAGAGGCCTCAATGAGGTAACAAAGCTTGTCGTCACCTTGAGCGGCTAATTTGAGTTGGGCATCCCAATCGGAGAAATTTGACCCATTCTATTCAAGTTTACATCGATCCATGAAGGATCGGAGCCATGAAACATTAGTGAGAGTGGTGGCGTTGGTGTTTGGTGCGGCCATTTGTTATGAGAAATAAAAGTGGTCTACCAAACAAAAATAGAAGGAATAAAACACTTGTCGTTTTTAAATAATAATAATACTCGTAAATTTTAATTTAAACAAGTTTTATTGCATTTATCTAGTGACCTCTACCCAACTTGATAAATGATTCCAAGACCCAAATTCATATCACCTTGGGCACGCTTTGGCGATACAACCCTCATCAATATAACTCGGTGGATTAACCTTTTAATCGATTCTACTTTAGAACTCTTGGTCGATAAAATTACATTAATATTTATCTTTAGCCCAAAACACATCCGGCTATGGTCGAGAATACTTTTGTTGAGTTCAACCCAAATTTCTAATAAATGTGTCCATGATCCAAATCCACATTAACTTGGGCACGCTTTCGCGATACAAACCTCATCAACATGAATTCGGTGGATAGACATTTATCACCCACTTCCCCTACGTAACAAGGTTTGTACCCCGGTTTGGCCGAGCGCACTCCCTCACGAAATAGGTTTTCATGCTTTATACTTTTTGGTAAGGCTAAGTCTCAATTGTTTATTTTAGCGAGAGGTCATGTCAATTTATTATTTATCACGTTTTAAGTGAACTAAAGCGGTGAACTACGATAATTGTAATTGACACGGTCGATAAACTAGATGTAAAATGCATGTTTAGTTATGGTGATTTAGCGATGCATGCAACATATAAAAAGAATGCAAAGCATAAAAATAAAATCCTACTATGGCCTTCCTAAAATAGTAACTCTAATAAACTATTACAAATTCGGAAACCAACTCCTTTGGTCCCTTGAACTTCGGTCTTGGAACGCACTTCAAGGCAACACTTTTTTTTTCGATGGACCGCCTTCTCGAATGGCACTGTCTTCAAGGAACTCCGAAATAATTAAATTACAAAAAGAATTACATAATTTCCTATTATACATTTGTAATAGAAATAAAAATAAATCTATTAAATTACAAAACGGTGATACGAGATCACAATAATTACAACCGAATCGATATTCCCATACATTTCGGGTAATACCAATTAAAACTAAGGCCATACTAAGTAAAATTACATAATTCAAAAATTATATAAAACTAAAATATGACAATCATAAATAAAATGCAGCATTATAATATGTATAAACATGCTTAATTTTATGCTAAATCGCCTTTTAAGAGCCAATATCGTATATTTATCGGTTTTTATGGATTTGCGTGATTATAACTTGTTAAAATCACAATGATTACATAAATTCATATTTATGTACAAGTTAATTACCCTAACCATCTTAGGACTCAAAACTTAGTTTTCACTAATATTTTGACAATAATTAAACTTGATTTCTCAATATTGTTCATAAATGGACCCAAAAATACAAAATTATGCTATAAACTTCAAATTAAATTATAAAAATTTCAAATAATTTCAAAATTTGAAGTTTAAACTCATGAACATTCTGAAAAAATACCATGACACTCATAATGTTCAAAATTTAGGTTAAAAATTTCGAAATATTATCGAGAAAAACAATGTTGCGGTTTATCGGTTTTAATAAATATGACCATAAAAATATGAAAAAAATTATTTTCATCAACTTTTCACTTTTATATCTGAAATATATGATAAAATGCAACATGTGACATTTTTCTTTAGTCATGAAGTATGTTTTAGCATTATTACTAATTATAGTCACTATTTATGTGATTTTTCATAAAAAATTCATAAATCTTGCAAAAAGACTTCACTATAGCCAAATATTTTACACACATCTTGTAAAATTGCATGCGACAACATACTACATTTCCATGATCATATTCGAAATATAACTCATATTAACCTATTTACCCATTTAAATACGATTTTAATTTATAAAATTCATATTTCGAGCAAAACAACTTATTTTAACATGAAAATTTACAGTCCATCATTAGATAATATATGTGAAAACATATCCAAAAACCACTGGAAAATTCGAAGTTTAGCTATTTTTCGTCCAAAAATGACATTTTTATCATAAAAATCACATTTTAATGCCAATAATATATAAAATGAACAATAAAATCCATAAATAAACCAAAATATCCTAAAAAATCACTTAGGACCAGAAACTTTTAACATGCAAAGTTATTTATAGGTTTATCTTCATAAATCCAAATTAATTAGTTTTGTATGTTAATCTTATAACTCGGAAACACTATAAACCGATTTGCATGCAAACAACCTAAGGCTCATGATACCACTTGTTAAGATTCATTAATCTCATAAGTTTACATATTCATATATGAATTAATTTATTTAGTCATAAAATAAATACAAGATCTTATGCATGCAAACATAAATCAAAATAGAGAAGAAACCGTCACTTCTTACATTGAGGTTTCGGATTTTGGGCACCAACAAGATCTCCTTCTTGTTAGTTCTTGAGCTTTTCAACAATGGATGAACAAGTTTCAAGTTAGAACCTCTCCCAAAAGCATATACCCAAGGAAAACCCTTAATAACTAATATTATTATGAGCTAGTAATAATATTAGTCTTACTTAAAATGACACAAAATATAATTTTTGTTCTTTTGTTATTTCGGCCAAGAGAGGAGAGATTTGTGAGGTTTTTATTTCTCTAAAAATGTTTCATAAAATTTTAGAGAGAATATTATTTTCTTACACTAGAAAATATAAGTTGAAGTAGTGAATAATGATGGAAAAACCATTGGCATTTTCTAGCTTGAAAAACCGGTGGGGAGGGGGAGAAAGGGGCCAATGCATGAGCTTGTTTTTCTATCCAAGAAATAATAGGTATGCATGGCTAGATAATAGGTTTAATTATCATGTTTTCTATTAAAAATAAAAACACAATATAAACTTTATACTCCCTCCAATTAAATGGGAGGTCCATTTTATTTTGTTATTTGTCAATTGTGACATATGTGACATGTTACTTGACATGTGAAATTGTAATGTATTTTTAACATATTAAAAATCAACATACTCATAAAATATGTCATATACAAAATCGACTAGTAATTCGTAATTACTTGTGCCAAAACGGTTTATCAATTATAAATCACAACGTCTTGTATTTATAATAAATTATTCATCCAATTTTAATTTCAATTGTTTCGCAAACAATAATTTTATCTAAGTAATAAAACAATTTGATTACTTAGACCGTATCTAATTTAATCGAATTATAATAAGACACGTTAATCTTACTCACAAATCATCTGTCAATTTTAAGCAATTTAATTAACTCGTATCGGCATACGATTAATTAAATAATCAATTAAGAGTATTTCCCTATAAGTACGACCTAAGGAGATCAACTGATCACCACCGTCGCACAACAGTAATGTCAAACTCTAGTCAACCAATCATTACCGATATGTGTGGACCAGTTGACTGTAAAATATTACATCCCACATGTATTCTTAAAAATGAGATTTAAACATGTGATCATTATGATCGACAGTTGTGATCGCATTATTGTCGGAGGACACATATTCCAACATTTTTATCATATACGTGGGATCACCATTTGTAAACAATACCATGCCGAAATTTTGTAAAATAAAATCCATTTCAAAATATAAACATTTTCAAAAACAGCCTAAAACAGCGCAGAATAAGCCGAAACTCTGTCCAAATGTCGAGTCAAACTTCGGGCCTCAAACCCATTTCAAAACTCACTTCGAGTCAGCACTCCTACAACAACACTACAGTTGTCTAGGACAAACATTTCCAATTTTGCCATCTTAAAATCCCACTTGACACAGTGGCACACACCCACTTCACAAGTCAAGTCCTTTTTTTGAGTAAGTGTGCAAAAATGGTCGATCGTGTTTTGATTCGTGGTCGATCTCTTATCCTCAGTCCAAAATGGTGGGAACTAGTCAAGGAAGCGTTAATGGTCGATCCGAACAACCCGTAAATGGTAATGATCAAATCCTAGCTTTACTCCTTCGTCTCCAGACAAGCCAAGACCAAGCTTATGCTTGCCTTAACGCTATCGAAGGCCGTATTGTCGCTGTAGAAGCTAGACTTCCTCCCGCAAAGGGTCCCATTCCCGACATGCTCATACACGATAATCCTCCACCATTTGAACAACCAGAAGTCAATCTTCCACTAGGTTCTACTGAAGCTGAAAAGCGACTCCAGTATTTGGAGGAGCAACTAATGTACCTCAAGGGAGATGACATCTATACGGAGAACAGTCGCAAATATGAGGCAGTAAATGCTCAACTGCCAACTAACTTCAACATGACTGACATCCCGAAGTTTAAGGGGCATGAAAACCCTTTGAACCATATTCGTGCATTCAAAGATTATATGTCTATCAAAGGCATCAAGCCAGAAATGTTCTTAAGAATCCTTCCTTCATCTCTTGATACTATTCCTAAGCAATGGTTCTACTCCTTAGATCACAAGAAAATTGCTACCTGGGATGATACTGCAATTGAGTTCACCAAAGAGTACACAGATAATGCTGAAATTCAAGTCAATATGCGCACTCTAGAGGTTCTTACCCAAAATGAGAAAGAAGGTTTGACCGACTTCCTAAGTAGGTGGAGAAAGACTAGCACGCAACTCCTTGAATGCCCAGACAAAGCTACTCTTGTTGAAAAGTTCGTGGACAATTTAAGGCCAATCTATGCGAACCATCTAAGGTACCAAAACATAAAGTCTTTCAAAGACTTAACTGTGCTAGGAACAAGAATTGAAGACAACATCCGTAAAGGACTCTTGTCCAAAACGATAGGTCGCGGATATCAAGGCACAACGAGTCGTTTTTATGGCTCCACTAGCAAGATCGATGAGGTCAACCTTGTCGAATCATCTACTAAGAAGAATAACCCGCAGTGGAAGTTCACCAACATTGGCGACTCGTACTCCAACGCTCTAAAAAGATTGATGAAACAAGGAAACTCCAACCCATAGGACCTACACCTGACCCAGGGAAGAAATCTAGGTTCTGGGATGAGAATGCCTACTACAAGTACCATAGAGGCAAAAGGCATGATACAGAGAATTGTTTCAAATTGAAGCATGCCATTCAAGACGTGATTGAAGATGGGCGCTTGCCTATACCTCCTACGAGCAAGCCTAGTAATACTCAGAATCCTCTCGGAATTCTAATGATCGCAGATGAGGAATCCACCTTATATTGTTCACACCTCATTTCTCCAGCTGAACATGAGGAGAGTTATTCCACCATCTCCCATACTATCGCTGATTTTGTCGCATGGGCAAAGGGTGTAAGTAGACAAGTTTCAGAGCTAGATTCTACAGTGGCATCCCTACGCAATCCAAGCACTATACCTAGGGGAGACATCCCAGTGGTTCCAATCTTATCTCAAGGATCCGCGATGCAAGAAGTGATCGCAGTGACTGACAATCTAGTCGAGCAAATAATCTACCTTGACGCTGAAATCATAAGCTTGAGAGAGCTCAGTATCGTCAATGGAATATGGGTGGATGACGATGAATATGTTTACCGGCCTCAAAGAACATCTTCTAGTCAAGGCTAGTGAAGATCAAGATGTGGACCAACTTACTCGCTCGGGACGTCCATATCAAAATGTCACTCAAGGACAAACGAGTGGTCAAGTTGCTAATGGTCTAACTACTAACACCAATGTCATCACACCAAATGATGGCGAAGATACATCTGCTGACCATTTATTGAAGCAACTTCAAAAGACAAAGGCTGATCTTTCAGTTTGGCAATTAGTTGCAAGTTCATTTCTTCATCGTCAGGCTTTACTGCAAGCATTGACTAAATTGAACGTAGCACACGACTCTACACCCAATGACGTCGTCAACCTAGTCTTCCAAGACTCAGACAAGCTAAGTAACCCAGTTACTTTCTCAGATGAGGACTTGCCTACCTTTGGCGTCACTCATAACCTAGCTTTATACATCACAGTCACATGCTTGAAGAAAAACGTACCAATGACTTTGGTAGATCATGGCTCCGCAGTCAATGTCATACAAGTTAGGAATGAAAGAATCAGACTAGACTCCTACTAACCAAGGCGTCCGGGCATACGATAAAACGCGACATAAAGTAGTGGGGCTAATTAACCTTACTGTGGCCACTAGGCCAATCGAGCGAAAGGTTAATTTTCAGATAGTGGACATCGAGGCATCTTTCAACATACTTCTAGGTAGGCCCTGGATTCACGCTTCCAAAGCAGTGACATCCACCTTACACCAAAAGATCAAGATCCCTCTAGATGGCAAGGTAGTGACGATTACTTCGTCACCTATCAAGGTCGTAATAAAGAAAATGTCAAACAACCAAGTAGTTACAGATCTAGTGCACGAGCTTGGAGGATTTCAAATCATAAACCTTACAGAGAGCGAGCTGGCTCCCTTGTACTTCAACCCATACTCCAACTTGGTGGTCAAGCACATACTCAAATCCCAGGGATACTTCCTAGGAATGCCACTAAACCCTATCAGAGAGAGAACCTTTGCACGTTTTAAGGAAGGTAATTCCCAAAAGATACCACTAGGCTTGGGGTACAAGCCCACGAAAGCCAAAACTGTAATACTCCACATATTTTATGGTTATAGGACTCTTTGTTTGTGTCTAAAGTACAAGGTAGACTATGAAAGGTTAATAGAAAGCTTGCACAAATGTGCCAATTATGGAAATGCGATCACTTGCTTTAGGGGTAATTTGAAACGGGAATATCTAGAGTTTTGCAGCTTCTATGAGGGTGATTCTAAATTGAGGTGAAAGCTTATTGTCTTATCTTTCCAACGCATGGTCACAAGCTTGATACCGATCAATAACGAAGAAATGACAGCTGTTTGAAAATCAGTGCGTAAAGCTGAACTCGCTGAGTGATGTTACGCGCTAATTAGTTTCATAATTTCGCACCTTACTATAATATTCATAATAATATAATATTATATCCTATTATTATTATGATTATTATTATGATTATTATTATTATTATTATTGTTTTTTTTTTTTCAGAAAAAAAAAATAATAATCATAATAATAATAGGATATAATATTATATTATTATTATTATTATTATTATTATTATTGTTATTGTTATTATTATTATTATTATTATTATTATTATTATTATTATTATTATTATTATTATTATTATTATTATTATTATTATTATTATTATTATTATTATTATTATTATTATTATTATTATTATTATTATGATGATGATTAATATTATTATTATTATTAATATTATTATTATTATTATTATTATTATTATTACTATTATTATTTATTTATTTATTTTACCTGCCATAAATATTTTATTATAATATTATTATATCTTACAACTCATAAACTTTCCTAAAACCATACTACCTTACTATATATATATATATATATATATATATATATATATATATATATATATATATATATATATATATATATATATATATATATACAATAGCAAACCACAAGTTTTATTCATTTTCACAAAACATAAAATATATATATAGAGAGAGAAGGAGACTAGAGAGATAAGGAGTTTGTTCATCTTTTTTCATCTTAAGGTTAATTGGTGACGCTTTTGTGAGACGGGTTTTGTTGCATGGATTCATGTGCTTTGCTATTTGGATTTTGTTGAGCCGTTTTGCTATACAGGTAGGATAGCTACTCAATCACTTTAATGTTTACTTGAATGGTATTATCTAATTTTACTGGTTGAATTATTTGGAATTGTGATGAATGATATATGATTGTTGGTTGGTTGCATTGCGATATATTCTTTAATGACTACCTCAGCTTGTGACTGAGATGATTTGATTATTGACTACCTCAGCTCGTGACTGAGATGCTTATATTAATTTGGTTTCCCCAGCCTTATATCTGGGATGATAAGTATATTGTTTGCATATCATATCATGAGCACTTACATTGGTTTCCCCAGGCTGGTTCTGCAGGACTTGTCTCTGGGATGTTATTGAGATTACCCCGGCCAGGGATTGGCGGGATGAACGGGAGCGTCGGAGGATTGATCATGAGCATGCATTGCATTTGCATTCGATATTGACTTGTATTCATTTATTGTTGTTGTTTAGCTATTCCTACTCAACCTCGTGGTTGACAGTGTATTCGTGAACACCTGTGGTGAACCATAATGGGGAGGAGATTTGACAGGTACTAAAGATTAGATGACTTGGGAGCTATGGGATGCGTGAGGACTTAGCCAATCTACCTAGAAGTCTAGACCACGTAGATTATGAGATCACTTTATTTATTTCCGCTGCGAGTTGTAATTATTAGATATTAAGTTTTAGTTGATTAATTTGTAATACATATGTATTCATTAAAGTTTTAATTTAAATTACTTTGGTAAGTTGGACTTTGTTATTCACTACCTTGGGAAACCGAAATGGTAACAGTCTTATTTATTTGGGAATGTCTAGCTAAAGGCTCCTGAATAAATGAGGGTGTTACAAAGTGGTATTAGAGCAAACGATCCTAAGGCATAAACCAATGAATTTAATGAACTTAGGATGAGTCTAATAAAATGAACCCGGAGTTCGGAATCCGCTCGTCTTCAGGAAAGACGCCCGTCTTTGCCAGAATCCGCCCGTCCATTTTAACTGAGAATTTGAAATTTTGGGACTGTCGAAGAATCCGAGCGTCCTGGTGGAGAAGACGCTCGTCTTCAGAAATCCGCCCGTCTTTGCAAGAAGACGCCCGTCTTTTAGGCTGTGAAAAACAAGAAAGCTTGCTGTCTAAGAATCCACCCGTCTTCAGAGGAAGACGCTCGTCCTGCTCTCAAAGAATCCGAGCGTCTTTGCTGAAAGACGCCCGTCTTTAGGCGAGAATCCTGAACAAAAACAGGCAGAATCCGAGTGTCCCAAAGGAAAGACGCCCGTCTTCCCCTGCAGTTCAAAAATTTTCGGGTATTTCAAATACCCCCTCCCACATTCATTTCTTCATTCATTCATTCAAAACACTACCCATAAACCCCAAAACTCAAAACCCTCATCCTCTCCATCACCAAAAAACAAGATTTCCTCAACCAAATTCAACAAAATCAAATCTAAACTTCCTTTTAACAACAATTAATCACTCCTCTTCCAACAAAAATCAAACCAAACACCAAAATCTTCAACCTTTGTGTTGATTTTTGAAATTATAAAGGCAAAGCCTTTCATCTTAAAATCAATTTGGGTATACTTGGAAATTGAAGATTTTCACTCTTTTCTTGGTATAATCATCAATGGCAAGAACAAAAGGATCAACAAAGGCACCTAAGTCAAAGGCACTCTCAACAAGACAAAAATGTTTTCAAGCAAAGAAAGCCTCATTGACTATGGTGGTAGCTAGTTCAACCTTGGAAGTTCAACAACAACAACCTCCCTTAGAAGCAACAACATCAACAACTCCGTAAATTGCTCAATTATCAAACTATCCGAGGTAATTTTCATTTCTAACTCCCATAGGGATACATTTGCCAAGTATGCTAGAAAATCCTTTCTACCCACCAAATTCATTTGTGAAGATGCCTTGAACAAATTGGGTGTCCTTGAACAAACAAAAGCCTTGTTTGAAGCCATGAGGTTGGGAAAATTGTTTGCTACAAGAGAATTGACATACCCCTCCCTTACCTTAGAATTCTTGAGTTCTTTGAAAGTTACTAAGGTAGAGACTAGAGAAAACATCGAGTTCCGCCTTGCCAATGTGAGTAGGCGCATCACCTTTGATGAATTGGGTAAAGTATTGGGTCTTAGTGATTCACCTAGTTATTACAAGAATCCCGAAAAGTATGACCCCGCTCCTCTTTGGGAGGCGATTTCCGGGAGGAAATTTGAGAACTATCATTCTAGTCGCGCTCTATTAGTCCACCATCCGGGCATTAGAGTGTGGCACAAGGTCATCGGGAATACTATCATTGTAAGAAAAGACACTAACCACTTTACCAAGCTCGATTGTGTTCTACTTGAGTCGGCCTTAAATATTGGAAAGGAATTAACCAAGCCTTACAATTCTCTAAGCCTTTTGGTGGAAAGATGGCTCAATGTTGATTGTGGAAAGCAAGGCACCACTTTTATTGTAAATGGAGGTCTAGTCACTCTTTTGGCTAAGTACTTTGATCCGGATTTCAACAAGGATAGCAAGTATGTGGCGAAAAATGGGGGTCATCTCATTGACATGGATGCCATGATTAACAAGTACAAGTGGGTCACTCATAACCCTCTTGACACCAAATATGGGTGGCTCACCAATGAGGCTAGATCTTTTACCTTGCCTTCCAAGATATGCCGTTTGAGTGTCCATCGGACCAACTACCTTCTTCCCCTCTCAAAAGAAGCCGAATACATCATCCGTCAACAAAGGGGTGAAATTGAAATGCCCTCCTCCTCCATTGTCACACCACCCTATCCATTCAAGTATCAAGAGTTTAAACCCGAAGGTGTTAAAGCAAGCAATGACTACATGACTCTACTTATGGAAGAGATGCACAAACAATCTTTTAAGGATCGGAAAGATGCATACTTAGACCAATATCCACCTCTCATTCATTTAGCTAGTTAAGGACTACTTGATCCTTCATGTCCTTTGCCTAGTTGGGCGGATAGGGAAGTCTTCTTTCCAAGTGCATCTAGGGGTGAGAGACCGGGTAACGATGAGGTTGTCGGTGATGAGGTTGTTGATGTAATACTCCGTATTTATGGTCTTGGGGGTACTCTATCGAGTAGCCTTTACTCTGTCGAGTAAGGGTATGTTGCAGAATAAAATAGTTTCTGACCTGTTGGGCACTCGATCGAGTAGCTGGGGCACTCGATCGAGTAGGGGGGTACTCGATCGATCGAGTGTCCGGTTTTACGGGGGAGTTTTCTCGGGTTTTGTTAATTACGCGATTAGGGTATTTAAATATATTCGTAATTGTTTTAAATCACTCTTTACAAAACCTAAAACCTGTTTAAGAGAGAAAGCAACTAGTTCTTCTTCCCAATCGCGTTCTTGACAATTCCCGGAGTTCAGACGGTCGGATCGTATCGTAGTTCGTGTCGTTGGATTCCTTGCGTCGAGGGTAAGCTTTTAATATAATTTATATAATGTTTTGCTAGGTTTGGTCAAACCCTAATTTGGGATTTGGGGGTTTTATGAATAGTAAGTAATTGGTAGTCTTATGTGTTATATGTTAGGAGGAGAATTCATAGAAGAGGCGTTTTGAGACAGCTGTAGATACCGTCTGCGTGTTGTGCTTTCCAGGTAGGATTTCCTACTCAGTATTAGTCCCATAATGGGATATTGGTGATGTGCTGTAGTTAGTTATTTGATATGTTGATTGTGATTGTGATTGTGATGGTGATTGGTTGTCTATGGTTCTCGAGATGCGTTCTCGGCTGAGTGGGTTCACTTGCGGGAGTGATCTCACGCCCTAGTTTCGCCCTTCGTGGAACCCGCCACGAAAGGGGATGTGCACATTAATGGACAGGGTTATCGCTCGTACGATGAGCGGGGCTTAGGTGGGAACGGCTGCGGTCCCCCACTGGCAGGGCTGGTCCAGTGGACAGTCAGTATTGAGATGATGGGAGTTGGTGGTGTATGTGTGTGTGTGACAGTTCAGCTGTCTGTTTGTCTTATTGTTGTTATCTATATTGATTGTGTGATTAGTACTGACCCCGGTGTTGTTTTGTAAAACCTGCGGTGATCCATTCGGGGATGGTGAGCAGATATTGAACAGGTATAGAGATGATACTGGGATAGCTGGGATGGCCACGACATGACGATAGCGTCTTCCACTGTAGTTTAGCATTTATTTACATTTCAGTTGAGAATAGATAGTTTGGAATAATGTATTGTACTTTCAGTTTGGTTTCGAGGATTGTACTTATTCATTAAACTACTTATAATCAATGTTGTTTCTGTTTTGTCTATTTGATTATCATACCTCGGGCAACCGAGATGGTGATGTCTTCATACCTGAGTGGTCCTGGTAAGGCACTCGGAGTGTGGGGGTGTTACAAATGGTATCAGAGCGATGATCCTGAAACCTGTAACCAATGAACTTAATGAACATAGGGAGTCAATTAAAATGAACCCGGGGTAAAAGTTGTAGGAGCTAGTGCAAAGGCTTGGGAGACGTCCTAAAGTCGCGGGGGTCGCCCTACAACTTTGAACCGGTCACATGGGGAAAGTGTTTGTCGAATCCTCTGTATGTTTGATTAACGTGTGCAACAAAGTGATGAAGTGTGTTGATTGTTTGGTGTTGAAATAGGAAGTTGAGCAAGTGAAAGGATATGATATGTTGAACATGTTAGTGAGATAATAACATGTTGAATGATTTACAATGTGGCTTTAATAGCATGATGAATTAATCTTGTTGATAGTATAATAGATGCGTAACATATGTATTCTGATAGCATGTGATTTTATAAAGTTAGCATGTTAGTATACGACGTAATATGCGGGTAACTCTTACGTATTGGGGGTACTTGATCGAGTGAGGCTGACTCGATCGGGTAGGTTTTTGGCGATTTTGAGTCCAGAATCGAGTTTTGGGGCACTCGATCGAGTAACTAGGGGTACTCGATCGAGTAGAAATCACTCGATCGAGTAGCCTAGATACTCGATCGAGTGGGTTAGAGATCAGAAGGTCTGGTTGGTTCTGGAGTTTGGGTACTCGATCGAGTACATGGGGGCACTCGATCGAGTAGCCCGTTACTCGATCGAGTGGGTTTGGATACTCGATCGAGTAGGTCCTATGCAGCGCGTTTTCGTGTTTTGAGGTTTACTACGCGTGTTTATGTTTATCCCTTTCTTATATAGCTTCAAGATGCCGCCCAAGAGAAATGCTTTGTACGCGAGAGCCGAGCTTATGACTACGGATGACATCGTTAAGATGTTGGAACACCGGGACGCTCTTACGAGACCCCGAAGAGAGTGAATGAGGACAAGGATAAGAGTAAGGAGAAGGAGGTTGACCATGCTAAAGTCAGCCTCTATATTGCGAGGTTTAACCCGAAGGAGTACAAGGGAGTTGAGGAGCCTAACCATCTTGATAGTTGGTGAGGGAGATGGAGAACATATCTTGGATTTAGTTCGCCGTCCCGATGAGATGAGAGTGGATCAGCCGCATTCTATCCGAGGGAGGCAGCTGGCAAATGGTGGGATTCAGTAAAGGTGAGTGCCAAGGAGATATATACCAACCAGGGGTTACCTGCTATACCTTGGGAGGAGTTTCGTAGGGCTGTGAGGAAGGAGTTCGTACCAGAGCATGTGAGGAGTAAGTTGAGGGAGGAGTTCGACAAGTTTAAGATGACTGCTGAGATGTCTGTGGCTGAGTACTACAGGCAATTCAATGAGAAATCCAGATATGTTGAGGACATGGGTTTGAGTGAGGAGAATCTGGCTTTGAGGTTTGAGAGAGGGCTAACCACGAAAATTATGGATAAGTTACCCGTGGGAGTCCTTACTGATGTGAAGGAAGCATATGAGAGGGCGGGGAGAGCTGAGAGACTAGTGGAGATGGCTCAGGAGAGGTCGGGTGGAGAGAAGAGGAAGTCTGAGAGCGAGGGTGGTGGCCAATCTAATTTCAAGAAAGGCAACCACAATCAATCTAAGGGATTTTCATCTGGGTCTGGGTTTAGTGCTGGAACTTCCTTTGGGCGAGGTCGTGGGAGTGTGAGCAACAGCTGGGGAGTGACATGCTTTGGTTGTGGTGGCGTAGGCCACAAGAGACATGAGTGCACGAGCGCACCGAGATCTTTTCAGAGACCTGCACAGAGCTTTGCGAGCAACAAATGACCACCGGATCATGGCCAAACCGGGAGGTCGAGCTACCAGAGGGAGGCAACCGCAACGGCGGTAATTCTTATGCGAAGACACCGATGAACAACAACAACAATCAAGGGTCGGGTGCTAAGCCGACCGCATCGCCTAGTCTTGTCCAGGAGGTGGGCGGAAGACCAAAGATGTGCAAGTTGTTCATGATGGACAAGAAGGCAGCTGAGGAGGATGCGCACGTTATCACCGGTACATTCCTTGTTAATGGTATTCCTACGTTTGTTTTGTTTGATTCGGGGGCTTCTCAATCGTTTGTGTCTTCGAGTCATGTAAAACAGTTGGGTTTGAGAGTATATGAGTCTATTAGGGAGCAAGTTTTCATACCTTCAGGTGAGTCTGTATCGTGTGGGAGGTTGTTTAGAGATGTATCTTTGATAGTTGGGCAAGTCGATTTCCCGGTAGACTTGCTAGAGTTTCCTTTTAATGGTTTTGAGATGATAGTTGGGATGGATTGGTTAGGAAAGTATAAAGCCAAGATAGACTGTCATCAAAAGAAAGTGTCCCTAAGAGGTCCTAAGGGTGTAAGTGTGTCTTATCGTGGGTTTCTAGTCAAACCCAAAGTTAAGTTGATTAATTTGTCACTTTGAAGTCGTATCTGAGGAAGGGATGTCCTCTGATTTTGTGCCATGTGAGAGATGACCGGATAGAGAGCCCGGCGAGTTGATGAGATACCGGTGGTGGGGAGTTTGCGAGATGTCTTTCCGAGAGGAGATTCCGGGTTGCCACCGAAGAGGGAGATAGATTTCACCGTTGAGTTGAAGCCGGGGACGGGGCCAATCTCTAAGGCACCGTACCGTATGGGTCCTAAGGAGATGGAGGAGCTTAGGAAGCAATTGGATGATTTGATAGAGAAGGGATACATTAGACCAAGTGTATCGCCTTGGGGAGCACCAGTTCTTTTCATGAAGAAGAAGGATGGAACTTTGAGGTTATGCATAGACTACGGGAGTCGAACCGTGTGACGATAAAGAACAAGTATCCTTTGCCAAGGATAGATGACCTGTTTGATCGGTTGAGTGGTGCAACGGTCTTTTCTAAGATCGATTTGAGGTCGGGTACCATCGGTGAAGATTAGAGATGTGGACATACCGAAGACAGCTTTCACGTCGAGGTATGGCCATTATGAGTATGTGGTGATGCCATTTGGGTTGTCTAATACGCCGGCGGTGTTTATGGATTTGATGAATAGAATCTTCGAGACGTTCTTGGACCAGTTTGTGGTGGTGTTTATCGATGACATCTTAGTCTACTCTAAGACTAAGGAGGAGCATGAGGAGCATCTGAGGATCGTGTTGCAGACTTTGAGGGATCATGAGTTGTATGCTAAGCTGTCCAAGTGTGAGTTCTGGTTAGAGAAAGTTGCTTTTCTGGGGCATGTAATCTCTAAAGATGGGGTAGCTGTGGATCCGGCGAAGATTGAGGCTGTGACAAAGTGGGAAGCACCAAAGAATGTTGCTGAGGTGAGGAGTTTCTTGGGTTTAGCTGGATATTACAGACGGTTCGTGAAAGATTTCTCCAAGATAGCTAGACCGATGACGGCGTTGATGAGGAAAGAGAACAGGTTTCGTTGGGATGAGAGTTGTGAGACGGCGTTCCAAACCTTAAAGGAGCGTTTGACCACGCTCTGTCTTGGCATTACCTGAAGGGAGCGAGAATTTCGAGGTCTATACAGATGCCTCGAAGAATGGGTTGGGATGTGTGTTGATGCAGAATGGTAAAGTAATTGCCTATGCTTCTAGGCAGTTGAAGCCTTATGAGGAGAACTACCCTACTCATGACCTGGAGTTGGGTGCAGTGGTGTTTGCTCTCAAGATTTGGAGGCACTACCTTTATGGAGCAATCTTTAAGGTATTTTCTGATCACAAGAGTCTCAAGTACATCTTCACGCAGAAGGAGTTGAACATGAGACAGAGGAGGTGGATGGAGCTGATTGGTGATTACGACATGGAAATCATCTACCATGAAGGGAAGGCCAATGTTGTTGTTGATGCTTTGAGTAGAAAGAGTGTACATTCCTTGTGTACGACTCTATCTTTGATGAGGCCGAGAGATGAGGTAACGAGCTTTGGGATTCATATGATGCGAAAAGGAGATGCTATGGGTGATATGACAAAGACACATGGAGTTTTATGATGATATTCGAGGTAAACAGGCTTTGGATCCTAAAATAGTGGAGTGGAGAGCTGGAGTAGAGAAAGGGACAGTGTCCCGGTTTTCCATTCATACAGATGGTAGCTTGAGGTTTGATGGTAGGTGGTGTGTTCCTAATGACGAGGAGTTGAAAAAGACAATCATGACAGAAGCGCATTGCACACCAAATTCAGTTCATCCGGGTGGAGACAAGCTTTACAAAGATTTGAAGAAAACGTTTTGGTGGCCTGGGATGAAGAAAGAGATAGCTGAGTTTGTGTCCCGTTGTTTGACATGCCAGAGAGTTAAAGGGGAACAGAGAAGACCACAAGGTAAGGTTCAGTCTTTGGAGGTGCCTGAGTGGAAGTGGGAATCCATTTCCATGGATTTCATTGTGGGTTTGCCGAAGAGTCAACAAGGTAACAACATGATTTGGGTGATAGTGGATCGTCTGACCAAGTCAGCTCACTTTGTTCCAATGAAAGATACATGGACTAAGGCACAATTGGCTATGGCCTATCGAAAGAACGTGCTTAAGTTACATGGAGTCCCTAAGGACATAGTGTCCGACAGAGATGCGAGGTTTATATCGATGTTTTGGAAGGAGTTGCGGGAATCGTTGGGAACGACTTTGAAGATGAGTACGACATTTCATCCTGCGACGATGATGGCGATCGAGAGAACAATCAAGACTCTTGAGGATATGTTGCGAGCTTGTGTGATGGATTTTGGTGGTAGCTGGGAGCAAAGGTTGGACTTAATAGAGTTTTCTTACAACAACAGCTATCACACTAGCATTGGTATGGCACCGTTTGAGGCTTTGTATGGGAGGAGATGTAGGAGTCCGATCTGTTGGGACGATAGTGCTGAGGCAGTGGTTTTAGGACCAGAGATGGTACATGAGATGGTGGAACAGATTAAGATGATCAGGGAACGAATGAGAGCAGCCCAGGATCGACAGAAGAGTTATGCGGATCTACATCGTCGGGACATAGAGTTTCAAGTTGCGGACAAGGTTCTTCTGAAAGTGTCTCCTATGCGAGGAGTTATGAGATTTGGGAAGAAAGGCAAGCTAAGCCAGAAGTTTATAGGGCCTTATGAGATCCTAGAGCGAGTTGGGGAAGTGGCTTATCGTTTGGCTTTACCGGCTTTTACTTTGGAGAGAGTGCATAATGTGTTTCATGTATCGCTGCTGCGGAAGTATGTGAGTGACCCGTCACATGTGTTGGAGGCAGAGAGCTTAGAGCTGGATGAGTCTTTATCATACCTTGAGATGCCTAAGCAGATACTAGACCGAAAAGTTAGAAAGACCAGGAGTGGTGAGACAGTGTTGCTTAAGATCCTTTGGTTTAACCATGAGACCGAGGAAGCTACATGGGAGGCGGAGGATATCATGAAAGAGCGTTACCCTTTCCTTTTTGATCTGGTATGTATGGTTACGGGGACGTAACCTTGTTTCTTTTAGGGGGTAGGAGATGATCGCGAGAGTTTTTAAGAGTTTTTACACCCCTTTTATATGTTGTGTCGGTATGTTTGTCGGGATAAGTTGGGTTAGTAGCATGTTTTACGTTGTGTTTATTTTGACCTTCGAGTCGGGAAGCTTATGGGAGTACCTTTGTTTAGTAGTGGTTTGAACTTCGGGGACGAAGTTCCTTTTAAGGAGGGAAGACTGTAATACTCCGTATTTATGGTCTTGGGGGTACTCTATCGAGTAGCCTTTACTCTGTCGAGTAAGGGTATGTTGCGAGAATAAAATAGTTTCGACTGTTTGGGCACTCGATCGAGTAGTCAGGGGCACTCGATCGAGTAGGGGGGTACTCGATCGAGTACCTTGGGTACTCGATCGAGTGTCCGGTTTTACGGGGGATTTTTCTCGGGTTTTGTTAATTACGCGATTAGGGTATTTAAACATATTCGTAATTGTTTTAAATCACTTTTTACAAAACCTAAAACCTGTTTAAGAGAGAAAGCAACTAGTTCTTCTTCCCAATCGCGTTCTTGACAATTCCCGGAGTTCAGACGGTCGGATCGTATCGTAGTTCGTGTCGTTGGATTCTTTGCGTCGAGGGTAAGCTTTTAATATAATTTATATAATGTTTTGCTAGGTTTGGTCAAACCCTAATTTGGGATTTGGGGGTTTTATGAATAGTAAGTAATTGGTAGTCTTATGTGTTATATGTTAGGAGGAGAATTCATAGAAGAGGCGTTTTGAGGCAAATTTGTAGATACCGTCTGCGTGTTGTGCTTTCCAGGTAGGATTTCCTACTCAGTATTAGTCCCATAATGGGATATTGGTGATGTGCTGTAGTTAGTTATTTGATATGTTGATTGTGATTGTGATTGTGATGGTGATTGGTTGTCTATGGTTCTCGAGATGCGTTCTCGGCTGAGTGGGGTCACTTGCGGAAGTGATCTCACGCCCTAGTTTCGCCCTTCGTGGAACCCGCCACGAAAGGGGATGTGCACATTAATGGACACGGTTATCGCTCGTACGATGAGCGGGGCTTAGGTGGGAACAGGCTGCGGTCCCCCATCGGGCGGGCTGGTCCAAAGGACGATCGATATTGAGATGATGGGAGTTGGTGGTGTATGTGTGTGTGTGACGTTCAAATTGTCTGTTTGTCTTATTGTTGTTATCTATATTGATTGTGTGATTAGTACTTGACCCGGTGTTGTTTTGTAAAACTGCGGTGATCCATTCGGGGATGGTGAGCGATATTGAACAGTATAGAGATGATCTTTGGGATAGGCGGGATGGCCACGACATGACGATAGAGTCTTCCGCTGTAGTTTAGCATTTATTTACATTTCAGTTGAGAATAGATAGTTTGGAATAATGTATTGTACTTTCAGTTTGGTTTCGAGGATTGTACTTATTCATTAAACTACTTATAATAAATGTTGTTTCTGTTTTGTCTATTTGATTATCATACCTCGGGCAACCGAGATGGTGATGTCTTCATACCTGAGTGGTCCTGGTAAGGCACTCGGAGTGTGGGGGTGTTACAGTTGATGAAAGCATTGATGAAGAGGTAAATGAAGAGGAAGAGGCTAATGAAGAAGAAGATGATGAAGGAAGTGAGCAAGGAAGTGAAGAGGGAAGTGGTGATGAGTCCACTTCTATTGAGGAAGATGATGACAATGATGATATGATGGAAGACTAGCAAGCTTTGGAGGCTCCTACCCTCTTGAGGTTTGTCTACTTCTTTCTTTGTTTTATTTATTTTATCTTGATCATGGTTGGTGAGTCCTAGCAACAAAGAGGACTAACACCTCGGCCCCATCGAGGTGTTCTTATTTCATTGTTCCCACTTTTGAAAATCCAAAATGAAAAATTTAGTTTCATGCATTGCATCTTGTGTGCATGAACTACCCCAACTTTAGGACATTAGAAATAATGTCTATCTCGGTTTGGGGAAGTACATGCATACGCAACGAGATGTAATCTAAATTACGCTCTCCGTCATAAACAAAAAACTCATGCATCATGTAGTATAGATTAGTATAGCCTGCATTTAGTGTAGAATTCATGCATCATGTTTGCATGATTTCCCATCATTTTGGCCATTGAGGACAATGCCCATATTAGTGTGGGCATGGGGAATTCTAACTTAGCTATTATTCAAAAATCCAAAAAAATAAAAAAAAAAAAAATTTCGAAAAACCATTAAAATTTGAAAAATTTGAAAATCCAAAAACAAGTTCATTTCCTTTGTAGTGTAGTCATGTATATATTGTGTTTGTTTTATCCTTGTCCACATTGATTGACTACGCCACATCCGAGACATGAGGATCACGAAGACCGCATGGTATGATCTTTCCAATATCCTTTTTCCTCTTTATGTTAATGACTATGTGGCTTTATTTTGATTGATGCGGTACAACAATGTGAATTTGGGACTTGCATTTAGTTTATATGGCTTATTAGTTGGTAGAATCATTTGCATTAGGATGTTTACATGTTAGTTGCATCATGGCATGTAGTTTGCATGTTAGAAAATTTTGCGAAACCGTCTACTTGGGAAGCTTGACAAGTGTATATAGGCCCTAGTAGATGCTTTTTCTTCTTAAGACTTTGCTTGTTAGAATACTTGTAAAACACCCTAGGATGTGTCATGCTAGTATCCTTTGACCCATGGATTAAGGCCTAGTCAAGAGTACCTTGTGGTGTGATAACTCCTTGACTACCGTTTATTCCAAGGTGACCCTTGAAACCATGCATCCATCCATCATCCATGTTCTACCACATTTTTGTCATCAAAGGGAATGGGCACAAAAATAAATCAATTTGAGTTCAATGAAATGAAAAGTGAAAGAAAGTTTGCAAAATGCATCAAATGAAAAGAGGAGCAAAAATAGAACTCCTAAAGCTTCAAATATAAGGCACCCTCACTACATATGGGGTGACTTTGAAAATGTTCAAAAAGAAATGCAAAAAGTTGAAAAGTTGTCAAGTATTAAAATGCCAAAAATCAAAAGAAAAGGCAAAAGAAAGTGTTCTCAAATGTCAAATGCCACAAGAAATTGGGGGGAAAACAAAAACAAAAGCAAACTCCCAAAATGAAACTCAAATTCTATCGATCCCTTTATCCATCGTATCCATTTTTGTGCATGGTAGAGAGGGGACGACCCTTCTTCTTGTCTAGGCAAGAGGGGGAATTCCGCGATCCTCCAGTGTTTCTAACACCGTAGGGAGTCTATTCTTGACAAAAGCATTTAACGATTTAGGACAAAGGTACCCTAGCTTGACACAACTTGGAGGTGATTTATTGGTATCCTTCTAGGCTTAGTAGTTTGAAAAAATTGCATCTATGAAGGAATGTGTACCCTTGAATTGCTTCCCTTGTAGATAATTTCCGCCACTTGGATGAGGAAAGTGGCTATTCTTTTGTAGATGCATCCATTACTTTATTTTGTGTGCTTAATGTTTGGATGTGTCACCATTTTGTCAAGACCCACCTTGCCTTGCAAGAAGACATCCTACCTAATGGTTGTCTTGTTGTGAGTTGAAGGGGCGGAGTGAGACCCGCTAATTGTCTCATATCGGCTATGTTATTAGGTTAGTTTAAATAATGGTCCTAGAATTTGTCACCTCTTTTACTCGGGACGAGCAAAGGTTCGGTTTGGGGATATTTGATGTGACCATAACTAGAGCATATTTAGTCCCCGAATTAGCCTTGTTCCCATGCTTTTTAGTGCATATTTGGGTCATTTATTGTCTTTAGTTCTTTGTTTTGCATATTCTTTGAGTTTTTGTGTCCTTGGCAGGAAAGGAGTGCAAACCTTGCATTTTTATGGCAAAATGAGGCTAAATTGATTGAATTCAATGACCAAGCATCAAGGAGAGACAAGATTAGAAGGCCTTTGTACATACTATAGTAGATGGGCAATGATGAGAAAAGATCCTTGCATCCCCGAGAAAATCCTCAAGGATTTTATGAAGAAAAAGGAAGAAAAGAAGAAGGAAAGAAACTGCCTGACAATCCGTGCGGATTGCCCTGAAGACGCCCGTCCACCACCACAATCCGAGCGTCTTCCTCCAGAAGACGCCCGGGCAGAACCTCCAGAAGGCGACCGTCTTCACCCTCTGGACGCCCGTCCAGAAGCTCCCAAATCCGCCCGTCCCATGCTAAAGACGCCCGGATTCCCAGGCAGTTACATTTCGTCTTCTATAAGCTTCAAGGAAGGATGCACATCTTTTTCTAAGACCGGCGAAAAAGAGACCGGAGTCTCCCTAGAGACCGGCGATTCCTCAAGGACTTAATCGTCATTTAAGCCCTTAGTAAACCCTAATTTATGTACCTAATCACCACTATAAATACCCCATTAGTCTAATTAGAAGAGCATGTTCTTCTTAGCAATCTTTAGTGTAGTTAATATCAATCAAATCTCTCTTTAATCTTGTAATCAACATTTAATCAAGTTTTAATACAAGTTTTATTTCCTTCATCTCTCTCTTGTTCATCCTTTATTTTGGGTAATTGAAGATTATTTGGGTTATTATTGGGAGATTGACAACCTTCCAATCAAGCATCAAGTACTTCTTTTATTCTTTGCTTTATTATTGGAATCATTAGTAGGTATAATTCTCTTAATCCTTTTTTAATTATTGTTAATCACTTTCATTTATTCATCATGTTTTACTTTGTTGGTATGATTGACAACCTTGCTAGCATGTTCAACATGATAATGAGTGAGTAGTTCCTTAGCTAGGGTTAATGGGTAACTAGGGGAAACCAACATGGGGAATGATTCATGCTTAAATTAATATGCTTTCATAGTTTATTTGCTTGCTTGTTGTGATCTCAACTTATGCACATGTTATGTTTGATGAATTGTGAGCTTATGAATCCTTGCATTTTTTAACCATCACCTATCTTTTCAATGAGACTTGTAAGACATAAACCAACTCGAGTCTCGTTAGACCATGCATATTGTTGAGTAGGGAAGATTAAGTCGACTTGTAGGTGTTGTACAACCTAATCGATTCGGCTCCGGGACCCAAACTTTCCTAGGATTGTTAGATATAAACCAACTCGATCCATCACAACAATAATTGCTTGCTTATAACTTGAGAATATGTTTGTATGATCAATTCCCATGAATCCCCTATGACCCCATGACACCCTAGTGCCTTTTATCAATTATTTACACCCCTTTTTATTCATCTTGCTTGTTTACTTTCATTGCTATTTAGTTTAGTGATCTTCTACTTCAAACCCCAATTGTGACACCCTTAGACACCACTAGTTGCAATAGAAATCTCATCTCAATTCCCGTCCCTTGGGATCCGACCTTTAGTTGCCTCTTTACTAATTGTAGAGTTGTTGGTGAAGTTATAAATTGTGTTTTGGTCTAGGTGCTCCTAACGACAAGTACTGAAAACTAAACCCCACGAGGGAACACGACCAGAAGGAGAAGAGGAGTGACGACATTTAGGTTTAGGAAAAAAGGTAGAGAAATGATTTGGGGTTTCACGATTTACGATTTATAATTCCCCGCTGCAAACCCGTTACTCGATCGAGTAGCCAACTTACTCGATCGAGCTCCCAAGCTACTCGATCGAGTAGCCTCAGCTAGATCGAGTAACAAGCACACAATGACCCACATCGTCACAAGTCATCGCTCATACTTTTTCCGAAAGTCAAGGTAGGTGTCTAAGGTCAGTCAACGTCGGTCAACGGGTCCCTAAAAGGACGGGTATTACAGTCTTCCCCCCTTAAAAAGAACTTCGTCCCCGAAGTTTGACTCATCCTCTCCCACGACACAAGGTCAAAGGAACCAAGGCAACCACCATTGTTCATCCGACACAAGTCAACACAACCGTTTAGAAAGACCATCTCGCTATGAATGTTCATCAACCATCATCATCATCTACCTTAGCACCTATTACACAACACTACTTCCTATCAAATCACCAACTTCCGATTGAACCACCAAACACACATTGTACACAAGAACAACCAACTCGACTATTACTTGCACACATCTCCTGTTATTACTCATATGTAAACTAATACAACTACCGGTCTACTCCTACTTGCCAACAACCATCAGTTACAAAACACCCAAAAGTAACAATTCTATTACAGATACACAACAACATCTATATCATTCCACTCATTCATACTAATTCTTTTAACTCAACTCTATTACCCAATCGTGCAATAACAATTCTATTATATTCTACTAACTTTCAATTACATGGCAACATAGTGAACAAGATACAACAACATGCTAAACTATTCAACAATTGCAAACTACTGCTCAATTATACAATAACCATTACGAAATTACCCAAACAACCATTTAAAATACTACAAAATTGTCATAAAATACTATAAAATAGCTATAATTACGTCATTTTCCCATCCGACATTACTCTTCTCCTTTTAAAAGGAACTTCGTCCTCGAAGTTCAACATAAAAAAAAACTTAATTATTACACAAGTCGATAAATTATTATTCCACATTGACATTACGAACAAACCTTATTACACATTTGACTCATGTCAACCACGATACTTCTTTGACATTACATAAATATGACTCATATATACATGAAACTATTGGCAAAGTGAACAACACAATGAGACACCCTATCTCAACCTATCAGCCATGTCATCAATTACTTTCTTATACGACCATACAAATTATGCAACAAGGATTATAACCATTATACACTACATTACCTGAGACAATTTGATTTGGCATATGAAATTATATAAATATCACCGAAATTGTATAAATCATACAGATATGCACAACCGTATAACCACCTTCGAGACGGGACAATGATATAACATACCCACAAGAAGAAACATTATAACAAGAACCACCAACTTGATGATATAAACGAATGTTAAAGCGAAATAAACATCGTACAGAGTTACTCGATCGAGCTCGTAAGGCACTCGATCGAGCTGGCGTTACTCGATCGAGTTCATCAGTTACTCGATCGAGTTAGCCGAGATCAGAATGCATCAAAATGTCACCCCTGCAGTTACTCGATCAAGTAGCCACGGGTCGTTGTCCCTCCAATTCACCACTTTGTAAGGCCAAGGCATCATATACATGAGCCGGAAATGTATTCCCGACACTAACATCTTGCACATAAAGTCTGAAAAACATCCAAAATACGGCCTTATGGCCAAAGTACAATCCAAGGTCTAATAAAAGTACTAACAACCAAGTGCTAACCAATAACAAGTCATCAAACCGAGTGCTAAATATAACAAATCCATAAGAACGAGTATATATAAACAAGACCAAAGAAATAAACATCACTCCATGGCCTGCTCCTCCATCTCTGCATCACCACCACCGCCTCCGGACGTGCCCGCTCCAGCTGTACCCTCACCCGCGATGCCACCAGTGCTAGAATCGGCTCCCACTCGCCATGGTGCCAAGCAACTGTAGGGGTAACTCGTAGGCTCTCCCCAAGTAGACCGCTCTACGCCAAAGGAATGGAAGACCCCGCTGTCATCTCCAACACCTCTCCATCACACCGGCTGAGCCGCCTCGGTCCCGATGCCCTGAACATATGCCATCTCATGGAGGTTCCGGAGTGCCAAGGTAGCAGACACTCTCTCTGTGAACTCACTCACCCTCATCTTAGGATTGAGGAAGAAAGGGTAGCTGGGAAACTGAAATTTTGGAGGCACAAGCTGCTCTGGTTGGATCTCAGCCATCCTCTCCCTCACCCGTCGCGGTCCTCTCCCCACTCTAGGCTGCCTATCCTCGGGTCTAGCCTGATCCCTCTTCGCCGGCTCCTGCATCACCTCTAAAATGTCAGCATCAATGAGGTAAAACTGCCTAGCGGGGGCCTCCTCCTTATCATCCGAATCCGCTGCCACCACTGCCGCCGATAAAGGCTCGGTCACGGGAAGGTGCTCGGGGTCAGGTACCCTCATATAGATCATCCCCCAAACTCTCCAGGCCAACTCACCAACCTCCAAGGTAAAGTACTCACGGTCCTAGGTAGGCACCGTCGGGGTCAAAGGTGTATAGACCGAGGAGGCCTCAAAGGTGGTCAGTCTCTCTGCAAACCGTTTGGCAATGGCACTACAACTCAAGAAACGGGTCTCAGATGAGGCCATCTAAGCTAAGCTAGCACACACTATGGTCGGGGCACTAAAAGAGACTCTCGGGGCTCGGGTGGGGTTAAGGTAGGCAACAAGCAACATCACTGCATGTGAGTTAAGCTTACTCACATCTCTTCGGTCTTAGAGTAAACAGGTCAAAGCACGAAGAATGATCTTCAAAGTGATGTGCTGCACATCATCGATCAACATGTTACTGGAGGTAGGGGCGTTCTTACCTGTAAAGCAAGGCATGAATTTACTGGCTCCACACTCAGTCAGGATGTCCCTAAAGGCTCCCTTCTTCGGTCGGGCAAGGCCAAGATGGGTGGCAAATGTATCCATGGTCAAAAGGAAACTAGTGTTCATGAGAGGGAATTGGACGGTCTTCTCCGCCGCATCATAGATAAAAGAACTCATGAACTCCAAGGTCAAAAAAGCATAAGAATGTGTCCTAAGGCGGTACAACCCGGTCAAAACCAAAGTCTCAAAGATGTGACTCACATCCGTCTCCACCCCTAGGTCTGTTAAGAGTGTGGTGTCGATACAACGGGTGTAGTTACCCAGTATCTGCACCTTCCAAAAACTACCCGATGATGATCGGACTATATCGTGTTTTTGATATGCGTGCGTGGATTGGCTATACATGAGACGGTTTAATGTACTACTCGAATATGAAAAATGATTTCAAAAATGGTTTTCTAACTTCATTTTCATCAAAATAACACTATTTAGAGTTAAAACCGTCTTCGGACCCAAAACCGACACAGAAACCCGCAACTCGAGTCAACATTAGTCATCCCGAGTCAACCCAAATCCTGAATGTCAAAAATAATGCCATGATTGCCTTTATCATGTCATTTCCATTAAAATGACCCTAATTAGAGTCAAAACGTCTTCGGACCCAAAACCGACTCAGAAACCCGCAACTCGAGTCAAACCAAATCTCGAATGTCGAAAATAATGCCATGAATGTCTTTATCATGTCATTTTAATTAAAATGACCCTAATTAGAGTCAAAACCGACACCGAGCCAAAAACCGACTCGAAATTCAAATCCCGACTCACACGGGTCAAACCCGAGTCAAAGACACAAAATACCTACCGCAAATATCACCCAAGAGGAAGCTTACACGGCTATGCAAACCTCAAAGACCACAAATCACAATCAACAAAACATTGGTTAGAACAAATGCAAAATCCAAATTTCTGAAAGGGGCAATACACCCCCCTTCAGTCACAAGGTAGCTCGCGCCTCTTTAGGCATGCCCTTGGCCAGCAAGCAAGCTTAACCGACTTGCTACCACCCCCATTTCTCTATAAATACCACCCTTCACACACCATAAACCCTACGCGAGAGTCCGCCTTCTCCTTCTCCCTTAAACTTCTAGACCCGACATCCTAAGTCACAAAATCGACACGTGTTTACGACCTACTGATCGTAAACACAAGCCTTACACAATTTGTTTGGTACAGTCGCCGTGCATTCGACCGACCCATTTTACCAACTCAATTCATTAATCAACATGTTTTTCAACAACATATTTTCAACTCATTTTCAAAGCAAAATCCTTTTTTAAGGCACTCTTTTAAACTTCTTGATCGTGAGTAGTGGCTACGAGAAAACCGTCTCTAAAGTCGTCTACTTCGGAGACATCAAATTCGTAAGTTTGAGGGTGTAAATATCTCACTTATTTCATGTCTCTACTGTTTTTATGAGTTTATGAGCATGAACAATGCATAACACGATTCAAACATAGGTTAGACGAGCCAAAACCGAGTTTTGGCCTGAGACAGAAGCTCCTTGCTATGCAGGGTGGCTCGCACCTCTTGTGGGTCTCCAGGTCAGACTCAAATGTGTTTGAGTCCGTCTTTCCTTCAACACTTTCTTTTTTTTTTTTAATTCTTTCTTTTTACGGTTTTTTCCATTTCAAATGTTTCAAATCATTTTTATGACAAACTTTTTAGCCATAAATTATAATCACCCTTGGTTCCATATATCATGACGGTTTAATCTGTGACTCGGTGATATTAATTGGTTAATTACTTTTTAAAGGAAATTCTTTTCTTTTATTTACCATTTTAATTCATTTTTATGATAAACATATTTTGACCATTACAAAGATCATCCTTGGTTCTTTATACCATGACGGTTTATTCCATGACTCGATGATATTATTGGTTAATTACAAATTAAAGGGTATTTTAACCCCCTTTTATATTATTTACCATTTTTCTCATTTGTTTACATTTTTAAATATATTAGTTATAATTCATAATCATCCTTGGTTCTTTATACCATGTTAGTTTAATCCGAGTACGATGACAAACTTGACTAATTACAAATAATTGAACTTAACATATTTAGTTCAAATCAAACATTTTACATTTTTATTTGTAAACTATGCTTTTCAAACTTGTAAATCCGACAACGAATATTACTAACACAATAGTAATTATTCCGAGTCATGCAAATCATATTTGCAATCATTCATCACAAATACGATTTTAAATAACCTTTTCAACAATGTTTTAAACAACCTTTTTACAACCAGGAGACGCCCCTTGCGTCTTCGTCTGACTCGCGCCTCAAGAGGGTGCCTATTTCCACCTTTCAAAACCTGGCAGAGCCCCTTCTCTCGCCAATAGGCTCGCGCCCCAATGGGGCTGCCTGACACTGTTCTGTCTCGATTTGGTACTTGTCTAGGACGATCCCGATTACGGTTTATCCGAATACGTGACGGATCAAATTGACGAGTTTGCATTTCATACTTTGTCTTTTAAACACACTTTTTCAAATAAATGGATCGTGTTAAGCATCGTAACTCGAATTTGGTAAATGGATGTTTAATTTCCGTTTTCACATGCAAATCAATCTAAATCTAACTTTGACACCAATTTCTTGGTACATGCATAAACAACCGACTTAGAAAATATTCACATGTTAGGTTAAGACTGTTGGATGCGCATTCATGCATTTAAACCGTTTTATCAACTTTTGTACTTAAACAACCACGATTGATCAGTAGAGGCCGCTAACGCGGGCGGCATTGGGTGTCCGATTAAAGGACTTCCCAATACGTGCCCTCACCCCTTACTCAGAACCTTTGGATAGTGGATGGCCTTATCCTGGGCGTACGAGAGTCATTTTAGGCATAGAATGCTAAAAGTGGGGGACAAGTCCTTATCTTTAGTACCTATGTCAAGCACCGCTTTTTGCCTTGATTGACCTACGTATAAAGTGGATTCGAACGGGTTCCAAGCATCCCACAAATGCTTGGTGGCGACTCCGAATATCTCTAACATCGTTTCGTGGCCTTTGCCGAGACGAAACCGACCGATCTAAAGCGATACGGTCGAAAGCATTTTTTACGCCGTCGAGTGTGGCTTTCAAAGAGACCGATGTACGGCCACAAATCGGCTTGGCGTACATGTGGCCCATGTCCATAACGGGTAGGTTTCAGATGACGTTTTTGTAACTCGATAAATGCATCTCTTTGCTTGAAATCGGCAAAGACGATGGTAGGGTACTCAGGAACAGGTGGGACCGTAGGTCCCCCACTCCCTTCACCAACCTTAGGCTTAGAAGCCCTTCCCCTCTTACTCTGACGGGTACCAACTGTAGGTCTCGGTATCTGTTTTCAACACACATTTTAGGCATACAAACAACCACATACTTGAATGTACATAAACATTCATGCATAGTCATAGAAAAGAACAACTATGTACACACTTTCACCAAGCAATCCATAAAAGGGTTCTAGTATACAACTTTCAAATTCTCATCAAACGGACTTACAGCTACAAAAATCATGGAGAGCATAACATCAATTAACAAATTTATGGTATTAGACTTTCAAAATAGCTTCCAAAATTAAGTAATCATCAAAAGAATTGAGGCAGTTTTCAGTTTGGGGCACTTTTAAAACGGAGTTTTAAGACAAAATTTTGAGCAAAACTCAACAAAATCAACACTAAACATGATACCATAACATACATTAATTAATTTTCCCCCTTTTATATACAAAAGGCAAAAAAAATCAATTTGAACCCCCAAACCCTAGAAATTTCGGTCCATATTAACCCCCATGTTGGTTCAATTTTTCTACTTCTAGCATCAACACTCAACAAATTAAATTAATAAAATTATGCTACAACAATCATAAGCAAGATTACATGCATATCAATCGAATTTTTAGAAAACACCATCAATTTACATGTTTCCAATCAATTAAAAACATAGAAAAGGATGAACATTCTTACCTTGAATGATTAGCAAGTGAAAAGGACGAATTAAACAAGAAGAATACCAAGGAAACAACACCAAATCACCAAATTCTTGAGAGAATAAGAGAGACTTAGAGGAAATTAGGGTTTAGGTATGAAGGAAAATAAGAAAGAAGAAGATAGGAAAAGGGTATAAGAAACCCGCATAACTCTGTGTACTGTTCACTTACTCGATCGAGTAAGTAGGTTACTCGATCGAGTGGCCTTTACTCAATCGAGTTGGAGCTACTCGATCGAGTTTCTGCTGGCAAATCCAACATTTTCGATCTAATAACTCCCCAACTATATCGAATAAGGTCCACTCGGTCGAGTAGGCACTCATACTCGGTCAAGAAAGATTAGGTACTCGGTCAAAAGCTACAACTTTAGTTAACGATTCCTGCAAAACAACAACTCGTGTCGATTCCAAAGTATATTTGGAAATCATCACAGATTATTTCATTCATTCACAACACATTATTACTACTCAAATGTAACTCGACTATTTCATCCAAACATGACACATATCACTTCATCCTATAACGAACATTACGCAAAATGATTCACCATACCATTAACTTATTCGTGCATGCAATCAACTCATTACTTCACTTCCAATTATGCACTTGCAAAATCAACTATCCAACTTACATGTTTACTACACTAAGCATCCATCTAACAATAAACTATCATACATCTTCCGAATTTGCTAAACATTCGATCATGTCACAACAATTCCTCAACAATATTACCCGACTTAGATATGCCATGTCACAAATGTAGTCAACACATTCATCCATTATAATTCCAATTACTACTTGACAAACTCTACAATCTATTACAAGACTTACAATTCCTTTATGAACTCATACGCATACAAAGACTTTTAACTCCTTATTATCACCACATTTTCCAGTACTATCATGCATCTATCAGTGCTTTCACCATCTCTACTACATCCATACTCATTTCCACTCAACCACAAACATTACACAGTTCAACATCACAATTACACGTACTAACATCACGATAGGCTCCATCACATTTATTTCTAACTTATCTATCATACACACTACGCACATAATTACCGACTCGATATTCCATACCCGGTGACTCGCTTAAGCATAATGGGGCCGTGATTTTGAAATGAGGGCGCCTACTAAACCAAAATCAAGCATCAGCTGGGGCTCCCAACATACATACACCAGGTTCATTTTATTAGACTCACTACGTTCATTAGGCTCATTTGTTACAGATTCCAAAATCCTCGCTCTGATACCACCTTGTAATACTCCCATCCACCAAGGAGCCTTATCAAGACCTTCCCTAGTAGATAAGGGCGTTACCATCTCGGTTGCCCGAGGACATTAATAATCAAAAGGTCGATAAAAGAAAGATTATATTATATTACAAGTGATTTAAAACCAACACCCGATATAAAAGGTACCACTCGAGACTACTACAACTATGCGAAGCTATCTCTGACATGACTCGTGGTAGACTCGTCCCTCCAAGCACCCAGCTATGATCCAAACACCATCCTGCTAAGACTGACTGCTCACCATAGTGGATCATGGTAGACATAAAACAAAAGACAAAACAACAAAACCACACAAGGTCAGCAACTGAGGTAACAATACAAAAGCAGGCACAACACAATTACAACATTACACACACACACCACCTCCTCCAACTAACCACACATCTCTCATTACCCGAAGGTCCAGTCCTGCCATTAGAGGTCCGCAGCCGTTCCCACCTAAGCTCCGCTCATCTATCCGAGCGATAAACCCATATTCCTTAATGTGCACATCCCGTCTGTGGCGGGTTCCACAGAAGGCGAATCAAGGGCGTGAAGCCACTCCCGCAAGTGACTCCACTCAGCCGAGGATGCACCTCGAGAACCACAGACAAAGAATCACAATCAGTTGTACAATCAACAATCACCAATTACTATTTCAACGCAATGTTAATCAACTACCATAACTAATCATCAACAACGACACCAAACTAATTATACATTAACAACAGACCCTATAGACAATCAACAGTACTGAGTAGGCGAACCTACCTCTAGCAAACCGCCACAATTCCGCGTCCGATCACAAGATAACAATCAACAATCATAACCACCAATAACAACCATTATAACCACCCATTACAACTACCATATCCCTAACTGAAATCAAAGGAGACGATGACGATGATGACGACATATCTATATAAAGCAATCTAGCGTCAAGACCGCTACCCGACTCAAACATCCCATTCCTAAGGTGTAAGCACCCATAAAGACCTCAAGGAGGTGAACCATGGTGAAGGAGAAGAGGAGTGACGGCATTTAGGTTTAGGAATAAAGGTAGAGAAATGATTTGGGGTTTCACGATTTACGATTTATAATTACCCGCTGCAAACCCGTTACTCGATTGAGCGCTCCCAAGCTACTCGATCTAGTAGCCTCGGCTAGAGCGAGTAACAAGCGCACAAAGACGCACATCGTCACAAGTCATCGCTCATAAGTTTTCCGAAGGTCAAGGTAGGTGTCTAAGGTCAGTCAAGGTCGGTCAACGGGTCCCTAAAAGGATGGGTATTACAACTAGATTAGGACTCCTTCCTAATATAGATCTTGAGCTTATTATGATTGGGATGATCCTCCAAAAACCAAATCTCCAAGGTAGAAGACCTCCTCTTAGTTGCACCCAAGACTATCCCATAACACTAATAATATCATTAACTAGATAATATTACTAGTTACCTTAAATTTATTAAATCTAGTATTAATGTAAATACTACACTAGAATTTTGTGATAATATTACATTTAGAACAAGTTGTATGAACATAAACAATTTATGTGAGAAGGAGAAAGTGAGAGCATAAGAGTTTTTCCATCACCTAAAAATGAGAACTAATCTCATCTTAAAAGGGGAGGGGGGTACCGATTTTTGGGTCCATGGGGAAGGGATAAAGCTTTCTCTTTTTGCTTTTTGTCTTACTCAAAACATTAGGGTAGGTTTAGTGGAATATATGTGATGATTATGTTTAACTTATTAAAATAATCAACCACACAATCTAAATCCTTCCCATGCTAAAAAACCGGTCCCTTTACCATAAAATGGACTTCCATTTTATTTTTGTAATTTGTCATTTGTAATATGTTGTGACATGTGACATGTAACATGTCATTAGACATATTAATGCATTTTTAACAAATTAAATATTATTCTTAATTAAATAAATTACATTTAACAAATTAACAAGTAATTCACAATTACATGTATATAAAATGGGTCACCTTAAGTCTAGTTAATATAATCTACAATATTTTGCAATTATAATTAACTAATTACTCTTATCTCAAATGTTTCATAAACATTAATCAATTTTAGTAATATAACATATTAATTACTAAATTGAATCTTATTTAATCAAATTACAATAAGATATATAACTCTCACTCATTGATAAAATTTGTTCTATTTAAGGATTTAACTAATCTGTATCGACATACAATTAATTAACTTATCAGTTAAGGGAATTGTCCTATAGGTTTGACCTTAAGGGATCAACTGATCACCGCCGTCAAACGACAGTAACGTCAAACTTTAGTCAGCCAATCATTACCGATTAATGTTGATCAGTTGACAATATATTGAATCATCCCTTTCGTATTCTTGTTATGAGATTTAATACGTGATCGCACTATTGTTGAGGACACATACTCCAACAATCTCCCACTTGTCCGAGATAAGTGTGCGTCACCAATTCTCTTGTCCTATTACATCATCTCCCACTCAATGCAAGGTGTCTTACAGGTCGTACTTGTATTTGATCATATCTAGAGTGGTTTCCTCGATCTGGAGTGTAACCGTCTGACTGGAATTATCTATCGTAGATACCTTCCGAGCGTGGCCACGCATTTTCAGTTCACTGCCTTTGAATAGCCACAGCTCATCATGACACAAAAGATGCCCATTTGACCCCAGTTACGAACATCGTAGAGCATAAATCAAAGTCATTCAGAAATGGTGCCACCTTGGGCGAACAATCTCTAGTCAAATAATAGACTCAAATAAATACTATAGTAGCTCTTGCCACGACCAGGCTATATAAATGTTGCCAGAAATCTATAAGCGGTCATTGCCCGACAGAGTGTCCCATACAGTTTGCCTTTGTGTTCGACTAGTCATCTCTTATGACTCTATGGCACTTGAACTTGCCATCAATCACATTACACTTTAGTTACTTGGAGACGTCACCTCATATAAGCAACTAGGGGCCAATACTATGTTAATCTAGTTCACTTAAATAGGGTTCAATATTGTCTCGACAACCTATTTGGAAAAACAAAGTATTAAAGAAAAGAGTTTTGTATAAAACTTAAACGATGAATGTATTATCACATATGTAAAATTGATAAAATATCAATTACTACATAATCTATAATTCATTTTTAATCTTGTATATAGTTGATCATCTCAATTCAATTTAAATGGCATGACTTATCATGCTAAGCATATGAGAAGGCTTTGGTTAGTAAGTCTTAGCAACACTTTGCACTTTCCTAACCTTACTATATACTTTGTCCCTTTGTTTTGTATAATCTTTATTATAAAACTTTTGAGTACGTGTCTAGATCCAATCTTGACATAGGCTCTCTTGCCTTAGAATAGCTCCCACTGTCCTCACAGTGAGTCGGGATAGGACCTTCGGTTATTGGAACGAACTACCATAGTTCCTCCAATTCACAAAACCTAATCCTAACATCATCCCCTCCTTGTTGCATATCTCATTACTGCAAGTGTACTCAATTTCCGTTGTGTATATCTCATTGTTCAACTGCCTAGGACGTTTCTAGCAGATATCCTCCTTAAATAATATAGCCAAGATGGTTCTCTACCCATCCTTATGTGTTTAGAATATGGTTTTTGTGTAAATCCTTGCACATAAATCCATCTCATTTCTAAATGCTCAACTTCATTTCTAAATGCTCAACTTCATATCTTTAGTACTTCCATAGTACTAACTAATGAACTATGTGGCTATATAGAGACTTCTCTCAAAAATTCGATTTGTAACATCTCGTCATACTCCAAGTATACGAGGTGTAAGAATGGTAATACATCTTAGCGTAATGAATTAATCCCGCAGCGGAAGCAAATGGATTCAATTTCTTCACGTTCAATACTTTTGAACTTGTCAAGATTAATATTAACATAAGAATATTAATTTTATGCTAATATCCATCAAACTGGAAATCCTAGATATGTATTATTCTTCTCCTAAGTCTTTCATCACTCACAGTGATCAATATGTCATTCACATATAAGACTAATAATACCACCCTACTCCCATTAAACTTCATGTATAAACAAAATAACTCGACAAATCGAGAAAGGTTTATTACATGACTGAAACATACCATGCAACTCCTTGACTTCTACTTAAGATTTCTTCTTAAGTTCGCATCCTACCTTAGGATAGTTGCGATTTACAAAACTTATGCAAGATGATTTTAAAATCCAACAGTCAAATATTATGAAATCCGAATTTAACGAAGGGTTGCAATTGGTGTAAACCTCTTACCACCAAACAACCAAGTCATGCAAACATCTTAATGTTTTATGTCCAGTTCGGATTTTTGCGGAGTTAAAACTTAGATAAAGCATCTTAATAAGTTACAGGTTTGTTACTTTCAAAAATAACATGACTCCTGTCCACTTAGGTTTTGAATCAATATTTACTTATTTTGACTAAGAAAGAACACTTTACTATGTCTTATCTTCAGTTTGTGGCTCTTGAACATTTTCTCCCACTCTATCTTTAAGAAATAATCCTCTTTTCTTTAATAGACAGCATCATGAGCCACAAACCTTTGTTCTCGTGATCATGTAGGAAGAGAGAGTATATGTTAACTATCGAAACAAGCTACAATTTAGGTATCATGCCTAACCATATCTCATATGAAAAATAGATGATTGCTTTAACCATGTTTTATATTAGTGGAAAATTTAAATGTCAGACAAATTTTATAGCAGAAACTACCTCCAACTACAATGTAAAGATTCAATCATATCGAAATAAAAGTGAACTTGTGATACCATATCACACTCTTTTTGGTGCAGATAAAAGCCTTCACTTTATTGTTCCCCATTTTAACAAAGTACTAATACTTTGGTTTTATAATCTCTAGGTTTTGATACTTTTTAAACATTCATTGAACTTATTCAAAGAATTTCTCTTCTTACCTCATTAAGTGGATACCTAGTATCTACCTAGTTTGTTGGTAAAAGAGTTGAAGAAGTAATAACCTTTTCTGATTGTAATTATATTCGACCATACACTTCAAAGTGTCAATAAGGCGAATATCTTGCTCTATTCATAATCCTTCTCAAGAAAAGTCATGAATTATCTTGCTTTGAATACAAGATTTACACACACCAAAAGATTCCCAATCAAATGGTTTGGGACACTAGTCAAAACTAGTTTCTAAATACGATTTTCAATTGAGAATTGAGAAATGATTGGGGTCACCAACTTGAGTCTTGTATATATATGACATTTATTTCTAGTTTGAATATAATTACCTTGATTTGTATGGTCTCACCATAAACTTAATCGCGGTATGTAAGGGCACAACGCTTGTTTTAATTGCATAATAGAGAAACCCTTTGCATTTTATACAAAAACTTGAATTATATTCTTATTTAGAGTTAATGTACATCATAACAATTATTGAGGTACATTTCTAAATATAAAACTAAAATGAGTACACTACAACATTCTTGCTAGTCGTCAGACGATAATACCAAATCTTATGATGAAATCCACAAATTTGTATCAAATACTCATGATGTGATAATTGGCAAGAATGCAATGTCAATGTCATAGATTTTCACGAAGGAATATGTTGGAGTCACACAACCAACTTCCTTGATCTTTACTTATTTGGGGTTTGTCTCTATTTTAGTGTCTAACACTTTCTCTTTCGAGCCTAGTTCTATCTTTAACAATTAAGATAGGTACTTACTTCTTATTGCTCCCACTGACTTCAAGAATTTCTACTTGATGAAGATTTATCTTCATTTAAATTCCTAGTTAATCCTTCACAAGGGTTAACTCTATTGTGGTATTTGGTTAATCAAAATTTCTAACAAATCAATTTACCAATTTAACATTGTCATATTCTTAATAACTTAAGTGCTTGATGACAAGTGTTTAGTTAGAGCAATAAGATTTTGGAACCGTGGATGCATAGAAGATATTATCGAAATATATTTTGACTAATCATTATTTATATTCACACTTCTTGGTTCGGTTAAAACTCGTCGTCAAAAGCTACCAACCAAAACAATATTTATAACTTCACAAACTACGCTTAGTAAAGAGGTAATTAAAGGTCGGATCCCAAGGGACGGGTATTGATGTAGGATTTTCAATTGCAAGTAGCTATGTCTTAGGGTGTCACAAATTGGGTTGAGATGAGATGTAATCTAAACTAATCAACAAGATGAATGTAAATTAATGAAAAAAAAGTAAAGCAAATAAAGGAGTTTGTAAAAAAATGATTAAAAGCACTAGGGTGTCATGGGTTCATAGGGGATTCATAGAAATAGATCATACAAACATGTTCTCAGTTAGAAGCAAGCACTTATTATTGTGATGGGATCGAGTTAGTGTATATCTTACAATCCCTAGGAAGATTTAGGTGCCGGAGCCGAGTCGTCTAGACTGTACAACACCTACAAGTCGACTTAGTCTCCTTCTATTCAACTCTATGCATGGTCTAATGAGGCTCGAGTTGGTTTATGTCTTACAAGCCTCATTGAAAGAATAAGAGATGGGTAAAAAATACAAGGATTCATAGGCTCGCATTTCATCATACATAACATGTGCATAGGTTGAAATCACAACATGCAAGCAAATTAATTATGAAAACATATTAGATTAAGCGTAGATCAATCCCCATGTTTCTTTCCCCTAATTCCCCATTAACCCTAGCTAAAGGACTACTTACTCATGATCAAGTTTAGCATGCTAATAAGGTTGTCAATCATACTAACAAAGCAAAACATGATGAATAAATGATGTGATTAACAATGATTAAACAAGGGTAAAAAGAGATTATACCTATTGAGATGATCCAAAATAATAAAGCAAAGAATAATAGAAGTACTTGATGATTGATGGAAGGTTGTCAATCCTCCAAAAAACCCAAATAATCTTCTAATTACCCAACTAAAACTAAGAACAATTGAGAAATTAAGAAAAGATTAAGATGTGATTAATATTGAAATGTGTATTACAACTAAATTAAGACTAAATTAAGATGATATTAAGAGTTGATAAAGAGTTGGTATTAAGGGTTGATGATAATATAGGTAGTACAATGGGGTATTTATACTAAAATTAAGTACAAGGATTAGGGTTACTAAGGGCTTAAATGACCATTAAGAACCGAAGAGAAACTTGGTAATTTTGCTCCTCATGAGGGACATGCGCGGATTTTTCTTACAACTCCCACCAGGATCCGCTCGACCTCACCTGATGCATGGCTGGTCTTGTAAGAAGATCCGCTCGGGTTGACAGTCGGGACGCTTGGATCGTTCTCTGGTCCGCTCGAATCGTTGCTCTGATCTGCTCGTCCTGAGCTCAGGATGCTCGGATCATTAGACAGAGTTCATCTCTTGTTTGGCTCCTTAACAATCCGCGGGGATCGTGTTGGGGATCCACAGATCTTTTCATCATTGCCCATTTTAGTTTATTTATTTGTTTAGATCTCTAGTATCAGTCACCTCTTCAATGCTTGGTCATTAGATGTGATCCATTTAGCTCCATTTCGCTCCATAAATGCAAGGTTAGCATTCCTCTCCTACCAAGGACACAAAACCTCAATGAATATGGAAAATGGGAAACTAAAGATAAGAAATGACCATAATAGGTGCTAGAAAGCATGAGAATGAGGTTAATTTGGGGACTAAATGTGCTCAAATATGAGTCACATCAAACATCCCCAAATCGAACCTTTGCTCGTCCCGAGTAAAGAGGTGACTAAAACTATGACCTTTATTAAAACTATCCTACTAACATAGCCGATATGAGACAATTAGCGGGTCTCACTCCGTCCCTTTAACTCACAAAAAGACATCCATGAGGTAGGGTGCCTTCTTTCAAGGCAAGGTGGGACTTGCCAAAATGGTGATACATCCAATCATTAAGCACAAAAAATAAGTAGTGGATGCATCTACAAAAATGAATAGCCACTTTCCTCATTAAGTGGTGGAAATTATCTAGAAGGGAAGCAATCTAAGGGTACACACTCCATTATAGATATGCTTTCTTCAAGTTACTAAGCCTAGGAGGATACCAACAAATCACCTCCAAGTTGTGTCAAGCTAGGGTACCTTTGTCCTCAATCGCTAAATGCTTTTGTCAAGAGTAGTCTCCATATAATGTTAGAAATACTGTAGGATCGCGGAATTCCCCTTCTTGCATAGACAAGAAGAAGGGTCGTCCCCTCTCTACCATGCACAAAGTGGGATCAATGGAAAAAGGAATCAATATGCTTTTGAGTTTCATAGTGGGAGTTGGCTTTTGGTTTTGTTATTCCCCCCAATTTCTTGTCGCATTTGACATTTTGGAGAACATTTTCTTTTGCCATTTCTTTGATGTTTGGCAATTTGATGCTTGGCAATTTTCAACTTTTGCATTTTTTGAACATTTTCAAAGTCACCCCAATTTGTAAAAAGGGTGCTTTTATTTGAAGCATAGGAGTTCGTATTTTTGTACTCCTCTTTTCTTTGATGCAAATTTGTGCACACTTCTTGGTTTTCATTTTGGTACTTGAACTCAAATTGAGACTTTTGTGTGCCCATTCCCTTTTTGTTGACAAAAATGATGATAGAAGTGGAAGATGGTTGCATGGTTTCAAGGGTCACCTTGGAATAAACGACAGCCAAGGAGTCATCACATCACAAGGTACTGTTGACTAGGCCTTAGTCCATGGGTCAAAGGATACTAGCATGACACATCCTAGGGTATTTTGGAAGTATTCTAATGAGCAAAGTCTCAAGGAGAAAAAGTATCTATAAGGGTCTTATATACACTTGTCAAGTTTCCCAAATAGATCTTTTCACAAAAATTTTCCTAAAATGCAACTACATGCCATGATACAACTAGCATTTATACAACCTAATGCATATGCTTCTATCAACAAGTATACCATATAAACTACATGCAACTCCTAAGATCACATTGGTTTCTACCGCATCAACCAAAATAAAGCCACATAGTCATTAACATAGAGAGGAAAAATGAGATTTGGAAAGATCATACCATGCGGTCTTCATATTCCTCATGCCTCGGATGTGGCATAGTCGATCCAATGTGATAAGAGGACAAACAAATACAAGTATGTGCACAATATACAATTCTACACTACAAAGGAATGAACATATTTTTGGTTTTTCAAATTTTCAAATTTTTATGGTTTTTGTTTTTGTGAAATAAAAGAACATGTTTTTGAGTTTTTTCGAAATTTTTCAATTTTTTATCATTTTTTATTTTAAAAGTTAATTTAGAATTTCCCATCCCCACACTAGTATGAGCATTCTCCTCAATGGCCAAAACGATAGGAAATTATGCAATGCAAGCTAAATGAATATGCATGATTTCTACACTAATATGCAAACTATATGACATATATACTTAAGTGATGCATTCGAATCTATCCTATATGATGCATGCTTTCTATTGTTCGGAGAGCTAATTTGAATTAACTCGCATTTCTTGTGAGTGAACTTCCCGAAACCGAGTAAGACACTATTTCTAGTGTAAAAATAGGGAAGTTCATGCACAAGGTTAGTATGCAATGCATGAATCCTAATTGTCATTTTGGATTTTTCAATTGGGAACAAAATATGACACCTCAATAGAACCGAGGTGGGAGTCCTTTAAACGTTTCTAGGACTCAAAACAAATACTCAAGATAAAGATTAAAAATATGATATAGAGACAAAGCTAAAGGATGTGTAGGAAACTCACAACGGAATAGGTTGAAGTAAAGTAATTAACCCCAAACTTGTGGTATCCTACAATAAGGTTTGTCAACCCTCAATTGTCACTTATTGCGACATCCTCATCACCGGCATCATTGCCGTCATCATCATCATCGAAATTATCATCAATTTCTTCATTATCTTCTTCATCATCCACCTCCATTGACCCGGAGGATTCACCACTCTCATCATCATCATTGGAACTTGAACCTTGCTCTTCTTCTTCTTGGCATGAACCAATACCTTCCCCGTCTTCAAAAACAACAACCTCCTTTCCATTAGCCACCCGAATATCCATTTCGGCATCTTAAGAAGCACTTGGAAAGAATACCTCCTTATCCGCCCAACTAGGCAAAGGACATGAAGGATAAAGAAGTCCTTGCCTAGCTAGATGTAGTAGGGGTGGATATTGGGCACCGTAAGCATTCACCCGATCATTGTGAGCTTCTTTATGCATTTGTTGCATAAATTGGGTCAAATAGTTGTTGGCAACCACGACAATAGAGCCACTCGGTTTAAATTCTTGGTAGGCAAAGGGTGTTTGGTTTATATACCTCTTATAAGACATTTCTTATGGTGAACTAATTAATATTTTAACATAAGTTCATAAAGATCTAGTGCATGCATAACAAAAGTAGAAATAAGAGAGAAAAACAATTTCCTTACATTGTTAATGGTTCGAAATTATGGGCTCAAATAAGGACACCTTCTTTACTTGTTCTTGAGCTTAAAATATGGATGATCCTCCAACCTCAACTATAGAAATACTCCTTATAAATTGCACCCAAGACTTTCCCTTAAAACTAATATATTAATTAACTAGATTAATAAACTAGTTACTCTTAAAATGATCCTAATAATAATTGTATTACTACACTAGTAATATTATTATGTGATATTAAAATTTATATGAACAATTTTGTAGAGATTCTAGAACTATTTTAGAGAGATGTAGGAGAAAAAGAATAAGAATGATGTGAATTGCATCATCAAGAAAAATAGAGAACAATCTTCTCTATGTACAAGGGGGAGCCGGTTTGGGGGGATCTAGAAGCCCAATGCATGGCCTTCACCCTTTTGCTTTTTCTCTTTTCTATACATTAGGTGTGTAAGGCTGGAGAATTAGGGTAATGATCATGTTTGCCATTCAAAATTAACAAGCATAATAAACCCCTTATTCTCCTCTAAAACCGGTGCCCTACCATAAAATGGATTCCATTTTATTTTTGTGATTTTGTCAAATGTCATTTGTTAGGTCATGTGTCACACACGATGCCCATATCTAATTTTAATGCATATTTATCCAAATAAATATCATTTCTTAATAAATTAATTACATATGATAAATTAGCTAGTAATTTATGATCACAAGTATAAAATGGGTCATATAAATATAATTCACAACATTTTGCAATTATAATTAATCAATCATTCTTAATTCAATTGTTTCACAAACAATAACGAATTTTAGTAATAAAATATTTTAATTACTAAAATAAATCTTATTTAATCAAATTACAATAAGATATAAATATTCTCACTCACAAATAAATTGTTCAAATTTATAGAATTGAATAACTTGTATCGATATACAATTAATCAACTTATCTATTAAGGGAATTGTCCTATAGGTGTGACCTTAAGGGATCAACTAATCACCACCGTCAAACGACAGTAATGTCAAACTCTAGTTAGACAATCATTACTGATTAATGTTGATTAGTTGACTAAATAAATGAATCATCCCTTACGTATTCTTATCATGAGATTTAAATATGTGATCTCACTATTGTTGAGGACACATACTCCAAGAATCTCCTACTTGTCCGAGACAAGTGTGCGACACCATTTCTCTTGTCCTATTACAATCTCCCACTCAATGCAAGGTGTCTTGCAGGTCGTACTTGCATTTGATCATATCTTGAGTGGTTTCCTCGATCTGTAGAGTAACTGTCTGACCGGAATTATCTACCGTAGATACCTTCCGAGCGTGGCCACGCATTTTCAGTTCACTACTCCTCTAGTGGCCCTGAGATTTCAAACAACCCTGACAAGGGGGTGGACAACTCCTATCGCACTATTCCCTTTGTATAGCCACAGTTCATAATGACCCAAAATATACTTATTTGACTCAGTTACGACAGTCGTATAGTATAAATCAAAGCCAATAAGAAACTTGTGCCAACTTGGGCGAATAGCCCCTAGTCTAAAGAATTGACTCATAAGAATACTATAGTGGCTCTTGCCACAACCAAGCTTTCTCAATTTCCAGAACTCTATAAGCGGTCACTGCCTGACATAGTGTCTCATACAGTTTGTCTATGTGATCGACTAGTCATCCCATATGACCCTATGGCACTTGAACTTGCCATCAATCACATCACACTCTAGTTACTTCGAGACGTCACCTCATATAAGTAACCACGGGCACATACGATGTCAATCCAGTTCACTTCAATGGGGTTCAATATTATCTCAACAACCCATTTGGATATAACAAAGTAATGGATGAGTTGAAAGAAACCCAAACGATAAATGCGATTATCATATATGAATACTCAATACCTTATTACTATTTCATGTCTTATCATCTATAGTGTACATTTTACACTAGTTAAATTACAATAAAAGCTTGGTAGGTGGATATACAATATATCCATACATTCCAACTTTATGAATTGTTATTTCCTTCTATTCAATGTTATTTCTGATGACATGAATTTATCTAAGTGAATGTCTAGTTTTGTTACTAGACTTGGGCTCTTATAATTGGAAGACGCTCCCACTGTTATCATATAACTTGTGATAAAGTCTCAGGTAGAGGGATCTATTCTCACTCCCTATGTTGACCATTTTATCACAATGTACTTAGATTCTGTTTGTAGAACCTGGAATGGTTGAAACTAAAACATTTTCTAGTCATTTACTCCTAAGTCAATAAAATCAGCTTAAGATTTCGACAAATCCTTATAGGTTTGGAAACTAGAGCTTGTGTAACCCTTCAACACACAACTTAGTATGTCATCCAAACATAAGAACGAATCCTCAATTCTTCCTAAGAATTTTAATGGATGTTCTTAAAGGCTTTCTAATGACCTTCATTCAAATTAACTTGTTATTGACTTAACATGCTCCAAGCATGTGATTCATCAGGGCATGTGAATATAATGGCATACAAGATCGTTCTAATGGAGGAAACATTAGCAATCGATTTCATGTAATCAACAACTCATTAGGTTCAGTGAATGACTATGGCTCTATCAAAGTAATTCCACTTTCATCAATATGAATAACCTACTCAACCTTGTTGATTATTAAATAGATAAAGAATCTTATCAATATAGGATACTTATCTAAGTGTCAATCTAAAATTCCCTATGTCATAATAGATTTGGAATTTTGGAATGCAATATATCTTCTTTCATTAAGAATTGAAAATCAAAACACTCCTTTATAGATGGGAGTGTTATCGTGTCATCCTCAATGACATTACCATGAAAGATAATTTCTCCCACTGAATTTCATATCTAATCATGGCAATTTTGACTCCCACTCAAATTCATGCATACACATGGTTTCTCGACAACTCGAGTGAAAACCATTTTCTCATCACATGATTAAAACAATGATTCCAACTTCTTGACGCTTGCTTAAGACAGTAAAGGATCTCTTAAGTTTTCTTACCATGTTAGGATTCTTAGGATCTACAAAACCTTTGGGTTGTGTCATGAACAAATTCTCCACTAAATACCCTTTCTAGGAAGGCGATTTTAATATCCATTTGCCATATTTCATAATCATGAAATACGGCAGTCGCTAACATGATCCGAATTGATCTAAGCAATAGCTACGGGGGCAAACGTTTCATCATAGTGCAAACTATGAACTTGAGTGAAACCTTTTGTAACTAACCTTGCTTTGTAGACATTATCATGTCTATCTATATCATTCTTTACCTTTAAAGATCTATTTGCAATGAAGAGGTCTCACATCTTTAGGCAAAACAACCAAGCCCCATACTTGGTTCTCATGCATAGATTTTATTTCGAATTTCATGGTCTCGAATTTGGACTAGAAATTGCAGATTTGTAGGTTGCGGGTTCGTCACTTTCCAAAAGTAAGACGTTCAATTCATCGTCAATCTCGATGATGCCTACGTATCGATCGGGTTGGCGACTAACCCTACCTCACCTTTTAGGTTCGGAAGGAACAATAACTTGATTAGACGATGAAGAAACATCTTCTTCCACCTCTTCTCAAGTTTGTGGTTTTTGAACTTCGTCAAAAAAAGTTCGTCAAGTTCAAATTTTCTCCCACTCTGTCTTCTAGAAATGTAATCCAATTCTAGAAAGACAACCTCATAAGCCACAAACACTTTGTTCTCATGACGGTTGTAGAAGTAATATCCATGAGTGTTCTTTAGATAATATACAAGGAAACACTTGTTAGATTTGGGTGCTAGCTTATCGGAAGATTTATTCTTGACATAAGCATCACAACGCCAAATTTTCATATATGACAAGTTTGGGACTTTTCCCATCCATATCTTATATGGAGTCTTATCTGCAGCTCTGGTTAGACATTGGTTTACAGATATTATGGCCGTCAGAATTGCAAAACCCAAAAACGAATCTGGTAGATCTGTTTGACTCATCATAGATCTAACCATATCTAGTAGGGCTCGATTCCTCCTTTCGGCAATACCACTGAGTAGAAGTTTGCCCGGTGGAGTGAGTTGTGATAAAATACCACAATCTTTTAAGTGAGAATCGAATTCATTGCTAAGATATTCTCCACCACGATCGGATCGTAGTGCTTTAATCTTCTTGTTCAATTGGTTCTCTACTTCCTTTTGAAATTCTTTAAATTTCTCAAATGCTTCACTCTTATATTTGATTAAATAAACACACCCATATTTACTTAAATCATCAGAAAAAGTGACGAAGTAGTCATAATTTCCCTTAGCGGTGATACTCATTGGACCACATACATCGGTATTTATTAGTCCTAACAAATCACTTGCTCATGTCCCTTTACCACTAAAGGGATCATGAATTACTTTGACAAGGAGACAATTTTGCCAAGGAGACAAGATTCACATATTCCATATGATTAAAAATGAATTGGTCCAATAATTCCACTCGACACTAGCCTTTTAATGCGTTTTTCATTTATGTGACCTAATCGACAATGCCAAATGTACGATTCATTTGGGTCACTTGTTTTGAGCCTTTTGGATTGTGTGTTATAGATATCTTTAGTTGAGTTGGAAGTGTCTAAAACATAAATACCATTAATAGAAGTGGCTTGGCACACGGCCAAGTCATTTTTAAACAAAATACAACGATTGTTTTTGATGGCGAAAAAAAAATTCTTCCATGTCTAACATAGAAATTGAAATAATGTTTTTAGACAAAGTGGGTACATAATAACAATTATGTAGATGCAACTTAAAATCAGTTAGCAAAAGCAATCACATAGGTTCCCTTTGAAATGGCGGCTACTCTAGATCCATTTCCTAATCACAGATCCACGTTACCCTTGCTTAAGTGCTTCCACACTACTTAACCCCGACTGGGGTGACAAGTCCAGCTTTGATATCTCCCAAATACTTTGGGCAATTTTGCTTCCAATGGCCCATGACATTACAATAATGACATTCATCATAAGATTAGGCACCCTTCTTGGTTTTGGTTGTAGTGGTCTCACTATTCACTTCCAATCCATAATCGGGTTTGGCTTTCTTACCCTTCTTTGCCTTTCCTTTAATAATACCATTACTCCTTTCAGTTGCAAGGACATTCTTGCTCGAACTCTCACTCAATATAATATTTCTCCTTGCTTCTACAAACAAGGATGCCTTGGAATTTGTGATATTTTCTTCACAAGATTCTCTTACCAAAGAGGTGAGCAAGAATATGGGAGTGGGAGGTGTGGAAGTGGTATGGTAGCAAATATTTCCATCCTCACCAATGCCAAAGCGTAGTTCTCTAGTCGTATCATTGTCATACATGGAGCATTTTTCATTGAATGATTGGAGCCACGAATTAATGGTGATCGGTCGAAGAGAATTAGATGAATCCATTGCGGAAAAAGACAACTACAAAATGGATATGAAGGAAAGTAATTAACATTTATCGTTATAATACTCGTAAATATTAATACAAGTATAGCATTTATATAGTGACCTCTACCCAACTATAATAAATGATTCTGAAATCCAAAATTCATATTAACTTGGATGTGAGCCAATGGGCCCTCTACACCTTTACTAATATAACTTGGTGGGTTAACCTTCTTAACCGATTCTACAATTAGAACTTTCGGTCGATGAATTTACGCTAAGTTCATCTTTAGCCCGAACCTATTGCAGCTACGGTCGCAAAATACCTTCGTTGAGATCAACCAAATTTGTGAAGTGTAATAACTATTGATTACCCCACTTACTCAACGTCAATAGAAGCATCCCGAAAAATTGTATTGTACCCCTTATGAATTTGAGATTCATGGGCTCCTACTATTTGGTAAGGCTAAGTCTCAATCTTTTGAAAGTAAAGGTCTTGTAAATTTAGTATCTATCAATTTAAGTGAGCTAAAAGTCGAATAATCGATAATCATAATTGACACGGTCGAAGACTCGATATGATATGCATGTGTTGTTATGGCGATTTGGCAATGCATGCAACATATTAAAAGAAATACAAAGCAAAATAAAATAAAATTCCTAGTATGGCCTTCCTAAAATAGAAAATCAAATATTATAAATTAGGAAACCAACTCCTTTGGTCCCTTGAATCTTCAAGTGGCACGCCCCCCAAGAACACCGTCTTCATCGGAACGCCTTTCCGAATGACACCGTCTTGAAGGAACTTCGGAATTACAAATAATAATAAAATACAAAGCTATTCCTATTATACATTTGTAATATAAACAAATACTAAAAATAAATCTGATACGAGATCACATTAAATTACAACCGAATCAATAACCCCTTACATTACGGGTAATATCGATTAAAACTAAGGCCATACTAAAATAAAATTACATAATTCGAAATTACATAAATAAAATATGACATTGAACAATGAAATATGTTGCATTATAATATGTATCTATCATGCCAAATTATGTGCCAAATCGCCCTATTTAACTTATATCGATTATATAACCCGATTTTATGGAAATTCACTATTTATAACTTATTAAAATCGTAAAGTGATACTAAAATCTAATTTTAGTCCAATTTAATTATCCTAACTCTCTTAGACTCAAAAATTAGTCATCACTCAATTTTTGACAACAATTCAACTTGATATAATATTTATGCTCATTTTGACCCTAAAATCATAACCTTTTATGAATCAAATCCAAATTAAATTATAATAATTTTGAAATTGGAATTTTAAATTTTTGAACATTTTGGAATATATCCATGACACTCATAATGTCAAAAATCATGGTTAAAATTTTCGAATTTATTTTGAGAAAATGTAGTGGCGATTTATCGGTTTTATCAAATAAAACATCTAATGCATATGAAATTAACCTAATCAATTTTACAACTTTATATCTGATAAGTGGGATTTAAGTACAACCTAAAATAACTTTCTTGAGTCATGTAATTTGTTTAAGCTATTTATGCTAAAATAGTCACTATTTATGTTATTTTTACACGAAAAATTCATAAATCATGCAAAATGAATCAAGTTCATCTTAAATTTTACACACAGTGAGTAAAATGTTCATGTGACAACATATTAAAATTTCATAGCCTGTTTTGAAGTTTAACTATTTTTAACCATTATACCTCCGTTTAATCCATTTTTATCTCATAAAAATCATAAATCATGCAAAAGAAATCAAATTTATATGAAATACATACAATAAGTAAAATATGCATGTGAGGTCATATAAAAATTTCAAGGTCAGAAACTAAGTATAACAATTTTTAGCATTTTAAGTACCATTTTAGTCATTAAAATGTAATAAAATTACTAAAAATCATTAATATGAACAATAAAATACCATAAATCATCAAAATGACCTAAATATATTTTAGGACTAGAATATACAATATGCATCATGATTTCGTGGATTTATCTAATAAATCTCAAATTTTTAGTTTTAATTAAGTTACCAATAACTCGAAAAAACTATAAATCGATTATGAATGCAACATCCTATGCTCTGGTACCAATTGTTTAGTTTATATACCTCTTATAAGACATTTTTTATGGTGAACTAATTAACATTTTAACATAAGTTCATAAAGATCTAGTGCATGCATAACAAAAGTAGAAATAAGAGAGAAAAACAATGTTCCTTACATTGTTAATGGTTTGAAATTATGGGCACAAATAAAGACACCTTCCTTATTTGTTTTTGAGCTTAAAATATGGGTGATCCTCCAACCTTAAGTATAGAGATACTCCTTATAAATTGCACCCAAGACTTTCCCTTAAAACTAATATATTAATTAACTAGAATAATATACTAGTTACTCTTAAAATGATTCTAATAATAATTCTATTACTACACTAGTAATATTATTATGTGATATTAGAATTTATATGAACAATTTTTTAGAGATTCTAAAACTATTTTAGAGAGATGTAGGAGAAAAAGAATAAGAATGATGTGAATTGCATCATCAAGAAAAATAGAGAACAATCTTTTCTATGTACAAGGCGGAGCCGGTTTGGGGGGGTCTAGAAGGCCAATGCATGGCCTTCACCCTTTTGTTTTTTCTCTTTTCTAAACATTGGGTGTGTAAGGCTACAGAATTAGGGTAATGATCATGTTTGCCATTCAAAATTAACAAACATAATAAACCTCTTATTCTCCTCTAAAACCGGTGCCCTACCATAAAATGGACTCCATTTTAGTTTTGTGATTTTATCAAATGTAATTTGTTAGGCCATGTGTCACACACCATGCCCATATCTAATTTTAATGCATATTTATCCAAATAAATATCATTTCTTAATAAATTAATTACATATGACAAATTAGCTAGTAATTTATGATCACAAGTATAAAATGGGTCATATAAATATAATTCACAACATTTTGCAATTATAATTAATTAATCATTGTTAATTCAATTGTTTCACAAACAATAACGAATTTTAGTAATAAAATCATTTAATTACTAAAATAAATCTTATTTAATCAAATTACTATAAGATATAAATATTCTCACTCACAAATAAATTGTTCAAATTTAAGGAATTGATTAACTTGTATCGATATACACTTAATCAACTTATCTATTAAGGGAATTGTCCTATAGGTGTGACCTTAAGGGATCAACTGATCACCACCGTCAAATGACAGTAATGTCAAACACTAGTTAGCCAATCATTACTAATTAATGTTGATCAGTTGACTATATAAATGAATCATCCCTTACGTATTCTTATCATGAGATTTAAACATGTGATCACACTATTGTTGAGGACACATACTCCAACAAAGGGATATGGTGGAGTAACAATGGTAGAGGAGGAGGGCTTTGCAATTAGTTCCCTATGTTGCTTAATTATCACTTCGGCTTCCTTGGAGACGGGCAATAGGTAGTTTGGTCTACGGACGGAGATACGGCAAATCTTGCTAGGCAAGAAAAAGGACTTTTCTTCTTTGATGAGCCACTCATATTTGTTGTCAAGATTGTCATTCTTGACCCAATGGAATTTGTTGATCATAGTGCTCATATCAAGGAGGATGCTCCCTTTAACCGGTTTGTAGGTGTTATCTTTGTTGAAATTCGTGTTAAAGTGCTTAGCTAGCCTCGTTACCAAGCCGTCGTTTACAATGAAGGCCGCTCCATCTTTCCCATTATCAATCTCAAGCCACCGATCAAGCAATAGGTGAAGAATTTTGTACTTTTTGGTGAACCTTCCATTGATATTCATGAAGGACTCAAGGTAGACAAAATCAAGTTCGGTGAAGTGGTTGGTGCCTTTTATAGCAATCAAGGTATTGCCCACAAACTTGTGCCATACCCTTATGCCCGGATGGTGAACATATACAGCATGACACTCCCGGAAAGAATCAAATTTTCGACCGGTAATAGCTTTCCAAAGGGGTGTGGCATCATACTTCAAAGGCTTTTTCTCAAAATGATCATATTTCAATAGACCAAACACTTTACCAAAATCGGTCTTAGTCATGCTTCTACTCTTGTTCTCAAGATGGAATTCAACATAATTTCGAGTCTCTATCTTATACACCTTCAAGGAGCTTATGAACTACATGGTCAATGAAGGGTAAGTCAATTCTTCCATTTTAAACAGGGTTAACAACCTCATGGACTTGAAAAATGCTCTAGTTCGCTCAAGCACACCCAATTTTTCCAAAGTGTCTTGACAAATAAAATTGGTAGCCACAATAGCCTTTTTAGCAAGGGATAAAAATGCATTCCTATGAACATCGGTTAAGAAAGTTACCTCCGGAAAATTTGGCAATTTTTCTACAACCGGAGTAGGTGTGGTAGCTTCCTCAATAGGAGTTGCGGTTTCTTGGATTTCCACCCTTGGTTGGGTCACTACCAAAGCCTTAGATGCAAGAAGAGCGTGTTGTCTCTTTGATAAATTTGGAGTCTTGGGTGCCTTGGTTCTGCCTTTGGTCCTTGCCATTGTATTCTCCTTCTCAAATTGGTATCAACAAACCAAGATTTTGCTTGATTGTTCCTTCCTTCCTCAAACTTCAACAAATTCCTCAATCAATTTAGGATTTTCGAATTTTTGCTCAAACCCTAGAAAATTGATTCAATTTATGAGGAATTTGGTGTTTAGATGGTCTTTTGTTGATAACGGAGTGATTTAATCTTTTTTTGAGCAAGTTTTGTTTGAATCGTGATGAATTTTGTTGAGAAATTAGTGTTTTTGAATGGGTTGATTGAGGGTTTAAGTGGGATAAAAGGTGTGTGTTTGTGTTTTTGAAAGATAGAAATGAATTGGGAAGGAAGGGGTTGTCCCGTGTTTTGCTTAAGTATAGGCCTGGGATGCTCGGATTCTTCACGGGATGCGCGGATCCTGAAATTACAAAACAGTGCCAGGACGCGCGGATCCTCCTCAGCTTGAGCGGATTTCTGCTAGGACGCTCGGATTTTTCCTGGGACGCGTAGATTTCCTTACAGGAAAATTTGATAAATTTGGAACTTCCCAGGACGCGCGGATTCACTACAGCTCGAGCGTCCTGAAGTTGGGGACGAGCGGATTGAAGCTGGCTTACGCAGATTTTCTTACAAGACTTTTTCTTCTGTTTAAACTATCCCAGCTCCCACGTCCTACTGTTAGGACGCGCGGATTGATGCTAGGGACGCTCGGATCCTCTTCAGCTCCCACGAGCTCAGGTCCGCTCGTGGGGATTCCTTTTCCCGTGTCATTCTTTCTTCTTTTCCTTTGTTAATTGTTGTGGGTGCAATACAAAGGCTCGGTTAGCCTAGGCATTTGCTATCCCCACACTTGGTCAAACACTACACATAAAAAACATTAAAATACCTCCCTTACTTGCTCTCATGTCAAAAATCTTGATCAAAGCACAAAAATGCAAATCCAAAAATGACAAAGATGCAATAAAGGAAATAAAATGCGAGTTAAGGGGTTAGAATATTTACAAAAGGTGGTTTAGGGAGGACTCCACCAAACTCTCATTCTTGGATGAGATGTCAAGGGGGCAAAGCCAAGGTGTTGTTGATGTTGCTCAACACCTTATAGAAGTAGTAAAAGTCTTGCTCATTTTCATGATAGAGGTCTTGGGTAGACCTTTGCACATTATTCTCTTCATTGTTGCATTCCAAGTCAAAGTGATGACAAGGATCAACAAAGCCTAGGTCTAAGGTCATAGCATTTTCAATATAAGGACTGACCAATCCTTCAAATTCATCTTCCTATAGACCGCAAACTTCACTAGCTTGTTCCCCAATGATGTCATGAGTTGAGAAGAGCAACTCTCCTTTCTTGTTATCTTGGCCAATGAGGCCTTCTTCATTACTTGTCATGATGGGTGAGCTATTCAAGCTCTCATTGTTGTTGAAAATTCCTTGCTCTCCGAATATAGCTACTTGAAAGTCATCCACTTTTTTCTTCCATATTGGTGGTGTTTCATTACCCATGGCTTGATCTTTGCATAGAGATTCGAACTTCTTTCTATCACTTTCTCGCCTATAGTGATCGACCATGAAGCATGGCTCATGTAGTCGGGGAGCTCTCATTGTTTTGTCAAGATTGAAAGTGATTGTCTTGTCCCCTACTTGAAGTGTGAGCTCTCCATGTTTCACATCGATTACCGCTCCGGCGGTATGCAAGAAAGGTCTTCCTAAGATGATAGGAATGTTGGAATCCTCCTCCATGTCTACAATGACAAAGTCTATCGAGATGAAGAATTTGCCAATTCTCGCGGGCACATCCTCCCATACCCCTAAAGGTATCTTTGTTGATCGATCCGCCATTTGAAGATTGATGTTGGTGCATTTGAGCTCTCCCATTCCTAGCCTCTTACATACCGAGTATGTCATGACACTTAAACTTGTTCCAAGGTCACATAATGCTTTGTTGATTATAGTGTCGCCAATAGTACATGGGATAGAAAAACTTCCCGGATCTTTGAGCTTTGGAGGGGAACTCCCTTGAAGAATAGCACTACTCACTTTGGTAAAGACACTAGTCTCTAATTTTCGGATGGATTTCTTCTTGGTAAGAATGTCTTTCATGTACTTTGCATAAGCCGGAACATGATTGATCAATTTCGTGAATGGGATTGAGACTTCTAAGTTCTTCACAATTTCCATGAACTTTCCAAGTTGCTCATCAAGCTTAGGCTTAGCTTGGAGACTTGGGGATGGTAGTCTAATCACAATAGGATCTTTTTCCTTAGCCTTCTCTTCATTCTTCTTCTTTGAAAGTTCGTTGGAAGTAGGATCTACCTCCTTAGAGTTCTCCACAACTCTTTGCTTGTAATTAGCATCCATAATATCTTCATGAATTGGCCTCTTCGGCGCCTCATATATTGTACCACTCCTCAATTGGATGACACTAACTGTCTCATGTCTTGTGGGTGGGTTACCTTGAGGCGGTAATTGCCCCTTTTGTCTTTGAGAGCTAGAAGATGCTAATTGAGTAATTTGAGTCTCTAACATTTTGGTGTGGGCAAGAATGTTGTTGATGGTGATTTCTTTAGCTTGACTATCTTTTTGCATTTGGGTGAAGAATTCTTGTTGGTTCTTTTGCATTTGGGGGACTGCTTTTTGAACATCAAAGCTTTGGTCGTTTGATTGGTTGTAGGAAGGTTGATTTTGACAACCTTGGCTTTGGTTGAAAAAGGGTCTTTGAGCTTTATTTCTCATTAGAGGTGGGGTGTATGTTTGTCGGGGGTTTGGGTCATTTTGGCTCTTGTATGAAAGATTTGGATAAAATTTGGTATTCTCATTATAGTAGTTGGAATAAGGGGTACCACTCTTGTATGCTTAGAAAGCATTAACTTGTTCATTTATTCCCCTACACATTTTGATCATGTCCTGAGGTTCCACAACTTTCACGTACTCCACTTGGAGTTGAGGATGATGTCACCACAGCATGGACATGTTTTTTGGGTGATTTGGAGGCTTCATCAAGCTTAGCCATGGCTTTCTCAAACTTCAAATTGATGGTGTCGATATGAGCACTTAGTTGAGCACCCAACTGAGTGATAGAATCTACATTAAGCTTTCCTCCTCTTATGGCCTTTCGAGGCTTACTATATTGGGAATTATGAACCGCCATCTCTTTGATTTTGGCCCATGTTTGATTGTCATCAACTTCGGTAAACATCCCATTGGATCCCATATTAAGAACATTGCGTGAGTCTTTATATAGGTCGTTCCAAAATTGTTGCACAAGGAACCACTCACTAAGTCCATGGTGTGGACAAGAACGACAAGTGTCCTTAAATCTTTCCCATGCTTCATATAATGATTCCTCATCCCTTTGCTTGAACCCACTGATTTGGGCTCTCAACATATTAGTCTTCTCCGGAGGATAGAATTTCTTGTAGAAGTCAAGTGCTAGCTTCTTCCATGAATAAATACCAAGGGTAGCCTTGTCTAGGCTCTTCAACCATTGCTTTGCGGTACCGATCAAAGAAAAAGGAAACAATACCCATCGGATTTGGTCTTGAGTAACTCCGGTTTGAGAAATTGCATCACAATAGTCACAAAAAGTCTCGATATGTGAATGAGGGTCTTCACTAGGCCTCCTTCCAAATTGACTTCTCTCAACTAATTGTATGAATGCGGATTTGGCAATGAAATTACCGGTTAAATGTGGTGGTGTGGGAGTACCGTTTGGTAGGTTACCCTCGGTTGGTACGGAATGTGATGAAACTTTAGCCATTGTGGGTTGATTTTGTAGTGGGTTTTGAATTGGGTTATTGTAACACCCCCTCATACCAAGGTGCCTTACCAAGACCACCTTACCATGAAAGTGTGTTACCATCTCGGTTGCCCGAGGTTAGTACATACCAAAAGCGTCTGAATTGAGCACTATTATTAAAGTACGGTGAAATGTAAAGTTTACAATATCCAAAACCAAATACTGTTTAACAAAAATACAACTTCAAAGTCTTAACATTAAAGGAAAACCCACTAAGACTCAGACGGTGATGCTATGATTCGTGGTGGCAAATCTCCCAAGATAATCCCCAAGCACTCACTAGCAATACCTGTCAAGCCTGCTCACCATCCCCGAATGGATCACCGCAGATTCCACAAATAACAACGGGGTCAGTATTACTCAACTAATAAGACAAACAAATGCAATAATCGTCTGATCATCACCAATTCCCAATCATCCAAGCCCACACAGTAACCGACTACACACCAAAGTGTGTAGCCCTGCCAGATTACCCATCGCAACAGGTAATCCTCGCCGCCAGTGGGTGACCGCAGCCGATCCCACCTAGTCCAGCTCCTCAACGAGCGACAACGATCCCTGTCCCTTAATGTGCACATCCCCTCCCGTTGCGGGTTCCACGGAGGGCGAACTAGGGTGTGAAGCCACTCCCGCAAGTGACTCCACCACAATCACAATCACATGACATCACAGTCATCTCAATCCCCTCGCACCAACATCGTCACAAAAACCTCCATACTCCGATGATCAACAGACAACGATAATTACAACAACATGTCATACAAAGCACAGTAAACTGAGTAGGGAAACCCTACCTTAGCAATCAACAGCAGTATGCAACACGGACAATCAAAAAGGCTCCTCTACGAAGTCTTCTCCTATACAATGATCATGCAACACGATTACACTTTGTACAATTCCCAAAATACCCTTCCCATATAAATGTACAGTAACCCAAAAAAAGTACAAATAATCGCGAAGATAAAACTTACCAACAGTGCAACGAGAACTTATACGCAAGAATCACGACGATTACCCACGCAATGACGCTACGAAATGCTTAAGAGAAGGATTAGGGAATGATTTGGGTGTGATTAGGGTAACATAGAAATGATAAAGCTTTGAAAATGATATTAGAAACTGACGCGGAAATATAAAATACCCTAAACATTCCCTAATCAAACCGTCGAAATAACACTCCGCCAAACCGTACACTCGGTCGAGTAAGTGCATACTCGGCCGAGTGTCCAATACTCGGTCGAGTATTCACTATACTCGGCCGAGTATTCCTCGGCAGAACCAAAATAACACACAACCTCACCAAGGAAAATCCGTAGTGTTACAATCTCCCCCCCTTAAAAAGAACTTCGTCCCGAAGTTCACACTCTACTATGCAAGCAAGCGCAACACTACGTCACAAAACTATACGAACTACATAAGACAACTCCAAGGAACTATACAAGCACCACAACAAGTCACCACAAAATCATTTCCCGACTCGAAGCAAAACAAAAAAAAAACACAAAACACCATCGCGACCATCTCCTACCCCCTAAAAAGACAACGGTTACGTCCCCGTAACCAAACATACCTGATCAAAAAGGTTTGGAAAACGTTCTCGCATAGCTTCCTCAGGTTCCCATGTGGCTTCCTCCACATTATGATTAGACCAAAGGACCTTGAGTAAGACTGTCTCACCATTCCGGGTCTTACGAACCTTGCGATCAAGAATCTCCTTAGGAATCTCGGCATAGGACAAGGATTCATCAAGTTCGATGTTCTCCATCTCAAGGATATGCGACGGATCACTCACATACTTCCGGAGTTGAGATACGTGAAAAACATTATGCACCCTATCCAAAGCTGGTGGTAAAGCTAACCTGTAGGCTACCTCGTCAACACGGTCCAAAATTTCATAAGGACCTATAAACTTTTGGCTTAGCTTACCCTTTTTCCCAAACCTCATAACACCTCGCATAGGTGACACTTTCAAAAGAACCTTGTCACCTACCGCAAACTCAATGTCCCTGCGGTGTAAGTCGGCGTAGCTCTTCTGACGATCTTGAGCTGCTCTCATCTTTTGGTGAATCAACTGGATTTGCTCAACCATCTCTTGAACCAGTTGTGGCCCTAAAACCACTCCCTCGGAGCTATCATCCCAACAAACTGGACTTCGGCATTTTCGGCCATACAAAGCTTCAAAAGGTGCCATCCCAATGCTTGTATGATAACTATTATTGTATGAAAACTCGATCAAATCAAGTCTGTCTTCCCAACTGCCCCCATAGTCCATAACACATGCCCTTAGCATGTCTTCTAAGGTCTTGATGGTCCGTTCTGTCTGACCATCGGTTGCCGGATGAAAGGCTGTACACATCTTTAAAGTCGTACCCATCAACTCTTGCAGCTCTAGCCAAAATTTGGATATGAACCTCGCATCACGATCAGAAACGATATCTTTCGGTATACCATGTAACCGAACCACATGCCTTCTGTAACCCAATGCCAGCTGCATCTTAGACCAAGTATCCTTCATGGGAACGAAATGGGCCGACTTGGTCAACCTATCAACAATCACCCAAATCATGTTGTTACCTTGTTGTGACCTAGGTAACCCCACAATGAAATCCATGGAGATCGACTCCCACATCCACTCTGGTACATCCAAAGACCGAATCTTACCCCCGTGGTCTCCTTTGTTCACCCTTGACCTTTTGGCGGGTCAAACATCCGCTACAAACTCAGCTACATCTCTCTTCATGTTTGGCCACCAAAAAGTCTTCTTAAGGTCTCTATAAAGCTTGTCACCACCCGGGTGAACTGAATAAGGAGTGCAATGAGCCTCCGTCAAGATCACTCTCCGCAACTCTGCATCCTCAGGAACACACCATCTCCCATCAAAACGGACACTCCCATCTGGATAGATAGAGAACCTGGAAGCTGCCCCACTCTCTACCTTTGACTTCCACTCCTGGATCTTAGGATCAAGCTCTTGCTTACTTTTGATGCTCTCATACAACTCTGGCTCGATCGTCAAATCCCCGATGGTATCCCCCTCACGAATCATAAAGATCCCCAAACTAGACATCTCATCCCTCAACTTCAGCAAGGACATAGTTGTACATAGCGAATGAACGCTCTTCCTACTCAATGCATCTGCAACAACATTAGCCTTACCCTCGTGATAGATGATCTCCATATCATAATCTCCAATCAGCTCCATCCACCGTCTCTGTCGCATATTAAGCTCCTTCTGAGTGTAGATATATTTTAGACTCTTATGATCAGAGAATACCTTAAAAGTTGCTCCATAAAGGTAGTGTCTCCAAATATTGAGAGCGAACACAACTGCACCCAGCTCCAGGTCATGAGTAGGGTAGTTTTCCTCATATTGCTTCAGCTGTCTCGAGGCATAGGCAATGACTTTCCCTCCCTGCATCAAAACACAACCAAGACCATTCTTTGAAGCGTCGGTATATACCTCAAAGTTCTCACAACCCTCAAGCAAGGCTAGGATAGGAGCTGTGGTCAAGCGTTCCTTTAAGGTCTGAAACGCCGTTTCACAACTCTCATCCCAAACAAATCTAACTTCCTTCCTCATCAAGGATGTCATAGGCCGCGCTATGGTAGAGAAATCTTTCACAAATCTCCTGTAGTAGCCGGCAAGGCCTAAGAAACTCCGAATCTCAGCAACATTCTTCGGCGATTCCCACTTGGTAACGGCCTCAATCTTACCAGATCCACAGATACCCCTTCTTAGATATTACATGGCCCAGAAAAGCCACTTCCTCTAACCAGAACTCACACTTGGATAACTTGGCATAGAGCTGATTTTCTCTCAAGGTCTGCAGAACTATCCTCAAGTGCTCTTCATGCTCTTCCTTAGTCTTAGAATAAACTAAGATATCGTCGATGAAAACAACCACAAACCTATCCAAAAACGGTGTAAAGATCTCGGTTCATCAAATCCATAAAAGCTTCTTTGGCGCATTGGTCAACCCAAAAGGCATAACCACGTACTCGTAGTGACTATAACGAGATCGGAATGCTTTTTTAGGAATATCCTCATCCGCTATCCTCACCGATGATACCCCGACCTCGCATCAATCTTAGAGAACACACCTGCTCCACTTAGCTGATCGAACAAATCATCAATCCTCGGCAACGGATACTTATTCTTCACCGTGACCCGATTGAGCTCTCTCGTAATCAATGCACGTCTCATACTCCCATCTTTCTTCTTTACAAAAAGAACTGGAGCTCCCCACGGTGACACACTAGGCCCGATATAACCCTTGCCTAACAACTCATGTATCTCGCTTTTCAACTCGCCAACTCTTTAGGTGCCATACGGTAAGGTGCTTTAGATATAGGACCCGTTCCCGGCTTAAGCTCCACGCTTAAATCAATATCCCTCTTGGGAGGCAAACTCGGTATTTCCTCAGGAAAGACATCTTCGAATTCTCTCACCACGGATATCTCAGAAGCTGTCGGCGGCTCTACTCGGTGATCTCTCACATGACAAAGAATCAAGGGACACTTCTTCCTTAAACATGACTTTAAGGTCATCACAGCTATGAACCTACACTTAGGCTTTACCACAAACCCTCTATAGGACACCCTAATACCCTTGGGACCCTTTAAAGACACTCTCTTTTGTCGACAATCTATCCTGGCATCATACTTACCTAGCCAATCCATCCCGACAATCACCTCAAACCCATCCATAGGAAACTCTAACAGGTCTACTGGTAGATCTACCTCTCCAATCACCATGGATATACCCTTATATAACTTGAGACACGACACAGACTCCCCTGAAGGTATGAACACATCATATTTTACAACCTCAAACTTCCCCAAACCCATAGACACAGCATGACTTTTAGACACAAAAGAATGTGTAGCCCCGGAATCAAACAAAACAAAGGACGGTACATTATGAACAAGAAAGGTACCGGAACTACATGAGCATCATCTTGTGCTTCCCGCTTGTCCATCATGAAGAGCTTTCCACTTTTTTTTCTGTCCTCCACCCCGAATCAAAACATTGGAGGTACTTGGCTTAGCTGCCGAATCCTGAGTGACGCTGTTGTTCTGGCGCTGATAAGATCCACCACCACCGCGGTTGTAACTGCCCTGGTTACCCTGTCCACCTCTGTTGCCCCATGAACCTCCCGGTCGATTGCTAGCAAAACTCTGAGTCGGCCTCTGAGAAAAATTTCCTGATCGAGCTCCTGAACCATTGCCGGGCTTGTAGCTCGTGCATTCCCGTCTTTTGTGGCCTATCCCACCACATTTGAAGCACGTAAGGTTGGTGTTGTCACTTACAGCCCGACCCCCATTCTTTCCCCAGCCACGAGAACCTCCAGAGAAACCAGCTCCACTAGAAAAAGCCTTAGCATGGTTGAAATTCCCTTTCTTGTTGGTTGGTCGATCGTTGTTCCCGCCGTCGCCCTTCCTCTTTTCTCAGTGATCCTCTCCTCGATCTCTCTTGAGAGATCCACCATTCTCTCAGCTTGACCCGCTCTCAGATACACTTCCTTGAGGTCAGTAGCAACTCCAGCTGGCATACGACTCACGATCTTAGCAGATAAACCCCTCTCAAAACGGAGAGCCAAACCACTTTGCCCGAGCTGCATATCTTCAACATAACGAGATAGCTCCAAAAACCGATGGTAGTAATCAGTGATCGTCATCTCCTCGGTCATGGTGAAAGAATCAAAGTCGGATCTCATCTTGTGTCGGATATGCTCCGACAAACCGCTCTCTCATAGCACTCTTCAACCTGCACACGGAATAGCCCCTTCCGCCTGGTAGTAAGCTCTAGCATCATCCTTGACATTCTGCCACCAAACTGCAGCTTCTCCTCTTAGGTAGTACACTACCTGCTCAACAATCATGTCCTCGGGGCACTTAACCATTTCCATGAGAGCTTCAATCTCACGGTGCCACTTCTCGAGCAGCTTTGGTTCACCTACCCCGTCATATGTGGGAGGGTGGAAATGAGCAATGTTGATGCTAAGCTGGGTTGCATCCATCGTCTTCTCGTTCCCTTTTCCCACATTTTTGAGAGCTTCAAAGAGAGCCTCTTGTTGCTCAATCATGCGAGCAACCTCATCAAGAGTCATCTCTGAAGCTTGGATCTGCGCGAGAGTTCTTTTGGGTGGCATTTTGAGCTGATAAGAATTAAAGAAACGTAAACACATGCTCAAAATTTAACACTCTTCCGCCATAAGAACACTCGGCCGAGTATACATCATACTCGGTCGAGTAAAGCCAACTCGGTCGAGTATCCCCCCAGATACTCGGTCGAGTATCGACTCCAGAAGCGAACGTCAAAACACAAAAACAACACTCGGTCGAGTGTAACAACACTCGGCCGAGTGGACACTACTCGGTCGAGTATACGTTCATACTCGGTCGAGTTATCACAAACAGTAGCGACTGCTACTTTCCATCAAAAAACACTCGGTCGAGTTCTTGGTTACTCGGCCGAGTACTCCATACTCGGTCGAGTACCTGCCCTGCTCGGCCGAGTTACGCTCTAAACAGGTTTACAGATTACAATTCCCCTATCATGCTCACTATTCCCGTAGCAAATACATAAGAACTTAAAAGCCATGTTATAATCACATCAGCATACAATGCATATATTAAAAACTTTAATGCCACATTGTAATCATATCAGCATACAATTTGTACATATGCTAAATCCAACATGACCAACATTCACAACCCGTTTCATTTACCATTCCTCCCATCACAACAATTAAGAACTTCAACACACATATTTGCAACTATCGACTTTTACCAACATGCATCTTCACATACATGCACATACAAAACCTAGCTCTCATCACACTCCCCCATGTTACCGGCTCGAGTTAGTAAGGGCCAATTTGCGACTCCGGGACGTCTCCCGAGTCTTTGCGGTAGCTCCAAACAACTCTCCCCGGGTTCATTTTATTTAGACTCCCTAGGTTCATTAAATTCATTTGTTTAGGTGCCGGAATCTTCGGCTCTGATACCACTTTGTAACACCCCCTCATACCAAGGTGCCTTACCAGGACCACCCTACCATGAAAGTGTGTTACCATCTCGGTTGCCCGAGGTTAGTACATACCAAAAGCGTCTGAATTGAGAACTATTATTAAAGTACGGTGAAATGTAAAGTTTACAATATCCAAAACCAAATACTGTTTAACAAAAATACAACTTCAAAGTCTTAACATTAAAGGAAAACCCACTAAGACTCAGACGGTGATGCTATGACTCGTGGTGGCAAATCTCCCAAGATAATCCCCAAGCTCTCACTAGCAATACCTGTCAAGCCTGCTCACCATCCCCGAATGGATCACCGCAGATTCCACAAATAACAACGGGGTCAGTATTACTCAACTAATAAGACAAACAAATGCAATAATCGTCTGATCATCACCAATTCCCAATCATCCAAGCCCACACAGTAACCGACTACACACCAAAGTGTGTAGCCCTGCCAGATTACCCATCGCAACAGGTAATCCTCGCCGCCAGTGGGTGACCGCAGCCGATCCCACCTAGTTCAGCTCCTCAACGAGCGACAACGATCCCTGTCCCTTAATGTGCACATCCCCTCCCGTGGCGGGTTCCACAGAGGGCGAACTAGGGTGTGAAGCCACTCCCGCAAGTGACTCCACCACAATCACAATCACATGACATCACAGTCATCTCAATCCCCTCGCACCAACATCGTCACAAAAACCTCCATACTCCGATGATCAACAGACAACGATAATTACAACAACATGTCATACAAAGCACAATGAACCGAGTAGGAAACCCTACCTTAGCAATCAACAAAGAAGATGCAACACGGACAATCAAAAAGGCTCCTCTACGAAGTCTTCTCCTATACAATGATCATACAACACGATTACACTTTGTACAATTCCCAAAATCCCCTTCCCATATAAATGTACAGTAACCCAAAAAAAGTACAAATAATCGCGAAGATAAAACTTACCAACAGTGCAACGAGAACTTATACGTAAGAATCACGACGATTACCCACGCAATGACGCTACGAAATGCTTAACAGAAGGATTAGGGAATGATTTGGGTGTGATTAGGGTAACGTAGAAATGATAAAGCTTTGAAAATGATATTAGAAACTGACGCGGAAATATAAAATACCCTAAACATTCCCTAATCAAACCGTCGAAATAACACTCCGCCAAACCGGACACTCGGTCGAGTAAGTGCATACTCGGCCGAGTGTCCAATACTCGGTCGAGTATTCACTATACTCGGCCGAGTATTCCTCGGCAGAACCAAAATAACACACAACCATAGCACTACTCGGCCGAGTAGGCTCTACTCGGTCGAGTAGTCACTAAGGAAAATCCGTAGTGTTACAGTTATCCTCTCCTTCTCTTGCAAAAGGGTTGAAAAACTCAATGTTATTTGGTTGAATGTCCACAATCTCTCCAATACATACAACTCTTGAAGTACCTCTAGCAACTCTTCTATTGTTGGTTAAGGTCCTTTCAATCTCGAAATCAATAGGTAATAAATTACCTTGTGATTTCCTAGTCATGCAAAATATCAAACAACTAGAAAACAATTAGCACAACCTTGAGGAGATTGACTTCTCCAAGGTAAAGAAAGACACAAATAAAAACAATTAACGAAAATCTATTCAATTGAACACCGTTCCCGGCAACGGCGCCATTTTTGGTTCGGTTAAAACTCGTCGTCAAATGCTACCAACCACAACAATATTTATAACTTCACAAACTACTCTTAGTAAAGAGGTAAGTAAAGGTCGGATCCCAAGGGACGAGTATTGATGTAGGATTTATAATTACAAGTAGATATGTCTTAGGGTGTCACAAATTGGGTTGAGATGAGATGTAATCTAAACTCATCAACAAGATGAATGTAAATTAATGAAAACAAAGTAAAGCAAATAAAGGGGTTTTTAAACAACTGATTAAAAGCACTAGGGTGTCATGGGTTCATAGGGGATTCATGGAAATAGATCATACAATCATGTTCTCAATTAGAAGCAATCACTTATTGTTGTGATGGGATCGAGTTAGTGTATATCTTACAATCCCTAAGAAGATTTAGGTCTCGGAGCCGAGTCGTCTAGACTGTACAACACCTGCAATTCGACTTAGTCTCCTCCTATTCAACTCTATGCATGGTCTAATGAGGCTCGAGTTGGTTTATGTCTTACAAGCCTCATTGAAAAGATAAGAGATGAGTAAAAAATGCAAGGATTCATAGGCTCGCATTTCATCAAACATAACATGTGCATAGGTTGAAATCACAACAAGCAAGCAAATTAATTATGAAAACATATTAGATTAAGCATAGATCAATCCCCATGTTTGTTTCCCCTAATTCCCCATTAACTCTAGCTAAAGGACTACTCACTCATGATCAAGTTTAGCATGTTAATAAGGTTGTCAATCATATAACAAAGCAAAACATGATGAATAAATGATGTGATTAACAATGATTAAACAAGAGTAAAAAGAGATTATACCTATTGAGATGATCCAAAATAATAAAGCAAAGAATAATAGAAGTACTTGATGATTGATGAAAGGTTGGCAATCCTCTAATAAACCCAAATAATCTTCTAATTACCCAACTAAAACTAATAACAATTGAGAAATTAAAGAAAGATTAAGATGTGATTAATATTGAAATGTGTATTGCAACTAAATTAAGACTAAATTAAGATGATATTAAGAGTTGATTAAGAGTTGGTATTAAGGGTTGATGATAATCTAGGTAGTACAATGGCGTATTAATACTAAAATTAAGTTCAAGGATTAGGGTTACTAAAGGCTTAAATTACTATTAAGACCTTAAGAGAAACTTGGTAATTTTGCTCTTCATGAGGGACATGCGCGGATCGTTCTTGCAACTCCCACCAGGATCCACTCGTCCTCACCTGATGCACACCTGGTCCTGTAAGAAGATCCGCTCGGGCTGGCAGTCGGGACACTCAGATCGTTCTCCGGTCCGCTCGGATCCTGCTTTGGGACGCTTGGATCGTTGCTCACATCTGCTCATCCTGAGATCAGGATGCTTGGATCGTTTGACAGAGTTCTTCTCTTGTTTGGCTCCTTAACAATCCACGGGGATTGTGATGGGGATGCATAGATCTTTTCATCATTGCCAATTTTACTTTATTTATTTGTTTAACCCTCTAGTATCGGTCTCCTCTTCGATGCTTGGTCATTAGATGCGATCCATTTAGCTCCATTTCGCTCCATAAATGCAAGGTTAGCAATCCTCTCCTACCAAGGACACAAAACCTCAAAGAATATGCAAAACGGAAAACTAAAGATAAGAAATTACCCTAATAGGTGCTAGATATTACGAGAACGAGGTTAATTCGGGGACTAAATGTGCTCAAATATGAGTCACATCACTTCTTCACAAGAAATCATACATAGGTATGTTAGGAATTTAAGGTGCTAATCTTATATGACATAGGACAACTCTTATGGAGTTCTATGGAATAGAACGATTCCTATGGAACTAGTCCATGTCCTATTTAAACGTTTCATTTGAGGATTTAGAAAGAGATTCTATTTGTCATTAGTAATAGGGGTTTAGTGGAGACTCGTGTTACAATCAAATTGATATCGTATATTAATAGGAGAAATGATAAAGAACAACATAAAACAACGAAATAGTGGGAAAAGTAACATTCATCGTTAATATATGAAAACATTTTAGCATGTTTTAGCATTTATATAATGACCTCCACCCAATTATATAAATGATTCCGAGATCCAAATTCATATTAACTTGAGCACGGAAAAACCGATACATCCCTCACTAATTTAACTCGGTGGGTTAACTCTTTAACCGAGTCTACAATTAGAACTCTCGGTCGATGAAATTACGTTAAGTTCATCTCTAGCCCCGGAACATAGGACTAGTCTTCGTGTCCCGTTGAGTCCAACCAAATTTCGCGTGTAATAACGTTTTATTATCCAACTTACCCAATGAAAAATGAAAGCACCTCGGGAAAACCGAACCTACCCCAAATGTCACGGGGATTCATGGGTCCTACTATTTGGTAAGGCTAATCTCAATTTTAAATATGTGAAGGTCTTGTCAATTTATTATCTATCTCTTTTAGGTGAACTAAATTAGTGATCTATCGATAATTATAATTGACACGGTCAAATACTCGATATAATATGCATGTTTAGTTTATGGCGATTTGGCAATGCATGCAAATATATAAAGGAAAAAAAAGCAAAGCAATAAATAAATTTCCTAGTATGGCCTTCGTAAAATAGAAAATCTAATACTTTATTTACAAATTCGGAAACCAACTCCATTGGTCCCTTGAACTTCAAGTGGCACGCTTCCCAAGGACTCCGTCTTGATCGGAACGCCTTTCCGATTGGCACCGTCTTGAAGAAACTCCTGAATTACAAATAATAAAAAAATTACATAACATTTCTATTATAAATTTGTAAAAATGAATCTAGTAAAAATAAAAGTGATACGAGATCACATAAAAATTACAATCGAATCGATATTCCCTTACATTATTACGGGTAATACCGATTAAAAACTAAGGCCATACTTATACAAATTACATGATTCAAAATTTCATAAATGTAAATGACATACATCTATAAAATATGCAGCATTATATATGTATTCAACATGTAAAAAATGAATGTGACAAATCGCCTTACTAGATTATATCGTATATCACTTTGGTTTTATGGAAATGCGTGACTTTTAACTCATTAAAATCACCAAAATAATACTTAAATCAAATTTAAGCCCAAGTTAATTACTCGAACTTTCTTAGGACTCAAATTTTAGTCCACACTAATATTTGACAATAATCTAACTTGGTGTAACATTATTGCTCATTATAATTTTATTACTCTTAACAATTAAGAAATAATTCCCAATAAATCATAAAAGTTTGAAAAAATTCGAAATCAAAATTTTGTATATTCTGTAATATGACCAATATCCCAAAAATTCAATAAAAAATTTCTCACAAAGCATTTTTAATTTATTTCATGAATAACTAGCATAAATCATAATTCTTACAACTTAATTCCAAATTAAACACAAAAATTATGAAAAAATTCAAAATCAAAATTTTCAACATACTATAATAATTTCTAGATCCTAGAAAAACATAAATCCAACCAAAATTTCGAATTTAATTTTATGACTAATAAAGTTGCCTTTTATCGATTTTATCACATAAAAATCAATAAACACACAAAATTAACAAAATTAATATTTCCATTTCACATATGATGTTCAAAATATGTTTGCAACTTTGGAAAAAAATTTCATGCCATAAATTTCACTTAGCTATTTTTAGCTTATATAATCTCGATTTATTCTATTTTAACCATTAAAATCATAAATCATGCAAAATTAATCACATTAACCTCAAATTTTACCTACACTAAATAAAATACGCATGTGAGATCATATTAAAATTTTGTGGCCAGAAACATCATATAACTATTTTTAGTTATTAAATAACCATTTACTCACTAAAATGTTATTATTATCCAATAAATTATAAAAGTGAGCAATAAAATTCCATAAATCATCTAAAATGACCTAAAACATTTTAGGACTAGAATGTATACACGCATTGAAAAATTTCGTGCATATACTATATAAACACAAATTTTCTAGTTTTATTATAGTCATCTAGTAACTCGTAAAAAACTCAAAAAACGATTTGCATGTAATAACAAAGCTCTGATACCACATGTTGGGTTCATTAACCCCTAATTAGACTCTTCTAATTAGTTTCTAAATTACTCACTAATTTAGAATAATAGATCTAGTTACATACAATATGTAAATAAATGAAATAAAATAAGGAGAAAATCATATTTCTTACATACAATATGGACGAAACTTTTAGGCACTAGATTAGGACTCCTTCCTAATCTAGATCTTAAGCTTATTATTGATGTAGGTCAATAAGGGAACAAATGAAAGCTGCTGGAAACACACGGTTTCCTAGGCCAACTAGAAGAAACGGTATCCTAAACCGTATAGGACTTAGAATATTAGTTATTATTTTCGAATAAGATTAGGTAAATTAGCTAATCCTAGTCAAGTTAGGAAAACTTGTTATTTCCTAATCCTAGTTATTATGGGATTTATAAATTCTGGTTGTATTTTTAATTTTTAATTATTAGTTAAATAAGTTTTCTAATTAGATTAGGAAAGATTTAGATAGCTTAATTAGCAAGCTAAGGTATTAGAGTTGTAGTCAGATTCCCGACATCGAGTAGGACTATAAATAAGGCCGATTTGTGACCTTATTTTTCAGAATATTTCAGAAATACAATAAAGTTTACAGTTCGTAAAACTTGTGTCAATCTTGGGAGATTAGATTAGGACTCTTCCTTGCGAGGCTGAGTTATAGCAAATCGAGCTATAACCTTGTGAGGTTAGAACTAGATTCGCTAATCTATCCTATTCTTTGTTCCAAATTCACGCAATTACCATCAATATTTCCTTGTTTTCTGATCTTATACACGACATACTCAAACTAATCAATAATTCCGCTGCAATTTAAACTAACGTTACATTCTAACGAACGAGTTCTATATCAAATTGGTCATCAGAGCTATGGTCAAATTTGTTTCTTAACAAATTAATCTTGGGAAGAACGAAATTATGTCTCGACAAAAACTCAGGCAAGCATTGAAGAAGTTGGAGGAATATGAGGAAGAATTGCTATGGGAGGACATAACAAGGAGGATTGATCAGCTTTCATCCAAATACGAGAAGTGGGAGCGTGAACTTAATCAATCTCGTGGAGTGAAGGAAGAAGTGAAAAAGATTGAATCTTCTAAAGTTGTTCACAAAGAAGAAGGAGAAAAGAATGGAGAGATGCCACATAGCAGTCCACACGTCTGTCAAATTGTAGAGACAACTGACCTTATCCAAATGAACAGTCCAGAAGTCTGTCTAGAAGAGTGTCAGATTCCGAATGATGAAGTAAATGAGGAAGACGATATATTTACATGTATTGTCAAGCCATTAGATGAAGGTGATCAGATTGAAAAAGAAAATGCTGAAATTTTTACTAATAATCATGAAGAAGAGGAGTACGTAGAAGACGCGGATGAACAGCTCAAGGTTAATGTAACCTTGTTTCATGAACTTTCAAATCTGTCTATTCATGAACCCAACAAAGCTAATATGATGTTGGGTAAGGTATTATTAGATGGTAATGAATGTTCAAATTTTCAATACAAAGAACGTTATCAATCGCCCCTTCAAATATAAATTGATAAGAAACTATATGGTGATGAATGTCAATGCTATTTCTTCATGAGATCATTTTCTGAAGTTGTTCACGGTGGTCTGATTAGCTCAAGCAAGTGCTATTTCGATTTTTCTATACTTGTGCATGGAGGGCGGTGGGGTGGAAGGCACAAGCAAAGATGGTTCAAGAGGCGCGAAAAGGGCAGGCACAAAAAGGGGAGACACAAGATTATATGGTCAAAGGGAAATAGGTATAAGAACAAAAGAAAGAGTCTTATGTGCTGCACATGGATTGCTATTAACATGGTTAAGATGGGATGGTTCATATTTGATCTAGGAGGTCGATGGTCCAAGAATCAGGTCGATTCTTTTTTGAAGAAGGGGAGAATGATGTAAGTCAATAAGGGAACAAATGAAAGCTGCTGGAAATACACGGTTTCCTTGGCCAACTAGAAGAAACGGTATCCTAAACCGTATAGGACTTAGAATATTAGTTATTATTTTTGAATAAGATTAGGTAAATTAGCTTATCCTAGTCAAGTTAGGAAAACTTGTTATTTCCTAATCCTAGTTATTATGGGATTTCTAAATTCTGGTTGTATTTTTAATTATTAGTTAAATAAGTTTTCTAATTAGATTAGGAAAGAGTTAGATAGCTTAATTAGCAAGCTAAGGTATTAGAGTTGTAGTCAGATTCCTGACATCGAGTAGGAATATAAATAAGGCAGATTTGTGACCTTATTTTTCAGAATATTTCAGAAATACAATAAAGTTTACATTTCGTAAAACTTGGGTCAATCTTGCGAGATTAGATTAGGACTCTTCCTTGCGAGGCTGAGTTATAGAAAATCGAGCTATAACCTTGCGAGGTTAGAACAAGATTCGCTAATCTATCCTGTTCTTTGTTCCAAATTCACGCAATTACCAACAATATTTCCTTGTTTTCTGATCTTATACACGACATACTCAAACTAATCAATAATTCCGCTGCAATTTAAACTAACGTTACATTCTAACGAACGAGTTCTATATCAAATTGGTCATCAGAGCTATATTCAAATTTGTTTCTTAACAAATTAATCTTGGGAAGAACGAAATTATGTCTCGACAAAAACTCAGGCAAGCATTGAAGAAGTTGGAGGAATATGAGGAAGAATTGCTATGGGAGGACATAACAAGGAGAATTGATCAGCTTTCATCCAAATACGAGAAGTGGGAGCGTGAACTTAATCAATCTCGTGGAGTGAAGGAAGAAGTGAAAAAGATTGAATCTTCTAAAGTTGTTCACAAAGAAGAAGGAGAAAAGAATGGAGAGATGCCACATAGCAGTCCACACGTCTGTCAAATTGTAGAGACAACTGACCTTATCCAAATGAACAGTCCAGAAGTCTGTCTAGAAGAGTGTCAGATTCCGAATGATGAAGTAAATGAGGAAGACGATATATTTACATGTATTGTCAAGCCATTAGATGAAGGTGATCAGATTGAAAAAGAAAATGCTGAAATTTTTACTAATAATCATGAAGAAGAGGAGTACGTAGAAGACGCGGATGAACAGCTCAAGGTTTATGTAACCTCAACCAAGGGTACTATAACTTTAACCAAGGGTACTATAACCTCAACCAAGGGTACTATAACCTCGGATAAGGTTAATGTAACCTTGTTTCATGAACTTTCAAATCTGTCTATTCATGAACCCAACAAAGCTAATATGATGTTGGGTAAGGTATTATTAGATGGTAATGAATGTTCAAATTTTCAATACAAAGAACGTTATCAATCGCCCCTTCAAATATCAATTGATAAGAAACTATATGGTGATGAATGTCAATGCTATTTCTTCATGAGATCATTTTCTGAAGTTGTTCACGGTGGTCTGATTAGCTCAAGCAAGTGCTATTTCGATTTTTCTATACTTGTGCATGGAGGGCGGTGGGGTGGAAGGCACAAGCAAAGATGGTTCAAGAGGCGCGAAAAGGGCAGGCACAAAAAGGGGAGACACAAGATTAGATGGTCAAAGGGAAATAGGTATAAGAACAAAAGAAAGAGTCTTATGTGCTGCACATGGATTGCTATTAACATGGTTAAGATGGGATGGTTCATATTTGATCTAGGAGCTCGATGGTCCAAGAATCAGGTCGATTCTTTTTTGAAGAAGGGGAGAATGATGTAAGTCAATAAGGGAACAAATGAAAGCTGCTGGAAACACACGGTTTCCTAGGCCAACTAGAAGAAACGGTATCCTAAACCGTATAGGACTTAGAATATTAGTTATTATTTTTGAATAAGATTAGGTAAATTAGCTTATCCTAGTCAAGTTAGGAAAACTTGTTATTTCCTAATCCTAGTTATTATGGGATTTCTAAATTCTGGTTGTATTTTTAATTATTAGTTAAATAAGTTTTCTAATTAGATTAGGAAAGAGTTAGATAGCTTAATTAGCAAGCTAAAGTATTAGAGTTGTAGTCAGATTCCTGACATCGAGTAGGACTATAAATAAGGCCGATTTGTGACCTTATTTTTCAGAATATTTCAGAAATACAATAAAGTTTACATTTCGTAAAACTTGTGTCAATCTTGCGAGATTAGATTAGGACTCTTCCTTGCGAGGCTGAGTTATAGCAAATCGAGCTATAAACTTGCGAGGTTAGAACAAGATTCGCTAATCTATCCTGTTCTTTGTTCCAAATTCACGCAATTACCAACAATATTTCCTTGTTTTCTGATCTTATACACGACATACTCAAACTAATCAATAATTCCGCTGCAATTTAAACTAACGTTACATTCTAACGAACGAGTTCTATATCAAATTTGTTGATTGTATTGTGAATGTAATGTGTGATTTGATGATATTGTGTGGATATTGTGAATGAAAAACCGAAAATAAGGGATAGAGATAGCTAAATCTTGTTCTAACCTCACAAGGTTATAGCTCGATTTGCTATAACTCAGCCTCACAAGGAAGAGTCCTAATCTAATCTCGCAAGATTGACACAAGGTTTACGAACTGTAAACTTTATTGTATTTCTGAAATATTCTGAAAAATAAGGTCGCAAATCGGCCTTATTTATAGTCCTACTCGATGTCGGGAATCTGACTACAACTCTAATACCTTAGCTTGCTAATTAAGCTATCTAACTCTTTCCTAATCTAATTAGAAAACTTATTTAACTAATAATTAAAAATACAACCAGAATTTATAAATCCCATAATAACTAGGATTAGGAAATAACAAGTTTTCCTAACTTGACTAGGATTAGCTAATTTACCTAATCTTATTCGAAAATAATAACTAATATTCTAAGTCCTATACGGTTTAGGATACCGTTTCTTCTAGTTGGCCTAGGAAACTGTGTGTTTCCAGCAGCTTTCATTTGTTCCCTTATTGACCTACATCAATTATGATTAGGATATCCTCCAAAAACCAAATCTCCAAGGTAGAAGACCTCCTCTTAGTTGCACCCAAGACTATCCCATAACACTAATAATATCATTAACTAGATAATAATACTATTTATCTTAAATTTATTAAATCTAGTATTAATGTAAATACTACACTAGTATTTTGTGATAATATTAGATTTAGAACAAGTTTTATGAGCATAAACAATTTATGTGAGAAGGAGAAAATGAGAGCATAAGAGTTTTTCCATCATCTAAAAATAAGAACTAATCTCATCTTAAAAGGGGAGGGGGTACCGGTTTTTGGGTCCATGGGGAAGGGATAAAGCTTTCTCTTTTTGCTTTTTGTATTACCCAAAATATTAGGGTAGGTTTAGTGGAATAGACGTGATGATTATGTTTAACTTATTATAATAATCAACCACACAATCCAAATCCTTCCCATGCTAAAAAAAAGCGGTCCCTTTACCATAAAATGGACTTCCATTTTATTTTTGTAATTTGTCATTTGTAATATGTTGTGACATGTCACAGGTAACATGTCATTAGACATATTAATGCATATTTAACACATTAAATATTATTCTTAATTAAAGAAATTACATTTAACAAATTAACAAGTAATTCTCAATTACATGTATATAAAATGGGTCACATTAAGTCTAGTTAATATAATCTACAACATTTTGCTATTATAATTAACTAATTACTCTTATCTCAAATGTTTCATAAACAATAATCAACTGTAGTAATATATCATATTAATTACTAAATTGAATCTTATTTAATCAAATTACAATAAGATATATAACTCTCACTCATTGATAAAATTTGTTCTATTTAAGGATTTAATTAATTTGTATCGACATACAATTAATTAACTTATCAGTTAAAGGAATTGTCCTATAGGTGTAACCTTGAGGGATCAACTGATCACCACCGTCAAATGACAGTAACGTCAAACTCTAGTCAGCCAATCGTTACTGATTAATGTTGATCAGTATCTCTTTTGTATTCTTGTTATGAGATTTAATATGTGATCGCACTATTGTTGAGGACACATACTCCAACAGATGAAAGGGAGTTCGACAATCTTCAGCCCACATGTCCCAAGCATTGAATATGTCTTTACTAAGATCCAACACTTCTCCTTTTGTTAGGCATTCCCAATTTCGACCATAGGACCATGTCCAGGAATAGGGATTACATCACATATCATGAATATTAATTTAAAACTAAAGCAATATAAAAATGGGCACACATAATGTGGCTAAGACCAAACTTCCGATAGGAAGTTGGGACTGATGCAGTGTTCTCATTTCTGATGTGGTTGAGTAGTATAGACCAACCATCGACCACAATGTTCGTGATTTGCACCCCAGGGTCCAAAGACCAAATATCTTCCCTCGTAATACAGTAAACGTCGGTGTATTACATAATTTGTTCCCTAAAAAACAGTGAAATATGGATGTCAAATGCATTAGCTATAATGGATGAAGTGTACATCAACATACAATAATTCAACCTACTATCTAGTTTTTTCAGTTCACTTACGCTTTTCTATTGTTGTCGGACTTATTAAAGACGTAATCCATTACGTCCTTCCTCAAGCTAAAAACCGATGTGAATAGTCTCTTGTTGCGGCGTATTATCTCTGACACTATTAACTGATCCGGATCAATATGACTGGTGTTCATAGGATCGCCATTAACTGCTTCCATAACAGCCTCATCTACGGTCTCATTATTTTCGATGTGTGAAGAAGTATCTTTGTTGATCAAATTATGGGGCGAAAAGTTTCCAGGGACCTCATCAGCAGATAAATGTACCTCCCCACCAGCCCTTTAGGGCAGATGAATCTTCATGAAGTAAAACAGCCAATTCGTTGTCTTTCTTACCGGCTAGATCACATGAAACACCACCAGCTTGCTCATTATTTTGAAAATCATCTTCCTTACTATTTAGGTTGGTCACTCGTGCTTCCTGAAAGACGGGTGCTTTATCCACCAAATCTTTCATTCGCTGTGATAGATCAGCTACTTCAGCAACGTATTGATGTACTGAATCAGATTCAAAAAATGCTTGTATGGATTGTGACGGGACAAAGTCAGTTGGATCAATCTGTGGCGTGGTCAGACGTCTAATCCTTGAGGCTGCATCTGAGTACCATGCATGGAAGACAATTGCGTTCCGCTGCATCTTTAAATAGAGCTCATGCACACCCTACAGATGCAACACAGTATTCCAACTATCAGTAGAAAAACATGAGTATTGATTGAAAGTTACACAATATAAACTTTAAGTTGTTCTTTACACAAGTCCATCTAAAAAAGAATATTTAGACAGAATGAGAAAAAGAAAAGCTTGACTTACATCCACGGCTCTAGCTTGCAACTCCTTGTCATCCTCAACACCTGAAGATAGTTTAATCTAAATGAAGCTTCGGATCCGACGGTAAGTGTGATGTAGATAGCAATAATAATTGAGGGGTGCCAGTGCCAATGATCTTATTTGGCTTATAGGAAGGTTGAAGGCATCGGGGATAAATCACATACGACAAGGTTTGATGCCCCAAAGACAGGCTATAACAACGGTTAAAAACCGTTGTTATATAAAAAAGCGGACGTTGTTAAAGCGGACGTTGTTAAAGGTTTTAACAACGATTGGTTTTCCTAAGAAACCCGTTGTTAAAACTATTAACAACGGTTTTAAGTATAAAAAACCATTGTGGAAGGGTGACTAAATTTTGGTGGGAAAGTTATAACAACGGTTACAATATAAAAAACCGTTGATATACTAAAGACAACGGTTTTTTTTTAAATAACCGTTGTTTATTTTTTTTTAAAAAAACTAAATTATATATTACTAGATGCATGCATTATTATCCCCTTAATTATAATTCTGATGCAGCATGCATTATTACTGCCAAATCCCTGTGTGAAAGGACAATAATATATGGAATGAGAAGGGTTATAAGATTTGAAGCAGATATTATGGCACAACTTCTTAAACATATATTAATTAAAAAACAACTCAAACGACACATTACTTAGTATAAATTCATGCATTATCTCAATAATTAACCATCCATTCCATTATCTCACTATCTCCAAACCCTAAACTGCTAAAACAAACTCCAAACCCTAAATCTTTCAAACAAACTCCAAACTTCCTTAACAATGAATGATACCATCCGTAAGACTGTTACTATAACCGAGTACAACAGGAGTTTCATCCGCCGGTTGTTGGACATCGAGGACAGGTTCAGAAGCTACTTAGATGAAGCTCGATCCGCACTCAAGGACGCCAATAAAAATGGCTTGACAGAGCAGCAATTGTTGCAGCTATATGACAATATAGCAACTACTGAACGAAACCTCCAAATAGCAAAGGAGGAGAGGATGGATATCATAGAGGAGAATAAGACTCTCTATGCATATCTAAGAATTGCATTTTTATCAATGTAATTCGTTTTTTTAATTTATGTATTTATATAAATATATTAATTAATTAAGTTTATCATGCATTCCTCTCCATCATCTTGCTTCTTCTTTGTTTTATTTTATTTAATTTGTTTTACAAGCTAATAAACGCAGAAAAACAACAGTGACAAAATTAATTAAGCGAATAATACTTAGAGAAAGAACATAGTGATCGATAAAAACAAATGCAAATGAAATAATTAGAGAAAGAAAATAATGACTGAGATGACAAAACCTAAATTAAACCATGCATATTTACCTGATAATTAGAGAAAGTAAGAGACGATGAAACCAATAGTGACGGCGAGATGATAAAGCGACGATGAGAAAAAGAGAAAGAGACGATGAGAAAGTGTGTATTTGTAGTTGTGTTTGTGTTTGTGTTTGTGTTTTTGTTTGTGTATGTTTGTGTTTGTGTTAGGTTTGTGTTTTGTGGCTGTAGCTGATCTCTGTTTGTGTTGTTTATAGTATGGAAAGTATTGACAACGGTTGTTAAACAAAAACCCATTGTCATTACAGAATATATTAACAACGGGTCCATAGTAAACCGTTGTTAAAACGTATTAACAACGGGTTTATAAATAACCGTTGTAACTACTTTTCACTAACTTTGCGCCAATTTTGCGCCAAATTATTAACAACGGTTGTGCATGTTTGACCCATTGTTAAAACCTATAACAACGGTTATCGAACCATAACCGTTGTAATTAATTTTAGTAAAATTCGCGCCATCCGTTCTACAACGTCTTATGGTGATTTTCGTGAATAAGCGTTGTTAAAGGGGCGTTGTAGTTGCCTGGATTTGTAGTAGTGATTACGGGTAATACCGATTAAAAACTAAGGCCATACTTAGACAAATTACATGATTCAAAATTTCATAAATGTAAATGACATACATATATAAAATATGCAGCATTATATATGTATTCAACATGCAAAAATGAATGTGCCAAATCGCCTTACTAGATTATATCGTATATCGCTTTGGTTTTATGGAAATGCGTGACTTTTAACTCATTAAAATCACCAAAATAATACTTAAATCAAATTTAAGCCCAATTTAATTACTCTAACTTTCTTAGGACTCAAATATTAGTCCACACTAAGATTTGACAATAATGTAACTTGGTATAACATTATTGCTCATTATAATTTCATTACTCTTAACAATTAAGAAATAATTCCCAATAAATCATAAAAGTTTGAAAAATATTCGAAATCAAAATTTTGTATATTCTGTAATATGACCAAGATCCCAAAAAATCAATAAAAAATTTCTCACAAAGCATTTTAATTTGTTTCATGAATAAATAGCATAAATCATAATTCTTACAACTTAATTCCAAATTAATCACAAAAATTATGAAAAAATTCAAAATCAAAATTTTGAACATACTATAATAATTTCTAGATCCTAGAAAAACATAAATCCAACCAAAATTTCGAATTTAATTTTATGACTAATAAAGTTGCCTTTTATCGATTTTATCACATAAAAATCAATAAACACACAAAATTAACAAAATTAATATTTCCATTTCACATCTGATGTTCAAAATATGTGTGCAACTTTGGAAAAATATTTCATGACATAAATTTCGCCTTAGCTATTTTTAGCTTATATAATCTCGATTTATTCTATTTTAACCATTAAAATCATAAATCATGCAAAATTAATCACATTAACCTCAAATTTTACCTACACTAAATAAAATACGCATGTGAGATCATATTAAAATTTTGTGGCCAGAAACATCATATAACTATTTTTAGTTATTAAATAACCATTTTACTCACTAAAATGTTATTATTATCCAATAAATTATAAAAGTGAGCGATAAAATTCCATAAATCATCTAAAATGACCTAAAATATTTTAGGACCATAATGTATACATGCATTGAAAAATTTCGTGCATATACTATATAAACACAAATTTTCTGGTTTTTATTTTAGTCATCTAGTAACTCGTAAAAACTCAAAAAACGATTTGCATGTAACAACAAAGCTCTGATACCACTTGTTGGGTTTATTAACCCCTAATTAGACTCCTCTAATTAGTTTCTAAATTATTCACTAATTTAGAATAATAGCTCTAGTTACATGCAATATGTAAATAAATGAAATAAAATAAGGAGAAAATCATATTTTTTACATACAATATGGACGAAACTTTTGGGCACTAGATTAGGACTCCTTCCTAATCTATATCTTGAGCTTATTATGATTAGGATGATTCTCCAAAAAACAAATCTCCAAGGTAGAAGACCTCCTCTTAGTTGCACCCAAGACTATCCCATAACACTAATAATATCATTAACTAGATAATATTACTAGTTATCTTAAATTTATTAAATCTAGTATTAATGTAAATACTACACTAGTATTTTGTGATAATATTAGATTTAGAACAAGTTTTATGAACATAAACAATTTATGTGAGAACGAGAAAGTGAGAGCATAAGAGTTTTTCCATCATCTAAAAATAAGAACTAATCTCATCTTAAAAGGAGAGGGGGGGTTACCGGTTTTTGGGTCCATGGGGAAGGGATAAAGCTTTCTCTTTTTGCTTTTTGCATTACCCAAAACATTAGGGTAGGTTTAGTGGAATAGATGTGATGATTATGTTTAACTTATTAAAATAATCAACCACACAATCCAATTCCTTCCCATGCTAAAAAACCTGTCCCTTTACCATAAAATGGACTTCCATTTTATTTTTGTAATTTGTCATTTGTAATATGTTGTGACATGTCACATGTAACATGTCATTAGACATATTAATGCATATTTAACAAATTAAATATTATTCTTAGTTAAATAAATTATATTTAACAAATTAACAAGTAATTCTCAATTACATGTGTATAAAATGGGTCACATTAAGTCTAGTTAATATAATCTACAACATTTTGCAATTATAATTAACTAATTACTCTTATCTCAAATTTTTCATAAACATTAATCAATTGTAGTAATATATCATATTAATTACTAAATTGAATCTTATTTAATCAAATTACAATAACATATATAACTCTCACTCATTGATAAAATTTGTTCAATTTAAGGATTTAATTAATTTGTATCGACATACAATTAATTAACTTATCAGTTAAGGGAATTGTCCTAAAAGTGTGACCTTAAGGGATCAACTGATCACCACCGTCAAACGACAGTAACGTCAAACTCTAGCCAGCCAATCGTTACCTTTTAATGTGATCAGTTGACAATATATTGAATCATCTCTTTTGTATTCTTGTTATGAGATTTAATATGTGATCGCACTATTGTTGAGGACACATACTCTAATAGATGAAAGGGAGTTCGACAATCTTCAGCCCACAACATTGAATATGTCTTTACTAAGATCTAACACTTCTCCTTTTTTTAGGCATTCTAAATTTCGACCATAGGACCATGTCCAAGAATAGGGATTACATCACATATCATGAATATTAATTTAAAACTAAAGCAATATAAAAATGGGCACATACAATGTGGCTAAGTCCAAACTAACAACGGGAAGTTGGGACTGATGGAGTGTTCTCATTTCCGATGTGGTTGAGTAGTATAGACCAACCATCGACCACAATGTTCGTGATTTGCACCCCAGGGTCTAAAGACCAAATGTCTTCCCTCCTAATGCAGTAAAAATCGGTGTATGACATAATTTGTTCCCTGAAAAACAGTGAAATATGGATGTCAAATGCATTAGCTATAATGGATGAAGTGTACATCAACATACAATAATTCAACATACTATCTAGTTTTTTCAGTTCACTTACGCTTTGCTATAGTTGCCGGACTTATTAAAGACGTAATCCATTACGTCCTTCCTCAAGCTAAAACCGATGTGAACAGTCTCTTGTTGCGGCATATTATCTCTGACACTATTAACTGATCCAGATCAATATGACTGGTGCTCATAGCATCTCCATCAACTGCTTCCATAACAGCCTCTTCTACGGTCTCATTATTTTCAATGTGTGAAGAAGTATCTTTGTTGATCAAATTCTGGGGCGAACAGTTTCTAGGGACCTCATCAGCAGATAAATGTACCTCCCCACCAGCCCTCTCGGGCTGATGAATCTTCATGAAGAAAACAGCCAATTCGTTGTCTTTCATACCAGCTAGATCACATGAAACACCACCAGCTTGCTCAATATTTTGAAAATCATCTTCTTTACTATTTAGGTTGGTCACTGGTGCTTCCTGAATGACGGGTGCTTTATCCACCAAATCTTTCATTCGCTGTGATGGGTCAGCTACTTCAGCAACGTGTTGATGTACTGAATCAGATTCAAAAAAATGCTTGTATGGACTGTGACGGGACGAAGTCAGTTGGATCAATCTGTGGAGTGGTCAGACGTCTAATCCTTAAGGCTGCATCTGAGTACCATGCATGGAAGACAATTGCGTTTCGCTGCATCTTTAAATAGAGCTCATGCACACCCTACAGATGCAACACAGAATTCTAACTATCAGTAGAAAAACATGAGTATTGATTGAAAGTTACACAATATAAACTTGAAGTTGTTCTCTACACAAGTCCATCTAAAAAGGAATATTTAGACATAATGAGAAAAAGAAAAGCTTGACTTACATCCACGGCTCTAGCTTGCAACTCCTTGTCATCCTCAACACCTGAAAGTAGTTTAATCTGAATGACGCTTCGGATCCGACGGTAAGTGTGATGTAGATGGCAATAATAATTGAGGGGTGTCAGTGCCAATGATCTTATTTGGCTTATAGGTAGGTTGAAGGCATCGGGGATAAATCACATACGACTAGGTTTGATGCCCCAAAGACCCACCAACCAGCTCACCGTCTAACCTAGAGGTAATCCTTTGGTGATCCCAATGTTTTATCAATGGGAGGTCATGGGGAACTTCACCACGAAAGTCAAACCTCTGGAAATATGAAATAATAAGAAAAGGGATACAACCGCGCAAGCGCATTGGATATTTCCTTGATTCAAGACTAGTAGCAACCATCTTATCCAACACATATGAACACCAGTCATATTGATTAAGGAGACTTACGTATTCAACTACCAATAAAAGCTTCATGTTGACCCCGTTTGATGTAGGGGCTCAGAATGTCCCCATACTGAACAACACAAACAGCCTACATAATGTTTCTCCCCCGTCTTCGTCTTCCTCAATCTCTTTTAATATCTTCCCTAAGGGAATAGGATCAGAAGCATTTGTCACACCATATTTCTTCCTCCACCGATCCTTAAGTTGCATAATTATAAGCCCAGCCGCCTCCTTCTTACGACCAATAAGTACTAGTTCGAGTTGCTTAGGACCGCGAGGTAACATGAACCAATCATGTACATCATGCTTGGTCAACATGAACTCTTTAAATTGAGAGGACCTAAACACATAGCTGCCATCTTTAAAAGCTTCGTAAAACAGTCGTACATCAACAGGGAACTATTTAAGCCTCATCTCGAGCAGCCCACCAAACCCGATACTCTTCAACGATTCTCGCTGCCTATCATTCAGCTCTGAAATCAATTTCACAAGCCTGTTACTGTGACACCCCCACATACCAAGGTGGCTTACTAGGACCATCCTAGCATGAGAGACCGTCACCATCTCGGTTACCCGAGGCAATGTATATCAAATTGACCATAAAGAAACATACTTTAGATAAATAAGTTTAAGTGATTACATATCCAAAACCCAAAACTGTAAAGTGAAATACATATGTTCCAAATTATCAGACCAACTGAAACAAATATAAGTTCAAGACACAGCGGACTCTAGTGATATGTGATGACTCCATCCTAGCTATCCCTCGCGCAGTCCATCTCATACCTGCTCAGTAACTGCTCACCATCTCTCAATGGATCACCACAGTTTTTAAAATAATTACCGAGGTCAGTTTACTGTATAATCAAAATAAGACAAGTACGATAAATATAAATAGCTATTCATCATCTACCTCCAACTCCCAATCACGACATATAACTAACTACACAGGAAAGTGTGTAGCCTTGCCAGTGGGGGACCGCAACCGTACCCACCTAAGCCCCCGCTCATCAACGAGCGATAATGATGTAGGAGTACTTGAAGAAAATGAAAATGAAGTCTTGCTTAGTCGAAATATAACTCAATTTCTGATGGATTCAAAATGGGCTCAAGTATCGTGAATATGATAACGTGGAGAAGCAATGGAGACGGGTTGGGGTCAGTCTAACCAACACGCAAACCGAGGGCTGCCTAGCTCGGTGCTGATGGAGGCTCTAAGATTATTAGTTTCCTTATTTTTGCTTTCCTAATTCTAGTCAATAAATTTAAGGTGGTATTGTTATTTCCTTATTATTTCTTTACTAATCTTAACAAGATTATAATAAGGCAATTTCCATCATAAGGGTCGGATTTCCTAATCAGTTTAGGATGATTTTGGGAAGTCTAGGGAGTTTGAGGTTGGCTTCTATCTAGTATAAATAAGGGTCTTATATATTCAGTTTTACACATTGAGTTTGAGAATTAATACAAATTTTCTTGTTGCTTATTGCTTGCGAGCTTTAAGGGTCTTATGTCTTTCTTGCGAGGGAGAGATTAGAGTGTGAGTTGATCCTTGCGCGGTGAGAGTCACAAAAACCAGTCGTGTGTTACAATCAATTTCCGTGCGAGGGAGGAGAGAGTGATCACGTCATATCCTTTTAAATTTTCGTTCAAAAACATATAAAAAAATCAAAAAAACAGTTTAATTTCCGCTGCATATTTTACAACATAAAACGAACATTCCAACATACTGTTCTAATCCTTAAAACCGAGTAGATTTTACATCAAATTGGTTACCAGAGCCAGGTTATTAATTTGTTTCATAACAAGTTAATCTTGGGAAGTGAAGATGCCAGGAGATGCCGGTTCAAGCAAGGGTACTAGAGACGTTACAAGCACACTTCAAACGTAAATAGATGAGATGAGAGAAGCTATGGCCAAGCTAAAATATATGATGAAGAACCTTCCAGTTGGACGAGGTAGAGAACGAAGTCCAAATCATAGTAGATCTCGTGGATCAGATTCTTATGATGCGATTTCTAAGCCTAGAAAGGAGAACAAGAACGATGATGATCGAGGTCCAAAGCTTGACATACTTGATTTCAATCGAGATTTGGATCCCGAGAAGTTTTTCGATTGGATTAGGCAAGCTGAACGAGTTTTCGAGTACAAGGAGTATGATGAGCATAAACAATTCAAGGTAGCTATTCTAAGACTTAATAAATATGCATAATCATTGTGGTAGGAGAACTTGAAGAAACAGAGAAAGCGAGATAAGAAGAACAAGATTGATACTTGGGAGAAACTAAAGAAGCATCTTATGTGGGGATTCTTACCAAGTGATTATGAGCAAGAAAATTACCTAAAGTTGCAGCCTTTATCACAAGAAAATCTGTCTGTGGCCGAGTATATTTAAGAGTTTGAAAAGATGATGATTCTTTGTGACTTAGAAGAGAAGGAATAGCTTAGAGTTGCATGATTTATCAAGGGTCTCACGCCCTCGATTGCTAGTAGAGTTGAAGTTCAGATTTACAATGGATTCGATGATGGTTGTAGATTGGCTCTAAAGTTTCAAAAGTAAGACAAAACAAGGAAATCCTATACTTATTCATGAGGAGCAAGTTCTGGCTCGAGCTCTTATTCCAAATAAACAACTAACAAGCAAAAGGAAGTTGTGAAAGAAGAGGTGAAAGACAAAGGTAAGGGTGTCGTGGAGCCTAAAAGTAACTCATTGAGACGATGTTTCAAATGCCAAGGCTATAGACACATGGCTAATGAATGTCCACAAAAGAGAGCACTCCCCGCTCAAGAATTACGCAACATGGTCCCAGAATTCGTCCAAACTGAACAGCCCATAGAACTGTCTGATATTGAGGAGAACGAAGAAGAATGCGTGCCCTATGATGTTGATCAGTTGAGTGAAGAGGAGTGTTTGGTAATTCGTAATCTTCATGTGGAAACAACTCCGGTTGAAGCTGAACAAAGGGAGCAAATATTTCACACTCGTTACAAGGCACATACTAAAATTTTCAATCTAATCATTGATAGTGCTTCATGTACCAATGTTGTATCAAAGGAATTAGTTGATGAGCTGAAATTACAAACCAAGAATCATGATAGAACTTATAAGTGGCATTGTTGAACGGAGACAATGGGATCCAAGTAAGGAAGTAAGCGTTGGTTTCTTTGAGCTTGGGACCTTATAATGATGATATTTGGTGCGACGTGATTCCTCTGAGTGCGTGCCATATTCTATTGGGACGACCATGGCAGTTTGATCGAAAGGTTGAACATGATGGAAGAACTAACATATATAGCATGACCAAGGGCAAAAAAAACATTCAATTTGAAGCCTTTATCACCTAATAAAATTAAGGAGCTGAAATAAAAGAAGGGGAGCTTATTCAAGGAGGCTCGTGAAGTTAAAGATGTTCTAGCTCGTGGAGAACAAGCCTATGTTCTTATGGTTCGAGATTTGGAGGCCAATGGTGAAAGTAGTAGCCGTGAAGTTCAATGGTTGTTAAAAGAATTTTGCGATGTATTTCCCGACGAGTTGCCGGTTGGATTACCTTCTTTAAGAGGTATTGAACATCAAATTGACTTAATTCCAGCAGCTCAATTGCCAAATAAACCAGCTTATCGTGGTAATCCCGAAGAAGCAAAAGAATTACAAAGGCAAGTGCAAGAGTTGATTGATAGGGGTTATGTTCAAGAAAGTTTGAGTCCTTGTGTCGTACCAGCTCTATGGGTGCCAAAGAAAGATGGGACTTGCAGGATGTGTATTGATAGTAGAGCCGTTAACAATATCACAATCAAATATCGATTTCCTATGCCGAGGTTGGATGATATGTTAGACGAGTTGAGTGGATCACGAGTATTTTTGAAGTTGGATTTACGAAGGGGTTATCATCAAATGTGAATTCGTGAAGGTGGCGAATGGAAAACAGCATTCAAGACTAAACAAGGTTTGTACGAATGGCTCGTTATGCCATTTGGTCTTTGCAATGCCCCTGGTTCGTTTATGTGGTTGATGAATGAAGTGTTGAGGCCATTATTAAACAAGTTCGTTGTGGTGTATCTCGATGACATTCTTATTTATAGCAAGAACAAGGAGGAACATATTGAACATCTTCGTGAAGGGTTTAAAATGCTACAAAAACAGAAGCTATATGGCAGATGGAGAAGTGCACATTCATGGTGCCAAGCGTGGTGTTCCTAGGTTATATTGTGGGTGAAAATGGTGTGAGCATGGATTCGCCAAGGTGGAGGCAATCAAAGCATGGCCGGTTCCTAAATCAACAACTTAGGTTCGTAATTTCCATGTTTTGGCGTCGTTTTATCGAAGATTTATTCAAAATTTTAGTACAATCATGGCACCTATAACCGAGTTGACGAAGAAGGGTGAATTTGTATGGACTACTAGTGTAGAGAAGGCTTTCGAAGAGGTAAAATCTAAACTAAGCTCCGCACCTATTTTAACACTTCCTAATTTCGATAAATTGTTCGAAGTTGAGTGGGATGTGAGTGGAGTTGGAATTGGGGCGGTTTTGATGCAAGATAAACGACCAGTAGCATTCTTTAGTGAGAAGTTGGGTGGTGCTCGATTAAATTACTCAACTTATGATAAGGAGTTCTATGCAATTGTGAGAGCATTGGATCATTGGGGTCATTATTTGTGACCTAAACCGTTTGTATTATATTCGGATCATGAAGCATTGAAGCATATTCATGGGCAACAAAAGTTAAATCTAAGACATGCCAAATGGGTTGAGTTTCTACAATCTTTTACTTTCTTATCAAAGTATAAGACGGGAGCTTCAAATGTTGTTGCTGACGCGTTGTCTCGAAAATATACTTTATTGTTCGAGTTAGATGCGAGAATGCTTGGATTTGAACATATCAGAGAACTGTACAAAACAGATCCAGAGTTCGCTAAGGAGATTATTGAGCCAATGGGGTTATATACTGTTGAAGACGGTTATCTATTCAAAGGAAATCGACTATGTATTCCTAATGGTTCAATTCAAGAGCTTTTGATTCGTGAGGCTCATGGTGGTGCAATAGCTGGACACTTTGGAGTAAACAAGACTAATGATATTATAAGTGAGCATTTTTATTGGCCAAAGATGAGCAAAGATGTGCAAGAGATCGTGGCTAAGTGTGTGGTGTGACAAAAAAGCAAAGAGAACGTTCACTAAGGGATTTTATAGGCCCCTGCCCGTACCAACACAACCATGGAATGAGGTAAGTATAGACTTTATACTTGGTTTACCTAGAACGCCAAGAGGAAAATATTAAATTATGGTTGTTGTGGATCGATTTTCAAAGATGGCACATTTCATCCCATGTCATAAAACTGATGATGCTACCAATGTTGCTGAACTTTCTTACAAAGGGATTGTTCGATTACATGGTATTCCACTTACTATTGTGTCGGATCGAGATGTGAAGTTCTTAAGCTACTTTTGGAAGACATTATGGAGGTTAGTTGGAACAAAGTTGTTATTTAGTACTTCTCATCATCCACAAACAGATGGACAAACTGAGGTGACTAATAGAACTTTGGGAAGCTTGTTACAAGGTTTGGTTAGCAAGAGTACGAAAGATTGGGATGTTAAGTTAGCTCATGCTGAGTTTGCATACAATCGCACGCCATCAATGATGACTAGAAGATCACCATTCGAGATTGTTTATGGGGTGAATCCGTATCTTCCTATTGAGTTGGTTTCTATACCAAAGAAACATGTGATAAGTTTCGAAGCAAAGGAAAGACAAGCTGCATTTTTTTGAGTTTGTGACCAAGTTATGGCACAAATCGAGAAATCTAATGCTAGATACAAGGAGAAAGCAAATAAACATTGGAAGAAACCTGTTTTCAAAGTTGCAGACTTAGTATGGTTACACTTGAGGAAGGAACGTTTTCCATCCAAAAGGAAGAATAAGTTGATGCCAAGAGCCGATGGACCATTCAAGATACTTGAGAGCTATGGGACTAATGCCTACAAGCTAGAATTCCCATGTGAGTATGGAGGTGTAAGTGTGACATTCAATGTTGGAGATTTGTCACCATACTTAAATGATGAAAATTTGAGGTCAAATTCTCAAAAAGAAGGGGAGAATGATGCAGGAGCACTTGAAGAAAATGAAAATGAAGTCTTGATTAGTCGAAATGTAACTCACATTTCTGAAGGATTCAAAATGGGCTCAAGTATCGTGAATATGATAACATGGAAATGCAATGGAGACGGGTTGGTGTCGATCTAACCAACACGCAAACCGAGGGCAGCCTAGGTCGGTGCTGATGGAGGCTCTAAGATTATTAGTTTCCTTATTTTTGCTTTCCTAATTCTAGTCAATAAATTTAAGGTAGTATTGTTATTTGCTAATTGTTTCTTTACTAATCTTAGCAAGATTGTAATAAGGCAATTGCCATCATAAGGGTCGGATTTCCTAATCAGTTTAAGACGATTTAGGGAAGTCTAGGGAGTTTGAGGTTGGCTTCTATCTAGTATAAATAGGGGTCTAATGTATTCAGTTTTACACATTTAGTTTAAAAATTAATACAAGTTTTCTTGTTCGTTATTGCTTGCGAGCTTTGAGTGTCTTATTTCTTTCTTGCGAGGGAGAGATTAGAGTGTGAGTTGATCCTTGCGAGGTGAGAGTCACAAAAACAAGTCGTGTGTTACAATCAAGTTCCTTGCGAGGGAGGAGAGAGTGATTACGTCATATCCTTTTAAATTTTCGTTCGAAAACATATAAAAAAATAAAATAAAAAGTTTAATTTCCACTGCATATTTTACAACATAAAACGAACAGTCCAACATACTGTTCTAATCCTTAAAACCGAGTAGATTTTACATTAGATAACCCTGTCCATTAATGTGCACATCCCCTCCTGTGGCGGGTTCCACAGAGGGCGAAACTAGGGCGTGAAGCCACTCCCGTAAGTGACTCCACTCAGGCGAGGACACACCTCGCGAACATCACCATTAACCACCCCAACTCCAACACCCAACTCAAATCCAACAACAACAGATATTCACAATATCAATCGTACAACAATCACAATACAATCTTAAATCAATTAACAATAAACCAGGTAGGGAAACCCTACCTTCTCGTAATCTGTTATGCCGAAACCAATCATAGAAATGCACAAGTGTGGACATGGGACCACCTACACGCCGAGCCGATCTGTCGGATGTATAGCGGTCTTTTGAAAGCCACGCAAGACGGCGTAAAAATGCCTTCGACCGGATCGTTTTAGATCAGTCGATTTCGTCTCGGTAAGGGTCTCGAAATGATTAGAGATGTTCGGAGTCGCCACCAAGCATTTGTGGAATGCTTGGAACCCGTTTGAATCCACATTATACCTCGGTCAAACGAAGCGTAAAGCAGTGTTTGACATAGGTACTAAAGATAAGGAATCGTCCCTCTTTAGCATCCTATCTCTAGAATGACTCTCGTACGCCCTGGATAAGGTCGTCCACTATCCAAAGTTTATGAGTAAGAGGTGAAGGTACGTATTGGGAAGCCCTTTAATCAGACACCCAATCCCGCCCGCAGTAGCGGCCTCTACTGATCGATCTTGTTTGGTTGAATGCAAAAGTTGATAAAACGGTTTAAATCCAATAATTTTAACCTAACATGTGAGAGCTTTCTAAGTCGGTTGATTTAATCCAAGTATCAAGTATAATATGTCGAGTTGGATTTATGGTTGATTTGCATGCAAGACGGAAATTAAACATCCATTTACCAAATTAGGTTTATGGTGCATAACGTGATCCATTTGTCTTAATAAGACGTTTTGCAAATATGGTTTTTAAATGAGCAAGTTAGTCATCTGATCCGTCCTATACCCGGGTTAGCTGGAGTCGGGATCGTCCTAGAATAATGCTGGAAAGGGAATAGACCTTGCACCAGGCAACCAGATGAGGCGCGAGCCTATTGGCGATGTAAGGGGGTCTCCCCTGGTTTGAAAATAGGAAAAGAAAATGGCCTGTTTAAGCGCGGGTCAGTCAACGGTATAAGACGCATTCTGACCATTGAAAAACGTATATAAAACGTATTGAAAATGGGTATTTGGACCCGTTTTGGTTTGAAAGGACCGTTTAGGTCGTATTTGTGTTGATTTGAGGAACGAGACTTGAATAATCATCATTGTTTTGATGATATTCGATGTCGGGTTCGACTTTATAAGCTTGATATGAATAGTTTTGAAAGTAATTTTGAACTAATTGTTTTAAGTTCATTTGAATATAATTAGTCGATACTCATCATCGTACTCGGGTTAAAATTCAACATGGTATGTAGAACCAAGGATGACTTTGTGTTGGTGACTAATACATTTATTTTGAAAATGTAAAGAAATGATGAAAGGCTTTAAAATACCTTCCAAAATGTAAAGAAATGAAATAAAAGGCTTTAAAATACCTCGTAAATGTAATTAACCAAATATTATCACCAAAACACGGATTAAACCGTCATGGTATTAAGAACCAAGGTGAAAAATGTTTTATGGTTAAAACTAGTAAAATAAAATAAAAATGGTTTTGAAAATATTTGAAATGGTAAAACCGATTATAAATATGAAAATAAATTAAAGAGGAAAGACGAGAACAAACACGGCTGAGTCTGACTTGGGCACCCCATTGAGGCGCGAGCCTCTGTGCATAGCAAGGGGCTTCTGTCTCAGGCTAAAACGCAGTTTTGGCTCGTCTAACCTATATTTGGATCGTGTTATGCATGATTTAGCATATTGTAGTCATGAAACCAGTAAAGACATGATAAAAGAAGGATTTTTACACCCTCATACTTACATGCTTGGTTTATGGCGAGAAACCGACGTAAGTGTATCAACTCGTTTGGTCGGAAAAGACTCGGTTTAAAACCGTTTTAGTAAGTAAAAAGAGTGTTTTGTTAAGTTTAGTGATGGTGTAGGGGTCGAAGTGGTCGGCAAGTGATTTAATGTATGATGACGGTACCAAACAATGTGTAAGGCTTGTATTTACGATCGGTAGGCCGTAAATACGCGTCGGATTGTAACTTAGGAAGTCGAGTCGAGAATTTTAAGAGAGAAAAGAGGGGGCGGACACTCTCGTAAGTTCTCAAATGATGGCATTTGAGAGGTATTTATAGGAAAATGAGTGGTTGTGTGAGTTTTGAGCGACGTGGCCACCTGGGCTGCTCAAAGAGGCGCGAGCAATGTAGCACGTCTTCGAGGTGTCTTGTCACTATCACACAAATGCAATCATGATTTGTTCTATCCTAGGATTTGTATGCACATGTTTGGTACTTGACCATACATGAATCCGGGAAATCTTAACATGGAAGCATTTGAATGGTTTGTTTTTTGTGTTTGACTCGGTTTGACTCGTTGTTGGAGTCGGGATTTAAATTTTGAGTCGGTTTTTTGTCCGGTGTCGGTTTTGACCCTAGTTAGCATCATTGCGACCCCGTCGTCATGCATTAAACACTCCAGGTACTTTTGAAAAGTTTTGAAATGTTTTATTTTCGAAATCGTTTTAAGTTTTCTGACGTAAAGTTGTACACGCACTGTCAATCAAACGTCGCGATTCCAAAGCATGTTGTAGTCTGATAATCATCGGATGTTTTTTGGAGTCTTAGCTGATATCGGGTATCTATAGAGCCCCCACTTTGACTGAGGCTTGGATAGGGTGAAAGTCAAAGTAGAGCCCCCTGGTCAATCAAAGATTACAACCTGGAGACCCAAGCGACATCAAGGCGGCTCGAAAGGATTCGGGCTAAGGACCTGCCGTTGGGAAAGTGACGCCAAGAAAACTCGAGGGTACGAGCAAAGGACCTGTCGTCGGCAACAGTTTAGAGTCTATCGACTGTCTGCGCGGGTCGTTGAAAGTCCGTTAGACTACGTAAAAAGGCTCGCCAGCCATAAGAAGGAGTCATACCTGAGGCATCTTCGGATATGTCCTTGCGTTTTTATGGACAAAGGCTCGCCAGCTAGGGTGCGTACGCGAGGAGGGCTTACCAGCCGCAGCGCGTTGTAAGGCTCGCCAGCCATGGGGCGTATATGAGGAGGGCTCGCCAGCCACGATGCGTTGTAAGGCTCGCCAGCCATGGGGCGTATATGAGAAGGGCTCCCCAGCCGCGATGCACTTTATGGCTCGCCAGCCATGGGGTGTATATGAGGAGGGCTCGCCAGCCGCGATGCGGTGTAAGGCTCGCCAACCATGGGGCATATATGAGGAGGCTCGCCAACCGCGATGCGTTGTAAGGCTTGCCAGCCATGAAGCGTAAATGAGGAGGGCTCACCATCCGTGATGCGTTGTAAGGCTTGCTAGCCATGGGGCGTTTATGAGAAGGGCTCGCTAACCGCGATGCGTTGTAAGGCTCGCCAGCTATGGGGCATATATGAGGAGGGCTCGCCAGCAGCGATGCGTTGTAAGGCTCGCCAGCCATAAGGCGTATATGAGTAGGGCTCGCCAGCCGTGATGCGTTGTAAGGCTCGCCAGCCACGGGGCGTATATGAGGAGGGCTCGCCAGCCGCGATGCGTTGTAAGGCGAACTCTTTATGCCGCCGTGAAAATAGTGAATTTTGAATTTCACTATTATCGTTTTTGAAATTAGCGAGTTCCGCGAGGAAGCCCCCTGTTGACATTTGAAGGAATAGTGAATTTTGAATCTTCACTACTCGGTTTTGAAGTGGCGGTTTTAATCGCCGTTTGTTTGAATTTTGGAGGAAATAGCGAATTTTGAATTTTCGCTATCACGTTTGAAGTGACGGTTTATGTTGCCGCCGTTGACATGTGAAGGAAATAGTGAATTTTGAATTTTCACTATTATTTTTAAAATGACGGTTTTAATTGTCGTCGTTTGAAATTTTAAGAAATAGTGAATTTGAATTTTCACTATTATTTTTTTATTTGCAAAGTGGCGGTTTTAATAGCCGTTTGTTTGGAATTTTGAAAGAAAATAGGGAATTTTGATTTCACTATTTGCTTTTGTATTTGAAAAATGACGGTCCTTAATGTCGTCATTGAAAATTTGAAGTTTGATAGGAAATTGGGCCAAAGCCCAAATTCAGCTACAGTAGAGCAGGGAGCACCCCATTGAGGCGCGAGCAACTTGGCGAGGTAAGGGGGATTCTCTATTTTCCTGTAAAAGACGCGAGAATGGCTTGCTCGTCATTCATTCTTCGTCTTCCTCACACAAACTCGAAAACCCACGGAAAATCGCCATTGTTAGTCTTCTTGCTTGCTCCTATTCGTGCCATTATCAACATGTCATCTCAAGGTACGTATTTCCTTTTGAATCCATTTGAATTTGTTGGTCTTTTTATAAGATTGAATTTGGGCGAAATGTTTACCCTTGAGAATCGATTTGGGCGTTCTTGATTGAGCCCATTTCGAGTGAAATTGATGATTACATTAGGTTAGAAACCTATTTAGGCGTATAAGGGTGCTTTTAGTTTGCATTTTGGTCCCCGTTTGCGTCCCCTATGCTCGAAAAACGTGAGTGAGGCGAAGAAACCAACTCATTTCACAATGCCAAGTTTATTTGCTTGGATAGTGGGTCCCACTAGGTTGCATTATAGTCGGGAAAGACCGTATTTGCCATTGTGGACCTTTGTTGGTTATTGTGGGCAAAATTAGAATTTTTGCCGTTTGTGGTCTTATGTCTGACAAAATAAGCGTCTGTTCGGGCTCGAATTGAGGTAGTTTGTCTTGAAATGGACCTCATTGGTAGTTTGGGTCGGTTTGAGGCGTGATAAAGATCACGTTGCCTTGTCGTGGTCGTATTTTGAAATTTTGACCGGTTTGTGCTCAAATTGGCGTAGGAATTTCCTTTTTGAGCCGTAGAAAAATACCCCATTATATTGGGAATGTATTTTGGTTTGTTGGCGGACCTTGTGCGGGTCTTGAGATGCCATTGTTGTCTGTTGTTGATTTGACTCGTCTTTTGCTTGAAAAGAAGGGCGAGTCGTTTTTTTTTGTGCGTTTTTTGTAAATTGTTTTTGTTTGGTTGGGTTTGGGCGGGATTGCCCTTGTTCTGATTTGCTGGTTTTTTTTGGATTTGTCCATTTTACGCCGTCGTAAGGCCTAAATTTCGGCTGACATTCTTTGATTGCATGAGAGTGTTAGAGACCTGCTGGGTCCCTTGCTGCGACTTTGGAGGAGCATTTTGGGACAGGGCCGGTTAGTACTCCGGCCAGTGCACCTGTCGTGACAGTGGAGGATGCCTCTGAGGAAGAGGGACCCCCCGAAGAGACTGTTAGGGCTGAGGGGGCGGCTGAGGTCCGTGAGGGGCTCGTTTTTTGGGTAGCTGGTGCTGAGGGATCCATTGGGGCTTGGGAGGAGCCTGTTGTTGAGGCTGCTCACGTTGAGAGAGCTCAAACAGGGCCTGAGGCTGGTACCTCTGGGAGGACTATTACCAGGAGGAGGAGGGTTCCTCGGCCGACTAGACGGATGTTACAGAACGTCGTTAAGGTCATCGATATGCCTCCTATCCTTCATGTTGAGTCTCGGGGTCAGAAGACACGGAGGGCGGAGACGGTTGAGGACGACGCCTATGTCGCAGGTTGGGACGTTAGACGGGTTAAAGCCCTGCGGGGGTTGAACCTGCGGGCGACACCTGCTTGGGCAGAGAGTTTCGATGGTAGCCAGTTGTTGCTTCGACTTGACAGGCACATCTCCTACCGCGCGCACGAGGGCTTGGTAAGTTTTAGCATTTCATCGAATCTTCGTTGTTTTTGAAGTGTCAGACCTGAATAGGTGTTCTGACATTGTTTGTTTTTTATTTCAAGAGATTGGGACCATGAGGACTTTCTCAGGTTTCACTACCTGTCTAGGCTTCTACGGCGTTCTCCGAGCCGGTACGAGGGCGTTGATAGAGAGGTCAGCTTTTGGGCCGTTGGTGGCTGCTTGGCAGGACATTCACAGGTCTTCGATTACGTCGAACCTGTGTCTGATTCGTGCCATGTTGGATCGATACTGGGATACGACGTCGTCGTTCCACATGGAGTTCGGGGAGGTCGGTGTGACCTTAGAGGATTTTTCCATGATATCCGGCCTCCCGTGTGGCGAGATGCCTGTAGAGTTCACGGAGACACCGGAGAGGGTGTCTTCTCCTGCGGTGACTCGTCTGATCGGGGCTGTATTGCCCGAGCCTTCTAACGTTACTCCGTACCTGATCGCGAGCTCGTATGTGAGAGACCACTTCAGAGGGAGAGCGGTGGGTTACGCTCCGACGTCGTTGGCGAGTCCGGAGGCTGAGGCTAGAGATAACGCGCAGGAAGCGTGGTTGTGGTTATGGTACTTCTTGGGTGCCACGTACTTTGGTGACAAGGGTGAGCGCTTGTCGACCAAGGTACTTCCTCTGCTTGCTGAACTTGACACTTTGGGTCAGTTTGACTGGGTTACACCGGCTTTGGCGAGTTTTACCCGGTACATGCACGCAGCAGTGCGTCCGGAGGTAGTGGGGGATGGTAGTGCCCCTGCTTTGGTTGGGCCCGACCTCATCTTGGAGGTAAGAGCAGTTTTTGTAGTTTTGAGTTTGATTTTGATTTTGATTTTGATTTTGGCAATTCTTTGGAAAGACTGGCTGATTTGTGTTTGTTGTGTTTGGTTACAGGCTTGGTTGTATGCTTACTTCGTCTCTCTGCGTCCAGGGACTACGGGTGGTGTCCCTTCGACTTACCCTGCTGTGAGGGCTTGGACAGTGGCTCAGAAGAAGTCGACCAAGTCGGCTTACGAGGATTGTAGGCGTCGTGTGAACGCCGTTCGAGTTGCTGACGTGAATTGTCGTTCCTTACTCCTTCTTCTTTATAGAAATAGATAGAGATAGGATGACGAGGTAGCTTAGGAAGCCCCCAGTCGATTGAGTAGCTTTGTCTTGGATGCAGTTTGTCGGGTGGCCTTGGGAGCACTAAACAGAGGTGTCGGCCGCTGTCAGGGAGCGTCTGCTGCCTCGCAGCTCCCAGCATTTGTACATGGAGACGGCAATCGAGCCGGTTTGGTACCTGGGTGAGCGTTTAGCTCGTCAGTGCTTTACTGAGACTTTCGTGGTACCGATCGACCCGCCTAGGGTGTTGTTCCTGGAGTGGACTCCCGACGAGGTTGAGGAGCACCTTAACGGTCAAGGAGGTGAGGAGCTGTTACTGCGAGAGATCGACTATGACACCTTTCGGTTGTCGAGGCTTGCCTGGTACCCGATCGAGGTATGTTTTCTTCAGTTCTTTCGTTTTCATTACCTCTTTGATAGGATGGTTTGTTAGCTTTGATGTGGGCCCAAATTGCAGCGAGTCAACATGCTGATGAGGACTCAGCCCCCAGTTTTCCCGGCGGAGACCACCTTTCAGGGGCCGGGTAGTGAGGAGCTACAGTTGAACTTGCCATAGCCTGTGGTCGCTGAGGTGACCGACGTTGTCATAGAGTGGAGGTTGGTCGTTTTGAGGGTGAGTTCTTGACCTGAACATTTTTCCTCATTTACGTTTTGCCTTGCATTGTACTGAAAGACCTTCTTGGCTATAGGTGACGACCGCTAGTCACCAGGCTTTGTGGCGGATGGCCAACCGCTAGAGGGCGCTTGCCGGTGTCCTTGCTGTTAGGGAGGCTCGGCTTTCTCAGGTACTTTTTTGTGTGTAGTTTTTGTGTATTTTTTATTGTATTTCACGTTATTAGATCTTGATGACCTGTATTGTGTTTTGTAGGGTACTGCGGATCCGGCGGAGCTTTCTCGGGTCGACGACCGAGGCCTAGGGGTTGGGGATCACCCGTCGAGACCAGGAGTCGAGGCGTCGTGAGGACGTGCTGTGGAGCCGAGATGCGGAGATTGCCTCTCTCAAGGCTTAGTTGGCTGCAGCGGAGGAGCTTCATGTCGAGATGGAGCGCGAGACGCTGGAGAGTTCTCCGGAGAGGGAGTTTGAGTAGATGGTGGTGTCTGTCTTGCCCGCGACTCCTCGTGAGACCGGGACTGGTCCGGCGGGAGGCACTGAGTAGTCGTAGCAACTTGTCCGTGTCTTGGACACTTGCTTGTACACATTTATATTTTGCGTGAGGCGGTTTGTATATATGTGTTTTTGGATTGTGGTTCATTTTATGATTTTTGGCTTTTTTGTGTTGTGTTTTGGAGGAGCGCTGTCGGCTGTCAATTTCCCTTTTGCTTTGCATCAGTTCCTGCATCGTTAGTGTAGAAAACAGGCAACAGGTAACACGTATGCGTAAACGTAAACACGTAAAAGGCACTCGATTGAAGACAAAATTTAACCGCGATGACACGAAATTAAAAATTGAAATTTGAAATTTGAAATGACATTTTGAAAATTCCGTGACAAGTCCTCGTATTCGGACCTCTTAAAAAGAAATTGATTTGAAAATTTGAGCAATTAACTCGTGTCTTGAATAAATTGCATCGAGATTGTTGAAATTGATTTGTGACTCGAAAAAATTCAAACTCAAACCGCCAGGGGTGAATTTTAGAAAAGGTTTTTACGAGGGTATTTGATTTGATTTTTTTGTGAGATCAAGACTCGAATTTGTGAGTGCTTGAAATTTTGAGGAAAACTGACGTCGTGTTATCAATTTTCAATTTTTATTTTTGCTGGGAAATTGCGAAAAAGCGAAAATATTTCGGAATTTTGATTGACATGGAAACGATCCGTCGCGAATCGGGGCGACTAGCCGTTCCCCCTTTTAAAAAAAGAAAGAAAAATCCGTATGTTTAAAGCCGCGTCAAGGAAACTGTGTCGGATTTCGTAAAACGCGAAGACAAGAAAATGTGAGTGTGAGGAAACACAAAATGTCCCAGACCATCCCGAAGAGGTGCGAGCATTCCTGTTGGAGGTTTGAGGTGTCAGGAGAAAACACAACTTGAAAGGGACAACTCAAGGTGGGAATCCTGAGAATAGGCCTAAAGAGGAGCGAGCTATTTGGCGATAGGAAGCAACTCTCCCTTTTTTCTGAAAAACGCGCTGATCGTTTTGTATAAATAGGGATATTCGTGCTTCATTGTTTCATCATCCGTAACACAAAACATCTCTACAAAACCTCTTCTTCTTCTTCTTCCACAAAAATATTTCATGGATCCCTTTGAGAATGTGTTGCGACAATGGTGCCGAGATTTGTCGCCTCCCGAAAAGTATCAACTCATTTGCATGGGAGTTGGTCAATTGTTGGTGCTCCGTCAAGTCAAGGTGCAATCCTCATTTCTCGAGGCATGTTCTCGGTTTTGGGATTCGAAACACCATGTTTTCGTTTTCCCGAAAGGTGAAATTTGTTCACCTGCCGAAGAAGTTGGAGCCATTGGTGGGTGGCCGGGTTGTGTTCCGGTGCTTCCTCCGACTCGGTTGTGCTACAATGAGAAATTCCGTTCAATGTTGGGCTTGTCGACAAGTCAAGTCAACTTCCTTCCTGCTCCACATGGTGTGGATATGTTGGCTCTTTTCAACATCTTTTCAAACTGATTGGATGCAAATGTTTAAGAGGTGGCTAGGAGAAGGGCTCTTGCCTTTTGCCTTGTCCATGTATACCTCTTCGTTGATGCTTTGAATAAGGAGGGGCCGAAATGCTATGGTAACATGACCCTTGTACATGTGGTTGAGCAAATGGAGCATGGTAGGGATCCATCATGGTTGGTGCTTGGTGAGATCATCCAAGCTTTGGACAAGAAGGGTTCTAGTGGAGAAGCTCCCTCGTTTGGATCTCCAAGGATCCTCCAAGTGTGGCTATTGGAGAGGCTAAGGTATGTAGAGCCTCCGGTTGATTCTTCTTCTTATTCTTTCCCTCACCTTACCATGAGGAAGAAGTTATACTCGGATAGTTTGGCTTCCACCGAGGCCTATTGGGCCGCAAGATTGGCGGAGGAGGGTGGTCCTCATATCCGTTGGGTGGTGCCATGGTGGCACTTAAGGTCCTTCATGGGGTTGCCCGCTACGGGTGCTAGTCCTCGTTCTTTGATGGTGGTAGGTTTGAATGTTGCTTCCTTCGTTTATCCCGAAAGGCTCATGAGGCAAATTGGGCGTCAACAAAAGGTGCCCGCACAAGATACCCTTGTCCAAGAGAATGTTTTCCGGAACTCCGAGCTTGTGGAGGTCTTCGAAAGTTGGTGGGCCAGTCGGCTGCTTTGGGAGGTACCAAACCCCGTTGCCACGCCATGGGTGACTCCCGCTTATGTCAAGTGCTCAAGAGCTTCGTCCTTGGAAGAGAGGTCCAGATACCGTAAGGACGAGGTTGTCGACTTGAAGTATTGAGAGGTTGGCCAGGCCAACCGTGCCTTCTTTGAGGATTATGTTTATGGGGTTAGCCCGGATGTGATTAGACCACCAAAGAGGAGAAGCTCGGGTCCCAAAAATATAGTGGACCGTGCATGGGCTCATTTTGGGCCGAACATGGGATCTTGCAATAAACCAGAGGCCGTTGCCGTTGTAGATCCGTTAAGGATCCGTTACGAGGAGGAAATCCATGCTAGGCGGGCCAACAAGAAGATTAAGGGGAAGATATACCCCGAGGGAAAAGGCAAGGGTAGAATGAAGACCTCAATTACCCACTTTATTATTATGTTGTATTATTGTTGTGAGTTTTTTTATTTTGTTGTACTAGCTATGTTTTTTGTGTTTTGTGCTAGTTTTTTTGTGTGAGTTGTTTTAATCGACACCTTAGCTTTGACAAGTTGTAGGCTAGTCGACCTTTATTTGTTGTTGAAATTGTAATCCCTCCCATTATTAATTAAATAAGAGGATTGCTCGTGTCGAAATTGTGAACGCTTGTTTCTTCCATCCATTTTGTAAAGGCAATTCTGTTTGAATCGTCCTAAACATTTGCACTTGGGAAACGGGATTTTTGTGGGAAGGAAGAAAGGCTCTTTTTCGTATTTTTGTGAGGATTCCTCCTCCCCCCCCCCCCCCCCCCCCTTTTCTTTTGATGGGGATGTTTTTTTTTTTTTTATTATGGGGATGGTTGTATCCTTCTTGTGTAAGAAAGGACTGCCTACGTATCCGGCTGAAAAGGTGAAATCAAACCATGATCGTAGTTCGAAATTTTTGTGGTTGTATCCCTCATGTATAAGAGAGACTGCCTACGTATCCACCTGAAGAGGTGAAATCAAACCATGCTCGTAGTTCAGGGTTTTTTTTAGTTCAAATGGATGTTGCCTTTGACAGATCAAAGGACATTCGAAACGGGCAAGGTGCCGCAACTTAGACTCGATAAAACATGCAATTTCAAATCAGAACGCGTTGAGGAACTTGACTTGAAAAGGGTTAAGGTGGTCGCTAGTTGTAAAACTAGGGTTAGGTTGTTGGTTGCTATGGTTCAAGGGTAGTATTTCTTGAGTTGGTCTAGGTTGGTTGGGTTTGTAAAATCCTCCCCGTCTAGGTCACTCAGTCTCCCTGCGCCCCAGGAAAGTATTTTCTTGACCAGGTATGGCCCAGCCCAGTTGGGTTTTAATTTCCCCCTCGGATCGACGGGTAATGCTGCTCGAACCGACTTGAGGACCAAGTCACCCTCCTGGATGTTCCTGGGTTTAACCTTCTTATTGAATGCCCGTTGTATACGTCGTTGGTATAGCTGGACATTGTGCAAGGCGTTGAGCCGTCGTTCGTCTAGAAGAGTAAGTTCTTCGTACCTTCGACGGGTCCATTCCGCCTCAGGGACTTGACTCTCCAGTAGGATGCGGAGAGAAGGGACCTCTAACTCTACCGGTTGGACCGCCTCCATACCGTATGCTAAGTAGAAGGGCGTGGCGCTTGTCGGTGTTCAAATGGAGGTTCGGTATCCCAAGAGTGCGGATGGGAGTTTTCTCGGCGAATCGCGGTAGTTGTCTTGCATTTTCTTGATAATGGTAACAAGAGTTTTGTTAGCTGCCTCCACCGCTCCGTTGGTTTGGGGATGGTATGGGGATGATCGATGTCGTTTGATCTTGTATTTGTCCAGCAAGGCCTGAGTTTCCGCCCGAAAGTGAGAGCCTTGATCGCTAATGATTTCATAGGGTACCCCATATCGGCAGATGATGTTGTTTTGGATGAACTAGGCCACTTGTTTGGCGGTCAAGACTTGCATATGACCGTGCTTCCACCCATTGGGTGAAGTAGTCGATGGCGACGAGGACGAAGCAATGCTTCTTAGTTCCTATCGGGTTGACTTTCCCGATGATGTCAATGCCCTAGGTGGAGAAAGGTCAGGGTGATGTCATGGTGTATAAAAGGGATGGTGGTATGTGTTGTATGTTGGTGAAGATTTGGCAATTGTGGCAATGTTTGGCGTACTTATGACAATCGGCTTCCATGGTGGTCTAATAGTAGCCTAGCCGCATGATTTTCCGGGTAAGCATCATTGCGCTCATGTGAGTGCCACATTCTCCATCGTGGACCTCTCTCATTACTTTTTTGGCTTTGTGATGGTCAATGCAAAGGAGGAGAATTCCTTAGGGTGTTCTTTTGTATAGTTGATCTTGGTACATCACAAATTATGATGCAAGTAAACGGATGGCTCTTTGTCCTCTTTGATCAGAGTTAGGAGGGAATTCATTTTTAGTTTTGTAGTTTAGGATGGCTTGCTACCAAGGTTCGACATGGCTTTCCTCGTCGTTGTTGATGGCACAGATGTGAGCTGGCTCACTCCTTCTCTCGACACATTGGGACATTGATGTCATGTCGTCGGGTATGTTGACGAGCACGACAAGTTTCGCTAGGGCGTCAGCAAATTGATTTTCCTCTCGTGACAAGTGTAAATAGTCGACTTGGTCTAAGAACTCGGCCTCTTGATTGATTTTCGCTCGGTAGGGAACTAAGCTGTCACTTCGTATTTTCCATGATCCGGATACCTGATTGCTGATGAGCGAGGAATCGCCGTGGACCCTCAGTCTCTTGATGCCAAGTGAGATGGCTTCTTGTAGGCTGATAAGGCATGCTTCATATTCAGCGGCATTATTGGTGACGGCGAAGTCTAGCTTGACCGAGATCGGAACATGTTCTCCTTCCGGCGATATTAGAAGGATTCCTACCCCGAAGCCTCTCAGATTAGATGCACCATCGAAGTATAGGTCCCATGCGTCGGAATCGGCACAAAGGATGTCTTCGTCACGAAGTGACCATGTGTCGGTCGTTGGATCCTCCTTGACGGGATTCTCTGCTAGGAAATCGACAACTGCTCTTCCCTTGATAACCTTGAGGGGTACAAACTTAAGATCAAACTCGGACAGCATGAGTGTCCATCTCGACAGCCTTCTGTTTAGTACGGTTTTTTCGAAGAGGTATTTGACCGGGTCTATCTTGGAATAGATGTGGACCGTGTAGCTGAGCATGTAATGCCGCGGCTTCTTTGTTGACCATACTAGGGCAAGGCACGTCTTTTCCCGTTGAGTATACCTTGTCTCATACTCAATGAACTTTTTGCTAACGTAGTAGATGGCTCGTTCTTCGCCGTCGAAAGTTTGTGCTAGCATTGCTCCCATGGCTGTACCGATGACGGTCAGGTATAGGGATAAAGGAATCCCTGGTTGAGGTGGCATGAGGACAAGAGGCTTGGATAGGATTTCCTTTATCTTGTCGAAGGCCTTTTGACAGTCGTCGTTCCAATCGGTGTGATCGGAGGCGCGAAGTTTCTTGAATATTGGTTCACAGATCATGGTGAGCTTGGCAATGAAGCGGCTGATGTATTGAACCTGGCCGAGAAATCCCCGAATCTCCTTCTCGTTCTTAGGCCGTGGCATTTGTTGAAGGGATTTGATTTTGGTTGGATCAATCACAATGCCTCTTTTGCTGACGATATGTCCCAAGAGTTTTCCGGAGGTGACCCCGAATGCACACTTCTGAGGATTTAGTCTCATGTTATATTTCCGCAGATGAGCGAAGAATTTTCGGAGGGCGCTGATGTGGCCATCCCGTTCTCTTGATTTGACAATCTTGTCATCGACATATACCTCTACCTCCTTGTGCATCATATCATGTAGGAGAGTGGTAGCGGTTCTTTGATCGGTAGCTCCGGCGTTGATGAGGCCGAAGGGCATGACCGTGTAGCAATATGTACCCACTGTGTAGTGAAGGCAGTTTTGTGCATGTCCTCCTCAGCCATTTTGATTTGGTTATACCCAGCATACCCGTCCATGAATGATAGGAGAGCATGTTCGGCAGTATTGTCCACCCGAATGTCAACATGTGGCAAAGGGAAGTCGTCATTTGGACTTGCCTTGTTCAGATCCCTGAAGTCGACGCAAACCTGAATTCTTCCGTCTTTCTTCGGTACAAAAATGATGTTGGCCACCCAGTCAGAGTATTCAGACACTTTGATGAAACCGGCCTTGAACTGTTTATCCACTTCTTCTTTGATTTTGAAGGCCCATTCAGGACGCATCCGGCGCAGTTTTTGCTTTACGGGTTTAGTTCCGGGCTTAATGGGTATTCGTTGCTCTGCAATTTCCCTGTCAATCCCAGGCATCTCTCTGTAAGACCAGGCGAATACGTCCTTGTATTCGTGGAGGAGGTCAATGAACTGTTGTCTTTCCGAGGGGTCAAGGGTTATCCATATCCTAAGTTTTTGAGGTGTGTTGTCGGTTCCTACGTTAATAGGTTCGGTCTCCTCAATGATGGGGGTTCTGATTTCCCGTTTGTCAAGTTCTTTGGCTAGGTGAGGTGGGTAGTCACTCAAGTCAAATTCCTCATAGTCATTCATAATTGCATTGCAGTTAAATTGAGACGAGTCATAAGCAAACTTAGCGTTCATTAAGTTGACACGAGCGAAAAGCTCGGACAGGACAGACATCTCATGGTTAGTCAGAAGCGACACAGCAGAGGAGGTGGCCCCTGGAATAGGCTCCGGGTTGTCACCTTTCATGGGAGTGGGGATGACCCTAGTAGACTCAGCCTCTGAATCAGCCACAAGCTTGTGATAAAACAGTGGGAAGGGGACCTTATTTGGGCCATCAGGAGTGTTAGGAGCTATGACAGACTCTGACTCCGACTCTGACTCAGATTCTTCTTCACCTCCCTCTTTGAACATAGGGCCTTCTCCAGTTGTGATCTTGAGAATGCGGCCTTGGCGATCGGTCCACTTGATGGTCTTCCTCCAGCCTTGTGTAGCTTTCTCTAGGTCAGTATCAGAGATCAAGGTGGTGGGGTCAAATTGGTTATCCTTTAGATCGATGTTGATGATTTCCTCATAGTCGAGGTGTTTAATGTTATCCTCTCTGAAGAGAAGAGTGATAGCTTGTCCGTCGAGGCATGAGGATGGCCTAAACTCAGTTGATGCAGCTTCGGTGTTGTCGGGGATGAAGTAGCAGTCCTGGAAGACTTCCATACCCAGGTGCCTGACTTTGGCCACAGAGTCATAGATCGGCTCCGGAAAGCCATGGTAGAGCTCGGACTCTCCCTCGGGGACAAAGTATCCATTGAGGGTCAAATGATAGGGACGGAGGATAACTTCGTGCTTCTTGCGCTTTCGAACTAGGAGGTTCATCTCCTAGATACCTTCATCGGTAGGTTCATAGCCCAGCCCAAAGGGGATGTTGGGGACCTTAGCCTGTTTCAAGGGAGGTAAGGTGTCCTTCGGCGGATTGAGGGATAAACCCGGGAAATAACCTCGGCGCATCAGAATGTGGTTGACTGTGAAGTTGGCGAATGGGTCACACTCAGAAGATGCTGATTCATCAGTTATGGAATTCACGGCTGGAATCCCCACATTTCATTGTCGTCCTCCTCAATGGCCTGGGAGGCTATTCCCTTTTTCATGACGGCTTTGATCGGGGAAGCAGGAATTGTGATCGTTTTCCCGTTGAAGGGGACCCTGATTTTCTGGTGGAGAGTTGAGGTAACTGCCTTGACGGCATGAATCCAGGGACGTCCCAGAAGCATATTGAAGGAGGTGTCAATGTCGACTACCTGAAAACTGGTTTGCCTTTCCAGTGGTCCGGTTGAGACAGTTAGAGTGATAAGCCCATGCGACCTTACAACGAGTGCCGTCATAAGCGCGTACTCCTTGATTGGTTGGGACCAAATCAGCTTCTTTGATACCCAGTTTATGAGCAGTTTTGAGGGGAACGATATTCACCGCGTATCCGTCATCCACAAGAACCATAGGCACATTCTTTTTGAGGCATTATATGGTGATGTACAGGGCCAGGTTATGGTTGGCTCCGAAGGGCGGGATACCTTCGTCAGAGAAAATGATCGGGTTGCTCAAGTCAGGGACATCCCTTGTCATGTGTGCCACCTCTTCTTCCGGGGAGGAGGTAGAGGGCACAGTCAGTTTTCCCAAGGCTTGTAGTAGAGCCTGCCGATGCTCGAAGGATGTGGCAATCAGTTGCCAAATTGAGATTTCGGCTTTTGCTTTCTGCAGTTGTTTGAGGATAGAATTCTCGGGAGCCTTGGGCTTAGTGTCCGCGTCCGGGACAACTTCGTCATTCGTTGTTGGAGCGACCGCTGAATTGTTCGGATTTTGATAGGGGCGTCCGGACCGGGTAAGATCACCGACCTCTTTCGTCTGTTTCACTTTCCCTAGGGCAATATAGACATCTTCAACATAGTCTCTCCAGATGCCATTGATTTCGGGATCTCGGGGGTACCTTGGAGGGGTATTTCTCGGTGGGTAGTTTTTGTGAGGGAAATTTTTGTGAGGGTAGTTTTTGTGAGGGTGATTTTTGTGAGGTTAATTATTGTGAGGGTAGTTATCGTGAGGTGCATGCTAGAATGGTGGTGGGAGCAATCCATCCTTGTGAGGGTAGTTTTGGGTGTTCGGGGGACCTTCCCTCGGGCGTGGCGTTGGAGGATTAAAAATCAGTCGGCAGTAGGCATCGTCAAGTAGGGTAATTCTTTCGGAGAGTTTGGCTATAGGTTCCTCAACTTGTTGGAACATGGCAAGTATTGTTGTGGCACTAAACACGAATACCCCGTCCGAGGCATCCTTCTCCAGGGCATTCACCTCGTCATCAATTGGCAGGATGAGGTGTGAACAGTCCAAGGTTAGCTCATCATCGGAGATAGCATGGATTCCCAAAGGGTTTATTTTGTTGTTTGGTTTAGTTGGTGGAGGCAAAGGCAATTCTCCTTTGTCGATCATGTCTTGGATGATGTGTTTGAGCTTGAAGCAAGTTTATGTGTCATGCCTTTTCCCTTGGTGGTACTGACAGTAGGCATTAGGGTTCCAGAAGCGGGATTTCTTAGCATCAGGCGGATTCGGGGTGGGTCCGATTGGTTGTAGTTTCCCTTGGTCCATGAGCCTCTTTAGGGCACTTGCATAATTTGACCCTATATTAGTGAACACTCTTTAGGGGCGCTCAGCTCTCTTGGCGGTTAGTTTAAGGAGGTTGACCTCATCAATCTTGTTCGTCTGACCATAAGGGCGAGATCCGGTTGATGTGGATCCCTGGTAGCCTCAAATGGTAGTTTTGGCTAGGACACCTTTATCGAGGTCGTCTTCAATGCGTGTCCCAAGGATTTGCAGGTCTTGGAAGGTCTTGAGGTTTTGGTACCTCAGTAAGTTGGCATACACCGGGCGGAGATTGTTAACAATTTTTTCCACCAAGGTTGACTCACTCAGCTTGCTGACCAACTGGGTGCTTACCCTCCTCCAACAGGTTAAGAACTCGGTGAATCCCTCCTTGTCATTCTGGGTTAGGACCTGAAGGGTACGAGTGTTGACTTAGATTTCCACATTGTCGGCATATTGCTTAGCGAATTCAATTGCGACCTCATCCCAGGTAGCTAGTAAGGTTCTTCGGGTCAAGGGAGTAGTACCATTTGCGAGGGATCGGTTCGAAGGATGATGGAAAGATCCGGGTGAAAAGTTCATGTTTAACCCCTTTTATGGCCATGTAGTCTTTGAAGGCTCGGATATGATTGAGTGGGTCCTCCACTCCCTTTAAATTGGGCACATCGGTCAAGGTAAAGTTGTCAGGTAGTTGATCCCCAACAGGTTCAAACCTTCGGTTGTTCTCAAGATTGATATTGTTACCCCGAGCTAGGAGCTGTTCTTCCAGGAGCTTGAGCATTTTCTCATTTTCAGTCAAAGGCGGAGTGTTGTGTTCTCTAGCTTCTTTGTTTTCCAGGGTGTCGATACGGGTCTCAACACGGTCCAGAGTGACCTTAAGAGCAGTGAGCAAGCTGGCTAGCCGAGCAGTCGTGATATCTCTGTTGTTATCATTGTTGTTATTGGACGAAGTTGAAGACGGGGCCATGGTTCTGAGGCAGAAAAACGGCTCAGATTACAACTCGATTTGACACGGCTCAAAGACTGAACGCAGACAACATAAAGGACGAGACAAAGATCAGACTCAATAAGACGAGGGTGACCGTGCCTGGGACCTCGGTGCTGACTCGATTTATAACGTGACGGTGTTGACCGAACATTAACACGCGTCCAACGTAGCGGCGTGACGCCATTGGACGAGTCTCGTGGTAAGACGAATCATAATTAAAGACCCATAAGTACGTTTGCTTCGACTCGGTAGACACGAAGCGGAATTGGAATGGTGGACTGATGTTTTCGAAAATAGAAATTTTAAAAAAGATTCATTTGTCGCTTTATGGACGGCTACTGAAAATAGGGATCTCCGCAAGTCGGTCAGTTGAAGGGGTTGTCTTAACTTTGTTTGGGAAAGACGGTTTTGAGTTTGAATAGGCTCGGAAGACAATGTACTGCTTCCCAAGACGGTTTTCAAAATTCAAAATTATATGTTTTGAAAATCGGGTTTGAAATGTTTGAAGAGGTCTCGGGGACGGTGTATGGTCCTCGGGATCTCGAAAGTGTCTCGAGAAAAGGGTGTCTGCTTTTCTCGGGTTTTGAAAGAGCCATTATCGGCGCGAAACGGGTTAAAATCCGTGTCTAGACACGGCGATTATAACGGCGTAAAAAGGTGAATTGAAATGGTTGTAGAAAACCGAGTTTGATAATCGTCATCACGACGGCCTTGAAAGGCATGTTGAAATGGTTATAAAAAACCGGGTTTGAAAATCGTCATTACGACGGCCTAGAAAGGCGTGTTGAAATGGTTATACATACCGGGTTTGAAAATTGTCATTACGACGGCCTAGAAAGGCGTGTTGAAATGGTTATAAAAAACCGAAGTTGAAAATCATCATTACGACGACCTAGAAAGGCGTGTTGAAATGGTAACGGTCGGCGAAAGACCGAGGTTTGAAACGGCCAATATAACGGCGCAAAAAAGTGTTGGACCTTGTGTCCTCCACAATTTAGTGTGATAACATTTGTAAATCTCTTACAGGTTCACAAGGGTATACTTCGTATATTTAATCAGTTGATTAACGTTTACCTAATAACGGTTAGCCTGCTAGAAAGTTTGACGTTATTATCATACAGATGGCGGTGATCAACTGGTCCCTAAAGGTCACACCTATAGGATGTATTTGAGAGATGTGGTTATAGAAATATAATCACATTGATGCCTAATATGACTAAACAGTTAGTCAATGTGTTGATGAGACAATTATTTAATGAAGATTAAATAATATTAGTTGAGACGAATTAACTGTCAATTCGTAAATTGAATATAATAAGTTATATTTAATTAAATGCATGTAATGTTAGCTTGGACGAATTAATCTGTTAATTCGTAATTAAATGTAGTCAGTTATATTTAATATCAACAAGATGAATGTGTCATAGTGGTAATAGTGAGGATACACAAACCAAGAGGTCATGGGTTCGATCCTCACTAGATGACAATTTAACACATTTTATACATTTTTGGAATAACCAAAAATAAGGAGATTACACTCCTTATTTCGGTTATATGGGCCGAAATTAGAGAAGATTGTATCTTCCTAATTGACTCCCATATTTCAGTTAGCATAAGAAGGAAAGGGAGATTATTATTCTACCCTAATTCTCTTTTAACCTAGCCTCCTTCCTCATCAGAGAAACACAAAAAACAACCAAAATTTTTACAGAAAATTTGGATCGATTCAAGCATAATCAGAAGGGCATATCTATATCGTCTTGGGTGCAACTGATAGGCGAATATCTACTTTGATATTGTTCTTAGGCCATATTTGCTAGGACCGAAGGTTATTTCTGAATCCTCTTCTTTTGTTTATGCATTTTATTTTATGACTAGTGATCGTCATCATTAAATTCGTTATAATCCTTCAATTTTAAGGGAAGTATACAGATTATTTCTCACAAGTGGTATCAGAACAAAGGCCACGAATTTTAATTTTGATGATTTTCATAAAAATTGTATGTAAACTTTTAGGGTTTCCGAAAAAAAATTTAGGGCACGGCTGTTTTTTTTTTGTTAATGCTGATTGAAAAAAAAAATGTTTGCAGCCGGTGTTTGTTCTTTTTTATGAGAGATTTCCATTTTTATTTTTCATAATGTTATTTTAATCAGTTAAAATTATCATATGAAGAATTGGTAGATGTTTGATTTGATGCAGATTAAGTTAAAACATAAATGGAATCGTCATGTTTGATTTAATGCAGATTAAGTTGAAATTAAAAAGGCATTAGGGTCCTAATTTAAAAACCGTGAAATTTTTTTGCTGTTTCTGTACTGTTCACGGATGAACAATATTAAAAAAAAAAAAAAAAAAAAAAAATTGCTGTTTTTTTTTTGCTCTCGGTTTTTCTTAGAAAAACTGATTAAAGTTTTTTCGCGGTTGTTTTGTTTATGCCGTTTTGGAAAAGCATCCGAGAAAAATAAAAAAATAATTTTGTTGTTACTGTTCACGTGCTACTGTTCACAGGGGACATAATTTTAAAAAAAAAAAAAAATTTGTTTCGGTTTTTACAGATAAAACCGTGTATAAAATAAGAAACATGCTTGTTTTGTTTTTCTTTGTTTATGCCGAGACCAAATAAAAAAAAGGATTTTGTTTTTGTTTTGATTTTGTCCAATTAGTTATTGTGAAAGGTTCACAATTAAAAGATACCGAATTATTTTAAAGCAGTTTAAAATTTTGACGGATAGAATTCATATTACAAGTTTAATATGGATTAAAATTGAAATTAATGTAATTAATTGAGGAATTGTCACTTAATTTGATTTAAATAGGTGGTTTGGATAAATTAATCAACATAATTAAGGAATTGTGTCATGTATGTTTAATTTATTTTTAGTTGATGCATTTTACTTTAATTTTGTTGAATGAATCGAATGAATGAATTTTATTTACGTATTTATTTTTGCAATCGGTTGTAAATTGTAATACTTAGTGTGGCCTTAGTCAAATTATGTTTTCGTAATGAAGGAAACATGATTTTTTATGTAATTATGAGATCTCGAATCTCCTTTATTTTTAGTTTTGGGTTTTGAAATTAGATTGTAATAAATAGGTTTATTATGTAATTTTAATTATTGTAATTTCAAAGAAGACTAAAGATGGAGATTGGAGCTCACTCCCGCTACATGGATCAAGATGGAACATCAAGACAAGCTTCTCGGGTCCAAGGATGGATTCCAAACTTGTATTTATTGTTCATTTTGATAGGATAGGCCACACTAGGACTTTTACTGTTTTTTACGTTTTCATTCTTATCGCTTTTCATTCACATGTTAGTTTATGCATCATATTCCGCCTAAAACCAAACCACCTACTACTAAAATGCATGAAAATTGACTCATATAGGTTGTATGTTAGTTTTCATGGACATACAGATGTCACAGTCTTTTTAAGCCATCACCTTAGTTTATTCATTCTCGCATGCTAGATATTAATTCACTTAAAATGAATTAAAATAAAGTTGATGGGATCTTCCTCTAAAACGGAAATTGAGATTAGTCTTTATAAGGGCAAACAACTATGAATCCCTTCTTCGTCGGTAGGCATAATATGACCCCTTCTACGTTGGGTAAGTAGTTGTGTTGACTTAGTTTACCTCAACATCATAGTCCGAAGAGTTTCTCGTGATTATGATGGACTAAAGATAGAATTTACAGAAATTTATCGACCAAGAATTCTAACGGTAGAATTAGCTAAAAGGTTAGCTTATCAATTTACAGAGAATTGAGTCTTGGAATCATTTATATAATTCTTGAGGGGGGTCAATTGTATAAATGTTTTGAGTATTCGCGTTATGACAGTAGTTCATTAGACTTAAAAATAAAAACGATGCACATGCTTATTATTTTTATTCTTCTTCTCGCAGTGTAGAACACATTTATTTTCATAATACTGTTACAACAAAATGCCTGGAAATAACGCAAACCCAATGCCTAGTGCCACACTTGATCGCGCGTCCTGGCTGAAAGTATTCATGGACCAGATGAATCAGTTCACACGTCTGAAAAATGACGGGTCCAACTTTGCGGACTGGAAGGCGGCACTACGGAATGCTGCCATTGCTGACGGTAAGCTCAAGTACTTAACTGAGCCAATACCGGTCAACCTGTGGCCCCAATGCGAGGAGTCAACGAGTCACTCGCTTATAGTGATTTCGTTATGGAAGCGGGTGCGATAAAGAACGTACTCATCTTTGCAATGGAAACCAATTTGCAGAGACGCTTCATTGCCCAAGGTGCAAACAAGATTTTCACCACGCTCACTAACGAGTTCTCAAAGGCACCAAGAATCGTTACATATGAGCATACCTGTCGCTTCTTTGATGCGAAACTCTAGAAGGGCCAACCAGTTAGCCCACACATTCTTCACATGATTGAGAATGTCGAGAAGCTGGAGGCACTGAATTGTAAAATCAGTGAGAGCATTGTCATTGACCGAATGCTTCATTCTCTTCACGATGGTTTTGCCCTTTTCAGGGCGAACTATTACATGAATGACTTGAAAAAGAGTCCTCATGAGCTACACCCCCTTCTCGTACAGACCGGGGAAGGATATGAAATTGAGTGGGAGCATGAAGCAGGATGTTCTCATGATTTCAAACAAGTTCAAAGGTAAGGACAAGGCTCATGGCGACCTAGCTGTAGGTAAGCCAAAGTTTAAAAAGCCAGGAAACAGTAAGAGTGCGCCTGGTGAGACTAGTGGCTCACAGGGCAAGGCAAAGAGCAAGGGCGGTGACATAGAGTGCTACCATTGTCACAAGACTGGACATTGGAGGAGGAACTGTCCCGTCTACCGTGAGGACATCAAAGCAGGCCGCGTCGTTCCTGTTGGTATGTCATCTTATATTCATATGATTGAGATTAACCATGCAAGTTTCGGAACTTGGGTACTAGATACTGGTTGTGGTTCTCATCCGTGTAATCATTTGCAGGGCCTAAAGAACATCATACCTCTCGAAAAAGGTGATGTGGACCTGCGAGTCGGGAATGGAGCACGAGTTGCTGCTGTCTCGAAGGGAACATATGTAATCCAACTCCCTAGTGGTTTTGATTTATTTTTAAATAACTGTTACTATGTACCCAGTTTGTCTAAGAACATTATTTTTGTTTCCGTACTTGCTAAAGACGGGTTTGCATTTTCAATAAAGGATAATAGCTGTATTTTCTCTTTCAATGAAATGATTAATGGCAAAGCAGTTTCCATGAATGGAATTTATATCTTAGACCAAACTATAGAAGTATTACACGTGAATAATAACAAAATAAAGGTTGGTGACAAAGATCAAACCTATCTATGGCATTGTCGAATGGGACACATAAATGAGAAACGCGTGAAGAAACTCGTCGATAATGGGACTATTCCCGCATTCGATTTTTCTACATATGGCACGTGTGAATCATGTCTCATTTGCAAGATGACTCGAATTTCCTTCAAAGGTGTTGGAATGCGTGCTAGTGACCTATTAGGACTCATACATACTGATGTTTGTGGACCTATGTCAATTACCGCTAGAGATGGCTATAGATATTTTATCACTTTCACGGACGATTTGATTAGATACGGATATGTCTACTTAATGAAGCATAAAAGTGAGTCCTTTGAGAAATTCAAGGAATACCAGAACAGGGTATAGAACCAACTGGGTAGAAAGGTTAAAGCACTCCGTTCAGATCGGGGTGGCGAATATCTTTCAAATGAGTTTGATCAACACCTGAAAGACTGTGGAATAGTTTTGCAGTTAACTCCACCTGGAACACCTTAATTGAATGGTGTGTCCGAACGGAGAAATCGAACCTTACTTGATATGGTTCGATCCATGATGAGTCACACGGTAGTGCCTGATTCATTATGGGGTTTTGCTCTTTTGTTAGCTGCTCTTATACTTAACCGAAGTCTGTCTAAAGCTGTCGACAAGACTCCATATGAAATGTGGAAGGGAACGGTCCCTAACATGTCCTATATTCGGGTTTGGGGCTGCGAGGATTATGTCAAGTGGAGACACGAGGATAAGCTCGGCCCGCGATCGGTCAAGACATACTTTATAGGTTATCCAAAAGGAACATTTGGTCATTACTTCTATTCGCCTACCAAACATCGAGTTTTTGTTGCGGCTAGTGCGACGTTCTTAGAGAAAGAATTTATCGAGAACAAGACAAGTAATAGAACCTTCGAGCTGTCGGAGATTCCAGAACCAACAACCGAGGAACGGATGGAGGAAGTTGTTCCTCCAACTGATGATAGGGTTAATATTCCTGAGGAACCTAGGAGGTCGGGTAGAGTCTCTCATCCTCCGGACAGATACATTGGTATGGTCGAGGAGAATGACGTTTTACTCCTAGAGAGTAATGAACCCGTTACCTATAAAGGTGCTATGACCTGTTCCGACTCAAAGCTATGGCTCGAAGCCATGCGATCCGAGATGGACTCCATGTATGAGAATGACGTATGGGATCTAGTTGATTTACCTAATAAGGTAAAACCTCTACAGTGCAAATGGCTTTACAAAATAAAGCGTTACGTAGAGCGCAACCGATACCTATAAGGCACGACTTGTGGCAAAAGGTTTCACTCAAGTGCACGGATTGCATTATGATGAGATTTTTGCACCTGTAGTCATGCTATGTTCCATTCGGATAATCTTAGCGATAGCCGCATTTCATGATTATGAAATTTGGCAAATGGATGTGAAAACCGCCTTCTTAAACGGTTATTTGGAGGAAGAGTTGTATATGGTGCAACCCGAAGGTTTCATAGATCCTGAACATCCTAAGAAAGTATGCAAGCCTAAGCGTTCCATTTATGGACTTAAGTAAGCTTCTCGGAGTTGGAATCATCGTTTCGACCAGGTGATAAAAGAGTATGGTTTCACTTGATCGGTCGAAGAACCATGCTTATATATAAAGTCGAGTGGGAGCAAGATTGTATTCTTGATATTGTATGTCGATGACGTACTCTTGATTGGGAATGACATTCCTCTCCTATCTTCGGTTAAAGAATGGTTGTAGAACCATTTCCAGATGAAAGATCTGGGTGAGGCACAGCGCATTTTGGGAATCCTTATCTACCGAGATAGATCACGACGGACGTTATAACTTAGTCAGGAGTCTTATTTGGATAAGATTCTTGAGAAGTTCAGCATGACCAACTCCAAGAAGGGGAACCTTCCAATGACGACTGGGATGTAGTTGAGCAAGTCTCAGTCACCCACGACGCCTGAAGGGATTGAGCGCATGAGTCGTGTTCCTTATGCATCTGCAATAGGATCGATCATGTATGCCATGATATGCACACGTCCAGACGTAGCATATGCATTGAGTATGATGAGTCGGTACCAAAAGACTCCAGGTGAAACACACTGGATAGCTATTAAAAACATCCTCAAGTACCTACGGAGGACTAAGGATTGGGTATTGACTTATGGAGGCGATTCTAAGCTATGCGCAATCGGTTACGCAAATGCTAGCTTCCAAACGGATCGAGATGATTCAAAATCTCAGTCCGGGTTCGTCTTCACTCTTAATGGTGTTGCGGTCAGCTGGAAGAGTTCCAAACAGAGTGTTGTAGCAGATTCTACTACTAAATCCGAGTACTATGCCGCTTCGGAGGCAGCAAAGGAAGCGATATGGATGCGTCAATTCTTACAAGGACTTACGGTAGTTCCTAGTTCAAATGACCTGATCACCATCTATTGTGACAATAGAGGTGCCATCTTCCAGGCTAAGGAGCCAAAGTCTAGCAAAAAATCTAGACATGTACATCGGAAAGCTCACCTGATCCGTGATTATGTGGAGCAAGAGGAAATAGTGATAGACAAGATTGCGACGGATGATAACATCGCGGATCCTCTCACTAAACCGTTGAATTATGATAAGCATGTAGGGCACGTTAATTCCATGGGAATTAAACGCGTTCCTGAGTTGTAGTACTTGATTATGGATTTGATACATTATCTTTTTCATATATACTATTTATAACTTCATCGTTTTATATATAATATTTTGTTTTTCATGTGGATTGTACTGACAACATTGAACGCCACAAAGTGAACTGAATTACATTATATTTGTTTTGGTCCGTAATCGCCAATGTGAGCTGATAACTCCGGCTATTATATTGTGCAGTCGATTGATGGTGGGTTCAACGAGCCATAAGTCAAACGGTTGACTGATCGATCACAGATGCGAGATTATAACGATACCTCGTAGGACAACTTTTTTGTGACAACGTAATGGAGTCCTAAATGTTTAATAACATTCGGTGCCAGGTCGTGGATAGGACATCCATTGTGTTCCTAGAGTCGATTCTTTTGACTATCGATTGTCTCTTGAGATTAAGGCGGTTTTGGGTGACTTTGGTTTCTTTCTCACGGTCCCGTGCGTAATCGGAGGCTAAGTAGATTTTTTCTGGGTCATTTCATACTATGCTTACATCTGCAGGATTCGAGTTGAGGAAAATATCCAACCCTTATCAGGTATAGTTATTTCTCAGGGCCACTCGAGGAGTTGTAACTGAAATGCATGGCCATGCCCGAATGTTGATTCGTTTATCAGTTAAGTTACTCTCTAGTCGGGAAAACCACTCTTGATGTTGATCGCTTGTAAAATACGACCTTTGTGAATACGGATTTGAAAATTATTTTACATTGAGTGGGATAAATTTTAGGATATGAGAATCGGTTATCGCACATACACTTGTGAGGACAAGTGGGAGTTTGTTGGAGCTTGTGTCCTCCACAAATTAGTGTGATAACATTTGTAAATCTCTTACAGGTTCACAAGGGTATACTTCGTATATTTAATCAGTTGATTAACGTTTACCTAATAACGGTTGGCTTGCTAGAATGTTTGACGTTATTATCATACAGATGGCGGTGATCAACTGGTCCCTAAAGGTCACACCTATAGGATGTATTTGAGAGATGTGGTTATAGAAATATAATCACATTGATGCCTAATATGACTAAACAGTTAGTCAATGTGTTGATGAGACAATTATTTAATGAAGATTAAATAATATTAGTTGAGACGAATTAACTGTCAATTCGTAAATTGAATATAATAAGTTATATTTAATTAAATGTATGTAATGTTAGCTTGGACGAATTAATCTGTTAATTCGTAATTAAATGTAATCAATTCGTAATTAAATGTAATCAGTTATATTTAATATCAACAAGATGAATGTGTCATAGTGGTAATAGTGAGGGTACACAAACCAAGAGGTCATGGGTTCGATCCTCACTAGATGACAATTTAACACATTTTATACATTTTTGGAATAACCAAAAATAAGGAGATTACACTCCTTATTTCGGTTATATGGGCCGAAATTAGGGAAGATTGTATCTTCCTAATTGACTCCCATATTTCGGTTAGCATAAGAAGGAAAGGGAGATTATTATTCTACCCTAATTCTCTTTTAACCTAGCCTCCTCCCTCATCAGAGAAACACAAAAAACAACCAAAATTTTTACAGAAAATTTGGATCGATTCTAGCATAATCAGAAGGGCATATCTCACATGGTCTTGGGTGCAACTGATAGGCGAATATCTACTTTGATATTGTTCTTAGGCCATATTTGCTAGGACCGAAGGTTATTTCTGAATCCTCTTCTTTTGTTTATGCATTTTATATTATGACTAGTGATCGTCATCATTAAATTCGTTATAATCCTTCAGTTTTAAGGGAAGTATACAGATTATTTCTCACAAAAAGTGTTTTTGAAAGTTTGAAAATGACACGGAAGGACTTATGATCAAGTAGCACATAAGCACTCATAGTTCATTATATTATGCATAATGCTGACATGGGTTTTGGCTTAAAAGGGTGGGTTACACACCAAGCAATCAAACCCCGATTTGCGAGAGGGATACCAATCCAAACAAAATGTTTAAGGAGGGTGTCCTAGCCTCGTGCTCGAAGGTGATGAAAGCTCCTTGATGAAACAGAAATTTGTATCGTCAACGGTATGCTTGACTCAATCGCGATTCGAAACGCGGGGATGAGAAAACTCACGCCGACGAGACGAGAAAATTGGTCGAAAAGGGTTACGTTATGGGCCCGGACAAGGAACCCGACCGTGACCGTAATATCAATTAATGCATTCCAACCAAGACCTCATTCGAGTCTCACCATCTAGGGATCACAAAAACACAAGTGTCCTAGCTCTCCCCAACGGAGTCGCCAATCTGTGGACATGGGCAAACCTACACGCCGAGCCGATCTGTCGGACGTATAACGGTCTTTTGAAAGCCACGCTCGGCGGCGTAAAAATGCCTTCGACCGGATCGTTTTAGATCGGTCGGTTTTATCTCGGTATGGGTCTCGAAATGATTAGAGATGTTTGGAGTCCCCACCAAGCATTTGTGGGATGCTTGGAACCCATTCGAATCCACATTATACCTCGGTCAAACGAAGCGCAAAGCAGTGTTTGACATAGGTACTAAAGATAAGGAATCGTCCCTCTTTAGCATCCTATCTCTAGAATGACTCTCGTACGCCCTGGATAAGGTCGTCCACTATCCAAAGTTTAAGAGTAAGAGGTGAAGGTACGTATCGGGAAGCCCTTTAATCAGACACCCAATCCCGCCCACAGTAGCGGCCTCTACTGATCGATCTTGGTTGATTGAATGCAAAAGTTGATAAAACGGTTTAAATCCAATAATTTAAACCTAACATGTGAGAGCTTTCTAAGTCGGTTGATTTAATCCAAGTATCAAGTATAATATGTCGAGTTGTATTTATGGTTGATTTGCATACAAGACGGAAATTAAACATCCATTTACCAAATTAGGTTTATGGTGCATAACGTGATCCATTTGTCTTAATAAGACGTTTTGCAAATACGGTTTTTAAATAAGCAAGTTAGTCGTCTGATCCGTCTTATATCCGGGTTAGTCGGAGTCGGGATTGTCCTTGACTAATGCTGGAAAGGGAACAGACCCTGCACCAGGCAACCAGTTTAGGCGCGGGTCAGTCCCCTGGTTTCAAAATAGGAAAAGAAAATGACCTGTTTAGGCGCGGGTCAGTCAACGGTATAAGACGCATTCTGACCATTGAAAAACGTATATAAAACGTATTGGAAATGGGTATTTGGACCCGTTTTGGTTTGAAAGGACCGTTTAGGTCGTATATGTGTTGATTTGAGGAACGAGACTTGAATAATCATCATTGTTTTGATGATATTCGATGTCGGGTTTGACTTTATAAGATTGACATGAATAGTTTTGAAAGTAATTATGAACTAATTGTTTTAAGTTCATTTGAATATAATTAGTCGATACTCATCATCGTACTCAAGTTAAAATCTTACATGGTATGTAGAACCAAGGATGACTTTGTGTTGGTGACTAATACATTTATTTTGAAAATGTAAAGAAATGATGAAAGGCTTTAAAATACTTTCCAAAATGTAAAGAAATGAAATAAAAGGCTTTAAAATACCTCTTAAATATAATTAACCAAATATTATCATCGAAACACGGATTAAACCGTCATGGTATTAAGAACCAAGGGTGAAAAATGTTTTATGGTTAAAACTTGAAAATAAAATAAAAATGGGTTTGAAAATACTTGAAATGGTAAAAACCGATTAAAAATATGGAAATAAATTAAAGAGGAAAGACTAGAACAAATACGGCTGAGTCTGACCTGGGCACCCCATTGAGGCGCGAGCCTCTGTGCATAGCAAGGGGCTTCTGTCTCAGGGTAAAACTCGGTTTTGGCTCGTCTAACCTATATTTGGATCGTGTTTGTAATACTCCGTATTTATGAGTCTTTGGGTACTCTATCGAGTAGGCCTTACTCTGTCGAGTAAGGGAGAGTTGCGTTTTAAAATAGTTTCTGACCTGTTGGGTACTCGATCGAGTAACTAGGATACTCGATCGAGTAAGGGGGCACTCGATCGAGTACCTTAGTTACTCGATCGAGTAACCGGTTTACGGGGAGTTATTTCTCGGGTTTTGTTAATTATGCGATTAAAGTATTTAAGCTTTTCCGTCATTGTTCTTAAACACTTTTCAAAACCTAAATTACTGTCAAGAGAGAAAGCAAAGTACGTTCTTCACTCTAATCGCATTGTTAGCAAATCCCGGAGTTTGGAAGGTCGGTTTTCACCGTTCGTTATACCGTTGAGATCCTTGCGTTGAGGGTAAGACCTATGTACCGTTTTTATAGTATTTCCTTTAAGTTGTTTAAACCCTAATATGGGGATTTGGGGGTTTTTGTGTAGATTGTGATTTGGTAGTGTTTATATGTTTGTATGATAGGAGGAGGTTTTGTAGAAGAGGCTTTTTGATACAGCTGTTGAGACCGTCTGATAGTTGTGCTTTCCAGGTAGGATTTCCTACTCAGTATTAGTCCCATAATGGGATGATTGTTGATGTGTTGAGATTGATTGTTTGATATAGTAATTGTATTGTGACGGCTGTGATTGTGATTGTGATTGTGATTGTTTGTCTATGGTTCTCGAGATGCGTTCTCGGCTGAGTGGAGTCACTTGCGGGAGTGGCTTCACGCCCTAGTTTTGCCCTTCGTGGAACCCGCCACGGAAGGGGATGTGCACATTAATGTACAGGGTTATCGCTCGGTATGATGAGCGGGGCTTAGGTGGGAACGGCTGCGGTCCCCCACTGGCAGGGCTGGTCCAGTGGACAGTCGGTGATTGAGATGGTAAGGACTGGTGTGATTGTGTGTATGTGACGGTTAAGCTGTCTGTTTATCGTATTGTTGATATATATAAGTTGTGTGATTAGTACTGACCTCGGTTGTTGTTTTGTAAAACCTGCGGTGATCCATTCGGGATGGTGAGCGATAATTGAGCGAGTTTGAGTTGAGTCTTTGGGATAGCTGGGATGTGCAACCGTCGACGATAGAAGTCTTCATTTGTAGTTTTATTAGTTTTATAACATTTCGATTAACTCGAGTGAGACATTGGTTTGAGAACTTGTACCCGTATTATGGGATTTGGTTTCAGTTGTACTTTTCACTAAAGTTATATAATTTAAAGTTGTTTCGTTATTGTCTTATGAATATCATGCCTCGGGTAACCGAGATGGTAGCATCCTTATACCTTAGTGGTCCTGGTAAGGCACTTGGAGTATGGGGGTGTTACAAATGGTATCAGAGCGACGATCCTGAAACCTGTAACCAATGAATCTAATGAATCTAAGGAGTCAATTAAAATGAACCCGGGGTAAAGGTTGTAGGAGCTAATGCAAAGGCTTGGGAGACGTCCTAAAGTCGCGAACTTGCCCTATAATTTTGAACCGGTCACATGGGGGGTGTATGTCAAGGTCGTATGCGTTGTTTGATAGCTTGTGTGTGGATGTGATGAAGTATGTGTAATTGTTGGATGTTTGGAGTAGAAAGTTGAGAATGTGAAAGAAAGATTGATGAGATATATAGAACTGTGGTTGGAATGAGAAACATGATGGATGATTCATAATGTGACATAATAATAACATGTGAATAGAAATGTTGTGTTGTATACGTATATTTTGTTTGTATAGAGTTGTATGATAAGTTTATGTACTTGTCCACGATTGTTCATGTGTATATGTTGTAAGAAGTGTGTAGCTGTAAGGGATGAATTAGTTGGAAGAGATTAAGTAAGTAATTGCATAAGAATATGAAATTCATGTGTGGAGCATGTTTATGTGGGTAATGGATTGTATAATGTTGCAATGTTAGTAACGTGTGAATAGGGGATTTCATGTCGTATATTATGTTATTGTGTACGTAAAGTTATAAAATAAAAGCATGTGGGTAAATCGTGATTAACGAGTTAAATAATCTATGTGTATGATGAATGTTGTTGCTTGACTTTGGAAAATAGTAACATATGATTAGGAATACTGGTGTTATGAGTTTTGGATTGGTTTTGTTTTCTTGGTTGTTGTTTAAGTTGTTTGGAAGTAAAAATCAAATAGTTATGTCGTCTGATTACAGCAAAGTTGTCTTTAAACTTTTATAACTTGAGATGCATAAATGATTTTAATGTGATTCCAATTGGAGGTGATATCTTGTTCTTTTACGATTCTAACGATAGGTCACACGCCCAAAACGACCAAGAAATGAGTGAGTTATGACTGTTTTACGAAAACTGGACAGTGCTGAGAAATGCGTAGGTACTCGATCGAGTAGCCATGGCACTCGATCGAGTAGGGGGGAACTCGATCGAGTACGTCAGTTACTCGATCGAGTGGCCCTGGTAATTTGTTTTACGTGCTTCTGATCTTAACCTACTCGATTGAGTAAGTCACTTACTCGATCGAGTGGCCTGTACTCGATCTAGTTGTAGATACCCGTATCCGTCGATATTGGAATTTATAGAGAACCCGACAAACACCCGATGATGATAGGACACATGTATTCTTTAGTTGTCATTGTCATTATTTGGAGCTCGTTTTACGATGTAGAATGGGCGTCGTCGATGAAGTATTTTATTAATTTAAATGATATTTAAATTAATGTTTTTTTTAAGTGAGTTCATTTTATTAATTTAAATGATATTTAAATTAAAGTGTTTTTTAAGGTGATTTCAATTTAATTTATTTTATTTTGAATTTATTTTCCCAAGTTTATTTTATTGAAAATAAAATAAATATTTGATTTGAAAAGTCATTTTATGAGTATATTTGGTTTGAAAAATCATTTATTTTAATGTGTTAATTGATTTGAAAAATCGATTTAAAAAATTGAAAAGAACTCGTTTCAACCACACGTTTTTGAGCTCGATTTTAGCTCGGTTTTTGAGCCCATTTTCTTTAGGAGTTGGCACGAATATCGAGTACACTAATCAACCTAAGCCACTGCCCATCCAACCCCAGTTCGAACCCCATAACCACGGCCCAAATCATGCCCCAAATCACCCCCAACCAGCCCGCAAACACGAAACAGCCCCCCCTGTTTTGCAGCACAATCCCGAGCCCAAAACCCGCTCCAAATACCACCAAAACCCGTGCCCATTAACCCTAACCCATACCCTAATATACTACCCATATTACCTTACCTTAATCACCAAGAAAACCCCCCATATGAACCCTAGAAAACCCCCCAAATGCTGCTGGACAGCAGCTATGCTCAGTCGAGCCCGTCTGCCTCTCCTCCCTTTTACCCTACTTTAACTCCCTATAAATACCCACCCATCACCATACATTCATTCCTCTAAGTTCTCCATACATACTACCTTCACTTACAAGCTTTAAACTCCAGAAACAAACCCTAATTGCCTCCCAAAAACCCTTCACAAAACCGACTTGCAAACTGGAACAGTTTGTGTGTCCTCTTCGAAAAACAATTCGTTCCTCCATCAAACCTCCATCAAAATTCGAGTTTCTTGTTCCAAATTAACCATACAACATCCATCTACACATTAGACAAAGATTTACGAGCCAAATTGCCCTTGAGAGTACACGAATTCCCTCGAAAAACAGAGTGTTATACACTCTGTTTTCGTGGCTTTTCCCTGTCTGTCCAGTTCTGTTTGTGCTCGTTTTTCGTGCCCTATAACTCAAAACGAGCAGGGATTGTTTTAAGATCTCTGTTCTTCTCTCTTTCTAGTTTTCAAAACATCTTTTAAATCGAATTTTCACCGTGAAACGAGAGAGAAATCGCTGTTTGAATGTTGCTGTCCAGATTCGATAAAAACGTGTTATTTGCTTTGTTTCTTCGTCGACGACGGCCTCTCGAGATAAAATCTACCATCGATTACGAACCAAGACGGTGTCAACGATACATGTAGGTTGAGGGTGCATCAAATCCTCCTCTTTCTCCCTTTTATTTCATTTTTTTATGTTTGTTTTTTTATTGTTTCGTTTTATTTCGTTTATCGTTTTTATTTATCGTTTAAATTAACTATGAAACTAGTTTAGTCCGAGTATGAGTTAAAGTACCACCATGAACACCCGCGTTGACTTGAGATAGGAAAGAAACCGCTACATCAGTCGGTCGTACACCCCCGTCTCATTTACATATCCTCGTGTTCAAGGTAGGGCATTAATAAAACGAGTTCTAACTTCGCTCTTCGCTTTTGACCCCTCTTTTGTTTCGTGTGTTTCGACCTACCCCTGCACCATTCACATGTTAGTATGACCTCTGATTGTTAACATATAACTCGTTTAGATGATATTAGATCAGTTTAATAACCTAATTAGACACTTTAGGGTACATCGACATAGCTTTTAAAACCGATTAACAATTCTGTAACTTAATTGAATGCATCTCCCTCTTTCACCTAATTTCTCGCTAGTATAAGAGTGCGTGATTAGCACCTTCTTATTAACACTCGATGAGTTAAATTAATTAGCAAACTTGACCTAATTGGACCCCTTTAGGCCGTGTAGAATGCGCGTTTGCAAGGTATCTTTTCAAATCGATCAACGTCGTTTCTAACTTGTTTTCTAGCCCGCTTTCGAACTTGTTTCGCAATCAATCGATCTAACTAATGAACCTGACCTAGGACCTAGGGTTGGACGTGGCTTTAGGCCGTGAGGCTTGGCCGTGTCCTTTGGTTTTTCTTGTTTCGTTTGTTTTACATCGTTCGTTCTTTATTTGTTTTGTCGCTTGTAATTTATCGTTTGTTATCGAGTTGTAATTTTCAAGTTAGCTTTCTTTTATCGAGTCAAAACCTCTTTCAAAACCTTAGTCTTGTTTGGTTAGATGGTTGTGCCCCAATGCATGTAAGAGCGTAGTAAATCGCATGTTGTTTAAAGCAACATGGCCCGGTTTATGCTAATGCATACTTTGGTGTGTAGCCCTATATCTAATTCGATGAGATTAAGTGAAAGCACACATCACGAGGAGTGACCCAAGGCCGTGAGTCATGTGAGCCGTGGGCCACCCCTTTGTGCACGTTTCCCTAGGCCGAATGGCCGTGTAAAGAGTCGTGTATGGTGTCGTATATAGCAATTGTATTTAGATCGAGTTGTATCTTTAATTTATCGTTGTGTCGGCATGAAATGCCTGGGTTGTAATAGGGTAGATCCCAACGGCTCCCCCATTCCCATCAAGCCTTGTTTGTTTGCTTTACATGTTGTTAGATTAATCAACCCACATGCTAAATTACAACTTTGACAAAGTTAGTTTAGTTGCATCTAAAACGACATAGAAATTGTTGTCACATGTTAGGGTTTTAAAACGATGTTTGCATATCATATATCGTAGTAGCTATGACCTTGTTTGAAATCTGACACTTGACTTAGTAGAGGCCGTTATCGACGGGCGGGGTTAGGTGTCCTTATGGACTTCCTAACACGTACCCTCACCCCTTACTCAAGATCTATAGTTTGTGGATCCGTCTAAATACCATTGGATTACGAGAGTCATTCAAATCGAGTGATATAGGGTACAAGTCTTTATCTTTAATCACTCGTAGTCGATTGGCTTTATGCTTTTCGATGAAAGGTGTAAAGTTGACTTGAACGGTTCCAAGTTTCCAAAAAACTTGGTGGCGACTCTAATTTGTCTTAATTCGATTCGAAAGAACCTCGAGTCGATTATGCCTAGTGTGGATCACGCGGACGCGATTCCGCGGGCCTTGTCCACGATTTGGCGACTCACTGGGAAAAGAGGACTAGTTACACTTTGTTTCTAGGGTCTTTTCCTCCAAGGTGAAACTTGAAAAGAAAGTGTTGGAAAGTAAAACATTACTCATAGTGCTACGATTCATGCATAAACCCTTAAGGATTTTCCCGGGCCGTCCCAGCGTTTCTTTGTGATGCGTGGGGGACGACGTCCCACTATGCTAGGAAGCTGCACATTGCTCGCTTCCACTTCACCTCGCGTGGTTCTTGATGGTGGGGACGCTCTTCTAGGTACTTTACCTTAAGGCCCTTGCTCTATAAGACCGCAAAAGGATGGAGGGCATAGACCTTCTTGTAGAAGACTTGCCGAGACTTAGAGATGTCTAGGAGCATACATCCTTATAACATGAGAATGACAATGTGCAAGTTGTTTCCCGAGTCTTTTCAAAATTTTCCATGTCCATTTCAAAACCGAACTTTTGAACAACTTACTTTCAAAATAGCATTGTTTTAAAAACGCGGAATGTTGCCCAAAAAGGACTAGAAATTTCGGCCAAAACAAAGCTTTTATAGCCGGCATGCTGCCCATTTCAAATCTCATTTTTCAAATCGATCATTCGTTTTTCAAAATCAATCCAAAATGCCTCCCGAACCTCAACCAAGCATGAAATGCGTCGAGTCGTGTCCGGGTCATGGCCGTGTTAGGCCGGGTGTGTTTCGTTCTAAGAGTCTAGAACACGACCTTGTTGGGTCACCCAAGCTCACCTCTTGGGCCTTGAGTCATGTTGGTCGACCATTTGGTCTAGGATAGTCCACAAAAATGCCCAAGCTAGGCCATTTAGGGCGTTTCACCCGAACCTATGGGCTATGTTAGTCCAATCACGAGTTTAGTCACACCGAGTCCGGTTTAGAACCGAATTATGATGATTCGGGTCGTGTCGTTTTGTCGAGTCCAAATGAACCAAGGTCTAAATCCAACCGTGAGTCGAACCTTTGGTTAGTCAGTCTCAAGTCGGGTCTTTGTTTGAGTCAAGTTGGGGTCGTGTCCTTAAGTGTGCAGGGGCTCTTACTTTAAATATTGACTCAGTACGGGGTTTTCTTGTAGAAAGGCCGCCAAAAACCCGACGTCAAGCAATGGAAGATGCTGTTAACAAGCTCACTGAGGCCGTGAACCTCATGATGACCCGAATGGATGCAATCGAATCTAAGCTGGGTGAAGATTACGCTTCATCTACCCCACCTCTGACTGATCTGGAGAAACGGTTCAAGTTCATTGAGGACCGTTTGAAACTCTCCCAGGGGAAGAACATTCACTATGAGAATGCTAGGGCCTATGCCCCAGTTCAGGATAAGTTGCCCACGAACATGGTACTCACTGACATCCCAAAGTTCAAGGGCACCGAAGATCCAGTCCACCATGTTAAGGCCTATAAAGGGTACTTAGCACTGAAGGGAGTACCTGCTGACATGCTCTCTGAAATTTTTGCCCAATCTCTGGGTGAACATCCGAAGGCGTGGTTCTATAATCTTGACCTTAAGAACTTCCCCACTTACGAAGATATTACGGTGGAGTTCTGTAAGCACTATGCTGACAATGTTGAGATTCAAACCAACATAAGGACTTTGGAATTAATGACACAGAAGGAAAAAGAGGGCTTTACTGAATTCCTCGCAAGATGGCGCGCTGAAAGCGTGAAACTAGCTAAGAAGCCTGACGAAGTCGAAATGGTAGATAAGTTCGTGAAGAATTTATGACCTGTTTACCGTAATGCTCTGAAATACCAGAATTTTGGTTCCTTCAAAGAATTGATAAGAATCGGGATAAAGGTAGAGGACGATGTCCGAATGGCTGAAGCTGAGAAGCTAAAAGGATACCAAGGGGCATCGTCATCTAAAGCAAAAGCACCTGCAGCGGCCCACTTTGTTGAAACTGTCAATCTCTTAGATGGACAGTCAAAAAGGCCTCCGCGCCAAGCTCCGAGGGTATTCACCGATATCGGGTGCACTTACGCCTACGCTCTCCAAAGGCTCATGGCCCAAGGAAAGTTGAAGCCCATCGGTCCAACTCCGGATCCACCTGCTGAACAACAAGGCAAATGGTACAAACCGAATGCCTACTGTGCCTTTCATCAAGGGAAGGGACACGATACTGAAAGGTGCTTTAGACTAAAGCACGAAATTCAAGATATGATTGAGAACGGAACGCTCCCAATCCCGGCCATAAAGCCCAACAACGTCACCAATCCGTTTGGCGACCACACTAACTTTGTCTCTACCGAAGATAGTGTCGATTACTCTCACTTGATCCGCCCATATCGTCTAAAAGGGGTTTTTGTCGGAAGAATATTCGTGGATTGCTCCGAATTCCTACCAAGCTCGAGAAACGAGATTACATTCGGGGATTTTGTGGTCGATTGTACTCCTTACATACTCCGAAGCAGCAATGAAGTTAATGGCGTTTGGGCTGATGACGAGGACGATGTTTAACTCGTCAAAGGTGCGACAATTCCTCACACCCAAGAAGAAATCTTAAAAGTGAGGCAACATGCTTTAGAGTCAAACCATCTGACTAGATCCGGGCGCCCGTATCGTGTGGAGAAAGCTAAGGACATCCCGAGCAAGGCACCTCTCAAAGAGCCGGCAGTGGTCGAAGTTCTTGGTGAAGGGTCGACCTTCGAGGCTTCTCTCATCAAGCAACTCCAAAAGACTAAGGCCGACGTGTCTATTTGGCAACTTATCTTGAGCTCTTTCGAGCATCGCCAGGCTTTGTTGCAAGCCTTGATGAACATGACCGTGTCATCAAATACTACTCCTGCAGACATGGTCACTCACATCGCCCAGAATCGGCCACAAATTACCAATGCCGTGACATTTTCCGACGAAGATCTACCACCGTTCGGGCCTCGACATAACCTGACCCTCTATGTTGCTACCGTGTGCCTCAACAAGCATATCCCTATGACCTTGGTCGATGACGGATCGGCTGTCAACGTACTCCCCTTGAAAACGGCGCATATCCTGGGCCTGGAGAAGAATGACTTCATTCCCACTACACAGACAGTTCGGGCATTCAGTGGCACTGTGCGTCGAGTAAGTGGACTTGTCGATCTAGTAGTACAGACAGGGCAAGTAGAAAAGAAAGTGAGTTGCCAAGTAATTGACATTTGCTCATCCTTCAACTTATTGTTGGGAAGGCCTTGGATCCACGCTACAAGGGCCGTAACATCAACGCTTCATCGAAAGATCAAGGTCCCACTCAACGGCAAAACCGTCACCATTGACGCCACGCCAATTACTGTGGCAGGAGGAGACATTACTTCTGAAGTAAGGGTCGAAGCTGCCAATGACGCATGTGGTTTCGAGATTGTCAACATGATCGAGCTGAACTCCGAAGCAGAGAATATGGATCTATACACGGGAAGTCACGCATGCGAGGTGATTCTCAAGACTGGGAAGTACTTCGGTTTCTCTTTATACCCTAGAAAGGAGGGTACATTCGAGTTGAAACCGCCAGTAGCCAAAGGAGTAACCTTCGGGCTTGGATATGAGCCCACTGGGAAAGATCTGCTGGAAAAGAGGGGAAGAACGATCGAAGATCGAGATATTAAAATGAGACCGTATCACCTAACTCTAAACGGGCACTTCGTGAGAGCTGGGGAAGAACTCCCTTGCATGGACTTCCCCGAACCCATCTTTGACCCAAAGAAGAACCTTATGGTCCCAGGAATCGAAGTATTCCAAGATTGCTACTACATCCCTGAAGACATTCTGACCGTGATGCCAGTAGAAACCAAACCAGATCCAATGAATGACGAGAAAGCCATGGGTCTCCTTTTCGGTGAAGAGAAGAAATCACCAATACCAAACGAAGATTTGGTAAGCATGATCCTGAGGAGCGAGCGGTTCGATCCATCTACCCTCATCACCGATGTGGATCCTCTTAGGACCAACACGGGATGGCGGAAAACCGTCAAGTAGACTGATAACAAGGGACTCCTTTTCAAGTTGACAACGGGAGAAGGAGAGATGTTCAAGCCAGATGATGTTACCGATTAAGTCCGAGTCCGAGTCGAGTCTGAGTCTGAGTTAGGTCCTAAGATTGAGTCTAAGGAGTCAGGTGTTGAAAATACCCCTCCCCTAGCTTTCCCTTCCTATGCACCCTTTCCTAATGGTGGTATTCCGGGGCCTGTCCCGAATACCCCTATCTCGCCACTGAGCTCTGACCAGTTGGTCAAATGTCAGCGCATTTCGCGTAATTTCAAATAAATAATAATATGAACCAGTTTGCTTACGACTTGTCTCACTTACATTGCAATTCAAACTTTGAAAATGATTGTTTTAATAATGACATTGAGACTGAGGTCGAGGATGAACAGTTGGTCGAAGAAGAAGTGGAACCGCCTCTACAGTTGATAAAAGGGTTGGAAGAGTACGAACAGAAAACCTCGATCATCGAAGATACCGAAACTATCAATGTAGATACAACCTTAGAACCACATGAGCTTAAAATAGGAACTACTTTAAGTCCCACCGAAAGATAGGGGTTCATTGATTTGTTGCATGAGTTCAAAGATGTTTTCGCATGGTCCTACAAAGACATGCCAGGCATTGATAGGGAAATTGCGGAGCACAGGATCCCAATCAAGCCGGGATATAAGCCAGTCAAGCAGAAACTACGCAAAATGCACACAGATTGGTCTTCGAAAGTCAAAGAAGAAATCGACAAGCAACTCAAAGCTGTGTTTATCAAGGTGTCAGAATACTCGGACTGGGTGGCTAACGTCGTACCAGTGCCAAAGAAAGATGGTAAAGTTCGGGTTTGTGTCGACTTCCGAGATTTAAACAAGGCAAGTCCGAAGGACGATTTCCCCTTACCTCACATCGACATCCTGGTTGACAACACGGCAAATCACGCGTTACTATCCTTCATGGATGGATACGCCGGTTATAATCAGATCAAGATGGCGAAAGAAGACATGCATAAGACTGCGTTCAGAACGCAATGGGGAACCTATTGCTACACAGTAATGCCTATTGGGTTGATAAACGCTGGGGCCACATACCAGAGGACCGCGACAACGTTGTTACATGATTTGATGCATAAGGAAGTCGAGGTTTATGTCGACGACATGATTGTCAAATCAAAGGAGCGTGATGGCCACCTTGGCACACTACGCAAATTCTTTGAACGATTGCGCAAGTATAACATGAGGTTGAATCCCCAAAAGTGCGCATTCGGAGTCACGTCCCAAAAATCAAACCTTGTTGGTCACATCGTTAGCCACCATGGCATCGAGGTGGACCCATCAAAAATAAAGGCTATAATGGAAATGCCTCACCCAAAAACCGAGAAGGAAATTCGAGGTTTCCTAGGAAGAATCCAATATATAAGCCGGTTCGTGGCAAGGCTAACTATGATATGCGAGCCAATTTTCAAGAAATTGAAAGCCGGGGAACACGTCGAATGGGATGATCACTTTGTCAAGTCAAGCGTTCGATAAGATCAAAGAAATACTATCTTCCCCTCCCGTGCTCACCCCCACCAACGACCGGGTTACCACTTCGTTGTATCTTACGATTCGGATCTTGCAATGGGGGCGATGCTGGCACAGACAGTCGATAAAGAGGAAAGAGCGATTTACTACATTAGTAAAAAGTTCTTGGAGTATGAAATCAAGTATACTCAGCTCGAAAAGACATGTTTGGCTTTAGTATGGGCGACAAAGAAGTTACGACACTACATGCTCAGTCATAGTGTCTGCATCCATTCGAAGATGGACCCAATCAAATACTTGTTTGAAAACCAGTTCTAAACGGCAGGGTGTCAAGATGGACTTTAATGCTTTCCGAGTTTGATCTGAAATATGTACCGCTAAAAGTGATAAAGGGGAGGGCGGTTGCAGACTTCCTGGCGGATAACCCGATAGAAGAAACCGAGGTTGTAGATACGTGGTCGTTTCCTGACGAAGATATCATTCACATAGACAACGATACGTGGGACCTCTATTTCGATGGAGCATCGAATTGCAGGGGTTACGGGATAGGAGTGCTACTCATTTCACCAGAAGGTGAACATGTCCCCATTTCGATCAAGTTGGAATTTAATGTCACTAATAACGCGGCCGAATACGAAGCATGCCTACTCGGTTTGCACAGTGCTCTCGAGTTAGGCATCAAAAAGCTTGTAGTTCACGGGGACTCGTCACTAGTGATCAACCAAGTGGCCGGGACGTGGAAAATCCGCAAAATGGCACTGGCTGGCCCGTACCAAGCAAAAATCGAGGAACTAGAAAAGTTGTTCGTCGACGTCAAATACGTGCACCTCCCCGGGATGAAAACCAGTTTCTTGATGCCCTATCAAAGCTAGTCGCTCTAATTAACATACCTGATCATATGGATACTATGCCAATATGTGTCGAACGAAGATCATCACCTGCTTACGTTAATGCAATCGGAGACACAGAGGAAACCGAGGCTGAACCTTGGTATCATGCCATTCTGAAATTTAAAGAATCAGGAGAGTATCCACCTGACATGGATAACCGCGGAAAGCGCGCTATTCGAATGCTAGCCGCTCAGTTCGTTAGAACCAATGATGGACAATTGTACAAGACGACCGCGCAAAATATCCTTCTGTGATGCATAGACTCACCAACTGCAAAAAGAGTCATGGAAGAAGTCCATGACGGGGAATGTGGCCCACACATGAATGCCCATATGCTGGTTCGTAAAATCATGAGATTAGGGTATTATTGGACCACGATGGAGACAGATTGTCGCCAATATGTCAAACGTTGCCATAATTACCAAATCTTTGCGAACATACAACACGTGCCACCATCACTGTTATATACTTTGACATCACCATGGCCTTTCTCAACATGGGGAATCGACAATATTGGAAAGGTCAACCCATCTGGAACAGGTGGGCATTGTTTCATGCTAGTCGCCATCGATTACTTCACGAAGTGGGTAGAAGTGAAATCATATAAAGTGCTACAGGCGAAGCAGGTAGCAAAGTTCATTCAGAATGAAATCATTTGCAGATATGGTGTGCCGCATGAGTTCATTAGCGACCATGGCACTCACTTCCAGGCTGAAACATCCGTGATACTTGAAAAGTATAAAATCAAACACCACAAGTCGTCACCGTATCGACCTCAAACAAATGGTGCAGTGGAAGCCGCCAACAAGACAATCACTGTGATTCTCAGGAAAATGACTGACAATTATCGCGAATGGCCAGAGAAGATACCGTTCGCACTATGGGGATACATGACGTCTATTCGCACAGCCAATGGAGCAACTCCGTTCTATTTGACATATGGGATGGAAGCAGTCCAGCCTATCGAATTAGAGGTACCTTCCTTAAGGATTCTGTTAGAAAGTCAGGTTCCGGAGGCTGACTGGCTGCAGGCTAGGTATGATTCTTTGGTCATGCTCGACGAGCGACGGTTAAATGCGCTACACCATGTTCAACTCTATCAGAAAAGGATACAAAGAGCATTTAATAAGAAGGTGAAACCTCGAGGAATAAAGGAGGGGAATTTGGTCCTAAAGTCTATTCGCGCTTTACTACCAATCGACCCGAGGGGAAAGTTCAAGCCGAACTGGGCCGGTCCTTACCTGGTAAAGAAAATGCTATCGGGAGGCGCAGTCAGACTAACAGATCTAGATGTAAACGACTTTGCCAATCCGACGAATTTGGATCAACTGAAGAAATACTATCCTTAGAACTCACTCTCAATGTCGCGAAATAAAATTTTGAATTGTAGTGCTCGTGAGCGAGTCTAGGCCGCGGCATTTTTTGCTTCGCTGCTTTTTGTGCGTTATAAATTGATGATTGTAGCGCGTTTGTTTTGTGGAACTACGAGCTCGGTTTGATTCTCGTGACAACGAGATACGTAGGCGCTCTCTTTATAAGAGTACAACCGACCCTTCCTTTAATAAAATGAAATTTTATGCAGAAACTGGGAATTTTAATAAATAGTAAGTCTTATTTAAAATCGGGCGATGCCCATTACAACCTTCAAAAAAAAAGAGAAACAGCAAGCAACAAATAAATAGTAGTAGTAAATAATAGATTGGAGTCGAAGGCTTCTACATCTTCCTTTTCCCTTTGTCCTTTGGGTCACTTGGCCGAGGCTCCTGTGGAGGAGGGGTAGTTGCGTTCTATCTAGCGCGCTTCTTAGGAGGGATCATCATTTCCTCCCGAGGGCCCAGCCTATCTTTTGCACTCAAGCGAGGGCCAAGTCTTCCTTCCAAGGCTGAGCCCGAATGTGCTTTTGAACCCAACCGTTTCCACACACCTGACACCTGTGAGTCAGTCTTAGGAGTTTTCTCAGTTTTAGCTTCAGGTCCAGATGCGGACGAAAGATCATTAGCGAAAAAGTCGCGACTGTCTCTGCCTTTGTCATAATATCTGATGTCGACAAGCTCGTCCTTCCGACACAAATCCTTACCTGAACCAGTTTTCTCTTTAAGCCACTTAGTGTATGACGGGGATACCCAAGTAGTCTGAGGGCGCGCGGACACGTACCAAAGACGCCTTTGGTGCCACCTTTCGAGCCAATCATCACATATAGAGGAATTTAGCTCTCTTGCTCGTCCCAGAACAGCCTCACACTTGGGAATTGTTTGTCTACGACCCATCTGACGCAGGACGCGGTCAGGGTAAATGTGAATAGACCTCTCTAAACCCAGTAGTTGCAAACGTCTGGTCTTATCATCTTCCGGAAGGATAGTAAAAGATTTGAGGCGAAGCCAAGGCATGAACCAGCAAAGGGGGCGACCTCCCCCTTCTGTCAGCTTGTTTCGCCAATAGGCAAGGTCATTTTGATGCTCGTCTTCATACCACTTGGCACGCATAGTCTGCATACGGGCGAGATACGAGCTGGGCTCACGCGGCGGGGCAAAGAGCCAAAATCTCTCACAAAGCCACACCTGGAAGAAAAAAGAAAGAGAAAAAAAAAACGTGAAAAAAAAAGAGAAAAAAAAAAAGAAAAAAAAAAGAAGACAATGGCAGCAAAATCGTGGCAGAATACAGCAAAATCGTGGCAGAATGCAACGAAATCGTGACAAAATCGTGGCAGAATGCAACAAAATCGTGGCAAAATATAAATAAATCGTGGCAATAACACAAGAATTGTGATAAAAGAAAAATCAATCAAGGATGCGAAATCAGGAGGATAGATTTTGTTACCTGCAATAGACGGGAGCATCCCGACCAATCGGCACCAAGGTTCATTTTCTTAGCATCTAAACCTCTGATGGTTTCAGCAAGAATAATCCAAGAAGGGTTATGTCCCGTCTCCATCTGAGACACAATAGACAAAAGCTTCGCTTGTCCTACACAAGTTGTCTTGTTCATCCTACCTTCGAAGACATAAAGATGCAACATGATCAATCCAAACGCCATGCGGCAGTACGCTGACAGTGAAGTATTGTTCCGTAAGATGCAAAATTTCCGATGAATAGCAAGAAGGTTGACTTCGTCACCAGTAACTATCTCCTCCGACTCCGTCCTGGAAAGGCCAAGACAGTCTAGATACGTTCCACGCCACCCCGAATGAAATTTAGGTATAGCCGGTATGACCTCAGCATCCCATCCTCCCAGGGCAGAAAACTCTTCGGGTAAAGGGCAGATCTCTCTCTCAGGAAAAGCAAAGACATGGTTACAAGGATCCCAATAGCTAAGGCAGTGTTCCAACAACGCAGGTTGAAGGCGGATCTGGCACAAGGGAAGTAATTGCGCCAGTTGAGCGGTCTTTAATTCTTGTCTCTCCGCACCAGTGAAGTCTGTCTCCCACGCTCGCATAGCACTCGCTAGATTATTCATAATGATTTATGTTATTTGCACCAGTTTGGGGGAAAGCAGAATAAATTTGGCAATACAACTCTTCCTTATAAATAGAAAGTATAAGGGAAGGAAACACCTAGGGTGACACCCCTAGGGTGCCGTCTTTTTGAGCCGTGTGGGCCTGACGCCGCGCGCCTCTTAGGCCCGCCCCAGTCCACACCAGTCTTTGGCACGATGCATCGGGTTTTCGCTCATCCATCGCATTTTGGGGAGCGCCAGAACGGCCAATTTACATTTCTACCCTCAACAAGTCAATAATTGAATTAAAACTCGTGCACACTTACGGTTTTATTTTCCTTTTTTGTTTTACGGTAGCGGGCTACGCCCACGTTGTTTACGAGTCATACAGAGTGTCTGTGTCGTATTTCATGCTCACCCATCAAGGTTTGATTTCAAAAATTTCAAAAATGCCGAAAATTTCAAAATTTCAAAATGTCAAAAACTTTTTGCGAATTATGGATAGATGATCCAAGTAGTGGAATCTTTGCGGGTCGATGGCCCAATCATTCAAAATTTCAAATTCAATTTTGAAGGGTCGATGGCCCAACATTCCAAGTGATGTCAAATTTAAGCTTCGGGTCGATGGCCCAATTATTCAAAATTTTCAAATTCAATTTTCGGGTCGATGACCCAATCTTTCAAATAATCCAATTTCAAGATCGATGATCCAAATGTGCTTATGTGATGATTATTGCTCGTACATTTTCTATGTTTCAAATATAGCAGGATATGCTTCAACTGGGGGCTCTAAAGTCTTCGACTTTAGAGCCATCACAAACTGGAGGCTCTGAAGCCGTTGGCTTCAGAGACCATTATCAAGATTTAAAGGATGACATCCACCAAGAATTCAATTCAATTACAAGAGTAAGAAATGGAAGAATTCCGTAGCTGAAAGCAAATGATGAAAGCGGCGGCAACCTCCTTGGAAAGTCCCGTCCCATTTGGGCACCTGCCAGCAGATGATAAGCTTTGGGCAAATGTCAACAGATGATGAATTTTGGACAAATGCCAGCAGATGATAAACTTTGGGCATGTGTCAGCAGTTGCCGAACTACGACGCGGGTTTGATTCCGTCAGAAACGGATATGTAGGCGCCCGAGGATAAGGCTCAACCCACCATTTATGCAATTTATGGGTCGATGACCAACGATGATAATTCGACGCAACGGAAGCAAGAGTCAGTCCCCAGCGAAGTTTCAGGTATGATCTCTTCTTATGGCTGGCGAGCTTATATACGCAAGTCTAATGGACTATAAACGACCCGAAGAATCCTCAGGTCGAGAGGGACCTGGGGTATACTTTGACTTTCGCCTTGTCCAAGCCTCAGTCAAAGTGGGGGCTCTGTAGATACCCGTATCCGTCGATATTGGAATTTATAGAGAACCCGACAAACACCCGATGATGATAGGACACATGTATTCTTTAGTTGTCATTGTCATTATTTGGAGCTCGTTTTACGATGTAGAATGGGCGTCGTCGATGAAGTATTTTATTAATTTAAATGATATTTAAATTAATGTTTTTTTTTAAGTGAGTTCATTTTATTAATTTAAATGATATTTAAATTAAAGTCTTTTTTAAGGTGATTTCAATTTAATTTATTTTATTTTGAATTTATTTTCCCAAGTTTATTTTATTGAAAATAAAATAAATATTTGAGTTGAAAAATCATTTTATGAGTATATTTGGTTTGAAAAATCATTTATTTTAATGTGTTAATTGATTTGAAAAATCGATTTAAAAAATCGAAAAGAACTCGTTTCAACCACACGTTTTTGACCTGGATTTTGGCTCGGTTTTTGAGCCCGTTTTCTTTACGAGTTGGCACGAATATCGAGTACACTAATCAACCTAAGCCACTACCCATCCAACCCCAGTTCGAACCCCATAACCACGGCCCAAATCATGCCCCAAATAACCCCCAACCAGCCCGCAAACACGAAACAGCCCCCCCTGTTTTGCAGCTCAATCCCGAGCCCAAAACCCGCTCCAAATACCACCAAAACCCGTGCCCATTAACCCTAACTCATACCCTAATATCCTACCCATATTACCTTACCTTAATCACCAAGAAAACCCCCCATACGAACCCTATAAAACCCCCCAAAAGCTGCTGGACAGCAGCTATGCTCAGCCGAGCCCGTCTGCCTCTCCTCCCTTTTACCCTACTTTAACTCCCTATAAATACCCACCCTTCACCATACATTCATTCCTCTAAGTTCTCCATACATACTACCTTCACTTACAAGCTTTAAACTCCATAAACAAACCCTAATTGCCTCCCAAAAACCCTCCACAAAACCGACTTGCAAACTGGAACAGTTTGTGTGTCCTCTTCGAAAAACAATTCGTTCCTCCATCAAACCTCCATCAAAATTCGAGTTTCTTGTTCCAAATTAACCATACAACATCCATCTACACATTAGACAAAGATTTACGAGCCAAATTTCCCTTGAGAGTACACGAATTCCCTCGAAAAACAGAGTGTTATACACTCTGTTTTCGCGGCTTTTCCCTGTCTGTCCAGTTCTGTTTGTGCTCGTTTTCGTGCCCTATAACTCAAAACGAGCAGGGATTGTTTTAAGATCTCTGTTATCCTCTCTTTCTAGTTTTCAAAACATCTTTTAAATTGAATTTTCACCGTGAAACGAGAGAGAAATCGCTGTTTGAAAGTTGCTGTCCAGATTCGATAAAAACGTGTTATTTGCTTTGTTTCTTCGTCGACGACGGCCTCTCGAGATAAAATCTACCATCGATTACGACCCAAGACGGTGTCAACGATACATGTAGGTTGAGGGTGCATCAAATCCTCCTCTTTCTCCCTTTTATTTCGATTTTTTATGTTTGTTTTTTTTTATTGTTTCGTTTTATTTCGTTTATCGTTTTTATTTATCGTTTAAATTAACTATGAAACTAGTTTAGTCCGAGTATGAGTTAAAGTACCACCATGAACACCCGCGTTGACTTGAGATGGGAAAGAAACCGCTACATCAGTCGGTCGTACACCCCCGTCTCATTTACATATCCTCGTGTTCAAGGTAGGGCATTAATAAAACGAGTTCTAACTTCGCTCTTCGCTTTTGACCCCTCTTTTGTTTCGTGTGTTTCGACCTACCCCTGGACCATTCACATGTTAGTATGACCTCTGATTGTTAACATATAACTCGTTTAGATGATATTAGATCAGTTTAATAACCTAATTAGACACTTTAGAGTACATCGACATAGCTTTTAAAACCGATTAACAATTATGTAACTTAATTGAATGCATCTCCCTCTTTCACCTAATTTCTCGCTAGTATAAGAGTGCGTGATTAGCACCTTCTTATTAACACTCGATGAGTTAAATTAATTAGCAAACTTGACCTAATTGGACCCCTTTAGGCCGTGTAGAATGCGCGTTTGCAAGGTATCTTAATAAATCGATCAACGTCGTTTCTAACTTGTTTTCTAGCCCGCTTTCGAACTTGTTTCGCAATCAATCGATCTAACTAATGAACCTGACTTAGGACCTAGGGTTGGACGTGGCTTTAGGCCGTGAGGCTTGGCCGTGTCCTTTGGTTTTTCTTGTTTCGTTTGTTTTACATCATTCGTTCTTTATTTGTTTTGTTGCTTGTAATTTATCGTTTGTTATCGAGTTGTAATTTTCAAGTTAGCTTTCTTTTATCGAGTCAAAACCTCTTTCAAAACCTTAGTCTTGTTTGGTTAGATGGTTGTGCCCCAATGCATGTAAGAGCGTAGTAAATCGCATGTTGTTTAAAGCAACATGGCCCGGTTTATGCTAATGCATGCTTTGGTGTGTAGCCCTATGTCTAATTCGATAAGATTAAGTGAAAGCACACATCACGAGGAGTGACCCAAGGCCGTGAGTCATGTGAGCCGTGGGCCACCCCTTTGTGCACGTTTCCCTAGGCCGAATGGCCGTGTAAAGAGTCGTGTATGGTGTCGTATATAGCAATTGTATTTAAATCGAGTTGTATCTTTAATTTATCGTTGTGTCGGCATGAAATGCCTGGGTTGTAATAGGGTAGATCCCAACGGCTCCCCCATTCCCATAAAGCCTTGTTTGTTTGCTTTACCTGTTGTTAGATTAATCAACCCACATGCTAAATTACAACTTTGACAAAGTTAGTTTAGTTGCATCTAAAACGACATAGAAATTGTTGTCACATGTTAGGGTTTTAAAAGGATGTTTGCATATCATATATCGTAGTAGCTATGACCTTGTTTGAAATCCGACACTTGACTTAGTAGAGGCCGTTATCGACGGGCGGGGTTAGGTATCCTTATGGGCTTCCTAACACGTACCCTCACCCCTTACTCAAGATCTATGGTTTGTGGATCCGTCTAAATACCATTGGATTACGAGAGTCATTCAAATCGAGTGATATAGGGTACAAGTCTTTATCTTTAATCACTCGTAGTCGATTGGCTTTATGCTTTTCGATGAAAGGTGTAAAGTTGACTTGAACGGTTCCAAGTTTCCAAAAAACTTGGTGGCGACTCTAATTTGTCTTAATTCGATTCGAAAGAACCTCGAGTCGATTATGCCTAGTGTGGATCCCGCGGAAGCAGTTCCCGCGGGCCTTGTCCACACTAGTGACCCCTGTTTTGGGTCATATGCTTATCTTTTGACTTCGTTGCATATTATGTTTAATTCAAAGATGTTATTTTACTTCTTTATGCATTGTTTTACATGTATGTTGGTCTTGATACGTAAGTTACCCAATCTTATGGTGAAGTGAGTGGCACCTGTGGTGAGTAGGAGTTCGGTGGGAGGACATAAGTTATATGTGTTGTGATAGATAGTGGAAAAAGAAAAGGAAGATTGGTATGGTTGATTGAGACATAGAGCATGTTTTGTGAGATGAGATGAGCGATATGTTTAAATGTTGAGTAATGTAAAAGTAAATGAATGTGGGCAAGGGATGATGTGAGTTATGGAATGTGAGAATGAAAAGATTGAAATGAGGGACGCAAATGGTGGCAGCTTGAGATGTGTAAAGAATCATGGAGGGGGATGGTTAGGAGTCGTGTGGGTTAAGAATATACATAGTGAAAGTTCGTTTTAAAGGGGTTGAGAAGAGTTGTATATAGTGAAATTTGTGGAGACATGTCGCGAGGTGGATTTGTAGACAGTGAGTGAGTTTGGGGAGATTTGGTTTATTAAGAGGTGAAACCACTGTGGGATTTCCTTGGGCAATTAACGGTATGAAAATAATTTTGAATTTTAGAGATCTACAAAGGAGATACAATTGTCAAACAGTAACGTTGATTATATGGATGGATTAGTGGCAAGGGTGATTAATGGCATAATAAGAGAATATTTTATGGTAAGAAAGAGTGAGATGATATCGATATGAAATAATGAGATGTGGGTGTTGGAGCAATGAGAAAGTAACCGGAACAGTAAAGAGTTAGGTAGAAGGGATAAGGAGTTAAATGGTTAATTGATTTTGTCGAGTGTAAAAGAAAAGAATGAGGGGAGTAAAACTAGGAAAATGTTGACCGGAGTTATGTGACATAAAAGTAAGGAATCGTCGAGATGTATGATACTATCAAGAGTAAGTAAGTTAATGATTATACAGAAGTTTCAGGACAACATGATTAATCATGAGTTTCGAGGAATTAAGGGAGTAAGAAGTTGGTAGAATATCTGCATGATATGAGATTTTGAGTAGAGAGTTAGATGATGACACAATTAAGGATAGTATTGGGAAGAATGTTGAGGTAGTGTTGTTGATGGATTTGATGTTCGTTATTTGGGATGCTAACCACAGATAGGAAAGAAATCGTGATGTTTAGAGATGAGTGTAAGGGGTTTGATGCCCGGACAGTGGTAGTGTTATGGTTTGTGACTAGTGGTTAAGGCTGACGGTATATTAGAAAAGCAGCAAATCTAAAGAGGTTGATGTTGTAGGGACCAGATTGATAAGTACGGTTATGAAAGAGTATAAGATGTGGTTATAGGAGGCGGTTGTTAGTAGTTGAGTATTAATGGAGTAGCTACATTTGGCAGAGGGTGATGGATATGCGAATTGGAGAATATGTTATGAGGTGTATACGAGTTAAGCTCGGGTGAGAGGTAACTTTTAACAGGTGGTAACTTACGTGATCAGGATTGACTAGTTGGATGTGATTATGGGTCTAAGATGTATATAAATGTTGGTGTGGGGTTGTGACCTCACGAGAAGCAGTATGGTGTGATAGTTATAATGTTGTTATCTGAATGTTCTGTAATATATGTTGGATACGGTAATTTAATTGAATGATATTCAAAAAGGTAATAATTTTATTGATCAGGCATGACTGGTTATACTTGTATGTATTCATGATATATGTTATTCCGTGCTGTGGTAAGGGGATGATATTCATGAGGTTATTATCTGTTTAATTCATATAATATGTTGCTTTGTTATTTAGTAAAGTGGATTTGAGTAAGTTTTTCTTGTTCGAGAAGTTATGTTGAGTCAGTACTTATGGGATTGTGTAAATTGTGATGACTATCGATGTGGTTGTGGTGCCTCGGGTGGTGATCCGGGCACGATATTTAGTGTTGTTATGCGGGTATTTTCGCACTGCGGTGTTGCTGTTGGTGGCGGTGTTGTGATGCCGTCACCGGTTGTGGTGGAATTGGCGGGATGATTATGATTCGAGTTTCGAAAGTACATACCAGTCATACATAGATTGTTGTTTTGTTTGATGTTGCTTCCTGTGAGTTTCAGTTTGTACAGATAGACAGTTGTTTTGTTATCGATGTTTCTTACCAGTTAAGTTTTGGGATGAGGGTAGAGTATGATATGAAAGAGAGTTGTATATGTTTTCGTTGTTGTCATGTTATAGTGACATTCTGTTGATGGGACACAGTTGTCAGAAGTTGTTACGGTACTTTTGACCTTGTTTTAAGATGAGGCGTTAGACATAGTCATGGTAAGTGATTAGTGGAACATGTGTTATACTATTCTGGACGCTGCACGTGGTTCATAATCAGTTTTTGGGACAGTGAGTGTAGGGTGTTGAGTATAAGTGTCGTGTTAAGTTATGTATGAGTCTTGCGGTAATGAAAGAAAGGAATTTGAGGATCTAGTGTGAGTGTACGTAACAAGTGTGGATCGTGAGTTATGCTTTTGGCGGTAAGCGTTTTATATAGTTTATATAGAGAGGTGTGTCATGTTGCGGTAATAGGGAACAAATGAAGTTTTGGGTTAAACTAAGAATTTTGTGGTATAGGTTAGATGGTGTGACGAGTGAAGTGAAGTATGAGAGTTGTTTAAGTAAGAGAGCCTTGGATATGTGCATGGCGAGTGTTTAGATTATAGGTGGTTATCTTTGACATGCGGTGGTGATGAGGATAATGAAAAGATATATCTAGGATTTAGTATTAGCGAGTTACGAGGACGTAACATTTATCTTAAGAGGAGTAGGATGCGATAAAAGAGATTTTGATGGGTTTGCATATGGTAATATATTTGGAAGTTTGAGTCGTGATGTCGAATAAAAGGTTGATTCGTGTCGTGGTTAATTTTGTTAAAGGTCATGTCCGTGCTTGTAGTAGTTCGATGTTTAGGAGTATGAGAATATTTCACCAGTGTTAACAGTTGGAGGATGATGGTTGTGAGTGTTAGTAAACTTCGAGGACGAAGTTCCTTTTAAGGGTGGTAGAATGTAACATTCCGTTTGATGTCTATAAGTGTTTTGATAGTGGATTGGCTCTGGATGATATATTAAGGAGCGAGTTGGTAGTGTATGGAGTTAGTGTTGAGAGAGATATAATGGAGTTGATACGATATCGTGAGCCATGTTGTGGAGGTAGGAATAGTTAGTGGAGTTGGTGTTACGAGTTCATGTTTGGGATGGAGTTTTGTTTAGAGTTCTTAGTCACGTTGTTGTGTCTTGATCGAGTTAGTATGTTTGTTTTTGAGTATGGGTTGAACTTCGGGGACGACTGTAATACTCCGTATTTATGAGTCTTTGGGTACTCTATCGAGTAGGCCTTACTCTGTCGAGTAAGGGAGAGTTGCGTTTTAAAATAGTTTCTGACCTGTTGGGTACTCGATCGAGTAACTAGGATACTCGATCGAGTAAGGGGGCACTCGATCGAGTACCTTAGTTACTCGATCGAGTAGCCGGTTTACGGGGAGTTATTTCTCGGGTTTTGTTAATTATGCGATTAAAGTATTTAAGCTTTTCCGTCATTGTTCTTAAACACTTTTCAAAACCTAAATTACTGTCAAGAGAGAAAGCAAAGTACGTTCTTCACTCTAATCGCATTGTTAGCAAATCCCGGAGTTTGGAAGGTCGGTTTTCACCGTTCATTATAACGTTGAGATCCTTGCGTCGAGGGTAAGACCTATGTACCGTTTTTATATATTTCCTTTAAGTTGTTTAAATCCTAATATGGGGATTTGGGGGTTTTTGTGTAGATTGTGATTTGGTAGTGTTTATATGTTTGTATGATAGGAGGAGGTTTTGTAGAAGAGGCTTTTTGATACAAATTTGTTGAGACCGTCGATAGTTGTGCTTTCCGGTAGGGATTTCCTACTCGGTATTAGTCCCATAATGGGATGATTGTTGATGTGTTGAGATTGATTGTTTGATATAGTAATTGTATTGTGACGGCTGTGATTGTGATTGTGATTGTTTGTCTATGGTTCTCGAGATGCGTTCTCGGCTCAGTGGAGTCACTTGCGGGAGTGGCTTCACGCCCTAGTTTCGCCCTTCGTGGAACCCGCCACGGAAGGGGATGTGCACATTAATGGACAGGGTTATCGCTCGGTATGATGAGCGGGGCTTAGGTGGGAACGATTGCGGTCCCCCACTTGCGCGGGCTAGTCCAGTGGACGATCGGTGATTGAGATTGTTGGGGCCGGTGTGATTGTGTGTGTGTGACGGTGTAAGCTGTCTATTTATCGTATTGTTGATATATATAAGTTGTGTGATTAGTCTTGACCCGGTTGTTGTTTTGTAAAACCTGCGGTGATCCATTCGGGGATTGTGAGCGATAATTAAGCGAGTTTGAGTTGAGTCTTTGGGATAGGCTGGATGTGCCACCGTCTGACGATAGAAGTCTTCCGCTGTAGTTTTATTAGTTTTATAACATTTCGATTAACTCGGTAGAAGCGATTTGGTTTGAGAACTTGTACCCGTATTATGGGATTTGGTTTCAGTTGTACTTTTCACTAAAGTTATATCATTTAAAGTTGTTTCGTTATTGTCTTATGAATATCATGCCTCGGGTAACCGAGATGGTAGCATCCTTATACCTGAGAGGTCCTGGTAAAGCACTTAGAGTATGGGGGTGTTACAGTGTTATGCATGATTTAGCATATTGAAGACATGAAACCAATAAAGACATGATAAAAGAAGGATTTTTGCACCCTCATACTTACATGCTTGGTTTATGGCGAGAAACCGGCGTAAGTGTATCAACTCGTTTGGTCGGAAAAGAATCTGTTTAAAACCGTTTTAGTAAGTAAAAAGAGTGTTTTGTTAAGTTTAGTGATGGTATAGTAGTCGAAGTGGTCGGTCAAGTGATTTAATGCACGAAGACTGTAATACCCCGTAATTTGATAAAATTTATATTAATAATTAATGCATTTTAAATAATTAATTATAATAAGTTTATAATTTATAATTGTGAATAAGATGGAATAATGTATAGTATAATAAAATTACAATTTAAGTCGGGAATTTGTTATGGGTTATGTGGACCTATGGTTGTGTGCTCGGAATTTTCGAGTAGTGCAAATAATAGTAGTAGTAGTAGTAGTAGTAGTAGTAGTAGTAGTAGTAGTAGTAGTAGTAGTAGCAGTAGTAGCAGTAGTAGCAGTAGTAGCAGTAATAGTAGTAGTAGTAATAATAATAATAATAATAATAATAATAATAATAATAATAATCATAATAATAATAATAATAATAATAATAATAATAATAATAATAATAATAATAATAATAATAATAATAATAATAATAACAATAATAATAATAATAACAACAGTAATAATAACAATAATAACAATAACAATAATAACAATAACAACAATAACAATAATAACAATAATAACAATAACAATAATAATAATAATAATAATAACGATAATAATAATAATAATAATAATAATAATAATAATAATAATAATAATAATAATAATAATAATAATAATAATAATAATAATAATAATAATAATAATAATAATAATAATAATAATAATAATAATAATAATAATAATAATAATAATAATAATAATAATAATAATAATAATAATAATAATAATAATAATAATAATAATAATAATAATAATAATAATAATAATAATAATAATAATAATAATAATAATAATAATAATAATAATAATAATAATAAAAATTGTATTTTATTATAGTAATTGCAAATAGAGACGGAATTAAATAATAAAATAATAAAGCAAGATGAGAATTGGATTGGATCATATGTATAACTTGGACCGTGCTTATAGAGCTTTGGGCCGGCCATATTACCTTGGTTTGTGTGATGACCGGAAAAGTTATCGGGATTGAATTGAATAATAATAGAAGTAGTTGCCTTAAAAACGGATTTCCTAAATTGAAAAGGGATTAGCTTAACTTTTCTTATAAAAGGGAAAATATTACATCTAAATTGGAATAATAAAATCTGGAATTTGAAGAGAGAATTGGGGATCTAGGGAAGCGTGACAAGACTCAAAATCAACAATTAACTCGAGGTAAGACCGTCTCATGTATACACCTTCGCTTTGATATAACTTATAAACTAGACCGCCATAGATCAGGCCATAAGTACCGTTGTGACCGTGGATTACCAAGGATCACCGTTGACCTTATTTGACCACTGTTGACTGACGGGAGAGGGCGGTTTCAGGTGGGTTTTCGAGGGGTGGTTGTATTGCGGGTTTTGTGTCGTTTTAAACCCTTATTCAGGACGTGACTCAGCTGGGTTTAGTAGGGATAGGTCAGGGTGGTTGGGTCGATCATGGTGGTGGTGTTAGGGTGGACATAGTCGTGGTTCGTTCGGTGGTGGCCGTAATTTTCGCGAAACAGAGGAAGGTTTGCTCGTGTTGTGCTGACGGTGTTGAGTTGTTGCTAGGGTGTTGTTGTTTGGTCGAGTATGTGAGGGACCACCTCTGGAACCACCGTAGGTCAAGAGTGACAACGGTGGTGGCCAGAGGTGGAGAGGTAATGGAGGGTGTTGGTGTCGGGATAGTTATGAACACGGGTTGAGGGAGTGATGGTGAACCTGACCGTACACCTGGGAGTGTGGGGCGAGGTTTATTGGCTGGAGGTAGGGTTCGGCCGTGGTGGGGGTGTCAGGAGGGGACCACCGTGGTGTGCAGGTGGCTGACCACGGTGTAGTTGTGGGTGTCGGGTTTCGATTTTTTGTTTGTTTAAACATTGTTGTTTGTGGTGTTTGTTGTTGCGGTTGCTAGGTGTGAAAGGGAGCTGGTTGGGTGTTGCTACTGGTTGTTTGCAGGTGGCTGGCCAGGTAAGTGACAGGACATCTGTGGTGGTGTCTCACGGTGGTAGTCGGGTTTGTAAGCTGCCGAGAGGTGTGTGTTGGTGTAGTGTAGACGTGTATTGGGTTATGACTTAATTTCCAAGTGATTATTGAATAGTGGATGTTGGGTTAGTTATTTGAGTCGGGTTTTAAGTTGGGTTTGACTTGGGTTTGTAATTGAATCGGGTTTTAATATCGTAATCCTTTAATAACAATAATAAATAATTAATTTGATTAATTAATATAATTTATAAATTAGTAATTAATAATGGAAGGTAATAATTAATAATTGATGGAATTATAATATTTATGTTAGGTGACGATTTGTGAAGGAATTATAATCTGGTTCAGATCGCTTTATTTACTTGGATTTGCTTTGCATTAATTGGACTTGTTGACGAGGTAGGGATAAATCCTACTCAAGTCTTACTCGATAATATTTGGTTTATTGGATGGCTTATATTAAAATGAATTGATTATATGAGAATTGTGTTGGTTGATATCATTGAAATTGCTGGAAGGGAGAATTATACTGTATATGTTGGTTATATTGTGGTGAGTATTGTTGTAGTATTAACAGATTAATTCTGGCAGACATTACTTATAGTAATGTGGAGTGGTTGAACAGATTTATTCTGGTAGACGATATTTATCGTGTTTACTCGAGGCAAGCCCCAGATTGGTCTGCAGGCCATCTGGTGGATATTACTCAACTATATGTTGAGGCAGACATTACCTTTTTGGTAATGTAGTATGTGTTTACTCACCTTCGGGTTGAGGCTGCCCCGGCCAGGGATTGGCGGGATGATTAGTGTGACGAGTAGAACTTGGCTTAAGTGTGCTAAGTAAAAAGGAGGAACACATTGTCAGGGGGCTGTGCAATGTAAAAAGAAAATTGGATTGTTATTGAATGTTTTTGTTGTTAGTATTTATTCCTACTCAACTTCGCGGTTGACTGTGTATTCGTGAACACCTCTGGTGAACCGTTTTATGGGGAGCATATTTGACAGGTACTAAAGATTAGTTGACTCGGGAGCTTTGGGATGAGAGCTTGACTTGGACCATAGTTGAAGTCTAGATCACATAGAATAATTATATCACTTTATTTATTTCCGCTGCGAGTTGTAATTATTTTATATTAAGTTTTAGTTGGTAAATATGTAATAAACATGTAATCGGTAAAGTTTTACTTTAAAGTACTTGGTGAGTTGGACTTTGTTATTCACTACCTCGGGAAACCAAGATGGTAACAGTCCTATTTATCTGGGAATGTCTAGCTAAAGGCTCCTAAATAAATGGGGGTGTTACAAAGTGGTATCAGAGCAAAACGATCCTCAGGCCTAACCTATGAATAATAATGAACTTAGGATGTGTCTAAATAAAATGAACCCCGGGTAGAAACTGTTAGGAGTGCCTCTTACTGCGGTTAAGAAGCGCGCTTTAATTCGTACCATGGCCCTCTCAGTTTTGAACTGGGAACCCTGAGAGAATACTTGAGATTGTGGGTAATTTAAAATGAATATTGTTTGTTTTCTCTTGAAAGTTCTTGTTGCCTTGTTTAAATGTTGTTTCATTGATGATTGCGGTTACGGGGGCGTAGCCTTGTTTTACGGAGGAGGGGTGTGACATGATTTCTTTTAAGCATTGATATAACCATGTTGATATGAGGAAGTATGTTGGCATGTATGTGGAAGGTGTGAATTTGATTAAACATGTAAAGTATTAATTGTTGTGTGGAATTGTGAAGAATGCGATTTTGGTTGATTTCACAAGATTTTTACCCTTGATTGTCTTGCCTGCCATTTACTGCTTGTTTAAAATTCTTATACGATACCCTTGTAAGTTAGCTTTCATATACCATTGATCTCATGTTCAACTAATATACGGTTTAGGAGAAACAAATATTTTAGTGGACATTGGTCGAAGTATTCCAGTACAGTGATATTTCCGCGCCATGTGTTTGTAAAAATTATCATTTAAAAACTACTTAATGATTTGGTAAAATTCCAACTCCACTGTTTCAAATATTCATATATATTTCTAAATTGATAAGTCACGTTACAAGGAAATATTTTGACAATTTATGGTATTTTTACAAGTTGACCTAAGTTTCCGACAAGTTGCTGTAAAATTTCTGTTTCGACCAAACAATTTGTAAAATGCATTATATATTGACCTTATGAGTTTTTGACTTGATTCTTTCGCTCATGATTTACTAACTCTCTTTGTTTTCTAAAAAGTATAAGTTTTCAAGAATTAATTATGTTATTAATTATTTATGATTTTTAGTTAGTAGCATGTTTTCCTTAGTCTTGAACAAATGAAAGTTTTTTTTCTTTATATTTTAATATTGTGTATTGTGTGAAATATATTACCATGTCTAGTGATATGTGGAATGTGTTTCCCTAAGCCTATATATATGATTAAAATAATTGCATCGATGTTTAGGTTAGATATCGTTATTAAGAAAAACTTAACTAATTAATTATGCGTATTTTGTTATAGATTATTATTTAGTCTGGCAATGTATTCGTCGATAGCTAAAGTAAGAAGTTTATGTTGACGTAAAGATTAGTTCGAATATCCTATATGATGTGGTTTTTCTATTTGGAAGGAAATCAAAGATTTTGCTATTCATTTAACCATTAATTGATGTTGTGTTGAACATAATAGTTGTCTTGGCTTACAATGTGTGTTTTAATATTTTTCGGCTCTACAACAATTAATTGTTCGTTCCTATTGTTTGATATCCCGAACTTCGAGGACGAAGTTTATTTTTAGGGGGAAGGAATGTGATACTATAAATAATTTGAATTATTGTGGAGACATCTTTTTGATAAGCACGATATGATTCGATAATAATTAAGTAAATTGATATTGTTGCAATGATCATTAGTTGAAATGAGTTTCAGTTGTGTGGTTGTATATAAATGTTATTGTGGTAGTTGTGGGCGAACTTTGGGACGAACTTCATTTTAGGGGGGGGTTGTATTACCCCGTGGTTATGGGCGAACTTCGGGACGAAGTACATTTTAAGGGGGGAGACTGTAATACCCCGTAATTTGATAAAATTTATATTAATAATTAACGCATTTTAAATAATTAATTATAATAAGTTTATAATTTATAATTGTGAATAAGATGAAATAATGTATAATATAATAAAATAACATTTTAAGTCGGGAATGTGTTATGGGTTATGTGGACCTATGGTTGTGTGCTCGGAATTTCCGAGTAGTGCTAATAATAATAATAATTATTATTATAATAATAATAATAATAATAATAATATTATTATTAATAATAATAATAATAATATTATTAATAATAATAATAATAATATTATTAATAATAATAATAATAATAATAATAATAATAATAATAATAATAATAATAATAATAATAATAATAATAATAATAATAATAATAATAATAATAATAATAATAATAATAATAATAAAAATAATAATAAAAATAAAAATAAAAATTGTTTTTTATAATAGTAATTGCAATTAGAGACGGAATTAAATAATAAAATAATAAAGTAAGATGAGAATTGGATTGGATCATATGTATAACTTGGACCGTGCTCATAGAGCTTTGGGCCGGCCATATTACCTTGGTTTATGTGATGATCGGGAAAGTTATTGGGATTGAATTGAATAATAATAGAAATAGTTGCCTTAAAAACGGATTTCCTAAATTGAAAAGGAATTAGCTTAACTTGTCTTATAAAAGGGAAACTATTAAATCTAAATTGGAATAATAAAATCTGGAATTTGAAGAGAAAATTGGGGATCTAGGGAAGCGTGACAAGACTCAAAATCAACAATTAACTCGAGGTAAGACCGTTCCATCTGTACACCTTCGCTTTGTTATAACTTGTAAACTAGACCGCCATAGATCAGGCCGTAAGTACCGTTGTGACCGTGGATGACCAAGGAGCACCGTTGACCTTATTTGACCACTGTTGACTAACGGGAGAGGGCGGTTTCAGGGTTTTTGAGGGGTGGTTGTATTGCGGGTTTCTTGTCGTTTTAAACCCTTATTCAGGACGTGACTCACCTGGGTTTAGTAGGGATGGGTCAGGGTGGTTGGGTCGACCATGATGGTGGTGTTGGGGTGGATACAGTCGGTGGTTCGTGCGGTGGTAGCTGGAATTTTTGCAAAACAAAGGAAGGTTTTCTCGTGTTGTGCTGACGGTGTTGAGTTGTTGCTGGGGTGTTGTTGTTTGGTCCAGTATGTGAGAGACCCCTGGAACCATCGTAGGTCAGTGGTGACAACGGTGGTGGCCAGAGGTGGAGAGGTAATGGAGGGTGTTGGTGTCGGGTTGATTATGAACACGGGTTGAGGGAGTGATAGTGAACCTGACCGTACACCTAGGAGTGTGGGGCGAGGTTTATTGGCTAGTGGTAGGGTTTGGCCGTGGTGGTGGTGTCAGGAGGGGACCACCGTAGTGTGCAGGTGGCTGACCACGGTGTAGCTGTGGGTGTCGAGTTTCGGTTTTTTGTATGTTTAAACATTGTTGTTTGTGGTGTTTGTTGTTGCGGTTGCTAGGTGTGAAAGGGAGCTGGTTCGGTGTTGCTACTGGTTGTTTGCAGGTAGCTGGCCAGGTAAGTGACGGGACATCTGTGGTTGTGTCTCACGGTGGTAGTCGGGTCAATAGGCTGCCGAGAGGTATGTGTTGGTGTAGGGTAGAAGTGTATTGGGTTATGACTTAATTTCTAAGTTATTATTGAATAGTGGGTGTTGGGTTAGTTATTTGAGTCGGGTTTTAAGTTGGGTTTGACTTGGGTTTGTAATTGAATCGGGTTTTAATATCGTAATCCTTTTATAACAATTATAAATAATTAATTTGATTAATTAATATAATTTATAAATTAGTAATTAATAATGGAAGGTAATAATTAATAATTGATGGAATTATAATATTTATGTTAGGTGATGATTTGTGAAGGAATTATAATCGGGTTCAGATCGCTTTATCTACTTGGATTTGCTTTGCATTAATTGGACTTGCTGACGAGATAGGGATTAATCCTACTCAACTCTTACTCGATAATATTTGGTTTATTGGATGGCTTATATTAAAATGAATTGATTATATGAGAATTGTGTTGGTTGATATCATTGAAATTCCTGGAAGGGAGAATTATATTATATATGTTGGTTATATTGTGGTGAGTATTGTTGTAGTATTAACAGATTTATTTTGGCAGACATTGGTTGAACAGATTTATTCTGGCAAACGATATTTATCGTGTTTACTCGAGGCAGGACCCAGATTGGTCTGCAGGCCATCTGGTGGATATTACTCAACTATATGTTGAGGCGGGCATTACCTTTTCGGTAATGTAGTATGTGTTTACTCACCTTCGGGTTGAGGCTGCCCCGGCCAGGGATTGGCGGGATGATTAGTGTGACGAGTAGAAGTTGGCTTAAGTGTGCTAAATAAAAAGGAGGAGCACGTTGTCAGTGGGTTGTGCAATGTAAAAAGAAAATTAGATTGTTACCGTATTTTTGTTGTTTGTATTTATTCCTACTCAACCTCGCGGTTGACTGTGTATTCGTGAACACCTGCGGCGAACCGTTTTATGGGGAGCAGATTTGACAGGTACTAAAAATTAGCTGACTCGGGAGCATTGGGATGAGAGCTTGCCTTGTACCATAGTTAAAGTCTAGATCACATAGAATAATTATATCACTTTATTTATTTCCGCTGCGAGTTATAATTATTTTATATAAAGTTTTAGTTGGTAAATTTGTAATAAACATGTAATCGTTAAAGTTTTACTTTAAAGTACTTGATGAGTTGGACTTTGTTATTCATACCTCGGGAAACCGAGATGGTAATATTCCTATTTATCTGGGAATGTCTAGCTAAAGGCTCCTAAATAAATGTGGGTGTTACAATGACGATACCAAACAATGTGTAAGGCTTGTATTTACTATCGGTAGGTCGTAAATACGCGTCGGATTGTGACTTAGGAAGTCGAGTCGAGAATTTTAAGGGAGAAAAGAGGGGGTGGACACTTGCGTAAGTTCTGAAATGGTGGCACTTGAGGGGTATTTATAGGAAAATGAGTGGTTGTGTGAGTTTTGAGCGACGTGTCCACTTGGGCTGCTCAAACAGGCATGAGCAATGTAGCACGTCTTCGAGGTGTCTTGTCACTATCACACAAATGCAATCATGATTTGTTCTATCCTAGGATTTGTATGCACATGTTTGGTACTTGACCATACATGAATCCGGGAAATCTTAACATGGAAGCATTTGAATGGTTTGTTTTTTGTGTTTGACTATGTTTAACACGTTGTTGGAGTCGGGATTTGAATTTTGAGTCGGTTTTTGGTCTGGTGTCGGTTTTGACCCTAGTTAGCGTCATTGCGACCCCGTCGTCATGCATTAAACACTCCAGGTACTTTTGAAATTTTTTGAAATGTTTTATATTCGAAATCGTTTTAAGTTTTTCGACGTAAAGTTGTACACGAACTGTTGATCAAACGCCGCGATTCCAAAGCATGTTGTAGTCCGATAATCATCGGGTGTTTGTTGGAGTCTCAGCAGATACCGGGTATCTACAACAAGGAGTAACACATCATCACCTACAACAACGATAATTAACAATCAACAACACATATGATGACCAAAACCCTAAACCTAGGGTTTGCTAACTTATAAGAACAACAATAGATTGACAAGGATAAGACACTTACTACGGCGATTGACACGGAAAGATGCTAGAACCCACAATCCACGACCTTTGCCTTGGAATTGATGAAGATGATTAGAGGAGAATGAAATGTAGTTTAGGTTTTGGAGGAAATGATTTTAGAAACTGACAAACGACTTATATATAAGCTCTAATCATTTTAGTCAAAACCGCGGAAATAACCCGTAACATACCGGGTACTCGGTCGAGTATAGAGTATACTCGGCCGAGTATCCCCTACTCGGTCGAGTATGGTCGAGTATTACCATACTCGGCCGAGTATTCCTGGACACTAGCCTGACCAGAAACACACGACGCATTACTCGGCCGAGTAAGCCATATTCGACCGAGTAACAAACTTAGAAAACCGTAGTATTACAGTCTTCCCTACTTAAAAAGAACTTCGTCCCCGAAGTTCCAAAACAACCTATAAAACATGGACACCTAACACTAACTCCACCAACCACGCTTACTTACACAACATGGCTCACAATATCGTCTCAACTACAACATAGTCTCTCAATACTAACTCCATAGTACTATCGAATACCCACAACATAAATGTTGCCAACTCTATCTTACTTCCATAACGCTCACTAGCAAACTTAATACCAAGACAATCCACCAAACAAGATCGACTCTAAGACGGAATGTTACATTCTACCACCCTTAAAACGAACTTCGTCCTCGAAGTTTACTCATACACATAAACATCATCACTCAATCCATTAACACTATCGAAGTTTACTCACACTCCTAACATCATACTACTACAAGCACTGCCATTACCTGTAATAAAATCGACCAACACGCAATTCCATCCAAATTCTACACCAACACTCAAACTTTCAATTGCAACCTGTATGACCATCAAACTCTCTTGTCCCATCCTACTCCTCTTAAAATAAATGTTACGTCCTCGTAACTCACTAATACTAGGTCCTTTGCTATACCCCCCCCCCCCCCCCATAATCCTCATTACTACTGCATGTCAACGATAACCCACTATAACCTCAACACCTACAACCATCCCTATATCCAGGGCTCTCTTTCTCTAACAGTCCTCATACCTCAATTCATTCTGCACTCGATATAACCTATACCATAAAATCCTCAGCATAACCACTACCCCAACTCTTCAACATAACCGCAAAACAACAAACTTCTATATATATACACTCATCTCCACGATCATAACTGTAACACCCCTGATTTTCGGCTAAATTAAAACTAACTTTTACATATAAAACTCGCCGAAATAGAGAGATATTATTAATATACAAAGTTTTTCATACAAAATGTCTCTTAAAAAAAAATATACAAAATGAACTAAAACTTTTACAAAAACTTTAATTAAAATTTTCTCTTGAAATAAAATCCTTTTTGAACCGCAGTGGAAGACCTGAAAACAAAACCAAAAGACAGAAAGGACTACCTCCATGACGAGTAGCCCAGAAGGGAGAAAACACGTTAGCCGAAAAGCTGAGTAACAGATAATATCTCAATATAAACAGCGTAATTTTGGTCATGGCGTGGAAACAGAGACATGTTAAAATAAAAATAAACAGAGAGAATAATAAAAACACTCCCTTTTACTAATCCCAATCTCAAAACTACTCTATAAAATAATAGGTCCCAATAATTATTAACTCAAGTTCAAGTCATTAAACCATCTCAACTTATTACTCCGTCTTACTCATTACTCCGTCTCATAATAAAATAATCCATATTAACCAGATATCGTATTCTCATCGTCGATCCTAAGCCAAGGATAAGGGGTGAGTGAACTGGCGGATAAAAACCGCGAAACAATATTTCCATCTCAATATCAATTTCAAACTCAAATAACTCAATAACCATGGTCATGCTAGACCGTAAAGATAACTCGGCTCAAAGGCCCCATAACTCAATACCAGTAACCAATCTCAATCTCAATCTCGATCTCAATATCGTCAAAGGTTCAAATAAAGAACCGTGCTCAACACTTAAAATATACACTCTAAGCTACTCACCTGCTAGCCAAGGACAAACAGAACGAAAATAAGAACACAATAATCGAAACAATCAAATATACTAATTAAATCCCTCTTAGCTAATTTCCATCTCCAGTGAAATAGCTCCTTTAAGTCAAATAATTTCTTGGCTAATAATCTGAGCCTTGAAAACGACAATTTCAACACCAACTATTATAGTATTCCAATTGCACCATTATATTTGCTAAAATCCAAGACTTCTCTTCTTATTCATTGTACATAATTCCCAAACCGAACCTTTACATGAAACCTAGACCTCGTTCTCTACTATAAATAAACAGTGCTTCATTCTTTCAAAAGTACTTTTCATGATATAATATTCCTTTGCATACAAAACAGCGTAAAGTTTTTATAAACTAAATCAAGTATTATTTTGTTTTGCATTCAAAAATCTTTTTAGAAAAGTCATGCTTCATATTGCTCTTTATATCTAAGAATTACGTTGGATAATAGTGATTAGATTCGTTCTTATACGTTCAATTATGTGAACATTGAAAGAACAACCAAAACACTTTCTTATTAACGTAAGTTAGTTGAGTATTTAACGATACTCTAAATGAGTTACAACTAGAGTTAGTTATACGAGTAGGATAGATAACTTTGTAATCCGTAGAAAGGTACTAAAGTTATTAATCGAGAATAGTGGAGGTAGGCTTCGACGTGTGAAGCTGAACCACTTCAAATATCGTGTGTCCCTTGCATCTTTCGTTATTTCATCATTTACGCTTTAAATAGTGAATTAGTTAGTCAAGTTTAATTTATAAGGTTCGAGTAATTAATTAATATATCACGTTCATACGGACAAATCAAAACAGTGGGCATATTTACAGATACTTAATTCACCCCCCCCCCCCCCTTTATGTATATCGGATCGATAGACTTTTCAATTAGAATCACAGACCGTTAATTATTGGCATTACCATACGAACCAATTAATGGCAATCACGGACTAACTTAATGGCAATCATATACCAACTTAGCTGCAATCATATACCAACATAATGGCATACATGGATCAACGTATTGGCATACACGGACCAACTTAATGGCAATCGCATACCAACTTAATGGCACACACAGACCAACTTAATGGCATACACGGACCAACTTAGTGACAATTACTCTTATATTATTCACCTAGCCCAAAGGCGAATATTGCTTATCTATTCTCACGTTAATAACAATAGCAATACTAATCACAACAGCATACAATAATAATCATGCGAATCTCAACTTCCAATAACACAATTATCAATTAAACACAAGATTGAGTAGGGGATCCCTACCTTTTCGCAATTCTTCCAAAATAAAATAGTTAAAGATCAAGTAGAAGCAGTCCTCAATGAATTCTTCACCTAAGCATCATATAATATGCATACAATTACTAATATATTTATACAATAACGATTAAGACAAGAATCTAGCCCAAAATCACCCAAAATCACCCTCAAACCGCACGGTTAAGGTGGTCAACATATGGTCAACGCCGGTCAACAGCGGGGTCAATGGTGCTCAACGGTCTACGGTGGTCATGGATCAAACTTACATATGTAAACAAATGATTAAAGAAATATTAGAAACTTACGGTAGATAAAAGGTGAAAATGCTTCTTATCTCCCTTGTCTTCTTCTCTTCCCCTCTCTATGTTTTGTGTTTTGTAATTGTGAGCAATAAAATATAAGGTGATAGGTGATGGGATTATATATATACTAGGTAGCATCCCATGCTTTGCACGGTAAGTTTGTATATCTTATGTATAAGTCGTAAATTTATAAAAAAATTATTTTCTCAATTTAAATAAAAATAAACATTCTAAATTTTATAATTAATCAAAATTACTCCGCCTATCTCAATCATTTGCTTATCTTTTATTCAAATAGCCCTACAATAAATGTAAAAGGTAAAAATTGACAAAGAAAGAAAGACTACTAACTATTAGGAGTAATATTTATATGACACAAAATTTTCACCAACTACGCATAGTTTGTAAATTTTTATGTTTTTATATTTTGTTATAAAAAAACTTATTGTCTTTCCATTTGTAAAACTGTTGATTTGCTCTACATTTATGCAATAACATTTTGTATGTAAAGTATTACGAAGTATATATTACTCTCTTTATATCCCACTTTTATTGTCTTTTATGCCTTCTTCCAAAAATTTATCCTTAATTATTATCCCGTTTCTAAATTTGGTAAAGAAAATTTGTAACCCTCAATATTGCTCCTAGATAATTTGTCTAGCATCATCTTCATCCCAATGATGTTATCCTCACTCCCTTTTAATTTAAAGGGTTGGATTGATATTTCATCATCTTTTCTAAAGTCATCCTAAAATGGAAACGGGGAAATAAAAGTGCGGTGGAGGAAGTAGAATGTAAGTATTATTCCGAATGAAAATTCGAAATATTACAACATAACAAAATATAAATGATTAAAAATAGTCCATGCACTATACTATTTCATGTATGTTTATGTAAATAAGTAAATAAATGAGATATTGTGAGAAGTATCATTTTTCATCTATACTCGTATACTGCATCTTTAACATTGATCTTTAACAAAGATGAATGAACTTGAAATTTACATCGAGAATGATGAGCCAGGGGATGATTCGGGTTCAATGCTATTACTTATCGACGATTTTACATCCAGACTTCTGAGATTCATATTTGATCCAGGAGGTCGTTGGTCCAAGAATCGGGTCGTTTTCTTTTTTTTTTGAAGGAGAGGATGATGCGAGAGCATATTGAACAAAGTGGGAGGAGCTGAAACACGGCCGCATAATCCGTGTATGTAACACCCCCTTCTTACCCGGCCAAGGTAATGGAAGGATGTGACCATCTCGGTTTCTCGAGGAAGTGTTTCAAAACACGAATAAAGGACAACTTAAATAAATAACAAGTTTAGTGATTTACAAATAAATGAATAATAAATGTGAACTAAACATTATACAACTTGTCTACCATTTAAGTTATCTATCTATGCTAATTGCCTCCAAGTCTGATGCTCGGCCCGTCTCCCGCATGACATCAAACCAACATGTACTTAACCTACTCCCCATATGCTGAACTTTGTCGTCGTACGTTCAATCAAACACATTTATAATCTCAACAAACAACAAGATAGTGGTTAACTCGAAGTCGATCCACGGGACGGTGTTCTTTCAGTTCTAAGTCTATCTATCTCAATTTATGCTAGTGTCACAATTGGTTTGGGTTTGAAGTTGTGTTCTAAGCTACAACAAGGAAATGTAAAAAATTGAGAAAGAAGACAAGTAAATAGAAACAAGGGTGTAAACAAATGATAAACAATACTAAGGAATCATAGGATCATAAGGGAATCATGGTGAAATGGCATAAATAAATCATATAGATGCAAGCAATTATTATTGTTGGAATCAAGTTAGTGTATATCTTACAATTCCTAAGAAAGCTTAGGTCTCGGAGTCGAGTCAGATAAGATTTTACAACACCTACAAGTCGACTTGGTTTTCCCTATTCATGGTGAGATAACATAAATGAGTCTTAGGAAGGTTTGGGTCCCGGAGCCAAGTCGGTCAAGACTTTACAACACCTACAATCGACTTAATTCTTCCTAATCAACTATATGCATGGTCTAACAAGCCTTAAGTTGGTTTATGTCTTACAAGTCTTGTTGAAGAGATAAGAAAAATATGCTAGGTTGTCAATCAAGCATTTCATCAAAATGACATGTGCATAAGCTAAAAATACAATTAAAAAGCAATCATATGAACTCATTAAGCATAGTTTTATCCCATAATTGCTCCCCTAATCCCCCACTAATCGCTAGTTAGGAAACTACTCATTCATTATGATGGAAAACATGTTAATAATGCCATCAATCATCATAAAAGTATAAACATGGTGGAAGAGTGAAACAATAAACAATAATGTAGTAAAGAGGGAAGAAATTATACCAATCTTAAGATGAACAAATGGAAAGGAAAGAATAATAGAAGAGAACTTGATTGATTAATGAAAAGTTGTCAATTCTCCAAATAATAACCCAATAATCTTCAATTGCCCAATAAGAAATCTTGAAAAATGATTGAAGAAAGATTAAATTTCAATTTGTGTAATGATTAAAGATTAATCTATTCTAATCTACTCCTAATGAGAGCTTAATCTAATCTAATAAAGCTTTGCCTACACTAAGAGGGCTTAACCTCTTGATTATTACAAATGGAGTTTATATAGTAGGTACAACATTAGGTTTAAGCAAGGGTAGATTAGGAAATAAGCGTAAGTGTCGAATAGAGCCTCACACGTTTCAAAGGGGATCCGTGGGAGGCAGTCTGTGCACCAACTCAAGCGGGTTGAAGGGCCAACTCGAGTGGGTTGAAGAGCAGAACTTCTTCCCTTGCTTTTACGCCTATAATGCCTTCATATACTCTTATTCCTATCATCCTTGGTCATCATTCTTGCCTCCTCTTCATACTAGTCCCTCCAAGATTATCAACAAGCTTACGAATATGCACGAGAGACGGGAATTCCGCCTCATTATCTTCTTTTCTGAAAGACATATGAAATGCATTAGGAAAGCAAATAGGAAGCATTTGACGGATAAAATGGCTATTAAACGCTATATTAGTATGCAAAATTAGGCTTAGTTAAGGGACTAAATGTGCATAATTATGGCTCACATCAAATATTCTCAAACCGAACCTTTACTCGTCCCGAGTAAAGAGGTGGCTAGAACTAGACCTTTATTTAAACTATCCAAATAATAATATAACCGATGTGAGACAATTAGCGGGTCTCACTCCACCCCTTCAACTCACAACAAGTCATCCATGAGGTAAGATGCCTTCTTGCAAGGCAAGGTGGGACTTGCCAAAATGCCGATACATCCAAGCACTAAGCACACAAAATAAATAATGGATGCAAGTGGCAGAAATCATCTACAACGAAAGAAGGGTACACACTCCATCATAGATATTAGTTCTCTTAGTTATAAATTCAAAGAGGATACAAACAAGTCACCTCCAAGTTGTGTTAAATTAGGCTACTTCTGTCCACAATCGCTAAACGCTTTTGTCAAGAGTCACTTACCTATGGTGTTAGAAAATACTGTAGGATCGCGGAATTCCCCCTCTTGCTTAGACAAGAAGAAGGTTCGTCCCCTCTCTACCATGCAAAAAAGATAGGATCATCAAGGATAAAAGGGATTCAAAGTGTATGAGTGTTATGATAGTTGTTTGCTTTAGGGTTAATTTTCCCCCATTTTTATAGCATTTGACATTCGAGAATATTTCTTGCCATTTTTTATGTTTGGTATTTTGATACTTGGCAATTTCAATTTCGCATTTTTGAACATTTTTCAAAGTAACCCCATTTGTAGCAAGGATATTATATTAAGGCATAGGAGTCTATTTTTGCTCCTCATTTCATTGATGCAATTTTCAAACATTTGACATTGATAACTTGAACTCAATTTGATATTTTTTTGCCCATTACCTTTTTGTTGATAAAATATGATGATAGAAGTGTAAGGACGGTTGCATGGCATCAAGGGTCACCTTGGAATAAACCGTAGCCAAGGAGTTATCACACCACAAGACACTTTTGACTAGGATTTAGACCATGGGACAAAAGATACTAGTATGACACATCCTAGGGTGTCTTGAGAGTATTCTAGCAAATAAAGTCTCAAGGAGAAAAAGTATCTACAAGGGCCTTATATACACTTGTCAAGCTTCCCAAATAGGCATTTTTACAAAATTTTCTAATATACAACTACATGCCATGATGCAACTAACATATATACAACTCTAATGCATATGCTTCTATCAATTAAAATGCCATATAATCTAGATGCAAACTCTTAGCAATACCTTGGTTCATACCGCATCAATCAAAATATAGTCACATTATCATTAACATATAAAAAAGAGGAAGGAGATTTTGGAAAGAACATACCATGTGGTCTTCTATTTCCTTCATGCCTCGAATGTGGCGTAGTCGACCCAATGTGATAAGAGTGACAAACAAACAAACAAATATATACAATATATACAATTCTATACTACAAAGGAAACAACATGTTTTGGGTTTTTGAAATTTTTAAATTTTTATGGATTTTGTTTTTGTGAAATTAAAGAACATATTTTTGAGTTTTTTCGAAATTTTTCAAATTTTTTATGTATTTTGGAATATAAATTCCAATCTCCCACATTATTTTGGACATTATCCTCAATGTACATGTAGGAGTAGGAAAGAAAAAGAAATACATGTTTTTGGATTTTTGAATTTTTATGGAAATTGAAGTACAAATGCAATGATATGATATGAATGAATTTATGCTCTAACTAAATGCAATTATATATGGTATATATAACAAATGAATGCAATCTAAACTACACTAGATGATGCGTGTTCTCTATTAAGCTATGGTCACCTATAATCAAACCTCCCCAAACCGATTTAAGCACTATTTCTAGTGTAGAAAGGAATAGGTTTTGTCATTAGTGATTATGCATGAATTCAAGTCTATATGCAACTAACTACGTAAAACATGTTATATATATTACAATTCAAACTAATCTAATCATGTGAAATATATTACAATGCAAGCTAATCTAAAATGCAATGCAACTATACATAAGAGATAGGGAAAGAAAGGGTTCTTACAATCACGATCTCAATCAAAGCATCCTTCATCGAGGCCATTATAATCTTCACTCTCTTCTTCTTCTCCTCCTCTTTGATCATCGTCATTCATGGCTTGGTTTGGGAACACAAGGTGTGGTTGCACCCAAGAAAGCCTAGGACTGTTAAGATCAATGAACCCTTGTTAAGCCATATGGTAGTATTGAGGGTAAAGGGCCAAATAGTTGTCTTCATGCCCACAGTGAATCCTAAAATCCATGTCTCTCATCATAACCATCAAGTTATCAATGCCCGATGGCGGGGTGTTGATAGAAGGATGAGTTTAGGGTCGGTGGACATGAGGATATGGTGATATCTCCGCATAAGAGGGCCGAACTCTGTGGAGGAATGGTGGGATGCCCAGGTTTGGACCTTGGGATGGTGGTGTTGGAAAATGTGTCCTCAACAATAGTGCGATCACATGATTTAATATCATAATTAAATCTCATATAAAGAATATTTAAGGGATGATTCAATTATATAGTCAACTGATCAACATTAATCGGTAACGATTGGCTTGCTAGAGTTTGACGTTACTATCGTAGGACGGTGGTGGTCAGTTGATCCCCTAAGGTCACACCTAAAGGATGATGCCCTTATCAATGAATTTGGTTAATTGTATAACGATACAAGTTAATCAATTCCTTAAAATAGAACAATTTATTTGTGAGAGAGAATATTCATATCTTATTTTAATGGAATTAAATAAGATTTATTTTAGTAATAAAAATACTTTATTACTAAAATTGTTTATTGTTTGAGAAACAATTGAGATAAGAATGAATGGTTGATTATTATTACAAGATGTTGTGAATTATAACTATATGACCTATTTTATTTATGTGATCAAGTATCACTAGTCAATTTGTTGTATGTAATTTAATTAATTCATAAAATGATATTTATGTGATAAATATGCATTAAACTAATTAATAACATGTAACATACTACATGTGACATATTGTGTGACAAATGACAAATTGACAAAATAAAATGGCAGTCAATTTTATGAAGTGGACCGAAATGGAGGGAGTTATGGTAGATTGTGGTTGATTATTTTATGGGATAAAATGCATGTAATCATGCCTACACTACATGTCTTACACACCTACTCTTATTTGTCTTACACAGCCTATTTCTTGTGAAGACCAAAAGCAAAAAGAAAGATGCCATTCCTTGACCTATTTACATGCTCCCACCGTGGCCTCCTCTTAATATAAGAGAATTGTTCTCTTATTTTTAATACACTATTCATTCATTGTTGTTCACATGCAAACTCTCTCATACTTTGTTTGATCTTTCTCAAAAACTAGAGAAATGATAATCTAAATTGTTCAATCACATGACTAATATTATTACTGCAATATATGAGTATTAGTAATCAATTTTAAGGTAAACAACTAAATAAATATCTAGCACATATTATTTAGTGGTGATAAGGGTTAAATCTTGGGTGCAATCAAAAGGAGTGGCTTCTATACTTTGAGTCTTTGGAGGATCATCCTAATACTCATCATAGCTCAAGAACAAGTGAAGGTAGGAGACCTTACTTGTGCCCACAAAACCGAAATTAACAATGTAAGGGACATTGTTTTCTTATAAATCTCTTATTTTGTTATGCATGCACTTGATCTAAATAACAAATAATTAAGAAGTTAATTAGTTCACTATTAGAGGAGTCTAATAATAGGTAAATAAACCTAACAGGTGGTGGTGCATAGGAAGGAGTAGGAGGCGCCTCCTCATGTCTCCTAGGAGGTAGAGTCACAATCCTCTCAATAAGGAGAGGTATCTCGGCATAGGTGCAAGGTAGCTCGGCCTAGGCTGTAACACCCCGTATTTTATAATAATATTTTATTATAAAAGGATTTTTTTATTAAATTTATTATTTCGAATATTAATAGTGTATTTTGAAAATATGTATTTATCGCATCCATTCTCTATTTTATTATTTTCTATTTTTACCTACCTTGAATGGGTTAAAATGTCCGTGCACCATTTGGTTATTTTAATTTATTAATCATCTCTCTTATTTAAGCTCTCCTTACGTTTTAATATGGTTCAATCCGATTTGTAATCAGATAAACCATTTTATGAGCTAATGGACCCAAAGCCCACTTATTAATTCTCTTATAAAAGAAAACCCTAAGCTAGCAACTAGGTTTCTCATTCTCTTTTTCACGTGAAACCTGCCGCGCCTCTTTCTCTTTTTCTCTCTTCTTCTTTTCCTTCTCCCTCTGACTCCATTGTTGTGCATCTTTTCTTCTTCCTAATTCAAAGACAAATTATATTTTCATAATCCTCGCTCTTACCTCTATATCGTATTTATCTCCAAATAATTTTATAGGGATTATTTGTATGGACCTTTAGACCTACGTTTTGGGTCTCTTATTTTAATGGGTAAAGAAGAAAGAGTATTTCATGGCGTTTTCAAGGGTTGCGATTTGTGCCTTTCTTTAATGTCGATTTGTGATGATGTCACATGTTGGAGATAAGGATTTGATGGTCGTGTCTTTCGTGAAGGTTTTCATTGATTTGCTTCATTAATAATTGCTAGAAAGGTAACTAGGTGTTTCTCTTTTAATTGTGTTTATGACAATTGATGTAATTAATATGATTTAATGATTGTTTTGTATGATTGGTACGTGTTTGATTGTTTATTATCATGCTAATTATGTTTTCGCATGTTTGTATATGTTTTAATGCATTAATTATATATCAAATGTTGTTTATATGTTTATTATGGGTGTCATGAGTGCAATTATGGTTTACGAATAAACCCTAGTGGCGGCGTGATCGGCGGCCAAGAGTGCTATCCATAGTTATAGCTAAAGCTAGTATAACCTTGATGATGATTCGAGTGTTATAGCTGAAGTTAGTACAACTTTAGGTCGTTACTCTAGTTATGGCTGAAATAGGTATAACCTTGGAAATATGAATCCATGTTATAGCTAAATCTACTATAACATTGGATACGAGTTAAGGTTATAGCTGAAACTAACGTAACCCTGAGATTATGACTCAAGCTTATAGTTGGAATTATATAACTTTGAGTTGCGTGTCAAGGTTATGGTTGAGGTAAGTATAATTTCAAGTTATATATGTTGAAGTTATAGTCGTGGTTACTATAAACTCGCATCCAGAGTTCATGTTATGGTTAAGGTTACTATAATTGATGTGACTCATATTTGAGCATATTTAGTCCCCGAATTAGCCTCGTTCCTATGCTTTTTAGTGCATAATTGGGTCATTTACTATCTTTAGTTTCCTATTTTGCATATTCTTTGAGGTTTTGTTTCCTTGGTAGGAGAGGAGTGCAAACCTTGCATTTTCATGGCAAAATGGAGGTAAATTGATCGAATTCAATGACCAAGCATCAAAGGGAAGACGATACTAGAAGGCCTATGTAGATAATAAAGTAGATTGGGCAATGATGAAAGGATCCTTGCATCCTCAACAAGATCCCCGAGGATTGTTGAGGAAAGAAGAAAAGAAAAGTGCCTGACCCATGATCCGAGCGGCTTGTTACTTGATGTAGAGCGTGTCGTTGTACGCCCAATCAATCAACTTTATATTTCTCAACAAATAACTAGTTAGTGGTTAAGTCGAGGTCGATCCACGTGACGATGTGCTTTGGGTTCTAAGTCTATCTATCTCAATTTATGCTAGTGTCACAATTGATTTGGGTTTGTAGTTGTATTCTAGACTAATGCAAGCAATAGAGTGAAACAAGTGATAAAACGAAGGTTGTAAATAAATAACAAAGTGCTAGGATATCATAGGTTCATAGGGGATTCATGGGAGTTGATCATCCAAACATGTTCTCAATTATATAGCAATCACTTATTGTTGTGATGGGATCGAGTTGGTGTATAAGCTTACAATCCCTAAGAAGGTTTGGGTCCCGGTGCCGAATCGATTAGATTGTACAACACCTATAAGTCGACTTAATCCTTCCTATTCAACTATATGCATGTTCTAATGAGGCTCGAGTTGGTGTATAAGCTTACAAGCCTCATTGAAAAGCTAGGTGATGGGTAAAAAATGTAAGGATTCATGGGCTTGCATTTTCATCAAACATAACATGTGCATAAGTTGAAATCACAACAAGCAAGCAATTTAATTATGAAAACATATTAGATTAAGCATGAATCATTCCCCATGTTTGTTTTCCCTAATTCCCCATTAACCCTAGCTAAGGAACTACTCACTCATGATCAAGTTTAGCATGCTAATAAGGTTGTCAATCATACTAACAAGGCAAAACATGATGAATAAATGATGTGATTAACAATAACTAAGTAAGGGTAAGAGATTATACCTACTTAAGATGATCCAAATAATAAAGAAAAGAATAATAGAAGAAAACTTGATTGATTGATGAAGAGTTGCCAATTCTCCAATAATAACCCAATAATCTTCAATTCCCCAATAATAATAAACTTGAACAATAATTAAGAAAAGATTAATGTGGAATGATTGAGATTAATCTATTCTAATCTAATCCTAATCTAATCTAAGGAAGGATTTTCTCCTCTTGGGACCCCCCTCTTGATTATTACAAATGGAGTATATATAGTAGTACATCATTAGGTTAAGCAAGGGTGGATTAGTAAATAACAATGCTAAGTTTTAAATAGGGAATTGCAAGTCCCGAGGGAGATGCGCAGTTTGGACTGCTACTCCTAACATGATCCGCCCGCCTTGGCTTGAGGCACGGTTGATTCTGCCAAGGGATCCGCTCGTCTTGCAAGGAACACGCCCGTATCAAAGCTACCGGATCCGTTCGTCTCGTGCTCGGGCTGCTCGGATCTGGACAAGGCTTTCCGCTCGTCTTGTGCTTAGGACGCTCGGATCTTGGTATAGTTTTCCACTCTCTTGCTTTATAAGCCTATGATCTATGTATACTCTTTATTCCTACTTCATTTGTCATTGTTCTTGCCTCCTCTTCATACTAGTCCATCTTAGATTGTCAACAAGCTTCCGAATATGCGCAAGAGACAGGAATTCCGCCTCATTGTCCCCTTTCCTATAAAACATATAAAATGCACTAGGAAATCAAAATAGGAAGGAATTAACGGATAAAATGGCCATGAAATGCTATATTAGTATGCAAAATAGGTTCAATTAGGGGACTAAATGTACATAATTAAGAGTCAGATCAAACATCCCCAAACCGAACCTTTACTCATCCCGAGTAAAGAGGTAACTAGAACTAGACCTTTATTTAAATTATCTTAGTAATAATATAACCGATGTGAGACAATTAGGGGGTCTCACTCCGCCCCTTCAACTCACAATAAGACATCCATGAGGTAGGGTGCCTTCTTTCAAGGCAAGGTGGGGCTTGCCAAAATGGCGATACATTCAAGCATTAAGCACACAAAACAAGTAATAGATGCATCTACAAAAGAATAGCCACTTTCCTCATCTAAGTGGCGGAAATCATATAAGGGGGGAGTAATTCAAGGGTACACACTCCATCATAGATATTGTTTCTCCAAACTACTAAGTCTAAAAGGATACCAACAAATCACCTCCAAGTTGTGCCAAACTAGGGTACCTTTGTCCACAATCGCTAAATGCTTTTATCAAGAGTAGTATCCTTATGGTATTAGAAACAGTATAGGATCGCGGAATTCCCCCTCTTGCCTAGACAAGAAGAAGGCTTATCCCCTTTCCACCATGCAACAAATAAGATCAATGGATAAAAGGGATCAAGATGTTTTGAGTTTCACATTTGTAGTTTGCTTTTTAATTTGTTTTTCTCCCCAATTTCTTGTGGTATTTGACATTTGAGAACATTTCTTGCCATTTTTTTTTATGATTGGCATTTTGATACTTGGCAATATTTCAATTTTTGCATTTTTGAACATTTTTCAAAGTAACCTTATTTGTAACAAGGGTAATTTTATTAAAGCATAGGAGTCTATTTTTACTCCTCTTTTCATTGATGCAATTTGCAGACTTTTTGATTTTGATTTTGGTACTTGAACTCAATTTGGTAATTTTTGTGCCCATTCACCATTTGTTGACAAAATATGATGATAGAAGTGTAAGAACGGTTGCATGGCTTCAAAGGTCACCTTGAAATAAACGGTAGCCAAGGAGTTATCACACCACAAGGTACTCTTGACTAGGCCTTATTCCATGGGTCAAAAGATACTAGTATGACACATCCTAGGGTGTCTTGAAGGTGTTCTAGCAAACAAAGTCTCAAGGAGAAAAATTATCTACAAGGGCCTTATATACACTTGTCAAGCTTCCTAAATAGGCATTTTCACAAAATTTTCTAACCATGCAACTACATGCCATGGTGCAAGTAACATATATACATAACTCTAATGCATATGCTTCTATAACTATTATGTCAAATAATCTAGATGCAAACTCCTAACAACACATAGGTACATAAACCACAACAACAAAATACACTTCATCCTCCTTGACATGTAAGCCAATCCTTCTCATATGAATAATGAAAAGAAATGGAAGGGAAATATAGATTAGAGCGATCATACCAAGCGGTCTTCACATTCCCTTGACAATGCCTTAACTGTAGTGTTGCATCTATGTGAGAAGAGAACAAAAACACAAGTATATACAATTCTACACTATTAAATTAAAGAACATGTTTTTGGTTTTTGAAATTTTCAAATTTTTATTGATTTTGTTTTTATGAAATTAAAGAACATATTTTTGAGATTTTCCGAAACTTTTTAATTTTTATGTATTTTTGGAATATAAATTCCCATCCCCCACTTTATTTTGGACGTTGTCCTCAATGTAAATGTAGGAGTAGGAAAAAAAAATAAATACATGTTTTTGGATTTTTGATTTTATGGAAATAAATACAATGATATGATATGAATGAATGCATGTTCTAAGTAGATGCAATTCTATATGACATATATAACAAATGAATGCAATCTAAACTATAATATATGATGCATGTTTTCACCTATGATCAAACCTCCCCAAACCGATTTAAACCCTATTTCTAGCATAGAAATGAATAGGTTTTATCATTAGTGATTATGTATGAATTCTAGTCTATATGCAACTAACTACATGAATCATGTGAGATATAATACAATGCAACCTATACTAATGTAAATGCAATATGAAATATAATACAAATGCAAGTGAGGTGTGAACTAAATGCATGATAATTTAAAATGCAATGCAACTATACATGAGAGAAAGGAAAAGAAAGAGTATCATACACATGGAGGTGGTGTGGTAGACACCTCTTGCCATTTCACTCGTCATCATCATCATCATTGCAGTATCCATGTCCGCTAGAACCTCCTTGGGCATATCCTCCTCCTTGGCTAAAGAATCCTCCACCTTGGCCACCAAAGTTCCCTTCTTGGTTCCCTTGATTAGGGAATAAAAGGTGCGGTTGAACCCAAGATGGGTGAGGGCCTCTAGGGTCGATATACCCTTGTTGAGCCATGTTGTAGTAGGAGGGGTATTGAGCCAAGTAGTTGTCAACCCTCCCATCGTGCACTCCAAGATCGACACGTTGCATGAACTTCATTAAATCATTCATGTTTAGAGCTCTTGGATCTTGGGGAGTGAATTGTACATGTGGAGTCGGGTAGGGTGGAATGGGTACATAGGATGGTGTTGCATTACCCCACTGTGGCAACTCACGAGGTTGACGAGGTGCTTATTCTCTTTGTGGTGGGTTGGGATGAAGCTCATTGAGGAGGAGGTAATTCGGTTTAGGTGAGTACCGACTCAACCGTGGCTCGATAGGTGGTATGTTCCACCCCATGAGAACAAGTGAAGAGCTTCCCTTTGTGAACCACTCCACACGTCCGGCTTGATTGTAAGGGCACCACCGGTGGTGGTTGAAGATAACATCCTCATCTATCAAAGTGATCCCTTAGAGCTTTTCACAGCCCCCATGAAGGTTAAACCCGGGGCAAAGTTCATTGGCCAATATTATGATTAGGCCTCCCATCACAAAGGTCTTGATATTAGAATTCCCTTGAGCATAATCATAGAGCCTTGTAAGCATCTCAAGGGGCGTGTTGAAATTGTAAGCCCTTGTCCCTTGTACATTCAAGTAGGACTCTAATTAATAAGGTCAAGTCAAGAAGGATGCACCTATCTTGTTCTAGCCTCCCATTGACGGTTCCGGCTATAAAGCGCTCGGTGATCCGAATCAACGGATGTTGGATGGCAAAGGTATAGCATTGTTTGAAGGAATGGAGTTCTCTCCTAGAAATGGCTCTCTATATGTGGTTAATGGTGAAGTCGGAGGGCTTATCGGTGTTTTCCCTCGGCACTTCAAGACCAAAAATGTTTGCAAATTGGTCTAAGGTTAACTTATGGTCTTGATTATAAAGACGAAACTCAAAAAAAACATTTCTCCGTGTATTAGTGACAATGCGGAGACTACACAAAAACTCGAGGGTAAGGCTTAGGTAGGTATCCTCATGAGCATAGAATAGCTTCGCAAGACCCAAACCATTGAAGAACATTTCGGTTTCATACCTTATTCCAAGAACTTCTAAAACATCGGTATCAATAAATTGAGTAGGCTCGTAATTCTTACCTAACAAATGTTCAAATCTTTGGCGGTGTTCATCGCTAGTGAAGATTTAGGTAGCACCAAAACGGACACGGACACGGACACGACACGGATACGTGACATGGAATCCCATGAAATTTAGGACACGGGACACGTTATTTCAATTTAATAAAATATATATTTTGTAGTTATATATGTGTGATTTAATTTTTGAAAAAGTATTTAATATTAAATTTAAATAAATGAAGGTAAAATTTGACGTTAAATATAACTTATTCTCATTTCTAAAACCAAAAACCAATTTATAATCAATCTATTTCGACATCTCATTACTTGTCTAAAGAACATCATTTGCCCACCAAATTCAACCATATAACAATTCACGCCATTTACCTTAAATTCAACTTTCCGTTTGAAGGTGTGTCCAAATACCATGGACACGGCTCAAAATACCATGGACACGCGTCGGACACGTGCCCAAATAAAATATGAAAGTTAGACACGGCTTTACAGGTGTCCGACACGTTTTGACGTGTGTCCGACGAGTGTCGTGTCCGACACGGGAACACCGATTATGAGAAGTGTCCGTGCAACCTAGGTGAAGATTACGTCGGGAAAGTATTCGACTTGAGTAACACCGTATATCTCCACATTTTGACAGCCCCTTGCCTCCCTTGGGGTGGATGAAGAAGCACCCTTGCGCCTTTTAGGTGCGACATCGGAGGATTTCTTGCTCTTGCCTCTTAGGTTCATCATTTTGTTGATGGAAATGTTAGTGTTTTGGGTGTTTTTGTGATGGGGATTGTTTGGGGATGATGATATGAGATTTTTAAAAGATAAGATAAGTAAAACGAGGGATGGTGGGGGTGTTTATAACAAGGAAATGGGAAGGAGACGGGCGGACCAAGGCTGGGCTCGGGCGGATAAATTTAGAACCCAGCCAAATACCGTGCCTATCCGAGCGTCCCGAGGGCGATCCGGGCGTCTTGCTGCTACTGCCCGAGCGTCCTGCTGTGGAGACGCACGGATTCTCAGTCAGTGAACCGTGTGTTTTTGCACTCAGTTGGGGACGAGCATATTGTTGAGAAGACCCACGGTTCTGCTGAGACGAGCGGATTCTGGAGAATCCGAGCGGATTCTCATCCAGTGCAGAAAGTTACTTAAGACGTTGCCTAGGACGAGTGTCATAAAGCCAGCTCGAGCGGATCCTTTGTCGGGACGAGCGTCTTCTTGACAATCCGGGCACATTTTTAGACATTGTTGATTTGTGCTCGCAGCAAGGCTCAGGACGAGTGTCTTACTATCAGGACGAGCGTCTCCTGCTGTTTCTTTCGTCAATCCCTCATTTCTTTCATTTGAATTATTTCCCTTGCACCCTTTTGTGATTCCTTCCTATCATTTTCTGAAAATATGCTCAATGAATGGGTAAGCAACCCTCTCTCACTACTCTCATGTAAGAAAATGCAAGAAAAATAAAGGTATATACAATATTATACAATGCGAAAATTATGGGAAGGCATATATTACAAATGGTGGTTTGAGATAGGACTCCACCAAAGTAGTTCGAATTGTCGAAATTCTTTGTCCATAGAGCTTAAGGCCCTTAGAAGAAGGTCAAAGGCTTGTGAACAAGCCCCAGATAAGCATAAGTACGGTTTGCTCCAATTCAAAATAAAGCTTGGCCAAGGAAGCTTGTCATTCATTCTTTCTTTCACCTTGCCCTTAGTATTTGAGCCTTTACAATGCTTCCAATCAATAAGCCCATGATTATTGTCAACATGAGGCATGAAGTATGGCTTATTTTCATCCGGAGACTTCCACTTACCACCTTCTTCTTCAATTTTGGCAATGATGATAGCACTTGGATTTGTCAATCCTTCCAAAGTGGAAGGAAAATTCTCATAACATTGATGACCGGATACTTTTGGAGTTAAAATTGTGGGTGCCAAGTCTCCACAAGTAAGTTCATTTGCAAGTTTGTTCTTGAGCTTTTCCACCAAGTACCTCTTATACGATAATTTGACTTTTTGGAGAAGATCCACCATATCATCTCCAAAAATCATAGGTTCCGTGGTGGGTGTGAAATGGTCTTCATAGGCATTAGGGGAGAGATATTCATTTTCTTCATGATATGATACCTCAAATTTCTCAAGGATGGGCTCCTCAAGTAAGGTGATTTCACAAGTCCATTGTTCTTCCCTATTCCAAAGGTCCTTGCAAGACACATATTCTTCATAAGCTTCTTTCATGATCTTATCATCATGGCTATCCTCATAAGAATCATAAATAGGGGCTTCATCTTTCTTCAATAGTTCATCCTCTACCATCTCAATATTCACATTAAAGGACACACCTTCATACTCACAAAGGTTAAGAGTATTTGGCGTACTCAACTCCATGTCTTCTTCATCAAACACAACACTTTCGTACTCACAAGAGCTCAAGGAGATTGGCTCTTCCGACTTCTTATCTTCCGCATCAAAGGTTACTCCTGCAAGCTCGCATTCATGATCAATGTCTAAAAAATGGTGAGGAGTAGTTATTTGGGCTTCCTTCATTTGGGAAATTTGAATTGCCAACTCCTCACCTTGGGTAACAATGCCTTGAAGAACGTTGACCCTATTTTGGGTCTTCTCTAGCAATTGTTTGAAGAAGTTTTGTTGATCTCCCATCATTTTGAGGACCATACTTTGAATGTCAAATTCATGCTCAATTTCTTGTTGTGGGTGTGTGTGAAAGTGGTTGTATTGTGGCATTTGAAATTCATTGTGAAGTAGGTATTGGGAGGGTGGTTGTTGTGGATATTGGATATGGTGATTTTGGTGGGGAAACTTTGGGTAGTAGCTAGGATTTTCATTGTATGAGTAGTAGGGTAGGTTTGTGTTGACTTGCTCCTCAAACTCCCCATACCCATTATAGTCATACTTAAAAAATCTACCACATACTCCATGTGTGACGTCTTAAGCCATCATAGCTAAGAGAAGGAAACAACTACAAGAATGGACACTACAATAAAATGGTAAGAACGAACCTTGAGGAACAAGTTCCTCAAGGTTAAAGCACAATTAAAATAGACAAACAAGTAAGAACTTAATCACATAACACCGTCCCCGGCAACGTCACCATTTTGATGTAGAGCGTGTCGTTGTACGCCCAATCAAACACATTTATATTTCTCAACAAACAACTAGTTAGTGGTTAAGTTGAGTTCGATCCACGAGACGATGTGCTTTAGGTTCTAAGTCTATCCATCTCAATTTATGCTAGTGTCACAATTGATTTAAGTTTGTAGTTGTATTCTAGACTAATGCAAGCAATAGAGTGAAACAAGTAATAAAAGGAAGGTTGTAAATAAATAACAAAGTGCTAGGATATCATGGGTTCATAGAGGATTCATGGGATTTGATCATACAAACATGTTCTCAATTATATAGCAAGCACTTATTATTGTGATGGGATCGAGTTGGTGTATAAGCTTATAATCCCTAAGAAGGTTTGGATCCCGGAGCCGAATCGATTAGATTGTACAACACCTACAAGTCGAATTAATCCTTCCTATTCAACTATATGCATGGTCTAATGAGGCTTGAGTTGGTGTATAAGCTTACAGGCCTCGTTGAAAAGATAGGTGATGGGTAAAAAATGTAAGGATTCATAGGCTTGCATTTCATCAAACATAACATGTGCATAAGTTGAAATCACAACAAGCAAGCAATATAATTATGAAAAAATATTAGATTAAGCATGAATCAATCCCCATGTTTGTTTTCCCTAATTCCCCATCCTAGCTAAGGAAACTACTCACTCATGATCAAGTTTAGCATGCTAATAAGGTTGTCAATCATACTAACAAGGCAAAACATGATGAATAAATGATGTGATTAACAATAATTAAGCAAGGGTAAAAGAGATTATACCTACTTGAGAAGATCCAAATAATAAAGCAAAGAATAATAGAAGAAAACTTGATTGATTGATGAAGAGTTGTCAATTCTCCAATAATAACCCAATAATCTTCAATTCCCCAATAATAATAAACTTGAACAATAATTAAGAAAAGATTAATGTGGAATGATTGAGATTAATCTATTCTAATCTACTCCTAATCTAATCTAAGGAAGGTTTTTCTCCTCTTGGGAACCCCCTCTTGATTATTAGCAATGGAGTATATATAGTAGTACATCATTAGGTTAAGAAAGGGTGGATTAGTAAATAACAATGCTAAGTTTTAAATAGAGAATTGCAAGTCCCGGGGGAGATGCGTTGTTTGGACTGCTACTCCTAACACGATCCGCCCACCTGGGCCTGAGGCACGGTTGATTCTGCCAAGGGATCCGCTCGTCTTGCAATGAAGACGCCCGGATCAAAGCTCCCGGATCCGCTCGTTTCGTGCTCGGGCCTCTCGGATCTGGACAAGGCAATCCGCTCGTCTTGTGCTTAGGACGCTCGGATCTTGGTACAGTTTTCCACCCTCTTGCTTTAGAAGCCTATGATCTACGTATACTCTTTATTCCTACTTCATTCGTCATTGTTCTTGCCTCCTCTTCATACTAGTCCATCTGAGATTATCAAAAAGCTTCCGAATATGCGCAAGAGACGGGAATTCCGCCTCATTATCTCCATTTCTATAAAACATATAAAATGCACTAGGAAAGCAAAATAGGAAGGAATTGACGGATAAAATGGTCATGAAATGCTATATTAGTATGCAAAATAGGTTCAATTAGGGGACTAAATGTACGCAATTAAGAGTCACATCATTACTCTTGTTCATATGATAAGAAGAGTAGTCAGTTATACTATCCTATGAGCTGAGTCGTGAAGTTCTTCACGCATGTTGGTACAGTCAGTTACACTGCGCATTTGTTTGTTGGATGGTTTGAACAGATGACGATAATATCAGTTATATACTATCGGAATGAACAAACAAAACCCTTCGGGGACTGGTGAATTGTCTATGGTCGGGGGGGGGGGGGGGGTAACAGAGGCAGTGCGTTATATGCTCTGATCCCCGAGTGTCGTTTGGTGTATAATTATTGCACCGAGAGTCTGGCCAGGTCTTAGACATATATGAAGTGGTTATACGCTATACATAGTACCTTGAGGCAGTGCGTTATACGCTCCACACCGATGGAGGCAGTGCGTTATACGCTCCATCAGCTAGAGGCAGTGTGTTATACGCTCTAGCAGTTAGAGGTAGTGCGTTATACGCTCTAACTGCGTTTGCTCTATTCGGCTATGCTTTGATGATAGCTTTGTGCCTTCTGTTGTTGTGGATCATGTGTCACCATGTTTGATATGCTTTAATGCTAGCTTTGTGCCTTTCGTTGATGTGGGTCATTTGTCGCTACTAGTCTTGTAAGTGTTAATGATGTAGTGGTTGCATATGGTCTAGGTTTGCATGATTGCATCCGTCTGAGGTTGATGAAATTATGGTAAGTTTGTGTTGGGTTCCATGAGTATAGGTGGTCTCACATGTTTACAGGTTTTACATTCCAATTGTTAATGATTGTTGGTTATATTCAATTGTTGTAAACATGACTGGAAGAGAATCTAGTTACTCCCGACTGATTGTCGACCCCCATTCTCAGGTTGCTTATATGATTTGTCTTTTGGATGATATCTTGATGGGGAAGTACTGTGCGGCGAGATGAATAATAAATTAGGAGTTTGTTTTCATGTTATGAGAACCTTTGAATAATGTATTAGTTTGGGTTTGGATTTAGTAGCGAAATGGATTGGTCAGGTGTTTCCGCCACCTTGACCCTTTTATCATTGTTATACTCTGATAATTCATTTTATATACGTTTTCCCTTTGTTTTATAATCCGGGTTGTTACGTACATAGGCTCGGTGGGAGGAAGGTCCCAACAGGGAAGGGTGAATGTAGTACTTTTCTTGGTGTGCCAATCAATGCTTCCCGACTCACTATACTTGCACCATTTGTGAAACCGGAAGATAGCCTTCTCATCAATCAAAGTATCCCCGGGTAGAGCTATATACCTCTCATCATCATTAAACCCCGGACATAACACATTGGTCATCCTAGTCACAAGACCACCCATCACAATTCCCTTGGACTTAGTCTTACCCCTTGCTAGGGTTCGGAACCGGACAAGCAACTCAAGTGCGGGATTAAAGTTGTATTTTGGACAATCCTTGGACATTCAAATAAGACTCAATAAAAGTCATGACAAGTTGACTAACACTTCCCGAGTCACTCCTACCATTGATATTCCCCGCAATAAATTGATGCCACACTCTAATGACCGGATGATGAAAATAGAAAGCATGACACCTCCTAAAACCACGTAATTCCAACCCGGTAATCGCTCTCCACAAGTGTGACTCCGTGAACCCTATAAGTTTCTCAAGATCGGTCTCGGGTATTTCAAGTCCAAAAATTTCACCAAAAGTACTCAAACGCATCCGGTGGGTTTCATTACACAACCTAAATTCCAAGCACACCCCATATCTTTTTCCTTCAAAAACTTTGAGACTACACAAGAATTCCAATGTGAGGCTACGATATGTCACCTTATGCATATTAAACATTGTCTCAAGACCCATTCCTCTAAAGAAGGACTCGGTTTGACTCTCAATATCATGTTTATCCAAGATATTACAACAAATGAAACGAGTAGGCTCAAATTCCTTACCTAGTAGTTTCACAAGTCATCTCCTATGCTCATTTTTTATGAATACTACTTCTGGGAAGTCTCCAAGTTGCTCTTTTTCTGGTACTAGCTCCTCTTCTTGCCTTTGGAACTCCGGTGGTGTATTAGAATTACTTACCTTTCTTCTCTTTGTTCCCTTAGAAGGAGTAGCCTTACTCTTACCCTAAAAACTCATTATTGTTGTCTTAAAATCCACCAAGAATGCTTCAAATCTTCACAAATAAGAGCCAATCAACCTTGAAAATGCCTTATTAGAATACTAGAAGCAATGAATTGAAGCTAGAAGGTAAAAGTCAAACCCGAAACACAAAAAGGAGCTCACGGATTTTGGAATCTCCAAATTTTGAAGTGATGAAAATGGGTGATTTTGAGTATGTAGAAGGTTAGAATGTTGGTTTTTATTGAGTAGAAATGGATTAGAATGATTTTTAGAGTAATTAGAGGGTGATTTGGTTGAATTTGATGGACATTTGAGTGATTTTTGTGAGTTGGGGTTGAGTTTGTATGTAGAAGATGAAGATGGTTGGTGAGATTGGAGTGTATAGCTATGTCACAGCCTGAAATGAGAGCACACACGGGTTTCTTGCTCAACACAGGCGGGTTGGGCTGAGCTCGCTCGTTTTCTGATGATGTCTGGATATTTCATGCTCAACCCGCTCGAGTTGGGACTTGACTCGCTCGAGTGATTTTCGACCCGCTCGAGTTGGGGCTTTGGGACGCTCGAGTTCTCGGGAACTCGCCCATTTTCTCAAGCAGGGAACTTTTTTTCTTCCTTTGGATCTCAACGCGCACCAGTTCTCCTTGGTCCCCACGGATTGATGCAAGAATTGGCCGAACACTTCTATAATGATAAGTAGGATATGCACAAGCCCAAATTCTCCATTTTCTTCATTTCTTTGCATTTCCGATCTTATTTTCATCAATTTTCTTCAAACATCTCAATTAAAATATGAGATCCCTCCCTTTCATCTCTCATGTAATTATTACATGAATACAAATCTACACTAAATGCAAGTTTTAAAAAGGTATATTACAAATGGTGATTTGAGATAGGACTCCACCAAACTAAGTCAAATAAAAAATTTCATTGTCCATGGAGCTTATGTAGGGAAATATCCGTAAAATTCCCTTAAATTTTAGGACTATAACGTAAGTTTAACATGCGATTTATGGTCATAAACGAAAAATAAGAGAGAAACGATAAAGAACAAGAATCAACCTCGGGTCCTTTGTAAATACGGCCTAAGAACAGAAATCAATATAGATTTCCTCCTAATCGTTGCACCCAAGACCGTCTGAGACTATGCCACTTGTGCTAGAAAGTACTCTCTAATTGCCTTGCAATATTGAGAGAGTTTTTGTGAGGTTTTCGATGTGAGATCTAGGTTTCAGAGAGAATTGCTCCAAAACCTAATTTTTTTTGTCAAATGAATGAATTAGGTCAAAAAGGAGAGAGGATCTCCTTTTTGCTCACTCGGTCCGTGGGTCTCAAGGGGAGGGAGTGGGCTTTCCACTTTCTCCTCATTTTAACTCGTGATCTGACTCAAAATGCTAAAATGTATATGTCGGGATTTTATTATAAATCGTCATCGGTTATCGGTTATTAAAATATCAACTAGTGACATGACTCAGTTGATATATTAATACTTGTCCGACAATGACAATATTGTATAATTAATTAATTAAATATAATCGTTTATATTCAATTTACGAATTAACCGCTTAATTCACATTAGCCAATATTATTTAATCCGTATTAAATAATTATCTCAACATCGCGTTTGACTAATTATTAGTCAATAACTCCGACTAACTGCTTAGTCAAAATAGGCATCAACATGACTGTATTTTCATACTGTCACATCTCTCAAACGTATCCTATAGGTGTGACTTTTAGGGACCAGTTGATCACCGCCATCTGTATGACAATAACGTCAAACTTATCTAGCAAGCCAACCGTTATTGATAAACGTGGACCAACTGATAATAATATAAAAGTATACCCTTTGATCCTTTTAGAGATTTATATGTTATTGCACTAACTGTGGAGGACACCAGCCTAACAAGCTCCCATTTGTCCGTACAAGTGTACGTGCAATAACGTTATCCGCACTAACTGGAGGACACTGGCTCCAAAAAACTTCCACTTGTCCGTACAAGTGTATGTGCGATAACCGATTCTCATATCCATTTAAAATTTCTCCCACTCAATATAAAACAATTTGCAGATCCTGATCCGCAAAGGTCGTATTTTACAATCGATCTGTATCATGAGTGGTTTCCCCGACTAGAGAGTAACTTAACTGATAAAACGAATTCGTATTCGAGCATGGCCATGCATTTCGATTCTGACTCCTCGAGTGGCCCCCGAGAAATATCGAGTACCTGATAAAGGCTGAATATTTCCTTCAACTCGACTCCTGCCGATCTAAGCACGGATGAAATGACCCGAAACAATCTACTTGGCCCCCTGTTACGGATGACCGTGAGAAAGAAACCAAAGTCACCCAAAATCTGCCTTAGTCTCAAGAGACAGTCGATAGTCAAAAGAATCGACTCTTAGGATCACCATGGAGGTCCTATCCACGACCTGGCACCGAATGTTATAAAACATTTAGGACTCCACGTCGATGTCACAATTGTGTCCTACGAGATATCCGTATAACTCGCCTCTGTGATTGGTCGATCCGTTTGACTTATGGCTCGTTGAACCCACCATCAACCAACGTCACAAAATAATTGCCAGAGTTATCAGCTCATGAGGGCAATTAAGGACCAGAATATAATGTTTGTTCAGTTCACTTTGTGGTATTCAAAATTGTCGTACAATTCCACATGAAAAACAAAATATGTAAATATCAAAACGATGATGTCGTATAGAGTACAAAAGAGAATGAATCTAATCCATAAAAGAGTACTACAACTCAGGAACACGTTTAATTCCCATGGAATTAACATGCCCTTCATGCTTATCTTGTCGTAGTGGTTTAGTGAGAGGATCTGCTACATTATCATCTGTAGCAATCTTTTCTATCACTACCTCCTTTTGCTCCACGTAATCTCGGATTAGATGAGCTTTCCGTTGTACATGTCTAGACTTGTTGCTAGACTTAGGCTCTTTAGCTTGGAAGATGGCACCTCTATTGTCGCAATAGATGGTGATCGGGTCATTCGAACTAGGCACTACAGATAGTCCTTGTAAGAATTGACGCATCCATATCGCTACCTTTGCAGCTTCAGACGCGGCATAGTACTCGGACTCAGTCGTAGAATCTGCTGTAACACTTTGTTTGGAACTCTTCCACCGATCGAGCGCCATTAAGAGTAAAAACGAATCCAGACTGAGATTTCGAGTCATCTCGATCCGTTTGGAAGCTAGCATCTGCGTAACCGGTTGCGCATAGCTTTTGATCGCCTCCATAAGTCAATGCCCAATCTTTAGTCCTCCGTAGGTACTTAAGAATGTTCTTGACAGCCATCCAATGTGATTCACCTGGATGCTGTTGGAATCGACTTGTCATACTAAATGCATATGCTACGTCCGGACGTGTGCATATCATGGCATACATGATTGATCCTATAGCCGAGGCATAAGGAATCCGTGTCATGCGCTCTTTCTCTTTTGGTGTCTCTGGTGCCTGAGACTTGCTCAAATGCACCCCTGGAGCCATAGGAAGAAACCCCTTTTTGGAGTTAGTCATGCTGAATCTCTCTAGTATCTTGTCTATATAAGACTCCTGACGAGAGATAACATCCGACGTGATCTATCTCGATAGATACGGATGCCCAAAATTCTTTGTGCCTCACCCAGATCTTTCATCTGGAAATGGTTCTTCAACCATACTTTTACCGAAGTTAAGAGAGGTATGTCATTCCCAATCAGGAGTATGTCATCGACATACAATATTAGGAAGACAATCTTGCTCCCACTCGACTTGATATATAGACATGGTTCCTCGACCGATCGAGTAAATCCATTTTCTTTTATCAGTTGGTCGAAACGATGATTCCAACTCCGAGAAGCTTGCTTAAGTCCATAAATGGAACGCTTAAGCTTGCACACTTTCTTAGGATGTTCAGGATCGATGAAACCTTCGCGTTGTACCATGTACAACTCTTCCTCCAAAAAACCGTTTAAGAAGGCGGTTTTCACATCCATCTGCCAAATTTCATAGTCATGAAAAGCGGCAATCGCTAAGATAATCCGAATGGAATGTAGCATGACTACGGGTGCAAAAATTTCATCGTAGTGCAAACCTGGCACTTGGGTGAAACCTTTAGCAACTAGTCGTGCTTTATAGATATCTTGTTGACCTTCCACAGAATGCTTTATCTTCTAAAGCCATTTGCATTGAAGGGGACGAACCTTAGCAGGTAAGTCAACAAGATCCCATACGTTGTTCTCATACATGGAGTCCATCTCGGATTGCATGGCCTCAAGCCATAGCTTTGAGTCAGAACTAGTCATGGCACCTTTATAGGTTGCGGGTTCACTACTCGTTAAGAGTAGAATGTCATCTATGTCATGTTCCTCGACCATACCAATGTATCTGTCCGGAGGAATAGAGACTCTTCCCGACCTCCTAGGTTCCTCAGGAATACTAACCGCTGCCGGGATTGAAAGAACTGGTTCCTCCAATGGTTGCTCGGTATTTGGTTCTGGAATCTCCGGCAGCTCGAAGGTTCTATTACTCTTCGCATTCTCGAGAAATTCCTTCTCTAAGAATGTCGCACTAGCCGCAACAAATACACGTTGTTCGGTTGGCGAATAGAAGTAATGACCAAGTGTTCCTTTAGGATAACCTATAAAGTATGTCTTGACCGAACGCGGGCCGAGCTTATCCTCGTGTCTCCACTTGACATAAGCCTCGCAGCCCCAAACCCGTATAAAGGACAAGTTAGGGACCGTTCCCTTCCATAGTTCATATGGAGTCTTGTCAACAGCTTTAGACGGACTTCGGTTAAGTATTAGAGCAGCTGACAGAAGAGCATAACCCCACAATGAGTCAGGCAACACGGTGTGACTCATCATGGATCGAACCATATCAAGTAGTGTTCGATTTCTCCGTTCGGACACACCATTCAACTGAGGTGTTCCGGTGGAGTTAACGTAAGGCAATCCCACAGTCCTTAAGGTGTTGATCAAACTCGTGAGAAAGATACTTGCCACCACGGTCGATCGCAGTGTTTTAATCTTTCTACCCGTGAGGTTCTGTACCCGATTCTCGGTATTCTTTGAATTTCTCAAAGGATTCACTTTTGTGCTTCATTAAGTAGACATAGCCATATCTACTTAAATCGTCCGTGAAAGTGATGAAATACCTATAGCCTTCTCGTGCGGTGATTGACATAGGTCCACACACATCCGTATGTATGAGTCCTAATAGGTCAGCAGCGCGCATTCCAACACCTTTAAAGGAAATTCGAGTCATCTTGCCAATGAGACATGATTCACACGTGCCAAATGATTGAAAATCAAAGGCCGAGATAGCTCCATTCTTTATGAGCTGTTTTACGCGTTTCTCATTAATGTGTCCCATACGGCAGTGCCATAGATATGTTTGATCTTTGTCACCAACCTTTAACTTTTTATTCATTACGTGCAATATTTCGGTGGTCTGATCTAAAACATAAATTCCGTTCATGGAGACTGCCTTGCCATAAATCATATCGTGTAATGAGAAAATGCAACTATTATTCTCTATTACAAATGAAAAACCAAGTTTGTCAAGTGCAGAAACTGAAATAATGTTTTTAGAAAGACTGGGTACATAATAGCAGTTATATAAAAATAATTCAAATCCGCTAGGAAGCTGGATCACGTATGTTCCCCTCGAGACGGCAGCCACTCGTGCTCCATTCCCGACACGCAGGTCCACCTCACCCTTTACGAGGGGTTCGATGTTTCGGAGGCCCTGCACATGATTACACAGATGAGAACCACAACCAGTATCAAGTACCCAAGTTCCGTAACTTGCGTGGTTAATCTCACTCATATGAATAAAAGAAGAAGAAGAAGAAGAAGACATACCAACAGGATTAACGCGACCTGCTTTTATGTCCTCATGGTATACAGGACATGTACGCCTCCAATGCCCAGTCTTGTGGCAATGATGGCATTTCATGTTACCAGTCTTGCTCTTTGTCGCGCCTGATGAGGTGCTCGACTCACCAGGCCCACTCTTACCTGATCCCGACTTCTTAAACTTCGGTTTACCTACCGCTAGGTCTGCCTGAGCTTTGCCCTTACCCTTGCCCTTGTTTGACACAACGAGAACATCCTGTTTCAAGCTCCCACTAAACTTCATATCCTTCTCGGTCTGTACGAGTAGGGAGTGTAGTTCATGAGGACTTTTTTTCAAATCATTCATATAGTAATTCGCTCTAAAGAGCGCAAAACCATCGTGGAGTGAATGAAGCATGCGGTCAATCACGATGTTCTCGCTGATTTTACAATCAAGCGCCTCCAGTTTCTCGACATTCTCAATCATGTTGAGAATGTGTGGGCTAACCGGTTGGCCCTTCTGGAGTTTCGCATCAAAGAAGCGAGTGGTATGCTCATAGGTCACGATTCTCGGTGCTTTCGAGAATTCCTTAGTGAGCGTGGTGAAAATCTTGTTTGCACCTTGGGCTATGAAGCGTTTCTACAAATTGGATTCCATTGCAAAAATGAGTACGTTTTTAATCGCACCCGCTTCCATGACGAAATCGTTATACTTGGCGATCTCGTAAGCTCCAGCCGTGGGGCCTGGGTTTGACGGGATGGGCTCTGTCAGATTTTTGAGCTTCCGTCGCAGCGGCAAGATTCCGTAATGCCGCCTCCCGATCCATGAAGTTTGATCCATCATTCTTGATCGAGTAAACGATTCATCGATTCATGAAGATCCGAAGCCGGGACTCACGGTCCAATGTGGCACTTGGCATTGGGTCGTCGACGCGCCACTATTTTGTTATTAGCAGTTTAAGTGATCGTGATCTACACTGAAAAAGAAAGGAAAAACAAAACGAAATAAGAAACTCATCGAGGTGATTTAAGTCTATTTAAAATTCATTTTAACGTGTAGACTCATTGCACTTGTATAATCGATCTACCTCAAGAATTATACAAATGATCCCAAGACTCAATTTCCGTAAATTGATAAGCCAACTGTTTAGCTAGTTCTATCGTTAGAACTCTTGGTCGATAGATTTCCGTAAATCCTATCTATAGTCCACCATAATCACAGGATCGTACGAGTGACCATAGTGTTGAGATAAAATAGGTCAATCAGTTCCAACTTACCCGACGTAGAAGGGGTCATATTATGCCTACCGACGAAGAAGGGATTCATTGGAGTTTGACCTATAAAGACTATTCTCAATTTTTGGTTATACGAGGAAGATCCCATCAACTTAGTTTTAATTCATTTTAAGTGAACAAAAAACTAGCATTGCGTGAATGAATTAATTTAGGTGATGGCTTATAAAAACGTGTGATATCTGTATATCATAGAAAACTAACGCGTAACCTCTATATGAGTCAGTTTTCATGCAAATATTAGGTGGTTTGGTTTTAGGCGGAAAATGATGCAAACTATCGTTACAATATAAAAATGTAAAAGAATGCAAAACGTAAATAAAAGTCCTAGTGTGGCCTATCCTAGTAAAAAGAACATAATACAACTTTGGAATCCACCGTTGGACCCGAGAAGCTTGTCTTGATGTTCCATCTTTGTCCATGCAGCGGGAGTGAGCATCCGATCTCCATCTTTGGTCTTGTCAAAATTACAATTTAAAAATTACAAAATATAAACCTATTTACATTCTAAATAAAAAAAACTGTAATTACAAGGAAAAACCAAAACGGAGATACAAGATCTCAAAATACAACCAAGACCGTGTTTCATCATTACGGTAACACGTTCTACTAAGGCCACACTAAGTTACAACCGTTTGTAAAATTAAATACGTAATTAAAAACATTCAAGGCATTCAAAAGTAACGATAAATAAAAATGCATCAACTAAAATAAAATTTATTCGTGACATAATTCCGTAATTATGTTAAATTTATCCAAACCACCTTTTTAACGATTAAAATTATGTGACAAAACCGCTTCTTTCAACTTAATTTTAATTCATGATAATCCGTTACTTTAAATTGCTTCAAAATAACTAAATGGTACGTGAGTGAACCGTTTCACTATCAAGCGAGTGCACAAAATCCGTATTATGCACATTATGGCCGAGAGAAAAAAAAAATAAAAACACGAAAAATTTATTTTTCTTTCTTTCTTTCACGGCTGGACAGAGAGAAATTTTTTTTTTTTTTTTTATTAATCATCTCATGCCGAGAGCAAAACACGAAAAAAAAAAAATTAAGCTGCCAAAATCGTGAGCAACAACAACCAAACAAAATCGATTTGATAAAAATTGCAATTTGAACCTAATCCGTATAGAAACAAAATTACAATTGACAAATTTTTAACATATTGCTATGATTATCGTTTAAAATAACAATATGCAAAGAACAAATCAAAAAACAAAATCAGACGATTGAGACTGATCAGCAGTAAGCCGTGTGGCACGGCTTCCAATGCAAAAAAAAATTAAAAAAACAGCCGTGTAAAACTAATTCGGCCGCACGGTTTTTTATGCAAAAATTTATCGATTCAATTCGTTTAATGAAAATCAACATGAAAAATTTACGTGGCCTCGCTCTGATACCACTTGTAGGGAAATATCCGTAAAATTCCCTTAAATTTTAGGACTATAACGTAAGTTTAACATGCGATTTATGGTCATAAACGAAAAACAAGAGAGAAATGATAAAGAACAAGAATCAACCTCGGGTCCTTAGTAAATACGGCCTAAGAACAGAAATCAATATAGATTTCCTCCTAATCGTTGCACCCAAGACCGTCTGAGACTATGCCACTTGTGCTAGAAAGTACTCTCTAATTGCCTTGCAATATTGAGAGAGTTTTTGTGAGGTTTTCGATGTGAGATCTAGGTTTCAGAGAGAATTGCTCCAAAACCTAATTTTTTTTGTCAAATGAATGAATTAGCTCAAAAAGGAGAGAGGCTCTCCTTTTTGCTCACTCGGTCCGTGGGTCTCAAGGGGAGGGAGTGGGCTTTCCACTTTCTCCTCATTTTAACTCGTGATCCGACTCAAAATGCTAAAATGTATATGTCGGGATTTTATTATAAATCGTCATCGGTTATCGGTTATTAAAATATCAACTAGTGACATGACTCAGTCGATATATTAATACTTGTCTGACAATGACAATATTGTATAATTAATTAATTCAATATACATTAATTAAATATAATCGTTTATATTCAATTTACGAATTAACCGCTTAATTCACATTAGCCAGTATTATTTAATCCGTATTAAATAATTATCTCAACATCGCGTTTGACTAATTATTAGTCAATAACTCCGACTAACTGCTTAGTCAAAATAGGCATCAACATGACTGTATTTTCATACTGTCACATCTCTCAAACGTATCCTATAGGTGTGACTTTTAGGGACCAGTTGATCACCGCCATCTGTATGACAATAACGTCAAACTTATCTAGCAAGCCAACCATTATTGATAAACGTGGACCAACTGATAATAATACAAAAGTATACCCTTTGATCCTTTTAGAGATTTATATGTCATTGCACTAACTGTAGAGGACACCAGCCCCAACAAGCTCCCACTTGTCCGTACAAGTGTACGTACGATAACGTTATCCGCACTAACTGGAGGACACTGGCTCCAACAGCTTAATGGTCTTAGTAGGTGATCAAAGGCTTTTGAATAGGCCTCAAATAAGCACAAGTAGGACCTTGGCCACTTCAAAATAGAATAGAGCCAATCCTCCACAAGGGGTTTCTCATTGAAATTTCTCCCCTTCACTTTGGCCTTTTTACCATAGCCTTTTTTTTCTCTTCAAACTAGCAAGCTTAGAATTTTTCTCGTCGGGAGGCTTCCATTCTCTCCCGTCTCCCTCAAATATGGATATGATGATAGCATTTGATATTATCAATCCTTCAAGAATAGAAGGACAATTCTCATAGCATTGATAACGGGATAACTTAAGAATTGAGATTGTGGGTGCCAAGTCTCCACAAGTAAGCTCATTAGTAACTTTGTTCTTGAGCCTTTCCACCAAGTACCTTTTATATGACAATTTGACCTCTTGGATAAGGTTTACCATAGCATCTCCAACAATCATAGGTTATATGGTGGGTGAGAAAAGGTCTTCATAGTCAATAGGAAAGAGACATTCATATTCTCCATGGAAGCATATCTCAAACTTCTCAAGGATGGGCTCCTCAAGTGAGGCAATCTCACAACTCCATTCCTCTTCTTTATTCCATAAGCCATTGCAAGACACATATTCCGCATAATCTTCTTCCACAGGCTTGTCATCATCGCTATCTCCATACAAATCATAGATAGGAGCTTCACTCCTCTTCATTAACCCTTTCTTCACCATCTCAATGTTCACATCAAATGACACACCCTCATACTCACAAAGCCTAAGAGTATTTAGTTTCCTCAACCTCATGTCTTCTTCATCAAATACCACAATTTCATACTCATAAGAGCTCAAGGAGATTGGCTCTTCCCACTTTACATCTTCCACATCATGGGTCATTACCTCAAATTCACATTCATGGTCAATGCTCAAGAATTGGTAAGGAGTGGTTCCTTGGGGGGGTTGCTTGGGTTGCCTTCATTTGGGCAATTTGAATTGCCAACTCCTCACCTTGGATAACAATGTTTTGGAGAACATTGTTCCTATTTTAGGTTTCTTCTAGCACTTGTTTAAGGGAATTTTGTTGATCTCCCATCATTTAGAGAACCACATTTCGAATGTCAAAGTTGGGGTCATCTTTTTGTTGTGTGTGGGTGTGAAAGTGGTCATATTGTGGCATTTGAAATTGGTTTTAAAATGAGTCTTGGGTGGATGGTTGTTGTGGATATTGGATGTGGGGATTTTGGTGGGAAAAGTTGGGGTAGTAGTTAGGATTTCCATTGTATGAGTTGTAAGGTAGGTTTATGTTGTCTTGATCCTCAAACTCCCCGTACCCATAGTCATACTCAAAAGATCCACCAAATACTCCACGGGTCAAGTCTTGAGCCATCATCATAGCTAAGATAAGGAAACAACTACAAGAATGGAAACTACAATAAAACGGTATGAACGACCTTGAGGAACAAGTACCTCAAGGTTAAAGCACAATTAAAATAGACAAACAAATTAGAACTTAATCACAAAACACCGTCCCCAACAACGGCGTCATTTTGGTGAACGTTGTCGTCGTACGTTCAATCAAACACATTTATAATCTCAACAAACAACTAGATAGTGGTTGAGTCGAGGTCGATCCACGGGACGGTGTACTTTGGGTTCTTTGTCTATCTATCTCAATTTATGGTAGTGTCACAATTGGTTTGAGTTTGAAGTTGTGTTCTCTGCTACAACAAGGAAATGTAAGCAAATGAGAAACAAGAAAAGTAAATAGAAACAAGGGTGTAAACAAATGATAAACAATACTAGGAAATCATGGCATCATAGGGGAATCATGGTAAAATAACATAAATGAATCATATAGATGCAAGCAATTATTATAGTTGGAATCAAGTTGGTGTAAATCTTACAATTCCTAGGGAAACTTAGGTCTCGGATCCGAGTCGGACAAGACTTTACAACACCAACAAATCGACTTGGTTTTCCCTATTCTTGGTGAGATAACATAATTGAGTCCTAGGAAGGTTTGGATCCCGGAGCCGAGTCAAACAAGACTTTACAACACCTGCAATCAACTTAATTCTTCCTAATGAACTATATGCATGGTCTAACAAGCCTTGAGTTGATTTATATCTTACAAGTCTTGTTGAAAAGATAAGAGAAACATGCTAGGTTGTCAATCAAGCATTTCATCAACATGACATGTGCATAAGTTAGACATACAAAAAGCAAGCATTCATATGAACCCATTAAGCATAGATTTATCCCATAATTGCTCTCGTAATCCCCCACTAATCCCTAGTAAGGAAACTACGCACTCATTATCATGGAAAACATGTTAATAATGGTGTCAACCATCTTAACAAGTATAAACATGGTGGAAGAGTGAAACAATAAACAATAATTAAGTAAAGAGTGAAGAAATTATACCAATCTTAAGATGAACAAATGGAAAGGAAATAATAATAGAAGAGAACTTGATTGATTAATGAAGAGTTGTCAATTCTCCAAATAATAACCTAATAATCTTCAATTACCCAATAAGAAATCTGGAACAATGATTGAAGAAAGATTAAATTGCAATTTGTAGAATGATTAAAGATTAATCTATTCTAATTTACTCCTAATGAGAACTTAATCTAATCTAGGAAAGCTTTGCCTACACTAAGAGGGCTTAACCTCTTGATTATTACAAATGGATTTTATATAGTAGGTACAACATTAGGTTTAAGCAAGGGTAGAATAGGAAAAAAAACATAAGTGTCGAATAGAGTCTTGCACGTTTCAAAGGGTATCCGTGGGAGGCAGTCTGGGCACCAACTCAAGCGAGTTGAGCTCGACTCGAGCGGATTGAAGGGCCAACTCGAGCGGTATCTTTCGACTCGAGCGGGTTGAAGAGCAGAACTTTTTCCCTTGCTGTTACGACTATGATGCCTTCATATACTCTTATTCCTCTCATCCTTGGTAATTATTATTGCCTCCTCTTCATACTAGTCCATCCAAGATCATCAACAAGCTTCCGAATATGCACGAGAGATGGGAATTCCGCCTCATTTGAAGTGCACTAGGAAAGCAATTAGGAAGCATTTAACGGATAAAATGGCTATGAAATGCTATATAAGTATGCAAAATTAGGCTTAGTTAGGGGATTAAATGTCATAATTATGGCTCACATCACCATATGATCGGAAATATCTTACGGATCGACACAGACCACCTAAGAAATAGATGAAAATTTACATATAACCTAAACACGTCAGTTTCAATAAATAAACATAAGACACGACCCAATATATATAAGTATGCAACATGTCAATGATGTGAATAAGACACTATTATAAAATCACCACGCCGATACTGGGACATGCCCAGACGTACCCACAACCATCGGTGTCAGAGACACGCCCACAACATCACACCTCACAAATAGGTACCCGGGACACGCCCGTGGTACCGAGTCCGGAAGCCAACCAAATTGCCTACCAGACCTCAAACCTCAACCACACGAGTCCCTCTGTACTCAAGTCACTAATGAGCACATCAGCCTTGGAGTGGGAAGCTCCAAGAGCCGACTCAAGCGTAAGACGGTCTCCCAACAGCCTTACGTCTCCTCAATAACATGTAACCAACCATAATCCATCATGTCCTCCAATATACATGGCAAACATAATAAATGCAAGATACCATATAATATGCCAATTACCGGCTCATCATGATGCAAGTCCAAATACGATATGAATATCAATTCTAACTATTCATGAAAAATATATTATAATGCAATGACCACTCAATAACGACCAACATGACCCATTTAATATATTGAAATCAAGTAAGATTAACTTACCTTTTAGCATACTCCATAAGCAATCCAATTAATAATTTTCTTCCACAAAACCGTCACCTAAATAAATACAATAATTACGCATAATTACTAACTAGTCTAATTAAATTAAAATACGTAAACAATTAATTAAATCTGGTCTTAAAACCTACCCAACGCCCACGAACACACTCACAAACACACACGTTAAACCGTGTGCTTGGCCATGAAACAACCTCTCTTTTAACATTCTTAACCACAACCAACACCACCACCTAACACCACCATGCACCACCTTCACCACTGCCACCACCACCCATGTCAACCACCTTACACGGCCACCAAGACGGCCCTAAAACAGCAACAACAACAACAACAACAACAACAAACACCTTAGACACAGTTTACCCCCCTCAAAACCCAAACATAACCACCACCAGTCGCACCACCACTACACTACCTAGCCACGGTGAACCGTGGTTCTGCCCAGAACCAGCAGTCACCACCAAACCCGAGCTCAATCCACCATACCCAACACCAAAAATAACAGCTCAACAACGACACACAACCCGCTACCCTCCCCAAACTACATGTTTAATACCATCTACCACCACCTACCACCCACGACCACCAACAAAATCTCCTCTCATCCCACAACAACAAATGCCAAAACCACCTAGTTTAGCCACAAATGACGGGGTAAAACGCACCCCTAACTCGGCTCGACAACAACAAAAACCATATTATAAACCACGGTCAAACTCCAATTACACGGTCAACGGCGGGTCAACAGGTGGTCAAAGACGGTCTAAGGCGAGTCGAGGTCAAGGTGGATCAACGGTATAAATTTATTAATATATGAACTAGTATAAGACGGTCGTACGTTAAAATCTTGAGGCGGAGGGATAAAAGACACCTTTGAAATCTCTCCCTTCTAATCTCTCTTTTCCTCTCTCTATAAGTTATTGGGTGAGTTGTGATATTATCAGATAATAAGGTGAGTGTGGTAAGGGTAGGTGGGATATTTGTATATGAGTGGGTGGAAGTTTTTAGGAACGTGCATCATCATCATCATCATCATCATCATCATCATCATTATTATTATTTTTTTGGTGTAGTGTGAGTATATTATATATCATAACAAATCAATTAAATACAAGAGGTTCAGGGATCGAATCCCAGTACAAGCAAATCAAGTCACTCCCATAATAATCATTATTATTATTATTATTATTATTATTATTATTATTATTATTATTATTATTATTATTATTATTATTATTATTATTATTATTATTATTATTATTATTATTATTATTATTATTATTATTATTATTATTATTATTATATCATTCCATCTTATAACATAACTTGTCGAATACAATATAATTATATAATATATAAAATATGGGGTATTAAAGTCTTCCCCCATTAAAACGAACTTCGTCCCCCGAAGTTCACTTCACTCTCTCTCCATTCCAAGTACTCTCCGAAGTCTCATCACCGATTCTCAAGTACTCTCTCGAGGTTCTCCTCATCATCATTACTTCCATTATGCCAATATGATTCTCATCTCTCTCACGAAGCTCACACAAGCTCACACGTTCCTTTATCGTATACCCTCTCTTATACTCATATGTTTACTCATACGCTACCCATATACCCATATACCAATATACATACTACGCTAGTTTTCCTCCTTTAGAGTCCCAATTATTACACTCACTCCCCCTAAAAGAGAACATCGTCCCAAAGTTCAACGCTCAATACTCATAAAGTACTCTCAAAGGACTCATCATCTAATGCAGCAAGCCGCCACTCCCCGGGTTTACCAACCGCTTCTCTACTACAAAAGTCTATGGTCAAATGTCGTATGTTCATAATGTCGTTGATATAAGTCTTAGTCTATAGGTCTCCTGAAGGTCAAAGCACAAAGTCAAATCTGAGGTTTAACGTTCGAATTTCATAAGTAACGTCCAACTTCTGTTGGTGGTACACGTATATATATATATATATAGGGGCGAGATCCCGTACGAACTAAAGTTCAATACGAACTATACGAACTAAATTAAAAAATTATTTTAAACAGCAAAAGCAAACACATTGTTATGACTCCCCCCTTCCTTTGTCCTTTATTATGTTTATATCCCCATGCCACCTAACTATCCATCTCCTCCATCAACCACCGCCACCACCAGTCACCACCACCATCCGTCCTAGCTTCCCAGAGGACCGCTAGAGAAATCTAAAGGAGTGTATCTAGATTACTGATCTAAAGGAGTGTATCTAGATTACATTGAAGTTTGGAAATCGGAAATGGATTAAAGGAAGTCCTAAAGGTAACATTTTAGTATCTATGATTTCTTTGAAGTTTCGTTAGTTTGATTTGATTTCGCGTAAATTCACTATAATTTATCAGTAAGATTCTATTGAGCAATTGAGCTGAGTTTAATTCAATTTTGTCATATTATATTAAGTAAAATTCAATTGAGCATCTGATTCAATTTGTTACAATTCAATTCGTTCAATTACGAACTTCAATTTGATTCTGTTTTGTTCTAGTTCATTTTGTTCATGCAATTTGAGTTTGATTTGATTCAATTTTGCATAGATTCAATATATCCATATCCCACTTAAACTCCTAAATTATTCACTATAGCAAAGGAGTGTATATAGCAAGGTAAAGGAGTATATCGAGCAAGATAAATAGTATATCTAGCAATCTAAAGGAGTGTATCTAAATTACTGATCAAGGGCCATCTTTAAAAAACTTAGGAATCTTTACTGACCAAGTATACTATACTCTTGAGGTAAGTCTGGGAACCTCTCTTTATGTGCCATTCAATGACAAGTCGACAATACCATATTTCACCGTGCTTTGGATTCAGCTTAAGAGAAGGGGTAAGGAAACGGAGGTAGATGAAGGGTATGTCATCTTTCGTTCTATCTATTTCCAAGTCGTTAAAAAAAACAATATAAAATGTCATCTCTTGCAAAATCATCTTTCAAAACAAATGATTAGTTTTACAATTGCAAAATTAGAATGTTTAGGTTTGAATAGTTTGTGTTTGCCCTTGATTAATATTTGTCTTCAGAAGCAGGTTAGTTATCGGTATTTTGTTCCGTAAAATATAATTGTCCAATGTTTGGCTCACATACGCAGTAATTAATTCAGTGAGTTGTCTTCATCTCTCATTTTCTCATTGCGCTTTGGTATATAATCCACAGCATAAAGGGCGACTCTAATGAGTGATTGCAAATCCTTCACAACAGTTTTGGTCTTAACAATTACATAAGTATTAATATCCTTCGCAAACGGATGCCTAAGTTGGTCGCATTTCTTATCATAATGCTTCTTGATAACTTCACTAGCCTATGCAATACCAAATCATAGAAGAAACATTAGATAATTCGTACAAATACTTATGAGATAGTGGCATGATAAGATTATCATGAAACTAATCTGTATGATCCTGTTGTTATTTTTTTTTCAGCTTTGGTTCGTTAACTGACCCCTATAATAATTCGCACAAATAATTGTGAGACAGCTGTTTGATTTTACCTTCTTGAAGAAAACCTTAGGCTTGGATTTCGATGGTTTTTTTTTAGCTTATCAATTGTATTAGAGCTATGGTATATGCATTTATATTTATTTCTCTGTTTATGTCAGCAAAAGAACTGAAATGGCTAACCTAATGCACATGTGTCAAATTAGTAACATAATTATAAAGTAAATGATGTGGTGTTTGTGAGTCCATGATATTTGTTGGGCATTGAGTATATCTAATAACATAAAGAAATGTATCTAGCTAGTTAAATGTATGTATCTAATATTTTAAAGGAGTGTCTCTAGCAACTTGAAGGTGTGTATCTAGTAACTTAAAGAAGTGTATCTAGCATCTTAAAAATATGTATCTAGTAACTGAAAGAAGTGTATCTAGCATCTTAAAGATATGTATCTAGTAACTTAAGGGAGTGTATCTAACTACCTAAAGGTATGTATCTAGTAATTTCAATGAGTGTATCTAACTAGCTAACGGTATGTATCATGATTGAAACAATGTGTTTCCTAGCCATTAAGATAAAGGGCATGATACAATGTTCGTGTATCTGCACTAGAGTATGTGATTGTAGATGTTTTATTGAGAGGATCACATTTTTTCGAATAAGCATCCGAATTTGCCACCTTGTATCAAAGTGTAGCATGTTATTTTGGTATAAACTGTTATCTGCAATAGTGCTCGAACTTCTAACTGTCTTTGATCTTAAAATGCTTTTATTTAGTCTGTAAGATGGTAGAGTGTTACCTCATATTATTCAATGCTTCATTTTATTGATGGTTTAGAAATGTTTCCCCTAATGCTTGTCTTTTTCATTTCCGACAACTTACTAACCCATAGTTTTGTATTGGCAGTAAGAGGTCTGTAGAGCAATCTCACTATATCAGTAACTCGGTCCTATCCTAGAATAGTGGTTTCAACTAGTAAATAAGATTGACGGACCGAAGTTCCAGTCTTGAGAAAGCACAGGTTACAGGTTGGTCAATAGTTCATAAACATATAATAGAGATGGGAAAGAACTGGCCAATGAATGGTAATGCTTCTTCTAGTGGTGCAAGTAAGTCAAAATTTGTCCTCCTCTGTTATTGACAGCAAGACAAGCAAACAAAACTCGAGAAATGGTGACGTGTTAACCCTTTCGTCAGAAAGTGTCCACTTTACCAACCATACTTTGATAAGAAGTGATGTGAGCTCAGGGATTGGACAACAAACCTCGAACGAAAAGAGGAAAAATCCTAGTGAAGGTCACGGAGAAGATTCTACCACCATGGCTTACTCATGTAATCAACTCAAAGCTGATTCATCAACATCCAAATATAGTAGTGCAGTAGCTGAGTTAAGTTCAGTTAATTCCCTTGATCCAAAACCGGCTCACTCATTAACTAATCACGGATCTTTACTATACGCCACTAGCTTCATAAGTTTCTGAAAGATTTCGTCTTAATAGCCATAGACCGGGTAGTTTGGATATTGACTTGAACCACAATCAGAGGGTTGCAGAGCCTGTAAAAACAATTTTTACTCACAAGGTGATATCCAACAACATTTACGGAACTTAGTTAGAGTTGGCAGCAGTGTAACTTGCTCCGGGGCTAGCTTCAGTACAAATGCGTCGATTTGTACAAGGCGGCCATATTGTGTTGATCCGAGACTAATACTAGTCTACTGGCACGTCCAAGGCCCGTCATTTCTCATGGGTCCTCCTATTGCAGAACAACTCCACTACCTTATACACCTGCTGGACTTTATCTTAGAAACATCAACAATAATAGTAATAGTGTTCTTGATCGTCCTGAATGTCTATTTCTTTCGATACTAAGAAATTAAAACCTGGTTAATTCCTTTAATGTATCTACCTTATATGATTCTTGATACGAGTAATAATAAGATTGTCTGAAATGTATAGTGATGTCACAATTTATTACTGGTCCAAAAGCACCGTTCTCTGATCATGCTTTGATCTTTCTTCGATTTCTCAATGTATGCGGAGCTCCAAGTGCAATTTTAATACAAGGATAGTTCTCTCATTCTGATTATCCCCAGTGACAAAATTTAGCTAAGCTTTCGCTTACGCTGAGATCTCCAAGAAAGGATATTGAACATGAATTGGAAAGGTATTTATAACCATATAAATAAAGTCGGATTATTTTTTCCATTTCTCTAGCAACTTGAGGGTGTATATCTAGTAACTTGAGTGTATCTAGCATCTTAAAGATATGTTTCTAGTAACTTAAAGGAGCGTAGCTAACTAACTAAAGGTATGTATCTAGTAAATTATAGGAGTATATCTACCAACTTAAAGGAATGTATCTAGTTATTTAACGGAGTGTATGTAGCCACCTAAAGATATATATTTAGTCAATTAAAGGGGTGTATCTAGCAACTCATAGCAGTGTATATAGCATGCTAAAGATTTGTATTTAGCAACTTAATGAGATCGAACGAGAGGGATGAGTATATATTATTATATTGTTTATTTTTGACTTGATTATTCAAGAAAATTACTTAAGTACATGTATGTATCTAGCAAATTTGAGGTATGTATCTAATAACTTAAAAAGTGTACCTATCTAGTTAGATGTATGTATCTAGCAAATTGAAGGAGTCTATCTAGGTAAGTAAAGATATGTATCCAAAAATTTGAAGAGTGATTCGTAAAAACCAAATGTCAATACATTGTCACCATCATGTTAACACAATTGAAAGGGAGGATGCCAAACAAGTTAAATCCTATTCCCACCAAAAAAAATGGACATGCTAGAACTAAAACAACGTTGCAATTTATAAGTATGCCAAACAAATTAAATTCGAGGAAAAACAATGTCCAATACCATGGTGCGGTATATGAAGCTGAAATTAAGTATCAACATAAAACAAAGAGAAAACCACTACAATCGACAATCAAAAATTATATGAACGATTATCGTAGCTGCAAATTGTCAGTTGATTATAAAAATAAAAAATAACAATCAAACGTATGAACGAAATAACAAAATTTTGGGAAACAATTAATGAATGTTAACACAAAAAAAAACCAAAATGTGACACAGATAAATACAAAACAAGCGACGATGCCGATGATACCGATGACACCCTGCGACGTTACTGCCTTCCCTAGACAGATCAAATGACGATGCCGAGCACCCCACACCATCCAGCGAGGGTGCCAATCACCACCAACCTCTTCGACGATAACCCCAAAACCCAACTTCATCTCTCTCATATTACACTCAAGCATTCAACACATCTAACCAACGCCGGAATTCCTAAATTAACCTTGCCGGTCGTCAAAAAAGTTGACTGCGATTCTTTTCTCATACCATTGCCGACACTTTCCCGTCACAAGTTTAATATCAAAAAATAATTTAAAAATTAATGACCTTGGCATCATACGACATCAATGATGTTGAAGTTGGGTCAATTATCGGTGTAGTGTTGGTGTCAACGCCGTGCGCCGGCGTTGGAGCTCGAAGGTCCGTCGGCGTCTGGATGTGATGGCGTCATATGGTGTTGGTTAGTAAAGGTGGAGGGAGGGTAGTGGGTGGATGGATGTGTTGGCTTAGCAGTGGTAGCGCACGCACATCTTGTGTCGGACAAGTGGGAGATTGTTGGAGTTAGTGTCCTCCACAATAGTGCGTTTACATAATAAATCTCATTAAAGTAATATCATCAGATATTTAATTATTTGATCCTCGTCAGTTGATTAACGTAAATCGATAACGGTTGGCTGAATAGAGTTTGAGGTTATTGTCGTGAGACGGCGGTGATCAACTGACCCCTTTCGGTCACACCTATTGAACGAACCTCAATTCATAACTAATTAATTGTATGAGATATAATTTATTTAGTCCCTTGATTTATAGACTAAAAGGTTAGTCGATTATTTTTAGAGAGATTTCGAGTTGCGAACTCGAGGAGCGGCAGTTATTATTTAATTATGCGTTAATTAAATAATAAATTTTATGAGACGGGTTTTAGTCAATTAATTGTTAATTCACTAAAATTGTACTAATTGATTAATGTGATAAATATTAGTACATAAAATAATATGTGTAGCGGTACACGTATATTTACGGAGTGATTTAGACGAAATTAATCGAGAAATATTTAAACATAAAACGATGTTTAAATAATATTTACACGTATTTTTGCGACAAATATCAGAACCAAAATGGGCCCGTAAATGGGACATTGGACCGTGTAAATGGACTGTGGTGGGTGATTATAATCATTTTCACTTTACTTTTTTTTCTTCCATAACATGTCATGTGATCATTATGTATGTCATAATGTATTGGACAAAAAAATAAGGAAAAACACTCCCTCACTCCACCTCACTCCACCCGCCACTTTTCCATCCTATATGCTCCATCTTATGTTCATTTTTACACTACTTCACTTGTGCATTTTGCATGTGTAAAAATTGGTACTTTTCTCTAAAATAATAAAAGCTTTTACTAAGATTAGTTAGTAAACAAAATAAATATTTACTAAGATTGTTAGTATTATTTGAATATTATCAAGGGTTAATTTTACAAGTATCTAGTTAATACCTGTAAGATAATTTTTGGGTGTAGTTCTTGGGTGCAACTTGAAGGAGACTTTCTTGTTGAAGGTTTTTCTAGGAGGATCATCCATCTTCATTTAGCTCAAGAACAAACTAGAAAGGTGATCTAGTTTGTGCCCATATTACCATATAAATCTTTGTAAGGAAATTATTTTTCCTTAACTTTCATTTTTATGCTTTTATATTTGCATGCATGTTACATAGAGCACTAAAATGATAAATTATGAGATAATTTAATTTTTATTAGAGAGTCTAATATGGTTCTATGATCTTACAAGTGGTATCAGAGCTTAGGCTTGTAATTTGCATGTTGATTTTAAGCATATTAAAAAATTATGAGATAATTTATAAAAACTCAAAAATTGTGTTAGAAGAGGTTTTATCATGAAATTTTTGGGGCATGCATACCTACTGATCTCAAAAGTTTTGTGGTAAATTTTGGTGATTTATGAAGTTATTTTGCTATTTTTAATGATTTTTGGTAGAAAACCGAGTCAAAATGTCGTATTTTAGTTAATAATTGACTAAAAATAGTTAAATGTTGATTCGGGTCATGAAATTTTTATTGTGTTTCATGCATGTTTTCTACTGATTGTATGCAAAATTTTGAAGGTTGGCTTAATGTTTTGCATGTTTATTGATTTTATGAGATAAAAGTCAATAAAAGTGATATACATTAATCATATACTCGAAAATTTTGTTCCTGCCCATGATAAATTTATGTACATTTAGAAATATTATTGAAAAGTTAAAAGTGAAATTTAAAATGTGATTTCACCTTATTTTGATGTTTATTGGTTTTAGTGGTTAAAAACCGATAAATATTGATCTTTTTCTTCATAAAATTTATCCGGAATTTTTAGGCATTTTTTATGACATTTTGGTGTTCTTGGAAGTGTTCCAGAATACTAAAAAATTTTGTTTCAGTTTTTTCGGTAATTTTTCAATTTTTTGGATTTATTACTTAAAAGTTATGATTTTACTGATTAAATTAGCAAAATATCACGAAATCAAACTAATTATTCATCATTAAATTAGTGAGGACTAATTTTGAGGTCCAAAACAGTTTGGACAATTAGTTTGGACTTAAATGAGATTTAAGAGTTGATTATTGATTTTTACATGCTAAAACTCGATTAAATCTACAAAACCGAGATGGATGCCAACGATTGTTAAGATAGGGTGATTTTGGCATCATTTTACAGCATTTTAAGCATATTTATTTAAGTTGAATGAATGATTGTTATTTATTTAAAGTATTTAATTTGTTGTACCTAGTATGGCCTAGTTTATTTTAATCATTATTACCCGAATTGAATGGGAATAGCGATTTGTTTGTATTTAAATACGATCTCGTATCATCGGTTTGTTATTAATTAATAGTTTTATTTATTTTATTAATTAATGTATAATAGGAATAGCTATGTAATTCAATTGTAATAGTTATTTTTACCGGCGTTTCCAAAAGACGGATTACATCGAGATGGAGTCTATTTTTGGAAAGGTGTTCCAAATCCCACTTGAAGAAGCCCCTTTTTGGAAGATGTTCCTATGAAGAGGCAAGGGACCAAGGAGTTAGTTTTCGAAATGTAATAGACTAGTTTTTATTAACTAGGTGGCCATACTAGGATTTTATTCATATGCTTGCTTGTTTTATTTTCGCGCATGCCAAAATCGCCATTCACATTCATTATTTTCGCGTGGTAAACGGTTATCACGTGCCAAAATTGGTTGGATTCAATGGGGTATAAGACGGTCTTGTATTCCGGGGCTAGTAGATGAATTTAAGGAAATTCGTCAACCAAGAATTCTAGAGATAGAATTAGTCAACCGTTGACTTACCGAATTTACACGATTATGGGATGTTACGCCCAAGCGATGCTCATTTTTGTTTAAGATTTGGGTATTGGAATCATTTATATAATTTAGTGGGAGATCATTATATAAATGCTAAAACTTGTTAAACATGTTTTCACAAGTAATTTTAAAACAATGGATGTTAATTTTTCCTTATTTGTTGTAGCATTTTAATTCGCAATGCCAACTTCTTCAACTTCATCGACTACTTCACTAGGCAAAGATTCATGGATAAGGTCCGTAATGGACAAATGTATCTTAAAAGATGACGGTAGTAACTTTCTTGAATGGGAATCCTGTAACACCCTCTCATACCAAGGTGCCTTACCAGGACCACCCTACCATGAAAGTGTGTTACCATCTCGGTTACCCGAGGTTAGTAAATATCAAAAGCGTCTGAACAAAGCACATTTATTAAAGTAATAATGATATAAAGTTTACATCAAAACCAAATCCTAAACTGATCCAACGAAAAATATAAATAAATGTCTAACAACTGAAAATCATAACTACGACTCGAACAGTGATGCTACGACTAATGATGACAATTCCCCCATGACTGTCCTAAGCTCACCAAAAGCAATACCTGTCAAGTCTGCTCACCATCCCCGAATGGATCACCGCAGGTTACACAAACAACAACACGGGGTCAGTATTACTCAATCAATGTGAGGCAAACAACACGGTAACCAGCTGATCATCCACACTCCCCGGTCTCCCGATCTCACATAGTAACCGACTACACACTGAAGTGTGTAGTCCTGCCAGATTACCCATCGCAACAGGTAATCCACGTCGCCAGTGGGTGACCGCAGCCGATCCCACCAAGTCCAGCTCATCAACGAGCGACTAAAACAAATCCCTGTCCCTTAATGTGCACATCCCCTCCCGTGGCGGGTTCCACGGAGGGCGAACTAGGGTGTGAATCCACTCCCGCAAGTGACTCCACCACAATCACAACACACAGCATCACAGCTGTCACAACCTCTCCACACCAACACCGTCACCACAACGCCCATACTCCGATGATCAGCAGTTAACAATAATCACAAAACAATCATGCCATAACATTTAACAGTAAAACTGAGTAGGAAACCCTACCTTAGCAATCAACAGTAGAATGTAGATCGGACAATCAGAAAGGCTCCTCTACGAAGTCTTCTCCTATACAATAATCACATAACACAATTACATAAAGAACCATCCCCCTTTTATTCCCTAATTCCAACATACAGTAGTCCCAATAAAACATAAATGACATAGGAAATGAACTTACCAACAGTAGAATGTGAGATTGCACGTAAAGGTCACAACGATTGCACACACACGAGATTATAGGATGATTAGGGAGTGATTAGAGAGTAATTAAGGTAATCGTAAAAATGATTAGGGTTAAAATGATGTTTTAGAAACTGACGGTAAATATAAAATAACCCTAAACACTCCCGCATCAAACCGCTAAAACAACACTCGCCAGACCGGATACTCGGCCGAGTAAAGCTATACTCGGCCGAGTATCCTCTACTCGGTCGAGTATTCCCATACTCGGCCGAGTTTTCATCGGCAGAATTAAAACAGACCCTACAATTAACACTACTCGGCCGAGTAGGCTCTACTCGGTCGAGTATGCAACTTAATAAAATCTGTAATATTACAGTCTTCCCCCCTTAAAAAGAACTTCCTCCCGAAGTTCACACTACATCCCAAAACAAGACACTACACCACGCAAAAAGACTATGCTAACAAGCATTTACCAACGTCAAAGAACCACACAAGACACCACAAAACTCACTAACCCGACTTAAACTAAGACAATACACAATCGCGACCATCTCCTACCCCCCTAAAAATACAACGGTTACGTCCTCGTAACCAAACATACCTAATAAAAAAGACTAGGAAACCGATCTCGCATAGCTTCCTCGGGTTCCCATGTGGCCTCTTCCACATTATGATTAGACCAAAGGACCTTGAGTAAGACCGTCTCACCACTTCTTGTCTTACGAACCTTGCGATCAAGAATCTCTTTAGGAATCTTGGCATAGGCTAAGGATTCATCAACCTCGATATTCTCCATCTCAAGGATATGCGGTGGATCACTCACATATTTCCGAAGCTGAGAAACATGGAAAACATTGTGGACTCTATCCAAAGCTGGTGGTAAAGCTAATCTGTAGGCTACCTCGCCTATACGGTCCAAAATTTCATAAGGACCTATGAACTTTTGGCTTAGCTTAACTCTCTTCCCAAATCTCATCACACCTCGCATAGGTGACACTTTCAAAAGGACCTTGTCACCTACTGCGAATTCAATGTCTCTGCGGTGTAAATCGGCATAGCTCTTCTGACGATCTTGGGCTGCTCTCATCTTTTGCCGAATTAACTGGACTTGCTCAACCATATCCTGTACCAGCTGTGGCCCTAAAACCACTGTCTCAGAACTGTCATCCCAACAAACTGGACTTCGGCACTTCCGGCCATACAAAGCCTCGAAAGGTGCCATCCCGATGCTCGTATGATAACTGTTGTTGTATGAAAACTCGATCAGATCAAGCCTGTCTTCCCAGCTGCCTCCAAACTCCATCACACATGCCCTCAACATGTCCTCTAAGGTCTTGATGGTTCGTTCCGTCTGACCATCAGTTGCTGGATGGAAGGTCGTACTCATCTTCAAGGTCGTACCCATCAACTCCTGCAGTTCTTGCCAAAACTTAGATATGAACCTTGCATCACGATCAGAAACGATATCTTTAGGTATACCATGCAACCGAACCACATGCCTCATGTAACCCAGTGCCTGCTGCATCTTAGACCAAGTATCTTTCATTGGAACGAAGTGAGCTGACTTAGTTAACCGATCAACAATCACCCAGATCATGTTGTTACCTTGCTGTGACCTAGGCAATCCCACAATGAAGTCCATAGAGATTGACTCCCATTTCCACTCAGGTACTTCCAAGGATTGTATCTTACCTTGTGGTCTCCTTTGTTCACCTTTGACTCTCTCGACAGTCAAACACCCGGCAACGAACTCAAATACATCTTTCTTCATGTTTGGCCACCAGAAAGTTTTCTTAAGGTCTTTGTAAAGCTTGTCACCACCCGGTGAATCAAATAAGGAGTACAGTGAGCCTCTGTCAAGATCACTCTCCTTAACTCGCATCCTCGGAACACACCATCTCCCATCAAAACGAACACTCCCATCTCGTATGGATAGAAAACCCAGAACCGTCCCACTCTCTACTCTTGCCTTCCACTCTTGAATCTTAGGATCAAGCTCCTGCTTCCTCTTGATGTTCTCATATAACTCTGGCTCGATCGTCAAATCCCCGATGGTATCTCCCTTCCTTAACATAAAGATCCCCATCCTAGACATCTCATCCATCAGCTTTAACAAGGACATAGTTGTACATAGCGAATGAACGTTATTCCTACTCAAAGCATCTGCAACAACATTAGCCTTACCCTCATGATAGATGATCTCCATATCGTAATCCCCGATCAGCTCCATCCACCGTCTCAGTCGCATGTTAAGCTCCTTCTGAGTGTAGATATATTTTAGGCTCTTATGATCAGAAAACACCTTGAAAGTTGCTCCATAAAGATAGTGCCTCCAAATCTTAAGGGCGAAAACAACTGCACCCAGCTCCAGGTCATGAGTAGGGTAGTTCTCCTCATATGGCTTTAGCTGCCTCGAAGCATAAGCGATGACTTTCCCTGCCTGCATCAAAACACAACCCAGACCATTCTTTGAGGCATCGGTATATACCTCAAAGTTCTCACATCCCTCTGGCAAAGCTAGAATAGGAGCTGTGGTCAAGCGTTCCTTTAAGGTCTGAAACGTCGTCTCACAACTCTCGTCCCAAACAAATCTGGTCTCTTTCCTCATCAAAGACGTCATGGGCCGTGCTATGGTAGAGAAATCTTTCACAAATCTCCTGTAGTACCCAGCAAGGCCTAAGAAACTCCGAATCTCAACAACATTCTTTGGTGATTCCCACCTGGTCACGGCCTCGATCTTACTAGAATCCACAGATACCCCTTCTTAGATATCATATGCCCCAGAAAAGCCACATCCTCTAACCAGAACTCGCACTTAGATAGCTTGGCGTAAAGTTGATTCTCTCTAAGAGTCTGCAAGACTATCCTCAAGTGCTCCTCATGTTCTTCCTTAGTCTTGGAATAGACTAAGATGTCATCGATGAACACAACCACGAACCTGTCTAAGAACGGTGTAAAGATTCGATTCATCAAGTCCATGAAAGCTGCTGGTGCATTGGTCAACCTAAAAGGCATCACCACGTACTCATAATGACCATATCGAGATCGGAACGCTGTCTTAGGAATATCATCATCTGCTATCCTCAGCTGGTGATAACCTGACCTCAGGTCAATCTTGGAGAATACACCTGCTCCACTTAGCTGATCAAACAAGTCATCGATCCTGGGCAAAGGGTACTTATTTTCACTATGACACGGTTGAGCTCTCTGTAGTCGATGCACAGTCTCATACTCCCATATTTCTTCTTTACAAAAAGAACTGGGGCTCCCCACGGTGACACACTAGGCCTGATGTAACCCTTGCCTAGCAATTCATGTATCTGCTTCTTGAACTCTGCTAACTCCTTAGGTGCCATACGATAAGGTGCTTTAGATATCGGACATGTTCCCGGTTTAAGCTCCGCACTGAAATCAACATCCCTCTTGGGAGGTAAACTCGGTATCTCCTTAGGAAAGACATCTTCGAACTCTTTCACCACAGGTATCTTAGAAGCTGTCGGCAGCTCTACTCGGTCATCCCTCACATGGCAGAGAATCAAGGGGCACTTCTTTCTCAAACATAACTTTAAAGTCATCACAACTATGAACTTACACTTAGGTTTCACCACAAACCCTCTATAAGACACCCTAACACCCTTAGGCCCCTTTAAAGACACTCTCTTTTGCCGACAATCTATCTTGGCATCATACCTACCCAACCAATCCATCCCGACAATCACCTCGAACCCATCCATAGGAAACTCTAACAGATCTATCGGCAAATCTACCCCTCCAACCACCATACACACACCCTTATACAACTTAAGACATGACACCGACTCCCCTGAAGGTATGAACACATCATCTTTTACAACCTCAAACTTACCCAAACCCATAGACATGGCATGACCCTTAGACACAAAAGAGTGTGTAGCCACCGAATCAAACAAAATGAAAGATAGTACATTATGAATAAGAAAGGTACCGGTAACCACATGAGCATCATCTTGCGCTTCCTGTTTGTCCATCATGAAAAGTTTTCCATTGTTTTTCTGTCCTCCACCTTGAACCGAAGCATTAGAGGTACTTGGCTTAGCTGTTGAATCTTGGGTGGTGGTGTTATTCTGCCGCTGATATGATCCACCACCACTGCGGTTATAGCTGCCCTGCTTGCCCTGTCCACCTCGGTTGCCCCATGAACCTCCTGGTTACTAGAAAAACTCCGAGTTGGCCCATGGGAGAAATTCCCCTGCTGATTTCCTGATCCGGTGCCAGGCCTGAAACTGGTGCATTCCCGCCTTCTGTGGCCGACACCACCACAACCGTAACATGTTATGTTGGAGTTGTCACTCACACTCCGACCTCCGTTCTTGCCCCAGCCTCGAAAACCCCCGGAGCCATGACCCCCACCAGAAAAAGCTTTGGAGTGGTTGTAGTTACCCCTCTTGTTGCCTGACTGACTGTTGCTTCGACTGTCAGCCTTCCTCTTTTCCGCAGCAGTCCTCTAGTTGATCTCCTTTGAGAGATCCACCATCCTCTCAGCTTGGCCCGCCCTTAGATACACTTCCTTAAGGTCAGTAGCAACCCCCGCTGCCATACGATTAATGATCTTGGCAGATAAACCCCTCTCAAAGCGGAGAGCTAAACCCCTCGGTCCTAGCTGCATGTCATCAACATAACGAGATAGCTCCATAAACCGATGATAGTAGTCAGTGACAGTCATCTCCTCAGTCATGGTGAAGGAATCAAACTCGGATCTCATCTTGTGTCGGATATGCTCTGGCATAAACTGCTCTCTCATAGCACTCTTCAGCCCAAACCACGGAATAGCTCCCAAACCTTCGGCCTGGTAATAAGCTCTAGTATCATCCTTGACATTTTGCCACCAAACAGCTGCTTCACCTCTCACGTAGTACACTACCTGCTCAACGATCATGTCTTCGGGGCACTTAACAATTTCCATGAGAGCTTCAATCTCACGGTGCCACTTCTCAACCAGCTTTGGTTCCCCTACACCTTCATATGTGGGAGGGTTGAAACGAGCAATGTTGATGCTGAGCTGAGTATGTAACACCCCCATATCCAGAGGAGCCTTAACTAGGCCTTCCTTAGCATATAAGGGCGTTACCATCTCGGTTGCCCGAGGAAAGCAGTTACCAAACGTCAATAAAAGAACTATTAAGTTATATTACAAGTGATTCAAACCAAAATACAATACAAGGTACAACTCAAAGACTACTCGCTATGACCATCATATCTCGTGAAGACTCATCCCCGCCCGGACTCCGCCTATCCACGACATCAACACAACTAAGACCGATCGCTCACCATAAGGGATCACGGCGGACACATAACAAACAAACAACCACACAAGGTCAGTACTGAGATAAGACAAGACAACTACAAACAACAATACAAACAGTGACACTAGTCCCAACTGCAACCACAACAATCCAACCAAACTCACACGATCGTCCACCGGACCCGACCACCGCCGGGGGGGACCGCAGCCGTTCCCACCTAAGCCCCGCTCATCGTACGAGCGATAACCCCGCTCATTAATGTGCACATCCCCTTCCGTGGCGGGTTCCACGAAGGGCGAAACTAGGGCGTGAGATCACTCCCGCAAGTGACCCCACTCGGTAGAACGCATCTCGAGAACCATCACAACGATCACAACCACAACCACAACACAATACAATTACTACGTCAAGCAACACAATACTATCACAACGACCGACACACTAGACGATCTACAGCAACTGAGTAGGCGAACCTACCTTTACGCATCCGCAACCAATCCATGCCGACAAACACAAAGATCCAAATGCACAAGCAAAGCCTATTACCATCATGCAAATATCTATTACTACAAGCAAAACCCTAACTATGGAAACAAAGGCACGGATGATGATTATGACATACCTACTAGGGAGAAACAAGGCAAAAGACCGCTACCCGACTCAAAGGACGCTCTTCTAAGGCACAAGGATCTTCACAAAGGCTTCCATGGAGGTTTTGAGGTGAAGGGAAGGGAAGGAGGCGGCTGAAGGATAGGAGGAAAGTGGCGAAAGTGATTTGCGGATTTAACAAAACGCGATATAAAACCCCGTGAAAAAACCAGGCACTCGATCGAGTACCCAACATACTCGATCGAGTAACCCCCTACTCGATCGAGTGCCCTAGCTACTCGATCGAGTAGCCTCTACTCTATCGAGTACCACTCTTAAAACGCACCCCAAGATGGTCTGGCACACTTCCCTAAGGTTACTCCCGCCCCCAGGGATAGTCAACGCTGGTCAAAGGGATCCCTAAAAGGGCGGGTATTACAGTCTTCCCCCCTTAAAAAGAACTTCGTCCCCGAAGTTCAACTCACCTCTCCCGCTCACGACACGGAACCAACACAACCTTACCAAACTTCCCGGTCAAACCATTACCCCTTGAAAATACCATTCCCCCTCATGTCATCATCATCATCGACCACATATGAATCTATCGACCCTTGTCACTATCATGCAAGTTTTATCACAGTCAACCGTTATTTTATATACACATAAATCATCCGACGCGCAGTGCGAATCGCCGCTCACGAACTTCCAACATACACTAATTACTGTCCAACCATCCACCTAGAACATATCTCATATCAACTTTCATGTGGTACAACTAATGCCACACTGTTACTTGGCAACATGATTCAGATACAATCACACTTGCTTTAACGAACTAAAGAAAATAAGTCGTTATACTTCAACAAAAAAAAAAAAAAAATTTTTTTTTTTTTTCACATGACACCAACCCCTTTATACACAACTACCAACAATAAAACACTATTCGAAAACAATTATAAACAAGCAAAGCACTATTCGAAAACAATCTTTTTATTTCGCGACATTACTCTTCCCCTCTAAAAAGGAACTTCGTCCCCGAAGTTCACCACCCAAATATCAATGCGTAACACCTAATACATGTATCTTAATGTTAAAGGAGACCATATTACTTGTTGTGGACATTACTCGCTAATTACTTACTTGTTAAGTTAGAAACCATACGCAAGTTACCGAAATAACTCGTTACTATTGTCGACACATGTTAAAATGGTATGCGCAAACCTAGGTGAAGTTACAATGCTGACAAATAGAATGAAGGAGGCGTATGCGATATTAAAGTAACAAGAAAATGACTACCGCTTCACTAATCGTAACAAGAATTTATTAACGCCTTACTAATTGTGACCAATACGCTTATAAACTTTAAGCACGACTTCCAACATATGAATGTAACGGTTCAAAGGTGTTACTACGCACTAATAACCACATTAAACATTAAACTTGCCGTTATAAAACGATTGAACATTTTCAATTTTCAAAAACCCCCGAATAATGTGTGACACTCGATCGAGTAAGTATCGCTACTCGATCGAGTAACATGCTACTCGATCGAGTGTGTTGGTCGCTCGATCGAGTAGCCCTAGATCAAAATGTTTCCTTTCCTCCTTTCCTGCAGCTACTACTCGATAGAGTGTGGGGTACTCGTCGAGTACCGCAGGGTAAAGTATTTTTCATACCCGTCGTAAGCCCACATATAACACGCGATTGTCACATAAATTGAGTCGGGGTGATGCCCCGACTCTCAATAATCCTGCAAAAAGTTAGAGTAGCAATTCCGGCCTTATGGCCAATCATACAAATCCGACTAAGTCTGAAAAAACAAAAGGAAATAACTACCAAAGTCTAACAACAACATTACCATCTAACATCGACGACTATCAACAAATATAAGAACGAGGAGTATCACTCCTCCTGCTGCTGCTGCTCCAACATCACCTCATCATCACCACCACCCGAAGTACCAGCTCCTGATGTCCCAATCCCCGTCCACTCCCCGCTCCTGCTCCTCCCCGCTCCAGGGCTCTGCGTGCCATGGTGTCAAGCCGCCGTAAGGGAAGGACCGAGGTGTCCCCACGTCGGATCGCTCCACCCCGTAGGAATGGAATACCCCCGAGTAGTCCCCAACCCCACTCCACCAAACTGGATGCGGTCCCTCTGTACCTATCCCCTGAGCGTACGCCATCTCGTGCATGTTCCGGAGTGTCAAGGTAGATGACACTCTCTCCGCCAGGTAACTGGATCGCGTCTCCGGGGTGTCAAGGTAAGGGTAGTACGGGAAAGGCTGCTGCTGCTGCTGCGGTGCCTCCGGCTGTGGCCTAGTCCCCGAGGCCCTCTCCCTCACTCGACGGGGTCCCCTCACCACTCTGGGTCTCTCCACCCTCTGGACTTCCGCATTTTCGCCCTTCGTCGGCTCCGGCATCTCCTGGAGGATCGTGCCATCAATGAGATAGGTCTGCAGCTGGCGGGGTGTATCCTCATCCTCCTCCTCCTCCTCATCGTCCCCATCCACAGTCACCACCGCCGGCTCCAAGGGCTCGTGGGGGGAGGTGCTCGGGAGCTGGAATCTTCATCCAACTCATGCCAAGCACTCTCCACGCTAGGCTACCGTCGCCCAAGGTTCTCAACCATTTCAGTCGAGGTAGTACTCACGATCCATGGTAGGCACAGGGGTAGCTAGAGGCACGTACGCTGAAGAAGCCTCAAAGGAGGTTAGCTTTTCAGCTAACCGAGTGGCAATGGCACCACAGCTCAGGTACCGAGAAGTAGAGGAAGCCATCAAGGCAAGAGCAGCACAAACTATGGAAGGAGCATTAAAGACCACTTTCTTGGCCCGCTCCGGATTGAGGTACGACATCAAAAGTAAAACCTCATGGTTATTCAACTTACTGATATCTTTTCGGTCATAGAGGAGGTTTGAAAGAGAACGGAGAAAGATTCTCAAGGTGATGTGCTGAACGTCATTAATCAGCATATTGCTCGCGGTGGGAGCTTGCTTCCCAGTCAAGCAAGGCATTAGGCGGCAGACGCCGCACTCTGCTGGAATGTCGGTGATGGAGTCCTTGGGAGGCTTAGCCAACCCAAGGTGAGAGGCAAACAAATCCATGGTCAACAAGAAGCTGGTATTCATCAATCTAAACTCGACAGTCTGAGCCGCTGGGTCATAGTTAAAGGAACTCATGAATTCTAGGGTAAGAAAAGGGTAAGTGTGCTTCCTCAGCCGGTACAAACCCGTAAACCCCAAGGTCTCGAATATATGACGGACATCCGTCTCTATTTCCAACTCTTCCAACACAGCGGTGTCAATACACTTTGTGGGTCTCATCTTGCGTTTTTGTAAAGCTACAAAATGCTCTCTTTGTTTAAAGTCAACAAAAACAACAGAAGGGTACTCAGAAACTGCGGGTACTACCGGTCCACTAGCCTCCCCCCTTTCAAGTGGATCAACCCTTCCCCGTTTACTCTGACGGGTTCCAAGGTTTAGTCTCGGCATCTGCTTTAGACATAAGTTCAAACAATTTATATAAACATGCAAGCATATACTTCATGTAATTTGGGTTCTATATACTTAGTAAGTCTACTAATTCATCAACCAGTTCCACATTTGAAGCACATAAATCATGTCACCAAACTGGGTTGCTCAGCTAGATACACACCAATTTTCCAATCATTCTCAGCATGTGAAGCACATATTTCACGTTGTTACTTTGGGTATGAAAGTGAGTATACATGTTCATTAGCAGTTTCTACGATTTCATCACACAAGTTCATACTATTACTACTCATAGGGCATAGTGGTGAAAGTAATTATCATGATGGCCGCATATGTTCAGCGAATTTGAATACCCTATCATGCTTCTAAGGGTCGTTCTAGTATATTGCTAATTACATGTTACTAATTCAAGAGAATGAACAATTTATGACAAATTTATATCACCCTTCACTACTATGTAAAACAACTCAATCAAACTTTTCGACGGTCTTTACAAATTTGTGAAAATCGTGGCATGTATTCATCAATCATTGTTTCCATTATCATATTGAAGTTCAATTCATGCTTATATTGTCAATTACACATCAACTTTCTAATTCTAAGTCACGAATTTCCCATAAGGCACTTTTAAGACGGAGTTTTAAGGCGACTTTCTAAGGTGATAATCATCAAAATTCATTCTTCCACATGATGTAAACAATGTTTAGTACTTAATTCCATCATCTAATCAATGTAAAACAATCAAAAATCGTTTTCAATTTTGGAAACCCTAGAAATTTCGGGTTCAACCTATGCAATCCCTACTCTAATTTACAAAGATACAATCACCAACAACCATGAAAAAGAAGGCATATGAATCATATTTCAACAATTAAAAGCATCAAATTGACCATTATAATCGAAAATTTCAGATTATTACTCTATTTTAACACAATTAAAAATAACAAATCACATAAATTAAGAAGAACCACATACCTTGATTGATTAGCAAGATAAAGAAACGAATTAACAAGAAAATCAACCCCAAGAATCACTATTAACCCAAGAGAAAGAGAGGATTTGAGAGGAAATAAGGAATTGAGAGTGGTTTAGGTGTAAAAGTGTCGAGATATAGAGGAAATAGAAGAAGAAATAGAAAGATGAAGGGTTTTAAGAAAACCCGTAGGAATTACTGCACAGTAACCTACTCGATCGAGTGCCTTGGGTACTCGATCGAGTACCACCCTACTCGATCGAGTAGGAGCTAAATCGTCGAGTGTCTGCAGGAATTTTCCCACATTCCGACGTTATAGTCTCCTAACTAGATCGAGTGAGGTCTACTCGGTCTAATACGCACTCGCACTCGGTCAAGTATAGTTAAGTGCCCGATCATAAGTACGAAGTAAGTCGAGAATACCTGCAAAACAACACCACGTGTCGAGTCCAACTAAGTTCGGAATTCGACACTAATTATCGCATTCAATCACGTTTTATAACCGCTGTCACACAAAATACAACTCTCCAACAACTAAAAGACATATCACGTTACGTTATACAAATTACCCAACTCGGTCTACCTGTCACCGAGTTATGTATAAATCTAGCCGTGTCATTTTATTACATTTAAACTTACTTTTCATGCCATTACTAAACTCGTGTTTACATCAACTTGAAACGTATAGTTCACATTAATTCTCCATATTCACTTATCACATAATTATATACTTTGCCATTCACTTAATCAATTATGCCTTACATGTTATTCTAAGCAATCTATTTTGCATAATACAAATATTTCGCAGCGGAAAAATTCCAACTAGCTAATAAAGCATATACACATTACCATATACCGTGATTCGAATTATTACTCATCCATACTATAATTATCATTAATTTTATGACAAACCCCTACATGTTCGCTACTCATATTACACATTCAAATGCACACTTTCACGCATCTCCATGACGTATAATCTCGTCACATAACTCCTAGCTATCCTATAAGCTCACTAATCATCCAACGAGCTTCAATAATCCCGTCACTAATTACCATACTCGGCCCAAACATTACTATCACACCTCTATTAATTCTAACAAAACTTAACCGGAGGTAGCTCCGGCACAATTAACATACATAGCACACATAGACACACGGACTCCACATTCCCATCCCATGTGACTGGCTTAAGTGTCATGGGGCCAAGATTTTGAAATGAGGGCGCCTACTCACCCAAAATCTAGCATCAGCAGGGGCTCCCACTACACATACACCAGGTTCATTTTATTAGACTCTCTACATTCATTATGTTCATTTGTTACAGGTTCCAAAATCGTCGCTCTGATACCACTTTGTAACACCCCCATATCCAGAGGAGCCTTAACTAGGCCTTCCTTAGCATATAAGGGCGTTACCATCTCGGTTGCCCGAGGAAAGCAGTTACCAAACGTCAATAAAAGAACTATTAAGTTATATTACAAGTGATTCAAACCAAAATACAATACAAGGTACAACTCAAAGACTACTCGCTATGACCATCATATCTCGTGAAGACTCATCCCCGCCCGGACTCCAGCTATCCACGACATCAACACCGCTTAAGACCGATTTGCTCACCATAAGGGATCACGGCAGACACATAACAAACAAACAACCACACAAGGTCAGTACTGAGATAAGACAAGACAACTACAAACAACAATACAAACAGTGACACTAGTCCCAACTGCAACCACAACAATCCAACCAAACCTGTCACTGACTGTCCACTGGACCAGCCCTGCCAGTGGGGGACCGCAGCCGTTCCCACCTAAGCCCCGCTCATCGTACGAGCGATAACCCTGCTCATTAATGTGCACATCCCCTTCCGTTGCGGGTTCCACGAAGGGCGAAACTAGGGCGTGAGATCACTCCCGCAAGTGACCCCACTCAGCCGAGAACGCATCTCGAGAACCATCACAACGATCACAACCACAACCACAACACAATACAATTACTACGTCAAGCAACACAATACTATCACAACGACCGACACACTAGACGATCTACAGCAACTGAGTAGGCGAACCTACCTTTACGCATCCGCAACCAATCCATGCCGACAAACACAGCATCCAGCGCACAAGCAAAGCCTATTACCATCATGCAAATATCTATTACTACAAGCAAAACCCTAACTATGGAAACAAAGGCACGGATGATGATTATGACATACCTACTAGGGAGAAACAAGGCAAAAGACCGCTACCCGACTCAAAGGACGCTCTTCTAAGGCACAAGGATCTTCACAAAGGCTTCCATGGAGGTTTTGAGGTGAAGGGAAGGGAAGGAGGCGGCTGAAGGATAGGAGGAAAGTGGCGAAAGTGATTTGCGGATTTAACAAAACGCGATATAAAACCCCGTCACAAAAACCAGGCACTCGATCGAGTACCCAACATACTCGATCGAGTAACCCCCTACTCGATCGAGTGCCCTAGCTACTCGATCGAGTAGCCTCTACTCTATCGAGTACCACTCTTAAAACGCACCCCAAGATGGTCTGGCACACTTCCCTAAGGTTACTCCCGCCCCCAGGGATAGTCAACGCTGGTCAAAGGGATCCCTAAAAGGGCGGGTATTACAGAGTAGCATCCAACGGCTTCTCATTTCCCTTTCCCATATTTCTAAGAGCTTCCATGAGGGCCTCTTGTTGCTTAATCATGCGAGCAACCTCATCAAGAGTCATCTCGGAAGCTTGAATCTGTGCAGGGGTTCTTTTGGGCGGCATTTTGAGCTGATAAGAAACAAGGAAACGTAAGCACAAAAGCCAACGGCTCAAAATGTAAAAATCTCCCGCCAAAAGAACACTCGGCCGAGTATGGCTCTACTCGGTCGAGTAACGACTACTCGGTCGAGTACTCCGGGTACTCGGTCGAGTTGCCGACTCCAGTAGCCAATCTAAATTACCCAGAAATCATACTCGATCAAGTATACACGACACTCGGCCGAGTAGACACTACTCGGTCGAGTACTCTTATTTACTCGGTCAAGTAAACACAAACAGTAGCTATTGCTACTCACTGTAAAACTACACTCGGTCGAGTGCTTGGTTACTCGGTCGAGCACCCCGTACTCGATCGAGTACCTGCCCTGCTCGGCCGAGCCATACCAAAGACGGGTTAAAACAGTATAAAGTCCCCTATCATGCTTTCTATCCCCTCATCAAACACATAACAACAGAAACTAAAATGCCACTTTATAAACACATAGCCATACCATTCATTCCCAGGTGAATCCAATACACCAAAATCCACATACTCATTATTTCTACTACTTTTCCAAATCACCAAACTTACGAATTCCACATGTAAACTTCCAGCCATCACTTATTATCAACATGAATCATCATAAGCATGCACATTCAAGATACAACACTCAACATTGTTCCCCATGTGACCGGCTCAAGTTAATAAGGGCCAAATTGCGACTCCGGGACGTCTCCCGAGTCTTTGCGGTAGCTCCAAACAACTATCCCCGGGTTCATTTTATTTAGACTCCCTAAGTTCATTAGGTTCATTTGTTTAGGTGCCGGAATCTTCGGCTCTGATACCACTTTGTAACACCCCCTCATACCAAGGCGCCTTACCAGGACCACCCTACCATGAAAGTGTGTTACCATCTCGGTTACCCGAGGTTAGTAAATATCAAAAGCGTCTGAACAAAGCACATTTATTAAAGTACTAATGATATAAAGTTTACATCAAAACCAAATCCCAAACTGATCCAACGAAAAATATAAATAAATGTCTAACAACTAAAAATCATAACTACGACTCGAACAGTGATGCTACGACTGATGATGACAATTCCCCCATGACTGTCCCAAGCTCACCAAAAGCAATACGTGTCAAGTCTGCTCACCATCCCCGAATGGATCACCGCATGTTATCAAAACAACAACACGGGGTCAGTATTACTCAATCAATGTAAGGCAAACAACACGGTAACCAGCTGATCATCCACACTCCCCGGTCTCCCGATCTCACATAGTAACCGACTACACACCGAAGTGTGTAGCCCTGCCAGATTACCCATCGCAACAGGTAATCCATGCCGCCAGTGGGTGACCGCAGCCGATCCCACCAAGTCCAGCTCAACAACGAGCGACTAAAACAAATCCATGTCCCTTAATGTGCACATCCCCTCCCGTGGCGGGTTACACAGGGCGAACTAGAGTGTGAAGCCACTCCCGCAAGTGAGTCCACCACAATTAAATCACACAGCATCACAGCTATCACAACCTCTCCACACCAACACCATCACCACAACGCCCATACTCCGATGATCAGCAGTTAACAATAATCACAAAACAATCATGCCTTAACATTTAACAGTAAAACTGAGTAGGAAACCCTACCTTAGCAATCAACAGTAGAATGTAGATCAGATAATCAGAAAGGCTCCTCTACGAAGTCTTCTCCTATACAATAATCACATAACACAATTACATAAAGAACCATCCCCCTTTTATTCCCTAATTCCAACATACAGTAGTCCCAATAAAACATAAATGACATAGGAAATGAACTTACCAACAGTAGAATGTGAGATTGCACGTAAAGGTCGCAATGATTGCACACACACGAGATTAGAGGATGATTAGGGAGTGATTAGAGAGTAATTAAGGTAATCGTAAAAATGATTAGGGTTAAAACGATGATTTAGAAACTGACGGTAAATATAAAATAACCCTAAACACTCCCGCATCAAACCGCTAAAATAACACTCGCCAGACCGGATACTCGGTCGAGTAAAGCTATACTCGGCCGAGTATCCTCTACTCGGTCGAGTATTCCCATACTCGGCCGAGTTTTCATCGGCAGAATTAAAACAGACCCCACAATTAACACTACTCGGCCGAGTAGGCTCTACTCGATCGAGTATGCAACTTAATAAAATCCGTTGTATTACAAATCCAACATCAAAAGCGCCGCGTTGTCCGACAACGTGCTCACTTACTTGACCGATGCTCCTCCTATCGAGCTCGGTCCAAGGGCTTCATCGGCGGTACGGACCGCCTATGATGACCATGTGAGGATGACGAATGATATAAAAAATGTGTTGATATGGTCGATGTCCCCAAAGCTCAAGCTTTCATGCATTTCTTTAAATGCGTACGAGATATTCACTCGTATAATTACAATGTTTTCACAAACATCTAAAGTCCGTCAATACGATGCGGCGGCACGCTTCTTTGAAGCTAAGCTTGAGAGGGGCCAAAAGGTTGATCCTCGTGTACTCAAAATGGTCGAATATGTTGACATCCTAGAGCGTCTAGGGTGTAAGATTCCTAAGACTCTTGTGGTGGATCGTATCCTCCACTAACTTCCCACCAAGTTTGCCTACTTTAGGGTAAACTACAACATGAATGACATGGATAAGAGTTATCATGAAATTCATGCACTCCTCACCCAAGCGGAGAGGGATATGGAAGCTAGTGGGAGTGAAAAAGAGGATGTTCTAACCATGAAGTTAAAGAACATGTCCCTTGGAGTTAAGAAAGGAAAAAGGAAGGAAAAGTCCCAATTCAAGAAATCGTCAAAGAAACATGACAAGGGAAAGGGGAAGGCCGTTGAGAATGGCAATCCCAAGGCAAAAATTGTTAAACTCTCCGAGGCCGAATGTTTCCATTGTAATGGGAAGGGGCATTATAGGAGGAGTTGTCCCAAATACTTTGAGGATCTCAAGAAAGGGCGTGTTACGCCTATTGGTATGATTTCCTTTCTCTATGTGATAGACGTTAATTATGTTCGCACTTACACTTGGGTACTTGATACCGGATATGGCTTTCACCTTTGTAATCATTTGCAGGGTTTAAGGGACGTGCGAGCACTAGCAAAAGGTGATGTCGATCTCCGCATGGGCAATGGAGCTAGAGTAGCGGCCGTTTCCGTGGGGACCTATGTGCTCACTTTAGCTAGTGGTCTAGAGTTGTATTTAAATAAGTGTTATTTTGTACCAACTTTAATTAAGAACATCATCTCCAATTCCGCGTTAGACGCGGAAGGCTTTTGTTTTATGAATAAGGACAATAGTTTTACTTTTTCATTAAATGATGTGGTTTATGGCAAGAACATTTCAATAGGAGGCATTTATGTTTTAAATGATGTTAATGACGTTTATCATGTGGAAACTAAAAAGCTCAAAACGGGTGATCCAAACGAATCCTACCTTTGGCATAGTCGTTTAGGACACATAAACGAAAGACGCATTAAGAAACTTGTTTCATCAAAAGTGCTCAAACCATTTGGTTTCAAATCTTATGGTATATGCGAGTCTTGCCTTTTAGGCAAGATGACTCGTGCACCTTTTGCGGGAAAAGGGACACGAGCTAGTGAGGTTTTGGCTCTCATACATACGGATGTGTGTGGACCATTAACCATCACCACTAGAGGAGGTTTTCACTACTTCATTACTTTTACTGATGACTTAAGTAGATATGGGTATGTCTACTTAATGAACAACAAGAGTGAAGCTTTTGACAAGTTCAAAGAGTTTCAAACTGAAGTAGAGAACCAATTGGATAAAAAGATTAAGACCCTACGATCCGATCGTGGTGGTGAATATCTAAATTCTGAATTTGATTCACACCTAAAAGATTGTGGTATAGTATCACAATGGACTCCTCCTGGCACACCACAACTAAATGGTGTGGCTTAAAAGAGAAACCGAACTTTATTAGACATGGTTCGGTCTATGATGAGTCTAACTGAGCTTCCTGATTCGTTTTGGGGTTTTGCCCTCTTGTCTGCAATATTTTTACTAAATCGAAGCCTGACTAAAGCAGCCGATAAGACTCCATATGAGATATGGACAGGGAAAGTCCCTTATTTATCATTCATGCGTATTTGGGGTTGCGAAGCGTATGTCAAGATCAAGTCTGACAATAAGCTTGCACCCAGGTCTGACAAATTTCTCTTTGTAGGATATCCAAGGTAAACACGTGGCTATTACTTCTACATTAAACACTAGAAAAAAGTGTTTGTGGCTTGTGATGTTGTCTTCCTAGAAAAGGATTTTATTTCTAGGAGACAGAGTGGGAGAAAATTTGAACTTGATGAAGTTCGAGAGCCACAAACCGAGAATGAGGTAGAGGAGAACGTGGAGGATAGCGTTCCCTCTTCCTCTGAAACGGTAATTGTTCCTAGAAAGTCAAGTAGGATTTCTAATCCACCTGACCGCTACCTTGGTAACATCGAAGAGGATGGTGTTTTGTTACTTTTGGAAAGTGATGAACCCACTACCTACAAATCGGCCATGTCTAGTCCCAACTCCTCGCTTTGGCTAGAAGCCATGCGGTCCGAAATGGATTCCATGTACGAGAACCAAGTATGGGACTTGGTGGATTTACCTGAGGGAGTGCGACCCCTTCAGTGTAAATGGATATATAAAATTAAGCTCAGCGTGGATAAACATGTAGATGTTTACAAAGCTAGATTGGTGGCAAAAGGTTTCACCCAAGTTCATGGTTTACACTATGACGAAACTTTCGCTCCAGTCGCTATGCTTCAGTCCATTAGGATAATCTTAGCGGTTGTCGCATTTCATGATTATGAGATTTGGCAAATGGATGTCAAAACCGCCTTCTTGAATGGGATTCTAGAAGAAGAAGTGTACATGATACAACCTGAAGGTTTTGTGGATACATCTAACCCTAAGAAGGTGTGTAAGCTCAAGAAGTCCATCTATGGTCTTAAGCAAGCATCTAGGAGTTAGAATCATCGCTTTGATCATGTTATTAAATAATACGGTTTCACTAGAAGTGTGGAAGAACCGTGTTTATACATGAAGTTTAGTGGGAGTAAGGTTGCATTCCTTATCCTATATGTGGATGACATATTGCTCATCAGGAATGATATTCCATCGCTCACTTCCGTTAAGGAGTGGCTAGGAAAACACTTCCAGATGAAGGACTTGAGAGAGGCACAATGAATCTTGGGTATCCGGATCTATAGGGATATGTCCAAAAGGATACTAGCATTGAGTCAAGAAGCTTATATTGACAAAGTTCTTGACCGGTTCAATATGAAAGACTCCAAGAGAGGATTTCTACCTATGGGCCAAGGGATTACTTTGAGCAAGTCACAGTCTCCCTCCACCCCTAAGGAGATAGAACACATGAAGACCGTCCCTTATGCTTCCGTTGTTGGGTCTATCATGTATGCTATGATTTGCACTCGTCCCGATATTGCGTATGCCTTGAGCATGATAAGTCGTTATCAAGCCAAGCTTGGTGAGAGTCACTGGATAGCCGTAAAGAACATCCTTAAGTACTTGAGAAGGACTAAAGATTCGTTCTTAGTGTTTGGAGGAGAAACTGAGTTGCGTGGAAGAGATTACACGGAAGAAAGTTTCCAAACCGATCGGGATGGTATGAAATCCCAATCCGGCTATGTTTTTATGCTAAATGGAGGAGCCGTTTGCTGGAAAAGCTTCAAGCAAAGCGTTACTGCGGATTCTACAACAGAGGCTGAGTACCTTGCAGCGTCTGAGGCTGCAAAGGAAGCTGTTTGGATTAGGCAATTCATGGAGGGACTATGAGTAGTCCATTCCGCCGAAGATCCTATCAATCTATATTGTGATAACAGTGGAGCTATTTTTCAAGCCAAAGAGCCGAAGTCTAGTAACAAATCTAGACACATTGAAAGGAAATACCATGTAATTAGAGATTATGTGGAAAGGAAGGAAATTGACATTTGTAAGGTTGGGACATATGATAATATTGCTGATCCTTTAACCAAGCCTTTATCAAAGGCTAAGCATGATGGTCATGTCGTCGCAATGGGATTGAGACGAGTACCATATTTTCTTTAGATTATGGATATGTAATAATTGGATAGTGTATCTCTTATTTTATATATATGATAATCTCATTCATTGTTTTTGCATTTATTTTTGAATCTTTTATTTAGTATGACTAAATTTTTAATACCTTGTTTATCTGAATAAGTTGTGGAGACAATGTTGAACACTATTCAAGTGAATAAGATGGACATTGTATTTTGTCCCTAATCACTTTATGAGGTGACTTCTCGGAGTGACTAGATTGTAAGTCGATTGATGGTTGTTCAACACCATAAGGTCATACGTGATGACTAATCGATTACATAGGCAGAGTGTGTGACGCTTTGCTAGACAGTGACCATTTAGAGAGTCCCTAAGTTCTATTATAGACGCATGGTCGTGGCAGGGATCTCTAAGATGTTCCTATCAGTCGATTCTTTTGACTGGAGACTATTATCCAAGTCAATGCAGTTTCTGAGTGACTTTGGTTTTTGTCCTAGGTAATGCCGTGAAAGGAGGCCAAAAGGACATCTTCTGAGTCATGATGAGCTCTATTGGGCAAATATAGATAGGGCATACAGGAATTGTCCACCCACGTTGGGTAACTATAACTCTAGGCCACTCGAGGAGTTAATGACTACAAATGCGTGGCCACGCTCGGAAGTAATCTGTGAGAGATTTTTCCGGTCAGGTAGTCACACTCCCGATCGAGAAAACCACTCGTGATATGTTCATGTGCAAGTGCGACCTGAAAGACACCTTGCATTAAGTGGGAGTTTAATACAGACAAGAGAATTGGTAGCGCACACCTTGTGTCGGACAAGTAGGAGATTGTTTTTTTTTTTTTTTGAGGAAAGACAAGTAGGAGATTGTTGGAGTTAGTGTCCTCCACAATAGTGCGTTTACATAATAAATCTCATTAAAGGAATATCATCAGATATTTAATTATTTGATCCTCGTCAGTTGATTAACGTAAATCGATAACAGTTGGCTGACTAGAGTTTGACGTTATTGTCGTGAGACGGCGGTGATCAACTGACCCCTTTCGGTCACACCTATAGGATCGAACCCAAATTGATAACTAATTAATTGTATGAGATACAATTTATTTAGTCCCTTGATTTATAGACTAAAAGGTTAGTCGATTATTTTTAGAGAGATTTCGAGTTGCGAACTCGAGGAGCGGCAGTTATTATTTAATTATGCGATAATTACCTAATAAATTTTATGAGACGGGTTTTAGTCAATTAATTGTTAATTCAATAAAATAGTACTAATTGATTAATGTGATTAATATTAGTACATAAAATAATATGTGTAGCAGTACACGTATATTTACGGAGTGATTGGACGAAATTAATCGAGAAATATTTAAACATCAAACGATGTTTAAATAATATTTACACGTATTTGTGCGACAAATATCAGAACCAAAATGGACCCGTAAATGGGACATTGGACCGTATAAATGTAGTGTAGTGGGTGATTATAATCATTTTCACTTTTCTTATTTTTCTTCCATAACATGTCATGTGATCATTATGTATGTCATAATGTAGTGGACAAAAAATTAAGGAAAAACACTCCCTCACTCCACCCGCCACTTTCCCCTCCTATATACTCCATCTTATGTTCATTTTTACACTACTTCACTTGTGCATTTTGCATGTGTAAAAATTGGTACTTCTCTCTAAAATAATAAAAGCTTTTCCTAAGATTAGTTAGTAAACAAAATAAATATTTACTAAGATTGTTAGTATTATTTACATATTATCAAGGGTTAATTTTACAAGTATCTAGTTAATACTTGTAAGATAATTTTTGTGTGTAGTTCTTGGGTGCAACTTGAAGGAGACTTTCTTGTTAAAGGTTTTTCTAGGAGGATAATCCATCTTCATTTAGCTCAAGAACAAACTAGAAAGGTGATCTAGTTTGTGCCCATATTACCATATAAATCTATGTAAGGAAATTGTTTTTCCTTAACTTTCATTTTTATGCTTTTATATTTGCAGGCATGTTACATAGATCACTAAAATGATAAATTATGAGATAATTTATTTTTTATTAGAGAGTCTAATAGGGTTCTATGATCTTACATGCAGTACTTTAGTGAAATGATAAAGTTGTGGCTTATTTTATGCTTTTTGTTTCTAAATACACAAGTTCTTACGGTTCGCACCGTAAAATAGTTAAATGCACAGATCCTGATTCTATGTTATATATATATATATATAATATATATATATATATATATATATATATATATATATATATATATATATATATATATATATATATATATATATATATATATATATATAATCGTCAGGATTCCGTGCAAAATGAAATAGGGTGCGAACTGTACTAACTAAGAAGAACCATTAAATTGACTTAAGTGATGGAGCAGATTTTTTTTTTTTTTTTTTTGTAATGTGAGTATATTATATATCATAACAAATCAAATAATTACAAGAGGTTCTGGGATCGAATCCCAATACAAGCAAATCATATCACTCCCATACTTTGCAGCCAAATGAGGACAGTCTGGTCATCAACTGCCCTGCATTTCGATTTAGCTCTTCTCCTAATATCCTCCTCTATTCGAGCAGCAACTATCTCAGGTCTTAACAGCTAGTCATTAATCCTAGCATTATTTCTTTGATACCAAATGGAATAGTTGAAGGCATTGAACATGGCAACCTTGATCTTCCACTGTATATTATTCCTGCTGACTGCAATCAAGTTGTTCACAGTAGGGAAAGAGCCACCATACCATTGTACCAGATGGGACTGAACTCTAACAGTATACACACAGTTTGTGAACAGGTGCTCCACAGTTTCAAGCTGTCTCTGACAAAGTATACACAGATCATCTGCACAGCAACCAAACCTGTATAATTTACTCTTCAGATTCATTCCTTCATGTATTCTAAGCCAGGTAGTCATAGAGTGTTTTGGGATGTTCCAGTTGTTCCACACAAGAGCAGTCCAGTCAGGGGTATCATGAGCAGGAGATAGCCAGTCATATCCACCCTTGATAGAGTATCCTTTAGGACTCACGGTCCAGATATTGTCTGTATACCCAATTTTGAGCTTATATTTCACTTTACAAATAGTCTTCCATACCCAGGTTGAATAAGTAGGAGGTGAGTAGCTATGCCAATCTTGATTCTTGATATACACATCATTAATCCATTTAATCCAAAGCCTATCAGCTTTGCAATAGATCCAGTTAACCAACTTACCCACTGTGGCAATATTCCAGACATCAGCTTTCTTAATCCCCAACCCACCTTCCTTTTTAGGCAAGGTAACCTTATCCCAGGCTACAAGAAGAACCCTGTGGTAGTCAGGGGAACCATCCCACAGATAATTCCTGCAAATAGCCATAATATGGTTGATGATGCTCTTAGGAATAAAGAACATTTGAGCCCAATAATTTTGAAGAGTATTGAGAACAGCATTGATGAGAGTAATCCTGCCAACATAAGAAAGTTTTTTTGTTCCCAATCCTCTAATCCTAGCTGCCATCTTTTCAGTTAATGTAGAGCATTCCAGCTTGGTAAGCCTACCAGCTTTAATAGGCACTCCCAAGTACTTGAAGGGCATGGTGCCTTCCCTGAAGCTAATCACCAATTTTATACCTTCTCTAATGTCTTCAGTAACTCCATTAAAGAATATTTCAGACTTAGCATTATTCATAGCCAGGCCTGAAGCCTTAGAGAAAGAGGAGAAAGCTCTCATGAGAAGCCAAATAGACCGAGGCTTACCCTTGCAAAAAAGAAGCAAATCATCTGCAAACATAAGATGAGTAAGCTTCAGATTCTTGCAAAGAGGGTGATACTGGAATGGCCATCTGTCAGTGGAAAATTTAATCAGTCTGGTTAAATACTCCATGCAGATAGTGAACAAAAGTGGAGAGATAGGGTCTCCCTGCCTGAGACCCCTTTGTCGTTTAAATTAACCAAAGTTATTTCCATTCAGGGACAGGGTAAAGGAGCTAGACCTTACACATTGCATCACCAACTGAATAAAGTGAGGTGAAAACTTGAGACCATGAAACATTTGTTCAACAAAATCTCACTCAACCGTATCATAGGCTTTTTGCAAGTCTATTTTGAACAGGTATCTTAGAGTGACTGCTTTCCTTGCATACAGATTGATAATATCCTGACAGATAAGGACATTTTCAACGATAGACCTGCCTTTAATAAAGGCTCCTTGGTTCTCATGAATATCAGGTAAAACCAGGGCTAGTCTATTGCACAACAATTTTGAAATCACTTTGTAAACCAGATTGCAGCATGCTATTGGTCTGAAATGGCTAACAGCAGTAGGTCTGTCACATTTTGGAATAAGAGTTATGTTGGTAGTATTTATCTGAGTGAGCGGACAACCAGTATCAAAGAAATCCATTATTGCATTACAAACTTCATCCCCAACAATGTCCCATAAGTCCCTGAAGAATCCACTAGTGTAACCATCAGGCCCTGGTGCTTTGTCAATAGGAATAGAGAACACTACCCCTTTAATTTCCTCCTTAGTGACAGGAGCTAATAAGGAAATAGTATGGTTCTCATTACAATAGGATCCTGTTTGCAGCACCTCACTTCTTACATGTTCAGTCCCCTTCTTGCTACCCAACAATCCCTGATTGAAATTCAAAAAAGCTTCTTGAATACTGACTGTATCAGTACAGAGTTTGCCAGTCTGATCTTCAATCTGTACAATATTATTTCTCAAGCACCTTTTCTTAATGACATTATGGAAATAGGCTGTATTGCTGTCTCCCTCATCTAGCCATTGAGTCTTTGTGTACTACTGTAGGAAACTGTCCCTTGCTTTAGACTAGTATTTCACCTCATCAAGAGCCTTCAATTCTAGAGCAATAAGGTCAGGTCTGTCATAATTGTCCTAGAGCTGCAGCTGAATATCCTCAAGGGTAATAATAGCTTGACTGGCTTTGAGTTCTACATCAGAGAAACAATCTTTATTAAGTCTTTTGAGTTCACCCTTAAGAGCTTTCAATTACTTAACCACACCAAACATCTTTGTACCACTTATCTGTTGACTCCATGTATTTTTTACAGTCTCTAGAAAATCAGGAGCACCACTCCACATGTTAAAGTATTTGAAACTAGTAGATCTCCTACTATCGAATCTAATATTCCTGACAATACAAGGAGTATGGTCCATAAGCCCCCCAGGATGGAAATGAGCATGCATATCTGGAAACTCATCTATCCATTCTTGGTTGACCAAAAATCTATCTAGTCTGCTATATTTCCTGTGGTTAGATTCCTGCTTATTTGTCCAAGTGAAGAAAGCTCCAGTTGTAGGTATATCAATCATACCACAAGCAGACAAACAATCAATAAAAGCATCCATGTCCTCCTGTTTAGAAGCAGCTCCCAATATTTCATCAGAGGAAATGACAGTGTTGAAATCACCAGCCAAAGCCCAAGGAACAGCACAATGACTAGCAATAGACCTCAACTTATCCCATAAATCCAGTCTCTCAGAGCCCTCATTAAAAACATAAACAATAGTGATGAAGAAAACTTTCTTAGTTGTTTTAATAATAATTTTGGAATGAATAAATTGAGGATCATATTGAATAATATGAACTTCAAAAATGTTAAGTGGCCATAATAACCAGACCCTTCCTCCTTTATGCAAGCTGCAATTGGTTGTGACACTCCACCCCTCAAGCATATTATGAGCTATATTTCCTACATTAACACCATTTATTTTTGTTTCTAAAAGACCAAATAAACAAGCTTCATTATTCTGAATAAAACTTTTAACAATTTTTTGTTTATTCAAACTATTCATGCCACGAACATTCCAGAACCCTATATTATTCATTATTATTAATAGTATTATTAGGGTCACCAATATCCACTACCTGATTCTCCAATATTGTAATTTCCTCATCTATAACATCTTCTACCTGAGTACTCTCATCATTACCAGCATCAGGAGGTTCAGATGCAGATACAGGGGGACCTGCAGCAGCAACTGGTTCAGGAGTTGAATTTTCAAGCAGACGAGGGGTTGTCAGAGCAGGGAACTCTTTATCAGATACAGTAGGGTTAGTCACATTGGCCTTAGGAATAGGTCTCCAAACTCTTTTAACACTAGGCCTGGACTGAGTAATCCTATGCTGATCTTTCCTGTAATTCTGATTTTCATGCCCTAATCCCTTGCATTTTTCACACAAGATTGGTTTCCATTCATATTCAATTTTTAGCTGGACAATCTTTCCATACTCATCTCGAAATTTAACTGATGAGGGGAAGGCTTGCCTTACCTTCAATTCAATCATTGTCCTAGCAAACCCCAGTCTAGTTTTCTCCATAGTTGCAGCATCATACTTCACATAAGGGCCAACAAGTCCAGCAATGGAAGGTAAACATGTACCCCAAAACTTGAGAGGCAGGCCATGTATACGAATCCATGCAGGAATAACTTTCACTTCTTCCGTCAAAAGATCAACATCCTCTTGCCAGGGCTTAACAATCAAGGACTTGTTATCAAACATATGATATCCTGCATTCAAAACCTCCTCCTTATCCTTCATCTCCTTAAATCTTACCGAAAAAATACCATTTGGTAAAAAGGAAATCTTGTCAATACCATGACGTACCCAAATTCTGTGCACATACCTCTGCAAAAACTCCCAATGAGGGTTTGCTCCAAGAACAAAGCAGTAAACAGCCTGATTCCAGTAAGCAATTTCTTCACTTACATCTTCTGTGGGGAATTGCAGCAAATCCTCCATAGCAGTCTCATTAATCTCTTCACTACTCTCTTCTGTCTCAACTACTATTGAATGTTTACTTGTCTTTTTACCCCTCTTTGTCACCCATTGTATGTTGCCATCTGGATTCTCCTCATCCTCAAAGGACAAGCCAGGAATCGAGTTAACTTCATGCATGGGCTTAGTACGTAAAAATTCATCTTCTTCTGGTCCTTGCTTCTTCTCACACCCAATCCTCCTGTCACACCCTTTCTCATTACTACTACTACTACTACTACTTTTATTATGTTTTTTTGGTGATTTTGATGAAGAAAAACGAGCCATAATCAAGGAAATTAATGCCCTAGATGCAGCTGAGCAATCGCTTTTTCAGTCGGCATTAGGGTTTTTCTCGAGTTTGTTCTCAATTTACTCACACTCTCATATGGCATATTCTCTCTCCCCATTTCATCTCAACGTCACCCCACCCGACATCTGTCACCGCCGGCGACGGATGACACGACCGACAACAACCCACTCCCCTTGTGGCCCTCATAAGCTATTACCACATCAATCTTCGAAACTTTCTCGAAGCTTCTCGTTTCAATCATTTGTTTAGATTTCGCCTCTCATACTCCCTCTGTCTCAATTGTTACTTAACAATTGATCCTCCCGCTGAATCTGGTCAAACTTGCTTGTTGTTGATTCACAACCAGGTGGGTTTTTTTTTATTGAGAGATTGTTGTAATTTGCACTTATTTTATTCGTCGTCTTTGTCTCTATCATAAAAATCATCATCTTTCATGCCAAGGATTTTATTTCGAGTGATGTTTAGTTTGTCATTATCGAATTCTATTGCAGATTGCAGTATGAATCAATAAAATAGATTGTATGCTTAATTTCCTGTTTTTTATATCAAGAGTGACGATGACAAGCTTGGACCGCAAACAGAAAAGATGTTGTACAAGTAGCAGTTTACTTGGGCCGTTTTATGAGGATAAATTAACGTGCATATGTTCGTCACTGGCGACACCACCACCGACCATCAACTCTTCAAGCGACGTCGACCACCATTATAATTGACCCACAAGAATGCACATATGTTCATCTGATTTAATTTCTCAGCAAATATTAGTTTAATTCCAAATCTACTAAAATGAAATGAATTTTCAATAAAGTAATAGTAATGAAATTGAATTGCCAGCTAATACTTCATCGAGCTCTTCAATTTCGGTTTCAATAAAGTAATAGTAATGGGGGGAGTAACGTACTCGTCTCAGATCTGGGCATTGCCCGAACTTTAAGTCAGAGTAAGAAAGGGTGTGATGCCGCCACCGTGTTCACGACCTTGCAATTGCGATGTGGTGTGGCCTCGACTGGATGGTCGTCGGTTGGTATGGCCTAGCCAACGGCGGATCCGGGTGAAGTGTGGGGTATAGGCCAGGTATGTGGTTGTCGGATGGTGGTTTAGGCGTGATGTGTCATTGGTGGTATCTGCAGGTACATCGAGGTTGCAGTGATGAGGACTCAGTGAGTCTAGGTGAAAACATTGCGAGCAGTGTGGCCGACGTTGGGTATGGGTGAGTTGTTGCCGTCAGCTAAAGTGCACAAAAGGGATGCAATGGCTAGAGATTTGGACAACGTCATCTGTAGTGATCGCTGATGACATCGGCGCCGAATAAGCTTGGCTACCTTAATTTATTATCCAGATACATTCAAATACACCTTTAAATTAACAGTGGGGTGTAGTGATGGCGATGACGGTAGGGTGGTGGCGGCGGTGGGGTGGTAGTTGTGCCAGTCGATGGTGGTGGTGCGTGGTGCGTGGTGGTGGGAATTAGTGTTTGGGGGTGGATACATGTATGAATACTACTAGATACGTATATGAATACTACTGGATACACTATGTGTATCCGGCAGTATTGACATGTGTATCTGGAAGTACTGATATGCGTAACTGGGAGTATTGACATGTGTAACTGACAATACTAATATGTGTATCCGCAAATAGTATAAAATGTATCTTGGAGTTTAGTCTTAAAACTCCCAAAAAAATTAGTGTTAAAAAAGTGTTAAAGTGCATCTAGAATTTAGTGTGGAGAAAGTGTATCTACGTATGCTATAAAATGTATCTGAATTAAGGAGTGTACCTGGTAAGGTAATAAAATGTATCTGAAAAAAAAAGTATAAATAAGCTAGTTCGTACAGTTCGCACCATAACTCAGTTCGTACTCGAACCCCCCCTATATATATATATATATATATATATATATATATATATATATATATATATATATATATATATATATATATATATATATATATATATATATATATAGTCAAGTTCTTATAAGTCCACCTATATATTTGAGTCCCTAAGTCCTCACTAAGGATGGTTGAGATTGAAAGCAAAAAAGCATACTTAACACTAATGTGTTTCCTATACACTAATTAATCCCACTTTCTCTCTCTAGATTTAATTATACATTCACTAATTTATTATCATACACTAACAAAAAAGTCTTCTTATGTTTCAAACTTTATACAAATTTTACGAGTGTAATTCAAACAGGAAAAAGTGTGACTTTAACAAAAAAAAGCGGTTTTGACGTTTTTTTTTTTTTTTTTGTAATTTTGAGACGAGTTTACGACATTTTAGTATTTTTAGAGTGTAACTTTAACAGAAAAAAGTGTAATTTTAAACTACGAAGCTGTTTTGACGTATATTATTTTGAAATTAGTAAGTTTATACAATTTTCTTTTCGAGAGAGTTTATACAAATTTTATGACACTTTTACTGTTTTAAAAGTGTAATTTTAACAAAAAAAAGTGTAACTTTAACAAAAAGAAAGCGGTTTTGATGGATTTTTCAAATTTTACGACAAATTTTGAGAAATATTATTTTGAATTTTTCAAATTTTAACACAACTAATTGTAAACTGAGTGATTTATAAGTGTAACTTTAGTCTTTTAGAAGTGTAACTTTAGTCTATTAAAGTGTAATTTTAGTCCATTAAAGTGTAATTTTAGTCTATTAAATTGTAATTTTAGTCCAGAAGTGTAACTTTAGTCCATTAAAGTGTAATTTTAGTCCATTAAATTAAAATTTTAGTCCATTTGAGAGTGTATCTCTAGTCCATATTAAAAGTATAACTTTAATGCATTGAGAGTGTAACTTTAGTCCTTTGAGAGTGTAATTTTAGTCCATTGAGAGTATAACTTTAGTCATTGAGAGAGTAACTTTAATAGAGATAAGTGTAACTTTAATGGAGATAAGTGTAATTTTAATAGATAAAAGTGTAATTTTAATGGAGAAAAGTGTAACTTTAATAATAGAGATAAATGTAACTTTCACAGTAAAAGTGTAACTTTAATAATAAAAAGTGTAATTTTAATAGATAAAAGTGTAATTTTAATAATAGAGAAAAATGTAACTTTAACAAAAAAAATGTAACTTTAATAGAAAAAAGTGTAACTTTAATAAAAAAAAGTGTAATTTTAATGGATAAAAGTGTAACTTTAATAAAGATGAATGTATGTGTAACTTTACTATTGATCTAGGTTTAATTTTCAAAGTGTAACTTTACTATAAAAATCAACAAATAAAAAGAAAATCTGAAAAAAATAGATCTAGGTTTAATTTTCAAAACTAGATCTAACTTTTTCATAATTTCACCGACAATAAAAACAACACACAAAATACGAAGAAAAAAAATAGTACAAGAAACCGAAACCGAAAAAATAAATGTGACTACAAGAAATAGTAACACCACCAACAACAATTACAAGAAACCGAAAAAAAAAATGTGACTACAAGAAAAAAAATGTGACTACAAAAAAAAACAAAAAAAAAACAAATATAACCAACACCACCACCAACAACTATAAGAAACCGAAAAATAAATGTGACTAAAATAATATAAGATCTATTTAGTACATCTAAGACTAAAATAAAAAGGAGAGATATGAAGGAGGAAAAAAAAACATACAGGAACACACCCAGATCTGGGAAGGGAAAAAAAACGTAGACAGGCGGTGAGAAATGGTTGGCGGCGGTGGTGGTGGTTGGTGAGGAAGAGAGGGGTCTTTGAGTTTTGATTGTTTTGGGTTTTAGTTTTTTGGATTTTTTGGGTTTTACAGAGGGAGATAAAGATTGAAATTGTGTGAGATGAGAGAGAAGTTGTTGGGTGGAAAAGTATATATGTTAAGATTAGTGATTAATTAGGATGTTGAGATTAATTAAGATGAGTAGAGAGAGAGGGTTTAATTTAGCCTATTAATCTTTTTTTTTTATCTTAGCCATCCATCTCCCTCATCCAAAGGTCCTAAAGAGGACTTATGGACTCACACTTAGTTAGGGGGTGGACTTACTTGATCTTAAATGTGTATATATGTACGTATATATATATATATATATATATATATATATATATATATATATATATATATATATATATATATATATATATATATATAAGAGAGAGAGAGAGAGAGAGAGAGATGTTCTCATGAGTCCTTCATATCATACAAGTCCCTAAGTCGTTATAAGGGCTCTTGGATGAAGGGAATGGAGGGATGAGATTACATCTCAATAAAGGGTAATAAATCTCCCTCCCTAATCCTCCATAACTTCTTCCTAATCTGTATAACTCCTTCCCCATTCTAATCTCCCTACTCACTTCCTCATTATTCATTCTCTCACACTTCTCTCATTCCCTTTCTCTCTATTTCTTCACTCCAATATTTCTGTAAAAAAAAAAAAAAAAAAAAAAAAAAAAAAAAAAAAAAAAAAAAAAAAAAAAAAAAACAAATATTCCTCAACTACTCTCTTTTCCTCCATTTAGCCCCACCCACTACCACCAAAACGAAAAAAAAAATCCCCTCATCCCTCACTCACCCAAAACCCGGCACCCCCCAACAACCCTCCTGACCACCGCCACTACCCCCGCACCACCCCCGCACAACCCGACAACAACAACAGCTCCCACATACTCACGAGTGTCGTCTCTCCTCGTCGCCGTCTCCGCGTGTTGCCGTCGTCGTTTATTGTTTGTTCTCGTCGCCGCCTTCGTGTGTCGCCTCAGATTTGACTATTTTTTGGGTGTTTGTTTTGTTTTCCGCCGTCGTCCCCAACAACAAATCGACACGACCACCAATTCCCACCACCGCACAACCTTCTCTCCTCCCGTCGTTCACCTCCTCGATTCCCACCTTTTCAGATCTAATTTTTGTAAAAAAAAAAAAAAAACAAATACTTGATTGAGGGTGGTATTTCGTGGCTTAATGGTATTTCCTGGTTTGGCCATTCCCACGACTTCGACCCCTTTCTCCTTCTTTTTTAAAAAATAAATTCAAAACTGTAAGATTTTATCTTTGTTGTTTTATGTTTACTGTGTTTGTTGTTTTTGTTTTTGTTTTGTTTTGTTTGGTCTTGGTTTTTTGGTTTTTGTGTTTTGTTTTTGTTTTTGTTTTTGTTTTTTTTTTCACCTTCCTTTTATCGATCTCGTTTTTTGTATGGGTCTTTGTTTTGTTTTTGTTGTCCATTTTTTTATTTTTCAGATTTATTTTGGTTTATTGTTTTAATTTGTTGATTTAGTTTTAGCTCTATTAAATATGAAATATGCAAAAAAAAAAAAAAAGGATTGTACGACTAAAGTTACACTATTTGTGACTAAAGTTACATTATTTGTTTATTTACTTTTAGCTCTATTCTATTAAATATGAAATATGCAAAAAAAAACCGTCTTGTTATTTGTCTTTTTTGTTAATGTTGTTTTTTTGTTATTATTTGTTTTCATATCTAATGGTGAATTTTTTTTATTTCTTAATTATATTTTTGTTAATTTTCCGATCTATTTGTTAATTTTTGTTGAGAAATTAGATCTATTTATTATTGATTTATTTTATTTATATATATAATTTGTTGATTTAATCTAAATATGATGTATGCATAAATTGGGTTATACAACTAAAATTATACTATTTATGACTAAAGTTGTACTTTTTATGACTAAAGTTATACTATTTAAAACTAAAGTTATTTGTGTTTTAATTTTTCAGATTCTTTTTCTCATTTTTTATTTTTTTTTCAGATTGCTTTATTTTTATTTGTTAATTTTTGTAATGATATTTTATTTTGAGATCTATATGTGAAAAAAAAATTACATTATTTAGGACTAAAGTTATACCCTTGGCATATTAAAATTATACAATTTTGGACTAAAGTTATACTATTTACGACATTATGTATAACTTCAATGGGCTAATGTTTCACCTATGAAAAACAAAAGTTATATCATTATGCATGAAAGTTATACGCATAAAATACAAAAGTTATAGATCTATTTTATATAACTCAATTTGTATATTTTGTTAGTATTTGTGTGTTGGTGTTGTGAGGTGTTTTTTCTAGTTTTTAATTTTTGTTTACAATTTACATGTGTTAACTTTTTTTTTTTTTTTAATTTTCAAAACTATATATGAATACAACTAAAGTTATACTATCTGCTACTAAAGTTGCACTACTTACGACTAAAGTTATACACTGCAAACATTAAAGTTACATAAACTTGAACTATATGACTAAAGTTACACTACTTGAGATGAAAATTGCACTAATTATGACTAAAATTATACCCTTTAAACCTTAAAGTTACACTATTTAGGACAAAAGTTATATCATTAAGGACTAAAGTTATACCCTTGAAATATTAAATCTCTTATTCTTATCACTTCTCTATTTTTTGGGGCTAAAGTTGCACAATTTTGGACTAACTGTAAGTTTATGGACAAGAGTTATTTGGATTAAAAGTTATACAAATTTGGACTAGAGTTATTTAATAAAATTTATTTTCAAGAAATAAAGTTTTACCTGTAAATTACAAAAGTTATACAAATTTGGATTAAAGTTATACAAATATGGACTAAAGTTACACAATATTGAATTAAAATTATACAAATTAAATTTATGTATTCAAAATCATGTAATTCTAGAGCTTTAAAAGTGGAACTTTAGTCCTTAATATTATAACTTTAGTCTTTTTTTGTATAACTTTAGTCCAAAATTGTGTAACTTTAGTCCTTTTTTGTATAACTTTAGTCAAAATTATGTAATTTTAGTCCAAAATCTTGTAACTTTAGTCCATAATAGTGTAACTTCGGTTTTTTTTTTGTATAACTTTAGTCAGAATTGTGTAACTTTAGTCCAAAATTGTATAACTTTTGTCCAAATATAAATTCAAATTTGAAACCAACACAATAACAAGATGAGATTGAAGTTAATGTCACTAATGTCAGTGAAGTTATACATAATGTCGGTGAAAAACATAATGTGGATTGAAGTTATACATAATGTAAGTGAAGTTATACATAATGTGGATTGAAGTTATACATAATGTCAGTGAAGTTATACATAATGTCAATTGAAGTTATACATAATGTCAGTGAAGTTATACACACACATAGAAGTTTTAATATTAAATCTGAAAATTTTATATGACAACACAAAATTTAACAAGACGAGATTTTATATAATTTATAAACACAAGAGGTTAAAGTTATATACATTGAAATTTGAGAAAATAAGTAAATATACATTGAAATTTAAATACTAAAACTGAAAAATTTATATAACAAGATGAATTTTAACGAGGCGAGATTTGAAAAGATAAAAAACAAGATGATATTTGAAATGTCAAAATATGAATTATAATAACTTTAATATATCTAAGATTAATATTAAGAAATAGAAATAAAACAACTCAAAACAACAAATTTAACAAAAAATCTGGAACAAAAAAAACGATAAAAAAGAGACACACAATCTGGAAAAAAAAAAAACCATAATCGTTAACTCTACACTGAAACGATATCGTGGTAGTGAGACGGTGGGTGGTGAGTGGGTGGAGTTGGGTGAGGTAGTGGTGTATGAGGAAAAGAAATTTTGACTTAATTGGATTTTTTTTGGGGGGTTTTTTATTTATTTGAATTTTTTGGGTTTTTGAATTTTTTATTTTTTTTGGATTTTTTGGGGTTTTTTTTTATTTATTTGGATTTTTGGGTTTTTTATTTGTTTGGATTTTTGGGTTTTTTTATTTTTTGGGGTTTGAGAGAGGAGATGAGTAAAATGTGTGAGATGAGAGAGAAATTAGTGAGGGGAAAACAAATATATAGTAAATTAGTAATTAATTATGGTAGATTAGTAAGGTGTGTTAATTAGCAATTTAATGACTTTGGGTGGCTTTATCTCATCCTTCCATCTCCCTCCATCCAATTGCTCATAATAGAACTTATGGACTTAATACATATATTAGGACTCACTTGATCTCTTCTCTCTCTCTCTCTCTCTCTCTCTCTCTCTCTCTCTCTCTCTATATATATATATATATATATATATATATATATATATATATATATATAGGGTCTTGATTTTCGCAGTACACATTTTACTCATTACAGTACAGTTTTGACTATTTTACCCTCATCACTTTTACACCTCTTTTCTCTCTCAACTCTCTCTCTCACTGTACTACACAAGGAAAAAACAAAGAGAAAAAAGTATGGATCCATGTATGTACTGTGTTGGCCATAGTACATCAACCTACCCCACCCCCGCCCACCACTAACCTCTAACCACCCCTACTACTACGTCTCTTAACCATCCACTGTCCCATAATTCATTAGCCTCAACTCCCGTTGTAGACCACCAATCTACTCTCAACCATCCTTTGTCCTCCACCTCCTCGCCCACTCTTTAGGCCGTATCCCTCCCCCTGCTTCGGCGACACCACCGCTCTCCTTGCGACACCTCTGCCTCTATCGCCCCTCTCCTGCAGTCCCCCTCCTAAGCCGCCAGTTCACCGGCAACAACAACAACCAATTCCCATGACAATGTTCAACAAAAACTATCAATTCAATATAAACTTCTACAAAACATTATTTAGATTAATAAGTAAGCAATTAACAAATTAATTGTCTGTTTCACATTCAAATTATTGTTTAAAATTGAAGAAATTCAATTAATCGGGAGTTGAAAAATTGAAAATCAAGAAAATTAGGTTTAGAGTTAATTTTAGACTAAGGGCATGCAAATGGAAAAAATGACGCAAAACGTACTATATTGAGTAAAATTTATACTTTGCAAAATAAATTACGTGTATATATATATATATATATATATATATATATATATATATATATATATATATATATATATATATATATATATATATATATATATATATATATATAGAGAGAGAGAGAGAGAGAGAGAGAGGGAGAGAGAGGATCTCGTGCGAACTGAGTGCAAACTTACGAACTAATTTAAAAACCCAACAATTTCAACAACTCCTTCAAGTATTCTCCCACACACTACTGACTACCCTCTCCCAACTACATTGGAACTTCCGCTGCTTAACTTTTATTCGACGCCGATGCCGGAGCTCCATCAACCATCGTCTTCTGCCACATTCAAGTATTCTCCCACACACTACTGACTACCACTCTATTATCACCACGGCCACTCTATTATCACCGGCTAATCACCCTTCCTATTTTCGTCATTTATTTCTTCTCTTCGTTCTATCTTCATTGTCACCTGTCGGACACCACCATCATAGATGGACTCTATTTTTGCAATAACCGACTCTTTTGGACCACAAATTGTCTGCTAAGGTTTTAAGGAAACAATATTTTTGAAATTCTTGTCATGGTGGCTCCATGGTGTGAAACTAAGGCTGAATGTGGCTGCTGGTGATTGTGCGGTGGTTGCGTCGTGGTTTGAAGGACAGAAATGGATCTATGGAGGTAAGACTATACGAGTAGTACATCGACGACGTCTCGTTTCGGCCAGATCTAGTCTCATTGCAATGTGGCTTGGTGGTGATAATAAAGTGGTCGTGGTTGTGGCCTGGGGTTATGCGTGAAAGGAGGGTTGTGGTCGTCGGGCTTAGGTGTGGTTATGGTCGTAGAGATGAGAAGTTTAGATGGCAGGTTCAGCGGTGGTGGATCGCGTAGTCGTCAATTCTGGTGGTGGTACGAGTAGGGGCGGTGGTGGTGTGCATGTGATGGATGGACAGAAGGTGCTAGTAGGTGGTGGTCGTGATGGTCTGATGTTGCGCTTGGAAGGCCTGGTAGATTGTTGTTATAGTCATGGTGGCGGCGGCAGTGGTGGTGGTCGCGGTGGTAGGAGCAATGGAGATGGTGGTGGCAGTGGATACACGATACCACCCTAGATACCCTTGGTAATACTACCGGATACATTTGGTATTACTACTAGATAGATGTGTATCTAGTAGTTATACCATGTGTATCATAGGGTAATTGTATGTGTATCTGAAAGTATTATACTGTATATCTGAGTAGTTTGTACGGTTCACACCGTACTTTAGTTCGCACTTTGACCCCACCTTATATATATATATATATATATATATATATATATATATATATATATATATATATATATATATATATATATATATATATATATATATATATATATATATATAGTATAAGGATCATATAAGTCCTTATAGTAAGTGTGAGTCCATAAGTCTCATTGTATACCCTTGGATGTTGGATATGGATGGTTGAGATTAAGATGGAAAACCCACTAACTCTATTATTTTATTGACTATCTTAATTACCTCTCTCCTCCTACAATCATAGGGTAAGTATCATGCATGCAGGCTTGTCAATCAACCGTCAAACACACACGTTACTTTTCCTTCCCTCTCTTTCTCATTTCACTCATTTTTTCAAACTAAAACCACCCTCATAATTAAACCTTGATCAAAATAAACTTCCCCCAAATTTTCAATAAAACAGGAACCTTATTGTCTTCTCCGTTTTCTTCAATCAGTTACCACTTGCCATTGTTGTCTTCTCACTAAAGAAACTCGTTATTGTCCATTTTCGCCATTTTCGCTAATCAAGGTAATCATTTACTGGTTTTTATAGTTTTGTGTATTATTATTTACATCTTGTCATTGCCATTGTTGTCTTATTACTCACTAAAGAAACTCGTTTTATATTTTTTCGATTATTGCCCATTGTTATGTTCATATTAATTAATTTTACCCAGATTGTTTATCATATTTTGATACCTATTGTTTGTGCCTTTTGAAATTTCATTTATGTGCGTCAATCATTTCAATTATGTTCATCAACCATTTCGTTCTTCAATGTAATTGTCTTTTGCCATTTTATGCTTTTATGTTCATTTATTTTGATTTTTCATTCTTACTAATTACTCACTTTGTAGCGTTAGTTTATTTTGTATTGTTTTGTTATTATGTGCAATAGTTATAATTATTATTAGTAGCCATTTTTTGTAGTTTAATTGTAGTTTCATACATTTTGAATTTTATATATCTGCACATTTTTTTGATTAGGGCAAAATAGATCAACACATTTTTTTGATATATCTGCAATCAGATGAAATTACACTTTTCTCTACAAAAACTACACTTTTGTGTGTGCTGAAATTACAGTCTTTCTGTGTTACAGTTACATTCTCTTGACATATTGTTGAAATTACACTTTTGTTTTTTAAAATTACACCTTTTGTTGTTAGAATTACACTTTTTATCATTACAGTTATATATTGCTGAAATTACACTTTTGGTTGTTAAAATTACACTTTTTGTTGTTAGAATTACACTTTTTATAATTACAGTTATATATTGCTGAAATTACACTTTTGGTTTTTAAAATTACACTTTTTGTTGTTGGAATTACACTTTTTATCATTACAGTTATATATTGCTGAAATTACACTTTTTATAATTACAATTATATAGTTAAAATCACACTTCAGTTGTTAGAATTACACTTTGTGTTGTTAGAATTACACTTTGTGTTGTTAGAATTACACTTTTGTTTGTTAAAGTTACACTTATTATTAGGTCTTGAAGTTACTTATTTAGTTGATACAATGACAGTCTTTCTGTGTTACAGTTACATGTTTTTTATTTCTTTCTTGTATTAACTTGTTTGTGTATTTCACTGTCAAAGTTCAGTTTACATTGCTTTGTAAACAATAATTACATACTACCATCCTTCCTTTTCAGATGTCAGATTCTGAAGAAGAAATTGAAAGTCAGGAGGAGGATGAACAAGTTAAAGTAGTCACCCCTACACTTTTTATCATTACAGTTATATATTGTTGAAATTACACTTTTGGTTTTAAGAATTACTCTTTTTGTTGTTAGAATTACACTGTTTATCATTACAGTTATATAGTTCTGAAATCACACTTTTGTTGTTAGAATTACACTTTTTGTTGTTAGAATTACACTTTTGTGTGTGCTGAAGTGACAGTCTTTCTGTGTTACATTTACATTCTCTTGACATATTGCTGAAATTACACTTTTGGTTTTTAAAATTACACTTTTTGTTGTTGGAATTACACTTTTTATCATTACAGTTATATATTGCTGAAATTACACTTTTTATAATTACAGTTATATAGTTCTGAAATGACACTTCTGGTTGTTAGAATTACACTTTGTGTTGTTAGAATTACACTTTGTGTTGTTAGAATTACACTTTTATTTGTTAAAGTGTCACTTATTATTAGGTCTTGAAGTTACTTATTTAGTTGATACAATGACAGTCTTTATGTTTTACAGTTACATGTTTTTTATTTCTCTCTTCTATTAACTTGTTTGTGTATTTCACTGTCAAAGTTTAGTTTACCCCTCTCTCTACCATCCTTCCTTTTCAGATGTCAGATTCTGAAGAAGAAATTGAAAGTCAGGAGGAGGATAAACAAGTTAAAGTAGTCACCCCTAAAGTGTCTGCTAAGTGCCGACCAAAGATGCTTGTTGAGTGATTGAAAAGTGAATAAAGCTCGAGAGAGGTCAGTACGAAGAGTTGGGTTTGGGGGGATCCTGGAGCTTAAGTTGAAAACGTATCCGCTTGCCCATGTTCCACTATTTCTACAGGCATTTAGTGATGAGCCTGGGTCGTCAAAATTTTTCCGAGGTGAAGTATCCTCGTTGCCTCCAAGAGCAGCAATTGACCATCGGTGGCGTGGACACTGACAAACAAGTTGTGACCATTAGAGATGTGGGAGCTACGACTCACCTGAAGAAGTTTGTTGAGATTGAACTCCCACCGGGAGTTGAAAGCTCGGGCTGTTGATGTAAGTTGTTCTCACCTGATTGTTTTTATTAAGTAAAGATAGATTTATTTGTATTATTGTTCAACAATTTCACTATTCTTAGTTGGTGTTACACTTTTCTTAATTACACGTTTTCTGAACAAAATTACACTATTCTTCCTTGAAGTTACACTTTTATGAAATACATTGAAGTTTGAGGTTTCTGTACTAAAGTTACACTTTTCTTCCTTAAAATTACAGTTTTCTTTGTTGAAGTTACACTTTATTGAAATGCATTTAAGTTTTAGATTTCTGTACTAAAATTACAATTTGTTTTGTTAAAGTTACAATTTTACAAAGTCAGATTGATACTCTATTTTATACTCTATTATGATATATAATTTGAATTTATTTTGCAATTTTAATGTAGGATGTCCATGAGGTTTATTTGAAGATGCAGAGGAATGCCATAGTCTTCTATTCATGGTATGCTGATGCCGCTCAAAAGCTTAAAGGGTTAACATCGGGTTCTTCCTTTTCAAGCGGCCTCGTCCCTACACAAAGTAGCCAAGATTTTTTTCAAAGTCAGCAGATGAAGGTATATGCTGGGGAGATTCAAGAGATAGCTCAACGAATAAAGGATTCTGTTGATTTTGCACCCATACTTCAAGAAGGTGGGTCTGGAAATGTTAGCACAGGAGAGGAGGAGTCAGATGTTGATGGAGATGGAGAAGATGTTGGGGATGGAGATTTTGGAGATGGGGAAGCTGTTTCCCTTGGTAGTGATGAAGTAGGCCGTGATAAGGATCGTGAAGTCGCTACAGAACAGATAATGGAGACTGTAAAGTTTTACAACAGCGGTGATTTTAATGAAGGTGCTGATTCAGGTAAAGAGGAAGAGGAAGGTCCAATGGGGGATGTAGGTGTACAAGTAATGGAAGTTGTTCAGGGATCATCTGTTAAGGATGTACAAAATTCTCTTGAGTTGAAACTCTATAAAAGGCGTCAAGAACAGGAATGCAACATACAGTATAAAAGGCGTAAAGTTGTCCAAGAGCCGGTGAAAGTAGTAGAAAATGTTATTCCCGAAGATCTCTTAAATGATCGTGAAATTCTTGAGCAATATTATTCAGCTGAGGTTGTTGACGAAGCTATTAGGAAGGGGGCCCTTAATGCTGCCCGTCAGATGGAGCAAGTACAAGCTGCTGATGAGGCTTGGCCTATTGGTGGCGATGCTGAAACAGGTGAGAAGGAGTCAGTGGATGTGAAGTCAATGGAGATTGTGCCTCCTGCTACTCAGTTCCTTTTTACGACCGCTGAGCTTAATGATACAGAGCGGAGAATTGTGGAAACTGAGTCACAATTGATGGGAACTCAAGTGGGATGTGAACCAGCCGCAGTAGACCCTGTTAATGGTAACATTGTCACTGGTGATTTATTGGGAAATGAACACGCGGTTATGGATGAAGGTAATGATGTAGCAAATAATCCGGTGGCTTTGGTAAAGGATGATGCTGCGGAGAAAGTGGTGGACAGTGTGGTGGAGACTGCAATGGAAGACGCGGCAGTGAAGGATCATGGAGGTAATCAGTTGTAGTTAAGCTATGCTTGCTAGAGTTACATTATTTGGAAGTTGGAATGATAGTATTATTTGAAGGGGCATCATTGTGTGTTGCTGTTACTTTTTTAGTGGTTAGAGTTACATTTTTTTTTGCTGAAATTACGTTTTTGTGTTTGTCTGGTTGAAATTACACTATCTACTATCAAAATCATACTTTTTCTATTTAGAATTACCCTTTTAAGTTGAGTGTTATTTGTCATTTATTAGTTTTGTTTGAATCCATTTTTTTATGTTGAACTTCAAATTAGTATTTTGCCTGAAATTACATTTTGGAGGAGACATTTGACTTATTTATTCAAATTTCGTAACGTGTCTGCTATTGTTCATCCCCAGTGGAGGTTACACCGCAGGATGCGACCGAAAAGTCATTCGACTTACCACTTACTTTTTGGTCTACTGCTGAAGTAGATGAGGCCTTTCGTTGGGGTGCGGTTCAAGATAAAGGGCAGTCTGAACCTGGTGAGGTTGCAACAGTAGACCCTGGGAAAGTGAATGATGTGACTGATGAGTTATTTGGAAATGAAGACGGGGATATTCCTGAAGATAATGATGCAGCAAATAAACTTGAGTCAGTTCGTCACCCGCATAGAAGTTGGACAACTCAACTTAAAACGATCATACCCCTTCGTTACTTAACCAAATAAGGCGTATGACCACATGTTGGAAAGCTAACTTCATGTACTTTCATCTCAAATAGGTATCACAATAAAATCAGTCATAGTTTAGGAGATATTTAGCTGTTAAACCAAGTGAACGAAACTGAAATGTCAAGAGTGACTTGAACTTGCATTTTGAATGTAGACCCATGTCCCTCATGTATCACTAATTGCTTACGTGTTATCAGAGTTTTTATTTCTTCCTTACGAGGTTGAGATTTTAGTGTGATTTGATCCTTGCGAGGTGAGAGCCACAATTCGTGTATATCTTCAAATTTCTTGCGAGGAAGGAGGGTTTATTCACGTCATATCCTAATTTTAGTTGAGGGGTCTTGGGAGATTATCACAACTAATTCATATCCTTATTGTTTTCGTTACTTATACATCAAAAAAAATACCAAAAACACGTTAATTCCGTTGCGTATTTTATTATTCAAAAATCAAACATCAAAATCCAACTAGTTTTACATCAATTTAATAAAACTCGTGGTTATTTTATATCGATTTATTTTACATCGAAGTGGTTACCAGAGCAGGTTTTAGTTTGTTTCTTAACAAACTTTTCTTGGGAAGTTCATAGTCATGTCTCGAAGGCAATTCAAAAATTTTTGAAGGAGTTTGAGGAATTTGAGCAACGATTATGGTGGAAGGATTTAGAAATAGGTCTTGCCAAATTGTCGAACTAGATGGAGAAGTTTGAGCCTGACTTTCACCAATCTTGTGAAATTAAGAAACAAACGACAAAGATCGAGTCTTTTGATGTTTTTCACAAGGAACAAGAAGTGGAGCATCTAGAAGACGTGGAGAAGATGATGCCTGATCTTATTGAAACGAACGGTCCAGAAGACTGTCAGATAGGCAACTATCAGTTTCAGGATGATGAACAAAAAAAAAGGACGAGATTATCATAGTAGAGCCATTAAGTGATGATGATCAAATTAAAGATGTGATTGATGATGACCTATTTTCTTTTGAGGATGAATCTCATATAAAAGGTACTTGTTTATTTGATGCTAACCAACCGGCTATTTTTGACGAAAAATTTGATGAAGTTGATTGTAAAATCAATGAGGAAAAGAATGAGTATGCAAGCCATGAAGATTCTATAGTTACAGAACCTTATAAATCTCCACTTGATAAATCCATTGATATTAAGCTATATGGAGGAAATTATTATTTCTTCTTGGATTCGGTTCTTATGGATACTCAAAATGATCTTGCTATACCAAGCAAGTTTTGTTTTGAATTTGGTAAACTTGTGCAAGGAGGGCGGTGGGGTGGAAAGCACGAGAAAGGAAAACACAAGAGAGTAAGACACGCACACAAGAGGACTTTTGCCGATGATGCGTGATGCAACTACAAATCAGACAAGGTGGATAAGCTAGAAATCTACATAGAAGATGATGAACTAAAGGAGAGATCAAATGTGTACAAAAACAAGTTTGTATTCTCCTTAGATGTTCTTACTTACAAAATTTTCAAATTTGTATTTGATCCTGGTTGGCATAAAGACGGATTTCTATACTTCAAGATTTTGAAGATACGAATCTTTTTGAAGAAGGAGATAAAGATACAGGAGAAGCATGAGTATATGTAGAAAACGCAAGTTTGTGTCACTATTGACATTTCAGATTCGTTCAATTGGTTTAAAAGCTAAATATATCCTAAACTATGGATAGATTTTGTGTGATTCCCATTTGAGATGAAAGTACATGATGTTAGCTTTCCAAAAAGTGGTCACACGCCTTATTTGATTAAGTAACGAAGGAGATATGATCGTTTTAAGTTGAGCTGTCCAACTTCTACGCGGGTTAGGAACTGACTCAAGTTTACATCCCTAAATTGAGTCTTATAATTATAGTTTCCTTATTTTATTTGCCTAATAATTTTAAGGTAGTGTTGTTTATTTCCTTGTGGTTTATTTCCTAACCTTAGCAAGTTGTAATAAGGCAAGTTTTGCCAATTATCTATGAGTCGAGTTTACGAAAGTTGTTTTTAGGCAGTTTTAGGAGTTCTCTTAGTCGACCTACTCTACTATAAATAGAGGGCTTTGTATTCAGTTCTATTCATTAAATTGGAGTTTGAGAATTAATACAAGAGTTTCTTGTTGTGTGTTTATTACTTGCGAGTTTTAAGTGTTATATTTCTTCCTTGCGAGGTTGAGATTTTAGTGTGATTCGATCTTTGCAAGGTGTGAGCCACCATTCGTGTTCAGTTTCGAGTTCCTTGCGAGGGAGGGGATTTGTTCACGTCATACCCCTGTTTTAGTTGAGGGGTCTTGCGAGATTTTCACAACTAATTCATATCCTCTTTTTTCGTTACTTATACATCAAAAAACACCAAAAACACATTAATTCCGCTGCGTATTTCATTCATCTAAAATTAACTATAAAAATTATAGTAGTTTTACATCAATTTAGTAAAACTTGTGGTTATTTTACATCAAAAAGTAAAAAGCAAATAATACTATTATTATAATGGCTTTCTAATTTCCTCTCTCATCAAACTCTCTCATAGGCTCTCTAGCATACCTACCATGTATGCAGGTTGTCAATGAACCATCACACACGTCTTCCCACTCTTTCTCATTTTACACAATACTCAAATTTTTACTACTACCATCAGTCAGTTTGCAAAAATTATTCATCACACCTCTCTATCTTCCTCACTTATTTTCCTAAAAATTAATTAACTACCATCAGTCAGTTTGCAAAAATTAATCATCAACCATCTTTCCTTTCCTTATCCGCCTCATCACCATTTTCTAAAATCTCAGTTGCAATCCGCCATTTTCTTGACTCAGTTGCAATCCGCCATTATCGTTTTCTCACTCAAGAAACCTTGATTTAATGGTAATCGTTTTTTGTTATTTATAATTTTATGATTATTCATCTTCATTATATTTTATACTTTATTTTTATTAATTCTTCATTTTGTATTTTTAGTTTATTTCCTTGTTATGTTCATTTATTTTTGCAAACTTAGGGTTTTATGATTATTGATCTTCATTTACTTTAATTCTTTATTTTTATTAATTTTTCATTTTATAGTTTTATTTTACTGCTTTGCTATATTCATACCCAGATTATTGTTTTTGTTTACCTTTTTGTAATACATGATTAATCTTGTGAGGTTGTTTAGCACATCTTCAAACCCATTGTTATAATTTTCAATTTTATTTTATTGCTTCACTTTAATTGCAGTTTTTTTTACTTTATAACTAAAATTCGATGAATTTGTTACTTCAATTATTTATTTCATTGAGCTTGATATTTTTAGAGGTGTAACTTCAACAATTGAAGTTACACTATTGTATGTTACAGTTACACTTTTTGTTGTTACAGTTACATTTTTTCTAGTTAGAAATACACTTTTTTATCTTGTTGAAGTTACACTTTCTGTAGTAAAAGTTACACTTTTTTTTGTTAGAGTTACACTTTTTCCGGTGAGCTTGAAGTTGCAGTTTCTTTTTGGTAAAGTTACATTTTTCTGGATAAAATTACACTTTTTATATGCATTAACATTACACTTTGAAATTGTAATTCCATTTTTTCCCCGTCTTCACCAGATGTCAGAGTCTGAAGAAGAAATTGAAGTTGAGGAGGGGAATGAAGAAGAAATTAAAGTTACGCCTACCGTGTGTGTCAAGTGTCGCCCGAAGAGGCTTGTTAAGTTGGTTGAAAAGCTGAATGATGCTCAGCGAGCGGCGGTACGGAGGATTGGTTTTGGTGGTATTCTGGATCTTAAGCTTAAATCATACCCCCTTGCGCATGTACCATTATTAATCAATGCATTTAGTGACGAGTCGTATCTGTTCCGGGCCTCCAAACTGAAAGCGTGTATGGTCACAAAGCACGATGTATATGATTATTTCATGTTACCGTGTGTTCCTAGAACCATTTAACTAATACCTACAGGCCGCCAGAAGGGTTATCGAGATCCAACGAACAAGGCTTTGAAAGATCGCTGACGGAAAGCGTACAATATAAATACGGGCATCGACTCTATAGGTGTAAGGATTGTCTTTAAAGATATCAAGAAAAAAAGTACAAAGATGGAGGGCCTCAGTTTTGCAGGCTATTTGTTCTCCTCACCATCCCCGTAGAAGATGTGAACACTATCTCGCAGCTTGACTGGTTTAGTTTTGTTTTAGAAGATGTGAACAGTATCCCATTTTTAATGATGACCAAGGATGTAGGAATAAAGAGTATCTAGAAAGATCATAAGCTTCAAAGCAAGGATGACGAGAAGGAAGCCATTACAAGAAGAAATTGCTCGGAACCAAACCAAGAGTTGCTTGTTTGGCTCTGAAAATATGCTAGATGAAAAGGCGTCGAAAAATCAAGTGGTCTAGGCTTTTGAATCACTCCAATAGGAGCCCGGATGAGGAAATGACGTCCGTTTTACAATCCGAGCTCAAATAGACAAGCTGTCCTAGGTTCCGCGCGTCCCGAACTCAATCCGGGCGTCCCAGACTCAGGCCGGGCGTCCCAGACTTAGGCCGGGCGTCCTAGACTTAGGACGAGCGGTTTGTTAGGAAGTCAATAATGGAGAAGAACCTTGTCCCAGGATCCGAGCGTCCCGAGTTCAGGAAGAGCGTCCCAAGCTCAGGAAGAGCGTCCCAGACCAGGATCCGGGCGTCCCGATGCCCAGTCCGAGCGGATCCCCACACAGGACAAGCCGTGCTTCAAGCGAATCCGCGCGGATTTCCTTGGTAGTTGATACATGATCCGCGCATGTCCCTCGGGACTTGCTAAGCTTTATTCAACACTTAAGAATGTTATTTACTAATCTACGCTTACTTAACCTAATGATGCACCACTATATATATACTCCATTTGTAATAATCAAGAGACTAAGCTCTCTTAGTAGAACCAAGCTTCCTTATATTAGATTAAGCCTTTATTAGGAGTAGATTAGAATATATTAGTCTTTAATCTTTCCACAAACTACACATTAATCTTTCTTCAATAATTTCTCATACAATTTTAGATTTAGCTTGGTACTTGAAGAATTCTTGGTTTTGTATTGGGGAATTGCCAACTCTCCACCATTAATCAAAGGGTTTCTTCTATTGTTCTTCCATTTCCTTTGTTCAATTCAAGTTGTTTACATTTGGATCTCTTGGGTATGTATTTGAAGATTAAGTGACAAGTCTTCATCTTTATTCAAGGATTCTTCTTTATTTATGTTAATCTTTACTCTCCAAGTTGGTAACACTCTTAATCCCTTTTTACTTACTTGTTAATCTCTTGTTTATTTTCTTGCTTAATCATCATGTTCACTTGTGTTGTGATGTTTGACACCATTGCTAGCATAATAATCATGATGAGTAGTGAGTAGTCTCTTAACTCGGATTAGTGGGGGATTAGGGGAGTTAATCATGGGATAGATTTATGCTTAATGAGTTCATGTGAATGCTTGCTTATTGTTCTTCAACTTATGCACATGTCATGTTTGATGAAATGCTAGACTATGAAACCTTGCATTTTTTAACCCTCTCTTATCTATTCAACAAGGCTTGTAAGATATAAACCAACTCAAGCCTTGTTAGACCTTGCATATTGTTGAGTAGGGAAAACCCAAGTCGACTTCTAGGTGTAAAGTCTTAACCGACTCGGCTCCGAGATGTAAGTTTTCCTTGGAATTGGTTTATCATGCATGTTGTCTAATAGCAAGAATTAAGTCGAATTGTAGGTGTTGTAAAGTCACAAATGACTCGGCTCCGGGACCCAAATATTATTATGAACTATATGACATGAACTAACCTAAAATCCAACAATAATAAATTGTGTTCATCTATATAACTCATTTATGCTATCTTACCATGATACCCTTATGATCCCATGATATCCTAGTATCCTTTATTACTTGTTTACATCTTTATTTGCTTTATTGCTTGTTTTATTCCATTGCCTTCTTTAGTTTAGAATCATCAACCCAAACCAATTGTGACAACCCGTAGCACAACTACGATTAGATTGAACAATTCAAATACCCCCGGCCGTCCTATGGGTTCGACCCCGACTTGCTTGCTATGCTAGTAGTTGGGTATAAATGTGTTTGATGGCGGACAACGACACACTACATCAAAATGGCGCCGTTGCCGGGGACGGTGTTGTGTATTTGAATTATTCTTTTGTCTAGTTTTAGCTATGCTTCTTCTTGAGGAATCTTGGTTCCTTGAGAATTTTAATTCTTGTACTTGTATTGTTTCATATGTTTAACATGTGTACATTCACTTTTTGGCAATATGAAAATGAGTCATTTGATAAATATATTGCAAGATTTGAAAATTATATGACTCATGCTTGGCATCATGGTTTTACTCTTTCAAATTATGAAGCATGTTGTGTTGTTTATAATGGCATGAACCTTGAAACCCGCAACTTAGCATTTCACTTGAGTGGTGGTAGGATATGTGAGATGAGTTGTGAGGAATTTTGGGAATTTGTTGAGTTAATGGCCACCGAATGTCTTACACACATTGTGCATGACATATTTGAGAGTGCCAAGGAAGGTATGGAAGCGATAAAGACCACATTTCAAAAATTCATTAAGGAAAACTATGATGAAAATGAGATTTGTGAGAATAAGACACCTTCCTATAACCTAGAGCCAACCTACTATGTTCACAAATTTGCCCCTCCTTGGGAAGATGGAGTGCTAGATGAAGAGAGTGATGATGATGAGGAGTACATTCTTGATTGTGAAACCAATGCTTGGATGCCGTCACCTTACTCTTCTTGTGTAACAATTAAACCAACATCCATGGAATTTGATGCTAATGGGCAAGTTGGGAGTGAGATGGATGTGAGCTTGAGTGAAAACTCACCCTTTGTGGATGACATATTAGAGGGAGACAATTTTGTTGAACTTGGTGAACCTTATTATGACAACCCCTTTGATAATGGTCCTTGTTGGGATGAGGAATATGAGGACATTTTGGAACCCCAAAAAGACACCATTGAAGTCACCTTGGATGAGAGTGAGAGTACTTGTCTGGAATGTGGTGATTTTGACTATTTGGAGGACAAGTTGAATGAAGTGCTAAGTAACCACCCATTTCATGTCCCTTCCATCCATTACATCTCTTATAATTTTTGTCATAGTATTCTTCACATGCTTGTTCGGTCTATTACTTGGGCATTATTCAACTTCATAATCTTGTGTTATTGTCCATGCCTATTCATATCTCACTCCCAAGAATTTGACCGACTTCTACGTGTTTTGAGTGCTAGTGATAATTTTCTATGAAATGATTGATAACCTTTGGTTTGATAGAGTTCCTCAATAACCATTAACTTGTATAAATGCATTTATTGTAGATTTTCATTCATCTAATAAATTGCATGAGAGATGAAAGGGAGGGATCTCATATTTTAATTGAGCTTTTTGAAGGAAATTGATGAAAGTGAAAAGGTAGCAAGTGTAAAGAAATGAAGAAAATGGAGATTTTGGGCTTGTGCACATTTTTCTTTTCATTAAAAAGGTGTTGGGTCAAAATTTGCTTGAAATCCGTGGGGCCCAACCTCAACTCGTGCGAATTGAGACCTAAGGAAAGAAAGAAAAGTCCCCAGCATGACAATCCGAGCGGATTCCTGTGAAACCGGGTGTCCCGAGCCTCAACTCGAGCGAGTCAGACTTGACTCGAGCGGATTAATGCTGAAATCTCACCTTTTCTCATTTGGCTCATGATATGGCTATGTATGCATCCTATCTACCATCTTCATCTCCTACAATGATTGTAAGAACCCTTTATTTCCCTATCTCTCATGTGTAGTTGCATTTGTATATTTACCTCATGGTTAAACCCCTTCTTCCTACATTAGCAATGGTGTTTAAAATTTGTTTGGGAAGGTTAAACCATGAAGTGACATACATTTTAGTTGATCATTTAGAATAAACTTACATTTGTAAAATATTTCATATCACCCTTGTATATTAGTTAGTTCATATAGTATAGTTTGCATTGTAATATATCTCACATATTGCATGTAGTTAGTTGCATTCATGTATAGCCACTAATGATCAAACCTATTCCTTTCTACACTAGAAATAGTGTTTAAATTGGTTTGGGGAGGTTTGATCATAGGTGACCATAGTTTAATAGAAAACATGCATCATCTAGTGTAGTCTAGATTGCATTCATTTGTTATATATGTCATATAGAATTGCATTTAGTTAGAACATGCATTCATTCATATCATATCATTGCATTTGCACTTCAATTTCCATTACAATTTAAAAATCCAGAAACATGTATTTCTTTTCCATTCCTACTTCTACATGTACATTGAGGACAATGTCTAAAACAAAGTTGGGGATGGAAATTTATATTCCAAAACACATAAAAATTGAAAAATTTCGAAAAAACTCAAAAATAGGTTATTTAATTTCATAAAAACAAAACCCATTAAAATTTGAAAATTTTCAAAAACCAAAAACATGTTCTTTCCTTTGTAGTATAGAATTGTTTATATTGTATATATCTGTTTGTTTGTTTTTCACTCCTATCACATTGGGTCGACTACGCCACATTCGAGGCATGAAGGAAATAGAAGACCGCATGGTATGATCTTTCCAAATCTCCTTCCTCCTTTTTATATGTTAATGACAATGTGGCTATATTTTGATTGATGAAGTATGAACTAATGTGTTGCTAAGAGTTTGCATCTAGATTATATGGCATTTTAGTTGATAGAAGCATATGCATTAGAATTGTATATATGTTAGTTGCATCATGGCATGTAGTTTCATGGTTAGAAAATTTTGTGAAAATGCCTATTTGGGAAGCTTGTCAAGCGTATATAAGGCCCTTGTAGATAATTTTTCTACTTGAGACTTTGTTTGCTATAATACCCTCAAGACACCCTAGGATGTGTCAGACTAATATCTTTTGACCCATGGACTAAGGCCTAGTCAAGAGTACCTTGTGGTGTGATAACTCCTTGGCTACCATTTATTCCAAGGTGACCTTTGAAACCATGTAACCGTTCTTACACTTCTATCAACATGTTTTCCCAAATACATAGGGAATGAGCACAAAAACATCAAATTGAGTTCAAGTACCAAATCGAAATCAAATGTTTGCAAATTGAATCAAATGAAAAGAGGAGCAAAAATAGACTCCGATGCTTCAATAAAAGTACCCTTGCTACAAAATGGGGTTAGTTTGAAAAATGTTCAAAAAGAATGCAAAGATTGAAAAGATTTGTCAAAGTATCAAAAATGCCAAACATAAAAAAAAAATGGCAAGAAATGTTCTCAAATGTCAAAATGCCACAACAATTTGGGAGGAAAAACAAATCAAAAGCAAACTACCATTGTGAAACTCAAAACATATCGATCCCTTTTATCCATTGATGAATCCTTTCTTTGTTGCATGTTGGAGAGGGGATGATCCTTCTTCTTGTCTAGGCAAGAGGGGGAATTCCGCGATCCTACAGTGTTTCTAACACCATAGGGAGCATACTCTTGACAAAAGTATTTAGCAATTGAGGATAAAAGTACCCTATTTTGACACAACTTAGAGGTGATTTGTTGGTATCCTTTTTAGACTTAGTAGCTTGGAGAAACAATATCTATGATGGAGTGTGTACCCTTAAATTGCTTCCCTTGTAGATGATTTTCGCCACTTAGATGAGGAAAGTGGCCATTCTTTTGTAGATGCATCCATTACTTGTTTTATGTGTTTAATGCTTGGATGTATCACTATTTTGGCAAGCCTCATCTTACCTTGCAAGAAGTCATCTTACCTCCTAGATGTCTTGTTGTAAGTTGAAGGGGCAGAGTGAGACCCACTAATTGTCTCACATCGGTTATATTATTATTAGGATAGTTTAAATAAAGGTCTATTTCTAGTCACCTCTTTACTCGGGACGAGTAAAGGTTCGGTTTGGGGATGTTTGATGTGACACTTAATTGTGCACATTTAGTCCCCTAATAGAATCCATTTTGCATACTAATATAGCATTTCATGGCCATTTTATCTGTCAATTCCTTCCTATTTTGCTTTCCTATTGCATTGTATATGTCTTGTAGGAAAAAAGATAATGAGGCGGAATTCCCGTCTCTCGCGCATATTCGGAAGCTTGTTGACGATCGTGGATGGACTAGTATGAAGAGGAGGCAATAAAGATGACCAAGGATGTAGGAAAAAAGAGTATATAGAAGGATCATAGGCTTAAAAGCAAGGATGACGAGAAGGAAGCCATTCCAAGAAGAAATTGCTCGTAACCAAACCAAGAGTTACTTGTTTGGCTCTGCAAATATGCTAGATGAATTGGCGTCGAAAAATAAAGTGGTCTAGGCTTTTGAATCACTCCAATAAGAGTCCGGATGAGGAAATGACGTCCGTTTTACAATCTAAGCTCAAATAGACAAGCTGTCCCAGGATCCGGGCGTCCTAGACTCAGGCCGGGCATCCCAGATTCAAGACGAGCGTCACAGACTCAGGCCAGGCATCCCGGACTCAGGACGAGCCGATTGTTAGGCAGTAAAGAATGGAGAAGACCCCTGTCCCAGGATCCGAGCGTCCCGAGCTCAGGACAAGCGTCCCAGACCAGGATCCGGGCATCCCGATGCCCAGTCCGAGCGGATCCCCTCACAGGACAAACCGTGCTTCAACCCAATCCGCGCGGATTTCCTTGGTAGTTGATACATGATTCGCGCATGTCTCACGGGACTTGCAAAGCTCTATTCAACACTTAAGAATGGTATTTACTAATCTACCGTTGCTTAATCTAATGATGCACCACTATATATACTCCATTTGTAATAATCAATAGACTAAGCTCTCTGAGTGGAACCAAGCTTCCTTAGATTAGATTAAGCCTTTATTAAGAGTAGATTAGAATAGATTATTCTTTAATCTTTCCACAAATTACACATTAATCTTTCCTCAATAATTTCTCATACAATCTTAGATTTAGCTTGGTACTTGAAGAATTCTTGGGTTTGTATTGGGGAATTGACAACTCTCCACCATTAATCAAAGGGTTTCTTCTATTGTTCTTCAATTTCCTTTGTTCAATTCAAGTTGTTTACATTTGGATCTCTTGGGTATGTATTTGAAGATTAAGTGACAAGTCTTCATCTTTATTCAAGGATTCTTCTTTATTTATGTTAATCTTTACTCTCCAAGTTGGTAACACTCTTAATCCCTTTTTATTTACTTATTAATCTCTTGTTTATTGTCTAGCTTAATAATCATGTTCACTTGTGTTGTGATGTTTGACACCATTGTTAGCTTAATAATCATGATGAGTAGTGAGTAGTCTCTTAATTAGGATTAGTGGGGGATTAGGGGAGTTAATCGTGGGATAGATTTATGCTTAATGAGTTCATATGAATGCTTGCTTATTGTTCTTCAACTTATGAACATGTCATGTTTGATGAAATGCTAGACTATGAAACCTTGCATTTTTTTACCCATCTCTTATCTATTCAACAAGGCTTGTAAGATATAAACCAACTCAAGCCTTGTTAGACCTTGCATATTGTTGAGTAGGGAAAACCCAAGTCAACTTCTAGGTGTGGTAAAGTCTTAACTGACTCGGCTCCGAGATGTAAGTTTTCCTAGGAATTGGTTTATCATGCATATAGTCCAATAAGAAGAATTAAGTCGACTTGTAGGTGTTATAAAGTCACAAATGACTCGGCTCCGGGACCCAAATCTTCTTATGAACTATATGACATGAACTAACCTAAAATCCAACAATAATAAATTGCTTGCATCTATATAACTCATTTATGTTATCTTACCATGATTCCCCTATGATCCCATGATATCCTAGTATCCTTTATTACTTATTTACATCTTTATTTGCTTTAATGCTTGTTTTATTCCATTGCCTTCTTTAGTTTAGAATCATCAACCCAAACCAATTGTGACAACCCTTAACGCAACTACGATTAGATTGAACAATTCAAATACCCATGTCCTATGGGTTCGACCCCGACTTGCTTGCTATGCTAGTAGTTGGGTATAAATAGGGGTGTTCATTCACGGTTCGGTTCACCGAACCTCTAACTTAATTCGGTTCGCAAACGGTTCGGTTCGGCAAAACTCCGAACCTAAACCGAACCATTTCTAACGATTATAAACGGTTCGGTTAACCACTTTAAACAGTTATTAGCGGTTCGTTACCGGTTAACCTATAATCGTTCTATATATACTTTTTTTTCACAGTTTCCGTTGATTTTTTCTAATAGTTTGATTAAATTTTCATTATATATTATACCCAACAATAAAGTTGATTAGGTAAACTTTAGCATTAATCAATTTAAGAAATTTTAGATTTGGGTACCCTAAGAAAATTAAGCGAAAAAACAGTTTTCTATATAATATTTTAATTTTTTTGCTTAATTTTTTGTGAAACGGTTCAGTTCGATTAACCGGTTTTCAAAAAATACGAACCTTAACTGAACCTTTTCCATAATAAAGTTAACGGTTCGGTTCATAGAACCACCTTGTCGAAATGGTTCGGTTAATCAAACCTTTAAAATACACGGTTTTTTGGTTCAATTATTGCGGTTCGGTTTATTATGAACACCCCTAGGTATAAATGTGTTTGATGGTGGACAACGACACGCTACATCACTTCTACTTCCCACAAGAAGACGTTTATTGAGATTGAACTCTCATCGGGTGTTCAAGATGATGAGGTGTTGAAATCTCGGACTGTGGATGTAAGTGTATTTTATTAGTTGTATGATCACATAATAAAAATTCCACTGATTTAGATTAAAAGTTACACATTTGTTTGTTAAAGTTACACTATTGTCAAATTAGGATTACACTTTTTCCTGTTAAAGTTACACTTCTTTAATTTATGATTAATGTTACACTTTTTCCTGTTAAACTTATACTTTTATCTGTTAATGTTACACTTCTTATTGGGTTACAGTTACACTATGAATTTTTGGCCTGAAAAGTGTAAATTTAATAACCAAAGTTTGACTTTTTACATTTTCATTTCAATCATTCCTCTTTGAGTTTAAGTTGAGTTACCTTTTGGAATATAGGATGTCCACGAGGTTTATTTGAAGATGTAAAGGAATGCTATTGTCTTCTATTCATGGTACGCATATGCAGCTTCGATGCTCAAGCGTTCAACATCTCGTGTCAGCTCTTCAGCTCGTCCCTACACAATGTACCTAAGAAGGAATATGCCAAGCAAATGAAAGAGATAGCTGAACGAATGAAGCATTCTATTGATCATGCACCTGTACAGCAGGAAGGTCGGCTAGGAACTGTCAGTGTAGAGGAGGAGGTTGATAAAGAGTTAGATGATATAAGTGATGCAGATTCTGAAGAACAAGCATTCGTTTCACTTGTATTTGTTGGAGCTGGTGATTGTAAAGTCGGTGATGTTCCTACAGCATTGATTATGGAAGCTGTCCAGTTTTACAACAAAGATGAATTTACTGAAGTTGCTGATCCAAGTCAAGCGGGAGAGTTAGGGCGTATTCGGAAAATCAATGAAGTTTATAAAAGGCGGAGAAGTAGTCAAAAGTCGGGCCCTGTTGAGACCAGTTAGGCATACACCATCACAATCATTATTCAATGGAAGAAATTGATGAAGCTTTTCAGATAGCTGCCGCCGCTCGTCCCAAAAGGAGCCAGAAGAACGGGTACCGGATGTGGGTCTTACTGGTGGTGGTGTTGATCCGGCGGAGAGAGAAGGTATGCAGTTTAAGTCCATTGAAATAGCGTCTCCTGAAACTCAGTTGTTTTTTTTTTACGACTGCTGAGGTTAACGTAGCATGTCGCGAAGCTGAAAAGCCTGGGTCTGTTGAGTTTTTAGAAAAGGAAGATAAGGGTGTTTCAGCAGAAAAGGAAGGGGCTAGTAAACCGAGCCCCCACGACGTCTAGCCAATAGAAGTTGAACTGGGAAAGGATGCCGACCGGATTGGGGATCAGAACGCTGTTCAAGTTACTGAAGTGGCAGTGGAGGATGCGAATATTAAGTCTCTTGAATTTCCAATTATTGATGTGGCTCATATTTGCGCACATTTAGTCCCCTAACTAGCCTCGTTTCCATGCTTTCTAGTACTTATTAGGGTCGTTTCTATCTTATGTTCCCTATTTTGCACATTCTATGAGGTTTTGGTGCCCTTTATAGGGGAGGATGCTAAGCCTTGCGCATATGGAAGCAAAAGCGGAGCTAAATTGATCACACTTAACGACCAAGCAACAAAGATGATGCTAATAAAAAAGGCCTAAGTTAACAAACCAAGTAAAATGGGCAATGATGAAGACCTCCATGACTGCTCAATGATCCCCACGGATCTTGAGGCAGTGATGAAGAAGAGAAGCAAAGTTGTGCAACAATCCGGGCGTCCCGACCTCAAGTCGGGCGACCCAAGGCTAAATCTGAGTGTCCTAAGCCTGGGACGGGCGAATGCTCAAGCAGCACGAGCGTCCAACATAGGCGGGTCGTGGGACTCCTCATGGGACTTGCAAGGCGTTTATCTTCTTCTTAGGGACTTAATCATCATTTAAGCCCTTAGTAACCCTAATACTAGTACTTAGTATAAATACTCCATTGTATTAGGAGGTGATTATCAAGTCATTAGAGTAGATTAGAAATCAATTAGCTTAATTACATATCAATCCTTCCTTAATTATTGTTAAATAATTCTTAGATCTAGTGGAGGATTTGGAAGATTAATTAGGGTTTATTGAGGAATTGACAATTCTTCATTCATCAATGAAGTTTTCTTCTATTATTCTTTCCTTCCATTTGTTCATCATAAGTTTGGTACAATTTCTTTACTCCTTGCTTAATTATTGATTGTTATCCCAATCATTCATCATGTTTGGACTTGTTGGTATGATTGACACCCTTATTAGCTTGTTTACCATAACCATGAGTGAGTAGTCCTTTAGCTAGGGTTAATGGGGGATTAGGGGAACCAAACATGGGGGTAGATCCATACTTAATCTAATATGCTTTCATAAGAATGCTTTCTTGTTGTAGTTTCAACTTCTGCACATGTTATGCTTAATGAATTGCTCGATTGATAACCTTGCATGAATCTCCTATCCATTAAACAAGATTTAAAAGATATAACTAGGTTTGTGACCCGTGAAATTCACAGGTTTATCTGTTTAGTTTTGTTATTTTTTATCGGATTGTTTATATTTGTCCGAGCAATTAGTTGATCCATTTGAAAAATATAGTCTTGCAATACATAAAATTTAGTTAGTTAGCGCCTTATTTCTTTGATAACTAAACTATATATTGTACTTTAGTTGTTGTTTTGATTAATATACTAATAACATGTGTTTTTAAAAAAACAAAAAAATACCTTCAAATCATCAATGAGTTCAGTAACTCATGGCACCTATGTAAAAAAAATTAAATGGTTAATGTTGTCTTTTAATTAGATTGTATAGATTTTGTACTAAAATTTCAATGTCAAAGTATGAACGTCCCTTTGTCATTTAGGATAAATAAATTTAGTAAGTGAAAATGAAAGGACAAATTAATGCACAATATTGAATTATTTTCTTTTTTTTTGTTCTTTTTTTGAGAATGATAAATCTCACAATGTAAGGAGCTTAAAACATTATATGATTATAGGGTTTTTTTATCTTCTCAATATTTTATTTCTCATAAATTATATTTTTTTATAGTAACATAGTTATGAAGTTTAATAAATGCTAGTCTTAGTATATCATCTATATAAATTTTTCAAAAATCCTAAATTTTAAAGTTTTGCATAAATGATAAAATGAGTTAAATATATAGTAGTCTACTACAAATTTCATTGCAATCTCATTATATGTTTTGTATATATACATTAGATAGATAAAATGACATGTACGCATATATATTAGATAATTATTTACATTTAGCCATTATCCATGTCAATAGGATTTTTTTGTCTAACTTGTTAATAAGATTGAGATCCTCATAACTCTAATATCATTCTATGAGAGCTACTCCCTCCCATCCAAACTAAAGGTAACATTTTCTTTTTGACACTACTCATGATCGTAGGGAATCTTTGATATTATTCTTAATCTATAAGACAAAATATAGTCATGAGAGATCTTATTTGATTTATCGTCATGAATGCTATAAGAATATCAAATTTTTATAATTTTTAATAATGTGTAACTAAAGATATTCATGTTGCAAAACGTGTCTCGGCAATGTGATAAAGCAACTGTTATCTTTGGTTTGGATAGGAGGGAGTATTATTCAAAGGAATTACATATCATGCCATTCCACCATTCACATTAACACATATACTCATATTACTTATCACCTTTCACCACAACCACAACATTCTCCATCCTCCACATGCATTCATCCACTAATTCACACAACACATTTCTATATAGATATGTAAGATACTTAGATAAACACATAACGATCCCAAGACACACCCCATAGTGACCGGTTCAAAGTTATAAGGCGAGATCGCGAGTTTAGGACGTCTCCCAAGTCTTTGCATTAGCTCCTATCAACTCCTACCCGGGTTCATTTTATTTTGACTCCCTAAGTTCATTGGGTTCATTAGTTACAGGTTCCAGAATCGTCGCTCTGATACCACTTTGTAACACCTCCATACTCTAAATGCCTTAGCAGGACCACTTAAGGCATGGGAATACTATCATCTCGGTAACCCGAGGCAATGTATATCAAATAGACAATAAAGAAACATACTTTAATAAATGACTTTAAAGTGATACAAGTCCAAATCCCAAAACTAATAAAGTAAATACAACTGTTCCAAAAGTACTAAACCAAAATAATGTAAAATAATGTTTATGACATAGCGGAAGACTTCTAGACATCTCGTGGAAACTCAACCTAGCTATTGCATGCACATCAACTCATACTTGCTCACCATCCTCAAATGGATCACCACAGTTTTCAAAACATTTAAACCGGGGTCAGTTACCGTTTACATAAAACAATACAATTAAAGCAATACAACAATCCAATCCAACCAACCAACCTCCATCATATCACCACAAACCTGACTATACACTAAAGTGTGTAGTCTTGCCAGAATAACCATCGCAACAAGTATTACACACCGCCAGTGGGGGGCCGCAACCGTTCCCACCTAAGCCCCGCTCATCTCACCCGAGCGATAACCCAAGTTCCTAAATGTGCACATCCCTTCTGTGGCGGGTTCCACAGAGGGCGAATCAAAGGTGTAAGGCCACTCCCGCAAGTGACTCCACTCCGCCGATGACGCACTTCGCAAACCACAGAAAATTATACAACAACCACAATATATACCACAACAAATACTATTTACCAATTCCGATATGATATAACCAACAAAAATGATGATCAACCACCACAATACATGTAAACAATAACCGAGTAGGAAAACCCTACTTGGAATAGCAACCACAAGACCGTCACAGCAGCTAATCAGTAATGTTCCTCTACGAATCCTCCTCCTATAACACATATTCATATAATCATCACTCAATCGACATAATACACCCAAAACCCCCAAATCTACCCAATTAGGGTTTTAAACAAACTCAATGAAACATTATAAAAATTATACAAGAAGCTTACCCTTGACACGACGAACTCAACGGCGTAAAGAACAAGACAATCCGACGATCTTAGCCTTGGGATTTGCTAATAACGCGATGAAAGAGAACTACGTAACTTCTTTTACTTTTGAAAGGTTTTAGAAACGTGAAAAAGTGTTTAGGGAAGATGACGCAAACCTTTTATACTAATCACGCGTTATTAACAAAACGCGGCTAAAATAACCCGTAAAACTCACTTACTCGATCGAGTAAGTGACTTACTCGACCGAGTGTCACACATACTCGATTGAGTAACCAACATGCAGACTACTGTTTTGCGTAAAAACATACTTACTCGACAGAGTAAGCCCAACTCGATAGAGTACCCATAGACATAGAAAAACGTAGCATTACAGTCTTCCCTCCTTAAAAAGAACTTCGTCCCCGAAGTTCAACCCATACACAAAAACAAGACATACTACCTCAACTCCGACACAACAACATAACCAAAACTAAAAAAAACTCCCAACCAAAACTAAACCCGACTCAAAACAACTAGCAACTTTTACCAAAACCAACATAAACCATACCAAAACCTTATGCGATCACTTCCTACCCCCCTAAAAGAAACATGGTTACGTCACCGTAACCACACATTAATGATAAAAAAGAGATGGATACCGCTCCCTCATAGCCTGTTCCGCCTCCCGATTAGCCTCCTCAACCTCATGGTTAGACCATAGAACCTTAAGCAACACTGTTTCACCATTCCTAGTTTTCCGAACCTTGCGATCAAGAATCTGTTTTGGCACCTCAAGATAAGACAAGGACTCATCCAACTCTATGCTCTCCACTTCTAACGCATGTGAAGGATCTCTCATGATACCGTCGTTTCAGTACCAAAAATAAATACCTACATACTACTAACAGAAGTCAGCGGTAAGTAGGGTCGATCTCCACAAGGAGGCGGTCACTATCTACCTGTCTATTCGGTCTGTCTAAGGTCACAAGATGGGGGTTTTGAATGGTTTGAACTAAACTAATGAGATTAAGGGAAGAAAATTAAAGATAAGAGAAATTAGCAAGAAAGAGAGAAAAATAGGATTGTCGGGTCATCAACGAACGTCAGTTAATTGCAGCTAAGGTCACAAATCAGTCGATGTGTCGGTCTAAGGGGCAACGAATATCCCGTTCCGGTCTGAATTCGCCCTAAAATACTATTAGCTTAGCTTCCGCCCTCACTAAAGCATCCTATTGTTCACTGCGGGTCTCACCCCTTCCAACCTTCCGGTCTAAGTCAAGGCTTACCAAGGTTAAAAAGGCTAAATGCATCGATTCAAATAGCTAGATACAGTTTAAGGCAGTGATTAACAACATAGACTTAACAACAACGAAAGATCCGCAAACTAATTAATAATTAACATTCGTTCATTGACTCCCCTAAATCCTAGCAGGGAAATTATCAAGACATGAATGAGAAAAGAGCAAGAGTAAGGGAAAGAATAATAATAAGCATTAAATAAAGAGAGTAAAAGGGAAAGAGAGAGTTACAGAATAAAATCTGAAAAAATGGAGAGAAGCAAAGTAGCAGCAATAACAGGGGAAAAATAATGTTAAAAAAGTTTGTTTTAGATGTTCTGTCGTCTTCCTATTTATAGGAAAGGTGATTTTATTTGACCTAAAAACAAATTAAAGCTACAAAGCCCGAGCCCAATAGAGATTTACTCGATCGAGGACTTTTATATCACTCGATCGAGCAAAACCAAGCTAAAACCTCTCGATCGAGTACTTTAGGTACTCGATCGAGTACTTTAGGTACTCGATCGAACACTTATTAAAAAGGCACCATTCGGTCGAGTAGAAAAAGGAGTCGATCGAACACAATTGTACTCGATCGAGTACTTTCCAGCGCACAATTCCTACTTCGCGCACTGAACTTCAAACGGCTACCATTTCTTCGTTACTTGGGTAAACAGGGCGTTCCTAGTGGCGTTGGAAGGCTGAGAGGACAAGCTTTCATCTCCAATTAGAATCTCCTGAATATATTTTGTAGAACTCGAGATATGGCTCTTCAAACTAGGCACTACTAATTTGAAGTTCTTCCTTTGCCCGCCTAGTTATCTTACTTCTTTGCGCATCACAATTAGTAGTTTCCAAGCTCCGACTCAACTCATCTCCTAAATGCATTCTTAGGGACATGTATTAAGCTTGATTTAGCTTCTCTTTGGTTCATTAATGCAAATAAGACAAGAGAAACCAAAGTAGACAATTCGGGGGACATTTGTAGCTAAACACTACAAAAAATGCATTGAAATGCGTGCAAATAAAGTACAAAATACCTATATAAAATGCACGCATCAGCTCACATACTTCCATAACTGAGACACATGAAATACATTATGCACTCTATCCAAAGTTGCTGGCAACGCTAACCGGTAAGCAACCTCACCCACGCGATCCAAAATCTCACATGGTCCGATAAACTTCTTGCTCAGCTTCCCTTTCTTACCAAACCTCATGACCCCACGCATAGGAGACACTTTCAAAAGAACCTTGTCCCCAACCTGAAACTCTATGTCATGACGATGTAAATCTGCATAACTCATTTGTTGATCCTGGGCCGCTTTCATCTTTTGTCTGATCAGCTTAACCTGTTCTATCATCTCTTATACCATCTGTGATCCTAAAACCACTACCTCAGCTCTATCATCCCAGCAAATCGGACTCCTACACCTCCTCCCATATAAAGCCTCGAACGTTGCCATACCAATACTATCACTGTCTCCTCCCATCCGTGGTCCTAAAATCACTGCCTCAGCTGTTGTTATAAGAAAACTCAATCACATTCAATCTATCCTCCTAGCTACCACCAAACTCCATCACACAAGCTCGCAGCATATCCTCCAAAGTCTTGATGGTCCTCTCTGTCCGTCCATCTGTCGCAGGATGAAAAGAAGTACTCATCTTTAAAGTAGTTCTCATCAACTCCTGCAACTCTCTCCAAAAACGTGATATGAACCTCGCATCCTTATTTGACACTATATCCGTAGGCAACCCATGCAAACGAACCACATGCTTCTTATAAGCCAAAGCTAACTGTATCTTGGTCCAAGTATTTTTCATCGGAACAAAGTGAGCTGACTTGGTCAAACGATCAACTATTACCCATATAATGTTGTTACTATGTTCACTCCTCGGCAAACCCACTATAAAAATCCATAGAGATAGACTCCCATTTCCACTCAGGTACCTCAAGAGACTGAATCTTACCTTGTGGTCGTCGCTGCTCTCCCTTAACCCTCTGACATGTAAAACATCGAGCCACAAACTCAGCTGTTTCCTTTTTCATCCCAGGCCACCAGAAAGTCTTCTTCAAATCTTTATACAACTTTTCACCGCCTGGATGTACCGAATATGGTGTGCAATGAGCCTCTGTCATGATCACCTTTTTCAACTCCTTATCATTAAAAACACACCACCTGCCATCAAATCTCACACTGCCATCTGTATGAATAGAGAACCGAGACACAGTCCCTTTCTCTACTCCAGCTCTCCACTCCTCAATCTTAGGATCCAAAGCCTGTTTCCTGGGAATGTCATCATAAAGATCTCGCTGCACCGTCAAGTCCCCTCTAGCATCCCCTTTCTGTATCATATGTATCCCCATATTCCCTACCTCATCTCTCAATCTCATCAAAGACATAGCTGTGCATAGAGAATGCGCACTCTTCCTGCTCAGCGTATCAGCAACCACATTTGCCATCCCTTCATGGCATATAATATCCATGTAATAATCCCCTATCAGCTCCATCCACCTCCTCTGTCTCATGTTCAGCTCTTTTTTTAGTGAAGATGCAGAGACTCTTGTGATCTGAAAATATCTTAAAGGTCGCCCCATAAAGATAGTGCCTCCAAATCCTGAGAGCAAACACAACTGCACCCAACTCCAGATCATGTGTCGGATAGTTCTCCTCATAAGGCTTCAATTGCCTAGATGCATAAGTTTCCCGTTCTACATCAACACACATCCCTTCAGGCAATGCTAAGACTGGAGCTGTGGTGAAACGCTCCTTTAATGTTTAGAACGCCGTCTCACAACTTTCATCCCAACGCTCTTTCCTCATCAACGCTGTCATAGGTCTGGCTATCTTGGAAAAATCTTTCACGAACCGACGGTAGTACCCTGCCAAACCCAAGAAACTCCTGATCTCTGCCACATTCATCGGTGCTTCCCACTGAGTGACTGCCTGTATCTTGGCCGGATCCACAGCTACACCCTTCTTTGAAATCACATTCCCCAGAAAGGCAACTTCCTCGAGCTAGAACTCACACTTTGACAACTTTTCATATAGCTGATTGTCACACAAACTCTGCAACACCAACCTCAAGTGCTCCTCATGCTCCTCCTTAGTCTTATAATAGACTAAGATATCATCGATGAAGACCCCCACAAACCGATCCAAAAACTGACTGAAGACCCGGTTCATCAAATCCATAAACACTGCAGGTGCATTAGATAAGCCAAACGGCATCACAACTTACACATGGTGACCATACCGCGATATAAAAGCTGTCTTCGGTATGTCTTCATCCCGAATCTTCACCTGATGGTAAATTGACCTCAAATCAATCTTAGAAAAGACTGCTGCCCCGTTCAACTGGTCAAACAAATCATCTATCCTTGGCAAAGGATACTTATTCTTCACTGTAACCTTGTTCAACTCTCTGTAGTCGATGCGTAGCCTCAAACTCCCATCTTTCTTTTTCACAACCAGCACTGGTGCTCCCCACGCTGATACACTAGGTCTAATGTATCCCTTATCAATTAAATCATCCAGCTGTTTCTTCAGCTCCTCCAACTCCTTAGGACCTATACGGTACATGCCTTAGAGATTGGTCCTGTCCCTAGTTTTTACTCCATACTGAAATCTATCTCCCTCTTTGGTGGTAAACCTAGTATCTCCTACAGAAAAACATCTGAAAACTCTCCTACCTCTGGTATCTACTCAACTGTCGAACTCACCATACTATGGTCTCTCACTGGCATAGGATCAACGGACACCCCTTCCTCAGATAAGACTTCAATGTCACTGCTGTAATCACTTTGACTTTGGGTTTGACAACAAACCCACGATAAGAAACACTAACTCCCTTAGGACCTCTCAAAGAGACTCTCTTTTGGTGACAGTCTATTCTAGCTTTATACTTACCCAACCAATCCATGCCTACTATCATCTCAAAACCATCCATAGGAAACTCTAACAAGTCCACTGGTAGGTCAACCTGCCCAACTATCATAGACACACCCTTATACAACCTCCTATAAGATACAGACTCACCCGACGGTCTAGAAACTTCCTCTTTTACAGACTCAAACTCTCTCAAACCCAAAAGCTTAGCATAACCTGCGGATATAAAAGATTATGACGCCCTTGAATCAAACAAAATAAAGGTAAAGACACCGTTAGCAAGGAAAGTACCCATGATTACATGAGCATCATCCCCAGCTGCTTTCTTCTCGATCATGAAAAGCTTGCCACCGGTCTTCTGTCCACCTCCCTGGACAATATTGGCAGAAGTAGACGGCTTAGCAGCCGACCCCTGGTTGTTATTCGTTGTTGGTCTCTGATATGAATTACCGCCATTGCGGTTAGTCCTACCTCTGTTGTTGTTCTGACCACCCTAATTATTCCATGACCCAGCCGGCCTATTACTAGCATAACTCTGAGAAGGATCCTGAGAGAAACTCCCCTATGATGGTCTCTGGAAACCCCTGCCCAGAGCACTGGTGCACTCAAGTCTCTTGTGGCCCATACCGCCACAGTTAAAGCAAGATGTACCCTAACTGCTATTACCACCACCGCGGCCATACCCATAGGAAGCTTTGCCACTGAACCCCGTCCCCGAAGAATAGGCCCTCGTCTGGTTATGGTTTCCCCTCTTGTAACTAGACTGACCACCACCCTTGCTCTCAGCCTTCCTCTTCTCAGAACCTCTCTCCCTATTCTCCTTACCCATCTCTACCAACCTCTCAGCTCTCCCGGCGCGCTCATATACCTCCTTAACCTCAGTAAGGACTCCTACGGGCAGCTTCTCCATGATCTTAGGTGTCAGACCCTTCTCAAACCTCAACGCCAAGTTCTCCTCACTCAGCCTCATATTCTCTTCGTACCTAAACTTCTCATTGAACTTGTGATAGTACTCAGCCACTGTCATATCCGGAGCCATCTTGAAATCATCAAACTCCTCTCTCAACTTACTATGGACATGCTCAGGTACGAACTCTCGGCGCATAGCTCTCTTGAACTCACTCCAAGGTATAGCCGACATCCCCTGTTTCACATATAGGTCTAAGGCACTCTCCCTAACCTTATCCCACCATTCTCTGGCCGCTTCTCTCAAGTAGAACGCAGCTTGTTCCACTCTAAAGTCCTCAGGGCAATGAACCGCATCCATAATATTCTCCATCTCTCTATGCCAATTATCAAGCAAGATTGGCGCACCTGTACCCATGTACTCTTTTGGGTTGAAACGAGCGATGTTGATACTCATCTTAGCAAAGTCCACCCCAGCCTCTTTATCCTTCCCAAGCTTCTTTAAAGCACCTGTGAGTGCGTCTTGGTGCTCTAGCATCTTAACTATCTCATCAATACTCATCATCTCAACCCTAAGATACAACGCATTTCTCTTTGGTGGCATCTTTGAACTATATAAGAGAAAAGGTAAACATAAACATACATCCCTCATCTCAAACACGTATATGACCTGTGCAGAACCTACTCAATCGAGCAACACAACCTACTCGATCGAGTTGAGGTCACTCGATCGAGTTGCCCACTTACTCGATCAAGTGCCTCGACTCCAGAACCTAACCTGAAAGCCTCACAAACCTCACTCGATCGAGCCTCATACTTACTCGATCGAGTTGACCCTGCTCGATCGAGTCCCCCTACTTACTCGATTGAGTGCACAAAACAGTACACTGTCCAGAAACGATATCCACCCCACTCGATCGAGTCACACCCATTCGATCGAGTCACTCACCTACTCGATCGAGTGCCCCTCACTCGATCGAGTCATGCTGACTCGTATACTACCCGCAATTGAGTGCACAAAACAGTACACTGTCCAGAAACGATATCCACCCCACTCGATCAAGTCACGCCCACTCGATCGAGTTACTCACCTACTCGATCGAGTCATGGTGACTCGTATATTACCCGCATGCTCAACTCAACACTTTCCAACCAACCATATATATATATATATATATATATATATATATATATATATATATATATATATATATATATATATATATATCGATAAACATACGTACACATACAACAAACAACGCCCTATTTCACATGTTTCTAATAAGCCACATTAGAAATCACTTATCATGCCATTCCACCATTCACATTAACACATATACTCATATTACTTATCACCTTTCACCACAACATTATCCATCCTCGATATGCATTCATCCACCAATTCACACAACACATTTCTATATAGATATTATTCTTCATCTATAAGACAAAATATAGTCATATGAGTTCTTGTTTGATTTATCGTCATGAATGCTATAAGAATATCAAATTTTTATAATTTTTAATAATGTGTAACTAAAGATATTCATGTTGCAAAACGTGTCTCGGCAAATGTGATAAAGCAACTGTTACCTTTGGTTTGAATGGGAGGGAGTATTATTCAAAGGAATCACTTATCATGCCATTCCACCATTCACATTAACACATTTACTCATATTACTTATCACCTTTCACCACAACATTATCCATCCTCCACATGCATTCATCCACCAATTCACATAACACATTTCTATGTAGATAAGCAACATACTTAGATAAATACATAACGATCCCAAGACACACCCCATAGTGACCGGTTCAAAGTTGTAAGGCGAGATCGCGACTTTAGGACGCCTCCCAAGTCTTTGCATTAGCTCCTAACAACTCCTACCCGGGTTCATTTTATTTTGACTCCCTAAGTTCATTGGGTTCATTAGTTACAGGTTCCAGAATCGTCGCTCTGATACCACTTTGTCACACCCCCATGCACCAAGTGCTTTACCATGAGCACTTAAGGCATGGGAATGCTACCATCTCGGTTACCCGAGGAGACTTGATTTAAGGTGAATACTTTGGTTGGTTACCTTGATCTTGTCGTAAAGGTTACATAAGATGTTTAAAATTTGGGCTTGTTATAGAGAGTTTATGACAACCCAAATACCTTTATCAATTCGTATGTTCTTAGCAATATAGCTTCTCATGAGGATGAGATTCGGCAAATAAATAATGAAACTTTCTCCTTGGGAGAAGTTTTGTTGATGTTGTCAATGCTAAGTGATCTATATACGTCAAAGAGTTGGAACTTTGGGTTCAATTATGTAGTCTATTAAAATGGTATTATTCGAGTGTTGAGGTACCATTATGATACATGGAGTTTAGTGGGAGCTAAAGTTAGTTTCTTAGTCTAAATATGTGCATGACATATTAGTGACTGGAAATGTAGCTAAGGTGATGTTTCTTAGTCTAAATATGTGTTTGACATATTAATGACTAGAAATATTCTCGGGTGAATAATTGACAGTAGCATGGCGCATCTTAAATATCCAGATCTAATGAGATAGATCTCCATGGATATTAGCATTATAGTCAAGAGACTTATGTGATAAGATTCTTGACTCGTTCAAGTTGTTGAACAATAAATATGATCTCTTGTGCTTCCGCTGTAGGATCTATTAAATATGCTAAAAGCTTCTCTCGTCGGGACTTATCATGTTGAGAATATGAGAAGTCATTACAAATGATTTTCTAGTGAGTGTCACTAGATGATTATCAAGAGCATCCTTGAGTACTTGAGAAGCACTGAGGATTTACTCTTATAGTTTGGAGGAATTTATGAATTTTGTGTAAAAGGATTACACGGAAACATTCCTACGCTTATAAGATGTTATGGGCCTCGTTAAGGAATGTTTAGCATGTAAGAGTGTTATGTGCATAAAGAATAATATGTATAAGAAGTTATACATATATGTATAAGAAGTTATACATGTATAAAGAAGATATGTATGAGTAGTCATACATAAAAGATGTCATATGAAGAATGTGTATGTATAAGTGTTATACGTACAAATCATGAACGAAAAGCTAAGTACATTACAGAATCCGATGTTGTAACAGAGATAGTTGATAACCGGAATTTAATGGAACTAGAGTAGTTCCGTTAGCCGAATATCGTCTCCCGAGAGACTGTGAAAACAGTTGGAGTGTTTGACTGGCTTTAGAACCAGAGTCTAAAAACTTGTTTAGACATGTACTTAGAAAGGCTCTATGTGATGAAAAGATTGCATAGAACAAAAGAAAATTGCAATGGAAATTAGAGTGATGCAACTGTTGCTAATCCTCTAACCAAAGTAGTTGGCATAAGGTAGACATGAAGGTTATGTCATCTCAATGTGATTGAGTAGTATACCTTAATTGCTGAAGATCGTTATATAAATATTGGATAGAGTATTGATATTTACATAAGTGATGATCGCATTCATTGTTAGAGTTTCTTTAAGAACTCAATTATTCAGTTTGACTGAAAACATTGAATACCTTGTTTATCTGAATAAGTTGTGGAGACAATGTTGAACAATATTCAAGTGGATAAGATGAACATTGTATTTTGTCCCTAGTCACTTAATGAGGTGACGTCTCGGAGTGACTAGATTGTAAGTAGATTGATGGTTGTTCAACACCATAAGGTCATGCGTGATGACTAGTCAATTACATAGGCAGAGTGTGTGACACTTTGCCGGACACTGACCATTTAGAGAGTCCCTAAGTTCTATTATAGAGGCCTGGTCGTGGCGGGGATCTCTAAGATGTTCTAATGAGTCGATTTTTTTGCCTGGAGACTATTATCTGAGCAAGTGCAGTTTCCGAGTGACTTTGGTTTTTGTCCTAGGTCGTGCCGTAAAAGGAGGCCAAAAGGGCATTTACTAGGTCATGGTGATCTGTATTGGGCAATAGGATAGATAGGGCATACAGGAATTGTCCACCCACGTTGGATAACTATATCTCAAGGCCACTCGAGGAGTTAATGACTACAAATGCGTGGCCACGCTCGGAAGTAATCTGTGAGAGATTTTTCCGGTCAGGTAGTCACACTCCCGATCGAGAAAACCACTCACGATATGTTCGTGTGCAAGTGCGACCTGAAAGACACCTTTCATTGAGTGAGAGATTAAAACGGACAAGAGAATTGGTAGCGCACACCTTGTGTCGGACAAGTGGGAGATTGTTGGAGTTAGTGTCCTCCACAATAGTGCGTTTACATAATAAATCTCATTAAAGAATATCATCAGATATTTATTTATTTGATCCTAGCCAACTGATCAACATATATCGGTAACGGTTGGCCAACTAGGGTTTGACGTTACTGTCGTGAGACGGCGGTGTTCAGCTGATCCCTTTCGGTCACACCTAAAGGAACGAGCCCCAACACGAAAGCTAATTAATTGTATGAGATACAATTTAAATTATTCCCTTGATCAAATTGACTAAGATTTAGTCGATTAAATTGATTTAGAGAGATATCGAGTTGTGAACTCGAGGTACGGAAATTATTATTTAATTATGCGATAATTGAATAATAAATTATTTGAGACGGGAATTAATAATTAAGCAGTTAATTATTAAATTGGTACTAGTTGACTAATGTGATTAGTATTGGTACGTAAACTATATGTGTAGCGGTACACATATATTTACGGAGTGATTTAGACTAAATTAATTGGAAGCATTTAAACATGGTACGATGTTTGAATAAAATTTACACGTATTTGTGCGACAAATATAAGAACCAAAATGGACCCGTAAATGGGACATTAGACCGTGTAAATGGAGTGTAGTGGATGATTATTGACATAATCATTTCACTTTACTTGTTGGTTCTTCCATAAATCATCTTATGATCACTTGCATGTGATATAAGATTGGACAAAAATAAAAACAAGTGCACTCCCTCACTCCACTAGTTCCACCCGCCACTTTCACCCATAAAACACCCCAATTGTTGTTTATTTTCACACTACTTCTTTTTGGTGTGTTTGCATGTGAAAAATAATTAGTCTTTTCTCTCTAAAAAATCATAAGCATCATTTTACTAAGAAGTTAGTATCAAAATTTTATTACTAAGATGTTAGTAATATTTACATATTATCAAGGGTAGTCTTACTTATATCTAGTTAATATTAGTAAGGTTGTTGGGTAAGTTCGGGTGGATTAAGGAAGGAGACCTTCTACTTTGGAGGTCGGTTTTTGGAGGATCTTCCATATTCATATAGCTCAAGAACAAACTAGTAAGGTGAACTAGTTTGTGCCCATTTTACCATAAAATCAATGTAAGGAAATTGTTTTTCCTTAATCTTTATGTTAATATGCTTTTATATTGCATGCATGTTAGATAGATCACATAAACTCAAATTATGAGATAATTTGTTATTTAATTAGAGAGTCTAATTAGGATCTATGATCTTTCATCACCATGGCATGAGTCCTTCAGCTATTGATCAGGTAATTGGTGGATGAGTATTTGGATCATTATTTGTTTTTGTATTTTTTGGTTTTCACCCGAATTTCACCATGGCATTATAATACATTCAAAGTATTTGTTTATTAATGTAACATATATATGGTGTTATTCTAACCCATAATTGTTACTCCGAATTATGTAACTCATTGGAATCCTTATTGTAACCCATCCATTTGTTCCTGGTATATTTCTCACAAACAAGTTCAATGTATATATATATATTCTTTATCCAATGTACCGAGTGTGATCATCTATCTCTCTTTAAGCCTATTAGCTCAATTGGTAGAGCATCGTGCAATTGCACGAAGATGTGGGTTCAAACCCCACATAGGCTATTTTTTATTTTTATACTTAGTGTCGTAATATTTACGTCCACGCTTTGTCAATTTTCTACCCACTCAAGTAATTAGGCTTTATCGGAATTCGAACTCATATCTATGTGCAATATTTATACTGTAATACTCCGTATTTATGGTCTTGGGGGGGTACTCTATCGAGTAGCCCTTACTCTGTCGAGTAAGGGTATGTCGCAGAATAAAATAGTTTCTGACCTGTTGGGCACTCGATCGAGTAGCTGGGGCACTCGATCGAGTAGGGGGGTACTCGATCGAGTACCTTGGGTACTCGATCGAGTGTCCGGTTTATCGAGGGTTTTTCTCGGGTTTTGTTAATTACGCGATTAAGGTATATAAACATATTCGTCTTTATTCTAAAACACTTTTTACAAAACCTAAAACCTGTTTAAGAGAGAAAGCAGTTGGTCCTTCTTCCTAATCGCGTTCTTGACAATTCCCGGAGTTCAGACGGTCGGTTTGCATCATAGTTTGTGTCGTTGGATTCCTTGCGTCAAGGGTAAGCTTCTAGCATAATTTTTATAACGTTTGGTTAAGATTAGTGAAACCCTAATTTGGTAATTGGGGGTTTTTATGAATAAGTGATTGAATAGTAGTATTCATGTGTATGTGTTAGGAGGAGAGTTCATAGAAGAGGCGTTTTGAGACAAATTTGTAGATTCCGTCAAGTGTGTGCTTTCCAGGTAGGATTTCCTACTCAGTATTAGTCCCATAATGGGATATTGGTGATGTGCTGTAGTTAGTTAATTGATTTGATGATTGTAATTGTGTTTGTGATTGTGGTTGTGTTGTTGATGGTTCTCGAGATGCGTTCTCGGCTGAGTGGGGTCACTTGCGGGAGTGATCTCACGCCCTAGTTTCGCCCTTAGTGGAACCCGCCACGAAAGGGGATGTGCACATTAATGGACAGGGTTATCGCTCGTACGATGAGCGGGGCTTAGGTGGGAACGGCTGCGGTCCCCATCACGGGCAGGCCCAAAGTGGACGATCGATGATTGAGACGGTTGGATGGGTGTGTTGTGTGTGTGGCGGTTCAAATTGCCCTGTTTGTCTTATTGATGTTATCTGTTTTGATTGTGTGATTAGTACGACCCGGTGTTGTTTTGAAAACCTGCGGTGATCCATTCGGGGATGGTGAGCAGATATTGAGCAGGTATAGAGATGATACGGGATAGCTGGGATGGCCACGACATGACGATAGAGTCTTCCGCTGTAGTTTAGCTTTTATTTGCATTTCAGTTTGAGTAGACCGTTTGGATAATGTATCTTATTATCAGTTTGGGTGTCAAGGATTGTATTCATTCATTAAACGATTAATAATAAATGTTGTTTCTTTATCGCTGTTGTTTGATTATCATACCTCGGGCAACCGAGATGGTGATGTCTCCGTGCACTGAGTGGTCCCGGTAAGGCACTTGGAGTATGGGGGTGTTACAAATGGTATCAGAGCGACGATCCTGAAACCTGTAACCAATGAACTTAATGAACATAGGGAGTCAATTAAAATGAACCCGGGGTAAAAGTTGTAGGAGCTAGTGCAAAGACTTGGGAGACGTTCTAAAGTCGCGGGGGTCGCCCTACAACTTTGAACCGGTCACGTGGGGAAAATGTGTTTGAGTCATGTGTGTGCTCAGTAACTTGTGCAACAAAGTGATGAAGTGTGTTGATTGTTTGGTGTAGAAATAGGAGGTTGAGCATGTGAAAGAAAATGATATGTGGAACATGTTAATGAGATGATAACATGTTGGATGTTTATAATGTGGCTTTAATAGCATGATGAATTGATTTTGTTGATTAGTAGAATAGGTGCGTAGCCTATTTGTTAGAATATAATGTGGTTTGATAAAGTTGGCATGTTAGTATACGAATAACATGCGGGTAGCTTGAACGTATTGGGGGTACTTGATCGAGTGAGACTGACTCGATCGGGTAGGTTTTTGGCGATTTTGAGTCCAGAATCGAGTTTTGGGGCACTCGATCGAGTAACTAGGGGTACTCGATCGAGTAGGGGGTCACTCGATCGAGTAGCCTAGATACTCGATCGAGTGCGTTAGAGATCAGAAGGTCTGTTTAGCTCTGGAGTTTGGGTACTCGATCGAGTACATGGTGGCACTCGATCGAGTAGCCCGTTACTCGATCGAGTGGGTTTGGATACTCGATCGAGTAGGTGCTGGGCAACGCGTGTTCGTGTTTTGAGGTTTAGTACGCGCGTTTATGTTTGTCCCTTTCTTCTATAGCTTCAAGATGCCGCCCAAGAGAAATGCCTTGTACGCGAGAGCTGAGCTTATGACTACGGATGACATCGTTAAGATGTTGGAACACCAAGACGCTCTTACGGAGACCCTGAAGAGAGTGAATGAAGACAAGGATAAGAGTAAGGAGAAGGAGGTTGACCATGCTAAAGTCAGCCTCTATATCGCGAGGTTTAACCCGAAGGAGTACAAGGGGGTTGAGGAGCCTAACCACCTTGATAGTTGGGTCGAGGGAGATGGAGAACATACTAGATTTAGTTCGCTGTCCGATGAGATGAGGGTGGATCAAGCTGCATTCTATCCGAGGGAGGCACTGTGGCAAGTGGTGGGACTCGGTGAAAGTGAGTGCCAAGGAGATATATACCAACCAGGGGTTACCCGCTATACCTTGGGAGGAGTTTCGTAGGGGGTCGCGAGGAAGGAGTTCGTGCCAGAACATGTGAGGAGTAAGTTGAGAGAGGAGTTCGATAAGTTTAAGATGACGGCCGAGATGTCCGTGGGTGAGTACTACGAGACGTTCAATGAGAAGTCCGAGATATCTTTGAGGACATGGGTTTGAGTGAGGAGAATCTTGCTTTGAGGTTTGAGAGAGGGCTAACCACGACAATTATGGATAAGTTACCCGTGGGAGTCCTTACTGATGTGAAGGAAGCGTATGAGAGGGCTGGGAGAGCTGAGAGACTAGTGGAGATGGCTAAGGAGAGGTCAGGTGGGGAGAAGAGGAAGTCTGAGAGCGAGGGTGGTGGCCAATCTAATTTCAAGAAAGGCAACCACAATCAATCTAAGGGGTTTTCTTAAGGGTCCGGGTTTAGTGTTGGAACTTCCTTTGGGAGAGGCCGTGGGAGTGTGAGCAACAGGCCGGGGAGTGACTTGCTTTGGGTGTGGTGGCGTGGGCCACAAGAGGCATGAGTGCACAAGTGCACCGGGATCTTTCCGAGACTGCGCGAGCTTCGCGAGCAACGGACCAAATGGATCATGGCCAAACCGTGGAGGTCAGAGCTACCAGAGTGGAGGAAACCGCAACGGCGGTAATTCTTATCAGAAGACGCCGATGAACAACAACAACAATCAAGGGTCGGGTGCTAAGCCGACCGCATCACCAAGATCTTGTTCGGGAGGTGGGCGAAGTCAAGTGGCAAGTCGTTCATGATGGACAAGAAAGCAAATGAGGAGGATGAGCACGTTATCACCGGTACATTTCTTGTTAATGGCATTCCTACGTTTGTTTTGTTTGATTCGGGGGCTTCTCGATCGTTTGTGTCTTCGAGTCATGTAAAGCGATTGGGTTTGAGAGTATATGAGTCCGTTAGGGAGCAAGTTTTCATACCTTCGGTGAGTCTCGTAACGTGTGGGAGGTTGTTTAGAGATGTATCTTTGATAGTTGGGCAAGTCGATTTTCCTGTAGACTTGCTAGAGTTTCCTTTTAATGGTTTTGAGATGATAGTTGGGATGGATTGGTTAGGAAAGTATAAGGCTAAGATAGACTGTCATCAAAAGAAAGTGTCCCTACGAGGTCCTAAGGGTGCTAGTGTATCTTACCGTGGGTTTCTAGTCAAACCCAAAGTTAAGTTGATTGCAAAATGCCGCTTTGAAGTCGTATCTGAGGAAGGGATGTCCTCTGATCTTGTGCCATGTGAGAGATGACCGGATAGAGAGCCCGGCGATTGAGGAGATACCGGTGGTGGGAGAGTATGCGAGATGTCTTTCCGAGAGGAGATTCCGGGGTTGCCACCGCAGAGGGAGATAGATTTCACCGTTGAGTTGAAGCCAGGGACGGGGCCAATCTCTAAGGCACCGTACCGTATGGGTCCTAAGGAGATGGAGGAGCTTAGGAAGCAGTTGGATGATTTGATAGAGAAGGGATACATTAGACCAAGTGTATCGCCTTGGGGAGCACCAGTTCTTTTCGTGAAGAAGAAGGATGGAACTTTGAGGTTATGCATAGATTACCGGGAGCTGAACCGTGTGACGATAAAGAACAAGTATCCTTTGCCAAGGATAGATGACCTGTTTGATCAGTTGAGTGGTGCAACGGTCTTTTCTAAGATCGATTTGAGGTCGGGGTACCATCAGGTGAAGATTAGAGATGTGGACATACCGAAGACAGCCTTCACGTCGAGGTATGGCCATTATGAGTATGTGGTGATGCCGTTTGGGTTGTCCAATGCGCCGGCAGTGTTTATGGATTTGATGAATAGGATCTTTAGACAGTTCTTGGACCAGTTCGTGGTGGTGTTTATCGATGATATCCTAGTCTACTCAAAGACTAAGGAGGAGCATGAGGAGCATCTGAGGATCGTGTTGCAGACGTTGAGAGATCATGAGTTGTATGCTAAGTTGTCCAAGTGTGAGTTTTGGTTGGAGAAAGTTGCTTTTCCGGGGCATGTAATCTCTAAAGATGGGGTAGCCAGGATCCGGCGAAGATTGAGGCAAAGGACAAAGTGGGAAGCACCAAGAATGTTCTTTGAGGTAAGGAGTTTCTTGGGTTTAGCTGGATACTACAGGCGGTTCGTGAAAGATTTCTCCAAGATAGCTAGACCGATGACGGCGTTGATGAGGAAAGAGAACAGGTTTCGTTGGGATGAGAGTTGTGAGAAGGCGTTCCAAACATTAAAGGAGCGTTTGACCACAGCTCTCCTGTCCTAGCATTGCTGAAGGAAGCGAGAATTTCGAGGTTTTTGCGGATGCATCGAAGAATGGGTTGGGATGTGTGTTGATGCGAGAATGGTAAAGTGATCGCCTATGCTTCTAGGCGCTTGAAGCCTTACGAGGAGAATTACCCTACTCATGACCTGGAGTTGGGTGCGGTGGTGTTTGCTCTCAAGATTTGGAGACACTACCTTTATGGAGCAATCTTTAAGGTATTTTCTGATCACAAGAGTCTCAAGTACATCTTCACGCAGAAGGAGTTGAACATGAGACAGAGGAGGTGGATGGAGCTGATTGGTGATTACGACATGGAAATCATCTACCATGAAGGAAAGGCCAATGTTGTAGCTGATGCCTTGAGTAGGAAGAGTGTACATTCCTTGTGTACAGCTCTATCTTTGATGAGACTGAGGGATGAGATAGCGAGCTTTGGGATTCATATGTTGCAAAAAGGAGAGGCTATGGGTGATATGTCAGTACACATGGAGTTTTATGATGATATTCGAGGTAAACAGGCTTTGGATCCTAAGATAGTGGAGTGGAAAGCTGGAGTAGAGAAAGGGACGGTGTCCCGGTTTTCCATTCATACAGATGGTAGTTTGAGGTTTGATGGTAGGTGGTGTGTTCCTAATGACGAGGAGTTGAAAAAGACAATCATGACAGAAGCGCATTGCACACCATATTCAGTTCATCCGGGTGGAGACAAGCTTTACAAAGATTTGAAGAAAATGTTTTGGTGGCCTGGGATGAAGAAGGAGACAGCTGAGTTTGTGTCCCGTTGTTTGACATGCCAGAGAGTTAAAGGGGAACAGAGAAGACCACAAGGTAAGGTTCAATCCTTGGAGGTGCCTGAGTGGAAGTGGGAATCCATTTCCATGGATTTCATTGTGGGTTTACCTAAGAGTCAACAAGGTAACAATATGATTTGGGTGATAGTGGATCGGTTGACCAAGTCAGCTCACTTTGTTCCAATGAAAGATACATGGACTAAGGCACAACTGGCTATGGCCTATCGAAAGAACGTGCTTAAGTTACATGGAGTCCCTAAGGACATAGTGTCTGACAGAGATGCGAGGTTTATATCAAGGTTTTGGAAGGAGTTGCAGGAATCGTTGGGAACAGCTTTGAAGATGAGTACGATTTCATCCTGCGACGATGGGCGACCGAGAGAACAATCAAGACCTTGGAGGATATGTTGAGAGCGTGTGTGATGGATTTCGGTGGTAGGCCGGGAGCAGGGTTGGACTTGATAGAGTTTTCTTACAACAACAGACTATCACACCGATTGGTATGGCACCGTTTGAGGCTTTGTATGGGAGGAGATGTAGGAGTCCAATCTGTTGGGACGACAAAGTCTTTGAGGCAAAGGGTTTTAGGACCAGAGATGGTACAGGAGATGGTGGAACAGATTAAGATGATCGGGAACGGATGAGAGCAGGCTCAGATCGACAAAGAGTTATGCAGATCTACATCGTCGGGACATAGAGTTTCAAGTTGGGGACAAAGTTCTTCTGAAAGTGTCCCCTATGCGCGGAGTTATGAGATTTGGGAAGAAAGGCAAGCTAAGTCAGAAGTTTATAGGGCCTTATGAGATCTTAGAGCGAGTTGGGGAAGTGGCTTACCGTTTGGCGTTACTGGGCCGCTTTGGAGAGAGTACATAATGTGTTTCATGTATCGCAGCTGCGGAAGTATGTGAGTGACCCGTCACATGTGTTGGAGGCAGAGAGCTTAGAGCTGGATGAGTCTTTATCGTACCTTGAGGTGCCTAAGCAGATCCTCGACCGAAAAGTTAGAAAGACCAGGAGTGGTGAGACAGTGTTGCTTAAGATCCTTTGGTCTAACCATGAGACTGAGGAAGCTACATGGGAGGCGGAGGATATCATGAAAGAGCGTTACCCTTTCCTTTTTGATCAGGTATGTATGGTTACGGGGACGTAACCTTGTTTCTTTTAGGGGGGTAGGAGATGATCGCGAGAGTTTTTAAGGGTTTTTACACCCCTTGTATATGTTGTGTCGGTATGTTGTCGGGATATGTTGTCGGGATAAGTTGGGTTAGGTAGCATGTTTTACGTTGTGTTTATTTTGACCTTCGAGTCGGGAAGCTTATGGGAGTACCTTTGTTTTGGTAGTGGTTTGAACTTCGGGGACGAAGTTCCTTTTAAGGAGGGAAGACTGTAATACTCCGTATTTATGGTCTTGGGGGGGGGTACTCTATCGAGTAGCCCTTACTCTGTCGAGTAAGGGTATGTCGCAGAATAAAATAGTTTCTGACCTGTTGGGCACTCGATCGAGTAGCTGGGGCACTCGATCGAGTAGGGGGGTACTCGATCGAGTACCTTGGGTACTCGATCGAGTGTCCGGTTTATCGAGGGTTTTTCTCGGGTTTTGTTAATTACGCGATTAAGGTATATAAACATATTCGTCTTTATTCTAAAACACTTTTTACAAAACCTAAAACCTGTTTAAGAGAGAAAGCAGTTGGTCCTTCTTCCTAATCGCGTTCTTGACAATTCCCGGAGTTCAGACGGTCGGTTTGCATCATAGTTTGTGTCGTTGGATTCCTTGCGTCAAGGGTAAGCTTCTAGCATAATTTTTATAACGTTTGGTTAAGATTAGTGAAACCCTAATTTGGTAATTGGGGGTTTTTATGAATAAGTGATTGAATAGTAGTATTCATGTGTATGTGTTAGGAGGAGAGTTCATAGAAGAGGCGTTTTGAGACAGCTGTAGATTCCGTCTGCGTGTGTGCTTTCCAGGTAGGATTTCCTACTCAGTATTAGTCCCATAATGGGATATTGGTGATGTGCTGTAGTTAGTTAATTGATTTGATGATTGTAATTGTGTTTGTGATTGTGGTTGTGTTGTTGATGGTTCTCGAGATGCGTTCTCGGCTGAGTGGGGTCACTTGCGGGAGTGATCTCACGCCCTAGTTTCGCCCTTAGTGGAACCCGCCACGAAAGGGGATGTGCACATTAATGGACAGGGTTATCGCTCGTACGATGAGCGGGGCTTAGGTGGGAACGGCTGCGGTCCCCCACTCGCGTGGCTGGTCCAGTGGACGATCGATGATTGAGACGGTTGGATGGGTGTGTTGTGTGTGTGGCGGTTCAAATTTGTCTGTTTGTCTTATTGATGTTATCTGTTTTGATTGTGTGATTAGTACTGACCCCGGTGTTGTTTTGAAAACCTGCGGTGATCCATTCGGAGATGGTGAGCAGATATTGAGCAGGTATAGAGATGATACGGGATAGCTGGGATGGCCACGACATGACGATAGAGTCTTCCGCTGTAGTTTAGCTTTTATTTGCATTTCAGTTTGAGTAGACCGTTTGGATAATGTATCTTATTATCAGTTTGGGTGTCAAGGATTGTATTCATTCATTAAACGATTAATAATAAATGTTGTTTCTTTATCGCTGTTGTTTGATTATCATACCTCGGGCAACCGAGATGGTGATGTCTCCGTACCTGAGTGGTCCTGGTAAGGCACTCGGAGTATGGGGGTGTTACATATACATTGCTTTCACTTGGAGCTGGTTGGTAGTCTTTAACAACATTAAAATGTCAAGAAGTGTTACTCCACGACATTAGTAGTGTTACTATATCGAGTAACTCATGTTACTCTAATGGTGTGCTCATGTGTTACTTTAATTGTATTATTATTATAATCTATTTATAGGATTAGAGTAACATATTTATAAGATTACCGTTTCAACTATACAATCAAATCACACCACTATATTATTTCAATTACGTAAACTAATGTCTTAGGATATGTGGGACTTGAACCCACACCTTTGTGCATTAATACACATCGCTCTACCATTGAGCTAATAGCCTTTTATCCTAAACCCTTTCCCGTCCTAAATTTAGGATACCCGTCTCCCTCGTTTGATTCTATTTAGTTGCTAGATACATACCTTTAGCTTGCTAGATACACTCCTTTAAGTTGTTAGATACATACCTTTAGCCAGCTAGATACACTCCTTTATGTTGCTAGATACATACCTCTAGCTAGCTAGATACACTCTTTTAAGTTGCTAGATACATACCTCTAGTAAAAGGGAAGGATAAAGTTTTTAACTATTAGAAATGGTGAACTTCAAAGAATTGACATATATATTCTAAAAGCATACATGAATCTCACCTTAGGAAAGTGATACCGTCGTTTAGTATCAAAGTTAAATTTATAAATCCGAACTAAAACTATAGATAGTGATAGTAAGGGTCGAACCACAGGGAGGTAGGGAATTATTAGTTGCTTTCTATTTTAGTCTAAGGGTAACAATGAGGGGGGTTTTGATTGATTTATAATTAAACTAAATGCAAATAAATAAATAGGCAAATGAAACTGACGATGTAAACGATGATAAAAAGGATACTAAGACGATTGGTTCATTGTTGCTACGACGATGCAAGTCCTAGGTAAATCTGAAATAATCACGTAAGGTGGGAAAATAAGAAGTCCTCTCAGACCAACTTAACAAGTAGCGCCGCTCAGCCTAAGCTACTAGTCCCTAGGTCTCACTAATACTAGCTCACGCCCTGAAAAGTGATTCCTAATGCCTAAATTTTACTTATCTTACGATCTTAGTATAATTTAGTCGTTCAATTGGTAGTCTATTGCCCTCCCCTCTCTTTCGATCTAATGGGTCGGTCAATTCCTAAGTATTTAACAATTAGCCTCTCGGTCTTTTATCAAAAATTGCAATTAAATCAATTGAACAATGCTAATTCTTACGCGATGCAGTCGATCGATCAGGTTTTCAGTCGATCGACTATTGACATCAGTCGATCGACCAAACCCCGAAACAGGTCTACCTATTCTACGTCGTCTACGCCACAAATTTCCTTATATCTTAGCACAGGGTGATTACCTACGCATATTAAAATCGATAACAACAACGAAATTGAAATAAACGATATGGGAAAACATAATTTGAATGATTAAAGCAATAAAACGCAATAAAGGGGCTATGGTTCGGGATTCTAATCTATCAATTCTATGCTAATGACAAAATAAAGTAGAAACTGAAATTAAGGACAAAATAATACCGAAGTAGAAAGCAAGAATTGAATCTGAAAGCAAGCAAGGAACTTATTTGAGAAATTAATGTAAACTAAAGAACCCTAAATTTTTGATGATGAAAACTGCATCCTAAAACTGAAAGCTAAAGCTACGTTATATAGGAGTATCACGCAACTCTTATTCCTAAACCTAATATACAATGGGCTTAAGCTAAATCTCGTCTTTAAATTCTCGTCAGACACGTGGAGTGGTCGATCGACCACTTGGACCAGTCGATCGACCAACAAATACTGTTTAATGCATTCTTCGACGATTCCTACAAATACGCACCGATCTTAAAACAGCTGCCATTTCTTCGTTACTTGGTCAAATCAGGCGTTCTACGTGGCGGCGTTGGAAAGCTAAGAGGATAAGCTTTCACCTCCAATTGGAATCACTCGATTATCTGCTCTAGAACTCGAGATATAGCCATATGAAGCAGCCTGCAATGTCGAGAAGCATTCTGACGGTCTATAGACCATGTAGGTCGATCTATAGACCACCGTTTGTGCTGGCAATCCGCTTCTAAAACTCACGCAAATACACCTTTGAGGCCTTGAAATGCGCACCAAGTTCACTTCTCGAGCTTTCCCTTCATGTCAAATGCTATGCTAAACACTTTGGGACGGATTTGGCTCATTATCTACTCAATTCCGCAATAATCTGCAATATTACTTAAAAAGGCGGAAGTCGACGAAAAGGGGCAAATAGTAGAATAAACTACTAATAATAGACATAAAATGCGTGGAAATAAAGATGTAAAACATCATATTATAGACATGCATCAAACTTCCCCAAACCAAACCTTTGCTTGTCCCCAAGCAAACTAAATACAAAACTAAATTTAGATGGAAAGGAGCAAAACATGGACAAACTGAAAATCGTCTACTTAAACCGATTTAATGCATATGAATCAACTACTAATAGCTCAATGTCATGCAAACGAATTTATGCATATTTCGAAAAGATGTTGTACGTTTGACCTTACAAGACTTTCAAGATTGGACTCTCCCGGGTCACTCTTCTCTCAACAAAGCAAATGGTAAGCAATTTATATGTAAGAGAGAAAGAGACAAAAGTCACTCACCTAGACTCAACCAACATGATCATGCATGCAATATAGTATGATAAGTAATTCTAGCTACCGTGCACATACATTCCAACCATTCAGGGTCCATCACATGCCGAATACTTGCAAAGATTTGGATAAGTGGGGCTATGGGTAAGAAGAGGCAAACAATATGGGAATGAGAGGGAAATGGCCAAGCTAGCATCCTAACAAACCGAATAAAACATCCACTTCTAACTCAATGAAATAAGCTCAAATGCCTTAATGAATTAGGCAAACACTTCACTAATCCAAATAACACTCCTCATAAAATATAAAGCAAACATAGGAGTAAACTTTTTTCTCTTTTTTTTTTTTTTCATTTTTCTTTGCCGTTTCTTTTTCTTCTTTTTTCTTTTTTTTTCCGTTTCTTTTTTCGGCAGTCACTATTTTTCAATTTTTTCATTTTTCTTTTTCTTTTCTCCTTCATTCATTACCAACTTCATAGAGTGCAAATCGAGCCAAAATTGATACAATACAACGAATACCACTAAAACTACTAAACTAGCTCAGCAAAGGGTAGGCTTAGTTTATGTATTGTAGCTAAAGGGTCAACTGGCAATTTTTGGCTAATGTGAGGCTAATGGGTAAAATGAATAAAAGGGATTTTCGCAAGAATTCTCCAAACATGCAATACCAACCACTAACCCGAATGTATGCAGGCAAAAAGAAATTAAATGTCATACTTGTGCAAATTAATGTTACACGATATGCAGGGAGTAACTACTCACAATCCTAAATGAAACTGGTCATGAATGACACCAGTTTATAAAGCTCTAATTCCTTAGAAAGTTTTGTAGTTTGCCAAAATTTCAAGTCAAGTCTAATTGTTCAACAAATTTTGAAACGAAATTCGAGATATTGCAAAAATTTTTGCTAAAAGATGTGATAAAATGCAGGGTTTAAGCAAATGACAACTATCAGTAATGAATACTCCAATCTGACTCAACCAAATATGCAAAATTAAACATGATATTTTTGAATTTTTGAATTTTTCAATTTTTTGGATTTTCTTTATATATAGGGGAAAATAAACAACAATGCAAGGAAAAAAATGAAAACGTGAATGCAAGAACATATGGAATGCAACGCAAAACCCTTCCCCAAACCAAATCGCACAATGTCCCCATTGTGCAAAATCATATAATGAAATAAAAGGAAGACGGGAATTTGCGAGAAAATTAAGTAAACAAGACATGAAGTGAAGACAAGGAGACTCACAAGACTTTAAGCGTAGCAAAAGGAAACCTTCCCAAACCAGCGTGAGCTAGGAGGTTTCAGTAGCCAGCAGTGCTACCATAAAGTACCTGAAAAGAAACAAAACATACCGCGCATTATCCGAGAAAACAAAATTGAAACGGTAATTATGTGCAAAGAATTAAAAGAACGAGGTATAGCAGCTACAGTGGTCGATCGACCACTCTAACCAATCGATCGACCAAATTACCTGGAACAGTAGCTTCTTTGCTGCGCGAATCAGTCGATCGACCACTCTAATCAGTCGATCGACCAAGTTACCTGACGTGAACAGTTCCTGCTCACGAATTAACTCAATGAATTGAGTTAACTTGGTCTAATAACCTGTAAATGAACATAAAACGCGCCCAAAATTGCGCAAAAACCCAAAGTAACTGTCTAAGTCGAGCTAATTATTAAAGCACACAAAACAAATAAAGCTAAATGTATCAAAACCAAATCAAACAAAATGTTTAAACTCCGGGTTGCCTCCCGGTAGCGCTAGATTAGACGGTCCCAGCTCGACCCTGTTTTCCTTCAAACAGCCACTCCAAATAAGCCCAGTCAAAACAGCTCAAAGCACGAAGCAACCGATCAAATAACTGCGCATGTGCTACACAAAACTGTAAGTAGCACCATAAAATAGTAGTAGCATAGAAAATTAAAATGTAATAACATCTGAGTCTAACAAATTTCCTATGACAATTCCTAAAAACATCCACAAAATTATTCCTCCCTCCAGATAAGGGCGGAATGTAAAAGCTCAAATTAGCAGCAGGTGGAAAATTAGCGAGCTCAGTAGCATTTGACTCAAAAACAACGCGAGTAGAATTAAAATGCTCAGACAGGTAAGAAATGTGAGGTACAGGAGTCTGGTCAACTAGGGGAGAAGGTGGATAATCGTCCCAAATGCATGGGGCGGTAAAGTCAAATGGGTCAATCGGGTCCTCTATAATTGGTTCATCTATAATATCGTCATACACATCCCAATTAACCTCAAGACTGTCAAAATTTTCCTCCTCACTCTCCTTATCGCTAGACTCATCAAGTTGGAGGTTCTCAAAGAGATCCTCCAAATCGACCCCACTATCAGTGCAAGAATTATAAAGGGGTTCTAAACTATCCTCATAAAAAGGATTGTCAACTACGCTAATGGTCTCCTCTATGTCTCCGTCAGCATTTTCTAGATTGGTTTCTAAGGTTTCACCCACCCCCTCATCTGAGTCAACATGAAGAGAAAAGTTGGGTTTAAGTGTTTCAGCAACAAACCAATCAAAAAATTCTAATACCTCAATTACGGGGAGTCCTGTGAAATCCCCTTTTCTAATAGAATTTAGGTATACTCGCGTAGGGTCAGTCACTCCATGGATGATAGTCAAGCATGTTTGGAGTTCAAAGAATGCATCTCATCTGGGCTCGACCCACTCCATAAGCCTGGCGAAATAAGCGCCAAAAATTTCGTTCTCTTCCTGCGGAAATCTCAGATAGAACGACTTGAGAACGGTCTCAAGGAACCGAGGTTCCCTGAGACTAAAGAAAGAAAGACTAAAATTAAAAACAACTAAAAATTAGCGCTGCCTCCCCGGCAACGGCGCCAACATTTGATACCGTCGTTTAGTATCAAAGTTAAATTTATAAATCCGAACTAAAACTATAGATAGTGATAGTAAGGGTCGAACCACAGGGAGGTGGGGAATTATTAGTTGCTTTCTATTTTAGTCTAAGGGTAACAATGAGGGGGGTTTTGATTGATTTATAATTAAACTAAATGCAAATAAATAAATAGGCAAATGAAACTGACGATGTAAACGATGATAAAAAGGATGCTAAGACGATCGGTTCATTGTAGCTACGACGAAGCAAGTCCTAGGTAAATCTGAAATAATCACGTAAGGTGGGAAAATAAGAAGTCCTCTCAGACCAACTTAACAAGTAGCGCCGCTCAGCCTAAGCTACTAGTCTCTAGGTCTCACTAATACTAGCTCACGCCCTGAAAAGTGATTCCTAATGCCTAAATTTTACTTATCTTACGATCTTAGTATAATTTAGTCATTCAATTGGTAGTCTATTGCCCTCCCCTCTCTTTCGATCTAATGGGTCGGTCAATTCCTAAGTATTTAACAATTAGCCTCTCGGTCTTTTATCAAAAATTGCAATTAAATCAATTGAACAATGCTAATTCTTACGCGATGCAGTCGATCGACCAGGTTTTCAGTCGATCGACTATTGACATCAGTCGATCGACCAAACCCCGAAACAGGTCTACCTATTCTACGTCGTCTACGCCACAAATTTCCTCACATCTTAGCAAAGGGTGATTACCTACGCATATTAAAATCGATAACAATAACGAAATTGAAATAAACGATATGGGAAAACATAATTTGAATGATTAAAGCAATAAAACGCAATAAAGGGGCTATGGTTCGGGATTCTAATCTATCAATTCTATGCTAATGACCAAATAAAGTAGAAACTGAAATTAAGGACAAAATAATACCGAAGTAGGAAGCAAGAATTGAATCTGAAAGCAAGCAAGGAACTTATTTGAGAAATTAATGTAAACTAAAGAACCCTAAATTTTTGATGATGAAAACTGCATCCTAAAACTGAAAGCTAAAGCTACGTTATATAGGAGTATCAGGCAACTCTTATTCCTAAACCTAATATACAATGGGCTTAAGCTAAATCTCGTCTTTAAATTCTCGTCAGACTTGTGGAGTGGTCGATCGACCACTTGGACCAGTCGATCGACCAACAAAGACAGACTGCAATGCACTGCATTCGACGATTCCTACAAATAAGCGCACCGATCTTAAAACAGCTGCCATTTCTTCGTTACTTGGTCAAATCAGGCGTTCTACGCGGCGGCGTTGGAAAGCTAAGAGGATAAGCTTTCACCTCCAATTGGAATTACTCGATTATCTGCTCTAGAACTCGAGATATAGCCATATGAAGCAGCCTGCAATGTCGAGAAGCATTCTGACGGTCTATAGACCATGTAGGTCAGTCTATAGACCACTGTAGCTGGGAATCCGCTTCTAAAACTCACGCAAATACACCTTTCAGGCCTTGAAATGCGCACCAAGTTCACTTCTCGAGCTTTCTCTTCATGTCAAATGCTATGTTAAACACTTTGGGACGGATTTGGCTCATTATCTACTCAATTCCGCAATAATCTGCAATATTACATAAAAAGGCGGAAGTCGACGAAAAGGGGCAAATAGTAGAATAAACTACTAATAATAGACATAAAATGCGTGGAAATAAAGATGTAAAACATCATATTATAGACATGCATCAAACTTCCCCAAACCAAACCTTTGCTTGTCCCCAAGCAAACTAAATACAAAACTAAATTTAGATGGAAAGGAGCAAAACATGGACAAACTGAAAATCGTCTACTTAAACCGATTTAATGCATATGAATCAACTACTAATAGCTCAATGTCATGCAAACGAATTTATGCATATTTCGAAAAGATGTTGTACGTTTGACCTTACAAGACTTTCAAGATTGGACTCTCCCGGGTCACTCTTCTCTCAACAAAGCAAATGGTAAGCAATTTATATGTAAGAGAGAAAGAGACAAAAGTCGCTCACCTAGACTCAACCAACATGATCATGCATGCAATATAGTATGATAAGTAATTCTAGCTACCGTGCACATACATTCCAACCATTCAGGGTCCATCACATGCCGAATACTTGCAAAGATTTGGATAAGTGGGGCTATGGGTAAGAAGAGGCAAACAATATGGGAATGAGAGGGAAATGGCCAAGCTAGCATCCTAACAAACCGAATAAAACATCCACTTCTAACTCAATGAAATAAGCTCAAATGCCTTAATGAATTAGGCAAATACTTCACTAATCCAAATAACACTCCTCATAAAATATAAAGCAAACATAGGAGTAAACTTTTTTCTCTTTTTTTTTTTTCATTTTTCTTTGCCGTTTCTTTTTCTTCTTTTTTCTTTTTTTTTCCGTTTCTTTTTTCGGCAGTCACTATTTTTCAATTTTTTCATTTTTCTTTTTCTTTTCTCCTTCATTCATTACCAACTTCATAGAGTGCAAATCGAGCCAAAATTGATACAATACAACGAATACCACTAAAACTACTAAACTAGCTCAGCAAAGGGTAGGCTTAGTTTATGTATTGTAGCTAAAGGGTCAACTGGCAATTTTTGGCTAATGTGAGGCTAATGGGTAAAATGAATAAAAGGGATTTTCGCAAGAATTCTCCAAACATGCAATACCAACCACTAACCCGAATGTATGCAGGCAAAAAGAAATTAAATGTCATACTTGTGCAAATTAATGTTACACGATATGCAGGGAGTAACTACTCACAATCCTAAATGAAACTGGTCATGAATGACACCAGTTTATAAAGCTCTAATTCCTTAGAAAGTTTTGTAGTTTGCCAAAATTTCAAGTCAAGTCTAATTGTTCAACAAATTTTGAAACGAAATTCGAGATATTGCAAAAATTTTTGCTAAAAGATGTGATAAAATGCAGGGTTTAAGCAAATGACAACTATCAGTAATGAATACTCCAATCTGACTCAACCAAATATGCAAAATTAAACATGATATTTTTGAATTTTTCAATTTTTCAATTTTTTGGATTTTCTTTATATATAGGGGAAAATAAACAACAATGCAAGGAAAAAAATGAAAACGTGAATGCAAGAACATATGGAATGCAACGCAAAACCCTTCCCCAAACCAAATCGCACAATGTCCCCATTGTGCAAAATCATATAATGAAATAAAAGGAAGACGGGAATTTGCGAGAAAATTAAGTAAACAAGACATGAAGTGAAGACAAGGAGACTCACAAGACTTTAAGCGTAGCAAAAGGAAACCTTCCCAAACCAAATATGAGCTAGGAGGTTTCAAAGAGCAGCAGATGCTACCATAAAGTACCTGAAAAGAAACAAAACATACCGCGCATTATCCGAGAAAACAAAATTGAAACGGTAATTATGTGCAAAGAATTAAAAGAACGAGGTATAGCAGCTACAGTGGTCGATCGACCACTCTAACCAATCGATCGACCAAATTACCTGAATAAGGCTTCTTTCTTTGTCAGCGAATCGATCGATCGACCACTCTAATCGATCGATCGACCAAGTTACCCAGCGTGAACAGTTCCTCTCCACGAATTAACTCAATGAATTGAGTTAACTTGGTCTAATAACCTGTAAATGAACATAAAACGCGCCCAAAATTGCGCAAAAACCCAAAGTAACTGTCTAAGTCGAGCTAATTATTAAAGCACACAAAACAAATAAAGCTAAATGTATCAAAACCAAATCAAACAAAATGTTTAAACTCCGGGTTGCCTCCCGGTAGCGCTAGATTAGACGGTCCCAGCTCGACCCTGTTTTCCTTCAAACAGCCACTCCAAATAAGCCCAGTCAAAACAGCTCAAAGCACGAAGCAACCGATCAAATAACTGCGCATGTGCTACACAAAACTCTAAGTAGCACCATAAAATAGTAGTAGCATAGAAAATTAAAATGTAATAACATCTGAGTCTAACAAATTTCCTATGACAGCTCCTAAAAACATCCACAAAATTATTCCTCCCTCCGGATAAGGGCGGAATGTAAAAGCTCAAATTAGCGGCAGTGGAAAATTAGCGAGCTCGAGCATTTGACTCAAAAACAACGCGAGTAGAATTAAAATGCTCGGACGGGTAAGAAATGTGAGGTACAGAGTCCGGTCAACTAGGGGAGAAGGTGGATAATCGTCCCAAATGCATGGGGCGGTAAAGTCAAATGGGTCAATCGGGTCCTCTATAATTGGTTCATCTATAATATCGTCATACACATCTCAATTAACCTCAAGACTGTCAAAATTTTCCTCCTCACTCTCCTTATCGCTAGACTCATCAAGTTGGAGGTTCTCAAAGAGATCCTCCAAATCGACCCCACTATCAGTGCAAGAATCATAAAGGGGTTCTAAACTATCCTCATAAAAAGGATTGTCAACTACGCTAATGGTCTCCTCTATGTCTCCGTCAGCATTTTCTAGATTGGTTTCTAAGGTTTCACCCACCCCCTCATCTGAGTCAACATGAAGAGAAAAGTTGGGTTTAAGTGTTTCAACAACAAACCAATCAAAAAATTCTAATACCTCAATTACGGGGAGTCCTGTGAAATCCCTTTTTCCAATAGAATTTAGGTATGCTCGCGTAGGGTCAGTCACTCCATGGATGATAGTCAAGCATGTTTGGAGTTCAGAGAATGCATCTCGTCTGGGCTCGACCCACTCCATAAGCCTGGCGAAATAAGCGCCAAAAGTTTCGTTCTCTTCCTGCGGAAATCTCAGATAGAACGACATGAGAACGGTCTCAAGGAACCGAGGTTCCCTGAGACTAAAGAAAGAAAGACTAAAATTAAAAACAACTAAAAATTAGCGCTGCCTCCCCGGCAACGGCGCCAAAATTTGATACCGTCGTTTAGTATCAAAGTTAAATTTACAAATCCAAACTAAAACTATAGATAGTGATAGTAAGGGTCGAACCACAGGGAGGTAGGGAATTATTAGTTGCTTTCTATTTTAGTCTAAGGGTAACAATGAGGGGGGTTTTGATTGATTTATAATTAAACTAAATGCAAATAAATAAATAGGCAAATGAAACTGACGATGTAAACGATGATAAAAAGGATGCTAAGACGATCGGTTCATTGTAGCTACGACGAAGCAAGTCCTAGGTAAATCTGAAATAATCACGTAAGGTGGGAAAATAAGAAGTCCTCTCAGACCAACTTAACAAGTAGCGCCGCTCAGCCTAAGCTACTAGTCTCTAGGTCTCACTAATACTAGCTCACGCCCTGAAAAGTGATTCCTAATGCCTAAATTTTACTTATCTTACGATCTTAGTATAATTTAGTCATTCAATTGGTAGTCTATTGCCCTCCCCTCTCTTTCGATCTAATGGGTCGGTCAATTCCTAAGTATTTAACAATTAGCCTCTCTGTCTTTTATCAAAAATTGCAATTAAATCAATTGAACAATGCTAATTCTTACGCGATGCAGTCGATCGACCAGGTTTTCAGTCGATCGACTATTGACATCAGTCGATCGACCAAACCCCGAAACAGGTCTACCTATTCTACGTCGTCTACGCCACAAATTTCCTCACATCTTAGCAAAGGGTGATTACCTACGCATATTAAAATCGATAACAACAACGAAATTGAAATAAACGATATGGGAAAACATAATTTGAATGATTAAAGCAATAAAACGCAATAAAGGGGCTATGGTTCGGGATTCTAATCTAACAAATCTATGCTAATGACAAAATAAAGTAGAAACTGAAATTAAGGACAAAATAATACCGAAGTAGGAAGCAAGAATTGAATCCGAAAGCAAGCAAGGAACTTATTTGAGAAATTAATGTAAACTAAAGAACCCTAAATTTTTGATGATGAAAACTGCATCCTAAAACTGAAAGCTAAAGCTACGTTATATAGGAGTATCAGGCAACTCTTATTCCTAAACCTAATATACATTGGGCTTAAGCTAAATCTCGTCTTTAAATTCTCGTCAGACTCGTGGAGTGGTCGATCGACCACTTGGACCAGTCGATCGACCAACAAAGATCTTTGTCATGCAATGCATTCGACGATTCCTACAAAACAAGACCGATCTTAAAACAGCTGCCATTTCTTCGTTACTTGGTCAAATCAGGCGTTCTACGTGGCGTTGGAAAGCTAAGAGGATATGCTTTCACCTCCAATTGGAATCACTCGATTATCTGCCCTATAACTCGAGATATAGCCATCTGAAGCAGCCTGCAATGTCGAGAAGCATTCTGACGGTCTATAGACCATGTAGGTCAGTCTATAGACCACTGTAGCTGGCAATCCGCTTCTAAAACTCACGCAAAATACACCTTTCAGGCCTTGAAATGCGCACCAAGTTCACTTCTCGAGCTTTCCCTTCATGTCAAATGCTATGCTAAACACTTTGGGACGGATTTGGCTCATTATCTACTCAATTCCGCAATAATCTGCAATATTACATAAAAAGGCGGAAGTCGACGAAAAGGGGCAAATAGTAGAATAAACTACTAATAATAGACATAAAATGCGTGGAAATAAAGATGTAAAACATCATATTATAGACACGCATCAGAAAACACAAGTCAGTACTCAGGCCTTCTATCTGAAATCGGCAAAGAAAAAATTAGTACAGATGTCACCAGTGATGCAAGGTCTCCCAATATGGAGAGTCATAACATTTTCGGAGAGGTCTTAATATAGTGATTGGCAAAGTAATCGGTAATATGATAGCCTTTAGCAAGAATCAAGGAAATTGAAGTATGTTACCAAATGAATAGTGTTTGTATCCAATATAAGAAGATCCAGCTGCCCACCTCCACTCGCAGAGATGGCTGCAAAATGAGATCTTTAAGCTACGATATATAGAAGCGGCATCAATATCCTAATGCTTCAATGGCTAAAAGACTTCGTCCCCTAGACAATATAAATGATCCCAACCAATGAGAAAATGAGATTCAGTACGCTAATATTTGGTATTTTTGACTTGCATAAAATCAGAAAGTCACCAACGATTGAGAAGCAATATAAGACAAAAGCAGTTAGAGAGCAACGATCGAGAAATAATCATGGTATTAAATCTGGGTAGTGGGTGCATGACATTGTATTGCGGCCGACATATAATGGTTTTGTAGATTACTATGACCTAATTTTGGGACAATATCAGACACATTTATGACACGATGACGACATTGGCTCCGACAATATATTCCACGATCACATCTCGAACCGAGATTTAAGACAAACACCAGAACCACAATGTACATTACCGTGACAATTTTGCTCCAAAGAAAGGTAGATGATGCTCCAACTGATATGGCAACAGCATAAGCCATTTGGAGAAGTGATCTGCAAATCCAAAATACCTGGCAGGGTTGCAAATAAAGAAAATTAGTTATTATTAAATACGAGTAGATAATATGTTGTACACTAAAAGGTGTTCATAATATGGTCATTATTCAAGACTAACCTTTTTTTGTACTAATCGCACTGTGAATGATTGGATACCAAATATCTTATCACCTTCCATATCTGGCATGTCCTGCATTAAATCACAGTTCAATTAGCTTGGGTTAGTAAGCAACAACAGCAGATCTACATGATCAACAAACCCCAAGAGTGGTTTTTTATCGACTTTCCTTATCATTATATATTTATATATATTGGCACTGTAAACTTATTCCATGTTCTATATGAAAAATCGACTTCAAAGCCACATCTCAAGCAAAAAAACTAACGAAAAACAACTAATCAACCAATATAACACCAGTGATCAAACAATGAGGGTCTATTGCCAGATTATGTCTTCTGTTTACATGTCCAAATAATGATCATCATTGAACAAGACAAATAGTATGGCTACTGCACACACCAGATTCTGTGCTGGAAGGAAATCGCGAAACATCAGATACATATGCTACTTTACATTTGTCACCAAACAAGTAACCTGGTGAAACATAGTCCTCACCTTTAACTTGCTAGATACACTCCTTTAAATTGTTAGATACATACCTTTAGCTAGCTAGATACACTCCTTTATATTGCTAGATACATACCTTTATCTAGCTAGATACACTTTTTAAAGTTGCTAGATATAAACCTTTAGCTAGCTAAATACACTCTTTTAATCTGCTAGATACTTATCCTTAACTAGCCAGATACACATCTATGAAATGTTAGATACACTCCTTACATTACTAGATACACTTTTGTACCTTGTTAGATACACATCTCTCGCAACATAATTACACTCATTTATCTTACTAGATACACATCTATAGCACTCAAGATACACTCATTTAGATTTCTAGATACACTCCTCTACCTTACTAGATACACATCTATGGCATGCCACATACGCTCCATCAGTTTACTAGATACACATCTACATCTACATAAGTTTGAATCCACAACCAGTACAATAATCAACGCTGAAACACAAAGCACGTAAAAGAAGAGAAAATTCGCAATTCAAAAACTACCTCTCATTCCAAACTTAAATCTCCAATTAAGGCCATAAAATGTTCCAGCCACTGAGTATCATAAAATTGTCAGAGAAATAACACATACAGTTCTGGTGGCAAAAAACCAAATAAAGTTTATCCTATAAATGAGTGGGGCGGAAGGAATACAAAAAAAAACAGAGAAGTGTAAATTCAGTTCTGGTGGCAAAAAATCAAAATGCAAGCTCATAATATTTTTGCAGTTCTGGTGGAAAAAAATCAAATAAATTCCTATTAACAATGAACATACAAACACCAACTACAATCCATATCCTTCGCCGGTTCACCCCCATCCCCGACGCGACACGCCTCAATGCGCCACCATTGGAAAATACAAGACCAACCGGTGATATTTTTTTTGTAAAATTCAATCGAAATGCAAGCTCTACAATAAAAGAAGTAGGATTTCAGAAAAAAACTGTACCGTCGAAGAAATCGAAAAATTTAGAGCCAAAAACTGCAATTCATGGAAGTTGTTGGAAAATCTATAACTTGGTTGCTGGCAATAGAAGCGACAAAAGAAGAGCGGCGGCTTGCTGGCTTGATCTGCGTTTGAGAAGCTACAACGGATGGTGGTGGTGAGTGGTGGTGGGAGACGGAAAGTTAGTTGGGGTTGTGGATAAACATTAAAGATAAGGGAGATGGTGCCAGGCGATAAGTTTGGTTTTGCTGTTTTTAGATTAGTTCGTAGGGTTCATATTGAATATTAGTTAGCACCTGACCCCACCCCTATATATATATATATATATATATATATATATATATATATATATATATATATATATATATATATAGAATCGGGATCCTGTACGAACTAAAATAAGTTACGAACCGTACGAACCAATATAAACCTACTCTACAATCACAGACTTCAATCACTCTTATCCTCAAAAACCCAATCGTCTTCCATTTCCTTTATACCCAGATCCAACCTCTCTTATCATCATCCACCACCACAAGCTAGCTGTTGCCTCCGTCCAACGTCGGCGCTCCCTCCGACCACCCAAACGACGGTGCTGACCACCAACCTTCTCCATCAGATCTCCAATTTCCACATCGCAAGCGCCGCATCGTTGCTTCTCCATTACATCTCGTTCTTCATCCCTCTCTTTTTCACCGGAGATTTAATCACCACCGCCATTTTTCGCTGTCTTTCAATACATGGTTTATGTCCTCACGTACCACGGCGAGTTCCCGTTTCCCGGCGCATCCCTCCGACCATCGCTTTAGAACAGATCTAGTCTTATTATCTCTTTTCGACTAGATCTAATCTCTTCTCTATACGGCGGCGGCGTGATAATAGATTGTTGAATGGAGGTTGGTCGTGGTGGTGCTCGTGTTAAACTGGTGTTGGTCGTTGGGGTTGCATGTGGTTATGGCCGTGGAGATGTGTGGTGCTTATTTTGGTGTTATAGAAATATGGTGATCAGGTTGAGAAGTGGTGGTTTTTGTGGTTGCGGTGATGCTGGTGGTTGCGAACTATCATTAAAAAAGATGAAAAAAACGTCGCCGGCGATGTGGCCGACGTTGGGTTTGGGTGAGGTGTTGCTGTCGGCCGGAGTGCACGAAGGGGATATAGGTAATGTGGTTGATGTTTGACGTGGTGATTGTATATCGCCGGCGTCGTGAAGTAGTGTGGTTGTGTTCTATGGTGGTTCGGTGTTGTGTCAGTATACGGCTTTAACTGACGGTGGAAGAATCGTGAAGGAGTGAATCTGAAGTCGCCGTCGTCTTTTAGTGTGACAAATGATGTGTAGTCCGAATATTGGGAAAAGGAGTGGATGTGAAATCGCCGTCGTCTTTTAGGTCAACTTGGCAGTGGTGGTGGTGGCGGCGGTGGAGGCAGTGGTGGTGGTGGCGGTGGTGGGGGCTGGGATGACGGTGGTGGAAGCGGATACACAAAATACCCCTAGATACACAATATATTGATACGGGATACACTTGGTATTAATACGGGATACATGTGTACCCCGTATTAATATCATGTGTATCTAGAGTTACTAGCTAGTGTATCTGGAAATGCGTATCCGACATTAATTATATGTGTATCTGAGTTTGATAGCATGTGTATCTGGCTTTAATGACGCGTGTATCTGCAAAATAATATAAAATGTATCTCAAATAGTATAAAATGTATCTTGGAGTTAGTTTTAAAACTACCAAAAAAAATTAGTGTTTAAAAGGTGTGAAAGAATAAGAAGTGTATCTAGTAATAGAACAAAATGTATCCTAGGAAAAAAAAAAAAAAAAAAAAAAAAAAAAAAAAAAATCTGCCTAATTAAGCTAATTCGTACGGTTCGTACGATAACTCGATTAAATCGACTGAACCCGCCTATATATATATATATATATATATATATATATATATATATATATATATATATATATATATAGAAATAGGATCTCGTGCGAACTTAAAGTTCGGTGCGAACTGTGCGAACTATCTTAAATACGCGCGTTATACTAATCCATTCCCGTACTCCCTCTTTCATATTATTCCTTCATCCTCTTTCTCTCTCATCAACTCCCCAAACCAAACCCAACGCCTCCACCACCTGTATAAGCCGCCGACCTTCAATCGACAACCACCTTTCGACGACGACACCTTCGCCGACCATCCAGACACCAGCGATGCACCGGTTAGTGTTTTTCTCTATACTCGGCAACATTTCTTCCATGTTCTCGTTCGTCTCTTCCCTTCTCCGGCGATCGACTTCCGGCGAAGCCCCCTTCCATATAAACTTCATTTACGACATTCCCTTTATTATTTTCTATTTTTTATTGGTAAATTTGTAAAAAATGATTTATAAATGCCAGATCTATGAATTTGCAGGGAAAATTTCGAATGTTAATAACATTTTTATATTTTTAAATCGAAATGTTAATAACATTCTGATATTTTTAAAGAATGTTAAAACTGTATATTATGCGCTCAATATAACACCGGCTTCATCGGAGGTGGTTGGTGACATCTCTGGTGCCATTTGTGGTGGTCCACAGTAGCTGTGGTGGTGTTGAGGTGCTGGTAGGTGCCCGATGGTTGTAGTAATGGTGGCTGGATGGTGGATACATAAAATATCAACCCAGATACATGTGATATTATTAACGGATACACATGGTATTACTACCGGATACACAAATCGAGATGTGTATCCAGTGGTAATAACATGTGTATCTGAGGTAGTAATATGTGTATCTTGCTAGTAACACCATGTGTATCCTCTACCATCTTGCTTGTCAGCACATCCATGATTTATTACTATATAATTTATCTGATGGTGTCTAGCCTACCTAAGGCGTTGGAAGCATATGCTCAGAATTTTGTCCATTTGTGATTGATGTGGCTGTTTGTTTGAGGAGTTGTGGTTCATGGGTTGGGTGATAATGTGGGCAGTAACAATCGAGAAATCGTGGTGGTGTTGGTGACGACGGTTTTCGGGGTGAATGGTGGTTAATGGGTGGCGGGTGTGATGGTAGTCTAGGGTGGTATCCTCATGGTGATAATGGCGAAAATAAACATGATATTTGTGGTAATAAACCTTTTTAATTTTATATGGGCATGCTTGATTAAATTGAGAATCAACAACCATTTAATTTTGTATGAAGTTGATATTTGGTCGGTATAAGTTTTGTATAGTTTCCTTGTTTCTTGCTTGTTTTTATTAACGGTGTTGCTCTTTCACATACGCCTTTTACTCTTTCACATACTTTTTTTCATAAAATTTCCATTCTCTACCCTTTTCCTAAATCTAAACAAGTTAGGTTTTTTATGTACCATTTTCCCCCTAAAATTAAAACCTAATTCTTCTAAAACTTAAACAATGGATTACAATTCTTCAAATTCTTCAATTAATGAAGTAATACTAATTTGTTTACCTATTATTAAAAACTTGTTTATTGTTTATTAATTATTTTGTCTTAAAATTAGGGTTTTATAATCACACTAAAAGTTCTTTAATTATGTTGATGGTGGAAGGCATGTTGAGTGGTGGGATGTGGGCGGTGGTCGGAGTCGTAGGGGTGGGGCGTTGCGGGGGCGGCGAAGTTGCACGGAGGGTTACTGTTCATTGGTTTTTTTTTTTTTTTTTTTTTTTTTTTTTTTTTTTTTTTCTTCGTAAATCATTATTTGTTTTTTTTCCGTAAATCATTACTCCGGTAGGCATAGGGTCGGCCGGAATAATGGGTTTCCGGCGAGGTGTTGGTTAATGGAGGTGTGTGGTGGTTAATGGAGATGGATGATGGTGATTTAATGGTGAAAGGGGATTATGAAAGGGAGAAAAAAATTGAATGTGTAAAGGAAGAAAGAAATGAGAAGGGTAACAGTGTAAATTACGTATGTGAAAGAGTAAAAGGCGTATGTGAAAGAGCAATACCCTTTATTAAGTTGCTTCATTTGGGACTTGATTAAGTAATCAAGTTGCTTAAGAATTTATGGAGATTTGTATTGGGAATTTTTTTGAGACTCCATTACTTGAGTTATCTACAAATAATGGAAGAAAATTAAGAAGTACCTCACTGTAAAGGATCAGGGCCTCAGGGGTGATTCTTTGCACATTCAATTTTTTCAGTCAAGCAGTGCATTTCCGTACATAAAGAATAAAGACCTATACGGAGACTTATTCAAAGGTGCCACGCCTTTTTTAGTTATAGCAGATCGTTGTTTAGGTAACATATCATATTTTTGGTGCATCATGTCAATCTTGCATTCAGAAAATTCCATTTCTGCATAGAGCTATTCTTGAGCCGTCCCGCCATGAGGCCTTTCACATCTGGCCTGTTGTATATTGGGATTGGACAAGCGTTTTGGAGATTGAACTTGAACAGCGTTAAGCATGGCCGGCTAAACACTAATTATCGGATTATGTATGTTTAGCCATGTGGTGATGTCACGCAGATGAATCGTATAACCACAGTAGTCAGCCTTTCTTGGAGTGTCCTTGTTCTGGTTTTAAACTCATTTGATCTTCATGTCGTGATGACTCGTGTACTTGACTCATCTTATGACTAAACTAGCTCTCTGTTTAGTTCTATACATTATTTATATGACGAAAACTAATTTGACATTGAACTATTTTGTTAGGCAATACACGTTTGCTATCCATTTCTTTGCTTGAAGCTTGATATGCATTTACTGAAGCAAAGAGAGTCCAAGCTGCGTGCACGTCTTGAAGTGAAGAGACATTGAAGGTTTGTATGCATGTTGCACCTTTCAGATTTCACATTGGATTCATTATGGATGATTTCTCTATTTTATATGCGTCCTGTAATGCTGATTCTAGGTTAATTAGGGAGTACAATCCAATTACGAACAGTCATGCCTTTTATGATGAGTAAAACTAGCCTACTTGTCCTTATAAGTTTTTAACCCTAATTTCCAATCACAAGTTCCCATAATTGTCCAACCCCTTCAAACAACTCCAGGAGGCACATAACAATCCGGTGTCGACACTGATATCGCGGTCTTTATCGTCGGCCGCCGTCGTCTGCTCGTGTCTGAAATTTTTAGGAGAATAATATACGATATACCAGTGGAATAAAAATTAAAATTAAAATGGAGAATTTCGACTAAAAGTCTGAAATTTTCCATTGTTCGGGAGGTGAACGCCTCCGCTAGCCCCCCTTTAGCTCCACCTCTGAATGTATGAGATTTTGATATTACAAAATTTGGGTTGTTTGTTTACGTTTAATATATTTGATTCTTAACTATTCTAAAGAATGCTTTTTTTGTGTACTAATATCGGGGCATTGGTTACTACTGAAAACTTCATTTGATGAATGTAACAAATCTTTGTTGCAGCTAAATTGGCAGCAGATAGTGTCGCCAAAGTAATAGACAGATTAGGGAGGAGATAGCCTTGGAGATTACAAAATTGAAAGATGCCATTGGTGTCGTTCCTGGTTTGGCTGTGATCCTTGTTGGTGATAGAAAGGACTCGACAATTTATGTTCGGAATAAAAAGAAAGCCTGGGAGGCAGCATGGATTAATTTATTTGAAGTACATGTGCTCGAAACGTCAACGGAGGAAGAAGTGCTTGACTCTATCTCCAGGTTTTCATTATTACCACTGGATATATGTGTATCCGTTAGTAGAACCATGTGTATCTGGAGTATTAATTTGTGCATTCGGGATAATTAAACTAAATGAAATCTAAATAAAATATGCAGGGCAAAGTGAAAACAAAATTGGGTTCAAGGTCACCAAATTGCGACAACAAATGCAATGAATATCACCCATGCACAGAGGTTTGAGTCTCCAACCCAGGGAGTTTCAATTGGGTCCGACACTTGCAGAGTTGCACCTCAGTCACTTCAAGAGTTTTGGATATGACTCATACAGTATAGAAGAGTGCAAATACAATAGATTATATGAAGGAACCAAATGTCTTTACCGTTTTACATTCTAACAAATAGCGCCCCATATGGCACGCGTTGTTTCAACGCTTTACTTATTCGTTCCAACTCTTTATTTTTCTATAATTATTTATTCAGTTAATCACTTTGTGAAATGATTTTAGTTAAAAATTGTGTGATAATTTGAAGACCATCAAGTTTGCAAGAGTGGAACTAGGGACTATAAATTAAAACTTTGAAATTTTTAGTTAAAATTTGTACAGGGTAGAAGTTACTAGTTCATGTCTTGCATGAAATATTTGACTCCATTACTATAAATCCTTTTTTCCTTTTTACTAGTTTATTTTGGTGCTTTTATGGGAGATACATTCTTTAAGTTGCTAGATACTTACTTTTAGCTTGCTAGATACACTCTTTTAAACTGTTAGATACATACAATTAGTTAGCTAGCTAGATACACTAATTCTAGGTGCTAGATACATATCTCTAGCTAGCTAGATACATTTCTTTAAATTAATAGGTACTTACCTTTAGTTAGGTAGATACATTCCTTTAAGTTGTTAAATACATATCTCTAGATAGCTAGATACATTTAATTCTTGATTCCTACTTCAGTTTAGTTCCGAATGATTATGACAGGTTTATATTAGTGCATTTAAGACCTTGATTAATCATTTGATATTACCAATAGTTGGACAAAAATCATCCATTTCCGATAGACATAAAGATCCATTACTCTATGGTATTAATATAGGTACATTTCCGACATCCTTGTAATATTCATAATATATACAATTTCCACGTTCTTGTGGTTCACCGTAAATAACCCATCTCATTTTGTGAAAATGCTATTTTTCTCATATAAAGCACAAACAATAGTACATTTAAAAGGTTATTCGGGATTCAAACCGCGTAAATAACTTAGTACAATATTTTAATATCTAATCGTAACGTTAGCTCAGGACCTCATTGGTGACGCACAACTTAAGAAGCTCTTAAAGCGGTTGAATTTGCAATGTTTATTTTTTAAAATATTCCCGCAAAATAGAGTTGTATGCGCTTAGAAAAAGGCAGAGGCATTGCATAAGCAAAAAATAGAGACAACATTGTAATTACTTGAATAATAATAAAATAATAATAATGTGAACAAACAGACATTGGTTTTCCATAATTAACTTAACCCAACAACGAACACCATCATTATCATCGACAATAAGGTGGAGCCGCGCCGACCACCGCCGCTCTCAATGTAGTGATCACCTAAACGACCACAAACGCTTTTGATTCGAAGCCTACACTACCTAGATATACATATTACCTAGTCTAGATACACATATCAGTGCTCTCGGATGCATAAATCATACATGTATCTGGTGATAGTACTTCATGTATCAACCACCCCCAACGGCCTAAACTATGAGCTACCACCATAACCATGACCATCCCTACCACCACCACCAACTAACACCACACCATACCACACCACTACCACCCCTGACGCACCCCGAACTAACACCACATCCACCACTTCAATCCTTGCCACCGTATCAACACCATAACTCAACACCTTTCTCGATGAACCACTCCGAAAAAACTGATTCACCACAACAAGGCGCCAAGACAACGCACCAGCCTTGCTTTCCGTCATCTCAAGCCTTACCGTCGAGCCTTCACATGAAAAATCAATTTCAACCACGCACAAGCAGCACTCAACCTAAAGCACCGTCACAAGCAGCCATCATATCCACCCATTCGACTCATTCTGTTACCATTTCCAACAACCCACAAACACCGCATCATCGTCGGCATTCTCCTTTCGGCACCACTAGTTGACCCATAATTAGTCGACGAAGACATTTCCGAGACCAAATGTTCCAACTAGGCCATAGTTACCAGTTTGTTTTGAATTTTTACTTCGTTTTCAGTAGATCTATAGTTAAAATCACAATTTTTAAGTGTGCCCACAACGTTTCTCACCGGCGTCGGCATCAGGTTAGGAGAATGGGGATGAATGTTGATGAAATGGAGGTACGGGTTTGAGGATAGAGAGATAAGAGGTGCCGTCGTTTCTCCGGTGATGTCGTCGGTGCTCCGGTGATGCCGCCAGTGTTGTCGGATCAATTGCAGTGAATGATGATGGTTAGGTATCAATGAATGCGTCAATGGTGCTCGTAGTTCTCCTCTGGAGATGTAAAATATTTTATTGATCTTATCCAATGGTTATTGACAGAAGGGGTTTTTGAGTTAGTTCGTACGATTTGTACCTGACCCCGACCCTATATATATATATATATATATATAGAGGCAAGATCCGGTGAGTTTGACACTTTTCGTGAGTTTCCCCCGCATATATAAGCAAATGAGTTGACAAAACCCAATCATCAAATTTTGCGACGTCATTAATCTCCTGCTGTTTCTCTATCTTTCTCCCCCTTTCTCTCTCTACTTTTGATCAAAACACTCTGTTCTTCGATTAATTTTTGATCAACAAAATCACGCAAGAAAAACACAATTCATGATCAACAAATTCATCAATTCTTCAATTTTTTTTTGTGAATCCATAATTTTACAAACAATTCATTCACTATTTTGATTTTCTCAATTGAAACTATCAATTTGTTCATCAATTTTTCTTGAAACCCTAATTCTTCAAATTAAATGAAGGTATTGATTTTTCTTCCGATTTCTTAATTAATAATCGAATAACTACGATAATTGAATCAAATAACAAATTATGACTTGATTTACGTGTTTTTTCCATAATTTTCAAAGATCAACGGTGTATGTTCTTGATATTATTTATTTCTTAGCTAATAATCGAATTATTTCAGTGATTTCAGTAGCTATTGAAATTAAATAAAAATTCTAATCAAATTTCTGTGATTTTCAAGAGAATGATGAATTCTAATGATCGAATGATGAATTATGATGATCAATTTTTTTTCTCATCAAACAACGATGAATTCAGGTGAAAATATGTGTAATTCAGATGATCAATCTCGTTTTTCATTATGTTGATTACTTTAGTAATGTAGTTCGTTATGTTGTTCAATTATTGTAATATATAAACTCGATTATTGTAATGTAGAAACTCGATTATTGTAATGACTAAAGTCGATTATTCTATATGTGATTCGATTATTGACTCGTTAATTGTTTAAAGTCGATTTTAGTTATTTTACAATCCGATTACTTAATGGGTGTTCTGTTAAGTTATATTTTTCTTTTTGGTGATTTGCAGGTTGAATCACGATAGACGCGGATAATTGACGTTCAATGGAAAAATTGATGTATATACTTGGTCATTTTTTGTTAGATTTCATCTTGTTTAATTGAATAACTCGGTTATTGTAATGTAGAAACTCGATTATTGTAATGTAGAAACTCGATTATTGTAATGTAGAAAACCCGATTATTGTAATGTAGAAACTCTTGTATTTGTAGTTATTCCAATGTAGAAACCCAATTATTGTAATGTAGAAACTCGGTTATTGTAATGTAGAAAACTCAATTATTGTAATGTAGAAACTCTTGTATTTGTAGTTATTCCAATGTAGAAACCCGATTATTGTAATGTAGAAACTCGATTATTGTAATAAACTCGATTATTGTAATGTAAAAAACTCAATTATTGTAATGTAGAAACTCTTGTATTTGTAGTTATTCCAATGTAGAAACCCAATTATTGTAATGTAGAAACTCGGTTATTGTAATGTAGAAAACTCAGTTATTGTAATGTAGAAACTCTTGTATTTGTAGTTATTCCAATGTAGAAACCCAGTTATTGTAATGTAGAAACTCAGTTATTGTAATGTAGAAACTCTTGTATTTGTAGTTATTCCAATGTAGAAACCCAGTTATTGTAATGTAGAAACTCAGTTATTGTAATGTAAAACTCTGGTATTTGTAGTTATTGTAATGTAAAAACTCAATTATTATAATGAGTAAATCGTGTTATTATATTGAGATGAAACTCAAATATATTCAAATTTGTATCTTGTTTTTGTTTTCATCTTGTTTAATTGAATAACATGATTGGTTATTGAATGACCTCACAAAATGAATACAATAACTTGTATGTATTCAAATAACTGGTTTTGTGCATCGAAAGAAATTAACAAATTGAATTCAATAATTGCTCTTATGCATTGAAATAACTGGCTTGATTCAATACAATAACCATGTTTCAAAAACATTGTATTACATATTCACATCAGTATCCAAAATTACAACTAATAATAAAAACACATCACTAATTATTCTAGTTCTTTGGGTGAGCAACACCTTTTCGACAACTTGTTTAATTCTTTTTCCACCCACCACCCTTCTTCGACTTTAGAACGTGATCCTCAACCTGCAATATGTCCTTCCTGAGATCATTCACGTTCTGCAAAAGACATGCTCTTCCATCATTTACCTTCGACATCATCATAATACCCACCATCTCAAGCCGTATAGATAGGGATCCTGTCCAATTTTCGCTTTATCATCGACATAAAGATCATCCTCTCATATGTGAGCATGTGATACATGGTAAAAAAATCCCGATTCATTATCGTTCATCTGCTTTGTTTTTCATTCAAAATTAACATCAACAATTTTGAATGTAGAAACGACAATCCCTTCTTTTGCTATTGTCCTTGTTTTCAAAAAGTCACATAAGCAATCAACCTACCACATGCACAAACAATAACTCGGTTAAATTAGCACTAAAGAGAACATAACAGATTATATCCCAAGATAACGAACAAGAAGTAACTATAAAATACAATAACTGAGTTTCAATAATAGAATAATTCGGTTAAAGTAATACAATAACTATTATTAAACAGATTATACACTAACACAACAAAACAAGCAGTACAAGATAAAATAACTGAGTTTGAATAATACAATAACTCGATTAAAGTAATACAATAATCGAGATGTAATGCAACATTAAAAATCCCTATATTACAATAACATCATCAATATATTACAATAACGAATAATTTCAACAAACAAATTATCTTCATTGCAACAAAAGCACAATGAAATCACCAAAAACAAGAAAGAACAACATCAAAATTCAAAATCAGGTACAAAAACGCAAAATACAATTACGAAACCCTAGAATTATGCGAAAACAATAGAAAATGTAATTTAACAACAAAAACACGACAAATTGAACTGCATAATGAAAACGATTGAATAAGTTGAAGAATAGACACACAAAAGACTAGAAATTCAAGCAAAGAAAAATAAAAATGAAGTTCAAAAATAAACAAAAAATAGTATAATAAGAGGAAACGATTACACGATTGCAAAATCAAGATAAAGACGAAGTAGATCTATTGAGCGCGAAGAACAAGCACGAAATCGCTCTAAAAACGGAGAGAAATTGAAGATGAAGAGCACGAAATAATTGAAATTGATTATCGACGAAGGTTTTTTTTTTTTTGTTACGGCTTTTTAGAGGGAGAAGAAGGAGAGAGAGAGTGATTTTTATAATAATGAGGGAGATTGAGAGAAAAGTGGGGTTTTATAGCTTGAGTAAGTTTTAATCTCAGCCATTCATCTTAGATTAGATTAGTGGTCCAGATTTAGAGGGGTAACTCACCAAACATGACCCAACTCATATGATCCTAGTTCTATATATATATATATATATATATATACTTCCTCTATTCAACTCCACTCTATCTATTTCACTTTTGTACACTATTCACAATTGTGTAGTCAATTTCGATTTTCTCTCAATACGTAAGTAGAAATATATTCATGTGAGATCTTGTTTGATTCGTCTTTACGAGTACATTAAAAATATGTAACTTTTATAATTTTTTTAAAAACGTAGCTAACGATATTTAGCACGTAAAACTCGCGTTGACAAACGTGAAAAAGGAAAGTGGTAGAGTGGACTTGAATGGAGGAAGTATATATATATAAAAGAGATTGAATCATGTGAGTCCACCCATCTTAAATGAGTCCTGTGTCCCATTTTAGGCCGTTGGATCAAGGCAGATCAACGACTGAGATTAACGATTGTAAGTTAGGGTAAAAACGTAATCTACCACTAACAAAACATGCGTTCACTTGACAGCACCATTCATTCACTCACTTCTCTTTTTCTCTCCTCGTTTATTTTCTCAGGATTACAAGCATGTGTCTTTCAATCTTCAAGTTTGCTGTATGAATCTATGATGGTGAGTCTTTTATTTTCTCAAATTCTTTTTTATTTTACACTTGTTTCCCTTTACTAATTTCTTCATTTTCTGTGCAAATTTATTAATTCCAATTGATTCCTAAATATCGAAACCCTAACTTATGCTTACAATTTGTCAATTGCATTGAAATTACTGAATTAAGTTTGATAATTAATATACTTTTGATGTCGTTTTTCAATCTCATGGTATTTATGTTCGAATTTCTGAATATTTTGTCTAAATATTTTCGTGTTTGTGTTTCAATTATTTATTTCAGTTTTCGTTCAACTTCGTGATCATTTGAATACTTCGTTGATTGATTATATGACGTTATTATGTGCCTGACGATTTTCTTAGCTTTTGATTGCACTTCTACTAAATATCTAATTGTCCTTGTAAATTGTAGTTAGAATCAATCAGTTTTAATGTTTTTATGTTCATTGTCGTTAACAATTTCTATTATATATGATTGATTGATAATATTTTAATTGTGTTACTTTATTGTTATAACTGTGTTACAATGATTTTATAGAAGTGTTATTTTTAGAGGTATAGCTATGTAATAATGTTATATGTATAGTCGTCTTCTTCATAACTGTATGCAGGGAGGAGTGATAAATGAGCGATGTTATGGATGCGGACGTTGCCTTCCTATCTGCCCATATGACAAGATAAGTGAGTACCTATTTGTAAGCATTTTTTTAGTTTTGTCATATTTATCTTTACTTGAGGCTCATTGAATTCTTGCAGAAGCAATTACATACTTACAAGATGTTGCTGCTACTGCTCAACTCATTAGACGGAATGATGGATACAATTGAAATCCACACAAATGGAAGGTAAAATCATTTTTTTTTAAAAAAAAATATTTGTGCTTGTAGTTTTAGTAAAGCTATCTAGACTTTTAACAACAATGAAGAACCTTCTTTTTTAGGGACGTTTTTCACTATTTCAACAGAATTTGAGTTTGTTTTAATATGTTCCATTGTCAGCTGCTATAGTTGATGTTTCTCTGACCTGCAGTAATTACAGGCAGACAGCTTCTTCGAGGAACTATGGAATGGACTGAGTGATTCCATTAGCTACTTAGAGATTAGTAGCAGTAGGATTAAATCAGCTACTTTAGTGATATACAGACTGTCGAATGCCTCCGTAAACAAACAAAAAGAGACATGCTAAGAAAGTCAGAGTTTAATTTCACAAGTCAATTGCTACATCTTACTCTCGCCTCTTATTTGTAGATTTGTGCACTCTTGTTGATTACTGAAATTTTAGAATGTCTATTGTTTCAGTCATCTTTTAAAATTGGTTTGACAGGTTTCGCAACTCAAGGTCACGAATCTCCACATATTTCTTTAATGTTTACATATTATTTCCCTGGTTTGAATACATGTTGACTTCTGTCTAAAGTAAGCATTGATTTTTACCAACCTATTCATTTTAGGCAACTATTTGTATGTTTAGATTGCTGGTTTTCTATAGTTGGATAATGTGTTGTCCTTCTACTTCCGGTACCAATTCAAAAAGCAAAATGTGAAGGAAGGTTCGAGGCTTTACGTGAATTTGGTGTTCACATAGACCTTTTTATAGTGATTATTGGTTATCGCCTTTCACTAGTGCAGGTTGATGGTTGTTAGTTGCTCTAGGTTTTGATTGCCTTTGCAGGCCGTCGCGGAAAATTAGTGGTGTTTTTCTCATGCCAACTGGATAATGACAACTAGTTAGCTGGTGAATGATGATAAATTCTCTATTTTGGTACTTGATCGTCTATTAGCTCAAAAGGTAGAGCATTGCATTGTTGTGCAAGATGTGGGTTCGAGCCCCACATAGACGAACCTACATTGTTTTTATGGTTTTGAGTAACACCAAGTAAAGTATGAAGTAACAATACTTATTCAATAGAGCAACAATAGTTATATTATAGGATGGATCTAATTGTATATATTATTACTCGAGTAACACTAGCTACCCTTTAAATAACACTGCTTACTTTATGAGATAACACTAGTCATAATATAAAGTAACACTAATTACTTTGTGAAGTAACACTAGTAACGCTATAAAGTAACAATAGTTATCTAGTTACTATATAAAGATAAATGTGTTGCAACAATTATAAACATATGTTACAAATAAACAGTAACACTGATTATATTGAAAAATAACACTAACTATTTTACTCCCTCTATTACAGTGATATGTTTACACTTCCTTTATTTTGTGAGGGGGGAAGTGTAAACATATCACTGGGACGGAGGAAGTATTTTTTAACACTAAATATTTTATGTTGTAACACTAGTTACTTTATAAAGTACCATTGTTTACTTGAGGTCAACACTAGCTATTTTATAAAGAACCACTAGTTAATTTATAAATTAACACGGGTTATTCTACGGAGTAACACAAGTTATATTATAAAGTAACGCTGTATGTAACAACTTATTAGACTATGCGGGAGTCGAACCCATATCCTTGTACAAGATTGCACATTGCTCTACCATTAAGCTAATAGCCTTGAAAGAAATTGTGACCTCAAGAGTAGTCCATACATCATAACAAAACGAGTTCAAACACAATCTCATTAAAAAATACATTATTGGTCTTCATCAATACGACGAATCGGGGAGTAGAATAGGCCACCATAAGAAATACGTGTTACAATACCAACAAGTTGTGTTACAATAATACTAGTTCGTATGTTGTTACAATATTGGACAATATGTGTCACAATAACCACAATTATGTGTTATAATCACACAATTTCTACAATTCATTATAAGAAAAGAGTTTCATATATAAAATAGTATGAATATTCATTAATCGAATAGAGGAACACACAAATTTTAACAAACACACACTAATCACAATAGAACAGAAAAAAAAAATGTGTTTTAGCTTAAAGAATTAGTGTTGTTTTTTTTTTTGGTGAAATGTGAGTAAGTGTGACACCCCTCGTTGAGGTAACTAAAAGTAACTAGTAAATCGTGGCGGAAACACGAGATTTTTAAAACTTTTAAGGCTTCTAATGAAGTCCAACACGAGGCATCACCAACACGATAAATAAGTTTAGATAGTTAAGTTTAAGTTTACAACACAAGTCTATTTATTGGGGAAAAGATATCCCACGAATTAACATAAGTTCAAGAGTAGGTGAGTCTATCAAGTGATAACTAAATAAGGTCCAAGGTAAGAACTCGCTAGCTGACACGGTCTTCCCCACTTAAGCTTCATCACCAACCTGTCATTCATAATAAATATGAAAGCCACAGTCAGTGGGGAATAACTCGGGGTTCTCCCAGCCACAATATGTCAAAATACAAGTAATCAGGAATTTAATTAAACGAACAAGCATAAGAATAGATACTTACGGTAATAAGAAAATCATGATTAGTAAGCATAGGGGAATGGGAATAGAAGTACACAAATGAGAGAAGAATTATTAGGTCAACTGTCACATATTAACTCGACTCAAATGTAAGACAATTACAAAGAATGGACGGACAAGACGGACAACCTAGACTCCAACCTCCTGGTAGGACGACGATCATAATACGGCCCTAGTCTAAACCTGGATCCAGACTCTCGGGATGGACGTCACCCGATTCGACATGCGGTGACCTATCCGCATCCAAGACTCGATACATGGCACACAGACCGTAACCAAAGGTCGAGTAACCCCAAATCGGAAACATGGCACACAGTCCGTAACCAAAGGTCCGAAGAGGCGGAAGGATAATCCAATGCGGAAACATGGCACACATATCCGTAACCAAAGGTCCGAAAGGGTAAATAAGGAATGTCAAGTCGTCACACAATGTAAATCGTCACACTTGGATCACAAATACGAGTAATAATGATTGCACAAACATAACGTAAACAATCCATGTGAAACATGTATAAGTATAAGATTATAATAAATATCAGGTGCTCCCATGATAAAAGAGTGTCAATACACCATACACAAGCATTAGAAACAAGTTTAAGATGCATACCCAATATGAAACATAAAACCCAATCTATAACAACAAGTTTAGTACTCGACCACAACAAGGGTCAACTTCAAACGATCATAACTTGAGTTCTATACATGATAATGAGGTGAAATTAGTTGGAGGTGATAGTTTATCCTCTTACGGTTCTAACGGTAGGTCATAAGCCTCAAACAGACAAGTAACGAAGAAGTTATGGCCATTTTACGAAAACTGGTCCAGGCTGTGTGCGCAGCCTGCGCAAATTCACTGATTTGCACGACACAACAAATTCATCTTTATCCCCAAATCATTTTTTTATCATGCCATTACCATCCCAATTGCACCATATATTATCCAAGTAACTTTATACAAGTATTAAGGGTGAAATCAAAGCATAAAAGAGGGATTAAAACACAAGGTTCGATTCAAATTCAAACAATTCCAAACTAACAACTTCATGACATAATTAAACACAATTATTAAGCATGAATAAGACGGATTCTTTAATAATTCATCCATGTATACAAAAGACTATAAACTTCTTCAAACCACCAAGAGAGATTCCACACAAAACTCAATCAACAACAAACAAGTAAAAACATGTAAAGAATTTAACTGTAACACACATGTGAACAAACTATAACATATATAAACATCCAAATTGACATAATGTCGAGTAACCCATCACCGTTACCTTTTTTCACTTCAATCTTCTATTGAGTCGTCAATGATGTAGCTATCCTCCTCCGGGTTGTCCAAATTCTCCCCTAAACACAAAAATCAAGATATTGAGTCAAGAACCCATGTTCTTGTAAGATGAAAATTCTGAAATAAGAGAGAAGATGGTGGCTTTCTTACTTAAAAAGAAGGGAAATGAGAAAAGGAAGAGAATGGCGCGAAAAGGAACAAGATTGGTGAAGAATTGAATGAGATATGGTGATTTTAGGGTTGAGTGAAGATGGTTCAACAATGGTGGTGTAACACTCCCATACTCCAAGTGCCTTACCAGGACCACCCAAGTATAAGGATATTACCATCTCGGTTACCCGAGGCAATGATAATCAAATAAACAATAACGAAACAATGTTTAAATAGAAATACTTTAGTGAAAGGTTACAATCCAAAAACCAAACCAAAATACGAACAAGTCTCAAACCAACTGTCTAACCAGCTAACTGAAATGTTTATGAAAACTACTAAGCTATAGCGGAAGACTTCTATCATCAGACCGTGGCACATCCCAGCTATCCCAGTACTCAACTCATAACTGCTCAATATCTACTCACCATCCCCGAATGGATCACCGCAGGTTTTAAAACAATAAACCGGGTCGCATTTATTCACACAATTTATATAACCAACAATACAAAGAATCAAGACAAATCAAACAAATCACACACAATCACCCACTCCAATCAATCTCCATCACCGATCGTCCACTTGGACCACCCTGCCAGTGGGGGACCGCAGCCGTACCCACCAAATCCCCGCTCATCATACCGAGCGATAACCATGTCCCATTAATGTGCACATCCCCTTCCGTGGCGGGTTCCATGAAGGGCGGAACTAGGGCGTGAAGCCACTCCCGCAAGTGACTCCACTCAGCCGAGAACGCATCTCGAGAACCAGAGACAAACAATCACAATCACAATATAACATCAACAACCGTCTGAATCAATCGACAATCACTAACTACAGCACAATCACCACACATTATGTAACTAATACTGAGTAGGGAAACCCTACCTGGAAAGTACAACAATCAGACGATCTCACAGCTGATATCAAAACACTTCCTCTACGAATCCTCCTCCTAATATACAAACACATAATCACTACCAATCATGCAAACAACAAAACCCCCAAATCCTCAAATTAGGGTTTAACCAACTTTAAAGAAACATTATAAAAACGGTATATAGGTCTTACCCTCGACGTAAGGATCACAACGGTATAAAGAAAGGTGAAATCCGACCTTCCAAGCTCCGAGATTTGCCAACAATGCGATTAAAGAGAACGACGTAGTTTGATTTCTCTTCTCACAGTGATTAGGTTTTAAAAAGTGTTTTAAGAACAATGGCGGAAGTATTATATACTCTAATCGCATTATTAACAAAACCCGAGAAATCATCCCCCGTAAACCGGCTACTCGATCGAGTAACTAAGGTACTCGATCGAGTGCCCCCTTACTCAATCGAGTATCCACGTTACTCGATCGAGTACCCAACAGGTCAGAAACTATATTAATCTGCAACTCGCCCTTATTCGACAGAGTAAGGCCTACTCGATAGAGTACCCAGAGACTCATAAATACGTAGTATTACAGTCTTCCCTCCTTAAAGAGAACTTCGTCCCCGAAGTTCAAACCACAACAAAACAAAGACACACACTACGCACTCCCGACTCAACAACCAAAACAAAACTCAACATAAAACATGTTACTAACCCAAACTCAACCTGACTCAACGACAACAACCATACCGACACAACATAAAAAGGGTATAAAACTCTTAAAAACTATTTGCGATCATCTCCTACCCCCCTAAAAGAAACAAGGTTACGTCCCCGTAACCATACATACCTGATCAAAAAGGAAAGGGTAACGCTCTCTCATTGCATCCTCTGCTTCCCATGTAGCATCCTCAGTCTCGTGGTTAGACCAAAGGATCTTAAGCAAAACTGTCTCACCACTCCTAGTCTTCCTAACCTTCCGGTCAAGAATCTGCTTAGGTACCTCAAGATATGATAAGGACTCATCTAGCTCTAAGCTCTCTGCCTCTAACACATGTGACAGGTCACTCACATACTTCCGCAGCTGCGATACATGAAACACATTATGCACTCTCTCTAACGCAGCCGGTAAAGCCAGACGATATGCAACCTCCCCAACTCGCTCTAAGATCTCATAAGGCCCGACGAAATTCTGACTCAGCTTGCCTTTCTTCCCAAATCTCATAACCCCACGCATAGGAGACACTTTCAGAAGAACCTTATCCCCAACCTGAAACTCTATATCCCGGCGATGTAGATCTGCATAACTCTTTTGCCTATCCTGAGCTGCTCTCATCCGTTCCCTGATCATCTTAATCTGTTCAACCATCTCATTTACCATCTCTGGTCTTAGAACCATCGCCTCAAAGATCAAGTCGTCCCAACATATCGGACTCCTACATCTCCTCCCATATAAAGCCTCAAACGGTGCCATGCCAATACTAGTGTGGTAGCTGTTGTTGTAAGAAAACTCTATCAAATCCAACCTTTGTTCCCAGCTACCACCAAAGTCCATCACACAAGCTCGCAACATATCCTCAAGAGTCTTGATCGTTCTCTCGATCGACCGTGCACGTCGCAGGATGAAAAGCTGTACTCATCTTCAAAGTTGTTCCCAAAGATTCCTGCAACTTTTTCCAAAAACTTGAGATAAATCTCGCATCTCTGTCAGATACTATGTCCTTAGGGACTCCATGTAACTTAAGCACATTCTTCCGATAAGCCAAAGCTAATTGTGCTTTAGTCCATGTATCTTTCATTGGCACAAAGTGAGCTGACTTGGTCAGTCGATCCACTATCACCCATATCATGTTGTTACCCTGTTGTCTCTTTGGCAAACCCACGATAAAATCCATAGAAATGGATTCCCACTTCCACTCAGGTACCTCTAAAGACTGAATCTTACCTTGTGGTCGTCGCTGTTCCCCTTTAACTCTCTGGCATGTCAAACAACGGGCCACAAACTCAACTGTTTCTTTCTTCATCCCAGGCCACCAAAACGTGTTCTTCAAATCCTTGTATAGCTTGTCACCACCTGGATGTACTGAGTACGGTGTACAATGTGCCTCTGTCATGATTGTCTTTTTTAGCTCCTCATCATTAGGGACACACCACCTACCATCGAACCTCAAACTACCATCTGTATGAATAGAGAATCGAGACACTGTCCCTTTCTCTACTCCAGCTTTCCACTCAACCATCTTAGGATTCATATCCTGTTTACCTCGAATATCATCATAAAGATCATGCTGCACTGTCAAATCTCCCACAACATCCCCTCTCTGCATCATATGTATCCCAAACTTCCCCACCTCATCTCTCAACCTCATCAAAGATAGAGTTGTACACAGGGAGTGTACACTCTTCCTACTCAAAGCATCTGCAACAACATTGGCTTTCCCTTCATGGTAGATAATATCCATGTCATAATCGCCAATCAGCTTCATCCACCTCCTCTGTCTCATGTTCAACTCCTTTTGAGTGAAGATGTACTTGAGACTGTTGTGATCCAAAAATACCTTAAAGGTCGCCCCATAAAGGTAATGTCTCCATATCTTGAGAGCAAACACCACTGCACCCAACTCTAGATCATGTGTAGGGTAGTTCTCCTCATACGGCTTCAATTGCCTAGAAGCATAGGCAATCACCTTACCGTTCTGCATCAACACACATCCCAACCCATTCTTTGAGGCATCTGTATAAACCTCAAAGTTCTCGATCCCTTCAGGCAATGCTAAGATAGGAGCTGTGGTCAAACGCTCCTTTAATGTTTGGAACGCCTTCTCACAACTCTCATCCCAACGAAACCTGTTCTCTTTCCTCATCAATGCAGTCATAGGTCTAGCTATCTTGGAGAAATCTTTCACGAACCGTCTGTAGTATCCAAATAAACCCAAGAAATTCCTAATCTCAAACATTCTTTGGTGCTTCCCACTTTGTCACTGCCTCAATCTTCGCCGGATCCACAGCTACTCCCTCCTTAGAGATCACATGCCCCAGAAAAGCAACTTTCTCTAACCAGAACTCGCACTTGGACAGCTTAGCATACAACTCATCCTCCCTCAAAGTCTGCAACACAATCCTCAGATGCTCCTCATGCTCCTCCTTAGTCTTAGAGTAGACTAAGATGTCATCGATAAACACCACCACAAACTTGTCCAAAAACTGTCCAAGATTCTGTTCATCAAGTCCATAAACACAAAGGTGCATTAGATAACCCAAACGGCATCACCACATACTCATAATGGCCATACCTCGACGTGAAAGTCAGTCTTTGGTATGTCTACCTTTCTAATCTTCACCGATGGTATCCCGACCTCAAATCAATCTTAGAAAAGACTGATGCACCACTCAACCGATCAAACAGGTCATCTATCCTTGGCAAAGGATACTTGTTCTTCACCGTCACTCGGTTCAGCTCCTGTAATCTATGCACAACCTCAAACTCCCATCTTTCTTCTTCACAAAAAGAATTGGTGCTCCCCACGGCGATATACTAGGTCTAATATATCCCTTCTCTATCAGATCATCTAACTGTTTCCTGAGCTCCTCCATCTCTTTAGGACCCATCCGGTACGGTGCTTTAGAGATTGGCCTCGTCCCCGGTTTCAACTCAACGGTGAAATCTATCTCCCTCTTCGGTGGCAACCCCGGAATCTCCTCTGGAAAAACATCTCGCAAACTCTCCCACCACCGTATCGATCAACGTCGGACTCTCTATCCGGTCATCTCTCACATGGCACAAGATCAAAGGACATCCCTTCCTCAGATAAGACTTCAAGGTGACAGCTGCAATCAACTTAACTTTGGGTTTGACTAGAAACCCACGATAAGACACACTAACACCCTTAGGCCCTCTCAAAGACACTTTCTTTTGATGACAGTCTATTTTAGCTTTATACTTTCCTAACTAGTCCATCCCGACTATCATCTCAAAACCGTCAAAAGGAAACTCTAGCAAGTCTACAGGTAGATCAACTTGCCCAACTATCATAGATACATCTCTAAACAACCTCCCACATGATACAGACTCACCCGAAGGTATAAAAACTTTCTCTCTTATAGACTCATATGCCCTCAAACCCAACCATTTAACATGACTCGAAGATACAAACGACTGAGACGCCTCCGAATCAAACAAAACAAAGGTATGAATACCGTTAACAAGAAAAGTACCAGTGATAACATGTGCATCCTCCTCAGCTGCCTTCTTGTCCATCATGAACAGCTTTCCACTGGTCTTCTGTCCACCTTCCTAGACAGTACTGGCTGATGTGGTCGGCTTAGCACCTGACCCCTGATTGTTGTTGTTGTTCGTAGCTGGTTTCTGATAAGAATTACCGCCATTGCGGTTACCTCCACCCTGATAGCTCTGACTTCCCCGGTTAGACCATGACCCACCTGGTCTGTTGCTCGCATAACTCTGTGCAGGTCCCTGAGAATAGCTCCCCCGAGCAGATCCCTGAAAAGCTCCCGGTGCACTCGTGCACTCATGTCTCTTGTGGCCTACACCGCCACAGCCATAGCAGGTCATCCCCAAACTACCACTACCACTCACACGGCCACGCCCAAAGGAAGCCCTAGCACTGAATCCTGACCCAGAAGAAAACCCTCTAGCTTGGGCGTGGTTGCCTTTCTTATGACTAGATTGGCCACCACCCTCACTCTCAGCCTTTCTTTTCTCACTCACTCTCTTCTGAGCCATCTCCACCAACCTCTCAGCTCTCCCAGCCCTCTCATAAGGTTCCTTAACATCGGTAAGGACTCCCACGGGTAACTTATCCATAATCTTGGGTGTCAACCCTCTCTCAAACCTCAGCGCCGGGTTCTCCTCACTCAAACCCATATCCTCAGCATATCTAGACTTCTCATTAAACTGCTTGTAGTACTCAGCAACTGACATATCAGATGTCATCTTAAACCCATCAAACTCCTCCCTCAGCTTACTCCTCACATGCTCCGGTACAAACTCTTTCCTCATAGCCCTCCGAAACTCTTCCCAAGGTATAACAGGTAAGCCTTGGTTCACATACATCTCCCTAGCACTCACTTTCACCGTATCCCACCACTTGCCAGCTGCTTCCCTCAGGTAGAACGCAGCTTGTTCTACTCTCATCTCATCAGGACAGTGAACCAGGTCTAATATGTTCTCCATCTCACGATGCCAGTTGTCAATAAGGTTTGGTTCCCCGGTTCCTGTGTACTCTTTTGGGTTAAACCTCGTTATATAGAGACTGATCTCAGAGTGATCAACCTCCTTATCCTTATCCTTATTCACTTTCTTTAAAGCCTCAGTGAGAGCATTTTGGTGCTCCAACATCTTAACAACATCATATATGTTCATGGTCTCAGCTCTCGCATAGTAAGCGTTTCTCTTGGGCGGCATCTTGAAACTATATAAGAAAAGGTAGACATAAACATACGCACTAAAACCTCAAAACACGAAAGCGGACTGCCCAGAACACACTCAATCGAGTGCCTAAACCTACTCGATCGAGTAAGAGGCTGCTCGATCGAGTGCCCACCATACTCGATCGAGTGCCTCGACATCAGACCCCAAACAGACCTTCTGATCTCGAACATACTCGACCGAGTAGCCAGGCTACTCGATCGAGTGACCCCCTACTCGATCGAGTGCCCTAGGTACTCGATCGAGTGCCCAAAAACACGATTCTGGTTACAAAATCGTCAAATACCCACTCGATCGAGTCAGACCCACTCAATCGAGTCATGCTAACTCGAAAATGCTACCCGCATGCTATATCATATCCCAACATATAAAACAACTTTATAAACACAACATTATATAATAGTTAAGCATACTATGCTACTCAACTCTTCATATGATTAACGAAACAACTATATCATGTTATCAAACGCCACATAGTAAACATTCAACATGCTTCGTATTCCAACAATAGTTCTATATGTCTCATCAATCTTTCATTCATATTCTCAACCTTCTACTCCCAACATCCAACAATTAAAACATACTTCATCACACCCATACACAAGCGAACAAACAACACATATGACTTGACATACACCCCCCATATGACCGGTTCAAAATTGTAGGGCGAGTTCGCGACTTTAGGACATCTCCCAAGCCTTTGCATTAGCTCCTACAACCTTTACCCCGGGTTTATTTTAATTGACTCCCTATATTCATTGGGTTCATTGGTTACAGGTTTCAGGATCGTCTCTCTGATACCATTTTATAACACCCCCATACTCCAAGTGCCTTACCAAGACCACCCAGGTATAAGGATGTTACCATCTCGGTTACCCGAGGCAATGATAATCAAATAAACAATAATGAAACAACGTTTAAATAGAAATACTTTAGTGAAAGGTTACAATCCAAAAACCAAACCAAAATACGAATACAAGTCTCAAACCAACTATCTAATCAGCTAACTGAAATGTTTATGAAAACTACTAAGCTACAGCGGAAGACTTCTATCATCAGACCGTGTCACATCCCAGCTATCCCAGTACTCAACTCATACCTGCTCAATATCTGCTCACCATCCCCGAATGGATCACCGCAGGTTTTAAAACAATAAACCGGGGTCAGTACTATTCACACAATTTATATAACCAACAATATAGTAATCAAGACAGCTCAAACAGTCACACACGATCACCCACTCCAATCAATCTCCATCACCGACTGTCCACTGGACCAGCCCTGTCAGTGGGGGACCGCAGCCGTACCTACCAAATCCCCGCTCATCATACCGAGCGATAACCCTGTCCCATTAATGTGCATATCCCCTTCCGTGGCGGGTTCCACTAAGGGAAAAACTAGGGCGTGAAGCCACTCCCGCAAGTGACTCCACTCAGCCGAGAACGCATCTCGAGAACCAGAGACAAACAATCACAATCACAATACAACATCAACAACCGTCTGAATCAATCAACAATCACTAACTAAAGCACAATCACCACACATTATGTAACTAATACTGAGTAGAGAAACCCTACCTGGAAAGCACAACAATCAGACGATCTCACAGCTGATATCAAAACGCTTCCTCTACGAATCCTCCTCCTAATATACAAACACATAATCACTACCAATCATGCAAACAACAAAACCCCCAAATCCCCAAATTAGGGTTTAACCAACTTTAAAGAAACATTATAAAACGGTATATAGGTCTTACCCTCGACGCAAGGATCACAACGGTATAAAGAAAGGTGAAATCCGACCTTCCAAGCTCCGGGATTTGCCAACAATGCGATTAAAGCGAACGACGTAGTTTGATTTCTCTTCTCACAGTGATTAGGTTTTAAAAAGTGTTTTAAGAACAATGACGGAAGTATTATATACTCTAATCGCATTATTAACAAAACCCGAGTAATCATCCCCCGTAAACCGGCTACTCGATCGAGTAACTAAGGTACTCGATCGAGTGCCCCCTTACTCGATCGAGTATCCACGTTACTCGATCGAGTACCCAACAGGTCAGAAACTATATTAATCTGCAACTCGCCCTTACTCGACAGAGTAAGGCCTACTCGATAGAGTACCCAGAGACTCATAAATACGTAGTATTATAGGTGGTGTGTTTGTTGGGAATTTTCAGAAATTAGGAGTGAGGAGGATGAAGTTGTGAGGGTTTAGTTGAAGTTTTGTGTAGAGAAAAGAGAAGGAAAAGGCCCATGAGTCATGATAAGCCCAATAACTCAAAATGAGTCGGTTTCCACTAAAATTTTCGTCTCAAGCCTACTATAACTCAAGACGGAGAATAATATTATTAGAATCTACACTATTATTATCGTTATACGACTATGCCGATATTTTTTAAAAATAAGCTTTAAATAATAATTATTTAATAAAAATTACTTAAAAGTTTATTTAAAAAATGAGGAATGCGCGGGGTGTTACAGTAAGTATTAAAGAATCAAAATAATTACAAAGGAGGTAGGCCAAAAAAAGGTTTTACAGTAGGAGAAATAGAAATAAGCACTACACTCCTATGTTTCTCATCAAAAGCAATACATGTTGATCACTAATCCTACCAGCCTTATATTTAATTTTCTTCATGACTGCATCCTTGGTCTGCTTAGCAAGTAGCTCCGGCCTTGAGATCATTTCATTAACACGAGCATTGTTTCTTTACATCCAAACATTATAGTAAACTACATTTAGGATAGCAGTTAGGACTTTCCATTGCATTTGCTTCCTATTTCCACTGATCAGGCCATTGACAGTAGGGAAGGTCGTGCCAATCCATCTCTCCACTTCATTGCTGACCCTGCAGCTGTACTCATAGGCCAAGAATAGGTGCTCAGCTATTTCGGTTTCTCTGCTGCATAGACATCACATGTCATCCTCACAGCAACCCCAGTTAAACAGTTTTTCTTTGACATTCAATCCTCCATTCATGATAAGCCAAGTAATTATGGAATGCTTGGGTATGTTCCAATTATTCCAAACAATGCTAGCCCAGTTCTTAGCTGGTTGTGATGTTCTGAGCCAGTCATAACCACTGCTGATAGTGTATCCCTTTGCATTAGCAACCTAGGCAGCATTGTCATAGCCATTCTTTAGAAGCTCCTTCACTTTGCAGACATTTTTCCACGACCAGTTAGCATCAGTAGGAGGGATATACTCCTGCCAATCATGGTTCCTAATGTATATCTGGTTAATCCATCTTATCCAAAGTATGTCTGCTTTACAATAGACCCAATCAACCAGCTTGCCCACAGTAGCAATGTTCCAAAGCTCTGCCTTTTTAATACCCAAATCACCTTCCTCTTTTGGGCTAGTAACTGTATCCCATGCTACCATAGGAACTCTGTGGTATTCTGAGCTGCCATCCCACAAAAAATTCCTGCAAATGGCCTCTATCCTCTTAATTACACCCTTTGGTAGAATGAACATAGTAGCCCAGTAATTATACAAAGTGTTGAGAACTGAATTAATGAAGGTAATTCTCCATACATATGATAGCTTTTTAGCTCCAAGGCTCCTGATCCTTGCAACCATTTTTTCAGTAAGGCTACTACATTCTTTCTTTGTTAATCTCCCAGCCTGTATTGGAACTCCCGATATCTGAAAGGCATGCTGCCTTCAATAAAACCTTTAACTTGCTTGATATCATGCTTCAAATCTTCTTTCACCCCATTGAAGAATATCTCAGATTTATTGTTGTTCAAGTTGAGGTCAGATGTTTGGGAAAAACTAGAGAAGGCTCTCATGAGGAGCATAATAGAATTAGCATTCCCTTTACAAAACATTAAGAGATCATCAGCAAACATTAGATGGGTAAGCTTTAGTGATTTGCATAAGGGGTGATACTGGAAAGACCATCTAGCTGTATCATACTTAATAGTCCTGGTGAGGTACTCCATACATATTGTGAATATGAGAGGTGAAATTAGATCCCCTTGCTTGAGCCCTCTTTGTCCTTTGAAGTATCCAAAAGTGGTTCCATTTAAGCATAGAGAAAAAGATGTAGTTTTGACACATCTCATAACTTTCTGAATAAATGAATCAGGAAATTTAAGTCCTTTGAACATCTGTTCAATAAACTCCCATTCAACTGTGTCATAAGCCTTCTGCAGGTCAATTTTAAATAAACATCTGGGGGACACTCCTTCTCTGGAGTACAACTTAACAATATCTTGGCAAATAAGAACATTCTCAAGGATGGACCTCCCCTTGATAAAACATCCTTGATTATCATGTACAATATCAGGTAAAACCATTGCTAGTCTATTGCAGAGCAATTTGGAGATTACCTTAAAGATGAGATTGCAGCAAGCAATGGGCCTGAAATGCTTGACAGATGTAGGCCTTTCAATTTTTGGAATCAGAGTGACATTTGTTTCATTAATTTGAGTAAGCAAGTTTCCTGTCACAAAGAAATCCCTGACAGCATCACATATCTCCTTCCCAACAATCTCCCAAGAATCCTTGAAGAAGCTACTAGTATACCCATCTGGGCCAGGGGTCTTATCATTGGGAATAGCAAACACTACTTGTTTAATCTTTTCATTAGTCACCTGTTTATCTAAGATTGCAGCATGCTCACTGGTACAGGAGGGTCCCTGCTCTAGCACATCACTCCTTACTGCTAATGTGTCTTTCCTACTACCAAGCAAGGACTGGTAGTAATCCAGAAAAGCAGATTGGATGCTGTGACTATCTCTACAAACATTACCATATTGATCCTCAATTTGAATGACCTTGTTTCTGATACATCGCTTTTTGATAGCTCCATGAAAGTAAGCTGTATTGCTATCTTCATCCTCCATCCACTATACTTTAGCTTTTTGGCTTAAGAAATTATCCCTGGCTTTAGTCAGCTCCTTAGCAGCTTCAATGGCCTCAATTTCTTTTGCAATAAGTTCATCATCACTGGGATTAATATTGAGCTGTTCCCGAATTCTTCCCAGCAGGTGAAGAGCACTATTAGCCTTATTCTCAATATCAGAAAAACATTCCCTATTAAGGGCCTTCAATACACTTTTTAAACTCTTGAGTTTCTTAATTACACAGAACATCTTGGTGCCATTATACTTCTTGCTCCATTCACTTTTAATCCTGTCAAGAAAAGAAGGTGTTGTACTCCACATATTGAATACTTAAAGCTAGCTTTCCTGGCTCCTCCAAAATTAGTATTTCTAACAATGCATGGGGTATGATCCATTAATCCTTCAGGATGCAAATGTGCTGCCATTTCAGGGAATGAATCAAGCCACATTGTATTAACCAGGAACCTATCCAGTCTGTTATATCTCCATTAAGAAGGCTCCTGCTTATTATTCCACATATAAAAGGCACATGTTGCTGGTATATCAGTCATACCACAGACTGTAAGACAGCTGATAAAATCATCCATATCCTCTTGCTTTGTATTACCACCCAACCTTTCATCAGGGTTAATGACTGTATTGAAATCCCCTGCCAAGGCCCAAGGACCCAAGCATTGTTGGGCAAGAATAGCTAATTTATTCAAAAGATCCTTCATTTCACTCCCTTCATTAAAGGCATAAATCATGGTTAAATAAAAGGTTTTCTGAGTTGCTCTTATTGTGACCTTAATATGGATAAACTGGGGATCATACTGAAGAACCAGTACATCAAAAATATTTGGCAGCCACAATATCCATACCCTACCTCCTTTATGATAATTGCAATTTGTAGTCACACTCCATCCTTCAAGCATATTAATAGAAATATTACTCACATTATTACTATTTATTTTGGTCTCTAACAAGCCAAATAAACTGGCCTCTTTATTATGAATGAACCACTTTACATGTTTTTGTTTATTTACATTATTCAAACCCCTGACATTCCAAAACCCTATGTTATTCATTATGATCAGTGGAATTAGGGTCACCCTGTTGGCCAACACCAACCTTATGAGCCCCTTCTCCCCCCCTCCCCACAACAGTCCTGTATGAGATACCAGATGATCTAAGAGAAACTGGGGTGGAGCTGCAGCTAGATAAAATTTTCCCAGGAGAATTAACAAGAGTATTCACAGGTGTGAGCACCTTGTTCTGAGTTACCTGCATTGGCTTTGAAACAGTCACTGCTTTAGGTTTCCAAACCTGCATAACAGGTTTTCTCTTCTGAGCTGTTGTAGTATCTTTCCTGCAGGTTGACTGCTCATGTACTATTCCCTTATATTTGAGACACATGGAAGGCTTCCATTCATATTCAATCCCAAAAAAGATAACCTTTCCATACTCATCCATAAATTTCACTTTATTAGGGAATTTTTGCCCAACATTTAGTTCAACCATCACTCTGGCAAACCCTAGTCGAGTTTTATCAATTGTTTGCTGGTCTGCTCTCTGAAGTTTACCAATTAGGCCTGCTATAGAAGGTAGGCACTTACCCCAAAATCTGAGAGGTAATTCATGGATCCTAACCCAGGCAGGCACTACTTTGACATATTCCTTCAATAACTCAACATCCACATCCCAAGACCTTACAATCAAAGGTTTATTATCAAACATAAAGTGACCTGCCTGTAAAATAACCTCTTTATCCTGACTGGTTTTGAAACGAACCAGAAAGATACCATTAGGCATGAATGAGATCTTATCAATGTTATGTTTCTGCCATATCCTGTGGATAAATCCTTGCAACACCTCCCATGGAGGATTTGCACCCAGGACAAAACAGTAGACATCATTCATCCAATATTCAACCTCGTCCTTAGTGTCTTCTGATGTAAACTTGAGCATATTGGTGTCATCTGCCTCTTCGTCCTCTACTACAACACTTTTCTTTCCTCTTTTGGTGATCCAGACATTGTTCTCTATATCCTCCTCCAAAACATCCTCAACAATAACATCCTTCTCAACTTGGACATTAATGTCCTCATCCTCAAAGGATAGACCAGGAATCCCAGTGACTTCCTGCATAGGTTTGGTTTTGATCACATCTTCCTCTGATGGTCCTTGCCTTTTGACTTTCTTACTACTATCACCTCTTTTTCTTGTTGCTTTCATCCTCTGAATCCTACTTGAATGTTTTTATTTGGTTTTGCTCGATGAATTACGTGCCATAATGATGAATCAAGCAGAAAAAATGGTTAGGAGAAGGCTGCGTACGTAGGTTTTGCTAGGGTTCATCGCATCTCCTCGTTTTTTTGGTGTTATGTCCGTAATTATCAACATAATTATTTTGTTAGAATGAATAAGAATTAGTGTTGTTACAATAGTATAAATGTGTTATAAATATAAATCATGTGTTACAACTAAAACTTAAACATGTAACAATAACAAAAACTATGTGTTACAAAGCAACTTATACGTATTACAATAAGAACTAATTTGTGTTACAATGGCAACAAATATGAGTTACGATAACAACCTCGTGTTACAATAACAACATTTATAACAATGTATCCTTAGGTTTGTAACAATCCAATTAACAAATCAAATTGACAGAATCAATATCAAAATAGATCGAAACACAATCGCTACATGAAAATGATTCTAAAATAGCAGTGTATCATGTTTGTAACACTAAAAGTAATATTTAAACGAAGAAAATATATCAGCATAATCGTAAACCCTAGATTTTCAAGCTATAACTGCAATCGTTATTCAAAAATGTTGTAAAAATATATAAATGAGCGGAAATAGCACATTACTCATTCAACAACACTGTAATTGAAAATTCCAGCCAAAAAAAAAAATAATTTTTCAAATCTCAAACATTAAACATCAATTTTTTACCTCTTTTTGTAGATGTGTATCCGTTCATAATAATACTTGACTAATTTGCTTGCTATTGTCGTCAAATTAGGAAATCTTCAAAAATACAAGGAGAAACTGAATTATTTTTGTGGATGTTTGTAAATTTGGGGAAGTTACATACGGTGGAGAGGAAAAGAGGAGGGAGAGCGGTTTTCTTATTTTTGAAGTGCTGAAGGCTTTTGTTTATTTCTTTAACGGTTGCCTCAAAATTATTAACGTGGCTTTGTATGCTACGTGGCAAGATCTAAGCGCTCTATTTAATTAGATCATACGGTCCTTATTTGGACTCAAGACTCATCTAAGGAGGTGGACTCACCGGATCCTCCCTGTGTGTGTGTGTGTGTGTGTGTGTGTGTGTGTGTGTGTGTGTGTGTGTGTGTGTGTGTGTGTGTGTGTGTGTATCTATCACGCAACATGGCTTAAGCATTATCACGCATGTATGTGTCACGTCAAACCTCATACAATCACATGAATGTGCATCAAATCACAAGAATATACAGGCTCCATGAAACAATTAAGAAATGGCAAAACTACTCGTGATCTGACTCATCATGTTCAATCACTTCCATTTTTCACATACACCAAGGCACGCATGTACCGCGTCAAATCCCCCACATGACCACACATGTGTTTCTATACTCGTTTCCATCCATCATTGACACTTCCGTTTATAAGGAAGATTACCATACTCAATCATGCAAATGACCACTATATGACACATAATTTTCACTCATTACATGACATGAACATTGTTATCACAAAATAAAATCATGGTAAGTAACATGCACCATGTCATCTTATCATATCCTCTTTATCGTCAAGTTACTCAAATCAAAATAATTTTCATTCAATTGCACCTTGAAATAGCAAAATGTCACATAATAAGACCAAACGTAAACAACTCACAAGAATATCACCCATATGGCTATCATGCTTAGCATAAGTCGACCAACATAAATCGTAAAATAGGGTATACACCCACAATTTGGTCGAATTTTAACAAAACAAGGGCCATAGCAGGCCACTCGGTCGAGTGGGGTGGCCACTCGACAGAGCAGGCAGCACTCGGTCGAGTGAGCAGAGCACTCGGCCGAGTGTCACCTAGGCAGAACTTGACTGTTCCCAAAATTCATTCTAAGCTTGCCTATACCACTACACAAACGTAAATAACTCCCAATGATGATTAATCCAACGTCTATTTAATGAATCTAAAATAATATCTTCGCCTTATGGCCACCATTAGAACATAACTAAAATAAATATCCAAGTTATACAATCAATAACATAAACATGATATTTCAAAATTCGCTTCACGCCATCATAACTTAAACAAACACTACAACAAGATCACAATGCATAACATGGATGTTTCAGAGAATAATTAAAAGACAATTTTGCAAACATCAACTATACTATCACTCATAGGGCCGGGATATCACGCAACCACTTTCATGCTTAAATTAAAACCTTATACTATATAATACAAGCGAAGTATCTTAACAACATAATTGAACCCCTATGCATTACATATCACACTCTCAATCTCACCAAAATAAGACTCTCCGAAAACCGACGTCGGTACGACAATGTAACCATCGTTATCATCTTATACGTATATAATTACTCCTAAGAAGTTTCGCCACCAAACGTTACTATAAAATTTTGGCTAGATACCTTTCACCGTCAGATCTACTACTTCATATCACTCAAAATTGTCACTCACCACCCATAGGTTGTTTCGTACACTCAACTCAAGACTTGATATGAGCTAAGTTTCTTCCTAGTACTTCCAACTCTCAAACATAGGCTATTTACAAATCTACACTACAACCCTTCACTTTAATCCTCTAATGCACTAACGCTTCTAGACCACGAAATAATACTTCCTTGATCACAAAATACTACTACTAGTGTAAAAGGTTTCTTTCGCAAAAGTCTATTAGCGTACTATTACCTTTTTATATCCACCAATCCCCATGCCTTACCTTGTCAACATACAATCATATACATTCCATCTCCATTCACTATTCCTTATTCACAACATTTACATCACTACCTAATCAAGCCCATTTCAATTACCAACAATCATTTAGAGTTGAAACCAATAACATTCTCATACACACACTTACAAGACTCAAATCCACATCAAAAGAATAAGCTTACATCTACCCTAATAAAACACATGTCTCGCGTCCATAACCTTCAAGACACATATGAAAAAATGAGCTTAAGTGAAATTACACAATATGATGATTCCAAATCAGGGTAATACACAACAAGTTAAGTGAATACCAAGGCTTTTGACATGATTAAACCAATAATGAAACATGAAATCAAAAATTTAGCATGAATGTTGGGTATCTTAAAAAAATTCGGATAAAATTTAAGATAAAATTTTCCAACATAGGACAATACAATGCATTATTAACAAAGTTGTAATCTCATGGGACAATTAAACCAAGGATTAAGCACAAAATCAAAATTTGGGCATCAACACTATAATTTTTCACACATAGCACCATTAACAAAGGTTGGGGCACTATGAGACAATTAAGCCATGTTCCAAATACAAAAATCAAAATTTAGTGATGTACACATGAAGTCTCAAAAATTTTGGTCAAACATTTTAAGGCAAAGTTTCCGTTTAAGACAATACACAGCTTTATTAACAAAGTAGATGTTCTTATAACATAATTAAACCAAGTTTTAATGCATGAGAAATCCAAAATTTGGGCATGAACACCCTATAATTCAAAATTCTAAGACGGAGTTTTGAAACAAAATTTTCACATGTAAGACAAGATCTACCACTAACAACAAAGGTTAGGCCTTTGTTGGATCATTTAAGCCAAGTAGCAAACACAAAATCAAATCATTGACTCAAGAACACACATTTCCGAGTTCATAAAATTCTGGGGCAAAATTCAACATAAGAATTTGATGTTTGACGACAACAATGATGTAGAAAGTGAATTACTACCATGAATTAGACAAAAACATGCAAATAATTGACAAAACTTGAAGGAATTAGTGTGGATAAATAAAATCAAATTGAGGAAAAATTTGAGGAAAGAGAACATCACTTACATAGTTAAATTAACAAAATTAAGGGAGTAAAGTGAAGTAGAAAACTGGAATCTAAGCAACAAAAAACAACAATGGAGTTTTGGAAAAAAATTTAAAGAGGTTTTGGTATTTTGTCATGAGAAATGATGAAGAAAATGAAAGAGATAAGATAAGGTAGGTTAATAATACAAATCTCGCGAAATTTACAGCCCAGAAAATGGCACTCGGTCAAGTGTCTGTACACTCGTTCGAGTGTCCTTTTCCACTCGGTCGAGTGACCTACTTCCAGAAATTTTCCACGTTTCTGGAAAATGGTCCACTCGGTCGAGTGCTAGGGTTCACTCGATCGAGTGACTGGTACTCGGCCTAGTACTAGCTCGCACTTGGTTGGGTGCCTCTCTATGGTTTGCAATTTCCGACTAAGAAATACTACTCTTATGCTAGCAACTACTCTACTAACAATCATTACAAATTTCATTCTAACTACAGTACTAGTAAAATCCAAACATATATATGATATTAAAATGCCAAAGGACGGGGTTAATGCCCCTCACACAACAACACGTAATAACCACTCTCAAACACGTGATATGTATCATTACTTTCATCCAACTTCCACATGTTATCACATACCACATGAATGACCGTATCATGGAAGAATCCAACAACCCATCATAGTATACATGCATTCACATCATGTCTCACATAGCGTTCACCCATCTTTATAACTACCCACCTAGTGACCAACCGAGACAATAGACACTAGTTTTGATATGAGGGCACCTACTCATCCAAAACTGGCCTCCTATTGTACTCATGTCGGGTTCATTTTATTAGACACACCTAGGTTCACTTTGGTTCATTGATTTAAGTTCCAAAATCGTCGCTCTGGTACCACATTGTAACACCCCCTTCTTACCCGGCCAAGGTAATGGGAGGATGTTACCATCTCGGTTTCCCGACGCAGTATTTCAAAACTCCAATTGAAGAACAACTTAAATAAATAACAAGTTTAGTGATTTACAAATGAATAAATAAATGAATAATAAATGTGAACTAGACATTATACAACTTGTCTACCATCTAAGTTATCTATCTATGCTACTCGACTCCAAGTCCGATGCTCGCCTTATCTCCCGCGTGACATCAAACCAACCTGTACTTAACCTGCTCCCTGTATGATCGGAAATATCATATGAATCGACACAAGCCACTTCGAAAATAGGTGACAATTTACACACAACCCAAATACGTCAGTTTCAATAAATAAACATAAGACATGACACAATATATATAAGTATGCAACATGCCAATAATGTGAATAAGACACTATTATATAATCACCACACCGATACCGGGACACGCCCAGATGTACCCACAACCACCGGTGTCAGGGACAAGCCAACGACACCACACCTCACAAATAGGTACCCGGGACACGCCCATGGTACCGAGTCCGAAAGCCAACCGAATCCCTGCCAAACCTCAAACCTCAACCATACGAGTCCCTCCGTACTCAAGTCATTAATGTGCACATCCTTCTTGGAGTGGGAAGCTCCAAGAGGCGACTAAAGCGTAAGACGGTCTCTCAATCGCCTTACGTCTCCTCAACAACAAGTAAACAAACATAATCCATCATGTCCTCCAATATACATGACAAACATAATAAATGCAAGATACCATACAATATGCCAATTACCGACTCATCATGATGCAAGGTCTCAAATACGATATGAATATCAATTCTCACTATTCACGACAAACATATTATATTGTTCGAGTATGTGTCCTCAACAATGGTGCGATCACATTATTGAAACTCATGATAAGAATACGTAAGGGATGATTCAATATATATAGTCAACTGATCAACATTAATCGGTAATGATTGGTTAACTAGAGTTTGACATTACTGTCGTTTGACCGTGGTGGTCAGTTGATCCCTTAAGGTCACACCTAAAGGACGATTCCCTCAATTGTAAAGTTAATCGATTGTGTAACGATACAGATTGATTAAATCCTTAAATTGAACAAATTGATATATAAGAGAGAATATTATATCTTATTGTAATGTGATTAAATAAGATTCAATTTAGTAATTAATATGTTATATTTGAGATAAGAGTAATTAGTTAATCATAATTGCAAAATATTGTAGATTATATTGACTAGACTTAAAATGACCCATTTTATATACATGTAATTACGAATTACTAGTCAATTTGATAAATGTAATTTATTTGATATAAAATGATATTTAATTTGTTAAATATGCATTATAATATCAAATAATATGTTATATGTAACATAACCTACCAAATTACAAATGACAAATTACAAAGATAAAATGGAGGTCCATTTTATGTATGTTAGAAATATTTAATCTCATTAATTTACATATTCATATATGTGACATATTAATTTAGTCATAAAATTAAAACTAGATCTTATGCATGCAAACTAGAGTAAGAGTAAAGAAGAAATCGTCACTTCTTACTATAGTAGTTTCGGATTTAGGGCACAAGTGAGTTCTCCTTCTCACTTGTTCTTGAGCTTTCCTTACAAATGGAAGAACAAGGATTCAAAGATAGAATTCCTCCTGAAAGCATATACCCAAGATGACCCTTAAAAGACTATTATTATTTGATCTAGAATAATTATAATCTTATTAAAATGACCCAAAAACTATTGTTTTCATCTCTATTATTTCGGTATAGAGAGGAAGGATGTTTGGAGTTTTTATTTCTCTTACTAAACTTCTATAAGTTATTGATGAATGAATAATATAATGCACAACACTAGTAAGTGGTTTTATTTGCATTATAGAGATTATAAAGGGTAAAAACCCTTGGCTTGCTAGGTTGGGAAACCGGGTGCATGGGTAGGGAAAGGGCCAATGCATGAGCTTCAATTCTTCCCAAGAATTGTAGGCATGCAAGGCTAGAATGTGTAGTAATCATTGTCTTTTTACATTATAAATTAAAACACAATGCAACCTTACTACTTACCCATTATTTCGGTACATTCATATAAAATGGAGAAGTCCATTTTATTTGTGATTTTGTCAATATGTCATATGTAACACATTACATGACATCTTATATATAAAATGTATTTTTAACAATTAAAAATCAACATATTAATAAAATATGTTACTTATAAAAATTAACATAGTAATTCATAATTACTTGTACCAAAAAGTGTTTCCGAATTATAAACTACAACATTCTGTATTTATAATAATTTATTCATTCCGTTTCAATTGTTTCCGTAAACAATAATTTCATCTAAGTAATAAAACAATTCGATCACTTAGACCGTATCTTATTTAATCAAATTACAATGAGACACGTAAATATTACTTCCAAAATCGTCCGTCAATTTTAAGTAATTTAATTAAATCGTATCATCATACGATCAATTAAATTTTCAATTAAGAGTATCATCCTTTAGGTATGACCTTACGGGATCAACTGATCACCATCGTCGTACGACAGTAATGTCAAACTCTAGTCAGCCAATCCTTACCGATATGTGTGGACCAGTTGACTGTAAAATATTACTTCCCACATGAATTCTTAAATATGAGATTTAAACATGTGATCATCATGATCGACAGTTGTGATCGCATTATTGTCGGAGGACACTTATTCCAACAATCTCCCACTTGTCCTCGACAAGTGTGCGTCACCAATTCTCTTATCCTATTACTATCTCCCACTCAATGCAAGGTGTCTTTCGGGTTGTACTTGCAAGTGATCATATCGAGAGTGGTTTCCTCGATCTGGAGAATAACTGATTGACAGGAATTATCTACCATAGATACCTTCCGAGCGTGGCCACGCATTTCCAGTTCATTACTCCTCGAGTGGCCCTGAGAAATTGTTATAACCCTGACAAGGGGTGGACAATTCCTATCGCACTTATTCCCTTCGACTAGCCACATCCATCATAACCCAAAATATGCCCATTTGACCCCATTTACGAAGGTTGTAGTAACATAAATCAAAGTTAATCTGAAACTGTGCCACCTTAGGTGAACAGTCTTTAGTCAAAAGAATTGACTCATTAGAATACTATAGTAACTCTCGCCACGACCAGGCTATATAAATTTGCCAGAACTCTTTAAGCGGTCATAAGGCCCGACAAAGTGTTCCTAACAGTCTGCCTATGTGATCGACTAGTCATCTCATATGACTATGGCATTTGAACTTGCCATCAATCACATCACACTCTAGTCACTTCGAGACGTCACCTCATGTAAGTGACTATGGGCGAATACAATGTTAATCCGTGTTCACTTTAACGGGGTTCAATTGTCTCTACAACCCGTTTGGATGTAACAAAGTATAAGGTGAGTTAATAATAACTCAAACGACAAATATGGACGTCATATTCGGGTAGTCAATACCATATTACTACCTTGTGATGTATATAAGTGTGAAAACACTTGTTGATTGCAATAGAAGTTTAACATACCATGTGTCTATGTGTTCATACTTCTTGTATTGCACTTTCCTTTATATTCATGTTATCTTTCATAGCATGAACCTTACCAAGTACACATCTATGTTCCCAACCTAGGTTTAGGTTCTTTGTCTTGAAAGAACTTTCTTGTTGTTTGTCACATAACCAACGAATTGTGGTGGATGATATAACTTGCACTGGTCAAGTGTTCTACCAACTCATAATGCACTAGGTATACGTTTTGTAGGGTCTTGCAACAATTTTCAAGATGATTAGCCTAGCACTTCTCATAAGTCCTAGCATATTAGAAAATACTAGTTTTGAGTAACCTCTTACTATAACTTAGTATCCTTCCAACTTCTTATTTCTCTTTAAGCTTAATTAGCTTAGGATCTTCATCAATCCTTACGCGTTTTCGAATTTCAATATGTGCAACTTCTTGTCACATAACAGAGTGTTCTGTCAAACACTAGAATAGCTCATTAGTTCTCCTCGAGAATTCATGACGATTCTTCTATGGCTTACCAATGACTCATCATGCTCTTAAGCATATGATTCATTATTGGACATGTGCATGATTATTCTAATGGCGGAAACATTAGTAATTTTTAATCATGTGATCAACCATTCTTGGGTTCAATGAATGACCATGACTGCTTATGGTAATTCCATTTTCATCGATATGAATAACCTACGTTTCTCGTTGATTTGATGTGTATATCTCAATACTTATCCAACATCCCATGATGTGATTGGATTCATCATAGTCCATTTTCATCCAGAATTGAAAACTCAAACACTTCTTTGTGAAAGATAGTACTAGCTCGTCATTCTCAATGAGTAATGAGTTATAAATTTTTACAAGATGATTGCTCCCACTAAATTCCATGTCTTCACATGATAATTTCAAACTCCCAATCAATTCCACATGTTTCTTAATTGACTACTCAATTGAAACATTTCAAGAATTGAAATATATTTTGCTTTGCCAAGTTATTAAGATAAAACCATATATGTTCCCAACATATCTTTTCAAAATACCTATTTTGAAAAGGTTTCAATCTTAAACTTATGGAAAGAGATTTTAATCTCTAACTCATTCATTTTATAATGATGCGTAGCAATGTCATTATTTAAATGTGAAATTCCATTTAATACACGTCCTTCTCAAAATACCCTTTTCCGGAAGGAGGTTTAACCATTTGATTTTCATAATGAGGTTAAGTAATGACACTAGCGTGGTTAACAATTAACTTAGCTTTTGTAGATATAGGCATATCTTACTTTGCAACTTTTAATCATAAATCTCATTTATATTCAAGGATGCAACTTTGTTTCATTTAGGCTCTTAAGTAAATATCAATATTGAAACTCTTGGTCATATGTTGTTCATAAAATAGCCAAAACTCTTGTTAAGACTTTTCTTTAGTCATTTTCTTTCAAAACTTTCTTTTGGTCTCCTCGTGTAGTTATCTTGAGAACATATTCTTTTGATTACTTCACTTGGTCTCTTTTGTCATGTAGATCTCATCTATTCGAGACCATAGATCTCATCTATTTATGTATACTATCTATTTAGGTATACAAATCATTCTTTCTTTTGTAGATCTCATTTACTCAAGCATACAAATTATTCTTTGTATTCTTTGTGTCTTCATTTTTCTCCCACTCTATCTTTAGAATAAATACACTAAATATTCAAAGATAGTTAATGAGACACAAGTGATGATTTCGAAGTAGAGGGAGGACTATCTCATAGATTGACTAATAGATTTAAATTTGATGAGTGTACTTGGTAATTGACAATTTCTTTAGGAGAGTTCATCAACTCAACATCACTTTATAATTGATCATACACAAACCTTAAGCTTGTGGACATATAATGAATCCCATCATTATAGTTGTCTATTGGATCACTTTAAGTAGATGATCATATGTTTCTATGTGTAAGCATATAAAGATGAATTTTTAGAACAAGGAAATACGATAAAAGGGGTGACTTGGGTTGTAAACCAAGCCACCATAATCCAAAATACAACCATTGTTTAGAAAGGATCAACCATTTCCATGTCGAACACGGAAATCAAAATAGTTCTAGAAATCCGAAACACAACTTAAAATAAGACAATAATAAAAAGCCAAGCTTCATTGGTAGCTACTCCTAGCTCCTTGATGATTTCTCAAGCTTGCTTTTCCTTTCCTTTGTCTTTGCTTGGAGGAGGCCCTATTTACAATAAAAAGGGGATACATTATCACAACTTTGTATCAAAATACCATAGTTTAATTAGAAACATAAAAGAAAGGATAGTCATTACCTATTGGAGTGATCTTTCCAGCTTTAATGTCACCAAGGTACTTGGAACAATTCCTATTCCAATGTCCAACACCATTACAATAATGGCATTTATCAAGAGGACCCTTCTTGGTCTTGGAAGTGCTAGCTTCAAAAGTCTTAGCCTTGGTGGTCATGGGAGCTTGTCTCTTACCCTTTTTCCCATTCTTCTTGAACTTCCCCTTGCTCTTGGTGCTTATATTAAGCACATCCTTAGGTGGGTTAACATTTAACCCCATGTCTCTTTCGGCTTGCACAAGTAACTTGTGCAACTCTTCAAGAGACACGCCCTTGTCTTGCATGTCAAAATTCACCCGGAATTGAACATATGCTTTGACTTTGGAAAAGGAGTGTAGAATCCTATCTACAATGAGCTCTTTAGGGATTTAAACCATTTGAAGTTTCAATGTCTCGACTAGCTCCAACAATTTGAGCACGGGAGGGCTAACCTTTTGGCCCTCCTTAAAATCGAGATCAAAGAATGCCGAGGCCGCCTCATATTGGACGATCCTCGGAGCTTGCGAAAACATTGTCACAAGTTTGGAATAGATTTCATAAGCGGTGCCCATTTTAAAGGCTCTCCTTTGGAGATCAGCCTCCATCGCAAAAATCAACACATTTTTCATAGCGGCGAACTCTTTGTGGTAAGCCTCATATGCCTCCCTAGTGGCGGCACTCGACCTAACATTAGGTTCGGGTGGAGAGGCATCGGTGAGGTAACGAAGCTTGTCGTCACCTTGGGCGGCTAATTTGAGTTGGGCATCCCAATCGGAGAAATTTGACCCATTCTTTTCAAGTTTACAACGATCCATGAAGGATCGGAGCCATGAAACATTAGTGAGAGGTGCGGCGTTGGTGTTTGGTGCGGCCATTTGTTATGAGAAATAAAAGTGGTCTACAAAACAAAATAGAAGGAATAAAACATTTGTCGTTTTCAAAATAATAATAATACTCGTAAATTTTAATTTAAAAAAGTTTTATTGTATTTATCTAGTGACCTCTACCCAACTTGATAAATGATTCCAAGACCCAAATTCATATTAACTTACGCATCGGTAAAGCCGAATACAACCCTTATCAATATAACTCGGTGGATTAACTTTTTAATCGATTTTACTCTTAGAACTCTTGGTCGATAAATTTACATTAATATTTATCTTTAGCCCGAAACACATCCGGCAACCGTCGAGAATACTTTCGTTGAGTTCAACCCAAATTTTGAATAAATGTGTCCATGATCCAAATTGACATCAACTTGGGCATCGGTAAAGCCGAATACAACCCTTATCTTTATAAATTCGGTGGGTAGACATTTATCACCCACTTCCCCTACGTAGCAAGGTTTGTACCCCGGTAAGGTCGAGTGCACTCCCTTACGAAATAGGTTTTCATGGTTTCTACTTTTTGGTAAGGCTAAGTCTCAATTGTTTATTTTAGCGAGAGGTCATGTCAATTTATTATCTATCACGTTTTAAGTGAACTAAAGCGGTGAACTACGATAATTATAATTGACACGGTCGATAAACTCGATTTAAATGATAATGCATGTTTTAGTTATGGCGATTTAGCGATGCATGCAACATATAAATAAAATGCAAAGCATAAATAAAATCCTAGTATGGCCTTTCTAGAATAGTAAATCTAATAAACTATTACAAATTCGGAAACCAACTGCTTTGGTCCCTTGAACTTCGGTCTTGGCACGCATTTCAAAGCAACATTTTCTTTGATGGACCGCCTTTTCGAGTGGCACCGTCTTCAAGGAACTCCGGAATAAATAAATTACATAATAAATTACATAATTTCCTATAATACATTTGTAATTAAAATAAAATAAATCTATTAAATTACAAAACAGTGATACGAGATCACAATAAATTACAACCGAATCGATATTCCCATACATTTCGGGTAATATCAATTAAAACTAAGGCCATACTAAGTAAAATTACATAATTCAAAAATTACATAAAATTAAAATATGACAATCATAAATAAAATGCAGCATTATAATATGTATGAACATGCTCGATTTTATGCTAAATCGCCTTTAAGGAGCCAATATCGTATATTAATCGGTTTTTACGGATTTGCGTGATTCAACCTTTTAAAATCACAATAAATTACATAAAATCATATTTATGCACAAGTTAATTACCCTAACCAACTTAGGAATCAAAATTAGTCTCCACTAACCATTTGACTATAGTTAACTTATATTTCTTAAAATTGTTCATTAATGGACTCAAAATTACAATAAAATTCCATAAACTTCAAATAAATCACAAAAATTTCAAATAAATTCAAAATTTGAAATTTAAACTCATGAACATTCTGTAAAAATACCATGACACTCATAATATTCAAAACTTAGGTTAAAAATTTCGAAAATGTATCGAGAAAAACAATGTTGCGGTTTATCGATTTTAACAATTATCACCATAAAAATATAAGAAAAATTATTTTTATCAACTTTTCACTTTTAGATCTGAAATATATGATAAAATGCAACATGTGACGTTTTTCCTTAGACATGAAGTATGTTTTAGCAGTTTTACTAATTAAAGTCACTATTTATGTGATTTTTCATCAAAAATTCATAAATCATGCATAAAGACTTAATTATAGCCAAATATTTTACACACATCTTTTAAAATTGCATGTGACAACATACTAAATTTCCATGACCATATTCGACATATAACTCATATTAACCTATTTACCCTTTTAAATACGATTTTAACTTGAAAAATCCATATTTCGAGCAATACAACTCATTTTATTATGAAACTTTACAGGCCATCAGTAGATAATATATGTGAAAACATATCCAAAAACCACTGAATAAATCGAAGTTTAGCTATTTTTAGTCCAAAAATGATATTTTTATCATAAAAATCACATTTTAATGCCATTATTATATAAAATGAACAATAAAATCCATAAATAAACCAAAATGTCCTAAAAATCACTTAGGACCAGAAAATTTTAATATGCAAATTTATTTTAAGGTTTTTCTTCATAAAACCAATTTAATTAGTTTTGTATGTTAATCATATAACTCGGAAAAACTATAAACCGATTTGCATGCAAACAACCTAAGGCTCATGATACCGCTAGTTAGAAATATTTAATCTCATTAATTTACATATTCATATATGTGACATATTATTTTAGTCATAAAATTAAAACTAGATCTTATGCATGCAAACTAGAGTAAGAGTAAAGAAGAAATCGTCACTTCTTACTATAGTAGTTTCGGATTTAGGGCACAAGTGAGTTCTCCTTCTCACTTGTTCTTGAACTTTCCTTACAAATGGAAGAACAAGGATTCAAAGATAGAATCCCTCCTTAAAGCATATACCCAAGATGACCCTTAAAAGACTATTATTATTTGAACTAGAATAATTATAATCTTACTAAAATGACCCAAAAACTATTGTTTTTATCTCTATTATTTCGGTATAGAGAGGAAGAATTTTTGGAGTTTTTATTTCTCTTACTAAACTTCTATAAGTTATTGATGAATGAATAATATAATGCACAACATTAGTAAGTGGTTTTATTTGCATTATAGAGATTATAAAGGGTAAAAACCCTTGGCTTGCTAGGTTGGGAAACCGGGTGAATGGATAGGGAAAGGGTCAATGCATGAGCTTCAATTCTTCCCAAGAATTGTAGGCATGCAAGGCTAGAATGTGTAGTAATCATTGTCTTTTTACATTATAAATTAAAACACAATGTAACCTTACTACTTACCCATTATTTCGGTACATTCATATAAAATGGAGAAGTCCATTTTATTTGTGATTTTGTCAATATGTCATATGTAACACATTACATGACATCTTATATATAAAATGTATTTTTAACAATTAAAAATTAACATATTAATAAAATATGTCACTTATAAAAATTAACATAGTAATTCATAATTACTTGTACCAAAAAGTGTTTCCGAATTATAAACTACAACATTCTGTATTTATAATAATTTATTCATTCCATTTCAATTGTTTCCGTAAACAATAATTTCATCTAAGTAATAAAACAATTCGATCACTTAGACCGTATCTTATTTAATCAAATTACAATGAGACACGTAAATATTACTTTCAAAATCGTCCGTCAATTTTAAGTAACTTAATTAACTCGTATCGTCATACCATCAATTAAATATTCAATTAAGAGTATCATCCTTTAGGTATGACCTTACGGGATCAACTGATCACCACCGTCGTACGACAGTAATGTCAAACTCTAGTCAGCCAATCATTACCGATATGTGTGGACCAGTTGACTGTAAAATATTACTTCCCACATGTATTCTTAAATAATAATAATAATAATAATAATAATAATAATAATAATAATAATAATAATAATAATAATAATAATAATAATAATAATAATAATAATAATAATAATAATAATAATAATAATAATAATAATAATACTTCCCGCTAAGGTTTGGGGGCCCTAGGTCTCCTTCTCCCGTAGTTGGCCTGTCCATCCCGGAGGAAGGGGAGGATGAGGATGCTAATGACGATGGTGAGAGGGCTCCTGTTGCTGGTGAGAGGGCGGCCATCCCGGATCATGGTGAGGCCTGCAGGATTGGCCTCGACCGTGCCTGGACAAATAAGTTTGCAAGCAGTTCCGGAGGGACCCTTTTCGAAGATCATTTCTTCTTCGGTGAGGGGTATAGAATTGTTATCCCCGAGGAGGGTCAGGTGGTCTGTTGCCCTCCCCCGGCCATATCGGCTGTACCTCGGGCAGTTGGAGTATGGGCTCCGGTTTCCTTTGAACGAGCACGTCGTGGCCATCATCAAAGCCATGAATCTTGCCGTGGCCCAACTGCATCCGTTGGCCATGAGGACGATAATCGGCTTTGTGTGGCTCTGTCTCTTTAAAGGGGAGGTCCCTACTGTTAACTTATTCCGCCGACTCCATAGTCTTCGGCCGTCATTCGCCCGAAAGGTGGGGTGGTACAGCGTGCAGACGGAGCCGGGGTATGTCTCCGTAAACAAGCTTACCTCCTGCAAAGACTGGCAGGGGCGGTGGGTGTACGTCCAAGTGCCGGAGGACTACCCTTTGCCTCGGTCTTTTCAGAGCCCCGTTCACTTACGGTGTGAGACCCGGGAAGAGTATGAGAAATATGTCTCCCGGGGTAGCAAGGTTAAGATGGACGCTTCTTTTGTCCCTCTTACGGCGGATGAGAAGCGGGCAGTGCAGCTATTTGATGCTGAGGAGGGATGGCTGCCCCCGACTCAGATTATTCTTCAGGACGAGATGCTCTGCCGCGTCGGCCTCATACCGGCCCTCAGCCGTGGTGAGTAGGGTCGGTGTGAGGCCCACCTTTACTTGTTATGTTCCTGTTTGGAGCTTTTTTACCTCTTTCATGTAACTCTTGTTTGGCTACTTGCAGATCGGTTTGGTCAGGATCTCGTCGAGAAAGGACTTGGAGAGGTCGGGGCTTGATAAGGACGGAAAGGTTCTCACCGTCGTCCCCTACGGTGAAGCACGTGATCGCCGACCGTCCCCCTAACGAAGTCATGGAAAGACAGACGAAGGCGCTGGATCGGAGACGGCTCGAGGCACGGGTTCTCGGCAACGTCTTTGAGAAGATCAAAGAAGGCGGCGTCAAGTCGGCGGCGGATCAATGGCAACTCCCTCTCCGACCCCAGTGGTCGAAAAGGATCGTGTGGAGGTGATCAACATTTCTGAGGGGGAGGTGACCGTTGCTAAGGTCGCTTCTCCGAAGAAGAGGAAAGACCCACCGTCTGCTTCCACCGTTGCCGCGGAGGAGCCTGCCCCCACCAGCCCTCCAACTAAGAGGGTTCGAACTGGTACGGATTTAACTTGTGGTTCGGATTTAGCCGGCTCGTTGGGCATTCCTGATGACAGGCTTTCTGACGTGTCAATGCAAGGTGACATGGATGCTCTCTGTAATTTTTTTGCAGTTCCATCGCCGGCAGCTGCCGTTCTCACCGAACGGCAAGTAGGGAAGCAGCCTGAGAAGGCGATTGAGAAGGCGGGTGACCAGAACGTCGTCGTGGACTCCTCACCCCAGAAGTTTACTCCCGCCGAGCTCGTGGCGGAGGGCGAGAGAATATATAAGAAGCTGGGGAGGTGGAGTCGTCTAGCCGCCTCCCTCATCATGGAGCAAGAAAAGGCCACGGCCGAATCTGGGCCGCTGATTGCAAGGCTCAAGCTTGATCTCTCTGCCGCGAGGGGGGAAGCCGGGAAGGCTAAGCTGGATCTTCTTGCTGCAAAGGGGCGTGCAGAGGAAGCTGAGAAGCTGCTGAGGGCCGAGAGGGCCAAAGTTGAGGAGGCTGATGGCGCCACGGCCAAGATGATGGAGGAGCGAGATAGGTATAAAGGTGCCTACGACGCTGTGGTTGCCAAGAGGGACGAGTGGGAGGATCGGTTCCAGAAGCAGGCGGAGGTGCTCAGGGACACGCAGGCTATCCTTGCTCAGAAAGAGAAGGATATTGAGATGCTTCAGGATGATCTCCTCCCTAAAATGTGCGTCCAGTTTCGGGACCAGGCCGAGAAGGCGACCAGGGAGGCGATAAGAAGACTCGTCCCCGAGGGCTCTTTCCCGTGGGATAAATTTGATACACTTTTGGACGAAATGGCTGATGCTGAGGAGGCAGCGGCTACTGAGAAAACTGAGGCAGCGAAAGTGAAGGAGGGTGAGAGGCTGAAGTTGCTTGAAGATGCTCAGCCTTCCACAAAGCCGGCCACCGATGATGGCTGTCGCTACAGAAGGAGGGGAGCATCAGGCATAGGGAGACGGGCGGTCGTCACCGGACTCACCCGGCGTCTCGGATAGCTTTAGCTGTTCGGGGGCCAATTATTGAGCCTTCTCTCCCTGCCATCCTTTTGGCGCTTCCAATTCCAAGTCTGTACCCTTTTGTAATTCTGTTTCCTTGCTTTTTGTAAAGCTCTGGTAGGTAGAGTTTAGGCAATCCTTATGGGGACGGCCGTCGTTTGTACTCTCCTTGCAATCGTTTTTAATAAAGTTTATCTATTTGGTCCTCGGCTTGGCGACTCGATCACGATCCTTTGCTTGTCTTCTTGTGTCATCAACTAAGTGTCTTCGTTTTTACATTCGTAGAATCGTGTAGGCATATTGACCGCTAGATTGGCGTCTCAATTGCACTGAGTGTACGTCTCTTTTTAGCGTATCGGCCGACGTGTTCCCCGTCGCTCTCGGTTTTAGCCGAGGTAATCGGGGTTGCGGCCGATAGCGACCGAATCGTGTAGGCATATTGACCGCTAGATTGGCGTCTCAATTGCACTGAGTATACGTCTTTTTTTAGCGTATCGGCCGACGTGTTCCCCGTCGCTCTCGGTTATGGCCGAGGTAATCGGGGTTGCGGCTTCAATAGCGACCGTAACTGTGTAGGCATATTGACCGCTAGATTGGCGTCTCAATTGCACTGAGTATACGTCTCTTTTTAGCGTATCGGCCGACGTGTTCCCGTCGCTCTCGGTTTTGGCCGAGGTAATCGGGGTTGCGGCCGATAGCGGCCCGTAATCGTGTGGGCATATTGACCGCTAGATTGGCATCTCAATTGCACTGAGTATACGTCTCTTTTTAGCGTATCGGCCGACGTGTTCCCCGTCGCTCTCGGTTTTGGCCGAGGTAATCGGGGTTGCGGCCGATAGCGGCCGTAATGAATCGTGTAGGCATATTGACCGCTAGATTGGCGTCTCAATTGCACTGAGTATACGTCTCTTTTTAGCGTATCGGCCGACGTGTTCCCCGTCGCTCTCGGTTTTGGCCGAGGTAATCGGGGTTGCGGCCGATAGCGACAGAATCGTGTAGGCATATTGACCGCTAGATTGGCGTCTCAATTGCACGAGTATACGTCTCTTTTTAGCGTATCGGCCGCGTGTTCCCGTCGCTCTCGGTTTTGGCCGAGGTAATCGGGGTTGCGGCCGATAGCGATTCTTCCCTTCGAGTCTCCGTCTAATGGCGGATCGTGGAGGGGACGGACACTTTGATGGAGAACTTGGGTGATTCATTTGCTTGTCATGATCGTGCGTTGGGGTGTCCACAATGTGTTTGGACACCTCCGCCGCTATACAAAGTATTTTCTCAAGTTATCGGTGTTCCAATGGCTCATCGGGGCACACCTCCCATGTCTGTCTGTCGGCCGGTATGTGCCGGCCTCATCTCTTCTACCACTTTGTAGGGGCCCTCCCGATTGGCCGTCGGTTTGCCATGAATATTTCCTTTGTTGGTGGCGGTGACTTCCTTAGGACTAGGTCTCCTATTGTCAAATCCCTTTTGTGGACCCTTCGGTTGTAGGCTCTCTTCATCCGGTTCTGATATACGGCCAAGTTAAGGCGTGCCGTGTCTCGGCTCTCTTCGACAAGGTCTAGGGAAGCTCTTAGGCCTTCCTCGTTTTCAATCGGGTCAAAGGTGGCCGTTACGAATGTCGGCACCGTCGCTTCGATCGGCAAGACCGCTTCGGAGCCGTAGACTAGATGGAAGGGGGTGTATCCTGTTGCTTCTTTCTCTGTGGTTCGAAGGGACCACGGACGCCGGTAGCTCATCGGCCCACCTTCCCTTAAGGTCTTCAACCGTCTTCTTCAAACCGTTGAGGATGGTTTTGTTGGTCCTCCGCTTTGCCCATTACTCTGTGGGTGGCAGACGGAGGAATACGCAAACTTGATGCCGAGCTCTTCTAACCGATTCATTATCGTCGCTCCAAAACTCTCGGCCGTGGTCGAATACCATAACTTGGGGTAATCCGGCGGGTTATGACGTTTTCCCAGTTACCTTTTTCGACGGCAGCGTGGTCTTTGCTTTGATCTTGCTACCCTCAACCCATTTGGTGAAGTAGTCAACGGCGACGATTAAGAACTTCCTACCCCCGGAGGCCGTTGGGAATGGCCCTAGCATGTCCATCCCCCATTGCGCGAAGGAAAGGGGACCGAGCACCGGTTGTAGGTCTCGGAGGGGGCGTGTATCACCGGGCATGCATCGGCGTTCGTGCACTTCTTGGTCTTCGTTCGGAATCTTGAAGCATGGTGGGCCGAAGTAGCCAGGCTCGGAGAGCTTTGTGTGCTAGTGTTCTTGCCCCCATGTGATGTCCACAGATGCCTTCGTGGATTTACTCACGATGTCGATTCTGCGTCGGCCGGACCGACACACTTCAAGAGTGGTCTTATTACGGATCTTCCGTACGGTTCCCCTTCGAACAACGGTACACAGCGGCGATCCTTTTATTTTGGCCGAGGGATTGCGGCCCTCCGGCAACTCACCCGTAAGCTTGTATCTCATTATCGGAGTCATCCACGTTGTCTCGGTCTCTATGTTACCCACCATGCCGACGGTCTCGGTGATGCTTTTTGCGTTCCCGATGTCTACCAATGACGTTGGTGACATTCTTGATGGTTGAGCTGGCCGGTTTGGAGAGAGCGTCGGCCGGTTGTTCTCGGATCGGGAACGCATTTGGATTTGGAAGGATTTCAATTTTGCTACGTCGGCTTTCACCCTCTCTAGGTACCTTACCATTCCGTCGTCCCGAGCCTCATACTCCCCTCGATTTGGTTAGTAACCAACGGTGAGTCTGTCCTCAACACAATGTGTTCGCTCCGTGACCCTAGCTAGCTCGACTCCGATTATCACCGCCTCGTATTCGGACTCATTGTTCGAGGCCGAGAAGGTGAATTTCAAGCGTACTCAAACTCGTCCCGTTTGGGCTGATGATGAGGATGCCGCTCTGAGCTATTCGTCGTGGAGGAGCCGTCGGTGTAGACCTCCCATATGCCCGGTTCGGCTCTTCCCGATACGTGCATTCGGCCAGGAAATCTGCAAGCGCTTGCCCCTTTATCGAAGGCCTTGGTTTGTACTGAATGCCGAAACCAGAGAGCTCCACTGCCCATTTGATGAGCCTGCCGGATTGTTCGAATTTTTCCAAGGATTTCTCCAATGGCTGATCGGTTAGGGCCGTCACGGGGTGTGCGTCGAAGTAGGGTTTTAACTTCCTTGTGGCGGCGACGACGCGAAGGCGCTTTTTCGATTAGTGGGTAATTTCTTTCGGCGGGCAACGGTGTATGGGTGACAAAGTAGATTGGGTGTTCTTTGTTTGTCTTCTTCCCGATGATCACGGCAGCCGACCGTGGCGAGGTTACTTGCTATGTATAGGTATAGCGTCTCCCCCATATCGGCACGACGAGTTGGGAGAGTCGAAGATGAGCTTTCGATTGTTTGAAAGCCGTGCTCTGTTCCTCCCCAGTGAAGTCTTTATTTCCTTTCAAAGACTTTGAAGAATGGCGTGCTTTTGTCGGCTGACCGAGAGATGAAACGGGCGAGAGCCGCCGTTCTTCCGTCGACATCATAACCTCTTTCCGATTCCTTGGTTCCGGCAGGTCTAGGATTGCTTGGACTTTGTCCGGATTGGCATCTATGCCTCTGCGCCGACAAGTACTCCTAGAAATTTTCTGCCGGACACCGGTTGCATTTCATTGGGTTGAGCTTCATCTTGTATTTCCTTAGTGAACAAAATGTCTCGTGTAAATCGGCCGGATGCTCATTTGTCGGACTTGCTTTTTACAATAGCATCGTCGACGTATGCCTCAATGTTTCGCCCTTTTTGATTTTGAAACACTTTGTCTACCAGCCTCGTGTACGTTGCTCCGGCGTTCTTCAAACCAAACGGCATCATTTTGTACATGTATGTGCCGTTGGCGGTGATAAATGCGCATTTAGGCATGTCTTCCTCGGCCATAAACACTTGGTGATACCCGAGAAGGCGTCCGGCAGGCTCGGCATGGTGTAGCTGCCGTGGCGTCGATTAAGCTATCTATTCGAGGCAAGGGATAACAATCTTTGGGGCATGCTTTATTAAGGTTGGTAAAGTCTACACACATTCTCCATGCCCCGATGACTTCTTCACCATTACAACATTGGCTAACCACTCGGGATAAGTACAAGGCATGATGAAACCTGCCGCTAGTAATTTATCTACTTCGGCTTTGATGGCCTCGTCCTTCTCAACCGAGGAGTTCCTCATTCTCTCGCTTGATGGGGCGGGGCTGGGTAGTAGCACGTTCGACTTGTGAACAATCACCTCCCGATTCACGCCCGGCATCTCGGCCGCCGAGTATGCGAAAACGTCTTTGTTCTTTTTCGGCGGAGTCCGGAGGTCGGCTCTGAATTCCCAGTTTCCAGGTTGACACCGACGGTTACGGTGCGGCCCGGATCGATCTCTACCTCCTCGGTCTCTGCTCCTTCGATCATGCCGATGGTCCTCGTTCCGGATCGGGGGTGTCTTTGTATCCGGAACGATTCTAGTTACGAAGCGACGACTCTCACCCTTACTAGATACCTTATTGTCTTGTAGTCCTGGGCTTCGCACTCTCCTCTAACCTGGTTGGTCACGAGGAGCGAATCTGTCTTTACCATGATACGTTACGCCCGGCGGCTTTAGCTAGCTCAATTCCGGTTATCACCGCCTCGTACTTGGATTCCTTGGGGGTCACCGAGGTAAGCTTCAAGGCGTGCTCGGATACGTCCCCGTTTGGGCTGATGATAACCATGTCGGCCTTCGAGCCATATGTCGCGGAGAGGCCGTTAGCGTGAACCTCCCACAAACCGGGATCTTCCTCTTTCTTCGAGATGAGCTTACGTGCCTCCCCGGTCCGAGACATACATCAATGTCGGGCCCGGATGGATATTACAAATCGATCTCGCTCAAAGTGATCCGGCCTATGAGTACATCGTAGGCAGGTGTACCGTCGATGACTACGAATTTAGACATAACGTTCTTGGCTGCACCTCCCTCGCCGAACCTTACTGCACGAAACCGATTGACCCCAGGGGTACCAGTAGGCCCCGGAAAAAGTCCGTATAACGGGTTGGTGCGGGGGCTCAAATTTTCAATCCTCGGGCCGAGGCCGAAAAGCATTCTCTGTTCATAACATTCGTGTAGGCGCCTGTGTCAATCAGGCATCCCTTCACCAGGTGGTTGGCTATGTCTAGGCGGACTGTAAGGGGGTCGCTATGAAGAGCGGCGACTCCATCGTAGTCCCTTTGTCCGATGGTCATGTCCGGGATCTTTGGGAGCGGGGTTCTTTGTGTTGGGCACAAAGTTGATGGCCGGATAAGGTTCATCCTGGGGCCGTTTGTGCTCATTAGCGGACCCACTGCTCTCGTTGTCCTTGATGACGACATTGACTACTCCTACCCGCTCGGAGGCGGACTTGCTATTCGATCCGCCGGCGTCTGATTTTTGGCCTCTGGCAACATACTTGCCGAGGCTCCCCATTCGGATTAGCTCTTCAATGGCATTCTTCAGGTGTCGGCAATCGTTGGTTAAGTGTCCGGTGTGGCCGTGGTACTTACAATACTGGCTCGTGTCACCGTCACTCCTCGGCCTAGGGGGTCTTTCCCATTTCTGGCCCTCGTTCTTGCTCAAAGCGAAGACCTCGGCGGCCGACACGACTAGGGGGGTGTGATCATCGTACCGTTTTTTGTAGTACGTCCCCCAGCTCCTCCCGGCATCCGCCGAGCTTTGTTTTCTGGCAGACTTTTCTGACCGTGGCCTATTATTCTCACGGCGTCTTTCATCAGACCATGACCCGTTGTTGTCACGGCGTTTTTCATTCGGGTTAACCTCCCGGCGGCTCTTCCTTTCTGATTGCTCAGCCTCGCTGGGGCCTACCCAGGTCTTGTGGTAGTCTTCTACCTTGATGGCTTGGTCAGCCAACCTCCTGGCGGCGTCCAAACCTAGGCCTCCGCACTTGATGAGCTCATTCTTTAAATCCCCCCTTGGGAGGCCCTTCATCAGTGCGAAGGCCGCTGTTCTCACCCCGAAGGAGCCAGAGGAGTCCGACTCAGCAGAGTTGGAGAAGAAGTCCAAGTCGAAGAAGGAGCCCCTCCCGCTACGAGGGGAGGAGCCAGGTTAGGGATGCGAGGAGCCGGTCGCCGCGTACCGTTCGACACGTGGTTAGGCAGCCCCTCAACGCCTACGTCCTAGAAGTCCCGGTGCCACCTAAGCTCAAGTTGCCACCGATTTCGTACAAAGGAGATAGTGATCCATCCGACCACGCTGAGGCTTTCGAGTCTTACATGTCGGTATGGGAGCAGCCCGATGAGGTCTGGTGCCGAATCTTCCCAACAACTTTGCATGGGATGGCTCAGAGCTGGTACAAAGGGCTCCCCGACGGCTCGGTGTACTATTTCGCCGACCTAAGGGACGCTTTTCTAGCCCAGTACTCTTGCAATAAGAGAAGGGCCGTGGAGACGTCGGACCTCCTAACTATCAAACAGGAGGGAGACGAGTCTCTGCGGAACTATGTGAAGAGGTTCGACGGAAAGGTCCAGCAGATTCGAGAAATCAATCCCGAACTGGCGGCCTTCGCACTGATGAAGGGCCTCCCAAGGGGGGATTTAAAGAATGAGCTCATCAAGTGCGGAGGCCTAGGTTTGGACGCCGCCAGGAGGTTGGCTGACCAAGCCATCAAGGTAGAAGACTACCACAAGACCTGGGTAGGCCCCAGCGAGGCTGAGCAATCAGAAAGGAAGAGCCGCCGGGAGGTTAACCCGAATGAAAAACGCCGTGACAACAACGGGTCATGGTCTGATGAAAGACGCCGTGAGAATAATAGGCCACGGTCAGAAAAGTCTGCCAGAAAACAAAGCTCGGCGGATGCCGGGAGGAGCTGGGGGACGTACTACAAAAAACGGTACGATGATCACACCCCCCTAGTCGTGTCGGCCGCCGAGGTCTTCGCTTTGAGCAAGAACGAGGGCCAGAAATGGGAAAGACCCCCTAGGCCGAGGAGTGACGGTGACACGAGCCAGTATTGTAAGTACCACGGCCACACCGGACACTTAACCAACGATTGCCGACACCTGAAGAATGCCATTGAAGAGCTAATCCGAATGGGGAGCCTCGGCAAGTATGTTGCCAGAGGCCAAAAATCAGACGCCGGCGGATCGAATAGCAAGTCCGCCTCCGAGCGGGTAGGAGTAGTCAATGTCGTCATCAAGGACAACGAGAGCAATGGGTCCGCTAATGAGCACAAACGGCCCCAGGATGAACCTTATCCGGCCATCAACTTTGTGCCCAACACAGCAACCCCCGCTCCCAGCATCCCGGACATGACCATCGGACAAAGGGACTACGATGGAGTCGCCGCTCTTCATAGCGACCCCCTTACAGTCCGCCTAGACATAGCCAACCACCTGGTGAAGGGATGCCTGATTGACACAGGCGCCTACACGAATGTTATGAACAGAGAATGCTTTCTCGGCCTCGGTCTGAGGATTGAAAATTTGAGCCCCTGCACCAACCCGTTATACGCTTTTTCTGGGGCCGGCCGTACCCCCGGGTCAATCGGTTTGCACGGTAAGGTTCGGCGAGGGAGGTGCAGCCAAGAACGTTATGTCTAAATTCGTAGTCATCGACGGTACACCCGCCACGATGTACTCATAGGCCGGATCACTTTGAGCGAGATCGACGCTGTAATATCCATCCGGGCCCTGACATTGATGTATGTCTCGGACCGGGGGGAGGCACGTAAGCTCATCTCGAAGAAAGAGGAAGATCCCGGTTTGTGGGAGGTTCACGCTAACGGCCTCTCCGCGACATATGGCTCGAAGGCCGACATGGTTATCATCAGCCCAAACGGGGACGTATCCGAGCACGCCTTGAAGCTTACCTCGGTGACCCCCAAGGAATCCAAGTACGAGGCGGTGATAACCGGAATTGAGCTAGCTAAAGCCGCGGCGTAACGTATCATGGTAAAGACAGATTCGCTCCTCGTGACCAACCAGGTTAGAGGAGAGTGCGAAGCCCAGGACTACAAGACAATAAGGTATCTAGTAAGGGTGAGAGCCGCGCCGAACTAGAATCGTTCCGATACAAAGATACACCCCCGGATCCGGAACGACCGGACCATCGGCATGATCGAAGGAGCAGAGACCGAGGAGGTAGAGATCGATCCGGGCCGCACCGTAACCGTCGGTGTCAACCTGGAACCAGAATTCCGAGCCGACCTCCTGGACCTGCTGAAAAAGAACAAAGACGTTTTCGCATACTCGGGCGGCCGAGATGCCAGCGTGAATCGGGAGGTGATTGTTCACAAGGTGAACGTGCTACCCACAGCCCGCCCAACAAGCGGAGAATGAGGAACTCCTCGGTTGAGAAGGACGAGGCCATCAAAGCCGAAGTAGATAAATTACTAGCGGCAGGTTTCATCATGCCTTGTACTTATCCTGAGTGGTTAGCCAATGTTGTAATGGTGAAGAAGTCATCGGGGCATGGAGAATGTGTGTAGACTTTACCAACCTTAATAAAGCATGCCCCAAAGATTGTTATCCCTTGCCTCGAATAGATAGCTTAATCGACGCCACGGCAGGAGCTACACCATCTTGAGCCTGCCGGACGCCTTCTCGGGTATCACCAAGTGTTTATGGCCGAGGAAGACATGCCTAAATGCGCATTTATCACCGCCAACGGCACATACATGTACAAAATGATGCCGTTTGGTTTGAAGAACGCCGGAGCAACGTACACGAGGCTGGTAGACAAAGTGTTTCAAAATCAAAAAGGGCGAAACATTGAGGCATACGTCGACGATGCTATTGTAAAAAGCAAGTCCGACAAATGAGCATCCGGCCGATTTACACGAGACATTTTGTTCACTAAGGAAATACAAGATGAAGCTCAACCCAATGAAATGCAACCGGTGTCCGGCAGAAAATTTCTAGGAGTACTTGTCGGCGCCGAGGGCATAGATGCCAATCCGGACAAAGTCCAAGCAATCCTAGACCTGCCGGAACCAAGGAATCGGAAAGAGGTTATGATGTTTGACCGAAGAACGGCGGCTCTCGCCCGTTTCATCTCTCGGTCACCGACAAAAGCACGCCATTCTTCAAAGTCTTTGAAAGGAAATAAAGACTTCACCGGGGGAGGAACAGAGCACGGCTTTCAAACAATCGAAAGCTCATCTTCGTACTCTCCCAACTCTGTCCAGGCCGATATTGGGGGAGACGCTATACCTATACATAGCAAGAACCTCGCCACGGTCGGTCTGCCGTGATCATCGAGGAAGAAGACAAACAAAGAACACCCAATCTACTTTGTCACCATACACTGTTGCCCGCCGAAAGAAATTACCCACTAATCGAAAAAGCAGCCTTCGCCGTCGTCATCGCCACAAGGAAGTTAAAACCCTACTTCGACGCACACCCCGTGACGGTCCTAACCGATCAACCATTGGAGAAATCCTTGGAAAAATTCGAACAATCCGGCAGGCTCATCAAATGGGCGGTGGAACTCTCTGGTTTCGGCATTCAATACAAACCAAGGCCTTCGATAAAGGGGCAAGCGCTTGCAGATTTCCTGGCCGAATGCACGTATCAGGAAGAGCCGAACCCGGGCATATGGGAGGTCTACACCGACGGCTCCTCCACGACGAATAGCTCAGGAGCCGGCATCCTCATCATCAGCCCAAACGGGGACGAGTTTGAGTACGCCTTGAAATTCACCTTCTCGGCCTCGAACAATGAGTCCGAATACGAGGCGGTGATAATCGGAGTCGAGCTAGCTAGGGGTCGCCGAGCGAACACATTGTGTTGAGGATGACTCACCGTTGGTTACTAACCAAATCGGGGGAGTATGAGGCTCGGGACGACGGAATGGTAAGGTACCTAGAGAGGGTGAAAGCCGACGTAGCAAAATTGAAATCCTTCCAAATCCAAAGGTGCGTTCCCGGATCCGAGAACAACCGGCCGACGCTCTCTCCAAACCGCCAGCTCAACCATCAAGAATGTCACCAAACTGCATCTTGGTAGACATCGAGAACGCAAAAGCATCACCGAGACCGTCGGCATGGTGGGTAACATAGAGACCGAGACAACGTGGATGACTCCGATAATGAGATACAAGCTTACGGGTGAGTTGCCGGAGGGTCGCAATCCCTCGGCCAAAATAAAAAGGATCGCCGCCAGGTACCTGTTGTTCGAAGGGGAACTGTACAGAAGATCCGTAATAAGACCACTCTTGAAGTGTGTCGGTCCGGCCGACGCAGAACTGATACTGACAGAAATCCACGAAGGCATCTGTGGACATCACATGGGGGCAAGAACACTAGCACACAAAGCTCTCCGAGCTGGCTACTTCTGGCCCACCATGCTTCAAGATTCCAGAACGAAGACCAAGAAGTGCACGAACTGTCAGATGCATGCCCCGGTGATACACGCCCCCTCCAGAGACCTACAACCGGTGCTCAGTCCCCTTTCCTTCGCGCAATGGGGGATGGACATGCTAGGGCCATTCCCAACGGCCTCCGGGGGTAGGAAGTTCTTAATCGTCGCCGTTGACTACTTCACCAAATGGGTTGAGGCCGTAGCAGATGCCAAGAAAGACCACAAATTGCCGTAAAGGTAATCTGGGAAAACGTCATAACCCGCTTGGATTACCCCAAGTTATGGTATTCGACCACGGCGAGAGTTTTGGAGCGACTGATAATGAATCGGTTAGAAGAGCTCGGCATCAAGTTTTGCGTATTCCTCCGTCCGCCACCCACGAGTAATGGGCAAAGCGGAGGCGACCAACAAAACCATCCTCAACGGTTTGAAGAAGACGGTTGAAGACCTTAAGGGAAGGTGGGCCGATGAGCTACCGGCGTCCCGTGGTCCCTTCAACCACGAGAGAAAGAAGCAACAGGATACACCCCCTTCCATCTAGTCTACGGCTCCGAAGCGGTCTTGCCGATCGAAGCGACGGTGCCGACATTCGAACGGCCACCTTTGACCCGCTTGAAAACGAGGAAGGCCTAAGAGCTTCCCTAGACCTTGTCGAAGAGAGCGAGACACGGCACGCCTTAACTTGGCCGTATATCGAACCGGATGAAGAGAGCCTACAAATCGAAGGGTCCACAAAAGGGATTTGACAATAGGAGACCTAGTCCTAAGGAAGTCGGCTGCCACCAACAAAGGAAATATTCATGGCAAACTGACGGCCAACTGGGAGGGCCCCTACAAAGTGGTAGAAGAGATGAGGCCGGGTACATACCGGCCGACAGACATGGGAGGTGTGCCCCGAGCCATTGGAACACCGATAACTTGAGAAAATACTTTGTATAGCGGCGGAGGTGTCCAAACACATTGTGGACACCCCAACGCACGATCATGACAAGCAAATGAATCACCCAAGTTCTCCATCAAAGTGTCCTGTCCCCTCCACGATCCGCCATTAGACGGAGACTCGAAAGGAAGAATCGCTATCGAAGCCGCAACCCCGATTACCTCGGCCAAAACCGAGAGCGACGGAGAACACGTCGGCCGATACGCTAAAAAGAGACGTATACTCAGTGCAATTGAGACGCCAATCTAGCGGTCAATATGCCTACACATAGCTACGGTCGCTATCGGCCGCAACCCCGATTACCTCGGCCAAAACCGAGAGCGACGGGGAACACGTCGGCCGATACGCTGAAAAGAAACGTATACTCGGTGCAATTGAGACGCCAATCTAGCGGTCAATATGCCTACACGATTCACGGCGCTATCGGGCCGCAACCCCGATTACCTCGGCCAAAACCGAGAGCGACGGGAACACGTCGGCCGATACGCTAAAAAGAGACGATACTCGGTGCAATTGAGACGCCAATCTAGCGGTCAATATGCCTACATTCAGCTACGGGCCGCTATCGGCCGCAACCCCGATTACCTCGCCAAAACCGAGAGCGACGGGAACACGTCGGCCGATACGCTAAAAAGAGACGATACTCGGTCAAATTGAGACGCCAATCTAGCGGTCAATATGCCTACACATTCGGTCGCTATTGAAGCCGCAACCCCGATTACCTCGGCCATAACCGAGAGCGACGGGGAACACGTCGGCCGATACGCTAAAAAAAGACGTATACTCAGTGCAATTGAGACGCCAATCTAGCGGTCAATATGCCTACACAAATTCTGATGCCGCTATCGGCCGCAACCCCGATTACCTCGGCCAAAACCGAGAGCGACGGGGAACACGTCGGCCGATACGCTAAAAAGAGACGTACACTCAGTGCAATTGAGACGCCAATCTAGCGGTCAATATGCCTACACGATTCTGAATGTAAAAACGAAGACACTTAGTTGATGACACAAGAAGACAAGCAAAGGATCGTGATCGAGTCCCGCCAAGCCGAGGACCAAATAGATAAACTTTATTAAAAACGATTGCAAGGAGAGTACAAACGACGGCCGTCCCCATAAGGATTGCCTAAACTCTACCTACCAGAGCTTTACAAAAAGCAAGGAAACAGAATTACAAAAGGGTACAGACTTGGAATTGGAAGCGCCAAAAGGATGGCAGGGAGAGAAGGCTCAATAATTGGCCCCCCAATGCCTAAAGCTATCCGAGACGCCGGTGAGTCCGGTGACGACCGCCCGTCTCCTATGCCCGATGCTCCCCTCCTTCGTAGCGACAAGATCATCGGTGGCCGGCTTTGTGGAAGGCCGAGCATCTTCAAGCAACTTCGCCTCTCACCCTCCTTCACTTTCGCCGCCTCGCTTTTCTCGAGTCACGCCTCCTCAAAGATCGCCATTTCGTCAAAAGTGTATCAAATTTATCCCACGGAAAGAGCCCTCGGGACGAGTCTTCTTATCGCCTCCCCGGTCGCCTTCTCGGCCTGTCTCGAAACGGACGCACATTTTAGGGAGGAGATCATCCTGAAGCATCTCAATATCCTTCTCTTTCTGAGCAAGGATAGCCTGCGTGTCCCTGAGCACCTCCGCCTGCTTCTGGAACCGATCCTCCCACTCGTCCCTCTTGGCAACCACAGCGTCGTAGGCACCTTTATACCTATCTCGCTCCTCCATCATCTTGGCCGTGGCGCCATCGCCTCTCAACTTTGGCCCTCTCGGCCCTCGGCGGCTTCTCGCCTTCCTCTCGCACGCCCCTTTGCAGCAAGAAGATCCAGCTTAGCCTTCCCGGCTTCCCCCCTCGCGGCAGAGAGATCAAGCTTGAGCCTTGCAATCAGCGGCCCAGATTCGGCCGTGGCCTTTTCTTGCTCCATGATGAGGGAGGCGGCTAGACGACTCCACCTCCCCAGCTTCTTATATATTCTCTCGCCCTCCGCCACGAGCTCGGCGGGAGTAAACTGGGGTGAGGAGTCCACGACGACGTTCGTCACCCGCCTTCTCAATCGCCTTCTCAGTCGCTTCCCTACTTGCCGTTCGGTGAGAACGGCAAATGCCAGCGATGGAACCGCAAAAAAATTACAGAGAGCATCCATGTCACCTTGCATTGACACGTCGAAAGCCCGTCATCGTGAATGCCCAACGAGCCGGCTAAATCCGAACCACAAGTTAAATCCACCCGGTCCCAACCCTCTTAGTTGGAGGGTCTGGTGGGGCAGCTCCTCCGCGGCAACGGTGGAAGCAGACGGTGGGTCTTTCCTCTTCTTCGGAGAAGCGACCTTAGCAACGGTCACCTCCCCTCGAAATGTTGATCACCTCCACACGATCCTTTTCGACCACCGGGCCGGAGAGGGAGTTGCCATTGATACTGACCGCCCGACTTGACGCCGCCTTCTTTGATATTCTCGGACGTTGCCGAGAACCCGTGCCTCGAGCCGTCTCCCGATCCAGCGCCTTCGTCTGTCTTTCCATGACTTCGTTAGGGGACAGTCGGCGATCACGTGCTTCAGCCGTAGGACGACGGGTGAGAACCTTTCCGTCCTTATCAAGCCCCAGCCTCTCCAAGTCCTTCTCTGACAGATCCTGACCAAACCGATCTGCAAGTAGCCAAACAAGAGTTACATGAAAGAGGTAAAAAAAGCTCCAAACAAGAACATAACAAGTAAAGGTGGGCCTCACACCGACCCTACTCACCACGGCTGAGGGCCGGTATGAGGCCGACGCGGCAGAGCATCTCGTCCTGAAGAATAATCTGAGTCGGGGGCAGCCATCCCTCCTCAAAGATCAAATAGCCGCACTGCCCGCTTCTCATCCGCCGTAAGAGGGACAAAAGAAGCGTCCATCTTAACCTTGCTACCCCGGGAGACATATTTCTCATACTCTTCCCGGGTCTCACACCGTAAGTGAACGGGGCTCTGAAAAGACCGAGGCAAAGGGTAGTCCTCCGGCACTTGGACGTACACCCACCGCCCCGCCGCCTCTTTGCGGAGGTAAGCTTGTTTACGGAGACATACCCCGGCTCCGTCTGCACGCTGTACCACCCCACCTTTCGGGCGAATGACGGCCGAAGACTATGGAGTCGGCGGAATAAGTTAACAGTAGGGGCCTCCCCTTTAAAGAGACAGAGCCACACAAAGCCGATTATCGTCCTCATGGCCAACGGATGCAGTTGGGCCACGGCAAGATTCATGGCTTTGATGATGGCCACGACGTGCTCGTTCAAAGGAAACCGGAGCCCATACTCCAACTGCCTGAGGTACACGCCGATATGGCCCGGGGGAGGGCAACAGACCACCTGACCCTCCTCGGGGATAACAATTCTATACCCCTCACCGAAGAAGAAATGATCTCCGAAAAGGGTCCCTCCGGAACTGCTTGCAAACTTATTTGTCCAGGCACGGTCGAGGCCAATCCTGCAGGCCTCACCATGATCCGGGATGGCCGCCCTCTCACCAGCAACAGGAGCCCTCTCACCATCGTCATTAGCATCCTCATCCTCCCCTTCCTCCGGGATGGACAGGCCAACTACGGGAGAAGGAGACCTAGGGCCCCCAAACCTTAGCGGGATGGCCTCTAATATCTCCTCCTCGTCAGGGCGCGACGGGGAACCCCCCGGCGCAGAAGTGCTAGTCCCGGCATCAGCAGCAGACATGCTTACAACAAATTACTAGCGAGGAAAAGAAAAATTCGTTTGTTTACCTTAAAAGGAAAAAGTGCGCGCCGGATCAAAAACTCTGAAGATTGGAAGAAAAGGAAGCCCTTGAAAGTTTAAGAAAGATGAAGATTTTAGGAAAATTTGAGAAAATAAAATTAGTGACCAAAATCACGGAAAAACTGCCCTATTTATAGGAAAAAAGCCCATAAAGAAGGACCAATCAGAGCACGGCCCATGGAGCGACAAACCAATCGAGCGACGCGACACGTGTCGAGCATGCAACCACGGAATGTCAATCGTTGCAACGGTTGAACGTCAATCAATGCAACAGTGACCAAGCGTCTTGACGCCGCCCATTCACATCTCTTCGACTATTCATCTTCCTCAAACAAATTCCTAGGTATCCGGTCACCGCCGCCACCGATCAACCAAGCCAGGAAGCACCGGCCGGGGGCAATCAAAATCAACCGGCACTCTCAGCATTGGTCTCGGCCAGCCTCATGTTCTTTTCCACATCGGATGCCCTTTACGCATCCATGTGGAGGGGGGATATGGTATACGGTACGGCCTAACAAGAGCCATGCCGATGCAGAAGAAGTAGCCGATACAGAAGATTTTCTGAAAATACTTGTGCAGAATATATGCTCAACGTACATCGGAGCCCATACCACGGCATAGACTACGCTGGGGGCAAATTGATGGGGCATATTCTGCACCGCTGACCAAGTCAACACATTGAGCAAGGTCAAAGATATCCACAGCAAGTCAACGACTTAGATGACTAGCCGATGCATCCCATCGGCTGTCACACTGGTCTCGGCATGACACCGCCAAAGGACACATACCCGCGTACTCATATCCAAGACCCCTCGGCGGCGAGTCAATACGGCCCGCCGGCCTGCCAGGTATCTCGGCCGAGGGTAGAACGGTCTTTCCACCTGCTAGCCACTTGGCCACTTGGCCACTACGTGACAAAAGGTGAAAGCCTATAAATACTCCTCAACCTTCATTGAGGAAAGGATCCCACAACTAAAACCTAAATTGTATTGTCATATCAGTTTGTGGCTCTTGAACTTCGTCAAGTTCAAATTTTCTCCCACTCTGTCTTCTAGAAATAAATTCTTTTTCTAGAAAGACAGCTTCACGAGCCACAAACACTTTGTTCTTGTTACTATTGTAGAAGTAATATCCACAAGTTTCCTTAGGGTAGCCTACAAAAATACACTTTTCATAACGAGGTGCAAGCTTATCGTCAAACTTGCTCTTGACATAAGCATCACAACCCCATACTTTCATGTATCGCAGATTCGGGACTTTCCGTTTCCATATCTCATATGGAGTTTTGTCAGTTGCTTTAGTGAGACTTTTATTAAGTGATTGTACAGCAGATAAAATGGCAAAACCCCAGAATGACTTAGGTAACTCTGTTTGACTCATCATCGATCGAACCATATCTAATAAAGTTCGATTCCTCCTTTCAGCCACACCATTTAATTGTGGTGTGCCAGGAGGAGTTAAATGAGATACAATACCACAGTTTATAAGGTGATCTTTAAAGTCTTTGCTTAAATATTCCCCACCACGATCTGATCGTAATGCTTTAATCTTCTTATTTAATTGGTTTTCTACTTCATTCTGAAACTCTTTGAACTTATCAAAAGCTTCACTTTTATACCTCATTAAGTAGATATACCCATATCTACTCATGTCATCGGAAAAAGTAATGAAATAGTCATAATTACCTCTAGCAGTGACTGTCATTGGGCCACAAACATCGGTATGTATTAAACCCAATAACTCACTAGTTCGAGATCCTTTTCCTAGAAAAGGTGAACGAGTCATCTTGCCAAGAAGACAAGATTCGTATGTACCAAATGATTCGAAATCAAAAGGTTTAATTACACCAGTGGACACTAGTCTTTTAATGCGTTTCTCGTTGATGTGTCCTAATCGACAATGCCATAAATAAGATAGATCAGGATCACCTGTTTTGAGTCTTTTATTATCTAAATGATAAACATCGTTGTAAGTATCTAGAATATAAATACCATTGATTGAAATAGCTTGACTATATACAATCTCATTAAGGGAAAAAGTACAACACTTGTCTTTAATTACAAAGGAAAACCCTTCCGTGTCTAACACAGATACGGATATTATATTTCTAGATAGCGTTGGTGCAAAATAACAATTATTAAGATGTAACTCCAACCCCGAAGCTAAACTAAGTACATAAGTTCCTACAGAGACGACAGCTACTTTAGACCCGTTTCCCATTCGGAGATCGACATCACCCTTGTTTAGCTTTCTTATGCTTTTTAGGCCCTGCAAATGATTACACAAGTGAGAACCACAACCAGTATCTAATACCCAAGTTGTATTTGAAGCATAATTTATGTCTATCATAAAAGATTCAGTTGAGAAATTACATGTCGGCTTCACAATGCCAGCTTTTATGTCATTCAGGTACTTTGTACAATTACGTCTCCAATGTCCCTTGTTATTACAATAATTACAAGTATCTTTAAGAGGATTACCCTTTATAGGTTTTTGCTTGGTAGAGCAATTCGCAATTGTTTTACCTTTGCCCTCCACCTGAACGGGCTTCTTACTTGCGTTCCTCTTAAACTGCTTCTTTCCCTTCACGTTAATCGCAAGCACATCTTTCCTCGTACTCCCACTCAATCCCATGTCCTTCTATGCTTCCACAAGCAGATAATGAAGCTCATGTAAACTCTTTCTCATGTTTGTCATATTGTAATTTACCCTAAATTGGGTAAATCCCTTGACGTGCGAGAGAGAGTGGAGCACTCGGTCCACCACAAGTTCGTCGGGGATCTTGCATCCCAACCCCTCTAAAGTTTCCACATACTCAATAATTTTAAGTACGTGTGAACTTACAGGTTGACCATCTTTGAGGTTAGCCTCAAAGAAACGAACAGCGGTGTCATACTGAATTATTCTCGGGGCTTGGGAAAACATAGTGGAAAGCCTCGAGAATACTTCATGTGCATCACGAAACTTGACACATTGCCTTTGTAAAGCAGGATCCATTGAAAAAATCACAACATTTTTTATTGCAGCGGATTCTTTTTGATAATTTGAAAAAGCCTCCCTTACATCGACAGTGGCCCTAGTACTAGGCGAAGGGGGAGAGGGATCGACAAGGTAGCGTAATTTGCCATCACTGCGGCACTAATCGAAGTTGTTCTTCCCAATCTTTAAAATTACTACCGTCGGCTTTTAATACATATTTGTCCATAAAAGAACGTAGCCATGAATCTCTAGCTATGGTGGCGGTTTCACTAGTAGAAGTCATCGTGATTACTACAAAGGAAATAAAGGAAAGATTAACATTTATCGTCTAGAAATATTTAACTTGTGAAACTATTTAACAAGTTCCCATTTATATAATGATCTCCTACTGAATTATATAAATGATTCCAAGATCCAATTTTATATAAACACGGGCACGGTGGACCGATTCAACCCATATTTATATAAATTTGGTGAGTCAACGTTTTGACTGATTCTACTACTAGAACTCTCGGTTGACGGATTTTCTTAAAATCTATCTTTTAGCCCCAGAATAAATATGGGCACGGTGGACCGATTCAACCCATATTTATCCCGTTGAGTCCAACCAATTTTCACGCGTAATAACTTTTATTACCCTACTTACCCAACGTAAAAAGAGTGTCCCTCGGTGATGCGAACCTACTTCTAATGAAGAAGGGATTCATAGGTGCTATTATTTGGTAAGGCTTAATCTCAATTTTAAACAAAATGTGAGAGATCTTATCAATTTAATTGTCTATCACTTTTAAGTGAACAAAATTAGTGAATGCTAGACGATTAAATCGATAACAACAAAAAAATAAAACGTGTAGTGACGATTTGGCATGAATGCATAAAAGAATTAAAACAAACAAGTCCTAATATGGCCACCTAGTTAATCTAATTAACTAAAATTATTACACTTCGGAAACCAACTCCTTGGTCCCTTGAGTCTTCATAAATTGGCCTCCTTCTTTAGGATTTCGGAACGCCTTTCCGAAAACACCGTCTTCATGAAAACTCCGTCTTTAGTAGCTTCATCTAATTACTAATAATTAAATTACATAACAATACCCTATTATATAATTTGTAATAAAATTAAAATAAAACTATTAATTAATTACAAATTAGGCGATGCGAAATCGCAATTAATTACAAAACAAGTCGATATTCCCTTACATTTCGGGAAATACCAACTTATACCTATGGCCATATTAGGAAAAATTACATAACAATAATTCTAAAAACCATTCATCTAAATGAATAATAAAATGCATTATGGAAAATGACATGCCAAATCGTCTAACTTACCAACAACGATCATTTGAGCTTGCTTTGACAGAATTTTTACCAATAAAAATTCATAATCAATTCTTAAAACAATTTTAAGAAATACTCATCATACTAATCTGGTCTAATATCAAAATAATTATTCTCAACAATTATCTTGAATTTATATGGGAATTAAAACACAATTGTGACAAAAATGATATAATAATTCACAATTATCATACAAAAATTCCATTTAATATAAAAATTTATGGAAAAATAAATTTCAAAACCATGAAAATTCTGGTCTTACACCAAAAATGCCATGCAAGTGAAAATTTTTGTTTTTAAAATTTATTTAAAAAGATTTCACAATTTAATCAGTAAAGCGATAATTTTTACGATTTAATTCTAAATCAAACCATAAAAATTGAAATGACTTAAAATAAAATTTTGTACATTTTGGAACAATTTCCAGGAGCTAAAAATTCAGAAATTTCGAGCCCTAAAGTTAAATCAATATTTATTTACAAAATAACCATTATTTACCCATTTTTATCAAATAAAAATCAATAAACTACCTAAATTAATCACATTAACCTAAAGTATCTACTTATCTCATAAATAGAACATGCATGTGGTTATTTATAAATAAATATGCATAAAATTAACATGCAACCCAATTTAATTAACTCTTAATTAATTTTAATGTATTTTTACTCAATTTTATGTCAATTTAAGTTATAAAAAGTGGAAAAAATTTAACAAAAATCAAATTTTCGTCCCATATCATCCTAAGACCATATTATTTACATGCAAGACTATATTATGTGATAAAATGAATTTTAGTAACATAATATCAATTTTATTAATTTATCTCATAAATTACTAAAATCGTCTTAAGACAACATGTATGTATTTAACAATGCTCTGATACCACTTGTTAGTTATTTAGACAAAATTAATACTCATCTTATGATATTAAAATTACAAATTAATTTAATGTGGTCTAAATCTACATGCATGCAAAGAAAATGTATAAAAGATGATATTAAACCATCTTAAGACAAAAGTTCCTTACATTGCTATAAGACAAAATGTGGGCACTATAAAGGTCTCCTACCTTTATAGTTCTTGAGCTATGCAACTATGGATGATCCTCCAAGAACACCAATTACCAATATAGGTAATCTCCTTTGGTGGCACCCAAGAATAACCCAAAATACAACTAAAATTAATAACTAGTTAATAATAGTAGTAACCTTGTAATTGTATATTTGATGTACTAATTAATATTATTACTTTGATAATATTATTAGTTAGTTTTTATATGTGTTTTAAGATGAAAATGATGAACAAAATAAGAAGAAAAGTTGGTCTCTTGGTGATGAAGGTAAACCGGCCAAAGCACACAAAAAGGACCAAATTTTCTTCAAATTTTTCCAAACATAAGAAATGGTGTGATTAAGTGGGTATTTATAGGCAAAAATGGGGAACAAAACTAAGTGGAAATTGCCACTTAATGGACACTTGTTGTCCTCTCAAAAAAACGGTCAAGTGGACATATTTGAGTCCATTTCGGTTTTCGACATTTGCCCCACAAATGCTTATAAGTCTTATATTTAATTATCTTACATAATTAAATATTAATTTAATTATTTAACACTTAAATAATACAAATTAACTACCAATAACTACTTAACCATTAAGTAATCATAAGACCATTTTATCAACATACAATGTGTCAATATTATCCCACTTAGCTAATTTTACAACCTCTTGTAAAAATTAAATAGCTAATTAATTCCATTTCAAAACAAAAGCACATATCGTATAAAATTAATTAATTAACAATTAATTAATAAATTCTAATTATTTATTATTTAAATATCACATAATTAAATAATAAATCTCCTTGTCCCGAGTTCGTAACCCGTCATCAAATAATACTTTTACGTGACTAATTAAAAGTCAAGTAATACAAGGAATTAATTATCTCGTATCTCATACAAACAATTAATTTATTCTATTTGGGCGTCATCCTATAGGTGTGACCTAAAGGGATCAGCTGATCACCGCCGTCACACGATAGTAATGTCAAACTCTGGTCAGCCAATCATTACCGATTAACGATGACCAGCTGACAAATAAATAAAATAAATCCCCGATATTCCTTTTACGAGATTTAATATGTAAACGCACTCATTGTGGAGGACACTACTCCAACATTATTATTATTATTATTATTATTATTATTATTATTATTATTATTATTATTATTATTATTATTATTATTATTATTATTATTATTATTATTATTATTATTATTATTATTATTATTATTATTATTATTATTATTATTATTATTATTACTACTACTACTACTACTACTACTACTACTACTACTACTACTACTACTACTACTACTACTACTACTACTACTACTACTACTATTACTACTAGTATTACTAGTACTACTAGTACTATTATTATTATTATTATTATTATTATTATTATTATTATTATTATTATTATTATTATTATTATTCCGTCTTATAACATAACTTGTCGAATATAATATAATTATATAATTTATAAAATATGGGGCATTACAGGGTACTTAGCTTGTAGTCGGGTATTATTTAGCTGGTTTTAAATATTATTATTTATTATTTTATCTTCCAATAATAGATTTTATTCTTACCTTATTATCTATGATAAGCTTAGAGATATAATTAGTTTTTTTTTATTCAGAATTTATTCTTACCTTATTGCCCAAGTAGCTTGGAGATGGAGTTAGTATAAATAGGATCTGTTTGTAACCCTAAAGGCGACAAGTTATTGAGTGAGTAATAAAATTACTTTTCTGTCTGCGAACAACCCTAATTAATCTTGCGAGATTTGTTTTTAATTCAACCTTGCAAGGCTGAAGTCATAGTAGATTGAGCTATAACCTTGCGAGGTTAGAACGAGATTCACTGTCCTATCCCTAGTTTTCGGTTCTAATTACACGAGATTCCAATCAATTACAGCAGTTCACACGAGAACAACAATAATCCAAATTTAGTTCCGCTGCCAATTTTACAAACCCTAGATTGGTTCATTTAAATCTACGATTTCTATATCAAAACATATAAACACAAAAAAGAAAAATGTAAAGAATCTGCTGAACAAACCGAAAAAAGGAAAATCTAAATAATGACGAACGAGAGGGAGTAATTTATTATTCGCATATTATCATTATCATTCTGTTTTATAGTTAAAATGAGTCAACTAACATACAAGATGGGTGTTTGGTCAAACAAATCAACAACTATTGTCTAATCGTTGTTCTCCACCTTCTGATATTACAAATAGTTTACTTTAATATTTTATCGTACTTATATTTTTTAAACGTTTATATAATATTTGTATAAATAATTAATTATATTACATTTTATGCTTGTAATTATCAGAATTTTGAAAGCAACCCGTGCATGTTTTGCACGAGTCTAAAATTAGTGTTAATTAAAGTGAGAGTCTTACTACACATTAGACTCCTCAAAGAGTCATTGATAAAGCTATCGCATACACTGTTTTCTTGAGCTGTTGTGCAAGGTTTTTTTTTAACAAAAATTTACGTTCTATGTCATTGTGCAAAAGTTTACGAACTATGTTATTGTGCAAGAGTTTCTAAATTGTTTACTCCATGCCACTACTCTATAGGTTCAATAATGTGTACTTTGTCATCTACATTGAAGTCCTAATTCAAAAAGAAAGAATCAGTCTAGCAAACGGGTCACGAGTTAAGGGTCTGAATATGGGTTGGGTCATACAGGCTAAGGACCGGGTTAAGCTCAGAATACAGGATGAATGAACGATGTTTATAACAAGTAGTTAATAGGACGATGCTTATGAAAAAAAAATTCTATAATTATTAAAGTTACTAAATTTGATCTCTATATTTTACGTTTTTTTTCCTTTTACCATTTTTAGAATTAGTTTTTTTAAAAAACAATTCTATCAAATGTGTTCAGTGGGTTAGGTTTCGGGTTTGAATACGGATCGGGTCATACATGTTAAAGACCGAGTAAGCTGAGAATACGATGAATATGTTACTATGCCCAAACATGTAAGTAACATATTTACTAAACAGTTTTACACAACCCATACTAAAATCTACTGTGCATTTGATTTATTAAAAATACTTTTAAACAAATTGAGGGTATATTGAAACCAAATTGATTAAACCCTCTGTCCCAGTCATTTGTTGTCCTATTCTATTTTGGGGTGTTTCAGTCAATTATGGTCCTTTCTATTTTAAGAATGAACTTTATGAGCAATTTGAACATTCACACTCAATTTGGTCCACTTGTCATTTAGTAATTGGTCTCCTCTTTCCTCAATCTTTGTGCCAAACCAAATAATAACAGTTCACTGGGATAGAGGGAGTATAATTTTGTAAAGACTACTACTTCACTTTTTAAATCACTAATCACAATAGTGTTACAGATATGATAAGACTTTTTTTTGTTGACAAGGGAACTCGCAACTACTATCTTTTGTGCGCACTGGGTAGACCCTCGGGTATACATAATTGTCTACAAACCACGTATACCAAATAAGGCACGGCATATTCGAAGTCTAGAAGGCATGGACTCAAGACATAATATAATAGCCTACAAATCACGTATATCAGGTAAGACACGACATGTTCGAAGTCTAGAAGGCATGGACTCAAGCCATAAATACCAACGCCCGGGCTTGTAATGAAAATCCCAAAGTATGCGGTGACCGACAAAGTTAAAAAACAAAAAAGAGGAAATCACGTACCCGGGCTTGTTGACAAGGTAACTCGCAACTGCTATCTTTGGTGCGCAATGGGTAGACCCCTGGGTATACATAATTGCCTACAAACCACGCATAACAGATAAGAGACGACATGTTTGAAGTCTAGAAGGCATGGACTCAAAGCATAATATAATAGCCTACAAAGCACGTATACCAGGTAAGGCACGACATGTTCGAAATCTAGAAGGCATGGACTCAAGCCATAAATACCAATGCCCGGGCTTGAAATGAAAATCCCAAAGTACCCGGGCTTGAAATGACATGTTCGAAGTCTAGAAGGCATGGACTCAAAGCATAATATTATAGCCTGCAAAGCTGATAAGTCCATTTTATGTAGACTTTATCTCCTTATTTTGGCTCTAATATATATGATTATTGCACTAACCTTAGTGATTTTATGAGCTAATATTGTATTGTAGTTGTCTTTACATGTTTTCTCAAATTTTGTAGGAAGTTGAGCTTTTAGAAGCTTACTCCATCACTTGTGCAAGTAAAAAGAAGCAAGGCTAAGTAAAGAAGAAAACATTGGACCAACTTGAAGTGTTACATGGATTTGCATGCATAAAGATATGGATTAAAATGAGAAATGCAAAATAAGGTCTTATGCAAAGTCAAGCCCAAGATTTGAAGTCCAACTAAGGTGGAAACTTTGGATGCTTAGTGAAGCTTTGGATGCTAATATCACATTTAACCGGGTGAATTAAGATGGGATTAGTGGCTCACATTGGATCCCCTTGGCATTTAATCAAGAAGTGAAGAGATTTGAAGCAAGCTTTGGGATGTTCATTGGATGCTCTTAGGATGCTCATTAAGTATTTAACCGGAGGATTGAAGTTGAGTTAATAGCTCACTTATGATCCCTTTGTAATTAATCAAGCAATTAAGAGAAAATACTTGGGGTTGACCCCTTGTATTTATTCTAAGTTTCACCCCTCATTTCCTATATAAAGGGTGTAAACTTCAACGCTTCTGACACATCTCTCTCACACACATTTTTCCACATAGAATTTTCTCTAAACTTCAGTAGTTAGATTAGCTTAGTGTAGTTTAGTTTTCATTAGTTTGTTATCATTTCCTTTAAGTATTACAAATTACAATTTCATTTCCAAGTTATTTCCTTTTGCATTGTTCTTCAGTTCCAATTCCATTTCCATTGTTGAGGTAATTTATTTCTAGTATTATTTCTTTATCAATATGTTTATCATTTTGTTCATCATTAGCTTAATTTACATAATGCAAGAGTAATATATCTTGTCTAGGGGATAAAGGGAGCCATGCATAAAAAGTATTTGTAACATGATAAATTAGGATGCTTAGTGATCACATAATAGTTTCTATAACATGCTTGTACCTTATTGTTAGTCTTTGATTCTTGATCACAATATTTGATTAAATTTGTTAATTCATTTTTATAAGTCGAGAGGCACGAAAATGAATTAGACTAAGCATGTGTAGTAGGACGACCTAGTCATAAACGAGAGTTTCTCTAGGACCCGGTCTATGGTTGACACAAATATCGATAGGTGAGTGTCTTTAAGTCTAAGCAATTATCATTACTATCTAATCCGAGTTTGACATAAAGCATTTACATATATTTTCATGTGTGACCCGACTTCCCTAGACTCTTTCTTTATTATTGTTTTTACATCAACATAAATCAAATCAATCAATCAACCTCATCGACTCAAGATAAAATTCACTCCATAACAACTAATTTACAACTACCGTCTCTTTGTGGCTTCGACCCCTACGTACTACATTCATTTATTTCTAGGGTATTTATTTTTTCATAGGTGTGCGATAGCTTATCAAATTTTGGCGTCGTTGCCGGGGAGACGGGTTTGTTTGCTAATTAGTTGTTGAATTTTATCTTGTTTTATTTTGTCTCGGGAAACACTTGTTCCTTGGGATATTCTCACGGTTTTTTTGTAGTTTTAGTGCCTATTTTATAGGTAATAAAGCTTAGCCTTTTATAATGAATTACGAATTCGTCTCACAACTCCAAGATGAGCCTTTTCCTGACTATCTTGACCGATTCTACTACTTTTGCGATGGTCGCATCTCCCTTGGTCATGTCCTTAATGGAGATTACTTGGGTCATATCGTGCTTGATGGCATGGATTCTGACATCGGTGGAGTTGCTCTAAAGTTGAGTAATGGGAGTGTCTACTACATGGTATGGCCTGAACTTTAGAATTTCTTATATTTCATGGCTACCGAATGTCGAGAGTTAGCATGCCAATTTGATGTGTGGCGTATCCAAGAGGAGCTCAAAGTGCTTCAAGCTCGTTTGGAACAATTTTCTCACAAGGAAGCATGCTAATGTGAGATTATTGTTGGGATTCAATAATCTCATATGTTAACATATTCATAGTATGATGATTTAATTTAGTCATAAAATTAAAAATGGATCTTATGCATGCAAAACTATTACAAAGTATAGGAAGAAAAAATCAATTCTTACATCGATGATTTCGGATAAATGGGCACTAGTAAGTTCACCTTCTTACTAGATCTTGAGCTTTCCAAAATGGAAGAATAAGATTCAAGTTTAGAATCTCTCCTAAGGAATTATAGCCAAGGAATACCCTTAATAATTTTAATTAATGTAGGACTAGTATTAATTAAAACAAGCTTAAATTTGACACAAAAATAGGGATTTTTGTCCTCTCTTATTCGGTTAAGAGGAGAGGAAATTATGAGTTTTCTTTCTCTAAAAATATTTCACAAAAGTAGAGAGTTAATATTTTCTAACACTAGAAAAATAATACATAGAGGTAGTGAATAATTATATGAAAAACTTTGGCCATTTTTCATGCTCAAATCCGGTTGGGGGGAGTAATTGAGGCCAATGCATGCACAAATTGCTCTTCTCAAAAGCAATAGGGTTGCATGGTTACATGTAGAGTATAATCATTGTGTTTCCTTTATTAAATCAACACAATTTAACCTCTAATACTCCCTCCATTTTCGGCACACACACATAAAATAGAAGGTCCATTTTATTTTGTCATTTGTCAATTTTGTCATCTGTCACATGTTACATGACATGTTACACTATAGTGTATTTTTAACATATTAAAAATCAACATATTAATAAAATATGTCACATACAAAATTTAATTAGTAATTCATGATTACTTGTACAGTTGTACCAAAATGGTTTATCGAATTATAAATTACAACGACTTGTATTTATAATAAATTATTCAACCTGTTTCAACTGTTTCGTAAACAATAATTTAATCTAAGTAATAAAACAATTCGATTACTTAGACCGCATCTAATTTAATCGAATTACAATGAGACAAGTTAATTTTACTCACAAATTATCCGTCAATTTTAAGCAATTTAATTAACTCATATCGACATACGATTAATTAAATAATCAATTAAGAGTATTACCCTATAGGTATGACCTCAAGGTATCAACTGATCACCACTGTCGCACGACAGTAATGTCAAACTCTAGTCAGCCAATCATTACTGATATGTGTGGACCAGTTGATTGTAAAATATTGCTTTCCCTCATGTATTCTTAAATATGAGATTTAAACATGTGATCATCATGATCGACAATTGTGATCGCATTATTGTCGGGGACACTTACTCCAACAATCTCCCACTTGTCCTCGACAAGTGTGCGTCACCAATTCTCTTGTCCTATTACTATCTCCCACTCAATGCAAGGTGTCTTTCGGATCGTACTTGCAAGTGATCACATCAAGAGTGGTTTCCTCGATCTGGAGAATAACTTATTGACCGGAATTATCTACCATAGATACCTTCCGAGTGTGGCCACGCATTTCCAGTTCATTACTCCTCGAGTGGCCCTGAGATATTGTTTTAACCCTGACAAAGGGGTGGACAATTCCTATCGCACTATTCCCTTCGACTATCAGCTCTTCATAACCCAAAATAAGCCCTTTAACCCCATTTACGAAGGTCGTAGGAACATAAATCAAAGTTACTCTGAAATTGTGCCACCTTGGGCGAACAGACTTTAGTCAAAAGAATCGACTCGTTAGAATACTATAGTAGCTCTTACCACGACCAGGCTATATAAATTTGCCACAACTCTATAAGCGGTCATTAGGCCCGACAAAGTGTTCCTAACAGTCTGCCTATGTGATCGACTAGTCATCTCATATGACTCTATGGCACTTGAACTTGCCATCAATTGCATCACACTCTAGTCACTTCGAGACGTCACCTCATACAAGTGACTATGGGCGAATACCATATTAATCCGGGTTCACTTTAACGGAGTTCAATATTGTCTCTATAACCTGTTTGGATGTAACAAAGTACAAAATGAGTTAATGATAACTCAAATGATAAATGTAGATATTTCATTTGAGTAGTCAATACCATATTACTACTATATGTCTTACAAGTGTGTTAACACTTGTTGATGCAATGAAAGTTTAACACACCATGTGTCCACGTGCTCAAACTTTCGAATTGCAATTTCCTTTATTTTCATGTTGTCTCACACAACATGTATCTCACCAAGCACATGTCTAGTCTTCAAACCAGACCTCGGGTCTTTAAACTTGTAAGAAACCCTTGTGTTGTTATCACATAACCAACGATTTGGATTATGGTGGATGATACAACTTGCACTAGTCAAGTGTTCCACCAACTCACAATGCACTAGGTGTACGTTTTGTAGGATCCTGCAATAATTGTCAAGATTATTAGTCTAGGACTTCTCACATTGCATTTTAGAAAATACTAGTTTTCTGTAACTTCTTACCACAACTAAGTATCCTTCCAAATACTTATTTCTCTCTTATCGTAATTGAATTAGGATCTTCATAAATCCTTATGTGTTTGGAAACTCTAGCATGTGTAACTTCTTATCACACAACTGAGTGTTCTTCCAAACTCTAGAATGGCTCATTAGTTCTCCTCGAGAATTTATGACGATTCTTATATTGCTTACCAATGACTCATCATGCTCTAAGCATATGATTTATTTAGGACATGTGCATGATTATTCTAATGGCGGAAACATTATTCATTTAAATCATGTAGTCAACAGTTCTTAGGTTCAATGAATGACCATGACCATCTCATGGTAATTCCATCTTCATCGATATGAATAACCTACGTATCTTGTTGATTTGATGTGCGCATCTTAATGCCAATCCAACATCCCATGTTTTAGTTGGATTCATCTTAGTCCATAATCATCCAGAATTGAAAACTTAAGTACTTTCTTTATCAAATATAGTATATGCTCGTCATTATCAATGAGTAATAAGTTGTAAAATTCATGGAGGATGATTACTCCCACTATAATCTCATGTCTGCACATGAAATTTCCAAACTCCCACTCAATTCCACATGTTTCGGGTTTGACCACTCATGTAATACTACGGATTTTATAAGCTAAGTACTCGACCGAGTAGAGCCTGCTCGGCCGAGTAGTGTCAAGAGTGTAGTCTGTTTGGGTTATGCCGAGGAATACTCGGCCGAGTATAGTGAATACTCGACCGAGTAAAGGATACTCGGCCGAGTATACACTTTACTCGACCGAGTATCCGGTCTGGCGAGCAATATTTCAGCGGTTTGATGCGGGAGTGTTTAGGGTTATTTAATTGTGAAAATTAGTTTCTAAACGTCATTTGCAACCCTAATCATTTTATGATACTCTAATCACTCCCTAATATTCCACTGTGTGTGTGCGATTATGGTAATCCGTGCGTTCAATCTTTCGTTCTACTGTTGGTAAGTCCTTATTTCCCATGTCATTTATGCTATTTTAGGGTTTACTGTATATATGGAATTGGGAAAAAGGGGATTGTGCAATGTGTAATTGTGCCATGTGGTTATTGTATAGGAGAAGACTTCGTAGAAGAGCCTTTCTAATTGTCCGGTTTCCGTATTGCTGTTGTTGCTAAGGTAGGGTTTCTCCTACTCAGTACTGTTAATTGATTAAGATTGCATATTTTTCATAATTGTTGTTATCTGCTGATCATCGGAGGTTGGGTGTTGTGGTGACGGTGTTGGTGTGGTTGTGATGTGATGGTTGTTGGTCGTGACAGCTGTGATGTTGTAGTGTGTGTGATTGTGGTGGGGTCACTTACGAGAGTGGCTTCACACCCTAGTTCGCCCTTCGTGGAACCCGTCATGGGAGAGGATGTGCACATTAAGGGACAAGGATTGTTAGTCGCTCGTTGAGGAGCTGAACTTAGTGGGGATGGGCTTCGGTCACCCACTGGCGGAGTGGATTACCTGTTGCGATGGGTAATCTGGTAGGGCTACACACTTCGGTGTGTAGTCGGTTACTGTAGAGGATGATCAGCCGGTTTCATTGTTTGTTTGTCTTATATTGATTGAATGGTACTGACCCCGTTATTGTTGTTTGTGGAATCTGCCGTGATCCATTCGGGGATGGTGAGCAGGCTTGACAGGTATTGCTTTTGGTGAGCATGGGCGGTCATGGGGGAGTCGTCTTCACCAGTTATAGCATCACAGTCTCGAGTCTTAGTTATGACTTTATAGTTGTCAATTGTTGGATTTATTTTATTGGTTTGGATTGGATTTTGTCAATGTAAACATTTACACTCTTCATTATTCTAATAAATGTGTTAGGACAGACAATTTTGATATATACTAACCTCAGATAACCGAGATGGTAACACTCTTTCATGGCTAGGTGGTCCTGGTAAGGCGCCTTGGTATGAGGGGGTGTTACAACTCAATCGAAACATTTCATGAATTGAAATCATTTTGCTTTGCTAGGTTGTTATGATAAAACCACATATGTTATCAACATATCCTTTCAAAATACCCATTTGGAAAGAGGTTTCGATCAATAAAAATGGAAGGAGATTTTAATCTCTAACTTATTCATTCTTAAAAATGAAGCGAAGCAATGTCATTACTAAAAGTAAAATTCAACATGGAGTTCATACATCCCTCTCAAAATACTCATTTCGGAAAGAGGTACAACTTGTCCATTTTCATGAAGTTTAGCAATGACTCTAGCATGGTTAACCATTAACTTAGCTATTATAGACATCGATATGTCTTTCTATGCAACTCTTAATCATAAATCTCATTTATATTCAAGGATGCATTTTGTTTCATTAGGCTCTTAAGTAAGCATTAACGTTGAATCTTTATGTTAAGTCTTTTCATTAGTCATGTTCCTTTAAGTACTTTCTTTTGGTCTCCTCACGTAGTTTCCTTAAGAACATCTTCTTTTGGTCTCCTCACGTAGTAGAACAACTTCTTTTGATTTCCTTACGTAGTTACCTTAAGAACGTCTTCTTTTGGTGTCCTCACGTAGTTACTATGACTAGAAATGTATACAAATTATTGTCTCTTATATAGATCTCATCTACTCAAGGTATACAAATCTCAAAGCATTCTTTGTGCCTTAATATTTCTCCCACTCTATCTTTAGAATAAATACCCTAATTATTCAAAAGATAGCTTTCGTGACACAAATGATGTTTTGGTGAAGAAAGAGAGAAATCATATATGCTTATTAATACAGATTTAATGGGTGTATGTAGGTAATTAAGTTCCCTTAAGTGAGTTCACTAACTCAATATCACTTCATAATTGATCATACACAAACTTCGAGTTTATCGACATATAATGAATCTATCATTATAATTGTCTATTGGATCAATTTTAAGTAGATATTCATATGTTTCTATGTCAATCATATAAAGATGAATTTTAGAACAATTAAAAATACGATAAACGTAGTGACTTAGGTTGCAAACCAAGTCACTATTAATCCAAAATTACAACCATTGTTCAAAGGATTAAAACAAATTTCCATGTCCAACAAGGAAATTAAAATAGTTCTAGAAATTCAAAATACAACATGATAATAAAGACAACAAATAAAGCCAAGCTTCATGGGTGACTACTCCTAGCTCCCTCACGATCTCTCAAGCTTGCTTCTCCTTGCCCTTGTTGTTGCTTGGAGGAGGCCCTAATACAATAAAAAGGGGATACATTATCACAACTTTTATCAAAATATTAAAGTTGAATTTAGAAACATAAAATAAGGGATAGTCATTTACCTACTGGAGTGATCTTTCCAGATTTGATGTCACCAAGATATTTGGAACAATTCCTCTTCCAATGTCCAATGCCATTACAATAATGGCACTTGTCAAGGGGGCCCTTCTTGGGTTTGGAAGTGCTAGCTTCAAAAGTTTTAGCCTTGGTTTTCATGGGAGCTTGCCTCTTGCCCTTTTTGCTACTCTTCTTGAAGGTTCCCTTGCTCTTATTGTTTATATTGAGCACATACTTAGGGGAGCTAGCATTTAGCCCCATGTCCTTTTCGGCTTGCACAAGTAGCTTGTGCAACTCTTCAAGGGACACATCCTTGTCTTACATATTGAAATTCACCCGGAATTGCACATATGCTTTGACTTTGCTTAAGGAATGAAGAATTCTATCAACGATGAGTTCTTTGGGAATTTCAACCTTTTGAATCTTCAAAGTCTCGACATGCTACAACAATTTGAGCACATGAGGACTAACCTTTTGGCCCTCTTTGAATTCGAGATCAAAGAATGCCGAGGCCGCCTCATATTGGACGATCCTCGGTGATTGTGAAAACATTGTCGCAAGCTTAGAGTAGATTTCATAGGCGGTGCCCATCTTAAAGGCTCTCCTTTGGAAATCCGCCTCCATAGCAAAAATCAACACATTTTTAATTGCGGCGGACTCTTTTTGGTAAGCTTCATAAGCTTCCCTAGTGGCGGCACTTGACCTAGCATTAGGTTTGGGTGGAGAGGCCTCAATGAGGTAACGAAGCTTGTCGTCACCTTGAGCGGCTAATTTGAGTTGGGCATCCTAATCGGAGAAATTTGACCCATTCTTTTCAAGTTTATATCGATCCATAAAGGATCGGAGCCATGAAACATTAGTGAGAGTGTTTGCGTTGGTGTTTGGTGCGCCATTGGTTATGGAGAAATAAAAGCGGTCTACAAAACAAAATAGAAGGAATAATAAAACATTTATCGTTTTAATAATAATACTTGTAAATTATTTAAACAAGTTTTATAGCATTTATCTAGTGACCTCTACCCAACTAAGATAAATGATCCCGAGATCCAAATTCATATTAACTCGGGCACGGTGAGCTGATTCATCCCTTATCAATATAACTCGGTGGATTAACTCTTTAATCGATTCTACTTTTAGAACTCTCGGTCGATAAAATTACTCTAATATTTATCTTTAGCCCGGAACACATGCGACTACTGTCATGAATACTTCCGTTGAGCTCAATCTAAATTTCGATGTAATAACATTTTACTACCCCACTTCGCCAACGTAACAAGGTTTGTATTACGATAAAGCCGGCTCAACTCCCTTATGAAATTGGTACTTCATGGGTTCTACTATTTGGTAAGGCTATATCTCAATTATTAATTTAGCGAGAGGTCATGTCAATTTATTATCTATCACGTTTTAAGTGAACAAAAGCGGTGAACTACGATAATTATAATTGACACGGTCAATAACTCGATTAAATAAAATGCATGTTTAGTTATGCGATTTAGCGATGCATGCAAACATATAAATAAAATGCAAAGTATAAATATAAAGTCCTAGTATGGACTTCCTAAAAAAGTAAATCTAATAAACTGTTACAAATTCGAAAACCAACTCCTTTGGTCCCTTGAACTTCGGTCTTGGCACGCATCTCGAGGTAACACCGTCTTCATTGAAACTTCGAGAAATTTACAAAATAATAAATAAAAATTACATAATTTCCTATTATACATTTGTAATAAAAATTAAAATCTATTAAATTACAAAACGGTGATACAAGATCACAATAATTACAACCGAATCGATATTCCCATGCATTTCGGGTAATACCAATTAAAACTAAGGCCATACTAAGTAAAATTACATAATTCAAAAATTATATAAAATAAAAATATGACAATCATAAATAAAATACAGCATTATAATATGTGTGAACATGCTTAATTTTATGCTAAATCGCCTTTTAAGAGCCAATATCGTATATTTTATCGGTTTTTATGGATTTGCGTGATTTTACTTATTAAAATCACAATATGTTACATAAATTCATATTTATGTTCAAGTTAATCACCCTAACCATCTTAGGACTCAAAACTTAGTCTTCACTAACATTTTGACAATAATTCAACTTGATTTCTTAATATTGTTCATTATGGACCCAAAAATACAATTTTAAACTATAAACTCCAAATTAAATTATAATAATTTCAAATAATTTCAAAAATTGAAATTCAAACTCATGAACATTCTGGAAAAATACCATGACACTCGTAATATTCAAAACTTAGGTTAAAAATTTCGAGAATTTTTCGAGAAAAACATCGTTGCGCTTATCGATTTTATCAAATATGACCATTAAACTATGAGAAAAAGTAATTTTAATCAACTTTTCACTTTTAGATCTGATATGTGGGATAAAATTCAACATATGACATTTTTCTTTAGTCATGAAATATGTTTTATCAAATATGACCATTAAACTATGAGAAAAAGTAATTTTAATCAACTTTTCACTTTTAGTTCTGAAATGTGGGATAAAATTCAACATATGACATTTTTCTTTAGTCATGAAATATGTTTTAGCATTATTCGCTAATTTAAGTCACTATTTATCGAATTTTTACTCAAAAATTCATAAATCATGCATAAAAAGTTCAATTCGTCTAAGATTTTTACACACACTGAGTAAAAATGCATGTGAAAACATATAAAATGTCCATGACCAGATTCGAAATATAACTCATATTAACCTAATAAACCCTTTAAATTCGATTTAAATTTATAAAATCCATATTTCATTCAAAATAACTTAGTTTTTCATGAAATTTAACATGAAACTAGTAGATAATGTATGTGAAAACATATCCAAAAATCACTTAAAAATACGAAGTTTAGCTATTTTTCGTCCAAAAATGACATTTTCTTCATAAAAATCACATTTTAATGCCAATAATATATAAAATGAACAATAAAATCCATAACTCGTCCCATATGACCTAAAATCCATTTAGGACCAGAAACTTTTAACATGCAAAATTATTTCATGATTTATCTTCATAAATCCTAAATAACTAGTTTTATATGTTAACTAATTAACTCGGAAAAACAAACCCGAGTTTGCAAGCAACAACCATGTGCTCTGATACCACTTGTTGGGATTCAATAATCTCATATGTTAATATATTCATAGTATGATGATTTAATTTAGTCATAAAATTAAAAATGGATCTTATGCATGCAAAACTATTACAAAGTATAAGAAGAAAAAATCAATTCTTATATCGATGATTTCGGATAAATGGGCACTAGTAAGTTCACCTTCTTACTAGATCTTGAGCTTTCCAAAATGGAAGAATAAGATTTAAGTTTAGAATCTCTCCTAAGGAATGATACCCAAGGAATACCCTTAATAATTTTAATTAAAGTAGGACTAGTATTAATTAAAACAAGCTTAAATTTGACACAAAAATAGTGATCTTTGTCCTCTCTTATTCGGTTAAGAGGAGAGGAAATTATGAGTTTTCTTTCTCTAAAAATATTTCACAAATGTAGAGAGTTAATATTTTCTAACATTAGAAAAATAATACATAGAGGTAGTGAATAATTATATCAAAAACTTTGGCCATTTTTCATGCTCAAAACCGGTTGGGGGGGGGGGGTAATTGAGGCCAATGCATGCACAAATTGCTCTTCTCAAAAGAAATAGGGTTTCATGGCTACATGTAGAGTATAATCATTGTGTTTCCCTTATTAAAATAATCAACACAATTTAACCTCTAATACTCCCTTCATTTTCGGCACACACACATAAAATGGAAGGTCCATTTTATTTTGTCATTTGTCAATTTTGTCATGTGTCACATGTTACATGACATGTTACACTATAGTGTATTTTTAACATATTAAAAATCAACATATTAATAAAATATGCCACATACAAAATTTAATTAGTAATTCATGATTACTTGTACCAAAATGGTTTATCGAATTATAAATTACAACGACTTGTATTTATAATAAATTATTCAACCTGTTTCAATTGTTTCGTAAACAATAATTTAATCTAAGTAATAAAACAATTCGATTACTTAGACCGCATCTAATTTAATCGAATTACAATGAGACACGTTAATTTTATTCACATATTATCCGTCAATTTTAAGCAATTTAATTAACTCGTATCGACATACGATTAATTAAATAATCAGTTAAGAGTATTACCCTATAGGTATGACCTCAGGGTATCAACTGATCACCACCGTCGCACGACAGTAATGTCAAACTCTAGTCAGCCAATCATTACCGATATGTGTGGACCAGTTGACTATAAAATATTACTTTCCCTCATGTATTCTTAAATATGAGATTTAAACATGTGATCATCATGATCGACAATTGTGATCGCATTATTATCGGGGACACTTACTCTAACAATTATTTCCTCTCCTCATGCTCTCCCAACCTCCCAATGTATGTCTTTTGACCTTAACCATTTTGAATTATTGGATGACGATAACGATGAACCGACTTTCATTATTGAAATGAAAGTATTTTTTTTTTGACAAATCACTTGCAAACATCATTCCTTCATTATAAAGTCTAGTACGTGTTCTTTCCTTTGCATTTTAGTTTACATTTCTCGCAACCCATTAGATATAACCTCTTGTCTTGCTTTTTATGTGCTTTGAACCATTTTTTCGGTTATTTTGGTTGGATTACATGTTAGCACATTGAAGACAATGTTGTGTTTAGCTTGGGGAGGGGGGGGGATGGCATTTCATTTGCATTGTAGTGTAGTTTGCATTTAGAAAAATCTGAAAATTTTGGAAAAATTATGTGTTTTTGCTTGCTTATAGCCTATTTTTTCATAAAAATGCTCTTATGCCCTCTTGCTTATCCTAATAATAGCTTATAGCTAATGATTTATTCTTATTTGATGGGATAATTGCTACATGGGGATGTCTTGACATAGTAGGTGAGAGATGGAAAATGAACCGAATAGGATTGATCTTGACTATTGGCAAGCTACAAAATTGGTAAGGTAGAACCTCCTTAGATCGATGCATCCATATGCAGTCTCTCTTAGGTGAGTGTAGGTCTCCTTATGGTGTGTGTTATATCAATAACGCACAAGTATGGTCTTGATTTCATCTCTTATAAGCATGTATTCATTTGTTGTTAGCATTTTGGAGCCATTCACATGATTAAATTTGCCTTTTCGAACCCCTTCACAAAATTTATCCCTAGTTACATACAAATATTGCCTGCCTTGTTAAGCTAGTAGCTTTGATTAGTTGTGTTTGGGTGCTCATTTGGGATTTGTTCTATCTTGAAATATCATTGTGAGCTTGGTCTAAATGCTCTTGAAGAAAAAAAAATGAGAAAAGAAAAAGAATTGAAAAAAAATGAAAAATGAAAAAATGATGGAAATGATGGAAATAAATTGAAAAAAGAAAAGATGAGAAAGAAAGGAAAAAAAAGCATGAAATGAAAAAGAGAAGCATGGTTTGTATTTTAAAGAGAAGAAGAAGTTGATGTAAGAAACTCTCATATTTTATTCATAAAATTTTGGAGAGTATTCTTGTGATTTGTATCGGAATTTTGGGATTAGTTTTGGGATTGAGCATCTTTGCATTTGGTTGTTGCTAGCTTGACTTAGTTGCACATACCATAAATCATTTGTTCTCCTTTCTTACCCATTACTTATTTGCCTTCTTCTTACCCTTGGCTTCCTTTACATGCTTACATTTTAATGTTTTTACTTATGGTTTTGAAATGATTACCATATTAGATTGCGGTCACATTTTCATGAGTCGGGGATAGGCGAGTATTTTCACACAAAATATCCTTTCACATACAAATGAGTTTGAGTGCATCGTGAGAGTCCATTAATCAAAAGATCACGCAAGAGCTTAATGGTTCGTTCAAAGTCTTCCATGCTACACCGTCATATAAATATCATTAATGTTTTTGCATTATTCCTTATGCCCATGTTGTCTCGGGTTTTGAATCATTATGCTTAGCTTGTTTTAGGATATTGCAATTTATGGGATATGGTTTCTTGCTTAGGGACAAGCAAGAGTTTAGCTTGGGGAAGTTTGATAAGTCCATTTTATGTAGACTTTATCTCCTTATTTTGGCTCTAATATATATGATTATTGCACTAACCTTAGTGATTTTATGAGCTAATATTGTGTTCTAGTTGTCTTTGCATGTTTTGTCACATTTTGTAGGAAGTTGAGCTTTTAGAAGCTTATTCCATCACTTGTACAAGTAACTAGAAGAAAGGCTAAGTAAAGAAGCAAACATTGGACCAACCTTGAAGTGTTACATGGATTTGCATGCATAAAGATATGGATTAAAATGAGAAATGCAAAATAAGGTCTTATGCAAAGTCAAGCCCAAGATTTGAAGTCCAACTAAGGTGGAAACTTTGGATGCTTAGTGAAACTTTGGATGCTAATATCACATTTAACCGGGTGAATTAAGATGTGATTAGTGGCTCACATTGGATCCCCTTGGCATTTAATCAAGAAGTGAAGAGATTTGAAGCAAGCTTTGGGATGTTCATTGGATGCTCTTAAGATGCTCATTAATTATTTAACCGGAGGATTGAAGTTGAGTTAATAGCTCACTTAGGATTCCTTTGGTAATTAATCAAGCAATTAAGATAAAATACTTGGGGTTGACCCCTGTGGAAATGGGCCACCCGCGCGTTCGTTTCGTTTTGAGGTGGCGGCACTTCTCCCATGGAACCTTGGTTTGCCAAAGCTCTTCATGGGCCGTTACCGATTTGTGAGGCATTGAAACCGGTGAAAGGTTGAATAAGCCTGCATTTGTGGAGTCGCCACCAATTTATTGTGGAAAAATTGGAAACCGTGTGAATACCTCGTGCCACGTCAAGACACGAAGCAATGACATAGACACTAAGAACTCGTTACCCTTAGCATTCTATGTCTAGAATGACTCTCGAGATGCCAATGGACACGGATGTCCAAAGTTAACTGGAGTAAGAGGTGAGGGTACGTATTAGGAAGCTCTTTAATTCGAACACCTAATCTCGCCCGCCTCGATAGCAGCCTCTACTAATGATTATGGAAATTGTTCATATTTGATATGTCATCGATGTAATGCATGCAATGCAACAAACATAGATTAATCCAAGCATGTGAAATTATATTATGTCGGTTAACACGTGTTTTAGCAAACAATTTGGTCGAAGTAGATGTTAGATTCAATACATGTGAATGCCATACAAAAAAATCATAACAATAAATGAACGAATTACAATAATTAAAATTACAAACTTACAAGGTTTATTTGATCTACGTCAAAAGCATGCTCAAAGACGGGGTTTTGAAGAAGAAAACAAAAGAAAAATGAAATTGGAATTAAAATATGAAAACACGTCAGATTAGAAGTGATAATACGAATAATAGTTGATTTAAGCCATAATTAGGAGCTACGTCACAGTGAGAAAGAGTTCGAGAGATGAAACCGGCTCGAACAAAGGCAGATCATCTGCGCGTCCTCTGGAAGAGGCGCAGCACTTCATGCGTCTGTTCTAGAGCTGGGTTCTGGCTGTGAAGTCAGAACCGTAAACACCGTTATTGTTCCTTGGTAAATTTAAGGTGGATTAGAGATATTAGACTCGAATTGAAGTGTTTTAACCAATTATATGCATCTGGGTAGGGCATAAAACGAATTAAAAACGAGAAATTACAGTAGTTTACAGGATTATGATTAACTCGTGTCAGAAATACAAAAAGAGCGAAACTTTAGGTTAGACTAAGACGAAAGAAAACTCATGTATCAAACTAGGATTTCCAGAACCTCGACATGAACAAGTCGAAACCCGAAGAATCGATTTGAATTAAAACAACGAAAATCCGCAAGTATTGAATTACTCGGGATTAAGGACGAATTAAGAATTGTAATTAAAAAAATGAGTTATTAAAATATATGATTTGTACTGAAACAACAAAAAGAATGAAAGAAAACGAAAGAATAAGAAAAGAGAAACTTGTAGGAAGTTGAAGAAGAAGAAGAAGAAGAAGAAGAAGAAGAAGAAGAAGAAGAAGAAGAAGAAGAAGAAGAAGAAGAAGAAGAAGAAGAAGAAGAAGAAGAAGAGCAGGAGCAACAAGCAACCTCTGGAAGAGGCGCAGCAAGGCTGCGATCCTTCGAAGAGGCGCAACTACTGTTGCATTTCTTCTCGACGTTTGACTTCTGCTGTTTCATAAAAACATTTTTAAAAGATAGATTTTAAATCGGTTTTCGAACGTGCTTTCCATATGGATTTACATTAATTGATACAAAATAAAAGTACAATAATAAAATGGGATTTACACCCTCAGACTTACATGTTTGACGAAACGAGATTGACAAAAGTTATCGTTTAGTGATTGCTCGACTCGAATATGCGTGGAAAGTGCCCTCGTTAGAGGATTTAGTAGATTGATTAGGTTGATTAAAGGTGGAGTTGGTCAAATTGGTCGGTCTATGCAACGTGACTGGGACTCAGAATGATCTGAGCTTACGAGGTCGATTGATCAAGCACGTAGGCGTCGAAGGCAATAGCGTAGTCTAGAATGCAAAGAGAGAGAGAGAAGGGGCGGAACACTCGCGTGCCAAATATGGAGGCCGAAGGCCTCTATTTATACTAAACATATGGAAGAGTTTAGGAATGACACGGATATGGAAACAAATCACGGAAATATTCTGAAAAGTGCGAAAAGAGGACTGGAGAAGAGGTGCAGCAGCTACTGCGATCCTTGGAAGAGACGCAGCACCTGCTGCGTCAATTCCCCAGAGGTTTCCTCCTCAGCAAGAAAGATTGCCGCGTTTTATTTTGGAATTTCGGGACATATACACTTCCTTATTCCATAAAATACAATATACGGTAGATATTTACTTAAAATATTAATTTTAATTTAGGAATAAATATCCATAGAATTCTAGAACATTCCGGAATACTCCGACTCAGCATTTAAATGGTTTTTAGAAAATGAAGCGGTTTTTGACCCGGACTCAAAATGAACTCTAATTACTATCAAAACGACCGTATCGGTGTGTAGATGACGACCCAGAGGTTGACTCGAGTATTTGAGCTATCACTTGTCGATGAACTTACGGAGTGCCATAAATCGCTCTGCGTATCAAACATGCGGCCCAATCATCACTGGGTGGTTGGCGGGAGGTGTAGAAATAAGGTATCTACAGAGCCCCCACTTTGACTGAGGCTTGGACAAGGCGAAAGTCAAAGTATACCCATCAGGTCAATCGAAGATTACAACCTGACGAATATGACGACGCGAGGCGGCTCAAGGGGTCTGAACCAAGGACCTATCATCGGGAACATTTTAGAGACTGTCGACTATCGGGGAGGGTCGTTTAAAGTCCATTAGACTACGTAAGGAGGCTCACTAGCTATAAGAAGAAACCATACCTAAGACACCCTTGGGTGAAGGATTCGAAAGTGCAAATGCTCCTCAGAGAATTTTATCTTAAACTCCATGGGGAAGAATCATATGCTGAGTCGACAATGGCGCGCCTTTGGCACCGCTGAAGAGAAAATAATAGATTGACAATGACGCACCCTTGGCATCGCTGAGGAAAATAAAGGTGTGTGATCGACAACTGCGCATCCTTGGCACCGCTGAGGAGAAAATCCGCTCGGGTCATCGCAAGCGAAATTCCAATAAAGAGGAGAAACCCATGAACTGTATTTGGTGATCATGAATTCTCGCTGGGGAACATAATGTCGTGGTTGTCTGTAGTCTGCTGAAGAGAAAATGCCGATTCGGACGAAGAGAACACCCAAAAAAGAGCCATATAATGGGGAAGAGGCTCATGAAGCCCGAACTTATAACGAATTTTTGAGGAAACCTGCTGAAGAAAAGGCGCAACAAAAGCCGCGACCTTTGGAAGAGGCGCAGCAGGTGGTGCGTCTTCTCCCGAGCTCACCCTGTCTGGGTAAAAACCCGACTTAAGCCGTGTTCTGTTTTTATTTCAAAACACAAACTTATTTCATTTCTTTACAAAACTCAACCAAATTCCGACCAAATTCCAGCAAAACTTGATCAAAACTTGCCATAAATCATGACTAATCGAGGTATGTATCTTGTACTTGCTTTATTTTGCATTTGAGCTTTGATTTTGAGTCAAAAATTAGGGTTTATATACCCATTTATTTCAAAAATTTGTGGCTTTCGTCCCGAATGGATTTGTCTCATGAAATTGACATTAGAAATGAGTAATTGATCATGTTAGGAACAAAACCATGTATCTTTTTCGGATTTTCGTCAAGTATTAAGATTTGAGCGCGAAATGTGACGGTTTCTTGCTAAACCATAAAACCCTTCGAAAATGGCCCTATACTAGCCCATTTTTCATGAAACTTGATGTTTTGGAACCCTTGAGTAATGAGTAAGCTTGCTATCATGCCAGATTTTCAATTTGTGATAGCTTCTTCAGGACACTTTTGTATGGCATAATTGTTATTGTAGCGAAATGCTGCCGAATTTTCGACTCAAACTCGCAACTAGGCTTGAACTTGGACTTGTCTTGACTTAACCTACCACATGTGTGGACGGGCTTGGAAAATTCTGGCCAAAGATGGCTAGAAATGCCGTTTAAAATGCTTGAAACGCTTGAAAATGCTTGAAAATGTGCTCAACATTGCTTTGTTTACTTCGGTTTTGCAGAGGATATTCCTTCTACCTCGGGGAGAGACCCCATAGACACTGACGTTGACCCTTCCACTGCTCTGGGAGCGACCCAGGAGATGGAGGAGGATATAGAGGAGGAGGCCGTGCGGAGGGCCAATGTAGGACGATGCGGCCGTCAGCTTGCAGGAGCGCCTGAGTGGGCCGAGAAATGGGATGGTAGACATCTCATTTGGGTGGTAGAGAGCCACCTGTCATATAGGACGGCGAGGATCATGGTAAGCCTTCAGCTTGTCATTCCTTATTTATTTATTTCTTGCACATTCCCTTATTTATTTATTTCTTGCACATTTCTATGCTTAAGAAAGCTTTCTTTCGAATTGACGTAGGAGGTTGGGAATATGAGGTCCTTCTCTGGTTATACGAAGATGATGGATGCCTTTGGAAAGCTGTCGGAGGAGGAGGAGAAAGCTATCATCGAGCGGGGAGCCTTTGGTGCCTTGGTACGACGCTGGTGGGAGATCAAGGAGAGGAAGATTTGGGCTAACCTCATCCTGATTCGAGCCTTTCTTGATCGATTCTATGACACGACCTCGACTTTCCATATGCCTTTTGGAGAGATCGGGGTTACCTTGGAGGATTACAGCATGATCTTGGGTCTGCCGTGTAGAGAGGAGCCGTTGGCGGCCATAAGAGTAGACTCAGTCGTGTAGATACCTCATTTCTGCACCTCTCGCAAACCACCCGGTGATGATTGGGCCGCATGTTTGGTACACGGAACGATTTATGACAATTCATAAGTTTATCGTCAAGTGATTGCTCAAATATTAATGTCTACCTCTTAGTTGTCATCTACGTGCCGATACGGTCGTTTTGACAGTAATTAGAGTACATTTGGAGTCCGAGCCTAAAACCGTCTCCATTTTCTGATAATCGTTCAATCCCGAGTCGGAATGTTCTGGAATGTTCCGGATATTTCTATTCCATATTTTATAAATATTTCACAATCTTAATCTTTTGGCAAACAATTTCCCGTAATATTCATATAAAGTATTAAGGAAAACCAAATTATTCCGTCCTACCATAACTAAAACACGGAAATCTTTCTTCCGCAGAGAGAAACCACTTGGGAACAGACGCAGCAGTGCTTTGCGCCTCTTCCAAGAGACGCAGTGGCTAACTGCGCCTCTTCCCAGTCCTATCTTTGCGTAATTTTCGTATCTTTTTCATATCTTTCCGAGATTCACTTCCAAAGAGTCTCCGAAACCCTATTTCCTCCACGTGATTAGTATAAATAGGAGCCTTCGCTCCTCATATTTCTCACGCGAGTGTCCGCCCCTCTCTTCTCCCTTTGCATTCTAGACTTTTGTTCTTACTTTTTGGCGCCTACGTGCTTGATCTTTCAACCACGTAAGCTCGGATCCTTCTGAGTACCAGCCTCGTTTGCATGACCGACCAACTTGACCAACTACACATCAATCAACTTAATTAATATAATCGTTTTCCTCTTACGAGGGCACTTTCTTTGCATTCGCGTCGAGCATCACTAATCGATATCTTAGTCCTTCTCGTTTCGTCAAACATGTAAGTCTGAGGGTGTATAATCTCTCTTTTATTTATTGTATTTTACTTTTGTATCATCATTAATGTAAGGTTTATGTCGAAAATACCTCTTAAAACCGATTTCTAAACCGTGCTTTAAAACCTCTTTTTACGGATTTCCAGAAGACTAACCGTCGAGAAAGGACGCAGCAACTGCTGCGCCTCTTCGTGAGGCTGCCGCAGTTCCTGCTTCCTTTCTTCTTCCTTCGTCCTCTGTGATTCGTTAACTTTGTTTGTTTTTGTTTGATTCTTTGGTACAATCATAATTACCTCACATGTATATTATTTATCATTCATTCACATGTTTAATTCGTCATTAAATCCGACTTAAATCCCTTATAATCCAATATTTGCGGGTTTTCGTCATTAAATTCAATCCGGGTTGTAGAAGTTCGATTTGTTCATATTGAGTTTCTGGAATTCGTCTTTGATATATTTTAATCTGTCTTTTGTCACATTCATCGCATGTTCATCATTAATTCGTTATTAATTTGTCATATTCAATCTATTTTGTTCACTCATGTCACTAATCAATCATTAATCATGTAATTAACCCGCCTTATCTCCGTTTCATCCATGTTTTATTGTTTATGATCCATTAATCACATGTAAATAACCTATTAATCACTTCCATCCGAGTAAATAAATTAATCCATCGTCAAATTCACCAATGAGTATTAACAACACGCAATTCCGGCTTCATAGCCAGAATTCAAGTCAGGAACAGACGCAGCGTCTGCTGCGCCTATTCCAAAGGACGCAGCTCTGCTGCGCCTGTTCCGGGTTGAATTATGTCCCTGAACTCCGTTTTTGCCTTGACTTAGTTTAATTAGCTCGCGTATAATTAACTATTAATCGTATTATCACCTTCTGATCTGTTCATAATTTTATTCCTTTATTCGTTTTTTCCAAATTATCCTTTTTAAAGGTATTTTCGACATAAATCACCTAATCCAATGTAATTATTGTAATTCTTTTATTGTGATTTTCTTTTATTGTATTTATCATTATTTCTGGTATCATTTGAATGTTCTCACATGTAATTGAGCATTAAATCCTACTTCGACTTTAATTGTATGCTAAATTGATTGTTCACCGACTTAGTCTTAATTCTCACATGCTAGGATTAAAACTTGGATGTTGCATTGCATGCATACAATCGACGATATATCGAGTACGAATAACTTCCCTAATCATTAGTAGAGGCCGCTATCGAGGCGGGCGGGATTAGGTGTTCGATCAAAAGAGCTTCCTAATACGTACCCTCACCCCTTACTCCAGATCTCCGTGAACACCCGTGTTCATTGGCATCCACGAGAGTCATTCTAGACATAGAATGCTAAGGGCAACGATTGTTTAGTGTTCATGTCTCTACTTTGTGTCTTGACATGACACGAGGTATTCGAACGGTTCCAATTTCCCATAAAAAATTGGTGGCGACTCCAACAAAAATGCAAACGCTTGTTTCTCTTCTCTCCCAAGCGCCCCCGTGGGCCCCCTGCTGTCCACAGTTTTGCGATTCCGCTGGGGGGTAATACACTTACGTGTAGCTAAGGGTGAAACTTGAACAAGGTTAGGGAATAGTTTGTACAAGACAATTGTCGGTTCTCATAACTCGGTCTTCCTAGACCGTTTTATTCGGCCTTCCTAGGCCCAACCCAACCTATTCGACCAATCGTCCCGTCTAAACGGTCCTAATTCCTATTTGGGCCTAAGGATGGATAGCGATTGACGTCATCCATACCATGATGCTTACTCTTGTTTGTGTCAAGGGCCTTCACTACTTGAGGAAATGGACTAGGAATCAGCCTTACTCTTGTTTGGTACGAGCCTCTCCACAGACTTCGGGTTTGATGGTTCGGTATGGCAACCCACCCTTTAAACCAAAACCCTCTTAAATGCACTCAGCATCCCGTTATAATGCTTGTATAAATGCTTGTACATTACATGATCACCATTTCCTAAACAAAACCATGACGATTTTTCAAAAATCAAAACCCCTTTTCTTAACCAAAATTTCGAAATAGGCCATTTGATTAGCGCAAAATCCAAATAAACTCTCCCGTTTGTCAAGTCAAAATTCGGGCCACAAGCCCATTTCAAAACCTCACTTCGAGTCCACTCCTACAACTACACTATAGTTGACTAGGATACACATTTTCAAAATCTTTGTCTTTCTTCAAAACTCACTCAACACAAGTGGCACACACCCACTTCACGAGTCAAAACATTTCTTCTTTTAGCAAGCGTATTAGAATGGTCGATCGTGTTTTGATTCGTCATCGATCTCTTATCCAGTTTTCAAGATGCCTGGATCCAAATAACAAACCTCAACCAACTTCAAGATGGTAATGATCGAATCCTAGCCGCGCTAGCCCGTATCCAAGATACCCAAGACCAAGTCCATGATCGCCTTGAGATCATCGAGGGCCGGATCTATGCCGTAGAGGGAAGGTTGCCTCCCCATGAAAGTGAAGTAATAGGTGACTCCGAGAATGAATCCAGGGATGAAAATCCTCTCATGGGGATGACTGTAGCTGAGAAAAGACTCCAATACTTAGAAGAGAAATTGATGTACCTTAAGGGGGATGACATTTATAGAGAGAATAACCGCAAGTACGAGGCCGTCGATGCCAAATTACCAACCAACTTCAATATGACGGATATCCCTAAATTCAAGGGTCATGAGAACCCTTTGAACCACATCCGTGCTTTCAAGGATTACATGTCTATCAAAGGCATCAAACCCGAGATGTTCTTAAGGATCATTCCTTCATCTCTTGACACTATCCCAAAGCAATGGTTCTACTCTCTAGATCATAAGAAGGTCGCTACTTGGGAAGATGTTGCAATCGAGTTTTCTAAACAATATGCGGATAATGCCGAGATCCAAGTTAACATGCGCACTCTAGAGGTTCTTACCCAAAATGACAAAGAAGGATTCACCGACTTCCTAAGTAGGTGGAGGATGACTAGTACCCAACTAGTTGAACGGCCGGATGAGGCTACCCTTGTGGAGAAGTTCGTGGATAATCTCAAACCCATTTATGCCAATCATTTGAGATACCAAAACATCAAAAGTTTCAAGGACTTAACCGTACTATGGACAAGGATCGAAGATGACATCCGTAAAGGACTCTTGTCCAAAACAGTAGGTCGAGGATATCAAGGCTCAACAAGCCGTTCATACGACTCTACTAGCAAGACAGATGAAGTTAACCTTCTCGAGCCATCCAAGAAACCTACCCGACCAAGGAAATTCACAAATCTTGGGGACACTTACGCCAACGCTCTAAAAAGGCTAATGAAGCAAGGCAAACTCCAACCCATTGGACCTACTCCCGAACCCGAAAGGAAATCCAAGTTCTGGGACGAGAACTCATACTGTGAATACCATAGGGGCACGGGACATGACACAGAAAAGTGCTACAAGTTGAAAAATGTGCTTCAAGACATGATTGAAGATGGTCGATTGCCAATACCGCCGGGAGGTAAACCCAACAACACTCAGAATCCTCTTGGAGTTCTAGTGATCACAAGTGATGAATCTACCTTAGATTGTTCACACCTCATTTCTCCAATCGAAAATGAAATCTATGCAATCAAAAATGAAGGTTTCTACTCTACCATCTCCCCTACTATTTCCGACTTCATCACATGGGCAAGGAGTGTGGATAAGCAAGTTTGGGAATTAGAAAATGTGGTGACAACTGCTCGTGATCCCAACGCGACACCTAAAGAGCATGTGCCACTAGTCTTCTCTCAAAATGCTACTATGCAAGAAATAGTCGCTGTGGTAGATAAATTAGTCGACCAAATCATACGACTAGAAAATGAAATCATGAGAATGAGAAGACTAGCTACAATCAATGGAGTTTGGGCCGACGATGACGAGGACGAGTATCTCATTGAGAACTCCCTAGTCAAAGAAATAGTCCAAAATGGCGAAGATCAAGATGTGGACCACCTAACTCGTTCGGGTCGCCCATATCAAAGCACTACTCAAAATGGTCCAACCAACATTGTCACACCAAATGATAACGAAGATGACTCCACTGATCATTTGCTCAAGCAATTACAGAAGACAAAGGCTGATCTTTCAGTCTGGCAATTAGTAGCAAGCTCGTTCCCACATCGCCAAGCTTTACTGCAAGCCTTGGCCAAGCTAAATGTAGAACATAACTCGACACCCGAAGATGTAGTCAACTTGGTCTTCCAGGAATCACCAAAGCTAAGTAATCCTATTACTTTCTCAGACGAAGATTTACCGCCTTTCGGCGCTAGTCACAACTTGGCTCTCTACATCACTGTCATTTGTCTACAGAAAAATGTGCCAATGACCTTGGTAGATGATGGCTCTTCGGTCAACGTCATACCCCTCAAAACGGCATACAAACTAGGCATGAAAGAGTCGTATTGGACCCCTACCAATCAAGGTGTTCGCGCATATGATGGTACACGACGAAAGGTTGCAGGACTCATTAATCTAACCATAGCCACAGGACCAATTGAGCGAAAGGTTAACTTCCAAATAGGGGACATCGAAGCTTCCTTCAACATACTTCTAGGAAGACCTTGGATTCACGCTTCCAAAGCAGTGACATCCACCCTTCATCAAAAGATCAAGATTCCACTAAATGGCAAATTAGTGACGATCACTTCGTCACCCATCAAAGCAATAATCGAAAAGAAGTCAAATAATCAAGTCCTCGCAGATCCAGTATATGAGCTTGGGGGTTCCAAAGCATAAGCGTCATAGAAAGTGAACTGGCACCCTTGTACTACGACCTCTACTCGAACTTGGTGGTCAACCACATACTCAAAACCCAGGGATACATCCTTGGAATGCCTTTGAACCCTATCCGAATAAATACCTTCGCACCATATAAGGAAGGCAACTCAAAAAGAATACCACTTGGCCTAGGGTACAAACCCACTAAAGAGGAGGTTCTCAAGATGCTTGCTCAAGTTCAGAACCGTAAGTACACAGGAGTCCAAATGCGACCCTATCTCCCCACCTTAAATGGGTACTTTGTTAAGGAGGGAAGCCTGGAACTCTTTCACGGATTTCCCGAGCCTTGGCATTATCTCGAGAGGAAGCTAGCCGGAATCGAGATCTTTCACGATTGCTACTTCATTCCTCTAGAAACGGTTCCTACCATCAAAACCCGTCAAGCGCCTTGCTTAGACAAACAAGCTGTTAGCTTGTTGTTCGGAGAAGATCGATTTGTTAAAGCCCCGCAGGATGAGATCATTACCATGATACTTCAAGACGACCACTTCAACCCTACCGCGTTAATCACAGAAACAAGCACAAATCAGCAGAAAGGATGGAGAAAATCGATCAAGTGGACCAACAATCAAGGAAGACTATTCAAGCTCACCACTGGAGAAGGAGAGATGTTCAAAGGAGAACCAAAAGACGATGAGTTCGAGTCGGAGTCGGAGTCAGAGTCGGAGTCTAGAGAAGTCACTAGGAAATCTCCTCCTGTCGTCATCCCCGTCCCCTTCGTTTCTCCTAGCTTAGCCTCGAGTAGTCACAGTAGTTCGGGAAATGCCCCAACCACTATCCCTTTGCCGCCACTGACCATGGATCAGTTGGCTTCTTTGTTTCAACTTTAATCAAACTTTAATATGAATAAATCAGGTTCTGCTTACTCTTTGTGTTATCTTGAGTGCAATTCTGTTTACGATGATACTGAGGATGACCAAGACCTAGACTCGATCGAAATACCTCCCTACGTAGCCAAAGAAATACTACAGGAAGGGGAAGGGGGACCAGTAATAGAGGACATCGAACCCATCAATGTAGGAACCGAACTAGAACCCCAAGAACTTAGGATAGGGACTACCTTGAGCTCTACCGAAAGGGCCGACTTCATAAACCTTCTAAACGATTTCAAAGATGTTTTCGCTTGGTGCTACAAAGACATGCCAGGAATCGACAGGGATATCGCCGAGCATAGGATTCCGATAAAGCCAAGTTTCAAACCTGTGAAACAGAAGCTTCGCCGAATGAGAACGGAATCGGCTCTCAAGATTAAGGAAGAAGTTGATAAGTAATTCAAGGCCGGGTTCATCAAAGTTTCCGAGTATTCTGACTAGGTAGCCAACATAGTACCTGTACCCAAAAAGGATGGGAGAATCCGTGTTTGTGTTGATTTTAGGGATCTAAACAAAGCAAGTCCTAAAGATGATTTCCCTCTACCACACATCGACATACTTTGGTGGACAATCTGCGCAGACCACGCATTCTCGTCCTTCATGGATGGATACGCAGGTTATAATCAAATCAAAATGGCCATGGAAGATATGCATAAGACCGCCTTTGTCACTCAATGGGGAACCTCTTTGCTATATACAAAGATGTCGTTTGGATTGATCAACACCGGAGCTACATATCAACGCACCGCAACTACACTCTTACATGATATGATGCACAAAGAAGTTGAGGTATACGTAGACGACATGATCGTCAAGTCCAAGGATAGAGAGGGGCATATTGCGAACCTTCGCAAATTTTTCGCAAGACTAAGAAAGTACAACATGAGGCTCAATCCTCAGAAGTGCACATTCGGGGTAACGTCTGGCAAACTCCTGGGATACGTCGTTAGTCAAAGAGGTATAGAAATATACCCTTCCAAGATCAAGGCTCGGATCAAAATGCCGCAACCACAAACAGAAAAAGAAGTCAGAGGATTCCTGGGAAAAGTGCAATATATAAGTCGATTCATATCGAAACTTACAATGATTTGTGAGCCTATCTTCAAGAAGCTCAAGAAGACAGACCACACCATGTGGGATAACGATTGTCAAAAGGCATTTGACAAAATAAAGGAGATATTGGCCAAACCGCCAGTGCTCATGCCACCTCAACAAGATCAACCACTTGGTTTATATCTCACGGTAACCGAAACCGCCATGGGTGCCATGCTAGCTCAAACTGTAGGAAATGAAGAAAGGGCTATCTACTACCTTAGTAAGAAGTTCTTGGAGTACGAGTGTAAATATTCACAACTCGAAAAGACATGCCTCGCTCTTGTGTGGGGAACGAAGAAGCTACGCCATTACATGCTTAGCTACTCCGTCAAAATATACTCCAAAATGGATCCAGTCAAATACCTCTTCGAAAAACCGGTCCTCAACGGACGCCTAGCAAGATGGACTTTGATGCTCTCAGAATTCGACCTCAAATACGTGCCCCTGAAAGTAATAAAAGGTCGCGCCGTTGCCGAATTCTTTGCAGAGAATCCCATCGACGATGCACAAACAATAGATACTTGGTCATTTCCAGACGAGGATATACTCCAAACTAATGTAGACTCCTGGGACCTTTACTTTGATGGAGCGTCAAACTTAAGAGGATTTGGAATAGGAGTGTTGCTCATTTCTCCTGAAGGCGAGCATACACCAATCTCTGTCAAACTCGACTTCGAGGTGACAAATAACGCCGCAGAATACGAAGCTTGTCTCATTGGACTGCAAGCGGCAGTGAGCTTAGGCATTAAACATCTTCGCGTGCATGGGGATTCATCCCTAATCATCAACCAAATTACAGGATCTTGGAAAATCTGAAGCGAAAGCCTCGCACCTTATCAGGCTAGAATAGACCAAGTTGCTCAATTCTTTGATCACGTAACCTATCTACACCTACCTCGAGAAGAAAATCAATTTGCAGATGCTCTTGCAAAACTCGCATCTTTGATTAATATGCCAGATAACATGATGGAAATGCCTTTATGCATCGCACGACGGTCGGAACCGGCTTATGTGCATCAAATCACCGATGAAGAGGAGATCGCGCAGGAACCCTGGTTCCAAGCAATCTTGAATTTCAAACTCAATGGTACCTATCCACCGGATATGGACAAGAGGGGACAACGTGCTATACGCCTACTCGCTTCCCAATACGTTCTCATACAAGGAGAGTTATACAAAAGAACACCTCTTGGTGTAATCTTACGTTGCTTTGATCATTCACAGGCGCGAAAGGTGATGGAAGAAGTCCACGACGGAGAATGCGGTCCTCACATGAGTGGGCCCATGATGGCAAAGAAAATCACACGTTTGGGATATTATTGGACCACAATGGAATCCGATTACATCAAATATGTAATACATTGCCACAATTGCCAAATCTTCGGGAATGTACAACATGTCCCTCCTTCATTGCTCTATACGATGACATCTCCTTGGCCATTTTCTGCCTGGGGAATTGACATAATCGGGAAGATAACCCCAGCCGGAACAGGAGGTCACTGTTTCATCCTAGTGGCAATTGACTATTTTACCAAGTGGGTGGAAGCGGCTTCCTACACTAGTCTCACGGCCAAAAATATGGCAAAGTTCATACAATAAAACATCATCTGTCGATACGGTTGCCCACATGAGATCATTAGTGATAATGGATCCCATTTCCAAGCTGAGACTGAGCAATTGCTAGCCAAGTACAAAATTAGGCATCACCACTCTTCACCCTATAGACCACAGACTAATGGTGCGGTAGAGGCAGCAAATAAGAACGTTATCACAATTCTCAAGAAAATGATTGACAACTATCGAGATTGGCCAAGTAAGATACCCTTTGCTCTGTGGGGATATCGTACATCTGTTAGGACCCCCACTGGGGCTACTCCTTTCTATTTGACCTACGGCATGGAGGTCAGACACAACCGGTTGAGCTAGAGATACCATCCTTGCGTATCTTACTCGAGAGTCAAATCCCAGAAGCTGATTGGAAAAGGGATAGATATGAAGAACTCATCCTCCTGGATGAACGCAGGCTACGCGCCTTGCATAATGTCCAAACATACCAAGCCCGTATCAAACAAGCTTTCAACAAAAGGGTTAAGCCCAGAAACATCAAGGAAGGAGACTTAGTGCTCAAATCGGTTAGAGCTCTTTTACCTGTCGATCCACGGGGAAAATTCAAACCAAATTGGGCCGGACCTTTTCTAGTCAAATCCATACTTCCGGGGGGGTGCAGTTAGAATCACAGACCTAGATGGGAATGAGTTCTCCAACCCGACAAACCTTGACCAATTGAAACGGTACTATGCCTAGAATAGGAACAAAAACGCGCCTCGCGTAACCCCACGTGTCGCTCTTGTGGCACTAAATAAACCGGCCCCTGGCCAAGCTGAAATAAGCTAATGTCACTGTGCTCTTGCATTTTTACAAACTTGTCATCCTCATGTCATCAAATAAACTAAATTTGCACCTTCAGAGTAAGCAAAAGCTCGTGCTAATTTTATAAGTTCATTACAAGCTCTTGCTTAGAACAATTATTCTTTTACATTTACTCGAACTACGCGCAAGGGTTTGATTTCATTTTCTAAGTGAATACGTAGGCAATCCTTCACAGGATACAACCCATCATTTTCAAAAATGTAAATAGAAGGACATCTGCATTGCATTTGGAATTCGACAAGAATAATAAATAGAAAATCACAACGGTTTCATAACCATTTAACCTTTTTTATTTCATTCATTTTCTAATAATAATAGTACGCTACATAATAAAAATAGAAGAGGCTAGGATTCTAAAAAAAACCCACCTTTTTTTTTACTACAACAACAATAATAATAATAAATAATAATAAAAGGACTTGGGCTATTCTTCCATCTTCCCCTTGCCCTTGTCATTCTTGTCACACTTCTTGTCACGACCTCGAGCCGGACGCTCTTGCGCCACTTCAGACCTAATCACCACTGGTCTTTCTCGAGGCCTCGACTTCCCATTCTTGCCAACCACCATTTCCGCGACAGGAAAGATTTTCAGTTTCTTCGAAGGATGAATAACTCGAAGCCCGGCTTCTTCTTCTCCTTCTGTCAGATGCTTCTCTTTCTCTTTCTCTACCTCACGCACCTTGTAGTCCACAGGCTCGCGCTTCCTCAATCTCTCGCGTTCTTCAGGAGTCGTAGCCCTCCTCCATCGCAGATAAGAAACCGACACCCATAAGGCATTAGCGGAGAAATTCAAAAACCACATGTTTCTTTGGGCCCATTTAATGGCCCATTCCATCCGGCTATCAGTGGTAAGTGCCACAGCGGTCTGCGCAATGGTATCCAGCTTCGAGATCATCTGCTTCATTCCGATTTGTCTCATCAATCTTTCCGGGAAGATACACACCATGAATTCTAGACCAGGAATGCGCACAGACCTAGTAGGATCCAAAGAAGACACTCCGGTGACGGATTTGAGGTGCCACCACGGTACGACCCACCTAATCAAAGGACCATCCTCACTTTTCAGCTTATTCTTCCAGTAATCACAGACCCGAGTGAAGTCCACCATGTACAACCTCGTCCTCATCGCAATCGAGCGGGCATGGTAAGAAGGAACATGGACTGGGGGCTTGATCAATCGAAACCGTTCCATAAGCCAAACCTAACAAAAGCAGGTATTAGACATAACACAAAAAAACACGAAAAAAAAATGAAAAAAAAAAGAGAACAAAAAGAAAGTGTTGTTTTACCTGCAAGATGACGGGACTCCCCAAATACGGTAGGTCGCGGTTGGATTTCCTATTATCCAAGCCCAACAAGATCTCTCCTAAGCATAAACAAGCTGGGCTCCTGCGCAGCTCCATTTGCTCAACAAGGACCAGAAGACGGGGATCGCCTCTCAAATCTTCATCAACATGCCCTTGGAAGACATACGCATGCAAAAGGCAAAACCCAAATGCCCTCCGCCTAGCAACATGAGAAACGGTGGGGTCGGCCCTATTTATGAATCGGTCTATGAAGTCCAGCATTCTCACTCCTTTCGAGGTAACTAGTCGGTCTACCTCAAGTCTAGTCAACCCAAGCAAATCTCTAAATTTTCTCTTGTACCCTTGCGAAGTAGAAGGAATGGCAGTCAAATGTTCGGGATCCCACCCACCAACCGCAAAGAATTTCTTCAGAAATGGGCAAATGTCGCCTCCAGGGAACGCAAAAACGTGATAATTCGGGTCCCAATAATCAAGACAAGCATCCAATAACGGTTTAACAACCTTGATTAGCCTCAAACTCAACAATGATCCAAGGTTATAGGCACCCATATCATATTTTTCCGTGTTCGAAAATTCGTTGGTCCATTCCTTCAAGCGAATCTCCAAAGTATTCATGATGAAAAGTTTCTTTTGAGAATTTTATATAATAAGACGAAGACGAGACGGAAGAATTATGTGAATAAAAGCTCCATCCGCATTTCTATTTATACTAATTTCTGTTTCCAAAAATCCGTCAGAACAGGACAGCTTGGGAACAGGCGCGGACTGCTGCGCCTCTTCAAAGGGACGCGACTTATCTTTGCGCCTCTTCCTCGCTTCACTTCGTGATTTTCCGCATTGGATCTTTCCTAATTCCATGACGAATAATTTCCTATTCCTACGGGTTATTATTTTGGTAAATACGTGAAAATTACCATGTTTCAGGTTTCCTAATTCCGCGGGCACGAATTTCGAAGCGGCATCGACATTTTCGCCATTTTACCACACGTGCACATTTTCATTTTAGGAAATATTTTTCATTTTCATTTTAGGAAATATTTTTTGTTTTAATTCATTTTAATTCATTTACATTTCTCATTTAATTCATTTACTTTAGAAAATAATTTTCAATTTACCGAATTTCAAACATTTATATATTAATTTCAATTTCTTAATTCCATTTCTACATTTCTAACTTATAGATTTCTATTTTTTTTCTTTTTTTAGGGGTTACCCTCCCTACCGTCCGGTCATTTCCAGCAAAATTTTTGCATTTTTTGCATTTCTTTCGAGTCTTTCATTTCGCGCTAATTAAGGCCATATGTATATACAAATGAATGTTTTGTGTGATTTCTATGTAAATTTCGGCAGCATGACGGCATAAACCGTCATCTACCAAACCTGTTCAAAGCTAACCTGCAGATACAAGCAACACAACCCAGCAGCAAAGGCTCTCAGGCCATCTTATATACACCAAACAAGGAAATGTACAGCAAACTGGGGGCTCTCGCCCCAAACAAAAGTCCAAAAAATGTCTAAAATTAAGGTCCAAAATGTACAAATGTGCAAGTCTATAAAAACAAAGCAAAGCTACTGCTGGTCGCCCTCCAGCTCCGCAACTCTTGCCGCAAGAGCGGCAATCTCGGCGTCCCGAACCTCGAGCTCCCTTAACAAGCGAGCTGTCTCCTCCCGAGACTGGGTCAACTCTCGCTCCGGCTCGCGGTCCCCATGTAAACAACAACAAAATTGGCTCATGTCAATCGTGTCAAATCAGTCCAAGCAATTACAAAGGAATTAAAAATCAAAAATGAAATAAGCATAAGGTTCATACCTGACGACCTCGACCGCCAACAAGTGCCTCGACGGCAGTAGCTCGCAGCCGGTTGGCCACCCTCCATAGCGCCACAAACCGAGACGGCGGAACCTGCATTTTCAAAAGAAAGTTCTCAATAAATTTAATAAAGTTCAATCAAACGTGTTCTTACACAAAAATTATACAAGTCAGAGGCTCACCCTCCGAATCAGATGCTGCCAGTCGTCCAGGCCAGCATCCGTCACAACCACGTCAAAGTCACGCAGCTCGGAGATCGTCGCCCTCCCGGTCGCGTCAGTGTACTCGAGGGTCTCGGGGTACTCTGGGGGCTCGATGCCCGCCGCCTCAACCTCCTGTGAAGCCAAATATTTCTTATTAATCGATGATCTTTCATCATAAGTTCTCAAAAATCAAGTAAAGAAAAAGAGTAAAGATGCTCACCACTACCGGCCAGTACGCCAACCTCCCGTAGAGGAACGCCGAGTAGTCCTCGCCAGGAAGAAGGAGGGCGTCACCGCCGACGCCAGCCAAGTCAGCCTCCCTCTCTGCCTCAGAAGGCTCCCTCAACATCGTCCTAGGAGGATCGATGGGAACCGTCAACACGTCCCGAGAGCACTGACGAGCCAAGCGCTCGCCCAAGTACCACACAGGACCCATCGACGTCCTCGGCGGCGGCTCGGCTCGAGCTCCTGGGTCGAAGGACCTCAGCCACAAAAGGAGGTGCTCCGGCATACTCCGCCCAAGGTCTGGGCACCCACTGTGATAAGACAAACAAGGATCATTCCTATGATCGATTAAAAAACAATGAAGAAGCGAATGAATATAAGTGAGATGCTTACGCTGTCCAGCTGAAGAGCGTTCACGTCCCGCCGGTAAACGCCGTGAGAGGAACGCTTACTCCTCGTCCTACACATCACCCAATCCCTCACAATGGGATAGGCCCTCTCCAGCGGCTCCGTCCTCTTGGGCGCGAGGCCCGGGAAGTAGGAGTACACCCACGCCTGTGAAACAAGATAGTCAATAACGATCATTCGTGATTTGATAAAGAAGGGAATTCATTTCAAGCCTCAATGAAGGTTCATACCTCCAGCAGTAGTCCGGTCCGACAAAGACACCGGGAGAAGTCCCCTTCTCCATCAACTCCGGACGAACCATGGCCCTCATGAAGCGAATGAGGACCGCAAAGCCAGCAGTGACCCAGTCCCAACGCCCTAGGGAGCTCAGGTCAGAAAGGAAGGGAAGAAGCTTCGTCGACAGCCTCTCTCCATTGTCTCCGAGGTAAATCGAAGACAAAAACCACTAGAGCCACAAACGAGCCCTCTGCTCAGCTGTACAGGGAGGAGGAGCCGTCTCCCTCCCATCAATTGTCACCAGCGCCGGGATCTTTCCCACAAAGTAGTCTCGAACGTAGGAGCTGGGCACCAAGCCCGGCACTGTGACGGCCTTCGGCGACAAGTTCCAGCCGATCAGTCTCCTCGCCTCGGCCGAGTCCGCCCTCATGGCAGTCTCTGGCCACTCCACCTCCTCGGTCCCACACGGTAGACCAGAAATCATGCCGTAGTCCTCCAGAGTGACTCTCACCTCACCGAAAGGCATGTGAAACGTGGAAGTCGTATCCCAGAATCGGTCCAAGAAAGCGCGGACCAGGCTAAGGTTAGCCCGCAGCTTCCTCTTCGCGATATCCCTCCAGGCCTGCACCAAAGAACCGACCGCTCCGCGCTCGATCATAGCGCGCTCCTCTGCCGACAGCCGCTCGTAGCACTCCATCGCTGTCGTATAGCCCGAGAACGACCTGATGTTCCCGGCCTCCTATTGTGATTTGAAACAAAAGCTATCTTTAGTTTTGAATGAAAATTGGAAAAGATTTGAGCAAATGAAACGAGAGGAGATGAGTGATGAGTAGTGAATTCTTATTTACCAAACTCTTCACCGTCCTGTAGGACAGGTGACCCTCGGCAGCCCACAGCAGGTGCCTACTCTCTCAAGTCTCAGCCAACGCAGGAGCTCCTCTCAGCTGACGACCTCCTCGTCTAACGTTGGCCCGTCTCGGGGCCTCCTCCTCCTCCTCAGCAGCCTCCTCCTCGTGGACAGAAGTAGAAGCCACATCACCTGTGACATTAAAGCAAATTTAGGCCGCGTCGCATGACGACAAGCCTTGGTTAAGGGATTTTCGAGCCTTTGGAAGCCCTGAAACCACTCTTTTCTCGTCGTTTTTGGCCAGACTCTCACCAACCCGATCACTCATGTGGTAATATGGGTCAAGTCAAGCCTAATTTGAAGCCTAGTTCCGGGTTCGAGTCGAAATTTCGGCAGTATTTCGTTATAACGGCGATTATGCCTTAGAAAGTGTCCTGAAAAAGCTGTCACAAACCAAAATTCCGAGATGATAGAAAGTTTACCCATCATCCAAGGGTCCCAAATATCAAGTTTCATCGCAAATGGGCAATCCTAAGACTATTTTCGAAGCAATTTACGGTTCAGCTGTGAAACCGTCTCAAATTTCACTCAAAGGCTCAAAAACTCAACGAAAATTTGAGATAAATACATGGTTGTGTTCCTTATACTACCAATTATCCATTTCTAATGTCAATTTGACAATGCAAATGCATTTGGGGGAAAAGCCCCAAATTTTCGATCAATTGGGTCATGAACCCTAATTTTTCGATCCAAAATTCGACAAATACAGAAGATTAATGCAAGAATGAGACACATACCTCGATTAGTCATGATTAATGCAAGCTTTTGGATCAAACCTTGGCGGAAATGTTTGATTTTTGAGAGAGAAATTGAAGGAATTGTGTTTCGAAATAATGAAATGAACCTTCTGATTATCGCGTTTTTACGCAAAATAGACACTTTGGGGAACAGAAGCAGCAGGCGCTGCGCCTCTTCCAAGAGACGCAGCTCTTACTGCGCCTCTTCCTTGTGTTCCCTCCATACGAATTTTCAAAAATTCGTTATGAGTCCGTTATTTGTGGGCCCATCTTTGGTGCGCCTCCTCGCCGATGCTATTTTATCCTTTTGGTCCGTTTGACGATTATCTTTCGTTCCGGCCCGCATTTACCAAGCCAGCAACAGACTATTACACGTCATTTATTGCTTCCAAGACCTTTGCTCGTCACAACAAGCATTTATTCCTTCACAGGTGTTTCGACACACCTTCACGAGAGTAAGCAGATATACTTTCCCTCTCACGATATGGAGATTAACGTCTACCCAAGCAGATTTCTCCTCAGCAGTTCCCGCCTATGTCCTGCTCCTTACCCTTTTTTCTCAAAGACTACCCAAGCAGTCTTCTTTCAGTAGTTCCCGTCTGTGTCCTCCTACTCACTTTATTTTAACCTTCACACCTGATCTTCGCCCCTTAGCTTCCATGCACCTCCGGAAGCATTTCGAGAAAAAGTCTCAGGTATGGTCTCTTCTTATGGCTGGCGAGCCTCCTTACGTAGTCTAATGGAGTTTAAACGACCCTCCCCGATAGTCGACAGACTCTAAAATTTTCCCGACAACAGGTCCTTGGCTCAAACCCCTTGAGCCGCCTCGCGTCGCCATAGTCGTCAGGTTGTAATCTTCGGTTGACCTGATGGCTATACTTTGACTTTCGCCTTGTCCAAGCCTCAGTCAAAGTGGGGGCTCTGTAGATACCTCATTTCTGCACCTCTCGCAAACCACCCGGTGATGATTGGGCCGCATGTTTGGTACGCGGAACGATTTGTGACAATTCATAAGTTTATCGTCAAGTGATTGCTCAAATATTAATGTCTACCTCTTAGTTGTCATCTACGTGCCGATACGGTCGTTTTGAAAGTAATTAGAGTACATTTGGAGTCCGAGCCAAAAACCGTCTCCATTTTCTGATAATCGTTCAATCCCGAGTCGGAATGTTCTGGAATGTTCCGGATATTTCTATTCCATATTTTATAAATATTTCACAATCTTAATCTTTTGGCAAATAATTTCCCGTAATATTCATATAAAGTATTAAGGAAAACCAAATTATTCCGTCCTACCATAACTAAAACACGGAAATCTTTCTTCCGCAGAGAGAAACCACTTGGGAACAGACGCGGCGAGTGCTGCGCCTCTTCCAAGAGACGCATGGATCGCTGCGCCTCTTCCCAGGTCATATGCTGCGTAATTTTCGTATCTTTTTCATATCTTTCCGAGATTCACTTCCAAAGAGTCTCCAAAACCCTATTTCCTCCACGTGATTAGTATAAATAGGAGCCTTCGCTCCTCATATTTCTCACGCGAGTGTCCGCCCTTCTCTTCTCCCTTTGCATTCTAGACTTTTGTTCTTACTTTTTGGCGCCTACGTGCTTGATCTTTCAACCACGTAAGCTCGGATCCTTCTGAGTACCAGCCTCGTTTGCATGACCGACCAACTTGACCAACTACACATCAATCAACTTAATTAATCTAATCGTTTTCCTCTTAAGAGGGCACTTTCTTTGCATTCGCGTCGAGCATCACTAATCGATATCTTAGTCCTTCTCGTTTCGTCAAACATGTAAGTCTGAGGGTGTATAATCTCTCTTTTATTTATTGTATTTTACTTTTGTATCATCATTAAAGTAAGGTTTATGTCGAAAATACCTCTTAAAACCGATTTCTAAACCGTGCTTTAAAACCTCTTTTTACGGATTTCCAGAAGACTAACCGTCGAGAAAGGACGCAGCAACTGTTGCGCCTCTTCGAAGGAGCGCAGTACCTACTGCGCCTCTTCGTGAGGCTGCCGCAGTTCCTGCTTCCTTTCTTGTTCCTTCGTCCTCTGTGATTCGTTAACTTTGTTTGTTTTTGTTTGATTCTTTGGTACAATCATAATAACCTCACATGTATATTATTTATCATTCATTCACATGTTTAATTCGTCATTAAATCCGAATTAAATCCCTTATAATCCAATATTTGCGGGTTTTCGTCATTAAATTTAATCCGGGTTGTAGAAGTTCGATTTGTTCATATTGAGTTTCTGGAATTCGTCTTTGATATATTTTAATCTGTCTTTTGTCACATTCATCGCATGTTCATCATTAATTCGTTATTAATTTGTCATATTCAATCTATTTTGTTCACCCATGTCACTAATCAATCAGTAATCATGTAATTAACCCGCCTTATCTCCGTTTCATCCATGTTTTATTGTTTATGATCCATTAATCACATGTAAATAACCTATTAATCACTTCCATCCGAGTAAATAAATTAATCCATCGTCAAATTCACCAACGAGTATTAACAACACGCAATTCCGGCTTCACAGCCAGAATTCAAGTCAGGAACAGACGCAGCGTCTGCTGCGCCTATTCCAAAGGACGCAGCTCTGCTGCGCCTGTTCCGGGTTGAATTCTGTCCCTGAACTCGGTTTTTGCCTTGACTTAGTTTAATTAGCTCGCGTATAATTAACTATTAATCGTATTATCACCTTCTGATCTGTTCGTAATTTTATTCCTTTATTCGTTTTTTCCAAATTATCCGTTTTAAAGGTATTTTCGACATAAATCACCTAATCTAATGTAATTATTGTAATTATTTTATTGTGATTTTCTTTTATTGTATTTATCATTATTTCTGGTATCATTTGAATGTTCTCACATGTAATTGATCATTAAATCCTACTTCGACCTTAATTGTATGCTAAATTGATTGTTCACCGACTTAGTATTAATTCTCACATGCTAGGATTAAAACTTGGATGTTGCATTGCATGCATAAAATCGACGATATATCGAGTACGAATAACTTCCCTAATCATTAGTAGAGGCCGCAATCGAGGCGGGTGGGATTAGGTGTTCGATCAAAAGAGCTTCCTAATACGTACCCTCACCCCTTACTCCAGATCTCCGTGAACACCCGTGTTCATTGGCATCCACGAGAGTCATTCTAGACATAGAATGCTAAGGGTAACGATTGCTTAGTGTTCATGTTTCTACTTTGTGTCTTGACATGACACGAGGTATTCGAACGGTTCCAATTTCCCATAAAAATTGGTGGCGACTCCAACAAAAATGCAAACTCTTGTTTCTCTTCTCTCCCAAGAGCCCCTGTGAGCCCCCCGCTATCCACAAGCCGAAACGAGGAGTCTAATTGGCTGGAACCTGGCTACGGGTGCGGTGGTGCCGAGTACCTACATCAGAGACTACTTCGGTGGTAGGGTTCCGATAAGCGTGAGGATGGATGGATGCATGGTGCCTCCACCACCTTGTACTGCTGAGGAGCGGGACCGTTTGTTGTTGTGGTGGTTCTTGTCTTTGATTTACCTCGGAGACAAGGGGGAGAGGCTATCGACGATGCTTCTTCCGTTTCTTTCTGACTTGAGTGGCCTAGGTTTCTGGGACTGGGTTACTCCTATTTTTGTGGTCCTCACGCGCTATATGAGGGCAATGGTTCGTCCGGAGTTGATGGAGAAGGGGACTTCTCCTGCCACTGTTGGTCCTGGACTTCTCTTGGAGGTATGAACCTTTCTTGAAAATATGAAAGATCATTTTTGAAAATATGAAAGATCATTTTTGTAGAGAATGATTTGCAATCATTATCATTTTGCCTGCAGGCGTGGGTGTACTCTTACTTTCCTAGTTTTGCGACCACCAGGGCGGCGGACGTACCGAGAGCGTACCCCGTCGTGAGAGACTGTATAGTGTGTCGTCAGAAGAGCCAGCATTCTTCTTACGATGTTTGTCGGAGGGGCGTGAATGCCCTGAGTTTAGACAGCGTAAGTGTCTTTAATCTTCATTTTATTTTTCCTTTATTTAGAGATGATCATAGGAATGATCCCTCGTTTTCTTGCTTTAGTGGGTGTCCATGCCTTAGAAGAGCTGCTCTGGGGCTACAGCCTTTGTGGCTGAGGTTCTCCGTCCCCGGAGTTCGAGCAGGTTGCTGTTGACGACGTCCATAGGGCCTATGTGGTACTTGGGTGAGCGTTTGACTCGGCAATGCTCTCGTGACACCTTTACAGTTCCCATCGGCCCTCCAAGGACGATGTTTAGGGAGCCTTCAGGGGCTGAGAGGATAGCTAACCTAGCTGGCGCGAGTGGTGATGCCCTCCTTCTTCCTGGTGAGGAGTACGCCGAGTTTGTTCACCAGAGGCTAGCGTACTGGCCGATCGTGGTAAGCATATTTACCGTTTACTTGTCTTTGATATATATGATAAATGATGAATGATTAGCAAATAATGAACCACTTAAGCTTTGTAGGAGATCGAGGTAGCGGGCGTGAGCCCCCAGCTTTTCCAGAGACGTTGGAGTACACTGACTCGGCGGGCATGGCGGTGATCTCGGAGATCCTGGATTTTAGCGAGGCGGTGACTGACGTTGACTTGGATGAGTGGCAGCATGTCGTGAGGAGGGTAAGCCCCCAGCTTTGGCTGGTATTTTATGCTTTATTAATGCATTTGCTTGAACCTTCTCCGTACTTGAATGAAGGTGGCACCGTCCAGGCATGTGGAGCTGTGGAGGATGGCCATGCGGCTGCAAGCTACAGCCATTGAGGCTCTTACAGGTGGCTCGAGGCGGCAGGTATAAACCATTCGCACCTGTTCTTTATTTTTATTACTTCCAATTTTGTGAAGTGAAGTATCACTCCATTTTCTGTGTAGAGGGAGCGTGGCTTGGAACGTGAGTTGGCGCAATCCTAGGAGGAGACGGCGCGTTTGCTGAGAGAGCTCGAGACCAGAGATGCTGAGAGAGATCGAGGCCAAAGATGCTGTGATCGCTGCCCTTAAGGCGACAGTGGCTGAGCTAATGGGTCGTTAGGGCTAGTTTGCTGACCTTATGTTTGTACATTTGTACATTTTGGATGTCATTTTGGGCAGGAGCCCGTATCTTGATGTATATTTTTGCACTTTGGTTGTATATATGACGGCATGCATGCCTTTACTACTGGGTGCTTGTTGTATCTGCAGGTTAGCTTTGAAATACAGGTTTGGCATGTGACGGTTTGCGTCGTCATGCTGCCGAAATTCACGTAGGAAATCACAAGCAAAAAATATAGCAAAAAGAAAGAACGTAGAAAATTGAAATGGCCTAAATAAGCGTGAAAAAGAAAAGAAAATGAAAAAAAGTGCCCGAAAATGGACAAAATGACGAAAATGAAAAAAAAAAGTGCCCAAAATGGACAAAATGACGCGACCGGGCGGTAGGGAGGGCTAACTCCTAAAAAAAGAATTTAAAAAAATGTCTAAGTGTATCATAAACCTTTTTGAAAATAGGGAGTGAAATAATTCCCCAAAAATAAGAAAATAAGAACGAGTAAGTGTGCGTATTTGGCGAAAATGTCGATTTTACCTCGAAAAACGAACCCGTAAAATATTAGGAAACATAAACTTGGTATTTAACCGAAATTACCGAATTACGTCTTATAGGAATAGGAAACTTTAACTAAAACAGTTTAGGAAAGATCCCACGGCTGTCAAACGAGGAAACGAGCCTGGGGAAGAGGCGCAGCAAGAGCTGCAACCCTTCGAAGAGGCTCAGCTGCTGCTGCGTCTTTTCTCGAAAGAAATTAGGAAACGTCAAATAGTATAAATAGAGGCCTCGGTTGAGCTTCTATTCTCACAATTATCCCTTCCTTAACTTCATCTATTACATAAAACCTCATATATCTTCTCAAATTTTTCCAACAAAAATATGGATGCATTTGAAAATCGCATTAAGGAGTGGACGAATGAATTTACGAACATGGAGAAAAACAACATGGGTGCTTTTAACTTACGATCAATCATAAGTTTGAAACTGGTGAACGTAATTAGGCCCTTTTTGGATGCTTATCTTGAATATTGAGACCCGAATTTTCATGTATTTGGCTTTCCGGGAGGCGAAATTTGTCCATTTCCTGAAGAAATTGCTGCGGTTGGAGGATGGGATGCAGAAAGTGTTCCGGCTATACCCCTAGCTCTCAAGGCTATAAAAATAAATTTAGAGATTTTCTGGGATTGACCAATGCTGAGGTAGACCGTCTTGTGATATCAAAAGGTGTTCGTATGTTTGAATTTGTCGATCGATTTATAAATAGGGAGGACCCTACTATCTCTCATGTGGCGAGGCGCAGAGCTTATGGATTTTGCCTTCTTCATTGCTATGTCCTGCGAGGGCATGTGGATAAAGAGATGAGGGGTGACCCTCGATTTTTAGGCATAGTGGAGCAAATGGAACTGCATAGGAGCCTAGCATGCTTAGTTTTAGGGGAGACCATTCTAGGATTGGATAATAGGAAGGCGAATCGCGAGCATCCTTATCGTGGGAGTCCTATTATTTTATAGGTAAGAACCCGTTTTCTTATACTATTTGGCCGTTTTTTTGTTTTTGTTTTTTTTGTTTTTATTTTTTTTGGCCGGCCTTGATACTAACTCCCGTCCCCTTTTTGCAGATCTGGCTGATGGAAAGGCTGCGCTTGATCGAGCCCCCATTTGACGTGACAGGATATCGCTCCTGATCAATTGCGATGAGAACGAGGCTATACATGGTGGACTTCACTCGAGTATGCGATTATTGGGAAAATAAATTGAAGAGTGAAGGTGGGCCCTTGATCAGGTGGATAGTGCCATGGTGGCATCTTAGATCGCTGACTGGAGTATCGTCTTTGGATCCGACACGGTCAATTCGCGTTCCCGGCTTAGAATTCATGGTCCATACCTTTCCGGAGAGATTGATGAGCCAAGTGGGCCTGAGACAGAAAATCCCGAAGCTAGACACCGTCCCTCAAACTGCCTTGGCGCATACTTCTGAGTCTTGTCGAGAGTAGGCTATACGCTGGGCCCAAAGGAATATGTGGTTCATACCCATTACGGTCAGCTCGTTATGGGTATCTGACTCATATCTGCAGTGGAGGAAAACTAGCACCCCCGAGGAGCGTGAAAAGCTAAGGAAGCACGAGCCCGTAGACTATAAGATCCGCGAAGTGGCGAAGGAGAACCAAAACTACTTAACTGAGGAGGAGGAAGAGGCCGGACATCGGGTCGTCCATCCGTCAAAGAAACCAAAGAATGCTCCCGCGAGAAGATGGTGGTGGATCGAAATGAGAAAGTTAGACCGCGAGAACGACCGTTGGTGATTAGGTCGGAAATAACGCAAGAGCGTCCCGCTCGTGGTCGAGACAAGAAATGTGACAAAGGCGACAAAGGCAAGGGGAAAATGGAAGAGTAGCCTTAGTCATTTTTAGATAGTATTATTTATTATTGTTTGAGTTGTAATCAATGGCGAGGTTTTTAGAATCCTAGCCTAGCATTTTAATTTTCAGCATTTTTAATTTATATGTATTTGGCTTACTACTATTATTTAAGAAGTACTGAATAAATTGCTTATTAGTTAAGAAACTTTTATAAATTTTCTTTATTTATTCTTGTCGAATTTCAAATGCAATATACAAATGTCCTTCTATTTACATCTTGAAATGACGGGTTGTATCCTGTAAATGATTGCCTACGTATTCATTAGAAAAAATGAAATCAAACCCAGCACGTAGTTCGAAAAAATATAAAAGAATAAATGTTCTAAGCAAGAGCTTGTAATGATCTTAGAAAATAAGTGTGTGCTTTACTTAATCCTAAGGAAATGCAACTCAATTTGATGATATAAGGATGTCAAAATGTCAAAACGCAAGAGCGAAATGTCATAAACTTTTTAGCGGGGCAGGGGCCGTTTTTATTTCGTGTCGCAAGAGCGGCACGTGTGTCACGCGAGGCGCGTTTTATCCTATTTCTAAAGGTAGTACCATTTCAATTGGTCTAGGTTAGTCGGATAAGAAAACTCATTCCCGTCTAGGTCTGTGATCTTAACTGCACCCCCTGAAAGTATGGACTTGAGCAAAAATGGTCCTGCCCAATTAGGTTTAAATTTTCCCCGTGGATCGACAGGTAAGAGAGCTCTGATTGATTTGAGTACTAAATTTCCTTCCTTGATATTTCTGGGTTTGACCCGTTTATTAAAGGCTCGTTTGATACGTGCCTGATATGTCTGCACATTATTTAATGCGCGTAGCCTCCGTTCGTTCAAGAGGATGAGTTCATCATACCTATCTCTATTCCATTCAGCCTATGGAATTTGACTTTTGTATAAGATACGCAGGGATAAGATCTCTAGCTCTACTGGTTGTACAGCTTCCATGCCGTAAGTCAAATAGAAAGGAGTAGCCCCATTGGGCGTCCTTACTGACGTGCGATATCCCCATAACGCAAAGGTAATTTTGCTAGGCTAATCACTATAATTGAAAATCATTTTCTTGAGGATTGTGATGACATTTTTGTTAGCTGCCTCTACCGCGCCATTAGTTTGAGGTTTATATGGCGAGGAATGGTGGTGCTTGATCTTATATTTGGCTAACAACTGTTCAGCTTCGGCCTAAAAATGCGCCCCATTGTCACTGATGATTTCACGTGGGCAACCATATCGACAGATGATATTGGTTTGTATGAACTTTGCCACATGTTTGGCTGTAAGGCTAGTGTAAGATGCTGCCTCGACCCATTTAGTAAAATAGTCGATAGCTACTAGAATGTAACAATGACTTCCTGTCCTAGCTAGAGTGATTTTCTCGATGATGTCTATTCCCCAAGCAGAAAATTGCCAAGGAGATGTTATGGTATATAGCATTGAGGGAGGAACATGTTGCACATTCCCGAAGATCTGGCAATTATGACAATGCCTGACGTATTTGACGCAATCTGACTCCATTGTCGTCCAGTAATACCCTAGACGTATAACTTTCTTTGCCATCATTGGTCCACTCATGTGAGAACCGCATTCTCCATCGTGAACTTCTTCCATTACTTTATGTGCCTGTGAATGATCAAGGCAACGTAAGAGGACACCAAGTGGTGTTCTTTTGTACAACTCTCCCTGCATGAGGAGGCATTGAGAGGCAAGTAGGCGTATGGCGCGTTGTCCCCTCTTATCCATATCTAGTGGATATGCACCATTAAGCTTGAAATTTAGAATGGTTTGGAACCAAGGTTCCTCTGGGTTTTCCTCTTCATTTGTAAGGAAGTGTACATAGGCTGGCTCAGACTGACGTTCGATGCATAAAGACATTTCACCCATGTTGTCTGGCATATTAATCAAGGATGCGGGTTTTGCAAGAGCGTTCGCAAACCGATTTTCTTCGCGAGGCAGGTGTAAATAAGTAACCTGATCGAAGAATTGAGCAATCTGATCTATCCTAGCCCGATAGGGTGCTAGACTTTCACTTCGGATTTTCCAGGATCCAGTGATTTGGTTAATGATTAAAGACGAGTCCCCGTGAACTCGAAGGTTCTTGATGCCTAAACTGACTACTGCTTGTAGACCAATGTGGCAAGCTTCACACTCTGCTACAATGTTTGTCACCTCGAAGTCGAGTTTGACAGAAAATGGTGTATGCTCGCCTTCAGGAGAAATGAGCAACACTCCTATTCCAAATCCTCTCAAATTGAATGCCCCATCAAAGTAAAGATCCCAAGAATCCGTACTGGTTTGTAAAATATCCTCATCTGGAAATGACCACATATCTATTGCTTGCGTATCGTTGATAGGATTATCTGCAAAGAATTCAGCCACGGCACGTCTCTTTATGACCTTCAAAGGTACGTATTTGAGATCGAACTCTGAGAGCATTAAGGTTCATCTTGCCAAGCGTCCATTGACAACGGGTTTATCGAAGAGGTATTTGACGGGATCCATTTTAGAATACACTTTGACCGAGTAGCTAAGCATGTAATGGCGTAGCTTCTTTGTTGCCCACACAAGAGCGAGGCATGTCTACTCGAGAGGTGTATACTTACTCTCGTACTCCAAGAACTTCTTACTAAGGTAGTAGATAGCTCTTTCTTCTTTTCCAACAGTCTATGCGAGCATAGCCCCCATGGCTATTTTGGTAACTGTGAGATATAAACCAAAAGGTTGATCTTGTTGGAGAAGCATTAGCACTGGTGGCTTGGCCAATATCTTCTTTATCCTGTCAAATGCTTTTTGACAATCATCGTCCCATATGGTATGGTCCTTTTTCTTGAGCTTTTTGAAGATAGGTCCGCAGATCATAGTGAGTTTCGATATGAATTGACTTATGTATTGCACTTTGCCTAGGAACCCTCTAACCTCTTTTTCTGTTTGGGGTTGTGACATCTCGATTAAGGCCTTGATCTTGGATGGATCAATTTATATCCCCCTTTGGCTGACAATGTATCTCAGAAGCTTGCCCGACGTTACTCCGAATTCACATTTCTGAGGATTGAGCCTCATGTTGTACTTGCGCAATCTGAGGAAAAACTTGCGAAGGTTAGCGGTGTGCCCCTTTCTATACTTAGATTTGACGATCATATCGTTCACGTACACCTCCACCTCTTTATACATCATGTCATGCAGCAAAGTAGTCGTAGTGCGTTGGTACGTAGCCCCAACATTGATTAGCCCGAATGGCATACCAGTATAGCAGTATGTGCCCCACTGAGTGACGAAATCTGTCTTGTGCATATCTTCTTTGGCCATTTTGATTTGGTTATACCTTGTATACCCGTCCATGAAGGATAACAACGCGTGATCTGCTGTATTATCTACCAATATATCGATGTGTGGTAGAGGGTAGTCATCTTTAGGACTCGCTTTGTTCAAGTCTCTGAAATCAACACAAACTCGAATTCGCCTATCCTTTTTGGGTACGGGGACTATATTAGCCACCCAGTCTGAATACTCGGAAACTTTGATGAATCTGGCTTTGAATTGCTTATCGACTTCTTCTTTAATCTTTAGAGCCCACTCTGTCCTCATCCGGCGAAACTTCTGTTTCAAAGGTTTGAAACCCGGCTTAATTGGAATGCGATGTTATGTGATATCCTTGTCGATCCCTGGCATGTCCTTGTAAGACCAAGTGAAGACGTCTTTGAACTCGTGTAGGATGTTGATGAAATTGGCCCTTTCAAGTGGGTATGGGGTCATCCCTATCCTAAGTTCTTGGGATTCTAATTCTGTTCCTACGTTGATAGGTTCAGTGTTTTCTATAACTGGTGCCCCTTCCCCCTCTTCTAGTATTTCTTTAATTATATAGGGAGGTAATTCGATTGAGTCTGGGTCAGGATCATCCTCATTATCATCGTAAACAGAATTGCATTCAAAATAACACAAGGAGTAAGCAGAATCAGATTTATTCATATTAATGTTCTAAAATAGCTGCAACAAAGAAGTCATCTGCGCAGTAGTCAGTGGCGGTAAAGGGACAGTTGCTGGGACATTCCTCAAGCTACTGTTACTAGGGGAGACTATGCTAGGAGAAATAAAGGGGTGGGGAGTGACGACAGGACGAGACTCTCTAGCGACTTCTCTAGACTTAGGTTCCGACTCCGACTCTGATTCCGACTCTTACTCGAATTCATCATCTTCGGGTTCTCCTTTGAACATCTCTCCTTCTCCAGTAGTGACCTTGAAGAGTTTTCCATGATTGTTGGTCCACTTGATCGACTTTCTCCATCCTTTCTGCTGATTTGAGCTGGTGTCAGTGATCAGTGTTGTAGGGTTGAAATGGTCGTCTTGAAGTATCATGGTAATGATCTCATCCTGCGCTGCCTTGACGAATCGATCCTCTCTAAATAGAAGGCTAACAGCCTGTTCGTCGAGACAAGGTGTCTGGCGAGTTTTGACGGTAGGAGCCGTTTCTCGAGGAATAAAGTAGCAATCGTGGAAGACCTCGATTCCGGCTAGTTGAATGCCTCTGTATCTCCAAGGTTCGGGAAATCCATGAAAATATTCACAATCCCCTTCCCTGGCGAAGTACCCATTTAATGTAGGGAGATAGGGTTGCATTTGGACTCCCTTACTTTTGCGATTCTGAACTTGAGCAAGCATTTCGAGGGTTTCGGCTTTCGTGGGCTTGTACCCCAAGCCTAGTGGTATCTTTTGGGAGTTACCTTCCTTAAAAGGTGCAAAGGTACTCTCTCTGATAGGGTTTAGTGGCATTCCTGGGAAGTATCCCTGGGATTTGAGTATGTGGTTGACTACTAAGTTGGAGTATAGGTCGAAGTACAAGGGAGCCAGCTCACTCTCTATAAGGTTTATGATTTGAAATCCTCCAAGCTCGTACACTGGATCTGTAACTACTTGGTTGCTTGACATTTTCTCTATTACTACCTTGATAGGTGATGAAGTGATCGTCACTACCTTGCCATCTAGAGGAATCTTGATCTTTTGGTGTAAGGTGCACATCACTGCTTTGGAAGCGTAAATCCAGGGCCTACCTAGAAGTATATTGAAAGATGCCTCGATGTCCACTATCTAAAAATTAACCTTTCGCTCGATTGGCCCAGTGGCCACAGTAAGGTTAATTAGCCCCACTACTTTACGCCGCGTTCCATTGTATGCCCGAACACCTTGGTTAGTAGAAGTCCAGTCTGACTCTTTCACGCCTAACTTGTATGTTGTCTTTAGTGGAATGACATTGACTACGGAGCCATTATCCACCAAAGTCATTGGTACGTTCTTCTTCAAGCATGTGACTGTGATGTATATAGCAAGGTTATGAGTGATGCCAAAGGGAGGAAAGTCCTCATCTGAGAAAGTAACTGGGTTACTTAGCTTGGCTGAGTCTTGGAAGACTAGGTTGACGACGTCATCGGGTGTAGAGTCGTGTGCTACGTTCAATTTACCCAATGCTTGCAGTAAAGCCTGGCGATGAGGAAATGAACTTGCGACTAGTTGCCAGACTGAAAGATCAGACTTTGTCTTTTGAAGTTGCTTCAATAAGTGATCAGCATATGTATCTTCACCATCATTTGGTGTGATAACATTGGTGTTTGTAGTTGGACCATTAGGAACCGGACCACTCGTTTGTCCTTGAGTGACATTTTGATATGGACGTCCAGAGCGAGTAAAATGATCTACATCTTGATCTTCACTAGCCTTGACTAGAGGATGTTCTTTGAGGTAAACATCTTCATTCGTCATCTGCCCATATTCCATTGACGATACTGAGCTCTCTCAAGCTTATGATTTCAGCCTCTAGGCTGATTATTTGCTTGACTATATTGTCGGTTACTGCGATCACTTCTTGCATTGTGGATCCTTGAGATAAGATTGGAACCACTGGCTTGTCTCCCCTAGGTATAGTGCTTGGATTGCGTAGGGATGCCACTGTAGCTTCTAGCTCGAAAACTTGTCTACTTACACCCTTTGCCCATGCGACAAAGTCAACGGTAGTAGGGGAGATGGTGGGATAACTCTCCTCATTTTCTAGTGCATTGACCTCATCTTCAGCTGGAGAAATAAGGTGCGAACAATCTAAGGTGGATTCCTCATCTGTGATCATCGGAATTCCAAGAGGATTCTAGGTATTGTTAGGCTTGCTTGCAGGAGGTATAGGCAAGCGCCCATCTTCAATCATATCCTGAATGGCATACTTCAGTTTGAAGCAGTTCTCTGTATCATGCCCTTTGCCTCTATGGTACTCGTAGTAGGTATCTCATCCCTAAACCTAGACTTCTTCTTTGGGTCAGGTGTACGTCCTATCGGTTAGAGTTTGCCTTGTTTCATCAATCTTTTTAAAGCATTGGAGTATGAGTCGCCAAAGTTGGTGATCGAACTTCCTCCGCGGGTTATTCTTCTTAGTAGATGATTCGATAAGGTTGACCTCGTCGGTCTTGCTAGTGGAGCCATAAGAACGACTTATTGTGCCTTGATATCCGCGACCTATCGTTTTGGACAAGAGTCCTTTACGGATGTCGTCTTCAATTCTTGTTCCTAGCACAGTTAAGTCTTTGAAAGACTTTATGTTTTGGTACCTTAGATGGTTCGCATAGATCGGCCATAAATTGTCCACGAACTTTTCAACAAGAGTAGCTTCGTCTGGGCATTCGAGGAGTTGCGTGCTAGTCTTTCTCCACCTACTTAGGAAGTCGGTGAACCCTTCTTTCTCATTTTGGGTAAGAACCTCTAAAGTGCGCATATTGACTTGAATTTCAGCGTTATCTGCATACTGTTTGGTGAACTCAATTGCAGCATCGTCCCAAGTAGCAATTTTCTTGTGATCCAAGGAGTAGAACCATTGCTTAGGAATAGTATCAAGAGATTAAGGAAAGATCCTTAAGAACATCTCTGACTTAATGCCTTTGATAGACATATAATCTTTGAATGCACGAATATGGTTCAAAGGGTTTTCATGCCCCTTAAACTTCGGGATGTCAGTCATGTTGAAGTTAGTTGGCAGTTGAGCATTTACTGCCTCATATTTGTGACAGATTTCCCTATAGATATCATCTCCCTTGAGATATATTAGTTGCTCCTCCAAATACTGGAGTCGCTTTTCAGCTTTAGTAGGACCTGGTGGGAGATTGACTTCTGGTTGTTCAAAGGGTGGAAGATTATCGTGTATGAGCATGTCGGGAATGGGACCCTCTACAAGAGGAAGTCTAGCTTCTACAGAAACAATACGGCCTTCGATAACGTTAAGGCGAGCATAAGCTTGGTCTTGGCTTTTTTGGAGACGAAGGAGTGCAGCTAGGATTTGAGCATTACCATTTGCGGGTTGTCCGGATCGACCATTAACGCTTCCTTGACTAGTTCCCACCATTTTGGATTGAGGATAAGAAGTCGACGACGAATCAAAACACGATTGACCATTTTTGCACACTTACTTAAAAAAGGACTTGACTTGTGAAGTGGGTGTTTGGCACTGTGTCAAGTGGGTTTTGAAAATTATAAAATTTGAAATGTTTGTCATAGACAACTGTAGTGTAGTTGTAGGAGTGCTGACTCGAAGTGAGTTTTGAAATGGCTTTAAGGCCCGAAGTTTGACTCGACATTTGGACAGAGTTTCCGCTTATTTTGCGCTGTTTTAGGCCTTTTTTGAAAATGTTTAAATTTTGAAATTTTATTTTACAAAATTTCATCATGGTTTTACAAATGGTGATCACGTATATGATACAAACATACATATGGGCATTATAACGATATGTTGAGTGCATTTAAAGGGTTTTGCCTTAAAAAGGTGGGTTGCCATACCAAGCAATCAAACCCTGGTCTGTGGAGATGTCTGTGCCAAACATGAGTAAGGTCGGTTCCTAGTCCATTTACTCGAGTAGTGAAAGCTCTCGATACAAACATGAATATGTACTGCAGTATGGTTGACGTCAATCGTTATCCATCTTTAGGCCCAGATAGGAATTTGGACCGCCCGGACGGGACGATTGGTCGAATGGGTTGGCTTTGGGCCTAGGAAGACCAAATGAAACGACCTAAGAAGGTCGAGTAATGAAAATCGACAACTGTCTCGTATAAACTATTCCCTAACCTTGTTCAAGTTTCACCCTGGGTAACACGTAATTGTATCATCCCCAGCGGAGTCGCCAAACTATGGACATGGGCCACCCGTGTCGCGCGCACCCACGCGTTCGTCTCGTTTTGAGGCGGCGACACTTCTCCCACAAAACCTTGGTTTGCCAAAGCATGTCATGGGCCGTTACCGATTTGTGAGACATTGAAACCGGTGAAAGGTTGAATAAGCCTGCATTTGTGGAGTCGCTACCAATTTATTGTGGAAAAATTGGAAATCGTTCGAATACCTCGTGCCACGTCAAGACACGAAGTAATGACATAAACACTAAGAACTCGTTACCCTTAGCATTCTATATCTAGAATGACTCTCGAGATGCCAATGGACACGGATGTCCAGAGATAACTGGAGTAAGGGGTGAGGGTACGTATTAGGAAACTCTTTAATTCTAACACCTAAACCTGCCCGCCTCGATAGCGGCCTCTACTAATGATTAGGGAAATTGTTCATATTTGATATGTCGTCGATGTAGTGCATGCAATGCAACAAACGTAGATTAATCCTAGCATGTGAAATTAGACTATGTCGGTTAACACGTGTTTTACCAAACAATTTGGTCGAAGTAGATGTTAGATTCAATACATGTGAATGCCATACAATTAAATCATAACAATAAATGAACGAATTATTAAATTTACAAACTTACAAGGTTTATTTGATCTACGTCAAAAGCACGCTCAAAGAGGGGATTTCGAAGAAGAAAATAAAAGAAAAATGAAATTGGAATTAAAATATGAAAACACGTCAGATTAGAAGTAATAATACGAATAATAGTTGATTTAAGCCGTAATTAGGAGCTACGTCAAAGCGAGAAAGAGTTCAGAGACATAAACGAGCCCAGAACAGGCGCAGCATCTGCTGCGTCCTCTGGAAGAGGCGCAACACTTCATGCGTCTGTTCTAGAGCTGGGTTCTGGCTGTGAAGTCAGAACCGCAACACCGTTATTGTTCGTTGGTAGATTTAAGGTGGATTATCGATATTAGACTCGAATTGAAGTGTTTTAGCCAGTTATATGCATCTGGGTAGGTAATTAAACGAATTAAAAACGATAAATTACAGCAGTTTACAGGATAATGATTAACTCGTGTCGGAAATACAAAAAGAGCGAAACTTGAGGTTAGATTACGACGAAAGAAAACTCATGTATCAAACTAGGATTTCCAGAACCTCGACATGAACAAGTCGAAACCCGAAGAATCGATTTGAATTAAAATGACGGAAACCCGCAAGTATTTAATTACTCGGGATTAAGGACGAATTAAGCATTGTAATTAAAAAAGGAGTTATTAAAATATATGATTTATACTGAAACAACAAAAAGAAAGAAAGAAAGAAAACGAAAGAATAAGAAAAGAGAAACTTATAGGAAGTCGAGGAAGAAGAAGAAGAAGAAGAAGAAGAAGAAGAAGAAGAAGAAGAAGAAGAAGAAGAAGAAGAAGAAGAAGAAGAAGAAGAAGAAGAAGAAGAAGAGCAGGAGCAGCAAGCAAGCAACCTCTGGAAGAGGCGCAGTAAGGCTGCGATCCTTCGAAGAAGCGCAGTAAGGCTGCGATCCTTCGAAGAGGCGCAGCTGCTGCTGCGTTTCTTCTCGACGTCTGACTTCTGCTGTTTCGTAAAAACGGTTTTAAAAGATATATTTTAAATCGGATTTTGAACGTGCTTTCGATATAGATTTACATTAATTGATACAAAATAAAAGTACAATAATAAAATGGGATTTACACCCTCAAACTTACATGTTTGACGAAACGAGATTGACTAAAGTTATCGTTTAGTGATTGCTCGACTCGAATATGCGTGGAAAGTGCCCTCGTTAGAGGATTTAGTAGATTGATTAGGTTCATTAAAGGTGGAGTTGGTTAAATTGGTCGGTCTATGCAACGTGACTGGGACTCAGAATGATCTGAGCTTACGTGGTCGATTGATCAAGCACGTAGGCGTCGAAAGCAATAGCGTAGTCTAGAATGCAAAGAGAGAGAGAGAGAGAGAGAGATAAGGGGCGGAACACTCGCGTGCCAAATATGGAGTCCGAAGGCCTCTATTTATACTAAACATATGGAAGAGTTTAGGAATGACACGGATACGGAAACAAATCACGGAAATATTCTGAAAAGTGCGAAAAGAGGACTGTAGAAGAGGCGCAACAGCTACTGCGATCCTTGGAAGAGGCGCAACACCTGTTGCATCATTTCCCCAGAGGTTTCTTCCCCAGCAAGAAAGATTTTCGCGTTTTATTATGGAATTTAGGTAGATATACACTTCCTTATTCCATAAAACACAATATACGGTAGATATTTACTTAAAATATTAATTTTAATTTAGGAATAAATATCCAGAGAATTCTAGAACTTTCCGGAATACTCCGACTCGGCATTTAAACGGTTTTTAGAAAATGAAGCGGTTTTTGACCCGGACTCAAATGAACTCTAATTACTGTCAAAATGATCGTATCGGTGCGTAGATGGCGACCCAGAGGTTGACTTGAGTGTTTGAGCTATCACTTGTCGATGAACTTACGGACTGTCATAAATCGCTCCGCGTATTAAACATGCGGCCCAATAATCACTGGGTGGTTGGCGGGAGGTGTGAAATGAGGTATCTACAACCCCTTGTATTTACTCTAAGTTTCACCCCTCATTTCCTATATAAAGGGTGTAAACGTCAACACTTCTGACATATCTCTCTCACACACATTTTTCCACATAGAATTTTCTCTAAACTTCAGTAGTTAGACTAGCTTAGTGTAGTTTAGTTTTCATTAGTTTGTTATCATTTCCTTTAAGTATTACAAATTACAATTTCATTTCCAAGTTATTTCCTTTTGCATTGATCTTCAGTTCCAATTCCATTTCCATTGTTGAGGTAATTTATTTCTAGTATTATTTCTTTATCAATATGTTTATCATTTTGTTCGTCATTAGCTTAATTTACATAATGCAAGAGTAGTATATCTTGTCTAGGGAATAAAGGGATTCATGTATAAAAAGTATTTGTAACATGATAAATTAGGATGCTTAGTGATCACATAATAGTTTCTATAACATGCTTGTACCTTATTGTTAATCTTTGATTCTTGATCACAATCTTTGATTAAATTTGTTAATTCGTTTTTATAAGTCGAGAGGCACGAAAATGAATTAGACTAAGCATGTGTAGTAGGACGACCTAGTCATAAACGAGAGTTTCTCTAGGACCCGGTCTATGGTTGACACTATTATCGATAGGTGGGTGTCTCTAAGCCTAAACAATTAACGATTTATCAACTCCTATGTTTAATTAATTTGAGCATTTACATAATTTGCATGTGTGACCCGATCTCCATAACAACTAATTAACAACTACCGTCTCTTTGTGGATTCGACCCCTACGTACTACATTGATTTGTGTAGGGTATTTATTTTTGCATAGGCGTGCGATAGCCTATGAAAAGAACGTATACCAGGTAAGGCACGACATGTTCGAAGTCTAGAAGGCATGGACTCAAGCCATAAATACCAACGCCCGGGCTTAAAATGAAAATTCCAAAGTACCCGGGCTTGAAATGAAAATCCCAAAGTATGCGGCGACCGACCAAGTCTAGAAGGCTAAATTGATTTGTGTAGGGTATTTATTTTTGCATAGGTGTGCGATAGCCTATGAAAAGTACGTATACCAGGTAAGGCACGACATATTCGAAGTCTAGAAGGCATGTTAAAATGAAAATTCCAAAGTACCCGGGCTTAAAATGAAAATCCCAAAGTATGCGGTGACCGACCAAGTCTAGAAGGCTAAATTGAATTGTGTAGGGTATTTATTTTTGCATAGGTGTGCGATAGCCTATGAAAAGCACGTATACCAGGTAAGGCACGACATGTTCGAAGTCTAGAAGGCATGGACTCAAGCCATAAATACCAACCGACCTTGATAAAATTCACTCCATAACAACTAATTAACAACTACCGTCTCTCTGTGGATTCGACCCCTACATACTACATTGACTAGTTTTCTTGCCCGTGCGTTGCACGGATATTAAAATAATATGTGATAAATTTCATAATAAAATGAAATATAGACATGTAGTACATTGTTCATGTCTAAGATTTTATGTATGCCGCATGACCAACAAATAAGTCCCGTTAACATAATATTGAAATAAGAATAAAAGAGTGTTTGATTAATAAAATACTTTTTTTTAGGAAAATAAAACCAATGTGAAGTTTTTATATATGATACTTGGACTGATAGTTTTAAAAGTTGTTCATTAATACCTGTTTGTTTTTCAATTGGTCAAGGAAAATAATAATATCTACTTTGCATAATCAAGTTAATGATGCAACAAATCTCCTTCTTTCGAATAACAACCATAATTTAATCATTGCTGGATCAAATTGTAATTATGTAAAAACATTTAGAGGTAGTTAGAATGTTATATCTCCCGGTCAAAGTATAGAAGTACGTTTGAATGTGAACCAAATTCCGACGCAATACTACATGCCTAGGGCTGCTTATGACCCCCCCTCTCTATAGCAATAGTCTTGGCCTCCATCTTCTCATTTGAAACAAAATATTTCACACAGACCCCGATTTTTCTTCCCTATTCACACACATGATCTAAAACAATCTCATCCCTTGAAAGATCGATCATTGTCTCCGAAACTTATCTCATATTTATCCAATCAAGTGAAAAACTAAACTAAACCCCTACTTCTAGAAAAATCCACCATCCAATAGAAAATAACTCTTACTCTCGACAATGTTGTTATTTTTTTAGGAAAATTAAACCAATATGAAGTTTATATATATGATACTTGGGATTGAGAGTTTTTAGATTTTGTTCATTAATACTTGTTTGTTTTTCAATTGGTCAAGGAAAACAATAATATCTACTTTGCATAATCAACTCAATAATGCAACAAATATCCTTATTTAGAATAACAACCATAATTTAGTCATTGTTGGGTCAAATGGTATTTACGTAAAAACATTTACAGGTAGTTAAATGTTATATCTCCCGGTCAAACTATAGACGTACCTTTGAATGTGAACCAAATTCCAACGCAATACTACATGGCTAGGTCTGCTTATGACACCCCCCTATAACAATAGTTTTTCCCCCATCTTCTCATTTGAAACAAAAACCTTCACGCAAACCCCTCTTTTTCTTCCCTATTCACACACGTGATCTAAAATAATCTGATCTCATCCCTTGAAAGATCAATCCTTGTCTTCGAAACTTCTCTCAAATTTATCCAACCAAGTGAAAAACTAAACCCTTACTTCTAGAAAAATCCACAATCAATTGGAAACTAACCCTTGCTCTAGAAAATATGTTTAGAATTAATATTTAATTTAATTTGGATTGATGGGGTTAAGATTAAATTTATTAGTATGATCTTTTGAGGTTTATTGTTATTATTCATATTACCTATATGTTTTAATGCAAGCGATATTTTGCGGATAAATAACCTTATTTATTATCACTATCCTCGTTGAACTCACCACCCTCCACAAATGCACCCTCCCTCCACCCCACTAATTTACGCGCAAAATAAAACATCAGTCACTGTGATTAGTTCTTAGTACTTGAAACCACTTTCAATCCACTACCACTATCACTACCTTTCTGCCACGTTTTACATCTAAGAAGTCATAAATCATATTCACCTCCATGAAAATATGGATCATCGTCTCCCTTATCGAAGACAATTTATTTCTCCTTCAACAAAGAAAAGTTTAAGAAGCAATCTTCCCTCTTATCTCTCTCCTTTTCCCTTCCTAGTCGTTTTCTCGTCCTCTCCCCTACCTCAATTCCAGATACTCAAACAAATTGTTTAGGTACTATGTTTGTAAACTGAATAAGTTTGAATATTGTATATATACACGAACTTTGTTATTTATTTCATATTGCATAATTAAATCTTACTATCTCCATCTCATTTTTATTGTCTTTTTTTATTCAAATTTTATTATCTCATAATTATTATCCCCCTTCTAGATCTAGTAAGGAAAAACTTTAGTCAACCAACTCGTAGCAATGAACCTCATTCCCACTCGAAACAACCTTTAGCCCACTACTTAATCCCTTCGATTCACACATAAAACGGTCTAACATGCAAAGTTTTCATCTCTCTCTTGAAAAGTCCATCTAACTAACAGAAACCTAATCGCTACTTTATGAACTTCATCATTTTTACATCCCGTAAAGCTTAAGTTGAACATAAAAAAAAAATGCAGAAACTTAGGTTTTGTTTGATAACGACAAATTGAACATTATTTTTAGCATTTTGAGAGTTTTTGCACTATTTAAATAACAAATGTGTTGTTTTGAGTGTTGATCATCAATATATTGAAATAGTAGATTGTGGTGTAATTTACTGTTTTACATTATGATCTTTAATTAGTACGGAGTATATTATAAGACAATAAAAATTGGATTTTTTTTATCTCTGAGGAAATTAAAGATGAAACTTTATCTATATCATATTTATAATTAATATTCTTCACTTAAAATATATAAATTTAAGCAAGTTCAAATAAGTTAGCTAAAAGTTATAAATCACACATTGTACGAAGCTGTATAATCATTTTTTTTATTAATATGAAATAAATGTCATAAACTTCATGAGAATATTAAGACGGTAGAGAAGTATAGAAGAGTTGGCAAGTACGTGACCGCCTTTTAGGTTTAAATTTTTCATTTATTTTTATATTTTTGCCTAAAGGTGGTTAAAGCATTGTATTATGCATGACGAATATGTCTCACCCTTCCCAATTTGTATCTCTCCCTAAATTATACTGATGATGTGCTCAATTTACAAAAAAAAAAAAAAAAAAAAAAAAAATAGCGTCAACAATAATTAGTTTGCTCCATATAATTGAATAGTACCATTTTTTATGCATGTAAATTTGTCAGAAGAAAAGTTTGAGAGAAACGGTCTTCACTATATTAGGGAAAGACTACACTTACCCTTTTATGTGTTTTTCATGACTTTTTTTTTAATGTATCTGATAATTTGAATCATAACCTTATACTATTTCTATAATAAGTGTATCTAATTTACCTCAAGCCTCATTCAAATCTATTTTATTACTCGTGGTACCATTTTTACTTTAAATTGTAAAACAATCGCACAATAAAGTTTTTCAAAACATTTACTCATTTGTCATAATATGATATTTCGATTTGCAAATTAGCAGCAACTTTCTTTATCTTTTAATACTCCTTGAAAAATAGATATCGAACTTTTTACTTATCAATAATTTGTGAATATCTTATTTAAATTTTGATTAATATAGTTTTATATAATGATAAATGAATGTAAATAATATAATAAAAAATTATCGATAGAAGTTGAAGTGTATTGTGAGAGAAATAACTTTAAAATTAGTAGGAGAAATACATATGACATTTGAAAAATAAACTTCGTATTATGTATAACTAAATATGACATTAGCAATAACAAAAGACGTAGGAGCATATTTCAAATTCATTTTACTCTTTACATGAGTAAATTCCATGTAGTACGTATTATGCATTCATACTTGTCACAACCTAGTTCGGCCTAGAGCCTTTTAGCCTCATAATACCTCATTTTTTTTATCGAAAGTTGTTATAAAATTGGATATTATAAATATATCAGTGTTTTTTTGGCCTTCTAATTCAATAAAAAGTGGACAAATATTAATGAATAATTTTTTAATTTTAATAAATTGTAGATAATTAATTTATTTCTTGTTTCAAATAATAAAATTGTAAAATTAATTAATTCTCATTTCTAATAGGAAAATCATATTCCTTATTATAATAGAAAATTTTAAATAATTATTATCTCCTAATTCTAATAGTATAATTAGGAAACGTAAGCCTTAATAAATTGTTAATTTATTTCCTATTTCTAATAGGAAAATTCTAAAATAATTAATTAATTCTCATTTCTAATAGGAAAATTATATTCCTAAGTATAATAGAAAAATTGTAAATAATTAACTATCTCCTAATTCTAATGCCAATAGTATAATTAGAAAAAAAGCCTCCTTTAGTTATATACTAGATTTAATGCCTGGGCCATGCCCGGGCCATTTGTAATATTCTGTCTCTCGAACCAACGTTAAGTTATAAAATAGCCAATACAATTGTCAACTCTCATCTACAAAGGCTCCGTTCTTTTGTTCTTTTAAGCTGAATGAAGCTATACTGAACTGAATTGAGTTAAAGTGAGCTGAACTGAATTGAATTGAATTGAAATTTGCTCCGATAAATAGAGCTGAAATAAGCTAAGTTTAACTGAACTGGAGTGAGCTGAATAAGAGGTGAAATTAAGTCGAAAAGAACCGACCCAAAGAAGCCCGATGCAAACTCTAACTTCAAGTTGACAAAAGTACTTATCCGAATACATTTATAATTCACCAAAAGCTCTCGAATCCCAAAATAACCGAATTACACACCCTGACACACTAATGTTTAGCTCGTTGACTACTCGTAGTACTTCTCTCCCAAATTGGACGAATGCTCACTAATACATAGTTGCCTTACAGGGATCCCACATTCTTTAATGTTTTTTTTGGGATAAGGACTAAGGGGAGCATACAGTAAATGTGATGTTAATCGAGTATAAATTTATATCAAATTTTACGACTTTACCAATTAAATTATTTGATATGTACACATTTAAATATAGACTCAAGCTAATATATTTATTTCATATAAGAGAGAAAGATGTAGACTATTACAAAAGAGGATATTAAGGTGCAAGCGGTGAAATATATATACTAATTTCATTTGTAATAACAAAAATAGAGGGAGCAGTATTTTACTCTTATTTTACTCGTAGTGGTATTGATCCTCTTTGAATTAATAAATTCAAAGTCCCACAAGCTAGTTATAAGATCATATATTTGTGATTTTATAAGGGCGACCTTGTATGTACATACTCTTTGACTGAAATAAGGGCTCCAAGTTCAATTTCATTCGTACTTGTAAAGGTGAGATCATTTAGGACGCAATGTTGGAGGAGTACTTCAATCCCACCAGAACTCATATGCCTTTGGAAACTTAATCTTGACGAAACGTTACATACAGATGACTATGGTTAATTGGTTACCATTAACTTCGTAAATAAATTGCATTATCTTTTTCAACTTAATAAGTATAGAAGTTAACTCAATAAGTCTAAAAAGTCCATAATGAAGACCAGTGACCAAAAAAAAAAGTTTATCTTACTGTCGAAGCCAGGTAAACTAATCGCTCGAGATACTATAACCCGCTGTCTACAATATACATTTATTACTCCACGTTACTCATTCATAAGCACAGTCGATGAGTTGGACTACACCATAACAAAAAAAAAAAAAAAAAAAAACAATGTATCCTGTATCCAAAGACGAAATTTTAATCAAATAAACCATTGACGAAAATTAATAAAAAAAAAAAAAAAATTAGAACTCTATACAATGCTTGGAAATGTATATATAGGGTGTTTGTGACGTATAGGCTACTGGCTTAACTCAAATTTTCAATTTTTTTTTTCAAATTTTCATGGTGGATAGGCAATGTATCTAAACTCAATTTTTCACGTAAATTATTGCTCATACAACTCTTATTTTCAGTTTTATTTAGGATATGTTAAATTATTTTATCTATTTGTTTTAATAGGATAATGCTGTTACACGGAGACTTCTAATATGAAACTTATGTTATACATGACTCGATTTGTAAGAGTTCTAACTATGCACAATTTTAATTAGAAATATGGTCGGGTCAGGTTATTTTGGTCGAGTTATTTTCGTATCGGTTGTTTTTAAGTTTTTTGGTTATAACGGTCATAATACAGCAATACACATTCGGATTGAGTTGAATAGGGTCGAGTCATTCGGGTCTCGGGTCAAATTCGATGCAGGTCGGGTTAAATTTACCAGGTCCACTTATAACAGATCTCACGAACTCTCTATATCTACTTTCACGGTAAGATTTATAAAGAAGGTACAATTTATCTGTCTCTTCATTCTATTTCCTTGAATGTATTACTAATCGGTTCATAATAACTCGATGGCATATGGTTCATTAATTGGACGTTGTAATTTGAGTGACTCGTGACTGCGTATGAAAAATTTAATTTTTGTCATGAGTTTAGTGTTCAATTTTTTTTAACTAAGATCAAACATGTATTAACTAAGCACACATTAATTCTTTTTTTCATTAGAATTCTACGTATAACTGAATGGCGACAGCCGACAGGTGCATGCGAAACTGAGTTTCGAAGCCGATTGGAGTTCCTGCACTAATATTACATCATCTTTACAAACTAAATTGATTGATTGTTTTCTCTATGAGTTGGAGCTCGTAAGATTTTATATAACACCAATATTATTTTTTTATATAGGTAGTTTAAGAAAGCTGTAAACTTTAATATGCTCGTTCTATTAGCAAGTCGTAGAACCGGGAACTCTCTTTGATATTTCATTGATAATTGTACCTTCATAAATATCCGGCAAAGAAAACATATGTTTAACAATAAGGCTAATTTTTTTAAAAAAAATCTGCATCTAAAATAAGTACAAAGATGTTAGATAAAGTGTTAATCAATCATAAAAAAGCACCCATAAAAATAAAATAAAATAAAACATAATTAACAAATTGAAATAGATGTAATTCATGAAAATAGGGAAACAAACCTTAATAGCTTATAGAATGTGGGCATCAAGTCAAAACCTCCTGTAATCAAATATACAAATTTTTATGAGATTAATAATCAAAGAAGTAGAATCATAATAATAATTGTGCACCTAGAGCAATTAAGATACATAAAAAAAGACTCCATAATATCAAAATAAAACAAAAATAGTAGACAAACTAATCTAAATGACCAAACAAAAACGTGAGCATCAAAATTTATGGGTAGGAGAGAGTTTAAAAAAAACTATATTTATACTTAAAAGAGGTAGCATCATAGTTAAAAACTAATATATTGTATCTTCTTCTTAATTATTTTATTTTTAGATGTGATGAAGTATTCCGTTAAGATTGGACTCTCTGTAATCACTCGAAAAAAGCTTCCTTTAATAATATAGATAGATAGATATTGATTTGTGTAGGGTATTTATTTTTGCATAGGTGTGCGATAGCCTATGAAAAGCACGTATACCAGGTAAGACACGACATGTACGAAGTGTAGAAGGCATGGACTCAAGCCATAAATACCAACGCCCGGGCTTAAAATGAAAATTCCAAAGTACCCGGGCTTGAAATGAAAATCCCAAAGTATGCGGTGACCGACCAAGTCTAGAAGGCTACATTAATTTGTGTAGGGTATTTATTTTTGTATAGGTGTGCGATAGCCTATGAAAACACGTATACCAGGTAAGGCACGACATGTTCGAAATTAAAAAGAGGAAAAGGGGTGTTGCGAGAATCGAACTCACGACCTCTCGCACCCGAAGCGAGAATCATACCACTAGACCAAACACCCTTGTTTGCCTTTCATTTGATAAAAGACATACTTAATAGTAATACGTTAAGTTGGACATCAACAATTCCTGTCGTTCTCAGTTGTTGTATAATAGTCTCATAAAATAAAAGGGATTATAAATTAGGGTTTGTGATTTGAATGTTTCCCCAAATTCAATGGGTGAACCCAGTAATAATCAAGTAAGTTTCCTTAATCTCCAATATTTGTTTACGTAATTACCTTAATGATGAATATGATGATTGATTAGTGTTAATTGAAACATAATTGGTTAATTATTAATATGTATGCAGTCAGTAGGAGTAGATAATACTTTCAGGAGAAAGTTTGATCGAGAGGAATACTTAGAACGAGCTCGTCAGCGTGAAGAAAAGGTGAGTCCCCTTTATTATTTTCTTCTTAACTTAACATCTCTTTTTCAATTATACTAACTTATTGTATGTATTTGCTGCTGCTGCTGCTTGTGTGATTTTAATCCAGGAAAAAGATCGCCTCAAACCTAAATGTAAATTGATGTTAATTTATCAACAAATTTACTTTATTTGAATTCGGTATTAACTCATACACTCATGGGTTGTTCCTGTTGTATATGTATGAATGTGCGTATGTATCTGCAGCTAAAGGCCCTCCAGTTCAAAGGCAGCCCCTCAAACACAGGGATTATGAAGTTGATCTCGAGTCTCGCCTCGGAAAGACCCAGGTTTCCAATTTCTCCTTTTTACGTTTCCTCTATATCCATTACTCGCATATGCTATGAGAGTTCTAGTTTGCGGATCATGTCAGCCAACCTTAAGTCATTTTGCCAATATGTTTTTTTTCTTTTTGTTATTTTGTAGGTCGTCACTCCGATCGCACCTCTAAGCCAGCAGGTATGCCCTACTTTCTCTTTTTACGTTCTTCCTTATAGGGCCGTCCCTGTCATTTTGGGTGCCCTGTACGAAATTGAAAAAATGATACACGTATATTTATATACTATAAATATAAAGTACTCCCACAGTCGCAATAATTTGTTTGCCTTTACCTCACAAAGAAAAAAATAAAAACAAACAAATAATTAGGAAAAATGAAAATTTGATAAAAAAAATGCTAATAATTCCCAACACTCATATATGATAAATTTAATTTTCTCTCACTTAATATCAATTAAAGTTCATTGCCATGTTGGTTAACTTAGAGCTCTTACATGTTAGCGCGGGTTCGATTCTCATTAGTAGCAGTTTATTTGATTTTTAAATGAAAAATAAAACGTGAAAATGTAGCTAAGCAGAATCGAACCTATGATGTTTAGAATGCAAGGTGACATTGCTACCACTACTCTTTTATCAGTATTCCTCACTTTTTAATCATTCTACTTTACTAATGTATGTACTACGGTGTAAATATGTAATAACCATTAAACTGTTTTAATCCAAGTTTTACCCTCCTTCCTTCTCGGGAAAGTGGCAAATAAGCCCCATATGTTTGACACTCTGCAAATTTGCCCTGTAAATTTTCTAGTAGTGCAAATTAACCCCATTAGTTATACCTCATGTGCAATTAAGCCCCAATTGGAGATATTCATGTAAATTTGTCGCCGGAAACAAAATGACATGGCAACGGAAAAATGACTAGGATAAGTTTAATATAAACAAAAGGAAAAAACATGTTATAGAAGCCAACTTTCAATTTTCCCCCAGTTTCATTTTTCAGTTTTTGGTGGTACTTGGGTAAGGAAAATAGCTCAAGGATCGTGCTTTTATGTCCTATGGAGCGAGTAAAGGCTACGGCTTAATAGGCAATTTAATTTACAGGATCTTCAATTACAAAATGGTGATCGACATGAAGGAATGAGTCCTTTAGACTACATCAAACAAAAATGAGATGAAAATGGAGAAAATGAAGGGATTTGAGTTAGGAGCTCAAAATATGAGAGGGGGAGAGATAAGGGGAAAGTAATGAAGCAAGTGATGCTGGGAATTTGGTTTAGTGTAACTTCATAATTTTTCTTTTTTTTAACTTCATCCTAGTCATTTTTTTAATTGCACATGAGCTATAACTAATGGGGCTAATTTGCACTAGTAGAAAGTTATGGGGCTAATTTGCACATAGTGTCAAACGTATGGGGTCAAGGATGCACTAGTTTTTGGAAATAAACCGGAAAAAGGTCACTTAATTGTCTACACCTCTTCTATTGTGTAGCAGTAGGGGGAGATGAAATACTCGATACTATTCTTATTACAGTTTTCTTGGAGACATCTTTGTCATTTCAACTCATGGATAAGAGTGTGTGCATCCACTCCCCTTACCCCGCCACAGGCATAAGCCTTTGAATCACATGATGATGTTTGTTTTGTTGCTCTAGTATTAGGTTTTGTAGCAGAGTTAGTGAATTTGAAATACGGATCATGGATATCTTATTGTTTTTTCTTGCCATCTCGGCCTAGTATTGGGTTTAGCATATTATTCTCGTCTCTCTGTCAAGAATACTTATTTATTGTTACATCCACCTTATTCCTTTGCTCAAACAAGAATTATATTAGGATGGTACTTTTGGAAGAACTAGACAAGCCATTGATGTTCTGATTCTTGTTTGCTTTGTAGTTTAGCCTTGTTAAGTTGGAGCTTTATTCATATAAGGTTGGTTATTGCTATGGTATCTTATTAGAGCTCCTGCTGCAGGCTGGTTACTTCTGTTCAGTTTGTGAATGTGTGGTAAAAGATTCGGCAAATTACTTGGATCACATCAATGGAAAGAAACGTAAGTTATTGTTAGAGTACAGACTGGTCTCTCTATCCTTTTTTTTTTTTTGCTTCCGTAGTGATCTATTGACTTTACTCAGTTAAGATAATCCTTCTTTTGTTCAGATCAAAGGGCTTTGGGGATGTCGATGCGAGCTGAACGAGCAACTCTTGATCAGGTTTAAGTCTTTTAGTAGAAGTAGTTTCTTGATCTGCTTTCTTTAGCATATACTCAATTTATATTGCTTATGTTGCGCTCTATAATCACTTTATTCAACTATTACTTCCCATTTCCTAGATATAGTTACTTCCGACAATCTTCAACGGTTAGATGGGTATCCTTGAGTGTTCAATCTATGTACTATTATCCAAGAGATAACTCTTCATTTACGAGATTGTAGATAGTGCGTTTAAGAACTACGCATTTAGGCCTAGGCTCTGGGATCTTCTGGATAAAGAGCATAACAGTGTACTTATCCTCTTTTAGTATAAGTAGTTTCTACTTTCTTGATCTGCTTTATTTAGCATCTACTCAATATATATTGCTTATGTTTCACTCAAACTGATCACTTTATATGGGTATCCTTGAGTGTTCAATCTATATACTATTAAGTATTATCCAAGAGATAATTCTTCATTTGCGAAATTCTAGAAGATTGTAGATAGTGTGTTTAACTGTTTAAGAACTAGGCATTTAGCCCTAGGCTCTCTGGCATCTTCTGGACAAAGAGCATAACAGTATACTTATCCTCATCTTTCAAAAAAAAAAAAAACAGTATACTTATCTTCTTTTTCCATCAGAGTACAAGAATAAGCATAACTGTATAATTATCCTCTTTTTCCGTTAAGTACAATAAGTTTGTTAACTATCTTACCACTCAACATTATTTTCTTCCCTTTATTTTTTTTTGGCCCGGCTGGTTGAGTTTTTGTGTGAACGTAGTATTCTGCTTGATATAACCTACGATAACTAGTCAATTAGGGTCTTCCGTGATAAGCAAGGAAAGGTCACCTTATTGAGGGGTATGAAGATAATTAGAGGATTTAGTGCTAATTTGTATCTGCTGCTTTACATTTACTAAGGTACCTTGATTGTGTTGATTTGCTTGCTTTATCTGAGAATACTGATTTCTTATCTCGTTTGGTTTAGGTTCGGCAACGATTCGAGGTTCTTAAGAAACGAAAAGCGCCCAGCTGTTTCTCAGAACAAGGTGAGACTATATTCAGTTCTTGTGTGACTAATAAGTTGTAAATTAATAGATTTTACACTTTCTCATGCAGTCAAGTGAACGTCTATTACATTGCACTTCTTTGCATGATGTATCTTTTTCGATTTATTAGATCGTGATCATGCATTGATTGTGCTGCTTTACTCATCCAGATCTTGATGAACGAATACTAAAACAGCAACAAGAGGAGGAGGAGAGGAAACGCCAGCGCCGGGAGAAGAAAAAGGAAAAGAAGGTTTGTCCTGTGGATGAAGTTACTTTTTTCCTTAATATTACACAAGCTTTTATGTGACTATCTCATCACATGTGAGACCAACCCATATAACTAAATGAGGAATTCCAAAGGATTTGGCTTAGCTTCACATGTGACTATGTGAGACCAACCCACTCACCGTATAAGTGAATGAGGAGTTCCTAAGGATTTGGCTTAGTTTCACATGTGAGAGTGTGAGACTATCTCATATCAGACTTGCCGTATTTGTTCTCTTCTTCCATTTCTTGTGGTCAATTCTTCAGCCTTCACTAATGAAGCCTATTATTTATTGTAACAGAAGGAGAAGATAGCCGAGGAGGAGCCTGAGATGGATCCCGACGTTGCTGCCATGATGGGATTTGGTGGCTTTGGGTCTTCGAAAAAGTGATAGCATCCATTGAACCCTTTCTTTGCGTTTGCTTTTGTAACCATGCTTAAAGTTTAAGTAGCTTTGGTTCTTAGAAAAAGTGATAGAATCCGTTGTGCCCTTTTTTTGAGGTTGCCTTTGTAATCATGCTTTAGAGTTGAAGTGCTAATTTGTAGTGCGGCTAGCTCAGTAATTTGTGTATCTTTCATGAACATCACCTGAGTTTATACATGTTGGAAGCAATATGGGTTATTCATTCATTGTTTTTGAATTTTGGTTAATATTTTCACCTTTCATTAACTCACTAGTTTTATTCCCGTGCAAAATATTGCACGGGAATAAATATCCAACAATTTGATTATATCTACAAATAATTAAGATTTTGAAAACGGGTAAATTGGGGTTTGATTTATTCTGTTTTGCAAGAATTCGGGACCGTGTTTTTTTCTTTTCATAATTATATATAACAAATGTTCAATTTATTTCTAAAAACTCTTTATTTGATTATTTTTCATGATTTTTGGATAATTTATAAAATCCCATATGTTCATTTTTTTTTGTATATATAACATGTGTTGTATAATTAATGTAATGTAAATTGTAATGGTAGAAATGGGAGAAATTGTAGAAATAGAAATTAATTGTTTCTTCAATTGTGTTCTACGCTCCTACCACTATTATACCATCAGACTTTATATATTGAAATTGATTTTCTCCAAATTCCATCTTTTTACATAATCAGGTTAAATAAAGGAAAATGAGTTAGCGTCACCCGGTGGCGCCCAAACTCGGCGCCACCCTCTCACAAGCAATAAATGTGGACCCCCAAAATAATGGATAAATCCCATAAAATAAGTGGGGACCCCAATAATAAAGGATGCATGTGAGAGGGTTACGCCAAAATTGAGCGCCACCCGGTGGCGTCGTATCTTAAATAAATATGAGGGAAGTTTGTGGTGAGACCCACTTTAGAAAATAATTTATTTTCCCTTAAAATAGGGAACCGATCAGAAATTTTTAAAAGACTTAGCTTTTATACTTAGAAGATGGATACATCGGGGAGGAAGTAATTAATAAGTCATCTAAAATAGAGAGATAAATATAAATATATATATATATATATATATATATATATATATATATATATATATATATATATATATATATATATATATATATATATATATATATATATATATATAGATTTGGGATCCTATGAGAACCACTAGTATAATGAGAACCATGAGAACCACTATACTACTAATAATAATAATGATAATACTACGGACCACATTAGACTTTATTTTGTTTGAAACCTAGGCGCACCCCCAAACCCTTCAATCTCATTCATTTTCTCATTTTCACTTTCTCACTCATCTCTCCTTCTCTCTCTTCGACCATCACCCTCTTCATCATCCATTCTGATCGCCCTCTTCGATCACCGTTAACCAAATCATAATTCCGTCACTTCTCAAATCTCAACTCATTCATCATAGCATTTTCGTTCCTCTAATCCGATTCAACCGCCATTACTGAGTTTCATTCCTACAAATTAAGGTAATCCGCTTCTTAAATTTATGGCGATTCTACGCCACTTTGTTCATGCTATGTAATTTTCCTTGAGATTCATCAATTTGTCTATAGCTATTACCCCTAATTTCGAGTAATTTCCCTAATTAAGCTAATTGATTGTTCTTATATGAGGAACTCTTAGATTTGTAGTCTTATGCTTCAACCTATGTGGAATTTTAGTTTAGTTAGAGTTAAGCAATAATCTAACCCTAATTTCTCATGTAGTTATTGCTTTTCATCTTCAACATTCGATAATGCTTCATTTCACTTCGTCCATTCTCAATTATGCAGGAATAGTTAGCTGCGTGGTTTACAATACCGAGTAATGCTCTAATTATGTTTATAAGATGTCATTGTAGGAGTTGCCTTTCAATTTGGTTTTTGATCTGTTGAGGATTGGCCAATGAATACTAGTCGATTCTAAATTATGCAGGAATAATTGTCCATTACCAAGGGTTAGAATCGAGTTTCCGATAGATTACCGAGCAGTGGTTAAGATATGAAGATTGTAGTAGTGTTACACAACACATATACCTAATACTTTACATAATGAGCTTTAGAATATTTCCGTTTTTCCTTTTCGAACTTGTTAATTAATTACCATCAGAGAATTGTTAGTGTTCTGCAATGGTCGCACAAGTGGTTGAAATGATATTATTGTGTTGCTCGTATTGAATAAATTAGGATAAGGGTGACATAACAATAGCACTTTTCGTCTTGGAAGTTATCTGTATTTTAGCTAATGTGGCACATCGAAAGAGAATAATATAATCATGTAAGTTACATTGATTCCGGAAAAATATGCCTATCCAAGTTTCATAATGTTCAGAGCATCAATAAACTTATGCTAGAGATCCACAGATTTCTGGCTAAGCAATCATGGTCAAAGGTCTGCTGCATAAGGCAATAAGCACGACAGGGACTGAAAAATTAGTAAATTTTCAGCAAAAACATATAAGAAAGAAAAAAACCGTACATGGCCAATACTACATTAGCCACTTAAAGACAACGAAAACGACATCAGACTCTTCATCCCAAATTGAGCTGGGGTTTTCTGATAAACTACTCAAAGATCATAAGATAAATAATACAGATCAGTATTCCAGTGCCTTAAGATATCAGTCAATCCTAAAAAGCTTTGGCTAACAAGAATCAAAGTGATGTTAAATAAAGACACATCAGATGATATTAGATATTTAGAGGCTTATGATACAACACAAATTCTCTTGAACTAGATTTTGTCTTAACACATTAACTGATAATTTATATGCGAGTTAATTGAATAGGCTTGATGCGAGTTAATAACCGAATTTGATGTTGAATTCTAGGTTGCAGTTGATCGTACTTGTAACTGCGTATCATTGGTACAGCAGAGGCAACGAGATACTGAATTTCGAGAGTCTACTAATGACCAGAGACAATGGTATGACCAGTTCCTTATAGTTGATTTGATAGTTTGTTCGATAAATGTTGCAATGCGATGTTTAATTTTTGTAGCCGATTAATAGAGTCCTGTGACACCTTATAAGTCTAGAGGCATTCCATTTCCCAAAATAATTCTTTTTTGTTTTGGTTTTCCAAAATGTGATTTGCTTGTGATTTTCCCTTCAATTATCGACTAAATATTCCTGCTTTAGATCAAGCAAACCGTAATTTGAGTCAATGAAAAACACTAGTTGGCTAAAGAAGCATAGGTTTACTAGTATGTGCTCAATTTTGTCTGGTTATTCTAATAATCTAATTGCTCTTGCAGTTGCTCGAGAAGCTAGTACTCATGAATAGAGCCATTAAAATTTGAGTTAAAATTGTTAGTCTTGATTGTACAATAATCATAGAAGAGTTCATTCATTAACTTGTTCGTCTCTTAAGTTAGGGTAAAGTATCAGCACGTGCTGCTGGTGAGCTGCTAGCTTGCTAGTTAAGTAGTTATCATTTCGCCCTGTTCGTGCTTTTTGCAGTCAAGTAATCATTATCAATGCATGAAGTAGCCTTGTAGATGCATGAAAAGGTAATACATGTGCATCAAACAACCGTGTACATGCATGAAATAAGTGCGTTATATGGGCAGGAAATAAGATTATATGTGCATGAAATAAGGTTATATGTGCATGATATAAGGTTGTATGTGCATTACAAAGGTCTCCAGTTGCATCTAATTACTATTGGTTTAGGGTTGGATTAGGCGGGTTAGATTCACCTGCATCCTTGCACTCCGGCAAGGGCACACCACAAAGGTCGGGATTATTTTTGTATTGGGTAGCCGGAAGAGTACTGAGTTGCCCCCTTTGAGGTATTTGGCCAGTTAACTGATTATTAGACAAATCAATCTGCACCAAAAATGAGTTCTGGGTGAACAAACTGAGGATTGGACCTGAGTACATACGCGTAAAATCACCGTTTCTGAGTGATGGTATTTGGTTCAATCTCTCAGGTCTGATTCCTACACACTCAAACAGCTCTCTTACTCCTTTACAACTATTGCCAACATTCCGAACAAAAATCAGGTAATTTCCAGATAAAATCTCAAGTAACTTAGGATTACCTTGCTGCCTACCTAGCCGAGGCGGGACTTCATCAGTGAGATTATTGGTTTTCAAATCAAGCCAAACTAAGATTTTGCAATTACCCAATTCTATCGATATTTCAGCAGTGAAGTTGTTGTTGTCTGGGCTAACAACATTGTACTAGGAGTTCTAGTTTCAATAGCAAGCATTTGACTTTTAGCCTTATATGTGCATGAAATAAGGTTCTATGTGCATGAAATAAGGTTCTATGTGCATCAAATAAGGTTCTATGTGCATGAAATAAGTATAACATGGGCATGAAATAAGGTTCTATGTGCATGAAATAAGGTTCTATGTGCATGAAATAAGGTTCTATGTGCATCAAATAAGGTTCTATGTGCATGAAATAAGTATAACATGGGCATGAAATAAGGTTATATGTGCATGAAATAAGGTTCTATGTGCATGAAATAAGGTCCTATGTGCATGAAAAAGTTCTTCAGATTTTGCACAAAGGTAGTCGGGTAGTCATGTAGATGCATGAAAAACTCAAATATGTGCATTAAACAACCTAGTACATGCACGGAAAAGCAATATATGTGCATTAAACAATCCTTGTTTAGTACTCCCTCCTATTCTTCTTTTTCTTCCCCTTTGGATGGGGCACAATATTTAAGGAAGTGAATAAAATATGAATTATGAATTGGGTGGGGTTTGGTGATAGGAGAGAGGAATGAATAAAATAAGGAATTGTGAGTTGGGTGGGGTTTGGTGATAGGAGAGAGAAATGAATAATTATGAATTAAATAAGAAATTGTGAGTTGGGTGGGGTTTGGTGATAGGAGAGAGGAATGAATAAAATAAGATTAAAAGTTTCCAAAAAAGGAAAGGGGAAGAAAACCTGAATAATCCGTTTTAGGAAATAGGGAAGAAAATAGAGAATAGGAGGGAGTATATTTTAAAGGCTATTAGCTCAATGGTAGAGCGAAGTGCAAATTTTGCACAAAGGTATGGGTTCGAATCCCATATAGCCTATATTAAATAACAAAACCCATGATTTTAACTTATTGAGATGCAAGCCGTATAATACAGCTAACATTAAGCGGGTCATAGTCATAATTAGGCAAAGATGAGCGACTCGCGTGCGTGCATCAAGAATGTCGAGGAGGGAATGTATAGCTTTATAGTGAGCATAAGTAAAAAGACTAGCTTATGCATAGAAACTATGATCATACATTCCAGTCCTTGCCAATCATAATATAATAGAATGTCAAAGAAACACTGGTATTTTTTTAGCCAATGTGGGAGTTGAACCCACATCTTGTGTATTGCACAATGCTCTGCCATTTGAGCTAATTGGCTTTCGAAATAAGTAAAAGGTAAGTATTGGTGCTTGAAAAAACTTTGTTTGTACAGGTAATGGAAACTTTACTCTTCATCATCACCCAAATTGGGTCCAGGTTTTCTTCAAGTCACAACAGATATCAAGGCGCGACAATTAATTCAAAAATAAAAAGGAGGAAAAATCCATACCTCCATAAACTGAACAATAAAATCTATAAGCCTTTGTTTTTGCATCTCCTCACAGGGGAAGTTGGTGATGAGAAAGCTAAGTCGTTCATCTTCCATTGTACGGTTTCCAAGAGTTATCCCACCTGTTGCTTCTGAAAGCACAACAGCCAATGGAGTAGACGATAATCAAGAAGACGAGGAAGACAATGTTGATAACTGCCACCTTCTTCCAGTGGCCTTTCAGGTTTTGGAGTACTCCGGCCTTGCAAGATTGGCAGTCGTAGCATAGGGCCGTCTGGACGTTGCTCCATGTGTTACAGTCTGGGTTGGTCGTGTCAGTTGTACTCGTCTTGGTCCACGTTGTTGGGCCCACATACTGGAATTTACAGCTGTCTGGTGGCTTGCAGCATCCCGACTGCAATTCGAGTCATAAGATTGATTAGAAAATTTGGGATCATTGATATTTCAATTCAATAATAAGACACATGCCAACTGGTTTAGGTGGTATCTCACTGAGTGACCTGGCCGGGTTTGACACCCAACCGTATTAAAATTGTACTACCGTTTCCAATGACAAAACAAAATCGAGACAATTGCAGCAGAAATTACCACATCTACAACATCAAAACAGTACCACAGTAATAATCACATCAAGCCCTTAGACCAAAGAACAAGCAGCGGATTCATGTAAAAGAGCAGCAAATTCGATGGTGAGCCTGAAATGAAAAATGGCTACAAGAAATGGCTTCCAATTCCAAAAAAAAACAAAAACAAACAAAACCCCAAATGTAAATACATATCAGTTGTCAATGTTTTCTTTCCTGTAGAACCAAATCGCCACCAAACTGCAAAATCGGGAAAAAGTTGCAGAAACATTTGATAACAAATGAAATTCGCAGACAGCGATGAGAAGTAATAAACTTTCGGCATATAGTTGTGGGGTAACTTTCGGCGTATATGTTGCCGACATTTTAATTTTACTTTTAAGTTGATTTTAGCAATTACTTTTACTTTGGATTGTTACTTATCTCCTATGCATTACAAAGACATTAATCGAAGGCAAAGTCTAAACAATACAGAAATCCAACACAGTTGAAGTTAAAAATTCTAATCTAAGCTGCCGACACATTGCAATTATATGAATATAAACTCGAATCATCAATTCTTCAGCCCTAATTTGTTGACGAATTAGGAAATTCGAAAGACAAAAAGTTGAAATTAAGGGAAATTAATAGAGAAATTAAACAAACCTCATCGAATTTTGATGACCAGTGAAAGATGGTTCGATTAATGTCGCCATTGATGAAGGTAGGAGCAGATTATTGAAGCTTGTTCTTCAATTTGAGTTTCGTGAGGGGGGAGAGAGAGATAGAGAGAAATTTGATAGAAATCATAATTTTGTTAAATGACAGAGGTTCAATGGCGACATCTATTCATTCATTTGTCTTAGATCCACCTATGAGAGGTTCTCACGGTTCTCATTATAACAATGGTTCTCACCGGATCCTGACCCTATATATATATATATATATATATATATATATATAGAGGAAGGATCAACTAAGGTCCTTACATATATTAAGTCCATAAGTTCTATTGTGAGCCATTGGATGGAGTGAGATGGATGGCCAAGATCAACCTCCAAAAGTGTGTTTATGTACTAATATCACTCATTCTCTCCTCCTTCACTAATCCTTCTAATTAATCACTAATTCACTATAACTTCTTTTCCTCTCATCCACTTCTCTCATATATCACACAACTCATCTTCTCTCTAAAACCCCAAAAAATAAAAACCCAAAAAATCCAAATAAATAAAAAACCCAAAACCCAAATAAATAAATAAAACCCAAAAAATCCAATTAAATCAAAAAACCCAAAAAATCCAATTAAATCAAAAAACCCAAATAAATCATTCATTCTTCTCTTCCTCATTCACCACCACCCACCACTATCCCACCCGACACCAACTCACCGCCCACCACCGCCGCCACCGCACCGCCGCCAATTTTTTTTTTTTTTTTTTTTTTTTTTTTTTTTTTTTTTTTTTTTTTTTTTTTTTTTTTTTTTTTTTTTCTTCGTTTGGTCTTTATTTTCATGTTTTGAGTTGTTTTTTCCATTCATTTTTTGTTGTTGTCTTTTATTTTCTTTTATTTTGTTACTTCTCCTTTTTTATTCATTTTCTCAAATCTCTTCTTGTTATACTTTTTTTAAAGATTTCGGGTTTTAAATCTTGTTATTTGGTTTATTTTAGATTTCGGGTTTGGTTGGGTTGTTGTTTTTTTGGTTTTATTATTGTTATTTGGTTTTTTGTTTTTGTTATTATGAGTTTTTTTGGTTTTTGTTATTATTTTTTTTTTTCATATTTTTCATATTTATTGTTTGATTTTTTTACTATTTACGACTAAAGTTATACATTTTATGACCAAAGTTATACAAAAATGCACCAAAGTTATACAAAAAATGGACTAAAGTTATACAAAAAATTGGACTAAAGTTATACAAAAATGAACCAGAGTTATACAAAAATGAACCAAAGTTATACAAAAATGAACCAAAGTTATACAAAAATGGACTAAAATTATACAAAAAATTGGACGAAAGTTATACAAGAATGAACCAAAGTTATACAAAAATGAACCAAAGTTATACAAAAATCGACCAGAGGTATACAAAAAATTGGACTAAAGTTATACAAGAATGAACCAAAGTTATACAAAAAATGGACTAAAGTTATACAAAAATCGACCAGAGTTATACAAAAATGCACCAAAGTTATACAAAAAATGGAATAAAGTTATACAAAAATGAACCAAAGTTATACAAAAATGAACCAGAGTTATACAAAAATGAACCAAAGTTATACAAAAATGGACTAAAGTTATACAAAAATGGACTAACTTTTGTATAACTCTGGTGCATTTTTGTATAACTCTGGTGCATTTTTGAATAACTCTGGTCCATTTTTGTATAACTTTAGTTCATTTTTGTATAACTTTGGTTCATTTTTTGTATAACTTTATTCCAATTTTTTGTATAACTCTGGTGCATTTTTGTATAACTCTGGTCAATTTTTGTATAACTTTGGTTCATTTTTGTATAACTTTGGTGCATTTTTGTATAACTTTGGTTCATTTTAGTATAACTTTAGTCCAATTTTTGTATAACTTTAGTCCAATTTTTGTATAACTTTGGTCTATTTTTGTATAACTCTGGTCTATTTTTGTATAACTCTGGTCGATTTTTGTATAACTTTGGTTCATTTTTGTATAACTTTAGTCCAATTTTTTGTATAACGTTAGTCCATTTTTGTATAACTTTAGTCCTTATTTGAATAACTTTTGTCCTTATTTGTATAACTTCAATCATTTTTTGTATAATTGTAGTCCAAAATTGTATAACTCTAGTCCTTAATTGTATAACTCTAGTCCTTATTTGTATAACTTTAGTCCTTATTTGTATAACTTAAGTCCAAATTTGTGTAATTTTAGTCCAAAATTGTATAACTTTAGTCCAAATTTGTATAACTTTAGTTCAAAATTGTATAACTTTAGAACTATAAATTCAAATTTGAAACAACATATAAGAAGATGATATTAAAAAAACCAATAAGTCAAAAAAGTACAATAAAAAAACTTCAATAACAATAATAAAAAATTAACCAATAATTAAAAAAAAAAACAAATAACAAAAAAAACCAAAACCAAACCAAACAAAAAAACCAACAAAACAACCTTGAATGGTTGTATAACTTCAATTTATACAATGTATAACTTTAAATGTTAATAGTGTAACTTTAATGTAAAAAGTGTATAACTTTAGTCATAAAATGTATAACTTTAATGTTGTAAGTGTATAACTTTAGTCGTAAATAGTATAACTTTAATGTTTTAAGTGTATAACCAACAAAAAATTAATAACCAACAAAAATTAAAAACCAAATAACAATAACAAAATAAAGTAAATATGACAAAAACACAAAAAAAAAAACAAAATAACAAAAACCAAAAAACAAAGAACAAAATAAAGTAAATCTGAAAAATTTAAAAAATGGACAATGAAAATAAAACAAAACCTACACAAAAACCCATACAAAATAAAACAAAACCCATATAAAACAAAACCCATATAAAAAAAAAAAAAAAAATCAAAAAAACAGAAAAAAAGGAACGATGGATTGAAAAAAAAAAGAGAAAGGAAGAGGAAAACGGGAGGAAGGAAACACGGGAGGAAGGACCCACCGAGACCAACACCAGCCACCACACGACCCACCGAGACCAACACCAACACCCGCATCCACCGACACAAACACCAACCCCTTTAATTTTTTTTTAAAAAATGAATCTGAAAGGAGGACGGTTGGTGGTCGGCGTGAGCGGCGCCGCGGCGGCAATATGGTGATGGTGGTGACGGGTTGTGTGATGGTGGTGACGGGTTGTTGTTGTCGGTTGTGTGATGGTGGTGACGGGTTGTATGATGGTGGTGATGATGGTGGTGACGGGTGGGTTTGTCGGGTAGTCGGTTGGTGATGGTGGTGACGGGTTGTTGTCGGGCTGTCGGGTTGTGTGTGTGGTGGGGGTGGGGGGCGGCAGACGAGAGAGGGAGGGAGGGAGGGAGGGAGCTGTTTGAATTTGGTTTTTTGTTTGTGTTTTGGTATTTTTTAGTTTGGGTTTTATTTGGGTTTTTTTTTTGTTTGGAGAGAATGAGAGGAAAATGAGAGAGAAAGAAGGATGAGAGAAGTGTGAGAGAGTGAATAATGAGTGAGTGAGTGAGTTGGGAGAATTAGAATGGGGATGGAGTTATACAAATTAGGATGGAGTTGTACAAGATTAGTGAGGGAGATTAGTGAGGGAGATTTGTGGCCCTCCATCAAGATGAAATCTCATCCCTCCATCCCTTCCATCCTAAGGTCCTTATAAGGACTTAGGGACTTATTAGATGTAGTGCCCTTAGGAGAACCTTTCTCTCTCTCTCTCTCTCTCTATATATATATATATATATATATATATATATATATATATATATATATAGTGATGGGGCATATTCTGCACCGCTGACCAAGTCAACATATTGAGCAAGGTCAAAGATATCCACAACAAGTCAACGGCTTAGACAGCTTAGCCGATGCAGCCCATCGGCCTGTCAGCCTGGGTCTCGGCATGGCAACTTGCCAGCCGGGGCACATACCCGCGTACTCATATCCAAGATCCCTCGGCGGTGAGTCAAGAGGGCCCGCCGCCTGCCATAGGTCCCTCGGTAGAGGGGTAGATCGATCTTTCCACCTGCTAGCCACTTGGCCACTTGGCCACTACGTGACAAAAGGTGAAGGTCTATAAATACTCCTCAACCTTCATTGAGGAAAGGATCCAGAACTTAACCTAAAAGACACTATTCATCTGGTATAATCTTCCTTATCTCTCTACAATATACATTCAGCCAAGTAACAACTTATCCCTTAAGTCTACTGACTTGAGCGTCGGAGGGAGTACGCTTGGCACAAAGCCAAGCCCTCAGTTCGTTCATTGTTGCAGGAGAGGCCGAGAGGAACAATTAAGGAAAGAAGGATTCAACCAAAGACGACATTCTACAAGCTACGAGTGGTAACGAATATCTGCTCTGGAATTACACCCGGAACAATTGGCGCCGTCTGTGGGAATATCGCTACTAGAAGCTAGTCACATTCATTCCCAAACAAAAAAAAAACAACAAAAACCCACCCAAAAAGCTAAGAAGATGTCGAAACAACAAGACGCAGTCGTGACCGACGAAACCGCACTCTACCAGGATGATACCTTCAACAATTCTGGAGTCGTGCAGCCCTCCACCGGCGGAGTAATCCAACCGGAGTTCGGGATGCCAATAATACCAGACACGCCGCCCCGACCAACCAGTCACCATCATGGGACATGTGGTTGACGTAGCAAAACTGAAAATGCTCCTGGACCTAATTAGTAATACGCCTGCTCACACTGTCACGCCGACAAGAGCGGCGGAAACCGTCCAGGAGACCAGGGCCCGAAATGTGACTCCGAGAAATTTGAACGGAGCACTAGGAGAAGCTGACCAAGTCAAGTCGCCGGGGGAGCCCAAAGTGGGCGTGGAAGACCTAAGTCCTTCCCGTACTCATGGGAGGACAGCGTCCCCGCAGCACGAACGAGGCTTACCCCAAAGGAGCCAGAGGAGTCCGACTCAGCAGAGTTGGAGAAGAAGTCCGAGTCGAAGAAGGAGCCCTTCCCGCTACGAGGGGAGGAGCCGGATTAGGAATGCGAGGAGCCGATCGCCGCGTGTCGTTCGACACGTGGTCAGACAGCCCCTCAGCGCCTACGTCCTAGAAGTCCAGGTGCCAACTAAGCTCAAGTTGCCACCCATATCATACAAAGGAGATAGTGATCCAGCCGACCACGCCGAGGCTTTCGAGTCTTACATGTCGGTATGGGAGCAGCCCGATGAGGTCTGGTGCCGAGTTTTCCCAACAACTTTGCATGAGATGGCTCAAAGTTGGTACAAGGGGCTTCCCGACGGCTCGGTATACTCTTACGCCGACCTAAGGGATGCCTTTCTAACCCAGTACTCTTGCAACAAGAGGAGGGCCGTGGAGACGTCAGACCTCTTAACTATCAAACAGGAGGGGGGCGAGTCTCTACGAAGCTATGTGAAGAGGTTTGACGGCAAGGTCCAGCAGATTCGAGAAATTAATCCCGAACTGGCGGCCTTCGCGCTGATGAAGGGCCTCCCAAGGGGAGACTTAAAAAATGAGCTCATCAAGTGCGGAGGCCTGGGCTTGGATGCCGCCAGGAAGATGGCCGACCAGACCATCAAGGTAGAGGACTATCACAAGACCTGGGTAGGCCCCAGCGAGGCCGAGCACTCAGAAAAGAAGAGCCGCCGGGAGGACAACCCGGATGAAAGACGCCGTGACAACAACGGGTCACGGTCCGATGAAAGCCGCCGTGAGAATAATAGGTCACGGTCGGACAAGTCTGCCGGGAAACAGAACTCAGCGGATGCCGGGGGGAGCTCGGGGACGTACTACAGAAAACGGTACGATGATCACACCCCCCTAGTCGTATCGGTCGCCGAGGTTTTCGCTTTGAGCAAGAACGAGGGTCAGAAGTGGGAAAGACCCCCTAGGCCGAGGAGTGACGGTGACACGAGCCAGTACTGTGAGTACCACGGCCACACCGGCCACTTAACCAACGATCGCCAGGCATCCAAGAATGCCATTGAAGAGCTGATCCGGAAGGGGAGCCTCGGCAAATATGTTGCCGGAGGCCAAAAACCAGATGCCGGCGGGTCAAATAGCAAGTCCGTCTTTGAACGGATAGGAGTAATCCATGTTGTCATCAGGGGCAACGGGAACGGTGGGTCCGCTCATGGGCACAAACGGCACCTGAATGAACCATATCAGGCCATCAACTTTGTGCCCAACACAGCCACCCCCGCTCCCAACATCCCCGATATGACCATTGGGAAGGAGGACTACGAGGGAGTCATCGCCCTTCACAGCGACCCACTTACAGTCCACCTGGACATAGCCAACCACTTGGTAAAGAGGTGCCTGATTGACACAGGCGCCTACACGAACATTATGTACAGAGAATGCTTTCTCAGCCTCGGTCTGAGGATTGAAGACTTGAGCCCCTGCACCAACCCGTTGTACAGCTTCTCTGGAGCCGGTCTGGTACCCCTGGGGTCAGTCAGATTGCCGGTGAGGTTCGGCGAGGGAGGCGCAGCCAAGAGTGTTATGTCTGAATTCGTAGTCATCGACGGCACGTCTGCCTACGACGTTCTCATAGGTCGGGTCACTTTGAGCGAAGTCGACGCTGTAATATCCATCCGGGCCCTGACATTGATATACGTCTCGGACCAGGGGGAGGCACATAAGCTCGTCTCGAAGAACGAGAAGGATCCCGGCGTATGGGAGATACACACTAACGGCCCTTCCACGGCGGATAGCTCGAAGGCCAGCATCGTTATTTTTAGCCCGAACGGAGACGTGTTTGAGCACGCCCTGAAGCTTACCTCCTTGGCCTCAAACAACGAATCCAAGTACGAGGCATGTTGGAGCTTGTGTCCTCCAGTTAGTGCGGATAACGTCATTGCACATACACTTGTACGGACAAGTGGGAGCTTGTTGGGGTTGGTGTCCTTAACAGTTAGTGCAAGGACTTATAAACCTCTAAAAGGATCAAAGGGCATACTTTGGTATTATTATCAGTTGATCCACGTTTATCAATAACGGTTGGCTTGCTAGATAAGTTTGACGTTATTGTCATACAGATGGCGGTGATCAACTGGTCCCTAAAAGTCACACCTATAGGATACGTTCGAGAGATGTGACGGTATGAAAATACTGTCATGTAGATGCCAAAAATTGACTAACCAGTTAGTCCGAGTTATTTGACTAGTAATTAGTCAAATATGTGATGTTGAGATATTATATTTAATACTGATTAAATATCATGGGCTAAGGCGAATTAACCAGTTAATTCGTAAAATTAAATATACGTGATTTATATTTAATTAAATGTATATTAAAAATAATTATACAATACTGTTTTGTCGGACACGTATTAATAATTCAGCTAACCCGTATTATTAGCTGATGCCTTAATTTCCGATAACCGATAACAGTTTATAATACAAACCCGTCATATACATTTTAGTGTTTAACGAACCGGACCTCGAGTTAAAACCAAGAGGAAGTGGAAGCCCACTTCCCCTTGTGGGTCACGGTTTTGGCCGAAATAGGAGAACAAAAGGAGACCTCCTCCTTCTGTTAAACCTAATCATCATCAGTAAAAGATAATCATCATCAGTAAAAGACAGTCGATAGTCTAAGAATCGACTCTTAGGATCACTATGGAAGTCCTATCCACGACCGGGCAACGAATGTTATAAAACATTTAGGACTCCACGTCGATGTCACAATTGTGTCCTACGAAATATTCGTATAAATCGCCTCTGTGATTGGTCAGTCAACCTGTTGACTTATGGCTCGTTGAACCCACCATCAACCAACGTCACAGAATAATTGCCAGAGTTATCAGCTCATGTGGGCATTTAAGGACTAACAAGATATGATGTTTGTTCAGTTCACTTTGTGGTGTTCAAAATTGTCGTACAATTCCACATGAAAAACAAAATATATATATAAAATATCAAAACGATGATGTCGTATAGAGTACAAAGGAGAATGAATCTGATCCATAAAAGAGTACTACAACTCAGGAACACGTTTGATTCCCATGGAATTTACGTGCCCTTCATGCTTATCTTGTCGTAATGCTTTAGTGAGAGGATCTGCTATGTTATCATCTGTAGCAATCTTTTCTATCACTACTGTCTTTTGCTCCACGTAATCCCGGATTAGATGAGCTTTCCGTTGTACATGTCTAGACTTGTTGCTAGACTTTGGCTCCTTAGCTTGGAAGATGGCACCACTATTGTCGCAATAGATGGTGATCGGGTCATTCGAACTAGGCACTACAGAGAGCCCATGTAAGAATTGACGCATCCATATCGCTTCCTTTGTTGCTTCGACGCGGCATAGTACTCGGACTCGATCGTAGAATCTGCTTGTAACAGTTTGTTTCGAACTCTTCCAGGTGATCGCATAGCGCCATTAAGAGTAAAAACGAATCCCGACCGAGATTTCGAGTCATCACGATCCGTTTGGAAGCTAGCATCTGCAAGAATCCGGTTGCGCATAGCTTTTGTTCGCCTCCATAAGTCAAAGCCCAATCTTTAGTCCTCCGTAGGTACTTAAGAATGTTCTTGACAGCCAGCCAATGTGGTTCACCTGGATGCTGTTGGAATCGACTTGTCATACTCAATGCATATGCCACGTCCGGACGTGTGCATATCATGGCATACATGATTGATCCTATAGCCGAAGCATAAGGAATCCGTGTCATGCGCTCTTTCTCTTCCGGTGTCTCTGGTGCCTGAGACTTGCTCAAATGCACCCCTGGGGACATGGGAAGGAACCCCTTCTTGGAGTTAGTCATACTGAATCTCTCTAGGACTTTGTCTATGTAAGACTCCTGACTGAGAGATAACATCCGTCGTGATCTATCTCGATAGATACGGATGCCTAGAATTCTTTGTGCCTCTCCCAGATCTTTCATCTGGAAATGGTTTTTCAACCATACTTTCACCGAAGTTAAGAGAGGTATGTCATTCCCAATCAGGAGTATGTCGTCAACATACAATATTAGGAAGACAATCTTGCTCCCACTCGACTTGATATATAGACATGGTTCCTCGACAGATCGAGTAAATCCATTTTCTTTTATCACTTGGTCGAAGCGATGATTCCAACTCCTTGATGCTTGCTTAAGTCCATAAATGGAACGCTTAAGCTTGCACACTTTCTTAGGATGTTCAGGATCGATGAAACCTTCGGGTTGTACCATGTACAACTCTTCCTCCAAAAAGCCGTTTAAGAAGGCGGTTTTCACATCCATTTGCCAAATTTCATAGTCATGAAAAGCGGCGATCGCTAAGATAATCCGAATGGAACGCAAAGATAACTACGGGTGCAAAAATCTCATCGTAGTGCAAACCTGGCACTTGGGTGAAACCTTTAGCAACCAGTCGTGCTTTGTAGATATCTTGTTGACCTTCCACAGAATGCTTTATCTTGTAAAGCCATTTGCATTGAAGGGGACGAACCTTAGCAGGTAAGTCAACAAGATCCCACACGTTGTTCTCATACATGGAGTCCATCTCGGATTGCATGGCCTCAAGCCATAGCTTTGAGTCAGAACTTGTCATGGCACCTTTATAGGTTGCGGGTTCACTACTCGTTAAGAGTAGAACGTCATCTATGTCATGTTCCTCGACCATACCGATGTATCTGTCCGGAGGAATAGAGACTCTACCCGACCTCCTAGGTTCCTCAGGAATATTCACCGCAGCCGGGATTGAAGGAATTGGTTCCTCCAATGGTTGCTCGGTGTTTGGTTCTGGAATCTCCGACAGGTCGAAGGTTCTATCACTCTTTGCATTCTCGAGAAATTCCTTCTCTAAGAATGTCGCATTAGCCGCAACAAAAACACGTTGTTCGGTTGGCGAATAGAAGTAATGACCACGTGTTCCTTTAGGATAACCTATAAAGTATGTCTTGACCGATCGCGGGCCGAGCTTATCCTCGTGTCTCCACTTGACATAAGCCTCGCAGCCCCAAACCCGTATAAAGGACAAGTTGGGGACCGTTCCCTTCCATAGTTCATATGGAGTCTTGTCAACAGCTTTAGACGGACTTCGGTTAAGTATTAGAGCGGCTGACATAAGAGCATAACCCCACAATGAATCAGGTAAAACCGTGTGACTCATCATGGATCGAACCATATCAAGTAGTGTTCGATTTCTCCGTTCGGATACACCATTCAACTGAGGTGTTCCAGGTGGAGTTAATCGTAGGGCAATCCCACGAGTCCTTCGGTGTTGATCAAACTCGTGAGAAAGATACTCGCCACCACGATCCGAACGCAGTGTTATTATCTTTCTACCCAACAGGTTCTGTACCCTATTTTGGTATTCCTTGAATTTCTCAAAGGATTCACTTTTGTGCTTCATTAAATAGACATAGCCATATCTACTCAAATCGTCCGTGAAAGTGATGAAATACCTATAGCCTTCTCGTGCGGTGATTGACATAGGACCACATACATCCGTGTGTATGAGCCCTAATAGGTCAGCAGCGCGCATTCCAACACCTTTGAAGGAAATCCGAGTCATCTTACCGATGAGACATGATTCACACGTGCCAAATGATTGAAAATCAAAGGCCGAGATAGCTCCATGTTTGATGAGCTGTTTTACGCGTTTCTCATTAATGTGTCCCATGCGGCAGTGCCATAGATACGTTTGATCTTTGTCACCAACCTTTAACCTTTTATTCATTACGTGTAATATTTCGTTGGTCTGATCTAAAACATAAATTCCATTCATGGAAACTGCCTTGCCGTAAATCATATCGTGTAATGAGAAAATGCAAGCATTGTTTTCTATTACAAATGAAAAACCAAGTTTATCAAGCGCAGAAACTGAAATAATGTTTTTGGAAAGACTAGGTACATAATAGCAGTCATATAATGACAACTCAAATCCGCTTGGAAGCTGGATCACATATGTCCCCTTGGAGATGGCAAAACTACTCTTGCTCCATTCCCAACACGCAGTCCACCTCACCCTTTACGAGGGGTTCGATGTTTCGGAGCCCCTGCACATGATTACACAGATGAGAACCACAACCAGTATCAAGTACCCAAGTTCCGTAACTTGCGTGGTTAATCTCAATCATATGAATAAAAGTAGAAGAGAGAGAAGACATACCAACAGGTTTAACACGACCTGCCTTTAAGTCCTCATGATAAACAGGACATGTGCGTCTCCAATGCCCAGTCTTGTGGCAATGATGGCATTCCATGTTTTCACTCTTGCTCTTTGTCATGCCTGATGAGTTACTCGCCTCACCAGGACCACTCTTCCCTGAACCCGACTTCTTGAACTTCGCCTTACCTCTTTGTTAGGTTTGCCGGAGCTTTGCCCTTACCTTTCCCTTTGTTTGACACAACGAGAACATCCTGTTTCGAGCTCCCACTCGCACTTCATGTCCTTCTCGGTCCGCGAGGAGGGAGTGCCATTCATGGGGAGTTTTCTTCAAATCATTCATATAGTAATTCGCTCTAAATTGCGAAAAACCATCGTGGAGTGAGTGAAGCATGCGGTCGATAACAATGTTCTCGCTGATGTTACAGCTTAAAGGTCTCCACTTCTCGACATTCTCAATCATGCTGAGAATGTGTGGGCTAACCGGTTGGCCCTTCTGGAGTCTCGCATCAAAGAAGCGAGTGGTATGCTCATAGGTCACGATTCTCGGCGCTTTCGAGAATTCCTTAGTGAGCGTGGTGAAAATCTTGTTTGCACCTTGGGCTATGAAGCGTTTCTGCAAATTGGGTTCCATTGCAAAAATAAGTACGTTCTTTACCGCACCAGCTTCTAAAGCGAAATCGTTATACTTGTTGATTTCGTTAATTCCAGCCGTGGGACCTGGGTTTAACGGCATGGGCTCAAGCAGATATCTGAGCTTTCCGTCGCGCGGCGGCAGATTCCGTAATCTTTGCCTCCCGATCCGCGGTTGGATCCGTCATTCTTCGATCGAGTGGACCGATTCATCCGACTCATGAAGATCCTAAGCCAGGACTCACGGTCCAATGTGGCACTTGGCATTGGGTTATCACTTGAACCACCATTTGATGTTTAGCGATTTAAAACGTGATCTACACCGAAAAAGAAAGAAAAACAAAACGAAATAAGCAACTCATCGAGGTGATTTAAGTCTATTTTAAAATTCATTTTAAACATGTAGACTCTCGCACTTGCATAATTGATCTCCCTCAAGAATGATACAAGTGATCCCAAGACTCAATTTCAGTAAATTGATAAGCCAACTGTTTAGCTAATTCTTCCGGAAGAACTCTTGGTCGATAGATTTCCGTAAATCTTATCTATAGTCCACCATGATCACAGGATCGTACGAGTGACCATAGTGTTGAGATAAAATAGGTCAATCGGTTCCAACTTACCCGACGTAGAAGGGGTCATAGTATGCCTACCGACGAAGAAGGGACTCATTGGAGTTTGACCTATAAAGACCGTTCTCAATTTTGGTTTATACGAGTAAGATCCCATCAACAAAAATTATAATTCATTTTAAGTGAACGAATAACTAGCGTTTGTCGTGAATGAATTTATTTGGAAGATGGCTTAGAAACGTGTGACATGAGAATGTCAATGAAAACTAACTCGTGACCTCTATATGTGTCAGTTTTCATGCAATAAATTATAGGTGGTTTGGTTTTTAGGCGGAATATGATGCATATTATCGTTGCATAAAAATAAATAAAGGAATGCGATACGTAAATAAAAATTAAAAATTCCTAGTGTGGCCTATCCTAGTATAAGAACAAGATACAACTTTGGAATCCACCGTTGGACCCGAAAAGCTTGTCTTGATGTTCCATCTTGATCCAAGTAGCGGGAGTGAGCATCCGGTCTCCATCTTTAGTCTTCTCAAAAATTACAATTTAAAATTACAAATATAAACCTATTTACATTCTAATTAAAACTGTAATTACAAGTGAAAAATCCAAAACGGAGATACAAGATCTCAAAATACAACCAAGACCGTGTTCCATCATTACGGTAACACGTTCTACTAAGGCCACACTAAGTTACAATCGCTTGTAAAATTAAATACGTAATTAAAAGGCATTCACGGCATTCATAAATTAACGATAAATAAAAATGCATCAACTAAAAACAAATTCATTCGTGACATAATTCTGTAATTATGTTAAATTTATCCAAACCACCTTTTAATGATTAAAATTCGTGTGATAAAACCGCTTCTATCATTTAATTTTAATCTATTATAATCCGTTACTTTAAATATAATTTAAAATAACTTAATGGTACGTGTGTGAACCGTTTCACAATCATAGCGAGTGTACTATATCCGGATAAAGTACATATTGAAGCCAAAAGAAAATTTAAATCAAAAGAAACAAATTTTCAAAGTCATAAAGATTTAAATCCCTCGATCCAGGGACACGAGTGCTCGATCGAGGGACAGAGGGCTCGATCGATGAACTCGCAAGTCGATCGAGAGGTATACTAATCAGGAGGTGCTCGATCGACTAAACTGGAGGTCGATCGAGTACCTATATCAGAAAAACTACTCGATCGAGTACGAGGACAACTCGATCGAGCGGGGGTTTTGAAAGCGGTCGATCGAGTCGAAAGCACAAGAAGGACTCGATCGAGCAAAAAGGTTTTGAGACAGGGGTCGATCGAGTACAACAGGGACTCGATCGATCAAAAACAAGACAAAAAAGACTCGATCGAGTAGAAATACGCTCGATCGAATGCTAAAGTGGCTGAAACTTCAAAACCCTCGTGAAAACTATATTTCGAGACAAAATCAAATGTAATTTTGATCAAAAACGCCTCAAAACAAATTTGACAATTGACAAAAACTTGACATGTTGCTATAATCTCTGTATAAAATAACAACATGTAAAAACAACATGAAATTTGTAGCAAAACAAAAATAGTGTATAACATGGCACGGTTTGGTTTTCGAGACAAAACAACAACAAGAGCAACCGTGTAAACAAGACACGGTTCCCAAAGCAACCAAAAAACGCAGCAAATTAAAAAAAATTTCTGCCGAGTAAAAAAAATTGGCTGCCGAGACAAATTTTTTTTAACCAAAAATCATCGTTTCAACAACGTTTTATGAAAAACACATGAAAAATTCACGTGGCCTCGCTCTGATACCACTTGTGGGTTAATATCCGTATACTACCCTTTAATTGCAGGACTATAACGTAAATTTATACATGCAATTTATAGTCATAAAACGATAAAAACAATAGAAACGATAAGGAACAAGAAATAACCTCGGGTCCTTTAAATTGCGGCGTAAAGAACAGAAATCAAAGCAGATTTCCTCCTAATCGTTACACCCAAGACTTTGTCCGAGATATGCCCTTGTGCTAGAACAGTGTTCTCCGATTGCCTTGCAATATAGGGAGAACTGATGTGAGTTTTGTTGAGATGAGAGATCTCAGGTTTTTCAGAGAAGAATGCTCTTCGAAACCCTAATTATCTTTTACTGATGATGATTAGGTTTAACAGAAGGAGGAGGTCTCCTTTTGTTCTCCTATTTCGGCCAAAACCGTGACCCACAAGGGGAAGTGGGCTTCCACTTCCTCTTGGTTTTAACTCGAGGTCCGGTTCGTTAAACACTAAAATGTATATGACGGGTTTGTATTATAAACTGTTATCGGTTATCGGAAATTAAGGCATCACTAATAATACGGGTTAGTTTGAATTATTAATACGTGTCCGACAAAACGAAGATTGTATAATTATTTTTAATATACATTTAATTAAATATAAATCACGTATATTTAATTTTACGAATTAACTGGTTAATTCGCCTTAGCCCATGATATTTAATCCGGATTAAATATAATATCTCAACATCACATATTTGACTAATTACTAGTCAAATAACTCGGACTAACTTGGTTAGTCAATTTTTGGCATCTACATGACAAAGATTTTCATACCGTCACATCTCTCGAACGTATCCTATAGGTGTGACTTTTAGGGACCAGTTGATCACCGCCATCCGTATGACAATAACGTCAAACTTATCTAGCAAGCCAACCGTTATTGATAAACGTGGATCAACTGATAATAATACCAAAGTATGCCCTTTGATCCTTTTAGAGGTTTATAAGTCCTTGCACTAATCACAAGGACACCAACCCCAACAAGGCAAAGTGTAACCGGAGTCAAGCTAGCCGAGAACCGCCGGGGGCGAGCATGTCGTGGTGAAAACAGATTCACTCTTAGTAACCAACCAGATCGGGAGAGTACGAAGCTCGGGACTACGAGACGATAAAGTATCTAGAGAGGGTGAGGGCTGGCGCTTCAAAATTAAAATCCTTCCAGATACGGTACACCCCCAGATCCGGAAACGACCGGACCGTCGGCATGGTCGAAGGAGCAGACCGAGGAGGTAGAGATTGATCCGGCCGCACCATAACCGCGGTGTCAACCTGGAACCAAAATTCGAGCCGACCTCCTGGACTGCCGAGGAAGAATAAAGATGTCTTCGCCTACTCGGCGGCGAGATGCCAGCGTGAGCGGGGAGGTGATTGTTCACAAGCTGAACGTACTCCCCACCGCTCGCCCTGTCAAGCAGAGGATGAGGAACTCCTCAGTCGAGAAAGATGAGGCCATCAAGGCCGAGGTAGATAAACTACTTACGGCGGGCTTTATTTCGCCTTGCACTTATCCTGAGTGGTTAGCCAATGTTGTGATGGTGAGGAAATCATCAGGGGCATGGAGAATGTGCGTAGACTTTACCAACCTTAATAAAGCATGCCCCAAAGATTGTTACCCTTTGCCTCGAATAGATAGCTTAATCGACGCCACGGCAGAGCTACACCATGCCGAGCCTGCTAGACGCCTTCTCGGGTATCACCAGTATTCATGGTCAAGAAGACATGCCTAAATGCGCATTCATCACCGCTAACGGCACATACATGTACAAAATGATGCCGTTTGGTTTGAAAAACGCCAGCGCAACGTATACAAGGCTGGTGGACAAAGTGTTCCAAAATTAAAAAGGGCGAAACATTGAGGCCTACGTCGACGATGCTATTGTGAAAAGCAAGTCCGACAAATGAGCACTGGCCGATTTACACGAAACATTTTGTTCACTAAGGAAATACAAGATGAAGCTCAACCCAATGAAATGCAACTTCGGTGTCCGGGCGGGTAAATTCCTCGGTGTACTTGTCGGTGCGGAGGCATCGATGCAAATCCAGACAAAATCTAAGCAATCCTAGACCTGCCGGAACCAAGGAATCGAAAAGAGGTTATGATGCGACCAGGGAGAATGGCGGCTCTCGCCCGTTTCATCTCTCGGTCAGCCGACAAGAGCACCCCATTCTTCAAAGTGTTGAAAGGGAATAAAGACTTCAGCTGGGGGGAGGAACAGAGCACGGCTTTCAAGCAACTGAAAGCTCATCTTCGGACTCTCCCAACTCGTCCCAGTGCCGATCTTGGGAGACGCTATACCTATACATAGCGATTACCTCGGCCACGGTCGGTCGTGATCATCGGGAAGAAGACAAACAAAGAACACCCAATCTACTTTGTCGACCATACGCTGTTGCCCGCCGAGAAAAATTACCCACTAATTGAAAAAGCAGCCTTCGCCGTCGTCGTTGCCACGAGGAAGTTAAAACCCTACTTCGACGCACACCCCGTGACGGTCCTAACCGATCAGCCATTGGAGAAAGCTTTGGAAAAATTCGAAAAATCCGACAGGCTCATCAAATGGGCAGTGGAACTCTCTGGCTTCGGCATTCAGTACAAACCAAGGCCTTCGATAAAGGGGCAAGCACTTGCAGATTTCCTGGCCGAATGCACATATCAAGAAGGGCCAAACCCAGGCGTATGGGAGGTTTACATCGACGGCTCCTCCACGACAAACAGCTCAGGAGCCGACATCCTTATCATCAGCCCAAACGGGGACGAGTTTGAGTACGCCTTGAAATTCACCTTCTCGGCCTCGAACAACGAATTCGAATACGAGGCGGTGATAACCGGAGTTGAGCTAGCTAGGGCTGCCGGAGCAGAACACATTGTGTTGAAGACAGACTCACTGTTGGTTACTAACCAAATCAGAGGGGAGTTTGAGGCTCGGGACGACGGAATGGTAAGGTACCTAGAGAGAGTAAAGGCCGACATAGCGAAATTAAAATCTTTCCAAATCCAATGCGTTCCCGCATCCGAGAACAACCGGCCGACGCTCTCTCCAAACTTGCCACTCAACCATCAAGAATGTCACCAACCGTGCTTTGAAGATATCGAGAATGCGAAGAGCATCACTGAGACCGTCGGCATGGTGGGCAACATAGAGGCCGAGACAACATGGATGACTCCGATAATAAAATACAAACTTACAGGTGAATTGCCGGAGGACCGCAATCCCTCGGCCAAAATAAAGAGAATCGCCGCCAAGTACTTGGTGTTCGAGGGGAACTGTACGAAGATCCGTAATAAGACCACTCTTGAAGTGTGTCGGTCCAGTAAACGCAGAATCGAGCATCGACAGAGATTCACGAAGGCATCTGTGGACATCACATGGGGCAAGAACACTAGCCCACAAAGCTCTCCGAGCCGCTACTACGGCCCACCATGCTTCAAGATTCCGAACAAAGACCAAGAAGTGCACGAACCGTCGATGCATGCCCCGGTGATACACGCTCCCTCCAGGGACCTACAACCGGTGCTTAGTCCCCTTCCTTTCGCACAGTGGGGGATGGACATGCTAGGGCCGTTCCCAACGGCCTCCGGAGGAAGGAAGTTCTTGATCGTCGCCGTTGATTACTTCACCAAATGGGTTGAAGTCGAGCGAGCGATGCTGCGAAGACCACAATGGCCGTCGAAAGGTAATGGGAAAATGTTATAACTCGCTTCGGATTACCCCAAGTTATGGTATTTGACCACGGCCGAGAGTTTTGGAGCGACCGATAATGAACTCGGTTAGAAGAGCTTGGCATCAAGTTTGCGTACTCCTCCGTCTCCGCCACCCACAGAGCAACGGCGGCGGAGGCGGCCAACAAAACAATCCTCAACGGTTTGAAGAAGACAGTTGAAGACCTTAAGGGAAGGTGGGCCGATGAACTACCGGCGTCTGTGGTCCCTTCGGACCACGGAGAAAGAAGCAACGGGGTACACCCCTTCCACCTAGTCTACGGTTCCCGGCGAGTCCTACCAATTGAAGAAACGGTGCCAACATTCGAACGGCTACCTTTAACCCGATTGAAAACGAGGAAGGCATGAAAGCCTCCCTAGACCTGGTCGAAGAAAGCCGAGATACAGCACGCCTCAACTTGGCCGTATATCAAAACCGGATGAAAAGAGCCTACAACCGAAGAGTCCACAAAAGGGACTTAAAAGTGGGAGACCTAGTCCTAAGGAAGTCGGCTGCCACCAACAAAGGAAATATTCATGGTAAATCGACGGCCAATCGGGAGGGTCCCTACAAAGTGGTCGAAGAGATGAGGCCGGGTACATACTCTACCGACAGACATGGGAGGTGTGCCTTTGATGAGCCATTGGAACACCGATAACTTAAGAAAATACTTTGTATAGCGGCGGAGGTGTCCAAACCCATTGTGGACACCCCAACGCACGATCATAACAAACAAATGAATCACCCAAGTTTTCCATCGAACTGTCCCCTCCACAATTGCCACCAGGCGGGCACTCAAAGAGAAGAATTGCTATCGAGCCATAACCCCGATTACCTCGGCCTTAGCCGAGAGCGACGGGGACACAATGACCGATACGCTAGAAGAATTGCTATCGAGCCATAACCCCGATTACCTCGGCCTTAGCCGAGAGCGACGGGGACACAATGACCGAGACGCTAGAAGAATTGCTATCGAGCCATAACCCCGATTACCTCGGCCTTAGCCGAGAGCGACGGGGACACAATGACCGATACGCTAGAAGAATTGCTATCGAGCCATAACCCCGATTACCTCGGCCTTAGCCGAGAGCGACGGGGACACAATGACCGAGAGTAAAAGAGGAGACGACCAATATGTCATGTTCAAAAAGACGTTAAACACAGTTGAGATATGCATTCCAACTGCCTCGGCCATGCCGACGGTAAAAACGAAGGCACTCAATTAAATGACGCAAAAAGACAAGTGAAGAATGATGATCAAAGCCCCGGCCAAAGCCGAGGACCGATAATAAAACTTTATTGAAAATAATTGCAAGGAGAGTACAGACGACGGCCGTCCCCATAAGGATAGCCTAAACTCTACCTACCAAAGCTTTACAAAAAGCGAGGAAACAAAAAAACAAAAGGTTACAGACTTGTGATTTGAAGCGCCAAAAGATGGCAGGGAGAGAAGGCTCAATAATTGGCCCCGAACAGCTAAAGCTATCCGAGACGCCGGTGAGTCCGTGACGACCGCCCGTCTCCCTATGCCCGTTCTTTGCCCTCCATCGCAGTGCAAGAACATCTTCGGTGGCCGGCTCGAAGAGGGCTCGACGTTTTCAAGCGCCTCTAGCCCCTCGGCCTCCTTCACCTTTGCATCATAGGCCGCCTTGGCCTCGGCCTATCTCGAGCCGCCTTCGCCGCCTCCGTCTTCTCCGCAGCCGCCGCCTCTGCGGCAAAGACGCCATCTCGTCCGTAAGCTGGTCAAATTTATCCCACGGGAAGGAGCCCTCGAACGAGCTTTTGATTGCCTCCCTGGTCGCCTCCTCGGCCTGGTCCGGAATGGGCGCACATTTTAGGGAGAAGATCATCTTGAAGCATTTCAATATCCTTCTCCTTTTGAGCAAGGGTAGCTCTGCGCGCGTCCCGAGCGCCTCCGCCTGGTTGTGGAACAGAACCTTCCACTCTTCCCACTTGGCCACCACGGCGTCATAAGCGCCCTTGTACTGTCCCGCTCCTCCATCATCTTGGCGGTGGCGGCATCGCTTCCTCAACTTTGGCCCTCTCGGCCCCTAGCGCTTCTTAGTTTCCTCCACGCGCTTCTTGGCAGCAAAGAGATCCAGTTTAGCCTTCCCGGCTTCCCCCTTTGCGGCAGAGAGATCAAGTTTAAGCTTTGCGATCAGCGGCGCAGCTTGGGCCATGGTCTTCTCCTGCTCCAGGATGTGGGAGCCGGCTTGTTGGGTCCACTTGGCCAGCCTCTTATATAATTTCACACCCTCTGCCACAAGCTCGGAGGGAGGAATCTTCCGAGCCGAGGAGTCAACGATGACATTTCACCCGCCTTCTCAATAGCCTTCTCAGTCGCTTCCTAATTGCGTTCGGTGAGAACGGCGGCTGCCGAAGGAGGATCTACAAAAATTTACACAGAGCATCCATGTCACCATGCATTGACACATCGAAAGCCGGTCATCCGGGATGTCCAACGAACCACTAAATCCGAACCACAAGTTAGATCCGTACCAGTCTGGACCCTCTTCGTTCGAGGGCCGGCTGAGTCAGTCTTCTCCCCGGCAACGATGGAAGCAGACGGAGGCTCTTTTCTCTTCTTCGGAGGAGAAAGGGCCTTAGCAACGGTCACCGCCCCATCAGTGATTTCGATGACCTCCACAAAGCTTCGAACCACCGGGTCGAAGAGGAGCTAGCACGCACGCCGCCGCCAACCTCGGACGCTGCCTTCTTTGTTCTCTTTGGCACGCCTCCGAGAACCCTTGCCTGGGCCGCCGCCGGATCCAGTGACTTCAGCTGCTTATCCATGAGTTCGTTGGGAGACGGTCTACGATCACGCAAGTCAGCCGTAGGATGCTGTTCAACGACCTTCCTGTCCTTGTCAAGCCCTAACCTCTGCAAGGTCCTCTCGCATGATCCTGCCAAACCGGTCAGTGCAAGAAATCAAACAAAGGTCACATAAAAGGAGTAAAACAAAGCTCAAAACAAAAGCATGACAGTAAAGATGGGCCTCACACCGACCCCACTCACCCCGGGCCGAGGGCCGGTATGAGGTCGACATGGCAGAGCGGCTCATCCTGAAGAATAATCGAGTCGGGGCGCCATCCCTTCTCAAAGATCAAACAGTGCATCGCCCGCTTCTCATCCTCGGAAGAGGGGACCATCGAAGCGTCCATTTTAACTTTACCCCGGGAGATACACTCCTCATACTCTTCCCGGTTCTCACACCGCAAGTAAACAGGGCTCTGGAAAGACCGAGGCAGTGGGTAGTCCTCCGGCACTTGAACATACACCCATCGCCGTTGCCAGTCTTTGCAAGAAGTAATTTTGGACACGGAGACGAAGCCTGGCTCCGCCTGCACACTATACCAACCCACTTTACCAGCGATTGACGACCGTAGATGATGAAGGCGGCGGAATAAGTTGACTGTCGGGATCTCCCCCCTAAAAAGACAGAGCCACACAAAGCCAACTATCGTCCTCATGGCCAGCGGATGCAGTTGGGCCACAGCGACGTTCATAGCTTTGATGATGGCCATGACGTATTTATTCAGAGGAAACCGCAGCCCATACTCCAGGTGCCTGATGTACACGCCGGTGTGACCCGGTGGAGGGCAACAGACCGCCTGACCCTCCTTAGGGATAACGATCTTGTACCCCTCACCGAAGGAGAAATGGCCTCCGAAAAATGTCTCGCCGGAACAACTGGCGAACTTATGGGACCAAGCACGGTCAAGACCAGTCGTGCAGGCCTCGCCATGATCCGGGATAGACAGCCTCTCATCATCAGAAGGAGTCTTCTCATCCTCATCAGTATCGTCATCCTCATCCTCCCACTCCTCCAAAATTGGTGGATCGACTACGGGAGAAGGAGACCTAGGGCCCCCAAACCTTATCGGGATGGCGTCTAGTATCCCCTCCCCATCAAGACGCGACGGGGAACCCTCCGGCGCAGAAGTGCTAGTCCCGGCGTCAGCAGAAGACATAATAGCAATAATTATTTAACAAAATAAAAAGTGAAGAAATTTGTTTGTTTACCTTGAAGAAAAACACTCGCCGGAGTAACAACTCTGAAAATTAGAAGACAAAGAAGCCCTTGAAAGTTTAGAGAGAAGAAAAATTTTGGAGAATGAAATTGGTGGCCAATTTCACGGAATAACTGCCCTATTTATAGGGAAAAGCCCATGAAGAAGGACCAATCAGAGAACAGCCCATGAAGCGTCAACCAATCAGCGTGCAGACACGTGTCGGACATGCAACCACGGGATGTCAATCGTTGCAACAGTTGGACGTCAATCAATGCAATAGTGACCAAGCGTCTTCAACACGCCCATTCATATCTCTCCGCCTATTCACCTTCCTCAACAAATTCCCAAGCATCTGTTCTCCGCCGGCCACTCGATCAACCAAGCTAGGTAGCGCCGGCCGGGGGCAATCAAAAACAACCGGCACACTCAACCCTGGTCTCGGCCAGCGTCACTTTCTTTTCCACATCTGATGCCCTTTACACATCCATGTGGAGGGGGGATATGGTACGGCCTAAGAAAGACCAGGCCGAGGTAAAAGAAGCCGATGCAGAAAATTTTTTACAAATTACTTGCGCAGAATATACGCTCAAACGTACATCGGAGCCCATACCACGGCATAGACTACGCTGGGGGCAAATTGATGGGGCATATTCGCACCGACCAAGTCAACATATTGAGCAAGGTCAAAGAGATCCACAAAGTCAACGGCTTAGACAACCTGGCCGATGACCCATCGGCTGTCGGCTGGTCTCGGCATGGCAACTTGCCAGCCGGGGCACATACCCGCGTACTCATATCCAAGATCCCTCGGCGGTGAGTCAACAGGGCCCGCCGGCCTGCCATAGGTCCCTCAGCCGAGGGGTAGATCAGTCTTTCCACCTGCTAGCCACTTGGCCACTTGGCCACTACGTGACAAAAGGTGAAGGTCTATAAATACTCCTCAACCTTCATTGAGGAAAGGATCCAGAACTTAACCTAAAAGACACTATTCATCTGGTATAATCTTCCTTATCTCTCTACAATATACATTCAGCCAAGTAACAACTTATCCCTTAAGTCTACTGACTTGAGCGTCGGAGGGAGTACGCTTGGCACAAAGCCAAGCCCTCAGTTCGTTCATTGTTGCAGGAGAGGCCGAGAGGAACAATTAAGGAAAGAAGGATTCAACCAAAGACGACATTCTACAAGCTACGAGTGGTAACGAATATCTGCTCTGGAATTACACCCGGAACAATTAGTTTACAAATTTGACCCATATAAATATAACACAACTACCATTAAAAAACCCTACCCTCGCCCTTCACTCCTCACCAAATGCGCAGCTCAGTCCTCCCCCTTTAATGAAACATCTAATCCACCCAACATTTACCAATGTTGCCCATAATACGCATAATGTATTCCTCAATTTTAATTCTTGTTTCATCACTAATATCACTCTTTCTTACTTACCCTCCTCCGCCGTCTTTCTCACTTGGTCGATATATGTGAAAATGCTAAACGCCCCTTCCTCCTTTATTCGAGATCAGCTTCAATCAAATTTATATATTGGGTAGATTATAAGGATTTCAAGAAAAAAGTATGTATGGATCTTTTTGCAAATGATTTCTAGCTTTTACATTTTTTCGCCAACACGTTTCTTCAATTATTTTTATTGTTATAGGAGGAAATTAGTTTTTTTGCTTTTTTTTTTTTAAAAAAATTGATGATTTTTTTAATCTTAAATAATTTTTTTAATCTTTAATAATTTTTGCCGATTCTCTCATTTTATGCAAATTTTAAATATTTAATTATTATAAACCTTCTTTGAAAAATTATTTATGTGAATGTTTAATAATTAAACTATAGAACTTTGTAGATCTAATGATCGGTTTATTGAAATTGACATCCATGAATTTTTTTTAAGAAAATATTTTTGTTATTTTTTTTTTCGTTTTTTATGTTATTTTTCGTTTATATTTTATTTAGTTTGGTTATTTGGTTGCTAAAATTTCAATTTTGGGTATGTAATAGTGGACTGTAATTTATATTTTTTTGATATGTAATTTATTGATATTCTGTAATTAATTTCAATATTAACTCGATTTTCTGGGTATGTAATTTTTTGTATGTGGACTGTATTTAATTTTATTTTTAGGCGACATATAATCATATATCCATTTCATATCATATATCATCATCATATACTATATAGTCTCTTAAAATAAATCTGAAAATATGTTAATAGAGGAGAGAGGAGAATTAATTACCAAATGAGGAGAGAAGGTAAATAAAGAGTCAATTAGTTTTGCTGAAGACGGGTCGAAGCAAGTGACGGATAATGGCACTCACAAAACGGATAGGGGGGACAAGGTGGGGACACCTCCATGTGTGGGGTAATATCCGTATAATACCCTTAAAATATAGGACTATAACGCAAATTTTATATGTGATTATTGTCATAAAACGAAAATGCAATAGAAACGATAAAGGTAAAAGAATCAATCTCGGGTCCTAGTGCAATTCGGCAAAATGAATAGAAATCAACGTAGATCTCCTCCTAATTGTTGCACCCAAGACCGTCTGAGATTATGCCCTTGTGCTAGAATGTATTCTCTAATTGCCTTGCAATATTGAGAGAATTTGTTGTGAGTTTCTTTAGATGTGAGATCTAGGTTTTGAGAGAAAAATGTTCTCAAAACCCTAATAATTTTGCAAAATGAAAAATTAGGTTACAAATGAGAGAGAGCCTCTCTTTTGTTTCCTCTTGCTTGGCCGGCCGTGAGCCTACATGGGGAAGTGGGCTTCCACTTCCTCTTAATTTTACCTCGTGGTCCGGTTCGTAAAATGCTAAATGTATATGACACGCTTTTATTATAAATCGTCATCGGTTATCGGTTATTAAAACATCAACTAATAACACGGATTAGTTGAAATATTAATACATGTCCGACAAAGACAATATTGTATAATTAATTCAATATACATCAATTAAATATAATCGTTAATATTTAATTTACGAATTAACCACTTAATTCGTCTTAGCCATTATTATTTAATCCGTATCAAATAATCATCTCAACATCGCGTTTGACTAATTATTAGTCAATGACTCCGACTAACTGCTTAGTCAACTTTGGCATCAACATGACTGTATTTTCATACCGTCACATCTCTCAAACGTATCCTATAGGTGTGACTTTTAGGGACCAGTTGATCACCGCCATCTGTATGATAATAACGTCAAACTTATCTAGCAAGCCAACCGTTATTGATAAACGTGGACCAACTGATAATAATACAAAAGTATACCCTTTGATCCTGTTAGAGATTTAAATGTTATTGCACTACTTGTAGAGGACACCAGCCCCAACAAGCTCCCACTTGTTCGTACAAGTGTATGTGTTTTAACGTTATCCGCACTAACTGGAGGACACAGCTCCAACAAACTCCCACTTGTCCGTACAAGTGTATGTGCGATAACCGATTCTCATATTCATTTAAAATTTCTCCCACTCAATGTAAAACAATTTGCAGATCCGGATCCGCAAAGGTCGTATTTTACAATCGATCTGCATCAAGAGTGGTTTCCCCGACTAGAGAGTAACTCAACTGATAAAACGAATTCGTATTCGAGCATGGCCATGCATTTCAGTTACAGCTCCTCGAGTGGCCCTGAGAAATATCGAGTACCTGATAAAGGCTGAATATTTCCTTCAACTCGACTCCTTCCGAACTAAGCACAGCATGAAATGACCCAGAAAAAATCTACTTGGCCCCCTGTTACGGATGACCGTGAGAAAGAAACCAAAGTCACCCAAAATCTGCCTTAGTCTCAAGAGACAGTCGATAGTCAAAAGAATCGACTCTTAGGATCACCATGGAGGTCCTATCCACGACCGGGCACCGAATGTTATAAAACATTTAGGACTCCACGTCGATGTCACAAATGTGTCCTACGAGATATCCGTATAACTCGCCTCTGTGATTGGTCAGTCAAACGTTTGACTTATGGCTCGTTGAACCCACCATCAACCAACGTTACAAAATAATTACCTTGAGTTATCAGCTCACGTGGGCAATTAAGGACCAAAAATATAATGTTTGTTCAGTTCACTTTGTGGTGTTCAAAATTGTCGTACAAAACCACATGAAAAACAAAATATATAAATATCAAAACGATGATGTCGTATAGAGTACATAAGGGAATGAATCTAATCCATAAAAGAGTACTACAACTTAGGAACACGTTTAATTCCCATGGAATTAACATGCCCTTCATGCTTATCTTGTCGTAATGGTTTAGTGAGAGGATCTGCTATGTTATCCTCAGTAGCAATCTTTTCTATCACTACTTCCTTTTGCTCCACGTAATCTCGGATTAGATGAGCTTTCCGTTGTACATGTCTAGACTTGTTGCTAGACTTTGGCTCCTTAGCTTGGAAGATGGCACCTCTATTGTCGCAATAGATGGTGATCGGGTCATTCGAACTAGGCACTACGGATAGTCCTTGTAAGAATTGACGCATCCATATCGCTTCCTTTGCAGCTTCAGACGCGGCATAGTACTCGGACTAAGTCGTAGAATCTGCTGTAACACTTTGTTTGGAACTCTTCCAAATGATGCGGCGCCATTAAGAGTAAAAACGAATCCAGGTGAGATTTTGAGTCATCTCGATCCGTTTGGAAGCTAGCATCTGCAGAATCGGTTGCGCATAGCTTTTGTTCGCCTCCATAAGTCAATGCCCAATCTTTAGTCCTCCGTAAGTACTTAAGAATGTTCTTGACAGCCATCCAATGTGATTCACCTGGATGCTGTTGGAATCGACTTGTCATACTCAATGCATATGCCACGTCCGGATGTGTGCATATCATGGCATACATGATTGATCCTATAGCCGAGGCATAAGGAATCCGTGTCATGCGCTCTTTCTCTTCCGGTGTCTCTGGTGCCTGAGACTTGCTCAAATGCACCCCTGGAGCCATAGGAAGAAACCCCTTTTTGGAGTTAGTCATGCTTTGAATCTCTCTAGGATCTTGTCTATGTAAGACTCTGATCGAGAGATAACATCCGACGTGATCTATCTCGATAGATACGGATGCCCAAAATTCTTTGTGCCTCACCCAGATCTTTCATCTGGAAGTGGTTTTTCAACCATACTTTTACCGAAGTTAAGAGAGGTATGTCATTCCCAATCAGGAGTATGTCATCGACATACAATATTAGGAAGACAATCTTGCTCCCACTCGACTTGATATATAGACATGGTTCCTCGACCGATCGAGTAAATCCATTTTCCTTTATCACTTGGTCGAAACGATGATTCCAACTCCTAGAAGCTTGCTTAAGTCCATAAATGGAACGCTTAAGCTTGTACACTTTCTTAGGATGTTCTGGATCTATGAAACCTTCGGGTTGTACCATGTACAACTCTTCCTCCAAAAACCCATTTAAGAAGGCGGTTTTCACATCCATCTGCCAAATTTCATAGTCATGAAAAGCGGCAATCGCTAAGATAATCCGAATGGAACGCAACATGACTACGGGTGCAAAAATTTCATCGTAGTGCAAACCTGGCACTTGGGTGAAACCTTTAGCAACTAGTCGTGCTTTATAGATATCTTGTTGACCTTCCACGAAATGCTTTATCTTGTAAAGCCATTTGCATTGAAGGGGACGAACCTTAGCGAGTAAGTCAACAAGATCCCATACGTTGTTCTCATACATAGAGTCCATCTCGGATTGCATGGCCGAAGCCATAACTTTGAGTCGAAAGTCAGTCATGGCACCTTTATAGGTTGCGGGTTCACTACTCGTTAAGAGTATAATGTCATCTATGTCATGTTCCTCGACCATACCAATGTATCTGTCCGGAGGAATAGAGACTCTTCCCGACCTCCTAGGTTCCTCAGGAATATTAACCGCAGCCGGGATTGAAGGAATAGGTTCCTCCAATGGTTGCTCGGTATTTGGTTGGAACCTCCGACAGTCGAAGGTTCTATCACTCTTTGCATTCTCGAGAAATTCCTTCTCTAAGAATGTCGCACTAGCCGCAACAAAAACACGTTGTTCGGTTGGCGAATAAAAGTAATGACCAAGGGTTCCTTTAGGATAACCTATAAAGTATGTCTTCACCGATCGCGGGCCGAGCTTATCCTCGTGTCTCCACTTGACATAAGCCTCGCAGCCCCAAACCCGTATAAAGGACAAGTTAGGGATCGTTCCCTTCCATAGTTCATATGGAGTCTTGTCAACAGCTTTAGACGGACTTCGGTTAAGTATTAGAGCAGTGACAGAAGAGCATAACCCCATAATGAGTCAGGCAACACGGTGTGACTCATCATGGATCGAACCATATCAAGTAGTGTTCGATTTCTCCGTTCGGACACACCATTCAACTGAGGTGTTCCAGGTGGAGTTAACTGTAGGGCAATCCCACAGTCCTTAAGGTGTTGATCAAACTCGTGAGAAAGATACTCGCCACCACGATCTGAACGTAATGTTTTAATCTTTCTACCCAGTAGGTTCTGTACCCGATTCTGGTATTTCTTGAATTTCTCAAAGGATTCACTTTTGTGCTTCATTAAGTAGACATAGCCATATCTACTTAAATCATCCGTGAAAGTGATGAAATACCTATAGCCTTCTCGTGCGGTGATTGACATAGGTCCACACACATCCGTATGTATGAGTCCTAATAGGTCAGCAGCGCGCATTCCAACACCTTTGAAGGAAATTCGAGTCATCTTACCAATGAGACATGATTCACACGTGCCAAATGATTGAAAATCAAAGGCCGAGATAGCTCCATTCTTTATGAGCTGTTTTACGCGTTTCTCATTAATGTGTCCCATACGGCAGTGCCATAGATACGTTTGATCTTTGTCACCAACCTTTAACTTCTTATTCATTACGTGTAATATTTCGGTGGTCTGATCTAAAACATAAATTCCGTTCATGGAGACTGCCTTGCCATAAATCATATCGTGTAATGAGAAAATGCAAGTATTATTCTCTATTACAAATGAAAAACCAAGTTTGTCAAGTGCGAGAAACCGAAATAATGTTTTTGGAAAGACTGGGGGTACATAATAGCGATTATATAAAAATAACTCAAATCGCTAGGAAGGCTGGATCACGTATGTTCCCCTCGAGACGGCGGCCACTCGTGCTCCATTCCCGACACGCAGTCCACCTCACCCTTTACGAGGGGTTCGATGTTTCGGAGCCCCCGCACATGATTACACAGATGAGAACCACAACCAATATCTAGTACCCAAGTTCCGTAACTTGCGTGGTTAATCTCAATCATATGAATAAAAGTAGAAGAGGAAGAAAACATACCAACGGGTTTAACACGACCTGCTTTTATGTCCTCATGGTAAACATGACATGTACGCCTCCAATGCCCAATCTTGTGGCAATGATGGCATTCCATGTTTTCGGTCTTGCTCTTTGTCGCGCCGATGAGTTACTTGCCTCACCAGGCCCACTCTTACCTCGACCACGACTTCTTGAACTTCGGTTTGCCTCTACTGCTAGGTCCGCCGAGCTTTGCCCTTACCCTTGCCCTTGTTTGACACAACGAGAACATCCTGTTTCAAGCTCCCACTGAACTTCATGTCCTTCTCGGTGCATGTACGAGAAGGGAGTGCAATTCATGGGGACTTTTCTTCAAATCATTCATATAGTAATTCGCTCTAAAGAGCGCAAAACCATCGTGGAGTGAATGAAGCATGCGGTCAATCACGATGTTCTCGCTGATTTTACAATCAAGCGCCTCCAGTCTCTCGACATTCTCAATCATGCCGAGAATGTGTGGGCTAACCGGTTGGCCCTTACGAGTCTCGCATCAAAGAAGCGAGTGGTATGCTCATAGGTCACGATTCTCGGTGCTTTCGAGAATTCCTTGGTGAGCGTGGTGAAAATCTTGTTTGCACCTTGGGCTATGAAGCGTTTATGCAAATTGGATTCCATTGCAAAAATGAGTACGTTTTTAATCGCACCCGCTTCCATGACGAAGTCGCTATACTTGGAGACCTCGTTGACTCGAGCCGTGGGGCCTGGGGCTGGCGGGAGGGGCTCAGTGAGATACTTGAGCTTCCCGTCAGCAGTGGCAGCATTCCGTAATGCCGCCTCCCATTCCGCGAAGTTTGATCCATCATTCTTCGATCTAGTAGACGATTCATCTAATTCATAAAGATCCGAAGCCAGGACTCACGGTCCAATGTGGCACTTGGCATTGGGTCATCGAGGATGCCAGCCATTATGTTATTAGCAGTTTAAAAATTTTGATATATGCTGAAAAAGAAAGAAAAACAAAAACGAAATAAGCAACTCATCGAGGTGATTTAAGTCTATTTAAAATTCATTTTAATCGTGTAGACTCATTGCACTTGCACAATTGATCTCCCTCAAGAATAATACAAGTGATCCCAAGACTCAATTTCCGTAAATTGATAAGCCAACTGTTTAGCTAGTTCTTCCGTAAGAACTCTTGGTCGATAGATTTCCGTAAATCCTATCTATAGTCCACCATAATCACAGGATCGTACGAGTGACCATAGTGTTGAGATAAAATAAGTCAATCAATTCCAACTTACCCGACGTAGAAGGGGTCATATTATGCCTACCGACGAAGAAGGGATTCATTGGAGTTTGACCTATAAAGACTATTCTCAATTTTTGGTTATACGAGGAAGATCCCATCAACTTAGTTTTAACTCATTTTAAGTGAACGAATAACTAGCATTACGTGAATGAATTAGCTTAGGTGATGGCTTAAAATTGATCGCGTGACATAAGAATGTCAAAGAAAACTAACGCGTGACCTCTATATGAGTCAGTTTTCATGCAATTATTAGGTGGTTTGGTTTTTAGGTGGAATATGATGCAATCTATCGTTACGATAAAATAAATAAAAGAATGCAAAACGTAAATAAAAATTCCTAGTGTGGCCTATCCTAGTAAAAAGAACATAATACAACTTTGGAATCCACCGTTGGACCCGAGAAGCTTGTCTTGATGTTCCATCTTTTTCATGCAGCGGGAGTGAGCATCCGATCTCCATCTTTGGTCTTCTCAAAATTACAGTTTTTATTTAGAATGTAAATAGGTTTATATTTTGTAATTTTTAATTGTAATTACAAGGAAAAATAAAATAAAATGGAGATACGAGATCTCAAAATACAACCAAGACCGTGTTCCATCATTACGGTAACACGTTCTACTAAGGCCACACTAAGTTACAACCGTTTGCAAAAATAAATAAATACGTAATAAAAGCATTCAAAACATTCAAAATAACGATAAATAAAATGCATCAACTAAAACAAATTTATTCGAGACATACTTCCGTAATTATGTAAAATTTATCCAAACCACCTTTAATGATTAAAATTATGCGACAGAACCGCTTTAATCAACTTAATTTTAATCCATGATAATCCGTTACTTTAAATCGCTTTAAAACAACAAAATGGTACGTGAGTGAACCGTTTCACTATCAAGCGAATGCATAAAATCCGTATTATGCATAAAACATGGCCAAAAAAAAAATTGAAGCATGAAATTTTTTTTTTCTTTTTCACGGTTAAACCGTGACAAAACAGCCAAAAAATTTTTTTTTTTTAAATCTCAGCAGAAATGCCGAGATCAAAAGGGGGAAAAACAGTAGCTAAACCGTGAGCCACAACAGTCCCAAACAAAAACGATTTGTTAAAATTCAATTGCAATTTGAACATAATTCGTATGAAAACAAAACTACAATTGACATGATCTTAACATATTGTTATAATTATCGTTTAAAATAACAATACGCAAAGAACAAAACGAAAACAAAAGATCGTCTGATCTAGCAAAAACCGTGTAAACAAGGCACGGTTCCCAAAAAAAAAACAACAGCCGAAATAAAAAAAATCCAGCCGTGACAATTTTTATGCAAAACTCATCGAATCAAATTTGTTTGATGAAAATCACAAAGAAAAATTTACGTGGCCTCGCTCTGATACCACTTGTGGGGTAATATCCGTATAATACCCTTAAAATATAGGACTATAACGCAAATTTTATATGTGATTATTGTCATAAAACGAAAATGCAATAGAAACGATAAAGGTAAAAGAATCAACCTCGGGTCCTAGTGCAATTCGGCAAAATGAATAGAAATCAACGTAGATCTCCTCCTAATTGTTGCACCCAAGACCGTCTGAGATTATGCCCTTGTGCTAGAATGTATTCTCTAATTGCCTTGCAATATTGAGAGAATTTGTTGTGAGTTTCTTTAGATGTGAGATCTAGGTTTTGAGAGAAAAATGTTCTCAAAACCCTAATAATTTTGCAAAATGAAAAATTAGGTTACAAAAGAGAGAGAGCCTCTCTTTTGTTTCCTCTTGCTTGGCCGGCCGTGAGCCTACATAGGGAAGTGGGCTTCCACTTCCTCTTAATTTTACCTCGTGGTCCGGTTCGTAAAATGCTAAATGTATATGACACGCTTTTATTATAAATCGTCATCGGTTATCGGTTATTAAAACATCAACTAATAACACGGATTAGTTGAAATATTAATACATGTCCGACAAAGACAATATTGTATAATTAATTCAATATACATCAATTAAATATAATCGTTAATATTTAATTCACGAATTAACCGCTTAATTCGTCTTAGCCATTATTATTTAATCCGTATCAAATAATCATCTCAACATCGCGTTTGACTAATTATTAGTCAATGACTCCGACTAACTGCTTAGTCAACTTTGGCATCAACATGACTGTATTTTCATACCGTCACATCTCTCAAACGTATCCTATAGGTGTGACTTTTAGGGACCAGTTGATCACCGCCATCTGTATGACAATAACGTCAAACTTATCTAGGAAGCCAACCGTTATTGATAAACGTGGACCAACTGATAATAATACAAAAGTATACCCTTTGATCCTTTTAGAGATTTAAATGTTATTGCACTACTTGTAGAGGACACCAGCCCCCTTTTAGAGATTTAAATGTTATTGCACTACTTGTAGAGGACACCAGCCCCAACAAGCTCCCACTTGTCCGTACAAGTGTATGTGTTTTAACGTTATCCGCACTAACTGGAGGACACAGCTCCAACACCATGTGCTTCCATCTCTCCTCTATTTGGGTCATTTGTGAGGAAAAATGGTATCCGTCATTCCAAAGTGACGGATACGTGCCGTTACAAATGAGATTTTGTGATAAAGAGTCACAAAATCTCATTGAAGGCGGCGATATCCGTCACAAGCTTGTGAGAGATACCATTTCCTCTCACAAAATACCCATGAGAGGTGAGTGGGGAAGCACATGGGGGGTGCCCTACCTTGTCCCTTCTCCCTTTTTGTGAGAGGTTTTCAGCCCGTCACAAGCAAGACGTTTTGAGAAAGAGTTAGGCTAAAACGTGGGATTCTTCATCCCTAAAATGCTGCAGCCAATAGGAAGCTTTTAAATGCTTCAACTTTTATAAATATGGGATTTTCTGTTGCTTCGGATCTATTCATGATAACCGTAACCTTTTTTTTTTTTAAATAAAAAAATTAAAAATTAAACCAAGCTACAAATGTCCATTGCCGTCATTATTTCACCTCCTTCTTGATTATCTTGACGTGGATAGTACTGTGTACAAATTACGGGGTCGTTTGGTTCACTATTTAGGAATGGAATGTATTGGAATGAGAAATCATAGGAGTATGTAGGGATGTCATCGGGGCGGGTACAAGTGGGTACCGCCCCGCACCCGCCCTAGTTGTGGCGGGGATGGTTAGAGCTTTGGCGGGTGGTGGGGCGAGTGCGGGTATTAAAATTTTACCCGCCATGGGTAATGGGGCGGGGATGGATTTTGCATCTTACCCGCCTACCTGCCAATCATTAAAAAAATTAATATGACTATGACAATTTTTTAAATCTTATTTAGTTATAATTAAGATATAATGTTAATAATCGATATTTTATAAAGTTTTTTACTAACTTTTTTGGTAAAAAACTAAAATTATAAAGATTAATTCAAAAAATGGAAATTAATAGTGAGTAAATCAACTTTTGCGAAAAAATTTATCGAATAAAATTATGGTGTAGCAGGTTAACGGGTAAGCGGGGATTTCCGCCTGTTGGAGCGGAGATGGTTCTGGAAACTTGTACCCGCCACGGATGGTGGGGCGGGGATGGGTACAAGTTTTTCTTGGTGGGTACGGGTACGGGGGAGCTTATATCCACCACCGCCCCGCCCCAATGACATCCCTAGGAGTATAGGGTTCCAATTCCATACCTTCCAAAACATGTTTGGTTCATTAGAAAAATAAACATGAAGGAATGAAGTTTGAATCCATGTGGAGGAGGTGGGTATGAGATTCCAAGGGGTTGAGATGGAATGACAATCCATCAGGATTCTAACTCCATTCCAAAATACCCCAACCAAATACTAGAATGACTAGAATCCATTCCATTTCATTCCAAACCTCCCAACTAAAGACTTGTCAAGTTTTGACCCGACCCGATCCGACCCATTTTTTCAGGGTCAAGGCTCGAAAATTTTGATATGCCGACACGTTTGACCCGAACCCAAAATGACCTGTTATTTTAAGGTCAAAACCCGACCCGAACTGTTGGGTCAGAGGTAAATCCAGTATTTTATTAAAATATTAATATTTATATATTATATTTGAAAAAAAATTATTTTTTTATTACTTAAAAATACAAACATATTTAAAAAATCAATTTTTTATATTTATAATATTTAATAATAAAATAATTATTAAATTTTTTTTATTTCAATAATTATGTCAATGACTCAATATAATTAATATAACATTGAATATGATCAAATATTGATTTTAAATATGCTTTACATTTTTAAAAAAAATATTTTTTTGATAAAAAAAAATATTTAGAAATTATTTCTTGACCCGTATGACCCGACCCGTTTGTCAGGTCTATTTAATACGGTATGTTTCATGACCCTATTGTATTATCAATGTAGATGTAGATTGGGAATGAAATTACGTCAACAATTATGTGCATTTTTTTAAATGTAGTTTCCAACATTTTTCTGAAACATTGCTGAAGGTCATCAGAATGTGGAAGACAAATCAAGGCACTTAGCTCATTCAGGATAATGGTTTTATGTGAAGTGATGTACTGCGTAAGTATGACTCTGAGAGTTGGAGTCATAGCTTTGGTAAGTAGCTACATTGCCTACATCTTCTAAGACTGTCAAAAATAAAAAGATATCTTCTCCTTCTGGTACTGCGTAAGTATGACTCTGAGAGAGGCACTCGTCACTGAACAGAAAGTTTTACTTTTTTACAAAATGACGTTGAATCACATATTGCAAGTACATCTATATTATGAACACTAGTGCTTCTAGTTCTCTCTCACTGTGTTAAGAATCGAAGGAAGCGATGAATATATATGTGTGTATATATATATATATATATATATATATATATATATATATATATATATATATATATATATATATATATATATATTAGTTTCAGTAAGCATGATTCGATCTCGACTCAGGCAGGACATCACAGAACAGTGGTGGCTGTGAAGAGCAGCACAGAGATAGCAAGTATGAAGGCGACGATGCTGCTTGGAACAGGAGGCAGCTTTGCACTGCTCCATTCATCTACCAAGTAATCTTGCATGTACTCTTCCACATTAAAGTTGCCTGTAAAGTTTGTTATAACAAATCCAAAAACCCTATCAATGTATGTAATCGGGGATGGATCAGAAAAATTTGGAAACTTGGCCTGATAATGACCAAAACTGAAAATGACCTACAAGTTGAAACACAGTTATAAAGTGGCAGTTTTTGAGAAAGGGTAAATTGCGAACCTCTTTCATGAGTGTGGCTACAAGCAGACTGAAGTGTTGATCTGATGTTGTTAATGGTGGCCCTGTTGTAGAACACAAAGGAAGACAATGAATGGTCAACACAGTCGAGGACTAGATGCGTCTCTGATAAACATGGTCCATAGCAGAACTGATCTGTTGCAGCCAGAGGCACGTTGATGTATCCACTTTGTGTTAGTCTGTATGGTCCGTTACATCTTTTGTAGATCTGCACCCAAATACTCTTATTGTTACTGCACTAAATTATAATACCTCATGCTGCAACCTTTTCAAGTTCATATAATGATAAACTCAAGCATACCTAATTCCTATACTGTGTGTAACAAACTCGGCTTAAAGTGTTTGACACAGCTATTTTGTGAACGCTGTACTCGTGTTTTTATAAAATAACACAAAGTCAATTATCGAAATTAACATATGTAGAAGCATTATGAAAGAGAGACTGGCAATCAAAGGCTTACATTGTTAGCATTAAAGCATGAGAGTGCTCTTGCAACAAGCTGTCCTGGATTCTGTGCTAGTCCTGTTGAACAACGGTTAATAACAAATCACAGTTATGTTTGTATATTTGCAACTTTTTTCAGATAGAGCAAATATACAAACGAAAGGATTAGTTTCGATCCCTCTTTAAGCCACATGTTTTCCAAACCAATATTAATAAAGCTTAATAATATAGCTTGTTTATGAACAACCTGATATATTAATATCATTACAGAAAAAGAAACCAAGTGTTTGCAACAGCACTAACCTGAGTTGCAAAGGACTGTGAGTAATATAAGAAGAATGCCAGAAATCCATACATGTCTTTCCATTAAGAAACCAAAAAATGCCAGTGCCAAGTAATGCTTTCGTAGAGAGATGGCTAACAAAGAGCAGCAACCAACAGTTGAAGGTGTCTTTGCAGGATTAGTAAGAACTTATATGAACATAATATATAGGAAAGTGTATATCTTATTAGTCTTTATGTCTTTCATTTGGTCAAACGTCCTATTGGTTTATAGTTACTTTCTGGTAGGAAAATACCCTATTTTGTGCCTCATTTTCATAACTGATATGGGAAACTCCTCTTATAATTCAAGTTATTGTCTAAATATCACACCACTTTTTATAATAAGACAAACAACAAGTATGATGTCACCACTTTGTCTTATTTTGTAAGTGGTGATATATTTAACCCGTCTACATTCTAAACGGATATACCCGTTTAAAGTGAGACTAATTATATTAGTTGAGTACGTATAGACTTGGGGGAGAGAAAGCAGTTAGAGCAATCCAACTACCTTAGTAAAACTCAATCATATTTTGTTTCGTTGTCTTAGCTTCTCTAAGGTTATTCTTATAGCTTTGCCATACACAATTTCCAGAACTAATTTCCTTCACATGACTTGCTTTTGCATTTATCCTGCAAATTTAATTTGAACTAGTTTTAAACCCGTGCACAAAATGCACGGGTCGTATTGTCGTAGTAGCGGGCGCTATCATTCGATACAGGAGTTAAATAGTTTAGAATTTAAAATGTGTACTCACTATGCTAAATATTTTATTTATAAGTACTTATGGTGGTGAAAGTAATTAGGGTAGGCTCACATATAATGAAAAAAAATACTCATTTATCAAGATTACACATATATGGCTACCATTTACATTTAACTCCATTATAATATATTTATTAAAGTGTCTATTTGGTCGGTCCAATTTTTTATAACTATTAATTATCAGCCTAAGTGTGATCTCGTTTATTAAAATTATTCGATCATTATTAATTGGATAGTGATAATCAACTCCCCTGGGACTGTTGATAGTAACTAACTATACAGTAAAACGATGAGTATCAAATGTAATAATATTATATTCCCTAGCATTGATAAGATTGATCCCCTTGCCTCCTAATGAACCAACCCACTACCAAACGTATCTAACCCTGCACCCGAACCACCACCACCCTATGTACCAATCATCACCCATCATCAGTCACCACCAAACCTCACTGCCATCACCAATGCTTTCCGACGACCACCATTATCCTCTTCCTAAGCGCCGTCACTCGTCCTCAACCACCCAAACAGATCGCAAATTTCGATCCCGATACCTCAAATCACCGATCAACCATTATCAAACCACCAATAAAAGCCACCGGTCAATACCCAAAAATTTTCCGAACCAATAGACACCCTAGGAAGGGAATGGTGAACCCTTTTCGGCAATGGGGTTAAAGAGGGTGGTGGTGGTAGTTAGGGAATGCGGTTGCCGTAGAGATGATCACAATGTCGTTGGTGGAGGCTGAAGGAAGGGTTGGTGATTAGTCAATGTGCTAAAAGGTAAAACAGTGAAGTCGTTTGTTTTAGTCTGTAGGTTGAAGATCAATTATGGTTGCCGAATATCTAGGGGAATAAATCTCATTTCACAATCTTATTAATATTTAATTGTTTTCTACCCTATTATTTTTACTTTAACCAATGCCCATGGGCTGTTTTTATCATTTACCTATTATTAATAGGTAAATGATAAAAACAGCCCATGGGCATTGGTTAAAGTAAAAATAATAGGGTAGAAAACAATTAAATATTAATAAGATTGTGAAATGAGATTTATTCCCCTAGATATTCGGCAACCATAATTGATCTTCAACCTACAGACTAAAACAAACGACTTCACTGTTTTACCTTTTAGCACATTGACTAATCACCAACCCTTCCTTCAGCCTCCACCAACGACATTGTGATCATCTCTCCGGCAACCGCATTCCCTAACTACTACCACCACCCTCTTTAACCCCATTGCCGAAAAGGATTCACCATTCCCCTCTTAGGGTGTCTATTGGTTTGGAAAATTTATTAGGTATTGAAGAAGGGGACTTAATTTTACCGGTGGCTTTTATTGGTGGTTTGATAATGGTTGATCGGCGATTTGAGGTATCGGGATCGAAATTTGCGATCTGTTTGATTGGTCGAGGACGAGTGACGACGCTTAGAAAGAGGATAATGGTGGTCGACGGAAAGCGTTGGTGATGGCAGTGAGGTTTGGTGGTGACTGATGATGGGTGATGATTGGTACATAGGGTGGTGGTGGTTCGGGTGCAGGGTTAGATACCTTTGGCAGTGGGTTGGTTCATTAGGAGGCAACTGGGATCAATCTTATCAATGCTAGGGAATATAATATTATTACATTTGATACTCATCGTTTTACTGAATAGTTAGTTACTATCAACAGCCCCCGGGGCGTTGATTATCACTATCCTTAATTATAAAACATTTTCAATAGTATTAAACACTATATAAATACGAATTTTAGTTAAGTAATTTATAATTTGACGCTTTTACTACCCTTCCCTTTCGACTTTCGTTGGCTTTTGTATTAAAACTAAAGGTAAATAATTGACTGAAACGAAGGCACTATGAAATAATTTAATTAGGATTATCATTAAACTGCTACTATAGATAGAACTATGTTACAACCGTTTACGATAGATGTATATATAAGAACATATAAACTTGTTAACGCAAATAAAATACTCCGTATTAAGTTATCCTTAAATGGCTCAAATACAATACATCGTTTATGATAAATGTATATGGGAACATATCAACTTTGTTAACGCAAATAAAATACTTCGTATTAAGTTATCCTCAAATGGCTCAAATACGATACACCGTTTATGATCAATGTATATGAGAACATATCTACTTGTTAACGCAAATAAAATACTCCGTATTAAGTTATCCTAAAATAGCTCATATACGATCCAAGGAAATAGTAGGATGATATTCCGTATTATAGAAGCAGATAAAATTGAGTTCATAACCAAATCATATACTCCTAGTACTTAGAAATAGACAAATACGGAGTACTACTATATTTTTGCGAACATAATTAATTAACCTAGCTACTTCTATATTTCACCTCACCATGACTCTCATGCTATCTCTCTTATTTTTTTTTTTTTTTTTACCTTCTTTCACAGATTTAAATTTTCAGCCTATATATTCAAAATAATTATCAAAATCGTTAGCCAAAAAATATTCGATAAAGTGAATATGAGAATTTGTTGATATGAAGTTGAATATTTTCATATTTGATTAAGTGTTCGATGTGATAATGTTAAATGTTTTCTTCAGTTTGATCGACTCATCAATTCGGTAAGAGTACATGCATATTGTTAAAGTCGATTTGTAATATTTTCTGGGATTAATGATAATTTTAGTGTGTTTGTGAATTCTTAGTTTCAATTTTTTTCGCTAATTAAAGTCCTCTAATATTTTTTTTAAAATATATTTTTTAAATGTTTTCTCTTTGTTAATTTTCTAAAGAGCGATATTTTTTTCCGTTTTTTGCAATAATTAGTCCAATTAAATTGTATTCAACGTATTTCAAAGATTATAATTTGTTAATGTTCTCAAGATTTTCACGTTTGTACATAAAGTGAGCGATGGATTCATAAAATCATCTGATCCTTGAAATTTTTCTTTGAATCAACTTTTTTTTTTGCAATTTTATTTCTTTTTTTCTGTTTCGAAAATCATTTGATGTATAATGTATGGTTTTTAATATAAGTATAGTATAAAGAGGAATAATAACGAAGAGATGAGAAGTGTAGTAGCAAGAGTCTTAATTAATTCTTTAGACATCATGGGGGACCCCACATCAGAAAAAGAAAAAAAAAAGCCAACAACCAATAGAAATCCCTTAAAAAAACCCATCTTTTATACTATGTAGATGTTTCAAGTGTTAAAACTCTTTTTTTTTTTCTTTTTTTGCTACACAACTTTCAGAGTTAATACTAAAGTAAACAAATTACCAAGAATAAATTATGAGATGTGCCTTTTCAAATATGAATTTTACACTTTCACATATATTTTTTTTTTACAATTTTACCCTCATTTTTTTTTCTCTACTTGCTCACCTTAAACCTATCCCACCCCCCTTCTTTCCTCACCATGCGGCCTACCCAGCCACCAGTCGACCACTGCCAACCAAACCCCACCATCGCGCGCCGAATAATCAAGGGATTCAATTTCATGAGACTATATCAAAAATATCTAAAATCAAACAAGTTTGCAAACAAAAAACATCAACCCCAACAATACTCATCTTCCTTTATTGGCTTTTTTGATTAATTGCAACAAACGCTTTATTATAATCTAAGTATCCATCCTTGAAAATGTTACTCAACACCCAGTATATGTCAACGTATTATTTTGTTAAAACAAGGCTTATTAATGGCCTTGAAATATTTAAGGGGACTTATAAACTACTTACAGCTTGCATTAGAATCTGGGCATTTGCTTTTGAAATGTGGTGTCAGGGGCATGTGCAATGGAAGCTACAACGCCTACACGTAACAGTATAAACCCTAATTTCACTGTTTAAAAAACAAACTACTTTTTGGTCCCGTGAAAATTCACGGGTAGCGACTCGATAAATTTTTAATAATGAAAATCTATTGTAAGCTTATCTAAAATGTTGCAAAAAAAAAATATTGTTAAGTGCTTGTCTTTGAAAATACTCAATATATTATGGATCTTGAAAATTGTCTTTGGCTTTACACACAAGCAATTCTTAACCGTATCGATTAGTTCCTTTATGTTTCGAACAATTGAAATTTCAAAAGACATTGAAGATCTGTTGTATGTTTGTTCAAATAGTTTGAAAAAAATCCATTAAAAATTAGCTTGATAATTGAAAATGCTCCATTTTACAACTCAAAAACTTGTATTATCACCTTAATTCTTTTAAGTGGTTCCCACTTGCCACACACAAACAAATATACTCCCTCCATCCTATTATTGGGGGTAGCTATAACACTCCATATTTTATAAGAATATTTTATTATATAAATATTTTATTAAATTAATTATTTCGAAGTGTATTAATGTATTGTGGAAATATTTATATTTATCGCTTTCATTCTATATTTTATTATTTCTCATTTTGACCTACTTTTGAATGAGTTAATATGCCCGTGTACGATTTAACTATTTTAATTTAATAATTACTTTTCTTATTTAAGCTCTCCTAGCGTTTTAATAATACCCAATTAGTTTTGTAATCAGATAATCCACTGTAGAGCTAATGAATTCAAAGCCCACTTACTAACCCTTCTATACAAATAGAATATTTAAACTAGCACGCAAGCTGCTTTCTTTTTTCTTCCGCGTGAAATGTGCGGCACCTCCCTCTCCTTTTCTCTCTTTTGTTTTTCTTTTCCCCCTTTGACTCTATTGTTGAATATCTTTTCTTCTTCTAAACTCATAAACAAATTATATTTTCACAATCCTTACTCTTATCTTTACAACATATTTATCTCTAAATAATTTTATGGGAATTATTTGTATGAGCCTTTAGCCCTACCTTTATGGTCTCTTATTTTGTGAAAGAAGAAGATGTCGTTCCTTTGGCGTTTTTGAAAGAGAATTTGCGTAGCACAATTTCTAGCACATGAGTTTTGTCATTCTTTTATGTCGGTTTTAGGGATATTGACACATGTTGGAGGCAAGGATTTGTTGGTCGTGTCTTTCATGGAGGTAGTTTTCATTAATTTGCATCATTGATTGCTAAAAGGTAACTAGGTGTTTCTCTTTTAATTGTGTTTATGCCAATTGATGTAATTAATATGATTTAATGATTGTCTTGTATGATTGGTACATGTTTGATTGTTTATTATCATGTTAATTATGTTTTCGCATGTTTGTATATGTTTTAATGCATTAATTATATATCATATGTTACTTATGCGTTAAATATGGGTGTCATGAGCGCAATTAGGGTTTACGAATGACCCCTAATGACGGCATGATAAGCGGTCAAGGGTGTTCTCCAAATTTATAGCTAAAGCTAGTATAACCTTGATGATGATTCGAGTGTTATAGCTAAAGTTAGTACAACTTTAGGTTGTTACTCTAGTTATGGCTGAAACAGGTATAACCTTGGAAATATAAATCAAGGTTATAGTTGAGTCTACTATAACTTTGGAACGCGAGTTAAGGTTATAGCTGGAACGAATGTACCCTAAAATCATTGTCATTATGAAGAGAGAGAATCTAGAGAGAGAGAGCTCTGAATTTTAGGTAAGTTTCCGCCGTCTTTCACAATAATGACGAGAGCTTCTTCGTCTAAACCTTCCTCCGCCATTAAAATCACTCAAAATACCAAAAAAATGTCGACTTTATTGTCTTCTACTCAACCTATTACTAAAAAGACTGGACCTTCACCTTCGGAGGTTCTCAAAGAAAAGAATGTGAATGAAGTTGTTTGCATTGCTCCCTTTGACCTTGAGACTGTTGAGGTTGAGGAGAATGCTGAAGAATAGATAGTTTAAGGGAAGAAAAAACAAAACTTGGCAACTGATGCGTATATTTTATATATGGTTTTTACTCCATTTTTACACGCATTTCTGTGTTATTTATGTGGCGAATAGCTTCAAATGCCCCCGAATAGTCTACTTTGGTTTGTCTTGTGTAAATTGCAGTATGGACTAGAAAGGAGCAAAATCGAGCCTAAACTTGTCTCATTCGCATGCATTTTGGAGAATAAGGAATCGGAGCATGGAATCCATCGCTTAAAGACGCATGAACTGATCTCGGAAGGTGCCAAGGAGTCCATATGCGCTAATATAGGTCGATCGGCCAATTATTTGGTCGATCGAATGCTTTATCCATCAAGAGTTGCTCGATCGAGTTGTTTATCTACTCGATCGAAGTGGCTGATTTGAGAAGTACTCGATCGAACTCATGTGTTCCTCGATCGAGAGGAACTTCAAGATTTGTCCTCAATCGAGTGGTTTCATTTCACTCGATCGAGAGGTTTCCCTTTCTATGCGTGTTTATGCCTAATTACGAGATGAGCTTTGTAATTAGGATATAAGCTAGGTTAAGTAGTACGTTAGACTTCTTCTTCTCTCAGACTACGACACACTCCTCTCTCTCCTATTCTCTCTTTCTTTGAAACCTTACTCGGATCTTACAACTTGTAATTGGTATTTTTATTATTCCTTTAATCTAAATCCTTGATTGGTCTTTATTATTTCTTCTTCCTTAATCCATATTTGTTTTCATTAATATTTCTTTGCTCTTGTTATCATGTTTAATCTTAATTGCTTGTGTGTGATTGTTGTTCCTTCAATAATAATGCATAGCTAATCTCCTTGCTAAGACATAGGGGAGCCATGATTTTAAGAGAAGTGTAAATTGAGTAATTAGGTTTAATGCAAACTTAGTCTATGTTGTTAATCACTACATATAATTGTTCTTGTCTAATTGAGTCGACACAATTAGTTAATAAATTTTGGTAAACCTTGACCCGGATCGGAAGATTGGAAAGGGTGAGACCTGTAGCGAACATTAGAACACTTTAGTGAGGGCGGAAGCTAAGCTATTTGTGTTTTAGGGCGAATTGAGACCGGAAGGAGATATTCATTGCTCCATAGACTACACTTGCATTGACCTGAGATGTTAGATTGCATTGCTAGAGAATCATGGTGAACCGATTGTCTTAGCTGTTTTCTTCATGCTTGCTTTATTCCAGCTCTCTTTCTTTTTCTCTTTCCTTTGATCTCATTAGATTAGAACAACCAATTCAAACCCCTAGAAATTGGTTACCGTGACGGACTTAGTTAAAGCTGACATTTTCCCATCTCCCTGTGGAGATCGACCCTACTTACTGCTAGCTTCTGTTAGTGTATCTAGGTTTTATTTTTGGTACCTGACGACGGTATCAAATTTTGGCGCCGTTGCCGGGGAGGTGGCGTAATTTTGTTGGTTTTATTGAGTTTTTCTCTCGTCTCAATGAATTTATTCCTTGAGATTGATCTCATATTTTTGCAAGTTCTTAATTAGTTTTGCAGGATATCTGTTCTAGAAGAGAACATTGTCGTACCTGCCTTGCTTTAAATTCTATCTGCTAGGATGCCGAATATAGCCAGTCATTCAGAGGCTACAGTGGATTCCCTTCCTAAAGGTTTCCTATTACCCATTACTGATTCGGGGACCTTTGGAATCCACCCCTCTTATATACAGCTGGTTGAGAGAAATCTCTTTAGGGGGTGCCTGGAGAGGATCCTTGCAAGCATATAGAGCTATTTACAGAATACTGCTCCACCATTCCTCTAGCTGCTGGGGTAACGCAAGATAGAGTTAAGAGAGTCCTTTTCCCTTTCTCCTTGACTGATGATGCCCGGGAATGGTTGAGAGACTTGGATAGGGAAGCTGTCGGTGTGACTGACTGGAATTCCCTTGCCTTAGCATTTTACAAACGATATTTCCCACCGCAGCGCATTAATGGGTTGAGAGCTCAAATTACTGCATTTGAGCAACTACCTACTGAAGACCTAAACGGGGCTTGGACTAGGTTCAAGAAGCTCGTCCAATCTGTACCTCATCATGGTTTCAAGCGCTGGTTCTTATGTACCCAATTATACAATGGGTTGTATCCGGACTAGAGCGCTATTCTCGATAATGCGGCCAAGGGGAGATTCCAGAAAAATGTAGAGGATGATCAAGGGTGGCATCTTATTGAAGAAATGGCCATCCACATTGCCGAATATGGAAATCCTCGAGGAAGTAGGTATGTAAATGAGTTGACAATAGCTGAGGTGGAGAGTCCTAGTAGAGGGCTAGGAGGTCCGGAGATTATACAAACTATAAGTATGCATGAACAAGTTTGTGCTATTACTGAGCATGAGATAGTTTGTGGTAGATGCGATACGGAGGGACATGACCCTATTGGTTGTATGGCAGATGTAGAGCGCTTCCGTGCTTATCAAAACTTCAAGCAAGGAGTGCCATTCTGTAAGCTTTATGAGGATTTGACAACAAAAAGTATTTCTAGCCCTCTTACACCAATACCTCAACCGATTGATTCACCTTCTACAAATGGAGAGCTCTCAGAATTGAAGTCCTTAGTGCTAAACTTGACATTACAGCTCGACCAGAAGACCAATAAAAGTGATAATGCCATAATAGAATTGCAAGAGCAAGTGGCGCGTCTCTCGCTCACGCAAGAACAAGCGAATCAATCACCCTCATGTGACCCAATCAATGCCATTAATCTCCGAAGCGGTCTTACTTACGATGGACCGAAAATGCCGGAAGACGGGGTTGTGACAGCTGATGATACCCCGGATAACGAGTTGGAGGAGCAAATAGACGATATCCCTGCTGAATATCATCCTGCAGCTCGATCGAGTGAAATTACAGCTCGATCGAGTGATTTAGCCTCTCCAAGTGTTCGATCGAGTATAATGCCAACTCGATCGAGAAGTGCCCAATTTGAAGATTTCGATCGAGCAGTTAGTTCCTCTCGATCGATTGACTTGGCCAGAAATGTTGTTCGATCGAGTGATTCTGGTACTCGATCGACAGAAGCTGAAATTGAAGAACTCGATCGAGAGATGCATATTCCTCGATCGAATGATTTTTCTGATAAAACAACTCGATCGAGTGAGAAAACTGCTCGATCGAGTACCAGAGCCAGCGGAACTTCAAATTTAACATCTAATTCCGCTACCGTGTCATCTTCCCCTGCTGCGGAGATGTCACGTGCTGATAAAGGTAAAGAGAAAGTCGCGGGCCCACTCATTGCTACCAGGGTTCCCTATCCGGGATGTCTGAAGGATGCTAAGGTCGAGCGACAGTACGGTAAGTTTGTGGACGTGGTGGAGAACATCTAGGTAACTGTTGCTTTTACCGAACTTATTACCCAGGTACCTACTTACGCTAAATTTATGAAAGATATTGTGACGCGTAAGAGAGAGCTTAGTGAATTTGAGACTGTTGCATTTATGGAAGAGTCTAGTAATTTACTTTTAAATAAAGCTCCGCCTAAAATGAAAGACCCGGGTAGTTTCTCTATTACCTGTACTATAGGCAATGAAGTAATAGACAAGGTCTCTGTGATTTAGGAGCCAGTGTCAGTGCCTTGCCCTTTTCTATCTGCAAGAAGCTTAATATGGGTCACCTTAAAATGACTAACATTACATTACAGATGGCTGATCGATTTGTAAGACGACCCTTGGGTATCTTAGAGGACTTTCCTGTCAAAGTGTGGACGCGGGCCCACGGGGGCGCTTGGGAGGAGAACAAGCGTTTGCATTTGTGGAGTCGCCACCAATTTATTGTGGAAAATTGGAAACCGTTCGAATACCTCGTGCCATGTCAAGACACCAAGTAGTGACATGAACACCAAGAACTCGTTACCCTTAGCATTCTATGTCTAGAATGACTCTCGTGGATGCCAATGAACACGGATGTTCACAGAGATCTGGAGTAAGAGGTGAGGGTACGTATTAGGAAGCTCTTTTGATCGAACACCTAATCCCGCCCGCCTCGATAGCGGCCTCTACTAATGATTAGGGAAATTATCTATACTCGATATATTGTCGATTATCTGCATGCAATGTAACATCCAAGTTTTGATCCTAACATAAGAGAATTAGGCTAAGTCGGTAGACACTTAATTTAGCATACAATTAGGTCGAAGTAGGAATTTAAGTTCAATTACATGTGAAGGCATACAAATGGTACAATAAAAGAAATACAATAATGCAATAATGAAAATTACAATAATTACATCGGATTCAATGATTTATGTCGAAAATACTTTCAAAACGGATAATTTGAGAAAGAATAAACAAACGAATTAACGAACAGGAATTAGGCGATAATACGATTAATAGTTAATTAAATACGTAAACTAATTAAACTAGGTCAAAGAAGAACGGAAGTTCAGAGACAGAAGTCAACCTGGAACAGGCACAGCAGAACTGCGCCCTCTAGAAGAGGCGCAGCAGTTGCTGCGTCTGTTCCAAGGCTGAGTTCTGGCTGTGAAGCTGGAACTACAAATCGTTAATATTCGTGGGTGAATTTAATGATTGATTATGATATTCGACTCAGATGAAAGTGATTTAATACATTAATTACATGCGAATGAGTCATAAAAGCGATAAAACATGGATGAAACGAATGTGGATGAATTAATTACATGAATGAAAGATTTGATTAGTGACACGGGTGAACTAAATAGGTTAAATATGACGAATTAAGGACGGATATGACAATAGACGGATGGAAATATATCAAAGGTTGAATTCCAGAAACTCAATATGAATGAATCGAATCTCTATAACCCGGATTGATTTTAATGACGAAAACCCGCAAATATTGGATTATAAGGGATTTAAGTCGGGAATTAACGATGAATTATATACTAACAGTGATAAATAATAGGGTTATTTAATAGGAATACTATGATCTATGGTGGTCCTTCTTAAAATATTATGACCTATGGATTAACTACGAATATAACTAACTATTGTACCACTTCTCTTAAAACAGAATCCCCCTTTATTTTACCTGATGCAGCAGGTAACGATGCCGTGGGGTCCATTTTTTTTGTTTATTTATAACTTCATCCCCTTCCCTTTACATCTCCATTACATCGGTTCTACTTTTGCCCCTTTCTAATTTTTTTCATCTTCCTCCTCAATACTGCAACTTCCCCCTCTCTCCTTTCTCCTTAATTTTTCCTCCATTTTCATATTTATTTATTAATTCCAGCCTTAATAATTAATCAATAATCTCAAGTAAGATATAATTTAAATCAATAATAAGCTACTACCCAGGAATCCTCATCAAGACAAACAAATAAGGTATCCTCCATTTACATCTAAGTTTTATACCTCACAAAATTCACACAAGTAACCGGTAATGGTCTCTCTCACTATATCACCACCACCACCATTATCCACGATCACATATCTCGAATTCAAGACCCCCGTGCATCCATTCTGACAGCCATAATAACACCACCATTCCACAACCACTCAGAATCTAAAGTAAAATTTACCCCCAAATTGAAATGGGGATTTAAGTTTTCGAAAATTACCACCCAGAATGAGAAAGGCTAAATCTTTGGTGACCATTTCGATGTTTTTAGCTGCCTAATTCGATTGGAAATTAAATTTTGATTCAATTCGTTGAAACTTTAAAGAATCTTCAATGACGATAAATGTGTGTATATGTGAAGTTTGCTTCAATGGTGCTGGAGTTACAGAATGTTTGAAAGGCATTGCATTTTATGTCGGTGCTTAAGAAAAGGTAAAGAAGTATGTAGTGGGAAAGTCGAAATATGAATGTTGATTCATCTTTTGCCGAAGGATATTAATTTTGGTTGAGCATGATTGGTAGGTTACAAAGCTGAAGTGGCAGATCTGAGGAGAAGGATTGGTGGCGATGGGTGGTTTCCGTGACCTTGCTTGATGCGCGTTGGTAGTTGGTGCGTGGAGTTGGGTGTACGGGAGCAGCTATGGTGGGTTTCTTAGCTATTTGTGTTTAATGGTTGAAGAAGGTGATACAAGATGTGTGTTTGTAAAGGTAAAAGTTCAGGCAAAAGTTCAGTATAAATCAAACTTAAGTAAAGGAGGAGTAATAAGGTAAAGGTAAAGGAAATAGAAGGAAGAAAGCTGGTTAATAAGTGTGTTTAAAACAAAGGCAACCTGTCATTCCGGTTGCCCTTGCACATATTGTAATATGAGGGGTATGGTGTCATACTTGGTAGTATTCTTAGTTAAATTATAGGTTGTAGTATTTTGAGAAGGGCACCCATAGGTTGTAGTATTCACATTAAATAACCCTAAATAATATGTTATATTGTTATGTTAAAGAATCGAAGAACGAATGAAACAACAAAATAAAAACAAACGAATTAACACAAGACGAAGGAAGAAGAAAGGAAGCAGGAACTGCGGCAGCCTCACGAAGAGGCGCAGCAGGTGCTGCATCCCTTCGAAGAGGCGCAGCGGTTGCTACGTCCTTTCTCGACGTCTGTCTTCTGATAATCCGTAAAAAGGGGTTTTAAACATGGTTTTATAAATCAGTTTTAAGAGTATTTTCGACATAAACCTTACATTAATGATGCAAAAAGTAAATAACAATAAATAAAGAAGGATTTACACCCTCAGACTTACATGTTTGACGAAACGAGATGAACTAAGTTTATGTTTAGTGATGCTCGACTCGAATGTAACGAAAGTGACCTCGTAAGAGGAAAACGATTAAGATTTATTAAGTTGATTATGGTGGAGTTGGTCAAATTGGTCGGTCATGCAAACGAGGCTGGTACTCAGAAGGATCCGAGCTTACGTGGTCGAAAGTTCAAGCACGTAGACGCCAAAAAGTAAGAACGTGGTCTAGAATGCAAAGGGAGAAGAGAAGGGCGGACACTCGCGTGAGAAATATGAGGAGCGAAGGCTCCTATTTATACTAATCACGTGAAGGACTTAGGGTTTTCAGAGAGACTTTGGAAGTGAATCTCGAAAAGATATGAAAAGATACGAAAAATACGCGAGAAAGGACTGGGAAGAGGCGCAGCGATCCGCGTCCCTGAAGAGGCCCAAAGACTGCTGCGTCTGTTCCCAGGTGGTTTCCTCCTGCGGAAGCAAGATTTCCGTGTTTAATTTATGGAATAATGGATTAATCTTATTTTCCTTAATATTTTGTATGAATATTACGGGAAATTCTTTACCAAAGATTAAAAGATTGTGAAATATAGAATAGAAATATCCGGAACATTCCAGAACATTCTGACTCGGGATTTAGCGGTTATCAGAAAATGAAGATGGTTTTAGGCCCGGACTCCAAATGTACTCTAATTACTGTCAAAACGACCGTATCGGCGCGTAGATGACAATTAAGAGGTAGACATAAATGTTTGAGCAATCACTTGATGATAAACTTACGAACTGTCACAAATCGTTCCGCGTACCAAACATGCGGCCCAATCATCACCGGGTGGTTTGTGGGAGGTACAGAAATGAGGTATCTACAGAGCCCCCACTTTGACTGAGACTTGGACAAGGCGAAAGTCAAAGTATAGCCATCAGGTCAATCGAAGATTACAACCTGACGACTATGGCGACGCAAGGCGGCTCAAGGGGTCTGAACCAAGGACCTGTCGTCGGGAACATTTTAAAGTCTGTCGACTATCGGGGAGGGTCGTTTAAAGTCCATTATACTACGTAAGGAAGCTCGCCAGCCATAAGGATAGACCATACCTGAGACTTCTTTCTCGAGACGCTTTCGGAGGTGCATAGGAGCTAAGGGGTAAGCGTAGGAGCTAAGGGATAAGCGTAAGAGCTAAAGGATAAGACCTAAAAGACAAGTAAGGATTGTGGGAAATAATCTGTATACTTCCCTTAAAATTGAAGGATTATAACGAATTTAATTAAGACGATCACAAGTCATAAATAAAATACATAAACAAAATAAAGGATTCAGAAATAACCTTCGGTCCTAGCAAATATGGCCTAAGAAATATCAAAGTAGATATTCGCCTATCAGTTGCACCCAAGACGATATGAGATATGCCTTTTTGATTATGCTAGAAATCGATCAAAATTTACTGTAAAATTTAGGTTTTTGTGTTTTTTCTGATGAGAAGAGGTAAAAGCAATGAGTAGAAAAATTAGGTTAAAAATTCTCTCCCTCATCACCCTATACAACCGAGTATATAGATGATTAGGGTAGATTTTCTTATTTTATTTTTTCGGCCCATATGCTAACCGAAATAAGAGAGGTCCATTTCTTTTTTTTCGGTTTTTACAAAAAATGTATAAAATGTCTAAATTGTCATCTAGTGAGGATCGAACCCATGACCTCTTGGTTTGTGTACCCTCACTATTACCACTATGACACATTCAACTTGTTGATATTAAATATAACTGATTACATTTAATTACGAATTAACAGATTAATTCGTCCAAGCTAACATTACATACATTTAATTAAATATAACTTATCATATTTAATTTACGAATTCACAGTTAATTCGTGTCAACTAATATTATTTAATCTTCATTAAATAATTGTCTCATCAACACATTGACTAACTGTTCAGTCATATTAGGCATCAATGTGATCATATTTCTATAACCACATCTCTCAAACACATCCTGTATGTGTGACCATTAGGGACCAGTTGATCACCGCCATCTGTATGATAATAACGTCAAACTTTCTAGCAAGCCAACCGTTATTAGGTAAACGTTAATCAACTGATTAAATATACGAAGTATACCCTTGTGAACCTGTAAGAGATTTACAAATGTTATCACACTAATTTGTGGAGGACACAAGCTCCAACAAACTCCCACTTGTCCTCACAAGTGTATGTGCGATAACCGATTCTCATATCCTAAAATTTCTCCCACTCAATGTAAAACAATTTGCAAATCCGCATTCACAAAGGTCGTATTTTACAAGCGATCATTATCAAGAGTGGTTTCCCAGACTAGAGAGTAACTTAACTGATAAACGAATCAACATTCGAGCATGGCCATGCATTTCAGTTACAACTCCTCGAGTGGCCCTGAGAAATAACTATACCTGATAAGGGTTGGATATTTTCCTCAACTCGAATCCTGCAGATGTAAGCACAGTATGAAATGACTCGAAAAAAATCTACTTAGCCTCCGATTCACGGCAGACCGTGAGAAAGAAACCAAAGTCACCCAAAAACTGCCTTAATCTCAAGAGACAGTCGATAGTCAAAAGAATCGACTCTAGGAACACAATGGATGTCCTATCCACGACCTGGCACCAAATGTTTTTAAACATTTAGGACTCCATTACTTTGTCACAAAAAGTTGTCCTACGAGGTATCGTTATAATCTCGCATCTGTGATCGATCAGTCAACCGTTTGACTTATGGCTCGTTGAACCCACCATCAATCGACTGCACAATATAATAGCCGGAGTTATCAGCTCACATTGGCGATTACGGACCAAAACAAATATAATGTAATTCAGTTCACTTTGTGGCGTTCAATGTTGTCAGTACAATCCACATGAAAAACAAAATATTATATATAAAACGATGAAGTTATAAATAGTATATATGAAAAAGATAATGTATCAAATCCATAATCAAGTACTACAACTCAGGAACGCGTTTAATTCCCATGGAATTAACGTGCCCTACATGCTTATCATAATTCAATGATTCAGTAGTAGAATCTGCAACAACACTCTGTCTGGAACTCTTCCAGCTGACCGCAGCACCATTAAGAGTAAATACGAACCTTGACTGAGATTTTGAATCATCTCGATCCGTTTGGAAGCTAGCATCTGCGTAACCGGTTGCGCATAGCTTAGTATCTCCTCCATAAGTCAATACCCTATCCTTAGTCCTCCGTAGGTACTTGAGGATATTTTTAACAACTATCCAGTGTGTTTCACATGGATTCTTTTGGTACCGACTCGTCATACTCAATGCATATGACACGTCTGGACGTGTGAATATTATGGCATACATGATTGATCCTATTGCAGATGTATAAGGAACACGACTCATGCGCTCAATCCCTTCAGGCATCGTGGGTGACTGAGACTTGCTCAACTGCATCCCAGACGTCATTGGAAGGTTCCCCTTCTTGGAGTTGGTCATGCTGAACCTCTCAAGAATCTTATCCAAAAAAGACTCCTGACTTAGTGATAAGGTCCGTCGTGATCTATCTCGGTAGATACGGATTCCCAAAATGCGTTGTGCCTCACCCAGATCTTTTATCTGGAAATGGTTCTTCAACCATTCTTTAACCGAAGATAGGAGAGGAATGTCATTCCCAATCAAGAGTATGTCATCAACATACAATATCAAGAATACAATCTTGCTCCCACTCGACTTGATATATAAGCATGGTTCTTCGACCGATCGAGTGAAACCATACTCTTTTATCACCTGGTCGAAACGATGATTCCAACTCCGAGAAGCTTGCTTAAGTCCATAAATGGAACGCTTAAGCTTGCATACTTTCTTTGGATGTTCAGGATCTATGAAACCTTTGGGTTGCACCATGTACAACTCTTCCTCCAAATAACCGTTTAAGAAGGCGGTTTTCACATCCATTTGCCAAATCTCATAATCATGAAATGCGGCAATCGCTAAGATTATCCGAATGGAACGTAGCATGACTACAGGTGCAAAAATCTCATCATAATGCAATCCGTGCACTTGAGTGAAACCTTTTGCCACAAGTCGTGCCTTATAGGTATCTGGTTGCGCGTCTACAGAACGCTTTATTTTGTAAAGCCATTTGCACTGTAGAGGTTTTACCTTATTAGGTAAATCAACTAGATCCCATACGTCATTCTCATACATGGAGTCCATCTCGGATTGTATGGGTTCGAGCCATAACTTTGAGTCGGAACAGGTCATAGCACCTTTATAGGTAACGGGTTCATTACTCTCTAGGAGTAAAACGTCATTCTCCTCGACCATACTAATGTATCTGTTCGGAGGATGAGAGACTCTACCCGACCTTCTAGGTTCCTCAGGAATGTTAACCGTATCATCAGTTGGAGGAACAACTTCCTCCATCTGTTCCTCGGTTGTTGGTTCTGGAATCTCCGACAGCTCGAAGGTTCTATTACTCGTCTTGTTCTCGAGAAATTCTTTCTCTATGAACGTCGCACTAGCCGCAACAAAAACTCGATGTTCGGTAGGCGAATAGAAGTAATGACCAAATGTTCCTCTTGGATAACCTATAAAGTATGTCTTGATCGATCGTGGGCCGCGCTTATCCTCGTGTCTCCACTTGACATAAGCCTCGCAGCCCCAAACCCGAATAAAGGACAAGTTAGGGACCGTTCCCTTCCACATTTCATATGGAGTCTTGTCGACAGCTTTAGTCGGACTTCGGTTAAGTATAAGAGCAGCTGACAAAAGAGCAAAACCCCATAATGAATCAGGCACTACCGTGTGACTCATCATGGATCGAACCATATCAAGTAAGGTTCGATTTCTCCGTTCGGACACACCATTTAATTGAGGTGTTCCAGGTGGAGTTAACTGTAGAACGATTCCACAGTCTTTAAGGTGTTGATCAAACTCATTTGAAAGATATTCGCCACCCCGATCTGAACGGAGTGCTTTAACCTTTCTACCTAGTTGGTTCTGTACCCTGTTCTGGTATTCCTTGAATTTCTCAAAGGACTCAATTTTATGCTTCATTAAGTAGACATATCCGTATCTACTCAAATCGTCCGTGAAAGTGATAAAATATCTATAGCCATCTCTAGCGGTAATTGACATAGGTCCACAAACATAAGTATGTATGAGTCCTAATAGGTCACTAGCGCGCATTCCTACACCTTTGAAGGAAATTCGAGTCATCTTGCCAATGAGACATGATTCACACGTGCCATATGTAGAAAAATCGAATGCGGGAATAGTCCCATTATCGACGAGTTTCTTCACGCGTTTCTCATTTATGTGTCCCATTCGACAATGACATAGATAGGTTTGATCTTTGTCACCAACATTTATTTTCTTATTATTCACGTGTAATACTTCCGTGGTTTGATCTAAGATGTAAATTCCATTCATGGAAACTGCTTTGCCATAAATCATTTCATTAAAAAGAAAATACAGGTATTATCCTTTATTGAAAATGCAAAACCATCTATATCGAGTACGAAAATAGAAATAATGTTCTTAGATAAACTGGGTACATAGTAACAGTTATATAAAATAACTCAAAACCACTAGAGAGTTGGATTACATATGTTCCCTTCGAGACTGCAGCAACTCGTGCTCCATTCCCGACTCGCAGGTCCACATCACCCTTTTCGAGAGGTATGATGTTCTTTAGGTCCGGCAAATTATTACACAGATGAGAACCACAACCAGTATCAAGTACCCAAGTTCCGAAACTTGTATGGTTAATCTCAATCATATGAATATAAGATGACATACCAACAGGAACGACGCGGCCTGCTTTGATGTCCTCACGGTACACTGGACAATTCCTCCTCCAATGTCCAGTCTTGTGACAATGGTGGCACTCAATGTCACCGCCCTTGCTCTTTGCCTTGCCCTGTGTGCCACTAGTCTCACCGGGCCCACTCTTACCGTTTTCTGGCTTCTTAAACTTTGGCTCACCTATATCTAGGTCGCCATGAGTCTTGCCCTTACCTTTACCCTTGTTGAAAATTGTGAGAACATCCTGCTTCACACTCCCACTCAATTTCATATCCTTCTCGGTCTGTACGAGAAGGGAGTGTAGCTCATGAGGACTCTTTTTCAAGTCATTCATGTAGTAGTTCGCCCTGAAAAGGGCAAAACCATCGTGAAGAGAATGAAGCATTCGGTCTATGACAATGCTCTCACTGATTTTACAATCAAGTGCCTCCAGCTTCTCGACATTCTCAATCATGTGAAGAATGTGTGGGCTAACCGGTTGGCCCTTCTGGAGTTTTGCATCAAAGAAGCGACAGGTATGCTCATAAGTAACGATTCTCGGTGCCTTTGAGAACTCGTTAATGAGCGTGGTGAAAATCTTGTTTGCACCCTGAGTAATGAAGCGTCTCTGCAAATTGGTTTCCATTGCAAAGATGAGTACGTTCTTTATCGCACCCGCTTCCATAACGAAGTCACTATAAGCGAGTGACTCGTTGACTCCTGCATTGGGGCCTGGGTTGACCGGTATTGGCTCAGTTAAGTACTTGAGCTTACCGTCAGTAATGGCAGCATTCCGTAGTGCCGCCTCCCAGTCCGCAAAGTTGGACCCGTCGTTTTTCAGACGTGTGAACTGATTCATCTGGTCCATAAAAATTTTAAGCCAGGACGCGCGATCAAGTGTGGCACTAGGCATTGGGATTGCGTTATTTCCAGCCATTTCGTTGTAACAGTATTATGAAAAAATAATCGTGTTCTACACTGCGAGAAGAAGAATAAAAATAATAAGCATGTGCATCGTTTATATTTTTAAGTCTAATGAACTACTGTCATAACGCGAAGCTCAAAAACATTTATACAATTGATAAGCTAACCTTTTAGCTAATTCTACCGTTAGAATTCTTGGTCGATAAATTTCTGTAAATTCTATCTTTAGTCCATCATAATCACGAGAAACTCTTCGGACTATGATGTTGAGGTAAACTAAGTCAACACAACTACTTACCCAACGTAGAAGGGGTCATATTACGCCTACCGACGAAGAAGGGATTCATAGTTGTTTGCCCTTATAAAGACTAATCTCAATTTCCGTTTTAGAGGAAGATTCCATCAACTTTATTTTAATTCATTTTAAGTGAACTAATATCTAGCATGCGAGAATGAATAAACTAAGGTGATGGCTTAAAGACTGTGACATCTGTATGTCCATGAAAACTAACATACAACCTATATGAGTCAATTTTCATGCATTTTATTAGTAGGTGGTTTGGTTTTAGGCGGAATATGATGCATAAACTAACATGTGAATGAAAAGCAATAAGAATGAAAAACGTAAAAATAGTAAAAGTCCTAGTGTGGCCTATCCTATCAAAATGAACAATAAATACAAGTTTGGAATCCTTCTTGGACCCGAGAAGCTTGTCTTGATGTTCCATCTTGATCCATGTAGTGGGAGTGAGCTCCAATCTCCATCTTTAGTCTTCTTTTGAAAATTACAATAAATAAAATTTACATAATAAACCTATTTATTACATTCTAATTTCAAAACCCAAAAACTAAAGAAAAATAAAGGAGATTCGAGATCTCATAATTACATTAAAAATTATGTTTCCTTCATTACGAAAACATAATTTGACTAAGGCCACACTAAGTATTACAACTGATTGCAAAAATACGTAAATTAAATTCATTCAATCGATTCATTCAACAAAAATAAAATATAATGCATCAACTAAAATAAATTAAACATACATGACACAATTCCTTAATTATGTTGATTAATTTATCCAAACCACCTATTTAAATTAACAAATTAAGTGACAATTCCTCAATTAATCACATTAATTTCAAACTTATTCATATTAAACTTGTAATATGAATTTAATCCATCAATATTTTAAACTGCTTTAAAATAATTAGGTATCTTTTAATTATGAACCGCTTCACAATAATTAATTGGCCCAAAAAAAACTTTAAAATTAGCTCGGTAAAACCGAAACAACTCAAAAATAATCTTTCTCTCGGTTTTACAGCTAAAACCAATTTTTTTTTTTTTTTATAAACTGTCCAACCGTGAACAGTAACAGTAAAAAAACAACCCAATTTTTTTTTCTTTTTCATTTTTGTGGCAAAAACAACAAGACAAAAACAGCCCGTTTTGTTTTCTTTTTAAACTCGGCTTTATCTGTAAAAACCGAAACACATAATTTTTTTTTTTATGAACTGCTACAGTGAACAGTAACCGAAACGTGAATAGTAACAGGAAAAAAAAATTCTTACTTTTCTCGGATGCTTTTCAAATCGGCATAAACAAAAACAGCCGCAAAAAAACTTTAATCGATTTTTCAGGAGAAACCGAAAGAAAGAAAAAAAACAGAAATTTTTTATTTTTTTTTAAAAATACCGTTCATCCGTGAACAGTAACGGAAACGAAAAAAAATCCACGGCTCAAAAAAAAATTCCAACCGATTATATTTTTTCGCAAACCCTAATTATGGTTCACAAACAATTTTATGAGAATCATCAAAATTAAAATTCGTGGACTTGCTCTGATACCACTTGTGGGAAATAATCTGTATACTTCCCTTAAAATTGAAGGATTATAACGAATTTAATTAAGACGATCACAAGTCATAAATAAAATACATAAACAAAATAAAGGATTCAGAAATAACCTTCGGTCCTAGCAAATATGGCCTAAGAAATATCAAAGTAGATATTCGCCTATCAGTTGCACCCAAGACGATATGAGATATGCCCTTCTGATTATGCTAGAAATCGATCCAAAATTTTCTGTAAAATTTAGGTTTTTGTGTTTTTTTCTGATGAGAAGAGGCAAAAGCAATGAGTAGAAAAATTAGGTTAAAGATTCTCTCCCTCATCACCCTATACAACCGAGTATATAGATGATTAGGGTAGATTTTCTTATTTTATTTTTCCGGCCCATATGCTAACCGAAATAAGAGAGGTCCATTTCTTTTTTTTCGGTTTTTACAAAAAATGTATAAAATGTCTAAATTGTCATCTAGTGAGGATCGAACCCATGACCTCTTGGTTTGTGTACACTCACTATTACCACTATGACACATTCAACTTGTTGATATTAAATATAACTGATTACATTTAATTACGAATTAACAGATTAATTCGTCCAAGCTAACATTACATACATTTAATTAAATATAACTTATCATATTTAATTTACGAATTCACAGTTAATTCGTCTCAACTAATATTATTTTATCTTCATTAAATAATTGTCTCATCAACACATTGACTAACTGTTTAGTCATATTAGACATCAATGTGATCATATTTCTATAACCACATCTCTCAAACACATCCTGTAGGTGTGACCTTTAGGGACCAGTTGATCACTGCCATCTGTATGATAATAACGTCAAACTTTCTAGCAAGCCAACCGTTATTAGGTAAACGTTAATCAACTGATTAAATATACGAAGTATACCCTTGTGAACCTGTAAGAGATTTACAAATGTTATCACACTAATTTGTGGAGGACACAAGCTCCAACAAGGATTGTGCTAGGGTGTGGGATCCCAAAGGAAATCATCAATGGGAAGGAGGCCCAAATATAATTTCAACCCGAGAGGTAACTAAGGCTTGAGTGTAAGAACTCTACCGGTCTAGGAACTTCTGGAGAACGACACCTGTATCGCATTCCGTGGGGAAACAAGAAATATAGTGAGTAGCAGGATACAGGCGGGAACTGCTGGGAGAAATCTACTTGGGTCGTTTTCAAACAAACTTCAGAAGAACTCGAGAAGAATGATTGTATGTCGTGAACTCTCGTTGGGGAAACCTTATCAGGAACTTATCTCCATGTCTCAAGAGGGATTGTCTATCCGCTTACTCTCGCTGGGGGAATATAATGAAGGCGTGTCGAAACACCTGTCGGGGAATATTTGCTCGTTGTGACAAGCAAAGTCTTGGAAGCGATAAATAATGTAGTGCACGATAGTCTGTAGTTGGCTTAGAAATGCGGGTCTGAGCGAAGAATAATTGTCAAACGGACCAAAAACGATAAAATGGCATCGGGGAAGAGGCGCACCAAAGATGGGCCCACAAATAACGAACTCATAACGAATTTTTGAAAATTCGTATGAAGGGAAGCTGAGGAATAGGCGCAGCAAGAGCTGCGTCTCTTGGAAGAGGCGCAGCGCCTGCTGCGTCTATTCCTGGAGGTGTCTTTCCTGCGTAAAAACGCGATGAAACATGGGTTTCATTTCATTATTTCAAAACACAAAATCATCAATTTCTCTCATACTCAACCAATTCCGCCAAAATTTGATCCAAAAGCTTGCATTTACCATGACTAATCGAGGTATGTATATCATTCTTGCATTAATCTTCTATAATGGACGAATTGGATCGACAAAATTTAGGGTTTTCAACCCTAAAATGTCGAAAATTTGGGGCTTTTCCCCCAAATGATCTTGCCTTGTAAAATTGACCTTGTAAATGGCTAATTGGTAGTATAAGGATCATAACCATGTATTTGTTTCGAATTTTCGTTGAGTTTTGGGCATTTGAGTGAAATTGAGATGGTTTCACAGCTAGACCGTAAATTGCTTCGAAAATGGCCTTAGGATTGCCCATTTGCGATGAAACTTGATACTTGGAATCCTTGGATGACGGGTAAACTTTCTACCATCTCGGAATTTTGGTTTGTGACGGCTTTTTCAGGACACTTTTCTAGGGCATAATTGCCGTTATAACGAAATGCTGTCGAAATTCCGACTCGAACCCATGACTAGGCTTCAACTTAGGCTTGACTTAATCCAAATTACCACATGAGTGATCGGTTTTGTGGGAAAATTGCCAAAGATGGCGAGAAAAGAGCGACTTCGGGGCTTCTAAAGCTCGAAAATCCCCTAACCAAGGCTTGTCGTCATTTGACGCGGCCTAAAATTACTTTAACGTTGCAGGTGACGAGGCTTCTACTTCTGGGAGAGCTCCCATGGACATAGACACAGCCGTTGATGCTTCTCGTGCTCTCGAGGAGGCAGTCGCTGAGGAGGAGGTGGAGGAGGAGGAGGCCCCGAGGCGGACCAACGTTGGGCGAGGCGGTCGTCAGCTGATGGGAGCACCTGCGTGGGCTGAGACCTGGGATAACATGCACTTGCTTTGGGCTGCGGAGGGTCACCTGTCCTATAGGACGGTGAAGAGCTTGGTAATCTTGGATTCATTACTCATCATTCACCTTCTTTCATTTCATTTGCTCATATATTTTCCAATTTCATTCAAACTAAAGATAGCTTTTGTTTCAAATCACAATAGGAGGCCGGGAACATCAGTTCATTCTCGGGCTACACGACGGCGATGGAGTGCTACGAGAGGCTGTCGGCGGAGGAGCGAGCCATGATCGAGCGGGGGGCATTCGGCGCCCTGGTGCAGGCTTGGAGGGATATCGCGAAGAGGAAGCTGCGGGCTAACCTTAGCCTGGTCCGCGCTTTCTTGGACCAATTCTGGGATACGACTTCCACTTTTCACATGCCTTTTGGTGAGGTGGGAGTCACGTTGGAGGACTACGGCATTATCTCTGGTCTGCCGTGTGGGACTGAGGTGGTGAAGTGGCCGGAGACTGCCATGAGGGTGGACTCGGCCGAGGCTAGGAGGTTGATCGGCTGGAACTTGGCGCCCGAAGGTCACATAAAGATGCATGGTTTGGTGCCTAGTTATTATGTCCGAGACTACTTTGCGGGAAGACCCGGCGCGGGTGGTGATTGACGGGAGGCGACGGCTCCTCCTCCCCGTCTGGTGACCCGACTGAGGGCCCGTTTGTGGCTTTGGTGGTTTCTGTCTTCGATCTACCTCGGAGACAAGGGAGAGAGGCTGTCGACGAAGCTCCTTCCCTTTCTTTCTGACCTGAGCTCCCTAGGATGTTGGGACTGGGTCACTGCTGGTTTTGCGGTCCTCATCCGCTTCATGAGGGCCATGGTTTGTCCGGAGTTGATAGAGAAGGGGACTTCTCCTGGTGCTGTCGGCCCTGGACTACTGTTGGAGGTATGACCCTTCATTTGGACTAAAATCACTTCTTTTCTTTATCGAATTACGAAAGATCGTTATTGACCATCTTGCATCACAGGCGTGGGTGTACTCCTACTTTCCGAGCCTCTCGCCCAAGAGGACGGAGCAGCTGGAGAGGGCCTATCCCATTGTGAGGGATTAGGTGATGTGTCGCATGAAGAGCAAGCGTTCCTCTCACGGCGTCTACCGGCGGGACGTGAACGCTCTTCAGCTGGACAGTGTGAGCATCTCACTTATATTCGTTTTGCTTCTTTATTACTTTTTACCGATCATAAGAATGATTTCTTGCTTGTCTTTTCCCAGTGGGTGCCCAGGCCTTGGGCGGAGTACGCTGGCGCTCCTCCTTTTGTGGCTGAGGTCCTTCGACCCAGGAGCTCGAGCCGGTTGCTGCTGAGGACGTCGATGGGTCCTGTGTGGTACTTGGGCGAGCGCTTGGCTCGTAAGTGCTCTCAGGATGTCTTGACGGTTCCCATCGATCCTCCTAGGACGATGTTTAGGGAGTCTTCTGAGGCTGAGAGGGAGGCTGACTTGGCTGGCGTTGGTGGTGACGCCCTACTGCTTCCTGGTGAGGACTACTCGGCGTTCCTCTACGGGAGGTTAGCGTATTGGCTGATTGTGGTAAGTATTTACTCTTCTTATGACCATTTTGAAAGCATGATGAATGATCATCGATTTAATGGCAACCCTTTGTCTTTGCAGGAGGTTGAGGTGGCGGGCATTGAGCCCCCAGAGTACCCCAAGACCCTCGAGTACACTGACGCGACCGGGAGGACGACGATCTCCGAGCTGCGTGACTTTGATGTGGCTGTGACGGATGCTGACTTTGACGATTGGCAGCATCTGATTCGGAGGGTGAGCCTCTAATTTGTATGATTTTTGTGTAAGAACACATTTGATTGAACTTATCCAATTATTGAGAACCTCTTTTTGAAAATGCAGGTTGCGCTGTCCTGGTTTGTGGCGTTATGGAGAGTAGCCAACCGGCTGCGAGCTACTGCCGTCGAGGCACTTGTCGGCGGTCGAGGTCGTCAGGTATGAACCTTTCGCCTGCTTCATTTTCTAGTTTTCCAATTTTTCTTATGATTTCTTGAAATGATTGACATGAGCCAATTTGTTGTTTGCAGAGGGAGCGCGAGCTGGAGCGAGAGTTGGCCCAGTCTCGGGAGGAGACGGCTCGTTTGCTGAGGGAGCTCGAGGTCCGCGATGCCGAGGTTGCTGCTCTCGAGGTGAGAGTTGCGGAGTTAGGCGGCGACCGGCAGTAATTTTTGTTGTTGTTTGTTTGTTCTTGGTTGTATCTTGCACATTTGTACATTTTAGGACCTATATTTTGGATATTTTGTACTTTGCTTGGGGCTCGAGCCCCATGTTTGTTGTACATATCCCTCTTTTGGTTGTATATATGATGGCCTGAGTGCCTTTGCTGCTGGGTTGTGTAGTTTGTTCCTGCTGGTTAGCTTTGAACAGGTTTGGTAGATGACGGTTTACGCCGTCATGATGCCGAAATTTACATAGAAATCACATAGAACATGTATGCATACATATGGCCTAAATTAGCGCATAACGAATGACTCAAAAGTGCAAAAAAATGCGAAAATGCAAGAAATATGCCGGAAATGACCGGACGGTAGGGAGGGTTACCCTCCAAAAAAATGAAAAAATAGAAATCTATAAGTTATAAATGTAATGTAGGACGGGGGTGGAGTGATTCCCCAAAAAAGAAATAAATAAAAGAAATATATAAGTTTGAAATAAATTGTATTAAATTGGAGAAATGATTCCCCGAAAAAAAAAAATAGAAAGAAATATATAAGTGTGCTAAAATGACGAAAATGCTGATATTGCCTCGAGATGCGTGCCCGCGGAAATAGGAAACATGGACTATGGTAATTTTGACGTATTTACCAAAATAATAACCCGTACGAATAGGAAATTATTCGGTAAGGAATTTAGGAAAGATCCAACGCGGAAACTTACAGAGACATTGCTGAGGAAGAGGCGCAGCAGGAGCTGCGTCCCTTTGAAGAGGCGCAAAGGCAGTCTTTGCGCTGTTCCCCGGTGTATCCGTCCTGGCGGATTTTAGGAAACAGATTTTAGTATAAATAGAAACATCGATAGAGGTTTTATTCACACAATTCTTCCGTCTCTTCCTTCGTCTTATTACATAAAACTCTCAAAACAATCCTTCATTATGAATACTCTTGAAATTCGTCTAAAAGAGTGGACCAATGAGTTTTCCAACGTGGAGAAACACGACATGGGTGCTTATAATCTTGGATCATTGTTGAGTTTGAAGCTTATCAAGGTGGTCAAACCATTCCTAGATGCGTGTCTTGATTATTGGGACCCGAATTATCACGTTTTTGCTTTCCCCGGAGGTGACATTTGCCCATTTCCTGAAGAAATTGCTGCGATCGGTGGGTGGGACCCAGAACACTTGCCCGCTATTCCTTCTACTTCACAAGGGTATAAGAACAAGTTTAGAGACTTGCTTGGGGTTACAAGAATTGAGGTGGACCGTTTAGTGACCTCGAAAGGAGTGCGAATGTTGGACTTTATTGACCGATTCATTAACAAGGCCGACCCCACCATCTCTTATGTTGCTAGGCGAAGGGCATTCGGATTTTGCTTGTTACATGTATATGTCCTTCAAGGGCATGTTGATGAGGATTTGAGAGGTGATCCCCGTCTTCTGGGCCTAGTTGAGCAAATGGAACTACGCAGGAGCCTAGCCTGTTTATGTTTAGGAGAGATCCTATTGGGTTTAGATAACGGGAAAGCCAATCGTGACCTACCTTATTTGGGAAGTCCCATTATTTTGCAGGTAAAAGAACCCCTTTTTTTTTTCGTTTCTTCTCCGTTTTTTTTTCCCGTTTCCTTTTTCCGTTTTTTTTTTTCCGTTTTTTTTCCGTTTTTTTTTTTTCTAATACCCGCTTTTGGTAGGTCTGGCTTATGGAGCGCCTTCGATTGATCAAGCCCCCAGTTCATGTTCATTCTTATCATGCTCGCTCAATTGCAATGAGGACCAGGCTTTACATGGTGTACTTCACTCTAGTGTGCAACTACTGGGAAAACAAATTGAAGAGTGATGATGGCCCTTTGATTAGGTGGGTCGTACCATGGTGGCATCTCAAATCTGTCACCAGAGTATCTTCCTTGGATCCTACCCGATCTGTGCGCATTCCTGGCTTGGAATTCATGGTATGTGATACGGTCGTTATGTACCAAAAATAAATACCTAGCTACTACTAACAGAAGCTAGCGGTAAGTAGGGTCGATCTCCACAAGGAGGCGGTTTACTATCTACTTGTCTATTCTATCTGTCTAATGTCACAATGTGGGGGGTTTGATTGTTTAAACTAAACTAAAGAGGCGAAGGCAAGAGCAATAAAGATAAGAGAAATTAACAGTAAGAGAAGGGAACTAGGACTTCGGGTCATCAATGAACGTCAGTTAATTGCAGGTAAGGTCACAGATTAGTCGATGTGTCGGTCTAAGGGGCAATGAATATCTCCTTTCGGTCTCAATTCGCCCTAAAATGCTATTAGCCAATTTTCGCCCTCACTAAAGCATCCTATTGTTCACTGCGGTTCTCACCTCTTCCAACCTTTCGGTCCAGGTCAAGGTTTACCAATATTAAAAGGCTAATTGCTTCGAATCAACTAGCATGATACAGTTAAAGCAGCGATAACAACATAGACCTAACTACAACGACAGATCTAATAACCTAATTAGCAATTAACATCGGTCTATTGAATCACCTAATCCTAGCAGAGGAATTTAGCTAGACATAATTAAATAAAGAACAAGAACAAAAGGGAGAGATAAGGAAGAAATAAGCATTAAATAAGAGTAAAGAGAAAGATTAGATTACTGAATTAATGATCCGGAAATAAGAGGAACAAAGTAACAGGGAAAAGCAGCGTCCGAACCAGAATAAGAGGAAAGAAGGGAGAGATTACAAATGACGTCTAACTTCCTATTTATAAGAAAATAGGAATTATTTAACCTAATTGACGGAAATAAACTAAAAAGCCCAAGCCCGTAGGATAAACCACTCGATCGAGTGATTTAGAACCACTCGATCGAGCAAATCCTGGCTCAAACCGTTCGATCAACCAAAAGAAGTGCTCGATCGACTAACCCTTAATATGAAACTGGTCGATCGACCATCTAAAGTACTCGATCGACTGATTATTTGACCTAAAACCACTCGATCGACTAGTAAAGTACTCGATCGAGTGCTTCTTGACTTCAGCAGCTATAAAATCTCGTTAGTTTGACTTTGACTTGTCCTTTTAGCTCCCGAAAAAGCTTCACGCATCCCAAGACAGCAATATTTCCGCTGCAAATTCACTCTTCCTCCAAATGCATGCAAAACGGACGATAAATGGCTTGATTTCACTACTTTCTGGTTCATTCCTGCAAATAAGACAAAATAACCCAAAGTAGCATATTCGGGGCATTTCGTAGCATAAACTACGATAAAAGCATGGAAATACGTGCATAAAAAGGCCTAAAAAGACTATATAAAATGCACGTATCAAATCTCTCCAAACCAAACCTTTACTCGTCCTCGAGTAAACTAAATGCAAACTAATGGAACGGAAAAGATAACTCAGAGCTAGCTACAAATGCCCATTTAAACCGATTTAATGCAAGCAATTAACACTTATAGCAAACAGTCAAATGCAAACGAGTTGTAAGATGTTTATAATAAAGCTGAACCGTCGACCTTGCAAGACCTTTAATAATGGACTCTCACGGGTCACTCTTCTCTCATGAAGCAAAGGGTGAACATATATATGTAAGAGAGAAAGAAAGATAGTCGCTCACCTAAACTACGACCTACATAACATGCATCCAACTAATATGATAGACAATTCTAGCTACCGTACACACATTCCAACCAAACAAGGTCCTGTCACAGCCGAGGGCTTACAAAAATATGGTAAAGTGAGGCAATGGGTAAGAAAAGGCAAAATAATTATGGGAATGTGGAGGTATAGGTGATCAAGCTAGTACCTAAACAGAACCATATGACGACATCCATTTCCAACTCAATTATGAATTAAGTACATATGCCCTTCATTTGGCACAAAACTCACCAAACCGAACTGAAAATACTCCTCAATAAATGTAAATAAAGCATAGGAGTAGAAACCGGTAACAAAACAAACTCTTTTTTTTTTTCCTTTCTATTTTTTTCGGTTTTTTTTTCTTTTCTTTCTTCACGTCTTTTTCTGTTTTCTTTTTTCATTTTTCATTTCTTCACATTTTTTTTCTTTTTCACATCTTTTTTTATCAACGTCCTTTTCTTCATAGATTAACAACTCCGAATCAACAAATACAAGCCAAACTTGGCACAATGAAATATATACCGCAGAAACATACACTAAACTAGCTTGGCAAGGCAGGCTAAATTTGGAATGTAGCTAAGGGTCAACAGGCAAATTTGGCTAATGTGGAGTTAAATGGGTAAAATGAAAGAAAAGGGAATGTAAGCACCTCCCTGCATGTGACACCAACCACTAACCCGAATGTATGACGGCAAAAAGCAATTGAATTTCATATATGTGCAAATTGATGAACATGTTATGCAAGGAGTAACTACTCACAATCCTACATGAAACCGGTCACAAATGACACCAGTTTATAAGGCTCTAATCCTTAGAATTTATAAGTAGGTTGCCAAAATTTCAGGTCAAGTCTATTTGTTCAGCTAAATTTTAACATTAACTCGTAGATATGCAAAAGAAGAAGCTAAAAGATATAAATTTATTGCAAGGCTTAAGTAAAAGATAAATTACAGTGCAATTTCATCATAGAAATCTACCGTTCCGACTCCACCTACATGCTAAAATAAACGTGAAATTTTTTGAATTTTTTGAATTTTTATGGAATTTTAAATTTTATATGAAAAATAAACAACAATGCATACGGAAATTAAACGTGATAATAGAAATGCAAATAAAAACAAGATGCAGACACAGATATGGATGCATAACCTCCCCAAACCAAACCGTGCAATGCCCCCATTGTACCAAAACATGGAAAGGAAATGCAAACTAAAGGAGGAAGAGAATAAATACGGAAAGCTCACAAGATTGCGCGAATAAGGGACCTCCCCAAACCAGCCATGAACATGGGAGGCTGCTAAAGGCCCGGAATACCGTCACAGGAAGCTAATCCAAGTCAAAAACACTCGATGGCACTCGAACAGTGGTCGATCGAGTGGGTTACGTTGGGAATCCATAAATGCTCGATCGAAAGGAAATTAGGTCGATCGAGTAGTTCTCTCTTTGCAGGTGCTCGATCGAGTAGAACAACTGCTCGATCGAGAGGATTTATCAGCAAAAGTGCTCGATCGAGTACAAAAAGTACTCGATCGAGTGATCCTCAGTGTGTTCCTGCAAAACGCAATAAAAACAGCCCGCAAACTAACAAAACAAGCATACTGATATAGTCTATGGTATGAAAACCATTTATTACAACTGAAATGAAATAAAAATGCAAAATAAAAACTCCGGGTTGCCTCCCGGGTAGCGCTAGCTTCAGCCAGGTCCCAGCTCGACCTTCTTTTTCTTCGAGCCTCTCTAAACAGTCATAATCAAAACAGCTCAAAGCACGCAACATTAAATCATAAATCTGCGCATGTGCTACACAGAAATGTAAGTAGCACCACAGTGGAATAAAGAAATAGAAAATAAAATTGTACAACCGTTTAAGCCTAGCAAATTTCCTATGTGAGCTCCTAAATTTATCCACAAAATAAAGGAGCGCAGGAGCAATTGACAATAAGTTAGGGCTCCGTTTCAGATTAACAGTTTTGAAATGATAAGGACTGTGAAAAATCGTTAAATTAATTGACCTACTGGGGAGGGGTAAAGCATTAGAATACGAAGCATAAGTCAAGTAAGGCAATGTACTATTTAAACAGACGATAATAGAATTACCGTCTACTACCTCGGGTTGGTTGCTCTCAACGATGGAATCATAGATAAAGGAATTTATTACCTCTTCCGTGCTAGGAGCAATTACCGACTCAGCTGCTTCCTCGTCAACCACCTCAGTGGATTTCATCCCGTAAATCGCAGCCTCAAGTGCATCTAACTCGGCTTTGAATAAGGGGGATTCACCGTATCCATTATCATCATCAAAATTGTCGTCTAAAATGAACCCAAGCAACAAATCATTGCTCTCGCTGGCCAACTCACTCGATCGAGCAAAATTATTACTCGATTGAGGACTTCCCTCCTGATTTTCACTCGATCGAGTGTTTTGAACCACTCGATCGAACAACTTTTCTGGAAATTCACTCGATCGACTAATAAAAGTCACTCGATCGAGTGATTCTTCCTGTATAGCACTGAAATCCTCCTGTAAGGCAGTGAAATATGATAGAAATTCATTATCCGAGTCATAAAAATCATCCTCAGCATTGGGCAACATGGTTTCTTCATGGGGAAAACCGATCTCGATACAGTATACCTCTTCTCGTTGTCAACTATCTGACTCAGCAACTAACTGAGCTATTTCAGAGTTCAGCTCCGCCATGTCTTATCAAATCGCGAAAAAGTGTCTCTATCACCTTCTTGCACTTGGAATGCAAGTGCCTTCATTAAAGAGTTCAGCTCCGCCATGTCTTCTTCCCGAATATCAGGAGGATCTTGTTGCGGTGGCCAGACAAACGGAGGCTCTTGGTAGCCTCGTTGATAGGGTGGATGTGGTGGCACAACTACAGCTGCTTGACTAGCTCGACTGGGCTGCTGGAACGCGTAAACTTCGTCATTTTCTGCCATGCAAAAGGCTGCATTGTGCTCAAGCAAAGACACCACATCTATCGCATAAATCACCTGATGCGCCATATAATGGAACATAGGTGACGGGTCAAAGGTACTCAAGCCTTCCCTTTGACGATCTTTCACCTAGAACTGTCTAGGTAGTACCTGTAAGGCCTATCAAAACAGCACTAAAGAAAAAGATTAGAACGACCTCAAGGGAAAAATCCCCTGAGGCTAAAAACAGACAGAATTAAACAAATAAATAAATAGTTGCCTCCCCGGCAACGGCGCCAAAATTTGATACGGTCGTTATGTACCAAAAATAAATACCTAGCTACTACTAAAAGAAGTTAGCGGTAAGTAGGGTCGATCTCCACAGGGAGGCGGTTTACTATCTACTTGTCTAATGTCACAATGTGGGGGTTTTGATTGTTTAAACTAAACTAAAGAGGCGAAGGCAAGAGCAATAAAGATGAGAGAAATTAACAGTAAGAGAAGGGAACCAGGACTTCGGGTCATCAAAGAACGTCAGTTAATTGCAGGTAAGGTCACAGATTAGTCGATGTGTCGGTCTAAGGGGCAATGAATATCTCCTTTCGGTCTCAATTCGCCCTAAAATGATATTAGCTTAACTTTCGGCCTCACTAAAGCATCATATTGTTCACTGCGGGTCTCACCCCTTCCAACCTTTCGGTCCAGGTCAAGGTTTACCAATATTAAAAGGCTAATTGCTTCGAATCAACTAGCAGGATACAGTTAAAGCAGCGATAACAACATAGACCTAACTACAACAACAGATCTAATAACCTAATTAGCAATTAACATCGGTCTATTGAATCACCTAATCCTAGCAGAGGAATTTAGCTAGACATAATTAAATAAAGAACAAGAGCAAAAGGGAGAGATAAGGAAGAAATAAGCATTAAATAAGAGTAAAGGGAAAGATTAGATTACTGAATTAATGATACGGAAATAAGAGGAACAAAGTAACAGGGAAAACCAGCGTCCTAACCAGAGTAAGAGGAAAGAAGGGAGAGATTACGAATGACGTCTAACTTCCTATTTATAAGAAAATAGGAATTATTTAACCTAATTGACGGAAATAAACTAAAAAGCCCAAGCCCGTAGGATAAACCACTCGATCGAGTGATTTAGAACCACTCGATCGAGCAAATCCCGGCTCAAACCGTTCGATCGACCAAAAGAAGTGCTCGATTGACTAACCCTTAATATGAAACTGGTCGATCGACCATCTAAAGTACTCGATCGACTGATTATTTGACCTAAAACCACTCGATCGACTAGTAAAGTACTCGATCGAGTGCTTCTTGACTTCAGCAGCTACAAAATCTCGTTAGTTTGACTTTGACTTGTCCTTTTAGCTTCCGAAACAGCTTCACGCATCCCAAGACAACAATACTTCCGCTCCAAATTCACTCTTCCTCCAAATGCATGCAAAACGGACGATAAATGGCTTGGTTTCACTACTTTCTGGTTCATTCCTGCAAATAAGACAAAATAACCCAAAGTAGCATATTCGGGGCATTTCGTAGCATAAACTACGATAAAAGCATGGAAATACGTGCATAAAAAGGCCTAAAAAGACTATATAAAATGCACGTATCAAATCTCTCCAAACCAAACCTTTACTCGTCCTCGAGTAAACTAAATGCAAACTAATGGAACGGAAAAGATAACTCAGAGCTAGCTACAAATGCCCATTTAAACCGATTTAATGCAAGCAATTAACACTTATAACACTTATAAAAAGGCCTAAAAAGACTATATAAAATGCACTTATCAGTATGCATCTTCCCGGAGAGGCTAATGAGACAGGTTGGACTGAAGCAGACAATCCCGAAGCTTGACACTGTCCCGTAAACTGCCGTGGCGCTTACTACTGAGAGTCGAAGGGAGTGGGCCATTAAATGGGCTCAAAGAAATGTATGGTTCTTGAACTCTTCTGTTAGTGCCTTATGGGTGTCGGACTCCTATCTGTGATGGAGGAAGGTTACTACTCCGGAGGAGCGTCAAAGATTGAGGAAGCGCGAGCCCGTTGACTACAAGGTGCGCGTGGTGGAAAAGGAGAAAGAGAAGCATCTGACTGAGGGAGAGGAGGAAGCCGGGTTTCGAGTTGTTCATCCTTCGAAGAAACCGAAGACCTCTCCTGTCGTGGACAAAGTGATTGACAAGAATTGGAAGGCTAGGCCTTGAGAAAGACCGTTGGTGATTAGGTCCGAAGTGGCGCAAGAGCGTCCGGCTCGAGGCCGTGACAAGAAATATGACAAAAATGACAAGGGCAAAGGGAAAATGGAGGAATAGCCCTAGTCTTTATTATTATTATTATTATTATTATTATTGTAATAAGAAGGTGGGGGGTTTTTAGAATCCTAGCCTATTTTATTTTTTTTCTTTAGCATTATTATTATTATGTAACGTATTATTAATATTATTGAATGAAATAAAGGAGGTTAATTGGTTATGAAACCGTTGTGATTTTCTATTTATTATTCTTGTCGAATTCCAAATGCAACTGCAAATGTCCTTCTATTTACATTTTGAAGTTAATGGGTTGTATCCTGTGAAGGATTGGCTACGTATTCATTAAAAAATGAAATTAAACCCTTGCGCGTAGTTCGAGTAAATGTAAAAGAATAATTGTTCTAAGCAAGAGCTTGTAATGAACTTAGAAAATAAGCATGAGCTTTTTACTTACTCTTAAGATGCAATTTAATTTATTTTGACGATATGAGGATGACAAATTGTCAATATGCAAGAGCAGAGTGACATTAGCTTGTTTCAGCTTGGCCAGGGGCCGTTTATTTAGTGCCACAAGAGCGACACGTGAGGTTACGCGAGGCGCGTTTTTGTTCCTATTCTAGGCATAATACCGCTTTAGTTGGTCAAGATTCGTTGGGTTGGTAAATTCATTCCCATCTAGGTCTGTGATTCTAACCGCACCCCCTGGAAGTATGGACTTGACTAGGAATGGCCCGGCCCAATTAGGTTTGAATTTTCCCCGTGGTTCGACAGGTAAAAGAGCTCTAACCGACTTGAGTACTAAGTATCCTTCCTCGATGTTCCTTGGCTTGACCCTTTTGTTGAAGGCACGTTTGATACATGCTTCATATGTTTGGACATTATGTAATGCGCGTAGCCGACGTTCATCCAGGAGGATGAGTTCTTCATATCTATCCCTCTTCCAATCGGCTTCCGGGATTTGACTTTCGAGTAAGATACGCAAGGATGGTATTTCTAACTCGACTGGCTGTACAACTTCCATGCTGTAGGTCAAATAGAAAGGGGTGGCCCTAGTGGGCGTCCTAAAAAATGTGCGATATCCCCACAAAGCGAAGGGTATTTTGCTTGGCCAATCTCGATAGTTGTCGATCATTTTCTTGAGAATTGTGACAACGTTTTTGTTTGCCGCCTCTACCGCGCCATTAGTCTGTGGTCTATATGGCGAAGAGTGGTGATGCCTAATTTTGTACTTGGCTAGCAATTGCTCAGTCTCGGCTTGGAAATGTGACCCATTATCACTAATGATCTCATGTGGGCAACCATATCGGCAGATGATGTTGTTTTGTATGAACTTTGCTACATTTTTAGCCGTGAGACTAGTGTAGGAAGCCATTTCAACCCATTTGGTGAAATAGTCAATTGCCACTAGGATGAAACAGTGACCTCCTGTTCCGGCTGGAGTTATCTTCCCGATTATATCAATTCCTCAGGCAGAAAATGGCCAAGGAGATGTCATCGTATAGAGCAATGAAGGAGGGACATGCTGTACGTTCCCGAAGATTTGGCAGTTGTGGCAATGTCTTACATATTTGATGCAATCGGATTCCATTGTGGTCCAATAATACCTTAAACGTGTGATTTTCTTTGCCATCATGGGCCTACTCATGCGGGGACCGCATTCTCCATCATGGACTTCTTCCATCACTTTCCGCGCCTGTGAATGATCAAGGCAACGTAGGATTACACCAAGAGGTGTTCTTTTGTATAACTCTCCTTGCATGAGAACATATTGGGAAGCTAGTAAGCGTATAGCACGTTGTCCCCTTTTGTCCATATCCGGTGGATAGGTACCATTGAGCTTGAAATTTAGGATTGCTTGGAACCAAGGTTCCTCTGTGATTTCCTCTTCATCGGTGATTTGGTGGACATAAGCTGGCTCTGATCATCGTTCGATACATAAAGGCATTTCCACCATGTCATCTGGCATATTAATCAAAGATGCAAGTTTTGCAAGAGCATCTGCAAATTGATTTTCTTCCCGAGGTAGGTGTAGATAGGTCACGTGATCAAAGAATTGGGAAACTTGGTCTATTCTGGCTTGATAAGGTGCTAGGCTTTCGCTTTGGATTTTCCAAGATCCCGTAACTTGATTGATGATCAGGGACGAATCCCCATGCACTCGGAGGTTTTTAATGCCTAAGCTTATTGCCGCTTGTAGTCCAATGAGACAAGCTTCGTATTCTGTAGCGTTATTTGTCACCTCGAAGTCGAGTTTGACATAGATCGGTTTATGCTCGCCTTCAGGAGAAATGAGCAACACTCCTATTCCAAATCCTCTTAAGTTTGATGCTCTGTCAAAGTAATGGTCCAAGGAGTCTACATCGGTTTGGAGTATATCCTCGTCTGGAAATGACCAAGTATCTATTGTTTGTGCATCATTGATGGGATTTTCTGCGAAGAATTCGGCAACGGCGCGCCCTTTTATAACCTTCAGGGGCACGTATTTGAGATCGAACTCTGAGAGCATCAAAGTCCATCTTGCTAGTCGTCCGTTGAGGACGGATTTCTCGAAGAGGTATTTGACAGGATCCATTTTGGAGTATATTTTGACGGAGTAGCTAAGCATGTAATGACGTAGCTTCTTCGTTGCCCACACAAGAGTGAGGCACGTCTTTTCGAGTTGTGAGTATTTTCACTCATACTCCAAGAACTTCTTACTAAGGTAGTAGATAGCCCTTTCTTCCTTTTCTACTGTCTGAGCTAGCATGGCGCCCATGGCTGTTTCGGTTACTGTGAGATATAAACCAAGAGGTTGATCTCGTTGAGGTGGCATGAGCACTGGTGGTTTAGCTAGTATCTCCTTGATTCGGTCGAATGCCTTTTGACAGTCATCATCCTACATGGTGTGATCTGTTTTCTTGAGCTTTTTGAAGATAGGTTCACAGATCATGGTGAGTTTCGATATGAATAGACTTATATATTGCACTTTTCCCAGGAATCCTCTGACTTCTTTTTCCGTTTGGGGTTGTGGCATTTCGATCAAAGCTTTGATCTTGGAAGGGTCTATTTCTATACCTCGTTGGCTGACGACGTATCCCAGGAGTTTGCTAGATGTTACTCCGAATGCGCACTTCTGAGGATTGAGCCTCATGTTGTACTTTTGTAGCCTTGGGAAAAATTTGCGAAGGTTCGCAATATGCCCATCTCTATCCTTGGACTTGACAATCATGTCGTCTACGTATACCTCAACTTCTTTATGCATCATGTCATGTAGGAGTGTAGTTGCGGTGCGTTGATATGTAGCTCCGGCGTTGATTAACCCAAAAGGCATGACCGTATAACAATAGGTTCCCCATTGAGTGACAAAGGCGGTCTTATGCATGTCTTCTTTGGCCATCTTGATTTGGTTGTATCCCGCGTACCCATCCATGAAGGACAGTAACGCGTGATCTACTGTATTGTCCACCAATATGTCGATATGTGGTAGAGGAAAGTCATCTTTAGGACTTGCTTTGTTTAAGTCTCTAAAATCAACACAAACTCGGATTCTCCCATCTTTTTGGGTACGGGTACTATGTTGGCTACCCAGTCAGAGTACTCGGAAACTTTGATGAACCCGGCTTTGAATTGCTTATCGACTTCTTCCTTAATCTTGAGAGCCCATTCTGTCCTCATTCGACGAAGCTTTTGTTTCACGAGCTTGAAACCTGGCTTAATTGGGATTCTATGTTCGGCGATATCCCTGTCAATCCCTGGCATGTCTTGTAGGACCAAGCGAAAACGTCTTTGAACTCGTCTAGGAGGTCTATGAAACTGGCCCTTTCGGCAGAGTTCAAGGTAGTCCCTATCCTAAGTTCTTGGGGTTCTAGTTCGGTTCCTACATTGATGGGTTCAGTGTTCTCTATTACTGGTCCCCCTTCCCCCTCTTGTAGTGTTTCCTTGGCTATGTAGGGAGGTATCTCAATTGAGTCTGGGTTTGGGTCATCCTCAGTATCATCGTAAAATGCACTGCATTCAAGATAACACAAAGAGTAAGCAGAACCTGATTTATTCATATTAAAGTTTGAGAAAAGTTGAAACAAAGAAGCCATCTGATCCGTGGTCAGTGGCGGTAAAGGGACAGTTGTTGGGACATTTTCCGAACTACTGTTACTATTTGAGGCTAAGCTAGGAGAAACAAAGGGAATGGGGACGACGACAGGAGGAGACTCCCTAGTGACTTCTCTAGACTCCGACTCTGACTCCGACTCTGACTCTGACTCGAATTCATCGTCTTCTGGTTCTCCTTTGAACATCTCTCCTTCTCCAGTGGTGAGCTTGAAGAGTCTTCCTTGATTGTTGGTCCACTTGATTGATTTTCTCTATCCTTTCTGCTGGTTCGCGTTTGTTTCTGTGATTAACGCGGTAGGGTTGAAGTGGTTGTCTTGAAGTATCATGGTAATGATCTCATCCTGCGCGGCTCTAACAAATCGATCTTCTCCAAACAGTAGACTAACAGCTTGTTCGTCTAAGCAAGGTGCTTGACGAGCCTTGACGGTAGGAACTGTTTCTAGAGGAATGAAGTAACAATCGTGAAAGATCTCGATTCCGGCTAGCTTCCTTCCGAGATAGTGCCAAGGTTCGGGAAATCCGTGAAAGAGTTCTTGACTTCCTTCTCTAACAAAGTTTCCATTTAGGGTAGGGAGATATGGTCGCATTTGGACTCCTACATGCTTACGACTTTGAACTTGAGCGAGCATCTCGAGAACTTCCTCTTTAGTGGGTTTGTATCCTAGTTCAAGTGGTATTCTTTTTGAGTTGCCTTCCTTGTAGGGTGCGAAGGTGTTTCTTCGGGTAGGTTTAAAAGGCATTCCCGGGAAGTATCCCTGGGATTTGAGTATGTGGTTGACCACCAAGTTGGAGTAGGGATCGTAGTATAGGGGTGCCAACTCACTTTCTATGACACTTATGCTTTGAAAGCCCCCAAGTTCATATACTGGATCCGCAAGGACTTGATTATTTGACTTCTTTTCGACTATTGCCTTGATGGGCGACGAAGTGATCGTCACCACTTTGCCATTTAGTGGGATTTTGATCTTTTGGTGAAGGGTGGATGTTACCACTTTGGAAGCGTGAATCCAAGGTCTTCCCAGAAGTATGTTGAAGGAAGCTTCAATGTCCACTATTTGGAAGTTAACCTTTCGCTTAATTGGCCCTATGGCTATGGTTAGGTTAACGAGTCCTACTACCTTTCGTCGTGTACCATCATATGCGCGAACACCTTGATTTGTAGGGGTCCAATCTGACTCTTTCATGCCTAGTTTGTATGCCGTTTTTAAGGGTATGACTTTGACCGCAGAGCCATCATCTACTAAGGTCATTGGCACGTTCTTCTTTAAGCAAACGACAGTGATGTAAAGAGCCAAGTTATGACTAGCGCCAAAGGGCGGCAAATCTTCATCTGAGAAAGTAATAGGATTACTTAGCTTCGATGATTCTTGGAAGACCAAGTTGACTACATCGTCGGGTGTGGAGTTATGTGCTACATTTAGTTTGGCCAAAGCTTGCAGTAAAGCTTGGCGATGTGGGAATGAGCTTGCTACTAATTGCCAGACTGAAAGATCAGCCTTTGTTTTCTGTAATTGCTTTAGCAAGTGATCAGTAGAGTCATCTTCGTTATCATTTGGTGTGATAACATTAGTTGGACCATTTTGAGTAGTATTTTGATATGGACGCCCCGAACGAGTTAGGTGGTCCACATCTTAGTCTTCCCCATTTTGGACTATTTCCTTGACTAGGGAGTGTTTAATGAGATACTCGTCTTCATCATCATCGGCACATACTCCATTGACTGTAGCTAGTTCCCTCATTCTCATGATCTTGTCCTCTAATTGTGTGATTTGGTCGACTAGTTTATCAACCACGGCGACTATTTCTTGCATAATAGCATTTTGGGAGAAAGTTAGCGGCACATGTTCTTTAGGTGTTGCATTGGGGTCACGTAAAGTTGTCACCACATTTTCCAATTCCGAAACTTGCCTATCCACACTCCTTGCCCATGCGATGAAGTCGGCGATGGTAGGGGAAATGGTAGAGTAGAACCCTACATTCTCGATCGAGTGGATCTCATCTTCGATTGGGGAAATGAGGTGTGAACAATCTAAGGTAGATTCTTCACTTGTGATCACTAGAATTCCAAGAGGATTCTGAGTGTTGTTGGGCTTACCTTCCGGCGGTATTGGTAGTCGACCATCCTCAATCATGTCTTGAAGCACATTTTTCAATTTGTATCATTTTTATGTGTCATGTCCCTTACCCCTATGATATTCGCAGTATGAGTTCTCGTCCCAGAACTTGGATTTCTTTTCCGGTTTGGGTGTAGGGCCTATGGGTTGGAGTTTGCCTTGTTTCATTAACCTTTTTAGAGCATTTGAATAAGTGTCCCCAAGATTTGTAAATTTCCTTGGTGGGGTACTCTTTTTGGATGGCTCGAGGAGGTTAACTTCATCGGTCTTGCTAGTGGAGCCGTAAGAACGACTTGTTGAGCCTTGATATCCTCGACCTACCGTTTTGAACAAGAGCCCTTTACGGATGTCATCTTCGATCCTCGTTCCTAGTACGGTTAAGTCTTTGAAAGTTTTGATGTTTTGGTATCTCAAATGATTTGCATAGATGGGCTTTAGGTTGTCCACGAATTTCTCCACAAGGGTAGCCTCATCTGGGCGTTCAACTAGTTGGGTACTAGTCTTCCTCCACCTACTTAGGAAGTCGGTGAAACCTTCTTTGTCATTTTGGGTAAGAACCTCTAAAGTGCGCATGTTAACTTGGATCTCAGCATTATCTGTATATTGCTTAGCAAACTCAATCGCGGGATCTTCCCAAGTAGCGATTTTCTTGTGTTCTAGAGAGTAGAACCATTGCTTTGGGATGGTGTCAAGAGATGAAGGAAAGATCCTTAAAAACATCTCGGGTTTGATGCCTTTGATAGACATGTAATCCTTGAAGGTACGAATATGGTTCAAAGGGTTTTCGTGCCCCTTAAATTTAGGGATATCCGTCATGTTGAAGTTGGTTGGCAACTTGGAACTCACGGCCTCATACTTGCGATTATTCTCCCTATAAATGTCATCCCCTTTAAGATACATCAATTGCTCCTCTATGTATTGGAGTCGTTTCTCAGCTGCAGTCATACCCATGGGAGGGTTTTCGTCCTTGAAGCCATTCACGAAGTCATCAACGATTTCACTTTCCCGAGGAGGCAACCTCGTTTCTACGGTATAGATCCGGCCCTCGATGGTGTCAAGGCGATCATACACTTGGTATGAATAACTTGGAGCTGAGCTAGCGCGGTTAGGATTCGATCATTACCATCCTGGAGTTGATTGAAGTTCACGTCGCTTGTTTCAGGCATCTTGGAAACTGGATAAGAGATCGACGACGAATCAAAACACGATCGACCATTCTAATACACTTACTAAGAAAGAAATATTTTGACTCGGGAAGTGGGTGTGTGTCACTTGTGTCGAGTGAGTTTTTGAAGAAAAGATAAGATTTGAAAAATGTTGGTCCTAGTCAACTTTAGTGTAGTTGTAGGAGTGGACTCGAAGTGAGGTTTTGAAATGGGCTTGGTGATGTGACCATAATTAGCGCATATTTAGCCCCCGAATTAGCCTTGTTCCCATGCTTTTTTAGTGCATATTTGGGTCATTTCTTATCTTTAGTTCTTTGTTTTGCATATTCTTTGAGATTTTGATCCCTTGGTAGGAAAGGAGTAAGAATCTTGCATTTTCATAGCAAAACGAGACTAAATTGATCGAATTCAATTACCAAGCATCAAGGAGAGACAAGATTAGAAGGCCTTTGTACATATTATAGTAGAAGAGCAATGTTGAGAAAGGATCCTTGAGTCCCCAAGGAAATCTCCAAGGAATTTATGAAGAAAAGGGAAGAAAAGAAGAAGATATGTTGCTGAGTGACAATCCGAGCGGATTGTCACCAATCCGTCCGTCCCGCAGCTGCACAATCCGTGCGGCTTTGCTCTAATCCGCTCGGATTCGACCTCCACAATCCGACCGAATTCCCTTGAATCCGCTCGGATTCCAACGCCAGATTCCGCCCGTCCCGACCTTATTCCGCCCGGATTCCAGCACAGCACGATCTCCTCTTCTCCAAGCTACAAAGAAAGAAGCCCTTCTCTCGAAAAATACCGGGTCCTCCTTGCTCAATCTAAAAAGTGTAATTACTAGTTTAGCCCTTAGTTAACCCTAATGCATCCTCCCTAATTTCCACTATAAATACCCCATTAGTCTAATTAGAGGAGCATGTTCTTCTTATCAATAATTAGAGTAGTTAATATCAATCAAATCTCTCTTTAGTTTTGTAATCAACAATTAATCAAGTTCTAATACAAGTTTTATTTCCTTAATCTCTCTTTTGTTCATCCTTTATTTTGGGTAATTGAAGATTATTTGGGTTATTATTGGGAGATTGACAACCTCTCAATCAAGCATTCAAGTACTTCTTTTATCTTTTCTTTATTATTGGAATCATTAGTAGGTATAATCTCTTAATCCCTTTTTAATTATTGTTAATTACTTCCATTTATTCATCATGTTTCATATTGTTGGTATGATTGACAACCTTGCTAGCATGATCAACATGATAATGAGTGAGTAGTCTCTTAGCTAGGGTTAAATGGGTGATTAGGGGAAACCAACATGGGGAATGATTCATGCTTAAATTAATATGCTTTCATGTTTTATTTGCTTGCTTGTTTTGATCTCAACTCATGCACATGTTATATTTGATGAAATGCTAAGCCTATGAATCCTTGCATTTACTATCATCTTCTATCTTTTCAATGAGACTTGTAAGACATAACCCAACTCGAGTCTCATTAGACCATGCATGTTGTTGAGTAGGGAAGATTAGGTCGACTTGTAGGTGTTGTACAATCTAATCGATTCGGCTCCGGGACCCAAACTTTCCTAGGATTGTAAGATATAACCCAACTCAATCCATCACAACAATAATTGCTTGCTTATAATTTGAGAACATGTTTGTATGATCATGTCCCATGATTCTCCTATGATCCCATGACACCCTAGTGCTTTTAATCATTTGTTTACACCCCTTTCTAATTCATCTTGCTTGTTTATTTTCATTGCTATTTTAGTTTAGTGACCTTCTACATCAACCCAATTTGTGACACCCCTAAGACATCACTAGTTTCAATAGAAATCTCATTTCAACTCCCGTCCCTTGGGATCCGACCTTTACTTGCCTCTTTACTAATTGTAGAGTTGTTTGTGAAGTTATAAATTGTGTTTTGATTCGACCGTGACCCAACGACCACATCTTTAATTGTGAACACGAAACGGACTCGCATAAAAAATGGCGCCGTTGCCGGGGACGGTGTTTGTTTGATTCAGATTTCTTTTTATTGTTATTAGTTGTGTCTTTCTTCGCCTTGGGGAAGTAAAACTCCTCAAGGTTTGTTCTAATTGTTTTCGAGTTGTTTGATATTTTGCATGTCTAGAAGGTTACAAGGTGATTTGTTACCTTTTGACCGTGAAATCGAAAGAACCTTGACGAATAATAGGAGACTTGTTAGGAGGAATTTAAGAGGTATTAGTGAAGTTGTTCAACCCACTAGTGATTTTGTCAATCCTTTCGCAATAGAAGGAGAAGAGAACCCATTACACAATACCCCACAAAATCCACCTACAATGCCTAAATTCTCGTCACACTCCGTACCCACCGAGGAGAATCTACCAAATGGTACTCCTACACCGCAACATCTAACCGGAAATTTTATTGCCAAGTCCGCCTTCATCCAATTAGTTGAGAGGAGCCAATTTGGGGGGATGCCTAGTGAAGACCCTCATTCTCATATGGAAACCTTTTGTGACTATTGTGATGCAATCTCTCAAACGGGCGTGACTCAAGACCAAATTAGATGGGTCTTATTTCCTTTTTCCTTAATCGGCACCGCGAAGCAATGGTTGAAGGGCCTTGATAAGGCCACCCTCGGAATAGATTCTTGGAAGAAGTTGGCTCTAGCTTTCTACAAAAAATTCTATCCACCGGAAAAGAATAACATGCTAAGAGCTCAAATTACGGGTTTTAAGCAAAGGGATGAAGAGTCTTTGTATGAAGCTTGGGAGCGGTTCAAGGGAATTTGTCGCTCATGTCCTCACCATGGACTTAGCGAATGGTTTTTGGTACAACAATTTTGGAATGGTTTATATGAAGATTCTAGGAACATTCTCAATATGGGATCAAATGGAATGTTCACCGAAGTTGATGACAATCAAACATGGAACAAGATTGAGGAAATGGCGGTCCATAACTCACAATATAGTAGACCTCGCAAGGCTACTAGAGGAGGAAAGCATGAAGTGGACTCCGTTACTCAATTGGGTGCTCAACTTAGTGCTCACATTGACACAATCAACTTGAAGTTTGAACAAGCTATGGCTAGTCTTGAAGAAAACTCAAAATCATCAAAGCATCATGTTAATGCCATGACGGCATCCTCATCAATCCCAAGTGGGATATGTGAGAATTGTGGAACTTTGGGACATGACCAAGGCGAATGTAGGGGAACAAATGAACAAGTGAATGCTTTCCAAGCATACAAGAGTGGTACCCCTTATTCCAACTTTTACAATGAAAACACCAAATTCCATCCAAATCTCTCATACAAAAGCCAAAATGTTCAAAACCCTCAAACAACATACACTCCACCACCCATGAGAAACCAAAATCAAAGACCCTTTTACAATCAAAACCAAGGTTACCAAAATCAAAATCCATACAATCACCAAAATGACCAAGGTTTTGATGTCCAAAAAGCGGTCCTCCAAATGCAAAAGAATCAACAAGAGTTTTTCACTCAAATGCAAAAAGATAGCCAAGCAAAGGAAACCACCATCAACAACATTCTAGCTCACACCAAGATGTTGGAAACACAATTGACTCAACTACCATCTTCAAGCTCCCAAAGACAAAAGGGGCAATTACCACCTCAAAGTAATCCCCCTAGAAATGAAACGGTTAGTGCCATTCACTTGAGAAGTGGTACAAGGTATGAAGCACCGAAGAAGCAAGTTGAGGATGAAGTTGTCGAAGCTAGTGAAAAGGAAGAAATTGTGCAAAGCTCCAAAGATGGAGAAACATCAAAAGAAGAAAGTTCAAAGAAAAATGAAGACAAGGCCAAGGAGAAGGAGCCCATTGTGATTAGACTTCCTTTTCTAAGTCGTCAAGCCAAGCCCAAATTTGATGATCAACTTGGAAAGTTCATGGAAATTGTGAAGAATTTGGAAGTCTCAATTTCTTTCACGGAATTAATCAATCACGTGCCGGCCTATGCGAAATACATGAAAGATATCCTCACAAAGAAGAAGTTAATCCGGAAGCTTGAGACTATCGCCTTCACTAAGGTGAGTAGTGCAATACTTCAAGGGAGTTCACCTCCAAAGTTAAAGGATCCGGGAAGCTTCTCAATACCGTGTACCATTGGCGACACGACGATCAACAAAGCCTTATGTGATCTAGGGGCTAGTGTGAGTGTCATGCCGTACTCGGTAAGTAAAAGGTTGGGGATGGGAGAGCTTAAATACACCAACATCACACTCCAAATGGCCGATAGATCGACGAAGACACCATTAGGGATATGGGAAGATGTCCCCGTGCGAATTGGGAAGTTTTTCATCCCGGTGGACTTTGTCATTGTTGATATGGAGGAAGATTCCAACATTCCAATCATTCTAGGAAGACCTTTCCTACACACTGCGGGTGCGGTGATTGATGTGAAACATGGTGAGCTCACTCTAGAAGTGGGAGATGAAAGCATAACTTTTAATCTTGACAAGACTATGAGAGCTCCTCGTTTGCATGAACCATGTTTCATGATTGATCATTATAGCCGAAAGGATGAGAGGAAGAAATCGGAACTCCAATGGAAGAAGAAAACTGAAGATGCTCCATTCAAAGAGCAAGTGAATTGTGACAAGGAGAGCTTGCAAAGCTCATCAAAATCAATCAAGGAAGAAGAGGATGGCCTCATTGGCCAAGAGAAGAAATTGGGAGAGTTGTCTCCATCTAAGCAAGAGATTTTCAATGATCAACTTAATGAAGTTTGTGGTCTTTGGGACGACGAATTTGAAGGGATTTTTAATCCCTACATTGGTAATGCCATCGATCAAGACCAACAACGAAGGCCAAGGTCTATTGAAGACCTCTACCATGATAATGAACAAGCTTTTGATTACTTCTTCAAGGTGTTGAGCAACATCAACAACACTTTGAACTTGCCCCATTGACATCTCATCATGAATGAGAGTTTGGTGGAGTCCTCCCTAAACCACCACTTGTAAATACTTCTAACTCCCTAACTTACATTTCAATTCTTGTATTGCATTTTTTTTTGTCATCTTTGGATTTTTATTTACTTTGATCAAGATAATTGTCATGTTTGAGAGGAGTGAGGGAGGGACTAACAAATTCAATTGATGTGTAGTGCTTTTAGCTTAGTGTGGGGATGACAATTGCCTAGGCTATCCATGCCTAGTAGTGCCCCCAAAATGTCGAACACAAGACTTGAAGAAAGAATAGAAGAATGGTAAGGGAAATGCATTGTGCACGGATGGAACTGAATCCGAGTACATAGGGGAAGAATCCGAGCGGATTCCACAGAATCCGCCCGTCTTCAGTAATCCGAGCGTACTGCAGAAAAGACGCCCGTCCTGAACTGAGCTGAATTTTGAAAATTTCTTGACTGTGACTGAATCCGGGCGTCCTGAGCAGCAATCCGCCCGTCTTGAAGAATCCGCCCGTCTTGAAAGAAAGACGTCCGTTTTTCCAGCTGAGGAAAACAAGCAAAATTTCCTGGACTGAAATCCGTCCGTCTTCAAGCAAATCCGCCCGTCCCGTGTCAAACAAATCCGAGCGTATTCCACCGAATCCGCCCGTCTTTAGGCGAGTTTTATACAACCCAGAAAGAGCAGAATCCGCACGGATTGCCCCTGCAGATTCGAAAATTTCGGTCTCTTTAAGACCCCTCCCACCTTCATTCATTCATTCATTCATTCATAAACACTACCCACAACATCAAAACCCTCATCCTCTCCATCACAAAAACAAAATCCCTCAACAACATTCACCAAAAACAAATCAAATCATCCTTCTAACAACAAATCAATCACTCCTTCTTCAATAAAAATCAAAACCAAGCACAAAATCTTCAACCTTTGAGTCGATTTTTGATTTCATAAAGGCAAAGCCTTTCACCTCTAAATCGATTTGGGTATACTACAAATTGAAGATTTTTCATTCTTTTCTTGGTTAGTTCATCAATGGCAAGGACTAAGGGAGCAACAAAGGCAACAAAGGCACCAAAGGCTAAGGCACTCTCACAAAGGCAAAAGGCTCTTCAAACAAAGAAAGCATTGGCTATGGTGGTAGCAACACCAAGCTTGGAAGTGCAACAACAACAACAACCTTCTATGGGAGCAACAACACCTTCTACTCCGGAAATCGATCAACTTTTGCATTATCCAGAGGTAACTTTTATTTCCGATACCCATAGAAATACCTTTGCCAAGTTTGCTATGAAGTCATTACAATCCACCAAATTTATATGTGAAGATACCTTAGAAAAATTGGGTGTTCTTGAGCAAACTAGAGCCTTTTTCAAAGCCATGGGGTTGAAGAAATTGTTTGAAACAAAGGAATTGACATACCCCTCCCTTACCTTGGAATTTTTGAGTTCTTTGAAAGTCACCAAAGTTGAGAATAGGGAGAATCTCGAGTTTCGTCTAGCTAATGTTAGTAGACGCATTTCCTTTAGGGAATTGAATGAAATTTTGGGTCTTAGTGATGAACCGCGTTATTTTAAGAATTATGGAAAGTATGACCCCGAACCTCTTTGGGAGGCAATTTCCGGGAGGAAATTTGAGGACTTTCATGCGAGTCGTGCTCTTTTGGTCCACCATCCGGGCATAAGAGTATGGCACAAGGTCGTGGGAAACACCATAATTGCAAGGAAAGATACCAACCATTTCACCAAACTTGATTTTATTCTCCTTGAATCGGCTTTGAACATTGGAAGAGTACACACCAAGCCTTACAATTCTTTGAGGCTCTTGGTAGATAGATGGCTCAACATTGATTGTGGGAAGAAGGGCACTACCGTTATTGTCAATGGCGGCCTAGTCACTGTCCTAGCTAAGCACTTTGATCCTAAATTCAATAAGGATAACAAGTACAAAGCAAAGGAGGGTGGTCATCTTGTTGATTTGCATACTATGATACACAAGTTCAAGTGGGTTGCCCATAACCCCCTTGACACTAAGTATGGATGGCTCACTAGTGAAGCTAGATCGTTCACCTTGCCTTCAAAGATTTGTCGTCTAAGCGTCCACCGGACCAATTATCTACTTCCCCTTTCTAAAGAGGCCGAGTATATTATTCAACAACAAAAGGGTGATCTTGAAATGCCCTCCTCTTCCATTGTCATACCACCTTACCCCTTTGAGTATGAAGAGTTCAAGCCGGAAGGAGTTGAAGCTAGAAAGGATTATGTGACTCTTCTCATACAAGCAATGCACAAGCAAGCCTTTGAAGATCGGAAAAATGCTTACTTGGCTCAATATCCACCCCTCCTACACTTAGCTAGGCAAGGACTACTTGATCCATCTTGTCCTTTGCCTAGTTGGGCGGATAGAGAAGTCCTATTTCCGGGTGCATCTAGGGTCGTTTTGGGTGACAATGAGGTTGTTGGTAATGATGAAGAAGTTGATGATAACATTGATGAAGAAGCAAGTGAAGAAGGAGAAAAGGATGGTGAAGATGATGATGAGCAAGATGAGGAAGAAAGTGAAGAAGCAAATGACAAGGGAAGTGGCAATGTGACCACTTCTAATGAGGAAAGTGATGGTGATAGCATGATGGAAGATTAGCAAGCCTTGGAGACTCCTACCCTCTCATGGTTTGTCTATTTCTCTCTTTGTTTTAATTATAATTTTGATCATTGTTGGAGTAGTCCTAGCCCCATAGAGGACTCACACCTCGGTACCATTGAGGTGTTCTCATTTTATTGTTCCCATTTTCAAAATCCAAAATGACTAATTAGTTTCATGCATTGCATAGTGTGTGCATGAACTACACCCATCCTTGGACATTAGCAATAGTGTCTCACTCGGTTTGGGGAAGTTAATGCATACACAACGGGAGGTAATCTAAATTATCCTCTCCGTCACAACAAAAACCATGCATCATGTAGTGTAGCTTAGTGTAGATTGCATTTAGTGTAGAAATCATGCATCATCTTTGCATAATTTCCATCATTTTGGCCATTGAGGACAATGCCCATATTAGTGTGGGGATGGGAATTCTAACATTTAACTCTTATTCAAAAATCCAAAAAAATTGAAAAATTTCAAAAATCATAAAAATTTGAAAATTGAAAACCCAAAAACATGTTTATTTCCTTTTGTAGCCTTGTATATATTGTCTTGTATATATTGTGTTTGTTCTATCCTTGTTCACATTGATTGACTACGCCACATCCGAGACATGAGGATATTGAAGACCGCATGGTATGATCTTTCCAATCTCCTTTTTCCTCTTTATGTTAATGACTATGTGGCTTTATTTTGATTGATGCGGTATAACAATGTGAACTTAGGACTTGCATTTAGTTTATATGTCATATTAGTTAATAGAATAACTTGCATTAGGATGTTTATATTAGTTGCATCATGGCATGTAGTTGCATGTTAGAAATGTTTTGAAAAATGCCTATTTAGGAACTTTGACAAGAGCAACTAAGCCATTACAAATACTTGTTCAACTTAAGACTTTGCCTACTAGAATGGTTGTAAAACACCCTAGATAGTGTCATACTAGTGTCTTTTGACCCATGACCCAAGGCATAGTCAAGGGTTTGCATGTGAGTCACCTATCCAACCCCGTGATGCGATGTGGACTTGGTTAACTTGTCTAGGTGACCTTGTTTGACCTTGTGGTAAGGAAACCCAAAAATATTTTCTATCAATAAGCTTGAAGTGCTCATTTCAAAGAAGTTTTGTCATGTGGAAGTAATGTAATGCCAAGGAAACGTCAAATGTTATGTATTGTTGAAAGTTGAGAAATTTAAGTTGTTTTGATGGAGGCGTACCACTTCGATGTGCTTTGGTGCGGGATCCATTGAATTGGGCCCCCATACGGTTTTGAATTCGGCCATCCAGAGACAGAGTGACTATCACCCCGAAAAGCTATTGTCTAGAGGTTAACCGGTTGCCTAATAAGCGATTGGCGAAAGCAAAGGACACTAGCCCAGAAGGGACAAACCCCATCTTAAATTTTTGAAATGTGAAAGTGAAATGAGGACAATTTTGAATACTAGTCATATCCACCCGTTGTGAATAAAGATTTGAGCATTTCATTCCCAAAAAGCCTTTTTGTCAAGCCACTTGGTCGAGTTTGGGACGATCCATGACCTTTACTTTTGTAGACAATTCGAGACTTGTCATGTCATATGCTACTAGCATCATAGGGATCATCATACCACCACCATCCGATCGCTCTTGACGAAAGCATTTGGAAATTGAGGACGAAAGTAGTCTAGTTTAACACCATTTGGAGGTGATTTGGTGCCATCCTCTTAGCCTTAGTAATTTGTTGAACTAGTATTTGTGAAGGATTACATGCTCTTAAATTTGTTCCTCTTTAGTGCCTCTGCCACTTGATGAGGGAGTGGCTATTCTTTTTGTAGATGCATCCATTATGTGTTTTTGTGTGCTTAATGTTTGGATGTGTCGCCATTTTGGCAAGACCCACCTTGCCTTGCAAGAAGGCATCCTACCTCATGGTTGTCTTATTGTGAGTTGAAGGGGTGGAGTGAGACCCGCTAATTGTCTCATATCGGCTATATTATTAGGATAGGTTAGTCTTGGTCCTAGTCTTTGTCACCTCTTTACTCGGGACGAGCAAAGGTTCGGTTTGGGGATATTTGATGTGACCATAATTAGCGCATATTTAGCCCCCGAATTAGCCTTGTTCCCATGCTTTTTAGTGCATATTTGGGTCATTTCTTATCTTTAGTTCTTCGTTTTGCATATTCTTTGAGATTTTGATCCCTTAGTAGGAAAGGAGTAAGAATCTTGCATTTTCATGGCAAAACGAGACTAAATTGATCGAATTCAATGACCAAGCATCAAGGAGAGACAAGATTAGAAGGCCTTTGTACATATTATAGTAGAAGAGCAATGTTGAGAAAGGATCCTTGAGTCCCCAAGGAAATCCCCAAGGAATTTATGAAGAAAAGGGAAGAAAAGAAGAAGATATGTTGCTGAGTGACAATCCGAGCGGATTGTCACCAATCCGTCCGTCCCACAGCTGCACAATCCGTGCGGCTTTGCTCTAATCCGCTCGGATTCGACCTCCAAAATCCGACCGGATTCGCTTGAATCCGCTCGGATTCCAACGCCAGATTCCGCCCGTCCCGACCTTATTCCGCCTTGGGATTCCAAAGACAAAGACGATTTCCTCTTCTCCAAGCTACAAAGAAAGAAGCCCTTCTCTCGAAAAATACCGGGTCCTCCTTGCTCAATCTAAAAAGTGTAATTACTAGTTTAGCCCTTAGTTAACCCTAATGCATCCTCCCTAATTTCCACTATAAATACCCCATTAGTCTAATTAGAGGAGCATGTTCTTTTTATCAATAATTAGAGTAGTTAATATCAATCAAATATCTCTTTAGTTTTATAATCAACAATTAATCAAGTTCTAATACTAGTTTTATTTCCTTAATCTCTCTTTTATTCATCCTTTATTTTGGGTAATTGAAGATTATTTGGGTTATTATTGGGAGATTGACAGCCTCTCAATCAAGCATTCAAGTACTTCTTTTATCTTTGCTTTATTATTGGAATCATTAGTAGGTATAATCTCTTAATCCCTTTTAATTATTGTTAATTACTTCCATTTATTCATCATGTTTCATATTGTTGGTATGATTGACAACCTTGCTAGCATGATCAACATGATAATGAGTGAGTAGTCTCTTAGCTAGGGTTAAATGGGTGATTAGGGGAAACCAACATGGGGAATGATTCATGCTTAAATTAATATGCTTTCATGTTTTATTTGCTTGCTTGTTTTGATCTCAACTCATGCACATGTTATATTTGATGAAATGCTAAGCCTATGAATCCTTGCATTTACTATCATCTTCTATCTTTTCAATGAGACTTGTAAGACATAACCCAACTCGAGTCTCATTAGACCTTGCATGTTGTTGAGTAGGGAAGATTAAGTCGACTTGTAGGTGTTGTACAATCTAATCGATTCGGCTCCGGGACCCAAACTTTCCTAGGATTGTAAGATATAACCCAACTCAATCTCCATCACAACAATAATTGCTTGCTTATAAATTGAGAACATGTTTGTATGATCATGTCCCATGATTCCCCTGTGATCCCATGACACCCTAGTGCTTTTAATCATTTGTTTACACCCCTTTTTAATTCATCTTGCTTGTTTATTTTCATTGCTATTTTAGTTTAGTGACCTTCTACATCAACCCAATTTGTGACACCCCTAAGACATCACTAGTTTCAATAGAAATCTCATTTCAACTCCCGTCCCTTGGGATCCGACCTTTACTTGCCTCTTTACTAATTGTAGAGTTGTTTGTGAAGTTATAAATTGTGTTTTGATTCGACCGTGACCCAACGACCACATCTTTAATTGTGAACATGAAACGGACTCGTATCACTTGGCCCGAAATTTGACTCGACAAATGGGCAAAGTTTTGACTCGGTTTTGCGCTAATCATTGGCCTTTTTTCGAAATTTACACTTTAAAAGGATTTTGATTTTACAAAAATGGTTTCGTTTACAAATGGTGATCACGTAAGGTACAAACATTCATACAAGCATTATAACGGGATGCTGAGTGCATTTAAAAGGGTTTTGGTTTAAAGGGTGGGTTGCCATACCGAACAATCAAACCGGAAGTCTGTGGAGAGGCTCATACCAAACAAGAGTAAGGCCGATTCCTAGTCAATTTCCTCAAGTAGTGAGAGTCCTTGATACAAACAAGAGTAAGTACCATGGTATGGATGACGTCAATCGCTATCCATCCTTAGGCCCAAATAAGAATTAGGACCGTTTAGACGGGATGATTGGTCGAATGGGTTGGGTTGGGCCTAGGAAGGCCGAATGAAACGATCTAGGAAGACCGAGTTATGAAAACCGACAATTGTCTTGTACAAACTATTCCCTAACCTTATTCAAGTTTCACCCTTGGCTACACGTAAGTGTATTATCCCCAGCGGAGTCGCCAAACTGTGGACGCGGGCCACGGGGCGCTTGGGAGGAGAACAAGCGTTTGCATTTGTGGAGTCGCCACCAATTTATTGTGGAAAATTGGAATCCGTTCGAATACCTCGTGCCATGTCAAGAATAAAAGTAGTGACATGAACACCAAGAACTCGTTACCCTTAGCATTCTATGTCTAGAATGACTCTCGTGGATGCCAATGAACACGGATGTTCACAGAGATCTGGAGTAAGGGGTGAGGGTACGTATTAGGAAGCTCTTTTGATCGAACACCTAATCCTGCCCGCCTCGATAGCGACCTCTACTAATGATTAGGGAAATTATTTATACTCGATATATTGTCGATTATATGCATGCAATGCAACATCCAAGTTTTGATCCTAACATGTGAGAATTAGGCTAAGTCGGTAGACACTTAACTTAGCATACAATTAGGTCGAAGTAGGAATTTAAGTTCAATTACATGTGAAGGCATACAAATGGTACAATAAAAGAAATACAATAATGCAATAATGAAAATTACAATAATTACATCGGATTCAATGATTTATGTCGAAAATACTTTCAAAACGGATAATTTGAGAAAGAATAAACAAACGAATTAACGAACATGAATTAGGCGATAATACGATTAATAGTTAATTAAATACGTAAACTAATTAAACTAGGTCAAAGCAGAATGGAAGTTCAGAGACAGAAGTCAACCTGGAAGAGGCGCAGTGAGAATCTGCGCCCTGGAAGAGGCGCAGAATTCTTTGCGTCTGTTCAAGGCAGGCGAGTTAAGCCGTGAAGCCGAATCGCAAATCGTTAATATTCGTGGGTGAATTTAATGATTGATTATGATATTCGACTCAGATGAAAGTGATTTAATACATTAATTACATGCGAATGAGTCATAAAAGCGATAAAACATGGATGAAACGAATGTGGATGAATTAATTACATGAATGAAAGATCTGATTAGTGACACGGGTGAACTAAATAGGTTAAATATGACGAATTAATGACGGATATGACAATAGACAGATGGAAATATATGAAAGGTCGAATTCCAGAAACTCAATATGAATGAATCGAATCTCTATAACCCGGATTGATTTTAATGACGAAAACCCGCAAATATTGGATTATAAGGGATTTAAGTCGGGAATTAACGATGAATTATATACTAACAGTGATAAATAATATGTTATATTGTTATGTTAAAGAATCGAAGAACGAATGAAAACAAAATAAAAACAAAATAAAAACAAAATAAAAAACAAACGAATTAACACAAGACGAAGGAAGAAGAAAGGAAGCAGGAACTGCGGCAGCCTCACGAAGAGGTGCAGCAGGTGCTGCGTCCCTTCGAAGAGGCGTAGCGGTTGCTGCGTCCTTTCTCGACGTCTGTCTTCTGATAATCCGTAAAAAGGGGTTTTAAACATGGTTTTATAAATCAGTTTTAAGAGTATTTTCGACATAAACCTTACATTAATGATGCAAAAAGTAAATAACAATAAATAAAGAAAGATTTACACCTTCAGAATTACATGTTTGATGAAACGAGATGAACTAAGTTTATGTTTAGTGATGCTCGACTCGAATGTAACGAAAGTGCCCTCGTAAGAGGAAAACGATTAAGATTTATTAAGTTGATTATGGTGGAGTTGGTCAAATTGGTCGGTCATGCAAACGAGGCTGGTACTCAGAAGGATCTGAGCTTTCGTGGTCGAAATTTCAAGCACGTAGACGCCAAAAAGTAAGAACGTGATCTAGAATGCAAAGGGAGAAGAGAAGGGCGGACACTCGCGTGAGAAATATGAGGAGCGAAGGCTCCTATTTATACTAATCACGTGAAGGAATTAGGGTTTTCGGAGAGACTTTGGAAGTTAATCTCGAAAAGATATGAAAAGATACGAAAAAATACGCAGAAAAGGACCTGGGAAGAGGCGCAACAGTCACTGGGTCCCTTGGAAGAGGCGCAACACCTGCTGCGTCTGTTCCCAGGTGGTTTCCTCCTGCGGAAGAAAGATTTTCGTGTTTAATTTATGGAATAACGGATTAATCTAATTTTCCTTAATATTTTGTATGAATATTACGGGAAATTCTTTACCAAAGATTAAAAGATTGTGAAATATGGAATAGAAATATCCGGAACATTCCAGAACATTCTGACTCGGGATTTAGCTGTTATCAGAAAATGAAGACGGTTTTAGGCCCGGACTCCAAATGTACTCTAATTACTGTCAAAACGACCGTATCGGTGCGTAGATCACAACTAAGAGGTAAACATAAATGTTTGAGCAATCACTTGACGATAAACTTACGAACTGTCACAAATCGTTCCGCGTACCAAACATGCGGCCCAATCATCACCGGGTGGTTTGTGGGAGGTGCAGAAATGAGGTATCTACACAAAGTATGCAAATTCTTTATACCAGTTGACTTTATTGTTTTAGATATAGCTGAGGATACCCGGACCCCAATTATACTAGGAAGACCATTCTTATGTACAATTGGGGCCATTATTGATGTCAAATAAGGGCGTTTGACTCTTGCAGTGGGGGATGACGCGATCACTTTTAGTCTGCCTAGTACTCTTGCTCGGCCAATGATTAAGGATACTTGTTATTCTTTTGATATTGTTGACGAGTCTGTCTATGACTTCTGGTCGGGTTCTTTTATAAAGGACCCACTAGAAGCTCTAATGCTTTTGGATGATTGTGCAGATAACCCAGATAACAATGACGCTGTGTTGGATTTGCTTGAAGCTGCTTTAGATGAGCGTGAACTCACCGACGCTGAAGGAGAGAGAGTGGAACAAATGATTAGTACTCTCTGCGCCATAGAGGTAAAGGTACCTGAGCATAAGCCTCTCCCTTCTCATCTTAAATATGCTTTCTTAGATGATACAGAGCAATATCCAGTCATTGTTAGTGCTAAACTTGATGATGATCAGCTGACCGCTTTGTTAGCTGTGCTTAAGAAAAACAGGAAAGTTATGGGTTATTCTTTGGATGACATCAAGGGTATTAGTCTCGACATTTGTATGCACAGAATTGAGCTTGAGGAAGATCACAAGTCCTACAGACAGGTTCAGCGTCGACTGGACCAGAAGATGCAGGATGTTATGATGGCTGAGGTAATGAAGCTGCTTGATGCAGGTATTATCTATTCTGTTGGTCATTCTAAGTGGGTGAGTCCAGTTCAGGTGGTTCCTAAGAAAGAAGGGACTACCGTGGTTAAGAATGACAAAAATGAGTTGATACCTACTAGAATAGTAACTGGCTGGCGGATGTGTATAGATTACAGACAGCTGAACGCCGCCACAAAGAAAGATCACTTTCCCCTTCTTTTCATTGATCAAATGGTCAAAAGGTTAGCTTCTCATAAGTTTTTCTGTTATCTAGATGGGTACTCAGGGTTCTTTCAGATCCCTATTCATCCGGATGATCAGGAAAAGACTACTTTTACCTGTCCACAGGGTGTTTTTGCTTATCGCAGGATACCTTTTGGTTTGTAATGCCCCTACCACCTTTCATATGTGCATGATGGGGATATTTTCTGAGTATATTGAGTCTATTATGGAAGTCTGTATGGACGATTTCCGTGTCTATGGAAGTGATTTTGCTAACTGTCTGTCTAACCTTGATAAAGTGTTACAGCGCTGCATTGAGGTTAATCTTGTGCTTAATTGGGAGAAGTGCCACTTTATGGTCAACGAGGGAGTTGTCTTAGGGCACTTAGTTTCTGAAAGGGGTATTGAGGTTGACAAAGCAAAGGTGCAAGTGATTCAGCAATTACCTCCTCCTGTTAATGTTAAGGGAGTGAGGAGTTTCTTTGGTCATGCTGGCTTTTATCGCCGGTTTATCAAGAACTTTTCAAAAATTGCTAAACCACTAACACAACTGTTGCTTAAGGATGCCCCTTTTGTATTTACTGATGAGTGTCTTTCTGCTTTTAACAGGTTAAAGCAGGCCTTAATTTCGGCGCCGATTATACAGCCTCCCGACTGGGATTTGCCATTTGAGATTATATGTGACGCTAGTGACTATGCGCTAGAAACGGTGCTAGGCCAAAGAAAAGACAAAGCTTTGAATGCAATCTACTATGCGAGCCGAACTCTGGATGAGGCTCAAGTGAAGTACACCACTACTTAGAAAGAGCTTTTAGCCGTGGTATATGCGTTAGAAAAATTTCGTTCTTATTTGATAGGGTCAGAAGTTACTGTTTTTACTGACCATGCAGCGCTGAGACACCTTCTTGCTAAGAAGGAAGCTAAACCACGGCTGTTGAGATGGATACTCCTCCTTCAGGAGTTTAATTTGCAGATAAAAGATAAGAAAGGTGATGAGAATGTAGTAGCTGATCATCTGTCGCGACCGTCACAACAAGAGGGAGAAAATTCTTTACCTATTGATGATTCTTTTCCTGATGATTCTTTATTTGCTGTTCTGTCTTTTATTATTAACCAAGATCCTTGGTATGCATATTTAGCTAATTACGTTGTTAGTTGCACGCTGCCACCTCACCTTTCTTATCAGTAGAGGAAGCGTTTTCTTTATAACGCTAAGCAGTACTTCTGGGATGACCCTTATTTATTTAAGGAGTGTGCACACGGTGTATTCCGGAGTGGGAGACCAAAGAAATCTTGGAGGGCTGTCATTCATCTACTTATGGTGGTCACCACGGTCCATCGCGCACCGTGGCTAAGGTACTTTAATCTGGCTTTTACTGGCCTACTTTGTTTGCTGATGCTAAAGTTTTTATTTCAGCCTGTGATACTTGCCAATGCTCTGGGAACATTTCAAAGACACATGAGATGCCGCAAAATGGTATCCTAGAGGTCGATGTTTTTGATGTCTGGGGCATCTATTTTCAAGGACCCTTCCCGTCTAGCAAAGGTAACAGGTATATCTTGGTAGCTGTAGGTTATGTGTCTAAGTGGGTGGAGGCGATTGCTTCGCCCCATTGTGATGCCAAGACTGTGATTAAAATGTTTAAAAAGTTTATATTTCCCCGATTTGGTGTCCCTAGGGTCGTCATTAGTGATGGGGGAATGCATTTTAAGGAAAAGAAACTAACTTCTATTTTGTCTAATGTTGGTGTTTAACACCAGCGTGGTTTGGGGTATCATCCCTAAACTAGTGGTCAAGTTGAGGTCTTTAATCGTGAGATTAAAGAGATCTTAGTTAAGGTAGTTTCTAAATCACGGAAATATTGGAGTCTTAAACTGGAAGACACATTATGGGCTTATAGGACTGCCTTTAAAACATCGATTGGTGCATTACGATATCGGCTGGTTTATGGGAAGTCTTGCCATTTACCTGTTGAGTTAGAATGTAAGGCTTGGTGAGAAATTCGTGAACTTAACTTTGATCCTAAGTTGTGTGGTCAAAATCGTTTATTGCAGCTAGATGAACTGGAGAAGTTTAGGCTAAATGCTTATGGTAGCTCACGCATCTACAAAGAGAAGACGAAGAGATGGCACGATAAGCTGACCATACCTCGTGAATTTCATGTCGGGCAGAAGGTGTTGTTGTTTAATGCCCGACTGCGTTTATTTCCTGGCAAGCTGAAGTCCAAATGGAGTGGCCCTTATACATTGACAGCTGTCACTAAATTTGGGTCCGTTGAGTTAGAAAATTCCGAGGGAAATAGGTTCAAGGTGAATGGGCAATATGTGAAGCATTACCATGAGGCAAATGATGCAGACAACCGCGTTGAAGCCTTGTAGTTCGAAAATTCTGATGAGCCAGCTAATTGACGCCAAAATGGTCGTGCGGGACCTCTTAAACCTGCGCTATCCGGGAGGCAACCCGGACTGTTTTATTGTAATTTTGTTTGAACTTGTTCTTCTTTTTATGTTGTGTTTAAAACTCTTTCTACACTGAAGTATCACGCATTTCCTAGTCTTGTACTTCCTTTTATACGATTTTGCAGGTGATTTGATTCGATCGAGTGGTATTTATACTCGATCGAACCTTTTGGCTGGAATTTTCACTCGATCGAGCATCTGCTGCTCTCGATCGAAACCCTGCAAAACCACTTTCCTCGATCGAGCCCCTTTTCTTCTCGATTGAGCACTTCTGGGACCATTTCTACTCGATCGAACTACTCTTAATCTTTCGATCAAGTACATGCGTGGTACAACTTCTATTTTTTGCCTGATGCGATGCTAGGAGGCTTTACGTGACCTCCCATGTTCATGGTCGGTTTGGGGAGGTCCCTCCTTACGCTGTCTTGTAAGTTTTCCGACTCCCCCTATTGTTTTCTCTTTAGTTTGCATTTCTTTCCCTATTTTTCGTACAATGAGGGTATTGTCCGGTTTGGTTTGGGTAGGTATGCATCCATATCTGTGTCTGCATGTTTTCTTGCATTTCCGTTTGCACATTTTTTCATTTTCGCATGCATCGTTGTTTTTAATTCGAAAAATCACATAAAATTCAAAAATTCACGTTTATTTTGAGTCGGAACGATTGAACTTTGACGCTACTTTGAGTCTTTACCCTTGCCTTGCATACTCTTGACATTTTGTTGGCATGGTAATGTGCATAATCTACGAGTTTTTGTTTCTCTCTTATCAAAACGAATAGACTTGACTCATTTATTGGCAAACTACATTTACATTCTAAGGTTAGAGCTCAATAAACTGGTGACATTCATGACCAGTTTCATATAGGATGTGAGTAGTACTCTCTATAAGGCATGTAACATCAATTTGCATAAGCATGTGTTAGTCTTCTTGATACCTGTATGCATTCGGTCTGTGGTTGGTGACACATGTTAGGAGAGGAAATTCCCTTTATTTCATTCTACCCATGAGCCTCACATAGCTAAATTGCCTATTTTGTCCTGTATAGCTACAATCTATAATTTTGCTTACCCTAGCAGAGCTAGTAATTAGTAGCTGTTTGGAATGTTTCATTGCAGTTTGGTTACATATCTGATTTGATAGGTTGGTGGAAGTGTTGAAGGGAATGAAAAGAAAAAAAATTTAAAAATAATGGAAAAAAAAGAAAAAAAAAGAAAGAGATTATGAAAAAGTCATATGCCAAAAGCTTATTTTGTTGTGATTTATGGTCCCATGTTCTATTTGTATCCTATGGGGAGTTAAAAATTTTGTGGTGGTTAGTGAGTTATGTGCTGCAAGTTAGCACCGATTTGTATTGATTTATTGAGTATGAAGTTGGGATGTGTTATCAATTTGGATCCGTTACTGCTAGCTTGGCGGCTAACTCCACTTATCCAAATTCTTCTTAGCCCCTTCTTACCCATTACCTCACTTACCCAAATATAAGTCCTCGGAATGTGTCTTGGTTATTAGTTGGTGGGAATGCATATGTACGGTTGTAGAGACTTGGTTCATGTTAAACTGCATGCATGTTCTTATAGGTCGAGTTAGGTGAGTGTCTTTACTTCTTTCTATCTCCTACTTATATACTCACCCTGTGCTTAATTTGAGTGATGAGCGACCCGTGAGAGTCCGATATTCATTAGTCTTGCAAGGTCGACGGTTCAGTAGTTTGAAACATTGATTTAACTCGTTTGCACTTACCATTGGCCACTTTGTTAGTTGTTGCATTAAACTGGTTTGGGCGGGTGATTTGTAGCTGATGAGTTGGTCCCGTTCCACTAGTGGTCTTAATTGCATTCATAGTTTGCTTGGGGACAAGCAAAGGTTTGGTTTGGGATGATTTGATGCGTGTTTTTTATATATGTTTTTTACCTCATTTTTACACGCATTTCTGTGTTATTTATGTGGCGAATAGCTACAAATGCCCCCGAATAGTCTACTTTGGTTTGTCTTGTGTAAATTGCAGTACAGACTAAAAAGGAGCAAAATCGAGCCTAAACTTGTCTCATTCGCATGCATTTTGGAGAATAAGGAATTGGAGCATGAAATCCATCGCTTAAAGACGCATGAACTGAACTCGGAAGGTGCCATGGAGTCCATATGCACTAATATAGCTCGATCGGCTAGTTATTTGGTCGATCGAATGCTTTATCCATCAAGAGTTGCTCGATTGAGTTGTTTATCGACTCGATCGAAGTGGCTGATTTGAGAAGTACTCGATCGAACTTCTGTGTTCCTCGATCAAGAGGAACTTCAAGATTTGTCCTCGATCGAGTGGTTTCATTTCACTCGATCGAGAGGTTTCCCTTTCTATGCGTGTTTATGCCTAATTACGAGATGGGCTTTGTAATTAGGATATAAGCTAGGTTAAGTAGTACGTTAGACTTCTTCTTCTCTCAGACTACGACACACTCCTCTCTCTCCTATTCTCTCTTTATTTGAAACCTTACTCGGATCTTACAACTTGTAATTGGTATTTTTATTCTTCCTTTAATCTTAATCCTTGATTGCTCTTTATTATTTCTTCTTCCTTAATCCATATTTGTTTTCATTAATATTTCTTTGCTCTTGTTATCATGTTTAATCTTAATTGCTTGTGCGTGATTGTTGTTCCTTCAATAATAATGCATAGCTAATTCTCCTTGTTAAGACATAGGGGAGCCATGATTTTAAGAGAAGTGTAAATTGAGTAACTAGGTTTAATGCAAACTTAGTCTATGTTGTTAATTGCTACATATAATTGTTCTTGTCTAATTGAGTCGATGCAATTAGTTAATAAATTATGGTAAACCTTGACCTGGATCGGAAGATTGGAAAGAGTGAGACCTGTAGCGAACATTAGAGCACTTTAGTGAGGGCGGAAGCTAAGCTATTTGTGTTTTAGGGCGAATTGAGACCGGAATGAGATATTCATTGCTCCATAGACTACATTTGCATTGACCTGAGATGTTAGATTGCATTGCTAGAGAATCATGGTGAACCGATTGTCTTAGCTGTTTTCTTCCTGCTTGCTTTATTCAAGCTCTCTTTCCTTTTCTCTTTCCTTTGATCTCATTAGATTAGAACAACCAATTCAAACCCCCAGAAACTGGTTACCATGACGAACTTAATTAAAGCTGACATTTTCCCATCTCCCTATGGAGATCGACCCTACTTACTGCTAGCTTATGTTAGTGTATCTAGGTTTTATTTTTGGTACTTGACGACGGTATCAGCAACTATTCCTGAGGATCCTACGAAGTTCTTGCAGTTTACAGCAGATGATGTTGTTGAGGAGCTGAATTATTGGAAATCTGTTGTTTAATGTTTTGTTCTGGGAGCCAATCCTCCTGTGGAAGTGGTTGATGGTTTATCAGACGAATATGGGCTAATTTCTCCATTGATAAGGTATCCTTTCTCCCCAATGGTATTTTCTTGGTTCGTTTTCAGAATGAGCAGTGTAAGGATGCTGTTCTAAAACAGGGTCATTATCTCTTTGATAACAAACCTCTAATTGTAAGGAGTTGGAATGAGAAAGTGGAATTTACTAAAGATAATGTTAAAACTGTACCTGTTTGGGTTAGGCTAATGGATTTACCACTAAAGTTCTGGGGTAAATGCTTACCTAGAATTTCTGATCTGGTTGGTAAATATATCCGTAGTGATGTACCCACAATGGAAAAGACTCGTCTAGGGTTTGAACGTGTTTTGCTTGAGGTTCCCTTTGGTGCCAAAATTGTTGACTGGGTTAAATTCCTAGATGAAGACGGTCAAATAGTGAAAATCAGAGTTGAATGTGAATGAAGACCCATTGTTTGCACTGAATGTGGAGGAGTTAGTCATGAGGGATCTAAGTGTAAGAAACCCAAGCCTAAGGGCCCTATCCAACCTCCTCCTCCCTCTCAGAAGTGGGTCCCTAAGAAGTCACACCCTGTGCCTCAGAAATTCCAACTAGTTCAACCAGTTCCCTCTGTGGTGTTAGTGCTTGATACTCCTACTGTGACTACTCCTGAGGAGGTTCAGCACAAACTTCAGGTCACTTGGTCCAAAAATGGCACCTATAGTCAAGTTAACACTCCTGCCAGGCCTCCAATTACTTTTAGTAGGCAAGAGATAATCAGAGCAGGAAAATCTCAAACCGCCCTTAGCCAATACACCTTCCAGGATGCCCTCAACAATGCTACACCTAAGCTAGGTATTGGCACTGCTTTGCCTAATGTTTCACCTAGGGTTGTGGTTGGTACAAGTGGTAGTGTGTTACTCCCTTCTGGGAGTAATGCATAGCCTTGGATTTTGGAACATTAGGGGACTGAATAACCCAGCTAAGCAAAAACAAATCAAATGGTTTCTACATTCTTATCTGGTGGGTTTATTTGGTCTTCTTGAGACAAAGGTGAAGCCTTTGTCTCTAAATTCTGTAAGGTTAAATATGTGTGAAGGTTGGTCCTTGTCTACTAACACTTCCTACCATCCTGGAGGTAGAATTTGGGTGCTGTGGAATCCCTTTATCTTTCATGTTCAGTTTCTGCACTACACTGCACAGCTTATTCACATGGAAATTATTGAAGTTAGTACTCAGTTTCATTTTTATTGCACTATGGTCTATGCTTTTAATGACACTGGTGAAAGGAAGGATCTTTGGTCTGCTTTGAATGGTATCTCTACCACTATTCAGGGGCCTTGGATGCTTTGTGGGGACTTCAACTGTGTCTTAAGCCCTGCAGAGAGACTTGGTGGTCACACAACTGAGGACGAAATGTCTGATTTTCAGGACTGTCTTGATCATTGTCAACTGTTTGATTGTCTTGCTGCTGGATCTTACTATACCTGGAATAATAAACAAGATCCTCAGACCAGGGTTTACTCTAGGTTAGATGGAGTCCTTGTTAATGTTGAATGGATTCAAGCTAGAGGGACTTCTTATGCTCATTTCTATAATGAAGTTATTTTTTATCACTCTCCATGTGTGGTCCAAGATGCTAACTCTCATGTGAAAAGAAGGAGGAGTTTTAAATATGATAATATGTGGAGCCAGGTCCCTGATTTCATTGAGTGCGTGCAGACTCATTGGAAAGCTTATTGGACTGGTACTAAAATGTTTAGAGTGTATGAAGCTCAAGTCCCTTAAGAGACCACTTAAAGCCCTTAATCAGCAGTTTTTTGCAGATATTGAGAATAGTGCTGCTTATGCTTGGAAAAGTTTAGATGCTATACAGGATCAGTTAAAGCTAGATCCTACTGATGCTTCCTTGATCAGTAAGGAAAAAGAGGCTGCTGCTATATACAGAGACTTGCAGTCTGCTTGTCATAGCTTTTACATACAAAAGACTAAAGCCACTTGGGTTAATCAGGGTGATAATAATACCAGATATTTCCATAGTCTGTTGAAAGAGAGAAGTGCTAAAAACAAGGTTTTTCTTATTGATGATCATTATGGTGTTACTCATACTGATAATGCTCAAATTCAGAATGCTTTTCTTTGCTATTATGAGGATCTGCTTGGGACAGCAGCTGCTACTAAGTCTGTGAGTCATTCTGTGGTTCAACTTGGACCAGTGTGTACTCATGCTCATTATGAGACTTTACATGCTCCTGTTACCAAGGCAGAAATAAAGAAAGCTATCTTCTCAATTCCTAAACACAAGGCCCCTGGACCTGATGGTTTATCAAGTGCTTTCTTTAAAGATTCTTGGCATATTGTTGGAGAGGATGTTTGTCAGGCCATTCTGGATTTTTTTCACACTGGGAAACTACTGCAGCAGGTTAATTATACCTTTATAATTTTGATTCCTAGAGTGGACATTCCCCAGAATGTTACTCAATTTAGGCCTATATCTTGTTGTAATGTTTTATATAAGGCCATCTCTAATATTTTGTGCACTAGGGTTTCTGCTGTGCTCCCTGATCTCATAAATAAGTCTCAGGGGGGATTTATCAAAAGGAGAATCATTGTAGAGAACATCCTCATTTGTGAAGATCTGGTTAGACTTTACAACAGGAAAACAATTTCCCCTAGGTGTGTGATGAAAATTGATCTGAAAAAGGCTTATGATTCAGTTCAATGGTCATTTTTGGAGTAGATGCTGAGAGCTCTACATTTTCCTGGAAAAATTATTGCTTTAATCATGACTTGTGTGAGGACTGATTCTAATTCTTTGGTTTTAAATGGGGAGAATTTTGGTTATTTCAAGGGGGCAAAAGGGCTGAGACAAGGAGACCATATATCTCCTTTGCTTTTTACAATTACTATGGAATACTTGAGTAGGGTTCTTACTCCTGTCACTACTACTATGCCCTTTAAATTTCATCTCTTATGTAATCAACTGAGACTTACCCACCTTATGTTTGCTGATGACCTATTGTTGTTTAGTAAGGGAGATATTACTTCTATAATGCTCTTTCTCACGTCCTTTGCCACTTTCTCTGCTGCTAATGGACTGCAAATGAACAAGCTGAAATCTAATATTTATTTTAATGGTGTTCATGCTTCTATCAAGTCTGATATTTTGTAAGTGTCTGGTTTCAGTGAAGAGACCTTGCCTTTCAAGTATTTGGGTGTACCCATTTCTGCTGGCAGACTGAGCATTAAGCATTGTTATGGGTTGATTGAGAAAGTCACTGAGAGAATTAGGGGGTTTGCTGCTAAGAAGCTTTCTTATTCTGGCAGACTTACTTTGGTAAACTCAGTATTGACTTCTTTATATACTTATTGGGCAACCATCTTTGTCATTCCTAAAGGAGTTTTGAAGAGAATTGATGCTTTGTGTAGAAATTATTTGTGGGATGGATCCACTGAATACCTTATATCCCCCCTGGTGAGTTGGGCAAAAGTTTGTATGCCAAAAAATGAAGGTGGTCTGGGTATAAGGGATAACTATGCCTGGAATCTTGCTGCAATTTGCAAGCTGTCCTTTTGGGTTTATAATAATCCTGATAGTCTGTGGGTTAAGTGGGTGCACCATGTTTATACGAAAGGTGTGCCTTGGTCAATCTATATACCTAAAGCTGATATTTCATGGAGCTGGAAAGTGGTTTGTAGAGTAAGAGACAAGTTTGCTGGAGCCTTCTCTAGTTCTGGTAAGTGGTTGCCTAATCCTGCAGGGTATACAATTACCAGTGGCTACTGTTGGATTAGACAAACTCAGCCTGTTGTGTCTTGGGATAAGGTTGTACGGAATTATTGGTGCATCCCTAAGCATATCTTCATTAACTGGTTGATTGCTCGGGATGCATTGCTGCTTAAAGATAAGTTGGTGCAGTTTGGAGTTGCCTCTGATCCTGATTGTTGCATCTGTGGTGCTGGCACTGGATCACATAATCATCTGTTTGTTTAGTGCCAGTATACTCAGAAATTGGTGCAGTTGTTGAGTTGTAAACTGAATATCAGATTGTCTGCTTTCAATTTGTTGCTATGGATTCAGTCCAAACCTTGGGCAAAAGTGAAGAAGAAAATTGTTATTGCTTGGATTCAAGCCTTATATTATGCTATTTGGCATCAGAGGACACAAGGCTAGGCTTGAAGGGGTGCTAGATCAACCGGAGTTAGTACTTAAACAGATTGGCAGCATGCTTAATATTCGTTCTATGTCTTGGCTTAATTGTACTAAGAAGAGTAGTGATGAAGCTTGGATTAAGTCAATTAATTATTGATTGACTAATTTAAGTTTCATGAAATTTTACCCTATATGGTAGTGTGTAAATTGTTTGTCTTGTGCTTAATGGAATTTTCTAACCTTTCACAAAAAAAAAAAAAAAACGTACCCTGAGATTTATGGCGGAAGGTTATGGTTGAAACTAGTATAACTTTGAGTTGCGTGTAAAGGTTATGGTTGAGGTAAGTATAACTTCAAGTTATATGTTGAAGTTATAGTCGAGGTTACCATAACCTCGCATCCAGAGTTTATGTTATGACTGAGGTTACTATACCCTTGGTTGTTTGTACTTGTTTCAAATGTTGTCTTGTGTTCAATTATAATATAATGCTATGCTTGCATGTTACATTGGTTACTCTTGTTCACATGATAAGTAGGATAGTCAGGTATATTATCCTGTGAGTTGAGTCGTGATGTTGTTCACGCATGTTGGTACAGTCAGTTATACTGTACATTTGTTTGTTGGCTAGTTTGAATAGATGACGGTGTTATCAGTTATATACTATCGCAATGAACTAACACCACCCGTTGATGCGGGATTTATTTTGGTCTATGTTCGGTGGTGGCCAGAGTTGTCAGTTATACGCTCTGGGTCCCGAGTGTCGTTCGGTGTACATTTATTGCATCGAGGGGTCTGGCCAAGTCTTAGGTATATAGGCAGTGGTGATACGCTATACCTAGTACCGTGGAGGCAGTGGTGATACCCTCAACACCGATGGAGGCAGTGGTGATACGCTCCGTCAGTCAGAGGCAATGGTGATATGCTCTGACAAGTTAGAGGCAGTGGTGATACGCTCTAACGGGCGTTCGCTCTATTCGCTGTGCTTTGTTGCTAGCTTTGTGTGTGACACCCCAACTATCCGGCCAAGATAATTGGAGCGTTACCATCTCGGTTTTCCGAGGTAGTGTTTCAAAACTTCAATAAAAGAACATTTTATAAATAAATATAATGTTTAGTGAATTACATAAACGTAAACAAATGAATAATGTACAACTCGTGACATCTATACTCTTCTAATCAATTATACTCGTCTCGTGACTCATCAAGCTTGTCCAGTCTCCCACGTGCTATCCAAACAACCTGTACTGAGCCTGCTCCCCATATGACCAAAGGACATCATATCGATCGACACAGGACACCCCAAGAGATAGGTGACAATTACACAGACACACAAACGTCAGTAACGAGAAACATAGTGTGACACCACTCAAGTGTGTGAGTCAACAACATGACCATGATATGAATGACACACGATTATCCAACCATCATGCCGGTACCGGGACACGCCCAGACGTACCCACAACCACTGGTGCCAGGAACACGTCCACGACACCGCACTCACACAAGGTACTCTGAACACGTTGGTGGTACCAGGGCCAAGAGCGACTCGGGTCCCCTGCCAGAACGTCATGCCTCACCACACGCGTCCCTCCAAGACTCAAGTCATTAATGTGCACATTCCTATTGGGGCGGGAGACCCCAATAGGCGACTCATGCGGAAGACCGTCTCCTAACCGTCTTCCGTCTCCACAACAACAAATAACCAATCATGCCCACAATCATATGAAATAACATAAATATGCAAGATACCGTATACCATGTGAATTACCAACTCATTCAATGAAATTAATGACAAACGACTCATTTAACAAATAGATACATTATCGAACTGAGTAGGATAAACCTACCTTTTAGCAAACACCGCTAAACAATAAAGCACCCGGATACAAGTATGCTCCTCATAACGTCGACACCTAATTACGATAATTAAATATAATTACTAACTAATCTAATTACTAATTAATCAAATTAAATTAAATATGTAATCTAATTAAACAAAAACTCATCTTAATATCTACCCCAAAACCCGTCATATACTCGATCCATGTAACCACCTAACACCACCATTTCCACCACCGATCCTAGCCACCACACCCACACCCAAAACAGCCCCGTAACCACTCCCCTCCACGACCAACCACCACCTTCGACCTCCAGCCTCCACAAATCCCATGACCCGCAACATTTACATACCCATACACACCACTCTCCTAACTCCCTCTGTTCTTCACCTCGCTACTGCCTCCATCGTGGGGCCACCACCACCATGGTGGTCATGGTCTGACCGACCGCCCCTAGCTGCCACCAGATATGAGACCCGAGCCCCCACTAACACACCAACCCGCAAACACCACAAACAACATCAACAACACGACAAACACCATCCACAACCGCCTCCACCGTGACCACCACCACCACCATGGTACCTCCTGACCATGGTGGGTCCAACCTCAGCCACCATGGTGGCAGCCACCACCCGCAACAGCAACAAAGCGCAACAACAACAACAAACAATAAAACGACCACAACAACAAAAATAGCCCGACACCCCCCTTTTACCCTCGGTTTTCGGCCACCACAGCCACCCACTCCGCCACCCAAGACCACCACCGTACTCTCCTCACAACCCCCAACAACTTCCACCCAATACCACCTCAAGTCAGTCACGAATACAGGGTTAAAAATCCGTCTTAAGACCATCGCACAAAACAGATATAATCCTAGATCTACTTCGCTCAAACCCGTTTTTTGGTGGTCAAACGACGATCAAAGTCGGTCCTAAGGTGAGTCGGGGTCAAGGCGGGTCTATGGTATAATTAAATTAAGGCATAACTAGTGTAAGACGGTCTTACCTCGCGTCTCAAGGCGGAGTGATGGAATCCCTCTCTTTTCTTCTAATCTTTTTTCTCCCTTATCTATGTTCCTCTCATGTTTGGTGGATATTATGAGATTTTGTGAGTGTATAAGGGTGGATAAGGGTGGGTAGGGGTATATATGATGGTAGGAGGAAGTATATACATGTATACATACGATGTATTATTATCATTATTATTATTACAACGTATTATTTTTACAATGTATTATTATTATTATTATTATTATTATTATTATTATTATTATTATTATTATTATTATTATTATTATTATTATTATTATTATTATTATTATTATTATTATTATTATTATTATTATTATTATTATTTCATTATTCCGTCTCAAATATAACTCGTATAAATACAATATAATATTATTTTATAAAAATATAAATACGGAGTATTATAATTTTCCCCCCTTAAAAGAACTTCGTCCCCGAAGTTCACCTCACTCTCTCCTTTCCCCCATTCTCATGCATATTCTCGCACCTCACATGTCTATCAACCGTATACGCTCTTTCTAAACATTACACTCATCCCAAAGTTCTTCACTCGATTCTCACTACTTCTCACCTTCTGTACTTTCTCTTTCCTAAATTTCTGAATTATTACATCTACTCCCCCTAAAAGAGAACTTCATCCCGAAGTTCGACTATCAAACCTCAAACTGCGGTCTCATACGCTCGTTACTTAATTTCACAAATGACTATGTTTCAGGTTCAACACACTCTCTTACCTATTGCAAATCCATTATCAAATCTCGTATCGTCTTATGCCATTGATATAATCCCAATCTAGAAACCTCTCTAGAAGTCTCTCTACGGGTACCCCTACGAGCCTCCTAAAGGTCAAGCGCCCGGTCCAACCCTTGGTTCCCAATCTATAATCCCATAAATAACTCCTAACTCATATTGGCTATATGAATACGTATCTATCACGGGGTATAACCCGATTATAATTATGTATCTATATCACGTCAAATCTCATGCTTTCACATGTATGCACATCAAACCACCAATTATGCGAATTCTAGGAAACAATCAATTAATGCAAAGTTTCTTGTCATTTGACTCAACATGATTACCATTCCCAATTCCGGACCTCATGCCAAGCATATACCACGTCAAATCCACCACATGATCACACATGTATCTCTATATCCGTTCCCATCCATCATCACCCTTCTGCTTTTACGGAAGGCCACAATCTCTATCATGCAAAGACCACTATGCGACACATAACTTGCATGTTTCATCTTACTTTTACACAACAAAACAAAATCACGTCGATTAACACATATCCAACGAGATTATCACCTCATTTGTCATCCAATTAGTCATGTTAAATCACGATTTCCATTTAATTGCAACATGCCACTCAAGATGATCAAACGTAAAAAATTCACTAGGTCTCATCCATATGGGGTCAACATATTTATCCGAAAAAACCAGCCAATATAAACCACGAAAATAAGGGTATACACCCCATACTAGGTCGAGTATTGACAAAACAAGGGTCAAAGCAGACCACTCGGTCCAGTATAGGAGGCCACTCGGCCAAGTAGGCGACCACTCGGTCGAGTGCATGATGCACTCGGTCGAGTGCCACCTGGGCAGAATGTTTTCATTCGCGAACTCGTTTCCAAGTTTTCCTATTTCATCACTCAATTAGGCACTACAACTAGATCACGATGTACACCGTGGGTATTTCACTTGACGATTAGGAGAAAACTTCACAAACAACATCTATACTACCGCTCATAGGACAAAATTTCACCAACTACTTCACACGTCATGCATGCATACTTAAATCAAACGGTTACGCTATATAACACCAATGATCAAGTACCTAAACAATATGATTGAATCCTCAAACATTATATGCCACACTCTTACTCTCATGACCGCGAAAACCAAGCTTGGTAATACTAAATCCACAACTTTATCTCACAAATAACATTCCCCGAAAACTCAACTTTAAAAAGTCAATCTCGTCTCTTTGTCTCACAAATAACATCCCCCGAAAAAGGCCGACGTCGGCATAATAATATGATCATCACTTACCATATCACACATGTACACTAACTTTCAAATAGTTTCGCCATACATTTTTCACTACGATCTTTACTAGACATATTGCACCCTCAATTCTCCTTGATCACCTCAAATTCAGCCTAATATCTTCTTATATTCCTATTTCATAAATCTTTGCTATCATCTTTCAATTCTCGTCAATCCTTGAATTCAATTTACATATTCTCACAATTATGAACAACCCAAATTATCACTTTATTCTACCCTTAGATGCCTCAATTGCTTTCTCACTATTCCACCATTCAATCTTATTTATTTATCAACTCAAGATTTCCATGTCATGTTCAACCACAATATCCCTCAACATACAACCTAACCTCACTCACTATGCATAAGCTCAATCAATCAACAAAGGTTCAACCTAGATCACACATCACTCATTGTCCTATTGTCCATAAGGTCATCTCATGTAATCAACTCACTCACTCACAACTTTGTATAGGCTAACTCATCTTCCTAGTTGTTAGGCCCAGTTTAGCCTGGTCTGATCATAGCCTAGCCCGACCCTACTAGGCTGATTAAGGCAACCTAGGACCGGACAAGTCTTACTACTATAAAGCCGTTAAAGAACATCACAACAAGAAGGCTACTAAATCCTGGCAGAAAGGCTTGATGGTAAGCACAGAATAGCCTGGTAATACTCCTAGACAGGTTGGATTGAGTTGAAAAGCAGGCTAACGATTACAACAAGATTAATGATCATGTCCTATTATCAAGGAAGACCAAGTCTAATCACGAAGCTATATTACCAATGAACCTGGACATACAAGAGGAGGATAAGTTGCTGAAATATTCAAAGGAGAACGAGTCAACCGAGTTAATAGGGAGTGTGCCCTATTAATCCGGTAACAACTCCAACAAAATAGGGGAACGTTAAAGATGAATCCAACGTTATCATTTGAGAAGTATAAATAGAATGGAAACACAATTGTAAAAGATATACACATTTTGCTTATTAATCAATATATATCACAAATTATCCTCTATTTTCTCTCTGGTGTTTGAGTTTATGCGCCTGTTTGTATTTAGCCTATATTAAAAACGTAATAACACAATTTATATTATATTCTCTTCTGTCATCCGTTCATACTTATATTTCTAATTTATAGAACTAGATACCCTGACTACTCTATAATTAAGCCGGATCCTTTCAGGAAAATCCTGCTAAAACAATTGGCGCCCACCGTGGGGCATCTAGTTCTTCAACCAATAAAATTCCCTTCATCATTTAATATTCACACACAAAAATGGTGGAACTCACCGCAGAACAACAATTAGCGGCTGCCCTGGCCAAGATCAAAGAATTGGAAACAATCCAAGAGAAGGCAGCTCAGGCTGAAGCAGAAATCAATAGGCTGAAAGAATCTGAGTCTAGCCTGAAGAAGAAATTGGAAAATCAGGCTTCGGGCTCCAAGACCAGATTCGAACCAGGAACCCCATTCTCATCCATTATCAAAAACATTGACTTCTCTAATTTTGGAACCCCGGAGAAGGACACATTATCCGGCACCCCAACCATTCCCAATGATGAGACAAACAAAACAAGCAAAGAATAATGATGGCTATGCTTCAGGAAATCCAAAAACTCCACAACAAAATAGAAAATATACCCGGAGTGCCGGACCACGTGGTGAAGTAGAAGTTGATGACTTTGCGATTCACCCTTTGCGGATGAAATTGCAAAGATTGATCTCCCAAGAAATTTTGTTACATCCATGAAAACTTATGATGGAACCTCTGATTCACAAAATCATGTTGCCATATTCAAACAAAAAATGTTGGCTGCCTCAATACCCAGTGAACTCAGGCAAGTCTGCATGTGCAAAGGCTTTGGTACAACCCTGACCGGAGCAGCATTACAATGGTTCATCAATCTCCCAAATGGAGGTATCAAGAATTTTGCAGAATTGATCAATGCCTTCAATCAACAATTCGCAAGTAGCGAGAGATATGGCCAAGAGACCCGAAACTGCTTCAGATAAAGCAACTTCCCCGAAGAATCTCTCAAAGAATTCCCGGCCGGTTTGTCAAAGAAAAAGTGGCCATTCCCGGATGCGATGAAGAAACAACGGTAGAAGCATTCGAGCAAGGAGTCCTGCTTGACAGTGACATCTATGCGAGATCGACCAAGAAAGCATGTCCAACCTTTGCCACTGTTCAATCCATCGCTTTAGAGCATGTCAGATTGGAAGAAGACCTCAACTTCAGAACGAACTCATCCGGAGGAAAGCAAGGCTATGGACACACTAACGGAAAAGTTCCTACCGAGAAAGGAAGCAATCCCGGATCGGCACCCTATTCCAGGCCCGAACGATCCAAGTCAATATGGCACAAGAACACAAAGGTAACCTTTCTAGCCTTCCAACTATTCCCGAATATAACTTCTCTATTAATACTGCAGGATTAATCAAACGCCTGGAAAACCTGGGAGATACAGTTAGATGGCCAAAGAAATCTGATAACCCCAGGAAAGATCCAACAAGATGGTGTGACTTCCATCAGGACATCGGACACACCACAGAAGAATGCATCCAACTCAGGAAACAGGTGGCATATCTTCTAAAGAAAGGCTACTTGAAAGACATAATCCAGCAACCAAAGAACAAAGATGAAGGACAAAACAAGAGAGACCCATGAAGCAAAGAGACCCTCCTCCTCCTCCCCCCATCTATGAAGTCAAATTCATAAATGGAGGATCGAAAAATCGTGGTCCGACCACTCGGCCCGCCAAAAGAATATCCAGGGAGTCCAGACTCCAACCTCCTCCCTGGCCCAAGTCATTGCCTGCTATTACCTTTGATGACTCGGATCTGCAAGGAATATCAGATCTACACCATGACAGCCTGGTAATCACCATGCAAATCGGCACGAAAGGTGTCAAGAATCCCGATAGACGGAGGCGCTTCAATCAACCTGGTGATGCTTGACGTCCTTAAAGCTATGAAGATAGACGAAGGGAAGATCATCAAGAAATCCAGCGTTACGGTTGGATTCATGGAGAGACAAAGAACACCCTGGGAGAAATCACCGCCTACCTATGTAGAAGGCGTGGCTTCATATGAGAGATTTGGAGTAATGGATTGCCTATCCTCGTATAATGTAATCCTGGGCGGACCATGGATCCACAATGTCAAAGCAATCCCATCAACATACCATCAATGCGTGAAAATTCCAACGAATGGGGATAACCACCATCGAGGGAGAACAAAGGACGGCTCGGAATGTTACACTCGGGCTTTGAAACCCTCAAAGTCGGGTAAGTCCCTTGCATAGCAATTAAAGTTACCCGTCGGGGAAGAATATATAGCACAATCACAGATGGAAACAGGAGAAGTCACATTAAACCCACTTCCCGACAGAAAGTACTTGTAGGGTCGGATGCACCCGACTCAATCGGACCAAATCGGTCGACTTTCTCAAAACTAAAATGTCTTGTTTTGCTTGGTCACATTTTGATATGACTGGTATAGATGCTGATGTTATTACTCATAAGTTAAATATTGACAAATCCTTTAAGCCTGTACATGCAAAAAAAGAGAAGAAAATTCGCTGCAGAGAGGCATGAAATCATCAACCAAGAAGTTGACAAGCTACTAGACATGGGAATGATCAGGGAAGTAATGTACCCTGAATGGCTTGCAAACGTAGTAGTCGTCCAAAAGAAAAATGGCAAATGGAGAGTCTGTGTAGACTACACCGACTTGAACAAAGCCTGCCCAAAAGATCCATTTCCCCTGCCACACATCGATGCAATGGTAGATGCCACTGCGGGACACGAAATGTTAACATTCATGGATGCCTCCGGGATTTAATCGAGATAAAAATGCATCCAAAGCAGACCAGGAAAGCACGACTTTCATCACCGAAAGAGGTATATATTGTTATCTTTGCTATGCCCTTTGGATTAAAAAATGCAGGTGCAACCTACCAAAGGCTAGTCAACATGATGTTCAAAGACCAGATAGGAGACACCATGGAAGTCTATATAGATGACATGGTAGTCAAGTCAAAAAAGGCAGAAGACCACGTCAAAGACCTGGAAGTAGCCTTTCAAATATTGGAGAAATTCAATATGAAGCTCAACCCACAAAAATGCCACTTCGGAGTCTCAGCAGGCAAGTTCCTGGGCTACATGGTGACAAAAAGAGGAATAGAAGCCAGCCCTGAACAGATCAAAGCTATTCTGGAGCTAGAACCACCAAAGACAGTCAAAGACATACAAAAACCGACGGAAGAATAGCGGCCCTGAACAGGTTCATTTCAATATCATCAGAGAGGTGCAAATCATTCTATAACCTACTAAGGAAAAACAAGGACTTTCAATGGACCCCGATCATCGAGACCGCCTTTGAAGACCTAAAGATATATCTATCCTCTCCTCCCCTCGCTTGGCAAAACCAATCAAAGATGAACCCCGACAAGATACATCGATCCACAAAATCTTTGTCGGTGCGATCCTGGTCAAAGAAGCGGACGGACAACAAAGACTGTCTATTATGTAAGTAAAAGTCTACTGGATGCAGAGATCGGGTATGGCCTACTTGAAAAATATGTTTTAGCTTTAATTATGAGTTGCACAAAATTAAGACCATATTTTGAAAGTCACCCTATAATAGTCGAACCAATCTCCCTATCAAGTCCGTACTTAGGAAACCGAATTATCCTGGACGAATGTGTAAATGGTCGGTCTGACTAAGCACATACAACATAACATTTGAACCAAGGACAAAGAATTAAGTCACAAGCATTAGCCGATTTTGTGGCTGATTTTAGTCCGACCCTAGAACCCGACCTAATAAAAGAAGTGAATAAACCGACCAAACCAAACAAAACTAGAATGGACCCTATTCGTCGATGGTGCAACCAACATGAGGGGCACAGATGGGGTTAGTACTAAAATCGCCACGGGGGATAAGATAGTACTTGCTATAAGTAAGTGTGCATTTGAGGCCACCAACAATGAGGCGAGAATATGAAGCCCCGATAGCGGATTAAAGGTATGTATTGACCTTGGTGTGCAAAACCTAAAGGTACGTACTGATTCCCTTCTTATCTCCAACCAAGTAAATGGGATATATACTGCAAAAGACTCCAAAATGATGCTTTATCTGGACGTTGTCCAAATTTTAAAAGGAAAATTTCGAAATTTTAATATTGACCAAATTCCCAGGGATTTGAATACCCAGGCCGATGCTCTAGCCGGCCTAGGATCCAACTTTAGTCCCCTTGACTTCGACAAAATACCCATCGTGCATTTATTAGAACCTGCAATAAATAAACAAGATGAGAGTTTCCCAATCTACATTGCTAATTCTTGGACAAAACCTTACTATGACTGGCTACAACAGGGAATCCTTCCCTTAAATAAGCAAGATGCCAGAGCACTAAAAATAAAATCTGCTTCATATACTATTATTGACAACGTGCTTTTTAAGAAATCGCAGGGGGGCCGTACCTCGGATGCCTGGAACCACAAGAAGGCGAGCGAGATACTATCGAAATCCATGAAGGATACTGTGGAAATCATAAAGGTGGAAGAAGCCTGGCAAGCAAAGTACTCAGAACAGGTTATTGTTGGCCTACCCTGAGAGCTGACTGCCTGGATTTTAGCTCTAAATGCAAAGCTTGTCAGATTCACGGACCATACATCCATCAGCCATCCGAGGAGCTACATTCCATATCCGCACCCTGGCCATTTATGAAGTGGGGCATGGATATAGTAGGAAAACTACCTCAAGCACCCGGACAGAAAGTTTTCATGCTAGCAATGACTGATTACTTCTCCAAGTGGATAGAAGCTGAATCATACAGGCAAGTCAAGGAGAAGGATGTCATAGCATTCATCAAACACAACATCATATGTAGATATGGCATCCCCTCTGAAATAGTATGCGACAATGGCACACAATTTGTGGGAAAAAGAACAATGACCTTACGTGCTCAATGGAACATCAATCTGGTAACATCCACACCAGGATATCCAAAAGCCAACGGTCAGGCAGAATCCAGTAATAAAGTGGTAATCAGCTGCATAAAGAAAAAGCTGGAAAGAAGAAAAGGTAGATGGGCTGAAGAGCTCCCCCTGGTCCTTTGGGCTGACAGAACCACGCCTAAAACATCCACTAGCCAAACCCCCTACTCCTTGGTCTATGGATGTGAAGCGATAATCCCGGGCCGAGGTGGACATTCCATCACCAGGATGTAGCCTGAACACAACAACAAACAATATACCTCTAATGGAGGATAGCCTGGACTTAACGGAAGAGCTAAGAGATGCATCAAGCATCGGATTAGCGATATCGACAAAGAGTTGCGAGAAGCTACAACAAGACTGTCAAAGCCAGGGTATTCAGGGTAGGAGATCTTGTCCTCAGGAAAGTATTCCAAAACACAAAAGAAAAGAATGCTGGCAAATTGGCCCCAACCTGGGAAGGTCCCTACCTAATTGACTCAATAGTCGGCCAGGGAGCCTACAGATTACAAACCCTGGAAGGCGAGATGATCCCAAGAGCTTGGAACATTGCACACCTAAAATTATTTCACATATAAAATATATCTCCCGGTTCAGGTATAATTTTCGTGTTCACATTTCCTGCCTAGCTTGATATGAAATTACATGTATGATACTTGCCATTACGTGAATAAATGCAATATATGATTTCTTCAAAATTGCGTGCTAAAGTACTGATCTATGTTCCCATATCTTTACCAAGTAGAATCTTCAATACTTGTTTTTACATACTGCATTTTATTTAAAACAAATCTTGAAGATTGGGGGCTACCCCCACCAACATTTAACTAATACCCAACTGATATCCAAAATTCAGTTGCAAAACAGGCCTTATAATACTGAGCTCAACATAACATACAAACCTGGAAAATCTATTCCTGGACTGTTTGACATAAATGGGTCATAAGCCCTCCAGATAGGCAAGGGACATAAGCCCTCCAGACAGGCAACAACTCCACCCATAACACATTAAACTGGCCAGATCCAGCACACAAACTGGCCTCATCCAGTCGAATAACTGGCCAGATCCAGTAGACAGTCAACATCACCTTTTCAAAACACAAGAAGAAAATTTGACCAAATATTTATTCATCCAAAATAAATGGCCTTACCACACACCTAAAAAACATCCATTCCAGGGACATCCCCCCTGGATGGGTCAAAAAAAAATGTTTCTAAATATTCATTCCAGGGACATTCCCCCTGGATGGACCAAAACCTAAAAGAAAAACAAAACTAAGTTATTTTTGAGCCAGTAACCGACTCACAACCATCCGCCATTTCCTGGTCACCAGACTTTGCCTTGGAAGGAGGAGAATCCACTTCTTCTTCTTGACCCATACTAGCCAAATCAGGATACTGAGCGTCCAAAGCTATCTCATCCCGGTCCGGATTCCAATTAGCCCGGTCGGATTCTGATCCCTCATAGCATCAACCCGGCCTTTCCCGAAGAAGTATTGAGCAAAGATCAGCCAACCTCGCCTCCACCAATTCCTTTTCAAGCAGAAAGCTCCTCATTCTTTCTCAACCGATCTGCATTGCACCTTCTCGGCCTCCAACTCCACTGACAACCTTCTCGGCATTTTTCGCACCACCTCACAAACTATAGCGACCCTGGTTGACTCCCTAGTTGTCCCAACCGATATTGAAGTACTACTTCATTACCCCGGATGTGTGCGAGTCACGATTAACTTTATCCAGTTTTCCTCCAAACTAGAAACCCCGGCCTGGGCATCCCTAAGCCGACAAGCGAGTAGCCAACCCGGCATCCAACCCCTACATACATACAAAATCAATCAACCAAATACAAGGCAAAACAAAAAACACATGAACAATTAAAAATATCCCTTTACAACTAACCTCCCTAGCACAGGAAGCAAGTTCAAGACCCTAGTTACAAGAGAAGTCGGAATAGAAACCACTCGGTAGACGACTCAAGGGTACTAGCGACAATAGCCGGTCGCTCATCTTTGCGAAAAACTCATCTATCCGTGCCCAGGCATCATCCATGTCATCAATCCTAGCAGGCACTTGCCTTATACTCCCGATTGGGTGAGCCGGGATAGGTCAAGTTTCTCTCCTTCCTCCTCTTCCAGGATAACATCTTCCCTCTTTCTTTTTTGAGCCGGGACGATCTCCGGTGACATTACCCAGGTGGATCTTGAGGAGGCCGAACATCGAAACCAGGATATCAAGCGTTTTGTCACTCCCACTAGCCTCCTGGCTCTTGGGTGTTCAAAGAATCCTAGCCACCCCGGCCTTCAAATCCTTTGCAGAAAAGCTGGCCAGCCTAGCAGAAGACCTAAATACTGAATATATAAAAAATATACGTGAGTATCAAACAAAGAACGACAGAAGATAACGGCCAACATAAAAGCATACGAAGACGTACGGAAAGAGCGGTAGAACTAGGCTTGCCTTTGGGTACTACGACCCCGATCGGCTTGGTCTTCATATACCGGGGCAACAACTCCCTGCCCAAACTAGCTGGCCAGGTCCTCTCCTCCTCAGGAATAGCAAGGAAAGCCTCTATCCTGGAAACAACCTCCTCATCAAGAGGATCACAACTCCAATCGGGAGAGCGCAAAAACCGTCAAAGTTACACAGGTAAGAATCAGAATCCATTAATTTCATATAATATATATTGCAAAATAAAAAGTACAAGGAACCTACCACTCTCCAAGGAAGGATATCTCAGATAATCAAAGCCTGATCCCAAAGTCTCAGTCCGAACAAACAGGAAAGTCTTTGCCCAATTTTTATCATCTTCAGAGTCCAGGTTAGTAATTAATGGAGACATTTTCGATTTTATTCTCAAATTAAAGCGACCATCAACAGGATTTTTCATATGATATACTGCCTTGATATCATTAATAGTAATTACAAGATTATGTTTAGCACATAAATTTTCAATAGAATGGACAAGTTTCCAAACCATTGGCATAATCTGAAAAGGTGACACCTCCATAGCACGAATGGTGTCAATCATTAAGGGAGTAAAAGGTAACTTACACCTGCTTTGAACGCCCATTCAAAAATACAAACCAGCCCGGGTGATACCCGATTAGCCACCGACCGGACAAGACTCAGGGATCCATACCTCGGTAGATTCAGGAATTATTTTCTTCTCCCTTAGAATCTTGTCATAGTTTGTTTTTAGTAAGTTTTCCTCGGGGAAAGAAGAATCCGAGAGATTGAAGAGCGGAAAAAACAGAATCCACGATACTTGAAAGCCACAAAGACGAGCGGGAGGATCAATTTCCCTCACCTCTTCCTCTTGGATGTCTGTGGGTTCGGCTCAACAAAGATCGGCGACTCTGCGGGATGCGGGGCGTTTCTTGGCTCCCATATCTCTGAATGTTCGATTTATTATGATGAAATTGAAATTATTGAGAAAGTATAAATTAGCAGAACAAGGTTCCTGGGAAATAGAGGAGAATTTCAGAAGAATATTTAGCAAAGAAAGTGGAGGAAATTTGGTAAAGAACAACCCCGCATCAAATACCGTATTTATAGGAGATGTATAACGGCATGAAAAACCTAGGAATTGCAAAACTGTCAGCATGGCATCACTTAGCCGTTGCAGTGTTCAACGGTAAGTAGGAGTCTAAGAGTCACTGAATAAATATGACTCTTCTTATTGTTTAACCCGGTAAAGTTGACATCTCACCCCTGGCCAGATCCAGCATGGGTAAAATGTCAAGGGGCAATTGTTAGGCCCAGTTTAGCCTGGTCGATCATAGCCTAGCCCGACCCTACTAGGGTGATTAAGGCAACCTAGGACCGGACAAGTCTTACTACTATAAAGCCGTTAAAGAACATCACAACAAGAAGGCTACTAAATCCTGGCGAAAAGGCTTGATGGTAAGCACGAGAATAGCCTGGTAATACTCCTAGACAATTTGGATTGAGTTGAAAAGCAGGCTAACGATTACAACAAGATTAATGATCATGTCCTATTATCAAGGAAGACCAAGTCTAATCACGAAGCTATATTACCAATGAACCTGGACATACAAGAGGAGGATAAGTTGCTGAAATATTCAAAGGAGAACGAGTCAACCGAGTTAATAGGGAGTGTGCCCTATTAATCCGTGAATGACTCAACAAAAGAGGGGAACGTTAAAGATGAATCCAACGTTATCATTTGAGAAGTATAAATAGAATGGAAACACATTTGTAAAAGATATACACATTTTGCTTATTAATCAATATATATCACAAATTATCCTCTATTTTCTCTCTGGTGTTTGAGTTTATGCGCCTGTTTGTATTTAGCCTATATTAAAAACGTAATAACACAATTTATATTATATTCTCTTCTGTCATCCGTTCATACTTATATTTCTAATTTATAGAACTAGATACCATGACTACTCTATAATTAAGCCGGATCCTTTCAGGAAAATCCTGCTAAAACACTAGTGTTTCCAAATTCCCAACTTGATGTTTATACATAATTCCACACTTCAACCCTTCACCTAAATCCCTTAAATGCATCAATATCGCTAGGTAATGAGACACACACTATATACGACTCATTCCCGTTCAATGTTCTTTTACCCACAGTACACACACTATATACAACTCATTTCCGTTCAATGTTCCCTTAAATGCATCAATACCGCTAGACAACGAGACATACACTACTGAATCCAGGGCCTACCCAAAAGTATATTGAAAGATGCCTCTATGTCCACTATCTGAAAATTAACCTTTCGCTCGATTGGCCCAGTGGCCACAGTATGGTTAACTAGTCCCACCACTTTACGTCACGTTCCATCGTATGCGCGAACGCCTTGGTTAGTAGGAGTCCAGTCCGAGTCTTTCATGCCTAACTTGTATGCTATTTCTAGAGGTATGACATTGACTGCGGAGCCATCATCCACCAAAGTCATGGGTACATTTTTCTTCAAGCATGTGACTGTGATGTATAGAGCAAGGTTATGAGTGACGCCGAAGGGAGGCAAGTCCTCATCTGAGAAAGTAACTAAGTTACTTAGCTTGACTGAGTCTTGGAAGACTAGGTTGACGACGTCGTTAGGTGTAGAGTTATGTGCTACGTTTAATTTAGCAAATGCTTGCAGTAAAACCTGGCAATGAGGAAATGAACTTGAAACTAGTTGCTAGACTGAAAGATCATCCTTTGTCTTTTGAAGTTGCTTCAATAAATGGTCAGGAGAGGTATCTTCGCCATCATTTGGTGTGATGAAATTGGTGTTAGTTGTAACTGGACCATTTGTTTGAGTGACATTTTGATATGGACGTCCTGAGCGAGTAAGGTGGTCCACATCTTGATCTTCACTAGCCTTGACTAGAGGGTGTTCTGTGAGGTAAACATCTTCATCGTCATCCTCCCAAACTCCATTGACGATACTGAGCTCTCTTAAGCTTATGATTTTAGCTTCTAGGCTAATTATTTGCTCGACTAGATCGTCGATCACTGCGATCACTTTTTGCATTGTGGTTTCTTGGGATAAAATTGGAACCACTTACCTGTTTTCCCTAGATATAGTGCTTGGATTGTGTAGGGATGCCACTACAGCTTCTAGTTTTGAAACTTGTCTACTCATACTCTTTGCTCATGCGACAAAATCAGCAATAGTAGGGGAGATGGTGGAATAACTCTCTTCATTTTCTAGTGCATTGACCTCGTCTTCAGCTGGAGAAATGAGGTGTGAGAAATCCAAGGTAGATTCCTTATCTGTGATCATCAGAATTCCAAGAGGATTTTGAGTATTGTTAGGCTTACTTGCGGGAGGTATAGGTAAGCGCCCATCTGCAATCATGTCCTGAATGGCATGTATTAATTTGAAACACTTCACTGTATCATGCCCTTTGCCTCTATGGTACTCGCAGTAGGCGTTCTCATCCCAGAACTTAGACTTCTTCTTTGGGTCAGGCGTAGGTCCTATAGGTTGGAGCTTACCTTGTTTCATCAGTCTTTTTAGAGCGTTGGAGTATGAGTCACAAACATTGGTGAATTTCCTTTGTGAGCCATTCTTCTTAGTAGACGATTCGACAAGGTTGACCTCGTCGGTCTTGCTAGTGGAGCCATAAGAACGACTAGTTGTGCCTTGATATCCGTGACCTACCATTTTTAACAAGAGTCCTTTGCGGATGTCGTCTTCAATTCTTGTTCCTAATAAAGTTAAATCTTTGAAAGACATTATGTTTTGGTATCTTAGGTGGATCGCATAGATTGGCTATAAGTTGTCCACGAACTTTTCAACAAGAGTAGCCTCATCTGGGCATTCGACGAGTTGTGTGCTAGTCTTTCTCCACCTACTTAGGAAGTCGGTGAATACTTCTTTCTCATTTTGGGTAAGAACCTCTAGAGTGCGCATATTGACTTGAATTTCGGCATTATATGCATATTGTTTGGTGAACTCAATTGCGGCGTCATCCCAAGTAGCAATTTTCTTGTGTTACAAAGAGTAGAACCATTTCTTAATAATTGTATCAAGAGATGAAGGAAAGATCCTTAGGAACATCTCTGGCTTGATGCCTTTGATACGCATATAATCTTTGAAGGCACGAATATCGTTCAACGGGTTTTCATGCCTCTTAAATTTCGGGATGTCATTTATGTTGAAGTTAGTTGGCAGTTGAGCGTTTACTACCTCGTACTTGCGATTGTTTTCCCTGTAGATGTCATCCCCCTTGAGGTACTTTAGTTGCTCCTCCAAATATTGGAGTCGCTTTTCAGCTTCAGTAGGACCTGGTGGAAGATTGACTTCTGGTTGTCCAACAAAGGATGGAATATTATCGGGTATGACCATGTCAGGAATGGCATCCTCTGCAAGAGGAAGTCTAGCTTCTACAGTGACAATTCGGCCTTCGATGGTATTAAGGCGAGCATAAGCGTGGTCTTGGCTGGTCTGGCGACGAATGAGTGCAGTTAGGATTTGATCATCACCATTTATGGATGGCTAGGGTTGACCATTAATGCTTCCGTGACTAGTTCACACCATTTTGGAACTGAGGATAAGAGATCGATGACGAATCAAAACACGATCGACCATTTTCGCAAACTTACTCAAAAAGGACTCGACTCGTGAAGTGGCCGTGTGCCTCTGTGTCAAGTGAGGTTTTGTAAATGACAGATTTTGAAATGTTTGTCCTAGACAACTGTAGTGTAGTTTTAGGAGTGCTGACTTGAAATGAGGTTTGAAATGGGTTTGAGACCCGAATTTTGACTCGATATTTGGACAGAGTTTCGGCTTTATTTTGCGCTAGTTTAGGCCATTTCGAAAATATTTACGTTTTGAAAAGGATTTTGTTTACAAAATTTCGTCATGTTTTTGTTTACAAAATGGTGATCACGTATATGATACATACATATGGGGATTATAACGGTATGCTAAGTGCATTTAAAGGGTTTTGGCTTAAAAGGTGGGTTGCCATACCAAGCAATCAAACCCTGGTCTTTGGAGAGGTCCGTGCCAAACAAGAGTAAGGTCGGTTCCTAGTCCATTCCCTCGAGTAGAAAAAGCCCTTGATACAAACAAGAGTATGTACCACGGTATGGTTGACGTCAATCGCTATCTATCTGATGTGACTCATATTTGAGCACATTTAGTCCCCGAATTAACCTCGTTCCTATGCTTTATAGCACTTATTTGGGTCATTTACTATCTTTAGTTTCCCATTTTGCATATTCTTTGAGGTTTTGTCTCCTTGATAGGAAAGGATTGCTAACCTTGCATTTATGAGGCAAAATGAAGCTAAATGGATTGCATCTAATGACCAAGCATCAAAGAGAAAACCAACACTAGAGGCCTAAGTAGATAAATAAAGTGAAATGGGCAATGATGAAAGGATCCTTGCATCCCCAACATGATCCTTGAGGAGCAAAACATGGAAAACACTATGCCAAAGGATCCAAGCGGCCCGAGCATGATCCGAGCGTGCCACACTTCAAGGATCCGAGTGGCTTGATCCCAGGATGAGCGGACCATGCAGCAAAGATCAGAGCGTCTCCTCCAGGATCCGAGCGGATCCCAAGTCAGAATAGCCCGTGCCACAGCACGGGACGAGCGGACCGAGGCAGGACTAGCAAGGAGGATCCGCGCATTTCCCTCGGGACTAGCATTTCCTTAAGTTTTCTTAGGGTCTTAATAGTCCTTTAAGCCCTTAGTAACCCTAATCCTTGTACCTAATCTTTAGTATAAATACCCCTTTGTACTACCTAGATTAGCATGCTCTCTTAATACATTCTTAATCCAATCTTAGCATATCTTAATACTCTCTCAAATTAGTCTTATTTTAGTTATAATACATTTCTCAATATTAATCAAATCTTAATCTTTCCTTAATTTCTCTATTGTTCTTCCTTTTATTTGGGTAATTAGAAGATTATTTGGGTTTATTTGGAGGACTGACAACCTTTCATCAATCATCAAGTAATTCTATTATTCTTTTCTTTATTATTTGGAATCATCTTCATAGGTATAATTCCTCTTTACCCTTGTTTAATTATTGTTAATCACTTTCATTTATTCATCATGTTTTGCTTTGTTAGTATGATTGACAACCTTATTAGCATGCTAAACTGGATCATGAGTGAGTAGTTCTTTAGCTAGGGTTAATGGGGAATTAAGGGAAACAAACATGGAGATTGATCTATGCTTAATCTAATATGTTTTCATAATTAATTTGCTTGCTTGTTGTGATTTCAACTTATGCACATGTTATGTTTGATGAAATGCGAGCATGTGAATCCTTGCATTTTTATCCATCTCTTATATCTTCAATGAGGCTTGTAAGACACAAACCAACTCGAGCCTCATTAGACCATGCATAAAGTTGAATATGAAGGATTAAGTTGACTTGTAGGTGTTGTACAGTCTAGACGACTCGGCTCCGGGACCCAAACCTTCTTAGGGATTGTAAGATATATACTAACCCGATCCCGTCACGACAATAAGTGCTTGCATCTAGTTGAGAACATATTTTTATGATCAACTCCCATGAATCCCCTGTGAACCCATGACACCCTAGTGCCTTTAATCATTTGTTTACAAACCCCTTTAATTACTTTGCTTTGTTTTCATTAATTTACTTTCATTTTGTTGATTTGTTTAGATTACACATCATCTCAACCCCAATTGTGACACCCTAAGACATAGCTATTTACAATTTAGAATCCTACATCAATACCCGTCCCTTGGGATCCGACCTTTACTTACCTCTTTACTAAGAGTAGTTTGTGAAGTTATAAATATTGTTTTGGTTGGTACCTTTTGACGACGAGACTGAACCGGACCAAAAATAGCGTCGTTGCCGGAGATCACAAGGTAATCCATTACCTATTGATCTTGAAATTGAAAGGACCTTAACCAACAATAGAAGAGTTAATAGAGGAACTTCAAGAGTACTAGGTATTGGAGAAATTGTGGACATACAACCAAATAACATTGAGTTCACCAACCCTTTTTCAAGAGAAGGAGAGGATAACCCAATACAAAACCCACCACAAAATCAACCCACAATGCCTAAATTTTCATCACATTCCGTACTAACCGAGGAGAACCTACCAAATGGTACTCCTACACCACCACATTTAACCGGTAATTTCATTTCCATATCCGCATTCATACAATTAGTTGAGAGAAGTCAATTTGGAGGGATGCCTAGTGAAGACCCTCATTCACATATGGAGACTTTTTGTGACTATTGTGATGCAATTTCTAAAACCGGAGTTACTCAAGACCAAATATGATGGGTATTATTTCCTTTTTCTTTGATCGGTACCGCAAAGCAATGGTTGAAGAGCCTAGACAAGGCTACCCTTGGTATTGATTCAAGGAAGAAGTTAGCACTTGCTTTCTACAAGAAATTCTATCCTCCGGAGAAGACCAATATGTTGAGAGCCCAAATCACCGGGTTCTAGCAAAGGGATGAAGAATCATTGTATGAGGCATGGGAGAGATTTAAGGACACTTGTCGTTCTTATCCACACCATGGACTTAGCGAGTGGTTCCTTGTGCAACAATTTTGGAACAGTTTATATGAAGACTCCCGCAACATTCTCAATATGGGATCCAATGGAATGTTTACCGAAGTTGATGACAATCAAACATGGGCCAAAATCGAAGAGATGGCGGTTCATAATTCCCAATATAGTAGGCCTCGAAAGGCCACTAGAGGAGGAAAGCATGAGGTAGATTCCATCACATAATTGGGTGCTCAACTAAGTGCTCATATTGACACCATCAATTTGAAGTTTGAGAAGGCCATGGCTAAGCTCGATGAAGCTTCCAAATCACGCAAACAAAATGTTAATGCTATGGTGGCATCATCCTCAATTCCAAGTGGAGTATGTGAGAGTTGTGGAACTTTGGGACATGACCAAAGTGAATGTTGGGGAACAAATGAACAAGTGAAAGCTTTCCAAGCATACAAGAGTGGCACCCCTTATTCCAACTATTACAATGAGAATACTAAATTCCATCCTAATCTTTCATACAAGAGCCAAAATGTTTAAAACCCTCAACCAACATACACCCCACCTCCAATGAGAAATCAAGCCCAAAGACCCTTTTACAACCAAAGCCAAAGTTATCAAAATCAACCTTCCTACAATCAATCCAATGACCAAGGCTTTGATGTCCAAAAAGCGGTCCTCCAAATGCAAAAGAACCAACAAGAATTTTTCACCCAAATGCAAAAAGATAGCTAAGCCAAAGATATCACCATCAACAACATCCTAGCCCACACCAAGATGTTGGAAACTCAAATGTCTCATATTAGCATCTTCTAGCTCTCAAAGACAAAAGGGTCAATTACCACCTCAAAGTAATCCCCCAAGACATGAGTCGGTTAGTGCCATACATTTAAGGAGTGGTACAAGATATGAAGGCCCGAAGAGGCCAATTGATGAAGATGTTGTGAATGCTAGTGACAAGCAAAGAGTTGTGGAGGACTCTAAGGAAGAAGAAGAACCCACCACGAATGAAGTTTCAAAGAAGAAGAATGAAGAGAAGGCTAAGGAAAAAGAGCCTATTGTGATTAGACTTCCATTCCCAAGTCGTCAAGCTAAGCCTAAGTTTGATGAACAACTTGGAAAGTTCATGAAAATTGTGAAGAACTTAGAAGTCTCAATCCCATTCACGGAATTGATCAATCATGTTCCGGCCTATGCAAAGTACATGAAAGACATTCTTACCAAGAAGAAATCCATCCAGAAGTTAGAGACTATTGCCTTTACCAAAGTGAGTAGTGCTATTCTTCAAGGAAGTTCCCCTCCAAAACTCAAAGATCCGAGAAGTTTATCTATTCCATGCACCATTGGCGACACTACAATCGACAAAGAATTATGTGACCTTGGAGCAAGTGTAAGTGTCATGCCAACTCGGTATGCAAGAGGCTAGGAATGGGAGAACTCAAATGCACTAACATTAGTCTTCAAATGGTGGATCGATCAACAAAGATACCTTTAGGGGTATGGGAAGATGTGCCCGTAAGAATTGGCAAATTCTTCATTCCGGTAGACTTTGTCATTGTAGACGTGGAGGAGGATTCCAACATTCCTATCATTTTAGGAAGATCTTTATTGCACACCGCGGGAGCGGTAATTGATATGAAACATGGAGAGCTCACACTTGAAGTGGGGGATGAGACAATCACTTTCAACCTGAAAAAAACAATGAGAGCTCCCCGACTATATGAACCATGTTTCGTGATCGACCATTATAGCCGAAAAAGTGATAGAAAGAAGTTAGCATCTCAATACAAAGATCAAGCTATGGGTAAAGAATCACCACCCATATGGAAGAAGAAAGTGGATAACCCTCAAGTTGCTCTATCCGGAGAGCAATGAAATTCCAACAATGAGAGCTTGAATAGCTCACCACCCATCATGACAAGCAATGAAGAAGGCCTCATTGGCCATGACAAAGAAGGAAAGTTGCTCTTGTCAACTCATGATACTATTGGGGAATAAGCTAATGAAGTTTGTGGTCTATGGGATGACGAATTTGAAGGATTAGTCAATCCCTACATTGTCAATGCTATGACCTTAGACCAAGGCTTTGTTGATTCTTGTCATCATCTTGACATGGGTCACCACCATGAAGAACACAATGTGCAAAGATCTATGCAAGATCTTTATAATGAAAATGAACAAGCCTTTGACTACTTCTACAAGGTGTTGAGCAACATCAACAACACCTTGGCTTTGCCCCCTTGACATCTTATTCAAGAATGAGAGTTTGGTGGAGTCCTCCCTAAACCACCATTTGTAAATATTCTAACCCTTTAACTAGCATTTTATTTCCTTTATTGCATCTTTGTCATTTTTGGATTTGCAATTTCATACTTTGATCAAGATTTTCGTCATTAGAGAAAGTGAGGGAAGTATTTTAATGTGTTTTGGTGTGTAGTGTTTGATCTAGTGTGGGGATAGCAAATGCCTGGGCAAACCGAGCCTTTGTAGTACACCCATAATATTCAACAAAGGAAATGAAGAAAGGATGACTTAAGGAAAGAAGATCCCCACAGGCAAAATTGAGCTCGTGGGTGCAGAGGAGAATCCGAGCGTCCCAGGAGGGAATCCGCTCAAGCTGCTGGCAATCCGGGCATCCCAAAAGAGCATCCGAGCGTCCTGGCCTCAGGACGCGAATTGAAGAAAGGGGTTTGTTGTGACACCCTTAAATTTAGCGATAAATAAACACGTAAAATCTACGGAAAAACTGACAGGATATGTTTGTAATTGGTTCAACTAGACAAAACCTGTAATTTTTAAAATTTTTCTAAACCATTCACAAACATCTCCAAGAGGAGGGTGCCAAAACCTGTAAATACCAACAACTAATTTACAAATCTATGCTAAAGGCAAGAAAATATAGAGATACAAACCAAAGTAAAAGAGGGAGACATATGTCCCTTCAAATTATATACATAACCAAGAGTTAAAAGGTTTCTACAAAAATAACCAAACTAGGTCCAAGGTTCTCTTGCTCACTAGCTCGACCGTGAACCCCAACTAAGCAACAAGTACCTGTCAATCGCATTTTATACAAACACGAAAGCCACAATTCAGAGGGGAGTAACTTCGAGTCCTCCCAGCCACGAAACGTCATATTTAATGTAACATGTAGTGTAACATGTAAACAACATGACAAGTAATTCAATTATCAAGTATTCTAACATGTGAGCCCTAAACTGACCAAACTAAACTATCATGTGAAACATATAACAAGTAGTAATCCAAACTTTATCAATTGTAACCGGCTTACATCTCACCTATTACAATTCATAAAATCACCATACAAGAAAGGGCAATATATCAAAGACAGGCATAAGTTCTTAGTACCGTCAATAGTCACTCAGAACTCGAGTCTATACCACGAGGTAGGGAAGGTAATCGAACCGGTATCTTGGCTCGGCGGTTAATATTAATAAAACATGGCCAAGACACAACACAACCCACCTAAAATCTGCAAGCAGACCTAGACATGCGGATACACACCACCGCACCCAAGACCCACAATTTTTCTAAAACAAAGTGAGTACCCTAAGGAGTCCACCAAAGGGTTGGCTAGTACTTAAGCTGACCACTTACTATCAAAACAAGTAACGAGGTCATGCCCCAACTTGGATATAAATCCACTAGTCAGGAACACAAAGGCTATTAAGCAGTGAACATATACTCGTCAGAGACTATAAAGACCTATCTATGACAAACACAACAACCTGCAAGAAAGTATTTAATACCAATACCATTTCTAGCAATATTAACAATATTAAAGGCTTCAGGGAATCTAGGGCCGTTTCTACAATATAAGAAGCTATTAAATTCAACCAACTATACATGTGAACTTAAAAACTTGATAAATGGCCCAAAACAAGAAAAAGGCCGATTATCCAATTCATATAAAATTTCATCCAACCGAATTTTTACCCACAACCCCAGCCCTGCGACAGGTACGGGTTAAATTGCGGCTGACCAATCACTCAATTAACTGACATCGAATCGACAAAGGGACTAAGGCTCGATTTTTCGACAATCATCAAAACATTACAATTATCGCTATAAAATTCATTTTGAGCCTAATCATTACAATTTCATTTTATAATCTACCCTAACATGTGCAACTACCAATATAAACATAATTTTTACCATTAACATAATTTTTACTACTAATATGATTCATTTCCTAAGTGTACTCATATGTATCTTATACTAACTATAACATTAATGAACCTAAAACGATGAACAAAGCATGAAAAACCGCGAAACAAGCAACGGGCTGACCCGGGCCAGCCGTGGGCCAGCCGTGGGCCTGCCGGGCCTGCTGCCGCCACCCCTACACCTCCATTTTTCCGTTTTTGTTCAGTTTAACACCGTCTGAAACATAATTAATCGTTCCTAATACTAACTTGTTATCTTAAACTAACAAAAGACATGCATGCAACCCATTTTAAACATGTGAAAATTTACTACTCAACCAAGAATCACAAAAACATACAAAAACCAAAGAATGTGACGATTATTCGTCGAGTAACTCGAAATATGTTACCTTAAGCTAGAAAATGAGCAATTAGCAACTTGAAAACCAAACCCTAACAAGAAACTAGCCACTATCTTCGACAATATACGAGTCCCCAAACTCGTCCTCCAATTCTTCACCTAAATAAACAATAAAAACACAAAAATAAGCATAAAAACCGAAATTGTGCCAAAATTCGTCTTAAAACAACTTCAAGAAAACTGAAATTAAAATATACCAGGTTGTAGATCTCGACGAGAGGATTCCGGAAATATAAATTATGCGAAAATCCGACAAGAAATGAGGAAGTTATGGCGATTTTAGCTTGAATTTGGGTAAAAATGGTTTTTTTTATGTTTTAGAAGGTAGAGGAAGATGAAGATAGACAAAAATCAGAAAAAAAGAAAGGAAGGGGGAGGGTGCCGCGGGTAAGGGAGAAAGGAAAGGAAAGGTGCGGGTTTTTAGTCGGGATTTTACGAGTCGGTTTTGGCTCGTTTCGATAATAATTAGAACCGCTTGTCAAATGCAAATTCCGACAAGACCAAAGTTCTTAAACACGAGATTACAAGAAAATTGAATACTCATACGACCCATTTCCAAAATCGTTTACCCAATTTTCAAAAGAGTTGTAATATTTTCCCGATATGCCCATTTTTCGAAATAAAAAGTTTTTACACGGTTTAAACTATTTTTAAACATTTCGAAACTATCAAAATAAATACTTTACTTCAAAATATAATAAAATTATATTTCTTTGAATTATTTTTACTTCAAATACATTAATATTAAATTCAACTTGATTAATAAATTACCTTCGCAAAATAATAACGGTCCAAAATTACGGGCGTTACAATCACCCTCCTTTTAAAAAGTTTCGTCCTCGAAACTTAGAAGGAGAAATTATAGTATACAACAACTTAATAATATAATCATAAGAAAAATATAGGTATCTTTTCAATGAAACGGTGATACTCTCGTTGATCAGACAAGAACATCCACATTCATATCAAGATATAAAAATATTTCTACACCAATAAATGAGAAAACCCATTATTAGGACGTCTCCAACAACGAGATTTAACACTCATTAATGTTAAAACCATTAAAAATCATAAAAGCATTTTCAAAATTTTAGTTTAAAGTTCTATAATAAGAATAATAATCAAAAGAGCTGTATGTATTTCATGAGATAAGAATTGAAGTCGAACCTAAATGGGTGTCAAAGATAGAGTTTCATAGGTTACCAACATCAAACTTATGAGAGGAGTATGATGAAGTAAGGAAAAGAGGTATGAGCAGTAACGCTCATGATCAAGGAAGAAGGAAAATCAGACAACAAGGAAATGCCAGACACTTTTATCACAAACTACAACAACACCCAAAACGGTTCCAAAAACTTCCTAACAACGAAACTCATAACCACATCACTCCCAAGGGTTTCCTCAATTTCTTATGTTACCTCATCCTAATCTATTCCCTGAAACAAGGTATTCCACTATAAGCGTGATCTCATCGTTCCAAATCCTCAAACATCCAGAAACAACTTCCACAAGCCTAAGGTCAAAGCTTCCAACAAAGCTATATTCGTATCCAACTAGTGTCAACTATGGTTTCCTCAAAAAGTAAACCTTCAATCAAGAATCCCAATACCAAGCCATAAACTCCAAGAGAAAGTTCCTCAAATATTCCACAAGATTCTCATTTCAAAACAAGGTAGTAACATACCTGTTGGAATATGTGTCCTCCGACAATAATGCGATCACGACTGTTGATCATGATGATCACATGTTTAAGTCTCATTAAAATGAATACAATTGGGAAGTAATATTGTTACTGTCAACTGGTCAACATATATCGGTAATGATTGGCTTACTAGAGTTTGACATTACTTGTCGTGTGACGGTGGTGATCATTGACCCCTAGGTCATACCTAAAGGGCAACCCTCTTAATTGATTATTTAATTAATCGTATAATGTTACGAGTTAATTAAATTACTTGAAAATTGACGGACGATTTTGGAAGTGAAATTTACGTATCATATTGAAATGTGATTAAATGAGATACGGTCTGAGTAATTGAATTGTGTCATTACTCGGATGAAATAAATTGTTTAATGTAACAATTAAATTTGAATGAATTATTATAAATACAATCCGTTGTGATTTATAAATGGTAAAATATTTTTGGTACAAGTAATTATGAGATTACTAAGTCGATTTTGTATGTGACGTATTTTTATTAATACGTTGATTTTTAATATGTTAAAAATACATAACAATTTATGTCACATATGACATGTGACATATTGACAATTGACAAAAATAATATGGATTCCATATTATCATTTGTACCGAAATTATGGGGGTATTAGGTTAATATTGTGTTGATTAATTTATTGAGTAAACACAATGATTACCTACATCCTAGCCATGCAACTCTAATTTTCTTGTGAAGACAAAAATGTTCATGCATTGGCTCCCCTAAAAGTCCCCCTTCCACCCGGTTTTTTTATGTGAAAAACCATCATTGGTTTTTCATATAATCTTACCTATTATTACACTAAATGTAGTTAGTGATATTCATTCTTATTCCATCATCAAAAATTGAGTTTTAGTGAGATAAAAATCCTCTCTATTTTCTCTCTTAAAACCGAAACAAACAAGTGTTTTATAAAAGGTTTTGGTTCAATTTTCTACCTATAATTAATATTATACTAGTTTTGTAATATTAATTAAATTAAGAGGAGCCTTGGGTATAAAGCATAGGGAGAGATCTTACACTTAGATCTTCATTCTTCCATTGGAATAAGCTCAAGAACAAGAAGAGAAAGGTGATCTCTCTTGTGCCCTAATAGCCGAAATTTACCATGTAAGGACATGATTTCTCCTCTATTCATTTTATTGTTTGCATGCATAAGTTCCGTTATTAATTTTATGACAAATTATTAGACATATAAGAGTATGTTAAATATGTATATGGATATACATTTCCTTCAATCGGTATCAAGAGCCACGGTTGTTTGCATGCAAATTGGTTAAAAGTTTTTCCGAGTTATATGAATAACAAAATAAAACTTGTAAAATTTGTGTTATTATGATATATCACGAAATAATTACATGCATGTTAATATTTCTGGTCCTAAAGTGTTTTAGGATTTTTGGGTTAATTTTTCGGATTTTTATTGTTCATATATAATAATAATGACATTTAAATGTGATTTTATGAGTAAAAATGTCATTTTTGGTCGAAAATTAGCTATACTTCGAATTTTAAGTTGATCTTTGGATATGTTATCACATATATTATTTTGAGATAACCTGTAAATTTTCATAATTTTTGCACTTGTTATGCTCGAAAAATGAATTTTTCATTATTAAATTCGGATTTAAGAGAAAAATAGGTTAATATGAGTTAAATTTCGAATCTGGTCATAGGAAATTTATATGTTGTCACATGCAATTTTACAAGATGTGTGTAAAATAATTGGCTATAAAGAAGTCTTTTAGCATGATTTATGAATTTTTGAAGAAAAATGGCATAAATAGTGACATTATTAGTTGAAAATTAATAAAACATATTCTATGACTTAGGAAAAACGTTTAATGTTGCATTTTATTATATTTTTCAGATCTAAAATTGAAAAGTTAATGAAAATAATTTTTCCATGTTTTTATGATTATTTTATTAAATATCGATAAACCGCAACATTGTTTTTCCTAAAAAATTTCAAATTTTTAACCTAAGATTTTGAACATTATGAGTGTCATGGAATTTTTCCAGAATGTTCATGAATTTAAATTTCAAATTTTGAATTTATTTGAAATTTTTGGATTTATTTGAAGTTTAATAGCTTATTTTTGTAATTTTGGTCCATTTATGAACAAATTTGTAAATAAAAGTTAATTATGGTCAAATTACTAGTGAAGACTATATTTTGAGTCCTAAGTGGTTAGGGTAATTAACTAGTGCATAAATATGAGTTTATGCATATTTGTGATTATAAAATGTTGAAATCACGCAAATCCGTAAAAACCGAGTAATATACGATATTGGCAATTTAAAGGCGATTTAGCATAAAAATTGAGCATGTTCATACATATTATAATGCTGCATTTTCTTATGATTGTCATAATTTTAATTTATGTAATTTTGAATTATGTAATTTTACTTAGTATGGCCTTAGATTTTAATTGGTATTTCCCGAAATGTATGGGAATATCGATTCGGTTGTAATTTTTATTGTGATCTCGTATCACCTTTTTGTAATATTTAATAGATTTATTTTATTTTAGTTACAAATGTATAATAGGAAATTATGTAATTTATTATGTAATTTTATTCATTCCGGAGTTCCAAAAGACGGATTTCTTCAAGAATGGCGATACATAAAGACGGTGTTACCTCGAGATGCGTGTCACAACCGAAGTTCAGGGACCAATGGAGTTGGTTTCCGAATTTGTAATAGATTAATAGTTTTTCTATTTTAGGAAAGGCCATACTAGGATTTATTTATCTTTATGCTTGCATTTTATTTTATGTCACATGCATCGCTAAATCGCCATAACTAAACATGCATTGTCCTTTTTATCGAGTTTATCGACCGTGTCGATTCGAATTATCGTAGTTCACCGCTTTAGTTCACTTAAAACGTGATAGATAATAAATTGACATGACCTCTCGCTAAAACAAACAATTGAGACATAGCCTTACCAAATAGTAGAAACCATGAAAACCTATTTCGCGAGGGAGTGCACTCGGCCCTACCGGGGTACAAACCTTGTTACGTAGGGGAAGTGGGTGATGAATGTTAATCCACCGAATTCATGTTGATAAGGGATGTATCGGCCCTACCGTGCCCAAGTTGATATGGATTTGGATCATGGACACATTTATTCGAAATTTGGATTGACCTCAACAAAAGTTTTTGATAAGGGATGTATCGGCCCTACCGTGCCCTTGTCAAATGTGTTTTGGGCTAAAGATAAAAGTTAATGTAATATTATCGACCAAGAGTTCTAAAAGTAGAATCGATTAAGCGTTAATCCACCGAGTTATATTGATAAAGGATGAATCGGCCCTACCGTGCCTAAGTCGATATGAATTTGGGTCTTGGAATCATTTATTCTAGTTGGGTAGAGGTCACTAGAAAAATGCTTATAACTTGTTTAAATCATACATTTTTACGAGTATTATTAAAACGACAATTGTTTTACTCCTTATATTTTGTTTTGTAGACCACTTCTTTTCAATAACAAATGGCAACACCAACTCCTAATGCTACACCACTCGCTACTTCATCTTGGCTCCGATCCTTCATGGATCGATGTAAACTTGAAAAGAATGGGTCAAATTTCTCCGAGTGGGATGCCCAACTCAAATTAGCCGCCGAAGGTGACGACAAGCTTCGTTACCTTACCGAGGCCTCTCCACCCGAGCCCACCACTAGGTCCACCGCGGCCACTAGGGAAGCCTATGAGGCTTACCAAAAGGAGTCCGCCGCAATGAAAAATGTCTTAATATTTGCGATGGAGGCGGAACTCCAAAGGAGAGCCTTCAAAATGGGCAATGCTAATGAGATTTACTCCAAACTTGTGACCATGTTTTCACAAACTCCGCGGATCGTCCAATATGAGGCGGCCGCGGCATTCTTTGATCTCGACTTCAAAGAGGGCCAAAAGGTTAGCCCTCATGTGCTCAAACTCATGGAGCTTGTCGAGACCTTGAAAATTCAAAAAGTTGAAATCCCCAAAGAACTCATTGTAGATAGGATTCTACACTCCTTGTCTAAAGTTAAGGCATATGTGCAATTCCGGGTGAATTTCAACATGCAAGACAAGGATGTGTCTCTTGAGGAGTTGCACAAGTTACTTGTGCAAGCCGAGAGGGACATGGGGTTAAATGTGAACCCTCCCAAGGATGTGCTTAATATAAGCGCAAAGAGTAAGGGGAAGTTCAAGAAGAGTGGAAGAAAGGGTAAAAAGCAAGCTCCCACATTCACCAAAGCTAAGTCTTGTGAAGCTAGCACCTCCAAAGTCAAGAAGGGTCCTCTTGACAAATGCCATTATTGTAATGGCATGGGACATTGGAAGAGAAATTGTTCCAAATATCTTGGTGATATCAAAACTGGAAAGATCACTCCGGAGGTAAATGACTAACCTTCTTTTGTGTTTCAAAATTCAACTATGGTATTATGATGCAAAGTTGTGATAATGTATCCCCCTTTTTATTGTAAATAGGGCCGCCACCAAGCAAAGACAAAGGAAAAGAAAAGCAAGCATAAGAAACCATGAAGAAGCTAAGGATAGCTTTTATGGAGCTTTGTTTTTCATTGTCTTATTTTAAGTTATGATTTGAATTTTAGAACTTTAAGTTTCCGTGTTCGACATGGAAAGGTATTTTGGATAATGGTTTGTATTTTGGATGATAGTGACTTGGTTTGCAACCCAAGTCACACGTTTTATCATTTATCCTTTATGTTCTAAAATTTCATCTTTAAATTGCTTGCGTTTTGAAACATAAAATTATTCACTTAAAGTGATCTAATAGACAAATATAATGACCGGTTTCATTATATGTCCACATGCTTAAGGCTTGTGTATGATCATTAATGAAGTGATTTTGAGTCTATGAACTCTCTTAAAGGTATGTCAACCACCAAGTACACATATGAAATCTATAACAATTAGTCAACCTATGAAGTAGTCCTCCTTATACTTCAACATCATTAATTTGTGTCTCATATGCTATCTTTGAATGTTTAGTGTATTCATTCTAAAGATAGAGTGGGAGAAAAATGAGGACACAACACACAAGGCAAGATATAATTGTGTACTTGTGTAAATGAAGATCTACGCAAGAAAGAATGATTTGAATGAAGGTATATCTATTTACATATATAGTATACCAAATAGATGAGATCTATAGTCTCAAGTTAGTTCTAAATGACTTAAGAGACCAAGTGGAATAATCATAAGAGTTTATTCTCAAGATAACTACACGAGGAGACCAAAAGAAGTTTTGGAAGAATAATGACTAATGTAAAGTCTTAACAAGCTTTTGACTAAGGTTATGAATCATTTGACCAATAGTTTCAATCATGAGTTTTACTTAAGAGCCTAAATGAATCATAGTAACATACTAGTTATGATCAAGTTGCAAAGATTGATATTCCGATATCTTCAATAGCCAACGTTTTAACCGCAAATGTCATTGTTTAACCTCCCTATGAAATGGTTAAACCTCCTTCCGAAAGGGTATTCCGAAGGACCTATTCTAAATATTATTTGTATTTGAATAATGACATTGCTACACATCATTATGACATGAGTGTGTTAGAGATTTAAAATCTCTTTCCGTAAGGTTGAGATGAGACCACTTCAAAATAGGCATTTTTGAAAGGATATGATGGGAACATATATGGTTTTATCCTAGTAACTTGGCAAAGCAATTTATATTTATATTCTTGACAAATTTCGATTAAGAAGTCATCTCGAAATATGTAGAATTGAGTGGGAGTTAGGAAATTCTCATGTGAAGACATAGAATTTAGTGGGAGCTATCATCCTTGAATGTATAAAACTCATTACTCATTAAAGAATGACGAGCTAATATCTTCTTTCATAAAGAAGCTTTTGAGTTTTCAATTCTGGATGAAAATGGACAATGATGAATCCAATTACATCATGGGATGTTGGATTAGTATTAAGAGATACACATCACATCAACATACGCGTAGGTTATTCGTATGAATGAAAATGGGATTACCATTAGCTGTCATGGTAGTTCATTGAACCTATGAACGGTTGATCTCATGATTATTAGTAACTAATGTTTCCGCCATTAGAATAATCATGTACATGTCCAATTATGAATCATATGCATAAGAGCATGATGATTGACTTGGTGAGCCATAATAGAAGCGTCATGAATTCTCGAGTAGAATCCGATGAGCGATTTCAGTGATTGACGGATGTTCTATTGTGTGTCAAGAGTTTGCACATATTGTAGAAAATCCGAGCACATATGAGGATTTATGAGAATCCCAAATCTTTCAAGCCCAGAAAGAGAAATGAGGAGTTTTGGAAAGATACTTGGTTAAATAAGAGGTTATTCAAAACAATCTTTCCTAATAAAGCTAGGACTTGTGAGAAGTACTAAGCTAATAATCTTGTCAATTGTTACAAGATTCTACAAAACATATACCTAGTGCATTGTGTGTGGATGGAATACTTGATCGGTACAAGTTGTATTATTCATCACAAATTCGTTCATTATGAGATGATCGATAAGAAAGTTCTTTCAAGTTAAAGAACCAAAACCAAGGTCGAGAACCTTGATGTATGCTTGGTAAAATTCATGGTATGAGAACATGAATGTGAAGGAAATTGCAAGTGTAAGAAGTTTGAACACGTGGACACATGGGATGTTAAACTTCTATTGCAATCGATAAGTGTTTACACTTATGATAAACATCACAAGGTTGTAATATGATATTGACTACCCGAGTGTGATGTCGACATTTGTCGTTTGAGTTATTATTAACTCACTTGGTACATTGTTATATCCAAACGGGTTGTGGAGACAATTGAACCCCGTTAAAGTGAACATGGATTAACATTGTTTATGCCCATAGTTACTTATATGAGGTGACGTCTCGAAGTGACTAGAGTGTGATGCGATTGATGGCAAGTTCAAGTGCCATAGAGTCATGTGTGATGACTAGTCGATCACATAGGCAGATTGTTAGGAACATTTTGTCGGGCCTTATGACCGCTTATAGAGTTCTGGCAAATTTATATAGCCTGGTCGTGGCGAGAGCTACTATAGTATTCAAAATGAGTCGATTCTTTTGACTAAAGACTATTCGCCTAAGATGGCACGATTTGATTAACTTTGATTTGTGTTACTACGACCTTCGTAAATGGGGTCAAATGGGCATATTTTGGGTTATGATGGCTGTGGCTAGTCGAAGGAAATGAGTGCAATAGGAATTGTCCACCCCTAGTCAGGGTTATAACAATATCTCAGGGCCACTCGAGGAGTAATGAATCGGAAATGCGTGGCCACGCTCGGAAGATATCCGAGTGGATAAATCCGGTCAATCGATTATTCTCCGGATCGAGGAAACCGCTCTCGATATGATCACTTGCAAGTACGACCTGAAAGACACCTTGCATTGAGTGGGAGATAGTAATAGGACAAGAGAATTGGTGACGCACACTTGTCGAGGACAAGTGGGAGATTGTTGGAATATGTGTCCTCCGACAATAATGCGATCACGACTGTTGATCATGATGATCACATGTTTAAGTCTCATTAAAATGAATACAATTGGGAAGTAATATTGTTCTTTGTCAAACCGGTCAACATATATCGGTAATGATTGGCTTACTAGAGTTTGACATTACTGTCGTGTGACGGTGGTGATCAGTTGACCCCCTAGGTCATACCTAAAGGGCAACCCTCTTAATTGATTATTTAATTAATCGTATAATGTTACGAGTTAATTAAATTACTTGAAAATTGACGGACGATTTTGGAAGTGAAATTTACGTATCATATTGAAATGTGATTAAATGAGATACGGTCTGAGTAATTGAATTGTGTCATTACTCGGATGAAATAAATTGTTTAATGTAACAATTAAATTTGAATGAATTATTATAAATACAATCCGTTGTGATTTATAAAAGGTAAAATATTTTTGGTACATGTAATTATGAGATTACTAAGTCGATTTTGTATGTGACGTATTTTTATTAATACGTTGATTTTTAATATGTTAAAAATACATAACAATTTATGTCACATATGACATGTGACATATTGACAATTGACAAAAATAATATGGATTCCATATTATCATTTGTACCGAAATTATGGGGGTATTAGGTTAATATTGTGTTGATTAATTTATTGAGTAAACACAATGATTACCTACATCCTAGCCATGCAACTCTAATTTTCTTGTGAAGACAAAAATGTTCATGCATTGGCTCCCCTAAAAGTCCCCCTTCCACCCGGTTTTTTTATGTGAAAAACCATCATTGGTTTTTCATATAATCTTACCTATTATTACACTAAATGTAGTTAGTGATATTCATTCTTATTCCATCATCAAAAATTGAGTTTTAGTGAGATAAAAATCCTCTCTATTTTCTCTCTTAAAACCGAAACAAACAAGTGTTTTATAAAAGGTTTTGGTTCAATTTTCTACCTATAATTAATATTATACTAGTTTTGTAATATTAATTAAATTAAGAGGAGCCTTGGGTATAAAGCATAGGGAGAGATCTTACACTTAGATCTTCATTCTTCCATTGGAATAAGCTCAAGAACAAGAAGAGAAAGGTGATCTCTCTTGTGCCCTAATAGCCGAAATTTACCATGTAAGGACATGATTTCTCCTCTATTCATTTTATTGTTTGCATGCATAAGTTCCGTTATTAATTTTATGACAAATTATTAGACATATAAGAGTATGTTAAATATGTATATGGATATACATTTCCTTCAATACCAACCCCAAACTCTGAAAAATCAATAGGATCTCAAGTTTTCTATCCTTTTGCTTATTAAGGATTGCCAAAAGCGGATCTACACTCAGCTACAACATCCTCCCATTATCTCAAGTACTCAATGCGACCTCAAGGTCTATAAATCTATAGGGTTAACAAATTCTTCTCAACACTAAGTCTCTCTCAACTCAAGAATTCTCAAGAGTCAACTAAAATACCAAATCACATCACCAAACCATTATGGTCATCAACATCTCAAGGAATATTCTTTCAAATTTGACATCCTAAAACTTACTTACCATCAAATTCCCAAGGAACAAGGTCTTAATTGTAACAACACTTTATCACCTCAAAGTTCCTAAAACCATAAGTGAAACTATGTTCTTTAACCTAACAATTGGTGTCAACCAAACCATTACCCTTTCTAGTTACCAAAACAAGTGCTAAGACTTCCCAACAATGTAGCTTACTCTCACTCTCATAACATACTTCAAGTAGTAATCAATATCACTCACTAAAACCAACAAATAATCCCACCTTTAACATTTCCCACACGATAACATTTACATTATCAAACCCTTATATCCAAAGCGATTATGGAAGCCAAACCCAAACTCGGCTACTTAGTCAATCCTATATCCTCAAATCACATCTCACTAACTCTGTAAACATGGTCAACAGGGTACCAACTATACTAAGGAGATAAGGAGTGATAACGGGATAGAGAAACGGTAAAATATTTTCAAAGGGTGCATGAACCGACAAGTTAGGGAACTAAGGAGTCGATCAGTAAAGATAACGGTTGACAAAAATAAGAGGTATTCGAGTTAAGAAGATATCTAGGGCAAGAAGAAGATACATAAACTTTGGCGTAAAAACAGGGTTCAACAAACGTTAAAGAGAAGGGAAGGAGAACAGAAGCGGCATAATGAAAGGGTTACCGCTTACCAAACACTCATCAAAGCCTATGATCGATATGATAAGGTTACATCACTAAGGTGCTCAACAAAGCCTCAAAAGTCTACCAAATCATAGGACTAACAAGGACTCCACAATGGTAGGTATTCCTCAACTCAATTGGTTCTAAGAGCCAAAATCAATTCACCACACAAATTCATTTGTTACCATCCATGTCCCAAAGTATCTCCTTTACCATTCTCATCATCGAACTTCACTTACTATGTCATCCCCAAGTACCATGGCTTGTTTACTCCCTCATCTCACGACTTAATACTTCTAGTCTCCGATACCATAAATTAGAATCACATCTTTGAACTTACGAACTACATTGAACAACATTCCACCAAAATTCCCAAATTCAGATATGATTAAAAAGGTCAACCACGTGTTCTCAAATTTCGAAAGGTCAACAAAGGCTACTCTATACTAGATTTGGTCAACTCAAAAGGTTTAACAAACTAACTAATTCCAAAGTACGATACCAATCCATTAAGCAACGTCAATGTCCTATTGTATTCCTTCCAAGGCCTACAAGGATTAGGGCTAACTATCATTCCTTAAATTTTCCACAAGAAACATCAAGACTCTCAAATGAAGTAGCTCAGGTTCATTCCATCTTATGTACTAAGGTTGTACCCATGCTCAATCATCTATAACAAACAAGCTCTCAATAGTCATAAATCCCAAGGTGTTTCTCAACTCACTAGGCTCCCATATCAAGCACAACTAACAAGACTAACCAAAGGATCCCAAGTTATATTCTCCTATACAACTCAAACCTTAAACAATCAATTTCTCAACTCGTTCACGCCCTCCAAAGTTACATTCTCTCAAAACCGGGTTCTCTTGAACAAGGGAACTATCCTGCGGAATAAAAGGAAGGTGTCCACATGGACTTTTGTTATAAGGAGAAAACGAACCAAGGATGAATCAGGAGAAAGAATTGAAGAGTAGTTACCAAGGCGAGATAAGAGGAATTTGAAAGACGAATGAAAAACGAAATTGGAAGATTAAGGTAAGATACACTGAATACGGAAAGAAATATCGAGAAAGTGGAAGCATTCTTCATTTGGCATAACCAATCTTTAACGGCACCAAAATTAATAACTAACAATCAAGAAACCTAACAATTAGCAATCACAAACAGACTAGCACATAAAATCCTAACTCTACCCATCCTACCCATCTCTCAAGTTTATTATTTAAAGGTCAAGTGATTTTAGGTGGGGTGCACAAACGTGCGTCGGGAGCAAATAAGCTCGATACCAACTCGTGACACCCTTAAATTTAGCGATAAATAAACACGTAAAATCTACGGAAAAAGCGACGGGATATGTTTGTAATTGGTTCAACTAGACAAAACCTGTAATTTTTAAAATTTTTCTAAACCATTCACAAACATCTCCAAGAGGAGGGTGCCAAAACCTGTAAATACCAACAACTAATTTACAAATCTATGCTAAAGGCAAGAAAATATAGAGATACAAACCAAAGTAAAAGAGGGAGACATATGTCCCTTCAAATTATATACATAACCAAGAGTTAAAAGGTTTCTACAAAAATAACCAAACTAGGTCCAAGGTTCTCTTGCTCACTAGCTCGACCGTTAACCCCAACTAAGCAACAAGTACCATCAATCGCATTTTATACAAACACGAAAGCCACAATTCAATGGGGAGTAACTTCGAGTCCTCCCGACCACGAAACGTCATATTTATTGTAACATGTAGTGTAACATGTAAACAATATGACAAGTAATTCAATTATCAAGTATTCTAACATGTGAGCCCTAAACTGACCAAACTAAACTATCATGTGAAACATATAACAAGTAGTAATCCAAACTTTATCAATTGTAGCCGCACATCTCACCTATTACAATTCATAAAATCACCATACAAGAAAGGGCAATATATCAAAGACAGGCATAAGTTCTTAGTACCGTCAATAGTCACTCAGAACTCGAGTCTATACCACGAGGTAGGGAAGGTAATCGAACCGGTATCTTGGCTCAGCGGTTAATATTAATAAAACATGGCCAAGACACAACACAACCCTAGCCTAAAATCTGCGCAGACCTAGACATGCGAATACACACCACCGCACCCAAGACCCACAATTTTTCTAAAACAAAGTGAGTACCCTAAGGAGTCCACCAAAGGGTTGGCTAGTACTTAAGCTGACCACTTACTATCAAAACAAGTAACGAGGTCATGCCCCAACTTGGATATAAATCCACTAGTCAGGAACACAAAGGCTATTAAGCAGTGAACATATACTCGTCAGAGACTATAAAGACCTATCTATGACAAAAACAACAACCTGCAAGAAAGTATTTAATACCAATACCATTTCTAGCAATATTAACAATATTAAAGGCTTCAGGGAATCTAGGGCCGTTTCTACAATATAAGAAGCTATTAAATTCAACCAACTATACATGTGAACTTAAAAACTTGATAAATGGCCCAAAACAAGAAAAAGGCCGATTATCCAATTCATATAAAATTTCATCCAACCGAATTTTTACCCGCAACCCCCTGCGACAGTGCAGGTTAAATTGCGGTGACCAATCACTCAATTAATCGACATCGAATCGATCAAAGGGACTAAGGCTCGGTTTTAGACAATCATCAAAACATTACAATTATCGCTATAAAATTCATTTTGAGCCTAATCATTACAATTTCATTTTATAATCTACCCTAACATGTGCAACTACCAATATAAACATAATTTTTACCATTAACATAATTTTTACTACTAATATGATTCATTTCCTAAGTGTACTCATATGTATCTTATACTAACTATAACATTAATGAACCTAAAACGATGAACAAAGCATGAAAAACCGCGAAACAAGCAACGGGCTGACCCGGGCCAGCCGTGGACCAGCCGTGGGCCTGCCGGGCCTGCTGCCGCCACCCCTACACCTCCATTTTTCCGTTTTTGTTCAGTTTAACACCGTCTGAAACATAATTAATCGTTCCTAATACTAACATGTTATCTTAAACTAACAAAAGACATGCATGCAACCCATTTTAAACATGTGAAAATTTACTACTCAACCAAGAATCACAAAAACATACAAAAACCAAAGAATGTGACGATTATTCGTCGAGTAACTCGAAATATGTTACCTTAAGCTAGAAAATGAGCAATTAGCACCTTGAAAACCAAACCCTAACAAGCAACTAGCCACTATCTTCGACAATATACGAGTCCCCAAACTCGTCCTCCAATTCTTCACCTAAATAAACAATAAAAACACAAAAATAAGCATAAAAACCGAAATTATGCCAAAATTCGTCTTAAAACAACTTCAAGAAAACTGAAAATAAAATATACTAGGTTATAGATCTCGACGAGAGGATTCCGGAAATATAAATTATGCGAAAATCCGACAAGAAATGAGGAAGTTATGGCGATTTTAGCTTGAATTTGGTTAAAAATGGTGTTTTTTTTATGTTTTAGAAGGTAGAGGAAGATGAAGATAGACAAAAATCAGAAAAAAAGAAAGGAAGGGGGAGGGTGCCGCGGGTAAGGGAGAAAGGAAAGGAAAGGTGCGGGTTTTTAGTCGGGATTTTACGAGTCGGTTTTGGCTCGTTTCGATAATAATTAGAACCGCTTGTCAAATGCAAATTCCGACAAGACCAAAGTTCTTAAACACGAGATTACAAGAAAATTGAATACTCATACGACCCATTTCCAAAATCGTTTACCCAATTTTCAAAAGAGTTGTAATTTTTTCCCGATATGCCCATTTTTCGAAATAAAAAGTTTTTACACGGTTTAAACTATTTTTAAACATTTCGAAACTATCAAAATAAATACTTTACTTCAAAATATAATAAAATTATATTTCTTTGAATTATTTTTACTTCAAATACATTAATATTAAATTCAACTTGATTAATAAATTACCTTCGCAAAATAATAACGGTCCAAAATTACGGGCGTTACAATCACCCTCCTTTTAAAAAGTTTCGTCCTCGAAACTTAGAAGGAGAAATTATAGTATACAACAACTTAATAATATAATCATAAGAAAAATATAGGTATCTTTTCAATGAAACGGTGATACTCTCGTTGATCGACAAGAAACATCCACATTCATATCAAGATATAAAAATATTTCTACACCAATAAATGAGAAAACCCATTATTGGGACGTCTCCAACAACGAGATTTAACACTCATTAATGTTAAAACCATTAAAAATCATAAAAGCATTTTCAAAATTTTAGTTTAAAGTTCTATAATAAGAATAATAATCAAAAGAGCTGTATGAATTTCATGAGATAAGAATTGAAGTCGAACCTAAATGGGTGTCAAAGATAGAGTTTCATGGGTTACCAACATCAAACTTATGAGAGGAGTATGATGAAGTAAGGAAAAGAGGTATGAGCAGTAACGCTCATGATCAAGGAAGAAGGAAAATCAGACAACAAGGAAATGCCAGACACTTTTATCACAAACTACAACAACACCCAAAACGGTTCCAAAAACTTCCTAACAACAAAACTCATAACCACATCACTCCCAAGGGTTTCCTCAATTTCTTATGTTACCTCATCCTAATCTATTCCCTGAAACAAGGTATTCCACTATAAGCGTGATCTCATCGTTCCAAATCCTCAAACATCCAGAAACAACTTCCACAAGCCTATGGTCAAAGCTTCCAACAAAGCTATATTCGTATCCAACTAGTGTCAACTATGGTTTCCTCAAAAAGTAAACCTTCAATCAAGAATCCCAATACCAAGCCATAAACTCCAAGAGAAAGTTCCTCAAATATTCCACAAGATTCTCATTTCAAAACAAGGTAGTAACATACCAACCCCAAACTCTGAAAAATCAATAGGATCTCAAGTTTTCTATCCTTTTGCTTATTAAGGATTGCCAAAAGCGGATCTACACTCAGCTACAACATCCTCCCATTATCTCAAGTACTCAATGCGACCTCAAGGTCTATAAATCTATAGGGTTAACAAATTCTTCTCAACACTAAGTCTCTCTCAACTCAAGAATTCTCAAGAGTCAACTAAAATACCAAATCACATCATCAAACCATTATGGTCATCAACATCTCAAGGAATATTCTTTCAAATTTGACATCCTAAAACTTACTTACCATCAAATTCCCAAGGAACAAGGTCTTAATTGTAACAACACTTTATCACCTCAAAGTTCCTAAAACCATAAGTGAAACTATGTTCTTTAACCTAACAATTGGTGTCAACCAAACCATTACCCTTTCTAGTTACCAAAACAAGTGCTAAGACTTCCCAACAATGTAGCTTACTCTCACTCTCATAACATACTTCAAGTAGTAATCAATATCACTCACTAAAACCAACAAATAATCCCACCTTTAACATTTCCCACACGATAACATTTACATTATCAAACCCTCATATCCAAAGCGATTATGGAAGCCAAACCCAAACTCGGCTACTTAGTCAATCCTATATCCTCAAATCACATCTCACTAACTCTGTAAACATGGTCAACAGGGTACCAACTATACTAAGGAGATAAGGAGTGATAACGGGATAGAGAAACGGTAAAATATTTTCAAAGGGTGCATGAACCTGACAAGTTAGGGAACTAAGGAGTCAGACCGTAAAGATAACGGTTGACAAAAATAAGAGGTATTCGAGTTAAGAAGATATCTAGGGCAAGAAGAAGATACATAAACTTTGGCGTAAAAACAAGGTTCAACAAACGTTAAAGAGAAGGGAAGGAGAAATGCGAAGCGGCATAATGAAAGGGTTACCGCTTACCAAACACTCATCAAAGCCTATGATCGATATGATAAGGTTACATCACTAAGGTGCTCAACAAAGCCTCAAAAGTCTACCAAATCATAGGACTAACAAGGACTCCACAATGGTAGGTATTCCTCAACTCAATTGGTTCTAAGAGCCAAAATCAATTCACCACACAAATTCATTTGTTACCATCCATGTCCCAAAGTATCTCCTTTACCATTCTCATCATCGAACTTCACTTACTATGTCATCCCCAAGTACCATGGCTTGTTTACTCCCTCATCTCACGACTTAATACTTCTAGTCTCCGATACCATAAATTAGAATCACATCTTTGAACTTACGAACTACATTGAACAACATTCCACCAAAATTCCCAAATTCGGATATGATTAAAAAGGTCAACCACGTGTTCTCAAATTTCGAAAGGTCAACAAGGGCTACTCTATACTAGATTTGGTCAACTCAAAAGGTTTAACAAACTAACTAATTCCAAAGTACGATACCAATCCATTAAGCAACGTCAATGTCCTATTGTATTCCTTCCAAGGCCTACAAGGATTAGGGCTAACTATCATTCCTTAAATTTTCCACAAGAAACATCAAGACTCTCAAATGAAGTAGCTCAGGTTCATTCCATCTTATGTACTAAGGTTGTACCCATGCTCAATCATCTATAACAAACAAGCTCTCAATAGTCATAAATCCCAAGGTGTTTCTCAACTCACTAGGCTCCCATATCAAGCACAACTAACAAGACTAACCAAAGGATCCCAAGTTATATTCTCCTATACAACTCAAACCCTAAACAATCAATTTCTCAACTCGTTCACGCCCTCCAAAGTTACATTCTCTCAAAACCGGGTTCTCTTGAACAAGGGAACTATCCTGCGGAATAAAAGGAAGGTGTCCACATGGACTTTTGTTATAAGGAGAAAACGAACCAAGGATGAATCAGGAGAAAGAATTGAAGAGTAGTTACCAAGGCGAGATAAGAGGAATTTGAAAGACGAATGAACAACGAAATTGGAAGATTAAGGTAAGATACACTGAATACGGAAAGAAATATCGAGAAAGTGGAAGCATTCTTCATTTGGCATAACCAATCTTTAACGGCACCAAAATTAATAACTAACAATCAAGAAACCTAACAATTAGCAATCACAAACAGACTAGCACATAAAATCCTAACTCTACCCATCCTACCCATCTCTCAAGTTTATTATTTAAAGGTCAAGTGATTTTAGGTGGGGTGCACAAACGTGCGTCGGGAGCAAATAAGCTCTGATACCAACTGTGACACCCTTAAATTTAGCGATAAATAAAAACGTAAAATCTACGGAAAAACTGACAGGATATGTTTGTAATTGGTTCAACTAGACAAAACCTGTAATTTTTAAAATTTTTCTAAACCATTCACAAACATCTCCAAGAGGAGGGTGCCAAAACCTGTAAATACCAACAACTAATTTACAAATCTATGCTAAAGGCAAGAAAATATAGAGATACAAACCAAAGTAAAAGAGGGAGACATATGTCCCTTCAAATTATATACATAACTAAGAGTTAAAAGGTTTCTACAAAAATAACCAAACTAGGTCCAAGGTTCTCTTGCTCACTAGCTCGACCGTTAACCTCAACTAAGCAACAAGTACCTGTCAATCGCATTTTATACAAACACGAAAGCGACAATTCAGTGGGGAGTAACTTCGAGTCCTCCCAGCCACGAAACGTCATATTTATTGTAACATGTAGTGTAACATGTAAACAATATGACAAGTAATTCAATTATCAAGTATTCTAACATGTGAGCCCTAAACTGACCAAACTAAACTATCATGTGAAACATATAACAAGTAGTAATCCAAACTTCATCAATTGTAGCCGGCTTACATCTCACCTATTACAATTCATAAAATCACCATACAAGAAAGGGCAATATATCAAAGACAGGCATAAGTTCTTAGTACCGTCAATAGTCACTCTGTAACTCGAGTCTATACCACGAGGTAGGGAAGGTAATCGAACCGGTATCTTGGCTCAGCGGTTAATATTAATAAAACATGGCCAAGACACAACACAACCCTAGCCTAAAATCTGCGCAGACCTAGACATGCGAATACACACCACCGCACCCAAGACCCACAATTTTTCTAAAACAAAGTGAGTACCCTAAGGAGTCCACCAAAGGGTTGGCTAGTACTTAAGCTGACCACTTACTATCAAAACAAGTAACGAGGTCATGCCCCAACTTGGATATAAATCCACTAGTCAGGAACACAAAGGCTATTAAGCAGTGAACATATACTCGTCAGAGACTATAAAGACCTATCTATGACAAACACAACAACCTGCAAGAAAGTATTTAATACCAATACCATTTCTAGCAATATTAACAATATTAAAGACTTCAGGGAATCTAGGGCCGTTTCTACAATATAAGAAGCTATTAAATTCAACCAACTATACATGTGAACTTAAAAACTTGATAAATGGCCCAAAACAAGAAAAAGGCCGATTATCCAATTCATATAAAATTTCATCCAACCGAATTTTTACCCGCAACCCTGTACCTGCGACAGTGCGGGTTAAATTGCGGTGACCAATCACTCAATTAATCGACATCGAATCGATCAAAGGGACTAAGGCTCAGTTTTCGGCACAATCATCAAAACATTACAATTATCGCTATAAAAGTCATTTTGAGCCTAATAATTACAATTTCATTTTATAATCTACCCTAACATGTGCAACTACCAATATAAACATAATTTTTACCATTAACATAATTTTTACTACTAATATGATTCATTTCCTAAGTGTACTCATATGTATCTTATACTAACTATAACATTAATGAACCTAAAACGATTAACAAAGCATGAAAAACCGCGAAACAAGCAACGGGTGACCGGGCCGGTAGTGGGCCAGTAGTGGGCTGCTTTACCACCCCTACACCTCCATTTTTCCGTTTTTGTTCAGTTTAACACCGTCTGAAACATAATTAATCGTTCCTAATACTAACATGTTATCTTAAACTAACAAAAGACATGCATGCAACCCATTTTAAACATGTGAAAATTTACTACTCAACCAAGAATCACAAAAACATACAAAAACCAATGAATGTGACGATTATTAGTCAAGTAACTCGAAATATGTTACCTTAAGCTAGAAAATGAGCAATTAGCACCTTGAAAACCAAACCCTAACAAGCAACTAGCCACTATCTTCGACAATATACGAGTCCCCAAACTCGTCCTCCAATTCTTCACCTAAATAAACAATAAAAACACAAAAATAAGCATAAAAACCGAAATTGTGCCAAAATTCGTCTTAAAACAACTTCAAGAAAACTGAAAATAAAATATACTAGGTTATAGATCTCGACGAGAGGATTCCGGAAATATAAATTATGCGAAAATCCGACAAGAAATGAGGAAGTTATGGCGATTTTAGCTTGAATTTGGGTAAAAATGGTGTTTTTTTTATGTTTTAGAAGGTAGAGGAAGATGAAGATAGACAAAAATCAGAAAAAAAGAAAGGAAGGGGGAGGGTGCCGCGGGTAAGGGAGAAAGGAAAGGAAAGGTGCGGGTTTTTAGTCGGGATTTTACGAGTCGGTTTTGGCTCGTTTCGATAATAATTAGAACCGCTTGTCAAATGCAAATTCCGACAAGACCAAAGTTCTTAAACACGAGATTACAAGAAAATTGAATACTCATACGACCCATTTCCAAAATCGTTTACCCAATTTTCAAAAGAGTTGTAATTTTTTCCCGATATGCCCATTTTTCGAAATAAAAAGTTTTTACACGGTTTAAACTATTTTTAAACATTTCGAAACTATCAAAATAAATACTTTACTTCAAAATATAATAAAATTATATTTCTTTGAATTATTTTTACTTCAAATACATTAATATTAAATTCAACTTGATTAATAAATTACCTTCGCAAAATAATAACGGTCCAAAATTACGGGGCGTTACAATCACCCCTCCTTTTAAAAAGTTTCGTCCTCGAAACTTAGAAGGAGAAATTATAGTATACAACAACTTAATAATATAATCATAAGAAAAATATAGGTATCTTTTCAATGAAACGGTGATACTCTCGTTGATCAGACAAGAACATCCACATTCATATCAAGATATAAAAATATTTCTACACCAATAAATGAGAAAACCCATTATTAGGACGTCTCCAACAACGAGATTTAACACTCATTAATGTTAAAACCATTAAAAATCATAAAAGCATTTTCAAAATTTTAGTTTAAAGTTCTATAATAAGAATAATAATCAAAAGAGCTGTATGAATTTCATGAGATAAGAATTGAAGTCGAACCTAAATGGGTGTCAAAGATAAAGTTTCATAGGTTACCAACATCAAACTTATGAGAGGAGTATGATGAAGTAAGGAAAAGAGGTATAAGCAGTAACGCTCATGATCAAGGAAGAAGGAAAATCAGACAACAAGGAAATGCCAGACACTTTTATCACAAACTACAACAACACCCAAAACGGTTCCAAAAACTTCCTAACAACAAAACTCATAACCACATCACTCCCAAGGGTTTCCTCAATTTCTTATGTTACCTCATCCTAATCTATTCCCTGAAACAAGGTATTCCACTATAAGCGTGATCTCATCGTTCCAAATCCTCAAACATCCAGAAACAACTTCCACAAGCCTAAGGTCAAAGCTTCCAACAAAGCTATATTCGTATCCAACTAGTGTCAACTATGGTTTCCTCAAAAAGTAAACCTTCAATCAAGAATCCCAATACCAAGCCATAAACTCCAAGAGAAAGTTCCTCAAATATTCCACAAGATTCTCATTTCAAAACAAGGTAGTAACATACCAACCCCAAACTCTGAAAAATCAATAGGATCTCAAGTTTTCTATCCTTTTGCTTATTAAGGATTGCCAAAAGCGGATCTACACTCAGCTACAACATCCTCCCATTATCTCAAGTACTCAATGCGACCTCAAGGTCTATAAATCTATAGGGTTAACAAATTCTTCTCAACACTAAGTCTCTCTCAACTCAAGAATTCTCAAGAGTCAACTAAAATACCAAATCACATCACCAAACCATTATGGTCATCAACATCTCAAGGAATATTCTTTCAAATTTGACATCCTAAAACTTACTTACCATCAAATTCCCAAGGAACAAGGTCTTAATTGTAACAACACTTTATCACCTCAAAGTTCCTAAAACCATAAGTGAAACTATGTTCTTTAACCTAACAATTGGTGTCAACCAAACCATTACCCTTTCTAGTTACCAAAACAAGTGCTAAGACTTCCCAACAATGTAGCTTACTCTCACTCTCATAACATACTTCAAGTAGTAATCAATATCACTCACTAAAACCAACAAATAATCCCACCTTTAACATTTCCCACACGATAACATTTACATTATCAAACCCTCAGATCCAAAGTGATTATGGAAGCCAAACCCAAACTCGGCTACTTAGTCAATCCTATATCCTCAAATCACATCTCACTAACTCTGTAAACATGGTCAACAGGGTACCAACTATACTAAGGAGATACGGAGTGATAACGGGATAGAGAAACGGTAAAATATTTTCAAAGGGTGCATGAACCCGACAAGTTAGGGAACTAAGGAGCCGGGCCGTAAAGATAACGGTTGACAAAAATAAGAGGTATTCGAGTTAAGAAGATATCTAGGACAAGAAGAAGATACATAAACTTTGGCATAAAAACAGGGTTCAACAAACGTTAAAGAGAAGGGAAGGAGAACAGAAGCGGCATAATGAAAGGGTTACCGCTTACCAAACACTCATCAAAGCCTATGATCGATATGATAAGGTTACATCACTAAGGTGCTCAACAAAGCCTCAAAAGTCTACCAAATCATAGGACTAACAAGGACTCCACAATGGTAGGTATTCCTCAACTCAATTGGTTCTAAGAGCCAAAATCAATTCACCACACAAATTCATTTGTTACCATCCATGTCCCAAAGTATCTCCTTTACCATTCTCATCATCGAACTTCACTTACTATGTCATCCCCAAGTACCATGGCTTGTTTACTCCCTCATCTCACGACTTAATACTTCTAGTCTCCGATACCATAAATTAGAATCACATCTTTGAACTTACGAACTACATTGAACAACATTCCACCAAAATTCCCAAATTCAGATATGATTAAAAAGGTCAACCACGTGTTCTCAAATTTCGAAAGGTCAACAAGGGCTACTCTATACTAGATTTGGTCAACTCAAAAGGTTTAACAAACTAACTAATTCCAAAGTACGATACCAATCCATTAAGCAACGTCAATGTCCTATTGTATTCCTTCCAAGGCCTACAAGGATTAGGGCTAACTATCATTCCTTAAATTTTCCACAAGAAACATCAAGACTCTCAAATGAAGTAGCTCAGGTTCATTCCATCTTATGTACTAAGGTTGTACCCATGCTCAATCATCTATAACAAACAAGCTCTCAATAGTCATAAATTCCAAGGTGTTTCTCAACTCACTAGGCTCCCATATCAAGCACAACTAACAAGACTAACCAAAGGATCCCAAGTTATATTCTCCTATACAACTCAAACCTTAAACAATCAATTTCTCAACTCGTTCACGCCCTCCAAAGTTACATTCTCTCAAAACCGGGTTCTCTTGAACAAGGGAACTATCCTGCGGAATAAAAGGAAGGTGTCCACATGGACTTTTGTTATAAGGAGAAAACGAACCAAGGATGAATCAGGAGAAAGAATTGAAGAGTAGTTACCAAGGCGAGATAAGAGGAATTTGAAAGACGAATGAACAACGAAATTGGAAGATTAAGGTAAGATACACTGAATACGGAAAGAAATATCGAGAAAGTGGAAGCATTCTTCATTTGGCATAACCAATCTTTAACGGCACCAAAATTAATAACTAACAATCAAGAAACCTAACAATTAGCAATCACAAACAGACTAGCACATAAAATCCTAACTCTACGCATCCTACCCATCTCTCAAGTTTATTATTTAAAGGTCAAGTGATTTTAGGTGGGGTGCACAAACGTGCGTCGGGAGCAAATAAGCTCTGATACCAACTGTGACACCCTTAAATTTAGCGATAAATAAACACGTAAAATCTACGGAAAAACTGACAGGATATGTTTGTAATTGGTTCAACTAGACAAAACCTGTAATTTTTAAAATTTTTCTAAACCATTCACAAACATCTCCAAGAGGAGGGTGCCAAAACCTGTAAATACCAACAACTAATTTACAAATCTATGCTAAAGGCAAGAAAATATAGAGATACAAACCAAAGTAAAAGAGGGAGACATATGTCCCTTCAAATTATATACATAACCAAGAGTTAAAAGGTTTCTACAAAAATAACCAAACTAGGTCCAAGGTTCTCTTGCTCACTAGCTCGACCGTTAACCCCAACTAAGCAACAAGTACCTGTCAATCGCATTTTATACAAACACGAAAGCCACAATTCAGTGGGGAGTAACTTCGAGTCCTCCCAGCCACGAAACGTCATATTTATTGTAACATGTAGTGTAACATGTAAACAATATGACAAGTAATTCAATTATCAAGTATTCTAACATGTGAGCCCTAAACTGACCAAACTAAACTATCATGTGAAACATATAACAAGTAGTAATCCAAACTTTATCAATTGTAGCCGGCTTACATCTCACCTATTACAATTCATAAAATCACCATACAAGAGAGGGCAATATATCAAAGACAGGCATAAGTTCTTAGTACCGTCAATAGTCACTCTGTAACTCGAGTCTATACCACGAGGTAGGGAAGGTAATCGAACCGGTATCTTGGCTCAGCGGTTAATATTAATAAAACATGGCCAAGACACAACACAACCCTAGCCTAAAATCTGCGCAGACCTAGACATGCGAATACACACCACCGCACCCAAGACCCACAATTTTTCTAAAACAAAGGGAGTACCCTAAGGAGTCCACCAAAGGGTTGGCTAGTACTTAAGCTGACCACTTACTATCAAAACAAGTAACGAGGTCATGCCCCAACTTGGATATAAATCCACTAGTCAGGAACACAAAGGCTATTAAGCAGTGAACATATACTCGTCAGAGACTATAAAGACCTATCTATGACAAACACAACAACCTGCAAGAAAGTATTTAATACCAATACCATTTCTAGCAATATTAACAATATTAAAGGCTTCAGGGAATCTAGGGCCGTTTCTACAATATAAGAAGCTATTAAATTCAACCAACTATACATGTGAACTTAAAAACTTGATAAATCGCCCAAAACAAGAAAAAGGCCGATTATCCAATTCATATAAAATTTCATCCAACCGAATTTTTACCCGCAACCCCAGCCCTGCGACAGGTACGGGTTAAATTGCGGTGACCAATCACTCAATTAATCGACATCGAATCGATCAAAGGGACTAAGGCTCGGTTTTGGCACAATCATCAAAACATTACAATTATCGCTATAAAATTCATTTTGAGCCTAATCATTACAATTTCATTTTATAATCTACCCTAACATGTGCAACTACCAATATAAACATAATTTTTACTACTAATATGATTCATTTCCTAAGTGTACTCATATGTATCTTATACTAACTATAACATTAATGAACCTAAAACGATTAACAAAGCATGAAAAACCGCGAAACAAGCAACGGGTGACCGGGCGGCCGTGGGCCAGGCCGTGGGCTGCCGAACATTGTTGCGCCACCCCTACACCTCCATTTTTCCGTTTTTGTTCAGTTTAACACCGTCTGAAACATAATTAATCGTTCCTAATACTAACATGTTATCTTAAACTAACAAAAGACATGCATGCAACCCATTTTAAACATGTGAAAATTTACTACTCAACCAAGAATCACAAAAACATACAAAAACCAAAGAATGTGACGATTATTCGTCGAGTAACTCGAAATATGTTACCTTAAGCTAGAAAATGAGCAATTAGCACCTTGAAAACCAAACCCTAACAAGCAACTAGCCACTATCTTCGACAATATACGAGTCCCCAAACTCGTCCTCCAATTCTTCACCTAAATAAACAATAAAAACACAAAAATAAGCATAAAAACCGAAATTGTGCCAAAATTCGTCTTAAAACAACTTCAAGAAAACTGAAAATAAAATATACTAGGTTATAGATCTCGACGAGAGGATTCCGGAAATATAAATTATGCGAAAATCCGACAAGAAATGAGGAAGTTATGGCGATTTTAGCTTGAATTTGGGTAAAAATGGTGTTTTTTTTATGTTTTAGAAGGTAGAGGAAGATGAAGATAGACAAAAATCAGAAAAAAGAAAGGAAGGGGAGGGTGCCGCGGGTAAGGGAGAAAGGAAAGGAAAGGTGCGGGTTTTTAGTCGGGATTTTACGAGTCGGTTTTGGCTCGTTTCGATAATGATTAGAACCGCTTGTCAAATGCAAATTCCGACAAGACCAAAGTTCTTAAACACGAGATTACAAGAAAATTGAATACTCATACGACCCATTTCCAAAATCGTTTACCCAATTTTCAAAAGAGTTGTAATTTTTTCCCGATATGCCCTTATTTCGAAATAAAAGTTTTTACACGGTTTAAACTATTTTTAAACATTTCGAAACTATCAAAATAAATACTTTACTTCAAAATATAATAAAATTATATTTCTTTGAATTATTTTTACTTCAAATACATTAATATTAAATTCAACTTGATTAATAAATTACCTTCGCAAAATAATAACGGTCCAAAATTACGGGGCGTTACATTTGTTACAAAATCTGAGCAAATCGTACTCAGGACGCCCGTCCCAGACTTGGAGCCGCTCGTCTTGAGAATAATCTGTGCTTCCTGGCATGCTTCAAATTTACAAGTTCATGTTGTTTGTAAATCCGAGCGTCCCCATGATGATCTGAGCGTCCCCAGGAAGGAATCCGCTCGTCTTGAGCAGGATCCGCGCGTCCCAGCATGGGTTGGAAATTCAGTAGGTACTGACTGAGGATCCGAGCGTCCCGACTTGAAGCCACTCGTCCCCTGCCGCTACTTAATGAAAACACGGGATTCAACCCTCCTTCCCTAATTCATTTCTATCTTTTATAAATACAAACACACATCCTTTCTCCCTTAAAACCCTCAATCCCCTCATTCAAAAACACAAATTTCTCAACCAAATTCACCAAAATCAAAACAAAACTTCCTCAAATCAAGATTAAACTAATCCTTTATCAACAAAAGACCATCCAAACATCAAAATCCTCACAAATTGAATTGATTTTCTAGGGTTTGAATACAATTTCGAAAATCCTAAAATTGATTGGGAATTGATTGAAACTTGAGCAAACAAGGAGCAATCAAGCACAATATTGGTTTGTTGATACAAATTTGACAAGGAGAACAACATGGCAAGAACAAAAGGCGGAAACAAGGCACCCAAAACCTCAAATCTATCCAAAAAGCAACCAGCTCTTCTTGCCTCCAAAGCTTTGGTAGTGGTACAACCAAGGGTGGAAATTCAAGAAATTGCAACTCCTATTGATGAAGCTGCTACACCTACTCCGGTTATTGAACAATTGCCAAATTTTCCGGAGGTGTCTTTCTTAACCGATGCTCATAGGAATGCATTTTTGTCCCTTACCAAGAAGACCATTATAGCTACCAAGTTTATATGTCAAGATGCCTTAGAAAAATTGGGTGTGCTTGAAAGAACTAGGAAATTTTTCGAGTCCATGAGGTTGCGTACCCTCTTTCAAATGGAATAATTGACTTACCCTTCACTAACCATGGAGTTCATAAGCTCCTTGAAGGTGTCTAAGGTAGAGGCTCAAAAATTTGTTGAATTCCGTCTTGAGAACAAGAGTAGAAGAATGACGTTGAGTGAGTTTGGTGAAGTGTTTGGTCTTTTACAACATTATCATTATACAAAGAAACCTTTAAAATATGATGTCGCACCCCTTTGGAAAGCGATTACCGGGAGAAAATTTGACTCATTCCGGGAGTGCCATGTTCTATATGTCCACCATCCGGGCATAAGGGTATGCCACAAGTTTGTGGGAAACACTTTGATTGCAAGAAAAGGCACCAATCACTTTACCGAGCTTGATTTTGTCTACCTTGAGTCTACCATGAATATCAATGGAAAGTTCACCAACGAATACAACATTCTTCAACTTTTACTTGATCGGTGGCTTGAAATTGATAATGGAAAACATGGAGCGGCTTTTATTGTGAATGGAGGCTTAGTGACGAGGTTGGACAAGCATTTTAACCGAGATTTCAACAAAGATAAAACATACAAACCGGTTAAAGGAAGCAACCTCCTTGATATGGCTACTATGATCAACAAGTTCCATTGGGTTAAGAATGACAATCTTAACAACAAGTATGAGTGGCTCATTAAAGAAGCTAAGTCCTTCATCTTGCCTAACAAAATATGCCGCATCGCCGTTCATAGCCCAAACTACCTACTACCCGTCTCTGAGGAAGCCGAATTGATTATGAAGCAACATAGGGAATCAAATGCCAAGCCCTCCTCCTCCTCCTCCATTGTGACTCCACCATATCCATTTGCCTACCAAGAATTCAAACCAAGTGGCTCTAATGTCATGGTAGGAGATGACTACTTGACCCAACTATTACAACATATGCATAAGGAAGCTCATGAAGATTGGGTCAATGCTTACCGTGCTCAATATCCGCCCCTCCTACAATTAGCTAGGCAAGGACTACTTGATCCTTCATGTCCTTTGCCTAGTTGGGCGGATAAGGAGGTATTCTTCCCAAGTGCTTCTAGAGACGCCAACGTGGATAGTCTAGTTGTTAGGGGAAAGGAGATTGTTGTTCATGACGGGAAGGTAGTAACTCTTGCCAAGAGGAAGAAGAGGAAGAAGAGCAAAATTCATATGATGAAAGTGGTGAAGCCTCCGGGTCAATGGAGATAGATGATGAGGATAATGAAGAAGAGGTTGATGATAGTGATGAGGATGTCGTAATGAGCGATAATTGAGGATTGACAAGCTTTTGGAGGATGCCACATGTGCGGAGTTGTTTACTTGACTTCAACCTATTCCATTGTGAGTTTCCTACACCTCCTCTAGCTTTATTTATATCTCTTGTTTTCAAAAATTTTAATCTTGATCATTTGTTTTGAGTCCTAACAACACTCAAAGGACTCCCACCTCGGTCCCATTGAGGTGTCTCATTTTGTTCCCACTCTTGAAAATCCAAACAGACAATTAGTTTCATGCATTGCATACTTGTGCATGAACTTCCATACTTTTACACTAGAAATAGTGTCTTACTCGGTTTGGAGAAGTTCAAACACAAGGATTGGGAGTTAATCCAAATTAGCTCTCCAACCAATAAAATCATGCATCATATAGGATAGAATAGAATAGATTGCATCATTTATATATATATCATATAGTTTGCATATTAGTGTAGAAATAATGCATTCTCATTTAGCTGACATAATTTCCTATCGTATTGGCCATTGAGGAAAATGCCCATACTAGTGTGGGGATGGGAAATTCTAACTTAACTTTTAAATCAAAAATTATAAATCTCACTTGAATTTTAAATCAAAAATTATAAAAATTGATTTTTTTTGAAAAATACAAAAACATGTTCTTTTATTTCATAAAAACAAAACCATAAAAATCTGAAAAATTAAAAAACCAAAAACATGTTCGTTTCCTTTGTAGTGTAGAATTGTATATTTTGTATATACTTGTTTATTTGTTTGTTTGTTTGTTTAACCTTCTATTATATTGGATCGACTACGCCACATCCGAGGCATGAGGAATATGAAGACCGCATGGTATGATCTATCCAATCTCCTTTTTTCTCTCTATGTTAATGACTATGTGGCTTTATTTTGATTGATGCGGTACAAACCAATGTAATTCTAGGGGTTGCATTTAGTTTATATGGCATACTACTTAATAGATGCATTTGAATTAGGTTGTATAAATGTTAGTTGCATCATGGGATGTAGTTGCATTGTAGGAAATTTTTTGTGAAAACATCTATTTAGGAAAATTCACAAGTGTATATAAGGCCCTTGTAGATACTTTTTCTTCTTAAGACTTTACTCATTAGAATGCTTCTAAAACACCCTAGGATGTGTCATGCTAGTATCTTTTGACCCATGGATTAAGGCCTAGTCAAGAGTACCTTGTGGTGTGATGACTCCTTGGCTACCGTTTATTCCAAGGTGACCCTTGAAACCATGCAACCATCCTCCACCTCTATATCACATTTTGTCAACAAAAAGGGAATGGGCACAAAAATTATCAAATTGAGTTCAAGCAATCAAAAATGAAAAAAGAAGAAGTTTGCAAATTGCACCAAAGAAAAGAGGAGTACAAAAATAATAACTCCTATGCTTTAATAAAAGCACCCTCGTTACTAATTGGGGTGACTTAAAATGTTCAAAAATGCAAAAAGTTGAAATTTGTCAAGCATCAAAATGCCAAACATCAAAGAAATGGCAAAAAGAAATTGTTCTCAAAAATGTCAAATGCCACAAGAAATTGGGGGGGGGGGGGAATAACAACATCAAAAGCAAACTCCCATCATGAAACTCAAAATACATTGATCCCTTTTTCCATTGAACCCACTTTTATGCATGGTGGAGAGGGGACGACCCTTCTTCTTGTCTAGGCAAGAAGGGGAATTCCGCGATCCTACAGTGTTTCTAACACCATAGGGAGACTACTCTTGACGAAATCATTTAACGATTTAGGACAAAGGTACCCTAGCTTGACACAACTTGGAGGTGATTTATTGATATCCTCCTAGGCTTAGTAGTTTGGAGAAACCGTATCTATGATGGAGTGTGTACCCTTAGATTGCTTCCCTTCTAGATAATTTCCGCCACTTAGATGAGGAAAGTGGCTATTCTTTTGTAGATGCATCCATTACTTGTTTTGTGTGCTTAATGCTTGGATGTATCACAATTTTGGCTAGCCCCACCTTGCCTTGCAAGAAGGTATCCTACCTCATGCTTGTCTTGTTGTGAGTTGAAGGGGCAGAGTGAGACCCACTAATTGTCTCATATCGGTTATATTAGTAGGCTAGTTTAAATAAAGGTCCTAGTTTTAGTCACCTCTTTACTCGGGACGAGCAAAGGCTCAGTTTGGGGATGTTTGATGTAACTCATATTTGAGCACATTTAGTCCCCGAATTAACCTCGTTACTATGCTTTATAGCACTTATTTGGGTCATTTACTATCTTTAGTTTCCCATTTTGCATATTCTTTGAGGTTTTGTCTCCTTGGTAGTAAATGATTGCTAACCTTGCATTTATGAGGCGAAATGAAGCTAAATGGGTTGCATCTAATGACCAAGCATCAAAGAGAAGACCAACACTAGAGGCCTAAGTAGATAAATAAAGTAAAATGGGCAATGATGAAAGGATCCTTGCATCCCCAACATAATCCTTGCCGATTGTAGAGGAGCCAAACATGTAAAGCACTCTGCCCAAGGATCCGAGCGGCCCGAGCATGATCCAAGCGTGCCACACTACAAGGATCCGAGCGGCTTGATCCCAGGGCGAGCAGACCATGCAGCAAAGATCCGAGCGTCTCCTCCAGGATCTGAGTGGATCCCAAGTCAGAACAACCCGTGCCACAACACGGGACGAGCGGACCGAGGCAGGACTAGCAAGGAGGATCCGTGCATTTTCCTCGGGAGTAGCATTTCCTCAAGTTTTCTTAGGGTTTTAATAGTCATTCAAGCCCTTAGTAACCCTAATCCTTGTACCTAATCTTTAGTATAAATACCCCTTTGTACTACCTAGATTAGCATGCTCTCTTAATCAATTCTTAATCCAATCTTAGCATCTCTTAATACTCTCTCAAATTAGTCTTAATTTAGTTACAATACATTTCTCAATATTAATCACATCTTAATATTTCCTTAATTTCTCTATTGTTCTTCCTTTTATTTTGGTAATTAGAAGATTATTTGGGTTTATTTGGAGGATTGACGACCTTTTATCAATCATCAAGTACTTCTATTATTCTTTGCTTTATTATTTGGAATCATCTTCATAGGTATAATTCCTCTTTACCCTTGTTTAATTATTGTTAATCACTTTCATTTATTCATCATGTTTTGCTTTGTTAGTATGATTGATAACCTTATTAGCATGCTAAACTTGATCATGAGTGAGTAGTTCTTTAGCTAGGGTTAATGGGGAATTAGGGGAAACAAACATGGGGATTGATCTATGCTTAATCTAATATATTTTCATAATTAATTTGCTTGCTTGTTGTGATTTCAACTTATGCACATGTTATGTTTGATGAAATGCGAGCCTATGAATCCTTGCATTTTTTATCCATCTCTTATCTCTTCAATGAGGCTTGTAAGACATAAACCAACTCAAACCTCATTAGACCATGCATAAAGTTGAATAAGAAGGATTAAGTCGACTTGTAGGTGTTGTACAGTCTAGATGACTCGGCACCGGGACCCAAGCCTTCTTGGGGATTGTAAGATATATACTAACTCGATCCCATCACGACAATAAGTTCTTGCATCTAGTTGAGAACATGTTTGTATGATCAACTCCCATGAATCCCCTATGAACCCATGACACCGTAGTGCCTTTAATTATTTGTTTACAAACCCCTTTAATTACTTTGCTTTGTTTTCATTAATTTACTTTCATTTTGTTGATTAGTTTAGATTACACATCGTCTCAACCCAAATTGTGACACCCTAAGACATAGCTATTTACAATTGAGAATCCTACATCAATAACCGTCCCTTAGGATCCGACCTTTACTTACCTCTTTACTAAGAGTAGTTTGTAAAGTTATAAATATTATTTTGGTTGGTAGCTTTTGATGACGAGACAGAACCGGACCACTATCCTTTGGCCCATATAAGAATTTGGACCGTCCAAACGGGACGATTGGTGGAATGGGTTGGGTTAGGCCTCGGAAGGCCGAATAAAACGACCTAAGAAGGTCGAGTAATGAAAACCGACAACTGTCTCGTATAAACTATTCCCTAACCTTGTTCAAGTTTCACCTTAGGTAACACGTAAGTGTATCTTCCCCAGCGGACTCGCCAAACTGTGGACATCGGCCACCAGCGCGTTTGTCTCGAGGCGGCAACACTTCTCTCATGGAACCTTGGGTTTGCCAAAGCATGTCATGGGCCGCTACCGATTGGTGAGGCTTTGAAACTGGTGAAAGGTTGAATAAGCCTGCATTTTTGGAGTCGCCACCAATTTATTGTGGAAAATTTGAAACCGTTCGAATACTTCACGTCATGTGAAGACACAAAGTAGTGACATGATCACTAAGAAATTCGTTACCCTTAGCATTCTATGTCTAGAATGACTCTCAAAGATGCCAATGGACACAGATGTCGAGAGCTAACTGCAGTAAGGGGTATGGGTACGTATTAGGAAGCTCGTTAATCGAACACCTAATCCCGCCCGCCTCAATAGAGGCCTCTACTAATGATTAAAGAAATCGTTCATATTTGATATGCCGTCGATGTGAATGCATGCAATGCAACAAACACAGATTAGTCCTAGCATAGGAATTAAACTATGTCGGTTAACACGTAATTTAACAAACAATTGGACCGAAATTGATGATAGATTTGATTACATGTTGAAACCAAATAAATAAACCATACATAAATAATAATTACGATAAATAAGATACAATAACTAAAATTACAAAAATTACAATGATTATCTGATCTACGTCAAAAGCACGCTCAAAATGAGATTTTGAAGAAGGAAACAAAATAAAATTGGAAATAAAAGTACGAAAAATATGTCAGATTAGGAGAGATACTATGATTAATAGTTGATTAAATACGTAATTAGAAACTATGTCAAAGCGAGAAAGAGTTCAGGGACAAAAGCCAACCCAGAACATGCGCAGCATGTGCTGTGTCCTCTGGAACAGGCGCAGCTCTTCTTGCGTCTGTTCTCCAGTTGGACTCTGGCTGTGAAGTCAGAACCTCGGATTGTTAATGTTCATTGGTGAATTTAAGGTCAATTATTGATATTAGACTCAAGTGGAAGTGATTTAACAGATTACATGCATCAGGAACCGTCATAAAACGAATTAAAGGTGAGAATTTACAGCGGTTTACATAATTAAAGGTTAGAATTTATAGCGGTTTACAAAAGACGAATTCCAGAGAATCGATATGAACGAATCGAGCCTCTAAAATCCGGGTTTGAACAAGATGACAAAAACCCGCGAATATTGAAGCATAAGGGATTTAAGTCGAATTAATCGTTACGATTTGAAAAGGGTTATTAAAACACGATTTATGTACTGATACGAACAAAGGAAATAAAAGAAAGAAGAAAAATAAGAAAGTTGCAGAAGGTCGAGGAAGAAGAAGAGTAGGAGCAACGACAGCCTCAGGAAGAGGCGCAATAGATGCTGCGACCCTTCAAAGAGGCGCAGCTGCTGCTACGTTTCTTCTCGATGTCAGATCTTTGCTATTTTACAAATACGGTTTTAAAAGTTGGTTTTTTAGACGGTTTTGAACGTGCTTTTGATTTAAACTTTACATTATACGATACCAAATAAAAGTAAAATAAAATAAAATAGGTTTTACACCCTTAGACTTACATGTTTTACGAAATGAGATTGACTAAAGTTATCGTTTAGTGATTGCTCGACTCGAATATGCGTGGAAAGTGCCCTCGTTAAGGGATTTAAAAGATTGATTAGGTTGATTAAGTGGAGTTGGTCAAATTGGTCGGTCTATGCAACGTGACTCGGACTGAGAAAGATCTGAGCTTACGTGGTCGTTTGATCAAGCATGTAGGCGTTGAAAGCAAAAGCATGGTCTAGAATGCAAAGAGAGAAGAGAAGGGCGGAAACTCGCGTGCCAAATATGGAGACCGAAGGTCTCTATTTATACTAAACACACGAAGGATTTTAGGAATGACACGGATATGGAAACAAATCACGGAAATATTCTGGAAAGCATGAAAAGATGGCCGGGGAAGAGGCGCAGCACCTGCTGCGTCATTTCCCCAAAGGTTTCCTCCTCAGCAAGAAAGATTTCCGCGTTTTTTATGGAATTTCGGTAGATATACACTTCCTTATTCCGTGAAACACAATATACGGAAGATATTTCCATAAAGATATTAAGTTTAATTAGGAATAAATATCCAGAGAACTCTAGAACACTCCGAAACATTCCGACTCGGCATTTAAACGGTTTCTTAGAAAATGAAGCGGTTTCTGACCCGGACTCCAAATGAACTCTAATTACTGTCAAAACGACCGTATCGGGGCGTAGATGATGACCATGAGGTTGACTCGAGTGTTTGAGCTATTACTTGTGGATGGACTTATGAACTGTCATAAAATCGTTCCGCGTATCAAACATGCGGCCCAATCATCACTGGGTGGTTGGCGGGAGATGCAGAAATGAGGTATCTACAGGTTTGACCTTCTTGTTGAAGGCTCTCTGAATCCGTGCTTGATATTTTTGAACATTATGCAAGGCATGTAGTTTTCGTTCGTCAAAGAGGACGAGTTCTTCATATCTGTCCCTATTCCATTCTACTTCCGGGATTTTGCTTTCGAGTAGAATATGTAGAGATGGGATCTCTAGCTCTACTGGCTGTACAGCTTCCATGCCATAGGTTAGATAGAAAGGAGTAGCCTCAGTGGGCGTCCTGACTGAGGTTCGATATCCCAAAACGCGAAGGGTATCTTGCTAGGCCAGTCTTGATAATTATTGATCATTTTCTTAGAGGATCATGATGACATTTTTGTTGGCGGCCTCTACTGCACCATTACTCTGAGGTCGGTAGGGCGAGGAATGATGGTGCTTGATTTTGTACTTGGCTAACAACTGTTCGGTTTCGGCTTGAAAATATGATCCATTATCATTGATTATCTCATGTGGACACCCATATCGATAAATGATATTGGTTTGTAAGAACTTAGCCACATGCTTGGATTTTAGAGTGGTATATGACGCCGCTTCGACCCATTTTGTGAAGTAGTCGATGGCTACTAAAATGAAACAATGACCACCCGTCCCGGCTAGAGTGATCTTCCCGATGATGTCAATTCCCCAAGTGGAAAATGGTCAAGGAGATGTCATCGTATATAACAGAGATGGTGGAACATGCTGCACATTCCCGAAGATCTGGCAATTGTGGCAATGCCTTACGTATTTGATGCAATTTGTCTCCATCGTTGTCCAATAGTACCCTAGACGCATAATTTTCTTTGCCATCAATGGTCCAATCATATGAGGACCGCATTCTCCATCATGGACTTCTTCCATAACTTTCTTTGCTTTTGAAAGATCAAGGCAAAGCAAAATGACGACTTGTGGCATTGTTTTGTATTACTCCCCTTGATCTAGGACATATTGAGATGCTAATAGACGAATTGCTTATTGTCCCCTGTTATCCATATCGGGTGGGTATATGCCGTTGAGCTTGTAGTTTAGAATGGCTTTATACCAAGGCTCCTCTTGATTTTCATTTTCGTCAATGATAAAATGCACAAAGGCTGGCTCTGACCGTCATTCAATACATAATGGCATCTCTATCATGTTGTCAAGGATGTTGATCAAGGATGCAAGTTTCACAAGAGCGTCTGCAAGCTGATTTTCTTCTTGAGGTAGATGTAAGTAAATGACTTGCTGATTTGATTAATGATTAAAGATGAGTCAGACCTCATATTCTGCTGCTTGTAAACCGATGAGGCAGGCCTCATATTCTGCTGCGTTATTGGTCACCTCGAAGTCGAGCTTGACAGAAATTAGTTTATGCTCGCCTTCAGGAGAAATGAGAAACACTCCTTGTGGGCATAGCCACATGCACGCCAAGCTAATATGTGGACGTACATCGGTCTATTGATAGCCACGCTCGGCGGCGTAAAATGCTTTCGACCGAATCGCTTTAGATCGGTCGGTTTCGTCTCGGCAAAGGCCGCGAAACGATGTTGAGATGTTCGGAGTCGCCACCAAGCATTTGTGGAATGCTTGGAACCCGTTCGAATCCACTTTATACTTCGGTGAAACGAAGCACAAAGCCATGTTTGACATAGGTACTAAAGATAAGGACTCGTCTCCCTTTTAGCATTCTATGCCTAAAATGACTCTCGTACGCCCTGGATAAGGCCATCCACTATCCAAAGGTTCTGAGTAAGGGGTGAGGGTACTTATTGGGAAGCCCTTTAATCGGACACTCAATCTCGCCCGCGTTAGCGGCCTTTACTGATCGATCGTGGTTGTTTAAGTGCAAAAGTTGATAAAACGGTTAAAATGCATGAATGCGCATCCAAAAGTTTAACCTAACATGTGAGCTTTATAAATCGGTTTGTTAATCCAAGTATCAAGTATAAGATGTCAAGTTGGATTTAATGTCGATTTACATGTGAAAACGAAAATTAAACATCCATTTACCAAGTTCGGATTATGATGCTTAACACGATTCATTTATTTCAAAAAGGGTGTCAATTGACAAAGTGTAAAAACATAAGCTTGTCAATCTGATCCGTCATGTATTCATATTAACCGTAATCGGGATCGTCCTAGACAAATGCTAAAACGAGACAGAACAGCGCCAGGCAGCCCCTTTGGGGCGCGAGCCTATTGGCGAGGGAAGGGGCTCTGCCTTGGTTTTGAAAGATGGGAGCAGACGACCTCTTGGGGCGCGATCCATGAGCCGGCTCAAGGGGGCGTCTCCTGGTTGTTGAAAAGATTATTTAAAACCGTATTTATGATGAAATATTTACAAATATGATATGCATGACTTGGAATAATTACTATTGTCTTAGTAATATCCGTTGTCGGATTTACTAGTTTGAAAAGCATAATAAAATGGTAAAAGGAAAATGTTTGATTTGAACTAAATATTTTAAGTTCAATTATTTGTAATTAGTCATGTTTGTCATTGTACTCGGATTAAACCGACATGGTATAAAGAACCAAGGATGATTATGAATTATGACTAATATGTTCGCAAATGTAAACAAATGAGAAAAATGGTAAATAAAAGAAAAGGGTGTTAAACTACCCATTAAAATGTAATTAACCAATAATATCATCGAGTCACGGAATAAACCGTCATGGTATAAGGAATCAAGGATGATTTTTGTAATGGTCAAAATATGTATCATAAAAATGAATTAAAATGTTTGAAATGGTAAAAACCATAAAAGGAAAGAAGTAAAAATAAAAGAAATGAATAAAGAGGAAAGACGAGAACAAACACGGATGAGTCTCACCTGGACACCCACAAGAGGCGCGAGCATCCATGCATAGCAAGGAGCTTCTGTCTCAGGCCAAAACTCGGTTTTGGCTAGTCTAACCTAAATTTGAATCGTGTTATGCATTGTTCATGCTCGTGAACTCATAAAAACAGTAAAGACATGAAATGAATGAGATATTTACACCCTCAAACTTACGTATTTTGATGTTTGCGTGGTAGACGACTTTAGAGACGGTTTTCTCGTTGTTACTACTCGCGATCAAAGAAGTTTACAAAGAGTGCCTTAAAAAAGGATTTGCTTTTGAAAATATGTTGAAAATATGTTAACTAAAACATGTTGATTGATGAATTGAGTTGGTCAAAGGGGTTGGTCGAATGCACGGTGATGGTACCAAACAATATGTGTAAGGTTTGTGTTTACGATCGATAGGTCGTAAACACGTGTCGATTTTGTGACTTAGGAAGTCGGGTCTAGAAGTTTAAGGGAGAAGGAGGGGGCAGACTCTCGCGTAAGTATTGTGGTGTGTGAAGGTTGGTATTTATAGAGTAATGGGGGTGGTAGCAAGTCGGTTAAGTTTGCTTGCTGGCCAAGGGCATGCCTAAAGAGTCGCGAGCGACCTCGTGATGGAAGGGGGTGTACTGTCCCTTTCGCAAATTTGGATTTTGCATTTGTTCTAACCAATGTTTTCTTGGTTGTGATTTGTGGTCTTTGAGGTTTGCTTAGCCGTGTAAGCTTCCTCTTGGGTGATATTTGGGGTAGGTATTTTGTGTCTGACTCGGGTTTGACCCATGTGAGTGGGGATTTGAATTTCGAGTCGGTTTTTTGGCTCGGTGTCGGTTTACATTCTAAATAAGGTCATTTTAATGGAAATTACATGATGAAGACATTCATGGCATTATTTCTGACATTCGAGATTTGGGTTGACTCGGCTTGACTCAGGTTGACTCGAGTTGCGGGTTTCTGAGTCGGTTTTGGGTCCGAAGATGGGTTTAACTCTAAATAGTATTATTTTAATGCAAATGAAGTTAGAAAACTTTTGAAATCATTTTTCATATTCGAGTAGTGCATTAAACCGTCTCATGTATAGCCAATCCACGCACGCATATCAAAAACACGTTACAGTCCGATCATCATCGGGTGGTTTTTGGAAGGTGTAGATACCGGGTATCTACACTCCTATACCATATCCTCTTATATTGGAAGCCCCATCGAAGTAGAGGTCCCACGATTCTGCATCGGTGTGCAAAATATCTTCATTTAGGAATGACTATGTATCTATTACTTGGGCATCATGAATGGGATTGTCTATGAAGAATTCGGCTACTGCTCGTCCTTTGGTGACCTTCAGGGGTACGTATTTGAGATCAAACTTTGAGAGCATCAAAGTCCACCTTGCTAGACGTCCATTTAAGATAGGCTTCTCCAAAACATATTTGACAGGATCCATCTTTGAGTACACCTTGACGGAATAGCTAAGCATGTAATGGCGTAGCTTCTTTGTTGCCCACACAAGAGCGAGGCATGTCTTCTCAAGTTGTGTATACTTAGTCTCATATTCTAGGAACTTCTTACTAAGGTAGTAAATTGCTCTTTCTTCCTTCCCGATGACTTCTGCGAGCATAGCCCCATGGCCGTTTCTGTGACTGTAAGGTACAGAGATAAGGGTTGATCTTTCTGCGGTGGCATTAGAACTGGTGGCTTAGCCAATATCTCCTTCATTCTGTCAAATGCCTTTTGATAATCGTCGTCCTACATGGTGTGGTCTGTTTTCTTGAGCTTTTTCAATATAGGTTGTAGATACCTCGTTTCTGCACCTCCCGTCAAACATCCAGTGATGATTGGGCCGCATGTTTAGCATATGTCGCGATTTTATAACGTTTCATAAATCGGTTAATAAAAGGTAACTCATACACTTGTGTTTACCCCTTTTTTGTCATCTAGGTGTCATTACGGTCGTTTTGGCAGTAATTAGAGTACATTTGGAGTCCGGGTCAGAAACTGTCTTCATTTCCTAAAAACCGTCAAATCCCGAGTCAAAAAGCATTGTTCTTGTCTACCTAAGGTTAGGATGTCATAAAATGTCATGAGTATATCTCATTTAGAGTCCCATGTCACTTCTTTAGGCTAAACTTAAAGTTTACATTACAAAATGTGCATTTCATTTAGCTAAAATGACAACACGACATTTAGGCCCGTTTTACGAGGTGATAACGACTTTTTTTTGGGTTTGGCCTATTTCAAAGAAAGTTTTAGATCTTTCTCTTAGCTTTCCAACGCCATCAAAATCACCTTAATTCGAGTCTTGTAGAGAAAGTTATGCCTAAAATACGACAGGCTGTCAAACGCGTTTTCTTGCCAAGAAGAATACTACCCGAGAAAGGACGCAGTAAGTGCTGCGCCTCTTCTAAGGGTCGCAACAACTGCTGCGCCTTTTCTCATGGCTTTCTTTTTGTCCAAGTTTCCGTGTTTCAACCTAAGTCGGCTGTTTCCGGATCTTTCTTTCCTATTCCTTTCCAAATTCTACCCTTTCCATAATTCGTCCATATGATTAGTATAAATAGAGGCCTTCGCCTCACATATTTTTCACGCGAGTGTCCGCCCTTCTTTTCTCCCTTTGCATTCTAAGACCACGCTCTTGCGTTTCCACGCCTACGTGCAAAGGGAGACTTTGCTTAAGTATGCGCAACCCGTAGCTTAATGACCGTAGTACTTAGTTCTTCGTCGACGACAGATAAACGTTCTTTAACATTTCCATTGGAAACCGCAGAATTCCTACCGAGAAGAAAATGACGCGTGTTACAACTTTATTCGACATGGGATCACGCATACTAAGGCGACAAACAAAGGATATACGAAGGAAAATATATGAGGACGAGACGGGATAACTGGACTCTTGACTTGTGAAATCGCAAAATGTCGTGAGTGACTTCTCGTGTTTGGACTCACAGTGTTTGACTTCGACCTTAGACTCAAATGTTGACTTTGACGGAGTGACATTTACATGGTTGACTTGATTGACGGGATTGATGACACCCGTTGATTCTAAGACGTGTGTTTTAAGATAGACTTGACTCGAGGTTCGGGTATGTGTGTCCTGAACGTGTCATTAGGAGAATTAGAGAGACGAATTTTGAAATGACTCGACGTGTAAGCCTCGAGTGTGTGAGTCGAGGTGTGGAAATGTTTAGATCCTAACTGAATTGGGGTAGGGGGGGTCCAAAATGACGGCGTGACGCCTTAGGACGTGACTTGAATTTGAAAAGACCCAAAATGTAAAGGAAGACGGGTTTATGACTCGACAGAGTTTCGACTAGGACATAGTCGGTTTGAATTTTGACTCTAACTTAGCCCAATTGAATTTACATATTTACATTTACATACTTTAAAAATATTTTGGTTTAAAACGTTTTTTGGTCTTTATTTTTTGGATTTTTATGCTTTTAACGTTTTTTTTTTGTTTTGTTTGAGAATTTACAAAGGATTTTATTTATGGAAAATTTAAAAATTGACTTGAACTTTGAAAATGGAATTTTACAGAAAGTGATTTTTGAAAGGAAATGGATTTTCTTTTACAAATTTTCGTCATGGTTTTGCTTAAAAATGGTGATCACGTATATGATACAAACATACATATGAGCATTATAATGGTATGCTGAGTGCATTTAAAGGGTTTTGGCTTAAAAGGTGGTTGCCATACCAAGCAACCAAACTCTTGTCTGTGGAGAGGTCCGTGTCAAACAAGAGTAAGGTCGGTTCCTAGTCCATTCCCTCGAGTAGTGAAAGCTCTCGATACAAACATGAGTATGTACCACAGTATGGTTGACGTCAATCGCTATCCATCTTTAGGCCCAGATAAGAATTTTGACCGTCCAGACGGGACCATTGGTCGAATGGGTTGGGTTAAGCCAAGGAAGGCCGAATGAAACGACTTAAGAAGCTCGAGAAACAAAAACCCACAACTGTCTCGTATAAACTATTCCCTAACCTCGTTCAAGTTTCACCCTGGGTAACACGTAAGTGTATCATCCCCAGCGGAGTCGCCAAACTGTGGACATTGGCCACCGGCGACGCGCGCGGAAAGGGGCTTGAATGAGCCTGCATTATTGGAGTCGCCACAAAATTTTATGGGAAATTGGAACCGTTCGAATACCTCGTGCCATGTCAAGACACAAAGTAGTGACATGAATAAAAGAACTCATTACCCTTAGCATTCTATGTCTAGAATGACTCTCGAAGATGCCAATGGACACGAATATCCAGAGATAACTGGAGTAAGGGGTGAGGGTACGTATTAGGAAGCTCTTTAATCGAACACCTAATCCCGCCCGCCTCGATAGCGGCCTCTACTAATCATTAGGAAAATCGTTCATATTTGATATGTCGTCGATATAATGCATGCAATACAACACACATGGATTAATCCTAGCATGTGAAATTAGACTATGTCGGTGAACAAACAATTTAGCAAACAATTGGGTCGAAATTGATGTTAGATTAAATTATATGTGAAAAAGCCAGATGAACAAATCATACAAGGGCGATAAATAAATAAACTATAATAAATTAACATTGAATTACAATGGATGATTGAATTTACGTCACAAGTACGCTTGAAAAAGGGATTTGATAATAAAAGAAAAGAAATAAAGCATTAAGGAATTGAAAGAATTGAAATATGAAAATATGTCGAATTAGTAGTGATAATAAGGATAATAGTCAATTAAAACCTAATTAGAATGCCTACGTAAAAGAAAGACGAGTTCAGAGGCAGGAACCACCTCAGAACAGCCGCAGCATCTGCTGCATCCCTTAGAAGAGGCGCATCAGTTCATGCGGCTATTCTTGAGTTGGTTTCTGACTGTGCAAGTCATACTCGTTAATTGTTATTGTTGGTTGTTTGATTAGGATATATTATTGATATACAACTCGAATGAAGGTGATTTAGTCAGATTATATGCATCAGGAATCGTCATAGAATGATAAAAACGGATTGAAAAGAACTATTACAGGTTAGATATTATTGACGATGTTGAAAACGGGTTTATATAAAAACTTGAAGTTAGAGGCGGAAATTAAGGATTAAGAATTGATGAAGAAAACAGAATTAAAACATATATCAAAGACGAATTCAAGGGATTTGATATGAACGAATCAAGCCTCTTAAATACGGGTTTGAATAAGATGACGAAAACCTGCAAATATTGAATCTAAGGGATTCAAGTCGATTTAAACGTTATAATTTGAAAAGGATTAATTAAAACATAATTATATACTGAAATGAACAAAATAAACGAAAGAAATAAGAGAAATAGAAAATTGCAGAAGATCGAGGAAGAAGAAGAAGAAGAAGAAGAAGAGCAGGAGAAGCGACAGCCTCTGGAAGAGGCACAGCATATGCTGCGATTCTTCGAAGAGGCGCTGCTGCTGCTGCGTTTCTTTTCGACGTCACTCCTCCGCTGTTTTGTAAATACGGTTTTAAAAGAATGGTTTTTTAAAACAGTTTTAGGTGTACTTATGATATAAACTCGTATATTAATGATACAAAATAAAAATACAATAAAATAGGATAGGATTTATACCCTCAAACTTACATGTTAGCGTTGCGAGATTTAACTAAATCGGTTTTTAGTGGTAACTCGACTCGATCTATGCAAATATGAAAGTGCCCTTGAAAAAGGAATTAAAAGATTGATTAATTAACTGTGTAGTGGTCAAATTGGTCGGTCATGCAAACGTGACTGGTACTCAGAATGATCTGAGCTTACGTGGTCGATTGCTCAAGCACGTAGGCATCGAAAAGCAAGAGCGTGGTCTTAGAATGCAAAGGGAGAAGAGAAGGGTGGTCACTCGCGTGAAAAATATGTGAGGCGAAGGCCTCTATTTATACTAATCATATGGAGGAATTATGGAAAGGGTAGGATTTGGAAAGGAATATGAAAGAAAGATCCGGAAACAACCGACTTAGGTTGAAACACGCAAACTTGGACAAAAAGAAAGCCTTGAGAAAAGGTTCATCAGTTGTTGCGACCCTTACAAGAGGCGCAGCACTTACTGCGTCCTTTCTCGGGTAGTATTCTTCTGGGCAAGAAAAGCGCGTTTGACAGCCTGTCGTATTTTAGGCATAACTTTATCTACATGATTCGAATTAAGGTGATTTTGATGGCGTTGGAAAGCTAAGAGAAAGATCTAAAACTTTCTGTGAAATAGGCCAAACCCAAAAAAATTCTTTATCGCCTCGTAAAACGGGCCTAAATGTCGGGTTGTCATTTTAGCTAAATGAAATGCACATTTTGTAATGTAAACTTTAAGTTTAGCCCAAAGAAGTGACATGTGACTCAAAATGAGATATAATCATGACATTTTATGACATCCTAACCTTAGGTAGACAAGCACATTGCTTTTTGACTCGGGATTTGACGGTTTTTAGGAAACGAAGACGGTTTCTGACCCGGACTCCAAATGTACTCTAATTACTGCTAAAACGACCGTAATGACACCTAGATGACAAACAAGGGGTAGACAAAAGTGTATGAGTTACCTTTAATTAACCTATTTATGAAACGCCATAAAATCGCGACATATGCTAAACATGCGGCCCAATCATCACTGGGTGTTTGGCGGGAGGTGCAGAAACGAGGTATCTACATAGGTTCGCAAATCAAGTACCACCACCTTGCCTAGGAAACGCCGAACTTCCTTTTCTGTCTGTGGCTATGGGATCTCGATTAGAGCCTTGATATTGGATAAATCAATCTCTATTCCCCTTTGACTGACTATATACCCCAATAGCTTGTAAGAATTGACTCCAAACGCACATTTCTGAGGGTTAAGTCTATAATACTCGGCATTTTTGGGACCCATACTTAGACCCAGGGACACGTGAGAGAACCCACATGTACTCGGAAGTAAAGGATGCCCCTCCTACAAGACCAAGTAAGACCTAAACTAGACCTAGTAGACTTCCAATGGACCAAGTAGAACCCCAACTGGACCATGTGAGTCGGCACTCGGTCGAGTAAGGTCACACTCGACCGAGTGAGTTACACTCGGTCGAGTGAGCTGAGTTGTACCTGAGAAATGAAATTTCGGGATTTCATTCTATCGCAACCCTATCCCATTCATTCTTCTCTTTCTTCCTTCTTACACTAATACCCTCTCCCTTCTCTCTAAAATGCTCCCAAATGCGCTTCTCCTGGCCTTCAAGCTTGGATTAATGGTGGAACACATCTCCTATATGTTAGGTTCATAAACCCCTAATTAGACTCCTCTAGTTAGTTTCTAAATTACTCACTAATTTAGAATAATAGATCTAGTTACATGCAATATGTAAATAAATAAAATAAAGAGGAAAAAAACGGTTTTACCCTTATAATTGGTGGACCGAATTTTTGGGCAAAAGGTAGGACACATTTTTAACCTTGTTCTTGAGCTCAATAACATTAGGATGATCCTCCAACAACCAAAGTTCCATATTAGGAACTCTCCTCTTAGTTGCACCCAAGACGATCCCATAACACTAATAATATCATTAACTAGATAATATTACTAGTTACCTTAAATATCAAATCTAATACTTATATTATTACTACAATAGTAATCTTGAGTTTTATTAGATTTTTAGAACAAAATTTGAACATAAAAACCATTTTTATGAGAGAGGAAGAAAGAGAGATAAATATGAGCATTAGACTAATAATAAGAGAACTTCTTCTCTTCTTAAAGGGAGGGGGAGCCGGTTTTCCATGGGTAGTGTGGGAGCTACATTTGCTTTTTACCTTATCAATACCATAGCTAGGTATCTAGGCTTGTAAGGTAATGGTGGTGTCTATTGCATAAATAAGAACACCCATTATTTCCCTTAACCACCCAATATTTCGGCCCCTATAAGAAAATGGTCTTCCATTTTACAAGAATGTCTTTTGTCATATGTAATGTGTTACATGTGACACATAACATGTCACTAGTCATATAAATGCATATTTAACTAATTAAATATCATTAAATATCAAATAAATTACATTTAACAAATTAACAAGTGACTCACAATTACATGTATATAAAATGGGTCACATTAAGTCTAGTTAATATAATCTACAACATTTTGTAATTATGATTAACTAATTACTCTTATCTCAAATGTTTCATAAACATTAATCAATTTTAGTAATATAACATATTATTCACTAAATTGAATCTTATTTAATCACATTACAATAAGATATATAACTCTCACTCATTGATAAAAAAATGTTCAATTTAAGGATTTAATTAATTTGTATCGACATACAATTAATTAACTTATCAGTTAAGGGAATTGTCCTATAGGTGTGACCTTAAGGGATCAACTGATCACCACCGTCAAACGACAGTAACGTCAAACTCTAGTCAGCCAATCGTTACCGATTAATGTTGATCAGTTGACAAAATATTGAATCATCCCTTTTGTATTCTTATTATGAGATTTAATATGTGATCGCACTATTGTTGAGGACACATACTCCAACAATCTCCCACTTGTCCGAGACAAGTGTGCGTCACCAATTCTCTTGTCCTGTTACTATCTCCCACTCAATGCAAGGTGTCTCGTAGGCCGTACTTGCATGTGATCATATCTAGAGTGGTTTCCTTGATCTGGAGAGTAACTGTTTGACCGGAATTATATGCCATAGATACCTTCCGAGCATGGCCACGCATTTTCAGTTCACTACTCCTCGAGTGGCCCTGAGATTTATATAACCCTGACAAGGGGGTGGACAGTTCCTATCGCACTGTTTCTTTTGAATACCACAACTCATCATAATCAAAAGATGCCCATTTGCACTCCATTTTTGGAAGTCGTGGAGCAAAAATCAAAGTCAATCAGAAACTGTGCCACCTTGGGCGAATAGTCTCTAGTCAAAGAATCGACTCAAAAAGAATACTATAGTAGCTCTCGCCACGACCACGCTATATGAATTACAAGAACTCTATAACCGGTCACTGCCCGACAGAGTGTCCCATACAGTCTGCCTATATGATCGACTAGTCATCTCTTATGACCCTATGGCACTTGAACTTGCCATCAATTGACTCACACTCTTGTCACTTGGAGACGTCATCTCATATACGTGACTAGGGGCCAATACTATGTTAATCCAGTTCACTTTAATAGGGTTAAACGTTGTCTTTACAACCTATTTGGATATAACAAAGTAATAAAAGAGTTTAAAATAAAACTCAAACGATGAATGCATTATCACAAATGTAAAATTAATACACTATCAATTACAACATAATCTATAATCCATAATTAATTTTGTTTATAATTATACATTTCAATTCAATTGAAATGGCATGACTTATCATGTTAAGCCTATGAGAAGGCCTTGGTTAACAAGTCTTAGAAACATCTTGCACGTTACTTAACCTCATTATATACTATTTCCCTTCGTTATCTATTATCTTGTATTATAAAACCTATTGAGCACGTGTCAAGATCCAATCTACACATAGGCTATCTTGCCTTAGGATAGCTCCCACTGTCCTCACAGTGTGTGGGATTCATCCTTTTTGTATATCTCATAGTTGCAAGTGCACTCAAGGGATCAACCGATCACCACCGTTAAATGACAGTAACGTCAAACTCTACTGAGCCAATCGTTACTGATAAATGATGGTCAATTGACAATATAATTTCCGTTGTATATTACTCAGATTTTACTCCTTAAATATTATAGCCAAGATGGTTCTCCAACCAACCTTATGTGTTTAGAATATGGTTTTTTTGTAGCTCATTGCACATAAATTCGATAATTATTTCTAAACACTCATCCTCTCGTATATATTACTTATAGATTCGGATATTAAAGATGCTTTGCATCTCTTTCTAGTATCCCAATCCCTCCTTCACGGAGGAGAGCATTGGTCCATCATTCTCAATGAATAATATGTTACCTACATATGAGACATAGAAGACATATCATTAGTGCTTCTTAAGTACTAATTAATAGACTATATGGCTATATATTGACTTTCACAAATATTCGATTTTAATTTCTCGTCATACTCTAAGTATACGAAGTATAAGAATAGAGATACATCTTAGCATAATAAATTAATCCAGCAGCGGAAGAAAATGTATTCAATTTCTCCATGTTCAATACTTTTGAACTTGTCAAGATTCTTATTAATATAAGAATATTAACTTTATGCTAATATCCATCGAACTAGATATCTTAGAGATGTATTATTCATCTCCTAAGTCTTTCATCACTCACAGTGATCAATATGTCATTCACATATAAGACTAATAATACCACCCGTACTCCCACTAAACTTCATGTATAAACAAAACTACTCGACAAATCGAGAAAAGTTTATTACATGACTGAAACATACCATTCAAATCCTTCACTTCTACATAAGATTTCTTCTTAAGTTCGTATCCTACCTCAGGATAGTTGCGATTTACAAAATTCATGCAAGATGTTTTTCAAATCCAACAGTCAATTAATATTATGAAATCTGAATTTAATGAAGAGTTGCAATTGGTCTAAACCTCTTACCACCAATCAACCAAGTTATGGAAACATCTTAATGTTTATGTTCAGTTCGGACTTTTGCAGAGTTAAAACTAGATAAAACATCTTAATAAGTTACAGGTTTGTTACTTTCAAAAATAACATGACTCCTGTCCACTTAGGTTTCGAATCAATATTTACTGATTTTGACTAAGAAAACCACTTTCCTACGTCTTATCTTCAGTTTGTGGCTCTTGAACATTTTCTCCCACTCTGTCTTTTCTTTAATAGACAGCATCACGTGCCACAAACCCTTTGTTATCGTGATCATGTAGGAAGAGACAGCACATGTTTACTATCGAAACAAGCTACAATTTAGGTACCATGCCTAACCATATCTCATATGAACTGTAGATATTGCTTTAACTATGTTTTGTTTTAGTGGAAAATTTAAATGCCAGACAAATTTCATAACAGAAACTACCTCCAACTATATTGTAAAGATTCAATCATATCGTAATGAAAGTGAACTTGTGATACCATATCACACTCTTTTTGGTGCAGATAAAAGTCTTCACTTTATTGTTCCCCATTTTAACAAAGTACTAATACCATTGAACTTATTCAAAGAATTTCTCTTCTTACCTCATTAAGTGGATACCAAGTATCTACCTAGTTCGTTGGTAAAAGAAATGAAGAAGTAATAACCTTTTCTGATTGAAATTGTATTGAACCATACACTTCAAAATGTAAATAGGGCGAATATCTTGCTCTATTTATAATCCTTTTCAAGAAAAAATCATAAATTATCTTGCTTTGAATACAAGATTCGCACACACCAAAAGATTCCCAATCAAATGGTTTGGAAGACTAGTCAAACTAGTTTCTAAATGCGATTTTCAATCGAGAATTGAGAAATGATTGAAGTTACCAACTTGAGTCTTGTATATATGACATTTATTTCTAGTTTGAATATAATTACCTTGATTTGTATGGTCTCACCATAACCTTAATTGTGGTATGTAAGGGCACAATAATGCTTGTTTTAATTGCATAATAGAGAAATTTTATACAAAAACTTAAATTATATTCTTATTTAGAGTTAGTGTACATCATAACAATTATTGAGGTACATTTCTAAATACAAAACTAAAATGAGTACACTACAACATTCTTCCTAGTCATCACGCGATAATGCCAAATATGATGATGAAATCCACAAATTTGTATCAAATACTCATGATGTGGTAATTAGTAAGAATGCAATATCAATGTCATAGATATTCAAGAAAGAATATGTTGGAGTCACACGACCAACTTCCTTGATCTTTACGTATTTGGGGGTTGTCTCTATTTTATTGTTTAACACTTTCTCTTTCGAGCCTAGTTATATCCTTAACAATTAAGATAGGTACTTACTTCTTATTGCTCCCACTGACTTCAAGAATTTCTACTTGATGAACACTTATCTTCATTTAAATTCCTAGTTAATCCTTCACAAGGGTTAACTCTATTGTGGTATTTGGTTAATCAAAATTTCTAACAAATTAATTTACCAGTTTAACATCGTCATGTTCTTAACAACTTAAGTGCCTGATGACAAGTGTTTAGGTTGAGCAATAAGACTTTTGAACCGCGGATGCATAGAAGATATTTCTTTTTTTTTTTTTTGGTGAAATGTGAGAATTATATATATATTAAAAAGATAATTACATATGACTATAAGTGGCAAGCAAACAAAAAACAATATATCAATCTACTAGGCGCATTTTTTTAAGCCAGTCTCTCTCAGCATGTGTCAATGTTGCTCTATCCCTGCCTCGAACTCGTGATCTCATCTCATCCATGATCAGTTTTGCCACACATTCAGGCCATAGCAAAACAGACTCATTCTTGATTTTGTGCATAGAAGATATTATCAAAACATATTTTGACTAATTATTACCTCTATTCATACTTCTTCACAAGAAATCATACATAGGCATGTTAGGAATTTAAGATGCTAATCTTATATGACATAGGACAACTCCTATGGAGTTCTATGGAATAGAACGATTCCTATGGAGCTAGTCCAAGCCTTATTTAAACGGTTCATTTGAGGCTTTTAGAAAAGAGATTCTATTTGTCTTTAGCTATAGTGGTTTAAGGGAGACATAAGTTAAAATCGAAATGACATCGTATATGTCTACGAGTAAAGATATAGAATAAATTTAAACAACGAAATAGTTGGAAAACAAACATTCATCGTAATATAAGAAAACTTTTAGCAAGTTATAACATTTATATAATGACCTCCACTCAATTATATAAATGATTCCAAGACCCAAATTCATACTAGCTCGATTGTGGGACAACGGTCCCTCTACAACCTTTACTAATACAATTTGGTGGGTTAACTCGTTTAACCGATTCTACACTTAGAACTCTCGGTCGATGATATTACATTAATTTCATCTTTAGCCCGAACCTATTTGGACAACGGTCCCCTAATACTTTCGTTGAGATCAACCAAATTTCGAAATGTAATAACATCTTATTACCCCACTTACCCAACGTTAAAAAAAAGCATCCCGGTATAATATTTCAATACCGTATTGTACCCCAAATGAAATTGGGATTCATGAGTTCCTACTATTTGGTAAGGCTAAGTCTCAATTTTTAGAAATGTGAAGGTCTTGTCTATTTATTATCTATCTCTTTTAAGTGAACTAAATTAGTGATCTATCGATAATTATACTTGACAAGGTCGAGAACTCGATATAAAAAGATTGCATGTGATGTTATGGCGATTTGGCATGCATCCAAATATATAAAATAGAACATGTAAAGAAAAGCAATTTCCTAGTATGGCCTTTCCTAAAATAGAAAATCTAATAATCTATTACATATTCGGAAACCAACTCCTTTGGTCCCTCGAACTTCATGTGACACGCCTCCCAAGGAAGCACCGTCTTGATCGGAACTCCTTTTCAAATGGCCCCATCTTTAGGAAACTCCGGAATTAAAAAAAATAATAAAATGCATAGCATATCATATTATACATTTGTAATAAAAATTTAAATCTATTAAATTACAAAACGGTGATGCGAAATCAGATTAAAATTACAACCAAATCGATATTCCCTTACATTACGGGCAATACCGATTAAAAACTAAGGCCGTACTAAGACAAATTACATGATTCAAAATTTCATAAATGTAGATGACATACATCTATAAAATATGCAGCATTATATATGTATTCAACATGCAAAAATGAATGTGCCAAATCGCGTTACTAGATTATATCGTATATCGTGTTGGAGTATGTGTCATCGACAATAATGCGATCACATGTTTAAATCTCATATTAAGAATACTAAAGGGAATGTAATATTTTATTGTCAACTGATCCACATTAATCGATAATGATTGGCTGACTAGAGTTTGACATTACTGTCGTATGACGGTGGTGATCAGTTGATCCCTTAAGGTCATACCTCTAGGGAAACATTCTTAATAGATAATTAATTAATTGTATACTGATACAAGTTAATTAATTCCTTAATATTGACAAATGATTGTGTGAGTAGGATTACGTATCTTATTGTAATTTGATTAAATAAGATTCGGTCTAAGTAATTTAAATTGTTTTATTACTTAGATTTATTTGTTGTTTATGAAACAATTAAAATAAGAATGAATAATTTATTATAGATACAAGTTGTTGTAATTTATAATTGAATGACCCATTTTTTTTTTGAGTAAAAGATCAATTTCATTAATAATAATAATATGTCATACAAGAATTGCAACAAAAATTAAAATTAATTGAATACAAATTTGTAAAACACAGGCAAGACATACTCTTCCTAAAACTAAGATCGTTATTAGATAAAAGGGTTTCTGCACACCACCCTCTAAAATACCGCTGTTTCTTCATACATCCAACTGCGAGGGGATCCATAGATCTGATAATAAAGTTTTGAAAGAGATGAATCTTGTCCGATCTCACAAATCGTAAGCAATAATCCAATATCCATTGCAGCACCATATGACTACAGATAAGAGCATTGATCTTCCACATAATTCTTGAACCTCTCAAATAGAGGGATGAATCTCACACAAGATGAGGACCAAACTCACACAAAGGCGAGGATAAATCTCCAATAAAGGAGAGGCAAGAGTTATTTGCATATAATTAATAATTAATAGATATTTAGTAAGGAAAACGGAAAAAAAAAATTGGGGCTTACCTCCACCAAAATTGGTAGATGGTAGCCCCTAATTGATGAACTTGAAGGTTAGGGTTAGGGTTTTTAGAGGTTTTTAGAGAGAGACTTTTTTAGAGAAACGATTAAAAAGCTGCAAGAGAAACGATTAAAAAGCTAGCTAATTTTGTAAGTGATTTATTTTATTAATATAATGATTTTTAATTAGTTAAAAATGCATTATTTAATTAACATGTCTAGTAACATGTCCAATATGTCACATTACACAAAATTGACAATTGACAAAGTTAAAAAGGAACCATATTAACATGTATGTGCCGTGTAAATGGTAGGGGAAGGAGGATTTGTGCTTTAATTATTTAATTAAGTGGGAAGCATGATGATTACCTCCTAATCATAGGCATGCATACCTACACTCTTGAGAAGAGAAAAATGAAAAACCATTGGGCACTCTACCCATGCCAAAACCGGTGCCCTTCCCCCATTTACACTCAAGTAGTGTATTTCACATACTACTAATATTATTCTTATTCATCACATCTTGAGGTTTATTATTATTCTCTCTAGTTGTTGTAAAATTTCTTAAGAAGAAAAATTCACAAAATCATAATATTACCATGATAATATTAAGTCTTATTAAGGTAGTCTTATACTAATTCTAGTATCAAATTAGTATTTGATGTAAGAAGGATTTCTTTCGTACAAATCTTTAAGGAGTAGATCTTGCAATTAGATCTAGGGTTTTTGGGGCATTTGGAATTTTCTTTAAGAAGACTAATTTGGTAGGAGACCAAATTAGTATAAACCATTCGGCCCTCCTTGTAAGAATAATTAATTTTTCTTCTTACTTTGTATTTTGTTATGCATGCATAAGTTCCTTTAAGTTTATGACTTAACTTATAAACACTTAGTTATTAGAGGTTTCTAATAAGGGATTAATGAATCTTAGAATTGGTATCAGAGCAAGAGTTATTGCATGCATAATCGATTTTGTTTTTCCGAGTTAATATGTTAACATATAAAACTAAAAAATTATGATTTATGAAGATAAATGCCACGAAAATTTTGCATGTTTAATATTCTGGTCCTAAATATGTTTTAGGTCATTTTTATGATTTATGGTAATTTATTGCTCTTTAAAATGATTATTAGTATTTTTATTACATTTTATTGTATAAAATGACACTTAAAATGCTAAAATTAGTAAGACTATGATTCTGACCTTGAAATTTTTACATGACCTCACATTCATTTTTTACACATTGTATGTAAAATTTCGTATAAAATGGTTTTATATAGCATGATTTATGATTTTTATATGATAAAAATCAATTAAATAGAGGTACTTTGGTTAAAAATGGTTAGACTTCGTTTAAACCCATGAAATTTTAGTATTTGTCACATGCAATATTTACACACTGTATGTAAATTTTGAGATCAAATGGTTTCATTTTGCATGATTTATGAATTTTAGATGTAAAAATCGAATAAATAGTGACGATTTTAGCAAAAATAGCTAAAATGAATTTTATGGCATGAAATTTTTTCCCAATGTTGTATATGTGATATGAACATCAGATATAAAGTTGCATGTCAAATTTCATTTGATTTGAATGGTTATTAATTTTATGGGATATAAACTGATAAATAGCAACTTTAATAGTCATTAACATAAAATTCGACTTTTGGACATAAAATTTTGTCATTTTCAGGTTCTAGAAACTTATTTAGAATATTCAAAATTTTGATTTTGATTTATTGCATGATTTTATGTTTAATTTGGAATTAATAGGTTGAAATTATGTTTTATACAAGTTATTTGTGAAATAAATTAATATAATCTAAAGGCAAATTTTTATTAGAATTTTGGGATGTTGGGAATTTTCTAGAATATACAAAATTATGATTTTGATGTTTAAAATTTTGATGACCTTTTGGGAATTATTTCCTTATTATTATGAATAATAGTGTTTAAAGAGCAATTATAAAATATCAAGTTGAATTATTGTCAAATATTTAGTGAAGACTAAATTTTTGAGTCCTAAGATGGTTGGGGTAATTAACTTGGACATAGATTTGATTTAATGTAATATTGTGTGATTTTAATAAGTTAATAGTCACAATTATCCATAAAACCGGACCGAATATACGATATTAGCTTAAATAGGGCGATTTAGCACATCACATGGCATGTTTTATACATATATTAATGCTGCATTTTTATTATGATTGTCATATTTTATTTTATATAATTTTGAATTGTGTAATTTGTACTTAGTATGGCCTTAGTTTTTTAATTGGTATTTCCCGAAATGAATGGGGATATCGATTTGGTTGTAATTATTGTGATCTCGTATCACCTTTATTTTATTTTGTTTTGTTTTTCTTTTTATAATGTATAAAGTAGAAAAGCTATGTAATTTATTTATTTCGAAGTTCCTTGAAGATGGTGCAATTCGAGAAGGTAGTCCGACAAAGACAGTGTTACCTTGAAGTACGTGCCAAATGAAGTTCAAGGGACCAAAGGAGTTGGTTTAAGAATTTGTAATAGTTTATTTGATTTACTATTTTAGGAAGGTCATACTAGGATTTTATTGTTTTTGCTTTGCATTTGTTTTATATGTTTGCATGCATAGCCAAATCGCCGTAACTACACATGCAGTTTACTTTATCGAGTCATCGACCGTGTCAATTATAATTATCGTAGTTCACCGCTTTAGTTCACTTAAAACGAGATTGATAATAAATTGACAAGACCTATCACTTATAAATAATTGAGAATTAGCCTTACCAAATAGTAGAACCATGATTCCCAATTTCATAAGGAAGTAGGCTCGGCTCACCGGGGTGCTAAACTTGTTACGTTGGGTAAGTGGGTAGTAATATTTTATTACATCGAAATTTGGATTGAGCTCAACGGAAGTATTCGTGACCGTAGTCGCATGTGTTCCGGGCTAAAGATAAATATTAAGGTAATTTTATCGACCGAGAGTTCTAGAAGTAGAATCGATTAAAGAGTTAATCCACCGACTTATATTGATGAGGGATGAATCGGCTCACCGTGCCCGAGTTAATATGAATTTCGATCTCGGGATCATTTATAATAGTTGGTTAGAGGTCACTATATAAATGCTTAAAACTTGTTTAAAATGTTTACAAGTATTATTAAAACAATAGATGTTTATTAATTCCTTCAATTCTTATTTTGTAGTCGAAATTGTTTTCTCAATTGCAATGGCAACTCCAATTTGATCCGCAACCACTAGCTCAAACACTCTTACTGATGGGGGTGATGTCGTCGGGTCACATCCAATCAAACACATTTATAATACTCAACAAACAACTAGTTAGCGGTAAGTAGAGGTCGATCCATGGGACGGTGTGCTTTGGGTTCTAAGTCTATCTATCTCAATTTATGCTAGTGTCACAATTGATGGGTTTGTAGTTGTGTTCTAGACTAATGAAAGCAATAAAGTAAACAATAAAGCAAATAAAGGTGTAAACAAGTATTAAAGAGGACTAGGATATCATAGGGGATTCATGGTGTTGATCATACAAACATGTTTACAAAGTTGCAAGCAATTAATGTTGTGGAGGAACAGAATTGGTTTATGTCTTACGGTTAATAGGAAGAGTTGGGTCTCGGAGCCGAATCGATTAGATTGTACACCACCTACAAGTCGACTACTTTCCTCCTATTCAACTTCTATGTATGGTCTAACAAGACTCGAGTTGGTTTATATCTTACATGTCAAGTTGAGTAGATAAGAGATGGTTGTAAATGCAAGGATTCATAGGCTTAGCATTTCATCAAACATAACATGTGCATAGGTTGACATTACAACAAGCAAGCAATTTAATTATGAAAACATATTAGATTAAGCATGATTAATCCCATGTTGCTTTCCCCTAATTACCCACTAATCCTAGTTAAGAGACTACTCACTTATTATCATGGTAAACATGTCATTAATGGTGTCAATCATCACAACATGTGTAAACATGATAAGAGAATGAGGAAATAAACAATAAAGAGTAAAGGGTAAAAGAATTATACCAACTTAAGATGATCCAAATAATAAAGGAAAGAATAATAGAAGAAACTTGATTGATTGATGAAGAGTTGTCAATTCTCCAATAATAACCCAATAATTTTCAATTACCCAATAATAAACTTGAATAATAAACTTGAACAATAATTAAGGAAAGATTAATATGTAATTTGTGGAAAGACTAAAAATTAATCTATTCTAATCTAATCCTAATCTAATCTAAGAGAATTTCCTACTAATAGAGCTTGGTTTTGATTATTACAAATGGGGTATTTATAGTAGGGATTCATTAGGTTAAGAAAGGGTAAAATAGTAATTAACAATGCTAATTGTTGAGTAGGGAAATGCTCCTCTCAAAGAAAGATGCTAATCTCCTTTTTGCTAGTCTTTCAAAAATATGCGCATCTTTCATGGAGAAAGAAGAAAACGAAAGTTGTTGTAAGGGAATCAGAGCGGCCAAGGGATTGGGACGCTCGGATTGTTGGAGCAGAGGACGAGCGGATTCAAGCACGGGACGCTCGGATAAAAATAAGGGAAGACGAGCGGATTTGGAGGGTGGACGAGCGGATTCCTCTAGCAGACGAGCGGATTGGGTCTCGGGACGAGCGGATTGGCGGGCAGCTTCTTTGTTTGACCTCGGATTGTAAAACGGACGTCATTTTCTTATGCGGACTCCTATTGGAGTGATTCAAAAGCCTAGATCACTTGTTTTTTCGACGCCGTTCCATCTAGCATACTTTCAGAGCCAAATGAGTAACCCTTGGTTTGGTTCCGAACAATTTCTTCTTGCATTGACTTCCTTCTCGTCATCCTTGCTTTTTAACCCTATGCTCCTTCTATATACTCTTTATTCCTACATACATGGCCATCTTTCTTGCCTCCTCTTCATACTAGTCCATCTATTATCATCAATAAGCTTCCAAATATGCACGAAAGATGGGAAATTCCGCCTAATTGTCTTCTTTCCTACAAAACATACGAAATGCACTAGGAAAGCAAAATAGAAAGCATTTGACGGATAAAATGGCTATGGAATGTTATAATAGTATGCAAAATGGGTTCAATTTAGGGACTAAATGTGCACAAATAATGTTCACATTAAATATCCCCAAACCGAACCTTTACTCGTCCCGAGTAAAGAGGTGACAAAAACTAGACCTTTATTTAGCTATCCTACTAATATAACCGATGTGAGACAATTAACGGGTCTCACTCCGCCCCTTCAACTCACAACAAGACAAACATGAGGTAAGATGCCTTCTTGCAAGGCAAGATGGGTCTTCCCAAAATGGCGACACATCCAATCGATATAGCACATAAAATCAAGTAATGGCTGCATCTACAAAAATGAATAGCCACTTTCCTCATCTAAGTGGCGGAAATTATCCAAAGGGGAAGCAATTCAAGGGTACACACTCCTTCGTAGATATGGTTTCTTCAAACTACTAGGCCTAGAAGGATACCAATAAATAACCTCCAAGTTGTGTCAAGCTAGGGTACCTTTGTCCTCAATCGTTAAATGCTTTCGTCAAGAGTAGACTCCCTATGGTGTTAGAAACACTTGAGATCGCGGAATTCCCCCTCTTGCCTAGATAAGAAGAAGGGTCGTCCCCTCTATACTATGCACAAAAATGGATACGATGGATAAAAGGATCAATAGGATTTGAGTTTCATTTGGGAGTTTGCTTTTGTTGTTGTTTTTTCCCCCCAATTTCTTGTGGTATATAACATTTGAGAACATTTTCTTTTTGCCATTTCTTTTGATTTTTTGGCATTTCAATACTTGACAACTTTTCAACTTCTGCATTTTCTTTTGAACATTTTGAAAGTCACCCCAATTAGTAATGAGGGTGCCTTATATTTGAAGCATATGAGTTTGTATTTTTGTTACTCCTCTTTTCTTTTGATACAATTTGCAAACTTTTTCTTTCCTTTTCTTTTCATTTCTTGAACTCAAATTTTTGAACAATTTCCTTTTGTGCCCATTCCCTTTGATGACAAAATATATGGTAGAACATGGATGAATGATGGTTGAATGGTTTCAAGGGTCACCTTGGAATAAACGTTAGCCAAGGAGTTATCACACCACAAGGTACTCTTGACTAGGCCTTAATCCATGGGTCAAAGGATACTAGCATGACACATCCTAGGGTGTTTTACAAGTATTCTAACAAGCAAAGTCTTAAGAAGAAAAAACATCTACTAGGGCCTCATATACACTTGTCAAGCTTCCTAAGTAGACGGTTTCACAAAACGTTTTTTTTTCTAACATGCAACTACATGCCATGATGCAACTAACATATATACATCCTAATGCATATGATTCTACCAACTAATATGACAAATAATCTAAATGCAAGTCCTAAATTCACATTGTTTATACCACATCAATCAAAATAAAGCCACATAGTCATTAACATAAAGAGGAAAAGGAGATTGGAAATATCATACCATGCGGTCTTCATGAACCTCATGTCTCGGATGTGGCTTAGTCAATCGATTTGAACAAGGATGAACAAACACAATATATACAATATATACAAGACTACACTAAAAAGGAATGAACATGTGTTTTGGATTTTTATATTTTTCAAATTTTAATGGTTTTTGATTTTATGAAATAAAAAGACATGTTTTTGTATTTTTTTAAAAAAAATTTCAATTTTATCATTTTTGGAATATAAATTCTCATCCCCCACTTTATTTTGGACATTGTCCTCAATGTACATGTAGGTGTAGGAATGAAAAAGAAAGTACATGTTTTTGGATTTTTGAATAAATGCAATGATATGAATGAATGCATGCTCTTACTAAATGCAATTCTATATGACATATATAACAAATGAATGCAATCTAAACTATACTATATGATGCATGATTTCTAGTAAACTATGGTCACCTATGATCAAACCTCCCCAAACCGATTTAAATACTATTTCTAGTGTAGAAATGAATGGTTTGGCCATTAGTGACTATGCATGAATTCTAGTCTATATGCAACTATCTACATGAATCATATGAAATATATTACAATGCAACTATACTATATAAACTAACTAATATAAATGCAATATGAAATATAATACAAATGCAAGCTTAATGTATATGTAAATAACTAAATGCAAGTGGAAATGTAATGCAAAGTGAAAGGAAAGGATATCTTACAAATGGTGGTTTGAGATACAACTCCACCAAACTAGTTTAATTTGTTGAAATTCTTTGTTTTGTCCATAGAGCTCAAGTCTCTTAAAAGAAGATCAAAAGCGTGTGAACAAGCTCCAAATAAGCATAAGTATGGGTTGCTCCATTTAAACGTGTAATTAGGCCAAGGAAGCTTGCCATAAGCTCTTTCTTTCGCCTTGTCCTTGGTACTAGAGCTTTCCCAATGCTTCCAATAAATAAGCCCATGATTCTTGTCAACACTAGGATTGAAGTATGGTTTATATTTGTCCGGAGACTTCAACTCACCACCTTCTTTTTCAATTTTGGTGACGGTGATAGCGTTTGAATTTGTCAATCCTTCAAGAGTAGAAGGAGAATTCTCATGGCATTGATGACGGGGTACCTTTGGAGTCGAAATTGTGGGTGCCAAATCTCCACAAGTAAGTTCATTTGTAAGTTTTTTCTTGAGCTTTTCCACTAAGTACCCTTTATAAGATGAATTGGCTTTTTGGAGAAGGTCTTCCACATCATCTCCAACAATCATAGGTTCCATAGTGGGTGCGAAAAGGTCTTCATGGTCAATCAGAAAGAGGAATTCATCTTCTTCATGGAAGCATACCTCAAACTTCTCAAGGATAGGCTCCTCAAGTGAGGCAATCTCACAACTCCATTCCTCTTCTTCAATGCAAGACACATATTCCGCATAAGTTTCTTCCATAGGCTTGTCATCATCGCTATCTCCATATGAATCATAAATGGGGGCTTCACTCCTCTTCATTAAATCTTTCTCCAACACCTTAAAGTCCACATCAAAAGTCACACCCTCATACTCACAAAGGTTAAGAGTATTTGGCTTACTCAACCTCATATCTTCCTCATCAAATACCACACTTTCATACTCACAAGAGCTTAAGGAGATTGGCTCTTCCCACTTCACTTCTTCTTCATCAAAGGTTATTGCCTCAAATTCACATTCATGTTCAATGCTCAAGGATTGGTGGGGAGTGTTTGTTTGGGTTGCTTTCATTTCGGCAATTCGTATTGCCAACTCCTCGCCATGGGTAACAATGCTTTGGAGAACATTGTTCCTATTTTGGCTCTCCTGTAGAATTTGTGTGAAGAAATTTTGTTGGTCTCCCATCATTTGGAGAACCATATCTTGAATGTCAAAGTTGGGTTCATCTTTTTGTTATGGGTGGGTGTGAAAGTTCTCATATTGTGGCATTTGGAATTGGTTGTAAAGTGAGTTTTGGGTGGGTGGTTGTTGTGGATAATGGATGTGGGGATTTTGGTGGGAAAACTTGGGGTAGTAGTTAGGATTTTCATTGTATGAGTAGTAAGGTAGGTTTGTGTTGAATTGTTCCTCAAACTCCCCATACCCATAGTCATACTCAAAAGATCCACCACATACTCCATATGTCAAGTCTTGAGCTATCATAGCTAAGACAAGGAAACAACTACAAACATGGAAACTACACAAAAACGGTAACAACAATCCTTGAGGAACAAGTTCCTCAAGGTGAAAGCACAATTAAAATAGACAAACAAGTAAGAACTTAATCACATAGCACCATCCCCGGCAACGGCGCCATTTTGATGGGGGTGATGTCGTCGGGTCACATCCAATCAAACACATTTATAATACTCAACAAACAACTAGTTAGCGGTAAGTCGAGGTCGATCCATGGGATGGTGTGCTTTGGGTTCTAAGTCTATCTATCTCAATTTATGCTAGTGTCACAATTGATGGGTTTGTAGTTGTGTTCTAGACTAATGAAAGCAATAAAGTAAACAATAAAGCAAATGAAGGTGTAAACAAGTATTAAAGAGGACTAGGATATCATGGGGTCATAGGGGATTCATGGTGTTGATCATACAAATATGTTTACAAAGTTGCAAGCAATTAATGTTGTGGAGGAACCGAGTTGGTTTATGTCTTACGGTGCATAGGAAGAGTTGGGTCTTGGAGCCGAATCGATTAGATTGTACACCACCTACAAGTCAAATTACTTTCCTCCTATTCAACTTCTATGCATGGTCTAACAAGACTCGAGTTGGTTTATATCTTACAAGTCAATTTGAGTAGATACGAGATGGTTGTAAATGCAAGGATTCATAGGCTTAGCATTTCATCAAACATAACATGTGCATAGGTTGATATTACAACAAGCAAGCAATTTAATTATGAAAACATATTAGATTAAGCATGATTAATCCCATGTTAGTTTCCCCTAATTACCCACTAATCCTAGTTAAGAGACTACTCACTTATTATCATGGTAAACATGTCATTAATGGTGTCAATCATCACAACAAGTGTAAACATGATAAGAGAATGAGGAAATAAACAATAAAGAGTAAAAGGTAAAAGAATTATACCAACTTAAGATGATCCAAATAATAAAGCAAAGAATAATAGAAGAAACTTGATTGATTGATGAAGAGTTGTCAATTCTCCAATAATAACCCAATAATTTTCAATTACCCAATAATAAACTTGAATAATAAACTTGAACAATAATTAAGGAAAGATTAATATGTAATTTGTGGAAAGATTAAGATTAATCTATTCTAATCTAATCCTAATCTAATCTAAGAGAATTTCCTACAAAGAGAGCTTGGTTTTGATTATTACAAATGGGGTATTTATAGTAGGGATTCATTAGGTTAAGTAAGGGTAAAATAGTAATTAACAATGCTAATTATTGAGTAGGGAAATGCTCCTCTCAAAGAAAGATGCTAGTCTCCTTTTTGCTAGTCTTTCAAAAATATGCGCATCTTTCATAGAGAAAGAAGAAAACGAAAGTTGTTGTAAGGGAATTCGAGCGGCCAAGGGATCGGGATGCTCGGATTGTTGGAGCAGAGGACGAGCAGATTCAAGCACGGGACGCTCGGATAAAAATAAGAGAAGACGAGCGGATTTGGAGGGTGGACGAGCGGATTCCTGTAGCAGACGAGCGGATTGGGTCTCGGGACGAGCGGATTGACGGACAATCTCTTTGTTTGACCTCGAATTGTAAAACGGACGTCATTTTCTCATCCGGACTCCTATTGGAGTGATTCAAAAGCCTAGATCACTTGTTTTTTCGATGCTGTTCCATCTAGCATACTTTCAGAGCCAAATGAGAAACCCTTGGTTTGGTTCCGAGCAATTTCTTCTTGCATTGATTTCCTTCTTGTCATCCTTGCTTTTTAACCCTATGCTCCTTCTATATACTCTTTATTCCTACATACTTGGCCATTATTCTTGCCTTCTCTTCATACTAGTCCATCTAATATCATCAATAAGCTTCCAAATATGCACGAAAGACGGGAAATTCCGCCTAATTGTCTTCTTTCCTACAAAACATACGAAATGCACTAGGAAAGCAAAATAGAAAGCATTTGACGGATAAAATGGCTATGGAATGTTACAATAGTATACAAAATGTGTTCAATTTAGGGACTAAATGTGCGCAAATAATGTTCACATCACTTACCAATGTTTCATGGCTCCGATCCTTCATGGATCGTTGTAAATTAGAAAAGAATGGGTCCAATTTCGCCGATTGGGACGCACAACTTCGCTTGGCCGCGGAGGGTGACGACAAGCTTCATTACCTTACCGAGGCCTCTCCCGTCGCACCTACCGCTAGGTCTACTCCCACCGCTAGGCAATCCTATGAGACTTACCAAAAGGAGTCGGCCGCGATCAAAAATGTGTTGATCTTCTCTATGGAGGCCGAACTCTAAAGGAGTGCTATAAAGATTAGCACCGCCTATGAGATCTATTCGAAACTTGTGACCATGTTTTCACAAGCTCCGAGGATCATTCAATATGAAGCAGCATCCGCGTTCTTTGATCTCAACATTAAGGAGGGCCAAAAGGTTAGCCCTCATGTGCTCAAGTTGATGGACATGTTGAGACTCTAAAATTGCAAAAAGTAGAGTTTCCCGAAGAACTCATCATTGATCGAATTCTTCATTCCTTAAACAAGGTTAAGGCATATGTTCAATTCAGGGTGAATTTTAATATGCAAAACTTGAAAGTGTCCCTTGATGAATTGCACAAAATGCTTGTGCAAGCCGACAGGGATATGGGGCTAAGTGTTAGCACCACCAAGGATGTGCTCAGCATTAATCATAAGAGCAAAAGGAATTTCAAGAAAGGTGGCAACAAGGGAAAGAAGCAAACTCCCTACAAGAACAAAGGAAAGGCTTGTGAAGCTAGCTCCTCTAAACCCAAGAAGGATGCCCCGTCCGGGAAAAATGCAACTATTGTAATGGTGTTGGGCATTGGAAGAGAAATTGTTCAAAGTACCTTGGCGATATAAAAGCTGGAAAAGTTATTCCAGTAGGTAAATTACTATCCCTATCTTTTATGTTTCAATCTCAACTTTGGTATTTTGATACAAGTTGTGATATTTACCCTTTTTATTGTAATTAGGGCATCCTAGCAAGGACAAGGGTAAAGAAAAGCAAGCCTAGAAGATCTTGAGGGAAGTTAGATGTAGCCGCCCATGGTGCTAGATCGTTGGATGCTTGGCTTTATTTTGTTTTGTCTTTAGTTTCATGTTGTATTTTGAAATTTTAGAACTATTTTGATTTCCTCGTTCGACGTGGAAATTTAATTGTTTCCTTGAACAATAGTTGTATTTTGGATATTGGTGACTTGGTTTTCAACCCAAGTCACTTGTTTTATCGTACCATTTGTTCTAAAATTTGTCATCATGCACTACTTGCTTCGAGAAACATTAAGATTTTATCAACTTAAATTGATCATTAGACAAATATAATGATCAAGTCATTATATGTCCATGAGCTATGAATTCGATTCTCCTTATGCCATTGTGACTAAAGTCACAACTTACTTTTTTTTTTTTGGTGAAATGTGAGTATGTATTATATATATATCAAAAACCTTCCCCAATTACATCAAAAGCATATGTAACAAAGATAGACCGAAATCAAAAACATCAACAAATTCAGGTACTCTCGAAAAATTAATAGAAACCCACACAATTTCGGATTTCCAAGTCACTCATTCCAGCTCTACCCATGCATCTTCGTCTAATGTGCAGCTGAACCATCTTCTTCATCCTCTCAACAATCACTGAAGGTCTCATCACTTGAAGCTCAAGTCTCGCATGATTCCTCTGATCCCAGATTAAGTATCGGTAAGTCGTCAAAATCACAGCTAGAGCTTTCCATTTCATATTATTGCGATTTGTAGCCAGTAATTCATTAATTGTGGGCATTGATCGACCAATCCAATCCTCAACAGCTTTTTGAATCTTTCTCGTATTCACACTCGATGAACAGTGAATGCTTGTTTGATCGAGCCTCACACAAAATACACCTATCATCTTGACAAAGACCCATACGCATAGAGTTTCGTCTTAATGTTAATACCCTCCTGCATAATGAGCCATGATATGAATGAAACCTTAGGGATGTTCCAGTTATTCCAAACAATAGCAGACCATTGTTGTTTCGTATGATTTCCCGAGAGCCATTCATATCCATTCCCAATTGTGTACCCCTTCTGGTGAGGAACCCATACATTATCTACGAAGCCATCCTTAATCCTCTCCTTTACCTTACAAATACTCTTCCAAGTCCATGTAGAATCATTAGCTGGAGTATAGTCATGCCATGAAGACCCTTTAAGGTACACACTGTCAATCCATTTGATCCATAACCTGTCAGACTTCGTGTAAATCCAATTGACCAATTTACCTACAGAAGCTATATTCCAAGTACTGGCTCTCTTAATGCCTAATCCTCCTTCAGCTTTAGGCATAGTTACTTTATCCCAACCAACCAAAGGAACCCTATGATATTCAAATGAGCTGTCCCAGAGGTAATTTCTACGATAGCCTCAACTCTTTTAATGGCACTTTAGGGATAACAAACATAGCACCAATAGTTATATAGAGTATTCAACACGAAATTGATGAGGACAACCCTACCTGCATAGGAGAGTTTTTTTGCACCAAGACTCCTAATTCTTATCACCATTTTCTCCACAAGACTACTACAGTCCTTTTTAGAGATTTTGCCTGGCTGGATAGGGACTCCCGTACTTAAATGGCATAACACCCTCTTGAAACCCCTCAGAATCGACAATATATCTTGCTGCAATTCTTCTTTCATGCCATTAAAGAATATTTCTGACTTAGTGTTATTCATCTGCAGACCAGAGGCATTAGAGAAAGAGGTGAAGGCCTTCATAAGGAGGATGATGGAAGGAGCATCTCCTTTGCAGAACATCAACAAGTCATCCGCAAACATAAGGTGAGTGAGTTTAATAGCTTTGCACATAGGATGATAGTGAAACGGCCACCTACTAGTAGCAAAAGCAATTAGTCTAGTCAAGTAGTCCATACAGATAGTAAAGATGAGGGGAGACACTGGATCACCTTGCCTGAGACCTCTTTCACCCTTAAAGTAGCCAAAATTATTCCCATTAAGCACCAAAGTATAGGAAGTGGAAGTTATGCATGCCATAAGGAGGTTAACAAACTTACTAGGGAACTTCAAACCTATCAGAAGTTGCCTTACAAAATCCCATTCAACTGTATCATAGGCTTTTTGTAAGTCAATTTTAAACAAGCATCTAGGAGAGACATTCTTTCTAGAATACTGATGAACAATATCCTGACAAATCAAAACATTCTCAATGATGGACCTTCCTTTCACAAATGCCCCTTGACTTTCATGAATAATGTCAGGGAGGACCATGGCTAACCTATTGCAAAGAAGTTTAGATATAACCTTGTAGAGAATATTACAACAAGCAATAGGTCTGAATTGCTTAACTGATTTTGGCCTCTCACACTTTGGGATGAGACTGATGTTTGTAGCATTCAGTTGAGAAAGCAATCGACCCGATCTGGAAAAAATCTTGCACAGCCTTCACAATATCAATGCCAATCAAATCCCACGCATCCCTAAAGAACCCACTAGAGTAGCCATCAGGGCCTGGGGCTTTATCTATAGGAATGGAGAAAACAACCTGCTTGACCTCCTCATAAAGTACAGGCCTGTTCGAAATAGTAAGATGTTCCTCGATTCAAACACTTCCCAAACTCCAATACAGCTGATCTGACATTTTCAGTGCTCTTCCTACTGCCCAACAGATCAGTATAGTAGTCTAGAAAAGCATCCTGAATGCTTTGAGTTTCAGTACAGACTCTCCCATGCTGATCCTCAATCTGTATGATGGTATTGCCCATACATCGTTTCCGATAGCGGCATGAAAGTAAGTCGTGTTAGCATCTCCCTCCTCAAGCCATTTAGATTTAGCCTTTTGGCTAAGAAAACTGTCTCTGGCCGTGGATAAATTTCTGAAACTTTCCATAGCTTCCCTTTCCCGAGTGATGAGCAAGTTATTCCCGGGATCAATAACAATTTGATTCTCGGATAGTCATCAAAACCAGTTCACTTCTCTAGTTTTGATTTCTATATCTGCATAGCATTCCTTGTTAAGCTCCTTAAGGACAGGTTTCAATTGTTTCAATTTCTTAACAAAACAGAACATCCTAGTGCCTTGAATGTGCTCATCCCAAACAGATTTGACCCTAGGAAGAAAATCACCGCCCCACCCCACATGTTGAAGTACTTGAAGCTTCTATTCTTTTTTGCAACCTGGTGCTTGTCAGAGATAACACAAGGGTTGTGATCAAATAACCCTTCAGGGTGAAAGTGTCCAACCATATCAGGAAATTCATTTAACCAAACATTATTAATCAAGAACCTATCTAGTCTACTATACTTTCTATGCTCAATCTTGTTTATTTGTCCAGGTAAAGAAAGCACCGAGCCTGGATATCAAACATCCCACATTCAGTCACACAGTCTACAAAGGACTCCATATCATCATCTTTAGTCTGCCCACCTAATCTCTCATCGGGATGCAACACTCGTATTGAAATCACCACTAAAGCCCAAGGAGCATTGCAGGACTGAGCATAATTCTTCAGATTTCTCCACAACTCAACCCTATCCTTACCATCATTGAAAGCATAAATCAAGGTAAGAAAGAAGCTCTTCCCTGTCACTTTAATAGTAATCTTTGCATGAATAAACTGGGGATTATAAGCCAAGACTTGCACATCAAACAGTTGAGGCTTCCATAACAACCAAACCCTTCCCCCCTTATGAGTATGACTATTGGTAGTCACACACCATCCATCAAACAAGTTAAGGGACACATTAGCCACATTTCCACCACTTATTTTAGTCTCCAGTAGACCAAATAGGCCAAGCCTATGATTATTCATAAAATTTCTAACTACTTTTTGTTTATTTACACTATTCAGGCCCCTCACATTCCAAAATCCTATGTTATTCATGGGAAACAAAGGGGTTAGGAGGGTCACCGATTTTTGTGCACTTGCCTGTTGTCTATCAAGTTCATCCAGATCAATGATGTCCTCAGTATCACTCTCCTCCTTGTCCTCAAGTTGTGTCTGTTTAGGAACAGGAGTAGTTGGGCTAGACAAAACAGGGTATTCAGTCATTGATAAGTTTGATTTCACCTGCGGCACAGGCCTCCATTCTTTCCTGACTACTGGGAGAGCTGGTTTCTTTTGCTGAGATTTCCTACATTCATTGGTTTCATGACCCATGCCTTTACATTTCAAGCATATGCTAGGTTTCCAGTCATATTCCACCTTAACCTTCACTAAACTGGCATTCTCATCTTTAAACTGAACACAAGTAGGGAACTTGTGCCCAACATTCAGTTCAACCATCACCCTTGCATAACCCAGCCTGGTTTTGGCTTCTGTAGCTGGATCAGATCTAACATATGGTCCCACCAAGGCAGCTATCTTTGGCATACACTTACCCCAAAATTTCAGAGGTAAACCATATAATTTAACCCAAGCAGGCACTACTTTTACCTCCTCTTTAAGGAGGTCCACTTCACTCTGCCAAGGTTTCACCACCAGGGGTTTATTATCAAACATATGATACCCAGCCTTAAGCACATCTTCCTTACTTTTCAGAGTCTTAAACCTGACAAGAAATATTCCATTAGGAAGGAACGAAATCTTGTCTATGCCATACTTATTCCATATTCTATGAATATATCCTTCTAATACCTCCCATGGGGGATTAGCCCCTAAGACAAAACAGACAACAGCCTGATTCCAATACTCTACCTCGTCTCTCACATCATCAGCAGTGAACTGCAATATATTTTCCTCCAACTGAGTTGGAATTACAGGGGAAGGTTCCATTGGAGTGGTAGATGTCTCTATTCCTTTGTCAGTTTCAGTCAGATTATCAATTTGTAAGTTTGCATTAGGTTTCTTACCACGTTGTGTCACAAATTTGGTGTTTGCAACAGGTTCTTCCTCATCATCAAAGGAGAGTCCAGTTACTCCATTAACTTCATGCATTGGCTTGGTTTTGCGAACATCCTCCTCAGATGGACCCTTTACTCCTCCTTCACTATGGCTCTTGCTTGCTTTTTTTTTTGAACTTGTACGTTTACTATTAGCAGACTGTTTTGTTTTAGATTTAGAAGCAGAATTACGAGCCATATTGAAGAAAACTTAAGCCCTAATAATGGTGATTGATCATCTCTTTTTCGCCTGTCATTAGGGTTTTTCCTCCCACAACTTACTTATGTAAGATCAATTCTGAAGTTATGATTGAGTTGTTGAACTCACACATGGGAACATTGCCAACCTTATTTGATACACCTATCAAAATTTAAATCATCTAGTCTATATTATTTTTCCAAATTGTCTCAAACAAATCACTATAAAATTGATATGTGATATATTTTCCTCCTTCACCATCATTGTTTGTGGCTCAAAAGCTATCTTTGGAGAAAAAGTGCTTTTCTGCTAAAGATAGAGTGGGAGTGAATCTAGCCACAAACCTTGACTAGATGGGATCTACGTGAAGAGATCAAAAGAAGATGTTCTTAAAGAAATGGGGTGAGGAGACCAAAAGAAGATGTTCTTAAGGGAACTACGTGAGGAGACCAAAAGAAGATGTTCTTGGAAAATTAGATTTTGATCTATGAAGGGATATAACTAGAGATTTTAAAATTCGACATTTTACTTAAGAGCCTTATGAAACCAAAATGGTATCTATGCAAGTAAGTGGATTTATTTGGCATTGTTGAGACCAATCCAAAGTAAATAGATATTTATGATTAAGAGTTGCATAGAGAGACTTGTCGATGTCTACGAAAGCTAAGTTAATTGTTAGATATGCTAAAGATTCAAATACATTGCTATACCTCATTATGAAATTGAATAAGTTAGATATTAGAAACTCTTTCCAAACAGGTATTTTGAAAGGAATATGTGAATGACATATATGGTTTTATCTAAATGCTTAGTAAAACAATGATTGTTTCAATTCATGAAATGTTTCGAATGAGTTGTCAAAAACGAAACATGTGGAATTGAGTAGGAGTCGGTGACAGTCATGCTTAGACATGAAGTTTAGTCGGAGCAACCACCCTTCATGAATTGCATAACATATTACTCATTGGGAATGACGAGCATATACTGTCTCTTATAAAGAAGTATTTAGGTTTTCAATTCTGGATAATACTGGACATCATGTGAATCTATTAAAACATGAGATGTTGGATTGGCACTTAGATAAGTATCTTATGTTGATAATGATCCTTCATCTTAAAGAAATCAATCAGTTAAGTACGTTATTCATGTCGATGAATATAGAATTACCATGATAGAGTTATGGTTAATCTCTGATCCTAAGAACTGTTGTCTGCATAAATTCGATAACCAATGTTTCTGCCATTGGTATAATCATAAAATGACATTATACACATGTCCTAGATGAATCACGTGTGCTTGGAGCATGACAAGTCGATAACAAGTTAACCCATATGAGAGTCATTGCTATGCCTCAAGGAACCGTCATGAATTCTCAAGGAGAACTAATGGTCTGATCAGAAGTTTGGAAGGATACTTAGTTGTGTGTTAAGAGGTTACACAAACTCAAGTTTCCGAACTCATTAGGATTTATGAAAATCCTAGGCTGATTTTATTGACCTAAGAAGTAAATAACTAGAAAAGGTGTTTTATAGTCATCCATTGCAAGATTCTACGAAATGAACCTAAGTACGTTGTGATTAGGTGGTGTACTTTAAAACTTCAAGTAGTGTTGTCCACCGAAACCCACATCACAAGTTATATGATGATAGCGAGAGCTTCTTTCAAGTTAAAGAGCCTCAGTCTAGTTCGAAATCTAGACGTGTACTTGGTAAAGTTCATGCTATAAGAGATGACATGAAATTGAAGGAAATCGCAATTCATAAAGTTTGAACTCTTGGGCACATGGTATGTTCACAAGCTAAACTTTTATTGCATTAGGGAAGTATATAAATACACTTATGATTATAAGACATAGAGTAGTAATATGGTATTGACTACTCGTATGTGATAATCACATTTATCGTTTGAGTTATCGTTAACTCATCCTGTACTTTGTTACATCCAAATGGGTTGTTGAGACAATATTGAACCCCATTAAAGTGAAATGGATTAACATAGTATTCGCCCTTGTTTGCTTATATGAGGTGACATCTCGAAGTAACTGGAGTGTGATGCGATTGATGGCAAGTTCAAGTGCCATAGAGTCATAAGAGATGGCTAGTCGATCACATAGACAGACTGTGAGGGACACTCTGTCGGGCTAATAATCGCTTATAGAGTTCTGGAAATTTTTATATCCTGGTCGTGGCGAGAGCTACTATGGTATTCTTATGAGTCGATTCTTTGACTAATGACTGTTCGCCTAAGATGTCACAGTTTCAGAGTGACTTTGATTTATGTTCTGCGACCTTCGTAATTGGGGTCTAATGGGCGTATTTTGGGTCATGATGAGCTGTGGCTATTCGAAGGGAAGAGTGCAATAGGAATAGTCCATCCCCATCAGGGTTATCTTATATCTCAAGGCCACTCGAGGAGCAATGAACTAGAAATGCGTGACCACGCTCGGAAGGTATCTATGGTAGATAATTCCGGTCAGACAGTTATTCTCCAGATCGAGGAAACTACTCATGATATGATCAAATGCAAGTACGACCGGCAAGTCACCTTGCATTGAGTGGGAGATAGTAATAGGACAAGAGAATTGGTGACGCACACTTGTCGCGGACAAGTGGGAGATTGTTGGAGTATCTGTCCTCGACAATAATGCGATCACATGTTTAAATCTCATATTAAGAATACGAAAGGGAATGTAATATTTTATTGTCAACTGATCCACACTAATCGGTAATGATTGGCAGACTAGAGTTTGACATTACTGTCGTGTGACGGTGGTGATCAGTTGATCCCTTAAGGTCATACCTCTAGGGAAACATTCTTAATAGATAATTAATTAATTGTATACTGATACAAGTTAATTAATTCCTTAATATTGACAAATGATTGTGTGAGTAGGATTACGTATCTTATTGTAATTCGATTAAATAAGATTCGGTCTAAGTACTTTAAATTGTTTTATTACTTAGATTTATTTGTTGTTTATGAAACAATTAAAATAAGAATGGATAATTTATTTTAAATACAAGTTGTTGTAATTTATAATTGAATGATCCATTTTAAGTACTTGTAATAAAAAATTACTAGCTAATTTTGTATGTGATTTATTTTATTAATAAAATGATTTTTAATTAGTTAAAAATGCATTATTAATTAACATGTCTAATAACATGTCCAATATGTCACATTACACAAAATTGAAAATTGACAAAGTTAAAATGGATCAATATTAACATGTATGTGCCGTGTAAATGGTAGGGGAAGGAGGATTTGTACTTTAATTATCTAATTAAGTGGGAAGCATGATGATTACCTCCTAATCATAGGCATGCATACCTACACTCTTGAGAAGAGAAAAATAAAAAAACATTGGACACTCTACCCATGCCAAAACCGGTGCCCTTCAACCATTTACACTCAAGTAGTGTATTTCACATGCTACTAATATTATTCTTATTCATCACATCTAGAGGATTATTATTATTCTCTCTAGTTGTTGTAAAGTTTATTAAGAAGAAAAACTCACAAAATCATAATATTACCAAGATAATATTATGTCTTATTAAGGTAGTCTTATACTAATTCTAGTATCAAATTAGTATTTGATTTAAGAAGGAATTCCTTGGTACAAATCTTTAAGGAGTAGATCTAGCCATTAGATCTAGGGTTTTTGGGGCATTTGGAGTTTTCTTTAAGAAGACTAATTTGGTAGGAGACCAAATTAGTATAAACCATTCGGCCCTCCTTGTAAGAATAATCAATTTTTCTTCTTACTTTGTATTTTGTTATGCATGCATAAGTTTCTTTAAGTTTATGACTTAATTTATAAACACTTAGTTATTAGAGATGTCTAAAAAGGGATTAATGAATCTTATATATCGCTTTGGTTTTATGGAAATGCGTGACTTTTAACTCCTTAAAATCACCAAAATAATACTTAAATCAAATTTAAGCCCAAGTTAATTACCCTAACTTTCTTAGGACTCAAATATTAGTCCACACTAAGATTTGACAATTGATGTGAACATTATTTGTGCACATTTAATCCCCTAATTGAGCGTATTTTGCATACTATTATAACATTTTATAGCCATTTTATCCGTCAAAACCTTCCTATTTGCTTTTCTATCGCATTTCATATGTTTTGTAGAAAAGGAGAGAATAAGGCGGAAATTCCCGTCTTTCGTGCATATTTGGAAGCTTATTGATGATATTAGATGGACTAGTATAAAGAGGAGGCAAGAATGATGGCCAAGTATGTAGGAATAAAGAGTATATAGAAAGGTCATAAGGTTTAAAGCAAGGAGGAAAAGCAAGGAAGCCATTCATGAAGAAAATTGCTCGGAACGCAAATCAAGGGTTGCTCCTTTGGCTCTGAAAGTATGCTAGATGGAACGGCGTCGAAAAATCAAGTGATCTAGGCTTTTGAATCACTCCAATAGGAGTCCGGATGAGAAAATGACGTCCGTTTTACAATCCGAGGTCAAACAAAGAAGCTGTTCGGGAATCCGCGCGTCCCGAGAAGAAGACGCCCGTCTTCCCCAAGACGCCCGTCTTCCCCACAAGACGCCTGTCTTCTGGCTGGGAAAAACAAGAAAATTCACTGGAGGAGAATCCGCCCGTCTTCTCCCAAATCCGCCCGGATTGCATCTTTAGAATCCGCCCGTCTTCTCCCAAATCCGCCCGGATTGCATCTTTAGAATCCGCCCGTCTTCTCCCAAATCCGCCCGGATTGCATCTTCAGAATCCGTCCGTCCCGACTCCAATACGCACGGATTCCTGCACAGCACAATTTCGTCTTCTCCAAACTACAAAGAAAGAAGCCCTTCCTCCGAAAAATACCGGCTCCTCCCTGCTCTAAACTCAAAAGTATAATTACTAAATTAGCCTTAGTTAACCCTAAATGCATCCACCTAATTTCCACTATAAATACCCCATTTGTAATAATCAAAAGACACATCTTTTTAGCTAAAAAATCCTTCTTTAGATTAGATTAGGAGTAGATTAGAATAGATTACTCTTTAATCTTTCCACAAATTACACATTAATCTTTCCATAATTATTGTTCAAGTTTATTATTCAAGTTTATTATTGGGTAATTGAAGATTATTGGGTTATTATTGGGAGATTGACAACCTTCCATCAATCATCAAGTCCTTCTATTATTCTTTGCATTATTATTTTGGAATCTCCATAGGTATAACCCTCTTAATCCTTGTTTTAATTATTGTTAATCTTTCTTACTTGTTCATCATGTTTTACCTTGTTAATATGATTGACAACCTTGTTAGCATGTTAAACTTGATAATGAGTGAGTAGTTACTTAGCCTGGATTAGTGGGTAATTAAGGGAAACAAACATGGGGATTGATTCATGCTTAATCTAATATGTTCACATGATTAAATTGCTTGCTTGTTGTGATGTCAACTTTATGCACATGTTATGTTTGATGAAATGCTAAGCCTATGAATCCTTGCATTTACAACCATCTCTTATCTATTCAACTTGACTTGTAAGATATAAACCAACTCGAGTCTTGTTAGACCATGCATAGAAGTTGATTAGGAGGAAAGTAAGTCGACTTGTAGGTGTTGTACAATCTAATCGATTCGGCTCCGGGACCCAACTCTTCCTAAGAACCGTAAGACATAACCCAACTCGGTTCCTCCACCACATTAATTACTTGCAACATTGTGAACATGTTTGTATGATCAACACCATGAATCCCCTATGCCCCCATGATATCCTAGCACTTTTTATCAATTGTTTACATCTTTCCTTTTATTCCTCGTTCTACTTTATTGCTTGCATTAGTCTAGACACAACTACAAACCCCATCAATTGTGACACTAGCATAAATTGAGATAGATAGACTTAGAACCCAAAGCACACCGTCCCATGGATCGACCTCGACTTACCGCTAACTAGTTGTATGTTGAGTATTATAAATGTGTTTGATTGGATGTGACCCGACAACATCGCTCCACATCAAAATGGCGCCGTTGCCGGGGATGGTGCTATGTGATTAAGTTCTTACTTGTTTGTCTATTTTGATTTTGCTTCCACCTTGAGGAACTTGTTCCTCAAGGATCGTTTTTACCATTTTTCTTGTAGTTTCCATGTTTGTAGTTGTATCTTTATCTTGACTATGATGATGACCCAAGACTTGGTACATGGAGTATGTGGTGGACCTTTTGAGTATGACTATGGGTATGGGGAGTTTGAGGAGCAAGTCAATACAACCCTATCTTATTATTTGTACAACGAAAATCCTAACCACTACCCCAATTTTTCCCACCAAAATTACCACACCCAATATCAACAACAACCACTCACCCGATACCCATTTCACAATGAACTTCAATTGCCACAAAACAACCACTTTCACACATACCCACAACAAAAAGATGAACCCATTCAAAACATGATTCTCCAAATGATGGGAGATCAACAAAACTTCTTCAAACAAATGCTAGAAGAGAGCCGAAAAGAAGATAATGTTCTTAAAGACATTGTTATCCAAAGAGAGGAGTTGAGGATTCAAATTGCCCAATTAAAAGAATTCCAAGCAAACACTCACCACCGTTCTTTGGATATTGAGCATAAATGCGAATTTGAAGTAGTGACATTTGACATGGAAGACGAGAAGTGGGAAGAGCCAAGTTCCTTGAGCTCTTGTGACTATGAGAGTGTTGTGTTCGATGAAGAAGACATGAGGTTGAGCAAACCAAATACTCTTAACCTTTGTGAGTATGAGGGTGTGTCTTTTGATGTGAACGTTGAGGTGTTGGAAAAAGAGCTAAATGAAGCCCCCATTTATGATTCACGTGAGGATAGCAACAATGATGATGAGCCTAGAGGAGGGATTCATAAAATCACCCTGCTTGAGGAGCCTATCCTTGAGGCATTTGAGATACCCTATCATGAAGAAGACCGTCCTTCCTTTATCCTTTGTGAAGACCACTTGGCACCTATCATGGAGCCAATGATCATTGAAGAGGATATGATAGACCTTCTTCAAAAGGCCAAAGTTTCTTACAAGAGCCATTTGGTGAAAAAGCTTAAAGAGAAAATTGCTCGTGAGGCTACTTGTGAAGATTTGACCCCCATAATCCCAACCCCTATGGTATCCGGTCATCAAAGACATGAAAATTCTCCTTCTACCTCGGAAGGATTGAATAATCAAAGTGTTATCATCATCATCAAAATTGAAGAAGAAGTTGGTAAGTGGAAGTCCATGGATGGAAATGAACCACACTTCATGCTTAGTGTTGGCAAGAGTCATGGGTTTACCTATTTGAAGCATCGGGAAAGTTCTAACGCTAAGGAGAAGCCAAGAAAAAGAACATTCTACAAGCTTCCTTGGCCAAATTTCATATTCAAATTGAGCAACCCATACTTATGCTTATTTGGAGCTTGTTCACAAGCTTTTGATCTTTTATTAAGAGCTTTGAGCTCTATGGATAAGAGTTCCTACAAATTGAACTAGTTTGGTGGAGTCCTACCTCAAAACCACCATTTGTAAGATATTTTTGGAACCCTTTTACTTTGCATAATATTGTACATTTCCATTTTGCATTTAATTTCTTGCATAAGAGAGAAGAGAGAGAGAGAGTCATCTTACATGTCTCATGAGCAAATTTCAGGAAAAGATAAGGAAAAAGAGATATTAGTGAAAAGGGGTTTGTTGTTTCATGAAAGAAGAAAGAAGAAGAGAGAAAGAAGCAAAGACGCCCGGATTCTAGCAAATCCGCTCGTCCAGGGCCCACGGGAAAGCAAAAATTGAAACTGAAGAAGAATCCGTGCGGATTCAAACAAATCCGCCCGTCCCGGACAATCCGTCCGTCTTCTCCATGGGACGCCCGTCCCGTGTGTCGTCCAGAAGCGAGATTTTGAACTGTGACAAAATCCGTGCGTATTATCGAGAATCCGCCCGTCCAGATCAAGCCGTCCGTCCCGATCAAAATCCGCCCGTCTTTTCCCTGCTTCTCAGCCAAAGAATTTCTTTGTTCTAGAATCCGTGCGGATTCTACCAAAGATGCCCGTCTTCTTTCCCAGAAATCCGGCCGTCTCGACTGAAATCCGCTCGGATTGTACTGTTCCCTCAGATAAAGCGGGTTCGATCCAATCTTATCCGTTCGGATTCCCTACTTCTTCTATATAATCACCCCCCTTCTCCCTCATTTCCTCACCTTACCAAACCCTAAAACACTCATCTCAACCGTCAAAATCACCCTCCAATCCTCAAAAACACCCCCATTACCAACATGAGCACCAAAGGAAAGGCCAAGAAATTGATTGAATCATTCGGGAAGAAGCGCAAGGGTTCAAGCTCTTCAACACCACGAGAGGTAATACTACCAAGGAACACCCGACCCTTAATGAGGGGAGGGATTGAACAACTCAACAACTTCCAAGAAGTGATCTTCCTATCCGACGAACACCGCGAAAAATTCGTCGAGCTCCTAGGTAAGAAGTACGAACCTACTCAATTTGTTGATACTAGGGTGTTGGAAATCCTTAAGATAAGGTACCCTACCGAGATGTTCTTTAATGGCCTTGGCATTGGGAGCTTTTTCCATGCCCATGAAGAGACTTACCTTAGTCTCACACTTGAATTCTTGAGTAGCCTTCACATTGTGGCGGATACCCACAACAATGTAGGCATGGAGTTTAGGTTATGCAACCTAGACCATGTTCTTTCTCTTGAGGAATTTGCCTATGTTTTCGGTCTTGAAGTACCCACCGACTATACCGAAAAGCCCGATAATTTTAATGTGGACTTTCTTTGGAAAGCTATCTCCGGGAGGGACTTTACCCATATAAAGCGTTGTTATACATTTGCTATCCAACATCCGGTGATTCGATTCACCGAACGCTTTGTAGCCGGTTGCATCAATGGGAGGTACGAGCAAGATCGGTGTACTCTCATCGACTTAACTTTTCTTGAGTCTTATTTGAATGTTCGAGCGGTGAGGCGTTATAACTTCAACACGCCACTTGAGATACTTACTAGGTTTAATGATTTTGCTCAAGGGACCACCCAACTCAAAACCTTTGTGATGGGAGGTCTAATTACAATTTTGGCCAAACACCTTTGTCCCGGGTTCAATGCCCGAGGAACCTATATTCCTCTTGAGGGGAGGACTTTGATTGATGAGCACACCATCTTCCACAGTCACCGATGGTGCAACTACACTCGAGATGGGAGTGTGGAGTGGCACACCAAGGGATGTACTTCAATGGTCCTTGAGGGATGGAAGATACCGGGCATTGACCCAAGATTGAGTCCATACTCTCCTCCACCAAGCTACCTCCTTGAAATCCAAATTCTTAATAATCCCCCTTAAAGGGAAGAGCCACACCGTCAACCACCTCGTGGAGGGCCGGGTGCACCTCTTCGCCCACCTTCCTACGTCCCTATCCCGCCTTACCCCACTCCATATACCCAATTCCAACCGGAAATCCCCAACACCCCGGGTATTAATGATTTGATGTCACTCATGAATAGAGTGGACCTTGGGGTGCATAAAGGAAGGGAAGACAACTACTTGGCCCTCTACCCCCAATACTATAACATGGCTCAACAAGGGTATGTTGACCCTAATGGCCCTTTACCCTCTTGGGCACAACCGGAGCTCTTGTTCCCAAATTATGGGGACCAAGCTTGGGGTCGAGGAGACGGAGGGCATTCTAGCCAAGATGGAGGGTACTCGGGTCAAGGAGGAGGATTTGACCAAGGAGGATATTGGGGCCAAGCACCCGGATATGATCAAGCCGGAAGTTCTCATGGTTATGGCTATGATCAAAATGAGGATGACGAGTGAAAGAGGCCTAATTCACCACTTCCATTTGTATGATACCCATCTCTCCCACTCTCTTTTGTATATACATTGCATTTAGTGTAGCTTTTGCATGCATTTGTATTATATTTCATATTGCATTTACATTAGTTAGATCATTAGTATAGTTGCATTGTAATTTAATTCATGTAGATAGTTGCATATAGACTAGAATTCATGCATAGTCACTAATGACCAATCCTATTCTTTTCTACACTAGAAATAGTGCTTAAATCGGTTTGGGGAGGTTTGATCATAAGTGACTTAAGCATTTAGCATGCATCATATAGTATAGTTTAGATTACATTCATTTGTTATATATGTCATATAGAATTGCATTTAGTTAGAGCATGCATTCATTCATACCATATCATTGCATTTGTACTTTATTTCAAAAAAATCAAAAATCCAAAAACATGTATTTCTTTTTCATTCCTACTCCTACATGTACATTGAGGACAATGTCCAAAATAAAGTGGGGGATGGGAATTTATATTCCAAAAATGCATAAAAATTGAAAAATTTCGAAAAATCCCAAAAATATGTCTTTTATTTTCATAAAAACAAAACCATAAAAATTTGAAAAATTGAAAAATCCAAAAACAAGTTCATTTCCTTTATAGTGTAGTCTTGTATATATTGTGTTTGCTTTATCCTTGTTCACATTGATTGACTACGCCACATCCGAGACATGAGGATATTGAAGACCGCATGGTATGATCTTTCCAATCTCCTTTTCCTCTTTATGTTAATGACTATGTGGCTTTATTTTGATTGATGCGGTATAAACAATGTGAACTTAGGACTTGCATTTAGTTTATATGACATATTAGTTGGTAGAAACATTTGCATTAGGATGTATATATGATAGTTGCATCATGGCATATAGTTTGCATGTTAGAAAAATTTTGCGAAACCGTCTACTTGGGAAACTTGACAAGTGTATATAGGCCCTAGTAGATGTTTTTTCTTCTTAAGACTTTGCTTGTTAGAATACTTGTAAAACACCCTAGGATGTGTCATGCTAGTATCCCTTGACCCATGGATTAAGGCCTAGTCAAGAGTACCTTGTGGTGTGATAACTCCTTGGCTACCGTTTATTCCAAGGTGACCCTTGAAACCATGCATCCATCCATCCATCATCCATGTTCTACCATGCATTTTGTCATCAAAAAGGGAATGGGCACAAAAAGAAATCAATTTGAGTTCAATGAAATGAAAAATGAAAGAAAGTTTGCAAAATTGCATCAAAAGAAAAGAGGAGTAAAAATAGACTCCTAAAGCTTCAAAAACAAGGCACCCTCCCTACATATGGGGTGACTTTGAAAATGTTCAAAAAGAAATGCAAAAAAGGTTGTCAAGTATTGAAATGCCAAAAATCAAAAAGAAATGGCAAAGAAAGTGTTCTCAAATGTTATATGCCACAAGAAATTGGGGGGAAAAACAAAAACAAAAGCAAACTCCCAAAAGTGAAACTCAATTATCTATTGATCCCTTTATCCATCATATCCATTTTTGTGCATGGTAGAGAGGGGACGACCCTTCTTCTTGTCTAGGCAAGAGGGGGAATTCCGCGATCCTCCAGTGTTTCTAACACCATAGGGAGTCTACTCTTGACAAAAGCATTTAACAATTGAGGACAAAGGTACCCTAGCTTGACACATTTTGGAGGTGATTTATTGGTATCCTTCTAGGCTTAGTAGTTTGAAGAAATTGTATCTATGAAGGAGTGTGTACCCTTGAATTGCTTCCCTTGTAGATAATTTCCGCCACTTAGATGAGGAAAGTGGCTATTCTTTTGTAGATGCGTCCATTACTTGATTTTGTGTGCTTAATGATTGGATGTGTCGCCATTTTGGCAAGACCCACCTTGCCTTGCAAGAAGGCATCCTACCTCATGGTTGTCTTGTTGTGAGTTGAAGGGGCGGAGTGAGACCCGCTAATTGTCTCATATCGGTTATGTTATTAGGTTAGTTTAAATAAAGGTCTAGTTTTAGTCACCTCTTTACTCGGGACGAGTAAAGGTTCGGTTTGGGGATATTTGATGTGAACATTATTTGCATACATTTAGTCCCCTAATTGAGCCTATTTTGCATACTATTATAACATTTTATGGCCATTTTATCCGTCAAAACCTTCCTATTTGCTTTTCTATCGCATTTCATATGTTTTGTAGAAAAGGAGAGAATAAGGCGGAAATTCCCGTCTTTCGTGCATATTTGGAAGCTTATTGATGATATTAAATGGACTAGTATAAAGAGGAGGCAAGAATGATGGGCAAGTATGTAGGAATAAAGAGTATATAGAAAGGTCATAAGGTTTAAAGCAAGGAGGAAAAGCAAGGAAGCCATTCATGAAGAAAATTGCTCGGAACGCAAATCAAGGGTTGCTCCTTTGGCTCTGAAAGTATGCTAGATGGAACGGCGTCGAAAAATCAAGTGATCTAGGCTTTTGAATCACTCCAATAGGAGTCCGGATGAGAAAATGACGTCCGTTTTACAATCCGAGGTCAAACAAAGAAGCTGTTCGGGAATCCGCGCGTCCCGAGAAGAAGACGCCCGTCTTCCCCAAGACGCCCGTCTTCCCCACAAGACGCCCGTCTTCTGGCTGGGAAAAACAAGAAAATTCACTGGAGGAGAATCCGCCCGTCTTCTCCCAAATCCGCCCGGATTGCATCTTTAGAATCCGCCCGTCTTCTCCCAAATCCGCCCGGATTGCATCTTTAGAATCCGCCCGTCTTCTCCCAAATCCGCCCGGATTGCATCTTGAAATCCGTCCGTCCCGACTCCAATACGCACGGATTCCTGCACAAAGACAATTTCGTCTTCTCCAAGCTACAAAGAAAGAAGCCTTTCCCTCCGAAAAATACCGGCTCCTCCCCCTCGCTCTAAACTCAAAAGTATAATTACTAAATTAGCCTTAGTTAACCCTAAATGCATCCACCTAATTTCCACTATAAATACCCCATTTGTAATAATCAAAAGACACATCTTTTTAGCTAAAAAATCCTTCTTTAGATTAGATTAGGAGTAGATTAGAATAGATTACTCTTTAATCTTTCCACAAATTACACATTAATCTTTCCATAATTATTGTTCAAGTTTATTATTCAAGTTTATTATTGGGTAATTGAAGATTATTGGGTTATTATTGGGAGATTGACAACCTTCCATCAATCATCAAGTCCTTCTATTATTCTTTGCATTATTATTTTGGAATCTCCATAGGTATAACCCTCTTAATCCTTGTTTTAATTATTGTTAATCTTTCTTACTTGTTCATCATGTTTTACCTTGTTAATATGATTGACAACCTTGTTAGCATGTTAAACTTGATAATGAGTGAGTAGTTACTTAGCCAGGATTAGTGGGTAATTAAGGGAAACAAACATGGGGATTGATTCATGCTTAATCTAATATGTTCACATGATTAAATTGCTTGCTTGTTGTGATGTCAACTTTATGCACATGTTATGTTTGATGAAATGCTAAGCCTATGAATCCTTGTATTTACAACCATCTCTTATCTATTCAACTTGACTTGTAAGATATAAACCAACTCGAGTCTTGTTAGACCATGCATAGAAGTTGATTAGGAGGAAAGTAAGTCGACTTGTAGGTGTTGTACAATCTAATCGATTCGGCTCCGGGACCCAACTTTTCCTAAGAACCGTAAGACATAACCCAACTCGGTTCCTCCACAACATTAATTGCTTGCAACATTGTGAACATGTTTGTATGATCAACACCATGAATCCCCTATGCCCCCATGATATCCTAGCACTTTTTATCAATTGTTTACATCTTTCCTTTTATTGCTCGTTCTACTTTATTGCTTGCATTAGTCTAGACACAACTACAAACCCCATCAATTGTGACACTAGCATAAATTGAGATAGATAGACTTAGAACCCAAAGCACACCGTCCCATGGATCGACCTCGACTTACCGCTAACTAGTTGTATGTTGAGTATTATAAATGTGTTTGATTGGATGTGACCCGACGACATCGCTCCACATCAACAATAATCTTGTTGGAGTAAGTGTTCTCAATAATAGTGCGATCACATGTTTAAATCTCATGATAAGAATACACAAGGGATGCTTCAATTATTTAGTCAACTGATCAACATTAATCGGTAAAGATTGGCTAACTAGAGTTTGACATTACTGTCATTTGACGATGGTGATCAGTTGATCCCTTAAGGTCACACCTATAGGACAATTCCCTTAATAGATAAGTTGATTAATTGTATATCGATACAGATTGATTAACTCCTTAAAATTGAGCAATTTATTTTGATAGGGAGAATAAGTATCTTATTGTAATTCGATTAAATAAGATTCATTTTAGTAATTAAAATGTTTTTATTACTAAAATTGATTATTGTTTATGAAACAATTGAGATAAGAATAAATAGTTAATTATAATTACAAAATGTTGTGAATTATATGAACTTGACCAATTTTATTCACAAGTAATTATGAATTACTAATAAATTTGGTATTTGTAATTTAATTAATTTATATAATGAAATTTAATTGTTAAGTATGCATTAAATTGATTAATAACATGTTACATGCTACATGTGACATATCGTATGACAATATTATAATTGACAAACATAAAATGGATGTCCATTTTATGGGGGCCAAAAATTATAGGATATATGGAGTTAGTGGGTGTTTTATTTTAATGGTAAAATAGACACAATGATTAACCTAAACTAACTAGCATTTACACTACATTTTATGGGTAAGACCAAGGCCATGCATTGGCCATTCCTACCTCCTCTTACCCGGCCTCCCAAGGACAAATAAGGGCTTCTTTTGCTCTCATTATTCATTCTAACATCTTTTAGGGTTTTGTCATTAAAAATTCTCTTATTCTCTCTAAAAATTGTTTTTAGATCTCATAAATTGTTCAACCCAAATTCTAATATCACATCATATTATTACTAGTGTAGTAATACAAATAATATTAGAATCTTTAAGTAAAACTAGTATATTAATCTAGTTAATTAATATATTAGTATTAAGAGCTATAGTCTTGGGTGCATCTCTTGAGAAGGACTTCTATTCTTGAGGTTAGGAGGATCATCCATATTACATTAGCTCAACAACAAGTAAGGAAGGTGTCCTTATTTGTGCCCAAAGTTTCGAACCATTTACAATGTAAGGAACATTGTTTTTCTTCTTTATTTCATTATTTTGTTATGCATGCACTAGATCCTTTATGACTAAGTTAAAATGTTAATTAGATAACTATTAGAAATATCTAATAATAGGTATATGAACCTAACAAATCTAACTTGGTATAACATTATTGCTCATTATAATTTTATTACTCTTAACAATTAAGAAATAATTCCCAATAAATCATAAAACTTTAAAAAACTTCGAAATCAAAATTTTTTAAATTCTAGAATGTGACCAAGATCCCAAAAATTAAATAAAAATTGCTCACAAAGCATTTTTAAATTACTTCATGAATAAATAGCATAAATCATAATTTTTACAACTTAATTACAAATTAATCACAAAAATATGAAAAAAATTCAAAATCAAAATTTTGAACATACTGTAATAATTTCTAGATCGTGGAAAAACATAAATCCAACCAAAAATTTTGAATTTAATTTTTATGACTAATAAAGTTGCCTTTTATTGATTTTATCACATGAAAATCAATAAACACACAAAATTAAGAAAATTAATTTTTCCATTTCACATCTGATGTACTAAATATGTGTGCAACTTTGGAAAAAAATTTCATGCCGTAAATTTCGTTTTAGCTATTTTTAGCTTATATAATTTCGATTTAATCCAATTTTAACCATTAAAATCATAAATCATGCAAAATTAATCACATTAATCTCAAATTTTACATACAATAAGTAAAATATGTATGTGAGATCATATTAAAATTTCGTGGCCAGAAACATCATATAACTATTTTTAGTTATTAAATAAACATTTTACTCACTAAAATGTTATTATTATCCAATAAATTATAAAAGTGAGCAATAAAATTCCATAAATCATCTATAATGACCTAAAACATTTTAGGACCAGAATTTATACATGAATGGAAAAATTTCGTGCATATAATATATAAACACAAATTTTCCGGTTTTTATTTTAGTCATCTACTAACTCGTAAAAAACTCAAAAAATGATTTGCATGCAACAACAAAGCTCTGATACCAATTGCTAGGTTCATAAACCCCTAATTAGACTCCTCTAATTAGTTTCTATATTACTCACTAATTTAGAATAATAGATCTAGTTACATGCAATATGTAAATAAATGAAATAAGGAGAAAAAAAACAGTTCTACCCTTATAATTGGTGGACCGAATTTTTGGGCACAAGGTAGGATACCTTTCTATCCTTGTTCTTGAGCTCAATAACATTAGGATAATCCTCCAAAACCCAAAGTTCCATATTAGGAACTCTCCTCTTAGTTGCACCTAAGACTATCCCATAACACTAATAATATCATTAACTAGATAATATTACTAGTTACCTTAAATATCAAATCTAATACTTATATTATTACTACAATAGTAATCTTGAGTTTTATTAGATATTTAGAACAAAATTTGAACATAAAAACCATTTTTATAAGAGAGGAAGAGTGAGAGTTAAAGATGAGCATTAGACTAATAATAAGAGAACTTCTTCTCATCTTAAAGGGAGGGGGAACCGGTTTTCCATGGGTAGTGTGGGAGATACTTTTGCTTTTTGCCTTATCAATACCATAGCTAGGTATCTAGGCTTGTAAGGTAATGATGGTGTCTATTGCATAAATAAGAACACCCATTGTTTCCCTTAACCACCCAATATTTCGGCCCCCATAAGAAAATGGTCTTCCATTTTACAAGAATGTCTTTTGTCATATGTAATGTGTGACATGTGACACATAACATGTCACTAGTCATATAAATGCATATTTAACTAATTAAATATCATTATATATCAAATAAATTACATTTAACAAATTAACAAGTAATTCACAATTACATGTATATAAAATGGGTCACATTAAGTCTAGTTAATATCATGTACAACATTTTGCAATTATGATTAACTAATTACTCTTATCTCAAATGTTTCATAAACATTAATCAATTTTAGTAATATAACATATTAATCACTAAATTGAATCTTATTTAATCACGTTGCAATAAGATATATAACTCTTACTCATTGATAAAAATTTGTTCAATTTAAGGATTTAATTAAGCTGTATCGATATACAATTAATTAACTTATCGGTTAAGGGAATTGTTCTATAGGTGTGACCTTAAGGGATCAACTGATCACCACCGCCAAACGACAGTAACGTCAAACTCTAGTCAGCTAATCGTTACCGACTAATGTTGATCAGTTCACAAAATAATGAATCATCCCTTTTGTATTCTTGTTATGAGATTTAATATGTGATCACACTATTATTGAGGACACATACTCCAACACTATGCCCCGATCTACCTTTGTAAGTAGAAATCTCACCCTTTCCTCTTTGTCTTATTAGTAAATTCGAGTTAGGGTTTACTAAGAAAGGTTAATTAGTATATAGTTATGGAAAATGACTAATTAGTAACTAACAATGAGGGATTTTATGTTGTATTATAGTATAGAGTGGTTTGTGATTCGGTTGTAATTTAATACGATCTCGTATAACTTTTATTTTTACTAGTTTTCATATTAAAAATGTATAATAGGAATAGCTATGTATTTTACTATTATTTGTAATTCCGAAGGTTCTTCAAGACGGCGCCATTCGAAAAGGCGTTCCGACGAAGACAGTGTTCTTGGGAGGCGTGCCACTTGAACTTCAAGGGACCAATGGAGTTGGTTTCCGAATTTGTAATAGATTATTTGATTTTCTACTTTAGGAAGGCCATACTAGGAATTTATTATTTGCTTTGCATTTCTTTTAATATGTTACATGCATTGCCAAATCGCCATAACTTTACATGCATATCTTTTCTTATTGAGTCTTCGACCGTGTCAATTCTACTTATCGATAATTCGACTTTTTAGCTCACTTAAAAATTGATAGATAATAAATTGACAAGACCTTCACTTTTAAAAAGATTGAGACTTAGCCATACCAAATAGTAGGAACCCATGAATCTCAATTTCATAAGGAGTACAATACGATCTTTTGGGGTGCTTTCAATTGACGTTGGGTAAGTAGGGTAATAAATAGTTATTACACTTCGAAATTTGGTTGATCTCAACGAAGGTATTTGCGACCGTAGCCGCAATAGGTTCGGGCTAAAGATGAACTTAACGTAAATTCATCGGCCCAGAGTTCTAATTGTAGAATCGGTTAAGAAGGTTAACCCACCAAGTTATATTAGTAAAGGTTTAGAAGGCCCGTTGGCTCACATCCAAGTTAATATGAATTTTGGGTCTCAGAATCATTTATTATAGTTGGGTAGAGGTCACTATATAAATGCTAAACTTGTTTAAAATGTTTGCAAGATTAATTAAAACGATAAATGTTTATAATTCCTTCATTTTCTATTTTGTAGTCAATTTGATTAATAAGCAAGGACAACTCCTATTTTATCCGCTTCAACTAGCGCAACCGCTCCACCACTTACCAATGCTTCTTGGCTCCGATCCTTTATGTATCGATGTAAACTTGAAAAGAATGGGTCTAACTTCGCCGATTGGGACGTGCAACTCCGCTTGGCCGCGGAAGGTGACAACAAGCTTCGTTACCTTACCGAAGCCGCTCCCGCGGCACCTACTACTAGGTCTACCCCCACCGTAAGGCAAGCCTATGAGACTTACCTAAAATAATCGGCCGCAATCAAGAACGTCTTGATTTTCTCTATGGAAGCCGATCTCCAAAGGTGTGCTATTAAGATAAGCACGGCCTATGAGATCTACACCAAGCTTGTGACCATGTTCTCGCAAGCTCTAAGGATCATCCAATATGAGGCGGCCTCCGCATTTTTTGACATCAACATCAAAGAGGGCCAAAAGGTTAGCCCTAAGGTGCTCAAGTTGCTTGAGCTTGTTGAGACCCTTAAAGTGCGAGGGGTTGACATTCCCGAACAACTCATTATAGACCGAGTTCTACATTCCTTGAACAAAATCAAATCATATGTACAATGTAAGGTAAACTACAATATGCAAAATATGAGGACTACTCTCCATGAGTTGCACAAAATGCTTGTGCAAGCCGAGAGAGATATGGGTCTAAATGTTAGCTCAACCAAGGATGTGCTCGTTATTAACAATAAGAGCAAAGGGAAGTTTAAAAAGAGTGCAAGCAAGAGTAAGAAGCCCACTCCCTTCAAGGGAAAAGGAAAAGCTATTGAGAAAAGCTCTTCCAAAAGAGGTGCTGTTGGAGCTTGTGTCCTCCACAAATTAGTGTGATAACATTTGTAAATCTCTTACAGGTTCACAAGGGTATACTTCGTATATTTAATCAGTTGATTAACGTTTACCTAATAACGGTTGGCTTGCTAGAAAGTTTGACGTTATTATCATACAGATGGCGGTGATCAACTGGTCCCTAAAGGTCACACCTATAGGACGCATTTGAGAAATGTGGTTATAGAAATATAATTACATTGATGCGCAAAATGACTAAAACGTTAGTCAATGTGTTGATGAGATAATTATTTAATGAAAATTAAATAATATTAAGTTGAGACGAATTAATCACAATTAAAAATTAAATATAATAAGTTATATTTAATTAAATATATATAAGGTTAGTTTGGACGAATTAATCTGTTAATTCGTAATTAAATATAATCAGTTGTATTTAATATCAACAAGTTGAATGTGTCATAGTGGTAATAGTGAGGGTACACATACCAAGAGGTCATGGGTTCGATCTTCACTAGATGACAATTCAACACATATTATATATTTTTGGAAAGACCAAAAAATAAGGAAAAAAATAAATAAAATACTCCTTATTTTCGGTTCAGTTGGCCGAAATTAGGGAGGTTTCGCTTTTCCTAATTAATTTGGTTATTCGGTCTATATAAGAGAAAGGTAGAGAATTATTTCTAACCTAATTCTTTTTCTGACCTAGCCTCCTCTTTCTCATCACAAAAACACAAAGACAATAAAATTTTACAGAAAATTTTAGATTGATTTCTAGCATAAACAAAGGGTATATCTTAGATCGTCTTGGGTGCAACTAATAGGCGAATATCAATTTTGATATTGTTCTTAGGCCAATTTTGCAAGGACCTGAAGTTAATTCTAAATCTTTTACTTATGCTTATGTATTTTATTTTATGACCATAGATCATCTTTATTATATCGTTATAATCCTTCATGTTAAAGGGAAGTATACAGATTATTTCCCACAAGTGGTATCAGAGTACTAGGCTACGATTTTAATCTTGATGATTTTCATATAAATTGTATGTAAACTTAAACCTGTTTTTCGAAAAATTAGGGTTTCGAATTTTATGATTCGGAATTTTTTTGGTGTGTGCCGTTTTTGTGCCGTTTTTTTTCTTTCTAGTTTGATGATATTTTTTCCATTCTATGTTTCATATTATAGTTTATAATCAGTTACAATTATCATATGAAGAATTGGTTGTTTTAATTTAATGCAGATTAAGTTAAAATTGAATGGAATCATCATGTTTATGATAAAAAGATTGTTTTTGCTATATAGTTTTTGGCATATAAATTGATCATGTTCATTATTTCATATGCTAATCATGTTCTAATAGCAAAGGTAAACAATTTAGTCATCAAATCTAGTTTTAGGGCATTTTGCCGCAAAAGGAAAGAAAAAAAGGAGAGACCGTTTTTAGGGTTTACGAAAAAAAAAAATTGTTAATTTTTTGGTTTTGGTAAACCGAGAAAAAGAAAAGAAAAAAATTAGGAAAGTTTTTTTTTTGCCTTTTGCCGAAAAAGATGGAGAAAAATTTTTATGGAAAGTTTTTCCTTGTTTTTTTTTTCCTATTTACCATATTAAAATAGGAAAGGGGTTGTTTTTTTTTATTTGAGCCGTGACAATTAAAAAAAAAAAATTTGTTTTTTTTTGGCCGAGACATATTTAAAGCATTGGATATTTTTTTATTTTTTTTATTTTGGCTAATTAGTTATTGTGAATCGGTTCACAATTTAATGATACCGAGTTATTTTAAAGCAGTTTAAAATTTTGACGGATAGAATTCATATTACAAGTTTAATATGGATTATGTATGAATTAATGTGATTAAATTGCGGAATTGTCACTTAATTTAATTTAAATAGGTGGTTTGGATAAATTAATCAACATAATTAATTTATTGTATTATATATGTTTAATTTATTTTAGTTGATGCTTTTAATTATGTTGAATGAATCGAATGAATGAATTTTATTTACGTATTTAATTTTACAATCGGTTGTAATTTGTAATACTTAGTGTGGCCTTAGTCAATTATGTTTTCGTAATGAAGGAAATATAATTTTTATGTAATTATGAGATCTCGAATCTCCTTTATTTTAGTTTTGGGTTTTGAAATTAGAATGTAATTAATAGGTCAATTATGTAATTTTAATTATTGTAATTTCAAAGAAGACTTAAGATGAAGATTCAAGCCCACTCCCGCTACATGGATCAAGATGGAACATCAAGACAAGCTTCTCGGGTCCAAGGATGGATTCCAAACTTGTATTTATTGTTCATTTTGATAGGATAGGCCACACTAGGACTTTTACTGTTTTTTTTACGTTTTTCATTTTATTGCTTTTCATTCACATGCTAGTAATTGCATCATATTCCGCCTAAAACCAAACCACCTACTACTAAAATGCATGAAAATTGACTCATATAGTTGTTTGTTAGTTTTCATGGACATGCAGATGTCACAGTCTATAAGCCATCACCTTAGTTTAAATCATTCTCGCATGCTAGATTGTAGTTCACTTAAAATGAATTAAAAAGTTGATGGGATCTTCCTCTAAAACGGAAATTGAGATTAGTCTTTATAAGGGCAAACATCTATGAATCCCTTCTTCGTCGGTTGGCCTAATATGACCCCTTCTACGTTGGGTAAGTAGTTGTGTTGACTTAGTTTACCTCAACATTGTAGTCCGAAGAGTTTCTCGTGATTATGATGGACTAAAGATAGTATTTACAGAAATTTATCGACCATGAATTCTAACGGTAGAATTAGCTAATAGGTTAGCTTATCAATTTACAGAGAATTGAGTCTTGGGGTCATTTATATAATTCTTGAGGGAGGTCAATTGTATAGATGTTTTGAGTCTTCGCGTTATGACTTTAGTTCATTAGACTTAAAATAAAAACGATGCATGCTTATTATTTTATTCTTCTTTCGCAGTGTAGAACACGCTAATTATCAATAATCTTTATTACAACAAATGGTGGAAATAACGCAATCCCAATGCCTAGTGCCACACTAGATCGTTCGTCTGGCTTAAAATGTTCATGGACCAAATGAGTCACCCACTCGATCAAGAATGATGGGTCAAATTTTGCGGATCGGGAGGCGGCACTACGGAATGCGCCACTGCGACGGTAAGCTCGGTATTTAATCGAGCCAATACCGGTCAACCCAGGCCCAAATGCTGGAGCCAACGAGTCACTCGCTTATAGTGATTTCGTTATGGAAGCGGGTGCGATAAAGAACGTACTCATCTTTGCAATGGAAACCAATTTGCCGAGACGCTTCATTGCCCAAGGTGCAAACAAGATTTTCACCACGCTCGAAATGAGTTCTCAAAAGCACCGAGAATCATTACATATGAGCATACCTGTCGCTTCTTTGATGCGAAACTCGAGAAGGGCCAACCGGTTAGCCCACACATTCTTCACATGATTGAGAATGTCGAGAAACTGAGTCACCGAATTGTAGAATCGGTGAGAGCATTGTCATTGACCGAATGCTTCATTCTCTTCACAATGGTTTTGCCCTTTTCAGGGCGAACTACTACATGAATGACTTGAAAAAGAGTCCTCATGAGCTACACTCCCTTCTCGTACAGACCGAGAAGGATATGAAATTGAGTGGGAGCATGAAGCAGGATGTTCTCACGATTCACAACAAGAGTAAAGGTAAGGGCAAGGCTCATGGCGACCTAGCTGTAGGTAAGCCAAAGTTTAAAAAGCCAGGAAACGGTAAGAGTGCGCCCGGTGAGACTAGTGGCTCACAGGGTAAGACATAGAGCAAGGGCGGTGACATAGAGTGCCACCATTGTCACAAGACTGGACATTGGAGGAGGAACTGTCCCGTCTACCGTGAGGACATCAAAGCAGGCCGTGTCGCTCCTGTTGGTATGTCATCTTATATTCATATGATTGAGATTAACCATGCAAGTTTCGGAACTTGGGTACTAGATACTGGTTGTGGTTCTCATCTGTGTAATCATTTGCAGGGCCTAAAGAACATCATACCTCTCGAAAATGGTGATGTGGACCTGCGAGTCGGGAATGGAGCACGAGTAGCTGCTGCCTCGAAGGGAACATATGTAATCCAACTCCCTAGTGGTTTTTAGTTATCATTAAATAACTGTTACTATGTACCCAGTTTATCTAAGAACATTATTTCTGTTTCCGTACTTGCTAAAGACGGTTTTACATTTTCAATAAAGGATAATAGTTGTATTTTCTCTTTTAATGAAATGATTTATGGCAAAGCAGTTTCCATGAATGGAATTTATATCTTAGATCAAACCACGGAAGTATTACACATGAATAATAAGAAATTAAAGGTTGGTGACAAAGATCAAACCTATCTATGGCATTGTCGAATGGGACACATAAATGAGAAACGCGTAAAGAAACTCGTCGATAATGGGACTATTCCCTCATTCGGATTTTCTGCATATGGCACGTGTGAATCATGTCTCATTGGCAAGATGACTCGAATTTCCTTCAAAGGTGTTGGAATGCGCGCTAGTGACCTATTAGGACTCATACATACGGACGTATGTGGACCTATGTCAATTACCGCTAGAGATGGCTATAGATATTTTATCACTTTCACAGACGATTTGAGTAGATACGGATACGTCTACTTAATGAAGAATAAAAGTGAGTCCTTTGAGAAATTTAAGGAATACCAGAATAGGGTACAGAACCAACTGGGTAGAAAGATTAAAGCACTCCGTTCAGATCGGGGTGGCGAATATCTTTCAAATGAGTTTAATCAACACCGAAAGACTCGTGGAATCGCTCTACGATTAACTCCACCGAACACCTCAATTAAATGGTGTGTCCGAACGGAGAAATCGAACCTTACTTGATATGGTTCGATCCATGATGAGTCACACGGTAGTGCCCGATTCATTATGGGGTTATGCTCTTTGTCACCGCTCTTATACTTAACCGAAGTCCATCTAAAGTCATCGACAAGACTCCATATGAAATGTGGAAGGGAACGGTACCTAACTTGTCCTTTATTCGGGTTTGGGGCTGCGAGGCTTATGTCAAGTGGAGACACGAGGATAAGCTCGGACCGCGATCGGTCAAGACATACTTTATAGGTTATCCAAAAGGAACATTTGGTCATTACTTCTATTCGCCAACTGAACATCGAGTATTTGTTGCGACTAGTGCGACGTTCTTAGAGAAATAATTTCTCGAGAACAAGTCGAGTAATAGAACCTTCGAGCTGTCGGAGATTCCAGAACCAACAACCGAGAAACAGATGGAGGAAGCTGTACCTCCAACTGATGATACGGTTAATATTCCTGAGGAACCTAGGAGGTCGGGTAGAGACTCTCATCCTCCGGACAGATACATTGGTATGGTCGAGGAGAATGATGTTTTACTTCTAGAAAGTAATGAACCCGCAACCTATAAAGGTGCTATGGCCTGTTCCGACTCAAAGCTATGGCTCGAAGCCTTGCAATCCGAGATGGACTCCATGTATGAGAATAACTTATGGGATCTAGTTGATTTACCTAATAAGGTAAAACCTCTACAGTGCAAATGGCTTTACAAAATAAAGCGTTCTGTAGAGGCGCAACCAGATATCTATAAGGCACGACTTGTGGCAAAAGGTTTCACTCAAGTGCAAGGATTGCATTATGATGAGATTTTTGCATCTGTAGTCATGCTACGTTCCATTCAGATAATCTTAGCGATTGCCGCATTTCATGATTATGAGATTTGGCAAATGGATGTGAAAACCGCCTTCTTAAACGGTTGTTTGGAGGAAGAGTTGTACATGGTGCAACCCGAAGGTTTCATAGATCCTAAACATCCTAGGAAAGTATGCAAGATTAAGCGTTCCATTTATGGACTTAAGCAAGCTTCTCGGAGTTGGAATCATCGTTTCGACCAAGTGATAAAAGAGTATGGTTTCACTCGATCGGTCGAAGAACCATGCTTATATATCAAGTCGAGTGGGAGCAAGATTGTATTCTTGATATTGTATGTCGATGACATACTCTTGATTGGGAATGACATTCCTCTCCTTTCTTCGGTTAAAGAATGGTTGAAGAACCATTTCCAGATGAAAGATCTGGGTGAGGCACAACGTATTTTGGGAATCCGTATCTACCGAGATAGATCACGACGGACGTTATCACTTAGTCGAGTCTTATCTAGATAAGGTTCTTGAGAGGTTCAAAGATGACCAACTCCAAGAAGGGGAACCTTCCTATGACGATCGGGATGCGATTGAGCAAGTCTCAGTCACCCACGACGCTTGAAGGTATTGAGCGCATGAGTCGTGTTCCTTATGCTTCTGCAATAGGATCGATCATGTATGCCATGATATGCACACGCCCATACGTGGCATATGCATTGAGTATGACGAGTCGGTACCAAAAGACTCCAGGTGAAACACACTGGATAGCAGTCAAAAATATCCTCAAGTACCTACGGAGGACTAAGGATTGGGTATTGACTTATGGAGGCGATACTAAGCTATGCGCAATCGGTTACGCAGATGCTAGCTTCCAAACGGATCGAGACGATTCAAAATCTCAGTCCGGGTTCGTCTTCACTCTTAATGGTGCTTTGCGGTCACCGGAAGAGTTCCAAACAGTGTTGTAGCAGATTCTACTACTGAATCCGAGTACTATGCCGCTTCGGAGGCAGCAAAGGAAGCGATATGGATGCGTCAATTCTTACAAGGGCTTTCGGTAGTTCCTAGTTCGAATGACCCGATCACCATCTATTGTGACAATAGAGGTGCCATCTTCCAGGCTAAGGAGCCAAAGTCTAGCAACAAATCTAGACATATACTACGGAAGGCTCACCTGATCCGTGATTACGTGGAGTAAGAAGAGATAGTGATTGACAAGATTGCGACGGATGATAACATCGCAGATCCTCTCACCAAACCGTTCAATTATGATAAGCATGTAGGGCATGTTAATTCCATGGGAATTAAACATGTTCCTAAGTTATAGTACTTGATTATGGATTTGATACATTATCTTTTTCATATATTATTTATAACTTCATCGTTTTATATATATAATATTTTGTTTTTCATGTGGATTGTACTGACAGCATTGAACGCCACAAAGTGAACTGAATTACATTATATTTGTTTTTGTCTGTAATCGCCAATGTGAGCTGATAACTCCGGCTATTAGATTGTGCAGTCGATTGATGGTGGGTTCAACGAGCCATAAGTTAAACGGTTGACTAATCGATCACAGATACGATATTATGACGATACCTCGTAGGACAATTTTTATTTGTGACAACGTAATGGAGTCCTAAATGTTCTATAACATTCGGCGCCAGGTCGTGGATAGGACATCTATTGTGTACCTAGAGTCGATTCTTTTGACTATCAACTGTCTCTTGAGATTAAGGCAGTTTTTGGGTGACTTTGGTTTCTTTCTCACGGTCTACCATAACTGGGGCTAAGTAGATTTTTTCTGGTCATTTCATATCGTGCTTACATCTCGCAAGATTTAAGTTGAGGAAAATATCCATCCCTTATCAGGTATAGCTATTTCTCAGGGCCACTCGAGGAGTTGTAACTGAAATGCATGGCCATGCTCGAATGTTGATTCGTTTATCAGTTAAGTTACTCTCTAGTCGGGAAAACCACTCTTGATACTGATCGCTTGTAAAATACGACCTTTGTGAATTCGGATTTGCAAATTGTTTTACATTGAGTGGGAGAAATTTTAAAGGATATGAGAATCGGTTATCGCACATACACTTGTGAGGACAAGTGGGAGTTTGTTGGAGCTTGTGTCCTCCACAAATTAGTGTGATAACATTTGTAAATCTCTTACAGGTTCACAAGGGTATACTTCGTATATTTAATCAGTTGATTAACGTTTACCTAATAACGGTTGGCTTGCTAGAAAGTTTGACGTTATTATCATACAGATGGCGGTGATCAACTGCTCCCTAAAGGTCACACCTATAGGACGTATTTGAGAAATGTGGTTATAGAAATATAATTACATTGATGCCCAAAATGACTAAAAAGTTAGTCAATGTGTTGATGAGATAATTATTTAATGAAAATTAAATAATATTAAGTTGAGACGAATTAATCATCAATTAAGTAAATTAAATATAATAAGTTATATTTAATTAAATATATATAAGGTTAGTTTGGACGAATTAATCTGTTAATTCGTAGTTAAATATAATCAGTTGTATTTAATATCAACAAGTTGAATGTGTCATAGTGGTAATAGTGAGGGTACACATACCAAGAGGTCATGGGTTCGATCCTCACTAGATGACAATTCAACACATATTATATATTTTTGGAAAGACCAAAAAATAAGGAAAATAAAATAAAATACTCCTTATTTTCGGTTCAGTTGGCCGAAATTAGGGAGGTTTCCCTTTTCCTAATTAATTTGGTTATTCGGTCTATATAAGAGAAAGGTAGAGAATTATTTCTAACCTAATTCTTTTTCTGACCTAGCCTCCTCTTTCTCATCACAAAAACACAAAGACAATAAAATTTTACAGAAAATTTTAGATTGATTTCTAGCATAATCAAAGGGTATATCTTAGATCGTCTTGGGTGCAACTAATAGGCGAATATCAATTTTGATATTGTTCTTAGGCCAATTTTGCAAGGACTTGAGGTTAATTCTAAATCTTTTACTTATGTTTATGTATTTTATTTTATGACCATAGATCATCTTTATTATATCGTTATAATCCTTCATGTTAAAGGGAAGTATACAGATTATTTCCCACAGGTGCTACTTACGAGGACAAATGCCATTATTGTAATGGTGTAGGACATTGGAAGAGGAATTGTCCGAAGTATCTTGGAGATCTCAAAACTGGAAAAATTGTTCCAGTAGGTAATATATATTTCTCCTTATCATTCATGTTTTGATTTCAATCTCAACTTTAGTATTTGGAAAAATTTGTGATTCTTACCCTTTTTTAATTTGTATTTAAGGGCATCCGAGCAAAGACAAAGGCAAAGACAAGCTAGCATAAGGAGGCTCTTCAAGGGAAGCTAGAGTAGCCGCCCATAGTAGAAGACCTATGGAAGCTTGACCCTTATTTTGATTGTCTTCTCTTTATTATTGTATTTTGAAATGTTGTTTTAGAACTTCTAATGAATTCCTTGTTTGACATGGCAATTAGTTTATTTCCTTTTGTTTTCAAAGACAATGGTTGTATTTGAATTTTGGTGACTTGGTTTTCAACCCAAGTCACTCGTTTTATGGAATTTCTTTGTTCTAAAACTTATCATTATACACTATTTACATCAGTTGAAATCTACAACCATATACAAAATTAAATACGGATTATAGATTATGTAGTAATTGATATTGTATCAATTTTACATATGTGTTAATACATTCGTCGTTAGAGTTTAATTACAAACTCTTTTATTACTTTGTTATATCCAAATAAGTTGTTGAGACAATATTGAACCCTATTAAAGTGAACTGGATTAACATAGTATTGGCCCCTAGTTGCTTATATGAGGTGACGTCTCTAAGTGACTAGAGTGTAATGCGATTGATGGCAAGTTTAAGAGCCATAGAGTCATAAGAGATGACTAGTCGATAACATAGGCAAACTGTGTGAGACACTCTGTCAGGCGGTGACCGCTTATAGAGTTCTGGCAACATTTATATAGCCTGGTCGTGGCGAGAGCTACTATAGTATTCTTTTGAGTCAATTCTTTGACTAGAGACTGTTCGCCCAAGTCGGCACAGATTCTGATTGACTTTGATTTTGCCCCAAGCCATTCTGTGAAAAGGCGTGAGTGTGCATCTTTCGGGTCATGATGAACTGTGGGTGTACGAAGGGAATAGTGTAATAGGAATTGTCCACCCCTTGTCAGGGATATTTAAAATCTCAAGGCCACTCGAGGAGTAGTGAACTGAAAAATACGTGGCCACGTTCGGAAGGTATCTATGGCAGATAATTCCGATCAAACAGGTACTCTCCAGATCGAGGAAACCACTCCAGATATGATTAAATGCAAGTACGACCTGAAAGACACCTTGCATTGAGTGGGAGATTGTAATAGGACAAGAGAATTGGTGACGCACACTTGTCTCGGACAAGTGGGAGATTGTTGGAGTAAGTGTCCTTAACAATAGTGCGATCACATAATTAAATCTTATAATAAGAATACGTAAGGGATGATTCAATTATATAGTCAACTGATCAACATTAATCGGTAATGATTGGCTAACTAGAGTTTGAAATTACTGTCGTTTGACGGTGGTGATCAGTTGATCCCTTAAGGTCACACCTATAGGATGAAACCCAAATAGATAATTAATTAATTGTATTTGATACAGATTAATTAATCCTTTATTTATGTGAGTTGGATTGTATATATTATTGTAATATGATTAAATAAGATTTAATTTAGTAATTAAATGTTAAGTTACTAAATTAGTTGAGGTTTTATAAATATTTTGAGGTAGAGGTAGTAAGTTATTTATATTTACAAGGAGTTGTAAATTTAACTAACTATTAATTATGGGACCCGTTTTATATTGATATAATGGTAGTATACTACTTAAGTGTTGGGTGTATATCATTTGATATTTAATTGTTAAATGATCATAAAAATAATTAATTATATAAGATAATTGATTACATGATTTATAAGCATTTGTGGGACAAATGTTGAAAATCAAAATTGGACAAATGGGGCCATGTGCACCGGTTTTATAGAGTATATTTTACTCATTTAGTTTGTCCAATTTTCAATCTTATGTCATGTGCATAGGACACAAGCATGATTCACCATAATCATGACATGTGTACTACCTTACTCAAAGCATTTGCATGTGATTAAAATAAGATAAAAAAATCACTTCATTTTGCATGGTGTGTGCCGTGTGATTGCTTAGAAAAGGACATCCATGTGCTTTTTATTTGTACACTCTTATTCCTACTCAATGCTCATATTGTTTCACATGCATCTCATAAAATTCCTCTCTACAACTCTCAATAAATAATAATACTCTTCTACTAATTATTAGTGTAGTAATACAAGTAATATTAGTATAAATTAGGGATAATACTACTCAATATCTAGTTAATATTAGTAAGTATTTTTGGGTTAGTCTTGGTGCAATTAAGAGGAGGTATTCCACTATGAATAGTTGAAGTTTTGGAGGATCATCCTAATATGTTCTAGCTCAAGAATAAATGTAGGAAGGAGTCCTACACTTGTGCCCAAATTTCGGTTCACATGTATGTAAGTAGGAATCGATTTTTCCTCCTTTTGTTCCATTTATCTTGCATGCACTAGATCTAATGACTAAATCAAAAGTAATTTAGATCATAAATTAAATGAGTTTAATTAGAGGGTTATTGAATCCTTTCACGCAGCCGTTCCCACCTAAGCCCCGCTCATCTCATCCGAGCGATAACCCCAGTTCCCAAATGTGCACATCCCCTATGTGGCGGGTTCCACAGAGGGCGAATCAAGGGCGTGAAGCCACTCCTGCAAGTGACTCCACTCAGCCGAGGACGCACCTCGCAAACCACATACATTTATACAACCAACACATTACCACAACAATTATCAACTACCAATTCCTACATGATATAAATCAACAACAATGATCAACCATCAACAATACAATGTAATCAATAACCGAGTAGGGAAACCCTACCTGGAATAGCAACCACAAGACCGTCACAGCAGCTAATCAGTAATGTTCGTCTACGAATCCTCCTCCTATAACACATATACATACAATTACCACCTAATCAATATAATCCTCCCAAAACCCCCAATTCTACCCAATTAGGGTTTTAACCAAACTCAACAAAACATTATAAAATCATACAAGAAGCTTACCCTTTACACGACGATCTCAACGGCGTAAAGAACAAGACAATCCGACGATCCTAGCCCTTGGGATTTGCTAATAACGCGATGGAAGAGAACTACTTAACTTCAATTCTTTTGAAAGGCTTTAGAAAGGTGAAAAAGTGATTAAAGAGAATGACATAAACCTTTTATACTAATCACTCGTTATTAATAAAACCCGGCTAAATAACCCGTAAGACTCACTTACTCGATCGAGTGCCACTTACTCGATCGAGTGTCACACGTACTCGATCGAGTAACCAACTGGCAGACTACTGTTTTGCGTAAAAACATATTTACTCGACAGAGTACCCATAGACATAGAAAACCGTAGTATGACATGAATCCCCTATGAACCTATGACACCCTAGTGTCTTAATCAATTGTTTATAAACCCCTATTTTACTTGCTTTATTTTACTTCCGTTTCTTCACATTTCATTGTTAAGTAGTTTAGTTTGATACCTCAATCTTAACCCAATTTGTGACACCCTAAGACATAGCTCTCTAAAACTAATAACTTAATTCAATACCCGTCCTTTGGGATCCGACCTTTACTCACCACTTTACTAAGAGTAGTTTGTTTAGATTATAAATATTTTTGTGGTTGGTTAGCTTAGACGACAAATTTTTTGACCGAATAAAAAATGGCGCTGTTTCCGGGGACGGTGTTCAATTGAATTGTTATCACTTGTTGTTTTTAGTTGTGTCTTTCTTTACCTTGGGGAAGTCAAACTCCTTAAGGTAGTTTTAATTGTTTTCTAGTTGTTTTCTTTTTGCATGTCTAGGAGATCACAAGGTAGACCTTTGCCTATTGATCCCGAAATTGAAAGAACCTTGATCAACATTAGAAGAACCGTTAGAAGGGCATCAACAAGTTTGGGTATTGGAGAACTTGTGGACATTGGTGTTGTCCAATCGGATAATGTTGAGTTTATCAACCCTTTTGGAAGAGAAAGAGAGGAGAACCAAGTTAAAAACCAACCACAAAATCAACCCACAATGCCTAAATTTTCATCTCATTCCGTACCAACCGAGGAGAACCTACCAAATGGTACTCCAACACCACCTCACTTAACCGGTACTTTCATTGCCAAATCCTCATTCATACAATTAGTTGAGAGAAGTCAATTTGGAGGGATGCCTAGTAAAGATCCCCATCTACACATGGAGACTTTTTGTGACTATTGTGATGCAATGTCTCAAATGGTGGTAATCAAAGACCAAATGCGATGGATGTTGTTTCCTTTTTCCTTGATCGGAGACGCAAAGCAATGGTTAAAGAGCCTAGACAAGGCTACCCTTGGAATTGATTTATGGAAGAAGTTAGCACTTGCTTTCTACAAGAAGTTATATCCTCCGGAGAAGACTAACATGTTAAGAGCCCAAATCACCGGGTTCAAACAAAGAGATGAAGAGTCTCTATATGAGGCTTGGGAGAGATTCAAGGATACATATTGCTCTTGTCCTCACTGTGGACTAAGCGAGTGGTTCCTCGTCTAACAGTTTTGGAATGGCTTATATGAAGACTCACGAAATGTGCTTAATATGGGCTCTAATGGGACATTCACCGAGGTTGATGACAACCTAAAATGGGCTAAAATCGAAGAAATGACGGTTCATAATTCCCAATATAGTAGGCCAAGAAAAACCATTACGGGAGGGAAGCATGAGGTGGACTCTATCACACAATTGGGTGCTCAACTAAGTGCTCATATTGATACCATAAACTTGAAGTTCGAAAAAGCCATGGCCAAGCTTGATGAAGCTTCCCAATCACCCAAACAACTTGTCAATGCTATATATGATGGCAACATCCTCAATCCCAAATGGTGTGTGTGAGAGTTGTGGAACCTTGGAACATGATCAACACGAATGTAGGGGAACAAATGAACAAGTAAATGCTTTCTAAGCATACAAGAATGACAACCCTTATTCCAACTACTACAATGAGAATACCAAATTCCATTCAAACCTCTCATACAAGAGTCAAAATGTCCAAAACCCTCAACCCACATACACACCACCTCCAATGACAAATCCTACTCAAAGACCATACTACAATCAACCCAATGACCAAGCTTTTGATGTTCAAAAAGCGGTCCTCCAAATACAAAAGAGCCAACAAGATTGCTTTGCTCAATGCAAAGGGATAGTCAAGCCAAAGACACTACCATCAACAATGTCCTTGCTCACACCAAAATGTTGGAGGCTTAATTGTCTCAATTGGCCTCTTCTAGTTCCCAAAGACAAAAAGGACAATTACCTCCTCAAGGTAATCCTCCTACAAGACATGATACCCATTGCCATCCACTTGAGGAGTGGTACAAGATATGAGAGACCAAAGATGCCAATGGAAGAGAATATTGTTGAGGAGAATGTCAAGCAAAGTGATGAGATTGAACCATTGAGGAGAAATTCTAAGGTGGTAGAGACAACTACCAATGACTCATCAAAGAAGAGAAATAAAGATAAGGCCAAGGAAATTGAGAAAGAGCCTATTGTGATTAGACTTCCATTCCCAAGTCGCCAAGCCAAGCCCAAGTTTGATGAGCAACTTGGAAAGTTCATGGAGATTGTGAAGAACTTAGAGGTTTCTATACCATTCACGGAGCTAATCAACTGTGACACCCCCATATTCCAAGTGCCTTACCAGGACCACTTAAGGTATAGAAACGTCATCATATCGGTTACCCGAGGCAATGATAATCATAAGATAATAAAGAAACATACTTTAAAAGTAAATACGGTTTAATTGATTACATGTCAAAACCAAAACTGGTAAACTGAAATACAAAGTTCCCAAAAATGTCTACTAGCAAAACTGTCGTAACTATAAGACATCGTCTGACACAGCGGAAGACTCTTCTAACAGCCACGTGATGACTCATCCCAGCTATCCCATATGCGTCATATCATACCTGCTCAATAACTGCTCACCATCCCCGAATGGATCACCATAGTTTTTAAAACATTTAAATGGGGTCAATACTAATTACACAACACAAAGCCACAATGAAACAAGTATACAAACAGCTCAACAACACAGCATCCTCCAAATCCATAATCAATCTCCACACAACTGACTACACACTAAAGTGTGTAGTCCTGCCAGAGTACCCATCACAACAAGTACTCCACACCGCCAGTGGGAGACCGCAGCCGTACCCACCAAATCCCCGCTCATCAACCACTGAGCGATAAACCCAAGTTTCCTTAATGTGCACATCCCCTCCTATGGCGGGTTCCACAGAGGGCGAACCAAGGGCGTGAAGCCACTCCCGCAAGTGACTCCACTCAGCCAGGGATGCGCCCCGAATATCACAGACAGTTATACAACAACAATCAACAATATAAACCAACAACCGTTACAATCACCAGCAATATAATTAATCAATAACCACAATACCACCACCACACACATCATGTAACTAATACTGAGTAGGGAAATCCTACCTGGAAAGCAACACGAAATCAGACGATCTAAGCAGCTACTTAGAATCTCTCCTCAACAAAACCTCCTCCTATACATATATACATATTATCACTACCGTAACCACATAATCACAAAAACCACCAAATCCCCAAATTAGGGTTTAACTAACATTAACCAAATGATATAAAAATGATATGTAGAACTTACCCACGATACAAGGATAAAAAAGGTGTAAAGAATGATGAAAACCGACACCTCTAGCTCCGGGATTTGCTAATAATGCGAAGGAACAAGATAACGTAACTTGAAACATCTCTTGACTGTGATTTAGGTTTTGTAAAAGTGGTTAAAGAAAGATGACATAACTTAATATATATTAATCCGCATTATTAACAAACCCGTCGCCAATCACCCGCAAACCGACTTACTCGATCGTGTAAGTCACTTACTCGATCGAGTAACCCTTACACGATCGAGTGCCAAGTTTACTCGATCGAGTACCCTACATGCAGACTATTGTTTCGCATAAAATCCAACTTACTCGATAGAGTAAGCCCTACTCGATAGAGTACCCTCAGACATATAAAACCATAGTATTACAGTCTTCCCTCCTTAAAAAGAACTTCGTCCCCGAAGTTCAAACCACAACCAAAACAAAAGCACACTAACATCCTCCCGACACAACAACACAAACAATACTCAACATAAAAGTCCACAACATACTTCCCAAACCCACTTAACCCGACTCAAAAAAACTACTAAGTATATCAAAACCAACATAAAACATGTAAAAACTCTATGCGACCATCTCCTACCCCCCTAAAAGAAAAAAAAGGTTACGTCCCCGTAACCATACATACCTGATAAAAAAGAGACGGGTACCGCTCTCTCAGAGCCTCTTCCGCCTCCCATGTAGCCTCCTCAACCTCATGGTTAGACCAAAGAACCTTAAGCAACACTGTCTCACCATGTCTAGTTTTCCTAACCTTTCGATCAAGAATCTGTTTAGGCACCTCAAGATAAGACAAGGACTCATCCAGCTCTATGTTCTCTATCTCTAACACATGTGACAGATCACTAACTTACTTTCGCAGCTGAGATACATGAAACACATTATGCACCCTATCCAAAGCAGACGGTAAAGCCAACCGATAAGCAACCTCACCCACACGATCTAAGATCTCATACGGTCCTATGAACTTCCGACTCAGCTTCCCTTTCTTACCAAATCGCATGACCCCACGCATAGGAGACACTTTCAAAAGAACCTTGTCCCCAAACTGAAACTCTATATCCCGGCGATGTAGATCTGCATAACTCTTTTGTCGATCCTGGGCCGCTCTCATCCTCTGTCTGATCAGCTTAATCTGTTCCACCATCTCATGTACCATCTCTGGTCCCAAAACCACTGCCTCAGCACTATCGTCCTAACAAATCGGACTCTTACACCTCCTCGCATATAAAGCCTCAAATGATGCCATGCCAATACTGATGTGATAGCTGTTGTTGTAGGAAAACTCAATCAAATCCAATCTCTGCTCCCAGTTACCACCAAAGCCCATAACACAAGCTCGCAACATATCCTCTAGAGTCTTGACGGTCCTCTCAGTCTGGCCATCTGTCGCAGGATGAAATGTTGTACTCATCTTTAAGGTAGTTCCCAAAGACTCCTGCAACTCTTTCCAAAACCGTGAGATGAACCTCGAATCTTTATCAGACACTATGTCCTTAGGCACCCCATGTAGTCTAACCACGTTCTTCCGATAAGCCATAGCTAACTGTGTCTTAGTCCATGTATCTTTTATTGGCACAAAATGAGCTGACTTGGTCAGTCGGTCCACTATAACCCATATCATATTGTTACCCTGTTGACTCTTCGGTAAACCCACGATAAAATCAATAGAAATAGACTCCGACTTCCACTCAGGTACCTCAAATTACTGAATCTTACATTATGGTCGTCGCTGTTCCCCTTTCACTCTCTGACAAGTCAAACAACGAGCCACGAACTCAGCTGTTTCTTTCTTCATCCCAGGCCACCAGAAAGTCTTCTTCAAATCTTTGTATAGCTTGTCACCGCCTGGTTGTACCGAGTATGGTGTACAATGAGCCTCTGTCATGATCATATTTTTCAACTCCTCATCATTAGGATCACACCACCTCCCATCAAATCTCACACTACAACCTGTATGAATAGAGAATCTAGACACTGTCCCTTTCTCTACTACAGCTCTCCACTCCTCAATCTTAGGTTCCAACGCCTGTTTACTGCGAATGTCATCATAAAGGTCTGGCTCCACTGTCAAATCTCCCCTAGCATCCCCTTTCTGGATCATATGTATCCCAAACTTCCCCACATCATCTCTCAATCTCATCAAATATATAACCGTCCATAAAGAATACACACTCTTCCTGCTCAAAGCATCTGCAACCACATTGGCTTTCCCTTCATGGTATATGATGTCCATGTCATAATCACCAATCAACTCCATCCACCTCCTCTGTCTCATGTTCAACTCCTTTTGAGTGAAGATGTACTTGAGACTCTTGTAATCTGAATATACCTTAAAGGTCGCCCCATATAGGTAATGCCTCCAAATCTTAAGAGCAAACACAACTGCACCCAACTTTAGATCATGTGTAGGGCAATTCTCCTCATAAGGCTTCAATTTCCTAGAAGCATAGGCAATCACTTTCCCATTTTACATCAACACACAACCCAACCCATTCTTTGAATCATCTGTATACACCTCAAAGTTCTCACTCCCTTCAAACAATGCTAAGATTGGAGCTGTGGTCAAACGCTCCTTTAATGTTTGGAACGCCGTCTCACAACTTTCATCCCAGTAAAACCTGTTCTCTTTCCTCATCAAAGCTGTCATAGTCTAGCTATCTTGGAGAAATCTTTCACGAACCGTCGATAATACCCTGCTAAACCCAAGAAACTCCTGATCTCAGCCACATTCTTTGGTGCTTCCCACTTGGTAACTACTTCAATCTTTGCAGGATTCACAACAACCCCTTTCTTTGAAATCACATGCCCCAGAAAAGCAACCTCCTCTAACCAGAACTCACACTTGGACAACTTGGCATACAACTGATGATCTCGCAAGGTCTGCAACACAATCCTCGAATGCTCCTTATCCTCCTCTTTAGTCTTAGAAAAGACTAAGATATCGTCTATGAAAACCACCACAAACTTATCCAAGAACTGACTGAAGACCCGGTTCATCAAATCCATAAACACAGCAGGTGCATTAGATAATCCAAACGGCATCACCACATACTCATAATGACCATACCTCGACGTGAAAGCTGTCTTTAGTATGTCCTCCTCTTGACTCTTCACCTGATGGTAACCCGACCTCAAATCAATCTTAGAAAGACTACTGCACCGCTCAACTGGTCAATCAAATCATCTATCCTTTGCAAAGTATACTTGTTCTTTACCGTCACTCTGTTCAACTCCCTATAATCGATGCACAACCTCAAGCTCCCATCTGTCTTCTTCACAAAAAGAATTGGTGCTCCCCACAGTGATACACTAGGTCTAATGTATCCCCTCTCAATCAAATTATCCAGCTGCTTCCTTAACTCCTCCAACTCCTTAGGACCCATACGGTACGGTGCCTTACAGATTGGCCCTGTTCCCGGTTTCAGCTCAACACTGAAATCTATCTCCCTCTTCGGTGGCAACCGAAGAATCTCCTCTGGAAAGACATCTGGAAACTCGCCCACCACTGGTATCTACTCAACTGTCGGACTCTCCACTCTATGATCCCTCACATGGCATAAGATCAACGGGCACCCCTTCCGCGGATAAGACTTCAAGGTCACTGCTGCAATCAAATTAACTTTGGGGTTGACAACAAACCCACGATAAGACACACTAATCCCCTAAGGACCTCTCAAAGAAACTCTCTTCTGATGACAATCTATCTTAGCCTTGTACTTTCCCAACTAATCCATCCCGATTATTATCTCAAAACCATCTAATGGGAATTCCAACAAGTCTACAGGTAGATCAACTTGTCCAACTATCCTGGGCACACCTCTATACAACCTCCCACAAGATACAGACTTACCCGAAGGTATAAAAACTTCCTCTTTTATAGACTCATACTCACTCAAACCCAACCTTTTAACATGACTCGATGATAGAAACGACTGTGATGCTCCCGAATCAAACAAAACAAAGGTAAAAACTCCATTAACAAGAAATGTACCCGTGATAACGTGAGCATCATCCTCAGCTGCTTTCTTCTCCATCATAAACAGCTTGCCACTGGACTTCTGCCCACATCCCTGGACAGTACTAGCTGAGGTAGTCGGTTTAGCACCCGACCCCTGGTTGTTGTTGGTGTTTGTAGCCGGTTTCTGATAAGAATTACCGCCATTGCGGTTAGCCCAACCGTTGTTGCTCTGACCTCCACTGTTGTTCCGTGACCCAGTCGGCCTATTACTAGCATAACTCTGCGCAGGACCCTGTGATAAATTCCCCTGTGACGGTCTCTGGAAACCCCCACTCATTGCACTGGTGCACTCATGTCTGTTGTGGCCCACACCACCACAGTTATAACAGGTCATACCCCAACTACCACCACCACTACCACGGCCACGCCCATATGAAGCCCCAGCACTAAACCCCGAGCCCGAAGAATATGCTCTCACTTGATTATGGTTACTCTTCTTGTAGCTGGACTGACCACCACCGTCGCTCTCAGCTTTCCTCTTCTCAGCACCCCTCTCCTTGGTCATCTCAACCAATCTCTCAGCCCTCTCAGCTCGCTCATAGACTTCCTTTACATCTGTAAGGACTCCCACCGGTAACTTCTCCATAATTTTGGGGGTTAACCCCTTCTTAAACCTCAAAGCTAAGTTCTCCTCACTCAGCCCCATGTCCTCAGCATACCCGGACTTCCCATTAAACTTACGATAGTACTCAGCTACCGTCATATCGGATATCATCTTAAAATCATCAAATTATTTTCTCAACTTACTCCTCACATGTTCCGACACAAACTCACGCCTCATAGCTTTCCTGAACTCATCCCAAGGTATTTCAGGTAGCCCATGCTTCATATACATCTCCCTAACACTCACCTTAACCTTATCCCACCACTCACCGGCCGCTTCCCTCAAGTAGAACGCAGCTTGTTCCACTTTCATCTCCTCCGGGCAATGAACTAACTCAAGAATGTTCTCCATTTCTCTGTGCCAATTATCCAGCAGAATTGGCGCCCCAGTCCCCTTATACTCCTTAGGGTTGAACCTAGCTATGTGAATGCTGATTTTGGAGTGATCAGCATCCTTATCCTTTCCCACTCTTTTCAAAGCTTCTGTAAGAGCATCTTGGTGCTCCAACATCTTCACTATGTCATACACGGTCATACTCTCACCTCTAGAATACAAGGTGGTTATTTTCGGCAACATCTTGTATCTATATAAGAAAAGGTAGATATAAACACATATCCCACATCTCAAAACACGCATGCGACCTGTATAAAACCCACTCGATCGAGCCCCTACACCTACTCGATCGAGTTGAGGTCACTCGATCGAGTTGCCCCACCTACTCGATCGAGTACCTCGACTCCAGAACCTGATCAGAGAACTCACGAAAACACACTCGATCGAGCTGACCCCACTCGATCGAGTGCCCCTAGCTACTCGATCGAGCGCCCAAAAACCTGCTTCTGCCCAGAAAACATAAAACTACCTACTTGATCGAGTCAACCCCACTCGATCAAGCCTTTCACCTACTCGATCGAGTGCCCCCACTCGATCGAGTCATGCGGACTCCTATAACTACCCGCATGCTTATCTTTCTTTCCTAACTTTATATACAACTTTTATACAACCAACATAACGACAACAACAATATATATATATATATATATATATATATATATATATATATATATATAAATAGGATCCTGTGCGAACCTAAAGTTCGGTGCGAACTAAAAATCCCAACCCCTTACTCAATCAGATTTAGACACTCCCGTTATTTTCCTTTCTCCCATTAAAACTCACTCTCACTCTCTCTCATAACTAACGACGACGGCGACGGATCTTCGTCTTCTCTGCGACGTTGACGGCTCTACGTCTGCTCTGCGACGGTGACGACATATCTTTCTTCGATCCTTACTGTATGTTTCCCCCTTTTGCAACCCTAATTTTTCCCGATTTTCATTGTTCAACTGCAGTTGTGATTATTTTTCCCTTTTTCATTATTATAATAATGTTAAATTTTCATTTTCACAAGCTATTAGTTGGTACAACTGTTCAATCCTTTATTCTTTGTGCATTTGTTGATACAATTTTAGTTCCGATTATTTTTCAAATCGATTGTCCTGGAACCTAGGTAGTGAAAGCCTGAGTTTATCTTGTCAAGCTACTTAGAATCCTTTATGTTGTCGTATACACTCATTCGTTATGCTAGATACACCCTATTAACTTGTATATTTCCTCAGATTTCATCTCATTCTCTGTATTTTTGTCTTGGGGTACGTAGATACAGTTTGAAATGCTTTGAGAAACACACCTTCAGCTGGCTATATACACTTTACTTTGTCATTGTTAGACATTGTTTACAATGTTGATTTTTGCCTTACTTTTCTTTTTTCATTTGTTTTTTGTATTCCTGTCTGTTGTGAGAAAATATTGGCCAACATGGACAATGTAATTTACCTTTGACTCAATGAACCAAAACCAAAAGCGTCGTCTATATACAAACCCCGCAATTTATTTGCTCAACCTAGATACAATCCTTCACATAGGTATATACACTCAATTCTCAAGCTAGATACACCCCTGTTAACTTTTGTTTGGGTTGCTAGATACAGTTTGAAATGCTTCTAGAAACACACATTTAGGTGGCTATATACACTTTTTAGTCCATTTTTTATATTCATCGCTTACACACATTTTCGTAATTTTTTGTGTCACTAATAGTTCTATTTTCAGTTGTTTCATATCCAAGTATGTCAACTTGGTGCAATGGTTGTGTTGTCAATCTTCTTGATGAGGATCAACAGTCGTTTCGTGCCCTTTATGTCAGTGAGAAACAATCAGCTATGGGTTCCTGTTTTTCTCCGTTAAAGGACGTTATAGTGACTGGCCGTCACTATCAAGCATATGATTCTGTGTTTAATAATCAAGATCTTATGCATAAAATCTTCTCTAAAATTGATCTTCATGAAGATAAAGCACATATGGCGCTCGTATGTCAAAATTGGGCTCAATCAAGCTTCGATACACCCAAGTGCACCTGGTGTTAGCATGGCTTATTGGCTTCTCAGTAGACATAAATGATGTGAATGGTGTTCGCATTATTCGTAGGGGTCCTAGAATAGTCTTCCAAACATGCAAATGTTTCTTAACGGAGGATATGATTGCCAAATTCTTAGTGCATTTTCAGCAAGCAAAAAATCCATCTCAGAGTACTCATCTTACTGTTCTTGATGATGTTGCACGCGCCAAAGTGAATGGGTCGTTGCATGCTTTAGCTGCTTCTAGTGAGGAACGAGATAGAGCCATTGACATTGCTGCGGACTTACTAGTCACTCGTGACAACATATCCTTTCTTGATTTACCTTTGATGTTGTATATATAGCTCATGTGTTCCCACTTTTTGTAATTAGGGTTTTGCATGTTTAGGTTTTAATGTGGCCCTTTAGGTAGCTGTCTACTTGTTTATTAATTATAATCTGATGTCTCAACAACCTTCTTAGTTTAACATTTTGGATAATATTAAATTTAATGTAATCCCTGTACTTTATTTTCAATATGGAATGGTTCACTTTTTCTATGAACTTGTTATGTATTTCCAAATGCAATGTTCTTTACTTATGAGTTTTCATTGACTTTTACATCTGTTATACTTCCTTCTGTTGTTACAATTTTATTTTGTTACATTTTTTAGGATACCCTGCCCCCCTACTTTTCTTTTTGTATTCTGCCGCTCTTAACTAGATACATTTTTTTGATGTTGCTAGACACACACCTTCACCTAGCTAGATACACTTTCTCCCCTCTCTATTACTAACGAGTTCCGCTTTAGTTAATAACTAGGTACACATCTTTAATCAGCTGCATACACTGTTTTAGATCTGGCAGATACACACCCATAAGATAAAGTTGGCTAGATAACCTTTCTCTATTGATTTGTTTTAAGATACATACACTTTGTGAAGTCACTAGTTACACATTTTCGGGCTGCTACATACACTGTTTTGCCAGCTAGATAGACTTACCTTAGTTCTGAGATACATGACTTTTGGCAGTTACATACACTTTTCTAAACTGCTAGACACACATATTTGATCAGCTACATACATTGTCTTAATGTGCTAGATATACAACTACAAGATAAAGCAATATAATATGGAGATAGAAGATAAACTTGGCTATTTATCTTTTACCTTGTTTTATCTGTTTGGAGGTATATACATTGTTTTGAGCTGCTAGTTACACATCTTAGGGAAGCTACATACAAGGTAAAGAAAGTAGTTGTCGGGTTCACGACTTTGGGCATTCCCATACACTTTCCTACAACACTAATCTCTTGCTTTACATATACAGAAATGATGGATTTAACGATCAGCAATCATGGTGCGAGTACAAGCAAAGAACAAGCTATTACTGAGGCAAAACTATGTAAGAGAACCACTAAAAGGAAGAGAAATGATGATGATGGTGGTGGACATTGTTTTCTACGTACTCGTATGTCTCCAAAAATGCTGATGTCATTTATCAACAGTGGTTTAAGTGAGAAACAAGTATCTGATATTAAAGATATGGGATTTGGTGGCCTTCTCACTCTCAAGACAGATATGGTGCCGGGTGCTCTTGGTCATTGGCTTGTTACCCGTTTTAATGCTGCGTCTTGCTCTTATATGAAAGGTCAGTTTCATATAACAGATGAAGATATTCATTTGACGACCGGTATTCTAATCAGTGGAAATGAAGTCCAAATAGCTTCCTTAAATGATAAAGATAAGGATTTTCTTGAGTTGAAGAGTAGTTGGATGAAACAATTTGATAAAGAACCGGGCACAGTGGAGACTAAGGACATCCTTAGTCTGCTTATCACGCAAAAGGAGGGCGGGGAGCAGTTTAAAAGGAACTTCATTGTATTTGTTGTTTCTACTTTTCTTATGGGTGTAAAGGGGACCCTTGCAAGTCTTCGAGTCCTGAAATGTCTTAAGGATGTTTCATCTGTTCAAATGTTAAACTGGAGTGGGTTTACCAGAAAACAGTTTATTGAAAGTGTTGACTCGTGGAGAAGTTTGAAGAATGATTGGTTTGGAGGTCCCATCATGGTTTTTGTCTTTTGTTATTTAGATAGGGTGTCCTACAAGTTTTTCTCGCCTCGTGTCTTCCCCACGCTAGCAAATTGGACAAAAGTTAAAATTTCAGAGAGGCTTAAGATTGAGATGCAAGATGGGTTTGGAACAGGAGTTGTTCTTCCTCGGATTGTCAAGGGTGTAGTTAAGGAGATAAGTTTCATTGTTCCATCAGCAGTGCCTGAGTATTCTAATCAGCAAAAACAGGAGTCTGGTGATGAACTGAAGGCTTCCTCAAAGGCCGGTCGACCGATACTAAGCTGGATAAAAATGCTATCATAGGTTAAGTAGAATCTGCAACTATTCTTGCAGATTCTTATGCAATGTTCACAAATTCTTTGGAAGCAGCCAAAGTTGTTCACCCTGACTCTAAACTTTTACAACATCTAGCTTTAATGGATGAAGCTCTTGGTGCATGCTGTCCTTCATCACAACCAACAGATGACACTGAAAAAGATAAAGAAAAGGAAGCAGTTTCTAATGAAGATGAACATGACAGTCAGAAATCTAATCCATGGTCTAAGCTAAATGGCAAGTCATTTGAATCTGAAGATGAGTTGTGGGCAGCTGTTGTAAAATTAGAAACTGCCTTGGGAAAATGGCAGGTTAATGTTCAAAGTAATGTTAACAAGAAAAGGAAATATACTATCGGTTTCTGCCAGTCACAAGAGGAGTTGTGTGAACCGTTGAATATTGATAAAACAGCTAAAGCTTCAACTTTGTTCCGTCGATCACCAAGGTTTACACACCAGTCCCCTTCATGTAAACTTCAAAGTTCAGAACCACATCAAGTTGTTGAGAAAAAGTTACACGAGGATGGTTTACACATTGCAGACGAACATATGGAGAGTAATGTTCTGAAGAAATCAAAATCGCTTAACCTTTTCGATTCCAAGACTCCACTCCCGACTTGCCAAAGTCAACTTCTCTTATCCTTCTGGACTCTCACCAAAAAGGACTTGTTTGAACCGCTGAATTTTGAGAAAAGAGCAGAAGCTTCAACCTCAATCCGTCGATCACCAAGGTTTACACACCACTCCCCATCAGCTTTTACACCACCTTCATTCAAACTACTAAGCTCAGAATCAGAAGAAGATGTTGTTAAAAATATGTGTGATGGTTTACACGTTGGAGATGAAAACGTTGTAAAGAAAGCAAAATCTGCTAACCTTGTGGATTCCATCATGGTGCGTCTGAAGAAAGCAGAATCTGTTCCATCCGAAAAATTGTCTAAGTCAACTTCTCCTATCCTTGTGGAATCTGAGTCACAAAAGGAGGAGTCACAAGCGGGAACCTCATTTCGTCGATCGCCAAGGCTTATACACGACTCCCCACCAGTGTTTACTCCTCCTGTGTGTCCATCACCTGATCCCTTGACTCCAACTGAATTCCCACTAGTTATTAGCTCAGAATCACAAGAAGATGTTTTGCAAAAGATCGTTGATGATGCTTTAAATATAAATGTAAATGTGGAGCCACTTGAAGCTGTACCACTTTTTTCTTTGCCCCCAGATGAACCAACAAGGGCTAAGAGGGTTAGAGTTCAGACAGGAGCTTTTCGATCTCCTTTTCTTCAAAGAAGTATCAGACTTGACGGCAAGGTGAATAAAAATGAGAGAGAAGCACTGGACTATGTATTTTCAGAATTTTCTGATGACAGGTTTGTACGGTACTTCAAATTTCTTGCTAGATACATTCCAAACAATTCTTCATTTCATATTTATAGTTAGGTAGATACAGTCATTACTTTTCTTAATTTATTTTCTCATTTCATTTTGATTGAACAATTATGTATGCAGTGAGATCCTGTTCAAAATTGGTACAGACATTTAAGTTACTCGAGCAAATTTGAAGATGCTAGTATCAGGTGATATAGTGCCTAAACAAGTGATACATGCCTGGTGTTGCGTTTTGAATAAATGTGAAACAATTAGAGCACATACTTCACCTTCTAGGTTGTATCTCCCACTGTCTAGTGAAGTAAGTTCTCAAATTGATGACAATTTTACGGGGGCATCTTTGGTAAGTATTTACATTTGCTAACCTTCTTGTATGGTTTTCTGATATAGACATTTTTTAAGAACAAATATTATACATTTGCAGATCTTTGTACCTATAGTTTCTGAGAAGCCATTTGCAATGTGTTTCAACTTCCTAACAAAGAAGTTGGAAATCTTGCATTTGATGAGGCCAGAGATGGTAAATTTTGCACCAAGTATTGAGCCTACGGTATCCACATTTCAGCCTACTTGTTTTGTTGATCCTATCATACGATATTAATATTATTTGCATTTTTGAGAAATGTTTGAATTTATATGTCCTATGCAGAAAGACTTTGTTATTAAATGCTTGCTCAAGAAAATGCCGTCTATAGTAGCTGTCCGTGACATGAAGCCAGAGGAGATTATCCTGAGGTCAAATCTTGGTAATGGAAGTGATTCAGGAATTTACCTCATGCGGTTGTTGGAGAAATACAAAGGAGAAAGAAGGACTTGTGTGTTGGGACTCCAAGATGTAAGCTGCTTTACAATGTTTTTCCCTATTCATTTACTTGTATGTATATGAGTAGTATAAATCAATGTTCCTTGTTTTGTAGAACAACCAAGTTAAGGTTTTTGGTACAAGGGCATGCTATGAGTTGTTGTCTTTTGCTGGTAATCAAGACATCCAAAATCTAAGAAAGAATCCCAGAGGTGCCACCAAGGATACCCGTCAATGTCAGTTGCTAGACACAGAAATATTGGCTCGGGTAATCAATGCCCGCAAGGATGACAAGTAATTTCTAAACTTTTATTACATATTTGTTTGATTTTTGTTTTAGAAGTTGTGCTAATTGTATTGGTTTGTAGGTATTTGGATGAAATTATCGTGGCCACTGAATGGATGAATGTCTGCCGAAAAGCAATGAAAAGTTTGCAAAATCGTCAATGGATAAGGGATACGGTTAGTATATAAACATTTTTCATTTAATCGACCAGATAGGTGATCAAAATTTTGTAACAATATTTACATTTGTAGGTGATTGACATGTTTGGTGTGATGTGTACATATAATCGACCAGATATTCTGTACTTGCCTTCAACTGTGAGGGTATGTATCTAAGTAGTACATTTTGAATTTACTTTTTACTTTTCCCTTTTTTACTTCATTTTTCTGAGGAATAATATGTCATCTCAACTATGTTCCAAAAGAAAAAACAGATGTCATATATTTGTTAGTATAGTTTATTAACTTATTTTTTAAATTTGTCAGTATGCTAAGCCACAATTAAAGGTTAACGAGGTAAACTTTGTTTGGTGCCCTCATCTTAAGATGCACTACACGCCAAAAGATGGAGCTACTATTGAGAAGGTAATGTTACTAATGTCCAAACTGTGATAATATATGCATAAAATACTAATTACCATGCATATCCTAGTTACTTACCTATGTAAATCATTTTGCTTTTATGTAGGTTTTTTTCACAATCGGCAAAGATGATAACCATTGGTTAGCTTGTGTGTCTGATCTCAAGGAGGAGAAGAACTACATTTTGGACTCTCTCAAGAAATATAAGAAAAATGATAAGAAAGTCAGGAGGAATATAATACTTATGTGGAGGATATTGTATGGTCGCCATTTTTTATTTTAATTCAGTCTAGAAGTCACAATCTAAGATATTCATACAAGTATTTTTGTTGATTGTTTGTTGTTCACAGATAGTCAATTTTGCAAATCAGATACCGAGCACCAATGGTTACAAGCGCGTCAATGCCATCAGTTTGTTTCCTACTGAAGTGAAGGATGTCCCTCAGCAAGCAAACACGTTAGTTTTTTTTTTTTTTGGTTAAATGTGAGCTTTTGTATTAATAAAGGAGATATTACAAGATAAAGCATTTCATGTGTTAGTTATAGGGAAACCAACACCATTACATGAGACAAAGATTTAACTTGGCTAACCAATCTCTATTCTTTAACTTATCTATGCTATCTATTTTGTGAATGATTCTTTGACGAACTTGGGCTATGATCTCAGCAACACGTTAGTTTGTTATATATTTTTGTGTTATTTTTTGCTTAATGTTAATTATTTTAATATCATTTTCAATATCATATGTTGCTTGAATAGTTTTGACTGCGGAGTATATGTCATGAAGTGTCTGGAAGGTGCAATGTTCAATACAGATTTGTGGACGGACAAGAAACATTACAAAGTGAGTTTAATGGACTTGATAATTCATATATGTTTTATCTTAAATTTTCTGCCATTTTATCTTAAATTTCTGTCATTTCTGTCCCATGTTTTAAGAGATTCGACCAGCTTTACATTACCTGTTGTAAACGGACTGTAATGATACCCTAAATGCACCCATGCTAAACTGTTATGTGGGAAATGCACCCTGTCTTTAAGAAAAGCACATTAGCGTTAATACACTCAGGGAAGAATTATGGGAACAACTTGAATATCCCTAGTCCAGTCAACAGAATCACTAAAAATGAAGACTGCTTGGACCCTGGTGGAGGATATGTACTTCTTTCGGGCTGCCATTTTATCTTAATTTTCTGCCTTTTTTTTTATTTTGCAGGACTTGATTGCTTATCGTCGACAAATTATGTTGCAGCTGATAAAATGGGAGAAAAACACTTCTCAGGTATCCTTTTTCTGTATTTTTATATGTTTGATTTGTCATCTTAGGAGTCGTTCGTGTTGGTACAGTTTTTTAATTGCTAGATACACTCCTTCAAAGTTGATACATACACTTTTTTAAATTGTTAGATACACTTTTTAAACTAAAAAAAAAAAAGTCAAAAACTTGAACAAGGGGTAGTTTAGTCATATTAGGTGCGATGAGCGAAATTAGGATTTCGTAGTCAATATTTTTTCATTGTTCAGGGAGATGATCTCCCATGATAGTTTCTCGTTTCGCGTTATGCTGCTTGTAAGTTATAAGTCTTAATTCCATTAGTCTACTGAAAGACGTATCACATTTGAATTATTGTGTCCGAATGCTGTAATTAATTTAATGGTCAACTGAAAGGAAGAAACAGTAGGAAGGAAAAGACTAAAACTTCAATCATGAGGTGATGAGAAAAAGAGGGAAGAGTGTGAACCTTGCGGTTTTCTCGAGATGCCTCATCGGCACCAAAGAATTGCGATTACGTTTTTTGAGTTGTAATCTTTATAAATTAAATATGAAGTTCCGTTAGTCTACTGGAAGACGTATCACTTTTTTCAGGTTGGCTACATTATGTTTTTTGAACCGCTAGATACACTCGTTAAGATGGCTGCATACACTATAGTCTGTCACTACATACACCTTACACTTCCATATGTTGCTTTAAAATAATTTAACCTCATGTCATTCTTTTTTTAATCTCCAGGCGATTTTTCACAATGGTTGATGATGAAGATTATTGGATTATTTTTTTTAATCAAGCCTCATTTCAAAGGATTCGGCATCAGTTCACATTTTTATTTTTCTTGCAAGAGTGGTTGTACTTTGAAGAGGTTGATTAAGTCGGGGTGACTTTTGTCTAGTATTTCACATTTTTTAGTTTCCTTATGCTGTTTGTATCCTTTCAAAGGAAATAACTTGGAACATCTGTGGGCAACTAGATACACTTGTTTGGACTGCTAGCTACACTTGTTCGTACTGCTAGATACACTCCTTCATTATTTTTAGAAAAAGATGTTCGATACAAACGCCATCTTTGTAGGAGAATTCAGAACTTTTTGTCCATTTTTCCATCTAAGAATATGAAAAATTTAAGACTAAATTTATATAAAAGAGATGATGTGTTTTCCTAGTTTATATAAACAAGTATACAATGACGCATTGTGACCATACACTTTTTCGGGCTGGTAGTTACATTCCACGAGTCCATAATAAAGAAAAAAAATGATTTGGTTGGAGTAATTTGATGTTCAAGAGTTCATTGTGACCATACACTTTTCCGGCTAATTGAAATTCTGTTATTAGTATTAAATTATCATACTTGACACTTTTGATCAAGTTGTCTATAAAATCAGAGTAACAGAATGAGGAAAACTTACTATAATGCTTGACACTTCATAACAAATAAACAACACAAAAATTGAAGAAATTTGAAATGTAGTACTCCGTAATAGTTTTGCATAACATGCGACAAACAAAGGATAATTACTAATTACCGATCAAAATGTGGATTGTAGCCCATCTTTGAAGTTATAAAATATAACCAACATTATAAAAAGTGCAGTACAAATTAATAATCCGGAAAGTAATTGCGGATTTCAAAACGAATATCACTGAAAACATCATTATCACCTTCAACCCAATCCACCGGGTCGTTTTCCCATGCAAGCGGAATTGTCCCGAACTCAAAGGAAGGCCCCTGAGCATACAAATATGCCACCAGTCCCAAATCATCTCTATTAGCAACCCATAAATATGGTCCTGACGGAGGTTTAACGTTTTCAAACCACCACCTCGAAGCTTCATTATTAGAAAAAGCGCGCTCCAGTTTGCGAGCTTGACGGAAGCATTCGCGCTCATCTCCCGCTCCAAACTCAATCATTGCATGTCCCTTGAACGACCCATTGGAAGAAATAGCCGGGTGGATAGCTTGAACTAAATTTAATCCAGCACCCCGAATAACTTCTACTAATCTGTCAAGATCATATGAGAGAGTTTCCTTTCCAAACCCATCTCTTGTTCTTGGAAAATTATAAAGAATACACATCACAGGTTTGACGTACAATATTTCGGAATGGCGTCCGAAACTTTCTATTTTATCATAGGATGCATCAGATTCATAGGATGCATCAGATTCATAGGTTGCATCAGACATAATTAGGGGATGATTGAGTATGCAGTTATGGAAAGTGATTTGGTGTAGTTTCAGTATAGATTAAGTTTGAAGTTTTTTTAAACAAACACATGAAAACCTATTTATATAGGAATAATTAAAGCAGATGCAATGCATCCGATGAATCTGATGCATAGAAACGTTTGGTGCATCCTATGAATCTGATGCACAGAAATAATCTGATGCAATGCGTCCAATTAAGTTTGAATTTTTTTGAACGAATGAATGTTTGGTGTGAAACCAAGAGAAATGTGTAAATGTGTGGTAAATAGAAACGTTGTAAATAGTCAATGTTTTTATCAAGTTATTTTTATAAAGGTCAACAAAAAAGAATCCAAAAAGAATTGACACAAATTCTTACTTAAGACGGGCACTATCCGTTTTAAGTTGTAGACGGATACCATTTTGTGAGACAAAATGCCCAAATAGAGGATAGTGGGAGGCACATGGGGGTGCCCCCACTTGTCCCCCATATTCGTTTTGTGAGTGTAACTACCCGCCTTAAGATTCGACCCGTCTTAAGCAAGACCTACTCATTTTTAAAATAAAGAACTTAATCTTCAATTTGTATTTATATTTTATTTTTAATTATGTGTGTCACACCTCGACTTTTGAGGGTACACAATAAAAGTTTGTATAATAATAGAGAAGCAAAGTGTTTGAACAGTAAACGTGAGACATTAGACAACGAAATAACACTTCGCAACTTGGGCAATTTCTAATATCATGATGCGTTAATTAAACATACTTCTTAGAAGTCTTTACTTACTTTAATTTGATGTTCAAGAGTTCATTGAAATGATGTTGCATCTTAAATTTTGGCTTTTTCAATTTTTCGGAATCCTATTTTTTTTAACTGCTAGTTTCACTTGTTCAGTTGGCTACATACACTTTGTTTGCCTCCTAGTTACACTCCTTCCGCAGCTACAAACACTCTAGTCAGGCCACCTCCCTATTTGAATACAATGTATACACTAACCCCCTCTATACTCCGTCAATCCATAGTCAGTATAAAAACAGCGTAAAAACGTACATAAAAAAAAAGTTGGAAGTTAATACAAAACCAGTCTTTCCAAAAACTACATAAACCAAAAACCCATTGAAATCGGTTTTTTAAGTGAGTACATAACATTACAAAACATAACAGACTTTTTTGAGTGACATCTACAAATGCCACATATACCACAAACCCACTGAATTCAGTTTCAAGGCAGTCGACTCGGGCAATTTCTACTATCATGGTTACTCATTTCACCGCAAGCACGGCATTTTCTCAAAGGCTTTGCATTTTCCAAGACTGCCTTTTCCTTGTTTGATGTTATCCTCTTTCCCGATCCCTTATTCTTGCACTTCTCTGGTGGTAAAACAAGAATTTTGATTGGAATTTTTGACCCAAGAAGCATCTCAATCTCAGCTTTCTTATCTTTTGACTTTCCCGACTTAATTGAAATAATCAACTTTTCATTGAAACTCCGGAGCAATTGAAATAGCGCATCAGAATGTTCCTCACTATCCTCAACAAGTGAGACTGCACTAAATAACTCCGACCATAATTCACTTATATTGTTCTCGCGACTTTCGATTGACACACAATCGCCTAGTACAGTTTTTCCAACAACAAGAGAAAGAGGGTGGGAGGTTGCAGATTTGCTCCATCTCAGTGCTAAATACTCTTTAGGTATATGATCAAACCCCCTATCTTTCAACACCCATAAAATGTGCCTACAGAGTATCCCAATTCTTTCAAACATCTTACAAGAACAAGAGAACTTATTATCACTTAAATCAACTTTGTATTCCTTGTCTTTCTCACGATCAATTATTGAAATATTATCATTCGCACCACTTGCATTTGGTGATGGTAAATGGCCACAAGTATAACATGCTGCTTGGACTTCTACTTGGAAAATATAAAATATAATGATTTTGTAAAACTCAGAAGCTTGCTTTTGTAAAAGGAGAGGGGTTGTCAATTTTGGATAACAATTCTTATCATCAGCCATTACCTTAGAATATTTCCATCTCTGAGCATCCATTGCTGTTTGGAAACGCATCCAAAACTCGACAAGTGTGACATGTGGGTTGGTGAAGTTTCCAAAGAAGCTATTTTCGACTCGATCTTGATGTTGTGCGCAAAATCCCACCCAAATATGTGTCTCTAATGTAAGCATGAATCCAAAGAGCACGGTGCTTAAACATTTTCTTCAACCACTTGTTATCACAAAGCTCATATGAGGAAATTATCGAATTCCATTTCGATTCAAAATCTTCTGGAGTGATTTCTACATCCCAAACAACTGAGTTAATTTCCTTCAAAAAAGTTGTGTCTTGGGAAATCGATGGACCAACCTTGTCAGGCAACTTCTTCATTATATGCCACATACACAATCGGTGGCGTGTTTTGTCACCAAACACACCCTTAACAGCTTTTTTGATGCCTCTACATTGATCAGTTATTATAGTAATAGGATAGCGATCACCCATAGCCGTTACAAAATTTTGAAACAACCACGAAAATGATTCTGCATTTTCGTTTCGTATCAAACCCGCTGCAAAAGTAATGCAACCCTTATGGTTATCAACACCCGTGAAAGGGACAAACACCATTTTATATTGGTTGAAGTTATAAGTGGCATCAACAGAAACAGCATCACCAAAAAGGGCATAATTTTTAATTGATATTGGATCTGCTCAGAAAAGCTTTAGTTATTCTGCTATGATCGTCCACATCAAAGTCAAAATAGAAAGATGGAGACATAGCCTTTTTCTGCATGAAGTTCTCTATTAACATCTGGGCATCATATTCTTTGATGTATTTCTTTACATCCCTTGAAATTTTTTTGAAATCTTGTAAAGAAGCACCCACATTTTTGTATCCCTTCACATACTGTTTGAACATCCTAAATGTTTGCACAGGACCATGGTTTACATGAGCATTATCCATTATCATTTTTTTGTGAACCAAGTTTAAATCCCTACATGGTTTCAAATGTATCATAGTTGTTGGCGTATTCATAGCATGTGAGTGAACCTCAACAAAATCATAAATCTCGTATTCACCCGTTTGAATTCTTCTAAAACTAACCTTAGCCTGACAACCAATTCGCGTAAGGGTCCTCTTTCTTTTTGTACCCTTGTGATTACTTTTGCCTTGTTTATTACATACGCACCACTTGTGTGTAACTATCCCGTCAACTAATTTTGTTGAGTCTAATCTAGTAAGGAACCCACAAACCTTGGCATATTCCTCATAAAAATGTATGCCTTCTTCCAAAGTTGCAAATTTCATCCACAATGCTGGTTTTAATTCTGCTGAGCATCTTGGCAATCCCACTATTTGATTATCGAAATCAACTTCTGGGGTGGCTACAACATCAAAAAAAAAACAAAAGGAAATGATTTTAATTTTATCTGTTACCACCTACACAAGCTTCTTAGACAATACATTACTTAATTAGAAGCTACAATTTAATACCTGGTACATTAGTGACAAGCAATTGATTTTCTTTTGAATTACTTGAAGACGCTTGCACATTAGTAACTTCTACAATGTCTCGCAAAAATCAAAGAAAAGAACTGAATTCTGGAATCAAACATAATCCCAAAATCCTAGGTAGTGGAACACGTAATTTTAATTTGTCAAGTTACATACAATCGTCTACGTAGTTATATACACTCATTTGTGAAGCTATATACACTTTGCTACCTTTTGTTTATTGCACTATTTTCATCCCATTCCCTCTATGCTATCTAAGGGTAGCTAGATACAGTTTTAAGTGCTTCTACAAACACACCTTCAGGTGGCTGTATACATATTTTAGACCATAATTGATAGTCGTTGCTTACAAACAAAACCCAGGATCCCGAAATCAACTACGACGCTTTATCCAAACAGAATCTCTAAATCCAAACAGGGCCTTAATATCTAAGTCGATCAAAGTAATACTCCCCGCAAATTTACAATCATACATTTTTTAATATTGACAAAACACATCCTCAACTACCTAGATACACACACCAATGAAAGCAACTTATTTTGGGTCACAATTAGCAGCAATAATAAAATAATGTATCACGATAATTCCCTTCTTCAAATTATATGTAAACAACAAGATTTGAAGACACATTCATACATCTACATACATACACATTTTTAACTTGCTGGATACAAAGAACATGCAACAAGAGTTACCTATGACTTCGCCATTACCGAATCTTCTTCTTCAATTATTACCATCCAAATAAAAATTCGTTCTTGTTAGATTATTACCCAAATTAGATGGTTTTATCATCAAAGAAACTCTAATTTTTCGATCACAATAATTTTAATCAACTAATGAACCAACAAATCTAGAATCAAAACCACAAAATACCATCTTAAATAAAAAAACTAATCAAGTTAAATTTTTAAGCAAACCCTAAGTTTTTAAATTGGATTTGTTTCAAAATCTTAATTAAAACTTACCTTGAATTTGTATTCCGAGGTGCAATAATGGATTTTGATTGATGCGCAGCAATGGTGTCGGAAAGAGAAACGAAGAAATCAAGATGAGAATTTGTTATCGCATTAATGGAGTTTGAAAGAGGAACGAAGAACTGAGAATTTCGTGTGTTATATAGGGGGTCGGTTAAATGCAGTTCGCACCGAACTTTAGTTCGTACACGACCCTGACTCCTATATATATATATATATATATATATATATATATATATATATATATATATATATATATATATATATATATATATATATATATATATATATATATATAAAAATACATATATACATACGCAACCCTTTATATACTCAAACAAACAACTTTACTTCCATATTTCTAACATGCCACATTATAAAACAAACAACATGCCTTCATTCATCCTATATACAAATCACATAATCATCATCTTCATTCCATACCTCCTATCCCCCACATTCATACATCCACCGATTCACCACATGTTATTATATAGACATACAAACAAGAAGATAACACATACGATTCCGATGTTAGGTTTATATACCTATTATTAGACTCCTCTAATAGTGAACTAATTAACTCATTAATTATTTGTCCTCTAGATCTAGTGCATGCATAACAAAATAAGAGATTTATAAGAAAAACAATGTCCCTTACATTGGTTTTTGGTTCGAAAATATGGGCACAAGTTAGGTCACCATCCTGCACTTGTTCTTGAGCTTAATATGATGGATGATCCTCCTAAGACTCCAAGTATAGAAGACACTCCAATAAGTTGCATCCAAGATTAATCCCAAAAATTCCTACTTATATTAACTAGATATGTAGTAGAAATGTTACCTTAATATTACTAATATTTATATTATTACTACCTCTAGTAATAGTTGGAGAGTATTAGTATTTGATAGAGTTTTTATCAATTTGCATGAGAGGGAAAATTAGTGGATAAACAAATAAAAACCAAGTGGGAAAAATTGAGCAACAAATGCTCTACTTAAGGAGCAAAAACCGGTGCCCCTTATGCATGTGGTGAATCTTTTCCCTTTTGTTTTTACTCATTTGTATAATGTAGGTAGAGTAGTGTAAGAATTAGCATTATTAAAGTTCATATGACAAGTCACTATCATACTCTAACCAAAATAAACAAAAGATAAAAGGAGCATCTTTTGCTCTCTTATTTGGCCGGAAATATGGACCCATTTTGGTCCATTTTTGTCTTTTGTCATTTGTCCCACAAATGCTTATAAGTCATATGTTTAACTATCTTACATAATTAATTATTAATGTAATCATTTAACACTTAAATATTACAATTAATAATATAATATACACTCCACTTTTTGAGTAGTATACTACCATTATATCAACATATAATGGGTCTTTTAATTACTAGTTAGTTAAAATTACAACTTCTTGTAACTTTAAATAAGTATTTACCTCTACCTCAAAACTTATATAATACCTCAACTAATTTAGTAATTTAACACTTAATTACAAAATTAAATCTTATTTAATCACATTACAATAAGACGTTAAATCTCACTCCCATAATTAAGGAATTAATCAATCTGTATCGTATACAATTAATTAAATATCTATTTGGGCCTCATCCTATAGGTGTGACCTAAAGGGATCAACTGACCACCACCGTCGCACGACAGTAATGTCAAACTCTAGTTAGCCAATCATTACCAATTAATGATGATTAGTTGACTATATAAAGAATCATCCCTCACGTATTCTTTTATGAGATTTAATTATGATATTAAATCATGTGATCGCACTATTGTTGAGGACGCATTTTCCAACAATCTCCCACTTGTCCGAGACAAGTGTGCGTCACCAATTCTCTTATCCTATTACAATCTCCCACTCAATGCAAGGTGTCTTGCAGGTCGTACTTACACTTGATCATATCTTGAGTGGTTTCCTCGATCTGGAGAGTAACTGTTTGACCAGAATTATCTGCCATAAATACCTTCCGAGCGTGGCCACGCATTTCCAGTTAACTACTCCTCGAGTGGCCTTGAGATTTCAAACAACCCTGACAAGGGGTGGACAATTCCTATCGCACTATTCTCGTTGTTCAGCCACAGTTCATCATAACCCAAAATATACCCAGTTTGACCTCATTTACGAAGTTGTAGAGTATAAATCAAAGCTAAGCAAAAATTATGCCAACTTGGGCGAATAGTCTCTAGTCAAAAGAATTGACTCATGAGAATACTATAGTAGCTCATGCCACGACTAGGCTTTATGAATTACCAGAACTCTATAAGCGGTCACTGCCCGACAGAGTGTGCCATACAGTCTGCCTATGTGATCGACTAGTCATCCAATATGACTCTATGGCACTTGAACTTGCCATCAATCGCATCACACTCTAGTCACTTCGAGACGTCACCTCATACAAGTAACTAGGGTCTAATACCATGTTAATCCAGTTCACTTTAATGGGGTTCAATTTGCCTCTACAACCCATTTGGATAGAACAAGGTTATAAATAAACGAGTTTGTATAAATAAACTCAAACGACAAATGCAATTATCATATATGAACCAAAAACTCAGATTTTTCATTTCATATCTTATAATCTAATATAAATTTAGCATACGCCTTAGACCCATGGATACTACATGATGGTCATGCTTTGTTTGCGATAAAGGTTTGGTCAATGGATCAGCTATGTTGTCATCCGTTCCAACCTTACAAATCGCTACTTCCTTTCTTTCAATGAAATCCCTAATTACATGGAATTTTTTAAGTACGTGTCTAGACTTATTGCTAGACTTGGGTTCTTTAGCTTGAAAGATCACCCCACTATTGTTATAGAAGATCATGATAGGATCTTTGGCGGTGGGAACTACCTTTAGCCCTTTCATGAATTGGCTAATCTACACGGCTTCCTTGGCCGCTTCTGATGCTGCAACGTACTCAGCCTCCGTAGTAGAATTCGTAATGACAACTTCTTTGAAGCTTCTCCAGCTTATGGCACCACCATTGAGCATGTATATAAATCCAGCCTGGGATTTCATATCATCTCTATCTGTTTGAAAACTCGAGTTTGTGTAACCCTTAACACATAACTCGGAGTCACCTCAAAACACTAAGATATAATCCTTAGTCCTTCGCAAGTACTTAAGGATATTCTTCACAGCCTGGGATTTCATATCATCTCTATCTACTAGTCATGCTTAAAGCATATGAGACATCCGGACGAGTGCATATCATGGCATACATGATTGATCCAACAGCGGAAGCATAAGGAATCAACTTTATGCGTTCAACATCTTCGGGTTTGGAAAGAGATTGAGACTTGCTCAAAATGATTCCACTACCCATAGGAATTAAGCCTCTCTTGGACTTTTCCATGCTGAAACGTTAAAGAATCTTTTCAATATAAGATTCTTGACTCAATGCCAATATCCTTTTGGATCTATCTCTATAGACCCGGATACCTAGTATGCGTTGTGCTCCTCCTAAATCCTTCATTTGGAAATAATTTCCAAAATACTCCTTGATGGAGGATAAAATTGGAATATCATTTCCAATAAGTAGTATGTGATCCACATACAATATTAGGAACAAAACATTGCTCCCACTGAACTTCATGTATAAACATGGTTCCTCAACACTTCGAGTAAAACCATTTTCTCTTATAACATGATTGAATCGATGATTCCAGCTTCTAGATGCTTGCTTAAGACCATAAATGGATCTCTTAAGCTTGCATACTTTGTTAGGATTTTTTGGATCTACAAAACCTTTAGGTTGTAACATGTACACCTCCTCTTCTAAATGCCCATTTAGAAAAGCGGTCTTTACATCCATTTACCATATTTCATAGTCATGAAATGTGGCAATCGCTAACAATATCTGAATGGATCTTTGCATGGCTACATGGGCAAAGGTTTCATCATAGTGAAGACCCTGAAGTTGGGTAAAACCCTTTGCTACTAGCCTAGCCTTGTAGACATCATCATGTCCTTCTATACCATTCTTTATTTTGAAGATCCATTTGCATTGAAGAGGTCTCACCCCTTCAGGCAAATTCATTAAGTTCCAAACTTGATTTTCATGCATAGAACTAATTTCAGATTCCATGGCTTAATGCCATAAAGCTGCATTAGGACTAGAGATTGGAGCTTTGTAGGTGGCGGGTTCGTCGCTTTCTAGAAGCAACACATGTAGACTCCATAAAACCGAAAGTAATATTTTAACCAATAAGGCATGTGCGATAAACTCCCACTGAACTATGCTCCCATTCTATCTTTATGGACTATAGTTCAACTACACTCCCTCTACGATAAGACCCACGTATCTATCAGGATGGTGAATTTATCGACCCTACCTCCTCAATTGAGGAATGACTTCCGAATTAGATGACGAAGGAACGTCTTCATGTGCTTCTCCATTTGTCTTTACTTCGGGTTGTGTCTCTTGAACTTCATTAAATTCAAAATTTCTCCCACTCTGTCTCTTAGAAATAAAATCACTTTCTAAGAAGACAGCCTCATTAGACACAAACACAAAGTTTTTAAGAGGTTTGTAGAAGTAGTAGCCTCGTGAGTTGGTAGGATAACCTACAAAGGTGCATTTTTCGGATCGGGGGGCTAGCTTGTTGTCGGTCTTTACCTTGACGTAAGCATCACATCCCCAAATCTTCATGTAGGAAATATTAGGAACCCTTCCTTTCCACATCTCTTATGGTGTCTTTTCGGTTGCTTTTGATGGACAATAATTTAATGAGATGATTGCGGTTTGGATTGGAAAAACTCAAAACGAGTCGGGTAACTCGATTAGACTCATCAGAGATCGAACCATATGTAGTAAGGTTCGATTTCTCCTCTCAGCTACACCATTAAGTTGTGGTGTACCAGGTGGAGTGAGTTGTGACACAATGCCACAATCTTTCAAGTGTGAATGAAATTCATTACTGAGATACCCTCCACCACGATCCGATCGTAGTGTCTTTATCCTTTTGTTCAATTGGTTTTCTACTTCATTCTGAAATTGTTTAAATTTCTGAAAGGCTTCACTCTTATATTTCATTAAGTAGATATACCCATATCTACTTAAATCATCGGTGAAGGTAATGAAGTAATCATAATTACCCCTAGCGGTGACACTCATTGGTCCACACACATCGGTATGTATAAGGTCCAAAAGTTCACTAGCTCGTGTCCCTTTACCACTAAAAAGATTACGAGTCATTTTGCCTAGGAGGCATGATTCTCATATACCATAAGATTGAAAATCAAATAGTTTAATCACGTTATTAGAAACTAATCTCTTAATGCGATTTTCAGTGATATGACCCAATCGACAATGCCAAATGTACGACTCATTTGGATCACTTTATTTGAGTTTCTTGGTTTGTATATTATAGATGTCATTCTTTGGATTTGACGTCTCTAGAACCTAAATGCCATTAATAGATGAGCCTCGGCCTATGACCAAGTCATTTATAGAAATAGTACAACAATTGTTCTTAATGGCAAAATTAAAGCCTTCTATGTCTAACATAGCAACTGAAATGATGTTCTTAGATAGAGTAGGTACATAAAAACAATTATGCAAATACAATTCAAATCCATTTGCTAGAACAAGTACATAAGTACCCTTGGACGTGGCCGCTACCCTAGCTCCATTTCCAAGTCGGAGATCAACATCGTCTTTGCTCAGCTTTTCCACGTTTCTTAGCCCCAAGTGGAATGACAAGTCCATCTCTTATATTTCCCATATATGTGGGGCAATTCCTCATCCAATGTCCCATGCCATGACAATAATGGCATTCATCATCAACTTTGGTTCCTCTACTAGTCCCACTAGTCCTTTTGTTACCATCGTTGAATTTTCTCTCTTTCCTTCCCTTCCTCTTGAACCATTTCCCTTTTGTAGCAAGAACTTGCTTGCTAGAACTCCCACTTACTTCGGCATCCCTCTCTTCCAAAGATAGGGATCTCATAGACTTAGTGACATGGTCTACCCGAGACGCATTCACACAAGGCCTAGTTATTGTAGGAGGTATGGAGGAAGTGATGAAGTTGAGGTTTGCATCAGAACGGATCCCAAAATGAAGCTCTCTAATAATATCGAGTTGGTGGTTGGAGCAAATTTCGTCGAATAAGATGTGACACGACTCAATGGTAATTGGTGTTGTTGCTTGTGATGGATCCATTGTGATATATATCAACTACAAATTTAGAGGTAAAGGAAATATTAACATTTGTCATTTTAATCAAACTTCTAAACATTTTTAAACAAGTTTTAACATTTATATAGTGACCTCCACCCAACCAATATAAATGATTCTGAGATCCAAATTCATATTAATACGAGTACGGTAAGCCGAGTCATCCCTTATTAATATAACTCGGTGGATTAACCTCTTAATCGATTCTACTTTTAGAACTCTCGGTCGATAAAATTACTCTAACTTTCATCTTTAGCCCGGAACACATGCGACTACGGTCACGAATACTTCCGTTGAGCTCAATCCAAATTTCGATGTAATAACATTTTATCACCCACTTACCCAACGTAACAAGGTTTGTATTACGGTAAAGTCGGCTCAACTCCCTTATGAAATTGGGATTCATGGTTTCTACTTTTTGGCAAGGCTAATTCTCAATTATTATATGTGAGAGGTCTTGTCAATTTATTATCTATCACGTTTTAAGTGAACTAAAGCAGTGAACTACGATAATTATAATTGACACGGTCGATGACTCGATATGATATGCATGTTGTTGTTGTTATGACGATTTGGCAATGCATGTAACATATTAAGAGAAATGCAAAGCAATAAATAAAATTCCTAGTATGGCCTTCCTAAAATAGAAAATTAAATAATCTATTACATATTCAGAAACCAACTCCTTTGGTCCCTTGAATCTTCAATTGACACGCCTCCCAAGACACCGTTTTCGTCAGATCACCTTTCCAAATGGCACCGTCTTTGAAGATACTCCATAATTACAAATAATAATAAAAATACAAAGCTATTCCTAATATACATTGTAAAATGGAAAAACTAGTAAAAATAAAAGTGATACGAGATCATATTAAATTACAACCGAATCAATATTCCCTTTCATTACGGGTAATATTGATTAAACTAAGGTCATACTAAGATAAAATTACATAATTCAAAATTATATAAATAAAAGAAATTCAACAATTGAAATATGCAGCATTATAATATGTACCTATCATGCCAAATGATGTGCCAAATCACCCTATTTAACTTATGTCGTATATATAACCCAGTTTTAAGGAAATGCGTAATAATAACCTTTTAAAATCACTAATTAACACTTAAATCAAATATAAGCTCAAGTTAATTATCCTAACACCTTTTAGGACTCAAAAATTAGCCATCACTCAATTTTTGACAATAATTCAACTTGATTTAATTTTATGCTCATTTTTTACCTTAAAATCATATTATTTATGAAATAAATCCAAATTAAATTATAAAAATTTAAAAATTAGAATTTTAAATTTTTGAACATTCTGGAATAATTCCATGACACTCATAATGTCAAATATCATGGTTAAATTTTTCGAATTATTTTGAGAAAATATAGTTGCAATTTATCGGTTTTATCTAATAAAACATCTAAAGTATCCAAAAATTATTCCCATTAATTTTAAAACTTTAGATCTGATAAGTGGGATATTTATGAAACCTAAAATAATTTTGTCATGCCATGCAAATCGTTTTAGCTATTTATGCTAAAATAGTCACTATTTATGCCATTTTTACTCTAAAAATTCATAAATCATGCTAAATGAGATAATTTAATCTCGAAATATGCATAAACTCTGTAAATTATGCATGTGACAACATATTAAAATTCCATGGCCCAATTCGAAGTATAACTATTTTTAACCATTTGACCTATTTTAATCCATTTTTATCTCATAAAAATCATAAATCATGCAATATTAATCCAATTAATACGAGATTTTACACACAACTTGTAAAATATGCATGTGAGATCATATAAAAGTTTCAAGGTCATAAACTTAGTTTAACTATTTTTAGCATTTTAATTCCCATTTTAGTCATAAAAATGTAATAAAACGACCAAAAATCATTAAAATGAGCAATAAATTTCCATAAATCATAAAAATGACCTAAAAAAATTTTAGGACCAGAATATATAACATGCATGGTGATTTCGTGGCTTATACTTATAAATCACAAATTTTTAGTTTTATATGTTAACTTTTTAACTCGGAAAAACAATAACCGACTACGCATGCAACATCCTTATGCTCCGATACCACTTGTTAGGTTCATATACCTATTATTAGACTCCTCTAATAATGAACTAATTAACTCATTAATTATTTGTTCTTTAGATCTAGTGCATGCATAACAAAATAAGACATTTATAAGAAAAACAATGTCCCTTACATTGGTTGTTGGTTCGAAAATATGGGCACAAGTAAGGTCACCTTCCTTCACTTGTTCTTGAGCTTAATATGATGGATGATCCTCCTAAGACCCCAAGTATATAAGACACTCCAATAAGTTGCACCCAAGTTTAGTCCCAAAAATTCCTACTTATATTAACTAGATATGTAGTAGAAATGTTACCTTAATATTACTAATATTTCTATTATTACTACCTCTAGTAATAGTTGGAGAGTATTAGTATTTGAGAGAGTTTTTAGCAATTTGCATGAGAGGGAAAATAAGTGGATAAACAAGTAAAAACCAAGTGGGAAAAATTGAGCAACAAATGCTCTACTTAAGGAGCAAAAACCGGTGCCCCTTATGCATGTGGGAAATCTTTTCTCTTTTGTTTTTACTCATTTGTATAATGTAGGTAGAGTAGTGTAAGAATTAGCATGATTAAAGTTCATATGACAAGTCATTATCACACTCTAACCAAAATAAACAAAAGACAAAAGGAGCATCTTTTGCTCTCTTATTTGGCCGCAAATATGGACCCATTTTGGTCCATTTTTGGCTTTTGTCATTTGTCCCACAAATGCTTATAAGTCATATGTTTAACTATCTTACATAATTAATTATTAATGTAATCATTTAACACTTAAATATTACAATTAATAATATAATATACACTCCACTTTTTGAGTAGTATACTACCATTATATCAACATATAATGGGTCATTTAATTACTAGTTAGTTAAAATTACAACTTCTTGTAATTTTAAATAACTAACTACCTCTACCTCAAAACTTATATAATACCTCAACTAATTTAGTAATTTAACACTTAATTACTAAATTAAATGTTATTTAATCACATTACAATAAGACGTAAAATCGCACTCCCATAATTAAGAAATTAATCAATCTGTATCGCATACAATTAATTAAATATCTATTTGGGCCTCATCCTATAGGTGTGACCTAAAGGGATCAACTGACCACCACCGTCATACGACAGTAATGTCAAACTCTAGTTAGCCAATCATTACCAATTAATGACGATCTGTTGACTATATAAAGAATTATCCCTCACGTATTCTTAGTATGAGATTTAATTATGATATTAAATCATGTGATCGCACTATTGTTGAGGACACATTTTCCAACATCCGACACGCACCCCATGTGACCGGTTCAAAATTGTAGGGCGAGTTCGAGACTTTAGGACGTCTTCCAAGCCTTTGCATTTGCTCCTACAACTTCTACCCCGGGTTCATTTTAATTTGACTCCCTATGTTCATTAGGTTCATTGGTTACGGGTTTTAGGATCGTCGCTCTGATACCACTTTGTGAAACCCCCATACTCCAAGTGCCTTACCAGGATCACTTAAGGTATGAAAACGTCACCATCTCGGTTACCCGAGGCAATGATATTCATAAGACAAAAAAGAAACATACTTTAAAAGTAAATACGGTTTAAGTGATTACATGTCAAAACCAAAACTGGTAACTGAAATACAAAGTTCCCAAAAATGTCTACTAGCAAAATTGTCAAAACTATAAGACATCGTCTGACACAGCGGAAGACTCTTCTAACAGCCACGTGATGACTCAACCCAGCTATCCCATATGCGTCATATCATACCTGCTCAATAACTGGTCACCATCCCTGAATCGATCACCACAGTTTTTAAAACATTTAAACGGGGTCAATACTAATTACACAACACAAAGCCACAATAAAACAAGTACACAAACAGCTCAACAACACAACAATCCTCCAAACTCCATAATCAATCTCCACACAATTGACTACACACTAAAGTGTGTAGTCCTGCCAGAGTACCCATCGCAACAAGTACTCCACACCGCCAGTGGGGGACCGCAGCCATACCCACCAAATACCCGCTCATCAACCACTGAGCGATAAACCAAAATTTCCTTAATGTGCACATCCCTTCATGTGGCGGGTTCCACAGAGGGCGAACCAAGGGCGTGAAGCCACTCCCATAAGTGACTCCACTCAACTAGGGACGCGCCCCGAATATCACAGACAGTTATACAACAACAATCAATAATATAAACCAACAACCGTTACAATCAACACCAATATAATTAATCAATAACCACAATACAACCACCACACACATCATGTAACTAATACTGAGTAGAGAAACCCTACCTTAAAAGTAACACGAAATCAGACGATCTAAGCAGCTACTCAGAATCTCTCCTCAACAAAGCCTCCTCCTATACATATATACATATTATCACTACCGTAACTACATAATCACAAAAAACCCTAAATCCCCAAATTAGGGTTTAACCAACATTAACCAAATGATATAAAAATGATATGTAGAACTTACCCACAATACAAGGATCACAAAGGTGTAAATAATGATGAAAACCGACACCTCTAGCTTCAGGATTTGCTAATAATGCGAAGGGACAAGACAACGTAACTTGAAACTTCTCTTGACTGTGATTTAGGTTTTGTAAAAGTGTTTAAAGAAATATGACGGAACTTAATATATATTAATCCGAATTATTAACAAACCCATCGCCAATCACCCATAAACCAACTTACTCGATCGAGTATGTCACTTACTCGATTGAGTGACCCTTACTCGATCGAGTGCTAAGTTTACTCGATCGAGTACCCTACAGGCAGATTACTGTTTTGCTTAAAATCCAACTTACTCGATAGAGTACCCTCAGACACATAAAACCGTAGTATTACTTCAACCATATTCCGGCCTATGAAAAATACATGAAATATATCCTTACCACGGAGCTCATCTAGGTGCAAGTGTGAGTGTCATGCCATATTCGTTATGTGAAATACTAGGAGTTGGAGAGGTCAAGTGCACCAACATGACCTTACAAATGGCGGATCGTTCAACAAAGAAACCACTAGGGGTATGGTAAGATGTATCCGTGAGAGTTGGAAAGTTTTTCATACCGGTGGAATTTATCATTGTTGATATGGAGGATGATTCCATCATTCCAATCATTCTAGGAAGACCATTCCTACATACCACCGGAGCGGTGATCAATGTGAAACATGGAGAGCTCAACCTTGAAGTAGGTGATAAAACAATCACCTTCAATCTTGATAAGACTATGAGAGCTCCCAACTTGTTTGAGCCATGCTTTATGGTTGATCACTATACTCGGGAGGATGACAAGAAGAAGATGGAATCTTCATTCAAAGAACAAGGGAAAGAAAGAAATCTCAAAGAGAAGGGCAAAGACACACCGCCCAATTGGAAGAAAGATATTGATGATGTTGAAATGGCTCTATTCGGAGAGCATGGAATTTTCACAACAAGAATGAGAGCTTGTAAAGCTCACCCATGACAGGTATAGAAGGAGGCCTCATTGGCCATGATAACAAAGAAGGAGAGTTGCTCTTGCAACTCATGATCCACCCAACGTAAGGGAAAAAGCAAATGAAGTGTATGGTCTATGGGACAATGAATTTGAGAGATTGGTTAATCCCTGCATTGGGAATGCTATTACTCTAGACCAAGGCTTGATGGATCCTTGTCAACACTTTGACTCGGATTACAACAATGAAGACAATAATGTGCAAGGGTCTATGCAAGACATTTATAATGAAAATGAACAAGCCTTTGACTACTTTTACAAGGTGTTGAGCAACATCAAAACCGCCTTGGCTTTCCCCCCTTGACACCTCTCAAAAGATGGAGAGTTTGGTGGAGTCCTCCTTACACCACAACTTGTAAATATTCTAACCCTTTAACTTGCATTTCTTTTAACTTGTACATTCTTCGATTTTTGCAATGCACTTTAGATGCTTTGTTGATTAACTTGTGTGACAAGAGAGCATGTGAGGGAGGGATTTAAATCTTTGTTGAATGTGTAGTGCTTGATGATCAAGTGTGGGGAAGCACATGCCTAGGCTAATCAAGCCTTTGTAATGCTACCCAAGAAGAAATGACAAAGAAAAGAAGAATAAGTGATGCGGGACAAATATCCCTACGAGCAGACCTGAGCTCGTGAGGACTGGGAAAGAGGCACAAAGTGAAATTTTACACTGGAGAAGAATTTGCCCGACCCGACACCAGCTCGAGCGTCCCACTACCCAGGTCGCTCGACCTCAGCTCAAGTCGTGGGTTCTGAAAGAGCTTTAAATTGTTAAATTTTGCACTAGATGACAATCTGTCTGTCCCAAGCTCAAGACAAGCGAGCCAGGCAAAAATCCGCCTGTCTTATCCTCAAGACGCCCGTCTCCAGAGCCAAGCAGATTTTTAATTTTTCACTGGATGAAAATCCGCCCGTCTCCTCTCCAATCCGCCCGTCCCTACCTGCTACATCGACAAAACACGAGACTCACCCCTCTTCTTCATTTCATTTCCTTTATTCAAACATAAACACAATAACTTCCCTCACTTCAACCTTCAATCCCCTCATCCAAAAACACCATTTTCTCATCCAAATTCACCACATTCAAGTCCAAACTTACTCAAATAAAAAACAAATCACTCCTTTATCAACAATAAGACCATTCAAACAACAATTTCTTCACAAAATCAATCAATTTATCTAGGGTTGGGCGAAAATCCGAAATCCCTAAATTGATTGGGCATTCAATTGAAACTTGAAGAAGAAAGGAGCATTCAAGCATAAACTTGGTTTGTCGATACTAATTTAAAAGGAAAATAACCATGGAAAGGACCCAAGGAGCCAACAAGGCAACAAAGAGACCAATTTTATCCAAGAGACAACAAGCTCTTGCATCAAGGGCATTGGTCTTGGTTCAACAAAGGGAGCAAGCCCCGTCAACAGTCAATGCTATTGAGGAAGCTACTACTTCTATCCTGGAGGTGAAACAATTGAAGAATTATCCGGAGGTAACTTTCTTATTCGATAAACATAGGCTTACATTCGAATCCCTAGCCAAAAAAGGATTCTAGCTAGTAAATTTGTATGTCAAGATGCTTTGTGTAAATTGGGTGTTGTTGAGCAAACAAAAGCATTCTTCGAGCCTATGGGGTTATCAACCCTCTTTGAAATGGATGAGTTAACATACCCCTCTTTGACAATGGAATTCATTAGTTCCTTAAGGGATTATAGAATTGAGACTCGAGATTGTGTCGAATTCCGCCTCGAAAACAAGACTAGAACAATACATAAAAGTGATTTTGGTAAAGTGTTTGGGCTTAAGAACCATGACCTATTCAACAAGAAACCTTTAGAGTTTGATGCCAAACCACTTTGGCAAGCCATCTCCGGTCGTGAGTTCACTACTTTCAAGGAGTGTCATACCATGTACATTCATCATCCGGGTACAAGGTATTGGCACAAGTTCGTGGCTAACACTTTGATTGCTAGAAAAGAAGCCAATCACTTGAGGAAATTAGACTTTGTTTACCTTGAGTCCTTTTTTAATGTTGGTGAGAAGCCCAAAAGTGAGTACAATATTCTTCAACTATTGATCAAGAGATGGTTGGATATTGAGAATGGGAAAGATGGCACGGCTTTCATTGTTAATGGAGGCTTGGTGAGAAGATTGGCGAAGCACTTTAACCCAGAATTCAACAAATATAACACTTACAAATCGGTTAAAGGAAGCCACCTTCTTGATATGAGCAATTTGATCCACAAATTCCAATAGGTCAAGCATGAGAACATAGACTATACATATGAGTTGCTCATCAAGGATGTGTAGATACCCAGTATATGCTGAGACTCCAACAAACACCCGATGATTATCGGACTATAACATGCTTTGGAATCGCGGCGTTTGATCGACAGTTTGTGTACAACTTTACGCCGGAAAACTTAAAACGATTTCGAAAATAAAACATCTCAAAACATTTCAAAAATACCTGGAGTGTTTAATACACGATGACGGGGTCACAATGACACTAACTAGAGTCAAAACCGACATCGGACCAAAAACCGACTCAAAAATTCTAATCCCGACTCCAACAACGAGTCAAACCGAGTCAACCACCAAAAACAAAACATTTAAACCCTTCTACCTTAAGTTTTCCCGGATTCATGTTGGTCAAGTACCAAACATGTGACTACAAAACCTAGGATAGAGCAAATCATGATTGCGTTTGTTGTGAAAGTGACAACACAACACAACTCGAAGAACCGCGACGTGGCTCGCGCCTCTTTGAGCAGCCCAAGTGGCCACGTCGCTCAAAACTCACACAACCACTCATTCTCCTATAAATACCCCTCAAATGCCACCCATTTGAGACTTACGAGAGTGTCCGCCCCCTCTTTTCTCCCTTAAAATTCTCGACTCGACTTCTTAAGTCACAACCCGACGCGTATTTACGACCTACCGATCGTGAACACGAGCCTTACACATTGTTTGGTACCGTCATCGTGCATTAAATCACTTGACCGACCATTTCGACCACTACACCATCACTAAAGCTTAAAACACTCTTTTTACTTACCAGAACGGTTTTAAACCGAGTTTTTTCCGATCAAACGAGTTATTACACTTACGTCGGTCACTCGCCATAACCAAACATGTAAGTATGAGGGTGTAAAAATCCTCTTTTATTGTGTTTTCATTTGTTTCATGACTATAACATGCTAAAACATGCATAACATGAACCAAAACATGGAATAAATGAGCCAAAACTGATTTTTGGTCTGAGGCAGAAGCCCCTTAGGTCGCCAACTAGCCCGCGCCTAAATGGGGTATTCAGACCAGAGATCAACCGTGTTTGTTCTCGTTATTTCCTTTAATCCATTTTTCATATTTGTAATCGGTTTTCACCATTTCAAGTATTTTCGAACCATTGTTATTTTATTTTACATGTTTTAACCATAAAGCATTTTTCACCCTTGGTTCCTCATACCATGACGGTTAAATCCGTGTTTCGGTGATAATATTTGGTTAATGACATTTAGAAGGTATTTTAAAGCCTTCTATTTCATTTCTTTACATTTTCAAACAAACATATTAGTCACCAACATAAAGTCATCCTTGGTTTTGCATACCATGCCGGATTTTAACCCGGGTATGATGATGAGTATTGACTAATAACATTCAAACGGACTTAAAACAATTAGTCCATAATCATTTTCAAAACTATTCATGTCAAGTTTGTCAAATCGAACCCGACACCGAATATTATCGAAATAATGATGATTATTCGAGTCTAGTTCTTCAAATCAACAAATGCGGTCTAAACGACCCCTTCAAATCAAACCGGGTTCAAATACCCATTTTCAACACGTTTTATAACGTTTTTTAAAAGGTCAGAACACGGCACATAAACCGTGGGCTAACCCGCGCCTAAATAGGCTCTCCATTTCTCATTTTCAAAACCATAGGGAGGCCCCTTACACCGCCGGCTGGCTCGCGCCTCATATAGCCGTCTGGTACAGTGCCTGTTCCCTTCCAGCATTAGTCTAGGACGATCCCGACTCCGGTTAACCCGGATATAGGACGGATCAGATGACTATTTGATTATCCAAAACCATATTTGCAAAATGCCTTACTAAGACAAATGGATCATGTTATGCACCCTAAACCTAATACGGTAAATGGATGTTTAATTTCCGTCTTGCATGCAAATCAAACATTAATCCAACTCGACATCTTATACTTGATACTTGGATTAAATCAACCGACTTAGAAAGCTCTCACATGTTAGGTTTAAATTATTGGATGCGCATTCATACATTTAAACCGTTTTATCAACTTTTGCATTCAACCAACCAAGATCGATTAGTAGAGGCCGCTAAACGCGGGCGGGATTGGGTGTCTGATTAAAGGGCTTCCCAATACGTACCTTCACCTTTTACTCAGAAACTTTGGATAGTGGACGACCTTATCCAGGGCGTACGAGAGTCATTCTAGAGATAGGATGCTAAAGAGGGACGAATTCCTTATCTTTAGTACCTATGTCAAACGCTTCTTTGTGCTTCGATTTGACCGAGGTATAAAGTGGAATTCGAACGGGTTCCAGGCATCCGACAAATGCTTGGCGGCGACTCCGAACATCTCTAATCATTTCGAGACCCTTACCGAGACGAAACCGACCGATCTAAAACGATCCGGTCGAAAGCATTTTTTACGCCGCCGAGCGTGGCTTTCAAAAAGACAGCTATACGTCCGCAGATTGGCCTGGCGTGTAGGTGGCTATGTCTACAGATTGGCGACTCTGCTGGGGAAAACTAGGACACTTACGTCTTTGTGATCCCTAGATGGTGAGACTCGAACGAGGTCTTGGTTGGAATGCATTAATTGATATTACGGTCACAGTCGGGTTACTTGTCCGGGCCCACAACCTAACCCTTTTCGACCAATTGGCTCGTCTCGTCGGCGTGAGTTTTCTCATCCCCGCGTTTTGAATCCCGATTGAGTCAAGCATACCATTGACGTTACACATTTCTGTTTCGTCAAAGAGCTTTCATCACTTTCGAGCACGAGGCGAGGGCACCCTCCTTACACATTATGTTTGGATTGGTATCCCTCTCGCAAATCGGGGTTTGATCGCTTGGTGTGTAACCCACCCTGTTAAGCCAAAACCCGTGTCAGCATAATGCATAATATAATGAAACTGTGAGTGCTTATGTGCTATCTGATCATAAGTCCTTCCGTGTCATTTTCAAAACTTTCAAAAACACCTTTTTCGCGCCGTTATAATGGCCATTTCAAAACCTCGGTCTTTCGCCGACCGTTGCACGCCTTTCTAGGCCGTCGTAATGACGATTTTCAAACCCGTTTTTTTATAACCATTTAAAAAACGCCTTTCTAGGCCGTCGTAATGACGATTTTCAAACCCGGTTTTTATAACCATTTTAACACGCCTTTCTAGGCCGTCGTAATGACGATTTTCAAACCCGGTTTTGTATAACCATTTCAACACGCCTTTCTAGGCCGTCGTAATGACGATTTTTAAACCCGGTTTTTTATAACCATTTCAACACGCCTTTCTAGGCCGTCGTAATGACGATTTTCAAACCCGGTTTTTATAACCATTTCAACACGCCTTTCTATGCCGTCGTAATGACGATTTTCAAACCCGGTTTTGTATAACCATTTCAAATCACCTTTTTACGCCGTTATAATCGCCGCGTCTAGACACGGATTTTAACCCGTTTCGCGTCGACAATGGCTCTTTCAAAACCCGAGAAAAGCACACACCCTTTTCTCGAGACACTTTCGGGATCCCGAGGACCATGCACCGTCCCCGAGACCTCCTCAAACCTTTCAAACTCGATTTTCAAAACATACAATTTTGAATTTCAAAAAACGTCTTGGGAAACAATGCACTGTTTACCGAGCCGACTCAAACTCAAACCGTCTTTTGCAAATAAACTTAAGACAACCTTTTCAACTAATCGACTTGCGGATATCCCTATCTTCGGAAGCCGCCCATTAAAGCGACAAACGAATCTTTTTGAAAATTTCTATTTTCGAAAACTTCAGTCCACCATTCCAATTCCGCCTCGTGTCTATCGAGTCAAAGCAAACATACTTATGGGTCTTTACTTATGAGTCGTCTCACCACGAGACCCGTTCAATGGCGTCACGCAATCATGTTGGACTCGTGTCAAAAGTTCGGTCAAACACCGTCACGTCATAAATCGAGTCAGCACCGAGGGACCACACACGGTCACCCGTTGAGTCTGATCTTTGTCTCGTCCTTTGTGTTGTCTGCGTTCAGTCTTGCAACCGTGTCGGATTGAGTTGTAATGTGAGCCGTTTTTCTGCCTCAGAGCCATGGCCCCGTCTTCAGCTTCGTCCAACAACAACAATGATAACAACAGAGATTTCACAACTAATCAGCTAGCTAGCCTACTTACCGCCCTTAAAGTCACCCTGGATCGCGTCGAGACCCGTATCGACGCCCTGGAGAACAAGGAAACTGGGGAACATAATACCCCACTTCTGACTGAAACTAAGAAGAGGCTGAAACTCTTGGAAGAACAACTCTTAGCCAGGGGTAACAATATCCATCTTGAGAACAACCGAAGGTTCGAACCCGTTGGGGACCAGTTACCTGACAACTTCACCCTGACTGATGTGCCTAAGTTCAAGGGAGTGGAGGACCCACTCAACCATATCCGTGCTTTCAAGGACTACATGGCCATTAAGGGGGTCAAACAGGAACTTTTTACCCGGATATTCCCATCCTCTTTGGAGCCGATTCCTCGCCAATGGTACTACTCCCTTGATCCGAAAAACCTTACTACTTGGGATGAGATCGCAGTTGAGTTTGCCAAACAGTATGCCGACAATGTCGAGATCCAGGCCAACACCCGTACTCTTGAAGTGTTACCCAAAACGACACGGAAGGGTTCACTGAGTTCTTGACCCGTTGGAGGAGGGTGAGTACTCAATTGGTCAGTAAGCCGAGTGAATCAACTCTGGGGAAAAGTTTGTCAACAACCTCCTCCAACGGGTCAAGAACATCTTGAGAACAACCGAAGGTTCGAACCCGTTGGGGACCAGTTACCTGACAACTTCACCCTGACTGATGTGCCTAAGTTCAAGGGAGTGGAGGACCCACTCAACCATATCCGTGCTTTCAAGGACTACATGGCCATTAAGGGGGTCAAACAGGAACTTTTTACCCGGATATTCCCATCCTCTTTGGAGCCGATTCCTCGCCAATGGTACTACTCCCTTGATCCGAAAAACCTTACTACTTGGGATGAGATCGCAGTTGAGTTTGCCAAACAGTATGCCGACAATGTCGAGATCCAGGCCAACACCCGTACTCTTGAAGTGTTAACCCAAAACGACACGGAAGGGTTCACTGAGTTCTTGACCCGTTGGAGGAGGGTGAGTACTCAATTGGTCAGTAAGCCGAGTGAATCAACTCTGGGGAAAAGTTTGTCAACAACCTCCGCCCGGTTTATGCCAACCTACTGAGATATCAGAATATCAAAACTTTTCAAGATCTGGAGATTCTGGGGACGCGTATTGAGGACGACCTCTGAAAGGGTGTCTTAGCCAAGACCACTGGCAGAGGTTACCAGGGATCCACCTCAACCGGATCTCGCCCTTACGGTCAGACAAACAAGATCGATGAGGTTAACCTCGTCGAACCATCTGCTAAGAAAACTGAGCGCCCCTAGAGAGTATTCACCAACATAGGGTCGACTTATGCAAGTGCCCTGAAAAGGCTCATGGACCAAGGGCAGCTACAACCGATCGGACCCACCCCGGATCCAACTAACGCCAAGAAGTCCCGATTCTGGAACCCCAACGCCTACTGCCAGTATCACCGAGGGAAAGGGCATGATACCGAAAATTGCTTCAAACTCAAGCACCTCATTCAAGACATGATTGAGAAGGGAGATTTGCCTCTACCCCCACCAACTAAACCGAATAACAAGACGAATCCTTTGGGAATTCACGCCATTTCTGATGATGAGCTGACCCTAGACCCCTCTCACCTCATCCTGCCAATTGACGACGAGGTGAATGTTTTGGAAAAGGATCCTTCAGACGGAGTGTTTGTATTTAGTGCTACCACTATGCTCACTATGTTTCAGCAAGTTGAAGAGGCCATAGCCAGCCTCTCTGAAAGAATCACCCGACTTGACGACGCCTACCGTCGACTCATCTTCAATCCCCCAAAACCGCGTCCACGGGAGAATTCCCCAAGCATTCAAAACTACCCACCCCAGGATGGATTATTCCCGCGATGATTCTGGCATAGACCTCACGAAAAACACCCTCAAAATAACTACCCCCAAAATAACTACCCCCATGATAATCGCCCTCACAAAAATATTCCCAACAAGAACTACCCACCGAGGAATACTCCTCCAAGGTATCCTCGAGACTCCGAAATTAACGGCATATGGAGAGATGATGTTGAGGATGTCTATATCCTCCCAGGGAAGGAGAAGCGGGCAAAAGAAATCGGACATCTCACCCGGTCCGGACGTCCCTATCAAAATCCGAACAATCCAACGGTCGTTCCAACAACGAATGACCAAATCGTCCCAGAGGTGCACACTCAACCAAAGGCCCCCGAGAACTCAATCTTGAAACAGCTCTAGAAAGTAAAAGCCGAAATCTCAATTTGGCAACTGATCGCAACGTCTTTTGAGCATCGACATGCCTTGCTGCAGGCCTTGGGAAAATTAACCGTGCCCTCCACCTCTTCCCCAGAAGAAATAGTGGCGCACATGACGAAAGACGCCCCTGATCTAAACAACCCGGTTGTCTTCTCCGACGAGGACATCCCTCCGTTCGGAGCCAACCATAACCTGGCCCTGTACATAACCGTACAATGCCTCCAGAAAAATATACCCATGGTCCTCGTGGATGACGGTTCTGCCGTGAATGTCATTCCTCTCAAAACTGCCCACAGGCTGGGTGTCAAGGAATCCGATTTGATCCCAACGAATCAAGGAGTACGCGCCAACGACGGCACTCGTCGCAAGGTCGCTGGGCTAGTCACTTTGACCGTCGCCACCGGACCACTAGAAAGACACACCAGTTTTCAAGTAGTCGACATCGACGCGTCCTTCAACATGCTCCTGGGGCGTCCCTCGATTCACGCCGTGAAGGCGGTCACTTCAACTCTCCACCAGAAGATCAGGGTCCCCTTCAACGGGAAAACAATCAAGATTCCCGCTTCCCCAATCAAAGCAGTTATGAGAAAGGGGATAGCCTCCCAAGCCATTGAGGAGGACAACAATGAAATGTGGGGTTTCCAAGCCGTAAACGCCATAACTGATGAATCAGCGCCCTCTGATTGCGACCCGTTCACCAATCTCACGGTCAACCGTATTATGATGCGTCATGGTTACTTCCCAGGTTTGCCGCTCAATCCACTAAAGGACCCATTGCCTCCCTTAAAGCAGGCTAAGGTCCCCAACATTCCCTTTGGGCTGGGATACGAACCTAATGACGAAGATATCCGGGAGATGAACCTCCTAGTCCGAAAACGCAAGAAGCACGGGGTTATCCTCCGTCCCTACCACCTGAATCTCAACGGATACTTTTGTTGGGAAATGTGTCCTCAACAATAGTGCGATCACATGATTTAAATATCATTGTTAAATCTCATTTTAAAGAATACAATTGGGAAGTAATTTTGTTACTGTCAACTGGTCAACATATATCGGTAATGATTGGCTGACTAGAGTTTGACATTACTTTGTGTGACGGTGGTGATCGATTGACCCCTAGGTCATACCTAAAGGGCAATACACTTAATTGATTATTTAATTAATTGTATAATGTTACGAGTTAATTAAATTACTTGAAAAATTGACGGACGATTTTGGAAGTAAAATTTACGTATCAAATTGAAATGTGATTAAATGAGATACGGTCTGAGTAATTGAATTGTATCATTACTCGGATGAAATTATTGTTTAAAGAAACGATTGGACTTGAATGAATTATTATAAATGCGATTTATAAAAGGGCAAAATATTTTGGTACAAGTAATTATGAATTACTAGGTCAATTTTGTATATGACGTATTTTAATTAATACGTTGATTTTTAATATATTAAAAATACATAAACAATTTATGTTACATATGACATGTGACATATTGACATTTGACAAAAATAATATGAAATCCATATTACATTATGGACCGAAATAATGAGGCTTAATTAACATATTGTGTTAATTTAGATTAGTGGAATTCATCATTGCTTCTCTAATTTAGGCATGCACACCTAGTGTTTTTGTGTAAGACCACAAAGACCATGCATTGGCCATCTCTCCTCACCCTACCCGGTTTCACATAGAAAAGAACAAGGGTTCTTTTCTTATTTTTCCATTATGCACTATATGGATTAGTGTGTGAAAATATTCATTCATTCATTCTTATCAAAATTATTTTAGTGTGACAAAATAATCACTCTTCCTCTCCTTTTCTCTCAACCGGTTTTGAGAGCTCAAAACCAAATATTTTTGGTTCAATTTTTCTACAAAATTAATATCACACTAGTACTTGTAATATTAATTTGATTAAGAGGAAGCCTTGGGTATAATACATAAGGAGAGATCTTACACTTAGATCTTTGTTCTTCCATTGGAAAAGCTCAAGAACAAGAAGAGAAAGGTGATCTCTCTTGTGCCCTATATAGCCGAAATATTGAATGTAAGGACATTATTCTTCTTCTATTATATTATTGTTTGCATGCATAAAATCCGTTATTAATTTTATGACAAATTATTAGACATATAAGAGTATGTTATAATGTATATGAATCTACATTTCCTTCAATCGGTATTATGAGCCACGGTTGTTTGCATGCAAATTGGTTAAAAGTTTTTCCGAGTTATATGAATAACGAAATAAAACTTGTAAAATTTGTGTTATTATGATATATCACGAAATAATTACATGCATGTTAATATTTTTGGTCCTAAAGTGTTTTAGGATTTTTTGGTTAATTTTTCGGATTTTTATTGTTCATATTTAATAATAATGACATTTAAATGTGATTTTATGAGTAAAAATGTCATTTTTGGTCGAAAATTAGCTATACTTCGAATTTTAAGTTGGTTTTTGGATATGTTGTTACATATATTATTTTGAGATAACCTGTAAATTTTCATAATTTTTGCACTTGTTATGCTCGAAAAATGAATTTTTCATTATTAAATTCGGATTTAAGAGAAAAATAGGTTAATATGAGTTAAATTTCGAATCTGGTCATAGAAAATTTATATGTTGTCACATGCAATTTTATAAGATGTGTGTAAAATAATTGGCTATAAAGAAGTCTTTTAGCATGATTTATGAATTTTTGAAGAAAAATGGCATAAATAGTGACATTATTAGTTGAAAATTAATAAAACATATTCTATGACTTAGGAAAAACGTTTAATGTTGCATTTTATTATATTTTTTCAGATCTAAAATTGAAAAGTTAATGAAAATAATTTTTCCATGTTTTTATGATTATTTTATTAAATATCGATAAACCGCAACATTGTTTTTCCGGAAAAATTTCGAAATTTTTAACCTAAGATTTTGAACATTATGAGTGTCATGGAATTTTTCCAGAATGTTCATGAATTTAAATTTCAAATTTTGAATTTATTTGAAATTTTTCGATTTATTTGAAGTTTAATGGCTTATTTTTGTAATTTTGGTCCTTTTATGAACAATTTTATAAATAAAGGTTAATTATGGTCAAATTGTTAGTGAAGTCTATATTTTGAGTCCTAAGAGGTTAGGGTAATTAACTTATGCATAAATATGAGTTTATGTATTTTTGTGATTATAAAATGTTGAAATCACGCAAATCCGTAAAAACCGAGTAATATACGATATTGGCTAATTAAAAGGCGATTTAGCATAAAAATTGAGCATGTTCATACATATTATAATGCTGCATTTTTCTTTATGATTGTCATAATTTTAATTTATGTAATTTTGAATTATGTAATTTTACTTAGTATGGCCTTAGATTTTAATTGGTATTTCCCGAAATGTATGGGAATATCGATTCGGTTGTAATTTTTATTGTGATCTCGTATCACCGTTTTGTAATTTAATAGATTTATTTTATTTTAGTTACAAATGTATAATAGGAAATTATGTAATTTATTATGTAATTTTATTCATTCCTAGTTTCAAAAAGACGGATTTCTTCAAGAATGGCGATACATAAAGACGGTGTTACCTCGAGATGTGTGCCACAACCGAAGTTCAAGGGACCAATGGAGTTGGTTTCCGAATATGTAATAGATTAATATTTTTTTCTATTTTAGGAAAGGCCATACTAAGATTTATTTACTTTTATGCTTGCATTTTATTTTATGTCACATGCATCGCTAAATCGCCATAACTAAACATGCATTGTCTTTTATCGAGTTTATCGACCGTGTCAATTCGAATTATCGTAGTTCACCGCTTTAGTTCACTTAAAACGTGATAGATAATAAATTGACATGACCTCTCGCTAAAACAAACAATTGAGTCATAGCCTTACCAAATAGTAGAAACCATGAAAACCTATTTCGCGAGGGAGTGCACTCGGCTACCCCGGGGTACAAACCTTGTTACGTAGGGGAAGTGGGTGATAAATGTCTAATCCACCGAATTCATGTTGATAAGGGATGTATCGGCTACCCCGTGCCCAAGTTGATGTGGTTTTGGATAATGGACACATTTATTCGAAATTTGGATTGAACTCAACAAAAGTTATTGATAAGGGACGTATCGGCTACCCCGTGCCCTTGTTAATGTGTTTTGGGCTATAGATAAACATTAGAGTAATTTTATCGACCAAGAGTTCTAAAAGTAGAATCGATTAAAAGGTTAATCTACCGAGTTATATTAATGAAGGTTGCATCGGCTACCCCGTGCCTAAGTTGATATGAATTTGGGTCTTGGAATCATTTATTATAGTTGGGTAGAGGTCACTATATAAATGTTCATATCTTGTTAAATTTGCAAGTATGATTTAAAAAGACAAATGTTAATATTTCCTTTCCTCCATATTTGTAGTGCGATACAATGAATCCAACAAATGCTACCGCACCAATTACTATTGAGTCATATCACCATGTTCTTGACGACGTATGCTCCAACAATAATTTCGATACAACTAGAGAACTTCATTTCGGGATAGGATCGGATGGAAACCTTAATTTCATCACCACTTCTAAACCACCCACTACTACTAGACCTCGTGTGAGTCCGTCTCAGGAAGACTACCTCATACGATCTATAGGGTCTTTATCTCTGGAAGATAAGGATGCCAAAGCTAGTGGGAGCTCTAGCAATCAAGTTCTTGCTTCAAAGGGCATGAGGTTCAAGAAGAAGGGAAAGAAAATCAAGAACTTCAAGCAAGTTAATGATGAGTGCCATTATTGCTATGGCATGGGACATTGGCTAAGGAATTGCACTATGTATTTGCGAAATATAAGGGAGGGCCTCATTACTCCAAAAGGTACAATTCCTAAAGAAATTTATGTTATTGATATAAATTATACTTCCACTACAACATGGGTACTTGATACCGGTTGTGGTTCTCACCTTTGTAATCATTTACAGGGTTTAAGAGATGTGGAGAAGCTTAGCAAGGGAGATGTGGATCTTCGACTTGGAAATGGAGCTCGGGTAGCGGCCGAATCCAAAGGAACTTATGTTTTAGCTTTGCCAAACGGTTTTGAGTTGTATTTGCATAATTGTTTTTATGTTCCTACGCTCTCTAAAAACATTATTTCAATCGCCATGCTAGACATGGACGGTTTTTGTTTTGTCATTAAGAACAATCGTTGCTCTATTTCTAGGAATGATTTGGTTATTGGCCAAGCTTCCTCCATAAATGGCATTTACATTTTAGAGACCTCAAATCCGACAAATGATATTTATAACATTCAATCAAAGAAACTCAAAACAAGTGACCCAAGTGAAGCGTTCATTTGGCATTGTCGATTAGGTCACATAAACGAGAATCGCATCAAAAGATTAGTTTCGACTAATGTGATTACACCATTTGATTATCAATCATTTGGTACATGCGAATATTGCCTTCTTGGCAAAATGACTCGTAATCCTTTTAGCGGTAAAGGGACACGAGCTAGTGAGCTATTGGGACTCATACACACCGATGTATGTGGACCAATGACTATCACCGCTCGTGGTAATTATGACTACTTCATAACCTTCACCGATGATTTAAGTAGATATGGGTATATCTATTTAATGAAACATAAGAGTGAAGCGTTTGAGAAATTCAAAGAATTTCAAAACGAAGTAGAGAACCAATTGAACAAGAGGATTAAGGCACTACGATCCGATCGTGGTGGTGAATACCTTAGCCTTGAATTTGATTCACACTTGAAAGGTTGTGGCATCATATCACAACTTTCTCCACCTGGAACACCACAACTAAATGGCGTTGCCGAAGGAAAAAATCGAACCCTACTTGATATGGTTCGATCCATGATGAGTCAAACCGAGTTACCGAACTCGTTTTGGGGATTTGCAATCCAAACTGCAATTCTATCTTTGAATAATAGTCCCACTAAAGCCACCGAAAAGACTCCATTTGAGACATGGAAAGGAAGAGTTCCTAATCTATCCTATATGAAAATTTGGGGATGTGATGCTTACGTCAAGGCTAAACCCGACAATAAGCTTGCCCCAAGATCCGAAAAATGCATCTTTGTAGGCTATCCCTTGACCTCTCGAGGTTACTATTTCTATAAACCTCAAGAGAACAAAGTGTTTGTGTCTTGCGAGGCTGTCTTCTTAGAACGGGAATTTATTTCTAAGAGACAGAGTGGGAGAAATTTTGAACTTGACGAAGTTCAAGAGCCACAAACCGAGGTAGAGACGCAAGAAGATGTTCCTTCGTCGTCTAACGCGGTTGTACCTCCTCCACTAAGAAGGACGGGCCGAGTCATTCGCCATCCCGATCGATATGTGGGACTTATCGAGGAAGATGGAACGCTCGATGTGTTGCTTATGGAAAGTGACGAGCCCGCCACCTACAAGGCCGCAATCTCTAGTCCTAATTCCACCTTATGGCTTGAAGCCATGAAGTCCGAAATGGATTCTATGCTTGAAAACCAAGTTTGGGACTTGGTAGATTTGCCTAAAGGGGCAAGACCCCTCCAATGCAAATGGATATTCAAGGTCAAAAATGGCATAGAAGGACATGACGATGTCTACAAAGCTAGGCTAGTGGCAAAAGGATTTACCCAAGTCCAAGGTCTCCATTATGATGAGACCTTCGCCCCGTAGCCATGCTAAGATCCATACGGATTTTGTTAGCGATTGCCGCATTTCATGATTATGAAATTTGGCAAATGGATGTCAAAACCGCTTTTCTAAATGGGCATTTAGAAGAGGAGGTGTACATGATACAACCCGAAGGTTTTGTTGATTCTACAAATCCTAACAAGGTATGCAAGCTTAAGAGATCCATTTATGGTCTTAAGCAAGCATCTAGAAGTTGGAATCATCGATTCACTCATGTTATAAAAGAAAATGGGTTCACTCGAAATGTTGAGGAACCATGTTTATACATGAAATTCAGGGGGAGCAATGTTGTGTTCCTAATCTTGTATGTCGATGACATACTACTCATTGGAAATGATATTCCAATGTTGTCTTCCGTTAAGAAGTGGTTAGGTAACCACTTCCAAATGAAGGATTTAGGAGAGGCACAACGCATATTAGGTATCCGGATCTATAGAGATAGACCCAAGAGGATATTGGCACTAAGTCAAGAGTCTTATGTTGATAAGATTCTTTGACGATTCAGCATGGACAAATCCAAAAGGGGTTTGGTACCAATGGTAACCGGAACGATATTGAGCAGGACTCAATGTCCCTCCGAACCCCATGATGTTGAACGCATGAAGTTGATCCCTTACGCTTCCGCTGTTGGATCAATCATGTATGCCATGATATGCACACGTTCTGATGTCTCGTATGCCTTGAGCATGACGAGTAGATATCGAGCAAATCCAGGTGAGAGTCACTGGATTGTTGTCAAGAACATCCTTAAGTACTTGAGAAGAACTAAGGACTCTATCCTTGTGTTTGGAGGAGACACTGAGTTGCGTGTTGCAGGATACACGGACTCAAGTTTTCAAACAGATAGAGATGACATGAAATCACAAGTGGTTTTGTTTTCATGCTCAATGGTGGTGCCGTAAGTGGAGAAGCTTCAAGGAAGTCAGAATCATGGATTCAACAACGGAGGCTGAGTACATAGCGATCGAGGCGCCAAGGAAGCTATGTGGATCAAGCAATTCACGGAAGGTCTAAAAGTAGTACCTACCGCCGATGATCCCATCACTCTCTATTGTGATAATAGTGGGACGATCTTCCAAGCTAAGGAGCCCAAGTCTAGTAATAGATCTAGACATGTACTTAGAAAATATCATGTAATAAGAGATTTCATTGAAAGAAAGGAAATTGCGATTTGTAAGGTTGGGACGGATGACAACATAGCCGATCCGCTCACCAAGCCTTTATCGCAGGCTAAGCATGATGGGCATGTTACGTCCATGGGACTTAAACGTGTACCAAATTTTTCTTAGATTTTGAAATGAAATAAAAGTGTTGTTTTTGTTCATGTTCATAATCACATTTGTCTTTTATCTTTAATTTATACTTTGTTACATCCATACGGGTTGTAGAGACAATTGAACCCCGTTAAAGTGAACACGGATTAACATAGTATTTGCCCATAGTCACTTGTATGAGGTGACGTCTCGAAGTGACTATAGTGTGAGGCGATTGATGGCAAGTTCAAGTGCCATAGAGTCATGTGAGATGACTAGTCGATCACATAGGCGATCATTAAGAACATTTTGTCGGGCCTAATGACCGCTTATAGAGTTCTGGCAAATTTATAAAGCCTGGTCGTGGCGAGAGCTGCTATAGTATTCTAATGAGTCGATTCTTTTGACTAAAGACTATTCACCTAAGATGGCACGATTTGATTAACTTTGATTTGTGTTACTACGACCTTCGTAAATGGGGTCAAATGGGCATATTTTGGGTTATGATGTCTGTGGCTAGTCGAAGGGAATGAGTGCGATAGGAATTGTCCACCCCTTGTCAGGGTTATAACAATATCTCAGGGCCACTCGAGGAGCAATGAACTGGAAATGCGTGGCCACGCTCGGAAGGTATCCAGAGTGGATAAATCCGGTCAATCAGTTATTCTCCAGATCGAGGAAACCACTCTCGATATGATCACTTGCAAGTACGACCTGAAAGACACCTTGCATTGAGTGGGAGATAGTAATAGGACAAGAGAATTGGTGACGCACACTTGTCGAGGACAAGTGGGAGATTGTTGGGAAATGTGTCCTCAACAATAGTGCGATCACATGATTTAAATATCATTGTTAAATCTCATTTTAAAGAATACAATTGGGAAGTAATTTTGTTATTTTCACAACCGGTCAACATATATCGGTAATGATTGGCTGACTAGAGTTTGACATTACTGTCGTGTGACGGTGGTGATCAGTTGACCCCCTAGGTCATACCTAAAGGGCAATACACTTAATTGATTATTTAATTAATTGTATAATGTTACGAGTTAATTAAATTACTTGAAAAATTGACGGACGATTTTGGAATTAAAATTTACGTATCAAATTGAAATGTGATTAAATGAGATACGGTCTGAGTAATTGAATTGTATCATTACTCGGATGAAATTATTGTTTAAAGAAACGATTGGACTTGAATGAATTATTATAAATGCGATTTATAAAAGGGCAAAATATTTTGGTACAAGTAATTATGAATTACTAGGTCAATTTTGTATATGACGTATTTTAATTAATACGTTGATTTTTAATATATTAAAAATACATAAACAATTTATGTTACATATGACATGTGACATATTGACATTTGACAAAAATAATATGAAATCCATATTACATTATGGACCGAAATAATGAGGCTTAATTAACATATTGTGTTAATTTAGATTAGTGGAATTCATCATTGCTTCTCTAATTTAGGCATGCACACCTAGTGTTTTTGTGTAAGACCACAAAGACCATGCATTGGCCATCTCTCCTCACCCTACCCGGTTTCACATAGAAAAGAACAAGGGTTCTTTTCTTATTTTTCCATTATGCACTATATGGATTAGTGTGTGAAAATATTCATTCATTCATTCTTATCAAAATTATTTTAGTGTGACAAAATAATCACTCTTCCTCTCCTTTTCTCTCAACCGGTTTTGAGAGCTCAAAACCAAATATTTTTGGTTCAATTTTTCTACAAAATTAATATCACACTAGTACTTGTAATATTAATTTGATTAAGAGGAAGCCTTGGGTATAATACATAGGGAGAGATCTTACACTTAGATCTTTGTTCTTCCATTGGAAAAGCTCAAGAACAAGAAGAGAAAGGTGATCTCTCTTGTGCCCTATATAGCCGAAATATTGAATGTAAGGACATTATTCTTCTTCTATTATATTATTGTTTGCATGCATAAAATCCGTTATTAATTTTATGACAAATTATTAGACATATAAGAGTATGTTATAATGTATATGAATCTACATTTCCTTCAACTTTGTCCCCGAGGGAGAGTCCGAGCTCTACCACGGTTTTCCGGAACCAATCTATGACTCTGTGGCGAAGGCTAGGTACCCGGGAGTGGAAGTCTTCCAGGACTGCTACTTTATCCCCGACAACATCGAAGCCGCATCAACTGAGTCCAAGCCGTCACCATGCCTTGACGGACAAGCTGTCACACTCCTCTTTGGGGAAGATAACGTCAAATACCTCGACTATGAGGACATCATCAACATCGCCCTGAAAGACTATCAATTTGATCCAACCGCCTTGATCTCCGATACTGACCCGGAGAAAGCCACCCAGGGCTGGAGGAAAACCATCAAGTGGACCGATCGCCAGGGCCGCATTCTCAAGATAACAACTGGAGAAGGCCCTATGTTCAAGGAGGGAAGTGAAGAAGGATCTGAGTCTGAGTCTGAGTCTGAGTCGGAGTCAGAGTCTGTCGTAGCTCCTAACACTCCTGATGTCCCAGTCAAGGTCCCATTCCCACTGTTTTATCACAAAGTCGTGGCTGATTTAGAGGCTGAGTCTACTAGGGTCACTCCCACTCCCATGAAAGGTGACAACCTGGAGCCTGTTCCAGGGGCCACTTCCTCTGTTGTGTCGCCTCTGAGTGATCACGAGATGTCTGTCCTTTCCGAGCTTTTCGCTCGTGTCAACTTAATGAACGTTAAGTTTGCTTATGACTCGTCTCAATTTAACTGCAATGCGATTCTGAATGACTATGAGGAATTTGACTTGAGTGACTACCCACCTCACTTAGCCAAAGAACTTGACAAACGGGAAACCAAAACCCCCATCATTGAGGAGACCGAGCCTATTAACGTAGGAACCGACAACACACCTCAAGAACTTAGGATAGGGACAACCCTGGAGCCCTCGAAAAGACAACAGTTCATTGACCTCCTCCACGAATACAAGGACGTGTTCGCCTGGTCTTACAAAGACATGCCTGGGATTGACAGGGAAATCGCAGAGCACCGGATACCCATTAAACCCGGGGCTAAACCTGTGAAGCAGAAGCTACGCCGGATGCGTCCAGAGTGGGCCCTAAAAATCAAGGAAGAAGTAGACAAACAGTTCAAGGCTGGGTTCATCAAAGTGTCTGAATACTCGGATTGGGTGACCAACATTGTGCCCGTACCAAAGAAAGACGGAAGAATTCGGGTTTGCGTCGACTTCAGGGATCTGAACAAGGCGAGTCCAAAGGACGACTTCCCCTTGCCACATGTTGACATTCTGGTGGACAACACTGCCGAGCATGCTCTCCTATCCTTCATGGACGGGTATGCTGGGTACAACCAGATTAAAATGGCTGAAGAAGACATGCACAAGACTGCATTCACTACACAGTGGGGTACATATTGCTACACAGTCATGCCTTTCGGCCTCATCAACGCCGGAGCAACCTATCAGAGAACTGTTACTACTCTCCTACATGACATGATGCACAAGGAGGTAGAGGTATATGTCGATGACATGATTGTCAAATCAAAGAATGGGACGGCCACATCAGCGCCCTCCGAAAATTCTTCGCTCGTCTGCAGAAATATAACATGAGACAAAATCCTCAGAAGTGTGCATTCGGGGTCACCTCCGGAAAACTCTTGGGACATGTCGCCAGCAAGAGAGGCATTGAGATTGATCCAACCAAAATAAAAGCCCTTCAACAAATGCCTCGGCCTAGGAACCAGAAGGAGATTCGGGGATTTCTCGGTCAGGTCCAATACATCAGCCGGTTCATTTCCAAGCTCACTATGATTTGTGAACCAATATTCAAGAAGCTTCGTGCCTCCGATCACATCGATTGGGACGACGACTGTCAGAAAGCCTTCGACAGGATAAAGGAAATCCTATCCAAACCTCTTGTCCTCATGCCACCTCAACCGGGGATTCCTCTATCCCTATACCTGCCTGTTACTAACACAACCATGGGAGCAATGCTAGCACAAACAGTTGGTAGCGAAGAGCGGGCCATCTATTACATCAGCAAAAAGTTCATTGAGTACGAGACGAAGTATACCCAATTGGAGAAGACATGCCTTGCCCTAGTATGGTCAACAAAGAAGCTGCGGCATTACATGCTCAGCTACACGGTCCACATCTACTCCAAGATGGACCCGGTCAAATACATCTTCGAAAAACTCGTACTAAACGGAAGGCTGTCTAGATGGACACTGATGCTGTCCGAGTTTGATCTCAAGTTTGTACCCCTCAAGGTTATCAAGGGAAGAGCGATTCTTGATTTCTGGCGAGAGAATCCCGTCAACGAGGATCCAACGACCGACACATGGTCACTTCCTGACGAAAACATCCTTTGTGCCGACTCCGACGCATGGGACCTATACTTTGATGGTGCATCTAATCTGAGAGGCTTCGGGGTAGGAATCCTTCTAATATCACCAGAGGGAGAACATGTTCCGATCTCGGTCAAGCTAGACTTCGCCGTCACCAACAATGCAACTGAATATGAAGCATGTCTCATCGGCCTACAAGCAGCCATCACACTTGACATCAATAGATTGAGGGTCCACGGCGATTCCTCGCTCATCATCAATTAGGTGTCCGAATCATGGAAAATCCGATCTGACAGCTTAGCTCCCTACCGAGCAAGGATCAATCAAGAGGCCGAGTTCTTCGACCAACTCGACTACTTCTACTTGCCACGAGAGGAAAATCAATTTGTTGATGCCCCGGCGAAACTTGCCGCGCTCGTCAACATACCTGACGACATGACGTCAATGCCCCTATGCGTCGAAAGACGGAGCAAGCTAGCTCACATTTCTGCCATTATCAACGACGAGGAAAGCCATGATGAACCTTGGTACCAAGCCATCCTCAATTACAAAACCAAAAATGAATTCCCTCCCAACTCTGATCAACGAAGACAAAGAGCCATCCGTTTACTTGCATCACAATTCGTGATAAACCAAAATCAACTCTAGAAAAGAACACCCCAAGGAATTCTCCTCCTTTGAATTGACCATCACAAAGCCAAAAAAGTCATGGGAGAGGTTCACGACGGAGAATGTGGCCCTCACATGAGTGAAATGATGCTTACACGGAAAATCATGCGGCTAGGTTACTACTGGACCACCATGGAAGCCTATTGCCGTAACTACGTCAAACATTGCCACAATTGCCAAATATTGGCCAACATACAACACATACCACCATCCCTTTTGTACACCATGACGTCACCCTGGCCATTCCCGAGCTGGGGCATCGACACCATCGGGAAAGTCAACCCGATAGGCACCAAGGGGCATTGCTTCGTCCTCGTCGCCATCGACTACTTTACCAAATGGGTAGAAGCACAGTCATATGCAGTCTTGACCGCCAAACAAGTGGCCAAGTTCATTCAAAACAACATCATCTGCCGATATGAGGTACCCCATGAAATCATCAGCGATCAAGGCTCTCACTTCCGGCCGGAAATTCAAGCTTTGCTGGACAAATACAAGATCAAACGACATCAGTCATCCCCCTATCGTCCCCAAACTAACGGAGCGGTGGAGGCAGCGAACAAAACACTTGTCACCATTATCAATGAAATGCAAGACAACTACCGCGATTGGCCGAGCAAACTCCCATTCGCACTCTGGGGATACCGAACCTCCATTCGAACACCGACAGGCGCCACACCCTTCTACCTAGCATACGGTATGGAGGCGGTTCAACCGGTGGAGTTAGAGGTCCCATCTCTACGCATCCTACTGGAGAGTCAAGTCCCTGAGGCGGAATGGACCCGTCAAAGGTACGAACAACTCACTCTTCTAGAGGAACGGCGACTCAACGCCTTGCACAACGTCCAGTTATAACAACGACGTATACAACGGGCATTCAACAAGAAGGTTAAACCAAGAAACATCCAGGAGGGCGACTTGGTCCTCAAGTCAGTTCGAGCACCATTACCCGTCGATCCGAGGGGAAAATTCAAACCCAACTGGGCCGGGCCATACCTGGTCAGGAAAATACTTTCGGGGGGCGCAGTGAGACTGAGTGGCCTAGACGGGGAGGACTTTACAAACCCGACCAACCTAGACCAACTCAAGAAGTACTACCCTTGAACCCTAGCAACCAACGACCTAGCCTAGTTTTACAACTAGCAAAGACCTCAACCCTTTTTAAGTCAAGTTCCTCAACGTGTTCTGATTTGAAAGTGCATGTTTTATCGAGTCTAAGCTGCGGCACCTTGCCCGTTTCGAATGTCCTTTGATCTGTCAAAGGCAACGTCCATTTGCACTAAAACAACAAACCCCTAAACTACGAGCATGGTTTGATTTCACCTCTTCGGGTGAATACGTAGGCAGTCCTTCCTTACACAAGGAGGATACCACCATCCCCACAATCGAATACAACCGTCCCCATACAAAAATCCCCACATACAAAAACATCCCAAAAAAAGGAAGAAAGGGAAAACCATTCCCTTTCCCACAAAAATACAAAAATGAGCCTTTCTCCCTTTCCACAAAATACCACTTTTCCAAGTGCAAATGTTTAGGACGATACAAATCGAATTGCCTTCACCAAATGGATGGAAGAAACAAGCGTTCACAATTTTCGACACGAGCAATCCTCTTATTTAATTAATAATGGGAGGGATTACAGTTTCAACAACAAACAAAGCTCGACGAGTCTACAACTTGTCAAAGCTAAGGTGTCAACTAACACACCTCACATAATAAAACTAGCACAACATACAATAACTAGCTAGTACAACATAATAAAAACTCACAACAATAATACAACATAATAATAAAGTGGGTAATGGAGGTCTTCACTCTTCCATTCTACCCTTGCCTTTTCCCTCGGGGTACATCTTCCCCTTGTTCTTCTTGTTGGCCCGCCTAGCATGGAATTCTTCCTCAGAACGGATCCTAAACGGATCTAAGACGACGACGGCCTCCGGTCTAGCACAAGACCCCATGTTCGACCCAAGACGAGCCAATGCACGGCCCACTATATTCTTGGGGCCGGAATTCCTCCTCTTTGGTGGTCTCATCACATCGGGAGTAGCTCCATCAACATACTCCTCAAAGAAGGCACGGTTGGCCTTGCCAACCTCTCGATACTTCAAGTCGATAACCTCGTCCTTACAGAATTTGGATCTCTCTTTCAAGGACGGAGCACGTGACCATTTGACATAAGCGGGAGTCACCCATGTCGTGGCAACAGGGTTTGGTACCTCCCAAAGCGGTCGAGTGGCCCACCATCTTTCGAAGAACTCCACAAGCTCAGAGTTCTGAAAAACATTCTCTTGGACAAGAGTATCTTGAGCGGGCACCTTTTGTTGACGCCCCATTTGCCTCATGAGCCTTTCGGGATAAATGAAGGAAACAACCTTCAGACCCACCACCATCAAAGAACGAGGACTAGCACCCGAAGCGGGCAACCCCGTGAAGGACTTCAAGTGCCACCACGGCACCACCCAACGGATATGAGGACCACTCTCCTCCGCCAATCTCGCGGCCCAATAGGCCTCGGTGGAAGCAAAACTATCCAGGTACAACTTCTTCCTCATGGTAAGGTGACGGAAGGAATAAGAAGAAGAATCAACCGGAGGCTACACATACCTTAGCCTCTCCAATAGCCACACTTGGAGGATCCTTGGGGATCCAAAAGAGGGAGCTTCTCTACAAGAGCCTTCCTTGTCCAAAGCTTGGATAATCTCCCCAAGCACCAACCATGATGGATCTCTAACATGCTCCATTTGCTCAATCACATGGATAAGGGTCATTCTACCATGTCATCTTGGCCCCTCCTTCTTCAAGACATCAACAAAGAGGTACACATGGACAAGGCAAAATGCAAGAGCCCTTCTCCTAGCCACCTCCGAGACATTAACATCTAATCGGTTTGAAAAGATGTTGATAAGAGCAAACATATCCATACCATGTGGAGCAAGAAGAAAGTTGATTTGGCTTGTTGATAAGCCCAACATGGAACGGAATTTCTCCTTGTAGCACAACCGAGTCGGAGGAAGCACCGGAACACAACCCGGCCACCCACCAATGGCTCCAACTTCTTCGGCTAGAGGACAAAGCTCGCCTTTCGGGAAAACGAAAACATGATGTTTCGAATCCCAAAACCGAGAGCATGCTTCGAGAAATGAAGGTTGCACCTTGACTTGACGAAGCACCAACAATTGACCAACTCCCATGCAAGCGAGTTGATACTTTTCAGGAGGCGACAAATCCCGGCACCATTGTTGCAATGCGTTCTCAAAAGCATCCATGAAATATTTTTGTGGAAGAAGAAGAGGTTTTGTAGAGATGATTTTGTGTTTCGGATGATGAAACAATGAAGCACGAACGTCCCTATTTATACAAAATGATCAGCGCATTTTTTTTTTAGAAAAGAGGAGAGCCGGCTTCCATTGCTAGGCTGCTCGCGCCTCTTTGAGGCTTCTCCAGGATTCCCGCTGTTGACTTGTCTCTTTCAACTTGTGCTTTCTCCTGACACCTCAAACCTCCCGACAGGAAGCTCGCGCCTCTTCGGGATGATCCAGGACATTTTGTGTTTCCTCACACACACATTTCCTTGTTTTCGCGTTTTACGAAATCCGACACGTGTTTCCATGACGCAACTTTAAACATACGGGTTTTTCTTTCTTTTTTAAGGGGGGAAGGGCTAGTCGCCCCGATCCGCGATGGATCGTTTCCACGTCAGTCGAAATTCCGAAAATTTTTCGCTTTTTCGTAATTTTCCGGCAAAAAAAAAAAATCGAAGATTGATAACACGACATCAATTTTCCTCAAAAATTCAAGCACTCACAAATTCGAGTCTTGGCCTCAAAAATCAAATATACTCGCAAAACTCCTTTTCTAAAATTCTTTCCTGACAGTTTGAGTTTGAATTTTTCGAGTCAACTTCAACAATTTCGACGCAATTTAATTCACGACACGAGTTAATTGCTCATATTTTCAAGTCATTCCCTTTGAATTCCGAACGTGGCGACTTGTCACGGAATTTTCAAAATTCATTTCAAAATATCAATTTTAACTTCAAGTCATCTTGGTTATTTTTTTGATCAAAGTGCCATTTGGATCCACATCAAAGATGATAAACCCTCCTATCAAGAGTGGCAATGAATACAAAAAGAGGAAAACAAACCTCAATCGGGTACCAAGCAAGCCTCGACAACCGGAAGGTGTCGTAGTCGACGTCCCGCAGCAACAGCTTCTCACCTCCCCGACCGTGAAGGTGCTCCTCAACCTCGTCAGAGGTCGACTCCTGGAACAACACCCTAGGCGGGTCAACCGGCACGGCGAAAGTCTCGGTAAAGCACTGGCGAACTAGACGCTCGCCCAAGTACCAAACCGGCTCAATCTCCGTCTCCAAGTACAGACGCAGGGAGCTGCGAGGCCGCAAAAACGCTCCCTGATGGCAGCCGGTACACCCGTGTAGTGCTCCCAAGGCCGCCCAACAAACTGCATTCAAAACAAAGCCATTCAGTTCACTGGGGGCTTCATAAGCTACCTAGTCATCTTATCTCTATCTCTCTCTATAAAGGAGAAGGGGGAAGAGAACAAGAACTTACATCAGCAACCCGACGCTTGTTCACACGACGCCTGCAGTCCTCGTAAGTCGACTTAATCGACTTCTTCCGAGCCACCGTACGCAGAGGTGTGAAGTAAGCATACAACCAAGCCTGTAATCAAACACAGCAAACACAAATCAGCCAATTTCTCAAAAATTGCCAAAATCAAAATCAAAATCAAACTAAAAAAAAAACTACCACAAAAAAAACTCGTACCTCAAAGATGAGGCCGGGACCAACTAAGGAAGGAGCACTACCCGCTCCCACTGTCTCCGGACGCACCGCCGCGTGGAAGTACCGGGTGAAACTCGCCAAAGCCGGCGTAACCCAGTCAAACCGACCCAAAGTGTCAAGGTCGGTGAGGAGAGGAAGCACCTTGGTCGACAAGCGCTCACCCTTGTCACCAAAGTATGTGGCACCCAAGAAGTACCACAACCACAGCCGCGCCTCCTTCGCGTCGGCCTCAACCTCTGCCTCCGGGCTCGCCAACGGCGCCGGAGCAACACCTGCCACCCTCCCAGTGAAGTGGTCCTTCACGTATGAGCTTGCGATCAAGTACCGATCAGAGCAGTGACCGCAGGAGAGGACACTCTCTCCGGCGTCTCGGTAAACTCAATGGGAAACTCGCCACAGGGAAGGCCGGATACCATGGCAAAATCCTCTAAGGTCACGCCAACCTCCCCAAACTCCATATGGAACGACGACGTCGTATCCCAGTACCGATCCAACATAGCGCGGATCAAACACAGGTTCGCCCTAATCGAAGACCTGTGAATGTCCCGCCAAGCGGCCCCCAACGGCCCAAAAGGCGACCTCTCTATCAACGCCCTCGACCCGGCTCGGAGAACGTCGTAGACACACATGCAGGTAGAAAAGCCCGAGAAAGTCCTCATGGTGCCAATCTCCTGAAATCAAAAACAGACAACGGCAGAATGCCTATTTAGGCCCGACACTTCAAAAATGAAAAAATTCAGTCAGGGAACACGACTCACCATGCCCTCGTGAGCACGGTAGGAAAGGTGTCGGTCCAGTCGAAGCAACAACTGGCTGCCGCCAAAACCCTCGGCCCACTCAGGCGCCGCCCGTAAAAGCAACCCCCGCGGGGCCGTAACTCGCCTGGCTCTCCAACTCGCAACGTCAGCATCATCCTCGGCTGTCTCCACTCTTCGTCTCTTATGGCCGCGAGACTCGACGTGGTGGGTAGGGCCCAAATCAACGACCCTGTTGACGTCCCGCAACGACTGTCTGGTCGCCCAAGGACGACGCTCCCTCGTAGAAACCCTCCTCCCGGAGGAACTCGCCTCAGCCCCAGTTTGAGCTCTCCCAGTGCTAGCAGCCCCAACAACGTGCTCCTCACGCTCCTCGACGGCCCCTGAGGCCCCAACAGTGTGCTCAGGAGGTCTCTCCTCCTCGGTGACGTCCTCCACAACCACGGCGGGCGTGCTAACCGGAGTGCTAACCGGGCCCGTCCCGAACAACTCCTTAAGAGTCGCAGCCATGAACACGGCCTGCCCCGAACACTTTTCTACAAACAAAAAACGTCAGCCGGAATTTCGGCATTACGACAGCATGAAATGGATAAATAAAAAAAAAAAAAAAAAAAAAAAAAAAAAAAAAAAACAACCTGCAAGGCAAAACAAGGGCAATCCCGCCCAAAATCCAACCAAACAAAAATTCACAAAAAAACAAACACAAAAACGACTCGCCCCTCTTTTTAAGCAAAAGACGAGTCAAAATCCCAAAAACGGCATTTCAAGACCCATACAGGGTCCGCCTACAAACCAAAATACATTCCGGACACAATGGGGTATTTTTCTACGGCTCAAAAAGGCAATTCATACGCTAATTTGAGCCCAAACCGGTCAAAAATTCGAAAACGACCGCAAAAAGGCAAACGTTATTTTATCACGCCTCAAAACGACCTAAATTACCAATAAGGTCCATTTCAAGGCAAACTGACTCAATTCAAACCCAAACAAGCGCTTATTTGGCCAGACGTAAGACCGTCACAAAGGGCAAAAATCCAATTTTGCCCACAAACATCCAACGAAGGTCCATAAATGGCGAATACGGGTTTTCCCAACTACAATGCAACCTAGTGGGACCCACTACCCAAGCAAATAAACTTGGCATTACAGAATGAGACGGTTTCTCGCCTCACTCACGTTTTTCGAGCATAGGGAGCGGGAACGGGGACCAAAATGCAAACTAAAGCACCCCTATACTCCTAAACTGCTTTCTAACCTTATGCAAGCATCACTTTCACTCGAAATGGGCTCAATCAAAAACGCCCTATTCGATTTTTAGGGTAAAATTCGCCCTAATTCAATCAAGCTAAAGATCAACAAATTTGAATGGATTCAAGAGGAAATACTTACCTTGAGATGACATTGTTGATGGTGGCACGAGTAGAAGTTAGCAAAGGTCCTTCAAATGGTGATTTTTGCGGGTTTTTGTGTCGAAAGGAAGAAGATGAAGTGAGGTTGATATGCGGACCAACCTCGCGTATTTTACAGAAAAATAGGGAAGCCCCTTTTGTTCGCCAGGTGGCTCGCGCCTAAACCAGGCCTCCCCTTTGCTCTTTCAGCGGATTTTGGGCTTTAGCCCAATTTCCCGTGATAAACTTCAAGTTTTCATTCGACGATATATAAGGTCGTCATTTTTCTCAAAAACAAATAGTGGAAACTTAAATTCACTATTTTCGAAAGTTTTAAACGACGGCACATAAACCGTCCCTTCAATAGTGAAACTTTAAATTCACTATTTTCGAAAATTTTCAAGCAAACGGCGATCAAAACCGCCAATTTCAAAAATAATGGTGAAATCAAAATTCACCATTGCCCTTCAAAATTTCAAAAAAAATAATAATAATGACGAAAATTCAAAAACCGCTATTTCTCCAAATTTTAAGCGGCGGCACATAAACCGTCACTTCAATTAATAGTAAAGATTCCAAATTCACTATTTCCATCAAACGTCAACGGCGGCACATAAACCGTCACTTCAATTAATAGTGAAGATTCCAAATTCACTATTTCCATCAAATGTCAACGGCGGCATATAAACCGTCACTTCAAAACGCAATAGCAAACTCAAATTTGCTATTTTCCTTCAAAATTAAAACAAACGGCGATCAAAACCGCCACTTCAAGTTCAAAGAAGAACGACGAATGGTGAAGATGCCAAATTCACTATTCTTTCAAATACCAGCAGGGGGCTTCCTTGCGGAACCCGCTCATTCCCAAAACAGTGATAGTGAGAATCCATACTCATTATTCCCGCAGCGGCATCACGAGTTCGCTACTTTCAAAACAAGCCCATTCGACGCGGCTACTCCCATGGTCCATTAACCGACCGTACCTTTGGCTGGCGAGCCTTTGTCCGCAACCTTTCAAGGACATATCCCGAAGATGCCTCGGGTACATTTCCTTACCATTGGCTGGCGAGCCTTTGTCCGCAAGCATTCAAGGACACATCCCGAAGATGCCTCGGGTATATTTCCTTATCGTGGCTGGCGAGCCTTTGTCCGCAAACCTTCCAAGGGCACATCCCGAAGATGCCTCGGGTACATTTCCTTACCATTGGCTGGCGAGCCTTTGTCCGCAAAAGTGCAAGGACATATCCGAAGATGCCTCAGGTATGACTCCTTCTTATGGCTGGCGAGCCTTTATACGTAGTCTAACGGAGTTTAAACGACCAGCACAGACAGTCGACAGACTCTAAACTGTTCCCGACGACAGGTCCCTGGCTTGTACCCTCGAGTCGCCTTGGCATCGCCCTTCCCGACGGCAGGTCCTTGGCCCGAATCCTTTCGAGCCGCCTCGACGTCGCTTCGGTCTCCAGGTTGTAATCTTCGATTGACCTGGGGGCTCTACTTTGACTTTCGCCCTGTCCAAGCCTCAGTCAAAGTGGGGGCTCTATAGATACCCAGTATCTGCTGAGACTCCAACAAACACCCGATGATTATCGGACTACAACATGCTTTGGAATCGCGGCGTTTGATCGACAGTTTGTGTACAACTTTACGTCGGAAAACTTAAAACGATTTTGAAAATAAAACATCTCAAAACATTTCAAAAATACCTGGAGTGTTTAATGCACGACGACGGGGTCTCAATGACACTAACTAGAGTCAAAACCGACACCGGACCAAAAACCGACTCAAATATTTAAATCCCGACTCCAACAACGAGTCAAACTGAGTCAACCTGTTTAGAAGTATAGGGGTCCTTTAGTTTGCATTTTGGTCAGGATCCCCTTACAGCTAGTCTTGTTGTTTTACATTCAGGTCAGGATGAGCGGCTTGGCTTCAGGATGAGCGGATCTTCAATGGGACGTGCATCCTAGGAAAAATCTGCCCAGATCTTCTTCCAGGAAGAAAAATTGCACAATGCATGGTTCAGAACGAGCGTCCTGGTGTCGGCTCGAGCAGATCAGTGGCGGAACGTGCGATCTAGCTCCAAGTCACGTGGATGTTGTGATAGCAATCTATTTTCGCCTAAAGCACAGCTCGGGACGAGCGGGCTAGAGTCGGGACGTGCGTCCTGAGCTTCTCTTTATCAACCCTTCAACCGTTTCATGCTAATTCCTTCCCTTGCACCCTTTTGTGCTTCCTTCTTTATCAATTTCTGAAAATTTTCTCAAAGAATGGGTAAGTAACCCTCCCTCACAACTCTCATGTAGAAAAATGCAAGTAAACTAAAAGTACATTAAATATGTTACAATGCAAAGTTGTAGAAAGGAATATTTTACAAATGGTGGTTTGAGATAGGATTCCGCAAAACTAGTTTTAAATGTTGAAATCTATTGTCCATAGAGCTCTAGGCAAACTTCAAACTTCTCAAAGATGGGCTTCTCAAGCAAGTTGATTTCACAACTCAATTTATCATTTGAGCCAATCTTTCCCTCATCATCTTCTTCCATAGATGCGTCATCATTGCTTTCTCCATATGAATCATAAATAGGGGCTTCATTTCTCCTCAATAGTTCTTCCTCCACCTTCTCAATGTTCATATTATAGGACACACCCTCATACTCACAAAGGCTAAGAGTATTGGCTTACTCAACCCCATATCTTCCTCATCAAATACCACACGTTCATACTCACAAGAGCTCAAGGAGATTGGCTCTTCCCATTTCTTATCAAAGGTAACTCTCTAAGGATTGGTGAGGACTAGTAACTTGGGCTTCCTTCATTTGGGCAATTTGAATTGCCAACTCCTCCCCATGGGTAACAATGTTTTGAAGAACATTGTCCCTATTTTGGCTCTCCTCTAGCACTTGTTTGAAGAAATTTTGTTGATCTCCCATCATTTGGAGAACCATATTTTGAATGTCAAAGTTGGGCTCATCTTTTTGTTGTGGGTAGGTGTGAAAGTGCTCATATTGTGGAATTTGGTTGTAAAGTGAGTATTGGGAGGGTGGTTGTTGTGGGTATTGGATGTGGTGATTTTGGTGGAGAAAGTTGGGGTAGTAGTTATGATTTTCATTGTATGAGTAATAAGGTAGGTTTGTGTTGACTTGCTCCTCAAACTCCCCATACCCATTGTAGTCATACTCAAAAGATCCACCACTCCATGTACCAAGTCTTGGGTCATCATCATAGCAAAGATAAAGATACAACTACAAACATGGAACTACAATAAAACGGCAAAAATGACCTTGAGGAACAAGTTCCTCAAGGTTAAAGCACAATTAAAATAGATAAACAAGTAAGAATGTAATCACATAACACCGTCCCCGACAACGGCGCCATTTTGATGAATGGGTCATCACACGCCCAATAAAACACAATTATATTCTTAACAAACAACTAGACAGTGGTTAAGTCGAGGTCGATCCACGGGACGGTGTGCTTTGGGATCTAAGTCTATCTATCTCAATTTATGCTAGTGTCACAATTGATTTAGGTTTTTAGTTATGTTCTAAACTAAGCGAAGCAATAACGTAAAACAAGTACTAAATTAAGAGATGTAAATAATTAATAAAGATACTAGGATGTCATGGGATCATAGGGGAATCATAGTAAGAAAGCATAAATGAGTTATATAGATGCAAGCAATTTATTATTGTTGGAATGAATTTAGTTCACGTCATATAATTCATAAGAAGATTTGGGTCTCGGAGCCGAGTCATTTATGACTTTACAACACCTACAAGTCGACTTAATTCTTCCTATTAAACTACATGCATGATGAACCAAATCCTAAGGAAACTTACGTCTCGGAGCCGGGTCGGTTAAGACTTTACAACACCTACAAGTCGACTTGGGTTTTCCCTATTCAACTCTATGCAAGGTCTAACAAGGCTTGAGTTGGTTTATATCGTACAAGCCTTGTTGAATAGATAAGAGATGGGTAAAAAATGCAAGGTTTTATAGTCTAGCATTTCATCAAACATGATATGTGCATAAGTTGAAAAACAATAAGCAAGCATTCATATGAACTCATTAAGCATAAATCTAGCCCATGATTAACTCCCCTAATCCCCCACTAATCCTAGTTAAGTAACTACTCACTTATTATCATGGAAAACATGTCATCAATGGTGTCAATCATCACAACAAGTATAAAAATGATAAAAGAGTGAAGAAATAAGTAATAAAGAGTAAAGAGTAAAGGAATTATACCAAACTTAAGATGAAAAATTGGAAAGGAAAGAATAATAGAAGAAAACTTGATTGATTGACGAAGAGTTGTCAATTCTCCAATAATAACCCAATAATCTTCAATTACCCAATAATAAACTTGAATTGCCCAATAATAAACTTGAACAATAATTAAGGGAAGATTAATGTGTGATTTATGGAATGATTAAAGGATAATCTATTCTAATCTACTCCTAATGAGAGCTTAATCTAATCTTAGAACTTGGTTCTAATCTAAGGGGACTTGTTAAATTAGCTAGGTAATACAATGGAGTATATATAGTGGTACATCATTAGGTTAAGCAAGGGTAGATTAGCAAATAACAATGCTTAAATGTTTAATAGAGCTTTGCAAGTCCCGAGGGACATGCGCAAATCATATAGCAACTCCGAAGGAGATCTGCACGGATTGGCCTGAAGCATGCTTGGTCCTGTGAGGTGATCCGCTCAGGCTGACATCGGGATGCGCGGATTCTAGGTCTGGGACGCTCATCCTGAGCTCAGGATGCACGGATTGTCTCACAGGGTTTTATGAAATGGCAAAGCAGTTCAGGGACGCACGGATTGAGTTCGGGACGCGCGGATCCTGGGACAGCTTGTCTATTTGAGCTCGGATTGTAAAACGGACGTCATTTCCTCATCCGTACTCCTACTGGAGTGATTCAAAAGCTTAGACCACTTGATTTTTCAACTCTGTTTCATCTAACATATTTTCAGAGCCAAACAAGTAACTCTTGGTTTGGTTCCGATCAATTTCTTCTTGTTATTGCTTCCTTCTCGTCATCCTTGCTTTTAAGCCTATGATCCTTCTATATACTCTTTATTCCTACATCCTTGGTCATAATTATTACCTCCTCTTCATACTAGTTCATCCAAGATCATCAACAAGCTTCCGAATATGCGCGAGAGATGGGAATTCCGCCTCATTATCTTCTTTTCTACAAGACATATACAATGCAATTGGAAAGCAAAATAGGAAGGATTTGACGGATAAAATTGTCATGAAATGCTATATTAGTATGCAAAATGGGTTCAATTAGGGGATTAAAAGTGCACAATTAAGATTCACATCATTTCTGGGACACGACTTCGACATTCTATATGCCTTTTAGAGAGATCGGGGTCACATTGGAGGACTACGGCATGATCTCGGGTCTGCCGTGTGGAGAAAAGCCGGTGGTGTGGCTGTCGACGGCCATGAGAGTAGACTCGACCGAGGTGAGGAGTCTGATCGGCTGGAACCTGGCTACGAGTGCGGCCTAGGCTTTTGGTTTGGTGCCGAGTAACTATGTGAGAGACTACTTCGGCGGTAGGGTTCCGGTGAGGGTGAGGATGGATGGGTGCATGGTGCCTCCACCTCCTTGTAGTGCGGAGCAGCAGGCTCGCTTGTGGCTGTGGTGGTTCTTGTCTTCGATTTACCTCGGAGACAAGGGGGAGAGGCTGTCGACCAAGCTTCTTCCGTTTCTTGCTGACTTGAGTAGCCTACGTCATTGGGACTGGGTTACTCCTAGCTTTGCGGTCCTCACACGCTACATAAGGGTCATGGTTCGTCTGGAGTTGATGGAGAAGGGGACTTCTCCTGCTACTGTCGGTCCTGGACTTATGTTGGAGGTACGAACCTTTCTTACAACTATGAAAGTTCATTTTGTCATTATTATTTTCTCTTTTGAAAACATGATTTTTGTAGAGAATGAGTTATAATGACTACTATTTATCTGCAGGCGTGGGTGTACTCCTACTTTCTCAATTTCGCGCCCAAGAGGGCAGCGGACGTACCGAGAGAGTACCTGTGGACGTAGCCACCTGTGTATGCCCAGCCGATCTGGGTTCAATAGAAGCGGTCTTTTGAAAGCCACGCTCGGCGGCGTAAAGATGCTTTCGACCGGATCATTTTAAATCGGTCGGTTTCGTCTCGGTAAGGGTCTTGAAACGATTAGAGATGTTCGGAGTCACCACCAAGCATTTGTGGGATGCTTGGAACCCGTTCAAATCCACTTTATACCTCCGCCAAACGAAGCACAAAGCAGTGTTTGACATAAGTACTAAAGATATAGAATCGTCCCTCTTTAGCATCCTATCTCTAGAATGACTCTCGTACGCCCTGGATAAGGTCGTCCACTATCCAAAGTTTCTGAGTAAGAGGTGAAGGTACGTATTGGGAAGCCCTTTAATCAGACACCCAATACCGCCCGCGGTAGCGGCCTCTACTGATCGATCTTGGTTGGTTGAATGCAAAAGTTGATAAAACGGTTTAAATGCATGAATGCGCATCCAATAATTTAAACCTAACATGTGAGAGCTTTCTAATTCGCTTGATTTAATCCAAGTATCAAGTATAAGATATCGAGTGGGATTTATGGTTGATTTGCATGCAAGAAGTAAATTAAACATCCATTTACCGTATTAGGTTTATGGTGCATAACGTGATCCATTTGTCTTAGTAAAGCATTTTGCAAATGTGATTTTTGAATGAGCAAATTAGTCATCTGATCTGTCCTTTATCCGGGTTGACCGGAGTCGGGATCGTCCTTGACTAATGCTAGAAAGGGAACAGACCCTGCACCAGGCGGCCACATGAGGCGCGAGCCTGTAATTGGTGCAAGGGGGTCTCCCCTGGTTTTGAGAATAGGAAAGAAATGGCCTATTTAGGCGTGGGCCAGTCAACGGTTTAAGACGCATTCTGACCATTGAAAAACGTTTATAAAACGTGTTGAAAAATGGGTATTTGAACCCGTTTTGGTTTGAAAGGCTCGTTTAGACCGTATTTATTGATTTGAGGAACGAGACTCGAATAATCGTCATTATTTTGATGATATTCGGTGTCGGGTTTGACTTGGCAAGCTTGACAAGAATAGTTTTGAAAATAGTTATGAACTAATTGTTTTAAGTTCATTTGAATATAATTAGTCGATACTCATCATCGTACCCGGGTTAAAATCCGGCATGGTATGTAGAACCAAGGATGACTTTATGTTGGTGACTAATACAAAATGTAAAGAAATGATGAAAGACTTTAAAATACCTCCCAAAATGTAAAGAAATGAAATAAAAGGCTTTAAAATACCTTTTAAATGTAATTAACCAAATATTATCACCGAAACATGGATTAAACCGTCATGGTATTAGGAGCCAAGGGTGAAAAATGTTTTATGGTTAAAAACTTGTAAAAGCAAAAAAAGTAAAAAGGTTTGAAAATATTTGAAATGGTAAAAACCGATTACAAATATGAAAGTGAATTAATGAGGAAAGACGAGAACAAACACGGTTGAGTCTGACCTTGATACCCCATTGAGGCGCGAGCCTCTGTGCAGAATAAGGGGCTTCTATCTCAGGCCAAAACCCCATTTTGGCTCGTCTACACTACGTTTTGGGTCATGTTATGCATGATTTAGCATGTTATATTCATAAAATAAGTAAAGACATGATAAAAGAAGGATTTTTACACCCTCATAGTTACATGCTTGGTTATGGCGAGAAACCGACGTAAGTGTAACAACTCGTTTGGTCGGAAAAGACTCGGTTTAAAACCGTTTTAGTAAGTAAAACGAGTGTTTTATTAAGATTAGTGATGGTGTAGTGGTCAAAGTGGTCGGTCAAGTGATTTAATGCAGGATGACGGTACCAAAAAATGTGTAAGGCTTGTATTTACGATTGGTAGGTCGTAAATACGCGTCGGATTGTGATTTAGGAAGTCGAGTCGAGAATTTTAAGGGAGAAAGAGGGGGCAGACACTCGCGTAAGTTCTCAAATGGGGGCATTTGAGGGGTATTTATAGGAAAATGAGTGGTTATGTGAGTTTTGAGCGATGTGGCCACCTGGGCTGCTCAAAGAGGCGCGAGCCACGTCACGGGTCTTCGAGTTGTCCCGTCACTTTCACACAAATGCAATCATGATTTGTTCTATCCTAGGTTTTGTAGTCACATGTTTGGTACTTGACCAATCATGAATCTGGGAAATCTTAGTATAGAAGGTTTTAAATGGTTTGTTTTTTGTGGTTGACTCGGTTTGACTCGTTCTTGGAGTCGGGATTTGGATTTTTTAGTCGGTTTTTGGTCCGGTGTCGGTTTTGACTCTAGTTACTGTCATTGCGACCCCGTCGTCGTGCATTAAACACTCCAGGTACTTTTGAAATGTTTTGAAATGTTTTATTTTTGAAATAATTTTAAGTTTTCCGACGTAAAGTTGTACACGAACTGTCAATCAAACGTCGCGATTCCAAAGCATGTTATAGTCCGATAATCATCGGGTGTTTGTTGGAGTCTCAGTAGATACTGGGTATCTACAGAGCCCCCACATTATCTGAGGCTTGGACTGGTCGAAAGTCAAAGTAGAGCCCCCACGTCAATCGAAGATTACAACACGGAGACCCAAGCGACGTCGAGGCGGCTCGAAAGGTTTCGGGCCAAGGACCTGCCATCGGGAAGGGCGACGCCAAGGCGACTCGAGGGTAGGAGCCAAGGACCTGTCATCGGGAACAGTTTAGAGTCTGTCGACTATCCGCGCGGGTCGTTTAAAGTCCGTTAGACTATGTACAAAGGCTCGCCAGCCATAAGAAGGAATCATTCCTGATGCATCTTCAGGTATGTCCTCGCACATTTACGGACAAAGGCTCGCCAGCTGTGGTACGTACATGAGGAGGGCTCGCCAGCCGCGATGCGTAGTAAGGCTCGCCAGCCATGGGGCGTAAATGAGGAGGGCTCGCCAGCCGCGATGCGTAGTAAGGCTTGCCAGCCATTGAGCGTATATGAGGAGGGCTCGGCAGCCGTAATGCGTAGTAAGGCTCGCCAGCCATGGTGCGTATATGATGAGGGCTCCGCAGCTGCGATGCATAGTAAGGCTCGCCAGCCATGGTGCGTATATGAGGAGGGCTCGCCAGCCGCGATGCGTAGTAAGGCTCGCCAGCCACGGTGCGGTCGGCTGATCGACCGTGAGAATAGCCGCGTCGGACGGGCTTGTTCTGAAAGTAGCGGACTCATGATGCCGCCGTGGAAATAGTGAATTTGAATTTTCCCTACTGTTGTTTTTGATATAAGCGGGTTCCGCGAGGAAGCCCCATGTTGACATTTTGAAGGGATAGTGAATTTTGAATCTCCACTACTCGTTTTTGAATTTGAAGTGGCGGTTTTAATCGTCGTTTGTTTGAATTTTGAAGGAAATAGCGAGTTTTAAATTTCGCTATTACATCTCAAGTGACAGTTTATGTGCCGTCGTTGACATGTGAAGGAAATAATGAATTTCGAATCTTCACTATTACTTTTTGAAGTGACGGTTTATGTTGCCGCCGTTGACATGTGTGGTGAAAATAGTGAAATTTAATTTCAACTATTATTTTAAAAATGACGGTTTTAATTGTCGTCGTTTAAAATTCGAAGAAATAGTGAATTTGGAGTTTTCACTATTATTTTGAAAATGACGGTTTTAACTGCCGTCGTTGAAATTTGAAGAAATAGTGAATTTTGAATTTTCACTATTATTTCTGAAATTGACGGTTTTAATTGCCGTCGTTGAAAATTTGAAGAAATAGTGAATTTTGAATTTTCACTATTATTTTGAAAATGACGGTTTTTAATTTCCGTCGTTGAAACTTGAAGAAATAGTGAATTTGAATTTTCACTATTATTTTGTATTTAAAAATGGAGGTTTTGATCGTCGTTTGCTTGAATTTTGAAAGGAAAATAGTGAATTTTGATTACACTATTTGTTCTTGTATGTGAAAAATGACGGTCCTTAATGTCGTTATTGAAAATTTGAAGTTTGCTATGGGAAATTGGGCCGAAGCCCAAATTATCGCTGAAAGAGTAGGGAGCACCCTATTGAGGTGCGAGCAACCTGACAAGTTAAGGGAGCTTCCCTATTTTTCTGTAAAAGACGCGAGAATGGTTCGCATACCATTCTCACTTCGTCTTCAACCTTTCGACAAAATAAACAAAAAAAAAACTGCCATTGTTGGTCTCTAGCTTGCTTCCATTCGTGCCATTATCGATAATGTCATCTCAAGGTATGTATTTCCTCTTGAATCCATTCGGATTTGTTGGTCTTTTTGGATAGATTGAATTAAGGCGAAATTTTTACCCTAGAAAAATTGATTTGGGCGTTTTTGATTGAGCCCATTTTGAGTGAAATTGATGATTGCATTAGGTTAGAAACATGTTTAGAAGTATAGGGGTGCTTTTAGTTTGCATTTTGGTCCCCGTTCCCGCACCCTATGCTCGAAAAACGTGAGTGAGGCGAAGGAACCGTCTCATTTCACAATGCCAAGTTTATTTGCTTGGGTAGTGGGTCCCACTAGGTTGCATTGTAGTCGGGAAGGACCGTATTTGCCACTGTGGAGCTTTGTTGGGTATTGTGGGCAAAATTGGAATTTTTGCCTTTTCAAACGGTCTTATGACTGACAAAATAAGCGTCTGTTTGAGCTTGAATTGAGTCAGTTTGCCTTGAAATGGACCCCAGTGGTAGTTTAGGTCACTTTGAGGCGTGATAAAATCATGTTGCCTCATCGTGGTCGTATTTTGAATCTTTGACCGGTTTGCGCTCAAATTAGCGTAGGAATTACCTTTTCGAGCCCTAGAAAAATACCCCATTGTATCGGGAACGTATTTTGATTTGTTGGCGAACCTTGTATGGGTTTTGAAGTGCCGTTTTTTGTTAAGGTTGTTTTGACTCGTCTTTTGCTTGAAAAGAAGGGCGAGTCGTTTTTTTTGTGCGTTTTTTTGTGAATTGTGTTTGTTTGGTTGGATTTGGGCGGGATTGCCCTTGTTCTGCTTTGCAGGTTTTTTTTGGATTGTCCATTTTATGCCGTCGTAATGCCGAAATTTCAGCAGACGTTCTTTGTTTGCAGGAGAGTGTTCGGGACCTGCTGGGTCCCTTGCTGCGACTTTTGAGAAGCTGTTTGGGACGGGGCCGGTTAGCACTCCGGTTAGTGCACTTGCTGCGATAGTGGAGGAGGCGCCTCCTGAGGAGACTGTTTGGGCCAAGAGGGCCGTTGAGGAGCGTGAGGAGCCCGTTATTGGGGCTACTGGCATTGAGAGAGCTCAGACTGGGTCTGAGGCTGGTACCTCTGGGAGGAGGGTTTCTACGAGGAGGCGGACTCCTCGGCCGACCAGACGGATGTTACGGAACGTTGCTAGGGTCGTTCAGATGGCTCCTATCCGTCACGTTAAGTCTCGTGGTCTGAAGAGACGGAGGGCGGAGACGGTTGAGGACGATGCTGACGACGCGAGTTGGAAGGTTAGACGGGTTACAGCCCCGCGGGGGCTGAACCTGCGGGCGACGCCTGCTTGGACCGATGGTTTTGACAGTAGCCAGTTGCTGCTTCGACTGGACAGGCACATCTCCTACCGTGCTCATGAGGGCTTGGTGAGTCGTGTCACCTTATTGAACTTTCCTCACCTTTTGAAGTGTCAGACCTAAATAGGTGTTCTGACGTTTTTTGTTTTTTATTTAAGGAGATCGGCACCATTAGGAATTTCTCGGGCTTCACTACCTGCCTGGGATTTTACGACGTTCTCCGAGCCGGTACGAGGGCGTTGATAGAGAGGTCTGTTAGAAATATTAATCTCATTAATTTACATATTCATATATGTGACATTTAATTTAGTCATAAAATTAAATCTAGATCTTATGCATGCAAACTTGAACAAGAGTAGAGAAGAAATCATCATACAAGCTTATGGATTTCGGTTATGGGCACCAATAAATTCTCCTATTTGTTAGTTCTTGAGCTTCCTTAAAATGGATGAACAAAGGATCCAAATTAGAATCCCTCCCAAAAGTGAATACCCAAGGTGTTAATCTTAATAATTAATAATATTATGAACTAGTAATATTATTAATCTTGCTTAAAATTGACCCAAAATATTTATTTTATTCTCCTCTATTTCGGTTTAGAGAAGAGAGTTTTTGTGGTTTTTCTTTCTCTAAAAATGTCTCACAAAAATGTAGAGAATAATCAATTTTCTTAATCTAGAAAATTATGTGTTTAAGAAGTGAATAATAAAAGAAAAGCGCTTGTCTTTTCTATGTAGAAAACCGGTTGGAGGGGGAAGGAGAGCCCAATGCATGGTCTTGTGTTCTTCTCAAGACAAGACTAGGCATGCATGGCTAGTCATTAGGCATAATCATTATGTTTTCCACTTAAAATAAAAACACAATATAAACCTTATACTCCCTCCATATTTTCGGCACAGTTAACATAAAATGGATGGTCCATTTTTTTTTTTTGTCATTTGTCAATTGTAACATATGTGACATGTTACTTGACATATGAAATTGTAATGTATTTTTAACATATTAAAAATCAACATACTCATAAAATATGTCATATACAAAATCGACTAGTAATTCGTAATTACTTGTGCCAAACGGTTTATCAAATTATAAATTACAACGTCTTGTATTTATAATAAATTATTCATTCAATTTCAATTTCAATTGTTTCGTAAACAATAATTTTATCTAAGTAATAAAACAATTCGATTACTTAGACCGTATCTCATATAATCAAATTACAAAAAGACACGTTAACTTTACTTACAAAATCACCCGTCAATTTTAAGCAATTTAATTAACTCGTATCGACATACGATTAATTAAATAATCAATTAAGAGCATCACTCTTTAGGTATGACCTAAGGGGATCAACTGATCACCACCGTCGCACGACAGTAATGTCAAACTCTAGTCAGCCAATCATTACTGATATTTGTGGACCAGTTGACTGTAAAAAATTACATCCCACGTGTATTCTTAAAATGAGATTTAAACATGTGATCATCATGATTGACAGTTGTGATCGCATTATTGTCGGAGGACACTTATTCCAACAAGGTCGGTTTTTAGGCCGTTGGTGGCCGCATGACGGGACATTCACAGGTCTTCGATTAGGTCCAACCTGTGTTTGATCTGTGTCATGTTCCACATGGAGTTTGCGGAGGTCGGTGTGACCTTAGAGGATTTTGCCATGATATCTGGCCTCCCCTGTGGTGAGACACTTGTCGAGTTCACAGAGAAACCGGAGAGGGTGTCTTCTCCTGCGGTTACTCATCTGATCGGTACTGTTTTGCCTGAGCTTTCTGACGTTACTACGTACCTGATCGCGAGTTCGTATGTGAGAGACCACTTCAAAGGGAGAGTGCGGGAGCTGCTCCGGCGCCGTTAGCGAGTCCGGAGGCTGAGGTTAGAGCTGACGCGCAGGAGGCGCGGTTGTGGTTATGGTACTTCTTGGGTGCCACGTACTTTGGTGACAAGGGTGAGCGCTTGTCGAACAAGGTACTTCCTCTCCTTGCTGACCTTGATGCCTTGGGTCAGTTTGACTGGGTTACACCGGCTTTGGCGAGTTTTACACGGTATATGCACGCAGCGGTGCGTCCGGAGGCGATGGGGGACGGTAGTGCCCCAGCTTTGGTTGGTCCCGGCCTCATCTTGGAGGTACGAGCGTTTTTTGTAGTTTTGAGTTTGATTTTGATTTTGATTTTGATTTTGGCAATTTTTGAGAGATTGGCTAATTTGTTTTTGCTGTGTATGATTACGGCTTGGTTGTATGCTTACTTCGTCCCTCTGTATCCGGGGACTAAAGGCGGTGTCCCTTTGACCTACCCTGTTGTGAGGGGTTGGACGGTGGCTCGAAAGAAGTCGACTTATGAGAACTGTCGGCATCGTGTGAACGCCCTTCGAGTTGCTGACGTAAGATGTTGTTCCTTACTCTTTCTTTATAGAAATAGATAGAGATAGGATGACTAGGTAGCTTAGGAAGCCCCCAGTCGGTTGAGTAGCTCTGTCTTGAATGCAGTTTGTAGGGCGGCCTTGGGAGCACTACACAGAGGTGCCGGCCGCTGTCAGGGAGCGTCTGCGACCTCGCAGCTCCCAGCGTTTGTACCTTGGGACGGCGATCGAGCCGGTTTAGTACATGGGCGAGCGTTTAGCTCGTCAGTGCCTTGCTGAGATCTTCGTGGTACCGGTCGACCCGCCTAGGGTGTTGTTCCAGGAGCCGACCCCCGACGAGGTTGAGGAGCACCTTCACGGTCTGGGCGGTGAGGAGCTGTTGTTATGGGACGTTGACTACGACACCTTCCGGCTGTCGAGGCTTGCCTGGTACCCGATCGAGGTATGTATTCCCCTGTTCTTTTATTTTCATTGTCTCTTTTGATAGGAGGGTTTATTACCTTTGATGCGGACCCGAATTGCAGGGGGTCGACGCGTTGATGAGGACTCAGCCCCCAGTTTTCTCGGCGGAGACCACCTTTCAGGGGCCGGGTGGTGAGGATCTACAGCTGCGCTTACCCGAGCCTGCGGTTTTTGAGGTGACCGACGTTGGCATAGAGTGGAGGTGGTCGTTCTAAGGGTGAGTTCCTGACTTAAACATTTTTCCTCATTCGTGTTTTTCCTTGCATTATATTAAAGGACCTTTTTTGCTGTAGGTGACGAGCGTTAATCATCAGGCTTTGTGGAGGATGGCTAACCGCTGAAGGGCGCTTGCTGGTGACCTAGCTGCAAGGGAATCTCGGCTTTCTCAAGTACTTTTTGTGTGTTGTTTTTGTGTATTTGGAGTTGCATTTCGCGTTTTTAGATCTTGATGACTTGTATTGTGTTTTACAGGGTACTTCGGATCCGGCGGAGCTTGATCGGGTCTGTGCTGAGTTAGATACAGCCAGGTCGACGAAAGAGGCCTAGGGGTTGGGGATCACCCGTCGAGACTAGGAATTAAGGCGTCGTAAGGACGAGTTACGGAGCCGAGACGCGGAGATTGCTTCTCTCATGGCTCAGTTGGCTGCAGCGGAGGAGCTTCATGTCTAGATTGAACGCGAGTCGCTGGAGAGTTCTCTGGAGAGGGAGTCTGAGCATGTGGTAGTGCCTGCGTTGGCGGCGACTCCTCGCGAGACCGGGACTGGTCTGACGGGAGGCGCTGAGTAGTTGTAGTAGCTTGTACGTGTTTTGGACTCTTTCTTGTACACATTTATATTTTGCGTGAGGCGGTTTGTATATATGTGTTTTTGGATTGTGGTTCATTTCGTGATTTTTTGGCTTTTTTGTGTTGTGTTTCGGAGAAGCGCTGTCGGCTGTCAATTCCCCTTTTTGCTTCGCACTAGTTCATGCATCGTTAGTGTAGAAAACAGGCAATAGGTAGCACGCAAACACGTAACAAGCATTTGAAAACCGTGATTCGCAGTTAAAATTGAATTTTGGAATTTGAAAAGAATTTTGAAAATTCCGCGACAAGTCGTCACGTTTGGACTTCAAAAGGAATTGAATTGAAAATTGAGCAATTAACTCGTGTCTTGAATTAAATTGCATCGAAATTATTGAAATTGATTTGCGACTCGATAAAAAAAATTCAAATTCAAACCGTCAGGGATGAATTTTTAGAAAAACATTTTACGGGTATATTTGATTCGATTTTTGTGGGGTCAAGACTCGAATTTGTGAGTGCTTGAATTTTTGAGGAAAACTGATGTCGTGTTATCAATTTTCGATTTTTATTTTTGCTGGGAAAATTGCGAAAAAAATTTCGGAATTTTGATTGACATGGAAGCGATCCGGCGCGGATCGGGGTGACTAGCCCTTCCCCCTTTTAAAAAAAGAAAGAAAAAATCCGTATGTTTAAAGTTGCGTCATGGAAACCATGTCGGATTTCGTAAAATGCGAAAGCAAGGAAATATGAGTTTGAGGAAACACAAAATGTCTTGGACCATCCCGAAAAGGCGTGGGCATTCCGGCGGGAGCTTTGAGGTGTCAAGAGAAAACACAACTTGAAAGGGACAAGTCAAAGCGAGAATCCTGGGAAGGGGCCTAAAGAGGCGCGAGCTATTGGGCGATAGAAGCCGTCTCTCCCTTCTTTCTAAAAAACGCGCTAATTTTTTTGTATAAATAGTGATGTTTGTGCTTCATTGTTTCATCATCCGAAAAAACAAAAACATCTCTACAAAACCTCTTCTTCTTCCACAAAAATATTTCATGGATGCTTTTGAGAATACGTTGCGACAATGGTGCCGGGATTTGTCGCCTCCTGAAAAGTATCAACTCATTTGCATGGGAGTTGGTCAATTATTGGTGCTTCGTCAAGTCAAGGTACAATCCTCATTCCTCGAAGCATGCTCTCGATTTTGGGATTCGAAACACCATGTTTTCGTTTTCCCGAAAGGTGAAATTGGTCCACTAGCCGAAGAAGTTGGAGCCATTGGTGGGTGGCCGGGTTGTGTTCCGGTGCTTCCTCCGACTTGGTTATGCTATAAGGAGAAATTCCGTTCAATGTTGGGCTTGTCGACGAGTCAAGTCAACTTCCTTCTTACCCCATATGGTGTGGATATGGTGGCTCTTATCAACATCTTTTCAAACCGATTGGATGCCAATGTTTCGGAGGTGGCTAGGAGAAGGGCTCTTGCCTTTTGCCTTATCCATGTATACCTCTTTGTTGATGCTTTGAAGAAGGAGGGGCCGAAATGCTATGGTAGCATGACCCTTGTACATGTGTTCGAGCAAATGGAGCATGGTAGAGATCCATCATGGTTGGTGCTTGGCGAGAACATCCAAGCTTTGGACAAGGAAAGCTGTTGTGGAGAAGCTCCTTCATTCGGATCCCCAAGGATCCTCCAAGTGTGGCTATTGGAGAGGCTAAGGTATGTAGAGCCTCCGGTTGATTCTTCTTCTTATTCCTTCCGTCACCTTACCATGAGGAAGAAGTTGTACTCGGATAGTTTTGTTTCCACCGAGGCTTATTGGGTCGGAAGATTGGCGGAGGAGGGTGGTCCTCACATCCGTTGTGTGGTGCCATGGTGGCAATTGAGGTCCTTCACGGGGTTGCCCGCTTCGAGTGCTAGTCCCTGTTCTTTGATGGTGGTGGGTTTGAAGGTCGCTTCCTTCATTTATCCCGAAAGGCTCATGAGGCAAATGGGGCGTCAACAAAAGGTGCCCGCTCAAGATACTCTTATCCACGAGAATGTTTTCCGGAACTCCGAGCTTGTGGAGGTCTTCGAAAGATGGTGGGCCACTCGGCCGGTTTGGGAGGTACCAAACCCCGTTGCCACGACATGGGTGACTCCCGCTTATGTAAAGTGGTGAAGAGCTTCGTCCTTGGAGGAGAGGTCCAAATTCCGTAAGGACGAGGTTGTCGATTTGAAGTATCGAGAGGTTGGCAAGCCCAACAGTGCCTTCTTTGAGGATTATGTTGATGGGGTTAGCCCAGATGTGATGAGACCACTAAAGAGGAGAAGCTCGGGTCCCGAAAATGTAGTGGGTCATGCAAGGGGTCGTTTTGGGCCAAACATGGGGTCTTGCACTAAATCGAAGGCCGTTGCCGTTGTAGATCCGTTGAGGATCCGTTCCGAAGCGGAAATCCGTGTTAGGCGGGCCAACAAGAAGAACAAGGGGAAGATGTACCCCGAGGGAACAGGCAAGGGTAGAATGGAGTAGTGAAGATTTCCATTACCCACTTTATTATTATGTTGTATTAGTGTTGTGAGTTTTTTATTATGTTGTACTAGCTATGTTTTGTGTGTTTTGTGCTAGTTTTATTATGTGAGGTGTTTTATTCGACAACTTAGCTTTGACAAGTTGTAGACTCGTCGAGCTTTATTTGTTGTTGAAATTGTAATCCCTCCCATTATTAATTAAATAAGAGGATTACTCGTGTCGAAATTGTGAACGCTTGTTTCTTTCATCCACTTTGTAAAGGCAATTCGATTTGAATCGTACTAAACATTTGCACTTGGGAAAGTGGGATTTATGTTGGAAGAGAGAAAGGCTCATTTTTTGTATTTTTGGGGAAAAGGGAATGTTTTTCCCTTTCTTTTTTTTGAAAGTTGATGTGGGTGATGTTTTTGGTATGTCGGTTTTTTGTTTGATTATGGGGATGGTTGTATCCTTCTTTTGTAAGAAAGGATTGCCTACGCATCCACCTAAAGAGGTGAAATCAAACCATAATTGTAGTTCAAAATGTTTTGTGAATTTGATTGGGTTTTGTGGTTGAATCCCTCAGGTATAAGAAGGACTGCCTACGTTTCCACCTGAAGAGGTGAAATCAATCCATGCTCGTAGTTTAGGGATTTTGTTTGTTTTAGTGCAAATGGATGTTGCCTTTGATAGATCAAAGGACATTCGAAACGGGCAAGGTGCCGCAACTTAGACTCGATAAAACATGCAATTTCAAATCAGAACGCGTTGAGGAACTTGACTTGAAAAGGGTTGAGGTGGTTGCTAGTTGTATAACTAGGGTTAGGTCGTTGGTTGCTACGGTTCAAGGGTAGTATTTCTTGAGTTGGTCTAGGTTGGTCGGGTTTGTAAAATCCTTCCCATCTAGGTCACTCAGTCTCACTACGCCCCCCGAAAGTATTTTCTTGACCAGGTATGGCCCGGCCCAGTTGGGTTTGAATTTTCCCCTCGGATCGACGGGTAATGGTGCTCGGACCGATTTGAGGACCAAGTCGCCCTCCTGGATGTTCCTGGGTTTGACTTTCTTGGTGAATGCCCGTTGTATACGTCGTTGGAATAGCTGGACGTTGTGCAAGGCATTGAGCCGCCGCTCGTCTAGAAAAGTAAGTTGCTCGTACCTTCGACGGGTCCATTCCGCCTCAGGGACTTGACTCTCCAGTAGGATGCGTAGAGAAGGGACCTCTAACTCTACCGGTTGAACCGCCTTCATACCGTATGCTAGGTAGAAGGGTGTGGCGCCTGTCGGTGTTCGAATGGAGGTTCGGTATCCCCAAAGTGCGAATGGGAATTTGCTCGGCCAATCGCGGTAGTTGTTTTTCATTTTCTTGATAATGGTGACAAGAGTTTTGTTAGCTGCCTCCACCGCTCCATTGGTTTGGGGACGGTAGGGGGATGATCGATGTCGTTTGATCTTGTATTTGTCCATTAAGGCCTGAGTTTTCGCACGGAAGTGAGAGCCTTAATCGTTGATGATTTCATGGGGTACCCCATATCGGCAAATAATGATGTTGTTTTGGATGAACTTGGCCACTTGTTTGGCGGTCAAGACTGTATATGACTGTGCTTCCACTCATTTGGTGAAATAGTCGATAGCAACGAGGACTAAGCAATGCACCTTGGTGCCTATCGGGTTAACTTTCCCGATGATGTCGATGCCCCAGGTTGAGAAAGGCCAGGATGACGTTATGGTGTATAAAAGGGATAGTGGTATGTGTTGTATGTTGGCGAAGATTTGGCAATTGTGGCAATGTTTGACGTAGTTACGGCAATCGGCTTCCATGGTGGTCCAGTAGTAACCTAGCCGCATGATCTTCCGGGTAAGCATCATTGCGCTCATGTGAAGGCCACATTCTCCGTCGTGGACCTCTCCCATGACTTTTTTGGCTTTGTGATGGTCAATGAAAAGGAGGAGAATTCTTTGGGGTGTTCTCTTGTATAATTGGTCTTGGTTTATCACGAATTGTGATGCAAGCAAACGCATGGCTCTTTGTCCTCTTTGATCAGAGTTGGGAGGGAATTCGTTTTTAGTTTTGTAGTTGAGGATGGCTTGGTACCAAGGTTCATCATGGTTTTCCTTGTCGTTATTGATGGCACAAATGTGAGCTGGCTCGCTTCTTCTCTCGACACATAGGGGCATCGATGTCATGTCGTCAGGTATATTGACGAGTGCGACAATTTTTGCCAGGGCATCAGCAAATTGATTTTCCTCTCATGGCAAGTGGAAGTAGTCGATTTGGACGAAGAACTCGGCCTCTTGATTGATTTACCCTAGGTAGGGAGCTAAGCTGTCACTTCGGAGTTTCCATGATCCGGACACCTGATTGATGATGAGCGAGGAATCGGAACATGTTCTCCCTCTGGTGATATGAGAAGGATTCCTACCCCGAAGCCTCTCAGGTTAGATGCACCATCGAAGTATAGGTCTTATGCGTCGGAGTTGGCACAAAGGATGTCCTCGTCAGGAAGTGACCATGTGTCGGTCATTGGATCCTCGTTGACGGGATTCTCTGCTAGGAAATCGGCGATTCCTCTTCTCTTGATAACCTTGAGGGGCACAAACTTGAGGTCGAACTCGGACAGCATGAGTATCCACCTAGACAGCCTTCCGTTTAGTACGGGCTTTTCGAAGATATATTTGACTGGGTCCATCTTGGAGTAGATGTGGACCGTGTAGCTGAGCATGTAATGTCGCAGCTTCTTTGTTGACCATACTAGGGCAAGGCATGTCTTCTCCAGTTTGGTGTACCTAGTCTCGTACTCAATGAACATTTTGCTGATGTAGTTGATGGCTCGTTCTTCGCCGTCGACCGTTTGTGCTAGCATCACTCCCATGGCTGTGTCGGTAACAGTCAGGTATAGGGATAAAGGGATCCCTGGTTGAGGTGGCATGAGGACCGGAAGTTTGGATAGGATTTCCTTTATCCTGCCGAAGGCTTTTTGGCAGTCGTTGTCCCAATCGGTGTGATCGGAGGCGCGAAGTTTCTTGAATATTGGTTCAAAAATCATGGTGAGCTTGGCAATGAAGCGGCTGATGTATTGAACCTGACCGAGAAATCCCCGAATCTCCTTCTCGTTCTTAGGCCGTGGCATTTGTTGAAGGGCTTTGATTTTGGTTGGATCAATCTCAATGCCTCTTTTGCTGACGACATGTCCCAAGAGTTTTTCGGAGGGAACTCCGAATGCACACTTCTGAGGATTTAGTCTCATGTTATATTTCCGCAGAGGAGCGAAGAATTTCCGAAAGGAGTTGAGGTGGCCATCCCGTTCTCTTGATTTGACAAGCATGTCATCGATATATACCCCTACCTCCTTGTGCATCATATCATGTAGGAGAGTGGTAGCGGTTCTTTGATAGGTTGTTCTGGCGTTGATGAGGGCGAAAGGCATGACAGTGTAGCAATATGTACCCCACTGTGTAGTGAATGCAGTTTTGTGCATGTCCTCCTCAACCATTTTGATAAGGTTGTACCCAGCATACCCATCCATGAATTATAGGAGAGCATGTTCGGCAGTATTGTCCACAAGAATGTCAACATGTGGCAAAGGGAAGTCGTCCTTTGGACTCGCCTTGTTCAGATCCCTGAAGTCGACGCAAACCCGAATTATCCCGTCTTTCTTCGGTACAGGAACAATGTTGGCTACCCAGTCAGAGTACTCAGACACTTTGATGAAACCAGCGTTGAACTGTTTGTCTACTTCTTCCTTGATTTTCAGGGCCCATTCACAATGCATCCGGCGTAGCTTCTGCTTCACGGGTTTGGCTCCGGGCTTAATGGGTATCCGGTGTTCAGCAATTTCCCTGTCAATCCCAGGCATATCTCTGTAGGACCAGGCGAACACATCCTTGTATTCGTGGAGGAGGTCAATGAACTGTTGTCTTTCCGAGGGGTCAAGGGTTATCCATATCCTGAGTTCTTGAGGTGTGTTGTCGAAACCTACGTTAATAGGTTCAGTCTCCTCAATGACGGGGGTTCTGGTTTCCCGTTTATCAAGTTCTTTGGCTAGGTGAGGTGGTTAGTCACTCAAGTCAAATTCCTCATAGTCATTCAGAATTGCATTGCAGTTAAATTGAGACGAGTCATAAGCAAACTTAGCGTTCATTAAGTTGACACGAGCGAAAAGCTCGGAGAGGACAGACATCTGATGGTCAGTCAGAGGCGACACAACAGAGGAGGTGGCCCCTGGAACAGGCTTCAGGTTGTCACCTTTCACGGGAGTGGGGATGACCCTAGTAGACTCAACCTCTGAATCAGCCACGACTTTGTGATAAAATAGTGGGAAGGGGACCTTGACTGGGACATCAGGAATGTTAGGAGTTATGACAGACTCAGACTCCGACTCAGACTTAGATTCAGATTCTTCTTCACTTTCCTCCTTGAACATTGGGCCTTCTCCAGTTGTGATCTTGAGAACGCGGCCTCGGCGATCGGTCCACTTGACGGTCTTCCTCCAGCCCTGTGTAGCTTTCTGCAGGTCAGTGTCGGAGATTAAGGCGGTTGGGTCAAATTGATTGTCCTTCAGAGTGATGTTGATAATGTCGTCAAAGTCGAGGGGCTTGATGTTGTCCTCTCCAAAGAGGAGAGTGACAGCTTGTCCGTCGAGGCATGAGGACGGCTTAGACTCGGTTGACGCAGCTTCGGTGTTGTCGGGGATGAAGTAGCAGTCCTGGAAGACTTCCTCATCCGGGTACTTGACCTTGGCCACAGAGTCATAGATCGGCTCCGGAAAGCCATGGTAGAGCTCGGACTCTCCCTCGGGGACAAAGTATCCATTGAGGGTCAGATGATAGAGACGGAGGATAACCCCGTGCTTCTTGCGCTTTCGAACTATGAGGTTCATTTCCTGGATATCTTCATCGGTAGGGTCATATCCTAGCCCGAAGGGGATGTTGGGGACCTTAGCCTGTTTCAAAGGAGGCAAGGTGCTTTTAAGTGGATTGAGAGGTAAATCCGGGAAGTAACCCTGGCGCATAAGAATGCGGTTGACTGTGAGGTTGGCAAACGGATCACAATCAGAGGGTGTTGACTCGTCACTTATGGCGTTCACGGCTTGGAATCCCCACATTTCATTATCGTCCTCCTCAATGGCTTGGGAGGCTATTCCCTTTTTCATGACAGCTTTGATCGGGGAAGTAGGAATTGTAATTGTTTTCTTGTTGAAGGGGACCATGATCTTCTGGTGGAGAGTTGAGGTAACTGCCTTGACGGCGTGAATCCAGGGACGTCACAGGAGCATGTTGAAGGAGGCGTCGATGTCGACTACCTGAAAACTGGTTTGCCTTTCCAGTGGTCTGGTTGCGACGGTCAGAGTGATGAGCCCTGTGAACTTACGACGAGTGCCATCATAATCGCGTACTCCTTTATTGGTTGGGACCAAATCAGCTTTCTTAATACCAGTTTGTCAGCCGTTTTGAGGGGAATGACATTCACCGCGGATCCGTCATCCACAAGGACCATGGGCACATTCTTCTTGCGACATTGTGCGGTAATGTACAAGGCAAGATTATGATCGGCTCCGAAGGGATGGATGTCTTCGTCAGAGAAGACGACCGGGTTGTTCAAGTTAGGGGCGTCCCTTGTCATATGTGCCACTATTTCTTTAGGGAAAGAGGTAGAGGGCACAGTTAATTTTCCCAAGGCTTGTAGCAAAGTCTGCCGATGCTCAAAGGATGTCACGATCAGTTGCCAAATTCAGATTTCGGCTTTTGCCTTCTAAAGCTGTTTGAGGATCGAATTCTCGGGAGCCCTTGGTTGAGTGCCCATGTCCGGGACAACTTGGTCATTCATTGTTGGAACGACCGTTGGAGTTTTTGGATTTTGATATGGGCGTCCGAACCGGGTAAGGTGGCCGATCTCTTTCGCCTGTTTCCCCGGGACGATATAGACATCTTCAACATCATCTCTCCAGATGCCATTAATTTCTGAATTCCGAGGGTACCTTGGAGGGGTATTCCTCGATGGGCAATTTTTGAGAGGGACATTTTTGTGGGGGTGATTCTTGTGAGGGTAGTTATTGTGGGGGTGATTATTGTGAGGGTGATTATCGCGGGAGTACTCCATCCTGGTGAGGGTAGTTTCGGGCGCTTGGGGGACTCTCCCTCGGGCGTGGTGGTGGAGGATTGAAGATAAGTTGATGGTAGGCATCATCAAGTGGGGTGATCCTTTAAGAGAGACTAGCTATGGCTTCCTCAACCTGTTGGATCATGGCGAGCATAATGGCGGCACTGAACAAAAATACCCCATCTGAGGGATCTTTTTCCAAGGCATTCACCTCGTCATCAACTGGCAGGATGAGGTGAGAGTAGTCCAGGGTCGGCTCATCATCGGAGATGGCGTGGATTCCCAAAGGGTTGATTTTGTTGTTCGGCTTAGTTGGCCGGGGTAAAGGCAATTCCCCTTTCTGAATCATATCTTGGATGATGTGTTTGAGTTTGAAGCAGGTTTCTGTGTCATGCCCATTCCCTTGATGGTACTGACAGTAGGCATTAGGGTTCCAGAAGCGGGATTTCATAGCATCGGTCGGATTCTGGGTGGGTTCGATTGGTTGTAATTTCCCTTGGTCCATGAGCCTCTTCAAGGCGCTTGCATAAGTTAACCCTATATTAGTGAACACTCTCTGGGGGTGCTTAGCCCTCTTAGTGGTTGGTTCAAGGAGGTTGACCTCATCGATCTTGTTCGTCTGGCCATAAGGGCGAGATCTGGTTGAGGTGGATCCCTAGTAGCCTCTGCCAGTGGTCTTGGCTAGGACACCCTTTCGGAGGTCATCTTCAATGCGTGTCCCAAGGATTTGCAGATCCTGGAAGGTCTTAATGTTCTTGTACCTCAGTAGATTGGTATACACTAGGCGGAGATTGTTGACAAACGTTTCCACCAAGGTCGACTCGCTCGGCTTGCTGACCAGCTCAGTACTTACCCTCCTCTAACGGGTTAAGAACTCGGTGAATCCCTCCTTGTCGTTCTGGGTTCGAACCTTCGGTTATTCTCAAGTTGGATATTGTTACCCCGGGCTAGGAGTTGTTCTTCCAAGAGCTTTATCCTCTTCTCAGTTTTAGTCGGAGGTGGAGTGTTATGTTCTCCAGTTTCCCTGTTTTCTAGGGTGTCGATACGGGTCTCGACACGATCCAGGGTGACCTTAAGAGCAGTGAGCAGGCTGGCTAGTTGAGTACTCGTGACATATCTGTTGTTATCATTGTTGTTGTTGTTGGACGAAGTTGAAGACGAGGTCATGGCTCTGAGGCAGAAAAACGGCTCACATTACAACTCAATCCGACACGGTTCAAAGACTGAACGCAGATAACACGAAGGACGAGACAAAGAGCAGACTTAACAAGACGAGGATGACCGTGTGTGGTACCTCGGTGCTGACTCAATTTATGACGTGACGGTGTTGACCGAACTTTTAGCATGCGTCCAATGTAACGGCATGACGCCATTGGACAAGTCTCGTGGTGAGACGACTCATAAGTAAAGACCCGTAAGTACGTTTGCTTCGACTCGATAGACACGAGGCGGAATTGGAATGGCGGACTGAAGTTTTCGAAAATAGATTTTCAAAAAGATTCATTTGTCGCTTTTGGAACGGCTTCCGAAGATAAAGATCTCCGCAAGTCGGTCAGTTGAAAGGGTTGTCTTAAGTTTATTTGCAAAAGACGGTTTTGAGTTTGAGTCGGCTCGGAAAAAAATGTACTGTTTCTCAAGACGGTTTCTTGAAATTCAAAATTGTATGTTTTGAAAATCGGGTTAGAAATATTTGAAGAGGTCTCGGGGACGGTGTATGTCCTCGGGATCTCAAAAGTGTCTCGAGAAAAGGGTGTGTGCTTTTCTCGGGTTTTGAAAGAGCCATTGTTGCCGCGAAACGGGTTAAATTCCGTGTCTAGACGCGGCGATTATAACGGCGTAAAAAGGTGACTTTGATATGGTTGTAGAAAACCGATTTTGAAAATAGTCATTATGACAGCCTAGAAAGGCGTGTTGAAATGGTTATAAAAAACTGGGTTTGAAAATCGTCATTACGAGGGCCTAGAAAGGCGTGTTGAAATGGTTATAAAAACCGGGTTTAAAAATCGTCATTACGACGGCCTGGAAAGGTGTGTTTAAAAGGTTATAAAAAACCAGGTTTGAAAATCATCATTATGACGGCCTAGAAAGGCGTGTTGAAATGGTTATAAAATACCGGGTTTGAAAATCGTCGTTATGACGGCCTAGAAAGGCGTGTTGAAATGGTTATAAAAAACCGGGTTTAAAAATCGTCATTATGACGGCCTAGAAAGGCGTGTTGAAATGGTTATAAAAAACCGGGTTTGAGAATCGTTATTATGACGGCCTAGAAAAGCGTGTTGAAATGGTTATAAAAAACCGGGTTTGAAAATCGTCATTATGACGGCCTAGAAAGGCGTGTTGAAATGCAACGGTCAGCGAAAGACCGAGGTTTAAAATGGCCATTATAACGGCGCAAAATGGTGTTTTTTGAAAGTTTGAAAATGACACGGAAGGACTTATGATCAAGTAGCACATAAGCACTTACAGTTTCATTATATTATGCATAATTCTGACACGGGTTTTGGCTTAGAAGGGTGGGTTACACACCAAGCAGTCAAACCCCGATTTGCGAGAGGGATACCAATCCAAACAAAATGTGTAAGGAGGGTGCCCTAGCCTCGTGCTTGAAAGTGATGAAAGCTCTTTGACGAAACAGAAATATGTAACGTCAATGGTATGCTTGACTCAATCGGGATGAGAAACGTGGGGATGAAAAAACTAACGCCGACGAGACGAGCCAATTGTTCGAAAAGGGTTAGGTTATGGGCCTGGACAAGGAACCCGACCGTGACCGTAATATCAATTAATGCATTCCAACCAAGACCTCGTTCGAGTCTCACCATCTAAGGATCATAAAGATGTAAGTGTCCTAGTCCTCCCCAGCGGAGTCGTCAATCTGTGAACGTAGCCACCTGCGTATGCCCAGCTGATCTGTGGACAATGGCAGCGGTCTTTTGAAAGCCACGCTCGGCGGCGTAAACATGCTTTCGACCATATCATTTTAGATCCGTCGGTTTCGCCTTGGTGAGGGTCTCGAAACGATTAGAGATGTTCGGAGTCGCCATCAAGCATTTGTGGGATGCTTGGAACCCATTCGAATCCACTTTATACCTCGGCCAAACGAAGCACAAAGCAGTGTTTGACATAGTTACTAAAGATAAGGAATCGTCCCTCTTTAGCATCTTATCTCTAGAATGACTCTCGTAAGCCCTGGATAAGGCCGTCCACTATCCAAAGTTTCTGAGTAAGAGGTGAAGGTATGTAATGGGAAGCCCTTTAATCAGACACCCAATCCCGCCCGCGGTAGCGGCCTCTATTGATCGATCTTGGTTGGTTGAATGCAATAGTTGATAAAAAGGTTTAGATGCATGAATGCGCATCCAATAATTTAAACCTAACACGTGAGAGCTTTCTAAGTCAGTTGATTTAATCCAAGTATCAAGTATAATATGTCGAGTGGGATTTATGGTTGATTTGCGTGCAAGACGGAAATTAAACATCCATTTACCGTATTAGGTTTATGGTGCATAACGTGATCCATTTGTCTTAGTAAGGCATTTTGCAAATGTGATTTTTGAATGAGCAAATTAGTCATCTGATCCGTCCTATATCCGGGTTGACCGGAGTCGGGATCGTCCTTGACTAATGCTGGAAAGGGAACAGACCCTGCACCAGGCAGCCACATGAGGCGCGAGCATGTTGGCGGTGCAAGGGGGTCTCCCCTGGTTTAGAGAATAGGAAAGAAATGGCCTATTTAGGCGCGGGTCAGTCAACGGTTTAAAATGCATTCTGACCATTGAAAAACGTTTATAAAACGTGTTGAAAAATGGGTATTTGAACCCATTTTGGTTTGAAAGGGTCGTTTAGAACGTCTTTATTGATTTGAAGAACGAGACTCGAATAACCGTCATTTTGATGATATTCGGTGTCGGGTTCGACTTGGCAAGCTTGACATGAATAGTTTTGAAAATAGTTATGAACTAATTATTTTAAGTCCATTTGAATATAATTAGTCGATAGTCATCATCGTACCCGGGTTAAAATACGGCATGGTATGTAGAACCAAGGATGACTTTATGTTGGTGACTAATACAAAATGTAAAGAAATGATGAAAGGCTTTAAAATACCTCCCAAAATGTAAAGAAATGAAATAAAAGGTTTAAAATACCTTTTAAATGTAATTAACCAAATATTATCACTGAAACACGGATTAAACCGTCATGGTATTAGGAACCAAGGGTGAAAAATGTTTTATGGTTAAAAACTTGTAACAGCAAAATAAAATAAAAGAGGTTTGAAAATATTTGAAATGGTAAAAACCGATTACAAATATGAAAGTGAATTAATGAGGAAAGACGAGAAAAAACACGGTTGAGTCTGACCTGGACACCCCATTGAGGCGCGAGCCTCTGTGCAGAACAAAGAGCTTCTGTCTCAGGCCAAAACTCAGTTTTGGCTCGTCTACCTTACGTCTTGGATCGTGTTATGCACGATTTAGCATGTTATAGTCATGAAATAAGTAAAGACATGATAAAAGAAGGATTTTTACACCCTCATACTTACATGCTTGGTTATGGCGAGAAACCGACGTAAGTGTAACAACTCGTTTGGTCGGAAAAGACTCGGTTTAAACCGCTTTAGTAAGTAAAAAGAGTGTTTTATTAAGATTAGTGATGGTGTAGTGGTCGAAGTGGTCGGTCAAGTGATTTAATGCACGATGACGGTACCAAACAATGTGTAAGGCTTGTATTTACGATCGGTAGGTCGTAAATACGCATCGAATTGTGACTTAGGAAGTCGAGTCGAGAATTTTAAGGGAGAAAGAGGGGGCGGACACTCGCGTAAGTTCTCAAATGGGGGCATTTGAGGGATATTTATAGGAAAATGAGTGGCTGTGTAAGTTTTGAGCGACATGGCCACCTGGGCTGCTCAAAGAGGCGCGAGCCACGTCAAGGGTCTTCGAGTTGACCTGTCACTTTCACATAAATGCAATCATGATTTGTTCTATCCTAGGATTTGTAGTCACATGTTTGGTACTTGACCATTCATGAATCCGGGAAATCTTAGTATAGAAGGTTTGAATGGTTTGTTTTTTATGGTTGACTCGGTTTGACTCGTTGTTGAAGTCGGGATTTGAATTTTTGAGTCGGGTTTTGGTCCGGTGTCGGTTTTGACTGTAGTTAGTGTCATTGAGACCCCGCCGTCATGCATTAAACACTCCAGGTACTTTTGAAAAGTTTTGAAATGTTTTATTTTTGAAATCGTTTTAAGTTTTTCGATGTAAAGTTGTACACGAACTGTCGATCAAACGCCGCGATTCCAAAGCATGTTATAGTCCGATAATCATCGGGTGTTTCTTGGAGTCTCAGCAGATAGTGGGTATCTACAGTACCCCATCGTTAGGGATTAGATCGTGTGCCGTCGGAAGAGTCAGTAGTCTTCTTACGACGCTTGCTGGAGGGGCGTGAACGCCTTGAGCTTGGACAGCGTAAGTATCTTTGATTTTCATTTTATCTCTTTTCTTTGCTTAGAGATGATGATAGGAACGACCCCTCGTTCTCTTGCTTTAGTGGGTGCCTCAGCCTTTGTAGTGCTACATTGGAGCCCTAGCTTTCATGGCTGAGGTTCTCCTTCGTCGGAGTTCAAGTCGGTTGCTGTTAACGACGCCCATGGGGCCTGTGTGGTACTTTGGTGAGCGTTTGGCTCGGCAGTGCTCCCGTGACTCTTTTATGGTTCCCATCGATCCTCCACGGACGATGTTTAGGGAGCCTTCGGAGGCTGAGAGGACTACAAACCTGGCCGGTGCGAGTGGTGACGCTATCCTTCTTCCTGGCGAGGAGTACGCCGAGTTTGTTCATCAGAGATTGGCGTACTGGCCGATCGTGGTAGGCATACTTATTGCTTATTTGATAAAACTGATAAATGATGAATTATCATCAAAATAATGAATCATTTGAGCTTTGCACGAGATCAAGGTGGCGGGCATCGAGCCCCCAGCTTTTCCAGAGACACTGGAGTACACCGACGTGACGGGCATGACGACGATCTCCGAGATCCGCGACTTCAGCGAGGCGGTGACCGACGCTGGCTTGGAGGAGTGGCATCACATCGTGAGGAGGGTAAGCCCCCAGCTTTGGCTGTCTTTTGTACTTTTATGCCTTATTACATATGAATGCATTTGCTTGAACCTTCTCTGTATTTGAATGAAGGTGGCACCATCCAGGCACGTGGAGCTGTGGAGGATGGCCAATCGGCTGCGAGCTACAGCCATCGAGGCCCTTGCAGGTGGTGAGAGTGTCGTTGGAGCTCTCAATCAAACACATTTATATTCTCAACAAACAACAAGTTAGTGGTTAAGTCGAGGTCGATCCATGGGACGGTGTGCTTTGGGTTCTAAGTCTATCTATCTCAATTTATGCTAGTGTCACAATTGATTTGGGTTTGTAGTTGTTGAGTCTAAACTAATGCAAGCAATGAAGTAAAGCAAACAATAAATTAAGAGATGTAAACAAATGACTAAAAGTGCTAAGATGTCATAGGTTCATAGGGGATTTATGCGAGTTGATCATACAAACATGTTCACAATTTCTAAGCAAGCACTTATTGTTGTGATGGGATCGAGTTAGTGTATATCTTACAATCCCTAGGAAGATTAAGGTCCCGGAGCCGAATCGATTAGATTGTACAACACCTATAAGTCGACTTAGTCTCCTCTTATTCAACTTTATGCATGGTCTAATGAGGCTCGAGTTGGTTTATATCTTACAAGCCTCATTGAAGCGATAGGTGATGGGTAAAAATGCAAGGATTCATAGGCTCGCATTTTATCAAACATGACATGTGCATAAGTTGAAATCACAACAATCAAGCAATTTTAATTATGAAAACATATTATATTAAGCATGAATCATTCCCATGTTTGTTTCCCCTAATTTCCCATTAATCCTAGCTAAAAGTCTACTCACTCATTATCAAGTTCAACATGCTATTAAGGTTGTCAATCATATTAACTAAGCAAAACATTATGAATAAATGATGTGATATAACAATAATTAAACAAGAGTAAAAGGGAATTATACCTATGAAGATGATTCCAAATAATAATGCAAAGAATAAAAGAAGGGAACTTGATTGATGTAGAGTTGTCAATTCTCCAATAATAACCCAATAATTGATACGTGCATTTTATATAGTCTTTTTAGCCTATTTCATGCACGTACTTCTACGCTTTTATCGTAGTTTATGCTACGAAATGCCCCGAATATGCTACTTTGGTTTGTTTTGTCTTATTTGCAGGAATGAACCAGAAAGTAGTGAAATCAAGCCTTTTACCGTTCGTTTAGAATGCATTTGGAGGAAGAGTGAATTTGGAGCGGAAATGTAGTTGTCTTGAGATGCGCAAAGAAGTAAAATAGCTAGGCGAGCAAAGGAAGAACTTCAAATTGCTAGTGCCTGCTTTGGAGAGCCATATCTCGAGTTTTACAACAGATATTTAGGTGATTCCAATTGGAGATGAAAGTTTGTCCTCTTAGCTTTCCAACGCCACCGGAATCGCCCTGTTTGTCCAAGTAACGAAGAAATGGCAGCCGTTTGAAGTTCAGTGAGCAAAGCAGAAAATGCGCGCTGGAAAGTACTCGATCGAGTACAATTATGGTCCATCGAGTACTAGCTACAGCGAGAAGATATTAGTCGATAATAATTAGATTATATCTTAGTTTTATCTTATAATTAGATTAATAATAATTATCTCTCATTATATAAGAGATACGAAGTTAGACCTAAAGCATTCATTCATTCCCTGGAGTCAGTAGAGGGGACGGACGACTGCTTGTTCTTCATTTTCTCTATTCCTCGGATCAATTATTGTATTGGTATTATTATCCTTCTTTAAATCTTTAATCCTTTTTATTGCTTTAATCCCTTCTTCCCTATATTAGTTATCGTAATTATTCTAATTCAATTCTCTTTAGTCTTTTATTATGTTGAACTTCAATTATCTATTTCTTGTTATTATTAATTCGTTAATCATGAGTAGCTAATTTTCTTATGCTAAGACTATAGGGGATCCATAATTATGAAGGGAGAGTAATCGATTTATTGGGTTAATGCTGGTATTGTCTTTGTTGGTTAAATGCTGCAGTTAATTGTATCCGTCTCATTGAGTCGACGCAATTAGACATTTAATTCTTAGTGATCCTTGACCTGGACCGAAAGGTTGGAAAAGGCGAGACTAGCAGCGAACAATAGGGTATTGCAGTGAGGGCGAAAGTTAAGCTGTTTACGCTTTAGGGTGAATTAAGGACCGAAAGGTGACGTTCGCTACCCCTTAGACCGTATTTGCATTGACACGAGACCCGTTACTTGACTAAATGATTATGGTGAACCGTCTGTCTTAGCTGTTTCTTCTTATCTGCTTGATTCTTCCCTTTTAATTCTCTTTTCCTTACTCTTATTAGTTTAAAAAATCACATTCAAAACCCCCAAATTGTGACACCCGACAGACTGAATTAAACAGATAATTAGCAAAATAGCCTCCCTGTGGAGATCGACCCTGCTTACTGCTAGCTATTAGTTAGTTGTACTTAGGTATTTATTTTTGGTACCTGACGACCGTATCAATAATCTTCAATTACCCAATAATAACAATACTTGAACAATGATTAAGGAAAGATTAAAGTGGAATGGTTGAGATTAAACAATCCTAATCTACTCCTAGTCTAATGGTTGTCTAATTGGCCTCTCTTTTGATTAATACAAATGGGGTATATATAGTAGTACATCATTAGGTTAAGTAAGGATAGATTAGTAAATAACAACGCTAGGTTTTAAAATAGGGAAATGCAAGTCTTGCGAGGATATGAGCATATCACGCTAGTGCTGCCACGAGACGCTCGGACCAGGAGGGGAGACGCTCAGATTGTGGGAAGGATCCGAGCGTCTTGACGGGGGCGCCGGATCATAAGGGGAGGATCCGCTCGTTTTGTGCCTAAGCCGCTCGGATTGTTGCACAGTATGATCCTTGCTTCACGGCCTTTAGTCTTTGCATACTCCTTATTCTTGCTTTTGTCGTCGTTCTTCCCTCTTCTTTATACTAATCCATCTAAGGTCGTCATCAACCTTCCAAATGTGCATGGGAGACAGGAATTTTGCGTTATTGTCCTCTTTCCTACAAGTCATACAAAATGCACTAGGAAAGCAAAGTAGAAAGGATTTGACGGATATAATGGCTATTAAATGTTATAATAGTATGCAAAATAGGTTCAATTAGGGGACTGAATGTACGCAAATATGAGTCACATTAAACATCCCCAAACCGAACCTTTACTCGTCCCGAGTAAAGAGGTGACTAGAACTAGAGCTTTATTTAGACTAACCTACTAATATAACCGAGGTGACTAGAACTAGAGCTTTATTTAGACTAACCTACTAATATAACCGATGTGAGACAATTAGCGAGTCTCACTCCGCCCCTTCAACTCACAACAAGACAACCATGAGGTAGGATGCCTTCTTGAAAGGCAAGGTAGGCTTGGCAAAATGGTGATACATCTAAGCATTAAGCACACAAAACAAGTGATGGATGCATCTATAAAAGAATAGCCACTTTCCTTATCTAAGGGGCGGAAATTATCTACAAGGGAAGCAATCTAAGGGTAGACATTCCATCATAGTTACGGTTTCTTCAAACTACTAAGCCTAGAAGGATACCGATAAATCACCTCCAAGTTGTGTCAAGCTAAGGTACCTTTGTCCCCAATTGTTAAATGCTTTCGTCAAGAGTAGACTCCCTATGGTGTTAGAAACACTGGAGGATCGCGGAATTCCCCCTCTTGCCTAGACAAGAAGACGGGTCATCCCCTCTCTACCATGCACAAAAGTGGATTCGATGGAAAAGGGATCGATAGTATTTGAGTTTCATATCGGAGTTTGCTTTTATTGTTGTTATTCCGCCCAATTTCTTGTGGTGTTTGACAATTGAGAACATTTTCTTTGCCATTTCTTTTGATGTTTGGCATTTCAATACTTGAAAACTTTTAACTTTTTGCATTTTCTTTTGAACATTTTCAAAGCTACCCCATTTTTAGTGAGCGTGCTTGTATTTGAAGCATAGGAGTTTTCATATTTGTTACTCCTCTTTCCTTTTTGATGCAATTGCAAACTTTTTGTTTTCTTTTCATTTCTTGAACTCAAATTTGAACAATTTTTGTGCCCATTCCATTTTGATTATAAAATGTGGTATATATGGATGATTGTTGCATGGTTTCAAGGGTCACCTTGGTATATATGGTAGCCAAGGAGTTAACACACCACAAGGTACTCTTGACTAGGCCTTAATCCATGGGTCAAAGGATACTAGCATGACACATCTTAGGGTGTTTTACAAGTGTTCTAACAAGCAAAGCCTCAAGAACAAAAAGTATCTAAAATGGCCTATATACACTTGTCAAGTTTCCCAAGTAGACGTTTTCACAAAAAAATTCTTAAATGGAACTATATGCCATGATGCAGCTAACATACATACAACTATAATGCATATGCTTCTATCAACTAAGATGCCATATAATATAGATGCAACTCCTAACAACACATAGATACACAAACCGTAACAACAAAACACACACCATCCTCCTTGACATGTAAAAAAATCCTCCTCATATGAGTAATAAAAAGAAATAGAAGATAAATAGGGATTAGAGCGATCATACCAAGCGGTCTTCATTTTCACTTGCTAATGCCTCAAATGTAGTGTTGTATCTATGTGAGAAGAGAACAAAAACACAAGTATATACAATCCTACACTACTAAATTAAAGAACATGTTTTTGGTTTTTGAGATTTTCAAATTTTTATGGATTTTGTTTTTATAAAATTAAAGAACATATTTTTGGGATTTTTTGAAATTTTTCAATTTTTATGCATTTTGGAATATAAATTCCCATCCCCCACTTTATTTTGGACATTGTCCTCAATGTACATGTAGGAGTAGGAATGAAAAAGAAATACATGTTTTTTGTATTTTTGAATTGATGGAAATTAAGTACAAATGCAATGATATGATATGAATGAATGCATGCTCTAACTAAATGCAATTCTATATGACATATATAAAACATATGAATGTAATCTAAACTACACTAGATGACGCATGATTTCTAGTAAACTATGGTCACCTATGATCAAACCTACCCAAACCGATTTAAGCACTATTTCTAGTGTAGGAGAAATGAGGATGGGTCATTAGTGACTATGTATGAATGCAAGAACAAACTATATGCAACTAATGATTCATGTGAGATATATTACAATGCAAATTATACTATATGAACTATACTATATGAACTATCTAAGGTGAATGATATAATACAATTGCAAGATAATTGAAAATGCAATACAATTATACATGAGAGAAAGGACAGGAAAAAGAATATCTTGCAATTAGAGGTGGTGTGGTAGACACCTCTTGCCATCTCACTCGTCATCATTATCGTCGCGGTATCTATACCCACTAGAACCTCCTTGGTCATACCCTCATCCTTGTCCGTAGAACCCTTCACCATGGCCGCCAAAGTTCCCATCTTGGTTCCCTTGATTAGGGAACAGAAGGTGCGGTTGAGCCCAAGATGGGCGAGGGCATCTAGGGTCAATATACCCTTGTTGAGCCATTTGGTAGTATTGAGGATAAAGGGCCAAATAGTTGTCAACCCTCCCATCGTGCACTCCAAGGTCGACCCGTTGCATAAGCTTCATCAAGTCATTCATGTCCGAAGCATCGGGAACTTGGGGAGTGAATGGTACATGTTGAGTGGGGTAGGGTGGAATGGGTACATCTGACGGTGGTGCATTATCCTGTACCGACATCCCACGAGGGTGACGAGGTGCTTCCTCTCGTTGTGGAGGGTTGGGGTGAATCTCAATATCAAGGAGGTAGCTCAGTGTAGGTGAGTACCGACTCAACCGAGGCTCAGTAGGTGGTATGTTCCACTCCATGAGGACAATAGAAGAGCACCCTTTTGTAAACCACTCCACACTCCCAGTTTGAGTGTAGGTTCACCACCGGTGGTGGTTGAAGACAGCATCTTTGTCAATCAAAGTGCTCCCTTTGAGCTTCATATAGGCCCCATGAAGGTTAAACCCGGGGCAAAGGTCATTGGCCAACATTGTAACTAGGCCTCCCATCACAAAGGTCTTAATGTTAGAGTTCCCTTGAGCATAATCAAAGAACCTTGTAATCACCTCAAGGGGCGTGTTAAAATTATAAGGCCTTGTCCCTTGAACATTCAAATAAGACTTTAAAAAAGTCAAGTCAAGGAGAGTGCACCTATCTTGTTCAAATCTTCCACTGATAGTGCCGGCTATGAAGCGCTCGGTGATCCGAATCACCGGATGTTGAATTGCAAAGGTGTAGCATTGCTTCAAGTGAATGAGGTCCCTCCCGGAGATAGCTCTCCAAATGTGGTTAACATTGAAGTTGGAGGGCTTATCGGTGTTGTCATTTGGCACTATAAGACCAAAAATGTTTGCAAACTGGTCCAAGGTTAACCTATGGTCTTGGTTGCAAAGTCGGAACTCCATAGCAACAGTTCTCTGTGTATTTGTGACAATGCGGAGACTACATAGAAACTCAAGGGTAAGGCTAAGGTAAGTCTCCTCATGGGCATAGAATAGCTTCCTAAGACCCAAACCATCGAAGAATATTTCAGTTTGATACCTTATACCTAGAACCTCTAAAACATTGGTATCAATGAACTGAGTGGGTTCGTAATGCTTACCTAGCAGATGAACGGATTTTTGGCGGTGTTCATTGCAAGTGAAGATTACCTCGGGGAAAAATTCGAGTTGCTCTACACCTCCTATCATCACATTGCGATGACCCCTTGTCTCCCTAGGAGCGGATGAAGAAGTTCCCTTACGCTTCTTAGGTGCGGACTCGGATTATTTCTTGCCTTTTCCCTTTAGGTTCATCATTTTTGATTGAAAAGTTAGGGTTTTGGGTTGATTTTTTTGTGATGGGGATTTTTGAGAAATGATGTTGTGAGATTTTGAGTAGATAAGATAAGGGAAATGAGGGATGGTGGGGGTGTTTATAAAGGAAAGAGGGTGGAAGTCGAGCGGATAAGGGTCTGGCTCGGGCGGATTCAGCAGAAATTAGAGGAGATCCGAGCGTCCACGTGTTGAAGACGAGCATCTCGATGGAACAATCCGAGCGTCTTGATGAGAGTACGAGCTGATTCTTAGTCAGGGATTCTGAAAATTTTGAAACTGGCTGGGGACGAGTGTCTCGTGCAGGAGACGAGCGTCTTTTCTGGGTCGAGCGGATTCTTATCCAGCGTAGATTTGTTTCCAAGACTATGCTCAAGACGAGCGTCTTTCTTCTGGGACGAGCGTCTTCTGAGGAATCCGAGCAGATTGCAGGTCAGTGCCGAATTATGCTCCTGGCGAGGCTCAGAACGAGCGTCTTGCCCTCGAGACGAGCGTCTCGTGCCGTCTTTCTCAATTCCTAGTTCCTTTCTTTTGAATTTGTTTCCCTTGCACCCTTTTATGATTCCTTCTTATCTTTTTCTGAAAGTGTGCTCAATAAATGGGTAAAAAACCCTCTCTCACTACTCTCATGTAAGGAAATGTAAGAAATGCGAAATTATATACAATATTATATAATGCAAAGATTATGGGAAGAATTATGGCTATGATTCTTGTCAATGCTAGGCATTTGATTGGTTGCAATGCTTGAAATTAGTAAGCCTATGATTCTTGTCAATGCTAGGGATGAAGTATGGCCCATATTCGTCTGGAGACTTCCATTTGCCATCTTCTCCTTTCATTTTGGTGATGATGATAGCATTTTGATTACTCAATCCTTCCAAAGTAGACGGGGAGTCTTCACAACATTGATGATCGGGTTCCTTAGAAGTTGAAATTGTGGGTGCCAAATTTCCACAAGTGACTTCATTTGCAAGTTTGTTCTTGAGTTTTTCCACCAAGTATCCTTTATATGATGTTTTGACTTTTTGGAGAAGGTCTTCCATATCATCTCCAACAATCATGGATTCCATGGTGGGTGCAAAATGGTCTTCATGGTCAATAGGAAAGAGAAGTTCATCTTCCTCATGGAAGCATATCTCAAATTTCTCGAGGATAGGCTCCTCAAGTAAAGTGATCTCACAAGTTTCTTCTTCCTTATTCCAAAAGTCCTTGTAAAACACATAAGCTTCTTTCGCGATCTCGTCATCATGGCTATCCTCATAAGAATCATAGATGAGGGCTTCAATTTTCTTCAATAATTCTTTCTCCATCATCTCAATATTCACATCAAAATATACACCCTCATACTCGCAAAGGCTAAGAGTATTTGGCGTACTCAACCTCGTGTCTTCTTCATTGAATACCACACTTTTATATTCACAAGAGCTCAAAAAGATTGGCCCTTCCCATTTCACATCTTCTTCATCAAAGGTCATTGCCTCAATTTCACATTCATGTTCAATGCCCAAGGATTGGTGGGGAGTGTTTGTTTGGGTTGTTTCTTGGGTTGCTTTCATTTGGGCAATTCGAATTGCTAACTCCTCACCATGGGTAACAATGCTTTGGAGAACATTGTTCCTATTTTGGCTCTCCTATAGAATTTGTGTGAAGAAATTTTGTTGGTCTCCCATCACTTGAAGAACCATATCTTCAATGTCAAAGATGGGCTCATTTTTTTGTTGTGGGTGGGTGTGAAAGTGCTCATATTGTGGCATTTGGAATTGGTTGTAAAGTGAGTTTTGGGTGGAAGGTTGTTGATATTAGGTGTGGTGATTTTGGGGGGGAAAATTAGGGTGGTAGTTAGGACTTTCATTGTATGAGTTGTAAGGTAGGTTTGTGTTGACTTTCTCCTCAAACTCCCCATACCTATAGTCATACTCAAAAGATCCAACACATACTCCATATGTCAAGTCTTGGGTGATCATTATAACCAAGATAAAGATACAACTACAAACATGGAAACTACAATAAAATGGTAAAAACGAACCTTGGGGAATAAGTTCCTCAAGTTTAAAGCACAAATAAAAATAGACAAACAAGCAAGAACTTAATCACATAACACCGTCTCCGACAACGGCGCCATTTTGGTGAGAGTGTCGTTGGAGCTCTCAATCAAACACATTTATATTTTCAACAAATAGATAGTTAGTGGTTAAGTCGATGTCGATCCATGGGACGGTGTGCTTTGGGTTCTAAGTCTATCTTTCTCAATTTATGCTAGTGTCACAATTGATTTGGGTTTGTAGTTGGTGAGTCTAAACTAATGCAAGCAATGAAGTAATGCAAACAATAAATTAAGAGATATAAACAAATGACTAAAAGTGCTAGGATGTCATAGGTTCATAGGGGATTTATGGGTGTTGATCATACAAACATGTTCTCAATTTATAAGCAAGCTCTTATTGTTGTGATGGGATCGAGTTAGTGTATATCTTACAATCTCTAGGACGATTTAGGTCCCGGAGCCGAATCGATTAGATTGTACAACACCTACAAGTCGACTTAGTCTCCTCCTATTCAACTTTATGCATGGTCTAATGAGGCTCGAGTTGGTTTATGTCTTACAAGCCTCATTGAAGAGATATGTGATGGGTAAAAATGCAAGGATTCATAGACTCGCATTTCATCAAACATGACATGTGCATAAGTTAAAATCACAACAAGCAAGCAATTTTAATTATGAAAATATATTAGATTAAGCATGAATCATTCCCATGTTTGTTTCCCCTAATTTCCCATTAATCCTAGCTAAAAGACTACTCACTCATTATCAAGTTCAACATGCTAATAAGGTTGTCAATCATATTAACAAAGCAAAACATGATGAATAAATGATGTGATTAACAATAATTAAACAAGAGTAAAAGAGAATTATACCTATGAAGATGATTCCAAATAATAAAGCAAAGAATAAAATAAGAGAACTTGATTGATGGAGAGTTGTCAATTCGCCAATAATAACCCAATAATCTTCAATTACCCAATAATAACAATACTTGAACAATGATTAAGGAAAGATTAAAGTGGAATGGTTGAGATTAAACTATCCTAATCTATTCCTAGTCTAATGGTTGTCTAATTGGCCTCTCTTTTGATTATTACAAATGGGGTATATATAGTAGTACATCATTAGGTTAAGTAAGGATAGATTAGCAAATAACAACGCTAGGTTTTAAAATAGGGAAATGCAAGTCTTGCGAGGAGATGAGCATATCACCCTAGTGCTGCCATGAGACGCTCGGACCAGAAGGGGAGACGCTCGGATTGTGGGAAGGATTTGTGCGTCTTCAGCACTTGACGCTCGAATCATAAGGGGAGGATCTGCTCGTTTTTTTCCTAAACCGCTCGGATTGTTGCACAGTGTGATCCTTGCTTCACAGCCTTTAGTCTTTGCATACTCCTTATTCTTGATTTTGTCGTCGTTCTTGCCTCTTCTCATACTAGTCGATCTAAGGTCATCATCAACCTTCCAAATGTGCACGGGAGACGGGAATTTCGCCTTATTGTCCTCTTTCCTACAAGTCATACAAAATGCACTAGGAAAGCAAAGTAGAAAGGATTTGACGGATATAATGGCTATGAAATGTTATAATAGTATGCAAATAGGTTCAATTAGGGGAATAAATGTACGCAAATAAGAGTCACATCAGCAGGTGGCTCCGGGAGGCAGGTATGATTCTTCCATACACGTTTCTTATTTCCTATTCTTACTACTTCCAACCTTGTGAAGGGAAGTAAAGTGAAATGTTGCTCCATTTTCCTTTATGTAGAGGGAGCGTGTCTTGGAGTGTGAGCTAGCACAGTCCCAGGAGGAGACAGATCGCTTGTTGAGAGAGCTCGAGGTTAGAGATGTCGAGATTGCTGCTCTTGAGGCGACAGTAGCTGAGCTGAGGGGTCGCCAGGACTAGTTAGCTGGCTGTTTGTTGTACATTTGTACATTTTCTTTTGATGTCACTTTGACTTGGACAGGAGCCCGTATTTTGATGTACACTTTTCTTTTTTGATTTTATATATGATGGCCTGTGTGCCTTTGCTGCTGGGTGTTTGCTGTATCTGCAGGTTAGCTTAGAAAACAGGTTTGGCATGTGACGGTTTACGCCGTCATGCTGCCGAAATTTACGTAGAAAATCACATAGCAAAGCATATAATAAAATGAATTAACTTAAATAAATGGCCTAAACAAGCACAAAAATGCAAAAAAAAAAGTGCTCGAAAAAGGACAAAAATGAAAAAAGTGTCCGAAAATGGACAAAAAGTGCTCGAAAATGGACAAAAATGACGCGACCGGACGATAGGGAGGGCTACCCCCTAAAAAAATAATTCAAAAGAAATGTCTACGTGTATTAGAAATATTTTGAAAAGAAGTAGTGATTCCCCGAAAAGAAAAAGAAAATAAAAATGAGTAAGTGTGCGTATATGGCGAAAATGTTGATGTTGCCTCGAGAAGCGAACCCGTAGCGATTAGGAAACACAAATTTGGCAATTACACAGAATTACCGAATTTAATCCTTATAGGAATAGGAAATTTTAACTAAAACGGAATTAGGAATGATCCACGGCCGTCAAACGAGGAAAAGGACCTGGGGAAGAGGCGCAGCATGAGTTGCGATCCTTTGAAAATTGCATTAAGGAGTGGATGAATGAATTCACAAATGTGGAGAAACATGATATGGGTGCTTTCAATTTGGGATCAATCATAAGTTTGAAGCTAGTGAAGGTTGTGAGGCCCTTTTTGGATGCATGTCTTGAATATTAGGAACCGAATTCCCATGTATTTGCCTTTCCGGGAGGCAAAATTTGTACTTTTCTTGAAGAAATTGCTGCGGTTGGAGGATGGGATGCAGAAGGTGTTCCGGTTATACCCCTTAGCTCCCAAGGATATAAAAACAAATTCAGGGATTTGCTTGGGTTGACCAAGGCCGAGGTGGACGACTGTCTTGTGACCTCAAATGGCGTACGTATGTTTGACTTTGTTGATCGATTTATAAATAGGGAGGACCCCACTATTTCTTATCTGGCGAGGCGCCGAGCATATGGATTATGCCATCTTCATTGCTATATCTTTCGAGGGCATATGGACCAAGAGATGAGGGGTGACCCTCGATTTCTAGGCATAGTGGAGCAAATGGAATTGCGCAGGAGTCCATCATGCTTGATTCTACGGGAGACCATCCTTGGCTTGGACAACAGGAAGGCGAACCGCGAGAAACCTTATCTTGGGAGTCCTATTATTTTACAGGTAAGAACCCGTCTTTTGTCCTATTTGGCCTTTTATTATTCATTTTGTCCGTTTTTTTGGGCCGATTTTGGGACTGACTCCTGTCTCCTTTTCTTTGCAGATTTGGCTGATGGAGAGACTGCGGTTGATCGAGCCCCCAGTTGACGTGGTAGGATACCGCTCCCGATCGATTGCAATGAGAACGAGGTTGTACATGGTGAACTTCACTCGAGTATGCGATTATTGGGAAAATAAACTGAAGAGTGAAGGTGGGCCCTTGATCAGGTGGATAGTGCCATGGTGGCATCTCAGATCGGTGACTGGAGTATCGTCCTTGGATCCGACACAGTCCATTCGTGTTCCTGGCTTGGAATTCGTGGTCCATACTTTTCCGGAGAGATTGATGAGGCAGGTGGGCTTAAGACAGAAAATCCCGAAGCTAGACACCGTCCCTCAAACTGCCTTGGCGCATACTACGGAGTCTTGTCGGGAGTGGGATTTTCGTTGGGCCCAAAGTAATATGTGGTTCATACCCGTCCCGGTTGGCTCATTATGGGTATCTGTATCATATCTGCAATGGAGGAAAGCTAACACCCCCGAGGAGCGTGAGAAGCTAAAGAAGCACGAGCCTGTAGATTGCAAAATCCGTGAAGTGGCGAAGGAGAACCAAAGGTACTTAACTGAAGAGGAAGAAGAGGTCGGATATCGAGTTGTTCGTCCGTCGAAGAAACCAAAGAATGCTCCTGCTGAGAAGATGGTGGTGGATCGAAATAGGAATCCTAGACTGCGAGAATGACCGTTGGTGATTAAGTCGGAAATAACGCAGGAGCGCCCCTCTCGTGGTCGAGACAAGAAATATGACAAGGTGACAAAGGCAAGGGGAAAATGGAAGAATAGCCTTAGTAATTTAATAATAGTATTATTTATTATTATTTGAGTTGTAATAAATGGCGGGGTTTTTGGAATCCTAGCCTAGCATTTTAAATTTCAGCATTTAAATTTATATGTATTCGGGGTATTATTATTATTTATGGAACAATGAATAAAAGATTTATTATTTAAGAAACTTTCCTGAATTTCCTTTATTTATTCTTGTCGAATTTCAAATGCAACATGCAAATGTCCTTCTATTTATATCTTAAAATGACGGGTTGTATCCGGTGAAGGATTGCCTACGTATTCAATAGAAAAAATGAAATCAAACCATGTACGTAGTTCAAAAAAATGTAAAAGAATAAATGTTCAAAGCAAGAGCTTGTAATGAACTTAGAAAATAATCATGTGCTTTACTTACTCCTAAGGAAGTGCAATTTAATTTATTTGATGATATGAGGATGTCAAAATGTCAAAATGCAAGAGCGAAATGTCATAAGCTTTTAACGGGCCGGGGGCCAGTTTTATTACGTGTCGCATAAGCGGCACGTGGGTCATGCGAGGCGCGTTTTATTCTATTCCTAGGGGTAGTACCGTTTCAATTGGTCTAGGTTGGTCTGGTTAGAAAAATCATTCCCGTCTAGGTCTGTGATCTTAACCGCACCCCCTGAAAGTATGGATTTGACCAAAAATGGTCCCACCCAATTAGGCTTAAATTTTCCCCGTGGGTCGACAGGTAAGAGAGCTCTGACTGACTTGAGTACTAAATCTCCTTCCTTGATATTTCTGGGTTTGACCCGTTTGTTAAAGGCTCGTTTGATACGTGCCTGATATGTCTACACATTATGTAATGCGGGTAACCTTAGTTCGTCCAAGAGGGCGAGTTCTTCATACTTGTCCCTTTTCCAATCAGCTTCTGGAATTTGACTTTCGAGTAGAATGTGCAGAGATGGGATCTCTAGCTCCACTGGTTGTACAGCTTCCATGCCATAAATCAAATATAAAGGAGTAGCCCCATTGGGTGTCCTAACTGATGTGCGATATCCCCATAATGCAAAGGGTATTTTGCTAGACCAATCGCGATAATTGTCGATCATTTTCTTGAGGATTGTGATGACATTCTTGTTAACTGCCTCCACCACACCATTTGTTTCAGGTCTGTATGGCGAGGAATGGTGATGCTTGATCTTATATTTATTTAGCAATTGCGCAGCTTCAGCCTGAAAATGTGATCCATTGTCACTGATGATTTCATGTGGGCAACCATATCGATAGATGAGGTTGGTTTGTATGAACTTTACCACATGTTTGGCTGTGAGACTGGTGTAAGATGCTGCTTCGACCCATTTAGTAAAATAGTCGATGGCCACTAAAATGAAACAGTCACCTCCCGTCCCAGCTGAGGTGATCTTCCCGATGATGTCTATTCCCCAAGCAGAAAATGGCCACGGAGATGTCAGGGTATATAGCATTGAGGGAGGAACATGTTGTACATTTCCGAAGATCTGGCAGTTATGACAATGCCTAACATATTTGATGCAGTCTAACTCCATTGTCATCCAATAATACCCTAGACGCGTAATCTTCTTTGCCATCATAGGTCCACTCATGTGAGTACTGCATTCACCATCGTGAACTTCTTCCATACTTTCTGTGCCTGTGAATGATCAAGGCAACGCAAGACGACACCAAGAGGTGTTCTTTTGTACAACTCTCCCTGCATGAGTAGGTATTGGGAGGCAAGTAGGTGTATGGCGTGTTGTCGCCTCTTATCCATATCTGGTGGGTATGTACCATTGAGCTTGAAATTTAGAATGGCCTGGAACCAAGGTTCCTCTGGGTTTACTTCTTCATCTGTAAGGAAGTGTGCATATGCTGGATCTAATCGCCATTTGATGCACAAGGGCATTTCAACCATGTCGTCTCGCATATTAATCAAGGATGCGGGTTTTGCAAGAGCATCCGCAAACTGATTTTCTTCGCGAGGCAGGTGTAGGTAAGTAACCTGATCGAAGAATTGAGCGACTTGATCTATCCTAGCCTGATAGGGTGCTAGACTTTCACTTCGGATTTTCCAGGATCCAGTGATTTGGTTGATGATTAAAGATGAGTCGCCATGAAATCGAAGATGCGTAATGCCTAAACTCACTCCTGCTTAAAGACCAATGAGGCAAGCTTCATATTCTGCTGCGTTATTTGTCACCTCAAAGTCGATCTTGACAGAAAGTGGTGTATGCTCGCCTTCAGGAGAAATGAGCAACACTCATATTCCGAATCCTCTAAAATTTGATGCCCCATCAAAGTAAAGATCCCTAAAATTATCTACGAAGAAATTTGATCCATACTGGTTTGTAGAATATCCTCATCTGGAAATGACCACGTGTCTATTGCTTGCGTATTAATGATTGGATTGTCTACGAAGAATTTAGTCATGGCACGTCCCTTTATGACTTTCAAAGGTACGTATTTGAGATCGAATTCTGAGAGCATTAAGGTCCATCTTGCTAAGCGCCCCTTAAGAACGGGTTTCTCGAAGAGGTATTTGATGGGATCCATTTTAGAATACACCTTGATAGAGTAGCTAAGCATGTAATGGCGTAGCTTTTTTGTTGCCCACACAAGAGCAAGGCTTGTCTTCTCGAGAAGTGTATACTTACTCTCGTACTCTAAGAACTTCTTACAAAGGTAGTAGATGGCTTTTTCTTCTTTTCCAACAGTCTGTGCGAGCATACCCCCCATGGCTGTTTCGGTGACTGTGAGGTATAAACCAAGAGGTTGATCTCGTTGGGGAGGCATTATCACGGGTGGCTTATCCAGTATCTCCTTTATCCTATCAAATGCCTTTTGACAGTTGTTGATACCCAATATCTGCACCTCCCAAAAACCACCCGATGATGATCGAACTATAACGTATTTTTGATATGCGTGCGTGGATTGGCCATAAATGAGACGGTTTAATGCACTACTCGGATATGAAAAATGATTTCATAAATGGTTTTCTAACTTCATTTGAATTAATATAACACTATTTAGAGTTAAAACCGTCTTCAGACCCAAAACCGACTCAGAAACCCGTAACTCGAGTCAACCTGAGTCAACCCGAGTCAATCAAATTCCGAATGTCAAAAAAAATGACATGAATGTCTTTATCATGTCATTTCCATTAAAATGACCGTAATTAGAGTCAAAACTGACACCGGGCCAAAAACCGATTCAAAATTTAAATCCCGATTCAGACAGGTCAAACCCGAGTCAAGCACACAAAACACCCACCTCAAGTAACACCCAAAATCATCTTATTAGATGCCCATATTGTTACAGGACATCTTATATGAATACCACATATCAAACCAACCAAATAAGGGATAGAGCAAAGGCCACGTCCAAATTGTAAAGGATAATACACCCATTTGTATGACAAGGTAGCTCGCGCCTCTTTAGGGTGTCTGCTTAGCCTCTAAGCAAACTCAATTGACCTACCATCCCACATTTCTCTATAAACACCCACCATCACACACCATAATCCTCACGTGAGAGTCCGCCCCCTCCTCCCTTAAACTTCTAGACTCGACTTCCTAAGTCACAAAATCGACACGTGTTTACGACCTACCGATCGTAAACACAGACCTTACACATTTTGTTTGGTACCGTCGCCGTGCATTCGACCGACCCATTTGACCAACTCAATTCATCAATCAACATGTTTTAATTAACATATTTTCAACTCATTTTCAAAACAAAATCCTTTTTTAAGGCACTCTTTTAAACTTCTTTGATCGTGAGTAGTCGCTACGAGAAAACCGTCTCTAAAGTCGTCTACGTCGCAAACATCAATACACGTAAGTTTGAGGGTGTAAATATCTCATTTATTTCATGTCTTTACAGTTTTTATGAGTTTATATGCATGAACAATGCATAACAAGATTCAAATATAGGTTAGACGAGCCAAAACCGAGTTTTGGCCTGAGACAGAAGCTCATTGCTATGCAGGGAGGCTCGCGCCTCTTGTGGGTGTCCAGGTCAGACTCAAATGTGAGTTCGTCTTTCCATCAATACTTTCTTTCATTTTCAGTTCTTTCCTTTTACGGTTTTTACCATTTTAATTCATTTTTATGACAAATACTTTAACCATAAATCATAATCACCCTTGGTTCCTTATACCATGACGGTTTAATCCGTGACTCGGTGATATTATTTGGTTAATTACCTTTTAATGGGTATTTTAACACCCTTTTCTTTTATTTAGCATTTTCTCATTTATTTACATTTGTAAACGTATTAGTCATAATTCATAGTCATCCTTGGTTCCTTATACCATGATGGTTTAATCCGAGTACGATGACAAACTTGACTAATTACAAAGAAATGAACTTAACATAATTAGTTCAAATCATACATTTTACATTTTTATTTGTAAACTATGCTTTTCAAACATGCAAATCAGACAACGAATATTACTAACATAATAGTAATTATTCCGAGTCATGCAAATCATACTTGCAAATCATTAATCACAAAAAACAGTTTTAAACAACTTTTTTAACAACCAGGAGACGCCCCTTGGGTCGGCTCATGGCTCGCGCCCCAAGGCAGCTCCCGTTCTCATATTTCAAAACCTGAGCAGAGCCCTCCCCTCGCCAATAGGCTCGCGCCCCAATGGGGCTGCCTCGCACTGTTTTGTTTCATTTTAGCATTTGTCTAGGACGATCTCAATTACGGTTAATCCGAATACATGACGGATTAGATTGACAAGCTTATGTTTTTACACTTTGTCATTTAACACCCTTTTTCGAGTAATGGATCGTGTTAAGCATCATAGCCCGAACTTGGTAAATGGATGTTTAATTTTCGTTTTCACATGCAAATCAATCTAAATCCAACTCGACATCATTTTATTGATATTTGGATAAACAAACCGACTTAGGAAATTCTCACCTGTTAGGTTAAACTTTTGGATGTGCATTCATGCATTTACACCGTTTTATCAACTCTTGCACTTAAACAACCACGATCGATAAGTAGAGGCCGCTAACGCGGGCGGGATTGGGGGTCCAATTAAAAGGCTTCCCAATACGTACCCTCACCCATTACTCAGAACCTTTGGATAGTGGATGGCCCTATCCAGGGCGTACGAGAGTCATTTCAGGCATAGAATGCTAAAAGGGGGACGATTCCTTATCTTTAGTACCTATGTCAAACACCGCTTTTTGCCTTGGTTGACCTAGGTATAAAGTGGATTCGAACGGGTTCCAAGCATCCCACAAATGCTTGGTGGCGACTCCGAAAATCTCTGTATCGTTTCAAGACCTTTGCCGAGACGAAACCGATCAATCTAAAGCGATCCGGTCGAAAGCATTTTTAGGCCGCCGAGGGTGGCTTTCTAGACCGCTGCATGTCCATAGATTGGCTTGGCATGTAGATGACCCGTGACTACGGACCGGTAGGCGGCATCGTGCCCCCAGGCCGGCCTGTTGGCCATGTCCACAGATTGGCGACTCTGCTGGGGAAAACTAGGACACTTGTGTCTTTGTGATCCTTAGAGGTGAAACTCGAATGAGGTCGTGTTTAAAGTGCATTAATTGATATTACGGTCATAAGTCGGGTTCCTTGTCTGGCCCCAAAACCTAACCTTTACCGACCAATTGGCTCGTCTCGTCGGCGTGAGTTTTCTCATCCCCGCGTTACGAATCCCGATTGAGTCAAGCATACCGTTGACGTTACACATTTCTGTTTCGTCAAAGAGCTTTCATCACCTTCGAGCACGAGGCTAGGGCACCCTCCTTATACATTTTTTTTGGATTGGTATCCCTCTCGAAAATCGGGGTTTAATTGCTTGGTGTGTAACCCACACTTTTAAGCCAAAACCCATGTCAGCATTATGCATAATATAATGAACTGTGAGTGCTTATGTGTTATGTGATCATAAGTCCTTCTGTGTCATTTTAAACCGTTTCAAAAACACATTTTCGCGCCATTATAATGGTCATTTCAAACCTCGGTCTTTCACCGACCGTTGCACGCCTTTCTAGGCCGTCGTAATGACGATTTTCAAACCCGGTTTTCTACAACCGTTTCAACACGATTTTCAGGCCGTCGTAATGACGATTTTCAAACCCGGTTTTTTACCATCGTTTCAAAACACCTTTCTATGCCGTTATAATGGGCATTTAAAACCTGGTTTTTATAACCATTTCAAATGCACCTTTTTTGCCATTGTAATGACGATTTCAAACCTTGGTTTTCACAAACCATTTTAAAATACCCTTTTATGTCGTCATAATGGTCGTTTTCAAACCACGGTACCTCGCCGACCGTTGCATTCTCGAAGCGCCCTTTTATGCCGTCGTAATGACGAATTCTACCCTCGAATTTTCAAAATTTGAAATCAGTTTTCAAATAAAAACGTTTTTCAAACCATCGTAATGACGATTTCAACCCGTACAACTTTCCAAATTTCAAATCTCGTTTTGGAAATCAAATTTGGTTTTTCTAAGCCGTCATAATGACGATTTCAATTCTCACACTTTTCAATTTGCATACCGTCATTCAAAGGTTAAAACGGTTTTCTAACCCGTCGTAATGACGAATTCAATCCTCATAATTTCCAATTTCAAATCATTGAAAACAATTTAAACTGTTTCCAAATTTCAAATCAAAATTTAATCATTTGAAAACAAATTTAACCGTTTTCAAATTTCAATTTAAAATCAAATCATTTGAAAACAAATTTAACCGTTTTCAAATTTCAATTCAATTCCAAATCTTTGAAAACAAATCTAACCGTTTTCAAATTTCAAATCCAACTTCAACTCTTTGAAAACAAATTTAACAGTTTTCAGATTTCAAATCCAATTTTAAACATTTTGAAAATAAATTTAACCTTTTTCAAATTTCAAATTCAAATTCAAATCTCTGAAAACAAATTTAACCGTTTTCAGATTTTAATTCAACTTCAATTTCTTTGAAAACAAATTTAACCGTTTTCATGGCCATTGTGATGACGATTCCAAGTTCTTCAATTCTCGATTTTCAAATCCATGATTCGTAATTTCAAAAACCGTCTTCGGAAACAACATATTGTATTTAGAGCCGTCGCAATCTCAACCCAAACCGTCTTTTGAAAACAAACCTAAGACAACCCTTTCAACTGGCCGACCTTCTAAAAATCCCTACTCTTCGGAAGCCATCCATAAAACGACAAATGAATCTTTTTGAAGATTTCTATTTTTGAAAATTTCGGTCCACCTTTCTGATTCAGCCTCGAGTCGATTAGATTCCAGTCGATTTCAAGTCAAGTCGTCTAGATAAAGTCGAGTCTTCGCCGAAGTCAATACCTACCCTCTGGTCTAGGTCGTGCGCCTAATTGTCGAGACATCTCCAATGGCGTTAGCATAGTCAAAGTCTCTCGGGTATTAAACCTGTCTTTCCCCTACATTACAGGTCAAAGGTCAAGTTCGTGTACATGTCTTGCCCAGCGGCGTCACACCATCAACACACATCCAAACTAAGTCAGAAGTCGTCTGTCTAGGCATCACTATGCCAAAGTCGACACTCGAGTCTAAGTTAAACGCCTTGCACCCTGAGTTCAAACACAAGAGGTCATTCACGATCTTTAATGAACTCATAACCTAGTCACACTGTCGCGTCTTCATGACATAACTGCCTTTTATACATATGTGTCGCACTTGCCTTGGTTTGTGCAATCCCTTGCCAAGACAAGTTATAACGCCTATCGTTATTTCAAATAAGAATCCCTTGGGTGTCATCGATCGCCAACAAGAAACTCAAGAAGCCGATCAATCTGTGTCTTCCATGACTTCTGCCGAAATCAGCAACATGGTCCTTCGACTCCTGGCTATCGTGGAATACTTGAGCACTCGTCTCTCCCAAGTTGAGGACAAAATGATAACCGGGAATTTCCCCTCTTCTGATATTGAGCAAAAGATTAAGCTTCTTGAAGGCCGACTACTTGCCAACAACAAAAACAACCCTCCAGAAAACCCTATTGGACACAATCAGGAGTCTTCCCTAGAATGCTCTCATCTCATCTCTCCAGACGATGAGAAAATTCATGCAATTGACGAAGATGGCATACAAAGCGCTATAATGATGCTCTCTGTCTCTATCAACAACATATTCTCAAAGCTGCAAGTGGCTATCGACGACTTGAACACTCGGGAAGCTAATTTGGATAAAACGTTTAGTAGTACTAAAAATGAGCCTGACCATCAAGGAGAAAACCAACCCTCCGTTCACCAACCAATAGCTATTGAAAATGAGGAGTCATCCGACGGTTCCCACACCAATGAACCCACCATTGAAGAACATGAAATCGCCTTGACAAATACCCTTTCAAAATACCAAGCAACATCCCAAAAACTTCCCATTGACAATGACTAAATCCTCCTTCCGCCCAGGATTGACAAAAACAAAACTCACAAAAACATCCCAAAAAACACCAATGTTGGAACCAGGGGAAAACATCAAAGGGTTTTCACAGATCTGGGAATAGCATATGGCACCGCTCTGGGGATACTTGCCTCAGAAGGAATACTCCAACCTATTGGTCCGACCCCGGACCCACCAGAACACAAAAGAGCCCGATCCTGGAACAGAAATGCTTATTGCCAATATCATCAAGGCAAGGGCCATGACACCGAAACTTGTTTCAAACTCAAGCATGTCATTCAAGATATGATTGAAGCTGGCAAAATCATAATTGCACCTCTCAGTCCAGACAATCCTCCTGAATGTCTCAAGTCAAACAACAAGGTTGAACATTCTCAAAGGACATTCAGCAAACTCAACACAACCTATGCCGCAGCTCTTCAAAAGCTCATGATTGAAGGGAAACTACAACCAATCGGGCCCACTTCGGGCCCATCTGAACAAAGGAAAACCCGTTTCTGGGACGGCAGTGTCTATTGCCAATATCATCAAGGAAAAGGTCATGACATTAAAACATGCTTCAAACTGAAACATGTTATTCAAGATGTGATCGACAACCATCAACTGATAGCTTAATCCCTAGGCCAACCAAGTGATGAAAACAACCCTCTTGAACATCTCTTTCTGCAAGGAGATGAGAGCCTCATGGACTATTGTCCTCATATCATTCCCAACAACGAGAGTGAAGTGCTCAAGTGGGTCAATGCTCAAGACCAGACATTCAAGCTGCTGGATGTTACGGAGGAGACCTTCAAGGAGGAAAATGATGATTAGGAGTCCGTATCTACGATTGAGTCTTAGTCTGAGTCCGAGTCTTAGGCTTTCTCATATCTATCCTAGTGTCTGTCCTTTTATTCCTAAGTGACAAACTGGGGACTGTCCCCATGAGTCACATGTATCAATCGAGCCTGTGCTAACCTCTTATTTATCTAAATAAAAGCACGATTTCCAACTATCATATATTCTCCCCTTTACCATTTCCCGTTGACAACGAGGATTGATTTGAGAATTGATTTAAAACAAATAATATGTTCCAATTTAATGTGAGTACACTCGAGTGACGTTCCGTACCGAGTAAACAGAGGACTCGAAACTCCGTGTCCATTCTCTTTACCTATTCCATGTCTGGCAATAGAAACCTTTTATTAGCACCCAATCTAGAACGAGCTCGTATTAGAAGGATTCTACAATGAACCCATATAACAAACCAGAACATCTCCTTGTTCATGGTCAATGACGGAAGGCAAGCCCATTCCCCACAAAAACATCCCATCACCAAATATCAGCGTCTCACCAACGGGTACATCCCCGTCTGCACCTCTACCTTCCTCGAAAGAAGGACGGCAAAAAACCAATATATCCAAAGCAAAGCCAAAGCCAAAGGCCAAAATCAAAGGCCCAAGCCAATAGCCGGTCACCCGAAGCCAAAGCGACAGGCCAAAATAAAAGACCCAAGCCAATAGCCATTCACCCAAAGTCAAAGCGAAAGGCCAAAATCAAAGGCCCAAGCCAATATCCATTCACCCAAATCTAAAGCTCAAGGCTAAAGCAAAAACCAAAGCCAAAAGCAATTCACTCAAGGCCAAAGCCAAAGTCAAAGTCAAAGCAAAAACCAAAGTTAATCACTCAAAGCAAAAGCCAAAGCCAAAGGCTACTCACCCAACGTCAAGGCCAAGACCCAAGCCAAAATCAAAACAAAACAAGATTGAAACCCTTTTCTCAAAAAGGCCAAAATCCAAAGAAAGAATCCAACACACAAAATCCTGGACAAGTGAGTACAAAATACCAAGTCCAGGACCAACAAGTGCAAAGCCCACGACAAACGAGTCCAACACACCAAATCCCGGACCGACAAGTCCAAAACACCAAACAAGTCAGTCCAAAACACCAAGTTCAGGACCAACAAGTCCAAAGCCCATGACCAACGTTTCTTCCCTCCAAACTCCGGGACCAACAAGTACAAAATACCAAAACCTGATGTCAAAGAGCTAAAATGATAGCTCAAGACTCGTCAACCAACAACAAACCCATCCTTTGGGAGTCTCTTTCCGTAAAAGGTGCAAAGGTATTCTTTCTGATAGGGTTTAGTGGCATTCCTGGAAAGTATCCCTGGGATTTGAGTATGTGGTTGACCATTAAGTTGGAGTATGGATTGAAGTATAAGGGAGCCAGCTCTCTTTCTATAAGGTTTATGATTAGAAATACTCCAAGCTCATACACTGGATCTGCAACTACTTAGTTGCTTGACATTTTTTCTATCATGGCCTTGATAGGTGACGAAGTGATCGTCACTACCTTGCCATCTAGAGGGATCTTGATCTTTTCGTGTAAAGTGGATGTTACTGCTTTGGAAGCGTCAATAGAGGGCCTACCAAAAGTATATTGAAAGATGCCTCTTTGTCCACTATTTGAAAATTAACCTTTCGCTCGATTGGCCCAGTGGCCACAGTAAGGTTAACTAGCCCCACTACTTTACGTCGCGTTCCATCGTATGCGCGAACGCCTTGGTTAGTAGGATTGATGTGACCATAATTAGCGCATATTTAGCCCCCGAATTAGCCTTGGTCCCATACTTTTTAGTGCATAGTTGGGTCATTTATTGTCTTTAGTTCTTTGTTTTGCATATTCTTTGAGATTTTGATCCCTTGGTAGGAAAGGAGTGCAAATCTTGCATTTTCATGGCAAAACAAGACTAAATTGATTGAATTTAATGACCAAGCATCAAGGAGAGACAAGATTAGAAGGCCTTTGTACATATTATAGTAGATGAGCAATGTTGAGAAAGGATCCTTGCATCCCCGAGGAAATCCCCAAGGATTATCCACAACTCGTCCGTCCTCCACAAGCACAATCCGTGCGTCTTCTTCCAAAGACACCCGGGTTAGCAGCCCCCAGAATCCGCCCGGATTCCCCTGAAGACGTCCGTCTTCCCTCGCCTGAATTCGCCCGTCCCGACTCCAATACGCACGGATTCCAGTACAGCGAAATTTCGTCTTCTCCAAGCTACACAGAAAGAAGCCCGTCCTTCGAAAAATACCGGCTCCTCCCTGCTCAATCTAAAAAGTGTAATTACTAGTTTAGCCATTAGTTAACCCTAATGCATTGTAATACCCCGTATTTTATATAATCGATTAAACGGATATTATTATATACCAGTTATTATACATTTTATATTGGTTGCATCGTAATATCGTGAATGTTATTAAGTCGGGTTTATATCGTATATGTTGAGTCGGGCTACATCACATTTCGTCTTTTGGGTCAAGAATCGTATCACCCATTTACCCATCTACATTTACCCAACGACCATACCCGTTTAACCCATTTGCCTTACCCGGAACATGTAACCACCATTTACCCTAAACCTAATCTAAGAGCCGCTCTCCCTCTCCCCTCTTTTCATTTTATCATTCATAAAACCATTTCTAAACCTATAGAAAGGGAGAGGAAGAAGAATTGTCGAGCCTTTCATTTGATTGAAGATTTCTCATCGATTCCAACCTAATTCGATTTCCCTGTTTGTAAGTCGATTTCATTCCATTGTTTATACTGTTTTAAAGTGTTCGTCTTCAAAAAGTTTGAAAAGAGAGTCCTGTTTATTTGATGTCCAGTTTATGCATATAAACTCTCGTAGTCAAATTCTTTATGGTTGGTCCTAGGTGATTTATTTATGAACATGTCGCTGAAAAGTCCGCGAAACTGATTTCGTTGTGGAAAATGATTTGAAACCCTAATTTTTATGTCGATTCAGTTATGAGGCTTCTTCATACATCATCTTTGTATAGTCTAGATGATAATAGGATTTGGAATTACTTCAAAATAATGTTTTAAACTCGTTTTATGAATCAATACTTTTTATGCGACGGTTTCTGTCAGTTTTTGGAAATCAGTCTGAAAACCCTTGATAAGTTTGGAATTTGAGAGAAACACGTTAGATATAATTTGTAGCTAAGACTCATGGGGTTCCAATCCAATTGGCCTTGTATCAATTTGATTTTTCTGGAATTAGTTATGTATTTTATTCCGAGTCTGTCATGTGCTGGAAAATCAGGAAAAATCGTGTTTGTTCTTTAAGTTGATATTCCTATTAAGTTATGATGAGTCTAGGTTATGTGCATGATTATTTGATTGAGTAGGTGGTAATTATACATAATTATGTTATGTAGGTGATGGATATGTGAAGGATCATAATTGATTGCTTGTGTGCTTGGATTGCGAAAAGGTAGGGAAATACACTTGACTTATTATCGTTGTTGTTGAATTGTGTTGACTTGTTTGTGTTTCATATGACAAAACTGTGAACGTTGACTTGATTCGTGGTTGTTGATTCATGTTATGATTCATATCCTGGAATGTGCTTGACTGAATTGATCGTATTGAGTATATTATCACAACATTCGATAACCTGATGATTCTATGATTTACCGTTCAATGATATACATATTGTGTTGCATTAATTTCTTGAGCATTCATATGCATTGGAGATGGAGGATGTTGTGGTGATGTGGTGTGGTGATGATGATGTTGTGATAAGGCCCAGGGGGTTCTCGCAGACTTGCCCTGGTGTCCTCACCGCAAGTCGGCGGATCGGCTACGGTCGATATATAGTCTACCGGGGATCGGTATGGCTGGGTTGTACGGGTTATGAGATATGAGTTGAGATGGAGTTGGAGGTGACGGAGGAGCATGCATATCATATTTTGTTGTTTCATTGTATTCCCTAATCAACCTCGTGGTTGACCCTGTGTATTCGTGAACACCTGTGATGATCCAAATATTGGGGAGCAGACTTGATAGGTTTATGAGATGGGATGGGAGCTTGATGGGCGTGAGACACTGGATCAGAAGACTTAGTAGCTAGATCATGATTTAGAAGACTTTCACTTTCATTTATGTTACTTCTTTGTAATTTGATGTAAAAGAGGTTTTGTAAAAATTAAGTTAAAGAAATTATATAATTCGCCTTGGAGTTTAATTTGTTATTCACTACCTTGGGAAACCGAGATGGTAACAGTTCGGTTTATTAGGGAATGTCTTGCTAAAGGCTCCTTCATAAATCGGGGTGTTACAAAGTGGTATCAGAGAGAACGATCCTCAGACCTAAACCAATGAACCCAATGAACGTAGGATGTGTCTAAATAAAATGAACCCCTGGGAATAAACTGTTAGGAGCTCACAGTGCGGTTAAGAAGGCGCCCTTAATGCGTGCTCTTTTGCCCTCTCGCTTTTGAACTGGTAACCCGAGATAAATTGAGTGAATGGGGTAGTTAGAAGGAAAACCTTGGATATAATCGAGTTGACGTATACCTTGAGACCCATATATTCTAACCATTCTGCAGGACGACGTTACGGTAAGTATTTTGTATGAATGATGGCGTGATCATATGATGGTGTGGAGATGAGAAATAAATTTTCGTGTTCTGGTTGATAATCAATGAAGTGTTGGATTGTGGTAATCGTGAGCGTGAAAATAATTGCGAATTGATGATATTTATTTGGATGGATGTTGAATGACGTGTTGATAGAGCTAATATGTCTAGCGACATGCGGTTATGTGACCCCGAAGCCATGCTAGTATAGTATTGTGATAGTAATCTGAAACACTATTGAATTGCATGTTTCTAGTCATAATAATCGTGATTTAGATGTCAGGAGTAGATCGAGATGCGAAGGGATTCTATGGGATAGATGTTTACGTAAGCATAAAGTGTGAGATTTAAGTTGGGATGGGTTAGTATACATAGTATAATCATAAGAGCTTGTAACATAGTAAAGAATGACCTAGTGCTAAAACTCGTTTTGTTTGATTTTACTCTTTATTGACCTTACTGCCATTTATTTTATTTTTATTGCCTATGGATGAAAATTTTATGAGAGATAGCCTCGTGAGTTAGTGTTCATTTGGCGTTGGTTTCATGCTTATAGGATATACGGATTAGGAGTAATAAATGTTTTAGTAGGCTGTGGTCAGGAAGTTCCTGTGCAGTGATGTTTTGACCAACGATTTTGTAAAAATCCTCATTTAAATTGTATTAATAATTTCTGCATAATTCCAATTGGAGTGATTAGAATACTCGCACGTGTTTTCAGATTGATAATCCACGAAAATTCTTGATGTTTCTATATTAAATGGTAAGTTTTGCAAACTGACCCAAGTTTCGGACCAATTGCTGACACATACTTGTTTGGACCAACTGAGTTGCAAAATCCTTTAAAAATTGAATTCTTGAGCTTTGGACCTCATTCTTTTTCTCACGTATTATTAACTCTCTGTATGTTATAAAAAGTAATATAACTAAAGTTTTCGTTGAACGGTTATTTATTCGTGATTTTTGGAAGTTACAACGTGAATCATAACTTTTAAAATGTGAGTTCTATGTTGAGTTTTCATACAGATGTTTGATTATTTCATGAGCCTTATTAATGTGAATTTATAATGTTCTTATATGATGATAGTCGCACGCATATTTATTGGTTATGTATCTTAACAAGTGATAAAAAATTAAAGTTTAGTTTATAACATTGTTGGCATGATAGTATGTGTGAAATTGAATAGCTAAATATGATTCTTAATCAAAGGTGACATGTTTTATACGAGTTCAGTTGTTTGCGTACCTTAGATGTTGTCATGTCGTAATGTCTCTTGTTGTTCCTAATCTCTGTAATGGCCGGAATATGTACATAAATACCTATGTTGTCTTATCTTATTAAAGTTAGTGGCAGGTAAGCATTAAATCCAGATATTCTAATATATGTTTCTTGATTGTTACCATCGTTATTTTCTCTTGCATAGATAATATATGCTACGGATGTTGGTGGAAAGTCGAATCGCACCCGATAGTTGGATGTTGCCAATTTATTGTTGTTTCCGTATGAATGTTTTATGATAATATTAATCATGTTTAAATGTTTACACACGTATGGTAGTAATGATTTATGTTTAACTGTCCACACATGTAGTATGCCATCTGAGTTCTAATGTCTTTCATGTGAGTTTGTGTGCCCATAGTTATATTTATTACCTTCATCGCATTAAATTATTTCATTGAACCTAAACCTATGACATGATAATAAACGTCGTTTGTTATTCCTTATTGGATATGTTCGTTATTATATTGTCATAAAATGCTAAAGTGATTCTTGCAATTGTATGGGCGTGACATGAAGGAAACTGTTTGATGTAACACGACATTTGACATAGCTATATTCTCGAGTCGTTGCTATCAATTATATTCTAATGAAGATTGCTTATGATAACTATGTTGGCAATTATAATGGGATAACCCTTTGATGATTCACATGATATGCGTTGGTTTAAATGATAGTCGTTATAGTTACGTTTAATTGAGCCTACGAGTTGCCTAATTATTCAAATCGCGCAAATCATAGAAGTTGTTCGAGTTGCTAATCTTTTATCATAAATAATGTTCTACAAAGTATATGATGGCAAATGTATATGTTTAAGCTATTTATGCGATATCTTTTGTTTTGTTTGAAAATGAGTTATACTAAGTTCTTTGGACACAATTGAATGATATGGTTGCTAAAATGTTAAACACATGTGTGATATGGGAGTAATGTTGTTGTTGTCATGGATCATATGTTGTACTTTTATTGGGAAATATGTTTTCAGAATTGATATCGTACAAACAATTTTGATAATTTAAAATATATGAATTATGAGTATGTTGTTGATTGTTTAAATTCATCGGCCTAATTCGTGACCTAAACCAGTGAGTGAGTAAATGGTTGTATGGACATGTCAATAAGATTCTGTGATTGTGGTGGATAGTAGTGGTAGATCTATTTTCTGTGATATGTTTACAAATGTGAGAAGTTTCTTAAATCGTCTTGTTATTTTTTTTTTACCCTTCTATATGATGGTGAAAATTTTATGTGTGATAACATTCTGATTTAGCTTTTCAATGCTTTTAGTTTCATGCTAATATGAATTATATTTTGAGAGAAATAAATATTTTAGTTGACAGTGGTCAGATTGTTACTACACGGTTCTGTTTCGACCCATGTCTTTAAAAAAAAAAAAAAAGTGTTTATTGTTTATGCATAATTCCAACTCCACTGTTTAGAAGATTCATTCGCGTTTTCAAAATGATAAGCCACGTAAAATCTTAACAAGTCGTTATTTAATAGTAATTTTTGCAAGTTGCCCCATTTTCTGTCTAATTGCTGTAAAGTTTTGTTCCAACCAACTGAGTTGTAAAATTTGTTATAAATAAATTCCTTAAGCTTTGCAATTGATTCTCTTTCCTATGATTAGTTAATTCATTATATTTCTTAAAAACGATAATAGCTTCCAAAATAGCTAAGCGGTTATTTAATTATGAATTTTGAAAGTTGTTGCATGATGTTTGATTGTTGAAATTGTAAGTTATGTGAGTTTCATATAAAAGTTTAATCAAATATGAATTATGTGATGTAACCATGTAATACTCTGATATGAATTCTGTAGCATGAACGATAGGCATATGATATGAGTATGAACCTTGTTATATGATAATATAATCTTATTTGTTTCGGTGGGTTTTATGTAAAGTAGTCTCAATTATACAAACGCTATTACATTGCTTGAATTTTGCCTAGCGTCTTTCTCTAAACCTGATTTACAGAAATATGGATTTTACTTCTATGATATGATTACTGATATGAAATATTTTAATTCGTCAAGTATGAACTATGAGTTAGTTGATTGTCTACATTGATGTAAACGTGTTAAATTGATGTCAAAGCATCCAAGTATTTGTTACCTTGATTTTGTGTAATGCGTAGCATGAAATGGACAAGTGTGTTTTGTTGCTTGAAAGGTCGAATGCTAGTTGCCAGTATAGAGTAATTAGCTTATCAGATGATTTGTGTCTATTGTTTCAGTAATCTTCTTAAACATTGGACGTGGAATTTTATAATGGGGTTACGGGGACGTAACCATGTTTTAAGGAGGATAGGATTGTAAAATCTTGATGGTTTACGATCCGGCTAAGCAAAGATGTTATGATTGGCTGACTGAGAATTGACCATGCATGGAGTCTGCTGTTTTAATTTGTTATTATTCGGTCAATGTTGTGATTCTTTAAGTGCCACATACTTCTGTCGTATGTTCAACTTTGGGGACAAAGTTTCTTAAGGGGGATAGAATATAACACTTCGCGTTTTAGAGCTTATGTATATGTACTACTTGTGTTTGTCTTATGCTTGTGGATGTTTGGTTATCATTACGGGGTGGCGAACTTCGGGACGAAGTTCATTTTAAGGAGGGAAGACTGTAATACCCCGTATTTTATATAATCGATTAAACGGATATTATTATATACTAGTTATTATACATTTTATATTGGTTGCATCGTAATATCGTGAATGTTATTAAGTCGGGTTTATACCGTATATGTTGAGTCGGGCTACATCAGATTTTGTCATTTGGGTCAAGAATCGTATCACCCATTTACCCATCTACATTTACCCAACGACCATACCCGTTTAACCCATTTGCCTTACCCGGAACATGTAACCACCATTTACCCTAAACCTAATCTAAGAGCCGCTCTCCCTCTCCCCTCTTTTCATTTTATCATTCATAAAACCATTTCTAAACCTAGAGAAAGGGAGAGGAAGAAGAATTGTCGAGCCTTTCATTTGATTGAAGATTTCTCATCGATTCCAACCTAATTCGATTTCCCTGTTTGTAAGTCGATTTCATTCCATTGTTTATACTGTTTTAAATGTTCGTCTTCAAAAAGTTTGAAAAGAGAGTCCTGTTTATTTGATGTCTAGTTTATGCATATAAAATCTCGTAGTCAAATTCTTTATGGTTGGTCCTAGGTGATTTATTTATTAACATGTCGCTGAAAAGTCCGCGAATCTGATTTGGTTGTGGAAAATGATTTGAAACCCTAATTTTTATGTCGATTCAGTTATGAGGCTTCTTCATACACCATATTTGTATAGTCTAGATGATAATAGGATTTGGAATTACTGCAAAATAATGTTTTAAACTCGTTTTATGAATCAATACTTTTTATGCGACGGTTTCTGTCAGTTTTTGGAAATCAGTCTAAAAACCCTTGATAAGTTTGGAATTTGAGAGAAACACGTTAGATATAATTTGTAGCTAAGACTCATGGGGTTCCAATCCAATTAGCCTTGTATCAATTTGATTTTTCTGGAATTAGTTATGTATTTTATTCCGAGTCTGTCATGTGCTGGAAAATCAGGAAAAATCGTGTTTGTTCTTTAAGTTGATATTCCTATTAAGTTATGATGAGTCTAGGTTATGTGCATGATTATTTGATTGAGTAGGTTGTAATTATACATAATTATGTTATGTAGGTGATGGATATGTGAAGGATCATAATTGATTGCTTGTGTGCTTGGATTGCGAAAAGGTAGGGAAATACACTTGACTTATTATCGTTGTTGTTGAATTGTGTTGACTTGTTTGTGTTTCATATGACCAAACTGTGAACGTTGACTTGATTCGTGGTTGTTGATTCATGTTATGATTCATATCGTGGAATGTGCTTGACTGAATTGATCGTATTGAGTATATTATCACAACATTCGAGAACCTAAGCATGATTCTATGATTTACCGTTCAATGATATACATATTGTGTTGCATTAATTTCTTGAGCATTCATATGCATTGGAGATGGAGGATGTTGTGGTGATGTGGTGTGGTGATGATGATGTTGTGATAAGGCCCAAAGTGCGGGTTCTGCAGAGACTTGCCCTGGTGTCCTCAAATGCAAAGTCGGCGATCGGCTACGGTCGATATATAGTCTACCGGAGATCGGTATGGCTGGGTTGTACGGGTTATGAGATATGAGTTGAGATGGAGGTGGAGGTGACGGAGGAGCATGTATATCATATTTTGTTGTTTCATTGTGTTCCCTACTCAACCTCGTGGTTGACCCTGTGTAATCGTGAACACCTGTGATGATCCAAATATTGGGGAGCAGAATTGACAGGTTTATGAGATGGGATGGGAGCTTGATGGGCGTGAGACACTGGATCAGAAGACTTAGTAGCTAGATCATGATTTAGAAGACTTTCACTTTCATTTATGTTACTTCTTTGTAATTTGATGTAAAAGAGGTTTTGTAAAAATTAAGTTAAAGAAATTATATAATTCGCCTTGGAGTTTAATTTGTTATTCACTACCTCGGGAAACCGAGATGGTAACAGTTCGGTTTATTAGGGAATGTCTTGCTAAAGGCTCCTTCATAAATCGGGGTGTTACATGCATCCACCTAATTTCCACTATAAATACCCCATTAGTCTAATTAGAAGAGGAGGTTCTTCTTATCAATAATTAGAGTAGTTAATATCAATCAAATCTCTCTTTAGTATTGTAATCAACAATTAATCAAGTTCTAATACAAGTTTTATTTCCTTAATCTCTCTTTTGTTCATCCTTTATTTTGGGTAATTGAAGATTATTTGGGTTATTATTGAGAGATTCACAACCTCTCAATCAAGCATCAAGTACTTCTTTTATTCTTTGCTTTATTATTGGAATCATTAGTAGGTATAATTCTCTTAATCCCTTTTTAATTATTGTTAATTACTTTCATTTATTCATCATGTTTCCTTTTGTTGGTATGATTGACAACCTTGCTAGCATGATCAACATGATAATGAGTGAGTAGTGACCTAGCTAGGGTTAATGGGTAATTAGGGGAAACCAACATGGGGAATGATTCATGCTTAAATTAATATGCTTTCATGGTTTATTTGCTTGCTTGTTTTGATCTCAACTCATGCACATGTTATGTTTGATGAAATGTGAGCCTATGAATCCTTGCATTTTTTTACCCATCACCTATCTTTTCAATGAGACTTGTAAGACATAAACCAACTCGAGTCTCATTAGACCATTCATGTTGTTGAGTAGGGAAGACTAAGTCGACTTGTAGGTGTTGTACAATCTAATCGATTCGGCTCCGGGACCCAAACTTTCCTAGGATTGTAAGATATAACCCAACTCAATCCATCACAACAATAATTGCTTGCTTATAATTTGAGAACATGTTTGTATGATCAATTCCCATGATTCCCCTATGACCCCATGACACCCTAGTGCTTTTTATCAATTGTTTACAACCCTTTTAATTCATCTTGCTTATTTACTTCCATTGCTATTTAGTTTAGTGACCTTCTACATCAACCCAATTTGTGACACCCCTAAGACACCACTAGTTTCAATAGAAATCTCATCTCAATTCCCGTCCCTTGGGATCCGACCTTTACTTGCCTCTTTACTAATTGTAGAGTTGTTTGTGAAGCTATAAATTGTGTTTTGATTCGGACGTGACCCAACGACAACATCTATTAAATTGTGAACACGAAACGGACCGATCAAAAATGGCGCCGTTGCCGGGGACGGTGTTAACTTGATTTAGATTTTGTTATATTGTTATTAGTGTTGTCTTTCTTTGCCTTGGGGAAGTAAAACTCCTCAAGGTTTGTTCTAATTGTTTTCGAGTTGTTTGATATTTTGCATGTCTAGAAGGTCACAAGGTGATTTGTTACCTTTTGACCGTGAAATTGAAAGGACCTTGACAAACAATAGGAGATTTGCTAGGAGGAATTTGAGAGGTATTAATGAGGTAGTGGATATTCAACCAACTATTGAGTTCATCAACCCTTTTGCAAGAGAAGGTGAGGAGAACACAACACAAGATACCCCACAAAATCAACCTACAATCCCTAAATTTTCATCACATTCCGTACCCACCGAGGAGAACCTACCCAATGGTACTCCCACACCACAACATTTGACCGGAAATTTTATTGCCAAATCCGCCTTTATCCAATTAGTCGAAAGGAGCCAATTTGGGGGGATGCCTAGTGAAGACCCTCATTCTCATATGGAAACCTTTTGTGACTATTGTGATGCGATTTCTCAAACCGGTGTGACTCAAGACCAAATTCGATGGGTCTTATTTCCTTTTTCTCTAATCGGCACCGCGAAACAATGGTTGAAGGGCCTTGATAAGGCCACTCTCAGAATAGATTCTTGGAAGAAGTTGGCTCTAGCTTTCTACAAAAAGTTCTACCCACCGGAAAAGACTAACATGCTAAGAGCTCAAATTACGGGTTTTAAGCAAAGGGATGAAGAATCTTTGTATGAAGCTTAGGAGCGGTTCAAGGGAATTTGTCGCTCATGTCCTCACCATGGACTTAGCGAGTGGTTCTTGGTACAATAATTTTGGAACGGTTTATTTGAAGATTCAAGGAACATTCTCAACATGGGATCAAATGGAATGTTCACCGAAGTTGATGACAATCAAACATGGAACAAGATTGAGGAAATGGCGGTCCATAACTCACAATATAGTAGACCTCGCAAGGCTACTAGAGGAGGAAGGCATGAAGTGGACTCCGTTACTCAATTGGGTGCTCAACTTAGTGCTCACATTGACACAACCAATTTGAAGTTTGAACAAGCTATGGCTAGACTTGAAGAAGCCTCAAAATCACCAAAGCATCATGTTAATGCCATGACGGCATCCTCATCAATCCCAAGTGGGATATGTGAGAATTGTGGAACTTTGGGACATGACCAAGGTGAATGTAGGGGAACAAATGAACAAGTGAATGCTTTCCAAGCATACAAGAGTGGTACCCCTTATTCCAACTATTACAATGAAAACACCAAGTTTCATCCAAATCTCTCATAAAAAAGCCAAAATGTTCAAAACCCTCAAACAACATACACCCCACCTCCCATGAGAAACCAAAATCAAAGACTCTTTTTCAACCACAACCAAGGTTACCAAAACCAAAATCCATACAATAACCAAAATGACCAAAGTTTTGATGTTCAAAAAGCGGTCCTCCAAATGCAAAAGAATCAACAAGAGTTTTTCACTCAAATGCAAAAAGATAGCCAAGCAAAAGAAACCACCATCAACAACATTCTAGCTCACACCAAGATGTTGGAAACACAATTGACTCAACTAGCATCTTCAAGCTCACAAAGACAAAAGGGGCAATTACCACCTCAAAGTAATCCCCCAAGGCATGAAACGTTAGTGCCATTCACTTGAGAAGTGGTACAAGGTATGAAGCACCGAAGAAGCAAGTTGAGGATGAAGTTGTGGAAGCTAGTGATAAGGAAGAAATTGTGCAAAACTCCAAAGATGGAGAATCATCAAAAGAAGAGATTTCAAAGAAAAATAAAGACAAGGTCAAGGAGAAGGAGCCCATTGTGATTAGACTTCCTTTTCCAAGTCGTCAAGCCAAGCCCAAATTTGATGACCAACTTGGAAAGTTTATGGAGATTGTGAAGAATTTGGAAGTCTCAATTCCTTTCACGGAATTAATCAATCACGTGCCGGCCTATGCGAAATACATGAAAAACATCCTCACAAAGAAGAAATCGATCCGGAAACTTGAGACTGTCACCTTCACTAAGGTGAGTAGTGCAATACTTCAAGGGAGTTCACCTCCAAAACTAAAGGATCCGGGAAGCTTCTCAATACCGTGTACCATTGGCGACACCACGATCAACAAAGCCTTATGTGATCTAGGGGCTAGTGTGAGTGTTATGCCGTACTTGGTGAGTAAAAGGTTGGGGATGGGAGAGCTTAAATGCACCAATATCACACTCCAAATGGCCGATAGAGCAACAAAGACACCATTAGGGATATGGGAAGATGTCCCCGTGCGAATTGGGAAGTTTTTCATCCCGGTGGACTTTTTCATTGTTGATATGGAGGAAGATTCCAACATTCCAATCATTCTAGGAAGACCCTTATTACACACCGCGGGTGCGGTGGTTGATGTAAAACATGGTGAGCTCACTCTAGAAGTGGGAGATGAGAGTATAACTTTTAATCTTGACAAGACTATGAGAGCTCCCCGTTTACATGAACCGTGTTTTATGATCGATCATTATAGTCGGAAGGATGAAAGGAAGAAGTCGGAACTCCAATGGAAGAAGAAAATTGAAGATGCTCCGTTCAAAGAGCAAGTGAATTGTGACAAAGAGAGCTTGCAAGGCTCATCAAAGACAAGCGATGAAGAAGATGGCCTCATTGGCCAAGAAAAGGAATTGGGAAAGTTGTCTCCATCAAATCAAGAGATTTTCAATGATCAACTTAATGAAGTATGTGGTCTTTGGGACGACGAATTTGAAGGGATTTTTAATCCCTACATTGGTAATGCCATCGATTAAGACCGACAACAAGGGCCAAGGTCTATTGAAGACCTCTATCATGATAATGAACAAGCATTTGATTACTTTTTCAAGGTGTTGAGCAACATCAACAACACCTTGAACATGCCCCCTTGACATCTCATCAAGAATGAGAGTTTGGTGGAGTCCTCCCTAAATCACCATTTGTAAATATTTCTAACTCCCTAACTTGCATTTCAATTCTTGTATTGCATTTTTGTTATTTTTGGATTTTTTATACTTTGATCAAGATAATTATCATGTTTGAGAGAAGTGAAGGAGGAACTAATAATTTCAATTAATGTGTAGTGCTTTAGCTTAGTGTGGGGATGGCAATTGCCTAGGCTAACCATGCCTTAGTAGTGCCCCCACAATGAAGAACACAAGATATGAAGAAGAATGGAAGAATGACAAGGGATATGCATTGTACACGGATTGAACTGAATCCGGGTACAAAGGGGTAGAATCCGAGCGGATTCAGGAGAATCCGCCCGTTTTCAAGCAATCCGGACGTATTGAGTAGAAGACGCACGTCCTGAAATGAGCTGAACTTTTGATATTTTTGACTGTCAGCGAATCCGGGCGCCCTGCATCCTAATCCGCCCGTCTTCAAAAATCCGCCCGTCCTGAAGGGGAGACGCCCGTCTTCTTGGCTGAAGAAAACAAGAAAAATCCCTGGACTGGAATCCGCCCGTTTTCTACAGAAGACGCCCGTCCCGTGTTTGCAAATCCGAGCATCTTCACTAAAAGACGCTTGTCTTTAGGCGAGTTTTCCCCAACCCAGAAAAGGCAGAATCCGCCTGTCCCGAGCAGAATCCGCCCGTCTTGCCCCTGCAGTTCAAAATTTTCGGGTTTTATAAACCCCCTCCCACATTCATTTCTTCATTCCTTCATTCATAACACTACTCAAAACCCTCAAAACCCTCATCCTCTCCATCACAAAAACAAAATTCCTCAACAACATTCACCAAAATCAAATCAAAACATCCTTTTAACAACAAATCAATCACTCCTTTTTCAACAAAAATCAAAACCAAGCACAAAATCTTCAACCTTTGAGTCGATTTTTGAATTCATAAAGGCAAAGCCTTTCATCTTTAAATCGATTTGGGCGTACTAGAATTGAAGATTTTTCACTCTTTCTTGGTTAATTCATCAATGGCAAGGACTAAGGGAGCAACAAAGGCAACAAAGGCAAAGATGCTTTCATTAAGGGAAAAGACTCTTCAAGCAAAGAAAGCATTGGCTATGGTGGTAGCAAACCCAAACTTGGAAGTGCAACAACAACAACAACCTCCCATGGGAGCAACAACATCTACTACTCCGGAAATTGATCAACTTGCAAACTATCCGGAGGTAATTTTCATTTCCAAATCCCATAGGGACACTTTTGCCAAGTTTGCTAGAAAATCATTTCAATCCACCAAGTTTATTTGTGAAGATACCTTAGAAAAATTGGGTGTCCTTGAGCAAACTAGAGCCTTTTTCAAAGCCATGGGGTTGGAGAAATTGTTTGAATCAAAAGAATTGACATACCCCTCCCTTACCTTAGAATTTTTGAGTTCTTTGAAAGTTAACAAGGTTGAGACCATGGAGACCATCGAGTTTCGTCTAGCTAATGTTAGTAGGCGCATCTCCTTTGAGGAAATGGGTAAAGCTTTGGGTCTTAGTGATTCTCCGAGTTATTTTAAGAATGTTGGCAAATATGACTCCGACCCTCTTTGGGAGGCGATTTCCGGAAGGAAATTTGAAGACTTTCATGCGAGTCGTGCTCTTTTAGTCCACCATCCGGGCATAAGAGTAGGGCACAAGGTCGTAGGGAACACCATCAATGCAAGAAAAGACACCAACCATTTCACCAAACTCGATTTTGTTCTTCTTGAGTCGGCTTTGAACGTTGGTAGGAAATTCACCAAGCCTTTTAACTTTCTAAGGCTCTTGGTGGATAGATGGTTAAATATTGATTGTGGGAAGAAAGGCACTACCATTATTGTGAATGGAGGCCTAGTCACTATCCTAGCTAAATACTTTGATCCAAACTTCAACAAAGATAACAAGTATGAGGCGAAAGAAGGTGGTCATCTCGTTGATTTGCATACTATGATACACAAGTACAAGTGGGTTGCCCATAACCCTCTTGACACCAAGTATGGATGGCTCACTAGTGAGGCTAGTTCTTTCACTTTGCCTTCAAAGATTTGTCGATTGAGTGTCCACCGGACCAATTATCTACTTCCCCTTTCAAAAGAGGCCGAGTATATTATCCAACAACAAAAGGGTGAACTTGAAATACCCTCCTCTTCCATTATCACACCACCTTACCCTTTTGAGTACCAAGAGTTCAAGCCGGAAGGTGTTGAAGCAAGAAATGATTATTTGACTCTTCTCATGCAAGCAATGCACAAGCAAGCCTTTGAGGATCGGAAAAATGCTTACTTAGCTCAATATCCACCCCTCTTACACTTAGCTAGGCAAGGACTACTTGACCCATCATGTCCTTTGCCTAGTTGGGCGGATAAGGAAGTCCTATTTCCGAGTGCATCTAGGGTTGTTCCGGGTGATAATGAGGTTGTTGGTAATGAAGAAGTTGATGATAACATTAATGAGGAAGCAAGTGAAGAAGGAGAAGAGGATGATGAGCAAGGTGAAGAACAAGGTGAAGAAGCAAGTGAAGAGGGAAGTGGCAATGAGACCACTTCTAATGAGGATGATGATGATAGTGATGATATGATGGAAGATTAGCAAGCTTTGGAGGCTCCTACCCTCTCAAGGTTTGTCTATTTCTCTCTTTGTTCTATTTATTTATTTTTCTTGATCATTGTTGGAGTAGTCCTAGCACCATTGAGGACTCACACCTCGGTACTTTTGAGGTGTTCTCATTTTATTGTTCCCACCTTTCAAAATCCAAAATGACAAATTAGTTTCATGCATTGCATAGTGTGTGCATGAACTACACCCATCCTTGGACATTAGCAATAATGTCTAGTTCGGTTTGGGGAAGTTAATGCATACACAACGGGAGGTAATCTAAATTATCCTCTCCGTCATAAACAAAAACCATGCATCATGTAGTATAGATTAGTGTAGATTGCATTTAGTGTAGAAATCATGCATCATATTTGCATAATTTCCCATCATTTTGGCCATTGAGGACAATGCCCATATTAGTGTGGGGATGGGGAATTCAGATGGACTATCCCCCTTCGGTCTGATAGCTGCTCTTTCTATGCTCAACTCGTGCGTTTCCCACGGCAAGTTCCTGGTGGGTCGGGCTTATAGCCTCTTCCGCCATTGCAGGCCTAAGCTCAGATGGACTATCCCCCTTCGGTCTGATAGCATCCTTCCAAAACACCGCATTTGTGTTATCCAAGCTGTGCAGCACCAGCTTGCTACTGTTGACAATATCAACAGGCGGGGTCTTATGCTTGTCAATAGATGTTGCCTTTGTATGGCTGCCCAAGAGTCACATCGACATTTGTTTTTCAGATGCTCCTTCTCTCAACAGGTTAGACGTAACATGTTAGCTTGGCTTGGGGTTTCGGGCTCGAGCTCTGACATTGATATTAAAAATTACCTATACAAAATCAGTGCGGGGAACAAATGTAACAGTTGGAGGAATATTCTATCGGGTTGTAGTGCCGCGGGTATGGTCTACGCCATCTGGGAGGAGAGGAACAATCGTCTTTTTGGAGAAGTACAAGCTACACCGGAGATAGTCGCGTCTAAGCTCCAAAGTATTTTGAAAATCCGCCTTTCTGATAACCAGCATCCTCGGATTAGACAGTGGTTAGACTTTACAAATTAATTTGTATGTTGTGATTAGCGGAACTTTATTGCTCCCTCGGTCATTAGTGTTTTTGTAAGATGCCTTCTCATTTCTTTTTTTCCCTATATGGACGAATACAAATGAGTTTAACTTTCTTGCAAAAAAAAAAACAAATAATTTAATTTTTAAATTAAATAAAAACACTAAATAACATCAAATACTAAAAATTCACATGTATCATTTCGCTCCATTGTGCCCTCTCCGTCACCATACTCTCCTGAAGCCCCAGAAATCTCATATCTTGCTCTATCACTCTCAACCATGTCTGTCTCGGTCTTCCTCTACCTCTAGGGACCTTTTCTGTTCTCCAAGTCTTCAATCTCCTAACTTATGCGTTCATAGGTCACCTTCTCACAAGGCCAAACCATCTTAGTCGATTTTCCATCATCTTGTCCTCTATTGGCGGCACTTTTACCTTTTTCCTAATCACCTCATTCCTTAATCGATCATTCCTTGTATGTCCGCACATCCATCTCAACATACGCATCTCCGCCACACTCATCTTTTGAATGTGACAATGTTTCATGGCCAATTAAATTAATTTACAATTCCTTTGTAAATATAATAACCAATTACCTCTACCTCAAAAATACAAAACCTCGACTAATTTAATAAATTAAATCTTATTTAATCACATTACAATAAGATATAAAATTTCATTAGTCAATCATCGCGAAATTGAATAATAAACTTGCGTTGACTCGAGTTCTAAACTCGACCTCAACCAACTCACACAACCAAATATATATGTGTTGGAATATGTGTCCTCAACAATAGTGCGATCACATGTTTAAATCTCATATTAAGAATACGTAAGGGATGATTCATTTATATAGTCAACTGATCATCATTAATCTGTAATGATTGGCTAACTAGAGTTTGACATTACTGTCGTTTGACGGTGGTGATCAGTTGATCCCTAAAGGTCACACCTAAAGGACGATTCCCTTAATAGACAAATTGATTAATTATATGACGATACAGGTTAATCAATTCCTTAAAATTGAACAATTCATTTGTGAGAGAGAATATTTATATCTTATTGTAATGGGATTAAATATGATTTATTTTAGAAATTGAAATACTTTATTACTAAAATTGTTTATTGTTTGTGAAACAATTGAGATAAGAATGAATGGTTGATTATAATTATAAGATGTTGTGAATTATAATTAAATGACCCATTTTATTTATGTGATCAAGTATCACTAGTCAATTTGTTGTATCTAATTTAATTAATTCATAGAATGATATTTATTTGATAAATATGCATTAAATTAAATAATATCATGTAACATACAACATGTGACATATTGTGTGACAATTGACAAATTAACAAAATAAAATGGTAGTTCATTTTATATGGGTTGGACCGAAATGGAGGGAGTCATGGTGGTATGTGGTTAATTATTTTATGAGATAAAGTAATATGTAATCATTCCTATACATACTAGCCTTGCACCTACTCTAATTGTCTTACACATCTATAATATTGAGAAGACAAAAAGAAAAGAGAAGATGCTCTCTTTTGGCCTCTTCCTACCCGGCCTCTTCCTCCTCCTAATGAGAATTTTGTTCTCATTTTTACACTACTCATTCATTCAAACACAACACATGCAAAGTTGTTCATTATTCTCTCCTACTTCTCTCTAAACAAGTTTTAGAATACAAGAATTTGTTCATCCATTCTAATATCATTTTAAGGTTACTAGTGTAGTAATAATAACAATATTATAATACATTTTAAGGGTACTAGTGTATTAATCTAGTTAATTAGTATACTAGTTTAAGGGATTAGTTTTGGGTGCAATCAAAGGAGAATCTCTACTTTGGGATTTTTGGATGATCATCCAACATTTTAAGCTCAAGAACAAATAAGGAAGGTGACCTTATTTGTGCCCATTATTTCGAACCATCCTACAATGTAAGGGACGTTGTTTTTCTTATAAATCTCTTATTTTGTTATGCATGCACTAGATCTAAAGAACAAATATTAAGAAGTTAATTAGTTCACTATTAGAAGAGTCCAATAATAGGTAATTAAACCTAACAATATGTATATTATTTATACATATATATAACTAAAAGGGACTGATCAACCTGTATCAAATACATTTGATCAGAAATATTTGGGTTTCATCCTATAGGTGTGACCTCAAGGGATCAACTGATCACCACCGTCAAACGACAGTAACGTCAAACTCTAGTCAGCCAATCGTTACTGATAAATGTTGATCAATTGACTATATAATGCATCATCCCTTATGTATTCTTATTATGAGATTTAAATATGTGATCGCACTATTGTTGAGGACACATACTCCAACAACGAGTACCTTGACCGTTGGATTTTTGTCTATTGTTAAGATTAGACTCACCTCTTAGACTTGTTATTCGTGGGATATCTTTTCCCCCTCAATTTTGCTAGACTTGGTTTGTAATAACCTAAGTTTGCTTATCGTTGTTTTCGTTTCATTTTGTTAGTGACTCCCGCATGTTAGACTTTAACTAATAATAAGAATCTTTTAAAATTTTATAATTTCTGCTTAAATTTATTATTTATATTTTCCGCATTATCGCGGGGTGTCACAGTTGGTATCAGAGCCTATGTTGCTCCCGACGCACACACGTGTACCCCGAATTTAAATTTGAACTTGACCTTAAATAATAAATAACAGATGGGTAGAAATAAGGACCTAAATTGGTAGTCTCTTTGTGTATGCCTTGTGGTAGGTTCTAATACGTTTGTTGATTGTCAATTAATGATTTTTGTGCCCTTGGATCAATAATCGTGAGCGTACATATGTGGCGATCAAGACTTGGTGCCTATTGCCGAAAATTGAAGGTTTGTTCAACCTTTGGAAGAATGCTTTACTTCCTCGAAGATATTCCTTGTTCTCGTGTACCTTGCCTTGTTCTTTTACTTCTTGATGTTATTTATCTTCGAAACTCTCTTTTATTTTACCTTAGAGGCTAGTTTGGTACCCATCCGACCTATCCCTTGTTTCATGTTTATCCTTCCATAACATCTTGTATATAGACCTCTTTCTCTTGAAGAATGTTGCTACCATTCCCGAAGATTCTTCCCTCTCTTGGAGTACCTTGTCTTATCCTTTGATCCATGTGCTTCTTCACTTTGCGAAACTGTAACACCCCCATTTTTTAGGAGCCTTTAGCTAGACATTCCCAAATAAATAGGACTGTTACCATCTCGGTTTCCCGAGGTAGTGAATAACAAAGTACAACAAACCAAAGTACTTTAATTAAAACTTTAGCGACTACATGTTTATTACAAATTAACCAACTAAACTTAATATAAAATAAGATACAACTCGCAGCGGAAATAAATAAAGTGATTAATTAATCTATGTGGTCTAGACTTCTAGGTAGACTGGCCAAATCCTCGCGCATTCCTATAAGCTCCCAAGTCAGCTAATCTTTAGTACCTGTCAAATCTGCTCCCCAGTTACGGTTCATCACAGGTGTTCACGAATACACTGTCAACCACGAGGTTGAGTAGGGACTAAACAAACAACATTATTAACGACATAAATAAAGACAGTAGTGTTAACACAACAGCAATAAAACCAGCTCAGTTATAAAAATCACAGGTTACGGTAGCACCCATAACATTTGTTCGTCCACAACATACCCCAATCACATCCACTCCTCCAAACTCCGTCTTAACGCTTCCTCAGCTCCGGATGTGCACATCTCCCTAGTAGTGAGCCTACTAGAGAAGAGACTCTGAGGGGCGGCCAGTGATCAACTGACGCCACAAGGACTAGCGATTGCTCAGACCGGTCCCTTCAAATAGTAACCAAGGACTAGCGGTATATCGGTCCCTTCAAATAATAACCAAGGACTAGCGGTATATCGATCCCTTCAACAAATAACTCAGAAGGACTAGCAGTTCGGTCCCTTCAATCACAATACGACAATCACCACTACTCATAAGCAACCCAACTCCATGTTCTAAACTCCACACCCGTAATCACAATCGCAATATATAAACAACCACATATATGAACAATTAAGAAACAAATAAATATAAGTTGAGTAGGATAATCCCTACCTGGAACAGCCGCGAATCCAATAAAGCCAAGTACAAATAACAACGGTCTCTTACAAACCCAATTCTACCATATAATAAAACATATAAATTAATAGCTAATTAATTAATTACTATGTCATTACATTCTAATCTAATTACACGGTTAATCTCTTCACCTTATTTACTTAGGCCCTGTTCTTTTGGACTTAAAGTCACTTAATTTCAGTTCACTTCAGATCGTATAAGTTCAGTTCAGTTCAGTTCAAATCTTATAAGTTCAGTTCAGATCCTATAAGTTCAGCTCAGTTAAGATCCAATAAGTTCAGTTCAGATCCTATAAGTTCAGTTCAGTTCAGATCCTATAAGTTCAGTTCAGTTCGGCTTCTATAAGTTCAGTTCAGAAAAGTTCAAATCTTATAAGTTTAGTTCAGATCCTATAAGTTCAGTTCAGTTCAGTTCAGATCCTATAAGTTCAGTTCAGATTCGTTTCAGTCCAAAAGAACAGGGCCTTACACTATCAATTTCAACCTAAACAAATGCATGGATATCATACGTGCAAATATGGAGTTATAAAATGCACCCCACTAATTTAGGACTTTGATACCAAGGTTCACCTTACATTCACCATAGGAAAATGTTAAAACGGTTGGACATTATCCGTACAAAACAAAGCATGGCACACTTGACCAATTCACCCACGAAAACCAACTCAATAACCACACCACGACGCATCACCTATCACGATCACCAACATCTAACAACCACGAACCTTCGTCGTACGGCGATAAAGCAGAGTATTACGACCTGCTACTGCCCAGAACTCAGACCCGACCACACCTCGCACAACACCACTACTATTACTCGATAAAGCAGCGCCCCACCACCACGCAACAACTATGACACACTTGTGACGGTAAGGAAACAGTCCGAAACCAGATCAGTACAGTACCCACCCTTAAAGCGAGCTTTAACTAAAGTTTCAGAAACTATAATCCACTAATCCACATTACAACTCGCAAAGTCCACCACAACCTCGACCCGCGACGTTCGAAAATAGAGGAAATAAGCTTCTCTGTCCAGCCCTCACTATGAACCTATAACAACCCTAATATGTCATAGAAACGAGCTAAAATAAACCCCCTTGTCACCCTAACAACCAACATTGGAAAACCCGCATTCCAACTCCAAACCGACCCACAAACGAACCCAAAACAGAATATGCTGCTACCATTAACCATTTAACCCGCCTTCCTTACGACCTCTAAACACCCCGTAAATTGTCTAGAATACGCCCTAAATTATGACTCCCTGATAATGAAACAAACCACCATAAAAACTGCCCAAACCCGACACAAAACCAAGCCCTAAACCATTCTCGTTCACTAAACCCGATGCCAAGACACGTCCTTAGTTTATGATTTGTTATCTATAATCATTAATATATTATATAATAAACAATATATTTAAGAACTAACTATGTTGGAAACGAGTTGTTTACCTTAATTAACTTAGGACCAGTGATGACGGAAAAAAAAATAGAACGATAGTGACGGTGACTAAGACGGTGGCGCACAGCGTGAGAGATCTCAACTATTCTCGTTCCCGTCGTTCTTTTGTCCTCGCCGTTCGTTGTCTCTCTCTCTCTCACTGCCTCTCTTTTTCTATTCTTGTTTTTGGTGTGTCTGTGAGTAGAAAACCGGGAAGGAGGGGAGTATATATATCATATATGCTAGGGTAGGTCAATATTATAATAATATTAGTTTTTAAATAGTTTATAATAATAATAATAATAATAATAATAATAATAATAATAATAATAATAATAATAATAATAATAATAATAATAATAATAATAATAATAATAATAATAATAATAATAATAATAATAATAATAATAATAATAATAATAATAATAATAATAATAATAATAATAATACGTAATTTATTTTCGCAGTACAAATTTTACTCATTTCAGTACATTTTACACCAAAATTTCCATTTCATACCCTTCTACCAAAAAACAACACCAAACCTCTCCTTTTCAATTCCTATCCATTCAATCTCTCAATTCAATCAATTCCTTCAATAGTAGATGAAAATTTGAATGTAAAAAAGTGTATAATTCGTCAAATCTAAACTAGAGAACAAATTTTTGGTTTTATTTTAATAATTTCAGCAGTTTTTTTTTTTTGTAATCAATTTTTGGGTTTTCAATTTAGGGCTTGGTAGTAGTAGCGGTTGGTGGTGGCGGCGACAATGGGGGCGGATAAAGGAGCGGCGATGGTGGTGTGAGACTGAGGTAGGGGATGGGGGTCACGGTGGGTGGGTGAGAGACTTGAATCGCGCGGGTCAGGGGGTGAGGATGAGTCAAGGTCACGCACTCACGGTGGGTTAGGGGGAATCGAGCGGCAGCTGTGCGTGGAGGTCACGGTGGGGAGGAGTTGAGCGATGGTTGTAGCATGTGTGTGGGTGGCGGGTAATGGTAGGGAATAGGTGGGTCCAGTGGATGGTGGTGGCCTGGTGGTGGTAGGGGTGATTTTTTCTTTTTTTTTCCATTTCAATGTAGTACATTTTGACATTTTGTTTGGATAAATGAGAAGGGTATGATGGTCAAAAGTGTACTATAATGAGTAAAATGTGTACTGCGAAAATCAGCACCCTAATAATAATATCTATAAAATCTTATTAAAAGGCTAATCTAAAAAATGTGACACTACAAGTTTAATTGTGACGTGACAACTTTTAATGTGACATGGTAAAAAAAAGTGATATGGATTACCAATTTAAGAAAATTAAAAAATATAAGGTAAAATAAATTTAAAAAATAGAAGGTATAAACACAAAAAAGAAAGAAAAAAAAATTGTAAACCATTGATCTCCTCTCATAATTTTTGTTATTTATTAACCTTATTTATTTAACCATTATTTCCTTTATTTAATGAAATGACCTTTTAACTTTTCTTTCATCATTACTATATATACTCCGTATTTATATACCATATTTTTTATTTTTCTTTCATTCGTAAAATTTTGAGAGAATTTGTAATAGAATTTTTCTTATATATAACTATTATATTCACCCTAATTTTCAATTTTATTCAAAAAAAATAGCACCTAAAGTATACATAGAAAAGTAAACTAATTGTTTTTTTTATTATTTTTCTTATGTTTTATATTAATTTGTTATTATTTTTTGTGTTTGTATTAATATTGCAGGAGAATGAATTTCCAACTTTATTCAAAAAATTGGTTGGTAAGTTATAGATAAAGAACTAAATTAATTATTTCGCTTTTTATTTTTATTATGTTTTGAATTAATTAGAATCTTATTAGTTATTTTTTTTGTGTTTATATTAATATTGCAGGAGAATGAATTTTCAACTTTATTCAAAAAATTGGTAGGTAAACTATACAATGAGAACTAAATTCATTGTTTCACTTTTTATTTTTAGTATGTTTTGAATTAATTAGAATTTTATTAGTTATTTTTTTGTATGTGTTTGTATTAATATTATAGGAGGATGACATACTCACATATGAATAACAATGCACGAGATTCGAAATAATGGCTACGGATCTTCTTTACACATTTTTTTCTTGGTTTGGATGACTCTTTCATTTTTGTCGATTTTTCTTTTTTCTACAACGGTGTATTTGAAATATCGAATGGTAGCAAGAATCTTTAATAAGTTTTTGACATGTTGTTACATTATTGTCCTTCACTCTTTCCTACACTTTAATCTCCTTTGTAACACTTATGTTCTATTTTTATTTTGTCAAACAGGTTACAAATCAAATTGCTTAGCCAAATTGTTAAAGTACGATGCACATATGTCAATTTGATCTTATCATAGTGTTATAATATGCATAAATGGTAATTAGTTGGAAATCGTTTCTTATTCTCCAATTCATTGTTCCAATTCCAATGCTTTCAAGCCTTTAAATCATTTTTTTGTTTTCCATCAAATATACTATTCTGTAACTCACAATAATTTTTGGATAAATAATTTTTTTTTGAATGATTTGTTTATATTTTATTTTCTCCTCAATTAGAAAAGGCTAATATTTCGTATGAAGTATAATAGTATTTTTTTGATTATATTTTTTTTATGAATGATCGAATATGAAGAAGCTATGTTTAGAATCGTAAATGCATAAATCTCTAGTTATTGTGTGATTCCGAGAAATGTGTAATTAGTTTTGCTCATCTTATACTACTAATAATAATTATTAGAGTTCGCCTATAAAGTTTTGATTCTTACTTTACTCTCTTACTTTTTGTCCCAAATCTAATCTTATATATACTACAGAGTATATTATTATAACACAAAATGTGATATTTTAAATATATGTAACATTTCCTTGGAATTATTCGGAATAGTTTTTAAAGTTGCTCACATAAAAGTTCACGACCGTTTCTTTGCAAGATAAACATAGGGCCAAGTACTTTAAAATGCACCAAAATGACAACAAAAACAATATCTCCATTCAAGCAATAAAGAGGCAAGTTGCAATGTTTGTTGGTGAAGAAAACCATTCATATTCTATAATCTTTAAGCCGGTCAAAGCATAAATAATAAAGAGACAATTGATGAATCACTAATTAAAGAGGCAATTGAAGAACCATTAATTAAACAGGCAATTGAAGAATCATTAACAACTCAAACGAGAAAATTGAGAGTTATTGATTTTCTTTCTACACTACAAGAAAAAAGGATTCGGGCGACTACTTTAGGCGACTGAAAACAGTCGCTAAAACCAAATTGGCGACTGAAAGTAGTCGCCCGAGCGCAGTCGCAGACAGTAGTCGCCAAAATTGGCGACGGCTTTATTAGTCACCAACTAGGCAATATAGCGACTGAAAGTAGTCGCCAATTTGGCGACTGTAAACAGTCTCTAAAAAGCTTTTTTCAGTCTCCATTTTGGCGACTGGGGTCTATTCGGTCGCCATTTTGCTATTAAAAAAATAAAAAATAAAAAGCTGAAGAACTGACAATCAAGCTCGAAAACCCAAAAGAAAAAGGCATCATATGTTCGCCATTTCAATCTTCATTTTGCTATTACATTTTTATTAAAAAAAAAAGCCACATATATACTCATTTCTATACTAAATTTACAAGATTTACATTATATTAAATTTACATTACATCACAATCAAGTTTAAGATTAAACTACCAACACCATCAACATTACCAACGAGTTCAAACAACACGAAAAAAAACCGAATTTTTGAGCTTCATTTTCTTCGTCGCGCTTGCATTTCGTCTATGTTCTCCTTTGTTTCCCTTTTCGTCTTCCTCCTTTTGCACCTATTACCACAATAGTTTTTGAAGCAAAATCAATTTCAATTCAAGATCTATAGAAATTGAAATGCATGTTAATTTAAAACCAAAATACTTTGAAAATTAAATTTATAAGATAAATAGGCCAATACCTTTAATTAGATGAAGGTGGGATTATGATGATATTAGACAAAAGAGCAATTAAACTTGAGATTGGATTAAAAAAAAGCAATTTAACAAGATGAAGTTGGGAGTTTTTTCTGGGTTAGTAGGTAAAAGAAGAGCAATTAGACAAGATTTTCAAGGAATTTTTAATCTCCATCTCTACTTATTGTAAAGGGCAAACCAAGCAGAGAAAAGTAAACAAGAAAGAAAGTGGGCAATATTATTTGATAAAGTAAAAAGAGAGGAATTGTTTGAGGGAGGCGTGTGGGTAGTGAGAGTGCATGTGTTATTATTTGTGTAAAGTAGGTGAGGTCTAGGGGAGGTAATATCTGTTTGATTTGTGAATAAGTTATTCGGGCGACTGAAATAGCGACTGATTTATTTCGGTCGCCAAATTGGCGACTATTTTCAGTCGCCAAATATGAAAAATAGTCGCCTGTTAAAATTAATTTATGAAACTAAATAGTCGCCAATTTGGCGACTACTTTCAGTCGCCCGAATTAATTTTCAGTCGCCAATTGGCGACTGTTTTAAACAGTCGACTTTTGATAGTCGCCCGAGACTATAATTCTTGTAGTGCTATAAAATCTCATCAAAATACCAATTCATATTGTCTTATTTGATACCAGGTTGTCCAAACCAACATTACTCGTGCTTACAAAAGTCAGTTTTTTTTGTTCTCTCTGTAATTTAGAGTATTTTATTGGAATTTTGTGTCTCCTTTTTCCTTTTCTTTTTGTTCATTTATTTATATTTAATAGCCTTAATTGGAGGTGCCAATTCAATTAATTAACTTGATAATTTAATTAATGATTTTATTGTAGGAGGCATGTATATGTTAATGCGATCCTAAAATGGATATGCTTTGAACTTCGCGTAATTATTTTGCATACCCAATAAGAAATATTTTTACGAGACTAGCATAATTATCTATATTGTACGAGTTTTAGGATTTTGACGGGAGTATTTATTTAAATTCTATATCTATATGTGTACTTACTATAAGTGACGTAATAAGAAGGTTATATTTTTGTAGAGAAAGAAAGGATAATGAATGAAAAGTAATCACGCTATATATTTCGAAGTTAGGAGGTTTTTAACTGCATATGTAGTAGAAAATAAATTTAAATAAAATTTGTTCATATATGGAAGGGTGACTTCTTTTAATGTTTTGTTTTATTGGTAGAAACTTGTACTCATATTTTTAAATCTTTTGAAAACAGGGGACGACAATGGAGCGCAAATTCATGTTCCAATACTTCTATGGCGTTAAGATTGTCCATAAGACCAGAAGTACTCGAAAATTCAATTTTTCGGATTGTGTCATCGCTTCAAAACAACCAAGCTATTCACATTTTGGTTTGCATATCATTCCAAACCAAAAATTTGGAGTGTATTAAACTTTTGTTTTAAAATACCGCTCCCTCAGTCGTGTTCATTTATTTACCTTTTTTTTAATTATTTGTGAATGGTTTTTTAATTAAAATTACACAAATGATTGAGAGAGAGGGACTACTCCATATAAGTTATTCACAATTAAACACTTAAACACAGTCAATTATTAACGATCCCGTGATTGTCACGGGCTCCAAAACTAGTTAATACTAATATGACATATTCCATAACTATTTTTTTTTTTGGTAGAAGGTAAGAATTGCATTAAGCTCAAAAACTATTACAAACTACAGATAATCATTAGGAATGATAACCAAATACACATTTCATTGACTGGATTGCATAATACAGTTGATCCAGTCTACATCATTACTTCCTCTAATCAGATCGTGCCTATTACTAAGCCTACATTTCAATTGCTGTAAAATTTGAGAAACGATAATCTCAGGTCTCAGTAATGCACCTTCTAGTCTCGCTTGATTCCTTTGGTACCATATAGCATGATAAGCTACCAGAATTCCTCCAATGCTTATGCTCTTCTTAATTTGAGCCCACTTCCTTCGTCCAAACCAGATGACTCCATTTCCAGTAGGGACTGGGATGCTCATTCTGAAACACACACCTGCAATGATCAGTTTAGCATATACACAATGCTGGAAAAGGTGGGTAACAGTTTCCTCTGCAACATGACAAATGCAGCAATCAGCAGTTGCACTAATCCCATGTCTGTACAGCTTCTCCCTAACATTGAGGGCATTCCTGAAAATGAGCCAAGCTAAGAAACTGTGCTTAGGCAGGTTCTATGAATTCCACACCAACTTAGCCCATCCCACTTTTTGTTCTTTATGTCGAAGCCAGTCATAACCAGAGCTAACAGTGTAACCAGTTTGAGTAGCAAGCCAACAGCCTTGAGAGTAACCAGAATGAAAAATATCTTTAACCTTACATATAGCCTTCCAATTCCCACTCAAATGGGATTTAGGCTTATAATTATCCCATTGTTCAACCCTTAAGTACAATTGGTGAACGCATTTCACCCATAAGCTGTCTGGCTTACTGTAAATCCACCACACCAACTTCCATATGGTAGCCATGTTCCAAGTTAAGCTATACCTAATACCAATGCCTCCTTCTGATTTTGGAACACACACATGTTCTCAACTGACCAGGGGTGTTCTGACATAATTGCTTGTGCCATCCCACATGTAATTCCTACAAATGCTATCAATTTTCCTCAAAACACCCTTTGGTATCAAGAAAATGTTAGCCCAATAAGTGTATAAGGATGTCAACACAGACTGGACTATCACTATCATCCCTGCATAGGAGCATTTCCGTGCACCAACAGACCTGATTCTTTCAACAATTTTTTCCACAAGAGTCTGACAATCCTTTTTACCAAGTTTCCCTGCAACAATAGGGACCCCCAGGTATTTAAAAGGAAGTTGCCCTTCCTGACAGCCAGAAATGCTAAGAATCTGATCCTTTGTAGATTGCTGAACCCCATTAAAGTAAATATTGGACTTTTACTGATTCATATATAGACCAGAGGCAGCAAAAAACGTGGCAAAGGATCTAAGAAGGGCCCTTACAGAATTAAGATCACCCATAGAAAACATTAGCAAGTCGTCAGCAAACATAAGATGTTGGAGTCTCAATTTACCACACAAGGAGTGAAATTTGAAATCAAGCATATCAGTTGTAAAATGTAAGATCCTTGTAAGGTATTCCATGGCTATAGTGAACAGAAGAGGAGCTAAAGGATCTCCCTGTCTCAATCCTTTCTTACCTTGAAAATGACCAAATTGCTCACCATTGAGTACTAAAGAATATGATGCACTGGTAATGCACTCCATAAGCAAGTTAAGAAACTGAGGAGGGAAGTTTAGAGCTATCATCATCTGTTTGAGAAATCCCCAGTCAACAGAGTCATAAGCTTTCCTTAAATCCACCTTTATCATACATCTAGGAGACACAGCAGTTATGTTATAAAGTCGTATCACATCCTGACACACAAAAATATTTTCAGTAATATTCCTCCCTTTGATAAAACCACCCCGATTAGGACTTATAATTTGAGGAAGGATAGCAGCTAGTCTGGTGCAAAGAAGTTTGGCTATCACCTTGTACACCACATTGCAACATGAAATGGGCCTGAACTGAGTAACATTCTCAGGCATCTCAACCTTGGGGATGAGAGTAACAAGAGTATGATTAAGCTGCATCAACAATTTTCCATGAGTAAAGAAGTCCTGAACTGCATTACAAATGTCATCCCCAACCACATGCCAGGCATCCTTAAAGAATGCACTAGAGTACCCATAAGGGCCAGGGACTTTATGAGCAGGTATTGAAAATAGAGCCTCCTTAATTTCAAGAGAAGTTACTGGAGCAAGCAAAACAGTCCAGTGATCAGCATTGCAGATGGGACCTCTTTGTACAACCTGAACATTAACAGGCTGGACATGATCAGCTGCACCTAGCAGGTTCTGATAGAAGGAGAAGAAGGAAGCCTGAATCTGATCAGTGTCATTGATCCATTGCCCATGATCATTAGTAATTCTCAAAACCTTATTTTTAGCTTGTCTGCCTCTAATATAACTGTGGAATACTTTGGAATTAGTATCTCCTTCCTTTAACCAAATGGCTTTAGATTTTTGTATTAGGAAGCTATCAGCTGCTTTTTTAAATTCCCGGTAATCTTTAATTGCAGTGACCTCAGAAGATATCAGGTCACTGTTGGTAGGATCAGCCCTCAAAAGCTCCTGGGTGTACTCCAGCATTTTCCAAGCTCTAAGAGCATTATTTTCAACATCATCAAATAAAGCTTTGTTTAGGTCTTTTAGTGGCTGTTTCAACTGTTTAAACTTGCTGACCAGCCTGAACATAGGAGTACCAAGCACCTGGCAATTCCAAACAGCCTGGATACAAGGAATAAACTGAGGGGTCCTACTCCACATATTAAAATATTTAAAACAAGTTTTCCTTTTGTTAGAGTTATTAGGATGTTGAATGGGACAGGGAGTGTGATCAAAGTACCCGCCAAGGTGAAAGTGGGCAAAGTAATCAGGCCTTTGAAGTATCCACTCACTGTTCACCAAGGCTCTATCCAACCTGATATATACTCTAGTACTGGCTTCATGCTTATTGTTCCACGTAAAGTAAGACCCAATGGCAGGCATATCCACAACACTACAATGATCCAGACAGTCCTGAAAATCACTCATCTCTTCCTCAGTATACTGCCCCTCTAATCTTTCACAAGGCTGAGTAACAGTATTAAAATCTCCACATATCAACCATGGTCCATGCACTTGAGTGCTAAAATGTTTTAATTTCAACCATAAACACTTTTTCTCTTGGACACCATTAAAAGCATACACCATAGTCATATGAAAGGACTGACCAGAGCCAATCTCATCCACAAGGACATGAATAAACTGTGAATTGTACTCAATAAAATGCATATTAAAAAAAATGAGGTTTCCATAATAACCACACCCTTCCTCCCTTATGCCAGTGAGAATTAGTTGACATACACCATCCTTCACAAATATTCTGTCTAATGTTATTTAGAGACGAAGGTTTGACCTTCGTCTCAAGGAGGCCAAACAACCCAATGTTATGATGATGCAAGAACCATTTAACATGCTTCTGTTTGTTTGGATTGTTTAACCCCTTGATGTTCCAAAAACCCATCATTGCGTACCACCCCCCTCAGGGGGTAATACAACTGTTTTTGTGCCAACTCCAACTTTAGGTGTGACATTGTTCAATGCTTCAAGGAAGGAATAATTACCAAATTTGGTCAAGGTACTCCCCTTCTCAATTAGCTCTTGCCTGCTCAACCTGATCACAGCTCTTGCTGGTGTAGCTAGATGAGTAGAACCATTCTTATTCCCTGTGATTTGTGTCTTACTTGGTTGTCCAACTGGTGTAGTAACTGGTATTACAGTAGGAGAGGGAGTCCTAGGTTTGGACATAGGTATTTTTGGGGAAGGTGGTTTTGAGACAGCCCCTTTACTCTGTACTTTAGGCACCCATTTTTGAGTCACCTTCTGCACAGGCTTTTGTTTCTTCGCTTTCTTGCAGGCGAGCATGTCATACCCAATTCCACCACAATCCTTACACTTGATAGACTGCCACTCATATTCAACAGGGACAGTCACCAGTTTTCCTTCCTCATCCAAGAATTTAACGTCCTTAGGTGCAGGTTTGCCAAAAGGTACATCAACCAACACCCTGGCAAAGCCTAAACGAGTTCTGTCCACTGTGGGGTCATCACACCTGACAAAATCCCCTAATAAACCTGCAATCTTAGGGATGCATTTACCCCAAAATTTCAATGGTAGCTTATGTAGTTTAACCCAGACAGGAACCACATCAACATCATTCTTAGATAGAGTTTCATCAGGCGTCCAAGGTCTCATAATCAAGGGCTTATTTTCAAAAAGATAATGACCCTGTTTCAATAGTGCTTCTTGCCCCTTAGCACTCTTAAACCTAACCAAGAAATTCCACTAGGAATAAAGGAGATCCTCTCAACCCCATAGTCTACCCATAGATGGCGTATAAAATCTTCCACAACATCCCATGGAGGGTTCGCACCAAGTATGAAACAGACTACATAGTATTTCCAGAATTCCAGTTCAACCTTAACATCTTCTTCAGAAAATTGTAACATACATTCAGGTTCTTCTGCAATGGTGTCAAGTGTCTGCTTACGTTTGCCTCTATTTTGCACGATCCATTCTTCAGCTTCTTCATCTGTGATAAGATCCTCCAAATCAAATGGTTGAAGGTCCACAGGGTTCGAAGAAATCTTAGCCACAGTCGAAGGTCCTGCTACAATGAAATCCAAAGCAGAAAATCTATTTTTGTTTAATTTTTGATGATTTTTATTATGTGTAGAACAAAAAGTTCGTTGCTTTGCTGCAGATTTGATCGCCGTCATTGCTTCTTCATCTGTGATTTTGATTATGTGTAGAAGAAAAAGTTCGCTACTTCCTCTTGTTCTATAAATACTCTACACCTTGGAAATTTTAAAAGTAAGATCTTTGAGCATAACTTTGATTTATTTTCAAAAAGCAAAAACCGTGTTTTAGAGCAAGAAATCCATTTTGTTTACTCCGTAACTATTAGTAATACACTTTACCCCATCAATATTGTTACCATCATTTCGTCTCACCACTATACAACTAAATAATACCTTATTACTATTTAACCCAATACGATTTCCGAGTAATAACCCTACTAAAAACATTTACTAAAATAATTATTAATTCCAAGTACGGGGTATTACAGTCTTCCTCCCTTAAAAGTAACTTCGTCCTCGAAGTTCGAGACACACATATGACAAGCAAGTTAATGCTAACAAAATATTACAAGTCTCCAAAATTTACAGTATTACATTCTACCCTTCTTAAAAAGGCTTCGTCCTCGAAATTCAAAGCACACCCTTAGTAAATTGTAGCAACCAAAATATTACTCGACACTAATATAGTTAAGAAGGACATTTATAAATCTCAAAAATCGTGCTGTGACATTCTAAACCCCCTTAAGAAATAGGTTACATCCCCGTAACCTCAGATAGTACTCAAATCGTTACCCTCAAAAATATCATCTCAACTTCTTTTCATTCTCAACCATTTAAATGCTCTACTACATAGATCAAGCTAATAACGTACAGTTCGCAATACCTAGCAATTCCAACCGTACATCATGAAGAATATACTCCTCCAAATTATGTGGTCCTTTGATCAATAAAAAAAAATACCTATATGGTCCTTCGAAAATGGATTCTCTCCCTTTTTTTCTCTCCATTTCTTCTCCATTTCCTCTTTTAAACTCATTTAATAATATTTTTTCCACCAAATCTCATTATCCCTTTATTTTTATCCATAAATTTTGAGTCGTTTGATGATGCCAAAATACGATCTGGACCACCGAAAGGAAATGGCCTCTCCATTTCTTTTTAGGAAATGGAGAGAAACTCTCCTCCTCTCCTTCCACTTTACATGACCCATCATACATTTATGTGTCCCAATTTCCGTATGCATTTCATTCTACAATCAAGATCTCGAAAATAATTTTCAATTACAAATCAATTATACCATAAACATTAATCCACCAATCTATCTCCTTATTAGCCTTTATTACTAAATTCCTAAAATCTTCCTTATAATATGTAAAACTAGTTTTGTACCCGCGAAAATCGCGGAATTGTTCTATTTATCCCATTTATTTGCTTTTGTTAACGTCCATCTTTAACTAAAATATAAAATGTTTTTTTATCGCGAATAAGCTATAAACCAAACATTTGTAAATATTTACTTCTTTTACATTATTTTTCATGATCATAGTAATATAGATAGAAGTTTTAATTTGAATTTTATTTCCATATATTTTAATGCATGTTAATAATCTAATATTATTCATGATTATTTTGTAGTCAACAATTTAATGTAGCTAATTTTATAACTATAAATGTTTGTTTAATTTTCTTACAAATTTGTTATTTTTATGTATTTATGATGTACGTCATAAATAATTAAGCTAAAAATGGATGCGTCGTTAGGTCGATAAACAAAGCACTCCAAGATCGCGGTTACATATCTGATAGGTTTTTTTAAGAAAGTTAAATAGATACTATTAATTTAACTTTTCCTCAAAATCTATACTTTTTATCAAAAATATACATGTAAAATAGAGAATCTCGCCGATGATGAATGATGATGCTTTGTAAGCCAACTAAAAGAGTAAAAAATATGTTTTCGTTTTTCACATTTAGATCCAAACATGTTGGTTTCGTTTGGTAAGACATTTCAGGTATCTGTTTTGACTAAAGTAGCTTTTTTGAGAAAAATTTCAGGTAGCTTATTTTTCTGGAAGTGTTTGGCAAGTAGCTTATTTGCCAAAATAAGCTACCTGAAATGAAATGCTACTCTAGGTAGCATTTCACATTTCAGGTACCTAATTCTTGATAATATTAGCTTTTTACCTTTTCAATTTATAATATATTAAATAATTATTATATTCTTTTACGTCATTTACCAAAATAAGCTACATTTTCAGTTAATTTGCCAAACAATTTTTTATATAATCAGTCACCTTATCAGCTCCTAATTTCCAGTTACCTTATCAGCTACCTTTTCATGTTTCAGGTAGCTTTTCAATTTCCAGTTCCCTTTTCAGATTTCAGCTACCTTTTCAGTTCGTTTTACCAAACAGAGCCGTAATCTCCACTTTTTAATTGCCTCCTCACAATCAATAATCTACAAAGTGAGATAGTTAAAATTAAAATTAAAATTAAATTAAATAAACATCATCTTAATTACAAAACTAACTATACAACTTATTAAACGTTTAAAATTTTAAAATCTTAAAAGATAGAAATATGGAATAGTTTTAAGAAGATTATGAACGTTTGAATCACATGCACATATACACCTTATTTTTCACTTTTTCGCAAGTGTGCTAATTACAATATTTAAGATGGTTTTGAAATAAATCGAAAGTAACAATATGAGAAATTGTGAAGCTTTATAATCCAAGTTATTGATTTTTCATTTACCACATATAAGACCTTTTAACTACTATCTTTATTACTAATGAGGAATTATATGGATAAATTTTACGATTTAAATTTTAAATAATGAGAGTAAATTCTTAATTTATTTTTGTTATTTAGTACATGATCTTATGGTTACCACTTAAAAATATTATTATTAGCTTTATAATCTAAATTATTAGACTTTTTATTTACTACATATAAGACCTTTTAACTACTATCTCTATGGTTAATGAAGAGTTAGATGGACAAATTGTACGATTTAAATGATGAGAGTAAATTGTTAATTGATTTTTATAATTTAAATCATGATCGGTATTATGATTTCCATAAAAAAATATTAGTAAATCTTATGAAGAATTTTAATAAATAAGTCTGATGTAGCCTTAATATTAACCAATATAAAAATGACATGTGAATTAAAATTAGATGTTTTAAGTAGTCTTTTAACTATATTGTATTTTTTTTTTTTTTACAAAAACAGAGTTATAAAAAAACAATTTGCTAAGATCCTCTAAATTCGAATTAAAAACTAAAAAATGTTTTGTTTTTATATCAAGTGAGACAATTATGTGCTAAATAAGTTTTAATATCATTAGAACATGGTTTAAGGACGGATATCAAGTTTTTGTTCAACTAAATTCTTTTGTTGCCTACACATTTCCCATGTAGTTTTTTTCTAACACACTATGTTAATATTATGAGAAGACAAAGGAAGTACCACCGACAAAAATAGAATAAGAAACAAACATACATTTAACGATAATTCAATTAATCTTGTAAGAGGGTTTACATAAAAATAGTATAAAAGAAATCTACTACAAAGTGATATTAGTGGATAAATTACAAAAAACTGTGCATTTTACAATAAGCTTATATAAATTACACAAACAAAACTCGTAGAACATACCTTATGTATAACGTAATTAACTGCACAATCTAACTTTGCAATAATAAGAAAATTGTACCATTCCATCTGCAAAAATAAATCAAGGCGAGAAATACAAATTGACATCAATAAAAGTTATTTAAACAATACCAAATAAAACACAAATCTTATGTATGATATAACTTTATTTTTTTCACAAATGCAAATGATTAATAAAAATTATATGCAATGGAAAGTTTCAATAACATATGAATATGCCAAAAGGTTAGAAAAAGAGGCTAAAAAATAAAAGTGTTTATTTTAAAAACTTTAGTTATATTAACTTAGCATCAAATAAGGAGTTAAATTTTAGGAGGAGAAAGGAATCATCAAAAACAAAAAAGGAAGAGCTAAAGAGAAAATGAAGAGTTAGAGATGAATAAGGGGTCATAAACGTGATTAAGTATTTTATCTTAATTCTATGAATGAATATTATTAATTAGTCACATATACCAAATAAAACACAAATCTTATGTATGGTATAACTTTATTTTTTTCACAAATGCAAATGATTAATAAAAATTATACGCAATGGAAAGTTTCAATAACATATGAATATGCCAAAAGGTTAGAAAAGTAGGGTAAAAAATAAAAGTGCTTATTTTAAAGACTTTACTGATGTTAACTTATCATCAAATAAGGATTTCAAATTTAGGGGGAGAAATGAATCATCAAAAAGGAAAAGGAGGAGCTAAAGATAAAATGAAGAGTTATAGATGAATAAGGGGTCATAAACGTGATAATAAGTATTCTATCTTAATTCTATGAATGAATATTATTAATTAGTTACATATTATCAAATGAAAGTTTCTAATGATTCTACGTTGTCGCATGTCTTATACATATGCTTAAGGTAGCCTTTTTATATTATTGTATAAATATGACATGTAGATTATGATAGGTAATTTAGCATGCCTTTAAGTTAGATATATAGATTTTGTATTTAGATAATAGAGTTATTGATTTTACATACATAAATATGGAGTAAGGAGAAATGTAATGTAAAAGGTTTGCATGAGAATGGTTTATAAATTATCTTATAAAATTAAAATAAGACATATAGTTGATGGTTGATAGTTTGGCTTACTTTTTAATTATATTTATAGATTATTATTATTATTATTATTATTATTATTATTATTATTATTATTATTATTATTATTATTATTATTATTATTATTATTATTATTATTATTATTATTATTATTATTATTAAATTCACTTTGCATGAGAGTGATTTAAAAATTATCCTATGAAATTAAAATTATCTAAATTTAGTTTTTTAACATTAATTATTATGAAAGTAACTTTTAAATGTGGAATTGATAATTTTTTTTTCATGTGTACTACTATGCTAGTATTTCCACGTGGACTATATTTTGCCACGTCACAATTAATTGTTGCCATGTCACATTTGTCTACGTGGCGTTTAATGTCTAGCCTTTTAAGTTTCCAAGTAATTATACTATTCAAAGAATTTTGCTCAATTATGCCCTTCAGGTCGTATTGTCAGTTATACTCCACACTACTTGTATTATACTGCTATTACTCATCACTTAATATTCCTCAAATTCACAATCCTTTATAAGGAGAACTTATTCACCCATCTAGGAAAGGCCGCAAACACTTTAGCAAAATTATTCTCTTCACCCTAGTATGAAATGTAACCTAATATTAGCCACTACCTAAGAATCATATTAAATCTATTTGAAATTTCAAATAACTATGGATCAAGTAGATGAACTTTTCTTAAATATTGGATTTTTTTTTGCCAACCTTGCATCCATGCATAGCTATATTCTTTCACAATTTTGGACAAAGAAACAAAACCAATCCTTAAATTTAATTAGCTCAACTAATATTTTTAAAGGAATCACACACCGGTCGATTTCATATTCATACCTAAAATCACAGCTAGCAATCTTACTCACATTAATAACAAGAAACACACAAACTAGACATGCAATAATAAATTCATACAATATTATATTTCATGTAATCTCATATCAATGTCATTGGTAGCTCTGGTTCATTATACATGCTTAGCTCATTATGCAACAATCTACTTTCAATACAAGTACTATATATTTTCATCACATTCATCAAATATACTCAAGCCATCAAAATAACAAAAGTCATCCAACCATTTGTTCATACTCATATTTCTCAACCAATCGTGGCCATCATAACTCATCATTCCAACTCCAATACATTCACATCATAATACGAACTATCCATCATACTTATCAATAAACTCATATCATATCACAACATAATAACTTATATAACAATGCACTCTAACTACCCACTCTCTTTACTCTCACCGCGGTTACCGGTTCAAAACTGAGAGGGCCATAATACGAATTAAGGACATCTACTTAACCGTACTAAAAGGGTGATGCGATCCCGCTAAGTGTTCACAAATTAAGATGTGGTCGTTGGTCACGGTCGAATCAAAACACAATTTATAGCTCCACAAACAACTCTACAATTAGTAAAGAGGCAAGTAAAGGTCGGATCCCAAGGGACGGGAGTTGAAATGAGATTTCTATTGCAACTAGTGGTGTCTAAGGGGTGTCACAAATTGGGTTGATGTAGAAGGTTACTAAACTAAAGTAGCAATGAAAATAAACAAGCAAGATGAATTAAAGGGGTGTAAACAATTGATTAAAGGCACTAGGGTGTCATGGGATCATAGGGGAATCATGGGATATGATCATACAAACATGTTCTCAAATTATAAGCAAGCAATTATTGTTGTGATGGATTGAGTTGGGTTATATCTTACAATCCTAGGAAAGTTTGGGTCCCGGAGCCGAATCGATTAGATTGTACAACACCTACAAGTCGACTTAATCTTCCCTACTCAACAACATGCATGGTCTAATGAGACTCGAGTTGGGTTATGTCTTACAAGTCTCATTGAAAAGATTGGAGATGATAGTAAATGCAAGGATTCATAGGCTTAGCATTTCATCAAATATAACATGTGCATGAGTTGAGATCAAAACAAGCAAGCAAATAAAACATGAAAGCATATTAATTTAAGCATGAATCATTCCCCATGTTGGTTTCCCCTAATCACCCATTAACCCTAGCTAAGAGACTACTCACTCATTATCATGTTGATCATGCTAGCAAGGTTGTCAATCATACCAACAATATGAAACATGATGAATAAATAAAAGTAATTAACAATAATTAAAAGGGATTAAGAGATTATACCTACTAATGATTCCAATAATAAAGCAAAGATAAAAGAAGTACTTGAATGCTTGATTGAGAGGTTGTCAATCTCCCAACTATAACCCAAATAATCTTCAATTACCCAAAATAAAGGATGAACAAAAGAGAGATTAAAGAACTAGAACTTGGATTAAAACTTGATTAATACTTGATTACAATATTAAAGAGAGATTTGATTGATATTAACTACACTAATTATTGATAAGAAGAACATGCTCCTCTAATTAGACTAATGGGGTATTTATAGTGGAAATTAGGGAGGATGCATTAGGGTTAACTAAGGGCTAAACTAGTAATTACACTTTTTAAGTTGAGTAAGGAGGAGCCGGTATTTTCTGAGAGAAGGGCTTCTTTCTTCGTAGCTTGGAGAAGACAATCCGTGCTGTGCTAGAATCCGGGCGGAATGGGGTCGGGACGGGCGGATTCTGGCGTTGGAATTCGAGCGGATTCAGGGGAATCCGGGCGGATTGTGGAGGGGGAATCCGAGCGGATTGTGGCAAAGCCGCTCGGATTGGTGACAATCCGCTCGGATTGTCAGTCAGCAACATATCTTCTTCTTTTCTTCCCTTTTCTTCATAAATTCCTTGGGGATTTCCTTGGGGACTCAAGGATCTTTTCTCAACATTGCTCTTCTACTATAATATGTACAAAGGCCTTCTAATCTTGTCTCTCCTTGATGCTTGGTCATTGAATTCGATCAATTTAGTCTCGTTTTGCCATGAAAATGCAAGATTCTTACTCCTTTCCTACCAAGGGATCAAAATCTCAAAGAATATGCAAAACAAAGAACTAAAGATAAGAAATGACCCAAATAAGCACTAAAAAGCATGGAAACAAGGCTAATTCGGGGGCTAAATATGCGCCAATTATGGTCACATCTAATATCCCCAAACCGAACCTTTGCTCGTCCCGAGTAAAGAGGTGACGAAGACTAGGACCAATACTAACCTATCCTAATAATATAGCCGATATGAGACAATTACCGGGTCTCACTCCGCCCCTTCAACTCACAACAAGACAAACATGAGGTAGGATGCCTTCTTGCAAGGCAAGGTGGGTCTTGCCAAAATGGCGACACATCCAAACATTAAGCACACAAAAACACATAATGGATGCATCTACAAAAAGAATAGCCACTTTCCTCATCTAAGTGGCGGAAATTATTTACAAGGGAAGCAATTCAAGGGTACACACTCCTTCATAGATGCAATTTCTTCAAACTACTAAGCCTAGAAGGATACCAATAAATCACCTCCAAATTGTGTCAAGCTAGGGTACTTTTGTCCTCAATCGTTAAATGCTTTTGTCAAGAGTAGACTCCCTATGGTGTTAGAAACACTGGAGGATCGCGGAATTCCCCCTCTTGCCTAGACAAGAAGAAGGGTCGTCCCCTCTCTACCATGCACAAAAATGGATATGATGGATAAAGGGATCGATAGATATTGAGTTTCATTTTGGGAGTTTGCTTTGTTGTTGTTTTCCCCCCAATTTCTTGTGGCATATAACATTTGAGAACGCTTTCTTTTTGCCATTTCTTTTGATTTTTGGCTTTTCAACACTTGACAATTTTTCAACTTTCTTTTGAACATTTTCAAAGTCACCCCAATTAGTAACGAGGGTGCCTTGTATTTGAAGCTTAGGAGTTCTATTTTTGCTCCTCTTTTCATTTGATGCAATTTTGCAAACTTTCTTTTCACTTTTCATTTCATTGAACTCAAATTGATTTCTTTTTGTGCCCATTCCCTTTTGTTGACAAAAATATGGTAGAACATGGATGAATGATGGTTGCATGGTTTCAAGGGTCACCTTGGAATAAACGGTAGCCAAGGAGTTATCACACCACAAGGTACTCATGACTAGGCCTTAATCCATGGGTCAAAGGATACTAGCATGACACATCCTAGGGTGTTTTACAAGTATTCTAACAAGCAAAGTCTTAAGAACAAAAAGCATCTACTAGGGCCTATATACACTTGTCAAGCTTCCCAAGTAGACGGTTTCACAAAAAAAAAATTTCTAACATGCAAACTACATGCCATGATGCAACTAACATATATACATCCTAATGCAAATGATTCTACCGACTAATATGACATATAAACTAAATGCAAGTCCTAAATTCACATTGTTATACCGCATCAATCAAAAATAAAGCCACATAGTCATTAACATAGAGACGAAAAAGGAGATTGGAAAGATCATACCATGCGGTCTTCATATTCCTCATGCCTCGGATGTGGCGTAGTCGATCAATGTGAACAAAGATAGAACAAACACAATATATACAAGACAATACATACAAAAGGAAATAAACATGTTTTTGGGTTTTCAATTTTTCAAATTTTTATGATTTTTGAAATTTTTCAATTTTTTTTGGATTTTTGAATAAGAGTTAAATGTTAGAATTCCCATCCCCACACTAATATGGGCATTGTCCTCAATGGCCAAAATGATGGAAATTATGCAAAGATGATGCATGATTTCTATACTAAATGCAATCTAGACTAAGCTATACTACATGATGCATGGTTTTTGTTATGACGGAGAGGATAATTTAGATTACCTCCCGTTGTGTATGCATTAACTTCCCCAAACCGAGTAAGACACTATTGCTAATGTCCAAGGATGGGTGTAGTTCATGCACACACTATGCTATGCATGAAACTAATTTGTCATTTTGGATTTTGAAAATGGGAACAATAGAATGAGAACACCTCAATGGTACCGAGGTGTGAGTCCTCTAATGGGGCTAGGACTACTCCAACAATGATCAAAATTAAATATAATACAAAGAGAGAAATAGACAAACCATGAGAGTGTAAGAGTCTCCAAGGCTTGCTAATCTTCCATCATGCTATCACCATCACTTCCCTCATGAGAAGTGGTCACATTACCACTTTCCTTGTCATTTGCTTCTTCACTTTCTTCCTCATCTTCCTCATCATCATCTTCACCATCCTTTTCTCCTTCACTTGCTTCTTCCTCAATATTATCATCAACTTCTTCATCATTTCCAACAACCTCATTGTCACCCATAACGATCCTAGATGCACCCGAAAATAAGACTTCTCTATCCGCCCAACTAGGCAAAGGACAAGATGGATCAAGTAGTCCTTGCCTAGCTAAATGTAGGAGGGGTGGATATTGAGCCAAGTAGGCATTTTTCCGATCTTCATAGGCTTGCTTGTGCATTGCTTGCATGAGAAGAGTCACATAGTCTTTCCCAACTTCAACTCCTTCCGGCTTGAACTCTTCATATTTAAAGGGGTAAGGTGGTATGGCAATGAAAGAGGAGGGCATTTCAAGATCACCCTTTTGTTGTTGAATGATATACTCGGCTTCTTTGGAAAGGGGAAGTAGATAATTGGTCCGGTGGACGCTTAGACGGCAAATCTTTGAAGGCAAGGTGAACGATCTAGCTTCACTAGTTAGCCATCCATACTTAGTGTCAAGGGGGTTATGGGCAACCCATTTGAATTTGTGAATCATAATATGCATATCAACAAGATGGCCACCCTCCTTTGCTTTGTACTTGTTATCCTTATTGAAGTTAGGATCAAAGTGCTTGGCTAGGAGTGTAACTAGGCCGCCATTGACAATAACGGTCGTGCCCTTCTTCCCACAATCAATATTGAGCCATCTATCTACCAAGAGCCTCAAAGAATTGTACGGCTTGGTGTGAACTCTTCCGATATTCAAAGCCGATTCAAGGAGAATAAAATCAAGTTTTGTGAAATGGTTGGTATCTTTCCTAGCAATTATGGTGTTACCCACGACCTTGTGCCATACTCTTTTGCCCGGATGGTGGACCAAAAGAGCACGACTCGCATGAAAATCCTCAAATTTCTTCCCGGAGATTGCCTCCCAAAGAGGTTCGGGGTATACTTTCCATAACTCTTAAAATAACTCGGTTCATCACTAAGACCCAAAATTTCACCCAATTCCCTAAAGGTAATGCATCTACTAACATTAGCTAGACGAAACTCGATATTCTCCCTATTCTCAACTTTGGTGACTTTCAAAGAACTTAAAAATTCCAAGGTAAGGGAGGGGTATGTCAATTCCCTTGTTTCAAACAATTTCTTCAACCCCATGGCATTGAAAAAGGCTTTTGTTTGTTCAAGAACACCCAATTTTTGTAAGGTATCTTCACATATGAATTTGGTGGATTGTAATGACTTCATAGCAAACTTGACAAAGGTATTTCTATGGGTATCGGAAATAAAAGTTACCTCCGGATAATGCAAAAGTTGATCAATTACCGGAGTGGAAGGTGTTGTTGCTCCCATAGAAGGTTGTTGTTGTTGTTGCACTTCCAAGTTTGGTGTTGCTACCACCATAGCCAATGCTTTCTTTGTTTGAAGAGCCTTTTGCCTTTGTGAGAGTGCCTTAGCCTTTGGTGCCTTTGTTGCCTTTGTTGCTCCCTTAGTCTTTGCCATTGATGAACTAACCAAGAAAAGAATGAAAAATCTTCAATTTGTAGTATGCCCAAATCGATTTGAAGGTAAAAGGCTTTGCCTTTATGAAAACAAAAATCGACTCAAAGGTTGAAGATTTTGTTCTTGGTTTTGATTTTTTTGTTGAAGAAGGAGTGATTAATTTGTTGTTGGAAGGATGGTTTGATTTGATTTTGGTGAATGTTGTTGAGGGTTTTTGTTTTTGTGATGGAGAGGATGAGGGTTTTGATGTTGTGGGTAGTGTTTATGAATTAATGAATGAATGAATGAAGGTGGGAGGGGTTTTAAATAGACCAAATTTTCGAATCTGCGGGGGCAATCCGTGCGGATTCTCGCCCAATCCGTGCGGATTCTCGCTCTTTCTCGACCTTTGCAAAACTCGCCTTAAGACGGGCGGATTTGTTACAATCCGCTCGGATTTGCTGAACACGGACGGGCGGATTTGCTTAAAGACGGACGGATTTCATCCGAAAAAATTTTGCTTGTTTTCCTCAACGCAAAGACGGCGTCTTTCTTACAAGACGGACGGATTCTTCAAGACGGGCGGATTCTTCACAGACGCCCGGATTCTCACACAGATCAAGAATTTTTCAAAATTTAGCTCGATTCAAGACGGGCGTCTTTTACCGCAATACGCTCGGATTACGTAAGACGGGCGGATTGTCCGAATCCGCTCGGATTCTTCCCCGTGTACACGGATTGATTCCCATCCGTGCACACTGCATTTCCCATACCATTCTTCCATTCTTTCTTCAAGTCTTGTGTTCGTCATTGTGGGGTCACTACTAAGGCATGGATAGCCTAGGCAATTGCCATCCCCACACTAAGCTAAAAGCACTACACATCAATTGAAATCGTTAGTCCCTCCCTCACTTCTCTCAAACATGACAATTATTTTGATCAAAGTAAATAAAAATCCAAAGATGACAAAAATGCAATACAAGAATTGAAATGTAAGTTAGGGAGTTAGAAATATTTACAAGTGGTGGTTTAGGGAGGACTCCACCAAACTCTCATTCTTGATGAGATGTCAAGGGGCATGTCCAAGGTGTTGTTGATGTTGCTCAACACCTTGAAGAAGTAATCAAAAGCTTGTTCATTATCATGGTAGAGGTTCTCAATAGACCGTGGCCTTTGTTGTTGATCATGATCGATGGCATGTCCAATGTAGGGATTAAAAATCCCTTCAAACTCGTCGTCCCAAAGACCACAAACTTCATTGAGTTGATCATTGAAAATCTCTTGCTTAGATGGAGACAACTCTCCCAATTTCTTCTCTTGGCCAATGAGGCCATCCTCTTCTTCCTTGGTTGATTTTGATGAGCTTTGCAAGCTCTCCTTGTCACAATTCACTTGCTCTTTGAATGGAGCATCTTCAATTTTCTTCTTCCATTGAAGCTCCGATTTCTTCCTTTCATCTTTTCGGCTATAATGATCAATCATGAAACATGGCTCATGCAAACGAGGAGCTCTCATAGTCTTGTCAAGATTAAAAGTTATGCTTTCATCTCCCACTTCTAGAGTGAGCTCACCATGTTTCACATCAATCACCGCACCGGCGGTGTGTAGGAAAGGTCTTCCTAGGATGATTGGAATGTTGGAATCCTCCTCCATATCAACAATGACAAAGTCCACCGGGATGAAAAACTTCCCAATTCGCACGGGGACATCTTCCCATATCCCTAACGGTGTCTTCGTCGATCTATCGGCCATTTGGAGTGTGATGTTGGTGCATTTAAGCTCTCCCATCCCCAACCTTTTACTCACCGAGTACGGCATGACACTCACACTAGCCCCTAGATCACATAAGGCTTTGTTGATCGTTGTGTCGCCAATGGTACACGGTATTGAGAAGCTTCCCGGATCCTTTAACTTTGGAGGTGAACTCCCTTGAAGTATTGCACTACTCACCTTAGTGAAGGCGATAGTCTCAAGCTTCCGGATCGACTTCTTCTTTGTGAGGATATCTTTCATGTATTTCGCATAGGCCGGAACGTGATTTATTAATTCCGTGAAAGGAATTGAGACTTCTAAATTCTTCACAATTTCCATGAATTTTTCAAGTTGATCATCAAATTTGGGCTTGTCTTGACGACTTGGAAAAGGAAGTCTAATCACAATGGGCTCCTTCTCCTTGGCCTTGTCTTCATTTTTCTTTGAACTTTCTTCTTTTGATGATTCTCCATCTTTGGAGTCTTGCACAATTTCTTCCTTTTCACTAGCTTCCACAACTTCATCCTCAACTTGCTTCTTCGGTGCTTCATACCTTGTACCACTTCTCAAGTGAATGGCACTAACCGTTTCATGTCTAGGGGGATTACTTTGAGGTGGTAATTGCCCCTTTTGTCTTTGTGAGCTTGAAGATGCTAGTTGAGTCAATTTTGTTTCCAACATCTTGGTGTGAGCTAGAATGTTGTTGATGGTGGTTTCCTTTGCTTGGCTATCTTTTTACATTTGAGTGAAAAATTCTTGTTGATTCTTTTGCATTTGGAGGACCGCTTTTTGGACATCAAAGCCTTGGTCATTTTGGTGATTGTATGGATTTTGATTTTGGTAACCTTGGTTTTGATTGTAAAAGGGTCTTTGATTTTGGTTTCTCATGGGTGGTGGAGTGTATGTTGTTTGAGGGTTTTGAACATTTTGGCTTTTGTATGAGAGATTTGGATGGAATTTGGTGTTTTCATTGTAAAAGTTGGAATAAGGGGTACCACTTTTGTATGCTTGGAAAGCATTCACTTGTTCATTTGTTCCCCTACATTCACCTTGGTCATGTCCCAAAGTTCCACAATTCTCACATATCCCACTTGGGATTGATGAGGATACCGTCATGGCATTAACATGATGCTTTGATGATTTTGAGTTTTCCTCAAGTCTAGCCATAGCTTGTTCAAACTTCAAGTTGATTGTGTCAATGTGAGCACTAAGTTGAGCACCCAATTGAGTAACGGAGTCCACTTCATGCTTTCCTCCTCTAGTAGCCTTGCGAGGTCTACTATATTGTGAGTTATGGACCGCCATTTCCTCAATCTTGTTCCATGTTTGATTGTCATCAACTTCGGTGAACATTCCATTTGATCCCATATTGAGAATGTTCCTAGAATCTTCATATAAACCATTCCAAAATTGTTGCACCAAAAACCATTCGCTAAGTCCATGGTGAGGACATGAGCGACAAATTCCCTTGAACCGCTCCCAAGCTTCATACAAAGACTCTTCATCCCTTTGCTTAAAACCCGTAATTTGAGCTCTTAGCATGTTAGTCTTTTCCGGTGGGTAGAATTTTTTGTAGAAAGCTAGAGCTAACTTCTTCCAAGAATCTATTCCAAGGGTGGCCTTATCAAGGCCCTTCAACCATTACTTGGCGGTGCCGATTAAGGAAAAAGGAAATAAGACCCATCTAATTTGGTCTTGAGTCACGCCCGTTTGAGAGATTGCATCACAATAGTCGCAAAAGGTTTCCATATGAGAATGAGGGTCCTCACTAGGCATCCCCCCGAATTGGCTCCTCTCAACTAATTGGATGAAGGCGGACTTGGCAATAAAATTTCCGGTGAGATGTTGCGGTGTAGGAGTACCATTTGGTAGATTCTCCTCGGTGGGTATGGAGTGTGACGAGAATTTTGGCATTGTAGGTGGATTTTGTGGGGTATTGTGTAATGGGTTTTCTTCTCCTTCTATTAAGAAAGGATTGACAAACTCACTAGTGGGTTGGACAACTTCACTAATACCTCTTAAATTACTCCTAACAACTCTCCTATTGTTCGTCAAGGTTCTTTCGATTTCACGGTCAAAAGGTAACAAATCACTTTGTAACCTTCTAGACATGCAAAATATCAAACAACTCAAAAACAATTAGAACAAACCTTGAGGAGTTTTACTTCCTCAAGGCGAAGAAAGACACAACTAATGACAATAAAAAGAAATCTAAATCAAACAAACACCGTCCTCGGCAACGGCGCCATTTTTGATGCGATCCCGCTAAGTGTTCACAAATTAAGATGTGGTCGTTGGTCACGGTCGAATCAAAACACAATTTATAGCTCCACAAACAACTCTACAATTAGTAAAGAGGCAAGTAAAGGTCGGATCCCAAGGGACGGGAGTTGAAATGAGATTTCTATTGCAACTAGTGGTGTCTAAGGGGTGTCACAAATTGGGTTGATGTAGAAGGTTACTAAACTAAAGTAGCAATGAAAATAAACAAGCAAGATGAATTAAAGGGGTGTAAACAATTGATTAAAGGCACTAGGGTGTCATGGGATCATAGGGGAATCATGGGATATGATCATACAAACATGTTCTCAAATTATAAGCAAGCAATTATTATTGTGATGGATTGAGTTGGGTTATATCTTACAATCCTAGGAAAGTTTGGGTCCCGGAGCCGAATCGATTAGATTGTACAACACCTACAAGTCGACTTAATCTTCCCTACTCAACAACATGCATGGTCTAATGAGACTCGAGTTGGGTTATGTCTTACAAGTCTCATTGAAAAGATTGGAGATGATAGTAAATGCAAGGATTCATAGGCTTAGCATTTCATCAAATATAACATGTGCATGAGTTGAGATCAAAACAAGCAAGCAAATAAAACATGAAAGCATATTAATTTAAGCATGAATCATTCCCCATGTTGGTTTCCCCTAATCACCCATTAACCCTAGCTAAGAGACTACTCACTCATTATCATGTTGATCATGCTAGCAAGGTTGTCAATCATACCAACAATATGAAACATGATGAATAAATGAAAGTAATTAACAATAATTAAAAGGGATTAAGAGATTTTACCTACTAATGATTCCAATAATAAAGCAAAGATAAAAGAAGTACTTGAATGCTTGATTGAGAGGTTGTCAATCTCCCAACAATAACCCAAATAATCTTCAATTACCCAAAATAAAGGATGAACAAAAGAGAGATTAAAGAACTAGAACTTGGATTAAAACTTGATTAATACTTGATTACAATATTAAAGAGAGATTTGATTGATATTAACTACACTAATTATTGATAAGAAGAACATGCTCCTCTAATTAGACTAATGGGGTATTTATAGTGGAAATTAGGGAGGATGCATTAGGGTTAACTAAGGGCTAAACTAGTAATTACACTTTTTAAGTTGAGCAAGGAGGAGCCGGTATTTTCTGATAGAAGGGCTTCTTTCTTCGTAGCTTGGAGAAGACAATCCGTGCTGTGCTAGAATCCGGGCGGAATGGGGTCGGGACGGGCGGATTCTGGCGTTGGAATCCGAGCGGATTCAGGGGAATGCGGGCGGATTGTGGAGGGGGAATCCGAGCGGATTGTGGCAAAGCCGCTCGGATTGTCTTCTTTGCGGACGGACGGATTGGTGACAATCCGCTCGGATTGTCAGTCAGCAACATATCTTCTTCTTTTCTTCCCTTTTCTTCATAAATTCCTTGGGGATTTCCTTGGGGACTAAAGGATCTTTTCTCAACATTGCTCTTCTACTATAATATGTACAAAGGCCTTCTAATCTTGTCTCTCCTTGATGCTTGGTCATTGAATTCGATCAATTTAGTCTCGTTTTGCCATGAAAATGCAAGATTCTTACTCCTTTCCTACCAAGGGATCAAAATCTCAAAGAATATGCAAAACAAAGAACTAAAGATAAGAAATGACCCAAATAAGCACTAAAAAGCATGGAAACAATGCTAATTCGGGGGCTAAATATGCGCCAATTATGGTCACATCAAAGGGGCTTCAAACAATTTCTACCCGGGGTTCATTTTATTAGACAGATCCTAAGTTAATTATTTTTCATTGGTTAGGCCTGAGGATCGTGTTGCTCTGATACCCCTTTGTAACACCCCCATTTATTTATGAGCCTTTAGCTAGACATTCCCAAATAAATAGGACTGTTACCATCTCGTTTTCCCGAGGTAGTGAATAACAAAGTACAACAAACCAAAGTACTTTAATTAAAACTTTAGCGACTACATGTTTATTACAAATTAACCAACTAAACTTAATATAAAATAAGATACAACTCGCAGCGGAAATAAATAAAGTGATTAATTAATCTATGTGGTCTAGACTTCTAGGTAGACTGGCCAAATCCTCACGCATTCTCATAAGCTCCCAAGTCAGCTAATCTTTAGTACCTGTCAAATCTGCTCCCCAATTACGGTTCATCACAGGTGTTTACGAATACACTGTCAACCACGAGGTTGAGTAGGGACTAAACAAACAACATTATTAACGACATAAATAAAGACAATAGTGTTAACACAACAGCAATAAAACCAGCTTAGTTATAAAAATCACAGGTTACGGTAGCACCCATAACATTTGTTCGTCCACAACATACTCCAATCACATCCACTCCTCCAAACTCCGTCTTAACGCTTCCTCAGCTCCTAATGTGCACATCTCCCTAGTAGTGAGCCTACTAGAGAAGAGACTCTGAGGGGCGGCCGGTGATCAACTGACGCCACAAGGACTAGCGGTTGCTCAGACCGGTCCCTTCAAATAGTAACCAAGGACTAGCGGTATATCGGTCCCTTCAAATAATAACCAAGGACCAGCGGTATATCGGTCCCTTCAACAAATAACTCACAAGGATTATCAGTTCGGTCCCTTCAATCATAATACGATAATCACCACTACTCATAAGCAACCCAACTCCATGTTCTCAACTCCACATCCGTAATCACAATCGCAATATATAAATAACCACATATATGAACAATTAAGAAACGGATAAATATAAGTTGAGTAGGATAATCCCTACCTGGAACAGCCGCGAATCCAATAAGCCAAGTACAAGTAACAACGATCCCTTACAAACACAATTCTACAATATAATAAAACATATAAATTAATAGCTTATTAATTAATTGCTCTGTCATTACATTCTAATCTAATTACACGGTTAATCTCTTCACCTTATTTACTTACACTATCAATTTCAACCTAAACAAATGCATGGATATCATACGTGCAAATATGGAGTTATAAAATGTATCCCACTAATTTAGGACTTTGATACCAAGGTTGATCTTACATTCACCATAGGAAAATGTTAACACGGTTGGACATTATCCGTACAAAACAAAGCATGGCACACTTGACCAATTCACCCACGAAAACCAACTCAATAACCACACCACGACGCATCACCTATCACGATCACCAACATCTAACAACCACGAACCTTCGCCGTACTGTAAGAATATATTGGGTCCAATACAATTTATGTGGACACGCTATTAAACCGGTTGTATTTGTTAGCTATCATTTAAGTATGGCCCAATACAGTGATCCATCGGGATAATATAATACGGGCATAATTATATACGTCTTATAAAGTATGGGCCGGATATCTTAATTGTGTAGATACCCATTAGGGCTTTAACTGATGCATGATGGGCGTATCAGAATAAGGCAGTTGTTATAGGGTAATAGGGTTTTATATCCCCTTCCTATATATAAGTCAAGTTATGGTCCCCGGCAAAGACACTTTTACCTAAACTCTTAAACATCCCATCAGTAGAGAGAACCCTAAGGACAGTGTGTCTGCTAGAAGGCTATAATCCGGATCTCAAGTTCATCCATTCATCCTACCCCTATGGATTCATCAGGTACGCTTCCGCTACTCCAGTTTACCAATTAATTTAGTATGAAGTTATGGTCTCATAAGGATTTAATTCTAACAAGTGGTATCAGAGCCTCCTTCATATTAAATTAATTTGGAACAGTTTATTTCAGATTATGAATATGTTATGCGGATCGGTTTTTGCGTCAAATTTGTTTTCTGTTCATATGCATATTCGGATAAAAACTGATTTGGCTTAAAGTTATAACGCATAACTTCGCTTATTGTTATTAATCTATACGTGTCGGATGATGAATACGGATCTGGTTGAATTTTAATATAATTATGCTGTTGTTGCCGTTCACATGTCGGATGAATCTAGTTTTATTGGTCTGATTGTGCGGCAATGATATTTTCTTAATTAAGCAGGCTATATACATGTATTAGATGTAGTCTTAATTAATGTTTAGATTATGGCAGACAAGTTCTTTCATTCACCATGATTGCTGGTTGCTATGGAATTTAAGATACCATGTTTTCTGTTTTAGCCGCCATATTAGTCTTCTCTCTGTGTTACTGTGTATGGATTAAGAATTTCACAAACATGTTTGTCGTTTGTTTTGGACATTAAAGTTATCATTTAAAATCAGTTTCATATGAGATTAGATTGCTTTAATGGGATCTTATATTTTTTTTTTTGTGATATGCTTCGTACATCAGTTGGCCATGTACTCTTAATACTATGCATCATAACCTGTCGGCTATAGTTGGGATAATGTCATGTGTGATGTATGCTAGTATATTTGTTCATTCTGTTTTAATGTATCGGCCATCTCTGCTTATAATTTTGTACGATGTCAATTCGGCGTCTAAATTACCCATCTTTATAAATTTAGACAAATTTTCAGATTTAATAATTGGCCATACGGTTTTTAAAATAGTGGGTCTAATATTTTAGATTGTTTGATCGACACAATAAGTTGCCAAAGTAACCTCTATTGTGTAAGTTGAATGATTTAGAATATTATGACTACGGTGTGTGACTGAGTTTCATGCGGATAATGGTCGGCCCAAAGGAAGGCTATTATTTGGCCGGAATTTAGTCATGCTTGTGGTGGTAAATATGTAACAATTGTAAGATTTCCATGTGAATATTAAGTCGGCCCAAAGGAAGGCTTAATGTTTGACAGGAGTTTATTATTAATATTTGATCACTACACCAAGATGACCACTTACAAGTTAATTTTATGTCCAAAGACTAAAGTTAATGTTGTGCTAGGTGTCTTGTTATGATGGGATTTGCCAATTCTTAAATGTGATTATTAAATAAAGTTGAATAAAGTATTTATTGTGGGCATGTTTTGTTTGTTTTTTTGTTCTTTTACAGTCAATGCTTCTGCTAATACGGTATCTGCTAACATCAATATGATTTCAATGCTTGACGGAACAAATTTTAGGTATTGGAAGGAAAATGTTATGATTGTTCTGGGTTGCATGGATCTAGACCTTGCTCTTCGGGATGAGCGTCCCACTGCTCTTACAGCTACTAGTACCTCTGATGCTAAGAGGGACATGGAGAAGTGGGAACGCTCAAATCGCATGAGTCTAATGATCATGAAACGTGCAATTCCAGAATCATTCAGGGGCACTATGTCCGAAGAGGATAATGCCAAGAAGTTCCTTGTTGAGCTTGAAAAGCGTTTTGTAAAAAACGAAAAGTCGGAAACTAGCACTCTTTTAACAAGTCTAGTCTCCATGAGGTATAAAGCAACAGGGAACATAAGGGAGTACATTATGGAAATGTCTCACATTGCTTCAAAGTTAAAGGCACTTAAGTTAGACTTGTCAGAAGACTTGTTGGTGCATTTGGTTTTGATATCTCTTCCTAAGAAATTCAGTCACTTTTTACAACTGTCAGAAAGAGAAATGGACTCTTAATGAGCTCATTTCTCATTGTGTTCAAGAGGAAGAGAGGTTGAAGCAAGAAAAGACTGAAAGTGCTCATTTGGCATCATTCTCTAAGGATGGTAAGAAAAGGAAAAAGGGTAAGGAAGTTGCAGTTATGCGGCCACCAAAGAAGCAAAATAAGGAAACTAAGGAACCTGAAAATTCAGAAACTAAGGAATCAGGATGCTTCTTTTGTGGAAAGTCAGGTCATCAGAAGAAACAATGCATAAGGTATCACGCTTGGCGTGAGAAGAAGGGTATGTTTCTTTCTTTTGTCTGTTCTGAGGTCAATTTAACTTCGGTACCTAAACACACTTGGTGGATAGACTCTGGTGCTACTACTCACATAAGTGTGTCCATGCAGGGCTGTCTCAGCTGCCGAAATCCGGTTGATGGTGAAAGATACATCTATGTGGGGGATGGCAAAGCAGTTGAAGTTAAAGCTATAGGGACATTTAGATTATTATTAAAGACTGGAAATTATTTGGATTTGAAAGAGACTTTTGTTGTATCGTCATTTAGACGGAATTTGGTTTCAGTTTCTACTTTGGACAAATTTGGTTATTGTTGTTCATTTGCAAACAATAAATTCAATCTTTTTCATAATTCAAAGTTCGTTGGTCTGTTTCTTTATCTGGATATGATAATCTATATTTGCTTGATACGCATGTCTCTTTTAATGAAACCTTGCACGTAAGTCGTTCTAATGGTACCAAAAGAAAATTGACAAATGAGAATTCATCGTCATTATGGCACAAACGTTTAGGACATATTTCTAAACAAAGAATTGAAAGACTTGTGACGGATGGAATTCTTGATTCTCTTGATTTTTCAGACTTTAATGTTTGTATAAATTGTATCAAAGGGAAACAAACAGACAAAAGGAGATTAGGTGCTGAGAGAGCTTCAGATGTCTTAGAACTTATTCATACAGATATTTGTGGTCCATTCCCTATGGCTTCTTGGAATGGTCAACAGTATTTTATTACGTTCATAGACGATTACTCTCGATATGGCTACCTATATCTAATTCATGAGAAATCTCAATCACTGGATGTGTTCAAATCATTTAAGGCTGAAGTTGAAAATCAACTTGGCAAAACAATAAAGAAAGTCAGATCTGACCGTGGTGGTGAATACTACGGCAGAAATGACGGATCAGGTGAACAACGTCCTGGGCCTTTTGCTAGATTCCTAGAGGAGTGTGGTATTGTCCCTCAGTACACCATGCCAGGTACTCCACAAATGAATGGTGTTGCTGAGAGACGAAACAGAACCTTAAAGGATATGGTGAGAAGTATGATTAGTCATACAACTTTACCAGAATCGCTCTGGGGAGAGGCACTTAAGACTGCAACTTATATCTTAAACAGAGTACCAACTAAGGCAGCATCTAAAACCCCTTATGAATTATGGACTAGTAAGAAACCCAGTATAAGGCATTTACACATTTGGGGTTGTCCAGCTGAGGCAAGGCCTTATAGGCCACATGAAGGTAAACTGGACTCTAGAACTGTCAGTTGTTATTTTGTTGGATACCCTGAAAGATCTAGGGGGTACAAGTTTTATGATCCCACTTCTAAGGTAATTTTAGAGACGGGAAATGTCATGTTCTTTGAGGATGTTGAATTTGGGAGGGAAGATAAGGACAAAGATTTCATCTTTGAAGAAGAAAATGTAACTCTTCCTCCTGTTATAATTACCCAGGACCAGTTTATTAATACTGATATGGTTCAGGATATAACTCCAGAAACTGAAGTTGATCCTGGAATTCAGAATCCTGGGGAACAACTTCAACAACCTCAAGAACAAGTGCCTTTAAGAAGATCCATTAGAGAAAGGCGAATTATAAATCCAGATGAGCCTTTAAGAAGATCCATTAGAGAAAGGAGAAGTGCTATTTCAGATGATTATGTTACTAATTTGGAAAATCTTTATGCACTACTCCCTGATTAAGAGTTAGATAATGGAATGGTGAAAGATGATCCAATCACCGTTCGCCATGCCATTGAAGGTCCTAACTCACATAAATGGATTGATGCCATGAATGAAGAGATAAAGTCCATGACTGACAATGACGTTTGGGACCTAGTTCCATTACCAGAAGGTAAGAAACCCATTGGTTGCAAATGGATATTCAAGACCAAACGGGATTCAAATGGTAATGTGACTAGGTATAAGGCACGTCTTGTAGCTAAGGGCTATACTCAAAAGGAAGGCATTGATTATAAGGAGACTTATTCGCCAGTTTCATCGAAAGACTCCTTTAGGATTATAATGGCAATTGTGGCATATTTTGATCTTGAGCTACATCAAATGGATGTTAAGAGTGCGTTTCTCAATGGTAACATTGAAGAGACAATTTATATGCAGCAACCAAAACACTTTGTTTCAGGAGATTCAAAGAATATGGTCTGCAAATTAAAGAAATCCATTTATGGGCTTAAGCAAGCTTCTCGTCAGTGGTACTACAAATTTCATCAAATTGTGATGTCTCATGGTTTTGAGACTAATTTGGTTGATGATTGTGTATACCACAAGTTCAGTGGGAGTAAGCACATCTTTCTGGTTCTGTATGTTGATGATATATTGCTTGCCAGCAATGATATAGCTTGCACGAAACTAAAAGATTTCTTTCACGGAATTTTGAAATGAAAGATCTTGGTGACGCCTCTTTTGTGTTAGGAATTCAGATATGCCAAGATCGTGCCCAAGGCACTCTTGGTTTATCACAAAAGAGCTATATCGAGACAGTCTTAAAAAGGTTTGGCATGCAAGAATGCGGGGCAAACGGATACCCCTGTTGCTAAAGGAGATAAATTTAGCCTCACTCAATGCCCAAAGAATGAGTTTGAAACTAAAGAGATGCAGAATATCCCTTATGCTTCAGCTGTAGGGAGTTTGATGTATGCACAGGTTTGTACAAGACCTGACATTGCATACATAGTTGGGATGTTAGGCGGATATCTCAAAGAATCCGGGATTGATCACTGGAAAGCGGTCAAGAGGGTTATGTGATATCTAAGAAGAACAAAAGATTACATGCTCACTTACAAGAGGTCAGATCAGCTAGAGGTCATTGGGTATTCTGACTCTGATTTTGCGGGATGCCAAGACAGCTTGAAATCCACATCAGGATATATTTTTCTAATGGCTGGTGGAGCTGTGTCTTGGAAAAGTGTTAAGCAATCGCTTACTGCTACTTCCACCATGGAAGCAGAATTCATAGCTTGTTATGAGGCATCTAATCAGGCATTATGGTTAAGGAATTTTGTCACGGGACTACGGATAGTAAATGGCATGGACAAGCCACTCAAGATGTTATGTGACAATAAATCTGCGGTGTTGTATTCTAACAACAATAAGAGCTTGACAAAGTCAAAACATATTGATGTCAAGTTTAGAGCCGTGAAGGAAAGAGTACAGAGTGGTCAATTGTCTTTAGAGCATATTGGTACAAACTCCATGGTTGCGGATCCGCTGACTAAGGGCATACCGCCCAAGGTCTTTCTAGAGCACACTGCTCGTATGGGTGTTATACCACTTTAGTATGTTCAGTTTCAGAGGGAGTTTGTAATAATACCATTGCTTGTATGACAATATTTATTAGGGTATTTGGTTTAAAGTTGCATGCAAATAAAGTTAAAGTTTTCAGTTTTTCAGTTATTTACTCTGTTACTTGTTTATGGTGTTGACCTCAATAAAGTTTAAGGTGGACCAGTTGGAAATATACATATTTTGGATCACATTTGGATGTTGTTTCCATGCTACGCACCTATATTAGATTCATGTCGTTGGTTGTATTGGCATACGTGACCATTGAGGGTCCTGTTACGACAAACTGTAGCAAAGGCCGCTTTGATCCTATGTTGGTATAATTGATGGACCGAATTGCATAAGACGGTTTGAATGTTGATAGCACTGTTGAGCGCCTAAGGTTATAAAATGAATACAATTTTTTAGGCGTCACACACTCACTGTATTTGACCCAAGTGGGAGATTGTAAGAATATATTGGGTCCAATACAATTTATGTGGACACGCTATTAAACCAGTTGTATTTGTTAGCTATCATTTAAGTATGGCCCAATACAGTGATCCATCGGGATAATATAATACGGGCATAATTATATACGTCTTATAAAGTATGGGCCGGATATCTTAATTGTGTAGATACCCATTAGGGCTTTAACTGATGCATGATGGGCGTATCAGAATAAGGCAGCTGTTATAGGGTAATAGGGTTTTATATCCCCTTCCTATATATAAACTGGGTTATGGTCCCTGGCAGCACACTTTTACCTAAACTCTTAAACATCTCATCAATAGAGAGAACCCTAAGGAGAGTGTGTCTGCTAGAAGGCTATAATCCGGATCTCAAGTTCATCCATTCATCCTACCCCTATGGATTCATCAGGTACGCTTCCGCTACTCCGGTTTACCAATTAATTTAGTATGAAGTTATGGTCTCATAAGGATTTAATTCTAACACGTACGGCGATAAAGCAGAGTATTACGACCTGATACTGCCCAGAATTCAGACCCGACCACACCTCGCACAACACCACTACTATGACTCGACAAAGCAGCGCCCCACCACCACGCAACAACTATGACACACTTGTGACAGTAAAGAAATAGTCCGAAACCACATCAGTACAGTACCCACTCTTAAAGCGAGCTTTAACTAAAGTTTCAGAAACTATAATCCATTAATCCACATTACAACTCGCAAAGTCCACCAAAGCCTCGACCCGCGACGATCGAAAACGGAGGAAATAAGCTTCTTTGTCCAGCCCTCACTATAAACCTATAACAACCCTAATATGTCATAGAAACGAGCTAAAATAAACCCCCTCGTCACCCTAACAACCAACATTGGAAAACCCGCATTCTAACTCCAAACCGACCCACAAACGAACCCAAAACAGAATATGCTGCTGCCATTAACCCGCCTTCTTTACGACCTCTAAACACCCCGTAAATTGTCTTGAATACGCCCTAAATTACGACTCCTCGACAATGAAACAAACCACCATAAAGTCTGCCCAAACCCGACACAAAACCAAGCCCTAAACCATTCTCGCTCACTAAACCCGACGCCAAGACACGTCCTTAGTTTATGATTTGTTATCTATGTTTATAATCATTAATCTATTCTACAATAAACAATATATTTAAGAACTAACTATGTTGGAAACGAGTTGTTTACCTTAATTAACTAAGGACCGGTGATGACGGAAAAGAAATAGAACGATAGTGACGGTGACTAAGACGGTGGCGCACAACGTGAGAGATCTCAGCTATTCTCGTTCCCGTCGTTCTTTTGTCCTCGCCGTTCGCTGTCTCTCTCTCTCACTGCCTCTCTTTTTCTATTCTTGGTTTTTGGTGTGTGTGTGAGTAGAAACCCGGGAAGGAGGGGAGTATATATATCATGGGTTATATGCTAGGGTAGGTTAATATTATAATAATATTAATATTTAAATAGTTTATATTATAATAATAATAATAATAATAATAATAATAATAATAATAATAATAATAATAATAATAATAATAATAATAATAATAATAATAATAATAATAATAATAATAATAATAATAATAATAATAATAATAATAATAATAATAATAATAATAATAATAATAATAATAATAATAATAATAATAATAATAATAATAATAATAATAATAATAATAATAATAATAATAATAATAATAATAATAATAATAATAATAATAATAATAATAATAATAATAATAATAATAATAATAATAATAATAATAATAATAATAATAATAATAATAATAATAATAATAATAATAATAATAATAATAATAATAATAATAATAATAATAATAATAATAATAATAATAATAATAATAATAATAATAATAATAATAATAATAATAATAATAATAATAATAATAATAATAATAATAATAATAATAATAATAATAATAATAATAATAATAATAATAATAATAATAATAATAATAATAATAATAATAATAATAATAATAATAATAATAATAATAATAATAATAATAATAATAATAATAATAATAATAATAATAATAATAATAATAATAATAATAATAATAATAATAATAATAATAATAATAATAATAATAACAACAACAACAACATTAACATTAATACTAATATGACATACTCCGTAACTATTACTCTATTAGTAATACACTTTACCCCATCAGTATTGTTACCATTATTTCGTCTCACCACTATACAACTAAATAATAGCTTATTACTATTTAACCCAATATGATTTCCGAGTAATAACCCTACTATAAACATTAACTAAAATAATTATTAATTCCAAGTACGGGGTATTACAGAACACTAAAACTTGGGAGAGACGATCTTTCAATAAGTTTTTGAGAGACCATTCTTTCGTACCCTTTTATTTGTATCTCGTGCCCCTTTTATTGTTGATCGTGACATAGTAATTTTGTACCTATTTACATAATAAATATACCAATTTTATCTTTAATCATGATTTGTACCTATATTATTATCTTTAGTACCACTTTTTCTTAAAATTGTAAAATAGTCTCTCAATAAACTTATTGAGAGACCGTTTGTCAGGAGACCTACTCATTACAGAAACTCTCCTCTTATACCTTGGAAACTACTTTTGTATCTTTCCTTCTTATAAGACCCCTCATGTACAACTTCATTTTTATTTTAGGAGATGTTAACCTTGGTTGGATAATTTTGGCTTTTGAGGAGATCTTGTGTAGTTGACCCATAAACCTTGTTTTTAGAGGCCGTGTTAATTGAAAGGCTTGGGAAGTGTAGTGAGACGTGTCTTGGGAAACTAGTGCCTAGTACTTGACTTAAAATGGGTGAAATTGAATGGTGGAATTGAAGATGTAAGATTGACTGAGTAAGTCGAGTTTATGATTGGCTTTCGTAATCACTTTGGATATGAGGGTTTGATAATGTATATGTTACCATATGAGAAATGCTAAATGTGGGATTATTAGGTGGTCTAAGTGAGTGATCTTGATTACTACTTGAGGTATGATATGAGAGTGAGACTAAGCTACATTATTGAAGAGTCTTAGCGCTTGTTTTGGAAGCTTGGAAGGATAATGGTATGGTTGACGCCAAATGTTAAGTTGAAGAACATAGTTTCAATTTATGGAATTAGGAAGTGGAAATATGAGGTGGTAAAGTGTTGTTACAACTAAGACCTTGTTTCTTAGGAACTCGATGGTAAGTAAAGTTCTATGTATCGGATTTGAAAGAAAATACTTTGGGATGTTGATGACCATAATGGATTGGTGGTGTGATTTGATATTAGTTGGCTCTTGAGAAGTCTTTCTTAACCCTATGGTTTTAGAAATTTTGAGGTCGTATTGAGTACTTGAGATGATGGGATGATGTTGTAGTTGAGTGTAGTTCCGCTTTTGGGAATCTATAATAAGTAAAAGGATAGAAGGACTCGAGATCCTATTGATTTTTTTTTCAAACTTGGGTGATTATGCATCTTTCTCAAAAGAATGGAGTAGAGTGGACTTTCATGAAAGGAGTTTTGGGATTGGCATTTTACTACCTTATTTTGAATGAGAACCTTGTGGAAAATTTGAGGAACCTTTTCCGGGAATTTAGGGCTTGGAATTAGGATCTTTGATTGAGGATTTTACCATATTGGGAGACTCGTAGTTGACGCTAGTTAGATATGGGTTGAGATGGTAGCTTTGATCCTGAAAGTTATGCAAGAGGTTGGAGGAACCGAGTAGGATGACGATGTTATTTGAGATTTGAGTGTGTGGTGCTTTCAAGTTCCATAGACCTTCCCTCCTCTTTGACCATAAACCTTATCATTCTTACACCCCCCCCCCTACTCGTTTCGTCGTGCTTCTTCTTTTGGAATGAACCTAATGGCTTATTATATTCTATGCTCGTTAACCTCTTTAGCGACTCTATCTCGGCTTTCTGCCCCTAAAAGCTCAACCTAGTCCTTTTGTTGGTCGAGTTTGAATTTCATTATCGTGCTTTGTAATTGTGATGTCTAAGTTGCTTTCCGTTTTGTGCAATTTCTAACCAATTTGAGTTACCATTTTGGGTTCATTGTTAAACTTTTGTGTTACTTTGGCAAAACTTTACTTATTATAAAGGTTTAAAATGAAAGTTTGCTTTCAATTTGGTAGATTCTTAGAAAAATTTGATTCTTTGTCGAAGTTTGATGTTACATTTTCAAAAACTTGACCTCTTTTAGAGTTTGAAAATGGATCTTTTACTTTTAACTTGGCTTTATCGAAAGAAAATTTGAGTGGATTATCATTTTCACTTGGTTTTAACGTTGATGGGATGTTAGGACTAGTTATTGCAGACGTTTAATAACTTGTTCTACGCTTATCGGCAAATGATTTTGTATTTGACCTTGTCTTTGATTTGGAATGTTAATGTTCTTGAATGCGCAACGAGAACACTTCCGTTCCTTTGACGAAAAATTTGTGCGTTTGAAAAATTCTCTTTGAAACTTTTTGAAGGAGTCTAATTTTTATGATATCAAACCTTGTAAACTTTTTGGTTGTCGATTTCGAAAAGTCCAACTTTATCGTTATAACTTTTCATCTTCTACTTTCAAATTTCGAGGACGAAACTTTTTTAAAGGTGGGATGACTGTAACACCCGCGAAATTCCTGTTTTGAAATTTATAATCTAATTAACTATTTTATTATTCTATTTATATTTTGAACCCTTTTTTTATAAAAATGTTGATTTATAATAATAATAATAATAATAATAATAATAATAATAATAATAATAATAATAATAATAATAATAATAATAATAATAATAATAATAATAATAATAATAATAATAATAATAATAATAATAATAATAATAATAATAATAATAATAATAATAATAATAATAATAATAATAATAATAATAATAATAATAATAATAATAATAACTGCCTTCAGTGTGTAGTTAGCTTTGGGTAGTGTTTTTAGCGAGAACCGACTCAATTTAAACTTTTGGGCCTAGTGTGACTAGTGGCCGTGCTTTCTTTCCTACCCTTTGCTTTTCTCTATATACACCACCAACCTTCATATCTCCTTCTTCCTTACTCCAAATTTCTGAAAACTACTCAACAAACACCACCATTGAAGCTCCTTCCTCACCAAAACCTAGATCTACCATATCTCCTTCAAATATCCTCCAATCTTCACCATTTTTGCACCATCACCTTCCTCTTCCCGTCCTCCATCTTTTCAGGTAAGAAAGTTCTAGCCTTTTGTATCTTTTAGAAAATCCATCTTTTTGTGAGATGAGTTTTCTCACCCTTTTTACCTTAAACTTGTTCTAGAATGAAGCTTTAGCATTCCGGGGTGATATTGAGTCGGAATCATGTCCTTTGATGAGCTAAAAGGTAACGGTGATAGGTTACTCGACATTATGTCAATTTGGGTCTTTATATGTTATAGTTTGTTCACATATATGTTAAAGTTTGATTCTTTACATGTTTTTACTTGTTTGTTGTTGAATGAGTTTTGTGTAGAATCCTCTCTTGGTGGTTTGAGAAAGTTTCTAGTCTTTTGTCTACATGGATGAATTAGTGAAGAAACCGTCTTATTCATGCTTAATAATTGTGTTTAATTATGTCATGAAGTTGTTAGTTTGGGATTGTTTGAATTTGAGTCAAATCTTATGTTTTAATCCCTCTTTTATGCTTTGATTTCACCCTTAATACTTGCATGAAGTTACTTTGGTAATATATAATGGAATTGGGATGGTAATGGTATGATAAAAATTGATTTGGGGATGAAGATGAACATGTTGTGTCGTGCAAATCAGTGATTTGCGCAGGCTGCGCACCTCGGCGCAGGCTGCGCCACAGCCTGGACCAGTCTTTGTAAAATGGTCATAACTCCTTTGTTACTTGTTTGTTTAAGGCTTATGACCTACCGTTAGAACCATAAGAGGATACGCTATAACCTCCAATTGCTTTTACCTCAGTTTCATATTTAGAACTTGAGTTATGATCGTTTGAAATTGACCCTTGTTGTATTCGAGTTCTAAACTTGTTGTTTTGAATTGGGGTTTTGGGTTTTTGTTGGTTATGCTTATTAACCTTGGTTCTAATGCTTGTGTAAGGTGTGTTGGCACTTTTTTGTCATTGAATCACCTTGACTATGTCTCATTCACATGTTAAATGTTGGTCTTGGTTTGTTTACGTTTTGCCTTGTGTTACACATTACTTAACTCATTGGCTATCGTTCGTTTATACTATGCTTAAGTAACATGTATATATGAAACATAATATTTATTCATGCTATAAAAAAATGAAATGGTATTGTTTACTTCACATTTGGGTTCTTACTTGTTCATTGTTGATTCTTTACCAAGTTAAAGTATGAAATGCTTATTTTACGCATTTGATTGTGTTGAGTCGTATTCTCGTGGACTTCGTGCATAGCATTTCACTAGACACTCATCATTACCTTCCTGGGACCTTTGGTTGCGGTTTGTATGCCATGTTTCTGATCTAGGAACCTCTCTTGGACCTTTGGTTACGGTATGTGTGCCATGTTTCCGAGTTAGGTGTCACTCGACCTTTGGTTACGGTATGTGTGCCATGTTTCGAGTTGACTTATTATGCCGCCTCCTTTCGGACCTTTGGTTACGGTATGTGTGCCATGTTTTCGGATTGAGGATTACTCTTCCGCCTTCTTCGGACCTTTGGTTACGGACTGTGTGCCATGTTTCCTATTAGGGTTACTCGACCTTTGGTTATGGCTATATGTGCCATGTTTCGAGTCTTGGAGGCGATTGGTATATCGCTTGTCGAATCGGGTGATGTCCATTCCGAGAGTCTGGATCCAGGTTTAGACTAGGACCGTATATATTATCGTCGTCCTACAAAGAGGAATGAGTCGGGTGTTGTCGTGTCTTGTTAGTGAATGTTTTGCATATGTCACACACTTCTTGAATCTAAGAGTAGTAAAGGTCTTGTATAATTTGGATAACTGCATATGTCATATGTCATTGGAATTCGTGCTCGTGATTAATTAACCGGGTCTATGTTCTTTCCTTTACTTCACTTTATTTGAATATACCTATGATATGCTTATTTATTATTCTATCTTGCTTTGTCTTGTTATAATAACATTAATGATACCATGTTTATTATAATTCAAGTTATGTGCATCTTCTTTAAAGTGTTGGCTTATTTGAGTTCTTTGTTATGTTCATTTTGATATAATGTGGCTGGGAGAACCTTGAGTTACTCCCCAGTGACTGTGGCATTAACACTACTACAAATCCAGGCAACTAAAACGCCCCTTTAACAACGCTTATTCACGAAAATCACCATAAGACGTTGTAGAACGGATGGCGCGAATTTTACTAAAATTAATTAAAACGGTTATGGTTCCATAACCGTTGTAATAGGTTTTAACAGCGGGTCAAACATGCACAACCGTTGTTGATAATTTGGCGCAAAGTTAGTGAAAAGTAATTACAACGGTAATTTATAAACCCGTTGTTAATACTTTTTAACAACAGTTTACTATGGACCCGTTGTTAATATATTCTGTAATGACAACGGGTTTTTGTTTAACAACCGTTGTCAATACTTTCCATACTATAAACCACACAAACACAGATCAGCTACAGCCACAAAACACAAACCTAACACAAACACAAACATACACAAACACAAACACAAACACAAACACAAACACAAACACAAACACAAACACAAACACAAACACAAACACAAACACACACTTTCTCATCGTCTCTTTCTCTCTTTCTCATCGTCGCTTTATCATTTCGCCGTCACTCCTGGTTTCATCATCTCTTACTTTCTCTAATTATCAGGTAAATATGCATGATTTAATTTAGGTTTTATCATCTCAGTCATTATTTTCTTTCTCTAATTATTTCATTTGCATGTGTTTTTATCGATCACTATGTTCTTTCTCTAAGTATTATTCGCTTAATTAGTTTTGTCACTGTTGTTTTTCTCCGTTTATTAGCTTGTAAAACAAAATAAATAAAATAAAACAAAGAAGAAGCAAGATGATAGAGAGGAATGCATGATAAACTAAGTTAATATATATATATATATATATATATATATGCATAAATTAAAAAATGAATTACTTTGATAAAAATGCAATTCTTAGATATGCATAGAGAGTCTTATACTCTTCTATGATATCCATCCTCTCCTCCTTTGCTATATGGAGGTTTCGTTCAGCAGTTGCTATATCGTCATATAGCTGCAACAACTGTTGCTCTGTCAAGCCGTTTTTTTTTGGCGTCCTTGAGTGCGGATCGAGCTTCATCTAAGTAGCTCCTGAACCTGTCCTCGATGTCCAGCAACCGGCGGATGAAACTCCTGTTGTACTCGGCCATAGTAACAGTCTTACGGATGGTATCATTCATTGTTGATGAATTTTGGAGTTTGTTTGAAAGATTTAAGGTTTGGAGTTTGTTTTAGCAGTTTAGGGTTTGGAGATAGTGAGATAATTGAATGGATGGTTAATTATTGAGATAATGCATGTATTTATACTAAGTAATGTGTCGTGTTAGTTGTTTTCTAATTAATATATGTTTAGGAAGTTGTATCATCATATCTCTGCTTCAAATCTTAGAACCCTTCTCATTCCATATATTATCCATTCATATGCAGGGATTGGCAGTAATAATCCATGCATCGGAATTATAACGGGCCGTAATAATGCATGCATCTAGTAATACTTAATTTAATTTTTTTTTTAAATAAACAACAACGGTTATTTAAAAAAAAAAAAACCCGTTGTCTTTAGTTATTACAACGGTTTTTTATACTGTAACCGTTGTTATAACTTTCCCACCAAAATTTAGTCATCCTTTCCACAACGGTTTTTTCTACTTTAAACCGTTGTTAATAGTTTTCACAACGGGTTTCTTAGAAAAACCAACCGTTGTTAAAACCTACTACAACGGACGCTTTAACAACGTCCGCTTTTTTTATATAACAACAGTTTTTAACTGTTATTATAGCCTGTATCTGTAGTAGTGTCATGTTTCATGAATGATAAGTATTAGTTGGTGCATTTATGAGGTGAAGACATGTGTGAGCTAGCGAGTACCTTGACCGTTGGATTTTTTTTTATTGTTACGCTTAGACTCACCTGTTAGACTTGTTATTCGTGGGATATTTTTTCCCCCCTCTCTTTTGCTAGACTTGGTTTTTAATAACCTAAGTTAGCTTATTGTTGTTTTCGTTTCATTTTGTTAGTGACTCCCGCATGTTAGACTTTAACTAATAAGAAGAAGTTTTTAAAATTTCATAATTTCCGCTTAAATTTATTAGTTATATTTTCCGCATTATCGCGGGATGTCACACGTCCCAAGACTAGCCCGGGCGTCCCCAATTCAGGACGGGCGTCCCTTGCTGCAGGATGATTGTCTTCACAAAGGGTGGTCGTGCGTCTCCAGCTGGGACTTGCAAGGCGTTGGACTTCAATTAAGGGGCCGAATCGTTATTTAAGCCCTTAGCTAACCTAATCTTGTATCACTATATATACCCTCTTTGTAATATATTGAGATTAAGTTCCCTTAGATTAGATAAAGCCCTCTTAGGAGTAGATTAGAGTAGAATTAGCCTTTAATCTTTCCATAATTACACTTTAATCTTTCCTCAATTATTTCTTAAAAAATCTTAAATCTAGGCTTGTACTTGAAGAATTCTTGGGTCTGTATTGGGGAATTGACAACTCTCCACCATTAATCAAAGGTTTCTTCTATTGTTCTTCCATTTCGTTTGTTCATCTCAAGTTATTTACATTTCGATCTCTTGGGTATGTATTTGAAAACTAAGTGACAAGTCTCCACCTTTATTCAAGGATTCTCCTTTATTTATGTTCATCTTTACTTGTGATAAAAAAGGAGAGATGAACCATATACTTAAGATCTCCAGGAAGATTAGCTAGTATAGGTCATCATTTGGTAATGGTAGTTTTAGAAGTAATTTTGGAAAAGTAAAGTTATAGTTATTTCGCCTATAACTTTACTAACCAAGTCCAATGTTATAGTCACTTGACCTATAACTTTGGAGTGCATATGAGAAACACAACTTTTGGCGTTAAAATTCTTTTTAAACGTTTTTAAAAGTAAAAATATTTATAGTACATTTATCTTAAACGTGTTTTAGTTGAATAAAATTATAATTATCCTATTGATTAGTAAAACTACTTATGAGTTGTCATGCTATCAAGAATTTTCATGTTTATTCACTCCAAACCCTAATTTACTTCTTGACCTAATTGGTGCCTAGGGTTTCAAAGGAGGATTCGGTCCATGAGCCGTTTCCTATCCTAATAGTTACCTTCTGCACAAGTTAGGGTTTTAGGATATTTCTTATCTATAATATTTGATAAAGATTTTATATCTCCTTATATTTTTTATTAAAGTAAATATCTAATAGGATAAATGAATTACTTAGAGAAGAATTAAAGTATTTTTCTAACCTAGTTCTTGCCTTACTTCACACGAAGCCTTGGACGACTATAGGGTTTTATTTTAACCTAGGGTTTTTTTTTTGTCATTGTGAGATTCTAATGGCTCCTGTGACTCATGAGGAGGTTAAATCACCCATGTTTGATATTCCAGGAACAAAAGCTCCTAGACCTGATGGCTATAGTAGCCAATTTTTCAAGGACTGTTGGGAGTTGGTAGGGGGGAGGTCACTGCTGTTGTCCAAAAAGTTTTTTAGACTGGGAAACTTTTAAAACAATGCAACAATACAGTTGTCACTTTAATTCCTAAAGTTGATGTGCCTGAAAATGTGAAGCAATTTAGGCCTATTGTGTGCTGCAATACCCTTTATAAATGTCTCTCTAAGGTGATTTGTACAAGATTGGGGAGAATATTACCTGATATAGTGAGCACTTCTCAGGGGGCTTTTGTTAAGGGCAGAGATATTGTGGGTAATATACTGATCTGTCAGGACCTCACCAGGTTATATAAGAGAAAATCTTGCTCTCCTAGAATACTGATGAAATTGGATATGCAAAAGGCATATGACTCTATTGAATGGTCCTTTGTGCAAGAGTTACTGCAGTATTTGGGTTTCCCTGAGTTAATGGTGGCCATTATTATGCAATGCGTTTCTACACCATCTTACTCAATTGCACTAAATGGTGAAGTTTTTGGTTTCTTTAAAGGGGAGAGGGGGTTAAGGCAAGGTGATCCATTGTCCCCACTTTTGTTCACTATTTGTCTTGATTATTTGAGCAGAGTCTTTGTGATTACTCACAAGCATCCTAAGTTCAGATACCACCCTCTTTGCAATAGGATTGGGCTCTCTCATCTTTGCTTTGCAGATGATCTCATTATTTTTTGTAAAGGTGAGAGAGCTTCCATTAACCTGATGTTGAATGCATTTAATTTCTTCTCTAAAGCATCAGGTCTTATTATGAATAGTGATAAATCGAATTTTTATTGTAATGGAATGGATGAGGACCTGATACAGGAAGTTGTTAGGCTTACTGGCATTAAAAGGGGTGTTGTACCTTTTAAGTATCTTGGAGTGACAGTATCTCCTAAGAGGCTATCTGTATTGGATTGTGAGTGCTTGGTGGAGAATGTGGTTAGCAGGATTAAAGGTATGGGGACGAGACATCTATCTTATGCAGGAAGGGTTGTCTTGATCAAGACTGTTTTCAGTGTCCTACATAATTATTGGGCACGAATATTCATAATCCCAAAGACGGTTATTAGGAAAATTGAGGCTATTTGCAGGACCTTTCTATGTCATGGAAAGGAGTCCAAGGCAAGCCTTGCATTGGTAGCCTGGGAGAAAATATGTATGCCTAGAAGGAAAGGAGGGCTAGGGTTCAAACATTTACTACACTGGAATGTGGCAGCTCTAGCAAAGTATGTATAGTGGATTGAACACAAGGAAGACCACCTCTGGGTTAAATGGGTTCATGCTATATATATTAAGCTGAACAAATGGAAGGATTATACACCTACTACCAATATTAGCTGGGCTTGGAGGAAGATATGCCAAGCCAAGGAACTGATGAAGGATTATCTTTTTGATTCTGCACGCAGTACTCAAAAGTACTCTGTTAGTCAGGGATATAAATGGTTGGTACCTGATGCTGAGGATGTATGGTGGCATCCATGGTCCACTAATCGTTGGGTGGTTCCTAAGCATGGTTTTGTAGCCTCGGTTATGGCTCATAGGAAGTTGCTTATCCAGGATAGGCTGCAACGTCTGCAACTGACACAGACAAATCAATGCTTTCTGTGTGGATGATGTGACCATAATTAGCGCATATTTAGCCCCCGAATTAGCCTTGTTCCCATGCTTTTTAGTGCATATTTGGGTCATTTATTGTCTTTAGTTCTTTGTTTTGCATATTCTTTGAGATTTTGATCCCTTGGTAGGAAAGGAGTGCAAATCTTGCATTTTCATGGCAAAACGAGACTAAATTGATTGAATTCAATGACCAAGCATCAAGGAGAGACAAGATTAGAAGGCCTTTGTACATAGTATAGTAGATGAGCAATGTTGAGAAAGGATCCTTGAGTCCACGAGGAAATCCCCAAGGATTTTGTGAAGAAAAGGGAAGAAAAGAAGAAGAAATATTGCTGAGGTACAATCCGTGCGGTTTCTCCACAATCCGCCCGTCCTCCACAGCACAATCCATGCGTTTTCTCCTTAAGACGCCCGGGTTAGCAGCCACCACAATCCGCCCCGATTCACCTGAAGACGCCCGTTTTCACCCGCCTGAATCCGCCCGTCCCAACTCCAAAATGCACGGATTCCAGTACAGCGAAATTTCGTCTTCTCCAAGCTACAAAGAAAGAAGCCCTTCCTTCGAAAAATACCGGCTCCTCCCTGCTCAAACTAAAAAAGTGTAATTACTAGTTTAGCCTTTAGTTAACCCTAATGCATCCACCTAATTTCCACTATAAATACCCCATTAGTCTAATTAGAAGAGCATGTTCTTCTTATCAATAATTAGAGTAGTTAATATCAATCAAATCTCTCTTTAGTATTGTAATCAACAATTAATCAAGTTCTAATACAAGTTTTATTTCCTCAATCTCTCTTTTGTCCATCCTTTATTTTGGGTAATTGAAGATTATTTGGGTTATTATTGGGAGATTGACAACCTCTCAATCAAGCATCAAGTACTTCTTTTATTCTTTGCTTTATTATTGGAATCATTAGTAGGTATAATTCTCTTAATCCCTCTTTAATTATTGTTAATTACTTTCATTTATTCATCATGTTTCCTTTTGTTGGTATGATTGACAACCTTGCTAGCATGATCAACATGATAATGAGTGAGTAGTGACCTAGCTAAGGTTAATGGGTAATTAGGGGAAACCAACATGGGGAATAATTCATGCTTAAACTAATATGCTTTCATGGTTTATTTGCTTGCTTGTTTTGATCTCAACTCATGCACATGTTATGTTTGATGAAATGTGAGCCTATGAATCCTTGCATTTTTTACCCATCACCTATCTTTTCAATGAGACTTGTAAGACATAAACCAACTCGAGTCTCATTAGACCATGCATGTTGTTGAGTAGGGAAGACTAAGTCGACTTGTAGGTGTTGTACAATCTAATCGATTCGGCTCTGGGACCCAAACTTTCCTAGGATTGTAAGATATAACCCAACTCAATCCATCACAATAATAATTGCTTGCTTATAATTTGAGAACATGTTTGTATGATCAATTCCCATGATTCCCCTATGACCCCATGACACCCTAGTGCTTTTTATCAATTATTTACAACCCTTTAAATTCATCTTACTTATTTACTTTCTTTGCTATTTAGTCTAGTGACCTTCTACATCAACCCAAATTTGACACCCCTAAGACACCACTAGTTTCAATAGAAATCTCATCTCAATTCCCGTCCCTTGGGATCCGACCTTTACTTGTCTCTTTACTAATTGTAGAGTTGTTTGTGAAGCTATAAATTGTATTTTGATTCGGACGTGACCCAATGACAACACCTATTCAATTGTGAACACGAAACGGACCGATCAAAAATGGCGCCGTTGCCGGGGACGGTGTTTACTTGATTTAGATTTTCTTTTATTGTTATTAGTTGTGTCTTTCTTTGCCTTGGGGAAGTAAAACTCCTCAAGGTTTGTTCTAATTGTTTTCGAGTTGTTTGATATTTTGCATGTCTAGAAGGTCACAAGGTGATTTGTTACCTTTTGACCGTGAAATTGAAAGAACCTTGACAAACAATAGGAGATTTGCTAGGAGGAATTTGAGAGGTATTAGTGAGGTTGTTCAACCAACTATTGAGTTCATCAACCCTTTTGCAAGAGAAGGTGAGGAGAACCCATCACAAAATACCCCACAAAATCAACCAACAATGCCTGAATTTTCATCGCATTCCGTACCCACCGAGGAGAACCTACCCAATGGTACTCCCACACCACAACATCCAACCGGAAATTTTATTGCCAAATCCGCCTTTATCCAATTAGTCGAAAGGAGCCAATTTGGGGGGATGCCTAGTGAAGACCCTCATTCTCATATGGAAACCTTTTGTGACTGTTATGATGCGATTTCTCAAACCGGTGTGACTCAAGACCAAATTCGATGGGTCTTATTTCCTTTTTCTCTAATCGGCACCGCGAAACAATGGTTGAAGGGCCTTGATAAGGCCACTCTCGGAATAGATTCTTGGAAGAAGTTGGCTCTAGCTTTCTACAAAAAGTTCTACCCACCGGAAAAGACTAACATGCTAAGAGCTCAAATTACGGGTTTTAAGCAAAGGGATGAAGAATCTTTGTATGAAGCTTGGGAGCGGTTTAAGGGAATTTTTCGCTCATGTCCTCACCATGGACTTAGCGAATGGTTCTTGGTACAACAATTTTGGAACGGTTTATATAAAGACTCAAGGAACATTCTCAACATGGGATCAAATGGAATGTTCACCGAAGTTGATAACAATCAAACATGGAACAAGATTGAGGAAATGGCGGTCCATAACTCACAATATAGTAGACCTCGCAAGGCTACTAGAGGAGGAAGGCATGAAGTGGACTCCGTTACTCAATTAGGTGCTCAACTTAGTGCTCACATTGACACAATCAATTTGAAGTTTGAACAAGCTATGGCTAGACTTGAAGAAGCCTCAAAATCACCAAAGCATCATGTTAATGCCATGACGGCATCCTCATCAATCCCAAGTGGGATATGTGAGAATTGTGGAACTTTGGGACACGACCAAAGTGAATGTAGGGGAACAAATGAACAAGTAAATGCTTTCCAAGCATACAAGAGTGGTACCCCTTATTCCAATTATTACAATGAAAACACCAAGTTTCATCTAAATCTCTCATACAAAAGCCAAAATGTTCAAAATCCTCAAACAACTTACACCCCACCTCCCATGAGAAACCAAAATCAAAGACCCTTTTACAACCAAAACCAAGGTTACCAAAATCAAAATCCATACAATCACCAAAATGACCAAGGTTTTGATGTTAAAAAAGCGGTCCTCCAAATGCAAAAGAATCAACAAGAGTTTTTCACTCAAATGCAAAAAGATAGTCAAGCAAAGGAAACCACCATCAACAACATTCTAGCTCACACCAAGATGTTGGAAACACAATTGACTCAACTAGCATCTTCAAGCTCACAAAGACAAAAGGGGCAATTACCACCTCAAAGTAATCCCCTAAGACATGAAACGGTTAGTGCCATTCACTTGAGAAGTGGTACAAGGTATGAAGCACCGAAGAAGCAAGTTGAGGATGAAGTTGTGGAAGCTAGTGATAAGGAAGAAATTGTGCAAAACTCCAAAGATGGAGAATCATCAAAAGAAGAAATTTCAAAGAAAAATGAAGACAAGGTCAAGGAGAAGGAGCCCATTGTGATTAGACTTCCTTTTCCAAGTCGTCAAGCCAAGCCCAAATTTGATGACCAACTTGGAATGTTTATGGAAATTTTGAAGAATTTGGAAGTCTCAATTCCTTTCACGGAATTAATCAATCACGTGCCGGCCTATGCGAAATACATGAAAGACATCCTCACAAAGAAGAAGTCGATCCGGAAACTTGAGACTATCGCCTTCACTAAGGTGAGTAGTGCAATACTTCAAGGGAGTTCACCTCCAAAACTAAAGGATCCGGGAAGCTTCTCAATACCGTGTACCATTGGCGACACCACGATCAACAAAGCCTTATGTTATCTAGGGGCTAGTGTGAGTGTTATGCCGTACTCGGTAAGTAAAAGGTTGGGGATGGGAGAGCTTAAATGCACCAATATCACACTCCAAATGGCCGATAGATCGATGAAGACACCATTAGGGATATGGGAAGATGTCCCCGTGCGAATTGGGAAGTTTTTCATCCCGGTGGACTTTGTCATTGTTGATATGGAGGAAGACTCCAACATTCCAATCATTCTTCGAAGACCCTTCTTACACACCGCGGGTGCGGTGATTGATGTAAAACATGGTGAGCTCACTCTAGAAGTGGGAGATGAGAGTATAACTTTTAATCTTGACAAGACTATGAGAGCTCTCCGTTTACATGAACCGTGTTTTATGATTGATCATTATAGTCGGAAGGATGAAAGGAAGAAGTCGGAACTCCAATGGAAGAAGAAAATTGAAGATGCTCCATTCAAAGATCAAGTGAATTATGACAAAGAGAGCTTGCAAAGCTCATCAAAAACAAGCAATGAAGAAGAGTGCCTCATTGGCCAAGAAAAGGAAATGGGAAAGTTGTCTCCATCAAATCAAGAGTTTTTCAATGATCAACTTAATGAAGTTTGTGGTCTTTGGGACGACGAATTTGAAGGGATTTTTAATCCCTACATTGGTAATGCCATCGATCAAGACCGACACAAGGGCCAAGGTCTATTGAAGACCTCTACCATGATAATGAACAAGCTTTTGATTACTTTTTCAAGGTGTTGAGCAACATCAACAACACCTTGAACATGCCCCCTTGACATCTCATCAAGAATGAGAGTTTGGTGGAGTCCTCCCTAAACCACCATTTGTAAATATTTCTAACTCCCTAACTTGCATTTCAATTCTTGTATTGCATTTTTGTTATTTTTGGATTTTTATACTTTGATCAAGATAATTATCATGTTTGAGAGAAGTGAGGGAGGGATTAATAATTTCAATTAATGTGTAGTGCTTTAGCTTAGTGTGGGGATGGCAATTGCCTAGGCTATCCATGCCTTAGTAGTGCTCCCACAATGAAGAACATAAGATATGAAGAAGAATGGAAGAAGAACAAGAGATATGCGTTGTACACGGATGGAACTGAATCCGGGTACAAAGGGGTCGAATCCAAGCGGATTCAGGAGAATCCGCCCGTTTTCAAGCAATCTGGGCGTGTTGGGTAGAAGACGCACGTCCTGAAATGAGCTGAAGTTTTGAAAATTTTAACTGTCAGCGAATCCGGGCGTCCTACATCCTAATCCGCCCGTCTTCAAAAAGCCGCCCGTCCTGAAAGGAAGATGTCCGTCTTCTTGGCTGAGGAAAACAAGAAAAATTCCTGGACTGAAATCCGCCCGTCTTCTACAGAAGACGCCCGTCCCGTGTTTGCAAATCCGAGCGTCTTCCCTTAAAGACGCCCGTCTTTAGGCGAGTTTTTCCCAACCTGAAAAAGGCGAGAATCCGCCCGTCACGAGCGAGAATCCGCACGAATTGCCCCTGCAGTTCAAATTTTTTCGGGCTTTATAAAACCCCTCCCACATTCATTTCTTCATTCCTTCATTCATAACACTACTCAAAACCCTCAAAACCCTCATCCTCTCCATCACAAAAACAAAATTCCTCAACTACATTCACCAAAATCAAATCAAAACATCCTTTTAATAACAAATCAATCACTCCTTTTTCAATAAAAATCAAAACCGAGCACAAAATCTTCAACCTTTGAGTCGATTTTTGAATTCATAAAGGCAAAGCCTTTCATCTTTAAATCGATTTGGGTGCACTAGAAATTGAAGATTTTTCACTCTTTCTTGGTTAATTCATCAATGGCAAGGACTAAAGGAGCAACAAAGGCACCAAAGGCAAAGACACTTTCATTAAGGCAAAAGACTCTTCAAGCAAAGAAAGCATTGGCTATGGTGGTAGCAAACCCAAACATGGAAGTGCAACAACAACAACAACGTCCCATGGGTGCAACAACATCTACTACTCCGGAAATTGATCAACTTGCAAACTATCCGGAGGTAATTTTCATTTCCAAAACCCATAGGGACACTTTTGCTAAGTTTGCTAGAAAATCATTTCAATCCACCAAGTTTATTTGTGAAGATACCTTAAATAAGTTGGGTGTCCTTGAGCAAACTAGAGCCTTTTTCAAAGCCATGGGGTTGGAGAAATTGTTTGAATCAAAAGAATTGACATACCCCTCCCTTACCTTAGAATTATTGAGTTCTTTGAAAGTTAACAAGGTTGAGACTATGGAGAATCTCGAGTTTCGTCTAGCTAATGTTAGTAGGCGCATCTCCTTTAAGGAATTGGGTGAAGCTTTGGGTCTTAGCGATGAACCGAGTTATTTTAAGAATGTTGGCAAATATGACCCCGACCCTCTTTGGGAGGCGATTTCCGGAAGGAAATTTGAAGACTTTCATGCGAGTCGTGCTCTTTTAGTCCACCATCCGGGCATAAGAGTATGGCACAAGGTCGTTGGGAACACCATCAATGCAAGAAAAGACACCAACCATTTCACCAAACTCGATTTTGTTCTTCTTGAGTCGGCTTTGAACGTTGGTAGGAAATTCACCAAGCCTTTTAACTTTCTAAGGCTCTTGGTGGATAGATGGTTAAATATTGATTGTAGGAAGAAAGGCACTACCGTTATTGTGAATGGAGGCCTAGTCACTATCCTAGCTAAATACTTTGATCCTAACTTCAACAAAGATAACAAGTATGAGGCGAAAGAAGGTGGTCATCTCGTTGATTTGCATACTATGATACACAAGTACAAGTGAGTTGCCCATAACCCTCTTGACACCAAGTATGGATGGCTCACTAGTGAGGCTAGTTCTTTCACTTTGCCTTCAAAGATTTTTCGATTGAGTGTCCATCGGACTAATTATCTACTTCCCCTTTCAAAAGAAGCCGAGTATATTATCCAACAACAAAAGGGTGAACTTGAAATACCCTCCTCTTCCATTGTCACACCACCTTACCCTTTTGAGTACCAAGAGTTCAAGCCGGAAGGTGTTGAAGCAAGAAATGATTATTTGACTCTTCTCATGCAAGCAATGCACAAGCAAGCCTTTGAGGATCGGAAAAATGCTTACTTAGCTCAATATCCACCCCTCTTACACTTAGCTAGGCAAGGACTACTTGACCCATCATGTCCTTTGCCTAGTTAGGCGGATAAGGAAGTCCTATTTCCGAGTGCATCTAGGGTTGTTCCGGGTGATAATGAGGTTGTTGGTAATGAAGAAGTTGATGATAACATTGATGAAGAAGCTAGTGAAGAAGGAGAAGAGGATGATGAGCAAGTTGAAGAAGAAGGTGAAGAAGCAAGTGAAGAGGGAAGTGGCAATGAGACCACTTCTAATGAGGAAGATGATGATAGTGACGATATGATGGAAGATTAGCAAGCTATGGAGGCTCCTACCCTCTCAAGGTTTGTCTATTTCTCTCTTTGTTCTATTTATTTATTTTTCTTGATCATTGTTGGAGTAGTCCTAGCACTATTGAGGACTCACACCTCGGTACTTTTTGAGGTGTTCTCATTCTATTGTTCCCACTTTCAAAATCCAAAATGACAAATTAGTTTCATGCATTGCATAGCGTGTGGATGAACTACACCCATCCTTGGACATTAGCAATAATGTCTAGATCGGTTTAGGGAAGTTAATGCATACACAACGGGAGGTAATCTAAATTATCCTCTCTGTCATAAACAAAAACCATGCATCATGTAGTGTAGACTAGTGTAGCTTGCATTTAGTGTAGAAATCATGCATCATGTTTGCATAATTTCCCATCATTTTGGCCATTGAGGACAATGCCCATATTAGTGTGGGGATGGGGAATTCTAACTTAACTTTTATTCAAAAATCCAAAAAAATTGAAAAATTTCGAAAAACCATAAAAATTTGAAAATTGAAAAACCCAAAAACATGTTTATTCCTTTTGTAGTGTAGTTATATTATATATATTGTATATATTGTATTTGTTCTATCCTTGTTCACATTGATTGACTACGCCACATCCGAGACATGAGGATCATGAAGACCGCATGGTATGATCTTTCCAATCTCCTTTTTCCTTTTTATGTTAATGACTATGTGGCTTTATTTTGATTGATGCGGTATAACAATGTGAATTTAGGACTTGCATTTAGTTTATATGTCATATTAGTTGATAGAATCACTTGCATTAGGAAGTATATATTAGTTGCATCATTGCATGTAGTTGCATTTAGATAAAACATTTTGAAAAGTGCCTAATTGAGAACTTTGACAAGAGCAACTAAGCCATTACAAATACTTTTTCAACTTAAGACTTTTCCTACTAGAATGGTTGTAAAACACCCTAGATAGTGTCATACTAGTGTCTTTTGACCCATGACCCAAAGCCTAGTCAAGGGTTTGCATGTGAGTCACCTATCCAACCCCGTGATGCAATGTGGACTTGGTTAACTTGTCTAGGTGACCTTGATTGACCTTGTGGTAAGGCAACCCAAAAATATTTTCTATCAATAAGCTTGAAGTGCTCATTTCAAAGAATTTTGTCATGTGGAAGTAATTTATTGCCAAGGAAACCTTAAATGTTATGAAATGTTGAAATGTTGAGAAATTTAATTGTTTTGATGGAGGCGTACCACTTCGATGTGCTTTAGAGCGGGATCCATTGAATTGGGCCCCCACACGGTTGTGAATTCGGCCGCCCAGAGACAGAGTGACTATCACCCCGAAAAGCTATTGTCTAGAGGTTAACCGGTTGCCTAATAAGCGATTGGCGAAAGCAAAGGACACTAGCCCGGAAGGGACAAACCCCATCTTAAAATTTTTGAAATGCGAAAGTGAAATGAGGACAATTTTGAATACTAGTCATATCCACCCTTGTTTATAAAGATTTGAGCATTGCATTCCCAAAAACGCCTTTTGTCAAGCCACTTTGTCGAGCTTGGGACGATCCATGACCTTTACTTTTGTAGATAATTCGAGACTTGTCATGTCATATGCTACTAGCATCATAGGGATCATCATTCCACCACCATCCGATCGCTCTTGACGAAAGCATTTGGAAATTGAGGACGAAAGTAGTCTAGTTTAACACCATTTGGAGGTGATTTAGTGCCATCCTCTTAGCCTTAGTAATTTGTTGAACTAGTATTTGTGAAGGATTATATGCTCTTAAATTTGCTCTCTTTTAGTTGCCTCCGCCACTTGATGAGGAAGTGGCTATTCCTTTTGTAGATGCATCCATTATTTGATTTTGTGTGCTTAATGTTTGGATGTGTCGCCATTTTGGCAAGACCCACCTTACCTTGCAAGAAGGCATCCTACCTCATGGTTGTCTTGTTGTGAGTTGAAGGGGCGGAGTGAGACCCGCTAATTGTCTCATATCGGCTATGTTATTAGGTTAGTTTAAATAATGGTCCTAGTCTTTGTCACCTCTTTACTCGGGACGAGCAAAGGTTCGGTTTGAGGATATTTGATGTGACCATAATTAGCGCATATTTAGCCCCCGAATTAGCCTTGTTCCCATGCTTTTTAGTGCATATTTGGGTCATTTATTGTCTTTAGTTCTTTGTTTTGCATATTCTTTGAGATTTTGATCCCTTGGTAGGAAAGGAGTGCAAATCTTGCATTTTCATGGCAAAACGAGACTAAATTGATTGAATTCAATGACCAAGCATCAAGGAGAGACAAGATTAGAAGGCCTTTGTACATATTATAGTAGATGAGCAATGTTGAGAAAGGATCCTTGAGTCCCCGAGGAAATGCCCAAGGATTTTGTGAAGAAAAGGGAAGAAAAGAAGAAGAAATATTGCTGAGGTACAATCCGTGCGGTTTCTCCACAATCCGCCCGTCCTCCACAGCACAATCCGTGCGTTTTCTCCTTAAGACGCCCGGGTTAGCAGCCACCACAATCCGCCCGGATTCACCTGAAGACACCCGTTTTCCCCCGCCTGAATCCGCCCGTCCCGACTCCAAAACGCACGGATTCCAGTACAGCGAAATTTCGTCTTCTCCAAGCTACAAAGAAAGAAGCCCTTCCTTCGAAAAATACCGGCTCCTCCCTACTCAAACTAAAAAAGTGTAATTACTAGTTTAGCCTTTAGTTAATCCTAATGCATCCACCTAATTTCCACTATAAATACCCCATTAGTCTAATTAGAAGAGCATGTTCTTCTTATCAATAATTAGAGTAGTTAATATCAATCAAATCTCTCTTTAGTATTGTAATCAACAATTAATCAAGTTCTAATACAAGTTTTATTTCCTTAATCTCTCTTTTGTTCATCCTTTATTTTGGGTAATTGAAGATTATTTGGGTTATTATTGGGAGATTGACAACCTCTCAATCAAGCATCAAGTACTTCTTTTATTCTTTGCTTTATTATTGGAATCATTAGTAGGTATAATTCTCTTAATCCCTCTTTATTTATTGTTAATTACTTTCATTTATTCATCATGTTTCCTTTTGTTGGTATGATTGACAACCTTGCTAGTATGATCAACATGATAATGAGTGAGTAGTGACCTAGCTAGGGTTAATGGGTAATTAGGGGAAACCAACATGGGGAATGATTCATGCTTAAATTAATATGCTTTCATGGTTTATTTGCTTGCTTGTTTTGATCTCAACTCATGCACATGTTATGTTTGATGAAATGTGAGCCTATGAATCCTTGCATTTTTTACCCATCACCTATCTTTTCAATGAGACTTGTAAGACATAAACCAACTCGAGTCTCATTAGACCATGCATGTTGTTGAGTAGGGAAGACTAAGTCGACTTGTAGGTGTTGTACAATCTAATCGATTCGGCTCCAGGACCCAAACTTTCCTAGGATTGTAAGATATAACCCAACTCAATCCATCACAACAATAATTGCTTGCTTATAATTTGAGAACATGTTTGTATGATCAATTCCCATGATTCCCCTATGACCCCATGACACCCTAGTGCTTTTTATCAATTGTTTACAACCCTTTAAATTCATCTTACTTATTTACTTTCTTTGCTATTTAGTCTAGTGACCTTCTACATCAACCCAAATTGTGACACCCCTAAGACACCACTAGTTTCAATAGAAATCTCATCTCAATTCCCGTCCCTTGAGATCCGACCTTTACTTGCCTCTTTACTAATTGTAGAGTTGTTTGTGAAGCTATAAATTGTGTTTTGATTCGGACGTGACCCAACGACAACACCTATTCAATTGTGAACACGGAACGGACCGATCAGTGGAGTGGCTGCTGAAGACCACTCTTATCTGTTTTTTCAATGTGCATATAGTGCAATCTGATGTAAGCTCATTTCAGATTGGTGCAAAGTTCGTATACCAACTTTGGATTGTGTGCAATGGTGGATCTCTGCCAGGTACAGGTACTTGAGGATGAAGCAGATCATTGGGGTCATTTTGACTTCTTTGGTCTATCATATTTGGTTATGCAGGAATACAAGCCGTTGTGATCAAGTAGTGCTGTGGCCTGATTTACTTGTACTGAAGGTTAAGAATGATGTCCGTTCTAGGTTATCTTGTTGTAATCTAGGCAGGAAAAGTATAAGTGTAATTAAATGGATAGAGTTAATTAGTTGTACTTAAGGAAGTTAGTTAAAACTATGCCTTAGTATTGTATGTTTGAGTTTTATGATCTTTAATGGAAAGCTTAGATTTACCCCAAAAAAAAAAAAAAAAAAAAAAAAAGATAGAACTTTTCATGCAAAAAAACCTAGCAAAAATATCGAGTAAAAAGCTTTAATATTTATCGAGTAAAAATATTTGTGTTGCATTTTGAAATATTTTGAAAAGATGTGTGTCTCATATTGAAGATTGTTTCTATTAAAATCATTTTGGATAATAGTGTTTAAATTGTTTCTTATTGTAATACCCCATATTTTGATAGTAAGTTATGAGAATAATTTATGTAATTTAATAATTGATTAAAGACATTTCTAATAATAATTATAAGTAAGACGATAATTAGTTAATAAATTAATAATCCAAGTCGTGAATTGGGCTTAGCTAATAATCGAGTGTTGGGCCGTGTGCCATTGATTAATTGGACCGAAATTTATTAAATGGGTGTGAGTGTAATCGGGATTTATATCGGGAGTTAATAATAATATAATATGAAAATAATAATATATAAAAGTAATAATAATTATATCAATAATAATAATAAGTTATGGCAAATAATAAATTAGTAAATATTGTATGAGGAAATCCTATTTATGGTAAGATTAACATATGTAGTAGTAGTAATAATAATAATAATAATAATAATAATAATAATAATAATAATAATAATAATAATAATAATAATAATAATAATAATAATAATAATAATAATAATAATAATAATAATAATAATAATAATAATAATAATAATAATAATAATAATAATAATAATAATAATAATAATAATAATAATAATAATAATAATAATAATAATAATAATAATAATAATAATAATAATAATAATAATAATAATAATAATAATAATAATAATAATAATAATAATAATAATAATAATAATAATAATAATAATAATAATAATAATAATAATAAATAATAATAATAATAAATAATAATAATAATAATAATAATAATAATAATAATAATAATAATAATAATAATAATAATAATAATAATAATAATAATAATAATAATAATAATAATAATAATAATAATAATAATAATAATAATAATAATAATAATAATAATAATAATAATAATAATAATAATAATAATAATAATAATATAATGGTAATTATAATAATGATAATTTCTACACTAATTAGAATAAGGTAAGATATAATAGTTTCCTAATTGATCTCGCATTCTCTATGTTCCACACTATAAATACCCTATTAAATCTGAGAAATTAATCACAAATTAAAGAGGAGGAGTTTTAGGAGACGGAAAGAAGAAGAATTAACAAAACCAATTAATCGGCTCAAGGTAATATTTCAGACCATCTTATGTATACACTTTAGCATATTATAACTCGGTAACTAGACCATCATAGGACTCGGGATTTGAACCTAGAGCAACCTTCGACTGCCTAGATTAAGACCTGACCATTATTGACCGTCGTTGACTAGGGTTGGTGTAACACCCGCGAATTTTCCATTTTGACATTTTAAATTTATTAAACTGTTCGATTACTTTATTTCATATTTTTGAATTATTCAATTTAATTAATTTTATGTCAAACACGATTTTTATAAACGTATTATATAAAAGCTCGTTTATATAAAAATACGTACGATTAAATTATATCTTTAAGGCATGATTTATATAATAATATATATATATACGTATTTTTGGTCGGATAATAATAGTGACGATAATAATGACCGTAATAATAATAATTCCCGTCTCAATTTCCGTCTAACTATAGACCGTCACATTTTCATATATGAGGCTAATTTATTCGAACCAATCTGATCCCTACTACACCTACTCACTCACCTTATCTCTATTATTACTATTATTATTATTATTATTATTATTATTATTATTATTAGTATTGTTGTTGTTCCCTACGTATCCACCCCCATTTCCTTTTCTTGTTCCTTTTCCTGGCGTCAAACAAGAAGAATAATAATCCCCTACAACAACTCCATTTTCGTGACATAAAAACCCAGATCCCGCCTTCATTTCTCAACCAAACTCCATTATTTTTGTACTATTAGCTTCCTCGTCCATTCCTCGTTCTTTTAAGGTAATAAATTTTGAGTTTTGACTGAGTTTTCAAAAAGGTCGTCTTAAAAGACAAATTTCTGCTTTTTATACTTTTCCTCATTTTGTATGCTCAGTTTTAGTTGCGTCTCACTTCCGTCTCATTTCTGTCTTAAATTCCGTCTGAAAATTTATAGCTATGATGATTTATCATACAAGTATATAATAATAATTATATATACCTTTTGTTTAGTTGGTTGTATGTGAGATGGGTTGAATAAGGGGTTGGAGTAGCCAAATACGAATCGTAGTATGGTAACGTGATTTGGTTTAAGGACTAATTAAAGATAATTAAAGTTTGGTAGCATGATGTCATCGACATGAATAATCGTAGCAATGGGACTTCACTCTCCAGGGAATGAATTTTGTGTACAACGGATCAGGTTGTTTGCTAGAGGTGTATTATTAGTTTAATAAGTGGATTGACACAAAAGTGTGTTAGATTATGCGTAAAGGGTTTTGTATATTGATTGGTTGGTCGAAATTGAATTATATTGAGAATTGAGGTATTGGATTTTTGATATTGTATTTTAATTGTCGTACCCTTTGGCCTCGACCAGTGGGTGAGTAGCTTAGAGTTATACTCTAAATGTTGAGCAATTCCTTTAATGGAAATCTGGTTACTATAGAGTATTATATTATGAGACGGAGTAATGAGTAGGACGGAGTAATGAGAGAGATGGAGTAGAGAGTTGAGATTGAATTAATTATTGGGACGAGAGTGACTATTATAATGTTGGCGTCAGCTTTGAGCGTATAATCATGATATCTGGTTGTTCGGGTTGTGTTGAGCGGGTATGGGGAGTTAGTTTAGGTACGTGTTTGTGGTTGTGTCAACCCCGTATGATGGTTGGTTGGGCCGTGTTTTGGGTCTTGAGTCATAGTATTAGTTTGCCCATGGCGCAAATTCGGTCATTGAAATTATTTGAATGTCCGTCTCATTCTTATACAAATACATGTACATTCACTTATATGGGTTGTTGTCGTTGGGATGTTGGCCTAGCAAAATGGCCTTTGGCCGTGGCTTTCTTGTAGCCTAGCAAAGAACTGGCAAAGCTTTGGCATGCTTTGGCCGTGGCCTAGGCGAAAGGCCTTTGGCTAAGTCGCGAGTTTGGGCCGTATCTATAAATTGTTTTGACGCTAGTTTGGTTTATTTAAAAAAATAATTAAATTAATTTACGTCTCATATTTTATATAACGATAATTCGTTAATATCGTCCTTTCACATAATTATTTTAGGTGACTCATATGTGGTTGAAGATGAAGAGTAATTTTGGGTTTTAGAAGCTTTCTCAAGTTATTACTTGTCTCTTTGCTAGCGTAAGGTAACATATTTCGAGTTACTCGACGAATAAATGTCACATTCTTTGTTTTCTTGTATGATCTTGTGAATGTTATTTGAGTGGTTTATTTCACATGAAAATATGGGTTGAATTCATGTCTTTTGTAAGTATAAGTTCACATATTAGTATGGAAATGAAATGGGAATGATTAATTGAAGCTTAAAACGGTGTTAAAATGAACAAAAACGGAGAAACGGAGGATTTGGGGTGGCGGCCCAGTTGACCCGGCTGGCCCGGCAGGCCCGTGCAGGCCCACGGCAGCCCTGGGTTGGCCCGGGTCGGCCCGTTGCTTGTTTTCGCGATTTTTCATGCGTTGTTCGTCGTTTCGGGTTTATTAATGTTATATTTAGTATAAGTAACATATGGGTAATCTTATGAAATGAATAATGTTAGTAGTAAGTATAATGTTGATGGTAAAGTTATACTTATATTGGTAGTTTGCACATGTTAGGATAGGTTATGAGATGAAATTGTAATGAATATGCCTGAAATGAATTTTATAGCGATAATTGCAATGTTTGGATGATTATGCCGAAAACTGAGCCCTTAGTCCCTTTGATCAATCGATGTCGATCAATTGTGTGATTGGTCACCGATTGAACCCGTCACTGCCGCAGGTCAGGGGTTGCGGTAAAAATTCGGTTGGATGAAATTATTGTGCGAATTGGATAATTGGCCTTATTCTTGTTTTAGGCCATTTATTATGTTTTTATTTCACATGTGTTGTTGGTTGATTTGAATGGTTTCTTATATTGTAAAAACGGCCCTAGATTCCCTGAAACCTCTAATATTGTTAATATTGCGTGAAATGGAACTGGTATTGAATATTTCTTGCAGGTTGGTTTCTCATTCTTATAATTTGGGTAATGGAATATATAAGGGTTATGAGTACCACTAACATTGAGGATTGTGTTGTTGGCCAGCTGCTTATATGTGTGGTATTTTGTGTTTGTCATAGATAGGCCTTTATAGTCTTTGACGAGTGTATGTTCACTGCTTAATAGCCTTTGTGTTCCTGACTTGGTGGGTTTATATCCAAGTTGGGGCATGACCTCGTTACTTATTTTGAGAGTAAGTGGCCAGCTTAAGTACTAGCCAACCCTTTGGTGGACTCCTTAGGGTACTCACATGGTTTTATAAAATTGTGGGTCTTGGGTGCGGTGGTGTGTATCCGCATGTCTAGGTCTGCGCAGATTTAGGACTAAGGTTGTGTTGTGTCTTGGCCATGTTTTTATAGAACCTCTGAGCCAGGATACCGGTTCGATTGCCTTCCCTACCTCGTGGTATAGACTCGAGTTACAAAGTGACTATTGACCGTGCTAAGAACTTATGCCTGTCTTTGATATATTGTCTTTTCTTGTATGGTGATTTTATGAATTGTAATAGGTGAGATGCAAGCCGGTTACAATTGATAAAGTTTGGATTACCGTTTGTTATATATTTCACATGATAGCTTAAATTGGTCAGTTTAGTGTTCATACGTTAGAATACTCGATAATTAAATTATTTATGATGTTGTTTACATGTTACATTAAATATGACATTTCGTGGCTAGGAGGTCTCGAAGTTACTCCCCACTGAATTGTGGCTTTCGTGTTTGTATAAAATGCGATTGACAGGTTGATGATGTTTAGATGGGGTACATGGACGAGCTAGCGAGCAAAAGAACCTTGGACCTAGTTTGGTTATATTTTGTAGTAAACCTTTAAACATATGGTTGTGTTTATATTTTGGAGGGACATATGTCTCCCTCTTTTACTTTGGTTTGTATCACTTTATTCTCGCGACTTTAGCAATGTTATGTAAATTAGTTTGTTAGTATTTGCAGGTTTTGGCACTCTTCATTTGGAAATGTTTGTGAATGGTTTAGAAATGTTTTTAAAATTACAGGTTTTATCTAGTTGAACCAATTACAAACATATCCTGTCAGTTTTTCTGTAAAATTTACGTGTTTATTTAACGCTAAAAATGAGGGTGTCACAGTTGGGGTGGTTTTGAGGCGGCTAAAGGTGGCTGGTCGGGAGGGGTGCTGCGGGTTTGACCGTGGGTTTGGGATGGATAGTTGAACCCTTATTTTGACCCGTCGTGACCTGGGCAAGGGTTGGTTGTGATGGGGGACGATGGGCGGTCTGGTTGGTGGTGTCTGAGTGGTGGCAGGTGGTGGTTTGTGCGGGTGGTGGCCAGAAATCGCAAAGAACAGGGGAGAGCAGGGGTTTTGACGCAACTAGTTTAAGAAGAGTGTCGTTTCTTCGTTAGGGGACCATTGGAGAAGTGGGGACCATACCTGGAACCACCGTGGAACAGTGGTATCAACGGTGGTGGCCAGAGGTGGTGGAGGTGGCTGTAGTGGTGTTGGCGAGGAGTGTTTTACACGGGGGAATGAGTGTGGTTGGTGATGTGATGACAGGTTGTGAGGGGGCTGGTTAGGGCACGGTTTTTGAGGCTGCTGATGGTGGTTTGACAGGAGGTGAAGGGGGGTGGTTGGGTGAGTCGTGGTGTAGGCTAGAGGTGGCAGGTTTGGGTGGTGACGATGGTGGCCAGGGGTGTCGGATATAGGCGGGTTTAGAAGGGTTATCAGACACGATTTTGTCGTGTAATATGTAATATGTGAGTTTGTGTTTTACGGGTTGTTTGGGTAAATGGGTTTGGTTTTATTATTTATTAAGACGGGTTTATTTTGGTGTGTTTGGTGACGATTTTTAAGTGGGTAATTCGGGTGACTCGGGTTTGTTTCATAAGCGGGTTTTTAATATCATAACCTTTAGTAATTATAATAAATAATTATTTTGAATAATTAAATAAAAGGAATAAATAAATAAATAATTGACTTGAATTATAATAATTTGATTAGGCGACGGTTGTGAAGAATTATAATCGGATCGGATTTGCTTTATTTATTGGATTGCTTGAGCTGCTTAATTGGAATTGTTTATCAGGTAGGGATAAATCCTACTCAACTTTTACTCGATAATGTTTGTTGGATGGTTTGTATTAAAGTGAATTGATCGTATGTGAATTGTGTTGGTTGATATAATCGTAATTATTGGAAGAGAGATTTATATTGCATATGTTGGTCAATCATATCGTAACTGTTGGAAGGGAGAATTACATTGTATATGTTGGTTATTGTGGTGGAGTATTGTTGTAGTATTAACAGATTTATTCTGGCAGACATTACTTATAGTAATGTGGAGTGGTTGAACAGATTTATTCTGGCAGACGATATTTATTGTGTTTACTCTAGGCGGGCCCCAGATTGGTCTGCAGGCCATCTCGTGGATATTAATCAACTATATGTTGAGGCAGACATTACCTTTGGTAATGTAGAGTGTATTTACTCACCTTCGGGTCGAGGCTGCCCCGACCAGGGATTGGCGGGATGATTAGTGTAACGAGTATAGCTCGGCTGAGGTGTGCTAAGTAAAAGGATGGATCACGTTGTTAGGGGGTTGTGCAATGTAAAAAGGAAATTGGATTGTTATTGTATGTTTTTGTTGTTAGTATTTATTCCTACTCAACCTCGCGGTTGACTGTGTATTCGTGAACACCTGCGGTGAACCGTTTTATGGGGAGCAGATTTGACAGGTACTAAAGATTAGCTGACTTGGGAGCTTATGGGTTTGCGTGAGGATTTGGCAAGACTACCTAGAAGTCTAGATCACTTAGTTATTTTATCACTCGGTTGTATTTATTTCCGCTGCAAGTTTGTAATTTATTTAGTTAAATTGTTTTAATAAGTTGTAATAAAAGTGTTGATTATTATGTTTTAATAAAGTACTCTGGTTCTGTTTTAATTTGTACTCACTGCCTCGGCAAACCGAGATGGTAACGCTCTCATTTACTTGGGAATGTCTAGCTAAAAGCTTCTGAATAAATGGGAGTGTTACACTTATTTCGTTCAATTGTGTGAACACCAAAGAACAATTAACACTTTTTTATTAACGTAAGATAGTCGAGTATTTAACAATACTCAAATTATGTTACAATTAGAGTTAATTGTACAAGTGGGTTATAATTTTGTAATCCGTAGAAAGGTACTAAAATTATTAATCGAGAATAGTGGGCGTAGGTTTCAACTTGTGTAACTGAACAACTTCAAAACCACGTGTGTCATTCGTTTTTCTTCGTTGTTTTGTTTACGTTTACATTGATTGACTAAATAGTTAAAGTTTAATCAATCCCCTCTCCCCCCCCCCCCCATGAGTATTCCGGATCGATAGACTCTTCAATTGATATCAAAGCCTTGTGCTCTTGATTGCCTAACGGCAAAGAGGATGATCCATCTATCTATTTTTATTTTATTTATTTTTAATTCCGCTGCCCCACACGTGTGAAATGGATTCCAAGTATCCTAAATGTCGAATCTTTGATAGAAACAATTGTGGACTTTGGAAGAATATGATGACACTATATATATATATATATATATATATAAAAGGACATGATAGGGAGTGCTGGAAGATCGTTCAGAATGGACCAAATAAAATTCTGGTTAGATCTACTCAAGACACTACCTATGAGAAAAAGGAAGAAGACTATATTGAGGTTGATTACAAGAAGGCAGAGAAAAACTCAAAAGCTATAAGCCTGCTGAAAAACGGCATGACATCGACTAAATTCAATCGTTTTTCTTCTTGTACTACGGCCAAGGAAATATGGGACGGTTTTGAATTAGCTTATGAAGGAACGACAGTTATGAAGAAACATCGTATTGACTTGCTGATTCAACAATATGAGCTCTTTACAACGGAGAGAAATGAATCTCTTGATAGCATATGTTCGCACGATTTTCTAGCATTATCAATGAATTGAAAAATCTTGGTATGAAGTTTGAATCCGAGGATATTGTCACAAAAGTCCTTAGGAATTTACCCAAAAAGTGGCGTCCTAAAGTCCCTGCAATGGAGGATGTGAGACCTCGCCACTCTTTCTTATCAAGAGCTTATAGGAGCTCTTATGACCCATGAGCTCATTCTGGAAAATAATGAGCTCATTCTTATGACCCATGAGCTCACTCTGCAGGTCTCAGCAAGCCAGAACACTAGATCTGACATTGAGGATGAGACGGTTTTGTTTACTAAAAGATTTAAAAAGAAGCTTTTAAGAAACAAGCAAATAAAATCATCCTATAATAACAACAAGTCTTTCAATAAGAAAGCAACTGATTCAAAGGTGTCGTTTGCTAACAGAGGATGCTTCAAGTATGGAGAGACTGATCATATGATCAAGGACTGTCCCACATGGGAGAAAATAAAGGCAAAACTAAAAGAGAAAAGACCAAAATGGAATTCAAACAAGTCATAATGGCGTCATGTTGGGGAGAGCTAGACTCAGAAGATGACGAAGGGTCTAAAGATGAAGAAGTTTTTAATCTATATTTAAGTAATATTAGTCTTCACCTAATCTCCGACAGTGATGATGATTCAAGATCAGAATTTTGTCTTCTAGGAGAATCTGATTCAGATGATGAAGACGAAGAGGTAAGTTATCTTCAACTTAAGAAACAAGTTAAAAAGCTTCCTAAGAAAGTCTTAATAGAATAGTTTGAACAAACTCTTGATAAGTGTCACGAACAAGATCTAGAACTAAAAGGTGTGAAAGAGTAGATTCTACACATTGCTGAAGAGAATCAACTTCTTAAAGCCAAAGCTAAGAAGCTGAAATCTAAAATTATGGCTAATATAGCCATAACTTCGGAATCAATAAATGTTGAGAAAATAGCTATTGAGTCTAAAGTTGTAGCTAATGAAGCTATAACCACAGAACTAAAGCTCAACATCAAACATCTTCAAGCCAAGGTTGTAGCTAATGAAGCTATAACTTTAGAATTGAGGAAGGTCAAAGAGCTTCTAAAATCTGAGGCTACAGCTAACGAGGTTGTAGTTTCAGATCAAAAGAAAGAAATTGATTCTCTAGCTCAGCAATTAAAAGATTATAAAACCTTGCTATCTAATACTAAGAAACTATACTCTGACATGGTGTCGGTTCTTAATAAAAGATTTCAATATTTTTGTGACAATTATAAAGAGAACAATCCCTCTAAAGATGTGGAAGTTGATCATTCCAAATGTCTTAAAGAAATCCAATCTTTAAAGGAATTGTTATAACATGCTTGAAAGGTTCATGATAAATGGGAAGGAAGCACAAAAATTCTAAACTTTTTAACTGAGCAATCAGACAAAAACGTGAAAATGGGTTTAGGACATGAGTGTTATGGCCGCAGAGATCACTCTTAATGCAAATCTACTCCTTCTGAATGAGATTTCAGAAAAAGGAATTATGTCAATTTGTTGGAATATGTGTCCTCCGACAATAATGCGATCACAATTGTCGATCATGATGATCACATGTTTAAATCTCATTTTAAGAATACAATTGGGAAGTATTTTTACTGTCAACTGGTCCACACATATCGGTAATGATTGGCTGACTAGAGTTTGACATTACTGTCGTGCGACGGTGGTGATCAGTTGATCCCCTTAGGTCATACCTAAAGGGTAACACTCTTAATTGATTATTTAATTGATCGTATGACGATACGGGTTAATTAAATTATTTAAAATTGACGGACGATTTTGGAAGTAATTTTTACGTATCTCATTATAATTTGATTAAATAAGATACGGTCTAAGTGATCGAATTGTTTTATTACTTAGATAAAATTATTGTTTACGGAAACAATTGAACTAAATGAATAATTTATCATAAATACAAGATGTTGTAATTTATAATTGGTAAAGTGTTTTGGTACAAGTAATTGTGAATTACTAAGTCAATCTTGTACATGACGTATTTCATTAATACGTTAATTTTTAATATGTTAAAAATACATGACAATTTTACATGTCTTATAACATGTGACAAATTGACAAATTGACAAAGATAAAATGGAATCCATTTTATCCCATTTGGACCGAAATTAGGAGGGTGTATGGTGTTTAAATTGTGTTAAATATTTTAGTGGAAAACACAATTATAACCTAGTCTCTTAGCCATGCAAGCCTAGTCTTTTCTTGGGAAGAATAGAGGCTCATGCATTGGCCTTTTTCTCCGTCCCATACCCGGTTTTTCCAACCTACACAAGCAAAGGGTTTTGTCTAATTTTTTGGTACATAGACTACTCTTGAGATAAGATTATTCATTCATTCTACATCATCTAAAACAAAAGTATTTTAGAGAGATAAAAATTACTCCATTATTCTCTCCTCTTGACCGAAATTCCAAGAGGACAAAAATAGTTTTGGGTCATTTTATTTAGATTAATATTGTTCTAGTATTAATAATATTAATCTTATTAAGGGGTTACTTTGGGTATTATTCCTTGGGAGGGATTCTATACTTGAATCCTTTGTTCATCCAATATTTGGAGAGCTCAAGAACAAGTGAGTAGGAGAACTCACTTGTGCCCAATAATCCGAAATTTCCAATGTAAGAATGATGATTTCTTCTCTATATTTAGTTATGTTTGCATGCATAAGATCTAATTAATTTTATGACTAAATTAAATTTGAAACATATATGAATATGTTGAGTATAATGAGATATAGATTTCTAACAAGCGGTATCAAGAGCCTTAGGTTGTTTGCATGCAAATCGGTTATAGTTTTTCCGAGTTATACGATTAACATATAAAACTTATAATTTTGTGTTTATTATGATATATCACGAAATCAATTATGCATGTTAAAGTTTATGATCCTAAAATGTATTTAGGATATTTTGTTGATTTATGGATTTTTATTGTTCATTTTATATAATAATGGCATTAAAAATGTGATTTTATGATAAAAATGTCATTTTCGGACTAAAATTAGCTAAACTTCTATTTTTCCAGTGGTTTTTGGATATGTTTTCACATATATTATATTAAGATGACCTGTAAATTTTCATAATTGTATGAGTTGTTATGCTCGAAATATGGATTTTTCATGATAAAATCGAATTTAAATGTTATAATAGGTTATTATGAGAAATATTCCGAATCTGGTCATTGAAATTTAGTACATTGTCACATACAATTTTACAAGATGTGTGTAAAATAATAGGCTATAATGAAGTCTTTATGCATGATTTATGAATTTTTGATGAAAAATAGCATAAATAGTGACTTTAATTAGTGAATAATTGCTAAAACATACTTCATGACTAAGGAAAAACTTCACATGTTTCATTTTATTACCTATTTCAGATCTAAAATTGAAAAGTTGATAAATATATTTTTTCTCATGTTTATATGTTTATAATTGATAAATCCGATAAACCGCAACATTGTTTTTCCCGATAATTTTCGAAAATTTTAACCTAAGATTTTTTGAACATTATGAGTTTCATGGTATTTTTCCAGAATGTTCATGAATTTAAAATTTTGAATTTTGAATTTATTTGAATTTTTTATGATTTATTTAAAGTTTATGGCTTTATTTTGTAATTTTGAGTCCATTAATGAACAATTTTAAGAAATATAAGTTAATTATTGTCAATATATTAGTGGAGACTAATTTTGAGTCCTAAGTTGGTTAGGGTAATTAACTTGTGCATAAATATGATTTTATGTAATTTATTGTGATTTTAAAAGGATGAATCACGCAAATCCGTAAAAACCGTTTAATATACGATATTGGCTCCTTAAAGGCGATTTAGCATAAATTGGGCATGTTCATACATATTATAATGCTGCATTTTATTTATGATTGTCATAATTTTATTTTATGTAATTTTTGAATTATGTAATTTTACTTAGTATGGCCTTAGTTTTTAATTGGTATTACTCGAAATGTATGGGAATATCGATTCGGTTGTAATTTATTGTGATCTCGTATCACCGTTTTGTAATGTAATAGATTTATTTTATTTTAATTACAAATGTATAATTGGAAATTATGTAACTTGTTATGTAATTTATTTATTCCGGAGATTCTTGAAGACGGTGTCACTCGAGAAGGCGATCCATTAAAGACGGTGTTACCTCGAGATGCGTGCCAAAACCGAAGTTCAAGGGACCAATGGAGTTGGTTTCCGAATATGTAATAGTTAATTAGATTTTCTATTTTAGGAAGGCCATACTAGGATTTAATTTTTGCTTAGCATTTTATTTATATGTCGCATGCATCGCTAAATCGCCATAACTAAAACATGCATTATCATTAAATCGAGTTTATCAACCGTGTCAATTACAATTATCGTAGTTCACCGCTTTAGTTCACTTAAAACGTGATAGATAATAAATTGACATGACCTCTCACTAAAATAAACAATTGAGACTTAGCCTTACCAAAGAGTAGAAACCATGAAAACCTATTTCGTGAGGGAGTGCACTCGGCCACACCGGGGTATAAACCTTGTTACGTAAGGGAAGTGGGTGATAAATGTCTATCCACCGAATTCATGTTGATGAGGGTTTTATCGGCCACACCGTGCCCAAGTTAATGTGGGTTTGGATCATGGACACATTTATTCGAAATCTGGATTGAGCTCAACGGAAGTATTCGTGACCGTAGTCGCATGTGTTCCGGGCTATAGATAATTATTAGAGTAATTTTATTGACCAAGAGTTCTAAAAGTAGAATCGATTAAAGTGTTAATCCACCAAGTTATATTGATAAGGGTTTCATCGGCCACACCGTGCCCGAGTTAATATGAATTTGGGTTTTGGAATCATTTATAATAGTTGGGTAGAGGTCACTATATAAATGCTCATATCTTGTTAATTTATTTACAAGTATGATATTAAAAAGACAAATGTTAATATTTCCTTTTCCTCCATACTTGTAGTTCATTACAATGAATACATCAAACGCTACCGCACCGATAACTATTGAGTCTTGCCACAATGTTTTTGACGACGTTTGCTTCAACAATGATTTCGACACTACTAGAGAACTTCATTTTGGGATTGGTTCGGATGGAAACCTAAACTTCATCACTTCTTCTAAACCTCCTACAAGATCTCTTGTGAGCCGGTCTCAGGAAGACCGCCTCATAAAATCTATAGGATCTTTGTCTTTGGAAGATAAAGATGCCAAAACTAGTGGGAGCTTAAGCAATCAAGTTCTTGCTTCAAAGGGCAAAAAGTTCAAGAAGAAGGGAAAGAAAGGGAAAAACTTCAAGCAAGTTGAAGATGAGTGCCATTATTGCTATGGCATGGGACATTGGCTTAGGAATTGTCCCGTATATTTGCGAAATATAAGGGAAGGAATCATCGTTCCAAAAGATAAAATTCCTAAGGAAATTTATGTTATTGATATAAATTATACTTCCACTACGACATGGGTACTGGATACCGGTTGTGGTTCTCACCTTTGTAATCATTTACAGGGTTTAAGAGACGTGAAGAGGCTTAGCAAAGGAGATGTGGATCTACACCTTGGAAATGGAGCTCGAGTAGCGGTCTAATCCAAAGGAACTTATATATTAGTTTTGCCTAATGGATTTGAGTTGTATTTACATAATTGTTTTTATGTGCCTACACTCTCTAAAAACATTATTTCTATCGCTATGTTAGACATGGACGGATTTTGTTTTGTCATTAAGAACAATCATTGTACTATTTCAAGGAACGACTTGGTTATAGGCCAAGCTTCTTCCATTAATGGCATTTACATTTCAGAAACCTCAAATCCGACTAATGATTTCTATAACATTCAATCAAAGAAACTCAAATCAAGTGACCCAAATGAATCGTTCATTTGGCATTGTCGATTAGGTCACATAAACGAGAAACGCATCAAAAGGTTAATTTCAAGTAATGTGATTACACCATTTGATTATCAATCATATGGAACATGCGAATATTGCCTTCTTGGCAAAATGACTCGTAATCCTTTTAGCGGTAAAGGAACTAGAGCAAGTGAACTATTAGGACTCATACATACCGATGTATGTGGACCAATGAGTATCACCGCTCGAGGAAATTATGACTACTTCATAACCTTCACCGATGACTTGAGTAGATATGGGTATATCTATTTAATGAAACATAAAAGTGAAGCTTTTAAGAAATTCAAGGAGTTTCAAAACGAAGTAGAGAACCAATTGAACAAAAGAATTAAGGCACTACGATCCGATCGTGGTGGAGAATATCTTAGCCTTGAATTCGATTCACACTTGAAAGGTTGTGGTATTATATCACAACTTACTCCACCCGGAACACCACAACTTAATGGTGTTGCCGAAAGGAGAAATTGAACCCTACTTGATATGGTTCGATCAATGATCAGTCAAACCGAGCTACCAAACTCGTTTTGGGGATTTGCGATTCAAACCGCAATTAGATCTTTGAATAATAGTCCTATAAAGACAACCGAAAAGACTCCATATGAGATGTGGAAGGGAAGAGTTCCTAATATATCCTACATGAAAATTTGGGGATGTGACGCTTACGTCAAGGCAAAAACTGACAACAAGCTTGCCCCAAAATCCGAAAAATGCATCGTTGTAGGTTACCCCTTGACCTCTCGAGGATACTACTTCTACAAACCTCAAGAGAACAAAGTGTTTGTGTCTTGCGAGGCTGTCTTCTTAGAAAGTCAATTTATTTCTAAGAGACAGAGTGGGAGAAATTTTGAACTTGATGAAGTTCAAGAGCCACAAACCGAGATAGAGACGCAAGAAGATGTTCCTTCGTCATCTAATACGGTTGTCTCTCCACCACTTAGAAGAACGGGCCATATTATTCGTCATCCCGATCGATATGTGGGACTTATCAAAGAAGATGGTACACTCGATGTGTTGCTTTTAGAAAGTGACGAGCCCGCCACCTACAAGGCCGCAATCTCTAGTCCAAATTCCTCCTTATGGCTGGAAGCCATGAAGTCCGAAATGGATTCTATGCATGAAAACCAAGTTTGGAACTTGGTAGATTTGCCTAAAGGGGCAAGACCTCTTCAATGCAAATGGATTTTTAAAGTCAAGAATGGCATAGAAGGACATGATAATGTCTACAAAGCTAGGCTAGTGGCAAAAGGATTTACCCAAGTCCAAGGTCTCCATTATGATGAGACCTTCGCCCCCGTAGCCATGCTAAGATCCATACGGATTTTGTTAGCGATTGCCGCATTTCATGATTATAAAATATGGCAAATGGATGTCAAAACCGCTTTTCTAAATGGGCATTTAGAAGAGGAGGTGTACATGATACAACTCGAAGGTTTTGTTGATTCTAAGAATCCTAACAAAGTGTGCAAGCTTAAGAGATCCATTTATGGTCTTAAGCAAGCATCTAGAAGTTGGAATCATCGATTCGATCATGTTATAAAAGAGAATGGTTTCACTCGAAGTGTTGAAGAACCATGTTTATACATGAAATTTAGTGGGAGCAATGTTGTGTTCCTAATCTTGTATGTCGATGACATACTACTCATTGGAAATAATATTCCGATGTTGTCTTCTGTTAAGAAATGGTTAGGTAACCACTTCTAAATGAAGGATTTAGGAGAAGCACAACGCATATTAGGTATCCGGATCCATAGAGATAGATCCAAGAGGATATTGGCACTAAGTCAAGAGTCTTATATTGATAAGATTCTTCGACGGTTCAGCATGTACAAATCAAAAAGGGGATTGGTACCTATGGTAACTGGGACCATATTGAGCAAGTCTCAATCTCCCTCCGAACCCCATGATGTTGAACGCATGAAGATGATCCCTTATGCTTCTGTTGTTGGATCAATCATGTACGCCATGATATGCACACGTCTTGATGTCTCGTATGCCTTGAGCATGACGAGTAGTTATCAAGGAAATCCAGGTGAGAGTCACTGGATAGCCGTCAAGAACATCCTTAAGTACTTGAGAAGGACTAAGGATTCTATCTTAGTGTTTGGAGGAGACACCGAGCTCCGTGTTAATGGTTACACGGACTCAAGTTTCCAAACGGATAGAGATGACATGAAATCAGAATCTGGTTTCGTTTTCATGCTCAATGGTGGTGCCGTTAGCTGGAGAAGCTTCAAGGAAGCTGTGACTGCGGATTCAACAACGGAGGCTGAGTACATTGCAGCATCAGAAGCTGCCAAGGAAGCTATGTGGATCAGGCAATTCACGGAAGGTCTAAGAGTAGTACCTACCGCCAATGATCCCATCACTCTCTATTGTGATAATAGTGGGACAATCTTCCAAGCTAAAGAGCCAAAGTCTAGTAATAGATCTAGACAAGTACTTAGAAAATGTCATGTAATTAGAGATTTCATTGATAGAAAGGAAATTGCGATATGTAAGGATGGGACGGATGATAACATAGCTGATCCGCTCACCAAGCCTTTATCGCAGGCTAAGCATGATGGACATGTTGCGTCCATAGGACTTAAACGTGTACCAAGTTTATGTTAGATTTTGAAATGAAATAAAAGTGTTGTTTTTGTTCATGTTCATAATCACATTTGTCTTTTATCTTTTCTTATACATTGTTATATCCAAACGGGTTGTAGTGACAAATTGAACCCCGTTAAAGTGAACATGGATCAACATAGTATTCGCCCATAGTCACTTGTATGAGGTGACGTCTTGAAGTGACTAGAGTGTGATGCGATTGATGGCAAGTTCAAGTGCCATGGAGTCATATGAGAATGACTAGTCGATCACATAGGCAGACTGTTATGAACATCTGGTCGGGCCTTATGACCGCTTATAGAGTTCTGGCAAATTTATATAGCCTGGTCGTGGCGAGAGCTACTATAGTATTCTAATGATTCGATTCTTTTGACTAAAGACTGTTCGCCTAAGATGGCACGATTTGATTAACTTTGATTTGTGTTACTACGACCTTCGTAAATGGGGTCAAATGGGCATATTTTGGGTTATGATGGTTGTGGCTAGTCGAAGGGAATAAGTGCGATAGGAATTGTCCACCCCTTGTCAGGGTTATAAAAATATCTTAGGGCCACTCGAGGAGTAATGAACTGGAAATGCGTGGCCACGCTCGGAAGGTATCCATAGTGGATGAATCCGGTCAATCAGTTATTCTCCAGATCGAGGAAACCACTCTCGATATGATCACTTGCAAGTACGACCTGAAAGACACCTTGCATTGAGTGGGAGATAGTAATAGGACAAGAGAATTGGTGACGCACACTTGTCGAGGACAAATGGGAGATTGTTGGAATATGTGTCCTCCGACAATAATGCGATCACAACTGTCGATCATGATGATCACATGTTTAAGTCTCATTTTAAGAATACAATTGGGAAGTATTTTTACTGTCAACTGGTCCACACATATTGGTAATGATTGGCTGACTAGAGTTTGACATTACTGTCGTGCGACGGTGGTGATCAGTTGATCCCCTTAGGTCATACCTAAAGGGTAACACTCTTAATTGATTATTTAATTGATCATATGACGATACGGGTTAATTAAATTACTTAAAATTGACGGACGATTTTGGAAGTAATTTTTACGTATCTCATTATAATTTGATTAAATAAGATACGGTCTAAGTGATCGAATTGTTTTATTACTTAGATAAAATTATTGTTTACGGAAACAATTGAACTAAATGAATAATTTATCATAAATACAAGATGTTGGAATTTATAATTGGTAAAGTGTTTTGGTACAAGTAATTGTGAATTACTAAGTCGATTTTGTACATGACGTATTTTATTAATACGTTGATTTTTAATATGTTAAAAATACATGACAATTTTACATGTCTTATAACATGTGACAAACATTTGGACCGAAATTAGGAGGGAGTATGGTGTTTAAATTGTGTTAAATATTTTAGTGGAAAACACAATTATAACCTAGTCTCTTAGCCATGCAAGCCTAGTCTTTTCTTGGGAAGAATAGAGGCTCATGCATTGGCTTTTTTCTCCCTCCCATACCCGGTTTTTCCAACCTACACAAGCAAAGGGTTTTGTCTAATTTTTTGGTACATAGACTACTCTTGAGATAAGATTATTCATTCATTCTACATCATCTAAAACAAAAGTATTTTAGAGAGATAAAAATTACTCCATTATTCTCTCATCTTGACCGAAATTCCAAGAGGACAAAAATAGTTTTGGGTTATTTTATTTAGATTAATATTGTTCTAATATTAATAATATTAATCTTATTAAGGGGTTACATTGGGTATTATTCCTTGGGAGGGATTATATACTTGAATCCTTTGTTCATCCAATATTTGGAGAGCTCAAGAACAAGTGAGTAGGAGAACTCACTTGTGCCCAATAATTCGAAATTTCCAATGTAAGAATGATGATTTCTTCTCTATATTTAGTTATGTTTGCATGCATAAGATCTAATTAATTTTATGACTAAATTAAATTTGAAACATATATGAATATGTTGAGTATAATGAGATATAGATTTCTAACACAATTTACCCGAATACTGGATTTGTAATTACTATGGTCATACGGGACATATTCAAGATAAGTGTGTCAAACTTATGCAAGATTTTAACGAAGGTATAAAATTTGTTAGAGCATCCAACACAGTAATAAAAGAAAATAATGTTCCTACGGTTAAACCAAATTTGAATGAAGAGAGAAATAACAACTTTCGTTGGTACTATGATATTGGATTTGATTACAAGAAAAAGGCTAATGAGTCTAATAAGGATCAATATCGATCCTAAACAACCACAAAAGCTTAAAGAGTCTTATGAGACAGAGTGCATTCTAGAATACCTCTTAGACAACATTTTCCTTCTATCAAATGGAAAATTATTAGACAGGTATGGGTTAGGAAAGATCTAGTTTTTAGAGTGACTAACGTCAAAGGACCCAACTTAGCTTGGGTACCTAAAAACAACATCTAATCACTTTGAAGGTTGTGGTGAAAGAAAACAATCAATGGTTTCTTGACAATGGATGCTCTAGGCACATGACCGGAAATAAGAATTTGTTTCTCTCACTTGAGCCCTTTAATGTACAATAAAAAGGGTAAGGTTATTGGCATAAGAAAAATTGGTATTTCTTCCTCTCATGCTATCAGTGATGTTTATTTGGTAAGTGGTCTTAAGCATAACTTACTTAGTATATCTCAATTATGTGACAAAGGAAACAAAGTCGTTTTTCATTCTGATATTTGTCGTATCATAATCAAGGGAACAAGTAATGTTATTCTTGAAGGGCAGCGAAAGAGAAATGTGTATATGATTGATTTAAATGCTATTCCTACTAACTCTTTCACTTGTATGAAATCCACCATAGACGGTCCATGTCTATGGCATAAAAGGTTTTCTCACATTAGCTCCTCCATTTTGAATAAACTCAAGAGATGGAATCTAGTTGAAGGATTGCCCTCAATCAAATTCGATCAAGAAAAGCTATGTGACCCGTGTGCATGTTGCAAACATGTGAGATCGTCATTTAAACCTAAGAGAGTGGTAAGTACCAAAGAACCACTGGAACTCTTACATATGGATCAATGTGGCCCAATGAAGGTAAGAAGTAGAGGTGGATCCAGGTACGTTTTTGTTGTAGTTGATGACTACTCCAGGTATGTTTGGCCTATCTTTTTAAATTCAAAAGATGAAACTTTCGATGAATTTGAAGTTCTAATGAAGCTTGCCCAAAACAAATATAAGTTTAGGCTAGGTTCTATACGTGCTGATCATGGCACCGAATTTGATAATCAAGCTTTTATAGAATTTATTAGGGCAAATGGTGTTGAGCATAACTTCTCTACACCATGAACCCCACAATAAAACGGTGTCGTTGAACGTATGAATAGAACACTAGAGGATATGGCATGCACTATGCCTTTGTGCAGTGGTCTACCTCGTAATTTTTGGGCTGAACCTATTAGTACTGCATGTTATGTTCATAATCGTGCTTTGATTAGACTCATTCTTAAAAAGACCCCCTTAGATGCTTCTTAGAAGACGAAAACCTAACATATCTCATCTACGTTGCTTCGGGAGTAAATGTTTTGTCCATAACAATGGCAAAAATAGATTAAGCAAATTCGATCCCAGAAGTGACGAAGCTGTTTTTGGTTGATATTCTAATCATAGTAAGGCATATAAAGTTTTTAATAAGAGAAATTTATGCATAGAGGAAAGTGTTCATGTTATTTTTTTATGAGAATAATATGTTTGATAAGACTAAATAGGATGAGGAAGAAGATATGAATGAACCAGATTTCCGCTTGTCTAGAGGTGACCCTCATGAGTTAGATGAGGAAGATAAAAAAATTAAAGGTACTAATGATGAATCTGGTGATCCTTCAAATAAAAAGGGAAAGAGAACTGAGATTGTAGTGGATGATACTACAACCCTTCTCAAAACAAGAATTTGGAACTAAATTTATAGCTGATGATGCTATAACTTCAAATCCAAACCAAAGCACAGAATCTAGATTTATACCTTATTCTGTTATAACCCCAAAATTAAATTCAGGGGGGACAATTCTTGAATCCCAATCATCTAAAGAAGATGAACCAAGTTCACATAACGATGATGTGCCTCCAGCTTCTAATAAATGGAGATATAAGGATTCACATCCTATGGAGAGTATCCTTGGAAGTTTGAAGAAGGGTGTTCAAACTCGAAGAACGTTGAACAACTTCTGTTCTTTTTATTCCTTCCTCTCTACCATTGAACCAACCAATATTAAAGAAATTCTTGCAGAACCAGATTGGATCATTGCCATGCAAGAAGAGCTCGAACAGTTTAAAAGGAACAAAGTTTGGCACTTAGTTACAAGACCAAGGGAACGATCTGTTATTGGTACAAGATGGGTGTTTAGAAACAAGTTGGATGACACGGGAGTTATTGTGCGAAACCAAGCAAGATTGGTTGTTCATGGATAAAATCAACAAGAAGGAATTGACTATGATGAGACCTTCACTCCCATAGCTAGACTTGAAGCTTTTAGATTATTAATAGCATTTGTAGCTTACAAAGGAATTAAATTATTCCAAATGGACCTTAAGACTGCATTTCTTAACGGTTATATGGAAGAAGAAGTCTTCGTATAGCAACCTCCTGGATTTCTAGATAGCAAGTTTCAGAACCATGTTTTCAAATTATACAAAGCATTATATAGTTTGAAACAAGCTTCTAGGGATTGGTACGACAGATTATCCAAATTTCTTCTTCGAAGGGGGTTTAAAAGAGGATCTGTCGACAAAACCTTGTTCTTAAAATCCGAGAGTTCTAATTTATTAGTTGTTCAAATATACGTTGATGATATCATTTTTGGTTCAACTAATAATAAATTGTGTAAGTATTTTTCAGATTTGATGACCTCAAAATTTGAAATGAGCATGATGGGAGAACTAAAGTTCTTCCTAGGACTTCAAATCCAACAGACTAGTGAAGGGATTATGATTCACAAGAAAAAGTACATCAAAGAACTAATCAGAAAATTTGGAATGTAAAATTCTCATTCTATGTCCACTCCTATGGTCACAGATAAGAAGTTGACTTTAGATGAAGATGGTAAGTCTGTCGACGAGACAACTTACCGAGGTATGATTGTTTCACTTCTGTATTTAACTACAAGTCGTCCAGATATTATGTTTAGTGTATGTATTTGTACTCGATTTCAACCGTGCCCTAAATAATCACATATGATTGCAATAAAGAGGATTTTGAGGTACTTGATTGGAACGTCAAAATTATACCTATGGTATCCCCTTGGTTATAATTTTGATATCATAGGTATTCAGATGCAGATTATGCAGATTATTCACTTGATAGAAAAAGTACTTCAGGCTTTGCTACATTTGTTGGACCATGCATAATAACATGGGGGTCAAAGAAGCAAGATTCAGTTGCCTTATCTACTGCTGAAGCTGAGTATATTGCTGTTGCATTGGTATGTTCACAATTGCTATGGCTTAAACAACAATTATCTGACTATGGTATTAATGTTGGGTGTATTCCTATTATGTGTGATAATACGAGTGCTATAATTATATCTAAAAACCCTGCACAGCACTCGCGTACAAAGCATATAGATATTAGACACCATTTCTTACGTGACCATGTGGATAAGGGCAACATAAGACTTGAATTTTGTAGTGCGGAAAAACAATGGGCAGATATTTTGAAAAAAGCGTTGGCTAGAGAACGTTTTGAGATTTTACGGTTCGAAATTGGTTTAATTGGTGGCAACTAAACTTGTCACAAATATTTTCCGATCTTTATGACTGGCTAGAAATAGACGAGATTGTATGACTGTGTCCGTATTTTCCGCTGCGAGCATATATATGTTAAATACTGTATTATATTACGAGAATATTACGTCTCCTAGTCATATATACTTTGTGTTTATTTTACGAACCAATATTCCATCACAATATTATCTTTATTCTCCTTTTGGCCGAAATTTTACCATATATCTCTACATTATTTTGTTACCTAATTCTATCATGTGATTTACCTAAATTCTATCCTATATTTATCCTAGATTTTCTACAAAAAAAAAATCTAACCCTATCTTAACCCCACGCCGCCTAATCCTCTCTCTTATTTCCAATCCAAGTCATATTCATAAATACCTCATGTCCCTCACGTCATAATCATCATCATAACCCTCACAACTTTTTATCCCTCAAAACTCAAAAACACTCAACCCTCACATATCATCACAACATCATCACCATGTCACCAAAACCTTCAACTCAGTCATCTACTAAGACCGGGTTTTCAAAACCAACATGCAACAAACCCGAATCAACCAAAAACCAATCCTCGCCATCACCAAACCCAAAACCCACCAATCCCGATCATAATCGGGGTGAAGCTGGTGTAGATGGGAAGAGACGAAAGCTTAACAAGGAGAAGAATAAGGTTGTTGTTGAGGAGGATACGGTTGAGGAGGTGCAAGAGGTAGTTGTCCGTGACTGTGTTAAGAGAACTCTGTTTCGGGAATATATGGCGAATGCAACCGCCGTAGGCCTTGATAAGGTCTTTTTCACTAAAGAAGAAAGGACTCTTGTTAATCGTGTACTTCAGTATGGAATTCATGGTGGACGGTCTTATTGTGACACCCCGCGATAATGCGGAAAATATATCTAATAAATTTAACCGTAAATTATGAAAATTTTAAAACTTTTGTTTATTAGATAAGGCTTAACATGCGGGAGTCACTAATAAAATGAAACAAGTGCAACGATAAGCAAACTTAGGTTATTACAAACCAAGTCTAGCAAAATAGGGGGAAAAGATATCCCACGAATAACAAGTCTAAAAGGTGAGTCTAAGCATAACGACAGACAAAAATCCAATGGCCATGGTACTCGCTAGCTCACACATGTCTTCACCCCAAAAATGCACCAACTAATACCTGTCATTCTTGTAAACATAAATGCCACAGTCAGTGGGGAGAAACTCAAGGTTCTCCCAGCCACATTATATCAAAATGAACATAACAAAGAACTCAGTTAATCAAGCATTTAAAGCAAGATGTAAATAACTTGAATCATAATAGACATGGGATCAATCGTGTTAACATAATAAAAGGAGAAACACGATAGAATAATAAATGAGCAAGTCATAGGCATATTCAAATAAGAAAAGAAAGGGAATAAAGAACATACACGGTTACTTAATCACGAGCACGAACTCCAATGAAATATGACAAATGCAACCATCAAAACAATATGAGATAGATAAGATAGAGGTCAATCAACACCATACACATGAATGGAAACCATAGCCATTTATTTGAAAACCTTTTAACAAACATTGCAAGGGACGTGGCTACTAATGTCACATTCATACTTATGGCTTGCATCTCACCATAAGAACGGATGGGAGAATCAATCTCGTTGATCATATCGCAACTAGAAGACTTGTATCTCACCTCTAGTATCCGATAGGACCAAGACTCTTACATCAAATCAATATAAGACGTAATTCTTGCCTTGAATGACATATGCCAATAACTATAACCAAGCATGACCTTTACTACTCATAAGATATAATTCCCTTGGTAGGACGACAATAATGATCATAATAACTCAGTCCTAGTCTAAATATGTCCAGACTCTCGGGACAGAACGGTTCCCGATTCGACATGCGGCAGAACAGTCCGTAACCAAGACTCGATTGACAGAACGGAAGTCGAGTACCCGCATTCAGCAGAACGGCACGAAAGAGGTGGAATGAGCATAAATTAACCAACTCCCGGCAGAACGGCACGAGAGCGGCGTAAACCAATACTTGGCAGAACGACACAAGTAAGGCGTAAAGATAAGTCAAACAAGAAGGCATATCATTATGGCATTTTCACAAGATAACGACTCATTACAAGTAGATGTTCAAGATAAGCATTCCATACCTGAAACTCGATAACGATTCGACCATGAATGAGTAAGAACTCATATGTGGCGTATATAATACCATTTCAATCTTATATAACTTGAATAACCTTTTATTTCATATTTATATGTCACTTGAGCTTAAAATGGAACAAGTGATAACAAATGACTTAAGTGATACGAAACATATGTCAAAATGTAAACAAATGAATACAAACTCAAATATGAAGTATATAGCATCATTTCATACTTTTCTAACATGAATAAACATTATACTTCATATTTACATGTTAATTAAACATAGTATAAACAAACAAAAACAAATGAATTAAGTAATGCGAAACACTAAGCAAAAGGTAAACAAACCCAAACCAAACCGCATTTAAGCTTTACAACCAAAACCGATGTTTAACATGTGAATGAGACGTAAGCAAGGGGATCCAATGATAAAAAAGTGTCAAAAAACCATACACAAGTATTAGAACCAAGGTTAAGATGCATACCCAACCAGAAACATAAAACCCAATTTATAACAACAAGTTTAGTACTCGACTACAACAAGGGTCAACTTCAAACGGTCATAACTTGAGTTCTAGACATGATAATGAGCTGAAACTAATTGGAGGTGATAGCTTATCCTACGGTTCTAAGGGTAGTTCATAAGCCTAAAATGATCATTAAACGAGGAAGTTGTGGCCATTTTACGAAAACTGGTCAGGCTGAAATCGTGGCAGCGGTAACTTCCCACGACACATACAAACCACATCTTTATCCCCAAATCAATCTTATCTTATGATTACAATCCAATTGAATAAGAACATATAACTAACAAGGAATTTCATATGTATACTTGAAACGGAAATCAATAGTTTATATATCCAAGCAACCAACTTTACCCAATTGTTCTCAACTCAAAGTTTACAAACCAACAATTTCATGTCCTAATTAAACACAAATATTAGCATGAATAAGATGGTTTACTCATTAATCCATCCATGTAACTAACCCAATTCATCCATGTAAACACTCATGTAACCAAAAGACTAGAAATTTCTCAAACAACCATTAGATGGTTTCACATACAAACTTATTCAACAATAAACATGTAAAACATGTAAAGCTTCAAACTTTAACACACATATGAGTATACTACAACATATAAACACACAAAATTGACATAATGTCGAGTAACCTATCACCGTTACCTTTTAGCACTTCAAATAACACGATTCTGACTCAATACTACTCCGGAATACTAAAGCTTTCACCTACAAACAAGTTTAAGACAAAAGGGGTTAGAAAACTCATTTTACAAAAAGGTGGATTTTCTAAAAGGTTCAAAAGGTGAGATTTTTCTTACATAGAAAGAAGTAGGAGAAGGGGGGGGGGGAGAAGATTGGTACAAAAATCATAGGATTTCGTTGAGAAACGAAGAAATGGCATCCGTCTTAAGCTTTGAGTTTTTGAGGTTTAATGGTGGAAATCTCATTTTTCCTAGTTGTTGAAAAATTAGAAGGGAAATCCTAAAACAAGGAGTTTTTGTTGTTTTAAAGATGGTCCATAGCTTTGTTTTGGCCCAATAACAAACGCACTTGGTTTGTGACTCGGTTTTGCACTAAAAAGACTCACACTACGACTTTTAAGGCATTCTGGGTCCAAATAAAACTAAATTAATTTTTATAAAACGAAAACATGATTTTGAAATTATAAAACTAAATAAATAATATACCAATTAAAATAGAGTATTATTAAATTAGCGATTTTATCCATTAAGTTAAATTCGCGGGTGTTACAATCATCCAACCTTTTAAAAACTTTCGTCCTCGAAACTTGATAGTAGAAAATGAAAAATTGTAAAGATCAAGTCGGATTTTCGAAGTCGACAACCAAAATATTACAAGGTGTGATATCATAAAATTTAGAATTATTTCAAAAAAAATAAAAAAATTTAAGAAAGAATTTTCCAAAAGCACAAGTTTCTCATCAAAGGAACGAAAGAGTTCTCGTTGCGCATTCAAGAACACCAACATTCCAAATCCAAGGTCAAAGACAAAATCATGCGCCGACAAGCGTAGAACTAGTTATTAGACGTCTCCAATAACGAGTCCTAACATCCCATCAACGTCAAAAACAAATGAAAATGATAATCCTGTTAAATTTTGTTTTGAGAAAGCCAAATTGAAAGTAAAAGATCCATTTTCAAACTAAAAAAAAAAAAAAAAAAGTCAAGTTTTTGAAAATGTAACATTAAACTTCGACAAGGAATAAAAGATGAACCAAAACTAGTTAGAAATCAAGCAAAATTAAAAGTAACCCGGGTATAACAATCACAAATCACGATAAAGAAGTCTATGCACAACAAACAAAAAGGAACTAAACCGAACTTTTAAGAGTAGAGAGCCATGATAAGGTTAACAAGAAGGTTAAAGAACATAAAGTTTTATAGGCCACTAGCATCAATCTCAAAGGAGGAGCACAACGAAACGAGTAAGAGGGGTAGGAACGGTAAGGCTTATGGTCAAAGAGGAGAGGAAACTAGGCACATGGGAACACCACAGACTCCAATAACAAACAACAACTTCATCCTAAACAGTTCCTCAAACATACCTAGAAAACCAATCTCATAACCACATTACTCCCAAGGGTTTACTCAATCCAACTTACGTCACTTTATTTTTTTTTGGTAAAAAGTAAAAAATATATTGATGCTCAAAAAACCATGTACAGAATAAATTGTTCACAACCATGTTCCTATCACAAACTCATCTATATCACTTATCATACTACAAAAACTAGAAGATCATACTAGCTAGTGCAGTAATTTCTCAATCCAATGCTTATCTTTTCTTGACACTGTACCCTGCAACTGTTGCTGAATCCTGTTCCTGATGTCAGCTTGTATCATCACCACACACCTGCCTGGACTGATTAGAACACTCTCATGCCTGCTTGCATTCCTCTGGTTCCAGATATAGTACATAGTAGCATTGAGAATACTATTCAGTACCCCAATCTTCAGCCTCGTGAACCTCCTGTGCTGCCACCAACTCTGTGTATTGGCAACTGACATAACCACTCCTGTCCATTCCTGAACTCTCTGAATAATTCTCCTGCTGTATTGGCACTGAAAGAAGAGGTGAGATGGTGATTCTTCCTCTTGAGCACAAATACAGCAGTTGCTATCAGGGACAATACCAAGCCTGTATAACTTGTCTTTGGTATTAAACCCTTGCTTTGTAATGCGACCAGGCTATAAAGCTATGTTTGGGAATGGACCATTTAGTCCAAACAATATGAGACCAACTTACAGCCTGAGTGGGTGGCCTTAACCAGCTATACCCCTTCTTGATAGTGTACTCCTTACCTGGTACCATAGTCCATTCATTCTGGTGGTATCTTTGGCAAAAACTCCCGCTTCAATTCTGACGACTTTCTTCCACGTCCAACGGCATCCCGAGGTGGGTTATAATCCTCCCATTCTTGTCCCTTAAGATAGACAAAGATGTACCCATTGCACCCACAGTTTGGAGGGGTGAGCCTGAATCCACCAGACCAGTTTCCCAACTGCTGCTTTGTTCCAACTGTACTCATCTCTCAGGCCAAGTCCTCCCTCCTTCTGATTAGTGCAAAGCTTTGACCAGGCAACAGTAGGAGTCCTAGCATATTCAGTCCCTCCATGCCACAAGAAATTCCTGCATATTGCTTCAATTTTAAGGAGCACCGCCTTGGGAATGATGAAAATAGATGCCCGAAAAGAGTGAAGAGTTCTATATCTTTGCTTTTATCAACACCAGTCTCCCAGCATACGATAGTTTTTTGGTTCCCAGCTGCCTTATCCTCTCAAAAACTTTATCAAGCAAAGGTTGGCAGTCCTTGATTGATAACTTAGCAGGTTTAATTGGCACTCCAAGGTATTTGAAAGGTAGTTTGCCTTCAATGCAGCCTGAAACCTGAACTATTTCCCTTCTGATTTCACTAGCTACTCCATTAAAATACACATTTGACTTTCCCCTACTCATCTGAAGTCCTGATGCTTGAGAAAAGGTTGAAAAAGTGCGTAGCAAGATCATAATGGAACCCACATCCCCTTTAGAGAAGAGCAACAAATCGTCTGCAAACATTAAGCTACTCAAATTCAATGATTTGCAAAGAGGATGGAATCTGAACTTCATTGTAGAGGTAGTATAGGATAGCAATCTGGTTAAGTATTCCATGCAAATTGTAAAGAGCAAAGGGGACAAAGGATCTCCTTGTCTTAATCCTCTTTGTCCCTTAAACCAGCCAAAGCTATCCCCATTCAAATTCAATGTATAAGTGGCAGTGGTGACACATTCTGTAATGAGATTAATAAAGCTAGTTGGGAAATTTAACTCATGAAGCATCTGAAAAAGGAAACTCCACTCCACTGAATCATAAGCCTTCTGCAGGTCTATTTTGAATAGACATCTAGGGGAGACACTCTTCCTTCCATAAAGCTTAACAAGGTCTTGGCATATTAGTATGTTCTCCATAATGCTTCTTCCTTGGATAAAACCTCCTTGAGTGACAGAAATTATATGAGGGAGTACCAAAGCAAGTCTTGCACAAAGAAGTTTTGAAATGCATTTGTAAACCACATTACAACATGCAATGGGCCTGAATTGCATTACGATCGGAGGATTTGGCACCTTAGGGATTAAAGTAACATTAGTAGCATTCAACTGCTTGAGCATTTTGCCATTCCTAAAAATTCATGGATGCAAAGACATACATCCCCTCCAACCGTATCCCAACAAGTTTTAAAGAATTGGCTAGAGTAGCCATCTGGTCCTGGAGCTTTGTCATCTGGTATACTGAAGATAGTGCCTTTGATTTCTGCATCAGTAACTGGCATTAGTAGCATCTGATGATGTGACTCATCACATTTATTACCTTGTTGCACTACTCTTGGACTGACAGGAGTTGTGGGGTGAGACTGGCCTAATAACTGGGTATAAAATCTTAGAAAGCTCTCCTGAACCCCTTCCTTATCAGTGTGATGGCTTCCCTGTTGGTCAGTTATTTGCACTGTTTGATTTTGTCTCCTCCTAGTCTTCAAGATGCCATGGAAGAAAGAAGTATTTGCATCCCCATCTACACTCCATTTCATCTTTGCCTTTTGTTGCAGGAACTGGGTCTGAGCCTCTGCCAGCTGTTGATAACTTTCTCTAGCTTCACATTCTTGTTGAATAAGGCTCAGGTCCTGAGGATTCCCTCCCAAGCTTTGCTGTATTTGATGTAACTTAGTGAGAGCCACCTCAGCACTATTCTCAATATCTGCAAACCTGGACCTGTTCAGCTGTTTGAGTCCCTGCTTCAGGTTCTTCAATTTCTTAGCTAATTCATACAACTTAGTTCCAGTGTGCTCACACTTCCAACCAGCTTGAACAGTCTCATTAAAATTTGGAGCCAGGCTCCACATATTGAAATATTTAAATGGTCTGGCTTTCTTTTCATCAGTTACATTAGCTTGTACCACACAGGGGGTGTGGTCAAAGATCCCCTCAGGCAAGAAATGTGCATAAAGAAGAGGGTAATCATTGAGCCATTCCTGGTTCACTAGGAAACGATCCAGTCTGCTATACACTCTGTCAGCTGGGCACTGTTTGTTATTCCATGTGTACAGAGCTCCCATAGCAGGACTATCTATCACTTCACATTGATGCAAGCATTGCCTGAAATCTTCTGCATCCTGCCGAGAAAAAGATCCCCCCACTCTCTCATCCTCAGTCAACACACAGTTGAAGTCTCCTCCAATGGCCCATGGTCCAGATATGGTATTTGCTAGCCTGCTTAAGTTTGCCCAAAGGGACTGTCTCTCACTGCTTCCATTGAAAGCATAGACCATGGTGACATGAAAACTTGCATTAGTGTTCTTATGATGTACAGTCATATGGATATACTGGGCATCATACTCTAGAAAGTCAATATCCCATTCGTGCACCCGCCACAAAGATCCGATTCTACCTCCTTGATGGTATGCTGAGTTTGTGGAAATACTCCAATTACTAAAGGAATTCATGGTTGTGTGCAATTTATTTGGTTTAATTTTAGTCTCTAATAAAGCAAAGAAATTAACATTGTTGTTTATTAAAAATCTATGTATAACCTGTTGCTTACTCCTCCTATTCATCCCCCGCACATTCCAAAATCCTAGCTTAATCATTGATCAGGAATAGTGGTGGGGTGTCCCTCTGAACTATTAATCTTCTCTGCTGAATCAGCAAGAAGCATTACAGTCGTCCCTCCTTCCTTTACTGGTGTACGCATTGGTAATGGGGGGAATTCTTTAATTTGAACCAGCACAGGCTCTTCTTCCACCCTAGGTGCATGAACCCTAGGTGTAACTAATATGTCAGTATTCTCCTGCTCTGGTGCTTTTGGCTTCTCCACTTTTCTCCAAACCTGTTTAACAGGTTTAGTTGGTTGGACTTTATTAGTGTTTGGAGTTCTCCCTCTTCTGCAAGTACTTTGATCATGTCCCAGTGTCTTGCATTGAGTACAGAGCACTGGTTTCCATTCATATTCAAGTTTAATCTCCACCTGTTGCTTCTTTTCATCTTGAAATTTCACTGTTTCAGGAAACTTTTGATCAATTTGTACCTCCACCAACACTCTGGCATATGCTAGCCTTGTTTTCATTTCAAAGCATTGTCTTTTTGGATGTATTTGCCTACTAACCCTGCTATTTTTGGTAGACTTTGCCCCCAGAATTTCAGTGGTAACTGATGTAGCCTTAGCCATATGGGGACATTCTTAACATGCTCCTTCTCCAGGGCCACGTTCTCCTGCCATGGCTTAATGATGACAGGTTTACTATCAAATAAATAGTGACCTGCATTTAACACCTGGTCCTGCATGTCTTTCGTGTGGAACCTGACAATAAATATCCCATTTGGCATGAAAGAGATCTTGTCTATGGTATGCTTGTGCCAAATTCTCCTCAGATATCCTTCCAGCACCGCCATGGGTGGGTTGGCTCCCAATACATAACCATAAACAGCCTGCTTCCAATATTCAAGTTCATCATGCACGTCCTCTTCAGATAATTGCAGTAATGGTTCTGCCTCCTCTACCGCCTTAGGACTCTTACTCTTGGAGACGTGTACCCAGTCTCCTTGCTCTGCAACTGCCTCTCCCTGTGATGGTTTGTCATTATCTTTCATTGGTTCTGCATCCTCAAGAGAAAAAGCAGGGATACCTACAATACTCTGCATGCTCCCATGTTTCACAGCATCCTCCTCATTTGGTATAGGGTTCGATGGTTTTGCAATTTTGGTAACCTTAGACTTCTCTTTAGATGTTACCCCTCTTCTCCTCGTGATGTTGCGTAGTTTTGCAGACTTTGAAGCTGAATTCCTCGCCATTATTGCAAGAGATTCACCCTACGTGGTCGGCAAAAATCGCCTTCTCAGAGGAGCATTAGGGTTTTTTTTTTTTTATTTCAATATGTTTAGTACTACGTCACTTTACTCCTAAGCTATTCCACGAAACAAAATACTTAACCACTATTGGGACTCAACAACTCCCAAAAATAAAGCATCTACAAACGACTTCCGCAAAAAAAAAAAAAAAAAAAAAAAAAAAAAAAAAAAAAAAGATCAAAACTACTAACAAAGCTATATTCATATCCAACTAGCGTCAAATCACATCATTGTAAAATCCTCAATTATTGATCTCAATTCAAAGTCCTAAATTCCCGGAATAAGTTCCTCATTTTCCATAAGGTTCTCATTTCGAATAAACTAGTAACAAGCCAACCTAAAACTCCTTTCATGGAAGTCCACTCCACTACACACTCTTTAGAGTAAGATACATAATCACCCAAGTTGTCAAATCAATAAAATATCGAGTCCCTCTATCCTTTCACCCATTACAGATTCTCAAAAGTGGAACTACACTTAACTGTAAAAATATCCCAATTATCTCAAGTACTCAACACAACCTCAAAGTTTAGAAAACCATTGGGTTAACAAAGACTTCTCAATACTAAGTCTCTCTCAACTCAAAAATTCTTAAGAGCCAACTAATATCAAATCACATCACCAATGTATACATGGTCATTAACATCCAAAAAGGGATTTTCTTCCAAGCTCATATCATGACTTCACCCCATGTTTAAACCTAACGTAGCAATGCTCACCCTACCAACCTTTCAAATCCCAAATACGATTAACAAAGTCAACTCTCATAACCTTAGTAACATATACAACTTATACCTTACACAAAGAATTACACCAATCAGTCCCACCCACTTTATGTCAAGAAACTAGGCATAAAATCACCAAGGTATGTCTTACCACACAAGCAAAGCTTTCCCAACAACACAACCTCTCAAAGCAAGGGTTAGGGTTCAACTACACAAGATCTCCTAAAAAGCCAAAATTATCCAACCAAGGTTAACATATCCTAAAACAAAAATGAAGGTGCACATGAGAGGTCTTATAAGAAGGAAAATTACAAAAGTAGCTTCCAAGGTATAAGAGGAGAGTTTCAAACAGTAAAGAAACACAAGGATAAAAGGATAAGAAAAGGTACTCCAAGGGAGGAAGGATCTTCGGGAAGGGTGGCAACATTCTTCAAGAGAGAGATCTATATACAAGGTATTATGGAAGGATAGGCAAAAAAACGAAGGTTAGGTTGGGTGGGTACCAAACTAGTTTCAAAAGTAAAACAAGAGAGAGAGTTTAGAAGAGAAATAGCATTAAAAGGTAAACAATGAGGCAAGGTACACTAAGAATGAGGAATATCTTCGAGAAAGTAGAAGCATTCTTCAAAAGGTTGAATAAATCTTCAATTTCAGGCAATAGGCACCAAATCTTGATCGCCACATTGGTAAGCTCACGATCATAGATCCAAAGGCAAAAAAATCATTAATTGACAATCAACAAACATTTTATAATCTACCACAAGGCATACACAAAGAGACTACCAACTTAGGTCCTTATTTCTACCCATCTCTCGTTTATTATTTAAGGTCAAGTTCAAATTTAAATTCAGGGTACACGTGTGTGTGTCGGGAGCAACATAGGCTCTGAAACCAACAGTGACACTCCGCGATAACGCGGAAAATATATATAATAAATTTAAGCGGAAATTACGAAATTTTTAAAACTTTTGTTTATTAGATAAGGCTTAACATGCGGGAATCACTAATAAAATGAAACAAGTGAAACAATAAGAAAACTTTGGTTATTACAAACCAAGTCTAGCAAAATAGGGGGAAAAGATATCCCATGAATAACAAGTCTAAAAGGTGAGTCTAAGCATAACGACAGACAAAACTCCAATGGTCATGGTACTCGCTAGCTCACATATGTATTCACCCCATAAATGCACCAACTAATACCTGACATTCATGTAAACATGAACGCCACAGTCAGTGGGGGAATAACTCAAGGTTATCCCAGCCACATTATATCAAAATGAACATAACAAAGAACTCAATTAATCAAGCATTTAAAAGAAGATGTAAATAACTTGAATCATAATAGACATGAGATCAATCATGTCAACATAATAAAAGGGGAAACGCGATAGAATGATAAATGAGCAAGTCATAGGCATATTCAAATAAGAAAAGTAAGGAAATAAAGAACATAGACACGGTTACTTAATCGTGAGCACGAACTCCAATGAAATATGACAAATGCAACCATCCAAACAATATGAGATAGATAATCAAGAGGTCAATCAACACCATACACATGAATGGAAAACATAGCCATTTCTTTGAAAACCTTTTAACAAACATTGCACGGGACGTGGCTACTAATGTCACATTCATACTTATGGCTTGCATCTCACCATAAGAACGGATGGGAGCATCAATCCCGGCGATCATATCGTAACTAGAAGGCTTGCATCTCACCTCTAGTATCCAATAGGACCAAGATTCTTACATCCAAACAATATAAGACGTAACTCTTGCCTTGAATGACATACGCCACTAACTATAACCAAGCAAGACCTTTACTACTCATTGGTTATAATTCCCTTGGTAGGACGACAATAATGATCATAATAACTCAGTCCTAGTCTAAATCTAGCCAGACTCTCGGGACAGAACGGTTCCCGATCGACATGCGGCAGAACAGTCCGCAACCAAGACTCGATCGACAGAACGGAAGTCGAGCACCCACATTCGGCAGAACGGCATGAAAGAGGAGGAATGAGCATAAATTAACCAATTCCCGGCAGAACGGCACGAAAGCGGCGTAAACCAATACTTGGCAAAATGCCACAAGTAAGGCGTAAAGATAAGTCAAGCAAGAAGGCATAGCATTATGGCATTTTCATAAGATAACGACTCATTACAAGTAGATGTTCAAAATAAGCATTCCATACCTGAAACTTGATAAAGATTCGACCATGAATGAGTAAGAACTCATATGTGGCGTATATAATACCATTTAAATCTTATATAACTTGAATAACCTTTTATTTCATATTTATATGTCAGTTGAGCTTAAAATGAAATAAGTGATAACAAATGACTTAAGTGATACGAAACATATGTCAAAATGTAAACAAATGAATACGAACTCAAATATGAAGTATATAGCATCATTTCATACTTTTCTAACATGAATAAACATTATACTTCATATTTACATGTTAATTAAACATAGTATAAACAAACGATAACAAATGGATTAAGTAATGCGAAGCACTAGGTAAAATGTAAACAAACCCAAACCGAACCGCATTTAAGCTTAACAACCAAAACCGATGTTTAACATGTGAATGAGACATAAACAAGGGGCTCCAATGATAAAAAGTGTCAACTTCAAACGGTCATAACTTGAGTTCTAGACATGATAATGAGCTGAAACCAATTGGATGTGATAGCTTATCTTCTTACGGTTCAAACGGTAGGTCATAAGCCCTATGATCAAGAACCGAGGAAGTTATGGCCAATTTACGAAAACTGGTCAGGCTGAAATCGTGGATGCGGTAACTTCCCACGACACATACAAACCACATCTTTATCCCCAAATCAATATTATCTTATGATTACAATCCAATTAAATAAGAACATATAATTAATAAGGAATTTAATATGTATACTTGAGACGGAAATCAATAGTTTACATATCCAAGCAACCAACTTTACCCAATTGTTCTCAACTCAAAGTTTAGAAACTAACAATTTCATGTCCTAATTAAACACAAATATTAAGCATGAATAAGATGGTTTACTCATTAATCCATCCATGTAACAAACCCAATTCATCCATGTAAACACTCATGTAACCAAAAGACCAGAAATTTCTCAAACAATCATAAGATGGTTTCACATACAAACTTATTCAACAATAAACATGTAAAACATGTAAAGTTTCAAACTTTAACACACATATGAGTATACTACAACATATAAACACAGAAAATTGACATAATGTCGAGTAACCTATCACCGTTACATTTTAGCACTTCAAATAACACGGTTCCGACTCAATAATACTCCGGAATACTAAAGCTTTCACCTAGAAACAAGTTTAAGACAAAAGGGGTTAGAAACTCATTTTACAAAAAGATGGATTTTCTAAAAGGATCAAAAGGTAAGATTTTTATTACATAGAAAGAAGGAGGAGAAGGAGAGGAGAAGATTGGTACAAAAATCATAGGATTTCGTTGAGAAACGAAGAAATGCCATTCGTCTTAAGCTTTGAGTTTTTGAAGGTTTAATGGTGGAAATCTCATGTTTTCGAAGGAAGAAGATGAAGAAAATTTGCTGAAAAATTAGAAGGAAAACCCTAGAATAAGGAGTTTTTGTTGTTTTAAAGATGGTCCATAGGTTTGTTTTGGCCCAATAACAAAGGCACTTGGTTTGTGACTCGGTTTTGCACTAAAAAGACTCACACTACGACTTTTAAGGCATTCCGGGTCGAAATAAAACTAAATTAATTTTTATGAAACGAAAACACGATTTTGAAATTATAAAACCAAATAAATAATATACCAATTAAAATCGAGTATTATTAAATTAACGATTTTAATAAATTATCCGTTAAGTTAAATTCGCGGGTGTTACACTCATCCCAAGGCTTGGTATGGCAAGATTGAAGCTTTGAGGTTCTTCTCGGATTTCTTGAAGTTTCAAGAATGGGAAAAAGTATGCCATTTTTCGGGACCGGTGTATCCTATTGAGGTAATTCAGTTTAATTCCTCTGTTTCGATCAAGGACGGTGTATTGCATGCGGTGGTGAATGGGTCCGAAGTCACTGTCTCCATTGATGACTTTTGCACTCTGTTTTCCGTCCTTGATAATGGGATGAAAATCATCCCGAGTGCGGAGTGGGAGATGTGACCGAGGAGGAGAAGCTTGTGATTAAGCGGTATTTTGATGATGGTGCTACGGGTAATAGCAGTTTGTTGGCGGGTCCTCTTTTGCCAAAGTTGAAGTTTTTCTTCAATTTTTTATGGAATACGATTGTTCCAAGGCGAGGAGGACGAGATAAAATCTCGAGTTATGAGATGGTGTTGGTGTACAAATGGCTTGAAGGGCAAAAGGTTAATCTTCCATTTCTCATTTTTCATTGTATCATTCAAACTAGCATTTCCGTCACCGAAGAAAAATTTTATACTACTCTGGATTTGCCTTATGGGATGTGGATTTCTCGCTTGTTGGAGGAGAAGAAGGTGGTAAGTCCGAGTAGTTACGATGTGATGGTCAAAGACGAGATGTGTGATACCTATCTTAGGCTAATGAAAATTGTCGTTGTTGAGCCTGATTTTGTGTTTCAACCTAAGGGAAGTTCGGTTGTTGTGGAGACGTCGTCGGATGTGATGGTGGTTGTGGAAAAGAAATTGGACTCGTTTATGGGGAGTATTTCTAAAAAATTGGTTGCCCAGACCAAATTAATGGAGGAATTGGTCTCGGGTTGGCTAAGGAAAAGAAAGCGGTTTCGGTGTCTAGTGGGTTGAGTGATGAGGATGTCTTGGCTTATATGCGTGGGCTTGAGGGGCGTCTTAAGATGGTCGATAAGGCCATGGATAGAGCGGTGCATGAAATGATTCGTCAATCTCATTCCATGGCAAATTTGGTTAGTCAAGGTGGCGCTTTAATGAAAGATGAGAAGGCGATGCGTAAAGAGACGGGTCTTTTGTTTGAGGCGACGAAGGCTTTGTCGATGAAGGTTCTAAACTTTGATACATGCCTCACAGCTCAGGTGAATCATGTGCGGTCTTATTTTGATCGTGTTGAGACCCTTGAGTTTTGAATCCGTCCCGGTTATGTGAATCCTAATATGGTGAACCACAATATCCCTTGACCCCATCCTCGTCCTACCTCTTGTCCATTTTGCTCCTTTTGTTTAATGTTCATTTGGCCCATTTTGGCTTAAACACATTTTCGGTCCTTTGGCATTATTCTCTATTCGGCCCATAGGCTTAATTTTCTTGGTTTGTATTAGACATATTATATTTTGCGTGCTTATCGTAGAATTGTTTCTCGTTTTCTAATATGTGTTTCCATTCATATTTCTTTACTTAGTCTATATTATTCTAGTTGTTTTATGTTTGTTCTAGTCTTTTCGATGATGTTAAGAGGGGGAAGAAATGACATTGGCTTAAGTATTGCCTAAGCTTGCTCCTTGTCAAGACCTTTAATCTTTTAAGGTCCTTAGGTGCTATAACTTTGAATATAAGTATTTCGTTCTTGCGTTCAACTTGCTACAAATTGGATAATATTATGTTGAGGGGGGTACTTGGACTTAATCACAAATCATAGAGGCTTGTCATCATCAAAAAAGGGGAATTTGTTGGACCATATAGTTATATGTGATGTTTTGATAATGACAAGTATGTTTTGTAAATATGTATATCTCTGTTGCTCGTAACTGTTTATTTAGTCGTGGTTAGATTGAATATAGGTTACAATATAAGTAAGCAAAGTTATAGTAGCTATGTCTATAACTATGAAGATTTGTGAAGATCAGTTGAAGTAAAGTTATAGTTGCTTAAGCTATAACCTTGAAGGATTATAAAGCATTGTTGTGGCTGTTTCATCTACAACTTCGATAATCACTCAAGTAAAAACAAGATCAAGTCTTAAGATGCTCAAGATGAAGAGCTTGTGATAAAAAAAGTAGAGATGAACCATATACTGAAGATCTCCAGGAAGATTAGCTAGTATAGGTCATCATTTGGTAATGGTAGTTTTAGAAGTAATTTTGTAAAAGTAAAGTTATAGCTATTCCGCCTATAACTTTACTAACCAAGTCCAATGTTATATTCACTTGACCTATAACTTTGAAGTGCATATGAGAAACACAACTTTTGGCGTTAAAATTCTTTTTAAACGTTTTTAAAAGTAAAAGTATTTATAGTACATTTATCTTAACCGTGTTTTAGTTGAATAAAATTATAATTATCCTATTGATTAGTAAAACTACTTATGAGTTGTCATGCTATCGGGAATTTTCATGTTTATTCACTCCAAACCCTAATTTACTTCTTGACCTAATTGGTGCCTAGGGTTTCAAAGGAGGATTCGGTCCATGAGTCGTTTCCTATCCTAATCGTTACCTTCTGCACAAGCTAGGGTTTTAGGATATTTCTTATCTATAATATTTGACAAAGATTTTATATCTCCTTATATTTTTTATTAAAGTAAATATCTAATAGGAAAAATGAGTTACTTACAGAAGAATTAAAGTATTTTTCTAACCTAGTTCTTGCCTTACTTCACACGAAGCCTTGGACGACTTTAGGGTTTTATTTTAACTTAGATATTCTCTTCTATTATAAATATTGTATTCATTCCGCCATTTGAAGATAAAACTTTTCATGCAAAAAATACCTAGCAAAAAAATCGAGTAAAGAGCTTTAATATTTATCGAGTAAAAATATTTGTGTTGCATTTTGAAATATTTCGAAAAGATGTGTGTCTCATATCGAAGATTGTTTCTATTAAAATCATTTTGGATAATAGTGTTTAAAATATTTCTTATTTCGTTCAATTGTGTGCACACCAAAGAACAATCAACACTTTTTTATTAACGTAAGATAGTCGAGTATTTAACGATACTCAAATTATGTTACAACTAGAGTTAATTCTACAAGTGGGTTATAATTTTGTAATCCGTAGAAAGGTACTAAAATTATTAATCGAGAATAGTGGACATAGGTTTCGACTTGTGAAACTGAACCACTTCAAAATCCCTTGTGTCTCTTGCATTCTTTTCACTCATTCATTTCTTTACATTTTACATTGCTTAATTAATTAGGTAAAGTTTAATTGATAAACTTTAGATAATTAATTAATAATTCACGTCATATACGGAAAAACAAAAAGTGGGCTAAATTATTTATACTCAATTCAACCCCCACCCCCCCCCCCCCCCCCTCCTCCTCCTCCTAAGTATTTCGGATCGATAGACTCTTCAACGTTATTACGAGCTTACTTTAAGAACTCCACGGGCAAATGGATAATGACTGGTTGGACATCTACAATGTCCTCCACCCCGCCTATAAACTTTTAGCCGATCAAGGTCATGTAACTTCGGAGGGTGAACTCCCCTTATGGGCACAACTTGAACTATTATTCCCACACTACACCCAGGAAGTGGAGGTGGAGCTCATGGACATGGGGATGGAACTCCAAGCGAGGGAAGCAGCAACTCAAGGGGTGAGAAATAATATGGCGTAAGAAGAGGTGAATTGTGGTGACAACGTTTATGATGAAATTGATAGTGATGAGACGTGGTATGATTCGGAGACTTGAGTATCTAAGGGTTGATGAAGTTTTATAAAAGGGTAAGAGCATCCAATGGTGGAAGGTGGCTATCTAAGCATCCATACCTTAGAGCCGTTGTAAGCTTCCCCTTCGTCCTTTTCTCTCATGTTTTCTATGCTTTTATTAGTTTGCATTGTGTTTCACGGTAGTTTTAGAGTCAATTTTGAATCTTCTTGAGTTTTGAGCCTTAGTAAAATCAAAAGGCTCGCACCTTAGCAATATTAAGGTGTCTATCTTTTTGCTCCTAAGAAAAATCCAAATTGACTAAATTGCATCGCATGCACAACCTTGTGACCAAACTTCCTATTTTTGCACTAGAAGTAGTTTTTAGATCGGTTTGTGAAAGTTTGATTACAAGCAATTCGAGTCAATTCAAATTGGCTCTTTGAACAATCAAAAGCATGCATCATTTTAGCAAGCTTAGTTACATCATTTGTAATATATGTCATATTAGTTGCACTTTGCATTTCATGCATTGCATTTAGGCATAGTCATGCATTTATATCGTTATTTCAATTCAAATATCTAAAAAAACCAAAAACAACTTATTTCCTTCAAAATATTTCAAAAAGCCAAAAACGTGTTCTTTAATTTTTAGAAAACCTTTAAAAATTCAAAAACATGTTTTTGTTTTTCATTCTTTATCCCTATTTTGTATATTGAGGATAATGCCCATAATAAGTATGGGGACGGAAATCTACATTTTAAAACCCATAAAAATTTAAAAAAATTTGAAAATTCCAAAAACATGTTCTTTAATTCTTGCATTTATTTTCATAAAAATCGAAAAATCCTACAACTTTGAATATTTCAAAAGGCCAAAAACATGTTATTTACTTAAATAGTGTAGATTTGTATATACTTGTATATTTTATACTCTTCTCACATAGGTACCACACCTCATTTGAGACATTTATAAGGAAACATGAAGACGTCGCGGTATGATCGTTCTAATCTCTTTTCCCTTCCATTTCTTTTCATATGTCACATGAAGAGGATGGGCTTGTATGTTGAGGAAAATGTGGTGTATTTTTGAAGATATTGCGGCTTTATATCTATGTATTGTTAGGAGTTTGCATTAGTTTAAATGGCATATAGTTGGTAGTTGCATTTGTATTACACTATATATATGTAGGTTGCATCATGGCATGTAGTTTACATTTAGTTTAAAATCTTGGAAAATGCCTAATTGGGAGCCATGATAAGGGTAAATAGGTCATCATAGATACTTTTTTCTACTTAAGACTTTAGTTATTAGAGTAGTTTTGAAATACCCTAGATTGTGCCATACTAGTATATTTTGACTCATGAACTAAGGCCTAATCAAGAGTACTTTGTGATCATTTCTTGGCTACCGTTTATTCCAAGGTGACCTTTGAAGCCATGCAACCGTCCTACCAACTTCTACCATCAATATTATTTTACCAAAGAGAATGGGCAATACAAACGTAAAATTGAGTTCAAACGCCAAATGAAAGCCAAAAATTTTGCAATTTTGTAAATAGTCTTGGTCCTAGGCTTATGAGTGCAAATAGGACTTCTATACTCTTCTAGAGTGCCCTCATTACACATGGAGTCGCTCTCAATGTCACTTCGATGAGGATTTACATATTGTTGGTCACCGCCGCATTCCTTTCCCAACGATAAATTCCAAGGCCCAATCCAAATGTTATCAAAAATAGGCAAATAAATGTGCTAAATGTCAAATTTTACAAGAATGTGGGAAAAATAACCCAAGCAACCAAACTAAAAATGTGAAACTCAAACATCTTTCTTCCCTAATCTATTGATGGTCCCTATCCTTGTTGCATGGTTGAGAAGGGATGACCCTTCCACTTGTCTAGGCAAGAGGGGGAATTCCGCAATCCTCTAGTGTCTTCTAGAACCTTAAAGACCTCGATCTTGACGAAGCATTTAGTAATTGAGGACGAAAGTAACTAGTTTAACACCATTTGGAGGTAATTCACTTTTATCCTATTAAACTTAGTAGTTTGTAAAACTAGTGACTACAATGGAGTATATGCCCTTATTTTTGTTCCCTTTTAGTTTATTCCGCCATTTAGATGATGAGTGTGACTATTTTTTGTGGATGCATCTTATTACTTGTTTGTGTGCTTAATACTTGGATGTGTTGCCAATTTGGCAAGACCCCACTTGCCTTGAAAGAAGACATCGTACCTCATGGATGCCTTGTTGTGAGTCGAAGAGGCGGAGCGAGACCAACTAATTGTCTCGTGTCGGATATTCTATTGGGATTCCTACCTCATGGTCTGGCCCGACCGGTACGGTTTGGTCCGGTTCGGTTCACCGGGTCAAACCGATTTTGTGCAGCCCTAGTTCTAATGAGCAAGCATGAAGCGGAGACAAGACCAAGGACTTGTATACCAATAAAACAAGATTTTGGATGATTTGAGGCTAGCTCCCAAGACCCAAAGCTAGCTCCCACGAGTTTAGGGACAGCCAAGCAAATAGAGACATTGAGTAGGGAACTCGCCTGAGTTCAAGGAGAACTCGAGCGAGGCAAGAGCAGAACTCGTCCGAGCTCTAGGCCAAGATTTATTTTGCAACTCTGAACTCGCCCGAGTTCTCCATGTGCTCGAGCGAGGCGACGAGTCACCGCCTATACATCAATGCCATTAGTCTCTAGTCAAACCCTAATCTTGTATTAGTACAAATACCTCTCTTGTATCATTAAGAGAGAGAGCCCCAACTAGCAACCCTAATCATAGATCTAGTTTCCTAATTATCTTATTTAAACTTTCAAATATTGTAATCTTTCGAGAATTACTTCTTAATTCAATAGTTAATATTTATTTGTCTTAGAGTCTATTGAGTTTATTGAAGATTGGTGACAAAATCTTTATATATTCAAGGAATTCTCTTTTTTATTTGTTCATTTCTTGACTTGATATAATTTCTTAGTCCCTTCTTAGTCTTTCATTAATCCGTTGTTAATTACTTTGCTTAATCATCATATTTAGCTTAGTTGTTGTTATTAATAATGTCATTAGCATGTTGATAGTGATGGGTAGTGAGTAGTCTCTTAGATAGGATTAATGGGGGAGTAGGGAGATAATTAAAGGGTAGATCCATAATTGTTGAGTCTAAAAATTTGATTAAAGGATCTAGTTTCAACTTATTGTACATTACTTGTTTAATGACATGCTTGAGTGACAACTTGCATGATTCTCTACTTGTTTATACACTCCTATAAGATCGAGAGTCTTCGATTGCGTTAGAACTTACACTACGTTGGTGAATAGAACGGGTGTACGCCAAAAGCTAACCCGAATCGACCTAGGTAGGACAATTAGACCGAAACACTCGGCCATAGTGCGACTAGAACCTCAGTTCAATTTAGACGCATACTTATTGACTACTTAGTTTATCTTTCTCTACGAACCCGTAACACTTTGGTGCCTTTTATCCACTGTTTACACCTCGCATTTTAGCCTTTGCTTTCATTTCCGCATTTTTGCATTGTTAATAATTAGACCAAAACCCAAACCCAATTACTTGCGACATTAGAAACTACTTTAAGCAACGTATAAATTTTCTAAGTACCATCTGTCTTAGTGGATCAATCTCGACTTACTTGCTATACTAGTTAGTATTAGAGTTTATAAATATTTGTTTAATTGAGTGGACAACGACATGCTCATCAGAAGAAAGATTACAAATTGCTAAATGTAAAGATGAAAAAATGTTCAAACGTAATACTTATTTAGAATACAAAGATATATGGCCTAATTATTATTTTACAAAATCCTTAAATACTCCTTCCAAAAACTGAACTAACTAAGAATTTGTCCTTTATTTACAAATCAAATCCGGTCAAACGAATATGTCAGTTGATCGACAAAGGGGGGAACTCGATCGACTCATCAAACTTCCTCATTTCTTCATCTTTCTGTGGCGAGGACAAGTTGCTCGATCGACTTATGGGACTGTCAATCGACTACGAGGTCCAGTCGACCGACCACTTTGTTCCAATATCAACTCCTCCTCGGCTCTACTTCGACAAAGCTTCCAAAAAGAACAATTTCTGCATTCCTCTAGCAATTTACGATCAAGGACATAACTTCTATCACCTTTGTTGACGGGATTTGGCTTTGATATGCACATATGGGCTCATAACCTGCATAAGTCACTACATACACCCAAAGTACCAAATACGGGGAAGATAATAGCAAAATGATTATATAAATGCAAAAAAAATGCATGCTAAATAAGAGAATTAATGCATATATAAGGCACACATCAAACCTTCCGAAACAAAACCTTTGCTTGTCCCCAAGCAAGCAACATATCAAATACAAAGTAGGGGACATGTGGAGCGATATAGAACTCAGAGCTCTAGATATACCAATGACTCACCCAAAAAGCAAATATGCAAAAGTCAACACCAGCCAATGCCAAGCAAACAAATTCTAAAGCGGGAAAAGCACAAAATCAAATGCAAAACGAGTACATCCATGACAATGTTACTTAACCGATGACCTTGCAAGACTTATACATGTCAGTTAGACTCATTGCAGTTTCACTCCTCACTCATTATAAAATTAGGGTGAGTATAATGTAAGATAAAAGGAAATGAGCCACTTATTACCTAACTATGACTTATGAAAATAGGCCTGCAATCTAACAGGAAACGATATTTACCAACCGTACATCTGCTTTTTTTGTGTAACAAAATCTAGCTTCATGTTACTTTAAATTCTTATCTATTTATCTAAATAATACCTCTGTCTCTAGAAACTCTCTCCAAATCTCTCTCTAAAACAAATCCCCTTAAATTCTCTTTGTAACCTCCACCTTCCCCATTCACCCACCACCCCTTCTCTGCCTGCTCCGTCGCCGGAGTGGGGCCGCCCTTGGCCTATCTCCGGCGATGCTCCCTTTATCAATCATTATTTTTAATCTCTCATCCATTTTTTCACTTATCCAATTAGATTCGAATTTGTTCTTGGTTTTGTGTGTCAGTGTTGATGAGTATAGCTCATTCGGTTGCGTCATTGTTCTATGTGGTCATGTTTTAGGTCATATTTGGTGATCCCCCCATTCCCCCACCAATCGGTCCCATTTTATTTACCACTAGTATTTGTCAGTGTCATCCTTTAATTTGGTCTGGTTGCATGTATGGCGGTGGTCCTTGGAGGTGTCGTTTGAGGAAACGAGTGTCTTTTTATGGTCTTTGATCCGCCTAACGGATTTGTTGTTGGGTCATTCTTCTACTGTTTTTGTTGTATGCATGTGTCTTGGGTGTTTTTCAGTCGGTTCTTGGGAGATCTTTCGCTGACTTTTTGGTCATTGTTGGGTTCGTATCTATCATTGGATTGGTGGTGTTGGGTGGGGTGTGTTGATTTTATTTGGATTGTGGGGGTTTGAGTTAGCCTGAGTTGGGTCTTTGGTATGGTTGGCTAGTATGGAGGTGGTGGTTTAATTTTTATCGATGTCGTCACTAGTTAATTTTCTGTTTTGTTTTTATGTTATAATAATCTCCTTTAATTGGAGTCGTTCTTATAGTCTTGGGGCACTTTCGAGGTTATTGGCTAGGAGATTGGTTGGGGTGAGCTCTCTAGTCCTTCGTTTCAGTTTACTTGGTTCTTGGGGTTGTTGGTCTTTGGACTGTTGGGATCGATTACCACGGTGTAGGAGATTCTTCTCCGCTGAAGACAAGCTTGTTCGTCTCGTTCTTCCTCTTTTCTTTCTACGCTCGTATGGCGTAAGTGCACCTGGCCCGTCCCGTTGGCCTCAAGGAATTGTTAGTAATGCTGTTCACGTGGGCGACATTGCTCGTGTTCAACCTATTCTTCATCGTCCTGCCCTCGTTACTCCCGTTTGCTTTGTTTTATTCTTAATTTTAATAAATGTTTCTGTAATCTTTATGTTTGGCTTTGTTGCACTAGATTTGCTAGTCGGGCTTCTTGTGCAACTTAGTCGTTTAGATTGTTCTGTAACTTTTAGGGTATTATAATCACCCTTTTTCATTCTGACCAAAAAAAAATTAAAAAAAAATCTAGCTTCCTCAAAACTTTCATGGGGCTTGGTGTTATATAAGTTCTTTTTGCTACAGCAAAGGACAACGTGAGTCCGCCTCTGATTAAAAGGGTTATATAAGTCTCAAGTGTTAGTTATGCACCACATCAAAAATACGTTTAAAACTAGTGAGGCTTTTTTTTTACAATAAAACTAGTGAGTTTGTGCAAGAGAAACAAGTAATAGTAGTTCACAAATCGACCCCTTTACAAAATACTAGTATCACAAATCGACCCCATTACAAAATACTAGTATCTCGCAATCCATCCTTCACAAAACTTGAAGATATAATTGTATCATTTTGTTTTGTGTATTTCTAACTCCACAATTACGTTTCCTTGCGACCACATCATTAGATAGATCAAATGAAGAAAAAAAAATAGCACAAAACACTAAAGAAACATCACTATAAACTATACCTAGCCTTACCTTACATTAAACGAAATTAAGGAATCAACCTACAATAGATACTGCGCTATCGAAGAGTGTTGAATTTCATTACCACCCTCTAAAATGTATAATGAAAATGTTACACAATGGTGAGAGAATTTAGCTAGTGTTTTCGAAATAATCAAGGACACTTGGGCTTTCTCCCAGGGCCACCATAGAAGAAATGTTGGCCCCAATCAGTATCATAAGAACTCTTGATATCATAACAATTATTGTTCTCAGCAAGGGTTTGTATATCTTGGGCCGTGCTAAGGCTATTGTCGGAATCCACAATCTGAAGATTTCTGAAGTAACTGGCTTTGCCAAATCCATCTTCAGCAAACTGACCTGAACCCATTTGGGTTGATGTGTGAACCCCATTTGCTCGTGTGTTGACCACCTCACCTCCCCACTCCACCATGGTCGCGTGATCTGCAAGGTGAGTGAACAATTCTGCTGGCCAGTATCCTACTAGTGTCCCCTCTCCAAAGCTCATCCAACAATTCCCGAGTTTCGGATCCTGCCATTATTTCATAAAATATTGAAGTAGTAATTCATAAGAATTTTAAGAAAATTAATTAAAAGAAGAGGGTGATCAGACCTTCCAAATAAGGATGGAGATATCAAATTGGTTGTTAGAGGAAGAAGAAACAGGGGAAATTGCAGCTCCGATGGCAATTATGGTGTTCATTTGTATGAATCCGGCACATAAGAGATTGTAGCATCATGTTGCTTGGTATGAATCACTCTGCATGTAACATATATACAGTAAACATCTTTGATCACCAAATATGCATTAGTTAAAAAAGGAAACCACTTAGTAGTAAATAGATAACATGTGAATTTGAAAGATGAAAAACATGCTATTGATCTCACAATCAATATTGCAATAAATAAAAATAGTAAAGTAAAGGATGGTAGACGAATATCACATGGATGTATGATGCACATAATTACATTGGTTGAGTGCTAAAATAAATGCTTTTCTTCATTTCCTCTGATGGGTTGGGAATCATGAAATTATACTTTGCATTAACGGCTTTCATCATCTACTAACTATATTCAAGTATAATAATATCACAAATTCTCATTTGTAACGACGTTATTCGGTCACAAGTTAAGGAGCAAGTGGGAGGGGGGCTCTGAGAGGTCACAAGCAAGACGGTCTGTAATCATAGACATTACCTCTTATCATCGGCATTGTGGTACCACTTTAGATGCTAAACTTCTGAGTGATTTATCATATATCTCAAATTCTCAATAATGTTTCTCTCATATTTAACAAATATAGTTAAATGGGTACAACGGATATAAATTTGTAACTAAGATACTAAGCAAATTAATTAAATTGTAGACAGTAATGATTCGATTAGTTTGCATAGCGTCATAGTAATTATTGTCGTAAACCCTTTCCTTATTTTCGAGCAGCGGCTTCAACTGAATAAGTTTGACATTGTACTCTATATATTCATTTGGAAAGCAGGAAGGTTATTGCATTATGGATCTCATTAATTAGAATGGAAGTTGACTTTAAGGAAGTAGTAGTAGTAGTAGTACAACTTAAGTGAGGCATGTACTTTAGATTTAAGGTTGACATTGTAGAGAATATAAGGCAAATAAACCCTCCGTCCCGGTCATTTGTTGTCTTTTTCTATTTCGGGGTGTCTTAGTGAGTTGTTGTCCTTTCTATTTTAAGAATAAACTTGATGAACAATTTGATCATTTACACTCAATTTGTTCCACTTGTCATTTAGTAATTGGACGCATCCTCTTTCCTTGGTCTTTGTGCCAAAACCAAAGGACAACAATTAACCGGGACGGAGGGAGTAATATCTTAGCATAGAATATTTAGTCTATCTTTTAATTATAGAAATTATAGTATTGTAATTATCTCTTCCTTATTTACTTGCTTGTATTACGGCTAGATCATAACAATTAGGTTAGTTTAGCACTTGGTATATTAGTATATATATGTACAATTATCATTAATGTAAGGTATGCAATTCTATTCAATAATATTCAACCGTTCATAATTCTATCATGGTATCGAGCCTTTGATCCGACAAAACTTCTCAAAAAAAAATTTATTTTTCGTCCTTCACCATGGCCAATTCTGGTCTCTCCTTTGCCAATCCAAATGAACCCAATTCTCCCTGTATCCTAATCAACTTCAACAATTGCACAAAACTTACCCCAAAAACGTACCAAACCTGGAAGACACAAGTCGCTGATATCCTTTATGGTTTCGATCTCCTTAATTATGTCGATGGTACCTTTCCCAAACCCGACTCCACCCTCACTGTTGCGGACTCTAAGACGTCCCCCAACCCTGCCTATGCCACTTGGATGCGTCAAGATAGTCTTCTCAAAGGAGCTATCCTTGGCACCCTTGACCCAGCCGTCTCCCCCTCATTCTCAAGGCTACTACCTCCCACGAGGTGTGGTCTATCCTGTCCAAAACTTATGCTAACCCCTCTCGGGGTCATATTCTCCAAATCAAGAATCGTTTTGATAACCTCAGCAAAGGCGATCTCTCCGTCTCTGACTATATGCAAGCTGTCCACTCTTACACTATTGAACTTGCCCTTCTCGGTAAGATTATCGACAATGAAGATATTGTTGATCGTGTCCTCAAAGGACTCGATTCCAACACCTACAAACCTGTGATTGATATTGTCCGTGCTAGTGACAATCCCATCGGTTTTGAAGCTCACATGAGAAGCTTCTTATCCATGAGCTTCTCCTACAAACGTGACTATCATAATGTGGTTTTTCTCTCTCCTCCTGCTCCACGCACCACTTGTCCATCTACCTCTGTCGATCCCCAAACTGCAACTGCCCCTCCGCCTTTCCTCCAACTCGTCCTATCTCCTGAATAGTAGTGCCACGCATCATGTCACAAATGACGGTACTGATGAGCTTATAATTGGTGATGGCTCTAATCTCCCGATCTCTCATATAGGTTCTTTTTCTATTCCTATTAACTCTTCTTCTTCGCTAATCTTTAACAACGTTCTATATGTTCCTACTATTCTCACAAAATCTTAACTATTTCTCAACTTTGCACTGATAACAATGCCTTTGTGGAATTTTCATCAAATTCTTTTCTTATTAAGGTCAAAGCCACGAACAAGGTTCTTCTCCAAGGATCAATTAATCGTGGCATCTATGAATGGACTCTGAGCTCTCCAAGTGTTCACGTTGGTCTTGCCGCTCCCACACTAGCATGTCATCACCGTCTTGGACACCCATCTATCCCTATATTTAGTCGTCTATGTCGGCAGATTAATTTACGTATTAATTATCACATTAGTCATTGTAACTCTTGCGAGATAAATAAAAGTCATAAGCTCCCTTTTTCCGTTTCTACATTAATTACTCATGCTCCTCTTGGCCTTATTTTTTCGGGTGTTTGGACATCTCCGATTCATTCTATTGATAATTACAAATATTATGTTGTTTTCGTAGATTACTCCACCAAATATATATGGCTCTACCCACTTAAAAATAAGTCTGATACTGCACCAATCTTTCAACGTTTCCGCGCTCTTGTCAAAAAAAATTTTAATCGACCTATACTTCAATTCTACTCCGATAATGGTGGAGAATTCTTAAATTAACACCATCTATTACATCTAATTGTATTGCTCACTTAACCTCTCCTCCTCACACTCCCGAGCACAATGGCTTTGCGGAAAGGCGACACCGTCATATTGTTGAGACGGGCCTATCTCTCCTTTCTTACGCAAATCTCCCTCCCTCATTCTGGTCCTATGCATTTTCTACTGCTTCTTATTTGATAAATCGGTTACCTACACCTACACTACAATACTCCTCTCCCTTTAAAAACTGCTTGACCACCCCTTAAAAACTTTGTCGCCAATTTGGCCACCCCTTATAAATTTGGTCACTACTCACATAGCCGCCCTTTACAAAATTGGTCACTCATGACCACCCCTTACAAACTTGGTCATCCACGTGACCGCCCTTTCACAAACTTGGTCATTCACACAATTAACCTTTTTAACTTTATCGTTCTCCTAAAAACTCCTAAAAATTTTTGCCACAACTCGCTCGGTCAAACACACTCAAATCTCGTTATCTATTCTTCCCTTTTTTTTCTACAAAAAAAAAAAACAAAAAACAACAAATTCTCATCCCACACCCAAAAAAAACACAAAAATATTTAGTCTCTCTCTTTCAACCCATCTACACCTCCGGATCTCTTTCTCATATACACTTTCACTCTCTTGGTAACCCGGTTGACAATAGTTTCAAATCGCGCAAAACCCAATCTGCCAAATTTTTCCAACCAACCCTCTGTATCATATCCAAACTTTTCAATACTCTACTGATTCAATTACATATATACTTTATTCTACACACTACTTTTGATCCATTATCCTCATCATTATCAAACCCACAATAAACCCAATTCGAGCCACCATGACTCGGACCCAAGTAATCACCGCAACACCGCCTTTGCTCACTACTCTGCTCGCACGTTTTCCCCTGACGCTCTGACCAGAAACCATCCATCGTCGCAGCCATCTCCGGACTGCACCACCTCTGCCCCACTTCATTGGTCTCACTGTACTCGCCCTCGTCTTCTTATCTTACTTTCCGAGATCGTACTTTCCGTTCCGTCGTCCGTCTTGCGAGGGCATGTAGAGAATATAAGGCAAATAATATCTTAGCATAGAATATTTAGTTTATCTTTTAATTATTGAAATTATAGTATTGTAATTATCTCTTCCTTATTTACTTGCTTGTATTACGGCTAGATCATAACAATTAGGTTAGTTTAGCACTTGGTATATTAGTATATATATGTACAATTATTATTAATATAAGGTATGCAATTCTATTCAATAAAATTCAACTGTTCATAATTCTATCAGACACTATCACACTATAATGAAAACTTTCCCATGTGGTTATCCTCACAGAACTTCATTCTTCTAATCTTATAATGTTATTATTATTATTACTATATTATGCATCTTCTTTTAATTTAATATTACCAAGTATAATTCTACCCATTTATTAGTCAAAGAATTGATACTTGGTATATCATAATTTATTATTAGTAAGACGATATGTACTTATAATAATCAATATATACATATAAAGAAATGCAATAAAGGAAGAGATGTTACCGTCCAATAGGTGAATAATCTTGACCTGCTATCACCATAAAGCTCCGGACTGACCTGACTAATAGAATCATCAAAGCCTTAAGACTTGCAACTCCTTTTTAACAACCATTAATAATTGATTCCATACTTTGTAGAGTAGTTGGGAAATGTAGATAGTTGTCCATTTAAGGCTCTATTTAATAAAATTGCGATTATTAAGTAGGAAGTTGATGATCTAAGTTCAAGTAGTACCTGCCAACCAGCTTCGATGATGTTAAGATCCGAACCATCAAAGTTACCCGATAGTACCCAAATTTGAGACAAACTAAACTCGTTTATTTCTTCAATTGACGGATCCCATACGTTCATTGTTGCCCTTGCTCCGTATATTTCTTCTAATATCCCCGTGTATGCAATTGCATGCTATTTAACTACATTTGTACAACTATGCTAGTCAGTTACTACTAATTTTGATGAAAATTTATTAATGATGATCAAGACTGAATTAATTACCTCATGTCCATTGCCACTAACAACATCAGGAGCATCAATGCGGCGATCTAGGGGAAGTGATTGTGGTCGTTTCTTGCCAAAATGATACAAAGACTTGGCCCTCAACACATCATGCACCGTGCTACTTCGTATTGGAACCGTGTTTTTTGGACACCTTGTTCCATTGAGGTGCCACATTTGGAATTCTACCTCTTTTATCTTATCTTTCTTATTCTTCTACTGACTAGCTTCTTCTTCTTCTTCTTCTTCTTCTTCTTCTTCTTCTTCCATTTTCATTTTTGGCATTGTTGGTGCCACTTTCTGTCACATTATTATTATTATTATTATTATTATTATTATTATTATTATTATTATTATTCCAAGGAGCATGAATTGGAGTAATAAGTTTATGGTAAAAAGTTGATTGTAATTCAGTAGATTTTAGCTCAATCAAACCTGAATCTTGTGATTCTTCAAAAGGGGATGATCAAAAGCAGGCTGTTTTTTTATATGAACGCAATTTATAGTGTCTACATCAGGACTCTGATATTGGAATACAAGATTAATTAGTCGTTTCGAGAATTAACAATATGACAGTATGCATTAAAGAAGAGCAAAATGGTGCTGAAATACAACAAACAACCAAACAAACAAACAAACAAACCTGAATGCTTAACACAAGAAGCTTGTTAATCTCATCAATATGCTTCTCAATTCTTTCAAGTCTCAACTTACTAACTTTTCTATATTTTGTCAAGTTTAACCCAATAACAACTGTAAATCTTCCCAAAAATAAACCAAATAATAATAGTAGCACCATAAAAATAAAATTACAAGAATAATTCACAGTATTCTTCTTTCTGCAGATAAAAATACCCATTTCCTGGATTTTTATTTTATTTTTTATTTTGCTGGTCTATTTCACAATAATTATTAGTTCAATATAACTTGAAGAGGAACAAAAAAAAACAAGAAGAGCAAAATGGTGCTGAAATAAAAGCAGAGTAGCCTTGTTTTTTTTTTTGAACAAAAATAATAAAAGTAATGTTTTTGTGTATTAAATGTGAGAAAGAAAGGTGGGTGTGAACTTAATAAAAACTCTAAAATCAGTGGAGCAGAGAAATTTCAATGCTTTGAAGAAAAGAAGCAGGATCATCATTGCATTTGCATTAACCTCATAGTATTGCATTGGAGTCATATCATGCACTACTAAGAATTAAATTCTAACAGGCAAAAAAAAAATAGTTAATGCGTTATTTAATTTGTTTGGAAGGGTGGGGTTTGGATATGTACTAAAACGGTAAGTTTTGCTTAAGACGGACACTATCCATTATATAGAGAGAAAATGAAGGAAAAAATAGTGTGTTGAAACTTGAAAGGTATAATTGTTAGAACTTAGACCACCCCCAAGCGAGGTCACCAACCGGGTCGTGACCTTGTCGGGTCATGCTAATGACCCCTTAAACTAGGATTAAGAATGTAATTTGGGTGACCTTGAACAAGTGAGGGTCATTGGGTGACCTTGAGTTGAGAATGGTGACTTTGTTGGTGACCTTGTATGTGGCATCATTTGGTTGGTTGTTGGACAAAGATAAAAGAGAAAAAGGACTGAGTCCAAAGAAATGTGCCTGAGTCTTCTGCCATTTCTGCAAAAAATAGGAAGATTGAAATATTGATTAATATCTAAAATAATTGAAAATTATATACCAAAATAAAAATAAAAAATATATGAACATATCAAATACGGTTATATTTTTTAATTGCCAATAAAATAAAGTCAATTTTGACATATTTTAACCCACTCTAACTAAATCGGATTATACCTGGAAATATAGAGCTGATGGGCGATGGTGATGATGGTATTCGACGATGGTGATGCCCGATTGTGGATGATGATGATGGTGATGCGATAATGGTGATGACTGCCATGGAGCGATGGTTATTTATTGATTTATTTGCTTCGAGGAAGTAATAAATTAGAGAACGACCTTGATTTATTTGTTTATTTGGGATGGAGAATGAAGGAGATGATGAATTGATTTGGGATATAAAGTGAATTTGATGATATTTAATTGATTTAATTAAAGAGAAGATGATAATTGAGGTTAAGATCTCAGAGAATCAAACTACTAGTTTTGTTGGAGGTTTGCACTTGACTTCGAGTGAAAAGTCTAGAGAAGATGATAATTGATACGTTTTGGTGTGAGGATGTGGTTTAAAGACGTCCATATTTTGTCCCTTTTTTTTATTTTGATTTTTTCAATTTTTTTTTTCTTAATGCCCGGATAAAAATTAATACGGTATTTTTATATGTTGGATCACGTACGAAATAAAATTAAAATACTTATGAGATTAGAGTAGTTCTTAGTTTGTTGAGATATTTACAAAATTTCAAACATAAGTTATTTATAATTTGTGAATAAATATTAATTGAAAAAGTAAGAGAAGTTTTGGTGGGCATTGAATGTGTTAAATGATTGGAAATATTGAAAAGTAGAAAATGATGTGGTTGGTGACCTAGGTCGCGACCTTCTGCTTGGGAGAGTGAAAGTCGGTCAAGATTAATAAGGTGTGATTAAGAGGAAATTTTTTGGTGACCCGATTAGGTCGACCTTCTGCTTGGGATGGTCTTACAAGAAGAGGAAGAGAGGGACAAAGACTTATTCCAATGGTTGGAAAAACGGACTTGCTTGCCATTTTTAAAAATTGTAAGCTAGTAGCTCAACCATTAAAGTTGTACACATAGATTAGCTTTGCTCAAATAATTTCAAGCTAGTAGCTCCATGGAGCTACTTGCTTAAATGGACCCACAAGAAAAATATAACCAATAGAAAAAAGTTGTCTCATTTATAAAGTTTTTATTTTTTATTTAGAAATTAAGAATTAAATAAATAAATAGAAAAGTGTGTTAGTTAGGTCTCATCAAGCTAATACTAAATTGGCTTTACCATTGGAGTAACTTGTAGCTTGAAATTGTTGTTGCTCAAAAAAAAGATGTGGTAAAGGTAAGCTAATACCAACTAGCTTACCATTGTGAATGTTCTAACTATGCACCAGCTTAATTTAATTACACCTTCCCAACTTTAATTCCTACAATTTCTTTAATGACATTTTTTATCAGTTTTATCTGCCAACACACTGACTGACTTGAAGTAAGGGCATTAATTAATTTTGCTTCAAGCACCACCAATCTTTCTGGTTGTACAACTACTATTTTATTTTATTGAAATAATGCTACACTTTTTATTATTACTTCTACCAACATGATGAGAATAGATGATGAATATGTATGTATCTGCAATGCCCGTTTTTAGTTGCATCCACATTCCACAAGTTGTTCATGCATTGGAAAGTTCAAGAAATTGATGGCTCATTTAATTAAAAGTTGTGTATCCTCATGTTTGACTAATAACTTTGTAGTAGTTGGGGATAAATAAATTAGTGTATATCCTTTTATTAATTTATATAGAGACATCCAGATAGTTTAACTTGATAACGACCCGATTTCAAGCTTGGCTTTGCTCCGTTTTTTCTCATGAAACAAAGTTCGAGCTTAAGCCGATCTCGGGCTTACCCGAGCTTGAAAAAATTATGTTCATTACCATACTCGCGAGCTTTATCCCGAGCTCGGGCCAAGTTCGAGCTCAATTCGAGCTCATATATAATTGTTAAGTTATTGTTTTTTTTTCTTATCTTTCAATATTTTTAGAAACCTGATTCCGAGGTTATATTGGGTAAATCAATGAAAACATTTGATATTGTTATACAAAGTTTAAAGATATAATCATGATAAATCAATCAATATATATAACTAAAGAAGGCTTTTTTTTTTCTAATTATACTATTAGCATTAGAAGTAGGAGATAATTAATTATTTACAATTTTTCTATTATAATTAGGAATATAATTTTCCTATTAGAAATTAGAATTAATTAATTATTTTACAATTTTCCTATTAGAAATAGGAAATAAATTAACAATTTATTAAGGCTTTTTTTCCTAATTATACTATTAGAATTAGGAGATAATAATTATTTAAAATTTTTCTATTATAATTAGGAATATGATTTTCCTATTAGAAATCAGAATTAATTAGTTATTTTACCATTTTATTATTAGAAACACTAAATAAATTAATTATCTACAATTTATCAATATTAAAAAACTATTCATTAATATTTGTTCACTTTTTTATTAAATAAGAAGGAAACAAGCATTTGATATATTTATAATATCCAATTTTATAATCACTTTCGATTAAAAAAGAGGTATTATGAGGCTAAAAGGCCCTAGGCCGAACTAGGTTGTGACAAATGTGCATGCGTAATACGTACTACATGGAATTTACTCATTTAAAGAGTAAAATGACTGCTGAAATATGCCCTACGTCTTTTGTTATTGCTAATGTTATATTTAATTAAACATATTACGAAGTTTATTTTTCAAATGTCATATATATTTCTCCTACTAATTTTAAAGTTATTTCTCTCACAATACACTTCAACTTCTATTGATAATTTATTATATAATATTTACATTCATTTGTCATTATATAAAAGTATATTAATCAAAATTTAAATAAAATATTCACAAATTATTGATAAGTACAAAGGTTGACATCTATTTTTCAAGGAGTATTAAAAGATATAGAAAGTTGTTGCTAATTTGCGAATCGAAATATCATATTATGACAAATGAGTAATTGTTTTGAAAAACTTTATTGTGCGATTGTTTTACAATTTAAAGTAAAAATGATACCACGAGTAATAAAATAGATTTGAATGAGGCTTAAAGGTAAATTAGATACACTTATTATAGAAGTATAAGGTTAAGATTCAATTCAAGCAACGATCAACATTTAAAAAAAAAGTCATGGAAAACACATAAAAGGGTAAGAGTAGTCTTTCCGTAACATAGTGAAGATCGTCTCTCTCAAGCTTTTCTTCTGACAAATTTACATGCATAAAAAAACGGTACTATTCAATTATATATAGCAAACTAATTATTGTTGATGCTATATATTTTTATTTGTGTGTAAACTGAGCACATCATCACTATAATAGGGAGAGATACGAATTGGGGAAAGGTGAAACATATTCGTCATGCATAATACGATGCTTTAACCACATTCAGGCAAAAATATAAAAATAAATGAAAAATTTAAACCTAAAAGGGGGTCACGTACTTGTCAACTCTTCTTTAGTTCTCTACTGCATTAATATTCTCATGAAGTTTATGACATTTATTTCATATTAATAAAAAAAATGATTATACTGCTTCTTACAATTTGTGATTTATAACTTTTAGCTAACTTATTTGAACTTACTTAAATTTATATTTTTAAGTGAAGAATATTAATTATAAATATGATAAAGATAAAGTTTGATCTTTAATTTCCTCGGAGATAAAAAAAACTCATTTTTATTTTCTTAAAATATATTAATTAAAGGTCATAATGTAAAATAGAAAATTACACACAATCTAATATTTCAATATGTCGATGATCAACACTCAAAATAGCACATTTGTTATTTAAATAGTGTAAAAACTCTCAAAATGCTAAAAAAAAAATGCTCAATCTGCCGTTATCAAACAAAACCTAAGTTTCTGCAATTTTTTTGTCATGTTCAACTTAATCTTTACGGGATGTAAAAATGATGAAGTTCATAAAATAGCGGTTAGTTTTCTGTTAGTTAGATGGACTTTTTAAGAGAGAGATGAAAGCTTTGCATTTTAGACCGTTTTATGTGTGAACCGAAGGGATTAAGTAGTGGGCTAAAGGTTGTTTCGAGTGGGAGTGAGGTTGATTGCGACGAGTTGGTTGACTAAAGTTTTTCCTTACTAGATCTAGAAAGGGGATAATAATTGTGAGATAATAAAATTTGAAGAAAAAAGGACAATAAAAATGAGATGGAGGTAGTAAGATTTATTTATGCAGAATGAAATAAATAGCAAAGTTCGTGTATATATATAATATTCAAACTTATTCAGTTTACAAACATAGTACCCAAACACTTTGTTTTGAATATCTGGAATGAAGGTAGGGGAGGGGACGAGAAAAAGACTAGGAAGGGAAAGGGAGAGAGATAAGAGGGAAAACTCCTTCTTAAACTTTTCTTTGTTGAGGGAGAAATAAATTGTCTTCGATAAGGAGACGAGGATCCATATCATCTGGAGTAAAGATTGGTGTTTCATGGAGGTGAATGTGATTTATGACTTCTTAGATGTAAAACGTGGCGGAAAGGTAGTGATAGTGGTAGTGGATTGGAGGTTGTTTCAAGTAGTAAGAACTAATTACACTTTTGTGATGTTTTTTATTTTGCGGTTAAATTAGTGGGGTGGAGGGAGGGTGCATTTGTAGAGGGTGATGAGTTTAACGAGGATAGTGAAAATAAATAAGGTTATTTATCAGCAAAATATCGCCTGCGTTAAAACATATAGGTAACATGAATAATAACAAAAAACCTCAAATGATCATACTGATAAACTTAATCTTGACCCCATCAATCCAAATTAAAGTAAATCTTAATTCTAACAACATTGTCGAGAGTAAGGGTTAGTTTCCATTGGATTGTGGATTTTTCTAGAAGTGGGGGGTTTAGTTTTTCACTTGGTTGGATAATTTGAGAGAAGTTTCGAAGACAAGGATCGATCTTTCAAGGGATAAGATTGTTTTAGATCATGTGTTTGAATAGGGAAGAAAAATAGGGTTCTGCATGATAGATTTTGTTTCAAATGAGAAGATGAGGGTAAGACTATTGTTATAGGGGGTGTCATAAGCAGCCCCAGCCATGTAGTATTGCGTTGGAATTTGGTTCACATTCAAAGGTACGTCTATAGTTTGACCGGAAGATATAACATTTAACTACCTGTAAATGTTGTTGCATAACTACCATTTAACCCAACAATGATCAAATTATGGAGGAGATTTGTTGCATCATTGAGTTGATTATGCAAAGTAGATATTACTGTTTTCTTTGACCAATTGAAAAACAAACAGGTATTAATGAACAAAATCTAAAAACTCTCAGTCCCAAGTATCATATATATAAACTTCTTATTGGTTTTATTTTCCTAAAAAAATAACATTGTCGAGAGCAAGGGTCAGTTTTCATTGGATGGTGTATTTTTCTAGAAGTAGGGCTTTAGTTTTTCAATTGGTTGGATAAATTTGAGATAATTAAGTTTCGGAGATAAGAATCGATCTTTCAAGAGAGAGAGGGAGAGAGAGAGAGAGAGAGAGAGAGAGGGTGTCATAACCACCCTAGCCATGTATATAGTATTGTGTCGAATTTGGTTCACATTCAAACGTACTTCTATAGTTTGACCGGGAGATATAATATTCTAATTACCTCTAAATGTTTTTACATAATTACAATTTAATCCAGCAATGGATAATTATGGTTGTTATTCAAAAGACGGAGATTTTTTGCATCATTGAGTTGATTATGCAGAGTAGATATTATTGTTTTCCTTGACCAATTGAAAAACAAACAGGTATTAATGAACAAATTCTAAAAACTATCAGTTTAAGTATCATATATATAAACATCATATTGATTTTATTTTCCTAAAAAAAGTATTTTATTAATCAAACACTCTTTTATTCTTATGTCAATATTATGTTAACGGGAATTGTTTGTTGGTCATGCGGCATACATAAAATCTTAAACATGAACGATTTATTATATGTCTATATTCCATTTTATTATGAAATTTATCACACATTATTTTAATATCCGTGCAACGCACGGGCAAGAAAACTAGTATTTTATTAAAAAAAGGAGCATATTACACACATGTACAAACCGTTCGCACAAGCTGTTTCGTATCATTATCATTGTTCTATTGGCTTATATGTTTTCGTATCACTTCTCATGATGATTAACATATTATCTCACATGTTCATATTCTTCTGACAACCCCCAAGTAGGAGTATTAAAAGCTCAATTATAATGAAAACAAAACAATTATGACGACAGAAACATGATATTGCATAAATGTTTACATTAGGACCCTTTCAAAAGAAAACGGTATCAAAAGTACTAACAAATAAAATTCAAACCTCACACATTACCAAAGTTGTCACTCTCAAATCGATTGATAGAGCTTGGTTACGATGTTGCGACAGTGTTTGTTGAAGGGATATAATTTGCCCATGGTTTGTTATTCAGCATTGAGGAAGTCGCGCTATTAACTTACGAAGGTAGGGTGGATCAAATAATGATCGAGAAGGTGGAGATGATTTGGAACTCTAAAAGTAAGATTGATAGTTTTGTTGTCTATGTTTCCTTAGTTATTACTCCCTCCTAACTCTTATCCACTATTTTCTTCCCTATTTTCTTCAAAGATTATTCAGATTTTCTTCTTCTTTCTTATTTTAGAAATCTTTACTCTTATTTTATTCATTTCTTTTTCCTATCACCAAACCCTACTCGACTTTTTTACTCATATTTTATTATTTTCCTTAATATTTTGACCCCACAATTCTTTATTTAATTCCTAATTATTCATCTCTCTCCCCTATCACCAAACCCCACAACCGTTTTACTCCTATTTTATTCTTTTCTTTAATCATTGTGCCCTTAGCAAAAGGAAACAATATGGAGAATAGAAGGGAGTATTATGTAACAAAGAGAGGGTAAATATTACATTTAACCACTTGTACAATAATACAATGTTGAGTTTAACATATTGGTTCTTTTTTTTTTTTAACAGAATTTGCATACAAAATAACACAAAATATTGAAGGATAAGTGAATTGCACTTATTAAAATTGATGTGGCTCAATTGCACATACAAGCAAATCTTTGAGGGTGATTTGCAAACTTTTCCCGATTTTAAAGCGACATAAGAATGACAGATTTGTTGGACGAAGGTTTGCCTCTACCTTGCTAATTAGGCGAACAATTTATCAACAATGTATCATAAAACCAATAGGAGAAAAGCCCAAGCAAAAGCATTTAGATATTAAGTTTTTAATTTTATTTTGATAACTTTATACTTTATAATGAAAATTAACATATTTAAATATATAATACTCCCTCCTATTCTAAATAACTCTCTCTATTTCCTTTTTCGTCTATTCACAATACTCTCCATATTTCCTTATTTGGCAAACATTTATATTTATTTTAATCACCTCACCCCACAACAATACCCCACAATACTCATACTTTATTTTATTTTAATCACTTTACCCCACGATAATCCTTATTTTAATCATCTTACCCCCACAATAATACTTATTTTAATCACACAATACCTTTTCTCTCTCCAAGCTCCTACCCCACTCCAATACTTTATCATATAATACTCCCCTCCCTTAATTTCCGTGCCTCCATGAAAGGGGAGAATTATGTAGAATAGGAGGGAGTAATATCAGGCTATTAAAATAAAAGTATTATTTTATATTTTTTTTAAGTAATTTTGTTGGGCCTTTTGTTATTATGTTAGTCTTACCTAAATACAGGTCTTATAGAACAATTTGTGAATAGAAAAAGGGACGAGGGCTAGCTAACAATGACACCACACAAACCCAACATTAATTATGGGCTTGAATTGAGGCTTAATTGGGTTGGCATTTGATTAAGCTATCTAAAAATAAACCCGACACAAATGACCTGTTTACTAAATTAATTCTAAGAAGATGACACGAAATTAACGGGTTAGGGTTAGGCTTGATGACCCAAGTGGGTCGACATGAACACGCCACAAAATTTAATTGGGTCGGGTTTGGGTTGAAGGGTTTATGACACGTTTACATATGACACGAACACGAACCCAACACGACCCAATTTGTTTGTCAGATCTAGGGCTAATAATTAAAACCAACATTTTTCATACAAGTCATTCTTATATTTCAAGTAACATTAGTATTCATCAGAAATGAGCAAATGTTGTAAAATGTATCGTTCAAAAGGGGCTTTTCGAAATGAATTTTAGAGTAAAATTTATAAGTAGATGAAATCAACTACAATTTGGTCTCACAAGAAGATGAGTTCAAAAAATAAGGATGTGAGGCCATGTTATACAATCTCATACAACCACTATACCAGAGTACCAAATAAGAACATTATAGAAAACAAAAACCCAACACAGCACCGAAAACAGTTTCGAGAAAAACAATGGGGTTGATAAGCACCCTGCGTATTCCATTTAATGTCTGCGTTAAGGGTAAAACAATGTAATATTATATCATAATGCAAGGAGAATCGCTATCACACTGAGACATAATGGATGTTGCGGTTTTAGGGAGCTTCACACAGCCAAAAATTACTCTCGGGTAACCTATTTACAGTTACCGATTGAGGGCCAGCATTAGTGTATCCAAAAATAATGGATATGCTTGCCCAAATGTGTTTCATGTATAGTAACTCGTACGCATAACTATGCTAGGCAGAAGGCACCACGATTCACACGCCATGCAGTAACCATTTTAACTGCAACCCCATCCATTCTGCAGTAAAAACTAGAGCACCTGAGGAGAATGAGTGGACAAACTACTAAAATTCTCAGCTACTTGAATTGTCATCTTCACTGTCACCATCGCCATCACTGTGATCATCATAAAAATAAAAAAAAATAAAATTACAACAATATGAAATAGCACATTTCATCTGACCATCTTCGTGGTAAAGAACACATTAAAGAAACTAGCAGCGTTCTTGCAGAGAACAAAATCTAACACGTAAAAACATACACGGAGTATTTTTAATCTAGTAGTATTAATTTTATAATCCTATCTGCTTCATTAATCCAAAACCGGGTAAGAAAAGGTCTCGCTAGGTTCAACAATTAACCCTAACCCTAGATTTGCGGGATGTTTTGGGTTCGGTTCAGAGACTCAAAGGTTCAGAATTATGGGATCATGAATAGAAAAGCAGGTAGGCTTTACAGGTTGGGTAAACGAGAAGGATCAAGTCAAAACACCAGTAGACAGACAACTGACCCGACTTTGACCAGAAAACAAGTATTGTCATAGAATTTGGAGCAAATTTACCTGTCTTCTGGATATTTAGCTAGCCGTCTAGCATCCAAACCAGTAATATATTTTTGTGCGGCCTGAACATTTTCTGTTGCTGCACATATACGTAAATAAATCCAATGAAAAAGGTTTACAAAGCCAAAAAGGAGCAGCAGTAATCCTCTCTAGCAAATCATATTACCCTTGGCCAACTGGAAAGAATGCAAAGCACATCGTTCTGCAGCAAGTCTAACTGGTGTACTACTGTCCTTCAAACACTCTGCCAATGTCGGACCAAAAATTGAAGCGAGACCCATAATGGCCACAGGATTTTCCTGCATAATTATATAAATGTTCAGTGAGAATTGAGAAATAGCAAAGCAACATCAAGCCAATAAATTATTTTGACAAAACAATGTAATCGTACAATTTTCTGGTCACTCAAATCAGGTCATTATATGTTCAGATCATCATTTTGGGTGTGATGTTATCGGGTTGTTTTGATTTTCGGACAAGTAGTTAGGAGTCAGTTAATTGAGGCATTTTCTGGTCGGATTCGGCGTCATGGCTATTAAGGTTTTTCATCTTCCATTCATGTCAATATGAGTCTGGCCTACTTTGGATTGTTCTTTTCGATCAGGATCACGTCTAGGTAGGGGTAAGTTTGGGTACCTTAGCAGCAGCCTTGAGTGCAGATAATGCCCGTCGCCTAACTTCACTAGAATCGTCTCGTAACGCTGAAACTATGGAAGAAACAGTTTGTACAAGCAAAGCACTATTCAGAGGCTCGCTTTGAATTTGATAGAGGAGATATCTTCCAAGTGCTTTGGTTGAGCTCTCACGTACAGGGAACTGTATTTGAACGAATAAACAGGATAGAAGCAACAACATCAGAGCCTTAATCCCAAAATGATAGAAGAGCAAAATAAACAGGATAGAAGAGCAAAATCAAAAAAAGGAAAGCATTATGAGGCATTACATAACAGGAAAACCATAATGCAAAGGATCAACTGCATCCATCCAAGGGAATTAATGGTTTTATGACTTAAATACTACTGCATATTGAACCTATTTTGGTCATGCACTAATAAATCCCTTGGAAATTGGAATATATGAGCCTTGATAATATGGTTTTCATAAAAAATCGGATTACAAAGCACTGAGCAATTGTCGTCTATTTGGTACCTTATCATCCTTTAGCTTGTCTTTTAATAGAGAGATTAAAGTTGGCAAGTAAGATGATTCGCAAACTCTTGATGGGGAGTGCCTAAGCATGGATGATATAGTGAGTACTGAACCATGTCTCGCAGTCCAACTAGAGGACACTGCTAAATCTAATTGTTCCTCAAGTAGGATCTCCAGCTGACTTTCATCAATATACTGTAATCAAAGAAAGAAGATCAGAAGTTTGACATTACAAAATCTAAGGTATTGTACAAGGAGAGTTACAAGCATTGCAGACCTCAGATGTAATCCCCAATATGCTAGCAACAGAAGCACGAACTTGGTCATCTTCATGGTCAATCAAATTCTTTAGTACATCATAGACACGGGTTCTAACAGCCACGCTGACACTCTTTCCCGCATGCTTTACTACCCCTCTTAATGCAGTTAGAACTGCTTCTCTTACACCTCCGTCAGATGCCTGAAAAATTATTGTTATTCAACAATTAACAAAAAATGGCAATAATGTCAAAAATAAATGAAAAGCGCAAAATGTAAACACAGGTTGTTGCATAGGGTCGTGACGTCGTCTTATCATAACAGATCCACTAATAATCAGATCAATTAAAAAAGTCCATGAATATATATTAACATGATCTATATAATGACGATGATACGTATTCAAGTTAAGAAATTCTCAACATAAATATGACCGTCACCATTATAAAAATATTAGGTTGTCAATAAAAATACTTAAATATGATCTATATAATGACGATGATACGTATTCGTATTCTAAACTGAGTATAATCCCATTTGACGATTTGAGGCCAAAGTCCAAATAACCTATGTTACTCCGACACTTCACCTAACTGCCGTGTCGCGTGTCCGACACGTCCGACACGACACGACACTTCAATTTAGACCACAAAACAGGAAAATTCACCCAAAATAGCCGTGTCCGACACGCCGACACGTGTCGGCGTGTCTAAGTAACACAGCAAATAACATAATAAAACATTAACATATGCAATCAAAAATTCTTTTTAAAAATTATATATTCAGTTTTTCACTCCCTCCTTTTTCTGAAGATAGCCCCATAAGATTATGGCACCAATTTTAGGGAACTGAAAATTTTACCATTCAACCCTTGCTATACCTTTAAACCTCTCCTCCTATTTACTGTCAAACAATATACCCGCCACCACAAAATTCCTCATCTCCACCCATCTCTCTCTCTTCACCATCACCACCGCCATACCCTCTCCTTTACACCCCTAAACTCCACCCCACATCCCTTCCCCCCATCACCACCACCCCAAGTCCCCAATCGTGGCACCACCATCCTCGTCCGACTCTGTCCCTTCTCTCAATCTTCCTCTCCACAGTCACCGCTCTCATCCTTAGCCTGGTCCATCACAGCCACCATCCGCAAAAGCATCATGGAGATGTGAAGGTGCAGATGTATGGTGGTGCGTAGTGGTGGAGGTGGCGCACCAACCACCGGGTCCAACTAGATCTGGGATAGCAGCGGTGCGACTGGTGGTTGTTGGGAGTAGTCAGGCATTAGGGTGATCACTGGTAGTTATTAGGATGGGGCGGGGTCGGGTAACTAAGGGAGAGATTAGGAGTAATGAATTTAATGATCTTGATTCTGAATCCATTTTTGAAATAATGGTCAAAAATAAAATATTTGTCGTTTTGGGTCGGTTTTGAAAATATTTGTCAAAATGGTGTCCATGTAGGCTCGGGATTTCTGGACCTAAAACACGCCACTACCAATGGCGTGTTTATAATGAGTAGGGAAAGAAACTTCATTAAAAAATGGACTAAAACAAACACGCCATTGGGAATGGCGGGTTTCGGAGGGGAAACACGCCACCCCCTATGGCGTGTCTTATGTAAATTTAATTTTTTTTTTTTATTTTTTTTAAGTTCAGTCAGTTGAGGAAAAAAATGGTTGTAAAGACACGCCACTGCTAATGGCGTGTTTCCTTCACAAAACACGCCATTAGTAATGGCGTATTTCAGGTCTAGAAATCCCGAGCCTACGTGGACACCATTTTGACAAATATTTTCAAAACCGACCCAAAACGACAAATATTTTATTTTTGACCATTATTTCATAAATGGACTCCTTGATTCTTGAGTTTAATTATGTTCTTTTAAGTTGGGTAATGGGGAGAATTAGTGACTTTAATTGATCATATTAGGTGTAATTACGATTAACTATATCTCATAATGAGGGGCATTTTCTGTAATTAAAATCTTTTGAAAGGATAGAATGGTAATTTTTGACATGAAAAGTTGCTAAAAATGGAATGGGGCTAAATGAACAAAATTTCCAAGAAGGGAAAGTACAAGGAAAAGGAGGGAATGATATGAGGATCCTAAAAGTGTGTGTTAATCGGCTCGGAGGACGGAGACTAAGAAAAGTCAAATTGGAAGAATAATCCATTACCGAGCGAGTAAGATTTTTACTCATTTACACGTTGGACTATCATCATTTTGGGCTCCTCTTCCACACTATAAAACACTAGACACAACAGTTACTAAAACGAAAATTACCTGTAGGCTAGATAACAGATCACTAACTAATGGATCAACCCTGCTGCTAAGAGCACTGAGTTTCCCGAGCGCCAGTGCAGCACTTGAACGAACAGTCCTGGAGTAAACAGTTGAGATAAATGAACAAAAGACGTCCAGGGTCCAGCTTTATAAAGAAAATGCAAAATTGATTGCTATCAGAAACAAACCGTGTGTTATCTTGTAGACATTTGATGAAAGTTGTTTGTAGCTGTGGTAGAAAAGGTTTGAGGGCCATACCACCCTTCTTAATCATGATAGTCAATGTTGACAAAATGGCACTTTTCACCTGCCAAGGAAACCGATCACCTATGATTCGAATGAGAGGTCTGCAGTAACAAAATCAAATTCGTCACACAGCCTGGCATTTCTATCTCCAATGCATTGTCAGAAACATTATAAACCCTACATAATAAGACAAATGAAACAAGCAGACAAAGCACCACAGCAAAAATCACTATATTGTTGCTCCCTTCAAACAAATGATGGCCAATATTGATTTACTTCCAACTCTACAAGTTCCACAGTCAATTTGATAGCCCCAGATCTATTGCTCATGCAGAAAAGAAAATACTGCTTGACTCATCGCACAAACAGAGGTGACAAGTTTCCAGTGTAATATAGAAATAACATAAAACTGAAGACAAAACTGTTAAAGCAGATGCAAATTTTCAACCTATACCTCTCAAAATTTAGAATCAAAAGGTTCTCGATTGACTAAGATATGCAATTATGACAAAAAAAAAAATACCCGGTAATTGGAATAACAAACTCCTTAAGTGCTTGTTCACTGGTCACTTCAATCAATTCTCCAAGACCCAGGGCCGCTTGTTCCCTCAACTCAGCAGATCCGCTTATTAGACCCTGATAGTGCAACGGAAGCAAATTTTGATCAAATTGGAAATTGATCAAACATGTTCTCTAGGCTGCCGATAAGATATGCAAATAGCCATCAAGAAACTACTATTATGCTGCCATAATGACAACAAATGGCCCTACCACATAATGATTCTACACTATACTATTAACATATACATTTATTTAACACTACGCTACCCAGGCTATTTAGCTATTCACTATCAGTAACAATCTCGAGGATGTATTCTACCAAGTATTTCAAAATTCACTACATGTCTACATCAAACTTTATATATAAAATCATATCAAGCAAGTGAACAAGATAAAAGAGGTGTGCATAATTTTATAGTTCAAATTGTGACAGCTCATGCTACCATTGGCCACTTACATGTATACTCAGAAAAACAGGTAGACAGTTTTATGATACAAGGGGGGACAACATTTACAAAGGACATCTAATTTTGACAACTCACAAACAACCGGGAAGCTACAATACAAACGCTCGAAGATGTGCTAATGTAAAAAAACATATTAAAATAGCAAGAGACATCAGGATACCTGAAGAAAGATTGGAAGTACGGGCTGGAGAGCTTTCCGGAGACAGAAACCAGGCACCAGAACTGGTCCTCCCTGAACAATTAGATAAATCACCATATAACCAAAGTCAACCATCAATCGCTATCACAGTAAAATGTGGTGACATCATGCAAATGCAAGAACAGTGGAATCAACTCACCTTCTTCTTTCTGCGCTCCTTATCTCTAGCTGTAGACACAGCATCACGAACCAACTTTATGTAACTTGGAAGTACTTCCTTAGGAAGAGAGCTGACAACGCATGATAATGCTTCCCAGGCAGCCTGTATAATAAAAGATTTAGAAACAGTTTGGTATAAAGAAGTCAAACTGCAAAGAAGGTAAGGTGAAGATCCTACCAAAACAGTGTCAGGATCTGAATCACTAAGCAGCACCACCAAGGTCGATATCATATCGGGAGCTTCGTCATCCAAGTATAGCTTGCTGTTCTTAAATAGATAGCCAATAAGGTATGAAGAACTCTTCCTGATTGAAGACTGCAGGGAAGAGCATGAAGAATAAGAATGGAATCTTCGATTAATTTACTCTATACGAGTTCGGAAGTTGCAAGACATACTTTACTGTCACCAGAGCCTTTAACAAGTTCCGATATCAAAGATTCAATTCCTTCATCGTCAATGACCGATACAACAGTTTCTGCAGCCTTCTTTGATAAATCACGGACTTCCTATAACATTCAAGGACACAATAACAGTTAAACCTGTCAAACGGGTCGGGTGGGTCAGAATACGGATTTGGTCGAATATGGGTCAGGTCAAATACAGGTCAGGTTATACGGGTCGGGTTAGAGTCTTACGGGTCAAAAAAGTTTCCACCGCCTTTTTTTTAACCATTTTAAAAATTGAAAAAATACTTTTTTAAAAATTAAAGCATATTTAAAATTAACATTTAATTATATTAAATTAAATTAAATGGTTACATAAATTATATTGACACAATTATACAAATTAAGTTATTTTAATAATTATTTTATTATTCAAGGTTAACAACAACAACAACAACAATTATATTGACACAGTTATACAAATTAAGTTATTTTAATAATTATTTTATTATTCAACAACAACAACAACAATCGGCTGACATGAATCATCCTTTAGAACCGTCCATGGGTGCACGCACACCTCAAAATGCGAAAAAATTGAAAAGAAAAATTGAAAAGCAAAAGGGGAGTGAAACATAAAACAAAAGCCAGGTAAACTTATAGGTTTTAAAATCGAAGTCCGGATTCTTTTATAAAAACTTAGAATTTAAATCGAGAATAAAGATTAAAACGATTTTGAATAACGAAGTAAGACTTGAGGGTCTGGAATACCTTAAAAGTGAACCAAGTATTAATATATAAGAAAATTGTTGGTAAAAAGGTGTACTAAATCCGAAAAGAAAAAAGAAAATTTTAAAAATTAAATAAAAACATTAAATATTTCATATAACGTCAAATACTAAAAATCCACATGTATCATTGCTCTCTGTTTGCCCTCTCCGTAAATTAAAGTACTAAAACTAACAGGTCATTTATAATATATAAATGTTACTCCATAATATTTTAATAAAATTCTTCATTTATCTTTGACCAAAGTCCTAACGTGTTGGCCTGTTCGGGTCGGGTTTCGACCCTAAATTAACAGGTCATTTAGGGTTCGGGTCGAGCAGGCTGCGGGTCGAGATTTTTGGGTTGACCCTGGAAAAAAACGGGTCAGTTCAAAATTTGACAGGTATAATAACAGTTCATCAAATACGGAACGGCTTATAAACACTATTCAACTATGGAGTATATCACAGGTTATCAATTGTTAAGATTCCCTCCCTCTAGTTTCTCCAAAGTAAGGGAATGTACAAAAGAATCAAGCATACCACATTGCTATCACCCATTGCTGAAAGCAAGGCAGGAAGAACGGTAGAAAGGTGGGAATTAAGACCGGCACCAGCAACATCCGCCAAAGCTCCAAGAGCATGTGCATTGAATTCACTGAAACATCGAAGAGTAAAACAAACAAGTCAAACACATAACCTTGGAAATAAACATGGAAGACACATAAATAAGCTACACATACCTAAGAGGAAGCTGAACTAGCTTGGGTAAGATGTGAGGTAAGACTGCTGTAGTTCTCACACTGCATCAACCGAAATGAGGGGAAAGAATCAAGTACAGCTGAAGGTATGATAACATAATTTGCAATGTAACATGAAGAGCAAAAAAAAGACCTCAAAATTTGTTTGAGACCATCTAGTGCAGTATCAGAAGTCTCATCATCTTCCAAGGCATGCAAAAGGGTGGGAACAATTTCATCAATGGCTTGAAGTCCAGCACTCTGAGAAGTATAGTAAAGTGTTAGAAACTTCCAACTTTTTTAAAGTAGATATGACTCCGAAGTAAAGAAAGATAGGATAAAGAATCAAAATAAACCTTATACAGCGTGCTAAATGCCAAGCCTGCTGATTCACGGACCTCAGGCATACTGTTACAAAAGACAGCTGGTCAACATTATAAAATACCGAGGAAAAAAGATAAGAAGTAACATCTCTATCAGAAAAGGTAAATCAATCACTTTAAAGCGATACAGACTACCCAAAATTCAATTTGAACTTCGACGAATAGATATAAATTTAGAAACCTATCACAAAGCGCATCTCGAATTGTAGGTATAAGCTCATTCATGAAACTCAATAACTGACTCCTTCCAGCACATGCCATCACCTCGCTAAGACCAATGCATACACCCTGTACAAGATATAAGCACAAAGTAAGATTCAACAGGTTTGTTCATCGATGAAAATATAATGGGGTAGTCAAAGTCATCAACGAAAACTCAGCCCAGATATAGCATTTAAAATAAAACACAAGATGAGTTGAAGCAGTTTCATTCAGAAGTATGAGTACTTTCCACTTTTCCAGTAAATATAATATGCGAAGAAAGACTAATCTAGCGACTTCCGTGAAACAATTGTACATCAGCTTTGTTAGATACAAATGTAAAGTAGTGACTCAAGCAATGAAATGTTTTATATATGTTGACAGCGAGGTAGTTTCCTTGATAGAGAGAGTGACATGTCGCTCTTTAAGCTTCAGCTAGGCGGCTATCCACTTTGAAAAGATAATACATAGTACTATATATCATCAGGTGCAGAAATTGAGACAAAAAAGCAAGTGCCTTGTTATCATGAGTACTTATGAAAGTTTTTAGTGGTGTACTTCATTCTAAGGTGGTTCTTTGTTTCTCTACACTGTTTCTTCTCTCTACTACTTTCTCCATTCATAATCGTCCATTTGCACTTTAATTTTGAGTGGGACCATCAAAAACACTTCAGAACAACATATTACAAACTCTATGTTGTTCAAAACTGAGGAGGTTAGCAAATAATAAAGTTCATCAATATGCGCCCTTTTAGGCATGCAATTATGACACCTGACCTTGGACTCTATTTATTTATGGCATTAGATAACGTTCTGCGACATATGTAGTCTTCATGCATTGGGTTGGGTCACAGTAAGGGACTTTCAGCACCTAGGGCTCCCCACACAAGCTCACTTCCCACTTCTCAAACCATGGCATCTAACACCATTAATTTTGTACAAGCAGTAAACGAAAAAAAAAAGTTTACCGTAAACTACAGGGAGTCTTGTTAAAGGACTTTTGCAAATTAACATGCTGCTAATTAAATAAGTTAAAACACAATTGGGGGTCGTTTGGTTCAACAAGTTGGAATGGAATGGAATGGAATGGAATGGAGTTTGATAGTATGGTGGTATTGGGTTCTAAATCCATACTTGCAAAATCTTGTTTGGTTCATCATAAGTTATAGAAGGGTGGGAATGGAGTTTGAAACCAAGGGGGAAAGGTGGGTATGGGATTCCAAGGGGTTGGGGTGGAGTTAGAATCCATTGGGTATCTAACTCCATTCCAAATCACCCCAACCAAACAATGGAATGGACTAAATCCATTCCATTCCATTCCAATATACCCAACCAAACACCCTTGGAGATTTTTCACAAGTCCAAGTCCACGGAAATCATAGAAATAAGAGTAAGAGGTACATGCAGGACCAGAAAAAGTTCCGTACTTGTCTTCTGCCAGAATCAGGATCTTTTAATCCACGGGATAAGATGGGGATAATCAGAGGGAGTACCCTTTCACCAAGTTTCCTAACGAGCTCGCCTAATGACCGGGCAGCAACCTAGAAGACAAAATAAAGACAAGAGCAGCAGCAATACATTAAAAAAAAATTAAAAATAGGAGGAAGAGGCAATTGTGCATACTAAGAAACATAGCTACCTGCCGTCTCTCATTAGATGGTGATGCAAGTGAAGATATTAACGTATCCATCAGAACCGGCATAATTTCCTTCAGGGTCTTGGGAGTGTTTGCTACAATGGTCTTCCACACATGTAACGCTGCCTATTAATGAATGAGAGAAATATCAGAAGCTTAGTATCCAATTACAGTAGCTTGGCCAAAATTAAGATTGACAGAAGAATACAGCATTGTGTTCAACATAAGCATGTATGGCTACCTGACGCACTGATACACTAACATCAGTCCGAACCATGTACAATGCAGCGAGTACTTCATTTCGTTTCTCTTTACCAAGAACCTCAATAATAGCACGGCCTTGTGCTTCCGTACTTGCCCCTTCATCATCACTACCTCCCTCAAGCAACGCTTTCCCAGAAGTTCCAGCAACCTACAGAATGGTTACCTTATTAGTCTAGATAGGACAATGGCGGAAAACACTGAGAAAGAATCACAACTATAAAGAACCACTCATCCACTTGAAAAGAAGAAAAAGAAGTGAATTAAATGCATCGTAATAGAAGACCTTGAACAGCAAATCTCCCAGCAGTTCCACAGAACTCTGCCTAATACGCCAACTATCATTGAAAATTCCATCCTCAACAGCAGGAAGTAGCAAAGGTAATGACCTGAAGAATACAGAGCAAAATAAGAATGGCAAACAGCAAAAGAAAAAAAAAATGGCTTCAATTTAGACATGATTTGAGCAAAATAGCCATGTTCAATTGCTATATAATTGCTACACCTACTGTACTTAAAATTATGTCACTCAGTGTAATAGGGGATGAGTTAGAACCACGAAAAAATTCCCTGCACAGAGCACGGCTTTCAGTATAAAGTTACATGGCCCTGATTCTCAAACCAATAATAGGATAAAGAAGTTGACATCCATACACATTTGAAAGGTAAAAAGAAAAACCCAATAAAAAGAATTACGTTGCTGCATAATGCTCAACAAGAACATGTCCAGCACTAAGGGCCGCATCACGGACAGATTCATTCTCATCAGCAAGACCTAGATTAATAAATGACCCAAACTAGTTAGTGAACTCAGCCAAAGCATATGCCCGAGGATAAGCAGCCAAGAAATTATCAAGAGTCTGATATCAAGTTCCCCAAAATCAACTAACCATCAAGAATAGCCGGTAACACCTGCTGTAGATAGTTTTGAAATTGGACACCCAAAGACCTTGGCAAATACTGCAGGTGAATGGAAAATTAGAGCACAACCAAACGGATAATTATCCATCCAAATATATTCTATGATAGGTAATACCTTGAATACAGTCAAATACCCTTCTCGAACATGAGCCTTTTGGTGGGAACAATTTCTTATAATATCAGGAAGGAGTTGTTCAAAGTAACCAATGCCAAGTGCAGCCAAAACCTGGCAACAGACAACATAGAATTACTTCAGCATCAACAATACCAATGAATAGAGAAATTTGTACGCATCAGTAGGCTGAACTAGTGGATTGTTTAGTTGTAATTCGTGAAACATTACATGTGAAGCGTCACATGTAATAATCGGATTTTACAAAAATAATATACTACACTACAAGGGCTGGACTATTTTTGAATATGTCCTCTTTCTGTACAAAGAAGTTACATCTTTGGTGCTTCAATAACCAACTTCATGATATTAACTCTTATTATTAAATCATGCAGCATCCCAAGTAAACTGTAGAATTTAGACATACACTTTCTAGCTCAGTAAAGAGATATACACAGCAGATAGAATTAAGCCAAATCATTCAGCAAATATTCGATGATCAAGCAAAGATTTATAGAAATTGAGTATCATTGCATTTCAGATGAAAGGCAAAACAGTTAAAGAAGAGGCTAGCTAATATTGCACATTGAAGCAGACAAGAGAAATCTCAAACACCAATATAGTTCTATCAAACCTACACTATTCTATCTAAGGCTTATGGACTTCGACATATAAATTATTATAAAATTGACAAAATACCTTAGTGTTACTTGATTTTCTGATAAACTACCGTTTTTTTGGGCATTATGCTACCTTTTATATTTACCCTTTTATGTCGAAAGTTACCAAAGAGCATATTCCAGCAAAAAGTCAAAAATGCAGCGTCGACTGTCCAAAATCTCCCAATTACAGGGGTAACTTTGTAATTTGCCATTTTTATGCAAACTAATTTACTCTAAAATAACATGCTTAAAAACCATGAACCATCAACTACAACTATATGCCTAATAGGACTCTGTTCTTTTTTTCATCACATTTAAATCAGTTTAAACAATAACCCTTGCATGAATTAATGGAAAATGAAATTGGGTACGACTGTTTGAGCTAGAAAAAATGTCGAAAAACGAAATGGGGGATTGATTTGAAGAAAATGTGTTTTGAGGGAAAATTTAGGCAGAGCTAAATATGGAAAAAGGTGAATTTGTGGTCAAACTGAATTTGGTAAAATAAGAGAAAAATAGAAGCTCCTTGTGTCATTCGGAAACGACCTCTTTATGTGGCTACCAGAAGGGTAAAGCTGCGTACATCTGATCCCCCTTACCCCACAATTTGTGGAAGCCCTTGAGGCATTGAGGTAATGATAAAGTAACGAGAGAAATAGAAAGTAAATGGGAAAGCTGAATTTGGAGTAAAAATTAGAAAATTAGTACATTAATTGAATATTTGGAGTGTAAAAAAGAAGGTGAATGAGAATGAGGTAAATAGTAATAATCTACAAATTTAATTAAACATTTTTAACTTCAAAATATAAACCATAATGCTCTTACTTTTTTTATTTTGCTGATTTTCCCACATAATTTTTTTTTTTTGGTAGAATGTGAAATTCTCATTAAGCACACGCTGAACCAAATACAACAAGTCACTATAAGTTACACGCACTTCCATTGTTGTCCTATGGAAGTGCGTGTAACTTATAGTGACTTGTTGTATTCGGTTCAGCGTGTGCTTAATGAGAATTTCACATTCTACCAACAAAAAAAATGTGGGAAAATCAGCAAAATAAAAAAATAAGAGCATTTGAAGCAAATAACAAAGAAAATAGAAGTGGAAAAATTAGACTGGGAAATTAGTATAAGAAGGTGAACTGGAAGAAAAAGAGAGAAAATGGATTTGGGAGGAAGAAAGGAAGAAAATGACAAAATTAACCCTTAAAATCAGACTATGGCAAGTTGAAGATGGAATGTTGACTAAACTGGCCGGCATTTGTTGCTTGGTAGTTCAACAAACAGTTGAAAGCTAAAGGGTAGAAGAGAGCGAGAGAAGAAAAGAAATCGGTAGCATCTGACAAAATAGCCTAAAAGCCATAATAAATTCACCAATCTTTTCTACGAGACAAACAAATATACAGGGACTGCTGACAACGCCAACCCTTTCCCCACTTTATTTAATCCCTTTCCCATGAGAAAAATATGCATTAATGGAAAGCAATGGAGAACAATTATGCCTCCAATCCACACACAAACTACCCATGGCTCACAAATATGAGCGGGGAACTTTGAAATATGGGAAGTTTAGTGCGGATTGGAGGAAGTAACATTTTAATACACTTGGAGAGGATCCCACCTCACTCAATCCCTGAGCTGCACCAGAGCGTTCAACATTACTGCCATCAGATTTGAGTGTCTCTAAGAGCCAAGGAACAAGATCTGGAAAGTTCTCTTCACCCATTCCTTTGATAAGTGACCCGATTGCCCTGGCAGCAACCGATCGAACTTCTGGTATAGGATCAAGAAGAACCTGTGTGTGTAACAACAGGCCAGATGTAAGTGTTGGCAGCAACTGACTCTTCCAGACTGACCAATGCAGAAGTGCTAAATCTAAAATAAATGTTTGAATAAACTATTTTTTGCCAAGATAATCTATGCTGAACTGCAGATAACCTTTTTCACTTCAGGAAGGAGTAAGCTTGTATAAGGTATCATATCATTGGGCTCTGTTACTAAAGAGCACATATTCCCAACAATTTGGGCAGCTTTCTTCTTAGTTTCAGCACTCCTTTCCCTTAAACCTCTATGAACAATTGGTACAAGAAGGGCAAGCGAAGGAGCATCGATTGAGTTCACAAAAGTAGTCTGCAAAAACGTTTTTTGAATATCAGAGAATAGTAAAAACCAGATATAGGAAAGCACGGCGATAAGCAGAGAGCTTTACTTGGAGAAGTGTATCCAGAGCATATTTTGTATGATCATTCGGATCAGTAAGTGCTGTCAACAGAGTAGGAACTAGGGACGCAATTTCAGGATTCTTTATAACCTCTCCAACCTGAAGAGAGAACAGACTGCTAAGTTTTGGGCAAGCACGAGCAATGAAAAAAAGTGTGAAAAAAAATTCACCTGCTGAAGTGCCGTCTGTCCTGCTGACTGAACCTTCGGATGGGTATCCGTCAGCACCTGTTACCACAGAAAACACACTTTATAACAACGTTAGCCATATTCTAAAATAAATACTCCCTCCATCCCATTTATATATCCGCATATGAAATTAGTGGTCATACGACGTCGACCTTAACCAAATGTTTTTCACAATATACAATAGTAACAAATTTTATACTATATCTCTAACTATATTTGGAGAAATTAATGGTCAAAGTTGACGCAGATTGACCATCAAACTCTATTTGGTAACAATAAATGTAAGATGGAAGTAGGGCCATGCAAAAATTAAGAAAAGCACAAACCTCCGTTAGCTTAGGTACAATCTTGGGTAGGCATTGTGATAACTGTTGAGGAGCGCAGTACGCCATTGCACCAAGTAGTTGCACACTACTTTGCTTAGTACGCCAAGCTTTATCTTCAAGACCCTGTGAAGATCCAGCAACAACAAGATATAATCACGCGGCACGAGAAGTTGTGATTAATACAAGACTACAATATAAGAACAGTATATTATTTTATCTATCTATACAATGAAGATGTAGCTCCTGTTCCTCAAGCCAAGATCAAAACTGTGATAAGTTATATATGGTGACGACTGACAACATAGAACCAGGAAAGAAAAAGTCACACAGAAGAATACACAAAGGTAAACACTTAATATATCATGTCATTTGAGAAACTATAAAAGTTGTTACATACTAGCTGAGTATAGTAAAAGAACTGCAATGACTAATCTGAATAGAGCATGACCATGACAAATTCCTCAAAACATAAGATCAAAGCAGTAAACATGTTATTTCCTTTACACAGGTCAAATGAAAGAGCAAACAAAAACAAGTACCCGTAGTAATGAAGGAAGGACGAGCTTAACCCCTTGAGCAGTAAGGTTTGCCATCATTGCACGAGCAGCGCACTCAGCTGCCTCACGAACAGCAGTAACTTGATCAGAAAAAGACACCAGAATCAAAGGTAACATTTGAATCACGTATCTGAGCACAAAAAAGAGTGTCACAAAAACAAAAATAAAGAACTTTTTGAGTTTATATCGGAACATACCAAACTAGTGATCCTTCAAAATACAATAAACATAAAATACTTACGGTTCAAATAGTTTTCCAAGCTTCTCACATAGACACTCAAATCCAAGAAGTGCTCCCTCACGACACTTTGCTGAGGCTCTGAAATGTGAGGATTATTATAACAGCTATCAATAGAGGCACAATACATTCATAAAGAAATTCAGTAATCAACACTGCAACTCCGGATATCAGCAGGCAATTAAAGTGCTATCATATGCATAAGTTCAGTGTTAAGAAGCTTAGATCTGCCGGCTACTTTAGACGATGGTGGAGACCATACATAAAATTATAAAATATCATGCACAATAGAGTCCACATGAAAAAGTTAATGAGTGTTGATTTGCAAACGACACTAGAGCTTGAAGTCTACACAATTTCAAAAAGAGATGGCTTCACAGTAACACACTTTGCCTCAAAGTTCCTACTATGCACTCTTTGAAATTGTGAAGGGGGTTGATTCTTTTACTAATTTTGAAGTAGTTGATTAATTAATAAACCAAAAGGGCAGATGATAGAGGTACGAGGAATACAGATTTAGAATTAAATAGCACTTACAGTGTAAATAACAAAGCTTTACATAGTGATCATTCACCAGTTGAGATCATGTTTGGTCAGCAGGTACCTAGAGTTGCTAGTTTTAAATTCCTCAAATGTTGGGCTACATCTTTTGAGGCCTTGGTTTCTCAAACTTGGCAGGCTATCAATAATGGAATTTATGGTTCTGCTTTGTATTGCTTTTTTGAGAGATTGAAAGTAGTTAAGTAGAAGCTGAAAAATATTTATTAACTGCATTACTCTAGAATCTCTGATAGGGTAAAGGAGTGTAAGGGGCAGCTTTCAGCTTCCTACAGGGGCTTAATATCTTCTCCTACTGATCAGTCTCTTGCTCTCGTTAGCAAATTTTATCTCCCGAAAAAGCTGAGATTAGCTCTCTCTCAACGAGCTAAGAGCACTCATATTAATAATGCTGACTGTACTACTGAATGCTTTTACAATAGAATAGCAGAGGGAAAGCATATCAGTCAAATAGGCCAAATTGCTGATGTGCAGGTGAGCCTACTGGTACAAGTAACATTGTTGAGGAGCTCAAGTAACATTGTTGAGGTGCATTCTTAGATTATTATAAGTCCCTTCTAGGCACAAGTAACATTGTTGAGGAGCTCAACCCTGAGCTGATAACTCAGGGAGTGTCTAACTGCTGCAGATCACACTCCCTTAATTCTACCCTTTTGACTCTTATCCCTAAGAAACAATTGGCCACCACTGTTCTGGACGTCAGAGTTCATATCTATTGCCTGTTGCACTACTATTTACAAGATTATCAGCACAATTCAAGCCAATAGGTTGAAAATTGTGCTCCCAATGATCATAGGGCCTGAATAATCAGCCTTCAATCAAGGCAGGAATATTTTTGACAACATCGTGCTTTCTCAGTTGTTGATCAAGGGTTATGGCAGCTCTTAGATGTCTTGTTAAAGTTGATATTAACAATGTTTTTGACTCCCTTAAGTGGGCCTTTATTAAGAAGCTACATGTCTCTGAACTTTCCTGTTGACTTCATTGACTGGACCATGCTTTGTATTATTACTCCCGGGTACTTCCAAAAAATTAATGGACAAACAAAGGGGTTTTTTTAAGGGAAGTGTGGGATTCGTCAAGGTGATCCCTTATAAGCATACATCTAACTCCTTAGTATGGAGGTCCTCTCAAGGTACTCCGGAAAAATTAATGGTCAATCTAAGGGGTTTTTTTAAGGGAAGTGTGAGATTCGTCAAGGTGATCCTTTATAACCATACATCTATGTCCTTAGTATGGAGGTCCTCTCAAGGTGTGATATTTATTAATTGTGTACATAACGTGTTGGCGTGTCGGACACGGCTATTTGGGATGAATTTTCCTGTTTTGATTATTTAAATGCACTCGCGATCACTGTGTACATACATACTTGTTATCACGCTATTTAAAATTTTAAACCTATCAAAATCTCACATATATTCAGTTTTTCGCAATATATTTTTTTCCTTCCCACATAAAAACTTATCTTTTAGTAGTTTTTTTTAAGTTATGTTTTTAAGAAATACAATGACTCTTCCAAATATATTTTTCTTCGGATTTAATGGTTTTAAGTTTTATAACTTTCTCAAAATGTCTTTTTTACGTAAACAAAAAACATTATGAGACACTCACTTTAATCATCTCTATAAATAAAAATATTTCAATAAATATAATGAAAATTATACTCAATTTTAAGCATTTTTCGCAATGAACGTAATTATTTACATTTTAGAATTTATATCAAAATAATTTTTTAATAAATTAGTATCAAATCACCATAATTATTTAATTTAATTTTATAATAAAATTTATTAAATTATAATTAATATTTTTCTGAGATTTATACAACATTTATTATGTTTATATTTAATGTTCAACTGTAATTAATACTTGTATTTAATGCCTGGTTGACACGTGGCGCATCCAGAGCACTTCAACCCAATTTTATATATATATATATATAGAGAGAGAGAGAGAGAGAAGAGATCAACTAAGGCCAACATTTATATTGAGTCCATAAGTTCTATTATGAGCCATTGGATGGAGGGATGAGATCAACCCCAAAAAAGTGTGTTTATAAGCTAATCTCACCATCCCTCTCCTCCTTCACTAATCCACTCTAATTAATCACTAATTTACTATATATTTATTTTCCACTCATCCATTTCTCTTTCATCTTACACATTTCATTTCTCTCTTCTCTCAAACTCTAAAAAAAAAACCCAAATAAATAAAAAAAACCCAAAAATCCAAATAAATAAAAAACCCAAAAAATCCAAATAAATCAAAAAACTCAAATAAATCATTCATTCCTCTCTTCCTCATTCACCACCATCCACCACCACCCCACCCGACACCAAATAACCACCCACCACCCCCGCCGCCGCCACCCCACCGCCGCTGACTTTTTTTTTTTTTTTTTTCAACTCAGTTTTTTTTTTTTCGTTTTGTGTTAATTTGTATGTTTTGAGTTGTTTTTTCCATTCATTATTTTTTTTGTCTTTTATTTTATTTTAGTTGTCTTTTATTTTGTTAGTTCTCATTTTTTATTCATTTTCTTAAATCTCTTCTTGTTATACGTTTTTTTTAAGATTTCGTGTTTTAAATCTCGTTTTTTTTTTGTGAGATACTTTTTTTTCATCTAAGACAAAAATGGACTAAAGTTATACAAACATGAACCAAAGTTATACAAAAATAGACCAAAGTTATACAAAAATAGACCAAAGTTATACAAAAAAAGACTAAAGTTATACAAAAATTGGACTAAAGTTATACAAAAAATTGGACTAAAGTTATACAAAAATGAACCAAAGTTATACAAAAATGAACTAAAGTTATACAAAAATGGGCTAAAGTTATACAAAAATGGACCAAAGTTATACAAATATGGACTAAAGTTATACAAATAAGGACCAAAGTTATACAAAAATGAACCAAAGTTATACAAAAATGAACCAAAGTTATACAATTATACAAAAATGAACCAAAGTTATACAGAAATGAACCAAAGTTATACAAATATGGATTAAAGTTATACAAAAATGGATTAAAGTTATACAAAAATGGGCCAAAGTTATACAAAAATGGACTAAAGTTATACAAAAATGGACTAAAGTTATACAAAAATAGACCAAAGTTATACAAAAATTGGACCAAAGTTATACAAAAAATTGCTAACTTTAGTCCATTTTTGTATAACTTTGGTTCATTTTTGTATAACTTTGGTCCATTTTTGTATAACTTTGGTCGATTTTTGTATAACTCTGGTCCATTTTTGTATAACTCTGGTTCATTTTTGTATAACTTTAGTCCAATTTTTTGTATAACTTTAGTCCATTTTTGTATAACTTTGGTCCATTTTTGTATAACTTTGGTCGATTTTTGTATAACTTTGGTTCATTTTTGTATAACTTTAGTCCAATTTTTTGTATAACTTTAGTCCATTTTTGTATAACTTTGGTCTACTTTAGTCCATTGTTGTATGACTTTAGTCCATTTTTGTATGACTTTAGTCCAATCTTTGTATAACTTTAGTCTTTTTTTGTATAACTTTGGTCTATTTTTGTATAACTTCAGTCCTTTTTTGTATAACTTTAGTCCATTTTTGTATAACTTTAGTCCTTATTTGAATAACTTTTGTCCTTATTTGTATATCTTCAATCATTTTTTGTATAATTGTAGTCCAAATTTGTATAACTTTAGTCCAAAATTGTATAACTTTAGTCCTTATTTGTATAACTTTAGTCCTTATTTGTATAACTTCAGTCCAAATTTGTGTAATTTTAGTCCAAAATTGTATAACTTTATTCCATAATAACTTCAGTCGTTTTTTGTATAACTTTAGTCCAAATTTGTATAACCCAACCAAACAAAAAACCAACAAAAAATTAATAACCAACAAAAATTTAAAAACCAAATAACAATAACAAAAAAAACCAAATAACAATAACAATAATAACAATAACAAAACAAAAAACCAAATAACAATAAAAAAAACAACACCCACAGAAAAATAACATAAAACCAAACGAAAATTAAAAAAAAAATGAAAAAAAAGAACGAAAAAAAGGAGAAAGGAAGAGCAGGAGGGAGAAAGGAAAAAGGAAAAAGCAGAAAGGAAAAAACCAAATAAAAAAACCAAAGTAAATCTAAAAAACAAAAAAAAGACAAAAAAAGTGAGAAAACAAAGACAGCAACAACGACACCACCACACCACCTTCTTCCTTTTTCCTTTCTCGCACAACCACCGCCACCCCCACCATGACTACCATGACTGACCCACTCACCTCACCTTTCTCCCCAAACCGCAACAACCACCACCACCACGAGCAACAACAACGGCCGACGAGCAATGGAGGAAAGGCGGGATTTTCAAATTTTGAATTTTGAAACTACGCGGGCGCTTTTTTGTTTAGATCTGAAGAAAAAAAAGGACGAAGTTGGCAGAGGGTTGTTGCGGTGTTGTTGTTGGCAGGTGTGGGCGGGTGTGGTGGTGGTAAGGAAGGTTGTTGTTGTTGTTGTTGTTGTCGTGGAGTTGTTGCGGTGGTAGAGGGAGGAGGGAGTCGTGGAGTTGTTGTTGTTGTCGTGGTGTTGTTGTTGCTGGTTGTTGGCGTTGTTGTTGTTGGTTCGCTGGTGGTGGCGGTTCAATGGAGGGAGACGAAGGATCTGGTGGTGTTGGTTCTCGGTGGTGGTGGTGGGTCTGGTGAGGTGGAGGTGGCGGCATGGTGGTGTACGGCGGCCGAGAAGGAAGGAGGGAAAGGGATGCAGTGACGGGATGGTGTCGGGATGGTGTCGGGATGAGGGTTGTTTTTTTATTTGTTGGGAATTTTAGGGAAAATGGGTTTTTTGTTTTGGGTTTTTTTGTTGGGAATTTCAGAGAAAATGGGATTTAGTGAGAGGGTGGAAGGGTGGGATAATGAGAGGAGAGATTAGGAGAGGGTAAAGTTTAAGGAGTTGGAATGATTAAGGGAGGTAATTAGAGGAGATTAATTTGTGACCTTTCATTTAGATGCAATCTCATCCCTCCATCCCTTCCATCCAAGGGTTCTTATAAGGACTTAGGGCCTTATATGGTATCAAGGCCTTATAAGAACCCTTCTCTCTCTCTCTCTCTCTCTCTCTCTCTCTCTCTCTCTCTCTATATATATATATATATATATATATATATATATATAGAGGCAAGATCCGGTGAGTCCACCTATATATTTGAGTCCATGAGTCCATAAAATAATATCACGCACTATACAAAACAATATCACGAATTTTTTTTTCAAATTTTTTTTCGAAATATTTTTTTTCAAATTTTTTTTTTTTTTTTTAAATTTTTTTTTTTTCGAAATTTTTTTTTTCGAAAAAGTTTTTTTTTTTTTTTTTAAACTGTGATATTGTTTAGTATAACGTGTGATATTGTATTACAAAACAATATCACGATTTATTTTTTCATTTTTTTTCGAAAAAGTTTTTTTTTTTTTTTTTTTTTTTATGTAAGATGTGATATTGTTTAGTATAACGTGTGATATTGTATAACAAAACAATATCACGATTTTTTGTTTCAAATTTTTTTTTTTTTTTTTTTTTTTTTTTTTTTTTTTTTTTTTATGTAAGCTGTGATATTGTTTAATGTAACGTGTGATATTGTATTACAAAACAATATCACGACTTTTTTTTGGAATATTTTTTTCAAATTTTTTTTTTTCGATTTTTTTTTTTTTTTTTTGAATATAAGCTGTGATATTGTTTAATATAAAGTGTGATATTGTATCATGGACTCACGGACTCAAAAAGATAGGGTGGACTCATGTGATCCTAATTCTATATATATATATATATATATATATATATATATATAAGATTTACTAGAGGGGATGTCCCCTCAAGTCAAGCTGCAGTGCTTGCAGGATTTTGCTAGAGTATTAGGTCTTTGGGGGTTTGATCAACAGTCAAGCAAGAAAGGGTTCTCTGAAGGTCAGTTTCCGTTTAAGTACGTTGCTTGCCTCTCAATGCATCTAAACAAGAATGATATGTACCAAATGCTGATTCAAAAAATTAAGAAAAAAAACTCGCACTGGGCTAGTCAAATGTTTTCCTATCCTGGTAAAATCCAACTTATCAACTCAGTGCTCTTTGGTCTTGAAAACTATTGGTGTCTATTAATCTTATGCCAAGACGTGTTGTTAAAAAGATTGATAAACTCTACTTTATGTGGCACATTGAAGATGGGAATAGGAAAATGGTTCTTAAAAGCTGGAAAAGTGTATGTGCACCAAAAATAAAAAGGACTTTTAATATTAAATGACCTATACCCAAGCTTATTTGGAGATTGCAAGCTACACACGCTTGAGTCTGGGGTGATTGGATTCGAGTATATAATCTCAGAAATGCTAGCATTTGGACTGTCAAATGCCACAGACGCTAAATGTTGGAGGATTATTTTGGCTGTAAAGGATGATATTCTGCTGTTATGTTGATGATACAGTACTAATAAATTCTTGGGTTCACAAGGGAAGATTCCATACCTCATTGGCTTATGACTTCTTTTGCAATAAGTTCAGGGGTAGGCAGCTCTACAAAACTATTTGGCATACAAATGGTCTACCCAAGCATAGTTTCATTGTGGCTCTGGCTGTACGGAGAAGGCTTTTTACAGTAGACAACATCCAAGCTAGGGGTGTTCTTCTCCCTAATTGGTGTATTCTTTGCTAGCAGGAGGAAGCCATATGCCCATTTATTCCTCTCTTGTCCTTATTCGTTGCAAGTGCAGAGCATTTTTAGATGGCTTAAAATTGTGCAAAGGCCTAGATGTCTAGCTTATGAAATCAAGAGGCTTACTCACAGAAGCAAAAAGAAAAGATGGCAGGCTAAATGGCACACTTGCAGCATTATTGCAACAGCTTACATGATTTGGGATGAAAGGAACAAATGCATTTTCTGTAATGTGACTGTGAGCAGGCCAGCAGATAGGCTTGTTCATAGTATTAAGTTCCATGTTAGTGTTTGCCTTCTTCATGGTCGAGGTCGACATGAGGACCTTGATGATGTGCTAGATTGTTTGAATGCTTTACATCATAGTGGTCACTCTTTTGTAAGAACTATCTTTGTTTACCCATATTGGACGAATAAAGAGCTACCTTCTAGCAATTAAAAAAGAAAGAAACAAAAAAAACTATAGATAGTGGAATAGGTAATGTTGGAAAAACACCTGTCAGTAAGACCATCATGTAATGCAGTTGCAATGCCATACTTCTTCAAACTAGAAATTCCAAATCCCTTAACAACTCCAGCAAGTCCAAAGGCAGCTCCACGACGTTCTCCATATTTGTCACTTTTCATCATTTGACTCAGAAGTCTTGAAACAAGAACAGCACCATCCTCCTACAAAAAAAAGTAAGAAGCATAAGTGTCATCAAGCATATGTAAGAAGCACCCCGTAAAAAGGTTCGGAGAAGAAGAGCAGCATACATCATTCTGAGTCCAAGAATCATTGTTTTCTGCCTTATTATTTTTCTTTTATTGTGAGAGTTTGTTTTCTATTGTGAAGTATCAGTCCTTTGATGCAGTTCTCTACGCAATTTTTATCTTGGGTCATTCGGAAACAGCCTCTTTGTGTTATTCACAAGGGTAAGGCTGCATAAACTGGACCGACACCCCCCCCCCCCCCCACCAAAACCTACACCATCCCTCCCTTACCCTTTACCTCGCACTTTGCGGGAGCCATTGAGACATTGTGGTAATATTGTAGTTGTTGTGAGTGTTTGTTTTCTAATTTACTGGGATTCGCTCCCTCTCCCCCAGGAAAGCAGATAATGAAATTTGCAGCCTATTTTCTCAAAAAAAAAAAAAAAAAAAAAAAAAAAAATTAATGCACATAACTTTCTTCTAAGAGTTTCGACAAGTAATAAAATCCAGGATGAAAACAATATTATGATATTCATTAATTTGTCAAGTATTTTAAAATTGCCAAATAGACTGCAAATCAGGGAAACAGTATTTAGTTAATTTCTGTAACATACCTGTTTAGACAACATTAGCGGGGACAAACAAGAGGAGACTGCCCTTTGAACAGCTTCAGAAGGAGTATTCAGCACTTCAAGCAACTTCTCAACAACTGTGTGGACTTTAGGGTCATCCTATCAGAGTACGGAATTTCAGATTGCTGGTACAATAAACATAAAAACATTTAAAAAAAAAAATGTAATGTATACATCCCTCATACCTTTGCCAAATGCTTTGCTAAAGCTCCGGTAAAAATAACCACACCCTCCCGAACCAGATCATACGTTTCTTCATCAGATGCCTACGATGTAATAAAAGTGAGACCCAGCCAAAAATTTTGAACATAAGAGATACTAAAAATAAGAAGCAGAACAAAAACATTGACCCATGAACTAACCTTTTTATTTAAATAGTTCTCAAAAATTGGAAACAGTAAAGACACGTTATCTCTCCCATGTTTGTCTATGATCAATATACCCGCATTTATCATTCTTCCACGAACATCTCCATTGGGATCAGCCTAAAAAAACACAAACAATACATTGTTCTGGTTTATCAGACAATTTATATCACAAGAATGGGACTTCAAATGGGATATATATGAATATATCTATAGGTTTTAAATACGAGAATCATTTAAGGCATAGAAAAGCCCTTCCTCAAGAAAGGATATGAACTGTGAAAAATAAGTATGATAACCGGAAACAAGAGTAAGACTGACAACACATCAATGTAAATCTTACCAAACGTGTTGATACAACCCCTCAACTAATCAAGTTCTCGATTAAAATGCCACTTGGCATTATCATACATCAAAACATATCAAAAGCAAAAGCCTTTGGAAAACCCTGAGACGAAACTATCACTGTAATGCATTTTATGCAAAGGGGCAAACCTATCAGCTAGATCAGTGACTTACAAGTGCTCGTGAAATGAGGAACGTCATGACAACAGGAAGGTCTTTAGTTTTTAAAACATCAGCAGCAGAATTTAGGGCGAGTGCCACTCCTTGCCTTGCCAACCAGCCAGCATCAACATGACCTTCAAAACCAGCATCACGTATGTACAAGGAAAACAGAGTTGCAAGACATTCCTGATGACAAAAATGATATTAGATAGTAAAAAGTGTTACATTCAACCAAAATAAATAATACTGTACAACTTTTGAGTTTTGACTGAAACAAGATCATACAAAAATAGTGACGACCTGGTCGCATCTAAGCATAAAAGTAATTCGCATTCAAAAATGTCTACTGAAAAACACTAACATTTGAAAAAAAATTTAAAAAGCGAGTATTATACACAAACGTGAAATTTAATATAAAACCCATTCACGCAAAATCTACTCTGTTAAAAATTTAAATCACCTGGATGGTATCAGGGTACTCATCTAGAGCCGCAGCTAAAGCTTCAGCTGCAGCCAAGCGGACATTATAGTTAACATGCGCTAGTGCTTTATAAAGTCTGGAATAGTCAGTTCCAAAATCAAAGCCATAGCGGTCCCACAAATCTTCAGCAGCTTCCGCAATTGACTGTAAAGTTTCATAAAAAATTAATGGAGATGCACACAACAGCACAGCCAGATATTCCAGCTAACCCGTTGCTTAACAGTGACAAAGGAGGTGCCAAATAGTAGAGCAAACCAAAGTCACACTTTTATTCTTTTGTTGGTCATCCGTCAATAACAAAGATTCACATCAAGACAATGAAAGGAAAACTAATTCTACTCTATAGCCAGTATTTCATTAACCGCGACGAGAATAGGAAAAGTGGACTGATGAAACGGATATCATGTCTATAAAGACATAGAAAACAGACAGACATGTGCAAACAAATAACTATCAAATGCACTGCCGACAACGACTTTCCTACAGATCTTAACTTTCACAAGGTAGGGAAAACTACCGTAACAAGGAAATTAGCTAATTTTGGAATATGGAAAAAGGACCCGACAATGAAAAAGTTTCACTCACCCATTTCTCTTCCTAATTCAAGTGACACACACACACACACACACACACACACACACACACACACACACACACACACACACACACACACAAACACAAACACAAACACAAATAATAAAAACGACTGACAAGTTAAAACCAGACAAAAACAGTTTAGAGAAGATGCCAATAAAAGAACGAAGGATAGACATATTATTAGGTCATAGTCAAACCTTTTCTGGATCATGCAAAGCCATCCAGATACTTGTAGCGATCTCAACATTCTCAACAAGACAACGGCCAGAAACAGCTGGAATGCATTTAACCGCATTCAAACAGGCCATTCTTACATGCAAATCTTTAGCATAGACACCATAAAGAGCCTACAAATACACAGAAAACAATTTACAGAAGGACGAAAAGGCAACATACAAAAGAAGAATGTGAAGAAAACGGTGTGTAGAGCATACAGATGCAACGTCATCCAGCTTCAAGCCCAAACACAACTCATTGAGTGTAGATCCAATAGCAGCTTGATATGCAGGAATAACACCAAGAACATGATATAGAACCTATACAAAATTACGTACATTTAGCAAGCAAGTAAATCAAGACAACCGGTATAAATAAAATTTGATAGTGAATATGGTAATTTACGTAGTAGTGGTAGTACTATCAGCAGTGTAATAAAAATAACAAAATTTATATTAAGATTGAATAATTTGTAGCTGCTAGGGTACTCAACTGATAACATTCTCAGCCTGGGAAGAGGTAACACCGGATCAGTGTGAAGATACAAGACTCTTAGCACCTTGTCATGAAGAGCTGTTTTCTTTGGTGACAAGAGAATCCACTCCATAATCTGAAGAAGATGAAAAATGGTCTCCGAGTCAGGAACTATACTAGCTTAAATATAAGCTTTCTCAGGATTCCATCTTCCAGAACTTACAGGAAAGGCAAATATAAAGGTATCCACAGGAAGAGGCCCAAATGTTGATGAACTTGATAACCCATGTACTGCCCTGTCAAAAACACTGCGCAAAGGCTTCTCACTAGACTCTTCTCCATCTACTGCTGAAATGAGATCCAAAACATTGTGGCTTTCTTCTAAACAAATCAGCCGCAAAGCAGTAGCAATGTCTAGAGCCCAATTGCAGAGTGGAGGAGCAATACATGTAGAGAGCTTCACCAAGGTTTCATAAGCTTTATCACCCACAATAGGTGACCTAATAAGTGGTTCGACAAATTTTACCTGAATTCCAGAAACAGAGATGATTTATATCAAACAGGGCAAACATATTGTGTCTGAGCAGATTTTTTCTGATGAGTAAAGCAAACATTGACAAGAACGAAAAAAACACTAGACGAGAGCAAAATATTCACACCGATATACACGGCAAACAACATAATTTAAACTAGGGACGCAAATACTGCTAAGTCACGATCTTGAGGAAAGATCTAGTTGCTCATAGCTATAACATATACTCCCTCTGATCCAGACAAATGGTAACACTTTTGGACGATCCACACCAATGGTAACATACCTTATTTGGCCTAAAAAATGACTAAGTTACCCTTATATCACACTACCTATTTACATGTTTGCCATCAAATGGCCCACTCACTCCCTCAATGTTTAATAACGCAATACATTATTCTTGTGCCCCCATTCAAAGCTTCCAACTTTACCCCTCACTTTTCAACCTTTTCTTAAATAACCCATTTTTCCTTGTGTTACCATTTGTCTGGATCGGAGGGAGTAGCACTTTAGACTATAAGACCTCCATTATGTCACCCAAAATCCAGAGTTTTGCTAGCTTTAACATATTAAAGGATAGTTCACGCATAGTTAAACTAGATCAGCAACACATTGCGATCCCACTCATCCAAAAGATATAAAAAGTTATAGACGAGATGAGAAGGAAAATCAAGAATTTTAGACTAAAATCCTAATTAATTACGAACACACATCATACACAATACGCTCATAATAGAGTCTGATATATAGATTTCAAGCAGCAAGCAGCACTATAATAGAATTACTCGAATCCGGTGACCCAAGATTATATAAGGGTCTCACAAACAAATCCTATGACATGTCCCACTCCAACTCCCACCAACCCAAAAGTTGAAGGGGAAAAAGGTGGGCCATATCCGAGTGAAGAAAATGGATATTGACAGATAGCAGAAAATATACCAACTTATTCACAACTCCACAAAGAACATAAACATCGAAATATAAATTCTAAAATTTGCTAAAAAATTATTCCTAAGAAGCAAGAGACGAACCATGGATGAAAGTTCACTGTGTGTAAAAATAGGGTTGGCAACTGCCATCTCCCCAAGAGCTTTCAAAACAATTGAAAGATTACTCTGTATAGCCTTGACCTTCTCCCGTATAGAAGCCTCTTCCCTTAGAAGCAGTTCACGAGCTTCTTCCTTGGCAGACTTTCCCTTGTCTATGCAGGTTCAATGCGCAAACAATAATTTCAGAATCCATGTTGAAAAAGAATATACAGGATAGCACAAGGAATTGGTTTGGAAAAGTAAAATGCCTATTTTTTTGGCTGTTTTGCTAATGTCTTTTTTCCCTGCAACACCAGAAGCTTCTCTGCGAGGAACATCTCGTCTTACAGAATTATTAGAGATCGAATGTTCCTGAAATTAAGCCAAACATGACTTTCAAATCAGCTAAGAGGCTCACGTATTAGTTTGAGAGAAATATTCAAAAGTCACCTTATGGCCCTGCTCATCTATTTCTCTGGAAGCCACATAGACACCAACTTCAGTCGAAAGAGTACCCTCAGGAGTGTTGAAAACCTATGATCACACAATTATATCAAAATCTATCTGACAGAGAGAGATGCATGAACATTTAAAAGAAGGATAATTTACAAAAAGTAAATAAGTGCACAAGTAAGCTGTACCAACTACATTGCAAAATGGCATTAAGAAGCATTTAATCAGCAACTAATACGTAACATCGATGGTCCCAGTTTTGGGCCAAGCCACCACAACCAAATTTGATCAGGACAGAGACTTATCTTTGTAGCAGAAAAAACCAAAAACTAATTCAATTTAGACATAACACTTAAATACTTAATATCCCAAAGTGTTGCCTTCATGATCTCGAAATTTGGCAAATATATACATACAGACCTAAAAATTCAGTAATTAATATTCTCGATAAACTTAGAAAAAAAATGACAAAATGAACGGTGGAACATCCTGGTCTATGTTACAGATTGTCTCTCTTGAAACTCTGAGTGTCGATGCCTTAGCTCATCTAGGAACTAAATCAAGTTCGCCAATTTATAACTCGATATTGTCGAGATCAATCAGAAAGGAGTTTACGACAGAGACAATCAACGGACAAAGAGAAAAGTTGAAGTCGCACATGTATGAGAAAATTCGGGCATGCAGGATATCAAAAATAACTTCCTCTCAAAGCCTCAAAGGTCATTATGAATGCAACAAAAAGAATTAACAATGAAAAGTGATAGAAATACAGACGGCAAGATGAACAACCAGAAAAGAAAAAAAAAGAAAAAAAAACAAGACGATGACTTTGAAAAAAAGGCAAAAATAGAATAAACAGACGAAATAAATAAATAAAGTGAATGAAAGAGCAGGATAACCAAAGTAGAAAAGTAGACTCGGAAGACAGAAAAGGGTGAAAAAAGTAAACATACAATGATACAAGCCATGACAAAAAGCCAAATAGACTGAAAAAATAAGTTCATTCTCTACCTCTACTACACTAACTAAAGTCATTTTGGTCAATCCCAAAAAGACCTATGCCACTCTCAGTCACTCATATTCCCACCTTCTTGGGTCTTCCTCTACCCCTCATGGTCCTTTAAATTCAATACCTTTTTGAAGACATGAAGTCTAAAGTCAGCTTTATAGGTAAGTGAAATCTAGACAACCACCTAGTGGCTGCTAGTGCAGAGGAATCACAATTAACAGCATAAAATGTATAACGAACAACGAAAGAAATGTTGATGTATCACCTGAATGTCATTTTGTGAAAGAGCATCATGTGCATAGCGATCAGGAAGATTCCGCAAATGCTGTCAAGATATAGATAGAAATATGTCAGTACCAAGATACCCAACGTAAGAAAAGAGGTAAACTTTAAATTGCATACTCACACATCACTGTAGACTTTACCTTTTCAAATTCAACATATGTATTACTTGGAGCTATGGACATAAGTGTGCACAAAGAGTCAACCGCTGCTTGTTGTTCAAATGGACTTGAACTTGACAAACCAGCTGATCCCATGAGATCCTGCGAGTCAGCCATGAATTAATTCATTCTCGTAGAGAGAAGTAGATGTGCCAATGAACAAATTTATGCTTTAGACAACAAAAGAAAGGATTGCAATACAGGAACCAATGTTTCCAATACTTCCATGTTATGACTCTAGGTTCCACAATTTCACTTACAGCTTTCTTAAAGGTGACGGTAAGGTATATCGTGTTTAAAACTACTAGATGCTCAAAACAGCATGAAAGCTCCCTGTGTCCAGCATACTATAAAGTATAACCAGTAGAATGGAAAGCATAAATTTCCAGCATCAGCTAGCTAGTACACATATCAATGATCAGAGGTCTATGTTCAAACCATAAATACATATATTACCACATCATGGGCACCACTTCCATCATAAGAGAACATATTATGTCCTGCTTACTAATGTAGCTCATAAATAAGAATCCAAAGACAGTGTCACTTCATATACTGAACTCAACAGAATTATCTTTCATGGGCAGAGAGATATCATATCATTTAATCATAACAGCTACAATATACTGATAAGAAATTTAGTTTAATATATGTTACAAGTTCATACAACTGGAATACTAAATCCCACTACCAGAGTACCAGACAAATAACTCACCTCGCATATTTTCCTGATATCCCCAGCCAGAATGTTCAAAACATCAAAACCATTTGTCTTCAAGCATGTTGATATTCTCTGGAACATAATAAAAGAAAGGAACATCAACAATGGGTACTGATTCAAGCAGCATATCAAAGTACCCAACAGGATAATGCATTATCAAAATCCCAACACAAAAAGAAGTCCACATCATATCTCAAACAAAAATGAACAATAATCACACAAACTGGTTAAGCATCAAAATATATCCAAGCCATGCCAAATAGACAAACAAATTTGCAATCATATTCTAGTAAGCAGAGGAAATGACAGACACAATAAGCACTTTTAATTGCACTACTGCATGCTAACAGATACAAAAAAAAATGGTGATAACGGTTTATCAAAGTTGTCCGAAAGCAAACATGATGCGGAAGAACAGACAATTGCACGTTTTACCGACTTAAAATGAAAGACATATTACACAACAAGTAAAAACAAGGTTCAACCATGAAACAGATCAATGCTTCGACATTGCATGCCAGCACATAAACTAGTAGTAATAGATAGCATATTAAAAGTGGAAAAAAAAATCGGTTTACGAGGGACGAGGTGCACTGAGGGGGGAGGGGTTAAGGGTACATCCCATGCCTGTTAGGCTCCCCATTTCCCTTTTCTGTTAGGTTAAATTTCAAATTTAGGACTAAATGAAAACGATTAAGGGAGGATTTTCAAACTAAAAAATTGTACAGTAATACGTAAATTAAACATCTGGCCCACCTCCCTAAAATTTGCAGGAGGCCATCGGGTAATCATATCTTTTTTTGTAACTCATTATGGAATATGGATACAAAGAGTGAAAGAGGGCTAATATGAAGATAAGTAAACGCAAGGGATAAGGGGGTGAAGAGAAAAGCGTAACAAAAGAGCTGAAGAGACACACTTTGAAATTGTGTAGTAGTGCATCTTGCTAGTTGCCTAGTGTGCGCAAGTTGTGTCTAAGCCTCTAAGATACCCAAGACGTTTTGACTACTGCTTTAAAAAGCCTTGTGCTTAGGCTCACTTTTTAAGACAATGAATCGAGTGTATAAATTTCATAAAGAACAATAAATTAGCATTGCATTCTCGAGTAAGAGTGCAAGAAAACTGCAAGATATTGATCAACCAAATTGCAAACATTGAGCTGCTGATCTGAGGAGAAAAAACATGAAAATTAAAAATTGGTCAATTATATCTAGAAGAACTGACCCGCCATACTCCATCTCTCTTTCCAGTGCAAAGTAAGGCCGGATGATGTGAGCAGAATATAATGCGGCCGCATGTCTCTGGCGCAGCTGAAACGGACGTTGATGATAAAACCACTAAGGCCTTCACCATTACCTCTACGGATGGAACAAACGCACCTGGAGTTTCCACCGCATTTTCTATTTCACTGTAGACAACAATATCATCACAATCCAGTTTTGGAAAGTGGTCCAACGTCACAAACTCAATGACCATTGACCAGGCAAAATGACTTGTTAAAAAGCATGACAAAATATCATCCTGGGCCAGGGAATCAAAATCTTCTGAAATTTGGAAGAATTCATCATGGAAAGCTATTTTGCAACAAGCATTGTTTATAAAAGCTTAACTGTCCAATAAATAAAAATACTATCGATCATTTAATAACAAAATTAGCTGGAGTGGAATTATATCTTTGCTCGTATTGAAGGGACACCAACCGGGGGACCTCAATCACAAAGGAAGGGTAGAACTCAGAAGCTCAAATACCAGATAAGGGCAGATTCCAATTTACATAATAAAGGGAAGGAGTGAAACCACCACTATCTTAGACAATCAAAGATAATCTTAACCATAAAAGAGAGGGAATGCCGGTGAAGAACAATCACCACACTCCAACAATACATCAGCTGATCAGCCTAAAAAGCACTATTTGCGATTAACTCCTGTACTGACATGAACCACCGAATGGCCAAAAGAACCATCATGGAAAGCTCCGGTGAGGATGTGCTTCTTGTTTGAAAGAAGGATAAAGAATATACTATAATTTTTATTCATCTATCTTTGAAACTATCACCTTCTTTTATTTAAATAGTATAATTTTTGATGTTTTTCAGAGTAGTTTCAATTTATGAAACTAACCTAAGGTATTAAGACTTGGTTTCCTTACAGCCACAAGTGCACACACACAATCAAACAATCTTCCATACTTGACAAGCAGGTAGGAAAATGGAAGGAATGCAAAATATTTTTAGGGAAGAAAGAAATGTCCTGATTTAGTGCCCATGCAGCTGCAATTCAAACCAATCACCAGTTAAATTTCACAATTGCAGTTCCTTTAGCAGTATTTGTTCAAAATGATCATTGAGAGAATTTTCTATTTTACTGGGAAGAATAATTGATAGAGCTTCTGGTCATCTAACTGTGCTACATTACCCAAAGTTGAGATTTTGAGAAGAATCTAAAACCTTCTATGGCACCAGCACATACAGCTGTACCAGCATACCTCTAATCCATACTAGAATCACTGATAAATTCAGGTTATTAGAAGAAATAAATAGCATGGACAGAGGAAACAACAATACTTGAATGACATGAATATAATATAGTCATTCAAGTCCACCTCAGCAACATACCTAGTCTTGTACAAGCGGGATTCAGCCACAGCTGAAAGAAAGATTGCAAACTCATTCAAAAGTGATTCTGATGTTTGTGGTACAGCTGTAACAATACTTCTGGTGCTCCCATATGCTGCTTTACGGATCTCCCATGATTGATGACACAAAAGATAGAATAATACCTGAAAGACAAGAATGAGCACCCCCAAAACAACCAATAAAAGGGCACATAAGTACATAACTAGCAAGGGAAACTGTCATACTTGAAACAGTGACTGCACAGAGAAAGCATCCAACATCCTACACAGAAAAAATTGCAATAGCTAACATATGACACTTTCCAGAAAACAGTATGGTAAAAGGAATGCACATAATTAAGTATTGCAGCTGTGAACATAATACTAATCAACGCTGACCTTTTTGTATGGTCAACCACCAACACGTGGAGAAGATCAACACAGGCCAGACAATCTTCATCTGATAGTTTAGAAACCTGCACAAACATGACCGAGCCATAACAGTTTTATAAACATATTGGTAATCTTTTGTTTTAACTATTAACAGCAGTAAAAAGATTATTTACACAACAAAATGGGGTGACAAAGTTCATGATAAAGAAACGCAGACTAATTATTCTGTCCACAAAATCTGAAACTCATCAGAGAATATAAAATTCAGGTTCGTTCTTCGACAGACTTCAATCTAGTAAACAGATCATATAGTTTTCCCTGGTTGGATGCGAGCATTAGTAGCAACATCTTGCATTCCAAATAAATTGATGGGGTTAATCTGGTACCAATGTGATTAATTTTTTTTCTCACCCTTACTCGTTTTTTTTTTTTTTTTTTGACAAGTGTAGACAATATCACTCAAACTATCAAAGGACCGCAAGGGGATGACTCCCATGTACAAAAAGACAAAAAAGGGAATGACCCACAACAACAAGATCAGAGCCTTAATCCCAAAATGTTTTGGGGTCGGCTGACATGAATCATTCTTTAGAACCAAAAAAAAGGGAATGACCCCATGTACAAAAAAAAAAGGCATCAATGGGGTGACAGATGTATACAAAAGGAGAGCTGGATGCTTAAGTTCTCATGAGTAATCATATCTATGAGAAGAAAAAATCCAAGTTCTGGTGAGCTGGAGCATCAAGCACTGGACTCCAGCCACACATGAATTTTGAACTCATTATTCTTTCTTTTTTTCTCGGTCCTAAGCCTCAATCCTTGCCATACTATCAGTTATATAATTGAACAAAGAGTAGTCTGAGACGACAAATCATCCTCAGACCTCATGTCAAAAAAACCACTAGTAAGGCTCCCGGGGGTTACAAACTTACAACTAGGACCCGTAGGTCCTTCCCACTTGATAACATGTGAATAAGTGAAGGATCATATAAAAAAAAACTTACACCGATGGCTGGAGCCCCAATTGGGTTACTGAATTAGCTTAACCCACTAAATCAAGAAAAAATCTGAGCATATTGTGTAGCACTGTAGCCATAGTATTTTGTATGTGTAGACTGGTGTTTAATAAACATTTATGTCAAATAATCTATTAAGGGATTAAGGGAATATATTATAGCGTATCCTTATTAATTTATTATTATGTATTCTCATTGAGGCACACGAAGGATCAGTTAAACCACCCCAAAAGAAGACAGTTGATACAAAGAACAACCATAAAAGTATAAGGAAGACAATACATACCAAGGAAACTGGGATCACTGAGGGTTCTTGCTGAGCTATTAAAGACCAGGTCTTCTCCTTAACAACAGTCTCCTCTACAAATAAAATTACAAGCTTCTTTACGAAATAAGTTTTGGCAGAAAAATGGGAATGTCTATTATGACAAAAGATTTTTGAATCTAACAGCTCTAAAGCTAGAGTTCTTAAGTGTACCAGCTTTGATATCTACAGCAGCAATCTTTGCAACCAGCAGCAAGGCATATATGCTATCAATACGCTGAATTGACTTGGTGTACCCTGTTTTAACTATCTGAATAAGAGGTGCCAGCAACGATGACAGCTGTAAAATGAAACCATATAAATAACACAGACCGCAGTTAGAAAACCTGACAAGACTGTGATAAACCACCCACAGGGGACAAATAAAGACCTTTATGGTAGCTTCAGAATTTTTGCATATAACCCTTAGACATCGAAGATGTGCCCTTCTCAGAGTTTCCTTCTCTTTCAGCCCTGAACTGAAGAAAGATACAATGGTTGGTTGGACAGTATCTGCACCCTGTGACAACCAAGATGCAAGAGCTGACAAGACTCCAAGTTTTACTTCTTCATTTCCTGGCAATGAAAAGAAAACAAATAACCATATAGCTAAACAAATATCACGAAGTTTTCATGCATAAAATAGCAATAAAATATCGTAGATCAATCTATTACCATCGTCCTTGTAACAAGACAATAGAAAGCCAGATAATAAAGTTGATAGGTCATTCAACATCTTTCCTCCGGGCGCATGGGACAATTCTTGCAGTGCATTGAACATACCAACCCTCTGATAAGGAAATTGAAGTCTTCCCTCTGAGCCTGTTTTAAGGAAATAGATAGAGTTCATCTTTGTTAAGAATTACCAGCCCAGCCTCTAAAACAGACAAATTTCCAAGTGACGAAAATGTTCAGTGAATGGAAAATATATGGAAAATTCATACCTCCAATGACAGACTTAACAGATTTATACATTCCCTCAATAACATCAGGATTACTAGATTTCTGACTCAAACATCTCATAATCGCCAGAGCTCCTAGCCTTCGTCCTTCATCAGCATGGCGAGCTTGTGTTAACACCATCGGAAGGATTTCCATGGCATATTTACTTAAGTCGAGGGTCACAGCTTTCAACAGCACCTCAACTGATTCCAATGCAATCTCAGGATTACGCTTCAACATCTTGACCGACGAAGGAACCACGATACTTCCAAATTCGTCATGTGTTAGACATAAAAAGAGAGGGCAGAAAGCATCAACGAGACTTTTTGCAGGCTTCTCTCTAGCACTTAGAACAGATTTCACATACAAGTCTAGGAACATCGGCTGCAAAATGGGAAGTCATTTGAGAACTCTACCCAAAAAACACCCTAGTGTCAAACTGCCAACAGTCGAGGATGACCGAGTTAAGAGAATAAAAAGGTAGAGAAGCGCACCTTGTACTGCCCAAAAGAAGAATCATTCCTTGAGAATTCAATTAACAGCCATATAAGATCAGGATAGTCTTTGTAAGGTATCCTCCCATCTTTCAATTCGCCAATGTAGGTTTTGAAAATATTTTCATACTGCAGAAATAACAGGCGTAAATATCACGATTAGCACGATAAAAAAAAAATGTAAGGCAGATCTGAGAATCTCGATGACAAAAAATTATTTATTTAAAGACTACCTTAGAAAATAAATGAAAAAACAATCGTTTACAGGCTCTTTTCTCCCGAAAGGATCCTTTGAGAACAGTATGAAGAAGAAAGGACTGTGCTGCAACCACTCTTGACACAGCAGTTTTGGAAATAGATGCAAATTCACTCCTAGTCAAAAGGAAACATGACCATTTCAAAAGCCTATAAGATCCCACATCTGATTGTGACTTTTGTTGTTTCTCCATGTACTGAACAAGGCACGCCGCAAAGGCTTTCATCGACGTAACCTCAGCCAATGCCAGTAGAACAACGTTGTCTACAGCTTTTCTTGACCGAAGATCATCATAGATGCACAAGGTTTTAAAAATAATATCCACAAGTACAGCCGCAACTTCACCAGATATCTCTGCAAGATGTAAAGAGCAGTCATTAAGGACAAGAGGATGAATAAAAGTTCAGTCAGAAGAATAGTAGTATTCATTATAGGACACGAGAGTGTGACACCAATACACAAAGACACCACATGGGTGACGACATGTACAAAAAGATACCATGAAGGTGACTCACAAACACAAAATGCGCCTCGAGTAATTATGCTCTCACAGTATCATGATTAATCTCATCTAAAAAAAAAGGAAGAAAAGACCAATGTTGATCTAAGTGGAAAACTTGACTCCAACAAGTCAGCAACTTCAAACAATGTAATAAAATATTGACGTGTGGACGCGCACTATCATCAAATATATAATACTTTATTTCCAAGTGCACTACTAAATTGCTAACAGAGTCCTCTTCCTACAACAGACACCTAGTCTTATTCATCAGTTCATCCTCCTATACCAAGTCAATAGGACATCTTTAGATGTTATATGACGAAGTTCAGATGGAAGTATATATATTATATATTCCCTTCTATTATCAAGATTCATACCACTTTCTTTTTTTGGCTCATTCATTGGATAAGTGAATTCATACCATTTCCTTTAATGGCATAAAAAAGCATGCTAAAAGACCCATATACCCTCACAAACGTGCTCCATCATAATCTCTCATCCCACCTACTGCTCACACATTTCCTCCCCAAACCCCCATCAAACTCAATTACCACCAACCTCCAACACCACCGCAACACCAATTCCACCTACCTCACGAGTTCCATTTCAAACACCACCTCATCTTAGATCTCCACATCTCCCATAACCCACCACCACAAAACACTCTCTACCTCAACGACTACACAACACCAATAAGCAGCTACCACTACCATAACAGCCAACTACAAGCCCGGAAAAACCCATCCCACCCGCGAAACCCCTTCCCCCACCATCGAAAACCCTAGATTTAGGATTTTTTATGGTGGGGGAATGGTTTTTCAGGAGTGGGGTGGCTTGGAGAGGAGAGTGGTTTCGTGGTTGTCAGAAGTGAGGTTTGAGCGTCTCGGGCATGGGGGAAGGCCCAAGGGTGGTGGGCAGGGGGAGTTGGAAGGGAGTGGTCGGCAGTTCTTGCCACCGCTGATGGTGGGGTGGTGTTGATTTGGGTGTGACTGAGAGGAAGTGGCCGACCATTGTGGGGGGTTTGGTGATTAAGAGCGTGGAGTGGGGCGGTGTTTGGGTGGTGGGGTGATGGCGTGGGCAGAGCTTTGGGTGGTGAGTTAGGATTGTGGTGGGGTCAGGGGTGGGTGATGAACTCAGTAGGGCTTGTGTTGATGGTATGTAAGATGAGGGGTGTTTGGTCTTCTTGTCACTTATCTTAAAATTTGTGAATTTACAAATGGAATTTATCCAATGAATGAGGGGAAGTATATCTTGGATTACTTTTCATTTATTTGCAGTCAGCAGATAGATGAAGACTAAAGGCCAAGAAACAAAGAGATATAAGAAATCCCAGTTAAACAATAAAATAGAACAAGACAATGTCCCTTGAACTTCAAGAGCAACCTGAGTAATTGGCTTGAGTAATTAAAAGTAAGCACAAAAGTGTAGGAAGGCATATCTAAGATGCATTTTTTTGAAGGAATGGGGAAAATTCCTAGCTCTGACCACCTTAAATGTACAATATCCATTCACCAAAATGTACTGACATGAAGACAAATGTACAATACTTTAGTAAATTATTACAAATAGATCGAAATGTAACAAGCTTGATCACTGGTTTCCGAGAACAGAAATTTAACAACAAATTGCAGCAATCTCCCAGAAACCAGGAGATGCATGGTGTTTATATATTAGAAAACGCATGATCATAAATCGAAATAATAAGTAAATACATTTAAGACTCCTAACCATATACAACCACCACAACATCACTGCACTGCCTCAAGGGCTCCCACAAATGACGAGGAAAATAGGGGCCGGATGCACAAAACCTTACTCCTAATGTGATAGCGAGAGGTTGTTTCTAGATAACTCAATGAAAATTTTGTCAAATTTTGGTCAAATGACTGCTACTTCACATTAAAAAGAAGGGTAGCCAGTTCCATAAAGCTTTAGTATGTCATAGTCTGAAACCAACGAATAATGAATCTTTGGCTCCATTAAAAATAGAAAAGAGCCTCATAAACCATGAAACGGGTAGAAAAAAATAGCGTGCCAAGCACTAAACATCCATGTAATGTCAACAAAATACATACTTTAGCACGAAAACCTTAAAAAGAATAAATCACTACATCCCAAAACATTTGACAAGTTAATAGTTACTCTACCAACGAAAAATACAATAATATTTAATAGTTAGTCAAGTAACTGCCATAACAGCAGAAGCTGACTTCTAAAGATTCTTCAGAACTTCTTGTTCATGTGATAAGGTAAAATGAAATAAGCAAGGTCCAGGTATAATAGCCTGATAAATATTGACTTAAAAGGCTCACTCAAGCAAGAATACCCAACCAGTTCTTCGAAGTACAGATAAAATGGGCAGCAACATAAATATAAAAATAAAAGGAGTATGATGTGAAACCAAAGATGCCAGTTAGTATTTGAGAAAATGCACACTAAACTGATTTTGCAGCCATATTAGAATATTACCACATAAAAATAGATGATATGCACTTAAAACAAATCTTAATCCCCAAAATGGAGTCCAAGTTAGAAAAACATATTGATCGAACAGATTACAGACAAACAAATTGTGTTTTGAGCATTAAATAATAGGCCTGTGAAACTGTTTTCTGAAACCTTACGAATAGAATGCAACACCATATTGAAAGTTCCCATATTTAGCAAAATATTTTCCTGAATACCATTTTTCTAACATCTAAACTTTAAAAGCAAAGATAAATGGGAGTATTAAGAGATTAATTACATACAAGTAACATATTTATTAACCAACTGATTTGATAACACCACTGAGATGTTCAGAATATGAACCCCATTACCCAGTACCAAGACAAGCTTGAATAGAGAGAGAAAGATGGTGAGCAAAACTCCTGATTTTCTGAAACTATCTTTATGAAATGCAAGTAAACTAATTGATACCCACAAAAAATTAGAAATCATTGTTGCCCTTGTGGATGACAAAAGCTGTATACATACTAGATGCCTCTACCACATTCTGTAATCAACTGAACTGTATACATTAACTCAACCAAAATCCCTCTACTAGATAATTCATAAACCATTGATTTCATCTACCATCTACCCTCGTTCACCAATAAAGATCCGTGATTTAAAATGTCTCGTCCAGTAAAATAAACCTTCTTCCACTTGATTAATCGCAAGCATGATTCCCCTTTCCTCTCTACGTTGCATGTGGAGATCATATAATTTCACGGATCATAGTACTAAAACACGTAATTCACACTAATGAGCTATTCTTGTGTAGCCATCAGTCCCATCATTACTAATCAATAGACAGTAGTGACTGATGGCTCTACAAGATGAAAACCCTGTTTCAACAGTGGATAACAGACCTTCCAACAGGAATAGGAATATTCCGCTGAGTATAGGAAACACAGTAAAACGTCTACGCCTGGTAATAATATAGAAGCAGATAGCTGGTTGAATATGGCAGGATGTTCCAAATAGCAAAAACGACAAGCCGATTAATAAAAGGCAATGTTTGTGAATAGCCATCACATAGCTCACACTTCCAGGGGTAACGCACTAAAATACAAATCACAATCAATCTCGCAAAACGACGACTAATAATCTGACAACTAAAAGAGCATATTTTGACAAGCAGACTAAGACAGACGCAACTCCAAACGATCAACAACAACAACAACAATAAGAAGAAGAAGAAGAGACGCAAGTAAAATGATAGAGAAGATGAAAGTACCGGAATTACGAAGAATGTCGGGGATCTGGTGACGGAAGATGCTAATGCGGAGATTAGTGGAGGAGGTAGTGACGGAGTCACCTAGTGAACTGAGGCGTTGAAGCGAGTCAGCCGCCATGGATGAAAATGGAGATAGTATGAAGATGAGGTAGGAGAGAGAAAGAGATATTTATGCTAGGGTTTTACAATACTGCTGAAATCAAATCAGATGCTGCTGCTCTTTTCTTGTGTGTTGTGTCTGCTATTTTGCACTGCTTCGAGACATCTGCGACTCTGCAACGTAAAACACCACACCAATGTTACTAAAGTTATAATTTCCAAAGAGCAGAACCGTTGTCAAAATACTGGAATAGCTCAGTTGGTTAGAGCATCTGGCGGTTAATCACAAGGTTGGAGGTTCAAGCCCTCCTTCTAGCGTCTCTTTTTAATTGTTTTTTCTGCAACTTAGGTAATCCTATTTTCTTTTTATAATGCGTGTGAAAATCTTAATTTTATTTTTTTTCGTTTAATTTTTAGTGTTTCTAGAAATTGTAATTTTGTAAAATATCAAACCAAATAATAAGATCGCCTCATGAATAATTGATGATAGATCGTGTACTTAAATAACGGGCATTGATATGTTAACGTAAAGATCAAAATCGATAAATTAAAGAAGTCAACTTAGGTAATCCTATTTCCTTTTTATAATGCGTGTGAAAATCTTAATTTTATTTTTTTTCGTTTAATTTTTAGTGTTTCTAGAAATTGTAATTTTGTAAAATATCAAACCAAATAATAAGATCGCCTCATGAATAATTGATGATAGATCGTGTACTTAAATAACGGGCATTGATATGTTAACGTAAAGATCAAAATCGATAAATTAAAGAAGTCAACTTAGGTAATCCTATTTCCTTTTTATAATGCGTGTGAAAATCTTAATTTTATTTTTTTTCGTTTAATTTTTAGTGTTTCTAGAAATTGTAATTTTGTAAAATATCAAACCAAATAATAAGATCGCCTCATGAATAATTGATGATAGATCGTGTACTTAAATAACGGGCATTGATATGTTAACGTAAAGATCAAAATCGATAAATTAAATAAGTCAAGTAGATGAAATGTGCTATTTTTTCAAAGTTAAAATGATGAAAAAACCCAACAAATACCAAAATAAATCATACATTTGAAAAAAAATTATTAGTCATTCACTTTTACATATCGTCAATCTTGTAGCTAGTCTCCAATATATATTTGTTTGATCAATTCTATTATTTCACTTTTACATATCATCTTCGTTTTCCAATGAATCGTCCCTATGGAAAAAAAATAACTCAGTAATTAGTACGACTTAACAAACAAAATAATTATGTTTTATTAGAATTTTGACGTTTATTTTAAACGTAAAATTGAACACCAATGTTTAACTTTGAGTATAAATGTGTAACAAATTCTTGCACAAATTACGATATATAGTACAAGACAAGTACGTCTTTTTTTAAAAAAAATATAGTTTGAATTACGAAGACAAATATTTTAATTTTTTGTGTCAATTATGAAAACAAATATGAGACTATGAAATAAATTATCGTTATTTGAACAAAATTGATATCCAAATTTTGTTCCACAAACTTTCCAACCCATTGACATATTACACAAAATATGTGCTCTTTTATTTGAGCTTGTCTACTAATAAACAATACATTCATAAATTATAAGTTTATACCTTACATTTTCTTTACCTTTGATTTTGCCTCATTTTTTTCGCCTTCTGTATTTCTTCCTTCTTCAAATTACCCACATAATATTTTGTTTATCTGCGGTCACATACATTTCATGATACTTTAAAGTTTATATAATAAAAATAAATGATATTGAGCAAAGGGCAAAACATTAACATGGCAACAACTTGACAAACGAATAATTACATTATCACATGTAAATCATTTAAAAACCAAATGGAAAACATGAATTCAGATATAAAGCAAAAAATTCATAAAAACCAAAAACATAAAAATTAAAATATACTTTGTAGGACTACACAACAACAACAACAACAACAACAACAACAACAACAACAACAACAACAACAACAACAACAACAACAACAACAACAACAACAACAACAACAACAACAACAACAACAACATACAAATATATGTTCTCATCATAATCAAATAAATAAATTAAACTATAAAATATATAGCCCACAACTTAGAAACTGATGGGTAAATGGAAAATAGGTATTAAATAAATAAATGAAGTGAATATAAACTATTTAGCTTTTATTATAGCTTTTATAGTTATTATACAACCATAAATTCCAATATTTAAATTTATTTTTTATTTATTTTGTGTTATTGTTGAATAAGATAATTGAATGCCGAGAAACTCAAGAGGTGAATTAAATAAGAAAAAATGTTAATGAAAATGGTGGGGGTTAAGCAAAGTTTTAATCAACTTATTAACATATTTTATAATAAAAACTAATTAAATAGGAAAAAGTATTAATTAATTTGGTGGGTGTTAAGTATTATGAAGAGTTTTAATCAATTTATTAACATGTTTGTAAATTTGTTTTTTTTTTGTTTTTTTGTTTTTTTGGTAAAAGAGAAGCGGGATTACCCCAAACAAATACAAACAAAACCAAAACAAAACATAAAGAAAACAAAAACAGTAAATATGCTAACACGCACTAGACGGAACTAAACGTGGTCAAGCCACTCCCCTGGTATCTTGTTCTAACAAACGAGCTAGTTGTCTCGGGACGTTACCATACTCAAAGTATTGCACCTGATGGTCTTGCATAACACCAAGATTAGCGAGCCAATCCGCAAAACTATTTGCTTCACGGTAAACGTGTATAATCTTGATCTCCCACGCCGAATCTTAAATGAAAGACTTGCAAATTTGGATCATATGGGAATATGCCGTAGGGAATTCAGTCACCCCCTTCATAAAGCCTTCCACCACTCGAGAATCCGTTTGAATAAGAATTCGTGGGAACTTTCGTTCCAAAGCTATTGCTAGTCCCCGCTTTAAGGTCATTAGCTCTGCTCTAGTCACTGTAGCAACGCCTATTTTTTCTGCAAATGCCACCATCAACTGCCCCGAAGAGTCCCGGAATAAACCTCCCTCACCCGACATTCTTGGATTCCCCTTTGAAGCCCCATCAATATTCAAGGTCACCCATTCAACCGGAGGGGCTATCCATCGAATTAACACTTCTTGCTTTCTATCCGTAGTCCCAAAACTCATCAGCTCCATAGAATTTTTTGCATTGATCACCTTTTCTATTCGTTACATTAGAACCGATTGCCAGTTAGTCGGGATAACCTCTGCTCTATCAAACACTCTACAATTCCTCCACCTCCACAACCACCATACCACAACCGCAAACTTGGTTGCCCAGTTCACTCTCCCCTTCAGATGATTAACTGTAAGATTTAAATTTGTAAGGGTTACATAAATTTTGGAAAATAATATATTTAAATTAACATCATGTAATAAAAAGTTGATAATTCATGTCATATTTATTTGTCATGTCATGTGTAGTAAGTGACGTAGCTTTTTGTTAATGCTAGGTGGCATTGTATACGTGGCATTTTAAGTTCCCCTTTTAATAATATTGTATATATATAGATATGAAAATCTTTAATTCAATTTGGTAGGGTATTATAAGTGGAATTTACTTAAGAGATGTCACATATGTTTTAGATGTCTTAAGAAGATGTCATGTCACATTGTTCAAGCTAGCCTTTTTATATTGTTTATATATATATATATATATATATATATATATATATATATATATATATATATATATATATATATATATATATAGAGAGAGAGAGAGAGAGAGAGAGAGAGAGAGAGATTGGATTTGGTGAGTTGGTTCTTATGGTGAGTTGTGAGTTGGGGAAATCTCAGCCATTCAATATGGGACAATCCACGGGTAAGATTCAATCTAAAAATAACACACACCGTCTGTCACCCACCTACTAAGAAACATCAATCTTCACGACTAACGTCATTTTCAACTTGACTTTCTCTCTCCAAAAAATTTGCCCCTTTTTTTCTCCATTTGCAGTTTGCTGAAGTAGATGAATAATTCCTTCATTTCTCGCCTAATTTCACCACTAAACCTAATTGTTCAACATTAATCAAGTAATTCATCAATTTCTCAATTATAACACTTCAATTTTGGATGATTTTCATCTTGTTCGATTAATTTTTGAATGAATTTGCCACGAAATGATTTTCCAACGTAATTTCCGTCATTAATCAGGTAATTCACCGATTTCGCATTTAAACACTCTTTTTTGGATGATTTCGACACTGTTCGACTTCGAATTTCTGGTTGATTTTTCAGCGAACTGTATACTTTGATTTTCCAACGCAATTTCCGCCATTAATTAGATAGCTCATCGATTTCGCACTTCAAACACTTTAGTTTCGGTTGATTTTGTTATCAACTTGCTTTGATTTTCCTATATTTTAATCGAATTTATGAAATGATTTTACTACTTATTTCTCTCTTTTTACTCCATTCAATTTTTTCCCAAATATTTCTCACTTCACTAATTCCTCTCGACATTATCGTAACCCTAGGAAATCGCCATCTACTAGAATCTTCACCGGCGATACTGGCGGTGGTTGTGACGATGATGCTACGCCCGGGTTTAATCCTTTTGGATTTGTTACGGATAATTCGTCTAGTCGGAGTGCAATTCAATTTTTGAATCTCCTCATCAAGACAACAATGTCAGCTAAATGCTTTATGTTAGTACTACTTCCTAATTCTGTGTGTAAAACCGTCTTACAGTTTACCAATTGATTGTTTTTTTTACTGTTAATTTGACCTAATTTTTGAAATTAAGCATGATTTGACTGTTGTAGACTGTGTGATTAAAGGTGTATAATTTTGATCGGTGATTTCTCGAAGGTTGAATTGAGAAGTTAGACAATTCAATTGACTGCATTTTTACTCAAAACTGAATTTTTTTCGTAAATTTCATACTGATATTGATTCATCTAATATTCTAATGTTAGGTAAACTTTCTTTCTTTAGCTGCTCTTGATTCCGTTTTAATGTCCCCTTTTCATTCTCTTATATATCCTAAATTAAGCGCACGATTTCGCGCTTCATACACTTCAGTTTCGTATGATTTTGTTATCAACTTGCTTTGATTTTCCTATATTTTAATCGAATTTATGAAATGATTTTGCAGCGAACTGTTTAATTTGATTTTCCTTTCCTCCATAATTTCCTCTCTTTCTTCTGTTTATTGCTTGTTCCTCAGCGCACGAATTTCTGTCCAAGTCCTAACAGTAGATGAGATTGTTAGAGTTGCACAGGTAAATTCTCAATGTGTAAATTGAAGCCTATTAGCTCAATTGGTAGAGTATCGTGCAATAACACGAAGGTGTGGGTTCAAATCCCACATAGGCTATCTTGCTTACAAGTCGTTTACATTATACTCATTTCTTTCGCATTACAAGTCTTCTAATAAAAATTATAAATCGTTTACGAACATCGCAGTAACAACACCGGAGTAAAAACACAATAACACCGGACTAACAACAGAATAACACCAGAATAATATCGGAGTAACAACACAATAATATCAGAATAACACCGAAGTAAAAGCACAATAACACCAAAATAACACGAGTGTAAAAGCACAATAATATCAGAATAACAACACAATAACACCATAATAACAACCCAAAAAAAACAGAAGAATAACAGTGGAATAACAGGTGGTAACAGGTGGGATTCTGCTTTTATTGTTATTGTGCTGTTATTCTGCTTTTATTGTTATTCTGGTGTTATTGTGATGTTATTCCGGTGTCACTTTGATTTTTTTTTACTACTTTTGATTTTTTACTCTTTTTTTACCGGGTGTTATTGTGCTGTTATTCTGGTGGTATTGTTATTCTGATGTTATTGTGATGTTATTCCGGTGTCACTTTGATTTTTTTTTACTACTTTTGATTTTTTTGCTCTTTTTTTACCGGGTGTTATTGTGCTGTTATTCTGGTGGTATTGTTATTCTGGTGTTATTGTGATGTTATTCCGGTGTCACTTTGATTTTTTTTACTACTTTTATTTTTTTACTCTTTTTTTACCACATGTTATTGTGCTGATATTCTGGTGTTATTGTGATTCTGCTATTATTGTAGCGTTATTGTTATTTTTTAAAAAAAATCTCATTTTGTTAACTTTTTTTTCTTTACGTGTTGTTACTCCAGTGTTATTATGCTGTTATTCTGCTTTTATTGTAGTATTATTGTTATTTTTTAAAAACAATTCTCATTTTGTTACCTTTTTTTCTTTACATGTTGTTACTCTAGTGTTACTGTGCTGTTATTTTGCTATTATTGGTGTGTTATTGTTATTTTTTTTTAAAATTCTCATTTTGTTTTCTTTTTTCCCTATACGTGTTGTTACTCCATTATTATTGTGGTGTTATTCTACTATTATTCTAAATTGTTACAACATATATATACTCTTTGAGTCACCGAAACCGAAAATTTGCACCAATTCTTGAATTAACCATCCCCGCTCTACCCAAAATTTGCACCAATTTATATTGGATATGATTTCTAGCTCAGCTACCCATGACTAGACCTTGCGAAACTGACCTAACCCTAATTACGTAGATTTGAACAACTTAACCCATAATGATCCTACTCAACACAACTTATCCCAAAAATATTCTAATTTGAATTGACCAGAAACAACTGAAAATGACCGAATGTGCCTAATGAGCAGACCTGTAGCCACCTGAACAAAACTGACCAGTCCGGAAAAATGATCGGACTTGCACTTGATTCTACTGATGCGTTCTTATATATCAACGACCATGACTTGGGTTCAATATGTGCCTGCGTCAACATTAATCTTGTGGCTGCTTTCCACGGAAGATGATTGATTGTTAAGGACACTCTAAAAAGAGAACCTATTTATTTTCATGGTACAAAAAATGCGATATTGGTAGTCGAACCCATGGTCAATAAAGTTATTGTATCAACGGGGCTCAAACTTGCGACAGGAACGACAATAATTCGGAGGAGCACCAGATCATGTAGGCCCTAGATCCAAATTTGACAGTTTCAATTTTCTCATATTCGGATTTACCATATGATGTCGAGGCCGACTGAAAAGAGAGTTTTTCCGAACATAATTTGCACTTCAAGGTATAGCCGGTAGACATAGTTGACTTTCATGTTTTTGCACCTTCTCACATAACAAAATCATAGTAGTGAGAGAAAACTATGCATATTGAAACAAATGCAAAACTTGCGATTATCTTTGCCGCAAAACATTTCGATTTTTCTTTGCAAAAACATTTCGATTTTTCTTTGCATAGATAATTGAACATTCTAACTCAGTTTAACTTGTGAAATACAGGCATACGAGACAAATGAAGAACTAGTGCAAGCTCGGAATCGGAAGTCGAGCAGCAAAATCATTACTTGAAGTACGAAGGAAAATCGAGAGCTTCGAGTCAAATGCTAGCAAAACAACAACATAAGCTATTAACTCTTCAAGCTCGGTCCTTGTCCCCTCATCCCACCAATGAAATCCCATATCTCGAAAATTGTAGAAATGAGACCCAAAAGCGAAAGGTAAATACTAAATAGCCAAAATAGTTCGAATGCTTCGGCAACGACGGCCTCGACACAGTCCGATAGACTCGACGACTCGCCTCCGATCTGACTCTCCGATCCACCATCCTTAACTCCGTCCAACGACCGACTTCAACTCATGAGTAGTTGATCAATAATTGATGAAAGCGAATAAAAATTGAGAAATTGATTGTTAATTGTTGAAATTGACAAGAAATTATTGCTGCTACAATATTTTCCCCCAAATTTTAGGGTTTGTATGATAGGAATTATTAGATTGAGGTTGTGATTTGTAATTTGTTTTTTTATGTTGATATGAGACGTCGAGGGGAACAAAAGGACGACTGTCACGTTTTGTCTGATTTTTTTATTTGATCTCAACCGTTGATTTCACTCTATTTAATGGTTCAGATTTTAAAACTCACAACTCACCATAAGACCCCAACTCACGAGATCCCGCCTATATATATATATAGGCCGAATCCGGTGAGGCCGTTAATTATGGCGAGGCGGCCGGCCTCACCAAATTCCTTCATTAATCCTTCATTTGTGGACTAACTTCCTATTATTCATTGGGCTGAAAATTGAGGGGTTATTCCAAATCTTTTCATTTAGCCCAAAATACTTTCTCTCACTAAAATATTAAATCATACAATAGCCCAATTACACACTATCTCTCTAAAATATACAAACATAATTGTTTTCCTGAAAATTCTTCAACAAGCAAGCTCTCGTTCGTTCAACGGAAATTCTTCAGCAAAGCTCATCAATTTGTTCATCGATTGTTCGTGGATTTCATCAAAACAACATTCAACAACGTTGATTCAAGTAATTTCAGGAGAAAAATCGATTAATTTTCAGGTAATTTCATAATTTTGATCAAAATTGAGTATATTCATACAATTATGTCAATTCACTCATAAATTCATGATATCAGGTTCGAATTTGATCAAATTGAACGATTTTGTAAATAGAACGTTCGAATTTGACCAATATTTTGAGCGATTTCTTTTTTCTCGCGATTTCGTACTACTTACTAAATTGTTTTTGATGATTTTGCAGCTCTAATTGCTATGGAGATTGTAGATATCACAACGACTGATGATAATAGTGTTATTGAATCAGGTATATCGTTTTTTATGTAATTTTTGTAAAATCTCATGTTTTCTGATTCAATTTGCATTTGTCAAAATTTCTGCTCGATTATTATGGAATATATGGATCGATATTGTATTTTAGTTTTTTTGTAAGGTTTAGTTTATGAATTGAGTTGAATTTGTGATCTTAGGACCTAATTGTGTGACTGTAAGAGTTGGTTGAATTGTTACTGTAAGAGTTTATGAATTGAGTGGATTTTGCTGTTTGGTGAATCTCAGACCTTATTTTGTGAATCTCAGACCTAGTTTAGTGAATCTTAGAGCTTGTTTTGTGAAACTTGGTCATCATAAGTGGTTAGAATCACCTTTGCTGCTCTTTTACTTATTTTGTGAATCTTAGACCTTATTTTGTGAATCTCAGATCTTACTCAGTGAATCTTAGCAAATGATGATAGTGTGATAATTAAATAAAACTTAAAATTCTTCACCAAAAAAAATTTTAAATTATTTGAACTAATAAACTGATACTTTATTTAGTGAATCTCGGACTTTATTTGGTGAATCTCAGCCTTTATTTAGTGAATCTTGGGCCTTATTTTGTGAATCTTTGTTGTTAAAGGTTACTGATGCAATTTATTTATTTCTTTTTGTGTGAAGCAGAGACCGTAGTTTGTGAAACTAGAAGGTTATTTTGTGAAACTTAATAACTAATATATAAAACCTGGGTAAGATTAAAAACTGAACTAATAATCTGAACCAAAAAGTGAACTTGTGAATCTTAGTCCTTGTGTTTGTGAATCCTAGAGCTCTTTTTATGAACCCTTTAGGAATGGCCTATTCTGCTCTCTTCCTTGCTCAGATAATATCCTCAGACTTTATTTGTGAATCACAGACCTTATTTAGTGAATCTTAAGCCTTGTTTTGTGAATGTGAGATGTGACTTTGTGAACCTTTTATCTTCTTAGGTATTGATTCAAATGTCAATAACAACTCACAGTGTAGTGCGACGCCTCGTGTCGGTTGTGGTGAGGTTCCTTGCTCTAATGTTAGTTCTAGTCAGGATGGTGAGGGTTCTACTGCTGTCTTAACAACCCCTACAATGCCACCTATTTCCACACCTACTACTTTGGTAACTTATACACTGGGTGGCACTGAGCAATGGATAAGTAGGATTCAAGAGAAGTTTACACCCTAACATTTGTGGACTTAGAGTCAGCCATGTTGTTCTATAAAATTTATGCTATTACTTGTGGGTTTGAAGGAAGGAAGTCTTCAACTAAGAGGTTTAAAGATGGTGTTATTCGAACAAAATGCATGGTTTGTCATCGTCAAGGTTTTAATAACAGGAAAAATCGTCCTCCCAAAGCTGATGCAAAAACAACAACCGTTGAAACTGGTGACAAAACAAAAGCTGGTGCAATAAGTGCAAATAGAAAAACAAAATCTGCTAAAACCGATTTAAAAAAGGGTGGAGGTACAGGTGCAGGTGAAGCTGAGAGTTCCAATAAGCAAAGTGGTACAAGAATAACTAAAATTAAAAGGTGGGGTTGTGAAGCAATGATAAAATTCATGTTCCATGAAAAGATGTACAAGATTGAACAATTCCGTGAGGGTCACAATCACCCAAAGTGGCCTTTGTCAAAAATAGGGAATTTGAGAAACTTGCTGTTAATATAAATCAACTGAACGAATATCATAAGCAATTGATTATCCAAAATTCGAGATTGAATGTCGGGGCTAATTTAACATACAAATTATGCAAGAAACAAGCAGAGGGTTTCGAAAATGTTGGAGCTACCCTTACGCAGTTCAAGAATTTCCAAAGGAATGTAAAGTGTCTACTTAATGGCAAGGATGGACATATGTTCATTTCTCGTTTAGAAACCCTCCGAGAAACAAAAGGGTTGGTATTTTCATATGAAACAGATGATCTTGTGATGCTTTGACAAGAATTTTTTGGACAAATGCGGATTCCATCAGATGTTACGCATTGTTTGGTGATGCTATTTCATTCGATCCAATCTATGGAACGAACAAATATAACATGAAATTTGCACCTTTCACTGGCATTGACAATCACAAAAAGTCAATAACATTTTGATGCGTGCTTTTAGATTATGAAGACGATGACTCATTTACTTGGGCATTTCAACAGTTTCTGAAAGCAATGGGTGGCAAAGAACCCATTACATCATCAGTGACCAAGATGCCGGAATAATAAATGCAGTTCTAGGTGTGTTTCGAATATCTTACTTTTGTGAAACTGGTTATTTATTTGGTGAATCTAGGAATATTATTCGTGAATCTTGAAGTTTATTTTGTGAATCATAGAGCATGTTTTGTGAAACTTAGATCTTGGTTTGTGAAACACAAAGCTAATATTCTTAAACTTGGTCATAAGTTGTTGAAATTGCCTATTTTGTTATTTCTCTTATCTTGTGAATCTGAGACCTTATTTTGTGAATCTCAGACCTTATCTTGTGAATCTCAGACCTTATCTTGTGAATCTCAGACCTTGTTCAGTGAATCTTTGCGCTTGTTATGTGAAACTTGGTCGTGGTTTAAAATCATCTATTTTGCTCTTAATTTTGTGAATCTCAGACCTTATCTTGTGAATCTCAGACCTTGTTCAGTGAATCTTTGGGCTTGTTATGTGAAACTTGGTCGTGGTTTAAAATCATCTATTTTGCTCTTAATTTTGTGAATCTCAGACGTTATCTTGTGAATGTCAGACCTTTTTCAGTGAATCTCAGTGCTTGTTATGTGAAACTTGGTCGTGGTTTAAAATCATCTATTTTGTGAATCTCAGACCTTATCTTGTGAATCTCAGACCTTGTTCAGTGAATCTTTGGGCTTGTTATGTGAAACACAAAGATAATATTCTTAAACTTGGTCATAAGTTGTTGAAATTGCCTATTTTGTTTGTTCCGGGTGTAATTCCAGAGCAGTTATATGTTACCACCCGTGCTTGTAGAATGACGTCCTTGGTTGAATCCTCCTTTCGGTCTCCTGAAACAGTGAACAAACTGAGGGCTCGGCTTTGGACCGAGCGATCTCACTCCGACGCTCAAGTCAGTAAACTTAGAGAGATAAGTTGTTGTTACTTGGCGAAGTATATATTGTAGAGAGATAAGGAAGATATTACCAGATGAATAGTGATTCTTAGGTTAAATTGTGGATCTCCTCCTCAATGAGAGTTGAGGAGTATTTATAGAATTCACCTTTTGTCACGTAGTGGCCAAGTGGCCAAGTGGCTAGCAGGTGGAAAGACTGATCTACCCCTCGGCCGAGGGACCCATGGCAGGCCGGCGGGCCTTGTTGACTCACCGCCGAGGGGTCTTGGATATGAGTTCGCGGATGTATGCCTCGGCTGGCTAGTTGCCCCAGCCGGGACCCAAGAGACAGTAACAGTCGCGTCGGTTAGGGCTTGTCTAAGCCGTTGACTTCTTGTGGATATCTTTGACCTTGCTCAATATGTTGACTGGTCAACGGGTGCAGAATATGCCCCATCAATTTGCCCCCAGCGTAGTCTATGCCGTGGTATGGGCTCCGATGTATGTTGAGCGTATATTCTGCGTAAGACGAAATTTTTCTGCCCCGGCTTCTTCTACCTCGGCGTGGCTCTGCTTAGGCCGTACCATATCCCCCTCCACATGGATGTGTAATGGACATCGATGTGGAAAAGAAAGTGGTCTTTGGCGAGACCGAGGTTGTGAGCGCCGTGTGCTTTTGATTGCCCCCGTACCGGTCTTGACTAACTTGGTTGATCATGTGGCGGCGGAGAACGATACTTAGGAGTTTGTTGAGGAAGATGAATGGGCAGAGAGATTTGAAGGGGCGTGTTGAAGACGCTTGGTCACCGTTGCATTGATTGACGTTCAACTCGTTGCAACGATTGACATTCCGTGGTTGCATGTCGACACGTGTCCGTTCGCCGATTGGTGACGTTTCATGGGCTGTGCCCTGATTGGCCCTTCTTCATGGGCTTTCCCCTATAAATAGGGCAGTTAGTCCCTGAAATTGGCCACCAATTTCATTCTCTCTAAAATTTTCTTCTCTCTAGACTTTCAAGGGCTTCTTTTCTCTTCTAATCTTCAGAGTCGTTACTTCGGCGTAACACTTTTCTTCAAGGTAAACAACCAAATTTCTCTCTTTTTAACTTATAAGTTTTGCTGTAAACATGTCTTCTGTTGGTGCCGGACCTAGTAAGCCTGCGCCGGGGGGTTCCCCGTCGCGTCTTGATGAGGAGGAGATACTAGACGCCATCCCGATAAGGTCTGGGGGCCCTAGGTCTCCGTCTCCCGAAGTCGATCCAAAAGCTTTGGAGGGTTGGGAGGATGATGATGTTGATGATGACTGTGAGGAAAGGATTCCTTCTGGTGAAGAGAGGCCGCATATCCTGGATCACGGCGAGGCTGCGTGGACCGGTCTGACCGTGCCTGGACCAATAAATTCGCCCGATTGTTCGGTGGAACTCTTTTCGAGGGTCATTTCTACTTCGGTGAGGGGTATAAAATTGTTATCCCCGGGGAGGGTCAGGGTGGTCTTTGCCCTCCTCCGGTCATATCGGCGTATATATCGGGCACCGGAGTATGGGCTCCGGTTTCCTTTGAATAAATACGTCATGGCCATCATCAAAGCTATGAACGTCGCCGTGGCTCAACTGCATCCGTTGGCCATTAGGACGATAGTTGGCTTCGTGTGGCTCTGTCTTTTTAAGGGGGAGGTACCTACAGTTAACTTATTCCGCCGGCTTCATCATCTTCGGGCATCGACCCCCGGTAAAGTGGGGTGTTACAGCGTGCAGATGGAGCCGGGCGTCCTCTCTGTTGATAAGCTTTCTTCCTGCAAGGACTGGAAGGGGCGGTGGGTGTATGTCGAAGTCTTGGATGACTATCCGCTGCCCGGTCCTTCCAAAGACCAAGTCAACTTGCGGTGCGAGAGTAAGAGGGAGCGTGAAAAATGGGTCTCCCGTAAGCTCAAGATGGATGCCAGTAGGGTTCCTCTTGGTGCGGATGAGGAGCGGGCGATGCACTGTTTGATGCTTTGAGAAGGGATGGGTGTCCCCGACTCGATTATTCTTCGAGATGAGCCGCTTTGCCGCGTCGGCCTCATACCGGCCCTCAACCAGGGTGAGTAGGGTCGGTGTGAGGCCCATCTTTGCCTGTTACGCTCCTGTTTTTAGAGCTTTGTTTTACTTCTTTTATGTAACTCTTGTCTGGTTTCTTGCAGACCGGTTTGGCCAGGATCTGTCTGAGAGGACCTTGAAGAGGTTAGGGCTTGATAAGGACGGGAACGTCGTTGAGCGGCACCCTCAGGCTGACGCGCGTGATCGTAGACTGGCTCCCAACGAACTTATGGACAAGCAGCTGAAGGCACTGGATCCGGCGGTGGCTCAAGCACGGGTTCTCGGAGGCGTGCCGAAGAGAAAACCAAAGGCGCGCGTCCGTGTTGGCGACGACGTCAATCCCAACTCCCTCTTCAACCCCAACGGCCCAGAAGGAGCATGTGGAGGTCATCGATGTCTCCGAGGAGGTGGTGACCGTTGCGAAGGGCCCTCCTCCTCCAAAGAAGAGAAAAGAGCCACTGCCGGCTTCTACCGTTGCCGGGGAAAAGAATGACTCACCCGGTCCTCCATCTAAGAGGGTCCAGACTGGTACGGACCTAACCTGTGGTTCAGACTTAGCTGGTTCATTATGCATTCCCGATGACAGACTCTCTGATGTGTCAATGAATGTTGACATGGATGCGCTGTGTGAATTTTTTGTAGATCCGCCGTCGGCAGCCGTCGTTCTCACTGAACGGCAATTAGAGAAGCAGCCTGAGAAGGCGGGTGATAGAAATGTCACCGTTGACTCCTTACTCCAGAAGGTTTCCCCCGCCGAGCTTGTGGCAGAGGGTACAAGAATATACAAGAGGTTGGCGAAGTGGACTCAACTAGCCGGCTCCCACATTATGGAGCAAGAAAAGGTCATGGCCCAAGCTGGGCCATTGATCGAACGGCTTAAGCTTGATCTTTCCGCTGTAAAGGGAGAAGCCGGGAAGGCTAAGCTTGACCTCCTTGCTGCTCGGAAGCGTGCGGAGGAAGGCCGAGAAGCGCCTCGGCCGAGAGGGCTAAAGTTGAGGTCCGCCGATGCCACCTTTGCCCGATTCTTTGGAGGAGCGGGACAGGTATAAGGGCGGTTACGACGCCGTTGTTGCCAAGAGGGACGTGTGGAAAGATCTGTATTTGTCCCAGTCGGAGGCACATAGGGATACAAGGGATATCCTTGCTCAAAGGGAGAAAGATATCGAGATGCTTCAAACCGAGATCATCCCTAACATGTGTGCTCAATTCCGGATCGGCCGAGGAAGCGACTAGGAGGCAATCAAGAAGCTCATTCTCAAGGCTCCTTCCCGTGGGAAAAATTTGAACAGCTTCTGGATGAGATGGCCGATGCCGCGGAAAAAGCGGCTGCGGAAAAGGCGGAGGCGGCGAAGGCGGCTCAGATAGCCGAGGCCAAGGCGGCCTACGATGCAAAGGTGAAAGAGGCCGAAGAGGAGGCTGAGAGGCTAAAGGCACGTGAAAATGACGAGCCCTCCTCTGGGCCGGCCACGAAGATGCTGCTGCTGCTGATGATCTTTGCTTCTTTGCCGATGGATGGAGCGACAAACTAGCATAGGGAGACGGGCGGTCGTCACCGGACTCACCCGGCATCTCGGATAGTCAGTGTCGTTCGGGGCTAACTATTGAGCCTTTCCTCCCTGTCATCTTTTGGCGCCTCAAATGATCATGTCTGTAACCTTTTGCTTTTATTTTCCTTGTTTATGTAAAACTTTGGTAGGTTGCGTTTTGGCTTATCCCTATGGGGACGGCCGTCGTCTGTATTCTCCTCACTTGTAACCTGTTATCATTTTTAATAAAAGTTTGCTTGTTTTGCCTCTGGCTTGGACGAGGTCTTTTCTTGTCTTCTTGCGTTATTAATTGAGCGCTTTTTCATTTTTACCTCCGGCTTAGCCGAGGCAGCTAGAATGCGTATCTCAACTGCGTTTAACGTCTTTTTCTTGAACATGTTAGCGTGTCGGTCGCTTCCTCTTTCACTCTCGGTCTAGCCGAGGCGTCGGATTTGCGCTTCCCAACCGCCGTTGTGAACATGTTAGCGTATCGACCGTTGTGTCCTCTGCCAAGCCTTCGGTGGGCCGAGGCGACTAGAGGTTACGGCGCGACAGCGTATATTGGCGTATCGACCGTTGTGTCCCCTGCCAGGCCTTCGGTTGACCGAGGCGACTAGGGGTTACGGCGCGACAGCGTTCTTTGGCGTATCAACCGTTGTGTCCCCTGCCAGGCCTTCGGTGGGCCGAGGCGATAGGGGTTACGGCGCGACAGCGTTCTTTGGCGTATCGACCGTTGTGTCCCCTGCCAGGCCTTCGGTGGGCCGAGGCGACTAGGGGTTACGGCGCGACAGCGTTCTTGGGGTGATTTGCCGGCTTGGGCGTGGCGTCTACCTCGATATGATCATGGAGGGGATAAACACTTTGATGGAAAAATTGGGTGATTCTTCATTAGATGTAAACATGCGTTGGGGTGCCAACAATTGTTTTGGACACCTCCGCCGCTACACAAAGTATTTCCGAGATTGTCGGTGTTCCAATGGCTCATCGAGGCACACCCTCCATGTCGGTCGGCGGTATGTGCCCGGCCTCATTTCTTCAACCACTTTGTAGGGACCCTCCCGATTGTTGGCCGTTAGTTTACCATGAATGTTTCCTTTGTTGGTGGCGGCCGACTTTCTTAGGACTAGATCCCCTACTTTCAAGTCCCTTTTGTGGACTCTTCGGTTGTAAGCTCTTCTCATTCGGTTTTGGTATACTACCAAGTTGAGGCGTGCCGTATCTCGGCTTTCTTCGACGAGGTCTAGGGAGGTTCTTAAGCCTTCCTCATTTTCAACCGGGTTAAAGGTGGCCGTTCGACGAATGTCGGCACCGTTGCTTCAATCGCGGGATCGCCGGACCCGTAGACTAAGTGGAACGGACTGTACCCCGTTGCTTCTTTCTCCGTGGTTCGCAGGGACCACAGGACGCCGGGTAGTTCATCGGCCCATCTTCCCTTTAGGTCTTCAACTGTCTTCTTCAAACCGTTGAGGATTGTTTTATTGGCGCCTCCGCTTTGTCCATTGCTCTGTGGGTGACAGACGGAGGAGTATGCAAATTTGATACCAAGTTCCTCCAAACCCGGCTCATTATTGTGTCACTCCAAAACTCTCGGCCGTGGTCGAATACCATGACTTGGGGTAACCCAAAACGAGTTATGACATTTTCCCGCATTACCTTTCTTACTTACGGCGCCGTCGTCTTTGCAGTCTCAAGCTACGGCTTCAACCCATTTGGTGAAGTAGTCAACGGCGACAATCAAGAACTTTCTTCCGGGATGCCGTTGGAAATGGCCCTAGTAGATCCATCCCCACTGTGCGAAAGGAAGGGGATTAAGTACCTGCAGTCTCGGGATGGCGCATGTATCACCGGAGCATGCATTTGACAGTTGTTGCACTTTTTGGTTTTGGCTCGGAATCCGCAAGCATGGTGGGCCAGAAGTAGCCGGCTCGGAGAGCTTTGTGGGCTAGTGTTCTTGCCCCCATGTGATGGCCGCAGATGCCTTCGTGAATTTCTCACAAGATTAGCTCGCGTCGGGCCGGACCGACACACTTCAAGAGTGGCCTCGTCACGGACCTCCCGTCTGATTCCCCTTCAAACACCAAGTACCTTGCTGCGATCCTCTTTATCTTCTGCGAGAGACTGCGGTCCTTCGGTAGTTCATTTGTCAATTTGTATTTCATTATCGGAGTCATCCACGTCGTCTCGGTCTCTATGTTACCCACCATGCCGACGGCCTCGCAATGCTCTTGGCATTCCCGATGTCCACCAAAGACGGTTCGGTGATATTCTTGATGGTTGAACGGCGAGCTTTGAGAGAGCGTCGGCTCGGTTGTTCTCGGACTGGAATGCATTGTATCTGAAAAGATTTCAACTTTGAGGTGTCGGCTTTTACCCTTTCCGGGTATCTTACCATTCCGTCGTCTCGAGTCTCGTACTCTCCTCTGATTTGATTAGCCACTAAAAGTGAATCTGTTTTCAAATTGATGTGCTCCGCCCCGCGACCCTAGCTAGCTCGACTCCGGTTATCACCGCCTCGTATTCGGATTCGTTGTTTGAGGCCAAGAAGGTAAATTTCAAGGCGTACTCAAACTCGTCCCCGTTTGGGCTGATGATAAGTATGCTTGGCTCTGAGCCGTTCGTCGTGGAGGACCCGTCGGTGTAAACCTCTCATACTCCGGGGTTTTGCTCTTCTTGGTATGTGCACTCGGCCAGAAAATCGCGCGTGCTGTCCCCCTTTATCGAGGGCCTTGGCTTATACTTGAATGCCGGCCGGATAGCTCTCTACGCCCATTTGATGAGCTGCTTGGATTGCTCAAATTTTTCCAATGCTTTCTCCAATGGCTGGTCGGTTAAGACCGTCACGGGATGTGCGTCGAAGTAGGGTTTCGGTTTCCTTACGGTGACGACGACAAAAAAAGGCGCTTTTTCAATCGGCGGGTAATTTCTCTCGGCGGGCAACAATGTATGGTGACAAAGTAGATTGGGTGTCGCTTTGCTTGTCCTCTTCTCGACGATCACGGCACCGACCGTGGCCGAGGTAATCGCTATGTACAGATATAGTGTCTCCCCAAAGATCGGCCGGACGGGGTTGGGAGAGTCGAAGATGAGCTTTCACTTGTTTGAAAGCCGTGCTCTGCTCCTCCCCCCCGTAAAGTCTTTATTCCCCTTCAACACCTTGAAGAATGGGGTGCTCTTGTCGGATGACCGAGAGATGAAACGGGCTAGAGCCGCCATCCTCCCGGTCAAGATCATAACCTCTTTTCGATTCCTCGGCTCCGGCAGTCTAGGATTGCCTGGACTTTGTCGGATTGGCATCAATTCCCCGGCGCCGACAAGTACGCCGAGGAACTTACCCGCCTTGACACCGAAGTTGCATTTCATTGGGTTGAGCTTCATCTTGTATTTCCTTAGTGAACAAAATGTTTCGTGCAAATCGGCTAAGTGCTCGCTGTCGGACTTGCTTTTTACAATAGCATCGTCGACGTAAGCCTCAATGTTTCGCCCTTTTTGATTTTGGAACACTTTGTCCACCAGTCTTGTGTAAGTTGCACCGGCGTTCTTCAAACCAAACGGCATCATTTTGTACATGTATGTGCCGTTAGCAGTGATGAATGCGCATTTAGGCATGTCTTCCTCGGCCATGAACATCTGATGATACCCTGAGAAGGCGTCCAGCAGGCTTAGCATAGTGTAGCCTGCTGTCGCGTCGATTAAACTATCTATTCGAGGCAAGGGATAGCAATCTTTGGGGCATGCTTTATTAAGATTGGTAAAATCCACGCACATCCTCCATGCCCCCGATGATTTCCTCACCATTACAACATTAGCTAACCACTCAGGATAGGTACAAGGCATGATAAAGCCCGCCGCTAGTAATTTATCTACCTCGGCTTTGATGGCCTCATCCTTCTCGGCTGAGGAGTTCCTCATCCTTTGCTTGACAGGGCGAGCGGTGGGGAGTACGTTTAGCTTGTGAACAATCACCTCCCGGCTCACGCCTGGCATCTCGGCCGCTGAGTAGGCGAAGACGTCTTTGTTCTTCCTCGCGAGATCTAGGAGGGCGGCTCTGAATTTTGGCTCCAGGTTAACACCGATAGTTACGGTGCGGCCTGGGTCAATCTCCACCTCTTCGGTCTCCGCTCCTTCGACCATGCCGACGGTGGTATCCATGCGTTCGCCCTCTTGTTGCAAGGATGGGCTCTTCCCCTTCTCTGACTTCTTCGCCACTTTGAAGGATTGCATGTTGCACCCTCTGGCGGACACTTGGACATTGACCACTTCGTCCTTTTCGTTCTTTGAGACGAGCTTATGCGCTTCCCCGGTCCCGAGACATACATCAATGTCGAGCCGGATGGACATTACCGCATCGGCCTCGCTCAGGGTGACTCGGCCTATGAGAACGTTGTAAGCGGACGAGCCGTCAATGACCACGAACTCGGACATAACATTCTTGGCCGCACTTCCCTCGCCGAACCTCACCGGCACTGATTGACCCAAGGGGTACCAGGCCGGCCCCGAAAAAGCCGTCAGACAACGGGTTGGTGCGGGGGCTCAAGTCTTCAACCTTCAGACCGAGGTTGAGAAAGCATTCGTTGTACATAATGTTTGTGTAGGCGCCTGTGTCAATCAGGCACCTCTTCACCAGGTGGTTGGCTATGTCCAAGTGGACTACGAGTGGGTCGCTGTGAGGGGCGATGACTCCCTCGTAGTCCTTCTTCCCAATAGTTATATCGGGGATGTTGGAAGCGGAGCCGCCGTGTTGGGCACAAAGTTGATGGCCCGATACGGCTCGTTCAGGTGCCGTTTGTGCCCATGAGCGGACCCACCGTTCTCGTTGCCCCCGATGACAACATGGATTACTCCTTTCCGTTCGAAGACGGATTTCTTATTTGAACCGCCGGCATCAGTCTTTTGGCCTTCGGCAACATACTTGCCGAGGCTCCCCTTCCGGATCAGTTCCTCAATGGCATTCTTCAGATGCCGGCAGTTGTCAGTAAGGTGACCGGTGTGGCCGTGGTACTCACGATCGGCTCGTGTCACCGTCACTCCTCGGCCGGGAGGCCTCTCCCACTTCCGACCCTCGTTCTTGCTCGGGCGAAGACCTCGGCGGCGGACACGACCGGGGGGTGTGATCACCGTCACCGCTTCGGCGGTTCGTTCCCGAACTCCCCGGCGTCCGAGTTCTGTTTCCCGGTGGACTGTCGACCGTGACCTATTATTGTCACGGCGTCTTTCATCCGGGTTGTCCTCCCGTGGCTTTTTCTTTCGAGTGCTCGGCCTCGGGGGCCTACCCGGTTTTGTGGTAGTCCTCCACTTTTATGGCTTGATCGGCCATCTTCCCGGCGGACTCCGTGTTCGGCCGCCGCACTTGATGAGCTCATTTTTTAGGTCTCCTCTCGGGAGGCCTTTCATCGCCGCGAAGGTCGCCCCGGTTCGTTTGCTTCACTCACGAATCTGCTTGAACCTTGGCGTCGAACCTCTTCACATAACTTCGGAGAGACTCGCCTCCCTCCCTCCGTCGATAGTCGGGAGGTCCGAGGTCTCAACGGCCCTCCTCTTGTTGCAAGAATACTTGGGCTAGGAATGTGTCCTTTAGGTCGGCGTAACGAGACACCGACCCGTCAGGTAGCCCCTTGTACCAACTTTGTGCCATCCCATGCAGTGTCGTTGGGAAGACTCGGCACCAAACCTCATCGGGTTGCTCCCATACCGACATGTGAGACTCGTAAGCCTCCACGTGGTCGGTTGGGTTGCCTTCTCCTTTGTATGCTATGGGTGGCAACTTCAGCTTAGTCGGCACCGGGGTATCTAGGACGTAGGCGCTGAGGGGCTGTCTGACCACGTGTCGAACGACACACGGCAATCGGCTCCTCACATCCCTAGTCCGGCTCCTCTCCCCGTGGCGGGAAGGGCTTCTTCTCCGACTCTGGTGAGTCGGGCTTCTTCTCCGACTCTGGCGAGTCGGACTTCTTTCACTCCTCTGGGGAATGCCTCGTCGGTCTTTGCGGCGGCGACGCCGTCCTCCGCGAGTGCGGGAAGGACTCAGGTCTACCACTAGCATTCTGGGCTCCCCCGGCGTCTTGACAAGGTCAGCTTCCTCCAGTGCTCCATTCAAGTCTCTTGGTGTCACATTCTGGGCCCTGGTCTCCTGGACGGGTTCCGCCGCTCTTGTCGGTGTGACAGTGTGAGCCGGCGTACTACCAATTATATCCAGGAGTAGCTTTAGTTTCGCTGCATCAACCACATGTCCCATGATGGTGACCTGGTTGGCAGGCAGCGGCGTATCTGGTATTATTGGCATCCCGTACTCCGGTTGAATTACCCGGCCGGTGGAGGGTCACGACCCCACTGTTGTGGACGGTATCATCTTGGCAGAATTCGGTTTCGTCAGTTACGAATACCTCTTGTTGTTTCGACATCTTCTTAGCTTTTTGGGTGGGTTTCTGTTTTGTTTTTTTTTTCTTTTGTTTGGGAATGAACGTGACTAGCTTCTAGTATCTTTTCCCACAGACGGCGCCAATTGTTCCGGGTGTAATTCCAGAGCAGTTATATGTTACCACCCGTGCTTGTAGAATGACGTCCTTGGTTGAATCCTCCTTTCAGTCTCCTGAAACAGTGAACAAACTGAGGGCTCGGCTTTGGACCCGAGCGATCTCACTCTGACGCTCAAGTCAGTAAACTTAGAGAGATAAGTTGTTGTTACTTGGCGAAGTATATATTGTAGAGAGATAAGGAAGATATTACCAGATGAATAGTGATTCTTAGGTTAAATTGTGGATCTCCTCCTCAATGAGAGTTGAGGAGTATTTATAGACTTTCACCTTTTGTCACGTAGTGACCAAGTGGCCAAGTGGCTAGCAGGTGGAAAGACTGATCTACCCCTAGGCCGAGGGACCCATGGCAGGCCGGCGGGCCTTGTTGACTCACCGCCGAGGGGTCTTGGATATGAGTTCGCGGATGTGTGCCTCGGCTGGCTAGTTGCCCCAGTCGGGACCCAAGAGACAGCCGACAGTCGTCGGTTAAGCTAGGGCATCTAAGCCGTTGACTTGCTGTGGATATCTTTGACCTTGCTCAATATGTTGACTGGTCAGCGGGTGCAGAATATGCCCCATCATTGTTATTTCTCTTATCCTGTGAATCTGAGACCTTGTTTAGTGAATCTTAGAGCTTGATTTGTGACAAAAGCTCTCTGACAATAGATAATGTGGATTTTGTGACTTGCAGCCGTGTTCAAAAAAGCAATACATCGCTTTTGCATGTGGCACATTATGAAGAAAGTAACAGATAAGGTTGGGAGCACAATTTGCAAAGAGACTGATTTCTTAAGTCGTCTGAACAATGTTGTCTGGAGCGAGGACTTGGAGCCTGAGGAATTTGAAGAGAATTGGGCTAAGGTCATTAGCGAGTTTTCGTTAGAAGAAAATAAATGGTTGACTGACAAGTTTGCGGAACGAGATCAGTGGATACCCGCTTGTTTCAGGAATGTGACGATGGGCAACATTTTAAAAACCACACAAAGATCAGAGAGTTTGAATAGCTTCTTCAAGAGATTTGAAAATAAATATGGGACTCTCGTAGAATTTTGGATGAGATTTGAGAGTGTCATGGACCAACAAAGGCACAATCTAAAGCTTCTTGAAGCACAGAGCCACAACTCAATGCCTGAAACCCTATTCGGGTCAAACTGGGAGGCCCATGCAGTGAAGGTCTATACACATGAAGTGTTCTTTGACTTCCAAGAGGAGGTTAAATTTTCGGTAAATGCGTGTAGTGTTTGTGGATACACCTCACCAGATCCTGTAACTAACTTTGAAGTTTCAATTGTTGAGGACGCGAACAAGCGAAAGAGATATGCAGTTGAGTACAATAGGAGAACAATGGATGTCTGTTGTGCATGTAAATTGTTTGAAAGGAAAGGTATCTTATGCAACCACATCATTTGGATTTGCTCGGGAAAGTTTAAGGAAATTCCTGAGAAATACATTTTGCGTAGGTGGAGTAAGAATGCACTCAGAAACCCGGTTTATGATTTGAATGGAAATCTACTGGAAAACAATGATCTTACTGGCGGTAATAGTAAATTTGGAATGTCTCGGGTGTGGTCTGAGATTTACGCAACTGTTGGTATGCTCAAAAGAAAAGAAGAAGAGTCAGATATGAGAGAGTCTGCCAAGCTAATAAAAGAATTCCGAGAGAAGTTGGAGCCAAACCCAAAGCCTTTGACCAAAGAACAAGAATTGTAGGCCCTTCTCAACTGCAAGGCTCCAAAATAAATCAAGATCTTACCACCTAAAGTCTCTAGAAACAAAGGTAGTGGTAAAAGGATGGTGAGCAGCAAAAATAAGGCAATTATGAAGGCAAAAAAACCGAAAAGGTTGTGTGCTAAATGTAAACACATGTCACACCACGATAAAAGAAATTGTCCAAATGAGTTTGCAGAGCATCTTCCTGAGAATCAAGTATGTATAATTCTACTATTGTCTTTCCATTTTAGTATTGCTTGAAAACGCAACTACTATTGTCTACTAATTCTTTTTTTTCTAAGAAAAAGTATCTAATAAAGGTTTGATTCTTCACATAGTGAGACACATCGGAAGAAGAGGAAGAGGTCGAGAATGAAGAATGATGTAATGGAGTATTCTTTAGCAACGAGAATAGAGATGACGATTGAAGAAGACAAGTTTTAAGCTCGTTTTATTTTTGTCAATGTAATGGAGTATTCTTAAGCAACTAGAATAGAGATGACGATTGAAGAAGACAAGTTTTAACCTCGTTTTATTTTTGTCAATGTAATGGAGTATTCTTAAGCAACGAGAATAGAGATGACGATTGAAGAAGACAAGTTTTAAAGCTCGTTTTATTTTTGTCAATATTGTGAATCCTGTGAATCCTGGACCTTATTTTGTGAAACTGGAACGTAAAATTGTGAAACTTGGTTCTGAATCTAGCATCAATCGTTTTTATCATTTCAGACCTTGTTCAGTGAATCTTGTGAATCTCAGACCTTGTTCAGTGAATCTTAGGGCTTGTTCTGTGAAACTTGGTCGTGGTTTAAAATCATCTATTTTGTTCTTAATTTTGTGAATCTCAGACCTTATCTTGTGAATCTCAGACCTTGTTCAGTGAATCTTAGGGCTTGTTACAAAACTTGGTCATGGTTTAAAATCATCTATTTTGCTCTTAATTTTGTGAATCTCAGACCTTGTCTTGTGAATCTCAGACCTTGTTCAGTGAATCTTAGGGCTTGTTCTGTGAAACTTGGTCATGGTTTAAAATCATTTATTTTGCTCTTAATTTTGTGAATCTCAGACCTTATCTTGTGAATCTCAGACCTTGTTTAGTGAATCTTAGGGCTTGTTTTGTGAAACTTGGTCGTGGTTTAAAATCATCTATTTTGCTCTTAATTTTGTAAATCTCAGACCTTATCTTGTGAATCTCAGACCTTTTACTCAACTCAATGTCAATGTCAATGTCAAACTTGGTCGTGGTTTAAAATCATCTACTTTACAACTATCAAATATCTTTACAAGAGTCGATGAAGGCAACAATCTTTACAAGAGCCTCGACCCACTTTTGCTCAACTCAATGTCAATGTCAAATTAGCTCAAATTGCTCAACTCAATGTCAAATTAGCTACATAAATCACATAAGTGACCCTCAGACCTTGTTCAGTGAATCTTAGGACTTGTTCTGTGAAACTTGGTCGTGGTTTAAAATCATCTATTTTGCTCTTAATTTTGTAAATCTCAGACCTTATCTTGTGAATCTCAGACCTTTTGCTCAACTCAATGTCAATGTCAATGTCAAACTTGGTCGTGGTTTAAAATCATCTACTTTACAACTATCAAATATCTTTACAAGAGTCGATGAAGGCAACAATCTTTACAAGAGCCTCGACCCACTTTTGCTCAACTCAATGTCAATGTCAAATTAGCTCAAATTGCTCAACTCAATGTCAAATTAGCTACATAAGTCACATAAGTGACCCTGAAAAATTATTACGACTCTACAACTATCAAATATCTTTACAATAGTTGATGAAGGCAACAATCTTTACAGGAGCCTCGACCCACTTTTCCATATTATGATTTCACGGACAATTGTCTTCTTTAATTAAACACCTATACAACCAAAAACAAGTACAATCGACTTATTTACGAAATATTCGCCAAAGTTATGAAGAAATGAACTTCACATCATTTTTAAGACAATGAAGTGTACCTTTTTAGTATTTGTATCCCATCTAAGTAGTTCCAATATGATCGATTTTCGATATTGTGTCAATTTCTGCAAAGAGCGACATATATTAATGAAGTATATAGACAACCAACCTATCTTTATTTGGTGAATATCAAACCTTGTTTTGTGATTCTCAAACTTTGTTCAGTGAATCTCAGAGCTTGTTTAGTGAATCTCAGAGCTTGTTGATTTTAAACCACTTATAATGACCAAGTTTCACAAAAAAGCTCTAAGATTCACTGAACAATGCCTGAGATTCACAAGATAAGCCTTTATTTTCGTATACTAATGAACTTACCTCAAAATATTCACTTTTGGTCCATAAACTATCATCATCCAAGGCACTCAACCACTTCAACAGAAAAACTCCACAATCATAACTAGACAAAAAAAAACAGTAAATGGTTTAAAATCAACAAGCTCAAAATAATAACTATTGATCTGTTAACAAAAGGAAAAAGATACATGCTTACATACCTTGTTGTTTGTTGAGGGACTTCGAGATTGACAAATTCGTTCGTGTGCATGAACTGCAAAGATTTATATGACTCTCCCAAAATAGATGAAACATGATGTATTTGAAAAAGAAAAGGCAATAATAAGATCAAAATATATTTTGGAGTATACTTTTAAAAGAAAAGACAATAACAATATTTCGGGAAAAAAAAATCATACAAGCTCTTTGGCATGCTTGTTGTCAGGATCCACATTAACAGCCACACATGAGTTAATGATGAAATTTTTTCCCTACTTTATATCACAGACACAAGCCCACCAATGCTGCGGCAGCGTGTTACTATGAAAAGGGATAAAAACCTGAGATAGTAAATGTACAAGACAAACCAAGAGATTAATGCTATAATAAGGAAAATAAGGTCCAGGATTCACAAAGTAAGGTCAAGGATTCACAAAACAAGTTCACGAACTAAGGTCAAGGAGTTCACAAAATAAGGTGCAGGATTCACAAAACAGGGTCCAGGATTCACGAATTAAGTTTCAGGATTCACAAATAAGTTCACAAAATAAGTTCCAAGATTCAAAAAATAAGCTCCAAGATTCACAAAATAAGCTCCTAGATTCACAAAATAACGTCAAGGATTCACAAAATAAGTTCACAAATAAGGTCAAGGATACATAAAATAAGTTCACAAAATAAGGTCCAGGATTCACAAAATAACGTCAAGGATTCACAAAATAAGTTCACAAAATAAGCTCCAAGATTCACAAAATAAGGTCCAGGATTCACAAAATAAATTCACAAAATAAGGTCCAGGATTCACAAAAATAAACTCCAAGATTCACAAAATAAGCTCCAAGATTCACAAAACAAGTTCCAAACATATCAATGACCTACAAATAAGTAAAATAAACATCACAAATATCTGACCTTGTCGATATGGCTACCATCAACTGGAGTGTAACTGTCCTGTATGTATGGACCCGAAATAACGGGCTTGTTTTCTCGATGAAGACCCTACAAGTCACTAGAAGGCAATTTTAGAAACAAAGCAACTTTAAGAACGCAGAAATACTTGAATATCAACATATAAAGGATTTGAGACTGACAAATATTGTTGTTGGCAAGTAGAGTAAATTTCTTCTACTGAGTGTGCACTTAATTCCAAATATATCAATGACCTACAAAATTAAATTTGTTAGAAAACATACACATCGAGTGACGTGAACAAAATGAAAACATGGGGAGGAAAAGGAAAATAATACTCAGGGGTTACTTACCTGATCCATAATAAGGCCTTTCAGTCCAAGGCTATGCAAAGCATCTATTGTCACTTCCATCCACGGAGTGGACACCATAACCTCACTTCATTATTGATAAAATTCAATTAGTAGATATATTTATTACAATAAAAAAATCAAAAAATCAAAGCAAAAATATGACATTACTGTTGAGTTTTCTTTGATTTCTTTCGAACAAAATTCAGCAATTCCGTGTCAGTGTATTGAGGCCATTCTAGTGTATCATTTTGTACTATTTCTCTGGATAGGTTCTCTTGATCGCACGCCCTCAACTTCTTACTGGCAGATGGTTTATCGAGGCCGGAAACAATTGGTGTAGAAGGAGGATCACTATTCCCTACCACAGGAGGAGGAGTAGAAGTCGCAGGAGTAGCTAGAACAGTAACGATGGGGTGAGTGGGCTCACTGTTCTCAGAACATGTAATAATTTGATCTCCCGCCCTCAACTCCTTACTAGCAGATGGTGTAGAAGGAGCATCACTGTTCCCTACCACAGGAGGAGGAGGAGCAGTAGAAGTCGCAGGAGTAGCTAGAACAGTCACAGTGGGGTGAGTGGGCTCATTGACGGAAGGGACATCATCAATAGCACTGGAACTTGTTTGCATATCTCTTTCACTTGTTCTCCTCCTATTGTACTCAACCCACCGTTCTTGATTATGATGATCATCCGCTACCACTGTGGGCTCAGAATGGTCAGGTTGTTCATCATTGACGGGAGGGAAATCATCAATAGCAGTATTATGAGAGGGAGATAAAAGATGATCAAGTTGTTCATCAGCTTGAATACAAGACGTTGAAGGTTCACCAAGTGGTATGATTTAGCATTCTGGTTTTGGTGGTGAACGACGTGACTGTATTGGTTGCAAAGCTTCATTCATCACGTCCAATGCCTCAAACAATTCAGCTAGATTACCCCCACTATTACCCTCCACACTCTCCTGGACATTACCCTCCACACTCTCCTGTACATTACCCTCCTCATTATTGTCTTCTTGAGATAACCTAAAACCATCTGCCATACCATCTACAGCTGCAACTAGTTTAGAAACTGTTGCTGAGGAAGGTAGTTTTCTCAGAGCTTGGCTAGCAAGATATTTGTACTCCACGAAAGCTTGAGCCATGACCTTTGCGGAAACTGCAAGTTTATTAACAAACTCAGTAGTACTACCTGAATTATTAGGTAGAAGAGGATCAACATTTGCGGAAAGCGCAAGTTTATTAATAAAATCAGTAGGAGGATCAGAAGGTTCTTCACCTTCAGAATGTTGTTGTTCACTTGTTGGCTTTGAAGACTGCCTAAACTCAATAGTAGGCAAAGGTGCACTCGGTGGCTTTGAAGACTGCCTAAACTCAATAGTAGGCAAAAGTGCAAGTGCCTTATGCTGAGTGATGACCAGTGGAGGCTCAATAGAACTCCTGCCGAAAGTTTTATTGTCCGAATTTTTGTCATTCACTTCCTCCTTAAGTCTCTGGGATATATCTTCTTTAGTCCAAGTTGAGAGCGTTGGAAACTGCCGAGTAACAAGGTGTGCTTTGAAGACACATCGGTCTTGATAAATAAAAACCAAGACCATAATAGGTCTGCCAAACCAATTTTCTTTCAACTTTTTGGTCTTCCACTCCTTCTTTTGCCAAGACTCAACTTGGGAAGCCAATTTACGTTTGATAAAATTGCACCAGTTGAATTCGGAGATCAACTCAGTGTTTACCAAACTTTTAAGAAGTCTCAAACTTGCCCGATTGCCTACAACACCGCCTAAAAGAGCATTGAAGATATAAATGATGAAAGTGCGTTTGAAATCATCTCCACCATCTCTTTGTGTAGAGAGCTTTTGCATAAGGTGTTTGAGCTCAATGGAACTATCTTTGTATTGACTTCTGAACTGCTCCAAAACAGACACATAAGAAGGGCAGTTATCTCCAATTTTTGCTTCTTCGACAATGTTTGAACCAATTGGCAATCTCAGGCACAAATGGATATCTTACTCTAAAACAAGGAGTTTCCCATCACACAACGATCCTGTAAAGGGGTCATAATTTGAAACTAGCCAATACGCCAAGTGACCCGGAACAACATCTGTTTTAAGATGCAATAGAGAACCAAATCCCATTTCTTGTATAGCTTCAATCTGCTTATCTGATGATGGATTCTCCTTATTGTTGAGAAAGTTGTAAAGCCCGGCAGGAGACATCCGAGTCCTCAACACAGGCAGCCTGTCTTTGTAAATTCTTGTATTTTTTTAGGTGGCTCAGAGAGTGGTTCAGTAGCTTCAGTAGGTGCTTTAATAGAATCAACAGCTGGTTCAACACGTCGCTTCATTTTAGCTTGCTTCCTATTATGCACCAAGTAAGGCAAAATAACATCAGAACTAAAATCCAAAGTGTAAACATTTTAAGTAAGTTTGACAACAGAGAAGGTGATTTCATGCACTTATTAACAAGTATAACAATATTATCTTCCGCCACAAAACAGTCCGAGATTCACACAATTAGATCCTAGATTCACACAAGTAGGTCCTAGATTCACGAAATGCAAATGAGATGTAGCTACTGAAAACTTAACCAACAATACATTTAAAAACTGGCAATATAGAAGGATAAGATAATGAAAACAGAAAAGGTGATTTCATGCACTTATTAACAAGTATAACAATATTATCTTCCAGTTTCACAAAACAGGGTCTGAGATTCACACAATTAGGTCCTAGATTCACGAAATGCAAATGAGATGTAGCTACTGAAAACTTAACCAACAATACATTTAAAAACTGGCAATATAGAAGGATAAGATAATAAAAACAGAGAAGGTGATTTCATCCACTTATTAACAAGTATAACAATATTATCTTCCAGTTTCACAAAACAAGGTTTGAGATTCACACAATTAGGTCCTAGATTCACACAAGTAGGTCCTAGATTCACGAAATGCAAATGAGATGTAGCTACTGAAAACTTAACCAACAATACATTTAAAAACTGGCAAAGAACATGCATCCAAAGAACATGCATCTAAAGAACATGCATCCAAAAGAACGATAAATTAATCACAAAACCATACGCAAGAGAATCGAAATATACTAAAAAAACCCTAAATTCTCAATAACAAAAACCCTAAACCCTCAATAACAAAAACTGGCAAAAACCCTAAACCCTCAATAACAAAAACCTGCATAATAAAAACAATAATTTGACGAATTAAAGAAGTTGATTGAAAATTATGGTGAAAAATATGATGAATCAAAACTTGAGAAAGTAGATAGAAAATACCTAATTTGCGGATGATAGCGATAGTAGAAACGGTAATGCTAATGGCAGACGAAAAGCTCAATGATAATGGCGGATAATGGCGAAGACGGATGTGAAATTGGAGCACTGAATATGGAAGTTGAAGAGAGAGACAATTAGTGAATATGGAAGTTGAAGAGAGAGCACTGAATATGGAAGTTGAAGTAAAATTTGAAATTGCAAAATTTTGTGAAACTGGACCACGTGGATCTTCACTTAAGAATACATGACTCCTAATTTTGAGAATCTTGGAACTAATTACGTGAAACTGGAGCATAAAATTGTGAAACTAAGTCTTGAATAGTTGATCTTCACTTAAGATGTTTCTTTTACTCAATGTTGTGAATCCTGGAACTTATCTTGTGAAACTGGAAAATAAAATTATGAAACCTAGACCTGAATCCAGCATTAAGTATTTTTGTGAATTTAGTCTTTAGTCTTTTTTATAATGTGGATTTTGATCAAAATTTAGTCTTTAGTCGATGTCATTGTTTCGCAATGAAGTAAAGCCTAAATCCAGCATCGTTTCCAAAAAAAGCCTGAATCCAGCATCGTTTCCCAATGAAGTAAAGCCTTTAGTTGATGACATTAAACATGTAATTGTGCCAAAGGTATATCCAGACCTAAATCCATTAATCATGTAATGTACATAATACAGAAAAAGATACGAATCAAATGAGAAGGTGGCTTGCATTAAACATCTTTTCTCTCAATAAAAGACCGTCATACGAAGTACACCCGTCTCATCTTATGGTCAAATCCAAGTTTCACAATTTCTTGTAGCATTACATTCTCGACTACTAAATACATTCTCGACTACTCAAATACAAGACTACAGACTAATCAATTCATGGTACAATTACAAACAAATAAGGTCATATGGCCGAATTTCACCATTTCGAATACTGAGTACATCAACACAAGATAGATATAGCAGGCCTGCTGAAGCAAGGGATGTCCGCCAGTGAACACATATCCATCGGAGAAAGATCATTTTCTTGCAAAAAGACTGTCATGTCATCAATGAAACACCTATACCATCAAAAACAAGTAACAATTAAGAGATTTTCACCCAACTTATTTACAAAATGTTCACCAAAGTTATGACCAAATGGACTTTGCATTAATTTTAAGTCAAGCAAGTGTACCATTTTTGTATTTTTATCCCATTTAAGAAGTTCCAATATTATCTTCTTTCGATAGTCAGGCAATTTCTGCAAAAGAGATTTTCATACAGTATACTATATATTTAATATGTAGCAATGGCAAGGTAGGAGGCAAAACCCGTAAATTTATACCTCAAAATATTCACTGTTGGTCCATAAACTTTCATTGTCCAACGCATCCAACCATTTCAACACAAACAATCCACAATCAAAACTACAAATAAATAAACATTTATGAGTAAAAGAAACATCTCAAGTGAAGATCAACTATTCAACCATTCATTTCAGCAATATGGGGTTGGGTACTTGTCTTTGGTCAGAGAGGGACCATTCAAACTTGTACGATGAAAACACAAATATAGCCTAAAAAACGAAGATACATGGTTACATACCATGTTTTTTGTTGAGGGACTTTAAGGTTGAAAATTGGGTTCATGTACATCAACCGCAAAGGTTCAAATGCAGATGAACCACCACAAAGAACAGATGAAACTTGGTACAACTGGAACATGAAAAAGCCAATAGAACATAAAAATATGACAGGGTTATATTTTTAAGAAACTAAAGATAAATACTCCAAAATATTTTGGGAAAAAATCATACAATCTCGTGGGCTGTGTGGTTATCAGGATCCGCATGTAAATCGGTGCTCGAGCCGAGGATGAAATTTACTTTTTGCTTTAAATCTCAAACGCAAGCCCACCAATGATGACACTTATTGTTAAGCATAGGGATAAAAACCTGCAATAGACAAACCAATTAACAATACACATGAACGAAAATAAATAAAAAAGAACATAAATAGCAGAAGAGGGATCTTTCACCTTTTGGATATTGCTCCCATCAAATGGAATGTAATCGGACTTCGGTATTGACCCCAAATAGTCAAGGTTGCGTTCTTCATGAACGGTTTGCATGTGACAAAAGTAGGACCATTTTAATAAACCAGAGCGGAGCAACATTAAGAAAGCAAATACTTGAATATCAACATCTAAAGGATTTGAAGCTCACATATACTGTGGTTGGCAAGTAGAGGAGATGTGATCTACCGAGTGTGGACTTAACTCCAAACATATCAATGAACTACAAAATCAAATTTAACAAAACATAGGTAAAAGATTCACAAAATAAGTTCCAGCATTCACAAAATAAGGTCCAAGATTCACAAAATAAGGTCCAAGATTCACAAAACAAGTTCCAGGATTCACAAAATAAGTTCACAAAATAAGTTCCAAGATTCACAAAACAAGTTCCAGGATTCACAAAATAAGTTCTAGGATTCAAAAAACAAGTTCTAGGATTCACAAAAAAGTAAAATGAAACATGAAAAGAAAAAGGAAAGGAAAATGATACTTACCTGATCCATAACAAAGCCACGTGGTCCAAGGGTCTGTAAAGCATGTCTTGTGACTTCCATCTACGGAGTGGACACCATAGCGTCACTTAAATATTGAGGAAATGCAATTAGTCAATATCTCTCACAATATAACTTTTATATTGTAAAATCAAAGCAAAATCATATAACTTTTATATTGTAAAATCAAAGCAAAATCATTACAATTTAGTTTGTGCCGATTTTGATCTGCAAACATAATCCAACAATTGCTGGTCACTGTAAGGAAGTGGTCGAGAGCCACTGCTACAATACGAACATATAACATTATTTAATCAACTAAAGTACTAAAGAATGTAAAGGTTTTGCAAGAAAATTTTGATAATATTAAAAGAAGAAGGTTCTTACAGCGGTACACGACTCCATTTTAGTGCATATTTTTTCACTCTATCTCTTAATACGTTCTTATCACATGTAATAATGTGATAGCACACCCTCAATGCAAAACGCTTCACCTGAGCTTCCTATAAATGGAAAAAGGGGAATAATAATGTGTTGCAAACTTATAAAATTTTTTATTTATCAATGTATAAATAGAGTTGGAAAAGTAATCTTACAGTATATATGGTTATTGGACAATCACTTTTGTTTCCTTTGTAATTCTCCAATATGTTCAATAAATAGAGGCAATTATCTATTTCATCAGAAGTTAGGTTTGATTTTGGGATAAACACTTCGGGCGTCCACAAAATACTTATCAGTGTTGGCAACTTTGGTTTAAGAAGCCGGATGAGCTTTTCTTTCTGTATGAACAAAAGAGAAATTAGTCTTTCTTAGCACAGGTATAAACAAAACTTATTTTGTGAGGTACAACACACTATCAAGGAATCATGTAAGGTACTATACTGTCAAAACAGACACTAGCTACGAAATTGCACCAGTTGAACCATACATCTTAGTTTGTAAAACTTGGAGTGAAATGGTAAAGGACAATAGGTTCACAAAATAAGATCTAGGATTCACAAAATAAAGGTATACTTTCACAAAGTCCCTTATTTTGCCCTTTTCCTTTTTTGGTGAACCTCAGACCTTGTTATGTGAATTTCAGACTTTGTTCACTGAATTTTAGGGCTTGTTTTGTGAAACTTGGTCAACATAAGTGGTTTAAAATCATCTATTTTGCTCATAATTTTGTGAATCTCAGACCTTATCTTGTGAATCTCAGACCTTGTTCAGTGAATCTTAGGGCTTGTTTTTGTGAAACTTGGTCAACATAAGTAGTTAAAGTGATAAGATTCACAAACCTTAAGTGTAGGCTTCACAAAATAAAGTCATACATTCACAAAGTCATTTCCTAGTAGAATCACAATAACACACATTTTCCTAAGCAAAATGGAAACAATAGACGTACCACAGGTTGTATAAAACAAGAATAATCAACAGATCTGCCTTTCATAGGATGGATGATTTGCACTTTGCTACTTTTAGTTCTGAGGTCGATACAAATCAAGAAAGGTGGGCATGAGGCGGAGACTATTGGAGCGCAAACCTGAAAAAGGACAAAAAGTAAACGGAATTAAAAAGACAAAAATACAGTGAATAAAAAAGACAAAAATGAACTTAAGTTGAAATATAAGCAGACAAAAATCAAAGACTTACTAGTTGAACTGCAGAAACATCAACATTGGAGAGACACTGGGAACAAAAAATAAGATCGGTATGAGTAACGATTAGAAGTCAACATCATGTAAAATAGACTTGGAGAATTGGATAAAGTAGAGAGTAATAAGACTAACACTTTCATTTCTATACGGCATAAATAAACGAGAAGGGGAAGTACGGGATTTGAATATCTCAATACTATTTAAGATCTCACAATACACATCTATGACATGAGATGATATCCGATCGCTTTCAGCCACACGCTTCAACTGGCTCCTTGTCAAAGTCTGACATTGACTTTGGAAAAGAATCTCCGTTTCATCATATGATTCGCCAAGTATAAAATCTAATACTTGTTTCTCAGCTTGATTCAAATCCCTAAAAATATTAAGATTTCTTTGCAAATAGGGTGATCGGAAAACTTCAGCTGGAACTACAACCCTCCTCTTACCACGACCCGGAACATCCTCTTCAATTGGTAATGGAGATAAGGGAAATGGGATTACAGCAGTAGTTGGGGTTTTGCAAGGAACACTGGCAATCGACTTTGCCAAATGACGTGGCGATCGACGAATATAGACATTACTGACATATCGTTTACTGACAGATGGTTTATCGATTGTTGAAACAAGTGGAGTATCTGGTAGGGAAATAACATCAAGAGTTGTCTTCCGTACCACAGTAGTAGGAGGAGTAGGAGGAGTAGCTGTTATCTCAATAATTGTAGGCTCAGTGACGTCCTTGTTAGGAAGAACATCATCCAGAGCAGCGTGAGAGGATGTGTTCCATACCAAAGGAGTGGACTCAGTGAAAGGAGGGATGACATCTACAAGGAGGGATGACACAGCAACATATGTGTCAGGCTCAGGCTCAGGTTGAGACAACAAATGGTCATCAGCTGGTAGGAGCCTAAAGGATGGGTATTCTGCATTTGGTGGTGGTGAATGACGTGGCGCTATTGGTTGCAAAGCTTCACCCATCGCATCCAATCCTGCCAACAAATCAGCCTCAGTCCACCCATACAAATTATCCACATTCTCCCCACCTTTCTCCACATTCTCATGAATATCGTCAACCACTTTCTCAACGATATTCTCATCCACAATGTCCGACACCTTTTCCTCATTCTTCACACCCTTCAAATTTTCAGCATCATCCTCTTGTTGAGATAACTTAAAACATTCTGCTATGCCGTCTATAGCTGCAACTAGTTTCTTCACTGTTGTTGTTGAAGGCAATTTGGAGGGAGCTTGACTAGCAAGTGATTTGTAGTCCGCAAAAGCTTGAGCCATTGCCTTTGCGGAAAGCGCAAGTTTATGGACAAACTCACCAGTGCCTTCATTCCCAGGTAGAGGTAATATTTCAGCTTCAGCTTCAGCTTCAGATGCTTTATCTTGAATTGTTGACTTCGAAGACTGGCCGAGCTCAATCTTTGGAGGAGGAGGACACAACTGTGGAATATGGTGGTTGATGAGCATTGGAGGCTCAATAGAACCCCTAATGAAAGTTTTCTTGTCCATTTTTTTGTCATTCACTTCCTCCTTAACTCTTTTGGATATAGCTTCTTTAGTCCAAGTTAAGAGCATTGGAAACTGCCGAGTAACAAGGCGTGCTTTGAAGACACATCGGTCAAGATAAATGAAAACCAAGACCATAATAGGTCCACCAAACTAATTTTCTTTCAGCTTTTTGGTCTGCCACTCCTCCTTTTGCCAAGACTCAACTTGGGCAGCCAATTTGCGTTTGATGAAATTGCACCAGTTGAATTTGGAGATCAACTCAGTGTTTACCAAACTTTTAAGAAGTCTCAAACTTGCACGATTGCCTACAACACCGCCTAAAAGAGCATTGAAGATATAAATGATGAAAGTGCGTTTGAAATTATCTCCACCATCTCTTTGTGTAGAGAGCTTTTGCATAATGTGTTTGACCTCAATGGAACTACCTTTGTATTGACTTCTGAACTCCTCCAAAACAGACACATAAGAAGGCACTTATCTCCAATTTTTGCTTCTTCGACAATGTTTGGACCCATTGGCAATCCCAGGTGATGCGTGTCTTTTATATGATGTTTTACATCCTATTTTACACGCATTTCAGAGCTCATTCATGTAGTTTATGCTACATTTCTCCCTATTTCCGTCTACTTCCGTATTTTTGTACATTATTGCAGAAATGTGAAGAATCCAGCGGAAATAGAGCTAAATCCGTCCCTGAGTATCCTGCATTGCATATGACGTGAATTATTCACCCGAGGAACGAGCTTGGTGCGCAATTCAAGGCCCAAAAGACAAATCCACAAGATTATAGAAGTCAAGTAGCAGCTCAAGCAGTCGATCGACCACGCCATCGATCGATCGACCAACTGCGGTTCCGAAGCTACATCGATATCTTGAAGTTCGATCGATCGACCGCCATGCTCAGTCGATCGACCAATCTGCTATCCCAGACGAGAATTAAAAGACTGAGGAAGCGCAAGCCCATTGAGTTTAGGTTTTGGAAATAAAAGTTACGTATGTTTGCTATATAACGTAACCTAGAACATCAGATACAGGATCCAGTTTTTATCTAAGTTTCAGATCGGATTTTTATCAAGTTTTGACATTAAGTTTTACACAGTAACATTGAGTTTTATTAGGGTTTGGGATATTGTTTAGCATTGGAATTTTCACTCTTGTTCTTAATCTTTCCTCTGCAATCTCGGTATTCTTCTGCCCTATTTCAATTCACTTCTATTTCGTTATTAGTATAGAATTGCTAGTTAGATTCCCGAAACCATTTTATTATTGCATGTTAATTGTTTGTCCTACCGCTTTAATTATGAATTCAGTACTTTTATGCCCTAGTTTTATTGTTGTTATCACCTTCAACATGAGTAGCTAAATAGTTTGGGCTAGGATGTAGGGGATTTATGGCGTAGGCGGCGTAGTATTAAATTGGACTGAATCGCGTGTCAGTCGATCGACCGCCATACCTAGTCGATCGACTGACCACGTGAGGTTACCTTTCGTTTTAATTGATTTTAATGTTGTATTTAACGAATCGAATGCATGCGACCAGTTAGGCGCTTAATTTATGACTGACCCATTAGATCGAAAGATAGGGAAAGTTGTTAGATCACCAATTAAGATGACTAAACTGTGCTGAGATCGAAAGATAGGTATAGTTTAGACCGTTAGTCACTTTTCAGGACGAGAGTCAGTATTAGTGATATTAGGGACTTATAGCGAGATCGAAAGATGCTATCTGTTAAGAGTGGACCGAGAGGACCTCTTGTTTCCCGCCTCACTTGTGTTCGATTTAGACCGACTTAGTATGCTGCCGCCGAAGCTGTAATGAACCAACCATCCTAGTACCCCTTCTTTATCTGTTTAATCCGTCTTTTTAGTTTATTGTCTTTATTTATTCTTAGCTATAGACCAATTCAACTCAACCCCTACACACGTTAACTTAGACTAGAATTAGACAGCTAGAAATTACGTCTGCCTCCTTGTGGTTCGACCCTGTTACCACTAGCCTAGGTTAGTCTTAATAGGAAATTATAAATCTTATTTTTGATACTCACAACGACGGGTATCAAATTTTGGCGCCGTTGCCGGGGAGGCAATAGTTCTAATTTTTAGTTGTTTTATTTTTAGTCTTTCTTAGTTTAAGGGACTTCTGTTCCTTAAACTTTTCTTATATTCTTTTTGTAGTTTCCTCTTATGCGCAGGTCACAGGGTGGCGAACTAGTACCATTAAATCCTGAGATCCAGAAATCCCTGCGCGAGTTGAGACGATCACAAAGGGTATTACCGACAGAGGAAGAGCTGAGTACTCTGTCAAGCTATTACGAGAACGAGCTGTTCGAGGAAGGCCCACATTCTTCACCCGTTTCCACTTCTTCAGCCGAGACAGTCACTTCTCCAATAATTCCAGTCATGGCTGAGGAAGCGAGTATAGCTAGTCATTCTGAGCCGACAGCTGCAAACTTATATAAGGGGTTCGAATTACCAGTAGATGACAGGAAGTTCGAACCAAAGCCTTTATACATTAATATGGTTGAGAGAAACTGTTCGGGAGCCGCAAATGAAGATGCGGCTAAGCATATGGAGACATTTATTGACTCTCATTGTTCCATACCCCCACCAACCGGCGTGACCCAAGTCCGGATCAAGGAGACTATGTTTATCTTCTCCTTCGTGATCTTTAAGGGAGTGGTATAGGGATCTGGACCGAGCCGTTCATGGGATCACCGATTGGAATTCATTGGCTTTGGCATTCTACAAGAAATACTTTTCTGCCTCAAAGACCAATGCAATTAGAGCTCAAATCACGAGTTTTAAACAAGGGCCGGACGAGAACTTCCACGAAGCATGGGTCCGTTTTAAGAAGTTGGTGCGAACCATACCGCACCATGGGTTCGAAAAATGGAGCTTGTGCAATCGGTTCTATAATGGGTCGTATGACGATCGAGGGCTATTTTGGATGCGCAGCCCGGTGGCCGATTTCTTTGAGAATTTGGGAGAAACCAAGGGGTGGAAGATCATTGATGATCTAGCCACCCACAAGGTCGAGTATGGGAATTCCGGAGGGAATCAAAGGAGGAGCGCTGAATCTCCTTCAGTAGCGCACTTGAAGCTCTCACTGCGAGATTTGACAAGTATGAACTAGGAGGAGCTTCAAAGGGGGTATTTACCAAGTAAATGCTTTGTGTCGACGGTCCTTTCGTGCAGAAAGGTGCGGAGCCGAGGGACACGTTTCAAGAATTGTCCTAGTCCCTTTGAGTCTTGTCTTTGCCTTTCAACATTATAGGCAGACAAACACCTACTATGAGCCTAATGTTCATCCCAACCCGAGGTGGAGTAGCCAGAATGTCCTAAATCCAACTCCACCTCCGCGCAGAAGAACCCTATGTACCCCCTCATCAAAAGCAACAACAATATCAAAAACCTCCTTATATGCCGCAACAAAGAAGAACAATCCCATAGTTCGATTTTGCTTGAGTTCAAGAACTTGTTCTTTGAAGGAGTCCCAAGCAAGAGAGGCCGGGATGAAGCTACTAGAGAGCCAAATTGCTCAATTGGCTAGTAAGAGTACCACTCGAGCTCCAGGACACTTACCGACTCAAACCGACCAAAAGGAGACCCTAAACGCCATCACGTTGAGGAGTGGGTCCACCCTGGAGGGGCCTGCCATGGTCGAGGACGCTGTTGAAAAGAATGAGGCGGATCCGAGTCAAAAGAAAGCTGTAACGAATAATTCAAAGAAAAAGGCGTCTACCACTGTGTATATCGATCGATCGATCGATACACCCGGCCGATCGATCGATACGCGGTTACTGCAGCTTCGAATCTGTACACCCTGGTCGATCGATCGAGGATAGTGGTCGATCGACCAATATCACTGCTGATAGCGAGATTTTTCGTCCTCCGATGCCCGATAACTTGAGGGACCATTTGTTTCGGGGCACGACAACTCCGAAAGTGTTAGGGCCAGACCCGAGTGCTGATGGGTCCGTCCCGATTCCGAAGTTCGATCCAATGACGGTTAATGGCTCACATTTGAGACGGTCTGAGGAGGGTTCGAGCTTCAACAAGGAGAAAGCAGTGGACTTCCAGCCTAAGTTCACGGATGCCGGCATGCGCAACTTAGAGGAGAGGGCTAAGGTACTTCTTACAGCCCTATATCCGGAGAGACTAGTGCCGACAAAGGAACATGTATCTTTCAGTAAGTTTGAAAAAGTTATTCGTAGCTTGAATGTACAAGTACCCTTCCTTGAGTTGGTCAATCAAGTGCCTGCCTACACTAAATTCATGAAACAACTCCTGTCTAAGAAAAAGTCACTTGAACATGTTCATACTGTCGCATTAACCAAAGAGTCATGCTCTTACTTGTCTCACACTGCACCCCATAAGCTAGAGGACCCGGGTAGCTTTTCTGTTCCTTGCAATATAGGTACCTTCTCTATTGAGAAGGCATTATGTGACTTAGGAGCTAGTATAAGCGTCATGCCTTTGAGTCTACCTAGGAAGCTCAAATTGACTAGGTTCGCAGTGACAGATATGACAGTACAGATGGCTGACCGATCTGCGGTCCAGCCAATAGTAGTCTTAGAGGACATCCCTGTCCAAATAGGGAAGTTCTTCTTCCCCGTCGACTTCGTGGTACTTGACATGCCTAAGGATGCCCATATTCCCATTATTTTGGGTAGGCCATTTCTGCACACTGCTGGTGCAGTCATAGATGTCGGTCTAGGAACCTTGACTTTCAAAGTGGGAAAGCATTGTATTGTCTTTGCCCAACCTGCTAAGAAAAAGGACCCCATGTGGCCTGTGACTTGTAACACGGTTTCTGACAAGAAATCGTACTTTGTGCTTCCTGATTCACCTATCTCTATTCCTGTTGTAACCCCTCCGCCCCGTATTGGGAGCAAATTGGAGGAAGATTTGTCTATTTCTGATAATGCAGGAGCTGGTTTGGGGAAGGAAGAGCTGCAGGTCACTCTAGTTGTAAAGAGGCCGATCATTCAAAGAGGAGGTCTTGGTTGCCTTAACTATGGCATTGATGAGGAAGTTGATGACGAACCGGTCAAGGCACGGAAGTCCGACTTGGACTTTGATAAGCAAGAAGAGGTCATTGACTGGGGAGATGATGAAAGTGTTGATCCGTTGAGCCATGCGGACGTGGAAGCTAAGAAGGACGCAGCTGCTAAGATAAGCACCGTTGAGGCTACCTCTAGTAGCCAGAAGCCGACGAAGTGGGCCATACCGTGGCCATTCTTGATCAACTATTAGTTGATCGAGCTCTTTATAAACTTCATTTTATTTGCTTTTGTTAGACACTTTTTATTGCTTTTGTGTGCGCGAAACTTCGCATTTTATTTTGCTTGCTTAGGATTTTATACGTTTGAGACTTTATTTTGGGTTTTGCGCAATTTTGGGCGCGTATTATTGTGCACTTGCAGGTTTTTAGACCTCATTCGCTCAAGTTATTGAGCAAATACGAAGAAGTAAGGAATACAACAGTATTTTCAGTCGATCGACTGGCTACATGGGTCGATCGACTGAGTTGCACTTTCCAAGAGCTACTGTTCCTGACACATTGGTCGATCGACTGTCGTCCTTAGTCGATCGAATAAGGACGCTGCTGTACCTATTCACGACCTCTCCCCTGCTGTGTTTGTCGATATGCGGACTTAAGGGAGTTTTCTACTCCACTTTACTTTCCGTCAAATTATTTATTTCTTCTAATTTTTCTCATTTGTGCACAATTTTACCGCTTCAAAATTGTCTTCTCGATTTTATGCGTGGGTTTTATTTGTCTTTTATGTACTTATTAGTAGCACTGCTGGCTACTGAAACCCCCTAGCTCACGCTGGTTTGGGGAGGTTTCCTTTGCCGCGCTTAAAGTCTTGTAAGTTCCCGATTTTCGCTTCATGTCTTATGTATTTCATTTTCTCGCAAATTCCCATTTCTCTTTTCTTCATTACATGATTTTGCACAATGGGGACATTGTGTGATTTGGTTTGGGGAAGGGTTTTGCGTCGCATATCATTCGCTTGCATTCACGTTTACATTCTGTTTTGCATTGTTCATTCCATTTTATATATATAAGAAATTCAAAAAAAAAAAAAAAAATTGAAAAATTTCAAAAATTTCCATAAAATGCACGTTTATTTTAGCATATAGGTCGAGTCGGAACGGTAGTAATTCAAGGATGATATTGCATTTTGCACCTGTTTTGCCTGAGCCTTGCTTGATTAACATGTTATTAGTAGAATCGTATAAGTGCATATCTATGAGTTTTCGTTAATTATTTGCTGGACTTGAGACTTGACTTTGAAAATTGGCAAACTACATCATATTTCTGAGATTTAGAGCCTATAACTGGTGACATCTATGACCAGTTTATTTAGGAATGTGAGTAGTACTCCTTATAAGACATGTCATATCAATGTGCATAAATATGAACTTGATCTTCTTAATACCTGTATGCATTCGGTCTGTGGTTAGTTGACACATGTGGTAGAGGTTTCCTTTTCTCATTTTTGCCCATGAACTCCACACTGCCAAAAATATCCCTTTTTGTCCCATTTACTACATCCTACATTTAGCCTGTCCTTTGTCAAGCTAGTAATCTGTGTTCTTGGGGTTGTTACTCATTTTTGGTGGCATATGCTCTGTTGAGACGTTATTGGGAAGATGAAATAAAGGAAGGAAAGAAACAAAGAGAAAAGAAATAGAAAAGAAAAAAAAAAAGATGGAAAAATGATTCGAAGAAAAAAAAAAAGAGTTTTGTACTGTTCGTGCAGTCGATCGACTGCCCCTTTTGGTCGATCGACTAAGGTTCGAGAAAAAGAGAAAGAATCAATTCGCATAATTCAAGCCTTTATCTTTTGGCGATTTTTGCTCCCATGTATTATTCATATTTTGTGGGGAGTTAGTTGATTACCTTTATACCTGGAGATTGTGAGATTTGTGCTTGCTATAGCACCGTTCCATTTGTTTTTGAGCAAGAAGTTGGATGTTGCCATATGGTCCCGTTACGGTACTAGCTTGATCACCTGTACCTCCACTTTTCCATAAATGTTTTGCCTCTTCTTACCCATAACTCACATATCCACATATATACCTCGGCATGTGTCATGGTCTTTTGTTGGTTGGAATGCGTATGTACGGTTGTAGAGATTGCTTTCATATTATATTGCAGGCATGTTCTTATAGGTCGTAGTTAGGTGAGCGTCATTACATTTACTTCTTTCTATCTTACATATACTCACCTGTGTTTATTGAGTGGTATGAGTGACCCGTGAGAGTCCAATTTGATAAGTCTCTACAGTTGACGGTTCAGTAGTTTTAACGGCTCCATAACTCGTTTGCATGATTCATTTGCTAATCGATTGTTGGTTGTGCATTAAATTGGTTTAGGCTTTACATGTTGCATTTCGCTCTGAGATTGAACTCGTTCCATTAGGTCATTAGATCGAGTCTAGTTCTTGCTTGGGGACAAGCAAGGGTTTGGTTTGGGGAAGTTTAATGCGTGTCTTTTATATGATGTTTTACATCCCATTTTACACGCATTTCAGAGCTCATTCATGTAGTTTATGCTACATTTCTCCCTATTTCCGTCTACTTCCGTATTTTTGTACATTATTGCAGAAATGTGAAGAATCCAGCGGAAATAGAGCTAAATCCGTCCTCGAGTATCCTGCATTGCATATGACGTGAAGTATTCACCCGAGGAACGAGCTTGGTGCGCAATTCAAGGCCCAAAAGACAAATCCACAAGATTATAGAAGTCAAGTAGCAGCTCTCAGCGATCGATCGACCACGCCATCGATCGATCGACCAACTGCGGTTCCGAAGCTATCAGATATCAAGATCGATCGATCGACCGCCATGCTCGGTCGATCGACCAATGCTATATCCCAGGCGAGAATTAAAAGACTGAGGAAGTGCAAGCCCATTGAGTTTAGGTTTTGGAAATAAAAGTTACGTATGTTTCCTATATAACGTAACCTAGAACATCAGATACAGGATCCAGTTTTTATCTAAGTTTCAGATCGGATTTTTATCAAGTTTTGACATTAAGTTTTACACAGTAACATTGAGTTTTATTAGGGTTTGGGATATTGTTTAGCATTGGAATTTTCACTCTTGTTCTTAATCTTTCCTCTGCAATCTCGGTATTCTTCTGCCCTATTTCAATTCACTTCTATTTCGTTATTAGTATAGAATTGCTAGTTAGATTCCCGAAACCATTTTATTATTGCATGTTAATTGTTTGTCCTACCGCTTTAATTATGAATTCAGTACTTTTATGCCCTAGTTTTATTGTTGTTATCACCTTCAGCATGAGTAGCTAAATAGTTTGTGCTAGGATGTAGGGGATTTATGGCGTAGGCGGCGTAGTATTAAATTGGACTGAATCGCGTGTCAGTCGTTCGACTACCATACCTGGTCGATCGACTGACCACGTGAGGTTACCTTTCATTTTAATTGATTTTAATGTTGTATTTAACGAATCGAATGCATGCGACCAGTTAGACGCTTAATTTATGACTGACCCATTAGATCGAAAGATAGGGAAAGTTGTTAGATCACCAATTAAGTTGACTAAACTGTGCTGAGATCGAAAGATAGGTATAGTTTAGACCGTTAGTCACTTTTCAGGACGAGAATCCGTATTAGTGATATTAGGGACTTATTGCGAGATCGAAAGATGCTATCTGTTAAGAGTGGACCGAGAGGACCTCTTGTTTCCCGCCTCACTTGTGTTCGATTTAGACCGACTTAGTATGCTGCCGCCGAAGCTGTAATGAACCAACCATCCTAGTACCCCTTCTTTATCTGTTTAATCCGTCTTTTTAGTTTATTGTCTTTATTTATTCTTAGCTATAGACCAATTCAACTCAACCCCTACACTCGTTAACTTAGACTAGAATTAGACAGCTAGAAATTACGTCTGCCTCCTTGTGGTTCGACCCTGTTACCACTAGCCTAGGTTAGTCTTAATAGGAAATTATAAATCTTATTTTTGATACTCACAACGACGGGTATCACCAGGCATAGATGGATATCTTCCTCTAAAACAAGGAGTTTCCCATCACACAACGATCATGTAAAGGGGTCATAATTTGAAACTAGCCAGTACGCCAAGTGACCCGGAACAACATCTGTTTTAAGATGCAATAGAGAACCAAATCCCATTTCTTGTATAGCTTCAATCTGCTTATCTGATGGTGGATTCTCCTTATTGTTGAGAAAGTTGTAAAGCCCAGCAGGAGACATCCGAGTCCTCAACACAGGCAGTCTGTCTTTGTAAATTCTTGTCTTTTTTGTAGGTGGCTCGGAGAGTGGTTCAAGAGCTTGATAAGTGCTTCAAGAGAGTGGTTCAAAGTAGCTTCGATCGTCCTCAACACGTTGCTTCATCCTGGCTTGGCTTGCTTCCTACAACTCAGTAAAGCCTATTATTCACAAAGCAAGGGAAATAAGTTCACAAAATAAAGAAACTTGGTCAGTAAGGTTTAAATTCTCAGACCTTGTTTTGTGAATCTCAGACCTTGTTCAGTGAATCTAAGGGCTTGTTTTGTGAAACTTGGTCATTATAAGTGGTTTAAATCATCTATTTTGCTCATACCTTTATTTGGGGAATTCACAGACCTTGTTTTGTGAATCTCAGACCTTATTCAGTGAATCTAAGGGCTTGTTTTGTGAAACTTGGTCATTATAAGTGGTTAAAATCATCTATTTTGCTCATACCTTTATTTGGTGAATTCACAGACCTTGTTTTGTGAATCTTAGACCTTATTCAATGAATGTAAGTGTAACACCCCCTCATACCAAGGTACCTTACCAAGGACTACCCTAGCATGAAAGGCTGTTACCATCTCGGTTACCCGAGGTTAGTATATCAAAAGCAACAATCCAAAACAACTTTATTACAGTATAAGAGTTTTAACGATTACATAATCTCAGACCAACTCAAAATAAAAGTGTAAGGAACTCAATACAACTGAAATCAAAGACAGCTAAACTTGTAACAACGGAAGCTAGACTCAAGGTGATGACTCCCCATGACTGTACCATAGCTAAACATCTGCATTACCTGTCACAATCTGCTCACCATCCTCGAACGGATCACCGCAGGTTTTACAAAACAACAACACGGGGTCAGTACCGTTCAATCAAGATAAAACAACCAAACAATGTAACCGGCTGATCATCCTCCATCCCCGGTCTCCCGATCTCACACAGTAACCGACCACACACCGAAGTGTGTAGCCCTGTCAGATTACCCATCGCAACAGGTAATCCTCGCCTCCAGTGGGTGACCGCAGCCCATCCCCACCTAGTCCAGCTCATCAACGAGCGACTAACAATCCCTGTCCCTTAATGTGCACATCCCCTCCCGTGACGGGTTCCACGGAGGGCGAACTAGGGTGTGAAGCCACTCTCGCAAGTGACTCCACCACAATCACACACAGCATCACAGCTGTCACAACACCACAACCGTCACAACACAACCACACCAACACCGTCACCACAACACCCAACCTCTGATGATCAGCAGATAACAACAATTATGAAACATATACAATCTCAATCAATTAACAGTACCGAGTAGGAGAAACCCTACCTTTTCGCAATCCAAGCACACACAAGCAATCAATTATGATCCTTCACATATCCATCACCTACATAACATAATTATGTATAATTACCACCTATTCAATCAATTAATCATGCACATAACCTAGACTCATCATAACTTAATAGGAATATCAACTTAAAGAACAAACACGACTTTTCCTGATTTTCCAGCACATGGCAAACTCGGTATAACATGCATAACTAATTCCAGAAAAATCGAATTGATGTAAGGCCAATTGGATTGAAACCCCATGAGTCTTAGCTATAAATTATATCTAACGTATTTTTCTCAAATTCCAAACTTATCAAGGGTTTTCAGACTGATTTCTTAAAACTGACAGAAACCGTCGCATAAAAAGTATTGATTCATAAAACGAGTTTAAAACATTATTTTTCAGTAATTCCAAATCCTATTGTCATATAGACTCTAAAACGATGATGTATGAAAAAGCCCCATAACTGAATCGACATATAAATTATGGTATCAAATCATTTTCCACAACCAAATCAGATTCACGGACTTTTCAGCGACATGTTCATAAATAAATCACCTAGGACAAACCATAAAGAATTTGACTACGAGATTTTATATGCATAAACTAGACATCAAATAAACAGGACTCTCTTTTCAAACTTTTCGAAGATGAAGAAATCAAAACAGTATAAACAATGGAATGAAATCGACTTACAAACAGGGAAATCGAATTGGGTTGAAATCGGTGAGAAATCTTCAATCAAATGAAAGGCTCGACAATTCTTCTTCCTCTCCCTCTCTCTAGGTTTAGAAATGGTTTTATAAATGCTAAAATGAAATTAGAAATGACTCAACTGTTATAAAAAAACCTTGGCCAAAACATAAATTAAACCGTCTAACTCGCTGAACCGGTTTACTCGGTCAAGTGCATTCGGCCGAGTAAGACACACTCGGCCGAGTACCAACCAAGTACTCGACCGAGTACTCCCACTAAAATACGGAGTATTACAGTAAGGGCTTGTTTTGTGAAACTTGGTCATTATAAGTGGTTAAAATCATCTATTTTGCTCATACCTTTATTTGGTGAATTCACAGACCTTGTTTTGTGAATCTCAGACCTTATTCAGTGAATCTAAAGGCTTGTTTTGTGAAACTTGGTCATTATAAGTGGTTAAAATCATCTATTTTGCTCATACCTTTATTTGGTGAATTCACAGACCTTGTTTTGTGAATCTCAGACCTTATTCAGTGAATCTAAGGGCTTGTTTTGTGAAACTTGGTCATTATAAGTGGTTAAAATCATCTATTTTACTCATACCTTTATTTGGTGAATTCACAGACCTTGTTTTGTGAATCTCAGACCTTATTCAGTGAATCTAAGGGCTTGTTTTGTAAAACTTAGTCATTATAAATTGTTAAAGAACATTACATTATAACAATAAGCTATGGTCAATTAACTGAATTTAAGTGATAATAGGTAAGAAAGAGGGAAAACCGTACGAAGATGCAGGAAAATTCACTAAACAAGGTCTCAGATTCACTAAACAAGGTCTAAGATTCACAAAATAAGTTCCAGGATTCACAAAATAAGTTCCAGGATTCACATAATAAGTTGCAAGATTCACAAAAGAAGTTCCACAATTCACAAAATAAGGTCACAAAATAAGTTGGTCATTATAAGTGCATGGAAGAATATGTAAGAAAACAAATACAAAATTAAATGGAAAATTAGAAGTAAAGAACATTGCATTATACATAGAAATGTGATCCATCCAAATATTTAAAACAAAGTACAAGATTACATGATAATTTATGTTATCCAAAATATTAAACTAAGACGTACATAATTATACAGAAGGTTGACACTACTACGAAATTATACAAAATAACAAAAGGGCAAAGTTAAAACCTTAAAGTGCAAAGCCCTCGTTACACATATAGTACAGTACAAACAAGGGACAACTCTAGGCTATATATACAGCATCAAAGGTAAGTCAAGAAAAGATATATCTCTACGAGTGACTAGTAAGTCAGCAGCAATGCCAATAGCTATATCTCATTCTTCACTCGGCGTAGCTAAAACATGCAATGACTCATTAACTGCACTACATGCAACATCATCAAGAGCATTGAGATGAGTACTCGAGATGGAATTTTTGCTTGGTGATAATGCGGTAAGAATTTGGCAATCATATCCTCCGTCATGAAACATTTGCATGTTTGAAAGACTATTCTAGGACCCCTACGAATAGTCCGAACACCATTCATATCATTTATGTCTACAGAAAGCCAATATGCCAAGGTGACCCCAGGTGCACTTTTGTGTATCAGAAATAGTTGAGCCCAATTTCGACATACGAACGCCATATGTGCTTTATCTTCGTAATGATTAATTTTAGAGAAGATTTTTTGCATAAGATCTTGATTATTAAAAACAGAATGACATGCTTGATAGTGACGGCCAGGCACTATAACTTCCTTTAACGGCGAAAAAGAGAAATTTATAGCTGTTTGTTTTTCAGTGACATAAAGTGCGCGAAATGACACTTGATCTTCGTCAAGAAGATTAACAACACAACCATTACACCAAGTTGTCATACTTGTCTATGAAACAAGTGAAATACAAATATTAGTTAAACAAAAGAAATGTGAAAATACAAAACACAAATTCCTAGGTAGTTGGACTAACAAGCTGGGAAAATAAACAAAGGTGAAGGAGGGTCACAAAATTAGATCTAGGAAGCACAAAAGCCGGGAAAATAAAAAGGTTTAGATTCTCAGACCTTGTTTGGTGAATCTCAGACCTTGTTAAGTGAATCTAAAGGCTTGTTTTGTGAAACTTGGTCATTATAAGTGGTTAAAATCATCTGTTTTGCTCATTTCTTTATTTGGTGAATTTACAGACCCTGTTTTGTGAATCTCAGACCTTATTTAGTGAATCTAAGAGCTTATTTTGTGAAACTTGGTCATTATAAGTGGTTAAAATCATCTGTTTTGCTCATTTCTTTATTTGGTGAATTTACAGACCCTGTTTTGTGAATCTCAAACCTTATTCAGTGAATCTAAGAGCTTGTTTTGTGAAACTTGGTCATTATAAGTGGTTAAAATCATCTATTTTGCTCTTTTCTTCTTAATTTATTTCTCTGCTTCTTTGTAATCGCAGACCTTATTCAATGAACACTCAAGCAACAACAGCAGAAGACAAAAAGTAGCTAGTGTAATTTATGCAAACCTCTGTAATTTATGCAAACCTTTGAATAATCTCAGACCTTATTCAATGAGAACTCAAGCAACAACAACAACAGCAAAAGACAAAATGCAACACGCAGCCAAATTTACTGGTTTGAAGATAATATAACAATAAGCTACTGGTTTCACAAATTTACCTCCTGGATTCACAAAATAAGTTCTAGGTTTCACAAAAGCAGGTAAACGAAATCTTAACAAACAGATGACAAACATTAAGTCCAAGTTTGAAGATAATATAACAATAAGCTACTGGTTTCACAAATTTACCTCCTAGATTCACAAAATAAGCTACTGGTTTCACAAGTTTGAAATAGAAAGGAACATACGAAAAAGCGGAGAAATCGACTGCAATTGATTTTATGCGTTCCTACTGTGTTCGATTATGCTCACAAAGCGATCAAAACCTGCATAATAACAACAATAATTTAGTAAAGAAACGGAAAATAGAAAAATAAGAGAAAGTTTCAATTAAATTGCGAGCATAATCGAGCAGAAACGAAATGCATAGAAATCAAACGAAGTCGAGTGAAGGAAAATAGAAAAATAAGAGAAAACTGAGTAATTAAACTAATTAAATAAATTTAGTAAAGAAACGGAAAGGAACATACGAAGAAAAGGAGAAATCGACTTCAATGGCGGAACAAATGTGACGGAGTTCAGCGAATGGCGAAGATGGAGTGAATGGCGAAGACGGAGCTCACATGGAGACGGAGTAAATGATTGAGGATGAAGGGAAATGGCAGAATAGATGAGCTTGTAGAAGCTCGGTGGTAATGATGATAATGGCGGAAAAGTAGCTGTGAAGGAAGAGAGAGAAATAAATGAGAGGAAGTGATATTGTAAATGAGGGAAGTGCGTTAGTTAGGGAGTATATATGGGGGACACGTGTCACATATCTGGTGCATCTGTAAATTAGATCCAATGGTGAGTAAATGGTTCAGCCGCCTCACCCTAAGGAGGGTGCCTCATATGATTCAATATATATATATATATATATATATATATATATATATATATATATATATATATATAGATTTGGGATCCTATGAGAACCATCAAGATAATGAGAACTATGAGAACCACTCATAACCCTTAGATCTAGACGAATTGGATGGATGAGATAAACTCATCAAACCCATCAAACATACGCAGCCCCCAACCCCTGTATCTCAAATCATTTTACAATTTTCCTTTCTTACTCATCCATCTTTCTCTTCGCAGATCACAGTATCAGAATCAACCAATTTTTCATCTCCCTTTGATTATCAAGATTTCTCACGACGATCAACCACCATTGCTATGATTTTTGAGCTCATTACTCGGCCATCTTCAAGCTTGTTTCCTTCTTCGCCTTCTCTGATTTCATCTACAGTTCTCTTCATTTAGGTAATTTCGAATTTCCTTTTTCGTCAATTCTCATAATGTTCATGCTTCAAATTAGTTCGTTAGGTTTTGCATTCCTGATTTGTTCTGCTTTTTTGTTTGTTTAGTAAACCTATTAATCGTTTACCTGTTGATTAGTAAACCTATTAATCGATTCAATTTAGTAAGTAGTTAATCCTTGATCTATCTTCTTGGCCCTTTGATCATCATATTTTCGACATTCTCACATTCGTTTATTAAATTAGGGTTGAACTAGTTCATCACTGTTCACACAACAAGCATTATCGCTTCTCTAATTCGCTTCAACCGCCATTACTGAGATTCATACCTGTAGAATCAGGTAATATGGTTCTGAAGTTGTTCTTTCCTAATTTTCAACAAGCATTATCGCTCCTCTACTATTAATCCTAATTTTCAGTAGTTTCCCTAATTTAGGCTAATTCATTGTTCTTTCCCTAATTTAAGCTAATGTAATTTTATCGACCAAGAGTTCTAAAAGTAGAATCGATTAAAGAGTTAATCCACCGAGTTATATTGATGAGGGTTGTATCGCCAAAGCGTGCCCAAGTTAATATGAATTTGGATCTTGGAATCATTTATTATAGTTGGGTAGAGGTCACTATATAAATGCTCATATCTTGTTAAAATTATTGACAAGTATGATTAAAAAGACAAATGTTAATATTTCCTTTTCCTCCATACTTGTAGTTCATTACAATGAATCCATCAAACGCTACTACACCGATAACTATTGAGTCTTGCCACAATGTTTTTGACGACGTTTGCTTCAACAATGATTTCGACACTACTAGAGAACTTCATTTTGGGATAGGTTCGGATGGAAATATAAACTTCATCACTTCTTCTAGACCACCTACTACTACAAGATCTCTTGTGAGCCGGTCTCAGGAAGACCGCCTCATAAAATCTATAGGATATTTATCTTTGGAAGAGAAAGATGCCAAAACTAGTGGGAGCTCAAGCAATCAAGCTCTTGCTTCTAAGGGCAAAAGGTTCAAGAAGAAGGGAAAGAAAGGGAAAAACTTCAAGCAAGTTGAAGATGAGTGTCGTTATTGCTATGGCATGGGACATTGGCTTAGGAATTGTCCTATATATTTGCGAAATATAAGGGAAGGAATAATCGTTCCAAAAGGTAAAATTCCTAAGGAAATTTATGTTATTTATGTAAATTATACTTCCACTACGACATAGGTACTGGATACCGGTTGTGGTTCTCACCTTTGTAATCATTTACAGGGGCTAAGAGACGTGAAGAGGCTTAGCAAAGGAGATGTGGATCTACGCCTTGGAAATGGAGCTCGAGTAGCGGCCGAATCCAAGGGGACTTATGTATTAGCTTTTCCTAATGGATTTGAGTTGTATTTACATAATTGTTTTTATGCGCCTACACTTTCTAAAAACATTATTTCTATCACCATGTTAGACATGGGCGGTTTTTGTTTTGTCATTAAAAACAATCGCTGTATTATTTCTAGGAACGACTTGGTTACAGGCCAAGCTCTTTCCATTAATGGAATTTACATTTTATAAACCTCGAATCCAACTAATGACATCTATAACATTCAATCAAAGAAACTCAAATCAAGTGATCCAAATGAATCGTTCATTTGGCATTGTCGATTAGGTCACATAAACGAGAATCGCATCAAAAGATTAATTTAGACTAATGTGATTACACCATTTGATTATCAATCATATGGAACATGCGAATATTGCCTTCTTGGCAAGATAACTCGTAATCCTTTTAGCGGTAAAGGAACACGAGCTAGTGAACTATTGAGACTCATACATACCAATGTGTGTGGACCAATGAGTATCACCGCTCGAGGAAATTATGACTACTTCATAACCTTCACCGACGACTTGAGTAGATATGGGTATATCTATTTAATGAAGCATAAGAGTGAAGCTTTTGAGAAATTCAAGGAATTTCAAAATGAGGTAGAGAACCATTTGAACAAAAGGATAAAAGCACTACGATCCGATCGTGGTGGAGAATATCTTAGCCATGAATTTGATTCACACTTGAAAGGTTGTGGCATAATATCACAACTATCTCCACCCGAAACACCACAACTCAATGGTGTTACCGAAAAGAGAAATCGAACCCTACTTGATATGGTTCGATCAATGATGAGTCAAACCGAGCTACCAAACTCGTTTTGAGGATTTGCGATCCAAACCGCAATGAAATCTTTGAACATTAGTCCTACCAAAGCAACCGAAAAGACTCCATATGAGATATGGAGAGGAAGAGTTCCAGTTCTATCCTATTTGAAAATTTGGGGTTGTGATGCTTATGTCAAAGTAAAAAATGACAACAAGCTAGACCCACGATCTGAAAAATGCATCTTTGTAGGATATTCTACCGCCTCAAGAGGTTAGTATTCTATAAACCTCAAGAGAACAAAGTGTTTGTGTCTTGCAAGGCTGTCTTCTTTGAAAGAGAATTTATTTCTAAGAGACAGAGTGGGAGAAATTTTGAACTTGATGAAGTTCAAGAGCCAAAAACCGAGGTAGAGACGCAAGAAGATGTTCCTTCGTCGTCTAGCGCGGTTGTCCCTCCTCCACTTAGAATAACGGGCCGAGTTTCTTGCCATCCCAATCGATATGTGGGACTTATCGAAGAAGATAGAACACTCGATGTGTTACTTTTAGAAAGTGACGAGCCCGCCACCTACAAAGCCGCAATCTCTAGTCCCAATTCCTCCTTATGGCTTGAAGCCATGAAGTCCGAGATGGATTCTATGCATGAAATCCAAGTTTGGAACTTGGTGTATTTTCCTGAAGGGGCAAGACCTCTTCAATGCAAATGGATTTTCAAGGTCAAGAATGGCATAGAAGGACATGATGATGTCAACAAAGCTAGGCTAGTGGCAAAAGGATTTACCCAAGTCCAAGGTCTTCATTATGATAAAACCTTCGCCCCCGTAGCCATGCTAAGATCCATACGGATTTTGTTAGCGATTGCCGCATTTTATGATTATGAAATATGGCAAATGGATGTCAAAATCGCTTTTCTAAATGGGCATTTAGAAGAGGAGGTGTACATGTTACAACCCGAAGGTTTTGTTGATTCTAAAAATCCTAACAAAGTATGCAAACTTAAGAGATCCATTTATGGACTTAAGCAAGCATCAAGAAGTTGGAATCATCGATTCGATCATGTGATAAAAGAGAATGGTTTTACTCGAAGTGTTGAGGAACCATGTTTATACATGAAATTTAGTGGGAGCAATGTTGTGTTCCTAATCTTGTATGTCGATGACATAGGCCCTGTTCTTTCTGGCTTATTTTCACCTACTTGATTCGATTCAGCTCGATTCGATTCGATTCATTCGATTCGATTCGATTCACTCCATTCGATTCGATTTAGTTCGATTCACTCCATTCGATTCGATTCATTCGATTCGACTCCATTCGATTCGATTCGATTCGATTCACTCCATTAAATTCAGCTCATTTCAGCCTTACTCATCTTAAATTTAATAGTTATTATTAATTTTGTTATCAATAATACTATTTTTTTAATATTATTCTTTATTATTATTATTATTATTATTATTATTATTATTATTATTATTATTATTATATTTAATAATAGTGTTAATAATAATGTTATTAATAATTTATTTATTATTATTATTATGAATATTATTATTAAAATGAATAATATTGTTGTTGTTGTTAAAATGAATAATAATGTTATTAATGTTAATAATAATATTATTTATTATTTATTATTAATTATTATTATTGTTATTATTATTATTATTATTATTATTATTAGTATTGTTGTTGTTGTTGTTATAATTATTGGTATTATTATTATTAAAATTAATAACATTTATTATTAATATTTTTGATGGGGCACGCCCAACCGACTTGACCCAAAGAGCGATACGGGGTCATACAAGTCAACACGCTTGCCAACATGGTTACGGATTAAACTTGATACTCTACGAATCACGAATTGTTAAAAGCGAATTCTATCAACTGATTCACGAAAATACATATAACACATTTTCTATAAGCGAATCGCGAATCGATAAGGCGTATTCATAGCGAATATGGTAACTATGCTTGCTGACCATCATTTGAGGTACACATAGAAATCTATAAATACCTCATTATTCACCCATCAATGGTAAAATACTTCTCACCAACAACTTCCTCTCTCTAGAAGTAAGACTACTCGAGCTACTATGAGATGGCACGGAAACCTTAGCTTCAAGCAAGGTCCCAACTATCCACCAAGATCTGTAAGGCATCGAGAAAGGACCTATTGCGAACCCTCTGAGGCCTTATTTGTTACGCGTGAAAGATCTATCCGGAGAGAGCAAGCATAGGTTCGAGGTGTCATCGTCGAGAGGAGCGCGTTGACCCGACCCGGATTCGAGCAACGCTTACTTGAGTGTTTTTATTCAAACAATTATTTTTACTAATATCATTATTAATATTGACATTATTATTTATTATTGTTATTAAGAATATTATTAGTAAAAAATTGTAATAAAAAATTACTATTTTTTCATTATTATAATTTATGATTATTCATATACTCCTCCCTCTATCCCGGTCAATTGTTGTCCTTTGGTTTTGGCACGAAGACCAGGGAAAGAGGAGGGGCCAATTATAAAATGACAAGCGGACCAAATTGAGTGTGAATGATCAAATTGTTCATCAAGTTCATTCTTAAAATAGAAAGGACAATAATTGAATGAGACACCCCAAAATGGAATAGACAAAGAAAATTACCGGGACAGAGGGAGTATAATATTATAATTTTTTTCTTAAAAATATTAATTTTAGTATAAATAGTATTATACTATGAATATTATTATTATTATAGTTGATAATAACAATAACAATAATATTAAATATTATTATTATTAATAATATTAATATGATTATTTCGATTGATTAATTCAATTCACTTTATTCGATTCGATTCGATTCATTCACTCTATTCATTCGATTCAGTCCAGCTCGGCTCCATTGATTCGATTCGATTCGATTCACTCCATTCGATTCCTTCGCTCGATTCGATTCGATTCACTCCATTTAGTTCGATTCGATTCGATTCACTCTAAAAAGCCAGAAAGAACAGGGCCATACTACTCATTGGAAATGACATTTCGATGTTATCTTCGGTTAAGAAGTGGTTAGGTAATCACTTCCAAATGAAGGATTTAGGAGAGACACAACGCATATTAGGTATCCGGATCCATAGAGACAGATCCAAGAGGATATTGGCACTAAGTCAAGAATCTTATGTTGATAAGATTCTTCGACGTTTCAGCATGGACAAATCCAAAAGGGGATTGGTACCTGTGGTAAGTGGGACAATATTGAGCAAGTCTCAATCGCCCACCGAACCCCATGATGTTGAACGCATGAAGTTGATCCCTTATGCTTCCACTGTTGGATCAATCATGTACGCCATGATATGCACACGTCCTGATGTCTCGTATGCCTTGAGCATGACGAGTAGATATCAAGGAAATCCAGGTGAGAGTCACTGGATAGCCGTCAAGAACATCCTTAAGTACTTGAGAAGAACTAAGGATTCTATCTTAGTGTTTGGAGGAGACACCGAGCTCCGTGTTAATGGTTACACAGACTCAAGTTTTCAAACGGATAGAGATGAAATGAAATCACAAGATGATTTTATTTTCATGCTCAATGGTGGTGCTGTTAGCTGGAGAAGCTTCAAGGAAGCTGTGACTGCGGATTCAACAACAGAGGCTGAGTACATTTCAGCATCAGAAGCTGCCAAAGAAGCTGTATGGATCAGCCAATTCACGGAAGGTCTAAAAGTAGTACCTACCGCCAATGACCCCATCACTCTCTATTGTGATAATAGTGGGACGATGTTCCAAGCCAAAGAGCCAAAGTCTAGTAATAGATCTAGACATGTACTTAGAAAATATCATGTAATTAGAGATTTCATTGAAAGAAAGGAAATTGCGATATGTAAGGTTGGGACGATGATAACATAGCTGATCCGCTCACCAAGCCTCTATCGCAGGCTAAGCATGATGGACATGTTGCGTCCATGGGACTTAAATGCATGCCAGTTTTATGTTAGATTTTGATATGAAATAAAAGAGTTGTTTTATTTGCTCATATGCATAATCACATTTGTCTTTTATTTTTCCATTACTTTTTCATATTCAAATGGGTTGTGGAGACAAGATTGAACCCCATTAAAGTGAACTAAATTGACATAGTAATCGCCCATAGTCATTTACATGAGGTGACGTCTCGAAGTGACTAGAGTGTGATGCGATTGATGGCAAGTTCAAGTGCCATAGAGTCATATGAGAATGACTAGTCTATCACATAGGCAGACTGTTAGGAACACTTTGTCGGGCTAATGACCGCTTATAGAGTGCTGGCAAATTTATATAACCTGCTCGTGGTGAGAGCTACTATAGTATTCTAATGAGTCGATTCTTTTGACTAAAGACTGTTCGCATAAGGTGGCACAGTTTCAGATTAACTTTGATTTATGTTACTACGACCTTCGTAAATGGGGTCAAATGGGCATATTTTGGGTTATGATGGCTGTGGCTAGTCGAAAGGGATAGTGCGATAGAAATTATCCACCCCTTGTCAGGGTTAAAACAATATCTCAGGGCCACTCGAGGAGTAATGAACTGGAAATGCGTGGCCACGCTCGGAAGGTATCTATGGTAGATAATTCCGGTCAATCAGTTATTCTCCAGATCGATGAAACCACTCTCGATATGATCACTTGCAAGTACGACCTGAAAGACACCTTGCATTGAGTGGGAGATAGTAATAGGACAAGGGAATTGGTGACGCACACTTGTCGAGGACAAGTGGGAGATTGTTGGAATAAGTGTCCTCCGACAATAATGCGATCACAACTGTTGATCATAATGATCACATGTTCAAATCTCATTTTAAGAATACAAGAGGGATGTAATATTTTACAGTCAACTGGTCCACACATATCGGTAATGATTGGCTGACTAGAGTTTGACATTACTGTCGTGCGCCGGTGGTGATCAGTTGATCCCCTTAGGTCATACCTATAGGGAAATACTCTTAATTGATTATTTAATTAATCGTATGCCGATACGAGTTAATTAAATTGCTTAAAATTGACGGATGATTTTGTGAGTAAAGTTAACTTGTCTTATTGTAATTCGATTAAATTAGATATGGTCTAAGTAATCGAATTGTTTTATTACTTAGATTAAAATATTGTTTACGAAACAATTGAAACAGAATGAATAATTTATTATAAATACAAGTTGTTGTAGTTTATAATTGTATGACCCATTTTGGTACAAGTAATTGTGAATTACTAATTATTTTTGTATGTGACATATTTAATTAATATGATGATTTTTAATATGTTAAAAATGCATTATAATGTAACATGTCTTGTAACATGTCACATATGTCACAATTGACAAATGACAAAAATAAAATGGACTACCATTTTATGGGATAACCGGTTTTATGAAGGGAGTAGTGGGGTTGTGTTTTTATATTTTAAATGACTAAAAACAAAATGATTACCTACCTAATAGTAGCCATGCAAACCTATTTTCTTGGGAAGAAAATGAGTATCATGCATTGGCTCCCCTCCACCCAAGCCCACTGGTTTTCCATAAGGAAAACAAGAGAGTTTTTCTCTTATTTTTCATTCTATAAGATAGAGAATATACATGATATATTTCTCTAGTTGTTATTGCATAATTTTCCTCTACACTTTGAGAAAGAATAAGAGAGCAAAAACCTCACAAATACTCCCCTCTTGGACCGAAATATTCAAGAGCAATTACAAATTATTTTTGTGTCAAATTTTAAGTAAGACTAATATTATTACTAGCTCATAATAATATTGGTTATTAAGAGTATTCCTTGGGTATATGCTTTTGGGAGAGGTTCTAATTTGAACCTTGTTCATCCATTGTTGGAAAGCTCAAGAACTAACAAGAAGGAGATCTTGTTGGTGCCCAAATAGCCGAAAATAAGATGGTGAGAAATCGATTTTTCCATCTCTTTTTATTAAGTTTGCATGCATAACATCTTGTATTTATTTTATGACTAAATAAATTAATTCATATATGAATATGTAAACTAATGAGATTAATGAATCCTAACAATTATAATTGTTGTAATTGTTATTATTATATAGGTGACGGAATTGTGAAGAGTTTATAATCGGATTTGTTCGCTTTAATTATTGGATTGCGTAATTGGAGTGCTTACTTACCAGGTAGGGATAAATCCTACTCAACTTTTACTCGATAATGTTGTTGGATGAATTATCAGTTGTGAAGTATATGTCATTGGTTTATATTGTGGTTGTTGGTTATCTCATGTCGTAATTGTTGGATACCTCAGTACTGTGATGGTGAATACCTCAACTTCGGTTGGGATGGTGAATACCTCAACTTCGGTTGGGATGGTGGATACTTCAACTTCGGTTGGAATGATGTAAAGTGAGCACGTTGTCAGGGGGCTGTGCAATGCAAAAAGGGAATTGGATTGTTATCGTATGTTTTCGTTGTTAGTATTTATTCCTACTCAACCTCGTGGTTGACAGTGTATTCGTGAACACCTGCGGTGAGCCGTTTTATGGGGAGTAGAATTGACAGGTACCAAAGATTAGCTGACTTGAGAGCATTGGGATGAGAGCCAAACTTGGAACCTTAGATGAAGTCTAGATCACATATATAGTTATATCACTTATTTATTTTCCGCTGCGAGTTGTATTTATTATTATATTATAGCTTTAGTTGGTTAAAATTGTAAAACATATGTAATCTTTAAAGTTTTTATTTAAAGTACTTTGGTGAGTTGGTCTTTGTTATTCACTACCTCGGGAAACCGAGATGGTAACAGTTCTATTTATTTGGGAATGTCTAGCTAAAGGCTCCTGAATAAATGAGGGTGTTACAAAGTGGTATCAGAGCAAAACGATCCTCAGGCCTAACCAATGAACCTAATAATGAATATAGGATGTGTCTAATAAAATGAACCCGGGTAGAAACTGTTAGGTGACCCCTTAAGGCTTGGGATGAGTAGGTCCCCTCACACCAAACTTTCGGCCCTTCCAGTTTTGAACCGGTAACCTTGAGAGAATACTTGAGGGTATGGGGTAATTTAAAATGAATATAGTATATTTCTCTTTGGGATTTTGTTTGTCTTGGTTGCGTATTGTTGTCATTAATAGTTGCGGTTTCGGGGGCGTAACCTTATTTTACGGAGGAGGGGTGTGACATGATTTACTTAAGCATTGTTATAAGCATGATGATATGGAGAAAATATGTTGGCATGTATGTGTAAGGGGTTAATATGATTAAACATGTGAAGTATTAATTGTTGTGATTTTGGTTGGTTTCTCGAAATTTTATCGCTTGATTGTTTTGGCTGCTATTTCCCGTCGGTTTAAAATTCTTATCCGAGATTTTTATGTGTAATACCCTTGTGAGTTAGCTTTCATATGCTACTGGTCTCATATTCAAATAATATACGGTTTAGGAGAAATAAATATTTTAGTGGACAGTAGTCGAAATATTCCTGTACAGTAATGTTTTCGCGCCATGTTTTTGTAAAAATTATCATTTAAAAACTACGTAATTATTTTTTATAATTCTAACTCCACTGTTTAATAGACTCATGTATGTTTCTAAATTGGTAAGCCACGTTGTAAGAAAATATTTTGAAAATATGGTGATTTTTACAAGTTGACCTAAGTTTCTGACAAGTTGCTGTAAAATTTCTGTTTCGACCAAGTAGCTTGTAAAATGCATTATAAATTGACCCTTTGAATTTTTGACTTGATTCTTTTCTCATGGTTCATTAACTTTCTCTATTTTGATGTTGTCAATTATGTGGAGTAGAATAATATGTCTAGTGATATGCGGAACGTGTTGCCCTAAGCCAATATTGCCTCCATGTTTAAGTTAGATGTTGTTGATAGAAATTAAAATGAACGAATAATAAATCAATTGTGAAGGAAGGGTGGGTAGTACCTTATTAGATTAAGTGACCGTTATACCAAACCAATAGTTGGCATATTTATAGCATTTCCATGCATACCAAGTATACATCTAGTAACCATATGCATCCCATATAGCACAAACACTAGCATATGAATTCCGTAACCTAACTTGATTCCCTTATATTCCTTAGGATGAATCCTTTTACGCACCCAAAGGACCTATTCATGTTCCCAGACTCAGATTTGAATGAGCATTGCAAAGCCTTGGAATCTCAAATGGATGTTTATGGAGCTCTAGTGAATTCAAAGTACGTAACTGACACTCATCTTAGAGCCTACACTTTGGTTACCACTCTACCTTTTTCTGGACCTTTAGGGAAAGTAAGAGCAGATTACATGACTGAGTATGATAAATACAAGATGCATGTAAATCATAGTCATTGTCATGGATCTATCTATCCTCCATATCTCACATATGAGGTCGTTTTAGACAGATTGAGATACCTAGTATATGTATGTTGGGCAGATAATCATAGCATCAACCTTGGACCTGAACAATTTAGTCATACCAATGGGAGTAGTGATGAGGAGGGAGAGTCATGTATGTTCCTTGGAGAAAAGAAGAGTGAAGCTTGTGAGGTGATAGAAATTAGCGATGATGATGAGGAGGAGGTGGAAGTAGTAGATATTATGTGGAGTGGACCTTATGATGATGATAATGATAGACTTCAACCTCGACAGCAGAGAGCCTCAGACTATGAGATGGAAGAAGAAGTGATTTATGTTGGACAAAAACTTACACCTGATCCTAAACCTAGGAAGCACAAGTGGGCTCGTCTTGGGAATAGACTTAGGAGGGTCATATGAATTAAGGAAAGAGTAACGAAACATTTATGCATAGCTTTTGTGATAGTTTATTACTTATTTTGGCAATGTATTCGCCAATAGTTTAAATAAAGTTAGTTTAAGTTGTGGTTTTGTTACTTGAAAGTAAATCAAATATTTGATCATTAATTCATGTTGGAAATAATACTTGTTTTCTATTACAATGTGTGTTTTAATATTTTGTGGCGTTACAACAATGAATTGTTAGTTCCTATTGTTTGATATTCCGAACTTCGAGGACGAAGTTTATTTTTAGGGGGAAGGAATGTGATACTACAAGTGTTTTAAGTTATTATTGTGATACCTTGTTATAAGATTAGCATCATTGATAATCGTAAAATGCATAATTGTGTTTGATGATACTTAGTGATGAGAATGTCTATGTATGCTGTGGTAGTAGTTGTGGGCGAACTTCGGGACGAAGTTCATTTTAAGTGGGGAAGACTGTAATACTCCGTATTTTAATAATAATTTATAAGAATAATTTATGTAATTTAATAATTGATTAAATGACATTTCTAATAATAAATACAAGTATGACGTTAATTAAATAATAAATTAATAATTCAAGTCGGGAATTGGGTTTGGCTAATATTTGTGCTTTGGGCCGTGTGCTATTATTATATGGGCCGAAACTTGTTGAATTGGTACGAGTGTAATCGGGATTTATATTGGGAAATTTATAATAATATAATAAGGAAATAATAATATATAAAGGTAATTATAATTATAATAATAATAATAAAGTTATGGCAATAATAAATTAGTAAATATTATATGAGGAAATCCTAGTTATGGTAAGATTAGTAATATATGATAATAATAATAATAATATAATTGTAATAACAATTCCTATACTAATTAGAATAAGGTAAGTCATAATAGTTTCCTAATTGACCTCGTATTCTCTAAATCTTACACTATAAATACCACCTTAAATCTGAAAAATTAATCACAAATTAAAGAGGAGGAGATTTAAGAGACGGAAAGAAGAATAATTAACAAAACCAATTAATCGACTCAAGGTAATATTTCAGACCATCTTATGTATACACTTTAGCATATTATAACTCGATATCTAGACCACCATAGGACTCGAAATTTAGACCTAGAGCAACCTTGGACTACCAAGATTAAGACCTGACCTTATTTGACGGACGTGGACCTTGATAGGGTGGTTTTTGGGGTGGCTAAAGGTGGCTGGTCAGGAGGGTTATGCGGGTTTGGTCGTGGGGGATTGGAATGGGTAATTGAACCCTTAATCGACCTTGTCTTGACTTGGGTATAGAGGGGTTGTGACGGGGGAAGGTAGTCGACCACCTTGGTGGTGTCTTGGTGGCCGGAGATGGTGGGTTATGGCGGTGGTGGCAAAAACAGGGAAGTAACCCGTGTTCTGGGCAGGCTATTTCGAGGGTGTTTTAGTGGTTGTAGGAGGTCTGGGTTAGGGTGGTTTTTGATGGCTTTTGTCGAGGGTGGACTGTGAGTTGGGTGGTGGGTGTAGGCGGCAACATAGGTGATGTTAGGTGGTGTTTTGGGACGGGTTTTGTGGGTGTGTCAGAGGGGTGTTGTTGGTGTCGGGTGGATTAGGGTGTGGGTTTATAGGTTGCTGGTGGTGGTTTAATGGGTGGTGAGTTGGTGTTTGGATGGGCCGTGGTGTAGGGAGAAGGTAGGCATGTCGGGTGGTGGCTATGGTAGTGTGTGGTGTCGGTTTGGAAGATGTTTATGGGGGGTGGTTGCACGCAATTTACACGGTGTATAGGGTGGTGTTTGTTGTTTGTTTTTATGACGGGTTTTTATTTGGTTGACTCGGGTTTGGATTGGGTCGGGTTTTAATATCGTGACCTTTAATAAATATAATAAATAATTATTTGAATAAGTAAATAAAAGGAATAAATAAATAAATAAATAAAGTTAGTAATTATAATTGTTGTAATTGTTATTATTATATAAGTGACGGAATTGTGAAGAGTTTATAATCGGATTTGTTCGCTTTAATTATTGGATTGCGTAATTGGAGTGCTTGCTTGCCAGGTAGGGATAAATCCTACTCAACTTTTACTCGATAATGTTGTTGGATGAATTATCAGTTGTGAAGTATATGTCATTGGTTTATATTGTGGTTGTTGGTTATCTAATGTCGTAATTGTTGGATACCTCAGTATTGGGATGGTGAATACCTCAACTTCGGTTGGGATGGTGAATACCTCAACTTCGGTTGGGATGGTGAATACCTCAACTTCGGTTGGGATGGTGGATACTTCAACTTCGGTTGGAATGATGTAAAGTGAGCACGTTGTCAGGAGGTTGTGCAATGCAAAAAGGGAATTGGATTGTTATCGTATGTTTTCATTGTTAGTATTTATTCCTACTCAACCTCGTGGTTAACAGTGTATTCGTGAACACCTGCGGTGAACCGTTTTATGGGGAGCAGATTTGACAGGTACCAAAGATTAGCTGACTTGGGAGCATTGGGATGAGAGCTAAACTTGGAACCTTAGATGAAGTCTAGATCATATATATAGTTATATCACTTATTTATTTTCCGCTGCGAGTTGTATTTATTATTATATTAAGCTTTAGTTGGTTAAAATTGTAAAACATATGTAATCTTTAAAGTTTTTATTTAAAGTACTTTGGTGAGTTGGTCTTTGTTATTCACTACCTCGGGAAACCGAGAGGGTAACATATTTATTTGAGAATGTCTAGCTAAAGGCTCCTGAATAAATGGGGGTGTTACATACGCCGTGTCTCGCTGTAACGGGAGTATGTATTTTAGTTAGGATGAAAAAATTGTCATCGGTAAATGCAGCAGAAAACAAACTTATTACCTTAATTGAAGACTTCTCTTCTAGATTTTTTTTCCTAACAATGAGATAATAATCCAGAAACCATCCAAGTTCAAGGGATTGTTAACATTTGCGATGACGAATGCAATTCTTGAACTAAACAAACATGGTTAGGTCAGTTATAATAATACTGTTTTCAGAGTTCCATAGGTGCAATTTTATCCATCATTTTAGTCATACTTCTCTTTATAAGGTGCATGTGTGTGCTCTTCTCTCGCTTCGATATTCTTTTATCCAAGTTTTAGATCCTGATGTAAACATATTGCTGCTTTTTAGAATCAGCTTTCCTATAACAAAGTCATGTGTACTACTTGTATGATTTTTTGGCTATCAACTATTAAATAATTAGCTTTATAGAGTATTTTTTTTAAGACATGTTATTTTCGTGAAATAAGATTATATGTGCATGAAATATGGTTCTATTTGTATAAAATAAGGTTCTATGTGCATGAAATAAGTGTTAAATGGGCATGAAATAAAATTATATGTGCATGAAATAAGGTTCAATGTGCATGAAAAAAGGTTATATGTGCATTAAAAAGTTCTTCAGTTGCATCAGTTGATTATATTATGATACTGATTACTGTTGGTTGAGGACGTTAATTTTATATGTACATTAAATAAGGTTATATGTGCATGAAATAAGTTCTATGTGCATTAAGAAGTTCTTCAGTTGCATCAGTTGGTTATATTACGATACTAATTAGTGTTGGTTAAGGATGTTAATTTTATATGATCATGAAATAAGATTATATGTGCATGAAATAAGGTTCTATGTGCATTAAAAAGTTCTTCAATTGCATAAGTTGGTTATAATGTGATACTAATTATTATTGGTTAAGAATGTTAATTTTCTATGGCATGAAATAAGGTACTATGTGTATGAAATAAGGTTCTTTGTACATGAAATAAGGGAAATGACTGTGGAGGAGATTTAATGTATTTACCGGCCTTTTTATGTAATTACAACGCATTTTAGTGTATACATTACATATCTTACTAATATGTGAGAAATATTTCAGGGTACTTATGTCAGTTATTTCGTACTCGTATTTGTTTAACATATTTTAAAGGCTATTAGCTCAATGGTAGAGCAATGTGCAAATTTGCACAAAGGTATGGGTTCGAGTCCCATATAGCCTATTAAATCATAAATCTAATGATAGGAACGTGTCATGATGCAAGCAATACAATACAATTATTTAGGAGGCTATAATCATATTCGAAGAAAGGCGCGCAAACCTTGATCGGACTCAAGCGAGCAGCAACAATGGCAATGAGCTCGTGAAATAAATTTGCAATTATCAGAAGTTCAATACAAGCATTTCAAAGACTACTAGCATATAAACCAAAACTATTACCATACATGTCATACTTGAATTAAATGGGATTACCAATTACACTATTTTTCATTCTTAAGAATAAAAGAAAGATTTGGTATTTCATGGCCAATATGGGAATCGAACCCACATCTTGTGCATTGCACAATGCTCTCCCATTTGAGCTAATTGGCTTTCAAAATAAGTAACACCCCGAAGAAAGAAGAGCTTAAGCTTGAGTTAGAGGACTATTTCATCAGAAATGCATGTATTTTACTCGAAAAGCAGCTAGCTCATAGCTACTGCCAAGGAAACGGAGCAGTGCGGATGAAAATTATGTCAATCAAAGGCATCAAGAAAGTGACAGCAAAATATTTTGGATTCTTATTTTACATATGAAGCAGGCAGGAAAGCCAAGATATTGCCTTCAGACTCCAAATAATAGTGATAGTTATATGGGAAAGGGTTTATGTGGTTAGACCATCCGCAACCATGAGATGATTGCAATTACACTGGCATAAGCCTGCTTTATTCCGCCTTGATTACTTTTCAACATTTTTTAAGTAGCTGCAAAAGAGTCAAGTTAATACAAAACCACTCTAATTGCAAATGAATGAAATGATTAAAAACCTTTCGAAGTCACGACTTAAAACGATTCAAATGACCAGGGGAAGTTAAATTGTAAGAAGGGATAGAGCAAGTAATAAAAGGGACATAAGGCATTTGTATGAAACTGTACACGATACTCCATGGTCATCGTTATTGTTCCTGATCAAACAAGCAGCAGCTTCAACCTGCAATCACAACCGACTCCCCTGCTACTTCGCACATTCATCACCATCTTAATTCAATCACCATTAACAACCATAATCCATTTTTATCCTCCATCACCACCTCCATTTTCGAACACCACCATACATCACCAATCAGCGGCATCAACAACCACGAGCAGCCTCGTTTCCTTCAATCGCTTCAACACCAACAACCGAATAAACTGACTCGTCACCATCCCTTCATCTCCTCCCTCTCCATTCATACCTGCCTCATGACTCAACCGAGCCCACAAAACTCTATCAACCCCAGACCCGAGTCATAACAGCATCGAAACTGAACACCAGTTTCAATTTTAGCTCAAAACCCGACTCCATAAGGATCATAACCTGTCCTGCTCCTCTAATCAGCCGGACATCAATTCAACAACCAATTCACTCGATCCCATTAAATGTCGATTCACCAATTCGGCCACCATAATTTCATGCCTAATTCATGAAACCCTAATTTCACAGAAATGATAATCAATTTTGAAACTTTACCTCGAATTAACAGGATTCATTGACTGAATAATCATCGAAAAGTTAATTGCCGAAGAGTTTGTTCATCAGGTATGTCACGATCGAGGGAAGCGAAAGAATATCATATTCGAAGAGCTAGAGTGATGGTGGAAGGTTTTGATAGTCGAAGAGAGAGAAAGAACGATGATAGAGAAAAGAATTTTATGAAAATGAAGCAGATCAGAAGGTTTAAGGGGGGTGCGATGATTTGGACCTTTGGAGTATGGTTGAGTTAATCTCAGCCTTCCGTAGGATTATTTAGATCGGATGGCTGTAAGTGGTTCTTATGGTTCTCATTATACTAGCGGTTCTCACCAGATCTCGACCATATATATATATATATATATATATATATATATATATATATATATATATATATATATATATATATATATATATATATATATCATGTCACCACATATCAGAGATTCATATTATCATTTTATATTACACACCATAATAGAAAAAGGAAAAACCCGACAAAAATAAAAGAGTATTCAAGACAAAAGAAAAGCGTCAACATTACCATTATTTTCTAATTTCACGTGATGTTATTGATATGTGAGTATGTCACCCTCCTGCAATTTGAAAACAAACACAAAATAATGACTAAATTAGATTCTAACTATTAATTCAAAATATAATAAGGATGAAAATCGAAACAATACATTTAGTTCTCTATGTATTTTTTACCTACCAACTTTTGTGATAAAAATGAAAGTTAGGATTGGTGTGATATTTATATAAGATCATTTTTTGTAATTAATTCTCCTATTAATTTCAACAATTTATTTGGAGAAGAAGAAAAATTTTGTGAATGAAGGGAAGATTAAAAATTATCATAACATAATTACTAATAATGGTGATTAATAACATACTAACATTAAATAAAAAAAGTATATGTTACTATGATAGATTCATAACTAAGTAGTGGAAAATAAAAAGTTTATATTAATTTATTTTTTGTGTTTGTTGTATTAATTTATTAAAGAATAATGATGATAATAATAACATTTTTGTTAGACATTTTAGAACATTTTATGCATACATAAAAGGGTTAGTTTAGTAAATTTACATTGTATAAATTAGTGCCATGTCACAATTAAATTTTTGCCATGTCATAATAAATTTTTGCCATGTGGCATTGTCTACGTGGCTTTAATTGATCATTTTAGGGTAGCCTTTTAATAATATTTATAGATTGTTATCTCTACAACTTAGGCAATCCTATTTCCTTTTTACAATGCGTGTGAAAATCTCGCCCAATGCATGTATGCGGTAGGTATATATAAGAATTTTATTTTTTTCGTTTATTACTTATAAATTTTAATTGTTATCTTACTAATGTTCAAGTCCTAGCGTTGTCGGGGTCATATCGAAATAGTTGCTTTTGAGTATTATCAAAAGGCTTTTTTTAATGAGAGCTTTTTATAACGACTTCGTACCTAATTATCCGTGTTTCGCATATTTTGTTTGATTCCTATTAAAGAATATTACGAATGTGTTGCTGACTCTTTTAAAGTAAAACATTTTGTAAAATGTTGGGTGTTGAACATGTTTAAAATAGTCAGACCAAATAACTTAAGTGAATATGTAATTTTTTTGAACCTAATTGGGTTTTAGACTAACCCGCTTTGAGTCTGCTAGTTACAAATCTGACTTTGTTTTTAACATGCAACTACTTCTAGTTGAACTTTTGATTTTATAGTATTAATCGTCATTGAAAATACCCAATGGACGAATAAAGAGGTGACATATATTGGTCAAAAGTCGTAATTAATATTTCATTTTCAAGTTCTCATTTAATTTAATTTCCCTAAATAATTACCATCTCTTAACTCCTAAACAAATCATCTCCTACAATAATATTCTCATCCTCTTGTTTAAATCTTGACTACCACAACCACCGCTTTCACTGACCTCCACTAATTAACAATGACATATACCGTGAAGATAGAGAAACAATAAATCATTGTATAAAATTCAGTTTAATCTCGTAATCTCATCTCTCGAACACTTTGTATGCATGTATGGATTATGCATTTATGGATGAAAGCATCGGCAAAAATAGTTTGTTAGGAGACCTCAAATCCCCATAATTCATTACAACTTAAATTATCGAATTGAACATGACTTGGAATCATTGATCTATAATGGTTGTCTTGTACTGTAAACTTGAAAGTGACATATAATTCAACTCGAATAAAATACGCGGTTCTAATTTTTCAAAGAATAATAATAACAACTCTTATGATTATTGTCCTAGACGAAGTTGAACACTTTTTATCTGACCGAATAATAATATCTACCAACATGAAAAAATAACACAAAAACGTTAAAATTTTTTCCAAAGCATAGAACTATAGAAAAACTTATAAGTAGTTCCAAATCGTTAGACTCTCTAATGTCAAACATTTTGTGCTATAATATAAACTGAAAAAATTATCTCAACTACACAAAGTATATGAGTCCACAAATAAAGTCATCAAGACACTTGAAACTTGACATATTCCTAAATCAGAACACAAAACTAGCCATAATAATTCTATTATTGTGATACAATCAATCATCCTCGGAAAAAAGATATTAAGCTGAGAGTAACAATAGTAAGAAAATCATTAAAGAGCAACAAATATACAATGAGTAATGGACTTATACCTACCTTCCTAACTTCAACATTCGTGAAACTCAAATAGGAGAATAAATGTAAAGTTAGTCAGTATAATTATCATCATAATTGCGAAATTATGATACAATATTACAATACATGATGTATTAGATCTTTGAGATATCACCATATATCTACACCAAGACTTCAAGTAACAGAGAAAATTTTAGGCAATATTAGTTGTGAAAACTAAAGAAGCATGTTAATGAACCACAACAATGAAGAACTCTATGCTAAAACATACAAGTGCATAAGTGCTTTATATATGGGGACATGAATTTAGAAGGTTAGCAACACATAATGCAATTTGGTTTCTTCGTTCCTTTCATTGGTAATTGCTAATTAGCTCAAAAATATTATCTTATTTCAAATCCAATTATTTATTTATTACTTATGTTAAAATCAAAGTAGCGTACCCAAATTCGGATTCCCCAATATCACCTAAATGTTTTTTCTTTTAAAAAAAAAATTAGACTTTCTAATATTAATCGAAAAATTGCTACTGTGCATAATGATTTGAAAAAAGCTTTATAGTTTTTATCTACAACTTAATCTCTAATTTGATTGTGGTGTATGACTTGTAATTAAACTCATTATTCTATGTAAAGCTAGTGTCATTTGGAAAACTAGGATAAAAACACAAACTTTATCTTAGTCGAAGTATTTCATATATGAGATTTACTCTATATTCAAATTTATATTCAAATTTTTATCTTATTGTCCATCAGGGTTTCAAAAAAAAAAAATGGAGACTTGTGATCGCTCGAAAAGCCTCACTTATTTGTTTACCTTTGACTAAAATTTCTTTAAAAAAAGTAAATAAAAAAATGAGACGGAAAGATCAGTATATGCATAGCACAATAACAATATCTTGATAGACTACAAATTAGATAATCAGTTGAGAAATTTGTTAAAAACAAATATAAGATTAAGTGATTATTTATAAAAGTCAAAATTATTAACTTTGTGGGTTTGTACTCCTTCCGTCCTAGTCAGTAATTTATATTTGCTTTGTTTCCCCTCACAAAATAAAGTAAATGTAAACAACTCACTGGTACAGAGGAGTAAGGACTTCGCTATTACAAATTTAAGTTTCTAATATTTGTCTATATTATTACACCATTTCAACTGCTAACTTTTAAGTTTCATGGGCTTGACAGGTTCTCCGCCCTAATCTATAAATCTATAAATACTGTTAAAAGGCTATCCAGAAAAGCCTCTTAATCCACGTGGTAATACAATAAGGCTCCCAAATCCTATATACTCTACCTCCTTCAATTTATCGACATTTCATTCTTGTAATTAAACAAAGATTAAGCATTGAATTAATATCTTCTCTATGCCCAACTCTTCATATGTCAAGCGACATTTTAACTTCAATCCTTTTGGTCAAATTATATACTAAAATGAACACTATAAATATCAAAATAACAAATGAATTATGTGTAACCACGTACTCCGTGATAGAAACTTAAAAACAATTGTGGCATTCAAAAAAACTGATACTGAGCAGAAATTGAAAGAACAATTCTCCAAAACTTATTCCAAGCTTTCATAATCAGAAATTACATCAATGAGATATCTACTTCCAATATGTACGTAACTAAAAAAGAACATGGCTATAAACAAAAAAAAGTATATTAAATTGCTTGCTACAACAATATGTAGTTTAATATAAGTTTAAAACAAAGAGAAACATCACATTGACTAAATGAAATTATTATGACCGAAGAGAAAAATCACATCAACTAAATGAAATGATTATAACCTAAAAAAAGTGTATATGTATGTAGATGTAGAGATGATATTTTCAAATACTAGAAACCACCCGAGGTTCAATATGGTGTGAAATCTGAAATGTAGGTACTTCTTATTCACTCCCTCCATTTTTTAATATATGACATTTTGCTTTTTTCGAGGCGAGCTTTTGACTTTAATATTTACAAAAATATATTTGGTAAAAAATTATAAAAATTATACCATTAAATTCCTTATGAAAAACTCTTTCATATGAGTATACATATCACTATGTTTAAGCATATAATTTGAGAGATATTGAAGAGAGAAGTGTGTCTCCAAATGTGAGAAAGTCATATATAGAAAAATAGAGGGAGTATATAGATTTTGCATTACCACTTCACACAATGTATACATTTTAAAGTTGATCTTCATTCCCTTAAAATTAATTGTGCATTAATTAAAAAGGAAATCAAAGGGTGGTGGTCGGACTATCGTTTTCGGTTACTTGTCGTTAGGAGCACCTATACCAAAACAATATTTATAGCTTCACAAACTACTCTACTATTAGTAAAGGGGTAAGTAAAGGTCGGATCCCAAGGGACGGGTATTGATGTAGGATTTTCGATTGCAAGTAGTGGTGTCTAAGGGTGTCACAATTTGGGTTGAGATAAGAAGATCACTAAACTAAATAACAATGTAAATAAACAAGCAAGATTATTAAAATGGGATGTAAACAATTGATTAAAAGCACTAGAGTGTCATGGGTTCATAGGGGATTCATGAGAATTGATCATACAAACATATTCTTAAATTATAAGCAAGCAATTATTGTTGTGATAGGATCTAGTTGGTTTATATCTTACAATCCTAGGAAGGTTTGAGTCCCGGAGCCGAATCGATTAGATTGTACAACACCTACAAGTCGACTTAATCCTCCCTACTCAACTATATGCATGGTCTAATGAGACTTGAGTTGGTTTATGTCTTACAAGTCTCATTGAAAAGGTAAGTGATGGGTAAAAATGCAAGGATTCATAGGCTCGCATTTCATCAAACATAACATGTGCATAATTTGAGAACACAACAAGCAAGCAAATAAATTATGTGAACATATTAGATTAAGCATGAATCATCCCCCATGTTGGTTTCCCCTAATTCCCCATTAACCCTAGCTAAGGAAACTACTCACTCATTATCAAGTTTAACATGCTAACAAGGTTGTCAAACATATTAACAAAGCAAAACATGATGAATGAATGGGAAAATGATTAACAATAATTAAAACAAAGGTTAAGAGAATTATACCTAATGATGATACCAAAATAATAAGCAAAGAATAATAGAAGTACTTGATGATTGATGGAAGGTTGTCAATCTCCCAATAATACCCAAATAATCTTCAATTACCCAAAATAAATGATGAATAATAGAGAAATTAAGGAAATGAGATCTGTATTAATGCTTGATTAAAAGTTGATTACAAGATTAAAATGAAATTAGGAATAACATAAATAATATTAAGGATTGATGATAATCTAATTAGTACAATGGGGTATTTATAGTGAGGATTAGGTACATAAATTAGGGTTACTAAGGGTTTAAATGACGATTAAGACCCTTATGAAAAGTTGAGGAAATGCACCTCTCGAAGGAAGATGCTAGTCTCCTTTTTGCTAGTCTTTCATAAATATGCGCATCCCGAGTGGAACAAGGAAGAGACGTGCTGTACTGGGCTGGAATCCGAGCGGCCAAGGGGTCGGGACGCTCGGATTGTAGAGGTCTTGGACGGGAGGATTATGTTGTGGGACGCTCGGATTGTGTGGGTCTGGGACGAGCGGACATGGTGGTGGGACGCTCGAGTTGTGGAGGTGGGACGAGCGTCCCGAGGCTGCGACGGGCGGATTGTAGTCCAGCAAGCTTCTTCCTTTTTTCTTCTTTTCTTCTTCCAACAATCCTCAAGGATCTTGTCGGAGATGCAAGGATCTTCTTCATCATTGCCCATCTACTACATTATTTACATAGGTCTTCTAGTCTTGTCTTCACTTTGATGCTTGGTCATTAGATTCGATCAATTTAGCTCCATTTTGCCATGAAAATGCAAGGTTTGCACTCCTCTCCTACCAAGTAAACATAACCTCAAAGAATATGCAAAACAAAGGACTAAAGATAGTAAATGACCCAATTATGCACTAAAAAGCATAGGAACGAGGTTAATTCGGGGACTAAATATGCTCAAATATTGGTCACATCAAATATTCCCAAACCAAACCTTTGCTCGTCCCGAGTAAAGAGGTGAAAAAACTAGGACCCTTATTTAAAGTAACCTACTAATATAGCCGATATGAGACAATTAGCGGGTATCACTCCGCCCCTTCAACTCACAACAAGACAACCATGAGGTAGGATGCCTTCTTGCAAGGCAAGGCGGGGCTTGCCAAAATGGCGACACATCCAAGCATTAAAGCACACGAAACAAGTAATGGATGCATCTACAAAAACGAATAGCCACTTTCCTCATATAAATGGCGAAAATTATCTAAAGGGGAAGCAATTCAAGGTACACACTCCTTTATAGATATGGTTTCTTCAAACTACTAAGCCTAGAAGGATACCAATAAATCACCTCCAAGTTGTGTCAAGCTAGGGTACCTTTGTCCTTAATCGTTAAATGCTTTAGTAAAGAGTAGACTCCCTATGGTGTTAGAAACACTGAAGGATCGCCGAATTCCCCTTCTTGCCTAGATAAGAAGAAGGGTCGTCCCCTCTCTACCATGCACAAAAGTGGCTACGATGGAAAAGGGATAAATAGAATTTGAGTTTCATATGGGAGTTTGCTTTTTGTTGTTGTTTTTTTTCCCCAATTTCTTGTGGTATTTGACATTTGAGAACATTTTATTTTTGCCATTTCTTTTGATGTTTGGCATTTCAATACTTGACAATTTCAACTTTTCTTTGTATTTCTTTTAGAACATTTTTAAAGTCACCCCGTTTGTAGTGAGGGTGCTTATATTTGAAGCATTAGGAGTCTATTTTGCTCCTCTTTTATTTTGATGCAATTTGCAAACTTTTTCATTTTCATTTCAATTCTTGAACTCAAATTTGAACAATTTTTGTGCCCATTTCCTTTGATGACAAAATGTGGTAGAATATGGATGATGGATGCTTGCATGGTTTCAAGGGTCACCTTGGAATAAACGGTAGCCAAGGAGTTATCATACCACAAGGTACTCTTGACTAGGCCTTAATCCATGGGTCAAAGGATACTAGCATGACACATCCTAGGGTCTTTTACAAGTATTCTAACAAGCAAAGTCTTAAGAAGAAAAAGTATCTACAAGGGCCTATATACACTTGTCAAGCTTCCCAAATAGATGCTTTTACAAAATTTTTCCTAAATGCAACTATATGCCATGATGCAATTAACATTTATACATCCTAATGCATATGCTTCTACTAACTAATATGCCAAATAATCTAAATGCAATCCTAAATTCACATTGTTTTTACCGCATCAATCAAAATAAAGCCACATAGTCATTAACATAAAGAGGAAAAAGGAGAATGGAAAGATCATACCATGCGGTCTTCTACATCCTCATGTCTCAGATGTGGCGTAGTCGATCAATGTGAAAAAGGATGGACAAACACAATATATACAAGACTACACTACAAAGGAAATGAACTTGTTTTTGGATTTTTCAATTTTTCATTTTTTTTTTTTTGTATTTTGTTTTAGTGAAATTAAAGGACATATTTTTGTATTTTTCAAAATTTTTAATTTTTTTTATCATTTTTGTTTTAAAAAGGTCAACTTAGAATTTCTCATCCCCACACTAGTATGGGCATTGTCCTCAATGGCCAAAACGATAGGAAATTATGCAATTTACATGAATATGCATGATTTCTAAGCTAAATGCAAATGATATATAAACAAGAGTGAATGCAAACTAAGCTATGCTTTATGATGCATGGTTTTTGTTATGGTGGAGAGCATAATTTATATTAGCTCCCAATGCATATGCATAAACTTCCCCAAACTAAAATAGACACTATTTCTAATGTCAAAAATTTTGGGGGAGTTCATGCACATAAAATGCAATGCATGAAACTAAAATTTGTAATTTTGGATTTTGAAAGTTGGGAACTATAAAAATAAACACCTCAATGGATCCAAGGTGTTAGTCTTCTAATGTTGCTAGGACTCCACAAACGTGAAACAAATACTATACAGCAAGTTATCAAAACACGAAATTCTTTTCATGAAAATTATAGAGGGGATAAAGGAAACATCACTTAAGCCTTGATGGGTGCCTCTTGCCCGCTCCATCTAGCCATGAAGTGATCTCTAAGGACCGCCATCATCCCTTCCAAGTCGCTATCCCAAGCTCCTTTTGATGTATTTCTTCCATTGAAGTCCATGAATTCATCACCCTCACTATCAAGCTCCACCGTATCGCCACCGTAAGACTTGCCACTCCCTTCACCCTCTTGACCATTTGTTCATTCATTAGCCCTTGCCGAGTTTGGGAAGAGAATATTCATTTGAGCCCAAGAGGGAAACATTTCCTCTTCACTAATAATCCCTTGTTGAGCCAAACGGTGAAATTGGGGATATAAAGCATAGTAGTTATCCACATTGGCCTCATATTGGCGGAGGTGCAAATCTTGAAGGATTCCCGTCACGAAATCGTCCCTAGGAAGGATGAAGGGATTTGGGTGGTTATAGGGTTGGTATTAGAAAGGGTAGGGTGGTATCATAATCTTTTCATCTTCATTTCTTGGTTGCTCATGTTGTTGTTGTGTTGGGGGTGGTGCTTGATTGGCTTGATTTGGGTTTGTGGGGATGAGACAAGAGGGGATTGGAGAAAGAGGGCCTCTTCTTAGTGAAATTCTTGGCAAACCATTCATTGGTAGGTAAATAGGGTTGCTTCCCTTGGTGATCCATTTGATCCTCTTCTCATGACCCTCATGGGTTATCCAATGGTGTTGAATAAGAATTAGCTCCTCATTGATTCTCGTATTTCCCGGAAGTGGAGTATACTCGTTGTTTTCATTAAACCTTGGATTAAAGTGCTTTGTAAGTCTTGTGATGAGTCCTCCATTGACAATATGCTTCATACCATCATCATCCCCATTTCGAAATTTTGCCCATTTTTCTAGGAGAACAAGCGGTGCATTGAAATGATATCCACTTCTCCCTTGGATCTCAAGATAGGATTTCATAAATACGAGATCTAGCTCGTTCACTATCGCCGGATCTCGGCGTGAAAGAATAGTTCCGGATAAGAATCGGTAAGTGAGCCTTAGAATGGGGTTTTGGATGTGAAAGGCCAAACATTCCTTGATATATAGAAAATCTCGACCGTTCATGGCTCTCTACAATGGGGCTACACTATACTTCTTTAGTCTTGATGTTCGGGTAGGCGAAACATCTAGACCGAGCACATTTGTAAACTCGACAAGAGTCATCATCCTTGTTATATTTTCCAATATAAACTCTACACAAATTGTCTTGTTCAAAGTGGTAATCTTTAAGAAACTTAAGAACTCAAGGCCAAGAGACCGATAGGTTCGTTCATGCATATGGAATAAAGTAGAAAGACCAAATAGCTCGAAGAGAGCTTCCGTTTGGTGATAGATTCCAAGTTTTCTCAAGGTTTTATGGCACATGAATTTGGTAGGAAGAATATTCTTACCAAGTAATCGGTGGAAGACAAGCCTTTGAACATCGTTCACAAAATCTATGTTGGAAAATTCATCAAGCTTGGTGAGGTCAACTATCTCCTCATGTTCTCTTCTTAAAGTGTTGATGTGAGAAGTAGATGAGCTTCCTCTTACCCTTGGTCTTCTTCTTTCTCTAGATAACGATCCTCTTGGTCCCATTCTTGGATGTAGATTTGGAATTTGACTTGTTGAAATATGGGGATGCTCTTTGTGAATTAGATCTTCTTGTGAACCTTTTTGAAACCCTAGATTTTGGGTTTTTTTTTTGTTGGTGAATGAGTGCTTGAGATATGATTGGGGTCATAAGGGAGGGGGTTTTTATATTATGAGTGGAAGGAAGGATGAGGTGTCACAAATTGTGTGGTGGGGAAGATTTTAATTGGCGGAAATCTGGAAAATAAGACACAGGGAGACGAGCGGGTTCTGTGTCGGGATGCTCGGATTTCTGACTATTGGGACGAGCGAATTCCTTGCGGGACGCTCGAATTGTTATCCAGGACAGATCCTAGATTCTGAAGTAGCCAGGACGAGCGTCTTGCTGTCACAGAGGACGCTCGGATTCTCTTCCAGGGAGAAATGCCAGAAATTATCACTATCGGGACGAGCGGATTCCTTGATGAGATGACTGTCCAGACACAGACGATCGGATTGTCGCTGAGGATGCTCGGATATGGGATGAGAACAAAGTAGCTGCTTGTCAGCTCTCGTAGGACGAGCGGCTTGCTGGTGGGACGCTCGGATTTCTTGCCTGGACGAGCGGATTCACCTCGGGACGCTCGGATTGATCCTGCTTTCCCTTTACTCCGGTAGGAACGTTCCCCCACACGTGAATTCTACTTCCTTCATTCATCAAAATGATTAGTGACCCTCCCTCACTTATTCTCGTGGTAAGAATCATGTTTATGATATAAAATGCAATAAAGTTGAAAGTACAAGTTAAAGGGTTAGTATATTTACAAGTGGTGGTTTAGGGAGGACTCCACCAAACTCTCCTTTTGATGATCAATTCAAGGAGGAGGAGGCCCGAGGTAGGTGACCTCGGCCTCTCCGATGAATGCTCCCTCATAATATGGCTTCAATCTTTGGCCATTGACCTTGAATTTGCTTCCATCTTCCAACTTAATCTCAAAGTCTCCATACTTTCCTACCTCGGTGATCACATAAGGACCCATCCATCTAGAGTTCAATTTTCCGGGAAAGAGTCGATATCGGGAGTTGAATAGAAGGACTTTATCTCCCTTGTGCAAGGCTTTTTGCTTGATTATCTTGTCATGAAGTAACTTTGTCCTCTCTTTGTAGATCTTGGCATTCTCATAAGATTGTAGTTGGAATTCCTCCAACTCTTGAATTTGTATCATCCTCTTTTGACCACTTAATTTGAGATCAAGGTTGAGAGCTTTGATTGCCCAAAAAGCTTTGTACTCTAACTTAATCGGTAAGTGGCATGCCTTCCCATAGACAAGTTTGTAAGGGGAAGCTCCTATGGGAGTCTTATAGGCCGTCCTATAAGCCCAAAGAGCGTCATCAAGCTTAATGCTCCGATCCTTGCAGGTCTTGTTAACAACTTTCTCAAGAATTTGCTTGATCTCTCTATTTGAAACTTCAACTTGACCGCTTGTTTGAGGATGGTATCCCAAGCCGGTTCTATGTTGAACACCATATTTGCTCAAAAGGGATGTGAGCTTCTTTTCATGAAAATGCGTTCCTCCATCACTTATGATTGCTCTAAGGACTCCGAATCTTGGGAAGATTATTTTCTTGAAGAGTTTAGTGACCGTCCTTGCATCATCGGTTGGGGTGGCAATTGCCTCTACCCATTTTGAGACGTAGTCTATGGCCACAAGGATGTATTTATTCCCTTTAGATGTCACAAACGGCCCTTGGTAGTCGATCCCCAAACATCGAAGATCTCTACCTCTAGTATACCCTTTTGCGGCATTTCGTTCCTCCAAGAGATATTCCCCGTTCTTTTATAAACATCACAATGAAGGATAAATTCCCTAGCATCTTGGAACATAGTAGGCTAAAAGAAACCTGATTGAAGATTTTTTGCGATGGTTCTTCTTGCTCCTATGGTGTCCACCATAAGGGGATGAGTGACATCCTTCCAAAATTCCTTGAATTTCCCATTGAGGGATGCACCTTCGGTAGAGCCCCATCACTACACTACTTGTAAAGATTTGGGTCATCCCAAAAGTACCTCTTGACTTCGAATAAAAACCTCTTCCTTTGGTTGTAGTTTAAGTTTGGAAGGAGTACTCTTGCAACAATGTAGTTGGCATAATCGGCAAACCATGGGGTGATATTCCTCTCAAGTTGTGTTTGAAGGGCCATTAAGATATCATCCGGGAAAGAGTCATTGATCGGTGTTTCTCCTTCTTCATTATGAAACCGGATCCTTGACAAGTGATCCGCTACTACATTCTCGGCCCCTTTCTTATCTCTTATTTCCAAGTCGAATTCTTGAAGAAGCAAAATCCATCTCAACAACCTTAGTTTTGCCTCTTTCTTTATCAAGAGATGTCGAAGAGCACGGTGATCCGAAAAAACAATCACCTTGGATTCAAGCAAATAAGAACGGAATTTGTCTAAAGCATAGACAATGGCAAGGAGCTCTTTCTCGGTGGTATCATAGTTCACTTGGGAAGAATCAAGAGTCTTGCTTATATAGTAGATAGCATGTAAAGCCCTTCCTACCCGTTGGCCAAGAACCGCTACAACGGCGTAGTTACTAGCATCGCACATAATCTCGAACGGTAGTTCCCAATTTGGTGATTGAATGATCGGTGTCGAGATTAGTGATTCCTTAATTCTATTGAAGGCTTCAACACACTCATTAGTGAAATGAAATTGAGCATCTTTGAGTAAGAGTTGAGTGAGGGGTTTCGCGATTTTTGAGAAATCTTTTATAAAACGGCGATAAAAAACCCGCGTGACCGAGAAAACTTCTCACCCCTCTAACATTCACGGGAGGTAGGAGTTTCTCTATCACCTCAACCTTAGCTTTATTGACCTCAATGCCCTTTTCTGAGATTAAATGACCCAAAACAATTCCTTCATTGACCATGAAGTGACACTTTTCCCAATTCAAAACGAGGCTAACATCTTCACATTTTTGCAATACAAGAGAGAGGTTATGCAAGCAAGAGTCAAAGTCTTTCCCATAAATGCTAAAATCATCCATAAAAACTTCCATTATGGTCTCTAGGTAATCAGAGAAGACACTCATCATGCATCTTTGGAAAGTAGCGGGGGCATTACACAAGCCAAAAGGCATTGTCCTATAAGCAAAAGTACCATAAGGGCATGTGAAGGTGGTCTTGTATTAGTCATCCGGGTGTATAGGGATTTGAAAGAATCCCGAATACCCGTCAAGGTAGCAAAAGAACTTATTAGAGGCTAGCCTCTCAAGCATTTGGTCAATGAATGGTAGGGGAAATAATCCTTTCTCGTTGCGGAATTCAATTTTTGATAGTCAATACACATACGCCAACCAGTGATCTTCCTTGTGGGTATTAGCTCATTCTTTTCATTTGTCACCACCATGGTACCTCCTTTCTTAGGTACCACTTGAACCGGGCTAACCCACAAAGAGTCCGATATGGGATATATGATTCCTGCATCAAGTAATTTCATAACCTCTCCTTTAACAACTTCTTGCATGTAGGGGTTTAATCTCCTTTGAGATTGGATGGTAGGTCTATGGTCCTCTTCTAGATGAATTCTATGCATGCAAAAATTGGGACTTATCCCCTTAAGGTCATTTAGACTATATCCTATAGCCTTTTCATGTTGTTTCAACACATCAAGCAATTTTCCCAATTGGTTCTCATCAAGTTTGTCATTAACAATCACGGGTTTGGTCTTAGATTTATCAAGATAATCATATTTCAAATTTGGGGGATGGGGTTTTAAAGTAGGAACGTGTACCTCTCTTTCCTCCATTGAAGGTTCATTAGGAACTTGCTCCATTTCCATTAGACATTCTATTCTCATGGCATATTCAACTTGTTCTTCAAGCTCACTAATCTCATCATACTCAAATTCCATGACAAATTCCTCTTGCTCTTCGGTTTGTATGATGTCCTCTACGATTGCTTGTTCTCGTTCCATGGGTTGATATGCTTCCACAAGGATGTTATGTACTAATTCAGATTTCTCATAAGTAATTTCTTTGTTGGCTAGAGTGGCCTCAAGAAGATCTACCTCCAATTCCCAATGCTTAGTTTTGGCCTCACTTGCTTCTAAGGCTTCCAATGCTTGCATGGGGTCTTTGAAGAAAGGTATACTCAAGTGGTCCTCAACAAAACAATCTATAAGATCCATCTTGCAAAATATCGAACAACTCGAAAATAATTAGAACAAACCTTGAGGAGTTTTACTTCCCCAAGGCAAAGAAAGACACAACTAATAACAATCAAAGAAAATCAAATCAAGTTAACACCGTCCCCGGCAACGGCGCCATTTTTGGTCGGACTATCGTTTTCGGTTACTTTTCGTTAGGAGCACCTAGACCAAAACAATATTTATAGCTTCACAAAATAATCTACTATTAGTAAAGGTGTAAGTAAAGGTCGGATCCCAAGGGACGGGTATTGATGTAGGATTTTCGATTGCAAGTAGTGGTGTCTAAGGGTGTCACAATTTGGGTTGAGATAAGAAGATCACTAAACTAAATAACAATGTAAATAAACAAGCAAGATTATTAAAATGGGATGTAAACAATTGATTAAAAGCACTAGAGTGTCATGGGTTCATAGGGGATTCATGAGAATTGATCATACAAACATATTCTTAAATTATAAGCAAGCAATTATTGTTGTGATAGGATCTAGTTGGTTTATATCTTACAATCCTAGGAAGGTTTGGGTCCCGGAGCCGAATCGATTAGATTGTACAACACCTACAAGCCGACTTAATCCTCCCTACTCAACTATATGCATGGTCTAATGAGACTCGAGTTGGTTTATGTCTTAGAAGTCTCATTGAAAAGGTAAGTGATGGGTAAAAATGCAAGGATTCATAGGCTCACATTTCATCAAACATAACATGTGCATAAGTTGAGATCACAACAAGCAAGCAAATAAATTATGTGAACATATTAGATTAAGCATGAATCATCCCCCATGTTGGATTCCCCTAATTCCCCATTAACCCTAGCTAAGGAAACTACTCACTCATTATCAAGTTTAACATGCTAACAAGGTTGTCAAACATATTAACAAAGCAAAACATGATGAATGAATGGGAAAATGATTAACAATAATTAAAACAAAGGTTAAGAGAATTATACCTAATGATGATTCCAAAATAATAAGCAAAGAATAATAGAAGTACTTGATGATTGATGGAAGGTTGTCAATCTCCCAATAATACCCAAATAATCTTAAGTTACCCAAAATAAATGATGAACAATAGAGAAATTAAGGAAATGAGATTTGTATTAATTCTTGATTAAAAGTTGATTACAAGATTAAAATGAAATTACGAAGAACATAAATAATATTAAGGATTGATGATAATCTAATTAGTACAATGGGGTATTTATAGTGAGTATTAGGTACATAAATTAGGGTTACTAAGGGCTTAAATGACGATTAAGACCCTTAAGAAAAGTTGAGGAAATGCTCCTCTCGAAGGAAGATGCTAGTCTCCTTTTTGCTAGTCTTTCAAAAATATGCGCATCCCGAATGGAACAAGGAAGAGACGTGCTGTACTGGCTGGAATCCGAGCGGTAAAGGGGTCGGGACGCTTGGATTGTAGAGGTCTTGGACGGGCGGATTGTGTTGTGGGACGCTCGGATAATGTGGGTCTGGGACGAGCGGACAGGATGGTGGGACGCTCGGATTGTGGAGGTGGGACGAGCGTCACAAGGCTGCGACGGGCGGATTGTAGTCCAGCAAGCTTCTTCCTCTTTTCTTCTTTTCTTCTTCCAACAATCCTCAAGGATCTTGTCGGAGATGCAAGGATCTTCTTCATCATTGCCCATCTATTACATTATTTACATAGGTCTTCTAGTCTTGTCTTCACTTTGATGCTTGGTCATTAGATTCGATCAATTTAGCTCTATTTTGCCATGAAAATGCAAGGTTTGCACTCCTCTCCTACCAAGGAAACAAAACCTCAAAGAATATGCAAAACAAAGGATTAAAGATAGTAAATGACCCAATTATGCACTAAAAAGCATAGGAACAAGGCTAATTCGGGGACTAAATATGATCAAATATTGGTCACATCAGGTGGTAAACCAATAAATATGGATTGAAGTTGAAATGTCACTTGACATATGAAGGGTTGGGCAGAGAGAAGATAATAATTCAATGCTTAATCTTTATTTAATTACAAGAATGAAATATCGATAAATTGAAGGAGGTAGAGTATATAGGATTTGGGAGCCTTATTGTATTGCCACGTGGATTAAGAGGCTTTCCTGGATAACCTTTTAATAGTATTTATACTAGTTTGAATGCCCGTGTGTTGCAACGGGGTAATTAACTTAGTAACAAAAAAATGGTTATAAGGTCTTAATATTTACATCTTATGTCTAATCATTTATTTAGATATGATCAAAAGTTAAAACATCATATTTAAGAGACGCAAAAGATGTTGGGTTGATGATACCTAAGTTCCAAAGATGCCTCATATTTATAATCATAAGACCACCACATTTTATGTTAATCTTTCGATGCGGGACAATTCTATTATTTTCGATTGTCTTAAAATAAACATTATAATATCACTAATATAGTAATATATAATCGCTTTTATAATTATCTACGTGATTAATATTTGTATGGTATTGTTGTAACTAAGGTTTGCCGTTAATACAAACTCTTATAAGAACTCTCTAAGATAATATTTAAGCGATTCAAAAGATTTTGGGTTGATACCCCTAAGTTTCAAATATGACTCTTTATTATAATCATGTGATACCTCACCTCATGATAATCTTCTAATGTGGGACAATTCAACTATTTATATGTAGTATATTTACCACACCTACATTATTTTTTAATGTGGGACAAACAATATACTATATTATTTATTAATATTCGTACAATACATTTTTTTTAACTTCTTATCATAATTAAAATATGTGCAAATAATATGATACCATATTCTAATGCTAACATTTTTTTTTACCACGAATCTAATTATATAAATTTTCAAAAAAAAAAAAAATTATGTTACTTTTTTGCTAAATGAGATGTATAAGTTTTTATATAAAAATTATAAACATCACTTGGACATAATATAAGAAATATATATATCATACCGTGAAGATAATGATATAAACTCTTAAGAGCTCTCCAAGACAATGCTTAAGAGACTCAGAAGGTTTTGGGTTGGTATTTACGTTCTAAGGATGCCTTCTATTTATAATCATATGATCACCCACCTTATGCTAAAGTTTCGATGTGGATAATTTTATTATTTATACATAATATATTCACCACACCAACATATTTTTCAATGTGGGACAAATAACATACTTAGAAATACACCATCTTTTTTGCACATAATTCGACATCTAACCCGGGTTAATAATAATGAGCAAATACTATACTCCCTCCATTCAAGACCGAATACAACATTCCTTTTTTTACACTATTCATGAACGAATAGAATCTTTACGATTCCTTGCAATATGTAAGAAAAAATATGGTCATGTGGGATTTTATTTGATTCACCTATAAGGTACAATGAGAATATCAAATTTTTAAATTTTTTATAATGTAAACTTAAAAATATTTACGTTGTAATTTGTGTCTTGGCAAGTGTGTAAATGAAAATGTTGTATTTGGTCTTGAATGGAGGGAGTACTATTTATTAATATTCGTACGTTTGTTTTTACTTCTTTTTTTTATCATAATTTAAAATATATGCAAATAATATGATACTATATTCTAATGCTAGCATTTCTTTTACCAAGAATCTATTATAATATAATTTTCATAATTTTTTTTATAATAATTTTTTTGGCAAATGAGATGTATAAGTTTTTATATAAAGATTATAAACATCACTTGAATATAATACATAATATATATATATATATATATATATATATATCATACTGTGTAGATAATGATATAAACTTTTAAGAGCTCTCCAAAACAATACCTAAGAGACTCAAAATGTTTTTGGTTGGTACGTAGGTTCCAATGATGACTCCTATTTATAATCATAAGATCACCCACCTTATGTTAATCTTTCGATGCGGGACAATTCTATAATTTATACCTATTATAATCCCTACACTAACATTGTTTTTCAATGTGGGACATATAACATATTAAGAAGTATACCATCTAATATGTGCAAATCATATGAAATCTATACTCTAATGAAAGCATTTTTTGCCACGAATCTAATTATATTATCTTCATAATTTTTATAACGACATTTTTTTGCCAAATGAAATGTCAAAGTTTTTAATAAAAATTAGAAACTTCTCATGAATATAAAATATAAAATATAGATATTATAATAATTAAAAGATTCTCCACTTTATTTTTTATGTAGAAAAAATTATTTATGAAACTTTCCTAAATTAATTTTTGATGATATGGACGCTCTAGAATCGCTCGAAAAAACTCTCTTTTATGTGTATATATAGATATTAGGGTGGAGAACATGTCAAGCCCATGAAACTTAAAAGTTAGCAGTTGAAATGGTGTAATAGTACAGACAAATATTAGAGACTTGAATTTGTAATAGCGAAGTCCTTACTTCTCTGTACCAGTGAGTTGTTTACGTTTGCTTTATTTTGTGAGGGGAAACAAAGCAAATATAAATTACCGACTAGGACAGAAGGAGTACAAACCCACAAAGTTACTCCCTCTGTCCCGGTAAATAGTTATCTGTTTCTATTTTTGTGTGTATCCAATTAATATTTATCTATTTCCCCTTTTGGAAGTTTTTTGTGAACCATCTTTCATATGCATGTGGGGTTGTAGTTTTGTGTCGTGCAATTTCACTCAATTTCCTTTCTTGGTCTTTATGGTAAAAGTAATAGATAACTATTGATCGGGACGTAGGGAGTCCTCATAATAAGTGTAACATTAATGTGTTATAGAAAGGGTGTAATACAGCGAATAAAAGCATTGAGTCGGACATTTTTCAAAACATTAGTTAACAACTGAAAAGCTTAAAACTTAATTACCATGGCCAAGGTTTGAGATATAACCTAGTAGCGGAAAGAACAATCTTCTTCTGACAATAGACATTAAAAGATTGTGAGCTGACACGGCTATCACAACCTATCAAAAATAATCAACTGGTGTCTAACTAATATAGCTAGGGAAGTCGGGATCCTATCCATAGGGAGACTAAAATGTGTTCTACTTGCTAACTAAAGCCGTCTAGGTATCAAATGGGGTTGATTGATTTTGTTTTAACTAAACTAAAAGTAAAAAGGAAGAGAAGCAAAGAGTATAAAGAGTATAAAATATAAGGAGGGAACTAGGATTGTCGGTTCACCATAGATCATTACGGGTCAAAAGTTGGGTTACAGATCAGTCTAAATTTTTGGTCTAAAGGGTAGTGATAAGGTCCTCTCGGATCGCTAATCTCCCTAGAATGCTTCTAACGGGCTCTCGCAACTTATTAGGGTACTCTAATGTTTTTAACAGATCTAACCCTCACCAAGCTCTCGATCTTAGGTCGGGGTTTACCAAAACAATATAATCAATTATGGTCACTAATCGATTAATTGCAAATTAAATGCGACAATTAACAATAAAGACTAGCAAAATTGACCGATCTAATAACCCGATTAATAACCCCTAATCATCCATGGATTCCCTAAATCCTAGCAATAGAATTAGCTACTCATGATGTAATTAACAATAATAGCAAAAATGATAGCAATGATAAGAGAATTTGTAATAGAAGGATGATAGGAACAATTGAACATAAAACAAGAGCAATTAAGGAAGAAAGAAGTAAAAAGACAAGAAGAATTAAAGATGAACAAGGAAAATAAATTAAGTTACCAGAGATTGATATAGGATTCATTTGCACCGTCTTCCTCCTCTATTTTCATACTTTTCGACTCAATTCGAGTCGGTTTTATACTCCTTTCCTTGCATTTTATACCCCGATTCCCTAGTCTATGATATTATGTCCCTCTTGCAGGTTTTGAGGCGGGGATGGAGGGATCGGAGCAAAGGAGATGGTTTGATAGACTAAGTGCGGAAGAAAGAGGAAGAAAAGCTGAGCTGAGCTCCCAGCCGGTAGGCCGGCAGCCGGCTGGGACTCCCCCAACATATACAACAAAGCTATTTAGGAATAAGTTACAGCGAACTCCCAGCCGGTCAGGCCACCGGCAGCCGGCCACCCGGCTGGGAGAACAAGAGGAAGGAAGAAAGTTCCAGAGAACTCCCAGCCGTTCAGGCCACCGGCAGCCGGCCACCCGGCTGGGAATGCAAGGTGAAGCTCAGAAGTCAACAAGAGGAAAGAAGAAGTCAATGTACTCCCAGCCGGTCATGTACCGGCAGCCGGCCCCCCGGACGAGGACACCTGATGTCTTCAAATTCACAATTTTCTTCCAGCGAACTCCCAGCCAAGCCAGCCACCGGCTGGGAGCACTATTCCGCATTTTAAAGCCTCCTTGTAATTTCACCCTAATTGTGGTGCAACCTATAAATACCCCATCCCTTAATCATTTGTACACAATACCCTAGATCTAAAATTATTCCCTTAATCTTATGCAAACCCTTAATCAAAACCTTAATCTTTCCTTAATCAATCATTAATTACTCCTTATATTAGCTTAGAATTAGTATTGTTTAATTGTTTACATTTAGTATTGGGTTGTTAATTGGAGATTGGTGAAGATTATTCTTCTATTTAATCAAAGGTTGCAACTTTGTCTTCATTATTGGTATAATCTCTTCTCTATTGTTGTTCATCTCTCATTTGTTTACATATTCAAGTTTATTTAATTAATCTATCTTTTCAATATGTTTTCTCTTGTCTGTTACATGGCAAAGTTCCCATCTTTTATAGTTGTTATCATAACCATGTGTGAGTAGTTCTATACTAGGATGGAGGGGGATCTCATATAGCATCATAAGGGTAGATTATAGCATAGAAAGATTACAATTCTTGGGTTTAAGATTCTCAACTTTATTGTGCACGCTAGGTGTTTGTGTTAATGCTTGAATGAGGGTTTAAGTGTTTTCACTATCTATCTTTGCTTGTTGGGTGAGAACTTAGCTAGTAAATAGGATTAGCATGATAAAATTGTAATTGGATTGATTAGGTGAGGACTTAATCGATCTTAACTTAGGGATTAGTCTCATATCGAGAGATAGAGTCTTTTCTATGCTTTTGCTTTTGCATGTCTCCCCTTACCTATATGAGTGAACCCAATATCCTAGTCTCTTAATTATTGTTATTCACCATCTTAAGAATTCATCTAATTTTCTTTGTTTAGTGATTTCCTCTATTTAGTTAAACCTTCTCAAACCTATTTTATTTGAACTAAACTAGTAGTTAAATATCTAATCTTAGAACCATAATTTAGTCCCTTTGGTTCGACCTTTGCAAGCTACAACATTCATTCGTACATTTGCGAAGCTAATACAAATAAAAAGCACAACAAGTTTTTGGCGCCGTTGCCGGGGACGACAATATTGGATAGAATTAGTTGTTTTCATCTAGGCTTAGTTCTTTTATTTGTGCTTGTTTGTTTTCTCCCTTTGTCCTAGTGCACCTCTTGCATTAGGACTATTTGATCTTTTGTTAAGTGCATGAGTAGGTGCTATATAGGACCTCTTCTCCCACTTGATCGCGAGATCGAGAGGACACTCCGGGCAAGAAGAAGATTAGCGCTTTCGGCATTTCGAGGATCTCCACCAACTCTTAACCCACCACCCACCCAAAGTTCCACAATTGATCACTTAAACCAACCACCCTCTTCCTCCACCCTATCACCACTTCACATTCCACAAAACTCTCCCATTAATTCACCACAAAATTCACCAACACATTCACAACACTCCGACCATACAAACGAAACTGAATCTCTACAAAACAGTCTCATAAACGAAGATATGGCGGACCAACCTATGGGTTATTACAATAGACCGGACCCCAATCGTGCATGTTCGGCTATCAACTATAGAGCTCTTGCTCCCAATACATTTGAACTTCGGCATCATGTAATCAACTACATGCAACAAGACACTTTCCATGGGATGAAGAATGAAGATGCACACCAACACCTTACATCCTTCAAAGAGAAAGCAGGTTCCATCAAGCATAATGGTGTGACGGAGGAGTAAATTCTCTCGATGCTCTTCCCCATCACTCTAAAGGACAACGCCAAGAAGTGGTTAAATTCACATGAACCGGGCACGTTCACCACTTGGGAAGCTCTATCCAAGGCCTTCATCAATAAGTTTTACCCACCTTCTAAGACCGCGAGAATTCGTCATGAGATTCAAACTTTCAAACAAAGACCAATGGAGACTCTAAGTGAAGCTTGGGAGCGTTTTAGAGACCTTCTCTCATATTCTCCACACCATGGCATCCCAAAATGGATGACCAACCAAACCTTCTTTCAAACTCTTGAGCAAAGGTTCCAGGACATGATAGTGGCGGCGTCCGGTGGAAATTTTGATGGAATGAATAACGCTTAAATCACGGAAATGATTCTAAACATTTCCGAGATGGAGAGTAGTTACGCTAGAGATGGGGACCACAAAAGTGAAGGACCCTCTAAGATTGAGATGGAGTATAAGGCAAAATTGTATACCTTGACAAAGGAATTTGAAGAATTCAAATTAGCAAAGAAGCATATGGAGAATCAAAACGTGCTAATGAAGGTGGACCTAGCCACTCCAAGGTTTATTATGTCCAAGAACTGAGGTCTCCACCTATGCACTATCCTCCTCAAATGTTTTGCTATTATTGTGGTGGTGTGGGGCACACCATTGAGTATTGTTCATCTATACCGGAAGACGACCAACAACAAGAGTGCTTTTCTCTCCAAGGGCAAGGTGCACCGAGTGTCTCCTACCAACGTCACAAGACCCTCTACCGTGCCTTCCCTAATCAAGACCCGAAGCTTTCATATGCGGGGCAACCGTTGGATCCTAAATATCAACAACCTCAATATATGCCTCCACCCAAACCCGATCACTCTCGGCCATACCACCAAAACCAAGGCCAAGGCTCTAACTACCGAGGCCAAAGACAACATGACAATCCAAACTACATCTCACCCCATCAAAGAGACAACTATCGCAACTAAAACCAAAATCCTCCATACCAACAACAAGGCTACCACTCAAACCAACAATCTCAACAACCATTTAACCAATAACAAGGATACCAACAACAAGGGTATCAACAACAACAAAACTTCAACCAACCTCCATAAAATCCACCACAATACATAGAACCACCCAACCCCACCTCTTCTCTTGAGAAATTTTTGAGGGACATGGATGCCAAAGTCCACAACCAATTCAAAATCTTGAAAACCGAGCTTTTAAATGTCCAAGCACATCAACGGAAATTTGATTCATATATGGCCAACCAAAACCCTTCTTCTTCACAAAGGGCTCCTCACTCATTGCCTTCTCAAGGCTCTCATCCTAGGGATGGACCACCACCACACCAACAAGCTCATGTGGTAACCTTGAGGAGTGGGAAAGACTTGAAAGACCCTTAAAAGGATTATGAATCAAAGAGAAAGAGAGATGTCATGAGAGATGGAGAGGAGAGTCCACCTCCCTCACCATCAAGTAGAGTAGACAACACTAATAAGGGGAAGGTGAGTGACTATGTTGAGGATGATGATCACTTTATTTTGGAGGAGGTAGTGGTTGAAAGAGACCAAGAAAGAGTGGTTGAAAGAGACCAAGGGAAATAAAAAGAAGCACATGAAGTACCTAACACCAAGCAAGCCTCAACTCCCGAAAAGACCATTAACCCTCCAATCCCATTTCCTAATAGAAGTAGAGCCATGAATGAGGAGATGAAGTTCTCCAAATTCTTGGATATGTTGAAAAAGCTTGAAGTTTCATTACCTTTCACCGAGGTAGTGACACAAATGCCACTCTACACTAAATTCTTGAAGGATGTGTTGACTAAGAAGAGAAGCATTAGAGGAGATGGTCTAATCTCTCTTAGAGGAGAATGTAGTGCAATCTTACTCAATCCCATGCCGGAAAAATTACAAGATCCCGGTAGTTTTTCCATCCCGTGCACGGTGGGTAATGTGAGCATTAAAAGGGAACTTTGTGATCTTGGTGCTAGTGTTAGCATTTTGCCTCTTCCCATTGCGAAGAAAGTTGGGTTACATGACATGATTTCCACCTCCAGGACTGATGCGTGTCTTTTATATGATGTTTTACATCCCATTTTACACGCATTTCAGAGTTCATTCATGTAGTTTATGCTGCCATTTCCCCTATTTCCGTCTACTTCCGTATTTTTGTACATTATTGCAGAAATGTGAAGAATCCAGTGGAAATCGAGCTAAATCCGTCCCCGAGTATCCTGCATTGCATATGACGTGAAGTATTCACCCGAGGAAAGAGCTTGGTGCGCAATTCAAGGCCCAAAAGACAAATCCACGAGATTATAGAAGTCAAGTAGCAGCTCAAGCAGTCGATCGACCACTGCCATCAGTCGATCGACCAACCTGCGGTTCCGAAGCTATCAGATATCGAAGATCAGCCGATCGACCGCCATGCTCAGTCGATCGACCAATCTGCTATCCCAGACGAGAATTAAAAGACCGAGGAAGCGCAAGCTCATTGAGTCTAGGTTTTGGAAATAAAAGTTACGTATGTTTGCTATATAACGTAACTTAGAACACCAGTTTTAGGATATCCGATTTTTATCAAGTTTTACATTAAGTTTTACACAGTAACATTGAGTTTTATTAGGGTTTGGAATATTGTTTAGCATTGGAATTTTCGCTCTTGTTCTTAATCATTCTTCTGCTATTCTCGGTATTCTTCTGCCCTATTTCAATTCACTTCTATTTCTTTATTAGTATAGAATTGCTAGTTAGATTCCCGAAACCATTTTATTGTTGCATGTTAATTGTTTGTCCCACCGTTTAATTATGAATTCAGTACTTTTATGCCCTAGTATTATTGTTGTTATCACTTTCAGCATGAGTAGCTAATTAGTTTGTTCTAGGATGTAGGGGATTTATGGCGTAGGCGGCGTAGTATTAAATTGGATGAATCGCGTGTCGATCGATCGATTTGCCTTACCGATCGATCGATCGACCACGTGAGGTTACCTTTCGTTTTAATTGATTTTAATGATGTATTTAACAAATCGAATGCATGCGACCAGTTAGATGCTTAATTTATAACTGAACCCATTAGATCAAAAGATAGGGACAGTTGTTAGACCACCAATTAAAATGACTAAACTGTGCTGAGATCGAAAGATAGGTATAGTTTAGACTGTTAGTCACTTTTCAGGACGAGAGTCAGTATTAGTGATATTAGGGACTTATAGCGAGATCGAAAGATGCTATTTGTTAAGAGTGGACCGAGAGGACCTCTTGTTTCCCGCCTCACTTGTGTTTGATTTAGATCGACTTAGTATGCTGCCGCCAAAGCCGTAATGAACCGACCATCCTAGTACCCCCTTCTTTATCTGTTTAATCCGTCTTTTTAGTTTATTGTCTTTATTTATTCTTAGCTATAGACCAATTCAACTTAACCCCTACACTCGTTACCTTAGACTAGAATTAGACAGCTAGAAATTACGTCTGCCTCCTTGTGGTTCGACCCTGTTACCACTAGCCTAGGTTAGTCTTAATAGGAAATTATAAATCTTATTTTTGGTACTCACAACGACGGGTATCAAATTTTGGCGCCGTTCTTCTTGGGAGGCAATAGTTCTAATTTTTAGTTGTTTTATTTTTAGTCTTTCTTAGTTTAAGGGACTTCTGTTCCTTAAACTTTTCTTATATTCTTTTTGTAGTTTCTTCTTATGCGCAGGTCACAGGGTGGTGAACTAGTACCATTCAATCCTGAGATAGAGAAATCTTTGCGCGAGTTGAGACGATCACAAAGGGTATTACCGACAGAGGAAGAGCTGAGTACTCTGTCAAGCTATTACGAGAACGAGCTGTTCGAGGAAGACCCACATTCTTCACCCGTTTCCACTTCTTCACCGAGAGACAGTCACTTCTCCGAAATTCCAGTCATGGGCTGCGGAAAGCGAGTATAGCTAGTCATTCTGAGCCGACAATTGCAAATTTATATAAAGGGTTCGAATTACCAGGAGATGACAGAAGTTCGAACCAAAGCCTTCATACATTAATATGGTTGAGAGAAACCGATTCGGGAGCCGCAAACGAAGATGCGGCTAAGCATATGGAGACATTTATTGATTACTGCTATTCCATACCCCCACCAGCCGGCGTGACCCAAGACCAGATCAAGGAGACTATGTTTATCTTCTCCCTTCGTGATGCTGCAAGGGAGTGGTATAGAGATCTGGACCGAGCCGTTCATGGGATCACCGATTGGAATTCATTGGCTTTGTCATTCTACAAGAAATATTTTTCTGCCTCAAAGACCAATGCAATTAAAGCTCAAATCACGAGCTTTAAACAAGGGCCGGACGAGAATTTCCACGAAGCATGGGTCCGTTTTAAGAAGTTGGTGTGAACCATATCGCACCATGGGTTTGAAAAATGGAGCTTGTGCAATCAGTTCTATAATGGGCTGTATGACGATCAGAGGGCTATTTTGGATCTTTGCGACCGGTGGCCGATTTGTTGAGAATTTGAGAGAAACCAAGGGGTGGAAGATCATTGATGATCTAGCCACCCACAAGGCTGAGTATGGGAATTCCAGAGGGAATCAATGGAGGAGCGCTGAATCTCCTTCTGTAGCTGCACTTGAAGCTCTCACTGCGAGATTTGACAAGTATGAACTAGGAGGAGCTTCAAAGGGGGGTATTTACCAAGTAAATGCTTTGTGTCGAGACGGTCCTTTCGTGCAGAAAGGTGCGGAGCTGAGGGACACGTTTCGAAGAATTGTCCTAGTCCCTTTGAGTCTTGTGCTGCCTTTCAACATTATAGGCAGACAAACACCTACTATGAGCCTAATGTTCATCCCAACCTGAGGTGGAGTAGCCAGAATGTCCTAAATCCAACTCCACCTCCGCAGCAGCAACCCTATGTACCCCCTCATCAAAAGCAACAACAATATCAAAAACCTCCTTATATGCCGCAACAGCAGCAACAATCCCATAGTTCTGATTTTGCTGAGTTCAAGAACTTGTTGCTGAAGGAGTCCCAAGCAAGAGAGGCCGGGATGAAGCTACTAGAGAGCCAAATTGCTCAATTGTCTAGTAAGAGTACCACTCGAGCTCCGGGACACTTACCGACTCAAACCGACCAAAAGGAGACCCTAAACGCCATCACGTTGAGGAGTGGGTCCACCCTGGAGGGGCCTGCCATGGTCGAGGACGCTGTTGAAAAGAATGAGGCGTATCCGAGTCAAAAGAAAGCTGTAACGAATAATTCAAAGAAAAAGGCGTCTACCAGGTATATCAGTCGATCGGCTGATACACCCCGTAGATCGACTGATACGCGGGTTACAGCAGCTTCTGGAACTGTACACCTCGGTCGATCGACTGAGGATAGTGGTCGATCGACCAATATCACTGCTGATAGCGAGATTTTTCGTCCTCCGATGCCCGATAACTTGAGGGACCATTTGTTTCGGGGCACAACTACTCCGAAAGTGTTAGGGCCAGACCCGAGTGCTGATGGGTCCGTCCCGATTCCGAAGTTCGATCCGATGACGGTTAATGGCTCACATTTGAGACGGTCTGAGGAGGGTTCGAGCTTCAACAAGGAGAAAGCAGTGGACTTCCAGCCTAAGTCCACGGATGCCGGCATGCGCAACTTAGAGGAGAGGGCTAAGGTACTTCTTACAGCCCCATATCCGGAGAGACTAGTGCCGACAAAGGAACATGTATCTTTCAGTAAGTTTGAAAAAGTTATTCGTAGCTTGAATGTACAAGTACCCTTCCTTGAGTTGGTCAATCAAGTGCCTGCCTACACTAAATTCATGAAACAACTCCTGTCTAAGAAAAAGTCACTTGAACATGTTCATACTGTCGCATTAACTAAAGAGTCATGCTCTTACTTGTCTCACACTGCACCCCATAAGCTAGAGGACCCGGGTAGCTTTTTGTTCCTTGCAATATAGGTACCTTCTCTATTGAGAAGGCATTATGTGACTTAGGAGCTAGTATAAGCGTCATGCCTTTGAGTCTAGCTAGGAAGCTCAAATTGACTAGGTTCGCAGTGATAGATATGGCAGTACAGATGGCTGACCAATCTGCGGTCCAGCCAATAGGAGTCTTAGAGGACATCCCTGTCCAAATAGGGAAGTTCTTCTTCCCCGTCGACTTCGTGGTACTTGACATGCCTGAGGATGCCCATATTTCCATTATTTTGGGTAGGCTATTTCTGCACACTGCTGGTGCAGTCATAGATGTCGATCTAGGAACCTTGACTTTCAAAGTGAGAAAGCATTCTATTGTCTTTGCCCAACCTGCTAAGAAAAAGGACCCCATGTGGCCTGTGACTTGTAATACGGTTTCTGAAAAGAAATCGTACTTTGTGCTTCCTGAATTGCCTGTCTCTATTACTACTTCTGTGTTAACCCCTCCGCCCCAGACTGGGAGCAAAAAGGAGGAAGAATCCGTTGTTTTAGATGTTGCAGGAGCTGGTTTGGGGAAGGAAGTGCTGCAAGTTGCTCCAACTGTAAAGAAGCCGATCATTCAAAGAGGAGGTCTTGGTTGCCTAAGCTATGGAATTGATGACGAGACGGTCAAAGCCAGAGAGTCTGATTTGGATTCTGACAAGCCCGAAGAGATCCTTGACTGGGGGGATGATGAGAGTGTTGACCCGTTGAGTTCAGCGGACGTAGAAGCTAAGGAGGGTGCAGCTGATCAAATAAGCACCGTTGAGGCTACCTCTAGTAGCCAGAAGCCGACGAAGTGGGCCATACCGTGGCCATTCTTGATCAACTATTAGTTGATCGAGCTCTTTATAAACTTCATTGTATTTGCTTTTGTTAGACGCTTTTTATTGCTTTTGTGTGCGCGAAAACTTCGCATTTTATTTTGCTTGCTTAGGATTTTATGCGTTTGAGACTTTATTTTGGGTTTTGCGCAATTTTGAGCGCGTATTATTGTGCACTTGCAGGTTTTTAGACCTCATTAGCTCAAGTAATTGAGCAAATACGAAGAAATAAGGAATACAACAGTATTTTCAGTCGATCGACTGGCTACATTGGTCGATCGAGTGAGTTGCACTTTCCAAGAGCTACTGTTCCTGACACATTGGTCGATCGACCAAGGACGCTGCTGTACCTATTCACGACCTCTCCCCTGCTGTGTTTGGTCGATATGCGGACTTAAGGGACTTTTCTACTCCACTTTACTTTCCGACAAATTATTTATTTCTTCTATTTTCTCAATTGTGCACAATTTTACCGCTTCAAAAATAGTCTTCTCGATTTTATGCGTGGGTTTTATTTGTCTTTTAGGTACTTATTAGTAGCATCTGCTTTGCTCTTTGAAACCTCTAGCTCGCTGGTTTGGGGAGGTTTCCTTTGCTGCGTTTAAAGTCTTGTAAGTTCCTGATTTCCACTTCATGTCATTTTTATTTATTTTCCCGCAAATTCCCATTTCTCTTTTCTTCATTACATGATTTTGCACAATGGGGACATTGTGCGATTTGGTTTGGGGAAGGGTTTTGCGTCGCATATCATTCGCTTGCATTCACGTTTACATTCTGTTTTGCATTGTTCATTTCATTTTATATATATACGAAATTCAAAAAAAAAAAAAATTGAAAAATTTCAAAAATTTCCATAAAATGCACGTTTATTTCAGCATATAGGTCGAGTCGGAATGGTAGTATTTCAAGGATGATATTGCATTTTGCACCTGTTTTGCCCGAGCCTTGCTTGATTAACATGTTATTAGTAGAATCGTATAAGTGCATATCTACGAGTTTTCGTTAATTATTTGCTGGACTTGAGACTTGGCTTAGAAAATTGGCAAACTACATCATATTTCTGAGATTTAGAGCCTATAACTGGTGACATCTATGACCAGATTATTTAGGAATGTGAGTAGTACTCCTTATGAGGCATGTCACATAAATGTGCATAAATATGAACTTAATCTGCTTAATACCTGTACGCATTCGGTTCGTGGTTAGTTGACACATGTGGTAGAGGTTTCCTTTTCTCATTTTACCTATAAGCCCCACACTGCCAAAAACAGCCTTTTTGTCCCATTACTACATCCTACATTTAGTCTGCCCTTGTCAAGCTAGTAGTCCGTGTTCTTGGGATTGTTACTTAGTTTTTGGTAGCATATGCTCATGTTTGAGATAATATTGGAAAGATGAAAAGGAGGAAAGAAAGAAATAGAAAAGAAAGAAAAAAAGATGAGAAAATGATTCGAAAAAAGAAAAAAAAAGAGTTATGTACTGTTTGTGCAGTCGATCGACTGCCCCTTTTGGTCGATCGACTGAGGTTCGAGAAAAAGAGAAAGAATCAATTCGCATAATTCAAGCCTTTATCTTTTGGCGATTTTTGCTCCCATGTATTATTCATATTTTATGGGGAGTTAGTTGATTACCTTTATACCTGGAGATTGTGAGATTTGTGCTTGCTATAGCACCGTTCCATTTGTTTTTGAGCAAGAAGTTGGATGTTGCCATATGGTTCCGTTACGGTACTAGCTTGATCACCTGTACCTCCACTTTTCCATAAATATTTTGCCTCTTCTTACCCATACCTCACATATCCACATATATACCTCGGCATGTGTCATGGTCTCTTGTTGGTTGGAATGCGTATGTACGGTTGTAGAGATTGCTTTCATATTATATTGCAGGCATGTTCTTATAGGTCGTAGTTAGGTGAGAGTCTTTACAAAATGAATTCTTTCTATCTTATACATTATTCACCTGTGCTTATGAGTGATTTGAGCGACTCGTGAGAGTCCAATTTGATGAGTCTCTACAGTTGACAGTTCAGTAGTTTTAACGACTCCATAACTCGTTTGCATGATTCATTTGCTAATTGATTGTTGGTTGTGCATTAAATTGGTTTAGGCTTTACATGTTGCATTTCGCTCTGAGATTGAACTCGTTCCATTAGGTCATTAGATCGAGTCTAGTTCTTGCTTGGGGACAAGCAAGGGTTTGGTTTGGGGAAGTTTGATGCATTTCTTTTATATGATGTTTTACATCCCATTTTACACGCATTTCAGAGCTCATTCATGTAGTTTATGCTGCCATTTCCCCTATTTTCGTCTACTTCCGTATTTTTGTACATTATTGCAGAAATGTGAAGAATCCAGCGGAAATCGAGCTAAATCCGTCCCCGAGTATCCTGCATTGCATATGACGTGAAGTATTCACCCGAGGAACGAGCTTGGTGCGCAATTCAAGGCCCAAAAGATAAATCCACGAGATTATAGAAGTCAAGTAGCGACTCAGCGATCGATCGACCACCGCCATCGATCGATCGACCAACTGCGGGTTCCGAGAAGCTCAGATATCTTGAAGATCAGCCGATCGACCGCCATGCTCAGTCGATCGACCAATCTGCTATCCCAGACGAGAATTAAAAGACCGAGGAAGCGCAAGCCCATTGAGTCTAGGTTTTGGAAATAAAAGTTACGTATGTTTGCTATATAACGTAACTTAGAACACCAGTTTTAGGATATCCGATTTTTATCAAGTTTTACATTAAGTTTTACACAGTAACATTGAGTTTTATTAGGGTTTGGAATATTGTTTAGCATTGGAATTTTCGCTCTTGTTCTTAATCATTCTTCTGCTATTCTCGGTATTCTTCTGCCCTATTTCAATTCACTTCTATTTCGTTATTAGTATAGAATTGCTAGTTAGATTCCCGAAACCATTTTATTGTTGCATGTTAATTGTTTGTCCCACCGCTTTAATTATGAATTCAGTACTTTTATGCCCTAGTATTATTGTTGTTATCACTTTCAGCATGAGTAGCTAATTAGTTTGTGCTAGGATGTAGGGGAATTATGGCGTAGGCGGCGTAGTATTAAATTGACTGAATCGCGCGTGTCGATCGATCGATTGCCTTACCCTATCGATCGACCCGACCACGTGAGGTTACCTTTCGTTTTAATTGATTTTAATGATGTATTTAACAAATCGAATGCATGCGACCAGTTAGATGCTTAATTTATAACTGACCCATTAGATCGAAAGATAGGGACAGTTATTAGACCACCAATTAAAATGACGAAACTGTGCTGAGATCGAAAGATAGGTATAGTTTAGACCGTTAGTCACTTTTCAGGACGAGAGTCAGTATTAGTGATATTAGGGACTTATAGCGAGATCGAAAGATGCTATTTGTTAAGAGTGGACCGAGAGGACCTCTTGTTTCCCGCCTCACTTGTGTTTGATTCAGACCGACTTAGTATGCTGCGGCCAAAGCCGTAATGAACCGACCATCCTAGTACCCCCTTCTTTATCTGTTTAATCCGTCTTTTTAGTTTATTGTCTTTATTTATTCTTAGCTATAGACCAATTCAACTCAACCCCTACACTCGTTACCTTAGACTAGAATTAGACAGCTAGAAATTACGTCTGCCTCCTTGTGGTTCGACCCTGTTACCACTAGCCTAGGTTATTCTTAATAGGAAATTATAAATATTATTTTTGGTACTCACAACGACGGGTATCAAGGACATTACAACTTGCGGATAGATCGGTACAAAGACCGATGGGTGTGCTTGAGGATGTGCCGGTAAAGGTTGGTAACTTCTATATCCCGGCGGATTTCATTGTACTTGATATTCCGGAGGATCAACAAACACCAATCATACTAGGAAGACCTTTCCTAGCGACCAGAGATGTTAATATTAGTGTCAAGGAGGGGAAACCCACCTTCAAGGTGGGAGGGAATGTTTTTGAATTCTCTTTGACCGGAGCCATGTCCCAACCTATGTTTGAAAGTGTTTACTCCATAGACATGTTGGAAGAAGTTATTGAAGAAGCTAAAGACAAGTGCTTAGGGGAGCATTTGGAGGAAGATTATGAAGCTCTACCACCTATCTTGGATGAAGTTGAGGGTCCAAACCTTCATAAGGTAGATCTCAAACCTTTGCCCCCTTCCCTTGAGTATGCCTATCTCGATGAGGCACACTCCTTCCCCGTGATCATCAATGCAGACCTATTGGCTTCACAAAAATAAAAATTCTTGAAAGTCCTTAAGGAAAAAAAGAAAGCCATTGGGTATAGCTTTGATGACCTCACGAGAATCGATCCTCGAGTGTGCATGCATCGCATTACACTTGAGGATGGATTCACTCCTTCCGCCCAACCTATGAGAAGGTTAAATGAGAAATTTAAGGAGGGGGTAAGGAAGGAAGTTGATAATTTACTTGAGGCCGGAATTATCTACTCCATCTCCGGGAGCGATTGGGTTAGCCCAGTTCAAATCGTCCCCAAAAAGGGAGGTATGACCGTGGTTGAGAATGAGGAAGGTGAACTCATCTCCACCCGACCGGTCACGGTATGGAGAATGTGTATCGATTATGGGAAGCTTAATTCCGCCTCAATCAAAGATCATTTCCCCTTACCATTCATTGACCAAATGCTCGAGAGACTTGCAAACCATGAGTATTTTTGCTTTCTTGACGGTTATTCTGGGCTTTTTCAAATACCCCTCCACCCGGATGATCAAGCAAAGACTACTTTTACTTGTCCTTACGGTGTCTTCGCATTGATGGACAAGAGTTGGTCGTCACACATCCAATCAAACACATTTATATTCTCAACAAACAACTAGTTCCGCATCGGTGGGTCAATTTTCGGTCTACGATGATTACCAACGGCGGGGATACAATTACCCCTCCGGCCTCCACCCTCATACTATCTAGCTCCGGATGGTGGATATCCAACGGACGGGACCTATCTCTACGGTGACATTAACATTCGTCCCGATTATTATAGTGCTCCCGTATTCCCCACCCCGCCTTCCACTCATGGGGAGGGACACAACACAAGATGGTTCGGGGGTGCTCTTTCCATCTTTGGTGAGGGAGGTACTAGTGGCTCGGGAGGAAACACAGGGGTGTTCATTGATATGACTACGGAGACGGGGGACTTCGGCTCGGACATGCCCATGAATGCGGGTGACTTCATCCATGAGTCCGAGTTTTGAACCGGCAATGATGAAGATGATGATCATGAAGACGGTGATGACACCGACATAGAAGAGGCCTAGTAATGATGGCCCTCTTCTCTCCCACTTAATTCAAATGCCAAGTATGATTCCCTAAATCCAAACTTCTCATTCATATTTAAATTTCGTATGCATTTAGTTAGTTGTATGATATGTAGGATAGCCATTCATCTAGTAGCATTCATTTAGACTTGCATTAGATTTCAATTTTGTAATATATTGTCACATGTAGGATTGCATCCATTTTAGCGCAATTTGCATTGCCATTTCAATATTGCATATAGTATAGTTCATGCATTGCATCCCCATTTAAAAACACAAAAAAAAAATCGAAAAAAATTGAAAATTTCACAAAATTATACATTTTAATTCCCGAATCTCCTCCGTACACTATGCACATAGATAAGTGTGGGGAGAAGATTCTATAAACTCAAAAACACAAAAACACGTTCTTTTTCATTACTTTTGCCTCCCACCCACAATTCCCACGTCATCGGGTGTTGTATATAGCAAGTATGGGGAGGAGGCCCAAAAGAAAATACAAAAACAAGCTATTTAATTTCAAAAACAATTCTACAAAACCACAAAAACATGTGTCTTTTACTCTTCCTATTTCCTCCCTACATTTCGTTCCATCGAGGATGATGTAAGTCTTAAGTGTGGGTAGGGAAATATCTACTTTGTATATATTTGTTAATAGTGTACATTTGTGAGTGAATTGTAAATTTGACAAAATTTGAAGAAAAAAATAGAAAAACTTTCAAAAAATAACAAAAATATTGTATTGTATATATATACTTGTTGTTGGCTAACCTTTGGCATAAATGCTAACCATTCGAGGCAAAAAGGAGCTAGAAGACCCGCTTGGTAAACTCCTTCTAATCTCTTACTCCTTTACCGTTCTTTCTTTATATATCTTGCATATTTGAAGGAGAATGAGATTTTTGTGCCTTGGATGTTCCTTTGGGGAACTTTTAGATCGCTGTGTTGGTGTTGATATGCTGCTAGGTTTAGTCAACTCGTTGCATGTTTAATTTATGTTCATTTTAATTTCTGCATGCATTATAATATGTACATATGTGGGTGTTTTAGGATAGGATCAATTGCATCGGTTTGTATATAAATGTGCACAAACGTGGTCAAGGTTGTGAAGTCTATACCCCAAGGATGAGTCAAGTCCCAATTGTGCCTTCCCCCTCTCCGTGGCTTGTACCCGTGTCCATAGGTTAGTTGTGGGAAAGTTTAGGACCGGACTAACGAGTCTAGGCCACCCTGTGAGACCATTGACCGTAGGCTAGACCTAGGTCCCAACCTAGCTATTCTTATGTGAGGATTAGAGCCTCCTAGGGTTGGTACATTCATACCCAACCCTCATTTAGGATTGTGAGTAGGTCTCCTCGCAGGACGTGTTATGTCTAGATGCATAAGTGTGTCATTCCGTCCTTAGACATGATTTACATTTCCTTTTTGTGCACAAGTTATGAAATAAAATTTGTTTTCACATGCATATGAACCTCACATAGCCAAATAGCCTTGTTTTGTCCCTTCCATTATCTCCCTTTTTGATTCATCCCCCTTGAGCTTTAGCCTTTCCATTTGGTAAACCCACTAAATTAGCTACATTCCATATACACCTTTCCTTGATCAAGAATTGGTCTGTTTTGTAGTAGTGTTATAGGAGGTGATTTGGGTCATAATGGTGGATAGTGTCCATATCCACTCGGGTCGAAATTTGGCATATATTTGGTGTTGTACATAAATAAGAGGTTTTGACATTGAAATGAAAAACAAAATAAAAAAGTGAAAAAGTTTTGAAAAATCCAAAAAGAGCTAGTTGTGATTGTATATATATGTGCTAGAAAAAGAAAAAGGCAAGCAACACCCCTCCTCATCATTTTAAGGGGTAGAAAAAGCCGTTTCTAAATAAAGAGGCGATTTGATGTTTTTCTATAATGAGTCGGGTTTACACAATTTTTGCTTGATTTTGGGAAACCGAACTCTTGTTAGTGTTAGTTATTTAGACTATATTAGACTCATCTTATAAAATCAAAATTACTAACTAATTTGATGTAATGGTCTAAATCTACATGCATGCAAATATAAAAAAAGATAGAAATTTCCTTACATTGGAAAATGGCAAATTTGGGCACTACAAAGGTCTCCTACCTTTGTAGTTCTTGAGCTATAAAGTGATGGATGATCCTCCTCTTAAACCAAACCACCAAAATTGATGGTCTCCTTTGGTGTGCACCCAAGAGTAGCCCAAAATTTACTACAAATAATATTAACTAGATATTATTTGAGTATTATGTGTGTATATTTGAGATACTAATTAATATTATTACTTTGATAATATTATTAGTCTACATATATATATATATATATATATGTGTGTGTGTGTGTGTGTGTGTGTGTGTGTGTGTGTGTGTGTGTTTTAAAATACAAGGATTAACAAAATAAGAAGAAAAATATGGTATATAGATGGTGTATATGAACCAACCACAACAAGCACACAAAGACCAATTTTTCTTTAAATTTTCATCATTAGAAATGATGGAAGGAATTGGGTATTTATAGGCATACAAATGTAAAAAATTCACATACAAAAGATAGTGGGAAATGCCAACCTTTTCCACTTACAATGAGTGTATTAATAGTGTATAAAAATCAGTCCAAATGGGCCCCTACGAGTCCATTTCGGTTTTCGACATTTGCCCCACAAATGCTTATAAGTCTTATATTTAATTATCTTATATAATTTAATATTAATTTGATTACTTGACATTTAAATAATACAAATTAACAACTAAGAACCAGTTAACTATTATGTAGTTATTAGACCATTTTATCAATATAAAATGTATCTTATAAACCCTTATTAGCTAATTTTACAACCTCTTGTAAATTTAAATAGCTAATTACCTCCTCAAAATCTATACACATATCGTATAAAATTAATTAATTAACAATTAATTACTAAATTCTATTTATTTATTTATTAATTAATTATCACATAATTAAATAATAAATCCTCTTAGCCCGAGTTCGTAACCCGTCATCAAATAATACATTCACACGACTAATTAAAGGTCAAATAATACAAGGAATTAATTATCTCGTATCTCATACAAACAATTAATTCATTCAATTTGGGCGTCATCCTATAGGTGTGACCTAAAGGGATCAGTTGATCACCGTCGTCACACGACAATAACGTCAAACTCTAGTCAGCCGTGCGTTACCAATTAAAGTTGATCAACTGACAAAAAAATAATATAAATCCCTGATATTCCTTTTATGAGATTTAATATGTAAACGCACTTATTGTGGAGGACACTACTCCAACAATCTCCCACTTGTCCGACACAAGTGTGCACTACCAATTCTCTTGTCCAATAATATCTTTCACTCAATGCAAGATGTCTTTCAGGTCGTTCTTGCACAAGATCATATCATAAAGTGGTTTCCTCGATCCAGAGAATAACTGTCTGACCGGATAATCTACTATAGATCTCATCCGAGCATGGCCACGCATTTCCAGTCACCTCTCTTCGAGTGGCCTTGAGATAAAATATGACATAAATGGACAATCCCGTTGACCTATTTTCTTCGTTCAATACAGATCACAATGACCCAGTAAATGCTCATCGGCCTCCTTTTACGGCGCGACCCAGAACAAAAACCTAAGCCACCGGAAAACCGCACCAACTCAGACAAATAGTCGCGGGTCTAAATAATTGACTCGAAGGAATAATTAGAAATCCTCGCCACGACCCAGCAACAAAAGGACTCAATAAATGGTCACTGTCCGACAAATTGTCTCACAATCTACCTATGTAATCGACCAGCCATCACTATGACTATATGACAGTCGAACTTGTCATATATCGCCTTACAATCTAGTCACTCCGAGACGTCACCTCATTAAGTAACTAGGGACAAAATACAATGTTAATCCAGTTCACTTTAATAGGCTTCAACATTGTCATTACAACCTATTTGGACAAAACAAAGTATTTAAATTCAGATATAAACTGAATACGACGAAAAATATAATTATCATATATGAAATAATAAATACAATATCTTAATTATTACATATCACATAATTTACAAAAGTTCTGGCATTCGTCTCAATACCATCGAAACTACATGACTACATGACTCAAAGACCGATTAACGTTGATCAACTGACAAAAAAATAATATAAATCCCTGATATTCCTTTTACGAGATTTAATATGTAAACGCACTTATTGTGGAGGACACCACTCCAACAGTTAGGGTGTAGACTGTTGGAGTATGTGTCCTCAACAATAGTGCGATCACATGTTTAGATCTCAACTTAAGAATACGTGAGGGATGATTCATTTATATAGTCAACTGATCAACATTAATCAGTAATGATTGGCTAACTAGAGTTTGACATTACTGTCGTTTGACGGTGGTGATCAGTTGATCCCTTAAGGTCACACCTAAAAGACAATTACAGTAATAGACAAATTGATTAATTGTATGACGATACAAGTTAATCAATTTCTTAAAATTGAACAATTCAATTGTGAGAGAGATTATTTATATCTTATTGTAATTTGATTAAATAAGATTTGTTTTTGTAATTGAAATACTTTATTACTAAAATTGATTATTGTTTGTGAAACAATTGAGATAAGAGTGAATGGTTAATTATAATTACAATATGTTGTGGATTATAATTAAATGACCCATTTTATTTATGTGATCAAGTATCACTAGTCAATTTGTTATATGTAATTTAATTAATGTATAAAATGATATTATTTGATAAATATGCATTAAATTAATTAATAACATGTAACATACTACATGTGACATATTGTGTGACAAATGACAAATTGACAAAATAAAATGGTATTCTATTTTATACATATGGACCGAAATAATGGAGGTGGAAGGTGTTAGTGGGTGATATTATTTTATGTGATAAAATTTAAATAATTACACCTACACCTTCTAGCCTTACACACCTAAAATATTGAGAAGATTAAAAGGAAAAGGAGATTCCATATTTTGGCATCTACCCCTTGACTCCCACCGGTTTTCCTCCTCTTTGTTAAGAGAATTTGTTTTCTTATTTACTCGATCATTATTCATTATTCATTCTACATGCATTTCTCTCCTTCTCTCACAATTCTCTCTAAAATGGTTTAGAAACCTTATAAATTGTTCATCATAAATTATAATCACATTATAAGATTACTAGTGTAGTAATAAGTATATTATTAGAATTAATTTAAGGAGACTACTATATTAATCTAGTTAATTAATATAATAGTTTAAGGGACTTGTCTTGGGTGCAATCAAAGGAGGATCTCTACATTGGGATTTTGGAGGATCATCCAATAAATTTTAGATCAAGAACAAATAGGGAAGGTGACCTTATTTGTGCCCAATTTTTCGAGCCATATAACAATGTAAGAGACATTATTTTTCTTATTTAATCTCTTATTCAGTTATGCATGCACTAGATCTAAAGAAATAACAATTAAAATGCTAATTTGTTCACTATTAGAAGAGTCTAATAATAGGTATTTGAACCTAACAATTGGTATTAGAGCACAAGATGTTGCATGCATAATCGATTTATAGTTTTTTCGAGTTATTTGTAACTTAATTAAAACTAAAAATTTGTGATTTATTAGATTAAGTCACGAAATCATGATGCATGTTATATATTATGGTCCTAAAATGTTTTTAGGTCATTTTTATGATTTATGGTATTTTATTGCTCATTTTAATGATTTTTAGTGATTTTATTACATTTTTATGACTAAAATGGAAATTAAAATGCTAAAAATAGTTAAACTAAGTTTCTGACCTTGAAATTTTTATATGACCTCACATGCATATTTTACTTATTGTATGTAAAATTTTGTATTAATGTGATTAATATTGCATGATTTATTGTTTTTATGAGATAAAAATGAATTAAAAGGAGGTAAAATGGTTAAATATAGTTAAACTTCGAATTGGGCCATGAAATTTTAATATGTTGTCACATGCATGTTTTAATCTTTGTGTGAAAAAATTGAAATGAACTTGATTCATTTAGCATGATTTATGAATTTTTAGAGTAAAAATGGCATAAATAGTGACTATTTTAGCATAAATAGCTAAAACGAATTGCATGGCATGAGAAAATTATTTTAGGTTGAATTTATATCCTACTTATCAGATCTAAAGTCATAAAATTTATTAGATTATTTTTTGTATACTTTATATGTTTTATTTCGTAAAACCGATAAATCGCAACTATATTTTCTCAATATAAATTCGAAAATTTTAACCATGATTTTTGACATTATGAGTGTGATGGAATTATTCCAGAATGTTCAAAAATTTAAAATTCAAAATTCAAAATTTTAAATTATTGTAATTTAATTTGGATTTATTTCATAAATGTTATGATTTTAAGGTAAAAAATGAGCATAAAATTAAATCAAGTTGAATTATTGTCAAAAATTGAGTGATGATTAATTTTTGAGTCCTAAGAGTGTTAGGATAATTAACTTGAGCTTAAATTTGATTTAAGTATTGATTTGTGATTTTAATAAGTTATTATCACGCATTTCCATAAAACCGGGTTATATAAAGAATATAAGTTAAATAGGGCAATTTGGCACATAATTTGGCATGATAGACACATATTATAATGCTTCATATTTCAATTGTTGAATGACTTTTTATTTATCTAATTTTGAATTATGTAATTTTATCTTAGTATGGCCTTAGTTTTAATCGATATTACCCGTAATGAAAGGGAATATTGATTCGGTTGTAATTTAATGTGATCTCGTATCACTTTTATTTTTACTAGTTTTTCATATTACAAATGTATAATAGGAATAGCTTTGTATTTTTATTATTATTTGTAATCATAGAGTTTCTTCAAGACGGTGCCATTCGGAAAGGCGTTCCGACAAAGACGGTATTCTTGGGAGGCGTGCCACTTGAAGATTCAAGGGACCAAAGGAGTTGGTTTCCGAATATGTAATAGATTATTTGATTTTCTATTTTAGGAAGGTCATACTAGAAATTTATTTTTATTGCTTTGCATTTCTTTTAATATGTTGCATGCATGCATTGCCAAATCGCCATAACAACACATGCATATCATATCGAGTAATCGACCGTGTCAATTATAATTATCGTAGTTCACCGCTTTAGTTCACTTAAAACGTGATAGATAACAAATTGGCAAGACCTCTCACTTAATAATAATTAAGAATTAGCCTTACCAAATAGTAGAAACCATGAGTCCCACTTTCATAAGGAAGTAGGCTCGGCTCACCGGGGTGCTAAACTTGTTACGTTGGGTAAGTGGGTAATAAAATATTATTACATCGAAATTTGGATTGAGCTCAACAGAAGTATTCGTGACCGTAGTCGCATGTGTTCCGGGCTAAAGATAAATATTAAAGTAATTTTATCGACCGAGAGTTCTAGAAGTAGAATCGATTAAAGAGTTAATCCACCGAGTTATATTGATAAGGGATGAATCGGCTGACCGTGCCCGAATTGATATGAATTTGGATCTCAGGATCATTTATAATAGTTGGGTAGAGGTCACTATATAAATGCTTAAAACTTGTTTAAAGTGTTTACGAGTATGATTAAAATGACAAATGTTAATATTTCCTTTACCTCCATGTTTGTAGTTTATATATCGCAATGGATCCTACAAATGCAACAACACCTATTACCATTGAGTCTTGTCATAACTTATTTGACGATATTTGCTCCAACAACAATCTCGATACAACTAGAGAGCTTCATTTTGGGATCGGTTCCGATGGAAACCTTAATTTCATTACTTCCTCCATACCTCTTACTATGAGTAGATCTTTTGTGAATGTGTCTCGGGAAGACCATCTCACAAAATCTATGGGATCCTTATCTTTGGAAGAAAAGGATGCCGAAACTAGTGGAAGTCCTAGCAAGCAAGCTCTTGCAACTAAAGGAAAATGGTTCAAAAGGAAGGGAAATAAAGGTAGAAAATTCAACAATGGAAATAAGATGGCTAGTGGGACTACCAAAGGAGCCAAAGTTGATGATGAATGCCATTATTGTCATGACATGGGACATTGGATGAGGAATTTCCCCATATATTTGGGAAATATTAGGGATGGACTTGTTATTCCAGTCGGTAAAATTCCTTCTGAAATTTATGTTATTGATGTAAATTTTACTTCCACCACAACGTGGGTATTAGATAACGCTTGTGGTTCTCACCTTTGTAATCATTTACGGGGGCTAAGAAACGTGGAAAAGCTGAGCAAGGGCAATGTTCATCTCCGACTTGGGAATGGAGCTAGAGTAGCGGCCACATCCAAGGGAACTTATGTACTTGTTCTAGCAAATGGATTTGGGTTATATTTGCATAATTGTTTTTATGTACCTTCTATTTCTAAGAACATTATTTGAGTTGCTATGTTAGACATAGAAGGCTTTAATTTTGCCATTAAAAACAATTGTTGTTTTATTTCTAGAAATGACTTGGTCATAGGCCAAGGCTCTTCTATAAATGGCATTTATGTTCTAGAGACTTCAAATCCAAGTAATGACATCTATAATATACAATCCAAGAGACTCAAATCAAGTGATCCAAATGAATCGTACATTTGGCATTGTTGATTAGGTCATATTAACGAGAATCGCATTAAAAGATTAGTTTCAACTAATGTTATTAAACCATTTGATTTTCAATCCTATGGTACATGCGAATCCTGCCTCCTAGGCAAAATGACTCGCAATCCTTTTAGTGGTAAATGGACTCGAGCTAGTGAACTATTGGGCCTAATACATACCGATGTATGTGACCAATGACTATCACCGCTAGGGGTAATTATGACTACTTCATTACCTTCACCGATGATTTAAGTAGATATGGGTATATATACTTAAATAAGTACAAGAGTGAAGCTTTTGAGAAATTTAAAGAATTTCAAAATGAAGTAGAAAACCAATTGAACAAGAAGATAAAAGCACTACGATCCGATTGTGGTGGAGAGTATCTTAGTAATGAATTTGATTCACACTTGAAAAGTTGTGGCATTGTGTCACAACTCACTCCACCCGGTACACCACAACTTAATGATGTTCCCGAGAGGAGAAATCGAACCCTACTAGATATGGTTCGATCTATGATGAGTCAAATCGAGTTACCCGACTCATTTTGGGGATTTGCAATCCAAACCACAATAAAATCATTGAAAAATAGTCCAACAAAAGCAACCGAAAAGACTCCATATGAGATGTGGAAAGGAAGGGTTCCTAATATATCCTATATGAAGATTTTGGGATATAATGCTTACATCATGGTAAAGACCGACAACAAGATAGCCTCACAATCCGAAAAATGCATCTTTGTAGATTACCCCAATACCTCCCGAGGCTATTACTTCAACAAACCTCATGAAAACAAAGTGTTTGTGTCTAGTGAGGCCGTCTTCTTAGAAAGTGAGTTTATTTCTAAGAGACAGAGTGGGAGAAATTTTGAACTTGATGAAGTTCAAGAGCCACAAACCGAAGTGGAGGCACATGAAGACGTTCCTTCGTCATCTAATTCGGTTATTATTCCTCAACCGAGGAGGTCGGGTCGAGTAACTCGCCATCCTGATAGATACATTGGACTTATCCAAGAGGATGGGAGTCTTGATGTATTACTTTTAGAAAGTGACGAGCTCGCCACCTACAAAGCTGCAATCTCTAGTCCCAATTCAGCTTTATGGCTTGAAGCCATGGAATCCGAAATGAGTTCTATGCATGAAAATCAAGTTTGGAACTTGGTGGATTTGCCTGAAGAAGCAAAACCTCTTCAATGTAAATGGATCTTTAAAGTAAAGAATGGTATAGAAGGACATGATGATGTCTACAAGGCTAGGCTAGTGGCAAAAGGTTTTACCCAAGTTCATGGTCTTCACTATGACGAAACCTTTGCCCCCGTAGCCATGCTGAGATCCATTTGGATATTATTAGCGATCGCCGCATTTCATGACTATGAAATATGGAAAATAGATGTCAAGACCGCCTTTCTAAATGGGCATTTAGAAGAGGAGGTGTATATGATGCAACTTGAAGGTTTTGTAGATCCTAAAAATCCTAACAAAGTATGCAAGCTTAAGAGATCCATTTATGGTCTTAAGCAAGCATCAAGAAGTTGGAACCATAGATTTAATCATGTTATAAAATAAAATGGTTTTACTCGAAGTGTTGAGGAACTATGCTTATACATGAAGTTCAGTGGGAGCAATGTTGTGTTCCTAATATTGTATGTGGATGACATACTACTTATTGGAAATGACATTCCAATGTTATCCTCCGTCAAGGAGTGGTTGGGAAATCATTTCCAAATGAAGGATTTTGGAGAAGCACAACGCATATTAGGTATCCAGATCTATAGAGATAGACTCAAGAGGATATTGGCATTAAGTCAAGAATTTTATGTTGACAAGGTTCTTCGACGCTTCAACATGGATCATTCTAAGAGAGGCTTAATTCCTATTGGTAGTGGGATAATTTTGAGCAAGTCTCAATCTCCCTCCGAACCCGAAGATGTTGAACGCATGAAGTTGATTCCCTATGCTTCCGCTGTTGAATCAATCATATATGCCATGATATGCACTCGTCCAGATGTCTCATATGCTTTAAGCATGACTAGTAGATATCAAGATAATCCAGGTGAGAGTCACTGGATAGCAGTTAAGAACATCCTTAAGTACTTGCGAAGGACTAAGGATTCTATCTTAGTGTTTGGAGGTGACTCCGAGCTATGTGTTAAGGGTTAAACAGACTCGAGTTTTCAAACAGATAGAGATGACATGAAATCCCAGGCTGGATTTATATACATGCTCAATGGTGGTGTCGTAAGCTGGAGAAGCTTCAAGGAAGCTGTGATTGCGGATTCTACTACGGAGGCTGAGTACGTTGCAACATCAGAAGCTGCCAAGGAAGCCGTGTGGATTAGGCAATTTTTGGAGGGGCTAAGGGTAGTTTCTACTGCCAAAGATCCTATCACGATCTTCTGTGACAATAGTGGGGTAATCTTTCAAGCTAAAGAGCTCTAGTCTAGCAACAAGTCTAGACATGTACTTAGAAAATTTCATGTAATTAGAGATTTCATTGAAAGAAAGGAAATAGCGATTTGTAAAGTTGGGACGGATGACAACATAGCTGATCCTTTAACCAAACCTTTATCGCAAGCTAAGCATGACCAACATGTTATTTCCATGGGTCTCAAACGCATGCCAAGTTTGTATTAGATTATAAGATATGAAATGAAAAACTTTGTTTTTGGTTTATATGTGATAATCGCATTTGTAGTTTGAGTTTCTTTGTGCAAGCTCATTTATTTATTACTTTGTTGTATCCAAATGGGTTGTTGAGACATATGAATCCCATTAAAGTGAACTGGATTGACATAGTATTCGCCCCTAGTTACTTAAATGAGGTGACGTCTCGAAGTGACTAGAGTGTGATGCGATTGATGGCAAGTTCAAGTGTCATAGAGTCATATGGGATGACTAGTCGATCACATAGACAGACTGTATGGGACACTCTGTCGGGCAGTGACCGCTTACAGATTTCTGGTAATTCATAAAGCCTGGTCGTAGCAAGAGCTACTATAGTATTCTTGTGAGTCAATTCTTTTGACTAAAGACTATTCGCCCAAGTTGGCACAAATTTCTGAATGGCTTTGATTTATACTCTATGACTGTCGTAACTGAAGTCAAATGAGTACATTTTGGGTTATGATGAACTGTGGCTAAACGAAGGGAACAGTGTGATAAGAATTATCCACCCCCTTGTCAGGGTTATTTGAAATCTCAAGGCCACTCGAGGAGTAGTAAACTAAAAATGCGTGGCCACGCTCGGAAGGTATCTACGGTAGATAATTCCAGTCAGACAGTTACTCTTCAGATTGAGGAAACCACTCAAGATATGATCAAATGCAAGTATGACATGCGAGACACCTTGCATTGAGTGGGAGATTGTAATAGGACAAGAGAATTGGTGACGCACACTTGTCTCGGACAACTGGGAGATTGTTGGAGTATGTGTCCTCAACAATAGTGCGATCACATGTTTAAATTTCAACTTAAGAATACGTGAGGGATGATTCATTTATATCGTCAACTGATCAACATTAATTAGTAATGATTGGCTAACTAGATTTTGACATTACCGTCGTTTGACGGTAGTGATCAGTTGATCCCTTAAGGTCACACCTAAAGGACAATTCCCTTAATAGACAAATTGCTTAATTGTATGACGATACAAGTTAATCAATTCCTTAAAATTGAACAATTCAATTGTGAGAGAGATTATTTACATCTTATTATAATTTGATTAAATAAGATTTCTTTTAGTAATTGAAATACTTTATTACTAAAATTGATTATTGTTTGTGAAACAATTGAGATAAGAATGAATGGTTAATTATAATTACAATATGTTGTGAATTATAATTAAATGACCCATTTTATTTATGTGATCAAGTATTACTAGTCAATTTGTTATATGTAATTTAATTAATGTATAAAATAATATTTATTTGATAAATATGCATTAAATTAATTAATAACATGTAACATACTACATGTGACATATTGTGTGACAAATGACAAATTGACAAAATAAATGGTAGTCCATTTTATACATATGGACCGAAATAATGGAGGTGGAAGGTGTTAATGGGTGATATTATTTTATGTGATAAAATTTAAATAATTACACCTACACCTTCTAGCCTTACACACCTAAACTATTGAGAAGAGTAAAAGGAAAAGGAGATTCCATATTTTGGCATCTACCCCTTGACCCCCACCGGTTTTCCTCCTCTTTGTTAAGAGAATTTGTTCTCTTATTTACTCGATCATTATTCAATATTCATTCTACATGCATTTCTCTCCTTCTCTCACAACTCTCTCTAAAATGGTTTAGAAACCTTATAAATTGTTCATCATAAATTCTAATCACATTATAAGATTACTAGTGTAGTAATAAGTATATGATTAGAATTAATTTAAGGATACCACTATATTAATCTAGTTAATTAATATAATAGTTTAAGGGACTTGTCTTGGGTGCAATCAAAGGAGGATCTCTACATTGGGATTTTGGAGGATCATCCAATACATTTTAGCTCAAGAACAAATAAGGAAGGTGACCTTATTTGTGCCCAATTTTTTGAGCCATATAACAATATAAGGGACATTGTTTTTCTTATTTAATCTCTTATTTAGTTATGCATGCACTAGATCTAAAGAACTAATAATTAAATTGTTAATTTATTCACTATTATAGGAGTCTAATAATAGGTATTTGAACCTAACATAGACGTTGCTCATTTGTTGAAATAAGAGGAGTATTTTCAAATTTTTCCAATTTGAGTTTGGTTTATGCAATTTTTGCATAGTGTTAGTTATCAATTATATGTTAGGGCATAGACGTATCTCATATGTTGCAATAAGAAGTGGGATGTGATGTGTTGACAATTCTTGATTTGAACTCCACATATCCAAACGGTGCTTGCAGCAATCCCTTTCGTCCTACTCCCTAGCCCCGTTACATCCCTTATTTCATGATTTGTGCATTGTTACATTTTGCATCTCATTTGGACATAAGACGGTCTTACACATTAGATTGCGGACACGTTCTCACGAGTCGTAGTAGGAGAGTGTTTTGGTTACTTTTTGTACAAAAAACACCCGGAATTTAAATGAGAGACGAGTGAAAACCGTGAGGAGGTCGTTGACTTAGGTCCCCTTAGTCATGGGTCTTTTGGTTAAATCTTGTGTTGGTTTTATAATTCTCGGAGGTCTAGTCCCTCTTTCCTCTTTGCCGCTCTAGAATCCGTTTCTTGAGCTTTATTGGACACAGTAGGGTTGCCTAGGCCACGCCTAGGGGGTTGACACCTCCATTGAGACTCTGAGACGGTATTTCCCGACCGAGACCACGTTTTTGAGCTGAAAACTCGGCCACTTAGATGAGGAAAGTGGACCATTTTATTAGATGCATTCTATTACTTGCTTTTGTGCTCCCATGATTGGATGCATCGAATTTTTCTTGCAAGCCCCCACTTGCCTTACGAGTTGTGCCTTACCTCATAGGCATGACTACGTGAGTTGAAGGGACGGAGGAGGCCCGTTAATTGCCTTCCATCGGATAGTATTAGTATAGTTAGTCTATAGTTATATAAGGGTCTCGCTTTGACTAACCCACTTACTCGGGGACGAGTAATGTTCAAGTGTGGAAAGGTTTGATATAGGATTCATTTGCACCGTTTTCCTTCTCTATTTTCATACTTTCCGACTCAAATCGAGTCGGTTTTATACGCATTTCCTTGCATTTTATGCAACGATTCCCTAGTCTATGATATTATGCCCCTCTTGCAGGTTTTGAGGCGGGGATGGAGGGATCGGAGCAAAGGAGATGGTTTGATAGACTAAGTGCAGAAGAAGGAGGAAGAAAAGCTGAGCTGAGCTCCCAGTGTAATACTACGGTTTTATGTGTCTTGGGGTACTCTATCGAGAGAAGCTTACTCTATCGAGTAAGTTGGATTTTATGCAAAACAGTCGTCTGCCTGTAGGGTACTCGATCGAGTAAGCTTGGCACTCGATCGAGTAAGGGTCACTCGATCGAGTAAGTGACTTACTCGATCGAGTAAGTCGGTTAACAGGTGATTTGCGACGGGTTTGTTAATAATGTGGATTAATATATATTAAGTTCCGTCATCTTCTTTAAACACTTTTACAAAAACCTAAATCACAGTCAAGAGAGATTTCAAGTTACGTTGTCTTGTCCCTTCGCATTATTAGTAAATCCCAGAGCTTGAGGTGTCGGTTTTCATTGTTCTTTATACCGTTGTGATCCTTGCGTCGTGGGTAAGTTCTACATATCATTTTTATATCATTTGGTTAAACCCTAATTTGGGGATTTGGGGGTTTTTATGATTATGTGGTTACGGTAGTGATAATATGTATGTATGTATAGGAGGAGGCTTTGTTGAGGAGAGGTTCTGAGTAACTGCTTAGATCGTCTGATTTCGTGTTGCTTTCCAGGTAGGGTTTCCCTACTCAGTATTAGTTACATGATGTGTGTGGTGGTTGTATTGTGGTTATTGATTAGTTATATTGCTGGTGATTGTGACGGTTGTTGGTTTGTATTGTTAATTGTGTTGTATAACTGTCTGTGATATTCGGGGCGCGTCCCTGGCTGAGTGGAGTCACTTGCGGGAGTGGCTTCACTCCTTTGGTTTGCCCTCTGTGGAACCTGCCACAGGAAGGGATGTGCACATTAAGGAAACTTGGGTTTATCGCTCAGTGGTTGATGAGCAGGGATTTGGTGGGTACGGCTGCGGTCCCCCCACTGGCGGTGTGGAGTTCTTGTTGCGATGGGTACTCTGGCAGGACTACACACTTTGGTGTGTAGTCAGTTGTGTGGAGATTGATTATGGAGACTGGAGCTTGATGTGTTGATTGAGCTGTTTGGCATTTGTTTCATTGTGGTTTGTATCGTGTAATTAGTACCGACCCCGCTATTTGTTTTAAAAACTGTGGTGATCCATTCGGGGATGGTGAGCAGTTTTTGAGCAGGTATGATATGATGCATATGGGATAGCTGGGATGAGTCATCACGTGGCTGTTAGAAGAGTCTCCCGCTGTGTCAGACGATGTCTTATAGTTGTGACAGTTTTGCTAGTAGACATTTTGAGTACTTTGTATTTCAGTTAACAGTTTTGGGTTTTGAACATGTAATCACTTAAACCGTATTTTATCTTTAAATTATGTTTCTTCATTGTCTTATGATTATCATTTCCTCGGGTAACCGAGATGGTGACTTTCTTATACATAAGTGGTCCTGGTAAGACACTTGGAGTACGGGGTGTCATAAAGTGGTATCAGAGCGACGATACTGAAACCTGTAACCAATGAACCTAATGAACATAGGGAGTCAAATTAAAATGAACCCGGGGTAGAAGTTGTAGGAGCTAATGCAAAGGCTTGGGAGACGTCCTAAAGTCGCGAACTCGCCTGACAATTTTGAACCGGTCACATGGGGTGCGTGTCGGAATCGCATGTGTTATCTTCTTGTTTGTATGTCTATATAATAACATGTGGTGAATCGGTGGATGTATGAATGTGGGGGATAGGAGGTGTGGAATGAAGATGATGAGTATGTAACTTGTATGTTAGATGAATGAAGCATGTTGTTTATTTTATAATGTGGCATGTTAGAAATACGGAAGTATAGTTGTTTTGTTTGAGTATATGAAGAGTTGCGTATATATATGTATATTGTTTTTGTTGTTGTTATATTGGTAGTATAAAGGTTATATATAAAGTTGGGAAAGAAAGATAAGCATGCGGGTAGTTATACGAGTCTGCATGACTCAATCGAGTGGGGGGCACTCGATCGAGTAGGTGAGAGGCTCGATCGAGTGGGCCTGACTCGATCGAGTAGGTAGTTTTGTGTTTTCTGGGCAGAAGCAGGTTTTTGGGCGCTCGATCGAGTAGGTAGGGGCACTCGATTGAGTGGGGCCAGCTCGATCGAGTGGCTAGTAAGCTCGATCGAGTGTGTTTTTGGGAGTTTTCTAATCAGGTTCTGGAGTCGAGGTACTCGATCGAGTAGGTGGGCAACTCGATCGAGTGACCTCAACTCGATCGAGTAGGTGTGGGGGCTCGATCAAGTAGGTTGTATACAGGTCATTGTAGATACCCAGTATCTGCTGAGACTCCAACAAACATCCGATGATTATCGGACTATAACATGTTTTGGAATCGCGGAGTTTGATCGATAGTTTGTGTACGACTTTATGTCGGAAAACATAAAACGATTTCGAAAATAAAACATTTTAAAACATTTCAAAAATACCTGGAGTGTTTAATGCACGACGACGGGGTCGGAATGACACTAACTAGAGTCAAAACCGACACCGGACCAAAAACCGACTCAAAAGCTCAAATCCCGACTCCAACAACGAGTCAAACCGAGTCAACCACCAAAAACAAAACATTTCAAACCTTCTACCTTAAGTTTTCCCGGATTCATGAATGGTCAAGTACCAAAAATGTGACTACAAACCTAGGATAGAAAAAATCATGATTGCGTTTGTTGTGAAAGCAACAACTCATCTTGAAGAACCGCGACGTGGCTCGCGCCTCTTTGAGCAGCCCAGGTGGCCACGTCGCTCAAAACTCACACAACCACTCATTCTCCTATAAATACCCCTTAAATGCCACCTATTTGAGACTTACGCGAGTGTCCGCCCCCTCTTTTCTCCCTTAAAATTCTCGACTCGACTTCTTAAGTCACAATCCGACGCGTATTTACGACCTACCGATCGTAAATACAAGCCTTACACATTGTTTGGCACCGTCATCGTGCATTAAATCACTTGACCGACCACTTCGACCACTACACCATCACAAATATTAAAACACTCTTTTTACTTACCAAAACGGTTTTAAGCCGAGTTTTTTCCGATCAAACGAGTTGTTACACTTACGTCGGTCACTCGCCATAACCAAACATGTAAGTATGAGGGTGTAAAAATCCTCTTTTATTTTTTTTTTCATTCGTTTCATGACTATAACATGCTAAAACGTGCATAACATGAACCAAAACATGGAATAAACGAGCCAAAACTGATTTTTGGTCTGAGGCAGAAGCCCCTTTGGTTCGCCGGCTAGCCCGCGCCTCAATGGGGCGCCCAGGTCAGAGATCAACCATGTTTTTTATCATCATTTCCCTTTAATTCATTTTCATATTTGTAATTGGTTTTGTTTTACCATTTCAAATATTTTCGAATCCTTTTTTATTTCATTTGTTTTAACCATAAAGCATTTTTCACCCTTGGTTCCATATACCATGACGGTTAAATCCGTGTTTTGGTGATAATATTTTGTTAATAACATTTAAAAGGTATTTTAAAACCTTTTATTTCATTTCTTTACATTTCTAAAACCAACATATTAGTCACCAACACAAAGTCGTCCTTGGTTCTACATACCATGCCGGATTTTAACCCGGGTACGATGATGAGTATCGACTAATTACATTCAAATGGACTTAGAACAATTAGTCCGTAATTATTTTCAAAACTATTCATGTCAAGTTTGTCAAATCGAACCCAGCACCGAATATTATCAAAATAATGATAATTATTCGAGTCTAGTTCTTCAAATCAACAAATGTGGTCTAAACAACCCCTTCAAATCAAACCGGGTTCAAATACCCATTTTCAACACGTTTTATAACGCTTTCTAAAAAGTCAGAACACTGCACATAAACCGTGGGCTAACCCGCGCCTAAACAGGCCCTCCGTTTCTCATTTTCAAAACCAAGGAGAGGCCCCTTACACCGCCGGCTGGCTCGCGCCTCATGTAGCCGTCTGGTACAGGACCTGTTCCCTTCCAGCATTAGTCTAGGATGATCCCGACTCCGGTTAGCCCGGATACATGATGGATCAGACGACTATTATTCATTCAAAATCATGTTTACAAAATACTAAGACAAATGGATCATGTTATGCATCATAAACCTAATACGGTAAATGGATGTTTAATTTCCGTCTTGCATGCAAATCAACCATTAATCCAACCCGACATCTTATACTTGATACTTGGATTAAATCAACTGACTTAGAAAGCTCTCACATGTTAGGTTTAAATTATTGGATGCGCATTCATGCATTTAAACCGTTTTATCAACTTTTGCATTAAACCAACCAAGATCGATCAGTAGAGGCCGCTAACGCGGGCGGGATTGGGTGTCTGATTAAAGGGCTTCCCAATACGAACCTTCACCTCTTACGCAGAAACTTTGGATAGTGGACGGCCTTATCCAGGGCGTACGAGAGTCATTCTAGAGATAGGATGCTAAAGAGGGACGATTTCCTTATCTTTAGTACCTATGTCAAACGCTGCTTTGTGCTTCGATTTGACAGAGGTATAAAGTGGAATTCGAACGGGTTCCAAGTATCCCACAAATGCTTGGTGGCGACTCCGAACATCTCTAATCGTTTCGAGACCCTTACCGAGACGAAACCGACCGATCTAAAACGATCCGGTCGAAAGCATTTTTACGCCGCCGAGCGTGGCTTTCAAAAGACCGCTGCATGTCCACAGATTGGCCTGGCGTGCAGGTGGCCCGTGACTACGGACTGGCGGGTGGACCCCCAAATCCACGAATCGAGACGTGGCCCATGTCCACAGATTGGCGACTCCGCTGGGGATAACTAGGACACTTACGTCTTTGTGATCCCTAGATGGTGAGAGTCGAACGAGGTCTTGGTTGGAATGCATTAATTGATATTACGGTCACGGTCGGGTTCCTTGTCCGGGCCCATAACCTAACCCTTTTCGAGCAATTGGCTCGTCTCGTCGGCGTGAGTTTTCTCATCCCCACGTTTTGAATCCCGATTGAGTCAAGCATACCATTGACGTTACACATTTCTGTTTCGTCAAAGAGATTTCATCACTTTCGAGCACGAGGCTAGGGCACCCTCCTTACACATTTTGTTTGGATTGGTATCCCTCTCGCAAAATTGGGGTTTGATTACTTGGTATGTAACCCACCCTCTTAAGCCAAAACCCGTGTCAGCATAATGCATAATATAATGAACTGTGAGTGCTTATGTGCTACTTGATCATAAGTCCTTCCGTGTCATTTTCAAAACTTTCAAAATCACCTTTTGCGCCGTTATAATGGCCGTTTCAAACCTCGGTCTTTCGCCGACTGTTACACGCCTATCTAGGCCGTCGTAATGACGATTTTCAAACCCGGTTTTTATAACCATTTCAACACGCCCTTCTAGGCTGTCGTAATGACAATTTTCAAACCCGGTTTTTTATAAACATTTCAACACGCCTTTCTAGGCCGTCGTAATGACGATTTTCAAACCTGGTTTTCAAAACCATTTCAAATCACCTTTTTTTACGCCGTTATAATCGCCGCGTCTAGACACGGATTTTAACCCGTTTCGCGCCGACAATGGCTCTTTCAAAACCCGAGAAAAGCACACAACCCTTTTCTCGAGACATTTCGAGATCTCGAGGACCATGCACCGTCCCCGAGACCTCTTCAAACATTTCAAACTCGATTTTCAAAACATACAATTTTGAATTTTCAAAAACCGTCTTGGGAGACAATACCTTGTTTTCCGAGCCGACTCAAACTCAAAAACCGTCTTTTGAAAATAAACTTAAGACAAACCTTTCAATTAACTGACTTGCGGAGATCTCTATCTTCGGAAGCCGTCCATAAAGCGACAAATGAATCTTTTTGAAAATTTTTATTTTCGAAAACTTCAGTCCACCATTCCAATTCCGCCTCGTGTCTATCGAGTCGAAGCAAACGTACTTATGGGACTTTACTTATGAGTCGTCTCACCACGAGACCCATCCAATGGTGTCGCGCCATTATGTTGGACTCGTGTCAAAAATTCGGTCAACACCGTCACGTCATAAATCGAGTCAGCACCGAGGAGCCACACACAGTCACCCTCGTCTTGTTGAGTCTCATCTTTGTCTCATCCTTTGCATTATCTACGTTCAGTCTTTGAACCGTGTCGGATTGAGTTATAATGTGAGCCGTTTTTTCTGCCTCAGAGCCATGGCCCCGTCTTCCACTTCATCTAACAACAACGATAACAACAGAGATGTCACGACTGATCAACTAGCCAGCCTGCTCACCGTTCTTAAGGTCACCCTGGATCGCGTCGAGACCCGTATCGATGCCCTGGAGAACAAGGAAACTGGAGAACATAATACTCCACCTCTGACTGAAACTGAGAAGAGGCTAAAGCTTTTGGAAGAACATCTCCTAGCCCGGGGCAACAATATCCATCTTGAGAACAACCGAAGGTTCGAACCTGTTGGGGATTAATTGCCTGACAACTTTACCCTAACTGATGTGCCTAAGTTCAAAGGAGTGGAGGACCCGCTCAATCATATCCGCGCTTTCAAAGACTACATGGCCATTAAAGGGGTCAAACATGAGCTTTTTACCCGGATCTTCCCATCCTCCTTGGAACCGATCCCTCGCCAATGGTACTACTCCCTTGATCCGAAAAACCTTACTACTTGGGATGAGGTCGCAGTTGAGTTTGCTAAAAAATATGTCGACAATGCCGAAATCCAGGCCAATACCCATACTCTCGAGGTGTTAACCTAGAACGACAAGGAGGGGTTCACCGAGTTCTTAACCCGTTGGAGGAGGGTGAGTACTCAACTTGTCAGTAAGCCGAGTGAATCAACTTTGGTGGAAAAGTTCGTCAACAATCTCCGCCCAGTTTATGCCAACCTACTGAGGTATCAGAATATTAAGACCTTCTAGGATCTGCAAATTCTGGGGACACGTATTGAAGATGACCTCCGAAAGGGTGTCTTGGCCAAGACCACTGACAGAGGCTACCAAGGATCTACCTCAACCGGATCCCGTCCCTACGGCCAAACAAACAAGATCGATGAGGTTAACCTCGTTGAACCATCTGCTAAGAGAACTGAGCGCCCCCAGAGTGTGTTCACCAACATAGAATCGACTTATGCAAGTGCTATGAAGAGGCTCATGGACCAGGGGAAGTTACAACCGATCGGACCCACCCCGGATCCGACCGATGCCAAGAAGTCCCGGTTCTGGAACCCCAATGCCTACTGTCAGTATCATCAAGGGAAAGGGCATGATACCGAAACCTGCTTCAAACTCAAGCACATCATCCAAGACATGATTGAGATAGGAGATTTGCCTTTACCCCCACCGACTAAGCCGAAAAACAAAACGAACCCTCTGGGAATCCACGCCATCTCTGACGATGAGCCGACTCTGGATTGCTCTCATCTCATCCTGCTAGTCGATGATGAGGTGAATGCCTTGGAAAAAGACCTGTCGGACGGGGTGTTTGTGTTTAGTGCTGCCACTATGCTCACCATGTTCCAGCAGGTCGAGGAAGCCATAGCCAGTCTCTCTGAGAGAATCACCCGACTTGACGATGCGTACTGTCAACTTATCTTCAATCCTCCACCACCGCGCCCAAGGGAGAATTCCCCGAGCGTTCAAAACTACTCACACCAGGATGGATTGCTCCCGCGACCATTCTGGCATGCACCTCATGAAAATAATCCTCACAAAAACTACCCTCACAATAACTACCCTCATAAAAATCACTCCCACAAAAATTTTCCTCACAAGAGCTGCCCACCGAGGAATACCCCTCCAAGGTACCCTCGAGACTCTGAAGTTAATGGCATCTGGAGAGATGATGATGAGGATGTCTATATCATCCCAGGGAAAGCGAAACGAGCGAAAGAGATCGGACACCTCACCCAGTCCGGACGCCCCTATCAGAACCCGAACAATCCAACGGTCGTTCAAACAACGAATGACCAAGTTGTCCCGGAGGTAGACACTCAACCAAAGGCTCCTGAGAATTCAATCCTGAAACAGCTTCAGAAGGCAAAAGCCGAAATCTCAATCTGGCAACTAATCGCAACGTCCTTTGAACATCGACAGGCTTTGCTTCAGGCCTTGGGAAAACTAACCGTGCCCTCCACCTCTTCCCCAGAAGAAATAGTGGCACACATGACAAGGGACGCCCCTGATCTGAACAACCCAATCGTTTTCTCTGACGAGGATATCCCTCCGTTCGGAGCCAATCATAACCTGGCCCTGTATATCACCGTACAATGCCTCAAGAAAAATGTACCCATGGTCCTCGTGGATGACGGATCCGCGGTGAATGTCATTCCTCTCAAGACTGCTCACAAGCTGGGTATTAAGGAAGATGATTTGGTCCCGACAAACCAAGGAGTACGTGCCTACGACGGCACTCGTCGCAAGGTCGCCGGGCTTATCACTTTGACTGTCGCAACCGGACCACTGGAAAGACAAACCAGTTTTCAAGTGATCGACATCGACGCCTATTTCAATATGCTCTTGGGACGTCCCTGGATTCACGCCGTTAAGGAGGTTACCTCAACTCTCCACCAGAAAATCAGAGTCCTCTTCAACGGGAAAATGATCACAATTCCTGCTTCCCCGATCAAAGCTGTCATGAGAAGGGGAATATCCTCCCAAGCCATCGAGGAGGATGACAATGAAATGTGAGGATTCCAAGCTGTGAATGCCATAACTGATGAATCAACACCCTCTGATTGTGACCCGTTCGCCAACCTCACAGTCAACCGTATCATGATGCGCCAGGGTTACTTCCCGGGTTTGCCGCTCAATCCACTGAAAGATACCTCGCCTCCCCTGAAACAGGCTAAGGTCCCCAACATTCCCTTCGGACTGGGATACGAGCCTACCGATGAAGATATCCAGGAGATGAACCTTCTAGTTCGAAAAAGCAAGAAGCACGGAGTTATCCTCCGTCCCTATCATCTGACCCTCAACGGATACTTTGTCCCCGAGGGAGAGTCCGAGCTCTACCATGGCTTTCGGGAGCCAATCTATGACTCTGTGGCCAGGGCTAGGTACCCAGGAGTGGAAGTCTTCCAGGACTGCTACTTCATCCCCGACAACATCGAAGCTGCATCTACTGAGTCTAACTCGTCACCGTGCCTCGACGGACAAGCTGCCACACTCCTCTTTGGGGAAGATAACATCAAGCACCTCGACTATGAGGACATTATCAACATCGCCCTGAAGGACAACCAATTTGATCCAACCGCCTTGATCTCCGACACTGACCCGGAGAAAGCTACCCAAGGCTGGAAGAAGACCATCAAGTGGACCGATCGCCAAGGCCGCATTCTCAAGATCACAACTGAAGAAGGCCCTATGTTCAAGGAGGGAAGCGAAGAAGGATCTGAATCTGAGTCTGAGTCGGAGTCACAGTCTGTCATGGCTCCTAACACTCCTGATGTCCCAGTCAAGGTCCCCTTCCCGCTGTTTTATCACAAAGTCGTGGCTGATTCAGAGGCTGAGTCTACTAGGGTCACCCCCACTCCCATGAAAGGTGACAACCTAGAGCCTGTTCCAGGGGCCGCCTCTTCTGCCATGTCGCCTCTGACTGACCACGAGATGTCTGCCCTGTCTGAGCTTTTCGCTCGTGTCAACTTAATGAACGCTAAGTTTGCTTATGACTCGTCTCATTTAAACTGCAATACAATTCTGAATGACTATGAGGAATTTGACTTGAGTGACTACCCACCTCACCTAGCCAAAGAACTCGACAAACGGGAAACCAGAACCCTCATCATTGAAGAGACCGAACCTATCAACGTAGGAACCAACAACACACCTCAAGAACTTAGGATAGGGACAACCCTGGACCCCTCGGAAAGACAATAGTTCATTGACCTCCTACACGAGTACAAGGACGTATTCGCCTAGTCCTACAAAGATATGCCTGGGATTGATAGGGAGATTGCAGAGCACCGGATACCCATTAAACCCGGAGCTAAACCCGTAAAAGAGAAGCTACGTCGGATGCGTCCTGAATGGGCCCTGAAAATCAAGAAAGAAGTGGATAAACAGTTCAAGGCTAGTTTATCAAAGTGTCTGAATACTCTGATTGGGTGGCCAACATTGTGCCCGTACCAAAGAAAGACGGAAGAATTCGGGTTTGCGTCGACTTCAGGGATCTGAACAAGGCGAGTCCAAAGGACGACTTTCCTTTGCCACATGTTAACATCTTGGTGGACAATACTACCGAGCATGCCCTCCTATCCTTCATGGACGGTTATGATGGGTACCACCAGACTAAAATGGCTGAGGAAGACATGCACAAGACAGCATTCACTACACAGTGAGGTAGATATTGCTACACGGTCATGCCTTTCGGTCTCATCAACGCCGGAGCTACCTATCAAAGAACCGCTACTACTCTCCTACATGATATGATGCACAATGAGGTAGAGGTGTATGTCGATGACATAATTGTCAAATCAAAGGAACGGGACGGCCACATCAACGCTCTCTGTAAATTCTTCGCTCGTCTGCGGAAATATAACATGAGACTAAATCCTCAGAAGTGTGCATTCGGGGTCACCTCCAAAAAACTCTTAGGACATGTCGTCAGCAAAAGTGGCATTGAGATTGACCCAACCAAAATCAAAGCCCTTCAACAAATGCCTCGGCCTAGGAACGAGAAGGAGATTAGGGGATTTCTCGGTCAGGTCCAATACATCAGCCGCTTCATTGCCAAGCTCACCATGATTTGTGAACCAATCTTCAAGAAGCTTCGCGCCTCCGATCACACCGATTGGGACGATGACTGCCAAAAGGCCTTCGACAGGATAAAAGAAATCCTATCCAAACCTTCTGTCCTCATGCCACCTCAACCAGGGATTCCTTTATCCCTATACCTGGCTGTTACCAACACAGCCATGGGAGCAATGTTAGCACAAACAGTTGGCAACGAAGAACGAGCCATCTACTACATCAGCAAAAAGTTTATTGAGTACGAGACGAGGTATACCCAACTGGAGAAGACATGCCTTGCTCTAGTATGGTCAACAAAGAAGCTGCGGCATTACATGCTCAGCTACACGGTCCACATCTACTCCAAGATGGACCTGGTTAAATATATCTTCGAAAAACCCGTACTAAACGGAAGGCTGTCTTGGTGGACACTCATGCTGTCCGAGTTTGATCTCCAGTTTGTACCCCTCAAGGTTATCAAGGGAAGAGCAGTCGCCGATTTCCTGGCAGAAAATTCCGTCAACGAGGATCCAACGACCGACACATGGTCACTTCCTGACGAAGACATCCTTTGTGCCGATTCTGACGCATGGGACCTATACTTCGATGGTGCATCTAATCTGAGAGGCTTCGGGGTAGGAATCCTTCTAATATCACCAAAGGGAGAACATGTTCCGATCTCGGTCAAGCTAGACTTCGCCGTCACCAACAATGCCGCTGAATATGAAGCATGCCTCATCGGCCTACAAGCGGCCATCACACTTGGCATCAAGAGACTGAGGGTCCACGGCGATTCCTCGCTCATCATCAATCAGGTGTCTGGATCATGGAAAATCCGATCTGACAGCTTAGCTCCCTACCGAGCAAAGATCAATCAAGAGGCCGAGTTCTTCGACCAAGTTGACTACTTCCACTTGCTGCGAGAGGAAAACCAATTTGCTGATGCCCTGGAAAAACTTGTCGCGCTCGTCAACATACCTGACGACATGACATCGATGCCTCTATGTGTCGAGAGAAGGAGCGAGCCAGATCACATTTGTGCCATCATCGACGACGAGGAAAGCCATGATGAACCTTGGTACCAAGCCATCCTCAACTACAAAACCAAAAACGAATTCCCTCCCAACTCTGATCAAAGAGGACAAAGAGCCATCCGTTTACTTGCATCACAATTCGTGATAAACAAAAACCAACTATACAAAAGAACGCACCAAGGGATTCTCCTCCTTTGCATTGACCATCACAAAGCCAAAAAATTCATGAGAGAGGTTCACGACGGAGAATGTGGCCCTCACATGAGCGCGATGATGCTTACCCGGAAAATCACGCGGCTAGGTTACTATTGGACCACCATGGAAGCCGATTGCCGCAATTACGTCAAACATTGCCACAATTGTCAAATCTTTGCCAACATACAACACATACCACCATCCCTTCTATACACCATGGCCTCACCCTGGCCTTTCTCAACCTGGGGCATCGACATCATCGGGAAAGTCAACCCGGTAGGCACTAAGGGGCATTGCTTCGTCCTCGTCGCCATCGACTACTTCACCAAATGGGTGGAAGCGCAGTCATATGCAGTCTTGATCGCCAAACAAGTGGCCCAGTTCATTCAAAACAACATCATCTGCCGATATGGGGTACCCCATGAGATCATCAGCGATCAAGGGTCTCACTTCCGGGCGGAAACTCAAGCTTTGCTAGACAAATAAAAAATCAAACGACATCGATCATCCCCCTACCGCCCCCAAACCAACGGAGCGGCGGAGGCACCTAACAACACTCTTGTCACCATTATCAAGAAAATGCAAGACAACTACCGCGATTGGCCGAGCAAACTCCCATTTGCACTCTGGAAATGCCGAACCTCCATTCGAACACCGACAGGCGCCACACCCTTCTACCTAGCATACGGTATGGAGGCGGTTCAACCTGTAGAGTTAGATGTCCCTTCTCTACGCATCCTACTAGAGAGTCAAGGGCCCGAGGCGGAATGGACCCGTCAAAGGTACGAGCAACTCACTCTTCTAGATGAACAGTGACTCAACGCCTTGCACAACGTCCAGTTATACCAACGACGTATACAACGGGCATTCAACAAGAAGGTTAAACCCAGGAACATTCAGGAGGGCGACTTGGTCCTCAATTCAGTTCGAGCACCGTTACCCGTCGATCCGAGGGGGAAATTCAAACCCAACTGGGCCGGGCCATACATGGTCAAGAAGATACTTTCGGGGGGCGCATTGAGACTGAGTGACCTAGATGGGGAGGACTTTACAAACCCGACCAACTTGGACCAACTCAAGAAATACTACCCTTGAACCATAGCAACCAACAACCTAGCCTAATTTTACAACTAGCAACCACCTCAACCCATTTTCAAGTCAAGTTCCTCAACATGTTCTGATTTGAAATTGCATGTTTTATCGAGTCTAAGCTACGACACCTTGCCCATTTCAAAGGTCCTTTGATCTGTCAAAGGCAACATCCATTTGCACTAAAAAAAAATCCCAGAACTACGAGCATGGTTTGATTTCACCTCTTCAGGTGAATACGTAGGCAATCCCTCTTATGCATGATGGATACAACCACAAAACCCAATCAAATTTACAAAACGTTTCGAACTACGATCATGGTTTGATTTCACCTCTTCAGGTGGATACGTAGGCAGTCCTTTCTTACAGAAGAAAGATACAACCATCCTCATAATCAAGAAAAATCACCCACATCAACTTTCAAAAAAAAAGGGAAAAACATTCCCTTTCCTACAAAAAAACAAAATAAATGAGCCTTTCTCCCTTCCCACAAAACTTCACTTTCCCAAGTGCAAATGTTTAGGACGATTCAAATTGAATTGCCTTCACCAAATGGATGGAAGAAACAAGCGTTCACAATTTTCGACACGAGCAATCCTCTTATTTAATTAATAATGGGAGGGATTACAAATTCAACAACAAACAAGGCTCGGCAAGTCTACAACTTGTCAAAGCTAAGGTGTCGACTAAAATACCTCACATAATAAAACTAGCACAAAAAACACAAAACATAGCTAGTACAACATAATAAAAACTCACAACAATAATACAACATTATAAAAAAATGGATAATGGAGGTCTTCACTCTTCCATTCTACCCTTGCCTTTTCCTTCGGGGTACATCTTCCCTTTGTTCTTCTTGTTGGCCCGCCTAGCATGGGTTTCCTCTTCGGAACGGATCCTCAACGGATCTACAACGGCAACGGCCTTCGGTCTCTTGCAAGACCCCATGGTCGGCCCAAAAGAGCCCATGCACGGCCCATTACATTCTTGGGACCCGAGCTTCTCCTCTTTGGTGGTCTCACCACATCCGAGCTAACTCCATCAACATAATCCTCAAAGAAGGCACGATTGGCCTTGCCAACCTCTCGATACTTCAAGTCGACAACCTCGTCCTTATGGTATTTGGACCTCTCTTCCAAGGACGAAGCTCTTGACCACTTGACATAAGCGAGAGTCACCCATGTCGTGGCAACGGGGTTTGGTACCTCCCAAAGTGGCCGGGTGGCCCACCACCTTTTGAAGATCTCCACAAGCTCGGAGTTCCGGAAAACATTCTCTTGGACAAGAGTATCTTGAGCGGGCACCTTTTGTTGACGCCCCATTTGCCTCATGAGCCTTTCGGGATAAATGAAGGAAACAACCTTCAAACCCACCACCATCAAAGAGCGAGGACTAGCACCCGAAGCGGGCAACCCCGTGAAGGACCTCAAGTGCCACCACGACACCACCCAACGGATATGAGGACCACCCTCCTCCGCCAACCTTGCGGCCCAATAAGCATCGGTAGAAGCAAAACTGTCGGGGTACAACTTCTTCCTCATGGTAAGGTGACGGAAGGAATAAGAAGAAGAATCAACCGGAGGCTCTCTATACCTTAGCCTTTCCAATAGCCACACTTGGAGGATCCTTGGGGATCCGAAAGAAGGAGCTTCTCCACAAGAGCCTTCCTTGTCCAAAGCTTGGATGATCTCCCCAAGCACCGACCATGATGGATCTCTACCATGCTCCATTTGCTCAATCACGTGAATAAGGGTCATGCTACCATAACATTTTGGCCCCTCCTTCAAGACATCAACAAAGAGGTACACATGGACAAGACAAAGGCAAGAGCCCTTCTCCTAGCCACCTCCGAGACATTAGTATCCAATCGATTTGAAAAGACGTTGATAAGAGCCAATTTATCCACACCATGAGGAGCAAGAAGAAAGTTGATTTGGCTTGTTGACAAGCCCAACATGGAACGGAATTTCTCCTTGTAGCACAACCGAGTCGGAGGAAGCACCGGAACACAACCCGACCACCCACCAATGGCTCCAACTTCTTCGGCAAGAGGACAAAGCTCACCCTTTGGGAAAACGAAAACATGATGTTTCGAATCCCAATACCGAGAACATGCTTTAAGAAATGAAGGTTGCACCTTGACTTGACGAAGAACCAACAATTGACCAACTCTCATGCAAACGAGTTGATACTTTTCGGGAGGCGACAAATCCCGGCACCATTGTCGCTATGCGTTCTCAAAAGCGTCCATGAAATATTTTGTGTGGAAGAAGAAGAGAAAAAGAGGAAAGCTGGCTTACATCGCCAGGAAGCTCGCGCCTCATTGGGATGATTCAGGGCATTTTTGTGTTTCCTCACACTCACATTTCCTTGTTTTCGCGTTTCACGAAATCCGACACGGTTTCCATGATGCAGCTTTAAACATACGGATTTTTCTTTTCTTTTTTTTTTTAAGGGGGGAAGGTCTAGTCGCCCCAATCCGCGACAGATCGTTTCCATGTCAGCCGAAATTCCGAAATTTTTTTCGCTTTTTCGCAATTTTCCATCAAAAATCAAAATCGAAAATTGATAACACGACGTCAGTTTTCCTCAAAATTCAAGCACCCATAAATTCGAGTCTTGACCTCAAGAATCAAAAATCAAATATACTCGTAAAAATCTATTTCTAAAATTCATCCTGACGGTTTGAGTTTGAATTTTTCGAGTCGCAAATCAATTTCAATAATTTCGATGCAATTTAATTCACGACACGAGTTAATTGCTCAAATTTTCAAATCAATTCCTTTCAAATTCCGAACGTGACGACTTGTCGCGGAATTTTCAAAATTCATTTCAATTTTCAAAACTCAATTCTAACTTCGAGTCATCTCGGTTAATTTTTTGTTCTTCAACCAAATGCTTTTACGTGTTTACGTTTATGCGTATGTGCTATCTGTTGCTTGTTTTCTACACTAACGATGCAGGAACTAGTGCAAAGCAAAAGGAGAATCAACAGCCGACAACGCTCCTACGAAACACAACACAAAAAAAAGCCAAAAATCACAAAATAAACCACAATAAAAAAACACATATATACAAATCGCCTAACGCAAAATACATCGACACGCGTTTGATACGGGCAACTGACCGTACAAACAGGATCCAGTACGGACATCTATCATACAGACACTGGCCTAAGACAACGAACTGGGGGCTATCTGCCACCTACCAAACTAAGCACTCTCTATCCCCTCAAATAGAAAAGAAAGGGAGCAACATAAGAGACAGGGGAGCAACAACGGAAGCACAGGTGGTTACCATGCTCCACGACAAAAACAAAAATGGTGCCTGGCAGATTTTGGACAACACGACAACAGAGGACCGTAACTTAGCATGTTACCTCGATGTTGAACCCCACTAAGCTGAATTCAACAGCAATCGAAAGCAGCAACATGGGATAACACACTCATACTGAACCCCACTCATCGGACATCCGGACCTCTGCAGGCAACGACCAATGATCGATACCCGATCATTGGCCGGGCAAAGGCCGCCAGGAAGAAACACAACCAAGCCTGTAACAAAAAACAGTCGTCTTCCCCCCTCCAGGATTGTCTTCCTCCTCCAAAGCCTCCACGGCGGACCCCATAGGTCCCAAATGATACTCTGCAATAAAAAAAAAACAACAAACAAAAAACGTCAGCCGAAATTTCGGCATTACGACGGCATGAAATGGACAAGTCCAAAAAAAGCAAAAAAAAAAAACAACAACCTGCAAAACAAAACAAGGGCAATCTTGCCCAAACCCAGCTAAACAAAACAGCGACAAAACCACTCACAAAAAAAAACAAACAAACACAAAACTACTCGCCCCTCTTTTCAAGCAAAAGACGAGTCAAAACCACAAAAAAAAAACATTTCAAGACCCCTACAAGGTCCGCCAACAAACCAAAATACATTCCCGACACAATGGGGTATCTTTCTACCGCTCAAAAAGGCAATTCATACGCTAATTTTAGCCTAAGTCGGTCAAAAATTCAAAAACGACCGCAAAAAGGCAAACATGATTTTATCACGCCTCAAAGCGACCTAACCTACCAATGAGGTCCATTTCAAGGCAAACTGACTCAATTCAAGCCCAAACAGGCGATTATTTTGTCAGACATAAGACCGTCACAAAAGGCAAAAATTCCAATCTTGCCCACAATACCCAACAAAGGTCCATAATGGCAAATATGGTCTTTCCCGACTACAATGCAACCTAGTGGGACCCATTATCCAAGCAAATAAACTTGGCATTGCGAAATGAGACGGTTTCTCACCTCACTCACGTTTTTCGAGCATAGGGAGCGGGAACGGGGACCAAAATGCAAACTAAAAGCACCCCTATACTCCTAAACAGGTTTCTAACCTAATGCAAGCATCAATTTCACTCGAAATGGGCTCAATCAAAAACGCCCAATTCGATTTTCTAGGGTAAAATTCCGCCCTAATTCAATCAAGCTGAAGATCAACAAATTTAAATGAATTCGTGAGGGAATGCATACCTTGAGATGACATTGTTGTTAATGGCACGATTGGAAGCGAGCTAGAAGGTCCAACAATGGCGATCTTAGCTTGTTTTTGTCGAAATGTGAAGAAGACGAAATGGGAATGAGATGCAGCCTGGACTCGCGTCCTTTATAGAAAAAAGGGAAGCCCCTTTGATTTGCAAGAGGGCTCGCGCCTCAATCAGGCGTCCCTTTGCTTTTTCACCGAAATTTGGGCTTTGGCCCAATTTCACATATTACACTTCGAATTTTCATCGACGATATTAAAGGTCGTCATTTTCTCAAGAAAATAGTGAAAATTTAAATGTGCTATTTTCGAAAATTCCAAACGAAACGGCGATCAAAACCGCCAATTTCAAAAATAATGGTGAAATCAAAATTCACTATTTTCCTTCAAAATTTTAGCGAAAATTCAAATTCGCTATTTCTTCAAATTTTCAAACAACGGCAATTAAAACCGTCATTTTCAAAATGATAGCTGGAAATTAAATTCCACTACTTCCACCACACGTGTCAACGGCGGCACATAAACCGTCACTTCAATTAATAGTGAAGATTCCAAATTCACTATTTCCATCAAATGTCAACGGCGGCACATAAACCGTCACTTCAATTATTAGTGAAGATTCAAAATTCACTATTTCTTTCAAATGTCAGCGGCGGCACATAAACCGTCACTTCAAACGCAATAGCAAAATTTAAAAATTTGCTATTTCCTTCAAAATTCGAATTCAACGGCAATCGAAACCGCCACTTCAAATTCAAAAAAGGAAGAACGACGAACGGTGAAGATTCCAAACTCACTATTCCTTCAAATACCAGCTGGGGGCTTCCTTGCGGAACCCGCTCATTTCAAAAACAGTGATAGTGAAAATTCGAATTCACTATTTCCACAGCGGCATCATGAGTTCACTACTTTCAAAACAAGCCCATTTGACGCGGCTATGCTCACGGTCCGTTAACCGACCGCCATGGCTGGCGAGCCTTTGTCCGCAAACACTCAAGGACACTTCCCGAAAATGCCTCGGGTACGTTTCCTTATCATGGCTGGCGAGCCTTTGTCCGCAAACACTCAAGGACACATCCCGAAGATGCCTCAAGTACATTTCCTTGCCACAGCTGGCGAGCCTTTATCCGCAAACACCTCAAGGACACATCCCGAAAATGCCTCGGGTACATTTCCCTATCATGGCTGGCGAGCCTTTGTCCGCAGATACTCAAGGACACATCCCGAAGATTCCTCGGGTAGATTTCCTTGCCGCAGCTGGCGAGCCTTTATCCGCAAACACCTCGAGGACACATCCCGAAGATGCCTCGGGTACATTTCCTTGTCATGGCTGGCGAGCCTTTGTCCGCAGATACTCAAGGATACATCCCGAAGATGCCTCGGGTACATTTCCTTACCACAGCTGGCGAGCCTTTGTCCGCAAACGCGCAAGGACATATCCAAAGATGCCTCAGGTATGACTCCTTCTTATGGCTGGCGAGCCTTTGTACGTAGTCTAATGGACTTTAAACGACCCGCACGGACAGTCGACAGACTCTAAATTGTTCCCGACGACAGGTCCTTGGCTCGTACCCTCGAGTCGCCTTGGCGTCGCTCTTCCCGACGGCAGGTCTTTGGCCCGAATCCTTTCGAGCCGCCTCGACGTCGCTTGGGTCTCCAGGTTGTAATCTTCGATTGATCTGGGGGCTCTACTTTGACTTTCGCCCTGTCCAAGCCTCAGTTAAAGTGGGGGCCCTGTAGATACCCAGTATATGCTAAGACACCAACAAACACCCGATGATTATTGGACTATAACATGTTTTGGAATCGCGGCGTTTGATCGACAGTTTGTGTACAACTTTACGTCGGAAAACTTAAAACGATTTCGAAAATAAAACATTTTAAAACATTTCAAAAATACCTGGAGTGTTTAATGCACGACGACGGGGTCGGAATGACACTAACTAGAGTCAAAACCGACACCGGACCAAAAACCGACTCAAAAATTCAAATCCCGACTCCAACAACGAGTCAAACCGAGTCAACCACCAAAAACAAAACATTTCTAACCTTCTACCTTAAGTTTTCCCGGATTCATGAATGGTCAAGTACCAAACATGTGACTACAAACCTAGGATAGAACAAATAATGATTGCGTTTGTTGTGAAAGTGACAACTCACCTCGAAGAACCGAGACATGGCTCGCGCCTCTTTGAGCAGCCCAGGTGGCCACGTCGCTCAAAACTCACACAACCACTCATTCTCCTATAAATACCCCTTAAATGCCACCCATTTGAGACTTACGCGAGTGTCCGCCCCCTCTTTTCTCCCTTAAAATTCTCGACTCGACTTCTTAAGTCACAATCCGACACGTATTTACGACCTACCGATCGTAAATACAAGCCTTACACATTGTTTGGTACCGTCATCGTGCATTAAATCACTTGACCGACCACTTCGACCACTACACCATCACTAATATTAAAACACTCTTTTTACTTACCATAATGGTTTTAAACCGAGTTTTTTCCGATCAAACGAGTTTTTACACTTACGTCGGTCACTCGCCATAACCAAACATGTAAGTATGAAGGTGTAAAAATCCTCTTTTATTATGTTTTCATTCGTTTGATGACTATAACATGCTAAAACGTGCATAATATGAACCAAAACATGGAATAAACGAGCCAAAACTGATTTTTGGTCTGAGGCAGAAGCCCCTTTGGTTCGCCGGCTAGCCCGCGCCTCAATGGGGTGCCCAGGTCAGAGATCAACCGTGTTTGTTCTCGTCATTTCCCTTTAATTCGTTTTCATATTTGTAATTAGTTTTCTTTTACCATTTCAAATATTTTCGAATCCTTTTTTATTTCATTTGTTTTAACCATAAAGCATTTTTCACCCTTGGTTCCATATACCATGACGGTTAAATCCGTGTTTCGGTGATAATATTTGGTTAATAACATTTAAAAGGTATTTTAAAACCTTTTATTTCATTTCTTTACATTTCTAAAACCAAACACATTAGTCACCAACACAAAGTCATCCTTGGTTCTACATACCATGCCGGATTTTAACCCGGGTACGATGATGAGTATCGACTAATTACATTCAAATGGACTTAGAACAATTAGTCCATAATTATTTTCAAAACTATTCATGTCAAGTTTGTCAAATCGAACCCAACACCGAATATTATCAAAATAATGATGATTATTCGAGTCTAGTTCTTCAAATCAACAAATTTGGTCTAAACAACCCCTTCAAATCAAACCGGGTTCAAATACCCATTTTCAACACGTTTTATAACGCTTTCTAAAAAGTCAGAACACGGCACATAAACTGTGGGCTAACTCACGCCTAAACAGGCCCTCCGTTTATCATTTCCAAAACCAGGGTAGGCCCCTCACATCGCCGGCTGGCTCGCGCCTCATGTAGCCGTCTGGTACAAGACCTGTTCCCTTCCAGCATTAGTCTAGGATGATCCCGACTCCAGTTAGCCCAAATACAGGACGGATCAGACGACTATTATTCATTCAAAATCATGTTTGCGAAATACTTAGACAAATGGATCATGTTATGCATCATAAACCTAATACGGTAAATGGATGTTTAATTTCCGTCTTGCATGCAAATCAACCATTAATCAGACCCAACATCTTATACTTGTTACTTTGATTAAATCAACCAACTTAGAAAGCTCTCACATGTTAGGTTTAAATTATTGGATGCGCATTCATGCATTTAAACCATTTTATCAACTTTTGCATTCAACCAACCAAGATCGATCAGTAGAGGCCGCTAACGCGGGCGGGATTGGGTGTCTGATTAAAGGGCTTTCCAATATGTACCGTCACCTATTACTCAGAAACTTTGGATAGTGGACGGCCTTATCCAGGGCGTACGAGAGTCATTCTAGAGATAGGATGCTAAAGAGGGACGATTTCCTTATCTTTAGTACCTATGTCAAACGCTGCTTTGTGCTTCGATTTGACCGAGGTATAAAGTGGAATTCAAACGGGTTCCAAGTATCCCACAAATGCTTGGTGGTGACTCCGAACATCTCTAATCGTTTCGAGACTCTTATCGAGACGAAACCGACCGATCTAAAATGATCCGGTCGAAAGCATTTTTACGCCGCCGAGTGTGGCTTTCAAAAGACCGCTGCATGTCCACAGATAGGCCTGGCGTGCAGGTGGCCCGTGACGACGGACCGGCGGGTGGATCCCCAAATCTACGGACCGAGACGTGGCCCATGTCCACATTCGTATGCATGTTTTGGGATATGGTATGAGTGTTTATGTTTACCTTTTCTTATATAATTACAAGATGCTGCCAAAAAGAACCGCCTTGTATGCTAGAGCTGAGAGTATGACCGTGGATGACATAGTGAAGATGTTGGAGCACCAAGATGGTTTTACGGAAGCTTTGAAAAGAGTGGGAAAGGATAAGGATGCTGATCACTCCAAAATCAGCATTCACATAACTAGGTTCAACCCTAAGGAGTATAACGGGACTGGGGCACCAATTCTGCTGGATAATTGGCACATAGAGATGGAGAACATTCTTGAGTTAGTTCATTGCCCAGAGGAGATGAAAGTGGAACAAGTTGCGTTCTACTTGAGGGAAGCGGCCGGTGAGTGGTGGGATAAGGTTAAGGTGAGTGTTAGGGAGATGTATATGAAGCAGGGGCTACCTACAATACCTTGGGATGAGTTCAGGAAATCTATGAGGCGTGAGTTCATGCCGGAATATGTGAGGAGTAAGTTGAGAGAAGAATTTGATGATTTTAAGATGACATCTGATATGACGTTAGATGAGTACTACCGTAAGTTTAATGAGAAGTCCAGATATGCTGAGGGCATGGGGCTGAGTGAGGAGAAACTAGCTTTGAGGTTTGAGAAAGGGTTGACCCCCAAGATTATAGAGAAGTTACCCGGTGGGAGTTCTTACAGATGTAAAGGAAGTCTATGAGCAAGCCGGGAGGGCTGAGAGGTTGGTTAAGATGACCAGGGAGAGGGGTGCTGAGAAGAGGAAAGCTGAGAGCGAGGGTGGTGGTCAGTCCAACTACAAGAAGAGTAACCATAATCAGGTGAGAGCATGTTTGCCGGGTTTGGGGTTTAGTGCTGGGGCTTCATATGGGCGTGGCCGTGGTAGTGGTGGTGTTAGTTGGGGTATGACCTGTTATAAATGTGGCGGTGTGAGCCACAAGAGACATGAGTGCACCAGTGCGATGATTGGGGGTTTCCAGAGACCGTCACATGGGAGTTTCTCACAGGGTCCTACATAGAGGTATACTAGTAACAGGCCGGCTAGGTCATGGAACAACAGGGGAGGTCAGAGAAACAACGATGAGGCTAACCGTAATAGCAGTAATTCTTATCAGAAACCGGCTACAAACACCAACAACAACCAAGGGTTGGGTGCTAAACCGACTACCTCAGCTAGTACTGTACAGGGAGGTGGACAGAAGACCAGTGGTAAGCTGTTTATGATGGAGAAGAAAGCAGCTGAGAATGATGCCCACGTTATCACCGGTACATTTCTTGTTAATGGAGTTTTTACCTTTGTTTTGCTTGATTCAGGAGCATCACAGTCGTTTGTATCATCGAGTCATGTTAAAAGGTTGGGTTTGAGTGAGTATGAGTCTGTAAGAGAGGAAGTTTTTATACCTTCGGGTGAGTTTGTATCTTGTGGGAGGTTGTATAGAGGTGTGTCCATGATAGTTGGGCAAGTTGATCTACCTGTAGACTTGTTGGAGTTTCCTTTAGATGGTTTTGAGATGATAGTCAGGATGGATTGGTTGGGAAAGTACAAGGCTAAGATAGATTGCCATCAAAAGAGAATTTCTTTGAGAGGTCCTAAGGGGATTAGTGTGTCTTATCGTGGGTTTGTTGTCAAACCCAAAGTTAAGTTGATTGCAGCAGTGACCTTGAAGTCCTATCCGAGGAAGGGGTGCCCGTTGATCTTATGCCCTGTGAGGGATCATAGAGTGGAGAGTCCGACGGCTGAGCAGATACCAGTGGTAGGAGAGTTTCCAGATGTCTTTCTAGAGGAGATTCCGGGGTTGCCACCGAAGAGGGAGATAGATTTCAGTGTTGAGTTGAAACTGGGAATGGGGCCAATCTCCAAGGCACCGTACCGTATGGGTCCTAAGGAGTTGGAGGAGCTAAGGAAGCAGCTGGATGATTTGATTTAGAGGGGATACATTAGACCTAGTGTATCACTGCGGGGAGCACCAGTTCTGTTTGTGAAGAAGAAAGATGGGAGCTTGAGGTTGTGCATCGACTATAGGGAGCTGAACAGAGTGACAGTAAAGAACAAGTATCCGTTGCCAAGGATAGATTATTTGTTTGACCAGTTGAGTGGTGCAACAGTCTTTTCTAAGATTGATTTGAGGTCGGGCTACCATCAGGTGAAGATTAGGGAAGAGGACATACCAAAGACGACATTTACATCGAGGTATGGTCATTATGAGTATGTGGTGATGCCGTTTGGGTTATCAAATGCACCTGCCGTGTTTATAGATTTGATGAATCGGGTCTTCAGTCAGTTCTTGGATAAGTTTGTGGTGGTTTTCATAGATGACATCTTAGTCTTTTCTAAGACTAAAGAGGAGCACGAGGAGCATTTGAGGATTGTGTTGCAGACCTTGCGAGATCATCAGTTGTGTGCCAAGTTGTCCAAGTGTGAGTTCTGGTTAGAAGAGGTTTCTTTTCTGGGGCATGTGATTTCAAAGAAAGGGGTAGCTGTGGATCCTGCAAAGATTGAAGCAGTTACCAAGTGGGAAGCACCAAGGAATGTGGCTGAGATCTGGAGTTTCTTGGGTTTAGCGGGGTATTATCAACGGTTCATGAAAGATTTCTCCAAGATAGCTAGACCTATGACAACTTTGATGAGGAAAGAGAACAGATTTCCCTGGGATGAAAGTTGTGAGACGGCGTTCCAAACATTAAAGGAGCGTTTGACCATAGTTCCAATCTTAGCATTGCCTGAAGGGAGTGAGAACTTTGAGGTGTATACGGATGCTTCAAAGAATGGGTTGGATTGTGTGTTGATGCAGAATGGGAAAGTGATTGCCTATGCTTCTAGGCAATTGAAGCCTTATGAGGAGAACTACCCTACACATGATCTAGAGTTGGGTGCAATTGTGTTTGCTCTTAAGATTTGGAGGCATTACCTATATGGGGCGACCTTTAAGGTATTTTCAGATCACAAGAGTCTCAAGTACATCTTCACTCAAAAGGAGTTGAACATGAGACAGAGGAGGTGCATGAAGTTGATTGGTGATTATGACATGGACATCATCTACCATGAAGGAAAAGCCAATGTGGTTGCAGATGCTTTGAGCATGAAGAGTGTGCATTCTTTATGCACAGCTATATCTTTGATGAGATTGAGAGATGAGGTGGGGAAGTTCGGGATACATATGATCCAGAAAGAGGATGCTAGGGTAGATTTGACAGTGGAGCCAGACCTTTATAATGATATTCGCAGTAAACAGGCGTCGGATCCCAATATTGAGGAGTGGAGAGCTGGAGTAGAGAAAGGGACAGTGTCTAGATTCCCTATTCAAACAGATGGTATTGTGAGATTTGATGGGAGGTGGTGTGTTCGTAATGATGAGGAGTTGAATAATTTGATCATGACAGAGGCGCATTGCACACCGTATTCGGTACATCCAGGCAGTGACAAGCTATACAAAGATTTGAAGAAGACTTTCTGGTGGCCTGGGATGAAGAAAGAAATAGCTTAGTTCGTGGCTCCTTGTTTGACATGTCAGAGAGTGAAAGGGGAGCAGCGATGACCACAAGGTAAGATTCAGTCTCTTGAGATACCTGAGTGGAAGTGGGAGTCCACTTCTATGGATTTTATCGTGGGTTTACTGAAGAGTAGTCAACAGGGTAACAATTGATATGGGTTAGAGTGGATCGACTGACCAAGTCAGCTCATTTTGGCCAATGAAAGATACATGGACTAAGACACAGTTAGCTATGGCTTATCGGAAAAACGTGGTTAGACTGCATGGGGTGCCTAAGGACATAGTATCTGATAGAGATTCGAGATTCATCTCACGGTTTTGGAAAGAGTTGTAGAAGTCTTTGGGAGCTACCTTAAAGATGAGTACAACATTTCATCCTGCGATAGATGGACAGACTGAGAGGACCATCAAGACTCTAGAGGATATGTTGCGAGCTTGTGTTATGGATTTTGGTGGTAGCTGGGAGCAGAGATTGGATTTGATTGAGTTTTCTTACAACAACAGCTATCACACCAGTATTGGCATGGCGCCATTTGAGGCTTTATATGGGAGGAGATGTAGGAGTCCGATTTGTTGGGACGATAGTGATGAGGCAGTGGTTTTAGGACCAGAGATGGTACATGAGATGGTGGAATGCAGTTAAGGCGACCAGGACGAGAGGATGAGAGCGGCCCAGGATCGACAAAAGAGTTATGCTGATCTACATCGATGGGATATAGAGTTTCAGGTTGGGGACAAGGTTCTTTTGAAAGTGTCTCCTATGCGTGGGGTCATGAGATTTGGTACGAAAGGGAAGCTGAGTCAGAAGTTCATAGGACCGTATGAGATCTTAGATCGTGTGGGTGAGGTTGCTTATCGGTTGGCTTTACCGTCTGCTTTGGATAGGGTGCATAATGTGTTTCATGTATCTCAGCTGCAAAAGTTTGTTAGTGATCTGTCATATGTGTTGGAGGTAGAGAACATAGAGCTGGACGAGTCTTTGTCTTATCTTGAGGTGCCTAAGAAGATTCTTGATCGAAAGGTTAGGAAAACTAGACATGGTGAGACAGTGTTACTTAAAGTTCTTTGGTCTAACCATGAGGTCCATGAGGCTACATGGGAGACGGAAGAGGCTATGTGAGAGCGGTACCCTTCTCTTTTTTATCAGGTATGTATGGTTACAGGGACGTAACCTTGTTTCTTTTATGGGGGTAGGAGATGGTCGCATAGAGTTTTTACATGTTTTTATGTTGGTTTTGATATAGTTAGTAGTTGTTTTGAGTCGGGTTGAGTTGGTTTGGGAAGTATGTTTTGGAGTTTTATGTTGAGTTTTGTTTATGTTGTTGTATCGGGAGGATGTTAATGTGCTTTTATTTTGTTTGTGGTTTAAACTTCGGGGACAAAGTTCCTTTTAAGGAGGGAAGACTGTAATACTACGGTTTTATATGTCTTGGGGTACTCTATCGAGTGGGGCTTACTCTGTCGAGTAAGTTGGATTTTATGCAAAACAGTAGTCTGCCTGTAGGGTACTCGATCGAGTAAGCTTGGCACTCGATCGAGTAAGGGTCACTCGATCGAGTAAGTGACTTACTCAATCGAGTAAGTCGGTTAACGGGTGATTTGCAACGGGTTTATTAATAATGCGGATTAATATATATTAAGTTCCGTCATCTTCTTTAAACACTTTTACAAAAACCTAAATCACAGTCAAGAGAGATTTCAAGTTACGTTGTCTTGTCCCTTCGTATTATTAGCAAATCCCGGAGCTTGAGGTGTCGGTTTTCATTGTTCTTTATACCGTTGTGATCCTTGCGTCGTGGGTAAGTTCTACATATCATTTTTATATCATTTGGTTAATGTTTGTTAAACCCTAATTTGGGGATTTGGGGGTTTTTATGATTATGTGGTTATGGTAGTGATAATATGTATGTATGTATAGGAGGAAGCTTTGTTGAGGAGAGGTTCTGAGTAGCTGCTTAGATCATCTGATTTCGTGTTGCTTTCCAGGTAGGGTTTCCCTACTCAGTATTAGTTACATGATGTGTGTGGTGGTTGTATTGTGGTTATTGGTTAGTTATATTGATTGTGATTGTGACGGTTGTTAGTTTGTATTGTTGATTGTGTTGTATAACTGTCTGTGAAATTCGGGGCGCGTCCCTGGCTGAGTGGAGTCACTTGCGGGAGTGGCTTCACGCCCTTGGTTCGCCCTCTGTGGCACCCGCCACAGGAGGGGATATGAACATTAAGGAAACTTGGGTTTATCTCTCAGTGGTTGATGAGCGGGGATTTGGTGGGTACGGCTGCGCTCCCCCTACTGGCGGTGTGGAGTACTGTTGCGATGGGTACTCTGGCAGGACTACACACTTTGGTGTGTAGTCAGTTGTGTGGAGATTGATTATGGAGACTAGTGATTGATGTGTTGATTGAGGTATTTGGCATTTGTTTCATTGTGGTTTGTATCGTGTAATTAGTACTGACCCCGTTATTTGTTTTAAAAACAGTGGTGATCCATTCGGGGATGGTGAGCAGTTATTGAGCATGTATGATATGATGCATATGGGATAGCTGGAATGAGTCATCACGTGGCTGTTAGAAGAGTCTCCTGCTGTGTCAGACGATGTCTTATAGTTGTGACAGTTTTGCTAGTAGACATTTTGAGTACTTTGTATTTCAGTTAACAGTTTTGGGTTTTGAACATGTAATCACTTAAACTGTATTTTATCTTTAAATTACGTTTCTTCATTGTCTTATGATTATCATTACCTCGGGTAACTGAGATGGTGACGTTCTTATACCTAAGTAGTCCTGGTAAGGCACTTGGAGTATGGGGGTGTCACACCAAGCCGGTAGGCCGGCAGCCGGTCAGCTGGCTGGTACTCCCCCAACTTATACAACAAAGCTATTTAGGAAGAAGTCACAGCGAAATCCCAGCCGGTCAGGCCACTAGAAGCCGGCCACCCGGCTGGGAGAACAAGAGGAAGGAATAAAGTAATAAAGTTCCAGAGAACTCTCAGCCGGTTAGGCCACCGGCAGCCGGCCACCTGGCTGGGAATGCAAGGTGAAGCTCAGAAGTCAACTAGAGGAAAGAATAAGTTAATGTACTCCCAGCCGGTCATGTACCGGCAGCCGGCCCCCCGGCCGACGACACGTGATGACTTCAAATTCACAATTTTCTTCCAGCGAACTCCCAGCCAGGCCAGCCACCGGCAGCTGGCCCATCGGCTGGGAGCTCTATTCCGCATTTTGAAGCCTCCTTGTAATTTCACCCTAATTGTGGTGCAACCTATAAATACCCCCTCCCCTAATCATTTGTACACAATACCCTAGATCTGAAATTATTCCCTTAATCTTTTGCAAACCCTTAATCAAAACCTTAATCTTTCCTTAATCAATGATTAATTACTCCTTATATTAGCTTAGAATTAGTATTGTTGAATTGTTTACATTTAGTATTGGGTTGTTAATTGGAGATTGGTGAAGATTATTCTTCTATTTAATCAAAGGTTGCAACTTTGTCTTCATTATTGGTATAATCTCTTCTCTATTGTTGTTCATCTCTCATTTGTTTACATATTCAAGTTTATTTAATTAATCTATCTTTGCAATATGTTTTCTCTTGTCTGTTACATGTCAAAGTTCCCATCTTTTGTAGTTGTTATCATAACCATGTGTGAGTAGTTCCATACTAGGATGGAGGGGGATCTCATATAGCATCATAAGGGTAGATTGTAGCATAAAAAGATTACAATTCTGGGGTTTAAGCTTCTCAACTTTATTGTGCATGCTAGGTGTTTGTGTTAATGCTTTAATGAGGGTTTTTGTGTTTTCAGTATCTATCTTTGCTTGTTGGGTGAGAACTTGACTAGTAAATAGGATTAGCATGATAAAATTGTAGTTGGATTGATTAGGTGAAGACTTAATCGATCTTAACTTAGGGATTAATCTCATATCGAGAGATAGAGTCTTTTCTATGCTTTTGCTTTCTAATTTATCACCCTATGCATATCTTCCTTTACCTATATGAGTGAACCCAATATCCCAGTCTCTTAAATATTGTTATTCACCATCTTAAGAATTCATCTAATTTTCTTTGTTTAGTGATTTCCTCTAGTTAGTTAAACCTTCTCAAACCTATTTTATTTGAACTAAACTAGTAGTTAAATATCTAATCTTAGAACCATAATTCCGTCCCTTGGGTTCGACCTTTGCAAGCTACAACGTTCATTCGTACAGTTGCGAAGCTAATACAAATAAAAAGCACAACAAAGATTCAAAAGAGTAATGGAGAAGAGGAACTACAAGAATTGCTAGATCCAAAGTTGAGAAAAAGTTACGTAAAGAAGTTTTTGGAGTCGAGGAAGATGTCCTAATGAAATAAAATTAAAAGCCTTTTATACTCAGTCCAAAGAAATAGAACTTATAAGTAACTAACAAGCCCAAAGCTCGAACTGAAATCTGGCCAACGAAGCACCTGTTGATTGACATTCAACCTCTATCGATCGACAAACTTGGACCCTGTCGATCGACACCAACATTAAGTTGATCGACAACCACTAATAGTTCCAAAATATCAACCTCCTGTGACGATGGCAAGTTTGTCGATGGCATTCCTTCCTCTGCCGATCGACATTCTTCTTCTGTCGATCGACCAAGCAGCTCCTCACAGCATCATCTGTCATCCGTCTACAGCTTCCAACACGAGGTTGAAATACGGACTCATCTCCTTCCTTAATCAGTGGGTTTTGGCTCATAATTGCGCATTCGGACTTAGAATCTGCATAAGTCAAACAACTCACCCAGTAGCGAGAAAAGGGAGGAAATAATAGCGACATAGTTGGTCGGACTATATCTTTTCGGTAACTTGTCGTTAGGAGCACCTAGACCAAAACACAATTTATAACTTCACAAACAACTCTACAATTAGTAAAGAGGCAAGTAAAGGTCGGATCCCAAGGGACGGGAATTGAGTTGAGATTTCTATTGCAACTAGTAGTGTCTTAGGGGTGTCACAATTGGGGTTGATGTAGAAGATCACTAAACTAAATAGCAATGAAAGTAAACAAGCAAGATGAATTAAAAGGGTTGTAAACAATTGATAAAAAGCACTAGGGTATCATGGGGTCATAGGGGATTCATGGGAATTGATCATACAAACATGTTCTCAAATTATAAGCATGCAATTATTGTTGTGATGGATTGAGTTGGGTTATATCTTACAATCCTAGGAAAGTTTGGATCCCGGAGTCAAATCGATTAGATTGTACAACACCTACAAGTCGACTTAGTCTTCCCTACTTAACAACATGCATGGTCTAATGAGACTCGAGTTGGTTTATGTCTTACAAGTCTCATTGAAAAGATAGGTGATGGGTAAAAAATGAAAGGATTCATAGGCTCGCATTTCATCAAACATAACATGTGCATGAGTTGAGATCAAAACAAGAAAGCAAATAAACCATGAAAGCATATTAATTTAAGCATGAATCATTCCCCATGTTGGTTTCCCCTAATTACCCATTAACCCTAGCTAAGGAACTACTCACTCATTATCATGTTGAACATGCTAGCAAGGTTGTCAATCATACCAACAAAGTGAAACATGATGAATAAATGAAAGTAATTAGCAACAATTAAAAAGGGATTAAGAGAATTATACCTACTAATGATTCCAATAATAAAGCAAAGAATAAACGAAGTACTTGATGCTTGATTGAGAGGTTGTCAATCTCCCAATAATAACCCAAATAATCTTCAATTACCCAAAATAAAGGATGAACAAAAGAGAGATTAAGGAAATAAAACTAGTATTAAAACTTGATTAATTGTTGATTACAATATTAAAGAGAGATTTGATTGATATTAACTACACTAAATATTGCTAAGAAGAACATGATCTTCTAATTAGACTAATGGGGTATTTATAGTGGGGATTAGGTGTAGGAATTAGGGTTAACTAAGGGCTTAAATGACGATTAAGTCCCTACTTAAGGAAACGCCGGTATTTTTGGAAGGATGGGCATCTTTCTTGAAGCTTGAAGAAACGAAATTGTCTGCATGGGAATCCGTGTGTCTTTAGCACGGGACGGCCGGATTCGTGGGTCTCTGCCCGGGCGTCTTTGGGAGAAGACGGGCGTCTTCTGGTGTTGCTGCCCGGGCGTCTTGGAGTGAAGACGCACGGATTGTGAAGGTGGAGGACGGGCGTCTTCAGGACAATCCGCACGGATTGCTGGACAGTCTCATTTCTTCTTCTTTTCTTCCCTTTTCTTCATAAAATCCTTGGAGATTTCCTCGGGGATGCAAGGATCTTTTCTCATCATTGCCCATCTACTATAGTATGTACAAAGGCCTTCTAATCTTGTCTCTCCTTGATGCTTGGTCATTGAATTCAATCAATTTAGTCTCATTTTGCCATGAAAATGCAAGGTTTGCACTCCTTTCCTACCAAGGACACAAAACCTCAAAGAATATGCAAAACAAAGAACTAAAGACAATAAATGACCTAAATATGCACTAAAAAGCATGAGAACAAGGCTAATTCGGGGACTAAATATGCTCTAATTATGGTCACATCAAGTATCCCCAAACCGAACCTTTGTGCGTCCCGAGTAAAGAGGTGACAAAGACTAGGACCATTATTTAAACTAACCTAATAATATAGCCGACATGAGACAATTAGCGGGTCTCACTCCGCCCCTTCAACTCTCAACAAGACAACCATGAGGTAGGGTGCCTTCTTGCAAGGCAAGGTGGGTCTTGCCAAAATGGTGACACATCCAAACATTAATCACACAAAATCAAATAATGGATGCATCTACAAAAGAATAGCCACTTTCCTCATCTAAGTGGCGGAAATTATCTACAAGGGAAGCAATTCAAGGGTACACACTCCTTCATAGATACAATTTCTTCAAACTACTAAGCCTAGAAGGATACCAATAAATCACCTCCAAGTTGTGTCAAGCTAGGGTACCTTTGTCCTCAATCGTTAAATGCTTTTGTCAAGAGTAGACTCCCTATGGTGTTAGAAACACTGGAGGATCGCGGAATTCTCCCTATTGCCTAGACAAGAAGAAGGGTCGTCCCCTCTCTACCATGCACAAAAATGGATACGGTGGATAAAGGGATCAATAGATATTTGAGTTTCACTTTGGGAGTTTGCTTTCATTTTTGTTTTCCCCCCAATTTCATGTGGCATATAACATTTGAGAACACTTTCTTGCCATTTCTTTTTGATTTTTGGCATTTCAACGCTTGACAACTTTCAACTTTTCTTTGCATTTCTTTTGAACATTTTCAAATTCACCCCATATGTAGTGAGGGTGGCTTATATTTGAATCTTTAGGAGTTCTATTTTTGCTCCTCTTTTCATTTGATGTATTTTTTTTGCAAACTTTCTTTCACTTTTCATTTCATTGAACTCAAATCAATTTCTTTTTGTGCCCATTCCCTTTGATGACAAAAATGTATGGTAGAACATGGATGATGGATGGATGGATGCATGGTTTCAAAGGTCACCTTGGAATAAACGGTAGCCAAGGAGTTATCACACCACAAGGTACTTTTGACTAGGCCTTAATCCATGGGTCAAAGGATACTAGCATGACACATCCTAGGGTGTTTTACAAGTATTCTAACAAGCAAAGTCTTAAGAAGAAAAAAGCATCTACTAAGGCCTATATACACTTGTCAAGCTTCCCAAGTAGACGGTTTCGCAAAATTTTCTAACATGCAACTACATGCCATGATGCAACTAGCATATATACATCCTAATGCAAATGATTCTACCAACTAATATGACATATAAACTAAATGCAAGTCCTAAGTTCACATTGTTATACCGCATTAATCAAAATAAAGCCACATAGTCATTAACATAAAGAGAAAAAAGGAGATTGGAAAGATCATACCATGCGGTCTTCAATATCCTCATGTCTCGGATGTGGCGTAGTCGATCAATGTGAACAATGATAAAACAAACACAATATATACAATAATATATACATGACTACACTACAAAGGAAATGAACTTGTTTTTGGGTTTTCAATTTTTCAAATTTTTATGGTTTTTTTGAAATTTTCATTTTTTTTGGTTTTTTGGAATAAAATTTAAGTTAGAATTCCCCATCCCCACACTAATATGGGCATTGTCCTCAATGGCCAAAATGATGGGAAATCATGCAAGCATGATGCATGAATTCTACACTAAATGCAAGCTACACTAATCTACACTACATGATGCATGGGTTTTTGTTTATGACGGAGAGCGTAATTTAGATTACCTCCCATTGTGTATGTATGTACTTCCCTAAACCCAAACCGAGTTAGACATTATTTCTAATGTCCTAAGGTTGGGTGTAGTTCATGCACACACGATGCAATGCATGCAACTAAATTTGTCATTTTGGATTTTCAAAAGGTGAGAACAATGAAATAAGAACACCTCAATGGGGCCGAGGTGTTAGTCCTCTATGTTGCTAGGACTACTCCAACCATGATCAAGATTAAATAATATACAAGTTAACAAAACACAAACTTCTTTTCATGAAACTTGAAAATTAAAGAGAGGAGATGAGGAAACTTCACTTAAGCTTGTGATGGGTGCCTCTCGCCCGCTCCACCTAGCTATGAAGTAATCCTCTAGAGATCGGCATCATCTCCCTCTAGATCACTATCCCATATCTCCTTTGATACATCACTCATATTCGGGTCCATGAACTCGTCCTCTTCACTTTCAAGCTCCACCGCAAGAATTGTTGCTCCCCTCCTCTTGTCTCCCATTTGCCCCTTTATTTGCCCTCTCCGAATTGGGGAAGAGTAAGTTCATTTGTGCCCAAGAGGGAAATGCTCCCTCTTCACTAACCTTTCCCTTATGAATCATATCGTGGTATTGAGGACAGAGTGCATAGTAATTGTCCACGGTAGCTTCATATTGTCGGTAGTGCAAATCTTGTAGAATTCCCGTGACAAAGTCATCACGGGGAAGGATAAAGGGGTTGGGATGGTTATACGGTTGATAAGGAAATGGGTAGGGAGGCACTTTGATCTTCTCATCTTGAGATTGTTGCTCTTGTTGTTGTTGTTGATTTGGAGGTGGTGGTGCTTGTCTTGTTTGAGTTGGGTTTGGAGGGATGAGGTAGGATGAGATTGGTGATAAAGGTCCTCTTCTTGGGGAAATCCGTGGTAGGCCGGTCATTGGTAGAAAAATCGGATCACTTCCTTTCGTTATCCACTTGATCCGCTTTTCAACCCCCTTAAGGGTTATCCAATGATGATGAATAAGAAGAAGATCTTCATTTATCCTCGTGTTTCCCGAAAGAGGAGCATACTTATTATTCTCATTGAATCTCGGGGTGAAATGCTTCGCAAGCCTAGTAATGAGCCCTCCATTCACAATGTGTTTCATCCCATCATCATCACCATTCCTTAACTTTGCCCATTTCTCGAGTAGCACTAGAGGTGCATTGAAATGGTACACACTTCTCCCTTGAATATTGAGGTAGGATTCCATAAACACAAGGTCTAGTTGATTCACGATCGCCGGATCTCGGCGAGCAAAGAGGGTGCCCGAGAGGAATCGATAAGTAAGTCTCAAGATTGGATTTTGAATATGAAAAGCGAGACATTCCTTGGTGTGTATGAAATCCCGGCCGGTCATGGCCATCCACAAAGGTTCAACACTATATTTCTTTGGCTTCGATGTCCGGGTAGGCGAAACATCGAGACCAAGCACATTTGCGAATTCTACAAGGGTCATCATCCTTGAAACATTATCCAACCTAAATTCTATGCATATTGTTTTGTTCAAGGTTGTAATCTTCAAAAAGCTCAAAAACTCAAGCACAAGGGATCGATAAGTTTGCTCATACATGTGGAAAAGGGTAGAGAGACCAAACACTTCAAAAAGAGCTTCCACTTGGTGATAAATCCCAAGTTTCCTCAAAGTATTATGACATAAAAACTTAGTAGGGAGAATGTTCTTACTTAGAAGCCGGTGGAAGACTAGTCTTTGCACATCATTGATAAATTCGACATTTGAGAAGTCATCAAGTCTTGTAAGATCCACTATTTCTTCATGCTCCCTTCTTAATGTGTTGACATGGGAGGTAGAAGAACTTCCCCTCATCCTTGGTCTCCTCCCATTCCTAAAAGAAGATCTCCTTGGTGCCATTCCTTGATTATTGAGCTAGAATTTTTGATTTGTTAAAGAATAAAGATGCTCCTTGTGGATTGAGTGTTGCCTTTGAAACCCTAGCAATTTGGGGCTTTTTGATTTTGTGGGGTAAAAGAGTGATTTGGATATGCTTTGGAGTCATAAGGAGGTGGGTTTTTATAATACAAGTGGAAGGAAGGGTGATGTGTCACAAATTGTGTGGTGGGGTGTAATTAAATTAAGAAAAGTCGGGCCAAATTATCGCAGGAAGACGGGCGGATTCGAGCATAAGACGCTCGGATTCAAGCTCCTCGGGACGGGCGTATTTTAGGTAAGATGCCCGGATTCTGTCACAGTTAACTTTCCAAAAATCTGACGCCACAAAGACGGGCATCCCGACCCCAAGACGCTCGGATTCTCTGAAGACGAGACGGGCGTCTTTTCTCAAAGACGGACGGATTCTGAGACAGTGAAATTTCTTGAAATGCACAGGCAAAAAGACGGCCGTCTTTCTGCAAAGAGGGGCGTATTCCTCAGGACGAGCGTCTTCTGTGCCAGGACGCTCGGATTCTTCAACAGTCCTAAAATTTTCAATTTCACAGCTTAGCAGGACGGACGGAGTCTTCCCAATATGCCCGGATTCCAGCAGGACGGGCGGATTCCATTGAAGACGCACGGGTTCAAGCTGCGAATTTTCCTTTGATTTCCTTTCCTCTCATAAATGCTTCCCCACACTTGAAGATTGGTTCCTTCCTTCATTCAAAATTCGTTAGTGACCCTCCCTCACTTACTCTTATGAAAAGAGTTTATGCCTATAATTAAAGAAATGCAATAAAATTATAAATACAAGTTAGAGGGTTAGTATATTTACAAGTGGTGGTTTAGGGAGGACTCCACCAAACTCTACCTTTGATGGTTCTTTCAAGGATGAGGAGGCCCGAGGTAGGTGACCTCGACCTCTCCAATAAACGCTCCCTCATAGTATGACTTCAATCTTTGACCATTGACCTTGAACTTGCTTCCATCTTCCGCCTTGAGTTCAAAATCTCCATATTTTCCAACTTCGGTTATCACATAGGGACCCATCCATCTAGAGTTCAACTTTCCCGGAAAAAGTCGGTAGCGGGAATTGAATAGAAGGACGTTGTCCCCTTTGTGCAAGGCCTTTTGTCTAATCCTCTTGTCATGGAGCAATTTTGTCTTTTCTTTGTAGATCTTGGCATTCTCATAGGATTGTATTCAGAATTCCTCCAACTCTTGAATTTGAATCATCCTCTTTTGGCCACTCAATTTGAGATCAAGATTAAGAGCTCGGATTGCCCAAAAAGCTTTGTACTCCAATTCGATTGGCAAATGACATGCTTTTCCATAGACAAACTTGTAAGGGGAGGATCCTATGGGAGTCTTATAGGCCGTTCTATAAGCCCAAAGAGCATCATCAAGCTTTGTGCTCCAATCTTTTCGGGTCTTGTTCACAACTTTCTAAAGGATTTGCTTGATCTCTCTATTTGAAACTTCAACTTGACCGCTTGTTTGAGGATGATATCCCAAGCCGGTTTTATGTTGAACACCATACTTGGTCAAAAGAGATGCAAGTTTCTTCTCATGAAAATGCGTTCCTCCATCACTTATGATTGCTCTAGGAACTCCAAATATTGGGAAGATTATCTTCTTGACGAGCTTGGTGACCGTTTTTGCATCATCATTTGGAGTGGCAATTGCCTCCACCCACTTTGAGACGTAGTATACGGCCACAAGGATGTACTTATTCCCATTGGATGTCACAAACGGACCTTGGTAGTCGATCCCCCAAACATCGAAGATCTCCGCCTCTAGAATGCCCCTTTGTGGCATTTTGTTCCTCCAAGAGATATTCCCCGTTCTTTGACAAGCATCACAATAAATGATGAATTCTCTTGTGTCTTGAAACATTGTAGGCCAATAGAAGCCCGATTGAAGAATTTTTGCAATGGTCCTCCTTGCTCCATGGTGCCCACCGTAGGGTGATGAGTGACACCCTTCCAAGATTCCTTGGACTTCCCATTGAGGGATGCATCTCCGGTAGAGCCCATCACTACACTCCTTGTAGAGGTTTGGGTCATCCCAAAAGTACCTCTTCACTTCAAATAGGAACCTCTTTCTTTGGTTGTGGTTCAAATTTGGAGGGAGTACTCTTCCAACAATATAGTTAGCATAATCGGCAAACCATGGGGTGATGTGCCTTTCAAGTTGTGTTTGAATGGCCATCAAAATATCGTCGGGAAATGAGTCATTGATCGGAGTTTCTCCATGTTCATCATGAAACCGGATCCTTGACAAGTGATCCGCCACTACATTCTCGGCTCCTTTCTTGTCTCTTATTTCCAAGTCAAATTCTTGAAGAAGTAAAATCCATCTCAACAACCTTGGTTTTGCCTCCTTCTTTATCAAGAGATGTCGGAGAGCACGATGATCCGAAAAGACAATCACCTTGGATCCAAGTAAGTAGGAATGGAATTTGTCTAAAGCATAGACAATGGCAAGAAGCTCTTTCTCGGTGGTATCATAATTCACTTGGGAGGGATCAAGAGTCTTGCTTATATAGTAGATGGCATGAAGAGCTCTTCCTACCCGTTGGCCAAGAACCGCTCCAACGGCGTAGTTACTAGCATCACACATAATCTCGAACGGTAGTTCCCAATTTGGAGGTTAAATGATCGGTGCCGAGATTAGTGCTTCCTTGATTCTATTAAAGGCTTCAACACACTCATCAGTGAAATAGAATTGGGCATCTTTGAGCAAGAGTTGAGTGAGGGGTTTCGCTATTTTTGAAAAGTCTTTTATGAAACGGCGATAGAAACCCGCGTGACCGAGAAAACTTCTCACCCCTCTAACATTTACGGGAGGTGGGAGTTTCTCTATCACCTCAACTTTAGCTTTATCGACCTCGATGCCCTTTTCCGAGATTAAATGACCCAAAACAATTCCTTCATTGACCATGAAGTGACACTTTTCCCAATTTAAAACAAGACTAACATCTTCACATTTTTGCAACACAAGAGAAAGATTATGCAAACATGAGTCAAAGTCCTTTCCATAAACACTAAAATCATCCATAAAAACTTCCATTATGGTCTCTAGGTAATCGGAGAAGATACTCATCATGCATCTTTGGAAAGTGGCGGGGGCATTACATAAGCCAAAAGGCATCCTCCTATATGCAAAAGTACCATACGGGCATGTGAAGGTGGTCTTATGTTGGTCATCCGGGTGTATAGGGATTTGTAAGAATCCCGAATACCAGTCAAGGTAACAAAAGAATTTGTTGGAGGCTAACCTCTCAAGCATTTGGTCAATGAATGGTAGGGGAAATGATCCTTTCTTGTTGCGGAGTTTAATTTTCGATAGTCAATACACATACGCCAACCGGTGATCTTTCTTGTGGGTATTAGTTCATTCTTTTCATTTGTCACTACCGTGGTACCTCCTTTATTAGGTACCAATTGAACGGGGCTAACCCACAAACAGTCCGATATGGGATATATGATTCCCGCATCAAGTAATTTCATAACCTCTCCTTTGACAATTTCTTGCATGTGGGGGTTCAATCTTCTTTGAGGTTGAATGGTAGGTCTATGGTCTTCCTCTAGATGAATTCTATGCATGCAAAAGTTGGGACTTATCCCCTTAAGGTCATCTAGACTATAACTTATAGCCTTCTCATGTTGTTTCAACACATCAAGCAATTTTCCCAATTGGTTCTTATCAAGTCTATCATTAACAATCACGGTTTTGGTCTTTGATTCATCAAGGTAAGCATATTTCAAATTTGGGGGTAGGGGCTTTAAAGTAGGAGTTTGTACCTCACTTTCCTCCTTTGGAGTTTCATTGAGAATTTGCTCCATCTCCATTAGGCATTCCATTCTCATAGCGTATTCAACTTGTTCTTCATTCTCATCAATCTCATCACATTCGAATTCCATGATGGATTCCTCTTGCTCTTGAGCTTGTAAGATGTCTTCTAGGATGGATTTCTCATCTTCTATAGGTTGACATGCTTCCACAAGGATGTTATGCACTAATTCGGATTGTGCATGAGTAAGTTCTTTGTTAGCTAGAGCGGCCTCAAAAAGATCTACCTCCAATTCCCAATACATATTTTTAGCCTCACTTGCTTTTAAGGCTTCCAATGCTTGCATGGGATCTTTGAAGAAAGGTATACTTAAGTGGTCCTCTACAAAACAATCTATAAGGTCCATCTTGCAAAATATCAAACAACTTGAAAACAATTAGAACAAACCTTGAGGAGTTTTACTTCCCCAAGGCAAAGAAAGACACAACTAATAACAATATAAGAAAATCTAAATCAAGTTAACACCGTCCCCGGCAACGGCGCCATTTTTGGTCGGACTATATCTTTTCGGTAACTTGTCGTTAGGAGCACCTAGACCAAAACACAATTTATAACTTCACAAACAACTCTACAATTAGTAAAGAGGCAAGTAAAGGTCGGATCCCAAGGGACGGGAATTGAGTTGAGATTTCTATTGCAACTAGTAGTGTCTTAGGGGTGTCACAATTGGGGTTGATGTAGAAGATCACTAAACTAAATAGCAATGAAAGTAAACAAGCAAGATGAATTAAAAGGGTTGTAAACAATTGATAAAAAGCACTAGGGTATCATGGGGTCATAGGGGATTCATGGGAATTGATCATACAAACATGTTCTCAAATTATAAGCAAGCAATTATTGTTGTGATGGATTGAGTTGGGTTATATCTTACAATCCTAGGAAAGTTTGGGTCCCGGAACCGAATCGATTAGATTGTACAACACCTACAAGTCGACTTAGTCTTCCCTACTCAACAACATGCATGGTCTAATGAGACTCGAGTTGGTTTATGTCTTACAAGTCTCATTGAAAAGATAGGTGATGGGTAAAAAATGCAAGGATTCATAGGCTCGTATTTCATCAAACATAACATGTGCATGAGTTGAGATCATAACAAGCAAGCAAATAAACCATGAAAGCATATTAATTTAAGCATGAATCATTCCCCATGTTGGTTTCCCCTAATTACCCATTAACCCTAGCTAAGGAACTACTCACTCATTATCATGTTGAACATGCTAGCAAGGTTGTCAATCATACCAACAAAGTGAAACATGATGAATAAATAAAAGTAATTAGCAACAATTAAAAAGGGATTAAGAGAATTATACCTACTAATGATTCCAATAATAAAGCAAAGAATAAACGAAGTACTTGATGCTTGATTGAGAGGTTGTCAATCTCCCAATAATAACCCAAATAATCTTCAATTACCCAAAATAAAGGATGAACAAAATAGAGATTAAGGAAATAAAATTTGTATTAAAACTTGATTAATTGTTGATTACAAGATTAAAGAGAGATTTGATTGATATTAAGTACACTAAAGATTGCTAAGAAGAACATGCTCTTCTAATTAAACTAATAGGGTATTTATAGTGGGGATTAGGTGTAGGAATTAGGGTTAACTAAGGGCTTAAATGACGATTAAGTCCCTACTTAAGGAAACGCCGGTATTTTTGGAAGGATGGGCATCTTTCTTGAAGCTTGAAGAAATGAAATTGTCTGCCTGGGAATCCGTGCGTCTTTACACTAGTAGAAAAAACACCTATTGCGTCAGTCGATTTACGTCGGTTCTACAAAAACCGACGCAAAAAGTACTTAATTTTAGCGGGAATCCATTTCCGCCCTATAGTCAAGCTTTTTGCCTCAGTTTTTGGAAGAAACTAACGTATATAATGCGTCGGTTCTCAGCAAAACCGATGTATTTGATAAAATACGTCAGTTATTTTAATAACTGACTTATTTGATATTACATTTTTGCATCGTTGTACCTAAAACCGATGCAAATGATATTAATTAAAAAAAACCAACAATTAAACCCCTCATATTATACACTAAGAACAATCAGACTTCCCACACCAACATGTCCTTCCCTCGCCTCTCATGGCTTCTCCCTAATTCTACTCCGTCACCACCACACGACTGCCTCCCTACACCAACAACTCCCTCCCTCACATCTTCGTCACCACCACACGACTGCACATAGAAGTCAAGAACAATACGATAAAGCTATTAAACCAACAGTCACTTCATTCGCAATTGGTTCGATTGGTGCAAAAGGGAAAGTGGCGAGGACGATAAAGATGGCCGCATTTCAGTTTCAAGTAAGATCTTCTAATTTGGGATTAATTATAATTTCTTGCATTATTTTGTTAACATGATAAGAATTGGTGGTTAGGGTTTTGTTTTTTTTGTTTGATTGATTCAATCAAGCTATAGATCTGATACGATATTTTTTTGTCCTCAGATGTAATGGTGTCATTTTTATCCAAAATGCTTGGATTTTGTTACCATGGTCGACCTCCATTATCCTCCGGATCTTCTTCTTCTCTACTCTGCACCATTGATTCACCTTCCTTTCATCCTCAACATTCCATAGGTTTCTTTCTTCATTCTTTCTCTTTTTTTAATTAGATTTAGGGTTTTGTACTCAAACCCTAATAATATGAAAACGATTGTCTGATGTTGATTTGGTGTTATTGAGTAAATTGGGGCTTTTAAATATGAAAACGATTGTCTGACGTTGTTGATTTGGTGTTAATTAAAAAGTTAAATTTATTTTGGTATCTACAGTCTTCGTCATTTTTTTTATTGGATTCCCATCTAGGGTTGCTCTATTGTTCTTCATTCTCTTCCTTTTTAGATAGCATACAGTGACTATATTCTAATTTCTAATTTGTTAATTTTTTTGTTCCTAAACAAGATTAAAGTCTGTACTCCAGATTCAACATCCCTTCACTATATTCTAATTTGTTAATTCGTTTTTTAAAGATAATGTAATTGGCTCGGAAATTTGGATGAGTATATGACATGCCATGGTGCATAATTTTTTGATGACAAGTGAGACAACAAAGACTGAATGAAGCTATTTCACAAAATATGAGCCAGTACACTTGACATTAATCTTACATGACATAAGCCATGTTATGTGTCATTTATGTCAAAAATTATGAAGCTATTCACAAAATAGCCATGTCCACAATTGTCAGATATATGCTACCAAACTAGATTGACAAAGCCGAAAAAACTGTAGCTGAATATCAAGTTTTTAAGCCCTTTGACATAAATTACAACTTTGTCGTTTTGTCCATATAATAGACAATGTTATGGTGTAATCAAATCAAAAATTTCCAGCGAGGCACAATATAAAAAAAAGCTGAATGTTTTTCATGCTATATTAGTTACTACATACAGAGAGAACCATTTTGAGTTGTTACTGTAATATTGGTTATAGCCTAGGAAGTCACAGAGCACTTCTGCTGCTCAGAGATTCTCCACATTGCCATGCACCCTGAATCTTAGCAGCAATCTACAGGTTCCACAATACATCCTCTATGAAGGGCCTTGTGCCTGCATCTTTTATTAGGGATTTATATAACTTGACCTATTGTTTCGACACTCTTTACTATTCCCATTATTTATGCTTTGTTTATCAGATGATTTGGGGTTTGGGTGCGGTTGTTGTGTATGGATTTAATCGGTTGTTGGTTAACTTTTAAATTCAGTTGTGTTAGCAGGTTTTATTTTGGCTGTTGATTAACCTTTAATTCAGTTGTGTTTGCAGGTTTTACTTCTGAGAAAAGTAACTTGTATGGCGGTCCCATTCTCTTTGCTCCTTGTGATGATGGTAAGCTTGGTAGCTCTTTTGATATGCTTTTGCTTTTTTTCCTTCAGTTGGTTTTAAAATCTCTGGCAGTATAAAAGTCCCAAGTCTGTAAACAAAGTTGAGGCCTTGGAGAGTTATTTGATACTAATTGAAATTTTTGGCACTCGATCTGCTACATGAAAATAAAATCTTTCATTCTTATTGCTTATTAAGTGAATTGTTGCAACTTCTCTCACAGTTTGAGGTTGCTTGGGCGCTTACAAACATTGCATCAGGGACCTGTGAAAACACCAAGGTCGTGATTGATCATGGAGCTGTTCCCATTTTTGCGAGTCTCCTTGCTTCTCCAAGTGATGATGTCTGTGAGCAGGTATCACTGAATAACCAGTCCCTTTTAAGTTAGTTAATTATTATGCTAACCACTGACGGAAATGAATGGGACTTTTTGTATTCTCTGTTGCTGGACTGCATCGAAAAATGACTAACAATTGAGACTTCATTTCATGATCCTGACTATGATAAATGGAGGACTCTTCTGATGCTAGACTACATCGAAAAATGACTGTCAAATTTATACATTCCCATCAATTGGCATAGTTTGCATTATAGTTGAGTGTTCATGTATTAATTTGCCCATAATGTTAGAGTTCTACGTAACTTTGCGACATGAGAAACACATTTAAAGGGGTTTAAACCTCTTAACTAGTTGCCCATAATGTTAGAGTTCTACTTTTTGAGTGATGGAAGAACTGAAACAATTAAATACTGTTTGTATATAGTTGCCAAAACGATTACCGAGTGGATGATTTGTTTTTGTTCTGCGACTTCTGTCTTGTATATTGTTGTTGAGAATATTATATGGAGTGTGTAATTTGTAAAGGAGGTGTTTTTACTGGAATACAAACTTTTATTCAGAAATGCTTTTCCGTGATGTTTCAGTTCATAATCAACAACGGCTCACTTCCATGCCTTTTAAACCTCTTGAGTCATAATCACAAGAAGAGCATTAAGAAAGAGGCTTGTTGGACCATATCAAATATTACGGCTGGTAATAGAGCATACATTCAGGTAATACATTTCAAACCCCTGGTTTATTGTCAACACTTCATGAGCATTTTAAGAATAGAGCCTTGTCCGGTTTTCATCCTTATATACCGAATTTCATTTTATTGTTAACTTATTTCGTAAGGAACTAAAGGTTTATTGCTTGCATAATTAAGTCCATATGTATGCTTGATTTCTTTTTTTTTTCTTTTTTTTATTAGGTAATAAGTATGCTTGATTTCTGATTCGTTAATTGAATATCTTCCTGGCCAATATTGGTTAATGTTTAGGCTGTCATTGAAGCGGATTTGATTGGCCCACTCGCTTGCTTGGACAATATCTAATGTCCACATCTGATGATCACAGTTCAATGATTTCATCAATTATATTTTTACTGTGAAACGACCAACGATGCTCTCAAGATGAAGCAAATGGATTAATGCGGGCTATTTCAGGTCAATCGGCGATATGAATTTGGCTTGAGAAGTTTGAGCTAGTAGATGTTTAGAGAACATTTAGTATAGATTAGCTTAGTAGCTAAAACGTTTGTGGTATTATTTATACATTAGATTGTATTTGGAACGTCGTTGGGGTGAATGAGATGTAATCTTGTTTTACATGTGATGTATTAGTGGTTGGTTGGTTGGATTTCTTGTTGTAGTTGGTATTCTGATTGTCAATTTTATGGGGTGGTGGTGCCGAAATTTCGGTAGTAAATTTTTATATATATAAAAAAAGCATTAATCAATCGCGTTGGTTCTTGAATGAAATGACGCAGATGAGGGAAATAAATTAAAGCGAAAATGAAATGTCAAATGCATCGGTTCTAACTTCAAATGAAGCGAAAAGTAGAGCAAATGCATCATTTATGGAAAGAAATAACGCAAATAGTTAAATTAATTGGTGCTAAAAGAAAATATCAATTGCATCGATTTTTGACAAAACGGACGCAAAAAAAAAAGCAAATGCATCGGTTATGTGTAGAACTGACGCAAATAATAACTATTTGCGTCAGTTGTAACAACTTTTTGCGTCCATTCTATTGTAGGAACTGACGCAAATACTACCTATTTGCGTCAGTTTTTGAAACACAACTGACGCAAATACAACCTATTTGCGTCGGTTTCACAAGTGACGCATATAAAATACGACCCCTCAATATACGTCAGTCCAAAACCGACGCAAAAGACCCTCTACAAATGACGCAATAGGGTTTTTTTCCATTAGTGTTAGCACGGGACGGCCAGATTCGTGGGTCTCTGCCCGGGCGTCTTTGGGAGAAGACGGGCGTCTTCTGGTGTTGCTGCCCGGGCGTCTTGGAGTGAAGACGCACGGATTGTGAAGGTGGAGGACGGGCGTCTTCAGGACAATCCGCACGGATTCTTTGGGCGATCTCATTTCTTCTTCTTTTCTTCCCTTTTCTTCATAAAATCCTTGGGGATTTCCTCGGGGATGCAAGGATCTTTTCTCATCATTGCCCATCTACTATAGTATGTACAAAGGCCTTCTAATCTTGTCTCTCCTTGATGCTTGGTCATTGAATTCAATCAATTGAGTCTCATTTTGCCATGAAAATGCAAGGTTTGCACTCCTTTCCTACCAAGGACACAAAACATCAAAGAATATGCAAAACAAAGAACTAAAGACAATAAATGACCTAAATATGCACTAAAAAGCATGGGAACAAGGCTAATTCGGGGACTAAATATGCTCTAATTATGGTCACATCAATAGTCGTAATAATGCATGAAAATGCGTGTAAAATAATAGAAATAGTGCATATAAAATGCACGCGTCAAACCTCCATAAACCAAACCCTTGCTTGTCCCCAAGTAAGCAATAGAGAAAACAGAGAAGAGGACGAAATGGAGCGATATGTGACCCAGAGCTAGGTATACAAATGACTCGCCCAAACCAATTTAATACAGCGATGGACACTAATGCTAAGGAATTAACTCCAAAGCGACAGAGCACAAAAATTTAAAATGCAAACGAGTTAAATTAAATGACGAAAAACTACCGAACTGTCGACCTTGCAAGACCCATCTATGTCGGACTCTCACGGCTTGCTCATCACTCATTCAAAGCACATGGTGAGTATACATTTTTTAAGATAGAAAGAATATAGACACTTACCTAACTACGACCTACAAAAGCATGCACGCAATCTAACATGATAGATATCTATAGCTACCGTACACATACACTCCAACCAAACAAGGCCCATAACACATGAAAAGGACTTACATATGAATGTGAGGTGAGGTAAATGGGTAAGAATGGGCAAAACAATTTGGATATGTGGAGGTAAAAGCCAAGCTAGCACCGAACACAACCAAAAATAACAGTATCTACTTATAAACCCAACATGAAGAATTAGGCACAGTGCCAAGTGCGGCATAAACTCCCACACAACAACAACTAAACTCCTCAAATAAAATGGAAATGGTGGAAATAGGAGCAATAAGAGATTTCCACTGTTTTCCCCTTCAATTTCATTCATCTCTTTTTCTTTCTTTTCTTCTTTTTCAATATCATTTTTTCATTTTTTTTACTTTGTCATATTTCTCATAACTTTTTTCATTCTTCTTTTTCATTTTTACCCTCCTTCCAACATCCATCACAGTAGCATATTGCCCACAACAAAATTTCCAAACATACCAACAAGGCTCGCTTGACTAGGGTAGGCCGTATAGGAATTTAGTTTGCATAAACGGGTGAAAACAAGACAAATTTGGCTAATGTGAGGCTAATAGGGGTAAAGCATAAAGGAAGGGCCGCCTCTCCACATGTGTCACCACCACAAACCCGTGTGTATGTAGGTAATAAGAAACAAATTTCATGCTTATGCAAATTAATCTTACATGCTATGTAAGGAGTACTATTCACATCCAAAATGAAACCACTCATGAATGTCACCAGTTTATAAGCTCTAAACCATAGAATGTATATGTAGTTTGCCAACATATAGGTCAAGTCCTATTCATTCGGTAAAATCTATCAAAAACATGTAGACTATGAAAATGATTTTCTTAAAATAAAGGTGTCAAAAATGCAAGGCTTAGGCGAGTTAGCAAGAGTATAAAAGCAATGTCATCATTGTCATATAACCACTCCGACTCAACTTAAGACTCAACCTAAATGCAAACATATTTTTATATTTTTTTTTTCTGGAAAATTTCATTTTTTTTTGAAATAAATGCATGCAGAAATGCAAGAAATATGTATATGGATGCAACACAGACATATGTATACCCTCCCTAAACCAAATCACACAATGCCCTCATTGTATTCAACAAACAACAATGGCAAATATAGGTGAAAAGGGATGTACGAACAAGATAAATGCAAATGAATAAAAATTAGGAAAAGAGACTCACAATAAGTGTATAACAGACCTCCCCAAACCAGCATCAAACATAGGGAGTTCTTGGCCAGCTGCCACTAACCAACACCCGTAAGATCCGGGTCAGCAGCATCAAACAATAACACGCACAGAAAGACCTGCGTGAAACTCAAAAGAAAATAAAGTCTCTTTCCAAAAATTATATCCATTAAAACTACACTAACATGCTAATTAAAAACTGAAATAAAGCACACTTGTACAAAGCTTTTACAATCCGGGTTGCCTCCCGTTCAGCGCTGGTTTATATGGTCTCGTTCGACCTTTGTTACCTCATATACCAAAACAGCTGAACAACCAACAACACGGCTGCTGACTGAATGAAGTACTCTCAGCATTCTTTATCTTGGCCATAGGCCACCACTTTGCCTTTTTTTTTTTTCAGAAATAGGAGGGCATATCGTCGCATAGGCTAACTCACTACACTTAGCCATCGGGTGCTCCTTCTTCGCTTGCGGCATATAATCTCCTATCCTACTGCCATAATCAACATTGCTAGCTTTAGAAACTACACCCAATGCACCAAATCCACCTCCTGAATCCTTGTGATAGCTCAGCCTGTCATGACCTGGAGAAAGAGAAACAACAGAATGGTCCTCTATCTTGCTCTTAATATGGGGCGGAGGTGTCACGACAGTAGTAATATCAAAACATGACTCTATTGGGGTCACATCGTCTACCTTATTAGATTCTACGGGGGGAACAACATGGCAAGGTACAATTTGCATAGGTTCCCTACGAACATTAGACTGGGTGTATGTCAATTTCTCACCCCCCGCCTTAAATGTCAATGTCCTCGCTCCAACGTCAATTATTTCACCAATAGTGTGCAAAAATGGTCTCCCTAAGATAATAGGCGTATGGGTATCCTCAGGAATATCTAAAATAATAAAATCAATGGGTATAAAGAACTTCCTAACCCACATAGGGACATCTTCTAGGATCCCCAAAGGACGTGACAAGGAACGGTTTGCCATTTGAAGTTTTGAACAGTCATATTGGTACATTTAAACTCAGTCAAACCTATCTTTTTAGCTAAAGACAAAGGTAAGACACTGACACTGGCACCCAAATCACATAAAACATTATCTATAGTATGGGTGCCTATGGAGCAGGGGACGGAAAAACTACCTGGATCAGCTAACTTGGGTGGAGACTTGATTTGGAGGACTGCACTACACTCCTCAGTAAAAGCTATAGTCTTCACCTCATCAAAACTACGTTTATGGATCAAAATTTCCCTCATAAACTTAGCATAAGCAGGTACCTGAGTAATTAATTCAGTGAAAGGAACAGTTACCTGAAGATTCTTGACAACCTTCAAAAATGTGTTGAACTGCTGCTCAATCTTGGTATTCAGTTGTCGGCTAGGAAACGGAACCTTCACAACTATTGGTGTCTCAGCAACTTTCTCCTTTTCTTTATTTGTAATTGTTGATTTAACGACTTCACCAGTCGACTTATCAAGAGTAGAAATCAACTCATCAGCAACATCAGTTGACTTACGAGCAACTTCGGTCGATTCATCACAGATATCCGTCGATCGACATGGTTTTTCTGTCGATCGAACAACACTGCTCGAACCAGCCTTCACTTTGTCATCTATCTTATCTTCAGCGTTAACATCTATTTCTTCAATAATGAAATTGTCACTTTCCGTAGGCATTTGTGGTCTATTATAAGTGAGAGCGCTTCGAAGATATATAGCATTAACCGTCTCATGAGATTTATCTGGCAGGGAAGGCAACTGACCCGGTTGCCTAGTAGCTTGCTTAGATGCCAATTGGGCCATCTGAGTCTCTAACATCTTAATTGACGCATCCTTAGCTTGATCACTCTTTTAGAGTTGTATCATAAGAGATTTCACCATACCCTTTAACTCCACCATTTCACTTAGATTTTGAGAGGTGTTTTGCTGAGGCGGAGGAAATGATGGGGGTTTTTGAAACCCTTGTTGCTGATTTGTATTTGCCTGAATGACATAGGACTACAATTGTGGAGGTGGAGTAGGATTAAATACATTCTGGCTCGTCCAGGAGAAGTTAGGATGCTCCTTAGTTCTCTCATTATAGAAATTGGAGAACGGATTAGCTTGCTTGTAGTGCTGAAAAGCAAGCACTTGCTCATTCTCCGTCATACACTCAGCAGCAGAGTGTCCTTCAATTCCACATCTCTCACAGAAAACTTCTTGCTGCACCATAGCATTAACGGTTTATTGTCCTCCTAAAGCTTGACCCATCTCAAGTCTAGCAAATCGGGCATTCATAGCTTCTAATTGTATATCAATAACATTATTGTCACCACCATTGCCGCGCACACTACCCCTCGGATTCCCATACTTTGCTGTATGGGTGGCCATCTCCTCAATAATATTCCAGCCCTTATCATCATCAACATTTTTTTGGAACCGACCATTGACAACAGCATCAAGAATGGCCCCTGTGATCATCGTACAACCCATTATAAAACTGGTTGCATAGGAACCATGGCTGAAACCCGTGATGAGGAATGGAGCAAATAAGTCTCTTGAAACGGACCCAAGCCTCGTTCAAATCTCCAGTTGGAGATTGCTTGAAGCTAGCACTACTACAATCCCTTGCATTTAAGATGCTTTATCATTGACGCTTTAATAGAGCGTCGACTTCATAATACCGTCTCCGTAATAAAAATAACGCCTTATAGTGTCGGTGTGATTATAACAACATCATACCAAATATTATCTGCAGCGCGCACGTGTTATACTTTGGGCGCAACTTGTGAAAATTTTAAAACTCGTCAAAACATCAATTCCACCGCTCCTATGCTTTATCGTAAACCTATCACGTATTCATCTTCCATCTAAAACAAAATCCTAATAACTGCTGCAGGTAATTGATTCCATCTGCCATTTCCATTACAAAATAGCCAAAATTCAATTCCACCGGACGTTCTAATCGATTCAACAACTAATTGTTCAATTACGAGCAATAATCTATTCAATTTGGGATTCATTCCATCTTCCAGTTACAAATTAAGACCAAGGTTTGTTTCTAATTTTGTCGAACTTGATCTCTTAACAGTATCTCTCTTCGTAGTTGACCTTGCTCATTTTCTTCATCATCAATTTGTTCAATTTTAATCAATAACGGAGAATTCCATACATTACTCTAATAAGTGTGTTGAATTAGATTTTGTTATAATTAGATATAAGTGTTGGAAACTAAGGACATACCTTTATGCGGAAGCGATCGGATCGTTGTGCTCGCTAACTGCCCACTACCGTATATTCATACCTCCGGCGGCTACTAGAGTCCCGGAATATGTTCACACCCCAAATCCCAAGTCCCGTATTGATGGTGGACTTAGCAACTAGAAAAATATGTTTATATGTTTTTTGTGTGTACGATACATACCATTCACATCAATTTCCTCAACTTATATATATCCACATATGGGAGTTATAAGGAGGATTAAATCACATTTTTAATGACCAATTAATAGTGATTTATTAGTATGTTAATGAGGGCAATTAATGGGATTGAATGTGACCGTTACGTGGCCGGATAAAATTCAATACTCCCACTCGGCCACACAACCGAGTTAATGCTCCCACTTGGCCACTAATCCAAGGTAATACACCACGTTGGTACACAACCAAGTGAACTTTATTTCTCATTCACAAAGATAGAGAAATGTACCAATTTGATCACACAGTCAAATTTATCACAACACAATACTCTATTAAACAATCTATTATGCTTCATATGGGAAGTGAGGTGTGCGACCAAAACGTAACAAAGTAATGTTATATTAAGTTACCATCAAAACTAACATAACACTTTCAAATTATCAATACCCCAAATCATTCTAACATCACCGTTAGCATACACAATCCCTATATGCTATCATAATCATATTAGTTATATACACAATATAACCCCTGGCTAGGAAATTATGGTGAAGTTGAATTGATCATTCCTTAGACACTAATAATAATCCATCTCAACTTAACTGCTTTCCTAACATGATTCATTGAACCTTAATGTTTTAGGTCCTTAGAATTCATATTAAAGTAGCAACATTAAGAATTAACTTCATATCTGTTAGGCCTGGAAATCCGCAGACCTTCCTGATCAATATCTCACCTGAACCTGACTGCCAGGCTGTCAGGATGTCAGTGTTGGAGCTTGTGTCCTCCACAAATTAGTGTGATAACATTTGTAAATCTCTTACAGGTTCACAAGGGTATACTTTGTATTTTAATCAGTTGATTAACGATTATCTAATAACGGTTGGCTTGCTAGAAAGTTTGACGTTATTATCATACAGATGGCGGTGATCAACTGGTCCCTAAAGGTCACACCTATAGGATGTGTTTGACAGATGTGGTTATAGAAATATAATCACATTGATGCCTTATATGACTAAAAAGTTAGTCAATGTGTTGATGAGACAATTATTTAATGAAGATTAAATAATATTAGTTGAGACGAATTAACTGTCAATTCATAAATTGAATATAATAAGTTATATTTAATTAAATGTATGTAATGTTAGCTTGGACGAATTAATCTGTTAATTCGTAATTAAATGTAATCGGTTATATTTAATCAGCAAATGATAATTATACGATATTGTCATAATAATTATTATTGACCCGCATTAATAAATCCACTGCAAGCTGTTGTGTGTAAACTTATTAATACGGAATGATATAAATGACAATTTATAAATAATGCATTATCTACATGGTCGATCGACCGGGTATGTCAGTCGATCGACTGATGTACCTGTTTCGGATTAATGGGCCGAAAAATTAGAAGAGGAAAAAACTACCCTAATCATCTACCTACACGGTTTATAGGGAGATGGAGGGGAGCTTTTTCTAACCTAATTTTCTAACTCGTTCTTGCCTCTCATCTAAAAACACAAAAAAACAAGAAAAACCCTAAACAATTTTACAGAAAAATTTAGGGATCGATTCTAGCAACAAGTTAAGGGCATTTCTCATATCGTCTTGGGTGCAACTAATAGGCGAATATCATTGCGATATTGTTTTTAGGCCGATTTTGCTAGGACCGAAGGTTATTCCTTAATTCTCTACCTTTTGTTTATGCAATTTAGTTTTATGACTAGTATTCATCATCTTATAATTCGTTATAATCCTTAAAGTTAAAGGGATGCATACAGATAAATCCCACAAGTGGTATCAGAGCCAAGGCCACGAATTTTAATTTTGATGATTTTCATAAAATTGTTTGTAAATAATAATTAGGATTTGCGAAAAAAATATATAATCGGCTGGATTTTTTTTATCCGTGGATTTTTTTTTTCCTTCCGTCACGTTACTGTTCACGGATAAACAGTATTTTTATTAAAAAAAAAAATTCTGTTTTTTTCCTTTCGATTTTTCCTGAAAAACCGATTAATGTTTTTCGCGGCTGTTTTTGTTTATGCCGATTTGAAAAGCATCCGAGAAAAGAAATTTTTTTTTTGTTACTGTTCACGGCACGGTACTGTTCACAGAGGACAGTTTAAAAAAAAAAAAATTTGTCTTGTTTCGGTTTTTTACAGATAAAAACCGTGAACAATATGAGAAACAGGCTGTTTTTTTGGTTCTTGCTGTTTTTGCCGAAAAAAAAGGGCTTGTTTTTTTTCTTGGTTTAGCCGAGACATATAAAAAAAAAGGATTTTGTTTTTGTTTGTTTTGGCCAATATTAATTATACATTACCTTTACAATGTATGATTAATTGTTGTGAAACGGTTCACAATTTTGAGATACCTAATTATTTTAAAGCAATTTAAAATATTGATGAATTAAATTCATATTACAAGTTTAATATGAATTAAGATTGAAATTAATGTGATTAATTGAGGAATTGTCACTTAATTTGTTTTTAAATAGGTGGTTTGGAAAATTAATTTACATAATTAAAGAATTATGTCTTGCATGTTTAATTTATTTTAGTTTATGCATTTTATTTTAGTTGAATGAATCGATTGAATGGTTTAATTTACGTTTTTTTTTCGCAATCGGTTGTAATTTGTAATACTTAGTGTGGCCTTAGTTAATTATGTTTTCGTAATGAAGGAAACATAATTTTTATGTAATTATGAGATCTCGAATCTCCTTTATTTTTTTCTTTAGTTTTGGGTTTTGAAACTAGAATGTAATAAATAGGTTTATTATGTAAATTTTATTTATTGTAATTTTCAAAGAAGACTAAAGATGGAGATTGGAGCTCACTCCCGCTACATGGATCAAGATGGAACATCGAGACAAGCTTCTCGGGTCCAAGGATGGATTCGAAACTTGTATTTTATGTTCATTTTGATAGGATAGGCCAAACTAGGACTTTATTATTGCTTTTACGTTTTTCATTCCTATTACTTTTCATTCACATGATAGTTTATGCATCATATTCCGCCTAAAACCAAACCACCTACTAAAATGCATGAAAATTGACACATATAGGTTGTATGTTAGTTTTCCTAGACATACAGATGTCACATGTTTTTTAAGCCATCGCCTTAGTTTATTCATTCACGCATGCTAGATATTAGTTCACTTAAAATGAATTAAAACAAAGTTGATGGGATCTTCCTCTAAAACGGAAATTGAGATTAGTCTTTATAAGGGCAAACAACTATGAATTCCTTCTTCGTCGGTAGGCATAATATGACCCCTTCTACGTTGGGTAAGTAGTTTGTGTTGACTTAGTTTATCTCAACATTATAGTCCGAAGAGTTTCTCGTGATTATGATGGACTAAAGATAGAATTTACAGAAATTTATCGACCAAGAATTCTAACAGTAGAATTAGCCAAAAGGTTGGCTTATCAATTCACAGATAATTGAGTCTTGGGATCATTTAGATAATTCTTGAGGAAGGTCAATTGTATAAATGCTTGAGTCTTCGCGTTATGACATTAGATCATTAGACTTATTAAAATCGATGTACATGCTTATTATTTATTCTTCTTTTCGTAGTGTAGAACACGTTTATTTTACTGTTACAACAAATGGTTGGAAATAACGAAATCCCAATGCCTAGTGCCAAACTTGGACGCGAGTCCTGGCTGAAAGTTTTTATGGACAACATGAATCAGTGCACGCGACTGAAGAATGATGGGTCCAACTTTGCGGACTGAGAGGCAGCACTACGGAATGCTGCCATTGCTGGCGGTAAGCTCAAGTACTTAACTGAGCCAATACCGGTAAACCCAGGCCCCAATGCGGGAGTTAACGAGTCACTTGCTTATAGTGATTTCGTCATGGAAGCGGGTGCGATAAAGAACGTACTCATCTTTTCAATGGAAACCAATTTGCAGAGACGCTTCATTGCTCAAGGTGCAAACAAGATTTTCACCACGCTCACTAACGAGTTCTCAAAAGCACCGAGAATCGTTACTTATGAGCATACCTGTCGCTTCTTTGATGTGAAACTCCAAAAGAGCCAACCGGTTAGCCCACACATTCTTCACATGATTGAGAATGTCGAGAAATTGGAGGCACTTGATTGTAAAATCAGTGAGAGCATAGTCATTGACCGTATGCTTCATTCTCTTCACGATGGTTTTGCCTTTTTCAGGGCGAACTACTACATGAATGACTTAAAGAAAAGTCCTCATGAGCTACACTCACTTCTCGTACAGACCGAGAAGGATATGAAATTGAGTGGGAGCATGAAGCAGGATGTTCTCACGATTTCCAACAAGGGTAAAGGTAAGGGCAAAGCTCCAGGCGACCTAACTGTAGGTAAGTCAAAGTTTAAGAAGCTAGGAAACGGTAAGAGTGGGCCTGGTGAGACTAGTGGCTCACAGGGTTAGGCAAAGAGCAAGGGCGTTGACATTGAGTGCCACCATTGTCACAAGACTGGACATTGGAGGAGGAACTGTCCCGTGTACCGTGAGGACATCAAAGTAGGCCGCATCGTTCCTGTTGGTATGTCATCTTATATTTATATGATTGAGATTAACCATGCAAGTTTTGGAACTTGGGTACTTGATACTGGATGTGGTTCTCATCTGGGTAATCATTTGCGGGGCCTAAAGAACATCATACCTCTCGAAAAAGGTGATGTGGACCTGCGAGTCGGGAATGAAGCACGAGTTGCTGCTTTCTCGAAGGGAACATATGTAATCCAACTCTCTAGTGGTTTTGAGTTATTTTTAAATAACTGTTACTATGTACCCAGTTTGTCTAAGAACATTATTTCTGTTTCCGTACTTGCTAAAGACGGTTTTGCATTTTCAATAAAGGATAATAGCTGTATTTTCTCTTTCAATGAAATGATTTATGGCAAAGCAGTTTCCATGAATGGAATTTACATATTAGATCAAACCATGGAAGTATTACATATGAATAATAAGAAATTAAAGGTTGGTGACAAATATCAAACCTATCTATGGCATTGTCGAATGGGACACATAAATGAGAAACGCGTAAAGAAACTCGTCGATAATGAGACTATTCCCGCATTCGAATTTTCTACATAGGGCACGTGTGAATCATGTCTCATTGGCAAAATGACTCGAATTTCCTTCAAAGGTGTTGGAATGCGCGCTAGTGACCTATTAGGACTCATACATACTGATGTTTGTGGACCTATGTCAATTACCGCTAGAGATGGCTATAGATATTTTATCACTTTCACGGACGATTTGAGTAGATACGGATATGTTTACTTAATGAAGTATAAAAGTGAGTCCTTTGAGAAATTCAAGGAATACCAGAACAGGGTTGAAAACCAACTAGGTAGAAAGGTTAAAGCACTCCGTTCAGATCGGGGTGGCGAATATCTTTCAAATGAGTTTGATCAACACCTTAAAGACTGTAGAATCGTTCTACAGTTAACTCCACCTGGAACACCTCAATTAAATGGTGTGTCCGAACGGAGAAATCGAACCTTACTTGATATGTTTCGATCCATGATGAGTCACACGGTAGTGCCTGATTCATTATGGGGTTTTGCTCTTCTGTCAGCTGCTCTTATACTTAACCGAAGTCCGACTAAAGCTGTCGACAAGACTCCATATGAAATGTGGAAGGGAACGGTCCCTAACTTGTCCTTTATTCGGGTTTGGGGTTGCGAGGCTTATGTCAAGTGGAGACACGGGGATAAGATCGGCCCGCGATCGGTCAAGACATACTTTATAGGTTATCCAAAAGGAACATTTGGTCATTACTTCTATTCGCCTACCGAACATCGAGTTTTTGTTGCGGCGAGTGCGACGTTCTTAGAGAAAGAATTTCTCGAGAACAAGACGAGTAATAGAACCTTCGAGCTGTCGGAGATTCCAGAACTAACAACCGAGGAACAGATAGAGGAAGTTGTTCCTCCAACTGATGATACGGTTAGTATTCCTGAGGAACCTAGGAGGTCGGGTAGAGTGTCTCATCCTCCGGGCAGATACATTGGTATGGTCGAGGAGAATGACGTTTTACTCCTAGAGAGTAATGAACCCGCTACCTATAAAGGTTCTATGGCCAGTTCCGACTCAAAGCTATGGTTCGAAGCCATGCAATCCGAGATGGACTCCATGTATGAGAATGACGTATGGGATCTAGTTAATTTACCTGATAAGGTCAAACCTCTACAGTGCAAATGGCTTTACAAAATAAAGCATTCTGTAGACGCGCAACCAGATACCTATAAGGCACGACTAGTGGCAAAAGGTTTCACTCAAGTGCACGGATTGCATTATGATGAGATTTTTGCACTTGTAGTCATGCTACGTTCCATTCGGATAATCTTAGCGATTGCCGCTTTTCATGATTATGAAATTTGGCAAATGGATGTGAAAACCGCCTTCTTAAACGGTTATTTGGAGGAAGAGTTGTACATGGTGCAACCCGAAGGTTTCATAGATCCTGAACATCCTAAGGAAGTATGCAAGCTTAAGCGTTCCATTTATGGACTTAAGCAAGCTTCTCGGAGTTGGAATCATCGTTTCAACCAGGTGATAAAAGAGTATGGTTTCACTCGATCGGTCGAAGAACCATGCTTATATATCAAGTCGAGTGGGAGCAAGATTGTATTCTTGATATTCTATGTCGATGACATACTCCTGATTGGGAATGACATTCCTCTCCTATCTTCGGTTAAAGAATGGTTGAAGAACCATTTCCAGATGAAAGATCTAGTGAGGCACAACGCATTTTGGGAATCTGTATCTACCGATATAGATCACGACGAACGTTATCACTTAGTCAGGAGTATTATTTGGATAAGATTCTTGAGAAGTTCAGCATGACCAACTCCAAGAAGGGGAACCTTCCAATGACGTCTGGGATGCAGTTGAGCAAGTCTCAGTCACCCACGACGCCTGAAAGGATTGAGCGCATGAGTCGTGTTCCTTATGTATCTGGAATAGGATCGATCATGTATGCCATGATATGCACACGTCCAGATGTGGCATATGCATTGAGTATGACGAGTCGGTACCAAAAGACTCCAGGTGAAACACACTGGATAGCTGTTAAAAACATCCTCAAGTACCTACGGAGGACTAAGGATTGGGTATTGACTTATGGAGGCGATACTAAGCTATGCGCAATCGGTTACGTAGATGCTAGCTTCCAAACGGATCGAGATGACTCAAAATCTCAGTCCGGGTTCGTCTTCACTCTTAATGGTGCTGCGGTCAGCTAGAAGAGTTCCAAACAGAGTGTTGTAGCAGATTCTACTACTGAATTCGAGTACTATGCCGCTTTGGAGGCAGCAAAGGAAGCGATATGGATGCGTCAATTCTTACAAGGACTTACGGTAGTTCCTAGTTCGAATGACCCGATCACCATCTATTATGACAATAGAGGTGTCATCTTCCAGGCTAAGGAGCCAAAGTCTAGCAACAAATCTAGACATGTACATCGGAAAGCTCACCTGATCCGTGATTACGTGGAGCAAGAGGAGATAGTGATATACAAGATTGCGACGGATGATAACATCGCGGATCCTCTCACTAAACCGTTGAATTATGATAAGCATGTAGGACATGTTATTTCCATAAGAATTAAACGTGTTCCTGAGTTATAGTACTTGATTATGGATTTGATACATTATCTTTTTCATATACTATTTATAACTTCATCGTTTTATTATAATATTTTGTTTTTCATGTGGATTGTACTGACAACTTTGAACACCACAAAGTGAACTGAATTACATTATATTTGCTTGGTCAGTAATCACCCATGTGAGTTGATAACTCCGGCTATTATATTGCGCAGTCGATTGATGGTGGGTTCAACGAGCCATAAGTCAAACTGTTGACTGATCGATCACAAATGCGAGATTATAACGATACCTCGTAGGACAAATTTTTGTGACAATGTAATGGAGTCCTAAATGTTTAAAACATTTGGTGCCAGGTCGTGGATAGGACATCCATTGTGTTCCTAGAGTCGATTCTTTTGACTATCGACTGTCTCTTGAGATTAAGGCAGTTTTTGGGTGACTTTGGTTTCTTTCTCACGATGCAGTAATCGGAGGCTAAGCTGATTTTTTCTGGGTCATTTCATACTGTGCTTATATCGGCAGGATTCGAGTTGAGGAAAATATCCAACCCTTATCAGGTATAGTTATTTTTCAGGGCCACTCGAGGAGTTGTAACTGAAATGCATGGCCATGCTCGAATGATGATTCGTTTATCAGTTAAGTTACTCTCTAGTCGGGGAAACCACTCTTGATAATGATCGCTTGTAAAATACGACCTTTGTGAATACGGATTTGCAAATTGTTTTACATTGAGTGGGAGAAATTTTAGGATATGAGAATCGGTTATCGCACATACACTTGTGAGAACAAGTGGGAGTTTGTTGGAGCTTGTGTCCTCCACAAATTAGTGTGATAACATTTGTAAATCTCTTACAGGTTCACAAGGGTATACTTCGTATTTTAATCAGTTGATTAACGATTACCTAATAACGGTTGGCTTGCTAGAAAGTTTGACGTTATTATCATACAGATGGCGGTGATCAACTGGTCCCTAAAGGTCACACCTATAGGATGTGTTTGAGAGATGTGGTTATAGAAATATAATCACATTGATGCCTTATATGACTAAAAAGTTAGTCAATGTGTTGATGAGACAATTATTTAGTGAAGATTAAATAATATTAGTTGAGACGAATTAATCAATTAATTCGTAAATTGAATATAATAAGTTATATTTAATTAAATGTATGTAATGTTAGCTTGGACGAATTAATCTGTTAATTCGTAATTAAATGTAATCGGTTATATTTAATCAGCAAATGATAATTATACGATATTGTCATAATAATTATTATTGACCCGCATTAATAAATCCACTGCAAGCTGTTGTGTGTAGACTTATTAATACGGAATAATATAAATGACAATTTATAAATAATGCATTATCTACATGGTCGATCGACCGGGTATGTCAGTCGATCGACTGATGTACCTGTTTCGGATTAATGGGCCGAAAAATTAGAAGAGGAAAAAACTACCCTAATCATCTACCTACACGATTTATAGGGAGATGGAGGGGTGCTTTTTCTAACCTAATTTTCTAACTCGTTCTTGCCTCTCATCTAAAAACACAAAAAAAAAAAACAAGAAAAACCCTAAACAATTTTACAGAAAAATTTAGGGATCGATTCTAGCAACAAGTTAAGGGCATTTCTCATATCGTCTTGGGTGCAACTAATAGGCGAATATCATTGCGATATTGTTCTTAGGCCGATTTTGCTAGGACCGAAGGTTATTCCTCAATTCTCTACCTTTTGTTTATGCAATTTAGTTTTATGACTAGTATTCATCATCTTATAATTCGTTATAATCCTTAAAGTTAAAGGGATGCATACAGATAAATCCCACAGTCAGGCTATCAGGGCACATGAAGATAGGCGCCAGGCCATAGAGAGGACAACGGTCGAAATATCAGGACGATATTAGACCATATACGCGTGTTATAAAGGAATTATATACGCATCATTAAGTATGAAGATTACGCAGTAAATGCAGTAATTAAGGGAGGAATAATTGGCAATTATTACTGGTAATTATGGAGAATAAACTGCAATTAATACCGTATCAGGCAGCCGTTCAAGGAGGAAGCCTATATAAGGAATACATTGAAGATATTGGAGGCAGATCAGACACAGACAGCAAGAAGCACACACATTGCATAGAGAAATATTAACATTGTTCTTTTCATACAATCTTTCTCCCAAACAATATAGTGAAATCCTCTCCTGGCTTGGTGCCCGTGGTTTTTTCCCATTCAAGGGTTTTCCACGTACAAAATTGCTTGTGTTATTGTTATTGTTATTATTTCATTTACAGTTTATTATTGTATCCTGACGACCTGACCATCAGACTACCTAGAGCTAGTTAACCTTACACAACTCTACCCTAACCTGATTTTGCCTTGCGCAAAATCCATACAAAACAATTGACGACCTGACCATCAGACTACCAGGAGTACCTGCCAGCATGGAAGAAGCTGCCCCTGACAGCTATGCTGATTCGCCTTTCATAGACGAAATAGCAAAAGTAGATTTAGCAAAAAAGTTCACAATTCCATCCATAAGGGTCTATGATGGAACCACGGATCCACAAAATCACGTGGCTCTTTACAAGCGAAAAATGCTTTGGCGCATCTATTCCCGGCCGAGTTCGAGACAAGTTTGCATGTGCAAGGGATTTGGAACGACCGTGATGGCCCCGCCCGCAATGGTACATCAACCTCGCCAACCGGCAAGATCCACTCCTTTGCCAACCTGATCAACAGTTTCAACCAACAAGTTTGCGAGTAGCGGGAGTTGGAGAAACGATCCAGTGACCTTTACCGAGTTACACGAAGCTTTGATGAAACTCTCGGGACATTCCTTGCAAGATTCAACAAAGAGAAAGTGTCTATACCCGGTGTGACGTTGGAACAAAGCAAGGTGGAGGCATTCGGCAGGGGTTACTACTATATAGTGACTTATACAAATAACTCACTAAGTATCCCCGCCACACCTTCAAGATGTTCAAGCCAAGACTCTTGCTTTCATCAGCCGGAAGAAGATAAAATATACAAACTTGGATCACCCAAGAGACCAAAGGATCATGAAAGAAGCAATAGGAAAAGCAACAAAGGGAACAATTATAGACCTACTCCATATTCCGGGCCGGATCGGTCGGTTAACCTGGCCCATGAGTATCAAGGAAAGGTTAAAGTTTATCCACATATCTCCGAACATAACTTCAGTGTTGATATTGCAGGATTAATCCAGAGACTTGACAACATGGGATCAGTTGTTAGATGGCCCAGGAAGTCAGAAAATCCAAATCCCAGAAGAGACAATTCAAAATGGTGCGAATTTCACATGGATATTGGACACACCACGGATGATTGTTTCACCCTGAGGAAGGAGGTAGGCTACCTGTTAAAATCAGGGTATTTAAAAGACCTGATCAAAACGAAGGGCAGGAACGCAAACCGGGATAAGGAAAACCAGGAGCACAAGCAGGATCGTAGTCTCCCTCTACCACCACCAATCTATGAAGTAAAATTCATATCTGGCGGTTCAGAGATTTGCGGCCTGACGAGTTCAGCAGCAAAGAAGATAGCCAGGACACCAAGGACTGTGTCACCCTGCAAGCCGGATCTTGTCCCGACAATCACTTTCAATGATTGTGACCTGGTGGGCATCCCTTATGTTCATCATGACGGCCTGGTAATTTCTATGCAGATTGGAACAGCCACGGTAAGAAGGATCCTGGTAGATGGAGGCATTTCAGTGAACCTGATCATGCTTGACGTACCGAAAGCCATGAAGATAAACAAGGATCAAATTATCAAGAAATCCAGCGTCCTAGTAGGATTCAGTGGTGAGACCAGGAGAACCCTAAGAGAAATCCACCTCCCAACCTACGTGGAAGGAGTCTCATCTTATGAGAAATTTGGAGTCCTTGACTGCCTGTCCTCCTACAACGCTATCCTGGGTAGACCCTGGATTCACAATGTTAAAGCCGTACCATCAACCTATCACCAGTGTATCAAGATACCAACTGACTGGGGCATAGCCACAATCAAAGGGGATCACAAGACGGCCCAGGAATGCTACACAGCAGCCTTGAAGCCTTCCAAGGCAGGTAAGTACCTGGCATAGCAATTACAACCCTGTCAGGAGCACTTATATAGCACCTCCCAGAATGGAAACAGATCAGGTAATCCTAGACCCTGAGTACCCTGACAGGTATGTTTTGATAGGATCTGATGCACCAGATAGTGTCAGGTCTGAACTGGTAAAATTCCTTAAACATAAATCATCTTGGTTTGCTTGGTCACATTTTGATATGACTGGAATTAGCGCTGATATAATTACTCATAAGCTCAATGTTGACCCATCTTTTAAGCCTGTACAGCAGAAAAGACGCAAGTTTGTAGCTGAAAGAAATACTATTATTAACGAGGAAGTAGAAAAACTCTTGGATATGGGGATGATCAGGGAAGTAATGTACCCTGAATGGCTGGCTAACGTAGTTGTTGTGCAGAAAAAGAATGGGAAGTGAAGAGTCTGTGTAGACTACACTGACCTAAACAAAGCCTGTCCTAAAGATCCATTCCCCCTGCCTCATATTGATGCCATAGTAGACGCCACAGCAGGCCACGAAATGCTAACATTCATGGATGCTTCCAGTGGATTCAATCGGATAAAGATGCACCTGGCGACCAGGAGAGTATCGCATTCATTACAGACCGAGGCATATCTTTGTTACACGCCATGGCTTTCGGCCTGAAGAATGCAGGGCAACGTACCTGCCGTGGTCAACATGATGTTTAAAGACCAGATAGGCGACATCATGGAAGTATACATAGACGACATGGTGGTGAAATCCAAGAATGCAGAAGATCATGTGAAGCATCTAGAAATAGCATTTGAGATATTAGAAAAATATAACATGAAACTAAACCCTGCAAAATGCCACTTTGGAGTCTCTGCAGGCAAATTTCTCGGATATATGGTCACAAAGAGAGGCATAGAAGCCAGCCTTGAACAGATAAAGGCTATCCTGGAACTACAGTCACCCAAGTCTGTCAAGGATATCCAAAGATTGACAGGCTGGGTAGCTGCCCTGAACCGCTTCACATCAAGATCCTCTCAGAGATGCAAAACATTCTATAACCTCCTCAGGAAAAATAAACAATTCCAGTGGACGGATGAGCATGAGGTAGCTTTTCAGGATCTAAAATCCTATTTATCATCTCCACCCTTACCGCTAAGCCGAAAAAGGAGAACCTTTGTCGATATACCTATCTCATCACGACACACGATCAGTGTGATCTGGTGAAAGAACAGGACAGGCAGCAACATCCAGTCTACTATGTAAATAAAAGCCTGCTAGATGCTGAGTTGAGGTATGGACTACTTGAAAAATATGTTTTATCTTTAATTATGTCATGCACTAAGTTGAGACCCTATTTTGAAAGACACCCCATTATAGTCAGGACCAATCTGCCCATAAAATCTGTCCTGCGTAAACCTAAACTTTCAGGCAGGATGCCCAAATGGTCAGTACAAATTAGCACATACGACATCTCTTTTGAACCCAGGGCAGCGATCAAATCGCAGGCCATAGCAGACTTTGTGGCTCATTTTAGCCCTAACCTGGAACCAGACCTGATAAAAGAGGTCAACCAACTAGAAAATAAAACCCCAGACCAGGAATGGACCCTATTCATAGATGGGGCATCCAACGCCAGGGGGATAGGGTTAGGACTAGTACTTAAATCACCACAAGGAGACGTGATAGCTCAGGCTGTAAGCTGTGAGTTCAAAGCTACTAACAATGAAGCAGAATATGAAGTCTTGATAGCAGGCTTAAAGGTATGTCTAGACCTCGGTGTTCAAAACCTAAAGGTAAAGACTGATTCACTCTTAATTGCTAATCAAATAAAGGGAATTTATACGGCTAAGGATGCAAAAATGATTACGTATTTAGAATATGCAAAAAACCTTACCGCTAAATTTGCTTTATTTGACATAGATCAAATATCAAGAGACCTGAATACCCAGGTTGATGCTCTGGCCAGCCTAGGTTCAAATTTCACCCCCACTGTTTTTGACAAAATACCAATTTTGCACTTATTAGAGCCAACCATCAGCAAACCTAAACAGGTCAATCAGGACAGAAACTCTTGGACCAAACCCTATTATGACTGGTTTCTTCGAGGAATACTACCCAGAGTAGACATGAGGCAAGGGCTTTTAAAATTAGAGCTTCAACGTATGCTATCATCAATAACACTCTGTTCAAGAGATCGCAGGCTGGACCCTACCTGAGATGCTTGGAGCCTGACGAAGCCAAACTAGTATTTAAAGAAATACAGGATTGATACTATGGCAACCACAAGGGAGGAAAGAGCCTGGCAAGCAAAGTTCTCAGGACAGGCTACTACTGGCCTACACTGAGGGCTGACTACCTGGAATACTCTTCAAAATGCGAAGCCTGCCAAATTCATGCACCAATCATACATCAACCATCTGAACTCCTCCATTCAATCTCCGCACCCTGGCCATTCATAAAGTGGGGCATGGATATTGTGGGAAAACTGCCTGTAGCTCCAGGACAAAAAGTCTTCATGTTAGCTATGACTGATTACTTCTCCAAATGGATTGAGGATGACTCTTTCAAGCAAGTAACTAAAAAATAAGTAATATCCTTCATCAGGACAAACATCATTTGCAGATATGGAGTCCCATCAGAAATAGTATGCGACAACGGAACTCAGTTCGTAGGGAAAAGGACCCAAGCATTTTGCCAAGAATGGAATATCAACCTGGTAACATCAACCCCTGGATACCCAAAGGCTAATGGCCAGGCGGATTTAAGCAACAAGGTAGTCATAAGCTGCCTATAAAAGAAGCTGAAAAGAAGACGAGGCAGATGGGCTGAAGAACTTTCATTAGTACTATGGGCAGACAGGACAACTCCAAAAACTGCAACAAGCCAAACATCTTACTCCCTGGTGTATGGATGTGAAGCTGTCATTCCTGCGGAAGTATGAGTACCAACATCCAGATGCAGGCTGAACAACGTTGAAGAAAACAAAGACCTGATGCAAAACAACTTGGTCCTGACAGAAGAATTAAGAGACGCTGCCAAAATCAGGATGGCATCATATCAACAAGCAGTCGCCAGGACTTACAATAAAAACGTCAGGGTCAGGGTCTTTAAAGAAGGAGACCTTGTCCTACGCAAAGTATTTCCAAATAAAAAAGAAAAATCAGCAGGCAAATTGGCTCCCACATGGGAAGGCCCTTACTTAATTGATTCAATTGTTGGACAAGGAGCATACAGGCTCCAAACGCTAGAAGGGGAAATGATCCCGAGATCCTGGAATGAAACTCATTTAAAATTATTCCATATGTAAAGATCAGGCTACAACCAGGTATAAATTCACACTGTTCAACCTAACGTGCTACGTGATGAACTACATGTTTTACATGCCCTGTCTGTATTTTATATATGTTCAAACTAACCTATCTATTTACTTTTTGAATCCTGAACAATTATACATAATAAAAGATTATATGCATAAATATTCAGGATTGAGGGCTACTCTACTATACATTCCTGAAACAAAATTTTTTTGCACTTAACTGTGCCTGACGAGTTGGTAACCACCACCAGATACAGTAAAAAGTCAGGACCAATCAACCATGAAATAATTGTCTGACCCGACTAGGTTTACTGCCACGGATTACAACTGGCTGGACGCAGCAAGACAGGTGTAAGGGTGTTCTCTCTCAAACACTTAGTCTAAAATGCCCTCTTGACAGGCCGAATACCAAGCCCTCCATCTAGGCAGGGGACATAAGCCCTCCTGACAGGCCGGTTTTCCCACCCCTTCAACCACTATAGCAAAAAACTATACTTGTTTGAATTAATCATGAATAACAATATAAAACGAAAATAATGTGCAGGTCATTCAAACGAAATATTTGACAGGCCCAACAGGATGAAACTCACAAACCAAGCAAAGTCAAAAGTGAAATCAGCCAAAAGAAGGCCACCATGCCTATATCAATAAAAACCTTTGCCCCCTGGGGCAAAGGCACCAAAATATTCATAAAGGCCAGGGATAGTCTCCCTGACCCAAGACAGGAAAATAAAAATATTGTTTGTCCAGGGACATCCCCCCTGGATGGGCCAAAATACCAACTGAAAAAATATATTACTGTTTCTCCTTAGAAACAGCAGCAGCATCAACAACCTGCTCCCCACTCTTAGCTGAATCAGCGTCAACGTCCTGCTCCCTTGGAGAGTCGAACTCCTGTTCATTCTCCATATTATGTAGGTCAGGATACTTTGAGGCAGCAAAAGTTATCTCAGCCTCAAGGTTCCACCTCGCTCTGGCCTCGACAGGCTCCGACATAGCAACCGCCCTTCCCTTGATACAGAAATAGAGAGAAGCATCATCCAGCTTAAACTCCAAGTCATCCCTCTCTTGGGTGAGCTCCTCATTTCTGTCCAAGGCCTCCTGCAACAACCGCTTGCTCGAAACTGCCTCAGTCTTAGCAGCATCCCTCTCAGCCTGCACTCTTGTCAAGTCAGCAGCTTTAGCAGCCAAGTCAGCTCGTGCAAAATCCAGCTCAGACTTTAGCCTATCATAATCTGATCTCATCAGATCAATTCTGGCTACCAAAGAAGTAGCCTGATAGGCATTATGGAGACAGGTCGCAGCACCCTGATCAAAAATAAAGAGAAAAGAATGAGTAACTTACTCTAATAATAGAAAACTACCAAAAAAAATACACATAGAAATTGTTCCAACCTACCTCCCTTACGGCAGCCAAGGCACCAGCCAAGAGGCTGACTGAATGATCCACTAAAGCAACTGCCTGAGTAGCAGTCTCAACAGGGTCAAGGGTGAGCATGACATCTGATTTAGAAGCAGCATAATCCCTGATCTTCACCCTAGCAGCCTCCATATTGTCTAACCTGGCTCTCACTTCCCTGACCGGGGCAGAAACATCAACATCTTCAATTTTCCTTTTTTGGGCTGCTGAACTTGTTTCGTGAAGGGCAAAGCAGTCAAAGCAGTGACCTTGGCGATGTCAGACTGTTCAGTCAAGTCAATAACAGGCTCGGCATCCCTGCTTCCCCTGCGACCCTTCCTCCTTAATCTTAGCCAGCCTGGCTGAAAGGTCAGCCATACCAAGCCTGGCAAGGCGAATAGACGATCTGGTGGCTGCAACACGAAATACTGTATCAGCAATAAAAACCAAACATTATCAGGAAGCCTAAGTAAAAAGAAAGGAAAGATTAAGATAGACTTACTGCCTGAGGTAGTGGCACTAGCAGCCCCTGAAGCTTTAGCCGCCCTGGGAGCACCGTCAGCCTTCAAACAGCGAGGAAGGTGACCAACCCCACAACAGAGAGGCCAGGACCTCTCCAAAGGAGGAATAGCAAGGAAAGCAGAAACATTAGGAGTGGGATACTCGGTTTCAGTAACCCAGTCATCAACTGCACACATAAGAGGTATGGCTTATTATAAATTTCATTTTTTATTTTTTACTAACAAATAAAACATGCAGGGCAAAGAAAGAAACCAAAAGACTCACCGGCAATGCAGGCCTCATGATTTAAATACGCCAAGTCAGGACCCACAGAGTTGGTCCTTACAAACATGTACCCAGCAGCCCAGCCTTTATCATGGCCACTGTCCAAGTTACTCAAAAGAGAATTAGTAGAGGCCCTGACCTTAAAACTTATACGGCCAGGACTGTTTGTTTTAACAGCATAACAAGTCTTCAGATCGTCAAGAGAAAAAGAAATATTGTGTTTTTTACAGAGATTCTCAATGGAACATACAACCTTCCACACCATTGGCATTAACTGATAAGATGGAACACCAATCTCCTTAATAACCTCAACCATAAGAGGAAAAAAAGGAAGCTTACAGCCTGCCCTAAAAGCCCAGTCATGGATGCATAACCAACCAGGACAAGCCAAGTCGGCCCTGATAGGAGAATTCTCAGGGATCCAGACTTCAGCATCAGCAGGGATGATCCCCTTATCCTTCAAAATCTTCTCAAACTCAGGCTTCAAACGGTTTGCAGGAGACTGATCCTCATTTAAAGCCTTCGTAGGCTTGAATTGAAAATCACCATGAAATATTGAGATCATCTCCAAAGGAGAATCACTCGGCTTATTTACTGTGGGAGATGGAGCAGTGAAGAAGCGGTGCGATTTTGAAAAGTTTCCTCAGGATTCTGAGGAGGAGGAGTTGCAGGAACCGCTGCCCTGGTAGATTTTTTCTTTGCAACCATTATTTGAAAGATTATGAAGAATTGATTAAAGATTGAAGAAGTTGGAAATTAAAAGAACTAAAGAAAAAGATTATCAAAGAGAGAAAATTAGAAGATACCGCTTTGGTGAGTTCAACTTAATGAAGCACGCAAGTATTTATAATGAAGAGGATTAGGGTTTCAGCCGCAAAGAAAGTGGATAATCATTAAGGAAGTTGCAGTAAATATCACACGCGTTAGCAACTGCCGTAAAATAGCCGTTACAGGGAACTGACTAGGCAAAAACTTAACCGTTGGGTAATCTTCCCAAAAATAAAGTTATCTCCTCATTTTTTCGTCCTGGCACACTGCAAATGAGGAGATAAGGCGCAATTGTTAGGCCTGAAAATCCGCAGACCTTCCTGATCAATATCTCACCTGAACCTTACTACCAGGCTGTCAGGATGTCAGGCTATCAGGGCACATGAAGATAGGCGCCAGGCCATGGAGAGGACAACGGTCGAAATATCAGGACAATATTAGACCATATACGCGTGTTATAAAGGAATTATATACGCAACATTGAGTATGAAGATTACGCAGTAAATGCAGTAATTAAGGGAGGAATAATTGGCAATTATTACTGGTAATTATGGAGAATAAACCGCAATTAATACCGTATCAGGCAACCGTTCAAGGAGGAAGACTATATAAGGAATACTTTGAAGATATTGGAGGCAGATCAGACACAGACAGGAAGAAGCACACGCATTGCATAGAGAAATATTAACATTGTTCTTTTCATACAATCTTTCTCCCAAATAATATATTGAAATCCTCTCCTGGCTTGGTGCCCGTGGTTTTTTCCCATTCAAGGGTTTTCAACGTACAAAATTGCTTGTCTTATTGTTATTGTTATTATTTCATTTACAGTTTATTATTGTATCCTGGCGACCTGACCATCAGACTACCTGGAGCTAGTTAACCTTACACAACTCTACCTTGACCTGATTTCGCCTTGCGCAAAATCCATACAAAACAATATCATAGCTCCAAGTCAAAGGGCATCGAACAAAGGTGGAGAACACAGTCCATAGGATCACACAATGACAAAGTAGGGAATCATTTGTCACTCCTAACAGTCGGCTTACTAACACACATAGTATGATATATGTGCATGTCACAACATATCTCCCACTACAATGAGCATATCACGCTTCTATATCGTGCGAATCATAAGTCTAGATACTACTCAAGTATCTAACCCAAGTCACTAGATTGATATACACAATATCCAATCTGACACTTATGATTCGGTTCAAAGCTTTAGTATGAAAATAAGGTGTCTTCTCATACTTCGACTACAAAAGTCTCATCTTAGACTTACTAAGGCGACTATATAACGAGTCAATATCTTTCCCTTACAACTCATGTACAAAGTTAATCTTTATCTAACACTCACTAAGTGTTAACGTGACTCAGTCTCATCTTGCTCACTACACAAGTGTCAAGGTGATTACCCATGTGATTAGGCAATCTAAAAACTTGGCGATATATTTTGTGCCTCATCATGCAACAAATGCATATGAACATTTCCAAAAGATGCAAAATCTTTATCCAAAAAATGTCCATCATCAAACACATCCACAACTCAACAAGATTAAAACTTAAGTTGATTGTTTCGCACAATTAGCTCAACACATGAACTAATTAAGAACACATCTTATGAAATAATGCGCCAACCATCTTGTTAGTTAATCTTACTTGATGACAACTCTTAATTCTACACAATAACTAATTTACTCTTACCACAAAGGTAAAAGTGAAAGTCATTTGATTACATATCATTTTACGTGTAGAAGATTGATTAGGTAACAAATACTTATCAATCACAAATTGGCGTTCAATCATGTACTAAACAAGGTACACATCAAAATGCCAACTACACTAGAATAAGAAATAATACATAATTGTTTCTTACTTTTGAGCATAGGTTTAGACATAAAAACTTTATTTTTCTTCTAAATACCAATATGTCATTCATTAACAAAGAGAAACTTATTCTCTTATATAATTTTGACATAACCAAAACTATTTTACCATTCCAATTAAATCATTGCACAAATGATTTATGAAATTTGAAATAAATATAAATCATTCAACATATGAATAAGCTTGAAGTACACAAAGATCTATCATCTTAATCATTTGAGACAAACTCAATTGAACAATCTATGCATATAGGCTTTTCTCGAGCAACTTGATATGAGAAAATAGTCTTTACATCCATTTGAAAATAAAATCCAAATAGATAATCAAAGCTTAGAAGAAATGGGAACAAATCCCAACATTTGAGAATAGATCTCAAAATAATCTTAAACCTTATTGCCATAACCGTATCATTCATTGTTACATTGTCTATCTACTCTCATAATAACAATCCATTCTTTATTAGTTGGCGAAAAAAAAGAACTCACTTACTAAAAGTGATATCTCCCACTTACTAAAAGTGGTTCAAAAAACGAAAAGAAGGAGCAACTCCCGCTATATTCCATAATGAGCAAAACACTTGACACACAAGTTAATATTTGCTCATTAGTAGACAAACTCTCATCTTTATCTTGGATCATAGAACTACTCCCACTATCCAAAATATAGAGAGAAGTTAAAACTATTCTTGGTGTCTGAATGGGTTCACAAAAAATTCTCCCACTCACCAAGAGATAGTTCTGTATTGTGACAAATACAATACATATGTCTACTACCTTTCACCAAAACACTTAGAAACACATCCAAGTGAATAAATAATATTGCGGGTAACTACAACACAAAGTTTGACAAAATGTTAAAGCATAAAACATCAATCTACTATCCAAAACTTATTTGAAGCAAACAGAATTTCCTTAAAACATATTTAAGGAATCCTCCTTTAAACCAGAAGGAAGGAAAACTTGATCAGCGTTACACTTCACTTAGCCATGTCAAGTGACGTATAATTCCTTAACTAAAAACAACCTCTTGTCATATTAATTAGGAATTGTAAGGTCAACGCACATATATTTTTCTATTCATTTACACTTTAAACATATCAAAGAGTTATTCACAACCAACACATTTACTAAGAGTTCTAACTCTAAAGTCAAAGTTGGTTTTTACTTTTATCATAAGCTGCTTGAACATATCAAACACTATATAAAGTGACAAAATAATGGATACAAAACCCATTGCGTGAGTCATCTCAAAAGAAGAGGAAAAAACAGCGATCTCATGATGCTCCTTAACATTTAACTACCCACAATTAAAAAATAAAAATAGATTGATACAAAAGTTAGAGACAACGAACATATATGAAAATGTAATCAAAGAGATGAATCAAAAATAATGCGGTGAACATATATATTATGACCAAACACATAGCCATAACGAACAATTAAGAAGAGGTTTAATAAGTAGAATCCGTGATTTCCAATAAACTAATTATTGAAAAATAACCACGCACTCCAAGTGCGTAGAGAATTAACAAATCAAAGTAGCACAAATCCTCTTTGAATTATCCATCAACAAACAATGAATTAAACAACGAGTTATAAAAATTCTCGCTCCGTTTCTAAATCCACAAAGGAAAGGAATTAACATTGGACGCAAGAAATAAACATATAACTCAAACTGATGGAGAAGGATGTCATTTGGCTCGAAACTAACATGAACCAAATTTGTAGTATCTCCATACTATTCTCTCGCCGACACTAAGTCAGACATATTAAACAATACCACATATTTGTACTCATAGTAAGAAAAAAAAAACTTAGACCATTAACAATCATAACGGGAGACATTAGCGCCAAAAGGCACTCTTTTCCCGTCTCGGTAAATTTTGAGACTTTTAAGAAGGATTGAGTGTATTGAATATGACCCATTAAGAGTTTTCTATTTTTTCTAATCCCAGACTCGGATGGCAAACAAATCGCCATAGGAAAAATAAACTCTTACGTCAGCCAATCGCGTGTTTAAAAATCATTTCACATAAGATTAATAAAACACGGTGACAATCCTCAAATACTCCGAGTCAAGACACACAATCTTGTACCCTACGTCAAAACGAATCTGACTTACACATTAGTCTCACGCTACACAAGTTGTAAGACATGTCTCAAAACTAGTTAGTAGGTCTACATACAAAAGAACACAATTTTGCATGCATAAAGTTTACTAGATTTGAACAAATACTGGTAAAGAAAAAACAAATTCTCATTATCCTACTCATTAGAAAGATATTTAACCTCGACAATATAATAGTGATCACAATTTCTCAAATCGGGATTTTAATAAGATACTAAATCTTATCACTAGTGATCAAAGTTCAAACCGCTTCACTATGGTGAACAAATCACCATAAACACTTGTTGTCATACACAAGTATATGGATAAAGGCACAATTCCAAATTAAATTATCAACTTTCCTTCATTTATATTGTTCGTTCGAAAATTTCGCTAAGCTCATAATCATCACAGACGCCATAAACGAGAAATTTCAACAATTTAATTAACTCTTAAGAATAAATGAAACGAATTGATCTTTAATAAACAACTAAACAAATTAGTCATTCACCCTTACAAATACCGCTAAACAAATTAGCATGTATAATAATATCACTTTGATATTAGACAAATACTATGCAAAACAAATTCGCACATCGTTAAAATTAGTTAAAACTTGACCATAACACATATGATAGTTTTAATGAGTTATTGATATGCAACTAATATGTAATCAAATTTCTCATCTCTCATGTAAAAACCAATTTTACATGATATCACATATCACTAAGACAAAACGGGGTCTTAGATGTAAAACGAATTTATATGTCCAAGTATATCACAAAGATATAAATCTTTTCGTAAAACAAACTTACGATAATTATTATTGTATATCACAAAGATATACACCTTGTATGTAAGTTATAAAATTTCATGAGCAACAAATGTCAATAAGATATTTTTTTTTATTTTTTATGTAATACAAAATTACACAATTTTCACAAGACAAAATAAACGAAACGGATTCGTGAGTACTAACTTGATCTTGCAAACACAATATCGAATCATGAGTAGCATATACTAAATCCAACACGGAGTCAAATGATAGTATTTCTCATACCCATAAATTTGTTAGCCAAAATGCTGACAAATAAAAAACACTAAGACATTTAAAATAACATACAAGAATAAATTTTACGTGACTTGTAAATATCACTCAGATATTTACCATTTACACGTAAAATAAGATTTATGAGACATACTCATAAAATTTGGATTATAATTAATTTCACTAAGAAATTTAGTTATGCATATAAAACATATTTATATTGTCCACACTTACTTTGTTTATATGAAACATATTCATATAATCGTATTTATATAATCGTACTTTTAACCAAACACATTGGGGTACATTGGTACATCGTAATATCACAAAGACATTATTTCAATATGAAACAAATTCACATAATAATTGATACTCCGTATCAATTCACAGGACTAAAAAAAAAAGTAATACTTCATAACTACATAGCCAGTATTTTCATAAAAGCAAGGAGGGGTGAACAAACAAACAAAAAAAAATTATACCATGTATATGATAGACATAAAAATACAAAATTTAAGAAATAAATTCTCTCACATGATTTTAAATGGCCAAAACAGTAACGTTTCCTGTATTATGCCTCTGTTCTTTTAGTAGCTTAAGTCCTCCCATGTCAAAATATGACACACTTTCATTGAAGGTCAATATTAGAACACCTGATGCGAATTTCGACACATCCACACCACAAAGCGCTGTCACAAAACACGCAATATGACCTACCACCGTCACACAAATCGGTGTCTCACACAACCGTCGATCACATAGATTGATGGATATCACCACCGTCACCACGGATCAGTGGAACTAATATTCACACTTTCCAATCTGACAAATCAAGAACAACAATTAACAAGCTGCCACTTTCATTTCCGAGAAACATATCTCGGTGACGTCAGTTGTTGACAAAAGGCTCGCAGCATGCTTCGCTGGCTTCAGCGTGGGACTTACACACGCCGCCAAAGATTCTCACACTGACTCCAATCATCACCAACTTGTATATTGGACGATAAAAATGCCACTGGATTCAACTTAACTGATCATAAATGTGCGACTAACACACATTGGTCAGCGGCCTTTCGAACCTGCGGGCTGCGGTGAAGGGTTTCGATCTCATATCGTATTGCCACTTTGTTGCCTCACTCTCACCACCTTCGCATAGAATGGTCTAGAACGGATCTAGTAAGTTCACTTTACGAATCCGAAAGTCAGTCACTTAGACATGATTCTCGAGGATATGATCGACCCGCATTCCTGTCTCTTCCCAATGACTTAGTAAGAAGGTACATGACAGGCTAATGAGCACGGGGTTATAGCACGACCACACAGGCCAAAGGTTGGAATTTAAGGCACAAAGTGGAATAAAAAAGAAAAACAAACTAACGATAGGTGCCAATGGTGCATAGTAAACGAATTACTATTGATATGCCTCTATGTACATCTAAAAAAAAAAATATGAGAAGATAACTACACTGTGTACAAGACTTAATTTGTAATCCCATATTGATGCATGTGACAGAATTATCAAACCCAACAAATTGTATTTCGTACAATTCAACAACAAGGGCAAGAAATGAAAAGTAGGGACAGTAGCAAAACACATTTGCTCTGATACCACTGTTGGAAAATACGGACATACCTTTATGCGGAAGCGATCAGATCGTTGTGCTCGCTAACTGCCCACTACCGTATATTCGTACCTCCGGCGGCTACTAGAGTCCCGTAATATGTTCACACCCCAAATCCCAAGTCCCGTATTGATGGTGGACTTAGCAACTAGAAAAGTATGTTTATATGTCTTTTGTGTGTACGATACATACCATTCACATCAATTTCCTCAACTTATATATATATATCCACATTTGGGAGTTATAAGGAGGATTAAATCACATTTTAATGACCAATTAATAGTGATTTATTAGTATGTTAATAAGGGCAATTAATGGGATTGAATGTGACCGTTACGTGGCCAGATAAAATTCAATAATAAGCAAGTCAGGTGGTTCAGTAATGTGGATTCCAAGCATCAAGTGTTTTGAATTAGATTTTGTTATTCTAGTATTTCCTTATACAATCATCCATTCGCCCCGCTGATATTTTTTCATTTCCGTTTTCAGATCTAGGTTCCGCCATGTATAGGCAATCATAACGGTTTATTTACAACTTGTACACTCTTGAATCTTGATAAAAAGATAGTCACTACAAGTTTTAATGTTACGGGAAAATATTTTAATATGCGAGTAATTTGAGAAATATGTGTGCTGTGTTATTAATCTCCCACTACACAGTAGTGAAAACATGTTTGTGTGAAACTGTGAATAGATTAGTGGCCTTGCATATTTTGATAGGAGAACAAACGTAGGCGTTCCTTTTTATTTGGTGTTAAGTTCCCAACCAACTATACAAGTACTCTATAATATTTGATACAGTATTGCGTAATTTGATAATTTATACCTTGAATAACTCACTTTTTCAAATCTTACACCTTAGATAATTTTCTTTAAAATATTATACCTAAAATAACATTTTCCTCCAAACTTGATACCAAATCTTAAAAAAATCCCTAAATTAATGATTTTGTCCTTACTAATTTGATGGGTTTTAGCGGTGGTAATCGTGGATGTGTGTGTTTATAGGTCAGGTAAAGGGTGACAATGTAAAATTAGTAAGGGTGAAATTGTCAATTCAAGGCTTTTTTTCAGATTTGGTATTATGTTTTGAAAAAAAAATGTTATTTTAGGTATAATATTTTAAAGAAAGTTATCATAGGTATAAGATTTGAAAAAAGTGACTTATTTAATGTATAAGTTATCAAATTACCCTAAATTATATAATAGCACGCATTTTGCTATGTTTAGATTTTAAAGATTTAAGTATTGTTTTCTAATAATGTATTTTCTGTGTTTTCCTTTTCAAATTTAATTTAAAGAAATTATAATAGTCCAAAGTAAGAGTTAAGTCTTGTGTTACACAGGTATGATAATCCCTTCACCTATCAAGACATGATATTTTTCTTTCTTTTTCATTATTTCTAGTTTTTCTCAAGCTGTTTGATGTGTGTTTCTCATATGAAGTGGAATGGAGGGAGTATGAATTATTATTATTCAGATATCATATAACTTTAGACCCTTACATGGTAATCTTTCCTATTACTTGCATTTTTATCTTCCTCATCTACGATTTACTTTTCAATTAGGTTGGTTCAATTTTTTAAAGCTTCTTTATGTTGTTTGTTTGAAAATTTTTGAAAGACGATTTACTTTCTTGGGCTTGGTTGGTGCTGAACACGGCTGGTGGATGCAAATAATATCAGTTAGATATATAATTCATTGAAAACTTGAACACAATCAATTTGTAGTAGGACAATGGAGTAGGTTGTAATATATGTCATAATTTAAGAGCAGGTTTTTATCTTGGGTGGATGAGGATTCAAGCTTGTAAATTGTTTGGAAAATTAATTACATATTGTTCTGTGCAATGGTTTAGGTAACCAAGTTATATTTTTTGTATGTATGGTTTTATATCGCAAGTTATATTTTCCGTCTAGTAAACACTATCTTTATGGTTTTGTGCCGCAATTCCTATTGAAAAGCTTGTAAAGTTGAGTTCTCTGCCTCAACTTTCATATAGGTTGATGGTATGTTGCCCGATGTCCATATATTATGATTTTTATACAATTAATTTTTGAGAACATAATATTTTAGAAAGGCTGTGATATCGAATTCATTCTGAAACATTCATTTATGATGTGTTCTATGTTGATCGAGCTATGAGTTCCTTAGTTCAGGAGGTATAAAAGAAGAAGCTTGCTTGGTGATGAGTCATAATTATATACATATTTATGCCTTCCCTTAAATACTTTTGATACGGTTTTCGTGCTAGTTTATATCATTTACATGCCTTTTATGTTAGAACATTGATACTTTCACTTTTTGATGATTAGTGCAGAAATGATGCATTTGAGTAGCAAAGGAATGAAATGGGCATCGCGGAGTGGGCATGAAGGAATACACGAAGCATGACACGGGAATCTATTAGAATGAAGGAAGAGAAGTTAAGAAGAAAACACGAAGAAAGGAGCTGAAAAGGGATGATTCCTCGATCAACTGAGCATGGGCTCGATCGAGGAAGTGGTGACTCGATCGAGTAGCCCTAGGCTCGATCAAGGAACCAAGTGTTTCCATAGTTTCTGCAATTTTCCTTAAGTCGGTTATGTTTTATTATAAATACCCAAAGTCGTACCCAATTATTTACGCTTTATTTTTCGTAGGTTTAGTAGAATTACTCTAAAAACTCTCTTAGAATACTTTAGATTAGTTTACATTAATTTAGCATTCGGATCTATTGCCTTTAATTACGGTATTGTTCTAATCTTTCAATAATTATTATTTCAATTACTTGTTCATCCTTTATGTTTTTAATCATGCTTTCTATTATTGCTATTGTTGTTATTATAATTAGTATGAGTAGCTAAGTTTATTATCTAGGGTGAAATGGGATCTAGGTTGTTAGAAGGGGATTAAACTAATGAATTGATAGTTAAAATTGCTTATTTGTTGTTGTTCATGTTATTGTTCTTCATCTAGTAAATTAATTACTGGCCAGGGTTAATTGACTAGTATAGCGAATTGAGACTTTCACCGACTGGGTTAGAATCGATAATATAACCTTAAACAACATAATTAGCTCTATCAATGAATTAAATCACACCCCGTATGACTACCTAGTGAACCCGCATCCCTAGACTCTTTAATATTATATCTTTATTTTACATTGTTATTAGTTTCTAGAAAACAAACAATCAAAACCCCCATAAATTGTTACTTTAAGACAGACTTAAATATTAACAAACCAGAATAATTACCTCGCCTCTCTGTGGATTCGACCCTTCTTACCACTAGCTATTTGTTTGTAGTAATTTAGGTTTACTTTGATTAAGGCCAAACGACTGAAATTTTAACCTTATCAAATTTGGCGCCGTTGCCAGGGACGCAACAATTGTTCTGTTTGTTTCTGTTTATTTTTGTCTTTTGTCTCAGGGAGCATTAGTTCCTTGAGACAGTTTTATCTTTTCTTATTGTTTTCGTGTATGCCTAGGTCTAACAAGTTAGAGATTATACCTTTTGATTTCGAGCCAGAAAAGACTTTTCGCTACAGACGAAGATTTCAAAGAGAAGTAAGTCAAATGGAAGACTTGAGTACACTTGACTACGAGCGGTATACTTTCGCAGAAGATTCGTCCTTAAAAGAGGACACTTTTTTCTGCACCAGTTACTCCTACAACACCAAAGATGCCGACATTAGCCAGTCACTCTGAACCCACGGTTGCTTCTAGTCCTAAAGGCTTCAAGCTCCCTACTACTAATAAAGGGACTTTTGAGATCAAGCCTTCTTACATATGCTTGGTAGAGAGGAATATGTTTGGAGGAAAAGCCGGAGAGGATCCCGCAAAGCATATGGAGAAGTTTGTTACTTATTGCTGTTCTATTCCTTTAACAGTTGGGGTGACTCAAGATCAGGTGAAACAAACTCTCTTTCCTTTCTCTTTGAGAGATGATGCACCTGAGTGGTTAAGGGACTTAGACAAGGAGACCGACGCAATTACCAACTAGACGTCATTGGCTCTTGCATTCTACAAGAGGTATTTTCCACCACAGAAAACTAATGCATTGAGAAGTCAGATTACAAGTTTTAAGCAAGGTCCTACTGAGTATTTTAATGAAGCTTGGATAGGGTTAAAAAGACTAGTGCGGTCCGTCCCTCACCATGGTTTCGAAATTTGGTTCCTTTGAAACCAATTTTACAATGGGTTGTATGATTATCATAGAGCTTTACTTGATTCTGTTGCCAATGGGAGATTCCAAGATAACAATAATGACGGTAATTCTTTGAAGTTGATTGATCATATAGCTACCCACACAGCTGAGTATGGTAACCCCAGAGGAAGTAAGAGAGGAAGTGGTACAGATGGTGCTGTCACGGTACAGTTGGAGGCTATACTTGCTCAAATAGCTGAATTAAAGACTACTCAGTCTTTGGGTAAGCAGGAAACGGTTCATATGGTTCAACAAGAAGTTGTTGGGGCTGGTGTCCTTAACAGTTAGTGCAAGGACTTATAAATCTCTAAAAGGATCAAAGGGCATACTTTTGGTATTATTATCAGTTGATCCACGTTTATCAATAACGATTGGCTTGCTAGATAAGTTTGACGTTATTGTCATACAGATGGCGGTGATCAACTGGTCCCTAAAAGTCACACCTATAGGATACGTGATGCGTGTCTAATATATGATGTTTCACACTGTATTCTACACGCATTTCAGAGCTCAATTGTGCTATATATGCCCATATTTCCCTATTTTCCTCTACTTCCGTGTTTTTGTACTTTATTGCAGAAATGTGAAGAATTGAGCGGAAATCGAGCCAAATCCGTCTCCGAGTAATCTGCATTGCAAATGACGTAAAGGAACTGCTTAAGGAACGAGCTTGGTGCGCAACCCAAGGCCCAAAAGACAAGTCCACGAGTTAAAAGAAGTCAAGTAGCAGCTCAGCCAGTCGATCGACCAACCTAGTCAGTCGATCGACCAAGGCTCGGGTTCCAGAAGCTACTGTTGCTGAGGAGCAGTCGATCGACCAGCACCTTCAGTCGATCGACCAGATTTCGATTCCAGACGAGATTTAGAAAGCCCGTGAGGTTTAGGTTTTAGAAATAAGTTGTTGCGTTGATTGCTATATAACGTAACACCAGCATCTAGTTTTGGTATCGAATAATATATCAAGTTTCACATCACAATACAGTGCTTTAAGTTTAGTTTATTTTCCGAGTAATTAGGGTTTGATATATCGACTTTAGCATTGGAATTTCTTCCTTTGTTCTTAATCTTTCCTCTGGAATTTTCGGTATTGATTCTGCCCTAATCTTAGTTTATTGCTTCGCTTTCATTATTAGTATAGAATTGATAGTTAGTGCCCCAAAGCCAATTATCATATTTTCGCTGTTATTATTTACATTAAGCATGAATACAGTAATCGTTGTTAATTTATTTGTTGTTTTTACCTTCACCATGAGTAGCTAAACCTTTAGTGCTAGGATGAGGCAATTTATGGCTAGGCGGCATTAGATTGAACACGGACTGAACCCGCGTGTCAGTCGATCGACTGACCTTGTTGGTCGATCGACTGACCTTGTAAGGATATCCCTCGTTTTAATTGTCTTTAATCTTGTATTTAACGAATCGAATGCATGCGACCAGTTAGATACCTATTTTGTGACCGACCCATTAGATCGAAAGATAGGGAAAGTTACTTGACCATCAATTAATTCGACTAAACTGTGCTAAGATCGAAAGATAGGTATAGTTTAGACCATTAGTCACTTTTCAGGGCGAAAGTTAGCATTAGTGACGTTAGGGACCTATAGCGAGATCGAGAGATGCTATATGTTAGGAGTGGACCGAGAGGACCTCTTATTTCCCGCCTTACTTGTGTTTATTTCAGACCGACTTAGTTTGATGCCGCCGAAGCTATAATGACCCGACCATCCTAGTACCCTTCTTTTATCTGTTTAAATCGTTCTTTTAGTTTATTTTCTTTTTATTGTTATTAGCTATAGACCAATTCAAACCAACCCCCATAATTGTTACCTTTGACTGATCATAAATCAACTAAAGTTTACAACTGCCTCCTTGTGGTTCGACCCTGTTACCACTAGCCTAGGTTAGTCTTAATAGGAGATTATAAATTTTATCTTTGGTACTCACAACGACGGGTATCAAATTTTGGCGCCGTTCTTGGGAGGCAATAGTCCTAATTTTAGTTGTTTTTATTTTCAGTCTTTCTCAGTTTAAGGGACTTTTGTTCCTTAAACTTTTCTTATATTCTTGTTGTAGTTTCATCTTATGCGCAGGTCACAGGGTGGAGAATTAGTACCATTGAACCCTGAGCTTGAGAGATCCTTGCGCGAGTTGAGGCGAACACAAAGAGTATTACCGACAGAGGAAGAGCTGAGTACTCTGTCAAGCTATCACGAGAACGATCTGTTCGAAGAAGACCCACAGTCTTCACCCGTTTCCACTTCTTCAGCCGAGACAGTTACTTCCCCGGAAATTCCAGTCATGGCCGAGGAAGCAAGTATAGCTAGTTTTTCTGAGCCGACAGCCGACAACTTATATAAGGGGTTCGAATTACCAGGAGATGCCAGGAAATTCGAACCAAAGCCTGCCTACATTACCATGGTCGAGAGAAATCAGTTTGGTGGAGCTGCAAATGAAGATGCAGCAAGACATATGGAGACTTTTATCGACTACTGCTGCTCCATTCCCCCACCAGCTGGCGTGACCCAGGATCAAATCAAAGAGACCATGTTCATCTTCTCCCTTCGTGATGCTGCAAGGGAATGGTATAGAGATTTGGACCGGACCGCTCTGGAGATCACTGATTGGAATACATTGGCATTGGCGTTCTACAAGAAGTACTTCTCTGCTTCAAGGACGATCGCTATTAGAGCTCAAATCACGGGCTTTAAACAAGGGCCAGATGAGAATTTCCACGAGGCATGGGTCCGATTCAAGAAGTTAGTGCGAACCATACCGCATCATGGGTTCGAAAAGTGGAGTTTGTGCAATCATTTCTACAATGGGTTGTACGACGATCGAGGGCCATTTTGGATGCTTTGCGACCAATGGGAGATTTGCTGAAAATTTGGGAGCAACCAAGGGGTGGAAGATCATTGACGATCTAGCTACCCACAAGGCCGAGTATGGGAATTCGAGGGGAAACCAGAGAAGAGCTGTTGAGTCCTCTTCTGTTGCTGCACTTGAGGCTCTCACCGCGATATTTGACAAATATAAGCTAGGAGGAGCCTCTAAGGGTGGGATATACCAAGTCAATGCTGTGTCAGACGGTCCCTTCCTTTGTGAAAGGTGTGGAGTTGAGGGCCATGTCTCGAAAAATTGCCCTAGCCCTTTTGAATCTTGTGCTGCCTTTCAACACTATAGGCAGACGAACACCTATTACGAGCCACCGCATCCGAACTTGAGTTGGAGAAGCCAAAATGTCCAAAATCCAACCCAACCTCCGCCGCAGCAACAACCCTATATACCCCCTCATCAAAAGCAACAGCAGTATCAAAAGCCCCCTTATGTGCCGCAACAACAACAATCACAAAATTCTGAGTTCTCCGAGCTTAAGAATCTGTTGCTAAAGGAGTCCCAAGCAAGAGAGGACGGGATGAAGTTACTTGAGAGCCAAATTGCTCAACTGGCTAGTAAAAGTAACACTCGAGCTCCCGGACACTTGCCCACTCAACCCGAACAAAAGGAGACCCTAAATGCCATCACCTTGAGAAGCGGGTCCACCCTTGATGGTCCTGCCATGGTTGAGGATGCTGTTGGGAAAGGTGAGCCAGAAATAAGTCAAGAGAAAGCTTCAACGAACAAATCAAAGAAAAAGACGTCTGCCAGGAATTTCAGTCGATCGACTGATATACCTAGTCGATCGACTGAGTTACGGGTTACGAGGAGCTTCGAATCAGTGCAAACCGGTCGATCGATCGAGGAGGGTGGTCGATCGACCCATATCATCACGATGTTGAAGAATCTCGTCCTTTAATGCCAAATAACCTACGAGATCACTTGTTTCGGGTACTACGATCCCGAAGATTTTAGGGGCACCAGTGCTTGATGGGTCGATCCCGGCTCAAGTTCGATCCAATGACGGTCAATGGGTCTCATTTGAGACGGTCTGAGGAGGGATCTAGCTTCAACAAAGAGAAGGTGACGGATTTCCAGCCAAAGTCCAAGGATACCGGCACACGCGACTTAGAAGAGAGGGCTAAGGTGCTCCTTACAGCCCCATATCCGGAGAGACTCGTGCCGACCAAAGAACAGGTATCTTTCAATAAGTTTGAGAAAGTTATCCGTAGTCTGAATGTGCAAGTCCCCTTCCTTGAGTTAGTTAACCAAGTACCCGCTTACACCAAATTTATGAAACAACTGTTGTCAAAAAAGCGGTCACTTGAAACAGTGCACACTGTCGCACTCACCAAGGAGTCTTGTTCTTATCTGTCTCACACTGCACCCCTTAAGTTAGAGGATCCGGGTAGTTTTTCCGTCCCTTGTAGCATAGGTACCTTTTCTATCGAAAAGGCATTGTGTGACTTAGGGGCCAGTATAAGTGTCATGCCCTTGAGTTTAGCTAAGAAACTCAAGTTGACCCGATTTGCTATCACATAAATGACAGTTCAGATGGCTGACCGATCTGCGGTCGAACCCATAGGTGTCCTAGAGGACATACCCGTCCAGATAGGGAAGTTTTTCTTCCCTGTTGACTTTGTTGTCCTTGATATGCCTGAGGATGACCATATTCCCATCATTTTGGGTAGGCCATTTCTGCACACTGCTGGTGCAGTTATTGACGTCGGTTTAGGAACCTTGACCTTCAAAGTTGGGAAACATTCTATTATTTTTGCCCAACCTGCTAAAAAGAAGGACGCCATGTGGCCTGTTACTTGTAATACGGTCTCCGAAAAGAGATCGTACTTTGTGCTTCCTGAATCGACTGTCCCTATTACTACTGCTGTATTAACCCCTCCGCCCCAAATTGGGAGCAAGAAGGAGGAAGAATCTGTTATTTTAGATAATGCAGGAGCTGGTTTGGGGAAGGAAGAACCGTTGGATACTCCAGCTGCGACGAAGCCCATCATTCAAAGAGGCGGTCTTGGTTGCCTAAGCTATGGGACCGATGAGGAAGTGGAAGATGGGCCAGTTAAGTCCGACGATTCCGAGGGAGTCCTTGATTGGGGGGACGAAGAAGTTGATCAATCGAGTTCTCCAACCGTCGAAGCTAAGAAAGGTGCAACTGATAATATGAGCACCATTGAGGCTACCTCTAGTAGCCGTGCCGACAAGTGGGCCATACCGTGGTCCTTTTTGATCAACTATTAGTTGATCAAGTTCGTTATAAACTTCATTTTATTGCTTTCGAACTATTTTCTATTGCTTTTGTGTGCGCGAAAACTTCGCATTTATTTTGTTTTGTTAGGATTTTTAAGTACTTTAGACCTCGTTCTGGGTTTTGCGCAATTTTGGGCGCGTACTATTGTGCATTTGCAGGTATTTAGAGCTTATTAGCTCAAATCATTGAGCAATTATGAAGAAGTGAGACACTGCAGCAGTGTTTTCAGTCGATCGACTGGCACCATTGGTCGATCGACTGAACTGCAGGTTTACAGAAGCCACTGTTCTCGCCACCTGGTCGATCGACTGCCTCTTTAGGTCGATCGACCACTGCTGCTGCTATATGCGTTCACGACCTCTCCCTTGCTGTGTTTGGTCGATATGCGGACCTAAGGGAGTTTTCTACTCCGCTTTATTTTCCGTCGAATTATCTATTTCTTCTTTTGTCTCATTAAGTGCACAATTTCTACGCTTCAAAATTGTTTTCTTCGGTCTTATGCGTGGTGTCTTCTGTCTTTCAGGCACTCTTGTTGGTAGCACTGCTGGCTACTGAAACCTCCTAACTCACGCTGGTTTGGGGAGGTTTCCTTTGCTGCGTTTAAAATCTTGTGAGTTCCCAAGTCTTTACTTTATGTCATTGTGTTTTTATTTCCCTTTTCTCGCAAATTCCCGTTTCTCTTTGCTTTCATTATATAATTTTGCACAATGGGGACATTGTGCGATTTGGTTTGGGGAAGGGTTTTGCGTCGCACTTCATTCATTTGTTTGCATTCACGTTTAAATTTCAGTTTGCATTGTTTATTTCATTTTCACATTTATCAAAAACTCAAAAAAATTGAAAATTTTCAAAAATTTCCATAAAACGCACGTTTATTTTAGCATATAGGTCGAGTCGGAACGGTAGTATTTCTATGATGATTTTGCATTTGCACCTGTTTTGCCTGAGCCTTGCTAGATTAACATGTTATTAGTAGAATTGTAAATGCATATTCACGAGTTTTCGTTAATTTACTCGCTGAATCTTGAGACTTGACTTTGAAAATTGGCAACCTACATCATATTTCTGAGATTTAGAGCCTATAACTGGTGACATTCATGACCAGTTCATTTAGGAATGTGAGTAGTACTCCTTATGAAACATGTTTCCTTAATTTGCATGAATATGAACTTGATCTACTTAATACCTGTATGCATTCGGTCTGTGGTTTGTCGACACATGTGGTAGAGGTTTCCTTTTATCGTTTTGCCCATAAACTCCACACTGCCAAAAACATCCTTTTTTGTCCCATTTGCTACATCCTACATATAGCCTGCCCCTGTCAAGCTAGTAGTCTGGTTTTTGGGATTGTTACTCGTTTTGGTAGCCATTGCTCTTTTGAGATGAAGTTGGGAAGATGAAAAGAAGGAAAGAAAGAAAGAAAGAAAAAAGATGAAAAAGATTCGAAAAAGAAGAAAAAAAAGAGTTCTGTACTGTTCAAAGCAGTCGATCGACTGCCCAATATAGTCGATCGACTGAAGTTCGAAGAGAAAAAGAAAAAAGTCAATTCGCATAATTTAATCCTTATCTTTTGGCGATTTTTGCTCCCATGTTTCGTTTATATCCTATGGGGAGTTTTATTGATTTGATAGTTTGGAGATTGTGAGTTTTGTGCTTGTTATAGCACCGTTTCGTTTGATTTTGAGCAAGAAGAAGATGTTGTTATATGGTTCCGTTTTGGTACTAGCTTGATCACCTGTACCTCCACTTTACCATAAAATGTTTTGCCTCTTCTTACCCATACCTCACATATCCCATATATACCTCGGCATGTGTCATTGGTCATCTGTTTGGTTGGAATTCATATGTACGGTCGTAGAGATCACTTTCATATTTTATTGCTGGCATGTTTTCATAGGTCGTAGTTAGGTGAGAGTCTTTACAAAGTAATTCTTTCTATCTTACATTTATATCACCTGTGCTCATTTGAGTGATTTGAGCGACCCGCGAGAGTCCAATTTGATAAGTCTCTATAGTCAACGGTTCAGCAACATTTTAACGACTTTATAATTCGTTTGCATGATTCACATTACTGATTGATTGTTAGTTGTGCATTAAATTGGCTTAGGCTTTACTTGTGCATCTCGCTCTGAGATTGAACTCGTTCCATTAGGTCATTAGACCGAGTCTAGTTCTTGCTTGGGGACAAGCAAGGTTTGGTTTGGGGAGATTTGATGCGTGTCTAATATATGATGTTTCACACTGTATTCTACACGCATTTCAGAGCTCAATTGTGCTATATATGCCCATATTTCCCTATTTTCCTCTACTTCCGTGTTTTTGTACTTTATTGCAGAAATGTGAAGAATTGAGCGGAAATCGAGCCAAATCCGTCTCCGAGTAATCTGCATTGCAAATGACGTAAAGGAACTGCTTAAGGAACGAGCTTGGTGCGCAACCCAAGGCCCAAAAGACAAGTCCACGAGTTAAAAGAAGTCAAGTAGCAGCTCAGCCAATCGATCGACCAACCTAGTCAGTCGATCGACCAAGGCTCGGGTTCCAGAAGCTACTGTTGCTGAGGAGCAGTCGATCGACCAGCACCTTCAGTCGATCGACCAGATTTCGATTCCAGACGAGATTTAGAAAGCCCGTGAGGTTTAGGTTTTAGAAATAAGTTGTTGCGTTGATTGCTATATAAGGTAACACCAGCATCTAGTTTTGGTATCGAATAATATATCAAGTTTCACATCACAATACAGTGCTTTAAGTTTAGTTTATTTTCCGAGTAATTAGGGTTTGATATATCGACTTTAGCATTGGAATTTCTGCCTTTGTTCTTAATCTTTCCTCTGGAATTTTCGGTATTGATTCTGCCCTAATCTTAGTTTATTGCTTCGCTTTCATTATTAGTATAGAATTGATAGTTAGTGCCCCAAAGCCAATTATCATATTTTCGCTGTTATTATTTACATTAAGCATGAATACAGTAATCGTTGTTAATTTATTTGTTGTTTTTACCTTCACCATGAGTAGCTAAACCTTTAGTGCTAGGATGTAGGCAATTTATGGCTAGGCGGCATTAGATTGAACACGATCGAACCAGCGTGTCGATCGATCGATCGACCTTGTTGGTCGATCGACTGACCTTGTAAGGATATCCCTCGTTTTAATTGTCTTTAATCTTGTATTTAACGAATCGAATGCATGCGACCAGTTAGATACCTATTTTGTGACCGACCCATTAGATCGAAAGATAGGGAAAGTTACTTGACCATCAATTAATTCGACTAAACTGTGCTAAGATCGAAAGATAGGTATAGTTTAGACCATTAGTCACTTTTCGTGGCGAAAGTTAGCATTAGTGACGTTAGGGACCTATAGCGAGATCGAGAGATGCTATATGTTAGGAGTGGACCGAGAGGACCTCTTATTTCCGCCTTACTTGTGTTTATTTCAGATCGACTTAGTTTGTCTTTGCCCTGGAAGCTATAATGACCCGACCATCCTAGTACCCTTCTTTTATCTGTTTAAATCGTTCTTTTAGTTTATTTTCTTTTTATTGTTATTAGCTATAGACCAATTCAAACCAACCCCCATAATTGTTACCTTTGACTGATCATAAATCAACTAAAGTTTACAACTGCCTCCTTGTGGTTCGACCCTGTTACCACTAGCCTAGGTTAGTCTTAATAGGAGATTATAAATTTTATCTTTGGTACTCACAACGACGGGTATCAATACGTTTGAGAGATGTGACAGTATGAAAATACAGTCATGTTGATGCCAATTTTGACTAACCAGTTAGTCCGAGTTATTGACTAGTAATTAGTCAAACGTGATGTTGAGATATTTTATTTAATACGGATTAAATAAAATGGGCTAAGGCGAATTAAGCAGTTAATTCGTAAATTAAATATAAACGATTATATTTGATTAATGTATATTGAATTAATTATACAATATTGTCTTTGTCGGACATGTATTAATATTTCAACTAATCCGTGTTATTAGTCGATGTATTAATAACCGATAACCGATGACAGTTTATAATAAAACCCGTCATATACATTTTAGCGGAATTGATCGGACCACAAGTTAAAAATGAGGAGAAAGTGGAAAGCCCACTCCCTCCTCTCATGACCCGCGGACCGAGACAACAAAAGGAGAGGCTCCCTCTCCTTTTGACCAAAGGATTCATTTTTACAAGAAAATTAGGGTTTTGGAGATCATTTCTCTCTGAAACCTAGATCTCACATCTGATAAAAACTCACATCAATTTCTCTCAATATTGTAAGGCAATTAGAGAACACATTTCTAGCACAAGGACATATTCTCAGACGTTCTTGGGTGCAACAATTAGGAGGAGGTCTACTTTGATCTCTCATTGCCGAATTGCACTAGGACCGAAGGTTAATTCTTGTGCTTTATCGTTTTTCATTGTTTTTCGTTTATGACCATATTTCACATGTTAAATTTACGTTATAGTCCTAAATTTAAAGGGTCTTATACGGATATTACCCCACAAGTGGTATCAGAGCGAGGCCACGTAAATTTTCATTGTGATTTTTCATAAAACGATTTTGAAACGATTGTTTTTGTCTCGAAAACCGTGCCTTGTATACACGGCTGTTGCGTTTTTTTTAAAACCGCGACATGTTTTACACGGTTGATTCATCTTGTTTTCGTTTTGTTATTTTGCATATTGTTATTTTATACGGAAATTATAGCAATATGTTAAATTTTGACAATTTTTGATTTGATTTTATGCGTTTTTTATCAAATTGAAATTGGTTTTGTGTTGACAAACTGTTTTCACGAGGGTTTTAAGTTTTCAGAACTTGTTTGGTCTCGATCGAGTGGATTTCTACTCGATCGAGAGCATTTTCTGTCTTGATTTTGCTCGATCGAGTCCTTCAGTACTCGATCGACCTGTTTTTAAAACCCCACCGCTCGATCGAGAAGTCCTCGTACTCGATCGAGCGATTTGCTTGATAAAAGCCCTCAATCGACCTCCGATCTTGTCGATCGAGTACTTTCTGATTAGCATATCTCTCGATCGACTAGCAGTTCCGTCGATCGAGCCCTTTTGTTCCTCGATCGAGCACTTGTGTCCCTGGATCGAGGGATTTTTGTTCTGGCAGCTTTGAAAATTTATTCTTTTTGTTTTAAATTTTCTTTTGGCCTTAATATGTACTTTATACGGATATTGTACACTCGCTATGATTGTGAAACGGTTCACACACGTACCATTGAGTTATTTTAAAGCGTATTTAAAGTAACGGATTGTAATAGATTAAAATTAAACTGATAGAAGCAGTTTTATCACATAAATTTTAATCGTTAAAAGGTGGTTTGGATAAATTTAACATAATTACGGAATTATGTCACGAATAAATTTGTTTTAGTTGATGCATTTTATTTATCGTTAATTTTGAATGCTCTTGAATGCTTTTATTACGTATTGTTTTTTACAAACGGTTGTAACTTAGTGTGGCCTTAGTAGAACGTGTTACCGTAATGATGGAATACGGTCTTGGTTGTATTTTGAGATCTCGTATCTCTGTTTTGGATTTTTCACTTGTAATTACAGTTTTTAATTAGAATGTAGATAGGTTTATATTTTGTAATTTTTAATTGTAATTTTGAGAAGACCAAAGATGGAGATCGGATGCTCACTCCCGCTGCAAGGTCAAAGATGGAACATCAAGACAAGCTTTTCGGGTCCAACGGTGGATTCCAAAGTTGTATTATGTTCTTTTTACTAGGATAGGCCACACTAGGAATTTTATTTACGTATTGCATTCTTTTATTTATTTTCGTAACGATAATATGCATCATATTCCGCCTAAAACCAAACCACCTAATTATTGCATGAAAACTGACACATATAGAGGTCACGAGTTAGTTTTCTTTTGACATTCGCATGTCACACGATCTATGCTAAGCCATCACCTAAATTAATTCATTCACGCAGACGCTAGTTATTTGTTCACTTAAAATGAATTAAATTTAAGTTGATGGGATCTTCCTCGTATAAACAAAATTGAGAACGGTCTTTATATGTCAAACTCCAATGAGTCCCTTCTTCGTCGGTAGGCATAATATGACCCCTTCTACGTCGGGTAAGTTGGAACCGATTGACCTATTTTATCTCAACACTATGGTCACTCGTACGATCCTGTGATTATGGTGGACTATAGATAGGATTTACGGAAATCTATCGACCAAGAGTTCTTACGAAAGAATTAGCTAAACAGTTGGCTTATCAATTTACAGAAATTGAGTCTTGGGATCACTTGTATCATTCTTGAGGGAGATCAATTATGCAAGTGCGAGAGTCTACACGTTAAAATGAATTTTTAAATAGACTTAAATCACCTCGATGAGTTGCTTATTTCGTTTTTGTTTTTCTTTCTTTTTCAGTGTAGAACACGAATTTTTAAACTGCTATAACGAAATGGCTGGTCCAACTAACGACCCAATGCCAAGTGCCACATTGGACCGTGAGTCCTGGCTTCGGATCTTCATGAATCAGATGAATCAGTCTACTCGACTGAAGAATGATGGATCAAACTTCGCGGACTGGGAGGCGGCATTACGGAATGCTGCCGCTGCTGACGGGAAGCTCAAATATCTAATAGAGCCCATCCCGCCAAACCCAGGTCCCACGGCTAGAGCTAATGAGATCGCCAAGTTTAACGATTTCTGTATGGAAGCGGGTGCGATTAAAAACGTACTCATTTTTGCAATGGAACCCAATTTGCAGAAACGCTTCATAGCCCATGGTGCAAACAAGATTTTGACCACGCTCACTAAGGAATTCTCGAAAGCACCGAGAATCGTGACCTATGAGCATACCACTCGCTTCTTTGATGCGAGACTCGAAAGGGCCAATCGGTTAGCCCACACATTCTCGCATGATTGAGAATGTCGAGAAGTGAGACGCTTGATTGTAAAATTAGCGAGAACATTGTGATTGACCGCATGCTTCATTCACTCCACGATGGTTTTGCGCTCTTTAGAGCGAATTACTATATGAATGATTTGAAGAAAAGTCCCCATGAACTGCACTCCCTTCTCGTACAGACCGAGAAGGACATGAAGTTCAGTGGGAGCATGAAACAGGATGTTCTCGTTGTGTCAAACAAGGGCAAGGGTAAGGGCAAAGCTAAAGCAGACCTAGCAGTAGGTAAGGCAAAGTTTAAGAAGTCAGGTTCAGGCAAGAGTGGGCCTGGTGAGTCGAGCACCTCATCAGGCGCGACAAAGAGCAAGAATGAAAACATGGAATGCCATCATTGCCACAAGACTGGGTATTGGAGGCGTACATGTCCTGTCTATCATGAGGACATAAAAGCAGGTCGCGTTAAACCTGTTGGTATGTCTTCTTCTTCTACTTTTATTCATATGATTGAGATTAACCACGCAAGTTACGGAACTTGAGTACTAGATACTGGTTGTGGTTCTCATCTGTGTAATCATGTGCAGGGGCTCCGAAACATCGAACCCCTCGTAAAGGGTGAGGTGGACCTGCGTGTCGGGAATGGAGCACGAGTGGCTGCCGTCTCGAGGGGAACATATGTGATCCAGACTTCCTAGCGGATTTGAGTTATCTTTATATAATGCTATTATGTACCCCTTTCTAAAAACATTATTTCGGTTTACGCACTTGACAAACTTGGTTTTTCATTTGTAATAGAGAATAATTCTGGCATTTTCTCATTACACGATATGATTTATGGCAAGGCAGTCTCCATGAACGGAATTTATGTTTTAGATCAGACCACCGAAATATTACACGTAATGAATAAAAAGTTAAAGGTTGGTGACAAAGATCAAACGTATCTATGGCATTGCCGTATGGGACACATTAATGAGAAACGCGTAAAACAGCTCATTAAAAATGGAGCTATCTCGGCCTTTGATTTTCAATCATTTGGCACGTGTGAATCATGTCTCATCGGTAAGATGACTCGGATTTCCTTCAAAGGTGTTGGAATGCGCGCTGCTGACCTATTAGGACTCATACATACGGATGTGTGTGGGCCTATGTCAATCACCGCACGAGAAGGCTATAGGTATTTCATCACTTTCACGGACGATTTAAGTAGATATGGCTATGTCTACTTAATGAAGCACAAAAGTGAATCCTTTGAGAAATTCAAGGAATACCAGAATCGGGTACATAACCTACTGGGTAGAAATATTAAAACACTACGTTCAGATCGTGGTGGCGAGTATCTTTCTCACGAATTTGATCAACACCTTAAGGACTGTGGGATTGCCTTACAGTTAACTCCACCTGGAACACCTCAGTTGAATGGTGTGTCCGAACGGAGAAATCGAACTCTACTTGATATGGTTCGATCCATGATGAGTCACACGGTATTACCGATTCATTATGGGGTTATGCTCTTCTGTCACTGCTTTGCTCTAATACTTAACCAAGTCCGTCTAAAGTCATTGACAAGACTCCATATGAACTATGGAAGGGAACGGTCCCTAACTTGTCCTTTATACGGGTTTGGGGCTGCGAGGCTTATGTCAAGTGGAGACACGAGGATAAGCTCGGCCCGCGATCGGTCAAGACATACTTTATAGGTTATCCTAAAGGAACACTTGGTCATTACTTCTATTCGCCAACCGAATAACGTGTTTTTGTTGCGGCTAGTGCGACATTCTTAGAGAAGGAATTTCTCGAGAATGCAAAGAGTGATAGAACCTTCGAATTGTCGGAGATTCCAGAACCAATTACCGAGCAACCATTGGAGGAACCAGTTCCTTCAATCCCTTGCTGATTAATATTCCCGAGGAACCTAGGAGGTCGGGAAGAGTCTCTATTCCTCCGGACGGATACATTGGTATGGTCGAGGAACATGACATAGATGACATTCTACTCTTAACGAGTAGTGAACCCGCAACCTATAAAGGTGCCATGACTAGTTCTGACTCAAAGCTATGGCTTGAGGCCATGCAATCCGAGATGGACTCCATGTATGAGAACAACGTGTGGGATCTTGTTGACTTACCTGCTAAGGTTCGTCCCCTTCAATGCAAATGGCTTTACAAGATAAAGCATTCTGTGGAAGGTCAACAAGATATCTATAAAGCACGACTAGTTGCTAAAGGTTTCACCCAAGTGCCAGGTTTGCACTATGATGAGATCTTTGCACCCGTAGTCATGCTGCGTTCCATTCGGATTATCTTAGCGATCGCCGCTTTTCATGACTATGAAATTTGGCAAATGGATGTGAAAACCGCCTTCTTAAACGGCTTTTTGGAGGAAGAGTTGTACATGGTACAACCCGAAGGTTTCATTGATCCAGAAAATCCTAAGAAAGTGTGCAAGTTTAAGCGTTCCATTTATGGACTTAAGCAAGCATCTCGGAGTTGGAATCATCGCTTCGACCAAGTGATTAAAGAAAATGGATTTACTCGATCGGTCGAGGAACCATGTCTTTATATCAAGTCGAGTGGGAGCAAGATTGGCTTTCTTAATATTGTATGTCGATGACATACTCCTGATTGGGAATGACATACCTCTCTTAACTTCGGTGAAAGTATGGTTGAAAAACCATTTCCAGATGAAAGATCTGGGTGAGGCACAAAGAATTTTGGGCATCCGTATCTATCGAGATAGATCACGTCGGATGTTATCTCTCGGCCAGAGTCTTACATAGACAAAGTCCTAGAGAGATTCAAAGATGACTAACTCCAAAAAGAGGTTTCTTGCTATGGCTCCGGGGTGCATTTGAGCAAGTCTCGAGCACCGAGACACCGGAAGAGAAAGAGCGCATGACACGGATTCCTTATGCCTCGGCTATAGGATCAATCATGTATGCCATGATATGCACACGTCCGGACGTGGCATATGCATTGAGTATGACAAGTCGATTCCAACAAAGATCCAGGTGAATCACATTGGGTGGCTGTCAAGAACATTCTTAAGTACCTACGGAGGACTAAAGATTGGGCATTGACTTATGGAGGCCCTCAAAAGCTATGCGCAACAGGTTACGCAGATGCTAGCTTCCAAACGGATCGAGATGACTCGAAATCTCAGTCTGGATTCGTTTTTACTCTTAATGGCGCTGCAGTCAGCTGGAAGAGTTCCAAACAAACTGTTGCAACAGATTCTACGACTGAGTCCGAGTACTATGCCGCGTCTGAAGCTACAAAGGAAGCGATATGGATGCGTCAATTCTTACATGGACTATCTGTAGTGCCTAGTTCGAATGACCCGATCACCATCTATTGTGACAATAGAGGTGCCATCTTCCAGGCTAAGGAGCCCAAGTCTAGCAACAAATCTAGGCATGTACAACGGAAAGCTCATCTAATCCGAGATTACGTGGAGCAAAAGGAAGTAGTGATAGAAAAGATTGCTACAGATGATAATATAGCAGATCCTCTCACTAAACCATTACGACAAGATAAGCATGAAGGGCATGTTAATTCCATGGGAATTAAACGTGTTCCTGAGTTGTAGTACCTTTTATGGATTAGATTCATTCTCGTTTGTACTCCATACGACATCATCGTTTTGATATTTATATATTTTGTTTTTCATGTGGAATTTGTACGACAATTTTGAACACCACAAAGTGAACTGAACAAACATTATATTTTTGGTCCTTAATTGCCCACATGAGCTGATAACTCTGGCAATTATTTTGTGACGTTGGTTGATGGTGGGTTCAACAAGCCATAAGTCAAACGGTTGATCGACCAATCACGAGACGAGTTATACGGATATCTCGTAGGACACAATTGTGACATCGACGTGGAGTCCTAAATGTTTTATAACATTCGGTGCCAGGTCGTGGATAGGACCTCCATGGTGATCCTAAGAGTCGATTCTTTTGACTATCGACTGTCTCTTGAGACTACGGCAGATTTTGGGTGACTTTGGTTTCTTTCTCACAGTCATCCGTAACAGGGGGCCAAGTTGATTTTTTCTGGGTCATTTCATGCTGTGCTTAGATCGGAAGGAGTCGAGTTGAAGGAAATATTCAGCCTTTATCGTGTACTCGATATTTCTCGGGGCCACTCGAGGAGTCAGAATCGAAATGCATGGCCATGCTCGGATACGGATTCGTTTTATCAGTTAAGTTACTCTCTAGTCGGGGAAACCACTCTTGATACAGATCGATTGTAGAATACGACCTTTGCGGATCCGGATCTGCAAATTGTTTTACATTGAGTGGGAGAAATTTTAAATGAATATGAGAATCGGTTATCGCACATACACTTGTACGGACAAGTGGGAGTTTGTTGGAGCTGTGTCCTCCAGTTAGTGCGGATAACGTCATTGCACATACACTTGTACGGACAAGTGGGAGCTTGTTGGGGCTGGTGTCCTTAACAGTTAGTGCAAGGACTTATAAATCTCTAAAAGGATCAAAGGGCATACTTTTGGTATTATTATCAGTTGATCCACGTTTATCAATAACGATTGGCTTGCTTGATAAGTTTGACGTTATTGTCATACAGATGGCGGTGATCAACTGGTCCCTAAAAGTCACACCTATAGGATACGTTTGAGAGATGTGAAAGTATGAAAATACAGTCATGTTGATGCCAATTTTGACTAACCAGTTAGTCCGAGTTATTGACTAGTAATTAGTCAAACGTGATGTTGAGATATTTTATTTAATACGGATTAAATAAAATGGGCTAAGGCGAATTAAGCAGTTAATTCGTAAATTAAATATAAACGATTATATTTGATTAATGTATATTGAATTAATTATACAATATTGTCTTTGTCGGACATGTATTAATATTTCAACTAATCCGTGTTATTAGTCGATGTATTAATAACCGATAACCGATGACAGTTTATAATAAAACCCGTCATATACATTTTAGCGGAATTGATCGGACCACAAGTTAAAAATGAGGAGAAAGTGGAAAGCCCACTCCCTCCTTTCATGACCCGCGGACCGAGACAACAAAAGGAGAGGCTCCCTCTCCTTTTGACCAAAGGATTCATTTTTACATGAAAATTAGGGTTTTGGAGATCTTTTCTCTCTGAAACCTAGATATCACATCTGATAAAAACTCACATCAAGTTCTCTCAATATTGTAAGGCAATTAGAGAACACATTTCTAGCACAAGGACATATTCTCAGACGTTCTTGGGTGCAACAATTAGGAGGAGGTCTACTTTGATCTCTCATTGCCGAATTGCACTAGGACCGAAGGTTAATTCTTGTGCTTTATCGTTTTTCATTGTTTTTCGTTTATGACCATATTTCACATGTTAAATTTACGTTATAGTCCTAAATTTAAAGGGTCTTATACGGATATTACCCCACAGAAGTGTCCTGCAAGAGATGTGGGATAGATGACCACACTGCGGCCAAGTGTTTGAGTACCATTGAGCAAGTTCATGCCTTCCAATCTTTTAAGCATGGTACTCCTTATTCTAACTTCTTCCCTGAAAGGAGTCAGAATGCTTATGCTCAAGCCCCGCCGCAAAATACTTATGTTTTTCCTCCTAATCTTGTTAACCAACCACAAGGAAGCTTTGTTCGGCAAAATCAAGGAGGTTTTCAACAAATTCATCCTCCTCCTCAAGCCCCTAATAATGAGATGGCCGAGTTGAGAGCCCTCTTACATCAAACTTTATCAATGCAATAAAAGCAAACGGCTCAAATCTACGAACTCATGGCTCACAACAAGATGTTGGATACTCAAGTTGCTCAAATGGCGGCTCAAAATCCTTCAAAACAGTCCGGTCTTCCTCCTCAAGGTAAACAAGCATATGAGCAAGTTAACGCTATTTCTTTGAGGAGCGGTACTTCTTATCAAGGTCCGGACATGCCCATTAATGAAGATGAGGTTCCCTATATGCATCCTTAGGGATTGGGAAATCTCGAGTTGAGCGATGACGAGAAAGAGACTTGCAAGGATCAAACACGGGATAAGCTAAAAGACGAAAAAAGGGGACTGACGTGAAAAAAGGATCAAACACGGGATAGGCCTTTAGTTGTCTTAGAGGATGTGCCAGTTAGAGTAGGGAAGTATTTCATTCCAGTTGACTTTATTGTTATGGATATGGTTGTGGATTCTCAAGTGCCCATCATTCTTGGAAGACCATTCCTTCACACGACAGGAGCACTCATAGATGTTAGGGATGGTAGTCTCACACTGAGAGTTGGGGATGACACTATTAGATTTGTTCTTGATAATGCTTTAAAATGTCCTCCTGATTTAAATGCTTCTTGTCATAAGATTAATGCTCTTGATCCTACTTTTGATGATTGTCTTGCTTTGTGTTTTGACAGGAATCCACCTGACGCCCCTGCTGCTGCGTCATATCCATGGAGCAAAGAAGTGGATGAGATAGAGAGGTTGATTTATGGAGATGAACCTCCTCCTGAGATGGTTTGCAGTTATAATAATGAGAGTATTGACATAGAAGCTGAGTTGGATGCTTTGGAAGCTGAGATTTTCAAAGAGGTGCCAATCAAAGTTTTTAATGAAGTTCCTATGACGGATGAAGTGCCCTATCTCCTACCAAGTGATGATGACTTGAAGAACAATGAACGTTGCTCATATTTTACATTAGACTTTGAGTTTGATGAGCAAGAACTTTATTTGTCATTTATTTTCTCTTGGACTATTTATTGGTGCTACTTATGCTTGTGTGTAGCACATGCGCTACTTTTTGATTTACTGTTACGAGCTTTAACTTGTATTGATTGTGCTTTGAATGGCATTGTTTTTAAATACAGAAATCTGCTCGACATGAAGGTTCCTCGATCGAGTGCTGGCAGGCTCTATCGAGTAACCAGGTTTTTGGGTAAGTGACGTAGCCAGACGATGATAGGACTTAAGCGATTGATTATTTTCCCCTATTTTTGTAGCTGGTTTGGGGGAATTTCTATGTTCTTACCCGGTATTCTCTTCCCATATACCTTCTTATATTGTATTATCTATTTCTTTCCCCCTTTCCTTTGTTAGTAGTGTCCTATAGGTTGCTATTGTTGGATTTTTGTGGTTGCTGTGCTATTAGGGTCACAATGAGGACACTGTGACATATAGGTTTGGGGGAGAATATTTATTTCAGCCGTGTCTTTTAATTATGTTGTGTGCTATTTAAAAAAAATCCATAAAAATTTAAAAAATATCAAAACACAAAAGCATGGTTTTCCTTTGTTTTAGGTCGAGTCTTGGTGAATTTAATAACAATGATGTTAAATTGCATTGTTTTGCATTTGAATCCCATATAGTTGTTCATGTACATTGTTTTGACCCGTTAGCCATGGAAACAAAGCTCATAATTCAAGTCTTAATTGTATTGACATGCCTTATATTGATTAGATTTGACAATATTATGTTGGTAAACTACTTAAATTCTGAGGTCTATAGAGCTTCCAAGGCCAGGAACATCAATAAACTGGTCTCATTGTCAATTAGGCTTGAGTGTGCATGGTTTCTCCTTGTGGAATATGTAATATCAAATTGCATAAGTGTGACATTGATTTCTTGATACTTTTATTGCTTTCATTTGACTAAGTACATGAGGAAAGGCGGTTCTTACCGTTCAAATAAGCCATACATTACCTTGTTTTGTTAGCCTGTTTGAACCCTTGTAGCTGTTCTATATCCTACATTTATTAGCTACAATCCGAGAATTTGCCTACCTTTTCGGGACAATCGCAGTTGCTTATTTATCATGTCTATTTTACTACTACGGTTGGGATTGAGACTATTATTGTCAATTGTGGGTGTAGTATAATTATTTAGCAAGTGTGTTGTATCCTTGTGTTGGAAAAAGAAAAATATGAAGCAAAAGAGAAAAAAGAAAAAGAAAAAGAAAGAAAAAAAAAGAGACAGAAAAAATCGAAAAGAATAGAAAAAGAAGAAAAGAAAAGAAAATTGATTGCTTCATTAGGTTTTGATAAGGATCAAAAGGATGGTTGTTAGAGTCTAATGCATAATTGAAGAGTACTTCATTCGCTCTCATGTGTTGTAAAGTTGAGATCATTTCTCTAAGTTAGGTTCATTTGTTATTTTAAGATTTGGTTTTGGTTTTGGTTAGCGCTGCGACTACCGTCTTAGCTCCACATATCCATAACTTGCTTTGGCACAAACCATTTCTATCTCTTTAACCCATTTGCCACCCTTATTGTCCTTGATACATGTACTTTTGTCTACATTTGGTAATTGCATATTAGTTGGGGAAATCTCTATCACATTAGATTGCATATTAGTTGTGTCTACCCTTTGGTTGTCATCTAGGTGTCCTTACGGTCGTTATGGCAGTAATTAGAGTACATTTGGAGTCCGGGTCAAAAACCGTCTTCATTTCCTAAAACCGTCAAAACCCGAGTCAAAAAGCAATGTGCTTGTCTACCTAAGGTTAGGATGTCATTAAATGTTATGGGTATATCTCATTTTGAGTCCCATGTCACTTCTTTGGGCTAAACTTAAAGTTTACATTACAAAATGTGCATTTCATTTAGCTAAAATGATAACCTGACCTTTAGGCCCATTTTACGAGGTGATAACGACTTTTTTGGGTCTGGCCTATTTCGCAGAAAGTTCTATATCTTTCTCTTAGCTTTCTAACGCCACCGAAATCACCTTAATCCCAGTCTTGTAGAGAAAGTTATGCCTAAAATACGACAGGCTGTCAAACACGTTTTCTCGCGCAGAAGAACCCTACCCGAGAAAGGACGAAGTAAGTGCTGCGTCTCTTCTAAGGGACGCAGCACCTGTTGTGCCTTTTCTCAAGGCTTTCTTTTTGTACAAGTTTCCGTGTTTCAACCTAAGTTGGTTGTTTCCGGATCTTTCCTTCCGGATCCTATTCTTACCATAATTCCTCTGTGTGATTAGTATAAATAAAGGCCTTCGCCTCACATATTTTTCACGCGAGTGTCCGCCATTCTCTTCTCTCTTTGCATTCTAGACCTTGCTCTAAGCTTTTGATGCCTACGTGCTTGATCAATCGACCACGTAAGCTCAGGTCATTCTGAGTACGAGTCACGTTTGCATGACCGACCAATTTGACCACTACACAATCAATCTTTTAAAATCCTTTTTCAAGGGCACTTTCATATTTGCATAGATCGAGTCGAGTTACCACTAAAAACCGATTTAGTTAAATCTCCGACGCTAACATGTAAGTCTGAGGGTGTAAAATCCCAATTTTATTTAATGTATTTTATTTTATTGTAATTAATGTAAGAAATTATGTCATAAGCATGCTCAAAACCGTTTTTTAATAACCTTTTCAAACCCTTTGACTGAAACAGCAGAGAAACGACGTGGGGAAGAATCGCATTAACTGATGTGCCTTCTGGAAAGGCCGCAACATCTGCTGCTATGCCTCTTCCAGAGGCTGCCTTCAGTTGCTGCACTTCTTCTTTTTCCTCGGGTTTTTGTTCCTTTCATCTTTTATTTTTCTTTCTTCGTTCTTTCCCTTATTTCGCCTAATAATTTTCAAATTAGTTTTTATAAATCTTTTTCAACGTTTTTCGGCTTAAATCCCTTATAATTAATATTTGCGGGTTTTCGTCACATATTCAAACCCGGATTTTAGAGACTCGATTTATCCATAACAAGTCCCTTTAATTCGTCTTTGTACATATTTCTCTTTATTTTTCATATTTTGTTTTCTTTTTCTTTCTACCGTTTTTAGTTCAAGTTTTGTATATAAATAAATTCCGACATCGTAGAATAACCATAACTTATAATGTTTCGTTTGTCTTTTATCGCTTTATGACGGTTCCATATGCATGTAATATGATTAAATCACTTCTACTCGAGTTATATACCAATAATCGACATTAAATAACTAACGAACATTAAAAACCCGTGGGTCTGACTTTCCAAGTCAGAATCCAACTCGAGAACAGTCGCATAAACTGTTGCGCCTCTTCCAGAGGACGCAGTTTATGCTGCGCCTGTTCTGGGATGGCTTCTGCCTCTGAACTCTTCTCGTTTTGACGTAGGCTTTTAATTAGGTTTCAATTAACTATTATTCTTATTATCACCATAATTCGACATATTTTTCATATAATTCATATTTTCTATTTTATTTTTACTTCTTTATTTTTTATTTCCTAATTTATTTTATTTCCTAATTTCTTTTAATTTCCTTTTTTAAATCAATTTCCAATTTCCTTATTTTTCCTATTTTCTAATTTTCCTTATTTCATTTATTCTTTTCTTTTCTTTTATTTCTAAAACTCTTTTGGGCATGTGTATGATGCAAATTCAAATATCCATTGTAATTTATTTCTTATTCCTTTGTAATATTTCTTATTATCTTGTATGATTTATTTACTTGGTATTCACATGTAATTGAATCTAACTTCCAACTTCGACCCCAATTGAGTGCTAAATTGCATCTTGTAATACTACGGTTTTCTATGCCTGTGGGTACTCTATCGAGTGGGGCTTACTCTGTCGAGTAAGTAGTTTTTGACGCAAAACAGTAGACTGCCTGTAGGGTACTCGATCGAGTAAGTGTGACACTCAATGGAGTAAGGGGCACTCGATCGAGTAAGTGACTTACTCGATCGAGTAAGTGAGTTTTATGGGCTGAGATTGACGGGTTTTGTTAATGATGCGAGATTAATTTAAAAAGAGGACCGTCACTTTTCTTAATCTCTTTTAACATTCTAAAAACCTATTTGAGAAGAAGAGGAGTTACGTAAGTTGTTTTCGTTGCATTGTTAACAAATCCCCAAGGCTAGGCGTGTCGGATCATCTTGTTCTCTACGCCGTTGTGATCCTTATGTCGAGGGTAAGCTTTTTATATAATTTTTATAATGTTTTGTTAAAGTTGGTTGAAACCCTAATTGGGTGATATTGGGGGTTTTGGGTGATTTGTGTGAATGTGGTATAAGTGTATGTATGTATGCTATAGGAGGAGGTTTCGTTGAGGAAAGATTCTGGTAGCTTCTAAGACCGTCTATGGTGTTTGCATTCCAGGTAGGGTTTCCCTACTCAGTATTAATTATATGGCATTGTTGGTGTTTATGTTATTGTCGTTGTTGTTGATTGATTCTTTTGTCGTATTGGCATCAGTTATTGGTAAGTGTTGTTTGTATACGATGATTGATTGATAACTGTCTGTGATCTTCAAGGTGCGTCCCTGGCTGAGTGGAGTCACTTGCGTGAGTGACTTCACGCCCTTGATTCGCCTTCTGTGGAACCCGCCACAGAAGGGATGTGCACATTAATGAACATGGGTTTATCGCTCGATGGAGATGAGCGGGGCTTAGGTGGGAATGGTTGCGGTCCCCCACTGGCGGCGAGGAGTACTTGTTACGATGGGTACACTGGCAGGGCTACACACTTTAGTGTGTAGTCAGATATGTGGAGATAGGGTGGAGTTGTGGAGATTGAGATTGTGTGTTTGAGTTGTTTACATTATGGTTTCATATCAGCTGTTGTTTTTATGTAATTAGTACTGACCCCGTTTTAAATGTTTTAAAAACTGTGGTGATCCATTCGGGGGTGGTGAGCATTTATTGAGCAGGTATGAGATGCTGCGTTTAGGATAGCTGGGATGAGTCACCACGTTGCAGTTTTAGAAGTCTTCCGCTGTGTCGAACATTTGTAGTTGTTTAGTAGTTGACAGTTTTGAGGACCTTTGTATTTCCTTTTAACAAGTTTTGGAGCTTGGCTTGTATCACTTAAAATTTATTACTATTTAAGTATGTTTCCTTTTTGTCATTTGATTATCATTGCCTCGGGTAACCGAGATGGTAGCACTTACATGCCTTAAGTGGTCCTGGTATGGCACTTGGAGTATGGGAGTGTTTCAAAGTGGTATCAGAGCGACAATCCTGAAACCTGTAACCAATGAACCTAATGAACATAGGGAGTCAAACTAAAATGAACCCGGGGTAGAAGTTGTAGGAGCTAATGCAAAGGCTTGGGAGACGTCCTAAAGTTGCGAACTCGCCCTACAATTTTGAACCGGTCATCATGGAGTGTGTGTCGGGATCGCTATGTGTTTATCTTATGATTTGTGTATCTATATAGTAATGTGTGGTATGAATCGGTGGATGCATACATGTGGAGGATGAGAGGTGTGTAGAGAAAAATAATGATGATGATGTGATTTTATATGTTGATTGGTTGAAGGCATGAAAGCATGATATTTGATTTATAACGTGGCATGTTAGAAATACGGAAGAAAGTTACCTTTGTTTGAGTATACAAAGAATACATATATATATGTTGTTGTTTGTCGTTTTGCATAAGAGTATAGATAGTTAGAAGTGTGAGTTTGAACAGTCGGGTAGGGTACGAGTCTGCATGACTCGATCGAGTGGGGGGCACTCAATCGAGTAGGTGAGTGAGTCGATCGAGTGGGTTTCACTCGATCGAGTAGGTGGTTTTCCGTTTCTGGGTAGAAGTCTATTTTTGGGCGCTCGATCGAGTAGGATAGGGCACTCGATCGAGTGGGGTCAACTCGATCGAGTGTGTGGTTGGCTCGATCGAGTACGTTTTTGGGAGCTTTCTGGTCAGGTTCTGGAGTCGAGGCACTTGATCGAGTAAGTGGGTAACTCGATCGAGTGACCTCAACTCGATTGAGTGGGTTGTGGCACTCGATCGAGTAGGTGCTGTTCAGGTTGTTTTCGTGTTTTGAGATATGGGATGTGTGTTCATGCTTACCCTTTTCTTATATTGTTCCAAGATGCCGCCGAAAAGAAACGCTTTGTATGCTACTGTCGAAAACATGAGCATTGATGAGATAGTTAAGATGTTGGACCACCAAGATGCTCTTACTGAGGCTTTGAAGAGAGTGGGAAAAGATAAGGAGACAGGGCCGGATCACTCCAAGATAAGTGTTCATATAGCGAGATTTAATCCCAAGGAGTACTTAGGAACTGGGTCGCCAATCCTACTGGATAATTGGCATAGGGAGATGGAGAATATTATGAATCTGGTACATTGTCCTGAGGAGCTTCGAGTGGAACAGGCTGGGCCGTGGAATAACCAGGGTGGTCAGATTAACAACAATGGTGGGGCTAACCGCAATGGCGGTAATTCATATTAGAGACCGACAATGAACAACAACAACCAGGGGTCGGCTGCTAAGCCGTCTACCTCAGCTAGTACTGTCTAAGGAGGTGGGCAGAAGACCAGTAGTAAGATGTTCATGATGGAGAAGAAGGCAGCTGAGGATGATGCTCACGTTATCACCGGTACTTTTCTTGTTAATGGAGTCTTTACCTTTGTTTTGTTTGATCCGGGAGCGTCACAGTCGTTTGTATCATCGAGTCATGCTAAGCTGTTGGGTTTGAGTGAATATGAGTCTGTAAACGAGGGAGTTTTTTTACCGTCGGGTGAGTCTGTACCTTGTGGGCGGTTGTATAGAGGTGTGTCTATGATAGTTGGGCAGGTTGACCTACCAGTGGACTTGTTAGAGTTTCCTTTGGAGGGTTTTGAGATGATAGTTGGTATGGATTGGTTGGGTAAGTACAAGGCTAAGGTAGATTGTCATCAAAAGAGGGTTTCTTTGAGAGGTACTAAGGATATTAGTGTGTCTTATCGTGGGTTTGTCGTCAAACCCAAAGTTAAGTTGATTGCAGCAGTGACCCTGAAGTCTTACCTGAGGAAGGGATGTCCGTTGATCTTGTGCCATGTGAGGGATCATCGTATGGAGAGTCCGACAGGTGAACATATACCCGTGGTAGGAGAGTTTCCAGATGTCTTTCCAGAGAAGATACCGGGGTTGCCACCGAAGAGGGAGATAGATTTCAGTGTTGAGTTGAAACCGTGGACGGGGCCAATCTCTAAGGCACTGTACCGTATGGGTCCTAAGGAGTTAGAGAAGCTGAAGAAACAGCTGGATGATCTGATTGAGAAGGGATATATTAGACCTAGTGCATCACCGTGGGGAGCACCAGTCTTATTTGTGAAAAAGAAAGATGGGAGTTTGAGGTTATGCATCGATTATAGGGAGCTGAACAGGGTCACAGTGAAGAACAAGTATCCTTTGCCGAGGATAGATGATTTGTTTGATCAGTTGAATGGTGTAGCGGTCTTTTCTAAGATCGATTTGAGCTCGGGCTATCATGAGGTGAAGATTCGGGAGGAGGACATACCGAATACAGCTTTTACATCGAGGTATGGTCACTATGAGTATGTTGTGATGCCATTTGGGATGTCTAATGCACCTTGTTTATGGATTTGATGAACCAGTTCTTCAGCCAGTTTTTGGATCGGTTTGTTGTGGTCTTTATCGATGATATCTTAGTCTTTTCTAAGACTAAGGAAGAGCATGAGGAGCATTTGAGGACAGTGTTACAAACTTTGCGAGACAATCAGTTGTATGCAAAGTTATCTAAGTGTGAGTTCTGGTTAGAGGAGGTTTCTTTTCTAGGGCATGTGATTTCTAAGAAGGGTGTTGCTGTGGATCCTGCAAAGATAGAAGCAGTTACTCGGTGGGAAGCACCGAAGAATGTGGCTGAGATCAGGAGTTTCTTGGGTTTGGCAGGGTACTATCGACGGTTCGTGAAAGATTTCTCCAAGATAGCCAAACCTATGACAGCTTTGATGAGGAAAGAGAACAGGTTTCGTTGGGATGAAAGTTGTGGGACGACGTTTCAAACCTTAATGGAGCGTTTGACCACAGCTCCAATTTTAGCTTTACTTGAAGGGAGCTGAGAACTTTAAGGTGTATACAGATGCTTCCCAGAATGGGTTGGGTAGTGTACTGATGCAGAATGGAAAAGTGATTGCTTATGCTTCTAGACAGCTGAAGCCTTATGAGGAGAACTATCCGACACATGATCTGGAGTTGGGTGTGATACGTGCATTTTATATAGACTTTTTAGCCTCTTATTGCACGCATTTCTATGCCTTTTGTATCGCTTTGTATTGCAAAATGCCCCGAATTGGCTACTTTGGTTTGTTTTGTCTTAATTGTAGAAATGGACCTGAAAGTAGCGGAATCGACCTTTATTCGTCCCATTTAGCATGCATTGTAAGGAGACGGAAATATTGGAGCAAGATTGTGCATCTGGATGTGTGAGGGAAGTCATATGAAGCTGTCAAAGACCAGTTGAAGGCTGATGTCAGTGGAAATCACTCGATCGAGATACTTTGGAGATCGATCGAGTTATTCTAAGTACTCGATCGATATGTGCTTTATTGGAGTTACTCGATCGAGAAGCGAAAGTGTTCGATCGAGTACAATTGCTGGAGAAGACCTCGATCGAGTATTCTGAAATCACTCGATCGAGGGGTTTGCTAGTTTACACGGGTTTTAGTAATCCGTGATAGATTTATTTATGTTAATTATCGCTCCCCTATATAAAGGAGACGTAATTAGGTCATTAGGGACTTCTGCTTTACAACTCTTTATCTCTCTTTATATCTCTAAACACTCTTTACTGCTTAATCTCATACTTTGCTTTGTTGATTGATCTTTACGCCGGATTCTTTTAGATTATAATCATTCCTTCCTTCTCAATCTCAATACTTTGTTTACATTAATTTCTTGTTCCTTTATTATTACTCTTGTTTAGTTTATGCTTTATTGTTATTCTTTAATTATGTCTCTTATTAGCATCATCATGACTATTGTTATTATTGTTAATTCCAAGGACATGAGTAGCTAATTCTCTTTATGTTAGGACTAGGGGATCCATGGTAGGATTGTGATGATGTATTGAATAGACTAGACAATTTACATGTGAGAATCTGTCCCCATTAACTTAGTGAATAGACTAGACAATATAACTGTAACACCTATTTAGTTGAGTGCACGCCAAATTAATTACATTAACTTAACTGTAACACCAAATTAATTACATTAATTTGGTTAACTTTGTTCATGGATCGGAAGATTGGAATAAACAGACCTGCTATGAACAGTAGACTAACCTAATGAGGACGGAAGTTAAGTTAGTGGAATTCTAGGGTGGATAGCGGACCCGAAGGACCTTTCACATGCCCTTCTCACAGTAGATTGTCTAGGGTATTTGTAACTGAGTCGATAGATTACCATGGTGAACCGAAATCCTGACATACTCTCTCTTACCTGATCACTTTTATCACATTTTCTCACTTTACTGCTCTTACTTTATTTCTCTTGCCTTTAAACCTTCAGTAGTTTAGAAAATCAAATACAAAACCCCCATTTGTGACTTAGATAGATGGACTACAGATAAATACCTTGCCTCCCTGTGGAGATCGACCTTAATTATCACTAGCTTCCGGTAGTATATTTAGGTATTATTTTCGGTACAGAAACGACCGTATCAAATTTTGGCGTCGTTGTCGGGGAGGCAATAGCCCTATTTGTCTTGATCGTTTCGTTTATCTCTATCCGTCTCTGTGAATTTTTATTCCTTGAGACAGTTCTCACTTATTTCTTTCAGTGTTGTGTATGCCCAAGTCTAACAGGTCAGAATTAGTTCCTGCTGTTCCTGAGCTAGAGAGATCTTTTCAGCATAGACTCAGACTGCAAAGAAAGATTCAAAAGGAAGACTTGAGTACTTTTGAACCTGAGCTACAACACTTTCTGTTTGTAGAAGATCCATCTTGTGAAGAAGACAACTCTGTTTCTGCTATCAAGCCAGTAAAGATACCTAACATTGCAAGTCACTCAGAGCCCACAACTGCCTCGATCCCTAAATGTTTCAGGCTTGCGACAGAGGATAATAATACTTTCGATATTAGACCGTCCTACATTAATTTAGTCGAACATAATCTATATCGGGGTGTGGCGGGTGAAGATCTTTTAAAACATATGGAGGTATTTACTGACTACTGCTCTACCATTCACGCCACTAAGGGAGTAACCCAGGATAAGATAAAGGAAGTCCTGTTTCCTTTCTCTTTGACCGACGGAGCCCGTAGGTGGCTCACTGATCTGGATCATACTGCAGCCGGTATCACCAACTAGGAGACTCTTGCCCTTGCCTTTTACAAAAGGTATTTTCCTCCACAACGTACCAATCAGCTCAGAGGAAAAATTACAAATTTCAAGCAGGCACCTGATGAGAATTTTTATGAAGCTTGGTGTCGTTTTAAGAAGTTGGTGCGGTCTCTTCCTCACCATGGTTTTGATCAGTGGTTTTTGTGCAACCAGTTCTACAATGGGTTGTATGATGACAACCGTGCTATACTTGACGCCTCATCTAATGGACGATTTCAAAAGAATAATGATGATGATAAGAGATGGGGCATTATTGAGGAGATGGCGACCCATTGTGCTGAGTATGGGAACCCGAGGGATGGCATTCAGACAGTTCATTCGGTTGATAATGCAGTTGTGGCTCAGCTGGATGCCATGAATGCCCGTTTTGATAAGTTAGAATTGCAAGTTGCTGGTGATCAACAGACGGTTCACTTATTTACTAGACAATAAGCCGTTACTTGTGAGAGATGCGGGAGCAATGACGGTCACAGTGCTGTTGACTGTCTAACAGAGAAGGAGCAAGTCCTTGCCTTTCAGCAATATAGGCAAGGAGGAGGTTCCTATTGTAATAATCAAAGTGCAGTTCATCCCAATTTGAGGTGGACTAGTCTGAATGTGCTCAATCCTACTCCTCCGCAGCAGCAGCAAGCCTATGTTTCTGCTCATAAGGCTCAACAAGGCTTTCAAAAGCCTCCATCCTTTCCACCGCCACATCAAGGAGCTTCCTCTAGTGGAGTTAGTGAGTTAGCTGAGTTGAAGTCAATGATCTAATCATTGACTAAGCAGATACAGATGAGTGACCAACAAAATGAAGCATCAATTAAGTCACTCGAGACCCAAGTAGCCCAACTCGCCGCTAGCCAGTCCACAAGAAAACCAGGTCATTTACCGTCTCAATCTGAGAAGAATCCACACGAGACGATAAATTTGATTAACTTGCGAAGTGGTCGTTCTTATGAAGGACCAAAATTGTCAACTGTTGAGGACATATCAGACTCGAGGAGTGTTATTATTGATGATGAACAGGCGTCAATTGCTGAAAATATGCTCAATTCGAAGAATATACTCGATCGACTGATTTCTGGAGGTCGATCGAGTAGGAATGCTGATGATATTAATCGATCGAGTAGTTCTGAGGGTCGATCGAGTAAAGTGGATAAATAGGGTTTCGATCGAGAGGCTGAAACTACTCGATCGAGTGAAATGCCTGAGAAAAGTGTTCGATCGAGTGATATTCTGCTTCGATCGAACAATGCTGATTATGAGGAACTCGATCGAGAGGCTGAGAATGCTCCATCGAGTGAAATGGCTGCTGAAAGACCTTGATCGAGAGGTAAAAGAGATCGATCGAGTAAGAATGACTTTGAACCCGTCGAGACATTGGAAGAAAGGAATAAAGGGCTTGAAATTCCTATCATTGTGCCCTTTCCAAGGCGATTGCAGAACAACAAGGCTAACCAACAGTTCGGGAAATTTGCTGAGCTCCTGAAAAGCTTTCACGTTAACGTTCCGTTCGCCGAATTGCTTACCTAGATACCCTCTTATATGAAATTCATGAAAGAAATTTTATCGCGTAAGAGGCATATAAATGACCACGAGACGGTAGCTTTGACTGAAGTAGGGACTGCCTTAGTTCAGAATAAGTTGCCACCCAAACAAACAGACCCGGGTAGCTTTTCAGTTCCTTGTCATATAGGAACTCATCTGATTGATAACGCGCTATGCGATCTAGGTGCTAACGTGAGCGTCTTACCTTTGTCTCTCGCTGAGAGACTTGGTTTGACCAAATTTAATTGTACTAATATGACCGTTCAGATGGTCGACCGTAGTATATCACGACCACTAGGAGTTATAGAGGACATACCTATCAAGATCGGGAGATTCTTTATTCCCGTAGACTTCGTGGTTCTTGACATCCACGAGGACACTCACACCCCTATCATTTTAGGGCGACCATTTTTATTCACTGCTCGTGCAGTGATGGACGTCGGGGGAAAGATACTTACATTTCAGGTAGGAGATGAGGAGCTGATATTTCATCAGTCCAAATCTCGTAGGGCTCCCATGTAAGCTTAACCTTACAATGCCCTATCCTCTGTTGACTCAAATACAGATACTCCAGCTGAGAACATTGAATATTGTGCTGCTATTGTAACTCCTCCGCCTCAGACTGAGGGCAAAAAGGAGGACCATTCTTCTGTTTTCCTTGCTGCAGGTATAGATAGAGTGGATGCTGGAGATGATAACAGTCAAAGTGCAGTTAGAGTCAATCAAAGTGATGGAGATGCCAATGTCGATGGGGATATCAGGAGGACGAAGAAAGTTCGGGCGTATGTGGATGACAACTACCCTCCTTTTACCAGTTTAAATTTAACCTCGTGGCAATCAAAGAGGACGGTCCGAGATGCTGAAGGGACCTCCTTCAGTCAGAAGCCCTCTTGTGGGCTACTAAAGTGTTTTAGCCGATAAGCGGGGAATGCCCCGTTGTAATAACTTGTAATTTTGAATTTCCGTTAAGACTTTTTAATTGCGTTTTAGACTTTTAGACAATAGTTTAGTTAGCTTTAGCAAAAACCGACTATAGACTGCATGATTTGGTGATTTGGTATTGTCGGGAAATGTTTTTGCGTATTTTTATGCAAGTTTGGGGAAGTTAGGTCGAAATGGGATGTGTTCCACGAGAAAACAACTCGATCGAGTACTTTTTGTACTCGATCGAGAGGAATGCCCTGCAAAATTTTTCGATCGATTGGTTTCAGACACTCGATCGAAATGTCAAAAATGAATAATACTCGATCGAGAGGAATTTTTGATACCGTCGTCAGGTACCAAAAATAAATACCTAAGTACAACTAACAGAAGTCAGCGGTAAGTAGGGTCGATCTCCACAGGGAGGCGGTCACTACCTACTTGTCAATTCTAGTCCGTTTGAGGTCAAAATTTGGGGGCTTGAGTTGTTTAAAATAAAACTAAAGAGATTAAAGTGAGAAAAGAGTAAGAAAGATTAACAAAAAAGGAAGAGAACTAGGATTGTCGGATCATCAATGAATATCGGTTAATTGCAGCTAAGGTCAAAGATCGGTCAATTGCATCGGTCTAAGGGGCAATGAATATCTCCTTCCGGTCTCAATTCGCCCTAAAATACTATTAGCTTAGCTTCCGCCCTCACTAAAGTACCCTATTGTTCACTGCAGGTCTCACCCCTTCCAACCTTCCAGTCTAGGTTAAGGCTTACCAAATAAATTAGCTAAATGCATCGATTCAAGCAGCTAATTACAGTTAATAGCCGTGATTAACAACAAAGACATGATAGCAATAAAGGATCTGTAAACCTAATTAGCAACTAACAATAATTCATTGAATCCCCTAAATCCTAGCAGGAGATTTAGCTATGCATAATGAAGAGTAAAACAATAGAGAAAGATAGAGTAAAAACAAGCATAATAGAAAGATGAAGAGAAGATAAATTAATACTAGAATAAGGGAGAAGGAGAAATTACGAAGGTTTAAGATCCATCAAAGAAGAGCAAAGCAACCTTCAACAGAGAAAAGGGAGAAAAAGGAGAAAAGGAAGACAGTTTAAACCTAATGACGTCTTTCCTATTTATAGGAAAGATAATTATTAACCTAAACGACATTAAAACTTTGCGGCCAATAGAAAAGTACTAGATCGAGTGGTTTAAAACCTCTCTATCGAGTAATTTATAGCCAAACCTCTCGATCGAGTAGAAAAACTACTCGATCGAACACTATCTAAAATAAGCTATTCGATCGATGACTTTAAACTACTCGATCGAACACTATCTACTCGATCGAGTAGTTAGTTTCAAGCGCATAATTCCTGCTTCGCGCACTGAACTTCAAACGGCTGCCATTTCTTCGTTACTTGGGTAAACAGGGCGTTTCCGGTGGCGTTGGAAAGCTAAGAGGACAAGATTTAATATAAAATTAGAATCACCTGAAAATAAGTTGTAGAACTTGAGATATGGCTCTTCAAATCAAGCACTAGTAATTTGAAGTTCTTCCTTTGCTCGCATAGCTATCTTACTTCTTTGCACATCTCAAAATAGTAGTCTTCAAGTTCCGACTTAACTCATCTCCTAAATGCATGCATAGGGAAATACATTAAGCTTTATTATGCTCCTATTTGGTTCATTCCTTCAAATAAGACAAGAGAAACCAAAGTAGACTATTCAGGGGACATTTGTAGCTAAACACCACTAAATATGCGTAAAGATGCGTGCAAATATGGTACAAAAAGTCTATATAAAATGCACGCATCAAACTTCCCCAAACCAAACCTTTGCTTGTCCCCAAGAAAACCATATGCAAAACTAATGAAACGGAAAAGAAAACTTAGAGCTAGCTACAAATTGTCTACTTAAACCAATTTAATGCAGCAAACTAGCACTTATAACAAAAACTGTCAAATGCAAACGAGTTGTAAGATGTTTATAATAAAGCTGAACCGTCGACCTTGTAAGACCTTTAATGATGGACTCTCACGGGTCACTCTTCTCTCATGAAGCAAAGGGTAAGCATATGACTAAGAGAAGAAGAGGAAAACAGTCACTCACCTAAACCGCGACCTGCATAACATGCATGCAACAAAAATGATAGACGATTCAAGCACTATACATACATTCCAACCAACAATGTCCGTCACAGTAGAGGGCTTACAAATGATATGGGAGAGTGAGGTTACAGGTAAGAAAAGGCAAAATGATTATGGGATATGTGGAGGTAAAGCGTCAAGCTAGCACCTAAACAAACCATATAAGAACATCCAATTCTCAACTGACTAGAAAATTAAGTACAAGTGCCCTTCTTTGGCACAAAACTCACTACCCAATACACAATCTCCTCAAAAAGATATGAATAGAATGGAGGAGAGAGACCGTCACAAGATAGAACTAAGCACAGTCGGTCTCTTATTTCAAACCAACTCAACTTTTTTCAACTTTTTTTTTTCTTCTTCTGCTCACGTCTGATTTTCCAATTTTTTTTTTCTCATTCCTTCTCATTTCCTACCAACTCCAAACAGATATAAACAGGCCAAACTCGCAACAAGGATGAATATACCACAAAAGTCACTCTAAACTAGCTTGACAAGGCAGGCTATATTTTGGGTGTAGGTAATGGGTCAAAAAGGCTATATTTGGCTAAAGTGGAGCTAAATGGGTAAAAATGAGAGAAAGGGAATATGTAAGCACCTCCCTGCATGTGACACCAACCACTAACCCGAATGTATGCATTTGACAAGAAATCGAATTTCATAAATATGCAAAAGTGATGAACATGTTATGCAAGGAGTATACTACTCACAATCCTACATAAAACTGGTCATATATGACACCAGTTTATAAGGCTCTAAAACTTAGAAATTATAAGTAGCTTGCCAAAATTACAGGTCAAGTCTATTTGTTCAGCTATATTAAACATTAACTCGTAGATATGCAACAAGACAAAGCTAAAAGATAATAGTCTGTACAAGGCTTAAGTAAAAAGGATAAATTATAGTGCAATTTCATCATTGAAAACTACCGTTCCGACTCGACCTATATGCTAAAATAAACGTGAATCTTTTGAATTTTTTTTATTTTTATGAGATTTTAGAATTTTATAAGAATAAACAACAATGCATACAGAAATTAAACGTGATAACAGAAATGCAATAAAAACATAAATGCAGACACAGATATGGATGCATAACCTCCCCAAACCAAACCGTACAATGCCCTCATTGTACTCAAAAATAGGGAGAGGAAAATGCAAACTGAAAAGGAGAGAGTGGAGATGCGGAAAACTCACAAGAATACGCGAAGTAGGGACCTCCCCAAATCAGCGAGCAACATGGAAGGTCACAAACAGCTTCAAAGTGGCGTCATAGGAAACGAATCAGCCAAATTCACGCGATGGTACTCGATCGAGTACATTAGATTGCATAAGCTATCGATCGAGGAAGTAGGGCTCTCGATCGAAAGATCCTCTTTGGCAGGCACTCGATCGAGAAGAAGCTTTGCTTGATCGAGTGAAATCATCAACAAAAAGGTTCGATCGATTATATAAAGTACTCGATCGAGCCATCCATAATAGATTCCTGCAAAGACGCAATAAATAGTCCGCGAAACTAACAAAACAAGTTTAACTAGCTTAACTGTTTGAAAGGACAAGCAAAAATAAAAAAATCCGGGTTGCCTCCCGGGTAGCGCTAGTTTCAGACAGGTCCCAGCTCGACCTTCTTTTCTTTCAGTCAGCAAATCCAATTGAGCCCAGTCAAAACAGCTCAAGGCACGCAGTAATCTATCAAATAACTGCGCATGTGCTACACAAAAATGTAAGTAGCACCATAATATAGAAATAAAATAGGAAATTAAAACATGCAACCATTTGAGCCTAACGAATTTCTATGACAGCTCCCAAATTTATCCACAAAGTAATCCTGCCCTCTAGCTACGGGCGGAATATAAAAGCTCAAATTATCCGTCAATGGAAAATTTGAGAGCTTGGGAGCATTTAAAGGCAATCTACGGTACCGTTTCAGTTTAATGAATTTCTGATGACAAGTATGGTGAAAAATTGTTAAATTATTTGTCCATCTGGGAGGGGGTAGAGCATCAAAAGAAAAAACATGAGTCAAATGAGATAGCGTACTATTAATACTAAAAATAATGAAATTATTGTTAACTACCTCAGGTTGGTCGCTCTCAATGTCGGAATAATTGACAAAAGAATATATTACCTCTTCCGTGCTAGGAGGAATCACTGACTCAGCTGTCTTCTCGTTACCTTCCTCTGTGGGTTTTGTCCCATATATCGCAGCCTCTAGCGCGTCCAGCTCGGCTTTGAAAAGGGGAGATTCACCGTAACCATTGTCTTCTTCAAATTCGTCATCCAAAATGGACCCAAGTGACAAATCAATGCTCTCCATGGCCAAAGTAGTCGATCGAGTAAAGACAGAACCCGATCGAGAGCTTTCCTCTTGATTTGTACTCGATCGAACACAAGAACATGCTCGATCGAGATCTTCCGTATAGTTGCTGTTCGATCGAGTGAAGTTTTCTGTTCGATCGAACACTTCCTCAGATATTTCACTCGATCGAACACTATTACTAGCTCGATCGAGTGATTGTTCTAGTGCAGCACAGAAATCTTCGTAGCTTGCTTCCCTTTCAGATAGATAATCGCATTCCGAGTCATACAAATCATCAGCGTCGATAGGCAACTTGGGTCCTTCATGGGTAAGACCACTCTCTGGGTGCCTAAAGGTCGTCTCAGCGGCTAACTGAGCTATTTGAGACTCAAGCTCATCTATTTGAGCGTACGTATATCTATCATACTCTTACATTTTAAATGCAAGTGTCTTGATCAAAAATTTCAGTTTCGCAATCTCTTCTTTCGGTCTATCAGGAGGAGAAGCTTGTTGTTGCGGTGGCCAAAATGAATGGAGGCTTTTGATAGCCCCGTTGATAAAGCGGATGTGGCGGCACAATTGCAAAAGGATGACTGGCTTGTCTACGGTGCTTAAACGCGCATACTTCATCGTTCCCTGTCAAACAAACAGTGGCATTGTGCCCAACAGCACCACATCTCTTACAGTAAACCACCTGCTGCATCATAGGATGGAACATTGGTGGATGTCAAAGGTACTCAAGCCTTTCCTTTGACGATCTTTTGCTAGAACTGTCTAGGTAGGACCTATAGGGCCTATCAAAATAATACTGAAGGAAAAATATAAGAACTGCCTCAAGGAATAAATCCCTTGAGGCTAAAGACAGACAAAATAAACAAGCAAATAAAATAGTTGCCTCCCCGGCAACGGCGCCAAAATTTGATACCGTCGTCGGGTACCAAAAAAAAATACCTAAGTACAACTAACAGAAGTCAGCGGTAAGTAGGGTCGATCTCCACAGGGAGGCGGTCACTACCTACTTGTCAATTCTAGTCCGTCTGAGGTCACAACTTGGGGGCTTGAATTGTTTAAACTAAAACTAAGGAGATTAAAGTGAGAAAAGAGTAAGAAATATTAAGAAAAAAGGAAGATAACTAGGATTGTCGGGTCATCAATGAATATCGGTTAATTGCAGCTAAGGTCAAAGATCGGTCAATTGCATCGGTCTACGGGGCAACGAATATCTCTTTCCGGTCTCAATTCGCCCTAAAATACTATTAGCGCTTCCGCCCTCACTAAAGCACCCTATTGTTCACTGCAGGTCTCACCCCTTCCAACCTTCCAGTCTAGGTTAAGGCTTACCAAATAAATTAGCTAAATGCATCGATTCAAGCAGCTAATAATAGTTAATAGCAGTGATTAACAACAAAGACATGATAGCAATAAAGGATCTATAAACCTAATTAGCAACTAACAATAATTCATTGAATCCCCTAAATCCTAGCAGGAGATTTAGCTATGCATAATGAAGAGTAAAACAATAGAGAAAGATAGAGTAAAAACAAGCATAATAGAAATATGAAGAGAAGAGAAATTAATACTAGAATAAGGGAGAAGGAGAAATGACGAAGGTTTAAGATCCATGAAAGAAGAGCAAAGCAACCTTCAACAGAGAAAAGGGAGAAAAAGGAGAAAAGGAAGACAGTTTAAACCTAATGACGTCTTTCCTATTTATAGGAAAGATAATTATTAACCTAAACGACATTAAAACTTTGCGGCCAATAGAAAAGTACTAGATCGAGTGGTTTAAAACCTCTCTATCGAGTAATTTATAGCCAAACCTCTCGATCGAGTAGAAAAACTACTTAATCGAACACTATCTAAAATAATCTATTCGATCGAGGACTTTAAACTACTCGATCGAACACTATCTAATCGATCGAGTAGTTTCCAGCGCATAATTCCTGCTTCGTGCACTGAACTTCAAACGACTGCCATTTCTTCGTTACTTGGGAAAATAGGGCGTTTCCGGTGGCGTTGGAAAGCTAAGAGGGCAAGATTTCATATACTATTTGAATCACCTGAAGATATGTTGTAGAACTCGAAATATAGCTCTTTAAATTAGGTACTAGTAATTTGAAGTTCTTCCTTTGCTCGCCTAGCTATCTTACTTCTTTGCTCATCTCAAAATACTAGTCTTCAAGCTCCGACTCAACTCATCTCCTAAATGCATGCATAGGGACATACATTAATCTTGATTATGCTCCTCTTTGGTTCATTCCTGCAAATAAGACAAGAGAAACCAAAGTAGATTATTTGGGGGACATTTGTAGCTAAACACCACTAAATATGCATAAAGATGCGTGCAAATATGGTACAAAAAGTCTATTTAAAATGTACGCATCAATTTTGTTCGATCGAGCAGATTGGATGCCAAAGTCCTCGATCGAGTGATTTTAAATCACTCGATCCAGTGAATATGCTTATTACACGCAGGAAGTTAATCCTTTTAACTTCTATTTTTCATTCTATTTTCATTCTTCATTTGTTCTTCCCTTTTTGTGCGACAAAACCCCAATTTCTCCCTTTAATCTTCCCTATTGCCAAATCAAACACCCACACTATTTTACTGTGCCTATTTCGACATTTGCCCTTACTTTTCCCTCTCTATTTCGTCTTTGTTGCGTTCAATTTGGGGAATTAGTGGTTTTCGGGTTTTTTGCTTGATGTCCATCTTTAGCTGCGATTTTTGTCGACTTATTGCTTATTATTGTGGGTAAATTATCAAGTACGTATTTCCCCTCATTCCTTTGTTGTTTAGTTTTTGTTTTCGACATTATTGTTGGAATAGGGTTTAGGGTTTTTCGATTTTTTTCGAAAATCCGAGTTTAATTAGGGGATTTCTAGTTTCTCTGTTTATTTTATTAATTTCCCCCATTACTTGCTTGATTAGGATGGATAGTAGCACTCTCCCTTCGACTAGTTCGACTGTTTCCCCATCCTTGACTGAGACGGTGGTCCCTGCTGCTACCACAGTCACTTCGACTGTTAGTACCGCCATTTTTACTGCTATTACTTCTGGCACTACTGCTGCCTCTGCTGTTTCCGCTGTTGCTAGCTCTGTTTTCGCTGCTGCTAACTCTGTTCTCGTTGCCACTGTCAGCTCTGCCTCTACTAGTGCAGCGACAACCGCTGCTTCTACTTCTAGTACCGTCTCTGCTACAGTGACGACCCCTGCTGCGTCATCACCAGCTGTCACAGATGTCTTCCGGGCTGCCCTAGTACCTCGCCCCGCTACTCGACGGGCTTCTTCTTCAGGTACTGGAGGGCATGGACGGGGTCGAGGACGAGGCACACCTACTGCTGGTCGTGTTACTTTACGTGCCAATGACTCTCTTGACCCGCATCCCGACTACCCCGAGGTACGTTTCGTTAATGCTATTCATCGTACCCGTTTTTACGCTTTAGAGCGCTGCGACTTTGCTTCGACTAAATTTTTGTGTCGTAATTCACTTGGGAAGTTAGGTATTTACGAGCCTATAGTTGAGATATTGAACGGGACGGGGATGTCTGGACTGATTACTGTAACAACCCGAATTATAAAACAAAGGAAAAACTTATATAAAATGAATATCAGAGTACGATACTGATAAAAGGGTCAAGGTGGCGGAAACACCTGACCAATCCGGTTCGCTACTAACTCCAAAACAAACTAATACATTATTCAAGGTTCTTAAAACATAAAGTAAAGTCCTAATTTATTATTCATCTCGCCGCACAGAACTTCCCAGCAAGATATCATCCAAAACAAAGAAATCAACAACCGAGAAGGGGGTCGACAATCAGTCGGGAGTAACTAGATGCTCTCCCAGTCATGTTTACAACAATTGAATATAATCAACAATCATTAACAAATGAAATGTAAAACCAGTAAACATGCGAGATCATCTATACTCATGAAAGACCCAACAAAGCTTATCATGACTTAATCAGTCTTAACGGACGCAATCATGCAAACCTAGACCACATGCAACCACTAGACCATGAACACTTATAAGACTAGTAGTAACAAACGACCCACAACAACCTAAGGCACAAAGCTAGCAACAAAGCATAGCGAACATGGTAACACACAATCCACAGCAACAGAAGGCATAAAGCTAGCAATCAAGCATAGCGAATAGAGCGAACGCCCGTTAGAGCGTATAACCACTGCCTCTAACTGATGGAGCGTATAACCACTGCCTCCATCGGTACTATGTATAGCGTATAACCACTGGCTATATGTCTAAGACCTGGCCAGACTCTCGGTGCAATAACTCTACACCGAACGACACTCGGGAACCAGAGCGTATAACCACTGCCTCTGGCTAGTTCCGAACACAGACCAAAATAAATCCCGCATCGACGGGTGGCGTTAGTTCGTTCCGATAGTATATAACTGATACTACCGCCATCTATTCAAACTAGCAAACAAACAAATGCACAGTATAACTGACTGTACTAACATGCGTGAACAGCATCACGACTCAACTCGTAAGATAGTATAACTGACCATCCTACTTATCATATGAACAAGAGTAACCAAAGATATATGCAACACAAGGACATAACACGTTGATCACAATACAACATATGAAACAAGTATAAGCAACCAATGTTATAGTAACTTCAGCTATAACTTTAACAATAACCATTCAATGTTATAGTAACCCTAATCATAACATAAACTCTGGATGCGAGGTTATAGTAACCTCGACTATAACTTCAACACATATAAATTGAAGTTATACTTACCTCAACTATAACCTTGACACGAAACTCAAAGTTATACTAGTTCCAACCATAACCTTAAGCCATAAATCTCAGGGTATGTTAGTTCCAGCTATAACCTTATCTCGTTCTGCAATGTTATAGTAGCTTCGGCTATAACCTCGAATCATATTTCCAAGGTTATACCTGTTTCAGCCATAACTAGAGTAACTACCCAAAGTTGTATTAACTTTAGCTATAACGCTTGAATCATCATCAATGTTATACTAGCTTTAGCTATAACTTTGGAAAGAACCCTTGGCCGCCTATCATGCCGCCACTAGGGTTTATTCGTAAACCCTAATTACGCTCATGACACCCATAATAAACACATAAACAACATACGACATATAATTAATACATTAAAACATATACAAACATGCGAAAACATAATTAACATGATAATAAACAATCTAACACGTACCAATCATACAAGACAATCATTAAATCATATTAATTACATCAATTGGCATAAACACAATTAAAAGAAAACACCTAGTTACCTTTTTAGCAATTAATGAAAACCTCCATAAAGAATACGACCAACAAAGCCTTGTCTCCAACACGTGTCAACATCCCCAAAAACGACTATAAAGAATACCCGAACCAAATCCATGAAAGCACCATAAAAGACTCTTCTTCTTCTTTACCCATTAAAAATAAGAGACCCAAAACGTAGGTATAAAGGTCTATACAAATAATCCCCATAAAATTATTTGGAGATGAATATGTTGTAAAGATAAGAGCAAAGATTATGAAAATATAATTTGTGTATGAGTTTGGAAGAAAGAAAGATATTCAACAATGGAGTCAAAGGGAGAAAAGAAGAACAAAAGAGAAAGAGGAGAGAAAGACGCCGCACGTTTCACGTGGAAGGAAAGAGAGAGCAACTTGCCTGCTAGGTTAGATTTCACGCGAGAAAGAAAAGAATGAGCAACCTGCTTGCTAGCTTTAGGGTTTTGTATTTATATAAGGATAGAGGAGGTTAACTAGTGGGCTTATGGTCCATTAGCTTATACAATGGATTATCTGATTACAAATCCAACTGGATATTACTAAGACGCTAGAAAAGCTTAAATAGGAAAAGTAACTATTAAACTAAAATAGTAAAATCGTGCACGGACATTTTAACCTTTCCGAAAGTAGATTAAAATAAAATAGAAAACGAAGACGATAAATATAGATATTTCCAAAATACATTAATAAATTCCAAAATAATCAATTTAACAAAATACTTTTATAATAAAATATTATTATAAAATACGGGGTGTTACAATCCAACCCCCTAAAAAGAAGTTTCGTCCTCGAAACTTGAATTTCAAATATAAGATCAAAAGAAGGTAAGAATTACAAGTGATCATCAACAAATGTCATCTCGGAATCCTAACCGCTGCGCACTCTGATCCATATTAACGCTAAAACCAAAGAAAGGATATCTCAAATCCTGAATGTTATCATCATCTTTACACACTCTACAACCTCAAAAATCACAACAAACTCATACCATCACAACCCAAAATGACCGTTAAGTTAATTCCATCTCGAATAGTCTCTCTTATCTCAGTATGACCTAGTCGTCGTAATACCACAACGTTTTAACACATGCATCACCTTTAAGCATGTGGTTGACACTCATAAAGTCCAGCACATCTCATAAGCCATAATATCACTGAGTTCCTCACTTTCACCAAGTACACTCAACACTTATAAGTAACATTCCACAAGGTACAACATTCCGTCTCATGAACTACTAACTTCTAGTCTTCATATTTCAAACACTCCTCTACTATCATTAACCATCATTAAGCATCATATAACCTCTCACGATTATGAACTCATTAGTATCACTCCAAATCCACATAACCTTTAACAAATACTCCAATTCTAGCTTCACTATTCACCATAAGATGTGACATTAACCAAAACCCCAAACAGATAATCTTTAAACCAAGAACATCTTTCAAATGAGAAAACTCTTCCATTCACAAGTACCATTAAAAACATTACTACCATAAAATCCTCAAAGCAAGTAGTGCTTACTACCACTCATAACCATTAAGCTCAAGAGGCTTCAACAAATCTCGATGATTCCCGATATATATCTACTTTCTAAAATCATCAATCTCAAACCTCAAACTCTGACTAAACTGTCAAAATCCTATTCAACCTCAAACTCATGGCAACATCATAAGTCGCACTCGCAAGACTTAATTATTTCCTTTAAACACTCATGATCACGGCATTCCTATGCACCAAACGAATCATAAACCATAGGTTAAGCTAGTACCTATTGTACCACCACACACTTATCCATCGATAACGCAATTCCAACAACACATAATAAAATGATATCATCGTACAAATCTTATCATTTGTGTCCATATAACAACGCTTATAACCTCAATTTCTAATCACAGTTTATTATCCATGAATATTATCTTTACCTTAGGAATCCACCAAAAGTCTGTATGATTCTATGTCCTTCAATTAATCACTCATACACTTTAAATGAAACATCTTTAACCTCATATACAACAAACAAACATCTATGTATCCTCAATGTAGAAACACCCTCAAACTTTCTTAGCTCACCATAACACCTGTAATACTCTTTCTCCAAAACTCTATATGTTGTCCCAATTCATATTCACATACCACTATGCTACTATGTTCTCAACCTCTAATAACCAAACATCAAACTCGGGGTATGTACATCGCTCGCCAAAGGATCCAAGCTCCCACTACGAGATGATCACAAGTAGCTCTAAAGAGATTTCAAACATTTTCAAGTTACCATGAAAGAATAAATAACTTGCAAACCAAAGAAAAATATTTCCGTGCAATACCACAAGGCAAAAGAACACATAGCTTTAGGAAGTATAAGCTCAAAGAGAAATCAATGTAAAAGGATAATTACAAAAGTTCAAAGAAGAAGGAACTGGAGTTGAAATAAAGAACAAGTAGAGAGTAACCTAGGTAAAGCAGAGATGGAGCAAAGATAAAAGAAACTTTTGATCTGAAGGCTCAAATAGAAGAGGTATGGTTAACACGTGCGAGGATGACAAGGAAAGAAGACTCCAGAAAACTAGTTTATCAACGCGAAGATAACATCTTAAAATTAAATAAACAAAGCAAGATAACCAAGGTCTTACAATTCTCGTACAATCATCACTCAAGGTAACAACGTCTCGAAACATCCTTTCATCGTATCTCAATAATACCTTAGGACCAACAAATCTCTTTATAAATTGCCCCTTTACAATCATTACCTTCCTCAGATTATCAACTCTCAAGATCATAAACTCTCACAACCATCAACTCTCAAAAACCTTTAACTCTCAAGACCTTCACCTAATCATACTTAATGAATCAATCCATAGCAAACTCTATATCCTCAGAACATGGACACCACGATCCATTATAACCATCGTCAAAATGGTCGCTCACTAAGTCAACGCTAGAACACTTTAACATTAACATCTCGCAAGTCCATAAATTATAGTTCGTCTCTTTCAATCAATCCTTTAAACGTACGATCAGTAAATACTCCTTAACGGATAAATCATAAAATCTTTCATAACTCACTAATAGCCATAACGATTCTTACTCCCCAAATATGATATTCCGATTAAAGATAAGCATAGTCTCCAAAATTCCCAACATGCTCAATCTAACTCCGCAATAACATTCAATTCATTTCTATTATTCTACTCTGGATCCATAAATACTCGCATAACTTTTCCTTTAACACAAGATAAAAATCCAATAACTCAAACGGTTAAGCGCATAAGTAAAAAAAATTCCCAAATGATACCATAAGATAAATCCACTCATTATGTCTCTCACTTCTGGTGAAACCATGAAACCACAATCATACATCTTATGCCACAAATCATTACTCTCTATCATCAATAAGGTTTTCCTCAAATACGTAAAAGAACTTAACACCTATAATCCCAATGGAAACATTGTCAAAACAACCTATATTCCCAAGGTAAACTTTTTCCATACCAAACCCATAATAATAAATGCTCATTCCATTCATACTTGAACATCCATAACATCATCAATCCTAACTTGATGTCTCAAGAAACCACATGGGATCAACCTCGAAATCACCTCAAACAAGGACAACACCACCAAATGATCCAAAAAGGATGAAAGTACGATAAGAGTAAAGCTCGGGTTACCAAAGATTAAAAGTTTTGACCGACATATAACCAAAATGCACGATAGTAACATGCAAAGGATATTTTCAAAATTGACCGTCTTTAAAATAAACCAAGCATGCTCGAAAAAGTCACACGTGGAGAACACATTCAATGCGATAAATAATGATAAAAAATTAAAGCATAAACGAACAAATACACGAACAAAACATTTGACACAATTAATAACATTATGATACGTCAAGGCATAAACAAACAAATACATGGACAAAACATATAATACAATTAATGATGATATGTAACATTAAGACACAAACAAGCAAGTAGTGAATAACACGTGTCATACAATTAATAACGATGCGAAACATTAAGGCATGAACAGTAAGTACACAAACATCAAATGTAATACAATTAATAAAGATATGCAACATTAAAGCATAAAGAAACATGTGCATAAACAACAGATGTAACACAATTAATAATTATACGTAACATTAACGCATAAACAAACAAGTCTTTAATTGTTTCTACCCCATTTACTCTATCTCATTTACTAAGTTATTTATTGTAGTCATCAACTTAAGCGAGAGTGGGAGCGTGTTCGCTCTGATACCAACTGTAACAACCCGGATTATAAAACAAAGGAAAAACTTATATAAAATGAATATCAGAGTACGATACTGATAAAAGGGTCAAGGTGGCGGAAACACCTGACCAATCCGGTTCGCTACTAACTCCAAAACAAACTAATACATTATTCAAGGTTCTTAAAACATAAAGTAAAGTCCTAATTTATTATTCATCTCGCCGCGCAGAACTTCCCAGCAAGATATCATCCAAAACGGCAAAATCAACAACTTTGAGAAGGGGGTCGACAATCAGTCGGGAGTAACTAGATGCTCTCCCAGTCATGTTTACAACAATTGAATATAATCAACAATCATTAACAAATGAAATGTAAAACCAGTAAACATGCGAGATCATCTATACTCATGAAAGACCCAACAAAGCTTATCATGACTTAATCAGTCTTAACGGACGCAATCATGCAAACCTAGGCCACATGCAACCACTAGACCATGAACACTTATAAGACTAGTAGTAACAAACGACCCACAACAACCTAAGGCACAAAGCTAGCAATAAAGCATAGCGAACATGGTATCACACAATCCACAGCAACAGAAGGCATAAAGCTAGCAATCAAGCATAGCGAATAGAGCGAACGCCCGTTAGAGCGTATAACCATCGCTCTAACGATGGAGCGTATAACCACCGCCTCCATCGGTACTATGTATAGCGTATAACCACCGGCTATATGTCTAAGACCTGGCGGACTCTCGGTGCAATAATCGTACACCGAACGACACTCGGGAACCGAGCGTATAACCACTTTGCCTCTGCTAGTTCCGAACACAGACCAAAATAAATCCCGCATCGACGGGTGGCGTTAGTTTGTTCCGATAGTATATAAATCGATACTACCGCCATCTATTCAAACTAGCAAACAAACAAATGCACAAAGATAACGATCGTACTAACATGCGTGAACAAAGATCACGACTCAACTCGTAAGATAGTATAACTGACCATCTTACTTATCATATGAACAAGAGTAACCAAAGATATATGCAACACAAGGACATAACACGTTGATCACAATACAACATATGAAACAAGTATAAGCAACCAATGTTATAGTAACTTCAGCTATAACTTTAACAATAACCATTCAATGTTATAGTAACCCTAATCATAACATAAACTCTGGATGCGAGGTTATAGTAACCTCGACTATAACTTCAACACATATAACTTGAAGTTATACTTACCTCAACTATAACCTTGACACGAAACTCAAAGTTATACTAGTTCCAACCATAACCTTAAGCCATAAATCTCAGGGTATGTTAGTTCCAGCTATAACCTTATCTCGTTCTGCAATGTTATAGTAGCTTCGGCTATAACCTCGAATCATATTTCCAAGGTTATACCTGTTTCAGCCATAACTAGAGTAACTACCCAAAGTTGTATTAACTTTAGCTATAACGCTTGAATCATCGTCAATGTTATACTAGCTTTAGCTATAACTTCGGAAAGAACCCTTGGCCGCCTATCATGCCGCCACTAGGGTTTATTCGTAAACCCTAATTACGCTCATGACACCCATAATAAACACATAAACAACATACGACATATAATTAATACATTAAAACATATACAAACATGCGAAAACATAATTAACATGATAATAAACAATCTAACACGTACCAATCATACAAGACAATCATTAAACCATATTAATTACATCAATTGGCATAAACACAATTAAAAGAAAACACCTAGTTACCTTTTTAGGAATTAATGAAAACCTCCATAAAGAATACGACCAACAAACCCTTGTCTCCAACACGTGTCAACATCCCCAAAAACCACTATAAAGAATACCCGAACCAAATCCATGAAAGCACCATAAAAGACTCTTCTTCTTCTTTACCCGTTAAGAATAAGAGACCCAAAACGTAGGTATAAAGGTCTATACAAATAATCCCCATAAAATTATTTGGAGATGAATATGTTGTAAAGATAAGAGCAAAGATTATGAAAATATAATTTGTGTATGAGTTTGGAAGAAAGAAAGATATTCAACAATGGAGTCAAAGGGAGAAAAGAAGAACAAAAGAGAAAGAGGAGAGAAAGACGCCGCACGTTTCACGTGGAAGGAAAGAGAAAGCAGCTTGCCTGCTAGGTTAGATTTAAAGAAAAGAATGAGCAACCTGCTTGCTAGCTTTAGGGTTTTGTATTTATATAAGGATAGAGGAGGTTAACTAGTGGGCTTATGGTCCATTAGCTTATACAATGGATTATCTGATTACAAATCCAACTGGATATTATTAAGACGCTAGAAAAGCTTAAATAGGAAAAGTAACTATTAAACTAAAATAGTAAAATCGTGCACGGACATTTTAACCTTTCCGAAAGTAGATTAAAATAAAATAGAAAACGAAGACGATAAATATAGATATTTCCAAAATACATTAATAAATTCCAAAATAATCAATTTAACAAAATACTTTTATAATAAAATATTATTATAAAATACAGGGTGTTACAATTACTATGAGTGCCCCGACCTATAAGGAGCTGACCCTCGAGTTTTTCAGCTCCTTCACATTTTCTGCAGCTGCCTACGCCACTGACCAGGGTAGCTCTTGTGTTTCCTTCCGGTTGTTTAACCGGACTACGACATGGACCCTAGCTGAGTTTGGTAGTAGGTTAGGTCTGTCCTCCCACGGTGACTCGGACCCTCCTAGGAAGGTCCTACGTATCCTTTGGAGGACCTTGGCACATACTCGCTTTGAGGAGCGCAGACTCGCTCATGTCCACCATCCGCCGGCCCGTTACTTTTTACGTCTCATTGGTGGGACGGTCTTTGGCCGTAAAGAACCCAACAACATTAACAACATTGAGTTGTCTATTCTTGGGGGCTATCTGAACATTGATAGCGAGGGCTCCTTTGTGCTTAACATTGCCTATTTGACTGCTCAGTATTTTCATACTGTGGGGCAGAAGACGGCAGGCACCATGATCTGTGGTGGCAAAGCCACCTTTCTTGCTCATTCCATCTTCCCCGACTTCCCTCGTGACTTAGCACATCTTGATAGGGATAGGTACCTAGACATTTCTACTATGCTGTCTATGTTTTGGCTTGCTTCTGACCGGCGGACTTGGAAGATTTGTGGTTCCTTGTCCGAGCCCTTACCTTGCACCACCCTACCCCGTCTTATCCCTTTGCCTACTGTTAAGGGTAAGATACCTCCACCTTTGCCCTTCTACCACCTTCCACTTGGTCCACCTACCACTACTTCACCGATCCCTATTCCCACTCCCACTCCTGACACTACACAGCCGGTCTACCCGGCTAATTTTGTTCCACCTCCACCTTTTGAGGCGTCCGAGGTCATTGACCAAGGACGCCGTGACGGTTTGCTTCTTGAGCTTCTTACCAGGCATGCTCGTATGGAGCGGGACATTGCACTTGCTTTGTTCCCTTTATACGAGCATCACATGAGGAGAGGACGTCCTATTCCTGAGGGCTGGCCACACCCTTCCTTCTACCAGTACCCGGCGGAGGGGTACCCACAGCCAGCCAGCGAGGCAGACACCGTTGAGGAGGAGGATAAAGTACGAGCTGAGGAGGGGAGGAGAAGCGAGCAGGAGCGTGATCCCGACTTCGTGGTGGTAGAGGAGGAGGAGGAGGACGACGAGTAGCTACTGGTCTACTCACTTCCCCAGTTTTCTGGCTGGTTTGGGGAAGTTCGTCATTTTGTATGTACATTCTTGCTATTTTATTTATTTTCGTCTCCTTTTTTATTTATTGTTTTTCATTCATTTATTAGTTGTATATACCTCTTTCCCATTATTTATCTGCTGGTGTATGCTGGAGGCCAACGAGGGCATTGTCCGTTTTCGTTTGGGGAGGGTAATGCATCCTTTGAGTCTGCATTTTTGCATTGTTTTTGCATTCACGTTTACTTTTTCCGCTTGCATTGTATTTATTTATTTATTTATTTCAATAAATTCATGAAAAATCCTAAAAATTAGAAAATTTCAAAAATATTCACGTTTCATTTTGCATATAGGTTGAGTCGGAACGGTAGATTTCCGTGATGATATTGCACTTTAACTTGTCATCTTTACTTGAGCCTTGCATCTAACTGACAGTTGATAGTTTAGTCTTGCGTATATCTACGAGTTAATGTCAAAAATATAGCTGACTGTGTAGACTTGACATGATAAATTGCAACCTACTTTACAATTTCTGAGTTTTAGAGCCATATAACTGGTGACATTCATGACCGGTTCATGTAGGAATTTAGAGTAGTACTCCTTGCATAAAATGTTTATCACTTTTGCACATTTATGAAATTCGATTTCTTGTCAATTGCATACATTCGGGTTTGTGGTCGATGTCACATGCAGGGAGGTGCTTGCAAATTTCCCTTTCTTTCATTTTCACCCATTTAGCTCCACTTTAGCCAAATATAGCCTTTTTGACCCATTAGCTACACCCAAAATTTAGCCTGCCAATCAAGCTTGTTTAGTGTGACTCTTGTGGTATTTGTATCACTGTTGCGAGTTTGGCTCGTTTGTTATTTGTACGGAGTTGGTAAGAAATGAAAAAAAAAAGGAAAAATAAAAAGAAATGAACAAAGGGATGAGAGACGTGAAAAGAAGAAAAAAGGGAAAAAGAAAAAGAACTGAAAAAAACAGGGATGAGAGACGTGAAAAGAAGAAAAGAAAGAAAAGAAGAAAAAAAAAGTTAGTTGTTTTGAATAAAAATTAGACCGTGTTAAAAAAGGGAAGTTTGTGACGGTCTTACTCCTCTGTTTTATTCATATTTTCTAGACTGTGTTAAAAAAGGGAAGTTTTGTATAACCTCGGTTGTGACGGACATTATTGGTTGGAATGTGTGTATAGTACTTGAATCGTCTATCATTTTTGTTGCATGCATGTTATATAGGTCGCAGTTTAGGTGAGTGACTGTCTTCTGTTTCTCTCTTACACATATATTCACCCTTTGCTTCATGAGAGAAGAGTGACCCGTGAGAGTCCGATTTTGTTGGTCTTGCAAGGTCGATAGGTCAGCTTATTTATGGACATCCTACAACTCGTTTGCGTATTGACTGCTGTACTGTAACTGTTATTTTTTGATCGCATTAAATTGGTTTAAGTAGACAAGTTATAGCTAGCTCTGAGTTTTCATATCCGTTCCATTAGTTTGCATTTAGTTTACTCGAGGACGAGTAAAGGTTCGGTTTGGGGAGATTTGATACGTGCAATTTATATAGACTTTTTAGCCTCTTATGGCACGCATTTCTATGCGTTTTGTATCGCTTTGTATTGAAAAATGCCCCGAATTGGCTACTTTGGTTTGTTTTTTCTTAATTGTAGAAATGGACCTGAAAGTAGCGGAAATTGACCTTTATTCGTCCCAGTTAGCATGCATTGTAAGGAGACGAAAATATTGGAGCAAGACTGTGCCTCAGGATGTGTGAGGGAAGTCATATGAAGCTGCCAAAGACGAGTTGAAGGCTAATGTCAGTGGAAATCACTCGATCGAGATACTTTGGAGATCGATCGAGTGCTTTGGCAGGAACAGAAGGTCGATCGAGTTGTTCTAAGTAGTCGATCGAGATGTGCTTTATTGGAGTTACTCGATCGAGAAGCTAAAATGTTCGATCGAGTACAATTGCTGGAGAAGACCTCGATCGAGTAGTCTGAAATCACTCGATCGAGGGGTTTGCTAGTTTACACGGGTTTTAGTAATCCGTGATTGATTTATTTATGTTAATTATCGCTCCCCTATATTAAGGAGACATAATTAGGTCATTAGGGACTTCTGCTTTACAACTCTTTATCTCTCTTTATATCTCTAAACACTCTTTACTGCTTAATCTCATACTTTGCTTTGTTGATTGATCTTTACGCCGGATTCTTTTAGATTGTAATCATTCCTTCCTTCTCAATCTCAATACTTTGTTTACATTAATTTCTTGTTCCTTTATTATTACTCTTGTTTAATTTATGCTTTATTGTTATTCCTTAATTATGTCTCTTATTAGCATCATCATGACTATTGTTATTATTGTTAATTCCAAGGACATGAGTAGCTAATTATCTTTATGTTAGGACTAGGGGATCCATGGTAGGATTGTGACGATGTAGTGAATAGACTAGATAATTTACATGTGAGAATCTGTGCCCATAGCAATATAACTGTAACACCTATTTAGTTGAGTGCACGCTTCTAAATTATATTAATTTGGTTAACTTTGTTCCTGGATCGGAAGATTGGAATAAACAGACCTGCTATGAACAGTAGACTACCCTAATGAGGACGGAAGTTAAGTTAGTGGAATTCTAGGGTGGATAGCGGACCCGAAGGACCTTTCCCATGCCCTTCTTATAGTAGATTGTCTAGGGTATTTGCAACTGAGTCGATAGATTACCATGGTGAACTGAAATCCTGACATACTCTCTCTTATCTGATCACTTTTATCACATTTTCTCACTTTATTGCTCTTACTTTATTTCTCTTGCCTTTAAACCTTCAATAGTTTAGAAAATCAAATACAAAACCCCCATTTGTGACTTAGATAGACGAACTACAGATAGATACCTTGCCTCCATGTGGAGATCGACCCTACTTATCACTAGCTTTCGTTAGTATATTTAGGTATTTATTTTTGGTACAGAAACGACCGTATCAGGGTGCAGTTGTGTTTGCTCTCAAGATTTGGTGCCGCATAAGGGTTATGCACATTAATGAACATGGGTTTATCGCTCGATGGAGATGAGCGGAGCTTAGGTGGGAACGGTTGTGGTCCCCCACTAGCGGCGAGGAGTACTTGTTGCAATGGGTACTCTGGCAGGGCTACACACTTTAGGGTGTAGTCAGATATGTGGAGATAGGGTGGAGTTGTGGAGATTGAGATTGTGTGTTTGAGTTGTTTACATTGTGGTTTCATATCAGCTGTTGTTTTTATGTAATTAGTACTGACCCCGTTTTAAATGTTTTAAAAACTGTGGTGATCCATTCGGGGGTGGTGAGCATTTATTGAGCAGGTATGAGACGATGTGTATGGGATATCTGGAATGAGTCACCACGTTGCAGTTTTAGAAGTCTTCCGCTGTGTCGAACATTTGTAGTTGTTTAGTTGTTGACAGTTTTAAGGACCTTTGTATTTCCTTTTAACAAGGTTTGGAGTTTGGCTTGCATCACTTAAACTTTATTACTATTTAAGTACGTTTCCTTTTTGTCATTTGATTATCATTGCCTCGGGTAACCGAGATGATAGAACTTCCATGCCTTAAGTGGTCCTGGTAAGGCACTAGGAGTATAGAGGTGTTACACGTATTTACCGACATAGTCTAATCTCACATGCTAGGAGTAATCTATTGTTTGTTGCATTGCATGCATATAATCGACGACATATCAACTATGAACGATTTCCCTAATCATTTGTAGAGGCCGCTATCGAGGCAGGTGGGATTAGGTGTTCGATTAAAGAGCTTCCTAATACGTACCCTCATCCCTTACTCCAGTTATCTCTGGACATCCGTGTCCATTGACATCCACGAGAATCATTCTAGACATAGAATGCTAAGGGTAACGAGTTCTTGGTGTTCATGTCATTACTTTGTGTCTTGACATGGCACGAGGTATTCGAACGGTTCCAATTTTCCATAAAAATTGGTGGCGACTCCACAAATTCACGCTTATTCAAGCCCTTTCGCGCGCGCCGCGGGTGTCCCATGTCCATAGTATGGCGGCTCCGCTGGGGATGATACATTTACGTGTTACCTAGGGTGAAACTTGAACGAGGTAAGGGAATAGTTTATACGAGACAGTTGTCGGTTTTCATTACTCGACCTTAGGTCGTTTTATTCGGCCTTCCTAGGCTTAACCCAACCCATTCGACCAATCGTCCCGTCTAGATGGTCCAAATTCCTATCTGGGCCAAAAGATGGATAGCGATTGACACCAACCATACCACGATGCTTACTCATGTTTGTATCAAGGGCTTTCACTACTCGAAGAAATGGACTAGGAACCGACCTTACCACTACAAAAAAAATACGGAAAACTGATGGAAATAATCCGTCAATAAAGCCCTTTTCCCGTCAGAAATACGGGTTCCTGGCGGAAAAACCGTCAGGAATCAACCGTCATACGATTCGTCACGAAAAAGGGGTTCCTGACGGATTTTGTGTCAGGAATTTGATTTACTGACGGGTAATCCGTCATATAAGTCAAGCGCGTTTCTGACGAATTTTTCGTCAGGAATACCCATTACTGACAGTCTATCTGTCATACATGGCACATAAAGTCAACAAAAAGTCAACTTTTCTGACGACAATTCTGTCAAAAAAGTCAATATTTCTGAATGTTGAGGTCACAAATCAACAATTACAAAATAAAACCTGCAAATGGTGAGGTCACAAGAGTTCGTATGTACACAATCTTACCCCATCAAATTATGTTACCCTAAAATTAAGAAATAGTCTAAACAAATCTGAATGTTAAGAAAAGCCTTTTCATTGCTGCATCCCTAGTAACTAGCCTCGCCGAGAAAGAATATATTCCCTACTAAAAAGTAGTTTCAAAATTTTGAGGTTCTCAATTGAAATGGATTCATAAAATAAATGGCAGACTTGGCTTCTTCTAATGCTTTCCTCACTCTCTCAGCTTCTTCAAAGGCTCCTTTTCAGCCTAGCGTACAAACGACGACAACAACATTCCTCTGGTGAGATAAAAGGGAGTCGGATGACTCAAATTGTAATAAGCTTTAACCTTTGTGTTATATCAACTGAAATGGATTCATTAAATTGGACATCAAAGCAGATGGAGAACGTAAAAAAGACTGACCTCTATTGTGACCCATCAACGAAAAATAAAGACAAGAAGAAAGCACACCCATAAAGCAACATCAAAAATAAGATAGTTGTGAAACAGATGTAAATCAGCACACATTTATATCAGAAGTGATGTACATGTATATTGAAACAAATGAAGAAAACTACCAGACACATTTATAATCTAGAATAATGATGAAATTCATTCATATGGTTCAAAATCACCACAATTGTTCAAAAGCAAATCTCCCAAATTCAGAGAATGGTGAATTGATCAACCAAAAACCCACGCTAATCATCAAAAGGAAAAGTTAACTATCCTAAATTCACAATAACAAATAAGATTGGTATCAACAGCTCCATCAATTTTGCTTAGCAGAATGAGATGTGGATTTCATATAGAGCCCCTTACGATAATGTGCTAATGAACATGAAGAAAGTAATATAATTCAATCCTACGCATATCAGTTCAGTTGCGAGAATTGTGACAAATAGGGGATTTTACAGTAGTAATACAAAATGTAGGTGTTCATTAGTGATACAAAATGCATACTAAGAGCACAAGGAGTAAAAACATAACAAGGGATCTAACATTACAAAATGGATAACAAAGAATAATTAACTTAACACTAAACTACGAGTACATCCAAAGTGAAACAACACTACAACCAATAATTTATGATATAGATAAATATTTGTCTTCCCATATACAAAGTATCTTTTGAAACCAAGAACAATTTGATCAAATCTTACCATTCATGCTTATTAATTCCTTCATTACGTAACAAATGTATCAAAATTTCAAAACTTATATATGCAGTAGCACATGCAACACCAAACATCAACTCAAACTATCCAAAAATTATAAAAAATTTACAAGTGAGTAAGCAAGTAAGTGGAGGAATGGTTAGGTGCACTCGGTACACCACATTGTACACTCAAACCAACAGACAAAAATTTACAAGTGCCAACATTTTCCGACAATAACAAAGCAAAACCTAAGCGAAAAAGGCGAACATTCTCACTCGTTAATCAGGTTATACGATGACACGGTACACAATGTATCTAAGAATTTATCAGGTAAATGCATAAAATAGTCGAACGAAGACAATTGGGGGAAAATGAAAAATACCTCGTCGGCAAGGATAGAAGTTGGAGAATCAATTGCGGAATCGATTTTAACCTCGCTGTTCTCCGCGATTTGTTACAAACCCTACTTTTTGCACAACACTAACAACAATTCAAACAAATGTTCAAATAATTAGGCAAAAAAATGTACAACAATTATATAAAAACAGAATTAGAAATTGACAAAATTAAAAGTGTAACAAATCATCACAAGTAGTTCAACTCAATTAGTAAAATTGATGGCATATGATTGATGATTAAAAAATATGAAGAAGAGAAGAGCAAACCTGGAGGATGAAGCATCGATCTAGAATTTGAAGAGTTAGAGTTTAGGAAGAGAGAGAAGGACAGTGGGATGGCCATTGGTGGATGTCAGTGTGGTGGCGGCGGCGGCGAGACATGTGGTGGCAGGAGAAGGGAGAGTGAGGACGGGTTTTGGGGATTAGTGTTTGGGAGTGAGAGTGAGGGAGTGGATTTGGGAACGATAATGATGTTTGTTTTTTTATATGGTAATAGAATATATCACGGAATTTCCGTCAAAAATTTTCAGTTTTCTCGGTTTCCTGACGGCATTTTTGTCAAGAATTTAATCTCAATTATTTTCATATTGGCATCTAGGAAAAGCATATCTAACGGAATATCCGTCAGTAAATACAAATTCCTAACGGAAAAACCGTCAGAATTCCGTCACTCAGTGTGGCGCCAGTGTCATTATCCAACGCGCCATTTATCTCTGACGGATTCTGACAGATTATCCGCCAGTAACAAAATTTTGACGAAAATTCCGTCAGAATTCCGTCAGTTGCCCGTATTATCTGACGACTTGGTTTCCCGTCAGATTTCCCGTCATTATTGCGCATTATTTTAGTAGTGTACTCATGTTTGGCACGGACCTCTCCACAGACCCGGGTTTGATTGCTTGGTATGGCAACCCACCTTTTAAGCCAAAACCCTTTAAATGCACTCAGCATACCGTTATAAAGCCTATTTGTATGTGTACTTTGTATATGTCTAAATTCCTCATTTATAAACAAAATAATGTCAATGTAAATAAAATTCATTTTCAAACCTTTTCAAATATCACATTGGTAAACCAGATAATGCCGAATTTTCCAATTCTCAAATTTCAATTTTCCAACAAAAAAAAAAGTTCAAAAAAGAAGAAACCCAAAAATGTTTTAAACCAAAATATTTTCAAACCATGTCAATATAAACATGTAAATTCAATTGGGCTAAGTTAGAGTCAAAATTCAAACCGACTATGTCCTAGTCGGAACTCTATCGAGTCATAAACCCGTCTTCCTTTACATTTTGCGTCTTTTCAAATTCAAGTCAGGTCCTTAGCGTCACGTCGTCATACTGGACCCCCTACCCCAATTCAGTTAGGATCTAAACATTTCCGACACCTCGACTCACACACTCGAGTCAACACACCGAATTCCCCTAGTGTCACATTCGGGTACACACATACCCAAACCTCGAGTCAAGTCTGTTCTAAAGACACATTTTAGAATCATGTGTCATCAATCCCATCAATAAGGTCAGCCATATAAGGGTCACTTCGTCAAAGTCAACACTTGAGTCTAAGGTCAAAGTCAATCACCGTGGATTCAAACACGAGAAGTCGCTCACGACATTTCACGAATTCACAAGTCAGGTCTAGATTTGTCGTCTTGTCCTCGTGATTACTTGTCCCTTCGTATATCCCTTGTTTGTCGCCTTAGTATGCGTGATCCCATGTCGAATCAAGTTATAACGCGCGTCATTTTCTTCTCGGTAGGAATTCTGCGATTTCCAGTGTTCAAGGATGATTATCTGTCGTCGTCGAAGAACTAAGTGTTGCACTTATTAAGCTTCAGACAACCATCGAAGACTTTAGCACTCGTGTCATCAATATGGAAAACAAGATAGACATGTTGAAACTGTTACCATCTTCTCGTACCCTAAGGCCAGGTCATAGTTTCAACACAACTCACCCATCTAAAAAGGCCAATAAAGACAAGGGAGTCAACCTCTTGGAAACTCCACCCAGAAGGCCGGGACGAGCTCATGGGAAATTCCTTGACCTCGAGACCACATATGAAGTAGCTCTACAAAGACTGGTTTCCCAGGGAAAACTTCATCCAATTGGTCCAACCCCAGATCCTGAAAAGATATTGCCTAGGTGGAAGGGCAATTCATATTCTTAGTATCATCGAGGTAGGGGACACGATACGGAGGACTGCTTTTGACTAAAGCATATTATTCAGGATATGATCGAAGAGGGCAAGCTTCCTGTGCCACCTTCCGTTAAGAAATCCAAGAAGATCGACCCTCTTGGGCCTAATATCATTAAACATGATGAAGAATCATTCCTAGATTGTTCTCACCTTCTCGCTCCTCTTGATAGCGAAGAGATCAACATCCTCGAAGACGACGATATCCAAAGTGGAATGCTCATGCTTTCCATTGCCTTCAACAATAAATTTTCCAAGATAGAGGGAGCCATTGGTAATCTAAACTCTTGGCTTTCTAACATGGAGAACCAATTTGCCGAAATGGGTAAGAAACTTGAGGCCCAACCCCTCAAGATAAAGAGTGTATAGACAAACCCTCAACCTGACAGTCCTAAGGAGAAAGCAAAAAGTGAGCAATCTATTCCTAGTTCATCTCATCCAGGAATCAAAATCAATAAAGACAACCTCATGGAGTCTTCGTCAAAGAAACCTAACAACTCTCCAAGTTCATTCACAAAGGCTTCCGACAAGAAGGATACGCCTCCTAGGAAATTTACCAACATTGGTATTACATACAACGATGCCCTTCAGAGACTCATGGAGCGACGAATGTTGAAGCCTATCGGTCCTACACTAGATCCAGAAAAGAAGTCTAGATTCTGGGATAGTAATCCCCATTGTCAGAATCACAGGGGCAAAGGGCACGATACAGAGAAATGTTTTAAATTAAAACATGTCATTCAGGATATGATCGAAACTGGCAAATTGTCCCTCTCAACCATTAGCCCACAAAGCAGCTTAGGCAATTCTCATGGATATACCACTTATCAGGAAACTCTTCTTGACTGTTATCCTTCCAGTATTCCCAATGATAAGGACGAGGTGCTCAAATGGATTAATGCTCAAAGTCAGATGCCAAAGCCAGTTGCCAGAAGAATAAATGTCCAAGCATGGGCCGGTGATTACGAGTCTGGATCTAAGATCAAGTCTGAGTCCGAGTCCGAGTCCTAGGCTTTCTATCCCATAATTTTTCTAGTATTTTTATTCGTGTCCATTTCCATTTCTAGTGACAACCTGGGGGGATGTCCCACGAGTCACATGTCTTCTCGAGTCTATGTTAAATACATTCATTAATCATTTCAATAAAAGTACACTTGTCAATCTACATATATTATCATATCTCTTCCTTTACCCTTTTTCCTGTGACAACAAGAATTGATTTGAGACATTTTAAAATGAAAAACGAACAACGTATGGCAAGTCAATGTGAGTACACTTAAACGATGTTCCATTCCAAGTTGTAGAGGACCCGAAACTCCGTGTCCATTTCCTTACCTATTCCATGTTTGGCAATAGAAACCTCACTATACCCCAGTTTAGGACGAGCCTATCTCAAGAGATTCTAGGACGAATCCAAACCGTCTCCCTTGTTAATGATCTATGACGGAAGGCAAGCCCATTCCCCACAATAACCAACCTGTTTACTAAAACCAACCCATTTCACACCAAAGGTGCTAGTCTGACCCAAATTCATGCTAACAAGCAAATCCAAGATGGTATGAGCCATGATCAAAGACAAAGGCTCAATTAAGAGAAATGACCAAGATCAATATCCAAGACAAAAGAGTCAAAAGAAGAAGGCTAAATCAAGCAAGTCAATGTCGATATCCAAAGTCAAAGTTATCTTCAAAAACCTGAATCAAGGATCTGAGCAAAATCCGAGATATATTTTAGACCAAGAATCTGAGTCTGAATTAAGAACGAGTATGAAATCAAATGCTGAACATAATAACGCTGAAGGCTATATAAAATCAAGTTACAGGGTAGAATCAAGACATCAATGAAGATGGTCAGCTAGCACCCTCACTCAGCTTTTCACCCATCACACACTCTAAGTCCTTCTCGAGACCGTTACAGGGAGATAGTTAGGAATTTTGAGAGTCCTCTCAAGCCCGTCAAGTATACCCATCCTTTAGAGCCAAGACATGGAAACTTGAACCCACGTCATTTTAACCTACCTTTATGTACTCAGGCTACATCAAGCCAAGAGACTCCATTTTCAAGCCATATTACAAGCCATAATCCCATCAAGCCTCAACTCCAAAAAATCAAAGCTCCAGAGATCTGTTCATCAAAGCCTCTTATTTCCAAACTCCACATTCCAAATATCCAATCCAGTTTCACCTTGACCCTGCCACGGAGTCTTCAAATACTTTGCTACCTAGAACGGGACATACCCATATCATCCTTAGGGTCCACTTTTAGGTGTGCTCACACGACAAGGAAATTTTACAAACTTAATTATGCCTCTTTGGTCTATGATCTGAGGGAGTTATCTCAAATCGATTCTTCGAGTCACCAAAGGAATATTACCCTTATGACCCATGCACTTTAAGGCCCTAACAGCATAGCTTAGGCAAACACCTGAACTACGAGCATGGTTTGATTTCAGCTCTTCGGGTGGATACGTAGGCAGTCTTTTCTTACACAACAAAGATACAACCACAACACCCAAACAAAATTAACCAAACCTCAGAACTACGACCTGGTTTGATTTTACTTCACGTGAATACGTAGGCAGTCCTCAAGGACACAACCATCCCCACTTTTAACTTTCAACCTCAATTTCAACCTTCCACCCACAATTTCCGTTTCTACCTCTTTACTAGGGGCTCCTTCTCGTTGCCCAGTCTCCTTTTTACCCAACTTCCAGAGTCATATTCTCATCCTGGGGGCTTATCTTCCGAGGCGCCACCCTTCCTTTATTCCTCTCTTATTTTAATTCGAGCTAGTGCTTAGTCCGGACAATGGCTTGGTCTTAGATAGATTCTCGAATTTATCAAGAGGGGTCTCTTTTACAGCAAACGACGATGTCAAAAGATGTCCAAGTAGACAGAAGATCCATGGCTCATGCCTCACCTTTATATGTCCCCATCATTCTTGCAATTTGGAACCGATACATGTTGTCGCCCAAACTTGGCCAGGGGTTGCGCATGCTTAAGCAAAGTCTGTCAAAATTCGCCCCTGTGTCGCGTCAAATCTAAGCCAGCGTTGTGTCAGTCTATCGTTTTATGCCTTAGTGAGTCTATATCACATAAAGTCATGTGACTAAAGCCCATTGAATATGCATAACGCATTACAAACAACAATTTTATAAAGAAAGATCTTTCAAAACTTGTATGTTTCCTAACTCATTTGAGGTTCATGTGCTAATTGCGTTTCCTCATGTGTTGTGTGCTATTTGTCTATTAGATTATTGCGTTCTTGTGTGGCCACTAACCATTCAGGTAAGTATCAGAAGTAGTGCTCGCTCCAACTGGGGGCTTCGCTCAAGTCTTCATTCTCCCCAGCGACAGTTAAGATATTCCCCAACAGTATTCGTGGTATTGCTCAAGGTTTCTTCCATGATGATCAAGATGTGTCTAATCGTCAATGTGTTCCCCAACAAGCATTCATGATCACTAAATACAGTTCATGGGCTTCTCCTCTTTATCGGAATTTCGTCGCGACGACCCAAGCAGCTTTTCTCCTCAACGGTGCCAAGGGCGTGCTGTTGTCGATCGAACACCTTTATTTTCCCCAGCGATGCTAAGGACGCGTCGTTGTCAATCCTTTGTTTTCTTCTCAGCGGTGCCAAGGGCGTGCCATTGATTGACTCAACATATGATTCTTCCCCACGGAGTTCGAGTGAAATAATTCCCGAAGAGTTCTGTACTTTTAGATAACCCTTTCAGGATAAACCTTCAGATCTTTCAGAAACTTGCCTTAAACCTTCAAATCTTTCAGAAACTTTAGATATCTTTTAGACAATCCTTCAGATCCTTTAGATAACCCTTTCAGGATAATCCTCCCTTCAGGTAATCCTTTATTCCTTCAGGACAATCCCTTCATATTTTCAGACAACTTTCAGGATAATCCCCCCATTAGTTCTTTTCAGTCCTCCTTTTAGTCCTTTAGAGAGTTATCCTTCAGCCTTCCCTTTAGAGAGAGATATCCTTCAGATTTATCCTTCATAAGTGTTAAAAAGTTCCTTCAGAATCCCTGTAACCCCTAATGCCTTCAGACATCAAGTTATCCTCAGACCAAAGAGTTTTGCCGAAGCGCTTTCAATCCCGTTTCACCCAGGGGTGTCTCAGGTATGATTTCTTCTTATCGCTGGCGAGCTTCCTCACGTAGTCTAATGGACTTTAAACAACCCTCCCCGGAAGTCGACATACTCTAAAATGTTCCCGACGACAGGTCCTTGGCTCAGACCCCTTGAGCCGCCTCGCGTCGCCATAGTCGTCAGGTTGTAATCTTCGATTGACCTGAGGACTATACTTTGACTTTCGCCTTGTCCAAGCCTCATTCAAAGTGGGGGCTATGTAGATACCTCGTTTCTGCACCTCCTGCCAAACACCCAGGATAATTGGGCCGCATGTTTAGCATATGTCGTCATTTTTTGACGTTTCGTAAATCGGTTAAGAAAAAGTAAATCGTACAATTGTGTCTACCCTTTGGTTGTCATCTAGGTGTCATTACGGTCGTTTTGGCAGTAATTAGAGTACATTTGGAGTCCGGGTCAAAAATCGTCTTCATTTCCTAAAACCGTCAAAACTCGAGTCAAAAAGCAATGTGCTTGTCTACCTAAGGTTAGAATGTCATAAAATGTTATGGGATATCATTTTGATTCCCTTGTCACTTCTTTGGGCTAAACTTAAAGTTTACATTACAAAATGTGCATTTCATTTAGCTAAAACAATAATCCAACATTTAGGCCCATTTTACTAGGTGATAACGACTTTTTTGGGTCTGGCCTATTTAACAGAAAGTTCTATATCTTTCTCTTAGCTTTTCAACGCCATCGAAATCACCTTAATACGAGTCTTGTAGAGAAAGTTATGCCTAAAATACGACAGACTGTCAAACACATTTTCTCGCACAGAAGAACCCTACCCGAGAAAGGACGCAGTAAGTGCTGCGGCTCTTCAAAGGGACGCAGCACCTACTGCGCCTTTTCTCAAGGCTTTCTTTTTGTCCAAGTTTCTGTGTTTCAACCTAAGTCGGTTGTTTCCGGATGTTTCCTTCCGTATCCTATTCTTACCATAATTCCTTCTTGTGATTAGTATAAATAGAGGCCTCCGCCTCACATATTTTTCATGCGAGTGTCCGCCCTTCTCTTCTCTCTTTGCATTCTAGACTTTGCTCTAAGCTTTTGACGCCTACGTGCTTGATCAATTAACCACGTAAGCTCAGATCATTCTGAGTACCAGTCACGTTCCGACCAATTTGACCACTACACAATCAATTAATCTATCTTTTAAAATCCTTTTTCAAGGGCACTTTCATATTTGCATAGATTGAGTCGAGTTACTACTAAAAACCGATTTAGTTAAATCTCGCGACGCTAACATGTAAGTCTGAGGGTGTAAAAACCCTATTTTATTTAATGTATTTTATTTTATTGTAATTAATGTAAGAATTTATGTTATAAGCATGCTCAAAACCGTTTTTTAATCACCTTTTCAAACCCTTTGACGGAAACAGCAGAAAAACGACGTGGGGAAGAATCGCATCAACTTATGCGCCTTCTAGAAAGTCCGCAGCATCTGCTGCGCCTCTTCCAGAGGCTGCCTTCAGTTGCTGCACTTCTTCTTCTTCCTCGGGTTTTTGTTCCTTTCTTGTTTTATTTTTCTTTCTTCGTTCTTTCCCTTATTTCACCTAATAATTTTCAAATTAGTTTTTATAAATCTTTTTCAACCTTTTTTCGGCTTAAATCCTTTATAATTAATATTTGCGGGTTTTTGTCACAAATTCAAACACGGATTTTAGAGACTCGATTTATCCATATCAAGTCCCTTTAATTCGTCTTTGTACATATTTCTCTTTATTTTTCATATTTTGTTTTCTTTTGCTTTCAACCGTCTTTAGTTCATGTTTTGCATATAAATCAATTCCGACATCGTAGAATAACCATAACTTGTAATGTTTCGTTCGTCTTTTATTGCTTTATGACGGTTCCATATGCATGTAATGTGATTAAATAACTTCTACTCGAGTTATATACCAATAATCGACATTAAATAACTAACGAACATTAACAACCCGTGGGTCTGACTTTCACAGTCAAAATCCAACTCGAGAACAGTCGCATAAACTGATGCGCCTCTTCCAGAGGACGCAGTTTATGTTGCGCCTGTTCTAGGATGGCTTCTGCCTCTGAACTCTTCTCGTTTTGACGTAGGCTTCTAATTAGGTTTCTAATTAATTATTATTCTTATTATCACCATAATTCGACATATTTTCCATATAATTCATATTTTCCATATTTTCTATTTTATTTTTACTTCTTTATTTTTTATTTTCCTAATTTATTTTATTTCCTATTTTCTTTTAATTTCCTTATTTAAATCAATTTTCAATTCCCTTATTTTTCCTATTTTCTAATTTTCCTTATTTCATTTATTCTTTTCTTTTCTTTTATTTCTAAAACTCTTTTGGGCATGTTTATGATGCAAATTCAAATATCCATTGTAATTTATTTCTTATTCCTTTGTAATATTTCTTATTATCTTGTATGATTTATTTACTTGGCATTCACATGTAATTGAATCTAACTTCCAACTTCGACCCCAATTGAGTGCTAAATTGCGTATTTACCGACATAGTCTAATCTCACATGCTAGGATTAATCTATTGTTTGTTGCATTGCATGCATATAATCGACGACATATCAACTATGAATGATTTCCCTAATCATTAGTAGAGGCCGCTATCGAGGATGGCCTGATTAAAGGGTGTGGACATGGAGCTTGAGGTCATTGGCATCCACGAGAGTCATTCTAGACATAGAATGCTAAGGGTAACGAGTTCTTGGTGTTCATGTCATTACTTTGTGTCTTGACATGGCACGAGGTATTCGAACGGTTCCAATTTTCCATAAAAATTGGTGGCGACTCCACAAATGCACGCTTATTCAAGCCCTTTCGGGTGCGCCGCGGGTGGCCCATGTCCACACCCTTTTGTATTGTGTGTTCCTTTGCTTGAGGACAAGCAAAGAGATGGTTTGAGGGTGTTTGATGAGTCATAATTATATACATATTTATGCCTCCCCTTAATTACTTTTGATACAGTTTTCGTACTAGTTTATATCATTTACATGCCTTTTATGTTAAAAATTTGATACTTCCGCTTTTTGACGATTAGTGCAGAAATGATACATTTGAGGATCAAAGGAATGAAGTGGGCATCGCGGAGTGGGCATGAAGGAATACACGAAGCATGGCACGGTAATCTATAAGAATGAAGGAAGAGAAGTTAAGAAGAAAACACGAAGAAAGGAGCTGAAAAGGGATGATTCCTCGATCAACTGAGCATGGGCTCGATCGAGGAAGTGGTGACTCGATCGAGTAGCCCTAGGCTCGATCGAGGAACCAAGTGTTTCCATAGTTTCCGCAATTTTCCTTAAGTCGGTTATGTTTTATTATAAATACCCAAAGTCGTACCCTAATTTATTTACGCTTTATTTTCCGTAGGTTTAGTAGAATTACTCTAAAAACTATCTTAGAATACTTTAGATTAGTTTACATTAACTTAGCATTCGGCTCTATTGCCTTTAATTACAGTATTGTTCTAATCTTTCAATAATTATTATTTCAATTACTTGTTCATCCTTTATATTTTTAATCATGCTTTCTATTATTGCTATTGTTGTTATTATAATTAGTATAGGTAGCTAAGTTTATTATCTAGGGTGAAAGGGGATCTAGGTTGTTAGAAGGGGATTAAACTAATGAATTGATAGTTAAAATTGCTTATTTGTTGTTGTTCATGTAATTGTTCTTCATCTAGTAAATTAATTACTGGCCAGGGTTAATTGACTAGTATATCGAATTGAGACTTTCATCAACTAGGTTAGAATCAATATAGGATACGATAACTAAATAGAGATAATTTAATGATAGAGATTGCATGTTAAATTAGATCTAAAGGAATATTGAATCTACCGATCATATAACCTTAAACAACATAATTAGCTCTATCAATGAATTAAATCACACCCCTTATGACTACATAGTGAACCCGCATCCCTAGACTCTTTAATATTATATCTTTATTTTACATTGTTATTAGTTGCTAGAAAACAAACAATCAAAACCCCCATAAATTGTTACTTTAAGACAGACTTAAATATTAACAAACTAGAATAATTACCTTGCCTCTCTGTGGATTCGACCCTTCTTACCGCTAGCTATTTGTTAGTAGTAATTTAGGTTTACTTTGATTAAGGCCAAATGACTGAAATTAACCTTATCACTTGACCATGGTGAAAAAGTGAGTTCACACCAACTTCTAATGAACAAATAAGAGGAACCTCTTCGGAAAAGGAAAGCATTAGAGATTGTAAGAGAATAGTGGTAATACTCACTTAAACTCTTTATATGTTACCTTTTTTTTCATGGCATTTTAGAAAATTACAGGAGCTCAAGAGTCATTTTATGCTACTCAGTTGTTGTTTTACCTTTAATTATATATATGTAGCGTAGTTAAGATGGAGTCCTAGACTCCCAGTTAGATATCAAGATTCTTCCTGTTGTGATGTCTTTGTTGGGTTACTACGTACTCTTACTCCCACTCATATTTTGGATTTCCGTCCATTTTCTTTTTGGCAAGTTAAATGTAAGGAATTTCAGTTTTGTATTATATCAACGACTTCAAAAGACAAAGTTTCAGTGTAATACCCCAGGGTAGTTACTATTCCTAGGTAGAATAGCCTGACTTGCCTGATTTTTAGGATTTGGATTGGTGACTGGATATAATTATGACCTCAAGCTCCACAGCAAGGCACATGATACATAAGATAATAATTTAACAAATTTAAGACTTAAACCCACAACAAGACACAAGATTAAGACTCAAACTTGAAAACAACACAATTGAATGAATCCACAACAGGGCACAAGATTGACTCAATTATGCCAACAAACTTTGTTCAACTAACTACAACAAGGCACAAGTTAGTTAACAGGCTTGGACTGAAACTACAGCAATGCACAAGTTTGAAAGTTGATAGAATTCTCATTCATCAAAAGTCTGCTGGATTCAGTAGAAGCCTGGTCCTTATATAGGCTAGCTTTAGGTTACAGTTCTGAATACGATTGATCTAAGGGCTACAAATCCATCTAATAAACATATAACATTAAATAAATATATTACAAAAGGGAGTCAACTAAAAGCAAGGTAAAAACAGAGGTGAAACAGCTGACTTTTAGCCCCTCTTGTCTTGTTCTGATGCAGGCTTCTTGCTCTGATGCAGGTATGTGGTGGTGCTCTTTTTAGAGTTTCAAAAACTCTAATTGTCTTTGTTGTTTTGCAAAAAGGTACTGGGCAACCTACATTCTTCGAATTCTTCACTTTAGCCTTTGTCTGGACAGTTAAGGAAATGTGATAGTGACATTGATAGTGACATTCCTCCTACTTCTCATGTGCCTTTTGCTTGTTATTTGGCTGCTAGTACTAAACTAACTAGGCTGGATTAACTCTGGATTTTAGTCTCCTGGAGCTCAGTTGAGGGTTCTATCAGCTGGCCATGCAGGCAACTGATAGCTGGACCTTGTCATCCTCCTGGAAGCCTGATCATTGCCTTAGCTAGAACTTGGTTGGCCTTGGCCTGAGCTTGGACTAGGATCAGGTGAGCCCTGTATGTCAGCTCCTACTGCATCCTCCCCTGGTTGAAAAGAGCTTGACCTCAAGCCTGCTTCCTCTTCATCTTCTGACTCTCCATGTTATGGGCTTAGATCCCGAATATTGAACGTCCCATGCACTCCATAGTCACCAGGAAGGTCAATCTTGTAAGAATTCAGACCAACCTTCTCAATGACCTCAAATGGACCATAAGCTCTTTGCATTATCTTGCTCTTCCGCTTAGTTGGGAACCTTTCGTTTCTAAGGTGGATCCATACTAAGTCCCCTGCACAAATTCCTTTTTCTCCCTCGTGACCCTGGCCTATTTCTGGTAAGAACCATTAGCCTTCTCAATCTGCCTCATGACTCTAGTATGCAGTTTCAACATCTGTTATGCATGCTTCTTTGCATCATAGCTCATTTCTCCCTTGGGCACACTTGAAAGGTCGAAGGGCATTAAAGGATTGACCCCATAGACCACTTCAAATTGACTGTGACCAGTTGCAAATGCTGGTGCCCTGTTGAAGGCAAATTCAGCATGAGGTAGCTTCAAATCCCAATCTTTCAGGGTCTTGTTAACAATGCACCTCAGAATTTTTTCCAATGTTTTGTTTGTGACCTCAGTCTGGCCATCTGTTTGAGGGTGGTGAGAGGTACTGAACAACAGCATGGTGTTTAGTAGCCTCCATAAGGTTTTCCAGAAGTAGCTCATAAACTTCACATCCCTGTCAAATACAATGGTTTTAGGAACACCATGTAGCCTGACTATCTCCTTCAGGTAGATTTCAGCAATACTTTAAGCATCCTCAGTCTTCTTGCAAGCTATGAAATGAGCCATCTTGCTGAACTTGTCAATAACCACCATTATAGAGGCATTGCCCCTCTGGGTCCTAGGCAATGCAACAATAAAATATATGCTTACATCTTCCCATGTCTTATCAGGCACTTGTAAGGGAGTATATGGCCCAGCCTGGAAAGAGCTCTTGGCCTGTTGACATACTGAACACCTTCTGAGAATGACCTGGATATTTCTCATCATTCTGGGCCAGTAGAATTGGTCCTGCAGTATACCCAATGTTTTTGGACCCCAAAATGACCTCCCAAGCCTCTTGAGTGAAATTTCCTTATCAGCAGATCCCTGTAAGAACCTATAGGTACACACAGTTTGTTGCCCTGGAACAAGAACCCTCCCTGCAAGACATACTTGCTTCCTGGGATCTTCTGCCCTTCAGTTTGGGTTATCCATTCTTAAGAGAAATCAGGGACCTCCTTGTACATCTCATTCATAAACTCAAATCGAAGGACCTTGTTTCCTATGACTGATAGTAAGGAGTGCCTCCTTGACAATGCATCTGCCACCATATTTTTCTTTCCTTCCTTGTATTTGCTAGAAAATGTGAATGACTGCAAGATTTCCACATTCTTAGCATTCCCGTGACTCAACTTGTGTTGACCATTGATATATTTCAGGGCCTCATGGTCTCAGTGCAATGACGCGTGCCTATTTTATACATTTATTCTATTATTTTGCACGCATTTCTATGCATTATTTAGTAGCGTAAGTTACTATTCTCCCTTGTTTTGGCTACTTTGGGCCGTGTTTTGTTTTATGCAGGTTATAGGCTCGAGTATGTGCAAATAAGCTAAAACCCATCATGAAAGCTTGAAATCTTGGTCTTGATGGAAATGAGCTTGAAAACCATCCTTTTGGAGTACTTAGTGAAGTAAAGAAGCTTAGCGAGCAAAAGAAAGGCTTCACATTACTAGTGCTAATTTGAAGTGCCATAACTCTAGTTCTACAAATGATAATGAAGTGATTCTAATTGGAGGTGACAGATTATCCTCTTAGCTTTCCAACTCCACTGAAAACTCTTTATTTGCCAAAGTAACGAATAAATGACGGCCGTTTGAAATTCAGTGCGCGTTGTAGGAAATGCGCGCTGAAGAAAAGTCGATCGACTGGTTATTATATTCGATCGACTGGTATCTTTAGTCGATCGAATGGTCTCTGTAGTTGATCGACTTTTTGCTAACTAGAGACCTGACGCTTGTTCTATTTAGTCGATCGACTGGAATTTTGGTCGATCGACTATTTTACTTACCAGGTCGTGTTTGCTTAACTTGTTAATTCGGCCCATTAGTTGTTTAGTTAATAATTATCAGCTATTCGTATATAAAGCAAAGCTGAGAACTTTATTAGGGCATCTTTTACCTTTGCAAAAACACAGTTTTACGTTACTTTTGTTCTTTCATTTTCTGGATCTAAACTTGTGATTCGTCTCTTTCAATTCGGTAATTTCAGTTGTTCTTCGTTCTTCAATTTAATCTTATTGTTTGTTTCTTCTTCTTCTTCTTCTTCTTTATTAGTTGCAAGTTTTATGCTTAATTATTATTTACGTTTCGCCATCATGTTTAATTCGATTATTATTGTTATTGTTGCATTAGTTAGTTCAATGATGCGTAGCTAAACGTTTTTATGTTAGGATTTAGGGGATCCGCGGTTCTATGACATAATATGTTAGGTTTTTAGGTCTAGTTGTTTACTCCGTCTAAATTGTTAATCATAGCATCTGAGAGCGGTTTGATTAATTAAGTGCACATAATTAGTTGACCATCATGTTAAACCTTAACCAGGATCGAGAGATTGGAAAAGGCGAAGACTTGCTATGAACAAAAGAACTTTCTAACTAGGGCGAGAGCTACATTAGAATTCTAGGGCAAACAGTGGACCAAGAGGACCTGTTCAGTTCCCTTCAGACCTTTTATTTCTGACCGTTGACCTTACTTTAGATCGTTGTAGACCGCGGTGAACCGACCATCCTAGCTATTTCTCTCTTACTTGAATTCGTTTATAATTTACTTTCTTTTGTTTGCTACCTTAGTTATTAGACAAACCTATCTCAAAACCCCCAACTTTGTGACTCAGACAGACTTAAATTGACATTTAGATTTGCAAACATCCTCCATGTGGATATGATCCCGACTTCCTTGTTGCATTAGTTTAGGCCAGCTAGTTTATTTTTGGTAGGTCTACGATTAGCCTGTCAAATTTTGGTGCCGTTGCCGGGGAGGCGACGCATTTTTCTATTTGTTTTACTTCAGTCTGTCTCTTGTCTCAAGGAAGCTGTGTTCCTTGAGACCGTTTCTCATCTTTCAGTGCTAGTTTTGTTTATGCCCAGGTTTTTCAGGTCTGAACTCATACCGTTTGATTCAGAACCAGAAAGGACTCTCCGTGCTAGACGAAACTTTTGGAAGGAGATATATCAAGCAGAAGACTTGAGTACGCTTGATTTAGCTTACACAACATTTATTGCAGAAAATTAGTCTTTAGAGGAAGACACGTCTACTTCTGCTCCTACTACAATCATGCCGAGTTTAGCAAGTCATTCTGAACCTACCCTTGCTTCTCTTCCTAAGGGATTCAAGCTCCCCACCTCGGATACTGGTACTTTCGAAATTCGCCCATCCGATATTAATCTGGTGGAGCGGAATTTGTTTGGAGGGGGAGCTGGTGAGGACCCAGCTAAACATATGGAGAAGTTTGTTAATTATTGTTGCTCCGTTCCTTTGACTGCGGGGGTGACTCAGGAGCAAGTCAAACAGACACTTTTCCCTTTTTCCCTGCGAGATGATGTTGCCGAGTGGCTGCGTGACTTGGATATGGAAGCTTATGGTGTTACGGACTGGAATTTATTAGCTCTTGCCTTCTACAAGAGATACTTCCCACCCCAGAAGACTAGTGCTCTTCGAAGCCAAATTACGAGTTTCAAACAAGGTCCTGATGAGGACTTTAATGAGGCGTGGGTTCGTTTCAAACGACTAGTTCGCTCTGTTCCACATCATGGTTTCCAGATGTAGTTCCTCTGTAACCAGTTTTACAACGGGCTATATGACGATCATAGGGCATTACTTGATTTAGCTGCTAACGGGTGATTCCAGGACAACACTAATGATGCCAATGCCTGGAAAATAATTGATCAGATAACTACTCACACAGCTGAGTATGGTAATCCCAGAGGTAGCAAAAGAGGGGGCGGCTTGGATAGTGCAATTGCAACTCAGTTAGAGGCTCTAACTGCCAAGATTACCGAACTAAACAAAGCTCAGTCCTTGGGAAATCGGCAGACAGTTAATGCTTTGGTTCAGCAGGAGGTTCCTTGTGAGCGATGTGGTTCTCATGGTCATGTTGCAGCTGGTTGCATGAGTACTTTGGAACAAGTTCATACCTAACAATCATCCAAGCAAGTTACTCCGTATTCCAATTTCATTCCTCAGAGAAATTAGAATGTGTACCAACCTACTCCTCCGCCGGCCAATCCGTACATCATCCCTCAAAATCGTGGTAATCAACCACAAGGGAACTTTTGTTGGAGTAGTGTCCTCCACAATGAGTGCGTTTACATATTAAATCTCGTAAAAGGAATATCAGGGATTTATTTATTTATTTGTCAGCTGGTCATCGTTAATCGGTAATGATTGGCTGACTAGAGTTTGACATTACTGTCGTGTGACGGCGGTGATCAGCTGATCCCTTTAGGTCACACCTATAGGATAACACCCAAATAGAATAAATTAATTGTTTGTATGAGATACGAAATAATTAATTCCTTGTATTATTTGACTCTTAGTTAGTCACATAAATGTATTATTTGATGACGGGTTACGAACTCGGGATAAAGAGATTTATTATTTAATTATGAGATATTTAAATAATAAATGATTATAATTTATTAATTAATTGTTAATTAATTAATTTTATACGATATGTGTATATGTTTTGAGGTAGAATCTATTAGCTATTAAATTTTACAAGAGGTTGTAAATTTAGCTAAATGGGTTAATATTGACACATTGTATGTTGATAAAATGGTCTTATGATTACTTAATGGTTAAGTAGTTATTTGTAGTTGATTTATATTATTTAAGTGTTAAATAATTAAATTAATATTTAATTATGTAAGATAATTAAATATAAGACTTATAAGCATTTGTGGGGCAAATGTCGAAAACCAAAATGGACACAAATTAGACAACATATTCCGTTTTTTGTGTAGGCTAACAAGTGTTCATTTTGGTGGTTTTATTCAATAAAGTTTGTCTCCATAATTGTCTATATATACCCAAACATTCACCTAATTCATGAGTGAAAAAAATTTGAAGAAAAATATTGGTCTCTTAGCTCACTTTGGACGGTTCATTAACATCACTAGGAGACCATTTTTTCTTCTTATTTTGTTCATAATTTTTATCTTAAAACACATATAAAAACCTAACTAATAATATTATCAAAGTAATAATATTAATTAGTACATCAAAATACAATATACAAGATTACTACTATTATTAACTAGTTATTAATTTTAGTAGTATATTTGGGTTAATCTTGGGTGCCACCAAAGGAGATTACCTATATTGGTAATTGGTGTTCTTGGAGGATCATCTAAGGTAGAAAAGCTCAAGAACTATAAAGGTAGGAGACCTTTGTAGTGCCCATATTTGCCTTATAGCAATGTAAGGAACTTTTGTCTTAAGGTGGTTTAAAACCATCCTTTATTCATTTCTTTTGCATGCATGTAGATTTAGACCATTGTTAATTAATTTGTAATTTTAATATCATAATATGAGTATTAATATTGTCTAAATAACTAACAAGTGGTATCAGAGCATTGTTAAATACATGCATGTTGTCTTAAGACGATTTTAGCAATTTATGAGATAAATTAATAAAATTGATATTATGTTACTAAAATTCGTTTTATCACATAATATAGTCTTGCATGTAAATAATCTGGGCTTAGGATGATATGGGACGAAAATTTGATTTTTGTTAAATTTTTCCATTTTTTATTACTTAAATTGGCATAAAATTGAGTAAAAATGCATTAAAATTAATTAAGAGTTAATTAAATTGGGTTGCATGTTAATTTTATGCATGTTTATTTATAAATAACCACATGCATGTTAAATTTATGAGATAAATAGATACTATAAATTAATTTGATTAATTTAGGTTATTTATTAATTTTTATTTGATAAAAATGGGTAAATGGTGGTTATTTTGTAAATAAATATTAATTTCACTTTAGGGCTCGAAATTTCTGAATTTTTAGCTCCTGGAAGTTGTTCTAAAATGTACAAAATTTTAAATAAATTTTAAAAACAACAATTTTCACTTGCATGGCATTTTGGGTGTAAGACAAGAATGTTCATGGTTTTGAAATTTATTTTTCCATAAATTTTTATATTAAATGAAATTTTATATGATAATTGTGAATTATTATATTTTTTTTTTGTCACAATTGTGTTTTAATTCCCATATAAATTCAAGATAATTGTTGAGAATGATTATTTTGATATTAGACCAGATTAGTATGATGAGTAAGTCTTAAAATTGTTTTAAGAATTGATTATGAATTTTTATTGGTAAAAATTCCGTCAAGGCAAGCTCAAATGATCGTTGTTGGTAAGTTAGACGATTTGGCATGTCATTTTCCATAATGCATTTTATTATTCATTTAGATGAATGGTTTTTAGAATTATAATTATGTAATTTTTCCTAATATGGCCATAGGTAGAAGTTGGTATTTTCCGAAATGTAAGGGAATATCGACTTGTTTTGTAATTAATTGCGATTTCGTATCGCCTAATTTGTAATTAATTAATAGTTTTATTTTAATTTCATTACAAATTGTATAATAGGGTATTGTTATGTAATTTAATTATTAGTAATTAGATGAAGCTACTAAAGACGGAGTTTTCATGAAGACGGTGTTTTCGGAAAGGCGTTCCGAAATCCTAAAGAAGGAGGCCAATTTATGAAGACTCAAGGGACCAAGGAGTTGGTTTCCGAAGTGTAATAATTTTAATTAATTAGATTAACTAGGTGGCCATATTAGGACTTGTTTGTTTTAATTCTTTTATGCATTCATGCCAAATCGTCACTACATGTTTTATTTTTGTTGTTATCGATTTAATTGTCTAGCATTCACCAATTTAGTTCACTTAAAAGTGATAGACAATTAAATTGATAAGATCTCTCACATATGTTTAAAAATTGAGATTAAGCCTTACCAAATAATAGCACCTATGAATCCCTTCTTCATTAGAGGTAGGTTCGGATCACCGAGGTACACTCTTTTTACGTTGGGTAAGTAGGGTAATAAAGGTTATTACACGTGAAAATTGGTTGGACTCAACGGGATAAATATGGGTTGAATCGGTCCACCGTGCCCATATTTATTCTGGGGCTAAAAGATAGATTTTTAGAAAATCCGTCAACCAAGAGTTCTAGTAGTAGAATCAGTCAAAATGTTGACTCACCAAATTTATAAAAATATGGGTTGAATCGGTCCACCGTGCCCGTGTTTATATAAAATTGGATCTTGGAATCATTTATATAATTCAGTGGGAGATCATTATATAAATGGGGACTTGTTAAATAGTTTCACAAGTAAAATATTTCTAGACGATAAATGTTAATCTTTCCTTTATTTCCTTTGTAGTAATCACGATGGCTTCTACTAGTCAAACCGCCACCATAGCTAGAGAATCATGGCTACGTTCTTTTATGGACAAATATGTATTAAAAGCCGACGGTAGTAATTTTAAAGTTTGGGAGGAACAACTTCGATTAGCTGCCGCAGGTGATGGCAAATTACGCTACCTTGTCGATCCCTCTCCCCCTTCGCCTAGTACTAGGGCCACTGCCGATGTAAGGGAGGCTTTTTCAAATTATCAAAAGGATTCCGCTGCGATAAAAAATGTTTTGATTTTTTCAATGGATCCTGCTTTACAAAGGCAATGTGTCAAGTTTCGCGATGCACATGAAGTATTCTCGAGGCTTTCAACTATGTTTTCTCAAGCCCCGAGAATAATTCAAGATGACACCATTGTTCGTTTCTTTGAGGCTAACCTCAAAGATGGTCAACCTGTAAGTTCACACGTACTTAAAATGATTGAGTACGTGGAAACTTTAGAGGGGTTGGGATGCAAGATCCCTGACGAACTTGTGGTGGACCGAGTGCTCCACTCTCTCTCGCACGTCAAGGGATTTACCCAATTTAGGGTAAATTACAATATGACGAATGATACGTGCCTAATGTACGGTCTTTTTGGCCTATTTCAGCACGTATTTCCATGCATTTATATACTGTTTTTATAGTATTTTGCCCCGAATTGGCTACTTTGGTGTATTTTGTCCTTTTTGTAGGGATAATCGCGAAAGAAGCGGAACCATGCTCTTTTCTGCCCTTTTGCATGCATTTAGAGGAGACGGACCATCCCAGTGAGATGTTGCACTTAGAAGTGTCGTTGCACGCTTTACGAGGCATTTTGGTGAAGACGTGAGTGAATTGAAGACCCGTGGTCTATCGAGCTGTTTGGTGGTCTATCGAGTGATTCCTAAGCCTCCCAAGACTCGATCGAGCTACTGCTTACTCGATCGAGTGATCCACACATGACCAGTCCTCGATCGAGTTCCCTGAAGGTCGATCGAGGAGTTTCCCCTGAGCTGATGGTCGATCGAGTAGTCTAATCTACTCGATCGAGAGACTTTTGACTTTGTGGGCTTTAATTAGTCCGTGTTTTATTACTTACGCATAAACACTTAGACTTTTCCTATTTAACCAAGGATTACTAGGTTAATTAGGCATCACTTTTTACTCTGAGACTATCTCTTTTACTATCATTTTCATATTAGAAAAACCTACTGTTACTTTTACGTTGCTTTCACTTTGGGGATTATTGCACTCGGATTTCGTCGTTCTTTACGCCGGATTGCTTAGATTGTAATCTCCTCCTTCTCTTAATAATAATTAACCCTTTGTTGCGCTTAATTCTTGTTTTATGTTATCATTATTTCTCGCCCTAATTTCTGTTATTGCGCTTTATAATTATTATTTCGTTATGTCTTCTGCTGGAATATTATGTGCTGTTAGATCAGTTATGAATATGAGTAGCTAATTCTCCTTCATGTTGGGATTAGGGGATCTGCGGTAGAATAATGACGACGTAGTGAATGAATTAGACGAATTGATATAAGAGACTCTGTCACTATAGCAATATAACTGTAATCACCGACCTAGTTGAGTGCACGCTTCTATGTCACCTATTAAACTGGCTACAATTAACCCTGGATCGAAAGATTGGATTAAATAGGCCTGCTATAAACAGTAGACTGCCCTAATGAGGACGAAAGTTAAGTTAGTGGTATTTTAGGGTGGGAAGTGGACCGAAAGGACCTTCTAATATCCGTCTCATAATTAGTTCGTCTGAATCATTTACTGCTAAGTTGTTGAACTACCATAGTGAACCGAAGTCCCGACATGCTTCTCTCTTATTGATAGTTTAATTCATTTTCCTGCTTATCTGCTTTCCTCTTTATTTCTCTTCTTTCTACTCCGTAGTTTAGAACCAAAAATTCAATCAACCCCATTGTTACCATAGGATTAGAGATAGACAGCTGTAGTTGCATTACCTCCCTGAGGATTCGATACTCGACTGCCTCTACTACATATTTAGTTGAGACCGTTAGGTTTTATTTTTGACAGGTCAACGACAGGCGTGTCAAATTTTGGCGCCGTTGCCGGGAAGTTCTTTATTCCCGTTGACCCTATTATTGATACTCCAGATGAAAGTTTGGAGAATATTGCTATTATTGCTAACCCTCCGCCTCAGATTGAGAGCGACAAGGAGGAAAATTCGTCTGTTGTCCTCACTACAGGTGCAGATGAAGGCAAGAAAGGAGCAATTAAAGGACAGGGTGGAACCATTGTCAATCAAACTGGAGCCAAGAAGGCCAAGGAAGATGACAGAGGGGCGAGAACGAAGGCAGTTCGGACCTACATAGATCAGAATTATGTTCCTCCTCCTCTCAGAAATTCAAGTTCGTGGAAGTCAAAAAGGACAATCGATCGATCGCAGTGACGTCCTCCGATCACTCAGCCCACGAAGGGGCTACTGACAGATGACGGGAATTAAACGGGGAAATGCCCCGTGTAACAAAGTGTAATAGACAAGTTTTGAATTTCCTTTGAATTAGTTTATTTATTACGTTTTTATTAGGACAATTAGTTTAGACATTCTTTTTAGCGTAGACTGAGACTATAGACTGTTTTGCTGCGTATTTGGGATATGTTTGGAATTGTTTTACGCAGGTTTGGGGAAATGCACGCATTTCGAGGAAGAAACGGTAAAAATTCAAGGAAATATACACGAGGAAGTCCTCGATCGAGTACTTTTGTACTCGATCGAGTGAAAGATGGTTCGATCGAGTCTGCTGGTTACTCGATCGAGGAAGGCCACAACAGAACAGCTCGATCGAGAGGTTGGTTACTCGATCGAGTAGAGGACATCAACAAGTCCTCGATCGAGTGACTTAAAATCACTCGATCGAGTGGATTGAACAGGGACCGAGGGAGTTTTCTATCTTAAACTCTTTAATTCCCTAATCTTATTTCATTTCATTTATAATTTCCCTCTAACTTCCTCCCCTAAATTGCGATTGATTTCCCCCAAATCACCAACTCTTGCCCAAAAATCACCTAATCAAACACCTACATTCTCTTGCTAGTTAATTAATCTTCCATAACCCCTTAATTTCCCCCTCTTTTGTGCTCGTTTTTACGGTTTTCAAAGGGGATTAGGGTTTGCGGTTTTGTCGATCAATTTTCCGCCATTGTTGTCTGTTTTTGGAGTTTAATTACTTTTTGTAGGTCAATCATCATCAAGTAAGTATTTATATCACACTCCTTGCTATTTCTCTTGATTTAATTAGAATTGCTTTGAGGTGATTGATTTAGGGCTCGAAAATTCCATGCCTAGTCGACTTGTTTCGATTTTATTGTGTTTATTTGCCCTTGATTAGCTTGATGATGATCTATTAGCAATCCCTCGCTGTTTTTGCATGATCAATTCGAATTTTGCGCGATTTCCGCGACTAGGGTTCCTGTAAGTCGAAATTTCGACTGTCAGACGGCTGTTTTGCTTCCATGCTTTGTTATCTGCGGTTATCGCCTAATTGTTACTTTATTAACCGCTGTTAACTGCTTTCCCGTCCCCTATCGCCATTATATGCTTTGAATAATTGGAAATCTCGCGCTGTGAGCGATTATTCTCGGCTGCCCAGAGTCATACATGCCCCAAATTCTGGTTTTCATGCTGTTTTTCCCCCTTTGGCAGTCACTGTTTTATCATTTTATCATCACTCACATGCTGTTTTCGAAAATTATTGAGGAATTGTTGGTTTTGTATGCTGTGAGTCGATTGTTTCGACTGATAGGGCCTCACATTTGCTGTCACATGTTGGTTAGCGGGTTGTTTTAACCACGGTTAGCAGCATCGTCTCTTATTCATGCCCTTTGACACTTTGCAGGATGGACGCGAGTTCCTGTCTTCTACCAAAGACGTCCTCCAGCTCTTACGTGGGTGAGCAAGTGGTCCCTGCTTTGTTGCCACTAGCTCGCCTTGGTCACCACCGCAAAGACTGTTTACTTGTCTCAGCTGCAGGGACAGTTTACTCCGCGGCTAGCACAGCCGGGAGCTCGGTTCAGGCTTCACAGGCCATCACCCTCACTCCCACCAGGCCTTTCTCTTTGCTGGACTGTGGACGCACTCCCCGCTTCCAGCAACCTGGTATGCTACCACCGAGGTTACACCCGCAGGCTAGCCAGCCACAGGCTAGCCAGTTAGCCGTTACTTCCACCCTTCTTCCGAGGTCAAGTTTCTACGAGGGAGGGCGCACTCGCACCTCTACCGAAGATGCCTTCGGTACGTTTCACTTCAGAGGCTCACCGGAACCGGTTAGTCGCTTTACTTCGTTGCCCCCTCTCCCCCACCCGTTTCCTTGCACGAGCTGACTTAGAGACCTTAGGCATCTATGAGGAGGTCTGTAGTTTATTGAACGGGACGGGTATGTCGGGTCTGATTACCATGCAGGAGGCTACTATTCGTACCCTTACTTACGAGTTTTTTAGCTCCTACTCTTTTGACACCGACTCCTACCAGGCTAACCACTCCAGTGCCTGCATTCACTTCAGACTCCGCAATGAGTCACATCACCGGACCTTGGCCGAGTTTGGGCGGTGTTTTGGGACTAGTTAGTGATGGTCCCACCGCCCCCCTAGAGAGCCCCTTCACTACTGGGTCGCTCTTTCTCACACTCCCTTCCGCACACGGAAGGGAGCTCATGTGCATCTACCGCGCCCATTACTACCTCGCTCTCGCTAGCGAGAGACCATCTTTGGGCGCCCGAGCCCAATAACGTTACCAACACTGAGCTAGCCATTCTCGCGGGGTACCTCAACATTGACTACGGTACCCGTTTGTTCCGAACATTGCCTTTCCGGTAGCTCGGATTGGAACGGTATTGGGACTCGGGTTAAGACCGCATTGTCTGCGGCGGGTGGTGACTAGGATTGCCCGCCACCTTTACCCCACCGAGCCAGGACTCGGTGTACCGACGAGGTGGCTTACCTTGACCTGGATGCCATGGCTACCTTGACCTGGTTTCCCGGGCGAAGGGGAGCGCGAGGACGTGAAAGATCTGTAGTTCCACGTCTGTTACCTTGCCGTGCTCTACCCTTCCCCCACTTTCGCCGCTCCCTACTACTGATGAGGGAGCGAGGCCACCTCCACCTACCTACCACCTTACCTTCACCCCTCCCTCTTCTTCCACGAAGAAGAGGAAGCGCGAGGCCGAGCATCTTCTAGCTCCCAGTGGGGACCGACACCCACGCCTCGGCCTCGGCCCACACCTACTCGGACTCATACTCCACCTCCACTTGACCCTCCTTCCGGTCCGGTTTTCCGCCAATTTTGTTTGCCCTCCCGCTTTAGAGGCGCCCGGTCACGGACCAAGGGCGTCGTGATGCCTTGCCTCCTCCGGAGTTGTGCGGTACCTTGCGAGATGAGACGGGATATGGCTTTAGCCGTATTCCCTCTCTACGAGTTCCACATCCGGGCCCGGCGACCGATTCCAGAGGGGTGGCCGCATCCTTCCTTCTACCGATACCCAGCGGACGGGTACCCTCCACTATCCTCTGACTCAGATGAGGAGAAGGAGGAGACAGCGGTAGAACGAGAGGTGCGGTTACGGGCAGAGCAGGCGGCCGCGAGAGCTGCCAGAAAGGAGGCGAGTGACCCTCCGTTCGTACCCGGTCCGGATGACCAGCCTGGTGACGACGACTGAGTCTCCCCCTTGTTTGTTGCTGGTTTGGGGAGACCGTTTTGCTGAGTCGGAGTACCTGGGAGACGGCGGTGCCGACGACGAGTAGCTACTGGTCTACTCACTTCCCCAGTTTTCTGGCTGGTTTGGGGAAGTTCGTGTTTTGTATGTCTTCTTACTCTTTTTATTTTTCGTCTCCTTTATTTTTCTTTTTATTGGTTGTATACCCCCATCCCCCATTTTTCTGCTGGTGTATGCTGGAGGACAACGAGGGCGTTGTCCGTTTTGGTTTGGGGAGGGTATTGCATCCTTTTGAGTCTGCATCTGCATTTGTTTTGCATTCACGTTTATTTTTTTTCAGTTTGCATTTGTTGTTTATTTTCATCAAAATCAAAAAAAAAAAATTCAAAAACAATTAGAAAATGTTAAAAATTCAAAAAAATTTCACGTTTATTTTTGCATTTAGGTTGAGTCGGAACGGTAGATTCCCGTGATGATATTGCACTTAACTTGTCAATTCACTTGAGCCTTGCACATTATCGATGGTTTTTAGCTTTGTCAATTCGCATAGTCTACGAATTTCTGTTCAAATAATAGCTGACTGTTTAGACTTAACCTGATAAACTGGCAAACTACTTAAAAATTCTGAGTTTTTAGAGCCAATAACTGGTGACATTCATGACCAGTTCATTAGGAATTTTGAGTAGCACTCCTTGCATAGCATGTTCGTCTCATTTGCACATTTATGACATTCAATTTCTTGTCAAATGCACATATTCGGGTTTGTGGTTGGTGTCACATGCAGGGAGGGTCTTGCAATTTCCCTTTCTTTACATTCTTCACCCATTTAGCTCCACATTGACCAAAACTTGCCTTTTTGACCCATTAGCCACATTCCAAACTAAGCCTGCCTAGTCAAGCTAGTTAGTCTGTCCTTTTGTGGTATGTTTTCAGTTGCAGTTTGGTCCGTAATTCTCATTTGGAGTTGGTGTTTGAATTGAGGAAGGAGGAAGTGAAAAAAAAAAGTATTGAAAAAAAAAAGAAGAAAAAAAAAAAACGTGAAGTAAGAAAGAAAAAAAAAGAGAAAAAGAAAATGAAAAAAAAAAGCTGTGATTCACGAAAAAAGAGAGGAAAATTGTGAAAAATATTGGACCCTCTTGTCAGAGTTGAGAAGATGTTCGAAGATGTACAAATCGACAAGAGGGTTGGTTGGTTGTTAATTGTCTCAGACGGTGTTTAAAAAAAGGGAACTTTGTGACCGTCTAGCTCCTCCACTCTTATTCCATATTTTTTTGAGGAGATTGTGTTTCCAGTCTAGTGAGTTTTGTGCCAAGTGAAGGGCACCTGTGTTAGTTTTTCAGTCAGTTTGAGATCTGGATGGTTTATTATGGTCCTGTTAGGAACTAGCTTGACGCTTTTACCTCCACATTTCCATAACTTGTTTAGCCTTTTCTCACCTGAACCTCACTATTCCCATATCATTTGCAAACCCTCTACTTTGTGACGGACATTATTGGTTGGAGTGTGTGCATTAGTACTTGAATTGTCTTTCATTTTTGTTGCATGCATGCTATGTAGGTCGCAGTTAGGTGAGTGACTGTTTTTCTTCTCTCTTTTACATATAACATTTGCCCTTTGCTTCATGAGAGAAGAGTGACCACGTGAGAGTCCTATTTTGTTGGTCTTGCAAGGTCGATAGGTCGACTTTATTTCGAAACGACTTTTAATTCGTTTGCGTATTGACTATCTAGCTTTAACTGTTGATTTCTGTTGCATTAAAATGGTTCAAGTAGACAAGTTAAGCTAGCTCTGAGTTATCATTTCCGTTCCATTAGTTTAGTTTTGAGTTTACTCGAGGGCGAGTAAAGGTTTGGTTTGGGGAGATTTGATACGTGCCTAATGTACGGTCTTTTTGGCCTATTTCAAAGACGTATTTCCATGCATTTCTATACTGTTTTTATAGTATTTTGCCCCGAATTGGCTACTTTGGTGTATTTTGTCCTTTTTGTAGGGATAATCGCGAAAGAAGCGGAACCATGCTCTTTTCTACCCTTTTGCATGCATTTAGAGGAGACGGGACCATCCCAGAGTGAGATGTTGCACTTAGAAGTGTCGTTGCACGCTTTACGAGGCATTTTGGTGAAGACGTGAGTCAATTGAAGACCCGTGGTCTATCGAGCTGTTTGGTGGTCTATCGAGTGATTCCTAAGCCTCCCAAGACTCGATCGAGCTACGCTTACTCGATCGAGTGATCCACACATGACCGATCCTCGATCGAGTTCCCTGAAGGTCGATCGAGGAGTTTCCCCTGAGCTGATGGTCGATCGAGTAGTCTAATCTACTCGATCGAGAGACTTTTGACTTTGTGGGCTTTAATTAGTCCGTGTTTTATTACTTACGCATAAACACTTAGACTTTTCCTATTTAACCAAGGATTACTAGGTTAATTAGGCATCACTTTTTACTCTGAGACTATCTCTTTTACTATCATTTTCATATTAGAAAAACCTACTGTTACTTTTACGTTGCTTTCACTTTGGGGATTATTGCACTCGGATTTCGTCGTTCTTTACGCCGGATTGCTTAGATTGTAATCTCCTCCTTCTCTTAATAATAATTAACCCTTTGTTGCGCTTAATTCTTGTTTTATGTTATCATTATTTCTCGCCCTAATTTCTGTTATTGCGCTTTATAATTATTATTTCGTTATGTCTTCTCATTGGAATATTATGTCTTTGTTAGATCGATTATGAATATGAGTAGCTAATTCTCCTTCATGTTGGGATTAGGGGATCTGCGGTAGAATAATGACGACGTAGTGAATGAATTAGACGAATTGATATAAGAGACTCTGTCACTATAGCAATATAACTGTAATCACCGACCTAGTTGAGTGCACGCTTCTATGTCACCTATTAAACTGGCTACAATTAACCCTGGATCGAAAGATTGGATTAAATAGGCCTGCTATAAACGATGAGACTCGCCCTAATGAGGACGAAAGTTAAGTTAGTGGTATTTTAGGGTGGGAAGTGGACCGAAAGGACCTTCTAATATCCGTCTCATAATTAGTTCGTCTGAATCATTTACTGCTAAGTTGTTGAACTACCATAGTGAACCGAAGTCCCGACATGCTTCTCTCTTATTGATAGTTTAATTCATTTTCCTGCTTATCTGCTTTCCTCTTTATTTCTCTTCTTTCTACTCCGTAGTTTAGAACCAAAAATTCAATCAACCCCATTGTTACCATAGGATTAGAGATAGACAGCTGTAGTTGCATTACCTCCCTGAGGATTCGATACTCGACTGCCTCTACTACATATTTAGTTGAGACCGTTAGGTTTTATTTTTGACAGGTCAACGACAGGCGTGTCAACGAACATGAAAAAGAGTTTACATGAGCTCCATTCTCTGCTTGTGCAAGCAGAGAAGGACATGGGATTGAGTGGGAGTACAAGGAAAGATGTGCTTGCGATTAACGTGAAGGGGAAGAAGCAGTTTAAGAGGAACGCAGGTAAGAAGCCCGTTCAGGTGGAGGGCAAAGGTAAAGCAATTGCGAATTGCTCTACCAAGCCAAAATCCATAAAGGGTAATCCTCTTAAAGATACTTGTAATTATTGTAATAACAAGGGACATTGGAGACGTAATTGTACAAAGTACCGGATGACATAAAAGTCGCACTTTGTGAAGCCGACATGTAATTTCTCAACTGAATCTTTTATGATAGACATAAATTATGCTTCAAATACAACTTGGGTATTAGATACTGGTTGTGGTTCTCACTTGTGCAATCATTTGCAGGGCCTAAAAAGCATAAGAAAGCTAAACAAAGGTGATGTCGATCTCCGAATGGGAAACGGGTCTAAAGTAGCTTCCGTCTCTGTAGGAACTTACGTACTTAGTTTAGCTTCGGGTTTGGAGTTGCATCTTAATAACTGTTATATTGTACCAACGCTATCTAGAAATATAATATCCGTATCTGTGTTAGACACAGAAGGGTTTTCCTTTGTAATTAAAGACAAGTGTTGTACTTTTTCCCTTAATGGGATTGTATATAGTCAAGCTATTTCAATCAATGGTATTTATATTCTAGATACTTGGAACGATGTTTATCATTTAGATAATAAAAGACTCAAAACAGGTGATCCTGATCTATCTTATTTATGGCATTGTCGATTAGGACACATCAACGAGAAGCGCATTAAAAGACTAGTGTCGACTGGTGTAATTAAACCTTTTGATTTCGAATCATTTGGTACATGCGAATCTTGTCTTCTAGGAAAGATGACTCGTTCACCTTTTCTAGGAAAAGGATCTCGAGCTAGTGAGTTATTGGGTTTAATACACACTGATGTGTGTGGTCCAATGACAGTCACTGCTAGAGGTAATTATGACTATTTCATTACTTTTACCAATGACATGAGTAGATATGGGTATATCTACTTAATGAGGTATAAAAGTGAAGCTTTTGATAAGTTCAAAGAGTTTCAGAATGAAGTAGAAAACCAATTAAATAAGAAGATTAAAGCATTACGATCAGATCGTGGTGGGGAATATTTAAGCAATGAATTTAAAGATCACCTTATAAACTGCGGTATTGTATCTCAGTTAACTCCTCCTGGCACACCACAATTAAATGGTGTGGCTGAAAGGAGGAATCGAACTTTATTAGATATGGTTCGATCGATGATGAGTCAAACAGAGTTACCTAAGTCATTCTGGGGTTTTGCCATTTTATCTACTGTACAATCACTTAATAAAAGTCCCACTAAAGCAACGGACAAAACTCCATATGAGATATGGAAAGGGAAAGTCCCGAATCTGCGATACATGAAAGTATGGGGTTGTGATGCTTATGTTAAGAGTAAGTCTGACGATAAGCTTGCACCTCGTTCTGAAAAGTGTATTTTTGTAGGCTACCCTAAAGAAACTTGTGGATATTACTTCTACAATAGTAACGAGAACAAAGTGTTTGTGGCTCGTGAAGCTGTCTTTCTAGAAAAAGAATTTATTTCTAGAAGACAGAGTGGGAGAAAATTTGAACTTGACGAAGTTCAAGAGCCACAAACTGATATGACAATACAGGAAGATGTTCCTTCTACGTCTGAATCGGTTATTGTTCCTTCTGAACCTAGGAGGTCAGAAAGGGTTAGTCGCCAGCCTGATAGATACCTTGGTATTATCGAGGAAGATGGTGACTATGAGGTTTTACTTTTAGAAAGTGATGAACCCAATGTAATACTCCGTATTTATAAGTCTTGGGGTACTCTATCGAGTAGCCCTTACTCTATCGAGTAAGGGTAAGTTGCGAGATAAAATAGTTTCTGACCTGTTGGGTACTCGATCGAGTAGCTGGGGTGCTCGATCGAGTAAGGGGGTACTCGATCGAGTACCTTGAGTACTCGATCGAGTGTCCGGTTTTACGGGAAGTTTTCTCGGGTTTTGTTAATTATGCAATTAAGGTATTTAAACATAGTCGTCATTGTTTTAAATCACTTTTACAAAACCAAAAACCCTGTTTAAGAGAGAAAGCAACCAGTTCATCTTCCTAATCGCATCCTTAGCAATTCCCGAGTTCGACGGTCGTTCTTGTCGTTATTCGTATCGTTGAGTTCCCTGCGTCGAGGGTAAGCTTTTAATATAATTTTTATAATGTTTTGTTAAGTTTGGTTAAACCCTAATTTAGAGATTGGGGGTTTTGTGTGTAGTTTGTGATGTGTAGCCTCTATGTGTTATATGATAGGAGGAGGGTTCGTAGAAGAGACTTTTGATACAAATTGTTGATACCGTCTCGATCATTTGTGCTTTCCGGTAGGATTTCCTACTCAGTATTAGTCCCATAATGGGATGATTGTTGATGTGTTGAGATTGATTGTTTGATATAGTAATTTTATTGTGACGGCTGTCATTGTGATTGTGATTGGTTGTCTATGGTTCTCGAGATGCGTTCTCGGCTGAGTGGAGTCACTTGCGGGAGTGGCTTCACGCCCTAGTTTCGCCCTTCGTGGAACCCGCCACGGAAGGGGATGTGCACATTAATGGACGGGGTTATCGCTCGGTATGATGAGCGGGGCTTAGGTGGGAACGGCTGCGGTCCCCCATCGGCGAATGGGTCCAAAGGTGGACATCAATGATTGAGATGATTGGAATTGGTTGGTTGTGTGTGTGACAGCTTAAGTCGTCTTTTATCTTATTGTTGATATATGTATTGAATTGTGTGATTAGTATTGACCCCGTTTAAATGTTTTAAAAACTGTGGTGATCCATTCGGGGTGGTGAGCGATTATTGAGCAGTGTGATATGACGCGTATGGGATAGCCGGGATGAGTCATCACGTGGGCTTAGAAGTCTTCCGTCGTGTCGACGAAGTCTAGTAGCTTTGATAGTTTTAGCAGTAGACCGTATGAGAACCTTGTAATTCCTTTTATTAGTTTTGGTTTGAACATGTAATCACTTAATCTATAATTACTTTAAAAGTACGTTTCTTTATTGTCTTATGATATTCAAAGACCTCGGCAACCGAGATGGTAGTATCCTTATACCCGAGTGGTCCTGGTAAGGCACTTGGAGTATGGGGGTGTTACAAATGGTATCGAGAGACGATTTTGGAACTGTAACAAATGAACATAATGAACATAGGGAGTCTAATAAAATGAACCTGGTGTATGTGTAATGGGAGCCCTAGATGATGCTAGGTTTTGGGTGAGTAGGCGCCCTCACTTCAAAATCTTGGCCCCATGATACTTAAGCCAGTCACATGGTATGGGAACGTGGAGTCCGTGTGTATATGTGCGACGTGTATGTTAATTGTGTTGTATATGGTTTGTTGAAAGCATGTTGCATGATAGTTGGTTGACATGTTGGTTGGAATCGTTGGAAAAGTATATGAGAATGATGAATGATATGGTAGAAAAAGAAAGTAGTTCGTATATGATGATGTGTGATGAAGTGGATTTGTAATGTTGTTGTATTAGCAACATGGAAATAGGATTTGTAGTGTATGGGTGTGGTTTGTGTTATGAAAAGTTATGAAAATTTAAAACATGCGGGTAATACATGATTGAAAGTTGAATGTTATATGAGCATGATAGATGGTAATGTTTGACTTTTGGTAAGTAGTAACATGAAGAATAGAGGTTCAATGATATGTGTTTTATATAACGAATTGGATGAAAAGCATGATGGTTGTTTAAAACGTGGCACTTGATAACACGAAGTAGATTATTTTGTTGATTGTATGAGGAGTCGCGCTGATTTGAATGCGTAGTTGTAATCATAATGTTGAAATAATAATGAATGCATAGTACGTTAGGGTATGTGAGATAACATTCGGGTAGTATTCAGGAGTCTGCATGACTCGATCGAGTGGGTTTGATTCGATCGAGTGGGTACTTGTCGTTATTTTGACCAGAATCGTGTTTTTGGGCACTCGATCGAGTACCTCGGGCACTCGATCGAGTATGGTGTCACTCGATCGAGTAGCCGGGCTACTCTCGGTCGAGTAAGTCGAGATCGAAGGTCTGTTTGGGTTCTGGAGTCGGGGCACTCGATCGAGCATGTTGGGCACTCGATCGAGTAGCCTCAACTCGATCGAGTAGGTTCTGGTACTCGATCGAGTGGGGTCTGTGCAGGTCATATGCGTATTTCGGGTCATATGTTTGTCTTTTGACATTCGTTGCATATTATGTTTAATTCAAAGGTGTTGTATTACTTCTTTATGCATTGTTTTACGCATGTGTTGGTCCTGAAGCGTAAGTTACCCAATCTTATGATGTAAAGAGTGGCACTATGATGAGTATGAGTTCGGTGGGGAGGACATGAGTTATATGTGATTATGATAGATGGTGGAAAAAGAAAAGGAAGATTGGTATAGTTTATTGAGGCATGGCGCACGTTTTGCGAGACGGGATGAGTGATATGATTGTGTGTTGAGTAATGTAAAAATAAGTGAATATAGACAAGGGATGATGTGAGTATAATGAACGTGAGAATGAAAAGATTGAAAGTAATAATGTGGATAGTGGCGCTTGAGATGTGTAAAGAGTTATGGAGGAAATGGTTAGGAGTCGTGTGGGTTATGGATTTATGTAGTGAAAGTTCGTTTAAAGGGGTTGAGAAGAGTAATATATAGTGAACTTTGTGGAGACATGTCGCGAGGTGTATTTGTAGACAGTGAGTGAGTTTGGGAGGTTTGGTTTATTAAAAGATGAAACTACTGTGTGATTTCCTTGGGTAATTAACGGTATTAAATGAATTCTGACTTCTAGAGATGTAAAAAGGGGGATGCAATTGTTTGAACATTAAACGTTGGTTCTATGGATAGATTAGTGGCAAGTATGAGTGATAGCATAATAAGAGAAGATCCATGGTAAGAAAGAGTGAGATGATGTCGGTAGAAAATAATGGAATTAAGTTTTGGAGCAACGAAGGGGTAACCAAATTTCTAAAGAGTTAGCTAGACGGAATAAGGAGTTGAACTATTAATTGGTATTATTGAGTGTAAAGAGAAAAGAAGGATAAAAGTAAGCTGAGGAAAATGTTCACCGGAGCTATGTGATATAAAGATAAGAAATCATCGAAATATGTGATGGTATCACGAGGATGTTAGCTAAAGGTTATATAGGAGTTTCAGGGCAACATGATTGGTAATGAGTTTCGAGGAATTAAGGGAGTAAGAAGTTGTTGGAGTATTGGCACGATACGAGATATTTGGTGGAGAGTTGGATGACAATACAAATAAGATAGCATTGAGAATAATGTTGAGGTAATTTTGTGGATGGGTTTGATGTTCGTTATTTGCAATGTTAACCAAAAATGGTAGATAAACCATGTTATTTTGATATGAGTGTAAGAGATTTTATATACGAGCAGCGGTGGCATTGTGGTGTTATCACTAATGGCTAAGAGTGATGGAATATTAGAAAGGTAGCAATTCTAAAGAGGTTGATTTGGTAGGGACCTGACTGTTGTGTATGATTGTGAGAGGGTATAAGATGTGGTTAGATGAGGCGGACGCTATTAGTTGAATAGTGAAGGTGTGATTATATTTGGCAGGAAGTGATGGTTGTGCGAATGGGGGAATATGTTATGAGGGGCATATGAGTTAAACTCGGGCGGCAGGTAACCTTTTTCGAGTGGTGACTTACGTGGTCAGGATTGACTAGTTGGTTGTGATTACGGGTCTGTGATTTGTGTAAATGTTTGTGTGAGGTTCTGACCTCACAAGAAGTGGTATGGTATGATAATTATAAAATTGTTTTATGAATGTTCGGTAATATATATGTTGGACACGGTAATTTAATTTAATGATATCCAAAAAGGTAATAATTTGATTGATTTGACATGGCTAGTTATAATTTTATGTGTATTGATAACACATGTGTATTCCGGGAAATGGCGAGAGGATGTTCATGAGATGCTTATCTGATTATCCATATAATATGTTGCGTGGTGATTTAATAAAGTGGATTTGAGTAAGTTTTTCTTGTCTGAGAAGTTATGCTAAGTCAGTATTTATGGGAATTGTATGCAGTTGTGATGTCTATCGGTGTGGTTGTGGTGCCTCGGGTGGTGATCCGGGCACGGTACATAGTCTTTGTGATGCGGGTACTTTCGCACTACGGTGTGGCTGTTGGTGGCGGTGTTGTGATGCCGTCACCGGTTGTGGTGGAGTAGGCGGGATGATTATGATTCGGGTTTCAAAAGTACATACCAATTATACATAGATTGTTGTTTTGTTTGATGTTGCTCTCTGCGAGTGTCGGTTTGTCTTTGACAGACGTTGTCTTGCTTATTCATGTTTTCTTTACCAGGTTAAGTTGGGAATGAGGTAGAGTATGATGTGAAATAGAGTTGTATATGTTTCGTTGTTGTCATGGGATAGTGATAATCTGTTGATGGGACACGGTTGTGAGAGGTTGTTACGGTAATTTTGATCTTGTTTTCGGATGAGACATCGGTAGACATGGTAATGGAAAATGATTCGTGGAACATGTGTTGTAATGAGTGAAAGGGCGGGTAGTTCATAATCTTTTGTTGAGACAGTGAGTGTAGGGTGTTGGGGAAATTAGTGTCATGTTAAGTTGTGTATGAATTTTGCGGCAATGAAAGAAAGAACTTGAGGATCTAGTGTGCGTGTACGTAACGAGTGCGGACCGGAAGTTATGCTTCTGGGAGATAAGTGCCTTACGTAGAGAGGTATGTTGTTTGGCAAAGAATAATGAAGAGTGGGTATGGTGATTTGCTACGAGTTTATGGTATAGGTTAGGTGCGCTGCCGAATGAGTTGAGGAATGGGAAATGTTTATGTATGGGAGCCTTGGATATAAGAATGGTGAGTGTTTGGTTTATAGACGGTTATCTTTGACATGTGGTGGTACAGAGGGTAATGAGATATAGATATGGTTTGGTATTAGTGAGTTACGAGGACGTAACATTTGTCTTAAGAGGAGTAGGATGCGATAAAACAGATTTTGATGATTGTACATATGGTAATATATTCGGAAGTTGAGTCTTGATGTAGAATAAAAGATCGATTCGTGTTGTGGGTGATTTTATTAAAGGTCATGACCGTGCTTGTAGTAGCGTGATGTTTAGGAATGTGAGAATATTTCGCTAGTATTGACAGTTGGATGATGAGGTTACGAGTGTGAGTAAACTTCGAGGACGAAGTTCCTTTTAAGGGTGGTAGAATGTAACATCCCGTTTGATGTCTATGAGTGTCTTGGTATTGGATTTGATAGTTGATGATATTATGGAGCTAGCAGCATTAGAGGATGGTAGTTGGTTATGTATGGAGTTGGTGTCGTGAGAGATATATATGTGGTAGATACGATATAGTGAGTCATGTTGTGGAAGTAAACATAGTTGGTGGAGTGGGTGTTAAGAGTTCATGTTCTATGTTCGGTCGAGTTCTTGAGACTTAGCTAAGTTGTTGTGTCTTGGTCGAGTCTGTATGGTTGTTTTTATGTATGGGTTGAACTTCGGGGACGAAGTTCCTTTTAAGGAGGGAAGACTGTAATACTCCGTATTTATAAGTCTTGGGGTACTCTATCGAGTAGCCCTTACTTTGTCGAGTAAGGGTAAGTTGCGAGATAAAATAGTTTCTGACCTGTTGGGTACTCGATCGAGTAGCTGGGGTGCTCGATCGAGTAAGGGGGTACTCGATCGAGTACCTTGGGTACTCGATCGAGTGTCCGGTTTTACGGGGAGTTTTCTCGGGTTTTGTTAATTATGCGATTAAGGTATTTAAACATAGTCGTCATTGTTTTAAATCACTTTTACAAAACCAAAAACCCTGTTTAAGAGAGAAAGCAACCAGTTCATCTTCCTAATCGCATCCTTAGCAATTCCCGAGTTCGGACGGTCGGTTCTTGTCGTTATTCGTATCGTTGAGTTCCCTGCGTCGAGGGTAAGCTTTTAAAATAATTTTTATAATGTTTTGTTAAGTTTGGTTAAACCCTAATTTAGAGATTGGGGGTTTTGTGTGTAGTTTGTGATGTGTAGCCTCTATGTGTTATATGATAGGAGGAGGGTTCGTAGAAGAGACTTTTTGATACAAATTTGTTGATACCGTCTGATCATCAGTTGTTGTGCTTTCCGGGGGATTTCCTACTCGGTATTAGTCCCATAATGGGATGATTGTTGATGTGTTGAGATTGATTGTTTGATATAGTAATTGTATTGTGACTACCGTGATTGTGATTGTGATTGTTTGTCTATGGTTCTCGAGATGCGTTCTCGGGTGAGTGGAGTCACTTGCGGGAGTGGCTTCACGCCCTAGTTTCGCCCTTCGTGGAACCCGCCACGGAAGGGGATGTGCACATTAATGGACAGGGTTATCGCTCGGTATGATGAGCGGGGCTTAGGTGGGAACGGCCGCGGTCCCTTGATCGCGGTGGCGGTCCAAAGGGATACCAATGATTGAGATGATTGGAATTGGTTGGTTGTGTGTGTGTGACGCTTAAGTCATGTCTGTTTATCTTATTGTTGATATATGTATTGAATTGTGTGATTAGTACTGACCCGTTTAAATGTTTTAAAAACTGTGGTGATCCATTCGGGGTGGTGAGCGATTATTGAGCGGTGTGATATGACGCGTATGGGATAGCCGGATGAGTCATCACGTGGCGCTTAGAAGTCTTCATTGTGTCGGACGAAGTCTAGTAGCTTTGATAGTTTTAGCTGTAGACCGTATGAGAACCTTGTAATTCCTTTTATTAGTTTTGGTTTGAACATGTAATCACTTAATCTATAATTACTTTAAAATTACGTTTCTTTATTATCTTATGATATTCAGTACCTCGGGCAACCGAGATGGTAGTATCCTTATACCTGAGTGGTCCTGGTAAGGCACTTGGAGTATGGGGGTGTTATACCCAAGACCTATAAAGCAGCTATTATGAGTTCTGACTCTAAGCTATGGCTCGAAGCCATGCAATCCCCATGTACGATAATCAGGTATGGGACCTGGTTGACTTACCTAAAGATGTTCGACCTCTTCAGTGTAAGTGGATATTCAAGATTAAAATCGGCATTGATGGACATAAAGATGTCTACAAAGCTAGATTGGTTGCAAAAGGTTTCACTCAGGTTCATGGTTTACACTATGATGAAACTTTTGTACCAGTTGCTATGCTTAGATCTGTTCGGATAATGTTAGCGATTGCTGCATTTCATGATTATGAGATATGGCAAATGGATGTCAAAACTGCTTTCCTGAATGGGTTTCTGGAAGAGGAAGTGTTCATGATACAACCTGAGGGTTTTGTGGATCCTAAAAATCCTAACAAAGTATGCAAACTTAAGAGATCCATTTATGGTCTTAAGCAAGCGTCAAGGAGTTGGAATCATCGTTTTGATCATGTTATTAAACAGAATGGTTTTTCTCGAAGTGTTGAGGAACCATGTTTATACATGAAGTTTAGTGGGAGTAAAGTTGTTTTCTTACTTCTTTATGTGGACGACATATTACTCATTGGGAATGATGTTGATATGCTTGCTTCTGTTAAGAAGTGGTTGGGAAATCACTTCCAAATGAAAGATTTGGGAGAAGCTCAGCGCATCTTGGGTATCCGGATCTATAGGGATAGATCCAAAAGGATATTAGTATTGAGTCAAGAAGCCTATATCGATAAGATTCTTGACCGATTCAATATGAAAAACTCCAAGAGAGGTTTTCTACCTATGGGCAGTGGGATCACTTTGAGTAAGTCACAGTGTCCTACTGAGCCTAAGGATATTGAACGCATGAAATCGATTCCCTATGCTTCCGTTGTTGGATCGATCATGTATGCTATGATGTGTTCTCGTCCTGACGTCTCGTATGCTTTAAGTATGACGAGTCGTTTTTAAAAAACTCCGTGAGAGTCACTGGATAGCCGTCAAGAATATTCTGAAGTACTTGAGAAGGACTAAAGATTCATTCTTAGCGTTTGGAGGAGAATCAATTACGTATAAGAGGTTATACGGATGCCGCTTTCAAACCGATAGGGATGATTTGAAATCCCAGGCTGGTTTTGTCTTTTTGTTGAACGGAGGAGCGGTTTGCTTGAGAAGTTTCAAAGAGTCTCGTGATCGCGATTCTACAACGGAAGTCGAGTACATTGCGCCTCCGAAGGCTGCAAAAGAAGTCGTTTGGATTAGGCAATTTTTAGAGGGACTGAAAGTAGTTCCGACCGCCGAGGATCCTATCACTTTGTATTGTGATAACAGTGGGGCTATTTTTCAAGTAAAAGAGCCCAAGTCTAGTAACAAGTCTAGGCATGTACTTAGGAAATTTCATGTAATTAGAGATTTAATCGAAAGGAAAGAAATTACAGTTTGTAAGGTTGGGACAAATGACAACATCAGCCGATCCTTTAACCAAGCCTTTGTCTCAAGCTAAACATGATAGTCATGTAGTTTCGATGGGGTTGAGACGAATGCCGAAACTGTTGTAAATTGTATGATATGTAATAATCAAATATTGTATTTATTATTTCATATGTGATAAGTTGCATTTATCGTTATATTCAGTTTTATGTCTGAATTTATACTTTGTTTTCTCCAAATAGGTTGTAAAGACAATGTCGAACCCTATTAATTGAACTGGATTAACATTGTATTTTGTCCCTAGTTACTTAATGAGGTGACGTCTCGGAGTGACTAGATTGTAAGGCGATAGATGACAGTTCGATCATCATATGGTCATAGTGATGACTGGTCGATTGCATAGGCATATTGTGAGACAATTTGTCGGACAGTGACCATTTATAGAGTCCTTTTGTTGCTAGGTCGTGGCGAGGATTTCTATTTATTCCTTCGAGTCAATTCTTTAGACTGGTGACTATTTGTCTGAGTTGGTACGGTTTTCCGGTGGCTTTGGTTTTTGTTCTAGGTCGCACCGTAAAAGGAGGCCGATGAGCATTTTCTCGGGTCATTGTGATCTCAGATCGAATGAAGAAAATAGGTCAACAGGATTGTCCTTATAAGTCATATTTTATCTCAAGGCCACTCGAGGAGAGATGACTGTGAATGCGTGGCCACGCTCGGATGAGATCTATAGTAGATTATCCGATCAGACAGTCATTCTCCTAATCGAGGAAACCACTTTATGATATGATCACATGCAATAACGACCTGAAAGACATCTTGCATTGAGTGGGAGATATTATTGGACAAGAGAATTGGTAACGCACACTTGTGTCAGACAAGTGGGAGATTGTTGGAGTAGTGTCCTCCACAATGAGTGCGTTTACATATTAAATCTCGTAAAAGGAATATCGGGGATTTATTTATTTATTTGTCACCGTCATCGTTAATCGGTAATGATTGGCTGACTAGAGTTTGACATTACTGTCGTGTGACGGCGGTGATCAGCTGATCCCTTTAGGTCACACCTATAGGATAACACCCAAATAGAATAAATTAATTGTTTGTATGAGATACGAAATAATTAATTCCTTGTATTATTTGACTCTTAGTTAGTCACATAAATGTATTATTTGATGACGAGTTACGAACTCGGGATAAATAGATTTATTATTTAATTATGAGATATTTAAATAATAAATGATTATAATTTATTAATTAATTGTTAATTAATTAATTTTATACGATATGTGTATATGTTTTGAGGTAGAATCTATTAGCTATTAAATTTTAGAAGAGGTTGTAAAATTTAATAGCTAAATGGGTTAATATTGACACATTGTATGTTGATAAAATGGTCTTATGATTACTTAATGGTTAAGTAGTTATTTGTAGTTAATTTATATTATTTAAGTGTTAAATAATTAAATTAATATTTAATTATGTAAGATAATTAAATATAAGACTTATAAGCATTTGTGGGGCAAATGTCGAAAACCAAAATGGACACAAATTAGACAACATATTCCGTTTTTTGTGTAGGCTAACAAGTGTTCATTTTGGTGGTTTTATTCAATAAAGTTTGTCTCCATAATTGTCTATATATACCCAAACATTCACCTAATTCATGAGTGAAAAAAATTTGAAGAAAAATATTGGTCTCTTAGCTCACTTTGGACGGTTCATTAACATCACTAGGAGACCATTTTTTCTTCTTATTTTGTTCATAATTTTTATCTTAAAACACATATAAAAACCTAACTAATAATATTATCAAAGTAATAATATTAATTAGTACATCAAAATACAATATACAAGGTTACTACTATTATTAACTAGTTATTAATTTTAGTAGTATATTTGGGTTAATCTTGGGTGCCACCAAAGGAGATTACCTATATTGGTAATTGGTGTTCTTGGAGGATCATCTAAGGTAGAAAAGCTCAAGAACTATAAAGGTAGGAGACCTTTGTAGTGCCCATATTTGCCTTATAGCAATGTAAGGAACTTTTGTCTTAAGGTGGTTTAAAACCATCCTTTATTCATTTCTTTTGCATGCATGTAGATTTAGACCATTGTTAATTAATTTGTAATTTTAATATCATAAGATGAGTATTAATATGGTCTAAATAACTAACAACTTTATTAGGCCGCCTCAACAGCAGTTGCAACAGGTGCAGCCTTCTCCTCAGGCTTCGAGCAGTGATATGTCAGATATTAAAGCTATGTTGCAACATCAAATTGCTTCTTCACAAAAGTAGGAAGCTCTTATTGCTCAGTTGTTGGCTCACAATAAAGTCTTGGACACTCAAATTGTCTAGTTATCGAGCCAAAATACAAGTAGGCAACAAGGTGCGTTGCCGTGTAAGCCTGATAAGCCTCATGAGACTGTTAATGCGATATATCTGCGAAGTGGTCTTGCATATGATGGATCAGAGATGCCCCGGGTGAACAACGAGGTTATTATTGAGGATCTGGATGCTGATACGGAAGATGAATGTGCTGACGAAACTGCTGAAAAAAGTTGATCGACAGAAATTTTTGGTCGATTGACTAAAACTTCTGATATGAGCAATGTGGAAATCGAAATTAGTCGATCGACTGACCAAACTGGTCGATCGACTGGTCCTTTTAGTCGATCCACTGACCAAACTGGCCGATCGACTAATTTACCAGACGGAGTTGCTGATTCGTCGTCTATTGCTTGTAAAACGCGTTCTACTGTTGATATGGCGTCTATTTCGGATGGAGGGAAGAGTAAAGATGTCGAGCCACCTATTGCGATTAAGCTTCCCTTTCCGGCCCGACAGCTGAATACAAAGATTGAGCAGCAATTCGGGAAATTTTTGAAAGTCGTGAAGGATCTGCAGGTAACGGTACCTTTCACTGAACTTATTACTCAAATTCCCTCATATGCTAAATTTATGAAAGAAATTTTGTCTCGTAAGAGGAATTTTAATGAAGTATAAGCTATTGATTTTACTGCGGAGTGTAGTGCGCTCCTACAAAATAAGTCTCCACTCAAATTGGCTGGCCCAGGTAGTTTTTCTATCCCCTGTTTTATAGGCACCCATACTATTGATAATGCTTTATGTGATTTGGGTGCCAGCATCAGTGTCTTACCTTTGTCTTTAGCACAAAAGATACGCTTGACTGAGTTTAGATGCATAAATATGACTGTCCAAATGGCAGATCGTTCCTTGTCGCGTCCATTAGGAGTCCTAGAAGATGTTCCTGTACGGGTAGGGAAGTTCTTTATACCCGTCGATTTTATTGTTTTGGACATTCCTGAGGATACCCATACCCCTATTATCTTAGGGAGACCATTCTTGCACACTGCTGGTGCAATTATTGACGTAAGAGCGAGGACTCTCACATTTAAAGTGGGGGTGGGGGGGGGGGGGGGGGGTTGAGAAGCTGACCTACACCCAATATAGTGCCCGTAGGGCACCTATGCAAGTTTTACCTTGACATGTTCATTTCCCTTCAGACTGTTTATTGCTAACCGTTGACCTTACTTTGGATCGTTGTAAACCGCGGTGAACCGACCGTCCTAGCTATTTCTCTCTTACTTGAATTCGTTTATAATTTACTTTCTTTTGTTTGCTACCTTAGTTATTAGACAAACCCATCTCAAAACCCCCAATTTGTGACTCAGACAGACTTAAATTGACATTTAGATTTGCAAACAGCCTCCATGTGGATACGATCCCGACTTCCTTGTTGCCTTAGTTTAGGCCAGTTGGTTTATTTTTGGTAGGTATACGATTAGCTTGTCATGCAACACAAATGGTTTAGGCCTCAGGTAATGATTCCAATGCATCAGGGCTCTGATGATAGCATAAAACTTCTTGTCATAGGTAGAGTATTTCAGTTTAGCTCCATTCAACGTCTCACTGAAATAAGCTACTGGCTTTTGAGCCTGAACTAAAACTGCTCCAATGCCAACTCCACTGGCACAACACTCTACCTCAAATAGCTAATCAAAATCTTGTAGTTTCAAGATAGGGGTCTGGCACGTTAACTTCTTGATCCTTTCAAAGGACTGCTGAACATTATCAGTCCATTGAAACTCTCCCTTATTCATACACTCAGTGATTGGTGCTACAACTTGTGGACATGGGCCACCCGCGCCGCGCGCACCTGCGTGTTGTGTATTCGAGGCAGCGACACTTCTCCCACGGAACTTTGGTTTGCCAAAGCACGTCATGGGCCGTTACCGATTTGTGAGGCATTGAAACCGGTGAAAGGTTGATTAAGCCTGCATTTGTGGAGTCGCCACCAATTTTTATGGAAAATTTGAACCATTCGAATACCTCGTGTCATGTCAAGACACAAAGTAGTGACATGAATACTAAGAACTCGTTACCCTTAGCATTCTATGTCTAGAATGACTCTCGTGATGCCAATGAGCACGGATATTCACAGAGATCTTGAGTAAGGGGTGAAGGTACGTATTAGGAAGTTCTTTTACTGAACACCTAATCCCGCCCGCCTCGATGACGGCCTTTACTAATGATTAGGGAAGTTATTTAGATTTGATATGTTGTTGATTATATGCATGCAATGCAACATCCACAGATTAATCCTAGCATGAGAATTAACTATGTCGGTGAACAAATAATTTAGGGATTAATTATGTCGAAATTGAGATTTAGAATTGATTACATGTGAAAACATACATAACAACGAATAAATGAATTACAATAATTAAATAATAATTAAATTACAATAATTACAACTCTGATCTGATTTACGTAAAAAATACACTTAAAACGGAATTTCGAAGATGAAAATAGAGGAAAAACAAAAGGTTAGAAGTTAAAGTAATAAAATAGGTCAGGTTAGGGGTGATACTACGATTATTAGTTAATTAAACACGTAATTAGAAGCTACGTCCAAGCGAGAAAGAGTTCAGGGACAGAAACCACCTCAGAACAGGCGCAGCATCTGCTGCGTCCTCTGGAAGAGGCGCAGCTCCTCCTGCGTTTGTTCTTGATTTGGGCTCTGTCTGTGAAGTCAGAACCGCGGCTTGTTAATGTTCATTGGTAATTTTAAGATCAGTTATGGATTGGGAACTCGAGTAAAAGTGATTTAGCAGGTTTTATACATCTGGAACTGTCATAAAAGCGACAAAAACAGATTAAAACGAATTAATACAAGTTAGATTTTATTTACGGTGTTGGAATTAATTTATTTGCTAAACGTGGATTTAAGATGGTTGGAAAACAAAACAGAAGAGAATATGAAAAGTATGTACAAAATACGAATCCCAGAAACTTGATATGAACAAATCGAGTTCCTAAAATCTGGGTTTGATTTAGCGACGAAAATCCGTAAATATCGAATTATAAGGGATTTAAGTCTAAATAAAAAGTTATGATTAAAAGGGAATTATTAAAAGAAGTTTATGTACTGAAAGATGAAAGAAAATAAGAAAATAAGACGAAAATGACAAAACAATGGAAACTCGAGGAAGAAGAAGAAGAGTAGGAGCAACAAGCAGCCTCTGGAAGAGGCGCAGCTGCTGTTGCTGCGTTTCTTCTCGACGTCAGATCTCCACTGTTTTGTAAATACGGTTTTGAAAGGTGGTTTTTAAAATCGGTTTTAAATGTACTTTTTACGTAAATCTTACATTAATTGATACAAAAGTAAAGAAATAAAATAAAAGTGGGATTTACACCCTCAGACTTACATGTTTGACGAAACAAGATTGACTAAGTTAACGTTAGTGATTGCTTGACTCAAATGTATGTAGAAAGTGCCCTCGTCGGAGGATTTTAAATCGATTGATTGATTGATGTGTAGTGGTCAAATTGGTCGGTGTATGTAACGTGACTGGTACTCAGAATGATCTGAGCTTACCCGGTCGATTGATCAAGCACGTAGGCGTCGAAAGCTTAGAGCAAGCTCTAGAATGCAAAGAGAGAAGAGAAGGGTGGACACTCGCGTGAAAACTATGGAGACCGGAGGTCTATATTTTTACCAAAATATGTAAAAGAGTTTTGGAATGACATAAACATTGGAAAGAAATCACGGAAATATTTCGTAAATAGCCAAAAAGGGCTGGAGAAGAGGCGCAGCAGCTGCTGCGGTTCTTCCAAGAGGCGCAGCATCTGCTGCGTCATTTCCCCAGAGGTTTCCTCCTCCGGAAGAAAGATTTCCGCGTTTCTCTTATGGAATTGCGGTGGATCTATACTTCCTTATTCTGTAAAATATAATATACGGAAGATATTTTACCAGAAGATTTAAAATTTGATTGGGAATAAATATCTAGAATATTCTAGAACATTCCGACTCAGCATTTTAAACGGTTTCTTAGAAAATGAAGCGGTTTTTGACCCGGACTCCAAATGAACTCTAATTACTGTCAAAATGTCTGTATCGGTGCGTAGATGACGACCAAGGGGTAGACTCGAGTGTTTGAGCTATCACCTGACGATAAACTTACGAAGTGTCATAAATCATTCCGTGTACTAAACATGCGGCCCAATCATCACTGGGTGGTTGGCGGAAGGTGTAGAAATGAGGTGTCTACAGAGCCCCCACTTTGACTAAGGCTTAGACAAGGCGAAAGTCAAAGTATAGCCATCAGTTCAATCGAAGATTACAACCTGAAGACTATGGCAACGAAAGGCGGCTCAAGGTGTCTGAACCAAGGACATGTCGTCGGGAACATTTTAGAGTCTATCGACTATTGGGGATGGCCGTTTAAAGTCCATTAGACTACGTAATGAAGCTCGCCAGCCAGAAGAAGAAACCATACCTAGGACACCCCTGGGTGAAACGGGACTAAAGGCGTTTTGGCGAATCTTTTGGTCTGAAGAGAACTTGGTGTCTGAAGGCATTAAGATTATGAGGGTTAGCAGGACGTTGGGAGCCACTATTGGATAATATGCTTGCATCGGTCTCAAGCGAACTATGTTTCTGAGAAATTCGGGGGCTGTGAATGGCAACGAAATCTCACTTGGGGAAACATATAATGTCTTGATTGTCAACAGCAACACTGCAAAATATCGCTGGAGACGTATATATTGATGACTAGGAACATCTTGATCGTCATGAGCAACACTGCAAAATATTGCTGAGGGATTATATGGATGACTCTGTCGGGATTGAATTATTATTGGGGGAATATGCTTGTGTGTGTTCTCAAACAAACTCCACTTCTTGAGAAATACATTGGCTAGAATGAACTCTCGCTGGGAATATAAATATATTGACAAAGGTGCGTCTTAAACATCGTCGAGGAAAATGAAGAGGCTTGACTGATAGTGGCGCATCCTAAGTACCGCTGCAAATCGGCTCGGTTGTCGCAAGCGAAATCCTGATAATAAAGGATGAGCCCATGAACTGTGTTCAAAGGATCCTTGTTGGAAAATAAAATACTATGACGATTTTTCAATTTGTTAAAAAAAATGCGGGCCTGGACGAAAAGAATGCCCAAGAGAGCCAAGTGTATGATATAAGATGTCGGAGAAGAGGCGCACAAAACTTGGGCCCACAAATAACAAACTTATAACGAACTTTCAAATTTTGAGCTGAAGATTCGCTGGGGAATAGGCGCAGCAAAAGCTGCGACTTTTGGAAGAGGCGCAGCGAGTGCTGCGTCTTTTCTTAGGCTTGTCTCTATCTAGGTAAAAACCCGATTAAACCATTGTTTTCTTTTCATAAACATAAAACATAATTCTCTCTTAAATTCTCTCAAATTCCCAAAAATCTTGCAAAAACTTGATCGAGTTGTGCCATAAACCATGACTAATCGAGTTATGTATCTTATTCTTGCGTTAATTTGCGTTTTTTGCTTGAATATGATCGAAAAAATTAGGGTTTCATCTTCCCCTATTTCAAAAATTTGGGGCTTTTGTTTCAAATAGATTTGTCTTGCAAAATTGACATTAGAAATGGGTAAATGGCAATGTTAGGAACATAACCATGTATTCTTTTTGAGTTTTCGTCAAGTATTGAGCATTTGGGCGAAAAATGAGACGGTTTCTCGCTGTTTCGAATATTGCTTCGAAAATGACCTTAGGATTGTCCATATTTGATGAAACTTGGTGTTTTGGAACCCTTGTGTAATGGGTAAACTTGCTATCATGTCGAATTTTCAATTTGTGAAAACTCTTTCAGGACACTTTTTAGGGCATAATCGCTATTGTAGCGAAATACTGCCGAAAGTTTGACTCAAACCCGCAACAAGGCTTGAACTTAGACTTGAATTGCCCCAACCTACCACATGTGTGGCCGGGTTTTTAAATAAATGGCCAAAGATGGCGAGAAAAACCACTTTTAATGTTCGAAAATGCTTGAAACGACTTCAAAGAGGCTTGTCATGGCTTGACATGGCTTTGTTTGTCTTGACTTCGCAGGTGACCTGCCTTCTACGTCGGGGAGAGAACCCATGGACGTGGAATTCGACCCTTCTCGTGCTCTCGTGGTGGGAGAGAGACAGGAGGAAGAGCTCGTGGGTGCACCTGAGTGGGCCGAGAAATGGGATGGTAGACATCTCATTTGGGCGGCAGAGAGCCACCTATCTTACAGGACGGCGAGGAGTTTGGTAAGTTTTGAGCTTGTTATTTCCTATTACCTCTCCTATTTATTTGCCGTTTCATTTCTCATTTGTCTTATGCTACAGATAGCTTTTGCTTTGAATTGATACATGAGGTCGGGAACTTGAGGTCCTTTTCTGGTTACACGACGATGATGGATGCCTTCGAGAAGCTGTCGGAGGAGGAGAGGCCATCATCGAGCTGGGAGCCTTCGGGGCTTTGGTAGGAGCCTGGAGGGCGATCAGGGCAAAGAAGATTCGGGCTAACCTTATCCTGATTCGAGCTTTTCTGGATCGGTATTAGGACACGACCTCGACTTTCCATATGCCTTTTGGAGAGGTCGGGGTCACTTTGGAGGACTACGGCATGATCTCAGGTCTGCCGTGTGGAGAGGAGCCCTTGGTGTGGCCGTTGACGGCCATGAGAGTAGACTCGGCCGAGGCAAGGAGGCTGATTGGTTGGAACCTGGCGGCGAGTGCTGCCAGTGTTCCCGGGTTGGTACCGAGTTCCTACGTCAGGGTGTACTTTGTAGGTAGGGTCCCGGCGACGCTGACAATAAAATGGAGGAAGGTGCCTCCTCCTCCTTTTACTGCTGAGCAGAGGGCTCGTATGTGGTTATGGTGGTTCTTGTCTTCGATTTACCTCGGAGACAAGGGGGAGAGGCTGTCGACAAAGCTTCTTCCCTTTCTTGCTGACTTGAGAAGCCTAGGTCGTTAGGAATGGGTTAATCCTGGCTTTGCGGTCTTACTCCTGGCTTTGCGGTCCTCACCCGTTACATGAGGGCCATCGTACGTCTGGAGCTGATGGAGAAGGGGACTTCTCCTGCCACTGTTGGTCCTGGACTCTTGTTGGAGGTATGAACATTTCCTTTGAATTATGAAAGATCATTATTTCTTCATTTCTTTATTTCTATTATTGTCTTCGTAGAAAATAATTATTATACTGTTTGTAGGTGTTTAGGTATTTTTACCCAAATTGATTAATCAGGGTCAATGTAGTCTATATTCGTTGGTCGATTGTATGATGATTCGTATGTCAATAAGTAAACGGAAAAAATAAAGTACGTAATGTAAATTGACACGTAAGATTTTGGTGACGCGGAAAACCCAATGTGGAAACAACCGCGGGAGGGACGGTACCCTGCCAAGTATTGCACTATATGAATTGGAGGATGATTACAATTATGGCACGAAGCTAATCCTGCTGGCCCTAGGCGTCAGGCCTGCAAGATCCAAAATGAGCGTATATTATTTGCCGAGATGTGATCTTGAATGTTGTTGTATGAATGAATACAGATGTGTTTAATGTCCTTCTTGATTTGCTTCCTTGGCTATTTATAGGGTAAGAACCCTAGACATACCCTACCTCGAATATGGAAAGGGAATATTATTTCCATAAGGACTTCTTTCCAAACCCGGACTCCCTTGCCAATTCTCTCCGATCTCCCTATCTTCTCCCTAACTTCTCCCTGGCACTCCTTTCCTTAACACGGGCACCTTCTATGACGGGCTCTTGATCCTCCTCAAGCCCATTTCCCCTTTTCTTGACCCCGGGCTCCCTTCCTCCTTACCACTTCTTTCATAATCTTTATCTTATCCAATGGGCCTTCTTTATTGTGCTATTTTTAGCCCAAACAGTTTGCCCCAAATTTCTTGCGAAGTACGCTTTCAAGTATCGAGCAAGGAATTTTACGTAACCAAATACTAAACCCTACGCCGTCTTTTTACTCCTTCCCATGCAATCCATCATTTCCAGCTGCCCTACTCCTCTTTCTCTGCACCCAACTCCCTCTCTCCTCTTTATAACCCCAACGTCCCTCTTCCACTCTCATTAATCACTTCAAATCATTTCAAAAACTCTTCTCTCTTAAACCCTCAATCTTCCTTCTCCTTTATTCCTCGCCGGCTTCACTGTTTCCCTTCTCCGTCTCCATCTCCAGGTAACCCATCCTCTCTTCTTCTTTTAATCTTCATTTTCTCTCTCTACCATGGGCAAAACTCGTCAATCCTCCACACCCTCTGATCGTAACCTCGACCCCATTTTTCCTTCTCGGGGGATTTTCAAGCACCCCCACGACTGTGACTCTGCTTTAACGCCGGCCGACATCCCCATGATTAAGAATCTGCTTGGTCTTGGTGACGGGGTGGATATCGCCATATTATGGGCGCTGAGCGCTGGCAGGCATCATATTTTCGTGCATACTCTGCTGCATCTGCTTTCATTGAAGGCCAATAATATCCCTGTCTGAGTGCTTTATTTGTCAGACTCCTGCCCCCTGCATGGTTTCCACATTCGCCACTGTGGAGAGCATGTAACACAGTCTGTGCTTCTTCCTTGTCCAGGCACCGTAGGTAGGGGCCTGCTAGCGATTTTTTGAATAATATATCATCAATAAGTATGAATCTGGAGGCCTTTATTCTAAAAGCTCTTACTTCCTTCTTATCATCTGCGACTTGTTATGGCGCAGCCTATCTAGGTAAGGTGTGCGCGCCGATCATCTGCCGGATCGGCTACACGGTCGGGCGTCTGCTGTTTGACCGAGAGCTCTCACCTTCCTCTCAGAATCGCTTGGATTTCCTTTTCGCTTTGTGGATCCTCCGTTCACCCCTGTCTATTCCGTCGCATACGGATAGAAGGTTCCAAAGCATGTGTGCTATTGGAATGCTTTGGGATGACTCTGTTGGTTTGAATGTTTCCCCCGTGGTTGCTAGGGCGTCCCGCTTCCACGTTCGATCTCTAGGGACCTGTTTAAGCTTGAAAGTTTTGAATTTTTGTTTTAATTCCTTTGCTACTTTTAGGTATGCTATCATCTTCGAATCTCTGGCTATAAACTCATCATTCACGTGGTTGACTATTAACAGGGAGTCACTTTGGATATGAGCAGTGTCGACCCCGACTCCGTGCTAGCTTCATTCCCAATATCAAGGCCTCGTATTCTGTTTCATTGTTGGTTGCCTTGAATTCACATCTTACGACTTGCGCTATCGGATCTCCCCGTGGTGATCGCACTTAATCCTACACCTGGCCCCCTTTGGTTGGAGGCTCCGTCGATATGCATCTGCTAGACTTCAGTCTGCTTGCTTCCTTCTAAAATGAGGATCTCGATCTCGCGGATTCGGATGGCTAGACCAAGTCGACACACGAAGTCGGCCGATTGCTCGTGATTTGATTCTTTGTTCGGGTCGTATTGGATGTCGTATCCACTGAGGTGTACAGACCATTTAGACATTCTTCCTGATAGCTCAGGCCTCCTCCTTATAGCTTTTAGCGGGTAGTTTGTCACAACATGTATGCTGTGTGACTCAAAAATAGGGACGCAGTTTGCGAGATGCTATTACCAATGCTATTACTAACTTTTCAAGGGATGTGTACTTGGTCTCTGCCGACAGTAGGGACTTGCTTACGTAGTATACTGGCTTCTGCTCCTTTTCTTGCTCTTTGACCAGACAAAGACTCACGCTACTTCGTGACAATGACTAGTTATAAGAATAATGGTTCTCCGGCTTTGGCTTTGACAGCGATGGGCGGGTCTTGAGATAGTGCTTCAGGTCTCTCGAAGGCTTGCTCGTGTTCGGCGGTCCATTCAAACTTCCGGCTTTTCCTTAGTACGTCGTAAAATAGCCTCGTATTTGTCGAAGATCTAGAAATGAACTTGTTCAGGGGTCGCTACCTTTCCACTAGTCTTTGAACATCCTTAGGTTTCTCGGGTGATTCCAAATTGTAAGACGACTTTGATTTGCTCGATGCTGGCTTCTATTCCTCTCTGAGTTACAATATAGCCTAAGAACTTGCCAGAAGATACCCCGAAGGTGCATTTAGATGGGTTTAATTTCATCTTGTATTCCCTGAGGGTGCTGAATGTTTCTGCCAGATGCCGCATATGATCTTTGGCCTTCTCTGATTTCACCACCATGTCATCAATATACACCTCCATTGTTCTTCCTATCTGCTCTTTGAACATTCTGTTAACCAACCTTTGATATGTGGAGCCTGCGTTCTTTAGGCCGAACGGCGTGACGTTGTAGCAATATATTCCTCTCTCCGACATAAATGCTGTCTTCTCTTGGTCTGCAGGATCCATCTTGATCTGATTGTATCCACTCCATGCATCCAGAAATGTTAACATCTCGTGTCCAGCTGTTGCATCTACCATTGCATCAATATGAGGCAGCGGGAATGGATCTTTAGGACATGCTTTGTTGAGATCAGTGAAGTTCACACATACTCTCCATTTCCCATTCTTTTTAGGTACCACCACTACATTAGACAACCATTCTGGGTATTTCACTTCTCTTATCTTCTTTGCTGCCAGCAGGCTGTCTACTTCCTGATTGATTACCTTATTTCTCTCTGCTGCAAACTTTCTCCTTCTCTGCTAGATGGGTTTACATTTTGGGTCCACGCTAAGTTGTGTGCTATGATGGATGGATCTATGCCTATCATATCATCGTGTGACCATGCAAAGCAATCTATTTTATCTTGTAAGAACTTGACTAGCTGCTGTCGTAAGCTTCCTGTACATCCTGCTCCAATGAGCACGGTTCTCTCTGGGTGCAGCTTGTCCAGGTTAATCTGATCCAGCTCTTCTGCTGGAGGTTCGATGTATTCGTCCCGGATAGGTCGTCAGTAATTGCTATGCGGGAGGGTGGCGGTGCACTTGAGTGCCTTCTTATAGCGACCTCTCAGCTTCCTCCTGATCTCCTCTTATCGTTTCTACTCCCCATGGGGTGGGGAACTTTATGCACTGGTGATATGTTGAAGGGACTGCTTTCATCTGGTGCAGCCATGGTCTTCCTAGGATGACGTTGTAAGTAGAGGGGCCATCTATAACCAGGTACCTGACTTGCTTGTTGACTCCTCCCACATAGGTGGGGATGATTATCTCACCTAGCGAGTGGTTTGTTTCTCCGCCGAAGCCTACTAGCGGAATAGTCTTCATCTGTAAATCCTTCTCGCTGAATCCCATGTTTTCTATGGTTTTCAGCATGATTAAGTTGACCGAGCTTCCTGTATCTACCAAGACCTTTCTTACTGTGCAATTGGCCATTGACAAGGTGATAATAAGTGCGTCATGGTGTTCTCGTTCATCGTATGTATCTCCTTCATCAAAGCTTACTGCTGGCAGGTCGTTGTGAGAAATTCTACAAGAATTAGCTGGCCTGTCTCCTTTGATTTCGGTGGCATGTCTCTTAGCTGCTGAGTATGTCAGGCCGCTTAAGTCTGAGCCGCCTGTTATCATGTTTATAATTTTAGTGCATGTGGGTGGGTCTGCCGGCTTGGCGGAGCCTACCTTATCCTGCTGCTTGTCCCCACGTGGTAATAGGTGGCTCAGCTTTACTTGTTCGTACAGGCGCTTGATCTCTCTCCTCAATGTGTAGCAATCCTCAGTGTTGTGTCCGATATCATGATGGAATTCACACTTCTTCTCTCATGTTTTCCATAGCTTTCTGAAGATTTTCCACGCCGGCGAGCAGGATCTGCGTGGGACTGGGCGGCGGAGTGACGCCTGAGGTTGATGTTCCTTTGTCTGATCTAATCTGAGTCGAGACAGCAGGGGTCCTGGGAGGTAGAGAGGCTTTTGTTGTTGGTATGATTCTTGAGGTGTGTCCGGGAGCCTGCGTGGCCACTATCGATGTTGGACTTTGGGTAGACGGTGGTGGTGGCGATGGTTGCCTGCTCCCTGACATGGCTTCAGATACTTGCTTTTCCATTGTATATCTAGAATATCAACGATTGACGACCACAATGCCCCACGGTGGGCGCAAAACTGTTTAGGTATTTTTACCCAAATTGATTAATCAGGGTCAATGTAGTCTATATTCGTTGGTCGATTGTATGATGATTCGTATGTCAATAAGTAAACGGAAAAAATAAAGTACGTAATGTAAATTGACACGTAAGATTTTGGTGACGCGGAAAACCCAATGTGGGAACAACTGCGGGAGGGACGGTACCCTGCCAAGTATTGCACTATATGAATTGGAGGATGATTGCAATTATGGCACGAAGCTAATCCTGCTGGCCCTAGGCGTCAGGCCTGCAAGATCCAGAATGAGCGTATATTATTTGCCGAGATGTGATCTTGAATGTTGTTGTATGAATGAATACGGATGTGTTTAATGTCTTTCTTGATTTGCTTCCTTGGCTATTTATAGGGTAAGAACCCTAGACATATCCTACCTCGAATATGGAAAGGGAATATTATTTCCATAAGGACTTCTTTCCAAACCCGGACTCCCTTGCCAATTCTCTCCGATCTCCCTATCTTCTCCCTAACTTCTCCCTGGCACTCCTTTCCTTAACACGGGCACCTTCTATGACGGGCTCTTGATCCTCCTCAAGCCCATTTCCCCCTTTCCTGACCCCGGGCTCCCTTCCTCCTTACCACTTCTTTCATAATCTTTATCTTATCCAATGGGCCTTCTTTATTGTACTATTTTTAGCCCAAACAGTAGGCGTGAGTGTACTCCTACTTTCCTAGCTTTGCGCCCAAGAGGACGGAGCCCGAGCCGAGGGCGTACCCTGTCGTGAGGGAGTAGGTGGTATGCCATAGGAAGAGCCAACGCTCTTGTTACGATGTTTATCGGAGGGGCGTGAATGCCCCGACGTTGGACAACGTAATTGCCTTCGATCCTTATTTGATTACTTTTCTTTTTTTGTCTTTTATTTAGAAGTGATCATAGAAATGACCCCTTCCCGATTTGAGCCGATCATAAGAATGACCCCTCGTTTTCTTATTTTAGTGGGTGCCTAGACCTTGGGAGAGCTACCCTGAGGCTCCGGCTTTTGTGGCTGAGGTCCTTCGTCCCAGGAGCTCGAGCCGGTTGTTGCTGACGACGCCCATGGGACCTGTGTGGTACTTGGGCGAGCGTTTGACTCGACACTGCGCCCGTGACACCTTTACGGTCCCTATTGATCCTCCACGGACGATGTTTAGGGAGCCTTCTACGGCTGAGAGAGTGGCTGACTTGGCTGAGTTCGTCCGTCAGAGGTTGGCATACTGGCCGATTGTGGTAAGCATTTTTACCTTTTTACTTGTTTTTGAATTTATTTGTTGAATGAAGAACGATCATCAAATAAAGAGTCATTTGAACTTTGTAGGACAAAGAGGTGGTAGGCGTCGAGCCCCCACCTTACCCAGAGACACTGCAGTACACTAACGCGACGGGCATAACGACAATCTCGGAGATCCGCAACTTCGGCGAGGAGGTGACAGACGCTGGCTTGGAGGAGTGGCTGTCTTTATTATTTTTATTGTATAGGAATGCATTTTCTCTTTTTGAACCTTCTTTTGTATTTGAATGCAGGTGGCACCGTCCAGGTACGTAGAGCTGTGGAGGATGGCCAACCGGCTGCGAGCTACGGCCATCGAGGCACTCATAGGTGGCCCGAGACGACAGGTATGAACCTCCCTTTCCTTTTCTTATTTGTTTTTTTGACATTTCGAATTTTGTTGCAACGAAATGTTACTTCATTTTATTGAAATGAGGCATTTCTCCATTTTTCGTAGAGAGAGCGTGACCTGGAGCGGGAGCTGGCACAGTCCTGGGAGGAGACGTCTCGTTTGATGAGAGAGCTTGAGGCCAGGGATGTCGAGATTGCTGCTCTTTAGGTGACCGTAGCTGAGCTGAGGAGTCGCTAGGACTAGCTGTCATTTTTTGTTGTTTTGTATCTTTGTACATTTTGGACTTTTCGAACTTTGTTTTGGGCGAGAGCCCCCAGTTTGATGTATATACTGTCTTTTGGTTGCGTATATAATGGCCTGAGTGCCTTTGCTGTTGTGTGTTTGCCGTTCCTGCAGGTTAGCTTTTTTAAAGACACAGGTTTGGCAGGCGACGGTTTGTGCCGTCATGCTGCCGAAATTTACATAGAACTTACAAGTAAAACACATAGCATATAGGTGGCCTAAATTGGCGCAAAATGAAGAAAAAGAAAAAAAGTAAAAAAAAGTGCCCGAAAATGAGCAAAATAAAAAATGACAAACATGCCCAGAAATGAGCAAAATGACCGAACGGTAGGGAGGGCTACCCACTAAAAAAATTTTTAAAAGAAATGTCTAAGTGTGAAATGTATGGAAAAGAGGAGTGAAATGATTTCCTCCCAAAAAAAAAAAAGAAATGAAAATGAGTAAGTGTGCGCGTTTTGGCAAGAATGTCGATTTTGCCTTGAAAAGCGAACCCGAAAAGGAAGGAAATATACAACTTGGTAATTTAGTCGAAATTACCAAATTGAGTTCCTATATGAATAGGAAACTTTAGCTAAAAGAAAAATAGGAAAGATCCGTGGCTGCCAGCACAAAAAAAGGACATCGGGAAGAGGCGCAGCATGAGCTGCGACTCTTTGAAGAGGCGCAGCAAATGCTGCGTCATTTCCCCAGTTTGTCAGTTCTCGACAGAAATTAGGAAACAACGAATAGTATAAATAGAGGCTTCGGGTTAGATTTTATTCACACAATTCCTTCTTCTATTCTTCCGTCTATTACATAAAGCTCACATATCCTCTCGAAAAATTTCCAAAAATTATAGATGCCTTTGAAAACCGTCTGAAGGAATGGACGAATGAGTTTACAAATATTGAGAAACATGACATGAGTGCTTTCAATTTAGGATCGATCATAAGTCTCAAGTTAGTGAAAGTGGTGAGGCCCTTCTTGGATGCTTGTCTTGAGTATTGGGACCCAGATTTTCACGTATTCGCCTTTTCGGAAGGTGAAATTTGTCCTTTTCCTGAAGAAATAGCCGCTATTGGAGGATGGGATCCAAAAAATGTACATGCTCTACCCCCTAGCTCTAAAGGCTTTAAAAATAAATTCAGGGATTTGCTTGGATTGACCAAGGCTGAGGTGGACCGTCTTGTGACTTCAAAAGGTGTCCGCATGTTTGACTTTGTCAATCTATTTATAAATAGGGAGGACCCTACCATTTCCTATGCTGCGAGGCGCAGGGCCTTCGAGTTTTGTCTACTTCATGGCTATGTCCTTCAAGGGCATGTTGATAAGGAGATGAGGGGTGATTTTCGTTTTCTGAGCATAGTATAGCAAATGGAGCTGCGCAGGAGCCCAGCATGCCTAGTTTCAGGGGAGACCATCCTTGGTTTGGATAATAGAAAGCCCAACCGCGAGCTTCCTTATCTTGAAAGTCCCATCATTCTGCATGTAAGAATCCAATTTTATATTCGACCATTTTTTTTGCTTGTTTCAGTTTTTTTTTGCTTGTTGGTCGATATATGGGTATTAATTCCCGTCCCCTTTTTGCAGGTTTGGCTGATAGGACGGCTGCAGCTTATTGAGCCCCCAGTTAATGTGAAAGGATATCATGCTCTATCAATTGCAATGAGAACTAGGCTATACATGGTGGACTTCACTTGGGTATGCAACTACTGGGAAAATAAGTTGAAGAGTGAAGGTGGCCCCTTGATCCGATGGATTGTGCCATGGTGGCACCTCAGGTCAATTACTAGAGTCTCGTCTTTGGATCCGACACGGTCAGTTCGTGTCCCTGGCTGGGAATTCAAGGTTTGCATTTTTTCGGAGAGATTGATGAGGCAAGTGGGCCTTAGGCAGAAAATTTCGAAGCTGGATACCGTTCCTCAAACTGCCTTGGCACATACTTCAGAGTCTTATCGAGAGTGGGTAATTCGGTGGGCCCAGAGGAACATGTGGTTCATACCAGTTCCGATTGGTTCCTTATGGGTATCTGACTCATATTTACAATGAAGAAAGGTTGGTACTCCTGAAAAGCGTGAGACGCTGAGGAAGCATGAGCCCGTGGATTATAAGATCCTCGAAGTAGCAAAGGAGAACCAAAAGTACTTGACTGAGGAGGAAGAAAAGGGTGGATTCCGAGTCGCTCGTCCGTTGAAGAAACTGAAAACCACCTCTGCCGAGAAGATGGTGATGGATTGAAATGGTAAAGCTAGACCGCGAGAACGACCGTTGGTGATTAGGTCGGAGATAACGCAAGAGCGACCGGCTCGTGGTCGAGACAATAAATATGACAAGGGTGACTAAGGCAAAGGGAAAATGGAAGAATAGCCTTAGTCATTTATTATGGTATTATTTATTATTATTTGGGTTATAATAAACAGTGGGTTTTTAGAATCCTAGCCTAGCATTTATTTTCGGCATTGTTATTTTATATGTATTCGGCATATTATTACTATTTATGGAACAATGAATAAAAGATTTATTTGTTAAGAAACTGTTATGATTTTTCTTTTACTTATCCATGTCGAATTTCAAATGCAAATGCAAATGTCCTTCTATTTACATTTTAAAATAATGGGTTGTATCCTGTGAAGGATTGCCTACGTATTCATTAGAAAAAATGAAATCAAACCCTGTGCATAGTTTGAGTAAATGTAAAAGAATAATTGTTTAAAGCAAGAGCTTGCAATGAACTTTAGAAAAAATAAAGCATGTGCTTTACTTACTCCTAAGGAAAGTACAATTCAATCTTGATGATGTGAGGATGACAAAATGTCGAAGTGCAAGAGCGGAATGACATAAGCTTTCTTTCAGCGGGCCAAAGGTCATTTTTATTTCGTGTTGCAAGAGCGGCACTTGCGTGTTACACGAGACGTGTTTTTGTCCTATGCTAAGGGTAGTATCGTTTCAGTTGGTCTAGGTTGGTTGGGTTAGCAAATTCATTCCCATCTACGTCTCTAATCCTAAACGCACCTCCGAGAGTATGGACTTGACTAAGAAAGGTCCGACCTAGTTAAGTTTAAACTTTCCTCGTGGATCGACAGATAGGAGAGCTCTGACTGATTTGAGTACCAAATCTCCTTTTTAGATGTTCCTGGGCTTAACCCGTTTATTAAAGGGTCGTTTGATATGCGCCTGATATATCTGCACATTATGTAATGCGCGCAACCTTCGTTCGTCCCAGAGGATGAGTTCCTCATATCTATCCTTATTCCATTCAGCTTCTGGGATTTGACGTTAGAGCAAAATGCGTAGGGATGGGATTTCTAATTTAATTGGTTGCACAACTTTCATGCCGTAAGTTAAAAAGAAAGGAGTAGCCCTAGTGGGCGTCCTAACTGATGTGTGATATCCCCATAGCGCAAAAGGTATTTTGCTAGGCCAATCTCGATAATTGTCGATCATTTTCTTGAGAATCATGACGACATTCTTGTTAGGTGCCTCTACCACGCCGTTAGTATGGGGTCTATATGGCGAGGAATGGTGTTGTTTGATTTTGTATTTAGCTAGCAATTGTGCAGCTTCGGCCTAGAAATGTGACCTGTTGTCACTAATGATTTCATGCGGGCAACCATATCGACAGATGATATTAGTTTGTATGAACTTTGCCACATGTTTAGCTGTAAGACCAGTGTAGGATGCTGCTTTGACCCATTTAGTAAAATAGTCGATAGCTACCAAAATGAAACAGTGACCTCTGGTTCCAGCTAGAGTGATTTTCCCAATGATGTCTATTCCCCAAGCGGAAAATGGCCAAGGAGATGTAATGGTGTAAAGCATTGAGGGAGGGACATGTTGCACATTTTCGAAGATATGACAATTGTGGCAATGTCTGACGTATTTAATACAATCTGACTCTATTGCCGTCAAGCAATATCCTAGACACGTGATTTTGTTTGCCATCATGGGTCCACTTATGTGAGGACCGCATTCTCCATCGTGAACTTCTTCCATTACTTTCTGTGCCTGTGAATGATCAAAGCAACGCAGGATGACACCGAGTGGTTTTCTTTTGTATAATTCTCTTTGCATAAGGAGGTACTGAGAGGCGAGTAGACGTATGGCGTGTTGTCCACTGTTGTCCATATCTGGTGGATATGTACCATTATGTTTGAAGTTTAGAATGGCTTGGAACTAAGGTTCATCTGGGCTTTCTTCTTCACCTGTAAGGAGGTGTATGTAGGCCGGTTCTGACCGCCGTTCGATGCATAAAGGGATTTCAACCATGTTGTTTGGCATATTAATCAAAGATGCAAGTTTTGCAAGAGCGTCTGCAAGTTGATTATCTTCATGAGGTAGGTGTAGATAAGTGACCTGATCGAAGAATTGGGCGACTTGATATATCCTAGCCTGATAGGGTGCTAGACTTTCACTTCAGATTTTCCAAGATCCCGTAACTTATTTAATGATCAAAGATGAGTCTTCGTGAACTCGAAGATTCTTAATGCCTAATCTCACTGCTGCTTGTAGACCAATGAGGCAAGCTTCAGACTCTGCTGCATTATTTGTCACCTCGAAGTCGAGTTTGATAGAAAGTCGTGTATGCTCGCCTTCAGGATAAATGAGCAACACTCCTATTCCAAATCCTCTTAAATTCGATGCCCCATCAAAATAAAGATCCCAAGAGTCTATACTGGTCTATAGGATGTCCTCGTCTGGAAATGACCACGTGTCTATTTCTTAGGTATCGTTGATTGGATTATCTGCGAAGAATTCTGCAACGGCGCGCCCCTTTATGACTTTCAAAGGTACGTACTTGAGATTAAATTCTGAGAGCATTAAGGTCCATCTTGCCAAACGTCCGTTGAGGACGGGTTTCTCGAAGAGGTAATTGACGGGATCCATTTTAGAATACACCTTGACAGAGTAGCTAAGCATGTAGTGGCGTAGCTTCTTTGTTGCCCACACAAGAGTAAGGCATGTCTTTTCGAGAAGTGTATACTTACTCTCGTACTCCAAAAACTTCTTACTAAGGCAGTAGATAGCTCTTTCTTCTTTTCCAATGGTCTGTGCGAGCATAGCCCCCATGGCCGTTTCAGTGACTGTGAGATATAAACCAAGAGGTTAATTTTATTGGGGAGGCATTAACACTGGTGGTTTGGCCAATATCTCTTTAATCCTGTCGAACGCCTTTTGACAGCCGTCGTCCCATATGGTATGATCTGTTTTCTTTAGCTTTTTGAAAATAGGTTCACAGATCATAGTGAGCTTCGATATGAATCGACTTATATACTACACTTTGCCTAGAAATCCTCTAACCTCCTTTTCTGTTTGGGGTTGTGGCATTTTGATTAAAGCTTTGATCTTGGATAGATCAATTTCTATCCCTCTCTAGCTAACTACATATCCTAGGAGCTTGCCTGATGTGACTCCGAATGCACATTTCTGAGGATTGAGCCTCATGTTGTACTTGCGCAGTCTTAGGAAGAATTTCCGAAGGTTATCGGTGTGTCCTTTTCTATTCTTAGATTTGACAATCATATCATCTACATATACTTCTACTTCTTTATGCATCATGTCATGTAGTAAAGTGGTCGCAGTGCGTTGGTATGTAGCTCCAGCATTGATTAGCCCGAACGGCATAACAGTAAAACAATATGTGCCCCACTGAGTGACGAAGGTTGTCTTATGCATATCTTCTATGGCCATTTTGATCTGGTTATACCCTGTATACCCATCCATGAAGGATAACAACGCGTGATCTGCTGTATTATCTATCAATATATCGATGTGTGGTAGAGGGAAGTTGTCCTTGGGACTCGCTGATGCGTGCATTTTAAATAGGTATTTTGTACTTCATTTGCACACATTTCTATGCATATTTAGTAGTGTTTAGCTACAAATGTCCCCTAAATAGGCTACTTTGGGTTGTCTTGTATTATTTTCAGGTATGAACCGAAGAGGAGCAAAATCAAGCTTAAAACATGTCCCTATGCATGAATTTAGGAGATGAGTTGAGTCGGAGCTTGGAAACTACTAATTGTGATGCGCAAAGAAGTAAGTTAGCTAGTCGAGCAAAGGAAGAGCTTCATATTACTAGTGCCTATTTTGAAGAGCCATATATCGAGTTCTACAACATATTTTCAGATTATTCTAATTGGAGATGAAAGCTTGTCATCTTAGCTTTCCAACGCCACCGGAAACGCTCTGTTTGCCCAACTAACGAAGAAATGGCAGCTGTTTTATGTTCAGTGCGCGAAGCAGGAATTATGCGCTGGAAAGTACTCGATCGAGTACTATCTTGTTTGATCGAGTCCTTTTTCTACTCAATCGAATGGTGCCTTTTAGATAAGCGTTCGATCGCGTGCCTAAAGTCCTCGATCGAGAGGTTTTAGCTTGGATTTGTTCGATCGAGTGATATAAAGTTGCTCGATCGAGTGACTAGCTTATATACTTGGGATTTTTATTCCGTGTTAGGTTTATTTTATGTTAATAATCACTTACCTTTATTAAGGAAGTCGGGATTAGGTTAAAAATATCTTATCATACTGTTTTACTCTTAATCATTGTTTTCTCTCTTCTTCTCTCTTCTTTTCTCCCTTTTTTCTCTTTTTCTCTGTTGAATGGTGCTTTTGCTCTTCTTTTGCCGAATTCTAAACTTCTGTAATTTCTTTACTCTCTCTATTTAATCTAGTTCTCTTTTGCTTATATCTTTTATCATGTCTACTATTATATCCTTTGTCATTGCTTTATTTATTATTATGTTTAGTTAATTCTCCTCCTAGGATTTAGCGGATTCAATGAGTTGATATTAGTTGCTAATTAGGTTTGCAGATCTGTTGCTTAAATCATGTCTTTTTTTATTAATCACTGCAATTAACTGTAATTAGCTGCTTGAGTCGACGCATTTAGCTAATTGATTTGGTAAGCCTTGACCTAGACCGGAAGGTTGGAATGGGTAAGACCTGCAGTGAATATTAGGATGCTTTACTGAGGGCGGAAGCTAAGCTAATAGTGTTTTAGGGTGAATTAAGATCGGAAGGAGATATTCATTGCCCCTTAGACCAATACAAGTGACCGATCTGTGACCTTAGCTGCAATTATCTGTCATTCATTGATGACCTGACAATCCTAGCTCTCTCTCTCTTTATCTTCTTTCGACCCTTACTTTTATTAGTTTAGTTAAATTACTCAAACCCCCAAATTGTGACCGTAGACAGACTGAATTAACGAGTAGATAGTGACAGCCTCCCTGTGGAGATCGACCCTACTTACCACTGACTTATGTTAGTAGTACTTAGGTATTTATTTTTGGTACTAAAACGACGGTATCACTCGCTTTGTTCAAGTCTTTGAAATTAACACAAACCTGAATTCGCCCATCCTTTTTGGGTACAGGGACTATGTTAGCCACCCAGTCTGAATACTCGGAAACTTTGATGAACCCGGCTTTGAATTGCTTATCGACTTCTTCTTTGATCTTAAGAGCCCACTCGGTCCTCATCCGATGGAGCTTCTGTTTTACAGGTTTGAAACCTGGTTTGATCGGAATGCGATGTTCTACAACATCCTTGTCGATCCCTGGCATGTCCTTGTAAGACCAAGCGAAAACGTCTTTAAACTCGTGTAGGATGTCGATTAAATTGGCCCTTTTAGTTGGGTCTAAGGTCGTCCCTATCCTAAGTTCTTGGGGTTCTAGTTCAGTTCCTACATTAATGAGTTCGGTGTTCTCTATAACTGGTGCCTCTTCCCCCTCTTGTAGTATCTCTTTGATTATATAGGGAGGTAATTCGACTGAGTCTGGGTTAGGATCATCCTCATTATCATCGTAAATAGAATTGCATTCAGAAAAACACAAGGAGTAAGCAGAATCAGATTTATTCATATTAAATTATGAAAAGAGTTGAAACAAAGAAGCCATATGTTCAGTAGTCAGTGGCGGTAAAGGGACAACTGCTGGGACATTTCCCAAGCTGCTGATACTATGTGGTGCTATGCTAGGAGAAACAACGGGATGGGGAGTGATGACAGAAGGAGACTCTCTAGCGACTTCTCTTGACCCAGACTCTGAGTTCGATTCTGACTCCGGCTCTGACTCGAATTCATCGTCTTCAGGTTCTCCTTTGAACATCTCTCCTTCTCCAGTAGTGACCTTGAAGAGCTTTCCTTTGTTGTTGGTCCATTTGATCGACTTTCTCCATCCTTTCTGCTGATTTGAGCTGGTGTTAGTAATTAGCGTTGTTGGGTTAAAATGGTCATCTTGTAGTACCATGGTAATGATCTCATCCTGCGCTTCTCTAACGAATCGGTCTTCTCTAAACAGAAGGCTAACGGCTTGTTCGTCTAGACAAGGTGATTGATGAGTTTTGACGGTAGGAACCGTTTTTGAAGGGATGAAGTAGCAATCATGGAAGACCTCGATTCCAGCTAGTTGTGTTCCCTTATAATGCCAAGGTTCGGGAAATCCGTGAAAGTATTTATGACTCCCCTCTCTGACGAAGTATCCATTTAGAGTAGGGAGATATGAACGCATCTGGATTCCTTTGTCTTTACGGTCTTGGAACTGAGTAAGCGGTTCTAAGGCTTCTGCTTTCGTGGGCTTGTATCCCAAACCTAATGGTATTCATTGAGAATTTCCTTCCTTATAAGGTGCAAATGTATTCTTCTTGGCAGGGTTTATTGGCATTCTTGGGAAGTATCCCTGGGACTTGAGTATGTGGTTGACCACTAAGTTGGAGTATGGGTTGAAGTATAAAGGCGCCAGCTCGCTCTCTATAAGATTTATGCTTTGAAATCCCCCAAGCTCGTATACTGGGTCTGTGACTACTTGGTTGCTTGGCATTTTCTCTATCACGGCCTTGATAGGTGATGAAGTGATCGTCAGTACTTTGCCATCTAGAGGAATCTTGATTTTCTGGTGTAAGGTGGATGTTACCGCTTTAGAAGCGTGAATCCAGGGCCTTCCTAGAAGTATATTGAAGGACGCCTCGATTTCCACTATCTTAAAATTAACCTTTCGCTCGATTGGCCATGTGGCTATAGCAAGGTTAATTAGCCCTACTACTTTACGTCGTGTTCCATCGTATGCTCGAAGACCTTGACTGGTAGGAGTCTAATCTAATTCTTTCATGACCAACTTGTTGTTGGATTTAGTGTCCTCCACAATAGTGCGTTTACATAATAAATCTTATTAAAGGAATATCATCAGATATTTAATTATTTGATCCTCGTCAGTTGATTAACGTAAATCGATAACGGTTGGCTGACTAGAGTTTGACGTTATTGTCGTGAGACGGCGGTGATCAACTGACCCCTTTCGGTCTCACCTAAAGGAACGAACCCCAATTGACAACTAATTAATTGTATGAGATACAATTTATTTAGTCCCTTGATTTATAGACTAAAAGGTTAGTCGATTATTTTTTAGAGAGATTTCGAGTTGCGAACTCGAGGCACGGCAGTTATTATTTAATTATGCGATAATTAAAAAATAAATTTTGGGAGAAGAGTTTTAGTTAATTAATTGTTAATTCACTAAAATTGTACTAATTGATTAATGTGATTAATATTAGTACGTAAATAATATGTGTAGCGGTACATGTATATTTACGGAGTGATTTAAACGAATTAATTATGGAATATTTAAACATGAAACGATGTTTAAAATAAAATTACACGTATTTGTGCGACAAATATAAGAACCAATATGGACTCGTAAATGGGCAAGTGAACCGTGTAAAATAGAGTTCTGGATGATTAGGAACATAATCATTTCACCTTACTTTATATTCTTCCATAAGTTATCTTATAATCTTTTTTGCATGTGATGTAAGATTGAAAAAAAAAAAAAATCACTCCCACACTCCACCTCCACCTCCACCTACCCGGCCTCATCCCCCATATACACTCTATCATTTGTTCATTTTTCACTACAACACTTGAACATTTGCATGTGTTTATCTATCTTCTCTCTAAAAATAATAACCATCATTTTACTAAGTTGTTAGTAAACTAAAAATAATAACTAAGATTGTTAGTATTATTTACATATTATCAAGGGTTTATATTTTACAAGTATCTAGTTAGTATTTGTAAGATAATTTGTGGGTGTAGTTCTTGGGTGCAACTTGAAGGAGACTTTCTTTTTGAAGGTTTTTCAAGGAGGATCATCCATATGTTTTTAGCTCAAGAACAAACTAGAAAGGTGATCTAGTTTGTGCCCATATTACCATAAAATCAATGTAAGGAAATTGTTTTTCCTTAAACTTTCATTTTTATGCTTTTATATTTGCATGCATGTTACATAGATCACCAAAATGATAAATTATGAGATAATTTAATTTTTATTAGAGAGTCTAATTTGGATCTATGATCTTTCAAGTGGTATCAGAGCTTAGACTTGTAATTTGCATGGTGATTTTAAGCATATTAATGAATTATGAGATAATTTATAAAAACTCAAAAATTGTGTTAGAAGAGGTTTTAGCACGAAATTTTTGGGACATGCATACCTACTGATCTCAAAATATTTGTGGTAAAGTTTGGTGATTTATGAAGTTATTTTGCTATTTTTAATGATTTTTGGTTGAAAATCGAGTCAAAATGCCGTATTTTTGTTAAAAATTGACTAAAAATAGTTACGAGTTGATTCGGGCCATAGAATTTTTATGATATTTCATGCATGTTTTCTACTGATTGTATGCAAAAGGTTGAAGGTTGGTTTGAAAATTTTTGCATATTTATTGATTTTATGATATAAAAGTCGATAAAAGTGAAATAAATTAATCATAATTTCAAAACAACTGATTCTGCCCTTGATAAATTTATGTACATTTAAAAATATTATTTAAATGTTAAAAGTGAATTTTAAAATGTGTTTTCACCTTGTTTTGATGTTTATTGGTTTTAGTGGTTAAAAACCGATAAATATCGATCTTTTTCTTCATAAATTTTATCCGGATTTTTTTGGGCTATTTTTCTGACATATTGGTGTTCTTGGGAATGTTCCAGAATACTCAAAATTTTTGTTTCAATTTTTTGGGTAATTGTTCAATTATTTTGGATTTTTACTTAAAAAATATGATTTTACCGATTAAATTAGCAAAATATCACCAAATCAAACTAATTATTCATCATAAAATTAGTGAAGACTAATTTTGAGGTTCAAAACAGTTTGGACAATTAGTTTGGACTTAAATGAGATTTAAGAGTTGATTATTGATTTTTACATGTTAAAAATCGATTAAATCCACAAAAACCAAGATGGATACCAATGATTGATAGATAGAGCGATTTTGGCATCATTTTATAGCATTTTTAAGCATATTTATTTAAGTTGAATGAATGATTGCCATTTATTTAAAGTATTTATCTTGTTGTACCTAGTATGGCCTAGTTTATTTTAATCGTTATTACCCGAAATGAATGGGAATATCGATTTGTTTGTAAATCTCGTATCGTCGGTTTGTAATTAATTAATAGTTTTATTTATTTTATTAATTAATGTATAATAGGAATAGATATGTAATTCATTTGTAATAGTTATTCTTACCGGCGTTTCCAAAAGACGGATTACATCGAGACGAAATCTATTTTTGGAAAGTGTTCCAAATCCCACAAGAAGGAGCCACTTTTGGAATGAAGAGGCAAGGGACCAAGGAGTTGGTTTCCGAAATGTAATAGACTAGATTTTATTAACTAGGTGGCCATACTAGGATTTAGTCATATGCTTACTTGTTTGCTTGTTTTTATTTTCGCGCATGCCAAAATCGCCATTCACATGCATTTTATTTTCACGGTTGTCAATTCACGTCATTTACATTCTCCGACTTAGTTCACTTATAGGGAATTTATGACTAAATTGAAAAGATCTCTCACATAACTAAAATTGAGATTAGCCTTACCAATTAGTAACACCTATGAATCTCTTGTTCATTAGAGTCATGCTCGCCCAAGCGGGGTGTTCTCTTTTTACCTTGGGTAAGTAGGATGGTAAACGGTTATCACACGCTAAAATTGGTTGGACTCAATGGGATATAAGACGGTCTTGTGTTCCGGGGCTAGTAGATGGATTTAAGGAAATTCGTCGACCAAGAGTTCTAGAGGTAGAATTAGTCAACGTGACTTACCGAATTTGCACAATTATGGGATGTTTCGCCCAAGCGATGCTCATTTTTGTTAATATTTGGGTCTTGGAATCATTTATATAATTTAGTGGGAGATCATTATATCAATGCTAAAACTTGTTAAACATGTTTTCACAAGTATTTTTTAAACAATGGATGTTAATTTTTCCTTTTTGTTGTAGCATTTTAATTCGCAATGGCAAGTTCATCAACTCCATCGACTACTTAACTAGGCAAAGATTCATGGCTAAGGTCCGTAATGGACAAATATATCTTAAAAGATGACGGTAGTAACTTTCTTAAATGGGAATCCAACATCAAAAGTGTCGCGTTGTCCTACAATGTGCTCACTTACTTGAGCGAAGCTCCTCCCATCGAGCCCGCCTATGATGACCATGTGAGGATGTCGAATGATATCAAGAATGTGTTGATATGGTCAATGTCCCCAAAGCTCAAGCTATCATGCATTTCGTTAAATGCGTACGAGATATTCACTCGTATGATCACTATGTTTTCACAAACACCTAAAGTCCGTCAATACGATACGGCGGCACGCTTCTTTGAATCTAAGCTTGAGAGGGGCCAAAAGGTTGGTCCCCATGTACTCAAAATGGTCGAATATGTCGACTTCCTAGAGCGTCTAGGGTGTAACATTCCTAAGACTCTTGTGGTGGATTGAATCCTCCACTCACTTCCCACCAAGTTTGCCCACTTTAGGGTAAATTGCAACATGAATGGCATGGATAAGAGTTATCATGAAATTCATGAACTCCTCACCCAAGCGGAGAGGGATATGGAAGCTAGAGGGAGTGACAAAGGGGATGTTTTAACCATGAAGTTAAAGAACATGTCCCTTGGAGTTAAGAAAGGAAAAGGGAAGGAAAAGTCCCAATTCAAAAAATCGTCAAAGAAACATGACAAGGGAAAGGGGAAGGTCGTTGTGAATGGCAATCCCAAGGCAAAAAGTGTCAAACTCTCCGAGGCCGAATGTTTCCATTGTAATGGGAAAGGGCATTATAGGAGGAGTTGTCCCAAATACTTGGAGGATCTCAAGGAAGGGCGTGTGACACCTATTGGTATGATTTCCTCTATCTATGTGATAGACGTTAATTATGCTTGCACTTCCACTTGGGTACTTGATACCGGATGTGGCTCTCACCTTTGTAATCATTTGCAGGGTTTAAGGGACGTGCGAGCACTAGCAAAAGGTGATGTGGATCTCCGCATGGGAAATGGAGCTAGAGTAGCCGCCGTTTCCGTGGGGACCTATGTGCTCACTTTAGCTAGTGGTCTAGAGTTGTATTTAAATAAGTGTTATTTTGTACCAACTTTAACCAAGAACATCATCTCCATTTCCGCGTTAGATGTGGAAGGCTTTTATTTTATGATTAAGGACAAGTGTTGTACTTTTTCTTTAAATGATGTGGTTTATGGCAAGGCCATTTCAATTGGAGGCATTTATGTTTTAAATGATGTTAATGACGTTTATCATGTAGAAACTAAAAAGCTCAAAATCGGTGATCCAAATGAATCCTACCTTTGGCATTGTCGTTTAGGGCACATAAAGGAAAGACGCATAAAGAGACTTGCTTCATCAAAAGTGCTCAAACCATTTGGTTTTGAATCTTATGGTACATGCGAGTCTTGCCTTCTAGGCAAGATGACTCGTGCACCATTTGTGGAAAAAGGGACACGAGCTAGTGAGGTTTTGGCTCTCATACATACGGATATGTGTGGACCATTAACCATCACCGCTAGAGGAGGTTTTCACTACTTTATTACTTTTACTGATGACTTAAGTAGATATGGGTATGTCTACTGAATGAAGAACAAGAGTGAAGCCTTGGACAAGTTCAAAGAGTTCCAAAATGAAGTAGAGAACCAATTGGATAAAAAGATTAAGACCCTACGATCTGATCGTGGTGGTGAATATCTAAATTATGAATTTGATTCACACCTAAAAGATTGTGGTATAGTATCACAATGGACTCCTCCTGGCACACCGCAATTAAATGGTGTGGCCGAAAGGAGAAACCGAACTTTACTATATATGGTTCGCTCTATGATGAGTCTAACTGAGCTTCCTAGTTCATTTTGGGGTTTTGCCCTCTTGTTTGCAAAATTTTAACTAAATCGAAGCCCGACTAAAGCGGCCGACAAGACTCCATATGAGATATGGACAGGGAAAGTCCCTCATTTGTCATTCATGCGTATTTGGGGTTGTGAAGCGTACGTCAAGATCAAGTCTGACAATAAGCTTGCACCGAGGTTCGACAAATATCTTTTTATAGGATATCCAAGGGAAACACGTGGCTATTACTTCTACAATAAACACGAGAACAAAGTGTTTGTGGCTCGTGATGCTGTCTTCCTAGAAAAGGAGTTTATTTCTAGGAGACAGGGTGGGAGAAAATTTGAACTTGAAGAAGTTCGAGAGCCACAAACCGAGAATGAGGTAGAGGAGAACGTGGAGGATAGCATTCCCTCTTCCTTTGAAACGGTAATTGTTTCTAGAAAGTCAAGTAGGATTTCTAATCCACTGACCGCTACCTTGGTAAAATCGAAGAGGATGGTGTTTTGTTACTTTTGGAAAGTGATGAACCCACTACCTACAAATCGGCCATGTCTAGTCCCGACTCCTCGCTTTGGCTAGAAGCCATGCGATCCGAAATGGATTCCATGTACGAGAACCAAGTATGGGACTTGGTGGATTTACCTGAGGGAGTGCTGATGTGAACATTATTTGCACACATTTAGTCCCCTAATTGAACCTATTTTACATACTTTTATAACATTTCATGACCATTCTATCCCTCAAATGCTTTCTATTTTGCTTTCCTAGTGCATTTTATATGTTTTGTAGGAAAGGAGATAATAAGGCTGAAATTCCCATCTTTCGTGCATATTTGGAAGCTTATTGATGATATTTGATGGACTAGTATGAAGAGGAGGCGAGGACTAAAGACTAATTCTACATGAATAAGAAGAAAGTAAAGAGAAGGATTCTGAAGCAGAATCCGAGCGGCCAAAGAGACAAGACGCCCGTCCAAGAAACATAATCCGAGCGTCCAAGCCTCGAAGCCGCTCGGATTCCTCTGCTACAATCCGAGCGGATTTACAGAAAGACGCTCGTCCACCCCTGCAAGAATCCGAGCGGATTCCCCTCCTGGACGAACGGATTGCGGCGTCTTCAGCCGAGATGCTCATCTCTCCGAAAAGACGAGCATTTCCCTACTTAAAACTCAAAAATGTAATTACTAATTTAGCCTTAGTTAACCTAATGAAGCTCTACTATATATACCCCACTTGTAAATAATCAAAGGAGGAAGTTTTTAGAGTAGAGAGCCTCCACATTAGAAATTCCTCTTAGATTAGATTAGGAATAGATTAGAATATATTACTCTTTAATCTTTCCACAAATCTCACATTAATCTCTCCTTAATTATTGTTCAAGTTTATTATTCAAGTTTATTATTGGGTAATTGAAGATTATTGGGAGATTGACAACCTTCCATCAATCAATCAAGTTTCTTCTATTATTCTTTGCTTTACTAATTGGAATCATCTCAAGTTTGGTATAAATCTTTTACCCTTTACTCTTTATTGTTTATTTCCTCATTCTATTGTCATGTATATACTTGTTGTGATGATTGACACCATTAATGACATATTTCCCATGATAATGAGTGAGTAGTTCTTTATCTAGGATTAGTGGGTAATTAGGGGAAACCAACATGAGATTAATCAATGCTTAATCTAATATGTTTTCAAAATTAAATCGGTTGCTTGTTGTGATGTGAACTTTATGCACATGTTATGTTTGATTAAATGCTAAGCCTATGAATCCTTGCATTTACAACCATCTCTTATCTACTCAACTTGACTTGTAAGATATAAACCAACTCGAGTCTTGTTAGACCATGCATAGAAGTTGAATAGGAGGAAAGTAAGTCGACTTGTAGGTGTTGTACAATCTAATCGATTCGGCTCCGGGACCCAACTCTTCCTATGAACCGTAAGACGTAAACCAACTCGGTTACTCCACAGCATTAATTGCTTGCAACTTTGTAAATACGTGTGTATGATCAATACCATGAATCCCTTATGACCCCATGACATCCTAGTGCTTTTAGTCATTTGTTTACATTTCTTAGTTCATTGTTTGCTTTACTTTATTGCTTGCTTTAGTTTAGAACACAATTACAAACCCAAACAAATTGTGACACTAGCATAAATTGAGATAGATAGACTTAGAACCCAAAGCACACCGTCCCATGGATCGACCTCGACTTACCGCTAACTAGTTGTTTGTTGAGTATTTTAAATGTGTTTGATTGGATGTGACCCGACGACATCACCGATCAAAATGGCGCCGTTGCCGGGGATGGTGCTATGTGATTAAGTTCTTACTTGTTTGTCTATTTTTATTTTGCTTTCACCTTGAGGAACTTGTTCCTCAAGGATTGTTCTTACCGTTTTTGTGTAGTTTCCATGCTTGTAGTTGTTTCCTTGTCTTAGCTATGATGGCTCAAGACTTGACATATGAAGTATGTGGTGGATCTTTTGAGTATGACTATGGGTATGGGGAGTTTGAGGAGCAAGTCAACACAAACCTACCTTACTATTTGTACAATGAAAATCCTAACCACTACCCCAACTTTTCCCACATCAATCACCACATCCAATATCCACAACAACCACCCACTCAATACCCACTTCATAATGACTTTCAATTGCCACAATGCAACCACTTTCACACATGCCCACGGCAAGAAGATGGACCCATTCAAAATATGATTCTCCAAATGATGGGAGATCAATAAAACTTCTTCAAACAAATGCTAGAGGAAAGCCAAAAGAGGGACAATGTTCTCCAAGGCATTGTTACCCATGGTGAGGAGTTGGCAATTCGAATTGCCCAAATGAAATCAACCCAAACAAACACTCCCCACCAATCCTTTAGCATTGTACATGAATGTGAATTTGAGGCAATGACCTTTGATGAAGAAGATGTGAAGTGGAAAAAGCCAATCTCCTTGAGCTCTTGTGAATATGAAAGTGTGGTATTTGATGATGAAGACATGAGGTTGAGTAAGCCAAATACTCTTAACCTTTGTGAGTACGAGGGTGTGTCTTTTGATGTGAACATTGAGATGTTGGAGGAAGAATTAATGAAGAAGAATGAAGCCCCCATTCATGATTCATATGAAGATAGCAACGATGATGACGAGCCTAAGGGATGGACTTGTAATATCACCTTGCTTGAGGAGCCTATCCTTGAGAAATTTGAGATATCCTATCATGAAGGTGAATGTCCTTTCCCTATCTCCCATGAAGACTACTTGACACCTACCATGGAGCCAATGATTGTTGAAGAGGATATGGTGGACCTTCTTCAAAAGGTCAAAGCATCATACAAAAGCTACTTGGTGGAAAAGCACAAAGAGAAACTTGCACGTGATGCTACTTGTGGAAATTTGGCACCCACAATGACAAATTCTAAGGAACTCGGTCATCAATGCCGTGAGAATTCTCCTTCTACTCTTAAAGGATTGACAAATTCAAATGCTATCATCATCACCGAAATTGAAGAAGAAGTTGGTGAGTGGAAGTCTACGGATGAAAATGAACCATACTTCATGCCTAGTGTTGACAAGAATCATGGGCTTATTGGTTTGAAGCATTGGGAAAACTCTAGTGCCGAGGATAAGGCGAAAGAAAGAACATATGACAAGCCTCCTTGGCCAAATTTCATGTTCAAATGGAGCAACCCTTACTTATGCTTATTTGGAGCTTGTTCACAAGCTTTTGATCTTCTATTGAGAGCCTTGAGCTCTATGGATAAGAATTTCTACAATTTAAACTAGTTTGGTGGAGTTCTATCTTAAACCACCATTTGTAAGATATTTATTGAAATCTCACTTTGTATAGTATTGTACATTTTTGCATTTTTATTTATTTTCTTGTACGAGAGTAGTGAGAGAGAGAGAGAGAGAGTTTTCTTACATTTTTATCGAGCAAAATTTTAGAAAAAGATAAGGAGGAAAGACAAATTGGTGAAAGGGTATGATTGTGCAAAGAAAATAAAGAAAAAGTAAGAAAAGCAGCGAAAGACGCTCGTCCCGAGGGCTGGATGCTCTTCCAAGGCCCTCATCAGATTACTGTTCAGCGCTGTCACAGAATCCGAGCGGATTGGGCAAAAGACACTCGTCTTAAAAGAAGACGCTCGGATTGCATCTTGGACGCTCGTCCTAAAAGACACCTGAAGCAAAGTTTTGAAACTGTCACGAAATCCGAGCGGATTTTTGAGAAACCGCTCGTCCAAAGTAAGACGCTCGTCCAAAACAGAAGATGCTCGTCTTCAGCCTACTTCAGAAAATGCAAAGTTCCTGTCACGAAATCTGAGCGGATTTTCCCTAAGATGCTCGGATTCTGGTGAAGCAAGACGCTCGTCCCGCAACAAAGACGCTCGGATTCTGGTGTTTTTCTCCAATCATCCGCCCAGGCCCCACCCTTGTCCGCTCGTCTTCCCCCTTTTTCTATAAAAACACCCCCTTTCTCCCTCATTTCTTCACCTTATCTAACCCTAAAACACTCATCTTCATCCCCAAAACCACTCCCCTCACATCAAAAGCCAACAAAAACCCCATTTCTCCAAGTTCAAGATGATGAATCTCAACGGCAAGGCTAAGAAATTTGTTGAATCCGCCGGAAGGAAACGCAAGGGTTCATCCTCTTCAACCCCACAAGAGGTAATGCCGCCAAGGAACTTCCGCCCCATCATAAGAGGAGGAATAAAGCAACTTGAGTACTTCCAAGAGGTACTCTTCACCTCCGACGCCCACCGCAAGAAGTTTGTCGAATTGCTAGGTAAGAACTATGAACCCACTCAATTTATTGATACTAAGGTGTTGGAGATCCTTGGGATAAGGTACCACACCGAGATGTTCTTTGATGGCTTAGGGATTGGAAAAATTTTCCATGCCCATGAGGAGACGTACCTTAGTCTCACCCTGGAATTTTTGAGTAGTCTTCGTATTGTCACGAACACTCGAACCAATGTGAGCATGGAGTTTAGGTTGTGCAACCTAGACCATAGCCTTACACTTGATCAGTTTGCTCACATTTTCGGTCTTGTTATGCCGACCGACTATACCGATAAACCCGCCGATTTCGATGTGGACCTACTTTGGAAGGCTATTTCCGGGAGGGATTTTACCCATCTAAAGCAATGCTATACCTTTTCCATCCAACATCCGGTGATTCGGATCACCGAACGCTTTGTGGCCGGTACCATCAATGGGAGGTATGAACAAGATAGGTGTACTCTCATTGATTTAACATTTCTTGAGTCCTATTTAAATGTTCGGGGGACGAGGCGATACAACTTCAACACCCCCCTTGAGATACTTACAAGGTTTCATGATTTTGCTCAAGGGACCACCCAAAACAAGACCATCGTAATGGGAGGTCTAGTTACTATTTTAGCGAACTTCCTTTGCCCCGGGTTCAACTCCCGTGGGATTTATGCTCCTCTTGAGGGGAGTACTTTGATTGATGAACACCCCGTCTTCATCCACCACCGGTGGTGTGCCTACTGGAGCATATAATAAATGACTTAAGCTTAGAAACGTATTTGCAGTAAACAAGCTATAAACTTTATGGAAAATCAGATTAAAGTAGGTTCCTTTTTGGTGAAAGTTCTGAACAACTTTCAATGAAAGATGCAGCAATAACAGACTCACAATGAAACAAGAATTGACAGTGACATTCACAAGAGTAAAATAAAAAGACTAAGGTAAATTGCTGCCAACACAGGTCAGCTAAAGGATTTAGTCCCACACAGGTAACTGGTCCTTGTACTCCACACAGGAAAATAAGCTGCAGAAATGCAGGTTCTTCTTTTTTGTCAAAAGCTGCCCTCATTCCAGGGATGGTTACAAAATTTATAGTCCTCAAATGGCAAGTGTTTGTAGGTTTTTAGAACAGAAAAGAACAAACGAAATTAAAACAATACAGCTAGGAATGCAATGACTCATGAAATGGACAAAATAACAGCTACAAATAGTACTCCTCCTCATGTGCTCCTGTTGGGTGATATTTGTGTTGATGTGGATGTCAACAACAGGAAGGTTCCTAGGCAAGGTTGTAGTGGACACCTACCTTAGGCTAGATGGACCATGGTCAGGCCCTATGGTGTCAGACCTTGACCAATAAATTGCACCCATTCCCTTTGTGCAGGTGTATGTGCCTGGTTGTTTAGGATTGTGTCTGTGGTGGGATTCGAACCCAGAGCTCCTTCTCCAATTCCCTCTCCTTGAAAGTGTCCTTCATCTGTTGGACCTTCTCCATGAACCTCATTTCCATAGTAGGGAGATAGATCCCCAATGTTGAATGTTCCCTCTACCATATCACTCCCAGGCAGAAGGAGCTTATAAGCATTATCTCCCAGTTTCTGACTAATCTCAAAGGGTCCTTCTGCCCTAGGCATGAGTTTGTTTTTCCTCTTAGCTGGAAATCTGTCCTTCCTTAGATGAAGCCATACCAGGTCACCAACGTGAAATGGTTTTCTTGGTCTGGCTTGCAGTGCTCTCTTCTGATACCTTTCATTTGTTTTTTGAATCTGTTATGTACTAGTTTGTGGAGCTTGGTGATGAATTCTACCCTAGCTTGGGCATCAAAATTATACTCTTCAGTGGGTATCTTGGCCAGATCAAGGGGCATGTGTGGGTTCATACCATAGACTACCTCAAATGGGGACAGTCCGATTCTTTGCAGAGAGCCCCGTTATAAGCAAACTCAGCTTGAGCCAGCTTGAGGTCCCAGTCTTTCTGAGATTTGCTCACAATGCTTATGAGGATCTGAGTTAAGGTTTTGTTGGTGACTTCAGTCTGCCCATCTGTCTGGGGGTGGTAGGCTGTACTGAAAAGTAGCTTGGTTTTGAGCATCTTCCAGAGTGCTTTCCAAAAGTAGCTTAGGAACTTCACATCCCTGTTAGAGACCATGGACCTAGGAACACCATGTAGCCTTACAATATCCCTGAAGTATAAGTCAGCTACACTCATGGCATTCTCTGTGTTTTTGCAATGTACAAAGTGTGCCATCTTGTTAAACCTATCTACCACCACTATGATGGAATCCTTACTTCTCTGTGTCCTAGGCAAGGCCACAATGAAGTCAAGGCTCACATCATCCCACGGTTTACTAGGAATAGGCAGGGGCATGTATAGGCCAGGCCTGAATTGACTCTTAGACCTTTGGCAATGGCCACACCTCTGAATAATGGCTTGTACATCAGCTAGCATCTTTGGCCAGTAAAACTGATCTTGCAGGATTTCAAGAGTTTTGTTAATTCCAAAGTGTCCAGCTAATCCATTAGAGTGGACCTCCCTGACGAGGAGATCCCTTGTTGAGCTCCCTGGAATGCACAACCTGTTTCCTTTGAACAAGAAGCCCTGTTGCAATATTAGTTTACTAGGTTTGCCTTCCTTGCAGTTGTGGTAGTCTACTGAGAAATCAGGGTCCCCAGCATACTGCTCTTTGATCATTTCAAAACCAAGGATTCTCCCTTCCAGCAGGGCCAACACATGGTTTCTTCTAGAGAGGGCATCTGCTACAATGTTGTGTTTGCCCTCCTTGTAGCTGCTGGTGAAAGAGAAAGCCTGTAGAAACACCACCCATTTGGCATGCCTAAAGTTCAACTTATGTTGGCCATTGATGAACTTGAGGGCTTCATGGTCAGAGTGTAGGACAAAGGGTTTGGGTTTCAAGTAATGCCCCCAGTGTGTTAGAGCCCTAACCATGGCATATAATTCTTTGTCATAAGTTGAGTAGCCCAATTTGGCCCCATTGAGCTTCTCACTGAAGAATGCCACAGGTTTCTTCTCCTGGGTTAGTACTGCTCCTATGCCTACCCCACTTGCATCACACTCAACCTCAAACAGTTTCTCAAAATCAGGTAATGCCAGGATGGGTGCTGAACAAATCTTTTCCTTGATGGCTTCAAAGGCGATCTGTCTTTGTGGGGTCCATTTAAAATCTCCCTTCTTGAGGCACTCGGAATGGGAGCAGCCTGAGTCTTGAAATTTTTTATGAACCTCCTATAGAATGAGGCTAAACCATGAAAACCCCGGCCTCGAATATTGGTTGGGACAGCCAGGATCTGATGGCCTCCACCTTCTCTTGGTCCACTGAGATACCCTGGCCAGAGATAATATATCCTAGGAATGACACTTCAGGGATCATGAATGAGCATTTTTCTAACTTCCCAAAGAGCTTGTGCTTCCTGAGAGTTAAGAACACTTCCCTCAGGTGCTTCAAGTGTTCAGTAGTGCTGGAGTTGTACACTAGTATGTCATCAAAATATACAACTGCAGATACCCCAATAAAAGGTCTCAACACCTCAGTCATGAGCCTCATGAAGGTGCTAGGTGCGTTGGACAAACCAAATGGCATGACAAGCCACTCATATAGTTCCAGTTTTGTTTTAAAGGCTGTTTTCCAATCATCACCCTCCTTAATTCTGACCTGAGGGTATCCCTGTGGGATTTATCTGTATGCATCCCTTTAAATTTAAGGACTATAACGAATTTATCATGATGAAAGCATGTCATAAATTAAATTGTATAAACAAAAGGTGGTAAAGAGATGACGAAATAACCTTCGGTCCTAGCTTATATGGCCTATGAACAATATCGCAATGATATTCTCCTATCAGTTGCACCCAAGATGATATGAGATATGCACTTGTTCTTTTGCTAGAATCGATCCCCAAATCAACAGATTTATTTTAGGTTTTTTGTGTTTTTCCGATGAGAGGAGGCAAGAATTGGGAAAAAGAATATTAGGTTAGAAAAATTCTCCCTTCTCCTCTTCTTATAACCGAAAAAGAGAAGTCCATAGGGAGATTTCTCATCTCCTAATTTCGGCCCATATACCGAGATAATAAGGAGTTTTAATTCCTTATTTTCGGTTTCCAAAAATGTATAAAATGTATAAAATGTGTTAAATATAAATTGTCATCTAGTGAGGATCGATCCCACAACCTCTTGGTTTGAGTACCCTCACTATTACCACTATGACACATTCATCTTGTTGATTAAATATAACTGATTACATTTAAGTACGAATTAACATATTAATTCGTCCAAGCTAACATTACATACATTTAATTAAATATAACTTATTATATTCCATTTACGAATTAATGATTAATTGTCTCAACTAATATTATTTAATCTTCATTAAATAATTGTCTCATCAACACATTGACTAACTATTTAGTCATATAAGGCATCAATGTGATTACATTTCCATAACCACATCTCTAAAACACATCCTATATGTGTGACCTTTAGGGACCAGTTGATCACCGCCATCTGTATGATAATAATGTAAAACTTTCTCGCAAGCCAACCGTTATTAGGTAATCGTTAATCAACTGATAAAATACGAAGTATACCCTTGTGAACCTGTAAGAGATTTACAAATGTTATCACACTAATTTGTGGAGGACACAAGCTCCAACAAACTCCCACTTGTCCTCACAAGTGTATGTGCGATAACCAATTCTCATATCCTAAAATTTCTCCCACTCAATGTAAAACAATTTGCAAATCCGTATTCACAAAGGTCGTATTTTACAAGCGATCATTATCAAGAGTGGTTTCCCCGACTAGAGAGTAACTTAACTGATAAACGAATCAACATTCGAGCATGGCCATGCATTTCAGTTACTACTCCTCAAGTGGCCCTGAGAAATAACTATACCTGATAAAGGTTGGATATTTTCCTCAACTCGAATCCTGCAGATGTAAGGACAAAGATGATGAAATGACCCGAAAAAATCTACTTAGCCTCCAGTTACGGCAGACCGTGAGAAAGAAACCAAAGTCACCCAAAAACTGCCTTAATCTCAAGAGACAGTCGATAGTCAAAAGAATCGACTCTAGGAACACAATGGATGTCCTATCCACGACCTGGCACCGGATGTTTTTAAACATTTAGGACTCCATTACGTTGTCACAAAAATTTGTCCTACAAGGTATCGTTATAATCTCGCATTTGTGATTGATCAGTCAACAGTTTGACTTATGGCTCGTTGAACCCACCATCAATCGACTGCACAAAATAATAGCCAGAGTTATCAGCTCTTGTAGGCGATTACGGACCAAAACAAAATATAATGTAATTCAGTTCACTTTGTGGCGTTCAAAGTTGTCAGTACAATCCACATGAAAAACAAAATATTATATTAATACGATGAAGTTATAAATAGTATATGAAAAAGATAATGTATCAAATTCATAATCAACTATTACAACTCAGGAACACGCTTAATTCTCATGGAAATAATGTGCCCTCCATGCTTATCATACTTCAATGGCTCAATCGTAGAGTCTGCTACAACTTCCTGTTTGGAACTATTCGAGCTGACCGCAGCACCATTAAGAGTAAGAACGAATCTAGACTGAGATTTCTAATCATCTCGATCCATTTGGAAGCTAGCATCTGCGTAACCGGTTGCGCATAGCTTAGTATCTCCTCCATAATTCAATACCCAATCCTTAGTCCTCCGTAGGTACATGGATTCTTTTGGTACCGACTCGTCATACTCAATGCATATGCCACGTCTGGACGTATGCATATCATGGCATACATGATCGATCCTATTGCAGATGCATAAGGAACACGACTCATGCGCTCAATCCCTTCAGGCGTCGTGGGTGACTGAGACTTGCTCAACTGCATCCCAGACATCATTGAAAGGTTCCCCTTCTTGGAGTTGGTCATACTGAACTTATCAAGAATCTTATCCAAATAAGACTCTTGACTAAGTGATAACGTCCGTCGTGATCTATCTCGGTAGATACGAATTCCCAATATGCGTTGTGCCTCACCCAGATCTTTCATCTGGAAATGGTTCTTCAACCATTCTTTAACCGAAGATAGGAGAGGAATGTCATTCCCAATTAAGAGTATGTCATCGACATACAATATCAAGAATACAATCTTGCTCCCACTCGATGTAACGCCCCGTAATTTCGGACCGTTAATATATTTCGGAAATAATTTATTAATCAAATTAAATTTGATATTTAAGTATTTAAAGTAAAAATAATTCAAAGAAATATAATTTTATTATATTTTGAAGAAAAGTATTTATTTTGATAGTTTCGAGATGTTTAAAAATAGTTTAAACCGTGTAAAACTTTTTATTTCGAAATAAGGGCGTATCGGGGGGAAAATGACAATTCTTTTGAACGTTGGGTAAACGAATTTGGAAATGGGTCGTATGAATACTCAATTTTCTTGTAATCTCGTGTTTAAAAACTTTGGTCTTGTCGGAATTTGCATTTGACTTACGGTTTTAATTATTATCGAAACGAGTCAAAACCGACTCGTAAAATCCCGACTCGATCCCGCTCTTTCCTTTCTTTCTCTCCTTTCCCGCGGGCACCTCTCCCCCTCCCTTCATTTTTCTGATTTTTCTTCTATCCTTCATCTTCTACAACTTACCAAACACCATTTTTATACATTCAAGCTTAAAATCGTCACATCTCCCTCATTTCTACTCGGATTTTCACGAAATTTACATTTCCGGAATCCCCTCGTCGAGATCTACAACCTTGTATGTTTTAATTTCAGTTTTCTTGAAGTTGTTTTAAGACGAATTTTGGGTAAAATTCGGTATTTATGCTTATTTGTGTGTTTTTATTGTTTATTTAGGTGAAGAATTGGAGGACGAGTTCGGGGACTCGTATATTGTCGAGGATAGCGGCTAGTTGTTGTTAGGGTTTGGGTTTTGAGGTGCTAATTGCTCGTTTTCTAGCTTAAGGTAACATATTTCGAGTTACTCGACGAAAGATCGTCACATGCTTTGTTGTTTTTGTATGTTTTGTGATTTTTGTTTGAGTAATAATTTTCACATGACTAAATTTGATGCATGCATGTTTAATCCATGTATTTTTTGTTAGTTTTAGTTAACAAGTTAGTATTGGGAACGATTAATTATGTTTCAGACGGTCTTATAATGAATAAAAATGAAAAAAAGAGGAGTAATGGGGCGGCAAATGGGCCCTGAGCAGAAAGACAAAGCCCACGGCTGGCCCGGGTCGGCCCGTTGTTTGTTTCGCGGTTTTCCATGCATTGTTCGTTTTATTCTCGCCTTCTATTAGCTAGTTTAGTCGATAAAGTCATGAGTATTGTCCCGTTCTAATTATGATTTCTGTTCATAATTAGTTAGTTCAGTTGATTAAAATATTCCGAGTAGTGTTTAGGGGTTTAACTTTGTTGTATTGGATTATGGTGTTAATCACAAAATGAAGAATGAAACAAAAGTTAAAAATGGTGGAATCTTTTGTAAATGAGAGTGTCACCTAATATGTTAAAGGATAATAAGTGGAATATGCACCTAATTTAGCTTTTGTCACAGTGATAAATAATGTTAGGATAGTTTATAAATTCAAAATGAATTTTATAGTGATAAGTGTAATGTTTTGATGATGGTGCCGAAAACTGAGCCTTAGTCCGTTTGACTGATGCGATGTCAGTTAAATGTGTGATTGGTTAGCCGCAATTTAACCTGCACTGCCGCAGGTCAGGGGTTGCGGGTAAAAATTCGGTTGAATGAATTAGATAATCGGCCTTTTCCTTGTTTTAGGCCATTTATTATATCTCTATTTCACATGTGTAGTTAGTTGAATTTAAGTAGCTTCTTATATTGTAGAAACGGCCCTAGATTCCCTGAAGCCTTTAATATGGTTAATATTGTTAGAATTGGAAATTAGTATTGAATACTTATTGAGGATTCTGTTGGATTGTATGCTGAATAGACGTTTATATAGCCTTTCACATGATAGAATGTTAGAATTTATGTTGGTAAGTAGGACTCTTTGCCCTCTTATGGTTAAGTGGGTGTTTTACTTGACTTGTGTGGTGAGTCTTGTGTGGTGTGGGCTAAAGTATTCAAGCTGGGACTAGCTGGGACTAGGTCCTAGGTGAGTATTTCGGCCTTCATCATAGATAGGTCTTTATAGTCTTTGACGAGTATATGTTCACTGCTTGATAGCCTTTGTGTTCCTGACTAGTGGATTTATATCCAAGTTGGGGCATGACCTCGCCATTTTATTTTGATAGTAAGTGGTCAGCTTAAGTACTAGCCAACCCTTTGGTGGACTCCTTAGGGTACTCACTTTGTTTTAGAAAAATTGTGGGTCTTGGGTGCGGTGGTGTGTATCCGCATGTCTAGGTCTCAAGATTTTTAGGCTAGGGTTGTGTTGTCTCTTGGCCATGTTTTATTAATATTAACCGCTGAGCCAAGATACCGGTTCGATTACCTTCCCTACCTCGTGGTATAGACTCGAGTTACAAAGTGACTATTGACGGTGCTAAGAACTTATGCCTGTCTTTGATATATTGCCCTTTCTTGTATGGTGATTTTATGAACTGTAATAGGTGAGATGTAAGCCGGGTACAGTTGATAAAGTTTGGATTACTATTTGAATTATATTATTCACATGATAGTTTAGTTTGGTCAGTTTAGGGGTCATGGGTTAGATTACATGATAATTACATTGTTTATCATATTGTTTACATGTTTTACTACATGTTACATTAATTTTGACGATTCGTGGCTGGGAGGACTCGAAGTTACTCCCCACTGAATTGTGGCTTTCGTGTTTGTATAAAATGCGATTGACAGGTTGTTGATGCTTTGTTGGGGTCACAGACGTGCTAGTGAGCATAAGGAACCTTGGACCTAGTTTGGCTTTTCTTATAGTAAACCTTTTAACTTTTGGTTTTGTATATAATTTGAAGGGACATATGTCTCCCTTTTCTATTTTTGGTTTGTATCATTCTATTTTCTTATTTAGCTATGGCATGTAAAGTAGTTCATTAGCATTGCAAGTTTTGGCACCCGCCTCTTGGGAATGTTGGAAATGTTGTGATTGGTTTAGAAAAATTTTTGAAATTACAGGTTTTTGGCTAGTTGAACCAATTACAAACATATCCTACCAGTTTTTCTGTAGAATTTACGCCTTTATTTATCGTTAATTTAAGGGTGTCACAGTTGGTATCAGAGCTTATTTGCTCCCGACGCACGTTTGTGCACCCCACTTAAAATCACTTGACCTTTAAATAATAAACTTGAGAGATGGGTAGGATGGGTAGATTTAGGATTTTATGTGGTAGTCTGTTTGTGATTGCTAATTGTTAGGTACTAATTGATTTTCTCTTTTGTAAGATGGCTCTCCAATAGATGTAGATAATGCAATCTTACCTTAGTCTTCCAATCTCGTTGTTTATTCGTCTTTCAAATTCTTCTTCTCTCGCCTTGGTAACTACCTTTCAATTCTTTCTCCCGATTCATCTTAGGTTCGTTTTCTTCTTATAATAAAGCCCATGTGGACATCTTCCTTTTATTCCGCACGATAGTTCCCTTGTTCAAGAGAACCCGGTTTTGAGAGAATGTATCATTGGAGGGCGTGAACGAGTTGAGAAATTGATTGGTTAAGGTTTGAGTGGTATAGGAGAATATAACTTGGGATCCTTTGGTTAGACTTGTTAGTTGTGCATGATATGAGAGCCTAGTGAGTTGAGGAACACCTTTGGATTTATGTCTATTGAGAGCTTATTTGTTATAGATGATTGAGCATGGGTACTACCTTAGCACATAAGATGGAATGAACCTGAGCTACTTCATTTGAGAGTCTCGATGTTTCTTATGGAGAATTAAAGGAATGATAGTTAGCCTTAATCCTTGTAGGCCTTGAAAGGAATACAATAGGACATTGACGTTGCTTAATGGTTTGGTATCATACCTTGGAATTAGTTAGTTTGTTAAACCTTTTGAGTTGACCAAACTTAGTATAGTTGGTACCTTGTTGACCATGTTTACAGGGTTAGTGGGATATGATTTGAGGATTTTTGTATTTTGATTTTTGTCGGGAATTAGTGTAGGAGTTTGTGTCTGTATTTGACCCTGCGATATGAGAGCTAGATTTTGATGGAATTCTTATGATGGCAATGATGTAGTCTCCTTGCGAGTTAAGGTTCGCGTGTTTTGGTGGTATAAGACCCACTTTGGTTTCAATTTGATGATGAGACTAATGGGATTAGTTTACCTGGGTGGAGTATTTCTATGGTTATTTTGGATTTGTTTTGGGCATCGTCGTTCGGGGATTGTCGTTTGTCATTTGATCCTTACTTTACGGAATTGGGGATTGATAGTCAAGTCTGTGGATTGTTATTGTAAATTTGGACCTTATATTTAATCCTTTGAGGAATCTTTCTATTGGAACTGGAATATTGTTGGGAAGTAGGATAGTGAACCTTGAGTAAACCGATCAGATGATTTGTGTGATGAACCCATTTATCTTATAGTTAGTGCTAATTATGGATTGGATATCTAAGTTATTTCTCGTTTTGTGTAATGATTCCTTTTCTTACTCTTTTTCCGAGCTACTAAGCCTTATTTAATCATAATTAGTAAAGATAGTATTCTTACTATAGAACTCTAAACTAAGATTTTGGAAATACTTATATGATTTTTAATGGTTTTAACATTAATGAGTGTTTAATCTCGTTGTTGGTGACGTCCCAATAATGGGCTTTCTCATTTATTGGTGTAGAAATATTTTTATATCTTGATATGAATATGGATGTTCTTGTCTGATCAACAAGAGTATCACCGTTTCATTGAAAAGATACCTATATTTTCTTATAACTATAATTTCTCCTTCTAAGTTTCGAGGGCGAAACTTTTTAAAAGGAGGGTGATTGTAACGCCCCGTAATTTTTAATCGTTAATATATTTCGAAAATAATTTATTAATCAAATTAAATTTGATATTTAAGTATTTAAAGTAAAAATAATTCAAAGAAATATAATTTTATTATATTTTGAAGAAAAGTATTTATTTTGATAGTTTCGAGATGTTTAAAAATAGTTTAAACCGTGTAAAACTTTTTATTTCGAAATAAGGGCGTATCGGGGGGAAAATGACAATTCTTTTGAACGTTGGGTAAACGAATTTGGAAATGGGTCGTATGAATACTCAATTTTCTTGTAATCTCGTGTTTAAAAACTTTGGTCTTGTCGGAATTTGCATTTGACTTACGGTTTTAATTATTATCGAAACGAGTCAAAACCGACTCGTAAAATCCCGACTCGATCCCGCTCTTTCCTTTCTTTCTCTCCTTTCTTGCGGGCACCTCTCCCCCTCCCTTCATTTTTCTGATTTTTCTTCTATCCTTCATCTTCTACAACTTACCAAACACCATTTTTATACATTCAAGCTTAAAATCGTCACATCTCCCTCATTTCTACTCGGATTTTCACGAAATTTACATTTCCGGAATCCCCTCGTCGAGATCTACAACCTTGTATGTTTTAATTTCAGTTTTCTTGAAGTTGTTTTAAGACGAATTTTGGGTAAAATTCGGTATTTATGCTTATTTGTGTGTTTTTATTGTTTATTTAGGTGAAGAATTGGAGGACGAGTTCGGGGACTCGTATATTGTCGAGGATAGCGGCTAGTTGTTGTTAGGGTTTGGGTTTTCAGGTGCTAATTGCTCATTTTCTAGCTTAAGGTAACATATTTCGAGTTACTCGACGAAAGATCGTCACATGCTTTGTTGTTTTTGTATGTTTTGTGATTTTTGTTTGAGTAATAATTTTCACATGACTAAATTTGATGCATGCATGTTTAATCCATGTATTTTTTGTTAGTTTTAGTTAACAAGTTAGTATTGGGAACGATTAATTATGTTTCAGACGGTCTTATAATGAATAAAAATGGAAAAAAAGAGGAGTAATGGGGCGGCAGCGGGCCCGACAGCAGCCCGGCAGGCCCACGGCTGGCCCACGGCTGGCCCGGGTCGGCCCGTTGTTTGTTTCGCGGTTTTCCATGCATTGTTCGTTTTATTCTCACCTTCTATTAGCTAGTTTAGTCGATAAAGTCATGAGTATTGTCCCGTTCTAATTATGATTTCTGTTCATAATTAGTTAGTTCAGTTTATTAAAATATTCCGAGTAGTGTTTAGGGGTTTAACTTTGTTGTATTGGATTATGGTGTTAATCACAAAATGAAGAATGAAACAAAAGTTAAAAATGGTCGAATCTTTTGTAAATGAGAGTGTCAACTAATATGTTAAAGGATAATAAGTGGAATATGCACCTAATTTAGCTTTTGTCACAGTGATAAATAATGTTAGGATAGTTTATAAATTCAAAATGAATTTTATAGTGATAAGTGTAATGTTTTGATGATGGTGCCGAAAAACGAGCCTTAGTCCGTTTGATCGATGCGATGTCGCTTAAATGTGTGATTGGTCACCATAATTTAACCCGCACTGTCGCAGGTCAGGGGTTGCGGGTAAAAATTCGGTTGAATGAATTAGATAATCGGCCTTTTCCTTGTTTTAGGCCATTTATTATATCTCTATTTCACATGTGTAGTTAGTTGAATTTAAGTAGCTTCTTATATTGTAGAAACGGCCCTAGATTCCCTGAAGCCTTTAATATGGTTAATATTGTTAGAATTGGAAATTAGTATTGAATACTTATTGAGGATTCTGTTGGATTGTATGCTGAATAGACGTTTATATAGCCTTTCACATGATAGAATGTTAGAATTTATGTTGGTAAGTAGGACTCTTTGCCCTCTTATGGTTAAGTGGGTGTCTTACTTGACTTGTGTGGTGAGTCTTGTGTGGTGTGGGCTAAAGTATTCAAGCTGGGACTAGCTGGGACTAGGTCCTAGGTGAGTATTTCGGCCTTCATCATAGATAGGTCTTTATAGTCTTTGACGAGTATATGTTCACTGCTTGATAGCCTTTGTGTTCCTGACTAGTGGATTTATATCCAAGTTGGGGCATGACCTCAGTTACTTATTTTGATAGTAAGTGGTCAGCTTAAGTACTAGCCAACCCTTTGGTGGACTCCTTAGGGTACTCACTTTGTTTTAGAAAAATTGTGGGTCTTGGGTGCGGTGGTGTGTATCCGCATGTCTAGGTCTGCGCAGATTTTAGGCTAGGGTTGTGTTGTCTCTTGGCCATGTTTTATTAATATTAACCGCTGAGCCAAGATACCGGTTCGATTACCTTCCCTACCTCGTGGTATAGACTCGAGTTACAAAGTGACTATTGACGGTGCTAAGAACTTATGCCTGTCTTTGATATATTGCCCTTTCTTGTATGGTGATTTTATGAACTGTAATAGGTGAGATGTAAGTCGGGTACAGTTGATAAAGTTTGGATTACTATTTGAATTATATGATTCACATGATAGTTTAGTTTGGTCAGTTTAGGGGTCATAGGTTAGATTACATGATAATTACATTGTTTATCATATTGTTTACATGTTTTACTACATGTTACATTAATTTTGACGATTTGTGGTCGGGAGGACTCGTTACTCCCCACCGAATTGTGGCTTTCGTGTTTGTATAAAATGCGATTGACAGGTTGTTGATGCTTTGTTGGGGTCACAGACGAGCTAGTGAGCATAAGGAACCTTGGACCTAGTTTGGCTTTTCTTATAGCAAACCTTTTAACTTTTGGTTTTGTATATAATTTGAAGGGACATATGTCTCCCTTTTCTATTTTTGGTTTGTATCATTCTATTTTCTTATTTAGCTATGGCATGTAAAGTAGTTCATTAGCATTGCAGGTTTTGGCACCCGCCTCTTGGGAATGTTGGAAATGTTGTGATTGGTTTAGAAAATATTTTGAAATTACAGGTTTTTGGCTAGTTGAACCAATTACAAACATATCCTACCAGTTTTTCTGTAGAATTTACGCCTTTATTTATCGTTAATTTTAAGGGTGTCACACTCGACTTGATATATAAGCATGGTTCCTCGACCGATCGAGTGAAACCATACTCTTTTATCACCTGGTCGAAACGATGATTCCAACTCCGAGAAGCTTGCTTATGTCCATAAATGGAACGCTTAAGCTTGCATACTTTCTTAGGATGTTCAGGATCTATGAAACCTTCGGGTTGCACCATGTACAACTCTTCCTCCAAATAACCGTTTAAGAAGGCGATTTTCACATCCATTTGCCAGATTTCATAATCATGAAATGCAGCAATCGCTAAGATTATCCGAATGGAAAGTGCACTTGAGTGAAACCTTTTGCCACAAGTCGTGCCTTATAGGTATCTGGTTGCGCGTCTGCAGAACGCTTTATTTTGTAAAGCCATTTGCACTGTAGAGGTTTTACCTTATTAGGTAAATCAACTAGATCCCATACATCATTCTCATACATGGAGTCCATCTCAGATTGCATGGCTTCGAGCCATAGCTTTGAGTCGGAACAGGCCATAGCACCTTTATAGGTAGCGGGTTCATTACTCTCTAGGAGTAAAACGTCATTCTCCTCGACCATACCAATGTATCTGTCCGGAGGATGAGAGACTCTACCCAACCTCCTAGGTTCCTCGGGAATATTAACCGTGTCATCAGTTGGAGGAACAACTTCCACCATCCGTTCCTCGGTTGTTGGTTCTAGAATCTCAGATAGCTCGAAGGTTCTATTACTCGTCTTGTTCTCGAGAAATTCTTTCTCTAAGAACGTCGCACGAGCCGCAACAAAAACTCGATGTTCGGTAGGCGAATAGAAGTAATGACCAAATGTTCCTTTTGGATAACCTATAAAGTATGTTTTGACCGATCGTGGGCCGAGCTTATCCTCGTGCCTCCACTTGACATAAGCCTCGCAGCCCCAAACCCGAATAAAGGACAAGTTTGGGACCGTTCCCTTCCACATTTCATATGGAGTCTTGTCGACAGCTTTAGTCTGACTTCGGTTAAGTATAAGAGCAGCTGACAAAAGAGCAAAACCCTATAATGAATCAGGCACTATCGTGTGACTCATCATGGATCGAACCATATCAAGTAAGGTTCGATTTCTCCGTTCGGACACACCATTTAATTGAGGTGTTCCAGGTGGAGTTAACTGTAGAACGATTCCACAGTCTTTAAGGTGTTGATCAAACTCATTTGAAAGATATTTGCCACCCCAATCTGAACGGAGTGCTTTAACCTTTCTACCCAGTTGGTTCTCAACCCTGTTTTGGTATTCCTTGAATTTCTCAAAGGACTCACTTTTATGCTTCATTAAGTAGACATACCCGTATCTACTCAAATCGTACGTGAAAGTGATAAAATATCTATAGCCATCTCTAGCGGTAATTGACATAGGTCCACAAACATCAGTATGTATGAGTCCTAATAGGTCACTAGCACGCATTCCAACACCTTTGAAGGAAATTCGAGTCATTTTGCGAATGAGACATGATTCACACGTGCCATATGTAGAAAAATCGAATGCGGGAATAGTCCCATTATCGACGAGTTTCTTTACGCCTTTCTCATTTATGTGTCTCATTCGACAATGCCATAGATAGGTTTGATCTTTGTCACCAACCTTTAATTTCTTATTATTCATTTGTAATACTTCCGTGGTTTGATCTAAGATGTAAATTCCATTCATGGAAACTGCTTTGCCATAAATCATTCATTGAAAGAGAAAATACAGCTATTATCCTTTATTGAAAATGCAAAACCGTCTTTAGCAAGTACGGAAACAGAAATAATGTTCTTAGACAAACTGGGTACATAGTAACAGTTATTTAAAAATAACTCAAAACCACTAGGGAGTTGGATTACATATGTTCCCTTCGAGACAACAGCAACTCGTGCTCCATTCCCGACTCGCAGGTCCGCATCACCTTTTTCGAGAGGTATGATGTTCTTTAGGCCCTGCAAATGATTACACAGATGAGAACCACAACCAGTATCAAGTACCCAAGTTCCGAAACTTTCATGGTTAATCTCAATCATATGAATATAAGATGACATACCAACAGGAACGACGCGGCCTGCTTTGATGTCCTCACGGTAGGCGAGACAGTTCCTCCTCCAATGTCCAGACTTGTGACAATGGTGGCACTCAATGTCACCGCCCTTGCTCTTTGCCTTGCCCCGTGAGCCACTAGTCTCACCGGGCCCACTCTTACCGTTTCCTGGCTTCTTGAATTTTGGCTTATCTACAGTTAGGTCGCCTGAAGCTTTGCCCTTACTTTTACCCTTGTTGGAAATCGTGAGAACATCCTGCTTCATGCTCCCACTCAATTTCATATCCTTCTCGGTCTGTACGAGAAGGGAGTGTAGCTCATGAGGACTCTTTTTCAAGTCATTCATGTAGTAGTTCGCCCTGAAAAGGGCAAAACCATCGTGAAGAGAATGAAGCATTCGGTCAATGACAATGCTCTCACTGATTTTGCAATCAAGTGCCTCCAACTTCTCGACATTCACAATCATGTTAAGAATGTGTGGGCTAACCGGTTGGCCCTTTTGGAGTTTCGCATCAAAGAAGTGACAGGTATGCTCATAAGTAAAGATCCCCGGTGCTTTTAAGAACTCGTTAGTGAGCGTGGTGAAAATCTTGTTCGCACCTTGGGCAATGAAGCGTCTCTGCAAATTGGTTTCCATTGCAAAGATGAGTACGTTCTTTATCGCACCCGCTTCCATAACGAAATCACTATAAGCAAGTGACTTGTTAACTCCCGCATTGGGGCCTGGGTTTACCGGTATTGGCTCAGTTAAGTACTTGAGCTTACCGTCGAATGGCAATAAGATTCCGTAGTGCTTTGCCTCCCGATCCGCAAAGTTGGACCCATCATTCTTCAGTCGCGTGTACTGATTCATGTTGTCCATAAAAACTTTCAGCCAGGACTCGCGTCCAAGTGTGGCACTTGACATTGGGATTTCGTTATTTCCAGCCATTTGTTGTAACAGTAAAATAAACGTGTTTTACACTACGAAAAAAGGAATAAATAATGAGCATGTGCATCGATTTTAATTTAAGTCTAATGAACTAGTGTCATAACGCGAAGACTCAAAACATTTATACAATTGACCTTCCTCAAGAATTATATAAATGATCCAAGACTCAATTATCTGTAAATTGATAAGCCAACCTATTGGCTAATTCTACTGTTAGAATTCTTGGTCGATAAATTTCTGTAAATTCTATCTTTAGTCCATCATAATCACGAGAAACTCTTCGGACTATAATGTTGAGATAAACTAAGTCAACACAAACTACTTACCCAATGTAGAAGGGGTCATATTATGCCTACCGACGAAGAAGGGATTCATAGTTGTTTGCCCTTATAAAGACTAATCTCAATTTCCGTTTTAGAGGAAAATCCCATCAACTTTATTTTAATTCATTTTAAGTGAACTAATATCTAGCATGCGTGAATGAATAAACTAAGATGATGGCTTAATAAACATGTGACATCTCTATGTCTATGAAAACTAACATACAACCTATATGTGTCAATTTTCATGCATTTTAGTAGGTGGTTTGGTTTTAGGCGGAATATGATGCAAAAACTATCATGTGAATGAAAAGCAATAGGAATGAAAAACGTAAAAACAATAAAAAGTCCTAGTGTGGCCTATCCTATCAAAATGAACATTAAATACAAATTTTGAATCCATCCTTGGACCCTAGATGCTTGTCTCGATGTTCCATCTTGATCCATGTAGCGGGAGTGAGCTCCAATCTCCATCTTTAGTCTTCTTCGAAAATTACAATAAATAAATTTACATAATAAATCTATTTATTACATTCTAATTTGAAAACCCAAAACTAAAGGAAAATAAAGGAGATTCGAGATCTCATAATTACATAAAAAATTATGCTTCCTTCATTACGAAAACATAATTTAACTAAGGCCACACTAAGTATTACAAATTACAACCGATTGCAAAAAAAAAAATACGTAAATAAATTCATTCAACAAAAATAAAATGCATCAACTAAAAATAAATTAAACATACATGACACAATTACTTAATTATGTTGATTAATTTATCCAAACCACCTATTTAAATTATCAAATTAAGTGACAATTCCTCAATTAATCACATTAATTTCAATCTTAGTTCATATTAAACTTGTAATATGAATTTAATCCATCAATATTTTAAACTGTTTTAAAATAATTAGGTATCTATGAATTATGAACCGCTTCACAATAATTAATTGGCCAAAAACAACAAAAAAATTCTTTAACAATTATCTCGGTAAAAATCGAAACAACCCATAAAAAAACTTTTCTCTCGGTTTTTCAGCAAAAACGAAAGGAAAAATACAATTTTTTTTTTCTGCCCAACGTGAACAATAACAGTAACAGAATTTTTTTTTTCTCGGCAAAACAGCAAAGCAAAAAAAACCAGCCCGTTACTTTTTTTTAAACTCGGTTTTTACCTTTAAAAACCGAAACACATCAAATTTTTTTTTTTATGAACTGCTCACAGTGAACAGTAACCGAACAGAAAAAAAAAATTTCAACGGCTAAAAATTAAAACAGATGTCCTAATATTTTTAAAATCGGCATTATGCCCTAAATATCAAAAACATAAAGATGAAGGAAAATCGGTTATAGTTGCTATTAGAACACGATTAGCATATGAATTAATGAAACGTGATTAACCGTATATGCTAAAAACTATACAACAAAAAACGAATTTTATATCATCAACATGACGATTCCATTTACAATTTAATTTAATCCGAATTAAATCAAAACATCTACAAATTCATTTTATTATCATCTTAACTGATTAAAACAACAATATGTATGAGTCAAATGGAAATCAAAACAACAAAAACAAAAAAAAACAGGAAAAATAAACGGCAAAAAAATTTTCACTCGGCAAATTTTTTTCAGCCGCACCTTTTTTTTGCTTCTTATTTTCGAAACCCTAATGTTGTTAACATCCAATTTTTATGAAAATCATCAAAATAAATTCGTGGCCTTGGCTCTGACACCACTTGTGGGATTTATCTGTATGCATACCTTTAAATTTAAGGACTATAACGAATTTATCATGATGAAAGCATGTCATAAATTAAATTGCATAAACAAAAGGGGGTAAAGAGATGACGAAATAACCTTCGGTCCTAGCTTATATGGCCTATGAACAATATCGCAATGATATTTTCCTATCAGTTGCCCCAAGATGATATGAGATATGCACTTGTTCTTTTGCTAGAATCGATCCCCAAATCAACAGATTAATTTTAGGTGTTTTGTGTTTTTCCGATGAGAGGAGGCAAGAATTGGGAAAAAGAATATTAGGTTAGAAAAATTCTCCCTTCTCCTCTTCTTATAACCGAAAAAGAGAAGTCCATAGGGAGATTTCTCATCTCCTAATTTCGGCCCATATACCGCGATAATAAGGAGTTTTAATTCCTTATTTTCGGTTTCCAAAAATGTATAAAATGTATAAAATGTGTTAAATATAAATTGTCATCTAGTGAGGATCGATCCCACAACCTCTTGGTTTGAGTACCCTCACTATTACCACTATGACACATTCATCTTGTTGATTAAATATAACTGATTACATTTAAGTACGAATTAATATATTAATTCGTCCAAGCTAGCATTACATAGCTTTAATTAAATATAACTTATTATATTATATTTACGAATTGACAGTTAATTCGTCTCAACTAATATTATTTAATCTTCATTAAATAATTGTCTCATCAATACATTGACTAACTGTTTAGTCATATAAGGCATCAATGTGATTACATTTCCATAACCACATCTCTCAAACACATCTTATAGGTGTGACCTTTAGGGACCAGTTGATCACCTCCATCTGTATGATAATAACGTCAAATTTTCTAGCAAGCCAACCGTTATTAGGTAATCGTTAATTAACTGATAAAATACGAAGTATACCCTTGTGAACCTGTAAGAGATTTACAAATGTTATCACACTAATTTGTGGAGGACACAAGCTCCAACAATCCCTGTCTTAGATCAATTTTGGAGAAGGTCTTTGCTCCACTTAGTTCATCTAGTAGGTCATCAAGTCTGGGAATTGGGAACCTGTACTTGATGGTGATGTTGTTTAGTGCTCTGCTATCTATACACATCCTCCAAGTGCCATTTTTTTTGGGACCAACAGAGCTGGTACTGCACATGGGCTTAGGGACTCCATGACATAACCTTTACTCATGAGGTCAGCTATTTGCTCTTGCAGTTCCTTAGCAGTACCAGGGTCACACCTATAAGCAGGTTTGTTTGGTAAGGTTACTCTTGGGAGGAGGTCAATTTGGTGTTCAATCCCTCTCAGAGGGGGTAATCCAGGGGGGAGTTCAGTGGGGAAGACATCTTTGAGCTCTTCCAGAATCCTTTTGAGAGGTTCAGGTTGGGGAACATAAGAATGCACCTTGAGTTCTTTGGGAATGACAGCAAAAATGAGGGTTCCCTGGTTGAGTTCTTGTAGTACCTCCTACTCCGTAAGTAATAAGGTTCCATTAATCTGATATTTGGGAGCTTTCTCACTAGATTTGGGGGGTGTAGCCAGGGTTAAAGGTATGAGGGTGATCCTTTGTCCATCTTTGGTGAGGGAGTAGGTATTGTTCCTCCCATGGTGGACAATGCTCCTGTCAAATTCATAAGGTCTCCCTAATAGGATGTGGCAGTCATCCATGGGAATGATATCACACATAACCTCATCTGTATAGGCTTGCCCAATAGAGAAGGAGATGAGGGCCTGCTTGTTCACAGCAATCTCCGAACCTTGACTAAGCCACCTGATCTTATAAGGGATCTAATGTTCCCTTGTGGGAAGCTTGAGCTTCTCTATCAATGTAGTGGAGGCTACATTAGCACAACTGCCTCCATCTATGATTAGGTGACAAACCCTACCTTGTATAGTGCACCTGGACTGGATGATCTGTTGCCTCTGACCCTCTTCTAGGCTTTGGGTGTGCATAACCCTTCTAAGCACTAGTGCTGGTCCTTCATCAGGGGCCAGTACCAGCTCTCTATTAGATTGTCCCCTGACTTCTTCTTCCGTGGACTCCTCAAAGGGGCATTCCACTTCAATATCCCCATCCTCTTCCATAAGTTGGATTTCCATTACAGTGAGGGTTCTTTTGGTGGGACACTCCCTACTGAAATGTCCATAACCCTGACATTGGTAACACCTTCTCTTCAGGTCACCAGGAGGAGATCTACTGATACTGGCCTTCCCCTTTTCTTCTTTAGTTGGCATATTAAACTTGACAGGGGTGTAAAGCTTGGAACTTTGGGGTTTGTATTGTGTTTTTGGTGCAGTGGCCTTATCTTTTCCTTGTTTTTCCAATTTTTGGGACACCCTGACTACTTCACCAAAGGACCATAGGGGTTGTAGTTTAACCTTGACAGCAATTTTTGGGTCTAACCCCTCTATGAACCTAGCCATTTTCTGTTCTGGTTTCTCTTGTAACTCACACTGTAGGGTTAAGTTTTCAAATTCCCTGAGATAGGCTTCTACAGAGTCATCCCCTTGTTTTAGGTGAGTAAGTTTCAGAAACAAGTCTTGGGTGTAGTCAGTAGTAATAAACTTAGTTTTCATTTTGTTTTTGAGTTTATCCCAGGATTTGATAGGTTCTTTCCCCCCTCTTAATCTCTGGTTTTTCATGCCTTCATACCAGAGTGAAGCATAGCCCTTTAGTTTTAGGATAGCTACCTTAAACGTTTTTGAATCATTGTATCCTTTGAACTCAAATATTCTTTCCATGGACCTAAGCCATTCTAGGAAGTCATCTGGGTTCAGACTACCATTAATCTCAGGAAAATCTATTTTAACGGAGTTGTCATGTTTACCTGATCTAGGCCTCACTGGTATTGCTTCATCAGAGTCAGAGTTTTCTTCTGTGGCTCGATCCTGAACCAGCCTGTTGACAGCAGTTGATATGGTTTCCATACTACCAGCTAATCTCCTGACAGTGTCTTCTAGGAGGTTTAACCTCTCATTATCCATTTGTGCTTGCTTTTTTGTTTGATTTTTTGAGTAGACAAGGTTTTTGAGGGGTTGAAAAAAAAAGGTGGTGTATTTATAGGGAGTTTTAGCTTGTCTCTGATAACCAATTTGGAGCATATAATAAATGACTTAAGCTTAGAAACGTATTTGCAGTAAACAAGCCATAAACTTTATGGAAAATCAGATTAAAGTAGGTTCTTTTTTGGTGAAAGTTTTGAACAACTTTCAATGAAAGATGCAGCAATAACAGACTCACAATGAAACAAGAATTGACAGTGACATTCACAAGAGTAAAATAAAAAGACCAAGGTAAATTGCTGCCAACACAGGTCAGCAAAAGGATTCAGTCCCACACAGGTAACTGGTCCTTGTACTCCACACAGGAAAATAAGCTGCAGAAATGCAGGTTCTTCTTTTTTGTCAAAAGCTGCCCTCATTCCAGGGATGGTTACATAATTTATAGTCCTCAAATGGCAAGTGTTTGTAGGTTTTTAGAACAGAAAACAACAAACGAAATTAAAACAGTACAGCTAGGAATGCAATGACATGAAATGGACAAATTAACAGCTACAAATAGTACTCCTCCTCATGTGCTCCTATTGGGTGATATTTGTGTTGATGTGGATGTCAGCAGCAGGAAGGTTCCTAGGCAAGGTTGTAGTGGCCACCTGCCTTAGGCTAGATGGACCATGGTCAGGCCCCATGGTGTCAGACCTTGACCAATAAAATGCACCCATTCCCTTTGTGCAGGTGTATGTGCCTGGTTGTTTAGGATTGTGTCTGTGGTGGGAGTCGAACCCAGAGCTCCTGCTCCACCTTCACTCAAGAAGGGAGTGTATAATGGCTCACAAAAGGGTGCACCTAGATCATTCTTTCGGGTTGGAATATACCGGGCACCGACCCAAGATTGAGCCCGTATTCGCCTATGCCAAGCTACCTCCTTGACATCCAAATCATCGGCAATCCCCCTCAAAGGGAAGAGGCACCCCGCCAATAACAAATACCTTGTGGGATATCGGCAAGGCCTACTCACCCACCTTCCTATGTGCCTATCCCACCATACCCTACTCCTTATACCGAATTCCGATCGGAAATCCCCAATACCTAGGGTATTAATGACTTGATGAACCTCATGAATAGAGTGGACCTCGGGGTACATGAAGGGAGGGTCGACAACTACTTGGCCCTTTATCCCCAGTACTATCAAATGGCTCAACAAGGGTATATTGACCCTAATGGCCCTAAGCCCTCTTGGGCCCAACCACAACATTTGTTCCCTAATCAAGAGGACCAAGCTTGGAATCTTGGTGGCCAAGGTGGAGGATACTCGGGCCAAGGAGGAGGGTATGACCAAGGAGGGAGTTCTCACCGGTATGGCTACCCCCAAAATGAGGATGATGACGAGTGAAAGAGGCCTACCTCATCACCTCCATTTGTATGATACTTTTCTCTTCCTCTCTCTTTTGTATATACATTGCATTTAGTTTAGCTCTCGCTTACATTTGTATTATATCTTATGTCGCATTTGCATTAGTTAGTTCATTTAGTATAGCTTGCATTGTAATATATCTCACATGATTAGATTAGTTTGCATTGTATTATACCTCACATGATTCATGTAGATAGACTAGAATTCATGCATAGCCACTAATGACCAATCCTATGCATTTCTATACTAGAAATAGTGTTTAAATCAGTTTGGGGAGGTTTGATCATATGTGACCATAGGTTACTAGAAAACATGCATCATCTAGTGTAGATTGCATTCATTTGTTATATATGTCATATAGAATTGCATTCAGTTAGAGCATTCTTCATTCATATAATTGCATTTGTACTTTATTTCAAAAAAAAAAAAAAAAAAATTCAAAAACATTTATTTCCTTTTCATTCCTACTCCTACATGTACATTGAGGACAATGTCCAAAATAAAGTGGGGGATGGGTATTTATATTCCAAAAATGCATAAAAATTGAAAAAATTCGAAAAATCACAAAAACATGTCTTTTAATTTCATAAAAACAAAATCCATAAAAATTTGAAAATTTCAAAAACCAAAAACATGTTCTTTAATTTAGTAGTGTAGAATTGTATATACTTGTGCTTTTGTTCTCTTCTTACTAGATACAACACTACATTTGAGGCATTAGTAAGGGAAAATGAAGACCGCTTGGTATGATCGCTCTAATCTCTATTTCCCTTCCGTTTCATTTTCATTGTTCATATGAGGAGGATGGGCTTACATGTCAAGGAGGATGTGGTGTATTTTGTTGTTGCGGTTTGTCTATCTATGTGTTGTTAAAAGTTGCATTTAGCTTATATGGCATACTAGTTGGTAGAATCATATGCATTAGGATGTATAAATGTTAGTTGCATCATGGCATATAGTTTGCATGTTAGAAAAATTTTGTGAAACCGTCTACTTGGGAAGCTTGACAAGTGTATATAGGCCCTAGTAGATGCTTTTTCTTGTTAAGACTTTGCTTGTTAGAATACTTGTAAAACACCCTAGGATGTGTCATGCTAGTATCCTTTGACCCATGGATTAAGGCCTAGTCAAGAGTACCTTGTGTGATAACTTCTTGGCTACCGTTTATTCCAAGGTGACCCTTGAAACCATGCAACCATCATTCATCCATGTTCTACCACATTTTGTCATCAAAAAGGGAATGGGCACAAAAATTGTTCAAATTGAGTTCAAGAAAAGAAATGAAAAGAAAAGAAAAAAGTTTGCAAGTGCATCAAAAGAAAAGAGGAGTAACAAAAAAATAAACTCCTATGCTTCAAATATAAGGCACCCTCGTTACTAATTGGGGTGACTTTGAAAATGTTCAAAAGAAAATGCAAAAAGTTGAAAGTTGTCAAGTATTGAAATGCCAAAAATCAAAAAGAAATGGCAAGAAAGTGTTCTCAAATGTTATATGCCACAAGAAATTAGGGGGAAAAACAAAAACAAAAAGCAAACTCACAAATGAAAGTCAAATACTTTCGATCCCTTTATCCATCGTATCCACTTTTGTGCATGGTAGAGAGGGGACGACCCTTCTCCTTGTCTAGGCAAGAGGGGGAATTCCGCGATCCTCCAGTGTTTCTAACAACATAAGGAGTCTATTCTTGACAAAAGCATTTAACGATTGAGGACAAAGGTACCCTAGCTTGACACAATTTGGAGGTGATTTATTGGTATCCTTCTAGGCTTAGTAGTTTAAAGAAATTGCATCTATGAAGGAGTGTGTACCCTTGAATTTCTTCCCCTTTAGATAATTTTCGCCACTTAGATGAGGAAAGTAGCTATTCTTGTGTAGATACATCCATTACTTGTTTTGTGTGCTTTAATGCTTGGATGTGTCGCAATTTTGGCAAGACCCACCTTGCCTTGCAAGAAGACATCCTACCTCATGGTTGTCTTGTTGTGAGTTGAAGGGGCGGAGTGAGACCCGCTAATTGTCTCATATCGGTTATATTAGTAGGTTAGCTTAAATAAAGGTCTAGTTTTTGTCACCTCTTTACTCGGGACGAGTAAAGGTTCGGTTTTGGGATATTTGATGTGAACATTATTTGCACACATTTAGTCCCCTAATTGAACCTATTTTGCATACTTTTATAACATTTCATGACCATGATATCCGTCAAATGCTTTCTATTTTGCTTTCCTAGTGCATTTTATATGTTTTGTAGGAAAGGAGATAATAAGGCGGAAATTCCCGTCTTTCGTGCATATTTGGAAGCTTATTAACGAAATTTGATGGACTAGTATGAAGAGGAGGCGAGGACTAAAGACTAATTTTACAAGAATAAGAAGAAAGTAAAGAGAAGGATTCTGAAACAGAATCCGAGGGGCAAAGAGACAAGACGCCCATCCAGGAAACATAATCCGAGCGTCCAAGCCTCAAAGCCGCTCGGATTCCTCTGCTACAATCCGAGCGGATTTGCAAAAAGATGCTCGTCCACCCCTGCAAGAATCCGAGCGGATTCCCCTCCTGGACGAACGGATTGCTGCGTCTTCAGCCGAGATGCTCATCTCTCCGAAAAGACTAGCATTTCCTTGCTTAAAACTCAAAAATGTATTACTAATTTAGCCTTAGTTAACCTAATGAAGCTCTACTATATATACCCTACTTGTAAATAATCAAAGGAGGAAGTTTTTAGAGTAGAGAGCCTCCACATTAGAAATTCCTCTTAGATTAGATTAGGAATAGATTAGAATAGATTACTCTTTAATCTTTCCACAAATCTCACATTAATCTCTCCTTAATTATTGTTCAAGTTTATTATTCAAGTTTATTATTGGGAAATTGAAGATTATTGGGTTATTATAGGGAGATTGACAACCTTCCATCAATCAATCAAGTTTCTTCTATTATTCTTTGCTTTACTAATTGGAATCATCTCAAGTTTGGTATAAATCTTTTACCCTTTACTCTTTATTATTTATTTCCTCATTCTATTATCATTTATATACTTGTTGTGATGATTGACACCATTAATGACATATTTCCCATGATAATGAGTGAGTAGTTCTTTTGCTAGGATTAGTGGGTAATTAGGGGAAACCAACATGGGAATAATCATGCTTAATCTAATATGTTTTCATAATTAAATCGCTTGCTTGTTGTGATGTCAACTTTATGCACATGTTATGTTTGATGAAATGCTAAGCCTATGAATCCTTGCATTTACAACCATCTCTTATCTACTCAACTTGACTTGTAAGATATAAACCAACTCTAGTCTTGTTAGACCATGCATAGAAGTTGAATAGGAGGAAAGTAAGTCGACTTGTAGGTGCTGTACAATCTAATCGATTCGGCTCCGGCACCCAACTCTTCCTTTGAACCGTAAGACATAAACCAACTCGGTTCCTCCACAACATTAATTGCTTGCAACTTTGTAAACACGTTTGTATGATCAATACCATGAATCCCCTATGACCCCATGACATCCTAGTGCTTTTAGTCATTTGTTTACATTTCTTAGTTCATTGTTTGATTTACTTTATTGCTTGCTTTAGTTTAGACCACAACTACAAACCCAAACAAATTGTGACACTAGCATAAATTGAGATAGATAGACTTAAAACCCAAAGCACACCGTCCCATGGATCGACCTCGACTTACCGCTAACTAGTTGTCTGTTGAGTATTATAAATGTGTTTGATTGGATGTGACCCGACGACATCACCTGTAATACTCCGTATTTATATGTCTTGGGGTACTCTATCGAGTAGCCCTTACTCTGTCGAGTAAGGGCAAGTTGCGAAATAAAATAGTTTCTGACCTGTTGGGTACTCGATCGAGTAGCTGGGGCACTCGATCGAGTAAGGGGGTACTCGATCGAGTACCTTGGGTACTCGATCGAGTGTCCGGTTTTACGGGGAGTTTTCTCGGGTTTTGTTAATTATGCGATTAAGGTATTTAAACATAATCGTCATTGTTTTAAATCACTTTTACAAAACCTAAAACCCCGTTTAAGAGAGAAAGCACCATTCATCTTCCTAATCGCATTCTTAGAAATTCCGAGTTCGACGGTCGCTCTTGTCGTAATTCGTATCGTTGAGTTCCTTGCGTCGAGGGTAAGCTTTTAATATAATTTTTATAATGATTTGTTAAGATTGGTTAAACCCTAATTTAGAGATTGGGGGCTTTGTGTGTAGTATGTGATGTGTAGTCTTTATGTGTTATATGATAGGAGGAGGGTTCGTAGAAGAGGCGTTTTGATACAGCTGTAGATACCGTCTGCTTGTTGTGCTTTCCAGGTAGGGTTTCCTACTCAGTATTAGTCCCATAATGGGATATTGGTGATGTGCTGTATTTGGTTGTTTGATATAATGATTGTACTGTGTTTGTGGTTGTGATTGTTGTTGATGGTTCTCGAGATGCGTTCTCGGCTGAGTGGGGTCACTTGCGGGAGTGACTTCACGCCCTAGTTTCGCCCTTCGTGGAACCCGCCACGGAAGGGGATGTGCACATTAATGGGACAGGGTTATCGCTCGTATGATGAGCGGGGCTTAGGTGGGAACGGCAGTGCGGTCCCCCATCGGCGGTGGTGGTCCAAAGGGGACGGTCAAGATTGAGATGATGAAAGTTGGTGGTGTGTGTGTGTGTGTGTGACAGTTCGGTCAAAATTGTCTGTTTATCTTATTATTGTTATCTATATTGATTGTGTGATTAGTATCGACCCTGTTGTTTTGTAAACCTGCGGTGATCCATTCGGGGATGGTGAGCGATATTGAGCAGTATTGAGATGAGTACTGGGATAGCCGGGATGCCACGACATGATGATAGGAGTCTTCCGCCGTAGCCTTAGTTTATTTACATTTCGATTAGACAAATGTTTGAGAATAATGTATTGCACTTTTAATTGGTTTCATGGATTGTAACTATTCGTTAAACTATTTATAATAAACGTTGTTTCGTTATTGTTGTTTGATTATCATTGCCTCGGGTAACCGAGATGGTAATGTCTTCATACCCGAGTGGTCCCGGTAAGGCACTTGAGTATGGGGGTGTTACAAATGGTATCGAGCGACGATCCCGAAACCTCGTAACTAATGAACTTAATGAACATAGGGAGTCAATTAAAATGAACCCGGGGTAAAAGTTGTAGGAGCTAGTGCAAAGGCTTGGGAGACGTCCTAAAGTCGCAGGGGTCGCCCTACAACTTTGAACCGGTCACATGGGGGAAGTGTTTGTCGAGTCGTATGTGTGTTTGGTTAATTTGTTTACAAATGTGATGGAATGTGTTGATTGATGGATGTTCGAATTGGAAGTTGAGAGGTGAAAGAAAAGTGATGATATATATAGAAACTGTTGATGAAATGATAGCATGTTGAATGTTTTACAACGTGGCAATTAATAGCATGATTGTTATGATATAATATGTGATTTATAAAGTTAGCATGTTAGCATATGACGTAATAGGCGAGTAGCTCTTACGTATTAGTGTTACTCGATCGAGTGGCCGACTCGATCGGGTGGGTTTTGGCGATTTTGAGTCCATAATCGAGTTTTGGGGCACTCGATCGAGTAACTAGGGGTACTCGATCGAGTAGGGGGTCACTCGATCGAGTAGCCTAGATACTCGATCGAGTAGGTAAGAGATCGAAGGTCCGTTTGGTTCTGAGTTTGGGTACTCGATCGAGTACGTGGGGCACTCGATCGAGTAGCCCGTTACTCGATCGAGTGTGTTTGGGAACTCGATCGAGTGGGTTCTGGGCATCGTGTTTTCGTGTTTTGAGGTTTAGTACGTGTGTTTATGTTTACCCCTTTCTTATATAGCTTCAAGATGCCGCCCAAGAGAATCGCTTTGTACGCGAGAGCCGAGCTTATGACCGTGGATGACATCGTTAAGATGTTAGAGCACCAGACGCTCTTACGGAGACCCCAAGAGAGTGAATGAGGACAAGGATAAGAGTAAGGAGAAGGAGGTTGATCATTCTAAAATCAGCCTCTATATTGCGAGGTTTAACCCGAAAGAATACAAGGGAGTTGGGGAGCCTAATCGCTTGATAGTTGGGTCGAGAGAGATGGAGAACCTATTAGACTTGGTTCATTGTCCGATGAGATGAGGGTGGAACAGTGCGTTCTATCCGAGGGAGGCAGGCGGCAAGTGGTGGGATTCAATGAAGGTGAGTGCTAAGGAGATATACACCAACCAAGGCTTACCCGCTATGCCTTGGGAGGAGTTTCGTAGGGGTCGTGAGGAAGGAGTTCGTGCCGGAGCATGTGAGGAGTAAGTTGAGGGAAGAGTTTGATAATTTTAAGATGATCACGAGATGTCCGTAGCCGAGTACTACGATACGCTTCATTGAGAAGTCCAGGTATGCCGAGGATATGGGTTTGAGTGAGGAGAACCTGGCATTGAGGTTTGAGAGAGGGTTGACTACCACGATTATGGATAAGTTACCCGTGGGAATCCTTACCGATGTTAAGGAAGCTTATGAGAGAGGGCCGGAAGAGCCGAGAGGTCGGTGGAGATGGCTCGGGAGAGGTCAGGTGGTGAGAAGAGGAAGTCCGAGAGCGAGGGTGGTGGCCAATCTAATTACAAGAAAGGCAACCACAATCGCCTAAGGGGTTTTCTTAAGGGTCGTGGTTCGATCTTTGGGGCTTCCTTTAGGCGTGGCCGTGGAAGTGTGAGCAATAGCTGGGGAGTGACCTGCTTTGGTTGTGGTGGTGTAGGCCACAAGAGACATGAGTGCACGAGTGGACCGGGATCTTTTCAGAGACCTGCACGAGCTTCGCGAGTAATGCACCTACCGGATCATGGCCAAACCGGGAAGTCAGAGTTACCAGAGTGGAGGCAACCGCAACGGCGGTAATTCTTATCAGAAGACACCGACGAACAACAACAACAATCAAGGGTCGGGTGCTAAGCCGACCGCATCAGCCAGTACTGTCCAGGGAGGAGGACAGAGGACCAGTGGCAAGTTGTTCATGATGGAGAAGAAGGCAGCTGAGGAAGATGCGCACGTTATCACCGGTACATTCCTTGTTAATGGTATTCCTACGTTTGTTTTGTTTGATTCGGGGGCTTCTCAGTCGTTTGTGTCTTCGAGTCATGTAAAACAGTTGGGTTTGAGAGTATATGAGTCTGCTAGTGAGCAAGTTTTCATACCTTCGGGTGAGTCTGTAGCGTGTGGGAGGTTGTTTAGAGAGGTATCTTTGATAGTTGGGCAAGTTGATTTCCCTGTAGACTTGCTAGAATTTCCTTTTAACGGTTTTGAGATGATAGTTGGGATGGATTGGTTAGGAAAGTATAAAGCTAAGATAGACTGTCATCAAAAGAAAGTGTCCTTAAGAGGTCCTAAGGGTGTTAGTGTGTCTTACCGTGGGTTTCTAGTCAAACCCAAAGTTAAGTTGATTGTAGCTGTCACCTTGAAGTCTTATCTGAGGAAGGGATGTCCGTTGATCTTGTGTCATGTGAGAGATGACCGGATAGAGAGTCAGACAGTTGATGAGATACCAGTGGTGGGAGAGTTTGCAGATGTTTTTCCAGAGGAGATTCCGGGGTTGCCACCGAAGAGGGAGATAGACTTCACCGTTGAGTTGAAGCCAGGGACGGGGCCAATCTCTAAGGCACCGTACCGTATGGGTCCTAAGGAGATGGAGGAACTTAGGAAGCAGTTGGATGATTTGATAGAGAAGGGATACATTAGACCAAGTGTATCGCCTTGGGGAGCACCAGCCTGTTCGTGAAGAAGAAAGATGGGAGTTTGAGGCTATGCATAGATTACGGGAGCCGAACCATGTGACGATAAAGAACAAGTATCCTTTGCCAAGGATAGATGACCTGTTTGATCGCCTGAGCGGTGCAACAGTCTTTTCTAAGATTGATTTGAGGTCGGGGTACCATCAGGTGAAGATTAGAGAGATGGATATACCAAAGACAGCTTTCACGTCAAGGTATGGCCATTATGAGTATGTGGTGATGCCGTTTGGGTTGTCTAATGCGCCTACGTTGTTTATGGATTTGATGAATAGAATCTTCTTGACGCTTCTTGGACCAGTTTGTGGTGGTGTTTATCGATGACATCTTAGTCTACTCTAAGACTAAGGAGGAGCATGAGGAGCATCTGAGGATCGTGTTGCAGACTTTGAGGGATCATGAGTTGTATGCTAAGCTGTCCAAGTGTGAGTTCTGGTTAGAGAAAGTTGCTTTTCCGGGGCATGTAATCTCTAAAGATGGGGTAGCCGTGGATCCGACGAAGATTGAGGCGATGACAAAGTGGGAAGCACCAAGAATGTTCTTTGAGGTTAGAAGTTTCTTGGGTTTAGCCGGATACTACAGACGGTTCGTGAAAGATTTCTCCAAGATAGCTAGACCGATGACAAAGATTGATGAGGAAAGAGAACAGGTTTCGTTGGGATGAGAGTTGTGAGACGGCGTTCCAAACATTAAAGGAGCGTTTGACCACGCTCTCCGTCCTCGCATTGCTGAAGGGAGCGAGAACTTTGAGGTTTATACAGATGCCTCAAAGAATGGGCCGGGATGTGTGTTGATGCAGAATGGTAAAGTGATTGCCTATGCTTCTAGGCAGTTGAAGCCTTATGAGGAGAACTACCCTACTCACGATCTGGAGTTGGGTGCAGTGGTGTTTGCTCTCAAGATTTGGAGACATTACCTTTATGGAGCAATCTTTAAGGTATTTTCTGATCACAAGAGTCTTAAGTACATCTTCACGCAGAAGGAGTTGAACATGAGACAGAGGAGGTGGATGGAGCTGATTGGCGATTACGACATGGAGATTATCTACCATGAAGGGAAGGCCAATGTTGTTGCTGATGCTTTGAGTAGAAAGAGTGTACATTCCTTGTGTACAACTCTATCTTTGATGAGGCTGAGGGATAAGGTAGCGAGCTTTGGGATACATATGATGCATAAAGGAGATGCCATGGGTGATATGACAGTACATCTGGAGTTTTATGATGACATTCGGGATAAGCAGGCTTTGGATCCTAAGATAGTTGAGTGGAGAGCTGGAGTAGAGAAAGGGACAGTGTCCCGGTTTTCTATTCATACAGATGGTAGTTTGAGGTTTGATGGTAGGTGGTGTATTCCTAATGATGAGGAGTTGAAAAAGACGATCATGACGGAGGCGCATTGCACACCATATTCAGTTCATCCAGGTGGAGACAAGCTATACAAGGATTTGAAGAAAACGTTTTGGTGGCCTGGGATGAAGAAAGAGACAGCTGAGTTTGTGTCCCGTTGTTTGACATGCCAAAGAGTTAAAGGGGAACAGAGAAGACCACTCGGTAAGATTCAGTCTTTAAAGGTGCCTGAGTGGAAGTGGGAATCCATTTCCATGGATTTCATTGTGGGTTTGCCTAAGAGTCAACAAGGTAACAACATGATTTGGGTGATAGTGGATCGTCTGACCAAGTCAGCTCACTTTGTTCCAATGAAAGATACATGGACTAAGGCACAATTGGCTATGGCCTATCGAAAGAATGTGCTTAAGTTACATGGAGTCCCTAAGGACATAGTGTCTGACAGAGATGCGAGGTTTATATCGAGGTTTTGGAAGGAGTTGCAGGAATCGTTGGGAACAACTTTGAAGATGAGTACAAAGATTCCATCCTGCGCGAGATGGGCGACGGAGAGAACAATCAAGACTCTTGAGGATATGTTGCGAGCTTGTGTGATGGATTTTGGTGGTAGCTGGGAGCAGAGGTTGGACTTGATAGAGTTTTCTTACAACAATAGCTATCACACCAGTATTGGTATGGCACCGTTTGAGGCTTTGTATGGGAGGAGATGTAGGAGTCCAATCTGTTGGGACGATAGTCTTTGAGGCAAAGGGTTTTAGGACCAGAGATGGTGCATGAGATGGTGGAACAGATTAAGATGATCAGGGAACGGATGAGAGCAGCCCAGGATCGACAAAAGAGTTATGCAGATCTACATCGTCGGGACATAGAGTTTCAAGTTGGGGACAAGGTTCTTCTGAAAGTGTCTCTGATGCGTGGAGTTATGAGATTTGAGAAGAAAGGCAAGCTAAGTCAGAAGTTTATAGGGCCTTATGAGATCTTAGAGCGAGTTGGGGAAGTTGCTTATCGTCTGGCTTTACCAGCTGCGTTAGAGAGAGTGCATAATGTGTTTCATGTATCGCAGCTGCGGAAGTATGTGAGTGACCCGTCACATGTGTTGGAGGCAGAGAGCTTAGTGCTAGATGAGTCTTTATCATACCTTGAGGTGCCTAAGCAGATTCTAGACCGAAAGGTTAGAAAGACCAGGAGTGGTGAGACAGTTTTGCTTAAGATCCTTTGGTCTAACCACGAGACCGAGGAAGCTACATGGGAGCCAGAGGAAGCTATGAAAGAGCGTTACCCTTTCCTCTTTGATCAGGTATGTATGGTTACGGGAACGTAACCTTGTTTCTTTTAGGGGGGTAGGAGATGATCGCGAGAGTTTTTAAGAGTTTTATACCCCTTTTATAGGTTGTGTCGGGATGGTTGTCGGGATAAGTTGGGTTAGTATCATGTTTTCTGTTCGGTTGCTGAGTCGGGAATATTATGGGAGTACCTTTGTTTAGTAGTGGTTTGAACTTCGGGGACGAAGTTCCTTTTAAGGAGGGAAGACTTGTTGGAATATGTGTCCTCCGACAATAATGCGATCACGACTGTTGATCATGATGATCACATGTTTAAGTCTCATTAAAATGAATACAATTGGGAAGTAATATTGTTACTGTCAACTGGTCAACATATATCGGTAATGATTGGCTGACTAGAGTTTGACATTACTGTCGTGTGACGGTGGTGATCAGTTGACCCCCTAGGTCATACCTAAAGGGCAATACTCTTAATTGATTATTTAATTAATCGTATAATGTTGCGAGTTAATTAAATTACTTGAAAATTGACGGACGATTTTGGAAGTAAAATTTACGTATCATATTGAAATGTGATTAAATAAGATACGGTCTGAGTAATTGAATTGTATCATTACTCGGATGAAATAATTGTTTAATGTAACAATTAAATTGAATGAATTATTATAAATACAATCAGTTGTGATTTATAAATTGGTAAAATTTTTGGCACTCAGTAATTATGAAATTACTAAGTCAATTTTTGTGTGTGACGTATTTTTATTAATACGTTGATTTTTAATATGTTAAAAATACATAACAAATATATGTCACATGTGACATGTGACATATTTACAATTGACAAAAATAAAATGGATCACTTGTTAATCCATGAATGCCGAAATAAAGGGGTAGTGGAAGCTAATATTGTGTTTGTTTAATTATTATAAGAACACAATGATTACCTACATTCCTAGCCATGCAACCCTAATATTCTTGTGAAGACAAAAGTGTTCATGCATTGGCTCCCCTAAAAGCCCCCCATTCCACCCGGTTTTTTATGTGAAAACCATCATTGGTTTTTCTCATAATTTTACCTATTATTACACTAAAATGTGTTAGTGATATTCATTCAACTTATTATCCAAAAATTAGTATTCTAGAGAGATAAAAAGCTCTCTACATCTTCCTCCATAATACCGAAATATTTATGTGTTAATAAATATTTTGGGTCAATTTTCTACCTTGATTAATATTATAACTAGTATTTGTAATATTAATTATATTAAGAGGAGCCTTGGGTATAAAGCATAGGGAGAGATCTTACACTTAGATCTTTATTCTTCCATTGGAAAAGCTCAAGAACAAGAGAGATAGGTGATCTCTCTTGTGCCCTAATAGCCGAAATCTACAATGTAAGGACATGATTTCTCCTCTATTTATCTTATTGTTTGCATGCATAAGATCCGTTTTAATTTTATGACAAATTTACTTAGACATATATGAGTATGTTAATGTGTATATGAATCTACATTTATTTCAATCGGTATCAGAGAGCCACGGTTGTTTGCATGCAAATCGGTTAAAAGTTTTTCCGAGTTATATGAATAACAAATAAAACTTGTAAAATTTGTGTTATTATGATATATCACGAAATTATTACATGCATGTTAATATTTCTGGTCCTAAAGTGTTTTAGAATATTTTGGTTAATTTTTCGGATTTTTATTGTTCATAATTTACAATAATGGCATTTAAATGTGATTTTATGAGTAAAAATGTCATTTTTGGTCTAAAAATAGCTATACTTCGAATTTTCACTTGGTTTTTGGATATGTTGTCACATATATTATTTTGAGATAACCTGTAAATTTTCATAATTTTTGGACTTATTATGCTCGAAAAATGAATTTTTCATTATTAAATTCGGATTTAAGAAAAAATAGGTTAATATGAGTTAAATTTCGAATCTGGTCATAGAAAATTAATATGTTGTCACATGCAATTTTACAAAATGTGTGTAAAATAATTGGCTATAAAGAAGTCTTTTAGCATGATTTATGATTTTTTGAAGAAAAATAGCATAAATAGTGACATTATTAGTGAAAATTAATAAAACATAATCTATGACTTAGGAAAAACGTTTAATGTTGCATTTCATCATATTTTTCAGATCTAAAATTGAAAAGTTAATGAAAATAATTTTTCCATGTTTTTATGATTATTTTATTAAAAATCGATAAACCGCAACATTGTTTTTCCGGAAAAATTTCGAAATTTTTAACCTAAACTTTTTGAACATTATGAGTGTCATGGAATTTTTCCAGAATGTTCATGAGTTTAAATTTCAAATTTTCAATTTATTTGAAATTTTGGATTTATTTGAAGTTTAATAGCTTATTTTTGTAATTTTTAGTCCATTTATGAACAATTTTGTAAATAAAAGTTAATTATGGTCAAAATAATTAGTGAAGACTATATTTTGAGTCCTAAGAGGTTAGGGTAATTAACTTATGCATAAATATGAGTTTATGTATTTTTGTGATTATAAAATGTTGAAATCACGCAAATCCGTAAAAACCAAGTAATATATGATATTGGCTATTTAAAAGGCGATTTAGCATAAAAATTGAGCATGTTCATACATATTATAGTGCTGCATTTTCTTTATGATTGTCATAATTTTAATTTATGTAATTTTGAATTATGTAATTTTACTTAGTATGGCCTTATATTTTAATTGGTATTTCCCGAAATGTATGGGAATATCGATTCGGTTGTAATTTTTATTGTGATCTCGTATCACCGTTTTGTAATTTAATAGATTTATTTTATTTTAGTTACAAATGTATAATAGGAAATTATGTAACTTATTATGTAATTTTATTCATTCCGGAGTTCCAAAAGACGGATTACTTCAAGAATGGCGATACATAAAGACGGTGTTACCTCGAGATGCGTGCCACAACCGAAGTTCAAGGGACCAATGGAGTTGGTTTCCGAATATGTAATAGATTAATAGTTTTTCTATTTTAGGAAGGCCATACTAGGATTTATTTATCTTTATGCTTGCATTTTATTTTATGTGACATGCATCGCTAAATCGCCATAACTAAACATGCATTGTCTTTTTATCGAGTTTATCGACCGTGTCAATTCGAATTATCGTAGTTCACCGCTTTAGTTCACTTAAAACGTGATAGATAATAAATTGACATGACCTCTCGCTAAAACAAACAATTGAGACATAGCCTTACCAAATAGTAGAAACCATGAAAACCTATTTCGCGAGGGAGTGCACTCGGCCCTACCGGGGTACAAACCTTGTTACGTAGGGGAAGTGGGTGATGAGTGTTAATCCACCGAGTTCATGTTAATGAGGGTTTCATCGGCCATACCGTGCCCAAGTTGATGTGGATTTGGATAATGGACACATTTATTCGAAATTTGGATTGAGCTCAACGGAAGTATTCGCGACCGTAGTTGCATGTGTTCCGGGCTATAGATAATTATTAGAGTAATTTTATCGACCAAGAGTTCTAAAAGTAGAATCGATTAAAATGTTAATCCACCGAGTTATATTGATAAAGGTTTCATCGGCCATACCGTGCCTAAGTCGATATGAATTTGGGTCTTGGAATCATTTATCTAGTTGGGTAGAGGTCACTAGAAAAATGTATAAAACTTGTTTAAATCATACATTTTTACGAGTATAATTAAAACGACATTTGTTTTACTCCTTATATTTTGTTTTGTAGACCACTTCTTTTTCATAACAAATGGCAACACCAACTCCTAATGCTACACCACTCGCTACTTCGTCTTGGCTCCGATCCTTCATGGATCGATGTAAACTTGAAAAGAATGGGTCAAATTTCTCCGAATGGGATGCCCAACTCAAATTAGCCGCCGAGGGTGACGACAAGCTTCGTTACCTTACCGAGGCCTCTCCACCCGAACCCTCCACTAGGTCCACCGCGACCACGAGGGAAGCCTATGAGACTTACCAAAAGGAGTCCGCCGCAATGAAAAATGTCTTAATATTTGCGATGGAGGCGGAACTCCAAAGGAGAGCCTTTAAAATGGGCAATGCTAATGAGATTTACTCCAAACTTGTGACCATGTTTTCACAAACTCCGCGGATCGTCCAATATGAAGCGGCCGCGGCATTCTTTGATCTCGACTTCAAAGAGGGCCAAAAGGTTAGCCCTCATGTGCTCAAACTCATGGAGCTTTTCGAGACCTTGAAAATTCAAAAGGTTGAAATCCCTAAAGAACTCATCGTAGATAGGATTCTACACTCCTTGTCCAAAGTCAAGGCATATGTGCAATTCCGGGTGAATTTCAACATGCAAGACAAGGATGTATCTCTTGAGGAGTTGCACAAGTTACTTGTGTAAGCCGAGAGGGACATGGGGTTAAATGTGAACCATCCCAAGGATGTGCTTAACATAAGCACAAAGAGTAAGGGGAAGTTCAAGAAGAATGGGAGAAAGGGCAAGAAGCAAGCTCCCACATTCACCAAAGCTAAGTCTTGTGAAGCTAGCACCTCCAAAGTCAAGAAGGGTCCTCTTGATAAGTGCCATTATTGTAATGGCATGGGACATTGGAAAAGAAATTGTTCCAAATACCTTGGTGATATCAAAGTCGGAAAGATCACTCCAAAGAGGTAAATGACTAACCTTCTTTTATGTTTCTAATTCAACTATGGTATTATGATGCAAAGTTGTGATAATGTATCTCCCTTTTATTGTAAATAGGGCCTCCACCAAGCAAAGACAAGGGAAAAGAAAAACAAGCATAAGAAACCATGGAGAAGCTAAGGATAGCTTTTATGGAGCTTTGTTTTTCATTGTCTTATTTTAAATTATGTTTTGAATTTTTAGAACTTTAAGTTTCCGTGTTCGACATGGAAAGGTATTTTGGATAATGGTTTGTATTTTGGATGATGGTGACTTGGTTTGCAACCCAAGTCACCCGTTTTATCATTTATCCTTTATGTTTTAAAATTTCATCTTTAAATGCTTGCGTTTTGAAACATAAGATTATTCACTTAAAAGTGATCCAATAGACAATTATAATGACGGGTTTCATTATATGTCCACATATTTAAGGCTTGTGTATGATCATTTATAAAGTGATTTTGAGTCTATGAACTCTCTTAAAGGTATGTCAACCACCAAGTACACATATGAATTCAATAACAATTAGTCAACCTATGAGGTAGTTCTCCTTATAATTCAACATCATTAATTTGTGTCTCATATGCTATCTTTGAATGTTTAGTGTATTCATTCTAAAGATAGAGTGGGAGAAAAATGAGGACACAACACACAAGACAAAAATCAAATTGTGTACTTGTGTAAATGTAGATCTACGCAAGAGAAAATGATTTGAATAAAAGTATATCTATTTACATAGTATGCCGAATAGATGAGATCTATGGTCTCAAGTTAGTTCAATATGACTAAAGAGACCAAGTGTAGTAATCATAAGAGTATATTCTCAAGATAACTACGCGAGGAGACCAAAAGAAGTTTTGGATGAAAATGACTAATGCAAAGTCTTAACAAGTTTTTGACTAAGTTCTATATGATAAATTTTGACCAAATAGTTTCAATCATGAGTTTTACTTAAGAGCCTAAATGAATCAAAGTAACATACTAGTTATGATCAAGATTAAGTTGCAAAGATTGATATACCGATATCTTCAATAGCCAACGTTTTAACCACGCAAATGTCATTGCTTAACCTCGCTAGGAAATGGTTAATCCTCCTTCTGAAAGAGTATTCCGAAGGACATATTCTAGATATTGTTTATATTTGAATAATGACATTGCTACACATCATTATGACATGAGTGTGTTAGAGAATTGAAATCTCTTTCCGTAAGGTTGAGATGAAATCACTTCAAAATAGGCATTTTGAAAGGATGTGATGGGAACATATATGGTTTTATCCTAGTAACTTGGCAAAGCAATTTATATTTATATTCTTGACAAATTTCGATTGAGAAGTCAATTTCGAAATATGTCGAATTGAGTGGGAGTTAGGAAATTCTCATGTGAAGACATGGAATTTAGTGGGAGCTATCATCCTTGAATATATAAAACTCATTACTCATTAAAGAATGACGAGCTAATACCTTCTTTCATAAAGAAGCTTTTGAGTTTTCAATTCTGGATGAAAATGGACAATGATGAATCCAATTACATCATGGGATGTTGGATTAGTATTAAAGAGATACACATCGTATCAACATATACATAGGTTATTCATATGAATGAAAATGGAATTACCATTAGCAGTCATGATAGTTCATTGAACCTGAGAACGGTTGATCTCATGATTATTAGTAACTAATGTTTCCGCCATTAGAATAATCACATACATGTCCAATTATGAATCATATGCGTAAGAGCATGATGATTGATTTGTGAGCCATAATAGAAACGTCATGAATTCTCAAGTAGAATCCGATGAACGATTTCGGTGCTTGACGGAATGTTCCATTGTGTGTTAAGAGGTTACACATTTTGTAGAAGATCCGAGCACATATAAGGATTTATGAGAATCCCAAATCTTTCAAATTTGAAAAGAGAAATGAGAAGTTTTGGAAAGATGGTTGGTTGAATAAGAAGTTATTCAAAGATAATCTTTCCTAGTTAAGCTAGGACTTGTGAGAAGTACTAAGCTAATAATCTCGTCAACTATTACAAGATTCTACAAAACATATACCTAGTGCATTGTGTGTGGATGGAATACTTGATCGGTACAAGTTGTATTGTTCATCGCAAATTCGTTCGTTATGAAATGATCGATAAGAAAGTTCTTTCAAGTTAAAGAACCAAAACCAAGGTCGAGAACCTTGATGTGTACTTGGTAAAATTCATGGTATGAGAACATGAATGTGAGGGAAATTGCAAGTGTAAGAAGTTTGAACACATGGACACATGGGATGTTAAACTTCTATTGCAATCAATAAGTGTTTACACTTACGATAAACATCACAAGGTTGTAATATGATATTGACTACCCAAGTGTGATGTCGACATTTGTCGTTTGAGTTATTGTTAACTCACTTTGAACATTGTTATATCCAAATGGGTTGTAGAGATAATTGAACCCCGTTAAAGTGAATATGGATTAACATTGTTTTTGCCCATAGTTACTTATATGAGGTGACGTCTCGAAGTGACTAGAGTGTGAGGCGATTGATGGCAAGTTCAAGTGCCATAGAGTCATGTGAGATGACTAGTCGATCACATAGGCAGATTGTTAGGAACATTTTGTCGGGCCTAATGACCGCTTATAGAGTTCTGGCAAATTTATATAGCCTGGTCGTGGCGAGAGCTACTATAGTATTCAAATGAGTCGATTCTTTTGACTAAAGACTATTCTCCTAAAATGGCACAGTTTCAGATTAACTTTGATTTGTGTTACTACGACCTTCGTAAATGGGGTCAAATGGGCATATTTTGGGTTATGATGGATGTGGCTAGTCGAAGGGAATGAGTGCGATAGGAATTGTCCACCCCTAGTCGGGGTTATAACAATATCTCGGGGCCACTCGAGGAGTAATGAATCGGAAATGCGTGGCCACGCTCGGATGGCATCCGAGTGGATAAATCCGGTCAATCGCTTATTCTCCGGATCGAGGAAACCACTCTCGATATGATCACTTGCAAGTACGACCGAAAGACACCTTGCATTGAGTGGGAGATAGTAATAGGACAAGAGAATTGGTGACGCACACTTGTCGAGGACAAGTGGGAGATTGTTGGAATATGTGTCCTCCGACAATAATGCGATCACGACCGTTGATCATGATGATCACATGTTTAAGTCTCATTAAAATGAATACAATTGGGAAGTAATATTGTTATGTCAACTGGTCAACATATATCGGTAATGATTGGTGACTAGAGTTTGACATTACCTGTCGTGTGACGGTGGTGATCGATTGACCCCTAGGTCATACCTAAAGGGCAATACTCTTAATTGATTATTTAATTAATCGTATAATGTTGCGAGTTAATTAAATTACTTGAAAATTGACGGACGATTTTGGAAGTAAAATTTACGTATCATATTGAAATGTGATTAAATAAGATACGGTGATCGAGTAATTGAATTGTATCATTACTCGGATGAAATAATTGTTTAATGTAACAATTAAATTGAATGAATTATTATAAATACAATCAGTTGTGATTTATAAATTGGTAAAATTTTTGGCACTCAGTAATTATGAAATTACTAAGTCAATTTTTGTGTGTGACGTATTTTTATTAATACGTTGATTTTTAATATGTTAAAAATACATAACAAATATATGTCACATGTGACATGTGACATATTTACAATTGACAAAAATAAAATGGATCATTTGTTAATCCATGAATGCCGAAATAAAGGGGTAGTGGAAGCTAATATTGTGTTTGTTTAATTATTATAAGAACACAATGATTACCTACATTCCTAGCCATGCAACCCTAATATTCTTGTGAAGACAAAAGTGTTCATGCATTGGCTCCCCTAAAAGCCCCCCATTCCACCCGGTTTTTTATGTGAAAACCATCATTGGTTTTTCTCATAATTTTACCTATTATTACACTAAAATGTGTTAGTGATATTCATTCAACTTATTATCCAAAAATTAGTATTCTAGAGAGATAAAAAGCTCTCTACATCTCCCTCCATAATACCGAAATATTTATGTGTTAATAAATATTTTGGGTCAATTTTCTACCTTGATTAATATTATAACTAGTATTTGTAATATTAATTATATTAAGAGGAGCCTTGGGTATAAAGCATAGGGAGAGATCTTACACTTAGATCTTTATTCTTCCATTGGAAAAGCTCAAGAACAAGAGAGATAGGTGATCTCTCTTGTGCCCTAATAGCCGAAATCTACAATGTAAGGACATGATTTCTCCTCTATTTATCTTATTGTTTGCATGCATAAGATCCGTTTTAATTTTATGACAAATTTACTTAGACATATATGAGTATGTTAATGTGTATATGAATCTACATTTCTTTCAAGACTGTAATACTCCGTATTTATATGTCTTGGGGTACTCTATCGAGTAGCCCTTACTCTGTCGAGTAAGGGCAAGTTGCGAAATAAAATAGTTTCTGACCTGTTGGGTACTCGATCGAGTAGCTGGGGCACTCGATCGAGTAAGGGGGTACTCGATCGAGTACCTTGGGTACTCGATCGAGTGTCCGGTTTTACGGGGAGTTTTCTCGGGTTTTGTTAATTATGCGATTAAGGTATTTAAACATAATCGTCATTGTTTTAAATCACTTTTACAAAACCTAAAACCCTGTTTAAGAGAGAAAGCAGCCAGTTCATCTTCCTAATCGCATTCTTAGCAATTCCCGGAGTTCAGACGGTCAGTTCTTGTCGTAATTCGTATCGTTGAGTTCCTTGTGTCGAGGGTAAGCTTTTAATATAATTTTTATAATGATTTGTTAAGATTGGTTAAACCCTAATTTAGAGATTGGGGGTTTTGTGTGTAGTATGTGATGTGTAGTCTTTATGTGTTATATGATAGGAGGAGGGTTCGTAGAAGAGGCGTTTTGATACAAATTTGTAGATACCGTCTCGCTTGTTGTGCTTTCCGGGTAGGGTTTCCTACTCGCATTAGTCCCATAATGGGATATTGGTGATGTGCTGTATTTGGTTGTTTGATATAATGATTGTACTGTGTTTGTGGTTGTGATTGTTGTTGATGGTTCTCGAGATGCGTTCTCGGCTGAGTGGGGTCACTTGCGGGAGTGACTTCACGCCCTAGTTTCGCCCTTCGTGGAACCCGCCACGGAAGGGGATGTGCACATTAATGGGACAGGGTTATCGCTCGTATGATGAGCGGGGCTTAGGTGGGAACGGCAGGCTGCGGTCCCCCATCGGCGGGTGGGTCCAAAGGGACGTCGGTATTGAGATGATGGAAGTTGGTGGTGTGTGTGTGTGTGTGTGACAGTTCAGCTGTCTGTTTATCTTATTATTGTTATCTATATTGATTGTGTGATTAGTACTGACCCCGGTGTTGTTTTGTAAACCTGCGGTGATCCATTCGGGGATGGTGAGCAGATATTGAGCAGGTATTGAGATGAGTACTGGGATAGCTGGGATGCCACGACATGATGATAGGAGTCTTCCGCTGTAGCCTTAGTTTATTTACATTTCAGTTAGACATCGTTTGAGAATAATGTATTGCACTTTTAATTGGTTTCATGGATTGTAACTATTCGTTAAACTATTTATAATAAACGTTGTTTCGTTATTGTTGTTTGATTATCATTGCCTCGGGTAACCGAGATGGTAATGTCTTCATACCTGAGTGGTCCTGGTAAGGCACTTGGAGTGTGGGGGTGTTACATCACCGATCAAGTGCGACCCCTTCAGTGTTAATGGATATATAAAATTAAGCTCGTCATGGATAAACATGTGGATGTTTACAAGCTAGATTGGTGGCAAAAGGTTTCAACTAAGTTCATGGTTTACACTATGACGAAACCTTCGCTCCAGTCACTATGCTTCGGTCCATTAGGATAATCTTAGCGGTTGCCGCATTTCATGATTATGAGATTTGGCAAGTGGATGTCAAAACCGCCTTCTTGAATGAGATTCTAGAAGAAGAGGTGTACATGATACAACCTGAAGGTTTTGTGGATACATGTAACCCTAAGAAGGTGTGTAAGCTTAAAACGTCCATCTATGGTCTTAAGCAAGCATCTAGGAGTTGGAATCATCACTTTAATCATGTTATTAAACAATACGGTTTCACTAGAAGTGTGGAAGAACCGTGTTTATACATGAAGTTTAGTGGGAGTAAGGTTGCATTCCTTATCCTCTATGTGGATGACATATTGCTCATCGGGAATGATTTTTCATCGCTCACTTCCGTTAAAGAGTGGCTAGGGAAACACTTCCAGATGAAGGACTTGGGAGAGGCACAACGAATATTGGGTATCCAGATCATAGGGATAGGTCCAAGAGGATACTAGCATTGAGTCAAGAAGCTTATATTGACAAAGTTCTTGACTGGTTCAGTATGAAAGACTCCAAGAGAGGATTTCTACCTATTGGCCAAGGGATTACTTTGAACAAGTCACAGTCTCCCTCCACCCCTAAGGAAATTGAACACATGAAGACCGTCCATTATGCTTCCGTTGTTGGGTCTGTCATGTATGCTATGATTTGCACTCGTCTCGACGTTGCGTATGCCTTAAGCATGACAAGTCGTTATCAAGCCAAGCCTGGTGAGAGTCACTGGATAGCCGTAAAGAACATCCTTAAGTACTTGAGAAGGACTAAGGATTCGTTCTTAGTGTTTGGAGGAGAAACTGAGTTGCGTGTAAGAGGTTACACGGACACAAGTTTCCAAACCGATCGGGATGACATGAAATCCCAATCCGGCTATGTGTTTATGCTAAATGGAGGAGCTGTTTGCTGGAAGAGCTTCAAACAAAGCGTTACCGCGTATTCTACAACAGAGGCTGAGTACCTTGCAGCGTCTGAGGCGCGAAGGAAGCCGTTTGGATTAGGCAATTCATGGAGGGGCTAAGAGTAGTCCATTCCGCCAAAGATCCGCACTTAATATTGTGATAACAGTGGAGCTATTTTTCAAGCCAAAGAGCCGAAGTCTAGTAATAAATCTAGACACATTGAAAGGAAATACCATTCAATTACAGATTATGTGGAAAGGAAGAAAATTGACATTTGTAAGGTTGGGACAGATGATAATATTGCTGGTCCTTTAACCAAGCCTTTATCAAAGGCTAAGCATGATGGTCATGTCGTTGCAATGGGATTGAGACGAGTACCAGGTTTCTTTAGATTATGGATATGTAATAATTGGATAGTGTATCTCTTATTATATATATGATAATCACATACATTGTTTTCGCATTCATTCTTTTATGATTCTTTTATTTAGTGTGACTAAATTTTAATACCTTGTTTATCTGAATAAGTTATGGAGACAATGTTGAACACTATTCAAGTGAATAAGATGAATATTGTATTTTGTCCCTAGTCACTTAATGAGGTGACGTCTCAGAGTGACTAGATTGTAAGTCGATTGATGGTTTTTCAACACCATAAGGTCATACGTGATGACTAGTCGATTACATAGGCAGAGTGTGTGACACTTTGCCAGACAGTGACCATTTAGAGAGTCCCTAAGTTCTATTATAGACGCCTGGTCTTGGCGGGGATCTCTAAGATGCTCTAATGAGACGATTCTTTTGACTGGAGACTATTATCTGAGCAAGTGCAGTTTCCGAGTGACTATGGTTTTTGTCCTAGGTCGTGCCATGAAAGGAGGCCAAAAGGGCATTTACTAGGTCATGGTGATCTGTATTGTGCAATAGGATAGATAAGGCATACAGGAATTGTCCACCCACGTTGGGTAAACTATATCTCAAGGCCACTCGAGGAGTTAGACTACAAATGCATGGCCACGCTCGGAAGTAATCTGTGAGAGATTTTTCTGGTCAAATAGTCACACTCCCGATCGAGAAAACCACTCGCGATATGTTCATGTGCAAGTGCGACCTGAAAGACACCTTGTATTGAGTGGGAGATTAAAACGGACAAGAGAATTGGTAGCGCACACCTTGTGTCGGACAAGTGGGAGAATGTTGGAGTTAGTGTCCTCCACAATAGTGTGTTTACATAATAAATCTCATTAAAGGAATATCATCAGATATTTAATTATTTGATCCTCGTCAGTTGATTAACGTAAATCGATAACGGTTGGCTGACTAGAGTTTGACGTTATTGTCGTGAGACGGCGGTGATCAACTGACCCCTTTCGGTCACACCTAAAGGAACGAACCCCAATTAACAACTAATTAATTGTATGAGATACAATTTATTTAGTCCCTTGATTTATAGACTAAAAGGTTAGTCGATTATTTTTTAGAGAGATTTCGAGTTGCGAACTCGAGGCACGGCAGTTATTATTTAATTATGCGATGATTGAATAATAAATTTTGGGAGACGGGTTTTAGTTAATTAATTGTTAATTCACTAAAATTGTACTAATTGATTAATGTGATTAATATTAGTACGTAAATAATATGTGTAGCGGTACATATATATTTACGGAGTGATTTGAACGAATTAATTATGGAAGTATTTAAACATGAAACGATGTTTAAAATAAAATTACACGTATTTGTGCGACAAATATAAGAACCAATATGGACCCATAAATGGGCAAGTGGACCATATAAAATAGAGTTATGGATGATTAGGAACATAATCATTTCAGCTTACTTTATATTATTCCATAAGTTATCTTATAATCTTTTTTGCATCTGTTGTAAGATTGAAAAAAAAAAAATAAGAAAATCACTCCCACACTCCACCTCCACCTACCCGGCCTCATCCCCCATATACACTCCATCATTTATTCATTTTTCACTACAACACTTGAACATTTGCATGTGTTTATCTATCTTCTCTCTAAAATTAATAACCATCATTTTACTAAGTTGTTAGTAAACTAAAAATAATAACTAAGATTGTTAGTATTATTTACATATTATCAAGGGTTTATTTTACAAGTATCTAGTTAGTATTTGTAAGATAATTTGTGGGTGTAGTTCTTGGGTGCAACTTGAAGGAGACTTTCTTTTTGAAGGTTTTTCAAGGAGGATCATCCATAGCTTTTTAGCTCAAGAACAAACTAGAAAGGTGATCTAGTTTGTGCCCATATTCCCTTAAAATCAATGTAAGAAAATTGTTTTTCCTTAAACATTCATTTTTATGCTTTTATATTTGCATGCATGTTACATAGATCACCAAAATGATAAATTATGAGATAATTTAATTTTTATTAGAGAGTCTAATTTGGATCTATGATCTTTCACTTGTATGCTGTCTTCAGTGGTATGACGTTGACTGCGGAGCCATTATCCACCAAAGTCATTGGTACATTCTTCTTTAAGCATGTGACTGTGATGTATAGAGTGAGGTTATGACTGGCGCCGAATGGAGGAAAATCCTTATCTAAAAAAGTAACTGGGTTACTTAGCTTGATTGAGTCTTCGAAGACTAGGCTGACTACGTCATCAGGTGTAGAATCGTGCGCTACGTTCAGTTTAGCCAATGCTTGCAGTAAAGCTTGACGATGGAGAAATGAACTCGCAACTAGTTGCCAGACTTAAAGATCAGCCTTTGTCTTTTGTATTTGTTTTAGTAAATGGTCATCAGATGTATCTTCACCATCATTTGGTGTGATGCCATTGGTGTTAGTAGCTGGACCATTAAGAGTATGACAGTTTTGAGAGACATTTTGATATGGACGTCCTGAGCGAGTAAGGTGATCTATATCTTGACCTTTGCTAGCCTTGACTATATCCTCACTGATCTTGACTAGATAGTGTTCCGTGAGGTATTCGTCTTCATCGTCGTCTGTCCATATTCCGTTGACGATACTGAGATCTCTTTACCTGATGATTTCAGCTTCCAGACTGATTATTTGCTCGACTAGATTGTTGACTACTGCGATTACCTCTTGCATCGTAGATTCTCGAGATAGAGTTGGGGCCAGTGGCACGTTTCCCTTTGGTATAGTGCTTAGATTGCGTAGGGATGCCACTACAGCTTCTAGCTCTGAAACTTGCCTACTTATACTCTTTGCCCATGCGATAAAATCACCAATGGTAGGATCGGTGGTTGAATAACTCCCATCGTTTTCTAGTGCATGAATCTCATCCTTGACTAGAGAAATAAGGTGTGAATAATCCAAGGTGGATTCTTCATCTGTGATTGTCAGAACTCCAAGAGGATTCTGAGTATTATTAGGCTTGCTTGCGGGAGGTATGGGTAAACGACCATGTTCAATCATATCCTGAATAACAGGTTTCAATTTGAAGCATTTCTCTGTATCGTGTCCCTTGCCTCTGTGATATTCGTTTTATGCGTTCTCATCCCAGAATTTAGACTTCTTCTCTAGGTCAGGTGTAGATCCTATGGGTTGGAGCTTACCTTATGTCATCAGCCTTTTCAGAGCAGCGGAATATGATTCACCAACATAAGTAAATTTTCTCTGTGGGTTATTCTTCTTAGCAGACGATTCGAAAAGGTTAACCTCATCGGTCTTGCTAGTGGAGCCATAAGAACGACTCGTTGAACCCTGATATCCGAGACCTACCGTTTTGGACAAGAGTCCTTTACGGATGTCGTCTTCAATTCTCATTCCTAGCACAGTCAAGTCTTTGAAAGACTTTATGTTTTGGTACCTCAAATGGTTTGCATAAATAGGTCTCAAATTATCCACGAACTTTTCCACAAGAGTGGCTTCGTCTGGGCGTTCAACAAGTTGTGTGCTAGTCTTTCTCCACCTACTTAGGAAGTCGTTGAAGGCTTCTTTCTCATTTTGGGTAAGAACCTCTAGAGTGCGCATATTGACTTGGATTTCGGCATTATCCGCGTACTGTTTGGTTAACTCAATTGCAGCATCGTCCCAAGTAGCAATATTCTTATGATCCAAGGAGTAGAACCATTGCTTAGGAATAGTATCCAGAGATGAAGGAAAGATCCTTGGGAACATCTCTGGATTGATGCCTTTGATAGACATGTAATCTTTGAAACCACGGATATGGTTCAAAGGGTTTTCATGCCCCTTATACATCGGGATGTCAGTCATGTTGAAGTTAGTTGGAAATTGAGCATTTATCGCCTCATACTTGCGGTTGTTTTCCCTGTAGATGTCATCTATTTTGAGGTACATTAGTTGCTCCTCCAAATATTGGAGTCGCTTTTCAGCTTCAGTAGGACCTGGAGGAAGATTTACTTCTGGTTGCCTAACAAAGGGTGGAAGGTTATCATGTACGATCATGTCGTTCTCTGCAGGAGGAAGTCTAGTTTCTACAGCAACAATCCGACTTTCAATAGCATTCAGGCGAGCATAAGCTTGGTCTTGACTTGTCTTGAGATGAATGAGTGCAGCTAGTATTTGATCATTACCATTTCCAGGTTGTTCGGATCGACCATTAATGCTTTCTTGACTAGTTCCCACCATTTTGGAACTGGGGATAAGAAATCGACGACGAATCAAAACACGATTGACCATTTTCGCACACTTACTCAAGAAAAGATTTGACTCGTGAAGTGGGTGTGTGCCACTGTGTCAAGTGAGGTTTGAAAAGGACAAATTTTAAAATGTTGGTCCTAGACAACTGTAGTGTAGTTGTAGGAGTGCAGACTCGAAGTGAAGATTGAAATGGGTTTGAGGCCCGAATTTTGACTCGTTATTTGGACAAAGTTTCGGCTTATTTTGCGCTATTTTAGGCCATTTTGAAAGTGTTTACATTTTCAAAGTATTTTATTTTAGAAAACTTCGTCATAGTTTCATTTACAAAACGGTGATCACGTATATGATACAAACATATATATGGGCATTATAACGGTATGCTGAGTGCTTTTAAAGGGTTTTGGCTTAAAAAAGGTGGGTTGCCATACCAAGCAATCAAACCCTGGTCTGTGGAGAGGTCCGTGTAGAACATGAGTAAAGTCGGTTCCTAGTCCATTCCCTCGAGTAGTGAAAGCCCTTGATACAAACATGAGTATGTACCACGATATGGTTGACGTCAATCGCTATCCATCCTTAGGCCCATATAATAATTTGGACCGTTCAGACGGGACGATTGGTCGAATGGGTTGGGTTAAGCCTAGGAAGGCCGAATAAAATCACCTAAGAAGGTCAAGTAATGAAAATCGACAACTGTATCATATAAACTAATCCCTAACCTTGTTCAAGTTTCACCCTAGGTAACACGTAAGTGTATCATCCCTAGCGGATTCGCCAAACTATGGACATAGGCCACCCACGCGTTGTGTATTCGAGGCGGCGACACTTCTCCCACGGAACTTTAGTTTGCCAAAGCACGTCATGGGCCGTTACTGATTTGTGAGGCATTGAAACCGGTGAAAGGTTGAATAAGCCTGCATTTGTCGAGTCGCCACCAATTTTTATAGAAAATTAGAACCGGTCAAATACCTCGTGTCATGTCAAGACACAAAGTAGTGACATGAATACTAAGAACTCGTTACCCTTAGCATTCTATGTCTAGAATGACTCTCGTGATGCCAATGAACACGGATGTTCACAGAGATCTTGAGTAAGGGGTGAGGGTACGTATTAGGAAGTTCTTTTACTGAATACCTAATCCCGCCCGCTTCGATGGCGTCCTCTACTAATGATTAGTGAAGTTATTTATATTTGATATGTTGTCGATTATATGCATGCAATGCATTCACAGATTAATCCTAGCATGAGAATTAACTATATCGGTGAACAAATAATTTAGCGATTAATTATCTCGAAATTAAGATTTAGAATTGATTACATGTGAAAACATACATAACAACGAATAAATGAATTACTATAATTAAATAAAAATTAAATTACAATAATTACAACTCTCATCTGATTTACGTCAAAAATACACTTAAAACTGAATTTCGAAGATGAAAATAGAGGAAAAACAAAAGGTTAGAAATTAAAGTAATAAAATAGGTCAGGTTAGGGGCGATACTACGATTATTAGTTAATTAAACACGTAATTAGAAGCTACGTCCAAGCGAGAAAGAGTTTAGGGACAAAAACCACCTTAGAACAGGCGCAGCATCTGCTGCGTCCTCTGGAAGAGGCGTAACTCCTCCCGCGTCTGTTCTTGAGTTGGGCTCTGTCTCTGAAGTCAGAACCGCGGATTGTTAATGTTCATTGGTAAATTTAAGATCAATTATTGATTGGGAGCTCGAGTAAAAGTGATTTAGCAGGTTGTATACATCTGGAACCGTCATAAAAGCGACAACAATAGATTAAAACGAATTAAAACAAGTTAGATTTTATTTACAGTGTCGGAAATAATTTATTTGCTAAACTTGGATTTAAGACGGTTGGAAAACAAAACAGAACACAATATGAAAAGTATGTACAAAATACGAATGCCAGAAACTTGATATGAACAAATCGAGTTCCTAAAATCCGGGTTTGATTTAGCTACGAAAATCCGTAAATATCGAATTATAAGGGATTTTAGTCTAAATAAAACATTATGATTAAAAGGGAATTATTAAAAGAAGTTTATGTACTGAAAGATGAAAGAAAATAAGAAAATAAGACGAAAAGGACAGAATAATGGAAACTCGAGGAAGAAGAAGAAGAGCAGGAGCAGCAAGCAGCCTCTGGAAGAGGCGCAGCATATGCTGCATTTCTTCTCGACGTGAGATCTCCACTATTTTGTAAATACGGTTTTGAAAGGTGGTTTTTAAAATTGGTTTTAAATGTACTTTTGACGTCAACCTTACAATAATTGATACAAAAGTAAAGAAATAAAATAAAAGTGGGATTTACACCCTCAGACTTACATGTTTGACGAAACGAGATTGACTAAGTTAACGTTAGTGATTGCTCGACTCGAATGTATGTAGAAAGTTCCCTCGTTAGAGGCTTTTAAATCGATTGATTGATTGATGTGTAGTGGTCAAATTGGTCGGTCTATGCAACGTGACCGGTACTCAGAATGATCTGAGCTTATGTGGTCGATTGATAAAGCATGTAGGCGTCAAAAGCTTAGAGCAAGGTCTAGAATGCAAAGAGAGAAGAGAAGGGCGGACACTCGCGTGAAAAATATGGAGACCGGAGGTCTCTATTTATACCAAAATATGTGAAAGAAATTTGGAATGACACAAACTTTGGAAATAAATCACGGAAATATTTCGTAAACAGCTAAAAAGGGCTGGAGAAGAGGCGAAACAGCTGCTGCGGTTCTTCCAAGAGGCGCAGCAACTGTTGCGTCATTTCCCGAGAGGTTTCCTCCTCCAGAAGAAAGATTTCCGCATTTCTGTTATGAAATTGCGGTGGATTTATACTTCCTTATTCCGTAAAATATAATATACGGAAGATATTTTACCAAAAGATATAAAATTTGATTGGGAATAAATATCTAGAATATTCTAGAACATTCCGACTCGGCATTTTAAATGGTTTCTTAGAAAATGAAGCGGTTTTTTACCCGGACTCCAAATGAACTATAATTGCTGTCAAAACGACCATATCGGTGCGTAGATGACGACCAAGGGGTAGACTCGAGTGTTTGAGCTATTGTGACACCCTTAAATATAGCGATAAATAAACACGTAAATCCTACCGAAAAACTGACAGGATATGTTTGTAATTGGTTCAACTAGACAAAACCTGTAATTTTTTTTTAAAAACTTTCCTAAACCATTCACAAACATTTCCAACTTAAGAGTGCCAAAAACCTGCAAAAGCTACCAAACTAATTTACATGCCATAGCTAACGATAAGATGATATAATGATACAAACCAAAATCAAAGAGGGAGACATATGTCCCTTCAAAATATATACAAAACCAAAAGTCTAAAGGTTTACTATAAAAATAGCCAAAACTAGGTCCAAGGTTATTTTGCTCACTAGCTCGTCTGTGTACCCCATCTAAACATCTTCAACCTGTCAATCGCATTTTATACAAACACGAAAGCCACAATTCAGTGGGGAGTAACTTCGAGTCCTCCCAGCCACGAAACGTCTTAATTAATGTAACATGTAATGTAACATGTAAACAATTTGATAAACCATTTACTTATCAAGTATTCTAACATGTGAACTCTAAACTGACCAATTTAAACTATCATGTGAAACATATAACAAATAGTAATCCAAACTTTATCAATTGTAACCGGCTTACATCTCACCTATTACAATTCATAAAATCACCATACAAGAAAGGGCAATATATCAAAGACAGGCATAAGTTCTTAGTACGGTCAATAGTCACTCTGTAACTCGAGTCTATACCACGAGGTAGGGAAGGTAATCGAACCGGTATCTTGGCTCAGAGGTTAATATGAATAAAACATGGCCAAGACACAACACAACCCTAGCCTAAAATCTGCGCAGACCTAGACATGCGGATACACACCACCGCATCCAAGACCCACAATTTTTCTAAAACAAAGTGAGTACCCTAAGGAGTCCACCAAAGGGTTGGCTAGTACTTAAGCTGACCACTTACTATCAAAATAAGTAACGAGGTCATGCCCCAACTTGGATATAATCCCACCAAGTCAGGAACACAAAGGCTATTAAGCAGTGAACATATACTCGTCAAAGACTATAAAGGCCTATCTATGACAAACACAACAACCTGCAAAAAGTACTTAATACCAATACCAATTCTAACAATATTAACAATATTAAAGGCTTCAGGGAATCTAGGGCCATTTCTACAATATAAGAAACTATTAAATTCAACCAACTATACATGTGAACTTAAAAACTTGATAAATGGCCTAAAACAAGAAAAAGGCCGATTATCTAATTCATATAAAATTTCATCCAACCGAATTTTTACCCGCAACCCCAGCCCTGCGACAGTGCACGGTTAAATTGCGGTCAATCACACAATTGACTCGACATCGAATCACCAAAGGGACTAAGGCTCAGTTTTCGGCACAATCATCAAAGCATTGCAATTATTGCTATAAAATTCATTTTGAGCCTATTCATTACAATTTCATTTTATAATCTATCCTAACATGTGCAACTACCAATATAAACATAATTTTACCAACCTCATTATCTTTACTACTTACATTATTCATTTCAAAGGTTTAACCATATGTTACTTATTCTAACTATAACATTAATGCACCTAAAACGATGAACAAAGCATGAAAAACCGCGAAACAAGCGACGTACCCACCCGGGCCAACCCCACGGCAGCCGTGGGCCTGCCTGGGCCTGCTGGCCGCCACTCCCACACCTCCATTTCTCCATTTTTGTTCAGTTTAACACCGTCTGAAACATCAATTAATCATTCCTAATCTAATATGTTAACTTAAACTAACAAAGAACATGAATTAGGCATGCATGCAACCATATTATCATGTGAAATTAACTACTTAAATAAAAATCACAAAAACATACAAAAACCAAAGAATGTGACGATTATTCGTCGAGTAACTCGAAATATGTTACCTTAAGCTAGAAAATGAGCAATTAGCACCTTGAAAACCAACCCTAATCTGCCGACTAACCACTATCTTCGACAATATACGAGTCCCCAAACTCGTCCTCTAAATCTTCACCTAAATAAACAATAAAAACACAATAATAAGTACAAATACGGAAATTATGCCAAAATCATCTTAAAACAACTTCAAGAAAACTGAAATTAAAATATACCAGGAGGTAGATCTCGAAGAGAGGATTCCGAAAATATAAATTATGTGAAAATCCGACAAGAAATGAGGAAGTTATGGTGAAAACTAGCTTGAAATTGTATAAAAATGGTGTTTTTGGTTTTTGGGAATTGTTTCATAAGGAGGATGAAGATGAACAAAAGAAAAATCAGAAAAAGAAAGGGGAAGGGGGGGGGGTGCCATGAAAGGAGAGAAAGAGAGGAAGGGAGCGGGTTTAAGTCGGGATTTTACGAGTCGGTTTTGGCTCGTTTCGATAATAATTAAAACCGTTTGTCAAACGCAAATTCCGACAAGACCAAAGTTCTTAAACACGAGATTACAAGAAAATTGAGTATTCATACGACCCATATCCAAAATCGTTTGCCCAATTTTCAAAAGAGTTGTCATTTTTCCCCGCTATGCCCTTATTTCGAATTAAAAGATTTTTACACGGTTCAAACTATTTTTAAACGTTTCGAAACTATCAAAATAAATACTTTACTTCAAAATATAATAAAATTATATTTCTTTGAATTATTTTTACTTCAAACACGTTAATATTAAATTCAACTTGATTAATAAATTACTTTCGCAATATATTAATCTGTCCAAATTACGGGGTGTTACAATCACCCTCCTTTTAAAAAGTTTCGTCCTCGAAACTTAGAAGGAGAAATTATAGTATACAACATCTTAATAATATAATCATAAGAAGAAAATAGGTATCTTTTCAATGAAACGGTGATACTCTCGTTGATCAGACAAGAACATCCACATTCATATCAAGATATAAAAATATTTCTACACCAATAAATGAGAAAACCCATTATTGGGACGTCTCCAACAACGAGATTAAACACTCATTAATGTTAAAACCATTAAAAATCATATAAGTATTTTCAAAATTTTAGTTTAAAGTTCTATAATAAGAATAATATCTTTACTAATTATGATTAAACACGGCTTAGTAACTCGGAAAAAGAGTAAGAAAAAGGAATCATTACACAAAACGAGAAATAGCTTAGGTATCCAATAGAACACTAGGGTTGAAAGAGAGTGAGAAATCATTTTCAAATGTTATAGAAAGAGGTCAATTTGTAGATTTCACTCCAAATTAAGGAAAAAAAAATGAACCAAAAGTTTACTCAAACTATATAGAACCTATGCAAGATGGAAAACAACTCGGGAACGAGAAGTGCTAGTCGCGATAGGAAACTCACACCCAACAGACAAGAAGGAATTGAACTCTTAAAGGTGGAATTTTTGGATGAAGTCAATAAAGATGTCAACGAACAAGACGCTTTACTCAAAAGGTCAAATGAGTTCCATAAAGGCGAACACAATGGAACAAACCAGAATAGCAAGAATGACAATTGTTAGAGATCGGAATTAGGAAGATCGGTTTACTTAAGATTCACAATCCTACTTCCCAACAATATTCCAATTCCAATAGAAAGATTTCTCAAAGGATTATATATAAGGTCCAAATTTACAATAACATTGCAAAACAACTTTCACAAGCCTAAGGTCAAGGCTTCCAACAAAGTTATATTCGTATCCAACTAGTGTCAACTATGGGTTCCTCAAATATTCTACAAGGTTTTCATTTCAAAACAAGGTAGTAACATACCAACCCCAAAATCCGAAAAATCAATAGGATCTCACGTTCCACTATCCTTTTACTTATTAAGAATTGCCAAAAGCGGAACTACACTCAGCTACACTCAGCTACAACACCGTCCCATCATCTCAAGTACTCAATGCGACCTCAAGGTCTATAAAACTATAGGATTAACAAATTCTTCTCAAGACTAAGTCTCTCTCAACTCAAGAACTCTCAAGAGCCAACTAATACCAAATCACATCACCAATCCATTCTGGTCATCAACATCCCCAAGGAGTATTCTTTCAAATTTGATATCCTAAACTTACTTACCATCAAATTCTCAAGGAACAAGGTCATAATTGTAACAACACTTTATCACCTCAGAGTTCCTAAAACCATAAATTTAAATTATGTTCCTCAGCCTAACAATTGGGGTCAACCATACCATTACCCTTTCTAGTTACCAAAACAAGTGCTAAAACCTCCCAATAATGTAGCTTACTCTCACTCTCATACCATACCTTAAGTAGTAATCAATATTACTCACTAAAACCAACTAATAATCCCACATTTAACATTTCCCACATGGTAACATATACATTATCAAACCCTCATCTCCAAAGTGATTATGGAAGCCAATCACAAACTCGACTACTTAGTCAATCCTATATCCTCAAGTCACATCTTACTAACTCTCTAAACATGGTCAACAAGGTACCAACTATACTAAGGAGATAAGGAGTGATAACGGGATAGAGAAACGGTAAAATATTTTCGAAGGGTGCATGAGCCTGACAAGTTAGGAAACTAAGGAGTCGGACCGTAAAGATAACGGTTGGCAAAAATAAGAAGTATTCGAGTTAAGAAGATATCTCGGGCAAGAAGAAGACACGTAAACTTTGGCATAAAAACAGGGTTCAATGATCGTTAAAGAGAAGGAAAGGAGAACAGAAGCAGCATAATGAAAGGGTTACTGCTTACCAAACACTCATCAAAGCTTATGATCGATATGATAAGGTTACATCACTAAGGTGCTCAACAAAGCCCTAAAAGTCTACCAAATTATAAGACTAACAAGGACTCCACAATGGTAAGTATTCCTCAACTCAATTGGTTCTAAGAGCCAAAATCAATTCACCACACAAATTCATTTGTTACCACCCATGTCCCAAAGTATCTCCTTTACAATTCTCGTCATTGAACTTCACTTACTATGTCATCCCCAAGTACCATAGCTTGTCTACTCCATCATCTCACCACTTAATACTTCTAGTCTCCGATACCATAAATTAGAATCACATCCTTGAACTCACGAACTACATCGAACAATATTCCACTAAAATTCCCAAATCCAGATATGATTAATAAGGTCAACCACGTGTTCTCAAATTTCGAAAGGTCAACAAGGGCTACTCCATACTAAATTTGGTCAACTCAAAAGGTTTAACAAACTAACTAATTCCAAAGTATAATACCAATCCATTAATCAACATCAATGTCCTATTGTATTCCTTTCAAGGCCTACAAGGATTAGTGCTAACTATCATTTCTTTAATTCTCCACAGGAAACATCGAGACTCTCAAATGAAGTAGCTCAGGTTCATTCCATCTTATGTGCTAAGGTAGTACCCATGCTCAAACATCTATAACAAACAAGCTCTCAATAGACATAAATCCCAAGGTGTTTCTCAACTCACTAGGCTCTCATATTAAGTACAACTAACAAGACTAACCAAAGGATCCCAAATTATATTCTCCTATACAACTCAAACCTTGAACAATCAATTTCTAAACTCGTTCACGCCCTTCAATGATACATTCTCTCAAAACTGGGTTCTCTTGAACAAGGGAACTATCCTGCGGAATAAAAGGAAGGTGTCCACAAGGACTCTTATTATAAGAAGAAAACGAACCAAGGATGAATCGGGAGAAAGAATAGAAGAGTAGTTACCAAGGCGAGAGAAGAGGAATTAAAAAGACGAATAAACAACGAGATTGGAAGATTAAGGTAAGATACACTGAATACGAAAAGAAGTATCAAGAAAGTGGAAGCATTCTTCATTTGGCATAACCAATCTTCAACATTCGGCAACGGCCACTCAGTCTTGGTCACCAACGAGTAAGATCACGGTCATAGATTCAACGGCACAAAAATTAATAACTAATTGCATTATCAACGTTTCTTGGAGAGCCATCTTGCAAAATAGAACATTGGTTAGAACCTAACAAATAGCAATCACAAACAGACTACCACATAAAAATCCTAACTCTACCCATCCTACCCATCTCTCAAGTTTATTATTTAAAGGTCAAGTGATTTTAGGTGGGGTGCACAAACGTGCGTCGGGAGCAACAAGCTCTGATACCATCTGTGACACCCTTAAATATAGCGATAAATAAACACGTAAATCCTACCGAAAAACTGACAGGATATGTTTGTAATTGGTTCAACTAGACAAAACCTGTAATTTTTTTTTAAAAACTTTCCTAAACCATTCACAAACATTTCCAACTTAAGAGTGCCAAAAACCTGCAAAAGCTACCAAACTAATTTACATGCCATAGCTAACGATAAGATGATATAATGATACAAACCAAAATCAAAGAAGGAGACATATGTCCCTTCAAAATATATACAAAACCAAAAGTCTAAAGGTTTACTATAAAAATAGCCAAAACTAGGTCCAAGGTTCTTTTGCTCACTAGCTCGTCTGTGTACCCCATCTAAACATCTTCAACCTGTCAATCGCATTTTATACAAACACGAAAGCCACAATTCAGTGGGGAGTAACTTCGAGTCCTCCCAGCCACGAAACGTCATAATTAATGTAACATGTAATGTAACATGTAAACAATTTGATAAACCATTTACTTATCAAGTATTCTAACATGTGAACTCTAAACTGACCAATTTAAACTATCATGTGAAACATATAACAAATAGTAATCCAAACTTTATCAATTGTAACCGGCTTACATCTCACCTATTACAATTCATAAAATCACCATACAAGAAAGGGCAATATATCAAAGACAGGCATAAGTTTTTAGTACGGTCAATAGTCACTCTGTAACTCGAGTCTATACCACGAGGTAGGGAAGGTAATCGAACCGGTATCTTGGCTCAGAGGTTAATATGAATAAAACATGGCCAAGACACAACACAACCCTAGCCTAAAATCTGCGCAGACCTAGACATGCGGATACACACCACCGCACCCAAGACCCACAATTTTTCTAAAACAAAGTGAGTACCCTAAAGAGTCCACCAAAGGGTTGGCTAGTACTTAAGCTGACCACTTACTATTAAAATAAGTAACGAGGTCATGCCCCAACTTGGATATAATCCCACCAAGTCAGGAACACAAAGGCTATTAAGCAGTGAACATATACTCGTCAAAGACTATAAAGGCCTATCTATGACAAACACAAAAACCTGCAAAAAGTACTTAATACCAATACCAATTCTAACAATATTAACAATATTAAAGGCTTCAGGGAATCTAGGGCCATTTCTACAATATAAGAAACTATTAAATTCAACCAACTATACATGTGAACTTAAAAACTTGATAAATGGCCTAAAACAAGAAAAAGGCCGATTATCCAATTCATATAAAATTTCATCCAACCGAATTTTTACCCGCAACCCCACCTGCGCGACAGTGCGGTTAAATTGGCGGCCAATCACACAATTGACTGACATCGAATCAGTCAAAGGGACTAAGGCTCAGTTTTTGGCACATTCATCAAAGCATTGCAATTATTGCTATAAAATTAATTTTGAGCCTATTCATTACAATTACATTTTATAATCTATCCTAACATGTGCAACTACCAATATAAACATAATTTTACCAACCTCATTATCTTTACTACTAACATTATTCATTTCAAAGGTTTAACCATATGTTACTTATTCTAACTATAACATTAATGCACCTAAAACGATGAACAAAGCATGAAAAACCGCGAAACAAGCGACGGACCCACCCGGGCCAACCCCACGGCAGCCGTGGGCCACCCTGACTGCGCGCCACTCCCACTCACACCTCCATTTCTCCATTTTTGTTCGATTTAACACCGTCTGAAACATCAATTAATCATTCCTAATCTAATATGTTAACTTAAACTAACAAAGAACATGAATTAGGCATGCATGCAACCATATTATCATGTGAAATTAACTACTTAAATAAAAATCACAAAAACATACAAAAACCAAAGAATGTGACGATTATTCGTCGAGAAACTCGAAATATGTTACCTTAAGCTAGAAAATGAGCAATTAGCACCTTGAAAACCAACCCTAATCTGCCGACTAACCACTATCTTCGACAATATACGAGTCCCCAAACTCGTCCTCTAAATCTTCACCTAAATAAACAATAAAAACACAATAATAAGTACAAATACCGAAATTATGCCAAAATCGTCTTAAAATAACTTCAAGAAAACTGAAATTAAAATATACCAGGAGGTAGATCTCGAAGAGAGGATTCCGAAAATATAAATTATGTGAAAATCCAACAAGAAATGAGGAAGTTATGGTGAAAACTAGCTTGAAATTGTATAAAAATGGTGTTTTTGGTTTTTGGGAATTGTTTCATAAGGAGGATGAAGATGAACAAAAGAAAAATCAGAAAAAAGAAAGGGGAAGGGGGGGTGTGCCGCGGGAAAGGAGAGAAAGAGAGGAAGGGAGCGGGTTTAAGTCGGGATTTTACGAGTCGGTTTTGGCTCGTTTCGATAATAATTAAAACCGTTTGTCAAACGCAAATTCCGACAAGACCAAAGTTCTTAAACATGAGATTACAAGAAAATTGAGTATTCATACGACCCATATCTAAAATCGTTTGCCCAATTTTCAAAAGAGTTGTCATTTTTCCCCGCTATGCCCTTATTTCGAATTAAAAGATTTTTACACGGTTCAAACTATTTTTAAACGTTTCGAAACTATCAAAATAAATACTTTACTTCAAAATATAATAAAATTATATTTCTTTGAATTATTTTTACTTCAAACACGTTAATATTAAATTCAACTTGATTAATAAATTACTTTCGCAATATATTAACGGTCCGAAATTACGGGGTGTTACAGCTATCACCTGACGATAAATTTATAGACTGTCATAAATCGTTCCGTATACCAAACATGCGGCCCAAACATCCTTCTGTAAAAGGAAGCCAATCCATGGAATCCCCTGACTTCAGTGATTGTTTTAGGGATTAGCCACGACTGAATTGCTGAGATTTTCTCCTAGTCCACTGACATACCCCTTCCAGATACAATGTAGCCTAGAAGGGTCACCTCTTCAACCATGAAGGTGCACTTTTCTAGCTTACCAAACAGTTTCTGCTTCCTGAGAATTTTAAAAACCATTTCAAGGTGCATGAGATGCTCTTCCCTGGTGCTGCTGTAAACTAGTATGTCATCAAAGTATACTACATCAAATTGACCTAACCATGGCCTCAGCACTTCAGTCATCAGCCTCATGAAAGTGATGGGTGCATTTGAGAGCCCAAATGGCATCACAAGCCATTCATACAGCCCATGCTTTATCTTAAAAGCAGTCTTCCATTCATCTCCTTCCTTGATTCTTACCTTATGGTACTCTTGCCCGAGATCAATCTTAGAGAAACTTCTCGCACCACTCAGTTCATCAAGCATATTATCTAGCCTTGGAATTAGGAACCTATACTTGAAAGTGATGTTGTTGATGGCTCTACTATCAATACACATCCTCCATGTTCCATATTTCTTAGGGACAAGTAGTGCAGGGACTGTATAGGGACTTAGATATTCCCTAACAAAGCCCTTGCTCATGAGTTCCTCAATTTGGTGTTGTAACTCCTTGGTGGCTGATGGATCACTCCTATAAGCAGGTCTGTTAGGCAGCATAGAACCTGGTACATTATCAATATGGTGCTCAATTCCCCTCAAGGGTGGCAGTCCACTAGGTAGTTCTTTTGGAAACACATCTCTAAACTTATGGATCAAAGGTTCAATTTCTGCAGGAAACTCTGAACCCTTCTTTCCAGTCACCTCCTTGGACAGCAGGATCAATACAGGTTGCTCCTACTTCAGTTCCTAGATCATGGCAGCCTCAGATACGAACAGTACCCTGGTGAGTTGTATTTCAGTTCCTAGATCAATACAGGTTGCTCCTACTTCAGTTCCTAGATCATCTCCTATGGTATGTTTGAACTCCCACAGTTTCTTTGATTTGGTGGTAAGGGGGTCAGGGTGACCTTCTTACCTTCATGCTTAAAACTGTAACCATTCTCCTTACCCTGGTGAGTTGTATTTCTGTCAAATTCCCATGACCTCCCTAATAGTAGGTGGCAAGCATCTATGGGTACAATATCACACAACACCTCATCCTTGTATACTTTCCCATTAGAGAGTGGAACCAGACATTGCTTGTCAACCTTAACCTCTGCTCCCTTGCTTAACCATCAGAGCTTGTAAGGGTTTGGGTGATCCTGAGTCACTAGATTTAGCTTGTTAACCATGGTGATGGAAGCTACATTGGTACAACTCCCTCCATTTATGATCAAGTTACAGACCCTTCCCTAAACTGTACATCTACTCCTGAAGATCAGGGATCTCTGATCAGCTTCCAATGGTGCCTGTTGTGAATGCATAACCCTCCATAAGACCAAGCTGTGCCCTGTATCATGGTGAGCTACAACCTGATCTTGGCCGGCCTGATCCCTCCTCGGCTTCCATTTCCTCGAGCACTAGGTTCTCCTCCTCCTCCTCATACTCAACCAATCCTTCTCTTTCCCACTCTTCTATTTCCATTGCTGTCAGTGCCCTCTTAGAAGAACAATCCTTCCTAAAGTGGCCATATCCCTGACACTGAACGCGTTTGATCTTTCCCTCAGTTATAGGTGGGTTGCTTTTCTATTTTATGAGGGGCTTTTCCTTTATCCAGTGCAGTTGATGTAGTTGGGTTAGGTGTACTACCAATCCTGACACCAGTAAATAGTCTGAATGTAGGTCTAGTGGTGGTTTTAGACACTGCAGGCGTAGCCTTCCCTATTTTTTCTACCCTAAGTGCTAGGTTTACCACATTATCATAGGACCACAGTGGTTGCATCCTAACCTTTGCACCTATATTCTTATCAAGACCCTGTAGAAACCTAGCAATCCTTTGCTCAGGTTTTTCATTAATCTCACGCTGCAAGGTCAACTGCTCAAACACCCTCAAGTAGGTCTCAATGGGTCTCTCATCTTGCCTAATTTTAGACAGCTTAATAAAGAGATCCTGAGTGTAAACTTTGGTGACAAATTTGTTGGAATGAGTGTCCTCCGACAATAATGCGATCACAACTGTTGATCATAATGATCACATGTTTAAATCTCATTTTAAGAATACATGTGGGATGTAATATTTTACAGTCAACTGGTCCACACATATCGGTAATGCTTGGCTGACTAGAGTTTGACATTACTGTCGTGCGACGGTGTTGATCAGTTGATCCCCTTAGGTCATACCTAAAGGGTAACGCTCTTAATTGAATGTTTAATTCATCGTATGACGATACGAGTTAATTAAATTACTTAAAATTGACGGACGATTTTGGAAGTAATATTTACGTGTCTCATTGTAATTTGATTAAATTAGATACGGTCTAAGTAATCGAATTGTTTTATTACTTAGATGAAATTATTGTTTACGAAAACAATTGAAACAGAATGAATAATTTATTATAAATGCAAGATGTTGTGATTTATAAATTGGTAAACCATTTTTGGTACAAGTAATTGTGAATTACTATGTTAATTTTTATAAGTGACATATTTTATTAATATGCTGATTTTTAATGGTTAAAAATACATTTTATAAATAAGATGTCATGAAATGTGTCACATGTGACATATTGACAAAATCACAAATAAAATGGACTCATCCATTTTATGTATGTGTACCGAAATGGAGGGAGTATTTAGGATGAAATTGTGTTGATTATTTAAAAGTGGAAAACATAATGATAATGCCTACATATAGCCTTGCATACATAGCTTTCTCCTGGGAAGAAAAGGTGAGCAGGCATTGGGTTATCTCCTCTCCCCATTTTTCGGTTTTCCCATAAGAAAAGAGCAAAATATTTTTGCTTATTATTCACTCACACACTACATGCAAAAGCTAGTGTGTATTATTCATTGATCATCATCTTAAAATATATAGTTTTAGAGAGATAAATTACTTCTCTTCTCCCTTCTCCTAAACCGAAAATTAAGAGACCAAAAACAATATTTTTGGGTCAATTTTATTTAAAATTAATATTGTTCTAGTATCAATAATATTAATTTTATTAAGAGGTTATCTTGGGTATTATTCCTTGGGTGGGATTCTATACTTGAATCCTTTGTTCATCCAATATTTGGAGAGCTCAAGAACAAGTGAGTAGGAGAACTCACTTGTGCCCAATAATCCGAAATTTCCAATGTAAGAATGATGATTTCTTCTCTATATTTACTTATGTTTGCATGCATAAGATCTAATTAAAATTGAAACATATATGAATATGTTGAGTATAATGAGATAAAGATTTCTAACAAGCGGTATCAAGAGCCTTAGGTTGTTTGCATGCAAATCGGTTATAGTTTTTCCGAGTTATACGATTAACACATAAAACTTATAAATTTGTGTTTATTATGATATATCACGAAATTAATTACGCATGTTAAAGTTTCTGATCCTAAAATGTATTTAGGACATTTTATTTAATTTATGGATTTTATTGTTCATTTTATTTAATAATGGCATTAAAATGTGATTTTATGATAAAAATGTCATTTTCGGACTAAAATTAGCTAAACTTCAAATTTTCCAGTGGTTTTTGGATATGTTTTCACATATATTATTTTTAGATGACCTGTAAATGTTCATAATTTTTGGAGTTCTTATTCTAGAAATATGTATTTTTCATGATAAAATCGAATTTAAATGATAAAATAGGGTAATATGAGAAATATTTCGTATCTGGTTATAAAAATTTAGTATGTTGTCACATGCAATTTTACAATATGTGTGTAAAATAATAGGCTATAATGAAGTATTTATGCATGATTTATGAATTTTTGATGAAAAATAGCATAAATAGTCACTTTAATTAGTGAATAATTGCTAAAACATACTTCATGACTAATGAAAAACGTCACATGTTGCATTTTATTACCTATTTCAGATCTAAAATTGAAAAGTTTATGAATATAATTTTTCTCATGTTTTATGATTATAATTGACAAATCCGATAAACCGCAACATTGTTTTTCCCGATAAATTTCGAAAATTTTAACCTAAGTTTTTGAACATTATGAGTGTGATGGTATTTTTCCAGAATGTTCATGAGTTTAAATTTCAAATTTCAAATTTATTTGCAATTTTTGTGATTTATTTGGAGTTTATGACATTTTATTGTAATTTTGACTCCTTTAATGAAAATTTTTAAGAAATATAAGTTAATTATTGTCAATATGTTAGTGGAGACTAATTTTGAGTCCTCTTGGGATGCCAATCCAGACTACAAGACTCAGGAAACAAGATTGTGAGTGTCTTGTGGATAAAATTTGTGATAGGATACATGGGTATGGGGCAAGAAAATTTTCTTATGCAGGTAGGTTAGTCATAGTAAAGAGTGTGCTGAACTCTTTACACTCCTACTGGGCATCAATGTTTGTTCTCCCCAAAGGAGTCATCAAAAGGATTGAAGCTGTGTGTAGAAATTTCCTCTGGGATAATTCAGCAGACTACAGGAGGGCTCCCTTAGTGGGATGGGGCACAATTTGCAGACCTATGGAGGAAGGTGGTTTGGGGATCAAAGACCAGGAATGTTGGAATAAGGCAATGGTGGGAAGACTGGTGGACTGGGTTGCTACACACAGAGACTCTATCTGGGTGAATTGGGTGCAAAGCAACTATCTTAAAGGTCAGGAGTGGATGGATTACAGGCCTAGTTCGAATTCAAGTTGGGTATGGAGGAGAATATGCAAGGTTAAGGAAGAGATGAGAAATGGTTATGTCAATGGAGAGTGGAGTATTCAACCAGGAGGGTACTCTCCTGCTGGGTGTTATGACTGGTTCAGAGGTGCAAGGCCACGAACACAGTGGGTTAAAGTAGTTTGGAATGGATGGATTCTCCCTAAACATCAATTTTTGGGATGGTTGGTTGCTCATAAGGCACTGAATACGGTAGAAAGGCTAACCAAGTTTGGGGTGATCACTGAGGAGAAATGCTACCTGTGTGGCTCAGCTGATGAAAACATTGAGCACCTGTTCTGTGAGTGTGCTTACAGTAGCAGAGTGGTGATGGAATTGAACAAGAACACTACCTGGAATTTCCCAACAAGGGACTTGGTTGAGTGGTGCAGTAGTAGAATAGGCACGGGGCTTCAGAAGGGAGTCCAATATGCCATAGTGTTGAGCTTGATGTATCAGTTATGGCAACAGCGGAATAGAAGTAGGAATGACATGAATTTGCTTAGGCCTGAAAGGGTGGCTGGTGTAATATTGGAAACTATGAGATCAAGAGTTCGAACCCGGGATAGAACAGTAATGACCCTTGCTGAACGAGATTGGCTGAGTAGAATGAGTCTTATAGAATGATATTCTTTGTATGATCATCATAATGTAATTATTTCATATTTAATATAATTCTCACATTTCACCAAAAAAAAAAAAAAAAAGTTGGTTAGGTTAATTAACTTGTGCATAAATATGATTTTATGTAATTTATTGTGATTTTAAAAAGTTGAATAACGCAAATCCGTAAAAACCGTTTAATATACGACATTGGCTCCTTAAAGGCGATTTAGCATAAAATTGGGCATGTTCATACATATTATAATGCTACATTTTATTTATGATTGTCATAATTTTATTTTATGTAATTTTATTTTATGTAATTTTACTTTGTATGCCCTTAGTTTTTAATTGATATTACCCGAAATGTATGGGAATATCGATTCGGTTGTAATTTATTGTGATCTCGTATCACCGTTTTGTAATTTAATAGATTTATTTTATTTTTAATTACAAATGTATAATAGGAAATTGTGTAATTTGTTATGTAATTTATTTATTCCGGAGATCCTTGAAGACGGTGTCACTCGAGAAGGCGATCCATTAAAGACGGTGTTACCTCGAGATGCGTGCCAAAACCGAAGTTCAAGGGACCAATGAAGTTGGTTTCCGAATATGTAATAGTTAATTAGATTTTCTATTTTAGGAAGGCCATACTAGGATTTAAATTTATGCTTTGCATTTTATTTATATGTCGCATGCATCGCTAAATCGCCATAACTAAAACATGCATCATCATTTTAATCGAGTTTATCGACTGTGTCAATTATAATTATCGTAGTTCACCGCTTTAGTTCACTTAAAACTTGATAGATAATAAATTGACATGACCTCTCGCTAAAACAAACAATTGAGACTTAGCCTTACCAAAAAGTAGAAACCATGAAAACCTATTTCGTGAGGGAGTGCACTTGGCCACACCGGGGTACAAACCTTGTTACGTAGAGGAAGTGGGTGATAAATGTCTATCCACCGAATTCATGTTGATGAGGGTTTCATCGGCTACACCGTGTCCAAGTTAATGTGGGTTTGGATCATGGACACATTTATTCGAAATTTGGATTGAGCTCAACAAAAGTATTGATAAGGGATTTATCGGCCACACCGTGCCCTTGTCGGATGTGTTTTGGGCTAAAGATAAATGTTAATGTAATTTTATCGACTAAGAGTTCTAAAAGTAGAATCGATTAAAGAGTAAATCCACCGAGTTATATTGATAAGGGATTCATCGGCCACACCGTGCCCAAGTTAATATGAATTTAGATCTTGGAATCATTTATCATAGTTGGGTAGAGGTCACTATGTAAATGCTATACTTGTTTACAAGTATTATTATAACAATGAATGTTTTGTTTTCATTATTCCGTTACCATATTGATCTATTTCTTTACCACAATTCATATACTATATCATTTCGATTTTTGATTCAAATCTCTATTAAAACATCGTAACTAAAGACAAATTTGAATTTTCTTCTAAAATCTCGTATTATCCATTGTAAGGATCTCTTGTGAAGAGTATAGATAAAAGTTATTCATGATCAAAAGGGTTTTTGATTCTTGAACTAACACATCTACTTACAATAAATTGTTTCTCATATGCTTAATTGAGTTAAGTACTTTGAAACGTTAAAACATTTTGGTAACTAGATTTGTTGGAAATCAAAATTGACCAAAATACCGCAACCACTTCAATGAAAGTTTTAAGACTAAACGAACGAATGAAGAGTAGTCTTCATGAAATTAAATTTTGCTTCTCTAAGCAAAGACTCATTGAAGTGAGTGGGAGCATTCTCTTAAACCGTTAAGAAAAGGATAAGGTTCTAAGAAGTAAAATTAGAATGGAATTGATACAAGGTAATGTTAAAAGTAAAGTTATTGAGAATAACGATACTAAACCTATCAATCCCGACCAATAAAGTTTCCATTGTCTTAAATGTTGGACACTAGAAAGGAAACTACCCCAAGTTGTTAAAGAATAAGCAAGTTAGTTGTGGGACATCTAATAAGACTTAGTTGTTTATTTATTTGATTGACATAAATTTTGCTAGTACTACTTCGTCAATATTAGAAACCGGTGGTGGTTTTCATTATTGTACTTGATACATAGGATGATTAGAATATGACGACTAGCAACTATGATGTCGAGAGATAGAGTCATTATGTACCCAATCTAGTTTTGGGTTTATATTTATACCTTAATTATGACTATTAAGTGAATAAACTGTTGGGAAATGTGTCCTCAACAATAGTGCGATTACATGATTTAAATATCATTACTAAATCTCATTTTAAGAATACAATTGGGAAGTAATATTGTTACTGTCAACTGGTCAACATATATCGGTAATGATTGGCTGACTAGAGTTTGACATTACTGTCGTGTGACGGTGGTGATCAGTTGACCCCCTAGGTCATACCTAAAGGGCAATACACTTAATTGATTATTTAATTAATCGTATAACGTTACGAGTTGATTAAATTACTTGAAAATTGACGGGCGATTTTGGAAGTAAAATTTACGTATCAAATTAAAATGTGATTAAATGAGATACGGTCCAAGTAATTGAATTGTATCATTACTCGGATGAAATAATTGTTTAATGTAACAATTGAATTGAATGAATTATTATAAATACAAACTGTTGTGATTTATAATGTGGTAAAATATTTTGGTACGAGTAATTGTGAAATTACTAAGTCAATTTTTGTATGTGACGTATTTTTGATAATACGTTGATTTTTAATATGTTAAAAATTACATAACAAATATATGTGACATGTGACATGTAACATATAGACAATTGACAAAATAATATGGACTCCATATTATGTATAAGTGCCGAAAATTTGGAGGTGCATTAGCTAAAAATTGTGTTTATATTTTGTATAGAAAACATAATGATGAAATAGCTAGGTAGCCATGCAAACCTATTCTCCTTGTGAAGACCAAAATGGGCATGCATTGGCTCCCCAAAAAGGCACCCCTCCCACCGGTTTTCCTAGGCCTTTTAGAGTGTTTTCTCCTCTAAAATTATTCATTCATTTTCACTCATTATTTTTCTAGTGTTAGAAAGAAAATATTTACTCTCTACTTTCAATGCTAAATTAGAGAGATACAATACTCCCAAAATACCTTCTCCTCTACACGGTTTTAGGAGCTTATAACCAAAATATTTTTGGTTCAATTTTCACTACATTAATATTATACTAGTACTTATAATATTAATTAGATTAAGTGTTAAGCCTTGGGTATAAAGCTTGGGGAGAGATCTTATTCTTAGATCTTTGTTCTTCCATTTGGAAAGCTCAAGAACAAAAGAAAAGGAGATTTCTTTTGTGCCCATTAGAACCGAAATCACAATGTAAGGATGATTTCTCCTCTATTTTATCTTATGTTTGCATGCATAAAATCCATATTTAATTTTATGACAAATTAATTAGACATATATGAGTATGTTATATATGTATATGAATCTACATTTCCTTCAATCGGTATCATGAGCCACGGTTGTTTGCATGCAAATTGGTTAAAAGTTTTTCCGAGTTATATGAATAACAAATAAAACTTGTAAAATTTGTGTTATTATGATATATCACGAAATAATTACATGCATGTTAATATTTCTGGTCCTAAAGTGTTTTAGGATATTTTGGTTAATTTTTCGGATTTTTATTGTTCATATTTAACAATAATGGCATTTAAATGTGATTTTATGAGTAAAAATGTCATTTTGGTCGAAAATTAGCTATACTTCGAATTTTCACTTGGTTTTTGGATATGTTGTTACATATATTATTTTGAGATAACCTGTAAATTTTCATAATTTTTGGACTTGTTATGCTCGAAAAATGAATTTTTCATCATTAAATTCGGATTTAAGAGAAAAATAGGTTAATATGAGTTAAATTTCGAATCTGGTCATAGAAAATTAATATGTTGTCACATGCAATTTTACAAGATGTGTGTAAAATAATTGGCTATAAAGAAGTCTTTTAGCATGATTTATGAATTTTTGAAGAAAAATGGCATAAATAGTGACATTATTAGTTGAAAATTAATAAAACATAATCTATGACTTAGGAAAAACGTCTAATGTTGCATTTTATTATATTTTTCAGATCTAAAATTGAAAAGTTAATGAAAATAATTTTTCCATGTTTTTATGATTATTTTATTAAATATCGATAAACCGCAACATTGTTTTTCCTAAAAATTTGAAATTTTTAACCTAAAATTTTGAACATTATGAGTGTCATGGAATTTTCCAGAATGTTCATGAATTTAAATTTCAAATTTTGAATTTATTTGAAATTTTTGGATTTATTTGAAGTTAAATAGCTTATTTTTGTAATTTTTGGTCCATTTATGAACAATTTAAGTAAATAAAAGTTAATTATGGTCAAATTATTAGTGAAGACTATATTTTGAGTCCTAAGAGGTTAGGGTAATTAACTTATGCATAAATATGAGTTTATGTATTTTTGTGATTATAAAATGTTGAAATCACGCAAATCCGTAAAAAACCGAGTAATATATGATATTGGCTAATTAAAGGCGATTTAGCATAAAAATTGAGCATGTTCATACATACTATAATGCTGCATTTTTCTTTATGATTGTCATAATTTTAATTTATGTAATTTTGAATTATGTAATTTTACTTAGTATGGCCTTAGATTTTAATTGGTATTTCCCGAAATGTATGGGAATATCGATTCGGTTGTAATTTTATTGTGATCTCGTATCACCGTTTTGTAATTTAATAGATTTATTTTATTTTAGTTACAAATGTATAATAGGAAATTATGTAATTTATTATGTAATTTTATTCATTCCGGAGTTCCTAAAGACGGATTTCTTCAAGAATGGCGATACATAAAGACGGTGTTACCTCGAGATGCGTGCCACAACCGAAGTTCAAGGGACCAATGGAGTTGGTTTCCGAATATGTAATAGATTAATAGTTTTTCTATTTTAGGAAAGGCCATACTAGGATTTATTTATCTTTATGCTTGCATTTTATTTTATGTCACATGCATTGCTAAATCGCCATAACTAAACATGCATCTTCTTTCATCGAGTTTATCGACCGTGTCAATTAGAATTATCGTAGTTCACCGCTTTAGTTCACTTAAAACGTGATAGATAATAAATTGACATGACCTCTCGCTAAAACAATAAATTGAGACATAGCCTTACCAAATAGTAGAAACCATGAAAACCTATTTCGTGAGGGAGTGCACTCGGCCCTACCAGGGTACAAACCTTGTTACGTAGGGGAAGTGGGTGATAAATGTCAATCCACCGAATTCATGTTGATGAGGGTTTCATCGGCCATACCGTGCCCAAGTTGATGTGGATTTGGATCATGGACACATTTATTCGAAATTTGGATTGAGCTCAACGGAAGTATTCGCGACCGTAGTTGCATGTGTTCCGGGCTATAGATAAATATTAGAGTAATTTTATCGACCAAGAGTTCTAAAAGTAGAATCGATTAAAGCGTTAATCCACCGAGTTATATTGATAAGGGTTTCATCGGCCATACCGTGCCTAAGTCGATATGAATTTGGGTCTTGGAATCATTTATCATAGTTGGGTAGAGGTCACTATGTAAATGCTTTACTTGTTGTTTACAAGTATTAATTTAACGATAAATGTTTTGTTTTCCACTATTCCGTTATCATATTGTTCTATTTCTTTACCACAATTCATATACGATATCATTTCGTTTTTGATTCAAATCTCCATTAAAATATCGTAACTAAAGACAAATATGAATTTGCTTCTAAAACCTCAAATGAACCATTGCTAAGGATCTCTTGTAAAGAGTATAGATTAAAGTTATTCATTATCAAACAGGTTTTTTTGATTCTTGACTAACACATCTACTTACAATGGACTATGTTTCATATGCTTAATTGAATTAAGTACCTTGAAGCGATAAATTGTTTTGGTGATTAGTTTTTTTTTTTTTCAGAATTCGTAATTGACCAAAATAACGCAACCACTTCAATGAAAGTTTTAAGACTAAAACGAACAAATGAAGAGTGTTCTTCATGAATTCAATTTTGCTACTCAAAGCAAAGACTCATTGAAATGAGTGGGAGCATTCTCTTAAACCGTTAAGATGAGGACGAGGTTCAAGAAGTAAAGATTATAATGGAATTGATACAAGGTAATGTTAAAAGTAAAGTTGTTGAGAATGACGATACTAAACCTATCAATCCCGACCAATAAAGTTTCCATTGTCTTAAATGTTGGACACAAGAAAGGAAACTGCCCCAAATTATTGAAGAATCAACAAGTTAGTTGTGGGACATCTAATGGGACCTTCTTCTTTAAAAAATGTTTATTTGATTAAACATAAATTTTGCTAATACTACTTCGTCAATATTAGAAACAAGTGGAGGTTTTCATCATTGTGTTGGATACATAGGATGAATAGAATATGACGACTAGCAACAATGAAGTCGAGAGATAGAGTAATTGTGTACTCAATCTAGTTTTTGGATTTAAAGTGGTACTTAATTGTGACTATTAAGTGCATAAACTCTAAATAAGAATATAAACTTGTTAAGATACAAAAGAGGTTTCACTTTTGTGACCCTATACACCACGATTTGATGTATGGCAAGCCCATTATCAAGGTGATTATATTCTAAACCAAACTAGAATGATATATCATGAAGATGATGCAAGACTCAAATTGGTAACCCAAGATTGAACCTTAAATTATGGAATGATTAACGCAAAGAGTTATCGAGTACTCTTGAAACCATTAGATTGTTAATGGTATATGCGTATCTTGTATTCAAAGCAAGAAGTCTCGTGCCTTTTGGTTGAAAAGGAGATCGAGGTTGTAAATCATTTATCCAAAATAGGTTGATCATTTTCTTTTACCAACGATTTAAGTTGACGCTAATATGTTCACTTAATAAGGTAAAAGGAGAAATCTTTGAAGAATTTCAAAGAGTTCAAGGAATCACGATTTAGTCGTGATGGGATTATCAAAGTGAAGACTTTGATATAAGCCAAAGGAAATGTGATATAGTATCACATGTTAATCTCTCTTAGCACGCATCATGGAATAATGTGTGATTGGATAAGAAATCAAACGCTATTCGATATGGTTTGGATTTCAATCAAGTTACTTTGAGTTACTTGATCCTTTTGGGGATTTTATCATTTTTGTCTAAATTATTTTTCCACTAAATCGAATCATATGAGATATGAAATGGTAAGGGTACCATGGTTGTAAGTTTTCACAAAGAAACAAATGCTCATTTTTCCCTCTTCAATTATCACGAGTACGACGGGTTTTGCGGCTCGTAAAGTCATCTTTCTAAAATACAAGTTTATTTCTAGAAGACAGAGTGGGAGAAATTTATTCAAGAGCCACAAAGAATGCTATGTCGCATTCAAGCCACAAAGAATGTTATGTCGCAAGAAACTGGTCTTTCTTGGCTACATGAGACGTTTTGTGTAAGATGTTGTTTCTTTAAAACCTAGGAGGTTAAATTCGTCACTTGTTGAAAATGATGAATTCATGCTACTTTTAAGAAAGTAAAGAGCTTATAACTTACAAAAGAAATTGTTTGATTCAAGTTGATTACTTCTAGAAAGTAATGAACATATGACTTACATAAGAGTGTTTAAGTCACAACTCAATACAAGGCTTAGAGCCATAAAAATCCGAATCAAAGGGCTTGATTAGTGACAAAGGGTTTTGCACTAATAAAGAGATATTTCAAAGCAAGATTGGTTGCAAAGGGTTTTGCACCAATTGAAATGCTTAAGTCTATTTGGATCTTCTTAAGGATTGTATTTCATTATGAGGTTATGAAATACGTAGCAAGTAAATCTAAAACCCGCTTCTTCAAAAGAAGGAATGTATTCAATACATGTCATGAGTTTTGTAGATTCTTGCAATCCTAAGATAATGTGAAACTTAAGAGAGGGTCTTAAGTAGGACATCAATGAGTTAAAATCAACATTTTTGGATCATGTGATAAAACATTTCTCGATAAGTCGAGAAGTTGTGTTTATACATGGAGTTTAGTGGGAGTTACGGAAATTTTAATTAGTCCGATATGTGGATGACATATTGATCATCAAGAATGATTTAAGACTTTTGGAGTAATATAATACATCTTTAATATCCATATTTATGAAGATAAATCCACATGATATTAGCGTCAGTAAAAAGTCTTATGTTGATAAGATTCATGACTAGTTCAATTAAATTGAACATATTTGATTGATTCCTTTTGCTTCCGCGCCGGATCAATTAAATGAGTAATGATGTATAACACTTCATATACTTTGAGTATGATGAATTGTTTTCAAAATCGAATTTAAGTAATCTTTACCTAGTATATAAAGATCACCCTTAAGTGCATGCAGAAGCATTAAGGAAGTAAAGCAAAGTGTTTATGATGCAATTTTGTGTAAGGGTGTTACACAAGTGACAATTGACAATTGAGGTTGCGCATGGTTTCCGACAAAACCATAATCAAAACACATTAGGATGGTTAAGATACCATTGTGGTTATGATGGTTAAGATACCATTGTGGTTATGATAATTAAGAAGTAGATTTTCTAGAATCGTTCTAGGCAATAAAGAACAATGAGAGATATTTATAACGGAAATTGAGTACACTTGCGATCATGAGATGTGCAAGAAGGATGAGTCCCGCACATTGTGAAAACAGTGGGAGCTATTCTTAGGCTAGAGGGCCTATGTCTTGATTGGATCTCGACACGTACTCAGAAAGTTTTGTGATGCAAATGTATACATTACAAAGGAAAACGAGTATGTAGTAAGGTTGAGTAAGGTACAAGAAGTTGATAAAACCTACTAACCAAAGCCTTCTCAAAGGCTAAAACATGACGAGTCATGTTATTTCAATTGAATTGAAATGAACAACTATGTACAAGATCAAATTAGATTATAGATTATGAAATAGTAATCAAGCATTGACTATTCATATGTGATAATCGCATTTGTCGTTCGAGTTTTACTTTAAAACTCTTTTATTATACTTTGTTACATCCAAACGGGTTGTGGAGACAATTGAACCCCGTTAAAGTGAACACGGATTAACATTGTATTTGCCCATAGTTACTTGTATGAGGTGACGTCTCGAAGTGACTAGAGTGTGAGGCGATTGATGGCAAGTTCAAGTGCCATAGAGTCATGTGAGATGACTAGTCGATCACATAGGCGATCGTTAGGAACATTTTGTCGGGCGTTATGACCGCTTATAGAGTTCTGGCAATTTATATATAGCCTGGTCGTGGCGAGAGCTACTATAGTATTCTAATGAGTCGATTCTTTTGACTAAAGACTATTCACCTAAGATGGCACAGTTTCAGATTAACTTTGATTTGTGTTACTACGACCTTCGTAAATGGGGTCAAATGGGCGTATTTTGGGTTATGATGGCTGTGGCTAGTCGAAGGGAATGAGTGCGATAGGAATTGTCCATCCCCTTGTCAGGGTTAAAACAATATCTCAGGGCCACTCGAGGAGTAATGAACTGGAAATGCGTGGCCACGCTCGGAAAGTATCTATGATAGATAAGTCCGGTCAATCGCTTATTCTCCGGATCGAGGAAACCACTCTCGATATGATCACTTGCAAGTACGACCGAAAGACACCTTGCATTGAGTGGGAGATAGTAATAGGACAAGAGAATTGGTGACGCACACTTGTCGAGGACAAGTGGGAGATTGTTGGGAAATGTGTCCTCAACAATAGTGCGATTACATGATTTAAATATCATTACTAAATCTCATTTTAAGAATACAATTGGGAAGTAATATTGTTACTGTCAACTGGTCAACATATATCGGTAATGATTGGCTGACTAGAGTTTGACATTACTGTCGTGTGACGGTGGTGATCAGTTGACCCCCTAGGTCATACCTAAAGGGCAATACACTTAATTGATTATTTAATTAATCGTATAACGTTACGAGTTGATTAAATTACTTGAAAATTGACGGGCGATTTTGGAAGTAAAATTTACGTATCAAATTAAAATGTGATTAAATGAGATACGGTCCAAGTAATTGAATTGTATCATTACTCGGATGAAATAATTGTTTAATGTAACAATTGAATTGAATGAATTATTATAAATACAAACTGTTGTGATTTATAATGTGGTAAAATATTTTGGTACGAGTAATTGTGAAATTACTAAGTCAATTTTTGTATGTGACGTATTTTTGATAATACGTTGATTTTTAATATGTTAAAAATTACATAACAAATATATGTGACATGTGACATGTAACATATAGACAATTGACAAAATAATATGGACTCCATATTATGTATAAGTGCCGAAAATTTGGAGGTGCATTAGCTAAAAATTGTGTTTATATTTTGTATAGAAAACATAATGATGAAATAGCTAGGTAGCCATGCAAACCTATTCTCCTTGTGAAGACCAAAATGGGCATGCATTGGCTCCCCAAAAAGGCACCCCTCCCACCGGTTTTCCTAGGCCTTTTAGAGTGTTTTCTCCTCTAAAATTATTCATTCATTTTCACTCATTATTTTTCTAGTGTTAGAAAGAAAATATTTACTCTCTACTTTCAATGCTAAATTAGAGAGATACAATACTCCCAAAATACCTTCTCCTCTACACGGTTTTAGGAGCTTATAACCAAAATATTTTTGGTTCAATTTTCACTACATTAATATTATACTAGTACTTATAATATTAATTAGATTAAGTGTTAAGCCTTGGGTATAAAGCTTGGGGAGAGATCTTATTCTTAGATCTTTGTTCTTCCATTTGGAAAGCTCAAGAACAAAAGAAAAGGAGATTTCTTTTGTGCCCATTAGAACCGAAATCACAATGTAAGGATGATTTCTCCTCTATTTTATCTTATGTTTGCATGCATAAAATCCATATTTAATTTTATGACAAATTAATTAGACATATATGAGTATGTTATATATGTATATGAATCTACATTTCCTTCATAAACTCTAAATAAGAATATAATTTTGTTAAGATACATAAGAGGTTCACTTTTGTGACCCTATACACCATGATTTGATGTATGGCTAGCCCATTATCAAAGGTGATTATATTCTAAACCAAACTAGAATGATATATCATGAAGATGATACAAGACTCAAATTGGTAACCCAAGATTGAACCTTAAATTCTGGAATGACGAACGCAAAGAGTTATCGAGTACTCTTGAAACCATTACATTGTTTATCTTATGGTATATGCGTATCTTGTATTCAAAGCAAGATGTCTCGTGCCTTTTGGTTGAAAAGGAGATCGAGGTTGTAAATCATTGATCCAAAATAGGTTGATTATTATCTTTTACCAATGATTTAAGTTGACGCTAATATGTTCACGTAATAAGGTAAATAGAGAAATCTTTGAAGAAGTTCAAAGAATCACGCTTTAGTCGTGATGGGATTATCAAAGTGAAGACTTTGATATAAGCCAAAGGAAAAGTGATATAGTATCACAAATTAATCTCTCTTAGCACGCATTATGGGATAGTGTGTGGTTGGATAAAGAATTCAAACTCCATTCGATATGGTTTGGACTTTAATCAAGTTACTTTGAGATACTTGATCCTTTTGGGGATTTTATCATTTTGTCTAAGTTGTTTTTCCACTAAATCTAAACGATTCATATGAGATATGAAATGGTAGGGTACCATGTATATAAGTTTTCACAAGAAACAAATGCTCATTTTTCCTTACAATAATCACGAGTACAATGGGTTTGTGGCTCGTGAAGCTGTCTTCCTAGAATACAAGTTTATTTCTATAAGACAGAGTGGGAGAAATTATTCAAGAGCCACAAAGAATGTTATGTCAATGTTATGTCGCAAGAAACCGGTCTTTCTTGGCTACATGTGACGTTTTGTGTAAGACGTTGTTTCTTTAAAACCTAGGAGGTTAAAGTCATCACTTGTTGAAGGTGATGAATTAGTGTTACTAGGAGTTCATCACAGAGCTTGCAACTTACAAAGAAATTGTTTGATTCAAATTACTTCTGGAAAGTAATGACCATATGACTTAAATGAGAGTGTTTAAGTCACAACTCAATACAAGGCCTAGAGTCATGAAAATCCGAAATAAATTCCGAGTGGAATTGTTGGATATCTAAGAGAGATATCAAAGCTTGATTAGTTGCAAAGTGTTTTGCACTATTCGGATCTTCTTAGGGATTGTATTTCATTATGATGATATACATATAACGAGTGAATGTAAAACCCACTTCTTCAATTAGAAGGAATGTATTCAATACATGTCATGAGTTTATAGATTCTTACAATCCTAAGATAATGTGTGACTTAAGAGATTGTCTTAAGTAGGACATCAATGAGTTGGAATCAATGTTTTAATCATGTTATGAAACCTTTCTCGATAAGTCAAGAAGTTGTGTTTATACATGAGGTTTAGTGGGAGTTACGGAAATTTTAATTAGTCTTATATGTGGATGACATATTGATCATTGGGAATGATTTAAGACTTTTGGAGTATTATAATACATCCTTAATATCCGGATTTATGAAGATTAATCTACATGATATTAAAGTGAAATAAGAAGTCTTATGTTGATAAGATTCATGACTAGTTCAATCGAATTGAACATATTTGATTGATTCCATTTGCTTCCGCTGCCGAATCAATTAAATAAGAAATGATGTTTGAGTATGATGAATTGTTTCAAATCTATTTTAAGTAATATTTACCAAGTGAGCCATAAAGATTACCCTTAAGTGCTTGCAGAAGCATTAAGGATGTAATGCAAAGTGTTTTTGATGCAATTTTGTGTAAGGGTGTTACACAAATGACAATTGACAATTGAGATTGCGCATGGTTTTCGACAAAACCATAATCAAAACACATTAGGATGGTTTAGATACCATAGTGGCCATGTTATTTAAGAAATGGATTTGTTAGAATCGTTCTAAGCAATAAAGAACAATGAGGATGCTCACAACGGAAATTGAGTACACTTGCAATCATGAGATGTGCGAGAGGGATGGGTCCCGCAAACTATGAAAACAGTGGGAGCTATTCTAAGGCTAGAGGGCCTATGTCTTGATTGGATCTCGACACGTACTCAGAAAGTTTCGTAATGCAAATGTATACATTACAAAGGAAAACGAGTATGTAGTAAGGTTGAGTAAGGTACAAGAAGTTGATAAAACCTACTAACCAAAGCCTTCTCATAGGCTTAACATGATGAGTCATGTCATTTCAATTGAATTGAGATGAACAACTACATTCAAGATCAAACTGGATTATAGAATATGAAGTAGTAATCAAGTATTGACTACTCATATGATAATCACATTTATCGTTTGAGTTTTTAAATCTGAAAACTCCTTTATACTTTGTTACATCCAAACGGGTTGTAGAGACAATATTGAACTCCGTTAAAGTGAACCCGGATTAACATGGTATTCGCCCATAGTCACTTATATGAGGTGACGTCTCGAAGTGACTAGAGTGTGATGCGATTGATGGCAAGTTCAAGTGCCATAGAGCCATGTGAGATGACTAGTCGATCACATAGGCAGACTGTTAGGAACACTTTGTCGGGCCTTATGATCGCTTATAGAGTTCTGGCAAATTTATATAGTCTGGTCGTGGCGAGAGCTACTATAGTATTCTAATGAGTCGATTCTTTTGACTAAAGACTGTTCGCCTAAGGTGGCACAGTTTCAGATTAACTTTGATTTGTGTTACTACGACCTTCGTAAATAGGGTCAAATGGGCATATTTTGGGTTATGATGGCTGTGGCTAGTCGAAGGGAATAAGTGCGATAGGAATTGTCCACCCCCTTGTCAGGGTTAAAATAATATCTCAGGGCCACTCGAGGAGTAATGAACTGGAAATGCGTGGCCACACTCGGTATGTAGATAATTCCGGTCAATCAGTTATTCGCCAGATCGAGAAAACCACTCTAGATATGATCACTTGCAAGTACGACCCGAAAGACACCTTGCATCTAGTGGGAGATAGTAATAGGACAAGAGAATTGGTGACGCACACTTCTCGAGGACAAGTGGGAGATTGTTGGAATGAGTGTCCTCCGACAATAATGCGATCACAACTGTTGATCATAATGATCACATGTTTAAATCTCATTTTAAGAATACATGTGGGATGTAATATTTTACAGTCAACTGGTCCACACATATCGGTAATGCTTGGCTGACCAGAGTTTGACATTACTGTCGTGCGACGGTGGTGATCAGTTGATCCCCTTAGGTCATACCTAAAGGGTAACACTCTTAATTGAATGTTTAATTGATCGTATGACTTTACGAGTTAATTAAATTACTTAAAATTGACGGATGATTTTGGAAGTAATATTTACGTGTCTCATTGTAATTTGATTAAATAAGATACGGTCTAAGTAATCGAATTGTTTTATTACTTAGATGAAATTATTGTTTACGAAAACAATTGAAACAGAATGAATAATTTATTATAAATTTATTATAAATGTAAGATGTTGTGATTTATAAATTTGTAAACCATTTTTGGTACAAGTAATTGTGAATTACTATGTTAATTTTTATAAGTGACATATTTTATTAATATGTTGATTTTTAATGGTTAAAAATACATTTTATAAATAAGATGTCATGAAATGTGTCACATGTGACATATTGACAAAATCACAAATAAAATGGACTCATCCATTTTATGTATGTGTACCGAAATGGAGGGAGTATTTAGGATGAAATTGTGTTGATTATTTATAAGTGGAAAACATAATGATAATGCCTACATATAGCCTTGCATACATAGCTTTCTCTTGGGAAGAAAAGGTGAGCATGCATTGGGTTATCTCCTCTCCCCATTTTTCGGTTTTCCCATAAGAAAAGAGCAAAATATTTTTGCTTATTATTCACTCACACACTACATGCAAAAGCTAGTGTGTATTATTCATTGATCATCATCTAAAAATATAGAGTTTTAGAGAGATAAATTACTTCTCTTCTCCCTTCTCCCTTCTCCTAAACCGAAAATTAAGAGACCAAAAACAATACTTTTGGGTCAATTTTATTTAAAATTAATATTGTTCTTGTATCAATAATATTAATTTTATTAAGAGGTTATCTTGGGTATTATTCCTTGGGAGGGATTCTATACTTGAATCCTTTGTTCATCCAATATTTGGAGAGCTCAAGAACAAGTGAGTAGGAGAACTCACTTGTGCCCAATAATCCGAAATTTCCAATGTAAGAATGATGATTTCTTCTCTATATTTACTTATGTTTGCATGCATAAGATATAATTAAAATTGAAACATATATGAATATGTTGAGTATAATGAGATAAAGATTTCTAACAAAATTTACCCAGCATTTTTTTCTTAAGCCTAGACCAAGACCTAAGTGGTTCCTTTCCTTCCCTAATCCTTTGGTGTTTCATGTTGTCATACCATAGAGAATCGTAACCCTTTAATTTCAAGACAACATCTTTAAAGGCTTTAACATCAGTGTAACCTTTATACTCAAAGATTTTATGAATATCCCTAATCCATTCTAATACACAGACACGCATCTAAAGGTAGAAATCCCTGAATTTTCTAGTAGCCTAAATCTTGATCCTGAGTATGTTGCTTTCTTCAGAATCTGATTCATACTCATGTAGTGGTTGTCCTCTTCCTGCTCCCACAAAGAAACCTCTTCCTCTTCCTCTTCCTCTGGCAGGTGGTTGTCTTCTTGGATCAAGGTTTGGAAACCTTTCCATTACTATGTGGACAACATTAAGTAGTGTATCCACATTTCCTACAAGAGTTTCTATCCTGGTTTCAATACCAGTAAGTCTCTCTTCACTCATAGTTGTTTTTGTGTTTTTGTTGTAGGTGGGGATAATGAACTCACACTTTCTCTCAGCCCAAGACTAACACAAAGGTGGAATTGTGTTATAACCTTGGCCATGATTACCAATTTGCAGTGTAATACCCCAGGGCAGTTACTATTCCCAGGTAGAAAAGGCTTACTTGGCTGATTCTTTTGATTTTGGACTGGTGACTGGATATAATTATGACCTCAAGCTCAACAGTAAGTCACATGATACTTAAGATAATAATTTAACAAATTTAAGACTCAAATCCAGGGCAAGACACAGGATTAAGACTCAAACTTGAAAACAACACAATTGAATGAATCCACAGCAGGGCACATGATTGACTCAATTATGCCAACAAACTTTGTTCAACTAACTACAACAAGGCAGAAGTTAGTTAACAGGCCTAGACTCAAACTACAGCAATGCACAAGTTTGAAAGTTGAGAGAATTCTCAAGGTTTAAATTTTCATTCATCAGAAGTCTGCTGGATTTAGTAGAAGCTTGGTCCTTATATAGGCCAGCTTTAGGTTACAGTTCTGAGTATGATTGATCAAAGGGCTACAAATCCATCTAGGAAACAAACAACAAAAAATAAATATATTAAAAAAAGGAGTCAACTAAAAGCAACCTAAAATCAGAGGTAAAACAAGTGAATGTCAGCCCCTCTGGTCTTGTTCTGGTGCAGGCTTCTTGCTCTGATGCAGGTATGTGGTGGTGCTCTTTTTAGAGTTTTAAAACCCTAATTGTCTTTGTTGTTTTGCAAAAAGGAACTGGGCAACCTGCATTCTTCGAATTCTTCACTTTAGCCTTTGTCTGAACATACAGTTAAGGAAATGTGATAGTGATATTGATAGTGACATTCCTCCTACTTCTCATGTGCCTTTTGTTTGTTATTTGGCTGCTAGTACTGAACTAACTAGGCTGGATTAACCCTGGATTTTAGTCTCCTGGAGCTCAGTTGAGGGTTCTATCAGCTGGCCATGTAGGCAACTGATAGCTGGACCTTGTCATTCTCCTAAAAGCCCGATCATTGCCTGAGTTGGAACTTGGTTGGCCCTGGCCGGAAGTTGGACTAGGATTAGCTGAGCCCCGTATGTCAGCTCCTCCTGCACAAAGTTAGGAGCGCAATTTAACTAATGATTAAAGATGATTTGATGGCATGTTTTAGGTGGATTAATTATATGATTTTCATCATTACAGTACTGATTATGGAGCTGGATAAGGGGTATGCTTAATTTTTTTACTTCTCTGTTTTATTTAATAAGGAGTTTGTTATGTGTTATCTATTGTCCACTTTGATGTATGTATCCCTGGATTTTTCTGCTTTTAGAGTTAGCTTTAATGTTGATCATTGTGTTTGGTGCAGATTTTACACATCGTCTATATTTCTCAATTTCTATTGCTCCCTGATCAAACACCATCATTATTGCATTCTTTAGATCAGATAACATAATGGAACTACGAACTTCCGCCTTTTAAATGCTGAACTAGACTATACAAAGTCATATTCCTTATTTAGTTATTGCTTTATGTTGTTATTCATGGCTTTCATACTTATTTAAATATATTCACATAAATTATATTTTGTTTGCCCTTTAAAAGGTTTCAGATTCGTCGGATGGTGTGGTGGTGAGTGAGTCGTTGTTCACTCAATCAAACACATTTATAATCTCAACAAACAACTATTTAATGGTTAAGTCGAGGTCGATCCACGGACGGTGTGCTTTGGGTTTTAAGTCTATCTATCTTAATTTATGCTAGTGTAACAATTGGTTTGGGTTGGAGTTGTGTTCTAAGATATAATTAGGAAATGTAAACAATCAAATAACAAGGCAAGCAAATAGAAATGAAAGGGTAACAATTGATTAAAGATACTAGGGTGTCATGGGATCATAGGGGAATCATGGTGAAATAGCATAAATGAATCATGTAGATACAAGCAATTATTATTGTTGGAATCAATTTAGTGTATATCTTACGATTTCTAGGGGAAACTTAGGTCTCGGAGCCGAGTCGATCAAGACTTTATAACACCTACAAGTCGACATGGTTTTCCCTATTCATGGTGATATAACAAAAATGAGTCCTAGGAAGGTTTGGGTCCCGGAGCCGAATCGGTCAAGACTTTACAACACCTACAATCGACTTAATTCTTACTACTCAACTATATGCATGGTCTAACAAGCCTTGAGTTGGTTTATGTCTTACAAGTCTTGTTGAAAGGATAAGAGAAACATGCTAGTTTGTCAATCAAGCATTTCATTAAACATGACATGTGCATAAGTTGAAAAACAATAAGCAAGCATTCATATGATCTCATTAAGCATAAATCTTATGCATTATTAACTCCCCTAATCCCACACTAATCCCTTGTTAGGAGACTACTCACTACACATCATGATTATTATGCTAGCAATGGTGTCAAACATCACAACACAAGTGAACATGATTATTAAGCAAGACAACGAACAAGAGATTAACAAGTAAATAAAAAAGGGATTAAGAGTGTTACCAATCTTGGAGAGTAAAGATGGACATAAATAAAGAAGAATCCTTGAATAAAGATGGAAACTTGTCACATAGTCTTCAAATATATACCCAAGAGATCCAAATGTAAACAACTTAAATTGAACAAAGGAAATGGAGGAGCAATGGAAGAAACCCTTTGATTAATGGTGGAGAGTTGTTAGTTCCCAAATACAAACTCATGAATTCTTCAAGTACCAAGCTAAATCTATGATTGTATGAGAAATTATTGAGGAAAGATTAAATTGTAATTTATGGGATGATTAAAGACTAATCTATTCTAATATACTCCTAATGAGAGCTTAATCTAAACTAAGGAAGCTCAATCTTCTCTAAATACAAGAGGGGTATAAATAGTAGTACAAGGATTAGGTTAACTAAGGGTTTAAATGACGATTAAGCCCTTTAAAAGAGGATTAGAGCCATACAAGTCCCAAGAGGAACCCCACAACTCCATGATTGAGAAAATCTCCCTGCATGAGAATCCGGGCGACCAAGAGTTGGGTCGGTCTTCCCGACGGGTAGCTTGTCTATTTGAGCTTGGATTGTAAAACGGACGTCATTTCCTCATCCGGACTCCTATTAGAGTGATTCAAAAGCCTAGACCACTTTATTTTTTGACGCTGTTTCATCTAGCATATTTTCAGAGCCAGAAAAGCAAGTCTTGGTTCGGTTCCAAGAAATTTCCTCTTGTAATGACTCTCTTATAATTCGTGGGGATCCTTCATGGGTCGTGGGGATCCTTAGTCATTGCCCAATTAATTGTTTCATTGACTTAGGCCTTTAGTGTTGGTCTTCTCTTTGATGCTTGATCGTTGGATATTATCAATTTAGCTTCGTTTCACTCCGTTTAGGCAAGGTTAGTGCTCCTCTCCTACAAAGGACACCAAACGTTATAGAACATGAATAATAGGAAGCTAAAGACAAGAAACGACCCTAATATATACTAAAATGTACGGGAACTAGGCTAGTTAGGAGACTAAATGTGCGTAAATATGACTCACATTAAATATTCCCAAACCGAACCTTTTCTCGTCCCGAGTAAAGAGGTGACTAAAACTATGACCTTTATTTATACTAGTCTAATAATAAAACCGATGTGAGAAAATTAGGGGTCTCACTCCGCCCCTTCAAGTCACAACAAGACATCTATGAGGTAAGATGCCTTCTTAAAAGGCAAGGTAGGGCTTGCCAAAATGGGGATACATCCTAACATTTAAGCACACAAGAACAAGTAAAAGGATGCATCTACAAAAGAATAGCCACTTTCCTCATCTAAGTGGCGGAAATCACCTACAAGGGAAGCAATTTAAGGGTACACGCTCCATCATAGATATTAGTTCTCCTAGTTACTAAGTCCAAGAGGATACAAATAAGTCACCTCCAAGTTGTGTTAAACTGGGCTACTTTCGTCCAAAATCGCTAAATGCTGTTGTCAAGAGCCAAATCCCTATGGTGTTAGAAAACACTGTAGGATCGTGGAATTCCCCCTCTTGCCTAGATGATACGTGCAATTTATATAGACTTTTTAGCCTCTTATTGCACGCATCTCTATGCTATTTTCGTTGCTTTGTATTGCAAAATGCCCCGAATTGGCTACTTTGGTTTGTTTTGTCTTAATTGCTGAAATGGACTTAAAAGTAGTGGAATCATGCCTTAGTCGTCCCACTTTTCATGCATTTTAATGAGACGGAGATTTAGAGCAGGAGTCATACCTCGGGGAGTGTGAAGGGAGGTCCTTAAAGGTTAACCAAATGCGTTTGATGTTGTTCTATGTGGAAGACACTCGATAGAGGGGATTTTATGGTCGATCGAGTGGTTTGGCTGCTTCAGAAGGTCGATCGAGTGGTTTCTTTGCTCGATCGAAGATGGCTAACTTAGGAGTGTTCGATCGAGAGCCTCAGTTGCTCGATCGAACGGTTTTGCTGGAGAAGTACTCGATCGAGAGTAATAAAAAGCCTCGATCGAGTAACTAGCTATAGTACACGGGTTAATTGTTCCGTGTTAGGTTTATTTTGTTAACAAAAATGCTTCCCTGTATAAGGGAAGTCGTCATTAGGTCATAAACACTTCTACACACTTAATTACGTTTTACAACTCATACTTTACTCTTAATCTCTGCTACTTTGCTCTTTACGCCGGATTTGCTTTATTGTAATCTTTCTCTCCCTTTTAATCTTAATTAATTACTTTGTTTTTCTTAATCGTTGTCCTATTGCTCTACTATTATCCTTGTTTAGTTTATGCTTAATCTTAATCTTTCTACTATGTCTACCCTTAGCATATTCGTTTTTATTATTGTTAAATCCGATAGCATGAGTAGCTAATCTCTCTATGTTAGGATTAAGGGAGTCATGGTAGTAAAGTGACGATGATGTGAATAGGCTAGATGATTTATTTGAGAGAATATGTGACCATAGCAATATAACTGTAACATGTTTAGTTGAGTGCACGCTTCTAAATAACTTTAATCTGGTTAAATTCGGTCCTGGATCGGAAGATTAGAACGAACAAACCTGATATGAACAGTAGACTACCAAATGAGGACAGAAGTTAAGTTAATAGTAATCTAGGGTGGATAGCGGACCGGAAGGATCTTTCCCTTGCCCTTCTCACAGTAGATTGTCTAGAATATTTATGACTGAGCCGATGAACTGCCATGGTGAACCGAAATCCTGACATATATCTTTTGTCTGATCACATATCTTTTATTTTATCTCTTTATTGCTCTTATCTTTACTTCTCTTGACCTTTGCCTTCAGTAGTTTAGAAAACAACTTTAAAACCCCCAATTGTGACTAGATAGACAGACTTACAAATTGATACTTAGCCTCCCTATGGAGATCGACCCTACTTATCGCTAGCTTTTGTTAGTTATACTTAGTTATTTATTTTTGGTACATAACGACCGTATCAAATTTTGGCGCCGTTGTCGGGGAGGCAATAGCCTATTTGTCTGTTTTTGTGTCTTTGTTTTTCTCGGTCTCAGGGAATTTTTATTCCTTGAGATAGTTCTCACTTATTTTCTCCAGTGCTGTTTATGCCCAGATATAGTAGGTCAGAGTTAGTTCCAGCTGATCCTGAGCCAGAAAAAACCTTTCACATTAGACAAAGACTGCTGAGAAAGATTCAAAAGGAAGCCTTGAGTACTTTTGAACCTGAGCTAGAACACTTTTTATTTGCAGAAGACCTGTCTTGTGAAGAAGATAAATCTATTTCTGCCGTAAATCAAGTGAAAATGCGAGTCACTCAGAGCCCACAGCTGCCTCAATACCCAAAGGTTTCAAACTTGCGACCGAGGATGGCAAAACTTTTGATATCCGGCCGTCCTATATCAATCTGGTCGAATGGAACCTGTTCCGGGGCGTGGCGGGTGAAGATCCGTGTTAACATATGGAGGCTTTCACTGACTATGGCTCTACCATTCCCGCTACTAAGGGAGTGACCCAGGACAATATTAAGGAGGTTCTATTTCCTTTTTCTTTGACAGATGGAGCCCGTGAATGGCTCACAGATCTTGACAGAACCGCGCCTGGGATCACCAACTGGGAGACCCTGGCCCTTGCCTTCTATAAAAGGTATTTTCCTCCATAACGAACTAACCAGCTGAGGGCAAAAATTACAAGTTTCAAGCAAGCACCAGATGAGAACTTCTATGAAGCTTAGTGCCGGTTTAAGAAGTTGGTGCGGTCTCTTCCTTATAATGGTTTTGATCAGTGGTTCTTATGCAACCAGTTCTATAATGGGTTGTATGACGACCATCGTGCTATCTTGGATGCCTCACCAAATGGGCGATTTCAGAACAATAATGATAATGACAAGGGATGGGGAATAATAGAGGAGATGACCACCCATTGTGCTGAGTATGGGAACCTAAGAGATGATATTCGGACAGTTAATTCTGTTGATAATGCAGTTGTCGCTCAACTTGAAGCCATGAATGCCCGTTTTGATAGGTTGGAATTGCAGAATGCTGGTGATCAACAGACGGTTCACTTGTTGACTAGACAAGAAACCGTTTCTTGTGAGAGGTGTGGGAGTAGTGATGGTCACACTGCTGTTGACTGTCTAACTGAGAAGGAGCTGGTTCTTGCCTTTCAGCAATATAGGCAAGGAGGTTCTTATTATAACAATCAGAGTGGAGTCCATCCCAATTTTCGATGAACCTGTCAGAATGTGTTAAACCCTTCACCCCCACCGCTGCAGCAACAGCCTTACATCCCCCCTCACAAGGCTCAACAAGCCTCCATCTTTTCCACCGCCGAATCAAGGAGCTTCTTCTAGTGGTGTAAGTGAGATAACTGAGTTGAAGTCAATGATATAATCGTTGACTGTTCGGCTGCAGAAGAGTGACCAACAGAAAGATGAGTCGATAAAGTCACTTGAGTCTCAAATTGGTCAACTCGCGGCTAACCAATCTTCAAGGAAACCGGGTCATTTACCATCTCAACCCGATAAGAATCAACATGAGACGATTAATCTGATAAATTTTTGAAGCGGTCTCTCTTATGAAGGAACCAAGATGTCGACTGGTGAAGATATATCAGACCCGGAAAGCACTTTTACTGAGAGTGAACAGTTGTCAGTGGAAGAAACAATGCTAAATCCAAGGAAAATCCTCCATCGACTCATTTCTGGTGGTCGATCGAGTAGAAATGCAAGAAATATGACTCGATCGAGTGATGTTGGTGATCGATCGAGTAAGGCTGATAATAAAGACTTCGATCGAGAGGAGGAAATGCCTTGATCGAACGAAATTGCTGAGAACAATGCTCGATCGAGTGAAAACATATCTCGATCGAGGGATGCTGATAAGGGGAATTTCGATCGAGTTGCCGATGATGCTCGATCGACTGAAATTGTTGCTGAAAGACCTCGATCAAGAGGAAAAAGGGATCGATCGAGTAGAAATATTGATGAACCTATCGAGACATTGGCAGAAAGAAACAAAGGGTTAGAAATTCCTATCACGATTCCCTTTCCAAGGCGATTGCAGAATAATAAGGCTAACCAACAGTTCGGGAAATTTGCTGAAATCCTGAAGAGCCTTCATGTCAACGTTCCTTTCACCGAACTTCTTACCCAGGTACCCTCTTACATGAAATTTATGAAAGAAATATTAACGCGTAAGAGGCATATAAGTGACCATGAAACGGTAGCTTTGACTGAAGTAGGGTCCGCCTTAGTTCAGAATAAGATACCACCTAAACAATCAGACTCGGGTAGCTTTTCAATTCCATGTCATATAGGGACCCACTTAATTGACAACGCGCTATGTGACTTAGGAGCTAGCGTCAGTGTCTTACCTCTGTCTCTCGCTAAGAGACTAGGTTTAACCAAGTTTAATTGTACCAATATGACTGTTCAGATGGCCGGTCGTAGTATATCACGGCCACTAGGTGTCTTAGAGGACATACCTGTGAAAATCGAGAGATTCTTTATTCCCGTTGAATTTGTGATCTTAGACATACCCGAAGACTCTTATACCCCTATCATTTTAGGGCGACCATTCTTATTTAGTGCTCGCGCAGTAATTGATGTCGGTGGGAAGACCCTTACTTTCCAGGTAGGAGACGAGTAGCTGACATTTTTTCAGGCCAAAGCTCGTAGGGCCCCTATGTAATTTCAACCTTGCAATGCCCTACCCTCTATTGACCCGTCACAGACACTCCAGCTGAAAATATTGAATATTGTGCTACTATAGTGACACCTCCGCCTCAGACTCAGAGCAAAAAGGAGGACCATTCTGTTGTTTTCCTTACTGCAAGCACAGACAGAGTGGATACTGGAGATGTTGTCTGTCATGATATAGTGAAGGTCAAATTAAGTGATGGGGATGCCGCAAATGAAGATAGGAATGCAAAAGTAAAGAAGAAAGTGAAGGCATATGTGGACGCAAACTATTCTTCTTCCATCAGTTCGAGTTCAAGCTCATGGCGATCCAAGAGGACGGTCCGCGATGCGGAAGGGACCTCCTCCAGTCAGAAGCCCTCTTTTGGGCTACTACAGCGTTTTGGAAGATGAGCGGGGAATGCCCCGTTGTAACATTTTGTAATTTTGAATTTCCGTTAGACATTTTAATTGCGTTTTAGATAGTTAGATTATAGCGTAGTTAGTTTTAGCGTAAAATCGAATATAGACTGCGTATTTTTGTGATTTGGTATTTGCGGGAAGTATTTCTACGTGTTTTTCTGCAGGTTTGGGGAAGATTTATTGCATTGGGATGCGTGCCAAAGGAAAACAACTCGATCGAGTGCTTTTTGTACTCGATCGAGAGGATTCGCCCAGAAAAAGAGATCGATCGAGCAGTTTCAGGCTCTCGATCGAATTGTCAAAAAAGAAGAGTTCTCGATCGAGAGGCTTTTTACTCCATCGAGAGGAATGCAGGGAAAAGGACTCGATCGAGTGGTTTCAAATCACTCGATCGAGTGATAAAGCCTTATATCACGCAGGGAGTAAACTTTTCCCTTCCTATTTTCATTCTAACTTTTCTTTTTCTTCTTCTTCTTGCGATAAAAACCTCAACAAAAACCCCAAATCCTCCATTATTCTTCCCTTTTTACCAAAATCACCTCCCACATTGTGTTTATTGTTAGATTTTCAACAAAATCCCTCATTTTTCCCTTTCAAATTCGCGTTTGTTGCATTTTAATTCGGGTTTTAGGGTTTATTTAAGTCGAGTTTTAATTCGACAAATTTATTGCGATTCTTGTCGATTCTTTGCATCTATTTGTGGGTAATCAATCAAGTAAGTCTTCTTCCCCCTTTTCTCTTCATTTAATTGATGTCTTTCGATCTAATTAGGGCATTAGGTTTCGAAATTTTCGAAAATTCGTGATAATTTGGGGAAAACCGTGTTCAATTGTTTATTTGATTAATTTATGCACTTATTTGATTGATTAGGATGGATAGTAACACCATGCCCTCGACTAGCTCTACTGTTACCCCATGCTTGTCTGAGACGGTGGTCTCTGATGCTGCCACCGTTGTTTCTGCTAGCACTACCGCTGCCACTACTGTTTCTACTGCTGGTACTGTTCCTTTTTTGAGGATGACCCCTACTGCGTCGTCACCCGCTGTCGCAGCTGCTTACAGGTGTGCGTTAGTGCCCCGTCCAGTTCCTGGACTGGCTTCTTCTTCGGGCACAGATGGACGTGGAAGAGGTCGAGGTCGAGGCACTCCTACTGCTGGACGTGCCAATGCCACGTTCCATGCCGATGACTCCTTGGACCCGCATCATAACTATCCTGAGGTACGTTTCATTAACTCGATTCATCGTACCCATTTTTATAACTTAGAGCGTTGTGACATTACTTCTACAAAATTCTTGTGTCGAACTACCCTCGAGAGACTCGGGATTTACGAGCCTGTTGCTGAGTTGTTAAAAGGGACGGGGATGACTGGGTTGACTACTATGAGTGCACTGACCTATGCGGAGCTGACCCTTAAGTTTTTCAGCTCCTTTACCTTTTCAGCTGCCGCTTATGACATAGACCCACAGAGCCCTTGTGTTTCCTTTCGGTTGTTTAACCGGACTACCACCTGGACCTTAGATGAGTTTGGGAGTAGGTTAGGTTTGTTTTCCCATGGTGCGCTAGACCCTCCTAGGAAGGTCCTACGTTTACTTTGGTGGACCTTGGCACAGACCCCTTTTGACGAGCGCAAGCTGGCTCATGTTCACCTTCCCCCGGCCCGTTACTTTTTGCGTCTCCTTGGAGGGACAATTTTTGGCCGTAAAGAGCTTAACAACATTAACAATGTTGAGTTGTCGATTTTAGGGGGCTATTTAAACATTGATAGCGAGGGCCCCTTTGTTTTTAACATTGCTTATCTGACAGCTCATCATTTTAATGCTGCCGGGAAGAAGAAGACGGGCACGATTACCTGTGGAGCCATAGCCACCTACCTCGCCCGTTCTGTCTTCAATGACTTTCCCCGTGACTTGGCTCATGTAGATAAGGAAAAGTACCTAGATGTTTCTGCCATGTTGGCAATGTTTTGGTTAGCTTCAGACCAGCGGACTTGGAAGATTGGTCGTTCCATGTCCGTGACCCTTCCGTTTCCCAACCTACCCTGTCTTGTACCTTTGACCACTGTCAGGGGTAGGTTACCTCCACCTTTGCCTTTCTACCACCTTCCACTCGCTCCACCTACCACTACTTCCGCTTCTAAGAAGCGGAAAAGACCTGAGACTGGAGAGGGATCCACACCGACTGAGGCTGGGCAGTCTTCCACGCCCACGCCTACACTGATCCCTATCCTCGCTCCTTCTGTTACACAGCCGGTCTACCCGGCTAACTTTGTTCCTCCTCCATCCTTTGAGGCGTCCGAGGTAATTGACCAAGGGCAGCGTGATGGGTTGCTTCTTGAGTTGCTTACTAGGCAGGCTCGTATGGAGTGGGATCAAGCACTTGCCTTGTTCCCTCTGTACGAGTATCACATGAGGAGAGGACGTCCCATTCCTGAGGGCTGGCCACACCCTTCTTTCTACCGTTTTCCGGCAGAGGAGTACGCGCAGCCAGAGAGCGAGGTAGACACAGCCGAGCAGGAGGAGAGGGCTAGAGCTGACGAGAGAAGGAGGAGGGAGCATGAGCGAGATCCTAACTACACGGTGGTGGGTAAGGAGGAGGAGGAGCCAGGTGACGAGTAGCTGCTGGTCTACTCACTTCCACAGTTTTCTAGCTGGTTTGGGGAAGTTCGTCATTTTGTATGTATTTTTGCTCTTTTATTTATTTTCATCTCCTTATTTATTTATTTTATTCGTTCATTTATTGGTTGTTTTATCCCTTTCCCATTATATATACAGCTGGTGTATGCTGGAGGACAACGAGGGCGTTGTCCGTTTTGATTTGGGGAGGGTATCGCATCCTTTGAGTCTGCATTTGCATTTGTTTTGCATTCATGTTTATTTTTTTGCTTGCATTTGTACTTTATTTAAAAAAAAAATAGAAATCTAAAAAAATAGAAAATTTCTAAAAATAAAAAAATTTCACGTTTCATTTTGTATATAGGTTGAGTCGGAACGGTAGATTTCCATGATAATATTGCACTTTAACTCGTCATTTCACTTGAGCCTTGCATCTAATTGGCAGTCAGTAGCTTAGTCATGCGCATATCTACGAGTTAATGTCAAAAATATAGCTGATTGTATAGACTTGACCTGATAAAATTGGCAAACTACTTTATAATTTCTAAGTTTTTAGAGCCGTATAACTGGTGTCATTCATGACTAGTTCATGTAGGAATTGAGAGTAGTACTCCTTGCATAGCATGTTCATCAAATTTGCACTTTTATGAAATTCGATTGCCTTTATCATGCATACATTCGGATTTGTGGTCGATGTCACATGCAGGGAGGTGCTTACAGTTTCCCCCTTTCTTTCATTTTCACCCATTTTGCACCACATTAACCAAAAATAGCCTTTTGACTCATCAACTACACCCAAATTAAGCCTGCCAGTCAAGCTAGTTTAGTGTAATTTTTGTGGTATATTCTTATTGCTGCGAGTTGGTTTGTTCTCATTTATATGGAGTTGGTAGAAAAGAAAGAAATGCGGACATAAAAATGAGAAAAGCATGGAAAAGAATGAAAAAAAAATGAAAAAAAGGAGAAAAAAACGTGAATCAGAAAGAAAAGAAAAAAAAAAGTTGAAATGAAAAATAGACCGTATTAAAAAAGGGAATTTTGTGACGGTCTTACTCTTCCGTTTTTATTTATATATTTTTTAGGAGATTGTGTATTGGTTAGTGAGTTTTGTGCCAAAGAAGCGCACTTGTGTTCGATTTCTAGTCAGCTGAGAATTGGATAGTCTAATATGGTCCTGTTTAGGTGGCTTGACGCTTTACCTCCACATTTCCATAATCTGTTTTGCCTTTTCTTACCTGTAAACTCACTCTCCCATATCATTTGTAAGCCCTCGGCTGTGACGGGCATTGTTGGTTGGAATGTTTGTGCGGTGATTGGAATCGTTTATCATTTTTGTTGCATGCATGTTATGTATATCGCAGTTTAGGTGAGTGACTATTTTCCTCTTCTTCTCTTACACATACTTTCACCCTTTGCTTCATGAGAGAAGATTGACCCGTGAGAGTCCGATTTTAAAGGTCTTGCAAGGTCGACATGTCAGCTTATTTATAGACGTCATACAACTCATTTGCGTTTGACTGCTGTAGCTATAATTGTTAATTTTTGATTGCATTAAATGGTTTAAGTGGACATGTTATAGCTAGCTCTGAGTTTTCATATCCGTTCCATTAGTTTGCATTTAGTTTACTCGAGGATGAGTAAAGGTTCGGTTTGGGGAGATTTGATAGGTGCAATTTATATAGACTTTTTAGCCTCTTATTGCACGCATCTCTATGCCATTTTCGTTTCTTTGTATTGCAAAATGCCCCGAATTAGCTACTTTGGTTTGTTTTGTCTTAATTGCATAAATGGACTTAAAAGTAGTGGAATCGTGCCTTAGTCGTCTCACTTTGCATGCATTTTAAGGTGACGGTGATTTAGAGCAGGAGTCATACCTCGGGAAGCCTGAAGGGAGGTCCTTGGAAGGCTAACCAAATGAGTTTGATGTTGTTCTCTGTGGAAGACACTCGATCGAGGGGATTTTATGGTCGATCGAGTGGTTTAGCTGCTTTTGAAGGTCGATCGAGTGGTTTCTTTGCTCGATCGAAGATGGCTAACTTAGGAGTGTTCGATCGAAAGCCTCAGTTGCTCGATCAAACGGTTTTGCTGGAGAAGTACTCGATCGAGAGGAATAAAAAGCCTTGATTGAGTAACTAGCTATAGTACACGGGTTAATTGTTCCGTGTTAGGTTTATTTTGTTAATAAAAATGCTTCCCTATATAAGGGAAGTCGTCATTAGGTCATAAACACTTCTACAAACTTAATTACGTATTACAACTCATACTTTAGTCTTAATCTCTACTACTTTGCTCTTTACGCCGGATTTGCTTTATTGTAATCTTTCTCTCCCTTTTAATCTTAATTCATTACTTTGTTTTTCTTAATCTTTGTCCTATTGCTCTTCTATTATCCTTGTTTAGTTTATGCTTACTCTTAATCTTTCTACTATGTCTACCCTTAGCATATTCGTTGTTGTTATTGTTAAATCCGATAGCATGAGTTGCTAATCTCTCTATGTTAGGATTAGGGGAGCCATGGTAGTAAAGTGACAATGTTGTGAATAGGCTAGATGATTTATTTGTGAGAATCGGTGACCATAGCAATATAACTGTAATATGTTTAGCTTCTAAATAACTTTAATCTGGTTAAATTCGCTCTTGGATCGGAAGATTGGAATGAACAGTCCTGCTATGAACAGTAAACTACCTAATGAGGACGGAAGTTAAGTTAGTAGTAATCTAGGGTGTATAGCGGACCGGAAGGACCTTTCCCTTGCCCTTCTCACAGTAGATTGTCTAGACTATTTATGACTGAGTCGATGAACTGCCATGGTGAATCGAAATCCTGAAATATCTCTTTTGTCTGATCACATATCTTTTTTTTTTCTCGCTTTATTGCTCTTATCTTTACTTCTCTTGACCTTTGCCTTCAGTAGTTTAGAAAACAACTTTAAAACCCCCAATTGTGACTAGATAGACGGACTTACAGATAAATACTTAGCCTCCCTATGGAGATCGACCCTACTTATCGCTAGCTTCTGTTAGTTATACTTAGGTATTTATTTGTGGTACATAACGACCGTATCACTAGACAAGAAGAAGGGTCGTTCCCTCTCCACCATGCAACAAAAGTAGGATCATCAATGGATAAAAGAGATTCAAAGTATATGAGTTTCATGATAGTTGTTTGCTTTTGGGTTTATTCCACCTCCCCCCCCCCCCCCAATTTCTTGTGGCATTTGTCATTGGAGAACATTTCTTGCCATTTTTGATGTTTGGCATTTTGATACTTGGCAATTTCAATTTCGCATTTTTTGAACATTTTTCAAAGTAACTTCATTTGTAGCAAGGGCATTTATATTAAGGCATAAGAGTCTATTTTTGCTCCTCATTTCATTGATGTAATTTGCAAACATTTGACATTGAATCTTTGTACATGAACTTAATTTGGTGATTTTTGTGCCCATTCCCTTTTGTTGACAAAAATTGATGATAGAAGTGAAAGAACGGTTGCATGGCTTCAAAGTTCACCTTAGAATAAATGGTAGCCAAGGAGTTATCACACCACAAGGTACTCTTAACCAGGCCTTAGTCCATGGGTCAAAAGATACTAGTATGACACATCCTAGGGTGTCTTGAGGGTATTCTAGCAAAAAAAGTCTCAAGGAGAAAAATTATTTACGAGGGCCTTATATACACTTGTCAAGATTCCCAAATAGGCATTTTCACAAAAATTTTCTAAAATGCAACTACATGCCATGATGCAACTAACATATATACAACTCTAATGCATATGCTTCTATCAACTAAAATGCCATATAATCTAGATGCAAACTCTTAGCAACACATTGGTTCATACCGCATCAATCAAAATATAGAGACATTGTTATTAACATATAAAAAGGAGGAAGGAGATTTGGAAAGATCATACCATGCGGTCTTCTATTTCCTTCATGCCTCGAATGTGGCGTAGTCGACCCAATGTGATAAGAGTGACAAACAAACAAACAAGTATATATAATATATACAATTCTATACTACAAAGGAAAGAACATGTTTTTGAAATTTTTAAATTTTCAAATTTTTATGGATTTTGTTTTTGTGAAATTAAAGAACATATTTTTATGTTTTTCGAAATTTTTAAATTTTTATGTATTTTGGAATATAAGTTCCCATCCCCCACTTTATTTTGGACATTGTCCTCAATGTACATGTAGGAGTAGGAATGAAAAAGAAATACATGTTTTTGGATTTTTAAACTTATGGAAATCGAAGTACAAATGCAATGATATGATATAAATGAATACATGCTCTAAGTAAATGCAATTCTATATGACATATATAACAAATGAATTCAATCTACACTACACTAGATGATGCATGTTTTCTAGTAAACTATGGTCACCTATAATCAAACCTCCCCAAACCGATTTAAGCACTATTTCTAGTGTAGAAAGTAATAGGTTTGGTCATTAGTGACTATGCATGAATTCAAGGCTATATGTAACTAACTACATGAATCATGTGACTTATACTACAATTTAAACTAATCTAATCATGTGAAATATATTACAATGCAAGCTAATCTAAAATACAATGCAACTGTCATTATGATACAATTTAAGGCTTAGAAAGAGTATATTACAAATGGTGGTTTAAGATAGGACTCCACCTAACTAAGTTGAGATGATAAATTCCGCTATCCATGGAGCTCAATGCTCTCAATAGTTGATCAAAAGCTTGTGAATGGTCCTCAAGTAAGCATGAGTAAGTTTTGAACCATTTCAAAATAGAGTAGGGGCAATACATGAGGGGTCGCCCTTTGAACTCCTTCCCCTTCTCCTCTGCTTTGTCATGATGGCCTTCCCGGCTCTTGTAACTAGCAAACTTGAGATTCTTGTCAAAGGGGGTTTTTTAGGTTGCTCCTATTTCTTCGAAAGTTGATGACGAAAATACTTGGATCAATCGACCCTTCAAGGATAGAAGGTGAACTTTCATGGCATTGATGATGGGGTGTCTTGGAAGTTGGGATTATGGGTGCCAAGTTTTCATAAGTTGGCTCCCTCTTAGATTTGTCTGTGAGCTTCTCCACCAAGGGATTCTTGTATGATGAATTGACTTTCATGAGAAGGTCTATAATGTCATCTCCAACTATCACGGGCTCCATAGTGGGTGTGAGAAGACCCTCATGTTCAATAAGGAAGAGGCATTCTTCCTCTTCATTGAAATAATCTTCAAACTTCTCAAGGATGGGTTCCTCAAGCAAGTTAATCCCATAACTCCATTCATCATTTGAGTCCATCTTTCCCTCCACATCTCCTTCCATTGGCTTATCATCATCGCTTTCCTCATATGAATCATAAATAGGGGCTTCACTTCTCTTTAACAACTCTTTCTCCAACACCTCAATGTTCACATGAAATGACACACCCTCATACTCACAAAGGCTAAGAGTATTTGGCTTACTCAACCTGATGTCTTCTTTATCGAATACCACACTTTCATAGTCACAAGAGCTCAAGGAGATTGGCTCTTACCAATTCACATCTTTTTCATCAAAGGTCATCGCCTCAAATTCACATTCATGGTCAATGCTTTTGAATTCGTGAGGAGTGGCTGGTTGGGTTGCCTTCATTTTGAAAATTTTAATTGCCAACTCCTCACCTTGGGTAATAATGCTTTGAAGAACATTGTTTCTATTTTAGCTCTCTTCTAGTATTTGGGTGAATAAATTTTGTTGGTCTCCCATAATTTGGAGAACCATATTTTGAATGTCAAAATTATGCTCATGTTCTTGTTGTGTGGGGGTGTGAAAGTGGTCATATTATGGCATTTGGAATTAGTTGTAAAGTGAGTCTTGGGTGGGTGGTTGTTGTGGATATTGGGTGTGGTTATTTTGGTGGGGAAAGTTGGGGTAGTAGTTAGGATTTTCATTGTATGAGTAGTAAGGTAGGTTTGTGTTGACTTGCTTCTCAAACTCCCCATGCCCATTGTAGTCATACTCAAAAGATCCACCACAAACTCCATGTACCAAGTCTTGGGTCATCATCATAGCCAAGATAAATATACAACTAAAAACATGGAAACTACAATAAAACGGTAAAAACGACCTTGAGAAACAAGTTCCTCAAGGTTAAAGCACAATTAAAAATAGACAAACAAGTAAGAACATAATCACAAAACACCATCCCCGGCAACGACGCTATTTAGATGGTGAGTGAGTCGTTGTTCACTCAATCAAACACATTTATACTCTCAACAAGCAACTAGTTAGTGGTTAAGTCGAGGTCGATCCGCGGGACGGTGTGCTTTTGGTTCTAAGTCTATCTATCTCTATTTATGCTAGTGTCACAATTGGTTTGAGTTTGAGTTGTGTTCTAAGCTATAACAAGGAAATGTAAACAATCAAAGAACAAGGCAAGTAAATAGAAATGGAAGGGTAAACAATTGATTAAAAAAACTAGGGTGTCATGGGATCATAGGGGAATCATGGTGAAATAGCATAAATGAATCATGTAGATGCAAGCAGTTATTATTGTTGGAATCAAGTTACTGTATATCTTACGATTTATAGGGAAAACTTAGGTCTCGGTGTCTAGTCGGTCAAGACTTTACAACACCAACAAGTCAACTTGGTTTCCCTATTCATGGTGATATAACATAAATGAGTCCCAGGAAGGTTTGGGTCCTGGAACTGAGTCGGTCAAGACTTTAAAACACCTACAATCGACTTAATTCTTCCTACTCAACTATATGCATGGTCTAACAAGCCTTGAGTTGGTTTATGTCTTACAAGTCTTGTTGAAAGAATAAGAGAAACATGCTAGGTTGTCAATCAAGCATTTCATCAAACAAGACATGTGCATAAGTTGAAAAACAATAAGCAAGCATTCATATGATCTCATTAAGCATAAATCTTCCCCATGATTAACTCCCCTAATCCCTAGTTAGGAGACTACTCACTACACATCATGATTATTATGCTAGCAATGGTGTGAAACATCACCACACAAGTGAACATGATGATTAAGCAAGACAATGAACACGAGATTAACAAGTAAATAAAAAAGGGATTAAGAGTGTTACCAATCTTGGAGAGTAAAGATGAACATAAATAAAGAAGAATCCTTGAATAAAGATTGAGACTTGTCACATAGTCTTCAAATATATACCCAAGAGATCCAAATGTAAACAACTTGAATTGAACAGAGGAAATAGAGGAACAATGGAATAAACCCTTTGATTAATGGTGGAGAGTTGTCAACTCCCCAAACAAACTCAAGAATTCTTCAAGTACCAAGCTAAATCTAAGATTGTATGAGAAATTATTGAGGAATGATTAAATTTCAATTTGTGGGATAATTAAAGACTTATATATTCTAATATACTCCTAATGAGAGCTTAATCTAAACTAAGGAAGCTTAATCTCTTCTAAATACAAGAGGTATAAATAGTAGTACAAGGATTAGATTAAATAAGGGCTTAAATGATGATTAAGCCCCTTGAAAGAGGATTAGAGCCTTGCAAGTCCCAGAAGGAACCCCACGACTCCATGATTGAGAAAATCTCCCTGCATGAGAATCCGGGCAACCTAGAGTGGGGTCGGGTGTCCCGACGGGTAGCTTGTCTATTTGAGTTCGGATTGTAAAACGGACGTCATTTCCTCATCCGTACTCCTATTGGAGTGATTCAAAAGCCTAGACCACTTTATTTTTTGACGCTGTTTTATCTAGCATATTTTTAGGGCCAAACAAGCAAGTATTAGTTTGGTTCCAAGCAATTTCCTCTTGTAATGGCTCTCTTCTAATTCGTGGGGATCCTTCATGGGTCGTGGGGATCCTTCATGGGTCATTGGGATCCTTAGTCATTTCCCAATTACTTGTTTGATTAACTTAGGCCTTTAGTATTGGTCTTCTCTTTGATGCGTGATCGTTAGATATTATCAATTTAGCTTCGTTTCTCTCCGTTTAGGCAAGGTTAGTGCTCCTCTCCTACAAAGGACACCAAACCTTATAGAAATTTCATAATAGGAAGTTAACGACAAGAAATGGCCCTAATATATACTAAAAAGCACGGGAACTAGGCAAGTTAGGAGATTAAATGTGTGTAAATACGAGTCACATCATGGTGCCGATACGCTTTCATATGACGATTGAAGCCCCTTTGACATTGCGCCTACATGATTGAAGCCCTTCAACACTCAAACTAAACTACTAAGTGGCATGATCTAGCTACTTACGTAGCATTATTTACAATTTTTTTTTGGACAACTTTATGTTGAATTTTCTATCCAGATCCCTATTGATATTTTTTATTTTGTCGTACTTTAGAGTACTAGTCTATATTAATTGAATTTTCTATGCTAGTATTTGTAACGAAAATATATCAAACGTATCATATTATTTATATAAGTACATGGGTACTTCGATCATTATATATTGCATTTTGTTTTTTCATAACTTAATAGTGTATTTTATGTCTTTTTAATATCTACGATGTTAGGAAATCAAATTCTCAAAATTCTAAAAGCCGAAATTATACGTGGCAATAAGAAGTGTCAATTTGTGTCTGTGTCAAAAGGCATATTTGACGCCCAAAAGCATCACTGAGGTTGACAGCTTGTAGCGTCAATACATATATGACCAACGTTTAATTCTGTCTCATCAAGTGACACAAAAAGCGTTAATAGTTATTGAAGACGCTTATACGTGTTGACCAAAAAAAGCGTCAAAGAATAGTGACGGCCCAAAAATCGACGCTTTAGAAAAGCGTCAATAAACTAAGAAGTGACGCTTTTAAGCGTCGAAAATCGCTCAAAAAACCGCCATCAATGCAAGGGATTTGTAGTAGTGTAGTAATCTGTCCCCGTAGAGCATTGGTTCGCTGCGGAGGGTAGTATCTCTTGTAGAAAGCTAGTGCCAAAGAATTCCCATCAGTTATTCCTGCTGCTTCCTTGTCTAAATCGCGATACCATTCACGAGCAAAATCTTTCAAAGAGAAAGGAAACATAGTTTCCGTTACCATTTCTTGTGTCACCCCTGCGGTAAGCGGAATAGCAGAACAATAATCAGTAAATGCCTCCATGTGCTTACCAGGGTCTTCACCTCCTACACCCCCGAATTGGTTGGTCGGACTCGGAGCTATATTCTATTTTTCAGAACAATTGTCGTTGGAAGCACCTAGACCAAAACACAATTTATAGCTTCACAAACAACTCTACAATTAGTAAAGAGGCAAGTAAAGGTCGGATCCCAAGGGACGGGAATTGAGATGAGATTTCTATTGAGACTAGTGGTGTCATAGGGGTGTCACAATTTGGGTTGATGTAGAAGGTCACTAAACTAAATAGCAATGAAAGTAAATAAGCAAGATGAATTGAAAGGGTTGTAAAAAATTGATAAAAAGCACTAGGGTGTCATGGGGTCATAGGGGATTCATGGGAATTGATCATACAAACATGTTCTCAAATTATAAGCAAGCAATTATTGTTGTGATGGATTAAGTTGGGTTATATCTTACAATCCTAGGAAAGTTTGGGTCCCGGAGCCGAATCGATTAGATTGTACAACACCTACAAGTCGACTTAGTCTTCCCTACTCAACAACATGCATGGTCTAATGAGACTCGAGTTGGTTTATGTCTTACAAGTCTCATTGAAAAGATAGGTGATGGGTAAAAAATGCAAGGATTTATAGGCTCGCATTTCATCAAACATAATATGTGCATGAGTTGAGATCAAAACAAGAAAGCAAATAAACCATGAAAGCATATTAATTTAAGCATGAATCATTCCCCATGTTGGTTTCCCCTAATTACCCATTAACCCTAGCTATGGAACTACTCACTCATTATCATGTTGAACATGCTAGCAAGGTTGTCAATCATACCAACAAAGTGAAACATGATGAACAAATGAAAGTAACTAGCAATAATTAAAAAGGGATTAAGAGAATTATACCTACTAATGATTCCAATAATAAAGAAAAGAATAATAGAAGTACTTGATGCTTGATTGAGAGGTTGTCAATCTCCCAATAATAACCCAAATAATCTTAAATTACCCAAAATAAAGGATGAACAAGAGAGAGATTAAGGAAATAAAACTTGTATTAAAACTTGATTAATTGTTTATTACAAAACTAAAGAGAGATTTGATTGATATTAACTACTCTAAGAATTGATAAGAAGAACATGCTCTTCTAATTAGACTAATGGGGTATTTATAGTGGAAATTAGGTGGATGCATTAGGGTTAACTAAGGGCTTAAATGACAATTAAGTCCCTACTTAGGGAAACGCCGGTATTTTCTGAAGGAAGGGCATCTTTCTTGAAGCTTGAAGAAACGAATTTGCGCAGTCTTGGAATCCGTGCGTCTTAGGCACGGGACGGCCGGATTTCTGAGTCTCTGCCCGGGCGTCTTCTGGATGCTGCTGCCCGAGCGTCTTTGGTAGAAGGCGCACGGATTGTGGTCCTGGGGACGGGCGTCTTCAGGGCAATCCGCACGGGTTGCTGCTCAGCCTTGTTTCTTCTTCTTTTCTTCCCTTTTCTTCATAAAATCCTTGGGGATTTCCTTGGGGATGCAAGGATGTTTCCTCATCATTGCCCAACTACTATAATATGTACAAAGGCCTTCTAATCTTGTCTCTCCTTGATGCTTGGTCATTGGATTCAATCAATTTAGTCTCATTTTGCCATGAAAATGCAAGGTTTGCACTCCTTTCCTACCAAGGACACAAAACCTCAAAGAATATGCAAAACAAAGAGCTAAAGACAATAAATGACCCAAATATGCACTAAAAAGCATGGGAACAAGGCTAATTCGGGGACTAAATGTGCGCTAATTATGGTCACATCAAATATCCCCAAACCGAATCTTTGCTCGTCTCGAGTAAAGTGGTGACAAAGACTAGGACCATTATTTAAACTAACCTAATAGCATAGCCGACATGAGACAATTAGCGGGTCTCACTCCGCCCCTTCAACTCACAACAAGACAACCATGAGGTAGGATGCCTTCTTGCAAGGCAAGGTGGGTCTTGCCAAAATGGCGACACATCCAAACATTAAGCACACAAAATCAAATGATGGATGCATCTACAAAAGGAATAGCCACTTCCTCATCAAGTGGCGGAGGCAACCAAAAGAGAACAAATTTAAGAGCATATATTCCGTCACAAATACTAGTTCAACAAATTACTAAGGCTAAGAGGATGGCACTAAATCACCTCCAAATGGTGTTAAACTAGACTACTTTCGTCCTCAATTTCCAAATACTTTCGTCAAGAGCGATCAGATGGTATGGAATGATGATCCCCATGATGTTAGTAGCATATGACATGACAAGTCTCGAGTTCTCTACAAAAGTAAAGGTCATGGATCGTCCGAAGCTCGAAAAAGTGGCTTGATAAAAAGGCTTTTTGGGAATGAAATGCTCAAATTGTTATAAACAAGGGTGGATATGACTAGCATTCAAAATTTGACCTCATTCAACTTTCACATTTCAAAAATTTGAGATGGGGTTTGTCCCTTCCGTGCTAATGTCCTTTGCTTTCGCCAATCGCTTATTAGGCAACCGGTTAACCTCTAGACAATAGCTTTACGGGTGATAGTCACTCTGTCTCTGGGCGGTTGAATTCACAACCGTGTAGGGGCCCAATTCAATGGATCCCCCTCCAAAGCACATCGAAGTGGTACGCCTCCATCAAAGCAACTAAAATTCTCAATATTTCAACATTTCATAACATTTGAGGTTTCCTTGGCAATAAAACGTTTCCACATACAAAATCTTTGAATTGAGCACTTCAAACTTATTGATAGAAAGTATTTTTGGGTTGCCGTATCACAGGGTCAATCAAGGTCACCTAGACAAGTTAACCAAGTCCACATCGCATCACGGGGTTGGATAGGTGACTCACATGCAAACCCTTGACTAGGCTTTGGGTCATGAGTCGAAAGACACTAGTATGACACAATCTAGGGTGTTTTACAACCATTCTAGTAGGCGAAGTCTTAAGTTGAAAAAGTATTTGTAATGGCTTAGTTGCTCTTGTCAAAGTTCTCAATTAGGCACTTTTCAAAATATTTTATCTAAATGCAACTAAATGCCATGATGCAACTATTATATACATCCTAATGTAAGTGATTCTACAAGCTAATATGACATATAAACTAAATGCAAGTCCTAAGTTCACATTGTTATACCGCATCAATCAAAATAAAGCCACATAGTCATTAACATAAAGAGGAAAAAGGAGATTGGAAAGATCATACCATGCGGTCTTCAATATCCTCATGTCTCGGATGTGGCGTAGTCGATCAATATGAACAAGGATAGAACAAACACAATATATACAATAATATATACATGACTACACTACAAAGGAAAATAACATGTTTTTGGTTTTTCAATTTTCAAATTTTTATGGTTTTTTCGAAATTTTTCAATTTTTTTTTTGGATTTTTGAATAAAAGTTAGGTTAGAATTCCCCATCCCCACACTAATATGGGCATTAGCCTCAATGGCCAAAATGATGGGAAATTATGCAAACATGATGCATAATTTCTACACTAAATACAAGCTACGCTAATATACACTACATGATGCATGGTTTTTGTTTATGACGGAGAGGATAATTTAGATTACCTCCCGTTGTATATGTATGTACTTCCCCAAACAAAGTTAGACATTATTGCTAATGTCCTAAGGTTGGGTGTAGTTCATGCACACACTATGCAATGCATGAAACTAATTTGTCATTTTGGATTTTTAAAAGGTGGGAACAATAAAATGAGAACACCTCAATGGGGCCGAGGTGTTAGTCCTCTATGGTGCTAGGACTACTCAACAATGATCAAGATTAATAAAATAAAACAAAGAGAGAAGTAGACAAACCTCAAGAGGGTAGGAGCCTCCAAAGCTTGCTAATCTTCCATCATATCATCGCTATCATCATATTCCTCACTAGAAGTGGAATCATCACCACTTCCCTCTTTACTTTCTTGTTCACTTTGTTCATCATCCTCTTCTTCTTCTTTACTAGCCTCTTCATCAATGTTATTATTAACAAGCGCATCAACCGCATCACCAACAACCTCATCATCACCCGGAATACCCCTAGATGCACTCGGAAAGAAGACCTCCCTATCCGCCCAACTAGGCAAAGGACATGAAGGGTCAAGTAGTCCTTGCCTAGCTAAGTGAAGGAGGGGGGGATATTGGGCTAAGTAAGCATCTTCCCGGTCCTTGAAGGCTTGCTTGTGCATCTCTTGCATAAGAAGAGTCACATAATCTTTGCTTGCTTCAACACCTTCGGGCTTGAACTCTTGGTACTCGAAAGGATAGGGTGGCGTGACAATGGAAGAGGAGGGCATTTCAATTTCACCCTTTTGTTGTTTGATGATGTACTCGGCCTCTTTTGAAAGGGGAAGGAGATAGTTGGTCCGGTGGACACTTAAACGACAAATCTTAGAAGGCAAAGTAAAAGATCTAGCCTCACTAGTGAGCCACCCATACTTGGTGTCAGAAGGGTTATGAGAGACCCACTTGTACTTGTTTATCATAGTATCAATATCAATGAGATGACCACCCTTATTTGCCTCATACTTGCTATCCTTGTTGAAGTTAGGATCAAAGTATTTAGCTAAAAGAGTGACTAGACCTCCATTCACAATGACGGTAGTGCCTTGCTTCCCACAATCAACATTTAGCCATCTATCCACCAAAAGTCTTAGAGAGTTGAAAGGCTTGGTGAATTCCCTTCCAATGTTCAAGGCCGACTCAAGAAGAACAAAATCGAGTTTGGTGAAATGGTTGGTGTCTTTTCTTACAAGGATGGTGTTTCCTACGACCTTGTGCCACACTCTAATGCCCGGATGGTGGACTAATAGAGCGCGACTAGCATGAAAGCTCTCAAATTTCCTTCCGGAAATCGCCTCCCAAAGAGGGTCGGGGTCATATTTGCCAACATTCTTGAAATAACTCGGTGAATCACTAAGACCCAAAGCTTTACCCATTTCCTCAAAGGAGATGCGCCTACTAACATTAGCTAGGCGAAACTCGATGGTTTCCATAGTCTCAACCTTGTTAACTTTCAAAGAACTCAAAAATTCTAAGGTAAGGGAGGGGTATGTCAATTCTTTTGTTGTAAACAGTTTCTCCAACCCCATGGCTTTAAAGAAGGCTCTAGTTTGCTCAAGGACACCCAACTTATCTAAGGCATCTTCACAAATAAACTTGGTGGAAAGAAATGATTTACTAGCAAACTTGGCAAAAGTGTCCCTATGGGATTTGGAAATGAAAATTACCTCCGGATAATTCGAAAGTTGAGCAATTTCCGGAGTAGTAGATGTTGTTGCTTCCATGGGAGGTTGTTGTTGTTGCACCTCCAAGTTTAGGCTAGCTACCACCATAGCCAATGCTTTCTTTGCTTGATGACTCTTTTGTCTTGATGAGAGTTCCTTTGCCTTTGGTGTCTTTGCCTTTGTTGCTTTTTTTGCTCCCTTTGTCTTTGCCATTGATGAATAAACCAAGAAAAGAGTGAAAATCTTCGATTTCTAGTGCACCCAAATTGATTTAAAGATGAAAGGCTTTGCCTTTATGAATTCAAAAATCGACTCAAAGGTTGAAGATTTTGTGCTTGGTTTTGATTTTTGTTGAAAGAGGAGTGATTAATTTGTTGTTAAAAGGATGTTTTGATTTGATTTTGGTGAATGTTGTTGAGGAATCTTGTTTTTGTAATGGAGAGGATGAGGGTTTTGGAGTTATGGGGTTTATGGGTAGTGTTTTAAATAAAGGAATGAGGAAATGAATGTGGGATGGGGTTTATAATAAACCCGAAAAATTTGAAATGCAGGGGGAAGACGGGCGGCATTCCTTCGGGATGCCCGGATTCTGTCTGGATGGGCTTCAGGAATTCTCGCCTAAAGACGGGTGGATTGCAGCAAAGACGGGCGGATTTGAAAACACGGGACGGGCGTCTTTCAGAGAAGACGAGCGGATTCCTTTCCAGGGATTTTTCTTATTTTCCTCATCCAAAAAGACGGGCGTCTTCCCTTGCAGGACGGGCGTCTTTATGAAGACGGGCGGATTCTACTGCAGGACGCCCGGATTCGTTAACAGTCACAAAATTTCAGAAATTCGGCTCAGAAGGACGGGCGTCTTCTGCCCAATATGCCTGGATTGTCTGAAAACGGGCGGATTCTCTTGAAACCGCTCGGGTTCTACCCCTTTTACCCGGATTCAGTTCCATCCGTGTACCTTACATATCCCTTGTCATTTTTCATTCTTCAAAATCTCGTGTTCTTCATTGTGGGGGCACTACTAAGGCATAAATAGCCTAGGCAATTGCTATCCCCACACTAAGCTAAAGCACTACACATCAATTGAAATAATTAGTCCCTCCCTCACTTCTCTCAAACATGATAATTATCTTGATCAAGGCATAAAAATCCAAAAATGACAAAAATGCAAATTAAGAATTAAAATGCGAGTTAGGGAGTTAGAAATATTTACAAATGGTGGTTTAGGGAGAACTCCACCAAACTCTCATTCTTGATGAGATGTCAAGGGGGCATGTCCAAGGTGTTGTTGATGTTGCTCAACACCTTGAAAAAGTAATCAAAAGCTTGTTCATTGTCGTGATAAAGTTCTTCAATAGATCTTTGCCCTTGTTGTCGGTCTTGATCGATAGCATTACCAATGTAGGGATTGAAAATCCCTTCAAACTCATCGTCCCAAAGACCACAAACTTCATCCACTTGATCACTAAAGATCTCTTGAGTTGATAGAGACAACTCTCCCATTATCTTGTTTTGGCCAATGAGGCCATCTTTTTCATTGCTTGACTTTGGTGAGCTTTTCAAGCTCTCTTTGTTACAATTCACTTGCTCTTTGAATGGAGCATCTTCAATTGTAACCGGGGAGTTCCGACTTCTTCCTATCATCCTTCCGGCTATAATGATCGATCATAAAACATGGTTCATGTAAACGGGGAGCTCTCATAGTCTTGTCAAGATTGAAAGTTATACTCTCATCTCCCACTTCTAGAGTGAGCTCTCCATGTTTCACATCAATCACCGCACCCGCGGTGTGTAAGAAAGGTCTTCCTAGAATGATTGGAATGTTGGAATATTCTTCCATATCAACAATGAAAAAGTCCACCGGGATGAAAAATTTCCCAATTCGTACGGGAACATCTTCCCATATCCCTAATGGTGTCTTCGTCGATCTATCGGCCATTTGGAGTATGATATTGGTGCATTTAAGCTCTCCCATCCCCAACCTTTTACTCACCGAGTACGGCATAACACTCACACTAGCCCCTAGATCACATAAGGCTTTGTTGATCGTGGTGTCGCCAATGGTACACGGTATTGAGAAGCTTCCCGGATCCTTGAGTTTTGGAGGTGAACTCCTTTGAAGTATTGCACTACTCACCTTAGTGAAGGCGATAGTCTCAAGCTTCCGGATCGACTTCTTCTTTGTGAGGATGTCTTTCATGTATTTCGCATAGGCCGGCACGTGATTGATTAATTCTGTGAAAGGAATTGAGACTTCCAAATTCCTCACAAGTTCCATAAACTTTCCATGTTGGTCATCAAATTTGGGGTTGGCTTGACGACTTGGAAAAGGAAGTCTAATCACAATGGGCTCCTTCTCCTTGACCTTGTCTTCATTTTTCTTTGAAATTTCTTCCTTTGATGATTCTCCATCTTTGGAGTTTTGCACAATTTCTTCCTTATCACTAGCTTCCACAACTTCATCCTCAACTTGCTTCTTCGCTGCTTCATACCTAGTACTACTTCTCAAGTGAATGGCACTAACCGTTTCATGTCTTGGGGGATTACTTTGAGGTGGTAATTGCCCCTTTTGTCTTTGTGAGCTTGAAGATGCTAGTTGAGTTAATTGGGTTTCCAACATTTTGGTGTGAGCTAGGATGTTGTTGATGGTGGTTTCCTTTGCTTGACTATCTTTTTGCATTTGAGTGAAAAATTCTTGTTGATTCTTTTGCATTTGGAGGACCGCTTTTTGAACATCAAAACCTTGGTCATTTTGTTGATTGTATGGATTTTGATTTTGGTAACCTTGGTTTTGGTTGTAAAAGGGTCTTTGATTTTGGTTTCTCATGGGTGGGGTGTATGTTGTTTGAGGGTTTTGAACATTTTGGCTTTTGTATGAGAGATTTGGATGGAATTTGGTGTTTTCATTGTAATAGTTGGAATAAGGGGTACCACTCTTGTATGCTTGGAAAGCATTCACTTGTTCATTTGTTCCCCTACATTCACTTGAGTCATGTCCCAAAGTTCCACAATTCTCACATATCCCACTTGGGATTGATGAGGATGTCGTCATGGCATTAACATGATGCTTTGGTGATTTTGAGGCTTCTTCAAGTCTAGCCATAGCTTTTTCAAACTTCAAATTGATTGTGTCAATGTGAGCACTAAGTTGAGCTCCCAATTGAGTAACGGAGTCCACTTCATGCTTTCCTCCTCTTGTAACCTTGCGAGGTCTACTATATTGTGAGTTATGGACCGCCATTTCCTCAATTTTGTTCCAAGTTTGATTGTCATCAACTTCGGTGAACATTCCATTTGATCCCATGTTGAGAATGTTCCTTGAATCTTCATATAGACCGTTCCAAAATTGTTGTACTAAGAACCACTCGCTAAGTCCATGGTGAGGACATGAGCGACAAATTCCTTTGAACCGCTCCCAAGCTTCATACAAAGATTCTTCATCCCTTTGCTTAAAACCCGTAATTTGAGCTCTTAGCATGTTAGTCTTTTCCGGTGGGTATAATTTTTTGTAGAAAGCTAGAGCCAACTTTTTCAAAGAATCAATTCTGAGAGTGGCCTTATCAAGGCCCTTCAACCATTGTTTCGCGGTGCCAATTAGAGAAAAAGAAAATAAGACCCATCGAATTTGGTCTTGAGTTACACCGGTTTGAGAAATCTCATCACAATAGTCACAAAAGGTCTCCATATGAGAGTGAGGGTCTTCACTAGGCATCCCCCCAAATTGGCTCCTTTCGACTAATTGGATAAATGCGGATTTGGCAATGAAATTTCCGGTTAGATGTTGTGGTGTGGGAGTACCATTGGGTAGGTTCTCTTCGGTGGGTACGGAATGTGATGAAAACTTAGGCATTGTGGGTTGATTTTGTGTTGTATTTTGTGTTGGGTTCTCTTCACCTTCTCTTGCAAAAGGGTTGATGAACTCAATAGTTGGTTGAATATCTACAGCCTCACTAATACCTCTCAAATTTCTCCTAGCAAGTCTTCTATTGGTTGTCAAAGTTCTTTCAATTTCACGATCAAAAGGTAACAAATCACCTTGTGACCTTCTAGACATGAAAAATATCAAACAACTCGAAAACAATTAGAACAAACCTTGAGGAGTTTTACTTCCTCAAGGCAAAGAAAGGCACAACTAATAACAATATAAGAAAATCTAAATCAAGATAACACCGTCCCCGGCAACGGCGCCATTTTTGGTCGGACTCGGAGCTATATTCTATTTTTCGGAACAATTGTTGTTGGAAGCACCTAGACCAAAACACAATTTATAGCTTCACAAACAACTCTACAATTAGTAAAGAGGCAAGTAAAGGTCGGAGTCCAAGGGACGGCAATTGAGATGAGATTTCTTTTGAGACTAGTGGTGTCACAATTTAGGTTGATGTAGAAGGTCACTAAACTAAATAGCGATGAAAGTAAATAAGCAAGATGAATTGAAAGGGTTGTAAACAATTGGTAAAAAGCACTAGGGTATCATGAGGTCATAGGGGATTCATGGAAATTGATCATACAAACATGTTCTCAAATTATAAGCAAGCAATTATTGTTGTGACGGATTGAGTTGGGTTATATCTTACAAACCTAGGAAAGTTTGGGTCCCGGAGCCGAATTGATTAGATTGTACAACACCTACAAGTCGACTTAGTCTTCCCTACTATGCTTCATAGGCTCACATTTCATCAAACATAATATGTGCATGAGTTGAGATCAAAACAAGCAAGAAAATAAACCATGAAAGCATATTAATTTAAGCATGAATCATTCCCCATGTTGGTTTCCCCTAATTACCCATTAACCCTAGCTATGGAACTACCCACTCATTATCATGTTGAACATGCTAGCAAGGTTGTCAATCATACCAACAAAGTGAAACATGATGAACAAATGAAAGTAATTAGCAATAATTAAAAAGGGATTAAGAGAATTATACATACTAATGATTCCAATAATAAAGCAAAGAATAATAGAAGTACTTGATGCTTGATTGAGAGGTTGTCAATCTCCCAATAATAACCCAAATAATCTTCAATTACCCAAAATAAAGGATGAACAAGAGAGAGATTAAGGAAATAAAACTTGTATTAAAACTTGATTAATTGTTGATTACAAAACTAAAGAGAGATTTGATTGATATTAACTACTCTAAGAATTGATAAGAAGAACATGCTCTTCTAATTAGACTAATGGGGTATTTATAGTGGAAATTAGGTGGATCCATTAGGGTTAACTAAGGGCTTAAATGACGATTAAGTCCCTACTTAGGGAAACGCCGATATTTTTTCTGAAGGAAGGGCATCTTTCTTGAAGCTTGAAGAAACGAATTTGCGCTGTCTTGGAATCCGTGCGTCTTAGGCACAGGACGGCCGGATTCCTGAGTCTCTGCCCGGGCGTCTTTGGGAGAAGACGGGCGTCTTCTGGATGCTGCTGCCCGGGCGTCTTTGGTAGAAGACGCACGGATTGTGGTCCTGGGGACGGGCGTCTTCAGGGCAATCCGCACGGGTTGCTGCTCAGCCTTGTTTCTTCTTCTTTTCTTCCCTTTTCTTCATAAAATCCTTAGGGATTTCCTTGGGGATGCAAGGATCTTTCCTCATCATTGCCCAACTACTATAATATGTACAAAGGCCTTCTAATCTTGTCTCTCCTAGATGCTTGGTCATTGGATTCAATCAATTTAGTCTCATTTTTCCATGAAAATGCAAGGTTTGCACTCCTTTCCTACCAAGGACACAAAACCTCAAAGAATATGCAAAACAAAGAGCTAAAGACAATAAATGACCCAAATATGCACTAAAAAGCATGGGAACAAGGCTAATTCGGGGACTAAATGTGCGCTAATTATGGTCACATCATTGGTTCCCCTCCACCATATTAATGTAGGATGGGCGGATATCAAAGGTACCATTATCTGTTGTTGGGAACTTGAAACCCTTGAGAATTGAGTCAAGCGTGGGATCAGAGTGACTGGATAATTTAGGCATGATCTTAGTAGTAACGGCAGAAATATGAATATCCTCTTCCAAGGACAGGTTTTCTGCAACAAACTCTTCGTAGACTGAATCAAGCATACTCAAGTTTTTGGCTTGATGGATTTACTTCCAAAAGTTTTGTCTAGCAAGAAAAGTCTTCTCCAGTTTGGGATCAAACAATGAGCTCCGACCTGTGAGACCTGGGCATAAACAAAAATGGGGGAAAATATAAGAACTATCTCAAGAAACTTGAGTTCCCTGAGACAAACAACAAACTAAAATAAAGCATATAAAATACCACCGTCTCCCTGGCAACGGCGCCAAAATTTGATACGGCTATCGCAACCTATCAAAAATAACCAATTGGTCTCTAACTAATATAGCTAGTCAAGTCGGGATCGTATCCACAGGGAGACTAAAATGTGTTCTACTTGCTAACTAAAGTTCGTCTAGGTATCAAATGGGGTTGATTGATTTTGTTTTAACTAAACTAAAAGTAAAAAGGAAGAGAAGCAAAGAGTATAAAGAGTATAAAATATAAGGAGAGGGAACTAGGATTGTCATTTCACCATAGATCATTACGGGTGAAAAGTTGGGTTACAAATAAGTCTAAATTTTTGGTTAAAGGGTAATGATAAGGTCCTCTCGGATCGCTAAACGCCCTAGAATGCTTCTAACGGGCTCTCGCAACTTATTAGGGCACTGTAATGTTTGTAACAGGTCTAACCCTCACTAGGCTCTCGATCTTAGGTCGGGGTTGACCAAAACAATATAATCAATTATGGCCACTAATCGATTAATCGCAAATTAAATGCTACAATTAACAATAAATACTAGTAAAATTGACCGATCCAATAAACCGATTAATAACCCCTAATCATCCATGGATTCCCTAAATCCTAGCAATAGAATTAGCTACTCATGATGTAATTATAAATAATAGCAATAATGATAGCAATGATAAGAGAATTCGTAATAGAAGGATGATAGGAACAATTGAACATAAAACAAGAGCAATTAAGGGAGAAAGAATTAAAAAGACAAGAAGAATTAAAGATGAACAAGGAAAATAAATTAAGTTACCAGAGATTCAAAAGAGTAAAGGAGAAGAAGAACTACAAGAATTGCTAGATCCAAAGTTGAGAAAAAGTTACTTAAAGATGTTTTTGGAGTCGAGGAAGATGCCCTAATGAAATAAAATTACAAGCCTTTTATTCTCAGTCTAAAGAAATAGAACGAATAAGTAACTAATAAGTCCAAAGCTCGAACTGAAATCCGGCCAACGAAGCACCATTCGATCGACACTCTAACGTCTGTCGATCGACACACTTGAACCTTGTCGATCAACACCAACATTAAGTCGATCGACAGCCACGAATAGTTCAAAAATATCAACCTCCTGTGATGATGGCAAGTTCGTCGATGGACTTCCTTCCTCTGTCGATCGACACCCTTCTTCTGTCGATCGACCAAACAGCTCCTCACAGCATCATCTGTCATCCGTCTACAGGTTCCAACACGAGGTTGAAATACGGACTCATCTCCTTCCTTAATCAATGGGTATTGGCTCATAATTGCGCATTCGGACTTAGAATCTGCATAAGTCAAACAACTCATCCAGTAGGGAGAAAAGGGTGGAAATAATAGCGACATAGTCATAATAATGCATGAAAATGCGTGCCAAAAAAGATAAATAACGCATATAAAATGCACACGTCATGAACGACCTGAACTGATTTGAGATTATTTTGGTAGATAAGGTGATAATAATATCAATTAATTTATCGGTTTAACGAATAATCTTAACTATAATTTAAGTTTAGGAGAGTTTAAACCGCAATGAAATTAGTTTATCGGAGTGATCGATCATGTCGTAATTCATGTAGATGTCAATACTTAGGAAATGTGTAGGAATAAAATATGATAGAATAAAATATATATCATAGATTTGTAGGTAATCCTTTCATGAGTAAGTATAATTTTTTAAATAATTTTTCAATTTCTTAATCGAAAAACATCCTGTGCATTGCATGGATCATAAAACTAGTTTATAGCTAAGAGCCTTAGTGATGAACCAATTTATAGCTACTTCTCTATATCTCTTACAATTCTTTTGAACAAAGATATACTCCCTCTATCCCAGTCATTTGTTGTCCTTTTCCATTTAGGGATGTCTCAATCAATTGTTCTCCTTTCTATTTTAGGATTGCATTTGATGAGCTGATCATTCGCACTCAATTTGGTTTACTTGTCATTTTACAATTGACATCCTTCCCTTTCTTTGGTCTTTGTGCCAAAACCAAAGGACAACAATTTCCGGGATGAAGGGAGTATGTATTTAACATAAGTTGTATTAGTATGAGAGTATGTTGTCTAATGTTACTCCTTGTTAGGATGTCGATAAAAGGAGGATCAAGTTTACTGAATTTTGGTAATAAATTGACAGTGAAGAATGCGTAGTACTGATTTGCTACGAAGTGAGATATAAGCATCGTAAAGTATAAACCGAAAAACTCACCCTAATTTCTACGCCTCCTAAATAGATAAATTAACAATACTCCATCCCCCCATCTCAAGTTTATTGTTCCGTAATTAAGCTTGACTAATTAGAATAATGAGTAATATTGACTTGCTAAGTTGCTATAAAATTAAAAGTTAAGAAGAAGGTCGTTAATGACAATAACAAATACTTTAAGAGTATAGTAGATAATAATCAAAGAAATTAGTCAATCCAGAAATTGATCTTGGATCTATTGTTGAACCGACTATTCCTGATGAAGTATTTGTAGTTGAAGATGCAAGTGAAATTGGTAGTGAAGAAGAGTCTGGGCAAGGATCAACCGAAGTTCGTGGTAAGAAAACTCCTCCCTCCTCTCCTTCTTCTTCCGTGCTTCAATTTACTGCAGAAGATGTTCAACCTGAAACTAATTATTGGAATACAGTGGTCAGTTGTTATGTTTTAGGAGGAAACCCACCTTTGGAGCTAAAGACTGGGCATGTGAAACGCATTTGGGAAAAATACAAGTATGATAGAGTCTCTTTTCTCCCAAATGGTGTGTTCATAATGCGTTTCCCCACTTTGGAATGCAAAGAATTGGTTCTCAAACAGGGATTCCCAATGTTTGATAGTAAACCTATCATAGTTAAATCATGGACTGAGAATGCGTCTCTTCACAAATCTATTGTCCAATCTGTGCCAATTTGGATAAGACTACGTGGTTTAGGACTTAAATTTTGGGGTGAAAAGTGTTTGGCAATGTTAGCATCATTGCTGGGAAAGTATGTTAAGGTAGATAATGCTACACTGGATAAGACTCGTCTGGGTTATGCTAGACTGATGGTAGAGGTTCAGGTGGGACAAGAATTCCTGGATAAGATGATATTTAATGATGAACATGGTCAGCAACAAAGTGTCATGGTTGAATATGAATGGAAGCCTTTGATATGCTCATTGTGTAATGGTATTGGCCATCATCAGAGTATGTGTTGGAAAAAAGCTCTTGTTGTCCCTAAGGTGGTCCAGGTGTGGAGGCTAGTAGCCAAACCTGCTAAGCCCCCTACTGGTCTAACTTCAACAATTTCAATAGTTACTCCTGTTAATCCAGTGGTGGACCAAGTGGTGCACAGTGTGGGAAGGGTTGTTACCGCAGAGGTCTCTTATGCTGAGGTTCTCACTTCTCCTCCAACATCTCCCACTAAGTCTCCAGGTACAACTGTCCTACTCCAGCTGATGTTCAAAGAAAAGGGGGAACTTCAATAAACCCAAATATTAATGAACATGGATAACTTAGGCTATAACAACCCGACCCACCACGGTCGTAACACAACCCAATAAGATGGGATATGTACCTTTAGGCCCATTACTTGTCCTCACTTAAGCCAAAAAGCACAAGGCCTTGTTACTAAGTGGTGGGTGGAATCCCTTATAAACATATCACAACCTCCTCAATTCCCTAATGTGGGACAACCTTACTCTCAATAACTTGGGGTATTACAATCTCCCCCACTTAAAGAACACAACGTCCTCGTTGTGCCTCAAACTTGACCGCAGCCAAGCCCAGAATCCTCCCCCGCTAGGTGTGTGACCCGGGTACTCCCCACCACGGGCTCACCACACGGTCGCAGGGTCGCTCTGATACCATTTATAACAACCCGACCCACCATGGTCGTAACACAACCCAATAAGATGGGATATGTACCTTTAGGCCCATTACTTGTCCTCACTTAAGCCTAAAAGCACAAGGCCTTGTTACTAAGAGTTGGGTGGAATCCCTTATAAACATATCACAACCTCCTCAATTCCCTAATGTGGGACTACCTTACTCTCAATAACTTGGGGTATTACATAGGCTGTTGGAATGTGCGTGGTATTAATAATATTAATAAGCGAACTGATATTAAATGGTTTTTGCATCGGAATAAGTAGGGCTTTATGGTTTAGTAGAAATAAAAATAAAAAGTCGTAATTTTCAATCTGCTCTGAATAACATTGGTCAAAGGTGGTATGGTATTAATAATAATTCACATCATCCTGGAGGGAGAATATGGATTATCTGGCTTCCTCAGGTCTTTCATGTATAACTGCTAAGATCTTCTGATCAACATATAACTGTAGAAGTTATGGATATTAGCTCTGGTGAAAATTTTTGGCTTACTGCTATCTATGGGTCAAACTCTGACACTGACAGAATGCAACTGTGGCAAGAACCGGCTTCCATTAAGGACTCCTGTACTGGCCCTTGGTGTGTAAGTGGTGATTTCAACAATGTGCTTTACTTCAATGAGAGAGTGGGCAGTACTATTATGTGAGGTGAGCTTGAGAATTTCAGGCAGTGTGTTCAATATTGTGAATTAATGGTTATCTAAGCTAAGGGGTCATTCTATACTTGGAATAATAAGCAAGCTCCAACAACTAGGGTTTTTCCTAGGATTGACAGGTTCATTATAAATCATGAGTGGTTAACATTATATCATGACTCTTATGCATATTTTCTGAATGAAGGACTATTTGATCATAACCCTTGCATATGTTATAGACGAATGGATAGATCCATAAGGAAAACTCATTTCAGATATTTCAATATGTGGGGGCAAGCTTCTGAATTCCCTGGGATAATTCAAAATGAATAGGTTAAAGTTATTAATGGCTGCAAAATGTTCTAAGTGATATCCAAATTGAAGAGTCTTAAGAAGCCATTGAAGATTCTAAATAGGACCAAATTTTCTAATATAGAAAAAGCAGCGGATTTAGCTAGACTTTTACTTAATAATATTCAAACCAAGTTACACCATAATCCTTTAGATCAGCCTCTGATGGAAGCTGAGCAGTCTGCTGCAAAAAACTATGCTGTTGTGCACAAAGCTCAAATGAGTGTCCTTAGGCAAAAAGCTAAGGTTTAATGGCTTAATGAAGGTGATTAGAACACAGCTTTTTTTTATACACACATCAAATCTAGACAAATACATAACAAGGTGCTCAGCATAAATGATCTTTATGGTAACCTTCAAAATGAGCTTGCACTTATTGAGGCTGCTTTTTTTTGGAATACTATCAAGATCTCCTTGGATCTGGTAAGCCTACTGCACCTGTTCATATCCCAACTGTCAGGAAGGGAAACTTAGTGAATGATAATCATGTTGCCATCCTATTGAAACCAGTTACTCATGCTGAAATCAAACAATGCATGTTCTCTATTCCTCTTGCTAAAGCCCCCGGTCCCGATGGCTACTTTAGCCAATTTTTTAAGGATGCCTGACCTATCATTGGAACTGAGGTTTGTGATGCCATTCAAGATTTTTTCATTACTGGTAAGCTTCTAAAGCAATTGAATGCCACAATTATCTCCCTTATCCCTAAAGTTGAGCACCCAACTACTGTGCTAAAATTTGGACCCATAGCATGTTATAATACACTGGATAAGTGTATTTCCAAACTGATATGTAATAGATTTGATGAAATATTACCTGATATAGTGAGCCCTAATCAAGGTGGGTTTGTTAAGGGGAGGAAATTGTATAAAATGTTCTCATTTGTCAGGATCTTGTGAGGTTATATAATAGGAAATCTGCCTCACCCAGATGCCTTATTAAAATTGATCTCAGAAAAACCTATGATACTGTTGAGTGGCCATTTTTGTTGAGTATTTTAACAACATTAGACTCCCCTCGGGCTTTTATTGATAAGATCATGGATCGGTGTAACCTCAACATCATACTCAATTTCTCTTAATGGTAATTCCTTTGGCTTTTTCCAAGGTAAACGAGGTCTCAGACAAGGGGACCCCTTATCCCCTTTATCATTTACCCTGTGTATGGAATACCTGTCTAGAATCTTAAATATGGTCAGTGAGCAGGAGGATTCCAGATTTCATCCCCTTTGTGGTACCATTAGGTTGAATCATCTTTTATTTGCTGATAATCTCCTACTTTTTTTCTAAGGGTACACCCAGTTCTATTATGTGGTTGTTGAGAGCATTTTCCATCTTTTCCAATGCTAGTGGTTTGTGTCTCAATAAAGAGAAGTCAGATATTTATTTTAATGGAGTATCCAGTGAAGTCTTGAGTGATAGTCTACAAGTTTCTTGTTTAAGAAAGGGGTCCCTGCCATTCAAATATTTGGGGGTTCTTATTTCTTCTAAGAAACTCACAAAAATGAAGGGATGAAGCCACTACTACAGATACATGCTATAAAAACGGTTAAAAAACGTTGTTATATAAAAAAGCGGACGTTTTTAAAGTGTCTGTTGTAAAAGGTTTTAACAACGGCTGGTTTTCTTAAGGAACCCGTTGTTAAAACTATTAACAACGGTTTTAAGTATAAAAACCCGTTGTGGAAAGTGTGACTCAATTTTTGTGGGAAAGTTATAACAACGGTTGTAATATACAAAACCGTTGTTATAACTAAAGAAAACGGGTTGTTTCTCAATAACCGTTGTTGTTTGTTTTAAAAAAAAAAAAATTAAATTAAATATTACTAGATGCATGCATAATTACGGCCCGTTATAATTCCGATGCATGCATTATTACTGTCATCCCTGTGCATATGAATGGACAATATGGAATGAGAAGGGTTATAATAAGATTTGACGCATCAGAGAGAGATATGATGATGATTATGGCACAACTTCCTAACATATATTAATTAAAAAACAACTCAAAGCACACATTACTTAGTATAAATACATGCATTGTCTCAGCTACCATTCCATTATCTCACTATCTCCAAACCCTAACTGCTAAAACAAACTCCAAACCCTAATTAATCTTTCAATCAAACTCCAAACTTCATCAACAAAATGAATGATATCATCCTTAACACTCTTACTATGATCGAGAACAACAACAGTTTCATCCGCCGGTTGCTCCACATTGAGGACAGTTTTAGGAGCTACCTTGTGGATGCTCGATCCGTACTCAAGGACGCCAAAAACGATGGCTTCACAGAGCAGCAGTTGTTGCAGCTATATGACGATATAACAACTGCTGAACGGAACCTCCAAATAGCTAAGGAGGAGAGGACGGATATCCTAGAAGAGAATAAGACTCTCTATGAAAATATAAGAATTGCATTTTTATTAATGTAATTTTTTTTTCATTTATGTATATATATATATATATATATATATATATATATATATATATATATATATATATATATATATATATTAATTAAGTTTATCATGCATTCCTCTCTATCATCTTGCTTCTTCTTTCTTTTATTTTATTTAATTTGTTTTACTAGCTAATTAAGCGAATAATACTAAGAGAAATAACATAATGATCGATAAAAACACATACATGCAAATGAAATAATTAGAAAAAGTAAATAATGACGATGAAAGACGATGAAACCAACAGTGACGGCGAAATTTACCTGATAATTAGAGAAAGTAAGAGACGATGAAATCAACAGTGACGGCGAGATGATAAAGCGACGATGAGAAAGAGAGAAAGAGACGATGAGAAAGTGTGTGTTTTGTGTTTGTGTTTGTGTTTGTGTTTGTCTGTGTTTGTGTTTGTATTTGTGTTTGTGTTAAGGTTTGTGTTTTGTGGCTGTAGCTGATATGTGTTTGTGTGGTTTATAGTATGGAAAGTATTGACAACGGTTGTTAAACAAAAACCGTTGTTAAAACGTTTTAACAACGGATGTAAAACAAAAACCGTTGTTAAATTAGTTTTAACAACGGGTTTCAAAAATAACCGTTGTAATTACTTTTCACTAACTTTGCGCCAATTTTGCGCCAAATTATTAACAACGGTTGTGCATGTTTTACCCGTTGTTAAAACTTATAACAACGGTTATATAACCATACCCGTTGTAATTAATTTAAGTAAAATTCGCGCCATACATTCTACAACGTCTATTGTGATTTTCGTGAATAAGTGTTGTTAAAGGGGCGTTGTAGTTGCCTGGATTTGTAGTAGTGAGCTCACTGATAGAATCTATTCCAGAATTAGATCTTGGGGGGCTAGGCACATTACATATGCATGCAGACTTGCTCTTGTCAACTCAGTACTCACTAGCTATCATTCATACTGGTCAAGCATGTTTCTTATTCCTAATGGGATCATAAACAAGATAAATTCAATTTGTAGAAACTATCTGATAAGGGTAAAGTCGTATCACCAATATAAAAATAAATCTATCTCAGTACTAACAAAATAGCTAGTGGTAAGACAGGTATCAAATCCACAGGGACGCGGTCATAATCAGTTTGCTAATATTTAAAGTATCTTAAAGGTAACAAATTCTGGGGGTTTTGGTTTGTTGGTTTTCTATCAACTAATAGCAAGTAATTAAAAGGTGTATAACAATCAAATTAAAGAGTGTAGGATTCCGGTTCACTAGGTCGAGTATATGGGGTGTCTTAATCAATTGCTAGGTCAATCAAATTATCTAAGGTCATAAGATTGATTAATTCTAATATGTCCTTTAGATCAAGTCTAACATTCAATCGCTAATATTAAACACAATCTATTTGATTATCACAACCTATATTAATTCTAACCCTGTCGGTGAAAGTATTAATTCGCTATACTAATTATTAATTCAGGCCTAAATAGATTAATTAGAATAAGAACAATAATCAAACGATAATAAATGTGATATTACTAACAATCAATTAATATTCCCCTTTCTAATCAACCTAGATCCCCTTCATCTTAGATGAAGAACTTAGCTCATATTGAATTCAACAACAACAATAAATATGGATGATAGCATAATTGAAGACATGAAATAATAACAATAAAAAAAAGAATAAAACTTGAATGATTAATTAATGAAGAATGATTAGTACCTTAGTAATTAATAAGGAAAGATTAAGAACAAAGTATGAATGCCAAAGTATGTTTCCAGCCGTCCAAAAGTAATAAAAAGCGTAACCTAATAAATCCTACGAGTTTAGCATATATAATACAAACAAGACGTGTTTTAGGAAAATATGGAAATAAGGCTATCAAAGAGGTTCCTCAATCGAGCCATCACGCTACTCGATCGAGGACGGTTACTCGATCGAGCCCACTTTCTACTCGATTGAGGAACCAGAATTCCCAGCTTGATTTCTTCTTTACTTCTCTTCTCGTCTTCAAGCCTCCTCGTTTCTCGTGCCATGCTTCGTGTATTCCACTATGCCATAATCGCAATGCTCATCTTAACTCGATTCACCTCGTAATGCGTCATTTCTGGATTAAAACATAAAGTAGCGACAATATCGATAATTCACTATAAACGGCATATAAATGATGTAATAGGCACGAAAACGGTATATAAATCAACATGAAAGGAGTTATAAAGTGTATATAAAAGTGATACATCAAACTCGCTCAAACCAAACATTTGCTTATCCCCAAGCAAAGCTATAAAACCATACAAAAGACAAACATACAAATGGTGAATGAATAACTCAGAGCAAATGTCAAGGCACATACAAATCCCAGCTATCCATATCTATAACAAAGTAATGACCAAAAAGATTGTGCCAATAAAACAAATTCAAAGGCACGGGTAATAGAATAACGCAGCTCAACTCAAGATGTGACATGATACCGAGACTCAGCCGAATGCTTTTCAACCTTCCAAAACAATTTAGTTGGATTCTCGCTGTTTCAATCATGCACTCGTAAGGGGTGAGATATATGTAAGATAGAAAGAATAAAGACACTCACTCAACTTATGAAACATGCATGCAATCAATGTGATAGAAATTTCTCCAACTAGTACGCATTCACAATAAAGACTAAGTACATGTATCAAGGATAATAGGGTGGCAAATGGGCAAGGGTATAGAAGTGGTTTGTGCAAAACCACATATGGATATGAGAGGCTAAGACGGTAGTCGCAGCACTAACCCAATAACCAAATCTAATGATAAAAATGATAACCATCCCAACTAGAGAAATCATCTCAACTTTGACAACATATGAGAGAATATAAAGACTATTTAAAAGTGCATTAGACTCTAGTATACACCACTTATGATGTCCTAACAAAGCTGATGAAGCAATTATTTTTCCTTCTTTTTCTTCCTCTCTTTTTTTTCCGGAATTTTCGATTTTTTTCTTTTTTTTCTTTTCTTTCTTCATAATTCTCTTTTTTTTTTTTCAACATAGGAGATCAACATACTTGCTTAACAAAATTAAAACTACAACCCACATGACATAAATGCCCCAATCCCAACTAAACTAGCTAAAATAACATAAGACTCGAGCAACTGCGACTGTCCCAAAAAGGTAGGCAAATTCTAGATTGTAGCTATGAAATAGGATATGAAATGGCTACAAGATTCAAACAGGCTAACAAAACAAGGTAATTTATGGCATATTTGAACGATAAGAATCGCCTTTCCTCATTTACTTAATCATATGAACGCGCAAAAAGCTAAGAAACTAATGTCACACTTATGCAATTTGATAATACATATTCCACAAGGAGACCACACTCTTTAGCCTAAATAACAAATGAGACCAGTTTATTAATGTTCCTGGCCTAGGAAGCTCTAAAGACCTCAGAAATTTAAGTGGTTTAACAACATAATATTGTCAAATTTACTCGGCATAAGGCATAATGTGACGTCCAAGACTTGAGTTATGAGCTTTGTTTATCATAGCTAACATGTCAAAACAATGTATACATGGATAACATAATGGAATTTAAATGCAAAGACAAAACAAATTATCATCATTGCTATACAATTCACCAAGACTCGACCTAAAATAAATAAAAACATGTTTTTGTATTTTATAAATTTTTCAATTTTTATGGATTTTTTAATTTTAAAGCACACAACAATAAATAAAACACACAACTGCAATAAATCACACAACAGAAATAAATAATCTCCCCCAAACCTAAATATCACAGTGTCCTCATTGTGACGCCTACAGCAAAGCAATCACACAGAAAATCCAGCAACCTAAAGGACACTACTAACAAAGGGAAGAGGGAAATAAGAAATACAATAAAATAAATACAAGGAACGATAGTACCAGTTGTGTAGCAAAAGCTCCCTTAAACCAACTGGAAAGTGAGGGATGTAGTGACCAGCTGTCACTACTGCGCACCATCATCATCATCAAGGTTGGCCTCATCAAAGCCATCAATCTCCTCAAACATGGCCAGCAACTCAGGATCATGAACACGGCCTCCACGGCCTCTAGCATGGCCACCTCCAGGAACGACTGCTGCAGTAGAAGTAGAAGCTGCAAACTGGCCAAATGGCCCTTTCTGAGAAATAGGAACTCCAACATCCTCTGGAAATACATTGGTAGGCTGGTGAGGAAGAATGAGAGTGTAAAAGGGGCGACCCAGAGCACCATACTCCGTACTAAACTGCTTGTACTCCACAGGAGTCACACCGTAGAGATGAAAAACACGACTCTCATCGCCAGGTATAGTGTAGAAACTTGGAGTAGTACCAGTGTACTGACCTCCCTTAGAAATAGTAGTGGCCTCCATCTGCTCCCACAAACGCCGCTGTGACAAGGCGTTGTTGATACCCTCACGAACCCTCACTTATTGCTCAACAACTGGGTCAAAGTGGTAACCAAAGTGGGGAATGGGTGCAACAGAAGGAGCAGGAGGCCGGGGCTGGTAAGAACCAGGCAAGTGGGTGGGAGGTCTACAGCGTTGTCTACGATGCCCGCAACTATTAGCTGTAGTACTAGAACTAGGTAAAGTAACCAGAAGCTCATCTGAAATCAGATAGGTGACAAGTGCAAGTCTCGGCCTAGTCTGACTCTCCTCTAAGGGTGCGATCTCTGGCAAGTGATCGTTATGCAAAGGCATATAATAGTGATCACCCACCTTCCAATAGTGATCCTTTCCACTAATAACGTCAATATAAGAAATGCCATAGCGTAGATAATCATCATCTACCAAAGGCTCAGGGTCCTCCATAGGCTCATAGGGATCATCTCCCTCAAAATCACATAAAACCCTAGCAATCCGAGTAACAATGGCCCCGCAATCTAAATCCCCATGTTTCTTAGTCATGCGGTCAAGGGCCTGGCATACAAGTGCTGGTGCAGAGAACTGGAAAGGCACTTCCGGAAAGGGGTTCAGGTAACTAGCCAAGATCAAGACCTCTAAGGAGGAGGCCTTACTCCTATCATGCCTCCCATACAACAAATAACTTAAGTACCGCAAAAAGAGCCTAAGGCAGACATGATGTACGTCAAGTAAAGCCATGAAACTCACATTTGGATCCGCAAAACCCGTAAACAATGGAAAATATCGAATAGCAGACAACCCAACACCATTATATAAGTCCCCATCAATATGTTCATCGTTGCCTAAGATCTCAGAAAGTCTATCAAAAGTCAAAGACTGCTCAACATTAAGCAATCTAAACCGAATTAAATGTTGCTTAGGAATGTAGACATATGAACTAAGAAATTCAAGAGTCAAGTCACGATAAGATAGTTCGTCCAAAAGAAAGAGACTTTACAACCCAGCCTCAACAAACATGCCAAACATAATATCATCAATTTTGAAAATTTGTAAAATCTTACGATCGACACACCGGGTTGGAAGCATAATCTTAGCCATTAATACCACAAATCTGTATCTTTGCTCCTTGTCCCGAAACTCAACAAAAGGAAACTCGTCAATAGGTAGTAACTCCTCCTCGGAAGACAACACTACCTTCGGTTGACGAACGAGAGCGCGCCTCTCCCGTGGCCTCTTGCTACCTTGTCAACTAGTTGACATATCTATAAAAAGACAAGTATACAATCACAAACCAATTTAATTGCCCAAAACAGTCCACGTTTTTAAGACCACATGAGTCGGAAAATTCGATTTTGAGGACGAAAATCACACATAACCAATTTCTAACCAATTTAATGCTAAACATCAACCCAGATTTTATGAACCCTAATTCCCAAATTAGCAAATTAGGCTTTTAATTTATCAAATAAGGGGCTAATAAGCAAGGAAATAGCAATTGTATATAAGCAAAGGAAGATTCAAGGCAACAAACATAAGATTTAAGCAAGAAAAGAGCAAAATTTCGGACCAAATAGGGGGGAAAACGGGACTTACTTGAGTAAATATATGCAATGAAATTCACAAACAAGCACAAAGGAGTGATTTAAATCACTAGCAAGTAACTTAACACAAATTATGGTAAAAGGTATGATGATGATATGCAGAATGAGGGATGAGAATAGGGAAAATAATAAGAGAAAGAGGAATATGAATGACGGATGAATAAAAAGAATAGAACAGATATGAGAAATTAAATACCGAAAAATCGGCTGAGAAAAACGCGGAACCTGGTTCAGCCATGGTTCCTCGATCGAGCCTACCCCCTACTCGATCGAGGCACCAAAATCGAAAAAGGCCAACTTTCGACATTTGACAATGTTAATTCAGTTATTGGTTCCTTGATCAAGCCCAATCGTCAGTTGATCGAGCAAGGTGGTTTCTCAATCGAGCCTACCCCTTACTCGATCGAGCCACCAAATGTCGGCCTCTTTCTCACGAATCCGTTAACGTATCGTCTTTGAAATCCGTCATGAGCTGCAAAAATACTTGAAATTCATTAAATTTTCTCCCTCACTTCACTCAAAACATTGAAACAACTTAATTAAAATACGATTAATGAAATTTAAATTACAAAATATTACAATACAAATTCCGAGCTGCCTCTTGGTAGCGCTGGTTTAAGCGGTCCCGCACGACCGTATTACCTCATCAATAAGAGGAATCAATGGCAAAGAGGTCAACGACCTCTATTACCCCAATATAAGCACCTTCATAGTAAATTTTCAATCGTTGCCCATTCACTTTGAAAGTCTCACCTTTGTTAGTTTGCAGTGTAACTGACCCAAATTTGTTCACCTCAACAACTGTTAATAGTCGAGACCATCTACTACTTAGCTTACATGGGAACAAATGTAAACGAGAATTAAACAACAATATCTTTTCACCAACATGAAATTCCCTTTGCAAAATTTGTTTGTCATGCCACTTCTTCGTTCGTTCCTTGTATACTTGAGCACTATCATAGGCATGCAGTCGAAACTCATCAAGCTCATTCAACTGCATCAATCTTTTTTCACCCGCCAGTGAGGGATCCATATTTAGCTCCTTTATGGCCCACATAGCCTTGTACTCAAGCTCCACACGTAAATGAAAAAATTTGCCATAGACTAATCGGTAAGGTGATGCTCCAATCGGCGTCTTGTATGCAGTACGTTAAGCCCATAAGGTGTCATCAAGCTTCTGACTCTAATCTTTTCTATTCTTGCTCACTACCTTTTCCAAGATTTGTTTCAACTCTCTGTTAGAAATCTCCACTTGTCCACTGATTTGAGGATGATATGCCAATCCCCTACGGTGAGTAACGCCATATTTCTTCAATAAAGAATTAAGATGACACTTATTGAAATGCTTTCCTCCATCACTAATCACCGAACGAGGCACTCCAAACCGTGGAAAGATGATTTTATGAAACAACTAAACAACAGATTTAGCATCACAAGTGGGGGTGGCAATCGCCTCCACCCATTTAGAAACATAATCTATAGCTACTAATATATATTGATTCCCATGAGAAGTAGGGAATGGCCCTTGCTAGTCAATACCCCAAACATCAAAAATCTCCACCTCTGAGATTCCAGTTTGAGGCATCTCATACCTTTGCGAAATATTACCTGTTCTTTGACACGCATCACAAGAACGGACAAAAGTAGTAGCATCTTTCAAGATAGTAGGCCAGAAGAAACCCGATTGCATTACATTAGCAAATGTCCTAGAAGGATCATGCTGACCACCATAAGAAGAAGAGTGACAATGAGAAAGGATGGCATGTACCTCACCCTCTGGAATACATCGTCTCTAAATACCGTCTGCGCACTCCCGGAACAAGTATGGATCATCCCAGAAATACCGCTTCACATCATGCATAAATCTCTTCTTCTGCTGATAAGACAAGTCAAGAGGAAGAATACCTCCAACCAAGTAATTGGCATAATCTGCAAACCATGGACTGTTTGCAGCAACAACTAGAAGATGGTCATCTGGAAAAGAGTCATCAATAGGCAAAATCACTCTTCCTGCAAATCTCAACCTAGACAAATGATCTGCAACAACATTCTCAGCACAAGACTTATCACGAATTTCTAAATCAAATTCTTGCAATAATAAAATCCATCTAATAAGTCGTGGTTTAGCTTCTTGTTTAGTTAAAAGATGCTTTAATGTTGCATGGTCAGTATGAACCATAACTTTAGAACCAACAAGATAAGCTCTAAATTTGTCTAAAGAATAGACAACTGCAAGAAGCTCCTTTTCCGTAGTAGCATAATTGATCTGCGCATAATCAAGAGTCTTACTTACATAGTAAATAGCATGAAACACTTTATCCTTTCTTTGCCCTAAAACATCTCCAGTTGCATAGTCACTGGCATCACACATAATCTCAAAAGGAAGGCTCCAATCTTGAGATCAGATTATAGGAGCTGAGATAAGAGCTTGTTTAATCCTGTCAAAAGACTTAACACACTCATCAGTAAACACAAAGGGTGTATCTTTATGAAGCAGCCGAGTTAGAGGTTGAGCAATTTTTGAAAAATCCTTAATAAGGCGGCGATAGAACCCTGCATGACCAAGAAAACTACGCACACTCTTAACATTAACCGGGTACGGGAGTTGCTCAATTAACTCAACCTTAGCTTTCTCCACTTGGATACCTTTACCTAACACCAAATGACCAAGTACCACCCCTTCAGTAACCATGAAGTGGCACTTTGATGTCTGCCTTTTGTATGCGTTTATTCACATATTTGGCACACATTTCTATTTACTTATATGATTATTTCATTCTATTTCCTCCCGTATTTTCTACTTTGGCTATATTTCATGTCTCTTGTAGGTTTGAGACTCGTTTGTGCATTTAGAAGCCAAATCCGTTCGGTAAAGGAATAAGATAGAAGCTTGGAAGAGTTTAGACGAGCTTAGGAGAGAAAGGAATGGAGTTTTATACATGATGTCTATTGACTTGCTACTATTGCCAATAGACACAGACTCCATCAAAGATTGAAGTTTTTACTCTTTGTCAATTGACAACATGCATGTTGTCTATTGGCACCTATTTGCTGTCTATAGACATTCAGCTGAGTGTCGATCGACCACCCTACACATTGTCGATAGACTTACAGCACTATGTCGATAGACACCTTCATTATACACAGATTCACATTATATTGAAGGCTTTTCTCAATGTCGATCGACCAAGCCTTTATGTCGATCGACCACTTGCTTTATATGTCGACAGACAATGGTCATTCGACACAGAAGGAACATTGTGGGAGAGTTTTGCTCTTGTCGATCGACCAAGTCCCCATTGTCGATTGACCATATACACACTGTTGATCGACCAAGCCCCATTGTCGATCGATATAGTACACTGATAGTCGAGTTTTGTGTTTAGTTTGTTTAATGTTTTGGGCTTTAGTATAAAAGCTCATGTATTTTTCTATTAGGTTTACACTTTTACACTTTACTTTATGCAAGAAGACAATTAAAAAACTTCACTACGTAATAATTCTCTACAACTTTTAGATCTAGATTTCCTCCCCTTTTCTCTATTGCTCAGACTCGGATTCATTGGGTAATTTTAATTCCTCTTTCCCTTTGTTCTTATTTCTTAATTATTTCTACTTTTATTACTAGTCTTATTAGTTTAATTTATGCTTATTAGTCTTTCAATTAATTTCATCATGAGTTCTTCCCCTTTATCGTCTTATTCAATTGTTATTGCAAATTCCATTATGAGTAGCTCAACCTCCTTTCTCTAGGATTTAGGGGAGCCATGGATTTAGACGGTCTTATTTGGTGATTAGATTGGTCGATATAATTGGTCTATGTTGTTAATTGTGATTTTCAATTGCTTTTAATTAGTTAAGTCGACGTAATTGATTAATTGTACTGATAAGCCCTGACCTAAGATCAAAAGTCTGGAAAGGGTTAGAGCTGTCACACACATTAGAGTGCCCTAGTAAGTTGCGAGAACCCGCTAGAAGCATTCTAGGGCGAATAGCGGACCGAGAGGACCTTTTCACTGCCCTATAGACCGGTAATTGAGACTGACCTTTGACCCTACCTATGACCCGTAATAATCCATGGTGAACCGATGTCCTAGCTCCTTTCTCTTTTATTTTTCTCGACTAATTTCTCTCTTTAAACCTTTTATTTTATTGCTTTAGTTTAGAACACAAATCAAACAAACCCCATTTCATTACTTAGACAGACTTGAATTAGCAAATAGATCGCAATTAGCCTCCCTGTGGATACGATACCGACTTCCCTGACTATATAAGTTAGAGACCTAGTTGGTTATTTTTGATAGGTTGCGAAAGCCTCATCACACTTCTCCCAAATTAAGCACAAGATTGCTTTCCTCACAGTGCTGCAGAACCTTAGTTAAGTTTCTCAAGCAAACATCAAAATCAGTACCATAAACAATGAAATCATCCATAAAAACTTCCATAATATACTCTATGTAATCAGAAAATATAGCCATCATACAAAGCTGAAACATAGCTGGGGCATTACATAAACCAAAAGGCATTCTCCTATAAGCAAATACACCATATGGACATGTGAAAGTAGTCTTTTCCTGATCGTCATGATGAATGGGTATCTGAAAGAAACCGGTGTAGCCATCTTGGTAACAGATTTAACTATGGCATGCCAATCTCTCTAACATTTGGTCAATATATTTTTTTGGTGGAATGTTAATATCATTAATGAAATCAGAAAACAATTACACTTTGTTTCACCACCTTACATCATACTCTTTCCACTACCTCTAGCTGACTTCTCACAAATTAAAAATCTAATACATCATTTGAATCTCATACACCATTCATTCTCTATTCTATGAGGGACATACCACATCTTCATGTTTGCTCAACTTTTAACCTGCTGCTGCACCTGCTTTACTAACACCGTTGGATGCCATACCATATACTCCACACGACACTGATTTCTCATTCTCCACAGCTGATAAATCAGAGCTACCACCACCATATGTATCATTTTCTTTTTCATCAGAGACCTGATCCTCAGTCTGCAACACCACTGCATACATTCTTTTACAGGAATATCAATGCCCAACCAGGCATTGATCAGAGCCAAACACTTCTGACTGTATTTACATTCAAAAAATAAATGCTCTACAGTCTCAGTCTCCTCCCAACACAGCTCACATTCTCCCTGACTGATAACACCAAACCTCAGCAATCTATCCTTTGTAAGCAGTCTACCCAATACATACAGCCAAGCAATGAATGAATGCTTAGGCCAATTCATACTGTTCCAGACAACAGGGTACCACTCCATCTTCTCATGTTCACCCATCAACCACTTGTAGCCTGCATCAGGCCTGTAACCCTTACCATCAATCCCCCATAAACCTGCAACATAACCTAGCTCTAATACAAGTTGAAAATGATCAATATAAGGAAGTGGTAAATGGTCTTTCTTAGTAGCTGTGTTCAACTTCCTATAATTAATACACATCCTCCAACCTGTAACAAGTCTAGTAGCAATTAATTCATTCTTATCATTCTTTACTACTGTAGTACCTCCCTTCTTAGGTACAACTTGGACAGGACTGACCCATATAGAATCAGATATAGAGAAAATAATGCCAGCATCAAGTAATTTCTGTACCTCTTTCCTTACCACCTCCTACATTGGAGGATTTAGTCGTCTCTGACCCTATGCACTAGGCTTGTGGCCTTCTTCCATGTGAAAACGATGCATACAAAAGTCAGGACTAATACCTTGTAAATCATCAATGCTATACCCAATGGCCTTTTTATGAGTTTTCAAAATAGTGAACAAAGCAGAAGGTTGGCCTTCAGTTATGCTAGCATTGACAATTACAGGGTTCATTTCACAGTCATCTAGAAATTCATAACTAAGATGAGAGGGAAGGGGTTTAAGTTGAGGTTTCATTACCTCGGTAACCTTAGATGGGACACCTAAACTGTATACCTTTTGATGTGGGCATTCCTCTCTAGTTAGCAATTTCTCAATCTCATCCATTTCTTGACTCCATGAACCCATCTCAGCAGCTGAATCAGAAACAAGGGCAATCCCCCGAGGATCCCTGTTTAAACACATAGCAAGACACTCATCAATAATAAAATCAACAATATCAATACTATGATAAGTTTCTTCTATCATAGGATGCTTTAGAGCCTTTTCTAAGTTAAAAACAATTGTATCATCCCCCACAGCTAAAGTCAGTGTCCCTTACCTAACATCTATAACCGTCCTCGCTGTGTGAAGGAAGGGTCTACCCAAGATGATAGGAATTTGGTTGTCCTCAGCCATATCTAAGACAACAAAATCTACGGGAATGAAGAATTTCCCAACTCGAACGAGAACATCCTCCAAAACACCTAGTGGGTGTTTAATAGATCGATCAGCCATCTGCAAAGTCATATTAGTAACAGTCATTTGACCCACATTTAATTTCTTACAAATAGAATAAGGCATGACACTAACGCTAGCTCCTAAATCACAAAGAGCTTTACTAATAGCAAGATGACCGATATGATAAGGGATAGAAAAACTCCTTAGATCCTTAAGCTTGGGTGGTGAATTAACTTGCAACACGGCACTGCACTTTTGAGTATAAGCAATGGTATCGACCGCATTAAAGGATCTCTTCCTTGTCAATATCTCCTTCATAAACTTCGCATAAGCCGACACTTGAGTGATTAACTCAGTAAAAGGAACACTTACCTGTAAGTTCTTCACTACCTCCATAAATTTTCCAAACTTCTTGTCCAGCTTAGACTTTTGTTGACGATGCGGAAAAAGGTAGTGCAATAGTAATTGGCTCGGCTTCCTTCGTTTTAGAAACAACTTTTGAAACACCGTCATCAACCAGGGTGGTGCCTCGATTGAGCACAGAAGATCCTCGATCGAGCCCAGAGCTACTCGATCGAGGAAGCAACACAGTTCCGTCTTTTTTCGTTTTCTCGCTTTTATTCTCAGCTCGTGTTTCAGCTTCGTCAGCTTCTTTTTCATCGTCACTTAGCTCCAAATTACCCAATCCCTTAGGATGCATATAGGGTATATCATCATCATTAGTGGGCAATTCTTTTTCATGACTTGGCAACTCTGGTTTTTGATACGTGGTACCGCTCCTCAGTTGAATGACATTAGCTTGCTCATGAGCTTGCTTACCTTAGGGAGGAAGAGTTCCGGGCTATTTTGAAGAATTATGAACTGCCATCTGAGCCACTTGGGTATCCAACATCTTATTATGGGCTATCAACTCAAAAATTTGAGCCGTCTACTTTTTTTGCATAGCGAAAGTTTGTTGCAAAAGATTTCGTAACTCTGCCATCTCATTGTTTGGAGCTTGTTGAGGAATTTGTTGAGGAGTTTGTTGAGGAGGTTGTTGATATTGATTATTAAACTGCTGACCTCCTTGATTTTGCCTTTGATATCCTCCTTGTGGTTGATTACCACGCTTATTAGGAGGTATAAAAGTATTCTTCTGTGGCTGTTAATCTCAGGGAATGTGATTTCAATTGAAATTTCAAGATCAGAAGGAATGTCTGTAATACTCCGTATTTATAAGTCTTGGGGTACTCTATCGAGTAGGCCTTACTCTGTCGAGTAAGGGTAAGTTGCGAAATAAAATAGTTTCGACTGTTGGGTACTCGATCGAGTAAGGGGGCACTCGATCGAGTAAGGGGGTACTCGATCGAGTACCTTGGGTACTCGATCGAGTGTCAGGTTTTACGGGGAGTTTTCTCGGGTTTTGTTAATTATGCGATTAAGGTATTTAAGCTTCATCGTCATTATTCTAAATCACTTTTACAAAACCTAAATTCCTGTTTAAGAGAGAAAGCAAACAAGTTCATCTTCTTAATCGCATTCTTAGCAATTCCTGGAGTTCAGACGGTCAGTTCTTGTCGTTGTTCGTACCGTTGAGTTCCTTGCGTCAAGGGTAAGATCTATGTACCCTTTTTATCGTATTTCCTTTGATTTGGTTAAACCCTAATTTAGAGATTAGGGGTTTTATGTGTAGTATGTGATGTGGTAGCCTCTATGTGTTGTATGATAGGAGGAGGGTTCATAGAAGAGGCTTTTGACTCAGGAGAGAGAGACCGTCGATTGTGTGCATACCAGGTAGGATTTCCTACTCGGTATTAGTCCCATAATGGGATATTGGTTGATGTATTGTATTTGGTTGTTTGAAATAATAATTGTCTTTGTAATTGTGGTTGTGATCGTTGTTGATGGTTCGCGAGGCGTGGCCTCGGGCGAGTGGGGTCACTTGCGGGAGTGACTTCACGCCCTAGTTTCGCCTTCTATGGAACCCGCCACAGAAGGGATGTGCACATTAATGGACGGGGTTATCGCTCACTATGTGGAGCGGGGATTTGGTGGGTACGGCTGCGGTCCCCCATCGCGGGGCTGGTCCAAAGGGACGATCGATATTGAGATGATGGGAATTGGTTGGTTGTGTGTGTGTGTGTGACGATTAAGGCATCTGTTTATCTTATCATTGTTGTTTATATTGATTGTGTGATTAGTATGACCCGGTGTTGTTTTGTAAACTGCGGTGATCCATTCGGGGATGGTGAGCAGATATTGAGCGGTATTGAGATGAGTCTTTGGGATAGCCGGATGCCACGACATGATGATAGGAGTCTTCATTGTAGTTTTTAGTTTATTTACATTTTAGTTAGAACAGTCAGTTTGAGAACATGTATCGTACTTTTGGTTTGGTTTTGAGGATTGTAACTATTCGTTAATCATTTATAATAAACGTTGTTTCTTCATTGTTGTTTGATTATCATTGCCTCGGGTAACCGAGATGGTAATGTCTTCATACCTGAGTGGTCCTGGTAAGGCACTTGGAGTATGGGGGTGTTACAATGTCCTCTTCAAAGGACTGGTTTTCTGAAGTTGTAACACCCCCATTTATATAAGGGCCTGAACTAGGACTCCTCAGATAAATGACGGTGTTACCATCTCGGAAACCCGAGGCAGTAGATAACAAAGGAAAGAAACACAGTACTTTATTAAAATGTTTATAGCGAGATTACAACTGGAATTAAAACAAAGCCTCCAAAAATATGACCAAAAGATACAGTCTGATAAAACTACTAATAAGACTAAGGTGGGCTAGGCACTAAGTGTAACACCCCGCACTTTCCTTATATTTTCAAATAAACTTTTAAGCGATTTTTATTAAATAATTTTATTTAAAGCTTATTTTCATAAAATATAGCCGTAGCCATGTAACGGTAATAATAGTGTAGATTTTAATAATATTATTCTCCGACTCGAGTTATAGTAGACTTGGGACGAAAATTCTAGTGGATACCGACTCATTTTGAGTTATTGGGCTTAACTTGACTCATGGGCCTTTTTCCCCTCTTTTCTCTACACAAAACCTCACCTAAACCCTCACAACTTCATCTCCCTCACTTGTAATTTCTGAAATTTCCCAACAACCACCCCACCATTGTTGAACCTTCCCTTACTAACCCTAAAATCACCATATCTCACTCAATTCTTCACCAATCTCGTTCCTTTTCGCGCCATTCTCTTCCTTTTCTCATTTCCCTTGTTTCTAAGGGAGAACTTGGACAACCCGGAGGAGGATAGCTACATCATTGACGAGTCTTTGGAAGATTGAAGTGCAAAAAGGTAACGGTGATGGGTTACTCGACTTTTATGTTAAAATTGTGTGGTTTTATATAGTTATAATCTCATATGTATGTTAAAAGTTGTATCTTTCATGATTGGTGCTAATTTGGTTGTTGAATGTCATGCTTGTTTGCAATTCTCACATGTTTAGATGAAAAGCTCATGTTGTACCCCTTGAATCCGAAAATTCCCCATTCACATGCTTAAATATGTTGTTTTTCCGAGTTAGAATCATGCTAGGATACGTAAACAATTGATAGGAAATGATGTTTGTTGGTTTCAAATGGTTTGGAAATGTTTTTGCATTGAACCCGTGTAGCTGTAGTCCCAGCCGGTGGACCGGCGGCCGGTCTACTGACCGGCTGGGAGTTTCCTGTAAGTTTTGAGCATATTTTAGAAAGGTCAGTAGTCCCACCGGTGATGTGGCGGCTCTCTCGACGCGCGGCCGTCTCTTGACCGGCTGGGAGTACACCGAGTATTTTAGGTGATTTTGAGTTTTGGTCAGTATTCCCAGTAGGGGTGACCGGCGGCCGGGTGACCGGCTGGGAGTACACTGAAGGTTTTTTTTGTGTTTTTGGAAATTTGGCTGTATTCCCAGCCGGGTGACCGGCAGCCGGGTGACCGGCTGGGAGTGCACTAAAGGTTTTTATGAGTTTTTGAAATTTGGCTGTAGTCCCAGCCGGGTGACCGGCGGCCGGTCTACTGACCGGCTGGGAGTGCACTGTAAGTTTTATGGAATTTCTGATTTTGACATGTTTTCCCGGCCCGGTGGTGGCTTGCCGGACACCACCCTACCGGGGGAGTCCCCTGCTTGTTCTATTTCACTTGCGACTTCTAATAATGATTGAGCTATGCATGCATCGTCTTTCCTATCGATAATTGGTTACTTTAAAACTCATTAATGTCATGATCATGCATAGTGGTTATGGTTCTTGTTCGGACCCGAGTGTGACGTTTTACATTGTGAGACTACTCGACATTCCCTATTTATTTGCCCTCGGACATTGGGTCACGGTTAAGTGCCATTGTTTCCGAGTTGGGCTACTTTTCCTTCCGCCTTTTTTGGACCGGGGGTCACGGTTAGGTGACAAGGTTCCGCTTGAGGTTACTCGAGTTTCGGGCACGGTTAGGTGTACCATATTTCGAGTCTTGGATACGATTTGGTATCGTTTGTCGAATCGGGTGTCGTCCATCCCGAGAGTCTGGCCAGGTTTAGACTAGGACCGTATTATGATCGTCGTCCTACCAAGAGGTTGGAGTCTAGAGGGTTGTCTTGTTTGAGTCTATACTTTGTAAATTGTCTTACATGTGAGTCGGGTTGATATGTGACAGCTTGATCTAATAATTCTTCTCTCATTTATGCGTAACTACTCTTGTTGTATTTTGTGTGCTAATCATGATCCTCTCGTCATCGTAAGTATTTTACTCTCATGCTTGTTTATTTAATTAAATTCTTAAATTCTTGTATTTTGACATATTGTGGCTGGGAGAACCCTGAGTTACTCCCCACTGACTGTGGCTTTCATATTTATTATGAATGACAGGTTGGTGATGAAGCTTAAGTGGGCAAGACCGTGTGAGCTAGCGAGTTCTTACCTCGGACCTTATTAGTTATTACATAATAGACTCACCTACTCTTGAACTTATGTTAATTCGTGGGATATCTTTTCCCCAATAAATAGACTTGTGTTGTAAACTTAAACTTAACTAACTAAACTTATTTATCGTGTTGGTGATGCCCCGCGTTGGACTTCATTAGAAGTCTTAAAAGTTTTAAAAATCTCGTGTTTCCGCCACGATTTACTAGTTACTTTTAGTTACCTCATCGAGGGGTGTCACGATTGGTATCGAGCATATATTGCTCCCGACGCACACACGTGTACCCCAACTTAAAATTCTCACTTGACCTTGAATAATGAATGAGAGATGGGTAGAATTAAGGACCTAAGTTGGTAGCCTTCTTGTGTATGTTTTGTGTTAGGTTCTAACTTGTTTGCTCTTGTGCAAGATGGCACGACCAACCCAAGTGGAAAATGCTATCATGCAAGCCCTCACTCAAGTACTTGCTAATCAACAAAATGCTCAACCCGCTCCCCTTGCACCCGAAGCTAACCGTCAAGGAAGTTATTCTTGGATTGCAAGTCAACTAGCAAGGAACAAGGCTAAGACCTATGGTGGTGAAGTGGATCCCGTTGCTCTCTCGGAGTGGTTTCGTGATATGGAGAAGAACTTCTCTCTCTTTGATGCCCGAGAGGAGGACAAGGTGAGGTTAGCCTCCCACTTTCTTGTGAAGGAAGCCGATAGGTGGTGGACTTTGACCGGTCCTACCGCTACTCAAGACCCCAACTTTGATTGGAACCGCTTCAAGTCACTTGTGGAGACCCGCTTCTACCCTAAGGAGCTCAAGCAACAAAGATTGAAGGAATTCATGGACTTCAAACAAGGGAAGCTATCAATTCAAGCCTACACCGACAAGTTTAATGAACTTGCTCATTGTGCCTCCAAGTTCGTGAAAGATGAAGAGGATCGTGTCTACTTCTACAAGAACAAGTTGAATCCTAAGGTGGAAAGCATGGTGAGAAGAAGCTCAACTACCTTTGTGGAAGTTTATGATGATGCCATTTGGGCCGAAAGCTCTTTGAAGGCCATTGAAGAAGATTCCAAAATCCACTCCTCTTCTCACTCTTACCGTTCTAACTTTCATGGCAAGAGACCATTTGTGCCTTCTACTCCAAACTATGCCAACAAGAGAAGGTTTGTGCCAAGGATGCAAGACCATGGAGGACAAGGACCAAGAGTTCAAGAACCTAGAGGACAAGTTCCCGCACCAACTAATGAGCTTGAGAAGGACCGTAAGTGCTACCATTGTAGACAAGCTCTACACCTCGGAGTTGGATGCTACGGCAAGCCCTTGACTTGCTTTCATTGTAAGAAGCCCGGACATCGTGTTGCCGATTGCCCCGAGAAGAAGAATGCTCCTACTCCAAATGCTAGGCCAAGAGGAACTATCTTTGTCATGAGCCGAGCCGAAGCCGCCGCTCATCCCGATATCATTACGGGTATGTTCTCAATTTTTGATCAACCTTGCCTCATTTTATTTGATACCGGCGCATCTTTATCTTTTATATCTTCCAAGTTCTCGGAAAAGCTAGCCATTGAACCAATTCCTAGTGAGGAAACTTCTATATCCTTACCTTCCGGAGAAATGTTCTCTTGTTCCCTCACTTTCTCCGACATTCCTATCTCTATTTCGGGAACCTTGTTCCCCGCTAACCTACTTCGTTTTCCCCTTGAGGAATTCGATGTAATTTTGGGTATGGATTGGTTGTCAAAGTATGATGCAAGATTCGAGTGTAGAGACCAAAAGATTCACCACAAGAGTCCGTTAGGCACTCGTGTGTCCTATAGAGGAGTCCGTTCCCAAGAAGGTGTGAAATTGATTTCCGCTTTGAAGTTGATGAGTATGAGGAGGAAAGGTTACCAAATCTTTCTTTGTGTGGTGACTTCTACCTCCCCTTCCTTACCAAGGATCGAAGAAGTGCCCGTGGTTTGTGAGTTCCCCGATGTCTTTCCCAAGAATTGCCCTAATTCCTCCCGAGCGTGATGTTGAGTTTTCTATCGACCTTGTACCCGGAACCGGACCGATTGCTAAAGCCCCGTACCGTATGGCGCCAACCGAGTTGAAGGAGTTGAGAAAGCAACTTGATGAGATGATTGAGAAAGGATTCATTAGACCTAGTGCCTCGCCTTGGGGTGCTCCCGTTCTCTTTGTGAAGAAGAAAGATGGATCCATGAGACTTTGCATTGACTATCGTGAGCTTAACCGTGTTACCATCAAGAACAAGTATCCTCTACCTAGAATTGAAGATTTGTTTGATCAACTCAAAGGTGCTTCTACTTTCTCCAAGATTGATTTGAGATCCGGCTATCACCAAATCCCCGTTCGCGAGTCCGATATCCCTAAGACCGCCTTTAGCACGAGATATGGACATTTCGAGTTTAAGGTGATGCCCTTTGGTTTAACCAATGCCCCTTCTATCTTCATGGACCAAATGAACCGGACCTTTAGTGAGTTCTTAGACAAGTGTGTTGTGGTCTTCATTGACGATATCCTCATCTTTTCCAAGTCCGAAGAAGAGCATGCCGATCACCTCCGTATCATTTTGGGAATCCTCCGTCGTCAAAGGTGGTTTGCCAAATTCTCCAAATGTGAATTTTGGTTGTCTAAGGTGTCTTTCCTAGGCCATGTGATATCTAAGGATGGTGTCATGGTGGACCCTTCGAAGATTGAAGCCGTGATTGAGTGGAAGAGTCCAACCGATGTTGGTGAGATCCGTAGTTTCTTGGGTTTGGCGGGTTACTACCGTCGCTTTGTGAAAGATTTTTCCAAGCTTGCTAGACCGATGACTCAACTTTTGAATAAAGAGACCAAGTTTGTGTGGACCGAAGCTTGTGAAGGTGCATTCCAAGAGTTGAAGAAGAGGTTGACTACCGCCCCTGTGTTGACCTTGCCCGAGGATGGAGTTGATTTTGATGTGTTTTGTGATGCTTCTAAGATGGGTTTGGGTTGTGTTCTCATGCAAAGTAGAAGAGTTGTTGCCTATGCTTCGCGACAATTGAGAGTTCATGAGGTGAACTATCCCACTCATGATTTGGAGTTAGCCGCCATTGTTCATGCTTTGAAGATGTGGAGACACTACCTCATTGGAGTTCATTGCCGTATCTACACCGATCATAAAAGTTTGAAGTATATCTTCACCCAAAAGGATTTGAATATGAGACAACGACGATGGTTGGAATTGGTGAATGATTACGACATGGAGTTGTTGTATCATGAAGGAAAGGCAAATGTGGTTGCCGATGCCCTTAGTAGGAAGTCTACTCATTCCTTGAGTGCTATTCGTGTGCTCCCCGATGACCTTTGTACCGAGTTTCGTAAATTAGGTTTGCAACTTGTAGAGAGTGGTTTTGATTATCTTGGTGCTATGGTTGCCGAGCCCGTTCTTCACCGTGAGATTCTAGATAGCCTTGTGGACGACGCTACATTTAAAAGTTTTCAAGCCAAGCTTCTTGAAGGGAAAGCAAAGGATTGTGAGATTGATGCTAGAGGTTACCTTCGTTACCGAGGACGCATGTTTGTGCCCGACGCCGTTGACTTGAGAAAGAGAGTTCTAGACGAAGCTCATTTATCCCCTTATTCGATTCACCCCGGAGGAGACAAGATGTATAAAGATTTGAAGTTTCAGTTTTGGTGGCCTAACATGAAGAATGACATCGTGTCATATGTTGGAAGATGTCTTACTTGTCAACAAGTGAAGATTGAGCATAAGAGACCCGGTGGTTTGCTACAACCGTTGGATGTTCCTTTATGGAAGTGGGAGTCCATTTCCATGGATTTTGTGATGGCTTTGCCTAAGACCGTTGGTGGAAAGGATGCCGTATGGGTTGTTGTGGATAGGTTGACCAAGTGTGCTAGGTTCATTCCTATCAAAGAGACTTGGAGTTTAGACCGTCTTGCTAGTGCTTATGTTGAAGAGATCGTTCGTTACCATGGTGTTCCTAAGGAGATCGTTTCGGATCGTGACCCGAGGTTTTGTTCAAGATTTTGGAAAGCTTTGCAAGATGCTATGGGTAGTAAGTTGTTGATGAGTACCGCTTTTCATGCCGCTACCGATGGACAATCCGAGAGGACAATTCAAACTCTAGAAGACTTGTTGCGTGCTTGTGCCCTTGATTTTCATTCTAGTTGGGAGAACAGCTTACCTTTGGTGGAATTTTCTTACAACAATAGTTATCATGCTTCTATCAAGATGGCCCCTTATGAAGCCCTTTATGGAAGGAAATGCCGTAGTCCAATTTGTTGGGACCAAGCAAGTGATGTTCGTGATCTAGGACCCGACAAGTTAGCCGAGACGATTGATCAAGTGAAGCTCATCCGTGAAAGAATGAAAGCCGCCCAAGATCGCCAGAAATCCTATGCCGATGTTCGCCGTCGACCCTTGGAGTTTGAAGTTGGAGATAAGGTGTTCTTGAAAGTGTCCCCGATGAAAGGAGTAAAGAGATTCGGAGTTAAAGGGAAGTTGAGTCCGAAGTACATTGGACCGTATGAAGTGATAAAAAGGATTGGTGCCGTGGCTTACAGATTGGATTTGCCCCCGAGTTTGGGTAAAGTTCATGATGTCTTTCATGTTTCTCAACTTAGGAAGTACATTAGCGACCCTAGTCATGTGTTGCAAAATGAGATTCCCGAGCTTGAGCCTAGTCTTTCCTTCGAGGAGAGACCGATTAAGATTTTGGATAAGAAGGAGAAGAAGCTAAGGAGCAAAGTGGTGCCCTTGGTGAAGGTTTTGTGGAAGTGTGGTGATGTAGAAGAAGAGACTTGGGAGCCGGAGGCTTCCATGCGTGTCAAGTACCCTAGTTTGTTTTCTTAAGGTAATGCCTTTTCGTTTCAAGTTTCGAGGGCGAAACTTTTTAAAAGGTGGGATGATTGTAACACCCCGCACTTTCCTTATATTTTCAAATAAACTTTTAAGCGATTTTTATTAAATAATTTTATTTAAAGCTTATTTTCATAAAATATAGCCGTAGCCATGTAACGGTAATAATAGTGTAGATTTTAATAATATTATTCTCCGACTCGAGTTATAGTAGACTTGGGACGAAAATTCTAGTGGATACCGACTCATTTTGAGTTATTGGGCTTAACTTGACTCATGGGCCTTTTTCCCCTCTTTTCTCTACACAAAACCTCACCTAAACCCTCACAACTTCATCTCCCTCACTTGTAATTTCTGAAATTTCCCAACAACCACCCCACCATTGTTGAACCTTCCCTTACTAACCCTAAAATCACCATATCTCACTCAATTCTTCACCAATCTCGTTCCTTTTCGCGCCATTCTCTTCCTTTTCTCATTTCCCTTGTTTCTAAGGGAGAACTTGGACAACCCGGAGGAGGATAGCTACATCATTGACGAGTCTTTGGAAGATTGAAGTGCAAAAAGGTAACGGTGATGGGTTACTCGACTTTTATGTTAAAATTGTGTGGTTTTATATAGTTATAATCTCATATGTATGTTAAAAGTTGTATCTTTCATGATTGGTGCTAATTTGGTAGTTGAATGTCATGCTTGTTTGCAATTCTCACATGTTTAGATGAAAAGCTCATGTTGTACCCCTTGAATCCGAAAATTCCCCATTCACATGCTTAAATATGTTGTTTTTCCGAGTTAGAATCATGCTAGGATACGTAAACAATTGACAGGAAATGATGTTTGTTGGTTTCAAATGGTTTGGAAATGTTTTTGCATTGAACCCGTGTAGCTGTAGTCCCAGCCGGTGGACCGGCGGCCGGTCTACTGACCGGCTGGGAGTTTCCTGTAAGTTTTGAGCATATTTTAGAAAGGCTGTAGTCCCAGCCGGGTGACCGGCGGCCGGTCTACTGACCGGCTGGGAGTACACTGAGTATTTTAGGTGATTTTGAGTTTTGGCTGTATTCCCAGCCGGGTGACCGGCGGCCGGGTGACCGGCTGGGAGTACACTGAAGGTTTTTTTTGTGTTTTTGGAAATTTGGCTGTATTCCCACTAGGGTGACCGGCAATGGGTGACCTACTGGGAGTGCACTAAAGGTTTTTATGAGTTTTTGAAATTTGGCTGTAGTCCCAGCCGGGTGATCGCGGCCGGTCTACTGACCGGCTGGGAGTGCACTGTAAGTTTTATGGAATTTCTGATTTTGACATGTTTTCCCAGCCGGTGGCCCGGCGGCCGGTACACCACCCGGCTGGGAGTCCCCTGCTTGTTCTATTTCACTTGCGACTTCTAATAATGATTGAGCTATGCATGCATCGTCTTTCCTATCGATAATTGGTTACTTTAAAACTCATTAATGTCATGATCATGCATAGTGGTTATGGTTCTTGTTCGGACCCGAGTGTGACGTTTTACATTGTGAGACTACTCGACATTCCCTATTTATTTGCCCTCGGACATTGGGTCACGGTTAAGTGCCATTGTTTCCGAGTTGGGCTACTTTTCCTTCCGCCTTTTTCGGACCGGGGGTCACGGTTAGGTGACAAGGTTCCGCTTGAGGTTACTCGAGTTTCGGGCACGGTTAGGTGTACCATATTTCGAGTCTTGGATACGATTTGGTATCGTTTGTCGAATCGGGTGTCGTCCATCCCGAGAGTCTGGCCAGGTTTAGACTAGGACCGTATTATGATCGTCGTCCTACCAAGAGGTTGGAGTCTAGAGGGTTGTCTTGTTTGAGTCTATACTTTGTAAATTGTCTTACATGTGAGTCGGGTTGATATGTGACAACTTGATCTAATAATTCTTCTCTCATTTATGCGTAACTACTCTTGTTGTATTTTGTGTGCTAATCATGATCCTCTCGTCATCGTAAGTATTTTACTCTCATGCTTGTTTATTTAATTAAATTCTTAAATTCTTGTATTTTGACATATTGTGGCTGGGAGAACCCTGAGTTACTCCCCACTGACTGTGGCTTTCATATTTATTATGAATGACAGGTTGGTGATGAAGCTTAAGTGGGCAAGACCGTGTGAGCTAGCGAGTTCTTACCTCGGACCTTATTAGTTATTACATAATAGACTCACCTACTCTTGAACTTATGTTAATTCGTGGGATATCTTTTCCCCAATAAATAGACTTGTGTTGTAAACTTAAACTTAACTAACTAAACTTATTTATCGTGTTGGTGATGCCCCGCGTTGGACTTCATTAGAAGTCTTAAAAGTTTTAAAAATCTCGTGTTTCCGCCACGATTTACTAGTTACTTTTAGTTACCTCATCGAGGGGTGTCACACTAAGTCAGTCATCCAAGCTCTCTTCCCGGCCAGCTCCCATCAGTCTCTGAATTACCTGTCAATCTGCTCCCCAATAATTGGATCATCACAGGCGTACACGAATACACGGGGGTCACCACGAAGGCGAGTAGGGAAAACAATGAAACAATAAAATATGATATGCATGCTCCTCCATCACCTCCATCTCCATCTCAACTCATATCTCATATCTCATACCCCGGACAACCCAGCCATACCGATCCCCGGTAGACTATATATATATCGACCGTAGCCGATCTCCACACTTCATTGTTGAGGACACCAGGGCAAGTCCTGCAGAACCCGCCTGGGCCTTATCACAACTCACATCGTATCTCAACATCGTCACTCCTACACCATCCTCCAACTCCAATGCATATGAGATGCTCAACATAAATTAATGCAACACAATATATATATATATATATATATATAAATCACTGAACTGATAAATCATAAAATCATGCCAGTTACTCGATGTTGTGATAACATACTCAATACGATCAATTCAGTCAATCACCTTCCCATATATGAATCATAACGTAGATCAACAACCACAAATCAAGTCAACACAATTAAACAATAATGATAATAAGTCAAGTGTATTTCCCTACCTCAAAGTGCCAACAAATCCAATTAAGCAGTTCAAGCAGTCCATAACATAAAGCAACGAATTTGATTATCGATCCTTCACGAATCCGTCACCTAAAACAATTATAATATTTATAATTACTAACTACTAAATATAGAAATCTCCCAAAATAGAAGCTTTCCCGAATTACAATCCCGACACCAAACTTATGCCCAACTGATAACTAAATAACCCGATTAGTATTTGACCCAACTTCCCAAAATAGAAGGTTACTAAAAATAGAATTTCTTAAAATGGAAACTTTCCCGATATAGTAGCTTTTTCATTTTAACAAAACCCGACTTGAATTACTTAACTGGCTCGGGAATTAAATTAATTAATTAAGCATACGACCAATTAACGAAATATAACGATTAAACTATGACAAAACCCGTTTCGAAACTAAAACAACCCGTCCACAACCACCGTCCCTTCACTCGCATCCCCACGCTCACACGCGCCACCTCTCCACCGTGTCAACCACCAGTCCCAACACCCACTCTGACCCAGCCACCAACGACCACCCCCACTGGGGTCGACTCCCGCCAGCGAGACAAACCAGCGCCGCCATTTGGCCTGGTTCACCACCACACCTCACCAAACACCTCCTGTTCTCTCCTTACCACCACCGCAGCCAACACCTCCTACCCGCCAACTCACCACTGACCTGCTCGCCGTCAGCCCACGAACGCAGACACAGTGGCACCGCCGTCTCGACCTCCCCCTAGTCCACGGTGGTGCCACCCTAACCTAGCCATACCAAACCGCCTGAAAACCCCCTGTTTAAACCCGTCTGCTACCCCTGTCGCTGCCACCTCTCTCTGCCACTAACACCACCCAAAACCACCATAACCACCACCACCACACTCGTCACTAACCACCCTACCCATATACCCCGACGCCAACCACCCTTATCCCCTCCCTAAGACACGAAACAACAACCAATCAACTCGACAGAAATGCGAAATCAGAGAAAAGGGTTGTACTCTTACATTTTTCGCCACCACCACAGCCACCAGGGCCACCCACGGTCGTCGTCAAACACCCTAAAGCCTTCCTTGCTGCGCCGCCAACACCCATACTCTCTCTCTCTCTCTCATTTTGCGTGAAAGCTGATGATTGGTGTTGATGAAGGAGGGAGGCGGGTTGAGGGAGTAGGGTTGTGTAGAGCTAGGGTAAATAGGTTAAAAGTTTAGGTTAGATGGTAAATGGGTCATGGGTAAACGTGATTGGGTAAGTGGGTAAATGTCATGGGTCCGCGTGGTTGTAAAAGAATTAGCTAACGTGACTTCGTTCAGTTAAACCCGTCTCACTTAACTTAGATCGATACAACGCGAGTCAAGTAAAATAATTAACGTAATTATCGACTCAACAATTAACCCGACTTAAATAGTAACATATAAAATGTATAGTAATTAATATATATTAATATCCGTTTAATTGATTATATATAAAACACGGGGTATTACAGTCTTCCCCCCTTAAAATGAACTTCGTCCCGAAGTTCGCTCCCGTACTTAAACAACATAAGGGTATTGTACATCGTACATACGGACGTCACGCATTTCTAACACGGTTAACACACACTTTTGACACATCAATTAACATAACAAACACGAAATGTTACATTCTACCCTCCTAAAAGTAAACTTCGTCCCGAAGTTTAACTCGTCTTTACTTAACCCAACTAACTACGACTAATAACTACCTGAGAACACCAATGTATAACAACTAAATATTCATCTGAGAACACCGTCATCTTCCATCTAAATTCCAATCACAGACTCAAGTAACTCAATAATCATGGTCTCACTGGACCGTAAACGTAACTCGGCACAAAGGCCCCACAACTCATAACTCAATACCAGTAGTTTAACTATACCCTTCTTTTACACCTCAACCAACTAACAGAAGTAGGAGTTAAGCATATAGAACTCATTTGCATAGGTACCCCACAACGAAACATCTACTTGATCAAGACTACCATCTACAAACAAGTGCAATATAAACATTAAGATTTTACAATCCTACCCGACTAGAAACAGGGTTACGTCCTCGTAACCTCTCTTCAATTTTCATATACATATGAAACAACATCATTATCAACCACATGTGACAGGAAAGAACATATGATAAAAGATTGCGCATTAACACTAAGGTCGAAACAAGGTTTTATTATGGAATTAACTGATTCTCAACAAGTAACATTTATTACTAGCTCATGCTTAACTTAAAAACACAACATCAAACTAAAGAACAACAAGAAAGGAACCAAGGTTTACACGGTTTCACCACTAAACAAAATTGATGATCAATTATAGACTATGAACGAGCGAGAGCAAAATCAACAAAACAATTTAAGAACTTCTCACATTACAAACATATCACAGAAAATAGATCTACCACTACCATCCATCACACTCACAGGATCTTATTGACATGTCCGTACAACCATTTACTCACTGGTTTAGGTCACGAATTGGGTCGGTGAATTTAAGCAATCAACTACATACTCATAATTCATATTTTAAATTATAAAAATTGTTTGCACGATATCAATTCTGAAAACATATTTCCCAATAAAAGTAACTACATATGATTTATGACAACAACAACATCACTTTCATATCCCACATATGTTTCACATTTTAGCAATCATATCTTTCAATTGTGTCTAGCAACTTAGTATACTCATTTTCAGCAAAACAAAGATATCGTATAAGTAACTTAGACATATACATTTGCCATCATATACTTTGTAGAACACTAGCTATGATAAAAGATTAACAACTTGAACAGCTTCTCTGATTTGTACGGTTTGAATAATTAGGCAACTCGTAGGCTTAATTAAACGTAACTATAACGACTATCGTTTAAACCAATGCATATCATGTGAATCATCAAAGGGTTATCCTATTATAATTGTCAACATAATTATCATAACAATCTTTATTATAATATAATTGATAGTAACGACTCGAGAATATAGATATGCCAATTGTCGTGTTATATCAACCAGTTTCCTTTATATCACACCCATACAATTGCAAGAATCACTTTAGCATTTCATGACATTGTAATAACGAACATATTCAATAAGGAATAACAACACTGTTTATTATCATGTTATAGGTGTAGGTCCAACTGAAATAATTTAATGCGATGAAGGTAATAAATATAACTATGGGTACACAACTCATATGAAAGACATTAGAACTCAGATGCATCCTACATGTGTGAACATTTAGACATACTCATTACTACCATCCATGTGTAAACATTTGGACATACTTATTATAATTATTCATGCGTGTATATTAGAACAATCAATTAACTTTTAACGCCATCAACTTACCAAGATATAACAATATAGTTTTATATTTACATATATCCGACCACTATGCAAATATGATGCACACACCAGAGACATTACAACATGCCAAATTGTATATAAAATATGCAACAACTGGACTCGTATAAAATATTTCACCCTTGATTAAGAGTCTATTTAAGCTATTCAATTTCACTCATACTATCATGCCAACAATGTTATCAACTAGACTTTAATTTTATCACTTGTTAAGATACACAACTACCGAACATGCGTGCTACTATCATCAGATAAGGACATTATAAATTCACATTACTAAAGCTCATGAATTAACCAAACAATCGTATGAAAATTCAACATAGAACGCACATTTTAAATGTTTTGATTCACGTTGTAACTTCCAAAATTCACGAATAAATAACCGTTCGATTAAAACTTGATTCATATTATTTTTATAAAACACGGAGAGTTAAAAACACAGGGAAAAAAGAATTAGGTCTAAAGCACAAGAATTTCATTTTTAAAGAATTTTACAACTCAGTTGGTCCAAACAAACATGTGACAGCAATTGGTCCAAAACTTGGGTCAGTTTGCAAAACCTACCGTTTAATATAGACATATCAAGAATTTTTCGTGGCTTATCAATTTGAAAACATATACGAATGTTCTGATCGATGGAGTTGGAATTATGCAAAATTTATTAATACGATTTAAATGAGGATTTTTACAAAATCGTTGGTCAAAGCATCATTGCACAGAAACTTCCTGACCACAGCCCACTAAAATATTTATTACTCCCAATCCGTATATCCTATAAGCATGAAACTAACGCCAAATGAACACTAACTCGCGAGGCTATCTCCCATAAAATTTTCATCCATAGGCAATAAACAGAAAAGAAATGACAGTAACGTCAATTAAAGAGTAACATCAAACTAAACGAGTTTCAGCACTACGTCATTCATTTTCTATGTTCCAAACTCTTACAACCATACTATCGATACTAACCAATATTAACTTAAATCTCACACTGTACTTACGTAAACATCTACCCCATAGAATCCCTTCGCATCTCGATCTACTCCTTACATCTAAATCACGATTGCTATGACTAAAACATGCAATTCAACAGTGTTTCTAATTACTATCACAATACTATACTAGCATGGCTTCGGGATCACATAACCGCATATTACTAGGCATAATAGTACTATCAACACATCATTCAATATCCAACTAGGTAACTATCATCGACTCGCAATTATTTTCATACTCACGGCTACCACAACACTTCATTGATTATTAACCTGAACTCGAAAATTTTATTTCTCATTTCCACAACATCATATGATCACGTCATCATTCATACAAAATACTTACCGTAGCGTTATCCTGCAGAAGGGTTAGAATATATGGATCTCGAGGTATACATCAACTCTTTTATGCAATAATCAATGTATCGATCAGTGAACACTTAGGCAATGATATAGGAATTTCATGTTCAACCTCAAGCAACTTTTCTACCCTTTCTCTCATATACACTCAGGGCTTCCGGGTCAAACTGAGAGGGCCACTGGTTCGGTGTGAGGGGGCCCCTAACTCATACCTTACCTTAGTGTGCTCCTAACAGTTCTATCCCGGGGTTCATTTTAATTAGACACATCCTATGTTCATTGGGCTCATTGGTTTAGGCCTGAGGATCGTTCTCTCTGATACCACTTTGTAACACCCCCATTTATATAAGGGCCTGAACTAGGACTCCTCAGATAAATGACGGTGTTACCATCTCGAAACCCGAGGCGAGAGATAACAAAGGAAAGAAACACAAGACTTTATTAAAATGTTTATAGCGAGATTACAACTGGAATTAAAACAAAGCCTCCAAAAATATGACCAAAAGATACGATCGATAAAACTACTAATAAGACTAAGGTGGGCTAGGCACTAAGTCGGTCATCCAAGCTCTCTTCCCGGCCAGCTCCCATCGATCTCAAATACCCGTCAATCTGCTCCCCAATAATTGGATCATCACAAAGTACACGAATACACAGTGGTCACCGAAGGCGAGTAGTAGGGAAAACAATGAAACAATAAAATATGATATGCATGCTCCTCCATCACCTCCATCTCCATCTCAACTCATATCTCATATCTCATACCCCGGACAACCCACCATACCGATCCCCTAGACTATATATATATCGACCGTAGCCGATCCGCCACCGCACTGAGGACACCAGGGCAAGTCCCGCAAACCCGCCTGGCCTTATCACAACTCACATCGTATCTCAACATCGTCACTCCTACACCATCCTCCAACTCCAATGCATATGAGATGCTCAACATAAATTAATGCAACACAATATATATATATATATATATATATATATATATATATATATATATATATATATATATATATATATATATATATATAAAAAATCAACAACCGATAAATCATAAAATCATGCCGATTACTCGATGTTGTGATAACATACTTAATACGATCAATTCAGTCAATCACCTTCCCATATATGAATCATAACGTAGATCAACAACCACAAATCAAGTCAACACAATTAAACAATAATGATAATAAGTCAAGTGTATTTCCCTACCTCAAAGTGCCAACAAATCCAATTAAGCGATTCAAGCGATCCGAACATAAAGCAACGAATTTGATTATCGATCCTTCACGAATCCGTCACCTAAAACAATTATAATATTTATAATTACTAACTACTAAATATAGAAATCTCCCAAAATAGAAGCTTTCCCGAAATACAATCCCGACACCAAACTTATGCCCAACTGATAACTAAATAACCCGATTAGTATTTGACCCAACTTCCCAAAATAGAAGGTTACTAAAAATAGAATTTCTTAAAATGGAAACTTTCCCGATATAGTAGCTTTTTCATTTTAACAAAACCCGACATGAATTACTTAACTGGCTCGGGAATTAAATTAATTAATTAAGCATACGACCAATTAACGAAACATAACGATTAAACTATGACAAAACCTGTTTCGAAACTAAAACAACCCGTCCACAACCACCGTCCCTTCACTCGCATCCCCACGCTCACACGCGCCACCTCTCCACCGTGTCAACCACCAGTCCCAACACCCACTCTGACCCAGCCACCAACGACCACCCCCACTGGGGTCGACTCCCGCCGACGAGACAAACCAGCGCCGCCATTTGGCCTGGTTCACCACCACGCCTCACCAAACACCTCCTGTTCTCTCCTTACCACCACCGCAGCCAACACCTCCTACCCGCCAACTCACCACTGACCTGCTCGCCGTCAGCCCACGAACCCAGACACAGTGGCACCGCCGTCTCGACCTCCCCCTAGTCCACGGTGGTGCCACCCCAACCTAGCCATACTAAACCGCCTGAAAACCCCCTGTTTAAACCCGTCTGCTACCCCTGTCGCTGCCACCTCTCTCTGCCACTACCACCACCCAAAACCACCATAACCACCACCACCACACTCGTCACTAACCACCCTACCCATATACCCCGACGCCAACCACCCTTATCCCCTCCCTAAGACACGAAACAACAACCAATCAACTCGACAGAAATGCGAAATCAGAGAAAAGGGTTGTACTCTTACCTTTTTCGCCACCACCACAGCCACCAGGGCCACCCACGGTCGCCGTCAAACACCCTAAAGCCTTCCTTGCTACGCCGCCAAAACCCATACTCTCTCTCTCTCTCGTTTTGCGTGAAAGCTGATGATTGGTGTTGATGAAGGAGGGAGGCGGGTTGAGGGAGTAGGGTTGTGTAGAGCTAGGGTAAATAGGTTAAAAGTTTAGGTTAGATGGTAAATGGGTCATGGGTAAACGTGATTGGGTAAGTGGGTAAATGTCATGGGTCCGCGTGGTTGTAAAAGAATTAGCTAACGTGACTTCGTTCAGTTAAACCCGTCTCACTTAACTTAGATCGATACAACGCGAGTCAAGTAAAATAATTAACGTAATTGTCGACTCAACAATTAACCCGACTTAAATAGTAACATATAAAATGTATAGTAATTAATATATATTAATATCCGTTTAATTGATTATATATAAAACACGGGGTATTACAGAAGTAGTAGAATGCTCCGTCTCAACGTCAAGTATACTCAAGTCTTCTACTTGACCCACTTCTTTATGAAACTTTCGTCGGTAGAGAAAAGTCTTCTCTGGCTCGGGAACTATTAGAAGAATCTCGGACCTAGTTGACCTGGGCATACACGAAACTAACAAGAAAAGTGTGAGAACGGTCTCAAGGAACTAGGTTCCCTGAGACAAAAAGACAAGATAAACAAAAACAAACAAGAAAATTGTTGTCTCCTCGGCAACTGCGCCAAATTGGATAAGGCTAAAGTCGTATCACCAATATCAAAATGAATCTATCTCAGTACTAACAAAATAGCTAGTGGTAAGACAGGTATCGAATCCACAGGGAGGCGATAATAATCAGTTTGCTAATATTTAAAGTGTCTTAAAGGTAACAAACTCTGGGGGTTTTGGTTTGTTTGTTTTCTATCAACTAATAGCAAGTAATTAAAAGGTGTATAACAATAATATTAAAGAGTATAGGATTCCGGTTCACTAGGTCGACTATATGGGGTTTCTTAATCAATTTCTAGGTTAATCAAATTATCTAAGGTCACAAGATTGATTAATTTTATTATGTCCTTTAGATCAAGTCTAACATGCAATCGCTAATATTAAACATAATCTATTTGATTATCGCAGCCTATATTAATTCTAACCCTGTCAGTGAAAGTATTAAATCGCTAAACTAAATATCAACTCATGCCTAAATCAATAAATTAGAATAAGAACAATAATCAAACGATAATTCATGTGATATTACTAAAAATCAATTAATATTCCCTTTCTAATCAACCTAGATCCCCTTAATCCTAGATGAAGAATTTAGCAACTCATATTGAATTCAACAACAACAATAAATATGGATGATAGCATAATTGAAGACATTAAATATTAACAATAAAAAAAAGCATAAAACTTGAATGATTAATTAATGAAGTACGATTAGTACCTTATTAATTAACAATTAAAGATTAAGAACAAAGTATGAATGCCAAAGTATGTTTCCAGCCATCCAAAAGTAATAAAAAGCGTAACCTAATAAATCCCACGAGTTTAGAATATATAATACAAACAAGACGTGTTTTAGGAAATTAAGGAAATAAGTCTATCAAAGAGGTTCCTCGATCGAGCCTTCACGCTACTCGATCGAGGATAGTTACTCGATCGAGCCCACTTTATACTCGGTAGAGGAACCAGAATTACCAGCTTGATTTCTTCTTTACTTCTCTTCTCATCTTCAAGTCTCCTCGTTTCTCGTGCCATGCTTCGTGTATTCCACTATGCCATAACCACAATTCTCATCTTAACTCGATTCACCTCGTAATGCGTTATTTCTGCATTAAAACATAAAGTAGCGACAGTATCGACAATTCACTATAAAAAGCATATAAATGATGTAATAGGCACGAAAACGGTATATAAATCAACATAAAAGGAGTTATAAAAGTGTATATTATGTGAGTCATTTTAGAGCATATTTTGTCCCCGAATTAGCCTCGTTCCTATGCTTTTTAGTGCATAATTGGGTCATTTACTATCTTTAGTATTTCGTTTTGCATATTCTTTGAGGTTTTGATCCCTTGGTAGGAAAGGAGTAAGAACCTTGCATTTTCATGGCAAAATGGAGCTAAATTGATCGAATCTAATGACCAAGCATCAAAGTGAAGACAAGACTAGAAGGCCTATGTAAATAATGAAGTAAATGGGCAATGATGAGAAGATCCTTGTATCTCCAACAAGATCCTTGAGGATTGTTAGAGAAACAAAAGAAGAGAAGCTGTTTGGCTAACAATCCGGGTGTCGCAGTACACGGGACGAGCGTCCTGGCCTACTACAATACGAGCGTCCCATGGCCAATCCGCTCGTCCTAGTCCCTCTCAATCCGAGCGTCGCCCTCACCAATCCGCTCGGATTCCTTTCCAGTGCAGACCGTCCCTCAGCCAAGCCGTTCGGGACCAGCGTACTCCATGAAGACCACCAAAACGGATATGCGCATCTCCCTCGAGAGTCCTCAACTTTTCTTAAGGGTCTTAATCATCATTTAAGCCCTTAGTAACCTTAATTTATGTGCCTAATCCTTAGTATAAATACCCCATTGTACTAATTAGATTATCATGTCCTTCATATACTCTTTTTATTTTATTCTAATCTCATTTTAATCTTATAATCAACTCTTAATTAAGCATTAATACAAATCTCATTTCCTTAATTTCTCTTTTGTTCATCATTTATTTTTGGTAATTGAAGATTATTTGGGTATTATTGGGAGATTGACAACCTTCCATCAATCATCAAGTACTTCAATTATTCTTTGCTTATTATTTTGGAATCATCATTAGGTATAAAATTCTCTCTTAATCCTTGTTTTAATTATTGTTAATCATTTCTATTCATTCATCATGTTTTGCCTTGTTAATATGATTGACAACCTTGTTAGCATGTTAAACTTGATAATGAATGAGTAGTCTCTTAACTAGGTTTAATGGGGAATTAGGGGAAACCAACATGGGGGATGATTCATGCTTAATCTAATATGTTCACATAATTTATTTGCTTGCTTGTTGTTATCTCAACTTATGCACATGTTATGTTTGATGAAATGCGAGCCTATTAATCCTTGAATTTTTTACCCATCACTTACATATTCAATGAGACTTGTAAGACATAAACAACTCGAGTCTCATTAGACCATGCATATAGTCCGACCAAAAATGGCGCCGTTGCCGGGGACGGTGTTAACTTTATTTGATTTTCTTTGATTGTTCTTAGTTGTGTCTTTCCTTGCCTTGGGGAAGTAAAACTCCTCAAGGTTTGTTCAAATTGTTTTCAAGTTGTTTGATATTTTGCATGTCTAGAAGATCACAAGGTAACTTGTTACCCATTGATCACGAAATTAAAAGAACTTTGACCAACAATAGAAGACTTGCTAGAAATACTTTGAGTGGTATTGGTGAGGTTGTGAATATTCAACCAAATAATATTGAGTTCATCAACCCTTTTGCAAGAGAAGGAGAGGAGAACCCACCACAAAATCAACCACAAAATCAACCCACAATACCTAAATTTTCATCACACTCCGTACCAACCGAGGAGAACCTACCAAATGGTACTCCCATACAACAACATTTGACTGGTAATTTCATTGCAAAATCCGCATTTATCCAATTACTCGAAAGAAGCCAATTTGGACGGATGCCTTGTGAAGACCTTCATTCTCACATGGAGACTTTTTGTGACTATTTGTAAGAAATGTAGATCTATATACACTAACATATTCATATATGTTTATAAATTAATTTTTCATAAAATTAAAACGGATTTTATGCATGCAAACAATAATATAAAAGGAGAGAAATAATGTCCTTACATTGATGATTCGGTTTTATAGGGCACAAAAGAAATCTCCTTTTCTTTTGTTCTTGAGCTTTCCCTTATGGATGAACAAGATCTAAGTGTAAGATCTCTCCCTAAGCTTTATACCCAAGGCTTTCTCTTAATCTAATTAATATTATTTGATCTAGTATAATATTAATCTTATGAAAAATTGAACCAAAAATAGTTGGTATTTTTGCTCCTAAAACCGGGTAGAGGAGAAGAGATTTTGGAGTAAATAATCTCTCTAGTTTATCATAAAATGTAGAGAGGTAATTATCTTTCTCACACTAGAATATTATCAATGTAATTGAATGAATAATTTTAGAGAAGAAAACTCTCTAAATGCTAAAGGAAAACCGGTGGGGAGAGGGCTTTTAGGGGAGCCAATGCATGCCCATATTTGTCTTCACAAGGTGAGTAGGCTTGCATGGCTACTTTTAGCTTTTCATAATTATGTTTTCTATTTAAAATATAAACACAATTTAACCCTAAAACTCCTCTAATATTTCGGCCCACTTGAGATAATATGGATTCCATATTATTTTTGTCAAATGTCAATATGTCACATGTCACATGTAACATAAATAGTTATGTATTTTTAACATATTAAAAATCAACGTATTAATAAAAATACGTCATATACAAAAATCGACTTAGTAATTTCATAATTACTTGTGCCAAAATATTTTACCGTTTATAAATCGCATTTATAATAATTCATTCAAATCTAATTGTTTCTTCAAACAATAATTTCATCCGAGTAATGATACAATTCGATTACTCAGACCGTATCTCATTTAATCATATTTCAATTTGATACGTATATTTTACTTCCAAAATCGTCCGTCAATTTTTCAAGTAATTTAATTAACTCGTAACATTATACGATTAATTAAATGATCAATTAAGAGTATTGCCCTTTAGGTATGACCTAGGGGGTCAATCGATCACCACCGTCACACGACGAATGTCAAACTCTAGTCACCAATCATTACCGATATATGTTGACCATTGATAACAATATTACATCCCAATTGTATTCTTTAAAATGAGATTTAATAATGATATTTAAATCATGTGATCGCACTATTGTTGAGGACACATTTCCCAACAATCTCCCACTTGTCCTCGACAAGTGTGCGTCACCAATTCTCTTGTCCTATTACTATCTCCCACTCAATGCAAGGTGTCTTTCGGTCGTACTTGCAAGTGATCATATCGAGAGTGGTTTCCTCGATCTGGAGAATAACCGATTGACCGGACTTATCTATCATAGATACTTTCCGAGCGTGGCCACGCATTTCCAGTTCACTACTCCTCGAGTGGCCCTGAGATATTGTTATAACCCTGACAAGGGGTGGACAATTCCTATCGCACTCATTCCCTTCGACTAGCCACAGCCATCATAACCCAAAATATGCCCATTTGACCCCATTTACGAAGGTCGTAGTAACACAAATCAAAGTTAATCTGAAACTGTGCCATCTTAGGCGAATAGTCTTTAGTCAAAAGAATCGACTCATTAGAATACTATAGTAGCTCTCGCCACGACCAGGCTATATAAATTTGCCGAACTCTATAAGCGGTCATTAGGCCCGACAAAAATGTTCCTAAACAGTCTGCCTATGTGATCGACTAGTCATCTCACATGACTCTATGGCACTTGAACTTGCCATCAATCGCCTCACACTCTAGTCACTTCGAGACGTCACCTCATACAAGTGACTATGGGCAAATACTATGTTAATCCGTGTTCACTTTAACGGGGTTCAATTGTCTCTACAACCCGTACGGATGTAACAAAGTATAAATTAAAGATAAAAGACAAATGTGATTATGAACATGAACAAAAACAACACTTTTATTTCATTTCAAAATCTAACCGAAATTTGGTACACGTTTAAGTCCCATGGACGTAACATGTCCATCATGCTTAGCCTGCGATAAAGGCTTGGTGAGCGGATCGGCTATGTTGTCATCCGTCCCAACCTTACAAATCGCAATTTCCTTTCTTTCAATGAAATCTCTTATTACATGATACTTTCTAAGTACATGTCTAGATCTATTACTAGACTTCGGCTCCTTAGCTTGGAAGATCGTCCCACTATTATCACAATAGAGAGTGATGGGATCATTAGCGGTAGGTACTACTTTTAGACCTTCCGTGAATTGCTTGATCCACATGGCTTCCTTGGCAGCTTCTGATGCTTTGCTATGTACTCACCTCCGTTGTCGAATCCGCGGTTCTGACTTCCTTGAAGCTTCTCCATTTTACGGCACCACCATTGAGCATGAAAACAAAACCACTTGTGATTTCATGTCATCTCTATCTCTGTTTGAAAACTTGAGTCCGTGTATCCAAAAAGAACACGCAACTCGGTGTCTCCTCCAAACACAAGGATAGAATCCTTAGTTCTTCTCAAGTACTTAAGGATGTTCTTGACAAAGAATCCAGTGACTCTCACTGGATTTCCTTGATATCTACTCGTCATGCTCAAGGCATACGAGACATCTGGACGTGTGCATATCATGGCGTACATGATTGATCCAACAATGGAAGCATAAGGGATCAACTTCATGCGTTCAACATCATGGGGCTCGGAGGGAGATTGAGTCTTGCTCAATATCGTCCCGGTTACCATAGGTACCAAACCCCTTTTGGATTTGTCCATGCTGAATCGTCGAAGAATCTTATCAACATAAGACTCTTGACTTAGTGCCAATATCCTCTTGGATCTATCTCTATAGATCCGGATACCTAATATGCGTTGTGCCTCTCCTAAATCCTTCATTTGGAAGTGGTTACCTAACCACTTCTTAAACGAAGACAACATTGGAATATCATTTCCAATGAGTAGTATGTCATCGACATACAAGATTAGGAACACAACATTGCTCCCACTAAATTTCATGTATAAACATGGTTCCTCAACATTTCGAGTGAAACCATTTTCCTTTATCACATGATTGAATCGATGATTCCAACTTCTAGATGCTTGCTTAAGACCATAAATGGATCTCTTAAGTTTGCACACTTTGTTAGGATTTTTAGAATCAACAAAACCTTCGGGTTGTATCATGTACACCTCCTCTTCTAAATGCCCATTTAGAAAAGCGATTTTGACATCCATTTGCCAAATTTCATAATCATGAAATGCGGCGATCGCTAACAAAATCCGTATGGATCTTAGCATGGCTACGGGGGCGAAGGTCTCATCATAATGGAGACCTTGGACTTGGGTAAATCCTTTTGCCACTAGCCTAGCTTTGTAGACATCGTCATGTCCTTCTATGCCATTCTTGACTTTGAATATCCATTTGCATTGAAGGGGTCTTGCCCCTTTAGGCAAATCTACCAAGTCCCAAACTTGGTTTTCAAGCATAGAATCCATTTCGGACTTCATGGCTTCAAGCCATAAGGTGGAATTAGGACTAGAGATTGCGGCCTTGTAGGTGGCGGGCTCGTCACTTTCCATAAGCAACACATCGAGTGTTCCATCTTCCTCGATAAGTCCCACATATCGATCGGGATGGCGAATTACTCGGCCCGTCCTTCTTAGTGGAGGAGGTACTACCGCGTTAGACGACGAAGGAACATCTTCTTGCGTCTCTACCTCGGTTTGTGGCTCTTGAACTTCATCAAGTTCAAAATTTCTCCCACTCTGTCTCTTAGAAATAAATTGACTTTCTAAGAAGACAGCCTCACTAGACACAAACACTTTGTTTTCTTGAGGTTTGTAGAAGTAGTATCCTCGACAATGCGAGGGGTAACCTACAAAGGTGCATTTTTCGGATCTTGGGGCAAGCTTATTGTCGGCTTTAGTTTTGACGTAAGCATCACATCCCCAAATCCTCATATAGGATATATTGGGAACCTTTCCCGTCCACATCTCATATGGAGTCTTTTCGGTGGATTTAGTGGGACTATTGTTCAAAGATCTAATTGCGGTTTGAAGCGCAAATCCCCAAAACGAGTTCGGTAACTCGGTTTGGCTCATCATGGATCGAACCATATCAAGTAGGGTTCGATTCCTCCTTTCGGCAACACCATTGAGTTGTGGTGTTCCTGGTGGAGAAAGTTGTGATATAATACCACAACCTTTCAAGTGTGAATCAAATTCAAGGCTTAGGTATTCACCACCACGATCGGAACGTAGTGCTTTTACCTTTTTGTTCAATTGGTTCTCTACTTTGTTTTGAAATTCCTTGAATTTCTCAAACGCTTCACTCTTATGTTTCATTAAATAGACATGCCCATGTCTACTTAAGTCATCGGTGAAGGTTATAAAGTAGTCATAATTACCACGAGCGGTGATACTCATTGGTCCACACACATCGGTGTGTATGAGTCCCAATAGCTCACTAGCTCGAGTCCCTTTACCACTAAAAGGATTACGAGTCATTTTGCCAAGTAGGCAATATTCGCATGTACCAAATGATTGATAATCAAATGGTGTAATCACATTAGTAGAAATTAATCTTTTGATGCGATTCTCGTTTATGTGACCTAATCGACAATGCCAAATGAACGCTTCACTTGGGTCACTTGTTTTGAGTTTCTTTGATTGAATGTTATAAATATCATTTGTCGGATTTGAGGTCTCTAAAATGTAAATGCCATTTATGGAAGAAGCTTGGCCAATAACCAAATCATTCCTAGAAATAGAGCAACGATTGTTCTTAATGACAAAACAAAAACCGTCCATGTCTAGCATGGCGATTGAAATAATGTTTTTAGAGAGTGTAGGAACATAAAAACAATTATGCAAATACAACTCAAAACCGTTTGGCAAAGCTAGAACATAAGTTCCTTTGGATTCGGCCGCTACCCGAGCTCCGTTTCCAAGGCGTAGATCCACATCTCCCTTGCTAAGCCTCTCCACATCTCTTAAACCCTGTAAATGATTACAAAGGTGAGAACCACAACCGGTATCTAGTACCCATGTCGTAGTGGAAGTATAATTTATATCAATAACATAAATTTCTTTAGGAATTGTACCTTTCGGAGTAATGAGTCCCTCCCTTATATTTCGCAAATACATAGGGCAATTCCTTAGCCAATGTCCCATGCCATAGCAATAATGGCACTCATCATTAACTTGCTTGAAGTTCTTGATTTTCTTTCCCTTCTTCTTGAACCTCTTGCCCTTTGAAGCAAGAACTTGATTGCTAGAGCTCCCACTAGCTTTGGCATCTTTATCTTCCAGAGACAAAGACCCTATAGATTGTGTGAGGTAGTCTTCCTGAGACGGACTCACACGAGGTCTAGTAGTAGGTGGTTTAGAAGAAGTGATGAAATTAAGGTTTCCATCCGAACCTATCCCAAAATGAAGTTCTCTAGTTGTATCGAAATTATTGTTGGAGCATACGTCGTCAAGAACATGGTGATATGACTCAATAGTAATAGGTGCGGTAGCATTTGATGGATTCATTGTAATTCACTACAAATATGGAGGAAAGGAAATATTAACATTTGTCCTTTTTAAATCATACTTGCAAATTAACAAGATATGAACATTTATATAGTGACCTCTACCCAACTATAGTAAATGATTCCAAGATCCAAATTCATATTAACTTGGGCACGGTATGGCCGATGAAACCCTTATCAATATAACTCGGTGGATTAACGTTTTAATCGATTCTACTTTTAGAACTCTTGGTCGATAAAATTACTCTAATATTTATCTATAGCCCGGAACACATGCAACTACGGTCGCGAATACTTCCGTTGAGCTCAATCCAAATTTCGAATAAATGTGTCCATGATCCAAGTCCACATCAACTTGGGCACGGTATGGCCGATGAAACCCTCATTAACATGAACTCGGTGGATTAACATTCATCACCCACTTCCCCTACGTAACAAGGTTTGTACCCCGGTAGGGCCGAGTGCACTCCCTCGCGAAATAGGTTTTCATGGTTTCTACTATTTGGTAAGGCTATGTCTCAATTGTTTGTTTTAGCGAGAGGTCATGTCAATTTATTATCTATCACGTTTTTAGTGAACTAAAGCGGTGAACTACGATAATTCGAATTGACACGGTCGATAAACTCGATAAAATAAGGATGCATGTTTTAGTTATGGCGATTTAGCGATGCATGCGACATAAAATAAAATGCAAGCATAAAGATAAATAAATCCTAGTATGGCCTTTCCTAAAATAGAAAAACTATTAATCTATTACAAATTCGGAAACCAACTCCATTGGTCCCTTGAACTTCGGTTGTGGCACGCATCTCGAGGTAACACCGTCTTTATGTATCGCCATTCTTGAAGTAATCCGTCTTTTGGAACTCCGGAATGAATAAAATTACATAATAAATTACATAATTTCCTATTATACATTTGTAACTAAAATAAAATAAATCTATTAAATTACAAAACGGTGATACGAGATCACAATAAAATTACAACCGAATCGATATTCCCATACATTTCGGGCAATATCAATTAAAATCTAAGGCCATACTAAGTAAAAATTACATAATTCAAAATTACATAAATTAAAATTATGACAATCATAAAGGAAAAATGCAGCATTATAATATGTATGAACATGCTCAATTTTATGCTAAATCGCCTTTTAATTAGCCAATATCGTATATTACTCGGTTTTTACGGATTTGCGTGATTTCAACATTTTATAATCACAAAAATACATAAACTCATATTTATGCATAAGTTAATTACCCTAACCTCTTAGGACTCAAAATATAGTCTCCACTAGTAATTTGACCATAATTAACTTTTATTTACAAAATTGTTCATAATTGGACCAAAAATACAAAAATAAGCTATTAAACTTCAAATAAATCAAAAAATTTCAAATAAATTCAAAATTTGAAATTTGAAATTTAAATTCATGAACATTCTGGAAAAATTCCATGACACTCATAATGTTCAAAATCTTAGATTAAAAATTTCGAAATTTTTCCGGAAAAACAATGTTGCGGTTTATCGATTTTTAATAAAATAATCATAAAAACATGGAAAAATTATTTTCATTAACTTTTCAATTTTAGATCTGAAAAATATAATAAAATGCAACATTAGACGTTTTTCCTAAGTCATAGATTATGTTTTATTAATTTTCCACTAATAATGACACTATTTATGCTATTTTTCTTCAAAAATTCATAAATCAAGCAAAAAGACTTCTTTATAGCCAATAATTTTACACACATCTTGTAAAATTGCATGTGACAACATATTAATTTTCTATAACCAGATTCGAAATTTAACTCATATTAACCTATTTTTCACTTAAATTCGAATTTAATAATGAAAAATTCATTTTTCGAGCATAACAAGTCCAAAAATTATGAAAATTTACAGGTTATCTCAAAATAATATATGTGACAACATATCCAAAAACCAAGTGAAAATTCGAAGTATAGCTAATTTTAGACCAAAAATGACATTTTTACTCGTAAAATCACATTTAAATGCCATTATTGTAAATTATGAACAATAAAAATCCGAAAAATTAACCAAAATATCCTAAAACATTTTAGGACCAGAAATATTAACATGCATGGATTAATTTCGTGATATATCATAATAACACAAAATTTACAAGTTTTATATGTTACTCTTTATAACTCGGAAAAACTTTTAACCGATTTGCATGCAAACAACCGTGGCTCTTGATACCGATTGTAAGAAATGTAGATCTATATACACTAACATATTCATATATGTTTATAAATTAATTTGTCATAAAATTAAAACGGATTTTATGCATGCAAACAATAATATAAAAGGAGAGAAATAATGTCCTTACATTGATGATTCGGTTTTATAGGGCACAAAAGAAATCTCCTTTTCTTTTGTTCTTGAGCTTTCCCTTTTGGATGAACAAGATCTAAGTGTAAGATCTCTCCCTAAGCTTTATACCCAAGGCTTTCTCTTAATCTAATTAATATTATTTGATCTAGTATAATATTAATCTTATGAAAAATTGAACCAAAAATAGTTGGTATTTTTGCTCCTAAAACCGGGTAGAGGAGAAGAGATTTTGGAGTAAATAATCTCTCTAGTTTATCATAAAATGTAGAGAGGTAATTATCTTTCTCACACTAGAATATTATCAATGTAATTGAATGAATAATTTTAGAGAAGAAAACTCTCTAAATGCTAAAGGAAAACCGGTGGGGAGAGGGCTTTTAGGGGAGCCAATGCATGCCCATATTTGTCTTCACAAGGTGAGTAGGCTTGCATGGCTACTTTTAGCTTTTCATAATTATGTTTTCTATTTAAAATATAAACACAATTTAACCCTAAAACTCCTCTAATATTTCGGCCCACTTGAGATAATATGGATTCCATATTATTTTTGTAAAATGTCAATATGTCACATGTCACATGTAACATAAATAGTTATGTATTTTTAACATATTAAAAATCAACGTATTAATAAAAATACGTCATATACAAAAATCGACTTAGTAATTTCATAATTACTTGTGCCAAAATATTTTACCGTTTATAAATCGCATTTATAATAATTCATTCAAATCTAATTGTTTCTTCAAACAATAATTTCATCCGAGTAATGATACAATTCGATTACTCAGACCGTATCTCATTTAATCATATTTCAATTTGATACGTAAATTTTACTTCCAAAATCGTCCGTCAATTTTTCAAGTAATTTAATTAACTCGTAACATTATACGATTAATTAAATGATCAATTAAGAGTATTGCCCTTTAGGTATGACCTAGGGGGTCAACTGATCACCACCGTCACACGACAGTAATGTCAAACTCTAGTCAGCCAATCATTACCGATATATGTTGACCAGTTGACAGTAACAATATTACTTCCCAATTGTATTCTTTAAAATGAGATTTAATAATGATATTTAAATCATGTGATCGCACTATTATTGAGGACACATTTCCCAACACTATTGTGATGCGATTTCTCAAACCGGAGTGACTCATGACCAAATTCGATGGGTCTTATTTCCTTTTTCTTTGATTGGTACCGCGAAGCAATGGTTAAAGAGCCTTGATAGGGCTACTCTTGGTATTGACTCTTGGAAGAAATTGGCACTTGCTTTATACAAAATTCTACCCTCCGGAAAAGACTAACATGCTAAGAGCCCAAATCACGGGATTCAAACAAAGGGACGAAGAATATTTGTATGAAGCTTGGGAGCGATTCAGAGGAACGTTTCGCTCATGTCCTCATCACAGACTTAGCGAGTGGTTCTTGGTACAAAAATTTTGGAATGGTCTTTATGAAGACTCCCGAAACATTCTCAATATGGGATAAAATGGTATGTTTACCGAAGTTGACGATAATCAAACATGGAACAAGATTGAGGAAATGGCGATCCATAACTCACAATATAGTAGACCTCGGAAGGCTACTAGAGGAGGAAAGCATGAAGTGGACTCTATTACTCAATTGGGTGCTAAACTTAGTGCTCATATTGATACCATCAACTTGAAGTTTGAGAAGGCTATGGCTAAGCTTGAAGAAGCCTCCAAATCACCTAAGCAACATGTTAATGCCATGGTGGCATCTTCATCAATTCCAAGTGGAATATGTGAGAGTTGTGGAACTTTGGGACATGACCAAAGTGAATGTAGGGGAACAAGTGAATGCTTTCCAAGCATACAAGAGTGGTACCCCTTATTCCAATTATTACAATGAAAACACCAAATTCCATCCCAACCTCTCATACAAGAGCCAAAATGTTCAAAAGCCTCAAACAACATACACCCCACCTCCAATGAGAAACCAAAATCAAAGACCCACTGACATAAAAAAAATGAACCCTAAGGAGGCGATCTCCTTCATCACCTAGGGCTTCCATTTCTTTCAAAAATTCTTCTTCAGATCTTGCATATGGCACGTAATTCGTCCGCAAAAACTATTCAAAAACGCTTTAGTAGGATTGGTAAGATACAAACTCAACGCAGAGAATCGTTTTCACAAAGGTTGAACAAGGGCAAGGGACCTTCTGAGACTGATGAGGTACGTAGCAAAAGCCTGCATGAAATCAATGGCATTCCTGGATTGTCATTTGAAGATGAAGATTCTATTGCAGAAAACTCTAAATGGATAACTAAACGTGGAAAAAAGGCAAAGCAACTTGTTGAGGAGGAGGAAGAGGTATGTTTAGACAATTTGATACAGTTCTCATCTGATGATACTAAGGACGAGATTTCATACTTGAATAATGCTGTCGTTTGCTTTGTTCTTGGGGCGAATCCTCCTTGGGATGTGTTACACGGCTATATTCATCGAATATGGGGAAAATATGGCATAGATAAGGTTTCATTCCTTCCAAATGGAGTTTTTTTGGTTAGGCTTAAAGAAACTAAAGGCAAGGAGACTGTTTTGACTGCGGGTTATCACATGTTTGATAACAAACATCTGATTGTAAGGCCTTGGAAGGAGGATATTGAGTTGACAAAGGAGGACGTTAAAGTTGTTCCTGCATGGATTAGGTTACATGAACTCCCTTTAAGATTCTGGGGAAAATGGTTACCTACCATAGCAGGATTGGCTGGCAAGTATGTCAAATCTGATCAAGCCACCAATGACAAAACAAGGCTTGGATTTGCTCGTGTTATGATAGAATTGAATGTAGGTCAGAAATGCCCTAAGCAGGTGAAATTCATGGATGAGGCAGGTGCAGTGGTTTCAATAAAAAATAAATATGAATGGAGACCAGATATCTGTCTTAAATGTAAGGGTATTGGCCACACAGGGGATCAATGTAGGAAGACTGATTTAACAGTTAAAAAGAAATATGTTACCAAACAAGTATGGCAGCCAGTTGCACCTGTTGCTGCTACAACTACTGAATCAGTTGATGTGGCTACTGATGAGCTTGCAACTAGTACGAATGCAACTGTGACAGAACCAGTAGCTATGACAGTTACTGAGCCTGAACAGGCTACTGAACTGGTAGTAGTTGACAGTCCTGAGCACACTCCTATTAAACAAGCTATAGTGCAGCAGGAAGAACCTGATAGTGTTAAAACAACAGGTAAAACTTATCTGCAAGCACTAGATGGTTCATTAACCCCTAAAAGTGGGATAGGTACAGGTACTCTTTCTCCAAATGCCCCCAATGCATAATTTAGGGTTTTGGAATGTTAGAGGTCTCAATAGTGTACATAAACAGAGAGAAGTTAAGTGGTTTATTCATAATAAGGGAGCTGGTCTTTTTTGCTTATTAGAAACCAAAATCAATAATAATAATGTTTTTAATATTGCTAATAATATGCTGGATGGCTGGAGTGTCACTACCAATTGTCATTATCATAAAGGAGGTAGGGTGTGGATTCTTTGGCAGCCAAGCTTGTTTGATGTGCAGATATTGCAATATGATGCACAGTTTATTCATACCAAAGTACATTCCAGGGTCAGTCAACATGACTTCTACTTGACCATGATTTATGCTTTCAATGAGGGTTGTGATAGACTTGATCTCTGGCAAAAGTTGGAGGTTATCAATCTCAACTGTACTGGTCCATGGGCCTTAGTTGGGGATTTTAATACTGTACTGAGTCCCGATGAGAGACTGGGAGGTAATACCAAACAGGAGGATATGGATGATTTTATCAATTGTATGGGAACTTGTGGCATGACTGATATTGCTTCCACTGGTGCTTTGTTTACATGGAACAATAAGCAAGACTATTCTACCAGGATTTATAGTAGACTGGATAGATTTCTGGTTAATCAAGCTTGGCTAGATATTTATCCTGATATGGTAGCTCATTTTTATCCTGAAGGCCTCTTTGATCATTGCCCTTGTATAGTTAGTAACATCAAGAGTGGTGCTACTAAAAATGCCAGTTTTAAATACTTCAATATGTGGGGGCAAGCACCTGGCTTCAAGGATAAAGTGGGAGAAGTATGGGGTAAGCATTATGAAGGGTACAAGATGTTTAGTTTGGTGAAGAGATTAAAAAGCCTGAAAGCTGTTCTCAAAAGTCTCAATCTGGAATGTTATTCTGATATTGAGAATAAAACTTTGCTAGCAGAGAAGAGGTTAGAAGGTATTCAAAAGGAGATCGCCAGGACATGAATAATCAGGTGCTCCTTGAACAAGAGCTGAATTCTATTGCTGAGTTGAAGGACTTGTCCAAGGCAAGGAATAGCTTCCTTCAGCAAAAAGCTAAGATTAAGTGGTTGGAGGATGGTGATCAAAACACTGCTTTCTTTCATGGAACAATTAAGAGAAGGCAAATGAGGAATAAGGTTATACATATTGAAGACCAACATGGGCAACTATGTACTGACAGCCATAGCATCCAGGCAGCTTTTCTTGACTACTATAAGAATCTCTTGGGTAGCAGTACTCCTACTGAGAGCATCAGAAGTTCTATACTGAACCAAGGGCCTTGCTTTACACAGGAACAAGCCATTAAAGACTTTTTCTCAACTGGTAAACTGCTGAACCAGATCAATGCTACAAACATCACCCGCATACCCAAATGTGAGAGACCTTCTTCACACAGTATTGCAGAGACGGGCTGGCTAGGCTCTTATAGAAATTTCGTTGCGTAAAGAGATTCGTCTTGCTTGATCATTGCATTGAGTGCGTGGTAAATGCTTTTGTTTTGACTGAACCTCCCATTGCTCTCTCTCCGATAGCATGCAGCTCCTCCGCATCCCAAAGCGCGCTGCCCTCCTAGGCGCGCAACACTAAGTAATCCAAGCCAACCCACATTACTAACTAACGGTGGATAATCATATTTCTTAGAGGTACTAAAAACAACTCCATGAATGAGCAAAATGGCGCTTTCCGCGCAATTACATTTCCTTTACCAACACTTTTCGATGACTTTACTTGACTTTAGCTTTCCCTTGTCTGTTGAACCACAATGAGAAACATACTTGCCCCATTAGCATGCATATAACGGAGCAACCAGCCCCCTTCAACATCTCTCATAATGTGTTCTACGCTGTTGAAAGCTAGATCCACGTGAGGTGCAGAATAACAGTAGAATAACAACACAATAACAGGTGGTAAAAAGAAGGAAAAAAAATCAAAGTCGTAAAAAAAATCAAAAAAACAGCAGAATAACATCACAATAACAGCGGAATAACAATAACAGCACAATAACATGTGGTAAAAAAAAAGAGAAAAAAAAATCAAAGTAAAAAAAAAAGCACAATAATAGCATAATAACACGAGGTAAAAAAATACGAGTAAGAAAAAATTCAAGTAAAAAAAATAGGGTACAAAAAGAAAAAGAAAAAAAGGTAACATAATGAGAAAATTAGAGAAAAACATAAGAGAAAAAAAAAATCAAAGTGGTAAAAAAAAGCATAATAACACGAGGTACAAAAAAGACAAAAAAAAAATTAAAGTAAAAAAAAAAAGAGTAGCACTAGAAAAAAGAAAAAATAAGTAAATGACAATAATTTTATATGACAGGTAAGATTAGATCTTGCCCATTCATCTCTAATATAATCTAGTGGCTGAGATTTTCAAGCACAAACTCACAACTCACCATAAGAAATAAAACTCACAAGAACCTAACTATATATATATATATATATATATATATATATATATATATATATATTGCAAGTAATAAAATAAGGGATGAGTCGGGAAGACGAGTTGGGCCGAATATATATATATATATTGCAAGTAATAAAATAAGGGATGAGTCGGGAAGACGAGTTGGGCCGAATATTTGGAGCATAATAATAATAATAATAATAATAATAATAATAATAATAATAATAATAATAATAATAATAATAATAATAATAATAATAATAATAATAATAATAATAATAATAATAATAATAATAATAATAATAATAATAATAATAATAATAATAATAATAATAATAATAGAGAGGGAGAGAGCGTGCGATTAGAGGAGCAATAGGCGATTAGGGTTGCTGCCTCTTTAGGGCTGTTGTCACCGGCTTCCACCAAGGGTACCACCACTGCACGCCGGCTTTAGACCTCACGTCGCCGTCGTGCGCGTCTGTTGGTGGTGTTATTTCGGTTGTTGGCTTAGGTTTTCGCAGGTAAGGGTTTGCTTTCACCTTCTGTCGGTTTTTTTTTTGCCTAGGGTTCCGGTGTTCCCTGCCTTGTCTGTGATCCCTGCCGTGTTTGTGATCGCCGGCGGCCTTGCCGGACGTCAGTGTGTTGATCGATTTCTGTATCAGCACTCACGGCTGTTCTCTAGAGGTTCAGCATTCTCGGTTGTTCACGGCTGTAGCTTTGTCGGGGAGAGGCTTTATCAGGTGGGTTTGCTTTGCGTTTTTGTTTTCTTTTTTTTTTCGAGTCGCTTTGTAAGGTTCTTTGGAGTTCTTTGGTGGTTCTTTGGGGTCGCCGCCGTTTGGTGGCCGGAGTGTTGCTACAGTTTTTCTTTCGATTTCCCGCTGCATTGGTTTCTTTTACGTCCTTATTGCTGCTGCTTTTTTTTGCCGGCTGCTGTGTGCGTGCTCTCACCGTGGTAGGCTGGTTGTTGACCATCACCGTTGTGTGGTGTGTTGGTGGTCACTTTTGCCACGGGTTTGTTCTTCTTTTTGGGTGTCGTGCCGGTTGGCCGTGGGGATTTGCTTCTTCCTTCATGCCCGAGCTTGTACGGTATCATTGTCCTTTTTCGAGTCTTCATGGGTGTCGGGATGGTTTCGGTAAGGGCCTTACAAAGGCAGCTTGGAAGAAACATTTGCAGGACCGACATTGTCATGACGGGGCGTTGGACCTTACGCGGCAGACTCTTTCTGATAGTTTGACTGTCTATTCCAACGCCGAGAGTTCTTTGAGACGGATGGGGTTCTGGTTGTGTGGGGTGTGTTTTATGATCCATACTCTTGGTGCTAGATGTCGGCATAATCGGGGTGATATTGTGGAGCATCCGGAGTGTGTTGATGGCATTTACTCCTTCCATATTCATGGCATTCCGAGACCTTTGGCTCCTTCTACTTCGGTTTCTTCTGATGATAGTGTGGAGCTCGTTCAGTGGTCTATATCTTCGTTGGATCGTTTGCTGTCTTTGGGCCTTCGCACGGTGAAATCTATTCCTCCTAAGTGCCGTCTAGGGTTTGCTCGGGCTTTGAAAGGGGCCTTGGATGCGGTGTTTGATGCCCCTAGTGATCTCTCCCGCTGGGTTCGTTTGCTTGCTTTACCTCTTTGTTTGCTCAGGACTTTCGCTCCTCGGAGTAATCATGAGTGTCGGTCTGCTATTCGGCGTCAGCATCAGGAGGAGAGTATTGCCAGGGCTATTCTTGCTTGGGGGACACCTGGGGGGGGTTTGCAGTTGTTACAGGAGTGCTTTGATGAGGGTCCTTCTTCTTTTTCTGTGGATGAGGATCTCGATTTGAGTGACCTTAACCTCCGCCAATGCCGGCGGAAGATATCAGATGGCCATTATCTGTCTGTTTGTACGAGTGCTTTCTTCCTCTGGGGTCGCCCCCTACTCCGATGCCACTCTCGTGGCCCTGCGTGAGAAGCATCCTGTCGCCCCGCCTCCTTCATTGCCTCCTTTGTCTGGGGATCATCATCCTCTGGTTGCCTCTTCCGCGGTGGTCTTGGATATGATTCGGAGCTTCCCTTGTGGTACTTCTTGTGGGAGGGATGGTTTTCGTGCTCAGCACCTTATGGACTGTTTGAGTGGCGCTGCTGTGGCTATCTCCGATGATTTGATCACTTCTATTACTAGGGTGGTTAATCTTTTTCTTGAGGGTCGGTGCCCTCTTCCTCTGGGTGAGTACATTGCCAGCGCCCCTCTCACACCACTCGTTAAACCGGGTGGTGGAGTTCGTCCTATTCTTTGTCGATGCGGTCCGGAGACGGCTTGTCTCTAAGGTTGGTGCTTCTATGGTTGGCCCGTCTTTATCTTCTTATTTTGATGGGCTTGATTCGGGGTGGGTGTGTCCGGTGGAGGAGAGGCTATCTTGCATGCCTTGAACCGGCTCATTGAGGCTCGGGGGAACAGTGGGGCTTTCTATGTTCTTTGGTTGATTTCGCAATGCGTTCAACCTTGTTGACCGTTCGACCATGCTTCGGAGGTCCGCCGTCGGTGCCGCTCTCTCCGTTGGGTGGAGTTTTGTTATTCCGCATCGCCCGCCTTTTTTATGGGGAGCACTGCTGTGGTCTTGTCGGGTGTTCACAGGGGTGATCCATTGGCTTTGCTTTTCGCGTTGGTTTTGCATCCCTTGGTTTGCAAGATCCGGGACACTTTCGACCTCACTTTGCAGGCATGGTACTTAGATGATGGCACCATTGTGGGAGATACTTTGGAGGTGGGGAAGGTGTTGGACTTGATTAGGTTGGATGGCCCTCGTTTTGGTTTACACCTAAATGTCTCCAAGACGGAGGTCTTTTGGCTGTTGAGGATCCACGGGGCCGCTTAGGGGTTTTCCCCACTTCTATTTCTCGGCCATTGCGTGGTGTTACAGTATTGGGAGGACCTGTCAGTACTTGTCCTGGTTTTAGCAGTGAGATTGTGGCGACGAGAGTAACTAAGACCATTGAGCTGATGGACTTGGTTGCGAGGATTGAGGACCCGCAGTGTGAGTTGCTTCTTCTTCGAGCTTGTACTGGTATATCTAAGCTCTACTTCTCTCTTCGTACTTGCTCCCCTAGTGTTTTTGGGTCTGTCCATCTTCCTTTTGATGCCGCTCTGCGTTCTAGCTTGGAACGTATTGTCACCGCGTCAGGGCCGGGTTTTGGGGATTGGCAGTGGCGCCTTGCTACATTCCCTTTTCATCTGGGTGGCCTTGGTGTTTATGCGGTCGGAGATGTTTTGTTCTATGCTTTTATTGCGTCCCGCTTGCGATCTGCTGGTTTTGCGAGCTAAGCTCCTCGGCCCTTCTCGTGTTGTAGCTGCTGGCCTGCTTTTGATGATGCCGCACGGTGTTTCTGCGACTACGAGTTCGATATATTAAGTCGCCCTAGTGAAATTGCGCCCCCAACTTATGAAGAAATTGGCGGACATTTATTTCACGACGGTTGCTCTTGCCTCGTAGTCTGTTTTTCTTTGACACCTCGCCGGATCGCTCTTTGGCGCCTCGGCGGGGTTCTCACTCCTCGATTGGTTACGTGCGGTTCCTATCTCGGGGTTGGGGCGGACTATGAACGGGAGGACTTACCGTAGTGTCTTTGGGATATCGTCCGGGTGTTCCGTTATTCTCGGTATCTAGGCCCCGTCACCGCTTGCTCTCGGGTTTTTCTTTGGGGATGTTTTTGGGGACCACGCTGTTTCTTGTCTTTGGTATCGTGGGCGTTAAACATCGGCATAACCTTGTCCGGGACACTCTTTTCGACATCTGCTATAGATCCGGTATTTCGCGGGAAGGAGGTTGATATCGGTTTGGTTGATGGGCATGGTGGCTCTCTTCGTCCTGCGGATCTATTGCTTTATTCTTGGGACAGGGGGCGTGATGTGTGCGTCGACCGACGGGTTCTTCACCTTTGACTCGACCGGGTTGGCGATTTTGTGCCGGGCCGGGTTGTCGCCGATCTTTGCTCAAATGAAAGTGTGCTAAGTATGGGGATTTGTGCGCTGTAGCGGGTTATGGTTTCCTACCTTTCTCTTTCTCTTCATTTGGGAGTTGAGTTCGGATCTTTGTTGCCTTGCTCAAGCGGATCCGAAATTCTCGGTATCACGGATCTTTGGGGCTCGGGTAGCCGCTTACATTTTTACTCGTATTAGCTTTACTATTGCTAAGGGTGTGGGAGCCCGGATTGTCTCTCGGCTCCCCACCAATTTCATGTAAACCCTTTATTTTTATTATAATGAAAGCTGCGCGCACTTTATAATAACAAAAAAAAATAATAATAATAATAATAATAATAATAATAATAATAATAATAATAATAATAATAATAATAATAATAATAATAATAATAATAATAATAATGAAAGTTGCGCGCACCCTTTATAATAATAATAATAATAATAATATTAAAATTAAAATTAATATTAATATTTTTTGGTGAAATGTGAGATATATATATATATATATATATATATATATATATATATATATATATATATATATATATATATATATATATATATATATATTATGCTCCAAATATTCGGCCCAACTCGTCTTCCCGTCTCATTCCTTATTTTATTATTTGCAATTATTAATATAAATACCTTTTAAATTAATTATTCGAATTACATAAATTATTCTTAAAAATACTTATCAAATTACGGGGTATTACAGTTTTCCCTCCTTAAAAAGAATTTCGTCCCCGAAATTCACCCCACACTACTCGAAACTGACAGCATACATGCCAACAGAAAAGCCATCCCCTACTAATTCGTATTATAAAGGCAGTCACCCATACTCTTCACATATTACTGAAATGTATACCATATAAAAGCACAGGTAATCAAATCATATAGACACAGATAAGCCAAGTTATAACAAAACTCAAAACTTAGTAGTATCACATTCTATCCTCCTAAAAACAAACTTCGTCCCGAAGTTTTCTAATAAATATTATATTAGAACACTAGGAGTATCTTAAATGCCCACACAATAACAATCCTCCAGCAACCAACTCAACCATATGATTGTCAACATTACATTAATTTCATTTTCAGCAAATCACACAAGTATTCTAGCAAACATGTTATCTAATTGAAATATCAACTCAATCAATACAATAGAATTACCAAATATAACTTCCTTTCATGATTATAGCATTCAAATCACGTAAACATACTTATTAATACATATCAACAAGGTTCATAACTTATAAAAAAAATTTGATTAAACTTTTGTCATGAAATCAGGCATTTCAAAAGCTAGTAACCATGCTATAACTTTTAAAAATCACTAATAATTAACCGCTTAAGTAGTTCTTGAGATTTTATACTTTTTAGAAAATATAAAGAGTTTTCAAAGCTCAAATAACCATTTTAAAATGATTTTTACAACTCAGTTGGTCCAAACAGAAACTGATCAGCAATTCGTTATGAACTTTGGTCATCTTGCAAAAATCACAATTTAATATCCAAACAATAATTTGGAACGTGGTTTATCAATTTGTAAACGTATACAAGTATTTTAAACAATGAAGATGGAATTATGCGAAAGTTATAAGTAAAAATTAAATGAGAAATTTTGCAAAATTGTTGGTCGAAAACATAATTGCACATGAACTTCATGACTACTGTCCACTAAAATATTTATTACTCTTAAACCGTAAATCGTATAAGCATAAAACTAGCGTCAAACTAAATCTAAGACAGGGGGCTATCACCAATAAAATTTTCGTTTATAGATTATAATCAGGCAATAAATGAAAGCTAAAACAAATAAGGGTAAAAATCTGAGAAATTAACCAAGCGATTTTACAATCCTACCCTCCTTATAATTAAGTTTATTTCCCCGTAACCTACTTATTTAAACAAAAGGACTAGAGCCAAACATAAATAGATAAGCATGGCTTCGGGTTAACACAATCTGCATATCTCTAGACATGAATTTCTATTTCACAAATAATTGCATCCCATCATCCATAACACAAATCATATCCATACATAAATTCATCCAACAATTATCTCATAAGGCATTCACATGCTAACAATTTCCTCAACATCATTCACTTCACTTTTACTTACCTTTCAATTATCCATCTTGCAACAAGGTTAGTATTGCTAAACTAATTGACCCTTCGAGATAACCTACTACAAACTATCCCACTCCTTTTATCCTTTCTCGAAGTGACCGGTTCAAAACTGAGAGGGCCAAAGAGCACGTATTCATAGCGCCTTCTTAACCGCACTGAGGACTCCTAACAGCTTCTACCTAGGGTTCAATTTATTAGACACATCCTACATTCCTTATTGTCCATTGGTTAAGCCTGATCTGTAGATACCCATATCCGTCAATATTGGAATTTATAGACTCACGTCAAACACCCGATGATGATAGGACGACATGTACTCCTAGTTGGCATTTGTCATTTATTTGGGTTCGTTTTATGACACAGAACGGGCGTTGTCGATGAAGCGCTTTTTTAATGATATTCAAATTAATAAAGATTTTAAATTCATTTTATTTATTTTAATTTGAATTTATTTTCTAATTTATTTTTATTCAAAATAAATAGTTTTTATTTGAAATTCGGTTTGAAAGTTTAAATTATTTTATTAATCGTATTTGAAATACTCGTTTTTACGATGGTTTTCTACTCTATTTCAAGCTCGATTTTGGACTCGTTTTTGACTCGATTTGCGCCCAAATTTCGATGAGGTTTCATCTAGGTAGCACGAACACTCCTGCTAAGTAGCCGTCCCGTGTCCGACACCCGGACACCCGACACTCGTCGGACACCTGCCTAAACATGTTATAGTTTATGCGAGCAATAAAATGTCAAAAGTGATTGATTAGAAGATGGGTTTGGCTGAAAAAATGCGAATTAGTTATAGTCAAGGTCAAAGTTTACCTTCACTTATTTAAATTTAATATCAAATACATTAAAAAAAATAAAATCATTCGTTATTTATAACCATAAAATATATATTTTATTAAATTTAAATAGCTTGTCCCGTGTCCTAAATTTTATGGGATGCCATATCACGTGTCCGTGTCCGTGTCCGTGTCCGTTTTGGTGCTACCTAGGGTTTAAGCTCGTTTCCTTCCTCTCATCCACCCATGTTCAATTCTTACCAAGCCCAACCATTCCCCTCTCCTTAAACCCAACTAAAACTCGTCCCAAATCAGGCCATAACCAAGCTCGCGACTCTGTTTTCCTGCACCTATTCAGAGCTTTAAACCCGCTCAAATCGATCCTTCAACCCGTGCCCATGAGCACCTATCCATGCCCAACTATCCTAGCCATGTTACCCTTCCTTAGACATCAAAAAACAGGCCACGAAGTCCAATAATCATACTCATACAGCAGCAAACCCACAACAGCTCAAACAAGCGCATGCTCTGTTTTTGCGGACCCTTTTTCACACCCATAGTTCGAGCTATGGCTCGAGCCACATGCACCCACTCCTTATCCACCTAGCCTAAATCCTTCTTTGATCCCCAAGTTATAATAATCATCTATAATAGCTTCCAAAACCGAGCCAAATCCCTTTCCTAAACCGAATAACAAACATTTACCAAAAACCCGCAAATATCTTTCGATATTTCCTATTCCAACTCCATTCACACCCATTACCTTAAACCTCAATAAAACTACCTTTCATAGACTCCTACACCATATAATATCCTTCCATAGCCTTGCCATGAGAAAAGATAAAAGATCTTAGCTCATAAACCCTATTATCAACCATTCCCGTCTCCATATAGATAACCCTCTCGAAACCTTTCGAAAGGGGGTCACCAATTTCGCCACTTTTCTTATATAGCATATCCACACACCCATAATTGATATTCAAGCATCAATCTGCATAAACAAACCCTTAAACACGCACGAATCAGCACGAAAAACAGAGTGTGTAAACACTCTATTTTCACGTTCTTTCTTGCGCAGACCAGTCCCCTTTTGCCTAGATTTTCGTGGCCATACTCTTAAAATGATCCCTTTGTGTTTGAAATTTCAAAATATAAGTTCTTCCACAATTCTAAAACATCTTTCCAATCGAATTTCATCAAGAAACGAGTGAGATATTCGAGTTTGAAAAACGCTGCGCAACTCCTTCAAAAACACGTGTTTGCTTCAACTTTCGTCGACGGCGGCCCCTCTAGACAAAATCTACGATCAATTACGGCCCAATAAGGTGTTAACGATATATATAGGTTGAGGGTGCATTAAAAATCCTTCCTTTCTCTTTTTTAATTCCGTTTTATATTGCTTTATTTATTATATCGTATTACGTTATTTTATCGTTTTAGTTATGCTAGATTAGCTATAATTATTGTTTTGTTAATGTTTAATGAAGGAGAATGGGATTAGTAGTGTGAATGTGCCGATGGATGGCCGTTGTGTGTGGTTCTGTTTTCTGTTAAATTAGATTTGTATCATATGTTTGATTATAACAAGTTTAGCATGTTTTAATGACTAATTACGAATAATTTTGGCATGTCGGTAATTTTAATTATCAATTGGAAGTTATTGATGTTTAATTTAAGTAGAATTAAATTCTTATTAGATTCGTCATGTTTTATTCGTTCTTATGATTTTTCACATGTTTAGTTTAATTATTTAATTATTTAGCATGTTATTAGATCTAATTTATGTTTATTTATTTTTTGCCATATAAAAATTGATTTGTGATGATTTTCCAGACTTATAATTTATAATTTTAATTTAGGTTAATTTTCATAATTTATTTCATTGATTAAGTATTTATTTCGCAATTAACATTGTTTTTATGCAAAACCCGCGCAGTGCAGGGGTCTGTCTAGAATATGTTTTTGTGTTCTTATTTGACAATATTTATTTAATTTTAGTTTTATTCGTTTAATTAATTTTATATTTTAATTTATATTATTTAGAATTTATGTTATATATTTATAATCTAACCACTAATGTTTGTTGAGTCTATCTTATGCTAAAGAGTAAGAATATCTATTTCCTTCTCTTTATTATTTGCTTTACTAGAATAGCTAATGAACTCACATGCTAAATTTATTTGACGATTTAATTGCATTAAATTGACATAGAACGGGATTCACATGTTAAGGTTAAAACGTTGCTTGCACTTCAACAAATACAATTCATTCGACTGGCCATCATTTTTTCTAAGTAGAGGCCGTCATTGCGACGGGCGAGGTTAAGTGTCTTATTAACGGGCTTCCAAACACGTACCCACACACGAACCTATTTCTCTAAACGGTTTCCAATTTTTTTTAAATTTGGTGGCGACTCCTTTTTCAAAACACCTCGTGGATATACCGATTTCCCACATCCACATGATAATTTTGCTCAGATACCACTTTGTAACACTCCCATTCAATCAGGAGCCTTTAGCTAGGCCTCCCAAATAAATAAGAGCGTTACCATCTCGGTTTCCCGAGGTAGTGAATAACAAAGTACAACAAACCATGTATTTTAGATAAATTTAGCGATCACATGTTTATTACAAACTATCCAAACTAAAACTTAATATAAAATAAATTACAACTCACAGCGGAAATAAATAAAGTGAATAAAGAACTATGTGGTCTAGACTTCTAGGTAGCCTGACCGAAATCCTCACGCATCCCCATAAACTCCCAAGTCAGCTAGCTCAAGTACCTGTCAAATCTGCTCCCCATTTACGGTTCATCACAGGTGTTCACGAATACACTGTCAACCACGAGGTTGAGTAGGAATAAACTAAACAACAATATTAATCCAACCAAAATAGACGTCCTTCAAATTCTCATCACTTCATCCGTACAACTCACTTACATCACTAGTAGTAGCATAACCCCCCTTAACATCGTGCTATGCTAAACTGGCAATAGTACTTGCGTACAATGCTCACCTGACAGTAGTAATTACTTACTATGCACAACTATCTCTGGCAGTAGTCATTACTTACTATGCACATCTGGCAGCAATGATTACTCGCTATGCACAACTGGCAGTAACACCCTCCGTGTTATGCTCAATTGATCAACCATCGCACCACACCATATATAACCAACAATAATGAACAATAACAATCAAATCATACGGCTCCCTTAATAATTTAGCATACACATATACTCTGTCTCCAATACTCATTCATAATATTAACATTAACCTCGTCATCCATCACGATTCAATATACATTCACATAATAATAAAACACGAGTTGAGTAGGAAATTCCTACCTGACAAACAAATCCAATAAGCAGCTCAACAACAATGAAGCACCCAAGTCCAAATAGTATAATCGTCTCACAAAAGATTACCTTGTGACGATCTCTCAGCTAGTTCGTTCTTCTATCTCTTCTCCCTTCTAAATCTCCCTCTCTCTTTTTATTGTGAGATTATGAATTTTATGAGTGAATAAGGTATCTAATTAGGTCATACCATCTATTTATAGTGATAAGATAGGTCATATAGAGCGGTATTAGGAAACTATGTAATTATTATTATTATTATTATTATTATTATTATTATTATTATTATTATTATTATTATTATTATTATTATTATTATTATTATTATTATTATTATTATTATTATTATTATTATTATTATTATTATTATTATTATTATTATTATTATTATTATTATGATTATTATTATTATTATTATTATTATTATTATTATTATTATTATTATTATTATTATTATTATCATTATCATTATCATTATCATTATCATTGTCATTATCATCATTATCATTATCATCATCATCATCATCATTTGCATTATTATCATTATCATTATTATTACTACTATTACTATTACTACAACTAGTACTATTATTATTACTACTACTATTATTATTACTACTACTATTATTACTATTATTAGTACTATTATTGCTATTATTACTATTATTATTATTATTATTATTATTATTATTATTATTATTATTATTATTATTATTATTATTATTATTATTATTATTATTATTATTATTATTATTATTATCATTATCATTATCATTATCATTATCATTATTATTATCATTATTATTGTCATTATTATTGTCATTATTATTATTATTATTATTATTATTATTATTATTATTATTATTATTATTATTATTATTATTATTATTATTATTATTATTATTATTATTATTATTATTATTATTATTATTATTATTATTATTATTATATGCTCCAAATATTCAGCCCAACTCGTCTTCCCGACTCATCATTATTTTATTACTAATTAACGTCTTATTTGCACTTATTAATATAAATACCTTTTAAATTAATTATTTGAATTACATAAATTATTCTTATAAGTACTTATCTAATTACAGGGTATTACAAGCCGCCCCAGGCCGGTCACGGTTTATGGGTCAAAACCCCGCCCAAAGATCGGTACAAAAATAGCAACGAAACACCATAAAAATCTTGGTCAAACTCTATATTTGGTGGTAAACGGTGGTCAATGGCACGGTCAAAGACGGACAGAGATGAGTCGGGGTCAAGGCGGGTCAACAATAATAATTAAATAATATATAAACTAGTTTAAGACGGTTTCCCTTACGATCTCGAGGCAGAGAGACAAAACACAATCTTCCTTTTTTCTCCCTTTTCTTATCTTTTTCTCTCTTCTTTCTCTCTATGATTTTTCTCTAAACTTGTGTGGTGGGAAATGAGATTGTGTTTGGATATGGTATGGGTAAGATGTGTGAATGAGGTGGGGAGTATATATAACTGTAATACCCGTCCATTTAGGGACCTGTTGACCGGTGTTAACTGACCTTAGACACCGACCTTGACCTTAGGAAACTTTACGAGTGATGTGACCATTATTTCAGCGTATTTAGTCCCGAATTAGCCTTGTTCCCATGCTTTTTAGTGCATATTTAGGTCATTTATTGTCTTTAGTCCTTTGTTTTGCATATTCTTTGAGGTTTTGTTCCCTTGGTAGGAAAGGAGTGCAAACCTTGCATTTTCATGGCAAAATAGAGCTAAATTTATTGAATTCAATGACCAAGCATCAAAGAGAAGACAAGACTAGAAGGCCTTTATACATTTTATAGTAGATGGGCAATGATGAGGAAAGATCCTTGCATCTCCGACAAGATCCCCGAGGATTGTTGGAAGAAGGAGGAAGAAAAGAAGAAAAGAAGGAAACTGACAAAGAATCCGAGCGGCTTGACCCTCGGGACGCTCGTCCAAGAAGGCAATCCGCTCGTCCCGCTGCCTTGGACGCTCGGATTGTGTTACAGTAACTTTTAGTTTTCTTCTTGTTCTATGAAGGATGCGCATATTTCGGAAAGACCGGCAAAAAGGAGACAGGCATCTCTTTTGAGAGGAGCGATTCCTCAAGGACTTAATCGTCATTTAACCCCTTAGTAAACCCTAATTTATGTACCTAATCCCCACTATAAATACCCCATTAGTCTAATTAGATAACCATGTTCTTCTTATCAATCTCTAGTGTAGTTTATATCATTCTAATCTCTTTTTAATCTTGTAATCAACTTTTAATCAAGTCTTAATACAAATCTCATTTCCTTAATCCCTCCTTTGTTCATCCTTTATTTTGGGTAATTGAAGATTATTTGGGTTGTTATTGGGAGATTGACAACCTTTCAATCAATCATCAAGTACTTCTATTATTCTTTGCTTTATTATTGGAATCATTAGTAGGTATAATTCTCTTAATCCCTTTTTAATTATTGTTAATTATCTTCATTTATTCATCATGTCTTGCTTTGTTAATGTGATTGACAACCTTGTTAACATGCTAAGCTTGATAATGAGTGAGTAGTTTCCTTAGCTAGGGTTAATGGGTAATTAGGGGAAATCAACATGGGGAATGATTCATGCTTAATTTAATATGTTTTCATAGTTTATTTGCTTGCTTGTTGTGATCTCAGCTTATGCACATGTTATGTTTGATGAAATGCGAGCCTATGAATCCTTGCATTTTTTTATTTTTTTTTTTGGTGAAATGTGAATCTTCTCATTAAAACTTTTGTCAATGAAGTACAAACACCAACTATAGCAATTTCTAGCACAACATTACATAAATTAGCACAAAATGACGTTCTTTACCCATACTATATCCCTACTAGGAACCTTTTCCATTTGTAGCATGTGTAATCTTCCACGAAGAGTAGCATGGATACGGTCTCTAACAGCTTCAGGCCGGGCAACCCAATCACCTAATCTGCATTTGTTGCGGCCCTCCCAAATATAGTATACCAGACTAGCAATAGCAGCTGGTATGATTTTCTTACGCAGCAAGGATTTTGCTCTCCATTTCAGACTGTTTGCAATGATATCCACAGTCCAGTAAAAACCAAGCCAGGTCTGCAACAGATGTAAGCATCTCAGACTGAAAGGACAGTCAAAGAACAGGTGCAGTGAAGTCTCCTGCATATTCCCACACAGGAAGCAAATACCATCATTGATCACTCCAAACTTTGCCAACCTATCTTTGGTAAGGAGCCTACCTTGAATGAAAAGCCAATTAATGAAATTCACCTTAGGTAGAGTCAACCTATTCCAAACATAAGGTTTCAAAGGGACAGTTACCTGAGTACCAGAGAGCCATTGATAAACCAGAGAAGTAGAGTAGGGGACCTGCAACCACTGAGCAAAACCAGGAGCAAGGAGATCCTTAACTTTGCACAGTTGCCTCCAAGTCCAACTAGTCTGTAAAGAGGGTGAATACTGCCACCAATCATGCTGTTTAATATAAAGGTGGTGTACCCATCTTACCCACAAACTATCTTTCTTATTTGCAACCCACCAGATATATTTCCCAAGGGTAGCTATGTTCCAATGATAACAATTTATAATTCCAAGCCCACCCTAATTTTTGGGCAGACATCACTTATCCCAAGCAACTGCAGGAACCTTATGATGCTCATCAGAACTAGACCACAAGTATGCTCTGCAGATGCTCTCAACTTTATGAATAATGGCTTTAGGAAGAAGGAAAACTATAGCCCAATAACTATGAATCTGTGTCAAAACAGACTTAACCAAAATAAGCCTGCCAGCATAGCTCAAATGCTTTGCCCCCCATCCTCTGATTCTAGCCACTAACTTCTCAACCAAAATGTTACAATCAACCTTAGTCAACCTCTTATGTGAAATATTGATCCCCTGGTATTTAAAAGGGAGGGCACCCTTCTTAAAACCAGAGATGGACAGAATATTGTCCTCAGCTACACCATGAATACCATTCATATAGATGTCAGACTTTTCTTTATTGACATGCAAACCAGATGCATTAGAGAAAGTAGTAAGAGCCCTCATTATCACAGTGACAGAATCAGAGTCACCTCTACAGAAGATAAGAAGATCATCAGCAAAGGCCAGATGACACAACTTCAAAGCTTTACACATAGGATGAAATCTGAAATTCTGAGTGACAGTAACCAGATCAAGGATTCTTGTGAAGTACTCCAAACATAAAGTAAAGAGGAGAGGGGAGATAGGATCTCCTTGCCTCAAGCCTCTTTGACCTTTAAAGTACCCAAATTGACTGCCATTGAGAGAAAGAGTATATGAAGGGGTAGAAACACATTGCATAATCCACCCTATCATTCTCCTAGGAAATTTCAGGGCATAAAGCATATCCTCCACAAAGGCCCACTCAATAGAGTCATAAGCCTTCCTCAAATCAATCTTCATCATCACTCTAGGAGAACAGGTTCTCCTATTGTAAAGCCTTACAAGGTCTTGGCAAATAAGGATATTATCCACAATATCCCTATTTTTTAAGAAGGCACTTTGGTTTAGACTAATGATATCAGCAAGCACATCATTCAGTCTACCACAGATAATTTTCGAGATACACTTATTAACCACATTACAGCATGCTATGGGTCTGAAATCCATAACTGAAATAGGTATCTCCTTCTTGGGGACAAGAGTGATCATAGTAGAGTTAATTTGTTGCAGTAACTGATCATGAGAGAAAAATTCCAACACAACCCCCATAACATCATCACCAATGATATCAAAAGCATCCTTGAAGAAGCTAGATGAATATCCATCAGGTCCTGGGGCTTTCTCATTAGGAATAGAGAAGAGAGCAGCTCTGACCTCTTCCTTAGTAACCTCAGCTACCATAGAAACAGACTGAATATCAGACACATTTCCCCCTCCTAACCACTCCACAGTTAACCCTGGATACACTTTCAGAACTCCCAAGGAGCTTCTGGTAATACTCAATGAAAGCCATTTCAATGGAACCATTATCAGAGCAAGGATTACCATTCATATCCAAAATTTTAAGAACCTTGTTCTGAGCTCTCCTGGCTTTAATTGAGCTATGGAAATAGTGAGTGTTTTCATCATTGCAAGTCATCCAAGCCACCTTAGCTTTCTGGCCTAGAAAAGAAAGTTTGGCATCCTGAAGTTGTTTAAAAGATTGAGCAGCAGCTCTCTCTTCCATTTGCAGCAGGGAATTATGGGGATCCAAATGAAGCTGGGATTGTTTCTCTTCAAGGACTAGACGAGCCACTTTAGTAGTATTAAAAATATCACCAAACCCTTCTCTGTTAAGTTTCTTCAGAGGACCCTTAAGCATCTTAAGTTTCTTTGCCACCTGAAACATAAGACACCCTCTGATCTGCTGACTCCATATACCTTGAACAGTCTCTTTAAAATTACCATCCTTACTCCACATCATGAAGTATTTAAAAGATGACTTGTGTTTTACATCATCCTCCCAAAGACTAATAATACTAGGGCTGTGATCAAACAAACCCTCAGGAAGGAAAGAAACAGTACCAGCTGGACCATGCAAAATCCACTGATCATTAGCCAATACACGATCAATCCTACTGAAGACCCTAGCATCCCCATCCTGTTTGTTGTTCCAGGTATAGTAAGCCCCTTGAACAACCAGATCATATAAACCACAATGATCAACACACCCTTGAAACTCCTTAGTCTCAGCATCAGTAACCTTAGCTCCTATCCTCTAATTAGAATATAGCACATTATTGAAATCACCCATAACTAACCACGGACCATGAACTGAGGTAGCCATGGAATTAAGAGAAGACCACAGACTACTCCTATCAGAATACTTATTACTACCATAAATCATGGAACAGGTCCAGCTGAAACCATTCTGAAGATAAGTGACCTGCAAATGCATAAGTTGCCATTCTTTACTTATAACATTCACAGTAAAAAGGGAAGGATCCCACATAATCCAAATCCTACCACCCTCCATGACATCATTATTCACAAGAAACTTCCATTTAGTACCCAATCCATCTTGTACTTTATTCATATTACTACTTTTAACTCTAGTCTCAATCAGTCCAAAGAAACCTACATTATTCATATGAAGGAGTCTCCTAACATCTCCTTGCTTATTCCTTTTATTGATACCTCGGACATTCCAAAACCTAATACTAACCATTGAAATGAAGTGTTATTTTACCCTTGCTAAGGCTGTTCAAGAGGTTCCTTCTAATGGAAAAACTGAGAACATCCATAAAAGAAGGACCACTCTGAACACCTCCCTCTCCCCTCTTTGCAAACTTATGAAGAACACAAGCTGCAGGTGTAACAGTGTTTGTCATGGACCCCTGAAAAGGCATAGGAGTAACCACAGAAGCAGGGTTCAACACTGGTAAGACTTCTTCAGTCCTCCCTTGACTAGGGGTAACTGGCTTTGCCACCATAGGAGCCACAACCTTGGGTTTCCAAACCATATGCACCTTCTTAGGAGCAGGCTTAGAAGGTTTCTTCTAACAAGAACCTGTTTCATGGCCAATTCCATGACATGTAGCACACACAGCAGGCTTCCACTCATAATGCACCTTCTGAGATCTGAGCACTCTATTCTCATCAAGGAATTCAATAGCATCAGGCAGGGGTTGGCCAACCTGTACTTCCACCATGTACCTGGCATACTCCAGGAATTCACGCTCCTTAGTAGCCCGGTCACACTGAACAGGTGAACCAACCAACCCTGCAAGTTTTGGTAAAGCATTTCCCCAGTATTTAAAACTTAGATTGTAAAACCTAATCCATATATGAACTGATTTAGGTTTTTCCTTCTCCAATTTAGACTCAGGAGTCCAATCTTTCACAATAAAAGGCTTACTGTCAAAGAATAGGGGTCCAGATTGAAGCGCTTTGATTTTATCCTCACTGTTCTTAAAACGAACCAAGGATACACCATTAGGTTGAAAAGCAACCTTATTAATGGTTAAATTATTCCAAATATGTCTAACATAACCTCCTAAGACGTTGCTAGGCGGATTTGAACCCAGGACATAGCAGAAAATCGAAGTAGACCAAAAATCAAGCTTATTCTGCACATCTTCAACAGACAGTTTCAATATCGGAGTCTTACCAGCAGAAGGAGAAGACACTCGGTGGCGACGACGTCCAACCTCTTGCCATTCTTCATCATCTGTTGATTTATCCTCCGAAATCACAGTCAGTTCCTTCGCAAGATTAAAAGCACGCAATTCCGCAGCTTTAGAACTCTCACCATTGCTGACAGACTTCGCAATTTCACTCAATTCTTTATTATTTAGCGTAATAGTACTATTTTTTGATTTATTTGTGTTATTAGTAGATGAATTATTAGTATTTTTTGATTTCACTGGAGTGTTACTAGCAGATGTCGTCCTCCTGCTTTGCGCCATTGCAGAAAAGCTTGAGGAAGAACGGTTTCTCTCTCTATAACGGTTTCTCTCTCTAGCTTGCATTTTTTTACCCATCACTTACCTTTTCAATGAGACTTGTAAGACATAAACCAACTCGAGTCTCATTAGACCATGCATATAGTTGAGTAGGGAGGATTAAGTCGACTTGTAGGTGTTGTACAATCTAATCGATTTGGCTCCGGGACCCAAACCTTCCTAGGATTGTAAGATATAAACCAACTCGATCCATCACAATAATAATTGATTGCTTATAATTTGAGAATATATTTGTATGATCAATTCCCATGAATCCCCTATGACCCCATGACACCCTAGTGCCTTTTATCAATTGTTTACATCCCTTTTTAATCATCTTGCTTGTTTACTTTTATTGCTATTTAGTTTAGTGATCTTTACTTCAAACCCCAAATTGTGACACCCCTAGACACCGCTACTTACAATTGAAAATCTTACTTCAATACCCGTCCCTTGGGATCCGACCTTTAGTTGCCTCTTTACTAATAGTAGAGCTGTTTGTGAAGCTATAAATATTGTTTTGGCCTAGGTGCTCCTAACGACAAGTAACCGAAAACTAAATCTCCAAGTGAGTACGACTAAAAATGGCGCCGTTGCCGAGGATGGTGTTAACTTGATTTATATTTTCTTAGATTTTTATTAGTTGTGTCTTTCTTTGCCTTGGGGAAGTAAAACTCCTCAAGGTTTGTTCTAATCATTTTCAAGTTGTTCGATATTTTGCAAGATGGATCTTATAGATTGTTTTGTAGAGGATCACTTAAGTATACCCTTCTTCAAAGACCCCATGGAAGCATTGGAAGCCTTGCAAGCAAGTGAGGCCAAAAATATGTATTGGGAGTTAGAGGTAGATCTTTTTGAGGCCGCTCTAGATAACAAAGAACTTACTCATGAGCAATTCAAAGTAGTACATAACATCCTTGTGGAAGCATATAAACCTATAGAACATGAGCAATCAATCATAGAAGACATCTTACAAGCCGAAGAGCAAGAAGAATTCGTCATGGAATTCGAGTATGACGAAATTGACAAGCCCGAAGAACAAGTTGAACATGCCATGAGAATGGAGTGTCTAATGGAAATGGAGCAAATTCTCAATGAACCTTCAAAGGAGGAAAGTGAGGTACAAATCCCTACTTTAAAACCCCTTCCACCAAACTTGAAATATGCTTACCTTGATGAATCTAAGACCAAACAAGTGATTGTTAATGATAGACTTGATGAAAACCAATTGGGAAAATTGCTTGATGTGTTGAAGCAATATGAAAAGGCTATAGGTTATAGTCTAGACGACCTTAAGGGGATAAGTCCCAACTTTTGTATGCATAGAATTCATCTAGAGGAGGACCATAGACCTACCATCCAATCTAAAAGGAGATTAAACCCCCACATGCAAGAAGTTGTCAAGGGAGAGGTTATGAAATTACTTGATGCAGGAATCAAATATCCCATATCGGACTCTTTATGGGTTAGCCCCGTTCAAGTGGTGCCTAAGAAAGGAGGTACCACGGTAATGACAAACGAGAAGAATGAGCTAATACCCATAAGGAAGATCACCGGTTGGCGTATGTGCATTGACTACCAAAAATTGAATTCCGCAACAAGAAAAGATCATTTCCCCCTACCATTCATTGACCAAATGCTTGAGAGGTTAGCCTCCAACAAGTTCTTTTGTTACCTTGACGGTTATTCGGGATTCTTTCAAATCCCTATACACCTGGATGATCAACATAAGACCACCTTCACATGCCCTTATGGTACTTTTGCATATAGGAGGATGCCTTTTGGTTTTTGTAATGCCCCCGCAACTTTCCAAAGATGCATGATGAGTGTCTTCTCCGATTACCTAGAGACCATAATGGAAGTTTTTATGGATGATTTTAGCGTTTATGGAAAAGTCTTTGACTCATGTTTGCATAATCTTTCTCTTGTATTGCAAAAATGTGAAGATGTTAGTATTTTCTTAAATTAGTTAAAGTGTCACTTCATGGTCAATGAAGGAATTGTTTTGGGTCATTTAATCTCGGAAAAAGGCATCGAGGTCGATAAAGCTAAGGTTGAGGTGATAGAGAAACTCCCACCTCCCGTGAATGTTAGAGGGGTGAGAAGTTTTCTCGGTCACGCGGGTTTCTATTGCCGTTTCATAAAAGATTTTTCAAAAATAGCGAAACCCCTCACTCAACTCTTACTTAAATATGCCCAATTCCATTTCACTGATGAGTGTGTTGAATCCTTTAATAGAATCAAGGAAGCACTAATCTCGGCATCGATCATTCAACCTCCAAATTGGGAACTACCGTTCGAGATTATGTGTGATGCTAGTAACTACGCCGTTGGAGCGGTTCTTGGCCAACGGGTAGGAAGAGCTCTACATGACATCTACTATATAACCAAGACTCTTGATCCCTCCTAAGTGAACTATGATACCACCGAGAAAGAGCTTCTTGCCATTGTCTATGCTTTGGACAAATTCCGTTCCTACTTACTTGGATCCAAAGTGATTGTCTTTTCGGATCACCGTGCTCTCCGACACCTCTTAATAAAGAAGGAGGCAAAACCAAGGTTGTTGAGATGGATTTTGCTTCTTCAAGAATTCGACATGGAATTAAGAGACAAGAAAGGAGCCGAAAATGTAGTGGCGGATCACTTGTCAAGGATCCGGTTTCATGATGAACAAGGAGAAACACCGATCAATGACTCATTTCCCGACGATATCTTGATGGCCATTCAAACACAACTTGAAAGGCACATCACCCCATGGTTTGCCGATTATTCCAACTATATCGTTGGAAGAGTAATCCCTCCAAATGTGAACTACAACCAAAGGACGAGGTTCTTATTCGAAGTAAAAAGGTACTTTTGGGATGACCCAAATCTTTACAAAGAGTGTAGTGATGGGCTCTACCGGAGGTGCATCCTTTAATGGGAAGTCTAAGGAATCTTGGAAGGATGTCAATCGTCACCATACGGTGGGCACCATGGAGCAAGGAGAACAATTGCAAAAATTCTTCAATCGGGTTTCTATTGGCCTACGATGTTCCAAGACACAAGGGAATCCATCATTCATTGTGATGCTTGTCAAAGGACGAGGAATATCTCTTGGAGGAATGAAATTCCACTAATGCGTGTCCTAAATATGATGTTTTACACCCTATTTTACACGTATTTCAGAGCTCATTTGTGTAGTTTAAGCTACTATTTTCCCTATTTCCGTCTACTTTTGTGTTTTTGTGTAATATTGCAGAAATGTGAAGAATCCAGTGGAAATCGAGCCGAATCCGTCCCCGAGTACCCAAAATTGCATTTGACATGGAGTAAAGACTCGGGAAGCGAACATAGTGCGCGTATCGAGGCCTGAAAGACAACCTTACGAAGTTTTTGGAGCCAAGTACCAGCTAAAGCAGTCGATCGACTGACACATCTGGTCGATCGACCAGAGCACGACTATCAGAAGCTCCTGTACAGTGCAGTTCAGTCGATCGACCGGTCCCAGTGGTCGATCGACCACACCGTTAATCTGACCCAAATTGGAAACAAGGAAGCCCATTGTAATTAGGTTTTAGGAAATAAGAATTACGTTATATTGCTATATAACGTAACCCTATTATCAGTCATTATTATCAGATTATTAACATAGAATTTTAGGGAATAATTAGGGTTCTATATCAAGTTTATTTTTAGGGCATAATCATTGAATACAATTTATTTTCGCTCGTGCTTTCGATTTCTTCTTCTTGCTTTCAACTGGTAACTTTTATTCCATAATTTCGGTTTACTTTCATTCAGTCATAGATTAAAATTGCTAGTTAGAATTCCCAAAGCCAAATTATTGATTCATGTTAGTTAATTATTTAGTTATTTCGATTATTAATTCTATTGTTTTATTTGTTAACTTTATTGCTGTCGTTATTTTCATCATGAGTAGCTAAACCCCAAACGCTGAGATGTAGGGGATCTATAGTATAGGCGGCGTAGAAATTCGTAGGTTTGAGTCGCGCCATGGTCGACCGACTGGCCTACCTGGTCGATCGACCGGCTCACGTGAGAATACCTTCGGCTTAATTAATTTAATTACAATATTTGACGAATCGAGTGCACGCGACTAGTTGAATGCTTAGGAATTGACCGACCCGATAAGATCGAAAGATAGGGGATGGAGATAGACTGCTTAATTAAGACGACTAAGTTAATAAGATCGAGAGATAAGTTAATTTAGACTTTTAAATCACTTTTCAGGACGAGAGTCACCATTAGTGATATTAGGGACCCGTAGCTAGATCGAAAGATGCTACCTGTTAAGAATGGACCGAGAGGACTTCCTATTTTCCCATCTCACGTGATTATTTTAGACTCACCTAGGATACCGCCGCCGAAATTACAGTGAACCGACCATCTTATCATCCTTTTAATATTTGATTTCATCTAGTTCTTTTATCATTCATTTATTTACTTTAGTTATACATTCATTCCAATCAAACCCCCCTCAAAACCGTTACTTTAGACTAAAATTAGACAACTATTAATTGCATCGCCTCTCCATGGTTCGACCCTGACTGCCACTAGCTATAGTAGTAGTTTGGATTTATAAATTTATCTTTGGTACTCTACGACGGTATCAAATTTTGGCGCCATTGCCGGGGAGGCAATTGTTTAAATTTTTAGTTGTTTTTATTTTAGTCTTTATCTTAGTTTAAGGGACATCTGTTCCTTAAACTCTTCTTATATTCTACTTGTAGTTTCCTCTTATGCGCAGGTCACAGGGTGGTGAATTGAGACCACTAGATCCTGAGATCGAAAGGACTTTACGTGAGTTGAGACGATCATCTAGAGTATTGCCGACAGAGGAAGAGCTGAGTACTCTGTCCAGTTACTACGAGAACGAGCTATTTGAGGAGGATCCACCTTCTTCTCTTGTTTCTACTTCTTCAGCAGAGACCGTCACATCTCCAGATATGGCTGAAGAAGCAAGTATAGCCAGTCACTCAGAGCCGAAAGCTGAGAATCTCTATAAGGGATTCGCATTAACAGGGACGGATAGAAAATTCTAACCAAAACCGTCTTACATCAACTTGGTTGAGAGAAACCAATTTGGGGGAGCTGCAAATGAAGATGCAGCTAAACATATGGAGATATTCATTGACTACTGCTATTCCATACCCCCACCAGTAGGTATGACTCAGGACTAGGTAAAGGAGACGATGTTCATATTCTCACTTCGTGATGTTGCTAGGGAGTGGTACCGAGACTTGGATCGAGCTGCTAATGGGATAACTGACTGGAATTGTCTAGCCCTAGCGTTTTATAAGAAGTATTTCTCTGCCTCGAAGACCAATGCGATTAGAGCTCAGATCACGAGCTTTAAACAGGGTCCAGATGAAAATTTTCATGAGGCATGGGTCCGTTTCAAGAAGCTGGTGCGATCTATTCCGCACCATGGGTTCGAACAATGGAGCCTATGTAATCAGTTCTATAACGGGCTTTATGACGATCAGAGAGCTATCCTGGATGCTGCAGCTAATGGCAGATTCCAGGAGAATGTTGGAGAGACTAAGGGGTGGAAGATTATTGAAGACATGGCCACCCATAGAGCTGAGCATGGAAATTCCCGAGGTAATTAAAGGAGAGCTGCAGAATCTCCTTCTGTAGCTGCATTAGAAGCTCTCACGGTCATATTTGATAAGTACGAGTTGGGAGGAGCTTCAAAAGGAGTGATATATCAAGTGAATGTTGTGTCAGACGGTCCTTTCGTCTACAAGAGATGTGGAGGAGAAGGACATGTTGTAGATTTCTACAGCAGTCCCTATGAGGCTTGTGCTGCTTTTCAACATTATAGGCAGACAAACACTTATTTTGAGCCGAATGTCCATCCACACTTGAGGTGGAGTAGCCAAAATATCTAAAATCTGACTCCACCTCCACAGCAGCATAACTATGTGCCCCCTCATAAGCAGCAACAGCCATACCAAAGCCTTCGTATGTCCCACACCAGCAGCAACAGTTCCAAAACTCCGATTTTACGGAGTTGAAAAATTTGTTGCTAAAGGAGTCTCAAGCTAGAGAGGCCGGGATGAAAATTTTGGAGTCTCAGATCGCTCAACTGGCTAGCAAGAGTGAAACTCGAGTTCCGAGAAAATTACCGTCGCAGCCGGATCAGAAAGAGACCTTAAATGCGATCACTTTGAGGAGTGGGTCTAAACTTGATGGGCCCGCTATGGTCAAAGATGTCACTGAAAAAGATTAGGTGGAACCAAGCAAGAAAAAAGCCAGAGTGAACAGTATCAAGAAAAAGATGATCAACAGGTATATTGGTCGATCGACTGACATACCCGGTCGATCGACCAGTCCGTGAAATAGTGCAGCTTCTGGTTCTGAGGAAGTGAGTCGATCGACTGACCAACATGGTCGATCGACTGAAAACGCTGCTGATAATAAACCTTTTCGTCCTCCAATGCCAGACAATTTGAGGGACCACTAATTTCGGGGTACGACAACTCCGAAACTATTAAGGCAAGATCCAAATGCTGATGGGTCAGTTCCGGTTCCAAAGTATGACCCAATGACGATTAATGGTTCATTCTTGAGACGGTCTGAAGAAGGTTCGAGCTACAACAAGGACAAGGTAGTGGATTTTCAGCCTAAGTCCACTGATGCCGGTATGAGAGACCTAGAGGAGAGGGCTAAGTTGCTTCTTACAGCCCCTTATCCAGAGAGATTGGTGCCGACAAAGGAACAGGTATCGTTTAAAAAATTTGAAAATGTTATTCGTAGTTTAAATGTGCAAGTTCCTTTCCTTGAATTAGTTAATCAAGTGCCTGCTTAAACGAAATTTATGAAGCAGCTTTTGTCTAAAAAGAAGTCACTTGATAATGTGCAATCTGTCGCACTAACTGAGGAGTTATGTTCCTATTTGACTCATACTGCACCTCATAAGTTAGCAGACCCCGGTAGCTTTTCTGTTCCTTGTAATATTGGTACCTTTTCAATCGAGAAGGCATTATGTGATCTAGGAGCCAGTATTAGCGTTATGCCTTTGAGTCTTGCTAAGAAATTGAAATTGACTAGGTTTGCGGTTACTAACATGATAGTACAGATGGCTGATCGATCTGCGGTCCAGCCTATAGGAGTCTTAGAGGACATTCCTGTGCAAATAGGAAAGTTATTTTTCCCAGTTGACTTCGTTGTACTAGATATACCCGAGGATGCTCACATTCCTATCATTTTGGGTAGACCATTTCTGCACACTGCTGGTGCAGTTATAGATGTTGGCTCAGGGACACTGACATTTAAAGTAGGGAAACAGTCCATTATTTTTGCCCAGACAGCTAAGAAGAAAGATCCTATGTGGCCAGTCACTTGTAATACGATTTCTAAGAAGAAATCTTATTTTGTGCTTTCTGACATGCCTACTTTGGCACCTATGCCTACTCCTGTTGTAACACCTCCGCCCCAGATTGGGAGCAAATTGGAGGAAGATTCTTTTGTTTTAGATATTGCAGGAAATGGTTTGGGGAAGGAAGAGTCGCATGTTGCTCCAGCTATGAAGGAGCCAATCCTTCAAAGAGGCGGTCTAGGATGTCTTAGCTATGCAACTGATGAGGAGCCTGATGAGGAGCCAGTCAGGGTGACGGAGTCCGATTTGGATTTTGACGAGCCAGTCGAGGTCATTGACAGGGAAGATGTCCGAGATGTTGATCCGTTGAGTTCTGCGAATGTTGAAGTTGTTAGGAGTGCAACTGAGGAGATGAGCACTGTAGAGGCTACTTCTTGTAGCCAAGAGCCGAGCAAGTGGGCCATTCCGTGGCCATTCTTGATCAACTATTAGTTGATCAAATGCTTTTCACAACATTTTATTGCTTTCGTTAGACTTTTTATTGCTTTTGTGTGCGCGAGCCTTCGCTTTAATAAGTTTGCTTAGGATTTAAATACTTTAGTCTATTACTTTGGGTTTTGCGCAATTTTGGGCGCGTTATTATGTGTATTTGCAGGTTTATAGACCATATTAGCTCAATTTATTGAGCTAATTCGAAGAACATCAGAACTTACAGCAGGTTTTACGGTCGATCGACTGCCTCATATGGTCGACCGACTGAGCCGCGACACCGGGAGCTTCTGTTTCTATTCACTGTGGTCGATCGACTGGCTGCTATGGTCGATCGACCACTTCTCGCTGCTGTACCTGTTCACGACCATTCCTCTGCTGTGTTTGGTCGATCTGCGGAGTCGAGGGAGTCTTTTCTCCACTTTATCCTCCGATTAATTTCTTTTTTCTTTTATTCTCTTATTTTGCACATAATTTTGCGTTTCGTAAATTGCTTTCTCGGAAGTATGCGTGGTACTTTTGTTTCTTTTAGGTACCTATGGTAGCACCGCTGGCTACTGAAACCTCCTAGCTCACGCTAGTTTGGGGAGGTTTCCTTTTGCGCTTAAAATCTTGTGAGTTTCCGGGTTTAACTTCATGTCTTATTTAGTTAATTTATCGCAAATTCCCGTTTCCCTTTTATTTCATTATATGATTTCGCACAATGGGGGCATTGTGTGATTTGGTTTGAGGAAGGGTTTTGCGTTGCATTCATTCAGTTTTGCATTCACGTTTAGTTTTTGTCTTGCATTGTTTATTTCATTTCCTATATATATACAAAAAATTTAAAAAAAATAAAAAAATAAAAAAAATTCAAAATTCAAAAAAATCCATGTTTATTTTAGCATGTAGGTCGAGTCGGAACGGTAGTATTTCAATGATGACATTGCATTTTCATCTGTTTATGCCTAAACCGTGCTTAATTGACATGTTATTAGTAGAATCATATATGCATAGTCTACGAGTTTTCGTTAAATATCTTGCTGAACATGAGACTTGACTTAGATTTATGGCAAACTACATCATTTTCTGAGGTTTAGAGCTTATAACTGGTGTTATTCATGACCAGTTTATCTAGGATTGTGACTAGTACTCCTTATGAGACATGTTACATTATTTTGCATAAATATGAACTTAATCTGCTTAATACCTGTGTGCATTCGGGTTCGTGGTTTGTTGACACATGTGGTAGAGGTTTCCCCTTATTCATTTTACCCATAAACCCCTCATAGCCAAATTGCCTTTTTGGCCCATAAACTACATCCTATATTTAGCCTACCCTTATCAAGGTGGTAGTATTAGATTTTGGGAATGAGTTTATTGCAGTTTGGTTATACTACTCTTTATTGAGATGTTAGTGAAATGGTGAAAGGGAAGGAAGAAAAAAAAAAGAGTTTGAAAAAAAATGAAAATGAAAAAAAAAACAGAATACGAAAAAAAAAGAGATTCGAAAAAACATTCAGTCTATCGACCGGCTACATTGGTCGATCGACTGTGTATTGCAGTAGTGAAAGAAAACTTCGAAAATCACATGCTACAATTGTTATGAGTTGGTGATTTACACTCCCATGTTGTATTTATATCATTTGGGGTGTTACATCTATTGGAGATTGTGAGTTTGGTGCTTGATAATTAGCACTGGTTTTATTGAAAATCTTGAGCAAGAAGTTGGATTTTGGCATATGGTTTTGTTTAGGTACTAGCTTGATCACCTATACCTCCACATTCCCATAAATGTTTTGCCTTTTCTTACCCAATACCTCACATATCCATATTTACCTCGGCATGTGTCATGGTCATTTGTTTGGTTGGAATGCATATGTATGGTTGTAGAGATTATTTTCATGTTAGATTGCAGGCATGTTCTTATAGGTCGTAGTTAGGTGAGAGTCATCACAAAATTACTTCTTTCTATCTTTTACATATATTCACCTGTGCTAATGTGTGATATGAGCGACCCGTGAGAGTCCATAATGATAAGTCTCTATAGTTGGCGGTTCAGCAGTTTTTAACGACTACATAACTCGTTTGCATGATTCATATTGCTAGTTGATTGTTAGTTGTTGCACTAAACTGGTTTAGGCTTTACAGTTTGCATTTCGCTCTCAGATTGAACTCGTTCCATTAGGTTTTAGGATCGAGTCTAGTTCTTGCTTGGGGACAAGCAAGGGTTTGGTTTGGGGAAGTTTGATGCGTGTCCTAAATATGACGTTTTACACCCTATTTTACACGCATTGCAGAGCTCATTTGTGTAGTTTAAGCTACTATTTTCCCTATTTCCGTCTACTTTTGTGTTTTTGTGTAATATTGCAGAAATGTGAAGAATCCAGTGGAAATCGAGCCGAATCCGTCCACGAGTACCCAACATTGCATTTGACATGGAGTAAAGACTCGGGAAGCGAACTTGGTGCGCGTATCGAGGCCTGAAAGACAACTTTACGAAGGTTTTGGAGCCAAGTACCAGCTAAAGCAGTTGATCGACTGACACATCTGGTCGATCGACCAGAGCACGACTATCAGAAGCTCCTGTACAGTGCAGTTCAGTCGATCGACCGGTCCCAGTGGTCGATCGACCACACCGTTAATCTGACGCAAAATTGGAAACAAGGAAGCCCATTGTAATTAGGTTTTAGGAAATAAGAATCATGTTATATTCCTATATAACGTAACCCTATTATCAGTCATTATTATCAGATTATTATCATAGAATTTTAGGGAATAATTACGGTTCTATATCAAGTTTATTTTTAGGGCATAATCATTGAATACAATTTATTTTCGCTCGTGCTTTCGATTTCTTCTTCTTGCTTTCAACTGGTAACTTTTATTCCATAATTTCAGTTTACTTTCATTCAGTCATAGATTAGAATTACTAGTTAGAATTCCCAAAGCCAAGTTATTGATTCATGTTAGTTAATTATTTAGTTATTTCGATTATGAATTCTATTGTTTTATTTGTTAACTTTATTGCTGTAGTTATTTTCATCATGAGTAGCTAAACCCCATCTGCTAGGATGTAGGGGATCTGTAGTATAGGCGGCGTAGAAATTCGTAGGTTTGAGTCGCGCCATGGTCGACCGACTGGCCTACCTGGTCGATCGACCGGCTCACGTGAGAATACCTTCGGCTTAATTAATTTAATTGCAATATTTGACGAATCGAGTGCACGCGACTAGTTGAATGGTTAGAAATTGACCGACCCGATAAGATCGAAAGATAGGGGATGGAGATAGACTGCTTAATTAAGACGACTAAGTTAATAAGATCGAGAGATAAGTTAATTTAGACTTTTAAATCACTTTTCAGGACGAGAGTCAACATTAGTGATATTAGGGACCCATAGCTAGATCGAAAGATGCTACCTGTTAAGAATGGACCGAGAGGACTTCCTATTTTCCCGTCTCACGTGATTATTTTAGACTCACCTAAGATACCGCCGCCGAAATTACAGTGAACCGACCATCTTAGCATCCTTTTAATATTTGATTTCATCTAGTTCTTTTATCATTCATTTATTTACTTTAGTTATAGATTCATTCAAATCAAACCCCCCTCAAAACCGTCACTTTAGACTAAAATTAGACAACTATTAATTGCATCGCCTCTCCGTGGTTCGACCCTGACTGCCACTAGCTATAGTAGTAGATTTGATTTATAAATTTATCTTTGGTACTCTACGACGGTATCAGCCACAAAGGGGCATACTAGAGGTGGAGATCTTCGACGTTTGGGGGATCGACTACCAAGGGCCGTTTCTGACATCCCATGGGAATAAGTATATCCTTGTGGCCGTAGATTACGTCTCAAAGTGGGTGGAGGCAATTGCCACCCCAAACGATGATGCAAAGACGGTCACCAAACTCTTCAAGAAAATAATCTTCCCAAGATTCGGAGTCCCTAGAGCAATCATAAGTGATGGAGGAACGCATTTTTCATGAAAAGAAGCTCGCATCCCTTTTGACCAAATATGGTGTTCAACATAGATCCGGTTTAGGATATCATCCTTAAACAAGCGGTCAAGTGGAAGTTTCGAATAGAGAGATCAAGCAAAGTCTTGAGAAAGTTGTAAACAAGACCCGAAACGATTGGAGCACAAGGCTTGATGACGCTCTTTGGGCTTATAGGATGGCCTATAAAACTCCCATAGGAGCCTCTCCTTACAAGCTTGTTTATGGAAAAGCATGCCACTTGCCAATCGAATTAGAGTACAAAGCTTTTTGGGCAATCCGAGCACTTAACCTTGATCTCAAATTAAGTGGCCAAAAGAGGACGATACAAATTCATGAGTTGGAAGAATTCTGACTACAATCTTATGAGAATGCAAAGATCTACAAGGAAAGGGCAAGATTGCTTCATGATAAGAGGATCAAGCAAAAAGCCTTGCACAAAGGGGATAAAGTCCTTATATTCAATTCCCGATATCGACTCTTTCCCGGGAAGTTGAACTCTAGATGGATGGGTCCTTATGTGATCACCGAGGTTGGAAAGTATGGGGATTTTGAAATCAAGGCGGAAGATGGAAGCAAATTCAAGGTTAATGGCCAAAGATTGAAGCCATATTATGAGGGAGCATTTATTGGAGAGGTCTAGGTCACCAACCTCGGGCCTCCTCATCCTTGAAGGAATCATCAAAGGGAGAGTTTGGTGGAGTCCTCCCTAAACCACCACTTGTAAATATACTAACCCCTCTAACTTGTATTTATAATTTTATTGCATTCCTTTTATCATAAATGTGGACAAGGCCCTCGGGAACTGCGTCCGCGGGATCCACACTAGGCATAATCGACTCGAGGTTCTTTCGAATCGAATTAAGACATATTAGAGTCGCCACCAAGTTTTTTGGGAACTTGGAACCGTTCAAGTCAACTTTACACCTTTCATCGAAAAGCATAAAGCCAATCGACTACGAGTGATTAAAGATAAAGACTTGTACCCTATATCACTCGATTTGAATGACTCTCATAATCCAATGGTATTTAGACGGATCCACAAACCATAGATCTTGAGTAAGGGGTGAGGGTACGTGTTAGGAAGCCCATAAGGACACCCAACCCCGCTCGTCGATAACGGCCTCTACTAAGTCAAGTGTCGGATTTCAAACAAGGTCATAGCTACTACGATATATGAAATGCAAACGTTGTTTTAACCCTATCATGTGACAACAATTTCTATGCCGTTTTAGATGCAACTAAACTAACTTTGTCAAAGTTGTAATTTAGCATGTGGGTTGATTGATCTAACAACATGTAAAGCAAACAAACAAGGCTTAGGGGGAATGGGGGAGCCGTTGGGATCTACCTATTACAAACCAGGCATTTCATGCCGACACAACAACAAATTAAAGATACAACTCGATCTAAATACAAATGCTACATACAACAATACACGACGACACACACGGCCGTTTGGCCTAGAAAATCGTGCACATGAGGGGTGGCCCACGGCTCACATGACCCACGGCCTTGGGTCACTCCTCGTAATGCGTGCTCGCGCTTAATCTCATCGAATTAGACATAGGGCTACGCACCAAAGCATGCATTAGCATAAACCGGGCCATGTTGCTTTAGACAACATGCGGTTTACTACGCTCCTACAAGCATTAGGGAACAACCGTCTAACCAAACAAGACCAAGGTTTTTAGAAATCATTTGACTCGATAAAAGAAAACAAACTTGAAAGATTACAACTCGATAAACCAACGATAAATTACAAACAATGAAACAACGCGAAAACAAACGGTATAAAAAACAAAACGAGAAAGGTAAAGAAAACGGCCACCTCACGGCCCGAACCAACGGCCACCCTCACGGCCAAGACAAGGCCAACCTAGTTCCTAAGTTAGGTTCATTAGTTAGATCGAATGATTGCGAAAAGGGATAGGAAACAAGTTAGAAAACGAGTAAAAAACGATGTTGATTGATTGTCGCATGAGGGTGCATTCTACACGGCCTAAAGGGTCTAATTAGGTCAAATTCGCTAATTAATTTAACTCATCGAGTGTAAATAAGAAGGTGCTAATCACGCACTCTTATACTAGCGAGAAATTAGGTGAAAGAGAGAGATGCATTCAATTATTTACAGAATCGTCGATTGATTTTATAACTTACGTCGAAGCCACCTATCGTGTCTAATTAGGTTATTAAATTAAATTAACGTTATCTAAATATGTCATAGGTTAACAATCAGAGGTTAGACTAACATACAACGGGTCCTAGGGTATGTCGATTTGGCCGAAACAAAAGGGGGTCGAAAGCGAAGAACGAAGTTAGACAATTGTTTTATTTATGCCCTACCTTGAACACGAGGATATGTAAATGAGACGGGGGTGTACGACCGACAGAAGTAGCGGTTTCTTTTCCCATCTCAAGTCAACGCGGGTGTTCGTGGTGGTACTTTAACTCATACTCGGACTAAACTAGTTTCATAGTTAATTAAAACAAACGATAAACAAAACGAAAACAAACAAAAAACAAACTATAAAAAGGCATAAAAAAAAACGAAATAAAAAAGGAGAGAAAAGGGGATTTGATGCACCCTCAACCTAAATGTATCGTTGACACCGTCTTGGGTCGTAATCGATGGTAGATTTTATCTCGAGAGGCCGTCGTCGACGAAGAATAAAGCAAACACGCGTTTTGGAAAGTTTCTGGACAGCGATTTTAAAACAGTGATATCTCCCTCGTTTCACGACGAAAATTCGATTCGAAAGATGTTTTGGAAACTAGAAAGAGAGGAGAACAGGAATCTTAAAGCAACCCCTGCTCGTTTTGGGTTATTGGGCACGAAAAACGAGCACAAACAGAACTGGACAGACAAGAATAAACCGCGAAAACAGAGTGTTATTTCACTCTGTTTTTCGAGGAATTTCGTGTACTCTCAAGGGCAATTTGGCTCGTAAATCTTTGTCTAATGTGTAGATGGATGTTATGTGGTTAATTAGGAACAAGAAACTCGAGTTTTTATGGAGGTTTGATGGAGGAACGAATGGGTTTTCGAAGAGGACACACAAACAGTTTCAGTTTGTGTGTCGGTTTTGTTTAGGGTTTTTGAAGGATGTTTAGGGTTTGTTTCTGAGGTTTAAAGCTTATGGGTGATGGTAGGATGTATGTAGAACTTAGAGGAATGAATATATAGTGAAGGGGTGGTATTTATAAGGAGTTAAAGTAGGTTAAAAGAGAGGGAGAGGCAATCGGGCTTCATCCCGTATGGCTGCTGTCCAGCAGCTTTTGTAAGGGTTTGAGGGGGGTTTTCTTGGTGATTAAGCTAGTATAATATGGGTAGGATACTAGGGTATGGGTTAGGGTTAATGGGTACGGGTCTTGGTAGTGTTTGGAGCGGGTTTTGGGCTCGGGAATTGGCACGCAAAACAGGGGGCTGCATTGGTTATGCGCGGGCTGTTGGGGGGTGTTTGGGGATGGAATTTGGGCCGTGGATAGGGGGTTCGAACAAGGGTGGATGGGTAGAGGCTTGGGTTGGTTAGTGTACTCGAGATTCGTGCCAATTCGTAAAGAAAACGGGCTCAAAAACCGAGCTAAAATCGAGCTCAAAAAAACAAGTTTAAAAACGAGTTTTCTTCGCTTTTAAAATCGATTTTTCAAATCAACTAACCCATTGAAATAAATGACTTTTCAAATCAAATATACTCATAAAATGATTTTTCAAATCAATTATTTATTTTATTTTCAATAAAATAAACTTGGGAAAATAAATTCAAAATAAAATAAAATAAATTGAATTTACCTAAAAAACCATAATTTAAATATCATTTAAATTAACAAAATGAACTCACTAAAAAAACATTAATTTAAATATCATTTAAATTAATAAAATGAACTCACTAAAAAAACATTAATTTAAATATCATTTAAATTAATAAAATACTTCATCGACGACGCCCATTCTACATCGTAAAACGAACCCAAATAATGACAATGACAACTAAATACATACATGTGTCCTATCATCATCGGGTGTTTGTCGGGTTCTCTATAAATTCCAATATCGACGGATACGGGTATCTACAGAGCCCCCACTTTGACTGAGGCTTGGACAAGGCAAAAGTCAAAGTATACCCCAGGTCCCTTTCGACCTGAGGATTCTGCGGGTCGTTTATAGTCCATTAGACTTGCGTATATAAGCTGGCCAGCCATAAGAAGAGATCATACCTGAAGCTTCATTGGGGATTGACTCTTGCTTCTGTCGCGTCGAAATATCATCGTTGGTCATCGACCCATAAATGGTGGATTGAGCCTTACCCTTAGGCGCCTACGTATCCGTTTCTGACGGAATCAAACCCGCGTCGTAGTTCGGCCGCTGCTGACATATGCCCAAAGTTTATCATCTGCTGGCCTTTGTCCAAAATTCATCATCTGCTGACATTTGCCCAAAATTTATCATCTGCTGGCGCTTGTCCGAATGGGACGGGACTTTCCAAGGAGGTTGCCGCCGCTTTCATCATTTGCTTTCAGCTACGGAATTCTTCCATTTCATACTCCTGTATTGAATTGAATTCTTGGTGGATATCATCCTCTACATCTTGATAGTGGTCTCTGAAGCCAACGGCTTCAGAGCCCCCAGTTTATAATGGCTCTAAAGTCGAAGACTTTAGAGCCCCCAGTTGAAGCATATCCTGCTACGTTTGAAACATAGAAAATGTACGAGCAATAATCATCACATAAGCACATTTGGATCATCGATCTTGAAATTGGATCATTTGAGATACTGGGTCATCAACCCGAAAATTGAATTTGAAAATTTTTGAATGATTGGGTCATCGACCCGAAAATATGTTGGGCCATCGACCCTTCGAAATTGAATTTGAAAAAAATTGGGTCATCATCCCAAAATTTGAACATGTTGAAGATTTTGAATAATTGGGCCATCGACCCGAAATTTGAATTTGAAACGAATCATAAAAAGTTTTTGAAATTTTGAATTTTGAAAGATTGGATCATCGACCCTTGATGGGTGAGCATGAAATGCGACTCAGACATTCTGTATGACTCGTAAACCACGTGGGCGTAGCCCGCTACCGTAAAACAAAAAAGGAAAATAAAACCGTAAGTGTGCACGGGTTTTAATTCAATTATTGACTTGTTGGGGGTAGAAATGTAAATCGGCCGTTCCGGCGCCAAAGATGGCAAATGGGAATCACAAGGTCATCGACTTGGGAAGGAGATATCGTATGGCATGGGCGTGCTCCCGAGGGCGCATGGGAATCAAGATCACTTGGCATTAACAGGGTGGATTAAACCCACGGAACAAAAACATTGGCTTCGCCCAGACACTAAACACAGACTGATTTTATGAGAACACTTAGACATCACACATGACTTTTGTCGGGAACATTCTGTCACTCTTCTCCTCGCCTCCTTTCTTTTCAGCTAGTTTTCATCATTTCTTGCCACCGCCTTCTTTCTTTTCAGCGGGCTTTTACTATTTTTCTTCCACGCCTTCTTTCTTTTCAGCGGGTTTTTCATATTTTCTGTTCCCAACACAAACCCATATCTATGTGACTCGACATCTTTGCCTAAACCGTTCGATAAAGCTCATTCCGAGACTTGACACTACTCATCTGAACCTATATCCTTATCCTAGCTTACATCGAGTACTAAGACCAACTCAAACAAAGGTGGCTTCATTTGGACTTGGTTAAGACCCGTAAGAAACCGACAAGATGACAATTTGGTTGATGAGTGGATTGAATCCCTTATTCTGAAGGACTGCCTACGTATTCGCGTGGAGCGAAATCAAATCCGACGTAGTTCGATCCAGGTGCATAAACATGGAATTTTGATTGTGTGTACACACTCGAAGGTTTCACCTAAGGTATCATGTCGTATCCCATTCTAGCCTGTAAGGTACCGTTAAATCCCGTGTCTAGGGTTGGTACAAAAGGTTATGGTTCTTTGGGATGTGGAGCTTGGCAACAAAAGGCTTGAAAATTGGACCGTCATTCTGAAGGTTCATTTTCTGGTGCTAAGGCCAATGGGTTATGGCTTACATCGTGGTTGGAAAAGGTGTCTCGGGTTTGACGAAACCCGAGTGCAAATGGGTTGGAAAACAATGTGGGTTCAAATCTCCATATCTGGTCCCTAAAGGTCAGGGTGTAACAAAGACAAGCGGAATGATTCTCAAAATTCCTGACTATCCCCTTGTAACCGTCTCAGGAAGGACTTAGAGGGTAAGGAGGTCACTACTTACGCTTTTGGGCTTCGCCCATTGAACCTCAACTATGGGTACTTGACTTGAATTATGGCTTCCGTAACTTCGACATTCAACCAAAAAACATTCCGCAATAACTTCAACATCTTTTTTCCTTTTTTTTTCCTTTTCTTTTTCTTTCATCTTTTTTTCATTTTTCATTTTTTTTTTCATTTTTCCAATTTTACTCTTTTTCTCATTTTTCATTCTTTTTCATCTTTTTTTTTCTCTCTTTGAAAATGATCTTCTATTCATTCTCTTAGTCATAAATGGATACACCTTGAAAACTGGGCTTCGCCAACTAATTTGGGTAGGAACTAACAATTCCTTGTTAGAACGGGTTGATATCTTCTCTCTTCGAGATGGGATGATTTTGTTGGGGAAAAGGTTTGCCTTCCATCATCGATATGGAAAACAAGGAGCTAGTCCGGGTTCGTCCTAGAATCATCTAAAAGCTTGTCACAAACATTGGTTCAGATGGAGGTTTTCTACCACCAGACATGGAATAGGTAAAGGAATCAAACACGGGATCCTAGTGTACCTTACATTTTGAAACAGGACATATTTCTACCCCAGGGACTACTTTGAGTGTGTTGTGCATTTTATCATGCTTTCAGAATGATTGAGGATTGGAAACAAGACATATCTGGAAACGAAACTGGAACTTTTTATTGGAATGGCAAAAGCTTAACAGACTCGAAGGAACGACTCCTAGGACACACCCTAGGTCATCGCGGAACAAACGACTCAACTTCAAGAAAAGAAGGTCCTAGACATGACTCAACTAAGATAAGAAAACAGATCCCGACTCATAATTTTCAAATCTGGTCTTGAGCTTCCTCTTGTTCAGCTGTCAGCTTAGATGCTCGGCTATGGTCCTTGATCCCTTTGATGGTCTGCCTCCATCCCGAGGTAGTCCTCTGAGGATCTACGCCAGTGATGAAGGTTGGTGAATCGAATTGTCTTTTATTAACTTCGTTAATGAGAGGAGTACATTTTAGAGCGAGACTCCCGATTTGAATTTCATTCTTCGGGTTTGGCAATAATTCAAAGCAATCAACAAATATTTCCCCGATAAACACCTCTTTCAAGAGACATGGGCGGATAAGATGGGAATAATCGACATTGTCTGCGACAGAAACAAAGTTAGCGTGATCGGCAAATGGATTGGTGATATTATTGGGTTTAACAGCTGGGATTGGGAGCGTTCCGTTCTCAATCATGTCTTGGATTTCGTGCTTCATCGATAGCACCTTTCAAAGATATCATGGCCTTTCCCTTGATGAAAGGCACGAGGGAATTTGGTTTATACCATTTACCTTGTTGATCAGCGGGAGGGTCCGGAGTTGGACCAATAGGCTTCAGCTTTCCTTGGGCTATGAGCCTTTGGAGAGCGTATGTATAAGTACATCCGATATCGGTGAATGCCCTAGGAGCTTGGCGCTGCGGTTTTTTCGATTGCCCTTCTAGAGATTGATGGCTTCATCAATATGGGTGGTTGCTGGGGCCTTGGCCTTAGACGATGAGGCCCCTTGGTATCCTTTCGGCTTTTCAGCCTCTGCCATTCTGACATCATCTTCTACCTTTATCCCGATTCTTATCAATTCTTTGAAAGAGCCAAAATTCTGGTATTTCAGAGCATTGCGGTAAATAGGTCGTAGATTCTTTACGAACTTATCTACCATTTCAACTTCACAAGCTTCTTGGCTAATTTCACGCTTTCAAATACGCCATCTTGCAAGGAATTCAGTAAAGCCTTCCTTGTCTTTCTGTGTCATCACCTCCAATGTTCTTATGTTGGTTTGAATCTCGACATTATCAGCATAGTGCTTGCAGAACTCCACCGTAATATCTTCGAAAGTGGGGAAGTTCTTAAGGTCCAGATTGTAGAACCACGCCTTCGGGTGTTCCTCCAGAGATTGGGCAAAAATTTCAGAGAGCATGTCAGCAGGTACTCCCTTCAGTGCTAAGTACCCTTTATAGGCCTTAACATGGTGGACTGGATCTTCAGTGCCCTTAAACTTTGGGATATCAGTGAGTACCATGTTGGTGGGCAACTTATCCTGAACTGGGGCATAGGCCCTAGCATTTTCGTAGTGGATGTTCTTCCCCTGGGAGAGCTTCAGACGGTCTTCAATGAACTTGAACCGTTTCTCCAGATCAGTCAGAGCTGGGGTAAATGGAGGGGAATCTTCACCCAGCTTAGATTCAATTGCATCCATTCGGGTCATCATGAGGTTCACGGCCTCAGTAAGCTTGTTAACAGCATCTTCCATTGCTTGACGTCGGGTTTTTGGCGGCCTTTCTACAAGAAAACCCCGTACTGAGTCAATATTTAAAGTAAGAGCCCCTGCACACTTAAGGACACGACCCCAACTTGACTCAAACAAAGACTCGACTTGAGATTGACTAAACAAGGGTTCGACTCACGGTTTGATTTAGACATCGGTTCATTTTAGACTCGACAAAACGACATGACTCAAACTGTCATAACTCGATTCTAAACTGGACTTGGTGTGACTAAACCCGTGATTGGGCTAACACAGCCCATGGGTTCGAGTGAAACGTCCTAAAGGGCCTAGATTGGACGTTTTTTGTGGACTATCCTAGACCAAAAGGTCGACCAACATGACTCAAAGCCCAAGAGGTGAGCTTAGGTGACCCAACAAGGTCGTGTTCTAGACTCTTAGAACGAAACATACCCGGCCTAACACGGCCATAACCCGGACACGACTCGACGCATTTCATGCTTGGTTGAGGTTCGAGAGGCATTTTGGATTGAATTTGAAAAAAACGAATAATTGATTTGAAAATGAGATTTGAAATGGGCAGCATGCCGGCTATAAAAGCTCATTTTTGGGCCGAAAATTCTAGTCCTATTTGGGCAGCATTCCGCGTTTTTAAAACCATGCTAGTTTGAAAGTAAGTTGTTCAAAAGTTCGGTTTTGAAAAGGACATGGGAATTTTCGAAAAAAGACTTGGGAAAACAAATTGCACATTGTCATTCTCATGTTATAAGGATGTATGCTCCTAGACATCTCTAAGTCTCGGCAAGTCTTCTACAAGAAGGTCTATGCCCTCCATCCTTTTGCGGTCTTATAGAGCAATGTGTCTTAAGGTAAAGTACCTAGAAGATCGTCCCCACCATCAAGAACCACGCGAGGCGAAGTGGAAGCGAGCAATGTGCAGCTTAGTGGCATAGTGGAAAGTCGCCCCCCACGCATCACGAAGAAACGCTGGGACGGCCCGGGCAACTCCTTAAGGGTTTATGCATGAATCGTAGCACTATGAGTAATGTTTTACTTTCCAACACTTTCTTTTCAAGTTTCACCTCGGAGGAAAAGACCCTAGAAACAAAGTGTAACTAGTCCTCTTGTCCCAGTAGAGTCGCCAAATCAGGGACAAGGCCCTCGGAATCTGCGTCCGCGGGATCCACACTAGGCATAATCGACTCGAGGTTCTTTCGAATCGAATTAAGACATATTAGAGTCGCCACCAAGTTTTTTGGGAACTTGGAACCGTTCAAGTCAACTTTACACCTTTCATCGAAAAGCATAAAGCCAATCGACTACGAGTGATTAAAGATAAAGACTTGTACCCTATATCACTCGATTTGAATGACTCTCATAATCCAATGGTATTTAGACGGATCCACAAACCATAGATCTTGAGTAAGGGGTGAGGGTACGTGTTAGGAAGCCCATAAGGACACCCAACCCCGCCCGTCGATAACGGCCTCTACTAAGTCAAGTGTCGGATTTCAAACAAGGTCATAGCTACTACGATATATGAAATGCAAACGTTGTTTTAACCCTATCATGTGACAACAATTTCTATGCCGTTTTAGATGCAACTAAACTAACTTTGTCAAAGTTGTAATTTAGCATGTGGGTTGATTGATCTAACAACATGTAAAGCAAACAAACAAGGCTTAGGGGGAATGGGGGAGCCGTTGGGATCTACCTATTACAAACCAGGCATTTCATGCCGACACAACAACAAATTAAAGATACAACTCGATCTAAATACAAATGCTACATACAACAATACACGACGACACACACGGCCGTTTGGCCTAGAAAACCGTGCACATGAGGGGTGGCCCACGGCTCACATGACCCACGGCCTTGGGTCACTCCTCGTAATGCGTGCTCGCGCTTAATCTCATCGAATTAGACATAGGGCTACGCACCAAAGCATGCATTAGCATAAACCGGGCCATGTTGCTTTAGACAACATGCGGTTTACTACGCTCCTACAAGCATTAGGGAACAACCGTTTAACCAAACAAGACCAAGGTTTTTAGAAATCATTTGACTCGATAAAAGAAAACAAACTTGAAAGATTACAACTCGATAAACCAACGATAAATTACAAACAATGAAACAACGCGAAAACAAACGGTATAAAAAACAAAACGAGAAAGGTAAAGAAAACGGCCACCTCACGGCCCGAACCAACGGCCACCCTCACGGCCAAGACAAGGCCAACCTAGTTCCTAAGTTAGGTTCATTAGTTAGATCGAATGATTGCGAAAAGGGATAGGAAACAAGTTAGAAAACGAGTAAAAAACGATGTTGATTGATTGTCGCATGAGGGTGCATTCTACACGGCCTAAAGGGTCTAATTAGGTCAAATTCGCTAATTAATTTAACTCATCGAGTGTCAATAAGAAGGTGCTAATCACGCACTCTTATACTAGCGAGAAATTAGGTGAAAGAGAGAGATGCATTCAATTATTTACAGAATCGTCGATTGATTTTATAACTTACGTCGAAGCCACCTATCGTGTCTAATTAGGTTATTAAATTAAATTAACGTTATCTAAATATGTCATAGGTTAACAATCAGAGGTTAGACTAACATACAACGGGTCCTAGGGTATGTCGATTTGGCCGAAACAAAAGGGGGTCGAAAGCGAAGAACGAAGTTAGACATTTGTTTTATTTATGCCCTACCTTGAACACGAGGATATGTAAATGAGACGGGGGTGTACGACCGACAGAAGTAGCGGTTTCTTTTCCCATCTCAAGTCAACGCGGGTGTTCGTGGTGGTACTTTAACTCATACTCGGACTAAACTAGTTTCATAGTTAATTAAAACAAACGATAAACAAAACGAAAACAAACAAAAAACAAACTATAAAAAGGCATAAAAAAAAACGAAATAAAAAAGGAGAGAAAAGGGGATTTGATGCACCCTCAACCTACATGTATCGTTGACACCGTCTTGGGTCGTAATCGATGGTAGATTTTATCTCGAGAGGCCGTCGTCGACGAAGAATAAAGCAAACACGCGTTTTGGAAAGTTTCTGGACAGCGATTTTAAAACAGTGATATCTCCCTCGTTTCACGACGAAAATTCGATTCGAAAGATGTTTTGGAAACTAGAAAGAGAGGAGAACAGGAATCTTAAAGCAACCCCTGCTCGTTTTGGGTTATTGGGCACGAAAAACGAGCACAAACAGAACTGGACAGACAAGAATAAATCGCGAAAACAGTGTGTTATTTCACTCTGTTTTTCGAGGAATTTCGTGTACTCTCAAGGGTAATTTGGCTCGTAAATCTTTGTCTAATGTGTAGATGGATGTTATGTGGTTAATTAGGAACAAGAAACTCGAGTTTTTATGGAGGTTTGATGGAGGAACGAATGGGTTTTCGAAGAGGACACACAAACAGTTTCAGTTTGTGTGTCGGTTTTGTTTAGGGTTTTTGAAGGATGTTTAGGGTTTTTTTCTGAGGTTTAAAGTTTATGGGTGATGGTAGGATGTATGTAGAACTTAGAGGAATGAATTTATAGTGAAGGGGTGGTATTTATAAGGAGTTAAAGTAGGTTAAAAGAGAGGGAGAGGCAATCGGGCTTCATCCCGTATGGCTGCTGTCCAGCAGCTTTTGTAAGGGTTTGAGGGGGGTTTTCTTGGTGATTAAGCTAGTATAATATGGGTAGGATACTAGGGTATGGGTTAGGGTTAATGGGTACGGGTCTTGGTAGTGTTTGGAGCGGGTTTTGGGCTCGGGAATTGGCACGCAAAACAGGGGGCTGCATTGGTTATGCGCGGGCTGTTGGGGGGGTGTTTGGGGATGGAATTTGGGCCGTGGATAGGGGGTTCGAACAAGGGTGGATGGGTAGAGGCTTGGGTTGGTTAGTGTACTCGAGATTCGTGCCAATTCGTAAAGAAAACGGGCTCAAAAACCGAGCTAAAATCGAGCTCAAAAAAACAAGTTTAAAAACGAGTTTTCTTCGCTTTTAAAATCGATTTTTCAAATCAACTAACCCATTGAAATAAATGACTTTTCAAATCAAATATACTCATAAAATGATTTTTCAAATCAATTATTTATTTTATTTTCAATAAAATAAACTTGGGAAAATAAATTCAAAATAAAATAAAATAAATTGAATTGAATTTCCCTAAAAAACCATAATTTAAATATCATTTAAATTAACAAAATGAACTCACTAAAAAAACATTAATTTAAATATCATTTAAATTAATAAAATGAACTCACTAAAAAAACATTAATTTAAATATCATTTAAATTAATAAAATACTTCATCGACGACGCCCATTCTACATCGTAAAACGAACCCAAATAATGACAATGACAACTAAATACATACATGTGTCCTATCATCATCGGGTGTTTGTCGGGTTCTCTATAAATTCCAATATCGACGGATACGGGTATCTACAATAAACATAAATTCTTTTCATGAGAGTAAGTGAGGGAGGGTCACTAATGATTTTTGATGAAGGAAGGAACTAGTTTTCAAGTGTGGGGAAGCTTTTTATCGGAGTAAAGCAAATCGAGGAGAATCCGCTCGTCCAGCAAGGAATCCGAGCGTCTGAGGAGGAAATCCGCTCGGCTTATTCAAGACGCCCGTCTTATTGACAATCCGCTCGTCTTTTAACTACATGAATTTGGGATACTTTCCTGTAAGAGAATCCTAGCGTCCCTCAGACAAGATGCACGTCCTACTTCAGAAAAGACGCTCGTCCTAAGCTCTATCCGCTCATCTTGGCTGCTTCAAAATTTTGGAAAAATCCGCTGTAAGAGAATCCGAGCGTCTTCCTAGGAATCCGCTCGTCCTAGAACAAGGAAATCCGAGCGTCCCAGGCCCGATTCCACTCATCTCCCTGCGGCCTTCACTCCCGATTTTTACGATTTTAATTCTCCCCACCACACAATTTGTGACACATCAACCTTCCTTCCACTTGTATTATAAAAACCCACCTTCTTATGACTCCAAAGCATATCCCAAACACTTTTTCATTCCACAAAAACAAAAGCCCCAATTTCTAGGGTTTCAAAAGCAAGATTCAATCAAAAAAGGAGCATCTCCATACTTCAACAAATCAAAAATTCCAACTCCACAATCAAATAATGGGACCAAGGGGATCTTCATTTAGGGATATAAGAAGACCAAGAGTGAGAGGAAGTTCTTCTGCTTCTCACATCAACACTCTAAGAAGGGAGCATGAAGAAATTGTGGATCTTACCAAGCTTGATGACTTCTCTTATGTTGAATTCGTAAATGATGTGCAAAGACTCGTTTTTCACTGACTTCTTGGTAAGAACATTCTCCTACAAAGTTTTTATGCCATAGAACTTTAAGGAAGCTTGGGATTTACCATCAAATGGAAGCCCTTTTTGAGTTGTTTGGTCTCTCTACCCTATTTCGCATGCACGAGCAAACCTACCGATCCCTTGTTCTTGAATTTTTAAGCTTCTTGAAAATCACAACCTTGAATAGAACGATTTGCATAGAATTTAGGTTGGAAAGTGTTTCGAGAATGATGACTCTAGTGGAATTCGCTAATGTGCTTCGCCTTGATGTCTCGCCTACCCGGACATCAAAACTGAAGAAATATAGTGTTGCACCCCTATGGAGAGCCATGACCGGCCGAGATTTCATGTACATTAAGGAGTGTCTAGCTTTCCACATTCAAAACCCTATTTTGAGACTCACCTACCGGTTCCATTCCGGCACCCTCCTTGCACGCCGGGACCCGGCAATTGTGAACGAACTCGATCTTGTGTTCATGGAGTCTTATCTCGATATCCAAGGAAGGGGTGGATACCATTTTAATGCGCCCCTTGTGCTACTTGAGAAGTGGGCTAAGTTTAGAAATGGAGATGATGATGGGATGAAACACATCGTTAATGGAGGACTCATTACAAGGATTGCAAAGCATTTCAATCCAAAATTTAATGAGAACAATGAGTACACTCCTCTTTCCAGGAATACAAGGATAAATGAAGAACTCCTTCTTGTGCATCTTCATTGGATAACCCTTGAGGGGGTTGATAAAAGGATCAAGTGGATAACAAAGGGGAGTGATCCAATTTACTTACCAATGACCGGTCTACCAAGAATCTCACCAAGAAGGGGTCCTCTATCACCGATCCCGTCCTACATCATCCCCGCAAACCCAACCCAAGCAAGGCAAGCACCACCACCACCAAATCCCCAACAACAACAAGAGCAACAACAACAAGATGAGAAAATCAAGATACCTCCATACCCTTTTCCATACCAACCATACAACCACCCTAACCCCTTTATCCTCCCCCATGATGACTTTGTAACGGGAATTCTCCAAGACTTTCATTTCCGACAATACGAAGCTACCGTGGATAACTATTATGCACTTTACCCTCAATTCCACGATATGATTCAACGAGGGAAGATTAGTGAGGAGGGAGTGTTTCCTTCTTGGGCACAAATGGATATACTCTTCCCAAATTCAGAAAAAGCAAATGAAGGGGCAAATGGGCAACAAGATGAAGGGAGCGACAAATCTTGGGGTAGGGATACGGTGGAGCTTAATAGCGAAGAAGATGAGTTCATGGACCCTAATACAAGTGATGCATCCAAGGAAATCTGGGATAGTGACCTAGAGGGGGATGATGGCGATCTCTAGAAGGTCTCTTCATAGCTAGATGGAGCGGGCATGAGGCACCCATCTCAAGCTTAAGTGAAATTTCCTTATCCCCTCTCTTTATTTTCAATTTTCATGAAAGAATTTAATGTTTTGATAACTTGTACAATATTTGTCTTTGGTTTGTTTTGAGAGTCCTAGCAACACGGAGGACTAACACCTTGGCTCCATTAAGGTGTTCTTTTTATTGTTCCCACATGAAAAATCCAAAATGACAATTTTTTGTTTCATGCATTGCATTTCGTGTGCATGAACTACCCCGAAATTTAAGACATTAGAAATAATGTCTATTTTGGTTTGGGGAAGTACATGCATACGCATCAGGAGGTAATCTAAATTACACTCTCCGCCACAACAAAAACCCATGCATCATGTAGTGTAGCCTAGTATAGCTTGCATTTAGTTTAGAAATCATGCATCATACTTGCATAATTTCCTATCATATTGGCCATTGAGGACAATGCCCATATTAGTGTGGGGATGGGAAATTCTAACTTGACTTTTATTCAAAAAAAAAAAAATTCAAAAAAAATTCAAAAAATTGAAAAAAATTGAAAAAACCAAAAACAAGTTCATTTCCTTTGTATTGTAGTCTTGTATATATTGTTTGTATATATTATTATGTTTGTCTATCCTTGTTCACATTGATCGACTATGCCACATCCGAGACATGAGGATATTGAAGACCGCATGGTATGATCTTTCCAATCTCCTTTTTCCTCTTTATGTTAATGACTATGTGGCTTTATTTTGATTGATACGGTACAAACAATGTGAATTTAGGACTTTTTTTTTTTTTTTTTGCAAAAAATTTATCATTTCATTCAAATAATGAAAGAAATTACAAGAGATTTTTGCAAAGACTATCCACTATACAACAAGATCATAAACTAGCAGCTAGAATCGAATATTGCTTATGACTAGTCCACATGAGGAGTCGTGTAGAAACAAGAAACTTAATCCTGCTAACAATTTCAGTAACCGCAGCCTTTCTTCCTCTAAAAAGACGAGAATTACTTTCATTCCAGATTTGATAAACAGCAGCTGCCAATGAAGTACAAAACCAGGCCATCCTCCAATTGTGTTTACTTCGAAAATTAGCTTGTTCAAGTTCAGCAAGTAAACATAAACCAGCACGATGCATACCCATCCACTGCAGAAGCTGTTGCCAAACGACCTTAGAAAAAGAGCAATTAAAGAACAAATGAGCATAATCCTCAAGGGCAATTTCACAGAGAGAACATCGATTAACCATATTAAACCCTCTACTCTGCAGATTGTCCACAGTTGCCAATTTCTGCTGAGCTGCCAAAGAACAAATAATCGTGTGACTTGGAACAATACGAGGATGAGTCAAAGCTGCAGTCCAAGGACCAGCTAAGACAACACCTTTCAGATAGCTATAAGCTATAGTAACTCTGAATTTACCATGAGAGCACCAGCTGTTAATCAGAGAAGAAGCATTAGTAATGCTACCTGCTAGAGCAACTAGCCTGTCCCTTACAGCCAGGATTCCCTTAAGACTAGAGGAAAAACTATCTTGGGACTGCACATACCAGATAGACTGATGCTGCAAAATATAAGCCTGATGCCAGGAAACCCAACTTACCACAGTAGTATGAGCCAGCAGATAAAACCATCTACACTGCAAAGCATCATTCCAAGTGGAGAGGTCTTTGATATTGAAGCCTCCTGCATTCCAGGGCAGACAGATATCCTTCCATTTTTTAAACACCATTCTTCTACCTTCAGGTAGTATTCCCCAAAAAAAGTCCTTACAGAGCTTATTGATTTTATGCATAACCTCCTGAGGTAAAAGATTACAAGAACACCAAAATGTTTCCATGCCAAAGATTATATAATTGATTAACTGTACCCTACCAGCATAGGTGAGGAAGTTAGAGGACCAATGTTGGATAGAATGCTTAATCTTGAGAATGAGGGAATCAAACATGGCCACAGAGATTCGAGAAGTGGACAAAGGAACTCCTAAGTATCTGAAGGGGAACTGACCATCAGAGAAACCAGTTGCTACAAGCATAGCCTCCTTAACATCAAGATGCACCCCTCCAAAATACATGTTGGTTTTCTCAATGTTAGCATGAAGCCCAGAAAGCTCTGCAAAAAGACTCAGAGTACTCTTAACTGCTGCAACAGAGGGAACATCTCCCCTAACAAAGATCATCAGGTCATCAGCAAAGATCAAATGATTAAGTTTAAGCCTAGAGCACTTAGGATGATAAGAGACAAGGGGTTTATCACAAAGAGTCCTGAGATATCTTGATAAAACTTCCATGCTAAGCACAAACAAGTAAGGGGAAAGGGGATCACCCTGCCTGATTCCACTTTTCCTTTGAAAAAACCCAGAAATGTCTCCATTGATTTTTAAAGAGTACCAAGGAGTTTGAATGCAGCCAAGCACCCAGTCAATGAATTGCTGAGGGAAACCCAAACCTGATAGCATATTAGCAATAAAAGACCATTGGAGGGAATCAAATGCCTTCCTAATGTCCACCTTGATCATGCAACGAGGGGAAATATTAGCCCTATTATAACCTTTGACCAATGTTTGAGATAGCATTATGTTCTCAAAAATGCTTCTACCTTTAATAAAGGCAGCTTGTTCAGCACCAACAATGGAAGGAAGAATACTTTGAAGCATGTTAGCTAGGATCTTACTAACTGTCTTATAGAAGACAGTACAGCAAGAGATAGGCCTATAATCAGTGACAGCATTAGGTATGGCCTTCTTAGGGATCAGAGAAATAATAGTAGAGTTAGCCTGCTTAGACATCCCGCGAAAGAAAAAAGCGATTCACACTTTGCAAAAATCCTTGGCAATGATGTTCCAGGCAGATTTAAAGAACCCAGCTGAGAAACCATCAATTCCAGGACTACTATTAGAGTCCATACTAAAGAGTGCATCTCTGATTTCAGCAGGAGAGATCTCCCTAATCAGGAAATGGCCATCTGAAGAATTAACCACAGCTCCAGAAGAGATAAAATCAGTATCTAAAGGGGTGGTAGTAGAGCTGTGCCCCAGCAGGTCCTGATAATACTGATTAAAAGTAGCACTAACAGAAGAAAAACCCATATGAAGCTTGCCATGGTGATCATGAATGCCACCAATAACCTGCTGATGAGTTCTCTTAGAAATTTTTGCAAAAAAGTATTTAGAACTACAATCAGAGTCCTGGATATCCTTTATTTTAGCTCTTTGAGAAAGGATTGAGAACTCGTGATCTTTAAGCTTGGTATACTCAGCAATTAAGAGCCTTTCCTCCTGAATAAGACTATCAGAGAAAGGATTGGAAACAAGATTATGTTGACACTCCACCAAAGCATCTTTAGCAGACTCGACTCTTTGAGATATATTACTGAAATGCTGCTTATGAAAGTGGGTAAGAGCATGCTTAACACTTTTTAATTTCTGAAAGAAGCAGTACATAGGACTTCCCTCCAAAGGAGTATCCCAAGCTGCCTTTACAGTTTGTAAATAGTCAGGATGCCCAGCCCAACTATTAAGAAAACTAAACCTCTTAGCAACCTTTTTATCATGAGAAACATGGACTAAAACAGGAGAGTGGTCAGATATTCCAGGCTCCTGAAAGTGACCAAAAGCATTGGGGAAAGAAGAAATGAAGCCAGGATTTGCTAGGACCCTATCCAGTTTAGACCATACCCTAGTCACAGAATCCTGCTTGTTAGTCAATGTCATATCAACCCCAGTGCAAGTAAGATCGTCAAGATGACAAGAAGCAAGACAATCATTGAAATCTAGCATATCCTGAAGCACAAGAGGAGTGTTACTTAATTTCTCAGAAGGAGTTCTCACCACATTAAAATCACCAAGCACCAACCAAGGTTCTGCAGTGGAAGCTGCAACAAGACTGGAAGCCTATGTCTATCCAGAGGATCATTACACCCATAGACAATGCTCAAATGAAAAGTAGAGCAAGACTCATGATGGTTCACCTTAAAGTGAATAAGGCGATCAAGAATCAGTATTATCGAGCATAGTAACAAAAAGATTACTACGGTTAAAAAAAACCCAAATTCTCCAATTATAATGATGAGAATAATTGCAAACCACATGCCAATTACTAAACTTCTTTTTAATGATTTTAGAAGCTTTATGCTCCTTAACCCTGGTTTCCAAGAGAGCCATAATATCAATCTTATTAACCACTAAGTAATCTTTAACTTCACTATATTTTAAAGGACAGTTGAACCCTCTTATATTCCAGGAAGCTATCTTCATTGGGATTTATCAGGAGGAACAACAATCTTACCATCCAACACAGCACATCCTGAGTGCAGCTCAGAAGAATGATCAGAAGAGGAAGGCATTACCACTGGAGATCTCTGACCTAGCAAAGAGCATCCTGAGTCTACATTCTCCAGGGTAGATACCATACCAATTTTGACCCCTTCAGAAGTAGCACCTAGTACCAAATCAGTCTCAGAAATAATCTCAATAGCCTCTAGTATCTCTCCTGGTTCCAAAACCTGATACTTATTAGCAAGAGGAACAGAACCATTCAGAAAAGAAGAAATTACTGCAGTTTCCTGCAAATCCTCTCCAGGGACTTCAGTAAAAGTACCATCTAGGAAAGGGTCAGCATCATAAGACTGTGTAACCTCATTCAGCTGCTCCTCAACCACAATGGGAGCAGACTCAGATTGAGCAAGTGAGCCACACGGGCATTGTGCTCTTAGAGTCAGTCTCAGAAGGTTTATTCCACTTACAAGTAGCAATTTTATGCCCCAGTTTGCCACAACCAGCACAGTAAAAAGGTACCCACTCATACACCACTTTATGGGAAATTTGTCCCAAAAAAGGAGTATTGATGACAACAGTTTCTACAAACTCACTTGAGACATCAATTTCCACCAAAACACGAGCAAAGGAAAGCTTTTCCTTATTAGTGGTTGCAGGATCCGCAAAAAGAGGCTTTTCTATCTTACTAGCAATCTTACTAAGAACAGTTTCAGACCACAAATAAGGATACAGACTCGGGAAAAGGATCCAAACAGGTACTTTGGCAACCCTTTCCATATCACCAGAAAACTTAGGAGTCCATTGTTTAAGAATCAGAGAATTCCCACCTATCATCCAAGGTCCTAGCCTCAGAACTTTGTTCATATCCTCCAAATAAGAGAATCTGAAAGAAAAGCATCCTTTTTTGTAGTATTGAACTACATGACTAGCAATTTTTGCCCAATGTTTCGAGACAAATTCCTGGACAATTTTGATAGTTGGTTTTGCCCCAATTATATGACCCATTAAAGTGAATTCCCAAATCTTAATCTCCTCCACAAAATCAGTTTCATCAATCTCAATTTCTGAAGCAACAACACTAGTTTGACAGAAATGTAAGCTCATACCCAGATTCTGCGGAGCTTTAACCACATGAGACCAAGTTTTTCCAGAAGTTTTACCCCTTACATCAGAAACAACTGAACCAGACTTCAAAGAAGCAGACGGAATCACAGAATTATCCACTAGAGGACTTAAATTCTCCGAATTTTCAACTACCGTAGATGAAACAACAGTCGTAAGATCACCCGAAGATGAACTAGGGTTTGTCGCAATCACAGTAGTTGACAAATGAATAGTACTAACAGAAGAAAGCTTAGATGAAATAGGAGAAGAACGATTTATACCAGCTGCTTTAATCGCAGAAGAGATCAAATCATTTACTGTCCCCAATTCCATGGGAGCTTGGAAATCCGCCATAGAATCTTCATTATTGACAACAAGAGATTTATCGGAAGGAATCGGAGCTTTAGTAGTACTAGTACTAGTGGTAGATCGAATCTGCGCTATGCTACCTCGAGTTCGCGCCATGGATTATCCGTGGAAGAACAGAGGAGCGAAGAAAATCATGAAAAAAATGGTGTTTTTTTTTGTTTTTCCGTGAAAAAAGAGATAAAGTTTGTTAAAGAGAGAGAAAGAATTTAGGACTTGCATTTAGATTATTTGGCATATTAGTTAATAGAATCATATGCATTAGGATGTATATATGATAGTTGCATCATGGCATGTAGTTTGCATGTTAGAAAATTTTTGTGAAACCGTCTACTTGGGAAGCTTGACAAGTGTATATTGGCCCTAGTAGATGCTTTTTATTCTTAAGACTTTGCTTGTTAGAATACTTGTAAAACACCCTAGGATGTGTCATGCTAGTATCCTTTGACCCATGGATTAAGGCCTAGTCAAGAGTACCTTGTGGTGTGATAACTCTTTGGCTACCGTTTATTCCAAGGTGACCCTTGAAACCATGCAACCATCATTCATCCATGTTCTACCATACATTTTGTCATCAAAGGGAATGGGCACAAAAAGAAATTGTTCAAATTTAAGTTCAAGAAAAGAAAAGAAAAGAAAAAGTTTGCCAATTGCATCAAAAGAAAAGAGGAGTAACAAAAATACAAACTCCAATGCTTCAAATATAAGGCACCCTCGTTACTAATTGGGGTGACTTTGAAAATGTTCAAAAGAAAATTCAAAAAGTTGAAAAGTTGTCAAGTGTTGAAAAGCCAAAAATCAAAAGAAATGGCAAAAAGAAAGTGTTCTCAAATGTCAAAAGCCACAAGATATTGGGTGGAAAAACAAACAACAAAAGCAAACTTCCAAATTAAACTCAAATACTATTGATCCCTTTATCCATCGTATCCATTTTTGTGCATGGTAGAGAGGGGACGACCCTTCTTCTTGTCTAGGCAAGAAGGAGAATTCCGCGATCCTCCAGTGTTTCTAACACCATATGGAGTCTATTCTTGACAAAAGCATTTAACGATTGAGGACAAAGGTACCCTAGCTTGACACAACTTGGAGGTGATTTATTAGTATCCTTCTAGGTTTAGTAGTTTGAAGAAATTGCATCTATTAAGGAGTGTGCACCCTTGAATTGCTTCCCTTGTAGATAATTTCCGCCACTTAGATGAGGAAAGTGGCTATTCTTTTGTAGATGCATCCATTACTTGATTTTGTGTGCTTTAATGTTTGGATATGTCGCCATTTTGGCAAGACCCACCTTGCCTTGAAAGAAGGCATCCTACCTCATGGTTGTCTTGTTGTGAGTTGAAGGGGCGGAGTGAGATCCGTTAATTTTCTCATATCGGCTATGCTATTAGGTTAGTTTAAATAACGGTCCTTGTCTTTGTCACCCCTTTACTCGGGACGAGCAAATGTTCGGTTTGGGGATATTTGATGTGACCATTATTTGAGCGTATTTAGTGAAGGAAAAGTAGATCTATATACTTAACATATTCATATATGTTTTAATTTAATTTGTCATAAAATTAACAAGTGATCTTATGCATGCAAACAATATAAAATATAGAGAAGAAATCAACATCTTACATTGGATGTTTCAGATTTATGGGCACAAGTGAGTTCACCTACTCACTTGTTCTTGAGCTTCCAAATATTGGATGAACAAGGTTCAAATTAGAACCTCTCCCAAAAGCATATACCCAAGGAAACTCATAATAAACAATTTTATTTAGATCTAGTAATAATATTAGTTTTACTATAAAATTGACACAAAATAAATTGTATTTTTACTCTTGAAAATTTCGGTCAAGAGATGGTATTTTGTGAGATTTTATTTCTTTAGAATTTTACAAATTGTAGAGAGTTTATAATTTTCTTACTCTAGAAAATTTTGTATCCAAAAGATGAATGAATATCTTGAAAAGAAAAACTCTCTTTTCTTTTCTCATATGGTTGGCCGAAAAAGGCCTTGGGTAGTATGCCCAATGCTTTTTATTTTTGTTCTTCTCAAAAGCTTAGGTTTTGCATGGCTACTTGTTAGCTTCCATCATTGTGTTTTCCACTTAACAATTAACATAATTTTATTCCACTAACTCCCTCCATTATTTCGGTACATTCAATATAAAATGGATGGTCCATTTTATTTTGTCATTTATCAATTGTAACATATGTGACATGTTACTTGACATATGAAATTGTAATGTATTTTGAACATATTAAAAATCAACATACTCATAAAATATGTCATATACAAAATCGACTAGTAATTCGTAATTACTTGTACCAAAATGGTTTCCAAATTATAAACTACAACATTCTGTATTTATAATAATTTATTCATTCCGTTTCAATTGTTTCTGTAAACAATAATTTCATCTAATTAATAAAACAATTCGATTACTTAGACCGTGTCTTATTTAATCATATTTACAATAAGATACGTAAATTATACTCACAAAATTATCCGTCAATTTTAAGCAATTTAATTAACTCGTATCGGTATACGATTAATTAAATAATCAATTAAGAGTATTTCCCTATAGGTATAACCTAAGGGGATCAACTGATCACCACTGTCGCACGACAGTAATGTCAAACTCTAGTCAGCCAATCATTACCGATATGTGTGGACTAGTTGACTGTAAAATATTACATCCCACATGTATTCTTAAAATGAGATTTAATAATGATATTTAAATCATGTGATCGCACTATTGTTGAGGACACATTTCCCAACAATCTCCCACTTGTCCTCGACAAGTGTGCGTCACCAATTCTCTTGTCCTATTACTATCTCCCACTCAATGCAAGGTGTCTTTCGGGTCGTACTTGCAAGTGATCATATCGAGAGTGGTTTCCTTGATCTGGAGAATAACTGATTGACCGGATTTATCTATCATAGATACCTTCCGAGCGTGGCCACGCATTTCCAGTTCATTACTCCTCGAGTGGCCCTGAGATATTGTTTTAACCCTGACAAGGGGGTGGACAATTCCTATCGCACTTATTCCCTTCGACTAGCCACAGCCATCATAACCCAAAATATGCCCATTTGACCCCATTTACGAAGGTCATAGTAACACAAATCAAAGTTAATCTGATACTGTGCCATCTTTGGCGAACAGTCTTTAGTCAAAAGAATTGACTCATTAGAATACTATAGCAGCTCTCGCCACGACCAGGCTATATAAATTGCCAGAACTCTATAAGCGGTCATAAGGCCCGACAGTGTGTTCCTAACGGTCTCTGCCTATGTGATCGACTAGTCATCTCACATGACTCTATGGCACTTGAACTTGCCATCAATCGCATCACACTCTAGTCACTTCGAGACGTCACCTCATACAAGCGACTATGGGCTAATACTATGTTAATCCGGGTTCACTTTAACGGGGTTCAACGTTGTCTCTACAACCCGTTTGGATGTAACAAAGTATAATAAAAGAGTTTTAAAGTAAAACTCGAACGACAAATGCGATTATCACATATGAATAGTCAATGCCTGATTACTATTTCATGTTCTATAATCTAATTTGATCTTGTACGTAGTTGTTCATTTCAATTCAATTGAAATGACATGACTCATCATGTTTAGCCTTTGAGAAGGCTTTGGTTAGTAGGTTTTATCAATTTCTTGTACCTTACTCAACCTTACTACATACTCGTTTTCCTTCGTAATGTATACATTTGCATTACAAAACTTTCTGAGTACGTGTCGAGATCCAATCAAGACATAGGCCCTCTAGCCTAAGAATGGCTCCCACTGTTTTCACAATTAATGCGGGACTCATCCTTCTTGCACATCTCATGATTGCAAGTGTACTCAATTTCCGTTATAAATATCTCTCATTGTTCTTTATTGCCTAGAACGATTCTAGAAAATCTACTTCTTATTTAACATTGCCACAATGGTATCTTAACAATCCTAATGTGTTTTGATTATGGTTTTGTCGGAAACCATGCGCAATCTCAATTGTCAATTGTCATTTGTGTAACACCCTTACACAAAATTGCATCATAAACACTTTGCATCATAGCCTTAATGCTTCTGCAAGCACTTAAGGGTAATCTTTATGGCTTACTTGGTAAAGATTACTTAAATTCGATTTTGAAAAATAATTCATCATACTCGAAATATATGAAGTGTTATACATCATTACTTATTTAATTGATCCGGCAGCGGAAGCAAATGGAATCAATCAAATATGTTCAATTTAATTGAACTAGTCATGAATCTTATCAACATAAGACTTCTTATTGACGCCAATATCATGTAGATTTATCTTCATAAATCTGGATATTAAAGATGTATTATATTACTCCAAAAGTCTTAAATCATTCTCAATGATCAATATGTCATCCACATATCGGACTAAATAAAATTTCCGTAACTCCCACTAAACTCCATGTATAAACACAACTTCTCGACTTATCGAGAAAAGTTTTATAACATGATCAAATCATCGATTCCAACTCATTGATTTCCTACTTAAGATTCTCTCTTAAGTTTCACATTATCTTAGGATTGCAAGAATCTATAAAACTCATGACATGTATTGAATACATACCTTCTTTTGAAGAAGTGGGTTTTAGATTCACATGCTGTATGCGTAACCTTTTAATGAAACACAATCCCTAAGAAGATCCAAATAGACTTAAGCATTTCAATTAGTGCAAAACTCTTTGCAACCAATATTGCATTGAAATCGCTCTTTATTAGTGCAAAATCCTTTGTCACTAATCAAGCCCTTTTGCTTCGGATTTTCATGGCTCTAAGCCTTGTATTGAGTTGTGACTTAAACACTCTTATGTAAGTCATATGTTCATTACTTTCTAGAAGTAATCAACTTGAATCAAACAATTTCTTTTGTAAGTTATAAGCTCTTTACTTTCTTAAAAGTAGCATGAATTCATCATTTTTAACAAGTGACGAATTTAACCTCCTAGGTTTTGAAGAAACAATGTCTTACACAAAACGTCTCATGTAGCAAAGAAAGACCAGTTTCTTGCGACATAACATTCTCTGTGGCATTCTTTGTGGCTCTTGAATAATTTCTCCCACTCTGTCTTCTAGAAATAAACTTGTATTTTAGAAAGACAGCTTCACGAGCCGCAAACCCGTCGTACTCGTGATAATTGAAAAAGGGAAAAAGGAGCATTTGTTTCTTGTGAAAACTTACAAACTATTTCGGCAACCCTTACCATTTCATATCTCATATGATTCGATTTAGTGGAAAAAATAATCTAGACAAAATGATAAAATCCCCAAAAGGATCAAGTAACTCAAAGTAACTTGATCGAAGTCCAAACCTTATCGAATAGCGTTTGAATTCTTATCCAATCATACATTATCCCATAATGCGTGTTAAGAGAGATTAATTTGTGATACTATATCACAATTCATTTGGCTTATATCAAAGTCTTCACTTTGATAATCCCATCACGACTAAATCGTGATTCCTTGAACTCTTTTAAATTCTTCAAAGATTTCTCTATTTACCTTATTAAGTGAACATATTGGTGTCAACTTAAATCGTTGGTAAAAGATGATGATCAACCTATTTTAGATCGATGATTTACAACCTCGATCTCCTTTTCAACCAAAAGGCACGAGACATCTTGCTTTGAATACAAGATACGCATATACCATTAACAATCTAATGGTTTCAAGAGTACTCGATAACTCTTTGCGTTTATCATTCCAAAATCTAAAGTTTGATCTTGGGTTACCAATTTTGAGTCTTGCATCATCTTTATGATATATCATTCTAGTTTGGTTTAGAATATACTCACCTTGATAATGGGCTAGCCATTAATCAAATCGTGGTGTATAGGGTCACAATAGTGAAACGTCTTTTGTATCTTAACAAGTTTGTATTCTTATTTAGAGTTTATGTACTTAATAGTCACAATTAAGTACAACTCCAAACCCAAAAACTAGATTTAGTACACAATGACTCTATCTCTCGACTTCATTGTTGCTAGTCGTCATTTTTCTAATCATCCTATGTATCAAACATAATGATGAAAACCACCACCGGTTTCTAATATTGACGAAGTAGTACTAGCAAAATTTATGTTTAATCAAATAAACATTTAAAGAAGAAGGTCCCATTAGATGTCCCACAACTAACTTGTTGATTCTTCAATAATTTGGGGTAGTTTCCTTTCTTGTGTCCAACATTTAAGACAATGGAAACTTTATTGGTCGGGATTGATAGGTTTAGTATCGTCATTTCTCAATGACTTTACTTTTAACATTACCTTGTATCAATTCCATTATTATCTTTACTTCTTGAACCTCGTCCTCATCTTAACGGTTTAAGAGAATGCTCCCACTCATTTCAATGAGTCTTTGCTTTGAGAAGCAAAATTGAATTCATGAAGATTACTCTTCATTTGTTCGTTTTAGTCTTAAAACTTTCATTGAAGTGGTTGCGTTATTTTGGTCAATTACGAATTCTGAAAATCTAATCACCAAAACAATTTATCGCTTCAAGGTACTTAACTCAATTAAGTATATGAAACATAATCCATTGTAAGTAGAAGTGTTAGTCAAGAATCAAAAAACCTGTTTGATAATGAATAACTTTAATCTATACTCTTTACAAGAGATTCTTAGCAATGGTTTGTTTGAGGTTTTAGAAGCAAATTCAAATTTTTTCTTTAGTTACGATGTTTTAATGGAGATTTGTATAAAAATTGAAATGATATCGTATATGAATTGTGGTAAAGAAATAGATCAATATAAAAACGGAATAGTGGAAAACTTAACATTTATCGTTTTAATAATACTTGTAAAATGTATGATTTAAACAAGTTTTATGCATTTTTCTAGTGACCTCTACCCAACTAGATAAATGATTCCATGACCCAAATTCATATCAACTTAGGCACAGGGTAGCCGATGAAACCTTTATCAATATAACTCGGTGGATTAACCTTTTAATCGATTCTACTTTTAGAACTCTTGGTCGATAAAATTACTCTAATGTTTATCTATAGCCCAAAACACATCAACAAGGGCACGGGGTAGCCGATGAAACCCTTATCAATAACTTTTGTTGAGTTCAATCCAAATTTCGAATAAATGTGTCCATTATCCAAACCCACATTAACTTAGGCACGGGGTAGCCGATGAAACCCTTATCAACATGAATTCGGTGGATAGACATTTATCACCCACTTCCCCTACGTAACAAGGTTTGTACCCCGGGGTAGCCGAGTGCACTCCCTCGCGAAATAGGTTTTCATGGTTTCTACTATTTGGTAAGGCTATGTCTCAATTGATTGTTTTAGCGAGAGGTCATGTCAACTCATTATCTATCACGTTTTAAGTGAACTAAAGCGATGAACTACGATAATTTTAATTGACACGGTCGATTATCTCGATAAAAGAAGATGCATGTTTTAGTTATGGCGATTTAGCGATGCATGCGACATAAAATAAAATGCAAGCATAAAAATAAATAAATCCTAGTATGGCCTTTCCTAAAATAGAAAAACTATTTAACTATTACATATTCGGAAACCAACTCCATTGGTCCCTTGAACTTCGGTTGTGACACGCATCTCGAGGTAACACCGTCTTTATGTATCGCCATTCTTGAAGAAATCCGTCTTTGGGAACTCCGGAATGAATAAAATTACATAATAAATTACATAATTTACTATTATACATTTGTAACTAAAATAAAATAAATCTATTAAATTACAAAACGGTGATACGAGATCACAATAAAATTACAACCGAATCGATATTCCCATACATTTCGGGAAATACCAATTAAAAACTAAGGCCATACTAAGTAAAATTACATAATTCAAAAATTACATAAATTAAAATTATGACAATCATAAAGAAAATGCAGCATTATAATATGTATGAACATGCCCAATTTTATGCTAAATCGCCTTTAATTAGCCAATATCATATATTACTCGGTTTTTACGGATTTGCGTGATTTCAACATTTTACAATCACAAAAATTACATAAATTCATATTTATGCATAAGTTAATTACCCTAACCTCTTAGGACTCAAAATTTAGTCTTCACTAATTATTTGACCATAATTAACTCATATTTATAAAATTGTTCATTAATGGACTAAAAATTACAAAAATAAGCTATAAACTTCAAATAAATCACAAAATTTTAAATAAATTCAAAATTTGAAATTTAAACTCATGAACATTCTGGAAAAATACCATGACACTCATAATGTTAAAAACCTTAGGTCAAAAATTTCGAAATTTTTCCGGAAAAACAATGTTGCGGTTTATCGGTTTTTAATAAAATAATCATAAAAAACATGGGAAAAATTATATTCATTAACTTTTAAATTTTAGATCTGAAAAAGATAATAAAATGCAACATATAACGTTTTTCCTTAGTCATAGATAATGTTTTATTACTTTTTCACTAATAATGTCACTATTTATGCTATTTTTCTTCAAAAATCCATAAATCATGCAAAAAGACTTCATTATAGCCCATTATTTTACACACATCTTGTAAAATTTCATGTGATAACATACTAAATTTCTATGACCAGATTCAAAATTTATCTCATATTAACCTATTTTTCTCCTAAATCCGAATTTAATAATGAAAAATTCATTTTTCGAGCATAACAAGTCCAAAAATTATGAAAATTTACAGGTTATCTAAAAATAATATATGTGACAACATATCCAAAAATCACTGGAAAATTCGAAGTATAGCTAATTTTAGACCGAAAATGACATTTTTACTCATAAAATCACATTTAAATGCCTTTATTGTATAATATGAACAATAAAAATCCGTAAATTAACCAAAATATCCTAAAAACATTTTAGGACCAGAAATTTAACATGCATAAATTAATTTCGTGATATCTCATAATAACACAAATTATTCAAGTTTTATATGTTATTCTTATAACTCGGAAAAACTTTTAACCGATTTGCATGCAAACAACCATGGCTCTTGATACCGATTGAAGGAAAAGTAGATCTATATACTTAACATATTCATATATGTTTTAATTTAATTTGTCATAAAATTAACAAGTGATCTTATGCATGCAAACAATATAAAATATAGAGAAGAAATCAACATCTTACATTGGATGTTTCGGATTTATGGGCACAAGTGAGTTCACCTACTCACTTGTTCTTGAGCTTCCAAATATTGGATGAACAAGGTTCAAATTAGAACCTCTCCCAAAAGCATATACCCAAGGAAACTCATAATAAACAATACTATTTAGATCTAGTAATAATATTAGTTTTACTATAAAATTGACACAAAATAAATTGTATTTTTACTCTTGAAAATTTCGGTCAAGAGGTGGTATTTTGTGAGATTTTATTTCTCTAGAATTTTACAAATTGTAGAGAGTTTCTAATTTTCTTACTCTAGAAAATTTTGTATCCAAAAGATGAATGAATATCTTGAAAAGAAAAACTCTCTTTTCTTTTCTCATATGGTTGGCCGAAAAAGGCCTTAGGTAGTATGCCCAATGCTTTTTATTTTTGTTCTTCTCAAAAGCTTAGGTTTTGCATGGCTACTTGTTAGCTTCCATCATTGTGTTTTCCACTTAACAATTAACACAATTTTATTCCACTAACTCCCTCCATTATTTCGGTACATTCAATATAAAATGGATGGTCCATTTTATTTCGTCATTTGTCAATTGTAACATATGTGACATGTTACTTGACATATGAAATTGTAATGTATTTTTAACATATTAAAAATCAACATACTCATAAAATATGTCATATACAAAATCGACTAGTAATTCGTAATTACTTGTACCAAAATGGTTTCCAAATTATAAACTACAACATTCTGTATTTATAATAATTTATTCATTCCGTTTCAATTGTTTCTGTAAACAATAATTTCATCTAAGTAATAAAACAATTCGATTACTTAGACCGTGTCTTATTTAATCATATTTACAATAAGATACGTAAATTATACTCACAAAATTATCCGTCAATTTTAAGCAATTTAATTAACTCGTATCGGTATACGATTAATTAAATAATCAATTAAGAGTATTTCCCTATAGGTATGACCTAAGGGGATCAACTGATCACCACCGTCGCACGACAGTAATGTCAAACTCTAGTCAGCCAATCATTACCGATATGTGTGGACCAGTTGACTGTAAAATATTACATCCCACATGTATTCTTAAAATGAGATTTAATAATGATATTTAAATCATGTGATCGCACTATTGTTGAGGACACATTTCCCAACATTTAGTCCCCGAATTAGCCTTGTTCCCATGCTTTTTAGTGCATATTTAGGTCATTTATTGGCTTAAGCCCTTTGTTTTGCATATTCTTTGAGATTTAGTTCCCTTGGTAGGAAAGAAGTGCAAACCTTGCATTTTCATGGCAAAATTGAGCTAAATTGATTGAATTCAATGACCAATCATCAAAGAGAAGACAAGACTAGAAGGCCTTTGTACATATTATAGTAGATGGGAAATGATGAGGAAAGATCCTGGCATCTCCGACAAGATCCCCGAGGATTGTTGGAAGAAGGAGGAAGAAAAGAAGAAAAGAAGAAAACTGACGAAGAATCCGAGCGGCTTGACCCTCGGGACGCTCGTCCAAGAAGGCCAGAATCCGAGCGTCCGGCCAAGGAATCCGCTCGTCCAACAGCCAGGCAATCCGCTCGTCCCACTGCCTTGGACGCTCGGATTTTGTTACAGCAACTTTTTGTTTTCTTCTTGTTCTATGAAGGATGCGCATATTTCGGAAAGACCGGCAAAAAGGAGACCGGCATCTCTTTTGAGAGGAGTGATTCCTCAAGGACTTAATCGTCATTTAAGCCCTTAGTAAACCCTAATTTATGTACCTAATCCCCACTATAAATACCCCATTAGTCTAATTAGATAATCATGTTCTTCTTAACAATCTCTAGTGTAGTTTATATCATTATAATCTCTTTTTAATCTTGTAATCAACTTTTAATCAAGTCTTAATACAAATCTCATTTCCTTAATTTCTCTTTTGTTCATCCTTTATTTTGGGTAATTGAAGATTATTTGGGTTATTATTGGGAGATTGACAACCTTCCAATCAATCATCAAGTACTTCTATTATTCTTTGCTTTATTATTGGAATCATTAGTAGGTGTAATTCTCTTAATCCCTTTTTAATTATTGTTAATTATCTTCATTTATTCATCATGTCTTGCTTTGTTAATGTGATTAACAACCTTGTTAACATGCTAAGCTTGATAATGAGTGAGTAGTTTCCTTAGCTAGGGTTAATGGGTAATTAGGGGAAATCAACATGGAGAATGATTCATGCTTAATTTAATATGTTTTCATAGTTTATTTGCTTGCTTGTTGTGATCTCAACTTATGCACATGTTATGTTTGATGAGATGAAATGCGAGCATTTGAATCCTTGCATTTTTTTACCCATCACTTACCTTTTCAATGAGACTTGTAAGATATAAACCAACTCGAGTCTCATTAGACCATGCATATAGTTGAGAAGGGAGGATTAAGTCGACTTGTTGGTGTTGTACAATCTAATCGATTCGGCTCCGGGACCCAAACCTTCCTAGGATTGTAAGATATAAACCAACTCGATCCATCACAACAATAATTGCTTGCTTATAATTTGAGAATATGTTTGTATGATCAATTCCAATGAATCCCATATGACCCCATGACACCCTAGTGCCTTTTATCAATTGTTTACATCCCTTTTTAATCATCTTGCTTGTTTACTTTTATTGCTATTTAGTTTAGTGATCTTCTACTTCAAACCCCAAATTGTGACACCCCTAGACACCGCTACTTACAATTGAAAATCTTACTTCAATACCCGTCTCTTGGGATCCGACCTTTACTTGCCTCTTTACTAATAGTAGAGTTGTTTGTGAAGCTATAAATATTGTTTTGGTCTAGGTGCTCCTAACGACAAGTAACCGAAAACTAAACCTCCAAGTGAGTACGACCATAGAGCGTTGACTTGTGATGTAGTGAGCTTTAGTTGGTGTGTTACTTGATCTAGTTGAGGCTACTCGATCGAGTAACTTGGGAGCTCGATCGAGTAGAGGTCACACGATCGAGTAAGTTGGTTACTCGATCGAGTAACGGGTTTGCAGTGGGGAATTATAAATCGATAATCGTGAAACCCCAAATCATTTCCGCACCTTCTTCCTAAACATAAATGCCGTCACCTCCTTTCTCCTTCAACATAACCCTTTCCTTGAGGTCCTTGGGGATGCTTACACCATGGGGATGAAGTACTTGAGTCGGGTAGCGATCTTGACGCCGGACTGCTATGTATAGGTATGTTATCGTCATCATCATCGTCATCGTTGTTTTCAGTTAGGTTGCTAGTAATAGTGATTGATGGTTGTACTGTTGGTATAGGTGATTTGCTTGGTTGATTGGTATCTTTTGGTTGGACGCAGGATCGCTGCGGTTCGCTAAAGGTGTGTTCACCTACTCAGTACTGTTGATTATCTAGAGAGTCTGTTGATGTTGTTTTGTTGGTTTAGTGTCAATATTCATGATTGGTTGTGGTAGTTGGTTGGACTTGTGTTGTTTTGATAATCGTTGTTGTGGTACAGCTAATTTTAATGGTTTGTCTGTGGTTCTCGAGGTGCGCCCTCGGCTGAGTGGAGTCACTTGCTTGAGTGGCTACACTCCTGTAGTTCGCCCTCCGTGGAACCCGCCACGGGAGGGGATGTGCACATTAATGGACATGGGTTTATTGCTCGGATAGATGAGCGGGGCTTAGGTGGGAACGGCTGCGGTCCCCCACTGGCAGGACTGGTCCGGTGGACAGTCAGTGATGGTGGTTGGTTGTAGGAGATGTGATGTGTGTGTTGTTGTACTTGCGTTGTGTCTATTTTTGTATGTTTGCTCCCTCAGTTGCCGACCTTGTGTGGTTTTGTTTTGTTGTTTGTTTCTGTTGTGTCTGTCGTGATCCATTATGGTGAGTAGTGAGTCTTAGTAGGTTGTGGTTTGGATCATAGCTGGGTGCTTGGCTGGATGAGTCTATCACGAGTCAAGACAAAAGTAGTTCACGTAGCTGATAGTGGTTTTTGAGCTGTATCTTTTATATCGTTAGTCTTGTTAATCGCATGTAAAATAACTTAAACGTTCTTTTATCGACATTTGATTATTACTGTCCTCGGGCAACCGAGATGGTAACACCCTTATATGCTGGGGAAGGTCTTGTTAAAGCCCCTTGGTATATGGAGGTGTCACAAAGTGGTATTAAAGCGATGATTTTGGAACCTGTAACAAATTAACCTAATGAACGTAGAGAGTCTAATAAAATGAACCTGGTGTATGTATGTTGGGAGCCCCATCTGATGCTAGATTTTGGGTGAGTAGGCGTCCTCATTTAAAAATCATGGCCTCATTATGCTTAAGCCAGTCACCGGTTATCGGAATATTGAGTCGGGGAATTATGTGGCTAGCGTGTATAATGGTTATGATAAGTTCATTTCCTATACATTTTAACCTCTTATATTAGTTTGATTTTACATATCATTTTAGCACTTATCAAAGTGTTTTTAAGCTAATATTGTGTTTCTAGTGCAATTGTGTGTTCAAGTGTATTTTGTAGGAAAATGAGCTAAATGAGTTAAAGCACTATAAAATGTGCTAACACTAGAAGCAAGGCTAGATATGAGAGCAAGATTGGACTAAATGTTGCAAGTGCATGAATTTTGCATGAAGAAAGTGTTGGATCAAAATGAAAATGCAAGCAAAATCAATGTGCAAGTCAAAGCCCAAGAATTCAAGTCCAAAATGTGGTGGGAAATTTGGATGCTAAATAAGAGCTTAGGATGCCAAAATACTTAAGATGCCCTCCTTAATGCTCTTAATCACACTCATAAACAAGGCATTAAAGCACCAACTTTGGATACCATGAGCATTAAACCAAGAATTGAAGAGAAAATTAAGAGTGTGCTTAGGATGCCATTTTGGATCCCTCTACAAATTTTGCTCTCTTATTTCCTATATAAGGGGTGCTAATCACACACCTTTACATACCACCATTCACATATATTTTTATTCCGAAATTCTCTCTAAATATTAGTAGTTTAGTTTAGCTTGTATTAGTTTGTTACAACATTTCTATTATCAAGTTCAAGATTTATTCCAAGTTATTTCCATTTGCAATTGTTCTTCTATTTTCATTCAAGGTAATTTTATCTTTATTTTAATTATGTTATTTATCATTTTATTTAGCATTAGTTTAGTTTATATTTTCATAATGTTAGAATAATTACCTTTGTCTAGGGAATAAAGGAAGCCATGCATGATTAAGTAATTTGTAAATGTTAAAATAAGGATAAGTTAATATTGTATAATTGTTTCTATCACATGTTTGCACCATAATGTTTAATCTATGTTTAAAGGCCTTATTCATCGATTAAGTTTGTTCATTCGTTCTAAAGTCGAGAGGGCGGAATTGAATTGGACTAAGCATGTGTAGTAGGACGACCTAGTCATGGACGAGAGTTTCTCTAGGACCCGGTCTATGGTTGATACTAATGCCGTAAGGTGGGTATCTCTAAGCCTAAACATTTACCGCAAAATCAACTTCCTAACTTAACTTAAACATTTACGTAATTAGCATGTGTGACCCGATCTCCCTAGACAATTTCTTTTTATTATTGTTTTCATTTTATTTGCATAGTCAACCAATCAATCAATCAACCGCATCGACTCAAGATAAACTTCGCTCCATAACAATTAATTAATAACTCCCGTCTCTTTTGGGTTCTACCCCTAAGTACTACATTCATTTGTTGTCTAGGGAATAAATATTATCTTTGTATAGGTGTGCTATAGCCTATCAAATTTTGGTGCCGTTGTCGGGGAGACAGTTTTGTTTGTTATTTAGTTGTTGAATTTTATCTTGTTTTATTTGGTCTCGGGGAACACTTGTTCCTTTAGATTCATCTCACCGTTTTGTTGTAGTTTTAGTGCCTATTTTTATTGGTGATAAAGCTATTGGCCTTACATAATGAGTTACAAATTCACCCCACAACTCAAAGATGAGCCTTTTCCTGACTATCTTGACCGATTCTACTACTTTTGCGATAGTCTCATCTCCTTTGGACATGTCCTTGATGGGGATTACTTGGGTCATTTCGTGCTTGGCGGCATGGATTCCGAGACCCGTGGACTGGCTCTAAAATTGAGTAATGAGAATCTCTACAACATGATTGGGCCGGAACTTTGGAATTTCTTAAATTTCATGGCTTCCGAATGTCGGGAATTAGCACGCCAATTTCATTATTGGTGCATCGAAGAGTAGCTTAAAGTTATACAGGCTCGTTTGGGAAAAAATTCTCAAGAGAAACCGAGACGACGTGAGCCTATCTTCTCTCATTTTGCTTTTTCACCTCCCCAATGTGAGTCTTTTCAATCTAATGATTTTGATTTATTGGATGATGATGATGGTTCGATTTTATCTTTTAAAATCTCCCCTAGTGTCATTCAAATAGAAAATGTAGAGACTCATGTTTATGACATTAACCCCATAGTAGATAAGTCACCTTCTACAAATGAATTTTTCGAGATTCCTTGTGATTCTAAGAGGTTTCTCCCGAGTCTTTTGACCCACTTGGCAATCCATTTGTAGAGGATGTTGTTGATCAATTCGAGAAAGATAGAGGGCTAAGCGATTCTGATATGGAAATTAAGTGGGATGAACCCCCTATTTTTGATGACCCTCTCTTTTTTCATTCTTTATGCCACCCATTTGAGACCATATATGATTATAATTTGTGCTCTAACGATTTATTTTATGATCTTAAGCATGATGCTCCATCTCTTGCTGACGAGTAGAGTGATTGGGTGGTAATATTTAAAGTCTCTCTTGCGCCCATCGATAAGATTTATAAATTTTTACCCTTGCTCTTTCATGTTTTAATCTTATCAATTGCGTACATATGTTTTCATGTTGCTCATGCGCAGATATACGATAGACTTCTAAGGGTATTGACGTGGTTTTTAGAGGACGATGGAGGATCCGTTAGAAAAAACTAGTTTGTTTTTGTTTTATTTCAATTTTTACGCAATTTCATTAGGAATAAATTTTAGACTAATTAGCTATTTTGAGTTGTGATTTGTAGGTGTTTGAAGAGGAGAAGAGGCGTTTTGAAGGATAGCATACTACCCCATGTTGTAACCCCGTTCGGGGTCGTAATATTTCCAAAAAAAAAAAAAAAAGTCAACGGTCAACCCCGATCGGGGTCGTGACTTTCTTCCTTTTTACGCGTTTTAATAAAAAGACTGGATATGCTAATCTTTTCCTTATACTTCAAAAGCAAAGGACGATACTTCTTATCTCTCTTTTCTTCATTTTTAAATCAAATCACCTCCGAAAACCTCTATTAGCATCAAGGACAAAGTACCCACCGGAATGTTGACCAATTTTTTTTTATGAGATGCTAAGTGGAGGAATCCCCCAATGTTTATACTAGCTTGGGGGGGCTCGTTAGTCTAGTAAGTTTTGTTTCCTTTGCATTTTAGTTTATTTCTCGCAACCCATTAAATATGACCTCTTGTCCTTATTGTTTATGTGCTTTGCGCCATTTTTATGGTTTAGTTGGGTAATTTGATTGTTGGCACATTGAGGACAATGTTGTGTTTAGCTTGGGGGGAGATTGCATTCGCATATTAGTTAGTTTGCATTTAGTTATTATAGATTTAGTGATAATTTTTGAAAAATTTGTGTGAATTTTTGTTTCTAATTCTTTGCTTGTCCTACTTATGCCCTCTTGCATATCCTAATGATTGCTTAAGGTAATGATTTATTATTTTATGATGAATATTGCTACATGGGGATGTCTTGACATAGTAGGTGGGAGATGGAAAATGAACCGAGTAGGCTTGATCTTGACTATTGGCAAGCTACAAATTTGGTAAGGTAGAACCTCTTTTGACCGATACATCCATATCCGGTCTCTTTTAGGTGAGTGTAGGTGTCTCCATATAATGTGTGTTTCATCAAAACGCACAAGTATGGTTTTCATGTCATCTCTTGGTAAGCATGCATTCATTTGTTATAGCATTTTGGAGTCATTCACATGATATAATTGCGTTTTTGACCCCTTTCATAAACATTTTCCCTAGCTACATTATAACTTGCCTACCCTTGTTGAGTTAGTAGTTTTGTTTTGGTTTGTTTGGGTGCTCAATTGGGATTTGTTTCAAAAGTTCGGAAGTCATGTGAGCTTGGTCTTAATGCTCAAGAAAAAAAAATGAAAATGATGAAAGAAAAAAAAAAAGATGATGGTGAATTGAAATGAAAAAAAAATCAAGAAAAAAAAAGTTCCGAAAAAAAATGAAAAAAGCATAAAATGAAAAAAAAGAAGTATGAATTGAAAAGAAGAAAAAGAGAAGAAGATGTTGATATGAGAAACTATCATGCATTATTCACATATTTTGGAGAGTTATCTTATGATTTGAATTGCAAATTGGGTTAGAATTGGGATTGACCATCCTTACATTTGGTTTTTGCTAGCTTGACCTTAGTTCCACAATCCATAATTCATTTGTTCCCCCTTCTTGCCCATTACACATTGCCTTCTTCCTACCCATTTGGCTTCTTTATCATGCTTACATTTGATTGTTTTGGCTTACTAGTCTTGATTGATTACCATATTAGATTGCGGGCACATTGTTATAGGTTGAGGATAGTTGAGTGTTCATTCACAAAATTGTCCTTTCACATATAAAAGAGTTTGAGTTCCTCGTGAGAGTCCGAAAGTCAAAAGATCATGCAAGAGCCGAAAAGTTTACTTGAAGTCGACCAAGCTACGCCATCGTGTAAATCTCAACCATGACTTTGCTTATCCTTATGCCCATGTTGTTTAGGTATTTGAATCATTTTGCTTGTTAGCTACTTGGGATTTGCATTGTCGGGATGATCTTGCTTGAGGACAAGCAAGGACTTAGCTTGGGGGAGTTTGATAAGTGCATTTTCTATACATTTTAACCCCTTATATTAGTTTGATTTTACATATCATTTTAGCAGTTATCAAAGTGTTTTTAAGCTAATATTGTGTTTCTAGTGCAATTGTGTGCTCAAGTGTATTTTGTAGGAAAATGAGCTAAATGAGTTAAAGTACTATAAAATGTGCTAACACTAGATGTAACACCCCCGTACACCTGGATGCCTTACCAAGGACCATTCCAGTGTATGAAGGTGTCACCATCTCGGTTTCCCGAGGGGGTAGATAAAATTACACAATAAAAGAACGTTTATAAAATATTAATGTACCTTATACAATACAACTCTGTACAACCCTTTATACAAAAGATAAAGACTACTACAACTCATGTTACAGTACTTCTAGACTGATAGCGTGATGACTCGATCCCTCCAATCCTAGCAGCCACAAGCAACAGTACCTGCTAAGCCAACTGCTCAAAATCCCTGAATGGATCACCGCAGATACCACAAAACAACACGGGGTCAGTACTGACTAACTAACAGAAAGGCACGCATACAGAGTAACCAGCTGATCATCCTCCAAAGTAACCGACTACACACCGAAGTGTGTAGCCCTGCCAGATTACTCATCACAACAAGTTATCCACTCCGCCAGTGGGTGACCGCAGCCCATCCCCACCTAGTCCAGCTCATCAACGAGCGACTATCAATCCCTGTCCCTTAATGTGCACATCCCCTCCCGTGACGGGTTCCACGGAGGGCGAACTAGGGTGTGAAGCCACTCCCGCAAGTGACTCCACCACAATCACACACACAGCAACACAGCTGTCACAACATCACAACCGTCACAACACAGCCACACCAACACCGGCAAACAACACCGAGCCTCCAATGATCAGCAGATACAACAACTATAAAACATATGCAATCTCAATCGATTAACAGTGCTGAGTAGGAGAAACCCTACGTCATCGCAAAATGTGAAAGACATCCATACACAGCCAAGCAAGACTCCAATATGCATCCTACAACGATAACCATCCCCCATTATACAGCTATCCTCGAATCTATCAAAGAAGACACAAGGCAGAGACTTACCTAATAACACGCATCGACGACGATGTAGACCACAACCACGCACGCAACCTTCCTAAGAAAATCCCGTCTTTCCCATAATGGAGGTGTAGGCTAACTATATGAGAGTGTATAGGGATAGGGGTGGTAGGAGAGAGTACCAGGCTAGGGTTAGAAAAAGAGAAACTGTCGGGAAAATAGGGAAAAAGAAATGAATCTTGCGAACTTGTGTTTTATATTAACACGTCGACAACGGCCATACTAGGTCGAGTACTGGAGTACTCGGCCGAGTAGGCTCTACTCGGTCGAGTATAGGCGATACTCGGTCGAGTAGCCTCTGATAGGTCGAGTAAACAATCCTATAAGACTCATGTAACAAGCCTGATCCCTCACCCATTCATCCCTACGGTTTGTCTTGGTCAACAGGGTCGGTCAATAGAGTCCTTGAATATCCTGGGTATTACAGTCTTCCCCTCTTAAAAAGAATAACTTCGTCCCCGAAGTTCAGCCCACACGTCACTCACCACAAGATTACGCACTATGACACCATCCACCTACATAAAGGCATAGGAACTCTGGCCATCCTGACACTACCACCACACCACATTATTCAAACAACAATCATCTATCACAACTATTCTTCCAAGTATTACCGGCCAACAACTATCACACACAAACTTATGGGAAATAATGAATTTATATGCACCCCCTTGTTAAAAACAGCGCTACGACTAGCAATAATACACAACTACAAAACAATACCCAACCACAACATTCCGCACACCCATACAGAGTGGTTCAACGCACATTCATATCACTTGAATATAACATAGATACAACTTCAAGGGAACGTAAATGTAACTTCAATAACCTGTAACGTGAATGTAATTCCGAATACTAACATACATAACATACATGTGATTTCCAGTATTTAGGCATAATTTAATCATTTGTTTCCGCGACATTACTCTTCCCCTCTTAAAGGAACTTCGTCCTCGAAGTTCACCACTAACCACTTCCCGTAACCACAATTAACACATACGTCATGACTGCGACATTACCACAAACTGTAAATGACCTTAATTAATGTTACAAAACTTAATCTATGGCATTACTCATTTGTGACCCATAGCAACAGAATAATATGGCAATTAAGTATTCTATATACATCTAAAGATGATGTTATCGAATGATAGAAGCTTTATTCTTTAACTTGTCATTTTAGTCATATACCGACCGCCAGTTTCACTCATCCAGTTGGACCTGTTATAACTGTAACCAAACATATGTACGTATAACACTCGTGACAGCTACAACATCTTCTGGTTATTGCGTTACACCTTGATATGACTAGTGCCATATGACTAACCTTCATAAATTGATATGTTATCCAAGAAATTACATACATGTGGCGTGATCATAGTCCATTTTTGGACAATTGATTACACTAAGCGACACTATGAAGCACCCGCACACTCAATCATACAAATATTCACATAAGCCTTACAATTCATAATTATCAAACATGTAAGGTTCCTATAACAGTAGTACTCGGCCGAGTATGGGGGGCTACTCGGTCGAGTAAGCTCTACTCGGTCGAGTATAATTGTATACTCGGCCAAGTATAATTGTATACTCGGCCGAGTAAGCTCTACTCGGTCGAGTAGCGTCTACACTCGGTCCAGTTTTAACAGGCAGAGAGCTATGCAATTCAACATAACGCCTTCTACGAACTTACCTGCAACCAAACTTACAACCGCAAAGCCAAATATAACCAAATCCAACACGTCTCCACACGATAAGCTATAATATAGAACGACCTTATGGCCGGATACAGTCATCCAACAGTAGGTAATAAATCCAGAAAATAAACATCCAACACAAAAGAAACCAATCCAGGAAATACAACAAAAGGATAAAAAGCCAGGACCCTCCTCCATGTTATCGTGACCACCTGCACCTGAAGTACCTGCACCTGCTCCTACCCGTTCCTGGAAAGTCTGCTGCTGCTGAGTAATCCCCTCCTAGCTGGCTGCCGTAGTTGGCTCCCCATGGTCCCGCAAGGCAGCCAAACTTTGTCTCCTCCGGTGGCCTCCAGAAACCAGGGTCAACTCCGTAGCTGTGGAAGACTCCCGTGTCCACTCCAGGTCCTCTCCACCAGACAGGCTGTGCTAGCTGAGTCCTTATGCCCTGGTTATGGGCCATCTCGTGTATATTGCGGAGCACCAAAGTAGTGGAGATCCGCTCAGCCAAGTCACTCGGTTGCATCCTGGAGTCATGCACGGTGCGGTAGGGCGAGTATTGGTAAGAGTAGGTGTCAGGGGCTGAGTAGCAAGGCTCGGTCACAACAGGATCTGCTCTAGACTGTCTGACCCTACGACGCTCACGAGGTGGGGGAGGTGCCTGCTGCTGTCCCTCAGGCACGGTGACCGGCTCAGGTATGTCCAAGAGAATGGTAGGATCAATCAGATAGGTCTGGGGCTCAGGCCTAGGTATAGCACAGGGTTCCCACTCAGCCAAATGGTCAACAACAAGGAGATGGGTGGGGTCAGGAAGTACCATCCACATAGATCCCCTCACTCTCCAGGCAAAAAACCCGTCATCCAACTTCCTCAACCATCTATTCTGACGCCAATACTCATCCCCCTCTGGAGGTGGGGCCTCAAAATCAGCCAGTCACTGAGCTAGGCGGATCACTATGGCCCCGCAAGCAATGTGTCGGGTCTCAGACTGTGCCATACGCTCCAGACTAGAGCACACTACCCCTGGAGCACTATAATAAAACGGCTTCCTACGGTGAAAGTTAAGGTAAGACATAAGTAACATAACCTCATGAGAATTAAGCTTACTCACATCATCTCTCGCATACAACAAATAAGTCATCATCCTCAGGAACATACGAAGGGAAACATGCAGCACATCATTGATCAGCATAGCACTGGCACTAGGGGTAGGTCGGCCAGTCAAGAAAGGAAGGTAAAGAGGGGCACCACTATTCTTAGCCACATCACTCAGGTATCCCGTCCCCTCCTCTTCCAAACCCAGATGGCCCGCAAACTCATCCAAAGTCAGCTCGTGATCCTCATTCATGAGACGGAAGGAGACGGTCTTCTTCTTCTTATCATACTCATACAAGCTCAGGAATTCTAAGGTCAGATGGGGGTAGGACTTCTTCCTTAAGTGATATAACCCCTCCATTGCAAAATTGTCAAATATATGAATTATGTCTCCCCTAATCCCCAAGGTCTCTAAAATATCGGGGTTCACACACCGAGTAGGTCGGAAAGGATGCCTCATCAAGGCTGCAAAGGCTCTGCGCTGCTTGAAATCAGAGAAAACTACCGATGGATATGCCTCCACCGGTGGAACTACAGGTCCACTGCTTGACTGACCCGTCTCAAGTTGGACATTAGGAGGGTCCTCTTGTTAGGTAGGCCATGGTTTTCACCATGCTGCAAAAGGCAACTCTTTAACAAAGGTGCTAGGCACACCAAAACTTTACCAAAAGATGGACCGTTTTTACTTGTATAAAAATTTTGAGACGATCTTTTAATAAAAAATTTCTCAGTAAATCACCTAGTATTTTAGTCAAAACATCAATACTTTACTCAAAACACCTTTTACCAACATCAAGAGGCTCAAACAAAAGGCAAGGTATATCGATTTAGCAAACCCTAGAACTTAAAAATCCAATTTAAACCAAGAAATTGCTTTAATAACCGTATCATAGAGGTTTATATATGATTAAATCCAAAGAATAACATGAAGAGGACTTAATTTCAGTTACTTATGATGAAAATTCGAAATATTAGCAAAATCATATCATAACTTCGAAAATAAAGGGAGAAATTGAGTTAAAACCTTACCTTGAATTGATTTGTGGCAAGTATGAACAAGTTGAACACCAAGAATTTACCCAAAGAGCTTGAGGAAGGAGGAATATGGGGTTTTAGAGATAAGGAGATGAAGAGTTGGGAGGCGTAAAAAGGAAAGAATGGGACGAAAATAGGGTTTTTGTATAACCCGGTTAGTCCCCGATTAAACAGTACTCGGTCGAGTACTTAGTATACTTGGCCGAGTATCGACTACTCGGTCGAGTTTTCGAGAACAGTAGCTATTTTAATTTCTACAAAATGGGCACTCGGTCGAGTACCTTCATACTCGGCCGAGTGTAGTCTACTCGGTCGAGTATGAACTTCTACTCGGTCGAGTTTCCAAGAATTGAGATAGAATTGAATCTTTAATGTTCCTGTAAAATAAATAGCATAGTTCGGAGTTCTGTGCAACCGGCTCGTCACTTTTATAGCTTAATTCTACCACATAGACACGCATCAACACGAATTTTTGGCACACCCATTACCAAATCAATCATCATCCCAACCTACACATCCTACTTTGCTATAAAACAATTTACATGTCATCCTAAGCACATGTAAATAGTTAACTACTGTACTTGCAAGGTTAAACTCATATACCATATTCTTACACATCCCGCTAATTCCCTTACACTTACCTTAAATCAAACATTTACAAGATAACAATCATCACATAACACAACCATTACCAAGCACATTAACTGACTTACCCCTGGTCACATCTTGCAACAATTCATTCACAATTCTAAGCTTTCCCACGCACATAGAGACACATCATCCTAACCTCAAATGCACACAACGACCATCACAGAGTAATTACTCTTACTAGCTACCCCTTTTTCTTTTCCCTTGTCTGGCTTAAGCTCGATGGGGCCATGATTTTGAAATGAGGGCGCCTACTCACCCAAAATCTGGCATCGGCTAGGGCTCCCAATGCACATACACCAGAATCATTTTAGTTGTCACCCTACATTCATTAGATTCATTGGTTCAGGTTCCAAAATCCTCGGCTCTGATACCACTTTGTAAAACCTCCGTACACCAGGATACCTTACCAAGGACCATTCCAGTGTATGAAGGTGTCACCATCTCGGTTTCCCGAGGGGGTAGATCAAATTACACAATAAAAGAACGTTTATAAAATATTAATGTACCTTATACAATACAACTTTGTACAACCCTTTATACAAAAGATAAAGACAACTACAACTCATGTTACAGCACTTCTAGACTGATAGTGTGATGACTCGATCCCTCCAATCCTAGCAGCCACAAGCAACGGTACCTGCTAAGCCAACTGCTCACCATCTCCGAATGGATCACCGTAGATACCACAAAACAACACGGGGTCATTACTGACTAACCAACAGAAAGGCACGCATATAGAGTAACCAGCTGATCATCCTCCAAAGTAACCGACTACACACCGAAATGTGTAGCCCTGCCAGATTACCCATCGCAATAGGTAATCCACTCCGCCAGTGGGTGACCGCAGCCCATCCCTACCTAGTCCAGCTCATCAATGAGCGACTATCAATCCCTGTCCCTTAATGTGCACATCCCCTCCCGTGACGGGTTCCACGGAGGGCGAACTAGGGTGTGAAGCGACTCCCGCAAGTGACTCCACCACAATCACACACACAGCATCACAGCTATCACAAGATCACAACCGTCACAACACAGCCACACCAACACCGGCGCACAACACCCAACCTCCGATGATCAGCTGATACAACACCTATAAAACATATGCAATCTCAATCGATTAACATTGCTGTGTATGAGAAACCCTACCTCATCGCAAAACGTGAAAGACATCCATGCACAGCCAAGCAATACTCCAGTATGCATCCTACAACGATAACCATCCCTCATTATATAGCTATCCTCGAATCTATCAAAGAAGACACAAGGCAGAGACTTACCTAATAACACGCATCGACGGCGACGTAGACGACAACCACGCACGCAACCTTCCTAAGAAAATCTCGTCTTTCCCATGATGGAGGTATAGACTAACTATATGAGAGTGTATAGGGATAGGGGTGGTAGCAGAGAGTAGCGGGCTAGGGTTAGAGAAAGAGAAACTGTCGAGAAAATGGGGAAAAAGAAATGAATCTCGCGAACTTGTGTTTTATATTAAGACGTCGACAGTGGCCATACTCGGCCGAGTACTGGAATACTCGACCGATTAGGCTCTACTCGGTCGATTATAGGCTATACTCGGCCGAGTAGCCTCTGCTAGGTCGAGTAAAAAATCCTATAAGACTCATGTAACAAGCCTGATCCCTCACCCAATCATCCCTACGGTCTGTCTTGGTCAACAGAGTCCTTGAATATCCTGGGTATTACACTAGAATCAAGGCTAAGTATGAGAGCAAGATTGGACTAAGTGTTGCAAGTGCATGGATTTTGCATGAAGAAAGTGTTGGATCAAAATGAAAATGCAAGCAAAGTCAATGTGCAAGTCAAAGCCCAAGAATTCAAGTCCAAAATGTGGTGGGAAATTTGGATGCTAAAGAAGAGCTTAGGATGCCAAAATACTTAAGATGCCCTCCTTAATGCTCTTAATCACACTCATAAACAAGGCATTAAAGCACCAACTTTGGATACCTTGAGCATTAAACCAAGAATTGAAGAGAAAATTAAGAGTGCGCTTAGGATGCCATTTTGGATCCCTCTACAAATTTTGCTCTCTTATTTCCTATATAAAGGGTGCTAATCACACACCTTTACATACCACCATTCACATATATTTTTATTCCAAAATTCTCTCTAAATATTAGTAGTTTGTGTTTAGTTTAATTTAGCTTGTATTAGTTTGTTACAACATTTCTATTATCAAGTTCAAGATTTATTCCAAGTTATTTCCATTTGCAATTGTTCTTCTATTTTCATTCAAGGTAATTTTATCTTTATTTTAATTATGTTATTTATCATTTCATTTAGCATTAGTTTAGTTTATATTTACACAATGTTAGAATAATTTACCTTTGTCTAGGGAATAAAGGAAGCCATGCATGATTAAGTAATTTGTAAATGTCTAAATAAGGATAAGTTAATATTGTATAATTGTTTCTATCACATGTTTGCACCATAATGTTTAATCTATGTTTAAAGGCCTTATTCATCGATTAAGTTGGTTCATTCGTTCTAAAGTCGAGAGGCACGGAATTGAATTAGACTAAGCATGTGTAGTAGGACGACCTAGTCATGGACGAGAGTTTCTCTAGGACCCGGTGTATGGTTGATACTAATGCCGTAAGGTGGGTATCTCTAAGCCTAAACATTTACCGCAAAATCAACTTCCTAACTTGACATAAAAATTTAAGTAATTAGCATGTGTAACCCGACCTCCCTAGACAATTTCTTTTTATTGTTGTTTTCATTTTATTTGCATAATCAACCAATCAATCAATCAACCGCATCGACTCAAGATAAACTTCTCTCCATAACAATTAATTAATAACTCCCGTCTCCTTTCGGTTCGACCCCTAAGTACTACATTCATTTGTTGTCTAGGGTATAAATATTATCTTTGTATAGATGTGCGATAGCCTATCAGGTTACGTTAGAAATATCTGTGATGGAGTCTTTATGAATGTTAGTAGGTGTAACTGTGATGAAGAACTGTGTAAGTCTGTGGTTTAGTAGAAGTGTGTATGGAAGTAGTGGAAGTGGTGAAGTGTTTATAGTGTGTGACAGTGTTATGAGATGTGGCAATAGTAATGTTTTCTAAATCTTTCTATGCGTGCTAGTTATGAAGGAAATTGCAAGTCTTGAATGTGTGATACTAAGGAGTTGTAAATTTTGGCATGCGTGTAATTACATCATGGGATGGTAAGTTTTGTATTGGATGGTAGAGCTTCTCAAGTGATAATTAGAATTGCAAAAGATGAATTGTTGAGTACTTTTATAGTATGGCATAGTTAGGTTGGGTAATCTAGTTGATAATTTGTTGTGACATGACCGAATTGTCAGCAAACTCGGATGGTAAATGATAGTTTAATGTTAGATGAATGCTTAGAGTGATATGAATGTAAGTTGGATTGTTGAAAGCTGCAAATGTATGATTAGAAGTGAAATAATGTGTTGAATATATACATGAATAAACTAATAGTGTGGTCAATCGTTTTGCGTAATGTTCGTTATAGAATGAAGTAATATGTATCTTGGTTGAATGAAACTGGGGCGTTACGTTTGAGTAGCAATAGTGCGTTGTGAATGGATATAATAATCTGTGACGACTTCCAAATTCATTTTTGGAATCGACACGAGTTGTTGTTTTGCAGGAACCGTTAACCAAACTCGTAACTTTTGACCTTGTTCTTAATCTTGCTCGACCAAGTAGGAGTGCATACTCCATCGAGTAGACCTCATTCGATCTAGTTAGGAAGATATAACATCGAAAAAGTTGGATCTGCCAGTGAAAACTCGACCGAGTAGCTCCCACTCGATCGAGTAGAGGCCACTCGATCGAGTAACCTACTTACTCGATCGAGTAAGTGAACAGTACCCGGGGATTTGCAGGATTCTTATACCCTTTCCCATCTTCTTTTCTTCTTATTTTGCTATTTCATCTAAACCCTAAATCCTCTATATCTATCTCTTTTGCTCTCATCTTTCTGTTTTGGTGCTTGAATCTTGGTGATTTCCTTGTTTAATTCGTCCACTTTACTTGCTAATCATTCAAGGTAAGAATGTTCATCCTATTTCAATGTTTTTAATTGATTAGAAGCATGTAGGTTGTTGATTTTTTACTGAAAATTTGATTTATGTGTAGAATCTTGCTTATAATTATTGTCACATGATTTAATTGTTTTGATTTGTTGAGTATTGATGCTAGATATACAAAAATCGAATCAATTTGGGGGTTTTGTATGTACTGAATTTTCTAGGGTTTGGAATTTCAAATTGATTTTTGATTGTCTTTTGCTTATGGAAGGGGGGAAATTAAGTGAATTTTGTTATGGGTATCATGTTTAGAGTTGATTTTGAGGGTTTCTGCTCAAGATTTTGCCTTAAAACTCCGTCTTAAAAGTGCCCCAAACTGAAATTCGTCCCACATTCTTGTGAAATTTATCTATTTGTGAAGCTATTTTGAAAGTGTAATCATTAAAATTGTAGATGGGTTGTTAAATTGATGACATACTTGCCATAATTTGACAACTGTAGAGACCGTCTGATGATAATTTGAGAGTTTATACTTACAACTTCTGGATTGTTTGGTGAAAGTGTGTACATAGTAATTCTTTTCCATGACTAAACATGAAGTTTATATGTTTTCAAGTAAATGTTGTTTGTGTATCTAAGATGTGTGTTACAAAACAGATGCCGAGACCAACTGTCGGAACCCGTCAAAGTAAGAGGGGCAGGGCTTCTGAGCCTCAGGTAGGTGAGGGGAGTGCGGGACCTACAGTCCCAGCTGTAATACCCGCTCTTTTAGAGACCCGTTGACCAGCTTTGACCGACCTTGGGAGCAGTAATAGCCCTTAGAAGTGTGTACCAAAGTTATTCTGTGTTTTGAGTTCTAGGTGGTACTCGATAAAGTAGAGGCTACTCGATCGAGTAGCTTGGATAATCGATCCAGTAGGAGCCACTCGATCGAGTAGGTGGGCCACTCGATCGAGTAGCGTTTTTTCAGCGAGGGTTTATAATCGTGTTTTGTTAAAACCGCAAATCATTTCCGCCTCATTTCTTCAGATCTTTAGGTCGCCTCCTTCCCTTCCCTTCACTATATACCTTCCATGGGAGTCTTTGAAGGTCCTTGTGCCTTAGGAGTGCATAGCTTGAGTCGGGTAGCGGTCTTTTGCCAGGTTTCCTTATGTAGGTATGTCGTCATCATCATCCGTATCTTTGTCTTTTCAGTTAGGGTTAGTTTGGTAGTGATAGATGATTGTTTTGTGTATATAGGTGTTGCTTTATTGCTGGGTTTTGCGTGTATGGGCATGGAATCGTTGCAGCCGCTTAAAGGTAGGTTCGCCTACTCAGTTTCGTTGGATGGTCTAGTGTGTCGGTCGTTGTGTCGTGGTTGTTGTTGTGTTTGTATGGCAGAGTATATGCGGTAATCGATTGGTGTATACATTTTGTTGGTTGTTGTTGTATTGGAGCTGTCTGTGATTGATTGTCTCTGGTTCTCGAGGTGCGTCCTCGGCTGAGTGGAGTCACTTGCGGGAGTGGCTTCACGCCCTAGTTTCGCCCTCTGTGGAACCCACCACGGGAGGGGATTTGCACATTAATGGGGCAGGGTTATCGCTCGGTATGATGAGCGGGGCTTAGGTGGGAACGGCTGGGGTCCCCCAACGGCAGGGCTGGTCTAGTGGACAGTCGGTGACGGAGATGGATTGGAGTGGGTGTGATTGTGTGTGACTGGTTGTGCTATATTGTGTTGACAATTGTTGGTTTATGTTGAGTCTTGCCTCAGTTACTGACCTTGTGTGGTTGTCTTGTTTGTTTATGTGTCTGCCGTGATCCCTTATGGTAAGCAGTCAGTGTTAGCAGGTGTTGATGTGGTTGATAGTTGGAGTCCTGGCGGGGATGAGTCGACACGAGTTCTAGTAGAGTTAGTGTGTAGCTGACGAGTTGTATATTTATTTTGTTGGTTGGTTGTAACACTTGTATCATATTATAATTGTTCTTTTATCGACTTTTGAGGATTACTTACCTTGGGCAACCGAGATGGTAACGCCCTTATATGCTAAGGAAGGTCTAGTTAAGGCTCCTCGGTATATGGGGGTGTTACAAAGTGGTATTAGAGCGACGATTTTAGAACCTGTAACAAATGAACCTAACGAACGTAGTGAGTCTAATAAAATGAACCTGGTGTATGTGTAATGGGAGCCCCAGCTGATGCTAGATTTTGGGTGAGTAGGCGCCCTCACTTCAAAATCTTGGCCCCATTGTGCTTAAGCCAGTCACTGGGTATTGGAATATGGAGTCAGTAAATATGTACTTAACGTGTATGTTGATTATGTTGGAAATTGTTTATGGTTGAGTCTTTATTGAAATTGATATTGGTACAATAGTTACGTTAGAATCGTGTATGGTGAATTTGTGGTGGAGTGGAGGAGCGTATGTGATGATAATGAGAAACGTATAAGGTTTTATGTGATAGAAATGCGTAAAAAGTGTAGAAGTGTATGCTGTAGTATGGAATATGGTAATGTTGGTGTTTGTTTCAGGTTGTTAGTGATGGTGATCCTATACGAGTTTATAAGTCTTACCGTAGCTATAATAATGATAGCTAAAGAAGTGTTGAGATATAGTATGAGAAACATCAAGATAGTAGTGGGTATATACAATGTTTAATGATTGAAAGTTTCCGCTGTGTGGTGATTAATTTGTGTAGAATAATTCGTTTATGTTGAAACATGAACATGATAGTAATACACGTGGATGACGTATGGAAAATTTATTGTTAATTATGTGTTTTGATTAACGTAAGTATAAGTTGCTAGCAATGTGGTAAGACGAGTTTAGACATAATACAATGATATAATTGCGTATATGGATGACTCGGTGGCAGGTAAACCATGTTGTGTGAAGTTTGTTGTAACGTAATGTGATATGAATTCTATCTGATGAGACGGTATGATATATTTGAGTAGTAATGGTGATATATGAGTGAGTACGATAACCAGTGACGATTTCCGAACTTGGTTTGGAATCGACACGTAATGTTATTTTGCAGGAATCTTCAGCTAATCTTGTAATTCTGACCGTGTACTCAACCTTACTTGACCAAGTGCGAGTGCTTACTAGACCGAGTAGACCTCACTCGATCTAGTTCGGAAGCTATGACGTCGAGATGTAGGAATTTTCTGCGGATACTCGACGAAATAGCACCTACTCGATCGAGTCGAGGGCACTCAATCGAGTACCCTAGGCACTCGATCGAGTAGGCTACAGTACAGTGGCTTTTACGGGTTTCTTAAAACCCTTATTCCTTCTCATTCTTCTTATTCTTTCCTCTTCTTTCGAAACCCTAATCTCCTAAACCTCTCAGAAACTCTTATAACTTGTGTTTGTGGTGATTAATTCGGGTAGTTTTCTTGCTTTGATTCATTCTTTCACTTCCTATTTGATAAAGGTATGAATTTCTTTCCTAATTTCATGTTTTCATCACTTAGAATCTATTGGAATGATAGAATAATCTGAAATTTCGATTCATATGGACGAAAAATTGCTTGTAATTGTTGTAATATGATTCACATGCTTCCCTTTAATGATTGTTGATGTTTATTGTGCTAAAAATAGAATAGAAATTGAAAATTTGGGGATGAATTTTTCTAGGGTTTGTGAAATCAAATTGATTTTTGGTTGTTTTCTACATGATTGGATGACGAAATTGAGTAGTATATGTTGCATACATCATGTTGGAAGTGGAATTTTGTGATTGCCTTAAAACTCCGTCTTAAAAGTGCCCCAAATTGAAATTCGTTTTCTATAATTGAGATTTTGTGTTGAATATGAATGAATGTGTAAGAGTTAATTAAACATTTTATATGGTAGTGGTGATGATTAATTCTTGTCAAATATGCAAAATTGTTGCAGCTGTAGAGACCGTCTGACTGTTTAATTGAGAAGTTGCTCATAGTGTTGAATCTCAGTGATGACGTGTACTTAGTTGCCCTTCTATGAGCATACATGAATGTTTCGCCTGTTTTCAAGTATATATGGAGTAGTATTTGAGCCATGTCTTGACAGTTGAAGTAGTCGAATAAATCATGTTTATCATGTTAAAATTTTCACAGCTATAGGGATCGTCTGAAATGCTATGAACTGAATTTATATATAGCTTGGGAATTGGTTGGTGAAAGTGTGTACATAGATGATTATTCAATGTTAAATTTGTGTAAATTACATGTTTTAAGTGCATATGCAAGTATGTGTAAATTGTATGCTGAAACAGATGCCGAGACTGAACCTGGGGACCCGTCAAAGTAAGAGGGGGAGGGCTTCTCAGCCCGAAATTGGGGAGGGTAGTGAACCGATCGTACCATCTGTACCTGAGTATCCTTCGGTAGTCTTTGTGGACTTCAAACAGAGGGAGAGGTTTGTAGCGTTACAGAAACGCAAGATGAGACCCACCCGTTGTGTGGACACCACACTTCTTGATGACCTGGGGATTGAGACGGATGTCCTTCATATCTTTGAGACCTTGGGGTTCACGGGGTTGTATCGTTTGCAGAAGCATACTTATCCTTTTCTGACTTTGGAGTTTATGAGCTCGTTTAAATACGAGCCAGCTGAGCAGTCTGTTGAGTTCCGTCTTATGAACACGAGTTTTGTGTTGACCATGGACCTCTTTGCTTCTCACCTTGTTTTGGGTAAGCATCCCAAGGATTCCATCAGCGAGATTCCATCTGAGTGCGGAGTTTGCAGCCTTATGCCTTGTTTGTCTGGGAAGTCAACTCCCACCTCCAACAACATGTTGATTAACGATGTTCAACATGTCACTTTGAGGATCTTCCTTCGTTCTATATCGAATCTTCTTTATGAGAGGCCGGATATGAGTAAGCTGAATAATCACGAGTTGTTGCTTTTGATGTCTTATCTTAACCCGGAGCGGACTTAGAGGGTGGTCTTCAATGCTCCTTCCATGGTCTGTGCTAGCCTTGCTTTGATGGCTACTTCTACCACTCGGTACTTGAGTTGTGGTGCTCTTGCCACCCGGTTAGCTGAAAAGCTAGCCTCCTTCGAGGCTTCTTCTGAGTACGTTCCCCTATCCACACCGGTTCCGACCATGGACAGAGACTACTACCTCGACCTGAAATGGTTGAGAACCTTGGAGGATGGTAGCCTAGCATGGAGGGTGTGGGGTATGAGCTGGATTAGGATACCGGCTCTTGAGCACCTTCCACCGACTGAGCCTTTGGATGCGGTTGATTCTGATGAGGAGGATGCACCACGACAGTTACAGACATACCTCATTGACGACACGATCCTTCGGGTGATGCCTGAGCCGAAGATGGGGGAGAACGTGAGAGCGGCGGAGGATAGGCCCAGGTTGGGGAGAGGACCTCGTCGTGTGAGGGAGAGGACCGCTGAGACCAGACCACAGCCAGCATCACCACAGCAGTACCCTTTTCCTTGTTACCCTTACCTCGATACCCCAGAGACGCGTTCGAGCTACTTGGCAGAGAGAGTGTCATCTACTTTGACACTAAGGAACATGCATGAGATGGCGTATGCTCAGGGTATTGGGACCGAGGGACCACATCCGGTGTGGTGGAGCGGAGTTGGGGACTACAGTGGGGTTTTTAACTCTTACGGGGTGGACTAGACAACATGGGGGACACCTCAGTGCTTTGCTTTTGGTGGTTTGACCCCATGGTATGAGAGTCAAGGAGCTGGAGCGGGGGTCGATGCGGGTCTTGGGTCATCAAGAGCAGGTACCTCGGGTGGTGGTGGAGATGAGATGATGGATGAGCAGCAGCAGCAAGAGTGATACTCCTTTCCTTTCTCTTTGTTTATGATTCGGTTGTGTTGGATGATAGTAGTCGTTATTAGATAGTACTTTTATGTTTGGTTTGTATGGATGGCCATAAGGCCGGATTTGCTTAGTTTGAACTTGGTTGCAGGATTTTGAGGGGTCGGGTTGTCATCCCAACTCGCGTTTATCTGACATCTTATATATATATATTGTTATGACGGGAATATCTCGAAGGTTTTGACCCGTGGCCACTCGACAGAGTGCCCCTCACTCGGTTGAGTAGCTGCAAGTGTGACGAGGAGGGAGTATTCTGATCTTGGGCTACTCGATCGAGGAGCCAAGACACTTGATCAAGTAGCGGGCACTCGATCGAGTACCCTATATTCTCGATCGAGTAGCATTGTTACAGGAACATTTCGTTATTTAAAATCATTTTAATGTTAATATCGTTACATGTTTTGAGGTTTAATAGGGTTGTTTATGATTAGTAACATGTTTGAACCGTTAATTTCATATGTTGGGAGTCGTGTTTGTGTTTTGGATACGTATTCGTAAGGAACAGTGCAAGTAGTAGTTGGTTCTTATTGCATTCATTTTACATCCGTAATGTCTACTAATTATATTTCAATGGAGTTGTGTCCTTCCATATACATATACAAATGGTATATACATGCATTCTTGGCTGTGGCTAGTTATTCGAATATAGTTGCATATGCTTTTATGAATTAAGGGTTGTATGAGTATTGAGTAATGTCAATAACGAATCATATGTGTTGGGTACATGTCAAGAGGTAAGGTTTCCGTAATATGTGTAGTAAGTCGGTGGTGAACTTCGGGGATGAAGTTCCTTTTTAGAGGGGAAGAGTAATGTCACAAAATAAAAAGGCCGATATTACAATTGTTTTGTTGTTTGTTTATGGTGTTTTCTATTATTTCGGTTACATTTCATGTATGAAACTATAATTGTTATCACTTGTTCGTGAGTAATTGTATGTTGAAGTAAAAGTTGATAGGGTGCTTTAAAAGACGGTCATAAAGAGATAGTTATGATGTCATGTGTTGGAATAAAATCATATCTTTGAGTAACATAGTGGTGTTAATGTGACATGTTTCGTGTTAATGGTTGTTATTAGTGAAAGTGTTATCTCATAGTGCGTGGCTAAGAGTTGTGAGCAGCAGTGTAGTCGTTGGTTGTGTTGGTCCATGTTGTGAGGTTGGTATTTCAAGCGGTAGCTTGTAGAAGTCGATCTATATGGAGTGTTAGACAGTTGATGATGACGACATGGGCGTTAGAATTTCCGGGGAGTAGTGACCTATGTCGGAAGAGTAGTGATGTCGTTTTGGTTTCCGTATCTTGTGCTTTGGGATAGGTGAGTTGAACTTCGGGGACGAAGTTCTTTTTAAGGGGGGAAGACTGTAATACCCGCCCTTTTAGAGACCCGTTGACCAGCTTTGACCGACCTTGGGAGTAGTAATAGTCCTTAGAAGTGCGTACCAAAGTTATCCTGTGTTTTGAGTTTTTGGTAGTACTCGATAGAGTAGAGGCTACTCGATCCAGTAACTTGGATACTCGATCGAGTGGGGGCCACTCGATCGAGTAGGTGGGCCACTCGATCGAGTAGCGTCTTTTCAGCGAGGGTTTATAATCGTGTTTTGTTAAAACCGCAAATCAATTCCGCCTCATTTCTTCAGATCTTTAGGTCGCCTCCTTCCCTTCCCTTCACCATATACCTTCCATGGGAGTCTTTGAAGGTCCTTGTGCCTTAGGAGTGCATAGCTTGAGTCGGGTAGCAGTCTTTTGCCAGGTTTCCTCATGTAGGTATGTCGTCATCATCATCAGTATCTTTGTCTTTTCAGTTAGGGTTAGTTTGGTAGTGATATAGATGATTGTGTTGTGTATAGAGGTGTTGCTTGATTGCTGGGTTTTGCGTGTATGGGCATGGAATCGTTGCAGCCGCTTAAAGGTAGGTTCGCCTACTCAGTTTCTGTGGATGGTCTAGTGTGTCTGTCGTTGTGTCGTGGTTGTTGTGTTGTTGTTGTGTTTGTGTGGCAGAGTATATGCGGTAATCGGTTGGTGTATACAGTTTGTTGGTTGTTGTTGTATTGCAGCTGTCTGTGATTTATCGTCTCTGGTTCTCGAGGTGCGTCCTCGGCTGAGTGGAGTCACTTGCGGGCCCTCCGTGGAACCCACCACGGGAGGGGATGTGCACATTAATGGGACAGGGTTATCGCTCGGTATGATGAGCGGGGCTTAGGTGGGAACGGCTGTGGTCCCCCACTGGCAGGGCTGGTCCAGTGGACAGTCGGTGACGGAGATGGATTGGAGTGGGTGCACTACTACAAATTTGGGCAAAGAGGACGCCCTTTTGAGAACGGTTAGACACGAAACTGTCTTCTACTATCCATAGAATTTTGGCGCCCTTGATCGTCATATACATATCACGCTTGTTTAAATGAACCGTCCTTGTTAAATAAATATTAAGGACGGTTGGTCAAAGCAACCGTCTTGGTTTAAAAAAGAGGTGAGTATAGAAGACGGTTCCAACATCAACCGTCCTCTTTCTAACAAACTGACACATATACATCACGCCCAAATGTTTAAGACTCTAATCAAATTTTACATTCTAGCTCTCTTGGCCTACCCTAACGTACTTCGTGCCTCACCCTAACGCCAACCACCATCCCCTAACCCATCACCATCAACTACCACGCAATCGTTCCATTCCATCTGCGACCTTCCATCCATTCGTGCTTTGTTGTTTTTCTAAACCACCCTAACGCCAACCACCAATCAAACACTTTCTTTCACCACCACGCACACGTCGCCGCTGGTTATACACGTTGTCGGTTGTCGCCGCGTCACGTCTCCTTCTATGGCCCGCCACCTTTCACTTATCGGTACAACTTTTAGTCTTCTACTTTGGCTAATATATTTTTATACGGAGTAGTTATTAATTAAAATTTTGAGTAATTTTTTTTTTTTGGTATAAATTTTATAAGTTGTTAGTGTAATTATGGTGTAATTTGTGTTAGATTCGATTTGTAAGTATTTGGTTGTGGCCAATTTATGGAAATTATATTACTTCATATCATTTGTGAAGCATGTAACTTGAGATTACGACTAATTTGAGTCGCTTAGAAACAAGACAACTATGAACAAAATATTCTGAAACTTTGAGCAATAGAACAGTGAATAAACAAAGGAAAATGTTGTTTTTGTGAGGATTTTCTGGATTGTAATGAGAATAATAAAACAGACCAATGTATAGCATTGTTGACATTAGACCCAGCTTGCAGAGACCATATCGTGCTCCTCAGAATGAATTAGAATGCCCCATAGGTACCAAATAAAAGCTAGATGAGTTATCTTTCATTTCCAATTGGAATCACATGAAATGGCCTCCTAGATTATGAGTTATGTACGTTTGAGTACAAGCAGGTCAAGGCTGAACTATGCTGTAACAGTTCAGCATTCAGGGACATTTTGCAGACCTTATAACTATTGCCTCAGGAAGAACCACTAGGTGTCTCATATACCAAATCGAAGCTAGATGAGTTAGCTACACTCTCCAATTGGAATCATGCAAGAAAATGTCTTGAATTGAGAGATATATGGGTTTGAGTAAGTTCATGTCAGAATTGTGCTGTAGATTATTCTCCTGCAGGGTCTGTTTGCAGAGGCTATAACTCGAGATACACATAAGCTATGAGCATGATTCCAGCTCTCAGTTTTAACTAACATTCCAAGCTTTGCAAAAATATAAAGAACATCAAGAATGACTGAGTGTAGCTCAAGATATGATGTAAAGAACAGGCCCTGAATTCTGTTTTGCTGTTAGAATGCTCTTTTGAGTATGAATTTGTTACTTTGATGCAACCATGATCTTTAAGACTTGTAATGCTTGTTATCAACAATAAACTTAGAGTTATCTTGATTACTCCTGTTGCAATTTGTTTGAAGGTTAATCATTGATTGTTCACTTGCCATTTTTGATTGTTCTGTTGGCCATTCTGTTTTTCTAGTTTCGTTTAATTAATGGTGATGTTATTCATGTTCCTTAACCGACTGATTATCATCATATTACAGACTTTTGATAGCAGGGTTGTTGAATTAATTAGGTACTGCGTATGTTTATATTTTATTGATTTAGATTAATTTACTGTTAAATAGACTACAAAATCATCCACCTGTTTCGAAAAAAGGCAAGGACGAAGGGCCAAAGGCGGAGTTATATACTAAGGAGCATGACGGGTATGAAGATGTCAAGATGGTACCAGAATTTATGATTTTCAGTATTTTATGTTTAATTGTTTTTTAGCATGTTTTATTTGTAATTCAGTCATATGTTTAGTCTTTTGATCATTCAGTTGAGGTTTAGATCTGAGGTGCTCTACGATTCTTGCGCGGTTCTGCCTCTCGATTTACCTATCGTTTATGTATATTTAATTGACACCAATGATTTAAAAAATGGGGACGAATTGAATACATGATATTGGTTGCTTTTGAGTACTTATTCATTATACCTTGACCTCTTAGTATTCGAGTGACAGTTGTATTATTCTGACAATTGATTTCGGAATTTTTGTTCGTGCTTCTTTGTGAAAAAGGTACAGCTAGAAGGCGGGGATGCCGACCGAGGACCCTAACAAGCTCAAGAGGCCACCTAGTGCCTTCTTTGTTTTCATGTATCTTCGCTTTGTAGACCCATTATTCCTCTTATTGGTTAACTATCGAGTGTCGTGTGCTAAGTTTCCTTGATGTGATTCTGATGATTGTTGTTTTGCCTATATTAGGTCAATGTCTGATGCTATAAGTTTTGTAGCTATTGCGTAAATTTTGGAATTTGCTGTGCATTCAACTGAAACATTTTACTGATTTGTGTTGTGTGCTTTCTAATTTTTTTTAGTGTGCCATCCCTTTTACTCAAATCCTGCATCCGCCCCTGAGTCCGTGAGTGGTAATATGATGAGGAGACGGGGGCTTTCCAGTGGACAAAACCAAACTTGTGCTAGCCTATAACTCAAGATGAGTAAATATAATTTAAGGTAATTTTAAGTCTTTAATAAGCTTAAATAAATTGGTTCCGGTTCAAGTTTATATGTTATGAGACGGTTATTTTGTAAAATGATGTTTAGAGGCTGCAAATTGAAGAATAAGTGAGGTGAGGGGATGAAAAATGACAATCAGGTAAAACTGGCATTCCATGTTTCAAAGGAAAAATAGTTACGGCTTGAGGTTTCGGCATTCACCCATGCAAACAACAGTATTGAGAAAACCTGAACTAAGTAATGTTGTTGGTTGCTGATGCAGTATATCTTTAATCTTGCAGATTTCTTTCCGCTTAAGAACCAAGAATGGAAACAGCAAGGTATATTCGATGTCTTATTTATATCCATTCCGCTTAAGAACCAAGAATGGAAACATCAAGGTATATTCAATGTCTGATTTATATCCCAGTTTGTTTTGTACGCGATCCCTGAGTTTTTGTCTTATACATTGTGAACCTGATTATGTTTATATGTCCCTTACATTATAAATAGGTACTCCACTAAAGATATGTGGTTCTATATCTGATACATTCATTCCCTGAGTTTGTTTTTTTGGTGAGCTGGTATAGTGGTATCAGTCCCATTGTTGTATATGCCATGGCAAGGTACCGCAACTTCATTTTATATAAATTACACGTGTTGATATGTAAATAATTGTAATTGTGTTTTTTGGTTACTTTGTATGTAGTTCATGATTAAAGCCCGAAAGACACACTCGGCCTCGGTTGAGAAAATTGATGAAAAGCGGTCAATTTTGGCTAAATATGCATTGGAGTTTAAGGCGCAAGTATTTGATGGCAACGTCTAAAGTATTTAGGCTCAACTAATGTTAGTGCTTGTGTTAAAATATCAATTCGTGATAGTTTGTATTTTAGAGGTTCAAACCTTATTCCGTTTTGTTTAGTTGGATTTAGAGTATAAATGTAAGAATTGCTCAAATGTAGCCGGATATAATGTTTAAGCTATACGACTATTGTCGTATAGGGTATGAATGAAGCAATTTCCATTTCATAAATCTAGTTGTCAAAGAGCATGAATGCGTGCCACAACTATGCGGGAAATATTCATAAATTCGCGCAAATTTCATTTCAAAAAAATTGTGTAGAAGACGGTTCCAAGAGAAACCGTGCTAAAGTTCGGCGCAAAAATTACGCGCGCCATGAATTTGAACCAAGACGGTTGAGAGGCACAACTTTCCTCTTTGTAAATGAAAAGAAGACGGTTCAAATCCACAACCGTCCTCTTTTTAAAAACAAAAGAGGACGGTTTGACTTCACTCTAACCGTCCTCTTAGGCTACGAGGACGGGTGATTTTAGGACGGTTGTTTTAAGATTTAAGGACGGTTTTGAACCAACCTCATTGTCTGTTTTTGTAGTAGTGGTGTGATTGTGTGTGACTGGTTGTGCTGTATTGTGTTGACAATTGTTATTGGTTTATGTTGAGTCTTGCCTCACTTACTGACCTTGTGTGGTTGTCTTGTTTGTTTATGTGTCTGCCGTGATCCCTTATGGTGAGCAGTCAGTCTTAGCAGGTGTTGATGTGGTTGATAGCTGGAGTCCTGGCGGGGATGAGTCGACACGAGTTCTCGTAGAGTTAGTGTGTAACTGACGAGTTGTATCTTTATTTTGTTGGTTGGTTGTAACACTTGTATCATAATTATAATTGTTCTTTTATCGACTTTTGAGGATTACTTACCTCGGGCAACCGAGATGGTATCGCCCTTATATGCTAAGGAAGGTCTAGTTAAGGCTCCTCGGTATATGGGGGTGTTACACCAGCGGTGCTTGAGTACCCTTCTGTTGTCTTTGTTGACTTTACACAAAGAGATGCTTTTGTTGCTTTGCATAGACGTCACATGAGACCTACCCGTTGCATCGATACCACCCTCTTGACTGACCTGGGGATTGAGACTGATGTGAGGCACATCTTTGAGACCTTGGGTATGACCGGGTTGTACCGTCTTCGGAAACACTCTTATGCCTTTCTGACTCTAGAGTTCATGAGTTCCTTCAAGTATGATTCGGTGGAACAGACCATTGAGTTCCGCCTCATGAACACCGGTTTCATTCTGACCATGGACATGTTTGCCACCCAACTCGGCCTTGCTAGATCGGTGAAGGGAGCTCTTAGGAACATCCTGACAGAGTGTGCAGCTAGTAGCCTTATGCCTTGCTTTACCGGAAAACCCGCCCCCACCTCTAGCAACATGTTGATTAATGATGTTCAACATGTCACCCTAAAGATCTTTCTTCGTGCTTGAAGAGAATTCAACCGGGGAAGCTCATTTAGAACCCGGTTTTGGACCTTGCACAAGATTGAGGTCTAACATGAATTCCGTCTAAGAAGTCGTGACTTTTTCCAGCTTGGGACTATTCCTTGGTGAGTTTAGGACGTTTTTGTGTGGAACTTGTATCCCAAAGCTTTTCCTATCAAGAGTTGCCAAGCTAAACAAAACCGAGTGCAACAAGGACCACGGCTGGAGCATGCTTAGGCTTTTGTGCATTATGTCGCTATCAACATTCCTCTTTTGATCAAACATAGCTCAAGGGCCCTTAGAAGAGTTTTTGCAGCATTGCCAAAGTCTTCCAAGTGAGTACAAGTGTGCATAAACAAGACTTGAGCTAGTAAACAAGGGATTGTTGTACTATTAGTTTACTTTCTATCTTTTATGCTTTATGTCCTTTTCTTTTCTGATTTCTTGTAAGGTCTTGGCTGCCGTGTTTGGTGTTATTAGCAGCCCCTTTTGTGGCCATAGGATTCTATCTTAGATGAAGGGATGAGATTGTCTTGCTTGTCCTATAAAAGAAAGCACAACCCTTAGCCAAAATCAGATTATTTTGAATGAAAAAACTCTAAGAAGCAACCTGCTTTCTTTCTTATTTATCTTTGCTTTGTGCTTGATAAGACTCCCTTGCTTAGTGCTAGGAGGTTGGATAAGTCCTTTGCTAAGTGCTTGGACGAATCCTAGGCTTAATTCATTGCTTTGTGTTCGAATTAAGTCATACCTTGGGTCCTAAACAAGCTGAGTTTTCTTTGTTTGTCACTTGAGTATTTTCGTGTCAAAACTTGCTCAAATCTGATAGTTTTAGTTCAAATTGGTTATCAGAGCTTAGGTTAACAACACAAAAGCCTTTCTTTGTGAGTTTATTATACCCTAACCACATTAAAAACACAAAAAACAACCATGAGTGAGGAAAGGCTTGCTGGAATTGAAACACAAGTTACTCAACTTTCTGAAAAATGTGATTTGTTGCTAGATTCTTTCAATGTTATCATGGCTAATATTCCAACACCACCACCAAGAGGAGGACAACCACCTAGAGGCAGGGGTAGAGGCCGTGGCCTCATGGGAAGAGGACGAGCTCATGGTGGCCGTGAGGAAGAGGAGCTTTCAGATTCAGAGGACTCCATGGCCGAGGCATTTCAAGGAGAGCACAACAAAGACTTAAAGGTAGAAATTCCTGATTTTCATGGTAGTTTAAACCCCGAGGATTTGTTAGATTGGTTTAGGACCATTGAAAGAGTCTTTGAGTTTAAAGGTTATTCCGATAGAAAAGCTTTTAAAGTTGCAATCTTGAAACTCAAAGGCTCTGCTTCCCTTTGGTATGAGAACTTAAAAAATCAGAGAAGAAGGGATGGTAAGGAACCTATTAAGTCTTGGTTAAAACTGAAAAAGAAGCTTAATGAGAAGTTTATACCTAAAGAGTACACTCAAGACATTTTCATTAAGCTCACACAACTTAAACAAGACCAACAACCACTTGAGTCATACTTTAGAGACTTTGAACAACTTACTTTGCAATGTGAACTCAATGAGAAGCCCGAATAGAAAATTGCTAGATTTGTTGAAGGTTTAGATACCAAGATTGCTCATAGGGTTAGAATGCAACAAGTATGGTCCTTTGATGAAGCCGTTAATTTGGCTTTAAGGGTTGAGAAAATGGGTAAAGGGAAGGCTACAACCACCAAACCAACCACCAAAACAGCCACCTTTAAACCCCCAACCAGTTTCAAAATTAATGAACCACCCTCTCAAAACAAAACCACCATACTTGACAAGGGAAAAGCAGCCGAAACCTCACAAAAAAAGACCATGCCTCTCAAAAAATGTTACCAATGCCAAGGTTATGGTCACTTTGCCAAAGAATGCCCAACCAAGAGAGCCCTTAGTAGCTTTGAAGTGGTTCATTGGGGTGATGATGAGATCCTTGTGTGTGATGAGGAAAGAGAGGGAACGGACCATGAAGAGGATGATGTGGTTATGCCGGATGCGGGTCTTAGTTTGGTTACTTGGAGGGTGATGCATACCCAACCCCAACCCTTGGAAATGGACCAAAGACAACAAATCTTTAGGTCTAGGTGCACCATTAAAGGAAGGGTTTGTAATCTTATCATTGATGGAGGGAGTTGTACCAATGTTGCCTCTAGTACTCTCATTGACAAGCTATCATTGCCTACACAAGACCATCCTAGTCCTTATACGCTAAGGTGGCTCAACAAAGGGGCTGAAGTAAGGGTTGATAAGCAATGCTTGGTTCCATTTTCCATTGGTAAAAACTATGTAGATGAAGCTCTTTGTGATGTTCTTCCAATGGATGCTTGTCACTTGCTACTTGGGAGACCTTGGGAGTTTGATAGGGCCTCGGTTCATCATGGTAAAGACAACACCTACACCTTCAAATTTGGCTCAAGAAAGGTCATCTTAGCACCTTTACCACCTGTTCTCAAGCATATTCCAACATCTTCCATGCTTGAACCATCAAAGGAGGTGTTACTAATCAATGGGGTAGAAATGTTGCAAGAGTTAAAGGAGGATAGGGATGTGTATGTGCTTATAACCAAGATAGTGGTGGGAGAATAAGAGAAGGGGCTGCCTAGTGAGGTCCAACGTCTACTCAAAACCTATGGTGATGTGTTTCCAAATGAGCTCCCTAGTGGCTTGCCTCCTCTTAGAGGAATTGAACACCAAATTGATTTCATTCCGGGAGCTACTCTACCCAACAAGGCAGCCTATAGAAGTGATCCTAAAGCTACTCAAGAGTTGCAACAACAAATTGGAGAGCTTATAAACAAGGGTTTTGTGAGGGAGAGCCTTAGCCCTTGTGCCGTTCCAGCCTTGCTTGTGCCCAAGAAAGATGGGTCATGGAGGATGTGCACCGATAGTAGAGCCATCAACAACATAACAATCAAGTATAGGTTTCCTATACAAAGGCTTGATGACATCCTAGATGAGCTTAGTGGAGCCAAATTGTTTTCAAAGATTGATTTAAGGCAAGGTTATCATCAAGTAAGAATCAAAGAAGGAGACGAGTGGAAAACCGCATTCAAGACAAAGCATGGGTTGTATGAATGGCTTGTCATGCCATTTGGTCTTTCTAATGCACCAAGCACTTTCATGAGGCTTATGAATGAAGTGCTTAGGCCTCACTTGGGCAGCTTTGTTGTTGTATACTTTGATGACATCTTGGTGTATAGGCCTAACAAAGAAGAGCACCTCAATCATTTGCAAATATTGTTTGACACTCTTAGGGAACACAAGTTGTATGGGAAGCTTGAGAAGTGTTCTTTTATGCAAAGTGAAGTCCAATTCTTGGGTTTCATCATTTATAACCGTGGTATATTGGTTGATCAAGAGAAGATTAAATCAATCAAGTCATGGCCTATTCCTAGGAATATCACGGATGTGAGGAGCTTTCATGGGTTAGCATCATTTTATAGGAGGTTTATCAAGGATTTTAGCACTCTCATGGCTCCTATAACTGAATGTATGAAGAAGGGGGAGTTCAAATGGGGAGATAAAGCTGAAACTTCCTTCAACACCATCAAGGAAAAGCTATGTGAGTCTCCTATTCTTGCTTTACCAAATTTTGATAAGTTGTTTGAAGTTGAGTGTGATGCTAGTGGCATTGGCATTGGGGCTGTCCTTGTTCAAGAACACAAGCCAATTGCTTACTTTAGTGAGAAATTGAGTGGTGCCAAGCTAAATTACTCAACTTATGACAAGGAGTTCTATGCCATTGTAAGAGCCTTAACTCATTGGAGCCATTACCTCAAGCCAAGGCCCTTTGTTCTTCATTCGGATCATGAGGCTCTTAAGTACATCAATGGGCAGCATAAGCTCAATCATAGACATGCCAAATGGGTTGAGTTCTTACAATCATTCAACTTTGCAAGCAAGTACATAGAAGGGAAGGATAACGTGGTTGCGGATGCTCTATCAAGAAGGTTCATTATGTTGAGTTACATGGAACAAAGAGTGCTTGGATTTGAGCACATGCAAGAGTTTTACAAAGAGGATCCAGATTTCAAGGAGGAGTGGGGGTCATTGCAAAATGGACGAGCAAAAGGGGGTCATTACTTGGTCCAAGAGGGGTTCTTGTTTCGTGGAAACCGTTTGTGTGTGCCAAAGAGTCCATATAGAAGCTTGTTAGTAAGAGAGGCACACTCCAATGGTCTTGCCGGGCACTTTGGCATTCAAAAGACCTATGACATACTCTAAGAGCATTTCTATTGGCCTAAGATGCTTTGGGATGTCCAAGATGTTATCAAGAGGTGTGCTCCATGTCAACAATCCAAGTCCTACTTCAAAACAGGCCCCTATACTCCTTTACCCGTCCCAAATCAGCCATGGGAGGACATTAGCATGGATTTCATAGTTGCTTTGCCAAGAACTCAAAGAGGCAAGGACTCCATCATGGTTATTGTGGATAGGTTTAACAAGATGGCTCACTTCATTGCTTGTAAGAAAACGGAGGCTGCATCTAGTGTGGCTGATTTATACTTCAAAGAGGTGGTTAAGCTCCATGGAGTTCCCAAGTCTATTGTCTCGGATAGGGATTCAAAGTTCATGAGCCATTTTTGGAGGTCCTTGTGGAAGCTACTCAAGACTAGGCTCTTATTTAGCACCTCCCATCACCCCCAAACTGATGGACAAACGGAGGTGACTAACAAGACTCTAGGGAGGATCCTAAGGTGCACGGTTTCTAAGTCATTGAAGGATTGGGACCTCAAACTAGCTCAAGCCGAGTTTGCCTTCAATACGGATCCTTCTACAAGCACGGGCAAGTCTCCATTTGAAGTTGTTTATGGCGCCAACGCCCTCATGCCCACTGATTTGGCACCCATCCAAAGGAAAAAGATTGATTTCGATGCTAAGAAAAGAGTTGAGCAAATGCTACAAATCCATGCTCAAGTTAAGAAGCAAATTGAGAAAACAAATGAAGCATACAAAGCAAGGGCCAAGGGTCCTAAGCAAGCCACAAACTTTGAAGTAGGGGATCTTGTTTGGATAAACCTAAGAAAAGAAAGATTTCCAGCCAAAAGGAAGAACAAGCTCATGCCAAGAGCGGATGGTCCATTCGAAGTCCTTGAAAAGATTGGGTCCAACGCCTACAAGATTAACTTGCCCGGAGATTATGAGGTCCATGGCACATTCAATGTTGGGGATTTAACTCCTTATTATGAAGAGATTGAAGATGATAATGGCCTGGATTTGAGGACAAATCCTTTTCAAGAAGGGGAGATTGAAGAGAATTCAACCGAGGAAGCTCATTTAGATCCCGGTTTTAGACCTTGCACAAGATTGAGGTCTAACATGAATTCCGTCTAAGAAGTCGTGACTTTTTCCAGCTTGGGACTATTCCTTGGTGAGTTTAGGACGTTTTTGTGTCGGAACTTGTATCCCAAAGCTTTTCCTATCAAGAGTTTCCAAGCTAAACAAAACCGAGTGCAACAAGGACCACGGCTGGAGCATGCTTAGGCTTTTGTGCATTATGTCGCTATCAACATTCCTCTTTTGATCAAACATAGCTCAAGGGCACTTAGAAGAGTTTTTGCAGCATTGCCAAAGTCTTCCAAGTGAGTCCAAGTGTGCATAAACAAGACTTGAGCTAGTAAACAAGGGATTGTTGTACTATTAGTTTACTTTCTATCTTTTATGCTTTATGTCCTTTTCTTTTCTGATTTCTTGTAAGGTCTTGGCTGCCGTGTTTGGTGTTATTAGCAGCCCCTTTTGTGGCCATAGGATGCTATATTAGATGAAGGGATGAGATTGTCTTGCTTGTCCTATAAAAGCAAGCACAACCCTTAGCCAAAATCAGATTATTTTGAATGAAAAAACCCTAAGAAGCAACCTGCTTTCTTTCTTATTTATATTTGCTTTGTGCTTGATAAGACTCCCTTGCTTAGTGCTAGGAGGTTGGATAAGTCCTTTGCTAAGTGCTTGGACGAATCCTAGGCTTAATTCAGTGCTTTGTGTTCGAATTAAGTCATACCTTGAGTCCTACACAAGCTGAGTTTTCTTTGTTTGTCACTTAAGTATTTTCGTGTCAAAACTTGCTCAAATCTGATAGTTTTAGTTCAGTGCTTTGACCTATTTAATTTATGAGCGAAAAGATGTGAGTAAGCTTAACTCACACGAGGTGATGTTGCTTGCGGCGTACCTTAACCCCACCCGATCTCAGAGAGTCACCTTCAGTGCCCCGGACATAGTGTGTGCTAGCTTGGCCTTGATGGCCACTTCTGACACTTGTTTCCGTACTTGTGGTGCCATTGCCACACGTTTGGCGGAGCATTTGACCGCTTTTGAGGCCTTCTCGGCGTATACACCCTTGAACCCGACGGTGCCTACCTTAGACCGTGAGTACTTTCTCGACACGAAGTGGTTGAGGACTTGTGACACCCCCATATACCAAGGATCCTTAACAAGACCTTCCCTAGCATATAAGGGCATCACCATCTCGGTTGCCCGAGGAAAGCAATCATCAAAAGTCGATAAAAGAACATTTATAATTATTTTACAAGTGACTAAACTAAAAATACTGGTACAAACGATACGCCTCATCAACACTATGCAAACTACTCCTGTCATGACTCGTGAAGACTCATCCCGCCAAGACTCCAGCTACCATACAAAACATCACCTGCTAAGAACGACTGCTCACCATAAGGGATCACGGCAGACACAATAGAAACAAACAAGATATAGCCACACAAGGTCAGTAACTGAAGCAACACATCAACAACCATAGACACTACACAATTACACCAAAACACACATACACCAAATCTCCGATCAATCACCATCACCGACTATCTACTGGACCAGCCCTGCCAGTGGGGGACCACAGCCGTTCCCACCTAAGCCCCGCTCATCATACTGAGTGATAACCCTATCCCATTAATGTGCACATCCCCTCCCGTGGCGGGTTCCACAGAGGGCGAAACTTGGGCGTGAAGTCACTTCCGCAAGTGACTCCACTCAGCCGAGGGCGCACCTCGAGAACCATAGACAATCAATCACAATCAGCTGCACCACAAAAATAGCCAACGAAACAACACAAGACCAACTGATTACCATAGTCAATCAACCACACTGACACTACAATCAACACAACAACCAACACACTAAACAACCGACAGAAACTGAGCAGTCAAACCTACCTTTAGCCAACCGCAGCGATTCCTTGATCAATCACATGACATCATCCAAGCAAGCAAAACCTCTATTCAAATAGTACAACCACCTATTACAATCGCTACCACCCTACAAGAAACAAAAACGACAAAGATGATGATGATGAGATACCTACGCATCGCACATCGGCGTCAAGAACGCTACCCGACTCAAGCAACCTATCCCCAAGGCATAAGCATCCTCAAAGGCTCCCATGGAAGGAATTATGGTGAATGAAATGAGGTAAGGCGACATCTAGGTCTGAAGGAAGGAGGTTTGAAATAATTTGCGACTCTATCAAAACACGATTATAAACCCTCCCTGAAAAGACGCTACTCGATCGAGTAACAAACTCACTCGATCGAGTGGCCCCTACTCGATTGAGTACCCAAGCTACTCGATCGAGTAGCGTCGACTAGATCGAGCACCACTCATCCCAAGGCCTATCACAACACGAGACACCGCTTGTACGAATTCGCAAAGTCTACAACACGCCTCTAAGGTTGGTCAACGTCGGCCAACGGGTCCCTAAAAGGACGGGTATTACAGTCTTCCCCCAAACCACACGACAAGAAACTAAGGTCAAAATCACCGTTGACCCGACACATGTCAACAAATCTCTAGAAGTATTATCCCACTACGTATGTCCATCAAACATCATCATCGTCAATTGTCCCACACACACCACACACTCAAGTCTCGAAGAACCACTACTTGAATTACCGAACACACCACATGCAACACAATGGTCCTATCACAGATTCACAACAATGAATGATTCATAGCCGCACAACGGAATACTACTGATGACAATCCCGCTACTTATCATGACATCATATTCTCATGATAACATAACGAATGATTACTGAAAATAAGGTATGACGACACGTCATCTTGTTCGACAATTACTCACTCTCACTTAAATACACAATTTCCACAACAAAACTATAAAAACAATTATAATCTCGTACTGGAATGTAACAGAGATATTATAAAACATCACAAACATACTCCAAAATTGTGATAATTACGGCATTTTTCTTTGCGACATTACTCTTCCCCTCTAAAAAGGAACTTCGTCCCCGAAGTTCACCATCAAACGACTTCCTTGTCCCTTAACCCGACACCTATTGCATGTTATTGACATTACTCATAAACCATCACTAACATCGATTCATATACGCACGGTACATTACTAATGGACATTATGCGATCACAACCCATACAAACGTAAACCATTGGAATTACACCCTACTTCACGGACACATACATATATAGATATATGTTGTGACAAACTATCAGCTTCTCAATAACTTGATATTATATAACCACACGGAAGAAGTGAGAGTATTAGAAACGTATTATTCGACCAAACCACGACAGACGGTACGTGCATGAAGCTTTCATGATAACACAAATGCTACAAAGACCGCATGAATTGCTCAAGTCCCTATTCACCCATGACATCCGACACCACATAACCATTACTCATACGCTATAGATATGTACATATGCAAATATGAACTTAAACAACATCACTCGCATGCCAAGTTTCCGCAACAATATGTGTCATTGTCCCATCACACCTATATCTCACAAATTTCACTTATAACTCAAGCACAAGTCAAAATGTGACTAATAATGAGACTAAGACATGCTACGAACCATTAACAACCATAAATAATATCGAAACATCCAAAAATAAAAGCATTCACATAATTTAAATTTCGGAAAGTGCCTGTAACAGTGACACTCGATCGAGTGGGTCAGGCACTCGATCGAGCTGGCCCAACTCGATCGAGTATCTTAGCTACTCGATCGAGTAGCCAAAGATCAGAATACCCCTCAATAGACACACCCGCAACTACTCGATCGAGTGAGGGGCACTCGATCGAGTTGCTATAGGTCAAGAATTGCACAGAAATCCAAACACAAGCTATATAATCACATAACTACTGGTCGGGATGATAACCCGGCCTCAAATCCTGTAACGCAAGTCCATAAATAAGCAAATACGGCCTTATGGTCACCGATACAAACCAAGTTCGAAAGAAAAGTACCAACCGAAACAACTAACATCCATCATAACCTACAAACATAATAGAAATAAACGGAGTATCACTCCTGCTGCTGCTCGTCCATCACGGCATCCTCATCTCCACCACCACCGGAAGTGCCTGCTCCTGATGCACCAAGACCCGCATCACCACCGGCTCCAGCATCTGGTCTCACGTACCAAGGGGTCAAACCACCGTAAGGGTATAACTGAGGCGCTCCTCATGTAGACATATCCACCCCATATGAGTGGAAAACCCCGCTGTTATCCCCGACTCCCCTCCACCAAAACGGATGAGGTCCCGAGGTCCCAATTCCCTGAACATACGCCATCTCATGCAAGTTTCGGATCGTCAAGGTAGAGGACACCCTCTCGGCAAGGTAGCTCTCACGTATCTCTGGGTATCAAAAGAAGGGTAACCAGGAAACGGATACTGTGGTGGTACCGGCTACTGTGGATGAGTCTCAGCCACCCTCTCTCGCACTCGGCGTGGCCCTCTCCCCATCCTAGGTCAGCCCTCACGTTCTTCCCCTTCCTCGGCTCACGCATGACTCGGAGGATCTCCGGGTCGATGAAATACGCCTGCCTCGCAGGACGCGCATCCTCCTCCTCCTTCTCGTCAGAATTGGCAGATATAGCTGCCGCAGGTACAGGCTCTGCCGGTGGGAGGTGCTCAGGAGCTGATATCTTCATCCAACTCATGCCCCACACCCTCCATACTAAACTGCCATCCTCCAAGGTTCTCAACCACTTCAGGTCGAGGAAGTAGGCTCTATCCAAGGTAGGTACCGGAGTAGCTAAAGGGGTGTAGGCCGGGGAAGCCTTAAAGGAAGTTAGCTTCTCAGCCAAACGTGTGGTAATGGCACCACAACTCAGGTTCCTAGTGTCAGACGAGGCCATCAAAGCTAAACTGGCACATACTATTGCAGGAGCACTAAAGGTCACTCTCTCAGTCCGCTCGGTGTTAAGGTAAGCCATCAGAAGCATCAACTCATGTGAGTTCAACTTACTCACATCCGATCTCTCGTAGAGGAGACACGACAAGGCAAGAAGAAAGATCTTCAAAGTGACATGTTGCACATCAATGATCAACATGTTACTAGCAGTGGGAGCTGACTTCCCGTTGATACAAGGCATAAGACTGCAAACCCCACACTCGGTCGGTGTGTCACGAAGGGCTCCCTTGGTAGGCTTGGCCAAGCCAAGGTGAGAAGCAAACAAGTCCATGGTCAAGATAAAGCTGGTATTCATGAGGCGGAACTCCACAGTTTGTTCCACCGGCTCGTATTTAAACGAGCTCATGAACTCGAGGGTCAAGAAGGCATACGAATGCTTTCATAGGCGATATAGTCCGGTCAACCCCAAGGTCTCAAAGATGTGTCTGACATCGGTCTCAATACCCAGATCATCCAAAAGGGTCGTGTCAATGCAGCGGGTCGGTCCCATCTTGCGAGTCTGTAAAGACACAAACTTCTTTCTTTGTGTGAAATACACAAACACCACATACGGGTATTTGGGTACAGTCGGAACTACCTGTCCACTCCCCTCCCCCAATTTCGGGCTCAGAAGCCCTACCTCTCTTACTCTGTCTGGTTCCTACTGTCGGTCTCAGCATCTGTTTCAGCACACAAATTCAAATATACCACCACATATACACGAAAACATACAAAGCATACATGTTTGATCATAAAAGAATCATCTAAGTACACACTATCACCAACAATCCCAAAATTAAAGTAAAATTTCCAATTTCCAGTTATCAGACGGTCTCTACAGCTGTAAAATTTTGACATATTTGGCATGAATTATCATTATTACTACCTCCTTTATAACGCAAACCTTCCAAACATCTTCATATACCAACCAATTTCACAATAACATGAGACGAAAATCAATTTGGGGCACTTTTAAGACGAAGTTTTTAGACAAATTTTTGAGTGAAAATCATAAAAATCAACTTTATACATGATATATATGACACATATTACTCAATTTTCATCCTTTTACATACAATAGACAACCAAAAATCAATTCAGTTTCTCAAACGCTAAAAATTTAGAGACATCTTTTTCCCCAATTTGATTCGATTTTTGCATAATTAACAACAATAATCATCAAAGGAAAGCATCTAGATCATATTGCAACAATTAGAAGCAAATTTTAACACATGTAAATCGATTTTTCAACACTTTTCATCATCCTATATGATTCTAACTAATTAAAAAGATCAAAATAGAGTCAGCATTCATACCTTGATAAATTAGAAAGCAAAAAGAACGAATCCAAGCAAGGAAATCACCAAATTGAAGCACCACAATCACAAGAATCAAAGGGTTTGAGAGGGATTTGGGAATTAGGGTTTGCGAAAATAAGGAAGGAGTAGAAAGAATGAACAAAAGAAAGGGTTTATGAACCCGCTATGTCTGAGTATTGTAGCACTTACTCGATCGAGTAAGTATGGTACTCGATCGAGTGGCCTCCACTCGATCAAGTTAGAGCTACTCGGTCGAGTTTCCGTAGGGAATTCAAACTTTCTCGACGTTATAGCTTCCTAACTAGATCGAATGAGGTCTACTCGGTCTAGTAAGCACTCATACTCGGTCAAGCAAGGCTAGATACATGGTCAACAATTACGAGTCTAAATAAAATCCCTGCAAAACAGCAACGCGTGTCGATTCCAAAATAACTTTGGAAAGCGTCACAGATTATTATACTCATTCACATATTATTACTACTACACAAGCTCAAAACATATATCCTTGCAAACACATTACTCCACTAAACACATTCGTTTTAGTTTTTGCCAACCGTTAACCAATTAAATGTTTAATCTCTTAGTTTTATCATGCACATTTTCACACATATCCTCCTATTTCTACTCATACAACTGTGAATATAACAAAGAAATTCCAATCACGCACTAGTATCTTTGACAATGTAACCACTAATCATATCACTCTAAGCATTTATCTAATCATTCAACCATTACCTGCCATTCAAATCTACTAGAAATTTAACTATACCACAACATATACAAACTAGTTTACTCAACTTGATCACATCACATGTGGAAGCATTCAGCCAATCATCTATCATATTCATCCAATACTATTTTTATAATCATCACCACAAATCCACAACTTATAAATTATCAGTATTACTACACACACAAGGCTCACAAATTCATCATATTGACCCCTAACACCAACTATCCGGAACAATCGTTACCATCACTACATCATACCCACTGTCATGTACTATGAGATTTCCACCACTTCCACTACTTTCATGCACCTCCATCTCTAATCATACATATTATTATCAACAGAGACTTCATCGCAACTAATTCTATCGTAACCACTATTCACACAGCTATTTCTAACATAACCACTATACACACTAGGCACATAATTACCGACTCGACTTTTCCTTACCCAGTGACTGGCTTAAGCATAATAGGGCCATGATTTTCAGATGAGGGCGCCTACTCACCCAAAATCTAGCATCGGCTGGGGCTTCCAATATACAAAAACCGGGTTTATTTTATTAGACTCTCTACGTTCATTAGGCTTATTTGTTACAGGTTCCAAAATCGTCGCTCTGATACCACTTTGTGACACCCCCATATACCAAGGAGCCTTAACAAGACCTTCCCTGGCATATAAGGGCATCACCATCTCGGTTGCCCGAGGAAAGCAATCAACAAAAGTCGATAAAAGAACATTTATAATTATTTTACAAGTGACTAAACCAAAACTACTGGTACATACGATACACCTCATCAACACTATGCAAGCTAATCCTGTCATGACTTGTGAAGACTTATCCCGCCAAGACTCTAGCTACCATCCAAGACATCACCTGCTAAGACCGACTGCTCACCATAAGGGATCACGGCAGATACAACAGAAGCAAACAAGAAACAACCACACAAGGTCAGTAACTGAAGCAACACATCAACAACCACAGACACTACACAATTACACTAAAACACACATACACCACATCTCCGATCAATCACGATCACCGACTGTCTACTGGACCAGTCCTGCCAGTGGGGGACCACAGTCGTTCCCACCTAAGCCCCGCTCATCATATTGAGCGATAAGCCTATCCCATTAATGTGCACATCCCCTCCCGTGGCGGGTTCCACGGAGGGCAAAACTAGGGTGTTAAGCCACTCCCGCAAGTGACTCCACTCAGTCGAGGGCGCAACTCGAGAACCATAGACAATCAATCACAATCAGCTGCACCACAACAACAAGCAACGAAACAACACAACACCAACCGATTACCAAAGTCAATCAACCACACTGACACTACAATCAACACATTAACCGACACACTAAACAACCGACAGAAACTGACTAGGCGAACCTACCTTTAGCCAACCGCAGCGATTCCTTGATCAATCACATGACATCAACCAAACAAGCAAAACCCCTATACAAACAGTACAAACACCTATTACAATCGCTACCACCCTACAAGAAATAACAACGACAAAGATGATGATGATGACATACCTACGCATTGCACATCGGCGTCAAGACCGCTACCCGACTCAAGCAACCTATCCCCAAGGTACAAGCATCCTCAAAGGCTCCCATAGAAGGAATTATGGTGAAGGAAATGAGGTAAGGCGACATCTAGGTCTGAAGGAAGGAGGCGGAAATGATTTGCGATTCTATCAAAACATGATTATAAACCCTCGCTGAAAAGACGCTTCTCGATCGAGTAACCAACTCACTCGATTGAGTGGCCCTTACTCGATCGAGTACCCAAGCTACTCGATCGAGTAGCCTCGACTAGATCGAGCACCACTCATCCCAAGGCCTATCACAACACGAGACACCGCTTGTACGAATTCCGAAAGGCTACAACACGCCTCTAAGGTCGGTCAATGGGTCCCTAAAAGGACGGGTATTACATGACTTTGGAGGGTGGTGGGTTAGCATGGAGAGTTTGGGGGATGAGTTGGATGGGGATACTTGCTCCCGAGCACCTTCCCGTGACCGAGCCTTTACTGGCGGCAGTGGTGGCTGCCAATTCTGATGATGAGGAGGAGGTCCCTGATAGATAGTTCTACCTCATTGACCCGGCTATCTTGGAGGTGATTCCTGAGCCAACTAAGGGGGATCAGTCTAGACCCGAGGATAGGCAGCGACCTAGAGTTGGGAGAGGACCGCGACGGGTGAGGGAGAGGATGGCTGAGACCCAGCCAGAGCAGCCTGTGCCTTCACATTACCAGTTTCCCGGTTACCCTCCCTTCTCCTTGAGATGAGAGTGAGTGAGTTCACGGAGAGGGTGTTTTCTACCTTGACCTTCCAGAACCTTCCTGAAATGGCACACGTACAGGGCATCGGGACCGAGATGGCACAGCCGGTGTGGTGGAGAGGCGTTGGGGATGACAGCAGAGTCTTCCATTCCTTTGGCGTAGAGCGGTCTACTTGGGGAGAGCCTTTGAGTTACCCCTATGGTTGCTTGGCACCATGGCGGGTGGGAGCCGATGATGGCATTGGGGGAGTCACAGGTCAGGATGCAGCTGGAGCAGGCACGTCTGGAGGTGGTGGTGCAGAAGAGGTGATGGATGAGCAGGCTATGGAGTGATGATACTTCTTTTATTTATATATAGTTTAATGGATTTGTAGTTGATAGCACTGTTTTGTTTGGTACCTTTTATTATACTTCGGTTTTTACTTTGGCCATAAGGCCGTATTTTAGATACTTTTTAGACTGTTTATGCAGGATTTTGGGTCGGGAAAGCATTTCTGACTCGCGTATATATATTTCTTTGGACTTCAAGTGGCGTCTTAGGGGATTTTTCAACTGTGGCTACTCGATCGAGTGCCCCTCACTCGATCGAGTAACTGATGAACTCGATTGAGTAAGTCCAGCTCGATCGAGTGCCTTACGAACTCGATTGAGTAACATTGTTACAGGTTCATTTCATTCAAAAACTTGTTTACATCATCATGTCGTTGGTTATTGTTATAGTATTTCTTGTTGTGGGTGCCTTACATCATTGTTCAGTCTCAATTGTGGCTTTATTGTTGCGCATAGTCATGCGAATTATACAAGTTTCGATGATATATATATAAATTAAAATGTTAAACCCAATTGTCTCAGGTAATGACATGTTTAGGGGTTATAACTCTCGTTGCATAGTTTGTATGGTTGTACAAGAAAGTAATTGATGGCATGGTTGCTAATTGTTGATGGTATACTTTGTGGTGTGGTTCATGTTTTAGATGATTTCATATTTATGCGAGTCAAGTTGTGGAGTGTCAAGGGAGTATATTGGTTAACATGAGTCAAGGTTTGCATTGTGGTTTGTAAGTAATGTCAATGTGGAATAATATGTATGGGTTGCGGGACAGGAAAGTTGTTTGATGGTGAACTTCGGGGACGAAGTTCCTTTTAAGAGGGGAAGAGTAATGTCGCAAAGGAAAATGACGTAATTATAACAATTTTATAGTATTTTCATGACATTTTAAAGTATTTTAAATGGTGGCTTGGATGATTTTGTAGTGGTTATTGTATAATTGAGTAGCAGTTTATAATTGTTGAATATAATAGCATGTCGGTGTATCTTATTTTCAATTAGTTGTTCATTATGTTGTCTTGAGAATTGGATGTTATAAGCAGTAGTGGAGTTGTTAAAATGGAATGAGTAATGTGTTGTTGTGAATCAGTAGTAGGACCGTAGTTTTAAGTGTTTTGTAACTGGTAGTTGTTGACAAGTAATTGATGAAGGAATACTTTAATAGTTGTGTCGTTTTACAGTTGAATTAGTCATTCTTGTGGACAATGTGTGTTCGGTGATTCAAAAGGAAGTTGGTGATTCGCTGGGAGTCGTGTGGTGTATTATGTGCTAAGGTAGGTGATGACGATGTTTGATGAACATACATAGGGGGATGGTATTCTTAAATGATCGTGTTGACCTGTGTCGGATAAACAGTAATGGTTACCTTGGTTCCTTTGTCAGTGTGTCGCAGGGGAGGATGAGTTGAACTTCGAGGATGAAGTTCTTTTTAAGGGGGGAACACTGTAATACCCGTCCTTTTAGGGACCCGTTGACCGGCGTTGACTGACCTTAGCCACCGACCAGGACCTTAGGAAACTTTACGAGCGATGACTTGTGATGTAGTGAGCTTTAGTTGGTGTGTTACTCGATCTAGTTGAGGCTAATCGATCAAGTAACTTGGGACCTCGATCGAATAAAAGTCACTCGATCGAGTAACGGGTTTGCAGCGGGGAATTATAAATCGATAATCGTGAAACCCCAAATCATTTCCGCACCTTCTTCCTAAACCTAAATGTCGTCACCTCCTTTCTCCTTCACCATAACCCTTTCCTTGAGGTCCATAGGGATGCTTACACCATGGGGATGAGGTACTTGAGTCGGGTAGCGGTCTTGACGCTAGACTGCTATGTATAGGTATGTTATCGTCATCATCATCATCGTCATCGTTGTTTTCAGTTAAGTTGGTAGTAATAGTGATAGATGGTTGTACAGTTGGTATAGATGATTTGCTTGGTTGATTGGTATCTTTTGGTTGGACGCGGGATCGCTGCGGTTCGCTAAAGGTAGGTTCGCCTACTCAGTACTGCTGATTGTCGAGAGAGTCTGTTGATGTTATTTGGTTGGTTTAGTGTCAGTATTCATGATTGGTTGTGGTAGTTGGTTAGACTTGTGTTGTTTTGATAATCTTGTTGTGGTATAGCTGATTGTGATTGTTTGTCTGTGGTTCTCGAGGTGCGCCCTCGGCTGAGTGAAGTCACTTGCGGGAGTGGCTTCACGCCCGTAGTTCGCCCTCCGTGGAACCTGCCACGGGAGGGGATGTGCACATTAATGGACATGGGTTTATCGCTAGGATAGATGAGCGGGGCTTAGGTGGGAACGGCTGCGGTACCCCACTGGCAGGACTGGTCCGGTGGACAGTCAGTGATGGTGGTTGGTTGGAGGAGATGTGATGTGTGTGTTGTTGTACTTGCGTTGTGTCTGTTTTTGTATGTTTGCTCCCTCAGTTGCTGACCTTGTGTGGTTTTGTTTTTTTGTTTGTTTCTGTTGTGTCTGCCGTGATCCACTTTGGTGAGCAGTCAGTCTTAGCAGGTTGTGGTTTGGATCATAGATGGGTGCTTGGCGGGATGAGTCTATCACGAGTCACGACAGAAGTAGTTCACGTAGCTGATAGTGGTTTTTGAGTTGTATCTGTTATATCGTTAGTCTTGTTAATCGCTTGTAATATAACTTAAACGTTCTTTTATCGACAATTGATTATTACTGTCCTCGGGCAACCGAGATGGTAACGCCCTTATATGCTGGGGAAGGTCTTGTTAAGGCTCCTTGGTATATGGGGGTGTCACAATGTTAGTTAGTATGGTGTAAGTATATTTATACATGTATAGTATAACGTATTGCGTATTATTATTATCATTACAAATTATTATTATTATTATTATTATTATTATTATTATTATTATTATTATTATTATTATTATTATTTTTATTATTATTATTATTATTATTATTATTATTATTATTATTATTATTATTATTGTCATTATTATTATTATTATTATTTTTATATTATTCCGTCTCATACATAATTCGTAGAAATCATAAAATTTTTAATTATGAAATACGGGGTATTATAGTCTTCCCTCCTTAAAATGAACTTCATCCCCGAAGTCCGCCCCACTCTCTCCTTTCCTCAAGTCTCATCACTGATTCTCATGCACTCTCTCTCGTCTCACATGCTCGTCTACCGTATACGTTCCTTTATAAACATCACACTCATCCCAAAGTTCTTTGTTTAACTCTCATACTTTCTCACATTTCGTACTTTCTCTTTCCTAAATTTCCGAATTGTTACATCCACTCTCCCTAAAAGAGAACTTCGTCCCGAAGTTCAATTAGTAAACCTCATAATGTGCTCTCATACGTTCATTACTAAATTTCATAAATGACTATGTTCCAGGTTCAACACTCTCTCTTACTCATTGTAAATCCGTAATCAAACCTCATGTAGTTAAAATTCCATTGATATAATCCCCCATATACAAGCCTCCCAAAAGTTAAGCGCCAGGTCAAACCCACGGTTCTAATCTATAATTCCATATGTAATTCCCAATTCATGTTGGTTATATGTATACATGCCTATCACGGGGTATGACTCGATTATTATTACGTATCTATATCACGCCAAATCTCATACATTAACATGTAAGCACATCAATCACGATTATGCGGACTCCATGAAATAATCAATTAATGCAAAACTACTCGTAATGTGACTCAATCAGGATGAACATTATCATTTCCGGATATCATGCCACGCATATACCGCGTAAAATCCACCACATGATCACACATGTGCTACCATATCCGTTCCCATCCATCATCAATACTTCCGCGCATACAGAAGACCACAATCACAATTCAATCATGCAAAAGATCACTATGCAACACATAATTGCATTTTTCATCTTACTTTTACACAATAAAATAAAATCACGTCGATTAACACAATTCAAACAAGATCATCACATCATTTCTGTCATCAATCCACTCAAGTCGAAACAACAATTTCCATTTACTTGCAAAATACCACACCATGTAATCAAACATAAACAATTCACAAAATATCACCCATGTAAGGTCAACATGCTCATCGAAACACAAGTCAAGTAATATAAACCGCGAAATAAGGGTACACGCTCGATATTCGGTCAAATATCAACAAGACAAGGGTCAAAGCAAGCTACTCAGTCGAGTGTAGGAGGCCACTCGGTCGAGTAAGAGACCACTCGGTAGAGTGCATGGCGCACTGGGTCGAGTGTCACCTGGGTAGAATATTTTCATCCTCAACTCGGTTCCAAACTTGCCTATTTCATCACACAAACGCTAATATGCTCCAATCGTGACTAATACACCATCAAATAACCGATTTAAAATAAACTCACGGTGATACGTCTGTCGTGTACCTATCAAAAATTAACTAACTAAACTAACAATATAGCTAGGGTAGTCAGGTCGATCTCCTCAGGGAGGCAAGATATCTGTAGAAGTCCGTCTATTTGGTCACAAATGGGGGGGGGGGGGGTTTAAATTGGTTATCTAAACTAAAAGGTTTAAAGCAAGATAAGCAGAGACAAGAGCAGTAAAGGCAGGAAATAGAATTAAACTATCAGATAGAGAAGGGTCATGTCAAGATTTCGGTTCACTACGGTAGTCCAGTGACTCAACTGTAAACAACATAGACAAATTAATGCGAGACGGATATGGAAAGGTCCTTCCGGTCCACTTTCTACCCTAAACTTCCACTAACTTAACTTCCGTCCTTGCCAGGGTAGTCTACTGTTCATAGCAGGCCTATTTAGTCCAATCTTCCGATCCAGGATTAAATTTAGCCAGATTAAAGGGTGACTCAGAATCGTGCACTCAACTAAGCCGGTAAAAATATAGTTATATTGCTATGGTTACAGAACCTCACAATTAACTCATCTAACCTATTTACTACATCGTCACATTCCTACCGTAGATCCCCTAATCCTAACATGAATTAGATTTATCTACTCATATCGCTATTAATATTATCAAAACTAACAACAAACGATGAACTAACAATAAACATAATGAAGTAATAAATAAAGTGCATAAAAGAGATTTAGGGCAGAAAGTAAATGAAGCAAAACAAATAAGTAAAGCAATCGAAATAGAGATTATTATTAAGAAAGGAGAAAGAGATTACAATCGTGCGAATCCGGCGTAAAGAACACGTAAATCCGAGCGAAATAATCCGAAAATAAAGTTACAGTGAAGTATATAAATGATAGATGAAAAACTGAGTAAAAGTTTCGATGATAATAGAATAGATGATAGCTAATGACCTAGTAACGTAATGATTAAATAGAAAATAAACTAAGTCCAAAAGCTAAAACAAGCTTACGGGCTAATTAAAGCCCACGCCAGCAGAAACCACTCGATCGAGTAGAATAAATCCACTCGATCGAGAAAAACACCAGAAAATCTACTCGATCGAGTAGAATAGTTACTCGATCGAGTAACCTCTCTTTTTAGCACTTCTTGATCGAGTAAATAATTGCTCGATCGATCAACTGGGCCATAAAAACCACTCGATCGAGTAATAAAACCACTCGATCGAATCTTCTTCCTTCAAATCAGCTTAAACTCGTCACCAACTGCCTCGTAAACCGTGCCTTCACGCATTTCAATGCAGTATCTCACTCTGGAAAATCCCGTCTGCTCAAAATGCATGCAAAAAGGACGAAAAATGGTACGATTCCACTACTTTCGCGTTCATTTCTACAAAACAGACAAAACGAACCAAAGTAGCCAATTCGGGGCATAATACTATATAAACAGTACAAAAATGCATGGAAATACGTGCTAAAATAGGCTAAAAAGACTATACAATATGCACGTATCAAATCTCCCCAAACCGAACCTTTACTCGTCCTCGAGTAAACTAAAATGCAACTAATGGAACGGAAATGATAACTCAGAGCTAGCTTAACTTATCTACTTGAACCAATTTAATGCAACAAAAACTAACAGTTATAGCTAAGCAGTCAATACGCAAACGAGTTATAAGCTGTTCATAAATATAGCCAACATATCGACCTTGCAAGACCAACAAAATCGGACTCTCTCGTGGTCACTCTTCTTTCATGAAGCAAAGGGTGAATGTTATATGTAAAAGAGAGAAGGAAAGACAGTCACTCACCTAACTGCGACCTACATACCATGCATACAACAAAAATGAAAGACAATTCAAGTACTAATGCACACACTCCAACCAATAATGTCCGTCACAGCAGAGGGCTTACAAATAATATGGGAATAGTGAGGTTCAGGTGAGAAAAGGCAAAACAAGTTATGGTAAAGTGGAGGTAAAAGCGCCAAGCTAGTTCCTAACAGGACCATAATAAACCATCCGAAACTCAACTGACTGAAAAACAGAATACAAGTGCCCTTCATTTGGCACACAGCTCACTAAACTCATACACAATCTCCTCAAAAATATGGAATAAGAATGGAGGAGTTAGACGGTCACAAACTTTCCTTTTTTAACACCGTCTAAATGAATCAAATCAACCAAATAAAACTTTTCAAACTTTTTTTTTTCTTTCTTCTTTTTCACGTGAATCAGCTTTTTTTAAAAAAAAATTTTCTTTTCTTCTTCTTTCACGTTTTCCACTCTTTTTTTCTTTTTCAATTCTTTTTTTTTTCTTTCTTTTTATCCTTCCTCTATTTACACCAACTCCATACAAATAAATACGGCCCAAACTGCAGACGGAAAATCATACCACAAAAGACATACTAAACTAGCTTGACTAGGCAGGCTCAGTTTGGGATGTAGCTTATGGGTCAAAAAGGCAAGTTTTGGCTTAAGTGGAGCTAAATGGGTGAAAAATATAAGGAAAAGGGGAAATTTACAAGCACCTCCCTGCATGTGACACCAACCACAAACCCGAATGTATGCATTTGACAAGAAATTGAATGTCATAAAAGTGCAAAAACGATGAACATGCTATGCAAGGAGTACTACTCTCAATTCCGAATGAACCGGTCATGAATGTCACCAGTTATGGGCTCTAAAACTCAGAATTTATGGAGTAGTTTGCCAATTTATCTGGTCAAGTCTAAACAGTCAGCTATATTTGAACAGAAACTCGTAGACTATGTGTATGACAAAGCTAATAACTATCAACAGAAGTGCAAGGCTCAAGTAAAAATGACAAGTTATAGTGCAATTTCATCACGGAAATCTACCGTTTCGACTCAACCTATATGCAAAAATAAACGTGAATATTTTGAATTTTTGAAATTTTCTAATTTTTTTTTTTTTTTTGATTTTTTGAATTTTTTAAATTTTTTAATGAAATAAACAAACAATGCGAGCTGAAATAAATAAACGTGAATGCAAAACAAATGCAAATGCAGACTCAAAAGGATGCAATGCCCTCCCCAAACCAAAACGGACAACGCCCTTGTTGTCCTCTAGCATACACCGGCAGATATATACAGGGGAACGGGAATATACAACCAATAAAGAATAAAAACAATAAAATAAAAAGGAGACAAAAATAAAAGAGTAAGATGTACATACAAAACACGAACTTCCCCAAACCAGCCAGAAAACTGGGGAAGTGAGTAGACCAGTAGCTACTCATCACCCTCGTCGTCACGGACGTCCTCCACCGTGAACTCCGGATCCTCCTCCTCAGCTCAGCTCGAGCTCTCTCCGCTGCCACCTCCGGGTCCCCGTCCTCCTCCTCCTCCTCTGCAGACTCCGGGTACCCCTCAGCTGGGTACCGGTAAAAGGAAGGGTGTGGCCAACCCTCTGGGATCGGACGGTGTCGACTCAAGTGGTACTCGTATAGAGGGAACAAAGTCAAAGCTAAGTCCCGCTCCATACGAGCCTGTCTCTCTGCAATCTCAACTAACAAACCGTCACGAAGCCCTTGGTCCATGACCGAGGACGCCTCAAAGGGTGGTGGAGGTACAAAATTAGCCGGTAGGACCGGCTATGCCTGTGTCTGGTCGTCGGGTGCGGGAGTAGGAGTAGGAGTAGGGGTCGGCATGGGAGTAGCCGTGGAAGGCTGGACACTCTCAGAAGGTGTGGACCCCTTTCCAGTCTCAAGTCTACGCCGCTTCTTGGCGGCGGGTAAAGTGGGAGGTGGTCGGAGTGGAAGGAAGTAGTCAGGCACTGGTGGAAGTCGGGCGCCCCTAGCGACAGTAGGCAAAGGGGCTAGACGGGGGAGAGTGTCACAAGGTAGGTCCACAGACAAGGAACCGTCTATCTTCCATGTCTGGTAGTCTGTGGTCAGCCAATGCTGAGAGTGCATGGCATTCAGACTCAAGTACCTCTCACCCCGGAGGTACAGTAAGTCACGAGGCCAGACGGGGAAAAGGGAACGGGCAAGAATGGTGGCCATGCCACCACAGGCAATAGATCCCGTGACCTTCAGCCCCTGGGCCTGGAAGTACTGGGCGGTCAGATAGGCGATGTTGAGGGTAAAAGGACCCTCGCAGTCAATGTTCAGGTAACCGCCTAAGACGGAGAGCTCGTTGTTGTTGATGTTGTTTGGCTCCTTTCGGCCAAAAATGGTGCTCCCCATCAGTCTAAGAAAGTAACGGGCAGGGGAAAGGTGGACCTGTGCGAGCTTTCGCTCGGGAAAGGTGGTCTGGGTCAAGGTCCGCCAAAGCTGACGAATGACCCTCCTAGGGACGGTAGCGTCGCCCGTAGAGGAAAGGCCAAGTCTGCTACCAAACTCCTCCAAAGTCATCGAAAAAGTCTGGTTGAACAACCGGAAAGACACAGAAGGACTAGTGGGGGCAGCATCGTGTGCCCCGGAGGAGAAGGTGAAGAAGCTGAGGAACTCAAGACTCAGCTCCAGAAAGGTACAGCCACTCATAGTAATGAGTCCGGCCATCCCCGTGCCCCGTAAAAGCTCACAAACTGACTCGTAGATATCGAGTCTATCAAGTGCCGGTTTATCTAAAAACCGGGTAGGTAAAAACTCACAGCCTAGGAGGTTATAAAACCTCTTACGATGTACACCGTTAATGAAAATTACCTGCGGGTAGTCGGGGTGAGAGTCGAGGGAGTTGTCCCCTCGGACAGTGACCGTGCCAGAAGGAGCAGCTGAAGTGGAAGTGCTAGGAGCTGGCGTAGAACGGGAACGCCCACGACCTCGGCCCCGGCCTCTAGAACCCGAAGTAGAAGCCCTACCAGTGACGGTGCGAGGAACTAAGGCCGCTCTAAAGGCAGATGCAACTGCAGGTGAGTCCGCCACAGGTGTGCTCACCGTGGCTGGAGTAGAGGCTGTGGCTGCTGTGACCACCACTGAAGAAGAAAGACTAGTAGCAGTGCTAGCAGTGGTGGTGGCTGTAACTGAAGTGGCAGCCGAAACAGATCTAACAGCAGTGCTAGCAGTGTTAAAAACAGTACCGGCAGCTGAAACTAAGAACACAGAAGTGTTGGCCGGTGCGGAGACGGTAGTAACAGCAGGGACCAGCATCTCAGACAAAGACAAAGACGGACTAGCAGAAGAGCTCGACGAAGGCATTGAGCTAGAATCCATCCTGAATAAAAAAAAAGGGCAGGGGAATTGATAAGAAAACAGCGGCTAAACTGCATGAAAACCAGCATGGTAACAGCATGACAATCCCCAAACAGTCGAAAAATTCGACTACAACCCGAAAATTCCTAATTTTCCTCAAAATTCGAATGACAGCGGGTAAACAGCGAGAGGGGCGGGGTAGCAAGCATCAACAGCAGTAATTAAGCAACAAATGAAGTTGACTAAGCATTTAGCAGCAGCAAAAACCAAGTCTTACAGACGAAAACCAGGTTTCAGTTGAAAATTTCGACTGTAACGACCCCTAACCGCAAATTTCGCGCAAAATTCTAATTAAACATCTAAGAATCAATGAGGCATGGGATTTAAGCATCAAGTAGTGTAAATTAAACAAGGAAACGAAATTTTAGTCGAAAATTTTGACCCAAAACTGAAATCGAAACCCTAATTCCTAATACACTTCATAAAAGGCATAATTAATGAAATTAGAATGCAATAAGGTGTAGGAATTACTTACTTGATGCTAGAGATCCTACAAAGAAAAATTAATCGACAAGAAATAAGAAAATTAGGCGATTTTTGAACGAAAATCGCGGAACCCTAATTCCTTCAATAAACCGAGTAAAGCAACACGAATCAAGGGGAAAGTAGAGGGCTTTTGTCGATTAATTAACAATGAACACAATGTAGGTGACGGATTTGGTAAAATGGCAAGAAAAATAAAGGATTTGGGGGTTTTTGATCGCAAAATAGGGAAGGGGTCAAAAAATTGGGGGAAAAATGAAATAAGAATCAAAAGTAAAGGAGTTAAAGGGAAACTCCCTGCGTGTCAATTCCCATTTTACTCGATCGAGTGGTTTAGAACTGCTCGATCGAGGACTTTAATGATCCATCTACTCGATCGAGTAGAAATTTACTCGATCGAGAACTCCCCATTTCTGCTTTACTCGATAGACTGATATGGCATTACTCGATCGAACAGAATCCACTCGATCGAGTACAAAAAGTACTCGATCGAGCTCTTTTTCTCGTGTAAGCTCTTGAATTCATCATTCTTCCTTTAAATTTGCGTAAAATTCCCCAAACCTGCATAGAAACACTTGCAAAAATATCCCAAAATACCAAATACGCAAAGTAACAGTCTATAGTCTCTATCTACGCTAAAAATTGTCTAAATTCTAATTGTCCTAATTAAACGCAATAAAAGAAATTCAACGGAAATTCAAAAATTGTTTATACAAGTTGGTACACGGGGCATTTCCCGCTCACTTCCCAAAGCAATTCAGTAGCCCCTCGGAGGGCTCCTGACTGGAGGACGTCACCTCAGTAACATTGATCGTCCTCTTCAGCTTCCATGAGCTTGAACTTGAATCATTAGGAGGAGAATAGTTCACTTCCACATATGCGCGAACTTTTCTCACCCTTGCTCCTTTCTCACCGGCTTTAACACTGTCACTCCCACTTTGACTGACATTAATTGCACAATGCCCTTTAACAGCTCCTTCATTGTTTTCATATGTACCTGCAGCAAGGAAAACAGACGAACTTTCCTCCTTTTTGCTCTCAACCTGAGGCGGAGGGGTCACAATAGCAGCACAATGCTCCAAATTTTCATTTGAAGTGTCAATAATAGGGTCAATAGAAGAGAGGGCATTGCAAGGCTGAGCTTGCAAGGGAGCGCTCCGGAACTTAGACTGATGGAATATCAGCTCCTCGTCCCCAACCTGAAAAGTCAATGTCTTGCCCCCGACGTCTATTACTGCACGGGCAGTAGATAAAAATGGTCTCCCTAAAATAATAGGGGCATGTGCATCTTCGGGGATGTCAAGTACAACGAAGTCAACGGGAATAAAGAACCTCCCGATCTTAACAGGTACGTCTTCTATTACACTTAGTGGCCGTGATATGCTACGGTCGGCCATCTGAACAGTCATGTTGGTGCAATTAAACTTTGTCGAACCAAGTCTCTTAGCCAGAGACAACGGAAAGACACTCACGCTAGAGCCAAGATCGCATATCACGTTATCACTCAAGTGGGTACCAATATGACAGGGAATCGAAAAACTACCCGGGTCTGACTGTTTGGGAGGTAACTTATTCTGAACTAGGGCTGTCCCATACTTCAGTCAAGGCTACCATCTCATTATCACTAATGTGCCTCTTACGCGATAAAATTTCTTTCATAAATTTAAGGTAAGAGGGTACCTGTGTCAGTAGTTCGGTGAATGGCAGAGTGACCTGCAAGCTTCTCAGGATCTCGGCAAATTTACCGAATCGTTGATTAGCTTTAGTACTCTGCAAACGCCTCGGGAAGGGAACCGTGATGGGTATCTCGAGTCCCTTGTTTCTCTCTTCCAACGTGTCAGCCGGATCAAGCTCTGTATCCTTTGGACGCTTCTTTCCTCTCGAACGAGGTCTTTCAGGCGATTTCTCACTCGATCGAGCACTAGCAGGCTCTCGATCAAGCTGTCCATTATCCATACTACTCGATCGACCAAAATTCGTATTCGATCGAGTAGTTTCTTCAACAGCATCACTCAATCGAGTAGAAATTTTACTCGATCGAGCAGTTGCATTTTCCTGTTCACTCGATCGAGTAGAAATTCCACTCGATCGAGCACTTTCTTCAGCAAATCTACTCGATCGACCTCCAGAGACTAGTCGATCGAGTACTTTCTTAGCCGTCAGCTCATTTCCTTTAGCAGAACACTGTTCATCAGCTATTATTTCCTTCCTCGGGTCTGATTTCAACACTTCTGGTCCCTCATATGAACGACTGCTTCTCAAATTAATTAAATTTACCGTCTCATGTGGATTTTTGTCAGTTTGTGACAGTAAATGACTTGGTTTCCTTGTGGACTGGTTAGCGGCTAACTGGGCAACTTGAATTTCAAGTGCCTTGATAGAAGCATTTTTTTGTTGGTCGCTTAACTTCCACTGCTTTGTCAAAGACTGCAACATAGTCTTCAACTCACCTATCTCACTTACCACACCAGAAGACGAGGCACCTTGATTAGGTGTAGGAAAGGAAGGAGGCTTCTGAAAGCCTTGTTGAGTCTTATGTGGAGGGGCATATGACTGCTGCTGGTGCGGAGGAGGGGTAGGATTGAGCACATTTTGACTAGTCCACCTTAAATTGGGATGGACTGCCCCTTGGTTATTATAATAAGAACCCCCTCCTTGCCTATATTGTTGAAAGGCAAGAACTTGTTCCTTCTCTGTAATACAGCCAACAGCAGTGTGACCGTCGTTGCTACCACACCTCTCACATGTGACGGTCTCCCCTCTAGTAAGCATATGGACCGTCTGAGGCTTCCCAGCAGAGTGTAACTCCAACTTATCAAATCTAGCATTCATGGCTTCCAGCTGAGCCACAACTTGCTTATCGACTGCATGAACTGTTCTAATACCATCCCTCGGGTTTCCATATTCAGCACTTTGGTTCGTCATCTCTTCAATAAGGGCCCATCCCTTATCATCGTCAGTATTCTCTTGGAATCTCTCATTGGATGACGCATCAAGTATGGCTCTATGATCATCATACAGCCCATTTTAGAACTGGTTAGACAGAAACCACGGGTCAAAACCATGGTGAGGAAGAGATCTCACCAACTTCTTAAAACGGGACCATGCTTCATAGAGAGTCTCATCAGGTGCCTGCTTAAAACTCGTAATCTTTGCCCTCAGCTGATTGGTGCGCTGAGGAGGGAAATATCTCTTATAAAAAGCAAGAGCAAGGGTCTCTCAGTTTGTAACCCCCGCGGTCGTACGGTCCAAGTCAGTTAGCCACTCCCTAGCTGCATCGGTCAAAGAAAAAGGAAATAGAACTTCCTTAATATTGTCTTGTGTTACCCCCTTTGTGGCGGGGATAGTAAAACAGTAGTCCGTAAAGACCTCTACATGCTTCCTCGGGTCTTCACCTGCCACACCTCTATAGAGATTTCTCTCCACCAGATTGATATAGGAAGGACGGATGTCAAAAGTATTCCCATCCTCAGTCTGGAGATTGAAACCTTTAGGAATATACGATGCTTTAGGCTCCGAGTGACTAGCAATGTTCGCCATCTTTACTGGTTGATTGGAAAAAATAGGAATGTCTTATTCTAAAGACTGGTCTTCTGCGAAAGGGAATGATGTAGCTCTGGCTCGAAAGTACTCAAGTCTTCCTTTCGTGATTTTCTCTGCAGACGGAGTCTATGCCTGAATAGTCTCTTTGGCTCTGAATCAGCTGAAACTAACTCAAACCTGTCTGACCTGGGCATAAACAACACTGAAAGAAAATAAATAAGAACTGCCTCAAGGAATAGAAATTCCCTGAGACGGATAAAATAAATGAAACAAAGACAGATAGGGCAATTGCCTCCCCGGTAACGGCGCCAAAGTTTGATACGTCTGTCGTGTACCTATCAAAAATAAACTAACTATATAGCTAGGGAAGTCAGGTCGATCTCCTCAGGGAGGCAAGATATCTGTAGAAGTCCGTCTATTTGGTCACAAATGGGGGGGTTTAAATTGGTTATCTAAACTAAAAGGTTTAAAGCAAGAGAAGCAGAGACAAGAGCAGTAAAGGCAGGAAATAGAATTAAACTATCAGATAGAGAAGGGTCATGTCAGGATTTCGGTTCACTACGGTAGTCCAGTGACTCAACTATAAACAACTTAGACAAATTAATGCGAGACAGATATGGAAAGGTCCTTCCGGTCCACTTTCTACCCTAAACTTCAACTAACTTAACTTCCGTCCTCGCCAGGGTAGTCTATTGTTAATAGCAGGCCTATTTAGTCCAATCTTCCGATCCAGGATTAAATTTAGCCAGATTAATTGGTGACTCAGAAGCATGCACTCAACTAAGTCGGTAAAAATACAGTTATATTGCTATGGTGACAGAACCTCACAATTAACTTATCTAACCTATTTACTACATCATCACATTCCAACCGTAGATCCCCTAATCCTAACATGAATTAGATTTAGCTACTCATATCGCTATTAGTATTATCAAAACTATCAACAAACGATGAACTAACAATAAACATAATGAAGTAATAAATAAAGTACATAAAAGAGAATTAGGGCAGAAAGTAAATGAAGCAAAACAAGTAATTAAAGCAATCGAAATAGAGATTATTATTAAGAAAGGATAAAGAGATTACAATGGTGCGAATCCGGCGTAAAGAACGCGTAAATCCGAGCGAAATAATCCGAAAATAAAGTTACAGTGAAGTACATAAATGATAGATGAAAAACTGAGTAAAAGTGTTGATGATAATAGAATAGATGATAGCTAATGACCCAGTAACTTAATGCTTAAAAGATTTACTCGATCGAGCAGAAACCACTCGATCGAGCAAAACACCAGAAAATCTACTCGATCGAGTAGAATAGTTACTCGATCGAGTAACCTCTGTTTTCAGCACTTCTTGATCTAGTAAATAACTGCTCGATCGATCAACTAGGGCTATAAAAACTACTCGATCGAGTAATAAAACCACTCGATCGAGTCTTCTTCCTTCAAATCAGCCTAAACTCATCACCGACTGCCTCATAAACCGTGCCTTCACGCATTCCAATGCAGTATCTCACTCTGGAAAATCCCGTCTCCTCAAAATGCATGCAAAAAGGACGAAAAATGGTACGATTCCACTACTTTCGCGTTCATTTCTACAAAACGGACAAAACGAACCAAAGTAGCCAATTCGGGCCATAATACTATATAAACAGTACAAAAATGCATGGAAATACGTGCTAAAATAGGCTAAAAAGACTATACAATATGCACATATCACACGGCCTTAAGGCCATTATTATAACCCAACTAAAACAAAACATGATCCAACATGATATTTCAAAATTCGTTTCATAAGCATTCCATTCCCCTATACCCGGTGACGGCATCACGCTACTGTCACCAACAAACGCTCGGTAGTGTGAAACATCATAATCACATTAACACTCATCGCATTTATGCAATGTCATGGACGGGGTGCTACTATCGCCTACAACCATAACAACATCTCAACTTAACAATGGAATACTACAACAACGTTACGATGTATACCATGGACGCTTTACCTGATGATTGGGAGGCAACTTTACAAATAACATCCATACGACCACTCATAGGGTCAAGGTCTCACATAACCATTCTCACACTTATACACTCCTGCTCAGATTAAACGGTCATACGTTATGACACAAGTAATCAAAATACTCTAATCATGCAATTGGCCCACATGCATCACATGTCGCACTCTAAGATTCATAACCATGGAGACCAATTGGTAGTGCTACATCTACAACTCTATCTCACAAAATAACCTCAATTACCATATCACACACATCCAATAACTCCGAAATAGTTTCACCATTCATTTCTTATTACGACTTTTATTAGACATCTTTCACCGTCCAATCTCATTGATTACCTCAAGTCCCATCTGATACCCTCTTATATTCTTATTTCATAAATTCTTGTTACCATCTTCCAATTCTCGTTAACCTTGAATTCGATTTACATATTGTTACAACTATGAACAACCCAAGTTATCATCTTATTTCACCCTTAGGTATCTCAATTACTTTCTCATTGTTCCACCAAGGTTTCAAAGTCATGTTCAACAATAACATTCCTTAATATGCGACCCAAACCTCACTCACTATCCATAAGCTCAAGCACTCAACAAATATTCAACCTAGATCACACATAACTCCTTATCCAGAAATCACCTTTTACAATTATCTTATTCAATTCCAAAACACCTTACGCAAGCTAAAGTCACTTTCTTCTATTCCAAATTCTCAAACATGAATCGTACACCTACCTACTTACACTGTTCAAATTCACATCAAACGGACAACTTACATGAAGCCCAATAAAACACATGTTTCACATTCATAACTCTCAAGTACAACACCACTCATCACACATTACTAACACTTGTCCCTTTTTACCTTCATAAGCACGTCGACTCACTCCCGTTTCACGTCCTCTCAATCCTAACCATGTGCGTCTATACACCTTTACTCATCGAAACCATACAATCCACAAGGTAAACAAAGCATTGACCCATATATATAGGCAAAACAACACATTATTATTAAAGATTGTAACATTACGACACAATGAAACTATCTTTTCAGTAAGCCGTTTAAAATTCATCCATATACACTATGACATATATAAAAAAAAATTGGGCAAAATTTTAAGGTAAGATTCTCGATTCAGAAAATACGTAGCATTATTAACAAAATTGGAACTTTGTTACTCAATTAATTCAAGAGGAGTCTTAAGACAGGATTTTCAAAATTTGAGAATATGTCTGACATCATTAAACTACATTTCAATTTTTACCACATAATTAAACAAAAATAAATGGAGAATATAAAACCACGTCAAAATCATTCATTTTTTTAAAATGAAATTTTAAAAGATTTTGGGCAACATTTCAAGATGGAATTTTGATTCGCGATAATAAATACCGTTACCAACAAAAAAAATCAAAACTTAAGCGCAGAAGATTCTTGTGCCTCATTAGTCAACTAAACTAAGTCTTTAAACACGAAAAGTCAAAACTTACGCATGAACATTAAGGTTTCAAAATTTTCGGAACAAAACTTTCAAGATAAGATTTCAAACATATGATAGGAATTAACAATAACAACCAAACTTTAGTCCTTGGTATTCAACCATGCAATAAACACAAATTTCAAATTATCAACTCAAGAAATATTTTCGAGTTCCTAAAAACTTGGGCAAAGTTCGACATAACTCTTTTATAGTTGACATCATAAATGATGTAAAAAAAAGTGATTAATATCACGAATTAAAGAAAACATGCGATTAATTTACAAAATTTAAAAGGAATAGTATGGAATTAAACGAAATCAAATAAGGGCAAATCAAGAGTAATGAGAAAACCACTCACATTGTTTAATTAGCAAGGATTAAGAAAATAAAATGGAGTAGAAAGCTTATGGCCAAGCAACAATCATCAACAATGGAGTTTTAGAAACAAAATTAAAGAGATTTTGTTATTCATTTTTTTTAATGAGAAATGATGAAGAAATGCAAGAAATAAGATAATAATACAATTTTTGCGAAATTCACAGCCCGGAAATTGGCACTCGGACGAGTGACTCACTTCCAGAAGTTTTCAAGTTTCTGGAAAATGGTCCACTCGGTCGAGTGCTAAGGTTCACTCGGTCGAGTAGTAGCTTGCACTCGGTTGGGTGCCTCTCTATGGTTTGCAATTTTCGACCAAGGATTACTTTTCTTATACTAACGGTTATTTTACTAACAATTACTACTAATCACATCTTACTATGGTATTAATGAAATTCAAACATATATACGACATAAAATGTTAAAGAACGAGGCTAGTTCCCCTCACACACTAACTAGTAATAACCATTTCCAAAACATGTTATACACATTACTCTTTTCATCCAATTTTCACATATTAACATGTACTAAATGAATAACTACATCATGTAAGAATCCTATCAACTAGTATAGAATGCATCTAATCACACCACATTTCACATAGCCTTCACACACCGACAAATAGCAACCACTCCTAAAACATGTTATGCTCATCAATTATTTCATCCAACTTCCATACATGGTCACATTTCATTTGAGTGAGTAATATATGCAAGATGTTCAACAAAGCCCTAACACAAATATAATCATGCAACATTTCACTTCACGTTTCCCGACTCATAACCACACACGTAGTGACTAACCGAAACAATAGGATCTAGTTTTGAAATGAGGGATCCTTCTCCCCCAAAACCGACCACCTATTGTACTCATGTCGGGTTCATTTTATTAGACATTCCTAAATTCATTTTGGTTCATTGATTTAGGTTCCAAAATCGTCGCTCCAATACCACTTTGTAACACCCCTTCTTACCCGGCCGAGGTAATTAGGGAATGTTACCACCTCGGTTTCCTGAGGCGGTAGATCGGAGATACAATCATGAAACATTTAAATAAATAACAAATTTAGTGATTACATAAATGTAACCAAATGACAAATGTGAACTATACAAATTACAAGTCAACTACCATCTATGTCATCTATGTTATGCTACTCGACTACGAGTCCAAGGCGTGGCCAAAATCCCGATCACGTCAACAAGCAAAACTTGTACTTAACCTGCACCCATATGATCAAAAATATCATATGGATCGACAAAGGCCACCCCGGAAATAGGTAACAATTACACAGACACACAAACGTTAGTTTTAATAAATAAAGTGTGACACAACACAAAGTATGTGAGTATGCAACATGACTATAACATGAATGAACCGCTATCAAACAACCACCACTCTGGTACTGGGACACGCCCAGACGTACCCACAACCACCACGGTACCGGGACATGCCCAGACATACCGACAACCACAAATAGGTACCGGGACACGCCCAGACGTACCGGGTCCGGAAACTAACCGGATCCCCTGCCAAACGTCGTGTCTCAACTACACGAGTCCCTCCAAACTCAAGTCATTAATGTGCACATCCCTCTTGGAGTGGGAAGCTCCAAGAGGTGACCCAAGCGTGAGATGGCTTCCCAACCGCCTCACCTCTCCTCAACAACAAATAAACAACCATGTCCTCCGACTTACAAAAACAACACAATTATGCAAGATACCATATAGCATGCCAATTACCGACTCATTCAATGCAATTAATGACTGTAGATACCCGGTATCTCCTGAGACTCCAACAAACACCCGATGATTATCGGACTACAACATGTTTTGGAATCGCGGCGTTTGATCGACAATTTGTGTACAACTTTACGACGGAAAACTGAAAACGATTTCGAAAATAAAACATTTCAAAACATTTCAAAAATACCTGAAGTATTTAATGCACGACGACGGGGTCGCAATGACACTAACTAGAGTCAAACCGACACCGGACCAAAAACCGACTCAAAAATTCAAATCCCGACTCCAACAACGAGTCAAACCGAGTCAACAACCAAAAACAAAACATTTTAAACCTTCTACCTTAAGTTTTCCCGGATTCATGTTGGTCAAGTACCAAACATGTGACTACAAAACCTAGGATAGAATAAATCATGATTGTGTTTGTTGTGAAAGTGACAACACAACTCGAAGAACCGCGACGTGGCTCGCGCCTCTTTGAGCAGCCCAAGTGGTCACGTCGCTCAAAACTCACACAACCACTCATTCTCCTATATATACCCCTCAAATGCCACCCATTTGAGACTTACGCGAGTGTCCGCCCCCTCTTTTCTCCCTTAAAATTCTCGACTCGACTTCTTAAGTCACAACCCGACGCGTATTTAAGACCTACCGATCGTAAACACGAGCCTTACACATTGTTTGGTACCGTCATCGTGACTTAAATCACTTGACCGACCACTTCGACCACTACACCATCACTAACATTAAAAACACTCTTTTTACTTACCAAAACGGTTTTAAACCGAGTTTTTTCCGGTCAAACGTGTTGTTACACTTACGTCGGTCACTCGCCATAACCAAACATGTAAGTATGAGGGTGTAAAAATCCTCTTTTATTATGTTTTCATTTGTTTCATGACTATAACATGCTAAAACGTGCATAAGATGAACCAGAACATGGAATAAACGAGCCAAAACTGATTTTTGGTCTGAGGCAGAAGCCCCTTAGGTCGCAAGTTTACCCGCGCCTAAATGGGGTGTTCAGACCAGATATCAACCGTGTTTGTTCTCGTCATTTTCCTTTAATCCAATTTCATATTTGTAATCGGTTTTTACCATTCCAAATACTTTTGAACCCTTTTTATTTCATTTGTTTTAACCATAAAACATTTTTCACCCTTGGTTCCTCATACCATGACGGTTAAATCCGTGTTTCGGTGATAATATTTGGTTAATGACATTTAAAAGGTATTTTAAAGCCTTTTATTTCATTTCTTTACATTTTCAAACAAACATATTAGTCACCAACACAAAGTCATCCTTGGTTCTATATACCATGCCGGATTTTAACCCGGGTACGATGATGAGCATCGACTAATGACATTCAAATGGGCTTAAAACAATTAGTCCATAATTATTTTCAAAACTATTCATGTCAAGTTTGTCAAATCGAACCCGACGCCGAATATTATCAAAATAATGATGATTATTCGAGTCTAGGTCTTCAAATCAACAAATGCGGTCTAAACGACCCCCTTTAAATCAAACCGGGTTCAAATACCCATTTTCAACACGTTTTATAAAAGGTCAGAACACGGCACATAAACCGTGGGCTAACCCGCGCCTAAACAGGCCCTCCATTTCTCACTTTCAAAACCAGAGGGAGGCCCCTTACACCGCCGGCTGGCTCGCGCCTCATATAGCCGTCTGGTACAGGGCCTGTTCCTTTCCAATATTAGTCCAGGACGATCCCAACTCCGATTAACTCGGATATAGGACGGATCAGATAACTATTTGATTATTCAAAAATCATATTTGCAAAATACCTTACTAAGACAAATGGATCATGTTATGCACCCTAAACCTAATACGGTAAATGGATGTTTAATTTCCGTCTTGCATGCAAATAAATCATTAATCCAACTCGACATCTTATACTTGATACTTTGATTAAATCAACCGATTTAGAAAGCTCTCATATATTAGGTTTAAATTATAGGATGCGCATTCATGCATTTAAACCGTTTTATCAACTTTTACATTCAACCAACCAAGATCGATCAGTAGAGGCCGCTAACGCGGACGGGATTGGGTGTCTGATTAAAGGGCTTCCCAATACGTACCTTCACCTCTTACTCAGAAACTTTGGATAGCGGACGACCTTATCCAGGGCGTACGAGAGTCATTCTAGAGATAGGATGCTAAAGAGGGACGATTTCATTATCTTTAGTACCTATGTCAAACGCTGCTTTGTGCTTCGATTTGACCGAGGTATAAAGTGGATTTCGAACGGGTTCCAGGCATCCCATAAATGCTTGGTGGCGACTCCGAACACCTCTAATCGTTCCGAGACCCTTACAGAGACGAAACCGACCGATCTAAAACGATCCAGTCGAAAGCATTTTTACGCTGCCGAGCGTGGCTTTCAAAAGACCGCTATACGTCCACAGATTTGGCTTGGCATGTAGGTGGCCCATGTCCACAGATTGGCGACTCCGCTCGGGAAAACTAGGACACTTACGTCTTTGTGATCCCTAGATGGTGAGACTCGAACGAGGTCTTGGTTGGAATGCATTAATTGATATTACGGTCACGGTCGGGTTCCTTGTCCGGGCCCACAACCTAACCCTTCTCGACCAATTGGCTTGTCTCGTCGGCGTGAGTTTTCTCATCCCCGCGTTTCGAATCCCGATTGAGTCAAGCATACCATTGACGTTACACATTTCTGTTTCGTCAAAGAGCTTTCATCACTTTCGAGCACGAGGCTAGGGCACCCTCCTTACACATTTTGTTTGGATTGGTATCCCTCTCGCAAATCGGGGTTTGATTGCTTGGTGTGTAACCCACCCTTTTAAGCCAAAACCCGTGTCAGCATAAGGCATAATATAATGAACTGCGAGTGCTTATGTGCTACTTGATCATAAGTCCTTCCGTGTCATTTTCAAACTTTCAAAATCACCCTTTTTGCGCCGTTATAATGGCCATTTCAAAACTCGGTCTTTTGCCGACCGTAACACGCCTTTCTAGGCCGTCGTAATGACGATTTTCAAACCCGGTTTTGTATAACCATTTCAACACGCCTTTCTAGGCCGTCATAATGACAATTTTCAAACCCGCTTTTTACAACCATTTCAAATCACCTTTTTACGCCGTTATAATCGCCGCGTCTAGACACGGATTTTAACCCGTTTCGCGCCGACAATGGCTCTTACAAAACCCGAGAAAAGCACACACCTTTTATCTCGAGACACTTTCGAGATCCCGAGGACAATGCAACATCCCCGAGACCTCTTCAAACATTTCAAACCCGATTTTCAAAACATACGATTTTAAATTTCAAAACCGTCTTGGGAAATGATGCACTGTTTTCCGAGCCGATTCAAACTCAAACCGTCTTTTGCAAATAAACTTAAGACAACCTTTCAACTGATCGACTTGCGGAGATTTCTATCTTGGGAAGCCGTCCATTTAAGCGACAAATGAATCTTTTTGAAAATTTCTATTTTCGAAAACTTCAGTCCACCATTCCAATTCTGCCTCGTGTCTATCGAGTCGAAGCAAACGTACTTATGGGTCTTTACTTATGAGTCATCTCACCACGAGACCCGTCCAACGGCGTCACGCCGCCATGTAAGACTCGCGTCAAAAGTTCGGTCATCACCGTCACGTCATAAATCGAGTCAGCACCGGGGGACCACACACGGTCACCCCCGTCTTGTTGAGTCTGATCTTTGTCTCGTCTTTTGTGATGTCTGCGTTCAGTCTTGGAACCGTGTCGGATTGAGTTGTAATGTGAGCTGTTTTTCTGCCTCAGAACCATGGCCCCGTCTTCAGCTTCGTCTAACAACAATGATAACAACAGAGACGTCACAACTGATCAACTAGCCAGCCTGCTTACCGCTCTTAAGGTCACCCTGGATCGCGTCGAGACCCGTATTGACGCCCTGGAGGACAAAGAAACTGGGGAACATAATACTTCAACTCTGACTGAAACTGAGAAGAGGCTAAAGCTCTTGGAAGAATAGCTTCTAGCCCGGGGTAACAATATCCATCTTGAGAACAACCTAAGGTTCGAACCTGTTGGGGACCAGTTACCTGACAACTTCACCCTGACCGATGTGCCTAAGTTCAGAGGAGTGGAGGACGCACTCAACCATATCCATGCTTTCATGGACTACATGGCCATTAAAGGGGTCAAACAGGAACTTTTTACCCGGATCTTCCCATCCTCCTTGGAGCCGATTCCTCGCCAATGGTACTACTCCCTTGATCCGAAAAACCTTACTACTTGGGATGAGATCGCAGTTGAGTTTGCCAAATAGTATGCCAATAATGTCGAGATCCAGGCCAATACCCGTACTCTCAAAGTGCTAACCCAGAACGACAAGGAGCGGTTCACTGAGTTCCTAACCCGTTGGAGGAGGGTGAGTACTCAATTGGTCACTAAGCCGAGTGAGTCAACTTTGGTGGAAAAGTTTATCAACAATCTCTGCCCAGTCTATGCCAACCTACTGAGATATCAGAACATCAAGACCTTCCAAGATATGCAGATTCTTGGGACGCGCATTGAGGACGACCTCCGAAAGGGTGTCTTAGCCAAGACCACTGGCAGAGGTTACCAGGGATCCACCTCAACCGGATCTCGCCCTTACGGCCAGACGAACAAGATTGATGAGGTTAACCTCGTCGAACCATCTGCTAAGAGAACTGAGCGCCCCCAAAGAGTGTTTACCAACATAGGGTCGACTTATGCAAGTGGCCTGAAAAGGCTCATGGACCAGGGGAAGTTACAACCGATCGGACCCACCCCGGATCCGACCGATGCCAAGAAGTCCCGGTTCTGGAACCCCAACGCGTACTGTCAGTATCATCGAAGGAAAGGGCATGACACCGAAACTTGCTTCAAACTCAAGAACCTTATTCAAGACATGATTGAGAAAGGAGATTTGCCATTACCCCCACCAACTAAGCCGAACAATAAGACGAATCCTCTGGGAATCCACGCCATCTGTGACAATGAGCCGACCCTAGACTCCTCTCACCTCATCCTGCCAATTGACGGCGAGGTGAATGCTTTAGAAAAGGATCCTTCAGACGGAGTGTTTGTGTTTAGTGCTGCCACTATGCTCACTATGTTTCAACAAGTTGAGGAGGCTATAGCCAGCCTCTCTGAGAGAATCACCCGACTCGACGACGCCTACCGTCGACTCATTTTCAATCCTCCACCACCGCGCCCGAGGGAGAATTCCCCAAGCATTCAAAACTACCCACCCCAGAATGGATTGCTCCCGCGACCATTCTGGCACAGACCTCACGAAAATCACCCTCAAAATAACTACCCTCAAAATAACTACACCCATAAAAATCACCCTCACAAAAACCATCCTCACAAAAATATCCCTCACAAGAACTACCCACCGAGGAATACCCCTCCAAGGTATCCTCGAGACTCCAAAATTAATGGCATATGGAGAGATGATGTTGAGGATGTCTATATCATCCCAGGGAAGGAGAAACGGGCGAAAGAAATCGGACATCTCACCCGGTCCGGATGTCCCTATCATAATCCGAACAGTACAACGGTCGTTCCAACAACGAATGACCAAGTCATCCCAGAGGTGGACGCTCAACCAAAGACTCGTGAGAACTCAATCCTGTAACAGCTTCAGAAAGCAAAAGCCGAAATCTCAATTTGGCAACTGATCGCAACGTCTTTTGAGCATCGACAGGCCTTGCTGCAGGCCTTGGGAAAATTAACCGTGCCCTCCACCTCTTCCCCAGAAGAAATAGTGGCACACATGACAAGGGACGCTCCTGATCTAAACAACCCAGTCGTCTTCTCCGACGAGAATATCCCTCCGTTCGGAGCCAATCATAACCTGGCCATGTATATCACCGTACAATGCCTCCAGAAAAATGTACCCATGGTTCTCGTGGATGACGGCTCCGCGGTGAATGTCATTCCTCTTAAGACTGCCTACAAGCTGGGGATTAAGGAAGAGGATTTGGTCCCAACGAATCAAGGAGTACGCACCTATGACGGCACTCGTCGCAAGGTCGCTGGGCTTATCACTTTGACCGTCGCAACCAGGCCACTGGAAAGACAAACCAGTTTTCAAGTGGTCGACATCGACGCTTCTTTCAACATGCTCCTAGGACTTCCCTGGATTCACGCCGTCAAAGCGGTCACCTCAACACTCCACCAGAAGATCAGGGTCTCCTTCAACGGGAAAACGATCACAATTCCCGCTTCCCCAATCAGAGCTGTTATGAGAAAGGGGATAGCCTCCTAAGCCATTGAAGAGGATGACAACGAAATGTGGGGTTTCCAAGCCGTGAACGCCATAACTGATGAATTGACGCCCTATGATCGTGACCCGTTCACCAACCTCACGGTCAACCGTATTATGATGTGTCAAGGTTATTTCCCGGGTTTGCCGCTCAATCCACTAAAGGACCCATTGCCTCCCTTGAAACAGGCTAAGGTCCCCAACATTCCCTTTGGGCTGGGATACGAACCTACCGACGAATATATCCAGGAGATGAACCTCCTAGTCCGAAAACGCAAGAAGCACGGGGTTATCCTCCGTCCCTACCATCTGACTCTCAACGGATACTTTGTCCCCGAGGGAGAGTCCGAGCTCTACCACGGCTTTCCGGAGCCAATCTATGACTCTGTGGTGAAGGTTAGGTACTCGGGAGTGGAAGTCTTCCAGGACTGCTACTTTATCCTCGACAACATCGAAGCTGCATCAACTGAGTCCAAGCCGTCACCATGCCTTGATGGACAAGCTGTCACACTCCTCTTTGGGGAAGATCACGTCAAACACCTCGACTATGAGGACATCATCAACATCGCCCTTAAGGACAATCAATTTGATCCAACCGCCTTGATCTCCGATACTGACCCGGAGAAGGCTACCCAAGGCTGGAGGAAGACTGTCAAGTGGACCGATCGCCAAGGCCGCATTCTCAAGATAATAACTGGAGAAGGCCCTATGTTCAAGGAGGGAAGTGAAGAAGGATCTGAGTCTGAGTCTGAGTCGGAGTCAGAGTCTATCATAGCTCCTAACGCTCCTAATGTCCCGGTCAAGTTTCCCTTCCCACTGTTTTATCACAAAGTTGTGGCTGATTCAGAGGCTGAGTCTACTAGGGTCACCCTCACTCCCATGAAAGGTGACAACCTGGAGCCTGTTCCAGGGGCCACTTCCTCTGTTGTGTCGCCTCTGACTGACCACGAGATGTCTGTCCTTTCCGAGCTTTTCGCTCGTGTCAACTTAATGAACGCTAAGTTTGCTTATGACTCGTCTCATTTTAACTGCAATGCAATTCTGAATGACTACGGGGAATTTGACTTGAGTGACCACCCACCTCACCTAGACAAAGAACTTGACAAAAGGGAAACCAGAACCCCCATCATTGAGGAGACCGAACCTATTAACGTAGGAACCGACAATACACCTCAAGAACTTAGGATAGGGACAACCCTGGACCCCTCGGAAAGACAACAGTTCATTGACCTCCTCCACGAATACAAGGACGTGTTCGCCTGGTCTTATAGAGACATGCCTGGGATTGACAGAGAAATTGCAGAGCACCGGATACACATTAAACCTGGGGCTAAACCTGTGAAGCAGAAGCTACACCGGATGCGTCTTGAGTGGGCCCTGAAAATCAAAGAAGAAGTAGACAAACAGTTTACGGCTGGTTTCATCAAAGTGTCTGAATACTCTGACTGGGTGGCCAACATTGTGCCAGTACCAAAGAAAGACGGAAGAATTCGGGTTTGCGTCGACTTCAAGGATCTGAACAAGGCGAGTCCTAAGGACGACTTCCCTTTGCCACATGTTGACATTCTGGTGGACAATACTGCCGAGCATGCTCTCCTATCATTCATGGACGGGTATGCTGGGTACAACCAGATTAAGATGGCTGAGGAAGACATGCACAAGACAAAGATTCACTACACAAAGGGGGTACATATTGCTACACGGTCATGCCTTTCGGCCTCATCAACGCCGGGGGAACCTATCAAAGAACCGCTACTACTCTCCTACATGACATGATGCACAAGGAGGTAGAGGTATATGTCGATGACATGATTGTCAAATCAAAATAATGGGACGGCCACATCAATGCCCTCCGGAAATTCTTCGCTCGTCTGCGGAAATATAACATGAGACTAAATTCTCATAAGTGTGCATTCGAGGTCACCTCCGGAAAACTCTTGGGACATGTCATCAGCAAAAGAGGTATTGAGATTGATTCAACCAAAATCAAAGCCCTTCAACAAATGCCTCAGCCTAGGAACGAGAAGGAGATTCGGGGATTTCTCGGTCAGATCCAATACATCAGCCGCTTCATTGCCAAGCTCACTATGATTTGTGAACCAATATTCAAAAAGCTTCGTGCCTCCGATCACACTGATTGGGACGACGACTGTCAGAAGGCCTTCGACAGGATAAAGGAAATCCTATCCAAACCTCCTGTCCTCATGCCACCTCAACCGGGGATCCCTCTATCCCTATACCTGACTGTTACCAACACAGCAATGGGAGCAATGTTAGCACAAACAGTTGGCAACGAAGAACGATCCATCTACTATATCAGCAAAAAGTTCATTGAGTACGAGACGAGGTATACCCAATTAGAGAAGACATACCTTGCCCTAGTATGGTCAACAAAGAAGCTGCGGCATTACATGCTCAGCTACACAGTCCACATCTACTCCAAGATGGACCCGGTTAAATACATCTTCGAAAAACCCGTACTAAATGGAAGGCTGTCTAGGTGGACACTCATGCTGTCCGAGTTTGACCTCAAGTTTGTACCCCTCAAGGTTATCAAGGGAAGAGCAGTTGCCGATTTCCTAGCAGAAAATCCCGTCAACGAGGATCTAACGACCGACATATGGTCACTTCCTGACGAGGACATCCTTTGTGCCGACTCCAATGCATGGGACCTATACTTTGATGGTGCATCTAATCTGAGAGGCTTCGGGGTAGGAATCCTTCTAATTTCACCAGAGGGAGAACACGATCCGATCTCGGTCACGCTGGACTTTGTCGTCACCAACAATGCCGCTGAATATGAAGCATGTCTCATCGGCCTACAAGCAGCCATCACGCTTGGCATCAAGAGATTGAGGGTCCATGGCGATTCCTCGCTCATCATCAATCAGGTGTCCGGATCATGGAAAATCCGATCTGACAGCTTAGCTCCCTACCGAGCAAAGATCAATCAAGAGGCCGAATTATTCGACCAAGTCGACTACTTCCACCTGCCACGAGAGGAAAATCAATTCGCTGATGCCCTGGCGACATGACATCAATGCCCCTATGTGTCAAGAGAAGGAGCGAGCCAGCTCACATTTGTGCCATTATCAACGACGAGTAAAGCCATGTTGAACCTTGGTACCAAGCCATCCTCAATTATAAAACCAAAAACGAATTCCCTCCCAACTCTGATCAAAGAGGACAAAGAGCCATCCGTTTACTTGCATCACAATTCGTGATAAACCAGAATCAACTCTACAAAAGAACACCCCAAGGAATTCTCCTCCTTTGCATTGACCATCACAAAGCCAAAAAAGTCATGGGAGAGGTTCACGACGGAGAATGTCGCCCACACATGAGTACAATGATGCTTACACGGAAAATCATGCAGCTAGGTTACTACTGGACCACCATGGAAGCCGATTGCCGTAACTACGTCAAACATTGCCACAACTGCCAAATCTTCGCCAACATACAACACATACCACCATCCCTTTTATACACCATGACATCACCCTGGCCTTTCTCAACCTGGGGCATTGACATCATCGGGAAAGTCAACCCGATAGGCACCTAGGGGCATTGCTTCGTCCTCGTCGCCATCGACTACTTCACCAAATGGGTGGAAGCGCTGTCATATGCAATCTTGACCGCCAAACAAGTGGCCAAGTTTATTCAAAACAACATCATCTGCCGATACGGGGTACCCCATGAAATCATCAGCGATCAAGGCTCTCACTTCCGGGCGGAAACTCAAGCTTTGCTAGACAAATACAAGATCAAACGACATCGATCATCCCCCTACCGTCCCCAAACCAACGGAGCGGTGGAGGCAGCGAACAAAACTCTTGTCACCATTATCAAGAAAATGCAAGATAACTACCGCGATTGGCCGAGCAAACTCCCATTCGCACTCTGGGGATACCGAACCTCCATTCGAACACCGACAGGCGCCACACCCTTCTACCTAGCATACGGTATGGAGGCTGTTGAACCGGTAGAGTTAGAGGTCCCTTCTTTACGCATCCTATTGGAGAGTCAAGTCCCTGAGGCGGAATGGACCCGTCGAAGGTACGAACAACTCACTCTTCTAGATGAACGGCGACTCAACGCCTTGCACAACATCCGACTATACCAACGACGTATACAACGGGCATTCAACAAGAAGGTCAAACCCAGAAACATCCAAGAGGGCGACTTGGTCCTCAAGTCAGTTCGAGCACCATTACCCGTCGATCCGAGGGGGAAATTCAAAGCCAACTGGGCCGGGCCATACCTGGTCAAGAAAATACTTTCGGGGGGCGCAGTGAGACTGAGTGACCTAGATGGGGAGGACTTTACAAACCCGACCAACCTAGACCAACTCAAAAAGTACTACCCTTGAACCATAACAACCAACGACCTAGCCTAGTTTTACAACTAGCAACGACCTCAACCCTTTTCAAGTCAAGTTTCTCAACGTGTTCTGATTTGAAATTGCATGTTTTATCGAGTCTAAGCTACGGCACCTTGCCCGTTTCGAATATCCTATGATCTGTCAAAGGCAACGTCCATTTGCACTAAAACAAAACAACCCTCTGAACTACGAGCATGGTTTTATTTCACCTCTTCAGGTGGATACGTAGGCAGTCCCTCTTATGCATGAGGGATACAACTAGGGGTGTTAGACGAGACAGCTCGCGAGCTACTCGAGGTCGGCTCCGTCAAAGATCAGCTCGTGCGAGCTGTTCTTAACGAGTCAAGCCGATCAAAGGTTGGCTCGACTCGAAAAGTTCGCGAGCGTCTCAAACTTGTGTGATTACATAAGATATTGCTCATATTTTATAAAAAAAGTTTATCATGATTTTATTTTTGTATCACACATATTAAATGTCTCGTTGATTTGCCAAATATTTTTACATATAACCTTCGAGCCTTGTTATTGAAAATATCGAAAAATAAAATAAACAGTTTTTATATATAGGCTCAATTTGGGCTCGGGCTTGCATTAAAGCTCGCAAGCTTTATAACGAGCACATTTTTTTTCAAACTCGATCAGGTAAGCTTGAGATCCGCTTGAGATCGAGTTTTGGTTCTTGAGCACAAGCCAAGCAATGTCAAGTTCGGGATCGGCTCGGCTCGTTAACACCCCTAGATACAACCACAAAACCCAATCAAATTTACAAAATGTTTCGAACTACGATCATGGTTTGATTTCACCTCTCCAGGTGAATACGTAGGCAGTTCTTTCTTACACAAGAAGGATACAACCATTCCCACAATCAAAAACAACCATCCCCATACAAAAAATCCCCACGTACAAAAACATCCCAAAAAAAAGAGAAAAGGGAAAATCATTCCCTTTTTCCCACAAAAATACAAAATAAGCCTTTCTCCCTTTCCATAAAATACCACTTTTCCAAGTGCAAATGTTTAGGACGATTCAAATTAAATTGCCTTCACCAAATGGATGGAAGAAACAAGCGTTCACAATTTTCGACACGAGCAATCCTCTTATTTAATTAATAATGGGAGAGATTACAATTTCAACAAATAGAGCTCGACGAGTCTACAACTTGTCAAAGCTAAGGTGTCAAATAACACAACTCACATAATAAAACTAGCACAAAACACACAATAACTAGCTAGTACAACTTAATAAAAACTCACAACAATAATACAACATAATAATAAAGTGGGTAATGGAGGTCTTCACTCTTCCATTCTACCTTTGCCTTTTCCTTCGGGGTACATCTTCCCCTTGTTCTTCTTGTTGGCCCGCCTAGCATGGACTTCCTCCTCGGAACGGATCCTAAACGGATCTAAGATGGCGACGGCCTCCGGTCTAGCACAAGACCCCATGTTCGACCCGAGACGAGCCAAGGCACGGCCCACCATATTCTTGGGATCGGAACTCCTCCTCTTCGGTGGTCTCATCACATCGGGGGTAGCTCCATCAACATACTCCTCAAAGAAGGCACGGTTGGCCTTTCCAACCTCTCGGTACTTCAAGTCGACAACCTCGTCCTTACTGAATTTGGACCTCTCTTCCAAGGATGGAGCACGTGACCACTTGACATAAGCGGGAGTCACCCATGTCGTGGCAACGGGGTTTGGCACCTCCCAAAGCGGCCGAGTGGCCCACCATCTTTCGAAGAACTCCACAAGCTCGGAATTCCGGAAAATATTCTCTTGGACAAGAGTATCTTGAGCGGGCACCTTTTGTTGACGCCCCATTTGCCTCATAAGCCTTTCGGGATATATGAAGGAAACAACCTTCAAACCCACCACCATCAAAGAACGAGGACTAGCACCCGAAGCGGGCAACCCCGTGAAGGACCTCAAGTGCCACCACGGCACCACCCAATGGATATGAGGACCACCCTCCTCCGCCAATCTTGCGGCCCAATAGGCCTCGGTGGAAGCGAAACTATCCGGATACAACTTCTTCCTCATGGTAAGGTGACGGAAGGAATAAGGAGAAGAATCAACCGGAGGCTCTACATACCCTAGCCTCTCCAATAGCCACACTTGGAGGATCCTTGGGGATCCGAAAGAGGGAGCTTCTCCACAAGAGCCTTCCTTGTCCAAAGTTTAGATAATCTCTCTAAGCACCAACCATGATGGATCTCTACCATGCTCCATTTGCTCAATCACATGGATAAGGGTCATGCTACCATGGCATCTTGGCCCCTCCTTCTTCAAGACATCAACAAAGAGGTACACATGGACAAGACAAAATGCAAGAGCCCTTATCCTAGCCACCTCCGAGACATTAACATCTAATCGGTTTGAAAAGATGTTGATAAGAGCCAACATATCCACACCATGTGGAGCAAGAAGAAAGTTGATTTGGCTTGTTGATAAGCCCAACATGGAACGAAATTTCTCCTTGTAGCACAACCGAGTCGGAGTAAGCACCGGAACACAACCCGGCCACCCACCAATGACTCCAACTTCTTCGGCAAGAGGACAAAGCTCACCTTTCGGGAAAACGAAAACATGGTGTTTCGAATCCCAAAACCGTGAACATGCTTCAAGAAACGAAGGTTGCACCTTGACTTGACGAAGCACCAAAAATTGACCAACTCCTATGCAAACGAGTTGATACTTTTCGGGAGGCGACAAATCCCGGCACCATTGTCGCAATGCGTTCTCAAAAGCATCCATGAAATATTTTTGTTAAAGAAGAAGAAGAGGTTTTGTAGAGATGATTTTGTGTTTCGGATGATGAAACAATGAAGCGCAAACATCTCTATTTATACAAAATGATCAGCGCATTTTTCAGAAAAAGGGGAGAGACGGCTTCCATCGCCAGGCTGCTCGCGCCTCTTTGAGGCTTCTCCAGGATTCCCGTTGGTTACTTGTCTCTTTAAACTTGTGTTTTCTCCTGACACCTCAAATCTCCCGCCAGGAAGCTCGCGCCTCTTCGGGATGATTCAGGATATTTTGTGTTTCCTCACACTCACATTTCCTTGTTTTCGCGTTTTACGAAATCCGACACAGTTTCCATGATGCAGCTTTAAACATACGGAGTTTTCTTTCTTTTTTTAAGGGGGGAAGGGCTAGTCGCCCCGATCCGCGATGGATCGTTTCCATGTCAGTCGAAATTCCGAAAATTTTTCGCTTTTTCGCAATTTTCCATCAAAAATCAAAATCGAAGATTGATAACACGACTTCAATTTTCCTCAAAAATTCAAGCACTCACAAATTCGAGTCTTGACCTCAAAAATCAAAAATCAAATATACTCGCAAAAATCCTTTTCTAAAAACTTCTTTCCTGACGGTTTGAGTTTGAATTTTTCGAGTCAATTTCAATAATTTCGACGCAATTTAATTCACGACACGAGTTAATAGCTCAAATTTTCAAATCAATTCCTTTTGAATTCCGAACGTGACGATTTGTCACGGAATTTTCAAAATTCATTTCAAAATTTTAATTTTAACTTCGAGTCATCTTGGTTAATTTTGGTTTTCAATCAAATGCTTTTACGTGTTTACGTTTATGCGTATGTGTTATCTGTTGCTTGTTTTGTACACTAACGATGCAGGAACTAGTGCGAAGAAAAAGGAGAATCAACAGCCGACAGCGCTCCTCCGAAACACAACACAAAAAGCCAAAGTTCACAAAATGAACCACAACCCAAAAACACATATATACAAACCGCCTCACGCAAAATACATCAATGCGCGTTTGATACGAGAAACTGACCGTACAAACAGGGTTCAGTACAGACATCTATCATATAGACACTGGCCTAAAACAATCGTCTATCATACAGACACTGGCCTAAGACAACGAACTGGGGGCTATCTGCCACCTACCGAACTGAGCACTCTCTATCCTCTCAAACAGAAAAGAAAGGGGGCAACACAGGGAACAGAGGAGCAACAACAGAAGCAGAGGTGGTTACCACAATGGTAACACCTCGTTCCTGCTCCACGACAAAAATGAAGACAGTGTCTTGCAGACTTCGGATGATGAGGAGGCCAAGAACCGTGATGCGATGCACCACCCCGGTGCTGACCCCCAATCATCAGCCATCCTGTCTATGAGCCACAATGAAAAGGACAAGCCGGCCACATCAGCCGGCTCTCCTCCTCTACGGAAGCATCCTCCACGACCGCCTCAAACCCGGCAACCTCCTCGGTCGTCTCTCCCCCTCCTGGATCGACTTCCTCCTCCAAGGCCTTAACGGCAGACCCCATAGGTCCCAAACAATATCCTACAATAAAAAAAAACACAACAAACAAAAAACGTCAGCCGAAATTTCGGCATTACGACGGCATGAAATGGATAAATCCAAACAAAAACAACAACAACCTGCAATGCAAAACAAGGGCAATCCCACCCAAAATCCAACCAAACAAAACCATTCACAACAAAGAAACAAAAACGACTCGCCCCTCTTTTCAAGCAAAAGACGAGTCAAAACCAAAAAAACGGCATTTCAAGACCCATACAAGGTCCGCCAACAAACCAAAATACATTCCCGACACAATGGGGTATTTTTCTACGGCTCAAAAAGGCAATTCATATGCTAATTTGAGCCCAAACCGGTCAAAAATTCAAAAACGACCGCAAAAAGGCAAACTTGATTTTATCACGCCTCAAGGTGACCAAAATTACCGATAAGGTCCATTTCAAGGCAAACTGACTCAATTCAAGCCCAAACAGACGCTTATTTTGTCAGACATAACACCGTCACAAAAGGCAAAAATCCAATTTTGCCCACAATATCTAACGAAGGTCCATAAATGGCGAATACGGGTTTTCCCAACTACAATGCAACCTAGTGGGACCCACTACCCAAGCAAATAAACTTGACATTGCGAAATGAGACGATTTCTCACCTCACTCACGTTTTTCGAGCATAGGGAGCGGGAACGGGGACCAAAATGCAAACTAAAAGCACCCCTATACTCCTAAATAGGTTTCTAACCTAATGCAAGCATCAATTTCACTCGAAATGGGCTCAATCAAAAACGCCCAATTCCATTTTTTAGGGTAAAATTCGCCTTAATTCAATCAAATTAAAGATCAACAAATTTAAATGGATTCAAGAGGAAATACATACCTTGAGATGACATTGTTGATTATGGCACGAGTGGAAGCTAGCGAAGGTCCTTCCATGGCGATTTTTGCGGGTTTTTGGTCGAATGAAAAAGACGAGATGATGAATGGTATGCAGCCTGAACTCGCGTCTTTTACAGAAAAATGCCTTTCCTTGAGCTAGTTAATCAAGTGCCTGCCTATACTAAATTCATGAAACAACTCTTGTCTAAGAAAAAGTCACTTGAAAATGTGCATACTGTCGCATTAACCAAAGAGTCATGCTCTTATTTATCTCACACTGCACCTCACAAGCTAGAAGACCCGAGTAGTTTTTCTGTTCTCTGCAATATAGGTACCTTCTCTATTGAAAAGGCATTATGTGACTTAGGAGCTAGTATAAGTGTAATGCCCTTGAGTCTTGCTAGGAAGCTCAAATTGACTAGGTTCACAGTGACAGACATGACAGTACAGATGGCTGACCGATCTGCGGTCCAGCCAATAGGAGTCTTAGAGGACATCCCCGTGCAAATAGGGAAGTTCTTCTTCCCTGTTGACTTCGTCGTACTTGACATGCCTGAGGATGCCCATATTCCTATTATTTTGGGTAGGCCATTTCTGCACACTGCTAGTGCAGTCATAGATGTTGGTTCGGGTACCTTGACTTTTAAAGTAGGGAAGCATTCTATTGTCTTTGCCCAACCTGCTAAGAAGAAGGACCCCATGTGGCCTGTGATTTGCAATACGGTTTCTGAAAAGAAATCTTATTTTATACTTCCTGATATGCCTGTCTCTACTCTTATTCCTGTCATAACCCCTCCGCCCCAGATTGGGAGCAAATTGGAGGAAGATTTGTCTATTTCTGATATTGCAGGAGCTGGTTTGGGGAAGGACGAATTGCAAGTTACTCCAGCAGCTAAGAAGCCAATCATCTCACAAGGCGGTCTTGGTTGCCTCAGCTATGGCACTGATGAGGAAGTTGATGAAGAGCGGGTCAAGGCAAGGGAGTCCGACTTAGACTTTGATGAGCAAGAAGAGATCATTGACTGGGGAGATGATGAAAGTGTTGATCCGTTGAGCCATACGGACGTGGAAGCTAAGAAGGGTGCAGCTGATAAGATGAGCATCATTGAGGCTACCTCTAGTAGCCAGAAGCCGACGAAGTGGGCCATACCATGGCCATTCTTGATCAACTATTAGTTGATCAAATGCTTTATCCGACATTTACTTTATTGCTTTTAAGACTATTTACCGTATTTAGTGTGCGCGAGACTTCGCATTTATTTTTGTTGCTTAGGATTTTTATAAGCTTTAGGCTTTACTTTGGGTTTTGCGCAATTTTGGGCGCGTATTATTGTGTACTTGCAGGTTTTTAGACCTCATTAGCTCAAGTAATTGAGCAAATACGAAGAAATCAAAATACGAAGATTTTTCGATCGATCGACCGGGCTATATAGCCGATCGACGTCTCTGCAGATTTCCGGAGCTATTGTTCCTTTCACCTCGGTCGATCGGTCGAGTGATGTGGTCGATCGACCGACCTGCACTTCTTTGTACTGTTTTACGACCACTCTCCTGCTATGTTTGGTCGATTTGCGGAATTAAGGGAGTTTTCTACTCCACTTTATCTTCCGTCACTATTTATTTCTTCTATTTTTCTCAATTTTTCACATAATACCGCTTCATTCTTGCTTTCTCGATTTATGCGTGGTACTTTGTTTGTCTTTTCAGGTACTTATTTGTAGCACTGCTGGCTACTGAAACCTCCTAGCTCACGCTGATTTGGGGAGGTTTCCTTTGCTGCGCTTTAAGTCTTGTGAGTTCCAGATTTCCACTTCATGTCATATTTATTTGTTTATTTTCTCGCAATTCTCGTTTCTCTTTTCTTCATTACATGATTTTGCACAATGGGGACATTGTGCGATTTGGTTTGGGGAAGGGTTTTGCGTCGCATACCATTTGCTTGCATTCACGTTTACATTTTCTGCTTGCATTGCTTTTTTATTTCATACTTATATACAAAAATCCAAAAAATTGAAAATTTTCAAAAAAAAAATTCAAATAAAATGCACGTTTATTTTAGCATATAGGTTGAGTCGGAACGGTAGTATTTCCATGATGACATTGCATTTGCACCTGTTTTTGCCAAGCCTTGCTTGATTGACATGTTATTAGTAGAATCATATATGCATAATCTACGAGTTTTCGTTAATTTATTTGCTGAACTTGAGACTTGACTTAGATTTTTGGCAAGCTACATCATATTTCTAAGATTTAGAGCCTATAACTGGTGACATCTATGACCGGTTTATTTAGGAATGTGAGTAGTACTCCTTATGAGACATGTCAAATCAATTTGCATAAATATGAACTTAATCTGCTTAATACCTGTATTGCATTCGGTTTGTGGTTAGTTGACACATGTGGTAGAGGTTTTCCTTTATTCATTTTACCCATAAGCTCCACACTGCCAAAAATAGCCTTTTGTCCCATTACTACATCCTACATTTAGCCTGTCCTTTGTCAAGCTAGTAGTCCATGTTCTTGGGATTGTTACTTAGTTTTTGGTAGCATTTGCTCTTATTTGAGATTTTGTTGGGAAGATGAAATGAAGGAGGAAAGAAATAGAATTGAAAAAGAAAAAAAAAGTGAAAAATGATTCGAAAAATGAAAAAAAAGAGTTATGTACTGTTCATAGCAGTCGATCGACTGCCAACTATGGTCGATCGACTGGAGTTCGAAAGAAAAAAGAAAGAATCAATTCGCATAATTCAAGCCTTTATCTTATGGCGATTTTTGCTCCCATGTATTATTTATATCCTATGGGGAGTTAGTTGTTTACTTTTATACCTGGAGACTGTGAGATTTGTGCTTGCTACAGCACCGTTTAATTTGATTTTGAGCAAGAAGTTGGATGTTGCCAAATGGTTCCGTTTGGGTACTAGCTTGATCACCTGTACCTCCACTTTTCCATATATGTTTTGCCTCTTCTTACCCATACCTCACATATCCCATATATACCTCGGCATGTGTCATGGTCTTTTGTTGGTTGGAATGCGTATGTACGGTTGTAGAGATTGTTTTCATATTATATTGCAGGCATGTTCTTATAGGTCGTAGTTAGGTGAGAGTCTCTACAAAATGAATTATTTCTATCCTCTTATATATTCACCTGTGCTTATGTGTGATATGAGCGACCCGTGAGAGTCCGATTTGATAAGTCTCTACAGTTGACGGTTCAGCAGTTTTTAACGACTACATAACTCGTTTGCATGATTCGCATTACTAATTGATTGTTAGTTATTGCATTAAATTGGTTTAGGCTTTACATGTTGCATTTCGCTCTGAGATTGAACTCGTTCCATTAGGTTTTAGGATCGAGTCTAGTTCTTGCTTGGGGACAAGCAAGGGTTTGGTTTGGGGAAGTTTGATGCGTGTCATTTATATGATGTTTTACATCCCATTTTACACGCATTTCAGAGCTCATTCATATAGTTTATGCTACATTTCTCCCTATTCCCGTCTACTTCCGTATTTTTGTACATTATTGCGAAAATGTGAAGAATCCAGTGAAATCGAGCTAAATCCGCCCCCGAGTATCCTGCATTGCATTTGACGTGAAGTATTCGCTTAAGGAACGAGCTTGGTGCGCAATCCAAGGCCCAAAAGACAAATCCACGAGATTATAGAAGTCAAGTAGCGGCTAAAGCGATCGATCGACCACTACCTTCAGTCGATCGACCAACCATCGGGTTCCAGAGGCTACTGTACACTGCTATTCAGTCGATCGACCGGTCACTTCAGTCGATCGACCAAGACGTTATTCCAGACGAGAATTAAAAGATCGAGATTTATCAGGCCCATGAGTTATTAGGTTTAGGAATTATGTTACGTATACTTTCTATATAACGTAACCTAGTTCGACAGATACGATCATCCAGTTATCATCAAGTTTTACATAAAGTTTTACATACAGTTCTTTAGAAATAATTAGGTTCGAGATTACTTTCGGTATTGAATACAATTCGCTTTGTCATTCGGCTTTGTTCTTTTCCTTCGCAATTCACACGGTACTCTCTGGTTTTATTCTGTTATTTTATGTTCGTTCATAGTTGTCGAATTGCTAGATCAGTTCCCAAGCCGAATTGCCATCTTTTGTTAATTGTTTATTTTACCGTTTTAAGCATGAATTCCGTAGTTTTAATCCTTAATATTATTGTTGCCTTTAATTTCAGTATGAGTAGCTAATTTATTCGTGCTAGGATGTAGGGGAATTGTAGTGTAGGCGGCAATATAATGAACACGGCCTGATTCGCGTGTTGGTCGATCGACCGCCATGTCTGGTCGATCGACTGACCACGTGAGGTTTACCTTCGTTTTAATTGATTTAAATGTTATATTTGACGAATCGAGTGCACGCGACTAGTTGAATGCTTAATATATGACTGGCCCATTAGATCGAGAGATAGGGACAGTTGTTAGATCACCAATTGAAATTACTAAACTATGCTGCGATCGAAAGATAGGTAAAGTTTAGGCCGTTAGTCACTTTACAGGACGAGAGTCAGTATTAGTGATATTAGGGACTTATAGCGAGATCGAAAGATGCTATCTGTTAAGAGTGGACTGAGAGGACCTCTTTATTTTCCGCCTCATGTGTTTGATTTAGACCTGTTTAGTATGCTGCCGCCGAAACTATAACGAACCGACCATCCTAGTACCTCTTTTTATACTTGATTTTATATATTTCGTTAGTTTAAATTTCTTTTATTGTTATTAGCTATAGACCAAACTCAATCGAACCCCCACCTTATTGTTACCTTAGACCGAATTTAAACAACTAGAAATTACGTCTGCCTCTCTGTGGTTCGACCCGACTGCCGCTAGCTATAGTTGTAGTTGGAGATTATAAATTTATTTTTGACACCTCACGACGGGAATTAATAATGATGATTATTCGAGTCTAGTTCTTCAAATCAACAAATGCGGTCTAAACGACCCCCTTTAAATCAAACCGGGTTCAAATACCCATTTTCAACACGTTTTATAACGTTTTCTAAAAGGTCAGAACACGGCACATAAACCGTGGGCTAACCCGCGCCTAAACAGGCCCTCCATTTCTCACTTTCAAAACCAGAGGGAGGCCCCTTACACCGCCGGCTGGCTCGCGCCTCATATAGCCGTCTGGTACAGGGCCTGTTCCTTTCCAACATTAGTCCAGGACGATCCCAACTCCGGTTAACTCGGATATAGGACGGATCAGATGACTATTTGATTATTCAAAAATCATATTTGCAAAATACCTTACTAAGACAAATGGATCATGTTATGCACCCTAAACCTAATACGGTAAATGGATGTTTAATTTCCGTCTTGCATGCAAATCAATCATTAATCCAACTCGACATCTTATACTTGATACTTGGATTAAATCAACCGATTTAGAAAGCTCTCACATGTTAAGTTTAAATTATTGGATGCGCATTCATGCATTTAAACAGTTTTATCAACTTTTGCATTCAACCAACCAAGATCGATCAGTAGAGGCCGCTAACGCGGGCGGGATTGGGTGTCTGATTAAAGGGCTTCCCAATACGTACCTTCACCTCTTACTCAGAAACTTTGGATAGTGGACGACTTTATCCAGGGCGTACGAGAGTCATTCTAGAGATAGGATGCTAAAGAGGGACGATTTCCTTATCTTTAGTACCTATGTCAAACGCTGCTTTGTGCTTCGATTTGACCGAGGTATAAAGTGGATTTCGAACGGGTTCCAGGCATCCCATAATTTCTTGGTGGCGACTCCGAACATCTCTAATCGTTTCGAGACCCTTACCGAGACGAAACCGACCAATCTAAAACGATCCGGTCGAAAGCATTTTTACGCCGCCGAGCGTGGCTTTCAAAAGACCGCTATACGTCCACAGATTTGGCTTGGCGTGTAGGTGGCCCATGTCCACAATGACAAACGAATCATTTAACAAATAAACACAATATCGAAACTGGGTAGGATAAACCTACCTTTTAGCAATCCTATCAAATAAGCAAGCAAACGGATATAAATGCACTCCTCCATAAAATTGGCACCTAATTACGATAATTAAATATAATTACTAACTAATCTAATTAAATTAAATACGAATAAATTAATTAAATAAAACTTGTCTTAAGCTATTCAAATCCCCTCTTAAACGCGCTATCCAAATCCCGCTCATACAACCCATAAAGCCGCCCCAAAACAGTCCAACCACCGCCACCATAACGGCCAGCCACCAACTACCGTCACCACTACCTTACACCACCACGTTCACGGCCCCCACAACCACAACAACACAAAGCAACAACACAACCACACAAACACACCCAACCTGCTCGTCGGCCACTGCCGGCCGACCCCAGCCATCATCGTGGCCTCCTCTTACCACGGTGGACCCAGCAGCCGACCACCACGCCAGAGGTGCAGCCACCACGACACAAATAACAACATACAACAACAACAATCTCGACCATCTACCCATACACCCTTCTTTACCACCTCTTTCCCGCCACCACAACCTCCCAAACCACCACTACGCAACTCCCCTGACAACCCACAACAATCACCGCCCTAGCCGCCCCCGGGTCAGTCACGGTTTATGGGTCAAAACCCCGCCCAAAGATCGGTACAAAAACAGCAACGAAACACCATAAAAATCTCGGTCAAACTCGAGATTTAGTGCTCAACGGTGGTCAAGACTCAGTCAAAGACAGTCAGAGATGAGTCGGGGTCAAGGCGGGTCAACGGTATTAATTAAATAATATATAAACTAGTTTAAGACGGTTTACCTTACGATCTCGAGGCGGAGGGACAAAAGACGATCTTCCCTTTTTCTCCCTTTTCTTCTCTTTTTCCGTTTTCTTCTTTCTCTCTGAATTTGTGTGGTGGGAAATGAGATTTTGCTTGGATATGGTATGGGTAAGATGGGTGGATGAGGTGGGGAGTATATATAATGTTAGTTAGTATGGTATAAGTATATTTATACATGCATAGTATATCGTATTGCATATTATTATTATCATTACAACTTATTATTATTATTATTATTATTTATTATATTATTCCGTCTCATACATAATTGGTAAAAATAATATAAAATATATAATTATGAAATACAGGGTATTACAATGGACACTTCCTCACATATCTCTCCTGAAAAGTCGGCAAAGTACTCCTCTAATAAAAAGAGAGCTATAAATAAATTGCATATTTCGTCACAGGATTACGATAATTTGTTACTTGGAAAGGGTCTCTCCTTTTTCCATGCAGGTTATTTGTCTTTCATGAGGGTTCGACCCCTCATCCCTGGAAATTCTATCCAGACGGGAACTCCCCGTGAAGATATTTCAAGGGCAGCAGAAGTTCCCCTCTCTTCTCCTTTTCCTAAGGAGCTCGTCGAGCATTCAACGCCTATTCTCGACAATAATAAGTTGGTTTAAGAAGGCGCTGTTCTCCAAATTTCTAAACATAAGCGGATATCATCAGACTCCGCTCAAGTGAGCAAGGTTTCTGCGGTTGAGTTCCAGTTTGTTGCGGTTACGGAAAGTAAGAATAAGAGTTGCAGACGTAAGGTGGATTATTCCAACCGTCGAAGTCAGGAGATCGCAGGTGGTGTTTATTTGAAGAAAAGATCGTCCGTTTCTGTGGATTATTCTCTTTTTCTTTGCAGGTTTAGCAAGAAAAATGCAGTGGTTACACGGGCTAAAAAAAAGGCGGCAGACCTTTTCAACTTCGACGCCTTTTATCATACTCCCTGCAAAAAATGTCGTCTCAGTAAATCTACTTCAATATTATATGTATTTTTAGTTCGGTTAGTTGGAATTTTAGTAGTTTAAAAGACTCCGGTACTCTGAGATTTGTTGTGTAATTGACTTTTCTTTAGTTTAATCTTAGTTTATTATTGTCAAAAAAAAATTTTTTAGGCAAAATGACATGTTTCAAGTAGCAAAACAGAAAACAAAAAGAAGGAGAAATTATGTAGATCAGACGTTGACCTCTTGTGGTCTTTAGTTTTAAGGTTGAAGTATGATGAACAAAGGTGGTTGGTTAAGGAATGATCTTCCTTGAGTTGGCCAATACTTTCCATTGCAATTAAGATAATATTAAGTTAATGGAAAGAGAGAAGGCATGAGAGGGATCCCATAAATCACAAATTCTCAATTGCATACTTTGTCGGCCATTTTTACTCTCAATGTCTCTCTTCCAATCATCTTTCTTATAAATCACACAAAACGCTAATGATCTGTATTTACATATTCTATATACTAAGGCATTGTTTAGTTGTCGATTGGAAAACTTCATAGGAATATCGAAATCATGAAAACTAAATTCCCATATAAAATTTATGTGAATTTATAAAATATGTTTAGTTGCGCATATAGCAATTCAATTATACCGTAGTTTGCAATTACCTAGGAAGTAGGAAGTAGGTAATTCAACTCCTCTATTTTCCCAAAAAAGGGGCAACCAAACAACCCTTCAATTTTGCAAATAATGAGATTTTCCATTTTCTACACTTTGAAGGGTAACCAAACAAAGCCTAAGAGAATAAAAATTCTTCAAAGTTTTTCTTCCAAAAAGCATCAACTTAAATAAGAAAACAAAAAGACTTCTTTCATTAAAATATTATCATTTTATCAAAATATAATCTTTTACTCAAATTATAATATTTTCATTATAATCTTTTAATTAAAATAAGATAAATTCGCTATAACTTATAAAGTTTAAATTTCTAAATTTTTATTATTGTTATTATTATATGTTAGTGAATGACTTGCATACTTCTTAGAACTTTAAACTGATATTATTAACTTCGTCAAAAAAAAAATCATTAAATAGTTTGAGAAATATTATAAATTTTAATCATTTGTTTAATGATAAAGACAAAAAAATAATTTTTTCATTAAATATATATATTTTATAATTTTACTCAATTATGTTGATTAGTTTAAAATTCAATTTTTATTTTCTCATATCAAAATATATGAGATGTTTGACAAATTAATGACATTGAAAATTCATAAATAATAACTAAAAATAAAAATATATATATATTTAACGCGAATGTGCAAGATGTACTCTAACTTATAATAATAACTAGGTTTTGTGTCTGGCTTCACCCGGGCTACCTCTATTTACCATTAAATTTTATTTTCAATGAAATAAACTAGGTTGGAGTTGTCTAACTCACACGTTTACTATTTGTAATATATTTTTCAACGGCATATCTTGTAATTATGATGAAATGTAAAATTTATTTTCAAATTATGAGACACGCTCACTACCCCGCTATTAATATTATTACTTTCACGACATTCTTTCTTAATATCATTACGTTCACTACTCCCGTGGTTACTATTGTTTCTTTTACTAATTCCTCCTTTTCTATTAAATTCATTAATCCCGTTAATTTTATCCGGCCTATATTTAAATGAATAAAATATTTCCTTGAGTCGATTGGTTATTTAATTGTTCATATTTTTTCTCATTGTTACCACTATTACTTTCACTACATTCGTAGTTACTTTCACTACTCCCACGATCATTATTATAACTGTCACTACTCTCACATTAATACCGTTAATTTTATTAATCTCATTGCTGCTACTATTACTTTTACTACATTTAATTTAATGTATAATTCTATGATGATACTAACTAATTCCATAAGTGATGCATGTTAATTTCAAGGAAAATCACTAAATTCTTGTGTTTTCTAAATTTAGTTTAATGTAATTTCCATAAATATTCTTTGTCAAAGCATCTTTATATTATACTTTTAACCAAAACTATATAATATTACATTGAGATCCCTTTATCAGGTCCATCATACAGTGTTATCGATTTAAAACTATATAGTATAATTAATTTTATAGATTTCTTTAATTACATTGAAGTCTCTTAGTTTATGGAATTAATATATAGTATTGATAATACGGTAATTATTTAATAATATGAGAAGATGGGTGTCTCTCTCTTTATGTAGGCCTGTAGTCCTGTAGAGTTGTAGTCATTCCCTTAATGATTACATAATTTACTACATAATTATTATGTTTGAAATTCATGAATTTCTCCAAAACTCATGATATCATATTGGATATGTCTGCTCCCTCCTACCAAATTAATTAAAGTTAAAAAAGTTATCTTAACTTTTGGCCAACAACATTATAATGCATAATGCTTCACATTTCATCAAAAAGTAATACTAATACACTACTACAACTTCATTGCCTAAATCTTTATGTGATCAAAGTCATCAAACTTTATATATAACTTTGTCACTGAATACTAGAAAAGGGTTTCTACTATTTTATATAATAATTTGTTCTAAATGGATTTTGTTGGGTCACCTTCTAAATGACCTATCAATGTATGTTGTTACATTCATTCATTTCTCCACCATTGACTTCCTTATCAATCACTCAAACTTCTCTATTCATACAACAAAACTTGTTTTTCAATGCTCTTATAGCTCTAAAACTCTTACATTCAACTTTTGTTGTGATTTTCAAAACGGGGTTGGTTCATAACGCGAAAACAAGATTATTAAGAGAACGCTTCTGAATATCGAAGATGCTTGACCCTTCTTTAGTATAGCCTTGTTAATAAAGGCTTCAAAACGATTTCAAGAAAGTCAAACTGTTGTATTGGTTTTCGGGTTCTCAACCTGATTCTTGTAATGGGTAAAATTAGTTTGAATAAAGTTTTAGTATCATGTAAGGTGTTGATAGGAATATTTCTTGTATATACCCTTGTCTTTGTGCAAGCAAAAGCTCTCAACTTTGAGGGTCAATGCCTTTTAGAAATAAAAAATAAACTTGTGGATAAATTCAATAATTTGGGTAATTGGAATCCTGGGGACCTTAATCCTTGTGGATGGACTGGTGTAACCTGCAGGAATGATACCATAAACCCGGTAAACCCGGTTGTTCAATCTCTAGTTTTGAGTAGAATGAATCTTTCAGGATCTCTTTCTTCTAGTATTGGTGGATTGCTTCACTTGATTGACTTTGATCTATCCTTTAATGGGTTGTCACAAACTATCCCAAAAGATGTTGGAAACTGCACCAATCTGCAAAGTTTTGCTCTTAATAACAATAACATTCAAGGTAACATCCCTAAAGAGTTGGGCAATCTCTCATCTTTGACTTATTTTAATATATGCAACAATAAGATGTCTGGTTCTCTTCCTGAGGAGCTTGGAAATCTTTCTTCCTTGTCGGATTTTGTGGCGTATACCAATGGTTTTACCGGCACTTTGCCTCGTTCCATTGGGAAGTTAAAGAACCTGAAAACTTTCAGAGTAGGGCAGAATCTGATTTCAGGTAGTATACCGTCAGAAATAGGTGATTGTCTTAAATTGGAGTTGTTTGGTCTTGCTCAAAATCAGTTAACTGGAAGCCTTCCTAAAGAGCTTGGTATGTTGACTAATTTGACACAGTTGATTCTGTGGGATAACCAGCTTTCTGGGGTTATTCCTAGGGAGCTTGGAAACTGCACAAACCTGCAAATTCTCGCGTTATATCAGAATAATCTTGTGGGTGGAATTCCCATGGAGATTATGAACATCAAGTTTCTTACTAATTTGTATCTCTACAGAAATGCTTTGAATGGAACAATTCCTAAAGAGATTGGGAATCTTTCTCTTGGAATTGAGATTGACTTTTCGGAAAATTCATTGACTGGTGAAATTCCTAAAGAGATGGGTCTAATTAAAGGGTTGCAATTGCTATATCTTTTCGAAAATCAGCTGACCGGTGTTATTCCAGAGGAGTTGACGAGGTTGCAGAATTTGTCTAGAGTTGACCTCTCTATAAATAGTCTTACTGGTACAATTCCTGTTGAGTTTCAGTATTTGCCTGATCTATCAATGTTGCAGCTCTACAACAACTCTCTTGGCGGCACAATCCCGCCAAAACTCGGCCAACATAGTCGGCTTTGGATTCTCGACATCTCTTCAAACAACCTTACAGGAAGACTTCCCGTCAACCTTTGTCAAAACTCCAACCTAACTTTCTTAAATGTGGCTTCAAACAACCTTGTTGGAAATATCCCGCCTGGCATCATCACCTGCGCGCCACTTGTACAGCTTCGATTAGCTGCAAATCATTTCACAGGAAGTTTTCCTTCCGATATTTGCAAATTGGTCAACCTTACCTCCATTGACTTGAGCCTTAATGATTTCAGTGGACCGATCCCTTCTGAGATCGGCAACTGTAAGGCTCTACAAAGGCTTCTCATCTCACACAACCATTTCACTTCAACTTTGCCTTCTCAATTGGGTGAACTTAAACAGCTGGTTGCCTTTAATGTCTCTGCTAACTTATTTACTGGAGAAATCCCATTTAATATCTTCAAATGCAGCTTATTACAGCGCCTTGATCTCAGCGAAAACAGCATTTCAGGCACTTTACCTGATGAAATAGGATCCCTGTCTCACTTAGAACTTCTCAAGCTTTCTGACAACAAACTGGCAGGAAGCATTCCTGGAGTATTAGGGAACTTATCTCATTTGACAGAGTTGCAAATGGGTGGAAACTTGTTTTCAGGAGGAATTCCATCAGAATTAGGCAAACTATCAAGCCTGCAAATTGCTTTAAACCTCAGTTATAACAATCTCGCGGGGCTCATTCCTTCGGAGCTTGGAAACCTTAATTTACTTGAGTATCTTTATCTCAATAATAACCATTTGTCTGGCCAAATTCCTAGCTCATTTCAATCCCTATCAAGTTTACTAGGGTGCAATTTTTCTTACAATGACCTCAAAGGTCCTATACCTACCCTACCAGCCTTTCAGGGTGCTTCTGTGACAAGTTTTACCGGAAACAAGGGTCTTTGTGGTGGGCCCCTTGGTGTTTGCAACGATCTAGAGTCTGGTCTACCGCTGCCCAAGAATTCTAAGGGAGGATATCGTCTTGGTAGGATTGTTGCCATAATTTGTACAGTTATAGGTGGTGTTTCTCTTTTTTTCATTGGGGTGCTTATACATTTACTGAGGCGGCCAGTAAAAATCGTTACTCCCTTGCAAGATAAATTGTCGAATGAACGAGAGTCAGATATTTATTTGTACCCAAAAGAAGGATTTACTTTCGATGATCTAATTATAGCTACCAATGATTTTAATGACCGATTTGTGATTGGTAGAGGAGCTTGTGGCACAGTGTACAGAGCGGTAATGTCCACTGGAAGAACTTTTGCTGTTAAGAAGCTGACCTCTAACCGAGAGGATGACAGCATTGAGGAAAGTTTCAGGACTGAAATTTCGACCCTTGGAAAAATTAGGCACCGGAATATAGTCAAGTTGCACGGGTTTTACTTCCACGAGGGTTCTAATTTCTTGCTATATGGGTTCATGTCAAGGGGAAGTCTTGGAGAGATCCTTCATGGGCAATCCTGTAATCTCGACTGGCAAATGAGGTTTTTGATTGCCTTTGGAGCTGCTCAGGGTCTCTCTTATTTGCACCATGATTGCAAGCCTCGGATTGTTCACCGTGATATCAAATCTAACAACATACTTTTAGATGAAAATTTTGAGGCTCATGTTGGCGATTTTGGGTTAGCAAAGGTGGTTGATATGCCACAGTCTAAGTCAGTTTCTGCAATTGCTGGATCTTATGGCTACATTGCTCCTGGTATGCTTTAATCTTTCTTATCGTTTCTTCATTTTATGGATTTTTAGTGAAGCCAAATATGTAGCTGTGCCTAGAACCGTCAAACAGGTATTTCGGGGTCTGGTTAGTTTGGGTAGTTTGTTCGTTCAAGCCTGTTTTGGGCGTGTTATTGTCGAGATTATTTTGGGTACGACTGTACGAGTCAATTTGGGTTGAGTCATCCAGGGCTGGTGGTTATGGGTAAAAGTCTATTCAGGAATGAGTTTGGTCATTCTGGGTCATGTTTATTAAGATTTTTAATCTATGTTTCATTTCGTTATGTAGATATGCATGCTAAATCTTTTACCGCAAATTAGGAAACTATTTCTTCTGAGATTTCGCGTTAAGACTATTAACGGTAAGCATAGAGGGAACAAGATATTGTTGCTAGGAACATAATACTCATGTGTTCGGAAAACTAGATCAACCATTAAGACATTACACGATATAACTTTTGAGATACAAAGAGCGGTGAGTCAGATGACATAAGAACTTACAACAATGGCAGTGATTAGCAAGCAATAAGGACTTTTGAGTTATGATTATTGAAAGCTGATATGTGTATCCATGCTCAACTACTGTTAGTTTGTCAGCATATTTTCTCTAATAGAGTAATATTTGTCTTAATTTACTTGCATTTAATTATTCCATTTTCAGAGTATGCATATAGCATGAAAGTCACAGAAAAATGCGACATATACAGCTACGGCGTGGTGATGCTGGAGCTACTAACAGGAAAGACGCCAGTCCAACCATTAGACCAAGGAGGGGATCTTGTTACTTGGGTGAGAAACTACATTAAAAAGAACTCGATTTCTCGTGGAATATTCGATACTAGGTTAAACTTAGAAGATGAAAGCATTGTTACTCAGATGACCATGGTTTTAAAGATTGCGTTATTGTGTACTACTATGTCTCCGTATGAGCGCCCTTCAATGAGAACTGTTGTGTCCATGCTCATTGATTCTAATGCCCAGGAAGGTCACTATAATCTCTTTCCAACTCGAAGCTATCAAGATGAACCCGTAAAGTAGTTTTTTTTTTTTTTTTTAATGTATATTTAGAATTTAAATTTTTTTCTCTTATGCTCTTCATAGTTGAAAAGGGCGGTATATTAGAGTGTCAACCGTCAATTATGTTGCTCTGTATTAGAGTAATAACCGGCTAAGCAATTCTCAAAGCTTGTATATATGAAATAATTTGAGCCATATCACTTGGAGTTCCATCTACGTGAAACTTGTACCTAAAACACAAATTCTCATTATAGACGGACACTATCCGTCTATACGTATAGACGGATACCATTTTTCCTCACAAAATACTCATTTGCCATAGAGTGGGAAGACACGTAGTGCCCCACACTTGTTCCCCTACCCATTTTATTAGAGTGCTTTTACCCGTCTGTCTTCTTTGCACCCGTCTATACCAAGACCTTTTGTACCTAAATTTGCTATGAATTTATATCATTTTTGTAATACCGTTCAACACTTAAATATTAGGGTTTTTTGATAACTACTACCTTTATACTACACGGTTTTAAGAACTACTACCAAAATAATTTTCGTTTAAAAACTACTACCTGTAAGTTTGATTTTTTTTAAAAACACTACCAAATCTCATCCAAACCCAATAAAACACAATTTTAACCATTTATTTTTGAATTTCCATCTTAAGGTGTAAACTTTATCCCTTTAGCATTACCAATACTATCGTTTGCCAATCATTTTGGGGGAAAATCACTTTAAATTAGTTTCATCTAATTCACCTATCTAACGTAATTAAGGTAAAAAAGTTGCTTAAACTTCATCAAATTAACCAGTTTAAGGGATAAAATTAACAACTTAGGATGGAAATTCAAAAATAAATGGCTGAGATTGTGTTTTATTGAGTTTGGATGAGATTTTGTAGTGTTTTTAAAAAAATTCAAACTTATTGGTAGTAGTTTTTAAGCGAAAATTATTTTGGTAGTAGTTCTTAAAACATGGTAATACAAAGGTAGTAGTTATCAAAAAAACCTAAATATTATAAGATTTTTGGCGGTGTTTGGTAAACAACAAATTGGTAAAATTTCACCATATTCAAAGCGTTTGGCAGGTTTGACTCACCAATCTATTAAATTTTAAGTATTTGGTAATGATATATTGAAACACTAGATTGAGCTCTGACTAGCTAAAAACGTCACTATTTAAAACCGTCAAATTAACAATTTATAACCTCACTAATTACCTACTAATTATTGAAAAGTAAAATGGAAAGTAAGGGTCGAACCCAAAGGAAGGAGATTTGTAATCGGTTTTCAAATGTTTAATTAAAATAGTTGCAATTAATTTAAAAGACAATTGTGTAAAAAGAGGGTTTTTAGTTTGATTCAAAGTGACAAATTAAAACAAGAGTATGAAACAAGGAATCAATTTGAAAGATGGAGATTTATCAATTTTAGGAAGAACTTAACCCAACCCAAATTAATAAACCTCTTATGGTTGATCCTTGACACAATCAATCCCCAACTATCTATTATTAACATATTCTGGAGATAAATCTTCTAAACCTTCTTAATAATGGTCAACAACAAGGAAATCACACTTAATTATTTACCGAACTCATTAACCACCAAGTAAAAATCACATACACTGGTTAAATTAACAAGAAGATAAAGCATGAGAGATTTAATAGGGGTAATTAGACACAATAAAACACAATTAATGCTTAACTTAGGAGGAAACCACACTCACTAATTTAAACTCAAGGTGTTGTAAAGAAAGAATTGAAAGGAAATCACACTTAACAATTCTAACAACAAATAAATTAAGAAACTTGATAAGATTAAGCAAACAAGGAAATCACACTTAATAAGCGTAATCAAATAAGATTTCCAAAATTCAACATTAACACAAGAGATTAACCATAGTAACAATAACTAGGGAAAAATTAGAGTGTCTTACAACCAAAGATTAAACCTTTTTGGATTTGATTAAGCAAATGGATTAGCTCTCCATTCTAGATCTAGAATCCCAAATAAGATGATTATCTCCAATTACAACTTGATTAAAATAAAGTATAAGATAAGACGAAAACCTAGTGTATTCATTTATTTATAGGCTAAACCTAATAGGGGTTAATGACCCTCAAGCGGATGCTTAGCCCGTAAGAAGCAAAACAGAGAGCAGGTGGGGAGCACGGTATACCCAGTATAGACGCACAATGTGCCTTTTTGGCTGGAAAGTTGTCTTCAATTGCTTCCTTCTTGCTTTTGGGTAGCCTCTTCTTCATGCTATATATGTGACTTGTGCTTTGGCCTTCCTTAAGACGTGTTTCCGCTTCCATAGTCAAAATTCCATTATAATCCCGACACTCGGAAGTTGGCAATAGTGATGTAAATCATTTAAAACCGCATCCCAGTGCCGTCTTATTATACTTAAAAACGCTAAATAAGGTAGTAGAAATACGAGCTTATCAAACAAACCACAGTTAGGCCTTTGCTCGTCCCGAGCAAAACTATTATAGAACTAATCAAAGATAAAAAAACGCTCACAAGAAGCATGGGTGGGCTAAATTGATTCATCTCTCTTCTCTCACACCCAATCCTACTTATATCACCCTCATGGCATTATCAACATGGCCATTATTCCGTCACAACACCATCGCAAAAGTAAGTGACCCAACGCCTCCATAATGAACGCTCTTTTCTCACGCGCCCTCCTTATTTCTTCCCTCATCTAAAATGATCCTAATTTCCACCAATTCAATCTCATTTTCCCCATTTAACATAACATCCTCCTTATTTTTCCCGCTTATCACTCCATCCCTTTGAAACACAAGCTCATCTAGCATCACGGCACCTCCAAACACCACAATTAGACAACCCCAATAGCCTCCACAACAAAACAACAAAGAATAATATCCAACAATACCATTAATCCAAGTCAATCACAAACACCTAATGTACCAAGTGTCAGGCATAATGTAATCCTCCAAAAATCACCTCATATAGCCTTGGCACACTCTAACCTATCCTTCCTCCCTTATTGGTCTTCTGTTCTTATGTCTCCAACACCATGTAAGAAGTATAAAAATAGGTTAACATTTTTCATTTTTTATTTTTTAGCCTAAATCTCTCATTTTGCCTAAACTGCTCTCCCTTGCGGATTTTCGGTTTAGCATTTTTCATCACTCTACTCTTATTTCTCGCGCTCATTTCTTCATTTTTCCCGGACCGTATTTTGGGATTTTACACCGACCTTGGCCACTTTCTCATTTTTTTCTTAGGATGCCCTTTCGTATTTTCGTCCTAGCCGGGTTTTTCTTTCCTTTCAATTTTTGCAGTTTTTTTTTTCATTTTTTTTTTCAAAATAAGGTGCAATGCATGGAATGAATATATAAAATATATTACACATTACCAACTCATGTCCACCCCACACTTTGTTGTTCACTTTGTCCCAAAGTGAAGGTGAACACCATAACTTGACTCAATAGTGGGAACTTGAGGCACCCCCACTTCCGGGGTGCCCTCCTCATCTCCTTCCACTTTTTCTATCTTGTCTCCTTTGTTCAAACCTTGCTCTAGGCATTGGTTTGATTCACTTGGCCGGTTGTGTAACCATGGTAAGTGGCGGGGTAGTTTTGGAGATTCAAATTGTTAAGAGCAACCAACTTGTGATAGCTTGTATATTGGATGTAGCGTTGCTCCTCAATATCCTCTTAATAATTTTGGCATCGCTCCTTAATTATGCTCCATCTAGCGTTATCCTCCACCCTCATTGGTTCACATTTTGGTCAACGGTGGTCAAGAAAGTGTTGACATCCCTTTGCCATTGTTGGAAATCGTGAGTCATTGGTGGTGGAGAAAGTGGTTGCTCTTGGTTAATATCCGGCATGGTTTCATCAAATGGCACTCCACTAATTTGTAAAGCTTCTTGGTATTGAAGAATCTCCTCCACTGGTTCATATTCATCATCTCCTCTATTCTCACATGCCCATTCTTCTACCTCATCTTATTCGAGTCGGGAAACGAAAGGTCTATCCATAGAAAGGCAAGTAGGAGTGAGGGGACACTAGAGGTTCTTTAAGAACTAGCATGGGTCACTATTTCATATAAACTAATGGGGGTTCCTCTTTGTGTGGCCAAACCTCAACAAGCACATTTGTACCTCCCTCATTTACATTCTCCTCAACAAGCATATTTAATTTAAAAACTTCTTAGGCAATGGCGGTCACAACCAACATCCTCAAGAACCACAACTTTTCCATTTTCTACTTCATCCACCTCACAAATCATTCTTTCTTGATCGTCTTTCTCAAACACCCCACTCAACCACTCCTCAAAAGTCAATTTCGAACAAGAGTCACTATGAATTAAGGAATCGTCCCCAAGGTGTGAAACATCAACTTTGGTACAAGTAATGTGAATAGGAAGCACAATGGGTGGTGAGGCCAAAGAAAGTTCCAAGTCACACCTATCATCTTCATCATCAAAGAAATCGCCATCCTGATTCGGTTCAAACTTTGTCGTCTAAGCTTGCCAATCAAAAAAATATTTATAATCTCAACTAACTACTCTTAGTAGAGTTTAAAGTAAAGGTTGGATCCCAAGGGATGGGTATTGTATTGATTTATCTGTGGTAGAGAGTTATGTCTTAGGGTGCCGCAATTTGGGTTGAGTTTGAGGTTTGCAATCTAAACTACTTAACAAAAAAAAAATGTAAACAAATGAATGCAAAGCAAAGCAAGTAAATAGAGTTTTTAAACAACTGATTAAAGCACTAGGGTGTCATGCGTTCATAAGGGAATCATGGTGAGATCACATAAACAAGTTTCATAGATGCAAGCAAATTATTGTTGTAGTGGAGTCGAGTTAGTTTATATCTTACAATTCCTAGGAAGTTTTGGGCCTCGGAGCTAAGTCGGTCAAGACTTTACAACTCCTACAAGTCGACCTAATTCTCTCTATTCAACTATATGCATGGTCTAACAAGTCTTGAGTTGATTTATGTCTTATAAGTCTTGTTTAATGGATAAGAGATTCATGCTAGGTTGTCAATCAAGCATTTTATCAAGCATAACATGAACATAAGTTGAAACTATAACAAGCAAGCAATCATCTGAACTTATTAAGTAAAGATCTACCCCATGATTAATTCACTTAATCCCCCATTAAACCTAGTTAGGAGACTACTCACTTATGATCATGGTAAACATGCTAATAGAGGTGTCAATCACATTAACAAAGCTAAACATGATGGATGAGTAAAACAATAAACAAAGATTAAGCAAAGGGTAAAAGGAATTGTACCAACTTAAGATGATCCAAATAATAAGCAACGAATAATAGAAGAAAACTTGATGAATGATGAAGAGTTGTCATTTCTTCAATAAACCCAAATAGTCTTCAAATTACCCAACTAGATCTAAGAACACTTGAATGATTAAGGAAAGATTAAGATATGATTAAGATTGAATTGTGTAATACAACTTGATTAACTTGGTAATTAACTCTACTAAAACTCTACTAAAGCTTGATTAAAACTTGATGCTTAATCTCCTAATACAATGGGGTATTTATACTAAGTACAAGTATTAGGGTAACTACGGGCTTAAATGATGATTAAGTCCCTAAGATGAAGAGTAACGCCTTGCAAGTCCTCTAAGGAGCCGCTCGACCTAACTGTGTTGGATGCCCATGCTGTAAGGAAATACGCCCGTTCTGCTTGTGGGACGCTCGGGCAGTGTCTTGGGACACCCGACTTGATCATCAGGATGCTCGGGCTGAGCTTGGGACGCCCGTCTCATAGGCCAGTGTGGCTTCTTCTTTAATTTGCTGCCTCATGATCCGTGGGGATCGTTTGAGGATCCTTGGGGGTCCTTTATCATTGCCCAAATACTTGTTTTATTGACCTAAGCCTTTATTATTGGTCTCCTCCTTGTTTCTTGGTCGTGAGATGCGATCCATTTAGCTCTATATATGGAAGGTTAGCTTTCCTCTCCTACCAAGAACACAAAACCTCAAAGAATATGCAAAGTTGGAAGCTAAAGATAAGAAATGACCCTAATCCATGCAAGAAAGCATAGAAACAAGGCTAGTTCGGGGACTTAGTGTGTGCAAATATGTGTCACATCAAATATCCCCAAACCGAACCTTTGCTCGTTCCGAGTTAAGAGGTGACTAAAACTATGACCTTTATTAATATTACTAGCCGATGTGAGATGATTAGCGGGTCTCACTCCGCTCCTTCGACTCACAGCAAGACATCTATGAGGTAAGATGCCTTCTTGCAAGGCAAGGTGGGGCTTGACAAAATGGCGATGCATCCTAACATTTATGCACATAAAAACAAGTAAGGGATGCATCTACAAAAAGAATAGCTACTTTCCTCATCTAAGTGGCGGAAAGCACCTGCAAGGGAAGCAATTCAAGGGCACACACTCCACCATAAATAATAGTTCTCCTCGTTACTAAGTCCAAGAGGATACAAACAAGTCACCTCTAAGTTGTGTTAAACTAGGCTACCTTTGTCCACAATTGCTAAATGCTTTTGTCAAGAGTCAAGTCCCTATGGTGTTAGAAAACACTATAGGATCGCAGAATTCCCCCTCTTGCCTAGACAAGAAGAAGGGTCGTCCCCTCTCCATCATGCAACAAAGTAGGATCATCACAGGATAAACGGGTTTCAAAGTACATGAGTTTCATTGATAGTAGTTTGCTTTTGGGTTTATTTCCCCCCCATTTTTGTAGCATTTGACGATAAAGAGCATGCCATTTTTTGATGTTTGGCATTTTCAACTTTTGCATTTCTTTGAACATTTTTCAAAGTAACCCCATTTGTAGAAAGAGTACTTCTATTATAAGCATAGGAGTCTATTTTTGCTCCTCATTTCATTTGATGCAATTGCAAACATTTGACATTGATAGCATGAACTCAATTTGACATTTTTGTGCCCATTACCTTTTTGTTGACAAAAATATGATGATAGAAGTGTAAGGACGGTTGCGTGGCATCAAGGGTCACCTTGGAATAAACGGTAGCCAATGATTTATCGCACCACAAGGCACTCTTGACTAGGCCTTAGTCCATGGGTCAAAGTGTAATACTACGGTTTTATATGTCTGTGGGTACTCTATTGAGTGGGGCTTACTCTGTCGAGTAAGTAGTTTTTGACGCAAAACAGTATACTGCCTGTAGGGTACTCGATCTAATAAGTTGGGGACTCGATCGAGTAACGGGCACTCGATCGAGTAAGTCACTTACTCGATCGAGTAAGTGAGTTTTACAGGATGAGTTTGACGGGTTTTGTTAATGATGCGAGATTAATATAAAAAGATGACCGTCACTTTTCTTAATCTCTTTTAACATTCTAAAAACCTATTTGAGAAGAAGAGGAGTTACGTAAGTTGTTTTCGTCGCATTGTTAATAAATCCCCAAGGCTAGGAGTGTCGGATCATCTTGTTCTTTACGCCGTTGTGATCCTTGTGTCGAGGGTAAGCTTTTTATATAATTTTTATAATGTTTTGTTAAAGTTGGTTGTAACCCTAATTGGGTGATATTGGGGGTTTTGGGTGATTTGTATGAATGTGGTAGTAATTGTATGTATGTATGTTATAGGAGGAGGTTTTGTTGAGGAAAGATTCTGATTAGCTGCTAAGACCGTTTGTGGTGTTTGCATTCCAGGTAGGGTTTCCCTACTCAGTATTAATTACATGGAATTGTTGGTGTTGATGTTGTTGTCGTTGTTGTTGATTGATTCCTTTATCGTATTGGCATCGGTTGTTGGTAAGTGTTGTTTGTATACGATGACTGATTGATAACTAACTCTGATCTTCGGGGTGCGTCCCTGGCTGAGTGAAGTCACTTGCGGGAGTGGTTTCACGCCCTTGATTCGCCTTCTGTGGAACCCGCCACATAAGGGATGTGCACATTAATAAACATGGGTTTATCGCTCGATGGAGATGAGCGGGGCTTAGGTGGGAATGACTGCGGTCCCCTACTGGCGACAATGAGTACTTGTTTCGATGGGTACTCTGGCAGGGCTACACACTTTAGTGTGTAGTCAGATATGTGGAGATAGGTGATACGTGCCTAATGTATAGTCTTTTTAGCCTATTTCAGCACGTATTTCTATGCATTTTCATACTATTTTTATGGTATTTTGCCCCGAATTGGCTACTTTGGTTCGTTTTGTCTATTTTGTAGAAATGAACGCAAGAGTAGTGGAATCGTACCCTTTTTCGTCCTTTTTGCATGCATTTAGAGGAGACGGGATTGTTCCAGAGTGAGATACTGCATTTGGAAGCGTCGTGGCACGCATTACGAGGCACTTAGGTGAAGACGTGAGCTGAAATGAAGAAAAAGTGCTCGATCGAGCTGTTTACCAGTCGATCGAGTGGTTTCTACACCCCCATTTGGTCGATCGAGTGGGTTTCCACTCGATCCTTAGCTTGCAGTAAGGCCTGTCACTCGATCGAGTAACTATTTGGTCGATCAAGTGGATTCTGCTCAAGAGTTGGTCGATCGAGTGGTTTTAATCCACTCGATCGAGTGGTTTTTATGGGTTTGGGCTTTAATTAGCCCGCGTGATGTTTTATTTCGCATAAACTTGTTTTGTTTGCTATTTAAGCACGCTTTACTAGGTTGATTAGGATCATCTTTTACTCTATCTTTGACAGTAGAAAACTTTTACTACGTTACTTTTATTCCTCTTCACTGCTACTTTATTTTGGGATTATTATTGCTCGGATTCAGTTGTTCTTTACGCCGGATTCGCATTGATTGTAATTCCTTCTCTTCCTTTATTAATAATAATCATTTGGTTGCTTTAATTTCTTGTTTGTGCTACTATTCCTTTTGCCCTAATTTTCCTTATTGCAATTTATTGTTATTTCATTATGTTTTCTGCTGGGAATTTAATTGCTGTTAGTTTAATTAAGAATATGAGTAGCTAAACCCCCTTCATGTTGGGATTAGGGGATCTGCGGTAGAAATTTGACGATGTAGTGAATAAATTAGACGAATTAATTACGAGACTCTGTCACTATAGCAATTTAACTGTAATTTCCGACCTAGTTGAGTGCATGCTTCTATGTCACCCTTTAATCTGGCTAAAATTATTTCTGGATCGAAAGATTGGACTAAATAGGCATGCTATAAACAATGGACTACCCTAATGAGGACGAAAGTTAAGTTAGTGGTATTTTAGGATAGAAAGTGGACCGAAAGGACCTTTTAACATCCGTCTCACATCAAGTTCGTCTGAATCATTTACAGCTGAGTCATTGGACTACCGTAGTGAACCGAATTCCCGACATGTTCCTCTCTTCTTGATAGTTTAACCGTTTTTATTGCCTTTACTGTTCTTCACTTTATTTCTCTTCTTTTCAAACCTCGTAGTTTAGAACCAAATTTAAACAACCCCCCAATTGTTACCGTAGGATTAGAATTAGACAGCTTTAATTACATTACCTCCCTGTGGATTCGATACTCGACTGCCTCTACTACATTTTAGTTGAGACCGTTAGGTTTTATCTTTGATAGGGTTGCGATAGCCGTGTCAAATTTTGGCGCCGTTGCCGGGGAGGCAATTGTTCAATTTATTAGTTGTTTTATTTTTAGTCCTTTTTAGTTTAAGGAACACCCGTTCCTTAGACTATTCTTATATCCTGTATGTAGTTTCCTCTTATGCGCAGGTCACAGGACGGTGAATTATTGCCTTATAATCCCGAACTTGAGAAATCCTTGCGCGAGTTGAGGCGATCACAGAGGGTATTACCGACAGAGGAAGAGCTGAGTACTCTGTCAAGCTATTACGAGAACGCTTTGTTTGAGGAAGATCCACATTCATCTCTAGTTTCCAATTCATCAGCTGAAACAGTCACTTCTCCAGACTTTCTAGAAATGGCTGAAGAAGCAACTATTGCCAGTCACTCTGAACCGACAGCCGCAAATCTCTATAAGGGGTTTGTATTACCAGGAGAGGCGAGAAAATTCGAGCCAAAGCCAGCTTATATCAATCTGGTTGAGAAAAACCAATTTGGGGGAGCTGCAAATGAAGATGCAGCTAAGCACATGGAGACTTTTATCGATTATTGCTGCTCCATACCTCCACCTGCTGGCGTGACCCAGGATCAGATAAAAGAAACCATGTTTATCTTCTCACTCCGCGATGCTGCAAGGGAGTGGTATAGGGTTTTGGACCGGGCTGCTCACGGTATAGCCGACTGGAATTCACTGGCTTTGGCATTTTATAAGAAGTACTTTTCTGCATCGAAGACTATTGCCATTAGAGCTCAAATCACGAGCTTTAAACAAGGGCCTGATGAGAACTTTCACGAGGCATGGGTCCGCTTCAAGAAGATGGTGCGAACCATTCCGCACCATGGGTTCGAAAAGTGGAGTCTATGCAATCATTTCTATAACGGGTTGTACGACGATCAGAGAGCTATTTTGGATGCCGCTTCCAATGGCCGATTTGCTGACAACATGGGAGAGACTAAGGGGTGGAATATCATTGACGATTTGGCCACCCATAAGGCCGAATATGGGAACTCCAGAGGTAATCAAAGAAGAGCTGCTGAATCTTCTTCTGTCGCTGCACTTGAGGCTCTCACTGCAAGATTTGATAAATATGAGTTGAGAGGAGCTTCCAAAGGAGGGATGTACCAGGTTAATGCTGTGATAGACGGTCCTTTCATCTGTAGAAGATGTGGAGGAGAGGGACATGTCTCAGATCATTGTCCCAATTCCTATGAATCATGTGCTGCCTTCCAACATTACAGGCAGAACAACAGTTATTACGAGCCGAATGTCCACCCCAATTTGAGGTGGAGTAGTCAGAATGTACTTAATCCCACTGCCCCTCCGAATCGGCGAAATTAGTATATTCCTCCACACAAGAATCAACAAGGCTATCAGAAGCCCCCTTCTTTTAATCCTCCTAACCATGGTGCATCATCTTCCGGTGGAGTGAGTGAAATGGGTGAGCTTAAGTCCATGTTGCAGACCATTACAAAGCACTTACAGCTAAATGATCAACAAAATCAACAGGAGGACGCGTCATTCAAGGCACTTGAGACTCAAGTTGCCCAACTTGCTGCAAATCAATCCTCGAGGAAGCAGGGTCATTTACCGACTCAAAATGAGAAGAATCCACATGAGACGGTAAATCTGATACAATTAAGAAGCGGTCTTTCTTATGAGGGACCTAAGTGTCGAAATCGGACCAAGATAGTCAGAATCGATGATGAACAGTGTTCGTCAAGAAAAAAGGGTTCACGACAAATGAATTCCTCGATCGACCAAATCGTGTGTTGATCGAGCGAATGAGATGATTCGAGTGGTTTTTCCACTCGATCGAGTGAACAAGAGGAACAAACTGGTCGATCGAGTATAATTTCTACTCGATCGAGTGAAGCAGATAATGAGGTTGGTCGATCGAGTGGAAAGTTTACTCGATCGACTGGTTTGAAGAAGAAACTGCTCGACCGACTGAAGAAGTTGGTCGATCGAGTAGTATTGATGACGGGAAACTTATACGAGAGGCTGCTAGTGCTCGTTTAAGTGAGATATCACCGGAAAGACCTCGTTCGAGAGGTAAGAAGCGTCCAAAGGATACTGAACTTGATCCGGAAGACACTTTGGAAGAGAGAAACAAGGGACTCGAGATACCAATCACGGTTCCCTTCCCGAGGCGGCTGCAAAACACGAAAGCTAATCAACAGTTCGGCAAATTTGTAGAACTTTTGAAGAGTTTGGAAGTCACCGTGCCGTTCACTGAATTGCTAACTAAGGTACCCTCTTATTTAAAGTTTATGAAAGAGATTTTAGCACGTAAGAGGACTATTAATGACAGTGAGACCGTAGCTTTGACTGAGGTGGGGTCAGCCCTATATCAAAATAAGTTACCCCCCTAAGCGATCGGACCGGGTAGTTTTTCGATTCCGTGTCATATCGGTATGCATTTGATTGATAATGCGCTATGCGATTTAGGCGCTAGCGTAAGTGTCTTACCTTTGTCTCTGGCTAAGAGACTCGGTTTGACAAAGCTGAGTTGCACCAACATGACTGTCCAGATGGCCGACCGTAGTTTATCACGGCCATTAGGTGTAGTAGAAGACGTACCTGTTCAGATCGGGAAATTCTTTATTCCCGTTGATTTTGTTGTCTTAGACATCCCCGAAGATGCACACACCCCTATTATTTTAGGGAGACCATTTTTGTCTACTGCCTGTGCAGTAATAGACGTCGGGGTAAGACTTTGACCTTTCGGTAGGGGACGAGGAGCCGATTTTTCATCGCCTAAGTTCCGAGGGCTCCCATGCAAGCTCAGACTTGCAATGCCCTCTCTTCTATTGACCCTATTATTGACACTCCGGATGGAAATTTGGAGAAATGTCTTTGCTATTGTTAACCCTCCGCCTCGGCGAGAGCAAAAAGGAGGAAAGTTCGTCTGTTTTCCATGCCGCAGTACGATGAAAGCAATAAAGGAGTTGTCAAAGGACGTTGTGCAACTGTTATCAATCAAACTGGAAGTAAGGATGCCAAAGAAGATGACAGAGGAGCAAGGACGAGTAAAGTTCGAACCTACGTGGATTGGAACTACATTCCTCCTACTGTTGCAAATGGTAATTCAAGCTCATGGAAATTAAAGAGGTCGGTCGGTGTTCTTTGAAGTGACGTCCTCCAAATCAGAGCCCACCGAGGGGCTACTGAAATTTGATGAGAATTGAACGGGGAAATGCCCCGTGCAACACATTGTAATAGATAATTTTTTGAATTTCTTTTGAATTTGTTTTATTGCGTTTTAATTAGGACAATTAGTTTTAGACAATTTTTAGCATAGACGTAAAACTATAGACTGTGCTTTTGCGTATTTGGTATTTTGGGAAACTCTTGGATGTGTTTTTATGCAGGTTTAGGGAAGTTTCACGCAATTCAAGGAAGAAAAGACGAAAATTCAAGAGCCTACAAGAGGAAAGTCTTCGATCGAGTACTTTTTGTACTCGATCGAGTGAAAATATGGTCGATCGAGTAGTTTATTTACTCGATCGAGTAAAGCAAAAAGAAGGATTGGTCGATCGAGTAACTTATTACTCGACCAAGCAGCTGGACCATAAAAGTACTCGATCGAGTGATTTAAAACCACTCGATCGAGTGAAATGAGCAATGGACACGGGAATTTTCTATCTTAAACTCTTTATCTCATATTTCATTTCATTTCACCCTAATTTCCGTCTAACCCCTTCCCCTAATTGCGATTTAAACTCCCTCAAATCCCCATTTTCTTGCCCAAATCACCAAATCCGTCACCTACATTTCATTGCTTGCATATTAATCTTCAAAAGCCCCTTGATTTCCCCTCTATTTGTGTCCATTTTCGCGGTTTTAAAAGGGATTTAGGGTTTGCGGGTTTTTCGACTGAAATCCGCCATTGTTGCTTGTTTACTTGAGGATTATTTGCATTTGTAGGTTCATCATCATCAAGTAAGTGTTTTATTCACCCTCTTCACATTTTATCTTCGATTAATTCGAATTTCATGAGGTGATATTGAACTAGGGTTTCGAAAATCCATGTCTAGTAGAAATTTTCGACCTGATTGTGTTTGTATGCCCTTAATTAGCTTGCTTGATGATCTTAATTCCCCTTCCTCGCTGTTTTGCATGCTTAATTCGATTTCTACATGAAACTATGCGATATGGTTCAAGGACAGTCGACATCTTCGATTGTCACTAAGGTTCTTGTTGCTGTAATCTGTCTAGTAGCTTTAGGGTTGCTTAATTGCTGTCAACATTACCTGTTTTGACCACCCTTTCGCCAAATATATGCTATTAGGGTATTTCAGTCGAAGTCTTCGACTGTCAGACGGGTTTACGAGCTTTCGTGCCTTGTTTAGTCTCGCCATCACTTACTCACTCTTTGTTGATTAACTCGTCATCCCGTCCCCTATCACCATTTGCACACGTAGTTCGAATTTGTTTGAGGATTGTTGGGAATTCTATCTTTGTAGAGTCGAATTTTTCGACTTTTAGGGGACTTACATGTTTGTCACATGCTTTGGTTTACGCGTTGTTTTAGCCACGGTTAGCAGCCATTTTTCTTATCATGTCCCTTGCTTTGATTACAGGATGGAGTTTAGTACTTTACCCTCTACTAGTACCACTTCTAGCCCGTCCTTGAGCGAGTCAGTGGCCCCTGCTGTTGCCAATACCTCTGCCCTAGTCACCACTGCAGCTCCAGTTTTCCTTGTTTCACCAAGCAGGACCGTTTTTGCTCCAGCTAGCTCACCGGAAGTCCATTCAGTCGCCACTTCCACTTCAAGCCAGCCACCACGTGTACACCAAACACTCTCCACTTCGCACTGTGGATCGACTCATCTGCGGTTGCAAATGCCTTCAAAGCGCTTTAGTCCCTTACACGGTCCGAGAGCGGGCGGGTCGCCTTGCGTTCCGAGAGACGGAGGTCGGGGTCGTAGACGGTCTAGAGCTACGCCAGCTCCTGTTGCCTCTACTCCAGCCCCAGTCACTTCCACAGCTGCTGCTTCCGCTTCATATTCTGAGACAGTCAGAGTTCGAGGGGACACTTCCCTCGACTCTCACCCGGACTACCCGCAGGTATTATTCGTCAATGTTTTACACCACGATAAATTTTATAATCTGCTGAAGTGTGAACATATGCCTTCCCGATTTTTAGACAAATCGGCATTAGAGAAACTCGGTATTTACGAGTCAGTCTGTACCTTGCTACGGGTCACGGGGATGCCTGGCCTCATTACCATGAGGGGCCACACCTTCTTAGAGCTGAGTCTCGAGTTTCTCAGGTCTTTTACCTTCTCCCTAGACGCACATGAGACCGACCCCGACAAATCGTTCGGTCTCCTTCCTTATTTAACCGGACCTTTCGATGCCTCCGCGAGTTTGGTAGTTTACTTGACCTTACCTCCTCGGGCGTGAAATCGGACTCGAGGAAGGTTTACAAACAGTTTGGCGGTGCTTGGCCCGCACCGTTTCCGGGAGCGAAAGCTCCACCAGGTCCACCACCCCCCCGTCCGTTGTTTTCTCAGACTCATGGGGAGCTCTATTTTCGGCCGAAAGGAGCCGAACAACATCACGAACCGCGAGCTCTCCATCCTGGGCGGTTACCTGAATGTCGACTGTGAGGGTCCTTTTACCTTCAACATTGCCTACCTCACCGCCCAAGCCTCCACGACCGGGGGGAAGAAAGAGACGGGAACCATTGCCTGCGGTGGCATAGCCACCATTCTTGCCCATCGCCTTTTCCCCACCTGGCCACGTGACCTACAGTACCTCACGGGAGAGAGGTTACTGAGTCTGGATGCCATGCTCTATCAGCATTGGCTGACCCCAGACCACAAGACTTGGAAGATTGACGGCTCCTTGTCTGTCGACTAACCCTGCGACAGTCTCCCCCGTCTTGAGCCCTTACCTACACTGGTAAAGGGCCACCGTCTGCCTGCCTTACCTCTACTTTACCTTCCACTCCAGCCTCGACCACCTACTGATGCACCAGCCGCCAAGAAGCGGCGAGTTGAGACTGGAGAGGGGTCCGCACCTTCATGGAGTACCCAGCCTTCCACGGCTACTCCCGATCCGACCCCTACTCCCACTGTTACTACTACTCCTACTCCTGCTCCACCTCCCAATGACCAGACACAGGCTGAGCCGGTCTTCCCGGCTACTTTTAGACCACCTCCTCCCTTTGTAGCGCCCGCGGTCCAGGACCAAGGGGGCGCGCTTCTGATCTGTTGATTGAGCTTGCGGAGCGTCGGCTCGTATGGAGAGGGACTTAGCTTTGACCCTACACCCTCTGTACGAGTACCACTTGCGGAGACACAGACCGATCCCCGAGGGTTGGCCACACCCTTCCTTCTTCCGGTACCCAGCTGAGGGGTACCCGGTGTCAGAGGACGAGGAGGAGAGCGAGGACCCAGAGGTGGCGGTGGAGAGAGCTCGCGCTGAGGAACGGAGGAGGAGAGAAGAGGAGAGAGACCCGGAGTACCAGGGTGAGGGAGATGACGACTGACACGTCTGTCGCGTACCTGTCAAAAATAACCAACTGGTTCCAACTAACTAATATAGCTAGGGAAGTCGGGTCGAATCCACAGAGAGGTAGGAATTTGTCGGCTAAGTTCAAGTTCGTCTAAGTAACCAAATTGGGGGTTTATAAAATGCGATTTCTAAACTAAGAGAATAAGGTAAGAGGAATAAAGGAAGGAGTTTAATAGATAAAAGAGAAAAGCTAAGACAAACGGTTCACCATAATTATCTGGTCGAGTAATCTAGGTCCCAGATCAATACAATACGGTCTAAGGGGTAGCGAACGTCACCTTTCGGTCCTTAATTCACCCTAAAATGTAAACAGTTTAACTTTCGCCCTCGCTGCAATATTCTATTGTTCGCTACTAGTCTGCCTCTTCCAACCTTTCGGTCTAGGTTAAGGTCCACTAAGAATAAAGGTCTAATTGCGTCGACTCAATTAGGCAATTACAATTATATGTAGCACTTAAACAACAAAGACGGTACTGGTATTAACCTGGCGAATCGATTACTCTCCCTTCAAATCATGGATCCCCTATAGTCTTAGCATAGGAAATTAGCTACTCATAATCGTCGGATTGACAATTGCAATAACTAAATAATTAAAACTAAGCATGATAACAAACTATTAAGAGATCGATTGAACAATTATAAAGCAAAGAGAGAAAAGGTATTAAAAACAGTAAATATGATTAAGAAATAAATTAAATTGATAATACCGAATCTGAGTGACAAAATGTAGAGAATAGAAATCCAAGAACAATAACAAGAGTAGCAGTCGAAATGTACGTAGTGAAGTCCCCCGAGTAACGTGATGTTCTCCTCAGTCTTATACTGAAAAATTGTCTTAAACCTAATCTATGGACTGATTACAAAAGCCCATAAAAGATTAGGCGGAAATAAACCAAAAACACACGAAACCCCTTCGATCGAGTAGAAGGATTACTCGATCGAACACCAAGACGCTCGATCGAGCCAGGACAACCTCTCGATCGAGCACGCACGCTTCTTTTGAACTTCCTCGATCGACTCCTTGAACTGGTCGATCGACCAGTCTTGAGTGTATAAAGCATTCGATCGAGCAGTAAAACCACTCGACCGAGCTACATAGGTGCGTCAGCTCTTGAAATTCTTCCTTTACTCAGCTCATGCGTCCTCCAAGTGTAAGATTCCTAAGCTCCGGCTCCTTATCTCCCATGAATGCGTACAATTGGGACAATTAAGGCTCGATTTAGCTCCTCCTCGGTCAATTCCTGCAAATTACAATAAACGGACCAAAGTAGAATATTCGGGGGTATTTGTAGCCAGATGCTACATAAAAAGCAAAGAAATGCGTGTAAAAATGAGGTGAAAACCTTATATAAAAGACACGCATCAAATCTCCCTAAACCAAACCTTTGCTTGTCCCCAAGCAAATATGAATGCAACTAAGGGTGAACAATAGAACGGGACCAACGCATCAGCTACAAATCATGCACTAGAACCAATTTAATGCAACAAAATGACAAAGTGGCAACTGAAAAGTGCAAACGAGTTAAATTAATGTTTCAAGCTTACTGAACCGTCGACCTTGCAGGACTCAAAGATGTCGGACTCTCACGGGTCACTAGTCACTCAAAATCAGGTACAGGGTGAGTATATATGTGAGAGATAGGGAAGAATCAGACAATCACCTAACTCGACCTATAAGAACGTGCATGCAATTGACATGAATAAAGTCTCTACAACCGTACATATGCATTCCAACCATACTAATGACCAAGACACGTGCCGAGGACTTACATTTGGGTTAGTGAGGTAATGGGTAAGAAGGGGCTAAAATGAATTTGGATATGTGGGGTTAATAGCTAGGCTAGCAACAACGGATCCAAATATAGACTGCATCCCAACTTCGTACTCATAACAGCAAGAGGAAACGGTGCAAAATTATGCACTAAACTCATAAAACCAAAAGTCGTCAATTCCCCATAAGATATAGATAAGGCATGGGAGTGTGAAACATTGTGCAATTCTCATTCTTTTTCTTTCTTCTTTTTCGAATTTTTCTGTCTCTTTTTTTTTCGCTTTCTTTCTTTTTCTTTTCTTTTTCGCACTCTTTTTTTTTCAATTCAACATTTTTTTTTCTTTCTTTCCCTTTCAATCTTTCCACCATCTTCTGAAATCAGATGAAATAACCATTTTGCAATAAAACATTCCAAGAACTACTCGTTACTAGCTCAGCTAGGGTAGGAAATATTATAGAAAGTAGTTGATAGGACAAAAAGGCAATTTGGCTATGTGAGGCTCATGGGTAGAATGAAATAAGGGGGATTGCCTCCCCTGACACGTGTCACCATCCACAGACCGAATGCATACAGGTATTAAGAAGACTAGACTCATGCTTATGCAAATTGATGTTACATGTCTTAAAGAGAGTACTACTCACATCCTAAATGAAACCGGTCATGAATGTCACCAGTTTAATAAGCTCTAACCTCAGAATGTAATGTAGCTTGACGACATAAAGAATCAAGTCTATCCGTTCAGATAAGAGAGAAACAAAAACTCGTAGATTATGCACATAAACATGCCAGCTAAATGTCAAGAATATGCCAGGCTCAAGTAAGGATTCAAAGTAGCGTCAATGTTCAAACGATCCGACTCAATTTAAACATGAAAATTTTGAAAATTTTTGAATTTTATATGAATTTTTTTTTTTTTGAATTAATTTAAACAACAATGCATGCGGAAATAAATAAACGTGCAAGCAAAAAATGCTAGAAACATGCAGACACAGATATGGATGCATACCTCCCCAAACCAAACCGTACAATGCCCTCATTGTACCGAAAATAGGGAAAGAAATGCAAACTGAAAAGAAGGGAGAAGTGGAGTCGGAAAACTTACAAAACGTCATATAGCGGGACCTCCCCAAACCGACCATGAACATGGAAGGTCATAACTTCTCGATCGAGCGCCTGGAACAGCTCGATCGAGTGAACCAGTGTATTGGAAGGGCTCGATCGAGTGACAAACCACTCGGTCGAGTAAGCACGGGTAGGGATCTGGTCGATCGAGGACATCATCCCTCGATCGAGTAGCAGCCGCATCAGAAAGTGCTCGATTGGACGCAAAGCGCTCGATCGAGTACTTTAACCTCGCAAAAGACGATAAAAGCAAGGAAAGCACAAAAATTGTTCATAAAGCAGCGTCTAAAGTTTAACGTAAAGCTAAAGAAAACAAATAGTTCAACAAAAATACAAATAAAACTGTCCGGGCTGCCTCCCGGAGAGCGCTGGTTTAAGAGGTCCCGCACGACCTTTCTGGTATCAAGTAACTGGCGCGTCGAGCTCGTCGAAGCGCAGGACTTCAACGCGGTTGTCCGCTTCACTCGCCTCATAGTAATGCTTCACATATTGGCCATTCACCTTAAATCTGTGGCCCTCGGAATCTTCAAGCTCCACGGATCCAAATTTGGTGACACCTGTCACCGTGTATGGACCACTCCACCTGGACTTCAGCTTGCCAGGAAATAGTCTCAAACGGGCATTGAACAAGAACACCTTCTCGCCCCACATGAAACTCCCGAGGTAAGATTCTCTTGTCATGCCATCTCTTCGTCTTTTCCTTGTAAATGCGCGAGTTATCATAGGCATTAAGCCTAAACTCTTCCAATTCATCTAGCCGCAAAAGACGATTCGACCACACGCTTAGGATCATAGTTAAGCTCACGAATTGCCCACCAGGCCTTGCATTCCAGCTCAACAGGTAAGTGACACGATTTCCCATAAACTAACCTATAAGGTGATGCACCAATCGGTGTCTTAAAGGCAGTTCTATAAGCCCATAACGTGTCATCTAGCTTAAGACTCCAGTCTTTCCGTGATTTAGAAACTACCTTAGACAAGATCTCTTTCAGCTCACGATTAGAGACCTCTACCTGACCACTAGTTTGGGGATGATACCCCAAACCACGCCGGTGTTGGACACCAACTCTAGACAGTATGGAAGTGAGTTTCTTTTCCTTAAAATGCATCCCCCCCGTCACTAATGACGACCCTAGGGACACCAAAACGGGGGAATATGATCTTTTTGAACATTTTTATCTCGGTCTTACCATCACAATGGGGTGAAGCAATTGCCTCAACCCATTTTGACACATAGTCTACACTACTAAAATGTACCATTACCTTTTATCGGACGGAACGGTCCTTGGAAATCAATGCCCCGGACATCGAAAACCTCAACCTCTAGGATGCCGTTTTGTGGCATCTCATGTCTCTTTGAAATGTTCCCGATCGTTGGCAAGCATCACAAGTGAAACAAAGGACTTGGCGTCGCAAAAACAAAGAAGGCCAAGAAAAACCAGATGAAGTACCTTAGCCACGGTGCGTGATGGACCGTGGTGACCACCATATGAAGAGGAGTGACATCCTTCCAGGATTATTTTGGTCTCCCACTGCGGAATACACCGTCTGTAGAGACCGTCTGCACATTCCTTAAACAAGTAAGGGTCATCCTGAAATCGCTTAGCGTTATAGAGAAAACGCTTCTTTTGCTTTGATGAGAAAGGTCAAAGGCAGCTTGCCACGACAACGGTTAGCTATATCTGCATACCAAGGTTCCTGGTCAACAATAGACGATATAACAAAGAATTAAAGAATCGTCGGGGAAAGAATCATCAATAGGTAGAGAATCTTCCCTTCTTATCGCATCGATCGCGACAAGTGATCGCTACAACGTTCTCGGCTCCTTTTCTTATCCTTAATCTGCAGGTCAAACTCCCGAAGAAGGAGTATCCATCTCGATGGCCGCGGTTTGGCCTCCTTCTTAGCAAGGAGATGCCTCAAAGCTGCATGGTCGGTAAAAAATGACTTCGACCCAACTAAATAAGTACGAAACTTCTCTAAGGCATAAACTACAGCTAACAGCTCCTTCTCAGTGGTAGTGTACTTCACTTGAGCCTCATCCAGAGTTCGGCTCGCATAATAAATAGCATTCAAGGCTTTGTCTTTCCTCTGGCCTAGCACCGCTCCTAGTGCATAGTCACTCGCGTCACACATGATTTCAAACGGCAGGTCCCAGTTGGGAGGTTGTATGATCGGTGCGGAGACTAAGGCCTACTTTAACCTGTTAAAAGCAGAAAGACAAGTGTCAGTGAACACAAAAGGGGCATCCTTGAGCAACAGCTGTGTAAGTGGTTTAGCAATTTTGGAGAAATCCTTGATAAACCGGCGATAAAAGCCAGCGTGACCAAGGAAGCTCCTCACCCCCTTAACATTAACAGGAGGTGGTAATTGCTGAATCACTTCCACCTTTGCTTTGTCAACTTCTATTCCCCTATCAGAAACTAAGTGCCCTAAGACAACTCCCTCGTTGACCATAAAGTGGCACTTCTCCCAATTCAAAGACAAGGTTAACCTCAATACAAATACTGCAACACTTTCTCAAGGTTAGACAGACAGTTAGAAAAATCACTTCCGTATACACTGAAATCATCCATAAAAACTTCCATGATAGACTCAATATACTCTGAAAATATCCCCATCATACACCTTTGGAAGGTGGCGGGGCATTGCACAAACCAAAAGGCATTCTCACGATACGCAAAAACGCCCTTAGGACAAGTAAATGTAGTCTTGGCCTCGATCGTGCAGGTGGATGGGGATCCGAAAGAACCCGAATACCCATCTAAATAGCGAGAAAAATTTATGAGAAGCTAACCTTTCTACCATTTGATCAATAAAAGGAAGGGGAAAGTGATCTTTCTTGGTGGCGGCATTCACTGTCTGTAATCTATGCACATCCGCCAACCACTACTACTCGGGTAGGTATTAATTCATTTTTCTCATTCTTAACTACGATTGTCCCTACTTTCTTCGGGACTACCCGTACGGGCTTACCCATCTAGAATTACCTACCGAATAGATAATACCGCATCCAGCAGCTTCATTACCTCACCATCACAACATCCTCGCATCTTCCTGGTTCACCCGACGCCGACCCCCGCCGCAAGGTTTGTGATCCTCCTCCAGCTCTATCCTGTGCATACAAATATCGGGGCTAATACCCGTGATATCATCCAGTGAATAGCCCATTGCTTTCCTGTTTTTCTTAAGTACGACTAACAAAGAAGTCACCGATCATCACTAAGCTTGGCACTAACGATGACCGGATACTTTGCTCTGTAGATCGTCTAGAAAGGCATATTTAAGATGAGATGGGAGAGGCTTACGTTCCGGTACCTTTACCTCAATGGAGCAAAGAGTGCTGATCATTTGTTCCACCTGCTCTCCCTCATGCTCATCTAATTCATCAACAAGCAAATCCAATGCAAGCGTCATCGTCCTCTCGGGCTATCTCGCACACTCATCAAAAAGCATGAGAGCCTCCAGGTGGGTCCTTCATAAAAGAACCCGACCAGAAGTCATAAATAGACTCATCAATGATATCGACCGAATAACAAGTGTCCTCTATCATTGGGTGGGCTAAAGTACTGGGCAAACTGAATGTGATAGCGTCATCCCCTACTGCAAGAGTCAGACGCCCTTGTCTAACATCAATAACGGCCCCAGCTGTACAAAGGAACGGTCTTCCTAAAATAATTTGGGTCCGGGTGTCCTCGGCTATATCCAAAACAATGAAGTCTACTGGGATGTATAGCTTGCCTATTTTCACAGGCACATCCTCCAAGACACCTAAAGGTCTCCTAACAGATCTATCAGCCATCTGTAGGGTAATGTTAGTCACCTTGAAGTGACTCATCTTCAATTTCTTGCAGACAGGAAGGGGCATGACACTGACACTGGCACCTAAATCACAGAGGGCCTTATCAATAACCATATTACCTATGACACAGGTAATAGAAAAGCTGCCCGGGTCTTTCATTTTTGGAGGGGCCTTATTTAACAGCAGGTTACTAGACTCTTCCATAAATGAAATCGTCTCAAATTCGCTCAAATTTCTCTTACGCGTCACGATATCCTTCATAAACTTGGCGTAAGTGGGTACTTGAGTAACAAGTTCAGAAAAAGGGACAGTTACCCAAGGTTCTTCACGATGTCCACGAACTTACCATACTGTTGCTCGATCCTTGCGTCCTTCAGACGGCTCGGGAAGGGCACCCTGGTAGCGATGAGTGGTCCCGCAACCTTTCCTTTACCCTTATCAATTCGTGACGTCTCCACAGCAGGGGAAGATGACACGGTGGCGGTATTAGATAATAAATTAGGATTCCCGCCACTTACAAAGACTGGTCGAACACTTTTACCGGTCGATCGACCGCTTTCTTCTTCAATTTCATTCGATCGACCGGTCTTGACACTCGATCGAACGCGTTTTCCTCAAAGATAGTTACTCGATTGACCAACCTGGAGTTCTGTACTTCTCGATCGACCGCCATTGTCACTCGATCGAGTGATTGGATGATTAGAACCGCTCGATCGAGTAGATGAGTTGCTCGATCGAGTGGTCACCGCACACGCAGCAAGTATTTCCCGCAAGAACTCGTCTAGATCATCATCCGAGTCATCATCACCGCCAAAACCTCATCCTCTCCATGAATAAGGTCATTTTGAGAATTCATGGCACTGACGGGATCGCAAATTGGAGGGATCTTGGTTTGGTCTTTCGCGAGTGTTAATCTGCGCGACTTGTTCTTTCAACTCCGATATAACAAAGATCGGATTGCGTGACCTACTCAACATGATGGATTTCAATTCGGCAATTGCTTCTCTTGAAGAAGGAGAGACGGCCGTGGTATTGGCGTAGAAGGGGTAGAAACGCTTTTTATCTCCTCATATAATCATGAGAAAGGAACTCCTTGCTTGTACTTCTTGTAAGCAAGGGCGCGCTCTATACTTGACGTACATTCATAAAGATCGTGCCCTTCTTCACCACATCTTCCACATGGCTCTGTATGCTCTGTAATCGTAGGCATTTTGGCAAACAACTTCCAAAACAACGGCTTATCTCGCAAAACTGGTCAAAACTTTGCGAAAAATGAGATAGTCCCAAGGAATAAATTCCTCGAGACAAAAAGACAAACTTAATTACAAAGAACAAATATGCGCCACCTCCCCCGGCAAGAATTCGGCGCCAAAATTTGACACGTCTGTCGCGTACCTGTCAAAAATAACCAACTGGTTCCAACTAACTAATATAGCTAGGGAAGTCGGGTCGAATCCACAGAGAGGTAGGAATTTGTCGGCTAAATTCAAGTTCGTCTAAGTAACCAAATTGGGGGTTTATAAAATGCGATTTCTAAACTAAGAGAATAAGGTAAGAGGAATAAAGGAAGGAGTTTAACAGATAAAAGAGAAAAGCTAAGACAAACGGTTCACCATAATTATCTGGTCGAGTAATCTAGGTCCCAGATCAATACAATACGGTCTAAGGGGTAGCGAACGTCACCTTTCGGTCCTTAATTCACCCTAAAATGTAAACAGTTTAACTTTCGCCCTCGCTGCAATATTCTATTGTTCGCTACTAGTCTGCCTCTTCCAACCTTTCGGTCTAGGTTAAGGTCCACTAAGAATAAAGGTCTAATTGCGTCGACTCAATTAGGCAATTACAATTATATGTAGCACTTAAACAACAAAGACGGTACTGGTATTAACCTGGCGAATCGATTACTCTCCCTTCAAATCATGGATCCCCTATAGTCTTAGCATAGGAAATTAGCTACTCATAATCGTCGGATTGACAATTGCAATAACTAAATAATTAAAACTAAGCATGATAACAAACTATTAAGAGATCGATTGAACAATTATAAAGCAAAGAGAGAAAAGGTATTAAAAACAGTAAATATGATTAAGAAATAAATTAAATTGATAATACCGAATCTGAGTGACAAAATGTAGAGAATAGAAATCCAAGAACAATAACAAGAGTAGCAGTCGAAATGTACGTAGTGAAGTCCCCCGAGTAACGTGATGTTCTCCTCAGTCTTATACTGAAAAATTGTCTTAAACCTAATCTATGGACTGATTACAAAAGCCCATAAAAGATTAGGCGGAAATAAACCAAAAACACACGAAAACCCTTCGATCGAGTAGAAGGATTACTCGATCGAACACCAAGACGCTCGATCGAGCACTGCTTGCTGAACTTCCTCGATCGACTCCTTGAACTGGTCGATCGACCAGTCTTGAGTGTATAAAGCATTCGATCGAGCAGTAAAACCACTCGACCGAGCTACATAGGTGCGTCAGCTCTTGAAATTCTTCCTTTACTCAGCTCATGCGTCCTCCAAGTGTAAGATTCCTAAGCTCCGGCTCCTTATCTCCCATGAATGCGTACAATTGGGACAATTAAGGCTCGATTTAGCTCCTCCTCGGTCAATTCCTGCAAATTACAATAAACGGACCAAAGTAGAATATTCGGGGGTATTTGTAGCCAGATGCTACATAAAAAGCAAAGAAATGCGTGTAAAAATGAGGTGAAAACCTTATATAAAAGACACGCATCAACGACGACGACGACGAGTAGCTACTGGTCTACTCACTTCCCCAGTTTTCTGGCTGGTTTGGGGACGTTCGTGTTTTGTATGTTTTCTTACTCTTTTATTTTGTCTCCTTTATTTATTGCTTTTATTTTATTTATAGGTTGTATATTCCCGATCCCCCATATTTCTGCTGGTGTATGCTGGAGGACAACGAGGGCGTTGTTCGTTTTGGTTTGGGGAGGGTATTGCATCCTTTTGAGTCTGCATCTGTATTTGTTTTGCATTCACGTTTACTTTTCAGCTTGCATTGTTCTTTATTTTCCATCAAAAATTCAAAAAAAAAAAAAAAAATAGAAAATTTCAAAAATTCAAAAAAATTTCACGTTTATTTCTGCATATAGGTTGAGTCGGAATGGTAGATTCCCATGATGACAGTGCACTATAACTTGTTAATTTACTTGAGCCTTGCACTTTATTGATAGTTTTTAGCTTTGTCATACGCATAATCTACGAATTTCTGTTCAAATATAAGCTGACTGTTTAGACTTGACCTATAAATTGGCAAACTACTTAAAAATTCTGAGTTTTTAGAGCCACAACTGGTGACATTCATGACCAGTTCATTAGGAATTTTGAGTAGTACTCCTTGCATAGCATGTTCATCTCATTTGCACATTTATGACATTCAATTTCTTGTCAAATGCACATATTCGGGTTTGTGGTTGGTGTCACATGCAGGGAGGGTCTTGCAAATTTCCCTTTCTTATTACTTTACACCCATTTAGCTCCACATAAGCCAAAATTGCCTTTTGACCCATTAGCTATATCCCAAACTAAGCCTGCCTAGTCAAGCTAGTTAGTATGTTCTTCTGCGGTATATTTTTCCTTTGCAATTTGGTCCGTGTTTCTTGTTTTGGAGTTGGCGTAAGTATAGAGGAAGAAAGAAAAAAAAAAAAGAGAAAAACGTGAGAAAGAAAAGAAAAAAGAAAAAAAAATGAAAAATGGAAAAAAGAGAAGGCTGGAACGTAAGGAAGAAAAAAAAAAGGAAAGGAAAAGAAAAAAAAAGAAAAAGAAGAATGTGAAAACAGTTGTGGCCCTCTTGTCTGAGTTGAGAAGATGTTTGAAGACGTACAATAGAAAAGGGGTTGCTTTGTTTCAGTTAGTTGTTTCAGACGGTGTTTAAAAAAGGGAATTTTGTGACCGTCTGACTCCTCCGTTTTATCCCATATTTTTTGAGGAGATTATGTTTTGAGTCTAGTGAGTTTTGTGCCAAATGAAGGGCACTTGTACTTAGTCTTTCAGTAGTTGAGATCCGGATGGTTTCATTATGGTCCTGTTAGGAACTAGCTTGACGCTTTAACCTCCACATTTTCATAACTTTTTTTGCCTTTTCTCACCTAAACCTCACTTCCCATGTTATTTGCAAACCCTCGGCTGTGACGGACATTATCGGTTGGAATTTATGCATTAGTGCTTGAATTGTCTTTCATTTTTGTTGCATGCATGCTATGTAGGTCGCAGTTAGGTGAGTGACTGTCTTTTCTTCTCTCTTTTACATATAACATTTGCCCTTTGCTTCATGAGAAAAGAGTGACCACGTGAGAGTCCAGTTTTGTTGGTCTTGCAAGGTCGATAGGTCGGCTATATTTACGAACGACTTATAATTCGTTTGCGTATTGATTTTAGCTTTAATCGTTAATTTTTGTTGCATTAAATTGGTTCAAGTCGACAAGTTAAGCTAGCTCTGAGTTATCATTTCCGTTCCATTAGTTTAGTTTTGAGTTTACTCGAGGGCGAGTAAAGGTTCGGTTTGGGGAGATTTGATACGTGCCTAATGTATAGTCTTTTTAGCCTATTTTAGCACGTATTTCTATGCATTTTCATACTATTTTTATGGTATTTTGCCCCGAATTGGCTACTTTGGTTCGTTTTGTCTATTTTGTAGAAATGAACGCAAGAGTAGTGGAATCGTACCCTTTTTCGTCCTTTTTGCATGCATTTAGAGGAGACGGGATTGTTCCAGAGTGAGATACTGCATTTGGAAGCGTCGTGGCACGCATTACGAGGCACTTAGGTGAAGACGTGAGCTGAAATGAAGAAAAAGTGCTCGATCGAGCTGTTTACCAGTCGATCGAGTGGTTTCTACACCCCCATTTGGTCGATCGAGTGGTTTTCCACTCGATCCTTAGCTTGCAGTAAGGCCTGTCACTCGATCGAGTAACTATTTGGTCGATCGAGTGGATTCTGCTCAAGAGTTGGTCGATCGAGTGGTTTTAATCCACTCGACCGAGTGGTTTTTATTGGTTTGGGCTTTAATTAGCCCGCGTGATGTTTTATTTCGCATAAACTTGTTTTGTTTGCTATTTAAGCACGCTTTACTAGGTTAATTAGGATCATCTTTTACTCTATCTTTGACAGTAGAAAACTTTTACTACGTTACTTTTATTCCTCTTCACTGCTACTTTATTTTGGGATTATTATTGCTCGGATTCAGTTGTTCTTTACGCCGGATTCGCATTGATTGTAATTCCTTCTCTTCCTTTATTAATAATAATCATTTGGTTGCTTTAATTTCTTGTGTGACACCCTCATGTTTAACCTTAAATAAAGGCGTGAATTCTACGGAAAAATTGACAGGATATGTTTGTAATTGGTTCAACTAGATAAAACCTGTAATTTCAAAAATTTTCCTAAACCATTCACAAACATTTCCAGAAGAAGAGTGCCATAACCTGCAATTTCTAACAAACTAATTTACATACATAATTAAAGACGCGGGAATATAGTGATACAAACCAAAATAGAAGAGGGAGACATATGTCCCTTCAAAATATATACAAAACCAAAAGTTAAAGGTTTCTACAAAAACAGCCAAACTAGGTCCAAGGTTCTCTTGCTCACTAGCTCGTCCGTGAACCCCAACTAAGCATCAAGTACCTGTCAATCGCATTTTATACAAACACGAAAGCCACAATTCAGTGGGGAGTAACTTCGAGTCCTCCCAGCCACGAAACGTCATATTTAATGTAACATGTAATGTAACATGTAAACAACATGATAATTAATCTAATTCCCAAGTATTCTATCATATGAATACTAAACTGACCAATTTAAACTATCATGTGAAACATATAACAAATAGTAATCCAAACTTTATCAATTGTAACCGGCTTACATCTCACCTATTACAATTCATAAAATCACCATACAAGAAAGGACAATATATCAAAGACAGGCATAAGTTCTTAGCACGGTCAATAGTCACTCTGTAACTCGAGTCTATTCCACGAGGTAGGGAAGGTAATCGAACCGGTATCTTGGCTCAGCGGTTAATATTAATAAAACATGGCCAAGACACAACACAACCCTAGCCTAAAATCTGCGCAGACCTAGACATGCGGATACACACCACCGCACCCAAGACCCACAATTTTTCTAAAACAAAGTGAGTACCCTAAGGAGTCCACCAAAGGGTTGGCTAGTACTTAAGCTGACCACTTACTATCAAAATAAGCAACGAGGTCATGCCCCAACTTGGATATAAACCCACCAAGTCAGGAACACAAAGGCTATCAAGCAGTGAACATATATTCGTCAAAGACTATAAAGACCTATCTATGATGAAAGCCGAAATACTCACCTAGGACCTAGTCCCAGCTAGTCCCAGCTTGAATACTCTAGCCCACACCACACAAGACAAGTAAGACACCCACTTAACCATATAAGGGCAAAGAGTCCAACTTACCAACATAAATGCTAACATTCTATCATGTGAAAGGCTATATAAATGTCTATTCAGCAGACAATCCAACAGTATCCTCAATAAGTATTCAATACCAATTTCCAACTCTAACAATATTAACCATATTAAAGGTTTCGGGGAATCTAGGGCCGTTTCTACAATATAAGAAGCTACTTAAATCAACTAACTACACATGTAAAATAAAAATATAATACATGGCCTAAAACAAGAAAAAGGCCGATTATCTAATTCATTCAAAATTTCATCCAACCGAATTTTTACCCGCAACCCCACCGCAACAGTGCGGTTAAATTGCGGCTGACCAATCACACAATTGACTGACATCGAATCAGTCAAAGGGACCAAGGCTCAGTTTTCGGCATAATCATTCAACATTACAATTATCGCTATATAATTCATTCTGAGCCTATTCTTTACAATTTCATTTTCTAACCTATACTAACATGTGCAACTACCAATATAAACATAATTTTTACCTTTAACATAATTTTTACTACTAATATGATTTAATTCAAAAGTGTACTCATACTAACTATGACATTAATAAACCCGAAATGACAAATATTGCATGAAAAACCGCGAAACATGCAACGGACCAACCCGGGCCAGCCGTGGGCCAGCCGTGGGCCTGCCATGGGCCTGCCGGGCCTGCTGCCGCCACCCCTACTCCTCCATTTTTCCGTTTTTGTTCATTTAAACTCCGTTTTAAACATTACTTAATCGCTCCTAAATTAATATGCTAACTTAAACTAACAAAAGACAAGCATTAGACATGCATGCATCCAATTTTATCATGTGCAAATTTACTACTCAAACAAAAATCACAAAACATATAAAAACAACAAAGAATGTGACGATTATTCGTCGAGTAACTCGAAATATGTTACCTTAAGCTAGAAAATGAGCAATTAGCACCTTGAATACCAAACCCTAATATACACTAGCCGCTATCTTCGACAATATACGAGTCCCCAAACTCGTCTTCCAATTCTTCACCTAAATAAACAATAAAAACACAATAAATAAGTATAAATACCGAAATTTGCCAAAATTCGTCTTAAAACAACTTCAAGAAAACTGAAATTAAAACATACTAGGTTGTAGATCTCGACAAGAGGATTCCGGAAATATAAATTTTGTAAAAATCCGTCAAGAAACGAGAAAGTTATGGTAAATTTAGCTTGGATTTTATGTGAAAAATGGTGTTTATGGGTGATGGAATGTTTTAGAACAATAAAGAAGGTGATGTTAGGTGAGAAAATCAGAAAAAAGAAAGGGGGAAGGGGGGTGTCCGCGGGAAAGGAAAGGAGGAAAGGAAGGGAGCGGGTTTGAGTCGGGATTTTACGAGTCGGTTTTGGCTCGTTTCGATAATAATTAGAACCGCTTGTCAAACGCAAATTCCGACAAGACCAAGGTTTTTAAACACGAGATTACAAGAAAATTGAGTATTCATACGACCCATTTCCAAAATCGTTTGCCCCATTTTCGATAGAGTTGTCATTTTTCCCCGAAATGCGCTTATTTCGAAATAAAAAGTTTTTACACGGTTTAAACTATTTTTAAACATCTCGAAACTATCAAAATAAATACTTTACCTCAAAATATAATAAAATTATATTTCTTTGAATTATTTTTACTTTAAATACATTAATATCAAATTTTATTTGTTTACTAAATTATTTTCGAAATATATTAACGGTCCGAAATTACGGGGCGTTACAATCACCCCTCCTTTTAAAAAGTTTCGTCCTCGAAACTTAGAAGGAGAAATTATAGTATACAACATCTTAATAATTTAATCATAAGAAAAATATAGGTATCTTTTCAATGAAACGGTGATACTCTTGTTGATCAGACAAGAACATCCACATTCATATCAAGATATAAAAATATTTCTACACCAATAAATGAGAAAACCCATTATTGGGACGTCACCAACAACGAGATTTAACATTCACTAATGTTAAAACCATTTGAAAATCATAAAAGCATTTTCAAACTTTTAGTTTAAAGTTCTATAATAAGAATAATATCTTTACTAATTATGATTAAACATGGCTTAGTAACTCGGAAAAAGAGTAAGAAAAGGAATACCTTATGAGAATAATTCAGGATATTTAGCTAACATAGAAGCTTCAGTCTCCCAAGTCTCTTCTTCGACATTTCCACAACGCCAAAGAACACGGACTAAAGGTACAACTTTGCTCCTAAGTTGCTTGTTGGCTTTTTCAAGAATCCGAATTGGCCTTTCTTCAACCACCAAGTTAGGCTCCAATTCAAGAATCTCTTCTTGGATGACATGGCTAGGGTCACTAATGTACTTCCTCAACTGAGAAACATGGAAGACATTATGAACCTTGCTCAGATTTGGGGGCAATTCTAAACGGTAAGCAGCAGGACCAATCTTTTCAATCACCCGAAAAGGTCCAATATATTTAGGGCCCAGCTTCCCTTTAACGCCAAACCGTTTCACCCCTTTCATAGGTGACACTTTAAGGAATACTTGATCTTCAACCTCAAAGGAAAGTGGTCGACGACGGACATCAGCATATGATTTTTGACGGTCTTGAGCGGCTTTCATCCGCTCCCGAATGATCTTAACTTGTTCAATGGACTCGGTCACCAAATCAGGTCCTAACATTGGAACATTTTGGGTTTGATCCCAACAGATTGGAGTACGGCATTTTCTACCGTACAGAGCTTCATATGGTGCCATTTTAATGGAGGCTTGATAGCTATTGTTGTAAGAAAACTCAACCAGAGGTAAACATTTCTCCCAAGAAGTTTGGAAATCTAAGGCACAGGCACGAAGAAGATCCTCTAAAGTTTGAATTGTTCTCTCAGTTTGACCATCAGTGGCGGCGTGAAAAGCAGTGCTCATCAATAGTTTACTACCCAAGGCCTCTTGTAATGCAGTCCAGAAACGAGAACAAAATCGAGGGTCTCGATCTGAAACAATATCTTTAGGAACCCCATGATAGCGCACTATCTCATCCACATAGGTACGAGCTAGAACTTCTAATCTCCAGGTCTCTTTGATGGGAATAAACCGAGCACACTAAGTCAATCGGTCCACAACCACCCAAACAAAGATTCTTCCCAAAGTGGAAGTTAAGGTGGGTAAAGCCATCACAAAATCCATGGAAATAGACTCCCATTTCCAAAGAGGAACATCCAAGGGTTGAAGCAAACCCCCGGGCTTTTGATGCTCTATCTTTACTCTCTGGCAGGTGAGGCATTTACTATTGTTAGAATTGGAAATTGGTATTGAATACTTATTGAGGATACTGTTGGATTGTCTGCTGAATAGACATTTATATAGCCTTTCACATGATAGAATGTTAGCATTTATGTTGGTAAGTTGGACTCTTTGCCCTCTTATGGTTAAGTGGGTGTCTTACTTGTCTTGTGTGGTGTGGGCTAAAGTATTCAAGCTGGGACTAGCTGGGACTAGGTCCTAGGTGAGTATTTCGGCTTTCATCATAGATAGGTCTTTATAGTCTTTGACGAGTATATGTTCACTGCTTGATAGCCTTTGTGTTCATGACTTGGTGGGTTTATATCCAAGTTGGGGCATGACCTCGTTGCTTATTTTGATAGTAAGTGGTCAGCTTAAGTACTAGCCAACCCTTTGGTGGACTCTTTAGGGTACTCACTTTGTTTTAGAAAAATTGTGGGTCTTGGGTGCGGTGGTGTGTATCCGCATGTCTAGATCTGCGCAGATTTTAGGCTAGGGTTGTGTTGTGTCTTGGCCATGTTTTATTAATATATTAAACTATTTTTAAACATCTCGAAACTATCAAAATAAATACTTTACCTCAAAATATAATAAAATTATATTTCTTTGAATTATTTTTACTTTAAATACATTAATATCAAATTTTATTTGTTTACTAAATTATTTTCGAAATATATTAACGGTCCGAAATTACGGGGCGTTACATCTTGTTTGTGCTACTATTCCTTTTGCCCTAATTTTCCTTATTGCAATTTATTGTTATTTCATTATGTTTTCTGCTGGGAATTTAATTGCTGTTAGTTTAATTAAGAATATGAGTAGCTAAACCCCCTTCATGTTGGGATTAGGGGATCTGCGGTAGAAATGTGACGATGTAGTGAATGAATTAGACGAATTAATTACGAGACTCTGTCACTATAGCAATTTAACTGTAATTTCCGACCTAGTTGAGTGCACGCTTCTATGTCACCCTTTAATCTGGCTAAAATTATTCCTGGATCGAAAGATTGGACTAAATAAGCCTGCTATAAACAGTGGACTACCCTAATGAGGACGAAAGTTAAGTTAGTGGTATTTTAGGATAGAAAGTGGACCGAAAGGACCTTTTAACATCCGTCTCACATCTAGTTAAATCTGAATCATTTACAACTGAGTCATTGGACTACCGTAGTGAACCGAATTCCCGACATGTTCCTCTCTTCTTGATAGTTTAACCGTTTTTATTGCCTTTACTGTTCTTTACTTTATTTCTCTTCTTTTCAAACCTCGTAGTTTAGAACCAAATTTAAACAACCCCCCAATTGCTACCGTAGGATTAGAATTAGACAGCTTTAATTACATTACCTCCTTGTGGATTTGATACTCGACTGCCTCTACTACATTTTAGTTGAGACCGTTAGGTTTTATCTTTGATAGGGTTGCGATAGCCGTGTCAAATTTTGGCGCCGTTATGGAGAATGAGATTGTGTGTTTGAGTGTTTACATTGTGGTTTCATATCAGCTGTTGTTTTTTTTGTAATTAGTACTGACCCCGTTTAAATGTTTTAAAAACTGTGGTCATCCATTCGGGGGTGGTAAGTAGTTATTGAGCAGGTATGAGACGATGCACATGGGATAGCTGGGATGAGTCACCACGTTGCAGTTTTAGAAGTCTTCCGCTGTGTCGAACATTTGTAGTTGTTTAGTAGTTGACAGTTTTGAGAACCTTTGTATTTCCTTTGAACAAGTTTTGGAGTTTGGCTTGTATCACTTAAACTTTATTACTATTTAAGTACGTTTCCTTATTGTCATTTGATTATCATTGCTTCGGGTAACCGAGATGGTAGCACTTCCATTCCTTAAGTGGTCCTGGTAAGGCACTTGGAGTATGGGGGTGTTATAAAGTGGTATTAGAGCGACGATCTTGAAACCTGTAACCAATGAACCTAATGAATATAGGGAGTCAAACTAAAATGAACCCGGGTTAGAAGTTGTAGGAGCTAATGCAAAGGCTTGGTGACGTCCTAAAGTCGCGAACTCGCCCTACAATTTTGAACCGGTCACCATTGGGTGTGTGTCGGGATCGCTATGTGTTTATCTTGTGATTTGTGTATCTATATAGTAACGTGTGGTATGAATCAGTGGACGCATGCATGTGGAGGATGGGAGATGTGTAGAGAAAGATAATGATGATGTGATTTTATATGTTGATTGGTTAAAGGCATGAAAGCATAATATTTTATTTATAACGTGGCATGTTAGAAATACGGAAGAAAGTTACTTTTGTTTGAGTATACAAAGATATACATATATATATATATATATATATATATATATATATATATATATATATATATATATATATATATATATATATATATATATATATGTTGTTGTTTGTCGTTATGCATAAGAGTGTAGATAGTTGGAAGTGTGAGATTGAACATGCGGGTAGTATACGAGTCTGCATGACTCGATCGAGTGGGGGGCACTCGATCGAGTAGGTTAGTGACTCGATCGAGTGGGTTTGACTCGATCGAGTAGGTGGTTTTCCGTTTCGGGGCAGAAGTCTGTTTTTGGGCGCTCGATCGAGTAGGATAGAGCACTCGATCGAGTGGGGTCAACTCGATCGAGTGTGTGGTTGGCTCGATCGAGTACGTTTTTGGGAGCTTTCTGGTCAGGTTCGGAATCGAGGCACTCGATCGAGTAAGTGGGCAACTCGATCGAGTGACCTCAACTCGATCGAGTGGTTGTGGCACTCGATCGAGTAGGTGCTGTTCAGGTTGTTTTCGTGTTTTGAGATATGAGATGTGTGTTCATGTTTACCCTTTTCTTATATAGTTCCAATATGCCGCCGAAAAGAAACGCTTTGTATGCAAGGGCCGAAAACATGAGCATTGATGAGATAGTTAATATGTTGGAGCACCAAGATGCTCTTACTGAGGCTTTGAAGAGAGTGGGAAAAGATAAGGAGACAGGGCCGGATCACTCCAAGATAAGTGTTCATATAGCGAGATTTAATCCCAAGGAGTACTTGGGAACTGGGGCGTCAATTCTGCTGGATAATTGGCCAAGGGAGATGGAGAATATTCTCAATCTGGTACGTTGTCCTGAGGAGCTTCGAGTGGAACATGCTCCGTTCTACTTGAGGGAAGCAGCTGGTGAGTGGTGGGACAAGGTTAAGGTGAGTGCTTTGGAGATATATGTGTAACAAGGGTTACCTGCGATACCATGGGATGAGTTTAAGAAAGCTATGAGGCGAGAGTTTGTACCTGAGCATGTGCGTAGTAAGCTGAGCGAGGAGTTCGATGATTTTAAGATGACTTCCGATATGACAGTTGCTGAGTACTATCATAAGTTCAACGAGAAATCTAGGTATACGGAGGATATGGGGCTGAGCCAAGAGAACGTAGCGTTGAGATTTGAGAAGGGGTTGACCCCCAAGATCATGGAGAAGCTGCCGGTAGGAGTTCTTACTGATGTTAAGGAGGTGTATGAGCATGCAGGGAGGGCTGAGAGGATGGTAGAGATGACAAAGGAGAACCGAGAGAGAGAGAGCCTCTGAGAAGAGGAAGGCTGAGAGTGAGGATGGTAGTCAGTCTGGCTACAAGAGAGGCGGCCATAGCCAGGCGAGAGCGTACTCTTCGGGTTCGGGGTTTAATGCTGGAGCTTCTTATGGGCGTGGCCGTGGTGGTAGTAGTAGCAGTTGGGGTATGACTTGTTTTAACTGTGGCGGTATGGGCCACAAGAGGCATGAGTGCACCAGTGCTGTGAGTGTGGGTTTCCAGAGACTGTCGCAGGGGAGTTGCTCTCAGGGTCCTTCGCAGAGTTATGCTAGTAACAGGCCGGCTGGGTCGTGGAATAACCGGGGTGGTCAGAGTAACAATGGTGGGGCTAACCGCAATGACGGTAATTCATATCAGAGACCGGCAACGAACAACAACAACCAGGGGTCGGCTGCTAAGCCGTCTACCTTAGCTAGTACAATCCAGGGAGGTGGACAGAAGACCAGTGGTAAGCCGTTCATGATGGAGAAGAAGGCAGCTGAGGATGATGCTCACGTTATCACCGGTAATTTTCTTGTTAATGGAGTCTTTACCTTTGTTTTGTTTGATTTGGGAGCGTCACAGTCGTTTGTATCATTGAGTCATGCTAAGCTATTGGGTTTGAGTGAATATGAGTCCGTAAAAGAGGAAGTTTTTATACCGTCAGGTGAGTCTGTATCTTGTGGGCGGTTGTATAGAGGTGTGCCTATGATAGTTAGGCAGGTTGACCTACCAGTGGACTTGTTGGCGTTTCCTTTGGAGGGTTTTGAGATAATAGTTGGTATGGATTGGTTGGGTAAGTACAAGGCTAAGATAGATTGTCATTAAAAGAGGGTTTCTTTGAGAGGTCCTAAGGGGATTAGTGTGTCTTATCGTGGGTTTGTCGTCAAACCCAAAGTTAAGTTGATTGCAGCAGTGACCTTGAAGTCTTACTTGAGGAAGGGGTGTCCGTTGATCTTGTGCCATGTGAGGGATCATCGTAGGGAGAGTCCGGAAGTTGAACAGATACCAGTAGTGGGAGAGTTTTCAGATGTCTTTCCAGAGGAGATACCGGGGTTGCCACCGAAGAGGGAGATAGATTTCAGTGTTGAGTTGAAACCGGGGACGAGGCCAATCTATAAGGCATCGTACCATATGGGTCCTAAGGAGTTAGAGGAGCTGAAGAAACAGCTGGATGATCTGATTAAGAAGGGATACATTAGACATAGTGTATCACCGTGGGGAGCACCAGTGTTATTAGTGAAAAAGAAAGATGGGAGTTTGAGGTTATGCATCGATTATAGAGAGCTGAACAGGGTCACAGTGAAGAACAAGTATCCTTTGCCGAGGATAGATGATTTGTTTGATCAGTTGAACGGTGCAGCGTTCTTTTCTAAGATTGATTTGAGGTCGGGCTATCATCAGGTGAAGATTCGGGAGGAGGACATACCGAAGACAGCTTTTACATCGAGGTATGGTCATTATGAGTATGTTGTGATGCCGTTTAGGTTGTCTAATGCACCTGCAGTGTTTATGGATTTGATGAACCAGGACTTCAGTCAGTTCTTGGATCAGTTTGTTGTGGTCTTTATCGATTATATCTTAGTCTTTTCTAAGACTAAGGAGGAGCATGAGGAGCATTTGAGGATAATGATACAAACTTTGCGAGACAATCAGCTGTATGCAAAGTTGTCTAAGTATGAGTTCTGGTTAGAGGAGGTTGCTTTTCTGGGGCATGTGATTTCTAAGAAGGGTGTTGCTGTGGATCCTGCAAAGATAGAAGCAGTTACTCGGTGGGAAGCACCGAAGAATGTGGCTGAGATCATGAGTTTCTTGGGTTTGGCAGGGTACTATCGACGGTTCGTGAAAGATTTCTCCAAGATAGCCAGACCTATGACAACTTTGATGAGGAAAGAGAACAGGTTTTGTTGGGATGAAAGTTGTGAGACGGCGTTCTAAACCTTAAAGGAGCGTTTGGGATGAACGTTGTGATAAGGTGTATACAGATGCTTCCAAGAATGGGTTGCGTTGTGTGCTGATGCAGAATGGGAAAGTGATTGCTTATGCTTCTAGACAACTGAAGCCTTATGAGGAGAACTATCCGACACATGATCTGGAATTGGGTGCAGTTGTGTTTGCTCTCAAGATTTGGAGGCATTATCTTTATGGGGTGACCTTTAAGGTGTTTTCAGATCACAAGAGTCTCAAGTATATCTTCATTCAAAAGGAGTGGAACATGAGACAGAGGAGGTGGATGGAGCTGATTGAGGATTATGACATGGATATTATATACCATGAAGGGAAAACTAATGTGGTTGCAGATGCTTTGAGCATGAAGTGTGTGCATTCTCTTTGCACAGCTATGTCTTTGATGAGGTTGAGAGATGAGGTGGGGAAGTTGGGGATACATATGATACAGAAAGGGGATGCTATAGGGGATTTGACAGTGGAGCAAGATCTTTATGATGATATTCGCAGGAAATAGGTGTTGGATCCTAAGATTGAGGAGTGGAGAGCTGGAGTAGAGAAAGGGACGGTGTCTAGATTCTCTATTCATACAGATGGCATTGTGAGATTCGATAGGAGATGGTATGTTCCTAGTGATGTGGAGTTGAAAAAGATAATCATGACAGAGGCTCATTGCACACCATATTCGGTACATCCAGGCGGTGACAAGCTATATAAAGATTTAAAGAAGACTTTCTGGTGGTCTGGGATGAAAAAGGAAACAGCTGAGTTTGTGGCTCGTTGTTTGACATGTTAGAGAGTGAAAGGGGAGCAGCGACGGACACAAGGTATGATTCAGTCTCTTGAGGTACCTGGGTGGAAATGCGAGTCCATTTCTATGGATTTTATAGTGGGTTTGTCGAGGAGTCAGCTGGGTAACAACATGATATGGGTTATAGTGGATCGTCAGACCAAGTCAGCTCATTTTGTGCCGATGAAAGATACATGGACCAAGATACAGTTAGCTTTGGCTTATAGGAAGCACGTGGTTCTTTTGCATGGGGTGCCTAAGGATATAGTGTCTGATAGAGATGCGAGGTTCATATCACGGTTTTGAAAAGAGTTGCAGGAGTTGATGGGAACTACCTTAAAGATGAGTACTGTGTTTCATTCTGCGACAGATGGCCAGACAGAGAGGACCATCAAGACTTTAGAGGACATGTTGCGAGTTTGTGTTATGGATTTTGGTGGTAGCTGGGAACAGAGATTGGACCTAATTGAGTTTTCTTACAATAACAACTATCACACTAGTATAGGCATGGCATCGTTTGAGGCTTTATATGGGAGGAGATGTAGGAGTTCAATTTGTTGGGATGATAGAGCAGAGGCACTGGTTTTAGGGTCAGAGATGGTACAGGAAATGGTTGAACAGGTTAAGCTGATCAGACAAAAGATGAGAGCGGCCCAGGATCGACAAAAGAGTTATGCAGATTTTGTTGGAATATGTGTCCTCCGACAATAATGTGATCACGACTGTTGATCATGATGATCACATGTTTAAGTCTCATTATAAAGAATACAATTGGGAAGTAATATTTTACTGTCAACTGATCAACATATATCGGTAATGATTGGCTGACTAGAGTTTGACATTACTGTCGTGCGACGGTGGTGATCAGTTGATCCCCTAGGCTATACTAGGATTTATTTTATGCTTGCATTTTATTTTATGTCACATGCATTGCTAAATCGCCATAACTAAAACACGCATCATCTTCTTTCATCGAGTTTATCGACCGTGTCAATTAGAATTATCGTAGTTCACCGCTTTAGTTCACTTAAAACATGATAGATAATAAATTGACATGACCTCTCGCTAAAACAATTAATTGAGACATAGCCTTACCAAATAGTAGAAACCATGAAAACCTATTTCGCGAGGGAGTGCACTCGGCCCTACCGGGGTACAAAACTTGTTACGTAGGGGAAGTGGGTGATAAATGTCTATCCACCGAATTCATGTTGATAAGGGATGAATCGGCCCTACCGTGCCCGAGTTGATGTGGATTTGGATCATGGACACATTTATTCGAAATTTGGATTGAACTCAACAAAAGTTTTTCGATAAGGGTTTCATCGGCCATACCGTGCCCTTGTCGGATGTGTTTTGGGCTATAGATAATTATTAGAGTAATTTTATAGACCAAGAGTTCTAAAAGTAGAATCGATTAAACGTTAATCCACCGAGTTATATTGATAAAGGATGAATCGGCCCTACCGTGCCTAAGTCGATATGAATTTGGGTCTTGGAATCATTTATCTAGTTGGGTAGAGGTCACTAGAAAAATGCATAAAACTTGTTTAAATTATAATTTTTACGAGTATTATTATTAAAACGACATTTGTTTTACTCCTTTGTTTTGTAGACCACTTCTTTTTTCTCATAACAAATGGCAACACCAACCCCTATTGCAACGCCTCTCACTAGTTCATCATGGCTCCGATCCTTCATGGATCGATGTAAACTTGAAAAGAATGGGTCAAATTTCTCCGATTGGGATGCCCAACTCAAATTGGCCGCCCAAGGTGACGACAAGCTTCGTTACCTTACCGAGGCCTCTCCTCCCGAACCTACTACTAGGTCGACCGCCGCCACTAGGGAAGCATATGAGGCTTACCAAAAGGAGTCCGCCGCAATGAAAAATGTCTTGATATTTGCGATGGAGGCGGACCTCCAAAGGAGAGCCTTTAAAATGGGCAATGCTAATGAGATTTACTCCAAACTTGTGACAATGTTTTCACAAACTCCGCGGATCGTCCAATATGAGGCGGCCGCGACATTCTTTGATCTCGACTTCAAAGAGGGCCAAAAGGTTAGCCCTCATGTGCTCAAACTTATGGAGCTTATCGAGACCTTGAAGATTCAGAAGGTTGAAATCCCCAAAGAACTCATTGTAGATAGGATTCTACACTCCTTGTCCAAAGTCAAAGCGTATGTTCAAGTCCTGGTGAATTTTAACATGCAAGACAAGGATGTGTCTCTTGAAGAATTGCACAAGTTACTTGTGCAAGCCGAGAGGGACATGGGGTTAAATGTGAACCCTCCAAAGGATGTGCTTAACATAAGCCCTAAGAGTAAGGGGAAGTTCAAGAAGAATGGGAGGAAGGGTAAAAAGCAAGCTCCCACATTCACCAAAGCTAAGACTTGTGAAGCTAGCACTTCAAAAATCAAGAAGGGTCCTCTTGATAAATGCCATTATTGTAATGGTATGGGACATTGGAAAAGAAATTGTTCCAAATACCTTGGTGATATTAAAGCTGGAAAGATCACTCCAGTAGGTAAATGACTATCCTTCTTTTATGTTTCTAATTCAACTATGGTATTATGATGCAAAGTTGTGATAATGTATCCCCCTTTTTATTGTAAATAGGGCCTCCACCAAGCAAAGACAAGGGAAAGGAAAAGCAAGCATGAGAAACCATCAAGAAGCTAGGGATAGCTTTCATGGAGCTTTGCTTTTCATTGTCTTATTTTAAATTATGTTTTGAATTTTAGAACCTTAAGTTTCCGTGTTCGACATGGAAAGGTATTTTGGATAATGGGTTGTATTTGGATAATGGTGACTTGGTTTGCAACCCAAGTCACCCGTTTTATCATTTTATCCTTTTATTCTAAAATTCATGTTTAAATGCTTGTTCTTAGAAACATATAACTTAAAGTGATCTAATAGACAAATATAATGACGGGTTTCATTACATGTCCACATGCTTAAGGCTTGTGTATGATCATTTATAAAGTGATTTTGAGTCTATGAACTCTATCAAAAGAAAGTCAATCACCAAGTACACTTACGAAATCTAAAACTATTAGTCAACCTAAGAGATAGTTCTCCTTATACTTCAAATTTATTATTTGTGTCTCATATGCTATCTTTGAATCTCTAGTGTATTTATTCTAAAGATAGAGTGGGAGAAAAATGAGGACACAAACTCACACCAAGATAAGATTGTGTAGATGAGATCTACGCAAGAGAGAATGATTTGAATGAAGGTATATCTATTTACATAGTATACCAAATAGATTAGATCTATGGTCTCAAGTATGTTCTATATGACAAAAGAGACCAAGTGAAGTAATCGCAAGAATATATTCTTATGATAACTACACGAGGAGACCAAAAGAAAGTTTTGGAACAAAATGACTAATGTAAAGTCTTAACAAGAGTTTTTTGACTAAGTTTATGATAAATTTTGACCAATAGTTTCAACCTTGAGATTTACTTAAGAGCCTAAATGAATCAATGTAACATCCTAGTAATAAGCGATATTTATGACTAGAGGTTGCAAGGATTGATATACCGATATCTTCAATAGCCAAAGTTTTAAACCACGCAGATGTCATTACTTAACCTCATTATGAAAATGAATTGGTTAAACATCCTTCTAAAAGGGATATTTTGAAGGATGTGTATTAGATATTACTTATATTTAATAAATGACATTGCCACACATCATTATGACATGAGTGTGTTAGAGATTTAAAATCTCTTTCCATAAGGTTAAAATGAGACCTCTTCAAAATAGGAATTTTGAAAGGATATGATGGGAACATATATGGTTTCATCTTAATAACTTTGCAAAGCAACATACATTCCAAATTTTGAAATGTGTTCTATTGAGTAATCAATTTCGAAACATGTGGAATTAAGTGGGAGCATTAGAAATTATCATGTGAAGACATGGAATTTAGTGGGAGCTATCATCCTTTGAATGTTTACAACTCACCACTCATTAAAGAATGACGAGCTAATACCTTCCTTCATAGAGGAAGTTTTGAGTTTTCAATTCTGGATGAAAATGGACTATGATGAATCCAATTACATCAAGGGATGTTGGATAAGTATTGGGAGATACACATCGAATCAACAGAAACATAGGTTATTCATGTAGATGAAAATGGAATTGCCATTAGCAGTCATGGTCGTTCATTGAACCTATGAACGGTTGATCTCATGATTAAAAGTTACTAATGTTTCCGCCATTAGAATAATCATGCACATGTCCAATGGTGAATCATATGCATAAGAGCATGATGATTCATTGGCAAGCCATAACAGAAACGTCATGAATTCTCAAGTAGAATCCGATGAGCGATTTCGGTGTTTGACGGAATACTCTATTATGTGTTAAGAGGTTGCACATATTATAGAAAGTTCGAACACACGTAAAGATTTATGAAAATCCTAAACTTTTCAAATCAAAAGGGGAAATAAGAGGTTATTGGAAGGATAATTAGTTGAATAAGAAGTTACTCAAAACTAATCCTTCCTAATATGCTAGAACTTGTGAGAAGTGCTAGACCAATCGTCTTGGCAAATTGTTGTAAGACTCTACAAAACATATACCTAGTGCATTGTGTGTGGATGGAGTACTTGATTAGTACAAGTTATATCATTCATCACAAATTCGTTCGTTATGTGATAATCGATAAGGAAGTTCTTTCAAGTTAAAGAACCGAAACCAAGGTCGGGAACCTTAAATTGTACTTGGTAAGGTCCATGCTATGAGAAGATAACATGAAAGTAAAGGAAAATGCAAGTGTAAGAAGTTTGAACACATGGACACATGGCATGTTAAACTTCTATTGCAATCAATAAGTGTTTTCACTTACGATATACATTACAAGGTTGAAATATGGTATTGAATACCCGAGTGTGATGTCAACATTTGTCGTTTGAAATATTATTATTAACTCACCTTGTACATTGTAATATCCAAATGGGTTGTGGAGACAATTGAACCCCGTTAAAGTGAACATGGATTAACATTGTATTTGCCCATAGTTACTTACATGAGGTGACGTCTCGAAGTGACTAGAGTGTGATACGATTGATGGCAAGTTCAAGTGCCATAGAGTCATGTGAGATGACTAGTCGATCACATAGGCAGACTGTTAGGAACATTTTGTCGGGCCTAATGACCGCTTATAGAGTTCTGGCAAATTTATATAGCCTAGTCGTGGCGAGAGCTACTATAGTATTCGAATGAGTCGATTCTTTTGACTAAAGACTATTCGCCTAAGATGACACAGTTTCAGATTAACTTTGATTTGTGTTACTACGACCTTCGTAAATGGGGTCAAATGGGCATATTTTGGGTTATGATGGCTGTGGCTAGTCGAAGGGAATGAGTGCGATAGGAATTATCCATCCCTAGTCAGGGTTATAACAATATCTCAGGGTCACTCGAGGAGTAATGAACTGGAAGTGGCCACGCTCGGAAGGTATCTATGATAGATAAATCCGGTCAATCAGTTATTCTCCAGATCGAGGAAACCACTCTCGATATGATCACTTGCAAGTACGACCTGAAAGACACCTTGCATTGAGTGGGAGATAGTAATAGGACAAGAGAATTGGTGACGCACACTTGTCGAGGACAAGTGGGAGATTGTTGGAATATGTGTCCTCCGACAATAATGCGATCACGATCATGATCATGATGATCACATGTTTAAGTCTCATTATAAAGAATACAATTGGGAAGTAATATTTTACTGTCAACTGATCAACATATATCGGTAATGATTGGTGACTAGAGTTTGACATTACTTCATAGATGCGACGGTGGTGATCAGTTGATCCCCTAGGTCATACCTATAGGGCAACACTCTTAATTGATCATTTAATTAATCGTATAACATTACGAGTTAATTAAATTACTTGAAAATTGACGGACGATTTTGGAAGTAAAAATTTACGTATCACATTGAAATTTGATTAAATGAGATAAGGTCTGAGTAATCGAATTGTATCATTACTCAGATGAAATTATTGTTTAAGGAAACAATTAAATTTGAATGAATTATTATAAATACAATTTATTGTGATTTATAATTGGAGAAATATTTTGGTACAAGTAATTATGAATTACTAAGTTGATTTTTGTATATGACGTATTTTTATTAATACGTTGATTTTTAACATGTTAAAAATACATAAAAAATTTATGTTACATATGACATGTGACATATTGACAAATTGACAAAAATAATATGGAATCCATATTATCTTATGTACCGAAATTAAGTGGGGCTTAGGCTAAATATTGTGTTTATATTATAAGTGGTAAACATAATGATTACTTGCTTTAGTAGCCATGCAACCCTAGTTTACCTTGTGAAGATAAACAAAGGCATGCATTGGCTCCCTTTGCCCCTCCTTCCCACCGGTTTTTGAGATGAAAAACCATTTTGGTTTTTCATCTTATTTTCACCTAATAATACACTAAAAGGTAGTTAGTGCAATTCATTCTTTACTCATCCAAAATAAGAATTCTAGAGAAAAAAAAACTCTCTTCTTCTTCCTCCCAAAACCGAAAATATTAAGTGTCGTATAATATTTTTGGGTCATTTTTCTACAAGATTAATATTGTACTGGTAACTATAATATTAATTTTAATCAAGAGTAAGCTTTGGGTATAAATCCTTGGGAGAGATCCTACACTTGGGTCTTTGTTCATCCAAAAGAGAAAGCTCAAGAACAAGAGAGAAAGGTGATCTCTCTTGTGCCCTATAAACCGAAAATACAATGTAAGAATATTGTTTCTTCCTTATTTTGTTTTAAAGTTTGCATGCATAAAATCAATCATTAATTTTCTGACAAATTAAATCATAACATATATGAATATGTAAGTATATAGATCTACTTTTCCTTCAGATTTACACCGTCGCGACATAGATTTTCAGGTTGGGGACAAGGTTCTTTTGAAAGTGTCTCCTATGCGTGGGGTCATGAGATTTGGGAAGAAAGGGAAGCTGAGCCATAAGTTTATAGGACCATATGAGATTTTGGATCGTGTGGGTGAGGTTGCTTACCTGTTAGCTTTACCAGCTGCTTTGGACAGAGTGCATAATGTGTTTCATGTGTCTCAGTTGCGGAAGTATGTGAGTGATCCTTCACATGTGTTAGATGTAGAGAACATCGAGTTAGATGAGTCCTTGTCTTATCTTGAGGTGCCGAAACAGATTCTTGATCGCAAGGTTAGGAAACCAAGACATGGGGAAATAGTCTTGCTTAAGGTTCTTTGGTCTAACCATGAGGTTGAGGAGGCTACTTGGGAGGCGGAGGAAGCTATGAGGGAGCGGTATCCGCCTCTTTTTGATCAGGTATGTGTGGTTACGGGGACGTAACCATGTTTCTTTTAGGGGGGTAGGAGATGGTCGCATAGAGTTTTTGCTTGTTTTATGTTAGTTTAGTACAGTTAGTAGTTGTTCTGAGTCGGGTTGAGTGTTGTTTGGGAGGTGTGTTTTGAGTTTTATGTTTAGTTTCGGTCATGTTGTTGTGTCGGGAGGAATTTATTATGTTTTGTTTTTGTTTATGAGTTGAACTTCGGGGACGAAGTTCATTTTAAGGAGGGAAGACTGTAATACTTTGGTTTTCTATGTCTGTGGGTGCTCTATCGAGCGGGGATTACTCTGTCGAGTAAGTAGTTTTTGACGCAAAACAGTAGACTGCCTGTAGGGTACTCGATTGAGTAAGTTGGGGACTCGATCGAGTAAGGGGCACTCGATCGAGTAAGTCACTTACTCGATTGAGTAAATGAGTTTTACGGGCTGAGTTTGACGGGTTTTGTTAATGATGCGAGATTAATATAAAAAGATGACCGTCACTTTTCTTAATCTCTTTTAACATTCTAAAAATCTATTTGAGAAGAAGAGGAGTTACGTAAGTTGTTTTCGTCGCATTGTTAATAAATCCCCAAGGCAAGGAGTGTCGGATCATCTTGTTCTTTACGCCGTTGTGATCCTTGTGTCGAGGGTAAGCTTTTTATATAATTTTTATAATGTTTTGTTAAAGTTGGTTGTAACCCTAATTGGGTGATATTGGGGGTTTTGGGTGATTTGTATGAATGTGGTAGTAATTGTATGTATGTATGTTATAGGAGGAGGTTTCGTTGAGGAAAGACTCTGATTAGCTGCTAAGACCGTCTGTGGTGTTTTCATTCCAGGTAAGGTTTCGCTACTCAGTATTAATTACATGGCATTGTTGGTGTTGATGTTGTTGTCGTTGTTGTTGATTGATTCCTTTATCGTATTGGTATCGGTTGTTGGTAAGTGTTGTTTGTATAAGATGATTGATTGATAACTGTCGGTGATTTTCGGGGTGCGTCCCTAGCTGAGTGGAGTCACTTGAGGGAGTGACTTCACGCTCTTGATTCGCCTTCTGTGGAACCCGTCATAGAAGAGATGTGCACATTAATGAACATGGGTTTATCGCTCGATGGAGATGAGCGGGGCTAAGGTGGGAACGGCTGCGTTCCCCCACTGGCGGCGAGGAGTACTTGTTACGATGGGTACTCTAGCAGGGCTACACACTTTAGTGTGTAGTTAGATATGTGGAGATAAGGTAAAGTTATGGAGATTGATATTGTGTGTTTGAGTTGTTTACATTGTGGTTTCATACCAGCTGTTGTTTTTGTGTAATTCGTACTGACCCCGTTTAAATGTTTTAAAAACTGTGGTGATCCATTCGGGGGTGGTGAGCAGTTATTGAGCAGGTATGAGATGATGCACATGAGATAGCTGGGATGAGTCACCACGTTGCAGTTTTAGAAGTTCTCCACTGTGTCGAACATTTGTAGTTGTTTAGTAGTTGACAGTTTTGAGAACCTTTGTATGTCCTTTTAACAAGTTTTGGAGTTTGGCTTGTATCACTTAAACTTTATTACTATTTAAGTACTTTTCCTTATTGTCATTTTATTATCATTGCCTCGGGTAACAGAGATGGTAGCACTTTCATGCCTTAAGTGGTCCTGATAAGGCACTTAGATTATGGGGGTGTTACACAAAGGATACTAGTATGACACATCCTAGGGTGTCTTGAGATTATTCTAGCAAACAAAGTCTCAAGGAGAAAGATTATCTACAAGTGCCTTATATACACTTGTCAAGCATCTCAAATAGGCATTTTCACAATTTTTTTCTAAAATGCCATGTAAACTAAATGCAAACTCTTAACAACACATTGGTTTGTACCGCATCAATCAAAATATAGCCAAATTGTCATTAACATATAAATGCAGGAAGAAGATATTGAAAGATCATACCATGCGGCCTTCTAGTTCCTTCATGCCTCGAATGTGGCATAGTCGACCCAATGTGATAACAGTGACAAATAAACAAACAAATATACACAATATATACAATTTCTACACTACAAAGAAAGAATATGTTTTTGGAATTTTTAAAATTTTAAAATTTTTATCATTTTTGAAATATGTGTTAGAATTCCCCATCCCCACACTAGTATGGACATTGTCCTCAATGAACAAGACGATAGGGAATTATGCAAATGCATGAAACTAAATGAAATGCATGAATTCTACTTTAAATGCATACTACATGTGATATATTTACAAATGATAAGTATTTACATATGATACAAACTAAATTAAACTATATGATGCATGCTTTCTATTGTTCGGAGAGCTAATTTAATTTAACTCGGGTTGCTTATGAATGAACTTCCCCAAACCGAACAAAACACTATCTCTAGGGCAAAAAGAGGGAAGTTTATTCACAATCATGCAAATGCAATGCATGAAAAGTAAGTTGTCATTTTGGCTTCTTTACGGTGGGAGCAAAAAAGATAGTCAACTCAATGTTACCGAGGTGTGAGTCCTTTGGTGGTGCTAGGACTCAAAAACTCTCATCCATCAAAGAGTCCAAAATGACTCTTTAAATTCTCTAAACTAAATGTTATATAAGCTATACAAGTCATGTCAATAATGTAAACATGAGATAAAAACAAAGCAAAAGGAGGGGTAGGAGACTCGCAATGGAATAGGTCGAAATGCTAGCATAAGCCATCAACCCCGCATTTGTGTCATCCTCCTTAATGCTTTGTCAACCATCAACTTTCACTCATTTCATCATCATCTCCCTCTATGGACCCGGAGGCATCATCATCATCCTCTTCTTCTTCACTTCCACTTGAACTTTGCTCTTCATTATCATCATGGCTAGACCCACTACCTTCCCCATCTCATCAACAACCTCCTCAATCTCCCTAGTTTCCCGGGCATCTCCTTCTTCATCTCTAGAAGCTTGAGGAAAGAACACTTTCCTATCCGCCCAATCCGGCAAAGAACTCTTGGGATCAAGAAGTCCTTGCCTAGCAAGATGGTAAAGGGGCGGATATTTGGCGTAATAAGCGTTCACCCGATCATTATAGGCTTCTTTATGGATATGCTTCATGAATTGTACCAAGTGATCGTTGCCCGTCAAAACACTAGGATCATTTGTTGTGAACTCTTGGTAGGCAAAGAGGTAAGGAGGTACCACTAAGGAGGAGGTTTCTTCTTTTGGACATTGTTGCTCTTTGATGATGTTCTTTGCATTCTTTGAGACAGGGAGAAGGTAGTTGTAACGGCGAGTGTTGAGACGGTAAATTGTCTCGGGCAAGATAATTGAATTGGCATCCTTGATCACCCACTCATATCCTTAGGCAGAGTTGTCATGTTTTACCCAATGGAACTTGTGGATCAAAATGTGCATGTCAAGGAGGTTGCCACCTTTAACCGGTTTTTAGGTTTTGTCTTCATTGAATTGTGGGTTAAAGTGCTTTGCCAATCTTGTTATCAAGCCTCCATTCACAAAGAAAGCCGCTTTCTCTTTTCCTTCCTTGAAGTCTAGCCATCTCTAAATCAACAATTGAAGGATATTGTATTTATTCTTTGATTTCCCTTGGGCAATCATCTTGGAATCCAAGTAGGTGAGGTCAAGTTCGGTCATATGGGTAGCTTCTTTCCTAGCAATCAAGGTGTTGGAAATGGACCTATGCCAATACCGTATACCCGGATGATGGATATACAAGGCTTTACACTCTCTAAATGTAGTCAACTTCCTCCCGGAAATCTCCTTCTAAAGGGGCTTGGCATCAAAGTTGTCGGGTTTCTTGTTGAAATCCCAAAGGTTAGCAATTACAAAAACCTTTCCGAACTCACCCTTAAACATCCTCCTACTCTTTTTCTCAAGCTGGAATTCAACATAATTCCGAGTCTCTACCTTATACTCCGTCAAAGAGCTTATGAACTCCAATGTGAGGGAGGGGTATGTTAATTCATTCATTTCTAACAAGGTAGACAATCCCATGGACTCGAAAAATGCTCTTGTTTGGTCTAACACCCTCAATTTCCCCAAAGTGTCTTGACATACAAACTTAGTGGCGATAATGTTCTTCCTAGCAAGGGATTCAAAGCTTTTCTATGCTCATTGGAAATAAAAGTTACCTCCGGATAATCTTTTAGTTGCTCAATCTCCGGTAAAGTGGTAATAACTTGTTCAACGGCTTCAACGACTTTCCTAGCTTGTACCCTTGGTTGCTCAACCACCACTAAAGCATTAGATGCTATAACTTTTTGTTAGGTTCATATACCTATTATTAGACTCTTATAATAGTGAACTAATTAACATATTAATGTGAGTTCATTAGATCTAGTGCATGCATAACTAAATAAGTGATTAAATGAGAAAAACAATGTCCTTTACATTATTATATGGCTCGAAAATAAGGGCACAAATAAGGTCACCTTCCTTATTTGTTCTTGAGCTTAAATGTAATGGATGATCCTCCAAAATCCCAATGTAGAAATCCTCCTTGGATTGCACCCAAAACAAATCCCTTAAAATAATATACGAATTAACTAGATTAGTGTATTTTTTTTTGGTGTAATGTGAGTATATTATATATCATAACAAATCAAAGAATTACAAGAGGTTCCGGGATCGAATCCCAATACAAGCAAATCATATCACTCCCATACTGATTAGTGTATTATTATACCTTAAAATAGATTCTAATATTATCATTATTACTACACTAGTAATCTAATATTTTGATAATATTAGATGAACAAATTTCTATTTCTAAAAGCTTGTTTTAGAGAGAGGTAGAGGAGAAAATATAAGATGAATGCATGTAGAATGAATGGATGAATAAGAGAACAAATTCTCTTCAAATAAAAGGAGGGGAAACCGGTGGGGTGAATGCAAAAAATGCCAAAAGATGGAATCTCTTTTTGCTTTTATTCTTCTCCATATTGTAGGCATGTAAGGCTACTTAGTGTATGTGTGATTATTTAAATTTTATCATATAAAATAATATCATCCACACTCTACTACAACCCCTCCATTTCGGTCCATATGTATAAAATGGACTACCATTTTATTTTGTCAATTTGTCATTTGTTACACAATATGTCACATGTAGTATATTACATGTTATTAATTAATTTAATGCATACTTATCAAATAAATATTATTTTATATATTAATTAAATTACATACAATAAATTGACTAGTGATTCTTGATCACATAAATAAAATGGGTCATATAATTATAATTCACAACATATTGTAATTATAATTAACCATTCATTATTATCTCAATTGTTTCATAAACAATAATCAATTTTAGTAATGAAATATTTTAATTACTAAAATAAATCTTATTTAATCAAATTACAATAAGATATAAATATTCTCTCTCACAATTGAATTGTTCAAATTAAGGAATTTGATTAACTTGTATCGTCATACAATTAATCAATTTGTCTATTAAGGGAATTGTCCTATAGGTGTGACCTTAAGGGATCAACTGATCACCACCGTCAAACGACAGTAATGTCAAACTCTAGTTAGCCAATCATTACTAATTAATTTTAATCAGTTGACTATATAAATGAATCATCCCTTACGTATTCTTAATTTAAGATTTAAACATGTGATCGCACTATTGTTGTGGACACATACTCCAACAATCTCCCACTTGTCTGAGACAAGTTTGCGTCACCAATTCTCTTGTCCTATTACAATATCCCACTCAATGCAAGGTGTCTTACAGGTCGTACTTACATTTAATCATATCTTGAGTGGTTTTGTCAATCTGGAGTGTAACTGTCTGACCAGAATTATCTACCGTAGATACCTTCCGAGCGTGGCCACGCATTTTCAGTTCACTGCTCCTCGAGTGGCCTTGAGATTTCAAATAACCCTGACAAGGGGGGTGGACAATTCCTATTGCACTATCCCTTCGTATAGCCACAGTTCATCATAACCCAAAATGTACTCATTTGACTTCAGTTACGACAGTCGTAGAGTATAAATCAAAGCCATTCAGAAATTTGTGCCAACTTGGGCGAATAGTCTTTAGTCAAAAGAATTAACTCGTAAGAATACTATAGTAGCTCTCGCCACGACCAGGCTTCATGAATTACCAGAACTCTATAAGCGGTCACTGCCCGACAGAATGTCCCATACAGTCTGTCTATGTGATCGACTAGTCATCCATAAGACCCTATGGCACTTGAACTTGCCATCAATCAGCTCACACTCTAGTCAGTTCCAGATGTCACCTCCTTTAAGTAACTAGCGGCGAATACTATGTTAAACCAGTTCACTTCAATGGGGTTCAACATTGTCTCAACAACCCATTTGGATATAACAAAGTAATGGATGAGTTTAAAGAAACTCAAACGATAAATGCGATTATCATATATGAATAGCCAATGTACAATTACTACTTCATATTTTATAATCTATAGTGTACCTTTTACACTAGTTAAAATACAATAAAAGCTTGGTAAGTGGATATGTCATGTATCCATTCATTCCAACTTTATGAATTGCTATTTCCTTCTATTCAATGTCATTTCTAATGGCATGAATTTATCTAAGTATATGTCTAGTCTTCTTACTAGACTTGAGATCTTGCACTTGGAAGATGCTCCCACTGTTATCACATAACTTGTGATAAAGTTTTTTGTAGAGGGATTTACTTACACTCCCTACGTTGACCATCCTATCACAATTTGCTTAGATACTGTTTATAGAACTTGCAATGGTTAAAACTAAAACATTTCTCTAGTCTCTTACTCCTAAGTCAATAAAATTAGCCTAGGATTTCGATAAATCCTTATAGGTTTAGAAACTAAAGTTTGTGTAACCCTTCAACACACAACTTAGTCTATCATCCAAACATAATAATGAATCCTCAATTCTCCTCAAGAATCTTAAGGATGTTCTTTAAGGCTTTCACAAGACCATCATTCGAATTACCTTGTTATTGACTTATTATGCTCCAAGCATATGATTCATCACGGCGTGTGCATTTAATGGCATACATGATCGTTCTAATGGCGGAAACATTAGAAATCGATTTCATGTGATCAACAACTTATTTAGGTTCAGTGAATGACTATGACTCTTATCATAGTAATTCCACTTTCATCAATATGAACAACCTACTCAACCTTGTTGATGTTAAATAGATACGAAAGAACTTATCATCATAAGGCTCTCGACTCTATGCCAATATTCTCTCAAATTCAAAAGATAGATTTAGAAATCTATAATGCCTCGCACTCTTTCCTAGTCTGCCAATCACTCTTTCACAGAAGAGAGCATTGGTACATTATTCTCAATAAGTAATATGTTATCAACATATAAGACATGGGAAAATAATTCTGGCTCCCACTTAACTTCATGTGTAAACATGATTCTTCAACAATGTGAATGAAACCATTCTCAATCATCATATGAACGAAAAGTATAATCCTTTGATACTTGCTTAAGACCATTCTAGGATTGCTTAAGTAAGCTTTGCATAATATGTTAGGATTCTTAGACCTTTATCTAAGGTTTTGTGTTCCATACCCATGTTTTTCTAAATTCCCATTTTAGAAAAACGAATTTTTTAATATCATTTGCTATTCTTCATCAAAATGAAATGTGGCAATTCCTAACATAATTTATCTTGATTAACATCTTCATGTCAATCTATGCTCTTAGGTACTCTAAAGCTCTATTCACTTTAAGGAGACCATCGCCTTAAAGTAAATCTACTCTTGAGTAACAATCTTTAGATTGTAATGCTATGGCTCGTATGCAACAAGGTCGATTTGAGACACGGCCATAATACCATTACTTTCGAAAAGCAACATTTTAACAATAAGACATGTGTGATATATTCCCATTAAGCTATACTCCCACTCTATTTTAATAGATTATAGTTCCATTACTTTCAAAAAGTAACACATTAACTATAAGACATGTTTGTGACTATCTACTCCCACTCTATCTCTTAGAAATACATCTATCTTCTTAAGAGTTAGTTTTGTGAGTTACAAACATATATGGTGAGGTATTAGAAGTTTGTCTAGATTTACGCGTTAGCACATAAAAAGACCAGCTCTATCATGGCAGCTTGATTCATGTAATATGCGAGCTTGATCCATGTCATTTGTTAAATAGACTCCCTATTTTAGGTATCTCCTGGGTTGACCATTCGTTTTTTTTTTTGGTAAAATGTAAAAAAGTATATTGATGCTCAAATAACCATGTACAGAATAAATTGTTCACAACCATGCTCCTATCACAAACTCATCTATTTCATCTACCATACATCAAAACATATAGTAGATCAAACTAGCTATTGCAGCAATCTCTCAAGCCAATGCTTATCTTTTCTTGACACTGTACCCTGCAATTGTTGCTGAATCCTGTTCCTGATATCTGCTTGTATCATCACCACACACCTGCTAGGACTAATTATAGCACCCTCATGCCTGCTAGCATTCCTCTGGTTCCAGATATAGTACATAGTGGCATTAACTATACTATTCAGAACCCCATTCTTCAGTCTCGTGAACCTCCTGTGTTGCCACCAATTCTGAGTATTGGTTGCAGACATAGTTACACCCGTCCATTCCTGAATTCTCTGAATAATTCTCCTGCTGTACTGGCATTGGAAGAAGAGGTGAGATGGTGACTCTTCCTCTTGTGCACAAATACAACAGTTGCTATCAAGGACAATACCAAATCTGTAAAGCTTGTCTTTGGTATTAAACCCTTGTTGGTAGTACAACCAAGCTATAAAGCTGTGTTTGGGAATGGACCATTTGGTCCAAACAATATGAGACCAGTTTACAGCCTGGCTGGTTGGCCTTAACCAGCTATACCCCTTCTTGATAGTGTACTCCTTACCTGGGATCATAGTCCATTCATTCTGGTGGTAGGCTGGCTGAAATTCCTGCTTCAATTTACAAACTTTTTTCCACGTCCAACTTGCATCCTGGGGTGGGTTATAATCCTCCCATTCTTGTCCCTTCAGGTAGACACTATGCACCCATTGCACCCATAGCTTAGAAGGGTGAGCCTGAATCCACCAGACCAGTTTCCCAACTGCTGCTTTATTCCAACTGTACTCATCTCTCAGACCAAGTCCCCCTTCCTTCTGATTAGTGCAAAGCTTGGACCAGGCAACTGTAGGGGTTCTAGCATATTCAATTCCTCCATGCCACAAGAAATTCCTGCATATTGCTTCAATTTTGAGGAGCACTGCCTTTGGAATGATGAATATAGAAGCCCAGTAGGAGTGAAGAGTTCTGTATACCGCTTTTATCAACACCAGTCTCCCAGCATACGAGAGCTTTTTGGTTCCCAGCTGTCTTACCCTCTCAAATACTTTATCAATCAAGGGTTGGCAGTCTTTGATTGACAATTTAGCAGGTTTAATTGGCACTCCAAGGCATTTGAAAGGTAATTTGCCTTCAATGCAGCCTGAGACCTGAACTATTTCCTTTCTAACTTCACTAGCTACTCCATTAAAATACACATTTGACTTTCCCCTACTCATCTGAAGTCCTGATGCTTGAGAAAAGGTCGAGAAAGTGCGTAGCAGGATCATAATGGAACCCACATCCCCTTTAGAGAAGAGCAACAAATCGTCTGCAAACATTAAGCTACTCAATTTCATTGGTTTGCAAAGAGGGTGAAACCTGAATTCCATTGTAGAGGTAGTATAGGACAACAATCTGGTAAGATATTCCATACAAATTGTAAAAAGCAAAGGTGACAAAGGATCACCTTGTCTTAATCCTCTTTGTCCCTTGAACCAGCCAAAACTATCCCCATTCAAATTCAAAGTATAAGTGGCAGTGGTGACACATTCCTTAATGAGAGCAGTAAAACTAGTTGGAAAATTTAATTCATGCAGCATCTGAAAAAGAAAACTCCACTCCACTGAGTCATAAGCCTTCTGCAGGTCTATTTTGAATAGACATCTAGGGGAGACACTCTTCCTTCCATAAAGTTTAACAAGATCTTGGCAAATCAGAATGTTCTCCATAATACTTCTACCTTGAATAAAGCCTCCTTGAGTGACAGAAATTATATGTGGGAGAACCAAAGCAAGTCTTGCACAAAGAAGTTTTGAAATGCATTTGTATACCACATTACAACATGCAATGGGCCTGAATTGCATTACAGTCAGAGGATTTGGCACCTTAGGGATTAAAGTAACATTAGTAGCATTCAACTGCTTGAGCATTTTGCCATTCCGACCATTCGTTTTTAATAACGTGTCCGTTTTGGATTGCAAATTCCCTAAATTGAGTGCGATAACTCAAACCGACTCATGTCCATGTTATGTACAAACTTGAAGTCTTAAGCCTTCCCATAACTCGTATGGAGTCTTATAAATGGTGTAGCCAATTGGTTTATTAAATTTCCCTTTTTAGAGTTCAATTAACTCTTTTGACTTTATAATCATTTAATCTTATGTCAAATAAGATGTGACATTAAGTCACAAAAACTTCATGACTTATGAATTAATTGCAATGATCCCATTGTTGTAATTCTTTTATGATTAGATTAAGTCAACATAAATTATGTTTTGATATATAAAAGGTGTATAATGAAGAATTTTAGAACATAAAATTTCCATAAACCGAGTCACTTGGGTTGCAAACCACTAAAATTCAAATACAACTTCTTGTTCTTGAAAATAAAAGGAAATAAACTAATTTCCATGTCTAACAAGGAAATTGAAAGAGTTCTAAAACAACAAGTTCAAAATACAACAATGAAACGAAGACTATCATTATAAACTACTATGGACGGCTACTTTAGCTTCCCTTGAAGAGCCTCCTAAGGCTTGCTTGTCCTTGCCTTTGTCTTTTCTCGAATTCCCTTAAAAACAAATTGAAAAGGGTAAGAATCACAACTTGTATCCAAATTCCAAAGTTGAGATTTTTATCAATAACATAATAGATTAGAGAATTTATTACGTACTGGAGTCACATGTCCAACTTTAACATCTCCTAGATACTTAGGGCAATTTCGTTTCTAATGGCTTATACCACAACAATAGTGGCACTTATCTTCAGAAGATCCACCCTTTTCGGCTTGGATGAGTTATTCCCAATAGCTTTCCCTTTGCCTTTGTTTGGTTTCTTACCCTCACTAGTACTCCTCTTAAATTTCCCTTTGCTTTTGTTGTTAATAACAAGCACATCCTTGGTTGAACTAACATCAATACCCATATCCCTCACAAGCAATTTGTGTAATTCATGGAGAGAAGTCTTCATGTTTTGACACGTCTGTCGCGTACCTGTCAAAAATACCAACTGGCTCTAACTAATATAGCTAGGGAAGTCGGGTCGAATCAACAGAGAGGTAGGAAATTGTCAGCTAAATCTAAGTTCGTCAAGGTAACCAAATTGGGGGGGTTTTAAATGTGATATTCTAAACTAATAAGAATAGGGAAGAGAAACTAAGAGAAAGAAATTAAGCGGAGACAAAGAGAAACAAATAAGACAAACGGTTCACCATAATCATTCATCAAGTAATCTAGGTCTCGTGTCAATGCAAATACGACCTAAGGAGCGAAAGAATATCTCCTTTCGGTCTCAATTCGCCCTAAAGAGTAAATAGCTTAGCTTTCGCCCTCACTACAATACCCTATTGTTCGCTACTAGTCTCGCCTTTTCCAACCTTTCGGTCCAGGTCAAGGATCACTGAGATATAAATGCCTAATCGCGTCGACTCAATTAGACAGATACAAATAATTGCAGCATTTAAACAACAAAGACTATACCAGCATTAACCCAATAAATCAATTACTATCCCTTCATAATTATGGATCCCCTATAGTCTTAGCAGAGGGGAATTAGCTACTCATTATCATCGAATTAACAACAACAACAAATAGATAATTAAAACTAAACATGATAATAAAACTAACAATAATCGAATTAAAGTAATTATGATAACAGTAAAAGGAAGAAGGAATTAAAGCAAACGATTAAGAATTAAGAGATTAAAGTAGAACAAGAGTACCAATCGTATCCAAATTTCAGTAGCAAAGTATAAAAGAAGAGCAAAATCCATTCTACAGTGGCAAAAATATGGAGTGAAGTCAACGAACCAAGAGAAGAGACGAGTAACGTAGTCCCTCTACTCTATCTTATAAGAAAAATCCATCCTAAACCTAATCTATGGACTAATTACAAAAGCCCATAAATTAATTAGGCGGAAAATAACTAAAGCAGGACAAACCACTCGATCGAGTAGAAATAAACTACTCGATCGAGCCAAACTAACACCAAGCCACTCGATCGAGAAGAAATAAACTACTCGATCGAGCACTTCTTGCTTTGTCTCCTCTTGTGTATACTCGAAAGTGGTCGATCGAGCATCCTTAGGTATATAGAGCATTCGACCGAGCACAAAATCTATTCGATCGAGCTGTTTAAGTACGTTAGACCTTGAAACACTTCCCGAATCCAGCTCACGCGTCTTGCAAGTGTTAGATTTCCAAAGACTGGCTCCTCATTCTCCATAAATGCATGCAAATGGGACGGATTAAGACTCGGTTTAGCTCCTCTTTGGTCAATTCCTAAAAATTACATGAAACGAACCAAAGTAGGATATTCGGGGGTATTTGTAGCTAGATGCTACATAAAAAGTACAGAAATGCGTGTAAAAATGAGGTAAAAACCTTATATAAAAGACACACATCAACCCATATCCCTCTCAGCTTGCACAAGCAATTTGTGTAATTCATGGAGAGAAGTCTTCATGTTTTGCATATTATAGTTTACCCTAAACTGCACATATGCCTTCACTTTGTTCAATGAATGCAGAACTCGGTCTATGACGAGTTGCTCGGGAATATTGACCCCTTGGGTCTTTAGAGTCTCAACAAGCTCAATCAATTTGAGCACATGAGGGCTCACCTTTTTGCCCTCTTTTATGTTGATCTCGAAAAATGCGGAGGCCGCCTCATATTGGATTATTCTCGGAGCTTGCAAAAACATGGTCACAAGCTTGGTATAGATCTCATAGGCCGTGCTCATTTTGATAGCAGTCCTTTGGAGATCGGGCTCCATAAAGAAAATCAAGACATTCTTGATTGCGACCGACTCTTTTAGGTAAGCCTCATAGGCTTCCCTTGTGGCGGAGGTTGACCTAGTAGTTGGTGTGGTGGGAGCGGCTTCAGTAAGGTAACGAAGCTTGTCGTCACCTTCCGCGGCCAAACGGAGTTGCGGATCCCAATCGGCGAAGTTAGAACCATTCTTTTCAAGTTTGCATCGATCCATAAAGGATCGGAGCCAAGAAGCATTGGGGAGTGGTGGAGCATTAGTGCTAGTTGATGCAGATGAAATTGGAGTCGTCATTGCAAACTAATCAAATTGACTACAAAATAGAAAATGAAGGAATTATAAACATTTATCGTCTTAAATCTTGTAAATATTTAAAACAAGTTTTAGCATTTATAAAGTGACCTCTACCCAACTATTATAAATGATTCCGAGATCCAAATTCATATCAATTCGGGCACGATGAGCCGATTCATCCCTAATCAGTATAACTCGGTGGATTAACTCTTTAATCAATTCTACTTCTAGAACTCTCGGTCGATAATATTACTTTAATATTTATCTTAAGCCCGGAACACATGCTGCTATAGTCGCGAATAAGCCTGTTGAGCTCAATCCAAATTTCGATGTAATAACAATTTACTACCCACTTACCCAACGTCACAAGTTTAGTACCTCGGTGAGCCAAGCCTACTTTCTTATGAAATTGGGATTCATGGTTCTACTATTTGGTAAGGCTAATTCTCAATTATTATTTAGTGATAGGTCTTGTCAATTTACTATCTATCACCTTTTAAGTGAACTAAAGCGGTGAACTACGATAATTATAATTGACACGGTCGATGACTCGATATGAAATGCATGTGTTGTTAAGCGATTTGGCAATGCATGCAACATATTAAAATAAATGCAAAGCAATAATAATGAATTCTTAGCATGGCCTTCCTTAAATATAAAATCAAATAATCTACTACATATTCGGAAACCAACTCCTTTGGTCCCTCGAATCTTCAAGTGGCACGCCTCCCAAAACACCGTCTTTGTCGGAACACCTTTCCGAATGGCAACGTCTTGAACAAACTCCGGAGTTACAAATAATAATAAATATACATAGCTATTCCTATTATACATTTGTAAAATGAAAAACTATTAAAAATAAAAGTGATACGAGATCACATTAAATTACAACCGAATCAATATTCCCTTTCATTACGGGTAATATCGATTAAAACTAAGGCCATACTAAGATAAAATTACATATTCAAAATTATATAAATAAAATATAACATTAAACAATGAAATATTCAGCATTATAATATCTGTTTATCATGCCAAATTATGTGCCAAATCGCCCTATTTAACTTATATCGATTATATAACCCGGTTTTATGGAAATGTGTGATAATAACTTATTAAAATCACAAATCAATACTTAAATCAAATTTAAGCTCAAGTTAATTATACTAACAATCTTAGGTCTCAAAACTTAGTCATCACTCAATTTTTGACAATAATTCAACTTGATATAATTTTATGCTCATTTTGACCTTAAAATCATAACTATTATGAAATAATTCCAAATTAAATTACAACCATTTCAAAATTTGAATTTTAAATTTTTAAAAATTCTGGATATTTCCATGACACTCATAATTTCAAAAATTACGGTTAAAAATTTTGAATTTTATTTCGAGAAAATATAGTTGCAATTTATCGGTTTTATCAAATAAAACATCTAAAGTATTCAAAAATTAATCTAATTAATCTTACAACTTTAGATATGATAAGTGGGATATAAATGCAACCTAAAATAGTTTTCTCATGCCATGTAATTCGTTTTAGATATTTATGCTAAAATAGTCACTATTTATGTCATTTTTACACTAAAAATTCATACATCATGCTAAATGAATCAAGTTCATCTCAAATTTTATACACAGTGAGTAAAACATGCATGTGACAACATATTTAAATTTCATGACCTATTTCGAAGTTTAACTATATTTAACTATTTTAGCTCCATTTAATTCATTTTTATCTCATAAAAATCATAAATCATGAAATATTAATCAAATTAATACGAAATTTTACATATAATACATAAAATATTCATGTGAGGTCATACGAAAAAATCACGGCTATTAATGAAGTTTAACTATTTTTAGTAAATAAAAGTTCATTTTACTCATAAAAATGTAATTATTTCACTAAAAATCATTAAAATGACGAATAATATACCATAAATCATAAAATGACCTAAATACATTTTAGGACCAGAATATATAACATGCATCATGATTTTGTAACTTAATCTAATTAATTACATTTTTTTAGTTTTAATTAAGTTACTAATAACTCGAAAAAAACTATAAATCGATTATGCATGCAACATCCTATGCTCTGATACCAATTTTTAGGTTCATATACCTATTATTAGACTCTTATAATAGTGAACTAATTAACATATTAATGTGAGTTCATTAGATCTAGGGCATGCATAACTAAATAAGTGATTAAATGAGAAAAACATTGCCCCTTACATTGTTATATGGCTCGAAAATAAGGGCACAAATAAGGTCACCTTCCTTATTTGTTCTTGAACTTAAATGTAATGGATGATCCTCCAAAATCCCAATGTAGAGATCCTCCTTTGATTGCACCCAAAACAAATCCCTTAAAATAATATACTAATTAACTAGATTAGTGTATTATTATACATTAAAATATATTCTAATATTATCACTATTACTACACTAGTAATCTAATATTTTGATAATATTAGATGAACAAATTTCTATTTCTAAAAGTTTGTTTTAGAGAGAGGTAGAGGAGAGAATATAAGATGAATGCATGTAGAATGAATGGATGAATAAGAGAACAACTTCTCTTCAATTAAAAGAAGGGGAAACCGGTGGGGTGAATGCAAAAAATGCCAAAAGATGGAATCTCTTTTTGCTTTTATTCTTCTCCATATTGTAGGCATGTAAGGCTACTTAGTGTATGTGTGATTATTTAAATTTTATCATATAAAATAATATCATCCACACTCTACTACAACCCCTCCATTTCGGTCCATATGTATAAAATGGACTACCATTTTATTTTGTCAATTTGTCATTTGTTACACAATATGTCACATGTAGTATATTACATGTTATTAATTAATTTAATGCATACTTATCAAATAAATATTATTTTATATATTAATTAAATTACATACAATAAATTGACTAGTGATTCTTGATCACATAAATAAAATGGGTCATATAATTATAATTCACAACATATTGTAATTATAATTAACCATTCATTATTATCTCAATTGTTTCATAAACAATAATCAATTTTAGTAATGAAATATTTTAATTACTAAAATAAATCTTATTTAATCAAATTACAATAAGATATAAATATTCTCTCTCACAATTGAATTGTTCAAATTAAGGAATTTAATTAACTTGTATCGTCATACAATTAATCAATTTGTCTATTAAGGGAATTGTTCTATAGGTGTGACCTTAAGGGATCAACTGATCACCACCGTCAAACGACAGTAATGTCAAACTCTAGTTAGCCAATCATTACTGATTAATGTTGATCAGTTGACTATATAAATGAATCATCCCTTACGTATTCTTAATTTAAGTTAAACATGTGATCGCACTATTGTTGAGGACACATACTCCAACATTTTTTGCTTCTTGGATAAAGTTGGGGCTTTGGGTGTTTTGGTGTTGTCCTTTGTCCTTGCCATTGTTGATTTCTCCTTCAAATTTGTGTCAACAAACCTTGAGTATGCTTGAATGCTCCCTTCTTCTTCCAATTTCAATCAAATTTCCAATCACTTTGGGGGTTTTCGGATTTTAACCTACCCTAGAAATTTTGGTTGATATTGTGAATATTTTGATGTTTGAAGGTCCTTTTGTTGACAAAGGAGTGATTTATTTTGATTATGAGCAAGTTTGCATTTGATTTGGATGAATTTGGTTGAGAAATTTATGTTTTTGGATAATGGGGTTGATGGTTGTAGTGAGGGAATTTTTTGTGTTTGTGTTTGAAGAAGAATAGAAATGAAGAATGAGGAATGGAGTCCCGTGTTTTTGCTCTTATAACAGCCAGGGATGCTCGACCTCATATGGGGATGGGCGGTTTTTTATTCAGGAATTTTGTTTAAGCTCTGGGGACGCCCGTCCTGAGCTCGGCTCGAGCGGATCGAGAGCCAGGACGCCCGTCCTGAAGCCAGCTCGGGCGGATTTTGTTGCAGCTCATTTTTTCTTTTTTTCTTCCTTGCTTCAGCCCCCCACGAGCTCAGATCTGCCCGTGGGGATCCCTTTCTAGCAATCTTTGCTTCTTCATTTCTTATTCCTTTGCCATGAGGTTGCACTACAAAGGTTTGGCTAGCCTAGGCAATTGCTTCCCCACACTTGATCATCAAACACTACACATTCAAAACACATTAAAATCCCTCCCTCACTTGCTCTCATGTTACAAAAATTATACAACAAGGCATATAAAATGCATTGCAAAAATCGAGTAATGTACAAGTTAAATGAAATGCAAGTTAAGAGGTTAGAATATTTACAAATGGTGGTTAAGGGAGGACTCCACCAAACTCTCTTTTCCTTAAGAGGTGTTAAGGGGGTAGAGCAAGGACGTTGTTGATGTTGCTCAACGTCTTGAAGAAGTAGTCAAAGGCTTGTTCATTGTCATGATAGAGGTCTTGCATAGACCTTGGCACATTGTTGTCTTCATTCATGTAGTAGCCCGAGTTAAAGAGGTGACAATGATCTACAAAGCCTTGATCTAGAGTCATAGCATTTTCAATGTAAGGGTTAAAAAATCCTTCAAATTCATCATCCCATAGACCACATACTTCCCTTGATTCTTTCCCTATGTTGGGAGGATCATGAGTTGGCAAGAGCAACTCTTCTTCCTTGTTGACATGGCTAATAAGGCCTCCGGTGATACTTGTCATGGGTGAGCTTTGCAAGCTCTTATTCTTGTTGTGAAAAATTCCATGCTCTCCGAATAGAGCCTCTTCAACATCATCAATATCTTTCTTCCAATTGGCGGTGTATCTTTGCCCTTCTCTTTGAGATTTCCATCATTCGCTTGTCCTTTGAATGGAGATTCCACTTTCTTCTTGTCACCTTACCGACTATAGTGATCAACCATAAAGCATGACTCAAGTAAGTTGGGAGCTCTCATAGTCTTATGAAGACTAAAGGTGATTGTTTCATCACAAACTTCAAGTGTGAGCATCTCGTGCTTTACATAAATCACCGCTCCGGCGGTGTGTAGGAATGGTCTTCCTAGAATGATTGGAATGTTGGAATCTTCCTCCATATCAACAATAACAAAGTCCACCGGTATGAAAAACTTTGCAATTCTCACGGGTACATCTTCCCATACCCCGAGTCGTTTCTTTGTTGTTCGGTCCGCCATTTGTAAGGTCATGTTAGTGCACTTGAGCTCTCCCACTCCTAGTCTTTCACATACCGAATATGGCATGACACTCACACTTGCACCTAGATCACATAGTGCCTTGTTGATTGTGGTGTCACCAATGGTACATGAAATGGGGAAACATCCCGAATCCTTAAGTTAGGTGGGGAATTCCCTTGAATAATTTCACTACTGATCTTTGTGAAGGCGATGGTTTATAACTTCCTTATGGACTTCTTCTTGGTAAGGATGTTTTTCATGTATTTTGCATAGGCCGATGTAGATACCTCATTTCTGCACCTTCCGCAAACCACCCGGTGATGATTGGGCCGCATGTTTGGTATACGGAACGATTTGTGACAGTTCGTAAGTTTATCATCAAGTGATCACTCAAACACTTGTGTATACCTCTTAATTGTCATCTACGTGCCGATACGGTCGTTTTGGCAGTAATTAGAGTACATTTGGAGTCCGAATAAAAAAATCGTCTTCATTTTCTAATAACCGAGTCAGAATGTTCTGGAATGTTCCGGATATTTCTATTCCATATTTTCCAATCTTTTGATCTTTGGTAAAATATCTCCCGTAATATTCACACAAAATATTAAGGAAACGAGATTAATCCGCTATTCCATAATAGAAATGCGGAAATCTTTCTTCCGCAGGAGGAAACCACTCAGGAAAGAACGCAGCAAGTGTTGCGCCTCTTCAAAGGGACGCAGTGCCTGCTGTGCCTCTTCCTCAGTCCTTTTCTGCATATTTTTCGAGATTCACTTCCAAAGTTTCTCCAAAAACCCTAGTTCCTCCGTGTGATTAGTATAAATAGAGACCTTCGGTCTCACATATTTCTCACGCGAGTCTCCGCCCTTCTCTTCTCCCTTTGCATTCTAGACCACGTTCTTACTTTTTGGCGTCTACGTGCTTGAACTTTAGACCACGTAAGCTCGGATCTTTCTGAGTACCAGCCTCGTTTTGTATGACCGACCAATTTGATCAACTCCACATCAATCACCATTAATCAATCTTATTCGTTTTTCTCCTAGAGGGCACTTTAGTCTACATTCGAGTCGAGCATCACTAAACGTTAACTTAGTTCATCTCGTTTCGTCAAACACGTAAGTATGAGGGTGTAAATCTTTCTTTTGTTTATTATTCTTTATTATCGTAATTAATATTGTAAGATTTATGTCGAAAGTATTCTTGAAACCGATTTGTAAAACCATGTTTAAAAACCATTTTTACGGATTATCAGAAGACAACCGTCGAGAAAGGACGCAACAACTGCTGCGCCTCTTCGAAGGGACGCGACACCTGCTACGCCTCTTCGTGAGGCTGCCGCAGTTCCTGCTTCCTTTCTTCTTCCTTCGTCTTTTGTTCGTCCTTTTGTTTTTCGCTTTGTTATCAATTGTTCATTGTTTCATTAACATAACAATTTGAATATGATAATTTTGACCTGTAATTCAGTATTCATCATTAATTAATTAATCTTTCAAAATCCCGACTTAAATCCCTTATAATTCATATTCTCGGGTTTTCGTCATTAAAGTCAATTCGGGTTTTAGAGATTCGATTTACCCATATTGAATCTCTGGAATTCATCTTTGATATATTTGTATCTGTTATTTACCGTCACCGTCATTAATTCATCATTAATAACTTGTTTAGTCTAATTAATCTGATTAGTTTGTTAATTTGTAAATAATCTTATAAATCTTGTAAATATTCGTTCTAATTAGTTTCATTCACGTTTTATCATTTTCATGACCTCAATCGCATGTAAATAATATGTTAATCACTTTCATCCGATCAAATATCATTAATCGACCATTAAATTCACCAATGAACATTAACGAGATGCGGTTCCGACTTCAAAGCCAGAACTCAACCCAGGAACAGACGCAGCGACTGCTGCGCCTCTTCCAAGGGACGCAACTCTGCTGCGCCTGTTCCCGGTTGATTTCTGTCCCTGAACTCCCGTTTCTGCCTTGACCTAGTTTATTAATTACATATTTAATTAACTATTAATCTTATTATCATCCATAATTTATTCGTTTATTCATTTATCTTTCTTTTCTAAAACCATCCGTTTTAAATGTATTTTCGACATAAATCATAAATCCGATGTAATTGTTGTAATTTTCCTTTATTGTATTATTATTATTGTATTTATTTTATAGTATTGCTTGTATGCTCTCACATGCAATTAACGTAAATTTCTACCTCGACATTAATTGTATGTTAAATTACGTGTTAACCGACTTAGTTAATTCTCACATGCTAGGATAAATCTAATGGATGTTGCATTGCATGCATATAAATCGACAATATATCGAGTATAGACAATTTTCCTAATCATTAGTAGAGGCCGCTATCGAGGCGGGCGGGATTAGGTGTTCGATCAAAAGATCTTCCTAATACGTACCCTCACCCCTTACTCCAGATATCTGTGAACATCCGTGTTCATTGGCATCCACGAGAGTCATTCTAGACATAGAATGCTAAGGGTAACGAGTGCTTAGTGTTCATGTCATTACTTTGTGTCTTGACATGACACGAGGTATTCGAACGGTTTCCAATTTTCCACAATAAATTGGTGGCGACTCCACAAATGCAAACAAACAAAGAGGAAAAGCTTGCTTCGCTTTTCGCCCCCGTGGGCCCGCGTCCACAGTTTGGCGACTCCGCTGGGGATAATACATTTACGTGTAGCCAAAAGGGTGAAACTTGAACAAGGTTAGGGAATAGTTTGTACAAGACAATTGTCAGTTTTCATAACTCGGTCTTCCTAGATCGTTTCATTCGGCCTTCCTAGGCCAAACCCAACCCATTCGACCAAGCGTCCCGTCTAAATGGTCCTAATTCTTATTTGGGCCTGAGGATGGATAGCGATTGACGTCATCCATACCATGGTACTTACTCTTGTTTGTATCAAGGACTTTCACTACTTGAGCAAATGGACTAGGAATCGGCCTTACTCCTGTTTGGTACGAGCCTCTCCACAGACCTCGGGTTTGATTGTTCGGTATGGCAACCCACCCTTTAAAACCAAAACCCTTCTAAATGCACTCAGCATCCCGTTATAATGCTTGTATAATGTTTGTACCATATGTGATCACCATTTCTAAACAAAACCATGACGATTTTTGTAAAATCAAATTTTAAAATGTAAAATTTTTCGAAACATAGGCCTAATATTAGCGCAAAACTAGTCGAAACTCTGTCCAATTGCCGAGTCAAAATTCTGGCCTCAAAACCCATTTCAAAACCTCACTTCGAGTCCACTCCTACAACTACACTAAAGTTGACTAGGACCAACATTTTCAAACTTTGTCATTTCCTCAAAACTCACTTGACACAAGTGGCACACTCCCACTTCACGAGTCAAAACATTTCTTTTTTTTTCGAGTAACTGTGCTAGAATGGTCGATCGTGTTTTGATTCGTTATCGATCTCTTATCCAGTTTCCAAGATGCCTGAAACAAGCGACGTGAGCCACAACCAACCCCAGAATGGTAATGATCAAATCCTAGCCGCACTAGCTCGTCTCCAAGTCACTCAAGACCAGGTGTATGATCGCCTTGACACAATCGAAGGCCGAATATATGCCGTGGAAACGAGGATGCCTCCTCGATAAAGTGAAGTGTCTGATGAATTTGTGAATAACTTCGGGGACGAAAACCCTCCCATAGGTATGACTATAGCTGAGAAACGACTCCAATACTTGGAGGAAAAATTGATGTATCTCAAAGGGGATGACATTTATAGGGAAAATAATCGCAAATATGAAGCCGTGAGTTCCAAGTTGCCAACCAACTTCAACATGACAGATATCCCTAAATTCAAGGGGCATGAAAACCCTTTGAACCACATCCGTGCTTTCAAGGATTACATGTCTATCAAAGGCATTAAACCCGATATGTTCTTAAGGATATTTCCTTCATCTCTTGACACTATCCGAAGACAATGGTTCTATTCCTTAGAGCACAAGAAAATTGCTCCCTAGGACGATGCCGCAATTGAGTTCGCCAAGCAATATGCGAATAATGCTGAAATCCAAGTCAACATGCGCAATTCAGAGGTTCTTACCCAAAATGACAAAGAAGGTTTCACCGACTTCCTAAGTAGGTGGAGGAAGACTAGTATTCAACTTGTTGAACGTCCAGATGAAGCTACCCTCGTGGAGAAATTCGTGGACAACCTAAAGCCCATCTATGCAAGTCATTTGAGGTACCAAAACATTAAAACCTTCAAAGACTTAACCGTACTAGGAACAAGGATCGAAGATGACATCCGTAAAGGGCTCTTGTCCAAAACGGTAGGTCGTGGATATCAAGGCTTAACAAGTCGTTCTTACGGCTCTACTAGCAAAACTGATGAAGTTAACCTTCTTGAGCCATCTAAGAAGAGTACCCCACCAAGAAAATTCACAAATATTGGGGACACATATTCCAATGCTCTAAAAAGGTTGATGAAACTGGGTAAACTTCAACCCACAGGCCCTACACCCGAACGTGCACCACTAGTCTTCTCTCAACCATGCTCTAAAAATGTTGATGGAACTAGAGAGTGTAGTGGCAACCCTACGTGATCCCAACGCAACACCTAAAGAACGTGCACCACTAGTCTTCTCTAAAAACACTACGATGCAATAAGTAGTAGCCATGGTTGATGAACTAGTCGACCAAATTATCCAATTGGAGGCCGAAATCATAAGAATAAGGGAACTTGCTACTGTCAATGGAATATGAGCCGATGATGATGAAGATAAGTATCTCACTGAACACTACCTAGTCAAAATCAGTGAGCAAATAGTCCAAAATTGCGGAGATCAAGATGTAGACCACCTTAGTCGTTCCGGACGCCCATCCCAAAACACTTCTCAAGATGGTCCCATAGCGAATGGTCCAACTAATGTAGTCACACCAAATGATAATGAAGATGACTCTACTGACCATTTGCTAAAGCAACTACAGAAGACAAAGACTGATCTTTCAGTCTGGCAACTAGTGGCAAGCTCATTCCCACATCGCCAAGCTTTACTGCAAGCCTTGGCCAAACTAAATGTGGCACATAACTTCACACCCGATGACGTAGTCAACTTGGTCTTCCAAGAATCACCAAAGCTAAGTAATCCTATTAATTTCTCGGATGAAGATTTGCCCCCCTCTGGTGCTAGTCATAACTTGGCTCTTTATATCACTATCATTTGCTTAAAGGAGAATGTGCCAATGACTTTGGTAGATGATGGCTCCGCAGTCAATGTCATACCCTTGAAAACGGCATACAAATTGGGCATGAATGAGTCGGATTGGACCCCTACCAACCAAGGTGTTCGCGCATATGATGGTACACGATGAAAGGTAGTAGGACTTGTTAACCTAACCATAGCCACATGGCCGATTGAGCGAAAGGTTAACTTCCAAATAGTGGGCATTGAAGCATCCTTTAACATACTTCTAGGAAGACCTTGGATTCACGCTTCCAAAGCGGTAACATCCACCCTACACCAGAAAACCCACTAAATGGTAAAGTGGTGACGATCACTTCGTCACCCATCAAGGCAATAATCGAAAAGAAGTGAAGTAATCAAGTCCTTGCGGATCTAGTACATGAACTTGGGGGCTTCCACAGCATAAATGTCATAGAAAGTGAGTTGGCACCCGTATACTTCAATCCCTACTCTAATTTAGTGGTCAACCACATACTCAAATTCCAGGGATACTTCCCGGGAATGCCTTTGATTCCTGTTCGAAGAAATACCTTTGCACCCTACAAAGAAGGCAACTTACAAAGAATACCACTTGGACTAGGATACAAACCCACTAAAGAGGAAGTTCTCGAGATGCTCGCTCAAGTTCAAAACCGTAAGAATGTGGGAATCCAAATGCGACCCTACCTCCCTACCCTAAATGGATACTTTGTTAGGGAAGGAAGTCAAGATATCTTTCACGGATTTCCCGAACCTTGGCACTATCTCGAAAGGAAGCTAGCCGGAATCGAGCTCTTTCACGATTGCAACTTCATTCCTCCAGAAACAGTTCCTACCGTCAAGACTCGTCAACCACCTTGCTTAGACGAACAAGCTGTTAGTCTACTATTTGGAGAAGATCGATTTGTTAGAGCCGCGCAGGATGAGATCATTACCATGATACTTCAAGACGATCACTTCAACCCTACCGCGTTAATCACATAAACCAACACCAATCAGCAAAAGGATGAAGAAAGTCGATCCAGTGGACAAACAATCAAGGAAGACTCTTCAAGCTCACCACTGGAGAAGGAGAGATGTTAAAAGGAGAACCAGAAGACGATGAATTCGAGTCAGAGTCAGAGTCGGAGTCTAGAGAAGTTCCTAGAGAGTCTCCTCCTGTCGTCATTCCGACTCACCTTGTTTCTCCTAGCTTAGTATCAGATAGTAACAGTAGTTCGGGAAATGTCCCAACGGCTGTCCCTTTACCGCCACTGACTACAGATCAGATGGCTTCTTTGTTTCAACTTTTCTCAAACTTTAATATGAATAAATCAGGTTCTGCTTACTCTTCGTGTTATTTTGAATGCAATTTTGTTTACGATGATACTGAGGATGACCCAGACCCAGACTCGATTGAGATACCTCCCTATATAGCCAAAGAAATACTACAAGAGGGGGAAGGGGGACCAGTAATAGAAAACACTGAACCCATCAACGTAGGAACCGAACTAAAACCCCAAGAACTTAGGATAGGGAAGACCTTGAGCTATACCGAAATGGCCAGTTTCATAGACCTCCTACACGAGTTCAAAGACGTTTTTGCTTGGTCCTACAAAGACATGCCAGGGGTCGACAGGGACATCGCAGAGCATAGAATCCCAATCAATCCGGGTTTCAAACCCGTGAAACAGAAGCTTCGTCGAATGAGGACAGAATGGGCTCTCAAGATCAAAGAAGAAGTCGATAAACAGTTCAAAGCCGGGTTCATCAAAGTTTCCGAGTACTCAGACTGGGTAGCTAACATAGTACCCGTACCCAAAAAGGATGGGAGAATCCGTGTTTGTGTTGATTTTAGAGACTTAAACAAAGCGAGTCCTAAGGATGACTTTCCTCTACCACATATCGACATATTGGTGGACAATACAGCAGATCACGCTTTACTATCCTTCATGGATGGATACGCAGGATATAACCAGATCAAGATGGCCATAGAAGATAGGCATAAGACCGCCTTCGTCACTCAATGGGGAACCTATTGCTACATTGTTATGCCATTTGGGTTAATTAACGCCGGAGCTACATATCAACGTACAACAACTACGCTCTTATATGATATGATGCATAAAGAAGTTGAGGTATACATAGATGAAATGATTGGCAAGTCCAAGGATAGAGAGGGGCACATTGCGAACCTTCGCAAATTCTTCTCAAGGCTACGGAAGTACAACATGAGGCTCAATCCTCAGAAATGCGCATTCGGAGTAACATCTGGTAAACTCCTGGGATACGTTGTTAGCCAACGAGGAATAGAAATAGACCCTTCTAAGATCAAAGCTCTAATCGAAATGCCGCAACCTCAAATGGAGAAAGAAGTTAGAGGATTTCTAGGCAAGGTGCAATACATAAGTCGATTCATATCGAAACTCACAATGATCTGCGAACCTATCTTCAAGAAGTTAAAGAAAACAGATCGCATCATGTGGGATGATGACTGTCAGAAGGCTTTCGACCGAATCAAGTAAATACTAGCCAAACCACAAGTGTTCATGCCACCTCAACGAGATCAACCTCTTGGTTTATATCTCACGGTAACTGAAACGGCCATGGGCGCCATGCTAGCTCAAACCGTAGGAAAATAAGAAAGAGCTATATACTACTTTATTAAGAAGTTCTTGGAGTACGAATGCAAATACACACCACTCGAGAAGACATGCCTCGCTCTTGTGTGGGCAACGAAGAAGCTACCTGACACGGCTATCGCAACCCTATCAAAGATAAAACCTAACGGTCTCAACTAAAATGTAGCAGAGGCAGTCGAGTATCGAATCCACAGGGAGGAAATGCAATTATAGCTGTCTATTCTAATCCTATGGTAACAAATGGGGGGTTTGATTAAAATTGATTCTAAACTAAGAGTAATAAAAGCGGTAAAATACGATTTAACTATCAAGAAGAGAGGGTCATGTCGGGAATTCGGTTCACTACGATAGTCTAACAACTCGGCAGTAAATGACTCGGACGAACTAATGTGAGACGAATGTTAGAAGGTCCTTTCGGTCCACTTCCTACCCTAAAATACCACTAACTTAACTTTCGTCCTCATTAGGGTAGTCTACTTTTTATAGCAGGCTGTTTTAGTCCAATCTTTCGATCCGGGGATTAATTGTAGCCGCTTTTAATGGGTGACATAGAAGCGTGCACTCAACTAGGTCGGGAATTACAGTTAAATTGCTATAGTGACAGAGTCTCTTAATCAATTCGTCCAATTCATTCACTACGTCGTCATTATTCTACCGCAGATTCCCTAATCCCAACATGAAAGGGGTTTAGCTACTCATATTCTTAATTAGACTAACAGCAGACAATTTTCCAGCAGATGACATAATGAAATAATAATAAAACGCAATAATAAATAAACTAGGGCAAAGGAATAAATAAAGCAAACAAGGAATTAATGCAACAAGAAGGTTAATTATTATTAAGAGAAGAGAGGAAATTACAATCCAAGCAAATTCCGGCGTAAAGAACTCGAAATCCGAGCAGCCAATAATCCGAAAATGAAAGTAACAGTAGAAGGTAAAAGCAACGTAGGAAGGAACAGTGAGTTCTAGTGTAAAAGATTAGAAAAGGAGATAGTAAAAAGAATGCCTAATAACCTAGTAAAACATAGGTTAAATAGATAAAACAACTAAGAGTCTTTGTGGAAACAAGTAAACATGGACTGATTAAAGCCCATGTTGTCGAAAGCCTCTCGATCGAGGACTTGGTCAATGCAGCTCACTCGATCGACTGAAGGGTAGCTCGATCGAGCATCAGGGGGGCTAGAAACCACTCGATCGACCAGCAAACAACTCGATCGAGCACATGTATCTTCAGTTCAGCTCACGTCTTCACCCAAGTGCCTCGTAGTGCGTGCCATGATGCTTCCAAGTGCGGTACTCTATTCTGGGACAACTCCGTCTCCTCTAAATGCATGCAAAAAGGACGGAAAAGAATATGGTTCCACTACTTTCGCGATCATTCCTACAAAAAGGACAAAATACACCAAAGTAGCCAATTCGGGGCAAAATACCATAAAGATAGTATAGAAAAGCATAGAAATACGTGCTGAAATAGGCTAAAAAGGCTATACATTAGGCACGTATCAAATCTCCCCAAACCAAACCTTTACTCGCCCTCGAGTAAACTCAAAACTACACTAATGGAACGGAAATGATAACTCAGAGCTAGCTTAACTTGTCTACTTGAACCAGTTTAATGCAACGAGAATCAACAGTTAAAGCCAAACAGTCAATACGCAAACGAATTATAAGCTGTTCATAAATAAAGCTGACCTATCGACCTTGCAAGACCAACAAAACTGGACTCTCACGTGGTCACTCTTCTCTCATGAAGCAAAGGGCAAATGTAATATGTAAAAGAGAGAAGAAAAGACAGTCACTCACCTAACTGCGACCTACATAGCATGCATGCAACAAAAATGAAAGACAATTCAAGTACTAATGCACACACTCCAACCAACAATGTCCGTCACAGCCGAGGGTTGCAAATAATATGGGAATAGTGAGGTTCAGGTGAGAAAAGGCTAAACAAGTTATGGAAAAGTGGAGGTAAAAGCGTCAAGCTAGTTCCTAACAGGACCATAATGAAACCATCCGAATCTCAACTGACTGAAAAACTAAGTACTAGTGCCCTTCACTTGGCACAAAACTCACTAGACTCAAAGCACAATCTCCTCAAAAAATGTGGGATAGAACGGAGGAGTCAGACAGTCACAACTTTCCTTTTTTAAACACATCGTCTGAAGCAACTAACTGAAACAACCAACCCTCTTGTCGATTGTACATCTTCAAACATCTTCTCAACTCTGACAAGAGGGGACAACTTTTTTCACAATCTCTATTTCTTTCTTTTGCATATCAGCTCTTTTTTTTCTGTTTTTTCATATTTTTTCTTCATCTTTCATTTTTTTTTCTTTTCTTTTTCTTTTTCTTTCACGTTTTCCTTCTTTTTTTTTCAATACTTTTTTTTTTCTCTTTCCTCCTTCCTTAATACAAACACCAACTCCAACAGGAATTACGGACCAAACTGCAATGGAAGACATACCACAAAAGACATACTAACTAGCTTGACTAGGCAGGCTTAGTTTGTAATGTAGCTAATGGGTCAAAAAAGCAAGTTTTGGCTAAAGTGGAGCTAAATGGGTGAAGATATAAAGAAAGGGGAAATTGCAAGACCCTCCCTGCATGTGACACCAACCACAAACCCGAATATGTGCATTTGACGAGAAATTGAATGTCATAAATGTGCAAATGAGACAAACATGCTATGCAAGGAGTACTACTCTCAAAATTCCTAATGAACTGGTCATGAATGTCACCAGTTATGGCTCTACAACTCAGAATTTTTAAGTAGTTTGCCAGTTTATTAGGTCAAGTCTAAACAGTCCGCTATTATTTGAACAGAAATTCGTAGATTATGCGTATGACAAGGCTAAAAACTATCAATTAAAGTGCAAGGCTCAAGTAATATGACAAGCTATAGTGCAATTTCATCACGGGAATCTACCGTTCCGACTCAACCTATATGCTAAATTAAACGTGAAATGTTTTTGAATTTTTTGAATTTTTCTAATTTTTTTGTATTTTGTATTTTGTATTATTTTTTTTTTTTTTTTTTTTTTTAATGGTAAACAACAATGCAAGCTGAAAATTAAACGTGAATGCAAAACAAATGCGAATGCAGACTCAAAAGGATGCAATACCCTCCCCAAACCAAAATGGACAACGCCCTCGTTGTCCTCCAGCATACACCAGCAGAAATATGGGGGATGGGGGTATACAACCAGCAAAATAAAAAATGAAGGAGACGAAATAAAAAGAGTAAGGTACATACAAAAGCGAACTTCCCCAAACCAGCCAGAAAACTGGGGAAGTGAGTAGACCAGTAGCTACTCGTCGTCGGCACCGCCGTCTCCCAGGTACTCTGACTCAACAAAACGGTCTCCCCAAACCAAAGAACAAGCACGGGGGACCTCTAGTCGTCATCTCGGTGATCCTCCGGACCGGACGAACGGAGGGTCACTCTCCTCCTCTCTCTCGGCGCTCGTTGTGCGCGCCGCTCGGCCAATAACCGCACCTCTCGTGCTACCGGTGTCTCCTCCGCCTCCTCCTCTGAGTCAGAAGGTAGTGGAGGGTACCCGTCCGCTGGGTATCGGTAGAAGGAGGGATGCGGCCACTCCTCTAGAATCGGTCGCCGGGCTCGGATATGGAACTCGTAGAGCGGGAATACAGCCAAAGCCATATCCCGTCTCATCTCAGTAATGTACCTGCACATATCCGAAAGCACGGCATTACGACGCCCTTGGTCCATGACCTCGGGCGCCCCTAAAACAGGAGGGCAGACAAAGTTGGCCGGAAAGGCCGGATCAGAGGGAGGTGGAGTGAGTGAAGGTGGAGGTGTGGGAGTCTGGGTCTGGGTCTGGGTCGGAGTATGAGAGCTAGAAGATGCTCCGGCCTCGCGCTTCCTCTTCCTAGAAGAAGAAGTAGTGGTGAAGGTAAGGTGGTAGGTAGGTGGAGGTGGCCTCGCTCCCTCAGCAGCAGTAGGGAGCGGTAAAAGTGGAGGAAGGGTAGAGCACGGCAAGGTAACAGACGTGGAACCACAGATCTTCCACGTCCTCGCGCTCCCCTTCGCCTTTGGGAACCAGGCGAAGTCGGTCATGGCTCCCAAGTCAAGGTAAGCCTCCCTATCGGGTGCAGTAAGTGAAGGGTCAGTGGGGTAAAGGTGGCGGGCAATCCTAGTCACTAGCCCGCCACAGACAACAGCGGTCTTGACCCGAGTCCTAATTCCGTTCCAATGCTGAGCTACCAGATAGGCAATGTTTAGAACAAACGGGGTACCGGAGTCAATGTTGAGGTACCCCGCGAGAATCGCTAGCTCAGTGTTGGTCACGTTATTGGGCTCAGGTCGCCAAAAGATGGTCTCTCCTATCAGACGCAAGTAGTAACGGGGGGCAGGTAAGTGAACGTGAGCTCCCTTCCGTGAGGGGAAGGGGGTGTGAGAAAGTGCAGCCCAAAGTGGCTGAAGGAGGTCTCGAGGTGGGTCGGTGGGACCGTCACTAACTAGGCCTAAAACCTGCCCAAACCTGGCCAAAGTCCAGTGGTGTGACTCATTGCGGAGTCGAAAGTGAATGCAAGAGCTGGAGTGGTCAGCATCATAAGAGTCGGTGTCAAAGGAATAGGAGCTAAAGAACTCGTACGTAGGGGTACGAATAGTAGCTTCCTGCATGGTGATCAGACCCGACATACCCGTCCCGTTCAACAAACTACAGACCTCCTCATAAATGCCTAAGGTCTCTAGGTCAGCCCGCGCAAGGAAACGGGTGGGGGAGAGGGGGCAATGAAGTAAAGCGGCTAACCGAGTCCGGTGAGCCGCGGAAGTAAAACGTACCGTGGGCATCCGCTGTAAAGGTGTGAGGTCGCCCTCTCCTGTAGCTGTAGCTGTAGCCCCTGATGGGCTGGAGGTGATGGCTAACTGGCTAGCCTGCTGATGTGGCCTGGGTGGCGCCATACCAGGAGACGGAAAACGAGGGATGAATCCTCGTTCCAGCATGGTCAAAGGTCTGGTAGGGGCAGAAGTAGAAGCAGGAACTATAGTGGTTAACAGGGCAGAAGTAGTGGTGACAGCAGGGACCACTGACTCGCTCCCGGACGGGCTGGAGGACGTACTGGTAGAAGGCAGAGAACTCGCGTCCATCCTGCAAAGTATCAAAGGGCATGAATAAGAGAAGATGCTGCTAACCGTGGTTAAAACAACCCGCTGACCAACATGTGACAACAAATATAAGGCCCTATCAGTCAAGAAATCCGACTTCCAACATACAAAATCCAACAATCCTCAATAAATTCGAAAGGTAGCATGTGAGTGGTGGTAAAATGACAAAATAGTGACTGCTAAAGGAGACAAACACAGCATGAAAACCACATAAGGGAGCACGTAAGACTCCTAGCAGTCGAAAATTCCAACTCACAAAACAAGATTCCCAATGGTTCACAGCATGTAATGGCGATAGGGGACGGAAAAACAGTTAACGGCAGTAACAAGTAGGCGATAACTGCAAATAACAAAGCATGGCAGCAAATAGACCGTTTAACAGTCGAAATTTTTCGACTGAGAAGCCTTAGTCGCGGAATCTCGCGCAATTTTCGAATTAAACAAGCAAAGCAGTGAGAGATTGGGATAAGATCATCAAGCAAGTTAATTAAGGGTATATAAACACAATTAAATCGAAAAAGAATCGACTAGACATGGATTTTTCGAACCCTAATTCAAATCACCTCAAAAAAATCGAATTAAATGAAGAGAAAATGAAAAGAGTGTGAATGAAATACTTACTTGATGATGATGATCCTATAAAAGCAATTAAACTTCAAATAACAAGCAACAAAGGCGGATTTTCAATTGAAAAACCCGCGAACCCTAATCCCCTTTAAAAACCGCGAAAACGAGCACAAAAGAGGGGGAAAATAAGGGGCTATTGAAGATTAAAGTGCTAGCAATAGAATGTAGGTGACGGATTTGATAATTTTGGGCAAAAAAAGGGGATTTGGGGGAAATGGGAATCGCAATTAGGGAGGGGGTTAGACGGAAATTAGGGTGAAATGAAATTAGAATTAGGGAAAATAAGAGTTTAAGAAAGAAAACTCCCGTGTCCACTGTTCATTTCACTCGATCGAGTAGTTTTAATCACTCGATCGAGGACTTTTGATGTCCCTTCTGCTCGATCGAGTAAGAGACCTCTCGATCGACCTGTTCCTCTTTGGCCTTTCTCGATCGAGTAACCAGACAGCTCGATCGAACCAACTTCCACTCGATCGAGTACAAAAAGTACTCGATCGAGGACTTCCTCTTGTAGGCTCCTTGAATTTCCGTCTTTATCCCTCGAATTGCGTGAAACTTCCCCAAACCTGCGTAAAACAAATCCAAACACATCCCAAAATACCAAATACGCAGAGAACACAGTCTATAGTTTTAGTCTAAGCTAAAGAATTGTCTAACTAATTGTCCTAATTAAAACGTAAATAAGCAAGGTTTAAAAGAAATTCAAACGAATTGTCTATTACAATTTGTTACACGGGGCATTTCCCCGTTTAATTCTCATCAGCTTTCAGTAGCCCCTTCGTGGGCTTCTGACGAGGACGTCACCTCGCCGATCTTGACCGACCTCTTCATCTTCCATGAGCTTGAGTCACCATTTGCGACAGTAGGAGGAATGTAGTTCCCATCTATGTAGGTTCGAACCTTCTTCGTTCTCGCTCCTTTGTCATCTTCTTTGGCATCCTTGCCGCCACTTTGATTGATAACGGCTACACCACGTCCTTTGACAGTCCCATTCTTGCTTTCATCTGTACCTGCAGTAAGGACAACAGACGAACTTGCCTCCTTCTTACTCTCAATCTGAGGCGGAGGGTTAGCAATAACAGCAATATTCTCCAAATTTTCATGCGGAGTGTCAACAATAGGGATAATAGAAGAAAGAGCATTGCAAGGTTGAACTTGCATGGGAGCTCTCCGGAATTTGGACTGATGAAAAATCAGCTCCTCATCCCCTACCCGAAATGTCAAAGTCTTCCCATCGACGTCTATCACTGCACGGGCAGTGGATAGAAATGGTCTCCCTAAAATAATAGGGGTGTGTGCATCTTCAGGGATATCTAAGACGACAAAATCGACGGGAATAAAGAACTTCCCGATCTGGACAGGTACGTCTTCTACTATACCTAATGGCCGTGATAGACTACGGTCGGCCATCTGGACAGTCATGTTGGTGCAACTCAATTTTGTCAAACCGAGTCTCTTAGCCAGAGACAAAGGTAAGACACTTACGCTAGCGCCTAAATCGCATAACGCATTATCAATCAACTGCATACCGATGTGACACGGAATCGAAAAGCTACCCGGGTCTGATTGCTTAGGGGGTAACTTATTTTGAAATAGGGCTGACCCCACCTCAGTTAAAGCTACGGTCTCACTGTCATTTATAGTCCTCTTACGTGCTAAAATGTCTTTCATGAACTTTAAATAAGAGGGTACCTTAGTTAGCAATTCAGTGAACGGCACGGAAACTTCCAAGCTCTTCAAAAGTTCAACAAATTTGCTAAACTGTTGATTAACTTTGGTATTCTGCAGCCGCCTCGGGAAGGGAACCGTGATAGGAATTTCGAGTCCCTTGTTTCTCGCCTCCAAAGTGTCTTCCGGAGCAAGTTCAGTATCCTTTGAACGCTTCTTACCTCTCGAACGAGGTCTTTCCGGTGATTTCTCGCTTAAACGAGCACTAGCAGGCTCTTGAATAAGCTTCCCGTCATCAATATCGCTCGATCGAGTATCATGCTCACTCGATCGAGCAGTTTCTTCAGCAACTTCAGTCGATCGAGCAACACTCCCACTCGATCGACCATCTTCAGCTTCCTGTTCACTCGATCGAGCAGAAGGACTACTCGATCGAGGGCTTTCCTCTCCATTTCCACTCGATCGAACACCAGCCTTCAGTCGATCGAGTAACTCAATTGTCGTGAGCCCTTTCCTCTTAACAGAACACTGTTCATCATCAGTTACAGCTATCTTCGGGTCTGATTTCGACACTTCCGGTCCTTCATAAGAAAGACCGCTTCTTAATTCTACCAAATTTACCCTCTCATGTGGATTCTTCTCGTTTTGAGTCGGTAAATGACCCTGCTTTCTTGTGGACTGATTCGCGGCCAATTGGGCAACTTGAGTTTCAAGTGCCTTTATGGACGCATCTCTCTGTTGATCACTTGAACTTCTTTGTTGATCACTCGCATGAAGCTGCTTTGTAATGGCTTGCATCATGGACTTGAGCTCACCCATTTCAGTCACCCCACTAGAGGATGATGCACCTTGATTAGGAGGGTTGAAGGATGGAGGCTTCTGATAACCTTGTTGCTTCTGGTGTGGAGGAATGTATGGTTGCTGCGTTGGAGGAGCCGTGGGATTTTGTACATTCTGGCTAGTCCACCTCAAATTGGGGTGGACGTTTGGCTCGTAGTAACTGTTGTTCTGCCTGTAATGTTGAAAGGCGGCACACTGCTCATAAGGACTGGGACAATGATCTGAGACATGTCCCTCTGATCTGCATCTCCTACAGACGAAAGGACCGTCTGTCACAGCATTAACCTGGTACATGCCCCCCTTGGAGATTCCCCCTAGCTCATACTTGTCGAACCTTGCAGTGAGGGCTTCAAGTGCAGCGACAGAAGAGGACTCATCAGCTCTTCTTTGGTTTCCTCTCGAGTTCCCATATTCAGCCTTATGGATGGCCAAATCTTCTATGATCTTCCACCCTTTGGTAGCTCCCAAGTTTTCAGCGAACCGGCCATTAGCTGCAGCATCCAAAATGTCCCTCTGATCATCATACAATCCACTATAGAAATTATTGCATAGACTCCACTTTTCGAAGCCATGGTGCGGTATGGTACGCACTAGCTTCTTAAATCCAGTCCATGCCTCGTGAAAATTCTCGTCAGGCCCTTGTTTGAAGCTTGTTATCTGAGCTCTAATGGCAATAGTCCTCGATGCAGAGAAGTACTTCTTATAAAACGCTAAAGCCAATGAGTTCCAATCAGTTATGCCAGCAGCAGTTCGGTCTAAATCCCTATACCACTCTCTCGCAGCGTCGCGGAGTGAGAAAATGAACAAGGTTTCCTTTATCTGATCAGCTGTCACGCCGGCAGGTGGGGGTATGGAGCAGCAGTAATCAATGAAAGTCTCCGTGTGCTTTGCTGCATCTTCGTTTGCAGCCCCACCGAACTGATTCTTCTCAACCATGTTAAGGTAAGAAGGTTTCGGCTCGAATTTCCGAGCTTCCCCTGGTAGCTCGAATCCTTTGTAAAGATCCTCAGCTGAGGGTTCAGAATAACTGGCAATGGTCGCTTCTTCGGCCATTTCTGGAGTGTCTGGAAAAATAACGGATTCAACCGACGAATTGGAAACTGGAGAAGACAGTGGATTGTCTTCGAACAGTTCGTTTTCGTAGAAGTTGGAACGAGAACTGGACTCTTCTTCCAACTGTTGCACTTGAAATAGTCTCCTCTTTACGTGCAGAGATCTCTCAATCTCTGGTTCAAATGGCAGTAGTGGACCACCCTGCGACCTGCGCATAAGAAGAAACTACAACAGAGAATAAGAATAGTCCAAGGAACGGTTGTCCCTTAGACCGAAAAGGATTAAAAATGAAACAACTAATAAATTGAACAATTGCCTCCCCGGCAACGGCGCCAAAATTTGACACGGCTATCGCAACCCTATCAAAGATAAAACCTAACGGTCTCAACTAAAATGTAGCGAGGGCAGTATCGAATCCACAGGAGGAAATGCAATTATAGTCGTCTATTCTAATCCTATGGTAACAAATTGGGGGTTTGATTAAAATTCATTCTAAACTAAGAGTAATAAAAGCGGTAAAATACGATTTAACTATCAAGAAGAGAGGGTCATGTCGGGAATTCGGTTCACTACGATAGTCTAACAACTCGGCAGTAAATGACTCGGACGAACTAATGTGAGACGGATGTTAGAAGGTCCTTTCGGTCCACTTCCTACCCTAAAATACCACTAACTTAACTTTCGTCCTCATTAGGGTAGTCTACTGTTTATAGCAGGCCTGTTTAGTCCAATCTTTCGATCCAGGATTAATTGTAGCCAGTTTAATGGGTGACATAGAAGCGTGCACTCAACTAGGTCGGGAATTACAGTTAAATTGCTATAGTGACAGAGTCTCTTAATCAATTCGTCCAATTCATTCACTACGTCGTCATTATTCTGCCGCAGATTCCCTAATCCCAACATGAAAGGGGTTTAGCTACTCATATTCTTAATTAGACTAACAGCAGACAATTTTCCAGCAGATGACATAATGAAATAATAATAAAACGCAATAATAAATAAACTAGGGCAAAGGAATAAATAAAGCAAACAAGGAATAAATGCAACAAGAAGGTTAATTATTATTAAGAGAAGAGAGGAAATTACAATCCAAGCAAATTCCGCGTAAAGAACTCAAATCCGAAAATGACCAATAATCCGAAAATGAAAGTAACAAAGAGAAGGTAAAAGCAACGTAGGAAGGAACAGTGAGTTCTAGTGTAAAAGATTAGAAAAGGAGATAGTAAAAAGAATGCCTAATAACCTAGTAAAACATAGGTTAAATAGATAAAACAACTAAGAGTCTTTGTGGAAACAAGTAAACATGGACTGATTAAAGCCCATGTTGTCGAAAGCCTCTCGATCGAGGACTTGGTCAATGCAGCTCACTCGATCGACTGAAGGGTAGCTCGATCGAGCATCAGGGGGGCTAGAAACCACTCGATCGACCAGCAAACAACTCGATCGAGCACATGTATCTTCAGTTCAGCTCACGTCTTCACCCAAGTGCCTCGTAGTGCGTGCCATGATGCTTCCAAGTGCGGTACTCTACTCTGGGACAACTCCGTCTCCTCTAAATGCATGCAAAAAGGACGGAAAAGAATATGGTTCCACTACTTTCGCGATCATTCCTACAAAAAGGACAAAATACACCAAAGTAGCCAATTCGGGGCAAAATACCATAAAGATAGTATAGAAAAGCATAGAAATACGTGCTGAAATAGGCTAAAAAGGCTATACATTAGGCACGTATCACTACCCCATTACATGCTTAGCTACTCCATCAAAATATACTCCAAAATGGATCCTGTCAAATACCTCTTCGAGAAACCCGTTCTCAATGGACGCTTAGCAAGATGGACTTTGATGCTCTCAGAGTTCGATCTCAAGTATGTAACTATGAAAGTTATAAAGGGGCGCGCCGTTGCCGAATTTTTCGCAGAAAATCCCATTAATGATACACAAACGATAGACACCTGGTCGTTTCCGGATGAGGATATACTCTAAACCGATGTAGACTCCTGGGACCTTTATTTTAATGGAGCATCGAACTTAAGAGGATTTGGAATAAGAGTGTTGCTCATTTCTCCTGAAGGCGAGCATACACCAATATCTGTCAAACTCGACTTCTAGGTGACAAATAACGCTGCAGAACAAGAGGCTTGTCTCATCGGATTACAAGTAGTAGTAGGTTTAGGCATCAAGAATCTTCAAGTGCATGGGGATTCATCTTTGATCATCAACCAAATTACGGGATCTTGGAAAATACGAAGTGAAAGCTTAGCACCTTATCAAGCCAGAATAGACCAAATTGCCTAATTCTTCGATCAAGTAACCTACCTACACCTATCTCGAGAGGAGAATCAATTTGCAGATGCTTTTGCAAAACTTGTATCTTTGATTAATATCCCGGATAGTATGGTAGAAATGCCTTTATGCATCGAACGACGGTCAGAACCGGCTTATGTGCACCAAAGCACCAATGAAGAGGAAATCACAGAGGAACCTTGGTTCCAAGCGATCCTAAACTTCAAACTCAACGGCACCTATCCACCGGATATGGATAAAAGGGCACAACGCGTTATACGCTTACTAGCTTCCCAATACGTTCTCATGCAAGGAGAGTTATACAAAAGAACACCTCTTGGTGTAATCCTACGCTGTCTTGATCATTCACAGGCACGAAAAGTGATGGAAGAAGTCCTTGATGGAGAATGTGGCCCTCACATGAGTGGACCCATGATGGCAAAGAAAATCACACGTTTGGGGTATTATTGGACCACAATGGAATCCGATTGCATCAAATATGTAAGACATTGCCACAACTGCCAAATCTTCGGGAATGTGCAACATGTCCCTCCATCATTGCTTTACACCATGACATCTCCCTGGCCATTTTCTGCTTGGGGAATTGACATCATCCTAGTAGCAATCGATTATTTCACCAAGTGGGTAGAAGAGGCTTCCTACAACAGTCTTACAACCAAGAACGTGGCAAAGTTCATACAAACCAACATCATCTGTCGATACGGTTGCCCACATAAGATCATCAGTGACAATGGATCACATTTCCAAGCTGAGACTGAGCAATTGCTAGCCAAGTACAAAATCAAGCATCACCACTCCTTGCCATATAGACCACAAACTAATTGCGCTGTAGAGGCAGCAAACAAAAACGTTGTCACAATTCTCAAGAACATGATTGACAACTATCAAGATTGGCCAAGCAAGATACCTTTTGCTTTATGGGGATACCGTACATCTGTTAGGACGCCCACTGGGGCCACCCCTTTCTTTTTGACCAACGGCATGGAAGATGTACAACCAGTGGAGCTTGAAATACTATCCTTGCGTATTTTACTCGAAAGTCAAATCCCAGAAGCCGATTGGAAGAGGGATAGATATGAAGAACTCATCCTCCTGGATGAACGAAGATTGCGTGCATTACATAATGTGCAAACATATCAGGCATGTATCAAAAATTCCTTCAACAAAAGGGTTAAGCCAAGGAACATCAAAGAAGGAGACTTGGTCCTCAATACAATTAGAGCTCTTTTACCTGTCGATCCACGAGGAAAATTCAAACCCAATTGGGCCGGGCCGTTTCTAGTCAAGTCCATACTTCCAGGGGGTGCGGTGAGGATCACAGACTTAGATGGGAATGAATTTGCCAACCCGACAAACCTCGGCCAACTGAAACGTTACTATGCCTAGAATATGAGCAAAAATGCGCCTCACGTAACCTCACGTGTCGCTCTTGTGGCACGAAATAAATGGCCCCTGGCCAAGCTGAAATAAAGCTAATGTCACCTTGCTCTTGCATTTTGACAATTTGTCATCCTCATATCATCAAATAAACTGAAATTCATTTTAGGAGTAAGTGAAAGCTCATGCTTATTTTCTAAGTTCATTACAAGCTCTTGCTTAGAACAATTATTCTTTTACATTTACTTGAAATACTCGCAAGGGTTTGATTTCAGTTTTTTAAATGAATACATAGGCAATCCTTCACAGGATACAACCCATTAATTATTTTAAATGTAAAAAGAAGGACATTTGCAAATGCATTTGGAATTCGACAAGAATAATGATAGAAAATCGTAACGGTTTCTTAACCAATCAACCTCTTTTATTCCATGCCTTTTAAATGATAATATGCCACATAATATAAAAAATAAAATGGGCTAGGATTCTAAAAACTCCACCTTCTTATTACAATAATAACAATAATAAATAATAATAAAGACTTAGGCTATTCTTCCATTTTCCCTTTGCCTTTGTTATTTTTATCATATTTCTTGTCCCGACCTCGAGCCGGACGTTCTTGCGCCACTTCAGAACTAATCACCAACGGTGTCTCTCGTGGTCTAGCCTTGCCATTCTTGTCAACCACCATTTCGACGGCAGGAGAAGTCTTCGGTTTCTTCGAAGGATGAACAACTCGAAACCCGGCTTCTTCCTCTCCCCCAGTCAGATGCTTCTCTTTCTCCTTTTCTACATCACGAACCTTGTAGTCAACAGGCTCGCGTTTCCTCAATCTCTTGCGCTCCTCCGGAGTAGTAGCTTTCCTCCACCGCAGATAGGAATCTAACACCCATAGAGCACTAACAGAAGAGTTCAAGAACAACATATTTCTTTGAGCCCATTTGATGGCTCATTCTCTTCGACTCTCAGTAGTAAGCGCCACGGCAGTCTGCAGGACATTGTCAAGCTTCAGAATCATCTGCTTCAATCCAACCTGCCTCATCAACCTCTCCGGGAAGATGCATATCATAAACTTCAAGCCAGAAATGCGCACATACCGGGTAGGATCCAAGGATGATACTCCAGTGACAGATTTAAGATGCCACCATGGTACGATCCATCTAATCAAGGGACCATCGTCACTCTTCAATTTGTTTTCCCAATAGTTGCAGACTCGAGTCAAGTCCACCATGTAGAGCCTGGTCCTCATCGCGATTGAGCGAGCATGATAAGCATGAAAAATAACTGGGGGCTCGATCAATCGAAGACGCCCTATAAGCCAGACCTACCAAAAGCAGGTACTAGAAACAAAAAAAAGAAAAAAAAAAGAAAAAAAAAGAAAAAGCGAAATAAAAAAAGGACGATTTTTTTTATTCTTTTACCTGCAAAATATTGGGACTTCCCAGATAAGGAAGGTCACGGTTGGCTTTCCTTTTATTTAACTCCAGCAGGATCTCTCCTAGACATAGGCAAGCTGGGCTCCTGCGCAGCTCCATTTGCTTAATCAGGCTCAAATAACGAGGATCACCTCTCAAATCCTCATCAACATGCCCCTGAAGGACATATACATGTAGTAGGCAAAACCCGAATGCCCTTCGCCTGACAACATAAGAGATAGTGGGATCTGCCCTATTGATGAATCGATCAATGAAGTCCAACATTCGCACCCCTTTTGAGGTCATAAGACGGTCCACCTCAACTCTTGTCAACCCAAGGAAATCCCTAAACTTGTTCTTATATCCTTGAGAAGTAGAGGGAATAACAGGCAAATGTTCCGGGTCCCAACCACCAATCGCAGCAATTTTTTCGGGAAATGGGCAAATATCGCCTCCGGGGAAGGCAAATACGTGATAATTCGGGTCCCAATAATCAAGACAAGCATCTAAGAACGGTTTGACCAATTTGATCAACTTCAAGCTCAAAAGTTATCCAAAATTATAGGCGCCCATGTCGTGTTTCTCCACATTGGAGAACTCATTTGTCCATTGTTGTAAACGAATTTCGAGAGTATTCATGATGTATGCTTATTTTTAGATCTTTATGTAATAAGACGAAAGAAAGACGGAAGAATTATGTGAATAAAACCTCCCTCGATGTCTCTATTTATACTAAAAGCTGCTTCCTAAAATCTGTCAGGACAGATACACTGGGGAACAGGTGCAACGCTTGCTGTGCCTCTTCCTCAACCTTCTTTCCGCGTTTTTCCGCGTTGGATCTTTCCTAATTCCTCAAATAATAATTTCATATTCATACGGGTTATTATTTTGGTAATTCCGTCAAATTACCATGTTTCGTGTTTCCTAATTCCACGGGCACGCATTTTGAGGCGATATCGACATTTTCGTCATCTTAGCACGCTTATCCATTTCCTTTTTTTAATTTTCTTTTAGAAAATCATTTCACCAACTTAATTTATTCATTTTCAAACTTATACATTTCATTTTAATTTTCTTTTTGGGGAATCATTTCACTCCCGTTCCACATTACATTTCAAAATTATATGATTCTATTTTTCTTTTTTTTAGGGGGTAGCCCTCCCTACCGTCCGGTCATTTCCGGCCATTTTTTTGCATTTTTTGTTTTGACCTAATTTAGGCCATGTGTACAAATGTATGTTCTATGTGATTTCTGTGTAAATTTCGGCAGCATGACGGCATAAACCGTCATCTACCAAACCTGCTCAAAGCTAACCTGCAGGTACAAACAAAGCAACCCAACAGCAAAGGCACCTAGGCCATCATATATACAACCAAGAGGGGATATGTACACCAAACTGGGGGCTCGAGCCCCAAAACAACTGGGGGCTCGAGCCCCAAAACAAAGTCCGAATGTCCAAAATGTAGGTCCTAAAAATTTACAAAATGTGCAAAGTACAGCCAAAAACACACAAAAACAACAAGCAAACTACTGCTGGTCGCCGCCTAGCTCAGCAACTCTCGCCTTGAGAGCAGCAACCTCGGCGTCATGGACCTCGAGCTCCCTCAGCAGATGAGCTGTCTCCTCTCGAGACTGGGCTAGCTCTCGCTCCAGCTCACGCTCCCTCTGCAAACGATAAGAATTGGCTCATGTCAATCATTTCAAACAATAAGGAAAGTTAGAAAATTCGAAAATGAAGTAAACGGAAGGTTCATACCTGACGTCCTCGGCCGCAAATAAGTGCCTTGATGGCAGTAGCTCGCAGCCGGTTTGCTACCCTCCACAAAGCCACGAACCAAGATGGTGCAACCTGCATTTCGAAAGAAGAGATTCTTAACGATTGGACAAACTCAAGCAAATGTGTTCTTACACAAAATTATACAAGTTAGGAGACTCACCCTCCGAATCAGATGCTGCCACTCGTCCAAGCCAGCATCTCTCACCGCCGCATCAAAGTCTCGAAGCTCGGAGATCGTCGTCATCCCCGTCGCGTCAGTGTACTCAAGGGTCTCGGGGTACTCTGGGGCTCGATGCCTGCCGCCTCGACCTCCTGCAAAGTCAAATGATTTCCATTAACCGATGGATCATTCATCGTGTTCTCGAAATAATCAAAAGTAAGGGTAACACACTTACCACGACCGGCCAGTATGCCAACCTTCCGTAGAGGAACGCCGAGTAGTCCTCGCCAGAAAGAAGAAGGGCGTTACCACCAACGCCTGCCAGGTTAGCCTCCCATTCAGCCTCAGAAGGCTCCCTGAACATCGTCCAAGGAGGATCGATGGGAACTGTCAAAACGTCCCGAGAGCACTGACGAGCCAAACGCTCGCCCAAGTACCACACAGGACCCATCGACGTCCTAAGCAGCAACCTGCTCGAGCTCCTAGGTCGAAGGACCTTAGCCACAAAGGGAGGAGCGCCAGCGTAGTCCACCCAAGGCCTGGGCACCCACTAGGAAAATCAAACGAAGGGTCATTCTTATGACCATTTCTAAAAAGTAAAGAAGAAAGACAAACAACGCAAGGTGAAGTACTCACGCCATCCAACTGAAGAGCGTTCACCTCCCGTCGACAGACGTCGTGAAAGGAACTCCGGCTCCTCGTACGACACATCACCCAATCCCTCACAATGGGATAGGCCCTCTCCACCGGCTTCGTCCTCTTGGGCGCGAGGCTCAGAAACTAGTAGTACACCCACGCGTGTGAAATAAGATAGTCATCAACGATCTTTCGTGATTCGATAAAAAAGGAAATGATCTTCAATAAAATGAAATGAAGGTTCATACCTCCAACAACAGTCCAGGGCCAACGGCAGCAAGAGAAGTCCCCTTCTCCATCAAATCCAGATGAACCATGGCCCTTATAAAGCGAATGAGGACCGCAAAACCAGCAGTGACCCAGTCCCAATGGCCTAGGTCGCTCAGGTCAGAAACAAAGGGAAGGAGGTTCGTCGATAGCCTATCTCCCTTGTCTCCGAGGTAGATCGAATACAGTAACCACCAGAGCCACAAGCGGACTCTCTGCTCTGCAGTACAGAGAGGAGGAGACGTCTCCCTCCCCTCGATCACCACCGACGTGGGGGTCTTCCCTGCAAAATAGTCCCGGACGTAAGAACTAGGCACCAACCCGGGCACCACAGCAGCCTTCGGCATAAAGTTCCAGCCGATCATTCTCCTAGCCTCAGCCGAGTCTACCCTCATGGCTGTCTCCGACCACTTCACCACCTCAGTCCCACACGGCAAACCAGAAATCATGCCGTAATCCTCCAACGTGACCCCCACCTCGCCAAAAGGCATGTGAAATGTGGAGGTCGTGTCCCAAAATCGATCCAAGAAAGCTCGGACCAGGATGAGGTTAGCCCGAAGCTTCCTCTTCATAATATCCCTCCAAGCCTGCACCAAAGCATAGAACGCTCCCCGCTTGATGATGGCTCGCTCCTCAGCCGACATCCTCTCGTAGCACCCCATCGCCGTCGTGTAGCCCGAGAACGATCTGATGTTCCCGGCCTCCTATTTGGATTCGAAACAAAAAATATCTTTAGCTTGAATGAAGAAGAAAAGGAATAACAAAAAGAAATGAAAGAAGATGAGTGAAGAGTGATGATTTACCAAGCTCTTCACCGTCCTGTAGGACAGGTGACCCTCTGCAGCCCAAAGTAGGTGACTGCTGTCCCTATTCTCAGCCCACGTAGGTTCTCCCCTCAGCTGGCGACCACCCCGCCCAACGTTGGCCCGTCTCGCGACCTCCTCCTCCTCAAGAACCTCCTCCTGAAGGACCTCGTCCTCAGCAGCCGTCACCGCGGCGGTAAAAGCCTGCTCTAACGCCTCCTCAAGCGAACGAGAAGGGTCAATTGCAGTATCCACGTCCATGGGAGCTCTCCCTGACGTACAAGGCTCATCACCTGCAAAATTAAAGTGAATTTAGGCCGCGTCAAATGACGACAAGTGTTAATTAGGGGATATTTGAGTTTTCGGAGCTCCGAAATCGCTTTTTTGTCACCATCTTTGGCAATTTTCCCACAAAACTGACCGCTCATGTGGTAATTTGGGTCAAGTCAAGCCTAAGTTGAAGCCTAGTCATGGGTTCGAGTCGGAATTTCGACAGCATTTCGTTATAACGGCGATTATGCCCTAGAAAAGTGTCCTGAAAAAGCCGTCACAAATCAAAATTCCGAGATGATAGGAAGTTTACCCATCATACAAGGATTCCAAATATCAAGTTTCATCACAAATGGGTAATCCTAAGGCTATTTTCGAAGTGATTTACGGTTTAGCTGTGAGACCGTCTCAATTTCACTCAAGTGCTCAAAACTCAACGAAAATTCAAAACAAATACATGGTTATGATCCTTATACTACCAATTAGCCATTTACAAGGTCAATTTTCTAAGGCAAAATCATTTGGGGGAAAAGCCCCAAATTTTCGACATAATTATGGTTGAAAACCCTAATTTGTCGGTCCAATTTGATCAATTATAGAAGATTAATGCAAAAATAATACTCATACCTCGATTAGTCATGGCAAATGCAATCTTTTGATCAAATTTTGACGAGAAATGGTTGGAATTTGAGAGAGAAATTAGGATTTTGTGTTTCGAAATAATGAAACAAAAGCCTTGTTTCATCGGGTTTTTACTCAGGAATGCCACGCCCAGGAAAAGACGTAGCAAGTGTTGTGCCTCTTCCAAGGGACGCAGCTCTTGCTGCGCCTCTTCCTCAGTTCCCCTCCATATGAATTTTTTAAGATTCGCTATAAGTTCGTTATTTTGTGGGCCCATCTTTGGTGGGTCTCTTCCTTGATGTCATATCATATATTTGGTCCGTTTGACATTTATTCTTCGCCCGGACCCGTATTTCCAGGCTAACTGCAAACTGTCGCCATATTTTTACCAAGACCTTGCTTGTCACAACGAGCGAATATTCTCTGACAGGTGTTTCAACACACCTTTATTATGTTCCCCCAGCGAGAGTTCACGACAGACAATCGTCCCTCTCGAGACATGGAGACCAGTTCCCGATTATATTCCCCCAGCGAGAGTTCATGGACAGGCAATCATCCCTCTCGAGACGTGGAGATCAACATCGACCACAAGCTCTTCTGAAGTCTGTTTGAAGCCGACCCAAGCAGATTTCTCCCAGCAGTCCCTGACTACGTCCTGCTGCCTCCTCCCAATATCGCGTTTTGTTCCCCCTGGAGTTTCAAAGAATTTCAGGTATGGTCTCTTCTTATGGCTGGCGAGCCTCCTTACGTAGTCTAATGGACTTTCAACGACCCTCCCCGATAGTCGACAGACTCTAAAATGTTCCCGACGACAGGTCCTTGGCTCAGACCCCTTGAGCCGCCTCGCGTCGCCATAGTCGTCAGGTTGTAATCTTCGATTGACCTGATGGCTATACTTTGACTTTCGCCTTGTCCAAGCCTCAGTCAAAGTGGGGGCTCTGTAGATACCTCATTTTTGCACCTTTTGCAAACCACCCGATGATGATTGGGCCGCATGTTTAATATACGGAACGATTTATGACAGTTCGTAAGTTTATCGTCAAGTGATCACTCAAACACTTGTGTCTACCTCTTAATTGTCATCTACGTGTCGATACGGTCGTTTTTGCAGTAATTAGAGTACATTTGGAGTGCGGGTCAAAAAACCGTCTTCATTTTCTAATAACCGAGTAAGAATGTTCTGGAATGTTCCGGATATTTCTATTCCATATTTTCCAATCTTTTGATCTTTGGTAAAATATCTCCCGTAATATTCACACAAATTATTAAGTAAACGAGATTATTCCGTTATTCCATAATAGAAACGCGGAAATCTTTATTCCACAGGAGGAAACCACTGAGGAAAGGACGCAGCAAGTGCTGCGCCTCTTCCTCAGTCCTTTTCTGCGTATTTTTCGAGATTCACTTCCAAAGTTTCTCCGAAACCCTAGTTCCTCCGTGTGATTAGTATAAATAGAGACCTTCGGTCTCACATATTTCTCACGCGAGTGTCCACCCTTCTCTTCTCCCTTTGCATTCTAGACCACGTTCTTACTTTTTGGCGTCTACGTACTTGAACTTTCGACCACGTAAGCTCGGATCTTTCTGAGTACCAACCTCGTTTTGCATGACCGACCAATTTAACCAACTCCACATCAATCAGCATTAATCAATCTTATTCGTTTTCCTCCTAGAGGGCACTTTCGTCTACATTCGAGTCGAGCATCACTAAACGTTAACTTAGTTCATCTCGTTTCGTCAAACATGTAAGTCTGAGGGTGTAAATCCTTCTTTTGTTTATTGTTCTTTATTATCGTAATTAATATTGTAAGATTTATGTCGAAAGTATTCTTAAAACCGATTTGTAAAACCTTGTTTAAAAACCCTTTTTACGGATTATCAGAAGACAACCGTCGAGAAAGGACGCAGCAACTGCTGCGCCTCTTCGTGAGGCTGCCACAGTTCCTGATTCCTTTCTTCTTCCTTCGTCTTTTGTTTGTCCTTTTGTTTTTCGCTTTGTTATCAATTGTTCATTATTTCATTAACATAACAATTTGAATATGATAATTTTGACCTGTAATTCATTATTCATCATAATTAATTCATCTTTCAAAATCCCGACTTAAATCCCTTATAATTCATATTCGCGGGTTTTCGTCATTAAAGTCAATTCGAGTTTTAGAGATTCGATTTACCCATATTGAATCTCTGAAATTCATCTTTGATATATTTGTATCTGTTATTTACCGTCACCGTCATTAATTCATCATTAATAACCTATTTAGTCTAATTAATTTGATTAGTTTGTTAATTTGTAAATAATCTTATAAATCATGTAAATATTCGTTCTAATTAGTTTCATTCATGTTTTGTCTTTTTCATGACCTCAATCGCATGTAAATAATATGTTAATCACTTTCATCTGAGTCAAATATCATTAATCGACCATTAAATTCACCAATGAACATTAACGAGATGCGGTTCCGGCTTCCGCTTAGAACTCAACTCAGAATGAGCGCACGCGATCGCTGCGCCTCTTCCAAGGGACGCAGCTCTCTTGCGCTGTTCCCGGTTGATTTACTCCCCGAGCTCCGTTTACGCCTTGACCTAGTTTATTAATTACGTATTTAATTAACTATTAATCATATTATCATCCATAATTTGTTCGTTTATTCATTGATTCTTTCTTTTCTAAAACCATCCGTTTTAAATGTATTTTCGACATAAATCATTAAATACGATGTAGTTGTTGTATTTTTCCTTTATTGTATTATTATTGTATTTCTTTTATTGTATTGCTTGTATGCTCTCACATGCAATTAACCTAAATTTCTACCTTGATATTAATTGTATGTTAAATTACGTGTTAACCGACTTAGTTAATTCTTACATGCTAGGATTGTTGGAAATCATATTTTAAATATCACATATTTTGGTTTAAAGTTTTAGTCATAAAAACTTAAAGATCTTATGCATGCAAAACTAGAATAAGAGTAAGCAAAAATCGTTGCATACCATATTAATATTTCGGATATTTTGGGAACAAGTGAAGTCTCCTACCTCACTTGTTCTTGAGCTTTCCATATGTTAGGATGATCCTCCAAAGACCTCAAGTATAGAAGCCACTCCTCTTGATTGCACCCAAGATTATCCCTTATCCCCACTAAATAATATTAGCTAGATATTAATTTAGTAGTTTACCTTAAAATTGATTACTAATACTCATATATTACATTAATAATATTAGTAATGTTTTATGAACAATTTGGATCAGAAATCTCATGTTTTGATGAAGGAAAAAGATGAATATGTGAGAGAGGACAACTTTTGCATGTGATCTATTAGAATGAATAATAAGAGAACCAATTCCCTTATTCTAAAGGGGTTTCACGGTTGGAATATTAACAAAGGGCATCTTGTTTTTCTCCTTTTTGTCTTCACAAGAATTAGGTGTGTAAGATGTGTAAGAGTAGGTGTAAGGCTAGTTGTAGGTAGGCATCATCATGCTACTTTATCAATTAAAATAAAACAACCAAAACACACTAATACTCCCTCCTTTTTTTTTCGGTCCTACCTCCATAAAATGGACTACCATTTTATTTTGTCATTTTGTCATTTGTCACACAATATGTCACATGTAGTATGTTACATGTTATTAATTAATTAAATGCATATTTATCACATAAATATCATTTTTATAAATTAATTAAATTACATTCAACAAATTGATTAGTGATACTTGATCACATAAATAAAATGGGTCATTTAATTATAATCCACAACATCTTGTAATTATAATCAACCATTCATTCTTATCTCTATTGTTTCTCAAACAATAAACAATTTTAGTAATAAAGTATTTCAATTACTAAAATAAATCTTATTTAATCCCATTACAATAAGATATCAATATTCTCTCTCACAAATTGACTTGTTCAATTTTAAGGAATTGATTAACTTGTATCATCATACAATTAATCAATTCTACAGATTAGGGCATCATCCTTTAGGTGTGACCTTAAGGGATCAACTAACCACCACCATCGCACGAAAGTAACGTCAAACTCTAGCAAGCCAATCGTTACCGATTAATGTTGATCAGTTGACTATATAATGAATCATCCCTTACGTATTCTTAAAAATGAGATTTAAACATTTGATCATCATGATCGACAATTGTGATCGCATTATTGTCGGGGACACTCCAACAATCTCCCACTTGTCCTCGACAAGTGTGCGTCACCAATTATCTTGTCCTATTACTATCTCCCACTCAATGCAATGTGTCTTTCAGGTCGTACTTGCAAGTGATCATATCGAGAGTGGTTTCCTCGATCTGGAGAACAACTGATTGACCAGAATTATCTACCATAGATACCTTCCGAGCGTGGCCCGCATTTCCAGTTCATTACTCCTCGAGTGGCCCTAAGATATTGTTTTAACCCTGACAAAGGGTTGGACAATTCCTATCGCACTATTCCCTTCGACTAGCCACAGCCATCATAACCGAAAATATGCCCATTTGACCCCATTTACGAAGGTCGTAGTAATATAAATCAAAGTTAATCTAAAACCATGCCACCTTAGGCGAACAATCTTTTGTCAAAAGAATCGACTCATTTGAATACTATAGTAGCTCTCGCCACGACCAGGCTTTATAAATTTACCAGAACTCTATAAGCGGTCACTGCCCGACAGAGTGTTCCCAATAGTCTGCGTATGTGATTGACTAGTCATCTCACATGACTCTATGGCACTTGAACTTGCCATCAATCGCATCACACTCTAGTAACTTCGAGACGTCACCTCATACAAGTGATTATGGGCAAATACCATGTTAATCCGGGTTCACTTTAACGGGGTTCAACATTATCATACAACCCGTTTGGATGTAAAAATGTAAAAGAAAAGAGTTTTTAAAGTAAAAACTCGAACGACAAATGCGATTATCACATATGAATAGTCAATTCCTAATTACTACTTCATATTCTATAATCTATTTTGATCTTATATGTAGTTGTTCATCTCAATGCAATTGAAATGACATGACTCATCATGTTAAGCCTATGAATAGGCATTGTATGTAGGTCTGAGCAACTCCCCGCTCAACCTTGCTACATACTTGTTTTCTTTTCGTAATGTATACATTTGCATTACAAAACTTTCTAAGTACGTGTCTAGATCCAATCTAGACATAGGCTTCTTGCCTTAAAATAGCTCCCACTGTTTTCACAGTGTGCTGGACTCATCCCTCTTGCACATCCCATGATTGCAAGTGTACTCATTTCCGTTGTAAATATTTCTCATTGTTCTTTATTGCCTAGAAGGATTTTCGAAAATCTATTTTTTAAATAACACAGCCACAATGGTATCTTAACCATCCTAATGTGTTTTGATTATGGTTTTGTCGGAAACCATGCGCAATCTCAATTGTCAATTGTCATTTGTGTAACACCCTTACATAAAATTGCATCAAAAACACTTTTCTTTACATCCTTAATGTTTCTTCAAGCACTTAAGGGTAATCTTTATGGCTTACTTGGTAACTATTAATTAAATTCGATTTGAAACAATTCATCATACTCAAAGTATATGAAGTGTTATACATCATTTCCTATTTAATTAATCCGGCAGCGGAAGCAAATGGAATCAATCAAATATGTTCAACTTGATTGAACTAGTCATGAATCTTATCAACATAAGACTTCTTATTTGACGCTAATATCATGTGGATTTATCTACATAAATCTGGATATTAAAGATGTATTATATTTCTCCAAAAGTCTTAAATCATTCCCAATGATCAATATGTCATCCATATATTAGACTAATTAAAATTTCTGTAACTCCCACTAAACTTCATGTATAAACACAACTTCTCGACTTATCGAGAAAAGTTTTATAACATGATCAAAACATTGATTCCAACTCATTGATGTCCTACTTAAGACCCTTCTCTTAAGTTTCACATTATCTTAGGATTGCAAGAATCTACAAAACTAAAGACATGTATTGAATACATTCCTTCTAATTGAAGAAGTGGGTTTTAGATTCACTCGCTATATATATATCTCATAATGAAACACAATTCCTAAGAAGATCCAAATAGACTTAAGCATTTCAACTAGTGCAAAACCCTTTGCAACCAATCAAGCTTTGATATCTAAAAATTCACTTGGAATTTATTTCGGATTTTCATGGCTCTAAGCCTTGTATTGAGTTGTGACTTAAACACTCTCATGTAAGTCATATGTTCATTACTTTCCAAAAGTAATCAACTTGAATCAAACAATTTCTTTGTAAGTTGCAAACTCTTTACTTTCTAAAAGTAACATTAATTCGTCATCTTCAACAAGTGATAACTTTAACCTCCTAGGTTTTGAAGAAAAAACGTCTTACACAAAACGTCTCATGTAGCCAAGAAAGACCAGTTTCTTGCGACATAACATTCTTTGTGGCTCTTGAATAATTTCTCTCACTCTGTCTTCTAGAAATAAACTTGTATTCTAGAAAGACAGCTTCACGAGCCTTAATCCCGTTGTACTCGTGATTATAGTAAGGAAAAATGAGCATTTGTTTCTTTGGAAAACTTACAAACATGGTACCCTACCATTTCATATCTCATATGATTCGTTTTAAATTTAGTGGAAAAATAATTTAGACAAAATGATAAAATCCCCAAATGGATCAAGTAACTCAAACCATATCGAATAGCGTTTGATTTATTTATCCAACCACACATTATCCCATAATGTGTACTGAGAGAGATTAATTTTGTGATACTATATCACATTTCCTTTGGCTTATATCAAAGTCTTCACTTTGATAATCCCATCACGACTAAATCGTGATTCCTCGAACTCTTTGAACTTCTTCAAAGATTTCTCTATTTACCTTATTAAGTGAACACATTAGCGTCAACTTAAATCGTTGGTAAAAGAAAATGATCAACCTATTTGGATCAATGATTTACAACCTCGATCTCCTTTTCAAGCAAAAGGCACGAGACATCTTGCTTTGAATACAAGATACGCATATACCATAAGATTAACAACCTAATGGTTTCAAGAGTACTCGATAACTCTTTGCGTTCATTATTCCAGAATCTAAGGTTCAATCTTAGGTTACCAATTTGAGTCTTGCATCATCTACATGATATATCATTCTAGTTTGGTTTAGAATATATTCACCTTGATAATGGGCTAGCCGTACATCAAATCGTGGTGTATTGGGTCACAAAAGTGAAACCTCTTTTGTATCTTAACAAGTTTATATTCTTATTTAGAGTTTATGCACTTAATAGTCATAATTAAGTACACCTATAAACCCTAAACTAGAATGATTACACAATGACTCTATCTCTCGACATTATTTGATGCTAGTCGTCATATTATAAATCTTATGTATCGAATACAATGATGAAAACCTCCACTAGTTTCTAATATTGACGAAGTAGTACTAGCAAAATTTATGTTAATCAAATAAACATTTAAAGAAGAAGGTCCCATTAGATGTCCCACAACTAACTTGTTGATTCTTCAATAATTTGGGGTATTTTCCTTTCTAGCGTCCAACAATTAAGACAATGGAAACTTTATCGGTCAGGATTGATAGGTTTAGTATCGTTGTTCTCAATAACTTTACTTTTAACATTACCTTGTATCAATTCCATTCTAATTTTACTTCTTCAAAACCTTTATCCTTTTCTTAACGGTTTAAGAGAATGCTCCCACTCAATTTCAATGAGTCTTTGCTTAGAGAAGCAAAATTGAATTTCATGAAGACTACTCTTAAAACAAACCGTTTCATAATAATTGCCTAAAAAAACCCTAATGAGAGGCGATTAGCAGGCGATTAGCAGGCGACTTTGACTTCTCCTAGGGCATTGATTTTCTTGCTTTCTTTACGTAATCATGGCTAGGAACTCAGCACAAAAGACTAAGAGCAAACAACGTTCCTCTACTAAACGCATTCAGAATCAGAGGAAGAGTGTTCCAAGCCAAAAGATTGCAAAGAAAACAGGACCAGAGGAAAATGATATTTTACGTACAAAACCTATGCATGAAGTGCATACTGTTCCTGGCCTATCCTTTGATGATGAAGAGCATGAGGCTGAGCAAAGCAAATGGATAACAAAGCGTGGTAAGAAATCTGCTATTGTATCTGAGGAGGATGAACCTTCTCAAGATCTTTTACAGTTTACTAGTGATGATGTTAAGGAGAAAATAGACTACTGGAATCGAATCGATCTATTGCTTTGTTTTAGGTGCCAATCCCCCTTGGGAGATTCTTAATGGATATATACATAGAATTTGGCATAAGCATGCTATTGATAAGGTCTCGTTTCTCCCTAATGGAGTATTCCTGGTGAGATTCAAAGATCTTAAGGACAAAGAGGCAGTTCTGAATGCTGGCTACCATATGTTTGACAATAAACCTCTTATTGTCAAACCATGTGGGGGTGGATATAGACCTGATGAAAGAGGATGTTAAACTGGTTCCTGCTTGGATTAGACTGCATGATTTGCCACTCAAATTCTGGGGCAAATGCCTGCCTACCATTGCAGGACTGGTTGGACGTCATATCAAATCTGACCAAGCTACCATAGATAAAACCAGACTTGGATTTGCCAGGACTCTAGTTGAACTAAAAGTGGGAATGAAGTTCCCAAATGCAGTCAAGTTCCTGGATGAAAATGGCAAGCTCATAACAATAAAAGTAGAATATGAATGAAAACCCTCTGTTTGCACCAAATGCAAGGGCTTGGGGCATGAAGCTATCAACTGTAGGAAAGGAGCACCACAACAAATGAGAATTTCTAAACCTGTAAAGGTGTGGCAGCCAGTCCAACCAAAGATTGTGGAGACAAAAACTATAGCTACTAAGAGGAGTGCTACTGAGGGAGTAACTAGCCCTACAGTGACACCAGTGAAGGTAGTTCAGAGCTCTCCTGGGCAGCAAGTCACTAATGAGGAAACAAGTCAGACAATTGTGGTATCACCACAAGGTACACCTGCAGCAACAATAAATGGATCAGGAGTGCAGTCACAATCTCCTGATAGTGGACAAATTGGTAACCCTTCTCAATCTGTTTCCAATGCATAATATTGGATTCTGGAATGTGCGAGGGTTAAATAGTGTAAATAAGCAGAAAATTGTTAAATGGTTTATTCATAATAAGGAAGCAGGCTTGTTTGGGCTTCTAGAAACTAAAATAAATGGTGATAATGTTAGTAACATTTCAAATAATATGTTGGATGGGTGGTGTGTGACTACCAATTGTAGGCTACATAAAGGTGGTAGGGTTTGGCTGTTATGGCAATCAAGTTTATTTGATGTGATGGTTCTTCAATATGATGCTCAGTTCATACATGCCAAAGTTACTGCAAGATGTACGCAGCAACAATTCTTCCTTACCATGGTCTATGCCTTTAATGAAGGGAGTGAGAGAGTTGACCTGTGGAATAAGCTTAAGAGTATAGCTCAACAGTGTTCAGGACCTTGGGCAATGGCAGGGGATTTTAACACTGTAACTTCTCCAGATGAAATATTGGGAGGTAACACCAAGCAAGAGGACATGGATGATTTCAATCAGTGTATAGCTACTTCTGGAGTGACTGATATTCATGCCACAGGAGCCTTCTACACTTGGAATAACAAGCAGGATCCTTTGCATAGAAAGTACAGTAGACTTGACAGGTTTATGGTTAATCAAGCTTGGTTGGATACTTTCCCTGATATGATGGCTCATTTTCACCTTGAGGGTTTGCTAGATCACAATCCGTGCATTGTGAGTGATATTAAGCTTGGTGGCAGGAAAAATGCTAGCTTCAAATATTTCAACATGTGGAGTTTAGCACCATCTTTTACCAGCATAGTCAGCAATGATTGGGGCAAATCATACAATGGCACTAAAATGTTTTGTATTGTAAAGAAACTGAAGAGTCTTAAAGGGGCTCTGAAAGCACTGAATAGAGAGTCCTACTCAGACATTGAAAATAAAGCTAGTATGGCAATACAGAATCTGGAAAGCATTCAACAGCAATTGATACATGATCCCACCAGTTCTGATTTATTGTCCCAGGAGATGGAGCTTCTTGCTAATGTTAGAGAACTGACTAAGGCAAGGGATAGCTTCCTAAGTCAAAAAGCCAAGACTCAGTGGTTAGAGGATGGTGACAGCAATACTGCCTATTTTCATGGAGCAATAAAGAAAAGATGTATCAGAAACAAGGTCATCCAAATAGAAGATCAAAATGGGGTGTTGTGTAAAGACAGCCAAAGTATACAGCAAGCCTTTCTAGCATACTACCAATCTCTTCTTGGGAGTAGGAAGTCCACCACAGCTGTCAGAAGTGATGTTTTGGGAAAAGGGAATCACTGCACTGAGGAACATGCTGCTACTCTGTCTAAGCAGGTGACTAGTGAGGAAATAAAACAAGTTGTGTTCTCAATCCCAAATGAAAAGGCTCCTGGGCCTGATGGATACACAAGCAAGTTTTTCAAAGACTCATGGGATATAGTTGGCCCAGATATTTGTGCTGCAGTAGCTGAATTCTTTATGACAGGTCAATTACTTACCCAACTCAATGCTACAAATATTACTTTGATTCCTAAATGTGAGAGACCTACTTCTGTAAAGAACTTTAGACCAATTGCCTGCTGTAATATGCTTTATAAGATCATCTCCAAGCTACTTTGTAATAGGCTATCTTTGGTTTTGCCTGATCTCATTCATGATAATCAAGGAGCCTTTATAAAGGGCAGGTCCATTATTGAGAATGTCCTCATATGTCAAGATATTGTCCAACAGTATTCAAGGAAGGGTGTCTCTCCTAGATGTCTATTCAAAATTGACCTTCAAAAAGCTTATGACACTGTTGAATGGGAGTTTGTTGAACAAATGTTTCATGGACTCAACTTCCCTACTCATTTTACTCAACTGGTTATGGTGTGTGTCAAGTCTACTGCATTTACTTTATCACTAAATGGAAGCAATTTTGGATATTTTAAGGGGCAACGAGGGCTTAGACAAGGAGACCCTATATCTCCTCTGATCTTTACCATGTGCATGGAGTATTTGACAAGATTGATCAAATTTGCAACTGAGAAATGGCCATTCCAGTACCATCCTTTATGCAAATCCCTCAAATTGACACATTTGATGTTTGCAGATGACCTGCTCTTATTCTGCAAAGGAAATGCTCACTCCGTCATGCTTCTCATGAGAGCATTCTCCTCTTTTTCAGACGCAACTAGTCTTAATATGAATAATACCAAGTCAGAAATCTTTTTTAATGGAATGGATGAGGTTAACAGGAGTATATCAAGAGAGTCACTGGCTTCGTGAGGGCCGGATGCCTTTTAGATACCTGGGAGTACCCATTCAAGGTTTGGCAGACCGACAAAGAAGGAATGTAATAGTCTGACAGAGAAAATGGTAGGGAGAATTCGAAGTCTTGGAGCCAAAAAATTATCATATGCTGGCAGGCTTACTCTCATAAATTCAGTGCTAAATACACTCTACGATTCTTCGGGCTTCTATGTTTATCATTCCAAAGAGTGTCATCAAAAGAATTGAAGCAATCTGTAGGAACTACCTCTGGGATGGTAGTTCTGAATATCATAGAGTGCCCTTAGTTGCTTGGGACAAGGTTACTCTACCAAAACCTGAAGGTGGTCTGGGGATAAAGAAAGCTGAGCTATGGAATGTTGCCACAATTGGTAAATTGGTGAATTGGGTCTATTCAAAAGCAGATAGGCTATGGATTAGATGGATAAATCAGGTTTACATAAAACAGCAGCAATGGCATACCTATAAGCCGCCTGCAACTGCCCCTTGGTCCTGGAAAAATGTGTGTAAAGTAAAAGAGTTGCTGAAAGATGGATTTACTGATGATACCTGGACTGCTCAAACTCATGGGTATTCAATCTGAGGAGGATATGACTGGCTCGTCATGCCTCATCCTATACTGGACTGGACTAAACTGGTCTGGAATAGCTGGAACACTCCTAAGTATTCAATGATAACCTGGATTACTCTCCATGGAGGACTGAACATCAAAGATAAATTGTTTAGAATTGGTTGCAGCAATGATAATCAATCACTTGTTGTTCTTTGTGACAGTATGCCTGAAACTCATGAACACCTCTTTATCTACTGTCGTTACAGCAGTAGGATCAGAGGTAAGCTGGAAAGTTGGCTTGGCAGACCTATGCCTAATGTCAATGACATGGTAGCAGGTAATACGGCGTCAATTCAGTGGAAGATAATGGCAGTGGTGATGAATGCCTACTGCTATAATGTCTGGTTGTAGAGAAATAATGCAAGGATAAATAACTTCATCACCAGACCTGAAATTGTTGCCAAACGGATTGAAGAGGAAGCCATGAGACGTATCAAATTCAAAGCTGGTCCATCCATGGATCAAGCTAGCCTAGCTATGCTTAGGAATGTTGGCTTGCAGTAGGATTTTTATACTGGTAGCTTGATTGGGAGATTGTCTCTCTTTTTTTTCCTTGTAAATGATACGTTTTATGTTTTGATATATAATACAATGACTCACATTTCACCAAAAAAAAAACTACTCTTCATTCGTTCGTTTAATCTTAAAACTTTCATTGAAATGGTTGCGGTATTTTGGTCAATTTTGATTTCAAACAAATGTAGTTACCAAAATGATGTAGCGTTTCAAAGTACTTAACTCCATTAAGCATATGAGAAACAATTCATTGTAAGTAGATATGTTAGTCAAAAATCAAAAACCCTTTTGATCACGAATAACTTTATCTATACTCTTCACAAGAGATCCTTGCAATGGATAATACGAGGTTTTAGAAGAAAATTCATATTTTCCACAATAAATTGGTGGCGACTCCACAAATGCAAACAAACAAAGAGTAAAAGCTTGCTTCGCTTTTCGCCCCCGTGGGCCCGCGTCCACAGCTGGAACATGGTTGATCAACTCCATGAATGGTATAGAAACTTCTAGATTCTTCACAATCTCCATGAACTTTCCAAGTTGCGCATCAAGCTTGGGCTTAGCTTGGCAACTTGGAAACGGAAGTCTAATCACAATAGGTTCTTTTTCAACCTCTTTGGCCTTCTCTTCATTTCTCTTCTTCAACGAGTCATTGGTAGTTGGTTCCGCTACCTTAGAATTTCTTCTCAATGGTTCCATCACATCTCTTTACTTGACACTTTCCTCAATAACATCCTTTTCAATTGGTATCTCAGATCCTTCATATCTTGTACCACTCCTCAAGTGAATGGCATTGATGGTTGCAAGTCTTGTAGGAGGATTACCTTAAGAAGGTAATTGTCCTATTTGTCTTTGGGAACTTGAAGAAGCCAATTAGGACAATTGTGTTTCCAACATCTTGATATGAGTAAGGATATTGTTGATGGTAGTATCTTTGGCTTGGTTATCTCTTTGCATTTGAGCAAAGAAATCTTGTTGCCTCTTTTACATTAGGAGGACCGCTTTTTGAATATAAAAAGCCTGGTCATTGGATTGATTGTAAAAGGGTTGGTTTTGGTTGAAGTATGATCTTTGAGTAGGATTTCTCAATGGAGGTGGGATCTATGTTGGTTGAGGATTTTAAACATTTTGGCTTTTGTATGAGAAGTTTTGGTGAAATTTGGTGTTTTCATTGTAATAGTTGGAGTAAGGGGTGCCATTCATGTATGCTTGGAAAGCATTCAGTTGCTCACTTGTGCCCCTACACTCTTGTTGATCATGTCCCAAAGTTCCACAATTCTCACACACTCCATTTTCGAATAGAAGATGTTGCCACCATGGCATTGGCATGTTGCTTAGATGATTGAGAAGCTTCATTCATCTTGGCTATGGCTTTCTCAAATTTCAAGTTCATTGTGTCAATATGGGAGCTTAGTTGGGCACCCAAATTGGCACTCAATTGTGTGACGGAGTCAACTTCATGTCTCCCTCCCCTAGTAACCTTTCTTGGCCTATTATATTGAGAGTTGTGAACCGCCATCTACTCTATCTTTGCCCAAGTTTGGTTGTCATCTACCTCGGTGAATCTTCATTAGAACCCATGTTAAGCACATTCCTTGAATCTTCATACAACCCATTCCATAATTGTTGAACAAAAAACCATTCGCTTAGTCCATGATGAGGACAAGAGCAACATGTTTCTTTTAATCTCTCCCAAGCCTCATATATAGACACTTCATCTCTTTGCTTGAACCTGGTGATTTGGGCTCTTAACATGTTGGTCTTCTCCGGAGGATAGAACTTTTTGTAAAAGGCAAGTGCTAACTTCCTCCATGAATCAATTCCAAGAGTGGCCTTGTCTAGGCTCTTTAACTATTGCTTTGTGGCTCCGATCAAGGAAAAAGGAAACAATACCCATCGAATTTGGTCTTGAGTTACCCCCATTTGGGAAATTGCATCACAATAGTCACAAAAAGTATCCATGTGTAGATGAGGATCTTCACTAGGCATCCCTCCAAATTAACTTCTCTCAACTAATTGTATGAATGCGGATTTGGCAATGAAATAACCGGTCAATTCGGGTGGTGTTGGAGTACCATTTGGTAGGTTCTCCTCGGTTGGTACGGAATGAGATGAAAATTTAGGTATTGTAGGTTGGTTTTGTGGTTGGTTTTGAACTGGGTTCTCCTCTCCTTGTCTTGCAAAAGGGTTGGTAAACTCAACACTATCTGAATGGATGATACCAATGTCCACAAGTTCTCCAATACCCACAATTGTTGAAGTCTCACTAACGGTTCTTCTAATATTGGTCAAGGTTCTCTCAATCTCGGGATCAATAGGCAAAAGATCGCCTTGTGATCTCCTAGTATAGACATGCAAAAATCAAACATCTAGAAAACAATTAAACTACCTTGAGGAGTTTGACTTCCCCAAGGTTAAGAAAGACACAACTAAAAACAATAAAGGATAACAATTCAATTAAACAGCGTCCCCGGCAACGGCGCCATTTTTGATTCGGTTCAAACTTTGTCGTCTAAGCTTACCAATCAAAACAATGTTTATAATCTCAACTAACTACTCTTAGTAGAGTGGCAAGTAAAGGTCGGATCCCAAGTGATGGGTATTGTATTGATTTATCGGTTGTAGAGAGTTATGTCTTAGGGTGTCACAATTTGGGTTGAGTTTGAGGTTTGCAATCTAAACTACTTAACAAAAAAATGTAAACAAATGAAAGCAAAGCGAAGCAAGTAAATAGGGTTTGTAAACAATTGATTAAAGCACTAGAGTGTCATTGCTTCATAGGGGAATCATGGTGAGATCACATAAACAAGTTTCATAGATGCAAGCAAATTATTGCTGTAGTGGAGTCGAGTTAGTTTATATCTTACAATTCCTAGGAAGTTTTGGGTCTCGGAACCAAGTCGGTCAAGACTTTACAACTCCTAAAAGTTGACATAATTCTCCCTATTCAACTATATACATGGTCTAACAAGCCTTGGGTTGGTTTATGACTTACAAGTCTTGTTGAATGGATAAGAGATTCATGCTAGGTTGTCAATCAAGCATTTCATCAAGCATAACATGTGCATAAGTTTAAACTACAACAAGCAAGTCATCATATGAACTTATTAAGTAAAGATCTATCCCATGATTAATTCCCTTAATCCCCCATTAACCCTAGTTAGGAGACTACTCACTCATGATCATGGTAAACATGCTAATAGGGGTGTCAATCATATTAACAAAGCTAAACATGATGGATGAGTAAAACAATAAACAATGATTAAGCAAAGGGTTAAAGGAATTGTACCAACTTAGGATGATCTAAATAGTAAGCAAAGAATAATAGAAGAAAACTTGATGAATGATGAAGAGTTGTCAATCCTTCAATAAACCTAAATAGTCTTCAAATTACCCAACTAGATCTAAGAACACTTGAATGATTAAGGAAAGATTAAGATATGATTAAGATTGAATTATGTAATACAACTTAATTAACTTGGTAATTAACTTTACTAAAACTCTACTAATGTTAGGTTCATTAACCCCTAAGATATTAGACTCATCTAATTAATCTCTAAATCTATAAAATATAATTAAAAGGCTACCCTAAAATGACAATTAAATGCCACCTAGACAAAGCCACACAGGATTCTAAAAGCCACCTAGATTAAAATTTAATGTGACGTGGCATATTTAAATGTGATGTTGAATATTATTAATGTGACGTGGCGAATTAATGTGACATAGATTATCAATTTATTATTACATGACATTAATTTAAATCATTTATCTATTAATTAATTTAATTCACTTATATCTATTATATGAAAGAATATTATCATTATTTTTAAATTAATTTTATATATTAAATATATTATCTTCTAAAATTTATATAACCCTAATAAATTTACATCAAATTTCATATTTTATAATAAATATTGAAATTTTAATTGAATTTTTTGTAATAAAACATATTAATAAATTTCATAATTTATAATTAAAATTGAAATTTTAATTGAAATTTTTGTAATAAAACATGTTAAGTAATTAATTAAACCTCTTCATATTACTAAAAACTCACTGTTATTAACATTTTCCTATTTAATTTATTATTTTTAAATATTTTGTAATAAAACATGTTAATAAATTAATTAAACCACTTCGTATTACTGAACACCTGTAGATACCTCATTTCTGCACCCCTCGCAAACCACCCGGTGATGATTGGGCCGCATGTTTGTTACGCGGAACGATTTGTGACAGTTCGTAAGTTTATCGTCAAGTGATTGCTCAAATACTAATGTCTACCTCTTAGTTGTTGTCTGCGTGCCGATACGGTCGTTTTGACAGTAATTAGAGTATATTTGGAGTCCGGGCCTAAAACCGTCTTCATTTTCTGATAACCGTTAAATCCCGAGTCAGAATGTTCTGGAACGTTCCGGATATTTCTATTCCATATTTTATAATCTTTATCCTTTGGTAAACAATTTCCCGTAATATTCACATAAAATATTAAGGAAAACCAAATTATTCCGTCCTACCATAACTTAAACACGAAATCTTTATTCCGCAGGAGGAAACAACTTGGGAACAGACGCCGCAGGTGTTGCGCCTCTTCCAAGAGACGCAGTGGCTGCTGCGCCTCTTCCAAGAGACGCAGTGGCTGCTGCGCCTCTTCCCAGGTCCTTTTCTGCGTAATTTTCGTATGTTTTTCATATCTTTCCGAGATTCACTTCCAAAGACTCTCCGAAACCCTATTTCCTTCACGTTATTAGTATAAATAGGAGCCTTCGCTCCTCATATTTCTCACCCGAGTGTCCGCCCTTCTCTTCTCCCTTTGCATTCTAGACCTTTGTTCTTACTTTTTGGCGTCTACGTGCTTGAACTTTCGACCACGTAAGCTCGGATCCTTCTGAGTACCAACCTCGTTTGCATGACCGACCAATTTGACCAACTCCACAATCAATCAACTTAATTAATCTATTCGTTTTCCTCTTACGAGGGCACTTTCTTTAAATTCGCGTCGAGCATCACTAATCGATATCTGAGTTCATCTTGTTTCGTCAAACATGTAAGTCTGAGGGTGTAAATCCTTCTTTTATTTATTGTTATTTATTTTTTGTATCATTAATGTAAGGTTTATGTCGAAAATACCTTCTTAAAACCGATTTCCAAAACCGTGCTTTAAAACCTCTTTTTGCGGATTTCCAGAAGACAAACCGTCGAGAAAGAACGCAGCAACTGCTGCGCCTCTTCGAAGGAGCGCAGTTCCTGCTGCGCCTCTTCGTGAGGCTGCCGCAGTTCCTGCTTCCTTTCTTCTTCCTTCGTCCTCTGTAATTCGTCCGTCTTTTGTTTGTTTCGTTTGTTTTCTTTAATTCTTTGACACACAATCACATGATAATTTCATATGCATATTAATCATCATCATTAACACGTTCAATTCATCATTAAAATCCGATTTAAATCCCTTATAAGCCAATATTTGCGGGTTTCGTCATTAAATTCAATCCGGGTTGTAGAAAATCGATTCGTTCATATTGAGTTTCTGGAATTCGATCTTTGATATATTTTCATCTGTCTTTTGTCGTTTTCGTCATTAATTTGTCATTAATTCGTCATGTTTAACCTAATTAGTTCACCCATGTCACTAATCAATCATTCTTTCATGTAAATAATCCGTTTGCATCCGTCTCATCCATGTTTTATTGCTTTTATGACCTTCAATCACATGTAATTAACCTGACAATCACTTTCATCCGAGTAAATATTATTAATTAACCTTTAAAATCACTGATTTATATTAACGATTTGCAGTTCCGGATTCACAGCCAGAACTCACCCTTGGAATGCGCAGAAGAATCGCTGCTGCGCCTCTTCCAAAGGGCGCGATCTCTTTGCTTGTTCCAGTTGAGTTCTATTTCTGAACTCCGTTGTTGCTTGACTTAGTTTAATTAGCTTACGTATAATCAACTATTATCCGTATTATCACCTTCTGACTTGTTCGTTATTTCATTCTTTTATTCGTTTTTCTCAAATTATCCGTTTTAAAAGGTATTTTCGACATAAATCGCCTAATCCATTGTAATTATTATAATTTTCATTATTGTAATTTTCCTATTGTATTTATCATTGAATTTTGTATCATTTGTTTGTTCTCACATGTAATTGAACATTAAATTCCTACTTCGACCCAATTGTTTGTTAAACTACGTGTCTCACCGACTTAGCCTAATTTTCACATGTTAGGATTAAAACTTGGATGTTGCATTGCATACATATAATCGACAATATATCAAGTATAGACGATTTTCCCTAATCATTAGTAGAGGCCGCTATCGAGGCGGGCGGGATTAGGTGTTCGATCAAAAGAGCTTCCTAATACGTACGCTCACCCCTTACTCCAGATCTCTGTGAACATCCGTGTTCATTGGCATCCACGAGAGTCATTCTAGACATAGAATGCTAAGGGTAACGATTGCTTAGTGCTCATGTCACTACTTTGTGTCTTGACATGACACGAGGTATTCGAACGGTTCCAATTTCCCATAAAAATTGGTGGCGACTCCAACAAAAATGCAAACGCTTGTTCTCTTCCTCCCAACCGCCCCCGTGGGCCCCCCGCTGTCCACAGTTTGGCGACTCCACTGGGGATAATACATTTACGTGTAGCCAAGGGTGAAACTTGAACAAGGTTAGGGAATAATTTATACAAGACAATTGTCGGTTTTCATAACTCGGTCTTCCTAGACCGTTTTATTCGGCCTTCCTAGGCCCAACCTAACCCATTCGACCAATCGTCCCGTCTAAACGGTCCTAATTCTTATTTGGGCCTAAGGATGGATAGCGATTGACGTCATCCATACCATGACGCTTACTCTGGTTTGTATCAAGGGCCTTCACTACTTGAGGAAATGGACTAGGAATCGGCCTTACTCATGTTTGGTACGAGCCTCTCCACAGACTTCGGGTTTGATGGTTCGGTATGGCAACCCACCCTTTAAACCAAAACCCTTTTAAATGCACTCAGCATCCCGTTATAATGCTTGTATAAATGTTTGTACCTTACGTGATCACCATTTCTAAACGAAACCATGACGATTTTTGTAAAAATCAAAATCCTTTTTAATCAAAATTTCTAAAAAGGCCATTTGATTAGCGCAAAACCCAGTCGAAACTCTGTCCATTTGTCGAGTCAAAATACGGGTCACAAGGCCATTTCGAAACCTCACTTCGAGTCCACTCCTACGACTACACTATAGTTGACTAGGATACACATTTTCAAAATTCTTGTCCTTTCTTCAAAGCTCACTCAACACAAGTGGCACACACCCACTTTAAGAGTCAAAACATTTCTTCTTTTAGCAAGTGTGTTAGATTGGTCGATCGTGTTTTGATTCGTCATCGATCTCTTATCCAGTTTTTAAGATGCCTGGATCCAGCGAAACAAACCTCCACCAACTTCAAGATGGTAATGATCGAATCCTAACCGCGCTAGCCCAAATCCAAGTTACCCAAGACCAAGTCCATGATCGCCTTGAGATCATCGAGGGCCGGATCTATGCCGTAGAGGGGAGATTGCCTCCTCATGAAAGTGAAGTAATAGGTGACTCCACGGATGAATACAGGGATGAAAATCCTCCCATGGGAATAACTGTAGCCGAGAAAAGACTCCAATACTTAGAGGAGCAATTGATGTACCTTAAAGGGGATGACATTTATAGGGGGAATAACCGCAGGTATGAGGCCGTCAATTCCAAATTGCCAACCAACTTCAATATGACGGATATCCCTAAATTCAAGGGGCACGAAAACCCTTTGAACCACATCCGTGCCTTCAAGGATTACATGTCTATCAAAGGCATCAAACCCGAGATGTTCGTAAGGATTTTTCCTTCATCTCTTGACACCATCCCGAAGCAATGGTTCTATTCCTTAGAACACAAGAAGGCCGCTACTTGGGAAGATTCCGCAATCGAGTTTGCTAAGCAATATGCGGATAATGCCGAGATCCAAGTTAACATGCGCACTCTAGAGGTTCTTACCCAAAATGACAAAGACGGATTCACCGACTTCCTAAGTAGGTGGAGGAAGACTAGTACCGAACTAGTTGAACGCCCGGATGAGGTTACCCTTGTGGAGAAGTTTGTGGATAATCTCAAACCCATCTATGCCAATCATTTGAGATACCAAAACATCAAGACTTTCAAGGACTTAACCGTACTAGGGACAAGGATTGAAGATGACATCCGTAAAGGGCTCTTGTCCAAAACGGTAGGTCGAGGATACCAAGGCTCAACAAGTCGTTCATACGGCTCCACTAGCAAGACCGATGAAGTTAACCTTCTCGAGCCATCCAAGAAAAGTACCCCACCAAGGAAATTCACAAATCTTGGGGACACTTACTCCAACGCTTTAAAAAGGTTAATGAAGCAAGGCAAACTTCAACCCATTGGACCTACTCCAGAACCCGAAAGGAAATCCAAGTTCTGGGACGAGAACTCGTCATCTTGAATACCATAGGGGCAAAGGGCATGACACAGAGAAATGCTACAAATTGAAAAATGTGCTTCAAGACATGATTGAAGATGGCCGACTACCAATACCGCCGGGAGGTAAACCCAACAACACTCAGAATCCTCTTGGAGTTCTAGTGATTACAAGTGACGAATCCACCTTAGATTGTTCACACCTCATTTCTCCTATTGAAGATGAAATCCATGCAATCGAGAATGAAGGGTTCTACTCTACTATCTCCCCTACCATTTCCGACTTCATCACATGGGCAAGGAGTGTGGATAGACAAGTTTGGGAATTAGAAAATGTGGTGACAACTTTACGTGATCCCAACGCAACACCCAAGGAGCATGTGCCACTAATCTTCTCTCAAAACGCTACTATGCAAGAAATAGTCGCCGTGGTTGATAAACTAGTCAACCAAATCATACGACTAGAAGATGAAATCATGAGAATGAGGGAACTAGCTACAATCAATGGAGTTTGGGCCGACGATGATGAGGACGAGTATCTTATTGAGAACTCCCTAGTCAAGGAAATAGTCCAAAATGGTGAAGACCAAGATGTGGACCACCTAACTCGTTCGGGACGTCCATATCAAAGCACTACTCAAAATGGTCCAACCAACGTTGTCACACCAAATGATAACGAAGAGGACTCCACTGAACATTTGCTCAAGCAATTACAGAAGACAAAGGCTGATCTTTCAGTCTGGCAATTGGTAGCGAGCTCATTCCCACATCGCCAAGCTTTACTGCAAGCTTTGGCCAAACTAAATGTAGCACATAACTCGACACCCAAAGATGTAGTCAACTTGGTATTCAAATAATCACCAAAGCTAAGTAATCCTATTACTTTCTCAGACGAAGATTTGCCACCTTTTGGTGCTAGTCACAATTTAGCTCTTTACATCACCGTCATTTGTCTAAAGAAGAATGTGCCAATGACCTTGGTAGATGATGGCTCTGCAGTCAACGTCATACCCCTCAAAAGGGCATACACATTAGGCATGAAAGAGTCGGATTGGACCCCTACCAATCAAGGTGTGCGTGCATACGATGGTACACGACGAAAGGTGGTAGGACTTGTTAACCTAACCATAGCCACAGGGCCAATTGAGCGAAAGGTTAACTTCCAAATAGTGGACATCGAAGCTTCCTTCAACATACTCCTAGGAAGACCTTGGATTCACGCTTCCAAAGCGGTAACATCCACCCTTCATCAAAAGATCATGATCCCACTAAATGGCAAAGTGGTGACGATCACTTCGTCACCCATCAAGGCAATAATCGAAAAGAAGACGAACAATCAAGTCCTTGCAGATCCCGTATACGAACTTGGGGGCTTCCAAAGCATAAGTGTCATAGAAAGAGAATTGGCACCCTTATACTATGATCCCTACTCCAACTTAGTGGTCAACCACATACTCAAAACCCAGGGATACTTCCCTGGAATGCCTTTGAACCCTACTCGAAGAAACACCTTCGCACCATACAAGGAAGGCAACTCAAAGAGGATACCACTTGGACTAGGGTACAAACCTACTAAAGAAGAGGTTCTCGAGATGCTCGCTCACGTCCAAAACCGTAAGCATGTAGGAGTCCAAATGCGACCCTATCTCCCTACCCTAAATGGGTACTTTGTTGAAGAAGAAGTCTAGAACTCTTTCACGGCTTTCCCGAGCCTTGGCATTATATCGAGAGGAAGCTAGCCGGAATCGAGATCTTTCACGATTGCTACTTCATCCCTCCAGAAACGGTTCCTACCGTCAAAACCCGTCAAGCACCTTGCTTAGACGAACAAGCTGTTAGTCTATTGTTCGGAGAAGATCGATTTGTCAGGGCCGCGCAGGATGAGATCATTACCATGATGCTTCAAGATGATCGCTTCAACCCCACCGCGTTAATCACATAAACCAACGCAAGTCAGCAGAAAGGATGGAGAAAATCAATAAAGTGGACCAACAATCAAGGAAGACTCTTCAAGCTCACCACTGGAGAAGGAGAGATGTTCAAAGGAGAACCAGAAGACGATGAATTCGAGTCAGAGTCGGAGTCAGAGTTAGAGTCTAGAGAAGTCATTAGGGAGTCTCCTCTTGTCGTCATCCTCATTCCCTCTGTTTCTCCTAGCTTAGCCTCGAGTAGTCACAGTAGTTCGGAAAATATCCCAACCACTATCCCTTTACCGCCACTGACCATGGATCAGATGGCTTCTTTGTTTCAACTTTACTCAAACCTTAATATGAATAAATCAGGTTCTACTTACTCTTTGTGTTATCTTGAGTGCAATTCTGTTTACGATGATACTGAGGATGACAAACACCCAGACTCAATCGAAATACCTCCCTACATAGCCAAAGAAATACTACAGGAAGGGGAAGGGGGACCAGTAATAGAGGACACTGAACCCATCAACGTAGGAACCGAACTAGAACCCCAAGAACTTATGATAGGGACTACCTTGAGCTCTACCGAAAGAGCCGATTTCATAGACCTCTACACGAATTCAAAGACGTTTTCGCTTGGTCGTACAAAGACATGCTAGGGATCGATAGGGATATCGCCGAACATAGAATCCCGATTAAGCCAGGTTTCAAAACTGTAAAACAGAAGCTTCGACGAATGAGAACGGAATGGGCTCTCAAAATTAAGGAAAAAGTTGACAAGCAATTCAAAGCCGGGTTCATCAAAGTTTCCGAGTATTCTGACTGGGTAGCCAACATAGTACCTGTACCCAAAAAGGATGGGAGAATCCGGGTTTGTGTTGATTTTAGGGACTTAAACAGAGCCAGTCCAAAAGATGACTTTCCTCTACCACACATCGACATATTGGTGGACAATACCGCAGACCACGCATTAATATCCTTCATGGATGGGTACGCGGGTTATAACCAAATCAATATGGCCATAGAACACATGCATAAGACTGCCTTTGTCACTCAATGGGGAACCTATTGCTATACGGTCATGCCATTTGGATTGATCAATGTCAGAGCTACATATCAACGCACCGCAACTACACTCTTACATGACATGATGCACAAAGAAGTTGAGGTATACGTAGACGACATGATTGTCAAATCCAACGATAGAAAAGGGCATATTGCGAACCTTTGCAAAAAATTTCGCAAGGCTACGAGAATACAACATGAGGCTCAATCCTCAGAAATGCACATTCGGAGTAACATCTGGCAAACTCCTAGGATACGTCGTTAGCCAACGAGGTATAGAAATAGACCCTTCCAAGATCAAGGCTCTGATCGAAATGCCACAACCTCAAATAGAAAAGGAAGTCAGGGATTCCTGGGAAAAGTGCAATATATAAGTCGATTCATATCGAAATTCACCATGATTTGCGAGCCTATCTTCAAGAAGCTCAAGAAAACAGACCACACCATGTGGGATGATGATTGTCAAAAGGCATTCGACCGAATCAAAGAAATATTGGCTAAACCACCAGTGCTCATGCCACCTCAACGAGATCAACCTCTTGGTTTATATCTCACAGTAACCGAAACAGCCATGGGTGCCATGCTAGCTCAGACCGTAGAAAGTGAAGAAAGGGATATCTACTACCTTAGTATGAAGTTCTTGGAGTACGAGTGCAAATACTCACAACTCGAAAAGACATGCCTCGCTCTTGTGTGGGCGACGAAGAAGCTACGCCATTACATGCTTAGCTACTCCGTCAAAATATACTCCAAAATGGATCCAGTCAAATACCTCTTCGAGAAACCCGTCCTCAACGGACGCCTAGCAAGATGGACTTTAATGCTCTCAGAATTTGACCTCAAATACGTGCCTCTAAAAGTTATAAAAGGGCGCACCGTTGCCGAATTCTTCGCAGAAAATCCCATCAATGATGCACAAACAATAGACACTTGGTCATTTCCGGACGAGGATATACTCCAAACTGATGTAGACTCCTGGGACCTTTACTTTTATGGGGCATCAAACTTAAGAGGATTTGGAATAGGAAGGTTGCTCATTTCTTCTGAAGGCGAGCACACATCAATCGCTGTCAAACTCGACTTCGAGGTGACAAACAATGCTGCCGAATACGAAGTTTGCCTCATCGGATTACAAGCAGCAGTGAGCTTAGGCATTAAAAACCTCCGAGTACATGGGGATTCATCACTGATCATCAACCAAGTTACAGGATCTTGGAAAATTCGAAGCGAAAGCCTAGCACCTTATCAAGTCAGAATAGACCAAGTTGCCCAATTCTTTGATCACGTGACATATCTACACCTACCTCGGGAAGAAAATCAATTTGCAGATACTCTTGCAAAACTTGCATCTTTGATCAATATGCCAGATGACATGATGGAAATGCCTTTGTGCATCGAACGACGGTCAGAGCCGGCTTATGTACACCAAATCACCGATGAAGAGGAAATCGCACAGGAACCCTGGTTCCAAGCAATCCTGAATTTTAAGCTCAACGGTACCTATCCACCTGATATGGACAAGAGGGGACAACGTGCTATACGCCTATTAGCTTCCCAATACGTTCTCATGCAAGGAGAGTTGTAAAAAAGAGCACCTCTTGGTGTAATCCTACGTTGCCTTGATCATTCACAAGCACGAAAGGTGATGGAAGAAGTGCACGATGGAGAATGCGGTCCCCACATGAGTGGGCCCATGATGGCAAAGAAAATCATACGTCTGGGGTATTATTGGACCACAATGGATTCCGATTGCATCAAATACGTAAGACATTGCCACAATTGCCAAATCTTTGGGAATGTACAACACGTCCCTCCTTCATTGCTCTATACGATGACATCTCCTTGGCCATTTTCTGCTTGGGGAATCGACATAATCGGGAAGATAACCCCAGCCGGAATAGGAGGTCACTGTTTCATCCAAGTGGCAATCGATTATTTCACCAAATGGGTAGAAGCGGCTTCCTACACTAGTCTTACGGCTAAAAATGTGGCAAAGTTCATACAAAACAACATCATCTGTCGATACGGTTGCTCACATGTGATCATTAGTGATAATGGATCACATTTCCAAGCTGAGACTGAGCAATTGCTAGCCAAATACAAGATTAGGCATCACCACTCTTCGCCCTATAGACCACAGACTAACGGCGCGGTAGATGCAGCAAATAAGAACGTTGTCACAATTCTCAAGAAAATGATTGACAACTATCGAGATTGGCCGAGCAAGATACCCTTCGCTTTATGGGGATATCGCACATCTGTTAGGACGCCCACTGGGGCTACCCCTTTCTATTTGACTTACGACATGGAAGCTGTACAACCAGTCGAGCTAGAGATACCATCCTTGCGTATTCTACTCGAAAGTCAAATCCCAGAAGCCGATTGGAAGAGGGATAGATATGAAGAACTCATCCTCCTGGATGAACGTAGGCTACGCGCCTTGCATAATGTCAAAACATATCAAGCACGTATCAAACGAGCTTTCAACAAAAGGGTTAGCCCAAGAAACATCAAGGAAGGAGACTTAATACTCAAATCGGTTAGAGCTCTTCTACCTGTTGACCCACGGGGAAAATTCAAACCTAATTGGGCCGGACCATTTTTAGTCAAGTCCATACTTTCAGGGGGTGCGGTTAGAATCACAGACCTAGACGGGAATGAGTTTTCCAACCCAACAAACCTCGACAAACTAAAACGGTACTATGCCTAGAATAGGAACAAAAACGCGCCTCACGTAACCTCACGTGTCGCTCTTGTGGCACTAAATAAACGGCCCTTGGCCAAGCTAAAATAAACTAATGTCACTTTGCTCTTGCACCTTGGCAATTTTTGTCGTCCTCATATCATCAAATAAACTAAATTTGCACCTTCAGAGTAAGCAAAAGCTCATGCTTATTTTCTAAGTTCACTACAAGCTCTTGCTTAGAACAATTATTCTTTTACATTTACTCGAACTACGCGCAAGGGTTTGATTTCATTTTTTTAAGTGAATACGTAGGCAATCCTTTACAGGATACAACCCATTATTTTTTAAAAAATGTAAATAGAAGGACATTTGCATTGCATTTGGAATTCGACAAGAATAATAAATAGAAAATCACAACGGTTTCATTACCATTTAACCTTTTTTATTTCATTCATTTTCTAATAGTAATAGTACGCTACATAATAAAAAATAGAATTGGCTAGGATTCTAAAAACCCCACCTTTTTATTACAATAATAATAATAATAATAATAATAATAATAAATAATATATAAAGACTCGGGCTATTCTTCCATCTTCCCTTTGCCCTTGTCATTCTTGTCATATTTCTTGTCACGACCTCGAGCCGGACGCTCTTGCGCCACTTCGGACCTAATCACCAAAGGTCTTTCTCGAGGCCTAGACTTCCCATTCTTGCCAATCACCATCTCTACGACAGGAGAAGTCTTCGGTTTCTTCGAAGGATGAACAACTCGAAACCCGGCTTCCTCCTCTCCCTCAGTCAAATGCTTTTCTTTCTCTTTCTCCACCTCGCGTACCTTGTAGTCAACGGGTTCGCGCTTCCTCAATCTCTCGCGCTCTCCCGGAGTAGTAGCTTTCCTCCATCGCAGATAAGAATCCGACACCCATAAGGCATTAGCAGAAGAGTTCAAGAACCATACATTTCTTTGAGCCCATTTAATGGCCCACTCCCTTCGGCTCTTTGTAGTCAGCGCCACAGCAGTCTGTGAGAGAGTATCAAGCTTCGGTATTGTCTGTTTTAGTCCAACATGTCTCATCAGCCTTTCCGGGAAAATGCACACCATAAATTCCAGGCCAGGAATGCGCAAGGACCGAGTAGGATCCAAAGAAGACACTCCAGTAAAAGATTTGAGATGCCACCACGGCACAATCCACCTAATCAACGGGCCATCGTCACTCTTCAATTTGTTCTCCCAATAATTGCAGACTCGGGTGAAATCCACCATGTAAAGCCTGGTCCTCATGGCAATTGAACGAGCATGATAAGAAGGAACATGAACTGGGGGCTCGATCAATCGAAGCCGTTCCATAAGCCAAACTTACCAAAAGCGGGTATTAAACATCGAAAAACGAAAAACGAAAAAAAAAAACCGAAAAACGAAAAACGAAAAAAAAAAGAAAAGAAAAGAAAACAGAAAGAAATGTTCTTTTACCTGCAGAATGACGGGACTTCCCAAATACGGTAGGTCACGATTGGCTCTCCTATTATCCAAGCCCAATAGGATCTCTTCTAAGCATAAACAAGCTGGGCTCCTGCGCAGCTCTATTTGCTCAACAAGGCCCAGAAGATGGGGATCACCTCTCAAGTCTTCATCAACATGCCCTTGAAAGACATACATATGCAACAAGCAAAACCCAAATGCCCTTCGCCTGGCAACATAAGAAACGGTGGGGTTAGCCCTGTTAATAAATCGGTCAATGAAGTCTAACATTCAAACTCCCTTCGAGGTCACTAGACGGTCCACCTCGAGTCTAGTCAACCCAAGCAAGTCTATAAATTTGCTCTTGTACCCTTGCGAAGTAGAAGGAATGGCAGGCAAGTGTTCAGGGTCCCACCCCCCAATCGCAGCAATTTCTTCAGGAAATGGGCTAATATTGCCTCCAGTGAACGCAAAAACATGGTAATTCGGGTCCCAATAATCAAGACAAGCATCCAAGAAGGTTTGACATCCTTGATAAGCTTCAAACTCAGCAGTGATCCAAGATTATAGGCGCCCATATCATATTTCTCCATGTTGGAAAATTCGTTGGTCCATTCTTTTACGCGAACCTCTAAAGTATTCATGACGAAGGATTATTTTGAGAGTTTTATGTAATAAGACGAAGAAGAGACGGAAGAATTGTGTGAATAAAAGCTCCATCGAAGTCTCTATTTATACTAATTTCTGTTTCCAAAAATCCGCCAGAACAGAACAACCTGGGAACAGGCGCAGCACCTGCTGCGCCTCTTCCTCAGCTTAACTTCTGTGATTTTCCGCGTTGGATCTTTCCTAATTCCATGACGAATAATTTCCTATTCCTACGGGTTATTATTTTGGTAAATACGTGGAGGTTACCATATTTCGGTTTTCCTAACTTCCGCGGGCACGCATTTCGAGACGACATCGACATTTTTGTCATTTCACCACACTCGTACAAATTCATTTTAGGAAATAATTCTCATTTGGATATAATTCATTTTAGGAAATAATTCTCATTATAATTCATTTCAAAATTTAAATTTATTTCTTTTATTTCTTTTATTTTTGTTAATCATCTCATTTCTAACTTATAGATTTCTATTTTTTCTTTTTTTAGGGGGTAACCCTCCCTACCGTCCGGTCATTTCTGGCAAATTTTTTGCATTTTTGCATTCTTTTGAGTCACTCGTTTTGCGCTAATCAAGGCCATATGTATGTTTTGCGTGTTTTCTATATAAATTTCGGCGGCATGACGGCGTAAACCGTCATCTACCACACCTGTTCAAAGCTAACCTGCAGATACAAGCAGCACATCCCAGCAACAAAGGCACTCAGGCCATCTTATATACAACTAAAAAGGGGAAATGTACAACAAAATGGGGGCTCGAGCCCCAAACAAAGTCCAGAATGTTCAAAATGAAGGTCCAAAATGTACAACTGTGCAAAATACAGCCAACAAACAAACAAAAACTAGAACAAAACTACTGCTGGTTACCCTCCAGCTCTGCAACCCTTGCCGCAAGAGCAACAATCTCGGCGTCTCGAACCTCGAGCTCCCTCAACAAGCGAGCTGTCTCCTCCCGAGACTGAGCCAACTCTCGCTCCAGCTCGCGGTCCTCCTGTAAACAACAAAATTGGCTCATGTCAATCATTTCAAGCAATTACAAGGGAAATCAAAATTCAATAATGAAATAGGCACAAGGTTCATACCTGACGACCGCCGACAAGTGCCTCGACGGCAGTAGCTCGCAGCCGGTTGGCCACCCTCCATAACGCCACGAACCGAGAAGGCGCGACCTGCATTGTCAAGAAAGAAGTTCTCAATAATTGAATAAGTTCAACCAAATGTGTTCTTACACAAAAATTATGCAAATTAGAGGCTCACCCTCCGAATCAGATGCTGCCACTCGTCCAGGCCAGCATCTGTCACAACCACGTCAAAGTCGCGTAGCTCGGAGATCGTCGTCCTCCCGGTCGCGTCAGTGTACTCAAGGGTCTCGGGGCACTCTGGGGGCTCGATGCCCGCCGCCTCAACCTCCTGCAAAACCAAATGTTTCTCATTAATCGGTGATCTTTCAACGTAGTTTCAAAAAATCAAGTAAAGAGGAAGAGTAGAGATACTCACCACTACCGGCCAGTACGCCAACCTCCCATAGAGGAACACCGAGTAGTCCTCGCCAGGAAGAAGGAGGGCGTCACCACCAACGCCAGCCAAGTCAACCTCCTCTTCTCGCCTCGAAGGTTCCCTGAACATCGTCCTGGGAGGATCGACGGGAACCGTCAACACGTCCCGACAGCACTGACGAACCAAGCGCTCGCCCAAGTACCACACATGACCCATCAACGTCCTCAACAGCAGCCAGCTCGAGCTCCTAGGTCGAAGGACATCAGGCACAAAAGGAGGCGCGCCAGCGTACTCCGCCCAAGGCCTGGGCACCCACTGGGACAAGATAAACAAAGGAATCATTCTTTTGATCAATTTAAAGGCAATATAGAAGCAAATGAATATAAGTGAAATGGTTACGCTGTCTAGCTGAAGAGCGTTCACATCCCGCCGGTAGACACCGTGAGAAGAACGTTTGCTCTTCGTCCTACACATCACCCAATCCCTCACCACGGGATAGGCCTTCTCCAGCGGCTCCGTCCTCTTGGGCGCGAGGCCCCGAAAGTAGGAGTACACCCACGCCTGTAAAGCAAGATAGTTACTAACGATCTTTCGTGTTTGGATAAAAAAAGGAATCGATTTTGGTCTAAATGAAGGTTCATACCTCCATCAGTAGTTCAGGTCCGACAGCGCCAGGAGAAGTCTCCTTCTCCATCAATTCCAGATGAACCATGGCCCTCATGAAGCGGATGAGGACCGCAAAACCAGCAATGACCCAGTCCCAACGCCCTAGGGAGCTCATGTCAGAAAGGAAGGGAAGAAGCTTCGTCGGCAGCCTCTCTCCCTTGTCTCCGAGGTAGATCTAAGACAGAAACCACCAGAGCCACAAACGAACCCTCTGCTCAGCTGTACAGGGAGGAATAGCCGTCTTCCTCCCGTCAATCGTCACCAGCGCCGGGATCTTTCCTGCAAAGTAGTCTCGAACGTAGGAGCTGGGCACCAAACCCGGCACTCTGACTGCCCTCGGCGACAAGTTCCAGCCGATCAACCTCCTAGCCTCGACCGAGTCCACCCTCATGGCAGTCTTCGGCCACTCCACAGCCTCAGTCCCGCACGACAGACCAGAAATCATGCCGTAGTCCTCCAGAGTGACTCCCACCTCACCAAAAGGCATGTGAAACGTGGAAGTCATATCCCAGAATCGGTCCAAGAAAGCGCGGACCAGGCTAAGGTTTGCCCGCATCTTCCTCTTCGCGATATCCCTTCAGGCTTGCACCAAGGCGCCGAACGCTCCACGCTCGATCATGGCGCGCTCCTCCACCGACAGCCGCTCGTAGCACTTCATCGCTGTCTTGTAACCCGAGAATGACCTGATATTCCCGGCCTCCTATTATGATTTGAAACAAAAGCTATCTTTAGTTTTTGAAAAAAATTGGAAGAGATATGAACAAATGAATGGAAGAAGATGACTGATGAGTAGTGAATTCCTATTTACCAAGCTCTTCACCGTCCTGTAGGACAGGTGACCCTCTGCGGCCCACAGCAAGTGCCTACTCTCCCAGGTCTCAGCCCACGCAGGTGATCCCCTCAGCTGACGACCTCCTCGTCCAACGTTGGCCTGTCTCGGGGCCTCCTCCTCCTCAACAGCCTCCTCCTCATGGACCTCGTCCCCAGCAGCCATCACCGCGGCAGTGAAGGCCTGCTCCAAAGCCTCCTTGACAACAGAAGCGTCTATCTCCATGGGAGCCCTCCCAGAAGTAGAAGCCTCATCACCTGCAACATTAAAGCAAATTCAGGCCGCGTCACGTGACGACGAGCCTTGGTTATGGGATTTTTGAGCCTTTGGAAGTCCTGAAATCGCTCCTTTCTCGCCATCTTTGGCCATATTCTCAAAAACCGGATTACTCATGTGGTAATTAGGGTCAAGTCAAGCCTAACTTGAAGCCTAGTTCCGGGTTCGAGTCGAAATTTCGGCAGCATTTCGTTATAACGGCGATTATGCCCTAGAAAAGTGTCCTGAAAAAGCTATCACAAACCAAAATTCCGAGATGGTAGGAAGTTTACCCATCATCCAAGGATCCCAAATATCAAGTTTCACCGCAAATGGACAATCCTAAGCCTATTTTCGAAGCAATTTACGGTTTAGCTGTGAAACCGTCTCAAATTCACTCAAATGCTCAAAATTCAACGAAAATCCGAAAAAATACATGGTTGTGTTCCTTATACTACCAATTACCCGTTTCTAATGTCAATTTTACAAGGCAAATGCATTTGGGGGAAAAGCCCCAAATTTTCGATCAAATTGGGTTGAAAACCCTAATTTTTCGATCCAAATTAAGCCGATATGGGTGATTAATGCAAGAATGAGACACATACCTCGATTAGTCATGATTAATGCAAGCTTTTGAATCAAACCTTGGCGGAAATGGTGATGATTTGAGAGAGAAATGTGTGAATTATGTGTCGAACAAATGAACACAACCCCTCTGTTTATCGCGTTTTTACGCAGAAAATACACTTTGGGGAATAGACGCAGCTCTTGCTGCGCCTCTTCCTGGTGTTCCCTCCATACGAGTTTTCAAAAATTCGTTATGAGTTCGTTATTTGTGGGCCCATCCCTGGTGCGCCTCTTCCCCGATGCTATTTTATCCTTTTGGTCCGTTTGACGATTATCTTTCGTTCCGGCCCGCATTTTCCAAGCCAGCAGCAGACTATTGCATATTATTTATTTCTTCCAAGACTTTGCTTGTCGCAACGAGCAAGTATTTCTTGACAGGTGTTTCGACACGCCTTCTCTTCATTATCTTGCCCCCAAGCGAGAGTAAGTGGATAGACATCCCTCTCAAGGCACAGAGATAAAATTCCCGGTTACGTTCCCCACACGAGAGTTCACACCCGACATGGAGATCAACATTGTTTTCTCTCAGCAGTTCCCGCCTGTGTCCTGCTATTCGCAATTATTTCTCGAAGACAACCCAAGCAGTTTTCTCTCAGCAGTTCCCGCCTGTGTCCTGCTACTCGCAATTATTTCTCGAAGACTACCCAAGCAGTTTTCTCTCAGCAGTTCCCGCCTGTGTCCTGCTAATCACCTTATTTAGCTCCCACGGTTAACCTTAGCTCCCATGCACCTCCGGAAGCATCTCGAGAAAGAAGTCTCAGTTATGGTCTCTTCTTATGGCTAGCGAGTCTCCTTACGTAGTCTAATGGACTTTAAACGACCCTCCCCGATAGTCGACAGACTCTAAAATGTTCCCGACGACAGGTCCTTGGCTCAGACCCCTTGAGCCGCCTCGCGTCGCCATAGTCGTCAGGTTGTAATCTTCGATTGACCTGATGGCTATACTGATACCGTCGTTTTGTATCAAAATTAAATTTATAATTTCAAACTAAAACTATAGCTAGTGATAGTACGGGTCGAACCACAGAGAGACAAGGTTGATTTTGTTTGCTATTTTTCAGTCTATAAAAGTAACAATTAATTGGGGGGTTTTGAGATTGGTTGACTAAATTGACTAAATGCTAAAATGAAATTTCTCAACACGATAAAAAGGGGATCGGGAAATTCGGTTCACCATGGCAATGGTCAGGACAATAAGGTAACAGAAATCCTATAATACGGTCTCAGGTGTATAAGCAAGCCTTTCGATCTATGCTCAAATTAACCTTGCGGTTTTCTAATTCCCCGAAATTCCTCAAAGCTTTCACTCAAGAGAAATTCCAATCTAATGATAGTTCTAATTACTAATCTTTCAATCTAGCAAAAAGACATATCAACAGACGACAATACCGAAACGGAAGAATTCATGCTAACAAACAATCCTAATTTATGCCATGGTTCACCTCATTCCCAATCAAAACAATTAACTACGCATGACTAAAACTGAAACAATTGCTAAATTGATAACAAAGAACAAGATTGACATGATTGAATTTAAATAAAAGACAAAGGACAAGAGATGAATTTCTGGAATTAAATTGATGAAACAAGAATTGAAATAACAAGAATTAAAAGAAGAAGGGAATTGCATAAAAACTTACTAATTGGATTCAAGAACAAAGTACCGAAATCGAGAGTTTCCGTCAACAAAGCTAGATCTAAAAACTGAGTTCTTCAATAATGAAAAGCATGACCTAATAATTGCTTCGTTCTACTGATAAAAAGATACCAAAAGTTAATTACAAGTTGGGCTTTTAAAAGTCTAACACGAAGAAATAAGTATCAGCTCGAAAACTGGTCGATCGACCGATCAGCATGGTCGATCGACTAGTTGTAGCAGTCCAGTAGCTTCTGCTTGATTTCGACAGTCGATCGACTGGTGGGAGAGGTCGATCGACGGGTAATACTGTGCAGTGGCTCTTTTGTTCCTTCAAATAAACTCTTCACTCCTTTGCACGCATCCCGAGGTGAGTGAGTACGAATCTCCTTCTTATGGGCTTCCTTGAAGTTGCCTCCGGAGGACGAATTAGGCTTGATTTAGCTTACTTCCGCTCATTCCTACAATAAATCATAGAAAATGCAAAGTAAACTATTTCGGGAGAAATAGTAGCCTTAAGCTAACAATTATGCATGGAAATACGTGCCAAAACCACAGATAAAGTGTATAGAATATGCACGTATCAAATCTCCCCAAACCAAACCTTGCTTGTCCCCAAGCAAGCACTATCACCCGTATAAAAACTAAATGGAAAGGAGTACATCTCAGAGCTAACTACAAGTCAATGCCAAACCGTTTAATGCACATAGTCAACTACTGCAAAGCTTAAATCAAGTGAACAAATTTATGCATATCATGGAATTAAATCGGGCGTTCGACCTTGCAAGACTTATACATTCGGACTCTCCCGGGTCACTCTTCCCTCAGCAAAGGAAATGGTAAGATTATATGTAAAAGAGAGGGAAGAAAAATACAGTCTCTCACCTAGACTGCGACCGACAAAACATGTATGCCTGACTAGCATGAATAATGATTCTAGCTACCGTACATACGCATAACCACCGTCAAGGACTATTACATGCCGAACTATTGCAAGATTTGGATATGTGAGGTTAAGTGGGAAAAAGAAGGGCAAAACAATTATGGAAAAAGTGAAGGTAAGAGCCAAGCTAGTATCTATACAACCATCAGAAACCGTATCCCTTCCTCCAACTCAACGTATAAACCATGCCTTTAAAAGACTAGGCATCACAAAATCCCAAGACAAACGCCTCCAATTCATGAAGTAAGCATATGAGGCGCGTTCTTATTCAACCAAAACCTTATTATTTTCAAAACTCCTCTTTTTTTTTTTTTTTTTTTTTTCTTTCTGTCTGTTTCTTTTTCTTTTCTTTCATTTTCATATTTTTTTTTTCATCTTCTGAACTGGTGGTCGATCGACCAGTGATGGCAGTCGATCGACCACCCTTACACAACCAGATCTCTCTGCCCAGGTAAGTCCTCTTTTTTTTCTTTTTTTTCTGAAACATTTTTTTTCTTTCCAACTGAAACATTAACATCCCCTTCACTTCTCATCAATACTCACTCCATCAGTACAAAACGAACCAAAACCGATTCTAATCCGACAAAAATTCCTCTACTACTTCCTAGCTTGGCACAATGGTAGGCTAAGTATGGGATAAGGGCAACTGGCAGTTATAGCTTATAGTGGAGTTAATGGGGTAAAATGAGAAAGGGGAGGATGCAAAAGTTCTCAAAACATGCAATACCGACCACAAACCAATGCGTATAGGCAATAAGCAATCAAAACTCATACACGTGCAAAACATGAATTGAAGGGAGTAATACTCTCAATCCTAAATTAACCGGTCATGAATGTCACCAGTTATAGGCTCTATATCTCAGAAAGTATAAGTAGTTTGCCAAAAGTAATGAGTCAAGTCTAGTTACCCGAAATGAATTCCATAACAAAATTTGAGAAATCACTTATAATTCTCGCTAAACAGCTGTGAAAAGGGCATGGAATGGCATATTTGACTAATAGTGCAAAATCATCATTAATAACTCCAATCCGACTCAACTATATGCAAAAGTAAACGTGATATTTTTGATTTTTTTTTTTAATTTTCAAATTTTTTCTTTGTCTTTTTTTTTTGAATTAATGAAAAAAAAACAAATGAAACATGTGCCTGAAATGCAATAAAAACAAATGCAGATGCAAAACAAAAGGCATATGCAAATACCCTCCCCAAACCAAAACGCACAATGCCCTCATTGTGCTCAACAGCAAATCACCAGCAGAAAAATGGGAGAATAAAAGCATAATCAAATAAAAGGAAGCTAATAAAGAAAGGAAGGAACTCACAAAATACGACCTCCCCAAACTAGCCAAAAATGGGGAGGTCACCAGCATCTAATCTCCACCATCGTAATTAGAATCTCTGTCCTCGTCGGACCCCGAGTCGCTCTCCTCCTCCTCCGCCTCAGCAGCAGCGACAATGGCTCTCCTGGAAGTGGAGGCACCAGCAGTAGTAGTGGGAGGGGGTCTCCTGGCAGGCTGAGGGTAGCCGCCCACAGGGGGAACAAAGTAGGAAGGGTGAGTCCAAGCACCCTGTGGGAGCATCCCTCCTCGGGCTAACTCCTCGTAAACTGGGTAGAGCGCTAGAGCCGTGTCTAGCCTGTGCTGGTCAAAGCTCCTGCACAAGTCACCCAACACACGTGACATTGCCCTCTGGTACATGACCGGAGGGACAACCAAAGGGGTAGGAGGTCGAAAAGTGTCCAGGTAGCCAGTGGGAGCAGGAGTGGAGGAAGAGGGTGCCTGTGAAGTTGAGGCACGAGCTCTCCTCGAGGTGCTAGCAGTAGTAGTGGCCGCCACCAGAGGAAGCCTGTAACTAGGCAAGGGCGGCCGAGCTGCTCCCTTAACAGTGGTAAGGGGCAGGACAGGAGGGTAGCCAGTGACAGGGATGCGGTCACAGATGAAAGAATCTATCTTCCACCGCATCTGTCTATCAACCCAATAGACAGCCCTCGGGTAAGGAAGGTCCATGAAACGTAGGTCAGGGTCGATGGGGTCCTCCTGTCGAGGGAAAAGTAAAACAAGGCGGTTGGCGATACGTGTCACCAACCCACCACAAGCAATGGTGGTCAAGGTGCCCTCACTTACAGTCTGAAAGTGAGCGGTAGTCAAGTAGGCAATGTTATAGATACGGGCTATCCAACTTTCAACGTTCAGATAGCCCGCCAAGATCGAAAGCTCAATATTATTCACATTATTAGACTCTTTACGGCCAAAAATGGTATTACCCATTAGCCGTAGAAAATAACGAAGAGGGGGCAAATGGACGGAAGTGCCCGTCCTTTTAGGCCCGTGAAAGTCACTGATGCAAGACCATATGACCCGGTGAATGTCAGAGGTATCCAAGGTTCTGCCCTCGAAATAAAGACCCAGAAAACCGGCAAAATCAGCTAATGTCAGAGAGTAGATGACATTGAAAAGTCGAAAGGAAATGCAAGGGTTAGTCTTATTCTCCTTAAAAGCATTCAAGTCAAAAGCATAAGACGAAAAGAATTCAAGGGTCTGAATGTAGTATGTGAACTCAGCCATGTCCACAAGACCCATCATACCTGTCCCGTTTAGCAGGGACACAACCGACTCATAACAGCCTAATTTCTCCAAAGTATCTTTATGGAGAAACCAGGTAGCTGTGACCTTCATTCTTGAAACAAAAAGAGAAAATTTAGCGCGCTGAGTAGAATTAGCAAAGATAACCTGCGGATAGTCAGGTAGACTATCCGTGGCAGCTTCTATCATCAGTGGCGGTCCGCGTGGCCGCTTGGGAGCTCCTTGGCTCGATTGTCCCTCGTACATATGCTCCTTTCCTTTCGTCATCTTTGTTACCTGCAAACAACCTATTAGCAACAAGAATCCCCTAACAATGTGAATTGAAGAAAACCCGAATCACAATCAAAACTGAAATGCAAATTAGGGTTTCGAGATTTTGGGCAAAATGGCTTTAATCGCCTCCTCGTTGCTTATTTGCTTTGAAAATCAAGGGGGAAAAGGTAGATTAAGCAATTAAAGTATAAAGATGACAAGAAATCAAACCCTAGAATCGATTTCCCTAAATCGAATTTTCCGTCTCAAAGGCACATTACCCGAAAATTTCGCATGAAACTTCAGCAAAACTCGAATAAAAAGCATAAAGATGGGATTAGAAACATACCTTGAAGATTTACTTGGAGATTAAGGCTAGAAAAGAGGAGATTAAGACGGAGTTGGCAGGAAAATCGCGAGGTAAAGGAAGGGGAAAGGGGTTTCTTTTGATTTTTCAATTGACTGAAGGTGAATGAAAGAATAAAAGAATAAGAGTGAAGATTTCCCGTTTAGTTGTAATCTGATCCCGCGGAGTGGTCGATCGACCACTTTACTCGGTCGATCGACCTGTATGTCATTTGCAGTAGCTTCTGGACTTTTCTCATCAGTCGATCGACTATGTTGCCCAGTCGATCGACTAAGCTCCGTATACAGTAGCCTCTGACCTGTTCCTTTTCAGTCGATCGACCACTTTACTCGGTCTATCGACTGAAAACACTGGCAATTTAGCTTAAATTCGTCAAAAATTGTTTGCCAACTTAAATCGCCTTTGCCTCTGATTTTACGCACTTTGCATAAAATATATTCCTGCAAAAATTATCAAAGGTGCGCATATTCCCAAACCAAGAAATTGCAAATTAAAAGAAATTAAAGAAAATAAAGAACTCAAAATGCAAATTAAATGAACTAACGAAATAAAATTCCTAAATTACAACTAATTACAACCTCGGTTGCCTCCCAGTTAGCGCTGGTTTAAGAGGTCCCGCACGACCTTTTTACCTCACTTTGCATCATCCGATAACGGGTCGAAGTATAATACCTCGATTTTCCAAACATATGCATCTGATCCGTGATAATGCTTCACATATTGGCCATTAACCTTGAACCTTTCTCCAGCTGAGGTCTCCAATTCAACTGATCCTAACTTTGTGACTGCTGTGACCGTGTAAGGGCCAGTCCACCTGCATTTCAGCTTACCAGGAAATAAACGGATACGAGAGTTAAAAAGAAGTACCTTATCGCCAATATGGAACTCGCGCTTGCTGATTCTCTTGTCGTGCCAGCGCTTTGTTTTCTCCTTGTAGATCCTTGCATTGTCATAGGCCAGCAGCCTAAATTCCGTAGCTCGTTCAGCTGTGTCATGCGTTTCTCACGAGAGAGGTTAGGATCCAAATTCAAATCACAAATAGCCCACCAAGACTTACGCTCTAACTCAACAGGTAAATGACATGTCTTACCATAAATCAATCGGTATGGTGACATCCCGATTGGTGTTTTAAACGCAGTTCTATTAGCCCATAAGACATCATCTAACTTAAGATTCCAATCTTTCTGTGATTTAGAAACAACTTTAGCTAAGACTTCTTTCAATTCTCTGTTAGAAACCTCAACCTGACCACTAGTTTGGGGATGATACCCCAAACCTCTACGATGTTGGACACCGAATTTAGTCAATAAAGCACTAAGTTGTTTCTCTTTAAAATGCATTCCCCCATCGCTAATGACAACCCGAGGGACACCAAAACGAGGGAAAATAATCTTTTTAAACAGTTTAATCACGGCCTTTGCATCGCAATGGGGAGTAGCAATAGCTTCCACCCACTTGGATACATAATCTATAGCTACGAGGATATATTTATTACCCTGACTGCTCGGAAAAGGTCCTTGATAATCAATGCCCCAGACATCGAAAATCTCAACCTCAAGAATGCCTACCTGTGGCATCTCATGTCTCTTGAAATATTCCCGATCTTTGACAAGCATCGCACTCAAAGAACAAAATTGCGACAATCTGCATGCAAAGTTGGCCAATAGAAACCAGATTGGAGTACCTTAGCTACAGTCCTGGACGGACCATGATGACCACCATAAGCAGAAGAGTGGCAAGCCTCTAGGATATCCTTCACCTCCCATTGAGGTACGCATCTCCGGATGAGACCGTCTGCGCATTCCTTGAAAACATAAGGATCATCCCAAAAATATTGTCTAGCATCATAAGCAAACCGCTTCTTCCTGCGCCATGAAAAGCTCGGGTGGTCTCCTACTTGTCACAAAGAAAGTTAGCAAAATCAGCAAACCACGGAGGTGGATAAGACCACTGAAGTGGTAATAGCTAACAGACTCTCGTCGGAAAAAATCATTAATAGGTAACGAATCCTCCCTTTCGTCCACCAAAACGAGATAGGTGGTCAGCCACCACATTCTCAGCTCCTTTCTTGTCTTTGATCTCCAAATCAAACTCCTGCAAAAGGAGTATCCACCTCAAAAGCCTCGGCTTCGCATCTTTCTTAATAAAGAGAGTCGTCAACGCTGCATGGTCAGTATAAACAATAACCTTAGAACCCAACAAATAAGACCGGAATTTGTCTAAGGCAAAAACTACAGCTAGAAACTCCTTCTCAGTGGTAAAATAATTAATTTCAGCCTCATCCAGAGTTCGGCTCTCATAATATATGGCATTCAAAGCTTTATTCTTCCGCTGTCCCAAAACTGCACCGACCGCATAATCGCTGGCATCACACATGATCTCAAATGGGAGGTCCCAATCAGGCGGCTGAATGATTGGCGCAGAAACTAGGGCCTCCTTTAATCTGTTAAAAGCGGTAAGGCACTCATCAGTAAAGTCAAAGACAGCATCCTTAAGGAGCAAATGTGTAAGTGGTTTAGCAATTTTTGAAAAATCCTTAATGAAACGTCGGTAAAAACCAGCGTGACCAAGGAAACTCCTCACCCCTTTAACATTCACGGGAGGAGGTAATTGCTCAATCACATGCACCTTTGCCTTATCAACATGTATACCTTTATCAGAAATTAGATGCCCTAACACAACTCCCTCATTGACCATAAACTGACACTTTTCCCAGTTTAAAACAAGATTAACATCTATACAACGCTGCATGACTTTATCAAGGTTAGCTAAACAACGATCAAAGTCACTACCATAAACTGAGAAATCATCCATGAATACTTCCATAATATTCTCTATATAATCAGAAAAAAATCCCCATCATGCACCTCTGAAAGGTAGCAGGGGCGTTACACAATCCGAAAGGCATTCTACGATATGCAAAAACACCCTGTGGATAGGTAAAAGTGGTTTTACTCTGATCGTCCGGATGAATAGGGATCTGAAAGAACCCTGAGTATCCGTCTAGAAAACAGAAAAATTTGTTAGAAGCAAGTCTTTCAGTCATTTGGTCAACAAAAGGGAGGGGGAAGTGGTCTTTCTTGGTCGCGGCATTCAACTGTCTATAATCAATGCACATCCGCCACCCTGTCACCACTCGAGTTGGTATTAATTCATTTTTATCATTTTTAACCACGGTAGTCCCTCCTTTCTTCGGGACTACCTGAATCAAACTAACCCACTTGGAGTTGCCAACTGTATAAATAATACCCGCATCGAGTAGTTTCATCACCTCGGCCATAACAACTTCCTCGCATCTTCGGGTTCAACTTGCGTTGACCACATCGTAAGGCTTGTGGCCTTCTTCCAACTCTATCCTGTGCATACAAATATCGTGGCTGATGCCCTTAATGTCATCCAAAGAGTAACCCAAAGCCTTCCTGTTTTCTTAAGCACACACATCAAAGCGACAGTGGTGATCATTAAGCTTAGAGCTAACAATAGCTGGGTACTGCTCCGTATCATCTAGAAAAACATACTTAAGATTAGGAGGAAGTGGCTTACGCTCCGGCACCTTTACCTCTACAGCATAGACAGAATCAGCTTCAATGGTGTAGCAAGTGTTGACCAAGTTCTCGTTGGCCAAGCTTAAAAGCATCTCATCTTCTTCCTCATTGAGCTTGTAGCTCTCCATTGAGGCTACCAAAGCATCTGGCTCCTCAAAGATTCTCCATCAGATACTTACGCACACTCATCTAAACGGGTTAGATCAGTTAAGGGATCCTTGGCTAAGGATTCCCTCCAATTACAAGTAACACCACATCAACAATATCAATGGAATAACACGTATCCTCATCGAGTTCGATCGCCTTGTGAGCAAGACTGAACTCAATGGTGTCATTCCCTACCTCTAAGGTGATGGTTCCGCGTTTGACATCTATTACAGCCCCAGCTGTATGTAAAAACGGTAATAGGTATCTGACTGTCCTCTGCAATGTCCAAAATAACGAAATCGACAGGAATAAAAAAACTTACCCACTCGAACGGGTACATCCTCTAGAACCCCTACATGTCTCTGAGTCGATCTATTTGCCATTTGAACGGTAATATCGGTCACCTTAAGTCTACTAATATTTAACCTTTCGCAAACAGAATACGGCATGACACTGACACTGGCCCCTAAGTCACAAAGGGCCTTTCCAATTACGTGGTTACCTATAGTGCAAGGAATTGAAAAACTACCCGGGTCCTTTAATTTAGGTGGCACATTAATTTGCGAAAGAGCATTACACTCTTCCACAAAAGCAACATTACCATCATCACGAAAATTTCTCTTACGATTTAAAATATCTTTCATAAATTTAGCGTAAGAGGGTACCTGGGTAATTAGATCAGTGAAAGGAACCGTTACCTCGAGATTCTGACCATCTCCGAAAACTTACAAACTTACGCTCCAGCTCGGTAGCCTTCAAACGCTCCGGATACGGGACTGCAACACTGGCCGTAGGATCAGTAACCTTCGGCTTCCGTAGGTTTAAAACCCCCGTCAAATCATCAATGAGTGAAGAATCATGCGAACTAGTTGACGGATTTGCATCCTGCTTTGGAGTTCCAGTCGATCGACTGATATGAGTGGTCGATCGACCAACTTGGCTGGGCGTGAACAGTTCCTGTTCAGAATTGAGTTCGTCAGGTGATCTAGTCGATCGACTGACAATGTTGGTCGATCGACTGACTGTGCTGGGTGTGAATAGTTTCTGATCATAAACTATTTTATCTGACGCTTCAGTCGATCGACTGACAATGTTGGTCGATCGACCAGAAGTACTGGCAATTGAGCTCGTTTTTGCACCAGAATTTAAACGAGCTTCTTCATCATTTCCCGAGTCTTCCTTTGGCTTGTCGGGACTTTCATAAGAGAGGCCACTTCTGAGATTAATGGCATTAATCGTTTCAATCGGCCCTTCACATTTGCTTGAAGAATTAGCAACTTGCTTAGCCTCTATATTCTCCAATTGCTTCACAAAATTCTTTGAGGACTCAATCCCGGCTGCTTCCATATTCGCCACTTGAACCAAAAGGAGTTGGACCATTTCTCTCAACTTCTCGGTCTCATCTGAGTTTTGAACAGGTATTTCAACTTTCTCCTTGGAAGCTTCATAAATCTCGAGCTTCTCGAGACGGGCAGAAATAGAAGTTATAAGTGTCACAACGGCACTCATTTCATCACTTTGCTTTTGTGACTTTCCACGTGAACTTCCAAACTCAGCTTTATGGACTGTCATCTCCTCAATAGTGTTCCAACCTTTACTTTGACCGGTATTGTTTTGGAACCTACCATTAGCATCTGCATCCAGGATGACCTTGTAATCATCATATAAAGCGTTATAAAATAGGTTGCAAAGATACCATTGCTGGAAACCATGGTGACGGACAGCTCGGACCAAACTTTTGAAACGTCCCCATGCTTCACAAAACCCTTCATTAGCTCCTTGCTGGAAACTTATGATTTTACTTCTCAAGGCGTCAGTCTTTGAAGGTAGGAAGTACTTCTTGTAGAAGGCTAATGCTAGAGATGTCCAGTCCGTGACTCCAGTTGCTACCCTATCAAGGTAGCGGTACCAATCTCGCGCTGAATCTTTCAAGGAGTATAAGAACATCAACCCCTTTACTTCATCCTGAGTCATCCCAGCTGGTAGGTATAGAACAGCAGTAGTCTGTGAAAATCTCCATATGCTTCAAGGGGTCCTCATCTGGTAGACCAGCAAACTGATTTCTCTCCACTAAGTTGATATAAGAGGAACGAAACTCGAAGTTACCCATAGTAGGGGTAGGTAACTGGTGCCCCTTTGGAAGATGGTGTTCCTTTGGCTGTAGATTATCATATATTGTAGCCATAATTGCCAAAACGAGAGTACTCAAGTCTTCCTCTCAAAAACCTGTCTTCTAACTGTGCAAAAGCAAAACTAGAAGTAAAGGTAAGCAACTGTCTCAAGGAACAAAAGTTCCTTGAGACAAGAAAAATAAACTAAAATAAAGCAAACAGAATTACACCGTCTCCCCGGCAACGGCGCCAAAATTTGATACCGTCGTTTTGTATCAAAATTAAATTTATAATTCCAAACTAAAACTATAGCTAGTGATAGTACGGGTCTAACCACAGAGAGACAAGGTTGATTTTGTTTGCTATTTTTCAGGCTATAAAAGTAACAATTAATTGGGGGGTTTTGAGATTGGTTGACTAAATTGACTAAATGCTAAAATGAAATTTCTCAACAAGATAAAAAGGGGATCGGGAAATTCGGTTCACCATGGCAATGGTCAGGACAATAAGGTAACAGAAATCTTATAATACGGTCTCAGGGGTATAAGCAAGCCTTTCGATCTATGCTCAAATTAATCTTGCGGTCTTCTTATTCCCCGAAATTTCTCAAAGCTTTCACTCAAGAGAAATTCCAATCTAATGATAGTTCTAATTACTAATCTTTCAATCTAGCAAAAAGACATATCAACAGACGACAATACCGAAACGGAAGAATTCATGCTAACAAACAATCCTAATTTATGCCATGGTTCACCTCATTCCCAATCAAAACAATTAGCTACGCATGACTAAAACTGAAACAATTGCTAAATTGATAACAAAGAACAAGATTGACATGATTGAATTTAAATAAAAGACAAAGGACAAGAGATGAATTTCTGGAATTAAATTGATGAAACAAGAATTGAAATAACAAGAATTAAAAGAAGAAGGGAATTGCATAAAAACTTACTAATTGGATTCAAGAACAAAGTACCGAAATCGAGAGTTTCCGTCAACAAAGCTAGATCTAAAAACTGAGTTCTTCAATAATGAAAAGCATGACCTAATAATTGCTCCGTTCTACTGATAAAAAGATACCAAAAGTTAATTACAAGTTGGGCTTTTAAAAGTCTAACACGAAGAAATATGTATCAGCTCGAAAACTGGTCGATCGACCGATCAGCATGGTCGATCGACTAGTTGTAGCAGTCCAGTAGCTTCTGCTTGATTTCGACGGTCGATCTACTTGTGGGAGAGGTCGATCGACTGGTAATGCTGTGCAGTGGCTCTTTTGTTCCTTCAAATCAACTCTTCACTCCTTTGCACGCATCCCGAGGTGAGTGAGTACGAATCTCCTTCTTATGGGCTTCCTTGAAGTTGCTTCCGGAGGACGAATTAGGCTTGATTTAGCTTACTTCCGCTCATTCCTACAATAAATCATAGAAAATGCAAAGTAAACTGTTTCGGGAGAAATAGTAGCCTTAAGCTAACAATTATGCATGGAAATACGTGCCAAAACCACAGATAAAGTGTATAGAATATGCACGTATCATATACTTTGACTTTCGCCTTGTCCGAGCCTCAGTCAAAGTGGGGGCTCTGTAGATACCTCATTTCTGCACCCCTCGCAAGCCACCGGGTGATGATTGGGCCGCATGTTTGTTACGCGGAACGGTTTGTGACAGTTCGTAAGTTTATCGTCAAGTGATTGCTCAAATACTAATGTCTACCTCTTAGTTGTCGTCTGCTTGCCGATACGGTCGTTTTGACAGTAATTAGAGTACATTTGGAGTCCGGGCCTAAAACCGTCTTCATTTTCTGATAACCGTTTAATCCCAAGTCAGAATGTTATGGAACGTTCCGGATATTTCTATTCCATATTTTATAATCATTATCCTTTGGTAAATAATTTCCCGTAATATTCACATAAAATATTAAGGAAAACCAAATTATTCCGTCCTACCATAACTTAAACACGGAAATCTTTCTTCCGCAGGAGGAAACCACTTGGGAACAGACGCAGCAGGTGCTGCGCCTCTTCCAAGAGACGCAGTGGCTGCTGCGCCTCTTCCTAGGTCCTTTTCTGCTTAAATTTCGTATCTTTTTCATATCTTTCCGAGATTCACTTCCAAAGACTCTCCGAAACCCTAATTCCTTCACGTGATTAGTATAAATAGGAGCCTTCGCTCCTCATATTTCTCACGCGAGTGTCCTCCCTTCTCTTCTCCCTTTGCATTCTAGACCTTTGTTCTTACTTTTTGGCGTCTACGTGCTTGATCTTTCGACCACGTAAGCTCGGATCCTTCTGAGTACCAGCCTCGTTTGCATGACCGACCAATTTGACCAACTCCACAATCAATCAACTTAATTAATCTATTCGTTTTCCTCTTACGAGGGCACTTTCTTTACATTCGCGTCGAGCATCACTAATCGATATATGAGTTCATCTTGTTTCGTCAAACATGTAGTCTGAGGGTGTAAATCCTTCTTTTATTTATTGTTATTTATTTTTTGTATCATTAATGTAAGGTTTATGTCGAAAATACCTTCTTAAAACCGATTTCTAAAACCGTGCTTTAAAACCTCTTTTTGCCGATTTCCAGAAGACAAACCGTCGAGAAAGGACGCAGCAACTGCTGCGCCTCTTCGTGAGGCTGCCGCAGTTCCTGCTTCCTTTCTTCTTCCTTCGTCCTCTGTAATTCGTTCGTCTTTTGTTTGTTTCGTTTATTTTCTTTAATTCTTTGACACACAATCACATGATAATTTCATATGCATATTAATCATCATCATTAACACGTTCAATTCATCATTAAAAACCGACTTAAATCCCTTATAATCCAATATTTGCGGGTTTCGTCATTAAATTCAATCGGGGTTGTAGAAATTCGATTCGTTCATATTCAGTTTCTGGTATTCGATCTTTGATATATTTTCATCTGTCTTTTGTCGTTTTCGTCATTAATTCGTCATGTTTAACCTAATTAGTTCACCCATGTCACTAATCAATCATTCTTTCATGTAAATAATCCATTTGCATCCGTCTCATCCATGTTTTATTGCTTTTATAACCTTCAATCACATGTAACTAACCTGATAATCACTTTCATCCGAGTAAATATTATTATTTAACCTTTAAAATCACTGATTTATATTAACGATTTGCAGTTCCGGCTTCACAGCCAGAACTCACCCTTGGAACAGACGCAGCAACTGTTGCGCCTCTTCCAAAGGGCGCAGTCCTGCTGCGCCTGTTCCAGGTTGAGTTCTGTTTCTGAACTCCGTTGTTGCTTGACTTAGTTTAATTAGCTTACGTATAATCAACTAGTATCCGTATTATCACCTTCTGACTTGTTCGTTATTTCATTCTTTTATTCTTTTTTCTCAAATTATCCGTTTTAAAAGGTCTTTTCGACATAAATCGCCTAATCCATTGTAATTATTGTAATTTTAATTATTGTAATTTTCCTATTGTATTTATCATTGAATTTTGTATCATTTGTATGTTCTCACATGTAATTGAACATTAAATTCCTACTTCAACCCAATTGTTTGTTAAACTACGTGTCTCACCGACTTAGCCTAATTTTCACATGTTAGGATTAAAATTTGGATGTTGCATTGCATGCATATAATCGACAATATATAAAATATAGACAATTTTCCCTAATCATTAGTAGAGGCCGCTATCGAGGCGGGCGGGATTAGGTGTTCGATCAAAAGAGCTACCTAATACGTACCCTCACCCCTTACTCCAGATCTCTGTGAACATCCGTGTTCATTGGCATCCACGAGAGGCATTCTAGACATAGAATGCTAAGGGTAATGATTGCTTAGTGTTCATGTCACTACTTTGTGTCTTGACATGACACGAGGTATTCGAACGGTTCCAATTTCCCATAAAAATTGGTGGCGACTCCAACAAAAATGCAAACGCTTGTTCTCTTCCTCCCAAGTGCCCCCGTGGGCCCCCCGCTGTCCACAACACCCACCATTATTAACATTTTCCTATTTAATTTCTTTTTTAATTAAACATGGTAATAAATTTATTAAAACTCTTCATAATACTTAACACATACCAAATTAATTAAAAGTTTTTCCTATTTAATTAATTTTTGTAATATAATATGTTAATAATTTTATTAAAACTCCTTATATTACTTAACGCCCCTAATTTTCATTAATATTTTGTCCTATTAAATTCATCTCTTGAGGTCCTCGACAATCAATTATCTAATTTAATAATACCACAAAATAAATTAAAAATTAAAGTAAATATGGGAATTTATGGTTATGTAATGACTATAAAACTTACAATACCCGTAATAGTTTCTATTCACTTTATTTATTTAAAATATGTTCATTTGTCATGAGTTTCTAAGTTATGGATTGTATTTTATGGTTTAATTTATTTATTTGATTATAATGATTATATTGAGTATTATTGTCGAGTATTGTTGTTGTTGTTGTTGCTGTTGTGTCCAATAAAATATATTTTAATTTGTTATGTTGTTAATTTGATGAATTGTTTGCTTTATATTTGAATTCATGTTTTTCAGTTGGTTTAATTTAAGTGACTTACATGTGACAATGTTTTGATTCGTTTGTCATGTTTTTGCCAGGTTGATGTTTTATCTTTTGGTCAATGTATTTTTTATATAACTTTAAAGCACCATGAAACATATGTGAATGCAGATAAGGCAAACCATCACGTGGGTAATTTGAAGAGCGAAGAAATACAAAAGGCACGAAACTGAGGTAAAGTTAAAGGTAAAAAATCGTAAGGTAGAAACGAATAAGTAATGGATGATTGTTGATCTCAAAATAGAAGTCTTATAATATTTCTTTTAATTTGTTATTAAACGTATATTGTGGTGTAATTTTACTATTATACTTTCCCGATCAACCTATTTGAATTTGTATTTTTGTATTCACGAGTATAATCATCTCTTACATAATTTTTTTTTCATTTTATATGAACTATTATCAAGGCATGTAATAAAAGCAAGCGAAAGTGAACCTTCGGGTAAATATTAAATAGTATGATTTCTAAATTCTACTTCGTATCGTATGTTTTGAAGTTAGTTTTTTTTTCAAAACTGGAATAATACATAAAACTTACTCTCACAATTTCCTAAAAAATAAAAAAAAAACAAAAAAAAACTACTCTCATAATTAATGGTAAATAAATAAGTAAAAATAACTAAATGAAAAATCTTTAAAATTTAACAATTTACTTTTTGAACCAGTATGACAATAATTAATCATTTTAATTAAGTGGTTTATGCTTTTGTACTATTATGCGTATATTGTTGTATAATTTTACTATTATGCGTACATTGTTGTGTAATTTTACTATTATGCGTATATTGTTGTGTAATCACTTTTTGAACCATCATGACCATTAATCAAAATAGAGATCTTGTAATATTTCTTTAAATTTGTTATTAAGCGTTTATTGTTGTGTAGTTTTACTATTATACTTTCCCGATCAACCTATTTGAATTTGTATTTTTTTATTCATGAGTATAATCATCTCTAACATATATTTTTCTTTTTCATTTCATATGAACTATTATCAAGGATGTACTAAAAGGAAGCGTACTAAAAGGAAGCGAAAGTGAACCTTCAAATAAATACTAAATAGTATGGTTTCTAAATTCTAATTCGTATATTTTTAAGTTTATGTGTTTTTTTTGTTTCAAAACCAGAATAGAATCTTTTATAGTCTTTAATACTATTTTAATTTTTATATAGGATCGTGGAAATAAGTATAACAAGAGATGGATCAAATTCTTGAAATAGTAATAAGGAACTTAAAAAAATTTATGAACCTTTTGGAATTCGAATTTAGGGAATATAGTTTTTTAGATTATTGAGCAATTGAAATGAAAATTTAATTCGTAATATATGGAGTAGATACCGACCATACAGTTGAATCGTATCTAATATTTTTCTATCGATATAATAAATGTTTTTTGGATGTAAATAATATTTGAAGCATGCACGTGGTGATAAGACTTCAAAGATATTTCTATGGGAGAGTTGATGGAGAGGTTTGGAAATAATTTGAAGAAGACTATACAGAGGTATTGAGTTTACAAGCTTATAAAGCGTTATTAAAGATTTTTCCATACGGAATTTATTATATACGGATGGGTTCAACTTTTAATATTTTAAAAACTCACTTTATTATATTGCAGAGTAAAACACAAGTATATATAATGAGTCGTCTTTGTTATTGCTCCGTTGTCAAGTTTCTCAAAATTAGTAGCTACCACATTGTCAATTGCAGGATTTGATTTAAAAAAATAAATCAAAGTTGTCAAAGAAATAAGGTATTAACTAACTAGTTTTTATGTATTTCTAGACTATATATTTTTAAATGGATCAACAATTAATTGCTCGAACAAATTTTAACAATACGATAAAAATATCAAAACTAAAACAGATAAACCCGTGAATTTCACGAGTCACAAACCTAGTTACTTGTTAATTTAGATTTACAAGATCTAGTGCATGCAATATATAAATACATGAAAGAAGGAGGAAACGGATTTATCCTTACTAATGGTGGACCGATTTATTTAGGCACAAGGTAGGACACCTTCCTAACCTTGTTCTTGAGCTTAATAACATTGGGATGATCCTCCAAGATCTTCATGTTTCAAGTATAGAAACACTCCTCTTAGTTTCACCCAAGACTTACCCTTAACACTAATAATATTATTAACTAGATAATATTACTAGTAATCTTAAATTTATTCTAATTAAATTATTATTACTACACTAGTAATCTTTTTGAGATATTAGAATATTTGAACAAATTCAAGTATATAACTATTTTGTATGAGAAGGTCCCTTTTTAGAGAGATAAGCATAAAAAGATAAGAATCATAATAAAATGAGAACATCACATGCTCATAAAGAGGAGGGGAGATCGGTTTTTCATACCTTGGTTAGGGTGGGTCGTTTGCTTTTCGTTTTGCTCAAAAACTAGGGTAGCTTTTTTAGGTCATAGGTCTTATGATTATGTTTTTACAATTAAAAACAATCAACCACCAAAAACCCTATCAAAAACCTGTTTTCAACACTAAAATGGACCTCCATTTTATCTTTGTAATTTGTCATTTTTAATATGTTGTGACATGTGACATGTAACATGTCATTAGACATATTAATGCATATTTAACAAATTAAATATCACTTTAGAACAAATAAATTACATTTAACAAATTAACAAGTAATTCACAATTACATGTATATAAAATGGGTCACATTAAGTCTAGCTAATATAATCTACAACATTTTGTAATTATGATTAACTAATTTTTCATATCTCAATTGTTTCATAAGCATTAATCAATTTTAATAATATAACATATTAATTACTAAATTGAATCTTATTTAATCATATTAAAATAAGATATATAATTCTCACTCACAAATGAAATTTGTTCAATTTAAGGAATTAATTAATCTGTATCGACATACAATCAATTAACTTATCAGTTAAGGGAATTGTCCTATAGGTGTGACCTTAAGGGATCAACTGATCACCATCGTCAAACGATAGTAACGTCAAACTCTAGTCGGCCAATCGTTACCGATTAATGTTGATCAGTTGACTATATATTGAATCATCCCTTGTGTATTCTTAATATGAGATTTAAAAATGTGATCGTACTATTGTTGAGGACACATACTCCAACAATCTCCCACTTCTCCGAGACAAGCGTGCGTCACCAGTTCTCTTCTCCTATTACATCTCCCACTCAATGCAAGGTGTCTTGCAGGTCGTACTTACATGTGATCATAACTAGAGTGGTTTCCTCGATCTGGAGAGTAACTGTTTGACCGGAATTGTCTACAGTAGAAACCTTCCGAGCGTGGTCACGCATTTTCAGTTCACTACGCCTCGAGTGGCCCTGAGATTTAGATAACCCTGATAAGGGGGTGGACAATTCCTATCGCACAGTTCCCTTTGTTCACTCATAGTTCATGATAACCCAAAAGATGCCCATTTGCACTCCATTTTCGGAAGTCGTAGAGCAAAAATCAAAGCCAATCAGAAACTGTGCCAACTTGGGCGAACAGTCTCGAATCAAAGAATCGACTCAAAAAGAATAATATAGTAGCTGTCGCCACGAACAGGCTATATAAAAATTACAAGAACTCTATAAGTGGTCACTTCCCGACAGAGTGTCCCACACAGTCTGCCTATGTGATCGACTAGTCATCTCTCATGACCCTATGTCACTTGAACTTGCCATCAATCGATTCACATTCTAGTCACTTGGAGACGTCACCTCAAATAAGCTGCTAGGGGCCTATACTATGTTAATCTAGTTCACTTTAATAGGGTTGAATGTTGTCTTTACAACCTATTTGGATATAACAAAGTAAAAGAGTTTAGAATAAAACTCAAACGATGAATGTATTATCACATATGTAAAATTAATACAATGTCAATTACTACACAATCTATAATCCATCAATAATTTTGTATATAATCGTCCATCTCAATTCAATTGAAATGGCATGACATATCATGTTAAGCCTATGAGAAGGCCTTCGTTAACTAGTTTTAGCAACATCTTGCACCTTACTTAACCTCATTATATATTATTTCCCTTCGTTATCTATAATCTTGTATTATAAAACCTTTTGAGTACGTGTCTAGATCCAATCTAGACATAGGCTCTCTTGCCTTAGGATAGCTCCCACTGTCCTCACAGTGTGTGGGATTCATCCTTCTTGCATATCTCACAGTTGCAAGTGTACTCAAGGGATCAACTGATCACCACCGTCAAACGACAGTAACATCAAACTCTAGTGAGCCAATCATTACGATAAATTTTGATCAGTTGACAATATAATTTCCGTTATATATTTCTCATTGTTCAACTACCTAGAACATTCCTCGCAGATTTACTCCTCAAATAATCATAGCCAAGGTGGTTCTCCAACCATCCTTATATGTTTAGAATATGGTTTTTGTGTAACTCATTGCACATAAATCCAACAAATATTTCCAAACATTTAGCTTCATATCTTAGTCCTTCTTGAGTACTAACGGATGAACTATATGGTTATATATTGACTTTTACAAAGATTCGATTTTAATTTCTCGTCATACTCCAAGTATATGAATTATAAGAATAGTGATACATCTTAGCATAATGAATTAATCCAGCAGCGGAAGCAAATGGATTCAATTTCTACATGTTCAAGACTTTTGAACTTGTCAAGATTCTTAATAACATAAGAATATTAACTTTATGCTAATATCCATCGAACTGGATATCTTAGAGATGTATTATTCTTCTCCTAAGTCTTTCATCACTCATAGTGATCAATATGTTATTTACAAGACTAATAATACCATCTTACTCTCACTAAACTTCATGTATAAACAAAAATACTCGACAAATCGAGAAATGTTTATTACATGACTAAAACATACCATTCAACTCCTTGACTTATACTTAAGATTTCTTCTTAAGTTCGCATCCTACCTTAGGATAGTTGTGATTTAAAAAACTCATGCAAGATAATTTTAAAATCCAACAGTCAAATAATATTATGAAATCCGAATTTAACGAAGCGTTGCAATTGGTGTAAACCTCTTACCACCAATCAACCAAGTCATGGAAATATCTGAATGTTTATGTTCAGTTCGGACTTTTGCGGAGTTGAAACTAGAGAAAGCATCTCAATAAGTCACAGGTTTGTTACTTTCAAAAATAACATGACTCCTGTCCACTTAGGTTTTGAAGAAATATTTACTGATTTTGACCAAGAAAGAACATTTTCCTACGTCTTATGATCAGTCTATGGCTCTTGAACATTTTCTCGCACTCTGTCTTTAAAAAATAATCCTCTTTTCTTCATAGACAGTATCACGAGCCACAAACCCTTCGTTTTTGTGATCATGTAGGAAAAAATGAGCACATGTTTACTATCGAAACAAGCTACAATTTAGGTACCATGTCTAACCATATCTCATATGAAATTTAGATGATTGCTTTGACTATGTTTTGTTTTAGTGGAAAATTTAAATGCCAGACAAATTTTATAACAGAAACTACCTCCAACTCTTTTGTAAAGATTCAATCATATCATATAGGATTCTTTGTCACTTCCTAACATACATTATCTAATATTATGTGCTTAGTGAAGAGAGCTGAAATGCAAGTTCCTTACCAAAGGGCTAAAGTTCAGAATCTTCAGCTTAATGATGTTAGCACTAGATTTTTCTATTCCAAGCTAGCAGATAGGAGAGCTAGAAATAGTATTGGTATTATTCAGGATGAGAATGGGAAGCTGTGCACTGGTTTTAAAGAAGTTTCCCAGGGCTTTATTTCCTATTATAAAACCCTCTTGGGCACTTCCTCTCTTGTTCTTGAAGGAAATGTAGATTCATATACATACTAACATACTCTTATATGTCAAAATTAATTTGTCATAAAATTAAACATGGATTTTATGCATGCAAACAATATAATAAAAGAGAAGAAATCATATCCTTACATTGAAATTTCGGTTCAAATGGGCACAAAAGAAATCTCCTTTTCTTTTGTTCTTGAGCTTTCCAAATGGAAGAACAAGGATTCAAGTGTAGAATCCCTCCCAAAAGCATATACCCAAGGAATACATCTTAATAAACCAATACTATTTAGATCTAGTAATAATAATGGTTTTACAATAAAATTGATACAATATAAATTTTATTTTCACTCTTGAAATTTCGGTCAAGAGGTGGTAATATTTGTGAGTTTATTTCTCTAGAATTATCATGAATTGTGGAGAGTTTTTAAGGACTTTCTTACACTAGGAAAAATAAGATGGGAGGAATGAATGATGTAAAAAAGAAGAGCTTTCCTCTCTTTTCTTGTTGGTGGCCGAAAAAGGGGCATTGGGTAGTATGCCCAATGCCTTTTGTTTTTGCTCTTCACAAGAGACTAGGCATGCAAGCCTACTATCTAGTGTCATGATTGTGTTTTTATTTAAAAATAAATAACACAATATTTACTAAACACTCACCCATATTTCGGTTTTAAGTATAAAATGGAGAATCCATTTTATTTTGTCATTTGTCACATGTAACATGTTACATGACAGGTTACGATGCAATGTATTTTTATCATATTAAAAATCAACATACTCATAAAATATGTCATTTACAAAATCGACTAGTAATTCGTAATTACTTGTACCAAAATATTTCACCAATTTATAAATCGTATTTATAATAATTCATTCAAATTTAATTGTTTCTTTAAACAATAATTTCATCCGAGTAATGATACAATTCGATTACTCAGACCGTATCTCATTTAATTACATTTCAATTTGATACGTAAATTATACTCACAAAATCATCCGTCAATTTTAAGCAATTTTATTAACTCGTATCGGTATACGATTAATTAAATAATCAATTAAGAGTATTTCCCTATAGGTATGACCTAAGGGGATCAACTGATCACCACCGTCGCACGACAGTAATGTCAAACTCTAGTCAGCCAATCATTACCGATATGTGTGGACCAGTTGACTTGTAATATATTACATCCCACATGTATTCTTAAAATGAGATTTAATAATGATATTAAAATCACATGATCGCACTATTGTTGAGGACACATTTCCCAACAATCTCCCACTTGTCCTCGACAAGTGTGCGTCACCAATTCTCTTGTCCTATTACTATCTCCCACTCAATGCAAGGTGTCTTTCGGTCGTACTTGCAAGTGATCATATCGAGAGTGGTTTCCTCGATCCGGAGAATAACGATTGACCGGGACTTATCTATCATAGATACTTTCCGAGCGTGGCCACGCATTTCCAGTTCATTACTCCTCGAGTGGCCCTGAGATATTGTTTTAACCCTGACAAGGGGATGGACAATTCCTATCGCACTCATTCCCTTTGACTAGCCACAGCCATCATAACCCAAAATATGCCCATTTGACCCCATTTACGAAGGTCGTAGTAACACAAATCAAAGTTAATCTAAAACTGTGCCATCTTAGGTGAATAGTCTTTAGTCAAAAGAATCGACTCATTAGAATACTATAGCAGCTCTCGCCACGACCAGGCTATATAAATTTGCCAGAACTCTATAAGCGGTCATAAGGCCCGACAAAACGTTCCTAACAGTCTGCCTATGTGATCGACTAGTCATCTCACATGACTCTATGGCACTTGAACTTGTCATCAATCGCATCACACTCTAGTCACTTCGAGACGTCACCTCATATAAGTGACTTTGGGCGAATACAATGTTAATCCGAGTTCACTTTAACGGGGTTCAATTGTCACTACAACCCGTTTGGATGTAACAAAGTATAAAAGGAGTTTTTAAAGAAAAACTCGAACGACAAATGCGATTATCACATATGAATAGTCAATGCCTGATTACTATTTCATGTTCTATAATCTAATTTGATCTTGTACGTAGTTGTTCATTTCAATTCAATTGAAATGACATGACTCATCATGTTTAGCCTTTGAGAAGGCTTTGGTTAGTAGGTTTTATCAATTTCTTGTACCTTACTTAACCTCACTACATACTCGTTTTCCTTTTGTAATGTATACATTTGCATTACAAAACTTTCTGAGTACGTGTCGAGATCCAATCAAGACATAGGCCCTCTAGCCTAAGAATAGCTCCCACTGTTTTCACAGTGTGCAGGACTCATCCTTCTTGCACATCTCATGATCGCAAGTGTACTCAATTTCCGTTATAAATATCTCTCATTGTTCTTTATTGCCTAGAACGATTCTAGAAAATCTACTTCTTAATTAACATTGCCACAATGGTATCTTAACCATCCTAATGTGTTTTGATTATGGTTTTGTCGGAAACCATGCGCAATCTCAATTGTCAATTGTCACTTGTGTAACACCCTTACACAATATTGCATCATAAACACTTTGCTTTACTTCCTTAATGCTTCTGCAAGCACTTAAGGGTAATCTTTATAGCTTACTTGGTAAAGATTACTTAAATTTGATTTTTGAAAACAATTCATCATACTCAAAGCATATGAAGTGTTATACATCATTTCTTTTTAATTGATTCGGCAGCGGAAGCAAATGAAATCAATCAAATATGTTCAATTTAATTGAACTAGTCATGAATCTTATCAACATAAGACTTCTTACTGACGCTAATATCATGTGGATTTATCTTCATAAATCCGGATATTCAAGATGTATTATAATACTCCAAAAGTCTTAAATCATTCGCAATGATCAATATGTCATCCACATATCGGACTAATTAAAACTTCCGTAACTCCCACTAAACTCCATGTATAAACACAACTTCTCGACTTATCGAGAAATGTTTTACCACATGATCAAAATGTTGATTCTAACTCATTGATGTCCTACTTAAGACCCTCTCTTAAGTTTCACATTATCTTAGGATTGCAAGAATCTACTAAACTCAAGACATGTATTGAATACATTCCTTCTATTGAAGAAGTGGGTTTTAGATTCACTCGCTATGTATTTCATAACCTCATGATGAAACACAATCCCTAAGAAGATCCAAATAGACTTAATCATTTCAATTAGTGCAAAACCCTTTGCAACTAATCTTGCTTTGAAATATCTCTTTATTAGTGCAAAACCCTTTGTCACTAATCTGTGGGTTAATATCCGTATAATACCCTTTAAATTTAGGACTATAACGTAAATTTAACATGCGAATATCGTCATAAAACATAAATACAATATAGAAACGATAAGGAATTAGAATCAACCTCGGGTCCTTATAGTGCGGCGTAAAGAACAGAAATCAAATGAGATTCCCTCTTAATTGTTGCACCCAAGACTTGTCCGAGATATGCCCTTGTGCTAGATGGTGTTCTCCGATTGCCTTGCAATATTGGGAGAACTGATGTGAGTTTTTCGAGATGAGAGATCTCGGTTTTTCAGAGGAGAATGCTCTTCAAAACCCTAGTTTATTTTTCCAAATGAATTAGGTTTTCAAAAGGAGAAGAAACCTCTCCTTTTGATGACCTCGGTCCGCGGGTCACTAGGGGGGGAGTGGGCTTTCCACTTTCTCCTCATTTCACTCGTGATCCGACTGACCCGACTCGTCTCGCTAAATGTATATGGCGCGGTTTCTTATTATAAATCGTCATCGGTTATCGGCTATTAAAACATCAACTAATAACACGGGTTAGTTGAAGTATTAATACATGTCCGACAAAGACGATATTGTATAATTATATTCAATATACATTAATTAAATATAAATCGTTTATATTTAATTTTACGAATTAGCTGGTTAATTCGCCTTAGCCCATGATATTTAATCCGTATTAAATATAATATCTCAACATCACATATTTGACTAATTACTAGTCAAATGACTCAGACTAACTGGTTAGTCAAAATTGGCATCTACATGATCGTATTTTCATCACTTTTATCACGTCTCTCAAACGTATCCTATAGGTGTGACTTTTAGGGACCAGTTGATCACCGCCATCTGTATGACAATAACGTCAAACTTATCTAGCAAGCCAACCGTTATTGATAAACGTGGATCAACTGATAATAATACCAAAGTATGCCCTTTGATCCTTTTAGAGGTTTGTAAGTCCTTGCACTAACTGTTAAGGACACCAACCCCAACATAATCAAGCCCTTTTGTTTCGGATTTTCATGGGTCTAAGCCTTGTATTGAGTTGTGACTTAAACACTCTTATGTAAGTCATTTGTTCATAACTTTCACTTGAATCAACCAATTTCTTTTGTAAGTTATAAGCTCTTTACTTTCTTAAAAGTAGCATGAATTCATCATCTTTAACAAGTGACGAATTTAACCTCCTAGGTTTTGAAGAAACAATGTCTTACACAAAACGTCTCATATAGCCAAGAAAGACCAGTTTCTTGCGACATAACATTCTCTGTGGCTCTTGAATAATTTCTCCCACTCTGTCTTCTAAAATAAACTTGTATTTTAGAAAGACAGCTTCATGAGCCGCAAACCCGTCGTGCTCGTGATAATTGCAAGAGAAAAATGAGCATTTGTTTCTTGTGACAAACTTACAACCATGGTACCCTTACCATTTCATATCCCATATGATTCGATTTAGTGGAAAAATAATTTTAGACAAAATGATAAAATCCCCAAAAGGATCAAGTAACTCAAAGTAACTTGATTGAAGTTCAAACCATATCGAATAGCGTTTGATTTCTTATCCAATCACACATTATTTCATAATGCGTGCTAAGAGAGATTAACTTGTGATATTAGATCACATTTCCATTGGCTTATATCAAAGTCTTCACTTTGATAATCCCATCACGACTAAATCGTGATTTCTTGAACTCTTGAACCTCTTCAAAGATTTCTCTATTTACCTTATTAAGTGAACATATTAGTGTGAACTTAAATCGTTGGTAAAAGAAAATGATCAACCTATTTTGGATCAATGATTTACAATCTCGATCTCCTTTTCAACCAAAAGGCACGAGACATCTTGCTTTGAATACAAGATACGCACATACCATTAACAATCTAATGGTTTCAATAGTACTCGATAACTCTTTGCGTTCATCATTCCAAAATTTTAAGGTTTAATCTTGTGTTACCAATTTTGAGTCTTGCATCATCTTCATGATATATTATTCTAGTTTGGTTTAGAATATAATCACCTTGATAATGGGCTAGCCATACATCAAATCGTGGTGTATAGGGTCACAAAAGTGAAACCTCTTTTGTATCTTAACAAGTTTATATTCTTATTTAGAGTTTATGCACTTAATAGTCATAATTAAGTATAACTTTAAATCCAAAACTAGATTGAGTATACAATTACTCTATCTCTCGACATTATTGTTGCTAGTCGTCATATTCTAATCATCTTATGTATCAAGTACAACGATGTAAACCACCACCGGTTTCTAATATTGACGAAGTAGTACTAGCAAAATTTATGTTTAATCAAATAAACATTTAAAGAAGAAGGTCTCATTATATGTCCCACAACTAACTTGTTGATACTTCAACAATTTGGGGTAGTTTCCTTTCTCGTGTCCAACATTTAAGACAATGGAAACTTTATCAGTCGGGATTGAAAGGTTTAGTATCGCTATTCTCAACAACTTTACTTTTAACATTACCTTGTATCAATTCCATTATAATCCTTACTTCTTGAACCTCGTCCTCATCTTAACGGTTTAAGAGAATGCTCCCACTTAATTCAACGAGTCTTTGCTTTGAGAAGCAAAATTGAATTCATGAAGGTTCATTCTTCATTTGTTCGTTTTAGTCTTAAAACTTTCATTGAAGTGGTTGCGTTATTTTGGTCAATTACGAATTCTTAACAAAACTAATTACCAAAACAATTTATCGCTTCAAGGTACTTAATTCATTTAAGTACATGAAAAATAATCCATTGTAAGTAGAAGTGTTAGTCATGAATCAAAAACCTGTTTGATAATGAATAACTTTAATCTATACTCTTTACAAGAGATCCTTATCAATGGTTCATTTGAGGTTTTAGAAGCAAATTCATATTTGTCTTTAGTTACGATGTTTTAAGGAGATTTGAATCAAAAATCAAAATGATATCGTATATAAATTGTGGTAAAGAAATAGAACAATAATAACGGAATAGAGGAAAACTTAACATTTATCGTTTTATTAATACTTTGAAAAAAAACAAGTATAGCATTTACATAGTGACCTCTACCCAACTATGATAAATGATTCCAAGATCCAAATTCATATTAACTTGGGCACGGTGGGGACGATACATCCCTTATCAATATAACTCGGTGGATTAACTCTTTAATCGATTCTACTTTTAGAACTCTTGGTCGATAATATTACATTAACAATTATCTTTAGCCCAAAACACATCGACAAGGGCACGGTGGGGCCGATACATCCCTTAACAAATACTTTTGTTGAGTTCAATCCAAATTTCGAATAAATGTGTCCATGATCCAAACCCACGTTAACTTGGGCACGGTGTGGCCGATACATCCCTTATCAACATGAATTCGGTGGATTAACATTCATCACCCACTTCCCCTACGTAACAAGGTTTGTACCCCGGTGGGGCCGAGCGCACTCCCTCGCGAAATAGGTTTTCATGGTTTCTACTATTTGGTAAGGCTATGTCTCAATTGATTGTTTTAGCGAGAGGTCATGTCAATTTATTATCTATCACGTTTTAAGTGAACTAAAGCGGTGAACTACGATAATTCTAATTGACACGGTCGATAAACTCGATAAAATAAGGATGCATGTTTTAGTTATGGCGATTTAGCGATGCATGTGACATAAAATAAAATGCAAGCATAAAGATAAATAAATCCTAGTATGGCCTTTCCTAAAATAGAAAAACTATTTAACTATTACATATTCGGAAACCAACTCCATTGGTCCCTTGAACTTCGGTTGTGGCACGCATCTCTAGGTAACACCGTCTTTATGTATCGTCATTCTTGAAGAAATCCGTCTTTTGGAACTCCGGAATGAATAAAATTACATAATAAATTACATAATTTCCTATTATACATTTGTAACTAAAATAAAATAAATCTATTAAATTACAAAACGGTGATACGAGATCACAATAAAAATTACAACCGAATCGATATTCCCATACATTTCGGGAAATACCAATTAAAATCTAAGGCCATACTAAGTAAAATTACATAATTCAAAATTACATAAATTAAAATTATGACAATCATAAAGAAAATGCAGCATTATAATATGTAAGAACATGCTCAATTTTATGCTAAATCGCCTTTAATTAGCCAATATCGTATATTACTCAGTTTTTACGGATTTGCGTGATTTCAACATTTTTATAATCACAAAAATACATAAACTCATATTTATGCATAAGTTAATTACCCTAACCTCTTAGGACTCAAAATATAGTCTTCACTAATAATTTGACCATAATTAACCCATATTTTATAAAATTGTTCATAAATGGACTAAAAATTACAAAAATAAGCCATAAACTTCAAATAAATCACAAAATTTCAAATAAATTTGAAATTTGAAATTTAAATTCATGAACATTCTGGAAAAATTCCATGACACTCATAATGTTCAAAATCTTAGGTTAAAAATTTCGAAATTTTTCCCGGAAAAACAATGTTGCGGTTTATCGATTTTTAATAAAATAATCATAAAAACATGGAAAAATTATTTTCACTAACTTTTCAATTTTAGATCTGTAAAAGATAATAAAATGCAACATTAGACGTTTTTCCTAAGTCATAGATTATGTTCTATTAATTTTCACTAATAATGTCACTATTTATGCTATTTTTCTTCAAAAATTCATAAATCATGCAAAAAGACTTCTTTATAGCCAATTATTTTACACACATCTTGTAAAATTTCATGTGACAACATATTAATTTGCTATGACCAGATTCGAAATTTAACTCATATTAACCTATTTTTCACTTAAATCCGTATTTAACAATGAAAAATTCATTTTTCGAGCATAACAAGTCCAAAAATTATGAAAATTTACACGTTATATCAAAATAATATATGTGACAACATATCCAAAAATCAATGAAAAATTCGAAGTATAGCTAATTTTAGACCAAAAATGACATTTTTACTCATAAAATCACATTTAAATGCCATTATTGTAAATTATGAACAATAAAAATCCGAAAAATTAACCAAAATATCCTAAAACATTTTAGGACCAGAAATATTAACATGCATGGATTAATTTCGTGATATATCATAATAACACAAATTTTACAAGTTTTATTTGTTATTCTTATAACTCGGAAAAACTTTTAACCGATTTGCATGCAAACAACCGTGGCTCATGATACCGATTGAAGGAAATGTAGATTCATATACATACTAACATACTCTTATATGTCAGAATTAATTTGTCATAAAATTAAACATGGATTTTATGCATGCAAACAATATAATAAAAGAGAAGAAATCATATCCTTACATTGAAATTTCGGTTCAAATGGGCACAAAAGAAATCTCCTTTTCTTTTGTTCTTGAGCTTTCCAAATGGAAGAACAAGGATTCAAGTGTAGAATCCCTCCCAAAAGCATATACCCAAGGAATACATCTTAATAAACCAATACTATTTAGATCTAGTAATAATAATGGTTTTACAATAAAATTGATACAATATAAATTGTATTTTCACTCTTGAAATTTCGGTCAAGAGGTGGTAATATTTGTGAGTTTATTTCTCTAGAATTATCATAAATTGTAGAGAGTTTTTAAGGATTTTCTTACACTAGGAAAAATAAGATGGGAGGAATGAATGATGTAAAAAAGAAGAGCTTTCCTCTCTTTTCTTGTTGGTGGCCGAAAAAGGGGCATTGGGTAGTATGCCCAATGCCTTTTGTTTTTGCTCTTCACAAGAGACTAGGCATGCAAGCCTACTATCTAGTGTCATGATTGTGTTTTTATTTAAAAATAAATAACACAATATTTACTAAACACTCACCCATATTTTAGGTTTTAAGTATAAAATGGAGAATCCATTTTATTTTGTCATTTGTCAAATTTGTCACATGTAACATGTTACATGACATGTTACGATGCAATGTATTTTTATCATATTAAAAATCAACATACTCATAAAATATGTCATTTACAAAATCGACTAGTAATTCGTAATTACTTGTACCAAAATATTTCACCAATTTATAAATCGTATTTATAATAATTCATTCAAATTTAATTGTTTCTTTAAACAATAATTTCATCCGAGTAATGATACAATTCGATTACTCAGACCGTATCTCATTTAATTACATTTCAATTTGATACGTAAATTATACTCACAAAATCATCCGTCAATTTTAAGCAATTTAATTAACTCGTATCGGTATACGATTAATTAAATAATCAATTAAGAGTATTTCCCTATAGGTATGATCTAAGGGGATCAACTGATAACCACCGTCGCACGACAGTAATGTCAAACTCTAGTCAGCCAATCATTACCGATATGTGTGGACCAGTTGACTTGTAATATATTACATCCCACATGTATTCTTAAAATGAGATTTAATAATGATATTAAAATCACATGATCGCACTATTGTTGAGGACACATTTCCCAACAGTTCTGCCCCTTCTTACCTCTTTATTCCCGCAGGACACTATTCCCTCTGATTGTTGCAACCCCTTGTGCAGCACGTGAGGGTGCATGAGATTCTTGATGCTCTAAAGTCCATTTATAGGCACAAGAGTCCGGACATTGATGGGTACTCTTCTGGTTTCTTTTTAGATGCTTGGCATCTGGTTGGGCCTGATTTTAAAACTGCCATTTTTTAGTTTTTCCAGACTTGTTATATGCCTAAATCTACTAATTCTACTCTGCTGGTGCTCATTCCTAAGATGGAGACCCCTCTCACTGTTAAAGACTTTAGACCTATTGCCTGTTGCACCACTTTTTATAAGGTGGTGAGTAAAATACTAGCAAATAGGCTTCAGCAAGTTTTAGACTCCATCATTGGCCCTGCACAAGCTGCTTTTGTGGCTAACAGGGACATTTTTGACAATACAATGCTAGCTCATGAGTAGGTTTCTAAGTATGGCCGTGCTTATATCACTCCCAGATGCTTGCTCAAGGTTGATATAAGGAAGGCTTTTGACTCTGTAATTTGGGGGTTCCTTAAAGAAAGTCTTCTCTATCTTAAGTTTCCTCCTCTTTTTGTTGAGTGGATTATGGCTTGTGTTACTTCTCCCTATTATTGTTTGCTTAACAATGGAGTGGTTCATGGTTTTTTCTCTGGAAAATGTGGGCTGGGACAAAGCGTTCCTCTTTCCCCTTATCTCTTTATCATTTGCATGGAGGTGTTTGTAACACCCCCATACACCAAGGTGCCTTACCAAGACCACCTAATACATGGAAGTTCTACAATCTCGGTTGAAAGATCATAGATCCACATTAGACTCTCTAATAAAAATTAAATTATCTCATAATTTATAATTTTGATGATCTATGTAACATGCAAATATAAAAGCATAAAAATGAAAGTTAAAGGAAAAAAAATTTCCTTACATTGATTTTATGGCAATTTGGGCACAATTATCTCCTACCTTGATTGTTCTTGAGCTTATAATATAAGGACGATCCTCCTAACAAATCTTCAAAGAGAAGATCTCCTTCAAGATGCACCCAAGAACTTAACCCAAAACTAACAATTATTTTACTAGAAACTTGTTAAAATTATACCCTTGATATTATTTTGTAATATTACTAACATTTCTTAGTAATAAAAATGATTACTAACTTCTTAGTAAAGATGTGTAATAATTTTGGAGAGATAGACAAAAAAATTTGTTCACATGCAAAAGTGAAAATGAGCAAGTGTGCAAAAATGAACAAACAATTGGTCTATAAAGAGGGAGGAAAACCGGTGGTGAGTGGGAGAGGTGGAGTGTTCAATTTGTCTTATATTTTTAATCTTACATCACATGCAAAATCTATTATAAGATAACTTATGGAAGGATATAAAGTAAGGTGAAATGATTATGTTCCTAATCATCCACAACTCTATTTTACACGGTCCACCTGCCCATTTACGGGTCCATGTCGGTTTTTATATTTGTCGCACAAATACGTGTAATTTTATTAAACATCGTTTCATGTTTAATTACTTCCATAATTAATTCGTCCAAATCACTCCGTAAATATACGTGTACCACTACACATATTATTTACGTACTAATATTAATCACATTAATCAATTAGTACAATTTTAGTGAATTAACAATTAATTAACTAAAATCCGTCTCCCAAAATTTATTATTCAATTATCACATAATTAAATAATAACTGTCGTGCCTCGAGTTCACAACTCGAAATCTCTCTAAAAATAATCGACTAACCTCTTAGTCTATAAATCAAGGGACTAAATAAATTGTATCTCATACAATTAATTAGTTGTCAATTGGGGTTCGTTCCTTTAGGTGTGACCGAAAGGGGTCAGTTGATCACCGCGGTCTCACGACAATAACGTCAAACTCTAGTCAGCAAACCGTTATCGATTTACATTAATCAACTGACGAGGATCAAATAATTAAATATCTGATAATATTCCACTAATGAGATTTATTATGTATATGCACTATTGTGGAGGACACTAACTCCAACAATCTCCCACTTGTCCGACACAAGGTGTGCGCTACCAATTCTCTTGTCCGTTTTAATCTCCCACTCAATGCAACGTGTCTTTCAGGTCACACTTGCACATGAACATATCGCGAGTAGTTTTCTCGATCGGGAGTGTGACTACCTGACCGGAAAAATCTATCACAGATTACTTTCGAGCGTGGCCACGCATTTGTAGTCATCAACTCCTCGAGTGGCCTTGAGATATAGTTTACCCAACGTGGGTGGACAATTCCTGTATGCCCTATCTATCCTATTGCACAACACATATCACCATGACCTAGTAAATGCCCTTTTGGCCTCCTTTCACGGCACGTCCTAGGACAAAAACCAAAGTCACTCGGAAACTGCACTTGCTCAGATAATAGTCTCCAGTCAAAAGAATCGACTCATTGGAACATCTTAGAGATCCCTTCCACGACCAAGCGTCTATAATAGAACTTAGGGACTCACTAAATGGTCATTGTCCGGCAAAGTATCACACACACTGCCTATGTAATCGACTAGTCATCACGTATGACCTCATGGTGTTGAACAACTATGAATCGACTCACAATCTAGTCACTCCGAGACGTAACCTCATTAAGTGACTTGGGATAAAATACAATGTTCATCTTATTCACTTGAATATTGTTCAACATTGTCTCCACAACTTATTCAGATAAACAAGGTATTCATGTTTTCAGTGAAACTGAATAATTGAGTTCTTTAGAGACTCAAACAATGAATGCGATCATCACTTATGTAAATATCAATACTCTATCCAATATTTACATAACGATCTTCAGCAATTAAGGTATACTGGTCAATCACATTGAGATGACATAACCATCATGTCTACCTTATACCTACGGCTTTGGTTAGAGGATTAGCAACAGTTGCATCACTTTAATTTCCATTGCTATTTTCTTTTGTTTTATGCAATCTTTTCATCACATAGAGCCTGTCTAAGTACATGTCTAAACAAGTTTTTAGACTCTGGTTCTAAAGCCAGTCAAACACTCCCACTGTTTTCACAGTCTCTTGGGATACGATATTCGGCTAACAGAACTACTCTAGTCCCATTAAATTCCGGTTATCAACTATCTCTCTTACAACATCGGATGTTGTAATGTACTTAGCTTTCATTCATGATTTGTACGTATAACACTTATACATACACATCCTTCATATGACATCTTTTATGTATGACTCCTCATACATGTTTGCTTTATACATGTATAACTTCTTATACACATATGTATAACTTCTTATACATATTATTCTTTATGCACATAGCACTCTTACATGCTAACCATTCCTTAACGAGGCCCATAACATCTTATAAGCATAGGAATGTTTCCGTGTAATCCTTTTACACAAAATTCACAAATTCCTCCAAACTACAAGAGTAAACCTTAGTGCTTCTCAAGTACTCAAGGTTGCTCTTGATAATTATCTAGTGACACTCACTAGGAAATGGTTGGTAATGACTTCTCATATTCTCAATATGATAAGTCCTGACGAGAGAAGCTTTTAGCATATTTAATAGATCCTGCAGCGAAAGCACAAGAGATCATATTAATTGTTTAACAACTTGAACGAGTCAAGAATTTTATCACATAAATCTCTTGACTAAAATGCTAATATCCATGGAGATCTATCTCATTAGATCGGGATGTTTAAGATGCGCCATGCTACTCTCAAATATTCACCCGAGAATATTTATAGTCACTAATATGTCAAACACATATTTAGACTAAGAAATATCACCTTAGCTACATTTCTAGTCAATAATATGTCAAGCACATATTTTAGACTAAGAAACTCACTTTAGCTCCCACTAAACTCCATGTATCATCATGTTATCTCGACACTCGAGTAATACCGTTTTGATAGACTACATGATTGAACCCAAAGTTCCAACTCTTTGATGTATATAGATCACAAAAGGGATCTTTCAAGCACGCCAGGCTTCTTAGCATTGACAAGATTAACAAAACTTCTCCGAAGGAGAAAGTTTCGTTATCCTTTTGCCTAAACTCATCCTCATGAGAGGCTATATTACTAAGACCATACGAATTGATAAAGGCATTTGGGTTGTCACAAACTCTCTATAACAAGCCCAAATTTTAAACATCTTATGTAACCTTTACGACAAGATCAAGGTAACCAACCAAAGTATTCACTTTAAATCAAGTCTCGAAAATATCTCGTGTTTCCTTCCTTATCGAATCATGTGCAAGGAGATCAATTCGAATTGCATGGCGACACGCCATCACATAGAATTCATACTATAGAAAAGCCTTTGATGAGGATTTAAGATTCGTCACTTTTGAAAAGTAACGCAATATTATCGCAAAATTATCTCCTTATAACCACTGAGCCACATTAAAGAAAGTCTTCTTGCATTGTACTCACCACTGAGCCTCAATAAAGAACATCTTCTTACATTGTACCCAGTTTGTGGGTCTTGGACTTCCGTAAGTTCAAAATTTCTCCCACTCTCTCTTCCAGAAAATGAAAATCTTTCTGGAAAGACAGCATTACGAGCCACAAAGTCTTTGTTCTCGTTTTGGAGGAGTAAAAACCAAGTGGTTCAATTTTGGATAACCCTCACAAATACACAAATTGGTTCTGAACATAAACATTTATGGTCCCAAATGTATAAAAAGACAAGTTAGGGACTCTCCATATCCATATCTCATATGGAGTCATTTAGGCTATTATAGTCGGGTTTTAATCTTTTAGTGAGAAAATAGCTTACAAAAATTGCGGAAAAACCTCAAACTATATTTCATAAAGTTCGGTTTATATACTTGACTACACCATACTCTATGGTGTCCCAAGGAGAATGTATTATGTGAACTGGTTCACAATCTTCTTAGTGATTATCAAGGTCATTACTTGATATTACCGATTTGATCTTCAAAGTCATTACCTTGAACCTTCCGATCAACATCTTGATCATGACGTGCTTTTGGTTTACTACTTCATTTTGAAAATAATCCACGTTTCAAAAATCACTTTTATGTCTTATTAAATAGATACGAGGTTTTCATATCTACTTAACATTACGGTAAAAGTAACGAAGTATATTTATAACCAACTATTGGCCTTACACATCCGTATGTATATGGTCAATCACCTCACTATTGTGTTTCTTTTCTGCAAAAGAAAACATAATAAATGCACATACCATAAGATTCTCAATCAAATGGTTGTACGATGTGCTAATCGTTTATACGTGAAACGAATTTACTTGAGGTTTGATCAATTGGGTTCACCAGATTAGAGACTTTAAAATCTACAAGATAGTATAACATTTAGTTTTCTTGAAGAATGTAAAATTCCTCTAACTTAAGTGGTCTAAACCAACCACCAAGTTATCATATGAGTAGGTACAACATTTTGTTTTAAATCACTTAAGTGATGCCTTCTATGTATAAACATAGATGATTACATTCTTTTGAAACCAAGTTTAGGTACATTTGTCCCTATCGAAATCATTGCTACTCGAGCACCATTTCGATACAAAAATATCTTATGCTAGACGTCTTATGTTTTATCAATTCATGTAAACTTCTTTACTAAGAAATGACCCGCACTTGGTATCTCATACCAAGATAGTGGAACTAGCCTATCCTTAGAGTAGATGTCTCTTTCAACTTTGTTCTATCGCATACATCTAGGGTTGATTCTTCTTAACTCCCACTCACTTTCACATTCCTCTTTGCTTCAACAAGCAAAAATGAATCTTATGAAGACCTCTCTTCAAGTCATTCGTGATATTTTATACACTTAGTAAGAGTGAATTACTATAAAGTGAGTACAACATGTGGCAAAATCTCAATTTCTTGCGAAATTGGACTACCTAACCGTTCAATTGTTATCATATGCCTAAACTCTTTAGCGCATAAACAATCGATTTGGCCTTTTTCGAAGTGAGCCATTTGACGGTATCATATTGGAGTATTATAAGTGTTTTTGAAAACTCTTTTCGCAAACTTTTGAATTACACTTGAGTAATTAAAACTAATATGTCATCATCATGATGGAGGTGTCACTTTCAAAACCAAGACTCTCTTGATAAAATGTGACTTCCTTTTAAACTCGTAATATGAGTTTGCAACATGAAACCCCTTTTTTAATATGTATGGACATTAATTAAGTTGTATAATAATCGCAAAAATCGTTGTAAGCTTATGTAGGTGAATTGGTAAATCATGTTACCAATCATTAATTCTTTCAAAGAAACAGCTTTCTATGAAAGATTGAAACAAGTATAACAATAAATAGAGAAAGGAGGATGTAGTGCGCGATGTCATACATTTATGAGAATGAACGAAAAATAGGAAAAATTAACATTCAATGTTTTCATTTTACTTGTGAAACATCTTTAACAAGTTTTAACATTTATATAATGATCTCTCACTAAACTATATAAATGATTCCAAGACCCAAATATTAAACAAAAATAAGCATCGCTTGGGCGAAACATTCCATAATTGTGTAAATTCGGTAAGTCACGTTGACTAATTCTACCTCTAGAACTCTTGGTCGACGAATTTCCTTAAATCCATATACTAGCCCCGGAACACAAGACCGTCTTATATCCCGTTGAGTCGAACCAATTTTGGCATGTGATAACCGCTTACCACCCTACTTACTAAAGGTAAAAAGATAACACCCCGCTTGGGCGAGCGTGGCTCTAATGAACAAGAGATTGATAGGTGTTACTAATTGGTAAGGCTAATCTCAATTTTAGTTATGTGAAAGATCTTGTCAATTTAGTCATAAATTCCCTATAAGTAAACTAAGTCGGTGAATGTAAATGACGTGAATTGACAACCGCGAAAATAAAATTCATGTGAATGGCGATTTTGGCATGCGCGAAAATAAAACAAGCAATTAAGTAAACATATGAATAAATCCTAGTATGGCCACCTAGTTAATAAAAACTAGTCTATTACATATCGGAAACCAACTCCTTGGTCCCTTGCCTCTTCATTCCAAAAGTGGCTCCTTCTTGTGGGATTTGGAACACCTTCCAAAAATAGACTCCGTCTCGATGTAATCCGTCTTTTGGAAACGACGGTAAGAATAACTATTACAATTTAATTACATAGCTATTACTATTATACATTAATTAATAAAATAAATAAAACTACTAATTAATTACAAACCGACGATACGTGATCGTATTTAATTACAAACAAATCGATATTCTCATTCATTTCTGGTAATAACGATTAAAATAAACTAGGCCATACTAGGAATACTTTAAATAAATGACAATCATTCATTCAACTTAAATAAATATGATTAAAATGCTGTAAAATGATGCCAAAATTGCCCTATCTATCAATCATTGGTATCCATCTCGGTTTTTGTGGATTTAATCGATTTTTTAACATGTAAAAATCAATAATCAACTCTTAAATCTCATTTAAGTCAAAAATAATTGTCTAAACTGTTTTGAACCTCAAAATTAGTAATCACTAATTTTATGATGAATAATTAGTTTGATTTGGTGATATTTTGCTAATTTAATCGGTAAAATCATAATATTTAAGTAAAAATCCAAAATAATTGAAAAATTACCCAAACAATTGAAAGAAAATTTTTGAGTATTTTGAAACACTCCCAATAACACCAAAATGTCAGAAAATATGCCCCAAAAATCCGGATAAAATTTATGAAGAAAAAGATCGATATTTATCGGTTTTTAACCTCTAAAACCAATAAATATCAAAACAAGGTGAAAACACATTTTAAAATTCACTTTTAATATTTAAATAATATTTTTAAATGTACATAAATTTATAATTGGCAGAATCAATTATTTCAAAATTATGATTAATTAATTTCACTTTTCTCGACTTTTAAATCATAAAATCAATAAAGAAGCAAAAAATTCGAACCAACCTTCAACCTTTTGCATACAATCGGTAGAAAATATACATGAAATACCATAAACATTCCATGGACGAAATCAACTTTTAACTATTTTTAGTCAATTTTTAACTAAAATACGGCATTTTGACTCGGTTTTCTACCAAAAAATCATTAAAAATAGCAAAATAACTTCATAAATCACCAAACTTAACCACAAACTTTTTAAGATCAGTAGGTATGCATGCCCCACAAATTTCGTGCTAAAACCTCTTCTAACACAATTTTTGAGTTTTTTTATAAATTATCTCATAATTTATTAATATGCTTAAAATCAACATTCAAATTACAAGCCTAAGCCCTGATACCACTTGAAAGATCATAGATTCATATTAGACTCTCTAATAAAAATTAAATTATCGCATAATTTATCATTTTGATGATCTATGTAACATGGATGCAAATATAAAAGCATAAAAATGAAAGTTAAAGGAAAAACAATTTCCTTACATTGATTTTATGGCAATTTGGGCACAATCAAGATCTCCTACCTTGATTGTTCTTGAGCTTATAATATACGGATGATCCTCCTACAAATCTTCAAAGAGAAGATCTCTTTCATGATGCACCCAAGAACTTAACCCAAAACTAACAAGTATTTTACTAGAAACTTATCATTTTGATGATCTATGTAATATTACTAACATTTCTTAGTAATAAAAATGATTACTAACTTCTTAGTAAAGATGTGTAATAATTTTAGAGAGATAGACAAAAAAATTTGTTCACATGCAAAAGTGAAAATGAGCAAGTGTGCAAAAATGAACAAACAATTGGTCTATAAAGAGGGAGGAAAACCGGTGGTGAGTGGGAGAGGTGGAGTGTTCAATTTGTCTTATATTTTTAATCTTACATCACATACAAAATCTATTATAAGATAACTTATGGAAGGATATAAAGTATGGTGAAATGATTATGTTCCTAATCATCCACAACTCTATTTTACACGTCCACTTGCCCATTTACGGGTCCATGTTGGTTCTTATATTTGTCGCACAAATACGTGTAATTTTATTCTAAATATCGTTTCATGTTTAAATATTTCCATAATTAATTCGTCCAAATCACTCCGTAAATATACGTGTACCACTACACATATTATTTACGCACTAATATTAATCACATTAATCAATTAGTACAATTTTAGTGAATTAACAATTAATTAACTAAAATCCGTCTCCCAAAATTTTTTGTTCAATTATCACATAATTAAATAATAACTGTCGTGCCTCGAATTCGCAACTCGAAATCTCTCTAAAAATAATCGACTAACCTCTTAGTCTATAAATCAAGGGACTAAATAAATTTTATCTCATACAATTAATTAGTTGTCAATTGGGGTTCGTTCCTTTAGGTGTGACCGAAAGGGGTCAGTTGATCACCGCCGTCTCACGACAATATCGTCAAACTCTAGTCAGCCAACCGTTATTGATTTACGTTAATCAAATGACGAGGATCAAATAATTAAATATCTGATGATATTCCTTTAATGAGATTTATTATGTATACGCACTATTGTGGAGGACACTTACTCCAACATCGGTTACCCGAGGTAATGTATATCAAATACACCTTAAAAGAACGTACTTTAATAGATAAGTTTAAGTGATTACATAACAAAACCAACTGTAAAGTAAAGTACAACTGTTCTAAAACCAAACTACAACTAAAGTAACAAAAGTATTATGACAACACAACAGAAGACGACTATCAGACTCGTGGCAACTCCATCCCCAGCTAATCCCGCGTGCATCCATAGTATACCTGCTAGACAACTACTCACCACCCTCGAATGGATCACCACAGTTTTTAAAACATTTAAACGAGGTCAGTTACTGCATAAACAATATAAGATAAACAACAGCAGATACACTTACACAATCTCCAACACCGCCACATCACCAATCATCTGACTACACACTAAAGTGTGTAGCCCTGCCAGAATATCCATCGCAACAAATATTCCTCACCGCCAGTGGGGGACCGCAGCCGTTCGCACCTTAGCCCCGCTCATCTCCATCGAGCGAATAACCCATGTTCCTTAATGTGCACATCCCCTATGTGGCGGATTCCACAGGGGGCGAATCAAGTGCATGAAGCCACTCCCGCAAGTGACTCCACTCAGTCGAGGGTGCACCTTGAGAACCAAAGACAATTAACAACAACCAATCAGAATATCAATGTAACACGGCAATACCAATTACGATATAATCATCATGCCAATCAACCATCATATAATCATTTATACAGTAACTAAGTAGGGAAACCCTACCTGGAAAAGCAATCACCAAGATCGTCACAATCAGCTAATCAAAATCGTTCTTCAATGAAATCAACTCCTATCAAACATACAATCATACAATCACCATCTAATAAACACAATACTCCCCAAACCCCCAATTTACCCAATTAGGGTTTCAACCAAAATCAATGAAACAACATAAAAACTATACTAGGATCTTACCCACAATATGACGGTCTCAACGGTGTAAAGAACACAACGGTCCAACAAATCTTGCCCTTAGGATTTGATAGCAATGAGAGAGAGAGAAGCAACGTAAATTTGTTTTGTCATTGTGAAGTTTATAAAAGTGTAAAAATGAAAAGAAACTAACGGATTAAGATTATATATATTTCTCACGTTGTTATCAAAACCCATCAAAACCACCCGTAAAACAAACTTACTTGATCGAGTAAGTAACTTACTAGAGCGAGTAAGTAACTTAATCAATCGAGTGACCCTTACTCGATCGAGTCCCCAACCTACTCGATCGAGCACCCATCAGCAGAACACGGTTTCGTAAACCAAACATACTTTCTCGACAGAGTACGCCCCACTCGATAGAGTATCCAAAGCCATAGAAAACCGTAGTATTACAGTCTTCCCTCCTTAAAATGAACTTCGTCCCCGAAGTTCAAACTCAACCTATAAAACACGAACTCCACCAACTATGCCTACCTCCACAACATGGCTCACGATATTATATCAACCACATTATAGTCTGTCGACACTAACTCCATAGACTTCCAAATACCATCCACCAACGTCGCTAGCTTCGTCTCACTACCTATTATACACTATAAAATCAAATATCAAGGCACTCATAAACATCAAACGGAATGTTACATTCTACCACCCTTAAAAGGAACTTCGCCCTCGAAGTTTACTCCTACTCATAACATCATCATCCAACTGTCAACACTATTAAAGTATTCTCACACTCTTAAACATCACACTACTACAAGCACGGCCATGACCTTTTAACAATATCAACCACAATACAAATCCATTCTTTATTCTCCACCAAGACTCAAACTTCCAAATCTACTACAACCTATACAGCCATCAAACTCTCTTTGTCGCATCCTACTCCTCTTAAGATAAATGTTACGTTCTCGTAACTCACTAATACTAGATCCTTAGCCATATCTTCTCATTATCCTCATCCCCACTGCATGTCAAAGATAACCGCCTATAACCTCAACACCTATAACCATTCCTATTTCCAAGGTTCTCTTACCTTAACAGTTCTCCTACCTCAAATTATTTTGCACTCCCTCTAACCAATATCACAAAATCCTTAACATAACCAATACTCCAACTGTTCCACATTACCGCAAAACGACATTCCCCTCTACATAAAGCACCAATCTCCAAAATCATAACTCACAATCCACACTTGTTACACACACTCATACTAGATCCTCAAGTTCTTTTCTTTCATTACCGCAAAACTCATCCATAACCTAACATGATACTAATTCCTAACACCCTATACTCACTGTCTCAATAAAAGATTATGAGCCACCTGCAGCTTCAAGAACGGTACAACATATGTTCCACAAATCACTTGCCATTACTATGTCAACCAATGCCTCCTCTAAAAGAAGATCACAAGTACTCCAATAACCTCTCGCAATTGTGTCCCATCAACAAGATATCACTATACCATGACAACAACGGAAACATACACAACTCTCTTCCATATCATACTCTACCCTCACTCCCAAGCTGAAACTGGTAAGAAACATGAATAAACAAAACAACCGTCTATCTATCCAAACCAAAACTCGCAGGAAACAGCATTAAACACACAACAATCTATGTATAACTGGTATGTACTTTCGAAAACTTGTATCGTAATCATCCCACCTACTCCACCTCAACCGATGACGGCATCGCAACACCGGCACCAACAGTCGCACCGCAGCGCGAAAATACCTGCATCACAACACGAAGTACCGTGCCCGGATCACAACCCGAGGCACAAAAACCACATCGATAGTCATCACAACTTATACAATTCCATAAACACTGACTCAATATAACTTCTCGAACAAGAAAACTTACTCAAAACCGCTTTACTAGATCACAACGCAACATATTACACATGATAAATAGCTAAGAACCTCATGAATCTCATCCATACCATTTCACGGAATAAATATATAACAGGAATACACATGCAAGTATAACTAGCCATGCGAGATCACCCAAATTATCACTTTTGAATATCATCTCATTAGGTTACCGTACCCAATATATATTAAAGAACATTCAGATAACAACTTTATAACTATTACGCCATACCACTTCTAGTGAGGTCAGAACCTCACACAAACATTTATACACATCATAGACCCGCAGTCAAATCTAACTAGTCGATCCTGATCACATAAGTTACCACTTGATAAAGGTTATCTCTCGCCCGAGCTTAAACTCGTGCCCTTCATAACACATTCTCTCATTCGCATAACTATCACCTCATGACAGATGTAACCATACCACTAATACCCAACTACTAGCAATGACCTCCAATAACCACCTATTATTCTCCCTCACATCCATAAATATCAATCTGGTCTCTACAAAATCAACCTCGTGAGAATGGCTATCTTTCCTACTTATCATCACCCTTAACCACTAGTGACAACACCTCAACACTACCACTGTTCGTATATCAAACCTCTTACACTCATCTCTAAATATCACAATTTCTTTCCTATCTTCGGTTAACATCCCAAATATCGAACATTAAGTCCATCAACAAAAATTACCTGAACATTCATCCCAATTCTGTCGTTAATTGTATCGTTACCTAACTCACCACCAAAATCTCGTATCGTGCAAATACTCTACCAACTTTTTACTCCTCTCAATTCTTCGAAACTCATGGCTAAGATGTTGTCCTGAAACTCCTATATAACAGTTAAATCACATCCTCATGATAGTATCATACATCTCGACGATTCCTTACTTTTATATCACCTAACTCCGGTCAACATTCTCCTAGTTTACTCCCCTCATTCTTTTCGTTTTACACTCGACAAAATCAATTAACAATTCAACTCCTTATTCCTTCTACCTAACTCTTTAGTGCTCCAGTTACCTTCTCATTGCTCCAAAACTCAAATCCCTTTATTTCATATCAGTACTGTAATACTCCACATATTTTATGGTTATAAGACCCTTTGTATGTGTCTAAAGTACAAGGTAGACTATGAAAGGTTAATAGGAAGCTTGCACAAATGTGCCAATTACGGAAATATGATCACTAATTTCAGGGGTAATTTGAAACGGTAATATCTAGAGTTTTACAGCTTCTATGAGGGTGATTCAAATTTGAGAAGAAACCTTATTGTCTTAGCTTTCCAACGCATGGTCACAAGCTTGATTCCGATAAGTAACGAAGAAATGACAGCTGTTTGAAAATCAGTGTGTAAAGCGGAACTCGCTGAGTGATGTTACGCGCTAATTAGTTTCATAATTTCGCACCTTATTATAGTATTCCTAATAATATAATATTATATCCCATTATTATTATTATTATGATTATTATTATTATTATTTATTTATTTTACCTGCCATAAATATTTTATTATAATATTATTATATCTTACAACTTATAAACTTTCCTAAAACGATACTACCTTACTACTATATATAGAATAGCAAACCACAAGTTTTATTCACTTTCACAAAACATAAAATATATATATATATATATATATATATATATATATATATATATATAGAGAGAGAGAGAGAGAGAGAGAGAGAGAGAGAATGAGATTAGAGAGATAAGGAGCTTGTTCATCTTTTCTTCATCTGAAGATTAATTTGTCACGCTTTTGTGAGACGGGTTTTGTTGCTTGGATTCATGTGCTTTGCTATTTGGATTTTGTTGAGCCGCTTTGCTATACATGTAGGATAGCTACTCAATTACTTTAGTGATTACTTGGATAATGTTATATGATTGTTTGATTGAATTGTGTTGGATGAATTATGATTGTTGGATTGTTGGATTGTTGGATTGAGATGACTATATTGAAATTAATCGTTTAATGACTACCTCAGCTCGTGACTGAGATGCTTATATAGATTAGGTTTCCCCATCCTCATATCTGGGATGGTAAATATATTATTTGCATATCATATCATGAGCACTTGCATTGGTTTCCCCAGGCCGGTTCTGCAGGACTTGTCTCTGGGATGTTATTGAGATTACCCCGGCCAGGGATTGGCGGGATGAACGGGATCGTCGGAGGATTGATCATGAGCATGCATTGCATTTGCATTTGATATTGTCTTGTATTTATTTATTGTTGTTGTTTAGCAATTCCTACTCAACCTTGTGGTTGACAATGTATTCGTGAACACCTGTGGTGAACCATAATGGGGAGCAGATTTGACAGGTACTAAAGATTAGCTGACTTGGGAGCTATGGAATACGTGAGGACTTGGCCAATCTACCTAGAAGTCTAGACCACGTAGATTATGAGATCACTTTATTTATTTCCGCTGCGAGTTGTAATTATTTTATATTAAGTTTTAGTTGATTAATTTGTAATACATATGTATTCATTAAAGTTTTAATTTAAAGTACTTTGGTGAGTTGGACTTTGTTATTCACTACCTTGGGAAACCGAGATGGTAACACTCTTATTTATTTGGGAATGTCTAGCTAAAGGCTCCTGAATAAATGGGGGTGTTACAAGTACCATCTCACTCCTTCTTACCATGGATCTTTTCTCATCATGCTATCACTCACACTTGTCACCAATCCGTCCACACAAGCAAAGTTTACTCTTCAACAATCTAGAAACCAAAACTCATTTCATATCGTTAATTGCACAAAATCACACACTAGTTTCACCACTTAATAAACCAAATTATTCCCCAAACTCGCTCACTATCTACAAATCCACGTCGTGACATGTCTCCATCTAAGTTAACTATATACCACTCTTCTCCATCCCTCTACAATGACCCTTTCATTACATATATTCTTAACCAACACAATCCTAACCATCTCCCTCCATAATTCCTTACACATCTCAAGTTGCTACTATCCATATCCTTCCTTTCAATCATTTCATTCTTACGTTCCTTAAACTTACATCATCCCTTGCCCAAATTCACTTACTTTTACATTACTCAACACGCGACTATACCACTCGCCACATCACACAAAACAATGGAAAGATCCGGGTAAAGAGCTCTTGTTTGGCCCCTTTGATGGATATGTAATCCTTGAAGGCCCGGTTATGATTGAGTGGGTCCTCCACTCCTTTGAACTTAGGCACATCAGTTAAGGTAAAATTGTCAGGCAGTTGATCCCTGACAGTTTTGAACCTTCGATTTTTCTGGATGTTGTTTCCACGGGCCAAGAGTTGATCTTCGAAGAGCTTAAGCCTTTTCTCGGTTTCGGTTAATGGCGGAGTATTATGCTCTTTGATTTCCTTGTTTTCCACAGTGTCGATACATGTCTCAACACGGTCCAGAATGACCTTAAGGGCTGTTAGCAGGCTGGCTAGCTGAGCAGTTGTGAGATCTCTGTTGTCATCGTTGTTGTTGTTGGACGAAGCTGGAGATGGGACCAAGGTTCTGAGGTATAAAATGGCTCACGTTACATCTCAATCCGACACGGTTTAACGACTAAAAGCAGACAATACAAAGGACGGAAAGACACTTTGGTCTCAACGAGACGAGGGCAACCGTGCGTGGTGCCTCGGTGCTAACTCGATTAATGGTGAGACGGTGTTGAGTAGACTTTGACTCGCGTTCCACGTGATGGTGTGACGTTGTTGAATGAGTCTCGAGGTGAGATGACTCATAAGTAAAGACCAAAAAGTACGTTTGCTTTGACGCGGTAGACACGAGGAGGAATTGGAGTGGTGGACTAAAATATTTGAAAATAAATTTTTAAAAAAGATACATTTGTTGCTTTATGGACGGCTTTCGAAGAGTAGGGATCTTCAGAGAGTCGGCCAGTTAAAAATGGTTGTCTTAGGTTTGTTTTCAATAGACGGTCTGAGTTAAAGTTGCGGCGGCTTTGAAAACGATGCTTTATTTCCGAAGAAGTTTTTGAAATTCAAAATCGTGCTTTTTGAAAATCGAGGTTTGCATGGTTTGAAATTGTTATGATCTCGAGAATGGTATGTTGTCCTCGGAACTTTAAAAGCCTCGAAAATGGTGTGTCATTCTCGGGTTTTGAAAGGGCCATTATGTTGGCACAAAGGTCCATTATGGCAGCGCAAAACGGTTTAAATTCCGTGTTTTTAAATTGCCATTATAATTGTAACACCCCGTAATTTCGGACCGTTATTATTTTGCGAAAGTAATTTATTAATCAAGTTGAATTTAATATTAATGTATTTGAAGTAATAATAATTCAACGAAATATAATTCTATTATATTTTGAAGTAAATTATTTAATTTGATAGTTTCAAATTGTTTAAAAATAGTTTGAACCGTGTAAAAACCTTTTTATTTCGAAATAAAAGCATATCGGGAAAAATGGCAATTCTTTTGAAAATTGGGCAAACGATTTTGGAAATGGGTCATATGAGTACTAAATCTTCTTGTAATCTCGGGTTTAAGAACTTTGGCATCGTCGGAATTTGCATTTGACGAACGGTTTTAATTATTGTTGAAACGAGCCAAAACCGACTCATAAAATCCCGCCAAATTCCCGCTCTTCCTCTCCCTTTCTCACGCCACACCTCCCCTTCCTCCTTTCATTTTGATTTTTCTTTACCAACTTCATCATACTTGAATGTTCTAAACTATTCCAACTAAAAACACCATTTTTATATGAAAACCTAAGCTTTTCTAAGCTAGTTTTCATCGTAATTTACTCGTTTCTACTCCAAATCTCATAAGGATTACATATTTGGAGTCCTCTCTTCATTTCCAACGTCCTAGTATATATTAAATTCATTTGCCCTAAATTTATTTTGTCCACCATTTTTAGGGTTTTGTTTATTAGTGCTTATAATTGTGTTTTTATTGTTTATTTAGGTGAAGATTTGGAAGACGAGTTTGGGGACTCGTATATTGTTGAAGATAGTGGCTAGTTGTATATTAGGGTTTGGTGTGCAAGGTGCTAGTTGCTCATTTTGTTGCTAAAGGTAACATATTTCGAGTTACTCGACGATTAAATGTCACATTCTTTGCTTTTTGTATGATTTTGTGATTGTTAATTGAGTGGTTTATTTCACATGATAATATGGGTTAAATTCATGTCTAATTCAGGTCTTTTGTTAGTTTAAGTTCACATATTAGTATGGAAATGAAATAGGAATGATTAATTGATGCTTCAGACGATATTAAACTGAACAAAAATGGAAAAATGGAGGGTTTGGGGTGGCAGCCCAGCAGGCCCGATAGGCCCACCAGGCCCATGGCAGGCCCTGGGTTGGCTCGGGTCGGCCCGTTGCTTGTTTCGTGGTTTTTCATGCGTTATTCGTCGTTTCGGGTTCATTAATGTTATATTTAGCATAAGTAACATATGGGTAATCTTTTGAAATGAATAATGTTAGTAATGAATATAATGATGTTGGTAAAATTATGCTTATATTGGTAGTTGGCACATGTTAGGATAGGTTATGATATGAAATTGTAATGAATAGGCTTAAAATGAATTTTATAGCGATAATTGTAATGTTTGGATGATTATGCCGAAAACTGAGCCCTTGGTCCTTTTGACTGAATCGATGTCAGTCAATTGTGTGATTGGTCAGCCGCGATTAAACCCGTACCTGTCGCAGGACTGGGGTTGCGGGTAAAAATTCGGTTGGATGAATTATTGTGAAAAATGGGTAATTGGCCTTATTCTTGTTTTAGGCCATTAACTATGTTTTTATTTCACATATATTGTTGGTTGATTTGAATGGGTTCTTATGTTGTAGAAACGGCCTTAGATTCCTCGAAACCTTTAATATTGTTAATATTGCTGGAAATGGAATTGGTATTGAATACTTCTTGCAGGTTGTTGTGTTTGTCATAGAGAGGCCTTTATAGTCTTTGACGAGTATATGTTCACTGCTTAATAGCCTTTGTGTTCCTGACTTGGTGGGATTATATCCAAGTTGGGGCATGACCTCGTTACTTATTTAGATAGTAAGTGGTCAGCTTAAGTACTAGCCAACCCTTTGGTGGACTCCTTAGGGTACTCACTTTGTTTTAGAAAAATTGTGGGTCTTGGGTGCGGTGGTGTGTATCCGCATGTCTAGGTCTCAAGCATTTTTAGGCTAGGGTTGTGTTATGTCTTGGCCATGTTTTGATAGAACCTCTGAGCCAGGATACCGGTTCGATTACCTTCCCTACCTCGTGGTATAGACTCGAGTTACAGAGTGACTATTGACCGTACTAAGAACTTATGCCTGTCTTTGATATATTGTCCTTTCTTGTATGGTGATTTTATGAATTGTAATAGGTGAGATGCAAGCCGGTTACAATTGATAAAGTTTGGATTACTGCTTGTTATATGTTTCACATGATAGTTTAATTTGGTCATTTTAGAGTTCACTTGTTAGAATATTTGATATCTAGATTATTTGTGATGTGGTTTACATGTTACGTTACATGTTACCTTAAATATGACATTTCGTGGCTGGGAGGACTCGAAGTTACTCCCCACTGAATTGTGGCTTTCGTGTTTGTATAAAATGCGATTGACAGGTTGATGATGATTAGATGGGGTCACAGACGAGCTAGTGAGCAAAAGAACCTTGGACTTAGTTTGGTTATTTTGTAGTAAACCTTTAAACATTTGGTTGTGTTTATATTTTGAAGGGACATATGTCTCCCTCTTTTACTTGGGTTTGTATCACTTTATTTTCGCGACTTTAGCTATGTTATGTAAATTAGCTTGTTAGTATTTGCAGGTTTTGGCACTCTTCATTTGGAAGTGTTTGTGAATGGTTTAGAAAAGTTTTTAAAATCACAGGTTTTATCTAGTTGAACCATTTACAAACATATCCTGTCAGTTTTTCTGTAGAATTTACGTGTTTATTTAACGCTAAGAATGAGGGTGTCACAATAATGGCGTGAAAAGGTGTTTTTGAAACGGTTGTAAAACCGGGTTTGAAAATCGTCATTATAACGGCATGAAATTTTTTTGCAACGATCGGCGGAAGACGAAGGTTTGAAACGGCCATTATGACGACGCAAAAGGGTGTTTTTGAAACGGTTGTAATACCGGGATTGAAAATCGTTATCACGACGGTATGAAAAGGGTTTACAACGGCCGGCGAAAGACCGAGGTTTGAAATAGCCAATATAACGACGCAAAAAGGTGTTTTTGTTGAAACGGTTATCGAACCGGGTTCAAAAATCCCCATTACGACGGCATGATAAAGGGTTTGAAACGGTCGGCGAAAGACCGAATTTTAAAATGGCCATTATGACTGTAATACCCGTCTTTTTGGGGACCCGTTAACCGTCGTTGACTGACCTTAGACACATGTATAGACCTTTAATAACCTTACGAGTTTAGTCTTGCGACATAGTAACCTTTTGAGTTTAGGTTGCTCGATCTAGCGGAGGCTACTCGATCGTGTAGCTCAGTCACTCGATCGATTAGAGGCCACTCGATCGAGTAAGTTACATACTCGATCGAGTAACTGGAGTTTAGCGGTAAAATATAAATCGTGGAATCGTGAAACCAAAAATCATTTCGTTTCATTTTCTCCTAAACCTAACTGTCATCATATAACTCTCCTTCACTTATACTCATCCTTTTGGATCCTTTAAGAGTTGAGACATCAAGGGGATGGGAAACATGAGTCGAGTAGCGGTCTTGTCGCCAGAATGTTATGTGTAGGTATGTTGTCATCATCATCATCGTCTTCCTTAGTCTGATTACGGTTGTCGTAGTTGTAATAGGTTGTCATACTGTATGTGTAGGTGGTTGTGGTGGTTGCTTGTCACCTTATGGTCGTACGCGGTATTACTGCGGATCGCTAAAGGTAGGTTTTTCCTACTCAGTACTGTTGGTTGATTAGTATTTTGTTTCTAGTGTCTGATTGCACTGGTATTGTGGTTGGTACTGTAGTTTGATTGTAGTTGGTGGTTGTGTGTCTATCTCTGGTTCGTGAGGCGCATCCTCGGCTGAGTGGAGTCACTTGCGGGAGTGGCTTCACGCCCTTGATTTGCCCCTTGTGGAACCCGCCACAAGAGGGGATGTGCACATTAAGGAACTTGGGTTTTCGCTCGGTGATGATGAGCGGGGATTTGGTGGGTACGGCTGTGGTCCCCCACTGGTGGAGAGGATTACTGGTTGCGATTGGTAATCTGGCAGGACTGATCCTTCGGGCAGTCGGAGGAGTGTTGGTGATTAGAGGAGGTGTAGGGTGTATGTTTTTTGTATCTAGTTTGTGTTTTCCTTCAGTTACTGACCTTGTGTAGTGTCGTTTGTGTTTTCTTCTTGTGTTGTGTCTGCCGTGATCCATTATGGTGAGTAGTCAGTCTTAGCAGGTTGTTACATAGATCTTAGCTCGGTGCTTAAAGGGACGAGTCTACCACGAGTCATGGCAGAGATAGTATCACGTATTTGATAGATGGCACGAGTTGTATCTTTATTTTATTGATAACTTGTAAATAAACATAATTGTTCTTTTATCGACTTTTGATATTTACTGTTCCTCGGCCAACCGAGATGGTAACGCCCTTATCTACTAGGGAAGGTCTTGTTAAGGCTCCTTGGTATATGGGGGTGTTGCAATTATGGCGCAAAAAGGTGTTTTAAAAGTTTGGAAATGACACGGAAGGACTTATGATCACATAGCACATAAGCACTCACCGTTCATTATATCATGCATAATGCTGACACGGGTTTTGGCTTAATAAGGGTGGTTACACACCAAGCGATCAATCCCCGATTTTCAAGAGGGATGCCTCGTGCACGTGGGAAGTGAATGCTCTTTGGCAAAACAGAAATGTGTAACGCCAATGGTATGCTTGACGCAATCGGGATTCGAAACGGGGGGATGAGAAAACTCACGCCGACGGGACGAGCCAATTGGTTGATAAAGGTTAGGTTATGGGCCCGGACAAGGAACCCGACTTATGACCGTAATATCAATTAATGCACTTAAACCAAGACCTCGTTCGAGTTTCACCATCTAGGGATCGCAAAGACACAAGTGTCCTAGTTTTCCCCAGCGGAGTCGCCAATCTGTGGATATGTGCCACCTACACGCTAGACCAATCTGTGGACGCGCAGCAGTCGGAAAGTCACGCTCTGCGGCGTAAGAAATTCTTTCGATCGGATCGCTTTAGATCGGTCGGTTTCGTCTCGGTGAAGGTCTCGAAACGATGCAGAGATGTTCAGAGTCGCCACCAAGTAATTATGGGATGCCTGGAAACCGTTCGAATCCACTTTATACCTAGGTCAATCAATGCAAAAGCGGTGCTTGACATAGGTACTAAAGATAGGAATCGTCCCTCTTTAGCATCCGATCGCTAGAATGACACTCGTTCGCCCGGGATAAGGTCGTCCACTATCAAAAGTCTCTGAGTAAGTGGTGAGGGTACGTATTGGGAAGCCCTTTAATCGGACAGCCAATCTCGGCCGCGGTAGTGGCGTCTACTGATCGATCTTAGTTGGTTAAGTGCAGAAGTTGATAAAACGGGTTAAATGCATGAATGGGCATCCACAAGTTTAAACCTAACATGTGAAATTTGCTATGTCATTGTTTATCCAAATATCAAGTAATTAATGTCAAGTCGGATTTAATGTTAATTTACATGCATGACGGAAATTAAACATCCATTTAACGATTTAGGTTTATGGTGCTTAACACGATCCATTTGTCTTAGAAAAAGTGTTTTGTAATGCAAAGTTTAAAATGTAAACTCGTCAATCTGATCCGTCCATTATTCGGGTTAACCGAAGTCGGGATCATACTAGATGAGTGCTGGAAATGGGACAGGAGCAGTGCCAAGCAACCATTGAGGCTCGAGCTATAAGGCGATGCAAGGGAGCCTGTCCAGATTTGAAAACTGGAAATCAGAAGGCCTGTTTAGGCGCGAGTCGGGCGACGACCCAAAGTGGTGTCTCCTGGTTGTTGAAGATGTTTGTGAAATTGCTTGTACAAGGGTGTTAAAACCCGCTTTTGTTGAAAAGGTCGTTAAGACCGTTTTTGTGCTAATGTGAAGAACGGGACTCGGAATCATTATCATTGTTTTGATAATATTCGATGCCGGGTTCGGTTTTACAAGCTTGACATGAATAGTTTTGTAAGAAAAGATGCAAAAATGTTTGATATGAACTAATCATGTTAAGTTCATTACTTTGTAATTAAGTGTGCAAAAGATGCTTGATATGAACTAATTATATTAAGTTCATTGCTTTGTAATTAGTCAAAGTTTATCATCGTACTCGGGTTAAACCGACATGGTATGTAGAACCAAGGATGATTATGCATGTATGACTAATATGGTTTTTGCAAATGTTAACAGATGAAAAGAGGTATTTAAAATACCCTTTGAAATGTAATTAACCAAATATTATCACCGAGTCACGAATTAAACCGTCATGGTACAATGAACCAACGGTGAATATAATTTATGGTTAAAAAAACTTGTTGTAAGAAATGGTTTGAAATATTTGAAATGGTAAAAACCGAATACAAATAGGAAATGAAAATAGAGGAAACACGGACTCACACACATTTGGGTTATGACTTGGGATGCCAAAAGAGGCGCGAGCCACCTAGTTGTGATTAGAAGCTTCTGCCTCAGGTAAAAACCCGGTTTTGGCTCATTCAATCCGTATTTTGGATCATGTTATGCTTGTTTTATCATGTTAAAGTCATAAAAACAGATAAAAGAACATGAAAGAAGAGGATTAATTGCACCCTCAGACTTACATGCTAGGTTGCTTGACGAGGAATTGACAAAGTGTAAACTTATGAGTTGGAAAACTCGATTTAAAACCGCTTTTGTAAAGTATGGAGTGTTGCTTTACTTTAGTGATGGTGTAGTTGGTCGAAGTGGTAAGTCAAGTTATTTATTGCACGATGACGGTACCAAATAATGTGTAAGGCTCGTATTTTCAATCGGTAGGTTGAAAATACGTGTCGTTTGTTGACTCGGAAAGTCGAGGTCTAAAATTTTAAGGGAGAAAAGAGAGGGCGGACGCTCGCGTACCTTCAAATGGTGGCATATGAGGGGTATTCGTAGAGGATTGTGTGGTTGTGTGCGTTTTGGGCGACGTGGCCACAGGGGCTGCTTGAAGAGGCGCGAGCATGTTCGCGAGTCTTCAAGTTGTCTTGTCATTATCACGCATTTGTATTTGTGGTTTGTTCTATCCTAGGTTTTGTAGGATATGATTGTTGTACTTGACTATCAAGTATACCGTGTATACTTAGCATGGAAGGTTTGTGATGTTTGTTTTTTGTGTTTGACTCGGTTTGACCCGTCGTTGGGGTCGGGATTTGAATTTTGAGTCGGGTTTTGATCCGGTGTCGGTTTTTGGTCCGGTGTCGGTTTTTCGTCCGGTGTCGGTTTAGACTCTAATTAGTGTCATTGCGACCCCGTTGTCGTGCATTAAAAACTCCAGGTATTTTTGAAATGTTTTGTTTTCGAAATCAGTTTTGGGTTTTCCAACGCATAGTAATATAAACTGTCGATCAAACGTAGCGATTCCTAAGCATGTTGTAGTCCGATAATCATCGAGTGTTTGTTGGGGATTCAACAGATACTGGTTATGTACACCTTCTCCTACAGCGTCCCTGACACGGGACCAACCGGCCTAGCGGACTCTGAACACTCACCTGGATTCAAAACAAAAATAATGTCAGTCGAAATTTCGGCATTACGACGGCACAAAATCGGCAAGAGCCATGAACGGCCAAAACAAAAATCACCTGCAAACGCAAATCAAGAGCGAAACCAATAAGGGCAAACCCGCCCGATCTCTTCCCGCAAAATATTTCACAAAAAAAAAAAAAAATTCACAACAACCCGACTCGCCCTTCTTTTCAAGCAAAAGACAAGTCAAGTCAACAACAAAGCAACTAAACCCCCCCTCTCCGCGGCTAACACTAAGCCTACGGAAACAAAAATATACACTCGTCTTAATCGGACACTTCACAAAGCTCAATAGGGAAAGTTTACGCCGAATTAAGCGCTAAAAAGGACCAAAAATTGAAAAGCGGCCACGGCAAAGCAACATAACCCGATCACGTCATAATGTGACCAAAACTGTTTCTAGGGAACATGTCTAAGCAAGTCGGGTCAGTTTCAGCCCAAACAGGCGCTTATATCGTCAGCATAAGACCGTCTGACAAGGGCAAAATGCAAAATTTTCACCCCTCGCGTACGACAAGGATTCCATATGGCAAAGACGGTGTTCCACGACTACAATGCAACATAGTGGGGTCCACAACTCGAGCAAACAAGCACAACATTGCGAAATGAGACGGTTTCATGCCTCATTCGCATTTTTCGCACATAGGCGACAGGAACGGGGACCAAAATGCAAATTAAAAGCACATATATACTCCTAAACAGGTTTCTAACCTAATGCAAGCATCAATTACACATAAAAACGGGCAAATAAAAAACGCCCAATTTAATTTGGGATGATTTATGGTTCGTCTTAATTCAAACAACAAAATTGCAAATAAAATCAAGTTGAATCTAGAGGATAGACATACATTGAGATGACATGGCGATTATAGCACTAATCCAAGCAACAATCGAGATCAATAATGATGATTTTGAGAGCTTTTTGGGTAATTTGTCGAAGAAGATGACGGGAATGAGAAACAGACTGTTCTCGCATCTTTTTAAGAAAATAAGGGAAGCCCCTTATGTCGCCCCAGAACTCGCGCCTCTTTGGGGCGACTCTGTCTGTTTCAGCCAAGTATTGGGCTTTGGCCCAAACACACGCCTAATCATCATTTTACGCAAATGCAAATTTTCAAATGACGGAATAAAAAACCGTCATTTTCTTCACAAATACAAAATGTCGAAATTCAAACTCGCTATTTTCACAAAATTTTCAAATGACGGAATTAAAAACCGTTATTCTTCTTCATAAATTTTGGTTTTGCTAATTTTTAGCTTATATAATCTCGATTTATTCCATTTTAACCATTAAAATCATAAATCGTGCAAAATTAATTGCATTAACTTCAAATTTTATATACAATAAGTACAATATGCATGTGAGATCATATTAAAATTTCGTGGCCAGAAACAACATATAACTATTTTTAGTTATTAAATAACCAATTTACTCAGTAAAATGTAATTATTATCTAATAAATTATAAAAATGAGCAATAAAATTCCATAAATCATCTTAAATGACCTAAAAAATTTTAGGACCAGAATGTATACATGCATCAAAATTTCGTTTATATACTATATTTACACAAATTTTCCGGTTTTTATTTTAGTCATCAAGTAACTCGTAAAAAACTCAAAAAATGATTTGCATGCATCAACAAAGCTCTGATACCAGTTGTTAGGTCCATTAACCCCTAATTAGACTCGTTTAATTAATCTCTAAATTACTTGTTAATTTAGATTTACAAGATCTAGTGCATGCAATATATAAATAAATGAAATAAGGAGAAAACAAATTTATCCTTACTAAATGGTGGACCGATTTTTTTGGGCACAAGGTAGTACACCTTCCTAACCTTGTTCTTGAGCTTAATAACATTGGGATGATCCTCCAAGATCTTCAAGTTTCAATATAGAAACAGTACTCTTAGTTGCACCCAAGACTTACCCTTAACACTAATAATATTATTAACTAGATAATATTACTAGTAATCTTAAATTTATTCTAATAAAATTATTATTACTACACTAGTAATCTTTTTGAGATATTAGAATATTTGAACAAATTCAAGTATATAACTATTTTATATGAGAAGGTCCCTTTTTAGAGAGATAAACATAAAAGATAAGAATCATAATAAAATGAGAACATCACATGCTCATAAAAAGGATGGGAGACCGGTTTTTCATACCTTGGTTAAGGTGGGTGGTTTGCTTTTTGTCTTAGCTAAAAACTAGGGTAGCTTTTTTAGGTCATATGTCTCATGATTGTGTTTTTACAATTAAAAACAATCAACCACCAAAATCCCTACCAAAAACCGGTTTCCAACACTAAAATGGACCTCCATTTTATCTTTGAAATTTGTCATTTGTAATATGTTGTGAGATGTGACATGTAATATGTCATTAGACATATTAATGCATATTTAACAAATTAAATATCATTTTAGAACAAATAAATTAAATTTAATAAATTAACAAGTAACTCACAATTACATGTATATAAAATGGGTCACATTTAGTCTAGCTAATATATCTACAACATTTTGTAATTAGGATTAACTAATTTTTGTTATGTCAATTGTTTCATAAACATTAATCAATTTTAGTAATATAACATTCAATTACTAAATTCAATCTTATTTAATCACATTAAAATAAGATATATAATTCTCACTCACAAATGAAATTTGTTCAATTTAAGGAATTAATTAATCTATATCGACATACAATGAATTAACTTATCAGTTAAGGGAATTATCCTATAGGTGTAACCTTAAGGGATCAACTGATCACCACCATCAAATGACAGTAACGTCAATCTCTAGTCAGCTAATCGTTACCGATTAATGTTGATCAGTTGACTATATATTGAATCATCCCTTGTGTATTCTTAATTTGAGATTTAAAAATGTGATCGCACTATTATTGCGGACACATACTCCAACAACTAAATCTTGATTAAAACTTGATGCTTAATCTCCTAATACAATGGGGTATTTATACTATGTACAAGTATTAGGGTAAATAAGGGCTTAAATGACGATTAAGTCCCTAAGATGAAGATTAAAGCCTTGCAAGTCCTCTAAGGAGCCGCTCGACCTAACCCTGTTGGACGCCCTTGCTGTAAGGAAATACGCCCGTCCTGCTTGTGGGACGCTCGGGCAGTGTCTTGGGATGCCCGTCTTGATCATCAGGACGCTCGGGCTGAGCTTGGGATGCCCGTCTCATAGGCCAATGTGGCTTCTTCTTCAATTTGGTACCTCATGATCCGTGCGGATTGTTTGAGGAGCCTTGGGTGTCCTTCATCATTGCCCAAATACTTGTTTTATTGACCTAAGCCTTTAGTGTCGGTCTCCTCCTTGTTGCTTGGTCATTAGATGCGATCCATTTAACTCCATATATGCAAGGTTAACATTCCTCTCCTACCAAGGACACAAAACCTCAAAGAATATGCAAAGTAGGAATCTAAAGATAAGAAACGACCCTAATGTATGAAAGGTTAACATTCCTCTCCTACCAAGGACACAAAACATCAAAGAATATGCAAAGTAGGAAGCTAAAGATAAGAAACGACCCTAATGCATGCAAGAAAGCATAGGAACGAGGTTAGTTTGGGGACTAAATGTGTGAAAGTATGAGTCAGATCACATCCTCAAATTGAGACTCGTCTACGACATTGACAAACTCTTCATTAGAATCACTTCTATCAATATGATGAAAAATTTGGTTCAATTGGGTTTCAATAACGCTCATTCTTGTATGGTTAAGTTCTATGATCCTTATTGTAATGTTCATAAATTTTTGTTGGTCCCTTACCATTTCTTGTTAGAATTTCATCATCGCTTGTTGATATTTCGCCAAGGTTCAGATTATTTCCTCAATACTTATAGAAGGGGCATCTTATTGGGCGCGTAATGTATCAGTATGTTGGTATTGAGGTTGTGAAGAAGAGTTCCATAACTACCACTCCCTAGTGCTATGAGCTAGGTATTGGAAATGTTCCCATTTATCCTCATAACTCAACGCATAGAGCCTTCCATTTCTCAAACAATCCACATGAGACATATTTTTCACATTCAAACTATTATAAACCACAAGATAAAATTAAATCAATTATAAACATGATAAATATCATAATAAAAATATATATTTTGACAGTAAGAAACATCATAAATTCGAGACATAAGAACCAAATTTTCGAATCATATATTTATATCATAAAAATGATAAAAACATCATAAATTGATAAAACATGCAACTACTCATAATAACAAAATGAAATGTCGAGTCATGCCATCATGCGATACCTCGTTTCCGGATCCGAATCAACAATAAGCTATCCTTCAAATGAATCCTCTATAAGCCTATAAAATAATATAAATATATGGTGAAAAACCATATAAAATGTTAATTAAAAAGAGGAATTAATTGTAATGATCTTACACTCTCTGATACCACTTGTAACACCACGGCCCAAACCCTGGAACGGGAGCGGGCACACTCGGTAGCTTTACAGGCTATGTACTTGGCCCACAGATCAACGCAGGTCTTTCCAGCATATTTTATCCTCATTCATGCGCATCTCAAATACCTTCCCAGGAGGGAACCTATCCAAAGACTACTCCAAGCCAAGCACGTTAACTGTGGAGTTCTTTTGCATGGATAACTAGAAAAGAAATTGCACTTTGTTGATATGAGTAGTACTTTCATTCCTTTTAAACACTAGGCAGATTTTAAGCCTATCAATGAATCTCTTCAAGGGGTTACCCCACCCCAATAACATCTTCGGTTCTGTGGAGTATTACACACCTTCACTTGAAGAACGCAACATCCTCGTTGCGCCTGGAAGCATCTGGCCGCAATATATCCTAGAATCCTCCCCACTAAGCGGGTGATCCAGTTACTCGTGACCACATTCTCACCACTCGTTCGCAGGGTTGCTCTGATACCACTTGTAACACCCCTTCACCCATCCTAAGACTACTCCTAATTGATGAGCGTGTCTTTGTACACTCTCAAACATATTTATACCCAACTACTAGCATAACAGGCAAGTCGGAGTCGAATCCAAAGGACGGGGGTATTTGTATTGTTCAATCTAATTGTAGTTGTACTTAGGGTTGTCAGAATTGAAATGGGTTGATGACTCTAAACTAATAAAAGGAATGAAAGGTAAAGAAGCAATGAAACAATGATGTGAACAAATGATAAATAATACTAGGGAATCATGGGATCATAGGGGAATCATGGTGAGATCAAACAAACAAGTTTCATAGATGCAAGCAATTATTATTCTTGGAATCAATTTAGTGTATTTCTTACGATTTTTAGGGGAAACATAGGTCTCGGAGCCGAGTCGGTCAAGACTTTACAACACCTACAAGTCGACTTGGTTTTTCCTATTCACGGTGAGATAACATGTAACACCCCGGCCCAAACCGGGTCGGGAGCGGTTACTTATGATAGCTCACCAGGCTGTATACATGGCCCATAGATCTGTTGGAATATGTGTCCTCCGACAATAATGCGATCACAACTGTTGATTATGATGATCACATGTTTAAATCTCATTTTAAGAATACATGTGGGATGTAATATTTTACAGTCAACTGGTCCACACATATCGGTAATGATTGGCTGACTAGAGTTTGACATTACTGTCGTGCGATGATTGTGATTAGTTGATCCCCTTAGGTCATACCTAAAGGGTAAAACTCTTAATTGATTATTTAATTGATCGTATGACGATACGAGTTAACTAAATTACTTAAAATTGACGGACGATTTTGGAAGTAATATTTACGTGTCTCGTTGTAATTTGATTAAATTAGACACGGTCTAAGTAATCGAATTGTTTTATTTCTTAGATGAAATTATTGTTTACAAAAACAATTGAAACTGAATGAATAATTTATTATAAATACAAGATGTTGTGATTTATTATTGGTAAACCGTTTTTGGTACAAGTAATTATAAATTACTAAGTCAATTTTGTACATGACGTATTTTTATTAATACGTTGATTTTTAATATGTTAAAAATGCATGACAATTTTACATGACTTGTGACATGTGACAAATTGATAAATTGACAAAGATAAAATGGAACCCATTTTATCTTATATGGACCGAAATATGGAGGGAGTATGGTGTTTAAATTGTGTTAAATTATTTGAGTGGAAATAACATGATTACACACCTAGCTAGTAGCCATGCAAGTCTATGTTTTCTTGAGAAGAATAACTTGCCCATGCATTGGCTCTCCCTCTTTTCCCCCACCGGTTTTCTAGAGCCATTTTAGAGGTTTTTCTCTCTAATTTTTCATTCATACTTCACACATTATTTCTAGTGTAAGAAATACAAAAAAAATCTCTACATCTTATGAAAAACTAGAGAAATAAAAGCTCCAAAATTATCCTCTCTTGGCCGAAATTACAAGAGGCAAAATAAATATTTTGGGTCATTTTTAGTAAGATTATTATTATTCTAGATCAAGTAATTTTAATCTATTAAGGGGTTATCTTGGGTATAAATCCTTCGGAGGGATTCTAAGGTTGAATCCTTGTTCATCCAATATTAGGAAGCTCAAGAACAAGTGAGTAAGAGAACTCATTTGTGCCCATATATCCGAAATCACAATGTAAGGAAAACGATTTCTTCTTTATTCTACTTATGTTTGCATGCATAAGATCTAAATTAATTTTATGAGTAAATTAAATTTGTCACATATATGAATATGTTGGGTATAATGAGATAACGATTTCTAACAAGCGGTATCATGAGCCTTAGGTTGTTTGCATGCAAATCGGTTATTGTTTTTCCGAGTTATATGATTAACAAACAAAACTTATAAATTTGTGTTTATTATGAAATATCACGAAATTTACTATGCATGTTAAAGTTTCTGGTCCTAAAATGTTTTTAGGATATTTTGGTTTATTTATGGATTTTATTGTTCATTTTTAATAATAATGGCATTAAAATGTGATTTTTATGATAAAAATGTCATTTTTGGACTAAAAATAGCTAAACTTCGATTTTTTCAGTGGTTTTTGGATATGTTTTCACATATATTATCTAATGATGACCTGTAAATGTTCATAATAAAATGAGTTATTATGCTCGAAATATGGATTTTTCAAGTTAAAATCGTATGTAATTGGTTATATAGGTTAATATGTGTTATATTTTGAATCTGGTCATAGAAATTTAGTATGTTGTCACTTGCAATTTTACAAGATGTTTGTAAAATATTTGGCTATATAGAATTCTTTATGCATGATTTATGAATTTTTGATGAAAAATCACATAAATAGTGACTTTAATTAGTAAAAATTGCTAAAACATACTTCATGACTAAGGAAAAATGTCACATGTTGCATTTTATCATTTATTTCAGATCTAAAATTGAAAAGTTGATGAAAATAATTTTTCTCATATTTTTATGGTAATAATTGATAAATCCGATAAACCGCAACATTGTTTTTCTCGATATTTCTTAATGAGTGTCATGGTATTTTTCCAGAATGTTCATGAGTTTAAATTTCGAATTTTGAAATTATTTGAAATTTTTATGATTTAATTTGAAGTTTATGGCAAAATTTTGTATTTTGAGTCTTTTTATGAACAATATTAAGAAATATAAGTTAATTATTGTCAATATGTTAGTGGAGACTAATTTTGAGTCCTAAGTTTGTTAGGGTAATTAACTTGTAGATAAATATGATTTTATGTAATTATTGTGATTTTAAAAGTTTAAATCACGCAAATCCGTAAAAACCAGTTTAATATACGATATTGGCTCCTTAAAGGCGATTTAGCATAAAATTGGGCATGTTCATACATATTATAATGCTGCATTTTATTTATGATTGTCATATTTTAAGTTTATATAATTTTTGAATTATGTAATTTTACTTAGTATGGCCTTAGTTTAATTGGTATTGCCCGAAATGTATGGGAATATCGATTTGGTTGTAATTTATTGTGATCTCGTATCACCGTTTTGTAATTTAATAGATTTATTTTTATTTTAATTACAAATGTATGATAGGAAATTAAGTGATTTATTATGTAATTTATTTATTCCGGAGTTCCTTGAAGACGGTGCCGCTCGAGAAGGCGATCCATTAAAGAAAGTGTTGCCTTGAAATGCGTGCCAAGACCGATGTTCAAGGGACCAAAGGAGTTGGTTTCCGAATATGTAATAGTTAATTACATTTACTATTTTAGGAAGGCCATACTAGGATTTAATTTATGCTTTGCATTTTATTTATATGTTGCATGCATCACTAAATCGCCATAACTGAACATGCATTTGTAATCGAGTTTATTGACCGTGTCAATTACAATTATCGTAGTTCACCGCTTTAGTTCACTTAAAACTTGATAGATAATAAATTGACATGACCTCTCGCTAAAATAAACAATTGAGACTTAGCCTTACCAAAAAGTAGAAACCATGAAAACCAATTTCGCGAGGGAGTGCACTCGGCTACCCAGGGGTACAAACCTTGTTACGTAGGGGAAGTGGGTGATAAATGTCTATCCACCGAATTCATGTTGATGAGGGATGAATCGGCTAACCCGTGCCCAAGTTAATGTGAATTTGGATCATGGACACATTTATTTGAAATTTGGATTGACCTCAACGGAAGTATTCGTGACTGTAGTCGCATGTGTTCCGGGCTATAGATAAATATTAGAGTAATTTTATCGACCGAGAGTTCTAAAAGTAGAATCGATTAAAAGGTTAATCCACCGAGTTATATTGATGAGGAATGAATCGGCTACCCCGTGCCCAAGTTATTATGAATTTGGATCTCGGAATCATTTATAATAGTTGGGTAGAGGTCGCAATATAAATACTCATATCTTGTTGAAATATTTACAAGTATGATTTAAAAAGACAAATGTTAATATTTCCTTTTCCTCCATACTTGTAGTTCATTACAATGAATCCATCAAACGCTACTACACCGATTACCATTGAGTCTTGCCACAATCTTTTTGACAACGTTTGCTTCAACAATGATTTCGACACTACTAGAGAACTTTCTTTTGGGATAGGTTCGGATGGAAACATAAACTTCATCACTTCTTCTAAACTTCCTACCACTACAAGATCTCTTGTGAGCCGGTCTCAGGAAGACCGCCTCATAAATCTATAGGATCTCTGTCTTTGGAAGAGAAAGATGCCAAGACTAGTGGGAGCTCAAGCAATCAAGTTCTTGCTTCCAAGGGTAAAAAGTTTAAGAAGAAGGGAACGAAAGAAAAAAACTTCAAGCAAGTTGAAGACGAGTGCCATTATTGCTATGGCATGGGACATTGGCTTAGGAATTGTCCCGTAGATTTGCGAAATATAAGGGAAGGAATCATCGTTCCAAAAGGTAAAATTCCTAAGGAAATTTATGTTATTGATGTAAATTACACTTCCACTACTACATGGGTACTAGATACCGGTTGTGGTTCTCACCTTTGTAATCATTTACAGGGGTTAAGAGACGTGAAGAGGCTTAGCAAAGGAGATATGGATCTACGCCTTGGAAATGAAGCTCGAGTAGCGGCCGAATCCAAGGGAACTTATGTATTAGCTTTGCCTAATGGGTTTGAGTTGTATTTACATATAATTGTTTTTATGTGCCTACACTTTCTAAAAACATTATTTCAATCGCTATGTTAGACATGGACGGTTTTTGTTTTGTCATTAAGAACAATCGGTTTACTATTTCAAGGAATGACTTGGTTATAGGCCAAGCTCCTTCCATTAATGGCATTTACATTTTAGAAACCTCGAATCCGACTAATGACATCTACAACATTCAATCAAAGAAACTCAAATCAAGTGATCCAGATGAATCGTTCATTTGGCATTGTCGATTAGGTCACATAAACGAGAATCGCATCAAAAGATTAATTTCGACTAATGTGATTACACCATTTGATTATCAATCATATGGAACATGCGAATATTGCCTTCTTGGCAAGATGACTCATAATCTTTTTAGCGGTAAAGGAACACGAGCTAGTGAGCTATTGGGACTCATACATACCGATGTGTGTGGACCAATGAGTATCACCGCTCGAGGAAATTATGATTACTTCATAACTTTCACCAATGACTTGAGTAGATGTGGGTATATCTATTTAATGAAGCATAAAAGTGAATCTTTTGAGAAATTTAAGGAGTTTCAAAACGAAGTAGAGAACTAATTGAACAAAAGAATAAAGGCACTACGATCCGATCGTGGTGGAGAATATCTTAGCCTTGAATTCGGTTCACACTTGAAAGGTTGTGGCATTATATCACAACGTTCTCCACCCGGAACACCACAACTCAATGGTGTTGCCGAAAGGAGAAATCGAACCCTACTTGATATGGTTCGATCCATCATGAGTAAAACCGAGTTACCGAACTCGTTTTGGGGATTTGCAATCCAAACTGCAATTATATCTTTGAATAATAGTCCCACAAAGACAACCGAAAATACTCCATTTGAGATATGGAAAGGAAGAGTTCCTAATCTATCCTACATGAAGATTTTGGGATGTAATGCTTACGTCAAGGCAGAGACCGACAACAAGTTTGCCCCAAGATCCGAAAAATGCATCTTTGTAGGTTACCCCGTGACCTCTCGAGGATATTACTTCTACAAGCCTCAAGAAAACAAAGTGATTGTGTCTTGCGAGGTTGTCTTCTTAGAAAGAGAATTTATTTCTAAGAGACAGAGTGGGAGAAATTTTAAACTTAATGAAGTTCAAGAGCCACAAACCGAGTTAGAGACGCAAGAAGATGTTCCTTCGTCATCTAGCGCGGTTGTCCCTCCTCCTCTCAGAAGAACGGGCCGAGTTATTCGCCATCCCGATCGATATGTGGGACTTATCGATGAAGATGGAACACTCGATGTGTTGCTTTTAGAAAGTGAAGAGCCCGCCACCTACCAGGCCGTAATCTCTAGTCCAAATTCCTCCTTATGGCTTGAAGCCATGAAGTCCGAGATGGATTCTATGCATGAAAACCAAGTTTAGAACTTGGTGGATTTGCCTAAAGGGGCAAGACCTCTTCAATGCAAATGGATTTTCAAGGTTAAGAATGGCATAAAAGGACATGATGATGTCTACAAAGCTAGGCTAGTGGCAAAAGGATTTACCCAAGTCCAAGGTCTCCATTATGATGAAACCTTCGCCCCCGTAGCCATGCTAAGATCCATACGGATTTTGTTAGCGATTGCCGCATTTCATGATTATGAAATCTGGCAAATGGATGTCAAAACCGCTTTTCTAAATGGGCATTTAGAAGAGGAGGTGTACATGATACAACCCGAAGGTTATGTCGATTCTAAAAATCCTAACAAAGTGTGCAAACTTAAGAGATCCATTTATGGTCTTAAGCAAGCATCTAGAAGTTGGAATCATCGATTCGATCATGTGATAAAAGAGAATGGTTTCACTCGAAGTGTTGAGGAACCATGTTTATACATGAAATTTAGTGGGAGCAATGTTGTGTTCCTAATCTTGTATGTCGATGACATACTACTCATTGGAAATGACATTCCAATGTTGTCTTCTGTTAAGAAGTGGTTAGGTAACCATTTCCAAATGAAGGATTTAGGAGAGGCACAACGCATATTAGGTATCCGGATCTATAGAGATAGATCCAAGAGGATATTGGCACTAAGTCGAGAATCTTATGTTGATAAGATTCTTCGACGTTTCAGCATGGACAAATCAAAAAGGGGATTGGTACCTATGGTAACTGGGACAATATTGAGCAAGTCTCAATCTCCCTCCGAACACCCTGATGTTGAACGCATGAGGATGATCCCTTATGCTTCCGCTGTTGGATCAATCATGTACGCCATGATATGCACACGTCCTGATGTCTCGTATGCCTTGAGCATGACGAGTAGATATCAAGGAAATCCAGGTGAGAGTCACTGGATAGCCGTCAAGAACATCCTTAAGTACTTGAGAAGAACTAAGGATTCAATCTTAGTGGTTAAAGGAGACATCGAGTTCCGTGTTAATGGTTACACGGAGTCAAGTTTCCAAACGGATAGAGATGACATGAAATCATAAGCTGATTTCGTTTTCATGCTCAATGGTGGTGCCCTTAGCTGGAGAAGCTTCAAGGAAGTTGTGACTGCGGATTCAACAAAGGAGGCCTGAGTACATTGCAGCATCAGAAGCTGCCAAGGAAGCTGTATGGATCAAGCAATTCACGGAAGGTCTAAGAGTAGTACCTACCGCCAATGATCCCATCACTCTCTATTGTGATAATAGTGGGACGATCTTCCAAGCTAAAGAGCCAAAGTCTAGTAATATATCTAGACATGTACTTAGAAAATATCATGTAATTAGAGATTTCATTGAAAGAAAGGAAATTGCGATATGTAAGGTTGGGACGGATGACAACATAGCTGATCCTCTCACCAAGCCTTTATCGCAGGCTAAGCATGATGGACATGTTGCGTCCATGGGACTTAAACATGTACCAAGTTTGTGTTAGATTTTGAAATGAAATAAAAGTGTTGTTTTTGTTCATGTTTATAATCACATATGTCTTTTATCTTTTCTTTATACATTGTTACATCCAAACGGGTTGTAGTGATAATTGAACCCCGTTAAAGTGAACACGGATTAACATTGTATTCGCCCTTAGTCACTTGTATGAGGTGACGTCTGGAAGTGACTAGAGTGTGATGTGATTGATGGCAAGTTCAAGTGCCATGGAGTCATATGAGAATGACTAGTCGATCACATAGGCAGACTATTAGGAACACTTTGTCGGGCCTTATGACTGCTTATAGAGTTCTGGCAAATTTATATAGCCTGGTCGTGGCGAGAGCTACTATAGTATTCTAATGAGTCGATTCTTTTGACTAAAGACTGTTCGTCTAAGGTGGCACAGTTTCAGATTAACTTTTATTTATGTTACTGCGACCTTCGTAAATGGGGTCAATTGGGCATATTTTGGGTTATGATGGCTGTGGCTAGTCGAAGGGAATAAGTGCGATAGGAATTGTCCACCCCTTGTCAGGGTTATAACAATATCTCAGGGCCACTTGAGGAGTAATGAACTTGAAATGCGTGGCCACGCTCGGAAGTTATCTATGGTAGATAATTCCGGTCAATCAGTTATTCTCCAGATCAAGGAAACCACTCTCGATATGATCACTTGCAAGTATGACCTGAAAGACACCTTGCATTGAGTGGGAGATAGTAATAGGACAAGAGAATTGGTGACGAACACTTGTCGAGGACAAGTGGGAGATTGTTGGAATATGTGTCCTCCGACAATAATGCGATCACAACAGTTAATCATAATGATCACATGTTTAAATCACATTTTAAGAATACATGTGGGATGTAATATTTTACAGTCAACTGGTCCACACATATTGGTAATGATTGGCTGACTATAGTTTGACATTACTGTCGTGCGACGGTGGTGATCAGTTGATCCCCTTAGGTTATACCTAAAGGGCAACACTCTTAATTGAATATTTAATTGATCGTATGACGATACGAGTCAATTAAGTTACGTAAAATTGACGGATGATTTTGGAAGTAATATTTACGTGTCTCGTTGTAATTTGATTAAATTAGACACGGTCTAAGTAATCGAATTGTTTTATTGCTTTGATGAAATTATTGTTTACAGAAACAATTGAAACTGAATGAATAATTTATTATAAATACAAGATGTTGTGATTTATAATTGGTAAACCGTTTTTGGTACAAGTAATTATAAATTACTAAGTCAATTTTGTACATGACGTATTTTTATTAATACGTTGATTCTTAATATGTTAAAAATGCATGACAATTTTACATGACTTGTGACATGTGACAAATTGATAAATTGACAAAGATAAAATGGAACCCATTTTATCTTATATGGACCAAAATATGGAGGGAGTATGGTGTTTAAATTGTGTTAAATTATTTGATTGGAAACAACATGATTACACACCTAGCTAGTAGCCATGCAAGCCTATGTTTTCTTGAGAAGAATAACTTGCCCATGCATTAGCTCTCCCACTTTTCCCCCACCGGTTTTCTAGAGCCATTTTAGAGAGTTTTTCTCTTTAATTTTTCATTCATACTTCACACATTATTTCTAGTGTAAGAAATACAAAAAAAATCTCTCTACATCTTCTGAAAAACTAGAGAAATAAAAGCTCCAAAATTATCCTCTCTTGGCCGAAATTACAAGAGACAAAATAAATATTTTGGGTCATTTTTAGTAAGATTATTATTATTCTAGATCAAGTAATTTTAATCTATTAAGGGGTTATCTTGGGTATAAATCCTTGGGAGGGATTCTAAGCTTGAATCCTTGTTCATCCAATATTAGGAAGCTCAAGAACAAGTGAGTAGGAGAACTCATTTGTGCCCATATATCCGAAATCACAATGTAAGGAAAACTATTTCTTCTTTATTCTACTTATGTTTGCATGCATAAGATCTAAATTAATTTTATGAGTAAATTAAATTTGTCACATATATGAATATGTTGAGTATAATGAGATAACGATTTCTAACAAGATCAACACGGGTCCTTTATAGCATCCCGGGAAGCTTCCCAGGAGGTCACCCATCCTAAGACTACTCTCAGCCAAGCAAGCTTAACTGTGGAGTTCTTTTACATGGATGACCATAAAACAAAGTGCACTTTATTGATATGATTAGTAATTTCAATGCCTTTAAGCAGGAGTCATTTAAGCCTATCACTGGACATCTTTAATTAACGTGGGGTGTTACAATACTTGTAACACCCCAGCCCAAACCGGGTCGGGAGCGGTTACTTATGATAGCTCACCAGGCTGTGCACATGGCCCACAGATCAACACGGATCCTTTATAGCGCATTTTGTCCCCACTCACGCGCATCCCGGGAAGCTTCTCAGGAGGTTACCCATCCTAAGACTACTCTCAGCCAAGCACGCTTAACTGTGGAGTTCTTTTACATGGATGACCATAAAACAAAGTGCAGTTTGTTGATATGAGTAGTACTTTCAATCCCTTTAAGCACGAGTTATTTAAGCCTATCACTGGACATCTTCAATTAACGTGAGGTGTTACATAACATAAATGAGTCCTAGGAAGGTTTTGGTCCCGGAGCCGAGTCGGTCAAGACTTTACAACACCTACAATCGACATAATTCTTCCTAGTCAAATATATGCATGGTCTAACAAGCCTTGAGTTGGTTTTTGTCTTACAAGTCTTGTTGAAAGGATAAGAGAAACATGCTAGGTTGTCAATCAAGGTTTTCATCAAACATGACATGTACATAAGTTGGAAAACAATAAGCAAGCACTCATATTATCTCATTAAGCATAAATCTTTCCCATGATTAACTCCCCTAATCCCCCACTAATCCCTAGTTAGGAAACTACTCACTCATTATCATGGAAAACATGTTAACAATGGTGTCAATCATCTTAATTAAAAAGTATAAACATGATAGAACAGTAAAACAATAAGCAATAAAGTAAAGAGTAAAAGAATTATACCAATCTTAAGATGAACAAATGGAAAGGAAAGAATAATGGAAGACAACTTGATTGATTGATGAAGATTTGTCAATTCTCCAAATAATAAACCAATAATCTTCAATTACACAATAAGAAATCTCGAACAATAATTAAGGAAAGATTAAAGTGCAATTTGTGGAATGATGAAGATTAATCTATTCTAATCTACTCCTAATCTAATCTAAGAAAGCTTAATCCCTTGATTATTACAAATGGAGTATATATAGTAGTACATGAATTAGGTTAACTAAGGGTTTAAATGACGGTTAGACCCTTTAATTAAATTTAGCGCTTTGCAAGTCCTTAAGGAGCCCCACGACTTTCCATTGCGAAGACAATCTTTCTGCCGAACAATTCGCTCGTCCTGGCTTGGGGACGCCCGTCCTGAGCTTGGGGACGCCCGTCCCGGCGGTGAGCTTGTCTATTTGAGCTCGGAATGTAAAATAGAAGTCGTTTCCTCATCCGAACTCTTATTAGAGTGATTCAAAAGCCTAAACCACTTGATTTTTCGACACCGTTTCATCTATCATAGTTTTGGAGCAAAACAACCGACTTTTGGTTTGGTTCCAAGCAATTTCCTCTTGTAAGGGCTCCCTTCTCGTCATCCTTGCTCAACAACTTGTGGGGGTGGTGGGGGGGGGGGGGGTTGGTCTCCTCTTTGATGCTTGGTCGTTAAATGTTATCAATTTAGCTCAGTTTCACTCTGTTTGGCAAGGTTAGTGCTTCTCGTCTATAAAGGACACCAATCTTTATAGAATATGCATAATAGGAAGCTAAAGACAAGAAACGACCCTAATACACACTCAAAAGCATATGAACTAGGCTATTTGAGGTCTAAATGTGCGTAAATAGGAGTCAAATCAAATATCCCCAAACTGGACCTTTGCTCGTCCCGAGTAAAGAGGTGACTAAGATTATGACCCTTATTTAAACTAATACTACTAACATAGCCATTGTGAGACAATTAGTGGGTCTCACTCCACCCCTTCAACTCACAACAAGACATCCATGAGGTAATATTCCTTCTTGTAAGGCAAGGTGGGGCACCCAAAATGACGACACATTCAAGCATTCAGCCCACAAAACAAACAATTGATGCATCAACAAAAGAATAGCCACTTTTCTCATCTAAGTGGCAGAAATCACCTACAAGGGAAGCAATTCAAGGGCACACACTCCATCATAGATATTGGTTCTCCTAGTTACTAAGTCCAAGAAGATACAAACAAGTCACCTCCAAGTTGTGATAAACTAGGTTACCTTTGTGCACAATTGCTAAATGCTTTTGTCAAGAGCCAAGTCCCTATGGTGTTAGAAAACACTGTAGGATCGCGGAATTCCCCCTTTTGCCTAGACAAGAAGAAGGGTCGTCCCCTCTCCACCATGTAACAAAGAAAGGATCATCAATGGATAAAAGGGTTTCAAAGTGTATGAGTTTCATGATAGTTGTTTGCTTTTGGGTTTATCCCCCCCCCCCCCCCCCACACCCACATTTTTGTAGCATTTGACGATTAAGAACATTCCATGCCATTTTTTATGTTTGGCATTTTGATACTTGGCAATTTCAATTTTGCATTTTTTGAACATTTTTCATAGTAACCCCATTTGTAACAAGGGTACTTCTATTAAAGCATAGGAGTCTATTTTTACTCCTCTTTTCATTTGATGCAATTTGCAAACATGTGATTTCGATTTGGTACTTGAACTCAATTTGTTGTTTTTGTGCCCATTCCCTTTTTCTTGACAAAATATGATGATAGAAGTGTAAGGACGGTCGCATGGCATCAAGGGTCACCTTGGAATAATCAGTAACCAAGGAGTTATCACACAACAAGGCATTCTTGACTAGGCCTTAGACCATGGGACAAAAGATACTAGTATGACACATCCTAGGGTGTCTTGAGAGTATTCTAGCAAACAAAATCTCAAGGAGAAAAATTATCTACAAGGGCCTCATATACAATTATCAAGCTTTCCAAATAGGCATTTTCACAAAATTTTTCTTAAATGCAACTACATGCCATGATTCAACTAACATATATACAACTCTAATGCATATGCTTCTATCAACTAAAATGCCATGTAAATTAAATGCAAACTGTTAGCAACACATTGGTTCATACCGCATCAATCAAAATTATAGCCACATTGTCATTAACATATAAAAAAGAGGAAGGAGATTTGGAAAGATCATACCATGCGGACTTCTATTTCCTTAATGCCTCGAATGTGGCGTAGTCAACCCAGTGTGATAAGAGTGACAAACAAACAAATAAAAATAAACAATATATACAATTGTACACTACAAAGGAAAGAACATATTTTTGGAATTTTTAAATTTTCATATTTTTATGGATTTTGTTTTTATGAAATTAAAGAACATATTTTTGAGTTTTTCGAAATTTTTCAATTTTTATGTATTTTGGAATGTAAATTCCCATCTGATGCAGGCGTTTTTCATACGTTTACTCTACTATTTTGCACGCATTTTTATGCTATTTTGGGTAGCGTAAGCTACTTTTCTCCCTTGTTATCGGTTACTTCGGTCGTACTATGCATTTTAGCAGGTTGTTGGACCAAGAGGAGTGAAATCGAGCCAAATTCTGCCCCCGGAGTTAAAGTTGAGGCGTTAGTGAAGCTAGAGCTCAGAAACGGTCATTATGGAAGAGCGTGAAGAGAAGGCTGAGTGATGCTGTCTACTGAAAAAGTCGATCGACTGCTTTATCTAGTCGATCGACTAGTTTTGCTTGAGGATTTAGTCGATCGATTGATTTTTGGTCGATCGACTATTTTCACTTACCAGGCCCTTTTCGGTTAATAAGTTAGTCGGCCCATTAGTTATTTAGTAATAATTTTTGGCTATTGTTATAAAAAGGATAGCAGAGAACAATTTTAGTTTATCTTTTTTACACTGTTAAACACTTCATACGTTAATTTGCTTTTGGAATTCGGATCTGAAACCTGTAATCAAACCTTCTTTCTTTCGGTAATTTAATGTTGGAATATGTGTCCTCCGACAATAATGCGATCACAACTGTCGATCATGATGATCACATGTTTAAATCTCATTTTAAGAATACATGTGGGATGTAATATTTTACAGTCAACTGGTCCACACATATCGGTAATGATTGGCTGACTAGAGTTTGACATTACTGTTGTGCGACGGTGGTGATCAGTTGATCCCCTTAGGTCATACCTATAGGGAAATACTCTTAATTCATTATTTAATTAATCGTATGCCGATACGAGTTAATTAAATTGCTTAAAATTGACGGATGATTTTGTGAGTAAAGTTAACGTGTCTTATTGTAATTCGATTAAATTGGATACGGTCTAAGTAATCGAATTGTTTTATTACTTAGATAAAATTATTGTTTACGAAACAATTGAAATTGAAATTGAAATTGAATGAATAATTTATTATAAATACAAGACGTTGTAATTTATAATTTGATAAACCATTTTGGCACAAGTAATTACGAATTACTAGTCGATTTTGTATATGACATATTTTATGAGTACGTTGATTTTTAATATGTTAAAAATACATTACAATTTCACATGTCAAGTAATATGTCACATATGTCACAATTGACAATTGACAAAATAAAATGGACCATCCATTTTATGTTAAATGTGCCGAAAATATGGAGGGAGTATAAGGTTTATATTGTGTTTTTCATTTTAAGTGGAAAACATAATAATAATTACAACCTAATATAGCCTTGCATGCCTAGTTGATCTTGAGAAGAACACAAGCTCATGCATTGGGCACTTGTCACCCCTCCCCACCGGTTTCCAAGAGGGAAATATAGAGAGTTTTTTCCTCTATTATTCAATCTATCTTTACCTATTATTTTTTCCTAGTGTAAGAAAAATATTCTCTCTACAATTTGGAGAAACTTAGAGAAATAAAAACCTCATAAATCATTCCTCTTGACCGAAATATTCAAGAGCAATACAAATTATTTTTGTATCAAATTTTAAGTTAGACTTTTATTATTACTAGATCATAATAATATTAGTTATTAAGAGGTTTTCTTGGGTATTCACTTTTGGGAGAGGTTCTATTTTGGACCTTTTGTTCATCCATTATAAGGAAGCTCAAGAACTAACAAATAGGTGAATTTGTTGGTGCCCTAATATCCGAAATCCCAAAGTAAGATAGATGATTTCTTCTCTTATCTTGTTTTAGTTTGCATGCATAAGATCTTGAATTTATTTTATGACTAAATAAATTAATTCATATATGAATATGTAAATTAATGAGATTAATATTTCCATCATTTAATTAATCTTTCGTACTTCAATTATTAGTTTCTTTATTCATTTTGCTCATCTTTGTCCTTTCTTTATTTATATGCTTAGTTATTATTCACATAATTTCATCATGTTTAATTTAGTTATTATTATTCTTGTTAATTTTATTAGTTCAATCATGGGTAGCTAATTTATTCATGCTAGGATTTAGGGGATCTATGGTTTAATGACGGATTTTAATTAGGTTTTAGATTTGGAATAATTATTCGTCTGAATTGTTAATCGTAGCATTTAATCCCTATTTAATTAGTTGAATGCATGCACCTAGTTATTTTAATATGATAAGCTCCGACCTAGATCGAGAGATTGGAAAGAGTGAGATCTGCTACGAACAATAGAGTACTTTAAATAGGGCGAGAGCATATTATAAAGTTTCTAGGGTGATTAGCGGACCGAAAGGACCTTATCAGTGCCCTTCAGACCGTAATTAGACCAAGTCTTTGACCCTACCTTTTACCGTTATTAGGCCATAGTGAACCGATGATCAGTTTTTTCGTTACACTCATTTACTTATTATAAAGTTTCTATTTTCCTTTATATTTTTATGCTCAATTTTTTCGTTACACTCAATTTACTTATTGTTATATTAGTTTAGTTAAATCAACAAAACAACGCCCCTCTTTGGTTACTTAGACAAATTAGATTTAGCAAATAGAATAAATTGTCTCACTGTGGATACGATCCCGACTTCCTTGCTACATTAGTTTAGGCCAGTTGGTTTATCTTTGATAGGCGCGCGATTTAGCCTGTCACCATCCCCAACTTTTTTTTTTTGGTGAAAGGTTAGAAATTCTCATTAAGCTCATAACAAACAATTACAAACACAACAATTCATAAAACAAGGATAAACCAATCATATTTGAATTTATTTTATCCAAGTTTCATCACTAACTCTTTTAGTACATTTGAGCCAATACATAGTACGTAAATTGAGAATGCTACTAATATGCTGAATGACTGCATCAGGATGCATAATACACCCATTGATTCTTGCACTATTCCGCTGAATCCAGATAGTGTAGTAAACAGCTTGAATCCAAGCTATAGTAACCCATTTCTTCACCTTAGCCCAAGATTTGGAGGAGATCCATCCAAGAAGATTAACAGCAGGCAGAGAGATCTTCAATTTGCTGCTCAGTAATTGCATCAGTCTTCGTGTATACACACATTGACTGAACAAGTGTACATGAGTCTCAGTAGCAGCACCACAGAGACAACAGTCTGCATCAGGAGAGACTCCAAGATGATAAATCCTATCCTTGAGCAGCAGAGCTTCACGAGTTATCAACCAATTAATAAACATGTGCTTGGGAACAGACCAGGAATTCCAGACAGTATGCTCCCAGTTAACCACAGGCTGCTTCTTCCTGATCCAATTATATCCACTAGCAGGTGTGTAGTCATGAGAACTAGGCAACCATTGACTAGAGGAGGAGAAAGCCAGTTCAAACTTCTGCCTAACTCTATAAATGGTTTTCCACTCAAGCGATGTCGCTTTTGGAGTATAAACATGCCAGTGAACTCCTTTCATATACACATGATGAACCCACTGAACCCACAAGCTATCGGGCTTTGTATAGATCCACCAAGATAATTTGCGATGGCGTGAAGATTCCATGCATAACTATTTCTAATCCCTAATCCACCTTCACTTTTAGGGACACAAACCTTCTCCCATCCAACCAAGGGAACTCGCATATATTCAGTAGAACCATCCCATAGATAGTTCCTACAAAGAGCATCAATTTTCTTCAAGACCCCCTTGGGAATAATAAAGATTGTTGCCCAATAAGTATAAAGAGTAGTGAGCACAGCATTCACAAGAGTTAGCCTGCCTGAATAAGAGAGTTTTTTTGCAGCATACCCTCTAATTCTATCAGTGACTTTTTCAATGAGGCAAGCATAATCTTTGACAGGGACCCTACCAGCAGAAATAGGGACTCCCAAGTACTTAAATGGCAGAGACCCTTCACTGAAACCAGAAACTTGCATAATATCAGCTTTGAGACTAGAAGAAACAACATTAAAATAAATATTGGACTTCATGGTGTTCATCTGTAGCCCAGTGGCCACAGAGAAGGTAGCAAATGCCCTCAAGAGAATCATTATGGAAGTTATATCACCCTTGGAAAACAACAGGAGGTCATCAGCAAACATTAGGTGAGAAATTTTGAGGTGACTGCAAAGAGGATGATACTTGAAAGGCATAGTAGTGGTCACATGCTTAAGAATCCTACTCAAATATTCCATTGTGATAGTAAATAGCAAGGGGGAGATGGGATCACCCTGCCTTAGTCCTTTTGCTCCTTTAAATTAACCAAAATTCTCTCCATTGAGAACCAGAGAGTAGGAAGCAGATCTAATACAAACCATGACAAGCTTAATGAACATTGTCATTAATTTACATGTAGGAGTAGGAATGAAAAAGAAATACATGTTTTTGGATTTTTGAATTTATGGAAATGAAATACAAATGCAATGATATGATATGAATGAATGTATGCTCTAACTAAATGCAATTCTATATGACATATATAACAAATGAATGCAATCTAAACTACACTAGATGATGCATGTTTTCTATTGAATTTAGGTCACCTATGATCAAACCTCCCCAAACCAATTTAAGCATTATTTCTAGTGTAGAAAGGAATAGGTTTGATCATTAGTGACTATGCATGAACTCAAGTCTATATGCAACTAAATACATTAATCATGTGAGATATTACAATGCAAACTAATCTAAAATGTAAAGCAACTATACATGAGAGATAGGGAAAGAAAAGGTATCATACAAAGGAGGTGGCATGGCCAAGTGTCTCTAGCCATTGTATCCTTCTTTATCATCATCATTGGGTCCTCCATACACACTATGTCCTCCCTTCTCTCCGTAACCTTCGCCTTGGTATCCCACACTTTGGCCGCTAAATTCCCCTCCTTAGTTGCCATAATTGGGGAACAAGAGATATGGTTGAGCCCAAGATGGGAAAAGGGCCTCTAGGATTGATGTATCCTTGTTGAGCCATGTTGTAGTAGGAAGGGGTATTGAGCCAAGTAGTTGTCAACCCTTCTGATACCGTCGTCAGGTACCAAAAATAAATACCTATAACTACTAACAGAAGCCAGTGGCAAGTAGGGTCGATCTCCACAGGGAGATGGGAAAATGTCAGCTTAACTAAATCTGTCAAGGTAACCAGTTCTTGGGGGTTTTTGGTTGTTTATTCTAATCTAATAAGGACAAAAGGAGAGAAGGAAAGCAAGAGAGTCGAAGATAAACAAGCAAGGAGAAAACATCTAAGACAGTCGGTTCACCATGATTCTTAAGAAATATAATCTAAGCTCTCAGGTTAATGTAAATTCGATCTACAGCGCAGCGAATATCTCCTCTCGGTGTCAATTCACCCTAAGGCACTATTAGTTTAGCTTTCGCCCTCACTAGAGTGTCCTAATGTTCGTTATAGGTCTTACCCTTTCCAATCTTTCGATCTAGGTCAAGGTGTACCACGATTTATTACCTATTTGCGTCGACTCGAACAGGAAAGAACAGTTATATGTAACGATTAACAACATAGACCCAATTTGTGTCAAACCTAATTACTCAATTCACAATTCCCTTAAAATCATGGCTCCCCTATGTCTTAGCAAGGGAGGATTAGCTACGCATAGTCATTAAACGAGTAACAACAATACATAAACCGTAGGAATTCAACATAGCAAAAGTATGAAAGAGAGAAATAACAATAAAGATTAAAGGGAAGAAAAGGAAACAAAACAAGTAATTGATATCGATCAACAATAGAGTAGAGTACCGATTACAAGCAATGGCCAATCCATCGTTAGGGTTCAAGAGCATGGTTTTTAGAGAATAGAGAAGAGAAAGTACTAAAGTAAGGGAGAGAGAAGAAGTTATGCGTATGATACTGCCGTCATACATATATCAAATTACAAAGCCCAACTCGAAATTAGACTAAAGCTCGCATAAACCACAAAGCCTCTCGATCGAGTGAAATGAAACCACTCGATCGAGGACAAATCTTGAAAAACCAATCGATCGAATGAATATGGAGTTCGATCGAGTACTCCTTATATCAGCTATTTCGATCGAGTAACAGGACAGCTCGATCGAGTGATTCTTGATGGATAAAGAATTCGATCGACCAAATAGTGTAGCAAAACTGGTCGATCGAGCTATATTAGCACGTATAGACTCCTTGGCACCTTCCGAAGCTACTTCACGCATCTCTAAGTGAAAGATTCCAGGCTCTTATTCCTTATTCTCCAAAATGCATGCGAATAGGACAAGTTTCGGCTCGATTTTGCTCCTTTCTGGTCTGTACCTGCAATTTACACAATAAAAACCAAAGTAGACTATTCGGGGGTATTTGTAGCTAGATGCCACGTAAATAACATAGAAATGCGTGTAAAAATGAGGTAAAAATCTTATACAAAATATACGCATCAAATCTCCCAAACCAAACCTTTGCTTGTCCCCAAGCAAACTATGAATGCAACTAATGGAACGGGACCAACTCATCAGCTACAAATCACCCACCCAAACCAATTTAATGCAACAAAAGACAAAGTAGCAATAAATAAATGCAAACGAGTTAAATCAATGTCTCAAACTACTGAACCGTCGACCTTGAAAGACTCAAAGATATCGGACTCTCACGGGTTGCTCATCACACAAAATAAGCACAGGGTGAGTATATAGGTAATAGATAGATAGAAGTAAAGACACTCACCTAACTCGACCTATAATAACATGCATGCAGTCTAACATGAATAAAATCTCTACAACCGTATATATCCATTCCAACCAACTAATGACCAAGACACATGCCGTGGACTTACTGATGTGACCATAATTAGAGCCTATTTAGTCCCCGAATTACCCTTGTTCCCATGCTTTTTAGTGCATATTTGGGTCATTTATTTTCTTTAGTCCTTTGTTTTGCATATTCTTTGAGGTTTTATTTCCTTGGTAGGAAAGGAGTGCAAACCTTACATTTTTATGCCAAAATGAAGCTAAAATGATTGAATTCAATGACCAAGCATCAAAGGGAAGACAAGACTAGAAGGCCTTTGTACATACTATAGTAGATGGGCAATGATGAGAAAAGATCCTTGCATCCCCGAGGAAATCCTCAAGGATTCTATGAAGAAAAAGGAAGAAAAGAAGAAAGAAAGTAGCTGTAAGACAATCCGAGCGGATTGTCCACAATCCGCCCGTCCAACAAGGGAAATTCGAGCGTCTTTCCCCAGTGGACGCCCGTCCAGAAACACCTGAATCCGCCCGTCCACCACCACAATCCGCCCGTCCAGAATCTCCATAATCCGCCCGTCCCGTGCCCTGGACGCTCGGATTGCCTATCAGCCATTTCGTCTTCTACATGCTTCATGAGAGGATGCGCATATTTTTCTAAGACCGGCAAAAAGGAGATCGGAGTATCCCTTGAGACCGGCGATTCCTCAAGGACTTAATCATCATTTAAGCCTTTAGTAAACCCTAATTTATGTAACTAATCCCCACTATAAATACCCCATTAGGCTAATTAGAAGAGAATGTTCTTCTTAGCAATCTCTAGTGTAGTTAATATCAATCAAATCTCTCTTTAATCTTGTAATAAACATTTAATCAAGTCTTAATACAAGTTTCATTTCCTTAATCTCTCTCTTGTTCATCTTTCATTTTGGGTAATTGAAGATTATTTGGGTTATTTTTGGGAGATTGACAACCTTCCAACCTTCCAATCAATCATCAAGTACTTCTATTATTCTTTGCTTTATTATTGGAATCATTAGTAGGTATAATTCTCTTAATCCTTTTTTAATTATTGTTAATTATCTTCATTTATTTATCATGTTTCACTTTGTTGGTATGATTGACAACCTTGCTAGCATGTTCAACATGATAATGACTGAGTAGTTTCCTTAGCTAGGGTAATGGGTAATTAGGGGAAACCAACATGGGGGATGATTCATGCTTAAATTAATATGTTTTCATAGTTTATTTGCTTGCTTGTTGTGATCTCAACTTATGCACATGTTATGTTTGATGAAATGCGAGCCTATGAATCCTTGCATTTTTTACCCATCACCTATCTTTTCAATGAGATTTGTAAGACATAAACCAACTCGAGTCTCATTAGACCATGCATATAGTTGAGTAGGGAAGATTAAGTCGACTTGTAGGTGTTGTACAATCTAATCGATTCGGCTCCGGGACCCAAACTTTCCTAGGATTGTAAGACATAAACCAACTCGATCCATCACAACAATAATTGCTTGCTTATAATTTGAGAATATGTTTGTATGATCAATTCCCATGAATCCCCTATGACCCCATGACACCCTAGTGCCTTTTATCAATTGTTTACACCCCTTTTTAATCATCTTGCTTGTTTACTTTTATTGCTATTTAGTTTAGTGATCTTCTACTTCAAACCACAAATTGTGACACCCTTAGACACCGCTAGTTGCAATTGAAAATCTAATCTCAATTCCCGTCCCTTGGGATCCGACCTTTATTTGCCTCTTTACTAATTGTAGAGTTGTTTTTGAAGTTATAAATTGTGTTTTGGTCTAGGTGCTCCTAACGACAAGTACCGAAAACTAAACCTCCATCGTGAGTACGACCAAAAATGGCGCCGTTGCCGGGGACGGTGTTAATTTGATTTAGATTTTCTTAAGCTGTTATTAGTTGTGTCTTTCTTTGCCTTGGGGAAGTAAAACTCCTCAAGGTTTGTTCTAATTGTTTTCAAGTTGTTCGATATTTTGCAAGATGGACCTTATAGATTGTTTTATAGAGGACCACTTAAGTATACCTTTCTTCAAAGACCCCATGCAAGCATTGGAAGCCTTGGAAGTAAGTGAGGCTAAAAATATGTATTGGGAATTAGAGGTAGATCTTTTTGAGGCCGCTCTAGCTAACAAAGAACTTACTCATGCACAATCCGAATTAGTACATAACATCCTTGTGGAAGCATGTTGACACGGCTATCGTGTACCCTGTCAAAGATAAAACCTAACGGTCTCAATTAAAATGTAGCAGAGGCAGTCGAGTATCGAATCCACAGGGAGGTAATGTAATTATCAGTTGCCCAATTCTAGTCCTAAAGTAACAACTGGGGGGTTTTGTTTGAATTGGTTTCTAAACTACGAGATTGAGGGAAAGAGAAATAAAGATAAGAGTAGTAAGACAAGATAAAGGTTTAAACTATCAAGAGAGAAGGGACATGTCGGGAATTCGGTTCACTACGGTAGTCTAGTGACTCAGCTGTAAATGATTCAGACGAACTAATGTGAGACGGATGTTGAAAGGTCCTTTCGGTCCACTTTCTATCCTAAATTACCACTAACTTAACTTTCATCCTCATTAGGGTAGTCTACTGTTCATAACAGGCCTATTTAATCCAATCTTTCGATCTAGGATTAATTTTAGCCAGATTAAAGGGTGACATAGAAGCGTGCACTCAACTAAGTCGAATAAATACAATTAAATTGCTATGGTGACAGGGTCTCACAATTAAATCATCTAATTCATTTACTACATCGTCACATTTCTACCGCAGATCCCCTAATCCCAACATGAAAGGGGTTTAGCTACTCCTATTGCTAATTAAACTAACAGCAATTAAATTCCCAGCAGTAAACATTATGAAATAAACAATAAATTGCATAAAAGAAAATTAGGGCAGAAGGATAATCGAAGTAAACAAGCAATTAAAAGCAAATAAATGATTAATTATTATTAAGAAGGAGAAAGGAATTACAATCCAAGCGAATCCGGCGTAAAGAACACAAAATCCGAGTGAAAATAATCCCAAAGCAAGGTTACAGTGAAGAGGAATAATGTACGTAGCAAAGTTTAACAGTAGAGAGTTTGATAAAATAAAAGATAGCCCTAATTAACCTAGTAAAGCGTGCTTAAATAGCAAAATAAATAAGTTTAGCGAAATAAACATTCACGCGGGCTAATTAAAGCCCATAGTCATCAAAACCACTCGATCGAGTGGATTAAAACCACTCGATCGACCAAATCCTCAGCCAAAACTACTCGATCGACCAGAAAGTTACTCGATCGAGTAGTTGGTCTTTCTGCAAGTCAAGGATCGAGTACAAAAGTGCTCGATCGACCATCTTGGGATGTAGAAACCACTCGAACGAGTGGGAAAACTGCTCGATCGAGTGTTTCATCTTCATTTCAGCTCAAGTCCGCCACCGAATGCCTCGTAATGCGTGCAATAATGCATTCAAATGCAGTATTTCACTCTGGGACAATCCCGTCTCCTCTAAATGCATGCAAAAAGGACGAAAAAGGGTACGATTCCACTACTTTCGCGATCATTCCTACAAAAAGGACAAAATGCACAAAAGTAGCCAATTCGGGGCAAAATACCATAAAAACAGTATAAATATGCATAGAAATACGTGCTGAAATAGGCTAAAAAGACTATACATTAGGCACGTATCAAATCTCCTCAAACCGAACCTTTACTCGTCCTCGAGTAAACTCAAAACTAAACTAATGGAACGGAAATGATAACTCAGAGCTAGCTTAACTTGTCTACTTGAACCAATTTAATGCATCAAAAACTAACAGTTAAAGCTAAGCAGTCAATATGCAAACGAGTTATAAGCTGTTCAGAAATATAGCTGACCTATCGACCTTGCAAGACCAACAAAATCGGACTCTCTCGTGGTCACTCTTCTCTCATGAAGCAAAGGGTGATTGTTATATGTAAAAGAGAGAAGAAAAGACAGTCACTCACCTAACTGCGACCTACATAGCATGCATGCAACAAAAATTAAAGACAATTCAAATACTAATGCACACACTCCAACCAATAATGTCCGTCACAGCCGAGGGCTTACAAATAGTTTGGGAATAGTGAGGTTCAGGTGAGAAAAGGCAAAACATGTTATGGAAATGTGGAGGTAAAAGCGTCAAGCTAGTTCCTAACAGGACCATAATCAAACCATCCAAGTCTCAACTGACTGAAAAATAGAATACAAGTGCCCTTCATTTGGCACACAACTCACTAAACTCAAACACAATCTCCTCAAAAATATAGAATAAGAATGGAGGAGTCAGACGATCACAAACTTTCCTTTTTTAACACCGTCTGAATGAACTAACTGAAACAAAACAATTTTTTTTTTCAAACATTGTTCTTTTTTTTTCTTCTGTTTCACGTTTCCAGCCTCTTTTTTCATTTCTTTTTTTTTTTCTTTTTTTTTTTTTCATTTCCTTTCTTTCACGTCTTTTTTTTTTTTTTTTTTTGTCATTTTCAATACTTTTTTTTTTCTTTCTTTTCCTCCTCCCATAATACTTACACCAACTCCGAAACAAGAAAAACGGACCAAACTGCAATGGAAAAAACATACCACAAAAGAACATTCTAACTAGCTTGACTAGGCAAGCTTAGTTTGGGATGTAGCTAATGGGTCAAAAAGGCAAATTTGGCTAATGTGGAGCTAAATGGGTGAAAATATAAGGAAAGGGAAATTTGCAAGCCCCTCCCTGCATGTGACACCAACCACGAACTCGAATATGTGCATTTGACTCGAAATTGAATGTCATAAACTTGCAAAATAGATGAATATGCTATGCAAGGAGTACTACTCTCAATTCCTAATGAGCTGGTCATGAATGTCACTAGTTATGGGCTGTAATATCTTAGAATTTTTAAGTAGGTTGCCAATTTATCAGGTCAAGTCTAAACAGTCAGCTATATTTGAACAGAAACTCGCAGACTATGCATATGACAAAGCTAATAACTATCAACAAAAGTGCAAGGCTCAAGCAAAATGACAAGTTATAGTGCAATTTCATCACGGAAATCGACCGTTCCGACTCAACCTATATGCAAAAATAAACGTGAAATTTTTGAATTTTTGAATTTTTGAATTTTTTTGGATTATTGATGGAAAATAAAGAACAATGCAAGCTGAAAAGTAAACGTGAATGCAAAAACAGATGCAGATGCTGACTCAAAAGGATGCAATACCCTCCCCAAACCAAAACGGATAACGCCCTCGTTGTCCTCCAGCATACACCAGCAGATATATTTACTAGGGAACGGGAATATACAACCAACAAAATAAAAACAATAAAATAAAGGAGACAAAATAAAAGAGTAATAGATACATACAAAATACGAACTTCCCCAAACCAGCCAGAAAACTGGGGAAGTGAGTAGACCAGTAGCTACTCGTCGTCGTCGTCACTGCTCTTACGACCAACCTCCGCCCTGTACTCCGGGTCTCTCTCCTCCTCTCTCCTCCTCCGCTCCTCAGCGCGAGCTCTCTCCACTGCCACCTATGGGTCCTCCTCCTCCTCCTCGTCAGAAACCGGGTACCCCTCAGGTGGGTACCGGAAGAAGGAAGGGTGTGGCCAACCCTCCGGGAACGGTCTGTGTCGCCGCAAGTGGTACTCGTACGGAGGGTGTAAGGCAAGAGCCATGTCCCTCTCCATACGAGCCTGACGCTCTGCAATCTCACGCAACAAATCGTAAACGGCGCCCCCTTGGTCCAGGACCGCGGGCGCCACAGAAGGAGGAGGTGGTACGTAAGTAGCCGATAAGATCGGCTCAGACTGTGTCTGGTCAGTGGGAGGTGAAGTAGGAGTGGTAGACGGTGGCCCTTTGCAACAGTAGGCAAGGGCTTAAGACGGGGGAGAGTCTCACAAGGTAACTCAACAGACAAGGAGTCGTCTATCTTCCAAGTCTGGTAGTCTGGGGGTAAGCCAATGCTGAGAGAGCATGGCGTCCAGACTCAGTAGCCTCTCTCCAGCGAGGTACTGCAAGTCACGAGGCCAAACGGGGAAAAGGCGATGGGCAAGAATGGTGGCTATGCCACCGCAAGCAATGGTTCCCGTCTCCTTCAGCCCCTGGCTCCGAAGGTACTGGGCGGTCAAGTAAGCTATGTTGAGGGTGAAGGGACCCTCGCAGTCAATGGTTAGGTAACCGCCCAGGATGGAGAGCTCGGTGTTGGTCATGTTGTTCGGCTCCTTTCGGCCAAAGATAGTGCTCCCCATCAGTCTAAGGAAAACACGGACAGGGGGTAGGTGGACCTGATGGAGCTTCCGATCCCTGAAAGTGGTCTGGGCCAGACACCACCAAAGCTGACGGTAGACCTTCCTCGGGGCAGCAGTCAAGCCCGTAGAGGAAAGGTCAAGTAACCTACCAAACTCCCCTTGTGTCATCGGAAAGGTCCGGTTAAACAACCAGAAGGACACTGAAGAACTCTCGGGGGCAGCCTCGTGTGCCCCGGGGGAGAAGGTAAAAGAGCTGAGAAACTCGAGGCTCAGCTCTAAAAAGGTACGGCCTCTCATAATGATGATGCCAGGCATCCCCGTGGCCCGTAGTAAGTCACAAACCGACTCGTAAATGCCGAGTCTCGTAAGCGCCGATTCCTCTAGAAATCGGGAAGGAACATGTACACACTTAAGCAGGTTATAAAATTTAGTACGGTGTAAAGCGTTGACGAATAATACCTGCGGATAATCTGGGTGAGGGTCGAGGGAGGTGTCCCCTCGGACCGTAACAGTGCCAGAAGTAGAAGCAGCAGCTGTAGAAGTGCTGGGACCGGAAGTAGAGGTAACAAGAGCTGGCGTAGCTCGAGACTGTCTACGACCCCGGCCTCTGGAACTCAAGGCAGAAGCCCGTGAAGCGACGGTGTGAGGAACCAGGGCTGCTCTGAAGGCAGCTGTGACTGCTGGCGAGTCCGCCACAGGTGTAAAAGTTGAAACTGGTGCAGAGGTAGTGGCTACTGTGGTCACCGCTGAAGAGGAGCTAGCTGTAGTGCTAGCTGTGGTGGTGACCGTAGAGGAAGAGGTAGCCTGAACTGTGCTAGCTGGACTAAAAACCGTCCCTGCAGCTGAAACTAGGAACCCAGGGGCTGCAGTGGTGACTAAAGTGGAGACAGTGGCAACAGCAGGGGCCACTGTCTCACTCAAGGACGGGCTAGAAGTGGTACTAGTAGAAGGTAAAGTACTAGACTCCATCCTATAATCAAAGCAAGGGGTATGATAAGAAAACAACTGCTAAACGTGGCTAAAACAGCATGTAAAACCAGCATGTGGCAGCATATGAATCCCCTACAAGTCGAAAAATTCGACTTTACAGCAAACAATCCCCAACAATTCCTCAAAATTTCCGAATTTCAGCATGTACTGGCGATAGGGAATGGGAAAAACAGTTAACCAACAACAGTGAGTAAGCGATGACTGAGGCTAATCAAGGCATGGAAGCTCATAAACCCGTCTGACAGTCGAAGACTTCGACTGAAATACCCTAATAGCATATATTTGGCGAATAGGTGGTCAAAACAGGTAATGGTAACAGCAATGAAGCAACCTTAAAGCTACTAGGCAGATTACAGCAAAAAAAACCACAGTGACAGTCGAAAAATTCGACAGTCCTGCACCCATATCGCAAAATCGCGGAAAATTCGAATTAAGCAAGCAACAACAGCGAGGAAGGGGGATTTGATCATCAAGCAAGCTAATTAAGGACATACAAACACAATCAAGTCGAAAAATTTGACTAAACAGGGATTTTCGAAACCCTAGAAATCATTTACCTCATAACAATTCGAGAAAACGAAATTAAGATGCATAGAGGAAGGAAGAAACACTTACTTGATGATAAAAGACCTACAAATGCAATCAATTTTCAAATAAACAAGCAAGATAAGGCGATTTTCGATCAAAAAAATCGTAAACCCTAAAACCCTTTTAAAACCGAGAAGATGAACGCAATCAAGGGGGAATTTAGGGGGTTTGAAAGATTAATTGTCAACCAACAATTTGTAGGAGGCGGATTTGGTGATTAGGTAAGAAATAACAGGGATTTGGGAGAGTTTAATCGCAAATTAGGGTTTGTTAGACGAAAAATTGGGGAAAAATGAAGGTTAAAACAAAACAATAGAGTTTAAGGCAAAAAACTCCCTGTGTCCTGTTGATTTCACTCGATCGAGTGGTTTTAAACCACTCGATCGAGCACTTTTATGCTCCAGTTGCTCGATCGAGTAGAATTCTACTCGATCGAGAAGTACCCCTTTTTGTTTTACTCGATCGACTTAAAAAGAGTGCTCGATCGACCAATTTTCACTCGATCGAGTACAAAAAGTACTCGATCGAGGACTTTTCTCGCGTAAGCTCTTGAATTTTCGTCTTTTCTTCCTTGGAATGCGTAAAAACTTCCCCAAACCTGCATAAAAACACACGCAAAAATTTCCCAATATACCAAATGCGCATAAGAACAGTCTATAGTCTTAATTCTACACTAAAAGCAGTCTAAAAAACTAATTATCCTAATAAAAGCAATAAAACAAATTCAACGGAAATTCAAAAATTATCTATTACAAGGTATTACACGGGGCATTTCCCCGCTTAATTCCCAACAAATTTCAGTAGCCCCTTGGTGGGCTCCTGACTGGAGGACGTCACCTTAGCAACATTGACTGTCCTCTTCAACTTCCATGAGCATGAATTATCACTTGAAACGGTAGGAGGGGAGTAGTTCACATCCATGTAAGCGCGAACTTTCCTCGTCCTTGCTCCTTTATCACCAGCTTTAGCGACATCATCTTCAATTTGATTGATAATAATTACACCATGTCCTTTGACAGCTCCTTCATTGCTTTCATCTGTACCTGCAGCAAGGAAAACAGACGAACTTTCCTCCTTTTTGCTCTCAGTCCGAGGCGGAGGGTTAACAATATCAGCACAATTCTCCAAATTTGCATCTGTAGTGTCAATAATAGGATCAATATAAGAGAGAGCATTGCAAGGCTGGGCTTGCATGGGAGCTCTCCGGAACTTAGACTGATGAAAAATCAGCTCCTCATCCCCTACCTGGAAAGTCAAAGTCTTCCCCCCGACGTCTATTACTGCACGGGCAGTAGACAAAAATGGTCTCCCTAAAATGATAGGGGTGTGTGCATCTTCGAGGATGTCTAAGACAACAAAATCAACGGGAATAAAGAATTTCCCGATCTGAACAGGTACGCCTTCTACTACACCTAGTGGCTGTGATAAACTACGGCCGGTCATCTGGACAGTCATGTTGGTGCAACTCAGCTTTGTCAAACCAAATCTCTTAGCCAGAGACAACGGTAGGACACTCACGCTAGCGCCTAAATCGCATAGCGCGTTATCAATCAAATGCATACTGATATGACACGGAATTGAAAAACTACCCGGGTCTGATTGCTTAGGGGGTAACTTGTTTTGAAATAGGGCTGACCCCACCTCAGTCAAAGCTACTATCTCACTATCATTAATAGTCCTCTTACGCGATAAAATTTCTTTCATAAACATTAAATAAGAGGTACCTTTGTCGACAATTCGAAACGGCACGGTGACTTCCAAGCTCTTCAGAAGTTCGACAAATTTGCCGAATTGTTGATTAGCTTTAGTATTCTGGCCGCCTCGGAAGGGAACCGTGATAGGTATCTCAAGTCCCTTGTTTCTCGCTTCCAATGTATCTTCCGGTGCAAGTTCTGTATCCTTTGGACGCTTCTTACCTCTCGAACGGGGTCTTTCCGGTGATTCCTCGCTTAAACGAGCACTAGCAGGCTCTCGAATAAGCTTCCCGTCATCAATACTACTCGATCGACCAATAAACCCATTCGATCGAGCAGTTTCTCCTTCAAAATCAGTCGATCGAGTTAAATTCCCACTCGATCGATCAACTCCACTTTCTGCGTCACTCGATCGAGTAGAATAACTACTCGATCGACCAGTCTGATCTTCCTGTTCACTCGATCGAGTGGGAAAACCACTCGATCGAGCACTTTCGCCTTCAGTTCTGCTTGATAGACCACCTGTAATCAGTCGATCGAGCACTTGCTTTGCCGTGATCTTATTTTCTTCGTCAGAACACTGTTCACCATCAGTTTTAGCCTTCCTCGAGTCTGATTTCAACACTTTAGGTCCTTCACAAGAAAGGCCGCTTCTCAATTCTATCAGATTTACCGTCTCATGTGGATTCTTCTCGTTTTGAGTCGGTAAATGGCCCTGCTTTCTCAGGATTGATTCACGGCTAGTTGGGCAACTTGAGTCTCAAGTGCCTTTATGGACGCGTCCTTTTGTTGATCACTTGAGTTTCTTTGTTGATCACTCAGCTGAAACTGGTTTGTAAGGGCTTGCATCATGGACTTAAGCTCACCAATTTCACTCACCCCACCGGAAGATGATGCACCGTGATTAGGAGGATTGAAGGACGGAGGCTTCTGATAGCCTTGTTGATTCTTATGTGGAGGAATATACGGCTGCTGCTGGTTCGGAGGAGCAGTAGGATTGAGCACATTTTGACTACTCCACCTCAAATTGGGATGGACGTTCAGCTCGTAATAAGTGTTGTTCTGCCTGTAATGTTGAAAGGCAGCACAAGACTCAAAAGGACTAGGACAGTTATCTGAAACATGTCCCTCAGCTCCACATCTTCTACAGACGAAAGGACCGTCTCAAACAGCATTTACCTGATACATCCCTCCTTTTGAAGCTCCTCCCAACTCATATTTATCAAATCTTGCAGTGACAGCTTCAAGTGCAGCTACAGAAGGAGATTCAGCACTCCTCCTTTGATTCCCTCTGGAATTCCCATACTCAGCTTTATGGGTGGCTAAGTTATCAATGATCTTCCACCCCTTAGTCTCTCCCATATTCTCGGCAAATCGGCCACTAGCTGTAGCATCCAAAATAGCCCTCTGATCGTCATACAGCCCGTTATAGAACTGATTGCATAGACTCCACTTTTCGAAACCATGGTGCAGAATGGTTCGCACCAACTTCTTGAAACGGACCCATGCCTCATAAAAGTTCTCATCAGGCCCCTGTTTAAAGCTCGTGATCTGAGCTCTAATGGCATTAGTCTTCGAGGCAGAAAAGTACTTCTTGTAAAATGCCAAAGCCAGTGAATTCCAGTCAGTTATCCCATGAGCAGCCCGGTCCAAATCCCTATACCACTCCCTTGCAGCATCGTGGAGTGAGAAGATAAACATGGTTTCTTTTATCTGATCCGGGGTCACGCCAGTTGGTGGGGGTATGGAGCAGCAATAATCGATAAAGGTCTCCATGTGCTTAGCTGCATCTTCATTTGCAGCTCCCCCGAACTGGTTCCTCTCAACCAAGTTGATATAAGAAGGCTTCGGTCCGAATTTTCTTGCCTCCCCTGGTAGTACAAATACCTTATAGAGATTCGCAGTTGTCGGCTCAGAGTGACTGGCAATAGTTGCTTCTTCGGCCATTTCTGGAAAGTCCGGAGAAGTGACGGTTTCAACTGATGAAGTAGAAACTGGAGAGCAAGGTGGATCCTCCTCGAAAAGCTCATTCTCGTAAAAGCTAGAATGAGAACTAGGCTCTTCCTCTGACTGTTGGTCTTGAAATAATCTCCTCCTTGCGCGCAAGGTTCTCTCAATCTCAGGATTGAATGGTTAGTTCACCACCCTATGACCTGCGCATAAGAAGAAACTACAAATAGAATATAAGAATAGGTTAAGGAACGGACGCCCCTTAAACTAAAAGAAAGACTAAAAATAAACAACTAATAATTTAAACAATTGGCTCCCCGGCAACGGCGCCAAAAGTTGACACGGCTATCGTGTACCCTGTCAAAGATAAAACCTAACGGTCTCAACTAAAATGTAGCAGAGGCAGTCGAGTATCGAATCCACAGGGAGGTAATGTAATTATCAGTTGCCCAATTCTAGTCCTAAAGTAACAACTGGGGGGTTTTGTTTGAATTGGTTTCTAAACTACGAGATTGAGGGAAAGAGAAATAAAGATAAGAGTAGTAAGACAAGATAAAGGTTTAAACTATCAAGAGAGAAGGGACATGTCTCAGCTGTAAATGATTCAGACGAACTAATGTGAGACGGATGTTGAAAGGTCCTTTCGGTCCACTTTTTATCCTAAATTATCACTAACTTAACTTTCATCCTCATTAGGGTAGTCTACTGTTCATAACAGGCCTATTTAATCCAATCTTTCGATCTAGGATTAATTTTAGCTAGATTAAAGGGTGACATAGAAGCGTGCACTCAACTAAGTCGAATAAATACAATTAAATTGCTATGGTGACAGGGTCTCACAATTAAATCATCTAATTCATTTACTACATCGTCACATTTCTACCGCAGATCCCCTAATCCCAACATGAAAGGGGTTTAGCTACTCCTATTGCTAATTAAACTAACAACAATTAAATTCCCAGCAGTAAACATTATGAAATAAACAATAAATTGCATAAAAGAAAATTAGGGCAGAAGGATAATCGAAGTAAACAAGCAATTAAAAACAAATAAATGATTAATTATTATTAAGAAGGAGAAAGGAATTACAATCCAATCGAATCCGGCGTAAAGAACACAAAATCCGAGTGAAAATAATCCCAAAGCAAGGTTACAGTGAAGAGGAATAATGTACGTAGCAAAGTTTAACAGTAGAGAGTTTGATAAAATAAAAGATAGCCCTAATTAACCTAGTAAAGCGTGCTTAAATAGCAAAATAAATAAGTTTAGCGAAATAAACATTCACGCGGGCTAATTAAAGCCCATAGTCATCAAAACCACTCGATCGAGTGGATTAAAACCACTCGATCGACCAATCCTCAGCCAAAACTACTCGATCGACCAGAAAGTTACTCGATCGAGTAGTTGGTCTTTCTGCAAGTCAAGGATCGAGTACAAAAGTGCTCGATCGACCATCTTAGGATGTAGAAACCACTTGATCGAGTGGGAAAACTGCTCCATCGAGTGTTTCATCTTCATTTCAGCTCAATTCCTTCACCGAATGCCTCGTAATGCGTGCAACAACGCATTCAAATGCAGTATCTCACTCTGGGACAATCCCGTCTCCTCTAAATGCATGCAAAAAGGATGAAAAAGGGTACGATTCCACTACTTTCGCGATCATTCCTACAAAAAGGACAAAATGCACCAAAGTAGCCAATTCGGGGCAAAATACCATAAAAACAGTATAAATATGCATAGAAATACGTGCTGAAATAGGCTAAAAAGACTATACATTAGGCACGTATCACATGTCAACCTATAGAAGATGAGCAATCCATCCTAGAAGACATCTTACAAGCTCAAGAGCAAGAGGAATTCGTCATGGAATTCGAGTGTGATGAGATTGATGAGAACAAAGAACAAGTTGAATATGCAATGAGAATGGAATGTCTAATGGAAATGGAGCAAATTCTCAATGAACCTTCAAAGGAGGAAAGTGAGGTACAAACCCCTACTTTAAAACCCCTTCCCCCAAATTTGAAATATGCTTACCTTGATGAATCAAAGACCAAACCCGTGATTGTTAATGATAGACTTGATGAAAACCAATTGGAAAAATTGCTTGATGTGTTAAAACAGAATGAAAAGGCTATAGTTTATAGTCTAGATGACCTTAAGGGGATAAGTCTCAACTTTTATATGCATAGAATTCATCTAGAGGAGGACCATAGACCTACCATCTAATCTCAAAGGAGATTAAACCCCCACATGCAAGTAGTTGTCAAGGGAGAGGTTATGAACTTACTTGATGCGGGAATCATATATCCCATATCGGACTCTTTCTGGGTTAGCCCTTTTCAAGTGGAACCTAAGAAAGGAGGTACCACGGTGGTGACAAACAAAAAGAATGAGTTAATACCCACAAGGAAGATCACCGGTTGGCGTATCTGTATTGACTATCGAAAATTGAATTCCGCTACAAGAAAGGATCATTTCCCCTACCATTCATTGACCAAATGCTTGAGAGGGTAGCCTCCAACAAATTCTTTTGTTACGTTGACAGGTATTCGAGATTCTTTCAAATCCCTATACACCCGGATGATCAATATAAGACCACCTTCACATGCCCTTATGGTACTTTTGCATATAGGAGGATGCCTTTTGGCTTATGTAATGCCCCCGCCACTTTCCAAAGATGCATGATGAGCGTCTTCTACGACTACCTAGAGACTATAATGGAAGTTTTTATGGATGATTTTAGCGTTTATGGAAAGGACTTTGACTCATGTTTGCATAATCTTTCTCTTGTATTGCAAAAATGTGAAGATGTTAGTCTTGTTTTAAATTGGGAAAAGTGTCACTTCATGGTCAATGAAGGAATTGTTTTGGGTCATTTAATCTCGAAAAAGGGCATCGAGGTCGATAAAGCTAAGGTTGAGGTGATAGAGAAACTCCCACCTCCCGTGAATGTTAGAGGGGTGAGAAGTTTTCTCGGTCACGCGGGTTTCTATCGCCGTTTCATAAAAGATTTTTCAAAAATAGCGAAACCCCTCACTCAACTCTTACTTAAAGATGCCCAATTCCATTTCACTGATGAGTGTGTTGAAGCCTTTAATAGAATCAAGGAAGCACTAATATCGACACCGATCATTCAACCTCCAAATTGGGAACTACCGTTCGAGATTATGTGTGATGCTAGTAACTACGCCGTTGGAGCGGTTCTTGGCTAACGGGTAGGAAGAGCTCTTCATGCCATCTATTATATAAGCAAGACTCTTGATCCCTCCCAAGTGAACTATGATACCACCTAGAAAGAGCTTCTTGCCATTGTCTATGCTTTGGACAAATTTCGTTCCTACTTACTTGGATCCAAAGTGATTGTCTTTTCGGATCACCGTGCTCTCCGGCACCTCTTGATAAAGAAGGAGGCCAAACCAAGGTTGTTAAGATGGATTTTGCTTCTTCAAGAATTCGACATGGAGATAAGAGACAAGAAAGGAGCCGAAAATGTAGTGGCGGATCACTTGTCAAGGATCCGGTTTCATGATGAACAAGGAGAATCACCGATCAATGACTCATTTCCCGACGATATCTTAATGGCCATTCAAACACAACTTGAAAGGCACATCACCCCATGGTTTGCTGATTATTCCAACTATATCATTGGAAGAGTACTCCCTCCAAATTTGAACTACAACCAAAGGAAGAGGTTCTTATTCGAAGTAAAGAGGTACTTTTGGGATGACCCAAACCTCTACAAAGAGTGTAGTGATGGGCTCTACCGGAGATGCATCCCTCAATGGGAAGTCCAAGGAATCTTGGAAGGATGTCACTCATCACCCTACGGTGGGCACCATGGTGCAAGGAGAATCATTGCAAAAATCCTTCAATCGGGATTCTATTGGCCTACAATGTTCCAAGACACGAGGGAATTCATCATTCATTGTGATACTTGTCAAAGAACGGGGAATATCTCTTGGAGGAATGAAATTCCACAAAGGGGCATACAAGAGGTGGAGATCTTCGATGTTTGGGGGATCGACTACCAAGGTCCGTTTGTGACATCCAATGGGAATAAGTATATCCTTGTGGTCGTAGATTACGTCTTAAAGTTGGTGGAGGCAATTGCCACTCCAAACGATGATGCAAAAACGGTCACCAAGCTCATCAAGAAAATAATCTTCCCAAGATTTGGAGTTCCTAGAGCAATCATAAGTGATGGAGGAACGCATTTCCATGAAAAGAAACTCGCATCCCTTTTGACCAAGTATGGTGTTCAACATAGAACCGGCTTGGGATATCATCCTCAAATAAGCGGTCAAGTTGAAATTTCGAGTAGAGAGATCAAGCAAATTCTTGAGAAAGTGGTGAATAAAACCCGGAAATATTGGAGCACAAAGCTTGATGACGCTCTTTGGGTTTATAGGACGGCCTATAAGACTCCCATAGGAGCCTCCCCTTAAAAGCTTGTCTATGGAAAAGCATGCCACTTGCCAATCGAATTGGTGTACAAAGCTTTTTGGGCAATCCGAGCCCTTAACCTTGATCTCAAATTAAGTGGTCAAAAGAGGATGATTCAAATTTAAGAGTTGGAGGAATTCCGACTACAATCTTATGAGAATTCCAAGATCTACAAGGAAAAGACAAGATTGCTCGATGACAAGAGGATTAAGCAAAAAGCCTTGCACAAAGGGGATAAAGTCCTTCTATTCAATTCCCGTTATCGACTCTTTCCCGGGAAGTTGAACTCTAGATGGATGGGTCCCTATGTGATCACCGAGGTTGGAAAATATGGGGATTTTGAAATCAAGGCGGAAGATGGAAGCAAACTCAAGGTCAATGGTCAAAGATTGAACCCATATTACGAGGGAGCATTTATTGGGGAGGTCGAGGTCACCTTCCTTGGGCCCCCTCATCCTTGAAGGAATCATCAAAGGGAGAGTTTGGTGGAGTCCTCCCTAAACCACCACTTGTAAATATACTAACCCTCTAACTTGTATTTATAATTTTGTTGCATTCCCTTTATCATAAACATAAATTCTTTCCATGAGAGTAAGTTAGGGAGGGTCACTAATGAATTTTGAATGAAGGAAGGAACCAATTTTCAAGTGTGGGGAAGCTTTTATCGGAGTCAAGGAAATCAAAAGAAATCCACAGCAAGTAACGCGAGCATCCATAAAGAGAATCCGCTCGGATTGTACAAAGACGTCCATATCTTGGAGAATCCGCTCGTCCTGTTGGGATCCGAGCGTCTGAATAGGAATCCACTCGTCTTTTTGCCAGTGCAAAATAAGAAAAGTTCCTGTCACAGAATCCTCCCGTCTTTGGGAAAAGACGCTCGTCCTGCTCCAGAAAAGACGCTCGTCTTGGGCTCGATCCGCTTGTCTTGGCTACGTCAATTTTTTTCAAAAATTCGCTGTAAGACAATCTGAGCGTCTTCCCTGGAATCCGCTCATCCCAGAATGACAGAATCCGAGCGTCTTGTGCCCGAGTCCGCTCGTCTTCCTGCGGTCTTCATTCCCGATTTTTCCCAATTTTAATTCACCCCACCACACAATTTGTGACACATCACCCTTCCTTCCACTTGTATTATAAAAACCCACCTCCTTATGACTCCAAAGCATATCCCAAACACTCTTTTATTCCACAAAATCAAAAAGCCCCAAATTTCTAGGGTTTCAAAAGCAACATTCAATCCACAAAGAGCATCTTCATACTTTAACAAATCAACAAAATCCAACTAAACAATCAAAGAATGGCACCAAAGGAATCTTCCTTTGGGGATAGAAGAAGACCAAGAGTAAGAGGAAGCTCTTCTACCTCCCACATCAACACCTTAAGAAGGGACCATGAAGAAATTGTGGATCTTACAAGGCTTGATTACTTCTCAAATGTTGAATTCGTCAATGATGTGCAAAGGCTCGTTTTTCACCGGCTTCTTCGTAAGAACATTCTCCCTACTAAGTTTTTATGTCATAGAACTTTAAAGAAACTTGGGATTTATCATCAAATGGAAGCTATTTTTGAAGTGTTTGGTCTCTCTACCCTTTTCCACATGAACGAGCAAACTTACCGATCCCTTGTGCTTGAATTTTTAAGCTTCTTGAAAATCACAACCTTGAATAGAACGATATTCATAGAATTTAGGTTGGAGAGTGTTTCAAGAATGATGACTCTAGTGGAATTTGCTAAATGTGCTTGGTCTCGATGTCTCGCCTACCCGGACATCAAAACCAAAGAGATATAGTGTTGCACCCCTATTGAGGGCCATGACCGGCCGAGATTTCATGTACATCAAGGAGTGTCTAGCTTTCCACATTCAAAATCCTATTTTGAGACTTACTTACCGGTTTCTTTCCGGGACTCTACTTGCTCGCCGAGACCCGACAATAGTGAATGAACTTGACCTTGTGTTCATGGAGTCATATCTCGATATCCAAGGAAGGGGTGGGTACCACTTTAATGCGCCTCTTGTGCTACTAGAAAAGTGGGCAAAGTTTAGGAACGGTGATGATGATGGGACGAAACACATTGTTAATGGAGGGCTCATTACAAAGATTGCAAAGCATTTCAATCCAAAATTTAATGAGAATAATGAGTACACTCCTCTTACTGGGAACACAAGGATAAATGAAGACCTTCTTCTTGTACATCATCATTGGATAACCCTTGAGGGGGTTGATAAAAGGGTCAAGTGAATAACAAAAGGAAGTGATCCAATCTACCTACCAATGACCGGACTACCAAGAATCTCACCAAGAAGGGGACCTTTATCACCAATCCCATCCTACCTCATCCCTCCAAACCCAACCCAAGCAAGGCAAGCACCACCACCTCCAAATCCCCAACAACAACAACAACAAGATCAACAACCACAAGATGAGAAAATCAAAGTGCCTCCCTACCCTTTCCCATATAAACCGTACAACCACCCTAACCCCTTTATCCTCCCCCGTGATGACTTTGTAACGAGAATTCTACAAGATTTGCACTTCCGACAATATGAAGCTACCGTGGATAATTATTATGCACTCTACCCTCAATACCACGATATGATTCAAAGGGGGAAGATTAGTGACGAGGGAGCATTTCCCTCTTGGGCACAAATGGATTTACTCTTCCTAAATTCGGAGAGGGCAAATGAAGAGGAAAACGGGCGACAAGAGGAAGGAAGAGACAAATCTTGCGGTGGGGACACGGTGGAGCTTGGTAGCGAAGAGGATGAGTTCATGGACCCGAATACAAGTGATGCATCCAAGGAAATGTGGGATAGTGATATAGAAGAAGATGACGACGATCTCTAGAGGATCACTTCATAGCTAGATGGAGCGGGCGTGAGGCACCCATCTCAAAGCTTAAGTGAAGTTTCCTCATCTCCTCTCTTTATTTTCAATTTTCATGCAAGAAGTTTATGTTTTGTTAACTTGTACAATATTTGACTTTGTCTTTGGTTGGAGAGTCCTAGCAACATGAGGACTAACACCTCGGCCCCATTGAGGTGTTCTTATTTCATTGTTCCCGTTTTGAAAATCCAAAATGACAATTTAGTTTCATGCATTGCATCTTGTGTGCATAAACTACCCCATATTTTACGACATTAGAAATAATGTCTATCTCGGTTTGGGGAAGTACATGCATACGCAACGGGAGTTAATCTAAATTACGCTCTCCGTCATAAACAAAAACCCATGCATCATGTAGTATAGATTAGTGTAGCTTGCATTTAGTATAGAATTCATGTATCAATGCTTGCATAATTTCCCATCATTTTGGCCATCGAGGACAATGCCCATATTAGTGTGGGGATGGGGAATTCTAACTTAACTTTTATTCAAAAACCCAAAAAAAAAATCAATCAAAAGGTTTCGAAAAATAAAAAAAATTGAAAACTTTAAAAATCCAAAATCAAGTTCATTTCCTTTGTAGTGTAGACTTGTATATAATGTTGTATATATTTTATTTGTTCTATCATTTTTCACATTGATCGACTACGCCACATCCGAGACATGAGGATATTGAAGACCGCATGGTATGATCTTTCCAATCTCCTTATTCCTCTTTATGTTAATGACTATGTCGCTTTATTTTGATTGATGCGGTATAATAATGTGAATTTAAGACTTGCTTTTAGATCATATGGCATATTAGTTGGTAGAATCATTTGCATTAGGATGTTTATATGTTAGTTGCATCATGGCATGTAGTTGCATGTTAGAAAAATTTTGCGAAACCGTCTACTTGGGAAGCATGACAAGTGTATATAGGCCCTAGTAGATGCTTTTTATTCTTAATACTTTGCTTGTTATAATACTTGTAAAACACCCTAGGATGTGTCATGCTAGTATCCTTTGACCCATGGATTAAGGCCTAGTCAAGAGTACCTTGTGGTGTGATAACTCCTTGGCTACCGTTTATTCCAAGGTGACCCTTGAAACCATGCATCCATCATCCATGTTCTACCACATTTTTGTCATCTAAGGGAATGGGCACAAAAAGAAATTGATTTGAGTTCAAGAAATGAAATGAAAAGTGAAAGAAAGTTTGCAAAATGCATCAAATGAAAAGAGGAGCAAAAATAGACTCCTAATGCTTCAAATATAAGGCACCCTCACTACATATGGGGTGACTTTTAAAATATTCAAAAGAAAATGCAAAAAGTCAAAAAGTTGTCAAGTGTTGAAAAGCCAAACATCAAAGAAATGGCAAAAGAAAGTGTTCTCAAATGTCAAATGCCACAAGAAATTGGGGGGAAAAACAAAAACAAAAGCAAACTCCAAAAATGAAACTCAAATATCTATTGATCCCTTTATCTATCGTATGCATTTTTGTGCATGGTAGAGAGGGGACGACCCTTCTTCTTGTCTAGGAAAGATGGGGAATTCCGCGATCCTCCAGTGTTTCTAACACCATAGGGAGTCTACTCTTGACAAAATCATTTAACAATTGAGGACAAAGGTACCCTATCTTGACACAATTTGGAGGTGATTTATTGGTATCCTTCTAGGCTTAGTAGTTTGAAGAAATTGCATCTATGAAGGAGTGTGTACCCTTGAATTGCTTCCCTTGTAGATAATTTCCGCTACTTAGATGAGGAAAGTGGCTATTCTTTTGTAGATGCATGCATTACTTGATTTTGTGTGCTTAATGTTTGGATGTGTCGCCATTTTGGCAAGGCCCACCTTGCTTTGCAAGAAGGCATCCTACCTCATGGTTGTCTTGTTGTGAGTTGAAGGGGCGGAGTGAGATCCGCTAATTGTCTCATATCGGCTATGCTATTAGGTTAGTTTAAATAACGGTCCTAGTCTTTGTCACCTCTTTACTCGAGACGAGCAAAGGTTCGGTTTGGGGATATTTGATGTGACCATAATTAGAGCATATTTAGTCCCCGAATTAGTCTTGTTCCCATGCTTTTTAGTGCATATTTGGGTCATTTATTGTCTTTAGTCCTTTGTTTTGCATATTCTTTGAGGTTTTGTTTCCTTGGTAAGGAAGGAGTGCAAACCTTGCATTTTCATGGCAAAATGAAGCTAAATTGATTGAATTCAATGACCAAGCATCAAAGAGAAGACAAGACTAGAAGGCCTTTGTACATACTATAGTAGATGGGCAATGAGGAGAAAAGATCCTTGCATCCCCGAGGAAATCCTCAAGGATTCTATGAAGAAAAAGGACGAAAAGAAGAAAGAAAGTAGCTGTAAGACAATCCGAGCGGATTGTCCACAATCCGCCCGTCCAACAAGGGCAATCCGAGCGTCTTCCCCCAGTGGAAGCCCGTCCAGAAACACCTGAATCCGCCCGTCCACCACCACAATCCGCCCGTCCAGAATCTCCACAATCCGCCCGTCCCGTGCCCTGGACGCTCGGATTGCCTATCAGCCATTTCGTCTTCTACAAGCTTCATGGAAGGATGCGCATATTTTTCTAAGACCGGAAAAAAGGAGACCAGAGTCTCCCTTGAGACCGGTGATTCCTCAAGGACTTAATCGTCATTTAAGCCCTTAGTAAACCCTAATTTATGTAACTAATCCCCACTATAAATACCCCATTAGGCTAATTAGAAGAGAATGTTCTTCTTAGCAATCTCTAGTGTAGTTAATATCAATCAAATCTCTCTTTAATCTTGTAATCAACATTTAATCAAGTCTTAATACAAGTTTCATTTCTTTAATCTCTCTCTTGTTCATCTTTCATTTTGGGTAATTGAAGATTATTTGGGTTATTATTGGGAGATTGACAACCTTCCAATCAATCATCAAGTACTTCTATTATTCTTTGCTTTATTATTGGAATCATTAGTAGGTATAATTCTCTTAATCCCTTTTTACTTATAGTTAATATTTATCATTTATTTATCATGTTTCACTTTGTTGGTAAGATTGACAACCTTGCTAGCATGTTCAACATGATAATGAGTGAGTAGTTTCCTTAGCTAGGGTTAATGGGTAATTAGGGGAAACCAACATGGGGGATGATTCATGCTTAAATTAATATGTTTTCATAGTTTATTTGCTTGCTTGTTTTGATCTCAACTTATGCACATGTTATGTTTGATGAAATGCGAGCCTATGAATCCTTGCATTTTTTACCCATCACCTATCTTTTCAATGAGATTTGTAAGACATAAACCAACTCGAGTCTCATTAGACCATGCATATAGTTGAGTAGGGAAGATTAAGTCGACTTGTAGGTGTTGTACAATCTAATCGATTCGCTCAGGACCCAAACTTTCCTAGGATTGTAAGACATAAACCAACTCGATCCATCACAACAATAATTGCTTGCTTATAATTTGAGAATATGTTTGTATGATCAATTCCCATGAATCCCCTATGACCCCATGACACCCTAGTGCCTTTTATCAATTATTTACACCCATTTTTAATCATCTTGCTTGTTTACTTTTATTGCTATTTAGTTTAGTGATCTTCTACTTCAAACCCCAAATTGTGACACCCTTAGACACCGCTAGTTGCAATTGAAAATCTCATCTCAATTCCCGTCCCTTGGGATCCGATCTTTACTTGCCTCTTTACTAATTGTAGGGTTGTTTGTGAAGTTATAAATTGTGTTTTGGTTTAGGTGCTCCTAACGACAAGTACCGAAAACTAAACCTCTATCGTGAGTACGACCACTTACATTTGGGTAAGTGAGATAATGGGTAAGAAGGGGCTATAATGAATCTGGAGATGTGGAGTTAGCAGCCAAGATAGCAACAACGGGTCCAAATTAGAAACACTTCCCAACTTCATACTCAAAATTTCAATACAGAACAGTGCTAAATTACAGCACACAACTCACTAACCATCATAAAATTGTTAACACCCCATAAGATACAAATAAAGCATGGGAGCGTAAATCACAACATAATATACTTTTGGCTCATGATTTTTCATAATATTTCTTTTTCTGTTTTTTCTCTTTCTTTTCACATTCTTGTTTTTCATTGTTCACAATTTTTTTGTCTTTTCATTCATATTTTCCATTCCCTTCAGCATTTCCACCAATCTTCTCAAACCAGATATGTAACCATATTGCAATGAAACATTCCCAACAGCTACTATTACTAGCTCGGCTAGGGTAGGCAAAATTATAGTTTGTAACTATATAGGACAAAATGGACAATTTAGCTATTTGGAGCTCATGGGTAGAATGAAATAAAGGGAACTGCCTCTCCTAACATGTGTCACCAACCACAGACCGACTGTATACAGGTATCAAGCAGACTGAATTCATGTTTATGCAAATTGATGTTACATACCTTATAGAAAGTACTACTCACATCCTATATATGAAATTGGTCATGAATGTCACAAGTTTATTAAGCTCTAACCTTAGAATGTAAATGTAGCTTGCCAATATATGAGTCAAGTCTATTCGTTCAGATAAAAGTGAAACAAAAACTCGTAGATTATGCACATTACCATGCCAACAGAATGTCAAGAATATGCAAGGTAAGGGTAAAGGGACTCAAAGAGCGTAGAAGTTCAATGTTCCGACTCAACCTACAACAACAACAACATCAGAGCCTTAATCCCAAAATTATTTGGGGTCGGCTGACATGAATCATCCTTTCGAACCGTCCATGGGTGAACGCACGCCTCAAAATGCGAATAAAAAAAGGGAAGATGAAGAACAAAAAGGGAGAACGAAAATGTAATGGAAAGTCAAGGTGAACTTAGGGGTTTTAAAATTGAATTCCGTCTTTCTTTTATAAAAACTTAAAATTTAAATCGAGAGAAAAGATTAAAACAATTTTTAAAACGAAAGAGAGTTAAGGATCCGGAATGAACCAGGTAAAATCTATAAGAAAGTGGTTGTTGAAAAAGTGTGTAAAAAGGAGAGGAAAATAAATAAATTAATTTCTTTAAATTAAATAAATAAATAAATAAATAAAAACACTAAATCTGTCAAAAAACATCAAATACTAAAAATCCACATGTATCCTTTCCCTCCATTGTGCCCTCTCCGTCACCATACTCTCCTCAAGCCCCAGAACTCTCATATCGTGCTCTATCACTCTCAACCATGTCTGTCTCGGTCTTCCTCTGCCTCTAGGGGCCTTTTCTGTACACCAAGTCTCCACCTCCTAATCAAAAGGCGTCCATAGGTCTCCTTCTCACATGGCCAAACCATCTTAGTCGGTTTTCCATCATCTTGTCCTCTATTGGCGCCACTTTTACCTTTTCCCTAATCACCTCATTCCTTAACCGATCTTTCCTTGTATGTCCGCACATCCACCTCAACATTCGCATCTCCGCCACACTCATCTTTTGAATGTGACAATGTTTCACGGCCCAACACTCGGAGCCGTAAAGTAGGGCAGGCCTAATTGCCGTGCGATAAAATTTTCCCTTTAATCTTTGGGGCATATCTTAATCGCATAGAAACCCTGAAGCACTCTTCCATTTCAACCATCCCGCTTTAATTCTGTGAGCCACATCTCCGTCTAACTCCCCATCTTTTTGAATAATAGATCCTAGATAACTGAAGAAATCCGAACCCTCAACAACATTCCCATCGAAAATAATACTCCCCGCCTATGTCGATCTCAACCCCGCCACCTTAGTGAACTGACACTTCAAATACTCAGTCTTACTCCTGCTCAGCCTGAACCCACAAGTCTCTAAAGTCTGCCTCCACAATTCCAACTTTCTCTCCACCCCCTCTTTTGTCTCATCAATCAACACAATATCATCAGCAAACATCATACACCAAGGGATGTCGTCCTGAATATCCCTTGTCAACTCATCCATAACTATAGAAAAGAGAAAAGGACTAAGTGCGGAACCTTGATGCACCCCGATGGTAATAGGAAATTATTCCGTTCTCCCAACATTAGTGCGAACACTTGCACTAGCCCCCTCATACATGTCCTTTATGAGGTCAATATATTTTCGCGACACACCCTTTCTCGCCAAAACCCACCAAAGTACTTCTCTTGGTACCCTATCATATGCCTTTTTCCAAGTCAATAAAAACCATATGCAAATCCTTCTTCTTATCCCGATGGTATTCCATCAACTGTCTCATGATAAAAATCGCATCCATAGTCGATCTCCCGGGCATAAATCCAAATTGGTTTTCCGAGATGTTTACATATCTCCTAAGCCTTTGCTCGATTACCCGCTCCCATAACTTCATTGTATGACTCATAAGTTTAATTCCCCGATAATTGGAACACTCTTGGAATTCACCTTTGTTCTTGTACAAAGGGACAAGAGTGCTTTTCCACCAAGCCGATGGCATCTTGTTGCTCCTCCAAATCTTGTTGAAGAGCCTGGTTACCCATTCAATCCCTTTCTCCCCGAAGCACCTCCAAACTTCTATGGGTATACCATCTGGTCCCTCTGCTTTCTTTGACCCCATCTTCCTTAACGCCTTTCTAACTTCACTCTTTTGTATTCTACGCACAAATTCCCGATTAACCATGCTTGGTGTTACCTCAACATCCCCAAAACCTTGTTCCTGATGTCCATTGAATAAATTATCAAAGTAAGAACTCCATCTAGCCTTTATTTCATTATCCTGAACCAGAACCTTGTCGTCCATATCTTTCACACACCTAACTCTCCCAATATCTCTCGTCTTTCGGTCTCTTATGCGAGCCAGTTTATAGATATCCTTCTCTCCTTCTCTCGTGTCCAACCTGGCATACACTTCTTGGTTAACTTTTGCCCTCGCATCCCGTACGGCCTTTTTAGCGGCTCGTCTAGCCTCCTTGTACTTTTCAAAGTTCTCATCACTCATGCATTTCCCCAGAACCTTATAGCATTCACGTTTAGTCTTTATCGCTTGTCTCACCACATCGTTCCACAAAGATGTGTCCTTACTTGATGGTCTATTCCCTTTAGATTCCCCTACCACCTCCCTCGCCAAATACTTTACAACATGGTCCAATTTATCCCACGTTGCATCAATATCTTTCTCCTCGCAATCCGACCAAATATCGCTACTTCCAACCTTATCCAAAAACGCTTGTTGGTTTCCCCCTTGTAGCTTCCACCACTTGATCCGTGCCTCACCGATTATCTTTCTCTTCCTCAAGTCTCTCTTACCCCGAAAATCAAGAACCACTAGTCTATGTTGTGTTGCGGCACTTTCCCCGGGTATGACCTTGCAATCGGTGTACTCTTTCCTCCACACATTCCTTACCAAAAGGAAGTCAATTTGACTAGCATTACCTCCACTTCTATAAGTCACCAAATGAGAATGTCTTTTTTCGAACCAAGTGTTCATTATACCCAAGTCATATGCCAAAGCAAAATCCAATATGTCACTTCCTGCTTCATTTCTCTCCCCGAACCCAAAACCCCCATGAATGTTCTCAAAGCAAACTCGACTAGTACCCACATGCCTATTGAGGTCACCACCGATGATCAATTTCTCTCCAATAGGGACTCGTTCTACAACCTCTTCCAAATCTTCCCAGAAGGCTCGTCGAAAAGAAGCATCCAAACCTACTTGAGGGGCGTAAGCACTTATAACCGTCACCACCTCATCTCCGACTACAAGCTTAATACTCATAATCCTATCACTCTTTCTCGATACTTCTACCACATCATCAATGTAATCTTTATCAATGACAATACCCACTCCATTACGACTTTTGTCTTTACCCGTGTACCAAAGCTTATAACCCCATGGCGCTATAACCCTTGCTTTATCTCCGACCCACTTTGTCTCTTGTAGACACACTATATGCACTCTCCTCCTTTTCATAACCTCCCCTACCTCAGCTAATCTCCCTGTCAAAGAGCCAACATTCCAAGTACCAAATCGTAACCTACTACCCTTCCTAAAGTCATGTCCTGATTTCTTTACCCGCTTTTGGCCATGCTTCCTAGATCCAAACCTATTTGACACCACACCCATACTTCGAGGTGGCGCGCCGCTTTTGGGCGACGACCTAACAACCCTTGCATATTTTTCACTACACCCGGGTCTAGAAGATGTAGCGCACCCTTGCCTATTTGACACCACCCCCAGATGTAAAGATGGCACGTCGCTTCCGGGCGACGACCTAGCAACCCTCACATACTTTTCACTACACCCGGGTCTAGGATGTGCAGCGCGTCGCTTCTGAGGAGACGCCCCAACGATATTCAAATTCCGATTCATGTCCATAAAATGTGACTAAGTTTTTATGCTGGCTGCCACAGACCTACCGCAACCCTCCTCCTTTATCCGGGTTTGGGACCGGCAGCGAATGCCCGAAAACACTCACAGGCGGAGTTAATGTTCCGACTCAACCTAATTGTAGAAATATACGTAAATTTTTTTTTTTGAATTTTTATGGTTTTTTTTCAAAATAGAACAACAATGCATGCAAAAATAAAGAAACGTGCAAACTAAAATACAATAAAACTTGCAGACACGGATATGGATGCATACCTCACCAAACCAAACTGTACAATGTCCTCATTGTACCAAAAATAGGGAAAGAAATGCAAACTAAAGAGAAAAGGAGAACGGGAGTCAAAAAACTTACCAGACAACGTAAAGGCGGGACCTCCTCAAACCGACCATGAAGATGGGCGGTCACATATAGCCAAGTAGCGTCGCAGTAGGCGAGAAACAATAGCATAACTCGATCGAGAGGTTCAGAGAAGTTCGATCGAGTAGATAAGGTGGCGGAAGTGCTCGATCGAGAGGATAGGGTGCTCGATCGAGAAAAGTGGATTTGCAGGGATTCGATCGAGAGCAGCAGATGCTCGATCGAGTAAAAATTCCAGCCAAAGTGTTCGACCGAGTGAGAAAACCACTCGATCGAGCCAATTACCTGCAAAATCGCACAAAAGCAGTACAAGACTAACACGAGTGGCACAAGTTCAGCATTTTCTGATAACAAAAGTTTAAACACACAACAGAAAATAAAATAAAAAGTTCAAACGAAAGTATAACAAAACAGTCTGGGTTGCCTCCCGGATAGCGCAATTTTAAGAGTTCCCGCACGACCTTTCTGGCTTCAATTAGCTGGCTCATCAGGGTTGTCGAAGTACAGGACTTCAACTCGGTTATCCGCATCATTTGCCTTATGATAATGCTTCACATATTGTCCATTGACCTTGAACTTTTGACCTTCGGAACACTCTAATTCAACGGATCCAAATTTAGTGACAGCTGTCACTGTATAAGGTCCACTCCACCTGGACTTCAGCTTGCCAGGAAATAAGCGCAGTCGGGCATTAAACAGTAACACCTTCTGCCCGACATAAAATTCTCGAGGTATGATCCGTTTGTCGTGCCATATCTTCGTCTTCTCTTTGTAGATGCGTGAGCTATTATAGGTATTTAGCCTAAACTCTTCCAGATCATCTAGCTGCAATAAACGGTTCTGACCACACAACTTAGGATCAAAGTTATGTTCACGAATAGCCCACCAAGCCTTACACTCTAACTTAACAGGTAAATGACAGGATTTCTCATAAACTAACCGATATGGTGATGCACCAATCGGTGTTTTAAAGGCAGTCCTATAAGCCCATAATGTGTCTTCCAGTTTAAGACGCCAATCTTTCCGTGATTTAGAAACTACCTTAGCTAAAATCTCTTTAATCTCTCGATTAGAGACCTCAACTTGCCCACTAGTTTGGGGATGATACCCCAAACCGCGCCAGTGTTGGACACCAACCTCAGACAAAATAGAAGTTAGTTTCTTTTCCTTAAAATGCATTCCCCCATCACTAATGACGACCCTAGAGACACCAAACCGGGGAAAGATAATCTTTTTGAACATCTTAATCACGGTCTTGGCATCGCAATTAGGTGAAGCAATCGCCTCCACCCACTTAGACACATTATCGACAGCTACCAAGATATACCTATTACCTTTGCTAGACGGGAAGGGCCCTTGGAAATCGATGCCCCAGACATCAAAAACCTAGACCTCTAGGATACCATTTTGAGGCATCTCATGTCTGTTAGAAATATTCCCGGAGCATTGGGTAGCATCACAAGCTGAAACAAAGACCTTAGCATGAGCAAACAAAGTAGGCCTGTAAAAACCAGACTGAAGTACCTTAGCCACGGTGCACGATGGACAGTGGTGACCACCATAAGAGGATGAATGACAGCCCTCCAAGATTGCCTTGGTCTCCCACTGCAGAATACACCGTCTGTAGAGACCGTCTGCGTACTCCTTAAATAAATAAGGATCATCCCAGTAGTACTGCTTAGCGTTATAGAGAAAACGCTTCCTCTGCTGATAAGAAAGGTTAGGTGGCAGCGCGCCACTAATAGCATAATTAGCTAAATCTGCATACCAAGGGTCATGGTTAATAACAGAAGACAAAACGACAAATAAAGAGTCATCGGGAAAAGAATCATCAATAGGTAAGGAATCTTCTCCCTCTTGCTGTGATAGTCGCGACAGATGATCAGCTACAACGTTCTCAGCACCGTTTTTATCTTTGATATGCAAATCAAACTCCTGAAGAAGGAGTATTCAGCTCAACAACCGTTGTTTAGCTTCCTTCTTAACAAGAAGGTGCCTCAGCGCTGCATGGTCAGTAAAAACAGTAACTTTTGACCCTATGAAATAAGAACGAAATTTTTCTAGTGCATAAACAACAGCTAACAGCTCTTTCTCAGTGGTGGTGTACTTCACTTCAGCCTGATCCTGAGTGCGGCTCGCATAGTATATTGCATTCAAGGCTTTGTCTTTCCTGTGGCCTAGCACCGCTCCTAGTGCATAGTCACTGGCGTCACACATAATCTCAAACGGCAAGTCCCAGTTGGGAGGCTGTATAATCGGCGCCAAAATCAAGGCCTGCTTCAACCTGTTAAAAGAATAAAGACATTCATCAGTAAATACAAAGGGGCATCCTTAAGCAACAGCTATGTAAGTGGTTTAGGAATTTTTAAAAAGTCCTTGATAAACCGGCGATAAAAGCCAGCATGACCAAGGAAACGACTTACTCCTTTGACATTAACAGGAGGACGTAATTGCTAAATCACTTGCACCTTTGATTTGTCAACCTCAATGCCTCTGTCAGAAACTAAGTGCCCTAAGACAACTCCCTCGTTGACCATAAAGTGTCACTTCTCCCAATTAAGCACAAGATTAACCTCAATGCAGCGCTGCAACACCTTATCAAGGTTAGACAGACAGTTAGCAAAGTCACTTCCATAGACACTAATGTCGTCCATAAAGACTTTCATAATAGACTATATACTCAGAAAATATCCCTATCATGCACCTTTGTAAGGTAGCAGGGGCATTACATAAACCAAAAGGCATCATGCGATAAGCAAAAACACCCCAATGATAAGTAAAAGTAGTCTTTTCCTGATCATTTGGATGAATAGGGATCTGAAAGAACCCCGAGTATCCGTCTAGATAACAGAAAAATTTATGAGAAGCGAACCTTTCTACCATTTGATCAATGAAAGGAAGGGGAAAGTGATCTTTCTTTGTAGCGGCATTCAGCTGTCTGTAGTCTATACACATCCGCCAACCAGTTACTACCGTAGTTGGTATCAACTCGTATTTGTCATTCTTGACCACAGTAGTCCCTCATTTCTTAAGAACTACCTAAACTGGACTCACCCACTAAGAATGACCAACAGAATAGATAATACCTGCATTAAGTAGCTTCATTACCTCAGCCATCACAACATCCTGCATCTTCTGATTCAGTCGGCGCTGACCCTGTCTGCAAGGCTTGTGATCTTCCTCAAGCTCAATTCTATGAATACAAATGTCGGGACTAATGCCCTTAATGTCATCCAATGAATAACCCATAGCCTTCCTGTTTTTCTTAAGCACAGTGAACAAGGCGGTCAGCTGATCATCATCAAGTTTAGCACTAACAATGACTGGATATTACTCTATATCATCTAAGAAAGCATATTTAAGATGAGAAGGAAGAGGCTTACGCTCAGGTACCTTTACCTCTATGGCGCAAAGAGTACTGAGCATTTGTTCCACTCTCTCTCCTTCAGCGTCGGTGAGTTCACCCTCATCTAAAGAGGCCTCAAGCAAATCCAACACTGCATCATTGTTATCTGGGTTATCTGCAGACTCATCTAAAATCATCAAAGCTTCTAGGGGGTCCTTTATAAAAGAACCCGACCAGAAGTAATAAACAGACTCGTCAACAATATCGACAGAATAGCAAGTATTCTCTATCATTGGCCGACCAAGTGTACTGAGTAGACTAAAAGTTATTGCGTCATCCCCTACTGAAAGAGACAAACGCCCTTGTTTGACATCAATAATGGCCCCAGTTGTACATAAGAATGGTCTTCCTAGTATAATTGGGGCCTGGGTATCCTCAGCAATTTCTAAAACAACAAAGTTCACTGGTATAAAGAACTTGCCTACTTTGACAGCCACGTCTTCTAAGATACCCAAGGGTCGTCTTACAGATCTATCAGCCATCTGTAATATAATGTTAGTCATTTTAAGGTGACCCATAGTAAGCTTCTTGTAGATAGAAAAGGGCATGACACTGACACTGGCTCCTAAATCATAAAGAGCTTGTCTATCACTTCATTGCCTATGGTAAAGGTAATAGAGAAACTACCCGGGTCTTTCATTTTGGGTGGAGCCTTATTAAGAAGTAAATTACTAGACTCTTCCATAAATGCAACAGTCTCGAATTCACTAAGCTCTCTCTTACGCGTCACAATGTCTTTCATAAATTTTGCGTAAGTAGGTACCTGGGTAATAACTTCAGTAAAAGGGACGGTTACCTGGATATTCTTGACAACGTCTACAAAATTACCGTACTGTCTCTCGGCCATAACATCCTTCAGACATCCCGGATAAGGAGCCCTGGTAGCAATAAGTGGGCCCACGACCTTCTCTTTACCTTTATCAGCACGTGGCACCTCAACAGCAGGGGAAGATGACACGGTAGCGGAATCAGACCTTGACATTGAAGATCCGCTGGTACTGGTGCTCGATTGAGCATTACTACCACTCGATCGAACAGTTTCATCAGGAAAAACACTCGATTGAGGAACATGCACCTCTCGATCGAGTTCTTCAATTTCAAGTAAAAAGGTACTTTTGGGATGACCCAAATCTTTACAAGCAGTGTAGTGATGGGCTCTACCGGAGGTGCATCCCTCAATGGGAAGTTAAAGGAATCTTGGAAGGATGCCACTCGTCACCTTACGGTGGACACCATGGAGCAAGGGGAACCATTGCAAAAATTCTTCAATCGGGCTTCTATTGGCCTACGATGTTCCAAGTTACAAGGGAGTTTATCCTTCATTGTGATGCTTGTCAAAGGACGGGGAATATCTCTTGGAGGAATGAAATGCCACAAAGGGGCATACTAGAGGTGGAGATCTTCGACGTTTGGGGGATCGACTACCAAGGGCCGTTTGTGACATCCAATGGGAACAAATATATCCTTGTGGCCGTAGACTACGTCTCAAAGTGGGTGGAAGAAATTGCCACCCCAAACGATGATGCAAAGACGGTCACCAAGCTCTTCAAGAAAATAATCTTCCCAAGGTTCGGAGTCCCTAGAGCAATCATAAGTGATGGAGGAACGCATTTTCATGAGAAGAAGCTCGCATCCCTTTTGACCAAATATGGTGTTCAACATAGAACCGGCTAAGGATACCACCCTCAAACAAGCGGTCAAGTTGAAGTTTCGAATAGAGAGATCAAGAAAATTCTTGAGACAGTTGTCAACAAGACCCGAAAGGATTGGAGTACAAAGCTTGATGACGCTCTTTGGGCTTATAGGATGGCCTATAAGACTCCCATAGGAGCCTCACCTTCGAAGCTTGTTTATGGAAAAGAATGCCACTTGCCAATCGAATTAGAGTACAAAGCTTTTTGGGCAATCAGAGCTCTTAACCATGATCTCAAATTAAGTGGTCAAAGGAGGATGATACAAACTCAAGAGTTAGAGGAATTCCGACTACAATCTTATGAGAATGCCAAGATCTACAAGGAAAGGACAAAGTTGCTTCATGACAAGAGGATCAAGCAAAAACCCTTGCACAAAGGATATAAAGTCCTTCTATTCAATTCCCGTTATCGACTCTTTCCCGGGAAGTTGAACTCTAGATGGATGGGTCCCTATGTGATCACCTAGGTTGGAAAGTATGCAGACTTTGAAATCAAAGCGGAAGATGGAAGCAAATTCAAGGTCAATGGCCAAAGATTGAAGCCATATTATGAGGGGGCATTTATTGGAGAGGTCGAGGTCACCTACTGATGCCTGTCTTTTATATAAGGTTTTCACCTCATTTTTACACGCATTTCTGTGCCTTTTATATAGCATCTGGCTACAAATACCCCCGAATATTCTACTTTGGTCCGTTATTTGTAATTTGCAGGAATTGACCGAAGAGAAGCTAAATTGAGCCTTAATTGTCCCAATTGTATGCATTCATGGAAAATAAGGAGCCGGAGCTGGGAAATCTAACACTTGGAAGACGCATGAGCTGAGTTCGGGAAGCTATTCAAGTCCTAACGTGCCTATATAGCTCGATCGAGTGTTTCACTACTCGATCGAATGCTCTATATACTTAGGACTGGTCGATCGACCAGTTTAAGGAGCCATCGAGGAGTCTTTACAAGAGGTACTCGATCGAGTGGTCTGTTCTCACTCGATCGAGTGATTTGGTGATGATATTGCTCGATCGAGTAGATTGTTCCGACTCGATCGAGGGGTTTCGTGTGCTTTAGCTGATTTCCGCCTAATCATATTATGGGCTTTTGTAATTAGTCCATAGATTAGGTTTTAGGATGGATTTCTAGTATAAGACTGAAAAAGAGTAACTACGTTACTCATCTCTTGCACACACACGTTAGTTTGACTCTATTTCTTGTCACTGTTCTTTGGATTTTGCCCTTCTTTTACTTTGGCTACTCGGATTTGGGATACGATCGGTATTTTCGCTCTACTATTATTCTTAATTTTATTATTGTTTTTAATTCTTCCCTTCTTCTGAATCATTATCATTGCTTCAATAGAATTGTTGTTAGTTTTATCATTATGTCTAGTCTTAATTATTTGTTCGTTGTTACTGATAATTCGATGGTTATGAGTAGCTAATTTTCTTTTGCTAAGACTATAGGGGATCCGTAATATGAAGGGAGAGTAATCGAATTATTAGGTTAATGCTGGTACTGTCTTTGTTGGTTAAATGCTACATTTAATTAAATCTTTCTAATTGAGTCGACGCAATTAGACCTATAATTCCTAGTGACCCTTGACCTGGACCAAAAGGTTGGAAAAGGTAGACTAGTATTGAACAATAGAGTATTGCAGTGAGGACGAAAGTTAAGCTGTTTACACTTTAGGGTGAATTAAGGACCGAAAGGTGACGTTCGCTGCCCCTTAGGCCAAATTTGCATTGACCTGAGACATAGATTACTCGACCGGATGATTATGGTGAACCGTTTGTCTTAGCTATTTTTCTCTATCTGTTATTCCCTTCCTTTATTTCTCTTCTCCTTGTTCTTTTTAGTTTAGAAATCACATTTTAAAAACCCCCAATTTGGTTACTTGACGAACTTAGATTTAGCCGACAAATTCCTACCTCTCTGTGGATTCGACCCGACTTCCCTAGCTATTTTAGTTGGAGCCAGTTGGTTATTTTTGACAGGTACGCGACAGCCGTGTCAAATTTTGGCCCCGTTGCCGGGGAGGTGGCGCAAACTTGTTGCTTTAATTAAGTTTGTCTCTCATCTCAGGGAATTTATTCCTTGAGGCCGATCTCATTTGTGCAAAGTTTGATTAGTTGCAGGTTAACTTTTGCCTTGAAAGTTTATTTGCCAAGATGCCTACGATTACAGAGCATATAGAGCCGTGTGGTAGATGTGGCGAGGAAGGGCACGACCTTTATGAATGTATGGCATGTATAGAGCGCGCCCTTGCTTATAAGAAGTACAAGCAAGGGGTTCCTTTCTCTGAGCTATATGAAGAGATAAAGAGCGTCTCTACCCCTCCCACGCCAGCTCCGCTACCGATTCTTCCTTCTGAAAACGAATAAATTGCCGAGTTAAAATCCATTATGATGAGTATGTCACGGCAATCCGAAACAGTTATATCGGAATTGAAAGAACAAGTCGCGCAGTTAACACTCGCGACAGACCAACCCAAGCTTCTTCCAATTTGCGATCCAGTCAGTGCAATGAATTTTCAAAATTACCTTACTCATGAGGAAGACGAGGTTTTGACAGCTGACGATAACTCGGATGATGATTTAGACGAGTTTTTGAAGGAAATACTTGCTGCGTGTGCTGTAACCACTCGATTGAGTGACACTACTACTCGATCGAGCAGTTTAAACCATCCTATCACTCGATCGAGTGAAAATGGTGGTCGATCGAGAAGCGCAGAATTCCAAGTTGGTCGATCGAGCGATAATCTTACTCGATCGAGCAACTCTGCTGAAGAAATCACTCGATCGAGTGATGAACATGGTCGATCGAGCGATAAAAGTACTCGATCCAGTACTTTAAGTGGCGGAAATCCTAATTCACTATCTAATACCGCCACCGTGTCATCTTCCCCTGCTGTGGAGATGTCACGCATTGATAAGGGTAAAGAAAAGGTTGCGGGACCGCTCATCGCTACCAGGGTACCCTTCCCAAGTCGTCTGAAGGACGCAAAGATCGAGCAACAGTACGGTAAGTTCGTGGACATCGTGAAGAACCTCCAGGTAACTGACCCTTTTTCCGAACTTGTTACTCAGGTACCCACTTACGCTAAGTTTATGAAAGATATTGTGACGCGTAAGAGAAATTTGAGTGAATTTTAGACAATTTCATTTATGGAAGAGTCTAGTAACTTGCTGTTAAATAAGGCCCCTCCAAAAATGAAAGACCCGGGCAGCTTTTCTATTACTTGTGTCATAGGCAATATGGTTATTGATAAGGCCCTTTGCGATTTGGGTGCCAGTGTTAGTGTCATGCCCCTGCCTGTCTGCAAGAAACTGAAGATGAGTCATTTCAAAGTGACTAACATTACCCTACAGATAGCTGATAGATCATTTAGGATGCCCTTAGGTGTCTTAGAGGACGTGCCTGTGAAAATAGGCAAGCTCTACATCCCAGTAGATTTCATTGTTTTGGATATAGCAGAGGACACTCGGACCAAAATTATCTTAGGAAGATCATTCCTTTGTACAGTGGGTCATTATCGATGTCGACAAGGGCGTCGACTCTTGCGATGGGGGGACGACGCTATCACATTCGGTTGCCCGTTTTTAGCCCACCCAATGATAGAGGACACTTGCTATTCGGTCGACATCATTGACGAGTCTATTTATGACTTCTGGTCGGGTTCTTTTATGAAGGACCCCTAGAGGCTCTTATGCTTTTTGATGAGTGTGCGAGATAGCCCGGGCAGCGATGACGCTGCGTTGGATTTGCTTGTTGATGATTTAGATGAGCATGAGGGAGAACAGGTGGAGCAAATGATCAGCACTCTTTGCTCCATTGAGGTAAAGGTACCGGAACGTAAGCCTCTCCCTTCTCATCTTAAATATGCTTTCTTAGACGATACAGAGCAATATCCAGTCATTGTCAGTGCCAAGCTTAGTGATGATCAGCTGACCTCTTTGTTAGCTGTACTTAAGAAAAACAGGAAAGCAATGGGCTATTCACTGGACGATATCACAGGGATTAGTCCCGATATTTGTATGCACAGGATAGAGATGGAGGAGGATCACAAACCTTGCAGACAGGGTCGGCGCCGGTGAACCGAGAAGATGCAAGATGTCGTGACGGCCGAGGTAATGAAGTCTGCTAGATGCGGGTATTATTTATTCTGTCGGTAATTCTAGATGGGTGAGTCCGATGACGGGTGGTCCCGAAGAAAGGAGGGACAACCGTAGTTAAGAATGAGAAGAATGAATTAATACCTACTCGAGTAGTAAATCGGTTGGCGGATGTGCATAGACTACGAGACAGTGAATGCCGCCACTAAGAAAGACCACTTTCCCCTTCCTTTTATTGATCAAATGGTAGAAAGGTTAGCTTCTCATAAATTTTTCTGCTATTTAGACGGGTATTCGGGGTTCTTTCGGATCCCTATCCACCCGACGATCAAGCTAAGACTACATTTACATCGTCCTAAGGGCGTTTTTGCGTACCGCAGAATGCCTTTTGGTTTGTGCAATGCCCCCGCCACCTTCCAAAGGTGTATGATGGGGATATTTTCGAGTATATTGAGTCTATCATGGAAGTTTTTATGGACGATTTCGGTGTATATGGAAGTGATTTTTCTAACTCGTCTGTCTAACCTTGAGAAAGTGTTGCGTTTTGTATTGAGGTTAACCTTGTCTTTGAATCGGGAGAAGTGCCACTTTATGGTCAACGAGGGAGTTGTCTTAGGGCACTTAGTTTCTGATAGGGGAATAGAAGTTGATAAAGCAAAGGTGGAAGTGATTCAGCAATTACCACCTCCTGTTAATGTTAAGGGGGTGAGGAGCTTCCTTGGTCACGCCGGCTTTTATCGCCTGTTTATCAAGGATTTCTCCAAAATTGCCAAACCACTTACACAGTTGCTACTTAAGGATGCTCCTTTTGTGTTCACCGACGCTTGTCTTTGCTTTTAACAGGTTAAAGCGGGCTTTAGTCTCTGCGCCGATCATCTGACCTCCCAACCGGGACTTGCCGTTTGAGGTCATGTGTGATGCGAGTGACTATGCACTAGGAGCGGTGCTTGGACAGAGGAAAGACAAAGCCTTGAATGCTATCTACTATGCGAGCCGAACTCGGATGAGGCTCAAGTGAAGTACACTACCACTCGAGAAGGAGCCGTTAGCAACATGTAGTTTATGCCTTAGAGAAGTTTCGTACTTATTTAGTTGGGTCGAAGTCACTGTTTTTTTACGACCATGGAGCTTTGAGGCACCTCCTTGCTAAGAAGGAGGCCAAACCACGGCTCTTCGAGATGGATACTCCTTCTTCAGGAGTTTGATTTGCAGATCAAGGATAAGAAAGGAGCCGAGAACGTGGTAGCTGATCACTTGTCGCGACTGATGCGACAAGAAGGGGAAGATTCTCTACCCATTGATGATTCTTTTCCTGACGATACTTTGATTGCTGTTATATCGTCTATTGTTAACCAAGAACCTTGGTATGCAGATATAGCTAACTTCGTTGTCAGTGGCAAGCTGCCGCCTGACCATTCTCATCGACAAAAGCGTTTTCTATATAACGCTAAGCGGATACGGGACGATCCTTACGATTAAGGAATGTCTTTGACGGTCTCTACAGACGGTGTATTCCGCAGTGGGAGACCAAAATAGTCCTGGAAGGCTGTCACTCCTCTTCATATGGTGGTCACCACGGTCCATCGCGCACCGTGGCTAAGGTACTTCAGTCTGGTTTTTACTGGCCTTCTTTGTTTGCTGACGCTAAGTCTTTTGTTTCAGCTTGTGATGCTTGCCAACGATCAGGGAACATTTCAAAGAGATATGAGATGCCACAAAACGGCATCCTAGAGGTTGAGGTTTTCGATGTCTGGGGCATTGATTTCCAAGGACCGTTCCCATCCAGTAAAGGTAACAGGTACATCTTAGTAGCTGTAGACTATGTGTCAAAATGGGTTGAGGCAATTGCTTCACTCCATTGTGATGCTAAGACCGTGATAAAGATGTTCAAAAAGATCATATTCCTCCGTTTTGGTGTTCCTAGGGTCGTCATTAGTGATGGGGGGATGTATTTTAAAGAAAAGAAACTCACTTCCATACTGTCTAGAGTTGGTGTCCAACACCGGCGTGGTTTGGGGTATCATCCCCAAACTAGTGGTTAGGTAGAGGTCTTTAATCGCGAGTTGAAAGAGATCTTGACCAAAGTAGTTTCTAAATCACGGAAGGACTGGAGTCTTAAGCTAGATGACACATTATGGGCTTATAGAACTGCCTTTAAGACACCAATTGGTGCATCACCTTATAGGTTAGTCTATGGGAAATCGTGTCACTTACCTGTTGAATTGGAATGTAAGGCCTGGTGGGCAATTCGAGAGCTTAATTATGATCCTAAGTTGTGTGGTCAGAATCGTCTTTTGAAGCTAGATGAATTAAAGGAGTTTAGGCTTAATGCCTATGACAGCTCGCGCATTTACAAGGAAAAGACGAAGAGATGGCATGACAAGAGAATCCTACCTCGGGAGTTCCATGTTGGGCAAAAGGTCTTTCTTGTTTAATGCCCTAATTTGAGACTATTTCCTGGTAAGCTGAAGTCCAGATGGAGTGGTCCTTATACGGTGACAGCTGTTACCAAATTTGGATCTGTGGAGCTTGAAGATTCCGAGGGGCGTAGATTCAAGGTGAATGGCCAATATGTGAAGCATTACCACGAGGCGACTGACGCAGACAATCGCGTTGAAGTCTTGCGCTTCGACGAGCTCGACGCGCCAGTTAGTTGATGCCAGAAAGGTCGTGCGGGACCTCTTAAACCAGCGCTCTCCGGGAGGCAGCCCGGACTGTTTTATTGTACATTTGTCGAATCTTTTATTTTTCTTTAGCCTTACGTTGAACTTTAGACGCGGTTTTATGAACTTCCTACGTTGTTTTCTTGCTTTTTATGCGTGTTTTGCAGGTCAACGTACTCGATCGAATGATATTGTGTTCGATCGAGCACTTTCTGAGGCAGCAATCACTCGATCGAGCGATATTCTCCTCGATCGACCAGAACCAGACTCGCTCCTGCTCGATCGAGTGGTTTTTCATTCGATCGAGCCCTTCCAATGCAGCAGTTCATTCGATCGAGCTGTTCCAAGTGCTCGATCGAATGGTTTCGACTTCCAGCTGTTGTTTTACGTCTATGGAGCTACTGCTTGACTTTCTTTGACCTCCCATGTTCATGGTCGGTTTGGGGAGGTCCCTCCTTGTGACGTTCTGTAAGTTTTCCGACTCCACTTCTCCTTTTCCTTTCATTTTGCAATTCCTTCCCTATTTTTGGTACAATGAGGGCATTGTACGGTTTTGTTTGGGGAGGTATGCATCCATATCTGTGTCTGCATGCTTTCTTGCATTTCTGCTTCCATGATTATTAATTCCGCATGCATTGTTGTTCGTTTTACTTCAAAAAATCATACCAAATTTTCAAAAATTTCATAAATTTCATGTTTAATTTGAGTCGGAACATTTGAACATTGACGCTACTTTGAACCCTTACTTGAGCCCTGCATATTCTTGACATTTAGTTGGCGTGGTCATGTGCATAATCTACGAGTTTTTGTTTCTTCTTTATCTGAACGAATAGACTTGATTCATTATGTCGGCAAGCTACATTACATTCTGAGGTTAGAGCTTATTGAACTGGTGAAATTCATGACCGGTTTCATTTAGGATGTGAGTAGTACTCTCTTTAAGACATGTAACATCAATTTGCATAAGCATGAGTCTAGTCTTCTTAATACCTATATGCATTCGGTCTGTGGATGGTGACACGTGTTAGGAGAGGCAGTCCCCTTTATTTCATTCTACCCATGAGCCTCACATAGCCAAATTGCCTCTTTTGTCCTATCAACTACTTTCTATAATACTTCCTACCCTAGCTGAGCTAGTAACGAGTAGTTCTTGGAATGTTTTACTGCAATATGGTTATTTCATCTGATTTCAGAAGATGGTGGAGGAATTGAAGGGAAAGAAAGAAAGAAAGGAGGGTAATGTGTAATGTCGAATCGTTGAAAAAAAATGATGAAAAAAAAAAGAAAAGAAAAAAAAAAGGAATGAAAAGCGAAAAATGCGAAGAAAAAGAAAGAGAAAAAAAAATCAATCAAAAATGAAAAAGAATGAGAATTGTACAATGATTCACACTCCCATGTCTTATCTATATTCTATGGGGAGTTAACGATTTTTGGTGTTTTGTGAGTTAGTGCATAATTTTGCACCGTTTTATCTTGCTGTCATGAGTACGAAGTTGGGATGGAGTCTATATTTGGATCCGTTGTTGCTAGCCTGGCTATTAACCCCACATATCCAAATTCATTTTTGCCCCTTCTTACCCATTACCTCACTTACCCAAATATAAGTCCTCGGCACGTGTCTTGGTCATTAGTATGGTTGGAATGTATATGTACGGTTATAGAGACTTTATTCATGTTAACTGCATGCATGTTCTTATAGGTCGAGTTAGGTGAGTGTCTGTTTTCTTCCTATCTTTCACATATATACTCACCTTGTGCCTGATCTTGAGTGACGAGCGACCCGTGAGAGTCCGATATCTTTTGAGTCTTGCAAGGTCGACGGTTCAGTAAGTTTGAAACATTAAATTAACTCGTTTGCACTTTTCACTGCCACGTTGTCATGTTATCGCATTAAATTGGTTCTAGTGGATGATTTGTAGCTGATGCGTTGGTCCCGTTCCACTGTTCACCCTTAGTTGCATTCATATTTGCTTGGGGACAACCAAAGGTTTGGTTTGGGGAGATTTGATGCGTGTCTTTTATATAAGGTTTTCACCTCATTTTTACACGCATTTCTGTGCCTTTTATGTAGCATCTGGCTACAAATACCCCCGATTATTCTACTTTGGTCCGTTATTTGTAATTTGCAGGAATTGACCGAAGAGAAGCTAAATCGAGCCTTAATTGTCCCAATTGTATGCATTCATGGAAAATAAGGAGCCGGAGCTGGGAAATCTAACACTTAAAAGACACATGAGCTGAGTTCGGGAAGCTATTCAAGTCGTAACGTGCCTATATAGCTCGATCGAGTGATTCACTACTCGATCGAATCCTCTATATACTCAGGACTGGTTGATCGACCAGTTTAAGGAGCCATCGAGGAGTCTTTACAAGAGGTACTCGATCGAGTGGTCTGTTCTCACTCGATCGAGTGATTTGATGATGATATTGCTCGATTGAGTAGATTGTTCCTACTCGATCGAGGGGTTTCGTGTGCTTTAGCTGATTTCCGCCTAATCATATTATGGGCTTTTGTAATTAGTCCATAGATTAGGTTTTAGGATGGATTTCTAGTATAAGACTGAAAAAGAGTAACTACGTTACTCATCTCTTGCACACACACGTTAGTTTGACTCTATTTCTTGTCACTGTTCTTTGGATTTTGCCCTTCTTTTACTTTGGCTACTCAGATTTAGGATACGATCGGTATTTTCGCTCTACTATTATTCTTAATTTTATTATTGTTTTTAATTCTTCCCTTCTTCTGAATCATTATCATTGCTTCACTAGAATTGTTGTTAGTTTTATCATTATGTCTAGTCTTAATTATTTGTTTGTTGTTACTGATAATTCGATGGTTATGAGTAGCTAATTTTCTTTTGCTAAGACTATAGGGGATCCGTAATATGAAGGGAGAGTAATCGAATTATTAGGTTAATGCTGGTACTGTCTTTGTTGGTTAAATGCTACATTTAATTATATCTTTCTAATTGAGTCGCCGCAATTAGACCTATAATTCCTAGTGACCCTTGACCTGGACCGAAAGGTTGGAAAAGGTAGACTAGTAGCGAACAATAGAGTATTGCAGTGAGGATGAAAGTTAAGCTGTTTACACTATAGGGTGAATTAAGGACCGAAAGGTGACGTTCGCTGCCCCTTAGGCCGAATTTGCATTGACCTGAGACATAGATTACTCGACCGGATGATTATGGTGAACCGTTTGTCTTAGCTATTTTTCTCTATCTGTTATTCCCTTCCTTTATTTCTCTTCTCCTTGTTCTTTTTAGTTTAGAAATCACATTTTAAAAACCCCCAATTTGGTTACTTGACGAACTTAGATTTAGCCGACAAATTCCTACCTCTCTGTGGATTCGACCCGACTTCCCTAACTATTTTAGTTGGAGCCAGTTGGTTATTTTTGACAGGTACGCGACAGCCGTGTCACCTACCTCGGGCCTCCTCATCCTTGAAGAAATCATCAAAGGGAGAGTTTGGTGGAGTCCTCCCTAAACCACCACTTGTAAATATAATGATCCTTCTAACTTGTATTTTTAACTTTATTGCATTCCTTTTATCATAAACATAATTCTTTCCATGAGAGTGAGGGAGGGTCACTAATTATTTTTGATGGGAAGCTTTTTATCGGAGTAAAGGAAAAACGAGGAGAATCCGCTCGTCCATAGAGGTAGACGACCGTCCAAATAGGAATCCGAGCGGCCGTCAAAGAATCCGTTCGTCCAAAGGAGCTGACATACAGATATTTTATCCTGATCTAGAATCCGAGCATCTCGGGAGGCAATCCTCTCGTCTTACTCCAGAAGCCCGTCGCATTACAAATCCGCTCGTCTTTTTGTTGCATGACTTTGGGATACTTTCCTGTAAAGAAATCCGAGCGTCCCTCAGACAAGACGCTCGTCCAAGCTTCTGTAAAAATGCTCGTCCTAACCAAGATCCGCTCGTCCTGGCTGCTTCAAATGTTGGAGAAATCCGCTGTAAGAGAATCCGAGCGTCTTCCCAGGAATCCGCTCGTCCCAAATCGAGGGAATCCGAGCATCCCAAGGTCGAATCCGCTCGTCTCTCTGCGGCTTTTATTCCCGATTTTCACAACTTTATTTATCCCCCACCACACAATTTGTGACACATCATCCTTCCTTCCACTTGCATTATAAAAACCCACTCTCTTATAACTCTAAAACATATCCCAAGCACTCTTTCACTCCACAAAAACAAAAACCCCCAATTTCTAGGGTTTCAAAAGATTCAAAAGCAAGATTCAATCCACAAAGAGCATCTCCATACTTCAACAAATCAAATATTCCAACTCTACAATCAAAGAATGGGACCAAGAAGATCTCTATTTAGGGATATAAGAAGACCAAGAGTGAAAGGAAGTTCTTCTACTTCTCACATCAACACTCTAAAGAGGGAACATGAAGAAATTGTGGATCTTACCAAGCTTGATGACTTCTCAAATGTTGAATTCGTAAATGATGTGCAAAGGCTCGTTTTTCACCGACTTCTTGGTATAAATATTCTCCCTACCAAGTTTTTATGCCATAGAACTTTAAGGAAGCTTGGGATTTACCATCAAATGGAAGCCCTTTTTGAATTATTTGGTCTCTCTACCTTATTTCACATGCACGAGCAAACCTACCGATCCCTTGTTCTTGATTTTTTAAGCTCCTTGAAAATCACAACCTTGACCAAAACGATTTGTATAGAATTTAGGTTGGAAAGTGTTTCGAGAATGATGACTCTAGTGGAATTTGCTAATGTGCTTGGCCTTGATGTCCCGCCTACCCGGACATCAAAACCGAAGAAATATAGTGTTGCACCCCTATGGAGGGACATGACCGGCCGAGATTTCATGTACATTAAGGAGTGTCTAGCTTTCCACATTCAAAACCCTATCTTGAGATTCACCTACCGGTTCCTTTCCGGCACCATCCTTGCACGCCGGGACCCGGCAATTGTGAACGAACTCGATCTTGTGTTCATGGAGTCGTATCTCGATATCCAAGGAAGTGGTGGATACCATTTTAATGCGCCTCTCGTACTACTTGAGAAGTGGGCTAAGTTTAGGAAATAGAGATGGTGATGGGATGAAACATATCATCAATGGAGGGCTCATTACAAGGATTGCAAAGCATTTCAATCCAAAATTCAATGAGAACAATGAGTACACTCCTCTTTCCGGGAATACAAGGATAAATGAAGAACTCCTTCTTGTGCAACATCATTGGATAACCCTCGAGGGGGTTTATAAGAGAATCAAATGGATAACAAAGGGGAGTAACCTAATTTACTTGCCAATGATCCGTCTACCATGAATTTCACCAAGGAGGGGTCCTCTATCACCGATCCCGTCATACCTCATCCCCGAAACCCAACCCAAGCAAGTCAAGCACCACCACCACCAAATCCCCAACAACAACAAGAGCTACAACAACAAAATGAGAAAATCAAGATACCTCCCTACCCTTTTCAATACCAACCATACAACCACCCTAACCCCTTTATTCTCCCCCGAGATGACTTTGTGATGGAGATTCTCCAAGCCATGCATTTGCGTCAATATGAAACCGCCGTGGATAGCTACTATGCTCTATACCCTCAATTCCATAATTTGGTTCAACAAGGGAAGGTTAGTGAGGAGGGAATGTTCCCCTCTTGGGCCCAAATGGTCATTCTCTTCCCAAACTCGGAAAAAGCAAATGAAGGAGCAAATGGGCATGAAGGAGAAGGGAGTGATAAATCTTGGGGTGGGGATACGGTGGAGCTCAATAGCGAGGAAGATGAGTTCATGGACTTTAATGCAAGTGGTGCATCCAAGGAAGTTTGGGATAGTGACCTAGAGAGGGATGATGGCGATCTATAGAGATCTCTTCATAGCTAGATGGAGCGGGCATGAGGCACCCATCAAAAGCTTAAGTGAAGTTTCCTTATCCTCTCTCTTTATTTTCAATTTTCATGGAGGAGTCCTAGCAACATGGAGGACTAATACCTTGGCTTCATTAAGGTGTTCTTTTCATTGTTCCCAATTTGAAAAATCCAAAATGACAATTTGTAGTTTCATGCATTGCATTCCATGTGCATGAACTACCCCGAAATTCAAGACATTAGAAATAGTGTCTATTTTGGTTTGGGGAATTCCATGCATATGCATCGGGAGGTAATTTAAATTACGCTCTCCGCCGTAACAAAAACCCATGCATCATGTAGTGTAGCTTAGTATAGTTTGCATTTCGCTTAGAAATCATGCATCATGCTTGCATAATTTCCTATCGTATTGGCCATTGAGGACAATGCCCATACTAGTGTGGGGATGGGAAATTCTAACATGACTTTTATTCAAAAATCCAAAAAAATCAAAAATTTCGAAAAACCAAAAAAACTGAAAAAATCAAAAACATGTTCATTTCCTTTGTAGTGTAGTCTTGTATATATTGCTTTTTATATATTGTGTTTGTTCATCCTTGTTCACATTGATTGACTACGCCGCATCCGAGACATGAGGATATTAAAGACCGCATGGTATTATCTTTCCAATCTCCTTTTTCCTCTTTATGTTAATGACTATGTAGCTCTATTTTGATTGATGCGGTAAAAACAATGTGAATTTAGGATTGAATTTAGTTTATATGACATACTAGTTGGTAGAATCATATGCATTAGGATGTATAAATGTTAGTTGCATCATGGCATGTAGTTGCTTGTTAGAAATTTTTTTTGAAACCGTCTATTTGGCAAGCTTGATGAGTGTATATAAGGCCCTAGTATATGCTTTTTCTTCTTAAGACTTTACTTGTTAGAATACTTGTAAAACACCCTAGGATGTGTCATGCTAGTATCCTTTGACCCATGGATTAAGGCCTAGTCAAGAGTACCTTGTGGTGTGATAACTCCTTGCCTACCGTTTATTCCAAGGTGACCATTGAAACCATGCAACCATCATTCTGTTGGAGCTTGTGTCCTCCACAAATTAGTGTGATAACATTTATAAATCTCTTATAGGTTCACAATGGTATACTTCGTATCTTATCAGTTGATTAACGATTACCTAATAACGGTTGGCTTGCTAGAAAGTTTGACGTTATTATCATACTGATAGCGGTGATCAACTGGTCCCTAAAAGTCACACCTAAAGGATGTGTTTGAGAGATGTGGTTATGGAAATGTAATCACATTGATGCCTTATATGACTAAACAGTTAGTCAATGTGATGATGAGACGATTATTTAATGCCGATTAAATAATATTAGCTGAGACGAATTAACTGTCAAATTCGTAAATTGAATATAAACAGTTATATTCAATTAATGTAGATAATGTTAGCTTGAACGAATTAAGTTGTTAATTCGTAATTAAATGTAACCAGTTATATTTAATTAGCTAATTATAAATATGCGATATTTATAGTTAAAGTATATTTTATTCGAGATTGTTATAATAAATGTTGTCAGGCCGGATTTAATAAATCGACTACAACCGGTTATGTATGGACTTATTAAAACGGGACAACATATATGATAATTAATAAAATGTACACATAATATATATTTTGATAACTATCCAAAAATAAGAAGATATTTTCTCCTTATTTTTGGTTGGTAGTTTGACCAAAAAAAAAGAGAAAAATCTCCCCTTATACTCCTCTTTCACGGTTTAAAGGGAAGAGAGGTTAGATTATTTTCTCATTCTTTTTTGACCTAATTTTTGCCTCTCATCAAAATACAACAAAACCTTAAAAATTAATTAGTGAATTTTGGGGATCTATTCTAGCAAGAACAAAGGCATATCTCATATCATCTTGGGTGCAACTGATAGGCGAATATCATTGCGATATTGTTCTTAGGCCGATTTTGCTAGGACCGAAGGTTGCTTTCATAATCTCTCTATTTTGTTTATCCAAATTTCATTTACGACTAGTTTTCATATTTATAATTTCGTTATAATCCTTATAATGTTAATGGAAGTATACCGATATTTCTTACAAGTGGTATCAGAGCTTAGGCCACGAAATTATTTTTGATGATTTTCATAAATGGATTTAAACAAATTTGAAGAAAGAAAAAAAAGGTCACGGCTGTTTTAAAAAAAAAAAAAAAAATTGTCGTGTAAATTTTTTTTTTACCGTGATTCATTCATTTTGTTGTTTTAATAAGTTAAAATGATTATATGATGAATTTGTATATGTTTGATTTAATGAAGATTAAATTATAATGTAAATGTTAATAGTCTTGTTGATGATGTTAAATTTGTTTTTTGCTATATAGTTTTTGGCATATATGGTTAATCATGTTTCATTAATTTATATGCTAATATTGTTCTAATAGCAACTATAAACGAATTTGTTCATCTAAATGTTTTTTTCAATGAAAAAAATATGGGGGTTGTTCTCGTTTTTTTATTCTGCCGAGTATAATAAAAAAAATCTGTTTTTTTTGTTGTTAGGGCATTTTGCCGAAAGAAAAAAAAGGAAGGTTTTAGGGTTTTTCTTTGGCAAATGCCGAGGGCTGGAGAAATAAAAAAATTTCTGTTTCTTTTTTGTTTCGGTTATTGAGGAATTACCGAGAGAATAAAAAAAATTTCTTGTTTTTTGTTTTTTTTTTGCTTTTGAAGAGACAATTAAAAAAAGGGTTTCTTTTTGTTTATGTTTTGGCCAATATTGATTATAAATTAAATTTATAATGTATGATTATTGTTGTGAAAAGGTTCACAAATTAAGATACCTAATTATTTTAAAGAAGTTTAAAATAATGTTGGATTAAATTCATATTACAAGATTAATGTGAATTTAGATTGAAATTAATGTGAGTAATTGAGGAATTGTCACTTAATTTGATCATTTAAATACGTGATTTGGGAAATTAATCTACATAATTAAGGAATTATGTCTTGTATGTTTAATTTTTTTTTAGTTGATGCATTTTTTGTTGTTGAATGAATCGTTGAATGGATTTATTTACGTATTTTTGCAATCGGTTGTAATTTGTAATACCTAGTGTGGCCTTAGTTAAATTATGTTTTCGTAATGATGGAAACATAATTCTTAATGTAATTTGAGATCTCGTATCTCCGTTTGGTTTTCTTTATTTATTAAGGTTTTGAAATTAAAATGTAAATAGGTTTATTATGTAATTTTTAATTGTAATTTTAAAGAAGACTAAAGATAGAGATTGGATTGCTCACTCCCGCTACATGGACCAAGATGGAACATCAAGATAAGCTTCTCGGGTCCAAGGATGGATTCCAAAGTTGTATTTATGTTCATTTTGGTAGATAGGCCACACTAGGACTTTATTTTGTTTTACGTTTTACCGTTCTTATTGCTTTTCATTCACATGCTAGTTAGTGCATCATTTTCCGCCTAAAACCAAACCACCTACTAAAATGCATGAAAATTGACTCATAGAGATTGTATGTTAGTTTTCATAGACATACAGATGTCACACAGTTTAAGCCATCACCTTAGTTTATTCAGTCACGCATGCTAGATATTAGTTCACTTAAAATGAATTAAAATAAAGTTGATGGGATCTTCCTCTAAAACGGAAATTGAGACTAGTCTTTATAAGGGAAACAACTATGAGTCCCTTCTTCGTCAGTAGGCATAATATGATCCCCTCTACGTTGGGTAAGTAGTTTGTGTTGACTTAGTTTATCTCAACATTATAGTCCGAAGAGTTTCTCGTGATTATGATGGACTAAAGATAGAATTTACAGAAATTTATCGACCAAGAATTCTAACAGTAGAATTAGCCAAAAGGTTGGCTTATCAATTTATAGATAATTGAATCTTGGGATCATTAATATAATTCTTGAGGGAGGTCAATTGTATAAATGCATGAGTCTTCGCTTATAACAGTTTTGCATTAAGACTTAAAATCATAACGATGCATATGCTTATTATTTTTATTCTTCTTTTCGCAGTGTAGAATTCATTTATTTTGATAATACTGTTACAACAAATGGCTAGAAATAACGAAATCCCAATGCTGAGTGCCACACTTGGACGCGAGTCCTGGCTTATAGTTTTTATGGACAACATGAATCAGTTCACACGACTGAAGAATGATGGGTCCAACTTTGCGGACTGGGAGGCAGAACTACGGAATGCTGCCATTGCTGACGGTAAGCTCAAGTACTTAACTGAGTCAATACCGGTAAACCCAGGCCCCAATGCAGGAGTTAACGAGTCACTTGCTTATAGTGATTTCGTCATGGAAGCGGGTGCGATAAAGAACGTACGCATCTTTGCAATGTAAACCAATTTGCAGAGACGCTTCATTGCCCAAGGTGCAAACAAGATTTTCACCACGCTCACTAACGAGTTCTCAAAAGCACCGAGAATAGTTACTTATGAGCATACTTGTCGCTTCATTGATGCGAAACTCCAAAAGGGCCAACCGGTTCGCCCACACATTCTTAACATGATTGAGAATGTCGAGAAATTGGAGGCACTTGATTGTAAAATCAGTGAGAGCATAGTCATTGACCGAATGATTCATTCACTTCATGATGGTTTTGCCCTTTTCAGGGCGAACTACTACATCAATGACTTGAAGAAAAGTCCTCATGAGCTACACTCACTTCTCGTACAGACCGAGAAGGATATGAAATTAAGTGGGAGCATGAAGCAGGATGTTCTCACGATTTCCAACAAGAATAAAGGTAAGGGCAAAGCTCCAGGTGACCTAACTGTAGTTAAGCCAAAGTTTAAGAAGCCAGGAAACGGTAAGAGTGGGCCTGGTGAGACTAGTGGCTCACAGGGCAAGGCAAAGAGCAAGGGTGGTGACATTGAATGCCACCATTGTCACAAGACTGGACATTGGAGGAGGAACTGTCCCGTGTACCGTGAGGACATAAAAGCAGGCCGTGTCGTTCCTGTTGGTATGTCATCTTATATTCATATGATAGAGATTAACCATGCAAGTTTCGGAACTTGGGTACTTGATACTGGTTGTGGTTCTCATCTGTGTAATCATTTGCAGGGCCTAAGAAACATTACACCTCTCGGAAAGGGTGATGTGGACCTGCGAGTCGGGAATGGAGCTAGAGTTACTGCAGTCTCGAAGGGAACATATATAATCCAACTCCTAGCGATTTGGAGTTATATTTATATAACTGTTACTATGTACCCAGTTTATCTAAGAACATTATTTCTGTTTCCGTACTTGATAAGGACGGTTTTTCATTTTCAATAAAGGATAATAGCTGTATTTTCTCTTTCAATGAAATGATTTATGGCAAAGCAGTTTCCATGAATGGAATTTACATCTTAGATAAAATCATGGATATATTACACATGAATAATAAGAAATGAAATGTTGGTGACAAAGATTAAACCTATCTATGGCATTGTCGAATGGGACACATAAATGAGAAACGTGTAAAGAAACTCGTCGATAATGGGACTATTCCCGCATTCGATTTTTCTACATTTGGCACGTGTGAATCGTGTCTTATCGGCAAAATGACGCGAATTTCCTTCAAAGGTGTTGGAATGCGCGCTAGTGACCTATTAGGACTCATACATACTGATGTTTGTGGACCTATGTCAATTACCTCTAGAGATGGCTATAGATATTTTATCACTTTTACGGACGATTTGAGTAGATACGGATATGTCTACTTGATGAAGCATAAAAGTGAGTCCTTTGAGAAATTCAAGGAATACTAGAACAAGGTTGAGAACCAACTGGGTAGAAAGGTTAAAGCACTCCGTTCAGATCGGGGTGGCGAATATCTTTCAAATGCGTTTGATCAACACCTTAAAGACTGTGGAATCGTTTTACAATTAACTCCACCTGGAACACCTCAATTAAATGGTGTGTCCGAACGGAGAAATCGAACATTACTTAATATGGTTCGATCCATGATGAGTCACACGGTAGTACCTGATTCATTATGGGGTTTTGCTCTCTTGTCAGCTGCTCTTATACTTAACCGAAGTCCGACTAAAGCTGTCGACAAGACTCCATATGAAATGCGGAAGGGAACGGTCCCTAACTTGTCCTTTATTCGGGTTTGGGGCTGCGAGGCTTATGTCAAGTGGACACACGAGGATAAGCTCGGCCCGCGATCGGTCAAGACATACTTTATTGGTTATCCAAAAGGAACGTTTGGTCATTACTTCTATTCGCCTACCGAACAACGAGTTTTTGTTGCGTCTAGTGCGACGTTCTTAGAGAAAGAATTTCTCGACAACAAGACAAGTAATAGAACCTTCGAGCTGTCGGAGATTCCAGAACCAACAACCGAGGAACATATGGAGGAAGTTTTTCCTCCAACTGATGATGCGGTTAACATTCCTCAGGAACCGAGGAGGTCGGGTAGAGTCTCTAATCCTCCGGACAGATATATTGGTATGGTCGAGAAGAGTGACGTTTTGCTCCTAGAGAGTAATGAATCCGCTACCTATAAAGGTGCCATGACCTGTTCCGACTCAAAGCTATGGCTCGAAGCCGTGAAATTTGAGATGGACTCCATGTATGAGAATGACGTATGGGATCTAGTTGATTTACCTAATAAGGTAAATCCTCTACAGTGCAAATGGCTTTACAAAATAAAGCGTTCTGTAGACGGGCAACCAGATACCTATAAGGCACGACTAGTGACAAAAGGTTTCACTCAAGTGCACGGTTTGCATTATGATGAAATTTTTGCACCCATAGTTATGTTGCGTTCCATTTGGATTATGTTAGCGATTGCCAGTTTTCATGACTATGAAATTTGGCAAATGGATGTGAAAACCGCCTTCTTAAACGGTTATTTGGAGGAAGAGTTGTACATGGTACAACCCGAAGGTTTCATAGATCCTGAGAATCCTAAGAAAGTGTGTAAGCTTAAGCGTTCCATTTGTGGACTTAAGCAAGCTTCTCGGATTGGAATCATCGTTTCGACCAGGTGATAAAAGACTATGGTTTCACTCGATCGGTCGAGGAACCATACTTATATATCAAGTCGAGTGGGAGCAAGATTGTTTTCTTGATATTGTATATCGATGACATACTCTTGATTGGGAATGACATTCCTCTCTTATCTTCGGTTAAAGGATGGTTGAAGAACCATTTCCAGATGAAAGATCTGGGTGAGGCACAACGCATATTAGGAATCCGTATCTACCGAGATAGATCACGACGGACGTTATCATTTAGTCAGGAGTCTTATTTGGATAAGATTTTTAAAAGGTTCAGCATGACCAACTCAAAGAAGGGGAACCTTCCAATGACGTCTGGGATGCAGTTGAGCAAGTCTCAGTCACCCACGACGCGTGAAGGAATTGAGCGCATGAGTCGTGTTCCTTATGCATCTACAATAGGATCAATCATGTATGCCATGATATGAACACGTCCAGACATGGCATATGCATTGAGTATGACGAGTCGGTACCAAAAGAATCCAGGTGAAACACACTGGATAGCTGTTAAAAACATCCTTAAGTACATACGAAGGACTAAGGATAGGGTATTGACTTATGGAGGAGATACTAAGCTATGCGCAATCGGTTACGCAGATGCTAGCTTCCAAACGGATCGAGATGATTCAAAATCTCAGTCCGGTTTCGTCTTCACTCTTAATGGTGCCGCGGTCAGATGGAAGAGTTCCAAACAGGATGTTGTAGCAGATTCTACCACTGAATCCGAGTACTATGCTGCTTTGGAAGCAGCAAAGGAAGCTATATGGATGCGTCAATTCTTACAAGGACTTACGATAGTTCCTAGTTCGAATGACCCGATCACCATCTATTGTGATAATAGAGGTGCCATCTTCCAGGCTAAGGAGCCTAAGTCTAGCAACAAATCTAGACATGTACATCAGAAAGCTCACCTGATCCGTGATTACGTGGAGCAAGAAGAGATAGTGATTGACAGGATAGCTTCGGATGACAACATCGCGGATCCTCTCACTAAATCGTTGAATTATGATAAGCATGAAGGGCACGTTATTTCCATGGGAATTAAACGTGTTCCTGAGTTTTAGTAGTTGATTATGGATTTGATACATTATCTTTTTTCATATACTATTTATAACTTCATCGTTTTTATAATATTTTGTTTTTCATGTGGATTGTATTGACAACATTGAACGCCACAAAGTGAACTGAATTACATTATATTTGTTTTGGTCCGTAATCGCCTTAATGAGCTGATAACTCTGGCTATTATATTGTGCAGTCGATTGATGGTGGGTTCAACGAGCCATAAGTCAAACGGTTGACTGATCGATCACAAATACGGGTTATAACGATACCTCGTAGGACAACTTTTGTGACAACTTAATGGAGTCCTAAATGTTTAAAAACCATTCAATGCTAGGTCGTGGATTGGACGTCCATTGTGTTCCTAAGAGTCGATTCTTTTGACTATCGACTGTCTCTTGAGATTAAGGCAGTTTTTGGGTGACTTAGGTTTCTTTCTCATGGTCTGCCGTAACAGGAGACTAAGTAGATTTTTTTTGGGTCATTTCATACTGTGCTTATATCTGCAGGATTCGAGTTGAGGAAAATATCCAACCTTCACCAGGTATAGTTATTTCTCAGGGCCACTCGAGGAGTAGTAACTGAAATGCATGGCCATGCTCGAATGATGATTCGTTTATCAGTTAAGTTACTCTCTAGTCGGGGAAACCACTCTTGATATTGATCACTTATAAAATACGACCTTTGTGAATATGGATTTTGCAAATTGTTTTACATTGAGTGGGAGAAATTTTAGGATATGAGAATCGGTTATCGCACATACACTTGGGAGGACAAGTGGGAGTTTGTTGGAGCTTGTGTCCTCCACAAATTAGTGTGATAACATTTATAAATCTCTTATAGGTTCACAAGGGTATACTTCGTATTTTATCAGTTGATTAACGATTACCTAATAACGGTTGGCTTGCTAGAAAGTTTGACGTTATTCTTATACTGATGGCGGTGATCAACTGGTCCCTAAAAGTCACACCTAAAGGATGTGTTTGACAGATGTGTTTATGGAAATGTAATCAAATTGATGCCTTATATGACTAAACAATTATTCAATGTGATGATGAGACGATTATTTAATGCCGATTAAATAATATTAGCTGAGACGAATTAACTGTCAAATTCGTAAATTGAATATAAACAGTTATATTCAATTAATGTATATAATGTTAGCTTGAACGAATTAAGTTGTTAATTCGTAATTAAATGTAACCAGTTATATTTAATTAGCTAATTATAAATATGTGATATTTATAGTTAAAGTATATTTTATTCGAGATTGTTATAATAAATGTAACACCCCGTATTTTATTAAGTTGGATAAAATTCTTTTAATTGCTATTTTGAATTTAATTACATCATTTAACGATTTATATATATATACTTTGCTAATTAATTAATTTCATCATAATTCGATACGTTAATTTTAATAATCATTAATAAGTTTATTTAAAGTTAGTTCGAGTTTATTGAAATTAGTTCGAGTTTATTTATTTAATAATTTCCGTTTCTTTACGAGTCCTTATGAAAGTTGTTTTAAGTGAACCCGAGATGGATTTTGGGAACAAAACCGTCCAATTAGCTATTTTGAGCTTATTTCACTAAATTAGCAATTTTTTATTAATATCCGTTAGTTTCGTAAAAATCGCTAATAATTCCGTTTCAAGCCGATTTCTTATTATTTACGTTAACTAGCTGAGTTTATTTTATTTTCACTCATTAAATTTATTTATTATTGATTCCGTTTTATTACTGAAACTTTTACTTAAATCGGTTAAATTTAACTCGAAACGGTTTTAATAAATATCGAAGTTACTTAACGATGAAGAAACGTACGTATAATAAATAGCGGCAAGTCAAAGTTTGCTCCCTCATTTCTCACGCATCATTCTTCTTCTCCCTTCCTTTTTCTTCTTTTCGTTCTGTTTTAATTTTTATCAGATTGTAAATTGATCCTGCCACTCCGTTTGTCATCCGTTATCAATTATTTTCGTTCCATATTGCTCCTCTCGTCGTTCTCGTCATTCCGATGTAAGTAACATTCAGTTTCGTCATGTATTTTTACAAACCCAATTTATATTTTCAGCTTTATTTATTATAAGACGGTTGTATGTACTAAAATAGACGGTCTTGTAGAAGATTTGTTAGTCATAAATGATTAGTTCAATCGGAAAAAGGTAACAATTATAGATTACTCGATATTACTTGTAAAATATGTTTATTTCGAATCTTTGGTTAGTCTGTTTTATAATTGAGACGGTGTATAATTATATATAGGGATCCTTATGGATGTTAATTAGTCAGTTGTATAGTTGAGACGGTGTATACTGATATGTGGAGATGATTGAGACGGTGTATACTGACCTCTAGGGATCATTTGGGATGCTAGCTAGTAAGTGGTATATTTAAGACGGTGTATCTTTGACATTTATGGATTGTTTTGGGTGATAATTGGTGTGTTTTATAGTTGAGACGGTGTATACTGACATGTAGGGATTGTTTTGGACTGATTTGGACTCTGTGTTGGGGCGATTTTTGTAGTCTTTAGGGTCTGTTTTTGAGTTGCTTTATACTTGTGGATTTCCGCTCTAAAACCGTTTTAAATGCTGACTTAGTTGGCTCAGCTAGGACTGTTTTTAGGCGCGAGAATGGAGTCTTAAGGGGACGATTGGTACTCTGTTTTGGGCAGGGACGAGGGCTGTCATCGTGGGTTTTCACTTTGCATTTGAGGACTGAAGTTGGGGTCGAACTTAGGCATCTTTTGGGTTCTGTTTTGGACTGATTTTTGGGTCAGGTTATGAAGTAGGGTGAAGGGTGGCTATGGGTAGTCGGGTGGTGGTCGTGTCGGACTCCCGTGGCCTAGCGTGTGGCCGGCCGTGGCCTAGCTAAGTCACGAGTTTGAGGCCATGTGTAGTTGGTGGTTAGGCCGAGTTTGAGGTTGTCATAATAACTTTTGAGCCGTGTCCATAAATTGTTTTGACGCTAGTTTGGCTTATATAAAATATAATTAAATTAATTTCCGTCTCATATTTTATATAAAGATAATTCGTTAATATCGTCCTTTCACATAATTATCTTAGGTGGCTCATATGTGGTTGAAGATGAAGAGTAATTTTGGGTTTTAGAAGCTTTCTCAAGTTTATTGCTTGTCTCTTTGCTAGTTTAAGGTAACTATTCCGAGTTACTCGACGAATTAATGTCACATTATTTGTTAATGTTGTGCCTGTTGTTTGTTAAGTGTTTAGGTGATTGATAATGTGTTACTGTCGTTTTTTTCACATGATAGAAATTAGAAATAGCATGAGAATTATATTGTGATAAATTTTATGATTTGGGCCAAAGTAGGCAAAGACTCTGAGCTGGGCCAGATTGACCGAACGAGTTTGGTCAAACTAGGTTTAAACCGGTCAGCCTCGATTTGACCGATGACCCGTCGCGGGACTCGGGTCGAGGGTTTGTCTTTGAGGTAAGATTGGTTGTTATTGGAGGTTTTATGTTATGCCTTGATATTTGTAATTATCATTTCACATGTTGGTTGTTGGATGCTTTGGATGCCTTATGCTTGAGTCTTGTTTGCCTTTAGCCATTGTAGTTTATTCTCATGGACTATGATATTGATGGTTAGCTATAATTTGGTTATTGATGACATTGAGGATATGGTTGGATTGTCTGCTGAATAGACATTTATATAGCCTTTCACATGATAGAGTGTTAGCATTTATGTTGGTAAGTTGGACTCTTTGCCCCTCTTATGGTTAATTGGGTATCCTACTTGTCTTGTGTGGTGTGGGCTAAAGCATTCAAGCTGGGACTAGCTGGGACTAGGTCCTAGGTGAGTATTTCGGCCTTCATCATAGATAGGTCATTATAGTCTTTGACGAGTGTATGTTCACTGCTTAATAGCCTCTGTGTTCCTGACTTGGTGGGTTTATATCCAAGTTGGGGCATGACCTCGTTACTTATTTTGAGAGTAAGTGGTCAGCTTAAGTACTAGCCAACCCTTTGGTGGACTCCTTAGGGTACTCACATGGTTTTATAAAATTGTGGGTCTTGGGTGCGGTGGTGTGTATCCGCATGTCTAGGTCTGCGCAGATTTTAGGCTAGGGTTGTGTTGTGTCTTGGCCATGTTTTGATAGAACCTCTGAGCCAAGATACCAGTTCGATTACCTTCCCTACCTCGTGGTATAGACTCGAGTTACAGAGTGACTATTGACGGTGCTAAGAACTTATGCCTGTCTTTAATATATTGTCCTTTCTTGTTTGATGATTCTATGAATCATAGAAGGTGAGATGCAAGCCGGCTATGGTTGATAGAGTTTGGATTCCTGGATGTTATGTGATTCACATGATAGTGTAGTATGAGTCGGTCTAGTATTCACATGCTAGGACTATGTGGCGTTATATTGTTGTTCACATGATAAGCACGATTGTCTAGCATCTATATGCTAAGGCATTGTGTGATTCGTATTCATATTCTTATGTTTACATGTTATATTAATTATGACATTTCGTGGTGGGAGAACTCGGAGTTACTCCCCACTTGATGTGGCTTTCGTATTTGTATAAAATGCGAATGACAGGTAGGTGATGCATATATGGGGTACATGGACGAGCTAGCAAGCAAAGTAACCTTGGAACCTAGATTGGCTTTATTTTATTGTGACCCTTAAACACTTTTTATGTCACATACATTTTAGGGACATATGTCTCCCTCTTTACATTTGGTTGTATAATTTGCTATTCGCGACTTTAGCGATGGTTATGTTATGACACTTCTAGTTAGACCTTGTATGTTTGACACCTTCCAATTTGGATATCTTTATAACAGGTTCAGGTTTTAAAATTACAGGTTTTTACCCAATTGTACCTATTACAAACATATCCATGCAGTTTTATTCTAGAATTACGTGTTTACTTTTCCGCGATAAGTGAGGGTGTCACGTTGGTATCAGAGCATATTTGCTCCCGACGCACGTTTGTGCACCCCAATATAAATAACTTGACCTTAAGATAACAAACTTGAGAGATGGGTAGGATGGGTAGACTTAGGACTTTATGTTGTAGTCTCTTTGTGTTTGCTCTTTGTTAGGTACTAACCTGTTTGTTGATTGTCATTTAATATTTGTTGCGTTATTGGATCAATGACCGTGAGCTTATCTATAGCTAATGGAGTTATTACCCTTATTATAAAGAAATTTTTGAACTAAAGGTTTTGAAAATATTTTAATGTTTTTTTCACTGATTTTAACGTCAATTAGTGTTAAAGCTTGTTATTGGAGACGTCTGATAATTAGTTTTATCATTTGTTGGTGTAAAAATGTATTTTTATGTCTTTGAATTGGAATATTGATATTCTTGAGTGATCGCCAAGAGTATCTCCGTTCCATTGAAAGGACACTTATATTTTAAGAAGATCAAGATTTAGTGCCTATTGCTGAGGATTGAAGATTTGTTCAACCTTTGAAGAATGCTTCTACTTCCTTGAAGATGTTTCTCGTTCTTTTTGTATCTCGCCTTATTTCTAATCTCTTGGTGCTTATCCTCCTTCTAAACTCCCTTCTGTTTTACTTTAAAAGCTACGCTTCTACTCCTAACTTGTCCTTTGTTCTTTGCTTATCCTCCCTTAACGCCATTAGATAGTACTCTTTCTTGTGAGGAATGTTGACCTTGGTTGGAAAATTCGACTTTTGAGGAGATTGTTTGTGTCTAACCCTTAATCCTGGTTTTGAGAGGATGTGATGTTAGAAAGACTTAGGTAAGGTGATGAGACATACTTAGTGATTCTTATACCTAGTTCCTTGACAAAGTGAGTATAATTGATTGGTAGATTCTTTGTGTTAGGAATGAGTTGCCTATGTGATTAAAGTTATAGAACTTGGCTTTGTTGTTTATGTTTGGGATTTGAAAGCTTAGTAGGTTGAGCGTCGTCACCTTAGGAGTAAACATGAGATAAGTTTAGAATATGAATTTGGAAGAAAACCCATTTTTAGATGTTAACAATCCCGTATAGTTTGGGAATGTGATTTGGTGTTAGTTGTTCCTTGAGAACTTTGTTGAGAAGTCTTTATCAATTCATTCTTTGGTTTTTAAAACATTGAGGTTGTGTCGAGTGCTTGAGATAAAGAGATGCTTTTATACTTGAGTGATAGATTTGATTTAGGGAAATCCTAATATGTGATAAGATAGGTGGAAGAAGTATCTAACCGATTTATCACCCCTTAAGCGAGCGTTTATTTTACCTTGACCCTTGTTTGGGATTTGGTCGTTTTGTCATGAAGGTACAATACCCTAATAGGGGTGACCTTGTTAGAGAGAACCTTAAGTTTTAGGAAGCGTATGGTTTAAGCCTTAAAATCCTCTTTCATACCTTTAATCGTTTTCCTCCCTTTTGTTCATACCTTGGTTGGATTTGATTCTTAAGTATAAAAGTTTACTCGTTATTTCCTTGTCTTAAATACCTCCCTAACTCTAATATCTCTTACTGGTTGTTAACTAGTTATCTTTATGATTCGACTCTTTTAGTCTCACACCTTGACATGTTGCTTACGTTTCCTTATTGTCTAATTTTACTTTCTCCTTGATCATAAGCGTTACCGTTCATACCTCATTTCCTCGCTTCATCTTGCTCCTCCTTTAAGTTTGACAATCGTATCTTGTGAAACTCTATCTTTGACATCCTTGTAATTTTGACTTCAATTTCTACCCTATGAAATTCATTATAGCTCTCTTGTTGCTTAAGTTTGAGCTCTCTTAACATACTTTGTTTCTATGCTATCTAAGTTACTTTCCTTTTTGTACAACTTCTAAACTTTCAAGCTACCAGTTTCGATTCATTCTTAAAAGTTTATGTCACTTCTGCAAACCTAACCTATTTTTAAAGATCTGAAAATGAAAATTTGATTTAGTTCCCTATTCCTTCCTTGAATATAAACTCATTTATCGTAATTTTAATTACTAGACCCGAGATTTCGTTAAGTTTTGTCCAATTTTTGTTAACTTTGATCTATTTATGACTTCTTTGTCAAAGTTTAATGTTACACTTTCAGGGATTTGACCCCCAATTGGGTTTAAAAGTGAAACCTTTATTTCTATTTTGGCTTTTTGCAAAAGAAAATTTGAGTAGATTACCTTTTCTTTTGATTTTAACGTTGATCGGATGTTAGAACTCGTTATTAGAAACGGTTAATAACTTGTTCTACTCTTGTCGACGAGTGATTTTTGGTTTTAAATTTGTCTTTGACTTGGAAGGTTAGCGTTCTTGTGAGCACAACAAGAGCAATTTCGTTCCATGAATGAGACTTATACTTTTGAAAACTCTTCATTAATGTTTTCGAAAGTATTTTGATTTTTGATTTATACAAATGATTTGCCTTTGACCTTATCTTGGATTTGGAATGTGATGTTCTTGAATGCGCAACGAGAGCACTTCCGTTCCTTTGATGAGAATCGTTACTGTTTTAAAATTTTATTTGAAACTTTTGAAAGAATTTTGATTCTTACGATAAGTGACCTTTTAAATGTTTTGGTTACCGATTCCAATTTCAGTTCTATTTTTATAACCTTTCATTTATACTTTCAAGTTTCGAGGACGAAACTTTTCAAAAGATGGGGTGATTGTAACACCCCGTATTTTATTAAGTTGGATAAAATTCTTTTAATTGCTATTTTGAATTTAATTACATCATTTAACGATTTATATATATATGCTTAGCTAATTAATTAATTTCATCATAATTCGATACGTTAATTTTAATAATCATTAATAAGTTTATTTAAAGTTAGTTCGAGTTTATTGAAATTAGTTCGAGTTTATTTATTTAATAATTTCCGTTTCTTTACGAGTCCTTATGAAAGTTGTTTTAAGTGAACCCGAGATGGATTTTGGGAACAAAACCGTCCAATTAGCTATTTTGAGCTTATTTCACTAAATTAGCAATTTTTTATTAATATCCGTTAGTTTCGTAAAAATCGCTAATAATTCCGTTTCAAGCCGATTTCTTATTATTTACGTTAACTAGCTGAGTTTATTTTATTTTCACTCATTAAATTTATTTATTATTGATTCCGTTTTATTACTGAAACTTTTACTTAAATCGGTTAAATTTAACTCGAAACGGTTTTAATAAATATCGGTTACTTAACGATGAAGAAACGTCGTATAATAAATAGCAGCAGGTGCAAGTCAAGCCTGCTCCCTCATTTCTCACGCATCATTCTTCTTCTCCCTTCCTTTTTCTTCTTTTCGTTCTGTTTTAATTTTTATCAGATTGTAAATTGATCTTGCCACTCCGTTTGTCATCCGTTATCAATTATTTTCGTTCCATATTGCTCCTCTCGTCGTTCTCGTCATTCCGATGTAAGTAACATTCAGTTTCGTCATGTATTTTTACAAACCCAATTTATATTTTCAGCTTTATTTATTATAAGACGGTTGTATGTACTAAAATAGACGGTCTTGTAGAAGATTTGTTAGTCATAAATGATTAGTTCAATCGGAAAAAGGTAACAATTATAGATTACTCGATATTACTTGTAAAATATGTTTATTTCGAATGCTGGTTAGTCTGTTTTATAATTAAGACGGAGTATAATTATATATAGGGATCCTTATGGATGTTAATTAGTCAGTTGTATAGTTGAGACGGTGTATACTGATATGTGGAGATGATTGAGACGGTGTATACTGACCTCTAGGGATCATTTGGGATGCTAGCTAGTAAGTGGTATATTTAAGACGGTGTATGCTGACATGTATGGATTGTTTTGGGTGATAATGTTGGGGTTGGTGTCCTTAACAGTTAGTGCAAGGACTTATAAACCTCTAAAAGGATCAAAGGGCATACTTTGGTATTATTATCAGTTGATCCACGTTTATCAATAACGGTTGGCTTGCTAGATAAGTTTGACGTTATTGTCATACAGATGGCGGTGATCAACTGGTCCCTAAAAGTCACACCTATAGGATACGTTCGAGAGATGTGACGGTATGAAAATACTGTCATGTAGATGCCAAAAATTGACTAACCAGTTAGTCCGAGTTATTTGACTAGTAATTAGTCAAATATGTGATGTTGAGATATTATATTTAATACTGATTAAATATCATGGGCTAAAGCGAATTAACTTGATTAATTCGTAAAATTAAATATACGTGATTTATATTTAATTAAATGTATATTAAAAATAATTATACAATACTGTTTTGTCGGACACGTATTAATAATTCAGCTAACCCGTATTATTAGCTGATGCCTTAATTTCCGATAACCGATAACAGTTTATAATACAAACCCGTCATATACATTTTAGTGTTTAACAAACCGGACCTCGAGTTAAAACCAAGAGGAAGTGGAAGCCCACTTCCCCTTGTGGGTCACGGTTTTGGCCGAAATAGGAGAACAAAAGGAGACCTCCTCCTTCTGTTAAACCTAATGATCATTAGTAAAAGATAATTAGGGTTTCGAAGAGCATTCTTCTCTGTAGAAACCGAGATCTCACATCTCAAGCAAAACTCACATCAGTTCTCCCTATATTGCAAGGCAATCGGAGAACACTGTTCTAGCACAAGGGCATATCTCGGACAAGGTCTTGGGTGCAACAATTAGGAGGGAATCTCATTTGATTTCTGTTCTTTACGCCGCACTATAAGGACCCGAGGTTGATTCTAATTCCTTATCGTTTCCATATTGTTTTTATCGTTTTATGACTATAAATTGCATGTTTAAATTTACGTTATAGTCCTGCAATTAAAGGGTAGTATACGGATATTAACCCACAGATAATTGGTGTGTTTTATAGTTGAGACGGTGTATACTGACATGTAGGGATTGTTTTGGACTGATTTGGACTCTGTGTTGGGGCGATTTTTGTAGTCTTTAGGGTCTGTTTTTGAGTTGCTTTATACTTGTGGATTTCCGCTCTAAAACCGTTTTAAATGCTGACTTAGTTGGCTCAGCTAGGACTGTTTTTAGGCGCGAGAATGGAGTCTTAAGGGGATGATTGGTACTCTGTTTTGGGCAGGGACGAGGGCTTTCATCGTGGGTTTTCACTTTGCATTTGAGGACTGAAGTTGGGGTCGAACTTAGGCATCTTTTGGGTTCTGTTTTGGACTGATTTTTGGGTTAGGTTATGAAGTAGGGTGAAGGGTGGCTATGGGTAGTCGGGTGGTGGTCGTGTCGGACTCCCGGCCTAGCCATGACTGCCGTGGCCTAGCTAAGTCACGAGTTTGAGGCCATGTGTAGTTGGTGGTTAGGCCGAGTTTGAGGTTGTCATAATAACTTTTGAGCCGTGTCCATAAATTGTTTTGACGCTAGTTTGGCTTATATAAAATATAATTAAATTAATTTCCGTCTCATATTTTATATAAAGATAATTCGTTAATATCGTCCTTTCACATAATTATCTTAGGTGGCTCATATGTGGTTGAAGATGAAGAGTAATTTTGGGTTTTAGAAGCTTTCTCAAGTTTATTGCTTGTCTCTTTGCTAGCTTAAGGTAACTATTCCGAGTTACTCGACGAATTAATGTCATATTAGTAGTTAATGGTGTGCCTGTTGTTTGTTAAGTGTTTAGGTGATTGATAATGTGTTACTTTCGTTTTTTTCACATGATAGAAATTAGAAATAGCATGAGAATTATATTGTGATAAATTTTATGATTTGGGCCAAAGTAGGCAAAGACTCTGAGCTGGGCCAGATTGACCGAACGAGTTTGGTCAAACTAGGTTTAAACCGGTCAGCCTCGATTTGACCGATGACCCGTCGCGGGACTCGGGTCGAGGGTTTGTCTTTGAGGTAAGATTGGTTGTTATTGGAGGTTTTATGTTATGCCTTGATATTTGTAATTATCATTTCACATGTTGGTTGTTGGATGCTTTGGATGCCTTATGCTTGAGTCTTGTTTGCCTTTAGCCATTGTAGTTTATTCTCATGGACTATGATATTGATGGTTAGCTATAATTTGGTTATTGATGACATTGAGGATATGGTTGGATTGTCTGCTGAATAGACATTTATATAGCCTTTCACATGATAGAGTGTTAGCATTTATGTTGGTAAGTTGGACTCTTTGCCCCTCTTATGGTTAATTGGGTATCCTACTTGTCTTGTGTGGTGTGGGCTAAAGCATTCAAGCTGGGACTAGCTGGGACTAGGTCCTAGGTGAGTATTTCGGCCTTCATCATAGATAGGTCATTATAGTCTTTGACGAGTGTATGTTCACTGCTTAATAGCCTCTGTGTTCCTGACTTGGTGGGTTTATATCCAAGTTGGGGCATGACCTCGTTACTTATTTTGAGAGTAAGTGGTCAGCTTAAGTACTAGCCAACCCTTTGGTGGACTCCTTAGGGTACTCACATGGTTTTATAAAATTGTGGGTCTTGGGTGCGGTGGTGTGTATCCGCATGTCTAGGTCTCGAGATTTTAGGCTAGGGTTGTGTTGTGTCTTGGCCATGTTTTGATAGAACCTCTGAGCCAAGATACCAGTTCGATTACCTTCCCTACCTCGTGGTATAGACTCGAGTTACAGAGTGACTATTGACGGTGCTAAGAACTTATGCCTGTCTTTAATATATTGTCCTTTCTTGTTTGATGATTCTATGAATCATAGAAGGTGAGATGCAAGCCGGCTATGGTTGATAGAGTTTGGATTCCTGGATGTTATGTGATTCACATGATAGTGTAGTATGAGTCGGTCTAGTATTCACATGCTAGGACTATGTGGCGTTATATTGTTGTTCACATGATAAGCACGATTGTCTAGCATCTATATGCTAAGGCATTGTGTGATTCGTATTCATATTCTTATGTTTACATGTTATATTAATTATGACATTTCGTGGTTGGGAGAACTCGGAGTTACTCCCCACTGACTGTGGCTTTCGTATTTGTATAAAATGCGAATGACAGGTAGGTGATGCATATATGGGGTACATGGACGAGCTAGCGAGCAAAGTAACCTTGGAACCTAGATTGGCTTTATTTTATTGTGACCCTTAAACACTTTTTATGTCACATACATTTTAGGGACATATGTCTCCCTCTTTACATTTGGTTGTATAATTTGTTATTCGCGACTTTAGCGATGGTTATGTTACGACACTTCTAGTTAGACCTTGTATGTTTGACACCTTCCAATTTGGATATCTTTATAACAGGTTCAGGTTTTAAAATTACAGGTTTTTACCCAATTGAACCTATTACAAACATATCCATGCAGTTTTATTCTAGAATTACGTGTTTACTTTTCCGCGATAAGTGAGGGTGTCACAATAAATGTTGTCATGCCGGATTTAATAAATCGACTACAATCGGTTATGTATGGACTTATTAAAACGGGACAACATATATGATAATTAATAAAATGTACACATAATATACATTTTGATAACTACCCAAAAATAAGAAGATATTTTCTCCTTATTTTTGGTTGGTAGTTTGACCAAAAAAAAAAAGAAGAGAAAAATCTCCCCTTATACTCCTCTTTCACGGTTGAAAGGGAAGAGAGGTTAGATTATTTTCTCTTTCTTTTTTGACCTAATTTTTGCCTCTCATCAAAATACAACAAAACCCTAAAAATTAATTAGTGAATTTTGGGGATCTATTCTAGAAAGAACAAAGGCATATCTCATATCATCTTGGGTGCAACTGATAGGCGAATATCATTGCGATATTGTTCTTAGGCCGATTTTTCTAGGACCGAAGGTTGATTTCATAATCTCTCTATTTTGTTTTTGCAAATTTTATTTATGACTAGTTTTCATATTTATAATTTGGTTATAATCCTTATAATGTTAATGGAAGTATACCTATATTTCCTACACATTCATCCATGTTCTACCATACATTTTGTCATCAAAAGGAATGGGCACAAAAAGAAATTGTTCAAATTTGAGTTCAAGAAAAGAAATGAAAAGTCAAAAAGTTGGCAAAATGCATCAAAAGAAAAGAGGAGACAAAAAAATAAAACTACTATGCTTTATATATAAGGCACCCACGTTACTAATTGGGGTGACTTTGAAAATGTTCAAAAGAAAATGCAAAAGTTAAAAGTTATCAAGTATTGAAATGCCAAAAATCAAAAGAAATGGCAAAGAAAGTGTTCTCAAATGTTATATGCCACAAGAAATTTGGGGAAAAAACAACAACAAAGCAAACTCCCAAATGGAACTCAAATACTATCGATCCCTTTATCCATCGTATCCATTTTTGTGCATGGTAGAGACGGGACGACCCTTCTTCTTGTCTAGGCAATAAGGGGAATTCCGCGATCCTCCAGTATTTCTAACACCATAGGGAGTCTATTCTTGACAAAAGCATTTAACGATTGAGGACAAAGGTACCCTAGCTTGACACAACTTAGAGGTGATTTATTGGTATCCTTCTAGGCTTAGTAGTTTTTATAAATTGCATTTATGAAGGAGTGTGTACCCTTGAATTGCTTCCCTTGTAGATAATTTCCGCCACATAGATGAGGAAAGTGGCTATTCTTTTGTAGATGCATCCATTACTTTACTTTGTGCGCTTTAATGTTTGGATGTGTCGCCATTTTGGCAAGACCCACCTTGCCTTGCAAGAAGGCATCCTACCTCATGGTTGTCTTGTTGGGAGTTGAAGGGGCGTAGTGAGACCCGCTAATTGTCTCATATCGGCTATGCTATTAGGTTAGTTTAAATAACGGTCCTAGTTTTGTCACCTCTTTACTCGGGACGAGCAAAGGTTAGGTTTAGGGATATTTGATGTGACCATTATTTGAGCACATTTAGACCCCAAATTAGCCTCGTTCCTATGCTTTTTAGCACATATTTGGGTCATTTACTATCTTTAGTCCTTTGTTTTGCATATTCTTTGAGGTTTTGGTTCCTTGGTAGGAGAGGAGTGCAAACCTTGCATTTTCATGGCAAAATAGAGCTAAATTGATCGAATCTAAAGACCAAGCATCAAAGAGAAGACAAGACTAGAAGGCCTGTGTACATATTATAGTAGATGGGCAATGATGAAGAAATCCTTGCATCCCCGACAAAATCCCGGAGGATTATTGGAAGAAGAAAAGAAGAAAAGAAGGTTGGAACACAATCCGCCCGTCCATCTAGGCAAGACGCCCGTCCAAGATTGGAGGAATCCGAGCGTCTTTGCCATCAAGACGCCCGTCCAAACATGCCACAATCTGAGCGTCCTTGCCATCAAGACGCCCGTCCAGAGACACAGAAATCCGCCCGTCCCGACACCTTGGACGCTCGGATTCTCTTACAGGCCCACACGACCTTTTCTTCCCTCCATGAAAGATGCGCATATTTATGACAGACCGGCAAAAAGGAGACTCGCATCTTTTCTGAGAGGAGCGATTACTCAAGGACTTAATCGTCATTTAAGCCCTTAGTAAATCCTAATTTGTGTACCTAATCCCCACTATAAATGCCCCATTAGTCTAATTAGATGAAGCATGTTCTTCTTATCAATCTTTAGTGTAGTTTATATCATTCTAATCTCTTCTTAATCTTGTAATCAACTTCTAATCAAGTCTTAATACAAATTTCATTTCCTTAATTTCTCTTTTGTTCATGTTTTATCTTGGGTAATTGAAGATTATTTGGGTTATTATTGGGAGATTGACAACCTTCCAATCAACCATCAAGTACTTCTATTATTATTTGCTTTATTTTGGAATCATTAGTAGGTATAATCCTCTTAACCCCTTTTTAATTATGGCTAATCATCTTCATTTATTCATCATATTTTGCTTTGTTAATGTGATTGACAACCTTGTTAACATGTTAAACTTGATAATGAGTGAGTAGTTTCCTTAACTAGGGTTGGGTAATTAGGGGAAACCAACATGGAGGATGATTCATGCTTAATTTAATATGTATTCATAGTTTATTTGCTTGCTTGTTGTGATCTCAACTTATGCACATGTTATGTTTGATGAAATGCGAGCCTATGAATCCTTGCATTTTTTACCCATCACCTACCTCATCAATGAGACTTGTAAGACATAAACCAAATCGAGTCTCATTAGACCATGCATATAGTTGAGTAGGGAGAATTAAGTCGACTTGTAGGTGGTGTACAATCTAATCGATTTGGCCCCGGAACCCAAACCTTCTTAGGATTGTAAGATATAAACCAACTCGATGCATCACAACAATAATTGCTTGCTTATAATTTGAGAATATGTTTGTATGATCAATTCCCATGAATCTCCTATGACCCCATGACACCCTAGTGCTTTTAATCAATTGTTTACATCTCTTTTTAACCATCTTGCTTATTTACTTTTATTGCTATTTAGTTTAGTTATCTTCTCATTTCAACCCCAAATCGTGACACCCCTAGACACCACTACTTGCAATTGAAAATCCTACATCAATACCCGTCTCTTGGGATCCGACCTTTACTTGCCTCTTTACTATTAGTAGAGTTGTTTGTGAAGTTATAAATATTGTTTTGGTCTAGGTACTCTTAACGACAAGTAACCGAAAACTTAATCTCCAAGTGAATCCGATCAAAGATCAATTCACACAATTTGCATCTGAGCAAATAAACCAAGCAAGTCAATTACCACCTTGCGACTTGATTAATGCAATTAATCTTCAAAGTTGTCTTACCTATGATGGACCAAAAATGCCAGAAAATGCTGATTTATCTGTTAATGAAGTCCAGAAACTGTTTTGGAAGAGCAATTTGACGAAGACGCTGCTGATCCTCGTCAAAGTCCTCGATCGAGTGAGCTGGGTACTAGATCGAGCAGTTCTCCGACTGAAAGCTCTCGATCGAGTGATAACAGTGCTCGAACGAGAGGTGCCTAAATTGAAGACCTTGATCGAGGGGGATGGTGTTCCTCGATCGAGCAGATCCCAGGAGAAAAGTTCTCGATCAAGTGCAAACAGTGCTCGATCGAGTACATGCAATAGCGGAGACGCTGTTTCGAAGTCTAAACACGCTGCTGGGTCATCTTCCTCTGCTGCGGAGATGTCATGTTTAAACAAAGGTAAAGAGAAAGTCACAGACCCACTTACTGTTACAAGAATTTGTTATCTAGGACGTCTGAAAGATGCTAAGGTCGAGCGACGGTACGGTAAGTTTGTGGAAGTGGTCAAGAATCTTACGGTGACCGTTCCTTTTACCGAGTTAATTACCCAGGTACATTCTCATGCAAAATTTATGAAAGATATCTTGACGCGTAAGAGAGAGCTCAGTGAATTTGCGACTGTTGCCTTTATGGAAGAATCTAGCAATCTAATTCTTAATAAAGCTCTACGCAAAATGAAAGACCCGGGTAGTTTCTCTATTATATGTATAATAGGAAATGAGGTGATAGATAAGGCTCTTTGTGATTTAGGGGCCAGTGTCAGAGTCATGCCTTACTCTGTTTGCAAGAAGCTTAATATTGGTCATCTTAAAATGACCAATATCACCCTCCAGATGGCTGATAGATCGATTAGACGACCGTTAGGTATCCTAAAAGACGTGCCTGTCAAGGTAGGCAAGTTCTTTATACCAGTAGATTTTATTATCTTAGACATAGCTGAGGATACCCGGACCCCGACTATATTGGGAAGACCATTCTTGTGTACAGCTGGGCTATTATAGATGTCAAACAAGGGCGTTTGACTCTTGCGGTGGGGGATGACGTTATCACCTTCAGTTTGCGTGATGCACTTGCTAGACCAATTATAGAGGATACTTGCTATTCAGCTGATATCGTTGATGAGTCTATTTATGATTTCTGGTTGGATTCCTTGATAAAGGATCTGCTGAAAGCTTTGATGTTGTTAGATGAGTGTGCAGATAACCCAAAGAAAATGACGTTGTGTTGGATCTGCTAGAAGCTGCGATAGATGAGCGTGAACTCACCGACGCCGAAGGAGAGAGGGTAGAACAATTGGTAAACACTTTTTGCGCAATTGAGGTAAAGGTACCCGAGCGTAAGCCTCTTCCTTCTCATCTTAAATATGCATTTTAGATGATACTGAGCAGTATCCAGTCATTGTTAGTGCTAAGCTTGATGATAAGCAGCTGACCACTTTGTTAGCTGTTCTTAAGAAAAACAGGAAAGCGACGGGTTATTCGTTGGATGATATTCAGGGCATCAGTCCTGATATTTTTATCCACATGATTGAGCTAGAATAAGATCACAAGCCTTGCAGGCAAGGTCAGCACATGCTAAATTAGAAGATGCAAGATGTTGTGATGGCTAAGGTAATGAAGCTACTCGATAAAGGTATTTATACTCTGTTGGTCATTTTAAATAGGTGAGTCCAGTTTAGGTGGTTCCTAAGAAAGGAGGAACTACAGTAGTCAAGAATGACAAAAATGACTTGATACCTACTAGAGTTGTGACTTGTTGGCGGATGTGCATAGACTATAGACAGTTGAATGCCTCCACGAAGAAGGATCATTTCCCCCTTCATTTTATTGATCAGATGGAAGAAAGGTTAGCCTCTCATAAGTTTTTCCGTTATTTAGATGGATATTCAGGGTTCTTTTAGATCCCTATTCATCCGGATGATCAGGAAAAGACTACTTTTACCTGTCCTCAAATTGTTTTTGCTTATCGTAGAATGCCTTTTTGTTTTTGTAATGCCCATGCCACCATTCAAAGGTGCATAAAGGGGACATTTTCCGAGTATATGGAGTCTATTATGGAGGTCTTTATGGACAGTTTCAGTGTCTATGCGAGTGATTTTGATAATTGTTTGTCTAACCTTGATAAAGTGTTGCAGCGCTGCATTAAGGTTAACCTTGTTGTTAACTGGGAAAAGTGCCACTTTATGGTCAACGAGGGAGTTGTCTTAGGGCACTTAGTTTTTGATAGGGGCATCGAGGTGGATAAAGCAAAAGTGCAAGTGATTAAGCAATTACCTCCTTCTGTCAATGTTAAAGGGGTGAGGAGTTTCCTTGGACATGTTGGCTTTTATCGCCGGTTCATCAAGGATTTTTCTAAAATTGCTAAACCACTTACATAGTTTTTTCTTAAGGATGCCCCCTTTGTTTTTACTGATGAGTGTCTTTCTGCGTTTATCATGTTGAAACAGGCCTTTATTTCAGCACCGATTATCCAGCCTCCCGACTGGGAGCTGCCATTTGAGATTATGTGTGATGCTAGTGATTATGCACTAGGAGCGGTGTTAGGTCAGCGGAAAGACAAAGCTTTAAGCGCAATTTACTATGCGAGCCAGACTCTGGATGAGGCTAAAGTGAAGTATACTACTACTGAAAGGAGTTATTAGCTGTTGTTTATGCGCTGGAGAAATTTCGATCTTATTTGATAGGTTCGGAAGTTACTGTTTTTACGGACCATGCAGCGCTGAGACACCTTCTTGCTAAGAAGAAAGCTAAGCCATGATTGTTGAGTTGGATACTCCTCCTCTAGGAATTGATCTGCAAATCAAAGATAAGACGGGCGCAGAGAATGTAGTAGCTGATCACCTGTCGCGGCTACCGCAGCAGTAGGAAGAGGATCCTTTACCTATTGACGATTCTTTTTCTGATGATTCTTTATTTGAAGTTGCTACTAACACAGGTGGTCATCTGTGGTATGCAGATTATGCTAACAACTTTATAGGTGGTATGCTTCCGCCTGACTTGTCTTATCAGCAGAAAAAGCGATTCTTTCATGATGTGAAGCGCTATTTCTGGGATGACCCTTATTTATTTAAGGAATATGCTGACGGTCTCTACAGACGGTGTATTCCCTAGTGGGAGACTAAAGCAATCCTAGAGGGCTGTTATTCTTCCTCTTATAGCGGTCACCACAGTCCGTCGCGAACCAGGGCTAATAAGGTACTTCAGTCTTGTTTTTTCTGGCCTACTTTATTTGCAGATGCTAAAGTGTTTGTTTCAGCTTGTGATGCTTGCCAACGCTAGGGAAATATATCTATGAGACATGAGATGCCTCAAAATGGCATTCTAGAGTTTGAGGTTTTCGATGTCTGGGGCATTGATTTCCAAGGACCCTTTCTGTCTAGTAAAAGTAACAGGTATATTTTGGTAACTGTAGACTATGTGTCTAAATGGGTGGAAGCTATTCCTTCAGCTATCTGTGATGCCAAGACCATGATTAAGTTGTTTAAAAACATTATTTTCTCCCAATTTGGTATCCCTAGGGTCGTCATTAGTGATGGGGGTATACACTTTAAAGAAAATAAACTTGCAGCCACAATAGTGTAAGGTCGGTGTCCAACATCGTCGCGGTTTGGGTATCATCCCCAAACCAGTGGGCAGGTTGAGGTCTCTAATAGGGAACTAAAAGAGATTTTGGCTAAGGTTGTTTCTAAATCACGGAAGGATTGGAGTCTAAAATTGGATGACACATTATGGGTATATCGGACTGCCTTTAAAACACCGATTGGTGCATCACCATATCGGTTGGTTTATGGGAAGTCTTGTCATTTTCCTGTTGAACTAGAGTGCAAAGCTTGGTGGGCTATTCGTGCATTGAATTATGATTCTAAATTGTGTGGTGAGAACCGTTTGTTGCGGCTAAATGAACTAGAAGAGTTTAGGCTGAATGCCTACGACAGTGCGCGCATCTACAAGGAGAAAACAATGAGGTGGCATGACAAAAGAATCAAGTCGGGCAGAAGGTGCTGGGTTTTAATGCCTGAGTGCGCTTGTTTCCTAGTAAGCTGAAATCCTGGTAGAGTGGCCCTTACACAGTGACAGCTGTCACCAAGTTTGGCTCCATTGTGTTAGAGCATCCCGATGGCAGAAGATTTAAAGTGAATGGCCATCATGTGAAGCATTACTATGGAGCTGATGATTATGTTGGCAATGTCGAAGTGTTCTACTTCGACCATCTTGATGAGCAAGAAAATTGAATCCAAAAGGTCGTGCGGGACCTCTTAAACCTGCGCTATCTGGGAGGCAACTCAGCTTGTAATTTATTGTGTTTTGCTTTAAACTTTTATTTAGTTTCGTGTGCTTTAGTTGCTAGTTTTATAAACGATAGATTGGAATGTTTGGACTTGTTTTGTTAGCTCTGTAGGCCGTTTGTTTTGTCCTTGCAGGTACCTCACGTGGATCCCTCGATCAAGTACTTCTTGCTCTCGATCGAGCACTTTCGCCCGCCATTTCACTCGATCGAGTAACACCATCCCTCGATCGAGTACCCATAAAAGAGGACCTCTTCGAATACTCTAGTATCTCGATCGAACACTTTCGAGGCTTCATTCAACTCAATCGAATGTCAGATGTCTCGATCGAGTTCGTTGTTGTGCTTCGAGTCATGCGATGTTGTTATAGGACTGTTTACGATCTCCTTTGTTGCTGGCTGGTTTGGGGAGGTCGTTAATTCGCGTCGTCTTGTAAGTTTTCCCGAGGCTACCCTCTTCTTTTCTTTTCATTTTGCATTTTCCTTTCCCTATTTTTGGGTACAATGAGGGCATTGTACGGTTTGGTTTGGGAAAGTGATATGCATCCATATCTGTGTCTGCATACTGTTTTTTGCACGTTTATTTTCACATGCATTGTTTTTTTTTTTCGTTTTTAAAAATTTCAAAAATCTTATAGAAATTGAAAAAATTTCGAAATATGAAAAAATTTCCACGTTTACTTTTTGCATTTAGGTTGAGTTGGAACGTTATGACTTTTATGTCACATTGAGTCTTTTACCTTTGCCTTGCACATTTTTAACGTTTTTTTTTGGCATGGCTAATTGCATAATCTACGAGTTTTTGTTTAAACTCGGCTGAACGAATAGACTTGACTCTATTATTGGCAAAATACACATACATTCTAAGAATTAGAGCTGATTAAACTGGTGACATTCATGACCAGTTTTATTTAGGATGTGAGTAGTACTCCTTATAAGACATGTAACATCAAATTGCACAAGCATGACGCTCTTTTCTTAGTACCTGTATGCATTCGGTTTGCGGTGGTGACACATGTGGAGAGGTAACTTACAACCCTTTTTTCATTACTACCCATTAACTTCACATTAGCCAAATTTGGATTTTGACCTCCTTACTACATCCAAAATATTGCCTGCCCTGTCAAGCTAGTTGAGTGGTTTTTGTGGGAATTCATTTATCTATGCCAAATTTGGTTCGCTTTAAAATATTTGAAGTTGGTAGCATGAATGAAAAAGAAGAAAAGTGAAATGAAAACGATTGAAAAAAAATGTGGAAAAAAATAAAAAATGATGAAAGAAAGCTGAATGATGAAGAACAAAAAAAGAATCATGTGAAAAGTTGTTGTTATGACTCCTATGCTTATCATTACTTTTCATGGGAAGTATTTTGACGATATGAGTGATGTTTTGCCACAATGGCATGGTTTTAAGTTTTGTATTGAGCAGTGAAGCGGAATTAGTTGATTATTTGGTTACGGTTGTACTAGATTGGCTTTACCTCCACTTATCCAAATTTATCTTGCCCCTTCTTACCTAATAACCTCACCTCACATTATATGTAAGTCCTCGGCGTGTGTCTTGATCCTGATTGGTTGGAATGCATATGTACGGGCGGTAGAAATCAGTTTCATATTACCTGCATGCATGTTCTTATAGGTTGAAGTTTAGGTGAGCGTCTTTACTTCTTTCTCTCTCATACAATTATACTCACCTTGTGCTTAATTTGTGTGATGAGCAACCCATGAGAGTTCGATATATATGAGTCTTGCAAGGTCGACGGCTCAGTAGTTTAAAACATTGATTTAACTCGTTTGCACTTCACCCTTTGCTACTTTGTTATTTGTTGAATTAAATTGGCTTGGGTGGACGATTTGTAGCTGGTAAGTTGGTCCCGTTCCACTAGTTGATTTAGTTTCATTTACAATTTGCTTGGGGACAAGCAAATGTTTAGTCTGGAGAGATTTGATGCGTGCATTTTATATATGTTTTTTACCTTATATTTACACGCATTTATGTGTTATTTATGTGGCAACTAGCTACAAATACCCCCGAATAGTCTACTTTGATCTATCTTGTATTAATTGTAGGAATGAGCCGAAAGGAGCATAATAGAGCCTAAACTTGTCCCGTTTGCATGCATTTTGGAGAAAGAAGAATCGGAGCTTTGAATCTGTCACTTAGGGATGCGTGAAGTGATTTTCGAAGATGTTCTGAGTTCATCCACGTTGATATAATGTTGTTATGCTCGATCGACTAGTTGAAAACCTTCAATCGAGCATTTGTTTCACTCGATCAAAATTGGTGTTTTCTGTGTTCCTCGATCGAGTACTTATTGTTCTTAATCGAGATGTTCGACTCCTATTATGCTCGTTCGAGTAGTTTATTTTTACTCGATCGAGTGGTTATGACTTTTACGCAATCTTTTAGTTTATCTTAGAATAAATAAGGAGAAGGAGAATGACGGCAGTCGATCTCCTCTCTTCTCTTGGCACTTTACTTTGGAGACCTAAAAAAACTCCGTTGCTTAGAATTCCTTCGTATTCGGTACTTTCAATCTTTAACTTGTTCTTTAATCATTATTGCAATATTTAATCTTATTCTATTCATCTTTTCTCCATTACTCTTTCTCTTGTTTTGCTAGGCAATTTTCATCATGTTCAATTTACCTGTTTTGGTTGTTATTATGTTTTCCTCAAATTCTATTATGCACAGCTAATCCTCGTATGCTAGGACATAAGGGGAGCCATGGTAATTAGGAAGGTTTGATTAGGTGATTAGGTTTGGTTAGAATTAGGTTTGCATTGTTAATCACTAAATTTAATAGCAATTAGCTTCTTGAGTCGACGCATTTAGTTAGTTGATCTATTACGCCTTGACCTTGATCGGAAGATTGGAAAGGGTAAGACCTGCAGTGAACAATATTTATTCAATGAGGGCGGAAGCTAAGTTAGTAATGTTTTAGGGCGAATAGCGGACCAGAAGGACCTTTTCACTACCCTACAGACCAAGTTCAAGCTGACCTTTGACCCTAGATTCGACCTCTAGAAAACCATGGTGAACCGATTGTCCTAGCTATATCTCCCTATGGTAATTTGTTTAGTATTTATTGCTTATTCCTTTTTGTCCCTTCTCTCTTAATCTCCGTATTTTAGAATCAACAAACAAACCCCCAAGAAACTGTTACTTAGACAGACATAATGTAGCATACAACATTCCCATCTCCCCGTGGATTCGATACCGGACTGCCTCTACTACATTTTATAGAGACCGGTTGGTTTTATTTTTGATAGGGTTGCGACAGCCGTGTCAACTCACGAGGTTGGTGAGGCACTTCTTCTCTCCGTGGTGGGCGGTCAAGGATATCAATGGGAGGGAGGTAGGTTGGCCTTGGTGAGTATCGGCTCAAGCGGGGCTCTGTGGGCGGTATGCTCCACCCCATGAGTACAAGTGATGTGCATGCCCGAGTGAGCCATTCTACACTCCCGGCATCATTGTATTTAAACCACTGATGTTGGTAAAAGATAGCATGATCATCAATCAAAGTGCTCCCTTTTAGATTTTTATATCTCCCATCAATGTTAAATCCGGGGCAAAGTTCATTGGCCAAAATTGTTATTAGGCCTCCCATCACAAAGGTATTGATTGGAGAATTCCCCTTTGCAAAGTCATTAAATCTTGTAATTATCTCAAGGGGTGTGTTGAAATTGAAGGGCCTTATCACTTGCACATTCAAGTAAGACTCTAGAAAAGTCAAGTCGAGAAGGGTGCATTTGTCTTGTTCTACGCTTCCAAGAATAGTCCCGACGACGAATCGTTCGCTAATCCTAATCACCAGATGTTGGATAGCAAAAGTATAGCATTGTTTGTGAGAACTAAATTCTCTCGCGGAATAGCCCTCCAAAGGTGGTTGACAATAAGATCGGAGGGCTTGTCGGTGTCACTCTTTGGTACCTCAAGACCAAAATGGGGACGGGTTCGGGCGTCTATCAATGCAGCCCTGCGTTTTTTCTTCCTGCGGCCCGGGCGTCTTGGCATCTGCTCGAGCGTCCCTATCAATGGGTCGGGTGTCTTGGGCATAGGTCGTGCGGTTTTCAAGTCATCAAGCTTTTTTTGTTTCTTCCAGGTACGGGCCGAGCGTTATGCTAAGGGGACGAGCGTCCTAGACTGCTTTTACCGAATTTTCAGGCTTAAGCTAAGCCTTTCCCTTGCACCCTTTTGATCCCTTCTTATCATCATGTCATTTTCTGAAAAATGGCTTAAAGAGTAGATAAAAACTCTCCCTCACAACTCTCATGTAAAGATTAAAGGATATATGTAAAATGCAACTATTATGATACAATGTAAAGTTTAGGAGGAGTATATTACAAATGGTGGTTTGAGATAGGACACCACCAAACTAAGTTGGATTGACTAATTCCACTATCCATGGAGCTTAATGCTCTTAAAAGTTGATCAAAAGCTTGTGAATGGTCATCGAGTAAGCATGAATAAGTCTTAACCATTTCAAAATAGAGTAGGGCCAATCCATGAGGGACCTTCCTTTGAACTTCTTCCCCTTCCTCTTTGCTTTATCATGATGGCCGTCCCGGCTCTTGTAACTAGAAAAGTTGAGATTTTTGGCATAGGGAGTCTTCCGGTTGCTCTTATTTCTTCCAAAGTTGATGACGAAAACACTTGGATTAATCGACCTTTCAAGGATAGAAGGTGAACTTTCATGGCATTGATGATAGGGTGTCTTGGGAGTTGGGATTATAGGTGTCAAGTTTCCATATGTAGGTTCTTTCTTAGCTTTGTCTTTGAGCTTCTCCACCAAGTAATTCTTGTATGACGATTTGACTTTCATGAAAAAGTCCATAATGTCATCTCCAACTACCATGAGCTCCATAGTGGGTGTGAGAAGGTTCTCATGTTCAATAAGGAAGAGGCATTCCTCCTCTTTATTGAAGTAATCTTCAAACTTCTCAAGGATGGGTTCCTCAAGCAAGTTAATCTCACAATTCCATTTATCATTTGGGTCTATCTTTCCCTCATCATCTCGTTCCATAGGTTCGTTATCATTGCTTTCTTCATATGAATCATAAATAGGGGCTTTGCTTCTCTTCAATAACTCTTCCTCAACCACCTCAATGTTCACATAGAATGACACACCCAAATACTCGCAAAGGTTAAGAGTATTTGGTTTGCTCAACCTCATATCTTCTTCATCAAATACCACACTTTCGTACTCACAAGAGCTCAAGGAGATTAGCTCATCCCACTTCACATATTCTACATCAAATGCCATTACCTCAAATTCATATTCATGGTCAATGCTCAAGAATTGGAGAGGAGTGGTTGGTTGGGTTGCCTTAATTTGGGAAATTTGAATTGACAACTCCTCACCTTGGGTAACAATGTTTTGAACGTCATTTCCTCATCCGGGCTCCTATTGAGTGATTCAATAGCCTAGACCACTTGATTTTTTGATGCAGTTTCATCTATCATAGTTTCAGAGCCAAACAAGCAACTCTTGGTTTGGTTCCAAACAATTTCCTCTTGTAATGGCTCCCTGATACCCGTCATTGTGAGCACCAAAAATAAAATTTATAATTCCTATTAAGACTAACCTAGGCTAGTGGTAACAGGGTAGAACCACAAGGAGGCAAATGTAATTAAAAGCTGTCTAAATTTAATCTAAGGTAACAAGTGTGGAGGTTGATTTGATTTCGTCTATAGCTAATAACAATAAAAATTAAACTAAAGATATATATTAAATCAAATATAAAGAAGGGTACTAGGATGGTCGGTTCACTATAGTTTCGGCGGCAGCAAACTAAGTAGGTCTAAATCAAACACATGAGGCGAGAAAACAAGAGGTCCTCTCTTTACAGATAGCATTTTTCGATCTCGCTATAAGTCCCTAATATCACTAATACTGACTCTCGTCCTGAAAAGTGACAAATAATCTAAGCTTTACCTATCTTTCGATCTCAGCATAGTTTAGTCATTTTAATTGGTGGTCAAGTAACTTTCCCTATCTTTCGATCTAATGGGTCAGCCATATCCTAAGCATTCAACTAGTCGTGTGCACTCGATTCGTCGAATAAAGAATTAAAACAATTAAAACGAAGGTAAAACCTCACGTGGTCAGTCGATCGACCAGGTATTGCAGTCGATCGACTGACACGCGATTCAGGCCAAATTATTTCTACGCCGCCTAATCTATAGTTCCCCTACACACTAGCACGATTAAATTAGCTACTCATACTAAGAATGATAACAACAATAAGGTTGATTATTAAATCTACTGAATTCATGATTAAAACGATTAAACAAATAAACAACAATAAACGATAAGATTGGCTTTGGGAAACTAACTAGCAATTTCTATATTACGAATGATAATAAAACGATACGACTGAAATTATGAAGCGTAAGAATACCAGTAGAAATTGCAGAGAAAGGATCCAAAACCGATTGCAAAAGAGTAAACTTTATTGAAAAACAACTAAACTGTCAATGTTGAATTGTGTTAAGAATTCTATGCTAAAAACTAGATGTCAAACTTGATGTTCTAGGTTACGTTATATAGAAAATATACGTAACACTTATTATCAAAACCTAAACACAATGGGCTTGCTTTTCCTCGATCTTCTTATTCACGTCTGATTAGCGGTGTGGTCGATCGACTGAGGTGACCGGTCGATCGACTGAGCTGCAGTATACAGTAGCTTCTGGAACCCGTGGGTTGGTCGATCGACTGAAGGCAGTGGTCGATCGACTGAAGAAGCTAATAGTTGACTTATATAATCTCGTGGATCTGTCTTTTGGGCCTTGAAACGCGCACCAAGCTCGTTCCTTAAGTGAATACTTCACGTCAAATGCAATGCAGGATACTCGGGGACGGATTTAGCTCAATTTCTGTTGAATTCTTCACATTTCTGCAATAATGTACAAAAACACGAAAGTAGACGGAAATAGGGGAAATGGTAGCTTAAACTACACAAATGAGCTCTGAAATGCGTGTAAAATGAGGTATAAAACATCATATAAATGACACGCATCACTCCCTTCTCACCAACCTTGCTCAACAACTTGTGGGGGGTTGATTCGTGGTCGTGGGTGTTATCCTTCATTACCCTAAAACTTGATTTATTGAACTACGACTTTTAGCCTTGGTCTGCTCTTCGATGCTTGGTCGTTGAATGTTATCAATTTAGCTCCATTTTACTCCCTTTGGCAAGGTTAGTCCTCTTCTTCTACAAAGGACATCAAACCTTATATAATATGCATAATAGGAAGCTAAAGACAAGAAACGACCCTAATACACACTAAAAAGCATAGGAACTAGGCTAGTTAGGGTACTAAATGTGCGTAAATAGGAGTCACATCACGAGTCAAGCATGCTTAACCGTGGAGTTCTTTTACATGGATAACCAGAGAAGAAAGTGCACTTTGTTGATATAAGTAGTACTTCAATCCCTTTAAACACTAGTCAGAATTTAAGTCTATCAATGGACCTCTTCAAGAGGGAACCCTACCTGAATAACGTCTTCAGTTCAGTGGACTATTACACACCCCCAATTGAAGAATGCAACATCCTCGTTGCTCCTGACATCATCTGACCGCAGACAAGATGTGGATATGGGAATTTGATAATCCTAGAGGGTTTTGAAAAAGGAGTCGCCACCAAGTTTTAAGGAAAACTCGGAAACTGTTTTAGAGAAAAAGGTCCGTGTGTGGGTACGTGTTAGAAAGTCCGTTTAAAAGACCCCTAACTTTCCCATCGTGATGACGGCCTCTACTTAGAAAAATGATGGCTAGTCGAATGAATTGAATTTGTTGAAGTGGAAACAACGTTTTAACCCTAACATGTGAAGGCAATTTCTAAGTCATCTTTACTGGAAATTAAACTACTTGGTCAAAGTTGTTTTAACATGTGAAAGTTCATTAGCTATTCTAACTAACATGAATGAACACACAAGAGAGGGATAAGAGGCATTATTACTCTTAGCATAAGACGGATTAACACAAGTTAATTTAATTGTTAGTTAAGACACAACACGAATTAAAAACGATATTAATTAAAATCTAAATTTAATCAAACAAATTAAACTAAAATTAAACACATATTATCAAATAAAAATAACAAACTAAAACACATAAACTGGACAGACCTGTGCACTGTACGGATCTGTAATTTCGAGATATGTCAAATATAACTCGTGCATTGCGCGGGTTTTTCACAAATACAATGTTAAATACAAAAGAAATAATAAATAAACGAAATAAATTACAAAAATTAATCTAAATTAAAATTATAAATTATAAATCTGGAAAATCATCACAAATAAAATTTTACGTTATTAAAATCAAATAAGTACAAACTAGATCTAATAATATGCTAAATAATGAAACAATTAAACTAAATATGTGGAAAATCATAACAACGAATAAAACATGGGAAATCTAAAAAAGAATTTCATGCTAATTAAATTAAACATCAATGACTTCGAATTTATAATTAAAAATTAACGACATGCCAAGAACTACTCGTAATTAGTCAATAAAACATGCTAAACTTGTTATAATCAAACATATGATATAAATCTAATCTTAACAGAAAACAAAACGACACAAAAAATCCATCCACCTGCCCATCCATGCTACTAATCCCGTTCTCCTTCATTCAACATCGACAATAAAATAAATATCGCATAAATAACATAATTAATACAATAAATATAAAAAGCGATAATTAAACGAAATAAACTGCATTAAGGGAGAAAAAGAGTGATTTTTGGCACCCTCAGCTTACCTTTATCTCGGATGCAGGCTTCTTGGTACGTCTACGATAGTTTTCGAATCAACAAACAAAATCGAACTTGAACCAAACAAACACGTTTCACGTGTAAAACCGATTTTGCGCAGCGAACATCAACTCATCACCACGACTTCAATTCTTAAAGATTTTTCAATCGGAAAGATGTTTTGGAATATTTGAAAAACAAAGTTTTCATCTTTATCAAAAATCAAACTGAAAATGCTATTAAAATGATTAAAATAGAGCATAAACATATCTGGCCATAGACTTTGAAAATCGCACAAGGTAAAGCATTGAACAATTTAACGCTAAAAACGTTGTCAAGTTCATTTATTTAAGGCACGAATCAATCAAGGGAACTATCTAGCTTGTGTATGTAAAATTTGGTGGGTTGTGGTGGCGATTTGGGTGGTTTTCGTGGAGGATTTCGAAGGATGGCAGAAGGTGCTCTATTTTTCTGGGTTTGGTGTGGGTCGAGGTTGAAGATGAAGATTTCTACGGTTTTATGGGTGCGTAAGGCTATGTTTTTTTTAGGTATGCATTAGGTGAGCATTAGGTGTTTATGGACAAAGACAATAGAGGCTTTTATAGGCTTAGGATGGGACGTAGGATGGCTTGGAGAATAGGAAAGCGATATTAATTGGTTTTTAGGAAACTCGAGTTTCTCCTATCTTTTCAATCAATTTTCCTATCTTATTTGGCTAGAAATGGAAGTATAGAAGATATGGAACATCTCTTACTTTATGGGAAAAGGAGAGGGAAGTCAGTTTGTTTTCTTGGAGCTCAAGAAAATAGCTCCAAGGTGGCTTGAAAAACAGAGTAGAGAAGGGGGCCCGGGTTGGTGTTTGTTTGGTCTGGTTGTGGGTCTGTTTCGAGGGCATGGCTTGGTGCGTGGTTATGGGGAAGAGCTACAACATAGGCCCATGGGTTGGGGCAAATTGGATCAGTTGTAGGAATAAGATAGGACATGGGTTGGGGACAAATTGGATGAGGTTTGGTGAGCTTACGAGCGGCTGAAAACAAAGGAAGGGATGGTGTTGCGGGGCAGTTTTGAGACGAGTTTTGGTTGGGTTTAAGGAGGGGATTTGGGCTGGCCAATGTGGGGTTCAAACATGGGATCATGGGGGAAGGTAATAGGTTCTCAGTTGCCTTGAGACTCGAGCCAAACATGGCCCAAATCGTGCTTCAAAATCACTCCTCAAAGCGCTTAAAAACGGGTTTAAAAACCGCTTTAAAAAATCGAAACTTCGAATTAAATAAAACGATAAATAAGAACTATCACAAAAATACATTTTTTATTTTCTAAATCAAAATAAACAAATCATTAAATTAAAACTCAAATTAAAACTTTCAAAACAATTTATAACGATCAATCGTAAATAAAAGCTCCAAACTCAAATTAAATTCAAATCAAATGAAATAAATTACATTTATTCCAAAAATCATTAAAACGTAAATAAATGAAATAAAAACTTTTATTTCATAAATTTTCAAAACACAAATGTAGAGAAAAAAATAACTATTTATTTCAAAACATTTCAAAAAGTCAAGTTAAAAAACTAATTAAATTAACTAAAACCATCGACGTAACCTTGCTTGACATCCGTATGACGCATCCGTATCATGAGCTTCTCATTTGAGAATACAAGTGTGTTATCATCACCGGGTGTTTTGTCGGGTTTCCATAAATGCCAGTATCGACATATACGGGTATCTTCAGAGCCCCTACTTTGACTGAGGTTTGGACAAGGCAAAAGTCAAAGTACCCCAAGTCTATCGACCCGAGGATTCCGCGGGTCGTTTATAGTCAATTAGACTTGCGTATATAAGATCGCTAACCATAAGAAGAGATCATACCTGAACTAACAGTTCTGGACGACTCGACCTTTGCAAAGAAGAACCCAAATGATTTCCGGCATAAGAGCTAGACGGGCATGATATCCTGAAGTGAAAACTCCCAACAGGCATGAGAGCAGGGATCTGAGAATCCCGAGTATAAGAACTTCAAGGTTGTGCAGAAACTTCGGATATGGGAATCCAAAACCTCAGCATGGCGTGAGAGCCCAACTATATCAATCCAAAACTTCAAAGATGGTGTGAGAACTCGTATATGGGAATCAAAAATTTCAAGATATATGGTATCGGGAACCCGAACATAGAAGTCCAAAACTTCATAACGTGTAGGAACCCGAATATGGGTGTAATACCCAGGATATTCAAGGACGTTATTGACCGACCCTGTTGACCAAGATAGACCGTAGGGAGGAATGGGTGAGGGGCCAGGCTTTCAACATGAGCCTTATAGGATTTGTTTACTCGACCTAGCAGAGGCTACTTAGCCGAGTATCACCTATACTCGACCGAGTAGAGCCTACTCGGCCGCGTACTCTAGTACTCGACCGAGTATGGCTGCTGTCGACGAGTTAATATAAAATGAAAGTTCTCGAGATTCATTTCATTTCCTCATTTTCTCGACAGTTTCTCTTTCTCTAACCCTAGCCTGCCACTCTCTCCTATCACCCCTATCCCTATACACTCTCATATAGTTAGCCTACACGACAGTTTCTCTTTCTCTAACCCTAGTCTTCATGTCCCGTTGAGACCAACCAAATTTCACGTGTAATAACGTTTTATTACCCCACTTACCCAAGGAAAAATGAAAGTACCACGAGGAACCAAATCTACCCCAAATGTCAATGGGATTCATGCGTCCTACTATTTGGTAAGTCTAATCTCAATTTTAAATATGTGAAAGGTCTTGTCGATTTATTATCTATCACCTTTTATGTGAACTATATTAGTGAACTTCGATAATTATAATCGACACGGTCGAAAAACGATATATATATATATATATATATATATATATATATATATATATATATATATATATATATATATATATATATATATATATATATATATATATATATATATATATATATATATATATATATATGTGATGTGATTTAATGGCGAATTGGCAATGCATGTAACATATAAAGAAAAATGCAAAGCAATAAATGAATTTCCTAGTATGGCCTTTCCTACAATAGAAAATCTTATATTCTATTACATGTTCGGAAACCAACTCCTTTGGTCCCTTGAATCTTCAATGAGACGCTTCCTAAGGACAAACACCGTCTTCATCGGAACTCCTTTCCGAATGGCACCGTCTTTAGGAAACTCCGGAATTACAAATAATTTAATAATAAAATATACATTGCAATTCCTATTATACATTTGTAAAATAAAATCTAATACAAAATAAAAGAAAAGTGATAGGAGATCACATTAAATTACAACCGAATCAATATTCCTTTCATTACGGGTAATATCGATTTAAAAACTAAGGTCATACTAAGATAAAATTACATAATTCCAAAATTATATAAATAAAATATAACATTCATAAATCAAATTGAAGCATTATAATATTTATCTAACATGCCAAACTATGTGCCAAATCGCCCTATTTAATTTATATCGTAAATATAGTCCGGTTTTATGGTAATTCGCGATTTTTAAGTTCTTAAAATCACAAAAACAATACTAAAATCAAATTTTAGTCCAAGTTAATTATCCTAACATCTTAGTACTCAAAAATTAGTCATCACTCAATTTTTTCCAATTATTTAACTTGTTTTATCATTTATGCTCATTTTGTACCTTAAAATCATAACCTTTTATGATATAAATCCAAATTAAATTATAATAATTTCAAAATTTGAATTTTATATTTTTGAACATTCTGGAAAATTTTCATGAAACTCATAATGTCAAAAATCAAGGTTAAAATTTTCGAATTTAAATCGAGAAAATTATAGTTGCTATTTATCGGTTTTATAAAATAAAACATCTAAAGCATATGAAAATTAATCCAATCAATGTTCCAACTTTAGATCTGATATGTGGGATAATTATGTAACCTAAATTAATTTTCTCATGTCATGTATTTCATTTTAGCTATTTTTGCTAAAATAGTCACTATTTATGCCATTTTTACACTAAAAATTCATAAATCATGCAAAATGAATCGTGTTCATCTCAAATTTTACACACAGTGAGTAAACTATGCATGTCACAACATACTAAAACTTCATGTCCTGTTTCGAAGTGTAACTAATTTTAACCATTTTACCTTTATTTATTTCATTTTTATCTCATAAGAATCATAAATCGTGCAAGTTTAATCACATTAATACGAAATTTTACATACAATTAGTAAAATATTCATGTGAGGTCATATAAAAAATTCAAGGTCAGAAACTTAGTCTAACTAATTGTAGCATTTTAAACACCATTTTATACATTAAAATTTAATTAAATAACTAAAAATCATTAAAATGTGCCATAGATTACCATAAATCATCAGAATGACCTAAATTAATTTTAGGACCATAATATATGACATGCAAAAATATTCGTGAATTTATCTTCATAAATCACAAATTTTAGTTTTAATTAAGTTACAAATAACTCGGAAAAACCAAACCGATTATGCATGCAACAACCATTTGCTGTAATACCACTTCATAGGATACTATAACCTCTAATTAAACTCATTTAATTTTAAATCTAAATAACCCTTTTAATTAGATGTTGATCTTATGCGTGCATAACAAATTATTAATAGAAAGGTAAAGAAAATGTTCCTTACAATATTCAAAACGGTTTTAAGGGCACAAGTAAGAATACCTTTCTTACTTGTTCTTGAGCTTAAATAAATGGATGATCCTCCTTTGTCTCAATATTGTGAGAACCTCCTATCAATTGCACCAAGACTAACCCAAAATCTCTACTAATATTAAGTAGATATTAAGTAGAAAAATTCCCTAGTTTATACTAATATTACTTGTATTACTACACAAGTAATAAGTAGAAGAGTATTAGTATTTTGAGAGTTGTTGAGAGAGAGAGATTTTTGAGAGATGCATGAAAATTATATATAAGCATTTGGTAAGAATAAGAGTGTACAAATAATAAGCACATGGATGCCCTTTTCTAGGCAATCACACGGCACACCCATGCCAAATGGAGTGATTTTTGCTCTTACTTTAATCACATGCAAATGCTTTAAGTGTATGAGTAGGTTTGATCATTATGGTGTAAGATACTAATGACATATGTACATGACATTACTTAGAAATTTGTAAAAAGTAAAGAGTAAAATAATACTCTCTAAAACCGGTGGCCATGTGCCATATTTGTCCAATTTTGATTTTTAACATTTGTCCCACAAATGCTTATAAATCATGTGATCAATTGTCTTATATAATTAATTATTAATATGATCGTTTAACAATTAAATATCACTATAAATCAAATAATATATACTCAACACTTAAGTAGTATACTACCATTATATCATTATATAATGGGTCTCATAATTACTAGTTAGTTAAATTACAACTCCTTGTAAATATAAATAACTTATTACCTCTACCTCAAAATATTTGTAAAACCTCAACTAATTTAGTAACTCAACATTTACTTACTAAATTAAATCTTATTTAATCAAATTACAATAATATATACAATTCAACTCACATAAAGAGGAATTAATTAATCTGTATCAAATACAATTAATTAATTATCTATTTAGGTTTCATCCTTTAGGTGTGACCTTAAGGGATCAACTGACCACCACCGTCAAACGACAGTAATGTCAAACTCTAGTCAGCCAATCATTACCGATTAATGTTGATACACTACTACAGATACAGGCTATAACAACGGTTAAAAACCGTTGTTATATAAAAAAGCGGACGTTGTTAAAGGTTTTAACAACGGTTGGTTTTTCTAAGTGTCCCGTTGTGAAAACTATTAACAACAGTTTACAGTAGAAAAAACAGTTGTGGAAAGTGTGACTAAATTTTGGTGGGAAAGTTATAACAACGGTTACAGTAGAAAAAACCGTTGTTATAACTAAAGACAACGGGTTTTTTTTAAAAAACTGTTGATGTTGATTTAATAAAAAAAAAATTTATATAATACTAGATGCATGCATTATTACTGCAATTCCGATGCATAATATGCATTATTACTGTCAAATCCCTGCATATGAAAGGACACAATAATATATGGAATGAGAAGGGTTATAATTTTTGACACAACTTCTTAAACATATATTAATTAAAAAACAACTCAAACGATACATTACCAAGTATAAATTCATGCATTATCTCAATAACCATTCTATTATCTCACTATCTCCACGTCCTAAACTGCTCCAAACCCTAAATCTTTAAAACAAACTCCAAACTTCCTTCAACAACGAATGATACCATCCGTAATACATGCATTATGACCGAGTACAACAAGAGTTTCATCCGCCGGTTGTTGGACATCGAGGGCAGGTACATGAGCTACCTTGAGGACGCTCGGACCGCACTCAAGGACGCCAAAAAAAATGGTTGGACATAGCAGCAGATGTTGCAGCTATATGACGATATAGCAACTGTGGAATGAAACCTCCAAATAGCAAAGGAGGAGAGGATGGATATCATAGAAGAGAATAAGACTCTCTATGCATATCTAAGAATTGCATTTTCAGCAATGTAATTCGTTTTTTATGTATTTATATATTAATTAATTAAGATTATTATGCATTCCTCTCCATCATCTTCTTCTTTGTTTTATTTTATTTAATTTGTTTTACAAGCTAATAAACGTAGAAAAACAACAGTGACAAAACTAATTAAGCGAATAATACTCAGAGAAAGAACAATAATGATCGATAAAAACACATGCAAATGAAATAATTACAGAAAGAAAATAATGACTGAGATGACAAAACCTAAAACCATGCATATAAAGCGATACCTGATAATTAGAGAAAGTAAGAGACGATGACACCAACAGTGACGGAGATAATAAAGCGACGATGAGAAAGAGAGAAAGAGACGATGAGAAAGTGTGTGTTTGTGTTTGTGTTAGGTTTGTGGCTGTGGCTGTAGCTGATCTGTGTTTCTGTGGTTTATATTATGGAAAGTATTGACAACAGTTTTTACACATAAACTCGTTGTCATTAGAGAATATATTAACAACGGGTCCTTAGAAAACCGTTGTTAAAAATTATTAGCAACGGGTTTATATACAACCGTTGTAATTACTTTTCACTAACTTTGCGCCAAATTATTAACAACGGTTATAATGTATTACGTAGTAAACTGTTGTTATTAGTTTTTATATTAACAACGGTTGTGCAAGTTTGACCCGTTGTTAAAACCTATAACAACGGTTATCAACACATATCCGTTGTAATTAAGTTTATTAAAATTCGCGCCATCCATTCTACAACGTCTTATGGTGATTTTCGTGAATAAGCGTTGTTAAAGGAGCGTTGTAGTTGCCTGGATTTATAGTAGTGATCAGTTGATTTATTTAAATGAATAATCCCTTTACGTATTCTTATTATGAGTTTCAATAATGTGATCGCACTATTGTCGAGGACACATACTCCAACAAAACCAACAAAATTTCTTCACACAAGTGCTAGAAGAGAGCCAGAATAGGAACAATGTTCACCAAAGCATTGTTACCCAAGGTGAGAAGTTGGTAATTCAAATTGCCCAAATGACGAAAACCCAAACAACCACCCAACCACCCACTCCTCACCAATTTTTAAGCATTGATCATGAATGTGAATATGAAGGAATATCGTTTGATGTGGAAGATGTGAAGTCTGAAGAGCCAATTCCCTTGAGCTCTTGTGAGTATGAAAGTGTGGTCTTCTATGAAGAAGATATGAGGTTGAGCAAACCAAATACTCTTAGCCTTTGTGAGTATGTGGTTCGGTCTAAGCTAACCAACCAAAACAATATTTATAATCTAACCAAACTATTCTTAGTACACCGGTGAGTAAAGGTCGGGTCCCAAGGGACGGGTATTGGATTAAATTATCGATTGCAAGTAGCTATGTCTTAGGGTGTCACAATTTAATTTGGGTTGAGATTGCTATCTAAACTACTAAGCAAGTGAAACAAAGTAAATAAAAGAGAACGTAAACAATTGATAAAAGGTACGGTGTCATGGGTTTATAGGGGGTTCATGGTGAAAATCATACGAACATGTTTACATAGATGGAAGCAATTATTATTGTAGTGGAATGGAATTAGTTTATGTCTTAATATTCCTGGGAAGATTTGGGCCCCGGAGCCGAGTCGGTCAAGAAAGTCCAACACTTACAAGTCGACTTAGTTTATTCCTATTCAACTATATGCATAGTCTAACAAGCCTTGAGTTAGTTTATATCATATAAGTCTTGTTGAAGGGATATGAGATTCATGCAAGGTTGTCAATCAAGCAATTCATCAAGCATAACATGTGTGTAAGTTGAAACTACAACAAGAAAGCATTCTTATGAAAGCATATTAAATTAAGTATGGATCTACCCCCATACTTAGTTCCCCTTATCACCCATTAACCCTATCTAGAGGACTACTCACTCATGGTAATGGTAAACATGCTAATAGGGGTGTCAATCATGCCAACAAGTCCAAGCATGACGAATGATTAGGATAACAAACAATAATTAAGCAAGGAGTAAAGAAATTGTATCAAACTTATGATGAACAAATGGAAAGAAAGAATAATAGAAGAAAAATTGATTGATGAATGAACAATAATTAGGGAAGGATTGATAAGTAATTAAGCTAATTGATTTCTAATCTACTCTAATGACTTGATAATCATCTCCTAATATAATGTACTATTTACACTAAGTACAACTAATAGGGTAACTAAGGGCTTAAATGACGATTAAGACCCTAAGAGGAAGATTAACGCCTTGCAAGTCCCATGAGGAGTCCCATGACCCGCCTATGTTGGACGCTCGTGCTACTTGAGGATTCGCCCGTTCTAGGCTTGGGACTCCCGGATTTAGCCTTGGGTCACCCGACTTGAGGTCGGGACGCCCGGATTATTCCACAGCTTGGCTTCTCTTCTTCTTGACTGCCTCAAGATCCGTGGGGATCATTAAGAAGTCGTGAGGGTCTTCATCATTTCCCATTTTACTTGGTCGTTAAGTTCGGTCAATTTAGCTCCGCTTTTGTTTCCATATGTGCAAGGCTTAGCATCCTCCCCTACAAAGGGCACTAAAACCTCATAGAATGTGCAAAATAGGGAATATAAGATAGAAACGACCCTAATAAGTACTAGAAAGCATGGAAACGAGGCTAGTTAGGGGACTAAATGTGCGCAAATATGAGCCACATCAAATATCCCCAAACCGAACCTTTTATCGTCCCGAGTAAAGAGGTGACCAAAACTATGACTTTTATTAATACTACTAGCCGATGTGAGATAATTAGCAGGTCTCACTCTGCCCCTTCAAATCACAATGAGACACCTATGCCTTAAGCTGCCTTCTTGCAAGCCAAGGTGGGCCGTGCCAAAATGGCGATGCATTCTAACATTTAGTCACATATAAATAAGTAAAGAATGCATCTACAAAAAGAATGGCCACTTTCCTCATCTAAGTGGCGGAAATCATCTAAAGGGGAAGCAATCTAAGGGTACACATTCCATTGTAGATATCATTTCTCCAAGTTACTAGGTCTAAAAGGATACTAACAAATCACCTCCAAGTTGTGTCAAACTAGGGTACTTTTATCCACAATCGCTAAATGCTTTTCTCAAGAGCCAAGTCCCTATTGTGTTAGAAACACTGTAGGATCGCGGAATTCCCCCTCTTGCCTATACAAGAAGAAGGGTCGTCCCCTCTCCACCATGCACAAAAGTAGGATCATCAAAGGATAAAAAGGGTTTCAAGATAGATGAGTTTCATTGATAGTAGTTTGCTTTTTGGGTTTGTTTTTCCCCCATTTTAATAGCATTTGACGAATAAGATCATGCCATTTTTTAATGTTTGACATTTTCAACTTTTTGCATTTTCTTAGAACATTTTTCAAAGTATCCCCAGTTGTAGCAAGGGTACTTCTATTATAAGAATTTGAGTCTATTTTTGCTCCTCTCTTTCAATTGATGCAATTGCAAACATTTGACATTTGATGGTTTGAACTCAATTTGACATTTTTGTGCACATTCCCTTTTGGCAAAACATGATGATATAAGTGTAAGGACGGTTGCATGGAAACAAGGAACACCTTGGAATAAACGGTAGCCAAGGAGTTATCACACCACAAGGCACTCTTGGCTAGGGCTTAGTCCATGGGTCAAAGGATACTAGTATGACACATCATAGGGTGTCTTGAGGGTATTCTAGCAAACAAAGTCTCAAGGAGAAAAATTATCTACAAGGGTCTATATACACTTGCCAAGGTTTCCAAATAGACATTTTCACAAAAAGTTTCCTAATATGCGACTACATGCCATGATGCAACTAGCATATATACAACCTAATGCATATGCTACTATCACTAGTATGCCATATAATCTAAATTAAACTCCTATGATCATATTGTTTTGTACCGCATCAAACAAAAAGAAGCGAATTTGGAAAGAGTATATCAATTTGAGCCCAAGAGGGTGTAGACACCTCGTTTCTGCACCCCTCGCAAACCACCCGGTGATGATTGGGCCGCATGTTTGGTTCGCGGAACGATTTGTGACAGTTCGTAAGATTATCGTCAAGTGATTGCTCAAATATTAATGTCAACCTCTTAAATGTCATCTACGTCCCGATACGGTCGTTTTGGCGATAATTAGAGTACATTCGGAGTCCGGGTCAAAAACCGTCTCCATTTTCTGATAACTGTTAAATCCCGAGTCAGAATGTTCTGGAATGTTCCGGATATTTCTATTCCATATTTCTCAAATTTTATCTTTTGGCAAATAATAGCCCGTAATATTTACATAAGATATTAAAGATAATCGAATTAATTCCGTCCTACCATAACTTAAACACGGAAATCTTTCTTAAGCGGAGGAAACCTCCACGGGAATAGACGCAAGCAGTCTTTGCGCCTCTTCCAAGAGACGCAGTGGCTGCTGCGCCTCTTCCCAGGCCCTTCTTTGCATGATTTACGTATCTTTTTCATATCTTTCCGAGATTCACTTCCAAAGAGTCTCCGAAACCCTATTCCCTCCGCGTGATTAGTATAAATAGGAGCTTTCGTTCCTCATATTTCTCACGCGAGTGTCCGCCCTTCTCTTCTCCCTTTGCATTCTAGACTTCGTTCTTACTAATTGGCGCCTACGTGCTTGGACTTCCGACCACGTAAGCTCGGATCTTTCCGGGTACCAGCCTCTCCGTTGCATGACCGACCAATTTGACCAACTACACTTAATCAATCTTAATTAATCAATCGTTTTCCTCTTACGAGGGCACTCTTTCCTTGCATTCGCGTCGAGCATCACTAATCGATCTTCTTAGTTCATCTCGTTCCGTCAACATGTAAGTCTGAGGGTGTATTAATCTCTCTTTTATTTATTGTATTTTAATTATTATATAACAATTGTAAGGTTTATGTCGAAAGTACCTCATTAAAACCGATTTCTAAAACCGTCTTTAAAACCTCTTTTTACGGATTTTCAGAAGACTGACAGTCGAGAAATGACGCAGCAACTGCTGTGTCTCTTCGAAGGAGCGCAGTTCCTGCTGCGCCTCTTCGTGAGGCTGCCGCAGTTCCTGCTTCTTTTCTTCTTCCTCGTCCTCTGTAATCCGTATCCAATTTATTTCTTTTGTTTGTTCATCTGTTAATTCTTCATCATGATAGTTTAATAATTCATATGTATATTAACCATCATCATTAACATGTTTAAATCGTCATAAATCCGACTCAAATCCCTAATAATCAATATTCGCGGGTTTTCGTCATTAAATTCAATTCGAGTTTTAGGGATTCAATTCGTTCATGTTGGGTTTCTGGGATTCGTTGTTGATATATTTTCACCTGTTTGTTCGTTAATCCGTCGTCATTCATGATGTTTAGTCTAATTCGTTTAGTTAGTTAGTTTAATTAATCATCCATTACCATCGACCCTTCACATAATTAATCTGTCTTGTTTCCGTCTCATCCATGTTTTACTGTTTTATGACCTCAATCATATGTAAATAATTCATTAATCACTTTCATCCGAGTCTAATATCGTAATCAATCCTTAAAATTAACAAATAACATTAACGGTTTGCAGTTCCGGCTTCACAGCCAGAACTCACCCTTGGAACAGACGCAGTGTCTGCTGCGCCTCTTCCAAAGGGCGCGATGCTCTCTTGCCTGTTCGAGGTGAATTCTGTCCCTGAACTCCTTTTCTGCCTTGACCTAGTTTAATTAGCTACGTATTAATCAACTAATACTCGTATTATCACCTTCTGATCTGTCGTGTTTTATTCTTATTTCTTTTTCCCAAATTATCCGTTTTAAAGGTATTTTCGACATAAATCGCCTATTCCAATGTAATTATTGTAATTTATATTTATTATTATTGTATTTTGTATCATTTGTATGTCTTCACATGTAAATGAGCATTAAATCTCAACTTCGACCCAATTGTTTGCTAATTACATGTCAACCGACTTAGTCTAATTCTCACATGCTAGGATTAATCTATGGATGTTGCATTGCATGCATATAACCGACGATATATCAAGTACGAATAACTTCCCTAATCATTAGTAGAGGCCGCTATCGAGGCGGGCGGGATTAGGTGTTCGATCAAAAGAGCTTCCTAATACGTACCCTCACCCCTTACTCCAGATCTCCGTGAGCACCCGTGTTCATTGGCATCCACGAGAGTCATTCTAGACATAGAATGCTAAGGGTAACGATTGCTTAGTGTTCATGTCACTACTTTGTGTCTTGACATGACACGAGGTATTCGAACGGTTCCAATTTCCCATAAAAATTGGTGGCGACTCCATACAAAATGCAAACGCTTGTTCCCCGTTTCTCACCAAGCGCCCCGTGGGCGGCCCGCTGTCCACGCTTGGCGACTCACTGGGATAATACACTTACGTGTAGCAAGGGTGAAACTTGAACAAGGTTAGGGAATAGTTTGTACAAGACAATTGTCGGTTTTCATAACTCGGTCTTCCTCGACCGTTTTATTCGGCCTTCCTAGGCCCAACCCAACCCATTCGACCAATCGTCCCGTCTAAACGGTCCTAATTCTTATTTGGGCCTAAGGATGGATAGCGATTGACGTCATCCATACCATGATGCTTACTCTTGTTTGTATCAAGGGCCTTCACTACTTGAGGAAATGGACTAGGAATCGGCCTTACTCTTGTTTGGCACGAGCCTCTCCACAGACTTCTGGTTTGATGGTTCGGTATGGCAACCCACCCTTTAAACCAAAACCCTTCTAAATGCACTCAGCATCCCGTTATAATGCTTGTATAAATGTTTGTACCTTACGTGATCACCATTTCTAAATAAAACCATGACGAATTTTGTAAAAAAATCAAAACCTCTTTTAAAATGTAAATTTTCGAAAAAGGCAAAACCAGTCAAAACTCTGTCCAAATGTCGAGTCAAACTTCGGGCCTCAAACCCATTTCAAAACCAAATAAAAAAAAAAAAAAAAAAAAAAAAAAAAAAAAAAAAAAAAAAAAAAAAAAAAAACATATTTTCAAACCATATAAATGTATATATGTAAATTCAATTGGGCTAAGTTAGAGTCAAAGTTCAAACCGACTATGTCCTAGTCGGAACTCTGTCGAGTCATAAACCCGTCTCTCTTTACATTTTGGGTCTTTTCAAATTTCAAGTCAAGTCCTAAGGCGTCACGCCATTATTTTGGACTCCCTACCCCAATTCAGTTAGGATCTAAACACTCGAGTTACACGTTCCGAGGCTCAACACACGAGACTCAATGGGCCTCATATTTGAGTCTAAACTACAACAGTCTTCTTAACACCTATAAGCAAACCTCGAGTCCAGAATCAACATGTGTCATCAATCCCGTCAATAAGGTCAATCATATAAGGGTCACTCCGTCAAAGTCAACACTCGAGTCTAAATTAAAGTCAAGCACCGTGAATCCAAACACGAGAAGTCGCTCACGACATTTCACGAGTGCACAAGTCAAGTCTAGATGTGTCATCTTGTCCTTTCCTTTGTTTGTTGCCTTAGTATGCGTGATCCCATGTCGAATCGAGTTGTAATGCGCGTCATTTCTGTCAAGTAGGAATCCAGCAAGTTCCGTCAATCAGCAAAGTCATGAAGGAGCTCAAGCCACAATCACCATGTCTCTCCAGGACGTTTATGCCATGGTCCTACGAGTTCAAGCAACAGTGGAAAATTTGAGCATTCGCGTCCTCACCCTTGAAAATGGAATGGTGGTAAAGAACACACCACCTAGGGAAACCTCTAGTCTAGGTCATCCAAAGCTTACCTCTTGCAATAGCTATCGTCCTAGAAAGCCGAAAACAGCTGAAAGGAAACCTGGGAGGCATCAAAGGGTGCTTACTGATTTAGGCATGTCTTATGCCGATGCTTTGAAGAGACTCTCTGCCCAAGGCAAGCTACATCCAATAGGTCCGACTCCGGATCCACCTTTAGAGAAGCAAGTAAACCTCTGGAAGGGCAACAAATACTGCTTATATCACCAAGGTAGAGGTCATGATATTGAAGAGTTTTTTCTCTTGAAACACACCATCCAAGATATGATCGAAGAGGGCAAGCTTCCTAAGCCACCTTCTATCACGCAATCTAAGAAGACCGACCCTCTTGGGTCAAATATCATTAAACATGATGAAGAACCATCTCTAGATTGTTCTCATCTCCTCAATCATCATGACGATGAAGAGATCAATATCCTCGAAGACGAAGATATCCAAAATGGAATGCTCATGCTTTCCATTACCTTCAACAATAAATTTTCCAAAATAGAGGGAGCTATTGATAGCCTAAACTATCGACTTTCTAAAATGGAGAATCAATTTGCTGAAATGGGTAAGAAGCTTGATATCCAGACAAACCCTCAACTTGACAGTCCTAAGGAGAAAGCAACAAATGGACAATCCATTCTTAGTTCTTCTCATCCGGGAATCAAAATCAATAAAGGCATCCTCATGGATCCTTCGTCAAAGAAACCTAACAACCCTCCAAGGTCATTTACAAAGGCTTCCGAAAATAAGGGCACACCTCCTAGGAAATTTACCAACATTGGTATTACATACACGGATGCCCTTCATAGACTCATGGAACAACGAATGTTGAAGCCTATAGGACCTACACCCGAACCAGAAAGGAAATCCAAGTTCTGGGAAGAGAATTCGTACTGCAAATACCATAGAGGCAAAGGGCATGATACAGAGAAATGCTACAAATTAAAACATGTGATCCAAGATATGATTGAAAACGGGAAGTTGTCCCTCTCAACTTTTAACCCAAAAGGTAGCTTAGGCAATCCTCATGGATATTCCAATTATCAAGAAACTCTTCTTGACTGTTATCCTTCCAACGTTCCCAATAATGAGGATGAGGTGCTCAAATGGGTGGATGCTCAAAGTCAGATGCCAAAGCCAGTTGCTGGAAGAGAAAATGTTCAAGCGTGGGCCGATGATTACGAGTCTGGATCTAAGATCGCGTCAAAGTCCGAGTCCGAGTCCGAGTCTTAGGCTTTCTATCCTATAATTTTGTCATAGTGTCTTTCTTGGTGTCCATTTCTACTTCTAGTGACAACCTGGGGGCTGTCCCACGAGTCACATGTCTTCTCATATCTATGTTAAATACATTTATTATCCATTTCAATAAAAGCACACTTTTCAATCCACATATTCTATCATATCTCTTCCTCTACCCTTTTCCTGTGACGACAAGAATTGGTTTGAGACATTTTTTAAAACAAACAACAACAACACATGACAGTCGATGTGAGTACACTTAGATGATGTTCCGTTCAAAGTTGTAGAGGACCTGAAACTCCGTGTTCATTTTCTTACCTATTCCATGTCTGGCAATAGAAACCCACAATATAACCCTAGTCTAGGACGAGCCTATCTCTAGAGATTCTAGGACGAATCCAGACCATCTCCCTTGTTAACGATCCATGACGGAAGGCAAGCCCATTCCCCACAATAAACAACCCGTGTTACTAAAAGACCAACTCGTTTAACACTAAAGGTGCTAGTCTGACCCAAATCCATGGTAACAAGAAAATCCAAGACGATACGAGCCACGATCAAAGACCAAAGGCTCAATCAAGAGAAATGACCAAGAACAATATCCGACACAAAAGAGTCAAAAGAACAAGGCTCAATCCGCGATGTCAATATCGAAAATCAAAGTTATCTTCGAAAAAACCTAAATCAAAAAAATCTGAGCAGAAATCCAAGATATAACCTAGACCAAGAATCTAAGTCTGAATCAAGAACAAGCCTGGAATCAAATGCTATACGGAATACTGCTGAAGTCTAGGTAGAGTCAGGACACCAATCAAGATGGCCATCTAGCACCCCTACTTAGCCTTTCACACATCACACACCCTAAGTCCTTCTCGAGACCGTTACGGGGAGATAGTTAGGAATTTTGAGAATCCTTTCAAGTTCGTCAAGTATATCCATCCTTTAGGGCCAAGACATGGAAACTTGATCCCACGTCATTTCAACCTACCTTTATGTGCTCAGGCTACATCAAGCCAAGAGACTCCATTTCCAAGCCACATTACAAGCCATAATCCCATTCAGCCTTAACTCCATAAAATCAAACTCCAGAGATTTGCTCATCAAAGCCTCTTATTACCGAGCTCCACATTCCAAATATCCAATCCAGTTTCACCTTGACCCAAACACGGAGTCTTCAATACTTTGCTACATAGGACGGGACATACCCAATTCATCCTTAGGGTCCATTAAGTGTGCTCGCATGACAAGGAAATTTTTACAAAATTAGTTACACCTCTTTGGTCTATGATCAGAGGGAGTTATCTCAAATCAATTCTTCGAGTCACCAAAGGAATATTACCCTTGTGACCCCTGCACTTTATGGCTCTAACAACATAGCTTAGGCACACACTTGAACTACGAGCATGGTTTGATTTCACCTTTTCAGGTGGATACGTAGGCAGTCCTTTCTTATACAAGAAGGATACAACCACAACACCCAAACAAAATTAACCAAACCTCAGAACTACGATCTGGTTTGATTTCACTTCACGTGAATACGTAGGCAGTCCTCATGGACACAACCATCCCCACTTCCAACTTTCAATCTCAATTATCAACCACCTCAACCATCAACTTTCAACCTCTATTTCAAGCTTACAACCTCAATTAACATCCCTTCCACAACCAACACCTCTATACTGGGGGCTCCTTATAGTCGCCCAGCCTCTCTTTTACCAAAAGTCCAGAGTCATCTTCTCATCCTGGGGGCTTCTCTTCCAAGATGTCACCCTTTCTTTATTCCTCTAAGTCTAGCTAGTACTCGGTCCGGACAAAGACAAAGATCTTAGATCAATTCTCCAAGTTATCATGCCTCAAGAGGGGTCTCTTTTATAGCAAACGATAGTGAAAGAAGTCCTGGTAGACAGATGATCCATGGCTCATGCCTTGCCTTTATATGCCTTCATCTTTCTTGCGATTCTTCTACCTTTGGAACTGATACGCATTGTCACCCACACTTGGCTAGGGGTTGTGCATACATAAGCAAAGTCTGTCAAAGTCATCCATGTGTCGCGTCAAATCTAAGTTAGTGTCGCGTCAGTCCAACCTAAGTGTACATTCCGCGTCAGTCACGTGTCTAAAGCCCATTTGAATATGCATAACGCATTACAAACGACAAACTTCTTTGAACAAGTTTTAAACGACTTTTAAAAAGAAAAAACTTTTGCAAAACCTATGTGTTTCCTCATTCGAGGTCCATGTGATAATCGCTTACGTGCATATATTAGATTGCATTCTTGTGTGGCTATTAACCATGCAGGTAAGTATCAGAAGCAGTGCTCGCTCCGACTGGGGGCTTCACCCAAGTCTTCGTTCTCCCAAATAGCAAAGATATTTTGCGTATTGCTCACTCAAGATTTCTTCCATGACGATCAAGATGTTCCTAGTCGTCGAAATATTTGTCCCAGTAATAAGCATATTTTGCAAAAGATTGCTCACTCAATATTTCTTCCATGGCGATCAAGATGTTCCTAATCGTCAATATATTCCCCAACAAGAGTTCGCTTGAGACCGACGCAAGCAGATTCAACCTCAAGTTTTTGCCAGAGTTCGCTTGAGACCGACGCAAGCAGATTCCCCAGCAGTTTCTACCGACGTCCTGCTACCCTCGATATTATTGTTTCCTCACAGAGTTCGGCAATGGTGTCGTTCTCCGAAAGTTCCCAAACCAAAGCCTCCTTCCTTAGGTTCGTAAACCCAAAGTTAGGATTCTTACCCCCTAGATTCTTAGATCCTAAAATGGCTTCCCTTAGGTTCATAAACCTTTAAGCTCCCACACCAACATCCTTAGGTTCATAAACCCATAAATCCTTTTGGAGTTCCCATGCCTCAGAAAGCTTAAGCGCACGCGTTTAAAACAAGAATTAGTAACCCAGTAGTTCCTAAACTTAACCCTAGGATCCCAATTCCTTTAGGTTCACAAGCCTTTAAATTCTCATACCAGCCATTCTTTTAGGTTCGTACACCCAGGTTCACACGCCTAGCTCTTTAGGTTCCCAAACTCCCTAGAGTTCATACACTTCTACCCTTAGGATCATATTCCTTTAGGATCACCTTTTCTTAGAGTTCCTACACCCAAACCTTAGTTACCCTTAGGTTGAACTTATATTTGGCCTCCTTCCCGTCAATGCTTTCCTTTAGGGCCCCGTACCCTAGCACAATCCTTACATATCCTTTAGGTCTTACCCTTAGCTCCCATGCTCAACCTTAGCTCCTACGCACCTCCGGAAGCATCTCGAGAAGAAGTCTCAGGTATGGTCTCTTCTTATGGCTGGCGAGCCTCCTTACGTAGTCTAATGGACTTTAAACGACCCTCCCCGATAGTCGACAGACTCTAAAATGTTCCCGGCGACAGGTCCTTGGCTCAGACCCTTGAGCCGCCTCGCGTCGCCATAGTCGTCAGGTTGTAATCTTCGATTGACCTGATGGCTATACTTTGACTTTCGCCTTGTCCAAGCCTCAGTCAAAGTGGGGGCTCTGTAGACACCTCGTTTCTGCACCCCTCGCAAACCACCCGGTGATGATTGGGCCGCATGTTTGGTTCGCGGAACGATTTGTGACAGTTCGTAAGATTATCGTCAAGTGATTGCTCAAATATTAATGTCAACCTCTTAAATGTCATCTACGTCCCGATACGGTCGTTTTGGCAGTAATTAGAGTACATTCGGAGTCCGGGTCAAAAACCGTCTCCATTTTCTGATAACCGTTAAATCCCGAGTCAGAATGTTCTGGAATGTTCCGGATATTTCTATTCCATATTTCTCAAATTTTATCTTTTGGCAAATAATATCCCGTAATATTTACATAAGATATTAAAGATAATCGAATTAATTCCGTCCTACCATAACTTAAACACGGAAATCTTTCTAAAGCAGGAGGAAACCTCCTGGGAATAGACGCAGCAGGTGCTGCGCCTCTTCCAAGAGACGCAGTGGCTGCTGCGCCTCTTCCCAAGCCCTTCTTTGCATGATTTACGTATCTTTTTCATATCTTTCCGAGATTCACTTCCAAAGAGTCTCCGAAACCCTATTCCCTCCGCGTGATTAGTATAAATAGGAGCTTTCGTTCCTCATATTTCTCACGCGAGTGTCCGCCCTTCTCTTCTCCCTTTGCATTCTAGACTTCGTTCTTACTAATTGGCGCCTACGTGCTTGGACTTCCGACCACGTAAGCTCGGATCTTTCCGGGTACCAGCCTCTCCGTTGCATGACCGACCAATTTGACTAACTACACTTAATCAATCTTAATTAATCAATCGTTTTCCTCTTACGAGGGCACTCTTTCCTTGCATTCGCGTCGAGCATCACTAATCGATCTTCTTAGTTCATCTCGTTCCGTCAACATGTAAGTCTGAGGGTGTATTAATCTCTCTTTTATTTATTGTATTTTAATTATTGTATAACAATTGTAAGGTTTATGTCGAAAGTACCTCATTAAAACCGATTTCTAAAACCGTCTTTAAAACCTCTTTTTACGGATTTTCAGAAGACTGACAGTCAAGAAATGACGCAGCAACTGCTGCGCCTCTTCGAAGGAGCGCAGTTCCTGCTGCGCCTCTTCGTGAGGCTGCCGCAGTTCCTGCTTCTTTTCTTCTTCCTCGTCCTCTGTAATCCGTATCCAATTTATTTCTTTTGTTTGTTCATCTGTTAATTCTTCATCATGATAGTTTAATAATTCATATGTATATTAACCATCATCATTAACATGTTTAAATCGTCATAAATCCGACTCAAATCCCTAATAATCAATATTCGCGGGTTTTCGTCATTAAATTCAATTCGAGTTTTAGGGATTCAATTCGTTCATGTTGGGTTTCTGGGATTCGTTGTTGATATATTTTCACCTGTTTGTTCGTTAATCCGTCGTCATTCATCATGTTTAGTCTAATTCGTTTAGTTAGTTAGTTTAATTAATCATCCATAACATCGACCCTTCACATAATTAATCTGTCTTGTTTCCGTCTCATCCATGTTTTACTGTTTTATGACCTCAATCATATGTAAATAATTCATTAATCACTTTCATCCGAGTCTAATATCGTAATCAATCCTTAAAATTAACAAATAACATTAACAGTTTGCAGTTCCGGCTTCACAGCCAGAACTCACCCTTGGAACAGACGCAGTGTCTGCTGCGCCTCTTCCAAAGGGCGCAGTGCCTGCTGCGCCTGTTCCAGGGTGAATTCTGTCCCTGAACTCCTTTTCTGCCTTGACCTAGTTTAATTAGCTACGTATTAATCAACTAATATCTGTATTATCACCTTCTGATCTGTCGTGTTTTATTCTTATTTCTTTTTCCCAAATTATCCGTTTTAAAGGTATTTTCGACATAAATCGCCTATTCCAATGTTATTATTGTAATTTATATTTATTATTATTGTATTTTGTATCATTTGTATGTCTTCACATGTAAATGAGCATTAAATCTCAACTTCGACCCAATTGTTTGCTAATTACATGTCAACCGACTTAGTCTAATTCTCACATGCTAGGATTAATCTATGGATGTTGCATTGCATGCATATAACCGACGATATATCAAGTACGAATAACTTCCCTAATCATTAGTAGAGGCCGCTATCGAGGCGGGCGGGATTAGGTGTTCGATCAAAAGAGCTTCCTAATACGTACCCTCACCCCTTACTCCAGATCTCCGTGAGCACCCGTGTTCATTGGCATCCACGAGAGTCATTCTAGACATAGAATGCTAAGGGTAACGATTGCTTAGTGTTCATGTCACTACTTTGTGTCTTGACATGACACGAGGTATTCGAACGGTTCCAATTTCCCATAAAAATTGGTGGCGACTCCATACAAAATGCAAACGCTTGTTTCGTTCTCACCAAGCGCCCCCGTGGGCGGCCCGCTGTCCACAGAGGGAAGTGCCCCCTCTTCATCAATTTGCCCTTGGTGGGCCATCCGGTGGAAGCTAGGATAGAGAGCATAGTAGGTGTCTACCATGTCATCATATTGTTGGCGATGCAAAGCTTGAAGAAGACCCGTGGAAAAATCATCCCTTGGAAGGATGAATGTATTGGGATGATTGTAGGGTTGGTACGGGAAAGGGTAAGGAGGGATAGTGATCTTTTCTTGCTCATTCCTTTTAGGTTCATTTGCTTGTTGTAGTCTTTGAATAGGAGGTGGGACTTGATTTGCTTGACTTGCTTGACTTGCGCTTCCGGGTACTAGATAAGATGGTACTCGGGAAAGAGAACGCCTTCTTGGCGAAATTCTCGTCAAACCCTCCATTGGAAGGATTAGAGGGTTGCTTCCCTTAGTCAACCATTTGATTTTCTGCTCATAGCCCTCATAGGCTATCCAATGATGATGTTGAAAAAAGAGCATTTCATTGATCTTGGTATTACCCGGAAGATGCATATAAGAGTTATTGATGTCGAAGTTCGGGTTGAAAAACTTTGCAAGTCTCGTCACTAGACCTCCATTGACGATATGCTTCATCCCACTATCATTCCCATTCCTAAACAGTGTCCAAATTTCAAGTAGCACTAATGGGGCATTGAACTTATAACCACTTTTTCCTTGGATTTTCATGTAACTTTCCATAAAAGTGAGATCAACCTCATTCACAATGGCAGGGTCACGGCGAGCAAGTAGGGTGCTTGCTATGAATCGATAAGTTAACCGAATGATAGGGTTTTGAATATATGAAGCCGAGAAATCCATGATCCCTGACAAATCTCGGCCCGTTAAGGCTCACCAAAGGGGTTATATACTATAATTTCGTGACTTTGAAGATCGAATAGGTGACACATCTAGTCCTAGCACATCCGTGAACTCCACTAGAGTCATCATCCGAGCCATATTTTCGAGTTGTAACTCTATGCAAATTGTTTTGTTGAGGGTGGAGATTTTCAAAAAGCTTAGGAATTCAAGCACGAATGGTCTATATGTGAGTTCATGCATGTGAAATATTGTTGAGAGACCAAATAATTCAAATAGTGCTTCGGTTTGGTGGTAGATTCCTAGCTTTTTCAATGTTTCATGACAAACAAACTTAGTGAAAAGAATTTTCTTACCCAAAAGTCGGTGGAAGACAATTCGTTGAGCATCGTTGACGAACTCAATGTTGAAAAATTTATCTAGTCTTGAAATATCAATTATCTCCTCATTTTCCCTTCTTAAAGTGTTGAGATGTGAGGTTGATAAACTCCCAATGACTCTTGTTCTTTTTTCTTCCCTTTTCAAGAATCTCCTTGGTGTTTTCATTTTGATTGAGTGAAAACAATCCTTCTAAATTAGATCTCTTTGAACGTCTCAAACCCTAGGTTTTGGGTGAGCTAAAATTTTAGAGAAGTTTGTTTATTTGGAGGATCAAGTGAGTTGGTTTTGTGTTTTTGTGAGGGGTTTTGGGTTTACTTTTGGAGAGAGAGGTGATGTGTCTTGATATGTGTGGTGGAAAGAGAGGTTTGAAGTCAAAAAGGAGAGTAGCACGGGAGGGAGATGCGCAGACTGAAGCAGGAGTCGAGCGTTTCCTTTTTACAAAATACGCATGAGCAGAGTGGATCGTGCGTCCTGGAGTCGGCCCGCCCGTCTTGAGGCATGAGTCGCCTGTCCCAGGCTTGGGACGCCCATATTTCAACACAGCGAAGAAGTTGTCTTTTTAGAAGCTGGCAGGGACGTGGGTCCTCAGGTCGATCCGCACAGATTTCAGCCTAGTGAAAAATTTTCTTTAACTACATAAGGGGATGCGTGGACTGAAGGTGGTCCGCCCGGTTTATGGCATGAGACGCGCGACCCGGACCTCGGACGCCCAGATTTTCGCCCAATACAAAAATCTTTGTTTTAGCATTGCTCCAGCTCCCACGAGCCGAGCCCAGCTCATGGAGATCCTCCTTTTTGCTCTTCTATAGCTTCTTTTTCCTTAAATGATTGACATAGGCTCTCTGTTCTCCTAGGCAAAAGCTTCCCCACACTTGAATGTCAAATCCTTCACACATCACACTTGATTAGTAACCCTCCCTCATTTTCACTCATGTCAAAAATTGTAGTTAAAGCAAGGAATTAAAATGCAATGCAATGAAGTTAAAATGCGAGTAAGTGGTTATTATATTTACAAGTGGTGGTTAAGGGAGGACTCGACCAAACTCTCCTCCATTTCAATACTAGATCATGGTGGGAGAGGCTCAAGGTGAGTGACCTCAACCTCTCCTACCAAAGCTCCTTCATAATAAGTCTTGATACGTTGACCATTGACTTTGAACCGATTCCAATCCTCCGACATTAGCTCAAAGTCTCCATACTTTCCAACATTTGTGATTACAAAGGAACCCTTCCATCGTGAATTCGACTTTCCGGGGAAGATCCGATATCGAGAGTTGAATAGAAGGGCTTTGTCTCCCTTGTGCAAGGCCTTTTGTTTGATTCTCTTATCATGAAGCAATCTGGTCAGCTCTTTATAGATCCTTGCATTTTCATAAGAGTGAAGCCGGAATTCCTCTAATTCTTCAATTTGCAACATCCTCTTCTCAGCACTTAGCTTGAGATCAAGATTGAGAGTTTTGATCGCCCAAAAGGTTTTATATTCTAATTCAAGTGGCAAGTGACAAGCCTTTTCATAGATTAACTTGTAAGGTGAAGTTCCTATGGGTGTCTTATAAGTCATCCTATAAGCCCAAAGAGAGTCATCAAGTTTCATGCTCCAATTCTTACGAGTTTTATTGACAACCTTCTCAAGAATTTATTTGATCTCTCTATTTGAGACTTCGACTTGACCGCTTGTTTAAGGATGATATCCCAAGCCGGTCCTATGTTGAACACCATACTTTGTCAAGAGAGATGCAAGTTTCTTCTCATGGAAATGTGATCCACCATAACTAATAATCGCTCTAGGAACTCCATATCTTGGGAAGATCACTTTCTTTAAGAGCTTGGTCGCCATTTTTGCATCATCGGTTGGGGTAGCAATTGCTTCTACCCATTTGGACACGTAATCAACGACAACTAGGATGTACTTGTTGCCTTGAGATGATACAAAGGGACCTTGGTAATCAATTCCCCAAACATCACAGATTTCAACCTCCAAAATGCCACGTTGTGGCATCTCATTCCTCCAAGATATGTTGCCAGTTCTTTGGCAATGTTCATAATGCGTGATGATTCTCTAGCATCTTCAAACATGGTGGGCCAATAGAAGCCCGATTGTAGGACTTTTGCAACCGTCCTCCTAACTCCATGATGTCCTCCATATGGGGATGAGTGGCAACCTTCCAAAACTCCTCGTACTTCCCCACTGTGGTACACCCTTGCGGTAGAGACCTATTGGAGTATGTGTCCTCAACAATAGTGTGATCACATGTTTAAATCTCAAATTAAGAATACGTAAGGGATGATTCATTTATATAGTCAAATGATCAACATTAATTAGTAATGATTGGCTAACTAGAGTTCGACATTACTGTCATTTGACGGTGGTGATCAGCTCATCCCTTAAGGTCACACATATAGGACAATTCCCTTAATAGATAAGTTGATTAATTGTATATCGATACAAGTTGATCAATTCCTTAAATTGAACAATTCATTTTGTAAGTGAGAATAATTATATCTTATTGTAATTTGATTAAATAAGATTTATTTTTGTAATTAAAGATTTTATTACTAAAATTTGTTATTGTTTGTGAAACAATTAAGATAAGAATGAATGGTTAAATATAATTACAAAATGTTGTGAATTATATTAACATGTCCCATTTTATACTATGTAATTATGAATTACTAGACAATTTGTATAATGATATTTAATATGTTAAATATGCATTAGAATTAATTAATAACATGCTACATGCTACATGTGACACATTGTGTGACAAATGACAAATTGACAAAATAAAATAGATGTCCATTTTATGTAATGGACATAAATGATGGAGGGCTCAGAGGATATTGGGTGATTTATTTTAATAGTTAAAATAAACATAATCATTTCTCTAATTGACTAGCCTTACACACCTAAAGTTTAGAAAAGAGAAAAAGCAAAAGGGAGATGGCCATGCATTGGCCTTCTAGCCTCTCCCAAACCGGCACCCCCTTCTCCACTTAGAGAATTGGTTCTCTATTTTCTCTACATATAATTTTCTATCATTCTTATCATTCTCTCTATCACATCTCTCTAAAATAGTTTTAGAAACTCTAAAAAAATTGTTCATCTAAAATTCTAATATCGAAATATAAGATTACTAGTGTAGTAATAAAGATATTATTAGAATTATTTTAAGGATACTAGTATATTAATCTAGTTAGTTAATATATTAGTTTAAGGGTTTTGTTTTGGGTGCAACAAGAAGAGGATCTCTATATTTGGGATTTAGGAGGATCATCCATTACACTTAAGCTCAAGAACAAACAAGGAAGGTGTCCTTGTTTGTGCCCATATTTCGAACCAAATATAATGTAAGGGACATTATCTTTCTTTTCATATCCTATTAGTTATGCATGCATTAGATCTTTAGAACTCACATTAAAATATTAATTAGTTCACTATAAGAAATGTCTTATAAGAGGTATATGAACCTAACAATTAGAATCAGAGCATAGGATGTTGCATGCATAATCAATTTATATTTTTTTCGAGTTATTAGTAACTTAATGAAAACTAAAAATTTGTGATTTATTAGATAAAGCCACGAAATCTTGATGAATGTGGTATATTCTGGTCCTAAAATGTATTTAGGTCATTTTTATGATTTATGGTATTTTATTGTTCATTTTAATGATTTTTAGATATTTTATTACATTTTAATGACTAAAATGGTATTTAAAATGCTAAAAATAGTTAAACATAGTATCTGACCTTGAAATTTTTATATGACATCACATGCATATTTTACTTATTATATGTAAATTTCGTATAAATTTGATTTGTTTTGCATGATATATGATTTTTATGAGATAAAATGGATTAAATGGAGGTAAAATGGTTAAAAATAGTTAAACTTCGAAACAGGCCATGAAATTTTAATATGTTGTCACATGCATATTTTACTCACTGTGTGTAAATTTTAAGATGAACTTGATTCATTTTGCATGATTTATGAATTTTTAGAGTAAAAATAACATAAATAATGACTATTTTAGCATAAATAGCTAAAACAAATTACATGGCATAAGAAAATTATTTTAGGACGAATTTATATCCCACTTATTAGATCTAAATTTGTAAAATTGATTAGATTAATTTTTGTATGCTTTAAATACTTTATTTGATAAAACCGATAAATCGCATCTACATTTTTCTCGAAATAAATTCGAAAATTTTAACCATGATTTTTGACATTATGAGTGTCATGGATATATTTCAGAATGTTCAAAAATTTAAATTACAAATTTTAAAATTATTGTAATTAAATTTTGATTTATTTCATAAATGTTATGATTTTAGGGTCAACATGAGCATAAAATTATATCAAGTTGAATTATTTTCAAAAATTGAGTAATGACTAATTTTTGGGACCTAAGAGTGTTAGGATAATTAACTTGGACTAAAACTAGATTTTAGTATTAATTTATGATTTTAATAAGTTAAAAATCGTGAATTTCCATAAAACCGGGTTATATTATCGATATAAGTTAAATAGGGCGATTTGGCACATAATTCGGCATGTTAGACAAATATATTTATGCTGCAATTTTTATTGATGAATGTCATATTTTATTTATATAATTTTGAATTATGTAATTTTATCTTTGTATGTCCTTAGTTTTAATCGGTATTACCCGTAATGTAAGGGATTACCGATTCGGTTGTAATTTAATGTGATCTCGTATCACTTTTATTTTTACTTGTTTTTCATATTATAAATGTATAATAGGAATAACTATGTATTTTATTATTATTTGTAATTCCGGAGTTCCTTCAAGACTGTGCCATTCGAAAAGGCGTTCCGACGAAGACGGTGTTCTTGGGAGGCGTGCCACTTGAAGATTCAAGGGACCAAAGGAGTTGGTTTTCGAATATGTAATAGATTATTTGATTTTCTATTTTAGGAAGGTCATACTAGGAATTTTATTTTTTCTTTGCATTTATTTTAATATGTTGCATGCATTGCCAAATCGCCAAAACAACACACGCATAACATATCGAGTCTTCGACCGTGTCAATTATAATTATCGATAATTTAACTTTTAGCTTACATGAAATTGATAGATAATAAATTGACAAGACCTTTACTTTTAAAAGATTGAGACTTAGCCTTACCAAATAGTAGGAGCCCATGAATCTCAATTTCATAAGGGGTACAATACGATTTTTCGGGGTGCTTATATTGACGTTGGGTGAGTGGGGTAATAAGTAGTTATTACACTTCGAAAGTTTTGTTGATCTCAACGAAAGTATTTTGCGACCGTAGCCGCAATAGGTTCGGGCTAAAGATGAATTTAATGTAAAATCATCGACCGAGAGTTCTAATTGTAGAATCGGTTAAGAGGGTTAACCCACCAAGTTATATTAGTAAAGATGTAAAGGGCCCGTAGGCTCACATCCAAGTTAATATGAATTTTAGATCTCAGAATCATTTATTATAGTTGGGTAGAGGTCACTATATGAATGCTATACTTGTATTAATATTTACAAGTATTATTACGATAAATGTTAATTAATTTTGCTTCATATCCGTTTTGTAGTTATCTTTTTCGCAATGGATTCATCCAACTCATTAACACCGATCACTATTGAATCATGTCACAAATCGTTCGACGAAATTTGCTCTCAAAACAACTTTGATACGACTAGAGAAATTCCTTTTGGCATTGGTTCCGATAGTACTCTTAACTTCATTACTACTTCCTCACCTCCTGACACAACTAGCAACTTAGTGAATAAATCTTGTGAAGACAACCTCACTAACACCATGGAATCCTTGTCTTTGGAAGTAAGGAGAAATGAGAAAGCTAGTGGGAGTTTTCGCAAAAAGCTTGCCATCAAGAAGAGAAAATTCATGAAGAGGAAGAGAAATAAGAGGTCTAATTCAAACCATAGGGATTTATTGGCTAGTGGGACTACCAATAATGTATGCCTTTATTAGCATGGCATGGGTCATTGGGTGAGAAATTGCCCTGTCTTTTTGGGAGATATCAATGTTGGACTTGATGCTCCACTTGGTAATATTTCTTCCGAAATCTTTGTTATTGATTTAAATTAAACTTCCACCTCAACGTGGGTATTGGATACCGGTTGTGGTTCTCACATTTGTAATCATTTACAGGGCTTAGAAATGTGAAAAAGCTAAACAAGGGTGATGTAGATCTCCGACTAGGAAATGGAGCTAGGGTAGGCGCCATTTCAAGAGGGACTTATGTACTTGTTTTAGCTAATGGCTTTGAGTTGTATTTACATAATTGTTATTTTGTACCTTCTTTATTGAAGAACATCATTTCCGTTGCCATATTAGACATGGAAGGATTTTCTTTTGCTATTAAGAATAATTGTTGTGAAATTTCTAAAAATAACTTGGCCATAGGCCAAGGCACTTTAATTAATGGCATTTATGTTCTTGAAACTTTCAACTCGAGCAAAGATATCTATAACATACAATCAAAAAGTGTGACACCCTTAAATAACGCGATAATTAAACACGTAAAATCTACAGAAAAACTGGTAGGATATGTTTGTAATTGGTTCAACTAGACAAAACCTGTAATTTTTAAAACTTTTCCTAAACCATTCACAAACATCTCCAAATTTAAGAGTGCCAAAACCTGCAAAAGCTAATAAACTAATTTACATAACCACGCTAAAGACACGGGGATATAATGATACAAACCAAAATAGAAAAGGGAGACATATGTCCCTTCAAAATATATACAAAACCAAAAGTTAAAAGGTTTACTATAAGAATAGCCAAACTAGGTCCAAGGTTCCTTATGCTCACTAGCTCGTCTGTGACCCCACCTAAATCTTCAACCTGTCAATCGCATTTTATACAAACACGAAAGCCACAATTCAGTGGGGAGTAACTTCGAGTCCTCCCAGCCACGAAACGTCATATTTAATATAACATGTAATAAAACATGTAAACAACATGATAAACAATTTAATTATCAAGTTTTCCAACCTATGACCCCCTAACTGACCAAAATAAACTATCATGTGAAACATATAACAAATAGTAATCCAAACTTTATCAATTGTAACCGGCTTACATCTCACCTATTACAATTCATAAAATCACCATACAAGAAAGGGCAATATATCAAAGACAGGCATAAGTTCTTATTACCGTCAATAGTCACTCTGTAACTCGAGTCTATACCACGAGGTAGGGAAGGTAATCGAACCGGTATCTTGGCTCAGCGGTTAATATTAATAAAACATGGCCAAGACACAACACAACCCTAGCCTAAAATCTGCGCAGACCTAGACATGCGGATACACACCACCGCACCCAAGACCCACAATTTTTCTAAAACAAAGTGAGTACCCTAAGGAGTCCACCAAAGGGTTGGCTAGTACTTAAGCTGACCACTTACTATCAAAATAAGTAACGAGGTCATGCCCCAACTTGGATATAAACCCACTAGTCAGGAACACAAAGGCTATTAAGCAGTGAACATATACTCGTCAAAGACTATAAAGACCTATCTATGATGAAGGCCGAAATACTCACCTAGGACCTAGTCTCAGCTAGTCCCAGCTTGAATACTTTAGCCCACACCACACAAGACAAGTAAGACACCCACTTAACCATAAAAGGGCAAAGAGTCTAACTTACCAACATAAATGCTAACATTCTATCATGTGAAAGGCTATATAACTGTCTATTCAGCAGACAATCCAAAAATATCCTCAATAAGTATTCAATACCAACTTCCAATTCTAACAATATTAACCATATTAAAGGTTTCGGGGAATCTAGGGCCGTTTCTACAATATAAGAAGCTATTAAATTCAACCAACTATACATGTGAACTAAAAACTTGATAAATGGCCTAAAACAAGAAAAAGGCCGATTATCCAATTCATATAAAATTTCATCCAACCGAATTTTTACCCGCAACCCCACCCTGCGACAGTGCGGGTTAAATTATGCGGTGACCAATCACTCAATTGATCGACATCGAATCACCAAAGGGACTAAGGCTCGATTTTCGACAATCAACAAAATATTACAATTATCACTATAAAATTCATTTTGAGCCTAATCATTACAATTTCATTTTATAATCTACCCTAACATGTGCAACTACCAATATAAACATAATTTTTACCATTAACATAATTTTTACTACTAATATGATTCAATTCAAAAGTGACTCATATGTAACTTATACTAACTATAACATTAATGAACCCGAAATGACAAATATTGCATGAAAAACCGCGAAACAAGCAACGGGCTGACCCGGGCCAGCCGTGGGCCTGCCGTGGGCCTGCACGGGCTTGCCTGGCTCTGCCGCCACCCCCACACCTCCATTTTTCCGTTTTTGTTCATTTTAACTCGTTTTAAGCATTATCTAATCGTTCCCATACCATTTCCATACTATTATGAGAATTTAAACTAACAAAAGACATGCATGCAACCCATTTTATCATGTGAAAATTTACTACTCAAGCAAAAATCACAAAAACATACAAAAAGCAAAGAATGTGACGATTATTCGTCGAGTAACTCGAAATATGTTACCTTAAGCTAGAAAATGAACAATTAGCACCTTGAAAACCAACCCTAATCTGCCAACTAACCACTATCTTCGACTATATACGAGTCCCCAAACTCGTCTTCCAAATCTTCACCTAAATAAACAATAAAAACACAATAATAAGCATAAAAACCGAATTTATACCGAAAATCGTCTTAAAACGACATTAAGAAAACTGAAATTAAAATATACCAGGATGTAGATCTCGAAGAGAGGATTCCGAAAATATAAATTATGTGAAAATCCGACTAGAAATGAGGAAGTTATGGCGAAAACTAGCTTGAATTTGTATAAAAATGGTGTTTTGTGTTTTTGGAAAGCTAAAATGTTCAAGGTGAAGGAGATAGACCAAGAAAAGTCAGAATGAAAGGAGGGAGAGGGAGGTGTCCGCGGGAAAGGAAAGGAAGAAAGGAAGGAGCGGGTTTAAGTCGGGATTTTACGAGTCGGTTTTGGATCGTTTCGATAATAATTAGAACCGCTTGTCAATTGCAAATTCCGACAAGACCAAAGTTCTTAAACACGAGATTACAAGAAAATTGAATACTCATACGACCCATTTCCAAAATCGTTTACCCAATTTTCAAAAGAGTTGTAATTTTTTCCCGATATGCCCATTTTTCGAAATAAAAAGTTTTTACACAGTTTAAACTATTTTTAAACATTTCGAAACTATCAAAATAAATACTTTTCTTCAAAATATAATAAAATTATATTTCTTTGAATTATTATTACTTCAAATACAATAATATTAAATTTTACTTGATTAATAAATTACTTCCGCAATATATTAACGGTCCGAAATTACGGGGTGTTACAATCACCCCTCCTTTTAAAAAGTTTCGTCCTCGAAACTTAGTAGGAGAAATTATCGTAAACAACATCTTAATAATATAGTTATAAGAAAATATAGGTATCTTTTCAATGAAACGGTGATACTCTTGTTGATCAGACAAGAACATCCACATTCATATCAAGATATAAAAATATTTCTACACCAATAAATGAGAAAACCTATTATTGGAACGTCTCCAATAACGAGATTTAACACTCATTAATGTTAAAATCAAAGTAAGAGAAAGGTAATCTACTCAAATTTTCTTTTGCAAAAAGCCAAAATAGAAGTAAAGGTTTCACTTTTAAACCCAATTGGGGTCAAATCCCTAAAAATGTAACATTAAACCTTGACGAAGAAGTCATAAATGGATCAAAATTAACAGAAATCGGACAAATCTTAACGAAAACTCGGGTCTAAAAATTAAAATTACGATAAATGAGTTTATATTCAAGAAAGGAATAGGGAACTAAATCAAATTTTCATTTTCAAGTCTTCAAAAATAGGTTAGGTTTGCAGAAGTGACATAAATTTTCAAGAATGAATCGAAACTGGTAGCTTGAAATATTTAGAAATTCCTCGAAGGAAAAAGTAACTTAGACATCATAGGAGCAAATATGCTAAAAGGATTCAAGCTTAACTAATCAAAAGAGCTGTATGAATTCCATGGGGTAAGAATTGAAGTCGAACCTAACAGGGTGTCAAAGATGGAGTTTCATAGGTTACCAACATCAAACTTATGAGAGGAGTATGATGAAGTAAGGAAGAGAGGTATGAGCGGTAACGCTCATGATCAAGGAAGAAGGGAGATAAGACAACAAGGAAACGCCAGACACTCTTATCTCAAACAACAACATCACTCAAAACGGTTCCAGAAACTTCCTAACAACAAAACTCATAACCACATCACTCCCAAGGGTTTCCTCAATCGCTTATGTTACCTCTTCCTAATATATTCCCTGGAACAAGATATTTCACTATAAGTGTGATCTCATCGCTCCAAATCCTCAAACACCCTGAAACAACTTTCACAAGCCTAAGGTCAAGGTTTCCAACAAAGTTATATTCGTATACAACTAGTGTCAACTATGGATTCCTCTAATATTCTACAAGGTTCTCATTTCAAAACAAGGTAGTAACATACCAACCCCAAAATCCGAAAAATCAATAGGATCACAAGTTCCTCTATCCTTTTACTTATTAAGGATTGCCAAAAGCGGAACTACACTCAGCTACAACACCGTCCCATCATCTTAAGTACTCAATGCGACCTCAAGGTCTATAAAACTATAGGATTAACAAATTCTTCTCAATACTAAGTCTCTCTCAACTCAAGAACTCTCAAGAGCCAACTAATACCAAATCACATCACCAATCCATTATGGTCATCAACATCCCCAAGGAGTATTCTTTCAAACTTGACATCCTAAACTTACTTACCATCAAATTCTCAAGGAACAAGGTCATAATTGTAACAACACTTTATCACCTCAGAGTTCCTAAAACTATAAATTGAAATTATGTTCCTTAGCCTAACAATTGGTGTCAACCATACCATTACCCTTTCTAGTTACCAAAACAAGTGCTAAAACCTCCCAATCCCATACCATACCTCAAGTAGTAATCAATATTACTCACTAAACCAACTAATAATCCCACATTTAACACTTCTCACACGGTAACATATACTTTATCAAACCCTCATCTTCAAAGTGATTATGGAAGCCAATCACAAACTCGACTACTTAGTCAATCCTATATCCTCAAGTCACATCTCACTAACTCTGTAAACACGGTCAACAAGGTACCAACTATACTAAGGAGATAAGGAGTGATAACGGGATCGAGAAACGGTAAAACATTTTCGAAGGGTGCATGAGCCTGACAAGTTAGGAAACTAAGGAGTCGGACCGTAAAGATAACGGTCGGCAAAAATAAGAGGTATTCGAGTTAAGAAGATATCTCGGGCAAGAAGAATACACGTAAACTTTGGCATAAAAACAGGGTTCAAAGATCGTTAAAGAGAAGGAAAGGAGAACAGAAGCAGCATAATGAAAGGGTTACTGCTTACCAAACACTCATCAAAGCTTATGATCGATGTGATAAGGCTACATCACTAAGGTGCTCAACAAAGCCCCAAAAGTCTACCAAATTATAAGACTAATAAGGACTCCACAATGGTAGGTATTCCTCAACTCAATTGGTTCTAAGAGCCAAAATCAATTCACCACACAAATTCATTTGTTACCACCCATGTCACAAAGTATCTCCTTTACAATTCTCGTCATTGAACTTCACTTACTATGTCATCCCCAAGTACCATAGCTTGTCTACTCCGTCATCTCACCACTTAATACTTCTAGTCTCCGATACCATAAATTGGAATCACATCTTTGAACTCACGAACTACATCGAACAACATTCCACCAAAATTCCCAAATCCAGATATGATTAATAAGGTCAACCACGTGTTCTCAAATTTCGAGAGGTCAACAAGGGCTATTCTATACTAGATTTGGTCAACTCAAAAGGTTTAACAAACTAACTAATTCCAAAGTACGATACCAGTCCATTAAGCAACTTCAATGTCCTATTGTATTCCTTTCAAGGCCTACAAGGATTAGTGCTAACTATCATTCCTTTAATTCTCCACAGGAAACATCGAGACTCTCAAATGAAGTAGCTCAGGTTCATTCCATATTATGTGCTAAGGCAGTACCCATGCTCAATCATCTATAACAAACAAGCTCTCAATAGACATAAATCCCAAGGTGTTTCTCATTTCACAAGTTCTCATATCAAGCACAACTAATAAGACTAACCAAAGGATCCCAAGTTATATTCTCTTATACAACTCAAACCCTAAACAATCAATTTCTCAACTCGTTCACGCCCTCCCATGATACATTCTCTCAAAACTGGGTTCTCTTGAACAAGGGAACTATCCTGCGGATTAAAAGGAAGGTGTCCACAAGGACTCTTATTATAAGAAGAAAACGAACCAAGGATGAATCGGGAGAAAGAATAGAAGAGTAGTTACCATGGCGAGAGAAGAGGAATTAAAAAGACGAATAAACAACGAGATTGGAAGATTAAGGTAAGTTACACTGAATACGAAAAGAAGTATCAAGAAAGTGGAAGCATTCCTCATTTGGCATAACCAATCTTCAACATTCGGCAACGGCCACTCAGTCTTGGTCACTAACGAGTAAGATCACGGTCATAGGTTCAACGGCACAAAAATTAATAACTAATTGCATTATCAACGATTCTTGGAGAGCCATCTTGCAAAATAGAACATTGGTTAGAACCTAACAAATAGCAATCACAAACAGACTACCACATAAAAATCCTAACTCTACCCATCCTACCCATCTCTCAAGTTTATTATTTAAAGGTCAAGTGATTTTAGGTGGGGTGCACAAACGTGCGTCGGGAGCAAATATGCTCTGATACCAACTGTGACACCCTTAAATAACGCGATAATTAAACACGTAAAATCTACAGAAAAACTGGTAGGATATGTTTGTAATTGGTTCAACTAGACAAAACCTGTAATTTTTAAAACTTTTCCTAAACCATTCACAAACATCTCCAAATTTAAGAGTGCCAATACCTGCAAAAGCTAATAAACTAATTTACATAACCACGCTAAAGACACGGGGATATAATGATACAAACCAAAATAGAAAAGGGAGACATATGTCCCTTCAAAATATATACAAAACCAAAAGTTAAAAGGTTTACTATAAGAATAGCCAAACTAGGTCCAAGGTTCCTTATGCTCACTAGCTCGTCTCGTGACCCCACCTAAATCTTCAACCCACAATCGCATTTTATACAAACACGAAAGCCACAATTCAGGTGGGGAGTAACTTGAGTCCTTCCAACCACGAAACGTCATATTTAATATAACATGTAATAAAACATGTAAACAACATGATAAACAATTTAATTATCAAGTATTCCAACCTATGACCCCCTAACTGACCAAAATAAACTATCATGTGAAACATATAACAAATAGTAATCCAAACTTTATCAATTGTAACCGGCTTACATCTCACCTATTACAATTCATAAAATAACCATACAAGAAAGGGCAATATATCAAAGACAGGCATAAGTTCTTAGTACCGTCAATAGTCACTCTGTAACTCGAGTCTATACCACGAGGTAGGGAAGGTAATCGAACCGATATCTTGGCTCAGCGGTTAATATTAATAAAACATGGCCAAGACACAACACAACCCTAGCCTAAAATCTGCGCAGACCTAGACATGCGGATACACACCACCGCACCCAAGACCCACAATTTTTCTAAAACAAAGTGAGTACCCTAAGGAGTCCACCAAAGGGTTGGCTAGTACTTAAGCTGACCACTTACTATCAAAATAAGTAACGAGGTCATGCCCCAACTTGGATATAAACCCACTAGTCAGGAACACAAAGGCTATTAAGCAGTGAACATATACTCGTCAAAGACTATAAAGACCTATCTATGATGAAGGCCGAAATACTCACCTAGGACCTAGTCCCACTAGTCCCAAAGATGAATACTTTAGCCCACACCACACAAGACAAGTAAGACACCCACTTAACCATAAGAGGGCAAAGAGTCCAACTTACCAACATAAATGCTAACATTCTATCATGTGAAAGGCTATATAACTGTCTATTCAGCAGACAATCCAACAATATCCTCAATAAGTATTCAATACCAACTTCCAATTCTAACAATATTAACCATATTAAAGGTTTCGGGGAATCTAGGGCCGTTTCTACAATATAAGAAGCTATTAAATTCAACCAACTATACATGTGAACTAAAAACTTGATAAATGGCCTAAAACAAGAAAAAGGCCGATTATCCAATTCATATAAAATTTCATCCAACCGAATTTTTACCCGCAACCCCACCCCGCGACAGTGCGGGTTAAATTGCGGTGACCAATCACTCAATTGACTCGACATCGAATCGATCCAAAGGGACTAAGGCTCGATTTTCGGACAATCAACAAAATATTACAATTATCACTATAAAATTCATTTTGAGCCTAATCATTACAATTTCATTTTATAATCTACCCTAACATGTGCAACTACCAATATAAACATAATTTTTACCATTAACATAATTTTTACTACTAATATGATTCAATTCAAAAGTGACTCAAATGTAACTTATACTAACTATAACATTAATGAACCCGAAATGACAAATATTGCATGAAAAACCGCGAAACAAGCAACGGGCTGACCCGGGCCAGCCGTGGGCCTGCCGTGGGCCTGCACGGGCTTGCCGGGCCTGCTGCCGCCACCCCCACACCTCCATTTTTCCGTTTTTGTTCATTTTAACTCGTTTTAAGCATTATCTAATCGTTCCCATACCATTTCCATACTATTATGAGAATTTAAACTAACAAAAGACATGCATGCAACCCATTTTATCATGTGAAAATTTACTACTCAAGCAAAAATCACAAAAACATACAAAAAGCAAAGAATGTGACGATTATTCGTCGAGTAACTCGAAATATGTTACCTTAAGCTAGAAAATGAACAATTAGCACCTTGAAAACCAACCCTAATCTGCCAACTAACCACTATCTTCGACTATATACGAGTCCCCAAACTCGTCTTCCAAATCTTCACCTAAATAAACAATAAAAACACAATAATAAGCATAAAAACCGAATTTATACCGAAAATCGTCTTAAAACGACATTAAGAAAACTGAAATTAAAATATACCAGGATGTAGATCTCGAAGAGAGGATTCCGAAAATATAAATTATGTGAAAATCCGACTAGAAATGAGGAAGTTATGGCGAAAACTAGCTTGAATTTGTATAAAAATGGTGTTTTGTGTTTTTGGAAAGCTAAAATGTTCAAGGTGAAGGAGATAGACCAAGAAAAGTCAGAATGAAAGGAGGGAGAGGGAGGTGTCCGCGGGAAAGGAAAGGAAGAAAGGAAGGAGCGGGTTTAAGTCGGGATTTTACGAGTCGGTTTTGGCTCGTTTCGATAATAATTAGAACCGCTTGTCAATTGCAAATTCCGACAAGACCAAAGTTCTTTAACACGAGATTACAAGAAAATTGAATACTCATACGACCCATTTCCAAAATCGTTTACCCAATTTTCAAAAGAGTTGTAATTTTTTCCCGATATGCCCATTTTTCGAAATAAAAAGTTTTTACACGGTTTAAACTATTTTTAAACATTTCGAAACTATCAAAATAAATACTTTTCTTCAAAATATAATAAAATTATATTTCTTTGAATTATTATTACTTCAAATACATTAATATTAAATTTTACTTGATTAATAAATTACTTCCGCAATATATTAACGGTCCGAAATTACGGGGTGTTACAAAAAGACTCAAAACAAGTGATCCAAATGAATCATACATTTGGCATTGTCGATTAGGTCACGTAAATGAGAAACGCATCAAAAGGCTAGTGTCGACTTGAATTATTCGGCCATTTGATTTTCAATCATATGGAATATGCGAATCTTGTCTCCTTGCCAAAATGATTCGTGCTCCATTTAGTGGTAAAGGGACACGAGCAAGTGATTTGTTAGGACTAATACATACCGATGTATGTGGTCCAATGAGTATCACCGCTAGAGAAAATTATAACTACTTCATCACTTTTACCGACGATTTTAGTAGATATGGGTATGTTTACTTAATCAAATATAAAAGTGAAGCTTTTGAGAAATTTAAAGAATTTCAAAAGGAAGTAGAGAACCAATTGAACAAGAAGATTAAAGCACTACGATCGGATCGTGGTGGAGAATATCTTAGCAATGAATTCGAATCTCACTTAAAAGATTGTGGTATTGTATCACAACTCACTCCACCGGGCACACCTCAACTCAATGGTGTTGCTGAAAGGAGGAATCGAACCCTACTAGATATGGTTCGATCTATGATGAGTCAAACGGATGTACTGGATTCGTTTTGGGGTTTTGCAATTCTGACGGCCATAAAATCTTTAAACCAATGTCCAACCAAAGTTGCAGATAAGACTCCGTATGAGATTTGGAAGGGAAAAGTCCCAAACTTGTCATATATGAAAATTTCGGGTTGTTATGTTTATGTCAAGAATAAATCTACCGATAAGCTTGCACCCAAATCTGAAAAGTGTTACTTTGTAGGCTATCCAAAGAATACACGTGGATATTACTTCTACAACCTTGATGAGAACAAAGTGTTTGTGGCTTATGCGGCTATCTTTCTAGAATTGGATTACATTTATAGAAGATAGAGTGGGAGAAAATTTGAACTTAACGAAGTCCAAGAACCACAAATTAGAGAAGAGGTGCAAGAAGATGTTCCTTCATCGTCTAATCAAGTTATTGTTCCTTCTGAACCTAGGAGGTCAGGTAGGGTTAGTCGCCAACCCGATCGATACGTAGGCATCATCGAGTTGGACGACGAATTGGACGTCTTGCTTTTGGAAAGTGACGAACCCGCGACCTACAAAACTGCAATTTCTAGTCCAAATTCAACTTTATGTAAAGAGGCCATGCAATCTAAAATAAAATCTATGCAAGAAAACCAAGTGTGGGACTTAGTTGATTTGCCTAAAGGTGTGATACCCCTTCAATGCAAATGGATCTTCAAGGTAAAGAATGGTATAGAAGGGCATGATGATTTCTACAAAGCGAGGCTAGTTGCAAAAGGTTTCACCCAAGTTCATGGTTTACACTATGACGAAACCTTTGCCCCCGTAGCCATGCTTAGATCAATTTTGATTATGTTAGCGATTGCCGCATTTCATCATTATGAAATATGGCAAATGGATGTCAAAACCGCCTTTCTAAATGGGTATTTGGAGGAAGAAGTTTACATGGTACAACATGAGGGTTTTGTGAATCCTAAAAATCCTAACATGGTATGCAAACTTAAGAGATCCATCTATGGTCATAAGCAATCATCGATAAGTTGGAATCATCGCTTTGATAATGTAATAAAAGAGAATGGTTTCACTCGAAGTGTCGAAGAACCATGCTTATACATGAAGTTTAGTGGGAGCAAAGTCGTCTTTCTAATTTTGTATGTGGACGACATACTTCTAATTGGCAATTATATACCAATGCTTACCATTGTAAAGGGGTGGTTAGGGAATCATTTCCAAATGAAAGATTTAGCAGAGGCACAACGCATATTGGGTATCCGGATCTATAGAGATACATATAAGAGGATATTGGCAATAAGTCAAGAGTCTTATATTGATAAGGATCTTCGACGTTTTAACTTGGACAACTCCAAGAGGGGTTTTATTCCAATGGGTAGTGGGGTTACATTGAGCAAGTCTCAGTCACCCACAAAACCTGAAGATATTGAACGCATGAAATTGATCCCTTATGCTTCCGCTGTTGGACCAATCATGTATGCCATGATATGCACTCGTCCCGATGTTTCGTGTGCTTTGAGCATGACTAGCAGATTTCAAGACAAGCTAGGTGAAAGTCACTAGATAGCCGTCAAGAATATCCCTGAGTACATGAGAAGAACTAAGGATTCATTCTTGGTGTTTAAAGGAGATTCTGAGCTAAGTGTGAAGGGTTACACTGACTCGAGCTTTCAAACTGATAGGGATGATTTGAAATCTCAGAATGGAATTGTTTTCATGATTAATGGTGGGGCCGTTAGCTAAAGGAGCTTCAAAGAGTCGGTCATTGCGAATTCTACGACGGAGGCTGAGTACATTGCAGCATCTGAAGCTGCCAAAGAAGCCGTGTGGTTAGGCAATTTTTGGAGGGGCTAAGGATAGTTCCTACTGCCAAAGATTCTATCACGATCTTCGTGATAATAGTGGGGCTATCTTTCAAGCTAAAGAGCCCAAGTCTAGTAACAAGTCTAGACACGTACTTAGAAAATTTCATGTAATTAGAGATTTCATCGAAAGGAAAGAAATATCGATTTGTAAGGTTAGGACGGATGATAACATTGCTGATCCTTTAACCAAGCCTTTATCGCAGGCTAAGCATGACCAACATGTTATTTCCATGGGTCTGAAATGCATGCCAAGTTTGTATTAGATTATAAGATATGAAAGGAAAAACTTTGTTTTTGGTTTATATATAATAATCACATTTATCGTTTCAGTTTCTTTATGCAAACTCATTTATTTATTACTTTGTTATATCCAAATAGGTTGTTGAGACAGTTTCGAAACCTATTAAGGTGAACTAGATTAACATAGTATTCGCCCCTAATTACTTATAGGAGATGAAGTCTTGAAGTGACTAGAGTGTGATGCGATTGATGGCAACTTCAAGTGCCATATGGTCGTATGGGATGACTAGTCGATCACATAGACAGACTGTATGGGACACTCTGTCGGGCCGTGACTGCTTATAAAGTTCTGGAAATTCATAAAATCTGGTCGTGGCAAGAGCTACTATAGCATTCTTATGAGTCAATTGTTTTGACTAGAGACTATTCGCCCAAGTTGGCACAAATTTCTGAATGGCTTTGATTTATACTCTACGACTGTCATAACTGGAGTCAAATGTGTATATTTTGGGTCATGATGAACTATGGCTATACGAAGGAAATAGTGCGATAGGAAATATCCACCCCCTTATTAGGGTTGTTTGAAATCTCAGGGCCACTCGAGGAGTAGTGAACTGAAAATGCGTGGCCACGCTCGGAAGGTATCTACGGTAGATAATTATGGTCAGATAGTTAATCTCCAGATCGAGGAAACCACTCAAGATATGATCAAATGCAAGTACGGCCTGCATGACACCATGCATTGAGTGGGATATTGTAATAGGACAAGAGAATTGGTGACGCACAATTGTCTCGGACAAGTGGGAGATTGTTGGAGTATGTGTCCTCAACAATAGTGCGATCACATGTTTAAATCTCAATTTAAGAATACGTAAGGGATGATTAATTTATATAGTCAACTGATCAAACATTAATCAGTAATGATTGGCTAACTAGAGTTTGACATTACTATCGTTTGACGGTGGTGATTAGTTGATCCCTTATGGTTACACCTATAGGACAATTCCCTTAATAGATAAGTTGATTAATTGTATATCGATACAAGTTGATCAATTCCTTAAATTGAACAATACATGTTATAAGTGAGAATAATTATATCTTATTGTAATTTGATTAAATAAGATTTATTTTAGTAATTAAAGATTTTATTACTAAAATTCGTCATTGTTTGTTAAACAATTAAGATAAGAATGAATGGTTAAATATAATTACAAAATGTTGTGAATTATATTAACATGTCCCATTTTATACTATGTAATTGTGAATTACTAGACAATTTGTTATATGTAATTTAATTAATTTGTATAATGGTATTTAATATGTTAAATATGCATTAGAATTAATTAATAACATGCTACATGTGACACATTTTGTGACAAATGACAAATTGCCAAATAAAATGGATGTCGATTTTATGTAATGAGCTGAAATGATGGAGGGATAAGAGGATAGTCGGTGATTTATTTTAATTGTTAAAATAAACATAATCATTTCTCTAATTAACTAGCCTTACACACCTAAAGTTAAAAGAGAAAAAGCAAAAGGGATATGGCAATGCATTGGCCTTCTAGCCTCTCCCAAACTGGCACCCCCTTCTCCACTTAGAGAATTGGTTCTCTATTTTCTATACATATAATTTTCTATCATTCTTATCATTCTCTCTATCACATCTCTCTAAAATAGTTTTAGAAACTCTAAAAAAATTGTTCATCTAAAATTCTAATATCAAAATATAAGATTACTAGTGTAGTAATAAAGATATTATTAGAATTATTTTAAGGATACTAGTATATTAATCTAGTTAGTTAATATAAGGGTTTTGTTTTAGGTGCAACAAGAGGAGGATCTTTATATTTGGGATTTTGGAGGATCATCCATTACACTTAAGCTCAAGAACAAACGAGGAAGGTGTCCTTGTTTGTGCCCATATTTCGAACCAAATATAATGTAAGGGACATTATCCTTCTTTTCATATCCTATTAGTTATGCATGCACTAGATCTTTAGAACTCACATTAAAATATTATTTAGTTCACTATAAGAAATGTCTTATAAGAGGAATATGAACCTAACAAGACCATCACTACATGCTTTGTAGAGGTTGGGATCATCCCAAAAGTATCTCTTTGCTTCAAATAAGAACCTCTTATGTTGATTGTAGTACAATTTTGGAGGAAGAACTCCTCCTACAATGTAGTTTGCAAAATCGGCAAACAATGGTGTGGTATGTCTCTCAAGTTGTGTGTGGACGATCATTAGAACATCAACTAGAAAGGAATCATTGATTGGTGTATCTTCATCTTTGTTGTCAAATCGAATTCTTGACAAGTGATCCGTTACTACATTTTCAGCTCCTTTATTGTCCCTTCTCTCTAAGTCAAATTCTTGGAGTAGCAATATCCACCTCAACAAGCGTGGCTTTGATTTTTTCTTCAACTGTCCGAAAATACAATAACCTTCGATCCAAGTAGGTAGGAGCGGAACTTGTCCAAAGCATACATTATAGCAAGAAGTTCCTTTTCCGTGGTATCATAGTTGACTTGTGATGCACCAAGGGTTTTGCTTATATAATATATAGCATGTAAAGCTTTCCCAACTCGTTGGCCAAGAACCGCGCCAACGGCATAGTTGCCTGCATCACACATTATCTCAAAAGGTAACTCCTCATTTAGGGGTTGAATGATTGGTGCTGAAATTAGAGCCTCTTTGATCCTATCAAAAGCTCAACACACTCATGAGTAAATTGGAACGGGGCATCCTTAAGCAAATGTTGAGTGAGGGGTTTTGCAATTTTGGAAAAATCTTGTATGAATCATCGGTAAAACCCCGCATGATCGAGAAAACTCCGTACCCCTTTGACATTCATGGGTGGCGGTAATTTCTCTATCACTTCAACTTTCGCTTTGTCAACCTCGATGCCCTTTTCCGTAATCAAATGACCTAAGACAATGCCTTCATTGACCATGAAATGACACTTTTCCCAATTTAGCACAAGACTAACATCTTCACACTTTTGCAAGACAAAAGATAAATTATGCAAACAAGAATCAAAGTCTTTCCCATAGACACTAAAATCATCCATAAAAACCTCCATTATAATTTCTAAGTATCGGAAAAGACACTCATCATGCAACGTTGAAAGGTAGCGGGAACATTGCATAGCCAAGAGGGCCTTCTCCTATATGCAAATGTTCCGTATGGGCATGTGAAGGTGGTCTTATGTTGGTCATCCGGGTGTATCGGGATTTGGAAGAATCCCGAGTACCCCCCAAGGTAGCAAAAGAATTTATTAGAGGCAAGCCTCTCAAGCATTTTATCAATAAATGGAAGGGGGAAATGGTCCTTTCTTGTTGCGGAATTCAACTTACTATAATCAATACACATTCGCCAACCGGTGATCTTCCTTGTGGGTATTAGCTCGTTCTTGTTATTTTTCACCACCGTGGTACCTCCTTTCTTGGGTACCACTTGAACGGGGCTAACCTACAAGAAATCCGGTATGGGGTAGATGATTCCCGCATCAAGAAATTTCATAACCTCCGCTTTTATAATTTCTTGCATGTGGGGGTTTAGCTTCCTTTGACCTTGAATGGTAGGTCTATGGTCTTCCTCTAGATGAATCCTATGAATGCAAAAGTCGGGGCTTATTCCCTTAAGGTCATCTAGACTATAACCTATATCCTTTTCATGTTCTTTCAACACACCAAGCAAGCATTCCAATTGACTATCATCAAGTTTTTCATTGACAATCACGGGTTTGGTTTTGGACTCATCAAGGTAAGCATATTTCAAATTAGGGGGAAGGGGTTTTAGAGTTGGGGTTTGTACCTCACTTTGTACCTTCGATGGTTCATTAGGAACATCTTCCACCTCCATTACACATTCCACCCTCATTACATGTTCTACGTTGGTTGCTTGTTCTTCCTTAGTGGATTGTGATGCTTCCTTGAGAATGTCATTTATTCGCATAGATTGCTCATAAGTGAGCTCTTTGTTGGCTAGAGCGGCTTCAAGGAGGTCTACTTCCAATGCCCAGTGTTTGTTTTTGGCCTCACTTGCTTCCATGGCTTCCAATGCTTCCAAAGGGTCTTTGATGAGAGTAGAACTCGCATGGTCCTCTACACAACAATCTATGTAACACCCCCATTTATTTAAGGGCCTGAACTAGGACCCCTCAGATAAATGACGGTGTTACCATCTCGGAAACCCGAGGCAGTAGATAACAAAGGAAAGAAACACAGTACTTTATTAAAATGTTTATAGTGAGATTACAACTGGAATTAAAACAAGTCTCCAAAAATACGTCCAAAGATAAAGTCTGATAAAACTAATAATAAGACTAAGGTGGGCTAGGCACTAAGTCAGTCATCCAAGCTCTCTTCCCGGCCAGCTCCCATCAGTCTCTGAAATACCTGTCAATCTGCTCCCCAATAATTGGATCATCACAGGCGTACACGAATACACAGGGTCAGCCGCGAAGCTGAGTAGGTAATACAATAAAACAACAACATAAAACACATGCTCCTCCATCACCACCATCGCCATCACAACTCGTACCCCGGATAACCCAGCCTTACCGATCCCCGGTAGAATCTAAATATCGACCGTGGTCGATCTGCCAGCTCACAGCTGAGGACACCAGGGCAAGTCCTACAGAACCCGCCTGGGCCTTATCACCACATCATCATCACCACCTCCACCTCCACCAACTCCAATGTAATATTATAATAAAACAGTTCAACAATAGTACTTAACGGAATTAAATCAGATAATCATATTATAACATGTAAATCACCGATTTAGTCAATCCAGTCACATAGTACTATATCAAGTCCAGTGTATTCCCCTACCTCAAATAGCGGTGATAAGCTAACTGCAGATCAGAAGTACTCAACCCGAAACTCGCCACCTAAACATATATATAACATAATTAATTCACTTAACTATTCCCGTTCCCATAATCAAGAGTTACTATAAGTAGAAACTTTCCCAATTTAGAAGTTACTAAAAATATAAGTTACCCAAAATAGAAAGTTTCCTAAAATGGGAAGTTTCCAAAATAGCAATTACCAAAAATAGCAGGTTACTAAAAATAGTAACCTTCCCGAAATAGAATCCCGACTCAAGAACTTAAATACATTATTCCGTCACCGCTACTTAATATTAACTTAATAGCTAAAACTAATAATGTAAATAATAGAAATATACATATTCCCGACTTATTAAAATAAAACCCGTAACAAAATAACCCAAAAACAACACTCAACCCGACACACGCACACCCCTCCTTTCAACCCGTCACAACTCACTCCTCAACCACCAACCCTCACCGCCGACCACCAGGCCTGACACCAGGTCTGGCCTGGTCACCTCCCACCACCACCAACGTGGTCGACCCACGCCGGTGGTCAGAACCACCACCACTAACACCCCCTGTTTACACCCAGCCGCCACAAAACGCCACAAACAGCCCCCCTTTTTGACTCGCCTGCCACCACGACACAACCCCTCCTGCTTACCAACCACCACCCTTGACACCGTCGTCGAAAGGTGACCCTGACACACGTGACACCATCGATTCGACCTCCCCCGAGTCCACGGTGGTGCCACCCCATTACCCTATGTCTGAAATGCAACAAAAACACCCAACCAACCCCGACACCTAAACACCACCACTGAAACCACCAACAGCGATGACAACCACTCTACCCACCACCACCCGACTCGACTCAACACCAACAACACATCCCACACCCCCACGACTGCTACAACAGTCCCTAAAAGACGTACAACTCAAATCAAATCAGCGTGACAGAAAAGAAAACAGGAAACCTTACCTATGACGGCCGTCGATTTGTGCTTTTCCGGCCAGTACAACCACCCTCGACCACTAGCAACGGCTTCCCTAGACTCACGGCAGACCCTACTCCCTCCACACTCACCGGCGTGCGCTCGTTGGCTGTAAATAATGTGTGAGGCGTGAAAGAAAAAGGGTTGATGATGGTGATGTGTAGAAATGACGGTATGAAGGGGGTTGGGTTTTAAGGTTAGATTAGGGTTTCGTTTTAGGGTTTTGGTGGGGTAAAAAGGTAAATGGGTAAGTGGGTAAATGGGCTATGACACCTTGACCCAAAACTATAAACCCGACTCATATTACAATATGAATTAATCAATTACTTTTACGCTTTTACCATTACCATAAAACATGATTTAATTACCTTTACGCTACCATTAAATAATAATATCTCGCTCAATCGATAATAAAATACGGGGTATTACAGTCTTTCCCCCTTAAAATGAACTTCGTCCCGAAGTTCGCTCCCATACCAAACATGTCATACGAAGATATAAAGACATCCCGTATAACTAACACAGTCAAACACACAACTAGACTACACAAACACGAAATGTTACATTCTACCCTCCTAAAAAGAAAGTTACGTCCCGTAACTTACCTCAAGTGAACAGATGTGGATAACTCTCTCTCATTGCGGCCTCGGTTTCCCAGGTAGCCTCCTCTACTTTATGATTAGTCCACAACACCTTCACTAAAGCAGTCTCTCCGTGCCTGGTCTTTCTAACCTTCCTGTCCAAAATCTCCTTAGGCGTCTCGATGTAGGTCAACTGCTCGTCCACCTCGACCACGTCGTGGCTCAAAATGTGCGAAGGGTCACTCAAATATCTCCTCAACTGGGAAACATGGAAGACATTGTGTACCCTGGCTAAAGCTGGTGGTAGAGCTAGCCGATATGCCACCTCTCCAACTCTATCCAGGATCTCATATGGCCCAATAAACTTCTGGCTCAACTTTCTCCGCTTCCCGAATCTCATCACTCCCTTCATCGGAGACACTCTAAGAAGTACTTTCTTCCCCACCTGGAAAGAAATGTCACTTCTCTAGCGTCGCATAGCTCTTCTCCGGTCCCGGGCAGCCCTCATCTTCTGTCGAATGATCTGCACCTGTTCAACCATCTCCTGAATCATCTCTGGTCCCAAAACTACCGCATCAGCTCGATCATCCCAACACACAGGACTCCTACACTTCCTGCCATATAGAGCCTCAAATGGGGCGATCCCAATACTAGCGTGGTAACTGTTGTTGTATGAAAACTCAATCAACCCCAGTCTGTCCTCACAAGACCCGCCGAACTCCAAAACACAAGCCCTCAACATGTCCTCGAGTGTCTGAATAGTCCTCTCTGTCTGACCATCGGTAGCTGGATGAAAAGCGGTGCTCATCTTTAACTGAGTACCCATTAGTGATCGCAACTCCCCGCTGCATTTGGATAGAAACCCGGAGTCTCTATCGGAAATGATGTCCTTGGGTACACCATGCAGCTTCACCACATACTGAACATAAGCCTTGGCCAACTCAGCTTTACTCCAAGTATCCTTCATGGGGATAAAGTGAGCCGACTTGGTTAGTCTATCCACGATCACCCAAATCATATTGTTACCTTTCTGAGTTCGAGGCAACCCCACAATGAAATCCATATAAATGCTCTCTCACTTCCACTCCGGCACATCTAATGGTTGAACCTTCCCTTGCGGTCTCTTATGTTCCCCCTTCACTCTCTGGCACGTCAAGCATCGAGCTACGAACTCAGCAACTTCCCTCTTCATATTCGGCCACCAAAAGGTCTTCTCGAGGTCCTTGTACAACTTATCTCCCCCAGGATGAACCGAGTATGGCGTAGCATGTGCCTCAGTAAGAATCTTCCTCTTCAGCTCCTCATTATCCGGAACACACCACCGTCCCCCAAACCTCAGACTACCATCAGTATGGATAACAAACCTGGAATCAACCCCAGATTCTGCCTGTTCTACCGTGCTGCGCCACTTCTGAATTCTAGCATCGGCTTTCTGTAGCTCTCTGATCTCCTCATATAACTCCGGCTCAACGGTCAAGTCCCCAAGAGTCTCTCCTTTCCGGATCACGTGGATTCCCATCTCCCGCACTCATTATGCATCCTCACTCTAGATCCGCACTTTTCAAAGTATGGATGGATTTCCCCGCTCAAGTCATCGCTACGACATTCGCTTTCCCCTCATGATAAAGTATCTCCATGTCATAGTCGCCAATCAATTCGATCCATCTCCTCTGTCTCATGTTCAACTCGTTCTGTGTGTAAATGTACTTTAAGCTCTTGTGATCGGAAAACACTTTGAAGGTAGCCCCATAATGATAATGTCGCCATAGTTTAAGCGCAAACACCACTGCCCCCAACTCTAGATCATGAGTAGGGTAATTCTCCTCATAGGTCTTCAACTGTCGAGAAGCGTAAGCGATTACCTTCCCGTTTTGCATCAATACGCACCCCAGACGAAAACACCCTTCTTGGAAGCATCAGTATACACCTCGAAATTATCATTCCCATCTGGTAGAGCAAGTATAGGAGCTGTAGTGAGACGTTCTTTGAGGGTGAGAAACGCCTCCTCACAACTCTCATCCCAAACAAACCTGTTCTCCTTCCGCATTAATGACGTCAATGGCTTTGCGATCTTTGAGAAGTCCTTGACAAATCTTCGGTAATAACCTGCTAGCCCCAAGAAGCTTCGGATCTCACCCACATTCTTAGGACTCTGCCATCTCGTCACTGCCTCAATTTTACTAGGATCAACCGACACCCCTTCCTTGGAAATCACATGTCCTAGAAAAGCAACTTTCTTCAACCAGAACTCGCACTTGCCCAGCTTGGCATATAACTGGTTCTCCTCCAAGGTTTTCAAGACTAACCTCAAATGTTCCTCATGTTCCTCCTCATTCTTGGAGTATACCAGGATATCATCGATGAACACAACCACGAACTTGTCCAGGTAAGGACTGAACACTCGATTCATCAAGTCCATGAACACTGCTGGCGCATTAGTCAACCCGAATGGCATGACCACGAACTCATAGTGCCCACACCTTGTTCTGAAAGCGGTCTTAGGTATATCCTCGTTCTTAATTCTCAACTGGTGATAACCCGACCTCAAATCGATCTTAGAGAAAACTCCGGCTCCACTCAATTGATCGAACAAATCATCGATCCTTGGCAAAGGATAACGGTTCTTGATGGTCACATTGTTCAACTCACGGTAATCCACGCAAAGTCTCAAGCTTCCATCTTTCTTCTTGACAAACAACACTGGTGCTCCCCAAGGTGAAACACTAGGCCGTATGTAACCTTTCTCTCGCTAGCTCATCCAATCGCTTCTTCAATTCCTCTATCTCCTTTGGCCCCATACGGTAAGGTGGTTTAGAAATCGGCCTGCTCCGGCGGATCAATGGAAAAGTCCACTTCTCTTTTCGGTGGTAACCCGGAATGTCCTCCTGGAAATACTCTCTCGAACTCCTCGCCACTGGGAGCTCAGACACCTTAGGGATCTCCGACTCACTATCCCACATCTGACACAAGATTAACTGATCCCCTTTCCTCAGACTCGACTTTAGGGTGTTAACAGATATGAATTTGACTCTTGTCTTGACCACATACCCCTTATAAGACACCCTAGTTCCCTTAGGTCCCCTCAAAGAGATTTTCTTCGATAGCAATGATAAAAGCCTTGTATTTCCCTAACCACCCATCCCCGTAATCACCTCAAAACCCCCAAGGGAAACTCTATAAGGTCACAGTGAAACACAACCTCTCCGATCTGGATTGGTACCCCAGTGTAGACTCTATCACAAGACACCGACTTCCCCGAAGGTACCACTACCGAATCAACAATTCTATCATATGACTTCAGGTTTAAGACTCTGGCATGTTCCGCAGATATAAAAGAATGTGTAGCTCCGTAATCAAACAACACAAAGGTGGGTTTAGAGTTAACAGGAAATGTACCAGTCACCACATGAGCGTCATTCTTAGCTGCCTCCTTGCCCATGGAAAAGAGCATGCCGCTGGACTTAGCCCCACTCTGACTTGAAGAAGCTGCCCCAGACTGTATGTTCCCTTCATTTGCAGTCTTCTGAAAGTTGGTGCTCCCACTCTGCGACTCTGCTTGGTTACGGTTACGGTAGTTGTTGTAGCTTCCTTGGTAATCTGTTACTAGCTCCGGACCTTGCACCTCCCCCATAGCCGACATAGGTGTGTGATAACCGTTATACCTGCACCCTACCGAACGAGAGCCACCGAACCCCGGACATAGGTGCCCCGTATCCACCAGACGATTCACCCCAGATGATCGGCATTCAAATCTCTTGTGTCCTGTCTTTCCACAGCCAAATCTCTGATACCACTTTGTAACACCCCCATTTATTTAAGGGCCTGAACTAGGACCCCTCAGATAAATGACGGTGTTACCATCTCGGAAACCCGAGGTAGTAGATAACAAAGGAAAGAAACACAGTACTTTATTAAAATGTTTATAGTGAGATTACAACTGGAATTAAAACAAGTCTCCAAAAATACGTCCAAAGATAAAGTCTGATAAAACTAATAATAAGACTAAGGTGGGCTAGGCACTAAGCCAGTCATCCAAGCTCTCTTCCCGGCCAGCTCCCATCGGTCTCGAAATACTGTCAATCGCTCCCCAATAATTGGGTCATCACAAAGTGTACGAATACACGGGTCACCGCGAAGGCGAGTAGGTAATACAATAAAACAACAACATAAAACACATGCTCCTCCATCACCACCATCGCCATCACAACTCGTACCCCGGACAACCCAGCCTTACCGATCCCCGGTAGACTATAAATATCGACCGTGGTCGATCTCGCTCCACAACAGGACACCAGGGCAAGTCCTGCAGAACCCGCCTGGGCCTTATCACCACATCATCATCACCACCTCCACCTCCACCAACTCCAATGTAATATTATAATAAAACAGTTCAACAATAGTACTTAACGGAATTAAATCAGGCAATCATATTATAACATGTAAATCACCGATTTAGTCAATCCAGTCACATAGTACTATATCAAGTCCAGTGTATTCCCCTACCTCAAATAGCGGTGATAAGCTAACTGCAGATCAGAAGTACTCCACCCGAAACTCGCCACCTAAACATATATATAACGTAATTAATTCACTTAACTATTCCCGTTCCCATAATCAAGAGTTACTATAAGTAAAAACTTTCCCAATTTAGAAGTTACTAAAAATATAAGTTACCGAAAATAGAAAGTTTCCTAAAATGGGAAGTTTCCAAAATAGCAATTACCAAAAATAGCAGGTTACTAAAGATAGTAACCTTCCCGAAATAGAATCCCGACTCAAGAACTTAAATACATTATTCCGTCACCGCTACTTAATATTAACTTAATAGCTAAAACTAATAATGTAAATAATAGAAATATACATATTCCCGACTTATTAAAATAAAACCCGTAACAAAATAACCCAAAAACAACACTCAACCCGACACACGCACACCCCTCCTTTCAACCCGTCACAACTCACTCCTCAACCACCAACCCTCACCGCCGACCACCAGGCCTGACACCAGGTCTGGCCTGGTCACCTCCCACCACCACCAACGTGGTCGACCCACGCCGGTGGTCAGAACCACCACCACTAACACCCCCTGTTTACACCCAGCCGCCACAAAACGCCACAAACAAATTTTTTGACTCGCCCGCCACCACGACACAACCCCTCCCCTTACCAACCACCACCCTTGACACCGTCGTCGAAAGGTGACCACGACACACGTGACACCACCGATTCGACCTCCCCCGAGTCCACGGTGGTGCCACCCCATTACCCTATGTCTGAAATGCAACAAAAACACCCAACCAACCCCGACACCTAAACACCACCACCGAAACCACCAACAATGATGACAACCACTCTACCCACCACCACCCGACTCGACTCAACACCAACAACACATCCCACACCCCCACGATCGCTACAACAGTCCTAAAAGACGTACAACTCAAATCAAATCAGCGTGAAAAAAAAACAGAAACCTTACCTATGACGGCCGTCGATTTGTGCTTTTCCGGCCAGTACAACCACCCTCGACCACTAGCAACGGCTTCCCTAGACTCACGGCAGACCCTACTCCCTCCACACTCACCGGCGTGCGCTCGTTGGCTGTAAATAATGCGTGAGGCGTGAAAGAAAAAGGGTTGATGATGGTGATGTGTAGAAATGACGGTATGAAGGGGGTTGGGTTTTAAGGTTAGATTAGGGTTTCGTTTTAGGGTTTTGGTGGGGTAAAAAGGTAAATGGGTAAGTGGGTAAATGGGCTATGACACCTTGACCCAAAACTATAAACCCGACTCATATTACAATATGAATTAATCAATTACTTTTACGCTTTTACCATTACCATAAAACATGATTTAATTACCTTTACGCTACCATTAAATAATAATATCTCGCTCAATCGATAATAAAATACGGGGTATTACAGTCTCTCCCCCTTAAAATGAACTTCGTCCCGAAGTTCGCTCCCATACCAAACATGTCATACGAAGATATAAAGACATCCCGTATAACTAACACAGTCAAACACACAACTAGACTACACAAACACGAAATGTTACATTCTACCCTCCTAAAAAGAAAGTTACGTCCCGTAACTTACCTCAAGTGAACAGATGTGGATAACTCTCTCTCATTGCGGCCTCGGTTTCCCAGGTAGCCTCCTCTAGTTTATGATTAGTCCACAACACCTTCACTAAAGCAGTCTCTCCGTGCCTGGTCTTTCTAACCTTCCTGTCCAAAATCTCCTTAGGCGTCTCGATGTAGGTCAACTGCTCGTCCACCTCGACCACGTCGTGGCTCAAAATGTGCGAAGGGTCACTCAAATATCTCCTCAACTGGGAAACATGGAAGACATTGTGTACCCTGGCTAAAGCTGGTGGTAGAGCTAGCCGATATGCCACCTATCCAACTCTATCCAGGATCTCATATGGCCCAATAAACTTCTGGCTCAACTTTCTCCGCTTCCCGAATCTCATCACTCCCTTCATCGGAGACACTCTAAGAAGTACTTTCTCCCCACCTGGAAAGAAATGTCACTTCTCCTAGCGTCAGCATAGCTCTTCTGCCGGTCCTGGGCAGCCCTCATCTTCTGTCGAATGATCTGCACCTGTTCAACCATCTCCTGAATCATCTCTGGTCCCAAAACTACCGCATCAGCTCGATCATCCCAACACACAGGACTCCTACACTTCCTACCATATAGAGCCTCAAATGGGGCGATCCCAATACTAGCGTGGTAACTGTTGTTGTATGAAAACTCAATCAACCCCAGTCTGTCCTCACAAGACCCGCCGAACTCCAAAACACAAGCCCTCAACATGTCCTCGAGTGTCTGAATAGTCCTCTCTGTCTGACCATCGGTAGCTGGATGAAAAGCGGTGCTCATCTTTAACTGAGTACCCATTAGTGACTGCAACTCCTGCCAGAATTTGGATAGAAACCTGGAGTCTCTATCGGAAATGATGTCCTTGGGTACACCATGCAGCTTCACCACATACTGAACATAAGCCTTGGCCAACTCAGCTTTACTCCAAGTATCCTTCATGGGGATAAAGTGAGCCGACTTGGTTAGTCTATCCACGATCACCCAAATCATATTGTTACCTTTCTGAGTTCGAGGCAACCCCACAATGAAATCCATATAAATGCTCTCTCACTTCCACTCCGGCACATCTAATGGTTGAACCTTCCCTTGCGGTCTCTTATGTTCCCCCTTCACTCTCTGGCACGTCAAGCATCGAGCTACGAACTCAAAGAACTTCCCTCTTCATATTCGGCCACCAAAAGGTCTTCTTGAGGTCCTTGTACAACTTATCTCCCCAGGATGAACCGAGTATGGCGTAGCAAGTGCCTCGAAGAATCTTCCTCTTGACTCCTCATTATCCGGAACACACCACCGTCCCCCAAACCTGACTACCATCGGTGGGATAACAAACCCGGAATCAACCCCAGTTTCTCGCTGTTCTACCGTCTTTGCGCCACTTCGAATTCTAGCATCGGCTTTCTGTAGCTCTCTGATCTCCTCATATAACTCCGGCTCAACGGTCAAGTCCCCAAGAGTCTCTCCTTTCCGGATCACGTGGATTCCCATCTCCCGCAGCTCATTATGCATCCTCACTCTAGATCTGGCACTGCTCAAAGTATGGATGGATTTCCTGCTCAAGTCATCAGCTACGACATTCGCTTTCCCCTCATGATAAAGTATCTCCATGTCATAGTCGCCAATCAATTCGATCCATCTCCTCTGTCTCATGTTCAACTCGTTCTGTGTGTAAATGTACTTTAAGCTCTTGTGATCGGAAAACACTTTGAAGGTAGCCCCATAATGATAATGTCGCCATAGTTTAAGCGCAAACACCACTGCCCCCAACTCTAGATCATGAGTAGGGTAATTCTCCTCATAGGTCTTCAACTGTCGAGAAGCGTAAGCGATTACCTTCCCGTTTTGCATCAATACGCACCCCAGACGAAAACACCCTTCTTGGAAGCATCAGTATACACCTCGAAATTATCATTCCCATCTGGTAGAGCAAGTATAGGAGCTGTAGTGAGACGTTCTTTGAGGGTGAGAAACGCCTCCTCACAACTCTCATCCCAAACAAACCTGTTCTCCTTCCGCATTAATGACGTCAATGGCTTTGCGATCTTTGAGAAGTCCTTGACAAATCTTCGGTAATAACCTGCTAGCCCCAAGAAGCTTCGGATCTCACCCACATTCTTAGGACTCTGCCATCTCGTCACTGCCTCAATTTTACTAGGATCAACCGACACCCCTTCCTTGGAAATCACATGTCCTAGAAAAGCAACTTTCTTCAACCAGAACTCGCACTTGCCCAGCTTGGCATATAACTGGTTCTCCTCCAAGGTTTTCAAGACTAACCTCAAATGTTCCTCATGTTCCTCCTCATTCTTGGAGTATACCAGGATATCATCGATGAACACAACCACGAACTTGTCCAGGTAAGGACTGAACACTCGATTCATCAAGTCCATGAACACTGCTGGCGCATTAGTCAACCCGAATGGCATGACCACGAACTCATAGTGCCCACACCTTGTTCTGAAAGCGGTCTTAGGTATATCCTCGTTCTTAATTCTCAACTGGTGATAACCCGACCTCAAATCGATCTTAGAGAAAACTCCGGCTCCACTCAATTGATCGAACAAATCATCGATCCTTGGCAAAGGATAACGGTTCTTGATGGTCACATTGTTCAACTCACGGTAATCCACGCAAAGTCTCAATCTTCCATCTTTCTTCTTGACAAACAACACTGGTGCTCCCCAAGGTGAAACACTAGGCCGTATGTAACCTTTCTCTGCTAGCTCATCCAACTGCTTCTTCAATTCCTCTATCTCCTTTGGCCCCATACGGTAAGGTGGTTTAGAAATCGGCCCTGTTCCCGGCTTCAGATCAATGGAAAAGTCCACTTCTCTTTTCGGTGGTAACCCTGGAATGTCCTCCGGAAATACTCTCTCGAACTCCCTCGCCACTGGGAGCTCAGACACCTTAGGGATCTCCGACTCACTATCCCACATCTGACACAAGATTAACTGATCCCCTTTCCTCAGACTCGACTTTAGGGTGTTAACAGATATGAATTTGACTCTTGTCTTGACCACATACCCCTTATAAGACACCCTAGTTCCCTTAGGTCCCCTCAAAGAGATTTTCTTCTGATAGCAGTCGATAAAAGCCTTGTATTTCCCTAACCAGTCCATCCCCAGAATCACCTCAAAACCCCCCAAGGGAAACTCTATAAGGTCACAGTGAAACACAACCTCTCCGATCTGGATTGGTACCCCAGTGTAGACTCTATCACAAGACACCGACTTCCCCGAAGGTACCACTACCGAATCAACAATTCTATCATATGACTTCAGGTTTAAGACTCTGGCATGTTCCGCAGATATAAAAGAATGTGTAGCTCCGTAATCAAACAACACAAAGGTGGGTTTAGAGTTAACAGGAAATGTACCAGTCACCACATGAGCGTCATTCTTAGCTGCCTCCTTGCCCATGGAAAAGAGCATGCCGCTGGACTTAGCCCCACTCTGACTTGAAGAAGCTGCCCCAGACTGTATGTTCCCTTCATTTGCAGTCTTCTGAAAGTTGGTGCTCCCACTCTGCTGACTCTGCTGGTTACGGTTCTGGTAGTTGTTGTAGCTTCCTTGGTAACTGTTACTAGCTCCAGACCTTGCACCTCCCCCATAGCCAGACATAGGTGTGTGATAACTGTTATACCCAGACCCTACCGAACGAGAGCCACTGAACCCAGACATAGGTGCCCTGTATCCACCAGACTGATTCACCCCAGATGATCGGCATTCAAATCTCTTGTGTCCTGTCTTTCCACAGCCAAATCTCTGATACCACTTTGTAACACCCCCATTTATTTAAGGGCCTGAACTAGGACCCCTCAGATAAATGACGGTGTTACCATCTCGGAAACCCGAGGTAGTAGATAACAAAGGAAAGAAACACAGTACTTTATTAAAATGTTTATAGTGAGATTACAACTGGAATTAAAACAAGTCTCCAAAAATACGTCCAAAGATAAAGTCTGATAAAACTAATAATAAGACTAAGGTGGGCTAGGCACTAAGCCAGTCATCCAAGCTCTCTTCCCGGCCAGCTCCCATCAGTCTCTGAAATACCTGTCAATCTGCTCCCCAATAATTGGGTCATCACAGGCGTACACGAATACACAGGGTCAGCCGCGAAGCTGAGTAGGTAATACAATAAAACAACAACATAAAACACATGCTCCTCCATCACCACCATCGCCATCACAACTCGTACCCCGGACAACCCAGCCTTACCGATCCCCGGTAGACTATAAATATCGACCGTGGTCGATCTGCCAGCTCACAGCTGAGGACACCAGGGCAAGTCCTGCAGAACCCGCCTGGGCCTTATCACCACATCATCATCACCATCTCCACCAACTCCAATGTAATATTATAATAAAACAGTTCAACAATAGTACTTAACGGAATTAAATCAGACAATCATATTATAACATGTAAATCACCGATTTAGTCAATCTAGTCACATAGTACTATATCAAGTCCAGTGTATTCCCCTACCTCAAATAGCGGTGATAAGCTAACTGCAGATCAGAAGTACTCCACCCGAAACTCGCCACCTAAACATATATATAACGTAATTAATTCACTTAACTATTCCCGTTCCCATAATCAAGAGTTACTATAAGTAAAAACTTTCCCAATTTAGAAGTTACTAAAAATATAAGTTACCCAAAATAGAAAGTTTCCTAAAATGGGAAGTTTCCAAAATAGCAATTACCAAAAATAGCAGGTTACTAAAAATAGTAACCTTCCCGAAATAGAATCCCGACTCAAGAACTTAAATACATTATTCCGTCACCGCTACTTAATATTAACTTAATAGCTAAAACTAATAATGTAAATAATAGAAATATACATATTCCCGACTTATTAAAATAAAACCCGTAACAAAATAACCCAAAAACAACACTCAACCCGACACACGCACACACCCCCCCCCCCCCCCTTTCAACCCGTCACAACTCACTCCTCAACCACCAACCCTCACCGCCGACCACCAGGCCTGACACCAGGTCTGGCCTGGTCACCTCCCACCACCACCAACGTGGTCGACCCACGCCGGTGGTCGAACCACCACCACTAACACCCCTGTTTACACCCGGTACCCAAAAACGCCACAAACAGCCCCCCTTTTTGACTCGCCTGCCACCACGACACAACCCCTCCTGCTTACCAACCACCACCCTTGACACCACCGTCGAAAGGTGACCTTGACACACGTGGTACCACCGATTCGACCTCCCCCGAGTCCACGGTGGTGCCACCCAATTACCCTATGTCTGAAATGCAACAAAAACACCCAACCAACGCCGACACCTAAACACCACCACTGCAACCACCAACAGCGATGACAACCACTCTACCCACCACCACCCGACTCGACTCAACACCAACAACACATCCCACACCCCCACGACTGCTACAACAGTCCCTAAAAGACGTAAAACTCAAATCAAATCAGCGTGACAGAAAAGAAAACAAGAAACCTTACCTATGACGGCCGTCGATCTGTGCTTTTCCGGCCAGTACAACCACCCTCGACCACTAACAACGGCTTCCCTAGACTCACGGCCGACCCTACTCCCTCCACACTCACCGGCGTGCGCTCGTTGGCTGTAAATAATGCATGAGGCTTGAAAGAAAAAGGGTTGATGATGGTAATGTGTAGAAATGACGGTATGAAGGGGGTTGGGTTTTAAGGTTAGATTAGGGTTTCGTTTTAGGGTTTTGGTGGGATAAAAAGGTAAATGGGTAAGTGGGTAAATGGGCTATGACACCTTGACCCAAAACTATAAACCCGACTTATCTTATAATATGAATCAATCAATTACTTTTACGCTTTTACCATTACCATAAAACATGATTTAATTACCTTTACGCTACCATTAAATAATAATATCTCGCTCAATCGATAATAAAATACGGGGTATTACAATCTATAAGATCTATCTTGCAAACTAAACAAATAGGAAAAGGATTAGAAATACTTGAGGGATGCTCTTCCTCAAGGCAAAGAAAGACACAACTAAAAACAATTAATGATAACAATTCAATTAAACACCGTCCCCGACAACGACGCCATTTTTTGGTTCGGTCTAATGCTTTGTCGACTAAGTTAACCAACCAAAGCAATATTTATAATCTAAAAAAACTACTCTTATTAGAGTGGTGAGTAAAGGTCAGATCCTAAGGTACAGGTATTAGATTAAATTATCAATTGCAAGTAGCTATGTCTTAGGGTGTCACAATTTAATTTGGGTTAAGATGGCTATCTAAACTACTAAGCAAGTGAAACAAAGTAAGTAAAAGAGAATGTAAACAATTGATAAAAGGTACTAGGGTGTCATGGGTTTATGGGGGGTTTATGGTGAAAATCATACGAACATGTTTACATAGATGCAAGCAATTATTGTTGTAGTGGAATCGAGTTAGTTTATGTCTTACAATTCCTAGGAAGATTTGGGTCCCGGAGCCGAGTCAGTCCAGACTGTAGAACACCTACAAGTCGACTTATTTTTTTCATATTCAACTATATGCATGGTCTAACAAGCCTTGAGTTAGTTTATATCTTATAAGTCTTGTTTAATGGATAAGAGATTCATGCAAGGTTGTCCATCAAGCAATTCATCAAGCATAACATGTGCATAAGTTGAAACTAAAACAAGCAAACATTCTTAATAAAGTATATTAGATTAAGTAGTGATCTACCGCCATGTTTAGTTCCCCTAATCCCCCATTAAACCTAGCTAGAGGACTACTCACTCATGGTCATGGTAAACATGCTAATAGGGGTGCCAATCATACCAACAAGTCCAAGCATGATGAATGATTAGGATAACAAACAATAATTAAGCAAGGAGTAAATAAATTGTAACAAACTTATGATGAACAAATGGAAAGAAAGAAAAATAGAACAAAACTTGATTGATGAATGAAGATTTGTCAACTCTTCAGTAAACCTCAAATAATCTTCCAATTCCTCCACTAGATCTAAGAACGTAAACAAGTGGAAAACAAATCAAGTAAAGTAACAAAGCAAGTAAGGAAATGGGAATGTAAACAATTGATAAAAGGCACTAGGGTGTCGTGGGTTCATAAGGGAATTATGGTTAGATCAATTAATCAAGTTTCATAGATGCAAGAAAATTATTGCTGTAATGGAATCGAGTTAGTTTATATCTTACAATTCCTAGGTAGTTTTGTTAGGTTGATATACCCTTATTAGACTCATCTAAACATTTTATAAATTACTTATAATTTATATTTGTGTGGATATAGTGCATGCATAACTAAATTAGAGATGAAAGGAAAAATAATTTTCCATACATTATATTTGGTTCGAAAATAAGGGCACAAATTAGGACATCGTCCAAAATCTCAATTGTATAGATTCTCCTCTTGTTGCACCCAAAACAAAACCCTTAAAATTAATATATTAACTAACTAGATTAATATATTAGTAGCCCTTAAATGATTCTAATAATATTTGTATTACTACACTAGTAATCATATAATGTGATATTAGAATTTAGATGAACAAATATTAGAGATTTAAAAACTATTTTTAGAGAGAATAAGAGAGGCCTTTTCACCAAAACCTCAAAAATGTGTAGAATGAAAAATAAGAGCAAAAGATGCTCTTATTGGAGCTAGGGTGGCCGGGTGAGAAGGGTGGAAGGCCAATGCATGGCGTTCTCACTTTTCCTTTTGTTCTTCTCTAAACCTTAGGTATGTAAGACTAGTGAATTAGAGTCATCATTTTTTTATTTTAACTATTAAAAAAAATCACCCACTATCCATTACAACCCCTCCATTTCGGTCCATGTATAAAATGGACTTCCATTTTATTTTGTCAATTTGTCATTTATCACACAATATGTCACATTTAGCATGTAACATGTTATTAATTAATTTAATGCATACTTATCAAATAAAAATCATTATATTAATTAATTAATTAAATTACATATAACAAATTGTCTAGTAACTCTTGATCACATAAATAAAATGGGTCATGTTAATATAATTCACAATATATTGTAATTATAATTAACCATTCATTCTTATCTCAATTATTTCATAAACAATAATTAATTTTAGTAATAAAATATTTTAATTACTAAAATAAATCTTATTTACTCAAATTGCAATAAGATATAAAATTCTCACTCACAAATGAATTGTTTAAATGTAAGGAATTGATTAACTTGTATCGTCATACAATTAATCAACTTATCTATTAAGGGAATTGTCCTATAAGTGTGACCTTAAGGGATCAACTGATCACCACCGTCAAACGGCAGTAATGTTTGTGGACATGGGCCCATGGGGGCGCCAGGGAACAAGTGTTTGTATTTGTGGAGTCGCCACCAATGTTTATAGGAAATTGGAACCGTTCGAATACTTGGCGTCATATCAAGACACAAAGTAGTGACACAGACACTAAGAACTCGGTTACCCTTAGCATTCTATATCTAGAATGACTCTCGTGGATGGCAATGAATACGGATGTTCACAGAGATCTGGAGTAAGGGGTGAGGGTACGTATTAGGAAGTCCTTTTAATGAACACCTAATCCCACCCGCCTCGATAGCGGCCTCTACTAATGATTAGAGAAGTCATTGATACCTGATATGTTGTCGATTATATGCATGCAATGTAACAAACAACGTTTTAAACCTAGCATGTGAGAATTAAACTAAGTCGGTGAACAAATAATTAGCACTCATTAATGTCGAAGTAGGGTTTAGATTAATTACATGTGAGAACAAGTAAATAAATCATCCATGACAAATAAGATAAAATAATTATAATAAATGAAATAATTACAATACATGAAATTACAATGAATTACAAAGGGTTTAGTCGATTTATGTCAAAAATACAATTAAAACGAATAATTTGAGAAAAAGAAAAGAAAAATAAATTAGGTTACAAAATAAACAGATTACGAATGATAATAAAAATAATAGTCGATTAATACGTAAACTAAATGAATTAGGTCAAAGCAAGAACGGAAGTTCAGAGACAGAACTCAACCTGGAACACGCGCAGCAATGCTGCATCTCTTGGAAGAGGCGCAGTGGTCACTTCGTCTGTTCCTGAGGTGAGTTCTGGCTGTGAAGCCGGAACTGCGAATTGTTAATGTTAATTGGTGATTTTAACGATTCATTATCGATACATAACTCAGTGAAAGTTATTTAAGAGATTATTTACATGTGAACTTGGTCATAAAAGCGTTAAAACACGAGTTAAAACGGATTAAAACAAACTAAAACTAATTATGAATAAGTTAAAGTTAATTAAAACGAATTAGGTTAAATTATGAAGATGAAAACGATGCGAAAGACGTGATAGACAACAATGAAAACATGTACAAAAGACGGATTCCAGAAACTTGATATGAACAGATCGAGTATCTAAAAATCCGGGTTTGATTTAATGACGAAAACCCGCAAATATCGATTATAAGGGATTTAAGTCGGATTTAACTCGATAAATTATTAGGAATTATGAATTAAAATTGTTATACAGATGAAACAAGAAGAAAAGACGAAAAGACAGGATAAAAGAGATGGATCAACAAAGAACAAAGGAAGAAGAAGAAAGGCAGGAACTGCGGCAGCCTCAGGAAGAGGCGCAGTAGATGCTACGACTCTTCGAAGAGACGCAGCAGTTGTTGTGATTCTTCTCGACGTCTGTCTTCTGCTAATCCGTAAAATAGGTTAACAAAGGGGTTTTAGAAATCGGTTTTAATTATACTGTTGACGTAAATCTTACATTAATTAGTACAAAATAAGATACAATAATAAAAGATGGGATTTACACCCTCAGACTTACATGTTTGACGAAACGAGATTAACTAAGTTAATGTTTAAGTGATTGCTCGACTCGAATGTATGAAGAAAGTGCCCTCGCAAGAGGATTTAGATTAAATTGATTGATTGATTGAGATAGAGTTGGTCAAATTGGTCGCTCATGCAACGAGACTGGTACTCAGAAGGATCCGAGCTTACGTGGTCGATTTGATCAAGCACATAGACGTCAATAAGCTTAGAGCACAGTCTTAGAATGCAAAGGGAGAAGAGAAGGGCGGACACCCGCATAAGAAATATGAGGAATGAAGGTTTCTATTTATACTAATCACACGGAGGAATTAGGGTTAAGTTAAAACTTTGGAAATAAATCTCGAAAAGATTTGAAAATATGCAGAAAAGAGGTAGGGAAGAGGCGCAGCAACCGCTGCATTCCTTCGAAGAGGCGCAGCAGGTGCTGCATCCTTTCCCTGGAGGTTTCCTCCTGCGGAAGAAAGGTTTTCCGTATTTCTTTTATGGAATTGTGGTAGATCTCGACTTCCTTATTCTTTATTATAAAATTTTCGTGATATATCTTACCAAAAGATTAAAAATTGATTTTATGGAATAAATATCTGGAACATTCTAGAACATTCCGACTCAGCATTTTAAAATAGTTTATTAGAAAATGAAGCGGGTTTTTTTTTACCCGGACTCCAAATGAACTATAATTAATGTCAAAACAACCGTATTTGCGCATAGATGACAACCAAGGGGTAGAAACAAGTATTTGAGCTATCACTTGACGAATAAACTTACGAACGGTCATAAATCATTTCGTATACCAAACATGCGGCCCAATCATCACCGGGTGTTTGGTGGGAGGTGCAGAAATGAGGTATCTACAGAGCCCCCACTTTGACTGAGGGTTGGACAAGGCGAAAGTCAAAGTATAGCCATCAGGTCAATCGAAGATTACAACCTGACGACTATGGCGACGCGAGGCGACTCAAGGGGTCTGAGCCAAGGACCTTTCGTCGGGAACATTTTAGAGTCTGTCGACTATCGGGGAGGGTCGTTTAAAGTTCATTAGACTATGTAAGGAAGCTCGCCAGCCATAAGAAGAGACCATACTTGAGACTTCTTTCTCGAGATGTTTTCGGAGTTGCGTAGGAGCCGCGACTAAGACCTAAGGGCTAAGGCTAGGACCTAAAGGTTGTGCTTAAGGGTGTGGGACCCTAAAAAGAAAATATCGGCGGGAAGGTAGTCTAAGGGTAACCGAGGCTTGAGTGTTGGAACTCTAATAAAGGTGATCCTAAAGGATTATGATCCTAAAGAGAAAAGGCTAAGTATGGGAGCATAGATAGGTTGGGAACCTAAGATTTGTATGAGAACATCCGGAGAACGACACCTCTGCCGAACTCCGTGGGGGAACCAATAATATTGAGGGTAGCAGGACGTCGGTAGAAACTGCTTGAGGAATCTATTTACGTTGGTCTCAAGCAAACTCTTGCTGGGAAATATGGAAATTTGCCCGTGCTTTCTCCGTCTCTCGAGAAGTGCAATCGGCTGTTATGGACTTTCGGTGGACGAAAAGGCGAAATCCGCTCGTTGTTGCGAGTGAAGTCTTGATGAAGTACTGCGACGATTCACAGTCTGCTCAAGGATAAAGTACTGTGACAGTTCACAGTCTACTCGTAGACAAAATACTGCGACAATTTACAGTGTGCTCGAAATACGGGTCCGGATAAAGAATAAACGCCAAATGGACCAAATATATGGTATATGGTGTTGGAGAAGAGGCGCACCAAAGATGGGCCCACAAATAACGAACTTGAAACGAACTTTTGAAAATTGAATTGGAGGGAAGCTGGGGAAGAGGCGCAGCATATGCTGCGTCCTTTTCTGAGTTCGTCCCTGTCTGAGTAAAACCTCGACAGAACCCGTGTTATATTCATAATTATAAAACACAAATTCTCTCTAAACACTCTCAAATTCCAACCAAAATCCGTCAAAATTGGATCAAACCCATCCATTAATCATTACTAATCGAGGTATGTGTTTCATTTTTGCTTTAACATTCGTATTTGCTTGATTTTGTGTCGAAAAATTAGGGTTTTTTAACCCAATTGTTTCGAAAATTTGGGGCTTTTCCCCCCAAATGCATTTCCCTTGTAAAATTGACATTACAAATGGATAGTAGGCAATGTTAGGAACATAACCATGTATTCTTTTTGAATTTTCGTCAAGTATTGAGCATTTGAGCGATTTTGAGACGGTTACTCAGCTGTTTCGAAAACTGCTTCGAAAAAAGCCTTAGGATTGCCCATTTTTGATGAAATTTGGTTTTTAGAATCCTTAGGTAACGGGTAAACTCCCTACCATGTCGGATTTTTTGTTTGTGACAGCTTTTTCAGGACACTTAGACTTGATTTGACTAGGCTTGGACTTAGACTTGATTTGACCCAATTTACCACATGAGTGATCGGGTTTTGAAATAAATGGCAAAAGATGGCGAGGAAAGGCCATTTTCGGGGCTTGAAAGGCTTGATACAACCCTTCTCGAGGCTTGTCGTCATTCGACGCGGCCTAATTTACTTCAATTTTGCAGGGGACGTTGCTTCTATGTTGGGGAGGGCTCCCATGGATGTGTAGGATCTATCTGTATACATCCCTTTGAATTTAAGGACTATAACGAATATATCATGATGAATGCTAGTCATAAAATTAAATTACATAAACAAAAGGGTAAAGAGAATTAGAAATAACCTTCGGTCCTAGCTAATTCGGCCTATGAACAATATCACAATGATATTCTCCTATCAGTTGCACCCAAGATGCTCCGAGAAATACCCCTCAAATTGCTAGAATGAGATCCCCAATATTCTATAAATATTAGGGTTTTTGTGTGATTTTCTGATGAGAGAAATGATGAGCAAAACTAGGTTAAAATTAGGTTAGAAAAATAATGATCTACCATACCCTTATAAAATCGAGTATAAGGTGTAATAGGGTAGATATTTTCCTTCCAAATTTTCGGCCCATATACCGAAATTAAGAGAGTTAATTTCTTTTTTTTTTTCGGTTATTCCAAAAATGTATAAAATGTGTAAATTGTCATCTAGTGAGGATCGAACCCATGACCTCTTGGTTTGAGTACCCTCACTATTACCACTATGACACATTCATCTTGTTGATATTAAATATAATCGATTACATTTAATTACGAATTAACAGATTAATTCGTCCAAGCTAACATTACATACATTTAATTAAATATAACTTATTATATTCAATTTACGAATTGACAGTTAATTCGTCTCAACTAATATTATTTAATCTTCATTAAATAATTGTCTCATCAACACATTGACTAACTGTTTAGTCATATAAGGCATCAATGTGATTATATTTCTATAACCACATCTCTCAAACACATCCTATAGGTGTGACCTTTAGGGACCAGTTGATCACCGCCATCTGTATGATAATAACATCAAACTTTCTAGCAAGCCAACCGTTATTAGGTAATCGTTAATCAACTGATTAAATATACGAAGTATACCCTTGTGAACCTGTAAGAGATTTACAAATGTTATCACACTAATTTGTGGAGGACACAAGCTCCTACAAACTCCCACTTGTCCTCACAAGTTTATGTGCGATAACCGATTCTCATATCCTAAAATTTCTCCCACTCAATGTAAAACAATTTGCAAATCCGTAGTCACAAAGGTCGTATTTTACAAGCGATCATTATCAAGAGTGGTTTCCCCGACTAGAGAGTAACTTAACTGATAAACGAATCAACATTCGAGCATGGCCATGCATTTCAGTTACAACTCCTCGAGTGGCCCTGAGAAATAACTATACCTGATAAAGGTTGGAAATTTTCCTCAACTCGAATCCTGCAGATGTAAGCACAGTATTAAATGACCCAGAAAAAATCTACTTAGCCTCCAGTTACGGCAGACCGTGAGAAAGAAACCAAAGTCACCCAAAAACTGCCTTAATCTCAAGAGACAGTCGATAGTCAAAAGAATCGATTCTACGAACACAATGGATGTCCTATCCACGACCTGGCACCGAATGTTTTTAAACATTTAGGACTCCATTACGTTGTCACAAAAATTTGTCCTACGAGGTATCGTTATATTCTCGCATTTGTGATCGATCAGTCAACAGTTTGACTTATGGCTCGTTGAACCCACCATCAATCGACTGCACAATATAATAGCCAGAGTTATCAGCTCTTGTAGGCGATTACTGACCAAACAAAATATAATGTAATTCAGTTCACTTTGTGGCGTTCAAATTTGTCAGTACAATCCACATGAAAAACAAAATATTATATTAATACGATGAAGTTATAAATAGTATATGAAAAAGATAATGTATCAAATTCATAATCAACTATTGCAACTCATGAACACGTTTAATTCTCATGGAAATAACGTGCCCTCCATGCTTATCATACTTCAATGGCTCAGTAGTAGAATCTGCTACAACTTCCTGTTTGGAACTATTCCAGCTGACCGCAGCACCATTAAGAGTAAGAACGAATCTAGACTGAGATTTCTAATTATCTCGATCTGTTTGGAAGCTAGCATCTGCGTAACCGGTTGCGCATAGCTTAGTATCTCCTCCATAAGTCAATACCCAATCCTTAGTCCTCCGTAGGTACATGGATTCTTTTGGTACCGACTCGTCATACTCAATGCATATGCCACGTCTGGACGTGTGCATATCATGGCATACATGATTGATCCTATAGCTGATGCATAAGGAACACGACTCATGCGCTCAACCCCTTCAGACGTCGTGGGTGACTGAGACTTGCTCAACTGCATCCCAGACGTCATTGGAAGGTTCCCCTTCTTGGAATTGGTCATGCTGAACTTATCAAGAATCTTATCAAAATAAGACTCTTGACTAAGTGATAACGTCCGTCGTGATCTATCTCGGTAGATACGGATTCCCAATATGCGTTGTGCCTCACCCAGATCTTTCATCTGGAAATGGTTCTTCAACCATTATTTAACCGAAGATAGGAGAGGAATGTCATTCCCAATCAGGAGTATGTCATCGACATACAATATCAAGAATACAATCTTGCTCCCACTCGACTTGATATATAAGCATGTTTCTTCGACCGATCGAGTGAAACCATACTCTTTTATCACCTGGTCGAAACGATGATTCCAACTCCGAGAAGCTTGCTTAAGTCCATAAATGAAACGCTTAAGCTTGCATACTTTCTTAGGATGTTAAGGATCTATGAAACTTTCGGATTGCACCATGTACAACTCTTCCTCCAAATAACCATTTAAGAAGGCGATTTTCACATCCATTTGCCAAATTTCATAATCATGAAAAGCGGCAATCGCTAAGATTATCCGAATGGAACGTAGCATGACTACAGGTGCAAAAATCTCATCATAATGCAATCCGTGCACTTGAGTGAAACCTTTTGCCACTAGTCGTGCCTTATAGGTTTCTGGTTGCGCGTCTACAGAACGCTTTATTTTTTAAAGCCACTTGCACTGTAGAGGTTTTACCTTATTAGGTAAATAAACTAGATCCCATACGTCATTCTCATAAATGGAGTCCATCTCGGATTGCATTGCTTCGAGCCATAGCTTTGAGTCGGAACAGGCCATAGCAGCTTTATAGGTAGCGGGTTCATTACTCTCTAGGAATAAAACGTCATTCTCCTCGACCATACCAATGTATCTGTCCGGAGGATGAGAGACTCTACCCGACCTCCTAGGTTCCTCAGGAATATTAACCGTATCATCAGTTGGAGGAACAACTTCCTCCATCTGTTCCTCGGTTGTTGGTTCTGAAATCTCCGACAGCTCGAAGGTTCTATTACTCGTCTTGTTCTCGAGAAATTCTTTCTCTAAGAACGTCTCACTAGCCGCAACAAAAACTCGATGTTCGGTAGGAGAATAGAAGTAATGACCAAAAGTTTCTTTTGGATAACCTATAAAGTATGTCTTGACCGATCGCGGGCCGAGCTTATCCTCGTGTCTCCACTTGACATAAGCCCCGCAGCCCCAAACCCGAATAAAGGCAAAGTTAGGGACCGTTCCCTTCCACATTTCATATGAAGTCTTGTCGACAGCTTTAGTCGGACTTCGGTTAAGTATAAGAGCAGCTGACAAAAGAGCAAAACCCCATAATGAATCAGGCACTACCGTGTGACTCATCATGGATCGAACCATATCAAGTAAGGTTCGATTTCTCCGTTCGGACACACCATTTAATTGAGGTGTTCCAGGTGGAGTTAACTGTAGAACGATTCCACAGTCTTTAAGGTGTTGATCAAACTCATTTGAAAGATATTAGCCACCCCGATCTGAATGGAGTGCTTTAACCTTTCTACCCAGTTAGTTCTGTACCCTGTTCTGGTATTCCTTGAATTTCTCAAAGGACTCACTTTTATGCTTCATTAAGTAGACATATCCGTATCTACTCAAATCGTCCGTGAAAGTGATAAAATATCTATAGCCATCTCTAGCGGTAATTGATATAGGTCCACAAACATCAGTATATATGAGTCCTAATAGGTCACTAACGTGCATTCCAACACCTTTGAAGGAAATTCGAGTCATTTTGCCAATGAGACATGATTCACACGTGCCATATGCGGAAAATTCGAATGCGGGAATAGTCCCATTATCGACGAGTTTCTTTACGCGTTTCTCATTTATGTGTCCCATTCGACAATGCCATAGATAGGTTTGATCTTTGTCACCAACCTTTAATTTCTTATTATTCATGTGTAATATTTCCGTGGTTTGATCTAAGATGTAAATTCCATTCATGGAAACTGCTTTGCCATAAATCATTTCATTAAAAAGAAAATACAGCTATTATCCTTTATTGAAAATGCAAAACCGTCTATCTTGAGTACGAAAATTGAAATAATGTTCTTAGATAAACTGGGTACATAGTAACAGTTATATAAAAATAACTCAAAACCACTAGGGAGTTGGATTACATATGTTCCCTTCGAGACAGCAGCAACTCGTGCTCCATTCCCGACTCGCAGGTCCACATCACCCTTTTCGAGAGGTATGATGTTCTTTAGGTCCTGCAAATGATTACACAGATGAGAACCACAACCAGTATCAAGTACCCAAGTTCCGAAACTTGCATGGTTAATCTCAATCATATGAATATAAGATGCCATACCAACAGGAACGACGCGGCCTGCTTTGATGTCCTCACGGTAGACGGGACAGTTCTTCCTCTAATGTCCAGTCTTGTGACAATGGTGGCACTCAATGTCACCGCCCTTACTCTTTGCCTTACCCTGTGAGCCACTAGTCTCACCGGGCCCACTCTTACCGTTTCCTGGCTTTTTAAACTATGGCTTACCTACAGCTAGGTCGCCATGAGCCTTGCCCTTACCTTTACCCTTGTTGGAAATCGTGATAACATCCTGCTTCATGCTCCCACTCAATTTCATATCCTTCTCGGTCTGTACGAGAAGGGAGTGTAGCTCATGAGGACTCTTTTTCAAGTCATTCATGTAGTAGTTCGCCCTGAAAAGGGCAAAACCATCGTGAAGAGAATGAAGCATTCGGTCTATGACAATGCTCTCACTGATTTTACAATCAAGTGCCTCCAGTTTCTCGACATTCTCAATCATGTGAAGAATGTGTGGGCTAACCGGTTGGCCCTTCTGGAGTTTCGCATCAAAGAAGCGAAAGGTATGCTCATATGTAACGATTCTCGGTGCTTTTGAGAACTCGTTAGTGAGCGTGGTGAAAATCTTGTTCGCACCTTGGGCAATGAAGCGTCTCTGCAAATTGGTTTCCATTGCAAAGATGAGTACGTTCTTTATCGCACCCGCTTCCATAACGAAGTCACTATAAGCGAGTGACTCGTTTACACCTGCATTGGGGCCTGGGTTTACCGGTATTGGCTCGATTAAGTACACGAGCTTACCGTCGAATGGCAAGATTCCGTAGTCTTTGCCTCCCGATCCAAAAGTTGGACCCGTCGTTTTTCAGACGTGTGAACTGATTCATTTGGTCCATGAATATTTTCAGCCAGGACTCGCGTCCAAGTGTGGCACTAGGCATTTGGATTGCGTTATTTCCAGACATTTTGTTGTAACAGTATTATCAAAATAAACGTGTTCTACACTGCGAGAAGAAGAATAAAAATAATAAGCATGTGCATCGATTTTAATTTAAGTCTAATGATCTAATGTCATAACGCGAAGACTCAAAACATTTATACAATTGACCTCCCTCAATAATTATATAAATGATCCCAAGACTCAATTCTCTGTAAATTGATAAGCTAACCTTTTAGCTAATTCTACCATTAGAATTATTGGTCGATAAATTTCTGTAAATTCTATCTTTAGTCCATCATAATCACGAGAAACTCTTCGAACTATGATGTTGAGGTTGATGCGATCCCGCTAAGTGTTCACAAATTAAGATGTGGTCGTTGGTCACGGTCGAATCAAAACACAATTTATAACTCCACAAACAACTCTACAATTAGTAAAGAGGCAAGTAAAGGTCGGATCCCAAGGGACGGTAGTTGAAATGAGATTTCTATTGTAACTAGTGATGTCTAAGGGGTGTCACAAATTGGGTTGATGTAGAAGGTTACTAAACTAAAGTAGCAATGAAAATAAACAAGCAAGATGAATTAAAGGGGTGTAAACAATTGATTAAAGGCACTAGGGTGTCATGGGATCATAGGGGAATCATGGGATATGATCATACAAACATGTTCTCAATTTATAAGCAAGCAATTATTTTAGTGATGGATTGAGTTGGGTTATATCTTACAATCCTAGGAAAGTTTGGGTCCCGGAGCCGAATCGATTAGATTGTACAACACCTACAAGTCGACTTAATCTTCCCTACTCAACAACATGCATGGTCTAATGAGACTCGAGTTGGGTTATGTCTTACAAGACTCATTGAAAAGATAGAAGATGATAGTAAATGCAAGGATTCATAGGCTTAGCATTTCATCAAATATAACATGTGAATGAGTTGAGATCAAAACAAGCAAGCAAATAAAACAAGAAAGCATATTAATTTAAGCATGAATCATTCCCCATGTTGGTTTCCCCTAATCACCCATTAACCCTAGCTAAGAGACTACTCACTCATTATCATGTTGATCATGCTAGCAAGGTTGTCAATCATACCAACAATATGAAACATGATGAATAAATGAAAGTAATTAACAATGATTAAAAAGGGATTAAGAGATTATACCTACTAATGATTCCAATAATAAAACAATAATAAAAGAAGTACTTGAATGCTTGATTGAGAGGTTGTCAATCTCCCAACAATAACCCAAAATAATCTTCAATTACCCAAAATAAAGGATGAACAAAAGAGAGATTAAAGAACTAAAACTTGGATTAAAACTTGATTAATACTTGATTACAATATTAAAGAGAGATTTGATTGATATTAACTACACTAATTATTGATAAGAAGAACATGCTCCTCTAATTAGACTAATGGGGTATTTATAGTGGAAATTAGGGAGGATGCATTAGGGTTAACTAAGGGCTAAACTAGTAATTACACTTTTTAAGTTGAGCAAAGAGGACCCGGTATTTTTGGAGAGAAGGGCTTCTCTTTTCGTAGCTTGGAGAAGACAATCCGTGCTGTGCTAGAATCCGGGCGGAATAGGGTCGGGACGGGCGGATTCTGGCTTTGGAATCCGAGCGGATTCATGGGAATCCGGGCGGATTCATGGAAATCCGGGCGGATTGTGGAGGTGGAATCCGAGCGGGTTGTGGCAAAGACGCTCGGATTGTGCTGGGGCTGGACGGGCGGATTGGTGACAATCCGCTCGGATTGTCAGTCAGCAACAATTCTTCTCTTCTTCTTCCTTTTTCTTCATAAATTCCTTGGGGATTTCCTTGGGGACTCAAGGATCTTTTCTCAACATTGCTCTTCTACTATAATATGTACAAAGGCCTTCTAATCTTGTCCCTCCTTGATGCTTGGTCATTGAATTCGATCAATTTAGTCTTGTTTTGCCATGAAAATGCAAGATTCTTACTCCTTTCCTACCAAGGGATCAAAATCTCAAAGAATATGCAAAACAAAGAACTAAAGATAAGAAATGACCCAAATAAGCACTAAAAAGCATGGAAACAAGGCTAATTCGGGGGCTAAATATGCGCCAATTATGGTCACATCAAATATCCCCAAACCGAACCTTTGCTCGTCCCGAGTAAAGAGGTGACAAAGACTAGGACCAATACTAACCTATCATAATAATATAGCCGATATGAGACAATTAGCGGGTCTCACTCCGCCCCTTCAACTCACAACAAGACAACCTTGAGGTAGGATGCCTTCTTGCAAGGCAAGGTGGGTCTTGCCAAAATGGCGACACATCCAAACATTAAGCACACAAAATCACATAATGGATGCATCTACAAAAAGAATAGCCACTTTCCTCATCTAAGTGGCGGAAATTATCTACAAGGGAAGCAATTCAAGGGTACACACTCCTTCATAGATACCATTTCTTCAAACTACTAAGCCTAGAAGGATACCAATAAATCACCTCCAAGTTGTGTCAAGCTAGGGTACTTTTGTCCTCAATCGTTAAATGCTTTTGTCAAGAGTAGACTCCCTATGGTGTTAGAAACACTGGAGGATCGCGGAATTCCCCTCTTGCCTAGACAAGAAGAAGGGTCGTCCCTTCTCTACCATGCACAAAAATGGATACGGTGGATAAAGGGATCGATAGATATTTGAGTTTCATTTGGGAGTTTGCTTTGGTTTTTGTTTTCCCCCCAATTTCTTGTGGCATATAACATTTGAGAACACTTTCTTTTTGCCATTTCTTTTGATTTTTGGCTTTTCAACACTTGACAATTTTTCAACTTTTTGCATTTTCTTTTGAACATTTTCAAAGTCACCCCAATTAGTAACGAGGGTGCCTTGTATTTGAAGCTTAGGAGTTCTATTTTTTTGCTCCTCTTTTCATTTGATGCATTTTCGCAAACTTTCTTTCACTTTTCATTTCATTGAACTCAAATTGATTTCTTTTTGTGCCCATTCCCTTTTGTTGACAAAAATATGGTAGAACATGGATGAATGATGGTTGCATGGTTTCAAGGGTCACCTTGGAATAAACGGTAGCCAAGGAGTTATCACACCACAAGGTACTCTTGACTAGGCCTTAATCCATGGGTCAAAGGATACTAGCATGACACATCCTAGGGTGTTTTACAAGTATTCTAACAAGCAAAGTCTTAATAACAAAAGGTATCTACTAGGGCCTATATACACTTGTCAAGCTTCCCAAGTAGACGGTTTCGCAAAATTTTGTAACATGCAAACTACATGCCATGATGCAACTAGCATATAAACATCCTAGTGCAAATGATTCTACCAACTAGTATGTCATATAATCTACATGCAAGTCCTAAGTTCACATTGTTTTTACCGCATCAATCAAAATAAAGCCACATAGTCATTAACATAAAGAGGAAAAAGGAGATTGGAAAGATCATACCATGCGGTCTTCAATATCCTCATGTCTCGGATGTGGCGTAGTCAATCAATGTGAACAAGGATAGAACAAACACAATATATACAAGATAATATATATAAGACTACAAAAGGAAATAAACATGTTTTTTGGTTTTCAATTTTCAAATTTTTATGATTTTTGAAATTTTTCAATTTTTTTGGATTTTTTGAATAAGAGTCAAATGTTAGAATTCCCATCCCGACACTAATATGGGCATTGTCCTCAATGGCCAAAATGATGGAAATTATGCAAAGATGATGCATGATTTCTATACTAAATGCAATCTACACTAAGCTACACTACATGATGCATGGTTTTTGTTATGACGGAAAGGATAATTTAGATTACCTCCCGTTGCGTATGCATTAACTTCCCCAAACCAAATGAGACACTATTGCTAATGTCCAAGGATGGGTATAGTTCATGCACACACTATGCTATGCATGAAACTAATTTGTCATTTTGGATTATAAAACGGGAACAATAGAATGAGAACACCTCAATGGTACCGAGGTGTGAGTCCTTTGATAGGGCTAAGACTACTCCAACAATGATCAAAATGAAATAAGATACAAAGAGAGAAATAGAAAAACCATGAGAGTGTAGGAGTCTCCAAGGCTTGCTAATCTTCCATCATGCTATCATCATCACTTCCCTCATGAGAAGTGGTCACATTGCCGCTTTCCTTGTGATTTGCTTCTTCACTTTCCTCCTCATCTTCCTCATCATCATCTTCACCATCTTTTTCTCCTTCACTTGCTTCTTCCTCAATATTATCATCAACTTCCTCATCATTTCCAACAACCTCATTGTCACCCATAACGCCCCTAGATGCACCCGGAAATAAGACTTCTCTATCTGCCCAACTAGGCAAAGGACAAGATGGGTCAAGGAGTCCTTGCCTAGCTAAATGTAGGAGGGGTGGATATTGATCCAAGTAGGCATTTTTCCGATCTTCATAGGCTTGCTTGTGCATTGCTTGCATGAAAAGAGTCACGTAGTCTTTCCCAACTTCAACTCCTTCCGGCTTGAACTCTTCATACTTAAAGGGGTAAGGTGGTATGACAATGGAAGAGGAGGGCATTTCAAGATCACCCTTTTGTTGTTGAATGATATACTCGGCTTCTTTGGAAAGGGGAAGTAGATAATTGGTCCGGTGGACGCTTAGACGGCAAATCTTTGAAGGCAAGGTGAACGATCTAGCTTCACTAGTTAGCCATCCATACTTAGTGTCAAGGGGGTTATGGGCAACCCACTTGAACTTGTGAATCATAGTATGCAATCAACAAGATGGCCACCCTCCTTTGCTTTGTACTTGTTATCCTTATTGAAGTTAGGATCAAAGTGCTTGGCTAGGAGTGTAACTAGGCCGCCATTGACAATAACGGTCGTGCCCTTCTTCCCACTATCGATGTTGAGCCATCTATCTACCAAGAGCCTCAAAGAATTGTAAGGCTTGGTACGCACTCTTCCGATATTCAAAGCCGATTCAAGGAGAATAAAATCAAGTCTTGTGAAATGGTTGGTATCTTTCCTAGAAATTATGGTATTTTCCACAACCTTGTGCCATACTCTTATGCCCGGATGGTGGACCAAAAGAGCACGACTGGCATGAAAATCCTCAAATTTCTTCCCGGAGATTGCCTCTCAAAGAGGCTCGGGGTCATACTTTCCATAATGCTTAAGATAACGCGATTCATCACTAAGACCCAAAATTTCACCCAATTCCCGAAAGGTAATGCGTCTACTAACATTAGCTAGACGAAACTCGATATTCTCCCTATTCTCAACTTTGGTGACTTTCAAAGAACTTAAAAATTCCAAGGTAAGGGAGGGGTATGTCAATTCCCTTGTTTCAAACAATTTCTTTAACCCCATGGCATTGAAAAAGGCTTTTGTTTGTTCAAGAACACCGAATTTTTGTAAGGTATCTTCACATATGAATTTGGTGGATTGTAATGACTTCATAGCAAACTTGACAAAGTTATTTCTATGGGTATCGGAAATAAAAGTTACCTCCGGATAATGCAAAAGTTGATCAAATACCGGAGTAGAAGGTGTTGTTGCTCCCATAGAAGGTTGTTGTTGATGTTGTACTTCCAAGTTTGGTGTTGCTACCACCATAGCCAATGCTTTCTTTATTTGAAGAGCCTTTTGCCTTTGTGAGAGTGCCTTAGCCTTTGGTGCCTTTGTTGCTCCCTTAGTCCTTGCCATTGATGAACTAACCAAGAAAAGAGTGAAAAATCTTCAATTTGTAGTATGCCCAAATCGATTTGAAGGTGAAAGGCTTTGCCTTTATGAAAACAAAAATCGACTCAAAGGTTGAAGATTTTGTGCTTGGTTTTGATTTTTGTTGAGGAAGGAGTGATTAATTTGTTGTTGGAAGGATGGTTTGATTTGTATTTGGTGAATGTTGTTGAAGGTTTTTGTTTTTGTGATGGAGAGGATGAGGGTTTTGATGTTGTGGGTAGTGTTTATGAATGAATGAATGAAAGAATGAAGGTGGGAGGGGTTTTAAAGAGGCTGAAAATTTCAAATCTGCATGGGCAATCCGTGCGGATTCTGCCCAATCCGTGCGGATTCTGCTCTTTCTGAACTTTGCAAAACTCGCCTAAAGACGGGCGGATTTGTTACAATCCGCTCGGATTTGCTGAACACGGGACGGGCGGATTTGCTCTAAGACGGACGGATTTCTGTCCAGAGAAATTTGCTTGTTTTCCTCAGCTGCAAAGACGGACGTCTTTCTTACAAGACGGACGGATTATACAAGACGGGCGGATTCTGTGGAATCCGCTCGGATTTTAGCACAGTCAGGAAATTTTCAAAATTCAGCTCAGTTCAAGACGGGCGTCTTTTCTGCAATACGCTCGGATTCTGCAAGACGGGCGGATTTTCTGGAATCCGCTCGGATTCTGGCCCTGTGTACACGGATTCAGTTCCACCCGTGCACACTGCATTTCTCATACCGTTCTTCCATTCTTTCTTCAAGTCTTGTGTTCTTCCTTGTGGGGGCACTACTAAGGCATGGATAGCCTAGGCAATTGCCATCCCCACACTAAGGTAAAGCACTACACATCAATTGAAATTGTTAGTACCTCCCTCACTTCTCTCTTACATGACAATTATTTTGATCAAAGTAAATAAAAATCCAAAGATGACAAAAATGCAATACAAGAATTGAAATGTAAGTTAGGGGGTTAGAAATATTTACAAGTGGTGGTTTAGGGAGGACTCCACCAAACTCTCATTCTTGATGAGATGTCAAGGGAGCATGTCCAAGGTGTTGTTGATGTTGCTCAACACCTTGAAGAAGTAATCAAAAGCTTGTTCATTATCATGGTAGAGGTTCTCAATAGACCGTGGCCCTTGTTGTTGATCATGATCGATGGCATGTCAAATGTAGGGATTAAAAATCCCTTCAAATTCGTCGTCCCAAAGACCACAAACTTCATTGAGTTGATCATTGAAAATCTCTTGCATAGATGGAGACAACTCTCCCAATTTCTTCTCTTGGCCAATGAGGCCATCCTCTTCTTCCTTGGTTGATTTTGATGAGCTTTGCAAGCTCTCCTTGTCACAATTCACTTGCTCTTTGAATGGAGCATATTCAACTTTCTTCTTCCATTGGAGTTCCGATTTCTTCCTTTCATCCTTTCAGCTATAATGATCAATCATGAAACATGGCTCATGCAAACGAGGAGCTCTCATAGTCTTGTCGAGATTAAAAGTTATGCTTTCATCTCCCACTTCTAGAGTGAGCTCACCATGTTTCACATCAATTACCGCACCGGCGGTGTGTAGAAAAGGTCTTCCTAGGATGATTGGAATGTTGGAATCTTCCTCCATATCAACAATGACAAAGTCCACCGGGATGAAAAACTTCCCAATTCGCACGGGGACATCTTCCCATATCCCTAACGGTGTCTTCGTCGATCTATCGGCCATTTGGAGTGTGATGTTGGTGCATTTAAGCTCTCCCATCCCCAACCTTTTACTTACCGAGTACGGCATGACACTCACACTAGCCCCTAGATCACATAAGGCTTTGTTGATCGTCGTGTCGCCAATGGTACACTGTATTGAGAAGCTTCCCGGATCCTTTAACTTTGGAGGTGAACTCCCTTGAAGTATTGCACTACTCACCTTAGTGAAGGCGATAGTCTCAAGCTTCCGGATCGACTTCTTCTTTGTGAGGATATCTTTCATGTATTTTGCATAGGCTGGAACGTGATTGATTAATTCCGTGAAAAGAATTGAGACTTCCAAATTCTTCACAATTTCCATGAACTTTCCAAGTTGATCATCAAATTTGGGCTTGGCTTGACGACTTGGAAAAGGAAGTCTAATCACAATGGGCTCCTTCTCCTTGGCCTTGTCTTCATTTTTCTTTGAACTTTCTTCTTTTGATGATTCTCCATCTTTGGAGTTTTGCACACTTTCTTCCTTTTCACTAGCTTCGACAACTTCATCCTCAACTTGCTTCTTCGGTGCTTCATACCTTGTACCACTTCTCAAGTGAATGGCACTAACCGTTTCATGTCTAGGGGGTTACTTTGAGGTGGTAATTGCCCATTTTTTCTTTGTGAGCTTGAAGATGCTAGTTGAGTCAATTGTGTTTCCAACATCTTGGTGTGAGCTAGAATGTTGTTGATGGTGGTTTCCTTTGTTTGGCTATCTTTTTGCATTTGAGTGAAAAATTCTTGTTGATTCTTTTGCATTTGGAGGACCGCTTTTTGGACATCAAAGCCTTGGTCATTTTGGTGATTGTATGGATTTTGATTTTGGTAACCTTGGTTTTGATTGTAAAAGGGTCTTTGATTTTTGTTTCTCATGGGTGGTGGAGTGTATGTTGTTTAAGGGTTTTGAACATTTTGGCTTTTGTATGAGAGATTTGGATGGAATTTGGTGTTTTCATTGTAAAAGTTGGAATAAGGGGTACCATTCTTGTATGCTTGGAAAGCATTCACTTGTTCATTTGTTCCCCTACATTCACCTTGGTCATGTCCCAAAGTTCCACAATTCTCACATATCCCACTTGGGATTGATGAGGATGCCGTCATGGCATTAACATGATGCTTCGATGATTTTGAATTTTCCTCAAGTCTAGCCATAGCTTGTTCAAACTTCAAGTTGATTGTGTCAATGTGAGCACTAAGTTGAGCACCCAATTGAGTAACGGAGTCCACTTCATGCTTTCCTCCTCTAGTAGCCTTGCGAGGTCTACTATATTGTGAGTTATGGACCGCCATTTCCTCAATCTTGTTCCATGTTTGATTGTCATCAACTTTGGTGAACATTCCATTTGATCCCATATTGAGAATGTTCCTAGAATCTTCATATAAACCATTCCAAAATTGTTGTACCAAAAACCATTCGCTAAGTCCATGGTGAGGACATGAGCGACAAATTCCCTTGAACCGCTCCCAAGCTTCATACAAAGACTCTTCATCCCTTTGCTTAAAACCCGTAATTTGAGCTCTTAGCATGTTCGTCTTTTCCGGTGGGTAGAATTTTTTGTAGAAAGCTAGAGCCAACTTCTTCCAAGAATCTATTCCAAGGGTGGCCTTATCAAGGCCCTTCAACCATTGCTTCGCGGTGCCGATTAAGGAAAAAGGAAATAAGACCCATCTAATTTTGTCTTGAGTCACGCCCGTTTGAGAGATAGCATCACAATAATCGCAAAAGGTTTCCATATGAGAATGAGGGTCCTCACTAGGCATCCCCCCGAATTGGCTCCTCTCAACTAGTTGGATGAAGGCGGACTTGGCAATAAAATTTCCGGTGAGAAGTTGCGGTGTAGGAGTACCATTTGGTAGATTCTCCTCGGTAGGTACGGAGTGTGACGAGAATTTTGGCATTGTAGGTGGATTTTGTGGGGTATTATGTAATGGGTTTTCTTCTCCTTCTATTGCGAAAGGATTGACAAACTCACTAGTGGGTTAGACAACTTCACTAATACCTCGTAAATTCCTCCTAACAACTCTCCTATTGTTCGTCAAGGTTCTTTCGATTTCACGGTCAAAAGGTAACAAATCACCTTGTAACCTTCTAGACATGCAAAATATCAAACAACTCGAAAATGATTAGAACAAACCTCGAGGAGTTTTACATCCTCAAGGCGAAGAAAGACACAACTAATGACAATAAAAAGAAATCTAAATCAAACAAACACCGTCCCCGGCAACGGCGCCATTTTTGATGCGATCCCGCTAAATGTTCACAAATTAAGATGTGGTCGTTGGTCACGGTCGAATCAAAACACAATTTATAACTCCACAAACAACTCTACATTTAGTAAAGAGGCAAGTAAAGGTCGGATCCCAAGGGACGGGAGTTGAAATGAGATTTCTATTGTAAATAGTGATGTCTAAGTGGTGTCACAAATTGGGTTGATGTAGAGGGTTACTAAACTAAAGTAGCAATGAAAATAAACAAGCAAGATGAACTAAAGGGGTGTAAACAATTGATTAAAGGCACTAGGGTGTCATGGGATCATAGGGGAATCATGGGATATGATCATACAAACATGTTCTCAATTTATAAGCAAGCAATTATTGTAGTGATGGATTGAGTTGGGTTATATCTTACAATCCTAGGAAAGTTTGGGTCCCGGAGCCGAATCGATTAGATTGTACAACACCTACAAGTCGATTTAATCTTCCCTACTCAACAACATGCATGGTCTAATGAGACTCGAGTTGGGTTATGTCTTACAAGTCTCATTGAAAAGATAGAAGATGATAGTAAATGCAAGGATTCATAGGCTTAGCATTTCATCAAATATAACATGTGCATGAGTTGAGATCAAAACAAGCAAGCAAATAAAACATGAAAGCATATTAATTTAAGCATGAATCATTCCCCATGTTGGTTTCCCCTAATCACCCATTAACCCTAGCTAAGAGACTACTCACTCATTATCATGTTGATCATGCTAGCAAGGTTGTGAATCATACCAACAATATGAAACATGATGAATAAATGAAAGTAATTAACAATGATTAAAAAGGGATTAAGAGATTATACCTACTAATGATTCCAATAATAAAGCAAGAATAAAAGAAGTACTTGAATGCTTGATTGAGAGGTTGTCAATCTCCCAACAATACCCCAAAATAATCTTCAATTACCCAAAATAAAGGATGAACAAAAGAGAGATTAAAGAACTAAAACTTGGATTAAAACTTGATTAATACTTGATTACAATATTAAAGAGATATTTGATTGATATTAACTACACTAATTATTGATAAGAAGAACATGCTCCTCTAATTAGACTAATGGGGTATTTATAGTGGAAATTAGGGAGTATGCATTAGGGTTAACTAAGGGCTAAACTAGTAATTACACTTTTTAAGTTGAGCAAGGAGGACCCGGTATTTTTGGAGAGAAGGGCTTCTCTTTTCGTAGCTTGGAGAAGATAATCCGTGCTGTGCTAGAATCCGGGCAGAATAGGGTTGGGACGGGCGGATTCTGGCTTTGGAATCCGAGCGGATTCATGGGAATCCGGGCGGATTGTGGAGGTGGAATCCGAGCGGATTGTGGCAAAGACGCTCGGATTGTGCTGGGGCTGGACGGGCGGATTGGTGACAATCCGCTCGGATTGTCAGTCAGCAACAATTCTTCTCTTCTTCTTCCCTTTTCTTCATAAATTCCTTGGGGATTTCCTTGGGGACTCAAGGATCTTTTCTCAACATTGCTCTTCTACTATAATATGTACAAAGGCTTTCTAATCTTGTCCCTCCTTGATGCTTGGTCATTGAATTCGATCAATTTAGTCTTGTTTTGCCATGAAAATGCAAGATTCTTACTCCTTTCCTACCAAGGGATCAAAATCTCAAAGAATATGCAAAACAAAGAACTAAAGATAAGAAATGACCCAAATAAGCACTAAAAAGCATGGAAACAAGGCTAATTCGGGGGCTAAATATACGCCAATTATGGTCACATCAGAGGTAAACTAAGTCAACACAACTACTTACCCAACGTAGAAGGGGTCATATTATGCCTACCGACGAAGAAGGGATTCATAGTTGTTTGCCCTTATAAAGACTAATCTCAATTTCCGTTTTAGAGGAAGATCCCATCAACTTTATTTTAATTCATTTTAAGTGAACTAATATCTAGCATGCGAGAATGAATAAACTAAGGTGATGGCTTAATAAGTCTGCGACATCTGTATGTCCATGAAAACTAACATACAACCTATATGAGTCAATTTTCATGCATTTTAGTAGTAGGTGGTTTGGTTTTAGGCGGAATATGATGCATAAATTATCATGTGAATGAAAAGCAATAGAAATGAAAAACGTAAAAGCAATAATAAAGTCCTAGTGTGGCCTATCCTATCAAAATGAACATTAAATACAAGTTTGGAATCCATCCTTGGACCCGAGAAGCTTGTCTCGATGTTCCATCTTAATCCATGTAGCGGGAGTGAGCTCCAATCTCCATCTTTAGTCTTCTTCGAAAATTACAATAAATAAATTTACATAATAAATCTATTGATTACATTCTAATTTCAAAACCCAAAAACTAAAGAAAAATAAAAGAGATTTGAGATCTCATAATTACATAAAAAATCATGTCTCCTTCATTACGAAAACATAATTTGACTAAGGCCACACTAAGTATTACAAATTACAACCGATTGCAAAAAATACGTAAATAAATTCATTCAACAAATATAAAATGCATCAACTAAAAAGTAAATTAAACATACATGACACAATTCCTTAATTATGTTGATTAATTTATCCAAACCACCTATTTAAAAACAAATTAAGTGACAATTCCTCAATTAATCACATTAATTTCAATCTTAATTCATATTAAACTTGTAATATGAATTTAATCCATCAATATTTTAAACTGGTTTAAAATAATTAGGTATCTCAAAATTGTGAACCGTTTCACAACAATTAATCATACATTGTAAAGGTAATGTATAATTAATATGGGCCAAAACAAACAAAAACAAAATCCTTTTTTTTATATGTCTCGGCTAAACCAAGAAAAAAAAACAAGCCCTTTTTTTCGGCAAAAATAGCAAGAACAAAAAAAACAGCCCGTTTCTCATATTGTTCACGGTTTTTATCTGTAAAAAACCGAAACAAGACAATTTTTTTTTTTTTTAAACTGTCCTTTGTGAACAGTAACAAAAAAAAAATTCTTTTCTCGGATGCTTTTCAAATCGGCATAAACAAAATCAGCCGCAAAAAACTTCAATCGGTTTTTCAGGAAAAACCGAAAGGAAAAAAAACAGATTTTTTTTTTTTTTTAATAAAAATACTGTTCATCCGTGAACAGTAACGTGACGGAAGGAAAAAAAAATTCCACGGATAAAAAAAATTCCAGCCGATTATATATTTTTTTTGCAAACCCTAATTATTGTTTACAAACAATTTTATGAAAATCATCAAAATTAAAATTCGTGGCCTTGGCTTTGATACCACTTGTAGGATCTATCTGTATGCATTCCTTTGAATTTAAGGACTATAACGAATATATCATGATGAATGCTAGTCATAAAATTAAATTACATAAACAAAAGGGTAAAGAGAATTAGAAATAACCTTCGGTCCTAGCTAATTCGGCCTATGAACAATATCACAATGATATTCTCCTATCAGTTGCACCCAAGATGCTCGGAGAAATACCCCTCAAATTGCTAGGATGAGATCCCCAATTTTCTATAAATATTAGGGTTTTTGTGTGATTTTCTGATGAGAGAAATGATGAGCAAAACTAGGTTAAAATTAGGTTAGAAAAATAATGATCTACCATACCCTTATAAAATCGAGTATAAGGTGTATTAGGGTAGATATTTTCCTTCCAAATTTTCGGCCCATATACCGAAATTAAGAGAGTTAATTTCTTTTTTTTTCGGTTATTCCAAAAATGTATGAAATGTGTAAATTGTCATCTAGTGAGGATCGAACCCATGACCTCTTGGTTTGAGTACCCTCACTATTACCACTATGACACATTCACCTGTTTGATATTAAATATAACCGATTACATTTAATTACGAATTAACTGATTAATTCGTCCAAGCTAACATTACATATATTTAATTAAATATAACTTATTATATTCAATTTACGAATTGACAGTTAATTCGTCTCTACTAATATTATTTAATCTTCATTAAATAATTGTCTCATCAACACATTGACTAACTGTTTAGTCATATAAGGCATCAATGTGATTATATTTCTATAACCACATCTCTCAAACACATCCTATAGGTGTGACCTTTAGGGACCAGTTGATCACCGCCATCTGTATGATAATAACGTCAAACTTTCTAGCAAGCCAACCGTTATTAGGTAATCGTTAATCAACTGATTAAATATACGAAGTATACCCTTGTGAACCTGTAAGAGATTTACAAATGTTATCACACTAATTTGTGGAGGACACAAGCTCCAACAGGACGTGGACGTCGACTTCGACCCTTCTCTTACTCTTGAGGAGGTGTTCGATGAGGTTTTCGAAGAGGAGGTCATCGAGGAGGTCTCGAAGCGGGCCAACGTAGGACGAGGTGGTCGCCAGCTAGCGGGGGCACCAGAGTGGGCTGAGAAATGGGATGGTTGACATCTTAATTTGGGCTGTGGAGAGCCACCTGTCTTATAGGATGGCGAGGAGCTTGGTAGGCTAGACTTACCATTTCTTTACTGTATTCCTTCTTTATTCACCGTTAATTTCATTTCTCATTCGCTTTGTGCTAAAGATAGCATTTTCTTGAATCGATATATGAGGCCGGGAATTTGTGGTCCTTCTCTGGTTACACGACGATGATGGAGGCCTACGAGAGGTTGACGGAGGAGGAGATGCCCATCGTCGTGCTGGGAGCCTTCGGAGCCTCGGTGTGAGCGTGGAGGGCGATCAAGGAAAGGAAGCTTTGGGCTAACCTTTGCTTGATTCGAGCCTTCCTCGATCGGGACTGGGACACGACCTCGGCCTTTCACATGTCTTTTGGGGAGGTTGGGGTCACTCTGGAGGATTACGGCATGATTTCTGGTCTGCCGTGCGGTGAGGAGGCTGTTGTGTGGCCGTTGACGGCCATAATGGTGGACTCGGCCGAGGCCAGGATGCTGATCAGCTGGAACCTGACAAAGGGTGCTGCCACGGTTCCTGGGTTAGTACCGAGTACTTATGTCAAGGATTACTTCATAGGTAGGACTCCGGCGTTGGTGACGATGGATGGGAGGAGGGTGGCTCCTCCTGCTTGTACTGCGGTGCAGAGGGCTCGTCCGTGGCTTTGGTGGTTCTTGTCTTCTCTTTACCTTGGAGACAAGGGGGAGAGGCTGTCGAAGAAGCTTCTTTCGTTCCTTTCTGACTTGAGCGACTTGGGTCGGTGGGACTGGGTCACTCCAAGTGTTGCGGTCCTCACTCGCTACATGAGGGCCATGGTTCATCTCGAGCTGCTGGAGAAGGGGACTTCTCCGGCTACAGTCGGTCCTGGGCTACTGCTGGAGGTATGAACCTTCATTTTGCATCATGAAAGATCATTACTTCTCCTTCGCTATCGAATTGTGAAAGATCATTATTGATTGTCTTGTTTTGCAGGCGTGTGTGTACTCCTACTTTCCAGGCTTCGCGCCCAAGAGGACGGAGCTAGAACCGTGAGCATACCCAGTCGTGAGGAACTGGGGTAGGAAGAGCCAGCCCTCTTCTTACGATGTTTGTCAATGGGGCGTGAATGCCTTGAAGTTGAGTGACGTGAGTGTTCTTTAATCACTTTCCTTCTTATTTTCTTTATTGATTTCAGAAATGATCATAAGAATGACCCCTTCGTTTATTTGTCTTTAGTGGGTGCCTAGGCCTTGGGTGGACTACCCTAGCGCTCCGGCCCTCGTGGCTGAGGTCCTTCGGCCTAGGAGCTCGAGTCGGTTGCTGCTGACGACGTCCATGGGACCAGTGTGGTACCTGGGCGAACGTTTGACTCGTCAGTGTTCCCGTGATGCTTTCACGGTTCCCATCGATCCTCCTCGGATGATGATTAGGGAGCCCTCTGATGCTGAGAGGGAGGCTGACTTGGCCAGCGTTGGTTGTGACGCTCTTCTTCTCCCTGGCGAGGAGTACTCCTCGTTTGTTCGCCAGAGGCTGGCGTACTGGCCGATCGTGGTAAGTATTTTACCCTCTCTTTGGATTGACTTGATAAACGGACGAATGATCGTCGAATAAAGTATTCATTTGAATTTTGCAGGAGATTGAGGCGGCAGGCGTCGAGCCCCCAACGTACCCAGAGACACTTAAGTACACCGATGCTGCGGGGATGACGACGATCTCTGAGCTTCGTGACTTCGGTGAGGAGGTGACAGATGCTGGCCTGGAGGAGTGGTAGCACTTGGTTAGGAGGGTAAGTCCCCAGTTTCGGTTGACTTTTGCAATTGTATAAGAATACATTTGTTCATTTTATTGAAAATCTTTTGTTTATTGAACTGCAGGTGGCGCCATATCAGCATGTGGCGTTGTAGAGGGTGGCCAACCGGCTGCGGACCTCCCATTCTCTTTACTTTGAATTTCGTTGTAAATTCTCGCATTTGATTGAAATGGTTGAATGAAATTATTGAAATGAGGCATTTCTTTATCACTTACAAAGGGAGCGAGACTTGGAGCGCGAGCTGGTGTGGTCCCAGAAGGAGACAGCTCGCCTACTGATGGTACTGGAGGTCAGGGACGCCGAGATCGCCACCCTCGAGGCGACCGCAGCTGAGTTGGGTAACGACCAGGAGTAGCTGCTCTTTTCCCTTTGTTGTCGTCTTGTATATACTCTGTACATTTCGGTCATTGTTTTGTATGTTCGGACTTGTATTAGGCGAAAGCCCCCAGTTTGATGTATATATGATGGCCTGAGTGCCTTTGCTGCTGGGTTGTGTGTTTGTTCCTGTAGGTTAGCTTAGAAAACAGGTTTTGTAGATGACGGTTTACGCCGTCATGCTGCCGAAATTTACACAGAATTTACACGCATAAACATAACATACACGTGGCTTTAATTAGCGCCAAATGAGAAAAATAAATAAAGGAAAAGACCTGACAATGCGAAAAAATGCGAAAAAGCGAAAAAATGCCCAGAAAAGAGCGAAAATGACAAAAAAATGCCCAGAAATTAGCGGACGGCAGGGAGGGCTACCCCCAAAAAAAAGCAGAAAAAGAAATGTATAAGTCTGAAATAAAATGTGAAACGAGGAGTGAAATAATTCCCCTAAAAAAATAAAATAAAATGAAACGGGTAAGTGTGCTCGTTTGGCGATAATGTCGACTTTGTCTCGAAAAACATGCTTGGAAAATTAGGAAACATAAAATATGGTAATTTGACGGAATTACCTAAATAACAACCTACAGGAATAGGAAACTATAGTCAAAATAAATTAGGAAAGATCCAAAGCTGAAAATGACGGAAATCAGCTTGGGGAAAAGGTGCAGCAAGAGCTGCGATTTTTCGAAGAGGCGCAGCAGGTGATGCGCCACTTCCCTAGCTGGTCAGACCTGAAGGAAATTAGGAAACGGCTTTTAGTATAAACAGAGACGTCGGGGAAGCTTTTATTCACATAATTCCTCCATCTTTCTTCCGTCTATTTCATAAAAACTCTCCTATTTTCATAGAAATACTTAAAATTATGGATGCCTTTGAAAACCGTCTCAAGGAGTGGACAAATGAGTTTACAAATGTCGAGAAGCATGGCATGGGTGCTTTTAATTTGGGATCAATCTTGAGTATCAAATTGGTAAAGGTTGTGAAACCATTCTTGGATGCTTGTCTTGAATATTGGGATCCTAATTTCCATGTGTTTGCCTTTCCTAGAGGCGATATTTGTCCTTTTCTGGAAGAAATAGCAGTTATACAAGGATGGGACCCAGAAGACGCTCCTGTTATACCTTCTAGCTCTCAAGGGTATAAGGGCAAATTCAGATACTTGTTGGGACTGACTAAAGCTGAGGTCGACCGTCTTGTGTGCTCAAAAGGAGTTCGTATGCTTGACTTCATTGATCGATTTATAAACAAGGAAGACCATTCTACATCTTATCTCGCTAAATGCAGGGCGTTTGGATTCTGTCTACTTCACTATTATTTCCTTCAAGGGCACGTTGACAAATAGGTGAGAAGGGGTCCTCATTTCTTGAGCATAGTGGAACAGATGGAGCTGCGCAAGAGCCCAACGTGCCTTTGCATAGGAGAGATCATTCTGGGGTTGGACAACAGAAAAGCCAACCGCGAGCTTCCTTATTTGGGTAGACCTATTATTCTACAGGTAAGAACCCGCTTTCTCTTTTTTGTATGTGGACCAACCGTTTTTTTTTGTTGTTTTTTTTTTTGGTTAACCGTATGGGGATTAATTCCCGTCTTCCCTTGTAGGTTTGGCTCATGGAGCGATTGCGGTTTATCGAGCCCCCAGTGAATGTTCGAGGATACCATGCTCGGTCGATTGTAATGACGACCAGGCTCTACATGGTGGATTTTGCTCGGGTTTGCAACTATTGGGAGAACAAGTTGAAAAATAAAGGAGGCCCCTTGATTCGATGGATTGTGCCATGGTGGCATCTCAGGTCAGTCACCGGAGTTTCATCTTTAGACCTGACTCGGTCAGTTCGCATTCCTGTCTTGGAATTTATGGTTTGTATCTTCCCGAAGAGATTGATGAGGCAGGTTGGCCTTAAGCAGAAGATCCCTAAGCTTGACACTGTTCCTCAGACTGCATTGGCACATACGACAGAGATTCGTTGGGAGTGGGCCCTCAAGTGGGCTCAAAGGAACATGTTGGTCATTCTTTCTCCTGTTGGCTCTTTATGGGTATCCGATTCGTATCTGTAATGGAGGAAGGCTGCTACTCCTAAAGAGCGCGAGAAATTGAGGAAGCATGAGCCTGTTGACTACAATATTCGCGAAGTAGCAAAGGAGAACCATAAATACTTGACTGAGGAGGAGGAGGAGGTCGGATTCCGAGTCGTTCATCCGAAGAAGAAACCGAAGACCGCTCCTGCCGCAGAGATGGTGGTGGACCGAAATGGTAAGGCGAGACCGCGAGAAATACCTTTGGTGACTAGGTTAGAGATAGCACAAGAGCGCCCGGCTCGTGGTCGAGATAAAAAGTATGACGAAAATGACAAAGGCAAAGAAAAGATGGAAGAGTAGCCTTAGTCGTAGTATTATTAATTATTATTATTCGTAATACACGGCGGGGTTTTTAGAATCCTAGCCTAGGATTTTGTACTATGTGGCTTATTATTATTATTTATGGAACGAAGTGAATAAAAATATTAATTAGTTAAGAAACTATTGTTATTTTCTTTTATTATTCTTGTCGAATTTTAGATGCGAACGCAAATGTCTTTCTATTTACATTTAAAAAAATGATGGGTTGTGTCCTATAAAAGGATTGCCTACGTATTAATTAAGAAAATGAACTCAAACCCTTGCGCGTAGTTCGAGTAAATGTAAAAGAATAATTGTTCTAAGCAAGAGCTTGTAATGAACTAGAGAATAAGCATGTGCTTCGCTTACTCCTAAAATACAACTCAATTTATTTGATTATATGAGGATGACGAAACGTCAAAATGCAAGAGTATAGTGACATAAGCTATATATTCAGCGGGCCAAGGGCCATTTTATTTCGTGTCGCATGAGCGGCACGTGGGTGTTACGCGAGTCGTGTGTCTTGTCCTACACTAGGCATAGTATCGTTTCAGTTGATCGTAGTTGGTTGGGTTAGCAAATTCATTCACGTCTAGGTCTGTGATCTTAACCGCACCCCCAGAGAGTATGGACTTGACTAAGAATGGTCCAGCCCAGTTGGGTTTAAATTTTTCACATGGATCGACAGGTAGTAGAGCTCTGACTGATTTGAGGACTAAGTCTCCTTCTTTGATGTTTCTGGGCTTAACCCGTTTGTTGAAGGCTCGTTTGATATATGCCTGATATGTTTGCACATTATACAATGCGTGCAATGTTCGTTCATCCAAGAGGATAAGCTCTTCATATTTGTCCCTTTTCTAATCAGCTTCTGGAATTTGACTTTCGAGCAGAATGCGTAAGGACGGGATTTCTAGATCTACTGGTTGTACAGCTTCCACGACATATTTTAGGTAGAAAGGAGTAGACCCAGTGGGTGTCCTAACTGATGTGCGATATCCCCATAATGTGAATGGTATCATGTTGGGCCAATCATATCAGGCACGTATCAAACGAGCCTTCTACAAACGGGTTAAGCTTGACGTTACCCGAATGCGTATTTCTGGGGATTGAGCCTCATGTTATACTTTCGCAATATTTGGAAGAATTTACGATGGTTGTCAATGTGCCCCTTCCTATCCTTGATTTCACAATCATATTATCAACGTACACTTCTACCTCTTTATGCATCATGTCATGTAGTAATGTGGTCGCGGTGCGTTGATATGTGGCTCCAACATTGATTAGCCCGAATGGCATAACAGTATAGCAATATGTGCCCACATTGAGTGACGAAGGCAGTCTTATGCATATGTTCTATGGCCATCTTGATCTGAATTTATCCTGCGTATCCGTCCATGAAGGACAACAATGCGTGGTCTGCTGTATTGTCTACCAATATGTTGATATGTGGTAGTAGGAAATCGTTCTTGCGACTTGCCTTGTTTAAGTCTCTGAAATCAACACAAACTCGGATTTGCCCATCGTTTTTGGGTACGGGTACTATATTAGCCACCCACTCTGAATACTTGGAAACTTTGATGAACCCGGCTTTGAATTGTTTATTAACTTCTTCTTTGATTTTAAGAGCCCATTCGGTCCTCATTCGACGAAGCTTCTGCTTTACAGGTTTGAAACCTGGTTTGATTGGAATTTGTGTTCTGCAATATCCCTGTCAATCTCTGGCATGTCTTTATAGGACCAAGCGAAAACGTCCTTGAACTCGTGTAGGAGGTCTATAAAATTGGCCCTTTCAGTTGGGCTTAAGGTGGTCTCTATCCTAAGTTCTTGGGGTTCTAGTTCGATTCCTACATTGATAGATTCGATGTTCTCTATAACTGGTGCCCCTTCTCCCTCTTGCAGTATTTCTTTAGCAATGTAGGGAGGTAATTCGATTGAGTCTGGGTCAGGATCATCCTCATTATCATCATAAATAGATTTGCATTCAGAATAACACAACGAGTAAGCAGAATCTGATTTATTCATATTAAATTTTGAAAAGAGTTGAAACAAAGAAGCCATCTGCCCAGTAATCAGTGGCGGTAAATGGACAGCTGCTGGGACATTTCCCAGGCTATTGTTACTACTTGACGCTAAGCTAGGAGGAACATGGGGATTGGGAGTGACGATAGAAGGAGATTCTCTAAGGACTTCTCTAGACTCAGACTCTGGTTCCGACTCCGACTCCGACTCTGACTCGAATTCGTTATCTTCAGGTTCCCCTTTGAACATCTCTTCTTCTCCAGTGGTGACTTTGAAGAGCTTTCCATGGTTGTTCGTTCACTTGATTGATTTCCTCCATCCTTTTTGCTGATTCGAACTGGTTTCGGTGATTAGGTTAAAGTGGTCATCTTGAAGTATCATGGTAATGATCTCCTCCTGTGCAGCTCTGACAAATCGGTCCTCCCCATAGAGAAGACTGACGGCCTGTTCGTCAAAACAAGGTGTCTGACGAGTTTTGACGGTAGGAACCGTTTCTGGAGGAATGAAGTAGCAATCGTGGAAGACCTCGATTCCGGCTAGTTGTATTCCTTTGTAGTGTTAAGGTTTGGGAAACCCGTGGAAGGATTCTTGACTCCCTTCTCCTACGAAATATCCATTTAGGGTAGGGAGGTAAGATCGCATTTGGGTTCCATGGTTCTTACGATTTTGAAACTGAGTGAGCATTTCCAACGCTTCTTCTTTCGTGGGTTTGTATCCCAATCCTAAAGGTATCCTCTAAGAGTTTCCTTCTTTGTAAGGTGCAAAGGTATTCTTCTTGGCAGGATTTAAAGGCATTCCCGGAAAGTATCCATGAGACTTGAGTATGTGGTTGACCACTAAGTTGGAGTATGGGTTGAAGTATAGAGGTGTCAGTTCACTCTCTACAAGATATATGCAATGAAAGCCCCCAAGCTCATATACTGGATTTGTGACTACTTGGTTACTTGACATCTTCTCCATTACTGCCTTGATAGGTGATGAAGTGATCATCACGACTTTGCCATCTAGTGGGATCTTGATTTTCTGGTGCAAGGTGGATGTTACTGCTTTGGAAGCGTGAATCCATGGCCTTCCCAGAAGTATGTTGAATGATGTTTCGGTATCCACTATCTTAAAATTAACCTTTCGCTCAATCGATCCTGTTGCTATAGTGAGGTTGACTAGTCCTACAACTTTGCGCCGTGTTCCATCGTATGCTCGAACACCTTGGTTAGTAGGAGTCCAATCTTATTCTTTCATGCCCAACTTGTATGCTGTTTTCAATGCTATGACATTGACTGCAGAGCTATCATCTACCAATATCATTGGCACGTTTTTCTTTAAGTATATGACGGTAATGTATAGAGCTAGGTTGTGACTTGCGCCAAAGGGAGGCAAATCCTCATCAGAGAAAGTGACTGGGTTACTTAGCTTAGTTGAATCTTGGAAGACCAAGTTGACTACGTCGTCGGGCGTAGAGTTATGTGCCACATTTAATTTAGCCGAGGCTTGCAGTAAAGCTTGGCGATGAGGGAATGTGTAACACCCACCATTTTAATAAATCTCATTTATTTAATTTTCATTAAAGAGGTTTGTTTTTATTTCTTTTTATACTAATTTTGGTTTAATGTTTTACTTAACACCATTTTTATTAATTCTAGTCCTATTTTATAAATGTACCGACTTTTAATTATATGCCACATTTTTATAAAATGGGAAAATGATTCTGCTTCATCACCTTTTTGGATAGTGTGATAGTAATTTTAATACAAAGCATTTTATACACTTTGAATTTATTAAAACTTATGAGATAATATTTACATCATCCGTTTTATTTATTCTTATTTAAAATATTTACTCTTATTTAAAATGGGAAGATATTTTTGGTTGTTTAAACAACCATTTTGGCCAGTCAACTTAAAACTTTTAAGAAGCCTTTATTTCTTATTTTAGTCTCTTATAAACTCTACCTTCTTTATACATTTATTAGGTTTCATTCAAATAGAAACAAAAAAAAAATCAAAACGTACCTAAGCTGCTAAGTTGCCGTCGTTTGTGCTTGCCTTCTTGCTTCTTTATTTGGATCGACCTTCTCTCATCATCCGTTCATCCTATTCTAAGGGTTTGTAGAGGAAATATTGAAGGCTAGCATATGTGGATTCGGATTCGTAACAAGGTAACTTCGACATTACTCGGTATTACATCGGTTTAATTGTTGTAATTGTATGTATTATTGGATTTTTAATGTTTTATGATGATTTATTGATACATATGATTTTCGAAACCTTTAATTTCTAATCTTTTGATATCCATAATTTATTTCGACTATGTATAATTTTATCTTGTCAATATTTATTTTGGTTGATTTACAAGTTTTATGATCAAATCGATTGTTTCGATATTAGGGTTTTGATAATTCGTTTTTATAATTTAAACTGATGTAAATTATTTCTCTAAAATTAATAGTTGATTTTAAAATACCATGAATTTTCGTGGTAATTTTTTTGGAGTTTTAGTATTTATTTCATAATTTAAAGTATCGATGCAGTTTTTGCTATTATAGCGATTCTGTTCGGTTTTAATTATGTTAAAAATACTAAATTAAATCATTAATTCACGAGATTTTAATATGTGGCAGAGACATGGAGTATTAGGTTGTGTATAAATTTGTAGGTCTTCAATCATTATTTTCGATTTATGGTGTATTTTACAAGGGTTTGATGAAAACCGTTGTTAAATCTGTCAAATATGTTCGTCTGTTTGTAAAAATCATATCACCTTTTTTTACTTCTAATTTACAAATGGATAAAGAATAGACTCCTATTATTTTAAAGTGTAGAGTCTGCATAAAAAATTTCATAATATTTAAACTTACGGTTTGGTCAGAATAAATTATTTGTGAAAAGCTCGCTTGTAAAACGCGTTTCTGACTTCTCTCAAAGATTCATTTTTAAAAGATATTTTTCTTTTGATACAGTTGCTAATATTTCTCTCAAATAAGCTTTATAATGTTTAATTATGTTTAAAATTATGCCTGCCTTAAAATATTTTCTAATGTGGATTTATGAACTGAAACATTATGGGTGACGTTTTCTGACAGTTTTTAGAAATGAATTTTTAGACCCCTGATACGTTCGTAATTTTAAGTTGGTAAAAGAATGAAAGTTGTAGCTAAACGTTACAGGAAACCATGAAAATTAGCTTTGCATCATTTCGATTTTTCTGTAATTAATTATGAATTTTACAATAATGCAGTTCAGTTTTATAAACTAATGTAGAAATCCGTCTCACTAAAGCCTAAGTAATAAGTCTTTACTAAAGTACCTTAAGTCAAAGGATGGTCTTTAAAGTTTAATTTCAGTAACTTAATTTATGTAAAGTCCTTGAATAAATTTTATACTTCTGGATTTAAGTTTAAGTTTTCTAATTCGAATAAAATAAAAGTGTAGTTCACTTACGAACCATTTGAAGAATATACTATATCACTTAGGATTTTAAGTTTGGAATAATGAAAGTAAAAGCAGAGAATAATAAACTAAGACATACGGGTTCTTATACAACTATATGATTGGGTACCCTTGTTGGAGGTACAGATTGTCGTAGAGTCATGTACATGTACTTAGACTAGGACTACGCACTGCGTGGTAAGACGAGTCCTGTTATAGTTTGTTGTCTAGTGTGTGGACCTGGAGTTGTTCACCTTTGTGTGACACTGGGTTCTCGAAACTAGTGTAAGATGCTGCGGTATCAAGGAGTATAGCCAAAGTGAAAATCAAGCTTGAACTATATTATTTCCATTCTATCATTTGAGGAATTTTGCTTTTAAGCATGCAACACGTTTATTTTAAGCGTGAGTTTGATAATTTATTTTTGTTACATATGTTTTTGATATTACAATTTATTTTTGATATATTATTGCATCTGTAACATTTATATCATGTGATATGACTGGGAGAACGTCGAGTTACTCCCCACTGATTGTGGCTGTTATGTTTATAACATCACAGGTATAAGCTTTGCTGGGGATTTCTGTGTGAGCTAGCGAGTAGTTTGCAGATCCTTCTCTGTTTTATGCTTTCTTTTATGGTTTTTAGTTTTAACACTTTTGAGGAATTTTATTTTCGCCCTTTTTATAAAAGTGGCATTTGTTTAGACTTGACCATTTGTTTTTTTTATCCTTGAGAATTTTATACATTCTCAATTTATAACAGATAGAACTTTTATATTTGTGTATTTAATCTCATTCGACAGTGTTTCCGCCACTGTTTTGCACTAGATTTTATAGGGGATTACCGTTGGTATCAGAGCATCACTGCTCCCGACGCTCACACATTGATCTTTAGGAAAATGCCTAATAAATGATTTGACTAAATAAATGATTTAGTGAGAGGTGGGTAGAAATTAATAAGGAATTGGATGTTAGTCAATGTGTTCCTGCAAAATCAATGACTAGCATTGAATCAATGTTTTATTTCTCCGATGAAGAAGATGAATGAAGGTGGACATGGACGTGGTGTTTTCCCAGACCAGAACGTGATCATTATGGTGTTATTGAACCCGCTTCACAACTTAGCTGACCGCGTGGAGAACTTGATGCCATAAGGAAGGGACAATGGTAGGTCCAGCCCAGATTCAGTCTTGCGCAAGCTGCAGACCAGTTGGCCAAGAGTTGACTCAAGTTTCGTGATGACGCAGTAGACCAAGAGATGATTACATTGTGGATCTGTTAGATGAAGCGATCCAAGACTCGTGTGTAACACCCCCATACTCCAAGTGCCTTATCAGGACCACTCAGGTATAAGGATACTACCATCTCGGTTGCCCGAGGTACTGAATATCATAAGACAATAAAGAAACATACTTTTAAAGTAATTTTAGATTAAGTGATTACAGGTTCAAACCAAAACTAATAAAAGAAATTACAAGGTTCTCATACGGTCTACAGCTAAAACTATCAAAGCTACTAGACTTCGTCGACACGAAATGAAGACTTCTAACTGCCACGTGATGACTCATCCCGGCTATCCCATACGCGTCATATCACACTGCTCAATAACTCTCACCACCCCGAATGGATCACCACGCTTTTAAAACATTTAAACGGGTCGATACTAATCACACAATTCAATACATATATCAACAATAAGATAAACAGACAGCTGAACTGTCACACACATACACACACACACACCACCACCAACTCCCATCGTCTCAATACTGACTGTCCACTGGACCAGCCCTGCCAGTGGGGGACCGCAGCCGTTCCCACCTAAGCCCCGCTCATCGTACGAGCGATAACCCTGTCCCATTAATGTGCACATCCCCTCCCGTGGCGGGTTCCACGAAGGGCGAAACTAGGGCGTGAAGTCACTCCCGCAAGTGACCCCACTCAGCCGAGAACGCATCTCGAGAGCCATAAACAACCAATCACAATCACAATCACAATCATCATATCAAACAACTAACTACAGCACATCACCAATATCCCATTATGGGACTAATACTGAGTAGGAAATCCTACCTGGAAAGCACAACACGCAGACGGTATCTACAGCTGTATCAAAACGGCTCCTCTACGAATTCTCCTCCTATCATACAGCACATAAAGACTACACATCACAAACTACACACCAAAACCCCCAATTCCTAAATTAGGGTTTAACCAATCTTAACAAAACATTATAAAAACTATATTAAAAGCTTACCCTCGACGCAAGGAATCCAACGACACGAAAAACGACAAGAACCGACCGTCGAACTCCGGAATTGCTAAGAATGCGATTAGGAAGATGAACTGGTTGCTTTCTCTCTTAAACGGGGTTTTAGGTTTTGTAAAAGTGAATTAAAACAATGACGAATATGTTTAAATACCTTAATCGCATAATTAACAAAACCCGAGAAAACTCCCCAGTAAAAACGGACACTCAATCGAGTACCCAAGGTCGATCGAGTACCCCTTACTCGATCGAGTACCCCACTACTCGATCGAGTACCCAACAGTCGAAACTATTCTAAAACGCAACTTACCCTTACTCGACAGAGTAAGGCCTACTCGATATAGTACCTAAAGACTCATAAATACGGAGTATTACAGTCTTCCCTCCTTAAAAAGAATTTCGTCCCCGAAGTTCAACCCATACATAAAAAAAACAACCATACTGACTCGACCAAGACACAACAACTTAGCTAAGGACTCAAGAACTCGACCGAACATAGAACATGAACTCTTAACACCCACTCCACCAACTATGTTTACTTCCACAACATGACTCACTATACCGTATCTACCACATATATATCTCTCACGATACCAACTCCATACATAACCAACTACCATCCTCTAATGCTGCTAGCTCCATAATATCATCAACTATCAAATCCAATACCAAGACACTCATAGACATCAAACGGGATGTTACATTCTACCACCCTTAAAAGGAACTTCGTCCTCGAAGTTTACTCACACCCGTAACCTCATCATCCAACTGTCAACACTAGCGAAATATTCTCACACTCCTAAACATCACGCTACTACATGCACGGTCATGACCTTTAATAAAATCACCCACAACACGAATCGATCTTTTATTCTACATCAAGACTCAACTTCCGAATGTATTACCATATGTACAAGCATCAAAATCTGTTTTATCGCATCCTACTCCTCTTAAGACAAATGTTACGTCCTCGTAACTCACTAATACCAAACCATATCTATATCTCATTACCCTCTGTACCACCACATGTCAAAGATAACCGTCTATAACCCAAACACTCACCATTCTTATATCCAAGGCTCCCATACATAAACATTTCCCATTCCTCAACTCATTCGGCAGCGCACCTAACCTATACCATAAACTCGTAGCAAATCACCATACCCACTCTTCATTATTATCGCCAAAACAACATACCTCTCTACGTAAGGCACTTATCTACCGAAGCATAACTCACGGTCCGCACTCGTTACGTACACGCACACTAGATCCTCAAGTTCTTTCTTTCATTACCGCGAAATTCATACACAACTTAACATGACACTAATTTCCCCAACACCCTACACTCACTGTCTCAACAAAAGATTATGAACTACCTGCCGCTTTCAGCTCATTACAACACATGTTCCACGAATCATTTTCCATTACCATGTCTACCGATGTCTCATCTGAAAACAAGATCAAAATTACCGTAACAACCTCTCACAACCGTGTCCCATCAACAGATTATCACTATCCCATGCCAACAACGAAACATATACAACTCTATTTCACATCATACTCTACCTCATTCCCAACTTAACCTGGTAAAGAAAACATGAATAAGCAAGACAACTATCTATCAGCACAAACTGAAACTCGCAGAGAGCAACATCAAACAAAACAACAATCTATGTATAACTGGTATGTACTTTCGAAACTCGAATCATAATCATCCCGCCTACTCCACCACAACCGGTGACGGCATCACAACACCGCCACCAACAACCCACACCGTAGTGCGAAAATACCCGCATCACAAAGACTATGTACCGTGCCCGGATTACCACCCGAGGCACCACAACCACACCGATAGACATCACAACCGCATACAATTCCCATAAATACGACTCAAAGATAACTTCTCGACAAGAAAAACTTACTTAAATCCACCTTATTAAATCACCACGCAACATATTATATGGATAAACAGATAAGCATCTCATGAACATCATCTCTACCATTTCCCGGGATACACATGTGTTATCAATACACATAAAATTATAACTAGCTATGTCAAATCAATCAAGTTATTACCTTTTTGGATATCATTCAATTAAATTACCGTGCCCAACATATATATTACAGAACATTCATAAAACAACTTTATAATTATCACACCATACCACTTCTTGTGAGGTCAGAACCTCACACAAACATTTACACATATCATAGACCCGTAATCACAACCAACTAGTCAATCCTGACCACGTAAGTCACCACTCGAAAAAGGTTACCTGCCGCCCGAGTTTAACTCATATGCCCCACATAACATATTCCCCCATTCACACAACCATCACTTCCTGCCAAATATAATCACACCTTCACTATACAACTAATAGCGTCCGCCTCATCTAACCACATCTTATACCCTCTCACAATCATACACAACAATCAGGTCCCTACCAAATTAACCTCTTTAGAATTGCTACCTTTCTAATATTCCATCACTCTTAGCCATTAGTGATAACACCACAACGCCACCGCTGCTCGTATATCAAATCTCTTACACTCATATCAAAATAACATGGTTTTTCTACCATTTTTGGTTAACATTGCAAATAACGAACATCAAACCCATCCACAAAATTACCTCAACATTATTCCCAATGCTATCTTATTTGTATTGTCATCCAACTCTCCACCAAATATCTCGTATCGTGCCAATGCTCCACCAACTTCTTACTCCCTTAATTCCTCGAAACTCATTACCAATCATGTTGTCCTGAAACTCCTATATAACCTTTAGCTAACATCCTCGTGATACCATCACACATTTCGATGATTCCTTATCTTTATATCACATAGCTTCGGTGAACATTTTCCTCAGCTTACTTTTATCCTTCTTTTCTCTTTACACTCAATAATACCAATTAATAGTTCAACTCCTTATTCCTTCTAGCTAGCTCTTTAGAAATCTGGTCACCCCTTCGTTGCTCCAAAACTCAGTTCCATTATTTTCTACCGACATCATCTCACTCTTTCTTCCCATGGATCTTCTCTTATTATGCTATCACTCATAATTGCCACTAATCTATCCATAGAACCAACGTTTAATGTTCAAACAATTGCATCTCCCTTTTTACATCTCTAGAAATCAGAATTCATTTAATACCGTTAATTACCCAAGGAACTCACACAGTAGTTTCATCTTTTAATAAACCTCCCAAACTCACTCACTGTCTATAAATACACCTCGCGACATGTCTCCACAAAGTTCACTATATATTACTCTTCTCAACCCCTTTAAACGAACTTTCACTACATAAATCCATAACCCACACGACTCCTAACCATTTCCTTCCATAACTCTTTACACATCTCAAGCTGCCACTATCCACATTCTTACTTTCAATCTTTTCATTCTCACGTTCATTATACTCACATCATCCCTTGCCTATATTCACTTATTTTTACATTACTCAACACACAATCATATCACTCATCCCGTCTCGCAAAACGTGCGCCATGCCTCAATAAACTATACCAATCTTCCTTTTCTTTTTCCACCATCTATCATAATCACATATAACTCATGTCCTCCCCACCGAACTCATACTCATCATAGTGCCACTCTTTACATCATAAGATTGAGTAACTTACGCTTCAGGACCAACACATACGTAAAACAATACATAAAGAAGTAATACAACACCTTTGAATTAAACATCATATGCAACGAATGTCAAAAGACAAACATATGACCCGAAATACGCATATGACCTGCACAGACCCCACTCGATCGAGTACCAGAACCTACTCGATCGAGTTGAGGCTACTCGATCGAGTGCCCAACATGCTCGATCGAGTGCCCCGACTCCAGAACCCAAAAAGACCTTCTGATCTCTGACTTACTCGACCGAGTAGCCCGGCTACTCGATCGAGTGACCCCATACTCGATCGAGTGCCCGAGGTACTCGATCGAGTGCCCAAAAACACGATTCTGGTCAAAATAACGACAAGTACCCATCGATCGAATCAAACCTAGGGATGTCAATGGATCGGGTTCGGATCGGGTGAAGCCTCATCCGTCATCCATCCGTCACATTAAAATCTCATCCAACCCATCCGTCATCCATGAAAATTATCATCCGTCATCCACCCATCCGTCATCCATGGATGAAACGGGTGGATCGGGTGATAAACGGGTGATAGTATATATGTATGCTTAAGACTAAAAAATGATAAACTTTTTATTCTTTACAAAAATTATGTGATATAATTAATTTAATGTGACTTTTTAGTGTGTATTTTCACAAAATATATATTTTCAAAGTAGAAAAATTAGAGAAATTGAATATTTTATATCTTAAAAATGTAATACATATATTTTTTTCAAAATAAAAATTACTAAAATCGGGTGGTGGATGGATGACGGGTGAAATTTCTTCATCCAACCCATCCATCATCCGTCATCCGTTCCATCCATCATCCATCCGTCATCCATTTAGGTTGGGTTTTCATCCGTCTTTTAGGATCGGGTGGATCGGATTTTGATCGGGTGCGGGTGAAATTGACATCCCTAATCAAACCCACTCGATCGAGTCATGCAGACTCGTGAATACTACCCGCATGTTATCTCACATACCCCAACGTACTATGCATTCATTATTATTTCAACATTATGATTACAACTACGCATTCAAATCTGCGCGACTCCTCATACAATCAACAAAATAATCTACTTCGTGTTATTAAGTGCCACGTTATAAACAACCATCATGCTTTTCACCCAATTCATTATATAAAACACATATCATTGAACCTCTATTCTTCATGTTACTACTTACCAAAAGTCAAACATTACCATCTATCATGCTCATATAACATTCAACTTTCAATCATGTATTACCCGCATGTTTTAAATTTTCATAACTTTTCATAACACAAACCACACCCATACACTACAAATCCTATTTCCATGTTGCTAATACAACAACATTACAAATCCACTTCATCACACATCATCATATACGAACTACTTTCTTTTTCTACCATATCATTCATCATTCTCATATACTTTTCCCACGATTCCAACCAACATGTCAACCAACTATCATGCAACATGCTTTCAACAAACCATATACAGCACAATTAACCTACACGTCGCACATATACACACGGACTCCACGTTCCCATACCATGTGACTGGCTTAAGTATCATGGGGCCAAGATTTTGAAGTGAGGGCGCCTACTCACCCAAAACCTAGCATCAGCCGGGGCTCCCATTACACATACACCAGGTTCATTTTATTAGACTCCCTATGTTCATTATGTTCATTTGTTACAGGTTCCAAAATCGTCGCTCTGATACCATTTGTAACACCCCCATACTCCAAGTGCCTTACCAGGACCACTCAGGTATAAGGATACTACCATCTCGGTTGCCCGAGGTACTGAATATCATAAGACAATAAAGAAACGTACTTTTAAAGTAATTTTAGATTAAGTGATTACAGGTTCAAACCAAAACTAATAAAAGAAATTACAAGGTTCTCATACGGTCTACAGCTAAAACTATCAAAGCTACTAGACTTCGTCGACACAAATGAAGACTTCTAACGCCACGTGATGACTCATCCCAGCTATCCCATACGCGTCATATCACACCTGCTCAATAACTGCTCACCACCCCCGAATGGATCACCATTGTTTTTAAAACATTTAAACGGGGTCAGTACTAATCACACAATTCAATACATATATCAACAATAAGATAAACAGACAGCTCAACTGTCACACACATACACACACACACACCACCACCAACTCCCATCGTCTCAATACTGACTGTCCACTGGACCAGCCCTGCCAGTGGGGGACCGCAGCCATTCCCACCTAAGCCCCGCTCATCGTACGAGCGATAACCCTGTCCCATTAATGTGCACATCCCCTCCCGTGGCGGGTTCCACGAAGGGCGAAACTAGGGCGTGAAGTCACTCCCGCAAGTGACCCCACTCAGCCGAGAACGCATCTCGAGAGCCATAGACAACCAATCACAATCACAATCACAATCACAATCATCATATCAAACAACTAACTACAGCACATCACCAATATCCCATTATGGGACTAATACTGAGTAGGAAATCCTACCTGGAAAGCACAACACACAGACGGTATCTAAAGCTGTATCAAAATGGCTCCTCTACGAATTCTCCTCCTATCATACAGCACATAAAGACTACACATCACAAACTACACACCAAAACCTCCAATTCCTAAATTAGGGTTTAACCAATCTTAACAAAACATTATAAAAACTATATTAAAAGCTTACCCTCGACGCAAGGAATCCAACGACACGAAAAACGACAAGAACCGACCGTCTGAACTCCGGGAATTGCTAAGAATGCGATTAGGAAGATGAAGTGGCTGCTTTCTCTCTTAAACAGGGTTTTAGGTTTTGTAAAAGTGAATTAAAACAATGACGAATATGTTTAAATACCTTAATCGCATAATTAACAAAACCCGAGAAAACTCCCCGTAAAACCGGACACTCGATCGAGTACCCAAGGTACTCGATCGAGTACCCCCTTACTCGATCGAGTACCCCAACTACTCGATCGAGTACCCAACAGGTCAGAAACTATTCTAAAACGCAACTTACCCTTACTCGACAGAGTAAGGCCTATTCGATAGAGTACCCAAAGACTCATAAATACGGAGTATTACATCGTGTGTTAATTTCTCTACCAGAAGATGGAGTGACCTAGTGAGCCTTCTTGCAACTCTAGAGCCTTAAAAATTCCTTCTATGGTCTCAGACCTTGTTAGTCTATGATCATCTTTCTTCTTCCTTTACTTTTTCAGCGTTAGCTGCTTCCTATATTCTTATTATAAATTTTCATCTCCTATTCTGATGAATAATCCTTCTTTGTGATTCCTCCACCTTGGTATCTATTCTCTTGAGATTCATTGGTTAAACTGACTCTTCATGAAGAAATGTGGTGGAAGTTAAGTAAGTTTGAGGTTTAGTAAAGTCTTGTTACTTATGGTTTTAGGATAGTGAGTTTTATCCTTAATGCCTATCTTGTAAGAGCTGTTATTTCTTCAGGATTAACTTGACTGGTGAGTGGTGGATTATGGAGTTAGAATTTTGGCGTAGTTAATGGTTTCGGATTATAGGTAATTTACATATTTTGGACTAGAGGTGATTAAGGCTTTTATTGTATCCATGTGTCATTTTTGGTTGATCTAGATAAATCTCAGTTTCTATTCTTATGGATTTAGATCGTTGAGTTTTGATGTGAGGTAGTTTCCTATGAGCTTTTGGAGGTATGACTTCACTTTATTTGGGTTGTTTAGTGTTAGTCTTGAGAATAAAGAGTGTCTTACCCAACTGCAGTTTGGATTGATTATATTGATTTGAAGAATTAAGAACCTGAAGTTGGGAATTATGTATACCTATCATATCTTAATGTCTTAACCTTAGTACTGGTATTTCTCGGAGGAATATTTTGGTCTGAATTACCTTAAATGAAGTTGTTGTTTGATGACCTTATATGATCGAAATTGTTGCTTGGATAAGTTCTTAACCAACTAGTTGTTACAGTGTTATGATTGGGAATTTAATGGACTGCTGAGAGACCTTTATATTCATTTGATGGGCTTCTAAGATTTCACCTTTGAATGTTACTCTATGGATAATAGTAACGAATTAGTGTGTTTAATTGAGAGGTGAGTTGTTAGATGGTGGATTTTGGTTTGGTGTTCCATAACTCGAGAAACCTTATGAGTTTAGTAACCATGTTGATTTGGTGGTGAGTTCAGAATAGTAAAATCCTTTGAGTGTGTTATGCCTTATTAGGCTATTTTGGATTTAGATTATATCTAGAGTGCAGATTTGATGAGTTTACAACAGTTTTAAGGGCCTTATAAGTTAATTGGATTAGTTCTCTTTTGATAACCTATGGAATTTCGGTTAGTAAAAGTGGAGTTTGGACTACTTGATGGATCTTTACCATGCTATTCTGAGAGGTTGCGCAAGTATGTAAGGTTTTGGATGAATGTTGTCCCAACTGATAATTTTGGAGATATAGATTAGGAAGTTTGGCAACTTTGAACTTGACAACTTAGTTGCCTTGTGTTACTAAGCTTGGAATTGATTTCGATGGAAATAGGAAAGCTGGAGTTTCATAGAGAAGTTGTACCAAGAATCTCGAGATGTTTATCCTGTTTCATAATCCTTCAGAGAGTTATATATGACTCTTAAATCTTTCTCTCCCTTGCTTTAGTTTCAAAGTTTTGTCTTGATTTACCGTTGACCTTTTTCCTCGGATATTTCTATTTTATACAAGAGTTTCGACTTTTACAAAGTTTGGTTCTCGGAAATTTTAATTTTGAGTTATGATTTAAAACCTTTAATTTCATATTTAGTGCTACTTTGGATTAGTGTCTAAACTTGGTTTTGTTTCAAAATGTCTTAAAACTCGTTTGGAAATATACCGGAATTGTTTAATGCATCAAAAAAAAAACATTCAAATGTTATGTTGTATATACAAATTTGATTTCTCGTTAACCTTTTTCTTTGAGAAATTCCATTTTACACAAAATATTTAGACTTTTATAAAATTTTTTTGATTTTCTTGGAAATTTTTAATTATGACTAGCTTCAAGGTTTTGAACTTCTCTTTCTCTTTTAGTTTTGGGTTATCATTTAAATTTTTTTTTGTTTTGAAATGATTTGAAATTCGTTTGAAAATACTTCCGAATTTTGTTTTTCAAATACTTTAATGCCTTGAGAAACTTTCAAAAGTGGTGTTGTATTTTCAAAATTTGATTTGTCCAAAGGTTTTAAGTAAAATTGGCACATTTACTTTTGAAATTCGACATTGCTGGATGCTAGGACTTGTCATTAAAGATGTCTAATGACCGGTTCAGTACTTGCTGATGCATGGTTGTAAGATTTGATTTTTCTAATGTTGACTTACCCTTATCTTGGACGACAGAATCTTGGTTCGCGACAGTATTCCCTCGTTCCATGAGATGAGACAAGTGATTATTAATAGTTCAATCTTGAAAACTGGTTTAAAAATTGTATGACCTCAACGATGATTTTTCGAATCTATGTGTAAACTGAAATGATTTAAAAAAAAAAAAAACTTGTTCTTTAAATTTTGTTTTCTACATTTAAGTTTCGAGGAAAAAACTTTCTTTTAGTGGGGGAGATTGTAACACCCACCATTTTAATAAATCTCATTTATTTGATTTTCATTAAAGAGGTTTGTTTTTATTTCTGTTTATACTAATTTTGGTTTAATGTTTTACTTAACACCATTTTTATTAATTCTAGTCCTATTTTATGAATGTACTGACTTTTAATTATATGCCACATTTTTATAAAATGGGAAAACGATTCTGGTTCATCACCTTTTTGGACAGTGTGATAGTAATTTTAATACAAAGCATTTTATACACTTTGTATTTATTAAAACTTATGAGATAATATTGACATCATCCCTTTTATTTATTCTTATTTAAAATATTTATTCTTCTTGAAAATGGGAAGATATTTTTGGTTGTTTAAACAACCATTTAGCTAGTCAACTTAAAACTTTTAAGAAGCCCTTATTTCTTATTTTAGTCTCGTATAAACTCTACCTTCTTTATAGATTTATGAGGTTTCATTCAAATAAAGAAAAAAAAAAACAAAATACTGCCGTCATTTCTATAAAATTTACGTACGTGCTTGCCTTCTTGCTTCTTTATTTCCGTTTACAAATTATTCTACGTACGTGCTTACTTTCTTGCTTATTTATTTTGATCGACCTTCTCTCATCATCCGTTCATCCTATTCTAAGGGTTTGTAGAGGAAATATTGAAGGCTAGCATATGTGGATTCGGATTCGTAACAAGGTAACTTCGACGTTACTCGGTATTACATCGGTTTAATTGTTGTAGTTGTATGTATTATTTGATTTTTAATGTTTTATGATGTTCTATTGATACATATGATTTTCGAAACCTTTAATTTCTGATCTTTTGATATCCATAATTTATTTCGACTATGTATAATTTCATTTTGTCAATATTTATTTTGGTTGATTTACAAGTTTTATGATCAAATCGATTCTTTTGATATTAGGGTTTTAATAATTCGTTTTTATAATTTAAACTGATGTAAATTATTTCTCTGGAATTAATAGTTGATTTTAAAATACCATGAATTTTCGTGGTAATTGTTTTGGAGTTTTTGTATTTATTTCATAATTCAAAGCATCGATGCAGTTTTTGCGATTATAACGATTCTGTTCGGTTTTAATTATGTTAAAAATACTAAATTAAATCATTAATTCACGAGATTTTAATATGTGGCAGAGACATGGAGTATTAGGTTGTGTATAAATTTTTAGGTCTTCAATCATTATTTTCGATTTATGGTGTATTTTACAAGGGTTTGATGAAAACCGTTGTTAAATCTGTCAAATATGTTCGTCTGTTTGTAAAAATCATATCACCTTTTTTTATTTCTAATTTACAAATGGATAAAGAATAGACTCCTATTATTTTAAAGTGTAGAGTCTGCATAAAAAATTTCATAATATTTAAACTTACGGTTTGGTCAGAATAAATTATTTGTGAACAGCTCGCTTGTAAAACGCGTTTCTGACTTCTCTCAAAGATTCATTTTTAAAAGATATTTTTCTTTTGATACAGTTGCTAATCTTTCTCTCAAAGAAGCATTATAATGTTTACTTATGTTTAAAATTATGCCTTGCCTTAAAATATTTTCTAAAGTGGATTTATGAACTGAAACATTATGGGTGACGTTTTATGACATTTTTTAGAAATGAATTTTTAGACCCCTGATACGTTCGTAATTTAAAGTTTGTCAAAAAATGAAAATTGTAGCTAAAAGTTACAGAAAACCATGAAAATTAGCCTTGCGCCATTTCGATGTTTTTGTAATTAATTATGAATTTTACAATATTGCTGTTCAGTTTTATAAACTAATATGTAGAATTCCGTCTCACTAAAGCCTAAGTAATAAGTCTTTACTAATGTACCTTAAGTCAAAGGATGGTCTTTAAAGTTTAATTTCAGTAACTTAAATTATGTAAAGTCCTTGAATAAATTTTATAATTTTGGATTTAAGTTTAAGTTTTCTAATTCGAATAAAATAAAAGTGTAGTTCACTTACGAACCATTTGAAGAATATACTATATCACTTGGGATTTTAAGTTTGGAATAATGAAAGTAAAGGCAGAGAATAATAAACTAAGACATACGGGTTCTTATACAGCTATATGATTGGGTACCCTTGTTGGAGGTACAGATTGTCGTAGAGTCATGTACATGTACTTAGACTGGGACTACGCACTGCGTGGTAAAACGATTCCTGTTATAGTTTGTTGTCTAGTGAGTGGACTTGGAGTTGGTCACCTTTGCTTGACACTGGGTTCTCGAAACTAGTGTAAGATGCTGCGGTATCAAGGAGTATAGCCAAAGTGAAAATCTAGCCTGAACTATAATATTTCCATTCTGTCATTTGAGGAATTTTGCTTTTAAGCATGCAGCACGTTTATTTTAAGCGTGAGTTTGATAATTTATTTTTGTTACATATGTTTTTGATATTTCAATTTATTTTTGATATATTATTGCATCTGTAACATTTATGTCATGTGATATGTGTAATACTACGGTTTTATGAGTCTCTTGGTACTCTATCGAGAGGGCCTTACTCTGTCGAGTAAGTGTATTTTGCGTTTTAAAAAAGTTTCTGACCTGTTGGGTACTCGATCGAGTAGCATTGGTTCTCAATCGAGTAGGCGGCACTCGATCGAGTACGTCAGTTACTCGATCGAGTCGCCGGTTTACGGGGGGATGATTTGTCGGGTTTTGTTAATAATGCGAATTAATATATAAACACTTCCGTCACTTTCATAATACACTTTTACAAACCTAATTACTTTCAAAAGAGAAATCAATCTACGTACTTCGCATTCATCGCATTATTGGCAAATTCCGGAGCTTTTGGAAGGTCGGAATTCAATTTCTTTACACCTTTGTGATCCTTGCGTCGAGGGTAAGAGCTACGTACTGTTTTTATGGTATTTCGTTAAAGTTAGTTAAACCCTAATTTGGGGAATTGGGGGTTTTGTTGTGTTTCTTGATTGGTAGTAATTGTATGATTGTATGTTAGGAGGAGGATTCGTAGAAGAGGCCTTTTGATAACAGCTGTTGAGATCGTCTGACTGTATTGCATTCCAGGTAGGGTTTCCCTACTCAGTATTAGTCCCATAATGTGTTGGTGGTGTTTTGGTGATTGTTGATTGTTATCATACGAGTATTGTGACGGTTGTTGGTTTTGATTTCTGTTTAATAGTTGTGATTGTTTGTATCTGTCTGTGTTCTTCGGGGCGCATCTCTAGCTGAGTGGAGTCACTTGCGGGAGTGGCTTCATGCCCATTATTCGCCTTCTGTGGAACCCGCCACAGAAGGGATGTGCACATTAATGGATTTGGGTTTATCGCTCAACGGAGATGAGTGGGGATTAGGTGGGAACGGCTGCAGTCTCCCACTGGCGGCGTGGAGTGACCTGTTGCGATGGGCACTCTGGCAGGACTACACAATTTAGTGTGTAGTCAGTATTGTGGAGTTGGTGATGGAGTTCGGAGTATATCTGTGACGATTGAGCTGTGTTGTTGGATTATATAAATTTTGTGATTAATACTGACCCCGTTTATTGTTTTAAAAACTATGGTGATCCATTCGGGGGTGGTGAGCAGTTATTGAGCAGGAATGAGCTGATGCGTATGGGTTAACTGGGAGGAGTCACCACGATGCACTCTGGAAGTCTTCCGCTGTGTTTGATTGTTTTATAGTCTTTTGATAGTAGACAGTTTTGGAGAACTTGTATCTCTTTATTAGTTTTGGTTTTTGGCATGTAATCACATTAAACGTTATTTACTATTTAAATACGTTTCTTTACTGTCTTATGATTATCATTGCCTCGGGTAACCGAGATGGTAGCACTTTCATGCCTTGAGTGGTCCTGGTAAAGTACTTGGAGTATGAGGGTGTTACAATATGGCTGGGAGAACGTCGAGTTACTCCCCACTGATTGTGGCTGTTATGTTTATAACATGAAAGGTATTAGCTTTGCTGGGGATTTCTGTGTGAGCAAGCGAGTAGTTTGCAGATCCTACTCTGTTTTATGCTTTCTTTTATGGTTTTTAGTTTTACCACTTTTGAGGAATTTTATTTTCGCCCCTTTTATAAAAGTGGCATTTGTTTAGACTTGACCATTTGTTTTTTTTTATCCTTGAGAATTTTATACATTCTCAATTTATAACACTTAGAACTTTTATCTTTGTGTATTTAATCCCATTCGACAGTGTTTCCGCCACTGTTTTGCACTATATTTTCTAGGGGATTACAGTTGGTATCAGAGCATCACTTCTCCCGACGCTCACACATTGATCTTTAGGAAAATGCCTAATAAATGATTTCACTAAATAAATGATTTACTGAGAGGTGGGTAGAAATCAATAAGGACTTGGATGTTAGTCTATGTGTTCCTGCAAAATCAATGACTAGCATTGAATCTATATTTTATTTCTCCGATGAAGAAGATGAACGAAGGTTGACATGGACGTGGTGTTTTCCCGGACCAGAACGTGATCATTATGGTGTTATTGAACCCGCTCCACAACCTAGCTGACCGCGTGGAGACCTTGATGCCACAAGGAAGGGACAATGGTAGTTCCAGCCCAGATTCAATCTTGCTCAAGCTGCAGAGCAGTTGGCCAAGAGTAGACTCAAGTTTCGTGATGGCGCAGTAGACCAAGAGATGATTACACTGTGGATCTGTTAGATGAAGCGACCCAATACTCGTGTGTTAATTTCTCTACCAGAAGATGGAGCGACCTAGTGAGCCATCTTGCAACTCTAGAGCCTTAAAAATTCCTTCTCTAGTCTCAGACCTTGTTAGTCTATGATCATCTTTCTTCTTCCTTTACTTTTTCAGCGTTATCCGCTTCCTATATTCTTATTATAAATTTTCATCTCCTATTCTGATGAATAATCCTTCTTTGTGATTCCTCCACCTTGGTATCTATTGTCTTGAGATTAATTGGTTAAACCGACTCTTCACGAAGAAATGTGATGGAAGTTAAGTAAGTTTGAGGTTTAGTAAAGTCTTGTTACTCATGGTTTGAGGATAGTGTATTTTATCCTTAATGCCTATCTTGTAAGAGCTGTTATTTCTTGAGGATTAACTTTACTGGTGAGTAGTGGATTATGGAGTTTGAATTTTGGCGTAGTTAATGGTTTCGGATTATAGGTAATTTACATATTTTGGACTGGAGGCGATTAAGGCTTTTATAGTATCCATGTGTCATTTTTGGTTGATCTAGATTAATCTCAGTTTCTATTCTTATGGATTTAGATCGTTGAGTTTTGATGTGAGGTTGTTTCCTATGAGCTTTTGGAGGTATGACTTCACTTTATTTGGGTTGTTTAGTGTTAGTCTTGAGAATAAAGAGTGTCTTAGCTCAACTGCAGTTTGGATTGATTATACCGATTTGAAGAATTAAGAACCTGAAGTTGGGAATTATGTATACCTATCATATCTTAATGTCTTAACCTTAGTACTGGTATTTCTCGGAGGAATATTTTGGTCTGAATTACCTTAAAGGAAATTGTTTTTTGATGACCTTATATGATCGAAATTGTTGCTTGGATGAGTTCTTAACCAACTAGTTGTTACAGTGTTATGATTGGGAATTTAATGGACTGCTCAGAGACCTTTATATTCAATTGATGGACTTCTAAGATTTCACCTTTGAATGTTACTCTGTGGATAATAGTAAAGAATTAGTGTGTTTAATTGAGAGGTGCGTTGTTAGATGGTGGATTTTGGTTTGGTGTTCCATAACTCGAGAAACCTTATGAGTTTAGTAACCTTGTTGATTTGGTGGTGAGTTCAGAATAGTAAAATCCTTTGAGTGTGTTATGCCTTATTAGGCTATTTTGGATTTAGATTATATCTAGAGTACGGATTTGATGAGTTTACAACAGTTTTAAGGGCCTTATAAGTTAATTGGATTAGTTCTCTTTTGATAACCTATGGAATTTCGGTTAGTAAGAGTGGAGTTTGGACTACTTGTTGGATGTTTACCATGCTATTCTGAGAGGTTGCGCAAGTATGTAAGGTTTTGGATGAATGGTGTCCCAACTGATAATTTTGGAGATATATATTAGGAAGTTTGGCAACTTTGAACTTGACAACTTAGTTGCCTTGTGTTACTAAGCTTGGAATTGATTTCGATGGAAATAGGAAAGCTAGAGTTTCATAGAGGAGTTGTACCAAGAATCTCGAGATGTTGATCCTCTTTCATAATCCTTGAGAGAGTTATATATGACTCTTAAATCTTTCTCTCCCTTGCTTTAGTTTCAAAACTTTTGTCTTGATTTACCGGTGACCTTTTTCCTCGGATATTTCTATTTTATACAAGAGTTTCGACTTTTACAAAGTTTGGTTCTCGAAAATTTTAATTTTGAGTTATGATTTAAAATCTTTAATTTCATATTTAGTGTTACTTTGGATTAGTGTCTAAACTTGGTTTTGTTTCAAAATGTCTTAAAACTCGTTTGGAAATATACTGGAATTGTTTAATGCATCAATAAAAAAAAACATTCAAATCTTATGTTGTATATACAAATTTGATTTCTCGTTAACCTTTTTCTTTGAGAAATTCCATTTTACCCAAAATATTTAGTCTTTTATAAAAATATTTTGATTATCTTGGAAATTTTGAATTATAACTAGCTTCAAAGTTTTGAACTTCTCTTCTCTTTTAGTTTTGGGTTATCATTTATATTTGGTTTTGTTTCGAAATGATTTGAAATTCGTTTGAAAATACTTCCGAATTTTGTTTTTCAAATACTTTGATGCTTTGAGAAACTTTCAAAAGTGGTGTTGTATTTTCAAAATTTGATTTGTCCAAAGGTTTTAAGTAAAATTGGCACATTTACTTTTGAAATTCGACATTGGTGGATGCTAGGACTTGTCATTAAAGACGTCTAATGACCGGTTCAGTACTTGCTGATGCATGGTTGTAAGATTTGATTTTTCTAATGCTGACTTACCCTTATCTTGGACGACAGAATCCTGGTTCGCAACAGTATTCCCTCGTTACATGAGGTGAGACAAGTGATTATTAATAGTTCAATCTTGAAAACTGGTTTAAAAATTGTATGACCTCAACGATGATTTTTCGAATTTAAGTGTAAACTGAAATGATTTAAAAAAAAATCTTGTTCTTTAAATTTTGTTTTCTACATTTAAGTTTCGAGGACGAAACTTTCTTTTATTGGGGGAGATTGTAACACCCACCATTTTAATAAATTTCATTTATTTGATTTTCAATAAAGAGGTTTGTTTTTATTTCTTTTTATACTAGTTTTGGTTTAATGTTTTACTTAACACCATTTTTATTAATACTAGTCCTATTTTATAAATGTACTAACTTTTAATTATATGCCACATTTTTATAAAATGGGAAAACGATTCTGGTTCATTACCTTTTTGGACAGTGTGATAGTAATTTTAATACAAAGCATTTTATACACTTTGTATTTATTAAAACTTATGAGATAATATTTACATCATCCCTTTTATTTATTCTTATTTAAAATATTTATTCTTATTTAAAATGGGAAGATTTTTTTGGTTGTTTAAACAACCATTTTGGCCAGTCAACTTAAAACTTTTAAGAAGCCTTTATTTATTATTTTAGTCTCTTATAAACTCTTTCATTCAAATAAAAAAAATAATCAAAACGTACCTAAGCTGCTAAGCTGCCGTCGTTTCTATAAAATTTACGTACGTGCTTGCCTTCTTGATTCTTTATTTGGATCGACCTTCTCTCATCATCCGTTCATCCTATTCTAAGGGTTTGTAGAGGATATATTGAAGGCTAGCATATGTGGATTTGGATTCGGATTCGTAACAAGGTAACTTCGACGTTACTCGGTATTACATCGATTTAATTGTTGTAGTTGTATGTATTATTGCATTTTTAATGTTTTATGATGATTTATTGATACATATGATTTTCGAAACCTTTAATTTCTGATCTTTTGATATCCATAATTTATTTCGACTATGTATAATTTTATTTTGTCAATATTTATTTTGGTTGATTTACAAGTTTTATGATCAAATCGATTGTTTTGATATTAGGGTTTTAATAATTCGTTTTTATAATTTAAACTGATGTAAATTATTTCTCTGGAATTAATAGTTGATTTTAAAATACCATGAATTTTCGTGGTAATTGTTTTGGAGTTTTAGTATTTATTTCATAATTTAAAGTATCGTTGCAGTTTTTGCGATTATAGCGATTTTGTTCGGTTTTAATTATGTTAAAAATACTAAATTAAATCATTAATTCACGAGATTTTAATATGTGGCAGAGACATGGAGTATTAGGTTGTGTATAAATTTGTAGGTCTTCAATCATTATTTTCGATTTATGGTGTATTTTACAAGTTTAATGAAAACCGTTGTTAAATCTGTCAAATATGTTCGTCTGTTTGTGAAAATCATATCACCTGTTTTTATTTCGAATTTACAAAAGGATAAAGAATAGACTCTTATTATTTTAAAGTGTAGAGTCTGCATAAAAAATTTCATAATATTTAAGCTTATGGTTTGGTCAGAATAAATTATTTGTGAACAGCTCGCCTGTAAAACGCGTTTCTGACTTCTCTCAAAGATTCATTTTTAAAAGATACTTTTCTTTTGATACAGTAGCTAATCTTTCTCTCAAAGAAGATTTATAATGTTTACTTATGTTTAAAATTATACCTTGTCTTAAAATATTTTCTAAAGTGGATTTATGAACTGAAACATTATGGGTGACGTTTTCTGACAGTTTTTAGAAATGAATTTTTACACCCCTAATACGTTCGTAATTTAAAGTTGGTAAAAAAAAAAGTTGTAGCTAAAAGTTACAGGAAACCATGAAAATTAGCCTTGGATCATTTCGATTTTTCTGTAATTAATTATAAATTTTACAATACTGCTGTTCTGTTTTATAAACTAATGTAGAACTCCGTCTCACTAAAGCCTAAGTAATAAGTCTTTACTAAAGTACCTTATGTCAACGGATGGTCTTTAAAGTTTAATTTCAGTAACTTAATTTATGTAAAGTCCTTGAATAAATTTTATACTTTTGGATTTAAGTTTAAGTTTTCTAATTCGAACAAAATAAAAGTGTAGTTCACTTACGAACCATTTGAAGAATATACTATATCACTTGGGATTTTCAGTTTGGAATAATGAAAGTAAAGGCAGAGAATAATAAACTAAGGCATACTGGTTCTTATACAGCTATATGATTGGGTACCCTTGTTGGAGGTACAGATTGTCGTAGAGTCATGTACATGTACTTAGATTGGGACTACGCATTGCATGGTAAGACGAGTCCTGTTATAGTTTGTTGTCTAGTGAGTGGACCTGGAGTTGGTCACCTTTGCGTGACACTGGGTTCTCGAAACTAGTGTAAGGTGCTGCGGTATTAAGGAGTATAGCCAAAGTGAAAATCTACCCTGAACTATATTATTTCCATTTTATCATTTGAGGAATTTTGCTTTTAAGCATGCAACACGTTTATTTTAAGCGTGAGTTTGATAATTTATTTTTGTTACATATGTTTTTGATATTTCAATTTATTTTTGATATATTATTGCATCTGTAACATTTATAAAATGTGATATGGCTGGGAGAACGTCGAGTTACTCCCCACTGATTGTGGCTGTTATGTTTATAACATGACAGGTATTAGCTTTGCTGGGGATTTCTGTGTCAGCTAACGAGTAGTTTGCAGATCCTTCTCTGTTTTATGCTTTCTTTTATGGTTTTTAGTTTTAACACTTTTGAGGAATTTTATTTTCTCCCTTTTTATAAAAGTGGCATTTGTTTAGACTTGACAATTTGTTTTTTTTATCCTTGAGAATTTTATACATTCTCAATTTATAACAGTTAGAACTTTTATCTTGGTGTATTTAATCCCATTCGACAGTGTTTCCGCCACTGTTTTGCACTAGATTTTATAGGGGATTACATAATGATCTCGCCACTAGTTGGCAGACTGAAAGATCAGCCTTTGTCTTCTGTAATTGCTTTTGCAAATGGTCAGTAAATGTGTCTTCGCCATCATTTGGTGTGATGACATTGGTGTTAGTAACCGGACCATTAGTTATAGGATTGTTTTGAGAAACATTTTGATATGGACGCCCTGAGCGAGTAAGGTGGCCTATACTTGATCTTCGCTAGCTTTGACTATATCCTCACTAACCTTGACGAGATAGTGTTCGGTGAGGTATTCATCGTCTTCGTAATCAGCCCATATTTCGTTGACATTAGTAAGATCTCTCAATCTTATGATTTCAGCTTCTAAACTGATTATTTGGTCGAATAGACCGTCAACTACGGCGACTACCTCTTGCATTGTAGAATTTTGAGACAGATTTAGTGGCACGCTCTCCTTGGGTATGGTGCTTGGATTGCGGAGGGATGCTACTACATTTTATTGTTCTGAAACTTGTCTACTCACACTCTATGCCCATGCAATAAAATCGGTGATAGTAGGAGAAATGGTGGAGTAACTCCCCTCACTTTCTAATGCATGAATTCCGTCTTAGATTGGATAAATGAGGTGTTAACAATCCAAGATGGATTCTTCATCTGAAATTATCAGAACTCCGAGAGGATTCTGAGTATTGTTAGGCTTACCTCAAGGGGGTATAGGTAAACGACCATCTTCGATCATATCCTGAAGGACATGTTTTAGCTTGAAGCATTTCTCTGTATCGTCCCGTTTACCTCTATGATATTCGCAGTATGCACTTTCGACCTAGAACTTAAACTTCTTTTCTGGGTCAGGTGTAGGTCCTATGGTTGGAGTTTACCTTGCTTCATCAATCTTTTCAGAGCATTGGAGTAGGTATCGCCGATGTTTGTGAACTTCCTTTGCGGGTTATTCTTCTTTGACGATACGAGGAGGTTAACCTTATCAGTCTTGCTAGTAGAGCCATAGGAACGACTCATTGAGCCTTAATATCCACGACCTACCGCTTTGGACAAGAGCCCTTTACGGATGTCATCTTCGATTCTTGCCCCTAACACAGTTAGATCTTTGAAGGTTTTTATGTTTTGGTACCTCAAGTGGTTTGCATATATGGGTCTCAGCTTATACACAAATTTCTCCACAAAGGTTACTTCATCTGGACATTCAACTAATTGCGTGCTAGTCTTCCTACACCTACTTAGGAAGTCGGTGAAGCCTTCTTTTTCATTTTGGTTAAGAACCTCAAGAGTGCGCATATTGACTTGAATCTCAGCATTATCCGCGTATTGTTTAGTGAGTTCAATTGCGGCGTTGTCCCAGGTAACAATCTTCTTATGTTCCAAAGAGTAGAACCATTGCATGGGAATGGTATCGAGAGAGGAAAGAAAGATCCTTAAGAACATCTGGGGTTTGATGCCTTTGCTAGTCATGTAGTCTTTGAAAGCACGAATGTGGTTCAAAGGGTTTTCGTGCCCCTTTAACTTCGGGATATCATTCATGTTGAAGTTGGTTGGCAATTGAGCATTCACAGCCTCATACTTGCGATTATTTTCCCAGTAGATGTCATCTCCTTTGAGGTACATTAGTTGTTCCTCTAGGTATTGAAGTCTCTTTTCAGCTTCGGTAAGACCTACTTGAGGGTTGATTTCTTGTGGCCCAATGAAGGGTGGAAGATTATCATGCACAACTTCGCTAGGAATATCATCTTCTGCAGGAGGGACTCTAGTTTCGACAGCAAAAATTCAGCCTTCGATAGCATTGAGGCGATCATAGGCTTGGTCTTGGCTGGTTTGGAGACGAGCGAGCGCAGCTAGGATTTGATCATTACCATTTGGGGGTTGACCACTGGCACTTGTGGTACTAGTTTCAGGCATCTTTGAAACTGGATAAGAGATCGACGATGAATCAAAACACGATCGATCATTCTAGCACACTTACTCAAGGAAAAGACTCGCTCGTGAAGTGGGAGTGTGTCACTTGTGTTAAGTGTGATTTGAAAATGACAAAATTTGGAAATGTTTGTCCTAACAAATGTGGTGTGGTTATAGGAGTGTTGACTCAAAGTGAGGTTTGGAAATGGGTTTTGAGGCCCAAATTTTGACTGGAGGTTTGGACAGAGTTTTGACTCATTTTGCGCTCATTTGGACCATTTACGAAAAAAGGGATTACATTTTAAAAGGTTTTGATTTTACACAAATTCGTCATAGTTTCGTTTACGAAATGGTGATCACGTATGGTACAAGCATTTATACAGGTATTATAATGGTATGTTGAGTGCATTTAGAACGGTTTTGGCTTAAAAGGTGGGTTGCCATACCGAGTAATCAAACCCTTGGTCTATGGAGAGGTCCGCGCCGAACATGAGTAAGGTCGGTTCCTAGTCCATTTCCTCGAGTAGTGAAAGCCCTTGATACAAACATGAGTAAGCATCATGGTATGGTTGACGTCAATCGCTATCCATCCTTAGGCCCAGATAAGAATTTGGACCGTCCAGACGGGTCGATTGGTCGAATGGGTTGTGTTGGGCCTAGGAAGGCCGAATAAAACGATCTAAGAAGATCGAGTAGTGAAAAGCGACAACTGTCTCATATAAACTATTCCCTAACCTTGCTCAAGTTTCACCCTTGGCAACACGTAAGTGTATTATTCCCCTGCGGAGTCGCCAAACTGTGGACATGGGCCCACAGGGGCACTTGGGAACAAGCGTTTCAATTTGTGGAGTCGCCACCAATTTTTATGGGAAATTGGAACCGCTCGAATACTTCGCGTCATGTCCAGACACAAAGTAGTGACACAGACACTAAGAACTCGTTACCCTTAGCATTCTATGTCTAGAATGATTCTTGTGGATGCCAATGAACACGGATGTTCACGGAGATCTGGAGTAAGTGGTGAGGGTACGTATTAGGAAGTCCTTTTAATGAACACCTAATCCCGCCCGCCTCGATAGCGGCCTCTACTAATGATTAGGGAAGTCATTCATACCTGATATGTTGTCGATTATATGCATGCAATGCAACAAACAATGTTTTAAACCTACATGTGAGAACAAGTAAATAAATCATCCATGACAAATAAGTTAAAACAATTACAATAAATAAAATAACTACAATAAATGAAATTACAATGGGTTTAGTCGATTTACATCAAAAATACAATTAAAACGGATAATTTGAGAAAAAGAAAAGAAAAATAAATTAGGTTAGAAAATAAAAAAGATTACGAGTGATAATACGAATAATAATCGATTAATACGTAAGCTAAACGAATTAGGCAAGGCAAGAACGGAAGTTCAGAGGCAGAACTCAACCCGGAACAGGCGCAGCAATGCTGCGTCGCTTGGAAGGAGCGCAGTGGTCACTGCGTCTGTTCCTGAGGTGAGTTCTGGCTGTGAAGCCGGAACTGCGAATTGTTAATGTTAATTGGTGATTTTAACGCTTGATTATCGATACTTAACTCGAGTGATAGTGATTTAACAGATTATTTACATGTGAACTTGGTCATAAAAGCGATAAAACACGAGTTAAAACGGATTAAAACAAATTAAAACTAATTAGGAATAAGTTAAAGTTAATTAAAAGGAATTAGGTTAAATTATGAAGATGGAAACGATGAGAAAAACGTGATAGACAACAATGAAAACATGTACAAAAGACGGATTCCAAAAACTTGATATGAACAAACCGAGTCTCTAAAAATCCGGGTTTGATTTAATGACGAAAACCCGCAAAATAAGGGATTTAACTCGTATTTAACTCGGTAAATTATTAGGAATTAGGAATTAAAATTATTATACGGATGAAACAAGAAGAAATGACGAAAAGACGGGATAAAAGAGATGGATCAACAAAGAACAAAGGAAGAAGGAGAAAGGCAGGAACTGCGGCAGCCTCAGGAAGAGGCGCAGCAGATCCTGCGACTCTTCGAAGAGGCGCACCAGATGCTGCGACCCTTCGATGAGGCACAACAGTTGCTGCGTTTCTTTTCGACGTCTGTCTTCTGCTAATTCGTAAAATAGGTTAACAAAGGGGTTTTAGAAATCGGTTTTAAGTATACTTTTGACGTAAATCTTACATTAATTAGTACAAAATAATATACAATAATCAAAGATGGGATTTATACCCTCAGACTTACATGTTTGATGAAACGAGATTAACTATGTTAACGTTTTAGTGATTTCCCGACTCAAATGTATGAAGAAAGTGCCCTCGCAAGAGGATTTAGATTAAATTGATTGATTGATTGATTGAGGTGGAGTTGGTCAAATTGGTCGGTCATGCAACGAGACTGGTACTCAGAAGGATCCGAGCTTACGTGGTCGATTTGATCAAGCACGTAGACGTCAATAAGCTTAGAGCACGGTCTTAGAATGCAAAGGGAGAAGAGAAGGATGGACACTCGCGTGATAAATATGAGGATCGAAGGCTCCTATTTATACTAATCACACGGAGGAATTAGGGTTATGTTAAAACTTTGGAAATAAATCTCGAAAAGATTTGAAAATATGCAGAAAAGAGCTAGGGAAGAGGCGCAGCAGCCGCTGCGATCCTTCGAAGAGGCGAAGCAGGTGCTGCGTCCTTTCCTCGGAGGTTTCCTCCTGCGGAAGAAAGACTTTCCGTGTTTCTTTTTTGGAATTGCGGTAGATCTCGACTTCCTTATTCTTTATTATAAAATTTTCGGAATATATCTTGCCAAAAGATTAAAAACTGATTTTATGGAATAAATATCTGGAACATTCTAGAACATTCCGACTCGGCATTTTCAAACAGCTTATTAGAAAACGAGGCGGTTTTTTTGACCTAGACTCCAAATGAACTCTAATTAGTGTCAAAACGACCGTATCGGCGTGTAGATGACAACCAAGGGGTAGACACAAGTATTTGAGCTATCAATTGACGATAAACTTACGAACTGTCATAAATCGTTCTGCGTACCAAACAAGCGGCCCAATCATCACCGGGTGTTTGGCGGGAGGTGCAGAAATGACGTATCTACAATGTTATACTCTAGTTAGCCAATTATTACTGATTAATGTTGATTAGTTGACTTATAATGAATCATCCCTTACGTATTCTTATTATTATATTTAATTATGATGTTTAATCAAGTGATCCCACTATTGTTGAGGACACTTACTCCAACAATCTCCCACTTGTCCGAGACAAGTGTGCGTCACCAATTCTCTTGTCTTATTACATCATCTCCCACTCAATGCAAGGTGTCTTGCAGGTCATACTTGGATTTGATCATATCTTGAGTGGTTTCCTCGATCTGGAAAATAACTGTTTGACCGGAATAATCTACCGTAGATACCTTCTGAGCGCGGTCACGCATTTTCAGTTCACTGCTCCTCGAGTGGCCCCGAGATTTTAGATAACCCTGACAAGGGGATGGACAATTCATATCGCACTATTCCCTCTGTATAGCCACGGCTCATCATGACCCAAAAGATGCACACTCACCCCTTTTGACAGAATGGCTTGGGGAAAAAATCAAAGTCAATCAGAATCTGTGCTGACTTGGGCGAATAGTCTTTAGTCAAAGAATTGACTCAAAAGAATACTATAGTAGCTCTCGCCACGACCAGACTTTATAAAAATAACCAGAACTCTATAAGCGGTCACTGCCCGACAGAGTGTCCCATACAATCTGTCTATGTGATCGACTAGTCATCTCTTATGACTCTATGGCACTTGAACTTGCCATCAATCGCATCACACTCTAGTCACGTCAAGACGTCACCTCATATAAGCAACTAGGGGCCAATACTATGTTAAACCAGTTCTCTTTAATAGGGTTCAACGTTGTCCATACAACCTATTTGGATATAACAAAGCAATAAAATAGTTTTTAATAAAACTCAAACGATGAATGCATTATCACATATGTAAAATTGATATCATATCAATTACTACATAATCTATAATATATACTTAATATTGTATGTAAATATACATCTTAACTTAATTGAAATGGCATGACTTATCATGCTTAGCCTATGAAAAAGCCTTGGTTAGCAAGTTTTAGCAATACTTTGCACTTTTCCTAACCTTACTATATACTATTTCCCATTCTTATGAATAATCTTGTATTACATGAACTTCTTTGAGTACATGACTAGATCCAATCTGGACATAGGCTCTTTTGCCTTTGAATAACTCCCACTGTCCTCACAGTGTGTAGGGATAGGACCTTCGGTTATTGGAACGAACTACCATAGTTCCTCTAATTCATAAAACTGCCTAGGATATTTCTAGCAGATATCTTCCTAAATAATATAGCCAAGTTGGTTCTCTAACCATCCTTATGAGTTTAGAATATGGTTTTTGTGTAACTACTTGCACATAAATCCATCTCAATTCTAAATGCTTAGCTTTATATCTTTAGTACTTCCTGAGTACTAACTAATGAACTATGTGGCTATATAGAGACTTCTCTCAAAGATTCGATTTTTAACTTTTCGTCATACTCCAAATATACGAAATTTAAGAATGGTGATACATCTTAGCGTAATGAATTAATCCCGCGGCGGAAGCATGTGGATTCAATTTCTACATGTTCAATACTTTTGAACTTGTCAAGATTTTTATTAACATAAGAATATTCATTCAACGCTAATATCCTCTTGGAACTATCTTTATAGGTCTAGATACCATATAGATGTATTATTCTTCTCCTAAGTCTTCCATCATTCAAAATGATCAATATGTCCCTTACACATAAGACTAGTAACACTATATTACTCCCACTAAACACCATGTATAAACAGAACTACTCGACAATTCGAAAAAAGTTTATCACATGATCAACACATACAATTCAACTCCTTAACTCCTACTTAAAACTTTTGCTTAAGTTTTCATCCTACGTTAGGATATTTGTGATTTTCAAAAACCTTATGCTAGATGATTTTAAAATCCAACTGTCAAATTATATCCAAATTCAATGAGGCGTTGTTGTTGCGTGCAAAACCCTTTGCCACCAACCAACCAAGCTAAATAAACATTTTCATGTTTATGCTCATTTTGGACTTTTGTGGAGTTGAAACTAGATAAAGCATCTTAATATGTTACAGGTTTGTTACTTTCAAAAATAACATTACTCCGGTCCACTTTTTATTTCGAAGAAATAATTACTGATTTGGATCAAGAAGGTACATCTTCCTACGTCTTATTCTCAGTTTGTGGCTCTTGAACATTTTCTCCCACTCTGTGTTTAAGAAATACTCCTCATTTCTTTAATAGACAGCATTACGAGCCAGAAACCCTTTGTTCTCGTGATTTTGTAGGAAAAATAAGCACATGTTTACTATCGAAATAAGCTACAATTTAGGTACCATGCCTAACCATATCTCATATGAAAAGTAGATGATTGCTTTAATCATATTTTATTTTAGTGGAAAATTTAAATGGCAGACAAATTTTATAACAGAAACTACCTCTAACTGTAATGTAAAGATTTTGTTGAACCATATAGATATATATATGTTTGTGTTTTGATGATGTCAAGAGTGCTTTATATTCTATATACTCGTTGCGCGTAATTATTTGTTTAGTATTTTAGATTGGACTTACTAATCGCAAGCATTAAAGAATTGTGATGGAAGTATACAAGAACATGTCAAGATCAAGCCCTCAATCAAGGTTCAATATATTACAAGATATTGAAGAATTATTCAAGCATTTATGAGAAGATGAAGCTCATTTAAAGATTGATCAAGCTTGAATGATGAAGTAGCCTACACTCGAAGATCTTCTAAGAAGATTAGAATAGCGTAGTGATGTGACCATTATTTGCGCACATTTAGTCCCCTAATTGAGCCTATTTTGCATACTATTATAGCATTTCATGGCCATTTTATCCGTCAAAACCTTCCTATTTGCTTTTCTATCGCATTTCATATGTTTTGTAGAAAAGGAGATAATAAGGCGAAAATTCCCGTCTTTCGTGCATATTTGGAAGCTTATTGATGATATTAGATGGACTAGTATAAAGAGGAGGCAAGAATGATGACCAAAGATGTAGGAATAAAGTGTATACAGAAGGATCAAAGGGTTAAAAGTAAGAATGACGAGAGGGAAGGCATTACAAGAAGAAATCGCTGGAAAACCGAACCAAGAGTTGCTCCTTTGGCTCTGAAAATATGCTAGATGGAACGGCGTCGAAAAATCAAGTGATCTAGGCTTTTGAATCACTCCAATAGGAGTCCGGATGAGAAAATGACGCCCGTTTTACAATCCGAGCTCAAGATACAGCTCAACCCGCTCGGGTCAAATTCAACCCGCTCTGGTTGAAGCCCAGGACGCCCATATTTCGCTCGGGACGAGCGTATTCCTGGACAGAAAACTTTTCCTTTCTACGTGAACTACAATCCGTGCGTCTTCTCCCAAATCCGCCCGGATTGCATCTTCAGAATCCGCCCGTCTTCTCCCAAATCCGCCCGGATTGCATTTTCAGAATCCGCCCGGATTCTCTTGAATCTGCCAGGATTCCATCGCCAGAATCCGCCCGTCCCGTCCTTAATCCGCCCGGATTCCAGCCCAGCGCATTTTCGTCTTCTTCAAGCCTCAAAGAAAGACGCCCTTCCTTCAAGAAATACCGGAGTCTCCCTGCTCAAATCTCAAAAGTGTAATTACTAGTTTAGCCCTTAGTTAACCCTAATGCATCCACCTAATTTCCACTATAAATACCCCATTTGTAATAATCCTTTGAGATAAGTTTTTAGAGTAGAAAATCCTTCTTTAGATTAGATTAGGAGTAGATTAGAATAGATTACTCTTTAATCTTTCCCCAAATTACACATTAATCTCTCCTTAATTATTGTTTAAGTTTATTATTCAAGTTTATTATTGGGTAATTGAAGATTATTGGGTTATTATTGGAAGATTGACAACCTTCCATCAATCATCAATTTCTTCTTTTATTCTTTGCATTATTATTTTGGAATCCCCATAGGTATAATTCTCTTAATCCTTGTCTCAATTATTGTTAATCTTTCTTACTTGTTCATCATGTTTTACCTTGTTAATATGATTGACAACCTTGTTAACATGCTAAACTTGATAATGAATGAGTAGTCTCTTAGCTAGGATTAGTGGGTAATTAGGGAAAACCAACATGGGATTGATTCATGCTTAATCTAATATGTTCACATGATTAAATTGCTTGCTTGTTGTGATGTCAACTTTATGCACATGTTATGTTTGATGAAATGCTAAGCCTATGAATCCTTGCATTTACCACCATCTCTTATCTACTCAACTTGACTTGTAAGATATAAACCAACTGGAGTCTTGTTAGACCATGCATAGAAGTTGAATAGGAGGAAAGTAAGTCGACTTGTAGGTGTTGTACAATCTAATCGATTCGGCTCCGAGACCCAACCCTTCCTATGAACCGTAAGACATAAACCAACTCGGTTCCTCCACAACATTAATTGCTTGCAACTTTGTAAACATGTTTGTATGATCAACACCATGAATCCCCTATGACCCCATGATATCCTAGCACCTTTAATCATTTGTTTACATCTCTTAGTTCATTGTTTGCTTATTTATTGCTTTTATTAGATTAGAACACAACTACAAACCCCAACCAAATTGTGACACTAGCATGAATTGAGGTAGATAGACTTAGAACCCAAAGCACACCGTCCCATGGATCGACCTCGACTTACCGCTAACTAGTAGTTTGTTGAGTATTATAAATGTGTTTGATTGGATGTGACCCGACGACATCACTCACCGATCAAAATGGCGCCGTTGCCGGGGACGGTGCTATGTGATTAAGTTCTTACTTGTTTGTTTATTTTAATTGTGCTTTCACCTTGAGGAACTTGTTCCTCAAGGATTGTTCTTACCGTTTTTGTGTAGTTCCCATGTTTGTAGTTGTATCTTTATCTTGGCTATAATGATGACCCAAGACTTGGTACATGGAGTATGTGGTGGATCTTTTGAGTATGACTATGGGTATGGGGAGTTTGAGGAGCAAGTCAACACAAACTTACCTTACACCTCATACAATGAAAATCCTAACTACTACCCCAACTTTGCCCACCAAAATCACCACATCCAATACCCACAACAACCAACCACTCAAAACTCACTTTACAACCAATTCCAAATGCCACAATACAACCACTTTCACACCTACCCACAACAAGAAGATGAATCCATTCAAAATGTGATTCTCCAAATGATAGAAGATCAACAAAACTTCTTCAAACAAATGCTAGAAGAGAGCCAAAGAAGGGACATTGTTCTTCAAGGCATTGTTACTCATGGTGAGGAGTTGGAAATTCAAATTGCCCAAATAAAAGAAACCCAACTAACTACCCCTCACCACTCTTTAGACATTGACCATGAATGTGAGTTTGAAGGAGTTACCTTTGATGAGAAGTGGGAAGAGCCAATCTCCTTGAGCTCTTGTGAGTATGAAAGTGTGGTATTTGATGATGAAGACATGAGGTTGAGTAAGCCAAATACTCTTAACCTTTGTGAGTATGAGGGTGTGTCATTTGAAGTGGATGTTGAGGTGTTGGAGAAAGAGTTTGTGAAGAGGAATGAAGCCCCTATCTATGATTCGTATGAAGATAGCGATGATGACGTGCCTAAGGAAGGAGCTTATGAAGAATACGTGTCTTACAAGGACCTTTGGAATAGGGGAGAGGAATGGACTTGTGATATCACCTTGCTTGAGGAGCCTATCCTTGAAGTATTTGAGATATCTTATTATGAAGATGAATGTCCCTTCCCTATTGTCCACGAAGACTACTTGGCAACTACCATGGAGCCAATGATTGTTGGAGAGGATATGGTGGACCTTTTTCAAAAGGTCAAAGCATCATACAAGGGGTACTTGGTGGAAAAACTCAAAGAGAAACTTGCACGTGAAGCTACTTGTGGAAATTTGGCACCCACAATGTCAACTTCTAAGGTATCCGGTCATCAATGTTATGAGAATTCTCCTTCGACTTTAGAAGGATTGAAAAACCCAAATGCTATCATCATCACAAAAATTGAAGGAGAAGGTGGTAAGTGGAAGTCTCCGGATGGAAATGAGCCATACTTCATACCTTATGTTGAAAAGAATCATGGGCCTATTGGTTTGAAGCACTTCAAAGGCTCAAGTGCTAAGGGTAAGGTGAAGAAGAGAATGGATGACAAGCTCCCTTGGCCAAGCTTCATATTGAATTGGAACAAACCGTATTCATGCTTATTTGAGGATTGTGCTCAAGCCTTTGACCGGTTATTGAGAGCATTAAGCAACATGGACAAGATCAATAACCATGGCATCAAGTAATGAGTTTGGTGGAGTCCTCCCTCAAACCACCATTTGTAAGATACCCTTTCCCTTGACCTTGCATATACATTTAGCTTACATTTGTATTATATTTCATATTGTATTTACATTAGTGAGTTCATATAGTATAGTTGCATTGTATATATCTCACATGATTCATGTAGATAGTTGCATATAGATTAGAATTCATGCATAGTCACTAATGACCAATCCTATTCTTTTCTACACTAGAAATAGTGTTCAAATCGGTTTGGGGAGGTTTGATCATAGGTGACTTAAGCATTTATCATGCATCATCTAGTATAGATTAGTTTGCATTCATTTGTTATATATGTCATATAGAATTGCATTTAGTTAGAGCATGCATTCATTCATATCATATCATTGCATTTGTACTTTATTTCAAAAAAATCAAAAATTCAAAAACATGTATTTTCTTTTTATTCCTACTCCTACATGTACATTGAGGACAATGTCCAAAATAAAGTGGGGGATGGGAATTTATATTCCAAAATACATAAAAATTGAAAAAATTTTAAAAATCACAAAAATATGTCTTTTAATTTCATAAAAACAAAAACCATAAAAATTTGAAAAATTTAAAAATCCAAAAACAAGTTCATTTCCTTTCTAGTGTAGTCATGTATATATTATTGTATATATTGTGTTTGTTCATCCTTGTTCACATTGATTGACTACGCCACATCCGAGACATGAGGATATTGAAGACCGCATGGTATGATCTTTCCAATCTCCTTTTTCCTCTTTATGTTAATGACTATGTGGCTTTATTTTGATTGATGCGGTAAAAACAATGTGAACTTAGGACTTGCATTTAGTTTATATGACATATTAGCTGGTAGAATCATTTGCATTAGGTTGTATATATGCTAGTTGCATCATGGCATGTAGTTTGCATGGTTAGAAAAATGTTGTGAAACCGTCTACTTGGGAACCTTGACAAGTGTATATAGGCCCTAGTAGATGTTTTTTCTTCTTAAGACTTTGCTTGTTAGAATACTTGTAAAACACCCTAGGATGTGTCATGCTAGTATCCTTTGACCCATGGATTAAGGCCTAGTCAAGAGTACCTTATGGTGTGATAACTCCTTGGCTACCGTTTATTCCAAGGTGACCCTTGAAACCATGCATCCATCATCCATGTTCTACCACATTTTTGTCATCAAAGGGAATGGGCATAAAAAGAAATCAATTTGAGTTCAATGAAATGAAAAGTAAAAGAAGGTTTGGAAAAAAAAATGCATCAAATGAAAAGAGGAGCAAAAATAGAACTCCTAAAGCTTCAAATATAAGCCACCCTCACTACATATTGGGTGACTTTGAAAAAGTTCAAAAAAAATGCAAAAAGTTGAAAAGTTGTCAAGTGTTGAAATGCCAAAAATTAAAAGAAATGGCAAAAAGAAAGTGTTCTCAAATGTCAAATGCCACATGAAATTGGGGGGAAAACAAAAACAAAAGCAAACTCCCAAAATGAAACTCAAATATCTATTGATCCCTTTATCCATCGTATCCATTTTTGTGCATGGTAGAGCGGGGACGACCCTTCTTCTTGTCTAGGCAAGAGGGGGAATTCCGCGATCCTCCAGTGTTTCTAACACCATAGGGAGTCTATTCTTGACAAAAGCATTTAACGATTGAGGACAAAGGTACCCTAGCTTGACACAATTTGGAGGTGATTTAATGGTATGCTTCTAGGCTTAGTAGTTTGAAGAAATTGCATCTATGAAGGAGTGTATACCCTTAAATTGATTCCCTTGTAGATAATTTCCGCCACTTGATGAGGAAGTGGCTATTCCTTTTGTAGATGCATCCATTACTTGATTTTGTGTGCTTAATGTTTGGATGTGTCGCCATTTTGGCAAGACCCACCTTGCCTTGCAAGAAGGAATCCTACCTCATGGTTGTCTTGTTGTGAGTTGAAGGGGCGGAGTGAGACCCGCTAATTGTCTCATATCGGCTATATTAGTAGGTTAGTTTAAATAAAGGTCTAGTTTTTGTCACCTCTTTACTCGGGACGAGTAAAGGTTCGGTTTGGGGATATTTGATGTGACCATTATTTGCGCACATTTAGTCCCCTAATTGAGCCTATTTTGCATACTATTATAGCATTTCATGGCCATTTTATCCGTCAAAACCTTCCTATTTGCTTTTCTATCGCATTTCATATGTTTTGTAGAAAAGGAGATAATAAGGCGGAAATTCCCGTCTTTCGTGCATATTTGGAAGCTTATTGATGATATTAGATGGACTAGTATAAAGAGGAGGCAAGAATGATGACCAAAGATGTAGGAATAAAGTGTATATAGAAGGATCAAAGGGTTAAAAGTAAGAATGACGAGAGGGAAGGCATTAAAAGAAGAAATCGCTGGAAAACCGAATCAATAGTTGCTCCGTTGGCTCTGAAAATATGCTAGATGGAACGGCGTCGAAAAATCAAGTGATCTAGGCTTTTGAATCACTCCAATAGGAGTCCGGATGAGAAAATGACGCCCGTTTTACAATCCGAGCTCAAGATACAGCTCAACCCGCTCGGGTCAAATTCAACCCGCTCGGGTTGAAGCCCAGGACGCCCATATTTCGCTCGGGACGAGCGTATTCCTGGACAGAAAACTTTTCCTTTCTACGTGAACTACAATCCGTGCGTCTTCTCCCAAATCCGCCCGGATTGCATCTTCAGAATCCGCCCGTCTTCTCCCAAATCCGCCCGGATTGCATTTTCAGAATCCGCCCGGATTCTCTTGAATCCGCCCGGATTCCATCGCCAGAATCCGCCCGTCCCGACCTTAATCCGCCCGGATTCCAGCCCAGCGCATTTTCATCTTCTTCAAGCCTCAAAGAATGACGCCCTTCCTTCAAGAAATACCGGAGTCTCCCTGCTCAAATCTCAAAAGTGTAATTACTAGTTTATCCCTTAGTTAACCCTAATGCATCCACCTAATTTCCACTATAAATACCCCATTTGTAATAATCCTTTGAGACAAGTTTTTAGAGTAGAAAATCCTTCTTTAGATTAGATTAGGAGTAGATTAGAATAGATTACTCTTTAATCTTTCCACAAATTACACATTAATCTCTCCTTAATTATTGTTCAAGTTTATTATTCAAGTTTATTATTGGGTAATTGAAGATTATTAGGTTATTATTGGAAGATTGACAACCTTCCATCAATCATCAAGTTCTTCTTTTATTCTTTGCATTATTATTTTGGAATCCCCATAGGTATAATTCTCTTAATCCTTGTCTCAATTATTGTTAATCTTTCTTACTTGTTCATCATGTTTTACCTTGTTAATATGATTGACAACCTTGTTAACATGCTAAACTTGATAATGAATGAGTAGTCTCTTAGCTAGGATTAGTGGGTAATTAGGGAAAACCAACATGGGATTGATTCATGCTTAATCTAATATGTTCACATGATTAAATTGCTTGCTTGTTGTGATGTCAACTTTATGCACATGTTATGTTTGATGAAATGCTAAGCCTATGAATCCTTGCATTTACCACCATCTCTTATCTACTCAACTTGACTTGTAAGATATAAACCAACTGGAGTCTTGTTAGACCATGCATAGAAGTTGAATAGGAGGAAAGTAAGTCGACTTGTAGGTGTTGTACAATCTAATCGATTCGGCTCCGGGACCCAACCCTTCCTATGAACCGTAAGACATAAACCAACTCGGTTCCTCCACAACATTAATTGCTTGCAACTTTGTAAACATGTTTGTATGATCAACACCATGAATCCCCTATGACCCCATGATATCCTAGCACCTTTAATCATTTGTTTACATCTCTTAGTTCATTGTTTGCTTGTTTATTGCTTTTATTAGATTAGAACACAACTACAAACCCCAACCAAATTGTGACACTAGCATGAATTGAGGTAGATAGACTTAGAACCCAAAGCACACCGTCCCATGGATCGACCTCGACTTACCGCTAACTAGTAGTTTGTTGAGTATTATAAATGTGTTTGATTGGATGTGACCCGACGACATCACTCACCGATCAAAATGGCGCCGTTGCCGGGGACGGTGCTATGTGATTAAGTTCTTACTTGTTTGTTTATTTTAATTGTGCTTTCACCTTGAGGAACTTGTTCCTCAAGGATTGTTCTTACCGTTTTTGTGTAGTTCCCATGTTTGTAGTTGTATCTTTATCTTGGCTATAATGATGACCCAAGACTTGGTACATGGAGTATGTGGTGGATCTTTTGAGTATGACTATGGGTATGGGGAGTTTGAGGAGCAAGTCAACACAAACTTACCTTACACCTCATACAATGAAAATCCTAACTACTACCCCAACTTTGCCTACCAAAATCACCACATCCAATACCCACAACAACCAACCACCCAAAACTCACTTTACAACCAATTCCAAATGCCACAATACAACCACTTTCACACCTACCCACAACAAGAAGATGAATCCATTCAAAATGTGATTCTCCAAATGATGGGAGATCAACAAAACTTCTTCAAACAAATGCTAGAAGAGAGCCAAAGAAGGGACATTGTTCTTCAAGACATTGTTACTCATGGTGAGGAGTTGGAAATTCAAATTGCCCAAATAAAAGAAACCCAACTAACTACCCCTCACCACTCTTTAGACATTGACCATGAATGTGAGTTTGAAGGAGTTACCTTTGATGAGAAGTGGGAAGAGCCAATCTCCTTGAGCTCTTATGAGTATGAATGTGTGGTATTTGATGATGAAGACATGAGGTTGAGTAAGCCAAATACTCTTAACCTTTGTGAGTATGAGGGTGTGTCATTTGAAGTGGATGTTGAGGTGTTGGAGAAAGAGTTTGTGAAGAAGAATGAAGCCCCTATCTATGATTCGTATGAAGATAGCGATGATGACGTGCCTAAGGAAGGAGCTTATGAAGAATACGTGTCTTACAAGGACCTTTGGAATAGGGGAGAGGAATGGACTTGTGATATCACCTTGCTTGAGGAGCCTATCCTTGAAGTATTTGAGATATCTTATTATGAAGATGAATGTCCCTTCCCTATTGTCCACGAAGACTACTTGGCAACTACCATGGAGCCAATGATTGTTGGAGAGGATATGGTGGACCTTTTTCAAAAGGTCAAAGCATCATACAAGGGGTACTTGGTGGAAAAACTCAAAGAGAAACTTGCACGTGAAGCTACTTGTGGAAATTTGGCACCCACAATGTCAACTTCTAAGGTATCCGGTCATCAATGTTATGAGAATTCTCCTTCGACTTTAGAAGGATTGAAAAACCCAAATGCTATCATCATCACAAAAATTGAAGGAGAAGGTGGTAAGTGGAAGTCTCCGGATGGAAATGAGCCATACTTCATACCTTATGTTGAAAAGAATCATGGGCCTATTGGTTTGAAGCACTTCAAAGGCTCAAGTGCTAAGGGTAAGGTGAAGAAGAGAATGGATGACAAGCTCCCTTGGCCAAGCTTCATATTGAATTGGAACAAACCGTATTCATGCTTATTTGAGGATTGTGCTCAAGCCTTTGACCGGTTATTGAGAGCATTAAGCAACATGGACAAGATCAATAACCATGGCATCAAGTAATGAGTTTGGTGGAGTCCTCCCTCAAACCACCATTTGTAAGATACCCTTTCCCTTGACCTTGCATATACATTTAGCTTACATTTGTATTATATTTCATATTGCATTTACATTAGTGAGTTCATATAGTATAGTTGCATTGTATATATCTCACATGATTCATGTAGATAGTTGCATATAGATTAGAATTCATGCATAGTCACTAATGACCAATCCTATTCTTTTCTACACTAGAAATAGTGTTCAAATCGGTTTGGGGAGGTTTGATCATAGGTGACTTAAGCATTTATCATGCATCATCTAGTGTAGATTAGTTTGCATTCATTTGTTATATATGTCATATAGAATTGCATTTAGTTAGAGCATGCATTCATTCATATCATATCATTGCATTTGTACTTTATTTCAAAAAAATCAAAAATTCAAAAACATGTATTTTCTTTTTATTCCTACTCCTACATGTACATTGAGGACAATGTCCAAAATAAAGTGGGGGATGGGAATTTATATTCCAAAATACATAAAAATTGAAAAATTTTTAAAAATCACAAAAATATGTCTATAAATTTCATAAAAACAAAAACCATAAAAATTTGAAAAATTTAAAAATCCAAAAACAAGTTCATTTCCTTTGTAGTGTAGTCATGTATATATTATTGTATATATTGTGTTTGTTCATCCTTGTTCACATTGATTGACTACGCCACATCCGAGACATGAGGATATTGAAGACCGCATGGTATGATCTTTCCAATATCATTTTTCCTCTTTATGTTAATGACTATGTGGCTTTATTTTGATTGATGCGGTAAAAACAATGTGAACTTAGGACTTGCATTTAGTTTATATGACATATTAGCTGGTAGAATCATTTGCATTAGGTTGTATATATGCTAGTTGCATCATGGCATGTAGTTTGCATGGTTAGAAAAATGTTGCGAAACCGTCTACTTGGGAACCTTGACAAGTGTATATAGGCCCTAGTAGATGTTTTTTCTTCTTAAGACTTTGCTTGTTAGAACACTTGTAAAACACCCTAGGATGTGTCATGCTAGTATCCTTTGACCCATGGATTAAGGCCTAGTCAAGAGTACCTTATGGTGTGATAACTCCTTGGCTACCGTTTATTCCAAGGTGACCCTTGAAACCATGCATCCATCATCCATGTTCTACCACATTTTTGTCATCAAAGGGAATGGGCATAAAAAGAAATCAATTTGAGTTCAATGAAATGAAAAGTAAAAGAAGGTTTGGAAAAAAAAAAATGCATCAAATGAAAAGAGGAGCAAAAATAGAACTCCTAAAGCTTCAAATATAAGCCACCCTCACTACATATGGGGTGACTTTGAAAAAGTTCAAAAAAAATGCAAAAAGTTGAAAAGTTGTCAAGTGTTGAAATGCCAAAAATTAAAAGAAATGGCAAAAAGAAAGTGTTCTCAAATGTCAAATGCCACATGAAATTGGGGGGAAAACAAAAACAAAAGCAAACTCCCAAAATGAAACTCAAATATCTATTGATCCCTTTATCCATCGTATCCATTTTTGTGCATGGTAGAGCGGGGACGACCCTTCTTCTTGTCTAGGCAAGAGGGGGAATTCCGCGATCCTCCAGTGTTTCTAACACCATAGGGAGTCTATTCTTGACAAAAGCATTTAACGATTGAGGACAAAGGTACCCTAGCTTGACACAATTTGGAGGTGATTTAATGGTATGCTTCTAGGCTTAGTAGTTTGAAGAAATTGCATCTATGAAGGAGTGTATACCCTTAAATTGATTCCCTTGTAGATAATTTCCGCCACTTGATGAGGAAGTGGCTATTCCTTTTGTAGATGCATCCATTACTTGATTTTGTGTGCTTAATGTTTGGATGTGTCGCCATTTTGGCAAGACCCACCTTGCCTTGCAAGAAGGCATCCTACCTCATGGTTGTCTTGTTGTGAGTTGAAGGGGCGGAGTGAGACCCGCTAATTGTCTCATATCGGCTATATTAGTAGGTTAGTTTAAATAAAGGTCTAGTTTTTGTCACCTCTTTACTCGGGACGAGTAAAGGTTCGGTTTGGGGATATTTGATGTGACCATTATTTGCGCACATTTAGTCCCCTAATTGAGCCTATTTTGCATACTATTATAGCATTTCATGGCCATTTTATCCGTCAAAACCTTCCTATTTGCTTTTCTATCGCATTTCATATGTTTTGTAGAAAAGGAGATAATAAGGCGGAAATTACCGTCTTTCGTGCATATTTGGAAGCTTATTGATGATATTAGATGGACTAGTATAAAGAGGAGGCAAGAATGATGACCAAAGATGTAGGAATAAAGTGTATATAGAAGGATCAAAGGGTTAAAAGTAAGAATGACGAGAGGGAAGGCATTAAAAGAAGAAATCGCTGGAAAACCGAATCAATAGTTGCTCCGTTGGCTCTGAAAATATGCTAGATGGAACGGCGTCGAAAAATCAAGTGATCTAGGCTTTTGAATCACTCCAATAGGAGTCCGGATGAGAAAATGACGCCCGTTTTACAATCCGAGCTCAAGATACAGCTCAACCCGCTCGGGTCAAATTCAACCCGCTCGGGTTGAAGCCCAGGACGCCCATATTTCGCTCGGGACGAGCGTATTCCTGGACAGAAAACTTTTCCTTTCTACGTGAACTACAATCCGTGCGTCTTCTCCCAAATCCGCCCGGATTGCATCTTCAGAATCCGCCCGTCTTCTCCCAAATCCGCCCGGATTGCATTTTCAGAATCCGCCCGGATTCTCTTGAATCCGCCCGGATTCTCTTGAATCCGCCCGGATTCTCTTGAATCCGCCCGGATTCCATCCCCAGAATCCGCCCGTCCCGACCTTAATCCGCCCGGATTCCAGCCCAGCGCATTTTCAACTTCTTCAAGCCTCAAAGAATGACGCCCTTCCTTCAAGAAATACCGGAGTCTCCCTGCTCAAATCTCAAAAGTGTAATTACTAGTTTATCCCTTAGTTAACCCTAATGCATCCACCTAATTTCCACTATAAATACCCCATTTGTAATAATCCTTTGAGACAAGTTTTTAGAGTAGAAAATCCTTCTTTAGATTAGATTAGGAGGAGATTAGAATAGATTACTCTTTAATCTTTCCACAAATTACACATTAATCTCTCCTTAATTATTGTTCAAGTTTATTATTCAAGTTTATTATTGGGTAATTGAAGATTATTAGGTTATTATTGGAAGATTGACAACCTTCCATCAATCATCAAGTTCTTCTTTTATTCTTTGCATTATTATTTTGGAATCCCCATAGGTATAATTCTCTTAATCCTTGTCTCAATTATTGTTAATCTTTCTTACTTGTTCATCATGTTTTACCTTGTTAATATGATTGACAACCTTGTTAACATGCTAAACTTGATAATGAATGAGTAGTCTCTTAGCTAGGATTAGTGGGTAATTAGGGAAAACCAACATGGGATTGATTCATGCTTAATCTAATATGTTCACATGATTAAATTGCTTGCTTGTTGTGATGTCAACTTTATGCACATGTTATGTTTGATGAAATGCTAAGCCTATGAATCCTTGCATTTACCACCATCTCTTATCTACTCAACTTGACTTGTAAGATATAAACCAACTGGAGTCTTGTTAGACCATGCATAGAAGTTGAATAGGAGGAAAGTAAGTCGACTTGTAGGTGTTGTACAATCTAATCGATTCGGCTCCGGGACCCAACCCTTCCTATGAACCGTAAGACATAAACCAACTCGGTTCCTCCACAACATTAATTGCTTGCAACTTTGTAAACATGTTTGTATGATCAACACCATGAATCCCCTATGACCCCATGATATCCTAGCACCTTTAATCATTTGTTTACATCTCTTAGTTCATTGTTTGCTTGTTTATTGCTTTTATTAGATTAGAACACAACTACAAACCCCAACCAAATTGTGACACTAGCATGAATTGAGGTAGATAGACTTAGAACCCAAAGCACACCGTCCCATGGATCGACCTCCACTTACCGCTAACTAGTAGTTTGTTGAGTATTATAAATGTGTTTGATTGGATGTGGCCCGACGACATCACTCACCGATCACGTAGGTGATTATCTTGTAATGGTAACGTAACAATGCACTTTTTATATTGGTAAATTTATAGCCTCACAGCTTTAACGTTGCTTATATAAGAGCTCAATGTTATAGCTCTTCTACTATAACATTGAGACGTGAGGTTTATATTATGCACGACAAAAATAGTTTTTAAATTGTTTTTGGAAAACCGTTTTAAATGTTTTAGTAAAAATATTTGTTTTACAAGGGAGCTTATTTTAATATTGAGTATGGTTTTACTATGAGCTTATAATTAGTAATTTTGATTGAATCAACTTATGAGTTGAGGCATCTTGCTAATTAGGGTTTCTAGTTTCTAAATACTCTAAAAAACCCTAAACTTAATTTATCTTACCTAGGGTTTTCGTGAAAAAGGATTGGCCTTATGAGTCATTTCTTCCTTGATACATGGTTCCCTTTGTACAAGTTAGGGTTTTATGTAAATCTTTATAATATTTGATTAGAGATTTAATATCTCTTTTATATTATTTTGATTTATTCTTTCCTAACTTATAAGATATTAATTTTGCAAAGATAGAAGGAAAAGATTGATTAAATCTTTAAAATAATATTTGATTAAAGATTTGTTATCTCTTTATTATTTGATTTATTCCTTTCTATCTTATAAAAATATTAGGGATGAATAGTGCAGCGTGAACAGTGTAGATACCTCATTTCTGCACCTCCCGCAAGCCACCCGATGATGATTGGGCCGCATGTTTGGTACACGGAACGATTTATGAAAATTCGTAAGTTTATCGTCAAGTGATAGCTCAAACATTTGTGTCTACCTCATAGTTGTCATCTGGGCGTCATTACGATCGTTTTGGCAGTAATTAGAGTACATTTGGAGTCCGGGTCAAAAACCGTCTTCATTTCCTAAAACCGTCAAATCCCGAGTCAAAGCAATGTGCTTGCCTACCTAATGTTAGGATGTCATAAAATGTTGAGATTATATCTCATTTTGAGTCTCATGTCACTTCTTTGGGCTAAACTTAAAGTTTACATTACAAAATGTGCATTTCATTTAGCTAAAATGACAACCCGGCCTTTAGGCCCGTTTTACGAGGTGATAACGACTTTTTTGGGTCAGGCCTATTTTCCAAAAAGTTCTATATCTCTTTCTTAGCTTTTCAGCGCCATCGAAATCACCTTATTCCGAGTCTTGTAGAGAAAGTTATGCCTAAAATACGACAGGCTGTCAAACGCGCTTTCTTGCGCAGGCGGAAATCGCTGGGAAAAGGACGCAGTAACTGTTGCGCCTCTTCCAAGGGACGCAGCACTGCTGCGCCTTTTCTCCAGGCTTTCTTTTTGTCCAAGTTTCCAAGTTTAACCTAAGTCGGTTATTTCCGGATCTTTCTCTCCTTTCCTAAACCCTAATTCCGTGATTAGTATAAATAGGGACCTTCGTTCCTTATATTTCTCACGCGAGTGTCCGCCCTTCTCTTCTCCCTTTGCATTCTAAGACCACACTCTTGCTTTTTGGCGTCTACGTGCTTGAACTTTCGACCACGTAAGCTCGGATCCTTCTGAGTACCAGCCTCGTTTTGCATGACCGACCAATTTTACCAACTTCACCTCAATCAACTTAATCAATTTTGTTCGTTTTCCTCTTGGAGGTCACTTTCATCGTACATTCGAGTCGAGCATCACTAAACGTTAACTTAGTTAATCTCGTTTCGTCAAACATGTAAGTCTGAGGGTGTAAATCCCATCTTTTATTATTGTACATTATTTTTGTAATCATTATTGTAAGGTTTACGTCGAAAATATATTCAAAACCGATTTATAAAACCTTTATTCGAACCCTTTTTAACGGATTAATGGGAGACAGATGTGGAGAAGGAACGCAGCAACTGATGCGCCTCTTCGAAGGGACACAGCACCTGCTGCGCCTCTTCCTGAGGCTGCCGCAGTTCCTGCTTTCCTTCTTCTTCCTTCGTCTTTTGTTCGTTCGTTTATTCTTTGCTTTGTCTTTGTTTGTTCTTATTTCATTAACACGATAATTTTAACATAATAATTTTAACATGTAAATCATTATTTATTTATCATCTTTTTAAATTCCCGACTTAAATCCCTTGTAATTCATATTTGCGGGTTTTCGTCATTAAATCAAATCCGGGTTTTAGAGATTCGATTCATCAATATCAAGTCTCTGAAATTCATATTTTGTATATTTTCATCTGTTAATTATCATCATCGTCATAATCAGTAATTTAGTTTAGCATTGATAACCTAGTTAACCTGTTTAATTTAATTCGTTATTAACCTTGTGATTAATCTTGTAATTAATTCGTTCTAATTAGTTTTATCTCATGTTTTATTGTTTTTATGACCAATTCACATGTAAATAATTCATTAAACCACTTCTATCCGAGTCAAATATTATTATCGATCATTTAAATCACCAATGAACATTAACGATATGCAATTCCGGCTTCACAGCCAGAATTCACCTCGAGAACATGCACGCAGTGAGCACTCACGCCTCTTCCAAAGGACGCAGTCTTTGCTTTGTTCGTTCCGGTTGAATTCTGCCCCTGAACTTCCGTTGTTGCTTTGACATAGTTATTAGTTTACGTATTAATATACTATTAATCGTTTTATCACCTAATAATCTGTTCGTTTATTTATTTTCTCTTTTCTTTTCTCAAACCATCCGTTTTAAATGTATTTTCGACGTAAATAAATTAACCCGTTGTAATTATTGTGATTTTCTTTATTGTATTTCTATTCTATTTTCTATTATTTATTGTTTGTATGCTCTCACATGCAATTAACTTAAATTCCTACCTCGACATTAATGCATGTTAAATTACATGTTCACCGACTTAGTTTAATCTTCACATGCTAGAATCAATTTAATGGATGTTGCATAGCATGCATATAACCTTCAACATATCAAGTATAGACGATTTTCCCTAATCATTAGTAGAGGCCGCTATCGAGGCGGGCGGGATTAGGTGTTCGATCAAAAGAACTTCCTAATACGTACCCTTACCCCTTACTCCAGATCTCTGTGAACATCCATGTTCATTGGCATCCACGACAGTCATTCTAGACATAGAATGCTAAGGATAACGAGTTCTTAGTGTTCATGTCACTACTTTGTGTCTTGACATGGCATGAGTTATTCGAACGGTTTCCAATTTTTCCACAATAAATTGGTGGCGACTACACAAATGCAAAGCTTGCTCGCTTTCTACCCGAGTGACCCCCGTGGGCCCGTGTCCACAGTTTGGCGAATCCGCTGGGGATAATACACTTACGTGTAGCCAAGGGTGAAACTTGAACAAGGTTAGGGAATATTTTGTACAAGACAATTGTCGGTTTTCATATCTCGGTCTTCCTAGATCATTTATTCGGCCTTCCTAGGCCCAACCCAGCCCATTCGACCAATCGTCCCATCTAGACGGTCCAAATTCATATTTGGGCCTAAGGATGGATAGCGTTGACGTCAACCATACCATGATACTTACTTCTGTTTGTATTAAAGGGCTTTTACTACTCGAGGGAATGGGCTAGGAACCGACCTTACTCATGTTTGGCACGGGCCTCTCCACAGACCCCGGGTTTGATTGTTCGGTATGGCAACCCACCTTTTAAACCAAAACCCTTTAAATGCACCCAGCATACCGTTATAATGCCTGCATATATGTATCATATACGTGATCACCATTTTTGTAAACAAAATTTTGTAAAATAAAATCCTTTTTGAAATTGTAAACATTTTCAAATTAGTGCAAAACAAGCCGAAACTCTGTCTAAATATCGAGTCAAAACTTCGGGCCTAATACCCATTTCAAAACCTGTAAAAAAAAATCCAAAAAAAAACAAAAAAAAAGAGTCCAAAAAAAAGGTCCAAAAAAAACGAAAAACCAAGAACGTCTTAATCAAAATATTTTAAAACCTTGTAAATGTGAATATGTAAATTCAATTGGGCTAAGTTAGAGTCAAAATTCAAACCGACTATATCCTAGTCAGAACTATGTCGAGTCATAAACCCGTCTTCCTTTACATTTTGGATCTTTTCAAAATTCAAGTCAAGTCCTAAGGCGTCACGCCGTCATTTTGGACCCCTACCCGAATTCAGTTAGGATCTAAACATTTCCACACCTCGACTCACACACTCGAGGCTAACACCTCGAGTCATTCAAAAATCCGTCTCTCGAATTCTCCTAATGACACGTTCGGGACACACATACTCGAACCTCGAGTCAAGTCTGTCTTAAAACACACGTCTTAGAATCAACATGTGTCTTCAATTCTGTCAATCAAGTCAACCACATAAATGTCACTCCGTCAAAGTCAACACTCGAGCCTAAAGTCAAAGTCAAACACCACGAGTCCAAACACGAGATGTCACTCACGACATTTCATGATTTCACAAGTCAAGAGTCTAGTTATCCCGTCTCGTCTTTCTATATTTTTCCTTCGTGTATCCTTTGTTTGTTGCCTTAGTTTGCGTGATTCCATGTCAAAACAAGTTGTAACGCGCGTCATTTCTTCTCGGTAGGAATTCTGCAATTTCCAATGAAAATGTTCAAGAACGTTTATCGGTCGTCGTCGAAGAACTAAGTACTGCAATCATTAAGCTTCAGGCCACCGTTGAAGACTTGAGCGCTCATGTCATCAATATAGAAAACCAAGTGGGCATAATGAAACCTTTACCATCTTCTCGCACCCCAAGGCCAGGTCATATCTTCGACACAACTCACCCACCTAAGAAGATCAATGAAGACAAGGGAGTCAACCTCTTGGAAACTCCACCCAGAAGGTCGGGACGAGCTAATAGGGAATTCGTTGTCTTCGGAACCACATATAAAGTAGCTCTACAAAGACTGGTTTCCTAAGGAAAACTTCATCCCATTGGTTCAACCCCGGACCCTGGAAAAATACTGCCTAGATGGAAGGGCAATTCATATTGTCAGTACCATCGGGGTAGGGGACACGATACGGAGGAATGCTTTTGTCTAAAGCATATTATTCAGGATATGATCGAGGATGGAAAGCTCCCAATGCCACCATTTGTTGAGCAATTTAATGGGACCGACCCTCTTGGGTCTAATATCACTAAACATGGTGGGGAATCATCCCTAGACTTTTCTCATCTCCTCAATCCTCGTGATGACGAAGAGATCAAAGCGCTGAAGGAGGACGATGTCCAAAGTGGAATGCTCATGCTTTCCAAAATAGAAGGAGCCATTGATAATCTAAACTCTCGGCTTTCCAACATGGGAAATCGACTTGCTGAAATGGGTAAGAAGCTTGAGACCCAACCTTTCAAGATGAAGAGTGTCCAGACAAACCCTCAACCTCATGGTCTCGAGGAGAAAACAAAAAGCGAGTGATTTATTCCTAGTTATTCTCATCCATGAATCAAAATCAATAAAGACAACCTCATGGAGCCTTCGTCAAAGAAATCAAACAACCCTCGCAGGCCATTCACAAATCTAGGCATACCTTATGCCTTAGCCTTGAACAAATTATCCTCTCTAGGTCTTCTTCAACCAATAGGACCTAGCTTAGACCCAGAAAAGAAATCTGAATTTTGGGATGGCAATTCGTATTGTCAATACCATAGGGGTAGGGGTCATGATACCGAAGATTGCTATAAACTCAAGCACGTCATACAAGATGGGGTTGAGGATGGTAGGATTGCTATCTCGCTCCTAACCTGTTCGCATACAGAAACTAAGCGACCTTACAGGGAGTTCAACATCGCAGATGATCAAGAAGATGAACGATCCACCAATAATTTGGTGAAAAGAAGGAAAACAGACTCTCAAATACTCAACAATCAAACAATCTGCATTACCGATGTGAAGTTTGTAGAACCTTCATCAGAAAAAGGAACTCAACCTCCAAGGTCATTCTCCAAGTTAGGTATGCCTTATGCGATCGCCTTTAAAATACTCTTTGCTAAAGGACTAGTCCAACCGATCGGTCCAACCCCAGACCCTAAGTACGAGAGGAGAGGTCGCTTTTGGGACGGCTCTCAATATTGCTTATTTCATAGGGGTAATGGACACGACACTGAAGAATATTCCAAGCTCAAAGATACCATCCATTATATGCTCAATCGTGGTAAGATATCGTTGTCGACCCTCAGTCCTTTTAAAGAAAAGAACGACCCACATGGGTGTCCTACTCTTCAAAGACAGGAAGGTCTCTTGGGCCTTTACCCTTATAGTACCCCAAACAATGAGGACAGGGTGCTCAAATCGTTCAACGACTAAGATCGGACGTTCAAGCTACCAGATGCTGAAAGAGGATTCTCTGAAGATAACAATGATGATTACGAGTCTAGATCTAAGATCGTGTCAAAGTCCGGGTCCGAGTCCGAGTCCGAGTCCGAGTCTTAGGCTTTCTTTCCCCAATTGTCATAGTGTCTTTCTTCGTGTCCATTTCCATTTCTAGTGACAATCTGGGGGCTATCCCACGAGTTACATGTCTTCTCGAGTCTCTGTTAAGTACATTCATTACTCATTTCAATAAAAATACACTTTTCATCCATATATTCTATCCTATATTATCTTTTATCCTTCTCCTGTGACAACAAGAATTGATTTGAGACCTTTTTAGTAAAAAAATAATAACGACAACGCATGACAGTCGATGTGAGTACACTTAAATGATGTTCCATTCCAAGTTGTAGAGGATCCGAAACTCCGTGTCCATTTTCCTTACCTATTCCATGTCTGGCAATAGAAACCTCACTACACTATAACCCTAGTTTAGGATGAGCATATCTTAAGAGATTCTAGGACGAATCCAGACCATCTCCCTTGTTAACGATCTATGATGGAAGGCAAGCCCATTCCCCACAATAAACAACCCGTGTTACTAAAGACCAACCCGTTTCACACCAAAGGTGCTAGTCTAACCCATATCCATGGTAGCAAGCAAATCCAAGACAATACGAGCCATGACCAAAGACAAAGGCCCAATCAAGAGAAACTGATCAATATCCAAGGCCGCGGTTATGCCCGTAATCCAAGACAAAAGAGTAAAAAGAAGAACGCTAAGTCAAGCAAGTCAATATCAATATCCAAAATCAAAGTTATCTTCAAAAACCTGAATCAAGTATCCGAGCAAAAGCCGAGATATATTCCAGACCAAGAATTTGAGTCTGAATCAAGAACGCCTATAAAATCAAATACTGAACGGAATAATGCTGATGTCTATATAGAATCAAGACATCGATGAAGATGGTCAGCTAGAACCCTCACTTAGCCTTTTACACATCACACACCCTAAGTCCTTCTTGAGACCGTTATAGGGAGATAGTTAGGAATTTTGAGAATCCTCTCAAGCTCGTCAAGTATACCCATCGTTTAGGGCCAAGACATGGAAATTTGAACCCACGTCATTTTAATCTAGCTTTATGTGCTCAAGCTACATCAAACCAAGAGACTACATTTACAAGCCACATTACAAGCCATAATCCCATCAAGCCTTAACTCCACAAAATCAAGCTCCAGAGATTTGCTCATCAAAGCCTTTTATTACCGAGCTCCACATTCCAAATATCCAATCCAGTTTCACCTTGACCAAAACACGGAGTCTTCAAATACATTGCTACCCAGAATGGGACATACCCATATCCATCCTTAGGGTCCACTAAGTGTGCTCACATGACAAGGAAATTTATACAAAATTAGTTATACCTCTTTGGTCTATGATCAAAGGGAGTTATCTCAAATCGATTCTTTGAGTCACCAAAGGAATATTACCCTCGTGACCCCTGCACTTTAAGGTCCTGACAACATAAGCTTAGGCACACACCTTAACTACGAGTATGGTTTGATTTCACTTACACAAGAAGGATACAACCACAACACCCAAATAAAATTAACCAAACCTCAGAACTACAATCTGGTTTGATTTCACTTCACGTGAATACGTAGGCAGTCCTCAAGGATACAACCGTCCCAACTTTCAACCTCAATTATCAACTTCCAACCTCAATTATCAATTATCAACCATCCCAATTATCAACTTCCAACCTCAATTATCAACTATCCCCAATTATCAACTTCCAACCTCAATTATCAATTTCCCTTTATGCTTCTTTACTGAGGGCTTCTTCTTGTCGCCCAGTCTTCTTCTTTTACCAAATTCCAGAGTCACCTTCTCATCCTGGGGGCTTCTCTTCCGAGATGCCACCCTTCCTTAACTCCTCTCTTATTTAAGTCTAGCTAGTTCTCGGTCCAGGCGATGATGAGGTCTTAGATCGATTCTCGAAGTTATTGTGCCTCAAGAAGAGTCTCTTTTATAGCAAGACAATGTCAAAAGATATCCAAGTAGACAGCTGACCATGGCTCATGCCTTTCATTTATATGCCTTCATCATTCTCTCAATTATTCTACCTCTTGGAACTGATACGCATTGTCACCCACACTTGGCTAGGGGTTGCGCATACATAGGCAAAGTCTGTCAAGGTCATCCCCTGTGTCGCGTCAAATTGGTCGGGACTAAATCTTTTCGGTAACTTATCGTTAGGAGCACCTAGACCAAAACACAATTTATAGCTTCACAAACAACTCTACAATTAGTAAAGAGGAAAGTAAAGGTCGGATCCCAAGGGACGGGAATTGAGATGAGATTTCTATTGAGACTAGTGGTGTCTTAGGGGTGTCACAATTTGGGTTGATGTAGAAGGTCACTAAACTATATAGCAATGAAAGTAAATACGCAAGATTAATTGAAAGGGTTGTAAACAATTGATTAAAAGCACTAGGGTGTCATGGGGTCATAGGGGATTCATGGGAATTGATCGTACAAACATGTTCTCAAATTATAAGCAAGCAATTATTGTTGTGATGGATTGAGTTGGGTTATATTTTACAATCCTAGGAAAGTTTGGGTCCCGGAGGCGAATCGATTAGATTGTACAACACCTACAAGTCGACTTAGTCTTCCCTACTCAACAACATGCATGGTCTAATAAGACTCGAGTTGGTTTATATCTTACAAGCCTCATTGAAAAGGTAGGTGATGGGTAAAAAATGCAAGGATTCATAGGCTCGCATTTCATCGAATATAACATGTGCATGAGTTGAGAACAAAACAAGCAAGTAAATAAACCATGAAAGCATATTAATTTAAGCATGAATCATTCCCCATGTTGGTTTCCCCTAATCACCCATTAACCCAAGATATGGAACTACTCACTCATTATCATGTTGAACATGCTAGCAAGGTGATGTGACCATAATTAGCGCATATTTAGCCCCCGAATTAGCCTTGTTCCCATGCTTTTTAGTGCATATTTGGGTCATTTCTTATCTTTAGTTTTTTGTTTTGCATATTCTTTGAGATTTTGATCCATTGGTAGGAAAGGAGTAAGAATCTTGCATTTTCATGGCAAAACAAGACTAAATTGATCGAATTCAATGACCAAGCATCAAGGAGAGACAAGATTAGAAGGCCTTTGTACATATGATAGTAGATGAGCAATGTTGAGAAAGGATCCTTGAGTCCACAAGGAAATCCCCAAAGAATTTATGAAGAAAAGGGAAGAAAAGAAGAAGAAGCCTTGCTGAGGCACAATCCGTGCGGATTGTCCCCAATCCGGCCGTCCTCCAGCTGCAGAATCCGTGCGGCTTTTCACAAAGACGCTCGGATCCCACCTCCACAATCCGCCCGGATTCTCTTGAATCCGCTCGGATTCCATCGCCAGAATCCGCCCGTCCCGACCTTAATCCGCCCGGATTCCAGCACAGCGCGATTTCCTCTTCTCCAAGCTACGAAGAAAGAAGCCCTTCCTTCGGAAAATACCGGCTCCTCCCTGCTCAATTTAAAAAGTGAAATTACTAGTTTAGCCCTTAGTTAACCCCAATGCATCCTCCCTAATTTCCACTATAAATACCCCATTAGTCTAATTAAAGGAGCATGTTCTTCTGATCAATAATTAGAGTATTTAATATCAATCAAATCTCTATTTAGTTTTGTAATCAACAATTAATCAAGTTCTAATACAAGTTTTATTTCCTTAATCTCTCTTTTGTTCATTCTTTATTTTGGGTAATTGAAGATTATTTGGGTTATTGTTGGGAGATTGACAACCTCTCAATCAAGCATTCAAGTACTTCTTTTACCTTTGCTTTATTATTGGAATCATTAGTAGGTATAATTCTCTTAATCCCTTTTTAATTATTGTTAATTACTTTCATTTATTCATCATGTTTCATATTGTTGGTATGATTGACAACCTTGCTAGCATGATCAACATGATTATGAGTGAGTAGTCTCTTAGCTAGGGTTAATGGGTGATTAGGGGAAACCAACATGGGGAATGATTCATGCTTAAATTAATATGCTTTCATGTTTTATTTGCTTGCTTGTTTTGATCTCAACTCATGCACATGTTATATTTGATGAAATGCTAAGCCTATGAATCCTTGCATTTACTGTCATCTTCTATCTTTTCAATGAGACTTGCAAGACATAACCCAACTCGAGTCTCATTAGACCATGCATGTTGTTGAGTAGGGAAGATTAAGTCGACTTGTAGGTGTTGTCCAATCTAATCGATTCGGCTCCGGGACCCAAACATTCCTAGGATTGTAAGATATAACCCAACTCAATCCATCACAACAATAATTGCTTGCTTATAATTTGAGAACATGTTTGTATGATCAATTGCCATGATTCCCCTATGATCCCATGACACCCTATTGCTTCTTAATCAATTGTTTACACCCCATTTAATTCATCATGCTAGTTTATTTTCATTGCTATTTTAGTTAGTGACCTTCTACATCAACCCAATTTGTGACACCCCCAAGACACCACTAGTTTCAATAGAAATCTCATTTCAATACCCGTCCCTTGGGATCCGATATTTACTTGCCTCTTTACTAATTGTAGAGTTGTTTGTGAAGCTATAAATTGTGTTTTGATTCGGACGTAACCCAACGACCACACCTTTAATTGTGAACACGAAACGGACCGATCAAAAATGGCGCCGTTGCCGGGGACGGTGTTCGTTTGATTTAGATTTCCTTTTTATTGTTATTAGTTGTGTCTTTCTTCGCCTTGGGGAAGTAAAACTCCTCAAGGTTTGTTCTAATTGTTTTCGAGTTGCTTGATATTTTGCATGTCTAGAATGTCACAAGGTGATTTGTTACCTTTTGACCGTGAAATCGAAAGAACCTTGACGAATAATAGGAGACTTGTTAGGAGGAATTTAAGAGGTATTAGTGAAGTTGTTCAACCAACTATTGAGTTCGTCAACCCTTTCGCAATAGAAGGAGAGGAGAACCCATTACACAATACCCCACAAAATCAACCTACAATGCCTAAATTCTCGTCGCACTCCGTACCCACCGAGGAGAACCTACCAAATGGTACTCCTACACCGCAACATCTAACCGGAAATTTTATTGCCAAGTCCGCTTTCATCCAATTAGTTGAAAGGAGCCAATTTGGGGGGATGCCTAGTGAAGACCCTCATTCTCATATGGAAACCTTTTGCGACTATTATGATGCAATCTCTCAAACGGGTGTGACTCAAGACCAAATTAGATGGGTCTTATTTCCTTTTTCTCTAATCGGCACCGCGAAGCAATGGTTGAAGGGCCTTGACAAGGCCACCCTCGGAATAGATTCTTGGAAGAAGTTGGCTCTAGCTTTCTACAAAAAATTCTACCCACCGGAGAAGACTAACATGCTAAGAGCTCAAATTACGGGTTTTAAGCAAAGGGATGAAGAATCTTTGTATGAAGCTTGGGAGCGGTTCAAGGGAATTTGTCGCTCATGTCCTCACCATGGACTTAGCGAATGGTTTTTGGTACAACAATTTTGGAATGGTCTATATGAGGATTCAAGGAACATTCTCAACATGGGATCAAATGGAATGTTCACCGAAGTTGATGACAATCAAACATGGAACAAGATTGAGGAAATGGCGGTCCATAACTCACAATATAGTAGACCTCGCAAGGCTACTAGAGGAGAAAAGCATGAAGTGGACTCCGTTACTCAATTGGGTGCTCAACTTAGTGCTCATATTGACACAATCAATTTGAAGTTTGAAAAAGCTATGGCTAGACTTGAAGAAGTCTCAAAATCACCAAAGCATCATGTTAATGCCATGACGGCATCCTCATCAATCCCAAGTGGGATATGTGAGAATTGTGGAACTTTGGGACATGACCAAGGTGAATGTAGGGGAACAAATGAACAAGTGAATGCTTTCCAAGCATACAAGAGTGGTACCCCTTATTCCAACTATTACAATGAAAACACCAAATTCCATCCAAATCTCTCATACAAAAGCCAAAATGTTCAAAACCTCAAACAACATACACTCCACCACCCATGAGAAACGAAAATCAAAGACCCTTGTACAATCAAAACCAAGGTTACCAAAATCCAAATCCATACAATCACCAAAATGACCAAGGTTTTGATGTCCAAAAAGCGGTCCTCCAAATGCAAAAGAATCAACAAGAATTTTTCACTCAAATGCAAAAAGATAGCCAAGCAAAGGAAACCACCATCAACAACATCCTAGCTCACACCAAGATGTTGGAAACACAATTGACTCAACTAGCATCTTCAAGCTCACAAAGACAAAAGGGGCAATTACCACCTCAAAGTAATCCCCCTAGACACGAAACGGTTAGTGCCATTCACTTGAGAAGTGGTACAAGGTATGAAGCACCAAGGAAGCAAGTAGAGAATGAAGTTGTGGAAGCTAGTGAAAAGGAAGAAATTGTGCAAAGCTCCAAAGATGGAGAATCATCAAAAGAAGAAAGTCCAAAGAAAATCGATGACAAGGTCAAGGAGAAGGAGCCCATTGTGATTAGACTTCCTTTTCCAAGTCGTCAAGCCAAGCCCAAATTTGATGACCAACTTGGAAAGTTCATGGAAATTGTGAAGAATTTGGAAGTCTCAATTCCTTTCACGGAATTAATCAATCACGTGCCGGCCTATGCGAAATACATGAAAGATATCCTCACAAAGAAGAAGTCGATCCGAAAGCTTGAGACTATCGCCTTCACTAAGGTGAGTAGTGCAATACTTCAAGGGAGTTCACCTCCAAAGCTAAAGGATCCGGGAAGCTTCTCAATACCGTGTACCATTGGCGACACAACGATCAACAAAGCCTTATGTGATCTAGGGGCTAGTGTGAGTGTCATGCCGTACTCGGTAAGTAAAAGGTTGAGGATGGGAGAGCTTAAATGCACCAACATCACACTCCAAATGGCCGATAGATCGACAAAGACACCATTAGGGATATGGGAAGATGTCCCCGTACGAATTGGGAAGTTTTTCATCCCGGTGGACTTTGTCATTGTTGATATGGAGGAAGATTCCAACATTCCAATCATTATAGGAAGACCTTTCCTACACACCGCGGGTGCGGTAATTGATGTGAAACATGGTGAGCTCACTCTAGAAGTGGGAGATGAAAGCATAACATTTAATCTTGACAAGACTATGAGAGCTCCATATTTGCATGAACTATGTTTGATGATTGATCATTATAGCCGAAAGGATGAAAGGAAGAAATCGGAACTCCAATGGAAGAAAAAAATTGAAGATGCTCCATTCAAAGAGCAAGTGAATTGTGACAAGGAGAGCTTGCAAAGCTCATCAAAATCAACCAAAGAAGAAGAGGATGGCCTCATTGGCCAAGAGAAGAATTTGGGAGAGTTGTCTCCATCAAATCAAGAGATTTTCAATGATCAACTTAATGAAGTTTGTGGTCTTTGGGACGACGAATTTGAAGGGATTTTTAATCCCTATATTGGTAATGTCATCGATCAAGACCGACAACAAGGGCCAAGGTCTATTGAAGGCCTCTACCATAATAATGAACAAGCTTTCGATTACTTTTTCAAGGTGTTGAGCAACATCAACAACACCTTGGACATGCCCCCTTGACATCTCATAAAGAATGAGAGTTTGGTGGAGTACTCCCTAAACCACCAATTGTAAATATTTCTAACTCCCTAACTCGTATTTCAATTCTTGTATTGCATTTTTGTCATATTTGGATTTTTATTTGCTTTGATCAAGATATTTGTCATGTTTGAGAGAAGTGAGGGAGGGACTAACAATCTCAAATTGATGTGTAGTGCTTTCGCTTAGTGTGGGGATGGCAATTGCCTAGGCTATCCATGCCTTAGTAGTGGCCCCCCAATGAAGAACACGAGATTTGAAGAAGAAGAATAGGAGGTTGATAAGGGATATGCATTGTGCACGGATGGAACTGAATCCGGGTACACAGGGGTAGAATCCGAGCGGATTCAAGAGAATCCGCCCGTCTTCATGCAATCCGAGCGTACTGGGTGGAAGACGCACGTCCCTATAAGCTGAAATTTTGAAAGATTTTTGACTGTAAGAGAATCCGGGCGTCCTGAACAGCAATCCGCCCGTCTCTGATAATCCGTCCGTCTTGGATAGAAGACGCCCGTCTTCTCTGCTGAGGAAAACAAGGAAAATTTCCTGGACTGAAATCCGTCCGTCTTCAGGCAAATCCGCCCATCCTGTATCAAGCAAATGCGAGCGTCTTCTTCTGAATCCGCCCGTCTTTAGGCGAGTTTTATCAAACCCAGAAAGTGCAGAATCCGCCCGTATTAGGCAGAATCCGCACGGATTGCCCCTGCAGTTCGAATTTTTTCAGTCTTTATAAAATCCCTCCCACCTTCATTCATTCATTCATTCATTCATTCATTCATAACACTACTTCAAAACATCAAAACTCTCATCCTCTCCATCATAAAAACAAAATCCCTCAACAACATTCACCAAAATCAAATCAAATCATCCTTCTAACAACAAATCAATCACTCCGTTTTCAATAAAAATCAAAACCAAGTACAAAATCTTCAACCTTTGAGTCGATTTTTGAATTCCTAAAGGCAAAGCCTTTCACCTTTAAATCGATTTGGGTACACTACAAATTGAAGATTTTTCATTCTTTTCTTGGTTAGTTCATCAATGGCAAGACTAAGGGAGCAACAAAGGCAACAAAGGCACCAAAGGCACTTTCGCAAAGGCAAAAGACTCTTCAAGCAAAGAAAGCATTGGCTATGGTGGTAGCAACACCAAACTTGGAAGTGCAACAACAACAACCCTCTATGGGAGCAACAACATCTTCTACTCCGGAAATCGATCAACTTTTGCAATATCCGGAGGTAACTTTTATTTCCAAAACCCATTGAGATACTTTTGCAAAGTTTGTTAGGAAATCAATTCAATCCACCAAATTTATTTGTGAAGACACCTTGGGAAAGTTGGGTGTCCTTGAGCAAACTAGAGCCTTTTTCAAAGCCATGGGGTTAGAGAAGTTGTTTGAATCAAAAGAATTGACATACCCCTCCCTTACCTTGGAATTTTTGAGTTCTTTGAAAGTCACCAAAGTTGAGAGTAGGGAGAATCTCGAGTTTCGTCTAGCTAATGTTAGTAGACGCATTTCCTTTAGGGAATTGAGTGAAATTTTGGGTCTTAGTGATGAACCAAGTTATTTTAAGAATTATGGAAAGTATGACCCCGACCCTCTTTGGGAGGCAATTTCCGGGAGTAAATTTGAGGACTTTCATGCGAGTCGTGCTCTTTTAGTCCACCATCCGGGCATAAGAGTATGGCACAAGGTCATAGGCTACACCATTATTGCAAGGAAAGATACCAACCATTTCACCAAACTTGATTTTATTCTTCTTGAATCGGCTTTGAACATTGGAAGAGTACACACCAAGCCTTTCAACTCTTTGAGGTTTTTGGTAGATAGATGGCTCAACATTGATTGTGGGAAGAAGGGCACTACTGTTATTGTCAATGGCGGCCTAGTCACTATCCTAGCTAAGTACTTTGATCCTAACTTCAATAAGGTTAACAAGTAAAAAGCAAAGGAGGGTGGTCATCTTGTTTATTTGCATACTATGATACACAAGTACAAGTGGGTTGCTCATAAACCTCTTGATACCATGTATGGATGGCTCACTAGTGAAGCTAGATCGTTCACCTTGCCTTCAAAGATTTGTCGTCTAAGCGTCCACCGGACCAATTATCTACTTCCCCTTTCTAAAGAGGCCGAGTATATTATTCAACAACAAAAGGGTGAACTTGAAATGCCCTCCTCTTCCATTGTCATACCACCTTACCCCTTTGAGTATCAAGAGTTCAAGCCGGAAGGAGTTGAAGCTAGAAATGATTATTTGACTCTTCTCATGCAAGCAATGCACAAGCAAGCCTTTGAGGATCGGAAAAATGCTTACTTGGCTCAATATCCACCCCTCCTACACTTAGCTAGGCAAGGACTACTTGACCCATCATGTCCTTTGCCTAGTTGGACGGATAGAGAAGTCCTATTTCTGGGTGCATCTAGGGTCGTTTCGGGTGACAATGAGGTTGTTGGTAATGAAGAAGTTGATGATAACATTGATGAGGAAGCAAGTGAAGAAGGAGAGAAGGATGGTGAAGAAGATGATGAGCAAGATGAGGAAGAAGATGAAGAGGCAAATGAAGAGGGAAGTGGCATTGAGACCACTTCTAATGAGGAAAGCGATAATGGTGATGATATGATGGAAGATTAGCAAGCCTTGGAGGCTCCTACCCTCTCATGGTTTGTTTATTTATCTCTTTGTTTTAATTATAATTTTGATCATTGTTGGAGTAGTCCTAGCACCATAGGGGACTCACACCTCAATACCATTGAGGTGTTCTCATTTTATTGTTCCCATTTTCAAAATCCAAAATGACAAATTAGTTTCATGCATTGCATAGTGTGTTCATGAACTACACCCATCCTTGGACATTAGCAATAGTGTCGAACTCGGTTTGGGGAAGTTAAGGCATAAACAACGGGAGGTAATCTAAATTATCCTCTCCGTCATAACAAAAACCATGCATCATGTAGTGTAGCTTAGTATAGATTGCATTTAGTATAGAAATCATGCATCCTCTTTGCATAATTTCCATCATTTTGGCCATTGAGGACAATGCCCATATTAGTGTGGGGATGGGAATTCTAACATTTAACTCTTATTCAAAAAATCCAAAAAAATTGAAAAATTTCGAAAATCATAAAAATTTGAAAATTGAAAAACCCAAAAACATGTTTATTTCCCTTTGTAGTATTGTATATATTGTGTTTGTTCTATCATTGTTCACATTGATTGACTACGCCACATCCGAGACATGAGGATAATGAAGACCGCATGGTATGATCTTTCCAATCTCCTTTTTTCTCTTTATGTTAATGACTATGTGGCTTTATTTTGATTGATGCGGTATAACAATGTGAACTTAGGACTTGCATTTAGTTTATATGTCATATTAGTTGATAGAATCACTTGCATTAGGATGTTTATATTAGTTGCATCATGGCATGTAGTTGCATGTTAGAAATGTTTTGAAAAATGCCTAACTAGGAACTTTGACAAGAGCAACTAAGCCATTACAAATACTTGTTCAACTTAAGACTTTGCCTACTAGAATGGTTGTAAAACACCCTAGATAGTGTCATACTAGTGTCTTTTGACACATGACCCAAGGCCTAGTCAAGGGTTTGCATGTGAGTCACCTATCCAACTCCGTGATGCGATGTGGACTTGGTTAACTTGTCTAGGTGACCTTGATTGACCTTGTGGTAAGGCAACCCAAAAATATTTTCTATCAATAAGCTTGAAGTGCTCATTTCAAAGAATTTTGTCATGTGAAAGTAATTTAGTGCCAAGGAACCTCAAATGTTATGAATTGTTGAATGTTGAGAAATTTAAGTTGTTTTGATGGAGGCGTACCACTTCGATGTGCTTTGGTGCGGGATCCATTGAATTGGGCCCCCACACGGTTGTGAATTCGGCCGCCTAGAGACAGAGTGACTATCACCCCGAAAAGCTATTGTCTAGAGGTTAACCGGTTGCCTAATAAGCGATTGGCGAAAGCAAAGGACACTAGCTCGGAAGGGACAAACCCCATCTTAAATTTTTATGTGAAAGTGAAATGAGGACAATTTTGAATACTAGTCATATCCACCCGTTGTGAATAAAGATTTGAGCATTTCATTCCCAAAAAGCCTTTTGTCAAGCCACTTGGTCGAGCTTGGGACGATCCATGACCATTACTTTTGTAGAGAATTCGAGACTTGTCATGTCATATGCTACTAGCATCATAGGGATCATCATTCCACCACCATCCGATCGCTCTTGACGAAAGCATTTGGAAATTGAGGACGAAAGTAGTCTAGTTTAACACCATTTGGAGGTGATTTAGTGCCATCCTCTTAGCCTTAGTAATTTGTTGAACTAGTATTTGTGAAGGATTACATGCTCTTAAATTTGTTCCTCTTTAGTGCCTCCGCCACTTGATGAGGAAGTGGCTATTCCTTTTGTAGATGCATCCATTATGTGATTTTGTGTGCTTAATGTTTGGATGTGTCGCCATTTTGGCAAGACCCACCTTGCCTTGCATGAAGGCATCCTACCTCATGGTTGTCTTGTTGTGAGTTGAAGGGGCGGAGTGAGACCCGCTAATTGTCTCATACCGGCTATGTTATTAGGTTAGTTTAAATAATGGTCCTAGTCTTTGTCACCTCTTTACTTGGGACGAGCAAAGGTTCGGTTTGGGGATATTTGATGTGACCATAATTAGCGCATATTTAGCCCCTGAATTAGCCTTGTTCCCATGCTTTTTAGTGCATATTTGGGTCATTTCTTATCTTTAGTTCTTTGTTTTGCATATTCTTTGAGATTTTGATCCCTTGGTAGGAAAGGAGTAAGAATCTTGCATTTTCATGGCAAAACAAGACTAAATTGATCGAATTCAATGACCAAGCATCAAGGAGAGACAAGATTAGAAGGCCTTTGTACATATGATAGTAGATGAGCAATGTTGAGAAAGGATCCTTGAGTCCCCAAGGAAATCCGTGCGGATTTTCCCCAATCCGGCCGTCCTCCAGCTGCAGAATCCGTGCGGCTTTCCACAATGACGCTCAGATCCCACCTCCACAATCCGCCCGGATTCTCTTGAATCCGCTCGGATTCCATCGCCAGAATCCGCCCGTCCCGACCTTAATCCGCCCGGATTCCAGCACAGCGTGATTTCCTCTTCTCCAAGCTACGAAGAAAGAAGCCCTTCCTTTGGAAAATACCGGCTCCTCTCTGCTCAATTTAAAAAGTGTAATTACTAGTTTAGCCCTTAGTTAACCCTAATGCATCCTCCCTAATTTCCACTATAAATACCCCATTAGTCTAATTAGAGGAGCATGTTCTTCTGATCAATAATTAGAGTAGTTAATATCAATCAAATCTCTCTTTAGTTTTGTAATCAACAATTAATCAAGTTCTAATACAAGTTTTATTTCCTTAATCTCTCTTTTGTTCATCCTTTATTTTGGGTAATTGAAGATTATTTGGGTTATTGTTGGGAGATTGACAACCTCTCAATCAAGCATTCAAGTACTTCTTTTATCTTTGCTTTATTATTGGAATCATTAGTAGGTATAATTATCTTAATCCCTTTTTAATTATTGTTAATTACTTTCATTTATTCATCATGTTTCATATTGTTGGTATGATTTACAACCTTGCTAGCATGATCAACATGATAATGAGTGAGTAGTCTCTTAGCTAGGGTTAATGGGTGATTAGGGGAAACCAACATGGGGAATGATTCATGCTTAAATTAATATGCTTTCATGTTTTATTTGCTTGCTTGTTTTGATCTCAACTCATGCACATGTTATATTTGATGAAATGCTAAGCCTATGAATCCTTGAATTTACTATCATCTTCTATCTTTTCAATGAGACTTGTAAGACATAACCCAACTCAAGTCTCATTAGACCATGCATGTTATTGAGTAGGGAAGATTAAGTCGACTTGTAGGTGTTGTACAATCTAATCGATTCGGCTCCGGGACCCAAACTTTCCTAGGATTGTAAGATATAACCCAACTCAATCCATCACAACAATAATTGCTTGCTTATAATTTGAGAACATGTTTGTATGATCAATTCCCATGATTCCCCTATGATCCCATGACACCCTAGTGCTTCTTATTCAATTGTTTACACCCCTTTTAATTCATCTTGCTAGTTTATTTTCATTGCTATTTTAGTTAGTGACCTTCTACATCAACCCAATTTGTGACACCCCCAAGACACCACTAGTTTCAATAGAAATCTCATTTCAATACCCGTCCCTTGGGATCGGACCTTTACTTGCCTCTTTACTAATTGTAGAGTTGTTTGTGAAGCTATAAATTGTGTTTTGATTCGGACGTGACCCAACGACCACACCTTTAATTGTGAACACGAAACGGACCGATCACAAGGTTGTCAATCATACCAACAAAGTGAAACATGATGAACAAATGAAAGTAATTAGCAATAATTAAAAAGGGATTAAGAGAATTATACCTACTAATGATTCCAATAATGAAGCAAAGAATAAAAGAAGTACTTGATGCTTGATTGAGAGGTTGTCAATCTCCCAATAATAACCCAAATAATCTTCAATTACCCAAAATAAAGGATGAACAAAAGAGAGATTAAGGAAATAAAACTTGTATTAAAACTTGATTAATTGTTGATTACAAAACTAAAGAGAGATTTGATTGATATTAGCTACTCTAAGAATTGATAAGAAGAACATGCTCTTCTAATTAGACTAATGAGGTATTTATAGTGGAAATTAGGTGGATGCATTAGGGTTAACTAAGGGCTTAAATGACGATTAAGTCCCTACTTAAGGATACGCCGGTATTTTCTGAAGGATGGGCATCTTTCTTGAAGCTTGAAGAAACGAATTTGCGCTGTCTTGGAATCCGTGCGTCTTACGCTCGGGACGGTCGGATTCGTGAGTCTCTGCCCGGGCGTCTTTGGGATTAGACGGGCGTCTTCTGGTAGCTGATGCCCGGGCGTATTGTATGGAAGACGCACGAATTATGGTCCTGGGGACGGGCGTCTTCAAGACAATCCGCACGGATTGCTGCTCAGCCTTGTTTCTTCTTCTTTTCTTCCCTTTTCTTCATAAAATCCTTGTGGATTTCCTTGGGGATGCAAGGATCTTTCCTCATCATTGCCCAACTACTATAATATGTACAAAGGCCTTCTAATCTTGTCTCTCCTTGATGCTTGGTCATTGGATTCAATCAATTTAGTCTCATTTTGCCATGAAAATGCAAGGTTTGCACTCCTTTCCTACCAAGGACACAAAACCTCAAAAAATATGCAAAACAAAGAACTAAAGATAATAACTGACCCAAATATGCACTAAAAAGCATGGGATCAAGGCTAATTCGGGGACTAAATATGCGCTAATTATGGTCACATCAAATATCCCCAAACCGAACCTTTTGCTCAACCCGAGTAAAGAGGTGACAAAGACTAGGACCATTATTTAAACTAACCTAATAACATAGCCGATATGAGACAATTAGCGGGTCTCACTCTGCCACTTGAACTCACAACAAGACAACGATGAGGTAGGATGACTTCTTGGAAGGCAAGGTGGGTCTTGCCAAAATGGCTACACATCCAAACATTAAGCACACAAAATCACATAATGGATGCATCTACAAAAGGAATAGCCACTTCCTCATCAAGTGGCGGAGGCGACTAAAAGAGAACAAATTTAAGAGCATATATTCCCTCACAAATACTAGTTCAACAAATCACTAAGGCTAAGAGGATGGCACTAAATCACCTCCAAATGGTGTTAAACTAGACTACTTTCGTCCTCAATTTCCAAATACTTTCGTCAAGAGCGATCGGATGGTTTGGAATGATGATCCCCATGATGCTAGTAGCATATGACATGACAAGTCTCGAGTTCTCTACAAAAGTAAAGGTCATGGATCGTCCCAAGCTCGACAAAGTGGCTTGACAAAAAGGCTTTTTGGGAATGAAATGCTCAAATCGTTATAAACAAGGGTGGATATGACTAGCATTCAAAAATTGACCTCATTCAACTTTCACATTTCAAAAATTAGAGATGGGGTTTGTCCCTTCCGTGCTAATGTCCTTTGATTTCGCCAATCGCTTATTAGGCAACCGGTTAACCTCTAGACAATAGCTTTTCGGAGTGATAGTCACTCTGTCTCTGGGCGGTTGAATTCACAACAGTGTGGGGGCCCAATTCAATGGATCCCTCTCCAAAGCACATCGAAGTGGTACGGCTCCATCAAAACAACTAAAATTCTCAATATTTCATCATTTCATAACATTTGAGGTTTCCTTGGCAATAAAACGTTTCCACATACAAAATCTTTGAAATGAGCACTTCAAACTTATTGATAGAAAGTATTTTTGTGTTGCCATACCACAAGGTCAATCAAGGTCACCTAGACAAGTTAACCAAGTCCACATCGCATCACGGGGTTGGATAGGTGACTCACATGCAAACCCTTGACTATGTTTTGGGTCATGGGTCGAAAGACACTAGTATGACACAATCTAGGGTGTTTTACAACCATTCTAGTAGGCGAAGTCTTAAGCTGAAAAAGTATTTGTAATGGCTTAGTTGCTCTTGTCAAAGTTCTCAATTAGGCACTTTTCAAAATATTTTATCTAAATGCAACTAAATGCCATGATGCAACTATTATATACATCCTAATGCAAGTGATTCTACCAACTAATATGACATATAAACTAAATGCAAGTCCTAAGTTCACATTGTTATACCGCATCAATCAAAATAAAGCCACATAGTCATTAACATAAAGAGGAAAAAGAAGATTGGAAAGATCATACCATGCGGTCTTCAATATCCTCATGTCTCGGATGTGGCGTAATCAATCAATATGAACAAGGATAGAATAAACACAATATATACAAAAATATATACATGACTACACTACAAAACAAAATAACATGTTTTTGGTTTTTCAAATTTCAAATTTTTCAATTTTTTTGGATTTTTGAATAAAAGTTAAGTTAGAATTCCCCATCCCCACACTAATATGGGCATTGTCCTCAATGGCCAAAATGATGGGAAATTATGCAAACATGATGCATGATTTCTACACTAAATGCAAGCTGCACTAATCTACACTACATGATGCATTGTTTTAGTTTATGACGGATAGGATAATTTAGATTACCTCCCGTTGTGTATGTATGTACTTCCCCAAACCGAGTTAGACATTATTGCTAATGTCCTAAGGTTGGGTGTAGTTCATGCACACACTATGCAATGCATGAAATTAATTTTGTCATTTTGGATTTTTAAAAGTGGGAACAATGAAATGAGAACACCTCAATGGGGCCGAGGTGTTAGTCCTCTATGGTGCTAGGACTACTCCAACAATGGTCAAAATTAATAAAATACAACAAAGAGATAAATAGACAAACCTCAAGAGAGTAGGAGCCTCCAAAGCTTTCTAATCTTCCATCATATCATCACTATCATCATCTTCCTCACTAGAAGTGGACTCATCACCACTTCCCTCTTCACTTTGTTATTCACCTTGCTCATCATCCTCTTCTCCTTCTTCACTAGCTTCTTCATCAATGTTATCATCAACCTCTTCATCACCGACAACTTCATTATCACCCGGAAACTCACCCCTAGATGCACTCGAAAAGAAGACTTCCCTATCCGCCCAACTAGGAAAAGGACATGAAGGGTCAAGTAGTCCTTGCCTAGCTAAGTGAAGGAGGGGTGGATATTGGGCTAAGTAAGCATCTTCCCGATCCTTGAAAGCTTGCTCGTGCATCTCTTGCATAAGAAGAGTCATATAATCTTTGCTTGCTTCAACACCTTCGGGCTTGAACTCTTGGTACTTGAAAGGATAGGGTGGTGTGACAATGGAAGAGGAGGGTATTTCAATTTCACCCTTTTGTTTTCGGATAATGTATTCGGCCTCCTTTGAAAGGGGAAGGAGATAGTTGGTCCGGTGGACACTTAAACGACAAATCTTCGAAGGCAAAGTAAAATATCTAGCCTCACTAGTGAGCCACCCATACTTGGTGTCAAGAGGGTTATGAGAGACCCACTTGTACTTGTTTATCATAGTATCAATATCAATGAGATGACCACCCTTCTTTGCCTCATACTTGCTATCCTGGTTGAAGTTAGGATCAAAGTATTTAGCCAAAAGAGTGACTAGACCTCCATTCACAATGACGGTAGTGCCTTGCCTCCCACAATCAACATTTAGCCATCTATCCACCAAAAGTCTTAGAGAGTTGAAAGGCTTGGTGAATTCCCTTCCAATGTTCAAGTCCGACTCAAGAAGAACAAAATCGAGTTTGGTGAAATGGTTGGTGTCTTTTCTTGCAATGATGGTGTTCCTTACAACCTTGTGCCACATTCTAATGCCCGGATGGTGGACTAATAGAGCGCGACTAGCATGAAAGTTCTCGAATTTCCTTCCGGAAATCGCCTCCCAAAGAGGGTCGGGGTCATATTTGCCAACATTCTTGAAATAACTCGGTGAATCACTAAGACCCAAAGCTTTACCCATTTCCTCAAAGGAGATGTGCCTACTAACATTAGCTAGGCGAAACTCGATGGTTTCCATAGTCTCAACCTTGTTAACTTTCAAAGAACTCAAAAATTCTAAGGTAAGGGAAGGGTATGTCAATTCTTTTGTTGTAAACAATTTCTCCAACCCCATGGCTTTAAAGAAGGCTCTAGTTTGCTCAAGGACACCCAACTTATCTAAGGCATCTTCACAAATAAACTTGGTGGATAAAAATGATTTTCTAGCAAACTTAGCAAAAGTGTCCCTATGGGATTTGGAAATGAAAATTACCTCCGGATAATTCGAAAGTTGAGCAATTTCCGGAGTAGTAGATGTTGTTGCTTCCATGGGAGGTTGTTGTTGTTGCACCTCCAAGTTTGGGCTAGCTGTAACACCCCGGTTTATGAAGGAGCCTTTAGCAAGACATTCCCTAATAAACCGGACTGTTACCATCTCGGTTTCCCGAGGTAGTGAATAACAAAGTACAACAATACCAAAGTACTTTAAATTAAAACTTAACGATTACATGTTTATTACAACTTATCCAACTAAACTCAATATAAGATAAATACAACTTGCAGCGGAAAATAAATTAAGTGATAAAATCTTCTATGTGGTCTAGACTTCTAGGTAGATTGGCCAAGTCCTCACGCATCCCATAGCTCCCAAGTCAGCTAATCTTTAGTACCTGTCAAATATGCTCCCCATTATGGTTCATCACAGGTGTTCACGAATACACAGGGTCAACCACGAGGTTGAGTAGGGAAAACAATGAAACAATAAAATATGATATGCATGCTCCTCCTTCACCTCCATCTCCATCTCAACTCATCACACACATCCCCGGAACGCCCAGCCATACCGATCCCCGGGTGACTATATATCGACCGAAGTCGATCTGCCAGCTCGCAGCTGAGGACACCAGGGCAAGTCCTGCAGAACCCGCCTGGGCCTTATCACAACATCACATCGTATCACAACCTCGTCACCACCACACCATCCTCCAACTCCAATGCATATGAAATGCTCAACAGTAATTATGCAACACAATATGTATATCAAATGAATGAAATCATGCCAGCTACTGAATGTTGTGATATCATACTCAATACGATCAATTCAGTCAATCACTTTCCCGTATATATAAATCATAACATAAGTCAACATCCAGAAATCAAGTCAACACAATTCGATCAATGATGATAATAGGACAAGTGTATTTCCCTACCTCAAAGTGCCAGCAAATCCAATTACGCGATTAAAGCGATCCAGAAAACAAAGCAATGCATTTGATTATCGATCCTTCACAAATCCGTCACCTAAAACAATTATAATATTTATAATTACTAACTACTAAATATAGACATCTCTCAAAATAGGAACTTTCCCGATATAGTAACTTTCTATTTTAACAAACCCGACTCAAAATCTCGTTTCTAGTTAATTAATTATTATTTTATTTTAATTAACTCGGAACTTAAACCAACACGATAAATTAAACGAATTATACGATTTAAGAAAACCCGAATCAAACATAGAACAACTCAAACAATCCTGACTCAAACCCGTCTTTAATTATTTAATAACTCGGGAATTAAATTGAATAAATTAAGAATACGATAACTTAAATGATAACGAAACGAATCAAACCCGACTAAACACACGCGCCCCCTTCAACTTGACACAACTCCCTCCAACAACCACCAACCCTCACCGCCGACCACCAGGCCTGACACCAGGTCTGGCCTGGTCACCTCCGACCACCACCAACGTGGTCGACCCACGCCGGTGGTCAGAACCACCACCACCAATACCCCCGTCCGCAACTCGGCCGCCACAAAACGCCATAATGACCCATCTTCAACTCGTCCGCCACCACTACCCACTCGCCGACCCACAAGCCACCACCACCACCGAATCATGGCCAACCCAAGACCCCCAGGACGCACGGCGTCACCGGCTCGACCTCCCCCGCCTCCGGTGAAGCCCCGCAACCCCCGCCCGACACGCTCATAACCCGTTTGCTACCCCCGTCGACGCCGCCTTTTACAAATGACCCCTACCACCACCTAAAACCACTCCAACAACCACCACGTCACTCGTCTCTCACCGCACTACCCTTATACCCTGTTAACAACTACCATAGACGCCTTTATAAGACACGAAACAATCAACCAAAAACCCGACATCAAAACTAAAACAGAGGAAATGGGTTGAGTACTTACCTTTACGCCGCCACAACAGCCACCACGGCCACCCACAGTCGTCGACAATAGCCCCTACCCCTTCCCTGCTGCGCCGTCAACAACCCAGGCTCACTCTCTCTCTCTCTCTATGCGTGAAAGCAGGTGAATGGTGTTGATGAAGAAGGGAGGCGGGTTGAGTGAGTGTGAGAGGAGGGAGGCGGCTGGGTAGTTACTATTAGGGTTAGGGTTAGGGTTAGGGTTTAAATGGGCTTAGGGCTAATTTGGGCTGAATAAATAATGGGCCAACTCAGATGGTTAGCTCACATTTCGAATCCTATATAAACCCGTCTCAATTAACTTGTATCGACACAACGCGAGTTAAATAAAATAACATAACATAATTATCGACCCAACAATCTACCCGACTTAATTAGTAATATAATATGTATAATAATTAATATATAATAATATCCGTTTAATTAATTATATAAAAAAAATACGGGGTATTACAGTCTTCCCCCCTTAAAATGAACTTCGTCCCGAAGTTCGCTCCCATACTCAAACAACAGAAGGGTATTGTATATCGTACCTACGGACGTCACGCATTTCTAACACGGTTAACACACACTTTTGACACAACAATTAACATAACAGATACGGAATGTTACATTCTGCCCTCCTAAAAAAAATAAACTTCGTCCCGAAGTTTAACTCATCTTTACTTAACCCAACTAACTACGACTAATAATTACCTGGGAACACAGATATATAACAACTATATAATCATATGAGAACACCGTCATCTTCCATCTAAATTCCGATCTCAACTCAAGTAACTCAATAACCATGGTCGCACTGGACCGTAAATATAACTCCCGTAATCATCACTCGGCTCATAGGCCAACTCATAACTCATTACCAGTAGTTTAATCACACTCTCCTTTTCCACATCAATCAACTAACCGAAGTAGGAACAAAACATATAAGACTCATTTGTATAGGTACCCCACATCTAACATCAACTTGGTCAACTATAACCTTCATACAAGTGCAAATTAAGCATCAAGATTTTACAATCCTACCCAACTAAAAACATGGTTACGTCCTCGTAACTTTCATTATTATGACAAAAGTTCTCAAATTGCTGCTAATCAACTGAAAGAGGATAAAAGATTCCTAACTCACGCTCAAGTTAGCTAATCCTTACCAAGGACAATCAATATTCAAACTCTCTAAAGGAAGCTACCGTTACCAGTAAAATCATTAGTAATTATTCATTCCACCAATCATTGTAATCTCATACCTTAGAAACGTAGGGGATCACTCAACATAAGAAAAGAATTAGGGTCAAAACTTAATAAATCGATTTATGAAAATTTATAACCTAATAGGTCCAGTCTGGCTTTCCTTTACATACTTGTACAAATTTAGGTCAAGGCACAGAATCACCAAATAAAATGAAGACAACCGTTTCAGCAGACTTATCATCTTAGAAATATTTTTAATCCTCATATCAAAGGGTTTTGGGATTTATTCACGAATGACGAATGCACTTTGATTGGCAAATTTTACAAACTTATTGGTCGAGTCAAACAAGCGAGTAAACAGCGATATTGGAAAGTTAACATGCAAGACTATCATACGTCAAATTTCGTCCTTGGTTTTAAATATATTTTGACCGCACCCAACATCATGACAAAAAAGATTAAATGTATTTAATTACACCTATTTTACAATTATCCCTTGCATATCATGCTAATATCAACATACCGTGTTAACACATAACTCATTTAAATCACCACATTACATTTCCCATTTGGACATTCGTAATTAACCACACCCACCAATTCGCTATATGAACAAACATGACTAAACTATCCCGCTACTTATGACTCCGTTCTAGTTTCATTCCTCCAGACTAGCAATTATCATGGACCCATACAACCAGACACTGGCTGGAAAACTCATTCCGAATTTATACTCACACGACAAAATTTTAACTTTATTTTCAAAACTTTTACTTTCATACTGGACGGTGAATAATTTTCTTAACATAATCTTATAACAGGGTCGTCATGGAATCCACTTTCAGCTTACTACGAAACCCAAAATCAGATAAACTTAATTCAATTACTTTAAACAAAACAAGCTTAGGTGTCGACTCACATATTGTAATTTACCGGTTCATCTTATTCAATTCAGTCCTATCTTTATTAATGCACGACTATTACTTCAACATCAGGATTTCAGTTGCACTTCTTTACTTAATTATGTTCACGGCTCAATTAAACGTAACTATAACGACTATCATTTAAAACAATGCATATCATGTGAATCCTAAAAAGGGTTATCCCATTATAATTGCCAATCTCATTATCATAAACAATCTTTATTAAAATATAATTGATAATAACGACTCGAGAATATAGACATGTCAAATGTCGTGCTACAATAGCAAATTTTTTTTAGCATTTTATGACAATATAATAACGAACATATTCAATAAGGAATAATGACACTGTTTACTATCATGTTATAGGTTTTAGGTTCAACTGAAATAATTTAATGTAATGAAATCAATAGGTATAACTATAGGTACACAGACTCACATAAAGGACCTTAGATCTCAGATGACATCCTCCACGTGTGAACATTTAGACACAATCATTACTACCACCCATTTGTAAACTTTTAGACATAACTATTATAATTTTCATGCGAGTATATTAGAACAATCAAATTACTTTTAATACCATCAATTTTTTTACCAAGTTATGACAATATAGTTTTATATTTATATATATCCGACCACTATGCAAATATGATGAACATACTAGAAATATTACAACTTGCCAAACATACATAAAATATGCAACAACTGGACTCGTATAAAATATTTCACCCTTGATTAGGAATCAATTTAAGATATTCAATTTCACTCATACTATCATGCCAACAATGTTATCAACTAGACTTTAATTTTATCACCTATTAAGATACATAATTACTGAACATGCGTGCTACTATCATCATATAAAACATTATAAGATCACATTAATAAGGCTCATGAAATAACCAAACAATGATATAAAAACTCACATAGAACGCACATTTTACAAGTCATGATTCACGTTGTAACTTTCAAAGATCACGAATAAATAACCGTTCGACTAAAACTTGATTCGTATTATTTTTATAAAACACGGAGAGTTAAAAACACAGGGGAAAAAGAATTAGGTCTAAAGCACAAGAATTTCATTTTTAAAGAATTTACAACTCAGTTGGTCCAAACAACCATGTGACAGCAATTGGTCCAAAACTTGGGTCAGTTTGCAAAACTTACCGTTTAATATAGAGACATCAAGAATTTTCGTGGCTTAACAATTTGAAAACATATGCGAATTTTATGATTGGTGGAGTTGGAATTATGCGAAAATGATTAATACAATTTAAATGAGGATTTTATAAAATCATTGGTCAAACATCACTGCACGGGAACTTCCTAACCACAGTTCACTAAAGTATTTATTACTCCTAATCCGTATATCATATAAGCATGAAACCAACGTCAAATGAACACTAACTCACGAGGCTATCTCTCATAAATTTTTCATCGATGGGTAACAAACAGAAAAGAAATGGCAGTAAGGTCAATTAAAGAGTAACCTCAACCAAAACAAGTTTCATCACTAAGTCATTCATTTTCTATGTCCCAATTCTTACAACTATACTATCGATACTAATCCATCCTAACTTAAATCTCACACTGTACAATTCGTAACATCTTCCCCATAAAATCCCTTCGTATCTTGATCTACTCCGTATATCTAAATCACGATTGTTATGGCTATAAACATGCAATTCAATAGTGTTTCTAATTACTATCACGATACTATACTAGCATGGCTTTGGGATCACATAACCGCATATTACTTAGTCATAGTAGTGCTATCAACACATCATTCATTCAAATTACTTACCGTAGCGTTGTCCTGCAATAATCAATGTATCAATCAATTAACACTTAGGCAACGATATATGAATTTCATGCTCAACCTCAAGCAACTCTTCTACCCTTTCTCTCATATACACTCAGGGTTTCCGGGTCAAACTGAGAGGGTCGCTGGTTCGGTGTGAGGGGGCCCCTAACTCATACCTTACCTTAGTGTGCTCCTAACAGTCCTATCCCGGGGTTCATTTTATTTAGACTCTTCCTATGTTCATTGGGTTCATTGGTTTAGGCCTGAGGATCGTTCGCTCTGATACCACTTTGTAACACCCCGGTTTATGAAGGAGCCTTTAGCAAGACATTCCCTAATAAACCGGACTGTTACCATCTCGGTTTCCCGAGGTAGTGAATAACAAAGTACAACAATACCAAAGTACTTTAAATTAAAACTTAACGATTACATGTTTATTACAACTTATCCAACTAAACTCAATATAAGATAAATACAACTTGCAAATGGAAAATAAATTAAGTGATAAAATCTTCTATGTGGTCTAGACTTCTAGGTAGATTGGCCAAGTCCTCACGCATCCCATAGCTCCCAAGTCGCTAATCTTTAGTACCACAAATCTGCTCCCCATTATGGTTCATCACCGGTGTTCACGAATACACAGGGTCAACCACGAGGTTGAGTAGGGAAAACAATGAAACAATAAAATATGATATGCATGCTCCTCCTTCACCTCCATCTCCATCTCAACTCATCACACACATCCCCGGAACGCCCAGCCATACCGATCCCCGGGTGACTATATATCGACCGAAGTCGATCTGCCAGCTCGCAGCTGAGGACACCAGGGCAAGTCCTGCAGAACCCGCCTGGGCCTTATCACAACATCACATCGTATCACAACCTCGTCACCACCACACCATCCTCCAACTCCAATGCATATGAAATGCTCAACAGTAATTATGCAACACAATATGTATATCAAATGAATGAAATCATGCCACTCATCGAATGTTGTGATATCATACTCAATACGATCAATTCAAATCAATCACTTTCCCGTATATATAAATCATAACATAAGTCAACATCCGGAAATCAAGTCAACACAATTCGATCAATGATGATAATAGGACAAGTGTATTTCCCTACCTCAAAGTGCCAAAGAAATCCAATTACGCAGATTAAAGCAATCCAAAAACAAAGCAATGCATTTGATTATCGATCCTTCACAAATCCGTCACCTAAAACAATTATAATATTTATAATTACTAACTACTAAATATAGACATCTCTCAAAATAGGAACTTTCCCGATATAGTAACTTTCTATTTTAACAAACCCGACTCAAAATCTCGTTTCTAGTTAATTAATTATTATTTTATTTTAATTAACTCGGAACTTAAACCAACACGATAAATTAAACGAATTATACGATTTAAGAAAACCCGAATCAAACATAGAACAACTCAAACAATCCTGACTCAAACCCGTCTTTAATTATTTAATAACTCGGGAATTAAATTGAATAAATTAAGAATACGATAACTTAAATGATAACGAAACGAATCAAACCCGACTAAACACACGCGCCCCCTTCAACTTGACACAACTCCCTCCAACAACCACCAACCCTCACCGCCGACCACCAGGCCTGACACCAGGTCTGGCCTGGTCACCTCCGACCACCACCAACGTGGTCGACCCACGCCGGTGGTCAGAACCACCACCACCAATACCCCCTGTCTGCAACTCAGCCGCCACAAAACGCCATAACAGCCCATCTTCAACTCGTCTGCCACCACTACCCACTCGCCTGACCCACAAGCCACCACCACCACCAGAATCATGGCCAACCCAAGACCCCCAGACGCACGGCGTCACCGGCTCGACCTCCCCCCAGTCTCCGGTGAAGCCCCCGCAACCCCTGCCTGACACGCTCATAACCCGTTTGCTACCCCTGTCGACGCCGCCTTTTACAGCCCCTACCACCACCTAAAACCACTCCAACAACCACCACGTCACTCGTCTCTCACCGCACTACCCTTATACCCTGTTAACAACTACCATAGACGCCTTTATAAGACACGAAACAATCAACCAAAAACCCGACATCAAAACTAAAACAGAGGAAATGGGTTGAGTACTTACCTTTACGCCGCCACAACAGCCACCACGGCCACCCACAAATAAGTCGACAATAGCCCCTACCCCTTCCCTGCTGCGCCGTCAACAACCCAGGCTCACTCTCTCTCTCTCTCTATGCGTGAAAGCAGGTGAATGGTGTTGATGAAGAAGGGAGGCGGGTTGAGTGAGTGTGAGAGGAGGGAGGCGGCTGGGTAGTTACTATTAGGGTTAGGGTTAGGGTTAGGGTTTAAATGGGCTTAGGGCTAATTTGGGCTGAATAAATAATGGGCCAACTCAGATGGTTAGCTCACATTTCGAATCCTATATAAACCCGTCTCAATTAACTTGTATCGACACAACGCGAGTTAAATAAAATAACATAACATAATTATCGACCCAACAATCTACCCGACTTAATTAGTAATATAATATGTATAATAATTAATATATAATAATATCCGTTTAATTAATTATATAAAAAAAAATACGGGGTATTACAGTCTTCCCCCCTTAAAATGAACTTCGTCCCGAAGTTCGCTCCCATACTCAAACAACAGAAGGGTATTGTATATCGTACCTACGGACGTCACGCATTTCTAACACGGTTAACACACACTTTTGACACAACAATTAACATAACAGATACGGAATGTTACACTAGCTACCACCATAGCCAATGCCTTCTTTGCTTGAAGACTCTTTTGTCTTGATGAGAGTGCCTTTGCCTTTGGTGCCTTTGCCTTTGTTGCTTTTTTTGCTCCCTTTGTCTTTGCCATTGATGAATAAACCAAGAAAAGAGCGAAAGTCTTCAATTTCTAGTGTACCCAAATTGATTTAAAGATGAAAGGCTTTGCCTTTATGAATTCAAAAATCGACTCAAAGGTTGAAGATTTTGTGCTTGGTTTTGATTTTTGAAAGAAGAGTGATTAATTTGTTGTTAAAAGGATGTTTTGATTTGATTTTGGTGAATGTTGTTGAGGAATCTTGTTTTTGTGATGGAGAGGATGAGGGTTTTGGAGTTATGGGGTTTATGGGTAGTGTTTTGAATGAAGGAATGAGGACGGGCGATGGGGTTTATAATAAACCCGAAAAATTTGAAATGCAGGGGGAAGACGGGCGACTTTCCTTCGGGACGCCCGGATTCTGTCTGGATGGGCTTCAGGAATTCCCGCCTAAAGACGGGCGGATTGCAGCAAAGACGGACGGATTTGAAAATGCGGGACGGGCGTCTTTCAGAGAAGACGGGCGAATTCCTTTCCAGGGATTTTTCTTGTTTTCCTCAGCCAAAAAGACGGGCGTCTTCTCTTGCAGGACGGGCGTCTTTATGAAGACGGGCGGATTCTATTGCGGGACGCCCGGATTCGTTAACAGTAACAAAATTTCCAAAATTCAGATTAGAAGGACGGGCGTCTTCTGCCCAAAATGCCCGGATTGCCTGAAGACGGGCGGATTCTCTTGAAACCGCTCGGATTCTACCCCTTTTACACGGATTCAGTTCCATCCGTGTACCTTGCATATCCCTTGTCATTTTTCATTCTTCAAAATCTCATGTTCTTCATTGTGGGGGCACTACTAAGGCATGAATAGCCTAGGCAATTGCTATCCCCACACTAAGCTAAAGCACTACACATCAATTGAAATCATTAGTCCCTCCCTCACTTCTCTCAAACATGATAATTATCTTGATCAAGGCATAAAAATCCAAAAATGACAAAAATGCAAATTAAGAATTAAAATGCGAGTTAGGGAGTTAGAAATATTTACAAATGGTGGTTTAGGGAGGACTCCACCAAACTGTCATTCTTGATGAGATGTCAAGGGGGCATGTCCAAAGTGTTGTTGATGTTGCTCAACACCTTGAAAAAGTAATCAAAAGCTTGTTCATTGTCGTGATAAATTTCTTCAAAAGATCTTTGCCCTTGTTGTCGGTCTTGATCGATAGCATTACCAATGTAGGGATTGAAAATCCCTTAAAACTCATCGTCCCAAAGACCACAAACTTCATCTACTTGATCACTAAAGATCTCTTGAGTTGATAGAGACAACTCTCCCATTATCTTGATTTGGCCAATGAGGCCATCTCCTTCATTGCTTGACTTTGGTGAGCTTTTCAAGCTCTCTTTGTTACAATTCACTTGCTCTTTGAATGGAGCATCTTCAATTTTCTTCTTGCATTGGAGTTCCAAATTCTTCCTATCATCCTTCCGGCTATAATGATCAATCATAAAACATGGTTCATGTAAACGGGGAGATCTCATAGTTTTGTCAAGATTAAAAGTTATACTCTCATCTCCCACTTCTAGAGTGAGCTCTCCATGTTTCACATCAATCACCGCACCAGCGGTGTGTAAGAAAGGTCTTCCTAGGATGATTGGAATGTTGGAATCTTCTTCCATATCAACAATGACAAAGTCCACCGGGATGAAAAACTTCCCAATTCGTACGGGAACATCTTCCCATATCCCTGATGGTGTCTTCGTCGATCTATCGGTCATTTGGAGTGTGATATTGGTGCATTTAAGCTCTCTAATCCCCAACCTTTTACTCACCGACTACGGCATAATACTCACACTAGCCCCTAGATCACATAAGGCTTTGTTGATCGTGGTGTCGCCAATGGTACACGGTATTGAGAAGCTTCCCTGATCCTTGAGTTTTGGAGGTGAACTCCCTTGAAGTATTGCACTACTCACCTTAGTGAAGGCGATAGTCTCAAGCCTCCGGATCGACTTCTTCTTTGTGAGGATGTCTTTCATGTATTTCGCATAGGCCAGCACGTGATTGATTAATTCCGTGAAAGGAATTGAGACTTCCAAATTCTTCACAATTTCCATAAATTTTCCAAGTTGGTCATCAAATTTGGGCTTGGCTTGACGACTTGGAAAAGGAAGTCTAATCACAATGGGCTCCTTCTCCTTGACCTTGTCTTCATTTTTCTTTGAAATTTCTTCTTTTGATGATTCTCCATCTTTGGAGTTTTGCATAATTTCTTCCTTGTCACTAGCTTCCACAACTTCATCCTCAACTTGCTTCTTCGGTGCTTCATACCTTGTACCACTTCTCAAGTGAATGGGACTAACCGTTTCATGTCTTGGGGGATTACTTTAAAGTGGTAATTGCCTCTTTTGTCTTTGTGAGCTTGAAGATGCTAGTTGAGTCAATTGGGTTTCCAACATTTTGGTGTGAGCTAGGATGTTGTTAATGGTGGTTTCCTTTGCTTGACTATCTTTTTGCATTTGAGTTAAAAATTCTTGTTGATTCTTTTGCATTTAGAGGACCGCTTTTTGAACATCAAAACCTTGGTCATTTTGTTGATTGTATGTATTTTGATTTTGGTAACCTTGGTTTTGGTTGTAAAAGGGTCTTTGATTTTGGTTTCTCATGGGAGGTGGGGTGTATGTTGTTTGAGGGTTTTGAACATTTTGGTTTTTGTATGAGAGATTTGGATGGAATTTGGTGTTTTCATAGTAATAGTTGGAATAAGGGGTACCACTCTTATATGCTTGGAAAGCATTCACTTGTTCATTTGTTCCCCTACATTCACTTTGGTCATGTCCCAAAGTTCCACAATTCTCACATATCCCACTTGGGATTGATGAGGATGCCGTCATGGCATTAACATGATGCTTTGGTGATTTTGAGGCTTCTTTAAGTCTAGCCATAGCTTTTTCAAACTTCAAATTGATGGTATCAATGTGAGCACTAAGTTGAGCACCCAATTGAGTAACGGAGTCCACTTCATGCTTTCCTCCTCTAGTAGCCTTGCGAGGTCTACTATATTGTGAGTTATGGACTGCCATTTCCTCAATTTTGTTCCATGTTTGATTGTCATCAACTTCGGTGAACATTCCATTTGATCCCATGTTAAGAATGTTCCATGAATCTTCATATAGACCGTTCCAAAATTGTTATACTAAGAACCACTCGCTAAGTCCATTGTGAGGACATGGGCGACAAATTCCTTTGAACCTCTCCCAAGCTTCATACAAAGATTCTTCATCCCTTTGCTTAAAACCCGTAATTTGAGCTCTTAGCATGTTAGTCTTTTCCGGTGGGTAGAATTTTTTGTAGAAAGCTAGAGCCAACTTTTTCAAAGAATCAATTCCGAGAGTGGCCTTATCACGGCCCTTCAACCATTGTTTCGCGGTGCCAATTAGAGAAAAAGGAAATAAGACCCATCGAATTTGGTCTTGAGTTACACCGGTTTGAGAAATCGCATCAGAATAGTCAAAAAAGGTCTCCATATGAGAGTGAGGGTCTTCACTAGGCATCCCCCCAAATTGGCTCCTTTCGACTAATTGGATAAATGCGGATTTGGCAATGAAATTTCCGGTTAGATTTTGTGGTGTGGGAGTACCATTGGGTAGGTTCTCCTCGGTGGGTATGGAATGTGATGAAAACTTAGGCATTGTGGGTTGATTTTGTGTTGTATTTTATGTTGGGTTCTCCTCACCTTCTCTTGCAAAAGGGTTGATGAATTCAATAGTTGGTTGAATATCTACAACCTCACTAATACCTCTCAAATTTCTCCTAGCAAGTCTTCTATTGGTTGTCAAAGTTCTTTCAATTTCACGATAAAAAGGTAACAAATAACCTTGTGACCTTCTAGACATGCAAAATATCAAACAACTTGAAAATAATTAGAACAAACCTTGAGGAGTTTTACTTCCTCAAGGCAAAGAAAGACACAACTAATAACAATATATGAAAATCTAAATTAAGATAACACCGTCCCCGGCAACGGCGCCATTTTTGGTCGGGACTAAATCTTTTCGGTAACTTGTCGTTAGGAGCACCTAGACCAAAACACAATTTATAGCTTCACAAACAACTCTACAATTAGTAAAGAGGCAAGTAAAGGTCGGATCCCAAGGGACGGGAATTGAGATGAGATTTCTATTGAGACTAGTTGTGTCTCAGGGGTGTCACAATTTGGGTTGATGTAGAAGGTCACTAAACTAAATAACAATGAAAGTAAATAAGCAGGATGAATTGAAAGGATTGTAAACAATTGATTAAAAGCACTAGGGTGTCATGAGGTCATAGGGGATTCATGGGAATTTATCATACAAACATGTTCTCAAATTATAAGCAAGCAATTATTGTTGTGATGGATTGAGTTGGGTTATATCTTACAATCCTAAGAAAGTTTGGGTCCCGGAGCCGAATCGATTAGATTGTAGAACACCTACAAGTCGACTTAATCTTCCCTACTCAACAACATGCATTGTCTAATGAGACTCGAGTTGGTTTATATCTTACAAGTCTCATTGAAAAGGTAGGTGATGGGTAAAAAATGCAAGGATTCATAGGCTCGCATTTCATCGAACATAACATGTGCATGAGTTGAGATCAAAACAAGCAAGCAAATAAACCATGAAAGCATATTAATTTAAGCATGAATCATTCCCCATGTTGATTTCCCCTAATCACCCATTAACCCTAGCTATGGAACTACTCACTCATTATCATGTTGAACATGCTAGCAAGGTTGTCAATCATACCAACAAAGTGAAACATGATGAACAAATGAAAGTAATTAGCAATAATTAAAAAGGGATTAAGAGAATTATACCTACTAATGATTCCAATAATGAAGCAAAGAATAAAAGAAGTACTTGATGCTTGATTGAGAGGTTGTCAATCTCCCAATAATAACCCAAATAATATTCAATTAAAACTTGATTAATTGTTGATTACAAAACTAAAGAGAGATTTGATTGATATTAACTACTCTAAGAATTGATAAGAAGAACATGCTCTTTTAATTAGACTAATGGGGTATTTATAGTGGAAATTAGGTGGATGTATTAGGGTTAACTAAGGGCTTAAATGACGATTAAGTCCCTACTTAAGGAAACGCCAGTATTTTCTGAAGGATGGGCATCTTTCTTGAAGCTTGAAGAAACGAATTTGCGCTGTCTTGGAATCCGTGCGTCTTAGGCTCGGGACGGCCGGATTCGTGAGTCTCTGCCCGGGCGTCTTTGGGAGAAGACGGGCGTCTTCTGGTAGCTGCTGCCCGGGCGTCTTGTATGGAAGACGCACGGATTGTGGTCCTGGGGACGGGCGTCTTCAGGACAATCCGCACGGATTGCTGCTCAGCCTTGTTTCTTCTTCTTTTCTTCCCTTTTCTTCATAAAATCCTTGGGGATTTCCTTGGGGATGCAATGATCTTTCCTCATCATTGCCCAACTACTATAATATGTACAAAGGCCTTCTAATCTTGTCTCTCCTTGATGCTTGGTCATTGGATTCAATCAATTTAGTCTCATTTTGCCATGAAAATGCAAGGTTTGCCCTCATTTCCTACCAAGGACACAAAACCTCAAAGAATATGCAAAACAAAGAACTAAAGATAATAAATGACCCAAATATGCACTAAAAAGCATGGGATCAAGGCTAATTCGGGGACTAAATATGCGCTAATCATGGTCACATCACAAATCTAAGTCAATGTTGCGTCAGTCTATCGTCTTGCATCCTAGTGAGTCGATGTCGTGTTAAGTCATGTGACTAAAGCCCATTGAATATGCATAACGCATTACAAACGACAAATTTCTTTGAGCAAGTTTTAAACAACTCTTATAAAGAAACAAATTTTGCAAAACCTATGTGTTTCCTCATGTTTATGTGCTAATTTTTTCTATTAGATTGCGTTCTTGTGTGGCTACTAACCATGCAGGTAAGTATCAGAAGCAGTGCTCGCTCCAACTGGAGGCTTCGCTCAAGTCCGAGTAGCTTGTGAACTGTCGCAGTACTTTATCAAGACTTCGCTTGCAACAACGAGCGAATATCCTTTGACAGGTGTTTTGACGCACCTCAATTATGTTCCCTCAGCGAGAGTTCAAGACAGCCAATTGTCCCTCTCAACACGTGGAGTTCAATCTCAAGTTTTACCGAAGTTTGTTTGAAGATCGACCCAAGCATATTTTTCCCAGCGAGAGTTCCAGATAGCCAATTGTCCCTCTCAACACGTGGAGTTCAATCTCAAGTTTTACCGAAGTTTGTTTGAAGACCGACCCAAGCAGATTTCCCGCATCGATAGTTCAAGACAGCCAATTGTCCCTCTCAATACGTGGAGTTCAATCTCAAGTTTCACCGAAGTTTGATTGAAGACCGACCCAAGCAGATTTCTCCCAGCAGTTTCTATCGACATCCTACTGCCCCCTTCAATCCTTCAAATCTTACGTTTCGTTTCCCCTTGGAGTCCGACAGAGTAAGGAGTCTCAAGGAATCTCAGGTATGGTCTCTGCTTATGGCTGGCGAGCTTCCTTACGTAGTCTAATGGACTTTAAACGACCATCCCCGATAGTCGACAGACTCTAAAATGTTCCCGACGACAGGTCCTTGGCTCAGACCCCTTGAGCCGCCTCGCATCGCCATAGTCATCAGGTTATAATCTTCGATTGACCTGATGGCTATACTTTGACTTTCGCCTTGTCCAAGCCATAGTCAAAGTGGGGGCTCTGTAGGTACCTCATTTCTGCACCTCCCGCAAGCCACCCGGTGATGATTGGGCCGCATGTTTGGTACACGGAACGATTTATGAAAATTCGTAAGTTTATCGTCAAGTGATAGCTCAAACACTTGTGTCTACCTCATAGTTGTCATCTAGGTGTCATTACTGTCGTTTTGATAGTAATTAGAGTACATTTGGAGTCCGGGTCAAAAACCGTCTTCATTTCCTAAAACCGTCAAATCCCGAGTCAAATCAATGTGCTTGTCTACCTAATGTTAGGATGTCATAAAATGTTGAGATTATATCTCATTTTGAGTCTCATGTCACTTCTTTGGGCTAAACTTAAAGTTTACATTACAAAATGTGCTTTTCATTTAGCTAAAATGACAACCCGACTTTTAGGCCCGTTTTAGGAGGTGATAACGACTTTTTTGGGTCAGACCTATTTCCCAAAAAGTTCTAGATCTCTTTCTTAGCTTTCCAACGCCATCGAAATCACCTTATTCCGAGTCTTGTAGAGAAAGTTATGCCTAAAATACGACAAGCTGTCAAACGCGCTTTCTTGCGCAGGAGGAAATCGCTAGCGAAAGGACGCAGTAAGTGCTGCGCCTCTTCCAAGGGACGCAACACTGCTGCGCCTTTTCTCCAGGCTTTGTTTTTGTCCAAGTTTCCGTGTTTAACCTAAGTCGGTTATTTCCGGATCTTTATCTCCTTTCCTAAACCCTAATTCCGTGATTAGTATAAATAGGGACCTTCGTTCCTCATATTTCTCACACGAGTGTCCGCCCTTCTCTTCTCCCTTTGCATTCTAAGATCACGCTCTTGCTTTTTGGCGTCTACGTGCTTGAACGTTCGACCACATAAGCTCGGATCATTCTGAGTACCAGCCTCGGTTTGCATGACTGGCCAATTTGACCAACTCCACCTCAATCAACTTAATCAATTTTGTTCGTTTTCCTCTTAGAAGGCACTTTCGTCGTACATTCGAGTCGAGCATCACTAAAAATTAACTTAGTTAATCTCGTTTCGTCAAACATGTAAGTTTGATGGTGTAAATCCCATCTTTTATTACTGTACTTTATTTTTGTAATTATTATTGTAAGGTTTACGTTGAAAATATATTCAGAGCCGATTTATAAAACCTTTATTCAAACCCTTTTTAACGGATTAATGGGAGACAGATGTCGAGAAGGAACGCAGCACCTGCTACGCCTCTTCCTGAGGCTGCCGCAGTTCCTGCTTTCCTTGTTCTTCCTTTGTCTTTTGTTCGTTCGTTTATTCTTTGCTTTGTCTTTGCTTGTTCTTATTTCATTAACATGATAATTTTAACATAATAATTTTAGCATGTAAGTCATTATTAATTTATCATCTTTTTAAATTCCCGACTTAAATCCCTTGTAATTCATATTTGCGGGTTTTCGTCATTAAATCAAATCCGGGTTTTAAAGATTCGATTCATCAATATCAAGTCTCTAAAATTCATATTTTGTATATTTTCATCTGTTAATTATCATCATCGTCATAATCAATAATTTAGTTTAGCATTGATAACCTAGTTAACCTATTTTATTTAATTCGTTATTAACCTTGTGATTAATCTTGTAACTAATTCGTTCTAATTAGTTTTATCTCATGTTCTATTGTTTTTATGACCAATTCACATGTAAATAATTCATTAAACCACTTCTATCCGAGTCAAATATTATTAACGATCATTTAAATCACCAATGAACATTAACAATATGCAATTCCGGCTTCACAGCCAGAATTCACCTCAGGAACAGACGCATTGCGCACTGCGCCTCTTCCAAAGGACGCAGCAGTGCCGCGCCTGTTCCTGGTTGAATTATGTCCCTGAACTTCCGTTGTTGCTTTGACATAGTTATTAGTTTACGTATTAATTTACTATTAATCGTATTATCACCTAATAATCTGTTCATTTATTTATTTTCTCTTTTCTCTTCTCAACCTATCCATTTTAAATGTATTTTCGACGAAAATCAATTAACCCGTTGTAATTATTGTGATTTTCTTTATTGTATTTCTATTCTATTTTCTATTATTTATTGTTTGTATGCTCTCACATGCAATTTGAAACAAATCAAACCGAGAAAGGCCACATTTCACCCGGTTTTGGACCTTGCACTAGATTGAGGTCTAACATGAATTCCGTCTAAGAAGTCGTGCCTTTTTCCAGCATGGGATTAATCTTTGGTGAGTATGGGACGTTTTTGTGTAGGAACTTATATCCCAAAGCCGTTCCTATCATAGAGTTTGCCAAGCTTTAAAAACCGTGCGCAATCAGGACCATGGCTGGAACAAGCTTAGTTTTTTGTGCATTATGTCGCTATCAACCTTCCTCTTTTGTTCCAACAAAGCTCAAGGGACTTTATGGCTGCAGCAAGGACTCTTACACGGTTCCCTCAAGCCCCATTTCAGTCCATATAATCATAAATAAGAAGTTGAGCTACAAACAAGGAAGTTTGGACTATTAGTTTACTTTCTTTGCTTTATGTCCTTTTCATTTCAGCTTTGTCATAGCCTTGGCTGCCGTTTTTCTTGGTTGTTAGCTGCTATTTTTGTGACCTTTAGATGTACTTAGTAATAAAGGGTCAAGATTGTAAGCCTTGGTCTATATAAACCAAGCTAAGCACTTGAGAACTTCAGATTTGAATGAACATTAATACAAGTGAAAACCTAGTTTTCTCTCTTATAATTCTTTGCTTAGTACTAGGAGAACCTCCTTTGCTTAGTGCTAGGGGCTGAGTAAGTTCATTGCTTTGTGCTTGAACCAACTCTTAGTCTTAAACCTTGGCTTTGTGCTTGGTTTAGGTCATATCCCCATACTTAATCCTTAGCATTTGGCAATCGTTTTAGCACTCAAATTCTGTCCAAATTCAAGTTCTAGTAGTTTTATTCCAAATTGGTTATCAGAGCTTTGGTTAACAACAAAAATCCTTTCTTTGTGAGTTCATTATACCCTAACCACATTAAAAACACAAAAAACAACCATGAGTGAAGAAAGGATTGCTGGAATTGAAACACAAGTTACTCAACTTTCTGAAAAATGTGATTTGTTGCTAGAATCTCTCAATGTTATCATGGCTAATATTCCAACACCACCACCAAGAGGAGGACGACCACCTAGAGGCAGGGGTAGAGGCCGTGGCCTCATGGGGAGAGGACGAGCTCACGGTGGCCATGAAGAAGAGGAGCTTTCTGATTCGGAGGAGTCCATGGCCGAGGCCTTTCATGGAGAGCCCAACAAAGACTTAAAGGTAGAAATTCCTGATTTTCATGGTAGTTTAAACCCCGAGGATTTGTTAGATTGGTTTAGGACCATTGAAAGAGTCTTTGAGTTTAAAGGTTATTCTGATGGCAAAGCTTTTAAAGTTGCAATCTTGAAACTCAAAGGCTATGCCTCCCTTTGGTATGAGAACTTAAAAAATCAGAGAAGAAGGGATGGTAAGGAACCTATTAAGTCTTGGTTAAAACTGAAAAAGAAGCTTAATGAGAAGTTTATACCTAAAGAGTACACTCAAGACATTTTCATTAAGCTCACACAACTTAAACAAGACCAACAACCACTTGAGTCATATCTTAGAGATTTTGAACAACTTACTTTGCAATGTGAACTCAATGAGAAGCCCGAACAGAAAATTGCTAGATTTGTTGAAGGGTTAGATACTAAGATTGCTCATAGGGTTAGAATGCAACAAGTATCGTCCTTTGATGAAGCCGTTAATTTGGCTTTAAGGGTTGAGAAAATGGGTAAAGGGAAGGCTACAACCACCAAACCAACCACCAAAACAGCCACCTTTAGACCCCCAACCAGTTTCAAAATTAATGAACCACCCTCTCAAAACAAAACCACCATACTTGACAAGGAAAAAGCAGCCGAAACCTCACAAAAAAAGACCATGCCTCTCAAAAAATGTTACCAATGCCAAGGTTATGGTCACTTTGCCAAAGAATGCCCAACCAAGAGAGCCCTTAGTAGCTTTGAAGTGGTTCATTGGGGAGATGATGAAATCCTTGTGTGTGATGAGGAAATGGAGGGAACGGACCATGAAGAGGATGATGTGGTTATGCCGGATGCGGGTCTTAGCTTGGTTACTTGGAGAGTGATGCATACCCAACCCCAACCCTTGGAAATGGACCAAAGACAACAAATCTTTAGGTCTAGGTGCGCCATTAAGGGAAGAGTTTGCAATCTTATCATTGATTGAGGGAGTTGTACCAATGTAGCCTCTAGTACTCTCATTGAAAAGCTATCTTTACCCACACAAGACCATCCTCGTCCTTATAAATTAAGGTGGCTTAACAAGGGGGCAGAAGTTAGAGTGGATAAGCAATGCCTTGTAACCTTCTCCATTGGCAAGAACTATTCGGATGAGGCCCTTTGTGATGTTCTACCTATGGATGCTTGTCATCTTCTTCTTGGGAGACCTTGGGAGTTTGATAGGGATTCGGTACACCATGGGAGAGACAACACTTACACCTTCAAGTTTGGCTCAAGAAAGGTCATTCTAACACCACTTCCACCCGTCCTTAAGCATACTACACCACCATCCATGCTTGAGCCTTCAAAAGAGGTATTATTGATCAATGAGGCCGAGATGCTCCAAGAGTTAAAGGGTGATGAAGATGTCTATGCTCTTATTGCAAAAGATGTGGTTTTTGGGCAGAATGTTTCACTTCCTAAGGAGGTCCAAGAGCTCCTCCAATCCTATGAAGATGTGTTCCCAAATGAGCTCCCAAGTGGCTTTCCTCCTCTTAGGGGCATTGAGCATCAAATTGATTTCATTCCGGGAGCTACATTACCAAACAAGGCTGCCTATAGAAGTGATCCTAAAGCTACTCAAGAATTACAACAACAAATTGGAGAACTTGTGAGCAAAGGCTTTGTGAGAGAGTCCCTTAGTCCGTGTGTTGTCCCGGCCCTCTTAGTGCCAAAGAAAGATGGGTCTTGGAGGATGTGTACGGATAGTAGAGCTATCAACAACATTACCATCAAGTATAGGTTTCCCATACCTAGGCTTGATGACATCTTGGATGAGCTTAGTGGAGCTCAATTGTTTTCAAAGATTGATTTAAGGCAAGGCTATCACCAAGTAAGAATCAAAGAAGGAGATGAGTGGAAAACCGCATTCAAAACAAAGCATGGGTTGTATGAATGGCTTGTCATGCCATTTGGTCTTTCTAATGCACCAAGTACCTTAATGAGGCTCATGACCGAGGTACTTAGACCTTATTTGGGCAGATTTGTGGTTGTTTACTTTGATGATATCTTGGTTTATAGTCCTTCCAAGGAAGAGCACCTCAAGCATTTGCAAATCGTTGTTTGAAACTCTTAGGGAACACAAGTTGTATGGCAAGCTAGAGAAGTGTTCTTTTATGCAAAATGAAGTCCAATTCTTGGGCTTTATCATTTCTGACCGTGGCATATTGGTTGATCAAGAGAAGGTTAAGGCAATCAAATCATGGCCTATACCTAAGAATATCACGGATGTAAGGAGTTTCCATGGGTTGGCATCATTCTATAGTAGGTTCATCAAAGATTTTAGCACACTTATGGCTCCTATAACCGAATGTATGAAGAAAGGGGAGTTCAAATGGGGAGACAAGGCTGAATCATCCTTCAATATCATCAAAGAGAAGCTTTGTGAGTCTCCTATTCTTACTTTGCCAAATTTCAATAAGTTGTTTGAAGTTGAGTGTGATGCTAGTGGCATTGGCATTGGGGCTGTCCTTGTTCAAGAGCACAAGCCAATTGCTTACTTTAGTGAGAAATTGAGTGGTGCCAAGCTCAATTACTCAACTTATGATAAGGAGTTCTATGCTATTGTTCGAGCCTTAACCCATTGGAGCCACTACTTGAAACCACGACCATTCGTCCTACATTCTGATCATGAGGCTCTCAAATACATTAATGGTCAACACAAGCTCAATCATAGGCATGCTAAATGGGTGGAGTTCTTACAATCCTTCAACTTCTCAAGCAAGTACATAGAGGGGAAAGATAACATAGTGGCTGATGCATTGTCAAGGAGGTTCATTATGTTGAGTTTTATGGAGCAAAGGGTCCTTGGGTTTGAGTACATGAAGGAATTATATGTGGAAGACCCGGATTTTAAAGGAGAATGGGAGCTCCTTCAATCTGGCCAAATCAAGCTCAAGAGCAAATACTTGGTTCAAAATGGGTTCTTATTCTTTGGGAACAAGTTGTGTGTGCCTAGGGGACCTTATAGAAACTTATTGATAAGGGAAGTTCACTCCAATGGTCTTGCCGGACACTTTGGCATTCAAAAGACCTATGACATACTCCAAGAGCAATTCTATTAGCCTAAGATGCTTGGGGATGTCCAAGATGTGATCAAGAGGTGTGCTCCTTGTCAACAATCAAAATCCTATTTCCAAACAGGCCCCTACACTCCTTTGCCAGTTCCAAATCAGCCATGGGAAGACATAATCATGGATTTCATTGTTGCTTTACCAAGAACTCAAAGAGGGAAGGATTCAATCATGGTGGTTGTGGATAGATTTAGCAAAATGGCTCATTTCATTGCTTGCAAGAAAACCGAAGATGCAACTAGTGTGGCCGAGCTCTATTTCAAAGAAGTGGTCAAGCTACATGGTATTCCTAAGTCCATTGTCTCGGATAGGGATTCTAAGTTCATGAGTCATTTTTGGAGAACCTTATGGAAACTACTCAAAACAAGGCTCTTGTTTAGCACCTCCCATCACCCTCAAACTGATGGGCAAACGGAAGTTACCAACAAGACCTTGGGGAGGATCCTTAGGTGCACGGTTGCAAGATCATTGAAAGATTGGGACCTCAAACTAGCTCAAGCCGAGTTTGCCTTCAACCGAGCCCCTTCCACAACCACGGGCAAGTCTCCATTTGAGGTGGTATATGGCGTGAATCCTATGATGCCTACTGATTTGGCACCCATCAAAAGAAATACCATTGATTATGATGCTAAGAAAAGGGTTGAACAAATGCTCCATGTCCATGAACAAGTCAAGAAGCAAATTGAGAAGGCTAATGAGGCTCACAAGGCCAAATCCAAGGGTGTTAAGGGAACCAAAAGCTTTGAACCCGGAGATCTTGTTTGGATACACTTGAGGAAAGAAAGATTTCCAGAAAAAAGGAAGAATAAGCTCATGCCTAGAGCTGATGGTCCATTCGAAGTACTTGAGAAGTTCGGGTCCAATGCATACAAGATAAACCTTCCCGGAGAATATGGAGTCCATGGAACTTTCAATGTTGGGGATTTAAGTCCTTATTATGAAGAGATTGAGGAGGATAAGCTCGAGGATTTGAGGGCAAATCCTTTTCAAGAAGGGGAGATTGAAACAAATCAAACCGAGAAAGGCCACATTTCACCCGGTTTTGGACCTTGCACTAGATTGAGGTCTAACATGAATTCCGTCTAAGAAGTCGTGCCTTTTTCTAGCATGGGATTAATCTTTGGTGAGTATGGGACGTTTTTGTGAGGAACTTATATCCCAAAGCCGTTCCTATCATAGAGTTTGCCAAGCTTTAAAAACCGTGCGCAATCAGGACCATGGCTGGAACAAGCTTAGTTTTTTGTGCATTATGTCGCTATCAACCTTCCTCTTTTGTTCCAACAAAGCTCAAGGGACTTTATGGCTGCATCAAGTACTCTTACACGGTTCCCTCAAGCCCCATTTCAGTCCATATAATCATAAATAAGAAGTTGAGCTACAAACAAGGAAGTTTGGACTATTAGTTTACTTTCTTTGCTTTATGTCCTTTTCATTTCAGCTTTGTCATAGCCTTGGCTGCCGTTTTTCTTGGTTGTTAGCTGCTATTTTTGTGACCTTTAGATGTACTTAGTAATCAAGGGTCAAGATTGTAAGCCTTGGTCTATATAAACCAAGCTAAGCACTTGAGAACTTCAGATTTGAATGAACATTAATACAAGTGAAAACCTAGTTTTCTCTCTTATAATTCTTTGCTTAGTGCTAGAAGAACCTCCTTTTCTTAGTGCTAGGGGCTGAGTAAGTTCATTGCTTTGTGCTTGAACCAACTCTTAGTCTTAAACCTTGGCTTTGTGCTTGGTTTAGGTCATATCCCCATACTCAATCCTTAGCATTTGGCAATCGTTTTAGCACTCAAATTCTGTCCAAATTCGAGTTCTAGTAGTTTTATTCCACAATTAACCTAAATTCCTACATCGACATTAATGCATGTTAAATTACATGTTCACCGACTTAGTTTAATCTTCACATGCTAGAATCAATTTAATGGATGTTGCATAGCATGCATTTAACCTTCAACATATCGAGTATAGACGATTTTCCCTAATCATTAGTAGAGACCGCTATCGAGGCGGGTGGGCTTAGGTGTTCGATCAAAAGAACTTCCTAATACGTACCCTCACCCATTACTCCAGATCTCTGTGAACATCCGTGTTCATTGGCATCCACGAGAGTCATTCTAGACATAAAATGTTAAGGGTAACGAGTTCTTAGTGTTCATGTCGCTACTTTGTGTCTTGACATGGCATGAGGTATTCAAACGGTTTCCAATTTTTCCACAATAAATTGGTGGCGACTCTACAAATGCAAAGCTTGAACGCTTTCTACCCGAACGACCCCCGTGGGCATGCGTCCACAAATAGTGCCATGAACAGTAAAACGTGAATAGTAAATTCTTTCTTGCACAATAAGTCTTTGTTTGGATAAGGGTTAAGGTATTAGGATAATATTTGTTAGAGATTTTTTTATCTCCTTATATTATCTTTTCTAATCTCCAAGATATTGGTGAGTTGTTAAGATAGGAAGATATTATTTATTAAGGCAAGTCTTGGAGAAGAATTAAGGAAGATTTAACCTAATTCTTTCTTGCTTTACAAGACTTCCACACGGCATTGAGGGTTTTTGCTAAACCGAAACCCTTGCTCCTCTTTTACTATAAATACTCCATACTTTACATCATTAAAAGTTAAGACCTTTGTGCATAACTTTGATTTATTTCAGAAAACAAAAACCGTGTTTTAAAGCAAGAAATCCGTTTTGTTATTTTTCGAAAAAGGTCGTGTATCTTATAAACTTGTGCATTCGTTCTTTCGTTATCGTTATAAGATAATAGTGCTTAAATGATTTCTTACTCGTTAATTAACGTGAACTTTTAGAAGAATCAACAGTGCTTTCTTATTAGCGTAAGTTAGTCACTCGAGTATTTAGTGGTACTCACGTGAGTTACAACTAGGGTTAGTTGTACGAGTTGGGTTAGTAAATTTGTAATCCGTAGAAAGGTACTAAATTTATTAATCGAGAATAGTGGACGTAGGTTTCAATTTGTGAAACTGAACCACCTCAAAAACCGTGTGTCTTTCTCTTTCGTTCGTTTGTTTATTTCGCTCTTCTTCGTTAATTAGTTATTTAGTTAAAGTTTAATCAATAAGCTTTAAATAATTAATTATACATATACAATCGAAAAAGTTTTAATCCTCAATTCACCCCCCCCCCCTGAGTATTTTGGATCGATAGACTCTTCAATTGGTATCAGAGCCTCGTGCTCTTGATTGTCTAACCGCAAAGAGGCTGATCTGTTTATCTTTATTTTATAGTTTTATTTTCCGCTGCCTATCACGTGATAAATGGATTCTAAATATCTCATGTGTCCCGTCTTCGATGGGAAGAATTATGGGTTATGGAAAAACATGATGACTCACTATGTGAAAGGTCATGATTGGGAGTGTTGGAGGATTATCCAAAACGGACCTTACAAAATTCTAGTGGCATCCGCTGAAGGCACTACCTATGAGAAGACGGAAGACGACTATGTTGAGGCCGACTACAAGAAAGCTGAAAAGAACTCTAAAGCAATAAGTCTATTGCAAAACGGCATGACCTGTACAGAGTTCGATCGGTTCTCTTCGTGTAAAACGGCCAAGGAGATATGGGAAATCCTTGAACTAGCTTATTAAGGTACTTCCATTGTTAGGAAGCACCGTATAGATTTGCTAATGCATAAATATGAGCTATTCATTATGGAGCCAAATGATTTGTTGGATAGCATGTCTGCACGGTTTTAAAGCATAATAAACGAATTGAAAAACTTGGGAAGAAAGTTCAGTACCGAGGAAATTACAAGAAAGGTTCTTAGACGCCTAACTAAAAAGTGGCGCGCCACGGTCACAACAATAAAGGAATCGCGAGATCTTGAAAACTTATCCTATCAAGAACTCATTGGTGCTCTCATGGCCCATGAAATTACTCTAAATGCCGATGACGCTGAACCAAGAAGAGGTAAAAGTATGGCCTTAAAAAGCGAAGATGTTAACTCCGACATAGTAGATGAAACCGTCTTGTTTGCACGCTGTTTCAAAAATAAAATCTTTCGAAACAAACAAGCAAAATCATCTTATAACAATAACAAGTCGTTTAACAAGAAAGAAACAGAATCAAAATCATCATTTGCTAACAGAGGTTGCTTCAAGTGTGGAGAATCTGATCACATGATCAAGGCTTATCCAACATGGGAGAAAATTAAGGACAAGGCGTAACGCGAGAAGACAAAGAAATAGTTCAAACAAGTAATGATGGCTTCGTGCTGGGGAGATCTTGACTCAGAAGTTGATGAAGGATCCGAAGATGATGAAGTAGTCAACCTTTGTCTCAACAGCGTCAGTCTTGACCTAATCTCTGACAGCGACGATGAGAGCTCAAATCATCATTCAAATTATTGCTTTCTGGGAGAATCAGACGAAGATGATGATGAAGAGGTAAGTTATCTGGAACTCAAAAAATGTGTTAAGAAATTATCTAAAAGTGCCCTAATTGAATTATTTGAGCAATCCCTTGATAAATGTCATGAACAGGATTTGGAACTAAAGGATCTAAAGGAACAGATTCTTGATATTGCTGAAGAGAATCATATTCTTAAGGCAAAAGCTAAGAAGTTGAAATCTAAAGTTACAGTTGATAAAGCTACAACATTAGATTCTGCTAATGCTGAAAAGAAGGAATTATAATCCAAAGTTATAGCTAATGAAGCTATAACTTTAGATCTAAAGCTTAACATTAAGCGCCTTCAAGCCAAAGTTATAGCTAATGAACCTATAACTTTTGAACTTAGAAAAGCCAAGGAACTTCTTGTAACTAAAATCACATCTGATGAAGCAGTGATTTTAGGTCAAAAGAAACAACTTGATTCTCTTACAAAGCAATTGGAAAAATCTATAACTAAGTTGATCAATGTTAAGAAACAACATTCAGACGTTGTACTTATTCTTAACAAAAGGTTCCTAGACTTTCGTGACAATTATAAAAAGGAGAATGACATAGATGACATGAAATGTCTTGAGGAAATTAAGAACCTAAAAGACTTACTTCTTCACGCAAGAAAAGTCCATGATAAATGGGAAGATAGCACAAAAGTCCTAAACTTCTTAACCGAACAATCCGACAATAATATGAAGATGGGGTTAGGATATGATTGCTACAGCCATAGAGATCACTCTAAATGCAAATCAACACCCTCTGATTACGATTTTAGAAAAAGAAAATATGTTGATCTTCCTGAATATTTGATTTGCAATTACTGTGGTCATACGTGTTACATCCAAGACAATTGTGTTAAGCGTATACATGATATGCGAAAAAATACCGAATTTGTTAAAACGGTTAACACAACCGTCGAAGATGATGAATCTCCCACAGATGAACCTAACGAACAAAGGAATAACAACTTTCGTTGGTTCTATGACATGGCTTTTGATTGCACCAAGAAACCTAGCACTTCACAAACTCCCTGTCGATCTAATCAAAGCAAACCTATTCACAAGCAGAACAATCATGATAGACCTAGAGAAATTCCTATACCTAAAGAAACACCTAGACCAAGAACAGTCCCTAAACCTAGAGTTCCTCCTAGACAAAATAACCCAAGGTTTAAAAAGACGACCGTTAGACAGGTTTGGGTACGAAAGGATTTAGTATATAGAGTAACTAATAATAAGGGACCCAACCTAGCTTGGGTACCTAAAAACTGTATCTAATCCCTTCTGCAGATAGTAGTGAAAGAAAACAATTAGTGGTATCTTGATACTGGATGTTCAAGACACATGACCGGAGATAAGAATTTGTTTCTTTCACTCAAACCTTTCAACGAAGGAAAGGTGACGTTCTGGGACAACAAGAAGGGAAAAGTGATTGGTGTTGGGAAAGTTGGAATCTCTAAGTCACACGCAATAAGTGATGTCTATCTAGTGGACGGTCTCAAGCATAACTTGCTTAGCATATCTCAACTGTGCGACATAGGTAATAAGGTTGTTTTTCGTACTGATGGCTGTCGCATAATAATTGAAGGAACAAGCAATGTTATTCTTGAAGGCCATAGGAAAAGGAATGTGTATATGGTAGATTTAAATGCTGTGCTAACTAACTCTTTTACGTGTATGAAAGTTACACTTGATGATCCCTGTTTGTGGCACAAACGACTCGGCCACATTAGTTCACTTACTTTGAACAAGAAGTGGGACTTGGTTGAAGGGTTACCTAAGATCAAGTTCGACCAAGAAAAAATGTGTGACACATGTACTAGGTGCAAATAAGTGAGATCATCGTTCAAACCTAAAAGGGTAGTAAGCATAAATCAAGCTTTGGAATTGGTACACATGGATTTTTGTGGTCCTATGAAGGTAAGGAGTAGAGGAGGATCTAGGTATGTCTTTGACCTTGTAGATGACTACTCAAGGTATGTATGGCCTATCTTTCTTCATTTAAAATATGAGACTTTTGATTAATTTGCTTGTATTATTAAACTTGTTCAAAATAAATACAAGACTAATCTTGTATCTATTCGTACGGATCATGACACTGAATTTGATAATCAAGCCTTTATAGAATATTGTAGAGCTAATGGTGTAGGACATAATTTTTTTGTACCAAGAACTCCTCAACAAAACGGTGTCGTTGAACGTATGTATAGAACACTGGAAGATATGGCTCGTACAATGCTTTTGTGTAGTGGTCTACCTCATAAATTTTAGGCTGAAGCCATTAGTACTTCTTATTATATCCATAATCGTGCTATGATTAGGCCTATTCTTAAGAAAATCCCCTATGAACTCCTATGAGGTCGCAAACCTAACATCTCCCATCTTCGTTGTTTTGGGAGTAAGTGTTTTTTTCACAATAATGGTAAAAATATGTTAAGCAAATTCGACCCTAGGAGTGATGAGGCGATCGTCATAGGATACTCGGATCATAGCAAGGCTTATAAAGTCTTCAATAAAAGAACTTTCACGTTATTTTTGATGAAGATAACGTGTTTGATAAGCCCTTAAAGGATGAGGAAGAAGACTTAGACGAACCTGACTTTCGTCTTTCTAGAGACGATCCCCCAGGATTGGAAACGGAGGATAATGAGATTGAAGGAATAAATGATAAACTTGATCATTCTTCTAAAGATAAAAAGAAGAAATCTAAAGTTATAGTTGATTATACTATAACATTGACTCAAAATAAGGATTCCCAATCAAATGTTATAGGTGATGTTACTATAACATTGAATCCAAATCAAGGTACATAGTCTGAAGTTATAAACGGCTCTACTGCAACACCTGGATTGGATTCAGGGGGAACTTCCTCCAATTCTGAGCCAAATGAAGTTGGGTCAAGTTCAAATAATGATGAAGAGCCAAGTACTTCAACCAAATGGAAATACAAAAGCTCACATCCAATGGATAATATTATCGGAAATATTAAAAAGGGAGTTTAAACGAGACGATCCTTGAATAATTTCTACTCATTCCTATCCATGATCGAACCAACAAATATCAATGAAGCTCTTGCAGAATCGGATTAGATTATTGCCATGCTAGAAGAACTTCAACAGTTCGAACGGAACAAAGATTGGCACTTAGTTCCTAGACCTAAGGATCAATCTGTTATTGGAACAAGATGGGTATTTAGGAATAAACTAGAAGATGCTGAAGTCATTGTTCGAAACAAAGCAAGATTGGTGGTACAAGGTTATAATCAACAAAAAGGAATAGATTATGACGAGACTTTCGCACATGTTGCTCGTCTTGAAGCCATTAGACTTCTAATAGTGTTCGCAGCTCACAAAGGGATGAAGCTCTTCCAAATGGATGTCAATACAGCATTTCTAAATGGGTATCTACAGGAAGAAGTCTTCCTAGAACAACACCCTGGATTTAAGAAGAGCAAATTTGAAGACCATGTCTTTAAATTAGACAAAGCCCTATATGGATTAAAGCAAGCAACAAGGGCGTGGTATGACAGATTATCAAAGTTTCTACTTAATAGTGGATTCAGTAGAGGATCTGTTGATAAAATCTTATTTCTAAAATCCGAGGGTTCTGACCTTTTGGTTGTTCAAATCTACGTTGATGATATCTCTTTGGATCAACCAAACGAAGTTTATGCAAACATTTCACTTAATTGATTAGTTCCGAATTTGAGATGAGTATGATGGGAGAACTGAAATTCTTTTTAGGTCTGTAAATTCAACAAACTGAGGAAGGCATTAAAATCCATCAATAAAAATATATCAAGGAATTGATTCGAAATTTCGGTATGGAAAATTCTCATGCTATGCCTACTTCGATGGTTGCAGATAAGAATCTAACTTTAGATGAAGACGGTAAACCTGTTGATGAAACAACTTACCGTGGGATGATAGGGTCGTTATTATATTTAACTACAAGTCGACCAGATATCATGTTTAGCGTATGCGTTTGTGCGAGATATCAATCATCTCTCAAAGAGTCGCATATCACCGCCGTAAAAAGGATTTTACGATACTTAATTGGAACGGCTAAGCTATATCTATGGTATCTAATAGAGTGTAATTTTGACTTGGTCGGTTATTCTGATGCCGATTACGCAGGATGTTCTTTAGACAGGAAAAGTACGTCAGGTGTTGTTAAATACGTTAGACCTTGCATTATTAGTGGTGTTCGAAGAAGCAGAATTCAGTTGCCCTTTCAACAGCAAAAGCCAAATATATTGCAGCAGGACTGATATGTACTCAATTATTATGGCTTAAGCAACAATTGCGTGATTATGGTGTTGACGTAGGTTGTATTCCTATTTTGTGCGATAATACGAGTGCTATAATAATTTCCAAAAACCCCGCGCAACACTCGCGCACCAAACACATTGAAATTAGACACCATTTTATACGGGACCATGTTGAGAAAGGGAATATAAAACTTTAATTTTGTAGTACTGAAAAACAATGGGCAGACATTTTGACAAAACCTTTAGCTACAAGACGTTTTGAGACTTTACAGTTGGAAATTGGTTTAATCAGTGGCACCTAAACTATCATAATTATTTCCTAACCTTATGACTAACTAGTTAAGACGAGATCCATATTTTCCGTTGCAAGTACACTCTTATATAGTATTTTATTATTTTATAAGAATATTCCGTTTGCTAGTCTATTATATTTTGTGTTGTATACAAACCATAACTCTTGTTCATCACATGTACATTCTAAGGTTTAGAGCTTCATAAACCAATGACATTTATGATTGGTTTCATTTAGGAGGTGAGTAGTACTCCTTATATGGCATGTAACATCAAATTGCATAAGCATGAAATTTGTCTCTTATTGCGTGTATATACTCGAGTTTGTGGTGGTGAGACATGTGTAGAGGCGACCCTTCCTTTAAGTTTTACCTGCTAACCTCACATTAGCCAAATTTGTCTTGTTTTGACCTATTTATTCAACTACATTCCATATGGCCTACCCTTGTCAAGCTTGTCTTGTTGGTAAATTTGGAAGTCTTGTTGTGGTCAATTTTGTTGGTGTTGTGATGAATATTGGAAGGAAGGAAGAAAAAGATGGACTGAAAGAAATGAAATAAAAAAAAAGAAAAGAAAAAAAAAGGAGAAAAATGTTATTATAAAAGATGGAAAAGCATAAATCCCTTATGACTCCTATTCTTATCATTTCCATATTACTTGAGGAGAAGTACTTGTGGATATGAGGGAGTGTGTGCCGTACTTGGCATGGTGCGTCATCTTTCATGTTGGGTTGGAAAGTGGAATATGGTTACTTTTGGTTGTGTTCGGTGCTAGCTTGGCTTTTACCTCCACATATCCAGATTATTTTGCCCCTTCTTACCGAATTACCTCACCTCACATTACTTTGTAAGTCCTCGGCATGTGTTTTGGACCTCGCTTGGTTGGAGTGTATATGTACGGTAGCTAAAGATATCTATCATGTTAGATTGCATGCATGCTTCTGTAGGTCATAGTTAGGTGAGTGACTATTTTCATTCTCTTTTACAAAATCTATATTCATCTTGGTTTGTATTACACACTTTATATGTAGGGCTTGCTTATGTTGAAGTCGTTCTTATGCTATAATATATGCTTTGGTTAATATATATTTCTTGCCTCGGTTGATATGATTCTAGTCGTTTTATGTCTGTTCTCGTCTTTTTGATGATGTCAAGAGGGGGGAAGAAATGCCCATGTTTTAGTATTTGCCTAAGCTTGCTCCTTGTCAAGACCAATTGTCTCTTAGGGTCCTTAAAGTTTCGGTCTTGTATATAATTGTTTGATCTTGCGTTAATCTATATCTATAAAGATGACGGTATTATATTTTGGGGGAACTATATACTTAGTCACAATTTTAGGAGACTTGCCATCATCAAAAAGGGGATATTTGTTGAACCATATAGATATATATGTTTGTGTTTTGATGATGTCAAGAGTGCTTTATATTCTATATACTCGTTGCGCGTAATTATTTGTTTAGTCTTTTAGATTGGACTTACTAATCTCAAGCATTAAAGAATTGTGATGGAAGTATACAAGAACATGTCAAGATCAAGCCCTCAATCAAGGTTCAATATATTACAAGATATTGAAGAATTTTTCAAGCATTTATGAGAAGATGAAGCTCATTTAAAGATTGATCAAGCTTGAATAATGAAGTAGCCTACACTCGAAGATCTTCTAAGAATATTAGAATAGCGTAGTTGATTATCTCGTAATGGTAACGTAAGAATGCACTTCTTATATTGGTAAAGTTATAGCCTCACAGCTATAACATTGCTTATATATGAACTCAATGTTATAGCTCTTCTACTATAACATTGAGACGTGAGGTTTATATTATGCACGACAAAAATAGTTTTTAAATTGTTTTTGGAAAACCGTTTTAAATGTTTTAGTAAAAGTATTTGTTTTACAAGGGAGCTTATTTTAATATTGAGTATGGCTTTACTATGAGCTTATAATTAGTAATTATGATTGAATTAACTTATGAGTTGAGGCATCTTGCTAATTAGGGTTTCTAGTTTCTACATACTTTAAAAAACCCTAAACTTAATTTATCTTACCTAGGGTTTTCGTGAAAAAGGATTGGGCTTATGAGTCGTTTCTTCCTTGATACACGGTTACTCTTTGTACAAGTTAGGGTTTTATATAAATCTTTATAATATTTGAGTAGAGATTTAATATCTCTTTTATATTATTTTGATTTATTCTTTACTAACTTATAAGATATTATTTTTGCAAAGATAGAAGGAAAAGATTGAGTAAATCTTTAAAATAATATTTGATTAGAGATTTGTTATCTCTTTATTATTTGATTTATTCCTTTCTATCTTATAAAAATATTAGGGATGAATAGTAAAACGTTAATAGTAATTTCTTTCTTGCACAATAAGCCTTTGCTTGGATAAGGGTTAAGGTATTAGGATAATGTTTGATAGATATTTTTTTATCTCCTTATATTATCTTTCCTAATCTCCAAGATATTGGTGAGTTGTTAAGATAAGAAGATATTATTTATTAAGGCAAGTCTTGGAGAAGAATTAAGGAAGATTTAACCTAGTTCTTTCATGCTTTACAAGATTTCCACACGGCATTTAGGGTTTTTGCTAAACCGAAACCCTTGCTCCTCTTTTACTATAAATACTCCATACTTTACATCATTAAAAGTTAAGACCTTTGAGCATAACTCTGATTTATTTATGAAAACAAAAACCGTGTTTTAAAGCAAGAAAACCGTTTTGCTATTTTTCGAAAAAGGTCGTGTATCTTATAAACTTGTGCATTCGTTCTTTCGTTATCGTTATAAGATAATAGTGCTGAATTGATTTCTTACTCGATCATTAACGTGAACTTTTAGAAGAATCAACAGTGCTTTCTTATTAGCGTAAGTTAGTCACTCGAGTATTTAACGGTATTCACTTGAGTTACAACTAGGGTTAGTTGTACGAGTTGGGTTAGTAAATTTGTAATCCGTAGAAAGGTACTAAATTTATTAATCGAGAATAGTGGACGTAGGTTTCGATTTGTGAAACTGAACCACTTCAAAAACCGTGTGTCTCTCTCTCTTTCATTCATTTGTTTATTTCGCACTTCTTCGTTAATTTGTTAATTAGTTAAATTTTAATCAATAAGCTTTAAATAATTAATTATACATATACAATCGAAAAAGTTTTAATCCTCAATTCACCCCCCCCCCCCTCTTGAGTATATCGGATCGATAGACTCTTCAGATTCATTCATTTCATAATGAAAGTGAACTTGCGATACGATATCACACTCTTTTGGTGTAAATAAAAGTCATCACTTTATTGTTCCCCATTGTAACAAAGTACTAATAGTTTGGTTTTATAATATGTAGGTTTTGATACTTTTTAAACATTCATTGAATTTATTCAAATAATTTCACTTCTTACCTCATTAAGTGGATATCAAGTGTCTACCTAATTCGTTGGTAAAAGAGATGAAGAACTAATAACCTACTCTGATTGAAATTGTATTTGACCATACACTTTAGAGTGTAAATAGGGCGAATATGCTCTATTTATAATTCTTTCCAGAAAAATCATAAATTAACTTGCTTTGAATACAAGATTCACACATACCAAAAGATTCCCAATTAAATGGTTTGGGACACTAGTCAAAACTAGTTTCTAAAAGCGATATTCAATCGAGAATTGAGAAATGATTGGGGTCACCAATTTCAGTCTTGTATATATATATATGACATTTTATTTATAGTTTGAATAAAATTACCTTGACTTGCATGCTCTCACCATAAACTTAATCGTGGTATGTAAGAGTACAACTCTTGTTTTAATTGTATAATGGTAAAACCCTTTACCTTTTCTGTACAAGTCAAATTATATTCTTATTTAGACATATTGTACATCATAAAAATTATTGGGGTACATTTATAAATACAAAACTAAAATGAGTACACTATAACACTTATATGTCCATGGATGAAATGGGAACTACCCTAGTTCCATTCATGTAAATATCTGAGTTTATTCTTGCTAGTCGTCACACGATAATGCCAAATATTATGACGAAATCCATAAATTTGTATCAAATACTCATGATGTGGTAATTGGCAAGAATGCAATGTCAATGTCATAGATATTTAGGAAGGAATATGTTGAAGTCACACGACCAACTTCCTAGATCTTTACTCATTTGAGGTTTGTCTCTATTTAAGTGTCTAACACTTTCTCTTTCGAGCCTAGTTCTATCCTTAACAATTAAGATAGGAACTTTACTTCATATTGCTCCCACTCACTTCAAGAATTTCTAATTGATGAAGACTTATCTTCATATTAATTCCTAGTTAATCCTTCACTAGGGTTAACTCTATTGTGGTATTTGGTTAATCGAAATTTCTAATAAATTAATTTACCAATTTAACATTGTCATGTTCTTAACAACTTAAGTGCTTGATGACAAGTGTTTAGGTTGCGTAATAAGACTTTTGAACCATGGATGCATAGAAGAATTATTAAAACATATTTTGACTAATTACTACTTCTATTTATTCTTCTTCATAAGAGACTTCATATACATGGGTATGTAATGAATTTAAGATGTTAATCTTATATTTGCATAGGACGATTCCTATCGAGTTCTATGGAATAGAACAATTCCTATGGAGCTAGTCCACAACCTATGATACGGTTCAATTTTAGAAACAGATTTTTGTCGTTAGCAATAGAGTTTTAGCGGAGACTAGTGTTACAATCGAATAATATCGCATATGAGTAGGAGTAATGAAATAGAACAACATTAAAAACAACGAAATAGTGGGAAAAAAAATAACATTCATCGTATTATCTAAAACATTTTAGCACGTTCCGGCATTTACATAATGACCTCCACCCAATTATATAATGATTCCGAGATCCAAATCCATACTAGCTCGATTGTGGGACAACAGTCCCTCTACAACCTTTACTAATACAACTTGGTAGGTTAATCCTCTTAACCGGTTCTACAATTAGAACTCTCGGTCGATGAATTTACGTTAAGTTCATCTTTAGCCTGAACCTATTGCGGCTACGGTCGCAAAATACTTTCGTTGAGATCAACGAAATTTTCGAAGTGTAATAACTATTTATTACCCCACTTACCCACGTCAAAGCAAGCACCCCGGTATAATATTTCAATACCGTATTGTACCTATATGAAATTTAGATTCATGGGATCCTACTATTTGGTAAGACTAAGTCGCAATCTTTTAAAAGTAAAGATCTTGTCAATTTATTATCTATCAATTTAAAGTGAGATAAAAGTTGAATTATCGATAATTATAATTGACACGGTCGATTACTCGATATGATATGCATGTGTTGTTTATGGTGATTTGGCAATTCATGCAACATATTAAAAGAAATGCAAAGCAAATAATAATTTCCTAGTATGGCCTTCCTAAAATAGAAAATCAAATAATCTATTACATATTCGAAAACCAACTCCTTTGGCCCCTTGAACTTCATGTTACACGCCTTCCAAGGAAAACACCGTCTTGACCGGAACTCCTTTCCGAATGGCTCCGTCTTTAGGAAACTCCGGAATTACATAATAATAATAAAAATACAAGGCTATTCTTATTATACATTTGTAATAAAAACATAAATCTATTAAATTACAAAACGGTGATGTGAATCACCTTAAAATTACAACCAAATCGATATTCCCTTTCATTACGGGTAATACCAATAAAAAACTAAGGCCATACTAAGATAAAATTACATAATTCAAAATTACATAAATAAAATACGACATTCATTTATAAAAATGCAGCATTATTATATATGATTAACATGCCAAATTAATGTGCCAAATCGCCATATTTAAACCTTATATCGTATATAATCCGGTTTTATGGAAATGCGTGATAATAACTTATTAAAATCACAAATCAATACTTAAATCAAATTTAAGTCCAAGTTAATTATCCTAACCTTCTTAGGCCTCAAGAATTAGTCTTCACTCAATTTTTGACTATAATTCAATTTGGTTTTCTATTATTGCTTATTAACCTTCTTTTAATCATAACAATTATGAAATAATTCCCAATAAATCATAAAAAATTGAAAAATTTCGAAATCACAATTTTTTAAATACTGGAATATTATCAATATTCCAAAAAATCAATAAAATTTTGCCCAAAAATATTTATAATTTATTTCATTAATAAATCGTATAAAACATAACTTTTACCATTTAATTCCAAATTAAATAAAAAAATTATGGAAAAATCAAAATCAAAATTTTGAACATTCTTAAATAATTTACCGAACCTGGAAATGGCAAAATTTCAACCAAGAATTTCGAATTTATTTTATGACTAATAAAGTTGCCCTTTTATCGATTTTATCACATAAAAATCAATAAACATACCAAATCAATCAAAATTAATCATGAAACTTTAGATCTGATGTTCATATCAAATATACAACATTAGGAAAAAATTTCATACCATAAAATTTATTTTAGCTATTTTTGCTAAAAAATAGTCACTATTTATATCATTTTAACCATTAAAATTATAAATCATGCATAATAAATCAAATTTATCTAAACTTTTACATACAATCTGTAAAATATGCATCTGACATCATATTAAAATTTTCTGGCCTATTTCAAAGTATAACTATTTTTAGTCATTTAACCTCTGTTTATGCCATTTTTATCACATAAAAATCATAAATAATGAAATATTAATCACATTAATACAAAATTTTACATAAAATACATAAAATATTAATGTGAGGTCATACTAAAAAATCACGGCCAGTAGTGAAGTTTAACTTTTTTTTAGTAAATAAAAGTTCATTTTACTCAATAAAATGTATTTATTTCACTAAAAATCATTAAAATAAGCAATAATCATCCATAAATCATCAAAATGACCTAAATATGTTTTAGAACCAGAATATATTACATGCAAAATAATTTCGTTGCTTTATCACATAAATCACAAAATAACTAGTTTTAATTAAGTTACATTTAAATCAGAAAAATTAAACCGATTATGCATGCAACACCAAAGCTCTGATACTAATTGTTAGGTTCATATACCCTTATTAAACTCATCTAATAATTTTATAAATTACTTATAATTTATATTTGTGTGGATCTAGTGTATCCATAACTAAATTAGAGATGAAAGGAAAAATAATGTTCCTTACATTTTATTTGGTTCGAAAATATGGGCACTACTAAGGACACCTTCCTTATTTGTTCTTGAGGTTAAATGTCATGGATGATCCTTCAAATCTCAAGTGTAGAGATTCTCCTCTTGTTGCACACAAAACAAAACCCTTAAAACTAATATATTAACTAACTAGATTAATATATTAGTAACCCTTAAATGATTCTAATAATATTTGTATTACTACACTAGTAATCATATAATGTGATATTAGAATTTAGATGAACAAATATTAGAGATCTAAAAACTATTTTTAGAGAGATTAAGAGAGGCTTTTTCATCAAAATCTCAAAAATGTGTAGAATAAAAAATAAGAGCAAAAGATGCTCTTATTGGAGCTAGGGTGGCCGGGTTAGAAGGGTGGAACGCCATTGCATGGCCTTCTCACTTTTCCTTTTGTTCTTCTCTAAATCTTAGGTATGTAAGACTAGTGAATTAGGGTCATCCTTATTTTATTTTAACTATTAAAATTTATCACCCACTATCCACTACAACCCCTCTATTTCGGTCCATGTATAAAATGGACTTCCATTTTATTTTGTCAATTGGTCATTTGTCAAACAATATGTCACATGTAGCATGTAACATGTTATTAATTAATTTAATGCATATTTATCAAATAAATATCATTATATTAATTAAATTACATATAACAAATTGTCTTGTAATTCTTGATCACATAAATAAAATGGGTCATGTTAATATAATTTACAACATATTGTAATTATAATTAACCATTCATTCTTATCTCATTTTTTTCATAAACAATAATTAATTTTAGTAGTAAAATCTTTTAATTACTAAAATAAATCTTATTTAATCAAATTACAATAAGATATAAAATCCTCACTCACAAATGAATTGTTCAAATTTAAGGAATTGATTAACTTGTATCGTCATACAATTAATCAACTTATCTATTAAGGGAATTGTCCTATAAGTGTGACCTTAAGGGATCAACTGATGACCACCGTCAAACGACAGTAATGTTAAACTCTAGTTAGCCAATCATTACTAATTAATGTTGACTAGTTGACTTATAATGAATCATCCCTTACGTATTCTTATTATGATGTTTAATCATGTGATCGCACTATTGTTGAGGACACTTACTCCAACAAGTTTTGGGTCTCCAAGCCGAGTCGGTCAAGACATTACAACTCCTAAAAGTCGAATTAATTCTCCTTATTCAACTATATTCATGGTCTAACAACCCTTGAGTTGGTTTATGTCTTACAAGTCTTGTTGAATGGAGAAGAGATTCATGCTAGGTTGTCAATCAAGCATTTCATCAAGCGTAACATGTGCATAAGTTGAAACTACAACAAGCAAGCAATCATATGGACTTATTAAGTAAAGATCTACCCCATGATTAACTCCCCTAATCCCCCACTAACCCTAGTTAGGAGACTACTCACTCACGATAATGGAAAACATGTTAATAATGGTGTCAAGCATCTTAACAAATGTAAACATGATGGATGAGCAAAAACAATAATTAATCAAAGAGTAAAGAAATTGTACCAAACTTATGATGAACAAATGTAAAGGAAAGAATAATAGAATAGAACTTGATTGATGAATGAAGACTTGTCAATTATTCAATAAACCCAAATAGTCTTCAAAATACCCAATTGGATCTAAGAATTCTTCAACAATAATTAAGGAAGGATTAAGATCTAATTAAGCTAATTGATCTCTAATATACTCTAATGACTTGATGCTAATCTTCTATTACAAGAGAGTATTTATGCTAAGTACAAGTATTAGGTTAACTAAGGTCTTAAATGACGATTATGTCCCTAAAATGAATTTAACGCCCTGCAAGTCTTGCTTTGGGACACTCTATCTGCTGTTGTTGCCCGCTCATGATGCTTCAAAGGACGCTCGACCTGCTTTTTGGATGCCCGGGCTGTTCTTTGGGACATTGCCTTAGTAAAGGGGCGCCTGGTCTAGGTTTGGGTCGCCCGCCCGTCCATACAGATTTTCTTCTTTTTCATTTGGCTGCCTCATGATCCGAAGGAATCATTGAGGAGCCCTGGGGGTCCTCCATCATTGCCCATTTATTTTTTCTATCTACTTAGGCCTTTAGTATCGGTCTCCTCTATGATGCTTGGTCGTTAGATGCGATCAATTTAGCTCTATTTTGCTCCATACACACAAGGCTAGTGCTCCTTCCCTACCAAGGGCGCAAAACCTCATAGAATATGCAAAGTAGGAAGCTTAAGATAGAAACAACCCTAATACATACAAGAAAGCATAGAACGAGGCTAGTTGGGGGACTAAATGTGTGTAAATATGAGTCACATCAAATATCCCCAAACCGAACATTTGCTCGTCCCGAGTAAAGAGGTGACTAAAACTATAACTTTTATTAATACTACTACCCGATGTGAGACAATTAGCAGGTCTCACTCCACCCCTTCAACTCACAACAAGACATCCATGAGGTAAGATGACTTCTTGCAGGGCAAGGTGGGGCTTGCCAAAACGGCGATGCATCCTAACATTTAAGCACAAAAAAAAATGTAAAGGATGCATCTACAAAAAGAATAGCTATTTTCCCCATCTAAGTGGCAGAAATCACCTACAAGGGAAGGAATTCAAGGGCACACACTCCATCATAGATAATAGTTCTCCTAGTTACTAACTCCAAGAGGATACAAACAAATCGCCTCCAAGTTGTGTTAAACTAGGCTACCTTTGTCCACAATTGCTAAATGCTTTTGTCAAGAGTCAATTTCCCATGGTGTTAGAAAACACTGTAGGATCGCGTAATTCCCTCTTATACCTAGACAAGAAGAAGGGTCGTCCCCTCTCCACCATGCAACAAAGATAGGATCATCAAGGATAAAAGGGATTCCAAGTATATGAGTTTCATGATGGTAGTTTGCTTCTGGGCTTATTTTTCCCCCATTTTTGTAGCATTCGACAATCCAAAACATTTCATGCCATTTTTTGATGTTTGGTATTTTCAACTTTTGCATTTTTTTGAACATTTTGAAAGTAACCCCATTTGTAGTAAGGGTACTTCTATTAAAATAATATATATGAGTTTATTTTTTCTTCTCATTTCATTTGATTCAATTACAAACATTTAACATTTGATAACCTTGAACTCAATTTGACATTTTTGTGCCCATTCCCTTTTTGTTGACAAAATATGATGATAGAAGTGTAAGGACAGTTGCATGGCATCAAAGACACCTTGGAATGAATGGTAGGCAAGGAGTTATCACACCACAAGGCACTCTTGACTAGGCCTTTGTCCATGGGTCAAAGGATACTAGTATGACACATCCTAGGGTGTCTTGATAGTATTCTAGCAAACAAAGTCTCAATGAGAAAAATTATCTACAAGGGCCTTATATACACTTGTGAAGCTTCCCAAATAGGCATTTTCAAAAAAAAATTCTAAAATGCATCTACATGCCATGATGCAACTAACATATATACAACTCTAATGCATATGCTTCTATTAACTACTATGCCATGTACACTAAATCCAAACTCTTAGCAACACATAGATTTATACCGAATCAACAAAATATTGCCACATTGTCATTGACATATAGAAGGAGAAATGATATTTGGAAAGATCATACCATGTGGTCTTCTATTTCCCTCATGCTTCAAATGTGGCGTAGTCGATCTAATGTGATAAGATGACAAACAAACACACAAATATATACAATATATACAGTTCTACACTACAATGGAAAGAACACAATTTTGAAATTTTGAAAATTTTCAAATTTTTATCATTTTCGAAATAAGTGTAGATGTTAGAATTCCCAATCCCCACATTAGTATGAACATTGTCCTCATTGGACAAGACGATAGGGAATTATGCAAATGCATGAAACTAAATGAAATGCTTGAATTCTACACTAAATGCATACTACATAAAATTTATTACAAAATATGCAAGCTAAAATACTCTCAGTGATGCATGATTTCGATTGTTCGGAGAGCTAATTTAGATTAACTCTGGATGCTTTTGACTAAACTTCCCCAAACCGGTTAAAGTTATGGAGGAAGTTTAGCCACAAGGCCATGCATGCTATGCTATATAAATTGTCGTTTTGGATTTTTCTAGTGGGAGCAAAAATTTTCATCACCTCAATGTGACTAAGGTGCGAAAAGTCCTTTATGACACTCACTAGGCAAAAGCCAAAACAACAATAATTATTAAAACCAAATTATTATAGAAATCAAATTTTGACAAAAAAATGAGAGAGGAAGAAAAAGCTCACAAAAACTATGGTGGGTGCCACTTGCCCACTCCACCAAGCCGAAGAACTTTTCACTTATCATCATCATCCCCTCTAAGCTCATCACTCCAATTCACCTTAGACCCATTACTCACATAAAAGTCCATGAATTCATCCCCATCACTACTCACTTCCACGGTGTCACCGTCACTCTCCCTTCCATCACCATTGCCACTTTCTCCGTCATTCCCATGGGCCGAATTTGGGAAGAGTATGTCAACTTGAGTCCAAGGAGGAAGTACTCCTTCTTCATTAATACGCCCTTGGCGGACCATTCGATGGAAACTAGGATAGAGAGCATAGTAGGCATCCACCCTATTATCGTAATGTTGTCTATGCATAGCTTGAAGTAGACCCATGGCAAACTCATCCTTCGGGAGAACGAATGAGTTAGGGTGGTTGTGGGGTTAGTAAGGGAAGGGGTATGGAGGAGTAGAGGTCTTTTCCCCTTCATTCTTTTGCTCATGCTCTTGTTGTTGTTGTTGAGTGGAGAGGTGAGGTTTGGTTCTCTTGTCTTGTGTTTTCGGGCACTAGGTAGGACGGTAATCGGGAAAGAGGACTCCTCCTTGGTGAAATCCTTGTCCATCCTTCTATTGTAAGGGTTAAAGGGGCACTTCCTTTTGTCAACCATTTGATTTTCCTTTCATAACCTTCGTAGGCTATCCAATGGTATTGTTGGAATAGAAGCCTTTCATTGAGCCTAGTGTTGCCCGGAAGATGGACATAAGAGTTATCATTGTTGAAATTCGGGTTGAACCACTTTGAAAGTCTTGTTATTAAGCCTACATTGACAATGTGTCTCAGCCCATTGTCAAATCGGTTCCGAAACCGTGTACATCTTTCAAGTAATACCAAAGGAGCATTGAATTTGTAGCCACTCTAACCTTGAATTTGCATGTATGATTCTATGAAGTTAAGATCAAGCTCATTTACTTTGGTCGGGTCACGTCGATCATGTAGGTCACTCGTGATGAAACGGTAAGTGAACCTTATAATGGGGTTTTGATATAGGAAGCAGAACAATCTTTTATCCTTGACATATCACGGCCCGTTACGGCTCTCCGAAGATGTTCTACACAATTGGTTATGGGCTTGGATGACCTAGTGGTCGATGTATCTAAGCTCAATACATCCCCTAATTCAACTAATGTCATCATTCGTGTGACATTTTCTAACCGGAACTCAATGCATATTGTGTTGTTAAAAGTGGAAATCTTTAAGAGTCTTAGGAATTCAAGCACAAGTGATTTGTATGGAAGCTCATGCATATGTAACATAGTTGAGAGAGCGAACAAGTCGAACAATGCTTCGGTTTAATGATAAATTCCTAACTTCCTTAATGTATCATGACAAACAAATTTAGTGGGAAGGATGTTCTTACCCAATAATCGGTGGAAGTGATTCTTTGTGCATCATTAACAAACTCGATGTTGGGAAAATGATCAAGTCTTGAGAGATCAATAATCGCCTCATTTTCCCTTCTTCTTATGTTCAGATGTGAGGTAGAAGAAGTCCTAATTATCCTAGTTCTTCTTTACTTCTTTGTCATGAATCTTCTTGGTGTTTTCATTCTGATTTGAGTCAAGAACTTTGTTTGTCTAATAAGATTGAAATCAAACCTCCTAAATTAGATCTCTTTGTTTTGTGGAATATCTCAAACCCTATATTTGGGTGAGCTAAAGTTTAGGGGGTTGATTTGTTTGTTTGGAGATAAGGTTGGGTGATTTTGAGTGCTTGTGAGGGAGATTTAGGTTTACTAGAAGAGAGAGAAGTTGATTCTTCTTAATATGTGTGGTGGAAATGAGGAAAAGAAAGAAAGTTTTTAGCCAATAAAAGAGTAGCATGGGAGGGAGACGCGCGGTTCGCTGTTCAGAAAAATTTTGTATGCGCAGAAGGGGATGCGCGTCTTCTAGTCGGTCCGCCCGTCATGGGTACTGGGACGCTCGTCCTGAGTTCTGAGACGCCTGAATTTTGCAACAGCATAAATTTTTTCTTTGACAAGCAGATAAGGATGTGCGACCCCGAAGATGTTACGCCCGTCCTGAACATTCGGGACGCCCGTCCTGAGTTCTGGGACGCCCGAATTTTGCTTCGGTTAAAATTCTTTCAATCTTCTTGGCTCCAACTCCCACGAAAAAGAGGCCAACTTGTGGGGATCCCCCTTTTAGTTCTTCTATGGCTTCTTCTTCCTTCATTAAGTGATATAGGCTCTCTCTTAGCCTAGGCAAAGCTTCCCCACACTTGAATTTGAAATCCTTCTCACATCAAATTTAATTAGTAACCCTCCCTCACTTGCTCTCATATCAAAATTTGTGCTTAAAACAAGGAATTAAAATGCAATTAAATGAAGTTAAGTGCAAGAAAGTAAGTTAGTATATTTACAAGTGGTGGTTTAGGGAGGACTCCACCAAACTCTCCTCCATTTTAATTCTTGATAATGGTGGAAGAGGCTCAAGGGGGATGGCCTCAACTTCTCCTACGAAAGCTCCTTTATAATAAGGCTTGATACGTTGACCATTGACCTTGAACCGATTTTCATCTTCCGACATTAGCTCAAAGTCTCCATACTTTCCAACATTTGTGATCACAAAGGGACCCGTCCATCATGAATTGAACTTTCCGGGGAAGAGCCAATATCGAGAGTTGAATAGAAGGACTTTGTCTCCCTTGTGCAATGCCTTTTGATTGATTCTCTTATAATGGAGCAATTTGGTGCGTTCTTTGTAGATCTTTGTATTCTCATATGAGTGAAGCCAAAACTCTTTCAATTCTTTAATTTGCAAGATCCTCTTCTCTCCACTTAGCTTGAGAACAAGATTGAGGGCTTTGATTGCCCAAAAGGCTTTGTATTCCAATTCAAATGCAAGTGACAAGCCTTTCCATAGACTAGCTTGTAAGGTGAAGCTCCTATAGGGGTCTTATAGGCCGTCCTATAAGCTCAAATAGTGTCATCAAGTTTCATGCTCCAATCTTTACGAGTCTTGTTAACAACCTTCCCAAGAATTTGCTTGATCTGCCTATTGAAACTTCGACTTGACCGCTTGTTTGAGGATGATATCCGAAGCCGGTTCTATGTTGAACACCATACTTTGTTAAGGGAGATGCAAGTTTCTTTTCATGAAAGTGTGTTCCACCATCACTAATAATTTCTCTAAGAACTCCAAACCTTGGGAAGATCACTTTTCTTAGGAGCTTGGTCACCGTCTTTGCATCGTCGGTTGGAGTAACAATTGCTTCTACCCACTTTCATACGTAATCAACGGCAACTAGAATGTACTTGTTGCCTTGGGACGATATAAAGGGATCTTGGTAATCAATTCCCCAAACATCAAAGATTTCAACCTCCAAAATGTCTCGTTGTGGCATCTCATTCCTCCAAGATATGTTCCCGGTTCTTTCGCAAGTATCATAATGAAGGATAAACTCTCTTGCATCTTCAAACATGGTGGGCTAATAAAAGCCCGATTGTAGGACTTTGACAACCGTCCTTCTTGCTCCATGGTGTCCTCCATATGGGGATGAGTGGCAACCTTCCAAACCTCCTTGAACTTCCCATTGTGGCACACACTTGCGGTAAAGACCATCACTACTGAAGAGTCCATCGATCCGAAATACTGGGGCGGGGGGTGAATTGAGTATTAAAACTTTATCCCACTTTTTCGAATGTCCGTGTGAGCGTGACTTAATAATTAATTACTTAAAGTTTATTGATTAAACTTTAAATAATTAACTAAACGAAGTTAAAACGTAAAGAAAACGAACAACAAAAACGAGTGACACACGTGATTTTGAAGTGGTTCAGTTTCACAAGTCGAAACCTACGTCCACTATTCTCGATTAATAAATTTAGTAGCTTTCTACGGATTACAAAATTACTAACCCACTCGTACAACTAACTCTAGTTGTAACTCAAATGAGTATCGTTAAATACTCGGTTTTATCTAACATACGCTAATAAAAAAGCACTTAATTGTTCTTCTAAGTGTTCACACAAATGAACGAGTAAGAAACAATTTTAAGTACTATTATCTAATAACGCAATCTTACGGAATAATAAGCAAATTTAAGCACGACTATTCGTAAATATTTTTGAATTGAAAACAAAAATAAAATAATTGATTAAGAATTTTGACTCGATTTGTTTGCAAAGGAATTGTTAATATTGCGAAAAGTTGATTTTGAAAAACTGAAGCACATATGTATATATATAGTAGAGGAGGCAACTAGGGTTTTATTCGAAACCCTCATAGTGCCGTGAGGTATGATGATTTGTTTCACAAGAAACAAATCTTATCTTTTCTTACTTTAATCCACAAAATATTTCAAATAAGTAAATAAGATAAATCCAAATAGTTATTTATGATAAAAGTATCTTAAGTCAATCTATTCTAGATTTAATCTAGTATATTACTCATGCAAGGTGTATAATCAATATGAGAATCGGCTCATAAGCCCAACTCATTCGAAAACCCTAGTCGAAATAAGGGGTGTGGATTTAGGGTTTATGTTTGGACAATTTAGCAAACTCTATGTAGCATGACGACTCATAAGTCGTTTTACTAACCAATAGGATACATGTAAATTATTCAATATTAACCCGTATCTTGCCTCAATCATACATACACATATTTTCGAAAATATATAGATAATTTGAGCTTTCAAAAATTAATTTTAAAACCTTATAATCGTGCCTTTAAAATGCAACCAAATGTTATAAAACAAATGACTATAATATTAAGCTTGATAAGTAAAGTTATAGGTGAAATAGTTATAACTTTACCTTTCCAATATTACTTCCAAAGATACCGTCCTTAGATGATTCCTATAATAGCTAATCTTCCTGGAGATCTTCAGTAGTAGGATCATCTCTTCATCTTGATCATAAGCTCTTCATCTTGAGCTTCTTATAGACTTGATCATGTCTTTTGCTTAAGTGATCATCATACTTGTGAATGAAGTAGTCACAATGATGCTTTAGGAATATTGATTGTTATAGCTCAAGCAGCTATAACATTACTTCAATGATGCTTCACAAATCTTCAAAGTGATAGCCATGGATGCTATAACCACTATTACAAATATAGGCAATAACAACACCTTAATAACAACGCATATTAACTCATTATATGTAATACCGTTGTTAATCAGGTTAGAATATTTTGGCGCAATTCTATGAAAAGTAATAACAAAGGTTATTTCTTTAAAACCGTTGTTATTAGTAATCACAACTGGTTTCATTTTAGAACCGTTGTTAATAGTTGAAAAGTTATAACAACGGTTATTTATTTAAAACCCTTGATATTACTTTTAACAACGGTTTTTTTTGCATCTAACCGTTGTTATTACTTTTAACAACGGTTTTTTTACATATAACCGTTGTTATTACTTTTAACAACGGTTTTTTACATATAACCCTTGTTATTACTTTTAACAACGGTTTTTTTACATATACCATTATTATTACTTTTAACAACGGTTTTTTTACATATAACCCTTGTTATTACCTTCGCACCAAAATATTTTCATTGTACGACAAACCGGATCCCTTATGTTGCTTTCCCTTTCTATTCTTTATTCATCTTCAACCTTCGCATCTTCATCTCTCTCACACTCAAAAACAAAACCTCTCACACAATACTCGCTCAAAACCCACCAAATCACCCCCAAAACAATCAAAAATTCTCCCTAACTCAATTTACATACTTATAACCCATTTTCTAACCTTCAAAACTACCAAAATCACTCAAAATCGACTTTTAGAAACCTAGGGTTTTAAAAATACGAGAGCAAGAAATTAATATTTTGTTTTGATTTTCGCCTTATTACTTCGATTGTTAGGTATGAAATACTAACCTACTCGATTTATTTGTCAACACAAAATCTCCCCTTTTTTATCTCAGTATCGACATTACTCTCCCCTTTATCAATTATTTATTTTACACTATCAATTACCCTATTAAATTTTTGGGTTTTGTTTGATTTCATAAGGATCTCATCTTTCAGAGTATCCGTGAAGGGATTCAGATCTAGAGGTATTCTTTCTAACCGTAATTGCTTCGCGTATTTTGATTTTAAAATCTTTCGTGCCTTGTTAAATTTTAGGTTTCGTTTGATATTTGTACTTTTTTTACCGTCTCGCATTATTCTAATACTTGGAAATTTTTACGTTATAGTCTTGGAGTCTTGGAGGTAGTATGCTAATATGCTCAGCTGATTTACAAGGTCAAACATGGTGGAAGTTTGTACATTGTTGTCTTTTACCGTCTTTCTTGTCAGGTAATCTCGCTCAATATATGGGCTCCTTATTTAATGATCATATTGTTTGGTGGACATGATGCTTCTTTGTATACTATTGTTCGATTATAGATGATTAATTTCAGAGGTTCGTGAAATGGTATGTATTCCTTCCTTTTCACGAAGATACTAACCTGTGACCTCTTCATTTTCCCTATTTCAGCGGTTTTACCTAGCATTGGGATTGTAATATATGCTCTTATTCAGGTTAACATCTTAAATTGACCTCTTCTTTAGAGAAATTGATCTTACAGGTAGTAATCACTGTTGCCGGAGCAACTCTGAGTGACAAAGCATGACGAAAGCCACTTCGTTTGGTAATTATTGATGCGTATCCAAAATATGATGTTTCACACTTTATTCTACACGCATTTCAGAGCTCAAATGTGCAATATATGCCATTATTTCCCTATTTTCCTCTACTTTCGTGTTTTTGTCTATTATTGCAGAAATATGAAGAATTGAGCGGGAATCGAGCCAAATCCGTCCCTAAGTAATTAACATTGCATTTGACATGAAGTATTTACTCGAGGAATGAGCTTGGTGCGCGTTTCAAGGCCTAAAGATAGCAAAAGCATGGGTGCGTCATTTAGTTTAACAAGCGAAGAAGCACTTCACAATATTGCAGCCTGCTTCAGATGGCAATATCTCGAGTTCTAGAGCTGATAATCGAGTGATTCCAATTGGAGGTGAAAGATTATCCTTTTAGCTTTCCAACGCCGCGTAGAACGCCTGATTTGACCAAGGAACGAAGAAATGGCAGCTGTTTTAAGATCGGTGCGCGCTGCAGAATTCGTCAGAATGCACTACTGTACAACAACCTTAGTCGATCGACTGATGCTTGTGGTCGATCGACCAGAGCCCGAGATCAGAAGCTACTGTTCAGTATACCTTGGTCGATCGACTGAGAAACATGGTCGATCGACCAGTCCACGAGCTGATACGAGAATTAAAAGATCGAGATTTATCAAGCCCATGAGTTATTAGGTTTAGGAATAATAGCTGCGTACTTTTCCTAGATAACGCAGCATGAACATCGAGTTTCTATCAAGTTTTGACATCTAGTTTCATTCAGTTTAGAATATCAAATAATTAGGGTTCGGGATATTGTTTCGCATTGGATTTTCGTTTATGGTCTTTAATCATTCCGTTACAATTCTTCTGCAAATTCGGTATTCCCTTATTTTTATTTCAGTTCATCTTTATTGCATTAATAGTATAGAAATTGCTAGTTAGTTTTCCCGAAACCGCAATTATCATTTATGTTAATTGTTTATTCCATTAATCCAAGCATGAATTCTTCTGTTTATTTCCTTAATATTATTGTTGTTATCATTCCCGTTATGAGTAGCTAAATTGCTTGTGCTAGGATGTAGGGGAATTATAGATTAGGCGGCGTAGATTAAACACGGATGAATTATGTCGGTCGATCGACCGCCATACTTGGTCGATCGACTGACCACGTGAGGTTTTCCTTTCGTTTTAATTGTTTTAATTCTTTATTCGACGAATCGAGTGCACACGACTAGTTGAATGTTTAGGATATGACTGACCCATTAGATCGAGAGATAGGGACAGTTGTTAGATCACCAATTAAAATGACTAAATTATGCCGAGATCGAAAGATAGGTAAAGTTTAGATTATAAGTCACTTTTCAGGACGAGAGTCGTATTAGTGATATTAGGGACTTATAGCGAGATCGAAAGATGCTATTTGTTAAGAGTGGACCGAGAGGACCTCTTTATTTCCCGCCTCATGTGTTTTGATTTAGACCTGTTTAGTATTCTCGCGCCAAACTATAATGAACCGACCCTCCTAGTACCTTTCTTTATCTGTTTAATCCGTTATTTATTTTATTGTCTTTTATTTCTCTTAGCTATAGACCAAACCAATTAAACCCCCACAATCGTTACCTTAGACCGATTTAGACAATCGAAATTCCCTTCCTCCCCGTGGTTCGACTCGTGCTACCACTAGCTTCTGTTAGTTTAGCTCGGAATTATAAATATTATTTTTGGTACTCACAACGACGGTATCAAATTTTGGCGCCGTTGCCGGGGAGGTAGCGCTAGTTTTAGTTGTTTTTATTTTGGTCTGTCTTTAGCCTCAAGGGAAGACTGAGTACCTTGAGGCAGTTCTTATCTTCCTCTTTAGTGTTGTTTCGATAGGTCCTACAGGTCCTATTAGCAGTACTTCAGGAGGATTCACCATGTTCCGTTCTTGGGAGCAGCAGGTGGAATTTTGTGAGAGATGTGGTGCTGAGGGGCATGATTCTGCTATATGCCGAGCAACTATGGACCAAGTTTATGCTTACAGGCAATATAAACAAGGTCATTATACGCCGCCACATCCGTACTATCATCAAGGCTTTCAAGAGCCTTCATATTCTTTTGAGCCACCTCCGCAAATCCCTCTTCCTTCTAACGAGATAGCGGATCTCAAAGCTATGATACAAGAGATTTCGGCCAAAATGCAAAGATGGTTTAGATCAACTCACTCCCGAATGGCCGACCTTTCTTCTCTTCAACACTTGGAGACCGTGCATGCTATGCGCGGTCATAATGGGTCGACCCCAAAAGCCTCGCTATGAAAAGGGTAGGCCCGGAAATTAATAAAGATGAATTGGGAAGAGAAGAGGCTGAACTCTCGGAGCAGAAGAATAGCGTTAGGAGTAGAATTGCTGCATTTGAAAGTCAATCGACCTCGCCTACTGCTGATATTGTTGATAAAGATGAGACCGAGCAAAAAGAGACTTTGAATGCCATAACCCCGAGGAGCGGGTCTACTATTGCCGGTCCGCCGTGGCGAAAGATGGGTCTGAAAAGAAGAAAGAAAATGCGTCTGTTAATAATGGCAAAATAAAGACGACTAGTAGCATAGGCAGTCGATCGACTGCCTATCATGGTCGATCGACCGCCTTGAAAGAACAATGGCAGAAGATTAACGGGCGCGAATCTTCAAACAACAAAGACCGATCGATCGATCGACGATAATGGTCGATCGACCAGTCCCGACTTTCCAAAGTGCTCATACGAAAACCTCGGTCGATCGATCGACCAACCTAGTCGATCGACCGAGGAAGTCGCTGCTTGAAGGTGCTCGGGCCGTCCCCCAATGCCTGATGACTTGAGAGACCATTTGTTTCGGGGTACGACAACTCCGAAAATATTGAGGCAAGACCCGAGTGCTGATGGGTCAGTCCCAGTTCCAAGGTATGACCCCATGTCGGTTAATGGCTCACATTTGAGACGGTCTGAAGAAGGGTCGAGCTGCAACAAAGAGAAGGTAGTGGATTTTCAGCCTAAATCCACTGATGCCGGTGCGAGAGACTTAGAGGAGAGGGCTAAGTTACTTCTTTCAGCCCCATATCCGGAGAGACTAGTGCCGACAAAGGAACATGTATCATTTAATAAGTTTGAAAATGTTATTCGTAGTCTGAATGTACAGGTTCCTTTTCTCGAGTTAGTTAACCAAGTACCCGCTTATACTAAATTTATGAAACAATTGTTGTCCAAAAAGCGGTCACTTGAAATAGTGCACACTGTCGCACTTACTGAGGAGTCTTCCTCCTATCTGTCTCACACTGCGCCCCTCAAGTTAAAGGACCCAGGCAGTTTCTCTGTTCCTTGCAACATAGGTACTTTCTCAATTGAGAGGGCATTGTGTGACCTAGGAGCCAGTATAAGTGTCATGCCTTTGAGTCTAGCTAGGAAATTTAATTTGACTAGGTTTGCAATTACTAGCATGACAAAGACAGGATGGCGATCGTTCGCTGGTCCACCAATAGGAGTCCTAGAGGACATTCCTGTCCAAATAGGGAAGTTTTTCTTCCCTGTTGACTTCGTTGTACTTGATATACCCGAGGATGCTCATATTCCTATTATTTTGGGTAGACCATTTCTGCACACTGCTGGTGCAGTTATAGATGTAGGCTCAGGGACGTTGACCTTTAAAGTAGGAAAACAGTCCATCGTTTTTACTCAGCCTGCTAAGAAGAAAGACCCCGTGTGGCCGGTCACTTGCAATACGGTTTCTGAAAAGAAATCGTACTTTGTGCTTCCTGAATTACCTGTCTCTATTTCTACTCCTGTTGTACCGCCTCCGCCCCAATTTGAGAGCAAATTGGAGGAAGATCTGTCTATTTCTGATATTGCAGGAGCTGGTTTGGGGAAGGGTGAGCTGCAAGTTGCTCCAGCTGCAAAGAAGCCAATCATTTCAAGGGATGGTCTTGGTTGCCTGAGTTATGGGACTGACGAGGAAGTGGATGACAAGCCGGTCAAAGCAACGAAGTCTGATTTGGATTCTGACGATTCCGAAGAGGTCATTGACTGGGGAGATGATGAGAGTATTGATCCGTTGAGCCATACGGATATTGAAGTTAAGAAGAGTGCAGCTGAGAAGATGAGCACTGCTGAGGCTACCTCATGTAGCCAGAAGCCGACGAAGTAGGCCATACCGTGGCCGTTCTTGATCGACTATTAGTTGATCACATGCTCTATCAAACATTTACTTTATTGCTTTTAAGACTATTTACCGTATTTTGTGTGCGCGAGACTTCGCATTTTATTTTTGCTTGCTTAATATTTTAAACGCTATAGACTTTACTTTGGGTTTTGCGCAATTTTGGACGCGTATTATTGTGCATTTGCAGGTTTTTAGACCTCATTAGCTCAAGTTATTGAGCTAATACGAAGAAATAAGAGGTTGCAAAGAAGAGTTTTTGATCGATCGATCGGCACCATTAGTCGATCGACCGATCTGCAGCTTCCAGGCACGATCATTTCACGTTTGCATGGTCGATCGATCGGGTTATGTGGTCGATCGACCACCACCGCCGCTTATATTCATTCACGACCTCTCCCCTGCTGTGTTTGGTCGATATGCGGACTTAAGGGAGTTTTCTACTCCACTTTATTTTCCGTCGAATTATCTATTTCTTCTATTGTCTCATTTGTGCACAATTTTTACGCTTCAAAATTGTTTTCTCAGTCTTATACGTGGTATTTTCTGTCTTTCGGGCACTTTTATTAGTAGCACTGCTGGCTACTGAAACCTCTTAGCTCACGCTGGTTTGGGGAGGTTTCCTTTGCTGCGCTTAAAGTCTTGTGAGTTCCTGATTTCTTTACTTCATGTCATTATATTTTATTTCCTTTCTCGCAAATTCCCATTTCTCTTTTCTTCATTACATGATTTTGCACAATGGGGACATTGTGCGATTTGGTTTGGGGAAGGGTTTTGCGTCACATATCATTGTTTTGCATTCACGTTTACTTTTGTTTTGCATTGTTTATTTCATTTCATATATATACAAAATTCAAACAAATTGAAAATTTCGAAAATTTCCATAAAATGCACATTTATTTTAGCATTTAGGTCGAGTCGGAACGGTAGTATTTCAAGGATGATTTAGCTTTTGCACCTGTTTTGCCTGAGCCTTGCTTGACTTACATGTTATTAGTAGAATCGTAAATGCATATCTACGAGTTTTCGTTACATTCTTGCTGAAGTTGAGACTTGACTTGGATTTTTGGCAAGCTACATCATATTTCTGAGTATTAGAGCTTATAACTGGTGACATCTATGACCAGTTTATCTAGGAATGTGAGTAGTACTCCTTATGAGACATGTTTCCTTAATTTGCATAATTATGAACTCGATCTACTTAATACCTGTATGCATTCGGTTTGTGGTTTGTTGACACATGTGGTAGAGGTTTCCCTTTATTCATTTTACCCATGAACCCCTCATAGCCAAAAATAGCCTTTTTGTCCCTTAACTACATCCTATATTTAGCCTGCCTTTGTCAAGCTAGTAGTATTAGTTTTGGAGATGTGTTTATTTGCGGTTTGGTTATATGCTCATTTCGAGATGTTGGGTGAAATGGTGGAAGAAAAAAAAAAAGAAAAAAAAAAAGAATAGAATTGAAAAGGAAAAAAAAAGAAGAAGAAAAATGACTCGAAAAAGAAAGAAAAGAAAAAAGAAACGAGTGCTGTAGAAGCTGGTCGATCGACTGACTATATTGGTCGATCGACTGCATCCCGAGAGAAAGAAAAGTTCGAAAAAATCACATGTTGCAATTGTTATGATTTGGTGATTTCCACTCCCATATTATCATTTATATTCTTTGGGGAGTCAAATTTTGTGGAGATTGTGAGTTTTGTGCCTTGAATTGGCACCGTATTGTATCATTTACATTGAGCTTGAAGTTGGGATTCGTTTATAGTTTGGATTGTAGTACTAGCTTGGCTTATTACTCCTCATATCCAAATTCATTTTAGCCCCTTCTTACCCTTTACCTCACATATCCATATATACCTCGGCATGTGTCATGGTCATTTGTTGGTTGGAATGCATATGAACGGTCATAGAGAACATTTTCATATTTTATTGCTGGCATGTCTTCATAGGTCGTAGTTAGGTGAGAGTCTTTACAAAATAAATTCGTTTTATCCTCTTATATATTCACCTTGTTCTTATTTGAGTGATTTGAGCGACCCGTGAGAGTCCAATTTGATAAGTCTCTATGGTTGACGGTTCAACAGTTTTTAACGGCTTCATAATTCGTTTGCATGATTCACATTGCTAATTGATTGTTGGTTGTGCATTAAATTGGTTTAGGCTTTACATATTGCAATTCGCTCTGAGACTGAACTCGTTCCGTTAGGTTTTAGGATCGAGTCTAGTTCTTGCTTGGGGACAAGCAAGGTTTGGTTTGGGGAGATTTGATGCGTGTCCAAAATATGATGTTTCACACTTTATTCTACACGCATTTCAGAGCTCAAATGTGCAATATATGCCATTATTTCCCTATTTTCCTCTACTTTCGTGTTTTGTCTATTATTGCAGAAATATGAAGAATTGAGCGGGAATCGAGCCAAATCCGTCCCTAAGTAATTAACATTGCATTTGACATGAAGTATTTACTCGAGGAATGATCTTGGTGCGCGTTTCAAGGCCTAAAGATAGCAAAAGCATGGGTGCGTACGAGTTTAACAAGCGAAGAAGCACTTCACAATATTGCAGCCTGCTTCAGATGGCAATATCTCGAGTTCTAGAGCTGATAATCGAGTGATTCTAATTGGAGGTGAAAGATTATCCTCTTAGCTTTCCAACGACGCGTAGAACGCCTGATTTGACCAAGGAACGAAGAAATGGCAGCTGTTTTAAGATCGGTGCACGCTGCAGAATTCGTCAGAATGCACTACTATACAGCAACCTTAGTCGATCGACTGATGCTTGTGGTCGATCGACCAGAGCACGAGATCAGAAGCTACTGTTCAGTATACCTTGGTCGATCGACTGAGCAACATGGTCGATCGACCAGTCCACGAGCTGATACGAGAATTAAAAGATCGAGATTTATCAAGCCCATGAGTTATTAGGTTTAGGAATAATAGCTGCGTACTTTTCCTAGATAACGCAGCATGAACATCGAGTTTCTATCAAGTTTTGACATCTAGTTTCATTCAGTTTAGAATATCAAATAATTAGGGTTCGGGATATTGTTTCGCATTGGATTTTCGTTTATGGTCTTTAATCATTCCGTTACAATTCTTCTGCAAATTCGGTATTCCCTTATTCTTATTTCAGTTCATCTTTATTGCATTAATAGTATAGAAATTGCTAGTTAGTTTTCCCGAAACCGCAATTATCATTTATGTTAATTGTTTATTCCATTAATCCAAGCATGAATTCTTCTGTTTATTTCCTTAATATTATTGTTGTTATCATTCCCGTTATGAGTAGCTAAATTGCTTGTGCTAGGATGTAGGGGAATTATAGATTAGGCGGCGTAGATTAAACACGGACTGAATTCGCATGTCAGTCGATCGACCGCCATACTTGGTCGATCGACTGACCACGTGAGGTTTTCCTTTCGTTTTAATTGTTTTAATTCTTTATTCGACGAATCGAGTGCACACGACTAGTTGAATGTTTAGGATATGACTGACCCATTAGATCGAGAGATAGGGACAGTTGTTAGATCACCAATTAAAATGACTAAATTATGCCGAGATCGAAAGATAGGTAAAGTTTAGATTATAAGTCACTTTTGAGGACGATAGTCGTATTAGTGATATTAGGGACTTATAGCGAGATCGAAAGATGCTATTTGTTAAGAGTGGACCGAGAGGACCTCTTTATTTCCCGCCTCATGTGTTTTGATTTAGACCTGTTTAGTATTCTGCCGCCGAAACTATAATGAACCGACCCTCCTAGTACCTTTCTTTATCTGTTTAATCCGTTATTTATTTTATTGTCTTTTATTTCTCTTAGCTATAGACCAAACCAATTAAACCCCCACAACTGTTACCTTAGACCAGATTTAGACAACTGAAATTCCCTTCCTCCCTGTGGTTCGACTCGTGCTACCACTAGCTTCTGTTAGTTTAGCTCGGAATTATAAATATTATTTTTGGTACTCACAACGACGGATATCAATTATCACTACTTTTTTTCATTAGAAATTATGTTGTTCATATATAGTTTACATATAGTGCAAATTTTTTAATTGCTAAGGATTCGCAAGACTCGGAATATTTTGTCTTTGGAATGTTATAGAACTGTTTAATATATTTGCTGCATATCAACAAGTCTTTCAACTATAACTAATTTGACTCGGTAATTTAGTCCACCCACAATATCTATTATGGTTTGAATCTTCTTCCAAATTTTATGAAGTTAAGATGGATCAATATTGTTTGTGTTACTTCAGTTTCAAGTGTTTGGGTTCACGACTTTCAGTTTTATTGCTAAAGATGCAATATATGCTCATTTTTGGCTAAACTTGTGAAATTTCTATGTTGTGCTACCTCACTTTCTTCTTTTTGATTTCTCCTTCATTTTTAATTTCTGCTTTATTCCTTGATTTTTGTTAGTAAACATTCATTTCATGTTGTTTGTAGGTTAGACTTTTGGTGATTTTCATATAATTTCCTCCGGTATCATGCTCCTTTGTTTTTCCTCAACTTATTGCTTGCATCCACTTCTCATATCTACGTAGGTTTCCCTTTTTTATTTCCATCATCTTAACTTAAATGTATCATTGCAGATTTAAATTTGAGAGTGTAGGCTTACCAACTATTTAGGGAATACGTAATATTGAATAGTCTATTCACTAAGATGTTATTGTTAAGTTGGATGTGATGCGAGATTGATGTAAGTTTGTTGGAGTTGTATTGTTGAATATTTTATTCACTAAAATGTGCATGCGTAGTAGTGGAGTCGTAACTCTCTGATGTAAATGGATGTTTGAATTGTGGTATTAATATTTTGAGAAAATCGTTGTGCTAGTGCATAAAACTTTGTAGGTGTTTAATTCTGGGTTAATCAATTTAAAGTGAGCTTTTGTTGTATGTTGATACTGCTGCTGTTGTTGATATAGGATTTTGATGTGATTATTATTTGAGCATATTTAGTCCCCGAATTAGCCTTGTTCCCATGCTTTTTAGTGCATATTTGGGTCATTCATTGTCTTTAGTCCTTTGTATTGCATATTCTTTGAGGTTTTGATCCCTTGGTAGGAAAGGAGTGCAAACCTTGCATTTTCATGGCAAAATGGAGCTAAATTGATTGAATTCAATGACCAAGCATCAAAGAGAAGACAAGACTAGAAGGCCTTTGTACATATTGTAGTAGATGGGCAATGATGAGAAAAGATCCTTGCATCCCCGAGGAAATCCTCAAGGATTTTATGAAGAGAATGGAAGAAAAGAAGAAAGGAAGAAGCTGATCAACAATCCGAGCGGATTGCCCACAATCCGCCCGTCCAAGACAAGCAATTCGAGCGTCTTCCTCAGAAGGCCGCTCGTCCAAAACCACCACAATCCGCCCGTCCACTCACCAAATCCGCTCGTCCAAAAGACCCACAATCCGCCCGTCCCGTGCTCTGGACGCTCGGATTGTGCGACAGTTAATCCGTCTTCTACTTGTTCTATGAAGGATGCGCATACCTTGGGAAAGACTAGCAAAAAGGAGACTCGCATATTTTTCTGAGAGGGGCGATTCCTCAAGGACTTAATCGTCATTTAAGCCCTTAGTAAACCCGAATTTGTGTACCTAATCCCTACTATAAATACCCCATTAGTCTAATTAGATAATCATGTTCTTCTTTGCAATCTCTAGTGTAGTTTATATCAATCTAATCTCTCTTTAATCTTGTAATCAACATTTAATCAAGTCTTAATACAAATCTCATTTCCTTAATCTCTCTTTTTTTCATATTTCATTTTGGGTAATTGAAGATTATTTGGGTTATTATTGGGAGATTGACAACCTTCAAAACAATCATCAAGTACTTCTATTATTCTTTGCTTTATTATTGGAATCATTAGTAGGTATAATTCTCTTAATCTCTTTTTAATTATTGTTAATTATCTTCATTTATTCATCATGTTTTACTTTGTTGGTATGAATGACAACCTTGCTAGCATGTTCAACATGATAATGAGTGAGTAGTTTCCTTAGCTAGGGTTAATGGGTAATTAGGGGAAACCAACATGGGGGATGATTCATGCTTAAATTAATATGTTTTCATAGTTTATTTGCTTGCTTGTTGTGATCTTAACTTATGCACATGTTATGTTTGATGAAATGCGAGCCTATGAATCTTTGCATTTTTTACCCATCACCTATCTTTTCAATGAGACTTGTAAGACATAAACCAACTCGAGTCTCATTAGACCATGCATATAGTTGAGTAGGGAAGATTAAGTCGACTTGTAGGTGTTGTACAATCTAATCGATTCGGCTCCGGGACCCAAACTCTCCTAGGATTGTAAGATATAAACCAACTCGGTCCATCACAACAATAATTGCTTGCTTATAATTTGAGAATATGTTTGTATGATCAATTCCCATGAATCTCCTATGACCCCATGACACCCTAGTACCTTTTATCAATTGTTTACACCCCTTTTTAATCATCTTGCTTGTTTACTTTCATTGCTATTTAGTTTAGTGATCTTCTATTCAACCCCAAATTGTGAAACCCCTAGACACCGCTAGTTGCAATTGAAAATCTCATCTCAATTCCCGTCCCTTGGGATCCGACCTTTACATGCGTCTTTACTAAAAGTTGAGTTGTTTGTGGAGTTATAAATATTGTTTTTGTCAAGGTGCTCCTAATGACAAGTACCTAAAACTAAACCTCTCAAGAGGGTCCGACCAGATTTTTAATGCACTAATATTGTAAAATTAAAAAAAAAAAAAAAATTAACATCAATAAGAACGGTTATATGCCCAAAAACCGCTGTTAATAGTCAATTTTAACAACGTTTTTTTTAAAATATTACCGTTGTTATTACTTTTAACAACGGGTTATTTAAATATAACCCTTGTTAAAAGTCTTCACAATTTTGGTGGGAAAGATACAACAACGGTTTTTTATATTATAACCGTTGTTATATCTTTCCCACCAAAATTTGTCAAACTTTCCACAACGACTTACTCGCAACAACAACGGCTTTTAACCGTTGTGAATAATTACCATGACGGTTTTAGTAAATAACCTAACCGTTGTAAATATCTGTTACAACGTCCGTTTTAACAACGTCCGCTTTTTTTTTTTAACAACGGTTTGTACCCGTTGTTATAGCCTCTATCTGTAGTAATGAACATTGCTTGCTATTATTGTAACCTTTATTAAATCTAACAAAGACTAACAAACGTTTACGCGCAAAGAGTATATATATTATAAAACACACTTGTCATTATCAAAACGAATCATATAACTATATGGTCCAACAAATTCCCCCTTTTTGATGATGACAAATCTCTTATAATTTGTGACTAAGTACAAGTTCCCCCTCAACATAATACTTAAATAAAATAGTCAGTCGAACGCAAGAACAAGCTACTTATATCCAAAGTTATAGCATCTAAGGACCTTAAGAGATTAAAGGTTCTTACAAGGAGCAAGCTTAGGCAACTACCTAAGTCACTGTCATTTCTTCCCCATCTTGACATCATCGAAAAGACGAGAACAAGACATAAAACAACTAGAATGATATAGATCGAAGAAATAAAAAAACATGCAAACACACATTATGGAACGAGAAGCAAATCTACTATAAGTAAGCACAATAGAATATGTCGAATACAAACAGGAAATGCAAAAGCCTATAGGCGGAATAAACACAATATGCCAATGGGCCGAATAGACATATAGCAAAATATAAGTCTAGCAAAAGCAAAGAGAAATAGAGCAAGGAGTTGAATTAGGACAGGTGTATGGAATGTCGTGTATCACGACATTGGGGTTTACATAACCGAGACGAGTCCTAAACTCAAGAGAATCGAGACGATCAAAGCAAGACCGCACATGAGTGGCTTGTGCCGTGAGACACACCTCAAAGTTAAGCACTTTTAACGACAATGCCTTTGTAGCCTCGAAAATGAGCCCCATCTCCGCATTCATAGCTTTCCCTTCTCGCCAAATAGCCCGTCCTGGACTAGCCAAGTTAGCCAACAAATTGGATTGACGGACACACTCACGAGCCGCTCTATTCGCATCACAAGCCATAGTCTCAACACATCCTTCTAACCCGCGCAAGTAGGCTAGGACCTCGACATTCCCCATAACATTAGAAACCGGAGCCACATCCTCTCCTTTACCATAACCGCTACTAACTCCGCAATCAACTCATTTTGCACATCCATTTTTTCACAAATACTCATCATAAACGAGTCCCAATTTTGCTCCCGGCCACCACCACATCTGGCGACTTTTCCACCACACTTCCCTTTGACAAAAAGATTAACTCGGGTCCAACCGCGGCTACTTTCATTAATTTAAGATGTGTATCACACATCTCGAATTTAATCATTACCCCTAGCTAGTAGGACTAACAACCCCCTTGTGTTCAAACAAGTGAGAAATCCACATACCAAAGGGCAAATCCAAAGTAGTATAAAATTTGTCCTCGGTTACGGAAATACTTGTTTGGATAATACGATGAAGAACAAGCCGAGGAAGACTAACCTTAAAACCTTCAAGCCATTTAAAGACCAGTACCAACTCATAACTCAACAACTTGTCACGGCTCCTCGCCTTGGAACCACCATGTTCCATAGAAAATTTAAAAAGAATTTCAATTTCGGCGTAAACATACCCGCCAACATATTACTAGTCCCTGTAGCACCATCATCAAAAGAATGCTTAATTTGAAGCTTCTCTTCCACCGTCACATCTCCCCACTCACTCGGGTTAATTTCCACCCCATCATCAGGGACGGAATACAGAGTGCGAAAATCGTCAAGGGAAATTGTGACTTCGAACTCATTAACTATTGCATGCAACACATTCTTCTTAACCGAAACCGAAGCATAGAATTGAATTACCTCAATAGGATAACATTGACCAGTCATTGAGCAAATCTTGGTCCATTCTTGGAAAGTCAAGAAATTGTTGAAGAACTGTAAAGCTTCTATCTTTGTATACCACTTTTCGGGATAAGACCGCCCTCCATTGTTACCGTATCGCAAAACACGGTTTACCCGAGTCCTTTCCTCCGTGGTAAGACGAACTTTATCAAGTCCCGTCGTCGTAGCATTTGGCATATATTCTCGAAACAAGGTTCTTTGATGACCATCACGGCTAACCACAATTTCTGTCTCTTCAACCAAATCCTCAACACCAATAGCCTTCGTTTTACCTTTGTTAAGCCTACGATTCTTTCCCTCGAGATTAGTCTCAACCCGGTTATGATCAGGATTGGTGGGTTTGGGGTTTTGTTGAGGTGAAGAAGTGTTGGGGTTTGATTGAGCATATTGCATGGCGGTTTGGATGACCCGGTCTTAGTAGGAGACCGAGTTGAGAGTGAGTTGAGGTGATTTGTTGGTGGAGAAATTGTTGGGAAATGTGTCCTCAACAATAGTGCGATCACATGATTTAAATATCATTATTAAATCTCATTACAAGAATACGGAAGGGATGATACATAATATAGTCAACTAGTCCACACATATCGGTAATGATTGGCTGGCTAGAGTTTGACATTACTGTCGTGCGACGGTGGTGATCAGTTGATCCCTTGAGGTCACACCTAAAGGACGATTCCCTTAATTGAAAAGGTTAATTAAATGTATACCGATATTGATTAATTAATTCCTTAAAATTGAACAATTCAATTTGTGAGAGAGAATATTGATATCTTATTGTAATGGGATTAAATAAGATTTATTTTAGTAAATAAAATGCTTTATTACTAAAATTGTTTATTGTTTGAGAAACAATAAAGATAAGAATAAATGGTTGATTATAATTACAAGATATTGTGAATTATAATTATATGACCCATTTAATTTATGTGATCAAGTATCACTAGTCAATTTGTTGAATGTAATTTATAAAATGATATTTATGTGATAAATATGCATTTAATTAATTAGTAACATGTATCATACTACATGTGACATATTGTGTGACAAATGACAAGTTGACAAAAATAAAATGGTAGTCCATTTTATAAAGATGGACCGAAATAAGAGTGTAAAGAGAGTTAGTGGGTGAATTATTTTATGAGATAAAATAAGCTAATGATCACTAACCTACAACTAGCCTTACAAGCCTAAGGTATAGAAAAGAACAAAATGAAAAGTGAAGGACCATATATTGGTCCCTTTTGCCTCACCAAACCGTGTGGCCTATCCTCTTATTAGAGGGCTTTTGTTCTTTTATGATTATTACACTCTACCATTTAAAATACATGCAAAAGTTCATGAATTATTTCTCTCTTTAATCTTCATCAAAGTGGATGAATTTTTGATTCAAATTTGTTCAAAAGATTACTAAAATTATCAAAGTAATATATGAGTATTAGTAATCAATTTCAAGGAAAACCACAATATAAATATCTAGTACATATTAGTTTGTGGTATTAAGGGATAGTTTTGGGTGCTACTAATTGGAGGGCTTCTAATTTGAACTCAAGAATGTTCATCCATTAATGGAAAGCTCAGGAACTAACAAGAAGGAGATCTTGTTGGTGCCCAATATGACCGAAATTCATATGGTGAGAAAATGTTTTCTTATCTTCTTTTATTTTAGTTTGCATGCATAAGATCACCATTAATTTTATGAGTAAATTAAAATGGAACATATATGAATATGTTAAGTATATAGATCTACTTTTGCTTCAATCGGTATCAAGAGCCATGGTTGTTTGCATGCAAATCGTTTAAAAGTTTTTCCGAGTTATAAAGATTAACATATAAAACTTGTATAATTTGTGTTATTATGATATATCACAAAATTAATTTTTGCATGTTAAAGTTTCTGATCCTAAAATGTATTTAGGATATTTTGGTTAATTTATGGATTTTATTGTTCATTTTATATAATATTGGTATTAAAATGTGATTTTTATGATAAAAATGTCATTTTTGGACGAAAATTAGCTAAACTTTGAATTTTCCAGTGGTTTTTGGATATTTTTTCACATATATTATTTTAAGATGATCAGGAATTTTCATAATTTTATGAGTTCTTATGCTCGAAAAATGGATTTTTCATGATAAAAATCGGATTTAGATGAAAAATAGGTTAATATGAGAAATATTTCGAATCTGGTCATAGAAATTTAGTATGTTGTCACATGCAATTTTACAAGATGTGTGTAAAATAATAGGCTATAATGAAGTCTTCATGCATGATTTATGGATTTTTGATGAAAAATAGAATAAATAGTGACTTAATTAGTGAATAATTGCTAAAACATATTTCATGACTAAGGAAAAACGTCACATATTGCATTTTATTATCTTTTTCATATCTAAAATTGAAAAGTTGATGAATATAATTTTTCTCATGTTTTTATGATTTTTATTGATAAACCGCAACATTGTTTTTCCCGATAACTTTCAAAATTTTTAACCTAAGTTTTTGAACATTATGAGTGTCATTGTAATTTTGCAGAATGTTCATGAGTTTAAATTTCAAATTTCAAATTTATTTGAAATTTTTGTGATTTATTTGAAGTTTATAGCATTTTTATTGTAATTTGGAGTCCTTTTATGAACAATATTAAGAAATATGAGTTAATTATGGTCAAATGGTTAGTGGAGACTAATTTTTGAGTCCTAAGAGGTTAGGGTAATTAACTTATGCATAAATATGAATTTATGTATTTTTGTGATTATAAAATGTTGAAACCACGCAAATCCGTAAAAACCGAGTAATATACGATATTGGCTAATTAAAAGCGATTTAGAATAAAATTGGGCATGTTCATACATATTATAATGCTGCATTTTCTTTATGATTGTCATAATTTTATTTATGTAATTTTGAATTATGTAATTTTTACTTAGTATCGCCTTAGTTTTAATTGGTATTTCCCGAAATGTATGGGAATATCGATTCGGTTGTAATTTTATTGTGATCTCGTATCACCGTCTTGTAATTTAATAGATTTATTTTATTATAGTTACAAATGTATAATAGGAAATTATGTAATTTATTATGTAATTTTATTCATTTCGGAGTTCCCAAAGACGGATTTCTTCAAGATGGCGATACATAAAGACGGTGTTACCTCGAGATGCGTGCCACAACCGAAGTTCAAGGGACCAATGGAGTTGGTTTCCGAATATGTAATAGTTAATTAGATTTTCTATTTTAGGAAGGCCATACTAGGATTTATTTTTATGCTTTGCATTTTATTTATATGTCACATGCATCGCTAAATCGCCATAACTAAAACATGCATCATCATCTAATCGAGTTTATCGACCGTGTCAATTAGAATTATCGTAGTTCACCGCTTTAGTTCACTTAAAACGTGAAGATAATAAATTGACATGACCTCTCGCTAAAACAATTAATTGAGACATAGCCTTACCAAATAGTAAAAACCATGAAAACCTATTTCATGAGGGAGTGCACTCGGCCATCCCGGGGTACAAACCTTGTTACGTAGGGGAAGTGGGTGATAAATGTCTATCCACCGAATTCATGTTGATGAGGGTTTCATCGGCTATCCCATGCCCAAGTTAATGTGGGTTTGGAACATGGACACATTTATTCGAAATTTGGATTGAGCTCAACGGAAGTATTCGTGACCGTAGTCGCATGTGTTCCGGGCTATAGATAAATATTAGAGTAATTTTATCGACCGAGAGTTCTAAAAGTAGAATCGATTAAAGAGTTAGTCCACCGAGTTATATTGATAAGGGTTCCATCGGCTATCCCGTGCCCAAGTTAATATGAATTTGGATCTCGGAATCATTTATCATAGTTGGGTAGAGGTCACTATGTAAATGCTTTACTTGTTATTTACAAGTATTAATAAAACGATAAATGTTAAGTTTTCCACTATTCCGTTATTATATTGTTCTATTTCTTTACCACAATTCATATACGATATCATTTCGATTTTTAAAAACCTTCATTAAAACATCGTAACTAAAGACAAAAATAAATTTGCTTCTAAAACCTCAAATAAACCATTGCTAAGGATCTCTTTTAAAGAGGATAGATAAAGGTTATTCATTATCAAACAGGTTTTTGATTCTTGACTAACACATCTACTTACAATGGATTGTTATTCATATACTTAATTGAATTAAGTATCTTGAAGCGATAAATTGTTTTGGTAACTAGATTTGTTGGAAATCAAAATTGACCAAAATAACGCAACCACTTCAATGAAAGTTTTAAGACTAAAACGAACACATGAAGAGTAATCTTCATGAATTCAATTTTGCTTCTCAAAGCAAAGACTCATTCAAATGAGTGGGAGCATTCTCTTAAACTGTTAAGATGAGGACGAGGTTCAAGAAGTAAAGATAATAATGGAATTGATACAAGGTAATGTTAAAAGTAAAGTTATTGAGAAATGACGATACTAAACCTATCAATCCCGACCAATAAAGTTTCCATTGTCTTAAATGTTGGACACAAGAAAGGAAACTACCCCAAATTATTGAAGTATCAACAAGTTAGTTGTGGGACATCTAATGTGACCTTCTTCTTTAAATGTTTATTTGATTAAACATAAATTTTGCTAGTACCACTTCGTCAATATTAGAAACCAGTGGAGGTTTTCTTCATTGTATTCGACACATAAGATGATTAGAATATGACGACTAGCAACAATAATGTCGAGAGATAGAGTAATTGTGTACTCAATCTATTTTTTGGATTTAAAGTTGTACTTAATTGTGACTATTAAGTGCATAAACTCTAAATAAGAATATAAACTTGTTAAGATACAAAATAGGTTTTCACTTTTGTGACCCTATACACCACGATTTGATGTATGGCTAGCCCATTATCAAGGTGATTATATTCTAAACCAAACTAGAATGATATATCATGTAGATGATGTAAGATTCAAAGTGGTAACCCAAGATTAAACCTTAAATTCTGGAATGATTAACGCAAAGAGTTATCAAGTACTCTTGAAACCATTTGATTGTTAATGGTATATGCGTATCTTGTATTCAAAGCAAGATATCTCGTGCCTTTTGGTTGAAAAGGAGATCGAGGTTGTAAATCATCGATCCAAAATAGGTTGATCATTATCTTTTACCAGCGATTTAAGTTGACACTAATATGTTCACTTAATAAGGTAAATAGAGAAATCTTTGAAGAATTTCAAAGAGTTCAAGGAATCACGATTTACTCGCGATGGGATTATCAAAGTGAAGACTTTGATATAAGCCAAATAAATTGTGATATAGTATCACAAATTAATCTCTCTTAACACGCATTATGGGATAATGTATGATTGGATAAGAATTCAAACGCTATTCGATAAGGTTTGGACTTCAATCAAGTTACTTTGAGTTACTTGATCCTTTTGGGGATTTTATCATTTTTGTCTAAATTATTTTTCCACTAAATCGAATCATATGAGATATGAAATGGTAGGATACCATGTTTGTAAGTTTTCACAAGAAACAAATGCTCATTTTTCCCTTCATTTATCACGAGTACGACGGGTTTGCGGCTCGTGAAGCTGTCTTTCTAAAATACAAGTTTATTTTTAGAAGACAGAGTGGGAGAAATTATTCAAGAGCCACAAAGAATGTTATGTCGCAAGAAACTGGTCTTTCTTGGCTACATGAGACGTTTTGTGTAAGACGTTGTTTCTGTAAAACCTAGGAGGTTAAATTCGTCACTTGTTAAAGATGATGAATTCATGCTACTTTTAAGAAAGAAAAGAGCTTGTAACTTACAAAAGAAATTGTTTGATTCAAGTTGATTACTTCTGGAAAGTAATCAACAAATGACTTACATAAGAGTGTTTAAGTCACAACTCAATACAAGGCTTAGAGCCATGAAAATCCGAAATTAAAAGGCTTGATTAGTGACAAAGGGTTTTGCACTAATAAAGAGAGATTTCAAAGCTTGATTGGTAGCAAAGGGTTTTGCACTAGTTGAAACGCTTAAGTCTATTTGGATCTTCTTAGGGATTGTGTTTCATTATGAGGATTCGCATACAGCATGTGAATCTAAAACCCACTTCTTCAAAAGAAGGAATGTATTCAATACATGTCATGAGTTTTGTAGATTCTTGCAATCCTAAGATAATGTGAAACTTAAGAGAGGGTCTTAAGTAGGACATCAATGAGTTTGAATCAATGATTTGATCATGTTATAAAACTTTTCTCGATAAGTCGAGAAGTTGTGTTTATACATGGAGTTTAGTGGGAGTTACGGTAATTTTAATTAGTCTTATATGTGGATGACATATTGATCATTGCGAATGATGTAATACTTTTGGAGTATTATAATACATCTTGAATATCCGATTTTATGAAGATAAATCCACATGATATTAGCGTCAATAAGAAGTCTTATGTTGATAAGATTCATGACTAGTTCAATTAAATTGAACATATTTGATTGATTTCATTTGCTTCCGCTGCCGGATCAATTAAATGAGTAATGATGTATAACACTTCATATACTTTGAGTATGATGAGTTGTTTTCAAAATCGAATTTAAGTAATCTTTACCAAGTAAGCCATAAAGATTACCCTTAAGTGCTTGCGAATTTAAGGCTATCTTTGCAAAGTGTTTATGATGCAATTTTGTGTAAGGGTGTTACACAAGTGACAATTGACAATTGAGATTGCGCATGGTTTCTGACAAAACCATAATCAAAACACATTAGCATGGTTAAGATACCATTGTGGCAATGTTAATTAAGAAGTAGATTTTCTAGAATCGTTCTAGACAATAAAGAACAATGAGAGATATTTATAACGGAAATTGAGTACACTTGCGATCATGAGATGTGCAAGAAGGATGAGTCCTGCCCACTGTGAAAACAGTGGGACCTATTCTTAGGCTAGAGGGCATATGTCTTGATTGGATCTCGACACGTACTCAGAAAGTTTTGTAATGCAAATGTATACATTACAAAGTAAACCGAGTATGTAGTAAGGTACAAGAAGTTGATAAAACCTACTAACCAAAGCCTTCTCATAGGCTAAACATGATGAGTCATGTCATTACAATTGAATTGAAATGAACAACTACATACAATTTCAAATTAGATTATAGAACATGAAATAGTAATCAGGCATTGACTATTCATATGTGATAATCGCATTTGTCGTTCGAGTTTTACTTTAAAACTCTTTTATTATACTTTGTTACATCCAAACGGGTTGTAGAGACAACATTGAACCCCGTTAAAGTGAACACGGATTAGCATTGTATTTGCCCATAGTCACTTGTATGAGGTGACGTCTCGAAGTGACTAGAGTGTGATGCGATTGATGGCAAGTTCAAGTGCCATAGAGTCATGTGAGATGACTAGTCGATCACATAGGCGATCAGTTAGGAACACTTTGTCGGGCAAAGGACCGCTTATAGAGTTCTGGCAAATTTATAAAGCCTGGTCGTGGCGAGAGCTACTATAGTATTCTAATAAGTCGATTCTTTTGACTAAAGACTGTTCACCTAAGATGGCACAGTTTCAGATTAACTTTGATTTGTGTTACTACGACCTTCGTAAATGGGGTCAAATGGGCATATTTTGGGTTATGATGGCTGTGGCTAGTCGAAGGGAATAAGTGCGATAGGAATTGTCCACCCCCTTGTCAGGGTTAAAACAATATCTCAGGGCCACTCAAGGAGTAATGAACTGGAAATGCGTGGCCACGCTCGGAAGGTATCTATGATAGATAAATCCGGTCAATCAGTTATTCTCCAGATCGAGGAAACCACTCTCGATATGATCACTTGCAAGTAAGACCCGAAAGACACCTTGCATTGAGTGGGAGATAGTAATAGGACAAGAGAATTGGTGACACACACTTGTCGAGGACAAGTGGGAGATTGTTGGGAAATGTGTCCTCAACAATAGTGCGTTCACATGATTTAAATATCATTATTAAATCTCATTACAAGAATACGGAAGGGATGATACATAATATAGTCAACTGGTCCACACATTTCGGTAATGATTGGCTGGCTAGAGTTTGACATTACTGTCGTGCGACGGTGGTGATCAGTTGATCCCTTGAGGTCACACCTAAAGGACGATTCCCTTAATTGAAAAGGTTAATTAAAGGTATACCGATACAGATTAATTAATTCCTTAAAATTGAACAATTCAATTTGTGAGAGAGAATATTGATATCTTATTGTAATGGGATTAAATAAGATTTATTTTAGTAAATAAAATGCTTTATTACTAAAATTGTTTATTGTTTGAGAAACAATAAAGATAAGAATAAATGGTTGATTATAATTACAAGATATTGTGAATTATAATTATATGACCCATTTTATTTATGTGATCAAGTATCACTAGTCAATTTGTTGAATGTAATTTATAAAATGATATTTATGTGATAAATATGCATTTAATTAATTAGTAACATGTATCATACTACTTGTGACATATTGTGTGACAAATGACAAATTGACAAAAATAAAATGGTAGTCCATTTTATAAAGATGGACCGAAATAAGAGTGTAAAGAGAGTTAGTGGGTGAATTATTTTATGAGATAAAATAAGCTAATGATCACTAACCTACAACTAGCCTTACAAGCCTAAGGTATAGAAAAGAACAAAATGAAAAGTGAAGGACCATATATTGGTCCCTTTTGCCTCACCAAACCGTGTGGCCTCTCCTCTTATTAGAGGGCTTTTGTTCTTTTATGATTATTACACTCTACCATTTAAAATACATGCAAAAGTTCATGAATTATTTCTCTATTTAATCTTCATCAAAGAGGATGAATTTTTGATTCAAATTTGTTCAAAAGATTACTAAAATTATCAAAGTAATATATGAGTATTAGTAATCAATTTTAAGGAAAACCACAATATAAATATCTAGTACATATTAGTTTGTGGTATTAAGGGATAGTTTTGGGTGGTACTAATTGGAGGGCTTTTGATTTGAAGTCAAGAATGTTCATCCATTAATGGAAAGCTCAAGAACTAACAAGAAGGAGATCTTGTTGGTGCCCAATATGACTGAAATTCATATGGTGAGAAAATGTTTTCTTATCTTCTTTTATTTTAGTTTGCATGCATAAGATCACCATTAATTTTATGAGTAAATTAAAATGGAACATATATGAATATGTTAAGTATATAGATCTACTTTTCCTTCAGAAATGATTGTCAAAGATGGTGAGGTTGAGTGTGGTAGAGTTTTAAGAAAGTAAAAATTTTGAGAGTTGTGATGGTGATGGAGACGTGAGGGAGGTGGGGTATGTAAAAGAAGTTGTGTTATGGTAAGAGTAGGATAGTGAATATAGGCGGCTAAAGACTTACGTAAGATTCTTTCCTTCTTTTTTATTATAGGTTAGGAAAGATTAGATTAGGGTAAATATTTTTATGAAATTTGGCAAAAATATGATGATAGACTTTTGGTAACTCACATGGGTAAATATTAGCAAATATTATGAAGATATTTTGGGTAGAATTTTTTGGCTAAGAGATATAATAAGGAAATATTGTGATGAGATATTTGGTTTGTAAAGATACACATAATATATAACTAGCAGACGGAATGTTCTCGTAACATAATATAATATTTAACAAGAGTATACTTACAGCGGAAAATACGGACACAGTCATACAATCTCGTCTATTTCTAGTCAGTTATAAATATCGTAAATATTTGTGACAAGTTTAGTTGCCACCAATTAAACCAATTTCCAGCCGTAAAATCTCAAAACGTTCTCAAGCCAAAGGTTCTCTAGCCAAAGTCTTTGTCAAAATATCTGCCCTTTGTTTTTCGGTGCTACAAAATTCAAGTTTTATATTCCCCTTATCGACATGGTCAATGATCGGAGCCATTTCGTGTTCACAATTAAGCATATGTGGTCGTTGGTCAATGGTCGATACAAAACACAATTTATACTTCACAAACAACTCTACAATTAGTAAAGAGGCAAGTAAAGGTCGGATCCCAAGGGACGGGTATTGAAATGAAGATTCTATTGTAACTAGTGGTGTCTAGGGGTGTCACAAATTGGGTTGATGTAGAAGGTTACTAAACTAAGATAGCAATGAAAATAAACTAACAAGGTAAATAAAATAAGGGGTGTAAACAATTGATTAAAAGCACTAGGGTGTCATGGGTTCATAGGGGAATCATGGGATATGATCATACAAACATGTTCTCAAATTATAAGCAAGCAATTATTGTTGTGATGGATTGAGTTGGGTTATATCTTACAATCCTAGGAAAGTTTGGGTCCCGGAGCCGAATCTCTTGGATTGTACAACACCTACAAGTCGACTTAATCTTCCCTACTTAACACATGCATGGTCTAACAAGACTCGAGTTGGGTTATGTCTTACAAGTCAAGTTGAAAGGATAGAAGATGATAGTAAATGCAAGGATTCATAGGCTTAGCATTTCATCAAATATAACATGTGCATGTATTAAGATCAAAACAAGCAAGCAAATAAGATATGAAAGCATATTAATTTAAGCATGAATCATTCCCCATGTTGGTTTCCCTAATCACCCATTAAACCCTAGCTAAGAGACTACTCACTCATTATCATATTGATCATGCTAGAAAGGTTGTCAATCATACTAACATAATGAAACATGATGAATAAATGAAAGTAATTAGCAATAATTAAAAAGGGATTAAGAGATTATACCTACTAATGATTCCAATAATAAAGCAAGAATAATAGAAGTACTTGAATCCTAGATTGAGAGGTTGTCAATCTCCCAATAATAACCCAAATAATCTTCAATTACCCAAAATAAAGTAAGAACAAGAGAGAGATTAAAGAACTAAAACTTGGATTAAACTTGATTAATATTTGAATACAATATTGAAGAGAGATTTGATTGATATTAACTACACTAATTATTGATAAGAAGAACATGCTCCTCTAATTAGACTAATGGGGTATTTATAGTGAAAATTAGGGAGGATGCATTAGGGTTAACTAAGGGCTAAACTAGTAATTACACTTTTTAAGTTGAGCAAGGAGCCTCCGGGATTATCCGAGAGAAGGGCTTCTCTTATCGATGCTTGAGGAATGAAAACGTGCTGTGCTGCGATCCGTGCGGATGGGAGTCGGGACGGCCGGATCTGGGCTGAGGAATCCGAGCGGATTCTTAGGCAAGACGCTCGGATTGGCGAGGGGGAATCCGAGCGGATTCCTTTGCGGGACGCTCGGATTGGGACGGACGGACGGATTCTCTACAATCCGTTCGGATTGTAGTTCAGCAACTTTCCTTCTTCTTTTTCTTCCCTTTTCTTTATGAATTCCTTGAGGATTTCCTTGGGGACTCAAGGATCCTTTTCTCAACAATGCTCTTCTACTATGCTATGTACAAAGGCCTTCTAGTCTTGTCTCTCCTTGATGCTTGGTCATTGAATATGATCAATTTAGCCTCGTTTTGCCATGAAAATGCAAGATTCTTACTCCTTTCCTACCAAGGGATCAAAATCTCAAAGAATATGCAAAACAAAGAACTAAAGATAAGAAATGACCCAAATAGGCACTAAAAAGCATGAAAACAATGGTAATTCGGGGGCTAAATATGCGCCAATTATGGTCACATCAAATATCCCCAAACCGAACCTTTGCTCGTCCCGAGTAAAGAGGTCACAAAGACTAGGACCAATACTAACCTAACCTAATAATAATAGCCGATATGAGACAATTAGCGGGTCTCACTCCGCCCCTTCAACTCACAACAAGACAACCATGAGGTAGGATGCCTTCTTGCAAGGCAAGGTGGGTCTTGCCAAAATGGCGACACATCCAAACATTAAAGCACACAAAAACACATAATGGATGCATCTACAAAAAGAATAGCCACTTTCCTCATCTAAGTGGCGGAAATTATCTACAAGGGAAGCAATTCAAGGGTACACAATCCTTCATAGATGCAATTTGTTCAAACTACTAAGCCTAGAAGGATACCAATAAATCACCTCCAAAAGGTGTCAAGCTAGGGTACCTTTGTCCTCAATCGTTAAATGCTTTTGTCAAGAGTAGACTCCCTATGGTGTTAGAAACACTGGAGGATCGCGGAATTCCCCCTCTTGCCTAGACAAGAAGAAGGGTCGTCCCCTCTCTACCATGCACAAAAATGGATATGATGGATAAAGGGATCAATAGATATTTGAGTTTCATTTTGGGAGTTTGCTTTCATTTTTGTTTTCCCCCCAAATTTCTTTGGCATTTGACTTTTTGAGAACACTTTCTTTGCCATTCTTTTTTATTTTTGGCATTTCAATACTTGACAACTTTTTGCATTTCTTTTGAACATTTTCAAAGTCACCCCAATTAGTAACGAGGGTGCCTTGTATTTGAAGCTTTAGGAGTTCTATTTTTGCTCCTCTTTTCTTTTGATGCATTTTTGCAAACTTTCTTTCTCTTTTCATTTCTTTGAACTCAAATTGATTTCTTTTTGTGCCCATTCCCTTTGATGACAAAATGTGTGGTAGAACATGGATGAATTGGTAAAAGTATGCATGGTTTCAAGGGTCACCTTGGAATAAACGGTAGCCAAGGAGTTATCACACCACAAGGTACTCTTGACTAGGCCTTAAACCATGGGTCAAAGGATACTAGCATGACACATCCTAGGGTGTTTTACAAGTATTCTAACAAGCAAAGTCTTAAGAATAAAAAGCATCTACTAGGGCCTATATACACTTGTCAAGCTTCCCAAGTAGACAGTTTCTCAAAATTTTTCTAACATGCAAACTACATGCCATGATGCAACTAACATATAAACATCCTAATGCATATGATTCTACCAACTAATATGCCAAATAATTCTAAATGCAATCCTAAGTTCACATTGTTTTTACCGCATCAATCAAAATAAAGCCACATAGTCATTAACATAAAGAGGAAAAAGGAGATTGGAAAGATCATACCATGCGGTCTTCAATATCCTCATGTCTCGGATGTGGCGTAGTCAATCAAAGTGAACAAGGATGAACAAACACAATATATACAAGACAATATATACAAAGGAAATGAACTTGTTTTTGGTTTTTCAATTTTTCAAATTTTTATGATTTTTGAAATTTTTCAATTTTTATGGTTTTTGAATAAAAGTTAAGTGTTAGAATTCCCATCCCCACACTAATATGGGCATTGTCCTCAATGGCCAAAATGATGGAAATTATGCAAGAATGATGCATGATTTCTATACTAAATGCAATTCTACACTAAGCTATACTACATGATGCATGGTTTTTGTTATGACGGAGAGGATAATTTAAATTACCTCCCGTTGTGTATGCATTAACTTCCCCAAACCAAGTAAGACACTATTGCTAATGTCAAAGCATGGGGGAGTTCATGCACACACTATGCTATGCATGAAACTAGATTGTCATTTTGGATTTTACAGAAGTGGGAACAATAAAGAACACCTCAAAGGAACCGAGGTGTGAGTCCTTTGATGTTGCTAGGACTAAACCAACAATGATCAAAATGAAATAAAATACAAAGAGAATTAGACAAACCGTGGGAGAGTAGGAATTTCCAAGGCTAGTCTTCCATCATGCTACTATCACCAACACTTCCCTCATGAGAAGTGGTCACATTGCCACTTTCCTTGGCACTTTCTTCTTTGCTTTCTTCACCATCATCTTCCTCATCATTATCTTCACCATCTCTTTCTTCATCTCCACTTGCTTCTTCCTCAATATTATCATCAATCTCCTCATCATTTCCAACAACCTCATTGTCTTCCACCACTTCCCTAGATGCACCCGGAAACAAGGCTTCTTTATCCGCCCAACTAGGCAAAGGACAAGATGGATCAAGGAGTCCTTGCCTAGCTAGATGTAGGAGGGGAGGATATTGAGCCAAATATGCATTCTTCCGATCTTCATAAGCTTGCTTGTGCATGGCTTGCATAAGAAGAGTGACATAATCTTTTCCAATTTCAACTCCTTGCGGTTTGAACTCTTCATACACAAAGGGGTAAGGCGGTATAACAATGGAAGAGGAGGGAGTTTCATGATCACCCTTTTGTTGTTGAATGATGTACTCGGCTTCCTTGGATAGGGGAAGTAAATAGTTGGTCCGGTGGACACTAAGACGACAAATCTTTGCGGGTAAAGTGAATGATCGAGCCTCACTTGTAAGCCACCCATACTTGGTATCAAGGGGATTGTGAGCAACCCACTTAAACTTGTTAATCAAGATGGACATATCAATAAGATGGCCACCATCCTTAGCCGTGTACTTGCTATCCTTATTGAAATTAGGATCAAAGTGCTTGGCTAGGACCGTGACAAGGCCGCCATTAACAATTACGGTTTGACCCTTCTTCCCACTATCTACATGGAGCCATCTATCAACCAATAGCCTCAAAGAATTGTAAGGCTTGGTGTGAATTCTTCCAATATTCAAAGTTGATTCAAGGAGAATAAAATCGAGTCCCGTGAAATGATTGGTGTCTTTCCTAGCAATTATGGTATTTCCCACAACTTTGTGCCATATTCTTATGCCCGGATGATGGACCAAAAGAGCACGACAAGCTTTAAAATCTTCAAATTTCTTCCCGGAGATTGCCTCCGAAAGAGGCTCGGGATCATACTTCCCATATTGCTTATAAAATTTATGTTCATCGCTAAGACCCAAAATTTCACCCAATTCCGGAAAGGTAATGCGTCTACTAGTGTTAGCTAGACGAAACTCAATATTTTCCCTATTCTCAACTTTTGTCACTTTTAAAGAACTTAAGAATTCCAAGACAAGGGAGGGGTATGTTACTTCCTTCATTTCAAACAATTTCTTTAAACCCATGGCATTGAAAAAGACTCTTGTTTGTTCAAGAACACCCAACTTCTCTAAAGCATCTTGGCATATGAATTTGGTGGATTGAATTTGTTTCATAGCAAACTTGACAAATGTATTTCTATGGGAATCGGAAATGAATGTTACCTCCGGATAATGCAAGAGTTGATTAATTACCGGAGTAGAGGGTGATGCTTCCATAGAAATTTGTTGAGGTTGTTGCACTTCCAAACTTGGTGTTGATACCACCATTGCCAAAGCTTTCTTCATTTGTAGAGCTTTTTGCCTTTGAGAGAGAGTTGTAGCCTTTGGTGCCTTTGTTGCCTTTGCTTTTGCTTTTGTTGCTCCCTTTGTTCTTGCCATTTGATGAGCTAACCAAGAAAAAGATCAAAAATCTTCAATTTGTAGAATGCCCAAATCGATTTTGAAGGTGAAAGGCTTTGCCTTTATGAGAACAAAAATCAATTCAAAGGTGAAGATTTTGTTCTTGGTTTTGATTGTTAATGAAGATGGAGTGATTGATTTGTTGTTTGAAAGATGGTTTGATTTGATTTTGGTGAGTTTTGTTGAGGGTTTTTGTTTTTGAGATGGAGAGGATGAGGGTTTTGATGTTATGGGTAGTGTTTATGAGTGAATGAATGAATGAATGAAGGTGGGGTGGGTATTTAAAGAACTCGACATTTTTAGGACGCAGGGGCAATCCGTGCGGATTAGGCGCAATCCGCTCGGATTCTTCAGCTTCAAAAATTTCAAAATCCCGCCTAAAGACGGGCGGATTCTGGGGAATCCGCTCGGATTCTTTTTTAGAGACGGGCGGATTTCGTGCAGGACGGACGGATTCTTGTCCAGAGATTTTTCTTTGTTTTTCTTCAGCTGCAAGACGGACGGATTGTTCAAAAGACGGACGGATTCTCGTGAGACGGCGTCTTTCCGAAATCCGCTCGGATTCTTTGACATTCAAGAAATTTGCGTTTTAGCTCACCAAGACGGCGTCTTCTCGAGACGCTCGGATCTTCTTCAGACGGGCGGATTCTCAGGAATCCGCTCGGATTGGTCCTTGTGTACACGGATTCAGTTCCATCAGTGCACAAACGCATTCCCTTATCATTCTTTCATTCTTTCTTCATTTCTTGTGTTCTTCATTGCGGGGGCACTACTAAGGCATGAATAGCCTAGGCAATTGCCATCCCCACACTAAGGTAAAGCACTACACATCAATTAAAATCATTAGTCCCTCCCTCACTTCTCTCTTTTCATGACAATTATTTTGATCAAAGTAAATAAAATCCAAAAATGACAAAAAATGCAATATAAAAATTGAAAAGTAAGTTAGGGAGTTAGAAATATTTACAAGTGGTGGTTTAGGGAGGACTCCACCAAACTCTCATTCTTGATGAGATGTCAAGGGGGCATGTTCAAGGTGTTGTTGATGTTGCTCAACACCTTGAAGAAGTAGTCAAAAGCTTGTTCATTGTTATGGTAGAGGTCCTCAATAGACCGTGGTTCTTGTTGTTGATCATGATCGATGGCATGCCCAATGTAGGGATTAAAGATCCCTTCAAATTCGTCGTCCCAAAGACCACAAAATTCATTGAGTTGATCATTAAAAATCTCTTGCTTGGATGGAGACAACTCTCCCAATTTCTTTTCTTGGCCAATGAGGCCATCATCTTCTTCCTTGGTTGATTTTGATGAGCTTTGCAAGCTCTCCTTGTCAAAATTCACTTGCTCTTTGAATGGAGCATCTTCAACTTTCTTCCTCCATTGGAGTTCCGATTTCTTCTTTTCATCTTTTCGGCTATAATGATCAATCATGAAACATGGCTCATGCAAACGAGGAGCTCTCATGGTCTTGTCAAGATTAAAAGTTATGCTTTCATCTCCCACTTCTAGAGTGAGCTCTCCATGTTTCACATCAATCACCGCACCCGCGGTGTGTAGGAAAGGTCTTCCTAAGATGATTGGAATGTTGGAATCTTCCTCCATATCAACTATGACAAAGTCCACCGGGATGAAAAACTTCCCAATTCGCACGGGGACATCTTCCCATATCCCTAGCGGTGTCTTCGTCGATCTATCGGCCATTTGAAGAGTGATATTGGTGCATTTAAGCTCTCCCATTCCCAACCTTTTACTTACCGAGTACGGCATGACACTCACACTAGCCCCTAGATCACATAAGGCTTTGTTGATCGTTGTGTCGCCAATGGTACACGGTATTGAGAAGCTTCCCGGATCCTTTAGTTTTGGAGGTGAACTCCCTTGAAGTATGGCACTACTCACCTTGGTAAAGGCGATAGTCTCAAGTTTCCGGATTGACTTCTTCTTTGTGAGGATATCTTTCATGTACTTTGCATAGGCCGGAACGTGGTTGATTAATTCCGTGAAAGGAATTGAGACTTCTAAGTTCTTCACAATCTCCATGAACTTCCCAAGTTGATCATCAAATTCAGGCTTGGCTTGACGACTTGGAAAAGGAAGTCTAATCACAATGGGCTCCTTTTCTTTGGCTTTGTCTTCATTTTTCTTTGAGCTTTCTTCTTTTGATGATTCCCCTTCTTGCACCACAACTTCATTCTCACTAGCTCTCACAACTTCATCCTCAACTTGCTTCTTCGGTGCTTCATACCTTGTGCCACTTCTCAAGTGAGTGGCACTAACCGTTTCATGTCTCGGGGGATTACTTTGTGGTGGTAATTGCCCCTTTTGTCTTTGTGAGCTTGAAGATGCTAGTTGAGTTAATTGTGTTTCCAACATCTTGGTGTGAGCTAGAATGTTGTTGATGGTGGTGTCTTTTGCTTGGCTATCTTTTTGCATTTGGGTGAAAAATTCTTGTTGATTCTTTTGCATTTGGAGGACCGCTTTTTGGACATCAAAACCTTGGTCATTGTGGTGATTGTATGGGTTTTGATTTTGGTAACCTTGGTTTTGATTGAAAAAGGGTCTTTGATTTTGATTTCTCATGGGTGGTGGAGTGTATGTTGTTTGAGGGTTTTGGACATTTTGGCTTTTGTATGAGAGATTTGGATGGAACTTGGTGTTTTCATTGTAAAAATTTGAATAAGGGGTACCACTTTTGTAAGCTTGGAAAGCATTAACTTGTTCGGTTGTTCCCCTACACTCACTTGAGTCATGACCCAAGGTTCCACAATTCTCACATATCCCGCTTGGGATTGATGAGGATGCCGTCATGGCATTAACATGATGCTTTGTTGATTTTGAGTTTTCCTCAAGTCTAGCCATAGCTTGTTCAAACTTCAAGTTGATTGTGTCAATGTGAGCACTAAGTTGAGCACCCAATTGAGTAACGGTGTCCACTTCATACTTTCCTCCTCTAGTAGCCTTGCGAGGCCTACTATATTGCGAATTATGGACCGCCATTTCCTCAATCTTGTTCCATGTTTGATTGTCATCAACTTCGGTGAACATTCCATTTGATCCCATATTGAGAATGTTCCTAGAATATTCATATAAACCATTCCAAAATTGTTGCACTAAAAACCATTCGCTAAGTCCATGGTGAGGACATGAGCGACAAATACCTTTGAACCGCTCCCAAGCTTCATACAAAGACTCTTCATCCCTTTGCTTAAAACCCGTAATTTGAGCTCTTAGCATATTGGTCTTTTCCTGGGTAGAATTTTTGTAGAAAGCTAGAGCTAGCTTCTTCCAAGAATCTATTCCAAGGGTGGCCTTATCAAGGCCCTTCAACCATTGCTTTGCGGTGCCGATTAACGAAAAAGGAAATAAGACCCATCTTATTTGGTCTTGAGTCACGCCCGTTTGAGAGATAGCTTCACAATAATCGCAAAAGCTTTCCATATGAGAATGAGGGTCCTCACTAGGCATTCCCCCGAATTGGCTCCTCTCAACTAGTTGAATGAAGGCGGACTTGGCAATAAAGTTTCCGGTAAGATGTTGTGGGGTAGGAGTACCATTTGGTAGATCCTCCTCAGTGGGTATAGAGTGTGACGAGAATTTAGGCATTGTAGGTGGATTTTGTGTGGTATTGTTTAATGGGTTCTCTTCTCCTTCTATTGCGAAAGGATTGACAAACTCACTAGTGGGTTGAACAACTTCACCAACACCTCCCAAATTCCTCCTAACAAGTCTCCTATTATTCGTCAAGGTTCTCTCGATTTCACGGTCAAAAGGTAACAAATCTCTTTGTAACCTTCTAGACATGCAAAATATCAAACAACTCGAAAACAATTAGAACAAACCTTGAGGAGTTTTACTTCCCCAAGGTGAAAAAGACACAACTAAAAACAATAAAAGAAATCTTAAATCAATTAAACACCGTCCCCAAGAACGGCGCCATTTTTGATCGGAGCCATTTCATGTTCACAATTAAGCATATGTGGTCGTTGGTCAATGGTCGATACAAAACACAATTTATACTTCACAAACAACTCTACAATTAGTAAAGAGGCAAGTAAAGGTCGGATCCCAAGCGACGGGTATTGAAATGAAGATTCTATTGTAACTAGTGGTGTCTAGGGGTGTCACAAATTGGGTTGATGTAGAAGGTTACTAAACTAAGATAGCAATGAAAATAAACTAACAAGGTAAATAAAATAAGGGGTGTAAACAATTGATTAAAAGCACTAGGGTGTCATGGGTTCATAGGGGAATCATGGGATATGATCATACAAACATGTTCTCAAATTATAAGCAAGCAATTATTGTTGTGATGGATTGAGTTGGGTTATATCTTACAATCCTAGGAAAGTTTGGGTCCCGGAGCCGAATCTCTTGGATTGTACAACACCTACAAGTCGACTTAATCTTCCCTACTTAACACATGCATGGTCTAACAAGACTCGAGTTGGGTTATGTCTTACAAGTCAAGTTGAAAGGATAGAAGATGATAGTAAATGCAAGGATTCATAGGCTTAGCATTTCATCAAATATAACATGTGCATGTATTAAGATCAAAACAAGCAAGCAAATAAGATATGAAAGCATATTAATTTAAGCATGAATCATTCCCCATGTTGGTTTCCCCTAATCACCCATTAAACCCTAGCTAAGAGACTACTCACTCATTATCATATTGATCATGCTAGAAAGGTTGTCAATCATACTAACATAATGAAACATGATGAATAAATGAAAGTAATTAGCAATAATTAAAAAGGGATTAAGAGATTATACCTACTAATGATTCCAATAATAAAGCAAGAATAATAGAAGTACTTGAATCCTAGATTGAGAGGTTGTCAATCTCCCAATAATAACCCAAATAATCTTCAATTACCCAAAATAAAGTAAGAACAAGAGAGAGATTAAAGAACTAAAACTTGGATTAAACTTGATTAATATTTGAATACAATATTGAAGAGAGATTTGATTGATATTAACTACACTAATTATTGATAAGAAGAACATGCTCCTCTAATTAGACTAATGGGGTATTTATAGTGAAAATTAGGGAGGATGCATTAGGGTTAACTAAGGGCTAAACTAGTAATTACACTTTTTAAGTTGAGCAAGGAGCCTCCGGGATTATCCGAGAGAAGGGCTTCTCTTATCGATGCTTGAGGAATGAAAACGTGCTGTGCTGCGATCCGTGCGGATGGGAGTCGGGACGGCCGGATCTGGGCTGAGGAATCCGAGCGGATTCTTGGGCAAGACGCTCGGATTGGCGAGGGGGAATCCGAGCGGATTCCTTTGCGGGACGCTCGGATTGGGACGGACGGACGGATTCTCTACAATCCGTTCGGATTGTAGTTCAACAACTTTCCTTCTTCTTTTTCTTCCCTTTTCTTCATGAATTCCTTGAGGATTTCCTTGGGGACTCAAGGATCCTTTTCTCAACAATGCTCTTCTACTATGCTATGTACAAAGGCCTTCTAGTCTTGTCTCTCCTTGATGCTTGGTCATTGAATATGATCAATTTAGCCTCGTTTTGCCATGAAAATGCAAGATTCTTACTCCTTTCCTACCAAGGGATCAAAATCTCAAAGAATATGCAAAACAAAGAACTAAAGATAAGAAATGACCCAAATAGGCACTAAAAAGCATGAAAACAATGGTAATTCGGGGGCTAAATATGCGCCAATTATGGTCACATCAGTCAAGTAGAAAATGGTGTCGAATATCAATATGTTTAGTACGAGAGTGCTCTGCTGGGTTTTTGGAAATAATTATAGCACTCGTATTATCACATAAAATAGGAATACATCCTACATCTATACCATAATCACATAATTGTTGCTTAAGCTATAAAAGTTGAGAACATACCAAAGCGGCAACAATATATTCGGATTCAGCAGTAGATAAGGCCGCTGAATTTTGCTTCTTTAACCCCCACGTTATAATACACGGTCCAACAAACGTTGCGATGCTTGAAGTACTTTTTCTATCAAGCGAGTAACCTGCATAACCTGCATCTGAATACCCTATGAGATCAAAGCTACACCCAAGAGGATACCACAGATATAATTTCGACGTACCAATTAAATACCTCAAGATTCTCATAATTGCTATCATATGTGACTCTTTAGGGAACGATTGAAATCGAGCACATACGTTATGAGGCTGTCGCAACCCTATCAAAAATAAACCAACCGATCTCTAACTAATATAGCAGAGGTAAGTCGGGTATCGTACTCCACAGGGAGGCTATTATATCTACTTGTTATTTTAGTCCGTCACGGTAACAAATAGGGGTGTTGATTTGTTTTCTAAACTACTAAACTGAGAATAAGGCAGAGAGAAAGACAACAATAAAATTAACAAGGATGAAATAAGATGTGATCAAAAATAGAGAGAAATGCTATGATGTCGGTTCACCATGATATCACACAATCTTGCTAAGGGTAGGTCAGTCGGTCTGATGTGAGAAGGATAAAAGAAAGGTCCTTTTGGTCCGCTATCCGCCCTAAAATACTACTAACTTAGCTTTCACCCTCATTAGTGTAGTCCTAAGCAGACGACTCCCCGCGCGTTGGCTTTCCCTCGTCCGGTATCATTTAGTTTTTTAATCTTCTTTGCCGCGCGGAGTTACAGGCTCGGGTTAACCACCCTTTGAGGCTAGGGACTCCTTTCTTTTTTTATTGGATGATGGCAGAGGTGCGCTTGAAGTGGGGGGGTGTGCGCTGACATCAGGCTATTGGCCTTTATCTGCATTTTCTTGACTAAAAAAGGGGGGGGGGGGTCCTTTTTAGGGGTAATTGCTCAGGTCTATTCATTCCAATCTCTCGATCTAGGTCTGAATTTAACCGGATTAACTAGTTTAGAAGCGTGCACTCAACTAAATGATTATAATTAAATTGCTATGAATCAATTTTCACAATCAAAATCGTCTAATCTAATTATAACATTATTACTTCACTATCATGGCTCCCCTAATCCTAGCACTAAAGGAATTAGCTTGTTAGAAATCTATATCTCATTATTACAACATATTCTTATATGTTACAATTTAATTTAGTCATAAAATTAATTTGGATCTTATGCATGCAAAGATGAATAAAGATAAATAAGAAATCATTTTCCTTACATTGAGAAATCGGATTATTGGGCACAAATGAGTTCTCCTACTCACTTTTTCTTGAGCTCTCCTAATATTGGATGAACAAAGGATTCAAGTTTAGAATCCCTCCCAAGGAATAATACCCAAGATAACCTCTTAATAAGATTAATATTATTAATACTAGAACAATAATAATCTATATAAAATTGACCCAAAAATATTGATTTTGATCTCTTAATTTTGGGTTAAGAGAAGGGAGAAGAAGAAGTAATTTTATCTCTCTAAAACTCTATATTTTAGATGATGTTAGAATGAATAATACACTAAGTAATGATGTAGTATATTAGGTAAATTATAGAGAAACCCCTTTGGTCTTTTCTACAAGGAAAACCGGGTAGGAGGGGTGGGTAATGGCCAATGCATGAGCTTCAAATCTTCCCAAGAATTATAGGCATGTAAGGCTATGCATTAGGTCTTATAATTATGCCTTCCACTAAACATAATTAACAAAAAAATAAGCTTAATACTCCCTCCTTATTTCGGCACATATGGTGTAAAATGGAAAAACCATTTTACACATTTTTTTGTCAATTTGTCACATGTAACATGTTTCATGACATTTGATATATAAAATGTATTTTTAACAATTAAAAATCAACATATTAATAAAATATGTCACTTATAAAGTTAACCTAGTAATTCATAATTACTTGTACCGAAATGAGTTCCCGAGTCATAAATTACAACATTCTGTATTTATAATAATCAATTCATTATGTTTCAATTGTTTCCGTAAACAATAATTTCATCTAAGTAATAAAACAATTCGATTACTTAGACCGTATCTTATTTAATCAAATTATAACGAGATACGTAAATATTACTTCCAAAATCGTCCGTCAATTTTAAGTAATTTAATTAACCCGTATCGTCATACGATCAATTAAATAATCAATTAAGAGTGTTACCCTTTAGGTGTGACCTAAGGGGATCAACTGATCACCACCGTCGCACGGCAGTAATGTTAAACTCTAGTCAGCCAATCATTACCGATATGTGTGGACCAGTTGACAGTAAAATATTACTTCCCAATTGTTTTCTTAAAATGAGACTTAAACATGTGATCATCATGATCGACAGTTGTGATCGCATTATTGTCGGAGGACACATATTCCAACAATCTCCCACTTGTCCTCGACAAGTGTGCGTCACCAATTCTCTTGTCCTATTACTATCTCCCACTCAATGCAAGGTGTCTTTCAGGTCGTACTTGCAAGTGATCATATCGAGAGTGGTTTCCTCGATATGGAGAATAACTGATTGACCGGATTTATCTACCATAGATATCTTCCGAGCGTGGCCAGGCATTTCCAGTTCATTACTCCTCGAGTGGCCCTGAGATATTTTTATAACCTTGACTAGAGGTGGACAATTTCTATCGCACTTATTTCCTTCGACCAACCACAACCATCATTACCCAAAATATGCCCATTTGACCCCATTTACGAAGGTCGTAGTAACACAAATCAAAGTTAATCTAAAACTGTGCCATCTTAGGTGAACAGTCTTTAGTCAAAAGAATCGGCTCATTAGAATACTATAGTAGCTCTCGCCACGACCAGGCTATATAAATTTGCCAGAACTCGGTCATAAGGCCCGACAAGGTGTTCCTAACAGTCTGCCTATGTGATCGACTAGTCATCACACATGACTCCATGGCACTTGAACTTGCCATCAATCGCATCACACTCTAGTCACTCCGAGATGTCACCTCATACAAGTGACTATGGGCGAATAATATGTTAATCCGTGTTCACTTTAACGGGGTTCAATTGTCTCTACAACTCGTTTGGATGTAACAAAGTAAAAGGTGAGTTAATAATAACTCAAACGACGAATGTCGACATCACCTTCGGGTAGTCAATACCATATTACAACCTTTTGATGTATATCGTAAGTGTGTAAACACTAGTCGATTGCAATGGAAGTTTAACATACCATGTGTCCATGTGTTCAAACTTCTTTAATTGCATTATTCTTTATATTCATGTTATCTCTCATAGCATGAACCTTACCAAGTACACATATAGGTTCACAACCTTGGTTTGGGTTCATTATCTTGAAAGAACTTTCTTGTTGTTTATCACATAACCAACGAATTTGTGGTGGATAATATAACTTGCACTGATCAAGTGTTCTACCATTTCGCAATGCACTAGGTATACGTTTTGCAGGGTCTTGCAACAATTGTCAAGATGATGAGCCTAGCACTTCTCATAAGTCCTAGCATATTAGAAAATATCAGTTTTGAGTAACTTCTTACTTCAACTAAGTATTTTTCAAAGCTTCTTATTTCTCCTTTTTGCTTGAATAGCTTATGATTTTCATAAATCCTTACGTGCGATCGAACTTCAATATGTGAAACCTCTTGTCACATAATAGAGTGTTCTGTCCATCACTGGAATCGCTCATTAGTTCTCCTCGATAATTCATGACGATTTTTCTATGGCTTGCCAATGATTCATCATGCTCTTATGCATATGATTCATTATTGGACATGTGCATGATTATTCTAATGGCGGAAACATTAGTAACTAATAATCATGTGATCAACCATTCTTAGGTTTCAATGAACGACCATGACTGCTAATGGCAATTCCATTTTCATTGACATGAATAACCTACGTTTCTCGTTGATTCGATGTGTATATCTCAATACCTATCCAACATCTCATGATGTGATTGGATTCATCATAGTCCATTTTCATCTAGAATTGAAAACTCAAATACTTCTTTGTGAAAGATAGTATTAGCTCGTCATTCTCAATGAGTAATGAGTTATAAATTTTTACAAGATGATTGCTCCCACTAAATTCCATGTCTTCACATGATAATTTTCAACTCCCACTTAATCCCACATGTTTCGCAATTGACTACTCAATCGAAATATTTCAAGAATTGAAATATATTTTGCTTTGCCAAGTTATTAAGATAAAACCATATATGTTCCCAGCATATCCTTTCAAAATACCTATTTTGAAAAGGTTTCAATCTTAAACTTACGGAAAGAGATTTTAATCTCTAACTCATTCATTTTATAATGATGCGTAACAATGCCATTATTTAAATGTAAATTTCATTTAATATACGTCCTTCTCAAAATACCCTTTTCTGGAAGGAGGTTTAACCATTTCATTTTCATAATGAGGTTAAGTAATGACACTAGCGTGGTTAACACTTAACTTAGCTCTTGTGGATATTGGCATATCATTCTTTGCAACTTTTAGTCATAAATCTCATTTATTTTCTAGGATGAAACTTTGTTTCATTTAGGCTCTTAAGTAAATATTAATATTGAAACTATTGATCAAAAGTCGCTCATAAACTAGCCAAATCTCTTGTTAAGACTTTACATTAGTCATTCTTCTTCCAGAACTTTCTTTTGGTCTCCTCGTGTAGTAATCTTGAGAACATATTCGTTTCTTTTCCTCACTTGGTCTCTTTGTCATGTAGATTTCATCTATTCGAGACCATAGATCTCATATATTCATGTATACTATTTAGTATACAAATCATTCTTTCTTGCGTAGATCTCATTTACACAAGTATACAAATTTGCTTTGTGTTATTTGAATCTTCATTTTTCTCCCACTCTATCTTTAGAATAAATACACTAGAGATTCAAAGATAGCTTATGAGACACAAATGATGTTTTTTGAAGTATAAGGAGGACTATCTCATAGGTTGACTAATTGTTTTAGATTTGATAAGTGTACTTGGTGATTGACATTCCCTTAAGAGATTCATCAACTCAATTATCACTTTATAATTGATCATACACAAGCGTTAAGCTTGTGGACATATAATGAATCCCATCATTATAGTTGTCAATTAGATCACTTTAAGTGGATGATCATATGTTTCTATGTGCAAGCATATACAGACAAATTTTTAGAACAAGAAAAATACGATAAAAGGGGTGACTTGGGTTGCAAACCAAGCCACCATAATCCAAAATACAACAATTGTTTAGAAAGGATCAAACATTTCCATGTCGAACACGTAAATCAAAAGGTTCTAAAAATACGACACATAAATTAAAATAAGACAATAAAAAACAAGCTTCATGGAAGCTACTCCTAGCTTCTTGATGATTTCTCAAGCTTTCTTTTCCTTTCCCTTGTCCTTGCATGGTGGAGGCCCTATTTATAATAAAATGGGGATACATTATCACAACTTTGTATCACAATACCATAGTTGAATTAGAAACATAAAAGAAAGGATAGTCATTTACCTACTGGAGTGATCTTTCCAGCTTTGATGTCACCAAGATACTTGGAACAATTTCTTTTCCAATGTCCAACACCATTATAATAATGGCATGTATCAAGAGGACCCTTCTTGATCTTGGAAGTTCTAGCTTCAAAAGTCTTAGCCTTGGTGAAAGTGGGAGCTTGCTTCTTACCCTTCTTCCCATTCTTTTGACCTTCCCCTTGCTCTTGGTGCTTATGATAAGCACATCCTTAGGTGGGTTAACATTTAACCCCATGTCTCTTTCGGCTTGCACAAGTAACTTGTGCAACTCTTCAAGAGACACGTCCTTGTCTTGCATGTTAAAATTCACCCGGAATTGAACATATGCCTTGACTTTGGAAAAGGAGTGTAGAATCCTATCTACAATGAGTTCTTTGGGGATTTCAACTTTTTGAATCTTCAAAGTCTCGACTAGCTCCATTAATTTGAGCACGTGAGGGCAAACCTTTTGGCCCTCTTTAAAGTCGAGATCAAAGAATGCCGCGGCCGCCTCATATTGGACGATCCTCAGAGTTTGTGAAAACATTGTCACAAGCTTGGAATAGATTTCATTAGCGGTGCCCATTTTAAAGGCTCTCCTTTGGAGATCCGCGTCCATCGCAAAGATCAACACATTTTTCATTGCGGCGGACTCCTTGTGGTAAGCCTCATATGCTTCCCTAGTAGCGGCACTCAACCTAGCATTAGGTTCGGGTGGAGAGGCCTTGGTGAGGTAACAAAGCTTGTCGTCACCTTGGGCGGCTAATTTGAGTTGGGCATCCCAATCGGAGAAATTTGACCCATTCTTTTCAAGTTTACAACGATCCATGAAGGATCGGAGCCATGAAGTATTAGTGAGAGGTGTGGCGTTGGTGTTTGGAGCGGCCATTGGTTATGAGAAATAAGAGTGGTCTACAAAACAAAATAGAAGGAATAAAACATATGTTATTTTCAAAATAATAACACTCGTAAAAATTTAATTTAAACAAGTTTTATTGCATTTATCTAGTGACCTCTACCCAACTTGATAAATGATTCCAAGACCCAAATTCATATCAACTTAGGGCACGGTGTGCCGAAATACCCTTTATTAACATAACTTGGTGGATTAACCTTTTAATCGATTCTACTTTTAGAACTCTTGCTCGATAAAATTACATTAATATTTATCTCTAGCCCGAAACACATCCGGAAATCGTCGTGGATACATTCGTTGAGTTCAACCCAAATTTCGAATAAATGTGTCCATGATCCAAACTCATATCAACTTAGGGCACGGTGTGCCGAAATACCCTTCATTAACATAAATTCGGTGGATAGACATTTATCACCCACTTCCCCTACGTAACAAGGTTTGTACCCCGGTGTGGCCGAGTGCACTCCCTCACGAAATAGGTTTTCATGGTTTCTACTTTTTGGTAAGGCTACGTCTCAATTGTTTATTTTAGCGAGAGGTCATGTCAATTTATTATCTATCACGTTTTATGTGAACTAAAACGGTGAACTACGATAATTGTAATTGGCACGGTCGATAAACTCGATTAAATGAAAATGCATGTTTTAGTTATGGCGATTTAGCGATGCATGCAACATATAAATAAAATGCAAAGCATAAATTAAATCCTAGTATGACCTTCCTAAAATATTAAATCTAATAAACTATCACATATTCGGAAACCAACTCCATTGGTCCCTTGAACTTCGGTTTTGGCACGCATCTCGAGGTAACACCGTCTTTAATGGATCGTCTTCTTAAGTGGCATCGTCTTCAAGGATCTCCGTAATAAATAAATTACATAACAAATTACATAATTTCCTATTATACATTTGTTATTAAAATAAAAATAAATCTATTAAATTACAAAACGGTGATACGAGATCACAATAAAATACAACCGAATCGATATTCCCATACATTTCGGGCAATTCCAATTAAAACTAAGGCCATACTAAGCAAAATTACATAATTCAAAAATTACATAAAATGAAATTATGACAATCATAAATAAAATGCAACATTATAATATGTATAAACATGCCCAATTTTATGCTAAATCGCCTTTAAGGAGCCAATATCGTATATTAATCGGTTTTTACGGATTTGTGTGATTCAACCTTTTAAAATCACAATAATTATATAAAATCACATTTATGTATTAGTAAATTACCCTAAGCATCATAGGACTCAAAATTAGTCTCCACTAACAAATTGACTATAATTAACTTTATATTTCTTAATATTGTTCATAAAAGGACTTAAAATTACAATAAAAGCCATAAACTTCAAATAAATCATAAAAATTTCAAATATATTTGAAATTTGAAATTTAAACTCATGAACATTTTGGAAAAATACCATGACACTCATAATGTTCAACAAACTTAGGTTAAAAATTTCGAAATTCATCGAGGAAAAACAATGTTGCGGTTTCTCGGATTTATCAAATATTATCATAAAAATATGAGAAAAATTATATTTACCAACTTTTAAATTTTAGATCTGAAATAGGTAATAAAATGCAACATGTGACGTTTTTCCTTAGTCATGAAGTATGTTTTAGCAATTATTCACTAATTAAAGTCACTATTTATGTTATTTTTCATCAAAAAATCATAAATCATGCATAAAGACTTCATTATAGCCTATTATTTTACACACATCTTGTAACATTGCATGTAACGACATACTAAATTTTTATGACCAGATTCGAAACATTTCTCATATTAACCTATTTTATCATTTAAATTCGATTTTTATCATGAAAAATCCATATTTCGAGCATAAGAACTCATAAAATTATGAAAATTTGCAGGTCATCTAAATATAATATATGCGAAAACATATTCAAAAACCACTAGAAAAATCGAAGCCTAATTTTAGTCCAAAAATGACATTTTTGTCATAAAATCACATATTACATTTTAATGCCATTATTATATAAAATGAACAATAAAAATCCATAAACTAACCAAAATATCCTAAATACATTTTAGGACCAGAAACATTAACATGCATAATTGATTTCGTGATATATCATAATAAACTCAAATTTATAAGTTTTATATGTTAATCGTATAACTCGGAAAAACTATAATCGATTTGGATGCAAACAACCTAAGGCTCTTGCTACCGCTTGTTAGAAATCTATATCTCATTATTACAACATATTCTTATATGTTACAATTTAATTTAGTCATAAAATTAATTTGGATCTTATGCATGCAAACATGAATAAAGATAAATAAGAAATCGTTTTCCTTACATTGAGAAATCGGATTATTGGGTACAAATGAGTTCTCCTACTCACTTGTTCTTGAGCTCTCCTAATATTGGATGAACAAAGGATTCAAGTTTAGAATCCCTCCCAAGGAATAATACCCAAGAAAGCCTCTTAATAAGATTAATATTATTAATACTAGAACAATATTAATCTAATTAAAATTGACCCAAAAATATTGATTTTGATCTCTTAATTTTTGGTTAAGAGAAGGGAGAAGAAGAAGTAATTTTATCTCTCTAAAACTCTATATTTTAGATGATGTTAGAATGAATAATATACTAACTAATGATGTAGTATATTAGGTAAATTATAGAGAAAAACCTTTGGTCTTTTCTACAAGGAAACCCGGGTAGGAGGGGTGGGTAATGGCCAATGCATGAGCTTCAAATCTTCCCAAGAATTATAGGCATGTAAGGCTATGCATTAGGTCTTATAATTATACCTTCGACTAAACATAATTAACAAAAAAATAAGCCTAATACTACCTCCTTATTTCGGCACATATGGTGTAAAATGGAAAAACCATTTTACACATTATTTTGTCAATTTGTCACATGTAACATGTTTCATGACATTTGATATATAAAATGTATTTTTAACAATTAAAAATCAACATATTAATAAAATATGTCACTTATAAAGTTAACCTAGTAATTCATAATTACTTGTACCGAAATGAGTTCCCGAGTCATAAATTACAACATTCTGTATTTATAATAATCAATTCATTCTGTTTCAATTGTTTCCGTAAACAATAATTTCATCTAAGTAATAAAACAATTCGATTACTTAGACTGTATCTTATTTAATCAAATTATAACGAGATACGTAAATATTACTTCCAAAATCGTCTGTCAATTTTAAGTAATTTAATTAACCCGTATCGTCATACTATCAATTAAATAATCAATTAAGAGTGTTACCCTTTAGGTATGACCTAAGGGGATCAACTGATCACCACCGTCGCACGACATTAATGTCAAACTCTAGTCAGCCAATCATTACCGATATGTGTGGAACAGTTGACAGTAAAATATTACTTCCCAATTGTATTCTTAAAATGAGACTTAAACATGTGATCATCATGATCGACATTTGTGATCGCATTATTGTCGGAGGACACATATTCCAACATTAGCTACACATGTTCATAATGAAATTAACAATAATTGATGAAATAATATAAGACATGATATAGAGATTGATAATAAGAAATCACATAGACTAATTAACAACACTCATCATACCGAAATTAAGAGCAAGGAATTAAGAGTGCAAAAGGGAATTAAATAAAGAGAGTAAGCAAGATTACAAGAGTTCGAATCCGGAATGTAAAGAACAAAGCAACCTTGCAACCGAGAATGTCTACTGAGTAATTAAGAGTAAAGTATGCAGAATGAAAGATAATTAAACCTAGTTTCGTCTTCCCTTTATATAGGGAAGATATTTTATTAACCTAAAACATAATTAAGATATTAACTCCTACGTCAAATAATAAATGTTCTTGATCGAGTACAATAGAACTTATCGATCGAGCATTTCTTCCATCTAAACCTCTCTATCGAGGACATCACCTCTCGATCGAGGACCTTCAAAATATCACCTCTCGATCGAAGGCAGCAAACCCTTCGATCGAGACCTTCTCCTCACCATAGTCACTCGATCAAGCAGATTAGCCAACAAAAGGCTTCGATCGAGGTAAACACCACTGAGCCAGCTCCTCGTTTGTTGATTTAGCTTCGGAGACCACTTCATGCTTCCAGAGGCAATAATAAGTCCGCCTTAATTCTTCCATCTACATTAATGCAAGCTAAGAGACAGAAAAAGGCACGATTCCACTTTCTTCGGTATATTCTTGCAATAAAAGCGAAACAACCCAAAGTAAACTATTCGGGGGACATTTATAGCATAACACTACATAAATTACATAGAAATACGTGCAATAAAGGGTCAAAAAGACTATATGAAATGCACGTATCAAACCTCCCCAAACCAAACCTTTGCTTGTCCCCAAACAAACTATATGCAAACTAATGGCACGGAATATAAAACTCAGAGCTAGCAATAAATTGTCCACGTAAACAGATTTAATGCAAACAAACTGACACTTATAGCCAAAACCTGTCAAATGCAAACGAGTTATAGGATGTTTAAAATAAAGCTGAACTGTCAACTTTACAAGACCTTTAAAAATGGACTCTCACGGGTCACTCTTCTCTCATGAAGTAATGGGTAAGCATATGAATATAAGAGAGGAAGAAAAATAGTCGCACACCTAAACTACGACCCACATAAACATGCATGCAGCTAATATGATAGAAAATTCTGACTACCATACACATACATTCCAACCCATCAAGGTCCCGTCACAGCTGAGGGCTTACAAAAACATGGAAAAGTGAGACAATGGGTAAGAAGGGTAAAACATTTTTGGAAATGTGAGGTAATAAGCCAAGCTAGCAACCTAACAAAACCTAACAAAACCAAACAACAGCATCCGCTTCAAAACCATTAGAAATAAGCACAAATGCCTTTAATTGGCATACAATCTCATTGAACCAATAAATACTCCTCATAAAAATAATGTATAGGAGTAACCGTTCTTATTCAATTTTTTTTCAATTTTTTTTCTTTTTTACGGTTTCTTTTCTTTCCTTTTTTTTCTTTTTCGAATTCTTTTTTTTTTCAGCTTCTTTTTTTTCATCTCATCCTCCTTCTTTTTCCATATATCACCAACTCCAGATCAATACAATACAACCAAACTCGGCATGATAAATTATATACCACAAAAACATATACTAAACTAGTTTGACAAGGCAGGCTAAATTTGGATGTAGTTAAGTGTCAAGGGAAATTTGGCTAAATGTGGAATTAAATGGGTGAAAATGAAAGGAAAAGGGAATGTAAGCACCTCCCTGCATATGACACCAACTACTAACCCGAATGTATGTAGGCAAAAAGCAATTGAATTTCATATATGTGCAGATTAATGAAACATGCTATGCAAGGAGTAACTACTCACAATCCTACTTGAACTGGTCATAAATGACACAAGTTTATACGGCTCTAAAACATAGAAATTATAAGTAGTTTGCCAAAATTTTTAGGTCAAGTCTATTTGTTCAGCTATATTTTAACATTAACTCGTAGATATGCAATAAGACAAACTAATAAGATATCAGTTTTTCGCAAGGCTTAAGCAAAAAGACCAAAACTAGTACAATTTCATCATTAAAATTGGCCGTCTCGACTCAACCTATATGCAAAATTAAACGTGAAATTTTCTGATTTTTTCGAATTTTTCGAATTTTTCGAATTTTTCGTTTTTTGTTTTTTTTATTTTGTTTTTGAAAATAAAATACTAATGCAAGCAGAAATGCAATAAATGTGAATTCAAACCAAATGCAAATGCATACTCAAAGGATGCATTACCCTCCCCAAACCAAAACGGACAACGCCCTCGTTGCCCTCACGCATACACCAGCAGAATAATAGGGGACGAGAAAAATACAACCAAATGCAAAACAGAATAAATAAATATGGAAGGAGATGAAAAAGAAACAAAAAACAAGAATTACTAACAATATATACGAACTTCCCCAAACCAGACAACAAACTGGGGAAGTGAGTAGTCCCGTAGCTACTCGTCAGCCTCCTCGTATGTAGGCAAAAGGCAATTGAATTTCATATATGTGCAAATTAATGATACATGCTATGCAAGGAGTAACTACTCACAATCCTACATGAACTGGTCATAAATGACAGTAGTTATTAAGCTCTAAAACCTTAGAAAATATGAAAAGGTTGCCAAAATTTTAGGTCAAGTCTATTTGTTCAGCTAAATTTTAACATTAACTCGTGGATATGCAATAAGACAAAACTAAAAAGATATCAGTTTTTCGCAAGGCTTAAGCAAAAAGGACTAAAAGTAGTGCAATTTCATCATTGAAATATACCGTTCCAACTCAAACTATATGCAAAATAAACGTGAATATTTTTTGAATTTTTCGAATTTTGTGTAATTTTTTTTTTTCATTTTTTGTTTAAAAATAAAATACAATGCAAGCAGAAAATGCAATAAACGTGAATGCAAAACAAATGCAAATGCAGACTCAAAGGATGTATTAACCTCCCCAAACCAAAATGGACAATGCTCTCATTGTCCTCTAGCATACACCAGCAGAATAATAGGGGACGGGAAAAACACAACCAAATGCAAACTAAAGAAATAAACTAAAAGGAGATGAAAAGAAATAACAAAGCAAGAAATACTTACGAAACGAACTTCCCCAAACCAGTCAGCAAACTGGGGAAGTGCGTAGTCCAGTAGCTACTCGTCAACCACCTCGTTGGTGGGGTCCTCCTCCTCCTCTCCTTTCCTCCTCTGACAACCTCCCGCAGCAAGCTCAGCTTTTTACCTCTCCTCCCTCTCAACAGTATCCTCCTCGCTCGCAGGCTGTAGGTACCCCTCTGTCGGGAACCAGTAGAAAGAAGGGTGTGGCCAGTCAGCTAGGACAAGACGTCTGATGTAGAGTGATGTCGTCGGGTCACATCCAATCAAACACATTTATAATACTCAACAAACAACTAGTTAGCCGAGGTCGATCCATGGGACGGTGTGCTTTGGGTTCTAAGTCTATCTATCTCAATTTATGCTAGTGTCACAATTGATTTGGGTTTGTAGTTGTGTTCTAGACTAATGCAATCAATAAAGTAAAACAAGCAATAAAAGGAAAGATGTAAACAAATGATTAAGAGTACTAGGATATCATGGGGTCATAGGGGATTCATGGGAGTTGACCATACAAACATGTTCACAAAGTTGCAAGCAATTAATGTTGTAAAGGAACCGAGTTGGTTTATATCTTACGGTTCATAGGAAGAGTTGGGTCCTTGAGCCGAATCGATTAGATTGTACAACACCTACAAGTCGACTTACTTTCCTCCTATTCAACTTCTATGCATGGTCTAACAAGACTCGAGTTGGTTTATATCTTACAAGTCTTATTGAAAAGATAGGTGATGGGTAAAAAATGCAAAGATTCATAGGCTCACATTTCATCAAACATAACATGTGCATAAGTTGAGATCACAACAAGCAAGCAAATAAACTATGAAAGTGTATTAATTTAAGCATGAATCATCCCCCATGATGGTTTCCCCTAATTACCCACTAATCCTAGTTAAGAGACTACTCACTTATTATCATGGTAAACATGTCACTAATGGTGTCAATCATCACAACAAGTGTAAACATGATAAGAGAATGAGGAAATAAACAATAAAGAGTAAAGGGTAAAAGAATTATACCAAACTTGAGATGATCCAAATAATAAAGCAAAGAATAATAGAAGAAATAGATTGATTGATGAAGGGTTGTCAATCCTTCAATAATAACCTAATAATCTTTAATTACCCAAAAGTAACAAACTTGAACAATAATTAATGTGAGATTTTTGGAATGATCAAAGAACAATCTATTCTAATCTACTCCTAATTGAGTCTAAGAGGAATTTAAAATGTGGAGGCTTAGCCTAATCTCCTCCCCTCTTTGATTATTTACAAATGGGGTATATATAGTAGAGCTTCATTAGGTTAACTAAGGCTAAATTAGTAATTACATTTTTGGGTTTTAAGCAGGGAAACGCTAGTATTTTTGGAAGGATGAGCATCTCGGCTGAAGATGTCGCGGTCCATCCGTCCAATAAGGGAAGACGCTCGGATTGTAGAGGGTGTGCACGGGCGTCTTTTTGTGAATCCGCTCGGATTCTTTGGAGGAATCCGAGCGACTTTGTTGCTTGGTTGCTCAGGTTGTCGTCCTGGACGGGCGTCTAACCTGCAAACCCGCTCGGGTTCTGCTTCAAAATCTTTTCCTTCACTTCCTTTTTATTCTCTTAGTATTGGTCTTTAGTTCTTGCTTCTTCTTCATACTAGTCTATCAAACATCGTCTAATAGCTTCCAAATATGCACGAAAGACGAGAATTTCCGCCTTATTATCTTCTTTCCTACAAAACATACGAAATGCACTAGGAAAGCAAAATAGAAAGCATTTGACGGATAAAATGGTTGTGGAATGATATAATAGTATGCAAAATAGGCTCAATTAGGGGACTAAATATGGTCAAATAATGGTCACATCAAATATCCCCAAACCGAACCTTTACTCGTCCCGAGTAAAGAGGTGACAAAAACTAGACCTTTATTTAAACTAACCTACTAATATATAGCCGATATGAGACAATTAGCGGGTCTCACTCCGCCCCTTCAACTCACAACAAGACAACCATGAGGTAGGATGCCTTCTTGCAAGGCAAGGTGGGTCTTGCCAAAATGGCGACACATCCAAACATTAAGCACACAAAATCAAATAATGGATCCATCTACAAAAGAATAGCCACTTTCCTCATCTAAGTGGCGGAAATTATCTACAAGGGAAGCAATACAAGGGTACACACTCCTTTATAGATGCAATTTCTTGAAACTACTAAGCCCAGAAGGATACCAATAAATCACCTCCAAGTTTTGTCAAGCTAGGGTACCTTTGTCCTTAATCGTTAAATGCTTTTGTCAAGAGTAGACTCCCTATGGTGTTAGAAACACTGGAGGATCGCGGAATTCCCTCTCTTGCCTAGACAAGAAGAAGGGTCGTCCCCTCTCTACCATGCACAAAAATGGATATGATGGATAAAGGGATCGATAGTATTTGAGTTTCACTTTGGGAGTTTGCTTTTGTTTTTGTTTTCCCCCTAAGTTCTTGTGGCATATAACATTTGAGAACACTTTCTTTTTGCCATTTATTTTGATGTTTGGCATTTTCAACACTTGACAATTTCAACTTTTTCTTGCATTTCCTTTTTGAACATTTTCAAAGTCACCCCATATGTAGTGAGGATGCCTTATATTTGAAGCATAGGAGTTTTCATTTTTGTTACTCCTCTTTTCTTTTGATGCAATTTGCAAACTTTTTCTTTTCTTTTCTTTTCTTGAACTCAAATTTTTGAACAATTTCTTTTTGTGCCCATTCCCTTTGATGAAAAAATGTGGTAGAACATTGTTGATGGTTGGTTGCATGGTTTCAAGGGTCACCTTGGAATAAACGGTAGCCAAGGAGTTATCACACCACAAGGTACTCTGGACTAGGCCTTAATCCATGGGTCAAAGGATACTAGCATGACACATCCTAGGGTGTTTTACAAGTATTCTAACAAGCAAAGTCTTAAGAAGAAAAAGCATCTACTAGGGCCTATATACACTTGTCAAGTTTCCCAAGTAGACGGTTTCGCAAAAATTTTCTAACATGCAAACTACATGCCATGATGCAACTAACATTTATACATCCTAATGCATATGATTCTACCAACTAATATGTCATATAAACTAAATGCAACTCCTAACAACACATAGATACACAAACCGCAACAACAAAATACACCACATCCTCTTTGACATGTAAGCGCATCCTCCTCATATGAATAATGAAAATAAATGGAAGGGAAATAGAGATTAGAATGATCATACCAAACGGTCTTCATTTTCCCTTGGTAATGCCTCAAATGTAGTGTTGTATCTATGTGAGAAGAGAACAAAAACACAAGTATATACAATTCTACACTACTAAATTAAAGAACATGTTTTTGGTTTTTGAAATTTTGAAATTTTTATGAGTTTTTATTTTATGAAATTAAAAGACATATTTTTGAGTTTTTTTTTTTCGGAATTTTTTAATTTTTATGCATTTTTGGAATATAAATTCCCATCCCCCACTTTATTTTGGACATTGTCCTCAATGTACATGTAGGAGTAGGAATAAAAAGGAAAACATGTTTTTGGATTTTTGATTTTATGGAAATTGAAGTACAAATGCAATGATATGATATGAATGAATGCATGCTCTAACTAAATACAATTCTATATGACATATATAACAAATGAATGCAATCTAAACTATATTATATGATGCATGATTTCTAGTCTACTATGGTCACCTATGATCAAACCTCCCCAAACCGATTTAAACATTATTTCTAGTGTAGAAATGAATAGGTTTGGCCATTAGTAACTATGCATGAATTCTAATCTATATGCAACTATCTACATGAATCATGTGAAATATATTACAATGCAAACTATACTAAATGAACTAGCTAATGCAAATGAAATATGATACAAATGCATGTGAAAGCTACACTAAATGCAATGTAAATACAAAAGAGATAGGGAGATAGGGGTATCATACAAATAGAGGTGATGAGGTAGGCCTCTTTCACTCGTCATCCTCCTCATCTTGGGGGTAACCATACTGGTGAGAACTCCCGACTTAGTCGTATCCTCCTTTTTGGCCCCAATACCCTCCTTGGTCAAACTCTCCTTGATCATGCCCTCCTCCCTGGCCCGAGTACCCTCCACCACCGAGATTCCAAGCTTGGCCCCCTTGATTAGGGAACAAATGTTGTGGTTGGGCCCAAGCGGGCTTAGGACCATTGGTGTCAATATACCCTTGTTGAGCCATGTTATAGTATTGAGGATAAAGGGCCAAGTAGTTGTCGACCCTCCCTTCATGTACCTCGAGGTCCACTCTATTCATGAGTTTCATCAAATCATTAATGCCCGGGGTATTGGGGATTTCCGGTTGAAACTGGGTATATGGAGTAGGGTATGGTAGGATAGGCACATAGGAAGGTGGGCGAGTAGGCCTTGCCGGTGCCCCACGAGGTACTTGTTGTTGGCGGGGTGGCTCTTCCCTTTGAGGGGGATTGTCGAGAATTTGGATATCAAGGAGGTAGCTTGGTGGAGGCAAATATGGTCTCAATCTTGGGTCGGTGCCTGGTATCTTCCAACCCTCAAGGGTGATTGAGGTGCATCCTTTTGTGTACCATTCTACACTCCCTTCTTGAGTGTATTTACAGCATCGGTGATGGGTGAAGACGGTGTGCTCATCAATCAAAGTCCTCCCCTCAAGAGGAGCATAAATCCTATGGGCGTTGATCCCGGGGCAAAGGTAGTTGGCCAAAATAGTAATTAGACCTCCCATTACGAAGGTCTTCAGTTGGGTGGTCCCTTGAGCAAAATCATTAAACCTAGTAAGTATCTCAAGGGGTGTGTTGAAGTTATAGCGCCTCGTCCCCCGAACATTCAAATATGACTCAAGAAAAGTTAAATCAATGAGAGTACACCTATCTTGTTCGTACCTCCCATTGATGGTACCGGCCACAAAGCGCTCGGTGATTCGAATAACCGGATGTTGGATGGCGAAGGTATAGCATTGCTTTAAACCGGTAAAATTCCTCCCGGAAATAGCCCTCCAAAGTAGGTCCACATCGAAAACAGCAGGTTTTTCGGTATAGTTGGTGGGCACTTCAAGACCTAAAATGTGGACAAATTGATCTAGTGTAAGACTATGGTCTAGGTTGCACAACCTAAACTCCATGCCTACATTGGTTCAAGTATTCGTTACAATGCGAAGGCTACTCAAAAACTCAAGAGTGAGACTAAGGTACGTCTCCTCATGGGCATGGAAATGTTTTCCAATCCCTAGGCCATCAAAGAACATCTCGTTGTGGTACCTTATCCCAAGGACTTGCAACACCCTAGTATCTATGAATTGAGTGGGTTCATAGTTCTTACCTAGAAATTTGACAAAGTTCTTGCGGTGGGTATCGGATTCGAAAAGCACCTCTTGGAAGTACTCAAGTTGTTCAATTCCTCCTCTCAGGATGGGACGGAAGTTCCTTGGTGGCATTAGCTCTCGCGGAGTTGAAGAGGATGATCCCATGTGTTTCCTTCCGGTGAATTCAACAAACTTCTTAGCCTTGCCCTTGAGGTTCATCATCTTGAAGTTGAGGAAAATAGGGTTTTTGTTGGCTTTTGATGTGAGGGGAGTGTTTTTGAGGATGGAGATGAGTGTTTTAGGATTAGATAAGGTGAAGAAATGAGGGAGAGAGAGGGTGATTTTATAGAAGAAAGGGGAATCCGAGCGGATAAGAGTGGGACCCGGCCGGATTGTTCGAGAAAAAGACCACAATCCGAGCGTCTTTCATGCGGTACGGGCGTCTTGCGCTAGTAGAAGACGAGCGTCTTCCTTCAAATCCGCGCGGATTCTGAGACAGGACCTCAGTAATTTTGGGAGCAGGAAGAAGACGAGCGTCTTCTGTTTTGGGACGGGCGTCTTACTTAGGACGGGCGTCTTTTCAAAAATCCGCTCGGATTTCCTGGCAGTTTCAAAATTTTGTTTCAGATGGCATTTATGACGGTCGTCCCGTGGAGAATACGAGCGTCTTCTTTGAGGACGGGCGTCTTGTGCTGAATCCGCTCGGATCCTGAGACAGTGCCAACCAATATGTGATGAGGGCCCTGGACGGGCGTCCAGGCCTCGGGACGGCCGTCTTTGGCTACTTTTCTTCTTTTTCCTTCTTTTCCTTGCACAATCATACCCTTTCACCGATTTGTTATTCCTCCTTATCTTTTTCTAAAATTTGCTTAATAAAAATGTAAGAAGACTCTCTCTCTCACTACTCTCATGTAAGAAATCGAATACAAATGCAAGAATGTACAATATTATACAAAGTAAGGAATCCAAGAAATATCTTACAAATGGTGGTTTGAGATAGGACTCCACCAAACTAGTTCAAATTGTAGAAATTCTTGTCCATAGAGCTCAAAGTTCTTAATAGGAGATCAAAAGCTTGTGAACAAGCTCCAAATAAACACAAGTATGGGTTGCGCCATTTGAACATGAAGTTTGGCCAAGGAAGCTTGTAATATATTCCTTCTTTCGCTTTGTCCTCGGGACTAGAGCTTTCCCAATGCTTCCAATAAACAAGCTCATGATACTTGTCAACACTAGGCATGAAGTACGGTTCATTTTCATTCGTAGACTTCCACTCACCAACTTCTTCTTCAATTTTGGTAATGATGATAGCATTTGAATTTGTCAATCCTTCAAGAGTAGAAGGAGAATTCTCATGGTATTGATGATCGAGTTCCTTAGAAGTTGTCATTGTGGGTGCCAAGCTTCCACAAGTGGCTTCGCGAGCAAGTTTCTCTTTGAGCTTTTTCACCAAGTAGCTCTTGTATGATGCTTTGGCCTTTTGGAGAAGGTCCACCATATCCTCTTCAATGATCATTGGCTCCATGATAGGTGTCAAGTAGTCTTTATGAGGAATAGGGGAAGGACGTTCTTCTTCATAATAGGGTATCTCAAATGTCTCAAGGATAGGCTCCTCTAGCAAGGTGACATTACAAGTCCATCCTTTCGGCTCATCATCATTGTTGCTATCTTCATATGAATCATAAATGGGGGCTTCATTCTTCTTTGTTATTTCTTCCTCCAACATCTCAATACTCACTTCAAAGGACACACCCTCATACTCACAAAGGTCAAGAGTATTTGGCTTACTCAACCTCAAATCTTCCTCATCAAACGCAACAATTTCATACTCACAAGAGCTCAAGGAGATTGGCTCTTCCCATTCTTCACTTTTCATGTCAAAAGTTACTACTTCAAACTCACATTCATGATCAATGTCCAAAGAGCGGTGTGGGGTGGTTGCTTGGGATTCTTTCAATTGGGTGATTTGAATCTCCAATTCCTCACCTTGGGTAACAATGCCTTTAAGAACATTGTCCCTCTTTTGGCTCTCTTCTAGCATTTGATTGAAGAAGTTTTGTTGATCTCCCATCATTTGGAGAATCACATTTTGAATGGGTTCATCTTCTAGTTGTGGGTAAGTGTGAAAGTGGTTGTATTGTGGCAAATGAAATTCATTATGAAGTGGGTATTGGGTGGGTGGTTGTTGTGGATATTGGATGTGAGGATTTTGGTTGGAAAATTTGGGGTAGTAGTTAGGATGTTCATTGTACAAATAGTAAGGTAGGTTTGTGTTGACTTGCTTCTCAAACTCCCCATACCCATAGTCATACTCAAAAGATTGACCACATACTCCATATGTCAAATCTTGAGTCATCATAGCTAAGACAAGGAAACAACTACAAGCATGGAAACTACACAAAAACGGTAAGAACAATCCTTGAGTAACAAGTTCCTCAAGGTGAAAGCAAAATCAAAATAGACAAACAAGTAAGAACTTAATCACATAGCACCATTCTCGGCAACGGCGCCATTTTGACGTGGGAGTGATGTCGTCGGGTCACATCCAATCAAACACATTTATAATACTCAACAAACAACTAGTTAGCGGTAAGTCGAGGTCGATCCATGGGACGGTGTGCTTTGGGTTCAAAGTCTATCTATCTCAATTTATGCTAGTGTCACAATTGATTTGGGTTTGTAGTTGTGTTCTAGACTAATGCAAGCAATAAAGTAAAACAAGCAATAAAAGGAAAGATGTAAACAAATGATTAAGAGTACTAGGATATCATGGGGTCATAGGCATGGGAGTTAACCATACAAACATGTTCACAAAGTTGTAAGCAATTAATGTTGTAAAGGAACCGAGTTGGTTTATGTCTTACAGTTCATAGGAAGAGTTGGGTCCCGGAGCCGAATCGATTCGATTGTACAAAACCTACAAGTGGACTTACTTTCCTCCTATTCAACTTCTATGCATGGTCTAACAAGACTCGAGTTGGTTTATATCTTACAAGTCTCATTGAAAAGATAGGTGATGGGTAAAAAATGCAAGGATTCATAGGCTCACATTTCATCAAACATAACATGTGCATAAGTTGAGATCACAACAAACAAGCAAATAAACTATGAAAGCATATTAATTTAAGCATGAATTATCCCCCATGTTGGTTTCCCCTAATTACCCACTAATCCTAGTTAAGAGACTACTCACTTATTATCATGGTTAACATGTCACTAATGGTTTCAATCATCACAACAAGTGTAAACATGATAAGAGAATGAGGAAATAAACAATAAAGAGTAAAGGGTAAAAGAATTATACCAAACTTGAGATGATCCAAATAATAAAGCAAAGAATAATAGAAGAAACTTGATTGATTGATGAAGGGTTGTTAATCCTTCAATAATAACCCAATAATCTTCAATTACCCAAAAGTAACAAACTTGAACAATAATTAATGTAAGATTTTTGGAAAGATGAAAGAGCAATCTATTCTAATCTACTCCTAATTGAGTCTAAGAGGAATTTCTAATGTGGAGGCTTAGCCTAATCTCCTCCCCTCTTTGATTATTTACAAATGGGGTATATATATAGTAGAGCTTCATTAGGTTAACTAAGGCTAAATTAGTAATTACATTTTTGGGTTTAAAGCAGAGAAACGCTAGTCTTTTTCGAAGGATGAGCATCTTGGCTGAAGATGTCGCGGTCCGTCCGTCCAGTAAGGGAAGACGCTCGGATTGTAGAGGGGGTGCACGGGCGTCTTTTTGTGAATCCGCTTGGATTCTTTGGAGGAATCCGAGCGTATTTGTTGCTTGGACGCTCGGGTTGTCGTCCTGGACGGGCGTCTTGCCTGCAAACCCGCTCGGGTTTTGCTTCAGAATCTTTTCCTTCACTTCCTTTTTATTCTCGTAGGATTGGTCTTTAGTTCTTTCTTCCTCTTCATACTAGTCCATCAAACATCGTCAAATAGCTTCCAAATATGCACGAAAGATGGGAATTTCCGCCTTATTATCCTTTTTCCTACAAAACATACGAAATGCACTAGGAAAGCAAAATAGAAAGCATTTGACGGATAAAATGGTTGTGGAATGATATAATAGTATGCAAAATAGGCTCAATTAGGGAACTAAATATGCTCAAATAATGGTCACATCAACGCCCTCTCATCTTGTAGTACTCCTAAAGAGGGAATAAGGCAAGTGCCTGATCCCGCTCCATACGAGCCACTCTACTGCACATCTCCAAAAGTAAAGCCTCATGACGCCCTTGGTCCATGACCTCAGGCACCTAAAAAATAGGAGGAGCAACAAAATTAACCGGTAAAGCCGGCTGAGGGACAAAGGGTGTAGGTGTAGGGGTAGGGATAGGCGTGGACGTGGGCGTGGACGTCTGCCTAGCTTGTGTTTGTGTAGACCCCTCTCCAGTCTCCCTAACAGCAGTGGGAGGCCTCTTCTTCTTCCTATAAGCGGGAGGAGTAAGGTCAAGGAGGTAAGAAGGTGGAGGTGGTGGTAACCTACCCGACATAGTAGTTAAGGGTAAACGACGGCGTAGGATAGGTGAAGGTAAAGTCACGGACGCGAAAGTGCCAATCTTCCACATCCGTTGGTCATTTGCTAACCAGTGCATAACAATCATGGCTAGAATATCAATGACTACATCCTTATCTAACTATCTAAGGCCACGAGAAGAATCGGGAAAAAGGTCGCGGGAAATGCTGGTCACTAACCCACCACAAGCTATCGTGCCCGTCGCTTTCTGCCCGACAGTGTTAAAATGTTGAGCAGTCAAGTAGGAAATGTTAAAAACAAAGGGGTTTTCGCTGTCAATGTTCAGGTAACCCGCTAAAATAGACAACTCATCATTGTTAACATTGTTGGGCTCGTGGCGGCCAAAAATGGTCTCTCCTAGCAAACGGAGAAAGTCAGGGGCCGGGGGTAAGTGGACGTGAGCAACACGTCTCAGACTGAAAGGAGTCTGTGCAAGTGTAGGCCAAAGCAGAGCTAGGAGCTTCCTATGAGGCGCCTGAAGACCATCACTAACTCAACCTAACTGCCCCCAAACTCAGCTAAGGTCCAGGTGAAGATCGTGTTGAACAGTCGAAAGGTAATGCACTTGCTCCTAGGGTTAGTCGCATGGGCCGCAGGTGAAAAGGTGAAAGAGCTAAAAAATTCTAAGGTCGCTTGTCGATAAGTGAGCTCTTTGATGGTGGCCAAACCCGACATTCCCGTATCGTTGAGCAGCTCAACAACGGGCTCAAAATTTCCCAACTTCTCTAAGGATGGTCGACACATGAAACGGGTCGACGTCATGTCACATTCCAATAAATTTATAAATCGAGTTTGGTGGGACGGGGAGATGAAACATACCTGCGGAAACTCAGGTAGAGTCTCCATGGAAGTGTCGACCTCGCGTCGGGCAGCTGCGCGAGACCCCTTACTCACCCCAGACCGAGAACCGGTAGCAGCAGCAGAAATAGTAACAGCCGCAGAAAGTAGTAACAACAGCAGGTACAAGGGCAGTGGTCACGAGTGTTGTATTAGCGGCAGCAGCAGTAGCCACGGTGGTGGTGACGGTGGTGACAGCAGGGACCACCGTCTTCGAAACAGACGGAGTAGTAGCTGAAGTATAGGTGGAAACTGACATACTACTATCCATCCAAATAAAAGCAAGTTCCAAATCAAAATCCAATAAACATAATCAGATTTTTTTCCCAAATAGAATTCTCGAAACCCTAATTTGAAATTAAAGCAGAAAAAACGCAAATAATCATTAAACAAGAGGGGATGAACTTACTTGAATTGATTACCCAACAATAAGATCAATTAACACCGACAAAAACACGATTTAATCGAAATAAATTCAATTTCTTACGAAACCCTAGCTTCAAAATCATTAATTTGAGTTGAAATTTTGTGAAGAAAATAAAGGGGAAACGGTCTAATTGATTAATAAAGAGAGTTTGGGTAGTTTAATTGGTAAATTAAGGGAAGAAAAGGAAATTTGAGGTTGGCAATGGCAAGGTGTCGAGGGAATTGGGGAAGACAAGCATAAACAAATGAAATAGAAAGAGGGGAAGAGATACTCCCTCGTGTAATTATCTGCTAATATTGCTTGATCGAGTGGTTTTAAAATACTCGATCGAGAACTTTTCTCGTCATTTGCTCGATCGAGAGCCTCTGTTGCTCGATCGAGAGCCCCAAATATGACCTCCTCGATCGAGTGCTTCCTATTACTCGACCGAGAGCTTTTTCTTGAACAGTTGCTCGATCGAACACAAAAAGTGCTCGATCGAGTATCTTGCTCTTGGCACGCTTCCCAATGATCATCATAGTCCCATAACCTGCAATTTATGCAAAAATACCTCCCGCAAAAATACCAAAATAGCAGTAGCAGTCTATATTCTGTCTTAAGCTAATTAAACTAACTAAACTAATACTATTGTCTAAATGCAATAAAAAGACTAACAAATTCAAATTACAAATTGTTTATACAAACAGAATGGGGCACTGTTTTATCTTCCGAAACACTTGAATAGCCCAAAATAGGGCTTCTGACTGGACGAGGTCCCTTCAGAATCACAGACTGTCCCTTTAGGCTTCCATGAACTTGAATTAATCGAAGGAGAGTAGTCCGTATCCAAATATGCCTTTAGTCTCGTCTTTACTTTTTCCTGCTTCTTGCTTTCATGGCCTGTCTTTGGCATCATCTTTATCATTGAGCTCCAATTCCAATGTACTCGTATAACCGGGATCTCCAATGTCCAATCCGCCTAGACCTGTAACAACAGAAATGACAGAATGGTCCTCCATATTGCTCCCAATCTGGGGCGGAGGTGTTAATATCGCAGCACATGACTCAATACTATCAATTGGAGGTTCCGTATCAGGGTCTGTAGAGGGTAGTGCATTGCAGGGCTGGACTTGTATAGGAGCCCTGCGAACGCTAGACTGATAGAAAGTCAACTCCTCATCACCTACCTGAAAAGTCAAAGTCTTCCCCCCGACATCTATTACTGCACGAGCGGTATATAGAAATGATCGTCCTAAAATGATAGGATTACACAAGTCCTCGAGGATATACAAGACTACGAATCGACGGGAATAAATAACTTCCCTATTTTAACAGGTATGTCCTCTAAGACACCTAAAGGCCGTGATACAGTATGATCGGCCATATGTACGGTCATATTAGTACAATTAAATTTTGTTCAACTGGGCCTCTTAGCAAGAGACAATGGTAAAACACTCACGCTAGCTCGCAAATCGTATAATGCATTATCAAAGAAATGGGTCCCGATATGACATGGTATAGAGAAATTACCAGGGTCAGACAACTTAGGTGGAGTCTTATTTTGAATAAGGGTTATGCCTGCTTCAGTTAAAGCCACCGTCTCATGGTCATTAATATGCCTCCTATGTGCTAAAATATCTTTCATAAATTTCATATAGGAGGGTGCCTGGGTTAGTAACTTAGCAAATAGTACATTTACATGAAGACTTTTCAAAATTTGGCAAACTGACTAAATTGTTGCTCAATCATCTTGCTCTGAAGTCGTCTCAGAAATGGGACCGTATTTGGAATAGCTAGTCCTTCATTTTTCTTCGCCATAGAATTATCACATTCAGCATCAAATTCACTCGATCGAGTAATAGAACCTCTCGATCGAGTACTTTTATCAACAGGATTGCTCGATCGAGCACTTTCATCCTCTCGATAGAGGACCTTTTCAGCATAATCCCTCGATCGACCACCAGAAATTAGGCGATCGAGGACATCTCTTGAAGTCATCACTTTTTCGTCAAAAGACGACTGTTCATATACAACAACTTCAGCTTCCGGGTCAGAAAGTTCAACATCTTTCTTTGGCGCCCCCTTTTAGGTCCCTCATAAGAAAGACCACTCCTCAAATTTATCTGATTTATCATCTCATGCGGCTTCTTGTCAGGTTGTGATGGTAACTGACCCGGTTGCCCTGAAGCTTGATTAGCAGCTAGTTGAGCCATTTGGGATTCAAGTGACTTAATGGAAGCATCTTCCGCTTGGTCACTTTTCGGCAATTGAATAGTCAATGATTGCATCATCGACTTCAACTCGGCTATATCACTTATGCCACTAGAAGAGGCACCTTGTTGCGGCGGTGGAAAAGAAGGAGGCTTTTGAAAGCCTTGTTGTTGATTTTTATGAGGCGGTACATAAACTTGTTGCTGCGGTGGAGGAGTAGGATTCAAAACATTTTGACTAGTCCATCTCAAATTAGGATGAACTCCAGCTTGGTTGTTGTAATAGGAGTCTCCTTGCCTAAATTGTTGAAAAGTATAGACTTGCTCCTTCTCAGCTAAGTACTCCATTGCAGTATGACCATTTTTGCCATATCTCTCACATGAAATGGTCTCTTGTTTAGTCAACAAGTGAACCCTCTGTTAATTCCCCGCGGCCTGCAACTCGAACTTATCAAATTTGGCATTCATGGCTTCCAGTTGAGCCACAAGTGCACTATTATATGTAGACACCATTCTAGTTCCACTTCTAGGATTCTCATAATCAGCACAATGGGTAGCCATCTCTTCTATAATTCCCCAGCCCTTATCATCGTCAATGTTTTTCTGAAATCGACCTTTGGCTGCAGCATCTAAAATAGCGCGGTGTTCATCATACAACGCATTATAGAATTGGTTGCACAAAAACAACTGGCTGAACCCGTAATGTGGGACAGACCGAACCAACTTCTTAAACCGACCCCCTACTTCATACAAATTCTCATCTGAGTTTGTTTAAAATTCGTAATCTTCCCTCTCAATGCATTAGTTCTCTGCGGAGGGAAGTATCTCTTGTAAAAAGCAAGAGCTAAGGTTTCCCAGTTGGTAATTCCAGCGACAGTCCTATCTAGATCAGTTAACCATTCTCGGGCTCCATCAGTAAGATAAAAAGGAAATAGGACTTCCTTTATCTTGTCTTGTGTCACTCCCTTAGTGGTGGGAAGGGTAGAACAATAATCTATAAAGACCTCCATATGCTTCCTCAGGTCCTCACCAGATACTCCCCTGTATAGGTTTCTCTCAACCAGATTAATGTAGGATGGCCGAGTATGAAAGGTATTTCAATCTTCTGTTGCAAGATTAAAACCCTTAGGAATGGAGTCAGATGTAGGCTCGGAATGACTGGCAATATTAGGCATCTTCGCAGATTCAGTAACTGTTGCAGAAATAGAAGTGTCTTCCTCTAAAGAATGATCTTCTGCAAATGTAAAATTTTTTAGAACAGGTTCAAGAGTTCTCAAGACTTCCTCTTGACGATTCTTTCTCAATAAGTTCTGTCTACGACGAAAATTCCGCTCCTGTTCAGGATCAGCTGGTACTAATTCCTACCTGTTGAACCTCGGCATACACAAAAATAAGAAAGAAAAAGAATAAGAGTTGCCTCAAGGAATTAAAAATCCTTTGAGACTAGAAACATACTAAATTAAACAAGCAAATAGGCTAATTGCCTCTCAGGCAACGACACCAAACTTTGATGAGGCTGTCGCAACCCTATAAAAAAAACCAACCGGTCTCTAACTAATATAGCAGAGGTAAGTCGGGTATCGTACTCCACAGGGAGGCTATTATATCTACTTGTTATTTTAGTCCGTCACGGTAACAAATAGGAGTGTTTGATTTGTTTTCTAAACTACTAAACTGAGAATAAGGCAGAGAGAAAGACAACAATAAAATTAACAAGGATGAAATAAGATGTGATCAAAAATAGAGAGAAATGCTAGGATGTCGTTTCACCATGATATTACACAATCTTTCTAAGGGTAGGTCAGTCGGTGTGATGTGAGAAGGGTAAAGGAAAGTTCCTTTCGGTCCGCTATCCGCCCTAAAATACTACTAACTTAGCTTTCACCCTCATTAGTGTAGTCTATTGTTCATAGCAGATCTATTCATTCCAATCTCTCGATCTAGGTCTTAATTTAACCCGATTAACTAGTTTAGAAGTGTGCACTGAACTAAACGATTACAATTAAATTTCTATGAACCAATTCTCACGATCAAAACCGTCTAATCTAATTATAACATTAGTGATTCACTATCATGGTTCCCCTAATCCTGGCACTAAAGGAATTAGCTACGCATATTCATAATGAAATTAACAGTAATTGATGAAATAATAGAAGACATGATATAGAGATTGATAATTAGAAATCGCATAGACTAAATAACAAAACTAATAAAACAGAAATTAAGAGCAAGGAATTAAGAGTGCAAATGGGAATTAAATAAAGAGAGTAAGAAAGATTACAAAAGTTCGAATCCGGAATGTAAAGAACAAAGCAACCTTGCAACCGAGAATGTCTACTAAGTAATTAAGAGTAAAGTATGCAGAATGAAAGATAATTAAACCTAGTTTCGTCTTCCCTTTATATAGGGAAGATATTTTATTAATCTAAAACGTAATTAAGATATTAACTCCTACGTCTAATAACAAAAGTTCTCGAGCGAGTACAATAGAACTACTCGATCAAACATTTCTTCTATCTAAACCTCTCGATCGAGGACATCACCTCTCGATAGAGGACCTTAAAAATATCACCTCTCGATCAAAGGCGTCAATCCCTTAGATCGAGACCTTCTCCTCACCATAGTCACTTGATCGAACAGATTAGCGAACAAAAGGCTTAGATCGAGGTAAACACCACTCAGCCAGCTCCTTGTTTGCTGATTTAGCTTCGGAGACCACTTCATGCTTCTAGAGGCAGTGATAATTCCACTTCAATTCTTCCATCTCCATAAATACAATTTAAGAGACAGAAAAAGGCACGATTCGGCCTTCTTTGGTACATTCTTGCAATAAAAGCAACACAACCCAAAATAGACAATTCAGGGGACATTTGTAGCATAACACTACATAAATTACATAGAAATACGTGAAATAAACGCTCAAAAAGACTATATGAAATGCACGTATCAATACGTATACACGAAATATAATATCTGGACGGCTAGGAGTTAGATAAAGGTGCGAGCCAATCATACCTCAGTAAGTCCTTTCATCAACAGACTTACCATCTTCGTCTAATGTCAATTTCTTATCTGTGACCAAAGGAGTGGACATAGAATGAGAATTTTACATTCCGAATTTTCTGATTAGTTCCTTAATTTATTTTTACTGGTGGATCATAATCCCTTCACTCGTTTGTTGAATTTGAAGTCCAAGGAAGAATTTGAGTTCTCCTATCATGCTCATTTCAAATTCTGAGGTCATCAAATCTGGAAAGTACTTGCACAATTTGTCATTAGTTGAACCAAAAATAATATCATCAACATAGATTTGCACAACTAATAAATCGGAATCTTCATATTTTAGAAACAAAGTCTTGTCAACAGATCCTCTATTAAAGTTGCTTTCAAGCAGAAATTTTGATAATTTATCGTACCAAGCCCTAGGAGCTTATTTCAAACCATATAAAGCTTTATCTAATTTATAGACGTGGTTTTGAAACTTGTTATCCATAAATCCAGGAGGTTGCTCTACAAAGACTTCTTCGTTCAAATAACCGTTAAGGAATGCAGTCTTAACGTCCATTTGATATACTTTCATCCTTTTGTGAGCTGCAAAGGCTATTAATAATCGTATAACCTCTAGACGAGCGACAGGCGCGAAGGTCTCGTCGTAATCTACCCTTCTTGTTGATTGTACCCTTGCACAATCAATCTTTCGTTATTCCATACTATAACTCCTGTATCGTGTAGCTTGTTTCTAAATAGCCATCTTGTTCCAATGACTGATCTATCTCTTGGTCTAGGAACCAAGTGCCAAAGTTATTCCATTCGAATTGTTGTAATTCTTCTTGCATGGCAACAATCCAATCTGATGTTAGGTTCTTTAACCCTCTTATTAGACTCTTCTAATATAGATCTAAGTTGCTAATTAAATTAGATGATGAGAATCTAGTTGCATATAAACAAAAACAAGAATAAAGAGAGAAAATAATGTTTTCCTTACATTTGTATTAATGGAAATATGGGCACAAGGAAGGACTCCTTCCAACCTTACCCTAATAATTCAGTAATATTAACTGGATATTACAAGAAATTAATCCCTTAATATTATTTTATTACTACTATAGTAATTAGAGAATAATATGGTTGTTGTGTATATTTTAGAGAGAAGTTTCCATAAGATTAGAATTAATAAAAAATGAGCAGCAAAATTGCCCTTAAAAGGCACCAAAGCCGGCACCCCATGTCCAATAGTGGGCAATTACCTTTTTCTTATTTTAATCCATGTAAAATAGGTAATGATTATATTAGAGTAGGTTATTGTCGTAAGCATGTAACTAGTGGAATGATTGCATGAAAGTTAATTATAAAACAAACTGAAAAAATAAAAATATTGTCCAACAACATAAGCATTTCGGCCAACATGGGTATAAAATGGACGATTTTGATTTTGTAATATTTGTAACTCAAATACAAGGATCATATGCTTATTTATCTTATATAAATAAGTATTAGTTTGATCATATTACAATTATATGATGTAAACTAATAATTAATATACACTTAACTCTTAAGTGATAATTATATCATTATATCAAAATATAATGAGTCATATAATGTCCAATTAAATTAATTTACAACCCTTTGTAAATATAATCAACAAATAACCTCTATCTCTAAAAATACAAAACCTCGATCAATTTAACGAATTAAATTAAATCTTATTTAACCACATTATAATAAGATAAATATTCATTAGTCAATCATCGCATAATTGAATAACAAACTTGTGTTGACTCGAGTTCTAACCTCGACTTCAACAAACTCACACAACTATATATATATATATATATATGTATATATATATATATATATGTATATATATATATATATATGTATATATATATATATATATATATATATATATATATATATATATATATATATATATATATATATCATCAACCCGTATCAAATACATTTGATCAGTTAATAATTTGGGTTCCATCCTATAGGTGTGACCTCAAGGGATCAACTGATCACCACCGTTAAACGACAGTAACGTCAAACTCTAGTTAGCCAATCGTTACCGATAAATGTTGATCAGTTGACTATATAATGTATTATCCCTTATGTATTCTTATTATGAGATTTAAATATGTGATCGCACTACTGTTGAGGACACATACTCCAACATCTGATTCACTGTGGGCTTCTTTGATATTTGTAGGTTCAATGTTGGAGAGGAAGGAATAGAAAGAACAAAAGTTGTTCAACTCTCTGTGAGTCTGAACACCTCTACGTAAGTTCCCATGAATGTTTTCCATGTGATGGGAGTCTTTATATCGCCATTTCTTAGATACTGAAGACGCGTCAATGTCATTCGAACTGGGCTCACCTTCTTCAAATTATTGGGAACCAAGAAATGTTCCCCCTGAATTTAATCCTGGGGTTATACTAGATTCATGTATAACACTGGATTATATATCTTGGTTTGGATTGAATTTATAGCTTCGTCAGGTATAACTACAGTTTCCAAGTTCTTGTCTTGAGAGGAAGTTATAGTATCATCAACTATAACCTCAGCTCTCTTTCCCTTTTCATTTGTAGGGTTTCTAAGTTCATCATTTGTGCCTTCAATTTCTTTATCTTTCTCACCCAACTCTGGGAGACCACCTTTAGATTGACGAAAATCAGGCTCGTTCATATCCTCTTCCTCATCCTGTTCAGCCATATCAGACTTATTATTCTCATCAAAAATAACATGAACAATTTCCTCGATGCATAAAGTTATTTTATTAAAACCCTTGTATGCTTATCTATGATTAGAGTATCCAACAAAAACAGCTTCGTCACTTCTTGGATCAAATTTGCTTAAACGGTTTTTGCCATTTTTATGGACCAATCATTTGCTCCCGAAGCAACGAAGATGAGATATATTAGGTTTTCGTCCTCTTAGACGCTCATATGGAGTCTTTTTAATGATAGGTCTAATCAAAGCTCGATTATGAACATAACAAGCAGTACTAATAACTTCATCCCAAAAATTACAAGGTAGACCACTACACAATAACATAGTGCGCGCCATATCCTCTAGTGTTCTATTCATACGTTCAACAACACCATTTTGTTGTGGGGTTCGTGGTACAGAAAAGTTATGTCCCACGCCGTTTTCCCTACAATATTCTATAAAGGCATGATTATCAAATTCGGTGCCTTGATCCGTACGGATAGAAATTAACTTTGATTTATACTTGTTTTGGGCAAGCTTCATTAGAACTACAAATTCATCGAAAGTTTCATATTTTTAATTTAGAAAGAGAGCCAAACATACCTTGAGTAGTCATCAACTAGAACAAAAACAAACCAGGATCAGCCTCTACTTCTTACCTTCATTGGGCCACACAGATCCATATGTACTAGTTCCAGTGGTTCTTTGGTGTTTACCACTCTCTTTGGTTTGAATGAGGATCTCACATGTTTGCATCGAGCACAGGAGTTGCATAGCGTTTCTTGATCGAATTTGATTGATGTCAACCCTTCAACCAAATCCCATTTCTTCAGTTTATTAAATATTGTGTTGGAGTATGTGTCCTCAACAATAGTGCGATCACATTTTAAATCTCATATTAAGAATACGTAGGGGATGATTCATTTATATAGTCAACTAATCAACATTTATCAGTAATGATCAGCTAACTAGAGTTAGACGTTATTGTCGTTTGACGACGGTGATCAGTTGATCCCTTAAGGTCACACCTAAAGGACAATTCCCTTAATAGACAAATTGATTAATTGTATGACGATACAAGTTAATCAATTCCTTAAAATTGAACAATTCATTTGTGAGAGAGAGCATTTATATCTTATTGTAATGGGATTAAATAAGATTTATTTTAGTAATTGAAACATTTTATTAATAAATTATATTATCGTTTGTGAAACAATTGAGATAAGAATGAATGGTTAATTATAATTACAATATGTAATGAATTATAATTATATGATCCATTTTATTTATGTGATCAAGTATCACTAGTCAATTTGTTGTATGTAATTTAATTAATTTATAAAATGATATTTATTTGATAAATATGCATTAAATTTATTAATAACATGTGACATATTGTGTGACAAATGATAAATTGACAAAATAAAATGAAAGTCCATTTTACGTGAAATGGACCGAAATGGAGGGAGTTGTCATGCATTGTGGTTGATTTATTTTATGATATAAAATAGGTATAATAACACCTATTGCATCATAGCCTTACATACCTATTTCTTGTGAAGACCAAAAGCAAAAAGAAAGATGACATTCCTTGGCTTATTTCCCTTGCTCCCACCGGTTTCCTCCTCTTATTATAAGAGAATTGTTCTCTTATTTTCACTAAGACATTCATTCATCATCTTTGCATGCAAACTTCTCTTCCTTCTCTCACAACTCTCTAAAATAGTTTTAGAAAATCAAAAGGTTGTTCATAATAAATTCTAATCACAATATACGATTACTAGTGTAGTAATAAGTATATTATTAGAATTAATTTTAAGGGTACTACTGTATTAATCTAGTTAATTAATATACTAGTTTAAGGGATTAGTCTTGGGTGCAATCAAAGGAGAATCTCTACATTGGGATTTTGGAGGATCATCCAACATATTATAGCCCAAGAATAAATAAGGAAGGTGACCTTATTTGTGCCCTTAATTTCAAACCATTATACAATGTAAGGGATATTGTTTCTCTTATTGATCTTTCATTTTGTTATGCATGCACTAGATCTTTTCTAACCCAGACTTGTCTAATTGTTTTTCGTTTTGTAGACGATTGAGTTTGAATTTGAGATGTCCTAGTCTTAGGATAAGCTCTAGGTGTTTCACGTGGTTGCTTAGGGGGAGCCTTAGTCTTATGAGACTCTTTGGGCTTTTGTGGTTGTCTAGGTTCATTGCTCTTTTTCTTGTAATCAAAACTGATATCATAGAACCAATGGAAGTTATTGTTTCTTTCTTCATTTAAATTAGGTTCATCTGTGGGAACATCGTGTTTTTCAACTACTGTGTTAGACGCTTTAACAAATTGAATGCCTTTGCGTAAATCTTGCGCGTGTTTAACACAGTTGTCTTGACTAAGTCCCGTATGACCACAATAAATGCAAATCAAGTATTCAGGTAAATTGACATATTTTCTCTTCCTGAAATCTTGTTCGGAAGGAATTTGTTTGTATTTATTGTGGTCTCTACGACCATAGCACTCATGTTCTAAAACAATTTTTATGTTGTTGTCTGATTGCTCAGTTAAAAAATTTAGGACTTTCGTGCTTCCTTCCCACTTATCATAAACCTTTCTAGCATGTAAGAGCAAATCCTTTAAAGTTTGAATTTCTTTAAAACATTTGGAATGATCCAGTTCAACATCTTTAGAGGAATTATTCTCCTTATAGTTGTCACAAAAGTCCAAGAATATTTTATTAAGAACTCGTACCATCTTCGAATATAATTTCTTAGTATCAGATAATAGAATTTTAGATTCCTACAACTGCTGATTTAGAGAAACAATTTCCTTCTTTTGATATGAAATAACAGCTTCTCAAGCTGTAGCTTCAGATCTAAGAAGCTCTTTGGCTTTTGCTTAAGTCTAAAATTATAGCTTCATTAGCTATAACTTTGGCTTGAAGATGTTTAATGTTGAGTTTTAGTTCTAAGGTTATAGCTTCATTAACTTAAAATTTAGACTCAAGAACCTTTTTCTGAGCATCTGTCGAATCTAAAGTTGTGGCTATATTAGCTGTAACTTTAGATTTAAGCTTCTTAGCCTTAGCCTCAAGAATTTGATTCTCTTCAACAATATCAAGAATTTGTTTTTTCAAATCTTTTAATTCCAAATCTTGTTCGTGATTATCAAGAGATTGCTCAAAGAATTCTCTTAATTCATTCTTAGATAGCTTTTTAACTTGTCTTTTAAGTTCGAGATAACTTACCTCTTCTTCTTCATTTTCTGAGTCAGATTCTCTTAGAAGAGAGTACTCTGACTTCGAGCTTATGCTGTCATCATCATTGTCTAAAATTAGGTCTAGACTGACGTTGCTTAGACACAGATTAGCAACTTCTTCATCTTCAGACCCTTCGTCATCTTCTGTGTCGAGGTCTCCCCAAAATGAGGCTAACATGACTTGTTTGAATTCATTTTTGGTCTTTTCGCGTTTACTCTTGTCCTTGATTTTCTCGCATGTGGGACAGTCTTTGATCATATGACCACACTCTCCACATTCGAAGCATCCTCTATTGACGAACGACGTTTTCGGCTCATTTGCTTTCTTATTGAAGGATTTATTATTATAGGAAGGATTTTTTTGCTAATTTCTTAATATTTTATTTTGAAAATGTTTGGCAAATAACACCGCCTCGTCCTCAATGTCAGATTCGACCTTTTCACTTTCTGAAGCTTGAAGAGCCATGCTCTTATTTTTACTTGGCTAAGCATCGTCGTTATCTAAAATTATCTTGTAAGCCATGAGAGCTCCAATAAGTTCTTGATACGACAAGGGAGTGAGATCTCTTGATTCCTCCATTGCCGTTAACTTAGGACGCCACTTTTTGGTCAGACTCCTAAGAACTTTTCTGGCAATGTCCTCAGACTTAAACTTCCTACCATAATTTTTCAATTCATTTATAATACTAGAAAATCGTGCAGACATGCTATCAAGAGATTCGTTTGACTCCATCGTAAAGAGCTCATATTTTTGAGTCAGCAAGTCAATACGATATTTCTTAACGATTGTCGTTCCTTCATATGCTAATTCAAGACCATCCCATATTTCCTAGGCCGAGGTACAAGAAGAAAAATGGTCAAATTCGTTCGATGTCATGCCATTTTGCAACAGGCTTATCGCTTTTGAGTTTTTCTCAGCCTTCTTGTAACCAGCCTCCACATAGTCTTCTTCCTTTTTCTCACAGGTAGTGCCTTCTGAAGATCCGACCAAAATTTTGTTTGGTCCATTCTTAATAATCGTCTAGCACTCCCAATCATGTCCTTTTATGTAGTGTGTCATCATGTTCTTCCAAAGTCCATAATTCTTCCCATCAAAGACGGGACACTTAAGATACTTAGAGTCCATTTTACACGTGTAAGACAGCGAAAGAAATAAGAAATAAAACCGAAAAGGATAGACGGATCAGCCTATTTGCGGTTAGGCAATCAAGAGCACGAGGCTCTGATACCAATTGAAGAGTCTATTGATCCGAAATACTCGAGAGGGTGGGGGGGGGGGGGGGGTTGAATTGAGTATTAAAACTTTATCCCACTTTTTCGAATGTCCGTATGAGCGTGACTTAATAATTAATTACTTAAAGTTTATTGATTAAACTTTAACTAATTAACTAAACGAAGCTAAACGTACGGAAAATGAACAACAAAAACGAGTGACACACATGATTTTGATGTGGTTCAGTTTCACAAGTCGAAACCTACGTCCACTATTCTCGATTATTAATTTTAGTACCTTTCTACGGATTATAAAATTACTAACCCACTCGTACAACTAACTCTAGTTGTAACTCAAATGAGTATCATTAAATACTCGGTTTTAACTAACTTACGTTAATAAGAAAGCACTTGATTGTTCTTCAAAATGTTCACAGAATTGAACGAGTAAGAAACAATGTTTAAGTACTATTATCTAATAATGTCATCATACGAAGTAATAAGCAAATTGAAGCACGACTTTTCGTAGAGAACTTCAAATTGAAAAAACAAATAAAATACTTGATTAAGAATTTTAACTTGATTTGTTTGCAAAGGAATTTTTAATATTGCGAAAAGTTAATTTTGAAAAACTGAAGCACATATGTATATATATGTAGTAGAGGAGGCAACTGGGGTTTTATTCGAAACCCTCATAGTGTGGTGAGGTATGATGATTTGTTTCACAAGAAACAAATCTTATCTTTCTTCACTTTAATCCACAAAATATTTCAAATAAGTAAATAAGATAAATCTAAATAGTTATTTAAGATAAAAATATCTTAAGACAATCTATTCTAGATTTAACCTAGTATATTACTCATGCAAGGAGTATAATCGATATGAGAATCGGCTCATAAGCCCAACTCATTCGAAAACCTTAGTCGAAATAAGGGGTGTAGATTTAGGGTTTATGTTTGGACAATTTACCAAACCCTAGGTAGCATGACAACTCATAAATCGTTTTACTAACCAATAGTGTACATGTAAATTATTCAATCTTAACCCGTATCTTGCCTCAATCATACATACACATATTTTCAAAAATATATAGATAATTTGAACTTTCGAAAATTAATTTTAAAACCTTAAAAACGTGCCTTCAAAATGCAACCTTATGTTATAGAACAAATGACTATAACATTAAGCTTGGTAAGTAAAGTTATCGGTGAAATAGCTATAACTTTACCTTTTCCATATTACTTCCAAAGATACCGTCATTAGATAATGTCATATACTAGCTAATATTCCTGGAGATCTTCAGTAGTAGGATCATCTCTTCATCTTGATCATAAGCTCTTCAACTTGAGCTTCTTATAGACTTGATCATGTCTTTTACTTGAGTGATCATCATACTTGTGAATGAAGTAGTCACAATGATGCTTTAGGAATATTCAATGTTATAGCTCAAGCAGCTCTAACATTACTTCAATGATGCTTCACAAATCTTCAAAGTTCACAAAATCGGTAAACCATGGTGTTGTGTGTTGTTCGAGTTATGTGTGGATGGCCATTAGAACGTCATCGGGAAGGGAATCATTGATTGGTGTATCTTCTTCATTGCAGTCAAACCGAATCCTTGACAAGTGATCCATAACTACGTTTTCGGCTCATTTCTTGTCTTTTATCTCTAAGTCAAATTCTTGGACCAACCATATCCACCTCAACAAGCGTGGCTTTGAGTCTTTCTTCACCAAGAGATGTCTAAGAGCACGATGCATGGTCCGAGAACACTATCACCTTTGATCCAAGTCGGTTGGAGCGGAACTTGTCCAAAGCATACACTATAGCAAGAAGTTCCTTTTCCGTGGTATCATAGTTGACTTGTGTGGAATAAAGGGTTTTGCTTATATTGTATATTTCATGTAATGATTTCCCAACTCATTGGCCTAGAACTGCGCCAACGGCATAGTAGCTTGCATCACACACTATCTCGAAAGGCAACTCCCAATTTGGCGGTTTAATAATCGGTGCCGAAATTAGAGCTTCTTTGATCCTATTAAAAGCCTCAACAAACTCATGAGTGAATTTGAATTAGGCATCTTTAAGCAAAAGTTGAGTGAGGGGGTTTTTGCAATTTCGGAAAAATATTTTATGAATCATCGGTAAAACCCCACATGACCGAGAAAACTCCGCACCCCTTTGACATTCACGGGTGGTGGTAATTTCTCTATCACCCCAACTTTTGCTTTAGCAACCACGATGCCCTTTGCCGATATCAAATGACCCAAGACTATGCCTTCATTGACCCTGAAATGGTACTTTTCCCAATTCAAAACACGGCTAACATCTTCACGTTTTCGCAAGACAAGTGATATGTTATGGAAACATGACTAAGAATCTTTCCCATAGACACTAAAATCATCCATAAAGACATCCATTATGGTTTCTATGTAGTCGGAAAAGACACTCATCATGCAACATTGAAATGTGGTGGGAGCATTACATAGCCCAAAGGGCATTCTACTATAGGCAAATGTACCACGAGGGCATGTGAAGGTGGTCTTGTGTTTGTCATCCGGGTGTATCGGGAGTTGGAAGAATCCCGAATACCCGTCAAGGTAGCAAAAGAATTTGTTATAGGCAAGCCTCTCAAGCATTTGATCAATGAATGGGAGAGCGAAATGATCCTTTCTTGTTGCGGAATTCAACTTACGATAATCAATAAAGATTCGCCAATAGGTGATCTTCCTGTAAGTATTAGCTTGTTCTTGTCATTTTTTACCACCAGGGTACCTCCTTTATTGGGTACCACATGAACGGGGCTAACCCACAAGGAATACGATATAGGGTAGATGATTCCCGCATCAAGCAATTTGATAACCTCCGCGTTTACAATTTCTTTCATTTTGGGGATTTAGTCTCCTTGGTCCTTGAATAGTAGGTCTATGGTATTCCTCTAGATGAATCCTATGAATGCAAAAGTCGGGGCTTATTCCCTTAAGGTCATCTGGACAATAACCTATAGCCTTTTCATGTTCCTTCAACACACCAAGCAAACCTTCCAATTGACATTCATCAAGTTTTTCATTGACAATCACGGGTTTGGTTTTAGACTCATCAAGGTAAGCATATTTCAAATTTGGGGAAAGGGGTTTTAAAGATGGTGTTTGTACCTTAATTTCTACCTTTGATGGTTCATTGGGAATACTTTCTACCTCTATTACACTTTCTACCCTCATTAGTTGTTCCACCTTGATGGGTTGTAATGCTTCTATGAGGATGCCATCTGTAGTATAAAGCCTAGGAACAGGCAATAATGCAGCGTTGCTTGCAGGACACCTTAAAAAAACCAAATGACCTTGAAAAATTCTGAATTTATGTGACAAATAAGATTTAATATTGATCTAAAACTGGACCAAATTTCATGAATTTAGAAGGACTCTAAGTATTTTTAAACTCAACTGAAACAGCCTAAAATCCTGAGATTGCAGACAAGTTGACTAAACTGGTTGTGTGACTTATTTGTGTGATAAAAAGTTATAGTTAAGATCCTAAATTCCCACAGAAGACTCACAGGAAATATAAGATTATAACTTATTAAATTTTAGACTCAAATCCACAGTTGAACATAGGATAAAAGTTTGAACTTTGCTCAACACAATTAAACTGAACCACAGTTAGACACAGGTTCAACTTAATGATGCCAAACTGACTTTGATCACTTAACCACAGAGATCACAGGTTAAACACCAGGCCAGGGTTCCAAACTACAGTTTAAACACAAGTTTGAAAGAAATGAGAGGAGTCTCAAGGCTAAATTTCATTCAAAAATAACCTGCTTTCTTCAGTTGGAACACAAGTCCTTATATAGGCCTTGTTTATGAGTTACAGCTCGAAAACCTAACAATTAAAGGGCCAATATTTAATCTAGGATGAGTACAAACTACCTTAATTATATTACAAGCTGGAAAATTAAATTACTAGGTGAAAATAAAACAACAATGGGTAAAAACGGACTGAAAATAAAGCAAGTGTGCAGTCTGGCATTTTGACATTTGTGCAGAATTTCTGTTGATCTTGTTGGCTAGTTGAGTACTTTCTAAAGTCAAGGCTTCTTGTAGTTTTCTGCAGTTGATCTCGAGGAAGGATGGTGTAGTGGTCCTTTCTATATTAGCCTCACAATTGCCTCACCAAAAATAGAAAGTTTGCTTTATGCTTTATCAACTCTTCTAGCAACATGTGACTGTTTGTTCTTGCTTGCTTTTCTGTGCTGATTTTTCCTTTGCATTTCCTTGGCTGGTATTGGACGTTTTGAGACTCTGGATGGACTTAGTTGAGGCCTGCTCCAACTGGCCAGATATGCAGCTGAAAACTGGACCTGGTGAACCTTTTAGGGTGGATTAGTAGGTGTTGCCTGGACCTGGTCTGTGGCTTGGTCAAGGTTGGGACCCCCTGATCCAGCTCCTGCTGCACCATCTATCCTCATGGATTGCTCATAGGTGAGCTCTTGGTTGGCTAGAGCGGCCTCAAGGATATTTACTTATAATGCTTAATGTTTGCAAATGGCCACACTTGCTTCCAAGACCTACAATGGGCCTTTGCTTAAAGTAGAACTCGCATAGTCCTCTACACAACAATTTAAAAGATCCATCTTACAATGTAAACTAAGAGAAAAAGGTGAGAAGTACCTTGGGGAAATATTTTTCCTCAAGGCATACAAAGACACAACTAAAAACAAAGACTGATAACAATTCAATTGAACACCGTCCCCGGCAACGACGCCATTTTGATGTAGCACTACTACAAATTTAGGCAACTATAACGCCCCTTTAACAACGATTATTCACGAAAATCACAATAGACGTTGTAGAATGTATGGCGCGAATTTTACTAAAATCAATTACAACGGGTATAGTTATAAAAACCGTTGTTATTATTTTTAACAACGGGTCACACATGCGGAACCGTTGTTAATAATTTGGCGCAAAATTGGCGCAAAGTTAGTGAAAATTAATCACAACGGTTACTTTTGAAACCCGTTGTTAAAACATATTTGACAACGGGTGTTTTTTACAACCGTTGTTAAAACATATTTCTCAACGGTTGTTGTTTAATAACCGTTGTCAATACCTTCCATACTATAAACCACACAAACAAGTCTTGCGCCACAAAACACAACCCTTAATACACAAACACAAACACACAAGAGACAAACAAACACAAAACACATACACACTCTCTTTCTCTCTTTCTCTATTTCTCTCTTTCTCATCGTCGCTTTATCTTCTCGCCGTCATTGTGGTTTCATCGTCTATTACGTTACGTATTTATCAAAAATCTCGCCGTCACTGTCATCGTCATTATTTTCTTTTTCTATTTATTTCTTTTGCATATATGTGTTTTTATCGACCATTATGTTATTTGTTTAAGTATTGTTCGCATAATTAGTTACTAAAACAATGAAGAAGCAAGATGAAGAAGTAAGATAAACATAATTAATATATATATATATATATTTATAAATACATAAATTAAAAAAAAAAATTACATATGTAAAAATGCAATTCTTATATTTTCATGGAGGATCTTATTGTGCTCTATCGTATCCATCCTCTCCTCCTTGGCTATTTGGAGGTTCCGTTCAGGAGTTGCTATATCGTCATATAGCCGCAATCGCTGCGCTCCGTCAAGCCATCTTCTTTGGCGTGCTTCAGTGCGGATCGAGCTTCCGCAAGGTAGCTCCTGAAACTTTCCTCAATATGGAGGAACCGGCGGATGAAGTTGTTGTTGTTCTCGATCATGGTAAGAGACTTTAGGATGAAATCATTCATTTTCTTAGAGTTTTTTGAGTTTGATTTGAAAGATTAAGTAGAGTTTGTTTTAACAGTTAGACTTTGGAGATGAATATATGAGATAATGGAAATGTTAGTTGAGATATGCAATGTATTTATACTAAGCAATGTGTGGGTTGAGTTAATTGCTTTTTAATTAATATATATGTTAGGAAGTTGTGCCATAATCATCATCATCTCTCTCAATAATGCTGCTTCAAATCCTATTACTAACCCTTCTCATTCCATATTATCCGTTCATATGTACAGTGAATGTCAGTAATAATGCATGCATTGGAATTCTAACAGGCCGTAATTATGCATGCATCTAGTAATATTTAATTTTTTTATTTTTTTTTTTTAAGAACAAACAACAACGGTTATTTTAAAACAACCCGTTGTCTTTAGTTATAACAACGGTTTTGTATATTACAACCCGTTGTTATAACTTTCCCCCCAAAATTGAGTCACACTTTCCACAACGGGTTTTTATACATAAAACCGTGGTTAATAGTTTTAACAACGGTTTCCTTAAGTAAACCAACCGTTGTTAAAACCTTCTACAACGGACGCTTTAACAACGTCCGCTTTTTATATAACAACGGTTTTTGACCGTTGTTATAGCCTGTATCTGTAGTAGTGTAGCGTGTCGTTGTACGTCCTCAAACAATATTTATAATCTTCACAAACTACCCTTAGTAGAGCGCTAAGTAAAGGTCGGATCCCAAGGGTCGGGTATTGGATTAAGCTATCAAATGCAAGTAGTTTTCCCTTAGAGTCACACTTTAGTTTGGATTGAGATGGTTATCTAAACTACTAGGCAAGGTAAAAGTAAACAAGTGGAAAACAAAGGAAGTAACAAAGCTAAGGTAAATGGGAATGTAAACAATTGATAAAAGGCACTAGGGTGTCATGGGTTCATAACGGAACCATGGTTAGATCACTTAAACAAGTTGCATAGATGCAAGCAAGTTATGGTTGTACTGGAATCGAGTTATTATATATCTTACAATTCGTAGGAAGTTTTGGGTGTTGGGGCCGAGTCGGTCAAGAAATTACAACTCTTACAAGTCGACTTAGTTCTCCCTATTCAACTATATGCATGGTCTAACAAGCCTTGAGTTGGTTTATGTCTTACAAGTCTTGTTGAATGGATAAGAGATTCATGCTAGGTTACTACAACAAGCAAGCAATCATATGGACTTATTAAGTAAAGATCTACCCCATGAATAACTCCCCTAATCCTCCACCAACCCTTTACCTCATAGTGGGGTACCTATTGTTACACTGTGATGCCCATCGGTTCGATAAATACCGGGGTGACATATCAAAGAATAGCAACGACGTTGCTACATGACATGATCGTGAAGTGGATTTTTATGTCGATGACATGATCGTGAAGTCAAAAGAGCGTAGTGGTCATCTCAAAACTTTGAGAAAGTTTTTCGAGAGGTTACGAAAATACAAGATGAGACTAAACCTACAGAATGCGCATTTGGAGTTACTTCTAGCAAACTTTTGGGCCACATCGTTAGCCACCGTGGCATTGAAGTTGACCCATCAAAAATTAAAGCCATGATGGAAATGCCCCATCCCGAGACAGAGAAGCAAATCCGAGGTTTTCTAGGCCGTGTACAGTACATAAGCCGATTTGTTGCTAAGTTAACGATGATATGCGAGCCGATCTTTAAGAAATTGAGGGTCGTGGAACATAAAATATGGGATGATCAATCCGCATTTGACAAAGTGAAGGAAGTTCTATCCACACCGCCAATTTTGAGCCCACCTGTATCTAGGCTACCTTTATCGTTGTATCTAACTGTAACAGATACCGCAATGGGGGCTATGCTAGCCCAAACTGTTGACAAAGAAAAAAGGGCTATTTACTACATTAGTAAAAAGTTTCTAGAATATGAAGTGAAGTACACACCTCTAGAAAAGACGTGTTCGGCCCTAGTCTGGGCAACCAAGAAGTTAAGACACTATATGCTCAGTTACAGTGTGCGTGTCTATTCGATGATGGATCCAATCAAGTACTTGTTTGAAAAACTGATGCTCAATGGTAGAATGTCGAGATGGACAGTTGTGCTATTTGAGTTTGATCTCAAATACGTACCCTTAAAAGCAATTAAGGGAAGGGTAGTAGCCGATTTCCTTGCTGACAACCCAATCGAAGAAGTTGAGAAAGTGGATACTTGGTCATTTCCCGACGAAAACGTGATTCATATAAAAGATGATATGTGGGACCTATACTTTGATAGAGCATCGAATTATATGGGATACGGGGTCGGAATTGTCCTAGTCTCCCCTAAGCATGAGCACGTTCCGGTTTCAATCAAATTGGACTTTAACGTGACGAATAATGCCGCGAAATATGAGGCATTTATTGGGCTTGCATAGAGCGCTTAATTTGGGCGTGAAGAAGCTTTTGGTACACGGGGACTCCTCCCTCGTGATCAATCAAGTAGTTGGTCGCGGAAAATCAAAAATAATTTGGCCCCATACCAAGCAAGGATCAAAGAATTAGAACGATACTTCGATGATGTCAAATATGTTCATCTTCCGAGAGATAAAAACCAATTTGCAGATGCACTATCAAAACTGGTCGTGCTAATCAATATTCCCGAGCATATGGACCGTATGCCAACTTATGTTGAAAGGAGATTGTCACCCTTTTATGTGAATGCAAATGATGATTCCAAAGAAAGTGAAGCTAAGCCTTGGTATATGGCTATTCTATAGTACAACGAAACGGGAGAATACCCTATCGACCTTGATGTACGAGGGAAGCGTACCTTAAGAATGCTGGCATCCTAATTTGTTAAAACTAATGATGGCCAATTATACAAAAGAACGGCCCAAGGTGTTTTGTTGCGATGTGTTGATAAATTGACCGCTGAGAAAGTTATGGAAGAAGTCCATGATGAAGAGTGTAGGCCACACATGAATGCGTACATGTTGGTTCGAAAAATCATGAGGTTAGGTTACTATTGGACAACCATAGAGACGGATTGTTGCAGATATGTCAGGCGTGCCATAATTGCAATATTTTTTCAAATTTTCAACATGTACCACCCTTTATGTTGTATACCATGACGTCACCCTAGCCATTTTCAACCTAGGGGATCAATATTATTAGAAAGGTAAACCCATCTGGAACGGGAGGACATTGCTTTATCCTTGTTGCAATCGACTACTTCATGAAATGGGTAGAAGCTAAGTCTTATAGAGAACCCAAAGCCAAGCAAGTGGCAAAATTCATTCAGAATGAAATCATTTTTTGATATGAAGTACCACATGAGTTCTTTAGTGATCACGGGACTCATTTTCAATCTGAAACTGAAACTATGCTTTAGAAGTATAAGATAAAGCACCACAAGTCGTCACCCTACCGACCACAGACAAACGGTGCGGTGGAGGATGCTAACAAAATGATTGCTGCCATTTTAAGAAAGATGTTGGATAATTACCGTGAATAGCCCGATAAGATACCTTTCGCATTGTGGGGGTACCGTACCTCAATTAGAACAGCCACGGGAGCAACTCCCTACTACTTGGTTTATGAAATGGAGGCAATTCAACCAGTCAAATTAGAAGTACCGTCTTTAAGAATCTTGTTGGAAAGTCAAGTTCCCAAAGCGGATTGGATTCAAGCCCGATGTGACTCTTTAGTGATTCTCATTGAGCGTCGTTTGAATGCGTTGTATCATGTCCAACTCTATTAGAAGAGGATAAATAGAGCTTTTAACAAGAAGGTGAAACCACGAGGAATCAAGGAAGGAGATTTGGTTCTAAAATCAGTTCGCGCTCTATTTCCAGTGGGCCCAAGGGGTAAATTCAAGCAAAATTGGGCATACCCATAGTTGGTAAAGAAGATTTTTTCGGGAGATGCCGTTCGGTTGACAGATGTGGACGGAAATGACTTTGCAAATCCTACAAATTTGGATAAGTTGAAGAAGTACTACCCTTGAAAAGGCCTCATTGTCAAATGTTATGAAATAATATTCGAATTGCTTTGTGCGTTGAATAAGTCATAAGTTGTTGACATTTGTTGACGCTGCACGAAATGTTTTCATCGGGAGAAATATGGTCCCGCTTTCATTCGGTTCTAAAGAAGATACGTAGGCAACTCTTTAAAAGAGTACAACCGGAAAATTTGTAATGCAAAAATGAATTTTTATGCAGAAATTGGAATCTATAATAAATAGTAGTTTTTTATTTATTCTTGATTTTCGAGCGAAGCTCATTACAAAGTTTATTTTGGGCTAAGCCCATAACACACAACCAGAAAGAAAGCACCCAACGTTATAGAAGATAATAGGTAGTACAAATAGCTTACTTAAGTCCTAGCCTAAGCCGAACCCGGGTCGCGAGGCCCATCACGTCAAGACGATGTCTCACCCATCATCACCCTAGCTTGTTTCTTCAAAGGAGTCACGTCTTCTTCAGGTGGGCCAAGTTAGTCTTTCACACTCGATCGAGGACCAAGCCTGTCTGCCAAAGACGACCCATTGCTAGGCATCGAACCCAACCATTGCCAAACACTTGGAGTCTTAGGGTTAGTCCACGAGTTCTTGTCGGTCTCTGGTGCGGACTCATATGGGGTCGAGAATATTTCTTTTAAGTAAGATTGGTTCAGCAAGCTGTCTTGGTGATACTTCCAGTCCATAGCATCGTCCTTCCGCAATTTCCTTCTAACTTCAAAAGTTGGTTTGGTAGCCCATTTCAGATAAGAGGGAGAAACCCTTGTGTGATTCTGGTCGATCTATCATATGCCAAATAGTCCTGCCATTCCAAGCCTGGAGCCAAGCTTGACACTTAGAATGGGTAACATCAAATATTGGCCCATGATCAGCTTCAACGGCTTGAATAGTCTGCCGGCGACCGAATTGATGAAGTACTCGGTCGGGATAGATATCGTTGGACTGATCTAGGCCCAGCAGCATGATGTGCCTTGTTTTATCAATGTCTGAAAGACCTGTGAATGAGTCTAGAGAAAGGCAAGGTAAAACCCAACGAATGTGGGATCCTACCCCAATAGTCAACATCTCGCGCTAATAAACCGACATTTGGCCGAATGCGCACACCAGTGGTCGAGAGGCAAAGCTGCTCACATGATATTTCTTGGATGGTTTTTTGCAGATAATCCAAGTCTTTCGAAGAGCCACATCTATTTAGAAGAAGTAGTTAAAAAGCCGGGAAAAAAAAGAAGAAAAAAAGAAGAAAAAAAGAAAAAAAGAGGAAAGAAGCCGAAAAAAGGGAAAAACCTGTAGAAGACGGGTAGATCCGGTGTATGCAGCAGTTGGATTGGATTTTCGAGCATCCAAGTTCCTAATAGTTTCAGCTAAGATAACCCAAGCTAAGTTCCGACGACCTTCCATTAGTTCCACGACTTACATAAGTCAGGCCTGATCTTGACAAGTTGGACCTTCTACACTTTCTTCAAAGTAGTGAAGATGTTGCATGATAAGACCAAAGGCTCGACGACGACAAGTAATCAAGATTGCGGGGTCGTTAGCTGTTTTGAATTTATCCCTCAGCACGAGTACATTCACTCGCCCTCCAGTGATGATGTCACGGGCCTCACTGCGAGTTAAGCCCAAATACTCGCGGTATTTTCTCTCCCAGCTTGATGAAAAATCGGGAATTACGGGTTCACGATTTGATCTCCACCCACCCAAGATGGTAAATTCTTCAAGAATGGGGTAGACTTCTCCTTCCGGAAAGGCAAAGACGTGATAAATGGGGTCCCACATCTTCAAACATTCGTCTGAAAACACGATTTGGGGTTTAATTTTGGTGTGAATAGTGTGGATATGGGGATTTAATGTGATCCACGGGCTTGAAAATCGTTTGGAGTCGACACCAAATTTAAGGAAATTTGGGAATCATTTTGAAATGAGATTTGAGTTCGTTGTTGAAAGTACGTTGTTAGGCCTGGAAATCCGCGGACCACCCTGATCAACATCTCATCTAAACCTGACTGCCAGGCTCTCAGGGTGCCAGGCTCTCAGGGCACATGAAGTTAGGCGCCAGGCCATGGAGAGGACAACGGTCCAAATATCAGGACAATATTCGACCATATCCGCGTATATTAATGGAAATAAATACGCAGCATTAAGTATGAAGATTGTGCAGTAAATACGGTAATTAAGAAGGAAATATTCAGCAATTACTACCAGCAATTATGGAAAATATTCAGCCTTCAATGCTTGATCATGCAGCCGTTCAAGATAGGAAGCTATATAAAGAACACTTGAGAGATCTGAAGGAGGACATCATTCATACGCAAGAAGACATACACATATTACATAGAAATTCAAGCATTGTTGTTATCATAAGAATATTCTCTCAATTCATATAGTGAAATCCTCTCCTGGCTTGGTGCCCGTGGTTTTTTCCCATTCAAGGGTTTTCCACGTACAAAATTGTTTGTCTTGTTATTTTTATTATCTTATTTACAGCTTAATACCATACCCTGTCGACCTGACCCGAAATCTAATTAGAGCTAGTTTACCCTGCACAATATCACCCCGACCTGATTTCGCCTTGCGCAAAATCCACACAAAACAATTGGCGCCCACCGTGGGGCATCTAGCTCTTTAATCCTTTTTTCTTATCTTAAAAAAACTTAAAGACCTACAAAAATGGCCCAACCCACCGTTGAAGATCAATTGAATGCAGCTCTCCAAAAAATCGCTGAGTTGGAAAGCCTGAAAGAAAAAGTGGCCCAAACTGAAGCAGAAATCCTGCAACTGAAAGAATCTGAGTCAGCCCTGAAGCAAAGATTGGAAAAAACACAAAGGGCAGGCTCTAGATTCCAACCAGGAACCCCATTTTCATCAATCATCAAAAACATTGATTTTTCCAGTTTTGGGAGCCCAAATACTCCTAAAATCCCTAACTTAGATGGTGATGAAGATCCGAAAAATGATGAATCTGCAGCGGCTATCATGATGGCAGTAGTTCAGGAGATCAAGAAACTCAATGAAAAATTTGACAAGATACCAGGAGTACCTGCCAGTATGGAAGAAGTCGCCCGACAAATATCTTTGATTCACCCTTCATAGATGAAATAGCCAAAGTAGACCTACCAAGGAAGTTCACAATTCCATCCATGAGGGTCTATGATGGAACCACGGATCCACAAAATCACGTGGCTCTTTACAAGCAGAAGATGTTGGCTGCATCCATACCTAGCGAGTTCAGACAAGTTTGCATGTGCAAGGGGTTTGGAACGACCCTGACTGGCCCTGCCCTGCAATGGTACATCAACCTGCCTACTGGCAGTATCCATTCCTTTGCCAACTTGATTAACAATTTCAACCAGCAATTCGCAAGTAGTAGGGAGTTGGAGAAACGATCCAGTGACCTTTACCGAGTTACACAGAAGCCTGATGAAACTCTCAGGACATTCCTTGCAAGGTTCAACAAAGAAAAAGTATCTATACCCAGATGTGACGTTGGAACACCAGTGGAGGCATTTAGACAGGGGTTACTACCACATAGTGACTTATACAATGAACTCACTAAGTATCCCCGCCACACCTTCAAGATGTTCAAGCCAAGACCCTTGCCTTCATCAGCCGGGAAGAAGATAAAAGCTACAAGCTTGGATCACCCAAAGGGACCAAGGGATCACGAAAAAAGCAATAGGAAAAGCAACAGAGGGAACAATTACGGACCTACTCCATATTTCAGTGGATCGTCGAAGTCAACCTGACTCATGAGTATCAAGGTAAGGCTAAGGTTTATCCACCTATCTCCGAACATAACTTTTGTGTTGATACTGCAGGATTGATCCAGAGGCTTGACAACATGGGAACAGCTGTTAGATGGCCCAGGAAGGTAGAAAATCCAAATCCCAGAAGAGACAATTCAAAATGGTGCGCATTTCACATGGATATTGGACACACCACGGATGAAATTTTCACTCTGAGGAAGGAAGTGGCCTACCTACTGAAATCAGGATACTTAAAAGTCCTAATCAAGACAAAAGGCAGGAATGCAAACCAGGATAAAGAAAATCAGGAGCCTAAGCAGGATCGCAGCCTCCCTCCACCACCACCACTCTATGAAGTAAAATTCATATCAGGCGGTTCAGAAATATGTGGCCTGACAAGATCAGCGGCAAAAAAGATAGCCAGGACACCAAGATTGGAACAGCCACAGTAAGAAGGATTCTGGTAGATGGAGGCAGCTCAGTAAACCTGGTCATGCTTGATGTACTAAAAGCCATGAAGATAAACGAGGATCAAATCACCAAAAAATCCAGTGTCCTAGTAGGTTTCAGTGGTGAAACCAGGAGCACTCTAGGAGAGATCCACCTCCCAACCTATGTGGAGGGAGTCTCATCCTATGAAAAGTTTGGAGTCCTTGACTGCTTGTCATCCTACAACGCCATCCTGGCGACCACTGGATTCACAATGTCAAGGCCGTACCATCAACCTATCACCAAAGTGCATCAAGATACCAACAGATCGGGGCATAGCCACAATCAAAGGGGATCACAAGACAAAGACAGAGTGCTACACAACAGCCTTGAAGCCTTCTAAAGCGGTAAGTCCCGGCATAGCAATTACAACCTGTCAGAGCACGTATGTAGCACCTCCTAGAATGGAAACAGATCGTTAATTCTAGACCCCGAGTACCGACAGGTATGTTTTAATAGGATCGACGCGCGATCATGTCGCCCGAATCGGTAATATTCCTTAAAAATAAATCATCTTGGTTTGCTTGGTCACATTTTGATATGACTGGAATTAGTGCTGATATTATTACTCATAAGCTCAATGTTGACCCATCTTTTAAGCATGTGCAGCAGAAAAGGCGCAAATTTGCAGCGGAAAGAAACACCATAATAAATGAAGAAGTAGAACAACTCTTGGATATGGGGATGATCAGGGAAGTAATGTACCTTGAGTGGTTGGCTAACGTAGTTGTTGTGCAGAAAAAGAATGGAAAGTGGAGAGTCTGTGTAGACTACACTGACCTGAACAAAGGTTGCCCTAAATATCCATTCCCCCTGCCTCATATTGATGCCATGGTAGACGCAACGGCAGGTCACGAAATGTTGACATTCATGGACGCTTCCAGCGGATTCAATCAAATAAAGATGCACCCTGCCGACCAGGAGAGTATCGCATTCATTACGGCATCGAGGCATATATCTTTGTTACACGCCCATCCCTTTCGGCCTGAAGAATGCAGGGGCAACGTACCAGTGCCTGGTCAACATGATGTTTAAAAACCAGATAGGTGACATCATGGAAGTATACATAGATGACATGGTGGTGAAATCCAAGAATGTAGAAGATAATAAGAAGCACCTAGAAGTAGCATTTGAGATATTACAAAAATATAACATGAAGCTGAACCCTGCAAAGTGCCACTTTGGGGTCTCTACAGGCAAATTTCTTGGATATATGGTCACAAAGAGAGGCATAGAAGCAAGCCTGGAACAGATAAAGGCCATCCTGGAACTACATTCACCCAAGTCTGTCAAGGATATCAAAAAATTGACAGGCCGGGTAGCTGCCCTGAACCGCTTTATATCAAGATCTTCTAAAAGATGCAAGACATTCTATAACTTACTCAGGAAAAATAAACAATTCAAGTGGACGGACGAGCATGAGGCAGCTTTCCAGGATCTAAAATCCTACTTATCATCTCCACCCTTACTGGCTAAACCAGAAAAGGGAGAACCTCTGTCACAAGATACCTATCTCACACCGACACAAAGAATCGTGCGATCTGGTGAAAGAACAGACGGACAAAGAAACACCCGATCTACTATGTAAGTGAAAGCCTGCTAGATGCTGAGTTGAGGTATGGACAACTTGAAAAATATGTTTTAGCATTAATAATGTCATGTACCAAGCTGAGACCTTATTTTGCATGTCACCCAATTACAGTCAGGACCAACTTACCCATAAAGTCTGTCCTACGTAAGCCTGAACTTTCAGGCAGGATGGCCAAATGGTCAGTACAGATTAGCACATATGACATCTCCTTTGAACCCAGGGCGCGATCAAATCGCAGCCCCTAGCGACTTTGTGGCCGATTTTAGCCCTAACCTGGAACCAGATCTAATAAAAGAGGTCAACCAACTAGAAAATAAGACCCTAGACCAAGAATGGACCTTGTTCATAGATGAGGCATCCAATGCTAGGGGGACAGGGTTAGGACTAGTACTTAAATCACCACAGGGAGATGTGATGGCTCATGCTATAAGCTGTGAGTTCAAAGCTACCAACAATGAAGCAGAATATGAAGCCCTGATAGCAGGCTTAAAGGTATGTCTAGACCTCGGTGTTCAGAACCTAAAGGTAAAAACTGATTCACTCTTAATTGCCAATCAAATAAAGGGAATTTATACGGCTAAGGATGCAAAAATGATTTCGTATTTAAAATATGCAAAAAACCTTACCGCTAAATTTCCTTCGTTTGATATCAATCAAATACCTAGAGACCTGAATACCCAGGCTGATGCTCTAGCCGGCCTATGTTCAAACTTTACCCCCGCTGTTTTTGATAAAATACCAATTGTGCACTTATTAGAGCCTACCATCAGCAAACCTGAACAGGTCAACCCTGTCAATCAGGATAGTAACTCCTGGACCAAACCTTATTATGATTGGTTTCTCCGAGGAGTACTACCTCAAGGAAGACATGAGGCAAGGGCCTTTAGAATTAGAGCTTCATCTTATGCTATCATCAATAACACCTTGTTCAAGAGATCGCAGGCTGGACCCTACCTGAGATGCTTGGAGCCTGACGAAGCCAAGCTAGTACTTCAAGAAATACATGATGGACACTGTGGCAATCATAAAGGAAGAAAGAGCCTGGCAAGAAAAGTTCTCGGACAAAGCACATCGGCCTACGCCGAGGGCCGATCGCTCTGAAATACTCTTCGAAATGCGAAGCTTACCAAATCCATGCACCAATCATACATCAGCCATCTGAACTCCTTCATTCAATTTCCGCGCCCTGGCCATTTATAAAGTGGGGCATGGACATTGTGGGAAAACTGCCTGTAGCTCCAGGGCAAAAAGTCTTCATGTTAGCCATGACTGATTACTTCTCTAAGTGGATCGAGGCTGACTCTTACGGGCAAGTAACCGAAAAAGAAGTAATATCCATCATCAGGACAAACATTATTTGCAGATATGGAGTCCCATCAGAAATAGTATGTGACAATGGAACTCTGTTCGTGGGGAAGAGGACCCAAGCATTCTGCCAAGAATGGAATATCAACCTGGTAACATCAACCCCTGGATACCCAAAAGCTAATGGCCAGGCAAAGTCAAGCAACAAGGTAGTCATAAGCTGCCTAAAAAAGAAGCTGAAAAGAAGACGAGGCAGATGGGCTGAAAAACTTCCATTAGTACTATGGGAAGACAAGACTACTCCAAAAAATGCGACAGGCCAAACACCTTACTCCCTGGTGTATGGGCTGCGAAGCTGTCATCCCCCGCAGAATACGAGTACCAACATCCGATCCAGCTGAACAACGTTGAAACAAACAAAGACCTGATGCAAGATAACTTAGTCCTGACAGAAGAACTAAGAGACGCTGCCAAAATCAGGATGGCATCATATCAACAAGCAGTTGCAAGAACTTACAATAAAAACGCCAGGGTCAGGGTCTTCAAAGAAGGAGACCTTGTCCTACGCAAAGTATTTCTAAATAAAAAGGAAAAGTCAGCGGGCAAGCTAGCTCCCACATGGGAAGGCCCTTACTTAATTGATTCAATTATTGGACAATGAGCATACAGGCTCCAAACACTAGAAAGGGAAATGATCCCAAGATCCTGGAATGTAATTCATTTAAAACTATTCCATATGTAAAGATCAGATCAGGCTACAGTCAGCTACAAATTCAATCACTACTCAACCTGATGTGCTATGTGATGAATTACATGCTTTATATGACTTGTCTGTATTTTATACCTGCTCAACTAACCCATCTAATTACTTTTTGAATCCTGAACAATTATACATAATAAAAGATTATACGCATAAATATTCAGGATTGAGGGCTACTCTACTATATATTCCTGAAACAAAAATTTTGCACTTAAATGTGCCTAACGAGTTGGTAACCATCACCGGATACGAGAAAGTCGGACCAATCGGCATGAAATAATTGCCGACCCGACTAGGTTTATCGCCACGGATAACAACCTACGGACGCAGCAAGACGGTGCAAGGGTGTTTTATCCCGACCATCAGTCTAAAATGCCCTCTCGACGGGCCGAATACCAAGCCCTCCAGCCAGGCAGGGGACATAAGCCCTCCTGACAGGCCGGATTTCCTACCCTTTCAACCATTATAGCAAAAAACTATACTTGGTTGAAATACTTATGACAAAAATTGAAACAAAAATGTGCAGGTCATTTAACCAGAATAATGTCCAAATCATGCAAACAAAATATTTGACAGGTCCAACAGGATGAAACTCACAACACAAGCAAAGACAAAAGTGAAATCAGCCAAAAGAAGGCCATCATGTCTATATTAATAAAACCTTACCCCCTGGGGCAAAGGTACCAAATTATTCATAAAGGCCAGGGAGACCCCCCCTGACCCAAAACAGGAAAATGAAAATAATGTTTGTCCAGGGACATCCCCCCTGGATGGGCCGAAATACCAACTGAGAATTAAAAAGTATTACTGCTTCTCCTCAGAAGCAGCAGCATCAACAACCTGCTCCCCACTCTTAGCCGGCTCAGCTTCAACGCCCTGCTCCCCTGAAGAGTGGACCTCCTGGTCATTCTCCAAATTATGCAGATCAGGATACTTTGAAGCAGCAAAGGCCATCTGGGGTGCAGAGTCCCATTTTGCCCTGCCCTCGACAGGCTTCGACATGGCAGCCGCCCTTCCCTTGATGTAGAAATAGAGGGAGGCATCATCCAACTTGAACTCCAAGTCATCCCTCTCCTGGGTAAGCTCTTCATTCCTATCCAGGGCCTCCCGCAAGCAATGTACCGCGTGCTTGAAGCGCCTCGGTCTTAGCAAGATCCCTCTCACCGCACTCTTGTCAAATCGCCCTCTTGGCGCCCAAGTCACCCTTGCAAATTCCAAATCGACTTCAACCTATCATAATCTGATCTCATCGATCAATCCTGGCTACCAAAGAAGTAGCCTGATAGGCATTATGGAGACAGGTCGCGGCACCCTGACCAAAGGCAAGAAAAGTATGAGTAACTTATACCAACAATAGAAGACTACCAAAAACAAAACACATGGAAATGATTCCAACATACCTTCCTCACAAAAGCCAGGGCACCAAAGAAAGAGGCCGATCGAATGATCCATCAAGCAACCGCCGAGTAGCGGTCTTAACAGGTCAAGGGTGAGCATGACATCCGATTTAGAAGCTGCATAGTCCCCGATTTTCACCCTAGCACCTCCATATTATCTAACCTGGCTCTCACCTCCCGACCAAGGCGAAACATCAACATCCTCAATCCTCCTTTTCAAGGTCAGCCGAACTTGTTACGGGGGGGCAAGAGCGCGCAGATCGACCTTGCAAAGATCGGACTTCTCGATCAAGTCTGTAATAGGCTCAGTATCCCCGCTTTCCTGAGGACCTTCCTCCTTAATCTTAGCCAGCCTGGCTGAGAGATCAGCAATACCAAAATCGGTAAGACGAATAGACGACCTGGTAGCTGCAACACGAAATACTGTATCAGCAACACAAACCAAACATTATCAGGAAGCCCAGGTAAAAAGAAAGGAAAAATGAAAATAGACTTACAGCCTGAGGTACTGGCACCAGCAGCCCCTGACGCTTTAGCCCTGGGAGCACCGTCAGCCTTCAAACAATGAGGAAGGGTACTCAGTTTCATTAACCCAGTCATCAACTGCACACATAAGAGGTATGATTTATTATTTTCATTTCATTTTCTCACTAACAAGAAAGACATGCGGGTCAAAGAAAGAAACCAAAAGACTCACCAGCCACACAGGCCTCATGATTCAAATACGCCAGGTCAGGACCCACAGAATTGGTCCTGACAAACATATAGCCAGCTACCCAGCCCTTATCATGGCCACTGTCTAAATTGCTCAAAATGGGAGTAGTTGACGGCCTGACCTTAAAACTTATACGGCCAGGACTGTTTGTTTTAATAGCATAACAGGTCTTCAAATCATCAAGAGAAAAAGAGACATTGTGTTTTTTACAGAGGTTCTCAATAGAACATACAACTTTCCACACCATCGGCATTAATTGATAAGAGGGAACACCAATCTCCTTAATAACCACAACCATACGAAGGGAAAAAGGAAGCTTACAACCTGCCCTGAAGGCCCAGTCGTGGATGCAAAACCAACCAGGACAAGCCCAGTCAGCCCTGATAGGAGAATTCTAAGGAATCCAGGACTTCAAAGATCGCAGGATAATCCCCTTATCCTTCAAAATCTTCTCGAACTCAGGCTTCAAGCGGTTTGCAGGAGACTGATACTCATTTAAAGCCTTGGTAGGCTTAAATTGAAAAGCGCCATGAAATATTGAAATCATCTCCAATTGAGGATCACTTGACTTATCCACTACGGGAGATGGAGCAGCAGAAGAAGCAGGAAGAGTTTCAGAAGAAACTTCCTCAGGATTCTGAGGAGGAGGAGTAGCAGGAACCGCTGCCCTAGTAGATTTTTTCTTTGCAGCCATTGATTGAAGAATTATGAAAGATTGATTAAGAGATTTGGGAGGTTGAGAATTAAGAAAACTGAAGAGAAAGGAAGTTAAGAGAAAGAAGACGAAGAAATTATGTTGATGAGTTCAAATCAATGAAGCACCCAAGTATTTATAGCAAAGAAGATTAGGGTTTCAAAAAAATAATTAAGGAAGTTGCAGTAAATAGACCACGCGTCAGCAGTTGCAGTAAAAAGAGCCGTTACAGGAAACTGATCAGGAAAATTAACCGTTGGGTGATCTCATCAAAATTAAAGTTATCGCCTCATTTTTTCGTCCTGGCACTACCAATGAGGAGATAAGGGGCAATTGTTAGGCCTGGAAATCCGCAGACCACCCTGATCAGCATCTCATCTAAACCTGACTGCCACGCTCTCAGGGTGCCAGGCTCTCAGGGCACATGAAGTTAGGCGCCAGGCCATTGAGAGGACAACGGTCCAAATATCAGGACAATATTTGACCATATCCGCGTATATTAATGGAAATAAATACGCAACATTAAGTATGAAGATTGTGCAGTAAATACGGTAATTAAGAAGGAAATATTCAGCAATTACTACCAGCAATTATGGAGAATATTCAGCCTTCAATGCTTGATCATGCAGCCGTTCAAGATAGGAAGCTATATAAAGAACACTTGAGAGATCTGAAGGAGGACATCATTCATACGCAAGATGACATACACATATTACATAGAAATACAAGCATTGTTGTTATCATAAGAATATTCTCTCAATTCATATAGTGAAATCCTCTCCTGGCTTGGTGCCCGTGGTTTTTTTCCCATTCAAGGGTTTTCCACGTACAAAATTGTTTGTCTTGTTATTTTTATTATCTTATTAGAGCTAGTTAACCCTGCACAATATCACCCTGACCTGATTTCGCCTTGCGCAAAATCCTCACAAAACATACGTGATGGGAAGTTCGTTAATAAAACACCCACCCCTGCCCATTGTAATAACGGCCTCTACTTGGGACTATGATGGCAAATTGGACAAGACTATGATTGTTGTATGAGAGTGCAAAACACCATTTTAAACCTATCATGTGATATTGGTTTTTAGTCGTTTAATGCATTTAATCTACTTTGTCCAAGTGATTTAGCATGTGAGGTTGATTTGAGCTATGCTAACAAGCATTCATAAACATGGCTTAGATGGGAGTGGGGGAGGTAGCTCTTACAACCCAAACGATTCTCGTCGACTCGATTTTTAAGCAATTGAATTAAAGATACAACTCGATTTAAGTACAATTGCTAAACATGACACTTGACATGCGACACAAACTAGCCTACTTAGGCGTTGAAATTCATGCCATATGATGAGGCCACGACTCACATGGACTTCGTCCTTAGCCTCATCATCGTTTTACGCACTCACTTTGATTTAATTGATTAAATACTTCAATTTAACCAAATAAAACAAAGGTTTTGTAAAATTATTTTGACTCAAGATAAAGGACTAACTTGACCCATATTTAAAGTACAAATTACATTGCTTTAAATAAATTACAATACTTACAACGATTAAATTACAATAACAATTGTAATAAACGACAATAATTAAATAAACAAACCGAATTTTACATGTTGATCATGTAAGGCAATCAATTTCATCAGGCAAAGTGAGCAAAAATCAAATAGTTATGAGTTTAAATTTCAATTTTACCTTGTCAGGACAGAGTATAGCTGTTTTCATTCCAAGAATCATATATGAAATAGTTTCAAATGAGTTACATTCAAGGACCTTGGGATCATTCTCCTTCTAAGGTTTGTAGCCTGTATGCTCCATGTCCGACTATTGAGTCTATTAAGTATGGACCTTCCCATGCAGGGGCTAACTTGCCTGCTGATTTTTCTTTTCTTTGTTTGGAAATACTTTTCGTAGAACAAGGTCTCCTTCCCTGAAATCTCTGACTTTGACATTCTTGTTATAACTTTTAGCTACTGTTTTTTTGGTATAAGGCCATCATGATTTTAGCAGAGTCTCTAAGTTCTTCTGTCAGGACTGAGTTGTCTTGCATCAGGTCGGCATTTGCCTTGATGTTGTTCAGGCTATATCTTGAGGTTGCCACGTGCACTTCTACAGGGATGACTGCTTCACAACCATACACCAGGGAATAATGTGTATGGCCTGTTGATATCTTCGGAGTTGTCTTGTCTGCCCAGAGTACTAGTAAAAGTTCTTCAACCCATCTGCCTCGTTTACTCTTCAGCTTCTTTTTTAGGCAGTTGATGACTACCTTTTTGCTTGATTCAGCCTGACCGTTTTCTTTTGGATAGCCAGGGTTGAAGTCACCAGGTTGATATTCCATTCGTCATAGAAAGCCTTGGTTATGTTCCCAACGAATTGGGTGCCATTATGGAAGACTATCTCTAAAAGGACTTCAATCCTGCATATTATATTTATCCCTATGAAGGATATTACTTCCTTCTTAGTAAGCTGCCTGAAAGAATCCTCTTAAATTCATTTGGATTAGTAGTCAGTCATGGCTAACATGAACACTTTTTGTCCTGGTGCTATTGGGAGTTTTCCTACTATATCCATGCCCCACTTAATAAATGGCCAGGGTGCATAAATTGAATGTAGTAGTTCTGATAGCTGATGAATAATCGGGGCATATATCTGGCAGGCTTCAAATTTTGCACAATAGTCTAGACAGTCAACCCTCATGGTAGGCCAGTAATAGCCAGTCCTGAGTACTTTGCTTGCCAGGCTTCTTCCTCCTTTATGGTTGCCGCAATATCCTTCATGAATTTCGTGAAGTACTTGTTTGGCTTCATGTGTCTCAAGGCACCTTAGATAGAGTCCAGCCTGAGATCTTTTAAACAGAGTGTTATCGATGATGGAATAAGAAGAGGCCCTAATTTTAAATGCCCTGGCTTCGTGCCTGCCCTGAGGCAGTATGCCTCGCAGGAACCAGTCATAGTAGGGTTTAGTCTAAGAGTCACTGTCAGTGTTGCCAATACTAACTTGTTCAGGTTTGCTGATAACAGGTTCAAGTATATGAACAATAGGTATCTTGTCAATAATAGCGGGGGTAAAATTAGAGACAAGGCTGGCCAAAGCATCAGCCTGGGCATTCAGGTCTCTTGGTATTTGATTAATGTAAAATGAAACGAATTTATCGCAAAGTTTTTTAGCATATTCTAAATACAAAATCATTTTTTCATCCTTTGTTGTATAAATTCCTTTTATTTTATTTTCAATTAGAAGTGAATCAGTTTTTATCTTTAGGTTTTGGACATCGAGGTCAATATATACCTTGAGTCCTGCTATGAGGGCTTCATATTCAGCCTCCTTGTTAGTAGCTTTGAATTCACAACTCACAGCCTGGGCTATAGTGTCCCCTTGTGGAAATTTTAGCACTAATCCTATTCATGTGCCTCTTATATTGGATGCGCCATTAGTGAACAGAGTCCACTGCTGGTCTGAAGTTTTATTTTCTAACTGGTTAACTTCCCTGGCCAGGTCTGATTCTAGGTTAGGGCTGAAATCAGCCACAATGTCTGCTAAGGCCTGTGATTTGATTGATCTCCTGAGTTCAAAGGTGATATCATAGGTGCTAAGCTGGATTGACCATTTGGCCATCCTTCCTGATAGTTTAGGCTTGCGTAGGACAACTTTTATGGGTAGGTTGGTCTTAAGTTTTATGGGGTGAGACTCAAAATAAGGACGCAACTTGGAACATGACACGATCAAAGCTAAAACATACTTTTTAAGTGAAGCATACCTCATTTCTGCATCTAGTAAGCTTTTACTTACATAATAGACAGGGTGTTGCTGGCCTTCTAGTTCCTTTACCAAGACTAAACTTACCGCGGTTTCAGTGATGGAAAGGTATCATGACAGGGGTTCCCCCTTTTATGGCTTGGCCAATAAAGGTGGAGATGAGAGATATAATATTAAATTTTGAAAGGCTTCTTCATGTTCACGGGTCCATTGAAACTACTTATTTTTTTTCTGAGTAGGTTGTCAAATGTTTTGTACCTTTCAAATGACCTGGATATGAACCTGTTCAGGGCTGCTATTCTTACTGTCAATTTTTAAATGTCCTTGACAGACTTGGGTGACTGTAATTATAGTATGGCCTTGATCTATTTAGAGCTGGCTTCTATGCCTCTTTTGGTCACCATATAGCCTAAGAACTTCCTTGCAGAAACTCCAAAGTGGCATTTTGCAGGGTTGAGCTTCATGTTGTATTTTTCTAGGATTTGAAATGCTTGTTCCAAGTGCTTCACATGGACTTGTGCATTTTTGGATTTCACTACCATGTTGTCAATGTAGACCTCCATGGTGTCCTCTATCTGCTCCTTGGTCATCATGTTGACTTGGCGCTGATATGTTGCCCCTGCATTCTTTAGACTAAATGGCATGGCAATGTAATAGTATATGCCCCGGTCAGTAATAAATGCAGTATTGTCCTTGTCAGTAGGGTGCATCTTTATCTGGTTGAATCCACTGGAAGCATCCATGACATGAGCATTTCATGTCATGCTGTTGCATCTACCATAGCATCAATGTGCGGAAGAGGTAATGGATCTTTTGGGCAGTCTTTATTTAAGTCAGTGTAATCTACACAGACACTCCATTTGTCGTTCTTTATCTACACGACCACTACGTTTGCTAGCCACTCAGGGTACATTACTGTGGGATTTATCTGTATGCATCCCTTTATATTCAGGGATTATAACGATATTTATGAAGATGATCACTAGTCATAAAATAAAATTACATAAACAAAAGTAAAGGATTAAGAAATAACCTTCGGTCCTAGCAAAAATAGCCTATGAACAATATCGTAATGATATTCTCCTATCAGTTGCACCCAAGATGATATGAGATATGCCCTTTGCTTATGCTAGAATCGATCCAAATTTTCTGTCAAAATTTAGGTTATTTTTTGTGGTTTTTGATGAGAGGAGAGATTAGGTTAAAAGAGAGTTAGGGTAGAGAAAATGATCCCCCTTCCCCTCTTATTGAAACCGAAAAATGGGAGTGAATAAGGGAGATATTATCTTCCCTAAATTCGGCCCATATCACCGAAATAAGGAGTATGATCTCCTTATTTTCGGTTATTCCAAAAATGTATAAAATGTGTTAAATTGTCATCTAGTGAGGATCGAACCCATGACCTCTTGGTTTGAGTACCCTCACTATTACCACTATGACACATTCATCTTGTTGATATTAAATATAACCGATTACATTTAATTACAAATTAACAGATTAATTCGTCCAAGCTAACATTACATACATTTAATTAAATATAACATATTACATTCAATTTACGAATTGACAGTTAATTCGTCTAAACTAATATTATTTAATCTTCATTAAATAATTGTCTCATCAACACATTGACTAACTGTTTAGTCATATAAGGCATCAATGTGATTATATTTCTATAACCACATCTCTCAAACACATCCTATAGGTGTGACCTTTAGGGACCAGTTGATCACCGCCATCTGTATGATAATAACGTCAAACTTTCTAGCAAGCCAACCGTTATTAGGTAATCGTTAATCAACTGATTAAAATACGAAGTATACCATTGTGAACCTGTAAGAGATTTACAAATGTTATCCAATAATTTGTGGAGGACACAAGCTCCAACAAACACCGACTTGTCCTCACAAGTGTATGTGCGATAACCGATTCTCATATCCTAAAATTTCTCCCACTCAATGTAAAATAATTTGCAAATTCGTATTCACAAAGGTCGTATTTTTCAAGCGATCATTATCAAGAGTGGTTTCCCCGACTAGAGAGTAACTTAACTGATAAACGAATCAACATTCGAGCATGGCCATGCATTTCAGTTACAACTCCACGAGTGGCCCTGAGAAATAACTATACCTGATAAGGGTTGGATATTTTCCTCAACTCGAATCCTGCAGATGTAAGCACAGTATGAAATGACCCAGAAAAAATCTACTTAGCCTCCAGTTACGGCAGACCGTGAGAAAGAAACCAAAGTCACCCAAAAACTGCCTTAATCTCAAGAGACAGTCGATAGTCAAAAGAATCGACTCTAGGAACACAATGAATGTCCTATCCGCGACCTGGCACCGAATGTTTTTAAACATTTAGGACTCCATTATGTTGTGACAAAAAGTTGTCCTACGACGTATCGTTATAATCTCGCATCTGTGATCGATCAGTCAACCGTTTGACTTATGGCTCATTGAACCCACCATCAATCGACTGCACAATATAATAGCCGGAGTTATCAGCTCACATTGGCGATTACGGACCAAAAACAAATATAATGCAATTCAGTTCACTTTGTGTCGTTCAATGTTGTCAGTACAATCCACATGAAAAACAAAATATTATAATAAAACGATGAAGTTATAAATAGTATATGAATAAGATAATGTATCAAATCCATAATCAAGTACTACAACTCAGGAACACGTTTAATTCCCATGGAAATAACGAGCCCTACATGCTTATCATAATTCAATGGTTTAGTGAGAGGATCCGCGATGTTATCATCCGTCGCAATCTTGTCAATCACTATCTCTTCTTGCTCCACGTAATCACGGATCAGGTGAGCTTTCCGATGTACATGTCTAGATTTGTTGCTAGACTTAGGATCCTTAGCCTGGAAGATGGCACCTCTATTGTCACAATAGATGGTGATCGGGTCATTCGAACTAGGAACTACCGAAAGTCCTTGTAAGAATTGACGCATCCACATCGCTTCCTTTGCTGCCTCCGAAGCGGCATAGTACTCGGATTCAGTAGTAGAATCTGCTACAACACTCTGTTTGGAACTCTTCCAGCTGACCGCAGCACCATTAAGAGTGAAGACGAACCCGGACTGAGATTTTGAGTCATCTCGATCCGTTTGGAAGCTAGCATCTCCGTAACCGATTGCGCATAGCTTAGTATCGCCTCCATAAGTCAATACCCAATCCTTAGTCCTCCGTAGGTACTTGAGGATGTTTTTGACAGCTATCCAGTGTGTTTCACCTGGAGTCTTTTGGTACCGACTCGTCATACTCAATGCATATGCCACGTCTGGACGTGTGCATATCATGGCATACATGATCGATCCTATTGCAGATGCATAAGGAACACGACTCATGCGCTCAACTCCTTCAGGCGTCGTGGGTGTCTGAGACTTGCTCAACTGCATCCCAGTTGTCATTGGAAGGTTCCCCTTTTTGGAGTTGGCCATGCTGAACTTCTCAAGAATCGTATCCAAATAAGACTCCTGACTAAGTGATAACGTCCGTCGTGATCTATCTCGGTAGATACGGATTCCCAAAATGCGCTGTGCTTCACCCAGATCTTTGATCTGGAAATGGTTCTTCAACCATTCTTTAACCGAAGATAGGAGAAGAATGTCATTCCCAATCAAGAGTATGTCATCTACATACAATATCAAGAATAAAATCTTGCTCCCACTCGACTTGATATATAAGCATGGTTCTTCGACCGATCGAGTGGAAACATACTCTTTTATCACCTGGTCGAAACGATGATTCCAACTCCGAGAAGCTTGCTTAAGTCCATAAATGGAACGCTTAAGCTTGCATACTTTTTTAGGATGTTCAGGATCTATGAAACCTTCGGGTTGCACCATGTACAACTCTTCCTCCAAATAACCGTTTAAGAAGGCGGTTTTCATATCCATTTGCCAAATTTCATAATCATGAAAAGCGGCAATCGCTAAGATTATCCGAATGGAACGTAGCATGAATACAGGTGCAAAAATTTCATCATAATGCAATCTGTGGACTTGATTGAAACCTTTTGCCACTAGTCGTGCCTTATAGGTATCTGGTTGCGCGTCTACAGAACGCTTTATTTTGTAAAGCCATTTGCATTGTAGAGGTTTTACCTTATTAGGTAAATCAACTAGATCCCATACGTCATTCTCATACATGGAGTCCATCTCGGATTGCATGGCTTCGAGCCATAGCTTTGAGTCGGAACAGGTCATAACACCTTTATAGGTAACGGTTTCATTACTCTCTAGGAGAAAAACGTCATTCTCCTCGACCATTCCAATGTATCTGTCCGGAGGTTGAGAGACTCTACCCGACCTCCTAGGTTCCTCAGGAATGCTAACCGTATCATCAGTTGGAGGAACAACTTCCTCCATCCGTTCCTCGGTTGTTGGTTCTGGAATCTCCGACAGCTCGAAGGTTCTATTACTCGTCTTGTTCTCGAGAAATTCTTTCTCTAAGAATGTCGCACTAGCCGCAACAAAAGCTCGATGTTCGGTAGGCGAATAGAAGTAATGAACAAATGTTCCTTTTGGATAACCTATAAAGTATGTCTTGACTGATCGCGGGCCGAGCTTATCCTCGTGCCTCCACTTGACATAAGCCTCGCAGCCCCAAACCCGAATAAAGGACAAGTTAGGGACCGTTTCCTTCCACATTTCATATGGAATCTTGTCGACAGCTTTAGTCGGACTTCGGTTAAGTATAAGAGCAGTTGACAAAAGAGCATAACCCCATAATGAATCAGGCACTACTGTGTGACTCATCATGGATCGAACCATATCAAGTAAGGCTCGATTTCTCCGTTCGGACACACCATTTAATTGAGGTGTTCAAGGTGGAGTTAACTGTAGAACGATTCCACAGTCTTTAAGGTGTTGATTAAACACATTTGAAAGATATTCGCCACCCCGATCTGAACGGAGTGCTTTAACCTTTCTTCCAAGTTGGTTCTGTACCCTGTTCTGGTATTCCTTGAATTTCTCAAAGGACTAACTTTTATGCTTCATTAAGTAGACATATCCGTATCTACTCAAATCGTCCGTGAAAGTGATAAAATATCTATAGCCATCTCTAGCAGTAATTGACATAGGTCCACAAACATCAGTATGTATTAGTCCTAATAGGTCACTAGCGCGCATTCCAACACCTTTGAAGGAAATTCGAGTCATTTTGCCAATGAGACATGATTCACACGTGCCATATGTAGAAAAATCGAATGCGGGAATAGTCCTATTATCGACGAGTTTCTTCACGCGTATCTCATTTATGTGTCCCATTCGACAATGCCATAGATAGGTTTGATCTTTGTCACCAACCTTTAATTTCTTATTATTCATGTGTAATACTTCCATGGTTTGATCTAAGATGTAAATTACATTCATGGAAACTGCTTTGCCATAAATCATTTCATTGAAAGAGAAAATACAGCTATTATCCTTTATTGAAAATGCAAAACCGTTTTTAGCAAGTTCGGAAACAGAAATAATGTTCTTAGACAAACTGGGTACATAGTAACAGTTATTTAAAAATAACTCAAAACCACTAGGGAGTTGGATTACATATGTTCCCTTCGAGACAACAACAACTCGTGCTCCATTCCCGACTCGCAGGTCCACATCACCTTTTTCGAGAGTTATGATGTTCTTTAGGCCCTGCAAATGATTACACAGATGAGAACCACAACCAGTATCAAGTACCCAAGTTCCGAAACTTGCATGGTTAATCTCAATCATATGAATATAAGATGACATACCAAAAGGAACGACGCGGCCTGCTTTGATGTCCTCACGGTAGACGGGACAGTTCCTCCTCCAATGTCCAGTCTTGTGACAATGGTGGCACTCAATGTCACCGCCCTTGCTCTTTGCCTTGCCCTGTGAGCCACTAGTCTCACCAGGCGCAATCTTACCGTTTCCTGGCTTCTTAAACTTTGGCTTACCTACAGCTAGGTCGCCATGAGCCTTGCCCTTACCTTTACCCTTGTTGTAAATCGAGAGAAAATCCTGCTTCATGCTCCCACTCAATTTCATATCCTTCTCGGTCTGTACGAGAAGAGAGTGTAGCTCATGAGGACTCTTTTTCAAGTCATTCATGTAGTAGTTCGCCCTGAAAAGGGCAAAACCATCGTGAAGAGAATAAAGCATTCGGTCAATGACAATGCCCTCACTTATTTTGCAATCAAGTGCCTCCAGCTTCTCGACATTCTCAATCATGTGAAGAATGTGTGGGTTAACCGGTTGGCCCTTCTGGAGTTTCGCATCAGAGAAGCGACAGGTATGCTCATATGTAACGATTCTCGGTGCTTTAGAGAACTCGTTAGTGAGCGTGGTGAAAATATTGTTCGCACCTTGGGCAATGAAGCGTCTCTGCAAATTGGTTTCCATTGCAAAGATGAGTACGTTCTTTATCGCACCCGCTTCCATAACGAAGTCACTATAAGCGAGTGACTCGTTGACTCCTACATTGGGCCCTGGGTTTACCGGTATTGGCTTAGTTAAGTACTTGAGCTTATCGTCAGCAATGGCAGCATTCCGTAGTGCTGCCTTCCAGCCCTCAAAGTTGGACCCGTCGTTTTTCAGACGTGTAAACTGATTCATCTGGTCCATGAATATTTTCAGCCAGGACTCGCGTCCAAGTGTGGCACTAGGCATTTGGATTGCGTTATTTCCAGACATTTTGTTGTAACAGTATTATCAAAATAAACGTGTTCTACATCATGAGAAGAAGAATAAAAATAATAAGCAAGTGCATCGTTTATATTTTTAAGTCTAATTAACTACTGTCATAACGCGAAGACTCAAAACATTTATACAATTGACCTCCCTCAAGAATTATATAAATGATCCCAAGACTCAATTCTCTGTAAATTGATAAGCTAACCTTTTAGCTAATTCTACCGTTAGAATTCTCGGTCGATAAATTTCTGTAAATTCTATCTTTAGTCCATCATATTCACGAGAAACTCTTCGGACTATGATGTTGAGGTAAACTAAGTCAACACAACTACTTACCCAACGTAGAAGGGGTCATATTATGCCTACCGACGAAGAAGGGATTCATAGTTGGTTGCCCTTATAAAGACTAATCTCAATTTCCGTTTTACAGGAAGATCCCATCAACATTTTAATTCATTTTAAGTGAACTAATATCTAGCATGCGAGAATGAATAAACTAAGGTGATGGCTTAATAAAAAGTGACATCTGTATGTCCATGAAAACTAACATACAACCTATATGTGTCAATTTTCATGCATTTTTGTAGTAGGTGGTTTGGTTTTAGGCGGAATATGATGCATAAACTATCATGTGAATGAAAAGCAATAGGAATGAAAAACGTAATAGCAATAATAAAGTCCTAGTGTGGCCTATCCTATCAAAATGAACATTAAATACAAGTTTGGAATCCCTCCTTGGACCCGTGAAGCTTATCTTGATGTTCCATCTTGATCCATGTAGCGGGAGTGAGCTCCAATCTCCATCTTTAGTCTTTTTTGAAAATTACAATAAATAAATTTACATAATAAAGCTATTTATTACATTCTAATTTCAAAACCCAAAACTAAAGGAAAAATAAAGGAGATTCGAGATCTCATAATTACATAAAAAAATCATGTTTCCTTCATTACGAAAACAAAATTTGACTAAGGCCACACTAAGTATTACAAATTACAACCGGTTGCAAAAATACGTAAATAAATTCATTCAACAATTCATTCAACAAAATTAAAAAGCATCAACTAAAAAAATTAAACATACATGACACAATTCCTTAATTATGTTGATTAATTTATCCAAACCACCTATTTAAATTAAATTAAGTGACAATTCCTCAATTAATCACATTAATTTCAATCTTAATTCATATTAAACTTGTAATATGAATTTAATCCATCAATATTTTAAACTGCTTTAAAATAATTAGGTATCTATTAAATTGTGAACCGTTTCACAATAACTAATTGGCCAAAATCAAAACAAAAAAAATCTTTTTTTCTTTTGTCTCGGCTGAACAAAATAAACGAAAAATTGTTTTTTTTTAAAAGAAATTCCCAGCTGCTCACGGCTGGAATAAAAAATAAAAACACAGCCCAAATTTTTTTTTTTCAATTCGGCAATTAGGCAAAAAAAAAACGAAAAAAAAATAAACCTTTTTTTTCTCTTTTCCGGCATTTCAGAAAAAAAAAGCAAACATAAAAAAAAAGGAAATTTATTATAGTTTCGGCAAACCCTAACAAAAAACGAGCCGTCATATTTTTCTTTTGCGGCAAAAAGCCCTAATACGAAAATTCGATGAAGAAAAAGTTTATAGTTGCTATTAGAACATGATTTAGCATATGAATTAATAAGGCATGTTTAATCGTATATGCTAAAAACTATATAGCACAAACAATTTTTATGTCATCAACAACTTGATACGATTTTCATTTACATTATGATTTAATCCTCATTAAACCTAACATCTACAAATTCTTCATATGATAATTTTAACTGATTAAAATAATGATATGAAAAATAAAAATGAAAAATCGTATCACAACAGGAACAAAACCACACGGCAAATTTTTTTTTTTTAATTCGGCAAAAAAAATCAGCCGTGTAAATGGCTTTTATTTTTTTTCGAAACCCTAATTAGTTTACAAACAATTTTATGAGAATCATCAAAATTAAAATTCGTGGCCTTGGCTCTGATACCACTTGTGGGATTTATCTGTATGCATCCCTTTATATTCAAGGATTATAACGAATTTTATGAAGATGATCACTAGTCATAAAATAAAATTACATAAACAAAAGTAAATGATTAAGAAATAACCTTCGATCCTAGCAAAAAGGGCCTATGAACAATATCGCAATGATATTCTCCTATCAGTTGCACCCAAGATGATATGAGATATGCTCTTTGATTATGCTAGAATCGATCCAAATTTTCTGTAAAAATTTAGGTTATTTTGTGGTTTTTGATGAGAAGAGAGATTAGGTTAAAAGAGAATTAGGGTAGAGAAAATGATCTCCCTTCCCCTCTTATTGAAACCGAAAAATGGGAGTGAATAAGGGAGATATTATCTTCCCTAAATTCGGCCCATATCACCGAAATAAGGAGTATGATCTCCTTATATTTTCGGTTATTCCAAAAATGTATAAAATGTGTGAAATTGTCATCTAGTGAGGATCGAACCCATGACCTCTTGGTTCGAGTACCCTCACTATTACCACTATGACACATTCATCTTGTTGATATTAAATATAATCGATTACATTTAATTACAAATTAACATATTAATTCGTCCAAGCTAACATTACATACATTTAATTAAATATAACTTATTATATTCAATTTACGAACTGACAGTTAATTCGTCTCAACTAATATTATTTAATCTTCATTAAATAATTGTCTCATCAACACATTGACTAACTGTTTAGTCATATAAGGAATCAATGTGATTATATTTCTATAACCACATCTCTCAAACACATCCTATAGGTGCGACCTTTAGGGACCAGTTGATCACCGCCATCTGATAATAACGTCAAACTTTCTAGCAAGTCAACCTTTATTAAGTAATCGTTAATCAACTGATTAAAATATGAAGTGTACCCTTGTGAACCTGTAAGAGATTTACAAATGTTATCACACTAATTTGTGGAGGACACAAGCTCCAACAATTAGTTCTTTGATCATGCCCATGTAAAGGAGTTTGTCCACTACTTCATTGATAATGGTGTTTCTTTCTAGTGCAAACCTTCGTCTTTTCTGTTGCACAGGCTTGAAAGATGTGTCAATATTAAGCTTATGGGTGATAACATCAGCACTAATTCCAGTCATATCAAAGTGAGACCAAGCAAAACAGGAAGATTTATTTTTAAGAAGACTTACAAATTAAGGCCTGACTGAATCAGGAGCATCGGAGCGAACTAGAACATACCTATCAGGGTACTTAGAGTTGAGGATTACCTGATCTGTTTCCATCTTGTGTGGCGCCGCATAAGTTCTCCTGACAGGGTACGGTAATTGTTATGCGAGGGACTTACCTGCCTTGGAAGGCTTTAGGGTCTCGGTATAACATTCTTGGGCTAACTTATGATCACCTTTGATAGTTGCTACTCCCCAATCTGTTGGCGTCTTGATGCACTGGTATAGATTGAGAGGACAGCCTAGACATTGTGAATTCAAGGTCTGCCTAGGATGACGTTGTAAGAGGACATGCAATCCATAACTCCAAACCTTTCGTAGGATGCGACGCCTTCAACATAAGTAGGAAGATAGATCTCTCCCAAGGTATTCTTTGTTTCGCCACTGAACCCTACCAATACACTGGACTTCTTGGTGATTTGATCCTCTTTGATCTTCATGGCTTTGAGCACGTCCAGCATGATCAGGTTCACTGATCTGCCTCTATCTACTAAGACCCTCCTTACATTGGCGGTTCCAATTTGCATGGAAATTACCAGGCCATGATGATGAATGTCAGGGACGCCCACCAAATCACAATCACTAAATGTGATGGGTGGTATGTTATCAGGCTTGTAGGGTGACTTAGTTTGAGGCGTCCTGGCTATTTTCTTTGCTGCTGAACTGGTCAGGCCACAAATATCTGATCCACCATTTATAAATTTTGAATCGTAGAGTGGAGGTGGTGGAGAGAGATTGCGTTGCTGCTTCTGCTCCTGATTGTTTTTGCTGGGGTATTCAATTCTGTCCCCGGGTTCGATCAGGTCTTTGAGGTATCCATCTTTCAACAAGTAGCCTACATCCTTTCTGAGGGTAAAATAATCTTCTGTTGTGTGTCCCATATCCATGTAAAATTCGCACCATTTGGTGTGATCCTTCCTTGGATTTGGGTTGTCTGACTTTCTGGGCCATCTGACTACTGGCCCCATGTGGTCCAGTCATTTGATCAATCCTGCAATGTCGACACAAAAGTTATGTTCAGATATAGGTGGATGAATTTTAGTCTTACCATGATGTTCTTGTGCCAGGTTGACTTCTGATTGATCAGGCCTAGTATATGCACCACTCTTGTAGTTGTTGCTCCTGCCGCCACTTTTTCTGTTCGGCTTATTATAGACTTTTGAATTGCAGGTGTAACACCCCCGTTTATTTAAGGGCCTGAACTAGGACTCCTCAGATAAATGACGGTGTTACCATCTCGGTTTCCCGAGGTAGTGAATAACAAATAAAACTCCAAGGCAATTTATAAAATATTTTAACTCAATTATTACAAATTCTCTTCTTAAATTAAATTACAAAAACTGACATAAATAAAAGTGAAGTCTTCTAGATGATGATCTAGCACTAAGTCGTCTGATCCAATGTCTCACGCCCATCCAGCTCCCGTCCTATCTCTTAAACCTGTCAAGTCTGCTCCCCATAAAACGGTTCATCACAGGTGTTCACGAATACACAGGGTCAACCACGAGGTTGAGTAGGGAAAACGATAAAACAATAAAATATGATATGCATGATACTCCGCCACCTCCATCTCCATCTCAACTCATCACACACATCTCATATCTCCTTTCTCATATCTCATAACCCGGACAACCCAGCCATACCGATCCCCGGTAGACTATATATATCGACCGTAGCCGATCTGCCAGCTCGCAGCTGAGGACACCAGGGCAAGTCCTGCAGAACCCGCCTGGGCCTTATCACAATCCACATCGTATCTCAACATCGTCACTCCTACACCATCCTCCAACTCCAATGCATATGACATGCTCAACAGTAATAATGCAACACAATGTGTATATTAATGAATGAATCATGCCAGCTATCAAAATATTGAAATAATATACTCAACACTAACAGTTCGATCAACCCCACCTCATTACATGCAACACAACATCAAACACAACCACGAACAAGTCAACGATCTCAGCTTGGTCATATGAAACATAAACAAGTCAACTCGATTCAATAATACGATAAGGAGTCAAGTGTGTTTCCCTACCTCAAAGTGCCAAAGAAATCCAACTAAGCGATCAAGCAAATAGAAATAAGGCAATGAATTTGATTATCGATCCTTCACGAATCCGTCACCTAAAACATTTATAACATTTATTATTAACTACTAAATGCAGAATTTCCCAAATTAGAAACTTTCCCGAAATAGTAACTTTCCACTTTAATCACCCCGACTCAAAACCCGACTTGAATTATTTAACCGACTCGGGAATTAAATTAAATAACTACTATGATAGATAAAGTATTGAACGAATTAAACATTTTAAGAAAACCCGACTCAAACATAAAATAATTCAACAACCCGACTTAAACCCGTCTTTCATTAATTAAATAACTCGGAATTAAATTAATTAGTTAAACATACGACCCATTAACAAATTATAACGATTAACTATGAAAACCCGTTTCAAAACAACTCGAGTAACCCGTCATCACCCCCGTCCCTTCACACACGCTCACCCGCCACCACAGCCACCACGTGGCCGTGTCAACCACCATCCGTGGTCCCCACTTCAACCCAACCACCAACGGCCACCCCCACTGGGTCGATCCGCCGGCGGTTCAACCCAGGGCCGCCATTTGGCCTGGTTCACCACCACGCCTCACCAATACCCCTCGTTCTCCACCTGTCACCACCGCAACCATTAAACAACCACTGCCCAACAACCACCCGTCAACTCGCCGCCATCCCACGAACCCGGACACCGTGGCACCACCATTTCGACCTCCCCCGAGTCCACGGTGGTGCCACCTCAAACCCAGTAGTCTAAAACTCACTCAAAAACAACCCAAAACCCGTTTTGGCTACCCCCTGTCGCCGCCGCCGCCTCTCACAACCACTACCACCACCCAAAACCTCCCTAACCACCACCAATAGGGGCGACTCAGACCACCCAACACCATTACCCCGACACCAACCACCCTTATCCCCTCCCTAAGACACGCAACCACAACCAAAACCCGACATAAAAGATGAAAACAGAGGAGGGATGTGACCTGCTTACCTTTCCGCCACCACAACAACCACCAGGGCCACCCTACGCCGTCGACAACCTCCCTTTGACCTTCCTTGCTGCGCCGTCACCACTCCTGCTCTCTCTCTCTCTCTCGTTTTGCGTGAAAGGCGCCAAAAGGGTGATGAAAGGGGAGGCGGGTTGAGGGAGTTGCTAGGGTAAAATTAGGTTAAAACTTAGGTTAAATGGTTAATTGGGTCATGGGTAAATAATTCTGGGTAAATGGGTAAACGTCATGGTCCGCGTGGTTGGTAAACGAGTTGGTTAACGGGACTTCGTTCAGTTAAACCCGTCTTAACAAGCTCACGAATAACTTAATCCTACGATATCATTACGACCCAACAATTACTCGACTCAACTATTATCCCGACATAATTAGTAAAATAATATATAATAATTATATATACAATATCCGTTTAATTAATTATATTATATAAAATACGGGGTATTACAGTCTTCCCCCCTTAAAATGAACTTCGTCCCGAAGTTCGCTCATCCACCGAACCTCCAAGAACCACCGTGGTTACCAACACAGATTTTTCTAGTACAAGAACTCATGATCTTACGCGGGTGAAACGGTATGTTACATTCTACCCTCCTAAAAGAAAGTTACGTCCCGGAACTTACTTCATGCAAATCTATCACCACTCATGAACTCGTGCAACTATCGGAGCGCCCTAACAGCAGCAGTTTAATTACACAACATAGAGAACTCATTTTTATGGGTACCACGCAACGAAACATCAGCTTGAACAAACCACGATCTACAACTTGATCAAAACCACAATCTATACACAAGTGGAACATAAACCTTAAGATTTTACAATCCTACCCAACTAAAAACATGGTTACGTCCTCGTAACCTCCTCTCAACTTTCATATTCCAATATAACAAAACACTGTCAACAACATGTAATCAGAAAGGAACTCATGACCAAAAGATTGCACAGTAACATTAAAGTTGAAAACAAGGTTTTATTATGAAATTAACTGATTGTCAACAAGTAACGCTTATTACTTAGTTCATGCTTGACTTAAAACACAACATCGTACCAAAAGAACAACAAGAAGGAACCAAAGGTTTACACGGTTTCACAACAGACCGATCATGGTGTTACTAGCCCTAACCTAACGGTCCTTAGGTCGCGCTTCCTCTGTTTCTGGTGACTTCTATGTCATTCCCTTTCTGGTTCACCTCTTCCCCGAAGTCTGGCATGGGTGGTTCAGTCGTACTTTCGGCATCAGGTACATTAGCGTAAAATTCGTGTCTCAGGTCGCCTGCTATGAAGTCAAAGGTATGCTCGGGCGGGTATTTGGCCCCGCCGCAGTAATTGGGGTCACGGAAAAGCCTTATGCAATGGGTGGTCAACTCTCTCATATAAAATCGTTTGCTGTCCTTTAGTATGCCAGAGTCAGGAATAGAATCGATAAGGGTATATGCTCTTAACTGAGTATTAGTTAAATACTCAGGGTGCCCATTATGGCCATACATGTCCATGGCAAAGACAAAGTCTCTCACAATGTTCATTAAAGTCAGCATCAGGTGACATGTAACAGTCTTGCGGGTGTACATTGTAGGGATCCATCCTACAAAATGGAAGGTTAACAAATTTAGACACAAGGGTGTTAAGACAAAGGATTCATCCTCGAGGTTTAAGTGTGCGAAAGATATATAACAAGTTTTCGTGGTAATCGTTGTAATACCAGGGTTTGGTCAACTCAAGATCATCACAGTTTCGCATTATCTACCGAGAACAACAACCATTTTAGAAATATCAACCGCAAGATTACACGTAAACCAAAGATACAATCTAACATTGACTCCACCAAATTCCACTCACAAGTCAAAACCGTTACCAATTCCGAATAATTGACTCGCCCTACCACTAATAAATCACCAGGAGTATTAAAACATGCGATACATAAGCACTACTTAACACCTTGAAACCATAGAAAGCATAACACGTAATCAAAACCTTTTGACTCATCAGACCTACAACACGAATTAGCCAATTTGTTTGATATAAATTCCGAAACATACTCGCTAATAAAAGTAACACATATGATCCCTGACAACAACAACATTAATTCCATATCACACATGTGTTTGACATTTTAGCAACCATATCGTTCAATTGTGTCCAAAGAACTTAGTACAACTCATTTTCAAAGAAAACAAACGATATCGCATAAAGAGTTTAAACATACATTTGCCATCATATACTTTGTAGAATTCTAGCTATGGTAACAGATTAGCAACTTGGACGACTTCTCTGATTTGCACGACTTAAATACTTAGGCAACTCATATGCTCAATTAAATGCAGCTATAACGACTATCATTAAAACCAATGCATATCATGTGAATCATCAAAGGGTTATCCTATTATAATTGTCAACATAGTTATCATAAAAATCTTTATTTTAATATAATTGATAGTAACGACTCGAGAATATAAATATGCCAATTGTCGTGTTATATCAAACAGTTTCCTTTATATCATACCCATGCATTTGCAAGAATCACTTTAGTGCTTTACGACATTGTAATAACGAACATATTCAATAACAAAAATAACAACACTTTTTTATTATCATGTTATAGGTTTTAGGTTCGACTGAATAATTTAATACGATGAAGGCAATAAGTATAATTATAGGCACACAGACTCACATAAAGGACTTTAGGACCCAGATGACATCCTACATGTGGGAACATTTAGACATAACCATTACTACCGTTCCTGTGTAAAATATTTAACATCATTATTGTAAATATTCATGCGAGTACATTAGGACATTTAACGCCACCAAATTTACCAAGATATGATAATATGGTTTTATGTTTATGTATACCCGACCACTATACGAATAAGATGCACACCCAGAGACATTACATCATGCCAAATGTATACAAAGTATGCAAACAACTGGACTCGTATAAACATTTCACCCTCGATTCAGAATCAAATTAAGCTATCCAATTTTACTCATGCTATCATGCCAACAATGTTGTCAACTAAGTTTTAATTGTATCACTTGTTAAGATATATAACTACTGAACATGCGTGCTACTATCATCATGTAAAACATTATAATTTCACATCACTAAGGCTCATTAATTAACCAAACAACTGTATGGAGACTTAACATAGAACGTACATTTTACAGGTCATGATTCACGTTGTAACTTTCAAAATCACGAATAAACAGCCGTCCAACGAAAACTTAAGTTATATTACTTTTCATAACATACAGAGAGTTAATAGTTCGTGATAAAAAGAAGGAGGTCGAAAGTTCAAGAATTCAATTTCTAAAGAATTTTACAACTCAGTTGGTCCAAACAAGTATGTGACAAAGAATTGGTCCGAAACTTGGGTCAGTTTGCAAGGCTTACCATTTAATATAGAGACATCAAGAATTTGCGTGGCTTATCAATTTGAAAACGTGTGCGAAACCTCTAGTCAATGGAGTTGGAATTATGCGAAAATCATTTACACAATTTAAATGAGGATTTTTACAAAAACGTTGGTCAAAACATCACTGCACAGGAACTTCCCGACCACAGCCCACTAAAACATTTATTACTCTTAATCCGTATACCCTATAAGCATGAAACCAACGCCAAAAGAACACTAACTCACGAGGCTATTTCTCATAAATTTTTCATCCGTAGAAAATTAACAGGAAGGAAATGACAGCAAGATCAATTACAGAGTAAAATCAAACAAAACGGATTTCAACACTAAATCATTCATTTTCCATGTTCCAAGCTCTTACAACCATACTATCGATACTAACTCATCCTAACTCAAATCCCACACTTTTGTATTTACGTAAACATCTATCTCATAGAAGTCCCTTCGCATCCCGACCTACCCCTTACGTCTAATCAGGATTGCTACGACTGGAAACAAGCGATTCAATGGTGTCTCTCATTACGATCACGATACTATACTAGCATGGCTTTGGGATCACATAACCACATATTACCAGACATAATAGCACTATTAACACGTCATTCACATCCATCCAGATAAATATTATCAATTCGCAATTATTTTCACGCTCACGATTACCACAATCCAACACTTCATTGATTATTACACTGAACACGAAAATTTATACTCATCTCCACGACATCATATGGTCACGTCATCATTTATACAAAACACTTACTGTAACGTTGTCCGGCAGAATGGTTAGAATATATGGGTCTCAAGGTATACATCAACTCGCTTATATCCAAGGTTTTCCTTCTAACTACCCCATTCACTCGTTTTCTCTTGGGTTGCCCGTTCAAAACCGAGAGGGCAAAAGAGCACGCATTAAGGGCGCCTTCTTAACCGCACCGTGAGCTCCTAACAGTTTATTCCCAGGGGTTCATTTTATTTAGACACATCCTACGTTCATTAGGTTCATTGGTTTAGGCCTGAGGATCGTTCGCTCTGATACCACTTTGTAACACCCCCGTTTATTTAAGGGCCTGAACTAGGACTCCTCAGATAAATGACGGTGTTACCATCTCGGTTTCCCGAGGTAGTGAATAACAAATAAAACTCCAAGGCAATTTATAAAATATTTTAACTCAATTATTACAAATTCTCTTCTTAAATTAAATTACAAAAACTGACATAAATAAAAGTGAAGTCTTCTAGATGATGATCTAGCACTAAGTCGTCTGATCCAATGTCTCACGCCCATCCAGCTCCCGTCCTATCTCTTAAACCTGTCAAGTCTGCTCCCCATAAAACGGTTCATCACAGGTGTTCACGAATACACAGGGTCAACCACGAGGTTGAGTAGGGAAAACGATAAAACAATAAAATATGATATGCATGATACTCCGCCACCTCCATCTCCATCTCAACTCATCACACACATCTCATATCTCCTTTCTCATATCTCATAACCCGGACAACCCAGCCATACCGATCCCCGGTAGACTATATATATCGACCGTAGCCGATCTCCGCCACTCGCACTGAGGACACCAGGGCAAGTCTGCGAGAACCCGCCCGGGCCTTATCACAATCCACATCGTATCTCAACATCGTCACTCCTACACCATCCTCCAACTCCAATGCATATGACATGCTCAACAGTAATAATGCAACACAATGTGTATATTAATGAATGAATCATGCCAGCTATCAAAATATTGAAATAATATACTCAACACTAACAGTTCAGTCAACCCCACCTCATTACATGCAACACAACATGCAACACAACCACGAACAAGTCAACGATCTCAGCTTGGTCATATGAAACATAAACAAGTCAACTCGATTCAATAATACGATAAGGAGTCAAGTGTGTTTCCCCTACCTCAAAGTGCCAAAAATCCAACTAAGCGAACAAGCGCCTAGAAATAAGGCAATGAATTTGATTATCGATCCTTCACGAATCCGTCACCTAAAACATTTATAACATTTATTATTAACTACTAAATGCAGAATTTCCCAAATTAGAAACCTTCCCGAAATAGTAACTTTCCACTTTAATCAGTCCCGACTCAAAACCCGACTTGAATTATTTAACCGACTCGGGAATTAAATTAAATAACTACTATGATAGATAAAGTATTGAACGAATTAAACATTTTAAGAAAACCCGACTCAAACATAAAATAATTCAACAACCCGACTTAAACCCGTCTTTCATTAATTAAATAACTCGGAATTAAATTAATTAGTTAAACATACGACCCATTAACAAATTATAACGATTAACTATGAAAACCCGTTTCAAAACAACTCGAGTAACCCGTCATCACCCCCGTCCCTTCACACACGCTCACCCGCCACCACAGCCACCACGTGGCCGTGTCAACCACCATCCGTGGTCCCCACTTCAACCCAACCACCAACGGCCACCCCCATCGGGGTCGATGCCGCCGGCGGTTCAACCTGGGCCGCCATTTGGCCTGGTTCACCACCACGCCTCACCAACACCCCTCGTTCTCCACCTGTCACCACCGCAACCATTAAACAACCACTGCCCAACAACCACCCGTCAACTCGCCGCCATCCCACGAACCCAGACACCGTGGCACCACCATTTCGACCTCCCCCGAGTCCACGGTGGTGCCACCTCAAACCCAGCCGTCTAAAACTCACTCCGAAAACAACCCAAAACCCGTTTTGGCTACCCCCTGTCGCCGCCGCCTCTCACAACCACTACCACCACCCAAAACCTCCCTAACCACCACCAATAGGGGCGACTCAGACCACCCAACACCATTACCCCGACACCAACCACCCTTATCCCCTCCCTAAAACACGCAACCACAACCAAAAACCCGACATAAAAGATGAAAACAGAGGAGGGATGTGACCTGCTTACCTTTCCGCCACCACAACAACCACCAGGGCCACCCTACGCCGTCGACAACCTCCCTTTGACCTTCCTTGCTGCGCCGTCACCACTCCCGCTCTCTCTCTCTCTCGTTTTGCGTGAAAGGCCGCCAAAAGGGTGATGAAAGGGGAGGCGGGTTGAGGGAGTTGCTAGGGTAAAATTAGGTTAAAACTTAGGTTAAATGGTTAATTGGGTCATGGGTAAATAATTCTGGGTAAATGGGTAAACGTCATGGTCCGCGTGGTTGGTAAACGAGTTGGTTAACGGGACTTCGTTCAGTTAAACCCGTCTTAACAAGCTCACGAATAACTTAATCCTACGATATCATTACGACCCAACAATTACTCGACTCAACTATTATCCCGACATAATTAGTAAAATAATATATAATAATTATATATACAATATCCGTTTAATTAATTATATTATATAAAATACGGGGTATTACAGCAGGACCCTGCAAACTTGTAACTCTTGTCTTCCACTAGCCTGATGTTGGCAAGTGTCTTTGCCTGAACGTCTTCGAAGGAGTGATAGGGATACTTGGTTAATTCAACATAAAGATCACTGTTGGGTAGCAATCCCTGCCTTAACGCTTCCAGTGCTGTGCCGATAACACACCTAGGTATTAATACTTTTTCCTTGTTGAACCTAGCAAGGAAGCTTCTAAGGCTCTCATCTTTTTTCTAGGTAATCCTGTATAGGTCACTGGAGTGTTTTTCCAATTCCATGCTGCTGGTGAACTCTTGATTGAATGTATTGACCAAGTCAGCAAAGGACTTGATACTTCCATTTGGTAGGTTAATGTACCATTGCATTGCAGGACTAGTCAGGGTGGTTCCGAATCCCTTGCACATGCAAACCTGCCTAAACTCACTGAGAATAGACGCAACCAACATTTTTTGTTTGTAGAAGGCCACATCATTCTGCGGATCCGAGGTTCCATCATAGGTTCTTATAGATGGAATCATGAATTTCTTGGGAAGATCTACTTTAGCTATCTCGTCTATGAAGGGCGAGTCAGCATAACTCTCTGGGGCAGCTTCTTCCATGCTGGCAGGGACACCAGGTATTTTTTTTGAATTTTTTCATTGAGTTTCTTGATCTCCTGGACTATTGCCATCATGACGGCTGCTCCTGTTTCGTCAGGCTTCTCGTTGTCATCTTTTGGAATGTCATCATCATCAATGTTGATCACTTTCTTGGCACCACTTGGACTTCCAAAGCTTGAGAAATCAAAGTGCTTGATAATTGTTGAGAATGGAGTTCCTGGCCGGATCTGGGAGCTTGATCCTTTGGATTTTTCCAACTTCTGTTTTAAGGCTGACTCAGATTCCTTGAATAATTGGATTTAAACCTCGGATTGGTACACTTTCTGTAATGCAGCAGCCAAATGATCCTCTATGGTTGGGGTGCCCATTTATAGTTTCTTTTTGGATTTTCTTTGTGAAAAAAGGAGGAAAAAGATATTTAATGAACTAGATGCCTCACGGTGGGCGCCAATTGTTTTATCTAGCTTCTGCGCAGGGCTGAATCAGGTTAGGGTAGAGAGTTAGCAGGGTTAACTAGCTCGTTTATCTTGTGTATGACTATAGGACATGCTAAATAAGATGTAAAGTAAAGGAAAAAAAGAACACAAGTGAGAAAATAATTTTGTACGTGGAAAACCCTTGAATGGAAAAAAACCACAGGCACCAAGCCATGAGAGGTTTCACTATGATATTTGGAGAATAATTGTAACAACACCATTTAACCAGGAGCCTTTACTAGACATTCTTAATTAAATAGGTGTTTTACCATCCTAGTTTCCTGAGGCAGTAGTTACAAAGTATAGCAATCCAAAGTACTATATTACTTAAATTATCAAATGGTCTTATTGTGGGAAATAAATCTGTATACTTCCCTTAAACTAGAAGGATTATAACGATTTAATAAAGATGATCTAAGGTCATAAAATAAAATACATAAACATAAGTAAAAAGATTTAGAATTAACCTTCGGTCCTGCAAATATGGCCTAAGAACAATATCAAAATTGATATTCGCCTATTAGTTGCACCCAAGACGATCTGAGATATGCCCTTTGATTATGCTAGAAATCAATCTAAAATTTTCTGTAAAATTTAATTGTCTTTGTGTTCTTGTGATGAGAAAAAGGAGGCTAGGTCAAGAAAAAGCATTAGGGTAGAAATAATTCTCTCCCTTTCTTTTATATAGACCGAATTACCAAATTAATTAGGAAAGATATTACTCTCCTAATATTCGGCTAATGTTGACCGAAATAAGGAATAAAATTTCCTTATTTTTCGTCTTTTCAAAAATATATAATATGTGTTGAATTGTCATCTAGTGAGGATCGAACCCATGACCTCTTGGTATGTGTACCCACACTATTACCACTATGACACATTCAACTTGTTGATATTAAATACAACTGATTATATTTAATTACGAATTAACAGATTAATTCGTCCAAACTAACCTTATATATATTAAATTAAATATAACTTATTATATTTAATTTACGAATTGACAGTTAATTCGTCTAATCTTAATATTATTTAATTTTCGTTAAATAATTATCTCATCAACACATTGACTAACTTTTTAGTCATTTTGGGCATCAATGTAATTATATTTCTATAACCACATTTCTCAAACACGTCCTATAGGTGTGACCTTTAGGGACCAGTTGATCACCGCCATCTGTATGAGAATAACGTCAAACTTTCTAGCAAGCCAACCGTTATTAGGTAAACGTTAATCAACTAATTAAATATACGAAGTATACCCTTGTGAACCTGTAAGAGATTTACAAATGTTATCACACTAATTTGTGGAGGACACAAGCTCCAACAAACTAACACTTGTCCTCACAAGTGTATGTGCGATAACCGATTCTCATATCCTATAAAATTTCTCCCACTCAATGTAAAACAATTTGCAAATCCGAATTCACAAAGGTCGTATTTTACAAGCGATCAGTATCAAAAGTGGTTTCCCCGACTAGAGAGTAACTTAACTGATAAACGAATCAACATTCGAGCATGGCCATGCATTTCAGTTACAACTCCTCGAGTGGCCCTGAGAAATAACTATACCTGATAAAGGTTGGATATTTTCCTCAACTCAAATCTTGCAGATGTAAGCACATTATGAAATGACCCAGAAAAAATCTACTTAGCCCCAGTTACGGTAGACCGTGAGAAAGAAACCAAAGTCACCCAAAAACTGCCTTAATCTCAAGAGACAGTTGATAGTCAAAAGAATCGACTCTAGGAACACAATGGATGTCCTATCCACGACCTGGCACCGAATGTTATAAAACATTTAGGACTCCATTACGTTGTCACAAAACGTTGTCCTACGAGGTATCGTCATAATCTCGTATCTGTGATCGATTAGTCAACCGTTTAACTTATGGCTCGTTGAACCCACCATCAATCGACTGCACAATATAATAGCCGGAGTTATCAGCTCACATTGGCGATTACGGACCAAAACAAATATAATGTAATTCAGTTCACTTTGTGGCGTTCAATGTTGTCAGTACAATCCACATGAAAAACAAAATATTATCTATATAAAACGATGAAGTTATAAATAATATTTGGAAAAAGATAATGTATCAAATCCATAAACAAGTACTACAACTCTGGAACATGTTTAATTCCCATGGAATTAACATGCCCTACATGCTTATCATAATTCAACGGTTTGGTGAGAGGATCCGCGATGTTATCATCCGTCGCAATCTTGTCAATCACTATCTCTTCTTGCTCCACGTAATCACGGATCAGGTGAGCCTTCCGAAGTACATGACTAGATTTGTTGCTAGACTTTGGCTCCTTAGCCTGGAAGATGGAACCTCTATTGTCACAATAGATGGTGATTGGGTCATTCGAACTAGGAACTACCGAAAGCTCTTGTAGGAATTGACGCATCCATATCGCTTCCTTTGCTGCCTCCGAAGCTGTAATACTCCGTATTTTATATAATAAATTATATGGATATTAGTATATATTAATTATTATACAATTCATATTACTAATTAAGTCGGGTAAATTATTGAGTCGATAATTTCACTAAGTTATTTTATTTAACCCGCGTTATATCGATATAAGTTAATTGAGACGGTTTTATATGGGATTCGAAATGTGGTGACACACATGTGAGTGGCCCAATAACTGTCCAGCCCAATTAAACACTAAGGCCCAATTAACCCTAATTAACACTAATTAACACTAACCATAACCCTAAACCTAAACCAAAACCTAAACCTAATAGTAACCCCCTCCAACCCGCCTCCCTCTTCCCTCAGCCGCCTCCCTCCCTTCATCAGCCTCCACATCAAACCTCACGCATATAGAGAGAGAGAGAGAGTGGCCGTGGGTGATTGAGGGCGCTGCAAGGAAGAGCTAGGGAAGCTTGTGGACGTTCATGGGTGGCTATAGGTGGCCGTTGAGGTGGCGGAAAGGTAAGCGTTCACCTCCCTTCTCTGTTTTCATTTACGTCGTCGGGTTTTGGGAGGGTTATTCGTGTCTTGGTGAGGTTGCTTTGTGGTTGGTGTCGGGGTAATGATAATGGGTGGTATAGGGCGAGTATAGTGGTGGTGGTTAGGGTGGTCATAGGTGGTTGTAGGGGCAGAGATTGGCGGCATCGACAGGGTGGTAGAAACGGGTTATTACATGGGTTTTCAGGGGAGTTTAGACAGGTGGGTTTTGGGTGGCACCACCGTGGACTAGGGGGAGGTCGAGACGGTGGTGCTGTGGGTCGGTGTTCGTAGGATGACGGAGAGCAAGGTCGTGGTGGTTGGCAGGGGTAAGGTTGTTGGCTGCGGTGGTGGTCAGGAGAGGAAATAGGGCGGTTGGTGATGCTCGGTGGTGAACTGGCCAGGTTGGCAGCCCTGGTTCGACTCGCCGCGCGATCGACCGGGGGTGGGGTTGGTTGCCGGTGGTGGGGTTGAACTGGGTAGCACGGCTGGTGGTGGACGCGGTGGTTCAGGCGATGTGTGGTGAGTTTGGGTGAGAGTGAAGGGCGTGTGTTTAGTCGGGTTGTATTCGTTTTCTTTATTATTTAAATTATCGTGTTTAGTAGTTAAATTAACTAAAGACGGGTTTTCATAATTTAATCGTTATATTTCGTAATGGGTCGTATTCTTAATTAATTAATCTAATCCCGAGTTATTTTAATAATTAAAGACGAGTTTAAGTCGGGTTGTGAGTTGTTCAATATTTGATTCGGGTTTTTCTTAATCGAATGATTCGTTTAATCTTTTAGTTATCATATAGGTTATTTAATTTAATTCCCGAGACATTTAATAATTCATATCGGGTTTGAGTCGGGTTTGTTAAAAGAGAAAAGTTACTATATCGGGAAAGTTTCCATTTTAGGAAGTCCTATCATTAATAATCCTCTATGTTGGGAACGGGAATAGTTAAGTAATTGTTATCATTATTTATCTTTCAGAGAACGATTTTGTGATGGAATATTATTGGACATCTGTCCATTGGACTGCTTAACTGCTTAATTGGATTTGCTGGCACTTTGAGGTAGGGAAATACACTTGACTTCTTATCGTGTTATTGAATTGTGTTGACTGGTTTGCGTTTCATATGGCCAATTCGTGAAAGTGACTTGATTCGTGGTTGTTGGTTACACTATGATTTGGTTGACTGAACTGTCCGTGTTGAGTATGATATCACAACATCGGGTAACTGGCATGATTTTTATGATTTATCAATTCAATGATTTACATATTGCATTGCATTAATTACTGTTGAGCATTCATATGCATTGGAGTTGGAGGATGGTGTGGTGGTGACGAGGTTGTGATACGATGTGATGTTGTGATAAGGCCCAGGCGGGTTCTGCAGACTCGCCCGGATAACCTCAAATTGTTGAGTGGTATATCGACGACGGTCGATTGATATAGTCTGCCGGGGATCGGTATGGCTGGGCGTGCCGGGGATGTGTGTGATGGGGTTGTGATGGAGATGGAGGTGACGGAGGAGCATGCATATCATATTTTATTGTTTCATTGTTTTCCCTACTCAGCTTCGCGGCTGACCCTGTGTATTCGTGTACGCCTGTGATGATCCAATTATTGGGAGCAGTTGACAGTACTTCGTAGACTGTTGGGAGCTGGCCGGGAAGAGAGCTCGGATGACTGACTTAGTGCCTAGCCCACCTTAGTCTTATTAGTAGTTTTATCAGACTTTATCTTTTGGTCATATTTTTGGAGGCTTGTTTTAATTCCAGTTGTAATCTCACTATAAACATTTTAATAAAGTACTGTGTTTCTTTCCTTTGTAATCTACTGCCTCGGGTTTCCGAGATGGTAACACCGTCATTTATCTGAGGAGTCCTAGTTCAGGCCCTTAAATAAATGGGGGTGTTACAAAGTGGTATCAGAGCGAACGATCCTCAGGCCTAAACCAATGAGCCCAATGAACATAGGATGTGTCTAATTAAAATGAACCCCGGGATAGAACTGTTAGGAGCACACTAAGGTAAGGTATGAGTTAGGGGCCCCCTCACACCGAACCAGCGGCCCTCTCAGTTTGACCCGGAAACCCTGAGTGTATATGAGAGAAAGGGTAGAAAAGTTGCTTGAGGTTGAACATGAAATTCATATATCGTTGCCTAAGTGTTAAGTGATTGATACATTGATTATTGCATAATCAAGTTGATGTATATCTTGAGATCCATATATTCTAACCATTCTGCAGGACAACGTTACGGTAAGTATTTTGTACGAATGGTGACATGATCATATGATATTGTAGAGATGGGAAATAAAATTTTCGTGTTCTGGTCGATAATCAATGAGGTGTTGGATCGTGATAACCATGAGCGTAGAAATAATTACGAATTTATGATATTTACCTAGGTGGATGTTGAATGATGTGCTGATAGTACTATTATGTCTAGTGATATGCGGTTATGTGATCCCAAAGCCATGCTAGTATAGTCTTGTGATAGTAATAAGAAACACTATTGAATTGCATGTTTCTAGTCATAGCAATCATGATTAGATTTAAGGAGTAGATCGAGATGCAACGGGATTCTATGGGGAAGATGTTACGAAGGTATACAGTGTGGGATTTAAGTTAGGATGAGTTAGTATCGATAGTGTGGTTGTAAGAGCTTGGAACATAGTAGATGAATGACCTAGTGCTGAAACACGTTTGTTTGATTTTACTCCCTAATTGATCTTGCTGTCATTTCTTTTCTGTTAATTCCCTATGGATGAAAATTTTGTGAGAGATGGCCTCGTGAGTTAGTGTTCATTTGGCGTTGGTTTCATGCTTATATGATATACGGATTAGGAGTAATAAATATTTTAGTGGGCTGTGGTCAGGAAGTTCCTGTGCAGTGATGTTTTGACCAATGATTTTGTAAAAATCCTCATTTAAATTGTACTGATAATTTTTGCTTAATTCCAACTCCATCGATCAGAAGATTCGCATATGTTTTCAAATTGTTAAGCCACGAAAATTCTTGATGTTTCTATATTAAATGGTACGTTTTGCAAACTGACCCAAGTTTCGGACCAATTGCTGTCACATGCTTATTTGAAGCAACTGAGTTGTAAAATGCTTTAAAAATGGAATTCTTGTGCTTTAGACCTAATTCTTTTTCCCATGTGTTTTTTTTACTCTCCGTGTTTTATAAAAATAATATGAATCAAGTTTTAATAGAACGGTTATTTATTCGTGATCTTTGAAAGTTACAACGTGAAACATGACTTGTAAAATGTGTGTTCTAGGTTGAGTTTCATACAGTTGTTTGATTAATTCATGAGCCTTAGTAATGTGAATTTATAATGCTTTATATGACGATAGTAGCACGCATGATCGTAGTTGTGTATCTTAATAAGTGATAAAATTAAAGTCTAGTTGATAACTTTGTTGGCATGATAGTATGAGTGAAATTGAATAGCTTAAATTGATTCTTAATCAAGGGTGAAATATTTTATACGAGTCCAGTTGTTGCATATTTTATATACATTTGGCATGTTGTAATGTCTCTGGTGTGTGCATCATGTTTGCATAGTGGTCGGATATATGTAGATATAAAACTATATTGTCATATCTGGTAAGTTGATGGCGTTAAAAGTTAATTGATTGTTCTAATATACTCGCATGGATAATTATAATAATTATGTCTAAATGTTTACACATAGATGGTAGTAGTGAGTATGTCCAAATGTTCACATATGTAGGATGCATCTGAGTTCTAATGTCTTTTATATGAGTTGTGTGCCCATAATTATATTTATTACCTTCATCGCATTAAATTATTTCAGTTGGACCTACACCTATAACATGATAATAAACAGTGAGTTATTTCTTATTGGATATGTTCGTTATTATATTGTCACAAAATGCTAAGGTGATTCTTGCAATCGTAACACGACATCTGACATATCTATATTCTCGAGTCGTCACTATCAATTATATTCTAATAAAGATTGTTTATGATAACTATGTTGGCAATTATAATGGGATGATTCACATGATATGCATTGGTTTAAGTGATAGTCATTATAGTTACATTTAATTGAGCCTACGAGTTGCCTAATTATTCAATCATGCAAATCAGAGGAGTTGTTCAAGTTGCTAATCTTTTATCATAGCTAGTGTTCTACAAAGTATATGATGGCAAATGTATATGTTTAAACTATTTATACAATATCTCTTGTTTTGCTGAGAATGAATTATACTAAGTTCTTTGGACACAATTGAGTGATATGGTTGCTAAAATGTGAAACATAGGTGTGATATGGAAGTAATGTTGTCGTTGTCATAGATCATACGTAGTTACTTTTATTGGGAAACGTGTTTTCAGAATTGATATCGTGCAAACAATTTTTATAATTTAAAGTATGAATTATGGGTATGTTGTTGATTGCTTAAATTCATCGACCTAATTCGTGACCTAAACCAGTGAGTGAGTAAAGGGTTGAATGGACGTGTCAATAAGATCCTGTGATTGTGATAGATAATAGTGGTAGATCTATTTCTGTTATATGTTTACAAATGTGAGAAGTTCTTAAATTGTTTTGTTGATTTTGCTCTCGCTCGTTCATAGTCTATAATTGATCATCAAATTTGTTTAGTTGTGAAACCGTGTAAACCTTGGTTCCTTTCTTGTTGTTCTTTTAGTTTGATGTTGTGTTTTAAGTTAAGCATGAGCTAGTAATAAATGCTACTTGTTGACAATCAGTTAATTCCTTAATAAAACCCCGTTTCGACCTTAATGTTGATGCGCAATCTCTTATCATGTATTCTTTCCTGTCACATGTGGTTGATAATGATTTTGTTGTATAGGTATATGAAAATTGAAGAGAGGTTACGAGGACGTAACCATGTTTCTAGTCGGGTAGGATTGTAAAATCTTAATGTTTATGTTGCACTTGTTTGTAGATGGTAGTTTTGACCAAGTAGATGTTTCGTTGTGGGGTATCGTTGTGGGGTATCTATGCAAATGAGTTCTATACGTTTTATTCATACTTCTGTTAGTTGGTTGAGGGGAAAAAGGGGAATATAAGTCAAACTACTGGTATTGAGTTATGAGTTGTGGGGCCTTTGTGCCGAGTTATGTTTACGGTCCAGTGTGATCATGGTTATTGAGTTACTTGAGTTCGAGATCGGAATTTAGATGGAAGACGACGGTGTTCTCAGACGATTATTTAGTTGTTATGCATTTGTGTTCTCAGGTAGTTATTAGTTGTAGTTAGTTGGGTTAAGTGAAAATGAGTTAAACTTCGGGACGAAGTTTATTTTTAGGAGGGCAGAATGTAACATTTCGTATTTGTTATGTATAATTGATGTGTCAAAAGGGTGTGTTAACCAAGTTAGAAATGCGTGACTTCCGTAGGTACGATATACAATACCATTTTGAGGTTTGGGTGCGGGAGCGAACTTCGGGACGAAGTTCATTTTAAGGGGGGAAGACTGTAATACTCCGTATTTTATATAATAAATTATATGGATATTAGTATATATTAATTATTATACAATTCATATTACTAATTAAGTCGGGTAAATTATTGAGTCGATAATTTCACTAAGTTATTTTATTTAACCCGCGTTATATCGATATAAGTTAATTGAGACGGTTTTATATGGGATTCGAAATGTGAGCTGACACATGTGAGCTGGCCCAATAACTGTCCAGCCCAATTAAACACTAAGGCCCAATTAACCCTAATTAACACTAACCATAACCCTAAACCTAAACCAAAACCTAAACCTAATAGTAACCCCCTCCAACCCGCCTCCCTCTTCCCTCAGCCGCCTCCCTCCCTTCATCAGCCTCCACATCAAACCTCACGCATATAGAGAGAGAGAGAGTGGCCGTGGGTGATTGAGGGCGCTGCAAGGAAGAGCTAGGGAAGCTTGTCGACGTTCATGGGTGGCTATAGGTGGCCGTTGAGGTGGCGGAAAGGTAAGCGTTCACCTCCCTTCTCTGTTTTCATTTCTGTCTGTCGGGTTTTTGGGAGGGTTATTCGTGTCTTGGTGAGGTTGCTGGTGGTTGGTGTCGGGGTAATGATAATGGGTGGTATAGGGCGAGTATAGTGGTGGTGGTTAGGGTGGTCATAGGTGGTTGTAGGGGCAGAGATTGGCGGCATCGACAGGGTGGTAGAAACGGGTTATTACATGGGTTTTCAGGGGAGTTTAGACAGGTGGGTTTTGGGTGGCACCACCGTGGACTAGGGGGAGGTCGAGACGGTGGTGCTGTGGGTCGGTGTTCGTAGGATGACGGAGAGCAAGGTCGTGGTGGTTGGCAGGGGTAAGGTTGTTGGCTGCGGTGGTGGTCAGGAGAGGAAATAGGGCGGTTGGTGATGCTCGGTGGTGAATCGCCGGGTTGGCGTACTGTTCGACTTCCGGCCGGCGCGATCGACCAGGGTGGGGTTGGTTGCCGGTGGTGGGGTTGAAGTGGGTAGCACGGCTGGTGGTGGACGCGGTGGTTCAGGCGATGTGTGGTGAGTTTGGGTGAGAGTGAAGGGCGTGTGTTTAGTCGGGTTGTATTCGTTTTCTTTATTATTTAAATTATCGTGTTTAGTAGTTAAATTAACTAAAGACGGGTTTTCATAATTTAATCGTTATATTTCGTAATGGGTCGTATTCTTAATTAATTAATCTAATCCCGAGTTATTTTAATAATTAAAGACGAGTTTAAGTCGGGTTGTGAGTTGTTCAATATTTGATTCGGGTTTTTCTTAATCGAATGATTCGTTTAATCTTTTAATTATCATATAGGTTATTTAATTTAATTCCCGAGACATTTAATAATTCAAGTCGGGTTTGAGTCGGGTTTGTTAAAAGAGAAAAGTTACTATATCGGGAAAGTTTCCATTTTAGGAAGTCCTATCATTAATAATCCTCTATGTTGGGAACGGGAATAGTTAAGTAATTGTTATCATTATTTTTCTTTCGTAGAACGATTTTGTGATGGAATATTATTGGACATCTCCCATTGACCGCTTAATCGCTTAATTGGATTTGCTGGCACTTTGAGGTAGGGAAATACACTTGACTTCTTATCGTGTTATTGAATTGTGTTGACTGGTTTGCGTTTCATATGGCCAATTCGTGAAAGTGACTTGATTCGTGGTTGTTGGTTACACTATGATTTGGTTGACTGAACTGTCCGTGTTGAGTATGATATCACAACATCGGGTAACTGGCATGATTTTTATGATTTATCAATTCAATGATTTACATATTGCATTGCATTAATTACTGTTGAGCATTCATATGCATTGGAGTTGGAGGATGGTGTGGTGGTGACGAGGTTGTTATACGATGTGATGTTGTGATAAGGCCCAGGCGGGTTCTGCAGGACCTGCCCTGGATAACCTCAGCTGTTGAGCTGGTATATCGACGACGGTCGATTGATATAGTCTGCCGGGGATCGGTATGGTCAAGGCGTCTTGGGATGTGTGTGATGGGGTTGTGATGGAGATGGAGGTGACGGAGGAGCATGCATATCATATTTTATTGTTTCATTGTTTTCCCTACTCGCCTTCGCGGTGACCACCCCGTATTCGTGTACGCCCGTGATGATCCAATTATTGGGGAGCAGATTGACAGTACTTCGTAGAGACTGTTGGGAGCTGGCCGGGAAGAGAGCTTGGATGACCGACTTAGTGCCTAGCCCACCTTAGTCTTATTAGTAGTTTTATCAGACTTTATCTTTTGGTCATATTTTTGGAGGCTTTGTTTTAATTCCGGTTGTAATCTCACTATAAACATTTTAATAAAGTACTTGTGTTTCTTTCCTTTGTAATCTCTTCGCCTCGGGTTTCGAGATGGTAACACCGTCATTTATCCGAGGAGTCCTAGTTCGGGCCCTTAAATAAATGGGGGTGTTCTGAAGCGGCATAGTACTCGGATTCAGAGTAGAATCTGCTACAACACTCTTTGGAACTCTTCCACCGACCGCCGCACCATTAAGAGTGAAGACGAACCCGGACTGAGATTTTGAATCATCTCGATCCGTTTGGAAGCTAGCATCTGCGTAACCGGTTGCGCATAGCTTAGTATCGCCTCCATAAGTCAATACCCAATCCTTAGTCCTCCGTAGGTACTTGAGGATATTTTTGATCGCTATCCAGTGTGTTTCACCTGGAGTCTTCTGGTACCGACTCGTCATACTCAATGCATATGCCACGTCTGGACGTGTGCATATCATGGCATACATGATCGATTCTATTGCAGATGCATAAGGAACACGACTCACGCGTTCAATCCCTTCAAGCGTCGTGGGTGACTGAGACTTGCTCAACTGCATCCGAGTCGTCATAGGAAGGTTCCCCTTCTTGGAGTTGGTCATGCTGAACCTCTCAAGAACCTTATCCAAATAAGACTCCTGACTAAGTGATAACGTCCGTCGTGATCTATCTCGGTAGATACGGATTCCCAAAATACGCTGTGCCTCACCCAGATCTTTCATCTGGAAATGGTTCTTCAACCATTCTTTAACCGAAGATAGGAGCGGAATGTCATTCCCAATCAAGAGTATGTCATCGACATACAATATCAAGAATACAATCTTGCTCCCACTCGACTTGATATATAGGCATGGTTCTTTGACCGATCGATTGAAACCATACTCTTTTATCACTTGGTCGAAATGATGATTCCAACTCCGAGAAGCTTGCTTAAGTCCATAAATGGAACGCTTAAGCTTGCATACCTTCTTAGGATGTTTAGGATCTATGAAACCTTCGGGTTTCACCATGTACAACTCTTCCTCCAAATAACCGTTTAAGAAGGCGGTTTTCACATCCATTTGCCAAATCTCATAATCATGAAATGCGGCAATCGCTAAGATTATCCGAATGGAACGTAGCATGACTACAGGTGCAAAAATTTCATCATAATGCAATCCTTGCACTTGAGTGAAACCTTTTGCCACAAGTCGTGCCTTATAGATATCTGGTTGCGCGTGTACAGAACGCTTTATTTTGTAAAGCCATTTGGACTGTAGAGGTTTTACCTTATTAGGTAAATCAACTAGATCCCATACGTTATTCTCATACATGGAGTCCATCTCGGATTGCATGGCTTCGAGCCATAGCTTTGAGTCGGAACAAGCCATAGCACCTTTATAGGTTGCGGGTTCATTACTTTCTAGAAGTAAAACGTCATTCTCCTCGACCATACCAATGTATATGTCCGGAGGATGAGAGTCTCTACCCGACCTCCTAGGTTCCTCAGGAATATAAACCGTATCATCAGTTGGAGGTACAGCTTCCTCCATCTGTTCTTCGGTTGTTGGTTCTGGAATCTCCGATAGCTCGAAGGTTCTATTACTCGTTTTGTTCTCGAGAAATTCTTTCTCTAAGAACGTCGCACTAGCCGCAACAAAAACTCGGATGTTCGGTAGGCGAGTAGAAGTAATGACCAAATGTTCCTTTTGGATAACCTATAAAGTATGTCTTGACCGATCGCGGGCCAAGCTTATCCTCGTGTCTCCACTTGACATAAGCCTCGCAGCCCCAAATCCGAATAAAGGACAAGTTAGGTACCGTTCCTTTCCACATTTCATATGGAGTCTTGTAGACAGCTTTAGACGGACTTCGGTTAAGTATAAGAGCAGCTGACAAAAGAGCATAACCCCATAATGAATCAGGCACTACGGTGTGACTCATCATGGATCGAACCATATCAAGTAAGGTTCGATTTCTCCGTTCGGACACACCATTCAATTGAGGTGTTCCAGGTGGAGTTAACTGCAAAACGATTCCACAGTCTTTCAGGTGTTGATCAAACTCATTTGAAAGATATTCGCCACACCGATCTGAACGAAGTGCTTTAATCTTTCTACCCAGTTGGTTCTGTACCCTATTCTGGTATTCCTTGAATTTCTCAAAGGACTCACTTTTATGCTTCATTAAGTAGACATATCCGTATCTACTCAAATCGTCCGTGAAAGTGATAAAATATCTATAACCATCTCTAGCGGTAATTGACATAGGTCCACATACGTCCGTATGTATGAGTCCTAATAGGTCACTAGTCCGCATTCCAACACCTTTGAAGGAAATTCGAGTCATCTTGCCAATGAGACATGATTCACACGTGCCATATGTAGAAAATCCGAATGAGGGAATAGTCCCATTATCGACGAGTTTCTTTACGCGTTTCTCATTTATGTGTCCCATTCGACAATGCCATAGATAGGTTTAATCTTTGTCACCAACCTTTAATTTCTTATTATTCATGTGTAATACTTCCGTGGTTTGATCTAAGATATAAATTCCATTCATGGAAACTGCTTTGCCATAAATCAATTCATTAAAAGAGAAAATACAACTATTATCCTTTATTGAAAATGTAAAACCGTCTTTAGCAAGTACGGAAACAGAAATAATATTCCTAGATAAACTGGGTACATAGTAACAGTTATTTAAAGATAACTCAAAACCACTAGGGAGTTGGATTAAATATGTTCCCTTCGAGGCAAAGAAAGCAACTCGTGCTCCATTCTCACTCGCAGTCCACATCACCTTTTTCGAGAGGTATGATGTTCTTTAGGCCCCGCAAATGATTACATAGATGAGAACCACAACCAAAGATCTAGTACCCAAGTTCCGAAACTTGCATGGTTAATCTCAATCATATGAATATAAGATGACATACCAACAGAACGACGCGGCTGCCTTGATGTCCTCACGGTAGACGGGACAGTTCCTCCTCCAATGTCCAGTCTTGTGACAATGGTGGCACTCTATGTCACCGCCCTTGCTCTTTGTCTTGCCCTGTGAGCCACTAGTCTCACCAGGCGCACTCTTACCGTTTCCTGGCTTCTTAAACTTTGGCTTACCTACAGCTAGGTCGCCATAAACCTTGCCCTTACCTTTACTCTTGTTGGGAATCGTGAGAACATCCTGCTTCATGCTCCCACTCAATTTCATATCCTTCTCGGTCTGTACGAGAAGGGAGTGTAGCTCATGAGGACTCTTTTTCAAGTCATTCATGTAGTAGTTTGCCCTAAAAAGGGCAAAACCATCGTGAAAAGAATGAAGCATTCGGTCAATGACAATGCTCTCACTGATTCTACAATTCAGTGACTCCAGTTTCTCGACATTCTCAATCATGTGAAGAATGTGTGGGCAAACCGGTTGGCCCTTCTGGAGTTTCGCATCAAAGAAGCGACAGGTATGCTCATATGTAACGATTCTCGGTGCCTTTGAAAACTCGTTAGTGAGCGTGGTGAAAATCTTGTTTGCACCTTGGGCAATGAAGCGTCTCTGCAAATTGGTTTCCATTGCAAAGATGAGTACGTTCTTTATTGCACCCGCTTCCATAACGAAATCACTATAAGCGAGTGATTCGTTGATTCCTGCATTTGGGCCTGGGTTGACCGGTATTGGCTCGATTAAATACCCGAGCTTACCGTCGCAGATGGCAGACATTCCGTAGTGCCGCCTCCCAGGTCCAAAAATTGGACCCATCATTCTTCAGTCGAGTGGACTGATTCATTTGGTCCATGAACATTTTAAGCCAGGACGAACGATCTAGTCTGGCACTAGGCATTGGGATTGCGTTATTTCCAGCCATTTGTTGTAACAGTATTATTGATAATAAGTGTGTTCTACACTGTGAAAGAAGAATAAAATAATAAGCATGCATCGTTTTATTTTAAGTCTAATGAACTAATGTCATAACGCGAAGACTCAAAAATATTTATACAATTGACCTCCCTGAAGAATTATATAAATGACCCCAAGACTCAATTTTCTGTAAATTGATAAGCTAACCTTTTAGCTAATTCTACCGTTAGAATTCCTGGTCGATAAATTTCTGTAAATTCTATCTATAGTCCATCATAATCACGAGAAACTCTTCGGACTATGATGTTGAGGTAAACTAAGTCAACACAACTACTTACCCAACGTAGAAGGGGTCATATTAGGCCTACCGACGAAGAAGGGACTCATAGATGTTTGCCCTTATAAAGACTAATCTCAATTTCCATTGTAGAGGAAGATCGCATCAACTATTTTTAATTCATTTTAAGTGAACTATAATCTAGCATGCGAGAATGATTTAAACTAAAGTGATGGCTTATAGACTGTGACATCTGCATGTCCATGAAAACTAACATACAACTATATTTGTCAATTTTCATGCATTTTAGTAGTAGGTGGTTTGGTTTTAGGGGGAATATGAAGCAATTACTAGCATGTGAATGAAAAACAATAAAATGAAAAACGTAAAAAAAACAGTAAAAGTCCTAGTGTGGCCTATCCTATCAAAATGAACAATAAATACAAGTTTGGAATCCATCCTTGGACCCGAGAAGCTTGTCTTGATGTTCCATCTTGATCCATGTAGCGGGAGTGAGCTTGAATCTTCATCTTTAGTCTTCTTTGAAATTACAATAAATAAAATTACATAATTGACCTATTAATTACATTCTAATTTCAAAAACCCAAAACTAAAATAAAGGAGATTCGAGATCTCATAATTACATAAAAACCATGTTTCCTTCATTACGAAAACATAATTGATAAGGCCACACTAAGTATTACAAATTACAACCGATTGCAAAATTAAATACGTAAATAAAATTCATTCATTCGATTCATTAAACATAATTAAAAGCATCATCTAAAATAAATTAAACATACATAATACAATACATTAATTATGTTGATTAATTTATCCAAACCACCTATTTAAATTAAATTAAGTGACAATTCCGCAATTTAATCACATTAATTTCATTTCAATCCATATTAAACTTATAATATGAATTCTATTCGTCAAAATTTTAAACCGCTTTAAAATAACTCGGTATCATTAAATTGTGAACCGATTCACAATAACTAATTGGCCAAAAATAAAAAAAAATAAAAACAAAAACCAATTAAAATTGGTTCGGCTGAAAAAAACAAATTTTTTTTTTTTTTAATTTTTAGCAACCTTACGGTTGATCATAAAAAACAGCCCCTTCCCCTTATTTTTTTTTATACGGCAATTAGAAAAGAGGAAAAAAAAACTTTCCATAATTTTTCTTTTAGGGAAAAACAAAACTTTCCTTCTTTTCTTTTTCTGATTCGATAATAATAAAGAATAACCTAAAATCAGTTTTTTTGTTCTCACGGAAACCAAAAAAAAATTTGAGCCGTCAAAAAATTTCCTTTTACGGCATAAAGCCCTAAAACAAAATTGATGAAGAACAAAGTTTACAGTTGCTAATAGAACATGGTTTAGCAAATGGATTAACAAGCATGATTAATCTTTAATGCTAAAACTATATAGCAAAAACAAGTTCTTGTATCAATGACATGATGATACTATATCTATTCTAACTTAATCTGCATTAAATCAAAATTCGCCAATTCTTCATATGATAATTTTAACCGATTAAAACAAAAATATGATCAAAAGAAATTGGATATAAATCATCAAACAAAAGGAAAAACAAGCAAAAAAAAAAAACAGGCCGTAAAAAAATTATCTCGGCCAAAAATTTTAACCGGAAAAAAAAAATAAAAAAAACCCTAATTTATATACTCGAAAATTAGGTTATGAGTTTACATACAATTTTATGATAATCATCAAAATTAAAATCGTCGCCTAGTGCTCTGATACCACTTGTGGGAAATAAATTTGTATACTTCCCTTAAACTAGAAGGATTATAACGATTTAATAAAGATGATCTAAGGTCATAAAATAAAATACATAAACATAAGTAAAAAGATTTAGAATTAACCTTCGGTCCTAGCAAATATGGCCTAAGAACAATATCAAAATTGATATTCGCCTATTAGTTGCACCCAAAACGATCTGAGATATGCCCTTTGATTATGCTAGAAATCAATCTAAAATTTTCTGTAAAATTTAATTGTCTTTGTGTCCTTGTGATGAGAAAGAGGAGGCTTGGTCAAGAAAAAGCATTAGGGTAGAAATAATTCTCTCCCTTTCTTTTATATAGACCGAATTACCAAATTAATTAGGAAAGATATTACTCTCCTAATATTCGGCCAATGTTGACCGAAATAAGGAATAAAATTTCCTTATTTTTGGTCTTTTCAAAAATATATAATATGTGTTGAATTGTCATCTAGTGAGGATCGAACCCATGACCTCTTGGTATGTGTACCCTCACTATTACCACTATGACACATTCAACTTGTTGATATTAAATACAACTGATTATATTTAATTACGAATTAACAGATTAATTCGTCCAAACTAACCTTATATATATTAAACTAAATATAACTTATTATATTTAATTTACGAATTGACAGTTAATTCGTCTAATCTTAATATTGTTTAATTTTCATTAACTAATTATCTCATCAACACATTGACTAACTTTTTAGTCATTTTGGGCATCAATGTAATTATATTTCTATAACCACATTTCTCAAACACGTCCTATAGGTGTGACCTTTAGAGACCAGTTGATCACCGCCATCTGTATGATAATAACGTCAAGCTTTCTAGCAAGCCAACCGTTATTAGGTAAACGTTAATCAACTGATTAAATATACGAAGTATACCCTTGTGAACCTGTAAGAGATTTACAAATGTTATCACACTAATTTGTGGAGGACACGAGCTCCAACACTTATTACAACTTAAATAAAATACGGTCTTAAATTAAATTACAAAACTCGCAGTGGAAAATACATGTAACTAAGTCTTTATTACATCTTCTATAAAAGTCGTGAAGGTCTCTATCTTTGACTCATCAGTCCACTCATCCAAATCTGTAACCTGCCAATCAAACGGCTCCCTAAAATTATGATCATCACAAGTGTTTACCGAAAACACGTCAACCCAACGGTTGAGTAGAAATAGCTAAACAAATACAATAAATGAATACAAGACAATATTAAATGCAAATGAAATGCATGCTCATGATCATCCTCCAAGGCTCCCGTTCATCCCGCCAATCCCTGGCCGGGGTAATCTCAATAACATCCCAGAGACAAGTTCTGCAGAACCAGCCTGGGGAAACCAATGCAAGTGCTCATAATATGAAATGCAAACAATTGAGCTATACAACATTCTAACCATCTCAAACACAAGGCTGAGGAAACTAATAGTATAATTCATCTCAGACACGAGCTGAGGTAGTCAATAATCAAATCATCTCAATTCAACCAACCAACAATTATATATTATCCATCACAATTCCAATTAATTCAACCAATACAATCAGCTAAGATCATTCAAGTAAACAATAAAATGATTGAGTAACTATCCTACCTCAATAGCAAGCACACGAACCAAGTAGTAATAATATTACCGTCTCACAAGCTCGATACCTAAATAAATAAATAATAATAATAATAATAATAATAAACAATAATTACATTCTAATAATAATTTAATATATAAACTAATTAATTAATTAAATCCGGGTTAATAAGTTACTAACTAATTATCCCAAGTCATCTTAACTAAACTTGATTAAATTCTCTACTCAATGAACAAATAAATTAAACCCGACTCTGAAACAATCCCACACAACCCAAGCCTTCAACCCATTTTTTCCACATGACCCGATACCCACAACCAAGTCAGGCTGTGGCAGCCACCAACTCTGCCACGTCTGACCACCCAACACCAAACCACCACGCTCAACCACACATGACCACCACAGCCTACCACGACGCCACAACCATCAAGCCCACACCAAGGTAACACCTTCCTCCTTCAAACTCCACTCGAACCCACCACCAAGCCTCACCTAAACCGTGACCATCACCACCTCTCACCTCACCTATAACCCGTCACCATCTGCACGACCACCACTCTCAACACCACCTACATCCTACCTCCTCTCTTGACACAACCACAACACCTAACAACAATACCGAAAACCCTCATTTCTTCTTCACCAGCCAATCACCACAACGGAACCAGTAGCAGCACTACCACAACCTCTCACAGCCAACGCACCTACCTGTTAGGTCCATATACCTATTATTATAATCCTCTAATAGTGAACTAATTAACTTCTTAATTATTTTTTCTTTAGATCTAGTGCATGCATAACAAAATAAGAGATTTATGAGGAAAAACAATGTCCCTTACATTGTATATAGGTTCGAAATATAGGTCACAAATAAGGTCACCTTCCTTATTTGTTCTTGAGCTTAATATGTTGGATGACCCTCCAAAAATCCCAAAGTAGAAATCCTCCTTAGATTGCACCAAAGACTAATCCCTTAAACTAGTATATTAATTAACTAGATTAATATAATAGTACCCTTAAAATTAATTCTAATATTATCACTATTACTACACTAGTAATTTAATATTGTTATTAGAATTTAAGAAAAAAATTCTTGTTTTCTAAAACTTGGTTTTAGGGAGATGTAGGAGAGAAGTAGTGTTTTGCATGTATTATGAATGATAGTGTAAGAATGATAAGATGAAAGAACCAAAACTACTCTAATATGAGTAGTATGGCCGGCTAGCTAGAGGCCAAAGGAAGGCATCTTGCTTTCCCTTTTTTCTCTTATCAATATTATAGGTGTAATGCTATATTATGTAGGTGTTATTATTTAAACATTATCACATAAAATAGTATCACCCACTAACACCTTCCACCTCCATTATTTCGGTCCATATGTATAAAATAGACTACCATTTTATTTTGTCAATTTGTCATTTGTCACGCTATTGTCACATGTAGTATGTTACATGTTATTAATTAATTTAATGCATATTTATCACATAAATATCATTTTATAAATTAATTAAATTACATACAACAAATTGACTAGTGATACTTGATCACATAAATAAAATGGGTCATATAATTATAATTCACAACATCTTGTAATTATAATTAACCATTCATTCTTATCTCTATTGTTTCTTAAACAATAAACAATTTTAGTAATAAAGTATTTCAATTACTAAAATAAATCTTATTTAATCTCATTACAATAAGATATCAATATCCTCTCTCACAAATGAATTGTTCAATTTTAAGGAATTGATCACCTTGTATCGTCATACAATTAATCAATTTATCTATTAAGGGAATTGTCCATTAGGTGTGACCTTAAGGGATCAACTGATCACCACCATCAAACGACAGTAATGTCTAACTCTAGCTAGCTGATCATTACTGATAAATGTTGATCAGTTGGCTATATAAATGAATCATCCCTTACGTATTCTTAACATGAGATTTAATTGTGATATTTAATCATGTGATCGCACTATTGTTGAGGACACATATTCAAACAATCTCCCACATGTCCGAGACATGTGTGCGTCACCTATTCTCTTGTCCTATTACAATCTCCCACTCAGTGCAAGGTGTCTCGTAGGTCGTACTTGCACTTGATCATATCTTGAGTGGTTTCCTCGATCTGGAGTATAACTGTCTGACCGGAATTATCTACCATAGATACCTTCCAAGCGTGGCCACGTATTTCCAGTTCACTACTCCTCAAGTGGCCTTGAGATTTCAAACAACCCTGAGAAGGGGTGGACAATTCCTATCGAACTATTCCTTTTGTTCAGCCACAGTTCATCATAACCCAAAATATACCCATTTGACCTCATTTACGACCGTCTAGAGCATAAATCTAAGCCAATCAGAAATTTGTGCCAACTTGGGCGAATAGTCTCTAGTCAAAATAATTGACTCATAAGAATACTATAGCAGCTCTTGCCACGACCAGGCTTTATGAATTACCAGAACTCTATAAGCGATCCACGCCCGAGTGTCCCATACAGTCTGCCTATGTGATCAACTAGTCATCCCATATGACTCTATAACACTTGAACTTGCCATCAATCGCATCACACTCTAGTCACTTTGAGACGTCACCTCATATAAGTAACTAGGGGCGAATACCATGTCAATCCAGTTCACTTTAATGGGGTTCAGTTTGTCTCTACAACCCATTTGGATATAACAAAGTAATGGGTGACTTTAATAAAACTCAAACGATAACTTGTGATAAAGTCTTTGGTAGAGTAATCTACTCTCATTCCCTACGTTGACCATCCTATCACAATTTACTTAGATTCCTATTGTAGAATTTGCAATGCGCGAAACTGGTCCGACTCACTTGGAGTATAATTTTCGGTTACTTGTCGTTAGGAGCACCTAGACCAAAACAATATTTATAACTTCACAAACAACTCTACTATCAGTAAAGAGGCAAGTAAAGGTCGGTTCCCAAGGGACGGGTAATGATGTAGGATTTCCGATTGCAAGTAGCGGTGTCTAGGGGTGTCACGATTTGGGTTGAGATAAGAAGATCACTAAACTAAATAGCAATAAAAGTAAACAAGCAAGATGATTAAAATGAGATGTAAACAATTGATAAAAAGCACTAGGGTGTCATGGGGTCATAGGGGATTCATGGGAATTGATCATACAAACATATTCTCAAATTATAAGCAAGCAATTATTGTTGTGATGGATCGAGTTGGTTTATATCTTACAATCCTAGGAAGGTTTGGGTCCCGAAGCAGAATCGATTAGATTGTACAACACCTACAAGTCCACTTAATCCTCCCTCCTTAACTATATGCATGGTCTAATGAGACTCGAGTTGGTTTATGTCTTACAAGTCTCATTGAAAAGGTAAGTGATGGGTAAAAAATGCAAGGATTCATAGGCTCGCATTTTATCAAACATAACATGTGCATAAGTTGAGATCACAACAAGCAAGCAAATAAATTATGAAAATATATTAAATTAAGCATGAATCATCCCCCATGTTGGTTTCCCCTAATTACCCATTAACCGTAGTTAAGGAAACTACTCACTCATTATCAAGTTTAACATGTAAACAAGGTTGTCAATAACATTAACAAAGCAAAACATGATGAACAAGTAAGAAAGATTAACAATAATTAAAAAGGGATTAAGAGAATTATACCTACTAATGATTCCAAAATAAAGCAAAGAATAATAGAAGTACTTGATGAATGATTGGAAGGTTGTCAAGCTCCCAATAATAACACAAATAATCTTCAATTACCCAAAATAAAAGATGAACAAAAGAGAAACTAAGGAAATGAGATTTGTATTAATATTTGATTAGAAGTTGATTACAAGATTAAGAAGAGATTAGAATGATATAAACTACACTAAAGATTGATAAGAAGAACATTCTCAATCTAATTAGACTAATGGGGTATTTATAGTGGGGATTAGGTACACAAATTAGGGTTTACTAAGGGCTTAAATGACGATTAAGTCCTTGAGGAATCGCTCCTCTCAGAAAAGATGCGAGTCTCCTTTTTGCCGGTCTTTCATAAATATGCGCATCTTTCATGGAGGAAAGAAGAGGACGTGTGGGCCTGTAAGAGAATCCGAGCGTCCAAGGGGTCGGGACGGGTGGATTTCGTGGTGGCTGGACGGGCGGATTGGTACGCTGGACGAGCGGATTGTGGCGTTGTTGGACGGGCGTCCCTCTGGCAAAGACGCTCGTATTTCCGAAGTGTTGGACGAGCGTCTTGCCTTGTGGGACGGGCGGATTGTGTTCCAGCCTTCTTTTCTTCATTTCTTCCTCTCTTCTTCCCATAATCCTCCGGGATTTAGTCGGGGATGCAAGGATTTCTTCATCATTGCCCATCTACTATATGTACAAAGGCCTTCTAGTCTTGTCTTCTTTTTGATGCTTGGTCATTAGATTCGATCAATTTAGCTCTATTTTGCCATGAAAATGCAAGGTTTGCACTCCTCTCCTACCAAGGGAACAAAACCTCAATGAATATGCAAAACAAAGGACTAAAGATAGTAAATGACCCAAATATGCACTAAAAAGCATAGGAACGAGGCTAATTCGGGGACTAAATATGCTCAAATAATGGTCACATCAAATATCCCCAAACCGAACCTTTACTCGTCCCGAGTAAAGAGGTGACAAAACTATGGCCCTTATTTAAACTATCCTACTAATATAGCCAATATGAGACAATTAGCGGGTCTCACTCCGCCCCTTCAACTCACAATAAGACAACCATGAGGTAGGATGCCTTCTTGCAAGGCAAGGTGGGTCTTGCCAAAATGGCGACACATCCAATCATTAGAGAACACAAAATCAAGTAATGGATGCATCTACAAAAGAATAGCTACTTTCCTCATCTAAGTGGCGGAAATTATCTACAAGGGAAGCAATTCAAGGGTACACACTCCTTCATAGATGCAATTTCTTCAAACTACTAAGCCTAGAAGGATACCAATTAATCACCTCCAAGTTGTGTCAAGCTAAGGTACCTTTGTCCTCAATCATTAAATTCTTTTGTCAAGAATAGACTCCCTATGGTGTTAGAAACACTGGAGGATCGCGGAATTCCTCTTCTTCCCTAGATAAGAAGAAGGGTCGTCCCCTCTCTACCATGCACAAAAATGGATACGATGGATAAAGGGATCGATAGTATTTGAGTTTCATTTGGGAGTTTGCTTTGTTTTTTGTTTTTCCCCCCAATTTCTTGTGGCATATAACATTGAGAACAATTTCTTGCCATTTCTTTTGATTTTTGGCATTCCAATACTTGACAACTTTTCAACTTTTTGCATTTTTTGAACATTTTGAAAGTCACCCCAATTAGTAATGAGGGTGCCTTATATTTGTAGCATAGTAGTTTTCATTTTTGACACTCCTCTTTCCTTTTGATGCATTTTGCAAACTTTTTCTTTTATTTTCTTTTCATTTCTTGAACTCAAATTTTGAACAATTTCTTTTTGTGCCCATTCCCTTTGATGACAAAAATATCGTAGAACATGATGAATGATGGTTGCATGGTTTCAAGGGTCACCTTGGAATAAATGGTAGCCAAGGAGTTATCACACCACAAGGTACTCTTGACTAGACCTTAATCCATGGGTCAAAGGATACTAGCATGACACATCCTAGGGTGTTTTACGAGTATTCTAACAAGCAAAGTCTTAAGAAGAAAAAGTATCTACAAGGGCCTATATACACTTGTCAAGCTTCTCAAGTAGACGGTTTCACAAAATGTTTCTAACATGCAAACTACATGCCATGATGCAACTAACATTTATACATCCTAATACATATGATTCTACCAAGTAGTATGCCAAATAATCTAAATGCATTCCAAAATTCACATTATTTATACCGCATCAATAAAAATAAAGCCACGTAGTCATTAACATAGAGAGGAAAAAGGATATTGGAAAGATCATACCATGCGGTCTTCAATATCCTCATGTCTCGGATGTGGCGTAGTCAATCAGTGTAAACAAGGATGAACAAACATAATATATACAAAGCAATATATACAAGACTACACTATAAAGGAAATGAACATGTTTTTGAATTTTTGAATTTTTCAATTTTTTTGGATTTTTGAATAAAAGTCAAGTTAGAATTTCCCATCCCCACACTAGTATGGGCATTGTCCTCAATGGCCAATACGATAGGAAATTATGCAAGCATTGTGCATGATTTCTAAACTAAATGCAAACTATACTAAGCTACACTACATGATGCATGGGTTTTTGTTATGGCAGAGAGCGTAATTTAAATTACCTCCCGATGCATATGCATGGACTTCCCCAAACCAAAATAGACATTATTTCTATTGTCTTGAATTTCGGGGTAGTTCATGCACGGAATGCAATGCATGAAACTACAAATTGTCATTTTGGATTTTACAAATTGGGAACAATAAAAATGAACACCTTAATGAAGCCAAGGTGTTAGTCCTCCATGTTGCTAGGACTCCACAAACAAATGATCAAAATACAATAAAGAAAATAAAAGAAGTAGACAAACCATAAGAGGGGTGAAAGAATGTAGGAGCCTCCAAGGCTTACTAATCCTCCATCATATCATCATTATCATCATCTTCCTCCATAGATGTGGAATCATTTCCACTCCCACTTTCACTTTCTTGCTCTTCCTCACTTTCTTCTTCCTCTTCTTGAGCTTCTTCTTCTTGAATATTCTCTTGAACCTCTTCTTCTTCACCTTCTTCATCAACACCCTCATCAACATTCTCCTCTCCACCCGGTCTTCCACCTCTAGAGGTGCTAGGAAAGAAAACTTCCCTATCCGCCCAACTAGGCAAATGACATGATGGATCAAGAAGTCATTGCCTAGCTAGATGTAGGAGGGGCGGATATTGGGCCTTGTAAGCATCCACTCTATCATTGTAAGCTTGCTTGTGGATTTCCCTCATGAGTAGAGTCATGTAATCACTTCCTACCTCGATATCCTTGGGTTTGAACTCGTGATACTCAAATGGGTAGGGTGGTGTGACAATGGAGGAGGAGGGCTCATCAATCTCGCCTCTTTGTTGTCGAATAATATACTCGGTTTCCTCGGAGTGTGGAAGAAGGTAGTTTGGCCGGTGAACACTCAATCGACAAATCTTAGAAGGCAAAGTGAAAGATCTAGCTTCATTGGTTAACCACTCATATTTGGTGTCAACAGGATCATGCTTGACCCACTTAAACTTCTGAATCATGGTGTCCATATCAATGAGTTGACCTCCTTTAACCGCCACATAAGTGTTGTCTTTGTTGAAATTTGGGTTAAAGTGCTTGGCCAAATAGGTAACTAGTCCTCCATTTACAATAAAAGCGGTGCCTTCTTTACCACAATTGACATTAAGCCATCGTTCAACCAAAAGTCTTAGAGCATTATATGGCTTAGTACATTCCCTTTCTATGTTCAAGGCCGACTCAAGAAGAACAAAATCGAGCTTGGTAAGATGATTAGTGCCATTTCTTGCTATTAAAGTATTCCCAATGACCTTATACCACACTCTAATGCCCAGATGGTGGACTAATAGAGCGTTTAAATCATGAAAGCGCACAAATTGTTTTCCGAAAATTGCCTCCCAAAGAGGAGCGGGGTCATACTTGTCGGGGACCTTTTCATAGTACGGGGTATCACTAAGGCCTAAAATCTTACTCAATTCACCAAAAGAGATGCGTCTAGCAACATTTGCAAGACGAAACTCGATGTGGGTTCTAGCTTCCACCCTTGTGACTTTCAAGGAACTCAAAAATTCCAAGGTGAGGGTAGGGTATGTCAATTCTTTCATGGTAAACAATTTACCCAATCCCATAGCCTCAAAGAAGGTTTTGTTTTGTTCAAGAACACCCAACTTTGTCAAAGCATCTTCACAAAAAAATTTTGTTGGCATAATGGTCTTCTTAGCAAAGAGAACAAATTTATCCCTATGAGAGTCGGAAGTGAAAATTACCTCCGGATAATTGGATAATTGCTCAATGACCGGATTTGTTGATGTTGTAGCTTCCCTAGGAGGACCTTGTTGAACCTCCAATATTGCCTCATGAACTACCAATGCCTTTGACAATAATTTTGCTTGAAGAGTTTGTTGCCTTTTTGAAAGTGTCTTATTTGGGGGTGCCTTGTTATCTCCTTTAGTTCTTGCCATTCTTGATTACACCAAAGAGAGATTGAAATCTTCAATTTTTTGTTATGCCCAAATCGATTTAAGATGAAAGAATGTTGCTTTGTATCTTTAAAATGGACTCAAAGTTTGAAGATTTTGGTGTTTAAATCAATTGTTGTTGTAAAAGGAGTGATTAATTTTTGTTATGAGGAAGTTTGGATTTGATTTTGTTGAATTTGGTTGAGGAAATTTGGTTTTGTTGATGTAGAGGATGAGGGTTTTTTGGGTTTTTGGGTTTTGGGTAGTGTTTGAATATAGAAGAAATTAAAATGAATGAGGGAAAGGGGTTTTAAAAGACCCGTTAATTTTGAAATAGCAGCAGGGGACGAGCAGATTGCATTCTGGGACGCTCGGATTCTTCGTTTTTACCTCAGGAAATGACGCCACAAGATGAGCGTCTTTCTGGAAAGACGAGACGATACTCAATTGGGACTCTCTGATTCTTTGGAAGATGATCGGATTCTGTTACAGGGTGATTCTTTAAAATTCAACAGCAGAAAGACGAGCGTCTTCTCTGTAAGATGAGCGTCTTGTATCAGACGAGCGGATCTCAATTGGGACGCTCGGATTCTGTGACAGACCATTTTTTTTGAATTCCACAGCTCTGCGAGACGGGCGTCTGGTAACATTGGACGCTCGGATTCTTCAAGACGAGCGGATTCTCTTCTTGGCCGCTCGGATTCCTCCTTGTCCACACGGATTCAGGTCCATCCGCGGGTACTGCATAACCCGTAACATTTTCATTCTTTAATTCTCGTGTTCTTCATTGTGGGGGCACTACAAAGGCATGAATAGCTTAGGCAATTGCTATCCCCACACTAAGTCAAAGCACTACACATCAATAAAATCATAAGTCCCTCCCTCACTTCTCTCAAAATGATGAATATATTGATCAAGGCACAAAAATATAAATCCAAAAATGACAAAAATGCAATGTAAAAATTGAAATGCAAGTTGGGGAATTATAATATTTACAAATGGTGGTTTAGGGAGGACTCCACCAGACTCTCATCCAATGTGAGATGTCAAGGGGGCATGTTCAAGGTGTTGTTGATGTTACTCAACACCTTGAAGAAGTAGTCGAAAGCTTGTTCATTGTCATGATAGAGGTCCTCAATAGATCTTTGCACTTGTTGTTCTCCATGATGGTCATGGTTCATAGCATTACCAATGTAGGAATTAAATATCCCTTCGAGCTCATCATCCCAAAGTCCGCAAACTTCGTTTACTTGATCATTGAAAATTTCTTGAGTTGATAGAGACAACTCTCCTTCTTTCTTGTTTTGGCCAATGAGGCCATCTTCTTCACTTGTCATGGGTGAGCTTTTCAAGCTCTCTTTGTTGCTATTCTCTTGCTATTTTTATGGAGCATCATCAACTTTCTTTTTCCATTGGAATTCCGACTTCTTCATATCATCCTTCCGGCTATAGTGCTAAACCATAAAGCATGGTTCTTGTAAACGGGGATCTCTCATGGTCTTGTCAAGATTGAAAGTTATGGTCTCGTCTCCCACTTCTAGAGTAAGCTCTCCATGCTTCACATCTATCACCGCACCCGCGGTGTGCATGAAAGGTCTACCGAGGATGATCGGAATATTGGAGTCTTCTTCCATGTCAACGATGACAAAGTCCACCGGGATGAAGAATTTGCCGATTCTCACGGGAACATCTTCACATATCCCTAATGGTGTCTTTGTCGATTTATCGGCCATTTGGAGTGTGATGTTGGTACATTTAAGCTCTCCCATGCCTAGCCTTTTACTAACCGCATACGGCATAACACTCACGCTTGCTCCTAGATCACATAAAGCCTTGTTGATCGTGGTGTCGCCAATGGTACACGGTATTGAGAAGCTTCCAGGGTTTTTAAGTTTCGGAGGTGAACTCTCTTGAAGGAACACTACTAACCTTAGTGAAGGCGATAGTTTCAAGCTTCCGGATCGACTTCTTTTTCGTAAGGATGTCCTTCATGTACTTTGCATAGGCCGGCACGTGATTGATTAATTCTGTGAAAGGAATCGAGACTTCCAAATTCTTCACAATTTCCATAAATTTTCGAAGATGGTCATCAAACTTAGGCTTAGCTTGACGACTTGGGAATGGAAGTCTAATCACAATGGGCTCTTTCTCCTTGGCCTTCTCTTCACTTTTTCTTTGAGACTTCTTCTTTTGTTGGTTCTCCTTCCTTAGAGTTTTACACGACTACTTCTTTGTCACTAACTTCCACTACTTCATCCTCAACTTGCTTCTTTGGTCCTTCATACCTCGTACCACTCCTCAAGTGAATGGCACTAACCGTTTCATGTCTTGGGGGAGTACCTTGAGGTGGTAATTGCCCCTTTTGTCATTGAGAGTTTGAAGATGCTAGTTGGGTCAATTAAGTTTCCAACATTTTTGTGTGGGCTAGGATGTTGTTGATGGTGATGTCCTTTGCTTCGCTATCCTTTTGCATTTAAGTGAAAAACTGTTGTTGATTCTTTTGCATTTGGAGGACCGTTTTTTTAACATCAAAACTGGTCGTTTTGTTGATTGTATGGAGTTTGATTTTGGTAACCTTGGTTTTGGTTGAAAAAGGGTCCTTGATTTTGGTTTCTCATGGGAGGTGGGGTGTATGTTTGTTGAGGGTTTTGAACATTTTGGCTTTTGTATGACAGATTTGGGTTAAATTTGGTGTTTTTATTGTAATAGTTGGAATAAGGGGTACCACTCTTGTATGCTTAAAAAGCATTCACTTGTTCATTTTTTCCCCTACACTCACTTTGGTCATGTCCCAAAGTTCCACAGTTCTCACATATCCCACTTGGGATTGATGAAGATGCTACCATGGCATTAACATGGTGCTTTGGTGATTTTGAGGCTTTTCAAGTTTAGCCATAGCCTTTTCAAATTTCAAGTTAATGGTATCAATATGAGCACTAAGTTGAGCACCCAATTGAGTAATAGAGTCCACTTCATGCTTTCCTCCTCTAGTAGCCTTGCGAGGTCTAGTATATTGTGAATTATGGACCGCCATTTCCTCAATCTTGTTCCAAGTTTGATTATCGTCAACTTCGGTGAACATACCATTTGATCCCATGTTGAGAATGTTTCTTGAGTCTTCATAAAGACCATTCCATAATTGTTGTACCAAGAACCACTCGCTAAGTCCATGATGAGGACATGAGCGGCAAATTCCTTTGAACCGCTCCCAAGCTTCATACAAAGATTCTTCATCCCTTTGCTTAAAACCCGTAATTTGAGCTCTTAGCATGTTAGTCTTTTCCTGAGGGTAGAATTTTTTGTAGAAAGCTAGAGCTAACTTCTTCCAATAATCAATTCCAAAAGTAGCCTTATCAAGGCCTTTCAACCATTGTTTTGCGGTGCCGATTAGAGAAAAAGGAAATAAGACCCATCGAATTTGGTCTTGAGTCACACCGGTTTGTGAAATCGCATCACAATAGTCACAAAAAGTCTCCATGTGAGAGTGAGGGTCTTCACTAGGCATCTCCCCAAATTGGCTTCTTTCGACTAATTGGATAAATGCGGATTTAGCAATGAAATTTCCGGTCAAGTGTTGTGGTGTGGGAGTACCATTGGGTAGGTTCTCCTCGGTTGGTATGGAATGTGATGAAAATTTAGCCATTGTGGGTTGATTTTGTGTTGGATTTGGTGTTGGGTTCTCCTTACCTTCTCTTGCAAAAGGGTTGATGAACTCAATAGTATTTGGTTGAATATCTACAACCTCACCAATACCTCTCAAAGTACCTCTAGCAAGTCTTCTATTGTTTGTCAAAGTCCTTTCAATTTCGTGATCAATGAGTAACAAGTTACCTTGTGATCTTCTAGACATGCAAAATATCAAACAACTTGAAAACAATTAGAACAAACCTTGTGGAGTTTTACTTCCCCAAGGCAAAGAAAGATACAACTAATAACAATCTAAGAAAATCAAATCAAGTTAACACCGTCCCCGGCAACGGCGCCATTTTTGGTCGGACTCACTTGGAGCTTAATTTTCGGGTACTTGTCGTTAGGAGCACCTAGACCAAAACAATATTTATAACTTCACAAACAACCCTACTATTAGTAAAGAGGCAAGTAAAGGTCGGATCCCAAGGGACGGGTATTGATGTAGGATTTACGATTGCAAGTAGCAGTGTCTAGGGGTGTCACGATTTGGGTTGAGATAAGAAGATCACTAAACTAAATAGCAATAAAAGTAAACAAGCAAGATGATTAAAATGAGATGTAAACAATTGATAAAAAGCACAAGGGTGTCATTGTTGGGAAATGTGTCCACAACAATAGTGCGATCACATGATTTAAATATCATTATTAAATCTCATTTTAAGAATACATGTGGGATGTAATATTTACAGTCAACTGGTCCACATATATCGGTAATGATTGGCTGACTAGAGCTTGACATTACTGTCATGCGACGGTGGTGATCAGTTGATCCCCTTAGGTCATACCTATAGGGAAATACCCTTAATTGATTATTTAATTAATCGTATACCGATACGAGTTAATTAAATTGCTTAAAATTGAAGGATGATTTTGTGAGTATAATTAACGTATCTTATTGTAATATGATTAAATGAGACACGGTCTAAGTAATCGAATTGTTTTATTACTTAGATGAAATTATTGTTTACAGAAACAATTGAAACGGAATGAATAAATTATTATAAATACAGAATGTTGTAGTTTATAATTTGGAAACACTTTTGGTACAAGTAATTACGAATTACTAGTCGATTTTGTATATGACATATTTTATGAGTATGTTGATTTTTAATATGTTAAAAATACATTACAATTTCACATGTCAAGTTATATGTCACATATGTCACAATTGACAAATGACAAAATAAAATGGACCATCCATTTTATAATGAAAGTGCTTAAAATTATGGAGGGAGTTAGTGGAGAAATTGTGTTAATTGTTTAAGTGGAAAACACAATGATGGAAGCTAACAAGTAGCCATGCAAACCTCAGCTTTTGAGAAGAGCAAAAATAAAAAGCATTGGGCATACTACCCAAGGCTATTATTTCGGCCAACCATAGAAGAAAAGAAAAGAGTTTTTCTTTTCAATTTTATTCATTCATTCATTCAAGCATATAATTTTCTAGAGTAAGAAAAGAAATATGCTCTCTACATCTTATGAGATTTCTAGAGAAATAAACCACACAAAATACTCCCTCTTGACCGAAATTTTCAAGAGAAAAATACAATCTATTTTGTGTCAATTTTATAGTAAAACTAATATTATTACTAGATCTAAATAATATTGGTTATTATGAGTTTTCCTTGGGTATATGCTTTTGGGAGGGATTCTATATTTGAATCCTTGTTCTTCCATTTGGAGAGCTCAAGAACAAGAGAGAAGGAGAACTCTCTTGTGCCCTATTGATCCGAAAATCACAATGTAAGATGATGATTTCTTCTTTATATTGTTTATTTGTTTGCATGCATAAGATCACTTATTAATTTTATGACAAATTAAATTAAAACATATATGAATATGTTAGTATATAGATCTACTTTTCCTTCAATCGGTATCAAGAGCCTTGGTTGTTTGCATGCAAATCGGTTAAAAGTTTTTCCGAGTTATAAAGATTAACATATAAAACTTGTATAATTTGTGTTATTATGATATATCACAAAATTAATTTTTGCATGTTAAAGTTTATGATCCTAAAATGTATTTAGGATATTTTGGTTAATTTATGGATTTTATTGTTCATTTTATATAATATTGGCATTAAAATGTGATTTTTATGATAAAAATGTCATTTTTGGACGAAAATTAGCTAAACTTCGAATTTACCAGTGGTTTTTGGATATGTTTTCACATATATTATTTTTAGATGATCTGGAAATTTTCATAATTTTATGAGTTCTTATGCTCGGAAAATGGATTTTTCATGATAAAAATCGGATTTAAGTGAAAAATAGGTTAATATGAGATAAATTTCGAATCTGGTCATAGAAATTTAGTATGTTGTCACATGCAATTTTACAAGATGTGTGTAAAATAATAGGCTATATTGAAGTCTTTGTGCATGATTTATGGATTTTTGATGAAAAATAGCATAAATAGTGACATTATTAGTGAAAAATTAATAAAACATAATCTATGACTAAGGAAAAACGTCACATGTTGCATTTTATTGTCTTTTTCAGATATAAAATTGAAAAGTTGATGAATATAATTTTTCTTATGTTTTTATGATTATTTTGTTAAAAAACCGATAAACCGCAACATTGTTTTTCCGGAAAAATTTCGAAATTTTTAACCTAAGTTTTGAACATTATGAGTGTCATGGTATTTTTCCAGAATGTTTATGAGTTTAAATTTCAAATTTCAAATTTATTTGAAATTTTGTGATTTATTTGAAGTTTATAGCATTTTTATTGTAATTTTTGGTCCATTAATGAACAATTTTAGAAATATGAGTTAATTATGGTCAAATAATTAGTGAAGACTAAATTTTGAGTCCTAATAGGTTAGGGTAATTAACTTATGCATAAATATGAATTTATGTAATTTTTGTGATTATAAAATGTTGAATCACGCAAATCCGTAAAAATCGAGTAATATACGATATTGGCTAATTAAAGGCGATTTAGCATAAAATTGGGCATGTTCATACATATTATAATGCTGCATTTTCTTTATGATTGTCATAATTTTATTTATGTAATTTTTACTTAGTATGGCCTTAGTTTTTAATTGGTATTACCCGAAATGTATGGGAATATCGATTCGGTTCTAATTTTATTGTGATCTCGTATCACCGTCTTGTAATTTAATAGATTTATTTTATTATAGTTACAAATGTATAATAGGAAATTATGTAATTTATTATGTAATTTTATTCATCTCGGAGTTCCCAAAGACGGATTTCTTCAAGATGGCGATACATAAAGACGGTGTTACCTCGAGATGCGTGCCACAACCGAAGTTCAAGGGACCAATGGAGTTGGTTTCCGAATATGTAATAGTTAATTAGATTTTCTATTTTAGGAAGGCCATTCTAGGATTTAATTTATGCTTTGCATTTTATTTATATGTTGCATGCATCGCTAAATCGCCATAACTAAAACATGCATCATCTTTTAATCGAGTATATCGACCGTGTCAATTATAATTATCGTAGTTCACCGCTTTAGTTCACTTAAAACGTGATAGATAATAAATTGACATGACCACTCGCTAAAATAAACAATTGAGACTTAGCCTTACCAAATAGTAGAAACCATGAAAACCTATTTCGCGAGGGAGCACACTCGGCCCTACCGGGGTACAAACCTTGTTACGTAGGGGAAGTGGGTGATAAATGTCTATCCACCGAATTCATGTTGATAAGGGATGAATCGGCCCTACCTTGCCCAAGTTGATGTGGATTTGGATTCATGGACACATTTATTCGAAATTTGGATTCAGCTCAACGGAAGTATTTGTGACCGTAGTCGCATGTGTTCCGGGCTAAAGATAATTGTTAATGTAATTTTATCGACCAAGAGTTCTAAAAGTAGAATCGATTAAAGAGTTAATCCACCGAGTTATATTGATAAGGGATGAATCGGCCCTACCGTGCCCAAGTTAATATGAATTTGGATCTTGGAATCATTTACATAGTTGGGTAGAGGTCACTATATAAATGCTATACTTATTTACAAGTATTATTAAAACGATAAATGTTAAGTTTTCCACTATTCCGTTATTATATTGTTCTATTTCTTTACCACAATTCATATACGATATCATTTCTATTTTTTTCAAAACCTCCATTAAAACATCGTAACTAAAGACAAATATGAATTTGCTTCTTAAACCTCAAATAAACCATTGCTAAGGATCTCTTTTAAAGAGTGTAGATAAAGGTTATTCATTATCAAACAAGTTTTTGATTCTTGACTAACACATCTACTTACAATGGATTGTTATTCATATACTTAATTGAATTAAGTACCTTGAAACGATAAATTGTTTTGGTATTTAGTTTTGTCAGAATTCGTAATTGACCAAAATAACGCAACCACTTCAATGAAAGTTTTAAGACTAAAACGATTGAATTGAAGAGTAATCTTTATAAGATTCACCTTTGCTTCTCTAAGTAAAGACTCATTGAAATGAGTGGGAGCATTCTCTTAAACCGTTAAGATGAGGACGAGGTTAAAGAAGTAAAATTAGAATGGAATTGATACAAGGTTATGTTAAAGGTAAAGTTGTTGAGAATGACGATACTAAACCTATCAATCCCGACCGATAAAGTTTCCATTGTCTTAAATGTTAGACACGAGAAAGGAAACTACCCCAAATTATTGAAGAATCAACAAGTTAGTTGTGGGACATCTAATGGGACCTTCTTCTTTAAATGTTTATTTGATTAAACATAAATTTTGCAAGTACCACTTCGTCAATATTAGAAACCAGTGGAGGTTTTCATCATTGTATTAGACACATAAGATGATTAGAATATGACGACTAGCAACAATGAAGTCGAGAGATAGAGTCATTGTGTACTAAACCTAGTTTTTGGGTTTGGAGTTGTACCTAATTGTGACTATTAAGTACATAACTCTAAATAAGAATACAAACTTGTTAAGATACAAAAGAGGTTTCACTTTTGTGACCCTATACACCACGATTTGATGTATGGCTAGCCCATTATCAAGGTGATTATATTCTAAACCAAACTAGAATGATATATCATGAAGATGATGCAAGACTCAAATTGGTAACCCAAGATTAAACCTTAAATTTTGGAATGATGAACACAAAGAGTTATCGAGTACTCTTGAAACCATTAGATTGTTAATGGCATATGCGTATCTTGTATTCAAAGCAAGATATCTCGTACCTTTTGGTTGAAAAGGAGATCGAGGTTATAAATCATCGATCCAAAATAGGTTAATCATCATCTTTTACCAACGATTTAAGTTGACACTAGTGTGTTCACTTAATAAGGTAAATAGAGAAATCTTTGAAGAAGTTCAAGAGTTCAAGGAATCACGATTTAGTCGTGATGGGATTATCAAAGTGAAGACTTTGATATAAGCCAAAGGAAATGTGATATAGTATCACAAGTTAATCTCTCTTAGCACGCATTATGAAATAATGTGTGGATGGATAAGAAATCAAACGCTATTCGATATGGTTTGGACTTCAATCAAGTTATTTTGAGTTACTTGATCCTTTTGGGGATTTTATCATTTTTGTCTAAATTATTTTTCCACTAAATCGAATCATATGAGATATGAAATGGTAAGGGTACCATGGTTGTAAGTTTTCACAAGAAACAAATGCTCATTTTTCCTTTTCAATTATCACGAGCACGACGGGTTTTGCGGCTCATGAAGTCATCTTTCTAAAATACAAGTTTATTTCTAGAAGACAGAGTGGGAGAAATTATTCAAGAGCCACAAAGAATGTTATGTCTCAAGAAACTGGTCTTTCTTGGCTACATGAGACGTTTTGTGTAAGACATTGTTTCTTCAAAACCTAGGAGGTTAAATTCGTCACTTGTTAAAAATGATGAATTCATGCTACTTTTAAGAAAGTAAAGAGATTATAACTTACAAAAGAAATTGTTTGATTCAAGTTGATTACTTCTAGAAAGTAATGAATATATGACTTACATAAGAGTGTTTAAGTCACAACTCAATACAAGGCTTAGAGTCATGAAAATCCGAAACAAAAGGGCTTGATTAGTGACAAAGGGTTTTGCACTAATAAAGAGATATTTCAAAGCAAGATTGGTTGCAAAGGGTTTTGCACTAATTGAAATGATTAAGTCTATTTGGATCTTCTTAGGGATTGTGTTTCATTATGAGGATATGCATACAGCAAGTGAATCTAAAACCCACTTCTTCAATAGAAGGAATGTATTCAATACATGTCATGAGTTTTATAGATTCTTGCAATCCTAAGATAATGTGAAACTTAAGAGAGAATCTTAAGTAGGACATCAATGAGTTGGAATCAACATTTTGATCATGTGATAAAACTTTTCTCGATAAGTTGAGAAGTTGTGTTTACACATGAAGTTTAGTGGGAGTTACGGAAATTTTAATTAGTCTTATATGTGGATGACATATTGATCATTATGAATGATATAAGACTTTTGGAGTATTATAATACATCTTTAATATCCAGATTTATGAAGATAAATCCACATGATATTAGCGTCAATAAGAAGTCTTATGTTGATAAGATTCATGACTAGTTCAACCAAGTTGAACATATTTGATTGGTTCCATTTGCTTCCGCTGCCAAATCATTTAAATAGAAAATGATGTATAACACTTCATATACTTGGAGTATGATGAATTGTTTTCAAAATCGAATTTAAGTAATCTTTACCAAGTAAGCCATAAAGATTACCCTTAAGTGCTTGCAGAAGCATTAAGGCTATGATGCAAAGTGTTTATGATGCAATTTTGTGTAAGGGTGTTACACAAGTGACAATTGACAATTGAGACTGCGCATGGTTTCCGACAAAACCATAATCAAAACACATAAGGATGGTTAATATACCATTGTGGCAATGTTAATTAAGAAGTAGATTTTCTAGAATCGTTCTAGGCAATAAAGAACAATGAGAGATATTTATAACGGAAATTGAGTACACTTGCAATCATGAGATGTGCAAAGAGGATGAGTCCCGCACACTGTGAAAACAGTGGGAGTTATTCTTAGGCTAAAGGACCTATGTGTAACATTCCGTTTGATGTTATGAGTATTTTGGTAGTGTATGGAGTTAGTGTTGAGAGAGATATAATGGAGTGGATACGATATCGTGAGCCATGTTGTGGAGGTAGGAATAGTTAGTGGAGTTGGTGTTACGAGTTCATGTTTGGGTTGGAGTTCTGTTTTGAGTTCTTAGTCACGTTGTTGTGTCTTGATCGAGTTAGTATGTTTGTTTTCATGTATGGGTTGAACTTCGGGGACGAAGTTCTTTTTAAGGAGGGAAGACTGTAATACTCCGTATTTATGAGTCTTGGGGTACTCTATCGAGTAGGCCTTACTCTGTCGAGTAAGGGTGTTTTGCGAAATAAAATAGTTTCGACTGTTGGGTACTCGATCGAGTAACTAGGGTACTCGATCGAGTAAGGGGCACTCGATCGAGTACCTTAGCTACTCGATCGAGTAGCCGGCTCGACGGGCTGTTTTGTCGGGTTTTGTTAATAATGCGATTAAAGTATAAAACACTTCCGTCATTGTTTCCAAATCACTTTTCCAAAACCTAAATTTCTGTTTAAGAGAGAAAGCAAACAAGTTCATCTTCTTAATCGCATTCTTAGCAATTCCGGAGTTCGACGGTCGGTTCTTGTCGTTGTTCGTATGCTTGAGTTCCTTGCGTCGAGGGTAAGATCTATGTACCCTTTTATTGTATTTCCTTTGATTTGGTTAAACCCTAATTTAGGGATTTGGGGGTTTTTGTGTAGATTGTGATTCGGTAGTGTTTGTATGTTTGTATGATAGGAGGAGGTTTTGTAGAAGAGCCTTTTTGATACAAAATTGTAGAGACCGTCGATAATTATGCTTTCCGGGTAGGATTTCCTACTCGCATTAGTCCCATAATGGGATATTGGTGATGTCTTGTATTTGGTTGTTTGATATAAAGATTGTCTTGTGTTTGTGGTTGTGATTGCTGTTGATGGTTCTCGAGATGCGTTCTCGGCTGAGTGGGGTCACTTGCGGGAGTGACTTCACGCCCTAGTTTCGCCCTCCGTGGAACCCGCCACGGAAGGGGATGTGCACATTAATGGGACAGGGTTATCGCTCGGTATGATGAGCGGGGCTTAGGTGGGAACGGCTGCGGTCCCCCATCGGCGGGTGGTCCAAAGGTGGACGATCGATGATTGAGATGATAGGAGTTGGGTTGGTTGTGTATGTGTGACAGTTAAGGTCATGCTTATCTTATTGTGACATGTATGTTAATTGTGTGATTAATCTTGACCCGTTTAAATGTTTTAAAAACTGTGGTGATCCATTCGGGGTGGTGAGCGATTGCTTGCGGTATATCTTGGATACGCGTGGGATCTAGTCAGGGGATGGAGTCATCACATATCAGAGTCTTTAGTCTTCCGCTATGTTTGTTAGGACAGTTCCTTTCAGTTGGTTTATAGTTTGAGAACAGTTGTATTTTGCTTACAGTTGGTTTTGTTATGTAATCGCTAAAACTTATTTAATAAAGTATGTTTCTTCATTGTCTTATGATTATCATGCCTCGGGTAACCGAGATGGTAGCATCCTTATACCTGAGTGGTCCTGGTAAGGCACTTGGAGTATGGGGGTGTTACACTATGTCTTGATTGGATATCGACACGTACTCCGAAAGTTTTGTGATGAAAATGTATACATTACAAAGGAAAAGAGTATGTAGTTAGGTTGAGTAAGGTACAAGAAATTGATAAAACCTACTAACCAAAGCCTTCTCAAAGGCTAAACATGATGAGTCATGTCATTTCAATTGAATTGAAATGAACAACTACGTACAAGATCAAATTAGATTATAGAACATAAAATAGTAATTAGGCATTGACTATTCATATGTGATAATCGCATTTGTCGTTCGAGTTTTACTTTAAAACTCTTTTATTATACTTTGTTACATCCAAACGGGTTGTAGAGACAACGTTGAACCCCGTTAAAGTGAACCCGGATTAACATAGTATTAGCCCATAGTCGCTTGTATGAGGTGACGTCTCGAAGTGACTAGAGTGTGATGCGATTGATGGCAAGTTCAAGTGCCATAGATTCATGTGAGATGACTAGTCGATCACATAGGCAGACTGTTAGGAACACCTTATCGGGCCTTATGACCGCTTATAGAGTTCTGGCAATTTATATAGCCTGGTCGTGGCGAGAGCTGCTATAGTATTCTAATGAGTCGATTCTTTTGACTAAAGACTGTTCGCCTAAGATGGCACGATTTCGATTAACTTTGATTTGTGTTACTACGACCTTCGTAAATGGGGTCAAATGGGCATATTTTGGGTTATGATGGCTGTGGCTAGTCGAAGGGAATAAGTGCGATAGGAATTGTCCACCCCCTTGTCAGGGTTAAAACAATATCTCAGCGCCACACGAGGAGTAATGAACTGGAAATGCGTGGCCACGCTCGGAAGGTATCTATGATAGATAAATCCGGTCAATCAGTTATTCTCCAGATCGAGGAAACCACTCTCGATATGATCACTTGCAAGTACGACCCGAAAGACACCTTGCATTAAATGGGAGATAGTAATAGGACAAGAGAATTGGTGACGCACACTTGTCGAGGACAAGTGGGAGATTGTTGGGAAATGTGTCCTCAACAATAGTGCGATCACATGATTTAAATATCATTATTAAATCTCATTTTAAGAATACAAGTGGGATGTAATATTTACAGTCAACTGGTCCACATATATCGGTAATTATTGGGTGACTAGAGTTTGACATTACTGTCGTGCAACGGTGGTGATCAGTTGATCCCCTTAGGTCATACCTATAGGGAAATACTCTTAATTGATTATTTAATTAATCGTATACCGATACGAGTTAATTAAATTGCTTAAAATTGACGGATGATTTTGTGAGAATAATTAACGTATCTTATTGTAATATGATTAAATGAGACACGGTCTAAGTTATCGAATTGTTTTATTACTTAGATGAAATTATTGTTTACAGAAACAATTGAAACGGAATGAATAAATTATTATAAATACAGAATGTTGTAGTTTATAATTCGGAAACACTTTTGGTACAAGTAATTACGAATTACTAGTTGATTTTGTATATGACATATTTTATGAGTATGTTGATTTTTAATATGTTAAAAATACATTACAATTTCACATGTCAAGTTATATGTCACATATGTCACAATTGACAAATGACAAAATAAAATGGACCATCCACTTTATAATGAAAGTGCCGAAATTATGGAGGGAGTTAGTGGAGAAATTGTGTTAATTGTTTAAGTGGAAAACACAATGATGGAAGCTAACAAGTAGCCATGCAAACCTAAGCTTTTGAGAAGAGCAAAAATAAAAAGCATTGGGCATACTACCCAAGGCTATTATTTCGGCCAACCATAGAAGAAAGAAAAGAGTTTTTCTTTTCAATTTTATTCATTCATTCATTTAAGCATATAATTTTCTAGAGTAAGAAACGAAATATGCTCTCTACATCTTATGAGATTTCTAGAGAAATAAACCACACAAAATATTCCCTCTTGACCGAAATTTTCAAGAGAAAAATACAATCTATTTTGTGTCAATTTTATAGTAAAACTAATATTATTACTAGATCTAAATAATATTGGTTATTATGAGTTTTCCATGGGTATATGCTTTTGGGAGGGATTCTATATTTGAATCCTTGTTCTTCCATTTGGAGAGCTCAAGAACAAGAGAGAAGGAGAACTCTCTTGTGCCCTATTGATCCGAAAATCACAATGTAAGATGATGATTTCTTCTTTATATTGTTTATTTGTTTGCATGCATAAGATCACTTATTAATTTTATGACAAATTAAATTAAAACATATTCCTTCAGTCATGGGGTCATAGGGATTCATGGGAATTGATCATACAAACATATTCTCAATTATAAGCAAGCAATTATTGTTGTGATGGATCAAGTTGGTTTATATCTTACAATCCTAGGAAGGTTTGGGTCCCGGAGCCGAATCGATTAGATTGTACAACACCTAAAAGTCGACTTAATCCTCCCTACTTAACTATATGCATGGTCTAATGAGACTCGAGTTGGTTTATGTCTTACAAGTCTCATTGAAAAGGTAAGTGATGGGTAAAAAATGCAAGGATTCATAGGCTCGTATTTCATCAAACATAACATGTTCATAAGTTGAGATCACAACAAGCAAGCAAATAAATTATGAAAACATATTAAATTAAGCATGAATCATCCCCCATGTTGGTTTCCCCTAATTACCCATTAACCCTAGTTAAGGAAACTACTCACTCATTATCAAGTTTAACATGTTAACAAGGTTGTCAATCACATGATGAACAAGTAAGAAAGATTAACAATAATTAAAAACGGATTAAGAGAATTATACCTACTAATGATTCCAAAATAAAGCAAAGAATAATAGAAGTATCTGATGAATGATTGGAAGGTTGTCAATCACCCAATAATAACCCAAATAATCTTCAATTACCCAAAATAAAAGATGAACAAAAGAGAAATTAAGGAAATAAGATTTGTATTAATATTTGATTAGAAGTTGATTACAAGATTAAGAAGAGATTAAAATGATATAAACTACACTAAATATTGATAAGAAGAACATTCTCAATCTAATTAGACTAATGGGATATTTATAGTGGGGATTAGGTACACAAATTAGGGTTTACTAAGGGCTTAAATGACGATTAAGTCCTTGAGGAATCGCTCCTCTCAGAAAAGATGCGAGTCTCCTTTTTGCCGGTCTTTCATAAATATGCGCATCTTTCATGGAGGGAAGAAGAGGACGTGTGGGCCTGTAAGAGAATCCGAGCGTCCAAGGGGTCAGGACGGGCGGATTTCGTGGTGGCTGGACGGGCGGATTGGTACGCTGGACGAGCGGATTGTGGCGTTTTTGGACGGGCGTCCCTCTAGCAAAGACGCTTGGATTCCTGAATTGTTGGACGGGCGTCTTGCCATGTGGGACGGGCGGATTGTGTTCCAGTCTTCTTTTCTTCCTCTCTTCTTCCAATAATCATCCGGGATTTAGTCGGGGATGCAAGGATTTCTTCATCATTGCCCATCTACTATAATATGTACAAAGGCCTTCTAGTCTTGTCTTCTTTTTGACGCTTGGTCATTAGATTCGATCAATTTAGCTCTATTTTGCTATTAAAATGCAAGCTTTGCACTCCTCTCCTACAAAGGGAACAAAACCTCAAAGAATATGCAAAACAAAGGACTAAAGATAGTAAATGACCCAAATATGCACTAAAAAGCATAGGAACGAGGCTAATTCGGGGATTAAATATGCTCAAATAATGGTCACATCATAAACTAAAACACTTTTCTAGTCTCTTACTCCTTAGTCAATAAAATCAGCCTATGATTTCAACAAATCCTTCTCGGTTTGGAAACTAAAGTTTGCGCAAGCCTTCAACACATAACTTAGTTTATCATCCAAACAATTGAACAAATCCTCAATTGTTCTTAAAGGCTTTCACAAGACCATCTTATGTATTAACTTTTTATTGACTTATTATGCTCCTAGCATATACTTCATCACGGCGTGTGCATCTGGTGGCATACACGATCATTCTAATGGCGGAAACATCAGCAAATGATTTCATGTGATCAACAACTTAATAGGTTCAGTGAACGACTATGACTTCATCATAGTAATTCCACTTTCATCAACATGAATAGACTATTCAACCTTGTTGATGTACAACGAATACGAAAGATCTTATCCTCATAAGACTCTCATCTCTATGCCAATATTCTCTTACATAGATTCATAAATCTTAGAATATATCGCACCTTTTCCCAGTCTCCCAATCACTCTTTCACAGAGGAGAGCATTCGTACATTATTCTTAATAAGTAATATGTTATCAACATATAAGACATAGGATAATGAGTCTGGCTCCCACTTAACTTCAGGTATAATCATGATTCTTCAATCATGTGAATGAAACCATTCACTATTATCACATAAACGAAAAGTATAATCATTTAACGCTTGCTTAAGACCATTCTAGGATCACTTAAGAAAGCTACGCATAATATGTTAGGATTCTTAGATCTTCATCTAAGGTTTTGTGTTCCAAACACATCCTTCTCTAAATTCCCATTTTAGAAAAGCGAATTTTTAATATCATTTGCCATCCTTCATTAAAATGAAATATGGCGATTCCTAACATAATTTATCTTGATTAACATCTTCATGTCAATCAATGCACTTAAGTACTCTAAAGCCCTATTTACTTTTGAGGAGACCCTCGCCTTAAAGTAGATCTACTCTTGAGTAACAATTTTTGGATTGTAATGCTATGGCTCGTATGTAACAAGGTCATAATACTATCACTTTCACAAAGTAATATTTTAACCAATAAGACATGTGCACTAAACTCCCACTGAACTATACTCCCACTCTATCTTTAAAGATTATAGTCCAATTGTACTCCCACTCTAACTTTATAGATTATAGTTCCATTACTTTCACAAAGTAACACTATAAGACATGTTTGTGATGATCCAATCTACTCCCACTCTATCTCTCAGAAATACATCTATCTTCTTGAGAGATAGCTTTGTGAGTTACAAACATATATATGGAGGAGTATTAGGAGTTTTTCTAGACTCTGCATTAGCTCACAAAAGGCCATCCCTATCCTGGCAGTTTGATACATGTAATATGCGAGTCTTATCCATGTCACCTGTTTAATAGACTCTCTATTTGAGGCATTTCCTGGTTGACCATCCGTTTAGAATTACGTGTCCGTTTCGGATTGCAAACTCGCAAAATTAAGTTCAATGACTCAAAATGACTCATATTAGTTTGATCTTATGGGTAGTGACACTAGGTCATAATCCATATTTAATAAATCAAATTTATTACTAAGATCTTTGCCACTACGATCGAATCGTAATGCTTTATTACTGTGTTCAATTGGTTCTTCACGTCATTTAGAAATTTCTCAAATTTCTCAAATGCTTCACTTTATATTTGATTAAGTAAATATACCCATATCTACTAAAATCATAGTTAAAAGTGACGAAGTAGTCATAAATTCCCCTTGCGGTGATGCTCATTAGAACACATACATCAGCATGTATTAGTTCCAGCAAATCACTTGCTCGTGTCCCTTTACCACTAAAGGAAGTACAAATCATTTTGCCAAGGAGACAAGATTCGCATATTCCATATATTGAAAATCAAATGGTCCAATAATTCTAGTCGACACTAGAATTTAATGCGTTTCTCATTTATGTGACCTAATCGAAAAAGCCAAATGTACAAATCATTTGGATTACTAGTTATGAGTCTTTTGGATCGTATTATGAAGATATCATTGCTTGAGTTGGAAATGGCTAAAACATGAATACCATTAAGAGAATTGACTTGACTCCTAGCCATGTGAATTTTCAAACAAAATAAAACGATTGTCTTTGATGGCAATATATGAATCCTTCCATGTTTAACATGAAATAATGTTTTAGATAAAATGGGTACATAATCACCATTATGTAGATTACAACTTAAAAATATAAGGTAAAACAAGTACACAAGTCCCTCTCGAAGTGGCGGGTACCCTAGCTCCATTTCCTTGTCGGAGATTTATATCACTCTTGTTTAGCTTTTCCACATTTCCAAGTCCCACTTGGAGTAATAAGTCCAACTTTGATATCTTACAAATACTTGGGGCAATTTCGCTTCCAATGGCCCATGACATTACAATAATGACATTCTTCGTAAGATTGGGCACCCTTCTTGGTCTTGGATGTGGTAGTCACACTATCCATTTCCAATTCATAACCAGGTTTGGGTTTCTCACCCATCTTTGCCTTCCCTTTAATAATACCAATACTCCTTTTATTTGCAAGGACACTCTTACTAGAACTCCCACTGAATTTAATAGTTCTCCTTGTTTCTTCAAACAAGGATGCCTTTCGTTTAGTGAGATTTTCTTCACAAGATTTTCTTACCAAAGTGGTGGGCAATAATATTGGAGTGGGTAGTGTGGAGGTGGTAAAGAAGCAAAGATTTCCATCCTGACCAATGCCACAGCGTAATTCTCTAATCGTATCATTGTCTTACTCGGAGCACTTTTCATCGAATGATTGGAGCCAAGAATTAATGGTGATTGGTGTAGGAGTATTAGATGAAAATTCATTGCGTATAATTAACTACAAAAACGGAAATAAAGGAAATAATTAACATCTATCGTTTTAATCAAACTTGTAAACACTTTAAACAAGTTTTAGCATTTATATAGTGACCTCTACCCAACTATTATAAATGATTCTGAGATCCAAATTCATACTAACTCGGCCACGGTGAGCCGATTCATCCCTTATCAATAAAACTCGGTCGATTAACCTCTTAATCGATTCTACTTCTAGAACTCTCGGACGATAAAAATTACTTTAATATTTATCTTTAGCCCGGAACACATGCGACTACGGTCATGAATACTTCCGTTGAGCTCAATCCAAAATTTCGATGTAATAACATTTTATTACCCACTTACCCAACGTAACAAGTTTAGTACCCTGGTCAGCCGAGCCTACTTCCTTATGAAATTGGGACTCATGGTTTTTACTATTTGGTAAGGCTAATTCTCAATTATTAATTAGTGAGAGGTCTTGTCAATTTATTATCTATCACGTTTTAAGTGAACTAAAGTGGTGAACTACGATAATTATAATTGACACGGTCGATAACTCGATATGATAGGCATGTGTTGTTATGGCGATTTGGCAATGCATGCAACATATTAAAAGAAATGCTAAGCAATAATAATAAATTCCTAGTATGGCCTTCCTAAAAATAGAAAATCAAATAATCTATTACATATTCGGAAACCAACTCCTTTGGTCCCTTGAATCTTCAAGTGGCACGCCTCCCAAGAACACCGTCTTCGTCGAAACGCCTTTCCGAATGGCACCGTCTTGAAGAAAATCCATAATTACAAATAATAATAAAAATACAAAGCTATTCCTATTATATATTTGTAAAATGGAAAAATTAGTGAAAATAAAAGTGATACGAGATCACATTAAATTACAACCGAATCAATATTCCCTTTCATTATGTGTAATATCGATTAAAACTAAGGCCATACTAAGATAAAATTACATAATTCAAAATTATATAAATAAAGACATTCAACAATTGAAATATGCAGCATTATAATATGTACTTATCATGCCAAATTATCTGCCAAATCGCTCTATTTACTTTATATGGTTTATATAACCCGATTTTATGGAAATGCGTGATCGTAACTTCTTAAAATCACAAATTAACACTTAAATCATATCTAAGCTCAAGTTAATTATCCTAACACTCTTAGGACTCAAAAATTAGTCATCACTCATTTTTTGACAATAATTCAACTTGATTTAATTTTTATGCTCATTTTTTACCTTAAAATCATAATATTTATGAAATAAATCCAAATTAAATTACAATAATTTCAAAATTTGAATTTAAAATTTTTGAATATTCTGGAATATTTCCATGACACTCATAATGGCAAAAATGATGGTTAAAAATTTTGAATTATTTTTGAGAAAATATGGTTGCAATTTATTGGTTTTATCTCATAAAACATCTAAAGTATCCAAAAATTAATCTAATCAATTTTACTACCTTATATATGATAAGTGGGATATTTATGAAACCTAAAATAATTTTCTTATTCAATGCAATTCGTTTTAGCTATTTATGCTAAAATAGTCACTATTTATGCCATTTTTACACTAAAAATTCAAAAATCATGCTAAATGAGATCATTTCATCTCAAAATTTACATACACTCTGTAAATCATGCATGTGACAACATATTAAAGTTTCATGGTCTGGTTCGAAGTTAACTATATTTAACCATTTTACCTCTTTTAATATTTTGTTTTCTCATAAAAATCATAAATCTTGCAATATTAATCAAATTAATACATGATTTTACACAAAACTTGTACAATATGAATTTGAGGTCATATAAAATTTTCAAGGTTAGAGAGTAAGTTTAACCATTTTTAGTCATTTAACCTCCATTTATGCCATTTTTATAATAAAAATTCATAAATCATGAAATATTAATCACATTAATATGATATTATACGTGCAATACAGTAAATATTCATGTGAGGGCATACTAAAATCTCACAGCCAGTAGTGAAGGTTAACTTATTTTAGTGAATAAAAGTTCATTTTACACATAAAAATGTAATAAAATCACTAAAAATCATTAAAATGAGCAATAAATTTCCATAAATCATAAAAATGACCTAAAAACATTTTAGGACCAGAATATATAACATGAAAGATTATTTCGTGGCTTACTCATATAAATCACAAATTTTTAGTTTTATATCTTAACATTTTAACTCGGAAAAAAAATAATCGATAATGCATGCAACATCCTAATGCTCTGATACCACTTGTTAGGTTCATATACCTATTATTAGACTTCTCTAATAGTGAACTTGTAACACCCCACGGTAACTGAAGAGGTCCAGTGATAGGCTTAAATGACTAGTGCTTAAAGGGATTGGAAGTACTACTCATATCAACAAAGTGCACTTTCTTTTATGGTCATCCATGCGAAAGAACTCCAAAGTTAAGCGTGCTTGGCTGGGAGTAGTCTTAGGATGGGTGACCTCCTGGGAAGGTTTCCGGGATGCGCATGAGTGAGGACAAAATGTTCTATAAAAGACCCGTGTTGATCTGTGAGCCATGTACACAGCCTGGTGAGCTATCATAAGTAACCGCTCCCGACCCGGTTTGGGCCGGGGTGTTACAGAACTAATTAACTAATTAATTTCTTAATTATTTGTTCTTGAGATCTAGTGCATGCATAACAAAATAAGAGATTTATGAAGAAAAACAATGTCCCTTACATTGTATATAGGTCCAAAATATAGGGCACAAATAAGGTCACCTTCCTTATTTGTTCTTGAGCTTAATATGTTAGATGATCCTTCAAAAATCCCAAAGTAGAGATCCTCCTTAGATTGCACCCAAGACTAATCCTTTAAACTAGTATATTAATTAACTAGATTAATATAGTAGTACCCTTAAAATTAATTCTAATATTGTCACTATTACTACACTAGTAATCTAATATTGTTATTAGAATTTATGAACAAAATTCTTGTTTTCTAAAACTTAGTTTTAGAGAGATGTGGGAGAGAAGTAGTGTTTTGCATGTATTATGAATGGTAGTGTAAGAATGATAAGATGAAAGAACCAAAACTACTCTAATATGAGTAGTATGGCCGGCTAGCTAGAGGCCAAAGGAGGGCATCTTGCTTTCCCTTTTCTCTAATCAATATTGTAGGTGTAAGGCTATATTATGTAGGTGTTATTATTTAAACATTATCACATAAAATAATATCTCCCACTAACACCTTCCACCTCCATTATTTCTGTCCATATGTATAAAATGGACTACCATTTTATTTTGTCAATTTGTCATTTGTCACACAATATGTCATATGTAGTATGTTACATGTTATTAATTAATTTAATGCATATTTATCACATAAATATCATTTTATAAATTAATTAAATTACATACAATAAATTGACTAGTGATACTTGATCACATAAATAAAATGGGTCATATAGTTATAATTCACAACATATTGTCATTATAATTAACCATTCTTACTTATCTCTATTGTTTCTTAAACAATAAACAATTTTAGTAATAAAGTATTTCAATTACTAAAATAAATCTTATTTAATCCCATTACAATAAGATAACAATATCCTCTCTCACAAATGAATTGTTCAATTTTAAGGAATTGATCACCTTGTATCGTCATACAATTAATCAATTTATCTATTAAGGAAATTGTCCTTTAGGTGTGACCTTAAGGGAACAACTGATCACCACCGTCAAACGACAGTAATGTCTAACTCTAGTTAGCTGATCATTACTGATAAATGTTGATCAGTTGACTATATAAATGAATCATCCCTTACGTATTCTTAACATGAGATTTAATTGTGATATTAAAGCATGTGATCGCACTATTGTTGAGGACACATATTCCAACACTACCACCCATATCGACCACGCTCAGCCACCTGTGTTCCAACACCAACACGACAACCATAACGCAGCAATAAGAGCAGCAGCCTAACAACAATACCAATACCCCTCAAAACCACCAACAACCACAACGCTTCTACCCTAACAGCCGCCCTACATCTACCCCTCGACCACCCTGTCAACCGCCAATAACCCCTGGGTCAAACGAGTCGGGTACACGGGTCACAAAAGTTCTGAGAGTCTCGGTTTAAACATATAACAACCCAGTAACCTGTACCCGCGAAACACCTCGCCACCACCGACTGCCACCCCTATCTCCGCCGACAACACCACCAACACAACCCTCACACGACAGCCCACCCTGACAACCACCCATAACCCCTGGGTCAAACGAATCGGGTACACGATCACAAAATGTCTGAGAGTCTCGGTTTAAACATATAACAACCCAGTGACCTGTACCCGCGAAACACCTCGCCACCACCAACTGCCACCCCTATATCCGCCGACAACACCACCAACACAACCCCCAAACGACACCCGACCCTGACAACCGCCCATAACCCCTGGGTCAAACGAGTCGGGTACACGGGTCACAAAAGGTCTGAGAGTCTCGGTTTAATCATATAACAACCCAGTGACCTATACCTGCGAAACACCTCGCCACCACCGACTGCCACCCCTATCTCCGCTGACAACACCACCAACACAACCCCCACACGACACCCAGTCCTATCCACCAGTCAATCACATTGAATTAGTCCAAAGGGTCGGGTATTGGGTCTCCTATTTTGGTTTAACCATGAAAAATACACAATTATAACTTATGCCCTAATTTTTATGATACGGGTCAACGTTTAAACTAGGTCAACGGTCAAACTAGTTCGGGTCAATGGTCAAGGTCGGGTCTTGACTCGAGTCAACATATTATTTTAATAATTTAATTATAAGAGGAGAGTTATGAGACGGTTACCTTTAAGACGGTTGTAAGCAAGATGTAAAACTCCCTTTTCTTCTTATTTCTCTCTTACTTTTAATTGTGATTTATGTGAATACATAGTGAACAAAAGAATAGATAGAGGGTCCTATTTATACTAATAGGTAGGTGGAGAAACTTCCCTGCTCTTATTAGGTAATATTATTTTTATCTCGTATTAATACCGTATAAATACTATATAAAATATGTATTATCTTATTAGTTGTATAATACCATATACGAATACTAGTATGCGTCATATGTATACATCCTCCGTCATATATTATTATATATTATATAATTATTATTTCCCGTCTCATAATTACTTAAGGAAAAGTAGATCTATATACTCAACATACTCATATATGTTTTAGGTTAATTTGTTATAAAATTAATTGGTGATCTTATGCATGCAAACTATAATCAATATAAGGAAGAAATCTTTATCTTACATTGGATTTTCGGTTTATTAGGGCACAAGAGAGATCTCCTTCTCTCTTGTTCTTGTGCTTTCCTCTATGGATGAACTAGGACCCAAGTGTAGGATCTCTCCCAAAGCTTAATACCCAAAGCACACTCTTAATAAAATTAATATTATGAATACTAGACAATATTAATTTTGTAAGAAAAATTGACCCAAAATAATTTGGTTTGATCTCCCAAAAACCGGTTTAAGAGAGGAGAAAGGAAGGTGAAATATTTTATCTCTCTAAAATATTTTGGTGAATGAATAATGAATGAATACTAGAACAATAATGTTATGTATTGTTTATCAAAATATAAGGCAAAAACCCCTTTGTTTTTCCTTGTGAAAAACCGGGCAAGAGGAAGGGAGGGGAGCCAATGCATGCCTTTGTTTGTCTTCACAATGTAAACTAGGTTGCATGGCTAGTCTATTAGGGAAATGATTGTGTTTTCCATTAGCATAATCAATCACAACATTAGCCTAATCCTCCTCTTTATTTTCGGCACATATGGATAACATGGAATCCATTTTATTTTTGTCAATTTGTCAATATGTCACATGTCACATGTCACATAAAATTGTCATGTATTTTTAACATATAAAAAATCAACGTATTAATAAAAATACGTCATACACAAAAATCGACTTAGTAATTCATAATTACTTGTACCAAAATATTTTACCAATTATAAATCACAATGAATTGTATTTATAATAATTCATTCAATTTCATTTGTTTCCTTAAACAATAATTTCATCTGAGTAATGAAACAATTCGATTACTTACACCGTATCTCATTTAATCAAATTTCAATGAGACACGTTAATATTACTTCCAAAAACGTCCGTCAATTTTTAAATAATTTAATTGACTCGTAACGTTATACGATTAATTAAATGATCAATTAAGAGTGTTGCCCTATAGGTATGACCTAGGGGATCAACTGATCACCACTGTCGCACGACAGTAATGTCAAACTCTAGTTAGCCAATCATTACCGATATGTGTGGACCAGTTGATAGTAAAATGTTACTTCCCAATTGTATTCTTTATAAAGAGACTTAAACATGTGACCATCATGATCAAAAGTCATGATCGCATTATTGTCGGAGGACACATATTCCAACAATCTCCCACTTGTCCTCGACAAGTGTGCGTCACCAATTCTCTTGTCCTATTACTATCTCCCGGTCAATGCAAGGTGTCTTTTGGGTCGTACTTGCAAGTTATCATATCGAGAGTGGTTTCCTCGATCTGGAGAATAACTGATTGACCGGATTTATCCACCATGGATACGTTCCGAGCGTGGCCACGCATTTCCAGTTCATTACTCCTCGAGTGGCCCTGAGATATTGTTATAACCCTGACTAGGGGTGGACAATTCCTATCGCACTCATTCCCTTCAACTAGCAACAGCCATCATAACCCAAAATATGCCCATTTGACCCCATTTACGAAGGTCATAGTAACACAAATCAAAGTTAATCTGAAACTGTGCCATCTTAGGCGAATAGTCTTTTGTCAACAGAATCGACTCATTTGAATACTATAGTAGCTCTCGCCACGACCAGGCTATATAAATTTGCCAGAACACTATAAGCATTCATAAGGCCCGACAAAATGTTCCTAACAGTGTGCCTATGTGATCGACTAGTCATTCTCATATGACTCTATGGCACTTGAACTTGCCATCAATCGCATCACACTCTAGTCACTTCGAGACGTCACCTCATGTAAGTAACTATGGGCAAGTACAATGCTAATCCGTGTTCACTTAAACGGGGTTCAATTGTCTCTACAACCCGTTGGATGTAACAAAGTATAAGGTGAGTTAATAATAACTCAAACGACAAATGTCGACATCACACTTAGGTAGTCAATACCATATTACAACCTTGTGATGCATATCGTAAGTGTGTAAACACTTGTTGATTTCAATAGAAGTTTAACATGTTACGTGTCCATGTGTTCAAACTTCTTAATCGTATTATCCTTTATATTCATGGTATCACTCATAGCATGAACCTTACCAAGTACACATCAAGGTTCCCGACCTTGGTTTCGGTTCTTTATCTTGAAAGAACTTCCTTATCGATTATCACATAACGAAAAAATTTGTGATGAATGATATAACTTGTACTGATCAAGTACTCCATCCACACACAATGCACTAGGTATATGTTTTGTAGAGTCTTGCAATAATTTGTCAAGATGATTAGCCTAGCACTTCTCACAAGTCCTAGCATATTAGGAAAGATTAGTTTTGAGTAACTTTTTAATCAACTAAATATCTTTCCAAACTTCTTATTTCTCCTTTTGGCTTGAAAAGTTTAGGATTTTCATAAATCTTTACGTGTGCTCGGATTTTCTATAATATGTGCAACCTCTTGACACATAACAGAGTATTCTGTCAAACACTGAAATCGTTCATCGGATTCTCCTCGAGAATTCATGACGTTTCTTGTATGGCTTGCCAATGAAACATCATGCTCTCATGAATATGATTCGCTATTGGACATGTGCATGATTATTCTAATGGCGGAAACATTAGTTACTAATAATCATGTGATCAACCGTTCTTAGGTTCAATGAACGACCATGACTGCTAATGGCAATTCCATTTTCATTTACATGAATAACCTATGTGTATGTTGATATGATGTGTATTTCTTAATACTAATCCAATATCTCTTGACGTAGTTGGATTCATCATGGTCCATTTTCATCCAGAATTGAAAACTCAAATCTTCCTTTGTGAATGAAGGTATTAGCTCGTCATTCTTCAATGAGTGATGAGTTATAAACTTTTACAAGATGATTGCTCCCACTAAATTTCATGTCTTCGCATGATAATTTCAAACTCCCACTCAATTCCACATGTTTCGAAATTAACTTCTTAATTGAAACATTTCAAGAATTGAAATATAAATTGCATTGCCAAGTTATTAAGATAAAACCATATATGTTCCCATCATATCCATTCAAAATACCTATTTTGAAGTGGTCTCATCTTAACCTTATTAAAAGAGATTTTAATCTCTAACTCACACATGTCATAATGATGTGTAGCAATGTCATTATTCAAATATAAATAATATCTAGAACACGTCCTTCAAAAATATCCTTTTCAGAAGGAGGTTTAACCATCTCATTTTCACAATGTGGTTAAGTAATGACATTTGCGAGGTTAAAAACTTAGCTATTGAAGATATTGGTATATCAATCCTTGCAACTCGTTTATAACTAGTATATTACTTTGATTCATTTAGGCTCTTAAGTAAATCTCAAGGTTGAAACTATTGGTCAAAATTTTTCATAAACTAGTCAAACTTGTTGAGACTTTATATTAGTCATTTTGTTCCAAAACTTTCTTTTGGTCTCCTCGTGTAGTTATCTTGAGAACATACTCTTATGATTACTTCACTTGGTCTCTTTAGTCATATAGAACTTACTTGAGACCATAGATCTCATCTATTGGGTATACTATATAAATAGATATACCTTCATTCAAATCATTCTCTCTTGCGTAGATCTCATTTACACAAGTACACAATTTTATCTTGCCTCGTGTGTTGTGTTCTCATTTTTCTCCCACTCTATCTTTAGAATAAATACACTATAGATTCAAAGATAGCATATGAGACACAAATAATGAATTTGAAGTATAAGAAGAACTATCTCATAGGTTAACTAATAGTTTTAGATTTCGTAAGTGTACTTGGTGATTGACATTCCTTTAAAAAAGTTCATAGACTCAAAATCACTTTGTAAATGATCATTCACAAGCCTTAAGCATGTGGACATATAATGAATCCCGTCATTATATTTGTCTATTAGATCACTTTAAGTGAATAATTATATGTTTCTAAGAGCAAGCATTTAAATACGGATTTTAGAACAAAGGATAAAATGATAAAACGGGTGACTTGGGTTGCAAACCAAGCCACCATTATCCAAAATACAACCAATTATCCAAAATACCTTTCCATGTCGAACACGGAAACTTAAAGGTTCTAAAATCCAAAACATGAATAAAATAAGACAATAAAAAGCAAAGCTCCATGAAAGCTATTCCTAGCTTCTTGATGGTTTCTCATGCTTGCTTTTCTTTTCCCTTGTCTTTGCTTGGTGAAGGCCCTATTTACAAAAAAAAGGGAGATACATTATCACAACTTTGTATCATAATACCATAGTTGAATTAGAAACATAAAAGAAGGGATAGTCATTTACCTACTGGAGTGATCTTTCCAGCCTTAATATCACCAAGGTATTTGGAACAATTTCTTTTCCAATGTCCCATACCATTACAATAATGGCATTTATCAAGAGGACCCTTCTTGATTTTTGAAGTGCTAGCATCATTAGCCTTAGCTTTCGTGAAAGTGGGAGCTTGTTTCTTACCCTTCCTCCCATTCTTCTTGAACTTCCCCTTGCTCTTAGTGCTTATGTTAAGCACATCCTTTGGTGGGTTCACATTTAACCCCATGTCCCTCTCGGCGTGCACAAGTAACTTGTGCAATTCTTCAAGATACACATCCTTGTCTTGCATGTTAAAATTCACCCGGAATTGAACATATGCTTTGACTTTGGACAAGGAGTGTAGAATCCTATCCACAATGAGTTCTTTGAGGATTTCAACCTTTTGAATTTTCAAGGTCTCGACAAGCTCCATAAGTTTGAGCACATGAGGGCTAACCTTTTGGCCCTCTTTGAAGTCGAGATCAAAGAATGCCGCGGCCGCCTCATATTGGACGATCCGCGGAGTTTGTGAAAACATTGTCACAAGCTTGGAGTAAATCTCATTAGCGGTGCCCATTTTAAAGGCTCTCCTTTGGAGGTCCGCCTCCATCGCAAATATCAACACGTTTTTCATTGCGGCGGACTCCTTATGGTAAGCCTCATATGCTTCCCTAGTGGCGGCGGTCGACCTAGTAGTAGGTTCGGGTGGAGAGGCCTCGGTAAGGTAACGAAGCTTGTCGTCACCTTGGGCGGCTAATTTGAGTTGGGCCTCCCAATCGGAGAAATTTGACCCATTCTTTTCAAGTTTACATCGATCCATGAAGGATCGGAGCCATGATGAATTAGCGAGAGGCGTGGCGTTAGGGGTTGGTGTTGCCATTTGATATGAGAAAATAAGTGGTCTACAAAACATAATAGAAGGAGTAAAACAAATGTCGTTTTAATAATAATACTCGTGAAAACTAATTTAAACAAGTTTTATTGCATTTATCTAGTGACCTCTACCCAACTTAGATAAATGATTCCAAGACCCAAATTCATACTAACTTAGGGCACGGTGTGCCGAAATACCCTTGTTAACATAACTCGGTGGATTAACCTTTTAATCGATTCCACTTTTAGAACTCTTGGTTGATAAAATTTACATTAATATTTATCTTTAGCCCGAAACACATCCGGAAATCGTCGTGAATACTTTCGTTGAGTACAACCCAAATTTCGAATAAATGTGTCCATAATCCAAACCCATATCAACTTAGGGCACGGTGTGCCGAAATACCCATTATTAATATAAATTCGGTGGATAGACATTTATCACACACTTCCCCTATGTAACAAGGTTTGTACCCCGGTGTGGCCGAGTGCACTCCCTCGCGAAATAGGTTTTCATAGTTTATACTATTTGGTAAGGCTATGTCTCAATTGATTTGTTTTAGCGAGAGGTCATGTCAATTTATTATCTATCACGTTTTTAAGTGAACTAAAGCGGTGAACTACGATAATTGTATTAGACACGGTCGATAAACTCGATTAGATGATGATGCATGTTTTAGTTATGGCGATTTAGCGATGCATGCGACATATAAATAAAATGCAAAGCATAAAAATAAATCCTAGTATGGCCTTCCTAAAATAGAAAAACTATTTAACTATTACATATTCGGAAACCAACTTCATTGGTCCCTTGAACTTCGGTTGTGGCACGCATCTCGAGGTAACAACGTCTTTATGTATCGCCATCTTGAAGAAATCCGTCTTTGGGAACTCCCAAATAATTAAAATTACATAACAAATTACATAATTTCCTATTATACATTTGTAACTAAAATAAAATAAATCTATTAAAATACAAAACGGTGATACAAGATCACAATAAATTACAACCGAATCGATATTCCCATACATTTCGGGTAATACCAATTAAAAAACTAAGGCCATACTAAGTAAAAATTACATAATTCAAAAATTACATAAAATAAAATTATGACAACCATAAAGAAAATGCGCATTATAATATGTATGAACATGCCCAATTTTATGCTAAATCGCCTTTAAGTAGCCAATATCGTATATTACTCGGTTTTTACGGATTTGCGTGATTTCAACATTTTATAATCACAAAAATTACATAAATTCATATTTATGCATTAGTTAATTACCCTAACCACTTAGGGCTCAAAATTTAGTCTTCACTAATTATTTGACCATAATTAACTTATATTTCTAAAAATTGTTCCTTAATGGACTTAAAATTATAAAAATAAGCTATAAACTTCAAATAAATCACAAAATTTCAAATAAATTCAAAATTTGAAATTTAAACTCATGAACATTCTGGAAAAAAAAACATGACACTCATAATGTTCAAAAACTTAGGTTAAATATTTCGAAATTTATTCGGAAAAACAATGTTGCGGTTTATCGGTTTTAACAAAATAATCATAAAAACATGAGAAAAATTATATTCATCAATTTTTTCAATTTTAGATCTGAAAAAGATAATAAAATGCAACATATGATATTTTTCCTTAGTCATAGAGTATGTTTTATTAATATTTCACTAATTAAGTCACTATTTATGCTATTTTTCTTCAAAAAATCATAAATCATGCATAAAGACTTAAATATAGCCTATTATTTTACACACATCTTGTAAAATTGCATGTGACAACATACTAAATTTATATGCCCAGATTCGAAATTTATCTCATATTAACCTATTTTTCAATTAAATCCGATTTTAATAATGAAAAATCCATTTTTCGAGCATAAGAAGTCCAAAAATTATGAAAATTTACAGGTCATCTCAAAATAATATATGTGATAACATATCCAAAAATCACTGGAAAATTCGAAGTTTAGCTAATTTTAGTCCGAAAATGATATTTTATTCATAAAATCATATTTTTAATGTCATTATTATGTAATATGAACAATAAAAATCCATAAAATAACCAAAATATCCTAAAAACATTTTAGGACCAGAAACTTTAACATGCAAAATTATTTTCGTGATATAAATAACACAAATTAAACAAGTTTTATATGTTAATCGTATATCTCGGAAAAACTATAACCGATTTGCATGCAAACAACCAAGACTCTTGATACCGATTGAAGGAAAAGTAGATCTATATACTCAGCATACTCATATATGTTTTAGGTTAATTTGTCATAAAATTAATTGGTGATCTTATGCATGCAAACTATAATCAATATAAGGAAGAAATCTTTATCTTACATTGGATTTTTGGTTTATTAGGGCACAAGAGAGATCTCCTTCTCTCTTGTTCTTGTGCTTTCCTCTATGGATGAACTAAGACCCAAGTGTAGGATCTCTCCCAAAGCTTAATACCCAAAGCACACTCTTAATGAAATTAATATTATGAATACTAGACAATATTAATTTTGTAAGAAAAATTGACCCAAAATAATTTGGTTTGATGTCCTAAAAACCGGTTTAAGAGAGGAGAAAGGAAGGTGAAATATTTTATCTCTCTAAAATATTTTGGTGAATGAATAATGAATGAATACTAGAACAATAATGTTATGTATTGTTTATCAAAATATAAGGCAAAAACCCCTTTGTTTTTCCTTGTGAAAAACCGGGCAAGAGGAAGGGAGGGGAGCCAATGCATGCCTTTGTTTGTCTTCACAATGTAAACTAGGTTGCATGGCTAGTCTATTAGGGAAATGATTGTGTTTTCCATTAGCATAATCAATCACAACATTAGCCTAATCCTCCTCTTTATTTTCGGCACATATGGATAACATGGAATCCATTTTATTTTTGTCAATTTGTCAATATGTCACATGTCACATGTCACATAAAATTGTCATGTATTTTTAACATATTAAAAATCAACGTATTAATAAAAATACGTCATACACAAAAATCGACTTAGTAATTCATAATTACTTGTACCAAAATATTTTACCAATTATAAATCACAATGAATTGGATTTATAATAATTCATTCAATTTCAATTGTTTCCTTAAACAATAATTTCATCTGAGTAATGAAACAGTTCGATTACTTAGACCGTATCTCATTTAATCAAATTTCAATGAGACACGTAAATATTACTTCCAAAAACGTCCGTCAATTTTTAAATAATTTAATTGACTCGTAACGTTATACGATCAATTAAATGATCAATTAAGAGTGTTGCCCTATAGGTATGACCTAGGGGATCAACTGATCACCACCGTCGCACGACAGTAATGTCAAACTCTAGTCAGCCAATCATTACCGATATGTGTGAACCAGTTGACAGTAAAATGTTACTTCCCAATTGTATTCTTTATAAAGAGACTTAAACATGTGATCATCATGATCAACAGTCGTGATCGCATTATTGTCGGAGGACAAATATTCCAACAATTACATGTCTCAATAATTAATAAATAATTAATATAAAATATCAATTTCCATAAATCCCATTTCAATAAAAGAATGTTTGACCAAACCTTTTCCCATCCTCTGAAATACGGGGTATTACAGTCTTCCCTCCTTAAAAAAGAACTTTGTCTGGAAGTTGACTCAACATATTCCAACATCTCCGACTCCCAACAAAACATCCAACATAAACCAACAAACTTAACAGAGATCAAAATGTACTTAAAACGTGTATCCAAATGTATTATTAATATACTTAAAATGTATCACCAAATTATATCATAAATAACAAGAAATAACCATTAATAACAAGAAATAACGGGGTATTACATCCTATCCCCCTAAAAGAAAGGGTTACGTCCCCATAACCTACATACTTAATGAAACAACTCTATTATTCTTAGTTCCTTGCTGCCATGTCCCATTGAATCCAGCTACGCTCTTGCCTGCACTCTGGTGATTCGCACTATTTCCTTGCATCTGGTAAGACCCATTCCTATAGCTCTGATTAGTATAGTTGTTGTAACGGTTCTGGTTAGAGTAGTTGTTGTAACTCCTCTGGTTACTCCAACCTCCTCCCTGACTCCCATACGCTCTACTCTGACCATCCATAACCACTCTACAAGTAGAGGCTTTATGGCCCATCTCCCCACATCTAAAGCACTGAACTGGCTCGCTAAAGGCACGACGACTCTCACCATGACTAGCACTACCCCCAAATGTTGCCCCATTACCAGTGTAAGCTCTAAACTGATTAGCGTTTGCCTTCTTACTACCCCCAGCTCTCTCACTCACAGCCTCAGACTGTTGGAGTTAGTGTCCTCCACAATAGTGCGTTAACATATTAAATCTCATTAATGGAATATCATCAGATATTTAATTATTTGATCCTCGTCAGTTCATTAACGTAAATCGATAACGGTTAGCTGACTAGAGTTTGACGTTATTGTCGTGAGACGGCGGTGATCAACTGACCCCTTTCGGTGACACCTAAAGGAACGAACCCCAATAGACAACTAATTAATTGTATGAGATACAATTTATTTAGTCCCTTGATTTATAGACTAAAAAGTTAGTCGATTATTTTTAGAGAGATTTCGAGTTGCAAACTCGAGGAGTGGCAATTATTATTTAATTATGCGATAATTGAATAATAAATTTTGGGAGACGGGTTTTAGTTAATTAACTGTTAATTTACTAAAATTGTACTAATTGATTAATGTGATTAATGTTAGTACGTAAATAATATGTGTAGTGGTACACGTATATTTACGGAGTGAATTGGACGAATTAATTATGGAAGTATTTAAACATGAAACGATGTTTAAAATAAAAATTACACGGATTTGTGCGACAAATATAAGAACCAACATGGACCCGTAAATGGGCAAGTGGACCGTGTAAAATAAGAGTAGTGGATGATTACTCACATAATCATTTCACCTTATTTTGTATACTACCATAATTTATCTTATGTAAAATTTTGCATGTGATGTAAGATGAAAAACATAAGACAAAATTTGTCCACTCCGTCACTCCACCTCCACCCACCCGGTCCTATGCCTTCTCTTTTACTCCATCTATTGTTCATTATTTACTCTACCTCACTTCTTCACTCAAACTTTGCATGTGAACAATTCTTCAACATCTCTCTAAAATATTACTCATCTTTACTAAGCTTGTTAGTAAAAATATATAATTACTAAGACTTGTTAGTAATATCATAAATAATATCAAGGGTTCAATATTAACAAGTTCTAGATCAATACTTGTTATTATTTTTGGGTAAGTTCTTGGGTGCAACAAGAAGGAGATCTTCTTTTTGAAGATTTGCAAGGAGGATCTTCCATTTGGTATAAGCTCAAGAACAAGGTAGTAAGGTGAACTAGTTTGTGCCCTTTTTGCCACTAAATCAATGTAAGGAAATTGTTTTTCCTTTTACTTTCTTTTTATGCTTTCATATTAGCATGCATGTTACATAGATCACCTAAATGACAATTTATGAGATAAATTAATTTTATTAGAGGGTCTAATATGGATCTATGATCTTTCAAGTGGTATTAGAGCTTAAGTTTGTAATTTGCATGTTGATTTTAAGCATTTTAATGAATTATGAGATAATTTATAAAAACTCAAAAGTTGTGTTAGAAGAGGTTTTAGCACGAAATTTTTGGGACATGCATACCTACTGATCTCAAAAGGTTTGTGGTATTTTTTGGTGATTTGTGAAGTTATTTTGGTATTTTTAATGATTTTTGGTAGAAAACCGAGTCAAAATGTCGCATTTTAGTTAAAAATTTACTAAAAATAGTTAAAAGCTGATTCGGTGCATGGATTTTTTATGGTAGTTCATTCATGTTTTCTACTAATTGTATGCAAAAATTTGAAGGTTGGTTAGAATTTTTTGCATGTTTATTGATTTTATGAGAAAAAAGTCGATAAAAGTCAAATTAATTAATCATAATTTCGAAACTTTTGATTCTGCCCATGATAAATTTATGTACATTTAAGAATATTATTTAAATATTAAAAGTGATTTTGTATGTGTGTTTTCGATTTGTTTTGATGTTTATTGGTTTTAGTGGTTAAAAATCGATAAATATCGATCTTTTTCCTTATAAAATTTATCCGGATTTTTTTGGGCAATGTTTCTGACTTTTTGGTGTTCTTGGGAGTGTTCCAGAATACAAAAAATTTTTGTTTCAATTGTTTGGGTAATTTTTCAATTATTTTGGATTTTTACTTAAATATTATGATTTTATCGATTAAATTAGCAAAATATCACCAAATCAAACTAATTATTTATCATAAAATTAGTGAGGACTAATTTTGAGGTTCAAAACAGTTTGGACTTAAATGAGATTTAAGAGTTGATTATTGATTTTTACATGTTAAAAATCGATTAAATCCACAAAAACCAAGATGGATACCAATGAATGATAGATATGGCGATTTTGGCATCATTTTACAACATTTTAAGCATATTTATTTAGTTGAATGAATGATTGTCATTTATTTAAAGTATTTATCTTGTTGTACCTAGTATGGCCTAGTTATTTTTAATCGTTATTACCCGAAATGAATGGGAATATCGATTTGTTTGTAATTAAATAGGATCTCGTATTGTCGGTTTGTAATTAATTAATAGTTTTGTTTATTTTATTAATTAATGTATAATAGGAATAGCTATGTAATTTAATTGTAATAGTTATTTTTACCGGCGTTTCCATAAGACGGATTACAACGAGACGGAGTCTATTTTTGGAAGGTGTTCCAAATCCCACAAGGAAGAGCCACTTTTGGAATGAAGAGGCAAGGGACCAAGCAGTTGGTTTCCGAAATGTAATAGAGTAGTTTTTTATTAACTAGGTGGCCATACTAGGATTTATTCATATGCTTACATGTTTGCTTGTTTTATTTTGCACATGCCAAAATCGCCATTCACATGCATTTTATTTTCGTGGTAGTCAATTCACGTCATTTACATTCACCGAATTAATTCACTTATAAGGAATTTATGACTAAATTGACAAGATCTCTCACATAACTAAAATCGAGATTAGCCTTACCAATTAGTAACACCTATGAATCTCTTGTTCATTAGAGCCACGCTCGCCCAAGCGGGGTATTCTCTTTTTACCTTGGATAAGTAGGGTGGTAAACGGTTATCACACGCTAAAATTGGTTGGACTCAACAGGATATAAGACGGTCTTGTGTTCTGGGGCTAGTCGATAAATTTGAGGAAATTCGTCGACCAAGAGTTCTAGAGGTAGAATTAGTCAACGTAACTTACCGAATTTACGCAATTATGGGATGTTTCGCCCAAGAGATGCTCATTTTTGTTTAATATTTGGGTCTTGGAATCATTTATATAATTTAGTGGGAGGTCATTATACAATTTCTAAAACTTGCTAAACATGTTTTTACAAGTAATTTTTAAAACAATGAATGTAAATTTTTCCTTTTTGTTGTAGCATTTTAATTCGCAATGGCAACTTCATCAACTCCATCGACTACTTCACTAGGCAAAGATTCATGGCTAAGGTCCGTAATGGACAAATGTATTTTGAAAGATGACGGTGGTAACTTTCTTGAATGGGAATCTAACATCAAAAGTGTCGTGTTGCCCGACAATGTGCTCACTTACTTGACCGATGCTCCTCCAATTGAGCCCGGTGCAAGAGCTTCATCGGCGGTGCGGACCGCCAATGATGACTATGTGAGGATGTTGAATGATATCAAGAATGTGTTGATATGGTCAATATCCTCAAAGCTCAAGCTATCATGCATTTCTTTAAATGCGTACGAGATTTTCACTCGTATGATCACTATGTTTTCACAAACACCTAAAATCCGTCAATACGATGCAGCGGCACGCTTCTTCGAAGCTAAACTTGAGAGGGGCCAAAAGGTTGGTCCCCATGTACTCAAAATGGTCGAATATGTTGACATCCTAGAGCGTCTAGGGTGTAAGATTCCTAAGACTCTTGTGGTGGATCGTATCCTCCACTCACTCCCCACCAAGTTTGGCCACTTTAGGGTAAACTACAACATGAATGACATGGATAAGAGTTACCATGAAATTCACGCACTCCTCACCCAAGCGGAGAGGGATATGGAGGCTAGTGAAAGTGAAAAAGGAGATGTTTTAACCATGAAGTTAAAGAACATGTCCCTTGGAGTCAAGAAAGGAAAAGGGAAGGAAAAGTCCCAATTCAAGAAATCGTCAAAGAAAAATGACAAGGGAAAGGGGAAGGCCGTTGAGAATGGCAATCCGAAGGCAAAAAGTGTCAAGCTCTCCGAGGCCGAATGTTTCCATTGTAATGGGAAGGGGCATTATAGGAGGAGTTGTCCCAAATACTTGGAGGATCTCAAGGAAGGGCGAGTGACGCCTATTGGTATGATTTCCTCTCTCTATGTGACAGACGTTAATTATGCTTGTACTTCCACTTGGGTACTTGATACCGGATGTGGCTCTTACCTTTGTAACCATTTGCAGGGTTTAAGGGAGGTGCAAGCACTGCAAAAGGTGATGTGGATCTCCGCATGGACAATGGAGCTAGAGTAGCCGCCATTTCCGTGGGGACCTATGTCCTCACTTTAGCTAGTGGTTTAGAGTTGTATTTAAATAAGTGTTATTTTGTACCAACTTTAACTAAGAACATCATCTCCATTTCCGTGTTAGACGCGGAAGGCTTTTGTTTTATGATTAAGAACAAGTGTTGTACTTTTTCTTTTAATGATGTGGTTTATGGCAAGGCCATTTCAGTTGGCGGCATTTATGTTTTAAATGATGTTAATGACGTTTATCATGTGGAAACTAAAAAGCTCAAAACGGGTGATCCAAACGAATCCTACTTTGGCATTGTCGTTTAGGCCACATAAACGAAAGACGCATTAAGAGACTTGCTTCATCAAAAGTGATCAAACCATTTGGTTTCGAATCTTGCGGTACATGCGAGTCTTGCCTTTTAGGAAAGATGACTCGTGCACCTTTTACGGGAAAAGGGACTCGAGCTAGTGAGGTTTTGGCTCTCATACATACGGATGTGTGTGGACCATTAACCATCACCGCTAGAGGAGGTTTTCACTACTTCATTACTTTTACTGATGACGTAAGTAGATATGGGTATGTCTACTTAACGAAGAACAAGAGTGAAGCCTTTGACAAGTTCAAAGAGTTCCAAAATGAAATAGATAACCAATTGGATAAAAAGATTAAGACAATACGGTCCGACCGTGGTGGTGAGCATCTAAATATTGAATTTGATTCACACCTAAAAGATTGTGGTATAGTATCACAATGGACTCCTCCTGTCAAACCGGAATTAAATGGTGTGGCCGAAAGGAGAAACCGAACTTTACTTGATATGGTTTGGTCTATGATGAGTCTAACTGAGCTTCTTAGTTCATTTTGGGGTTTTGCCCTCTTGTCTGCAGTATTTTCACTAAATCGAAGCCCGACTAAAGCGGCCGATAAGACTCCATATGAGATATGGACAGGGAAAGTCCCTCATTTGTCATTCATGCGTATTTGGGGTTGCGAAGCGTACGTTAAGATCAAGTCTGACAATAAGCTTGCACCCAGGTCTGACAAATGTCTTTTTGTAGAATATCTAAGGGAAACACGTGGCTATTACTTCTACAATAAACACGAGAACAAAGTGTTTGTGGCTCGTGATGCTGTCTTCTTAGAAAAGGAGTTTATTTCTAGGAGACAGAGTGGGAGAAAATTTGAACTTGATGAAGTTCGAGAGCCACAAACCGAGAATGAGGTAGAGGAGAACGTGGAGGATAGCATTCCCTCTTCCTCTGAAACGGTAATTATTCCTAGAAATTCACGTAGGATTTATAATCCACCTGATCGCTACTTTGGTAACATCGAAGAGGATGGTGTTTTGTTACTTTTTGAAAGTGATGAACCCACTACCTACAAATCGGCCATATCTAATCCCGACTCCTCGCTTTGGCTAGAAGCCATGCGGCCCGAAATGGATTCCATGTACGAAAACCAAGTATGGGACTTAGTGGATTTACCTGAGGGAGTGCGACCCCTTCAGTGTAAATGGATATATAAAAATAAGCTCGGCGTGGATAAACATGTGGATGTTTACAAAGCTAGATTGATGGCAAAAGGTTTCACCCAAGTTCATGGTTTATACTATGACGAAACCTTCGCTCCAGTCGCTATGCTTAGGTCCATTAGGATAATCTTAGGGGTTGCCGCATTTCATGATCATGAGATTTGGCAAATGGATATCAAAACCGCCTTCTTGAATTGGATTCTAGAAGAAGAGGTGTACATGATACAACCTGAAGATTTTGTGTATACATCTAACCCTAAGAAAGTGTGTAAACTCAAGAAGCCCATTTATAGTTGATGTGACCATAATTAGAGCATATTTAGTCCCCGAATAAGCCTTGTTCCCATGCTTTTTAGTGCAAATTTGGGTCATTTATTGTCTTTATTTCTTTGTTTTGCATATTCTTTGAGGTTTTGTGTCCTTGGTAGGAAAGGAGTGCAAACCTTGCATTTTCATGGCAAAATGAGGCTAAATTGATTGAATTCAATGACCAAGCATCAAGGAGAGACTAGATTAGAAGGCCTTTGTACATACTATAGTAGATGGGCAATGATGAGAATAGATCCTTGCATCCCCGAGGAAATCCTCAATGATTTTATGAAGAAAAAGGAAGAAAAGAAGAAGGAAAGAGACTGCCTGACAATCCGTGCATCTTCCCCAGAAGACGCCCGTTCCTCACTCACAACCCGTGCGTCTTCCCCCATAAGACGCCCGGCCAGAAGCTCCCAAAGACGCACGTCTTTCCCTTCTGGACGCCCGTCCAGAAGCTGCCAAATCCGCCCGTCCCGTGCTAAAGACGCCCGGACTCCCAGACAGTCCCATTTCGTCTTCTACAAGCTTCAAGGAAGGATGCACATCTTTTTCTAGAGACTGGAGTCTCCCTAGAGACCTGAGTCTCCCTAAGAGACCGGCGATTCCTCAACAAGGGACTTAATCGTCATTTAAGCCCTAAGTTAACCCTAATTCAGGCACCTAATCCCCACTATAAATACCCCATTAGTCTAATTAGAAGAGCATGTTCTTCTTATCAATCTTTAGTGTAGTTAATATCAATCAAACCTCTCTTTAATCTTGTAATCAACATTTAATCAAGTTTTAATACAAGTTTTATTTCCTTAATCTCTCTCTTGTTCATCCTTTATTTTGGGTAATTGAAGATTATTGGGGTTATTATTGGGAGATTGACAACCTTCCAACCTTCCAATCAAGCATCAAGTACTTCTTTTATTCTTTGCTTTATTATTGGAATCATTAGTAGGTATAATTCTCGTAATCCCTTTTTAATTATTGTTAATCACTTTCATTTATTCATCATGTTTCACTTTGTTAGTATGATTGACAACCTTGCTAGCATGTTCAACATGATAATCAGTGAGTAGTTTCCTTAGCTAGGGTTAGTGGGTAATTAGGGGAAACCAACATGGGGAATGATTCATGCTTAAATTAATATGCTTTCATAGTTTATTTGCTTTCTTGTTGTGATCTCAACTTATGCACATGTTATGTTTGATGAAATGTGAGCCTATGAATCCTTGCATTTTTTACCCATCACCTATCTTTTCAATGAGACTTGTAAGACATAAACCAACTCGAGTCTCATTAGACCATGCATATTGTTGAGTAGGGAAGATTAAGTCGACTTGTAGGTGTTGTACAATCTAACCGATTCGGCTCCAGGACCCAAACTTTCCTAGGATTGTAAGATATAAACCAACTCAATCCATCACAACAATAATTTCTTGCTTATAACTTGAGAATATGTTTGTATGATCAATTCCATGAATCTCCTATGACCCCATGACACCCTAGTGCCTTTTATCAATTGTTTACATCCCTTTTAATTCATCTTGCTTGTTTACTTTTATTGTTATTTAGTTTAGTGATCTTCTACTTCAAACCCCAATTGTGACACCCTTAAGCCACCACTAGTTACAATTGAAATCTCATCTCAATTCCCGTCCCTTGGGATCCGACCTTTACTTGCCTCTTTACTAATTGTAGAGTTGTTGGTGAAGTTATAAATTGTGTTTTGGTCTAGGTGCTCCTAACGACAAGTACTGAAAACTAAACCCCACGAGGGAACACGACCAAAAATGGCGCCGTTGCCGGGGACGGTGTTAACTTGATTTACATGTTCTTGTATTGTTATTAGTTGTGTCTTTCTTTTCCTTGGGGAAGTAAAACTCCTCAAGGTTCGTTCTAACTATTTTTGAGTTGTTTTATATTTTGCAAGATGGACCTTATAGATTGTTTTGTAGAGGACCACTTAAGTATACCTTTCATCAAAGACCCCATGCAAGCATTGGAAGCCTTGGAAGCAAGTGAGGCTAAAAATATGTATTGGGAATTGGAGGTAGATCTTTTTGAGGCCGCTCTAGCTAACAAAGAACTTACTCATGTACAATCCGAATTAGTACATAACATCCTTGTGGAAGGATGTCAACCTATAGAAGATGAGCAATCCATCCTAGAAGACATCTTACAAGCTCAAGAGCAAGAGGAATTCGTCATGGAATTCGAATGTGATGAGATTGATGAGAATGAAGAACAAGTTGAGTATGCCATGAGAATGGAATGTCTAATGGAGATGGAGCAAATTCTCAATGAAACTCCAAAGGAGGAAAGTGAGGTACAAACTCCTACTCTAAAACCCCTTCCCCCAAATTTGAAATATGCTTACCTTGATGAATCAAAGACGAAACCCGTGATTGTTAATGATAGACTTGATGAGAACCAATTGGGAAAATTGCTTGATGTGTTGAAACAACATGAGAAGGCTATAGGTTATAGTCTAGATGACCTTAAGGGGATAAGTCCCAACTTTTGCATGCATAGAATTCATCTAGAGGAGGACCATAGACCTACCATTCAACCTCAAAGAAGATTGAACCCCCACATGTAAGAAGTTGTCAAAGGAGAGGTTATGAAATTACTTGATGCAGGAATCATATCTCCCATATCGGATTCTTTGTGGGTTAGCCCCGTTCAAGTGGTACCTAAGAAAGGAGGTACCACGGTAGTGACAAACGAAAATAATGAGCTAATACCCACAAGGAAGATCACCGGTTGGCGTATGTGTATTGACTATCGAAAATTGAATTCCGCAACAAGAAAGGATCATTTCCCCCTACCATTCATTGACCAAATGCTTGACAGGTTAGCCTCCAACAAATTCTTTTGTTACCTTGACGTGTATTCGGGATTCTTTCAAATCTCTATACACCCGGATGACCAACATAAGACCACCTTCACATGCCCTTATGGTACTTTTGCATATAGGAGGATGCCTTTTGGTTTATGTAATGCCCCCGCCACTTTCCAAAGATGCATGATGAGTGTCTTCTCCGACTACCTAGAGACCATAATGGAAGTTTTTATGGATGATTTTAGCGTTTATGGAAAGGACTTTGACTCATGTTTGCATAACCTTTCTCTTGTATTGCAAAAATGTGAAGATATTAGTCTTGTTTTAAATTGCGAAAAGTGTCACTTCATGGTCAATGAAGGAATTGTTTTGGGTCATTTAATTTCGGAAAAGGGCATCGAGGTCGATAGAGCTAAGGTTGAGGTGATAGAGAAACTCCCACCTCCCGTGAATGTTAGAGGGGTGAGAAGCTTTCTCGGTCACGCGGGTTTCTATCGCCGTTTCATAAAAGATTTTTCAAAAATAGCGAAACCCCTCACTCAACTCTTACTTAAAGATGCCCAATTCCTTTTCACTGATGAGTGTGTTGAAGCCTTTAATAGAATCAAGGAAGCACTAATCTCGGCACCAATCATTCAAACTCCAAATTGGGAACTACCGTTCGAGATTATGTGTGATGCTAGTAACTACGCCGTTGGAGCGGTTCTTGGCCAACGGGTAGGAAGAGCTCTTCATGCCATCTATTATATAAGCAAGACTTTTGATCCCTCCCAAGTGAACTATGATACCACCGAAAACGATATGTGTGGACCAGTTGACTGTAAAATATTACATCCCACATGTATTCTTAAAATGAGATTTAAACATGTGATCATCATGATCGACAGTTGTGATCGCATTATTGTCGGAGGACACATATTCCAACATTTGGGTCCCGGAGCCAAATAGATTAGATTGTACAACACCTACAAGTCGACTAAATCCTCCCTATCCAACTATATGCATGGTCTAATGAGACTCGAGTTGGTTTATGTCTTACAAGTCTCATTGGAAAGGTAAGTGATGGGTAAAAATTGCAAGGATTCATAGGCTCGCATTTCATCAAACATAACATGTGCATAAGTTGAAATCACAACAAGTAAGCAAATTAATTATGAAAACATATTAGATTAAGCATGAGTCAATCCCCATGTTAGTTTCCCCTAATTCCCCATTAACCCTAGTTAAGGAAACTACTCACTCATTATCAAGTTTAACATGGTAACAAGGTTGTCAATCATACTAGCAAGGCAAAACATGATGAACAAATGAAGATGATTAACAATAATTAAAAAGGATTAAGAGAGAATTATACCTATAAAGATGATTCCTAATAATAAAGCAAAGACTAATAGAAGTACTTGATGATTGATGGAAGGTTGTCAATCCTCTAAATAAACGCAAATAATCTTCTAATTACACAAAATAAATGATGAACAATAGAGAAATTAAGGAATGATTAAGAAATAAGATTTGTATTAATGCTAAATTAAGAGTTGATTACAAGATTAAGATGAGATTAAGAATGCATAACAAGAACATGATAATCTAATTAGTACAATGGGGTATTTATACTAAGGATTAGGTACATAAATTAGGGTTACTAAGGGCTTAAATGACGATTAAGATCCTTAAGAAAAGTTGAGGAAGTGCTCCTCTCGAAGGAGATGCGCATATCCGTTTTGGTAGTCTTCATGGTGTACGCTCGTCCCTAGCGGCTAGGTAGTAGAGACGGTTGGCACTAGAGCAGAATCCGAGTGTATCGGTCTTGGGACGCTCGGATCACAAGGCCTCAAGACGAGCGTCTTGGGCACGGGACGCTCGGACTGTGGCAAGGGTGGACGCTCGTCCTGGGCACTGCGACGCTCGGATTGCTGGGCAGTCACTTCTCTTCTTTTCTTTCTTCAACAATCCTCAAGGATCTTGTTGGAGATGCAAGGGTCCTTTCATCATTGTCCAATCTACTTTATTATCTACAAAGGCCTTCTATCATTGTCTTCCCTTTGATGCTTGGTCATTGAATTCGATCAATTTAGCTCCATTTTGCCATGAAAATGCAAGGTTTGCACTCCTTTCCTACCAAGGGATCAAAACCTCAAAGAATATGCAAAACGAGAAACTAAATAAAGTAAATGACCCAATTATGCACTAAAAAGCATAGGAATAAGGCTAATTCGGGGACTAAATATGCTCAAATATGAGTCACATCAAATATCCCCAAACCGAACCTTTGCTCGTCCCGAGTAAAGAGGTGACACAAACTAGGACCCTTATTCAAACTAACCTACTAATATAGTCGATGTGAGACAATAAGCGGGTTTCACTCCGCCCCTTCAACTCACAACAAGACAACCATGAGGTAGGATGCCTTCTTGCAAGGCAAGGTGGGGCTTGCCAAAATGGCGACACATCTAAACGTTAAAGCACACAAAACATATAATGGATGCATCTACAAAAATGAATAGCCACTTTCCCCATCTAAGTGGCGGAAATTATCTAAAGGGGAAGCAATCTAAGGGTACACATTCCATTATAGATACGGTTTCTTCAAACTACTAAGCCTAGAAGGATACCAATAAATCACCTCCAAGTTGTGTCAAGCTAAGGTACCTTTGTCCTCAATCGTTAAATGCTTTCGTCAAGAGTAGACTCCCTATGGTGTTAGAAACACTGGAGGATCGCGTAATTCCCCTTCTTGCCTAGACAAGAAGAAGGGTCGTCCCCTCTCTACCATGCATAAAAGTGGATACGATGGAAAAAGGATCAATAGAACTTGAGTTTCATGTGGGAGTTTGCTTTTGTTGTTTTTTCCCCACAATTTGTGGCATTTGACATTTTGAGAACATTTCTTTTGCCATTTCTTTGATGTTTGGCATTTTCAACACTTGACAATTTCAACTTTTTCTTTGCATTTCTTTTTGAACTTTTCAAAGATACCCCATATGTAGTGAGGGTGCTTATATTTAAAGCTTAGGAGTTTATTTTTGCTTCTCTTTTCATTTGATGCAATTGAAAACTTTTTCTTTTCCTTTCATTCTTGAACTAACATTTTGAACAATTTTTGTGCCCATTCCCTTTTGTTGAAACAATGTGGTAGAACATGGATGATGGTTGCATGGTTTCAAGGGCCACCTTGGAATAAACGGTAGCCAAGGAGTTATCACACCACAAGGTACTCTTGAGTAGGCCTTAATCCATGGGTCAAAGGATACTAGCATGACACATCCTAGGGTGTTTTACAAGTATTCTAACAAGCAAAGTCTTAAGAAGAAAAAATATCTACAAGGGCCTTATATACACTTGTCAAACTTCCCAAATAGATGTTTTCACAAAAAATTTCCTAAATGCAACTATATGACATGATGCAACTAACATATATACAACCTAATGCATATGCATCTACCAACTAGTATGCCAAATAATCTAAATGCAATCCTAAATTCACATTATTTATACGGCATCAATCAAAATAAAGCCACATAGTCATTAACATAAAGTAGAAAAAGGAGATTGGAAAGATCATACCATGCGGTCTTCAATATCCTCATGTCTCGGATGTGGCGTAGTTGATCAATGTGAAAAAGGATAAACAAACACAATATATACGAAACAATATATACAAGACTACACTTAATAGGAAATGAACATGTTTTTGGATTTTTGAGTTTTTCAATTTTTTTGTATTTTTCAAAAATTTTGAATTTTTATCATTTTTGTTTAAAAAGTCAAGTTAGAATTTCCCATCCCCACACTAGTATGGCCATTGTCCTCAATGGCCAATACGATAGGAAATTATACAATCTATATGAAAATGCATGATTTCTAAGCTAAATGCAAACTATATGAAATATAAACAAGAGTGAATGCAAACTAAGCTATGCTATATGATGCGTGGTTTTTTTGTTATGTTGGAGAGCATAATTTAGATTAGCTCCCAATGCATATGCATAAATTTCCCCAAACCAAAATAGACACTATTTATAATGTCAAAAATTGGGGGAGTTCATGCATAAGGATGCTATGCATGAAACTACATTTGTCATTTTGGATTTTGAATGTGGGAACAATAAAAGAAACACCTCAATGAGGCCGAGGCGAGTCCTCTAGATGATGCTAGGACTCAAAAATCATGACCAAGATAAAAATTATATGAAAAAATAAGAGAAATAGACAAACCTCAATCTTTGCCCATGGCGTCATCACTATCATCTCCATCATCATCACCAACTTCACTTGAATCATCATCATCAACCTCCATAGGTCCGGAGTTAAAATCACTTCCAGTTGAACTTCCTCCTTCTTCTTCTTCTTCTTCTTCTTCTTCTTCTTCTTCTTCTTCTTCTTCTTCTTCTTCTTCTTCTTCTTCTTCTTCTTCTTCTTCTCCATATTCTTCTTCTTATTCTTCACCTTCTTCACCTTCTTGAGAACCACTCTCAACAACAACCATCTCCTCTTCACCCAAGCTACCACCTCTAGAAGCACTAGGAAAGAAGGTTTCCTTATCCGCCCAACTAAGCAAAGGACAAGATGGGTCAAGAAGTCCTTGCCTAGAAAGATGTAGGAGAGGCGGATATTGTGCTTTATAAGCATTGACTCTATCCTCATAAGCTTGCTTGTGCATTTCTTTATTCAAGAGAGTCAAGTAGTCATTCCCCGCCTTAACATTTTCGGGTTGAAATTCATGGTAGGTGAATGAGTAAGGTGGGGTGATAATGGAGGAGGAGGGCTCGGCAATGTCTTCCCCTTGGTGTTGTATAATGTACTCGGCTTCCTCGGAGAGTGGGAGAAGGTAGTTTGGCCTATGAACCTTCAATCGGAAAATATTGCTTGGCAATGTGAAGGATTTAGCATCTTTTGTTAACCACCCAAATTTGGCATCAAGAGTATCATTCGTGACCCACTTGAATTTTTGAACCATGGTGGCTAGATCAATGATATGGCGTCCCTTAACCGATTTATAGGTGTTATCCTTGTTGAAGTCCCGGTTGAAGTGTTTTGCCAAATAAGTTACCAAACCTCCATTAACAATAAAGGCCGTGCCTTCTTTGCCATGATCGACTTTGAGCCACCTCTCAATCAAAAGTTGAAGAATGTTGTACTTTTTGGTGAACTCTCTTCCAATGTTCAAGGTCAACTCGAGATAAATAAAGTCATGTTCGGTGAAATGGTTCGTGACCTTCCTAGCAATCAAAGTATGCCCAACAACCTTGTGCCATACCCTTATGCCCGGATGATGGACAAAAATAGCACGACAATCATGATAATATGTAAACTCTCTACCGGTAATAGCCTTCCATAAGGGAGCGGGATCATACTTGGTAGGTTTCTTCCTGTAGGTCGGGTCATTGCTAAGGCCAAAAACATACCAAACTCTTCAAAAGACAATTTCCTATCAACATTCTCGAGCCGAAATTCAATGTTCCTTAGAGCCTCTACCTTGGTAACTTTCAAAGAGCTTAAGAACTCTAAGGTGAGGGATGAGTAAGTCAACTCTTGCATATTAAACAATGTACTCAATCCCATGTACTCGAAAAAGGTCTTGGTTTGTTCTAAGACACCCAATTTTGACAAGGTCTCTTGGCATATGAATTTGGTGGGTAAAATAGATTTCTTCGCAAAGGAAACGAATTTCTCCCTATGAGAGACAGAAGTGAAAATTACCTCCGGATAATCATCTAGTTGTTCAACAACCGGAGTAGAAGTAGTAGCTTCCATAGGAGGAATAGTCTCTTGAATTTCCAACCTTGCATTTTGAACCACTAATGCCTTAGATTCTTGAAGAGCTTGAAGAGCTAGTTGTCATTTGGAAAGGTTCTTCTTTGGTGGTGCCTTACTTCCACCTTTTGTTCTTGCCATGCTCCTTTATGTAGTAACACCAAAGATAAGCTTGATTTCTTCAAATTCCAATAAGACCCAAATCGATTTAGGATAGTTGAATCTTGCCTAGTATCCCAAAAATCGACTCAAACTTTGAAGATGTTGGTGTTTTAATCACTTGTTGTTGGTAAAGGAGTGATTAATTTGTGTTTTTAGGAAGTTTAGGGTTAATTTGGGTCATTTTGGTTGAGAAATTTGATGTTGGTTGATGGAGAGAATGAGGGTTTTGGGGGTTTGGAGTTGTGTTTATATTATGAATGAGGAAATGAATTGGGAAAGAGGGGTTCTTAATCCCGTTATATTTGAAAATCAGAGGGGGAGACGAGCGGACTGGGGTCGGGACGAGCGAATTCTGCTGCAGTTGGCTTCAGGAAAAAGACGCGCTGGGACGAGCGTCTTCTGAGGAAGACGAGTGTCTTTTTGGAGCAGGACGAGCGGACAAGATTGGAGATGCTCGGATTCTTTGTCAGGAAGAATTCCCAAAATTTGTTAGTTATAAGACGAGCGGATTCCCAGTAGGACGAGCGTCCTGACTGAGAGGAGCGGATTCCCAAGTGGGACTCTCGGATTCTCAGTCAGAGCAAAAACTTCTTTTTCCATCTATCTCAGGACGAGCATATCCTGCCCAGGACGCTCGAATTTTTCCCAGGACGAGCGGATCCTCGTCGGGCCGCTCGGATTGTCCCTCTGCCACACGAATTCACGTCCATCCGTGGGCAATTCGTAACCCGTGTCATTTACTCTTCATTCCTTTGGTCTTCATTATGGGAGCATTACGAAGGCTTGGATAGCCTAGGAAATTTGCTATCCCCACACCATGTCAAAACACTACACATCAATAATCTCATAACTCCCTCCCTAACTTTCTCTCAAAATGATGAAAATCTTGATCAAGGCATAAAAATATAAATCCAAAATTGACAAAAATGCAATACAATAAGTAGAATGCAAGTTAAAGGGTTAGAATATTTACAAGTGGTGGTTTAGGGAGGACTCCACCAAACTCTCATCGATTAATGAGATGTCAAGGGGGCATGTTCAAGGTGTTGTTGATGTTGCTCAACACTTTGAAGAAGTAGTCGAAAGCTTGTTCGTTGTCATGATAAAGATCTTCAATAGACCTTTGCACTTGTTGTTCTTCATGGTTGTCTTGGGTCATTGCATTACCGCTATAGGGATTGAATATCCCTTCAAACTCGTCATCCCAAAGACCGCATACTTCATCTACTTGTTCCCCAATAATATCACTAGTTGATGAGAATAACTCTTCTTCCTTTTTGTCATTATGGCCAATGAGGCCTTCGTCTTCTCTTGTCATGAGTGGTGGCGAGCTATTCAAGCTCTCATTCTTGTTGAAATATTCTTGTTCCTTGGACGAAGCATCTTGGAGGTTACCCATTTTATTCTCCCATATGGGTGGTGATTCTTTACCTATAGCTTGTTCTTTGCATTGACATGCCAACTTCTTCCTATCACTATCTCGGCTATAATGATCAAACATAAAACACGGCTCATGCAATCAGGGAGCTCTCATTGACTTGTCAAGATTAAACGTGATTGTTTCATCTCCCACTTTAAGGGTGAGTTCTCCATATTTCACGTCAATCACCGTTCCCGCGGTGTGTAAGAAAGGTCTTCCTAAAATGATAGGAATGTTGGAGTCTTCTTCCATGTCAACAATAACAAAGTCTACCGGGATGAAGAACTTGCCAATTCTTACCGGCACATCTTCCCATACCCGCAAAAGACTAGGAATGGGAACGGGTATGGGAACTTGCCAATTCTTACCAAAACTTGCCAATTCTTACCGGCACTTAAGTTCTCCCATTCCTAGCCTTTTGCACACCGAATATGGCATGACACTCACACTTGCCCCAAGGTCACATAGAGCTTTGTTGATCGTGGTATCACCAATGGTACATGGAATAGAGAAGCTTCCCGGATCCTTTAGTTTTGGAGGTGAACTTCCTTGTAGGATGGCACTACTCACCTTAGTGAAAGCAATAGTCTCAAGTTTCCGGATGGATTTCTTCTTTGTAAGAATATCTTTCATGAATTTCGCATATGCCGGAACGTGATTGATTAATTCCGTAAATGGAATTGAGACTTCCAAGTTCTTGACAATCTCCATAAACTTCCCAAGTTCTCATCAAACTTAGGCTTAGCTTGACGTGTAATACCCCGTATATTATATAATCGTGTAAACGGATATTATTATATATATTATTATTATGTATTTTATGTTACTATTATGTCGGGATAATAGTTGAGTCGAGTAATTGTTTGGTCGTGTTAATATCGTAGGAGTGAGTTATTCGTAAGCTTGTCGAGACGGGTTTAACTGGACGAAGTCACGATAATTAGTCCTTTTACCAACCACGCTGACCCATGACATTTACCCTTTTACCCGGGCACGATTACCCATGACCCATTTACCATCTAACCTAAACTTTAACCTATCTACCCTTATTCTACACAACCTACTCCCTCAACCCGCCACCCTCCTTCTCCAACACCTTTCTCAACCTTCACACAAATCGAGAGAGGGAGAGTGCGTGTGGGTGGTTGACGGCGCAACAAGGAAGACCCTACGGTGGTTGTCGACGTCTGTGAGCGGCCCTGGTGGCAGTGGTGGCGGTAAGAAAGGTGAGTGCAACCTCCCCTTCTGTTTTTGTTTTCCTGTCGGGCTTTTGGCGGCTGTTGCGTGTCCTAGGGAGGCGATGAGGGTGGTTGGTGTCGGGGTGTTGGTAATGGGTGGTTGGAGTCGCTCCTATTGGTGGTGGTTAGGCAGGTTTTGGGCGGTGGATATGGCGGCAGGGGGTATTGTCGACAGGGGTAGTCAAAGGGGTTTGCGGGGTTGTTGTCTGCGTCCGGTGATGTTGGTGACCGTGGTCAGACTCGCCTGCCTGAGTCGACCACGGTGGTGGGGGTCAGTAGGGTCCAGGGCAGATGGGGGACCACGGTGGCGGTGGCGGCGGCCACCTTTGTTGGTGGCGGCATACGGTCAGGGGTTGGGGAGTTGGGGGCCGGTTTGAAACGGGTTACAAAGCCTTGTTTCGAGTTCGTAATTTGAGTCGGGACGATAACCGCTGGGATAGTTGTAACGTGTTTATATTAGTGCATAAGTCGGGTTTAGTTATTTACAAAATAAAGTGTTAGTATGTTTATTAGTGAACAAATTAGTTGTCGTCGCTAAATTACTTCTACTAATGTTTGATTCGCTTTATCGTATTGTTCGTTTAAACCTTTGATTATCGTTTTTGTTTAAGTTCCGAGTTATTTAAAATAAAATAATAATTAATAATAATTGATTAGTTGGGGACGGGTTTCGAGTCGGTTTGTTAAAATGGAAAAGTTTCTATATCGGGAAAGTTTCTATTTTTGGTAAATTTCTATTTTGGGAACGAGAATAGTTAAGTAATCAATTATCATTTATTTACCTTTCAGAGGGCGAATTGTTGTGGAAATATTACTGAGCACCCGACTATTTGACTCACAGATCGAGGTAGGGAAATACACTTGTCTTACCGGTGTTGTTAAATTGTGTTGATTGTTGTGTTTCATGTGACCAAGCTGTGATCGTTGACTTGTTCGTGGTTGTGATTATGTTATGTTTCATATACTGGAGTGTGGTGGACTGAACTGTTTGTGTTGACTATGTTATCTCATCATTTTGATAGCTGGCATGATTTCATTCATTGGTATACCTATTAAGTTGCATTGATTCTTTGTTGAGCATTTCATATGCATTGGAGGTGGAGGATGTTGAGGTGATATGGTGTGGTGATGATGAGGTTGTGATAAGGCCCGGGCGGGTTCTGCAGACTTGCCCTGGTGTCCTCAACAAGGTGATGGATCGGCTACGGTCGATGTATATAGTCTACCGGGGATCGGTATGGCTGGGTTGTCCGGGTTATGAGTTATGAGATATGAGTTATGATATATGAGTTGAGGTGGAGATGGAGGTGACGGAGGAGCATGCATGACATATTTTTGTTGTTTCATTGTTTTCCCTACTCAACCTCGTGGTTGACCCTGTGTATTCGTGAACACCTGTGATGAACCATAATGGGGAGCAGATTTGACAGGTACTAAAGATTAGTTGACTTGGGAGCTATGGGATGCGTGAGGACTTGGCCAATCTACCTAGAAGTCTAGACCACATAGAGGATTTTATCACTTAATTTATTTTCAGCTGCGAGTTGTATTTATCTTATATTAAGTTTAGTTGGATAATTTGTATTAATCATGTAATCGTTAAGTTTTAATTTAAAGTACTTTGGTGTCGTTGTACTTTGTTATTCACTACCTCGGGAAACCGAGATGGTAACAGTCCGGTTTATTAGGGAACGTCTTGCTAAAGGCTCCTTCATAAACCGGGGTGTTACAAAGTGGTATCAGAGCGAACGATCCTCAGGCCTAAACCAATGAACCTAAAGAACGTAGGATGCGTCTAAATAAAATGAACCCCTGGAATAAATCGCTAGGAGCTCACGGTGCGGTTAAGAAGGCGCCCTTAATGCGTGCTCTTTTGCCCTCTCAGTTTTGAACCAGGCAACCCAAGAGAAAACGAGTGAATGGGGTAGTTAGAAGGAAAACCTTGGATATAAGCGGGTTGATGTATACCTTGAGACCCATATATTCTAACCATTCTGCTGGACAACGTTATAGTAAGTGTTTTGTATAAATGATGACGTAACCATATGATGTCGTGGAGATGAGAATAAATTTTTCGTGTTCAGTTTAATAATCAATGAAGTGTTGGATTGTGGTAATCGTGAGCGTGAAAATAATTGCAAATTGATGATAATTATCTAGATAGATGTTGAATGATGTGCTGATAGTACTATTATGTCCAGTGATATGCGGTTATGTGATCCCGAAGCCATGCTAGTATAGTATTGTGATAGTAATTAGAAACTCTATTGACTTGCTCGTTTCTAGTCGTAACAATCGTGACTAGATGTAAGGGATAGGTCAGGATGCGAGGGGACTTCTATGGGATAGATGTTTACGTAAATACAAAAGTGTGAGATTTAAGTTAGGATGAGTTAGTATCGATAGTATGGTTGTAAGAGTTTGGAACATGGAAAATGAATGATTTAGTGTTGAAATCCGTTTGTTTGATTTTACTCTGTAATTGATCTTGCTGTCATTTCTTTTCTGTTAATTTTCTATGGATGGAAATTTTATGAGAGATAGCCTCGTGAGTTAGTGTTCATTTGGCGTTGGTTTCATGCTTATAGGATATAAGGATTAGGAGTAATAAATGTTTTAGTGGGCTGTGGTCGGGAAGTTCCTGTGCAGTGATGTTTTGACCAACGATTTTGTAAAAATCCTCATCTAAATTGTGTAAATGATTTTTGTATAATTCCAACTCCATCGACTAGAGGGTTCGCATACCTTTTCAAATTGATAAGCCACGAAAATTCTTGATGTCTCCATATTAAATGGTAAGCGTTGCAAACTGACCCAAGTTTCGGACCAATTGCAGTCACATACTTGTTGGACCAACTGAGTTGTAAAATTCTTTAAAAATTGAATTCTTGAACTTTCGACCTCCTTCTTTTATCACAAATTATTAACTCTCTGTATGTTATGAAAAGTAATGTAACTCAAGTTTTCGCTTTGAACGACTGTTTATTCGTGATTTTTTAAAGTTACAACGTGAATCCCGACTTTTGTAAAATGTGCGTTCTATATTAAGTTTTCATACAATTGATTGATTAATTCATGAGCCTTAGTAATGTGAAATTATAATGTTTTATATGATGATAGTAGCACGCATGTTCAGTAGTTATATACCTTAACAAGTGATAAAATTTAAAACTTAGTTGATAACATTGTTGGCACGATAACATGAATAAAATTGGATAGCTTAATTTGATTCTTAATCGAGGGTAAAATGTTTATACGAGTCTAGTGGTTTGCATACTTTGTATACATTTGGCATGGTGTAATGTCTCTGGGTGTGCATCCTATTTGCATAGTGGTCGGGTATATATATAAATATAAAACTATATTGTCATATCTTGGTAAGTTGATGGTGTTAAAAGTTAATTGATCGTTCCAATATACACGCATGAATAATTATAATAATTGTGTCTAAATGTTCACACGTGTAGGGTGTCATCTGAGTTCCAATGTCTTCTATGCGAATCTTGTGTGCCTCTAGTTATGCTTAGTACTTTCATTGCAATAAAGTATTTCAGTTGAACCTAAACCTATAACATGATAATAAACAGTGTTGTTATTTCTTATTGAATATGTTCGTTATTACAATGTCGAATATGCTAAAGTGATTCCTACAATCGTATGGGCGTGATATAAAGGAAACTGTTTGATATAACACGACAGTTGGCATATTTATATTCTCGAATCGTTACTATCAATTATATTAAAATAAAGATTTTTATGATAAACTATGTTGACAATTATAATAGGATAATCCTTTGATGATTCACATGATATGCATTGGTTTTAATGATAGTCGTTATAGCTGCATTTAATTGAGCCTATGAGTTGCCTACGTATTTAAGTCGTGCGAATCAGAGAAGTTGTCCAAGTTGCTAATCTTTTACCATAGCTAGAATTCTACAAAGTATATGATGGCAAATGTATGTTTAGACTCTTTATGTGATATCGTTTGTTTTGTTTGAAAATGAGTTGTACTAAGTCTTTGGACACAATTGAACGATATGGTTGCTAAAATGTCAAACACATGTGTGATATGGAATTAATGTTGTTGTTATCAGGGATCATTCAGAAATTATATCAAACAAATTGGCTAATTCGTGTTGTATGTCTGATGAGTCAAGGGTTTTGATTACGTGTTATGTTTCCATGGTTTCAAGGTGTTAAGTAGTGCTTATGTACCGCATGTTTTAATACTCCTGGTGATTTATTAGTGGTAGGGCGGTTCAATTGTTCGAAATTGGTAATAGTTTTGACTTGGGAGAGGAATTCGGTGGAGTCAATGTTAGATTGTATGCTGATTTACGTGTATTCTTGCGGTTGATATTTCTAAAATGGTCGTTCTCTGGTAAATAATGCGGGCTGTGATGATCTTGAGTTGACCAAAACCCTGGTATTACAACAGTTACCCTGAAAACTTGTTTTATAACTTTCGCACACTTAAACCTCGAGGATGAATCCTTTGTCTTAACACCCTTGTGTCTTAATTTGTTAACTTCCCATTTTGTAGGATGGATCCCTACAATGTACACCCGCAAGACTGCTACATGTCACTTGATGCTGACTTTAATGAACATTGTGAGAGACTTTGTACTGCCATGGACATGTATGGCCATAATGGGCACCCTGAGTATTTAACTAATACTCAGTTAAGAGCGTATACCCTTATCGATTCTATCCCGACTGGTATACTAAAGGACAAAGCAAGCGCTTCTACATGAGAGAGTTGTCCACCCACCGCATGAGGCTATTCCGTGACCCCACCATTCTGCGGCGGGGCCAAATACCCGCCCGAACATACCTTCGACTTTATATCGTGCAACCCGAGACACGAATTTTACGCTAATGTATCCGATGCCGAAAGTACGACCGAACCCACCCATGCCGGACTTCGGGAAGAGGTGAACCGGGAAGGGAATGACATAGAAGTCACGAGAATCGGAGGAGGCGCGATCTAAGCACCGTTAGGTTAGGGCTAGTAACACCATGATCGGCTTTGTTATGAAACCGTGTAAACCTTTGGCTCCTTCTTGTTGTTCTTTTAGTTTAATGTTGTGTTGTAAGTCAAGCATGAGCTAAGTAATAAGTGTTACTTGTTGACAATCGCTTAATCCCATAACAAAACCTTGTTTTCGACGTTAATGTTTCTCGCGCAATCTTTTATCACGTGTTCTTTTACTTTACATGTTGTTGACAGTGTTTTGTTACATAGGAATATGAAAGTTGAGAAGAGGTTACGAGGACGTAACCATGTTTTTAGTTGGGTAGGATTGTAAAATCTTAATGCTTATGTCCCACTTGTTTATAGATTGTGGTTTTTATCAAGTTGTAGATCGTAGTTTTGACCAAGTGATGTTTCGTTGCGTGGTACCCACACACAAATGAGTCCGCTATGTTGTGTAATTAAGTCTTCTTCTGTTATGGTGCTCTGATAGTTTGCATGATTTTATGAGTGGTGATTGGTTTGCATGAAGTAAGTTCCGGGACGTAACTTTCTTTTTAGGAGGGTAGAATGTAACATTCCGTTTCAACCGCTTGAGTCCATGAATCCTTGTACTAGAAAATCTGTTTGGTAGATGAGCGAACTTCGGGACGAAGTTCATTTTAAGGGGGGAAGACTGTAATACCCCGTATTTTATATAATCGTGTAAACGGATATTATTATATATATTATTATTATGTATTTTATGTTACTATTATGTCGGGATAATAGTTGAGTCGAGTAATTGTTTGGTCGTGTTAATATCGTAGGAGTGAGTTATTCGTAAGCTTGTCGAGACGGGTTTAATCGGACGAAGTCACGATAATTAGTCCTTTTACCAACCACGCTGACCCATGACATTTACCCTTTTACCCGGGCACGATTACCCATGACCCATTTACCATCTAACCTAAACTTTAACCTATCTACCCTAATTCTACACAACCTACTCCCTCAACCCGCCACCCTCCTTCTCCAACACCTTTCTCAACCTTCACACAAATCGAGAGAGGGAGAGTGCGTGTGGGTGGTTGACGGCGCGAGAAGGAAGACCCTACGGTGGTTGTCGACGTCTGTGAGCGGCCCTGGTGGCAGTGGTGGCGGTAAGAAAGGTGAGTGCAACCTCTCCTTCTGTTTTTGTTTTCTGTCGGGCTTTTGGCGGGCATTGCGTGTCCTAGGGAGGCGATGAGGGTGGTTGGTGTCGGGGTGTTGGTAATGGGTGGTTGGAGTCGCTCCTATTGGTGGTGGTTAGGCAGGTTTTGGGCGGTGGATATGGCGGCAGGGGGTATTGTCGACAGGGGTAGTCAAAGGGGTTTGCGGGGTTGTTGTCTGCGTCCGGTGATGTTGGTGACCGTGGTCAGACTCGCCTGCCTGAGTCGACCACGGTGGTGGGGGTCAGTAGGGTCCAGGGCAGATGGGGGACCACGGTGGCAGTGGCGGCAGCCACTGTTGGTGGCGGCATACGGTCAGGGGTTGGGGAGTTGGGGGCCGGTTTGAAACGGGTTACAAAGCCTTGTTTCGAGTTCGTAATTTGAGTCGGGACGATAACCGCTGGGATAGTTGTAACGTGTTTATATTAGTGCATAAGTCGGGTTTAGTTATTTACAAAATAAAGTGTTAGTATGTTTATTAGTGAACAAATTAGTTGTCGTCGCTAAATTACTTCTACTAATGTTTGATTCGCTTTATCGTATTGTTCGTTTAAACCTTTGATTATCGTTTTTGTTTAAGTTCCGAGTTATTTAAAATAAAATAATAATTAATAATAATTGATTAGTTGGGGACGGGTTTCGAGTCGGTTTGTTAAAATGGAAAAGTTTCTATATCGGGAAAGTTTCTATTTTTGGTAAATTTCTATTTTGGGAACGAGAATAGTTAAGTAATCAATTATCATTTATTTACCTTTCAGAGGGCGAATTGTTGTGGAAATATTACTGAGCACCCGACTATTTGACTGCAGATCTGAGGTAGGGAAATACACTTGTCTTACCGGTGTTGTTAAATTGTGTTGATTGTTGTGTTTCATGTGACCAAGCTGTGATCGTTGACTTGTTCGTGGTTGTGATTATGTTATGTTTCATATACTGGAGTGTGGTGGACTGAACTGTTTGTGTTGACTATGTTATCTCATCATTTTGATAGCTGGCATGATTTCATTCATTGGTATACCTATTAAGTTGCATTGATTACTGTTGAGCATTTCATATGCATTGGAGGTGGAGGATGTTGAGGTGATATGGTGTGGTGATGATGAGGTTGTGATAAGGCCCAGGCGGGTTCTGCAGACTTGCCCTGGTGTCCTCGGTGCGCGAGTGGCGGATCGGCTACGGTCGATGTATATAGTCTACCGGGGATCGGTATGGCTGGGTTGTCCGGGTTATGAGTTATGAGATATGAGTTATGATATATGAGTTGAGGTGGAGATGGAGGTGACGGAGGAGCATGCATGACATATTTTTGTTGTTTCATTGTTTTCCCTACTCAACCTCGTGGTTGACCCTGTGTATTCGTGAACACCTGTGATGAACCATAATGGGGAGCAGATTTGACAGGTACTAAAGATTAGTTGACTTGGGAGCTATGGGATGCGTGAGGACTTGGCCAATCTACCTAGAAGTCTAGACCACATAGAGGATTTTATCACTTAATTTATTTTCAGCTGCGAGTTGTATTTATCTTATATTAAGTTTAGTTGGATAATTTGTATTAATCATGTAATCGTTAAGTTTTAATTTAAAGTACTTTGGTGTCGTTGTACTTTGTTATTCACTACCTCGGGAAACCGAGATGGTAACAGTCCGGTTTATTAGGGAACGTCTTGCTAAAGGCTCCTTCATAAACCGGGGTGTTACATGACGACTTGGAAATGGAAGCCGAATCACAATAGGCTCTTTCTCTTTAGCCTTCTCTTCATTCTCCTTTGAAATTTCTTGAATGGTGGGTTCTTCTTCTTTATAGTTTTCAACAACTCTTTCCTTGTCACTAGCATTCACAACATCTTCATCAACGGGCCTCTTCGGCCGTTCATACGTTGTACCACTCCTCAAATGGATGGCACTTACCGATTCTTTTCTTGGGGGATTACCTTGAGGTGGTAATTGCCCCTTTTGTCTTTGTGAACTTGAAGATGCCAATTGAGACATTTGGGTCTCTAACATCTTTGCGTGAGCTAGTATGTTATTAATGGTGATGTCTTTTGCTTGGCTATCCTTTTGTATTTGAGTGAAAAACTCTTGTTGGTTCTTTTGCATTTGGAGGACTGCTTTTTGAACATCAAAACCTTGGTCATTTATTTGATTGTATGGAGTTTGGTTTTGATAACTTTGGTTTTGATTGAAAAGGGTCTTTGAGATTGGTTTCTCATTGGGGGTGGGGTGTATGTTGTTTGAGGGTTTTGAACATTTTGTCTTTTGTATGAGAGGTTGGGATGGAATTTGGTGTTTTCATTGTAATAGTTGGAATAAGGGGTACCACTCTTGTATGCTTGGAAAGCATTCACTTGTTCACTTGTTCCCCTACATTCACTTTGGTCATGTCCCAAAGTTCCACAACTCTCACATTCTCCACTTGGAATTGATGAAGATGCCACCATGGCATTCACATGTTGCTTAGGTGATTTGGAGGCTTCTTCAAGCTTATCCATAGCCTTCTCAAACTTCAAATTAATGGTATCAATATGAGCACAAAGTTGAGCACCAAATTGAGTAATAGAGTCCACTTCATGCTTTCCTCCTCTAGTAGCCTTACGAGGTCTACTATATTGTGAGGTATGAACCGCCATTTCCTCAATCTTGTTCCATGTTTGATTATCATCAACTTCGGTAAACATACCATTTGATCCCATATTGAGAATTTTTCGGGAGTCTTTAGACAGACCATTCTAAAATTGTTGTACAAGGAACAACTCGCTAAGTCCATGATGTGGACAAGATCGGCAAGTATCCTTGAATCTCTCCCATGCTTCATACAAAGATTCTTCATCCCTTTGTTTGAACCCAGTGATTTGGGCTCTCAACATGTTAGACTTTTCCAGAGGATTGAATTTCTTGTAGAAAGCAAGTTCCAATTTCTTCCAAGAGTCAACACCAAGAGTAGCCTTATCAAGGCTCTTTAACCAATGTTTCGCGGAACCAATCAAATAAAAAGGAAATAAGACCCATCGAATTTGGTCTTGAGTAACTCTGGTTTGAGAAATCGCATCAAAATAGTCACAAAAAGTCTCCATATGAGAATGAGGGTCTTCACTAGGCATCCCCCCAAATTGGCTTCTTTCGACTAATTGGATAAATGCGGATTTTACAATGAAAGTACTGGTCAAATGTTGTGGTGTGGGAGTACCATTTGGTAGGTTCTCCTTGGTTGGTACGGAATGTGATGAAAATTTAGGAATTGTGGGTTGATTTTTTGGTTGATTTTGTGTTGGGTTCTCCTGTCCTTCTCTTGCAAAAGGGTTGATGAACTCAATGTTATTTGGTTGAATGTCCACAATCTCACCAATACCTCTCAAAGTTTCCTAGCAAGTCTTCTATTGTTGGTCAAAGTTCTTTCAATTTCAAGATCAATGGGTAACAAGTTACCTTGTGATCTCCTAGACATGCAAAATATCAAACAACTTAAAAACAATTAGAACAAACCTTGAGGAGTTTGACTTCCCCAAGGTAAAGAAAGACACAACTAAAAAGCAATCAAAGAAAATCAAATCAAGTTAACATCGTCCCCGGCAACGGCGCCATTTTTAGTTCGTCGGTTTTGTTACTCGTCGTCAAAAGTTACCTAGACCAAAACAATATTTATAACTTCACAAACTACTCTACTTTCAGTAAAGAGTTAAGTAAAGGTCGGATCCCAAGGGACGGGTATTGATGTAGGATTTTTAATTGCAAATGGTCGTGTCTAAGGATGTCACAATTTGGGTTGAGGTAGGAGATCAACTAAGCTAAATAACAATGTAAGTAAAACAAGCAAGATGATTAAAATGAGAAGTAAACAAATGATTAAAAGCACTAGGGTGTAATGGGTTCATAGGGGATTCATGGGATTTGATCATACAAACATATTTTCTACTACATGCAAGCAATTATTGTTGTGATGGGATCGAGTTAGTGTATATCTTTCAATCCCTAGGATGGTTTGGGTCCCGGAGCCGAATCGATTAGATTGTACAAGACCTACAAGTCGACTTAATCCTCCCTACCTAAATATGCATGGTCTAAGGAGACACGAGTTGGTTTATGTTTTACAAGTCTCATTGAAAACGTAAGTGATGTGTCAAAAATGCAAGGATTCATAGGCTCACATTTCATCAAACATAACATGTGCATAAGTTGAAATCACAACAAGCACGCAAATTAATTATGAAAACATATTAGATTAAGCATGAATCAATCCCCATGTTGGTTTCCCCTAATTCCCCATTAACCCTAGTGAAGGAAAGTACTCACTCATTATCAAGTTTAACATGCTAACAAGGCTGTCAATCATACTAGCAAGGCAAAACATGATGAACTAATGAAGATGATTAACAATAATTAAAAAAGATTAAGAGAGAATTATACCTATAAAGATGATTCCCAATAATAAAGCAATGAATAATAGAAGTACTTGATGTTTGATGGAAGGTTGTCAATCCTCAAAATAAAACCAAATAATCTTCTAATTACCCAAAATAAATGATGAACAATAGAGAAATTAAGGAATGATTAAGAAATGTGATTTTTATTAATGCTAAATTAAGAGTTGATTGCAAGATTAAGATGAGATTACTAATGCATAAGAAGAACATGATAATCTAATTAGTACAATGTGGTATTTATACTAAGGATTAGGTACATAAATTAGGGTTACTAAGGGCTTAAATGACGATTAAGACCCTTAAGAAAAGTTGAGGAAGTGATCCTCTCGAGGGAGATGTGCATATCCGTTTTGGTAGTCTTCATGGAGAACGCTCGTCCCAAGCGGCTACGCAGTAGAGACAGTTGGCACTAGAGAAGAATCCGAGCGGATTGGTCTCGGGACGCTCGGATCACAAGACCTCATGACGAGCGTCTTGGGCATGGGACGCTCGGACTGTAGTAGGGGCGGACGCTCGTCCAAGGCACTGCGACGCTCGGATTGTTGGGCAGTCACTTCTCTTCTTTTCTTTCTTCAACAATCCTCAAGGATCTTGTTGGAGATGCAAGGATCCTTTCAGCATTGCCCAATCTACTTTATTATGTATGTAGGCCTTCTAGCATTGTCTTCCCTTTGATGTTTGGTCATTGAATTCGATCAATTTAGCTCCATTTTGCCATGAAAATGCAAGGTTTACACTCCTTTCCTACCAAGGGATCAAAACCTCAAAGATTATGCAAAACGAGAAACTAAAGATAGTAAATGACCCAATTATGGACTAAAAAGCATAGGAACGAGGCTAATTCGGGGACTAAATATGCTCAAATATGAGTCACAACAGCAGGTCTCCTTATGTAGAAAAAATAAGGAGGCAACACATCTAGGAAGTCGTAGAGTGCCGCCCAAGCAATGTGCCTTATGGGCCTCAGTTTACGCGCCCCTCAGGTCGGATGGCAGGCCACCTCGGGCTTTGTTCCCAGCTCATGTTGATTTCGTCGACTTTTGATTTATTTTGCGCGCCGGAATTGACAATTTACATTTCTACCCTTAGCGAGTCGATAGATGTTCACACACCTTTAGTAGGCTAAATTTTTTTATGGGTCGTATGAAGTATGAGTCGCATCTCGATAGGTGTGTTTTGGGAAGAATCTCGTTGGAAAAATCAACAATCCTCAAAGGAACTCTGTATCTCGAAATTCAAACCCGGGGCGAAAATCCCATTTCAAAAATAAAACAATTTTAAAATTTTCAGGTCGAAGACCTAGGCTGTTTTAAAGATGATCCAATCCTTTGAAAACGTTCAATGATTAAAGTAATAATATATCCCCACCGGATACTCCCGATTTCAAACTCGAAATCCGGGCCTAAGGCCCGGTTTTTCAAAAGTCGTTCAAATCCAAGGTCGGAGACTCAATCTTTTTCCGAAGTGATCTAATTTTCAAAGGTTAATGACCTTGCTATTTTTGTATCTGAGGTTTATCGCTGTATCTGTTGTTTTCCCATGTCTCGAGCGTAGGACAAAATTCTTCAACTGGGGGCTCTGAAGACGTTGGCTTCAGAGACCATTATCAAGATAAATGGATGACATCTACCGACGATTCAATTAAATTCAAGGAAGAATTTTGTAGCTGTGCCAAACTACGATGCGGGTTTGATTCCATCACAATGGATACGTAGGCGCCTAAGATAAGGACCAACCCACCCTCAATTCAAATGACGTCGGTTCGATGACCCATGATGCATCGATGTGCCAAGGTGAAGATCAATCCCCAGTGAAGTTCCAAGTATGATATCTTCTTATGGCTGGCGAGCTTATATACGTAGGTGTAATGGACCACAAACGACCCGTTGAATTCTGAGGTTGAGAGGTACCTGGGGTATACTTTGACTAGCACTTTATCCAAGCCTCAGTCAAAGTGAGGGCTTTCTAGATACCCGTATCTGTCGATGTTGGCATATATGGAAATCCCGTGAAACACCCGATGATGATAGGAAAGACAACATGTATTCGTCAGTTGGATTGTCGTTGGTTACAGCTTGTTTTACGATGTAGAATGGACGTCGTCGACGGTTTAATTCTAAATAAAATTTAAAATTATTTTCTCGAATTTATTTTATTGAAGATTAAAATACATTTTTGTTGTTGAGAATTTATTTCGATTTGAATAATCATGTCAAATGTGAGTCGTTTTAATGTTGATTTGGAAAAATCGATTTAATGTGGTTTTGGATACTTGTTTCTATACAAAGTCTTTTCTGTGTGTGATTTGGACAAGAATACCAGCAAGCAACACTGGTATAGCACTCACCATACCCCCCACTGATCCAAGGTTCGAACCCCCACCGTAGCATCTCCCCGACCCTTTTTTTCATCCTTTAGGCCGAGAATTACCCCTTCTCCAAGCCACAAACCCGTCTCATTTTTAAGCCTACGTTAAACCTAGGATCTAAAGCCTTCCAAACCTTCCAAAATATCTTCATTTTAGCAGACAAAACCGAGCTCTTAACCCCTCCACAAGTCATTTACAAACCCTACATTTCCACTCCTATAAATATCTCCCATCCACCACCATTTCAGGAGGTTGGAAAAAGATTGATATCAAACCATCAAGCACACACCCACACATCCTAAGAATATCCTAAAATCCAATAGCAAACCACAGTTGGTGTTATGTAGGAGACGGGACGAGCTTTAGACTTGAAGCCGAGTGTCATCTCATTAGAGTAGCTTAGTAGCCATGAGTTGTATCGTTTATTCATTTGTGGTTTTGTAATTAACTAAATATTTTATTTATATTAATTTTTTCTTAATTTCAACTACGATTTCACCGCCTCGGGAAACTTAGATGGTAACATCTCTCAATTACCTTGGCCGAGTAAGAAGGAGTTGTTACAAAGTGGTATCAGAGCTTCAATTTTGGAACATATACCAATGAATCAAAATGAATCTAGGAGTGTCTAATAAAATGAGCACGACATGAGCACGATAGGATATCGGTTTTGGATGAGTGGGCGCCCTCATATCAAAACTCGTGCATATTGTCTCGGTTGGTCACTACGTGGGTGGTTACAAGTATGGGGGAACAAAATAGACAATGTTGTATGATTACATGAATGATGTGGTTGTTGATAGACTTTTTCATGATATAGACTTTCATATGTGTGTGATAGAATACGAAAATTGGATAAGTAGATTTACATGTCATAACGCATTTTGAAAGATGATAATTCCATTCTCTTGATTTATCTCGTGTGTTTATCTAATGCTTGATAGTGCTACCGTTAGAGTTTAATTGTTGATGATTTTGGTAGAGTAAATACGTAGTAGATAAGAAACGGCGATTATGATGCCGCCTGGGCTAACTCGGGATAGGTCACTGATAGGCGGTGGCTCCCGAATCACTTATTGTCTTGCAGGAATTCCGTCGATAGAATTTTGTTGAGAATTTGAACCCCAAGGAATCACTTGAGCGAGTGCGAGCACCAACTCGGTCGAGTAAACAATCACTCAACTGAGTGGACCCTTGACTTGACCGAGTGAACCAAATCCAGGAGGTGGTACATTTCTGGAAAACCGTCATTCGATCGAGTAGGCCTTCTACACGACCGAGTAGTGTTGTACCCGACCGAGTACACTCGGCACTCGACCGAGTGGATTCACACGGGTTGGGCTACTCGACTAAAAGCCCCTATCTCCTTCACTTTTCATTCTTATCTCCATATCTTCATCTTTCTCCTCACCAAAACCTCCATTGTTGCTCCATTTTGCTTGGAATTCATCCTATTACCCTACTTTTCTTCACCCAATTCCATTAATTTTTCAAGGTAAGCTTATTCATTCTCTTTCATCTTTTCCCCAATTTGGTTTTCTTTTGATATACACTTAATTCATTTAAGTAGTTTTGTTAATAAGTTACCTATTTCGCTTAATCCATTACAGTAGTAAACTTTTTATACCATTATTATTGAAAAAAATCAAATCATTGTGATAAAACCTTGTTCACCATTGATGAACTCGAAAATGGTGTTCTTGAGTCAATAATGAGATTTTGGTGCTTGTTGTTGAGTTTAATTGGACAACAAAGGCTTAACCTTTGTTGTTATTGATGGATCTTGTTTAATATGTGAAAACTTCGTCTTAAACTTTCATCTCAAAATTCGAAATTTAGGTAAGTCATGGCCATATTTTGATTTTTCATAGGTAAAATTTTAATTGCCTTATAAGACTACAAACTTTGTTAGTAACATGATATATGGTCTCATAATGAAACAAATTTCGTCTTAAAACTTCGGTGAAATTTTAATATTTCTCTTAAAACACCCATGAAGAAATTTAATTGGTGTCTTAAGAATGGTTTAAGTATGTTGTTAGGCTATGAAATTGATAGTTGTTGCTATACTATGTGGTAAACTAAGAAAAATTTTGAATTAAAATGTGACTAAGTTCTCGAAAAATCCGACACAAACCTGTTGGGAAATGTGTCCTCAACAATAGTGCGATCACATGATTTAAATATCATAATTAAATCTCATACTAATAATACGTGAGGGATGATTCTTTATACAGTCGACTGACCGTCATTAATCGGTAATGATTGGCTAACTAGAGTTTGACATTACTGTCGTGTGACGGTGGTGGTCAGTTGATCCCTTTAGGTCACACCTATAGGATGAGGCCCAAATAGATATTTAATTAATTGTATGCGATACGAATTAATTAATTCCTTAATTATGGGAGTGTAATTTTGCGTCTTATTTTAAAGTAATTAAATAAGATTAAATTTAGTAATTAAGTGTTATATTACTAAATTGGTTGAGGCATTAATAGAAGTTTTGAGGTAGAGGTAATTAGTTATTTAAAGTTACAAGAAGTTGTAATTTTAACTAACTAGTAATTATGGGACCCATTATATGATGATATAATGGTAGTATACTACTCAAAAAGTGGAGTGTATATTATATTATTATTTGTAATATTTAAGTGTTAAATGATTACATTAATAATTAAATATGTATGATTGTTAAACATATGACTTATAAGCATTTTTGGGACAAATAACAAAAGGCAAAAATGGACCAAATAAGGACCAAAATTTCGGCCATTATAAGAGCACAGTAGATGCTCTTTTGTCTTATGTTGATGTTGGCTATTGTGTGATTTAATTTGAATTTAAAATTATTCAAAAATTTATTCCAGAATGTTCAAAAATTTAAAATCCAAAATGTTCTTTTGTCTTATGTTGATTTATTCCAGAATGTTCAAAAATTTAAAATTAAAATTTTGAAACTTTTATGATTTAATTTGAATTTATTACATAAATATTGTGTTTTTAAGGTAAAAAATGAGCATAAAAATTAAATCAAGTTGAATTATTGTCAAAAATTAAGTGATGACTGATTTTTGAGTCCTAAAATGTGTTAGGATAATTAACTTGAGCTTAGATGTGATTTAAGTGTTAATTAGTGATTTTAAAAGGTTATTATCACGCATTTCCATGAAACCGGGTTATATGTACGATATAAGTTAAATAGGGCGATTTGGCACATGTTTTTGCATGATAGGTACATATTATAATGCTGCATATTTCAATTGTTGAATGTCTTTTATTTATATAATTTTGAATTATGTAATTTTATCTTAGTATGGCCTTAGTTTTAATTAATATTACCCGTAATGAAAGTGAATATTGATTCGGTTGTAATTTAATGTGATCTCGTATCACTTTTGTTTTTATTTTTATTTCATTAGTTTTTCCATTTTACAAATGTATAATAGGAATAGTTTTGTATTTTTATTATTACTTGTAATTATGGAGCATCTTCAAAGACGGTGCAATTCGGAAAGGTGATCCGACAAAGACGGTGTCTTGGGAGGCGTGCCACTTGAAGATTCAAGGGACCAAAGGAGTTGGTTTCCGAATATGTAATAGATTATTTGATTTTCTATTTTAGGAAGGCCATACTAGGAATTTTATTTATTGCTTTGCATTTCTTTTAATATGTTACATGCATTGCCAAATCGCCATAACAACACATGCATATCATATCGAGTCATCGACCGTGTCAATTATAATTATCGTAGTTCACCGCTTTAGTTCACTTAAAACGTGATAGATAATAAATTGACAAGACCTCTCACATCTACTAAAAATTGAGAAATAGCCTTACCAAATAGTAGAAACCCACGAAGTACCGATTTCATAAGGGTGTTGAGCCGGCTTTACCGTAATACAAACCTTGTTACGTTGGCGAAGTGGGGTAGTAAAATGTTATTACATCGAAATTTGGATTGTGCTCAACGGAAGTATTGTTGACCGTAGTCTCATGTGTTCCGGGCTAAAGATGAGAATTAGAGTAATTTTTATCGACCGAGAGTTCTAAAAGTAGAATCGATTAAAGGGTTAATCCACCGAGTTATATTAATAAGGGCTTAATCGGCTCACCGTGCCCGAGTTGATATGAATTTGGATCTTGGAATAATTTATGTAGTTGGGTGAAGGTCACTATATAAATGCAATGCTTGTAGTTAAATTTACGAGTATTATTAAAATGATAGATGATAATTAATTCCTTCATTTTCTATTTTGTAGTTAATTATTCGCAACGAATTCATCTTATACTCCTACACCCATCACCTTAATTCATAGCTCCTATCATACGATAAAAAATGCTCCGTTTATGACAATGATATGATTAGAGAATTACGCGTTGGCTTTAGTAAGGATGGAAATCTTTGTCTTTTTACTACTTATTCACCTCCCACTCACATACTCATGCCTACCTCTCAGGTAAGAGGATTATATGAGAGGAATCTCACAGATTCCAAGATATCCTTGTTTGCTGAAACAAGGAGAAATATCAAATTAAGTGGGAGTTCTAGCAAGAGTGTCCTTGCAAATGAAAGGAGTATTGGTATTAAGAAAGGAAAGGCAAAGATGAGTGAGAAACCCAAATCCGATTTTGAATTGGAAGTTGATAGTGAGACTACCACAAAACCAAGAAGGGTGCTCCATCCTACCATGAATGTCATTATTCTAATGTCATGGGCCATTGGAACCGAAATTGCCCCAAGTATTTAGAAGATATCAAAGTTGGACTTGTTACTCCAAGTGGGACTTGGAAATGTGGAAAAGCTAAACAAGAGTGATATGAATCTCCGACAATGAAATGGAGCTCAGGTAGACACCACTTCAAGAGGGACTTATGTACTTGTTTTTGCTAATAGCTTTGAGTTATAATTTACATAATTATTATTATGTACCCACTTAGTCTAAAACATTATTTCCATTTCTATGTGAGATATGAAAGGATTTATATTTTGTCATCAAAGACAATTGTTGTATTTTATTGAAAATAGACATGGATGTGAGCCATGTCACTTATCTTTATGATACACAAGTTTTAGACAGTTCCAACTCATGTAAAGATATCTACATAATACGCACCAAAAAGACTCATAACTAGTAATCCAAATGATTTGTACATTTGATTTTTTCAATTAGGTTACGTAAATGAGAAACGCATTAAACGCTAGTGTCGACTAGAATTATTGGACCATTTTATTTTTAATCATATGAAATATGCGCATCTTGTCTCCTTTACAATATAATTTGTACTTCCTTTTGCGGTAAAGAGACACAAGCAAGTGATTTGTTGAGACTAATACATGCCGATGTATGTGTTCTAATGAGCATCACCGCAAGGGGAATTTATGACTACTTTGTCACTTTTACCAATGATTCAAGTAGATAAGGGTATATTTACTTAATGAAATAAAAGGTGAAGCATTTGAGAGATTTGAGAAATTTCTAAAATGACGTAGAGAACCAATTGAATAAAGTTCTACGCATTACGACCCAATCGTAGTGGCAAAGATCTAAGTAATAAATTTGATTTATTAAAGATGGATTATGACCTAGTGTCACTACCCATAGATCAATCTAATATGAGTCGGTTTGAGTTGATGAACTCAATTTTGGGAATTCGCAATCCAAAATGGACGGGTAATTCTAAACGGATGGTCAACCATGAAATACATAGAATATAGAGACTATTAAACAGATGACATGGATAAGACTCGTATATTATCAAGCTGCCATGTTAGAATGGCCTTTTGAATGCTAATACATAGTCTAAGTAAACTCCTAATACTCCGTTAAATATATATGTTTGTGACTCACAAAGCTATCTCTCATGAATATTGATATATTTCTGAGAGATAGAGTGGGAGTAGATTGAATCGTCACAAACCTCTCTTATAGTTGAAATGTTACTTTGTGAAAGTAATTGAATTATAGAGTGGGAGTTGGTATTGAACTATTATCTATGAAGATAGTATGAGAGCATAGTTCAGTGGGAGTTTATCGCACATGTCTTATTGTTAAAATATTACTTTGTGAAAGTGATAGTATCATGACCTTGTTACATACGAGCCGAAGCATTACAATCCGAAAATTGTTGCTCATGAGTAGATTTACTTTAAGGCGCGGGTCTCCTCAAAAGTAAAAAGAGCTCTAGAGTACTCAAATGCATAAGATTTACATGAAGATATTGATCAAGATAAATTGTGTTAGGTATTGCCGCATTTCATTGATAAATGGCAAATAAAAATTCGCTTTTCTAAAATGGGAATTTAGAGAAGGAAGTGTTTGAAACACAAAATCTTAGATGAAGATCTAACAATCCTAACATATAATGCATAGCTTTCTTAAGTGATCCCAGAGTGGTCTTAAACAAGCATTAAAGGATTATACTTTTCGTTCATGTGATTATAGTGAATTGTTTCATTCACATGATTGAAGAATCATGATATACATTAAGTTAAGTGGGAGCTAGAATTGTTTTTCCATGTCTTATATGTTGATAACATATTAATTATTTAGAATAATGTACCAATGCTCTCTTCTGGCAAGAGTGATTGGGAGACTGGAAAAAGGTGCAATATACTTTAGATTACCGAATCTATGTGAGAGTATATTGGCATAGAGTTGAGAGTCTTATGAGGATAAGATCTTTCGTATCTGTTTAACATCAACAAGGTTTAATGGCTTATTCATGATGATGAAAGTGGAATTACTATGATGGAATCATAGTCGTTCACTGAACCCATTAAATTGTTATGAAATCGATTGCTAATGTTTCCGCCATTAGAACTATTACGTATGCCAACAGACGCACGTGCTGTGATGAAAAATATGCCTAGGGCATTATAAGTCAATAACAAGATAATTCCCATGATATGGCTTGTGAGAGCCTTAAAGAACATCCTTGAAATTCTTGAGAAGAGTTAAGGATTCATTCACATGTTTGGATGATAAACTAAATTAAGTGTTGAAGGGTTGCACAAACTTTAGTTTCCAAACTATAAGGGATTTGTTGAAATCCTAGGGTGACTTGTTGACTAAGGAGTAAGAGACTAAGAAAGGTGTTTTAGTTTCGCGCATTGCAAATATCTTCAAAAGGAATCTAAGTAAGTTGCGATAAAATAGTCAACGTAGGGATTAAGGATGAATCCCTCTACAAATGACTTTATCACAAGTTATGCGATAACAGTGGGAGCATCTTTCAAGTTAAAGAGCCCAAGTCTAGCAATAAGTCTAGACAAATACTTAGAAATGAATTCATTTCATTAGAGATGACATTGAATGGAAGGAAATAGCAATTAATAAAGTTGGAATATATGGATATCGGGTATATCCACTTGCCAAGCTTGTTTTGCACTTTAACTAGTGTTATTAATACACTAAAGCTTATATAATATGAAGTAGTAATATAGTATTGACTATTCATATGTGATAATCACATTTATCGTTTGAGTTTTATTAAACTCACCCGCTACCTTGTCGTATCCGAATGGGTTGTAGAGACGAATTGAACCCCATTAAAGTGAACTTGATTGACATGGTATTCGCCCCTAGTTACTTATATGAGGTGACGTCTCCAAGTGACTAGAGTGTGATGCGATTGATGGCAAGTTCAAGTGCCATAGAGTCATATAGGATGACTAGTCGATCACATAGGCAGACTGTATGGGACAATCTGTCGGGCAGTGACCGCTTATAGAGTTCTGGTAATTCATAAAGCCTGGTCGTGGCAAGAGCTACTATAGTATTCTTATGAGTCAATTCTTTTGACTAGAGACTATTCGCCCAAATTGGCACAACTTCTGATTAGCTTTGATTTATACTCTACGATTTCGTAAATGAGGTCAAACTGGGTATATTTTGGGTTATGATGGACTGTGGCTGAACGAAGGGAATAAGGCGATAGAAATTGTCCACCCCTTGTCAGGGTTGTTTGAAATCTCAAGGCCACTCGAGGAGTAGTTAACTGGAAATGCGTGGCCACACTCGGAAGGTATCTATGATGGATAATTCCGGTCAGACAGTTAATCTCCAGATAGAGAAAACCACTCAAGATATGATCAAACGAAAGTACGACCTGCAAGACACCTTGCATTGAGTGGGAGATTGTAATAGGACAAGAGAATTGGTGACGCACACTTGTCGAGGACAAGTGGGAGATTGTTGGGAAATGTGTCCTCAACAATAGTGCGATCACATGATTTAAATATCATAATTAAATCTCATACTAAGAATACCCGAGGGATGATTCTTTATACAATCGACTGACCGTCATTAATCGGTAATGATTGGCTAACTAGAGTTTGACATTACTGTCGTGTGACGGTCTCTTTGTCGATTGATCCCTTTAGGTCACACCTATAGGATGAGGCCCAAATAGATATTTAATTAATTGTATGCGATACGAATTAATTAATTCCTTAATTATGGGAGTGCAATTTTGCGTCTTATTTTAATGTGATTAAAAATAAGATTAAATTTAGTAATTAAGTGTTATATTACTAAATTGGTTGAGGCATTAATAGAAGTTTTGAGATAGAGGTAATTAGTTATTTAAAGTTACAAGAGCACAATAGATGCTCTTTTGTCTTATGTTGATGTTGGCTATTGTGTGATTGGGACATATCACACTAGCCTTTACATACTACATCTTACACCTAGGCTTCCTACACTCTACCTACACTACACAAAGAGTAAAAAACAAAAAGCAAAGATTCCTACATGGTGATAAAGCCACCGGTTTTTGGCTCACCATTTAGAGCATTTTTGCTCAATTTTTTCTTGTCTTGCTTTTACTTGTTTTTCTCTCTACTTTCCTCACATGCAAAGCAACAAAACTCTCTAAAAATACTAATACACTAATCATATATTACTAGAGGTAGTAATGCAAGAACATTAGTATTATTAAGGAAATATTTCTACTATATATCTAGTTAATATTAGTAGGAATTTTTGGGATTAATCTTGGGTGCAATTTATTGGAATGGCTTCTATACTTGGAGTCTTAGGAGGATCATCCATCATATTTAGCTCAAGAACAAGTGAAGAAAGGTGACCTTACTTGTGCCCATATTTTCGAAATACATAACAATGTAAGGAACATTGTTTTTCTTATAAATCCTTCATTTTGTTATGCATGCACTAGATCTAAAGAACATATAATTAACAAGTTAATTAGTTCACTATTAGAGGAGTCTAATAATAGGTATATGAACCTAACAAAACCATGTCAAAAATTTCAATTTTATGATCACTACTTGTGTGTAACACCCCCATACATCAAGGTGCCATACCAAGACCACCTAATGTATGAGAACGCTACCATCTCGGTTGCGCGAGGTAAGGTATATCAAATAGACCATCAAAGAACGTACTTTAAGTAAATAGTTAAAGTGATTACATATAAAACCAAACTGATAAAATACGATACAAGTGTTTCAAACCAAAAACAACCTGAATAAATGAAAATGTCTCGACACAACAGTGGAATACTACTAGCTGACTCCTGGTGACTCATCCCGAGCTAACCCTCGCGCATCCAAGTCATACATGCTCAATAACTGCTCACCATCCTCGAATGGATCACCACATTTTTTAAAACAATTAAACGGGGTCAGTTACTGCATACAAATTATAAGACAATACAACACAATACGCAAACATAATTCTCCAACACCGTCAAATCACCAATCACCTGGCTAGCCTGAAGGTCTAGGCCTGCCAGATTACTAGTTGCAAATAGTAATCCACTCCGCCAGTGAGGGACCTCATCCATTCCTACCTAAGCCCCGCTCATTATTACCAAGCGAAAACCCATGTTTCTTAATGTGCACATCCCCTCTTGTCGCGGGTTCACAAGGGGCGAATCAAGGGAATGAAGCCACTCGCGCAAATGACTCCACTCAACCGAGGGCGCACCTCGCGAACTACAGACAAACAACAACAACCAATAACCACATCAACAACACCAAATCAATTACGATATAATCAAATGCCAACAACAGACAACAATCTCATAAACATGTATACAATAACTACGTAGAAAACCCTACCTAGAATGCAATCACCACAAATCGACACAATAGCAGATCAAAAGCGCTCCTCTAGGAAATCACCTCCTACCGACACATAATCATACAATCACAATCTAATACCAATAATACTCCCAAAATCCCAAAATCACCCAATTGGGGTTTAAACTAAAGTTAATGAATCAACATAAAAATTGTACTAGGACATTACACAAAATACGACGGTCTCAAGGGTGTAAAGAACTCTGCAATCCGACGACTCTAGCCCCTTTGGATTTGATAGCAATGTGAGAGAGGATTCAACGTAACTTGTTTTATCTTTGTAAAATGTTTAGAATAAAAATAAAGGTAAAAGTACCCGGTGAAAGTACTTTATATATCATTCTCGCGTTGCTATCAAAACCCGACCAAAAACCCGTAAGAACCAACGTACTCGATCAAGTAACTGAGGTGCTCGATCGAGTAGCCCCTACTCGATCGAGTTACCCCTACTCGATCGAGTACCTGACAGACAGAACACTGTCCAGAATGCAAAACTCACTTACTCGACACGGTAAGCCTTACTCGATAGAGTGCCCAACAGCTCACAAAGCCGTAGCATTACAGTCTTCCCTCCTTAAAAATGAACTTCATCCCCGAAGTTTAAACTCATACTCAAAAGCAAACAAACTTACAAACTCAACTATGACAGAACGATAAAACAAAACCTCAAAGACAAAACCTAACCATAACTCATACCGACTCAAAACTACCACTAACTTTGCCAAACCAACATTAAACCATACCAAAACCTTATGCGATCATCTACTACCCCCCTAATGGAAACATGGTTACGTCCTTGTAACCACAGATACCAAATCAAAAAGAGTCGGATACAGCTCCTTCATAACTTCTTCCGCCTCCCAAGTTGCTTCCTCAACATTGTGATTAGACCATAAAACCATTAGCAACACTATTTCTCAAGATCTAGTTTTGCCAACATTGTGATCAAGAATCTGTTTTGGCACCACTAGATAAGACAAGGATTCATCCAACTCGATGTTCTACACCTCTAACACATTGGAAGGGTAACTCACATATTTCCGTAACTGAGACACATGAAACACGATCCAAAATCTCCCACACGATCCAAAAATCTCACACGGACCAATGAACTTTTGGCATAACTTCCCTTTCTTACCAAACAGCATAACGCCACGCATAGGTGACACTTTCAAAAGAACCCTATCCCAAACCCGAAACTCGATGTCCCGACGATGTATGTCCACATAGCTCTTTTGTCGATCCTGGGCCGTTTTCATCTATTGCCGAATCACTTTCACTTGTTCTATCATCTCATGTACCATCTGTAGCCTTAAAACCACTAGCTCAGCACTATCATCCAAGCAAATTGGACTCCTACATCTCTTCCCATACAAAGCCTCAAATAGACTCATCCCAATACTCGTATGGTAGCTGTTGTTGTATTATAACTCGATCAAATCAAACCTATCTTCCCAACTACCACCAAACTCCATCACACAAGCCCTCAACATATCTTCCAAAGTCTTGGTAGTTCTCTCTCTATGTCCATCTACTGTAGGATGAAACGCAGTACTTATCCTCAAGGTAGTTCCCATCAACTTCTACAACTCTTGCCAAAACCGAGAAATGAACCTCGCATCCCGATCTGACACCATGTCCTTTGGCACCCCATGTATCAACTTAATCCTTTTGTCATAGCCTTCAAGGGCTATCCAATAGTGTTGTCGTAGAATCAACATTTCATCAATCTTTGTGTTGCCCGGAAGAGGTTTATAGGCATTGTTGTGGTTGAAATTGGGGTTGAAGAATTTTTCAAGCTTTGTTATCAATCCCCCATTGACGATGTGGATCTTACCATAATCGTCTCCATTCCGTAACATAGCCCATCTTTCAAGGAGTACTACGGGGGCGTTAAAGTGATAGCCGCTCCTCCCTTGTATCTTGAGGTAGGACTCCATAAAAAGAAGATCGAGTTCATTCACTATTGCGGGATCACGACGGGCAAAGAGAGTTCCGGCGATAAATCGATAAGTAAGACGAATAATGGGGTTTTGAATGTGAAAAGCCAAGCATTATTTAATGAAAGAGAAATCGCGATCCGTCATGGCTCGCCATAGAGGTGCTACGCTATAATTCCGCGGCTTTAATGTTCGGGTAGGTGATACATCAAGACCCAATACACTAGCAAACTCTAAAAGAGTCATCATTCGAGTTGTGTTTTCTAGTCTAAACTTCACACAAATTGTCTTGTTCAAGGTAGAAATATTTAGAAAGCTCAAGAATTCAAGAACTAAACACCGATAAGTGACTTCTTGCATGTGAAACGTAGATGAGAGACTAAATAAGTCAAAAAGTGCCTCGGTTTGATGATAGATGCCAAGTTTCCTCAAAGTATCATGGCACATAAACTTAGTATGTAGAATGTTATTACCGAGGAGGCGATGGATGTAACACCCCACGGTAATTGAAGAGGTCCAGTGGTAGGCTTAAATGACTAATGCTTAAAGGGATTGGAAGTACTACTCATATCAACAAAGTGCACTTTCTTTTATGGTCATCCATGCGAAAGAACTCCAAAGTTAAGCGTGCTTGACTGGGAGTAGTCTTAGGATGGGTGACCTCCTGGGAAGGTTTCCGGGATGCGCATGAGTGAGGACAAAATGCGCTGTAAAAGACCCGTGTTGATCTGTGGGCCATGTACACAGCCTGGTGAGCTATCATAAGTAACCGCTCTCGACCCGGTTGGGCCGAGGTGTTACAAGTGGTATCAGAGCAACCCTGCGACCGTGTGATGATCGGAGGCAGTTGTTATACGCTCCTGGAGGCAGTGGTTATACGCTTCATTGTGATCACACACCTAGCGGGGGAGGATTCTGGGTTAGCGGTTATGCTCCCAGGCGCAACGAGGACATTGCGTTCTTCAAGTGGGGGTGACTGTAACACCCCACGGTAATTGAAGAGGTCCAGTGGTAGGCTTAAATGACTAATGCTTAAAGGGATTGGAAGTACTACTCATATAAACAAAGTGCACTTTCTTTTATGGTCATCTATGCGAAAGAACTCCAAAGTTAAGCGTGCTTGACTGGGAGTAGTCTTAGGATGGGTGACCTCCTGGGAAGGTTTCCGGGATGCGCATGAGTGAGGACAAAATGCGCTGTAAAGGACCCGTGTTGATCTGTGGGCCATGTACACAGCCTGGTGAGCTATCATAAGTAACCGCTCTCGACCCGGTTGGGCCGGGGTGTTATAATGGAAGACAAGCCTTCGCACATCATTGACGAATTCTATGTTGGAGAACTCATTAAGTCTTGAGAGATCAACTATTTCTTCATTCTCTCTCCTCAATGTGTTGAGGTGAGATTTTGAGGAGCTTCCAATTACCCTTGGTCTTCTTCTTTCTCTAGGGAGAGACCTTCTTGATCTAATTTTAAAGGTGGATCTAGAAACTTGGCTTGTTGAAGTTGAAGGTATTCTTTGTAATTGAGAACCTTCTTGAAACCCTAGGTTTTGGAGGTTTGTAATTTAGAGAGGTGAATTAGTGCTTTTGTTGTGATTTGGGTTATATAGGAGGGTGTTTTATGTTTTATAGAGGAAGGAAGGATGAGATGTCATGAAATGTGTGGTAGGGAGGAGTTTATAATTGTCAAAAAATAGAGGAGCAGGACGGTAAGGAGATGAGCGGGCCGTACTAGGGACGAGCGGATCAGTGCCTCAGGAGACGAGTGGATCGAGCTCAGGACGCTCGGATTCATAGTCAGTGCACTCTGGAATTTCCAATCCGTGGTGAGACGCGCAGATTTTGCTCAAGACGGGCAGATCTGGCTGTGGACGAGCGTCTTCACCTGAGGACGCTCGGATTCATAGGCAGTATGAAATCTCAATTTTTGCACAAGTAACGGCGCCATTTTTGGTGTGGAGTAGAACTCGTCGTCTAAAGCTACCAACCAAAACAATATTTATAACTTTACAACTACTCTTAACAAAGATGCAACTAAAGGTCGGATCCCAAGGGACGGGTATTGATGTAGGATTTTCAATTGCAAATGGTTGTGTCTTAGGGTGTCACAATTTGGGTTAAGATAGGAGATCAACTAAACTAATCAACAATATAAAAGTAAATTAATAAAAACAAGCAAGAAGATTAAAGAGAGATGTAAACAATTGATTAAAAGCACTAGGGTGTCATGGGTTCATAGAGGATTCATGGGAGTTGATCATACAAACATGTTCTCTACTAGATGCAAGCACTTATTGTTGTGATGGGATCGAGTTGGTGTATAAGCTTTCAATCCCTAAGAAGGTTTGGGTCCCGGAGCCGAATCGATTACATTGTACAACACCTACAAGTCGACTTAGTCCTTCCTATTCAACTATATGCATGGACTAATGAGACTCGAGCTAGTGTATAAGCTTACAAGTCTCATTGAAAAGATAGGTGATGGGTAAAAAAATGCAAGGATTCATAGGCTCGCATTTCATTAAACATAACATGTGCATAAGTTGAAATCACAACAAGCAAGCAAATTAATTATGAAAAAATATTAGATTAAGCATGAATCAATCCCCATGTTGGTTTCCCCTAATTCCCCATTAACCCTAGTTAAGGAAACTATTCACTCATTATCAAGTTCAACATCCTAACAAGGTTGTCAATCATACTAGCAAGGTAAAACATGGTGAATAAATGAACGTGATTAACAATAATTAAATAACATTAAGAAAGAATTATACCTATGAAGATGATTCCAAATAATAAAGCTAAGAATAATAGAAGTACTTGATGATTGATGGAGGGTTGTCAATCCTCCAAATAAACCCAAATAATCTTCTAATTACCCAAAATAAATGAAGAACAATAGAGAAATTAAGGAAAGATTAATATTGAGAATTGTATTAAAACATGATTAAGAGTGGATTACAAGATTACTACTAGATTAAAGGATGATTACACCTTGATTAAGAGAGCATAAAAGGGTCATTAAGAGATGATGCTAATCTAGGTAGTACAAAGAGGTATTTATACTAAAAATTAGGTACAAATATTAGGGTTACTAAAGGCTTAAATGACTATTAAGTCCTTAAGAAAAGTTGAGGAAATGCTCCTCTTGAAGGAAATGAGCATATCCCTTTTGCTGGTCCCGTGTCAATACGCTCGTCCCGTGCGTCTTGAGTGTTGGAGTATGTGTCCTCAACAATAGTGCGATCACATGATTTAAATATCATAATCAAATCTCATATTAAGAATACGAAAGGGATGATAAATAATATAGTCAATTGATCATCATTAATCGGTAATGATTGGCTTGCTAGAGTTTGACGTTACTGTGGTAGGACGATGGTGGTCAGTTGATCCCTTAAGGTCACACCTAAAGGATGATGCCCTTATCAGTAAAATTGATTAATTGTATGACGATACAAGTTAATCAATTACTTAAAATTGAACAATTCAATTTGTGAGAGAGAATATTTATATCTTATTGTAATTTGATTAAATAAGATTTCTTTTAGTAATTGAAATACTTTATTACTAAAATCGATTATTGTTTGTAAAACACTTGAGATAAGAATGAGTGGTTAATTATAATTACAATATGTTGTGAATTATAATTATATGACCCATTTTATTTAGGGTTTTTTTTGTCAAACACAACCTCTAATTTTTTTTTTTCCAAACACCACCTTTTAAAAAAAGTTTGTAAAACACAACCTTTAATAATTTTTTTGTTATCAAACACGATTTTTTTGGCTGAAGGACTTAGCATTTTGCAATGAGGCAACTTTTAATCGATGTTTGAGATAGCAAACGATGTCGGTTTGTGGTATTCTTCTACTCGTTGGAAAGGCGGAAATACAAGCTTTCCATGGGTTATCAACACGATGGTCAAAAGTGGCCTTATGTGGGGTCTATTCTTGTGTAAAGTAAGGCTGGTTGGACAGATTAACGAGTGGTCGGGGATTTCTAGTGGGTCTTTTAAAGAGGTTATGTTGCTTTGTTTGGTCTGAAAATTGGTATGTAGGTAGGGGGGAGTGTAAGGTAGGCCGTAGTTGTGTTTTTTTTGTGGTTGTTGGTTACAAGTGGTGGTTCAAGGGGAGTTAATTTGAAGGTAAAAAACATTCAAAATAATTTCAAAGTAGGATTTCTTTTTTGTGGGTCAATTCACTCACCTCAAACCAGCACTTACAACAAACAACCACAAAAAACAACACAACTACGGCCTACCTTACATTCCCCGCTACCTACATACCAAATTTCAGACCAAACAAAGCATCATAACCTCTTTAAAAGACCCACTAAAAATCCCCGACCGCTCGCTAATCTCTCCGACCAGCCTTATTTTATACAACAATAGACCCCACATAAGGCCGCCTTTGACCATCGTATTGATAACCCCTGGAAAGCTTGTATTTCCACCTTTCTAACGAGTCTAAAAACGCCTCAAACCAACATCGGTTGCTATCTCAAACATCGACTGAAAGTTACCCCATTACTAAATGTTAAGTCCTTCGGCCAAAAAGTCGTGTTTGACAACAAAAAATTTATTAAAGGTTGTGTTTTACAAACTTTTTTTTTAAAGGTGATGTTTGGAAGAATTTCTTTTCTAAAGATTGTGTTTGACAAAAAAACCCTTTTATTTATGTGATCAAGTATTATTAGTCAATTTGTTGTGTGTAATTTAATTAATATATAAAATGATATTTATTTGATAAATATGCATTACATTAATTAATAACATATAACATATTGTGTGACAAATGACAAATTGACAAAATAAAATGGTAGTCCATTTTATGAATGTGGACCGAAATGGAGGGGCTTTTAGTGGTGTAGATATCTGTATCCGTCGATATTGGAATTTATAGAGAACCCGACAAACACCCGATGATGATAAGGACACATGTATTCTTTAGTTGTCATTGTCATTACTTGGGCTCGTTTTACGATGTAGAATAAGCGTTGTCGACGAAGTATTTTATTAATTTAAATGATATTTAAATTAATGTTTTTTAAAGTGAATTCATTTTATTGTTCTAATTTGAATTTATTTTCAATTTTATTTTATTGAAAATAAAATAGATATTTGATTTGAAAAATCATTCTTTAATTAATTGATTTGAAAAATCAATTTATATCATTTATAAATCGTATTTGAAGAACTCGTTTTTTACGATGGTTTTATACGCGATTTTGAGCTCGTTTTCAACTCGATTTGAACACGATTTTCGAAGCAAACTCGAGCCAACTCCTGACCCATAACCCAACCCATCACTCACTCTCACAACCAGGCCCTAACCCCATGCAAAACCACGTCCAAACCCTCCCAAACTCACGACATAAACAGCCCACACAGCTAGCCCGTCACCCTTCAACCCGAGTCCATTAAACAACCCCAAACCTGTTTAAAACTCGTCCAACCTGCTTCCTACCAGACCTACATCCATACCCGCATCCTATACCACTTATTAGTTCTCGAAAAATCCGACACAAACCTGTTGGGAAATGTGTCCTCAACAATAGTGCGATCACATGATTTAAATATCATAATTAAATCTCATGCTAAGAATACGTGAGGGATGATTCTTTATACAGCCGACTGACCGTCATTAATCGGTAATGATTGGCTAACTAGAGTTTGACATTACTGTCGTGTGACGGTGGTGGTCAGTTGATCCCTTTAGGTCACACCTATAGGATGAGGCCCAAATAGATATTTAATTAATTGTATGCGATACGAATTAATTAATTCCTTAATTATGGGAGTGCAATTTTGCGTCTTATTTTAATGTAATTAAATAAGATTAAATTTAGTAATTAAGTGTTATATTACTAAATTGGTTGAGGCATTAATAGAAGTTTTGAGGTAGAGGTAATTAGTTATTTAAAGTTACAAGAAGTTGTAATTTTAACTAACTAGTAATTATGGGACCCATTATATGATGATATAATGGTAGTATACTACTCAAAAAGTGGAGTGTATATTATATTATTATTTGTAATATTTAAGTGTTAAATGATTACATTAATAATTAAATATGTATGATTGTTAAACATATGACTTATAAGCATTTTTGGGACAAATGACAAAAGGCAAAAATGGACCAAATAAGGACCAAAATTTCGGCCATTATAAGAGCACAGTAGATGCTCTTTTGTCTTATGTTGATGTTGGCTATTGTGTGATTTAATTTGAATTTAAAATTATTCAAAAATTTATTCCAGAATGTTCAAAAATTTAAAATTCAAAATGTTCTTTTGTCTTATGTTGATTTATTCCAGAATGTTCAAAAATTTAAAATTAAAATTTTGAAACTTTTATGATTTAATTTGAATTTATTACATAAATATTGTGTTTTTAAGGTAAAAAATGAGCATAAAATTAAATCAAAAAGAATTATTGTCAAAAATTAAGTGATGACTGATTTTTGAGTCCTAAAATGTGTTAGGATAATTAACTTGAGCTTAGATGTGATTTAAGTGTTAATTAGTGATTTTAAAAGGTTATTATCACGCATTTCCATGAAACCGGGTTATATGTACGATATAAGTTAAATAGGGCGATTTGGCACATGTTTTTGCATGATAGGTACATATTATAATGCTGCATATTTCAATTGTTGAATGTCTTTTATTTATATAATTTTGAATTATGTAATTTTATCTTAGTATGGCCTTAGTTTTAATTAATATTACCCGTAATGAAAGGGAATATTGATTCGGTTGTAATTTAATGTGATCTCGTATCACTTTTATTTTTATTTTTATTTTATTAGTTTTTCCATTTTACAAATGTATAATAGGAATAGTTTTGTATTTTTATTATTACTTGTAATTATGGAGCATCTTCAAAGACGGTGCAATTCGGAAAGGTGATCCGACAAAGACGGTGTCTTGGGAGGCGTGCCACTTGAAGATTCAAGGGACCAAAGGAGTTGGTTTCCGAATATGTAATAGATTATTTGATTTTCTATTTTAGGAAGGCCATACTAGGAATTTAATTTATTGCTTTGCATTTCTTTTAATATGTTACATGCATTGCCAAATCGCCAAATCGCCATAACAACACATGCATATCATATCGAGTCATCGACCGTGTCAATTATAATTATCGTAGTTCACCGCTTTAGTTCACTTAAAACGTGATAGATAATAAATTGACAAGACCTCTCACATCTACTAAAAATTGAGAAATAGCCTTACCAAATAGTAGAAACCCACGAAGTACCGATTTCATAAGGGTGTTGAGCCGGCTTTACCGTAATACAAACCTTGTTACGTTGGCGAAGTGGGGTAGTAAAATGTTATTACATCGAAATTTGGATTGTGCTCAACGGAAGTATTGTTGACCGTAGTCTCATGTGTTCCGGGCTAAAGATGAGAATTAGAGTAATTTTTATCGACCGAGAGTTCTAAAAGTAGAATCGATTAAAAGGTTAATCCACCGAGTTATATTAATAAGGGTTTAATCGGCTCACCGTGCCCGAGTTGATATGAATTTGGATCTTGGAATCATTTATGTAGTTGGGTGAAGGTCACTATATAAATGCAATGCTTGTAGTTAAATTTACGAGTATTATTAAAATGATAGATGATAATTAATTCCTTCATTTTCTATTTTGTAGTTAATTATTCGCAACGAATTCATCTTATACTCCTACACCCATCACCTTAATTCATAGCTCCTATCATACGATGAAAAATGCTCCGATTATGACAATGATATGATTAGAGAATTACGCGTTGGCTTTAGTAAGGATGGAAATCTTTGTCTTTTTAGTACTTCTTCACCTCCCACTCACATACTCATGCCTACCTCTCAGGTCAGAGGATTATATGAGAGGAATCTCACAAATTCCACTACAAGAAAAACGCGGCTTACTGACGGCCCTACCGACGGAAAAAAGAGGCCGTCAGAAAACACGGGTTACTGACGGATGTGTGACGGAAATTCCGTCAGTAAAGTTTCCTGACGGATATCCCGTCAGTATCTATTGGCGCGTTGACCAAGTCAAAGGCGCCAAAAGAACTGTGACGGAAATTCCGTCAGTAATCATTTAATACTGACGGAAAATCCGTCAATGCTTTTTGCGCGTTAATTTGGATGACAGCTGGAAATCACTTTACCCTTCTGACGGAATATCCGTCAGTTTTTTCAAAAAACTGACGGAATATCCGTCACTTGGTCAATTATTAGTGAGTGGTAGTGTGTGACAGGGTGTCACAATAATTGACCTAGTGACGGATATTCCGTCAGTTTTTTGAAAAAACTGACGGATATTCCGTCAGGAGTTTTACTTTAACTGACGTGTACAGTCCTTGCATTATTTTTCTGATAAAGTGAGCAGTGACGGATTTTCCGTCAGTTTAATAATAATACTGACGGAATTTCCGTCAGGATTTCTATTTAACTGACGGAATGTCCGTCAGTGGTTTCTATTAACTGCAACACGCGAACATTTCCTCCTTCACTTTACTAAAATTCCCCCAAATCAATTAAAATCGACTCAACCCTTTACCTCCATAAAACCCGACACCACCACCACCCTCCTCCACTTCCGGCGCCACCACCACCACCACCAACACCACCACGCCGTCGCCATCACTATAAGGTAATTAACTTTATCTTTTTTTTCTATTTTCTTTATCTTTTTCCTTCTCCTTCATCCTTTTCCTTCTCCTTTTCTTATTTATCTTTTTTTTTTTTGTTAATAGTAGGCCGCCGCCGTCAGCCGCCGCCGCCCCCAGCCGCCGCCCCCAGCCGCCGCCCCAGCCGCCGCCGCCAGCCGCCGCAGCCGCCACCACTGCACTTCCTTTTTCATTTTTTTTGGTCAAGTTAATTAGGTATTACTCCTTTTAATTAGTTTAATTAATTTAGATTATTAGTTATTGTTTTAATCCGTCAGAGGTTTCTCTTGATGCGGATATTCCGTCGTCAATTGTGAAAAACTCGACGGATATTACTCTTTTTAATTTTTTTAATTAGTTTAATTAATTTAGATTATTAGTTATTGTTTTAATTGTTGTTGAAAAAGGGTTGGTGTTGATGCATGTTGACTTAGGATAGAAGCCAATGTTGTGACGGATGTATGTTGTTAATGTATGTTGTTAATTTAGATTATTAGTTATAATTTTTTTTTTATTTAATGTATGCATGTTGAGTTAAGATAGATATTTAATTTTATTATTAAAAATTAGATTATTGTTAAATGTTAATTAGAATAGATATGAATTAGACTAGATATGTAAAATGAAAAGTAAATCATGTTAGTTTTTGTTAATTGAAAAAGTAGTCATTGTTGTATGTTTTGTTTTTAATATTGTTAAAATTATTGTTCATATTGACCTAGTACCCGTTCAAAAATTACTCACTAGGAGTAATTTTTGAATAGTCCCCGTTTTGGGACTGTCTTTGTACGTTTTAAGTCACTTCATCTTCATCCCCTTCTTCTTCCACGTCTCTGTCATATTCCCCTTGACCTCTTTCCACTGTCACTTCGTATACATCTTCATCATCTGTATCTTCCAACAAAATCGGTGAAATTGAGTGATCATTCACAACCACATCTTCTTGAAAGACACTTTCTTCAATAGGAGCATCAACTTGTGATCTTGCCTTGGTTTTAAAAACCGCGGACCACTGAATACCTTGATTACCTTTCTTAATGGTTGGATAAGGAGCATAACAAACTTGATCGACTTGAAAAGCTGCCACAAATGGGTTATGTCCACGAAGTTTCTTTTTCTCGTTTACATCTACAAGTCCATAAACCTTATGGATACTAAGTCCTTGTGGGGAATTATCAAGCCAATCACATTTAAACAATATAACCCTATAAACCCTTTGCCCGGCATAATAAGAAAGCTCAATTACTTCATTTAGGGTTCCATAGTAGTCCAACCCTTCAGTTGAATTCACAGAAACCCCATTGCTTAACGTAGACTTCGAAACATCAACTCCCTCCTTATAAGCTCGAAACTTATAGCCGTTGATGGAATACCGTCTCCAAGACTTAACCATGTTACTAGGACCCAATGCTAAAGCTATTATTAGATGATCCTTCAATCTATGAACCTATGAATAAAAAAATGTTAATTAAGTTCTTATATTTTTTTCAATATCTAATAAGAAATCTAAATGTATAGTTCAATTTCAAAGAAAATGTATCATCACTTACTTGATTTCGGAACCATTTCGGAAAACTTTTCTCATGTGATGCCCAAACATCATCAGAGGATGTGACATCAGGAAAATTGATTTTGATATGTGCCTCAAATTCCCTATAAGTAGGGAAAGCATGTTTTAGTTATGTATTAATTACCTATAAATTCGATCTAATTTGATAATTAAAAAACAATTGAGTAATGATGAAGTATTAACTTACTTTTCATAAGTATCTAAAAAATCTCCACAGTTCCTTAGCACATAAAAATGAGCTTCTTCATACTCTTTCTCGCCAAGTACCTCTGTATACATTTTCCTATTGTAGTTCCCATGTCATCATTGAATAACTCAGGTAACTTAGATTTCAACTGGTCATCGGAATTTACACCAACATCTAAGTCTTTTGCTTTTGTGTCAATGTGATCTTCGAAATAAAAAGAACAGAAATTTGAAATTTCCTCTAACAAAAAAGCGTTGCATATTGAACCCTCCACCCGAGCTTTGTTGCCAATCTTTTTTTTATATGATTAAGAAATCTCTCAAATGGATACATCCATCGATATTGGACAGGTCCTCCAACTTTTGCTTCATAAGGTAGGTGAAGAGGCAAATGCTCCATGGAATTGAAAAAAGACGGGGGAAATATCTTCTCTAACTTGCATATTATCTCCGCAATGTTTGACTCTAGACGTTCCATAGAATCAACTCTAATCGTAGAAGTACACAAGTCTCTAAAAATTGGCTTATCTCAGTTATTGCATTCCAAGGACCTGTCAGGAGCAACTCTTTCAAGGCAACGGGGAGTAGTCGTTCCATAAAGACATGACAATCATGACTTTTCATGGAATGTAACACCATCTTTTTATGGTCAACACACCGACTCAAATCTGAAGCATAACCATCCGGGAATTTTAAGTTAGCAACCCAGTCACATAGAGCCTTTTTCTCCGCGTTTGATAAAACAAACCTAGATGATGTGTTCCGTTTATAGCAAAGTTCATTAAAGTCTTCTTTACCCTTAGTGTCAAATTTAGTTTTACCTGGTACATCCATGATGGTGTTGATAAGTTGTTCAAAAAAATTTTCTCAATGTGCATAACATCCAAGTTGTGTCGAATCAAAGAACGTTTTCCAATAGGGAAGTTCCCAGAATATGCTTTGTTTCCACCAACCTTCATTCTGATCTTTCAATCTTTTCAATTCTTTATCAGAAGCATCAACTATTTTAGGCAAGTCTTTTACGGATTCCCACACTTCATCACCCGTTAGTTTCGATGCGGCTATGCGATTCTCGCTTTTTCTTTTTTAAGAAAATGCTTACAATTGTCGCGGAAAGGATGATCAGGTGTTAAGAACTCACGGTGACAATCAAACCAACAAACCTTTTTGCTATTTTTAAGCCAAAAAGATCTATGATCATTTTCTAGACAATAAGGACAGGCACGATATCCACTTGTGGACCAACCAGAAAGCATGCCATATGCCGGAAAATCGTTGATCGTCCACATTAATGCAGCCTTTAATTGAAAATTTTGTTTGTTAGAGACATCATAGGTGTCCACGCCGGTTTCCCAAAGTTGTTTCAACTCTTTGATCAACGGTTGGAGGAAAACATCTAAATTTGTTTTCGGATTCTTAGGACCGGGAACTAGCACAGACAAGAACATAAATTGTCTCTTCATGCATAACCAAGGAGGTAAGTTGTACGGAGTCACAATCACGGGCCAACAAGAGTATTTCGTCCCAAACTGCCCAAAAGGTTGAAATCCATCCGTACACAAACCTAGCCTAACATTCCGGGGTTCACTTGCAAAATCTGGATGCTCTCTATCGAAATGCTTCCACGCTTCTCCATCACTTGGATGTGCCATTGTCCCCCTTTCTCTTAATCGAGAGTTTTTGTAGTGCCAACTCATCTCACCTGCTATGTGCTTGGTTGCATATAGTCGTTGTAACCTTGGCGCAAGCAGGAAATAAGTTATTGGTTTACATGGAATTCGCCTCCCACTTGAATTCTTTTTACCTTTATACCGAGATGCACGACACTTTGTACATTCTTCAAGATTAGAATTTTCCTCCCAGAAAAGCATGCATCCATTGATACATGCATCAATCTTTTCATGGGGAAGTTGGAGTCCCTTCAGAACTTTTTTAATCTCATAAAAATTGCGCGCCATTTGATTTTCCTTTGGAATTATGTCACCAACGAACGACACAAAACTATTAGCGCATCTAAGAGATATGTTGTTCTCACATTTGATTGATAACAACCTAGCAACTGCTTGCAACAAACTCATATCACTTCCCTCAAACACCGGTTGTTCAACTTGCTCTAACATTTTAAAGAACGAAGAAACTTGGGGGTTCGGGGTTTCATAACGCACTTCTTCATCGTCAAGGTCATCGTGATTAAGTCGATCCTCCAAAATTTGGTCAACAGTATCACGCAATGCATTTTCCACGAACTCACGGTAAGGATTCTCACTAGCATTTGTACTAGGTAGTTTCTCACCGTGATACGTCCATACATAATAATTATCGGCGAAACCATACGACCAAAGATGAATTTGAACATCTGCTTTCCTTTTAAAACCTAGGTTTTTGCATTTCTTACACGGACACCTCATTTCACCTAAATTCTTGTACTCACTACTTCCCTCCGCGAATTTAATAAACTCTTTCACCCCCTCTGCATATGCTTTCTTGGGTTTCTTTTTTTCGTCTAATCTTTCATACATCCACTGCCGTTCTAATCTTTTCATGTTATTATATATCTACACATTTATATATATCATTAAAAAAGATAATAACCTAACAATAATCAAAATCAAGCATAATAAACAATAATTTAACATTTTAACCAATATAAATATTGTATTTCTTTGAATTGGGTCCTTATCACTCCAACCTAAACCCATCAATGTACGTTTTAAGTCACTAGCAAACATGTACTTGTGATTTATTAATGAGAAAAAAAATTCGGCGAGCAATTCCCATCCGTTCTCCAAATACACAATATAGAATAAATAATTACTCTACATATGCATTTAGAGAACATTAAAGGAATTGTCACCAAACTCTTTTCTCATTAACAAATCACAAGCACATGTTTACTACCTAAGTGACTTAAAACGTACAAAGACAGTCCCAAAACGGGGACTATTCAAAAATTACTCCTAGTGAGTAATTTTTGAACGGGTACTAGGTCAATATGAACAATAATTTTAACAATATTAAAAATAAAACATACAACAATGACTACTTTTTCAATTAACAAAAACTAACATGATTTACTTTTCATTTTACATATCTAGTCTAATTCATATCTATTCTAATTAACATTTAACAATAATCTAATTTTTAATAATAAAATTAAATATCTATCTTAACTCAACATGCATACATTTAAAAAAAATTATAACTAATAATCTAAATTAACAACATACATTAACAACATACATCCGTCACAACATTGGCTTCTATCCTAAGTCAACATGCATCAACACCAACCCTTTTTCAACAACAATTAAAACAATAACTAATAATCTAAATTAATTAAACTAATTAAAAAAATTAAAAAGAGTAATATCCGCGCTTTTTCACAATTACGACGGAATATCCGTCGAGAAACCTCCGACGGATTAAAACAATAACTAATAATCTAAATTAATTAAACTAATTAAAAGGAGTAATACCTAATTAACTTGACCAAAAAAATGAAAAAGGAAGTGTAGTGGTGGCGGCACTGCGGGCATTAGGGGCGGCGGGGGCGGCGGCGGCCGACGGCGGCTACTATTAACAAAAAAAAAAAAAGATAAATAAGAAAAGGAGAAGGAAAAGGATGAAGGAGAAGGAAAAAGATAAAGAAAATAGAAAAAAAGATAAAGTTAATTACCTTATAGTGATGGCGACGGCGTGGTGGTGTTGGTGGTGGTGGTGGTGGCGCCTAAGTGGAGGAGGGTGGTGGTGGTATCGGGTTTTATGGAGGTAAAGGGTTGAGTCGATTTTAATTGATTTGGGGGAATTTTAGTAAAGTGAAGGAGGAAATGTTCGCGTGTTGCAGTTAATAGAAACCACTGACGGACATTCCGTCAGTTAAATAGAAATCCTGACGGAAATTCCGTCAGTATTATTATTAAACTGACGGAAAATCCGTCACTGCTCACTTTATCAGAAAAATAATGCAAGGACTGTACACGTCGATTAAAGTAAAACTCCCGACGGAATATCCGTCGGTTTTTCAAAAAGCGACGGAATATCCGTCACTAGGTCAATTATTGTGACACCCTGTCACACACTACCACTCACTAATAATTGACCAAGTGACGGATATTCCGTCGTTTTTTGAAAAAACTGACGGATATTCCGTCAGAAGGGTAAAGTGATTTCCAGCTGTCATCCAAATTAACGCGCAAAAAGCATTGACGGATTTTCCGTCAGTATTAAATGATTACTGACGGAATTTCCGTCACAGTTCTTTTGGCGCCTTTGACTTGGTCAACGCGCCAATAGATACTGACGGGATATCCGTCAGGAAACTTTACTGACGGAATTTCCGTCACACATCCGTCAGTAACCCGTGTTTTCTGACGGCCTCTTTTTTCCGTCGGTAGGGCCGTCAGTAAGCCGCGTTTTTCTTGTAGTGATACTTAAATCTCATAACAAGAATACGAAAGGGATGATACATTACATATATAGTCAACTGGTCCACACATATCGGTAATGATTGGCTGGCTAGAGTTTGACATTACTATCGTGCGACGACGGTGATCAGTTGATCCCTTGAGGTCACACCTAAAGGACGATTCCCTTAATTGAAAAAGGTTAATTAATTGTATGTCGATACAGATTAATTAATTCCTTAAAATTGAACAAATTATTATCATAAGAGACAAAATGACATCTTATTATAATGTGATTAAACAAGATTTTATTTAGTAATTTAAGAAGTTATATTACTAAAATTAATCGGTGTTTGCAAAACACGCGAGATTAGAATGGTAAGTTAGTTATAATTATAAGATGCTGTGAATTATACTAACTAGTATTTAAATGACCATTTTATGTGAAAGTAATTTTGAATTACTAGTCAATTTGTTAAATGTGATTTATTTAATTTGTAAATGATATTTAATTTGTTAAATATGCATTTTAAATTAAAACATGACATAAGACATGTCACATGTCACATGACATACAATTGTACAATTGACTAAAATAAAGTGGACTCCATATTACATATGATAACCGAAATTGGTGGGCAAATTTTAGAAGTTTTGTCTTATTCATTTGTATATGACACTTGATAGTGACTTGACCATGACAAAGCCTTACACTAATTTGTCTTATGAAGACAAAAAAGAAAAAGAATTAGGGTCCTAATACCACCCTACCCACCGGTTTTTAACCATAATAATTGAGAGATTTTTCTCAATTTTCATTATTCTCTCATGTTTTATGAAAAACAACACACACTCTCTCTCTCTCTCTCTCTCTCTCTCTCTCTCTCTCTCTCTCTTGTTCTTCATAAAAATCATTTTTATGAATCTAATTTGTACAAATCAATCACTAATAATACTAGTAGTAGTATATGAGTATTAGTAATCGATTTTAAGGTAAACCACATTACAAATATCTAGTACATATTATTTTGTGGGGTTTTGGGATAGTCTTGGGTGCTACTTATTGGAGGGCTTCTACTTTAAAGTCATGGATGATCATCCTAATGTATTTTCTAGCTCAAGAACAAATGAAGGTAGGAGACCTTTATTTGTGCCCATTTGGCCGAATTTTTGATGGTGAGAAAACGATTTTCTTATCTCTTCTTATTTTGTTTGCATGCATAAGATCAACAATTTATTTTATGACTAAATAAATTAATTCATATATGAATATGTAGATTAATGAGATTAATGAATACTAACATACCCTACTCATCCTTACTATTGTTTTTCTAAAAGTAATTGTGTTATTTGATACATCATATGACGAGGAAAAATGCAAGTATACAAGTTATCTATTGAGCTAATCTATCGACAGGCAGCATGGCTGTCGATAGAGAGCCAGTGCCTTGGTCGAATGACATTTAACAGGTGTTTGAATGGCAGGGAAGGTAAGGTCGATCGGCAACCATCAGTGGTCGATCGACACTACAGTTTATTTATGTGGATTGTTTATTATTTGAGGTTTAATTGCTATACATTGTTTATGGTCTTATCGTATATTCATGATTATCTTGTACTGTTGCATTGAGGCACGTTGTTGAGGGAGTTGTGCCAGTGTGTGATGAAATGGTATGGGTTTAAGGGAATTGTACCTTATTGTGATGAGCACGGTGTTAGGGGAATTGTGATATGTTCTGATATGTGCACGGTTTTAAGGGAGTTGTGTCATACTTGCCGATAAGGGTGGCGGTTGGCCTGTGAGAGACTGGAGACCGGGCACTCCTACTTGTTTGGGTTGTGGTTGTTACAGTATTGTATTTATGCATTCATTATCATACTATTCATTTATATGTTGATTACATCCCTACTCAACCAGTGTTTTACGTGTTTGTGTCTTCTATCAAATTGTCACCTATTTCTGGGGTGCCTATGTTGATCCATTGAATAATTTCCGGTTGAATGGGGAGCAGTTGTTAAAGCAGGTTAGTAGCTGATGTGATGCGTTGCTGGGATTTATGAGATGAGTGACACAGAGCTCATGGAGTATAGCTATCACGGGTCTTAATTAGTAGTCGGACATCACTATTTCTTTATTTCAGTTGTAATCTTTCAGCATTTGTTAGTTGGTTTTAAGATTGTAATTTACTCAGTTTGAGACTTTTTCAATATTGATGTAATATTTTAATAGAGTACCTTTGTATTGTTTTAATTTGATTATCATTGTCTCGGTTTACCGAGATAGTAACATCTCTATTTAATCGGGAATGTCTTGCTAAAAGCTCCTGCTTAAATTGAGTTAAAGAGAGACAAGAAAGATACCAACTTGGAAAGTAAAGATGAACATAAATAAAGGAGGATCCTTGTATAAAGATGGAGACTTGTCACTTAGTCTTCAAATACATACCCAAGAGATCCAAAGATGTAAACTATTGAAGATATAAATTGTAAGAACAATTATTGAAAGATTTAAGTGCTTAATGGAAAGACTAAAGACTAATTTACTCCTAATATAAGAGAGTTTTCTAATCTAAGGGGTTTCCTTAGACTAATGAAGCATAATTAGAAATATTACAAAATAAATTATTTATATGGGTTGCAAGATTAGGGCTAACTAAGGGCTTAAATGAAGGTTAGGCCCATAAAACAAATCCATCTTCTTGCAAGGATCCAGAGCAGCTCGTGGGAATTGGCTCTGGAATGGGGACGTTTGCTTAAGAACTCGCGTGAGCTCCAGGGGAACTCGATCGAGTTATGCAGGAATTCGCTCGAGCTTGTCATGTTGCTGGCCCATAATTAATGGGGATGGTACATGGGCTTATGGGGTTTATCCTCCATTTCCCTATTAGCTCATCCTATTGATCCTACGGGTCCATGGTACTTGTCTCCTCTTAATGCTAATATTATATGCTCCACAACTAGCTCCCAAGGTGCATAAAGACGGGAATTCCGCCTTGTTTGGCTCTTTTCCTACAAAACATGTTGAAATACAGTGGGAAGGAAAATATAAAGCAATTGGCTAGGTACATGGTTTAAAAGACCGTATTATCATGCAAAATGAGGTTGGTAAAGGGAGTTAAGGTGCGTAAATATGAGTCACATCAGCGTGCAACTCAGAAAACTGTAAGCAAGATGGGTTCCTCAAGTGAGGAATCTCCAACTATCATGAGAACGTACATAACGTCATCTCCAACTATCATGGGTTCCATGGTGGGTGTGAGAAGTTCCTCATGTTCGATAAGGAAGACACATTCTTCCTCTTCATTGAATTAGTCTTCGAACTTCTCAAGGATGGGTTCCTCAAGTGAGGAATCTCCACAACTCCATTCATCATTTGAGCCCATTTTTCCCTCATTATCTTCTTCCATAGATTCGCCATCATTGCTTTCTTCATACAAATTATAAATAGGGGCTTCACTCCTCTTCATTAACTCTTTCTCCATCACCTCAATGTCCAAATCAAATGATAAACCCTCATACTCACAAAGACTAAGAGTATGTAGTTTGCTCAACCTCATATCTTCTTCATCAATTACCACACTTTCATATTCACAAGAGCTCAAGGAAATTAGTTCCTCCAGCTTCACATCTTCCACATCAAAGGTTATTATCTCCAACTCACGTTCATGGTCAGTACTTAAGAATTGGTGAGGAGTGGTCGGTTGGGTGGTTGCATAGGTTGCCTTCATTTAGGCAATTTGAATTGTCAACTCCTCACCTTGAGTAACAATGCTTTGAAGAACATTGTTCCTATTTTGGCTCTCTTCTAGCACTTGTGTGAAGAAGTTTTGTTGGTCTCTCATCATTTGGAGAACCACATTTTGAATGTCAAAGTCATCCTCATCTTCTTGTTGTGTGTGGGTTTGAAAGTGGTTATATTGTGGCATTTGGCATTGGTTGTAATATGGGTCTTGAGTGTGTGGTTGTTTTGGATATTGGATGTGGGGATTAGGGTGGGAAAAGTTGGGGTAGTAGTTAGGATTTTCATTGTAGGAGTTATAAGGTAGGTTTGTGTTGACTTGCTCCTCAAACTCCCCACACCCATAGTCATACTCAATAGATCCACTACATACTCCAAGTGTCAAGTCTTTAGCCATCATTATAGCTAAGACAAGGAAACAACTACAAGCATGGAAAGTTCCTCAAGGTTAAAGCACTATTAAAATAGACAAACAAACAAGAACTTAATCACAAAACACCGTCAACGGCAACGGCGCTATTTTGATAAGGAGTGAGTCGTTCACTCAATCAAACACATTTATATTCTCAACAAACAACTAGTAAGTGGTTAAGTCTAGATCGATCCATGGGATGGTGTGCTTTGGGTTCTAAGTCTATCTATCTCAATTTATGCTAGTGTCACAATTGGTTTGGGTTGATGATTCTAAACTAATGAAAGCAATAAAAATCAATGAAAGGTAAAACAAGCAATAAAAACAAGGATGTGAACAAATGATTAACAATACTAGGGAACCATGGGATCATAGGGGAATCATGGTGAAATAGAATAAATGAATCATATAGATGCAAACAATTATTATTGTTGGAATCGAGTTAGTTTATATCCTACAAATCCTACGAAGTTTTGGGTCTTGGAGCCGAGTTGGTCAAGACTTTACAACACCTACAAGTCGACTTAGTTCTTCCTATTCAACTATATGCATAGTCTAACAAGCCTCGAGTTAGTTTATGTCTTACAAGTCTTGTTGAAAGGATAAAAGAATCATGCTAGGTTGTTAATCAAGCATTTCAGCAAATATAACATGTGCATAAGTTGAAAGTACAATAAGAAATCATTCATATGAACTCATTAAGCATAGACTTATCCCATAATTACTCCCCTAATCCCACATTAATCCCTAGTTATGGAACTACTCACTCATTATCATAGAAAACATATTAACAATGGTGTCAATCATCTTAACAAGTATAAACATGATGGATGAGTAAAGCAATAAGCAATAATTAAGTAAATAATGAAGAAATTATACCAAACTTAAGATGAACAAATGGAAAGGAAAGAATAAAAGAAGAGAACTTGATTGATTGATGAAGAATTGTCAATTCTCCAAATAATAACCGAATAATCTTTAATTATCCACTAAGAAATCTTGAACAATAAATGAGTAAAGATTAAAGTGCAATTTGTGGAAAGATTAAAGGCTAATCTATTCTAATCTACTCCTAATGAGAGCTTAATCTAAACTAGGGAAACATTTCTTACACTAAGAGAGCTTAACCTCCACTATGAGGACCTCCTCAATTTATTACAAAGAGGGTATATATAGTGATACAAGGATCAGGTTAACCTAGGGATTAAATGAAGATAAGCCCCTTAAAAGAAGATTAACGCCTTGTAAGTCCCTCATGGAGACGCTCGACCTGCCTTTGTTGGACGCTCATGCTGTGAGGAAAAATGCCCGTCCTGATTAGGGGACGCTCGGGTTGAGCTTGGGGACGCCCGTCCTTCTCTTTGGGACGATCGGGCCGTGCTTTGGACGTCCGTCTCATAGGTCAGCTTTGCTTCTTCTTTATTTGGCTGTCTCATGAACCGTGGGGATTATTGAGGAGCTGTGGGGACCCTTTGTTATTGCCCAATTACTTATTTTATTGACTTAGGCCTTTAGTGTTAGTCTCCTATTCGATGCTTGGTAGTTATATGTTACCAATTTAGCTTTGTTTCACTCCGACTAGTAAGGTTAGTGTCGCTCCTCCTACAAAGGACACCAAAACTCCTAGAATATGCATAGAAGGAAGCTAAAGACAAGAAATGACCCTAATAAATATTTAAAAGTATAGGAACTAGGCTAGTTAGGGGATTAAATGTGCGTAAATAGGAGTCATATCAGCCAGTCGCCAAAACAAGTTCCAGACGCAGTAACAATAAGTTGCAGATTATAACAAAGCGTCGAGTCAAATGAAAGCTTAGCCGACTCAAAAACTGTAGGGGAACAAGTACGTAAAACAAAATAGATCTTCGAAATACTAGTACAAGCACGAAACAACAACAGCTCGCCTTGTGGATCATCAATCCTAGCAACAGAATTCATAAGCTCGATGGCTTAGTCGCTCTTCTCACCACAAGCTCACTGTTGAAACCATGACACACACTCACAGGGCCACCAAGAACTTTAACCCCACGCAGTGGCCTAGCAAGAGCGGGGGGAAAACACTAGGAAGCCTACTCCGGGAATCTTCCTTTGGCCAAAGAACCTCGATTTTACCAATATTAAGATGAAGGCCTAGTCGAGGACCATCTTCTATAATCAGCTTCAAAACCTTCTCCACAACCATGGTATCACCAACAATAGTGCTATCATCCAAATACCAAGTCTTCAAACTCAAGTCGAAAGTGTCCCTGATCTTACCAACCAAGTGATGTAACACCAATGCAAAAAACATAGGACCCAAAGGGTCGCCTTGATGGACCCCCTGGCAAGACATCAAGCTGTGCTCCCCATAATATAGTCGGGCAAGACTAGAATACCAAAACTCCACCCATCGGGAAAGAACAAGGTAATGACGACGAACCTCTCGTAACATGATATCAGAATCGAACAAGTTAAAAGCATTTTAGAAGTCAACCAACAGCATGGAGAGGCCCATGTCTTTACCACGATCCTCAACAAACCGATTCAAGCATGAAAAATAACTATTATTGTTGTTGTTGTTGTTGTTATTATTATTATTATTATTATTATTATTATTATTATTATTATTATTATTATTATTATTATTATTATTATTATTATTATTATTATTATTATTATTATTATTATTATTATTATTATTATTATTATTATTATTATTATTATTATTATTATTATTATTATTATTATTATTATTATTATTATTATTATTATTATTATTATTATTATTATTATTATTATTATTATTATTATTATTATTATTATTATTATTATTATTATTATTATTATTATTATTATTATTATTATTATTATTATTATTATAACGGAAGTTTCACATTCTACGCTCGAACGTTGGCAGATTACACATGGTACCCCTCATTTTAAATTTCTACATATGGTACCCTTATGTTTACCTTGTTCTTTCCCAGAATACCTTTAGCAAACTTTCCGTCAAAACGCCGTTAATTTACATTTATAAACACTTTACCATCCATAATCATCATCTTCATGTTTTACATCTTCAAGCCTAATCTCACTCATCCGCTCTACCACAACCACCACGCCACCACGCGCGACCCCCACAACCACCACAGCCAATGGCACCATCCAATCCCACAACCACCACCACTGATGATATCATCATCTGAGACGGTTGGGTTAGGGGTTGGGGCGGGATTCTAATGAAAATCCCAATTTCCCCCAATTCATCTTGTCCTCCTTCATCTTTGTCATCATCTTCTTCAACTACAACCACTTATTCTTGCTCATCCATCACCACCATCGCAACAACAATTGAAAAAACCACCATACCACGACGATGCGTAGGCCTAGACCTTCTTATCAAAGTTGTCGTCTATCATGTCACCGGTTCAGTCATCGAAGTTCCATACATTCAACGTCGTGTTATTCGACGTCATAAACTATCTATTCGTTACAATCTGATTCTAATCTCTGATCAAATTCAAGAACACGTTGATCAAGGTCGATGTAGGAGAAAAAGATCAATTAAGACCTGAATTTGTGATTTTGGAATTTTGGTTTTGATCGAATTAGTGTTTATTCAATTATGAATATTACTTTTAACGGCCCCCCTACTCGGGTTTCTTCTCAGGATTATGGTTGTACTTCATTGGGAAAGCTTGTTTATTTCCAGCTGCACTGGATTTTGTTCTTACCTTATATGCCTGATTTCAGAATAGAATCTTCACCATAGTTGTACTTCATTGGGAAAACTTAGTTGTTACTTGTTTGTTTGCCGGATTAGAATCAAGGCAATGAATATTAAAGTGAGAAAGGCAAGCTTAGATGAAGATTAGGGATGGTTAAGTGTTTAGAAGATGTAAACTAACAGCATCATGGCGGAAAGTCTGCTAATGGTATTCTGGGAAAGAAAAAGTTAAACACAGGGGAACCATATGTAGAAACTTAAAATGAGGGGTACCATGTGTAATTTGCCAAAGTTCGAGGGTACCACGGAAAATTTATGAAAAATTAATTCATCTTAAAAGCCATTCATATAATAAAACTTTTTAAATTATGTTTAAATAAATTAACTCATTTAAAATCCATTAGAATCAAATAAAATTAATTAATTCACATTTATATCATAAAACGAACTCTATTAGTTTGACGGTATCTACTCTGATTACACATTTTGTTCGATCATTATCGGGTGTTTGTTGGGATTTCTATAAACAGGAGTATCGACAGATATGGGTATCTAAAATCTTTATTATCCTAAAGAGTGCAATAATGAAAATTGAGGCTATTTGTTGTAATACTACGGTTTTATGTGTCTCTGGGTACTCTATCGAGTGGGCCTTACACTGTCGAGTAAGGGTGTTTTGATTTACGAAACAGTAGTATGTCTGTAGGGTACTCGATCGAGTAGCCTTGGTACTCGATCGAGTAAGTGGCACTCGATCGAGTACGTCGGGTAACGGGCATTATTTTGACGGGTTTTGTTAATAACACAGATTAATATATAATTTATACCGTCATATTTGTTAAACACTTTTACAAACCTAATAATCTTAAAAAGGAGATTGGGAATACGTTATTCGCATCATCCGTGTTATTGGCAAATCCCGGAGCGTGAGAGATCGGATTTCATTGTTCTTTGTGTCCTTGTGATCCTTGCGTCGAGGGTAAGATCTACATACCAATTTTATAGCGTTTAATGAACTTTGTTTAAACCTTAATTTGGGGAAATGGGGGTTTTGATGGTTAATTGTGATTGTTAGTAATTATATGATTGTGTGAATAGGAGGAGGATTCGTAGAAGAGCGTTTTTTAGACATCTGTTAGATCGTCTGCTGCTTGTGATTGCATTTTAGGTGGGGTTTTCCCTACTCAGTATTAGTTACATGATATGTGTGGTGAATTATGTTGTAGTTAGTGTTGTTGATTGTTTCAGACGATTGTTGAGTTGTATTGTGATTGCTGATTGTCTGTCTGTGTTCTTCGGGGCATGTCCCTAGCTGAGTGGAGTCAGTTGCGGGAGTGGCTTCACTCCCATGATTTGCCTTCTGTGGAACCCGCCACAGAAGGGATGTGCACATTAATGGACGTGGGTTATCGCTCGATGGACATGAGCGGGGATTTAGTGGGTACGGCTGCGTTGCCCCACTGGCGGTGTGGAGTATCTGTTGCGATGGGTACTCTGGCAGGGTTACACACTTTAGTGTGTAGTCAGTTACGTGGAGATTGTTCATGGAGACCGGGGTTTGATGTGACGATTGTGCAGCTTGGTAATTGTTGTATTGTATCTTGTTTTGTGTAATTAGTACTGACCCCGTTTAATTGTTTTAAAAACTGTGGTGATCCATTCGGGGATGGTGAGCAGTTATTGAGCAGGTTTGACTAGAGGCATTTGGGCTAGCTGGGATGTGTCACCACGAGCTGATTAGAGTCTTCCGCTGTCACACTTTTGTTGTTTAGACCTTTGGTTTTTGAGAACATGTATTGTATCTTTTATCAGTTTGGTTTTGGACTTGTAGTCACTTTAAACAGTTTGGCTATTTAAATAATGTTTCTTTATTGTCATTAGATTATCATTACCTCGGGAAACCGAGATGGTGACATTCTTATACCTGAGTGGTCTTGGTAAGGCACTTGGAGTACGGGGGTGTCACAAAGTGGTATCAGAGCGACGATCCTGAAAACTGTAACCAATGAATCTAATGAACATAGGGAGTCAATTAAAATGAACCCGGGGTAAAGGTTGTAGGAGCTACTGCAAAGGCTTGGGAGACGTCCTAAAGTCGCGAACTCGCCCTGCAATTTTGAACCGGTCACATGGGGGTACGTGTCAGGGTCGTAAGTGTTGTCTTTTGTTATGTATGTGTACCTAATAGCATGTGTTGTGAACTGTTGGATGTGGAGAATTGGGGGTGTGGATAAAAGTTGAAGGGGATGTGTTTGCATGATGAATTGAATGAAACGTATCTTGAGTGTTTATAATGTGGCATTTTGATAACATGAATAGATCGTTTTAATGATTGTATAAGGAGTTGCACGTATTTGCTTGCGTAGTTACGTTTATTTTATTAAACTTATAAAACCTGTATATTATGTTGGGAAGGTGAGATGAACATGCGGGTAGTTTATACGAGTCAGCATGACTCGATCGAGTGGGGGGCACTCGATCGAGTGGGTGAGGTAATCGGTAATCGATCGAGTGGGTGTGAATCGGTCGAGTAGGTAGTTTGATGTTTTCTGGAAAGAACCGTGTTTTTGGGTACTCGATCGAGTACATAGGGGCACTTGATCGAGTAGGGAGCGCTCGATTGAGTGTCTTGTCAGCTCGGTTGAGTATGTTTTTGGGCAGGAGTCTGTTTAGGTTCTGGAGTCGAGGCACTTGATCGAGTAGGTTGGGCACTCGATCGAGTGGCCTCAACTCGATCGAGTGGGTTCTGCTACTCGATCGAGTGGGGTCTGGGCAGGTTGTATACGTGTTTTGGGTTATGGTATGCGTGTTTATATCTACCTTTTCTTATATAGTTACAAGATGCCGCCAAAGAGAAACGCCCATTATGCTAGAGCTGAGAGCATGACCACCGATGACATAGTTAAGATGTTGGAGCTCCAAGATGCTCTTACGGAAGCTTTAAAGAGAGTGGGGAAGGATAAGGATGTTTATCATTCAAAGATTAGTCTCTACATAGCGAGGTTTAATCCAAAAGAGTACAAGGGGACTAGGGAGCCAATTCTTCTGGATAATTGGCATAGAGAGATGGAGAACATTCTGTATTTGGTGCACTGCCCGGATGAGATGAAAATGGAACAAGCTGCGTTCTACTTGAGGGAGGCGACAGGTGAGTGGTGGGACAAGGTAAAGGTGAACGATAGGGATATGTATGCGAAGCAGGGATTACCTGTTATTCCTTGGGAAGAGTTTAGAAAGGCTATGAGGCGAGAGTTCGTGCCGGAGCATGTGAGGAGTAAGTTGAGAGAGGAGGTCGATGGGTTTAAGATGACAGCTGACATGTCGGTGGCTGAGTACTACCGACAGTTTAATAAGAAGGCTAGGTATGCTGAGGATATGGGATTGAGTGATGAGAACTTAGCTCTAAGGTTTGAGAAGGGGTTTACCCCAAAGATTATGGAGATATTACCTGTAGGAGTCCTTACGGATGTTAATTAAGGAAGCTTATGAGAGAGCTGGGAGGTCTGAGCGACTAATGGAGATGGCCCGAGAGAGGGATGCTGAGAAAAGAAAGGCTGAGAGTGAGGGAGGTGGCCAATCCAACTATAAGAAGGGTAACCACACTCAGGCGAGAGCATATTCATCGGGCTCGGGGATTAGTGCTGGGGCTTATTTCGGGAGAGGTCGTGGTAGTAGTGGAGGTAGCTAGGGTATGACCTACTACAACTGTGGCGGTATGGGCCAAATGAGATATGAGTGCACCAGTGCGGTGAGTAGAGGTCTTCAGAGGCCGGGACAAGGGAGCTTTTCTCAGGGTCCTGCACAGAGTTATGCGAGCAACAGATCAGCTGGGTCATGGAACAATAGGGGAGGTCAAAGCAACAACGGTGGGGTCAACCGCAATGGCGGTAACTCTTATCAGAAACCTGCTACGATCGCCAACAACAACCAAGGGGTCGGATGCTAAACCGGCTACTTCAGCGAGTACTGTCCAGGGAGGTGGGCAGAAGACCAGTGGCAAGCTGTTCATGATGGAGAAGAAAGCAGCTGAGGATGATGCCCATGTTATCACTGGTACTTTTCTGGTTAACGGTGTTTATACCTTTGTTTTGTTTGATTCGGGGGCATCACAGTCGTTTGTATCTTTGAGTCATGTTAAACAGCTGGGTCTGAGAGAGTATGAGTCTCTAAGAGAGAGTTTTTATACTTTCGAGTGAGTCTGTATCGTGTGGGAGGTTGTATAGGTATGTATCCATGATAGTTGGGCAAGTCGATCTGCCTGTACACTTGCTAGAGTTTCCTTTACACGTGATGCGTGTCCTAAATATGTTGTTTTACGCCCTATTTTACACGCATTTCAGAGCTCATTTATGTAGTTTATGCTACTATTTGCCCCATTTTGTCTACTTTCGTATTTTTATGTAATATTGCAGATTTATGCGGAAATGAGTAGAAATCGAGCCAAATCCGTCCCTAAGTACTTAGCATTGCATTTGACATGGAGTAGTGACTCGAGGAATGAGCTTGGTGCGCGTTTCAAGGCCTAAAGATAGCAAAAGCATGGGTGCGTACGAGTTTAACAAGCAAAGAAGCACTTCACATTATTGCAGCCTGCTTCATATGGCAATATCTCGAGTTCTATAGCTGATAATCGAGTGATTCCAATTGGAGGTGAAAGCTTATCCTCTTAGCTTTCCAACGCCGTGTATAACGCCTGATTTGACCAAGTACCGAAGAAATGGCAGCTGTTTTAAGATCGGTGCGCGCTGCAGGAATCGACAGAATGCAATTCTGTACAGCACCCTTGGTCGATCGACTGACCTACATGGTCGATCGACCAGAGAACGACATATAGAAGCTCCTGTACAGCACAAGTTGGTCGATCGACTGACCCTTATGGTCAATCGACTGAACAACGGGTCTGACGCAAAATAAAAGATCGAGAATTAGGAAGCCCAATGTATTCTTAGGTTTTGGAATAAGTGTGACGTTATATTCCTATATAACGTAGCTTTAGGTTTCAGTTTTGGCATGAAGTTTACAAATTAAGTTTTACATACAGTTCCTTAGAATTAATTAGGGTTTGGGAAACTATTTCACATTGGATTTTCGTTGTGCTTTCAATCATTCCGTTACAATTCTTCTGCGATCTTGGTATTCTTCTTATTCCAGTTTATTACTTTATTTGCATTCATAGATTTAGAATTGTTAGTTAGTCTCCCGAACCCAATTTATCATTATTGTTAATTGTTTGTTCATTTGTTTTAAGCATGAATTCTTCTACCTATTTCGTTAATTTCATTGTCGTTATCATCGTTAGTATGAGTAGCTAATTAGTTTGTGCTAGGATGTAGGGGAATTATAGCGTAGGCGGCAATATGATGAACACGGCCTGATTCGCGTGTTGGTCGATCGACCGCCATGCCTGGTCAATCGACTGACCACGTGAGGTTTTTATTTTCGTTTTAATTGTTTTAATTCTTAATTCGACGAATCGAGTGCACACGACTAGTTGAATGTTTAGGATATGACTGACCCATTAGATCGAGAGATAGGGACAGTTGTTAGATCACCAATTAAAATGACTAAACTATGCTGAGATCGAAAGATAGGTAAAGTTTAGATTATAAGTCACTTTTCAGGACGAAAGTCGTATTAGTGATATTAAGGGACTTATAGCAAGGTCGAAAGATGCTATTTGTTAAGAGTGGACCGAGAGGACCTCTTTATTTCCCGCCTCATGTGTTTTGATTTAGACCTGTTTAGTATCTTTTGCCAAACTATAGTGAACCGATCATCCTTGCACCCCTTTTTATATCTGTCTTTTTCACGTATTTAGTTTATTGTTTTTCTTTGTTATTAGCTATAGACCAAATCAAATCAACCCCCACACTTGTTACCGTAGACTAAATTAGACAATTAGAAATTACATTCGCCTCCTTGTGGTTCGACCCTGTTACCACTAGCCTAGGTTAGTTTTAATAGGAAATTATAAATCTTATTTTTGGTACTCACAACGACGGGTATCAAATTTTGGCGCCGTTCTTACGGGGAGGCAATTGTTCTAATTTTTGGTTGTCTTTATTTTAGTCTGTTTTTCGCCTCAAGGGAAGACCGAGTACCTTGAGGCGCTTCTTATCTTCTCCTTTAGTGTTGTATATTTGCAAAGATTTCAGAGAGTCCACCCATGTTCCATTCTTGGGAGCAAAGTGGTGGAGATTTGTGGGAGATGTGGCATTGAGGGGCATGCTTCTGTTATGTGCCGAGCAGATATGGACCAAGTCTATGCTTACTGGCATTATAAACAATATCATTATGCGCCGCCACATCCGTCCTATCAGCAAGGCTTCCAAGAGCCTTCATATTCCTTTGCACCGCCTCAGCAAGACCCTCTTCCTTCTGAAGAGAGTGCGGAATTGAAGTCTATGGTGGAGATGCTTAAACTCCAAATGCAAGAAATGGCTGAACAGAGAGAAGCTTCTTTCAAAAGACTTGAGCTTCTCTTAGCTCAAGTAGCTGCCGAGCAAAATGATGATATGTATGACTCGGAGGATGATGATTTGGAGGACGATGAAGCGTCAATTGAAGACTTCAATGCTGTGCCACAAGAAGAATTCGATCAAGCAGATTTGTGTGGTCGAACGAATGACATTGCAGAAGGAAGAACGGTCGATGGAATGGAACCAGTGGTCGATCGACCAGTTATGCTGGAGGAGGAAACTACTCGATCGAGTAGTGACGCTGTTCGATCGAGCCCTGTAGCCTTGGAAAATGTTCAATCGTCACAAACGCCTATTCCGGATGACGATGAGAAGGTAAATGAAGACCATTCCTATCCGATTAGAGGTAATTCCACTCCTTTAGTCGATTATGTATACCTTCTTACTCCTTCCGTTGAACCATTTGCTGCTGTAGAATTGACGCCTCCGCCCCAGTTTGGGAACAAATTGGAGGAACATCGCTTTGTTTCTCTTTCTACAGGTCTTGGCAAGTTCAAAGACCCCGGAGGTGAGTTGGGTGTTCCTAGCTTGAAGTCTGGCACTGCCCGGAAATATGATCCAGGAGGAGGTCCTGATGAGGATGTGCCGTCTAAGAAGAAGCCGTGCGCTGAGGCGAAAGATTGGGATCCGGATGTTGCGAGACGTTGTTGTTCTTCCGTTGCCTTGTTGTGGAGGCCGGGAGTAGATTTGACAGTTGCTGAAGCCACTGCGTTCAGTCAGAAGCCTAGTAGTGGGCCTGTGATTTGTGCTTTTTGATGATCGAAAAGTGGGTCGAGCTGGGACCGTCTAATCTAGCGCTACCGGGAGGCAACCCGGAGTTTGAAACATTTCGTTTAATTTGGTTTTGGAACATTTAGCTTTATTCGTTTTTGTGTGTTCTAATAATTAGCAATACTTTAGTCGGATACTTTGGATTTTGCGCAATTTTGGGCGCGTTATTATGTGTGTATGCAGGTATATGGACCTTATTAGCTCAAGTTATTGAGCTAATTCAAAGAAATCAGAAAGTTACAGCAGTTTTCCCAGTCGATCGACTGCCTTCCATGGTCGATCAACTGAGTTGCGCATCTCAGGAGCTTATGTTCCTTTTCAATCCAGTCGATCGACTGCCTGCTATGGTCGATCGACTGTTGTCGCTGCTGCACCTGTTCACGACCTTTCCCCTGTTGTGTTTGGTCGTTTTGCGGGATTGAGGGAGTTCTATACTCTATTTTACTTCCCGACTCATTTCTGATTTCTTCCATTTTCGTAACTTTGCACATAATTACCGCTTCAATATTGCTTTCTCGGTTTTACGCGCGGTTTTTGTTTGTCTTTTCAGGTATTTATTGGTAGCACTACTGGCTACCAAAACCTCCTAGCTCACTCTGGTTTGGGGAGGTTTCCTTATGCTGCGCTTAAAGTCTTGTGAGTTTCCGAGTCTTTACTTCATGTTTTGTTTAGTTATTTTATCGCAAAATCCCATTTCCTTTTGCTTCTTTATACATGATTTTGCACAATGGGGACATTGTGTGATTTGGTTTGGGGAAGGATTTTGCGTCGCATTTGCATATGTTTTATTGCATTTCTGTTTCACGTTTAATTTTGTTTTGCATTATTTATTTTATTTCTCTCATATATACAGAAAATTAAAAAAAAATTGAAAAATTTCAAAAATTTCACAAAAATGCATGTTTAATTTAGCATATAGGTCGAGTCGGAACGGTAGTATTTCAATGATGACATTGCATTTGCATTTGTTTATGCCTAAGCCTTGCTAATTAACATGTTATTGGTAGAATCGTATAAATGCATATCTACGAGTTTTCGTTAATTATTTGCTGGACTTGAGACTTGACTTTGAAAATTGGCAAACTACATCATATATTCTGAGAATTAGAGCCTATAACTGGTGACATTCATGACCAGTTTATCTAGGAATGTGAGTAGTACTCCTTATGAGACATGTTACATAAATTTGCATAAATATGAAACTGATCTACTTAATACCTGTATGCATTCGATCTGTGGTTTGTTGACACATGTGGTAGAGGTTTCCCTTTTCTTATTATGCCCATAAGCTCCACACTGCCAAAAATAGCCTTTTTGTCCCATTACTACATCCTACATATAGCCTGCCCTTGTCAAGCTAGTAGTTTTACGTTTTTGGGATTGTTACTTCGTTTTTGGTGGCATACGCTCTTTTGAGATGTTGTTGGAAGATGAAAAAGGAAGGAAAGAAAGAAGTAGAAAAAAAGAAAAAAGAAAGAGATGAAAAATGATTCGAAAAAAAAAGAAAAAAAGAGTGCTGAACTGTTCATTACGGTCGATCGACTGGCATCATAGGTCGATCGACTAATGTCCGAAGAATAGAATCAATTCGCATAATTCAAGCCTTTATCTTATGGCGATTTTTGCTCCCATGTTGCATTAATATCGTATGGGGAGTTAGTTGATTACTGTTATACCGGAGAATGCGAGATTTGTGCTTGCTATAGCACCGTTTCGATTGATTTTTGAGCAAGAAGTGGATGTTATCGTATGGTTCTGTTAGGTACTAGCTTGATCACCTGTACCTCCACACTCCCATAATTATCTTTGCCTCTTCTTACCCATACCTCACATATCCATATATACCTCGGCATGTGTCATGGTCATCTGTTTGGTTGGAATGCATATGTACAGTTGTAGAGATTATTTTCATATTAGACTACAGACATGTTCTTATAGGTCGTAGTTAGGTGAGAGTCTTTACAAAATGAATTCTTTCTATCTTATACATTATTCACCTGTGCTTATTTGAGTGATTTGAGCGACCCGTGAGAGTCCAATTTGATAACTCTCTATAGTTGACGGTTCAGCATGTTTTTAAGGACTCCATAACTCGTTTGCATGATTCATTTGCTAATTGATTGTTGGTTATTGCATTAAATTGGTTTAGGCTATTCAATTGCATTTCGCTCTGAGAATGAACTCGTTCCTTTAGATCGAGTCTAGTTCTTGCTTGGGGACAAGCAAGGGTTTGGTTTGGGGAAGTTTGATGCGTGTCCTAAATATGTTGTTTTACGCCCTATTTTACACGCATTTCAGAGCTCATTTATGTAGTTTATGCTACTATTTGCCCCATTTTGTCTACTTTCGTATTTTTATGTAATATTGCAGATTTATGCGGAAATGAGTAGAAATCGAGCCAAATCCGTCCCTAAGTACTTAGCATTGCATTTGACATGGAGTAGTGACTCGAGGAATGAGCTTGGTGCGCGTTTCAAGGCCTAAAGATAGCAAAAGCATGGGTGCGTACGAGTTTAATAAGCAAAGAAGCACTTCACATTATTGCAGCCTGCTTCAGATAGCAATATCTCAAATTCTAGAGCTGATAATCGAGTGATTCCAATTGGAGGTGAAAGCTTATCCTCTTAGCTTTCCAACGCCGCGTAGAACGCCTCATTTGACCAAGTACCGAAGAAATGGCAGCTGTTTTAAGATCGGTGCGCGCTGCAGGAATCGACAGAATGCAGTGCAGACAAAGACACCCTTGGTCGATCGATCGACCTACATGGTCGATCGACCAGAGCACGACATACAGAAGCTCCTGTACAGCGCAAGTTGGTCGATCGACTGACCCTTATGGTCAATCGACTGAACAACGGGTCTGACGCAAAATAAAAGATCGAGAATTAGGAAGCCCAATGTATTCTTAGATTTTGGAATAAGTGTGACGTTATATTCCTATATAACGTAGCTTTAGGTTTCAGTTTTGGCATGAAGTTTACACATTAAGTTTTACATACAGTTCCTTTGAATTAATTAGGGTTTGGGAAACTATTTCGCATTGGATTTTCGTTGTGCTTTCAATCATTCCGTTATAATTCTTCTGCGATCTTGGTATTCTTCTTATTCCAGTTTATTACTTTATTTGCATTCATAGATTTTGAATTGTTAGTTAGTCTCCCGAACCCAATTTATCATTATTGTTAATTGTTTGTTCATTCGTTTTAAGCATGAATTCTTCTACCTATTTCGTTAATTTCATTGTCGTTATCATCGTTAGTATGAGTAGCTAATTAGTTTGTGCTAGGATGTAGGGGAATTATAGCGTAGGCGGCAATATGATGAACACGGCCTGATTCGCGAGTTGGTCGATCGACCGCCATGCCTGGTCGATCGACTAACCACGTGAGGTTTTTATTTTCGTTTTAATTGTTTTAATTCTTAATTCGACGAATCGAGTGCACACGACTAGTTGAATGTTTAGGATATGACTGACCCATTAGATCGAGAGATAGGGACAGTTGTTAGATCACCAATTAAAATGACTAAACTATGCTGAGATCGAAAGATAGGTAAAGTTTAGATTATAAGTCACTTTTCAGGACGAAAGTCGTATTAGTGATATTAAGGGACTTATAGCGAGGTCGAAAGATGCTATTTGTTAAGAGTGGACCGAGAGGACCTCTTTATTTCCCGCCTCATGTGTTTTGATTTAGACCTGTTTAGTATGCTGCCGCCGAAACTATAGTGAACCGATCATCCTTGCACCCCTTTTTATATCTGTCTTTTTCACGTATTTAGTTTATTGTTTTTCTTTGCTATTAGCTGTAGACCAAATCAAATCAACCCCCACACTTGTTACCGTAGACTAAATTAGACAATTAGAAATTACATTCGCCTCCTTGTGGTTCGACCCTGTTACCACTAGCCTAGGTTAGTTTTAATAGGATATTATAAACCTTATTTTTGGTACTCACAACGACGGGTATCAACACGGTTTTGAGAGGATAGTCGGGATGGATTGGTTAGGAAAGTACAAAGCTAAGATGGACTGTCATCAAAAGAAAGTGTCTCTGAGAGGTCCTAAGGGCATTAGTGTGTCTTATCGTGGGTTTGTTGTCAAACCCAAAGTTAAGTTGATTGCAGCTGTGACCTTGAAGTCCTATCTGAGGAAGGGGTGCCTGATGATCTTGTGCAATGTGAGAGATGACAGGATGGAGAGTCCGACAGTTGATCAGATACCAGTTGTTGGGGAGTTTCCAGATGTCTTTCCAGAGGAGATTCCGGGGTTGCCACTGTTGGAATATGTGTCCTCCGACAATAATGCGATCACGACTGTTGATCATGATGATCACATGTTTAAATCTCATTATAAAAGAATACAATTGGGAAGTATTTTTTACTGTCAACTGGTCAACATATATCGGTAATGAATGGCTTACTAGAGTTTGACATTACTGTCGTGCGACGGTGGTGATCAGTTGACCCCATAGGTCATACCTATAGGGCAACACTCTTAATTGATCATTTAATTAATCGTATAACGTTACGAGTTAATTAAATTACTTGAAAATTGACGGACGATTTTGGAGGAAAAATTTACGTATCACATTGAAATTTGATTAAATGAGATACGGTCTGAGTAATTGAATTTTAATATTACTCAGATGAAATTATTGTTTAAAGAAACAATTAAAATTTGAATGAATTATTATAAATACAATTTATTGTGATTTATAATTGGTAAAATATTTTGGTACAAGTAATTATGAATTACTAAGTCAATTTTTGTATATGACGTATTTTTATTAATACGTTGATTTTTAATATGTTAAAAAATACATAACAAATTTATGTTACATATGACATGTGACATATTGACAAATTTGACAAAAATAAAATGGATCCCATTTTACATATATGTACCGAAATTAGGGGAAGATTGAGGATAATATTATGTTTATTTTTGAGTGGTAAACATGATGATTACCCTAGTGACTAGCCATGCAAACCTAATGCTTATTGTAAAGAACAACACAAGCATGCATTGGCTCCCCAAAATCCCCCCCTTCCACCCGGTTTTTGAGATGGAAAAACCATTATGGTTTTTCATCTTATTTACCTAATAATACACTAAAAATGTAGTTAGTGCAATTCATTCTTTACTCATCCAAAAATAAGAATTCTAGAGAGACAAAAAGCTCTCTTCTTCTTCCTCCCAAAACCGAAAATATTAAGTGTCTTATAATATTTTTGGGTCATTTTTCTACAAGATTAATATTGTACTAGTAACTATAATATTAATTTTAATTAAGAGTAAGCTTTGGGTATAAATCCTTGGGAGAGATCCTACACTTGGGTCTTTGTTCATCCAAAAGGGAAAGCTCAAGAACAAAAGAGAAAGGTGATCTCTCTTGTGCCCATATTAACCAAATTTCCAATGTAAGAACAAGTTTCTTCTTTATTTTGTTTAAATGTTTGCATGCATAAGATTATTAGTTAATTTTATGACAAATTAAATCATAACATATATGAATATGTAAGTATATAGATCTACTTTTCCTTCAATCAGTATCAAGAGCCATGGTTGTTTGCATGCAAATCAGTTAAAAGTTTTTCCGAGTTATAAGAATAACATATAAAACTTGTATAATTTGTGTTATTATGATATATCACGAAATTAATCCATGCATGATAAAATTTCTGGTCCTAAAATGTTTTTAGGATTTTTGGTTAATTTACGGATTTTTATTGTTCATTTTTTACAATAATGGCATTTAAATATGATTTTATGAGTAAAAATGTCCTTTTTGGTCAAAAATTAGCTATACTTCGAATTTTCCGGTGATTTTTGGATATGCTGTCACATATATTATTTTGAGATAACCTGTAAATTTTCATAATTTTTGGACATATTATGCTCGAAAAATGGATTTTTCATTATTAAAATCGGTTTTAGGTGAAAAATAGGTTAATATGAGATAAATTTCGAATCTGGTCATAGAAATTTAGTATGATGTCACATGCAATTTTACAAGATGTGTGTAAAATAATGGGCTATAGTGAAGTCTTTTTTGCATGATTTATGGATTTTTGAAGAAAAATGGCATGAATAGTGACTTAATTAATGAAAAATTAATAAAACATACTCTATGACTAAATAAAAATATCATATGTTGCATTTTATTATCTTTTTCAGATCTAAAATTGAAAAGTTAATGAATATAATTTTTCCATGTTTTTATGATTATTTTGTTAAAAACCGATAAACCGCAACATTGTGTTTCCGGATAAAATTCAAAATTTTTAACCTAAGTTTTTGAACATTATGAGTGTCATGGTATTTTTCCAGAATGTTCATGAGTTTAAATTTCAAATTTCAAATTTATTTGAAATTTTTGTGATTTATTTGAAGTTTACAGCTTATTTTTGAAATTTTTAGTCCATTAATGAACAAATTTATAAATATGAGTTAATTATGGTCAAATTATTAGTGAAGACTAAATTTTGAGTCCTAAGAGATTAGGGTAATTAACTTATGCATAAATATGAATTTATGTAATTTTTGTGATTATAAAATGTTGAAATCACGCAAATCCGTAAAAACCGAGTAATATACGATATTGGCTATTTAAAGGCGATTTAGCATAAAATTGGGCATGTTTATACATATTATAATGCTGCATTTTCTTTATGATTGTCATAATTTTAATTTATGTAATTTTTGAATTATGTAATTTTTACTTAGTATGGCATTAGTTTTAATTGATATTTCCCGAAATGTATGGGAATATCGATTCGGTTGTAATTTTATTGTGATCTCGTATCACCGTTTTGTAAATTAATAGATTTATTTTATTTTATCTTAGTTACAAATGTATAATAGTAAATTATGTAATTTGCTATGTAATTTAATTTATCTCGGAGTTCCCAAAGACGGATTTCTTGAAGATGGCGATACATAAAGACGGTGTTACCTCGAGATGCGTGCCACAACCGAAGTTCAAGGGACCAATGGAGTTGGTTTCCGAATATGTAATAGTTAAATAGTTTTTCAATTTTAGGAAAGGCCATACTAGGATTTATTTTATGTTTGCATTTTATTTATATGTCACATGCATCGCTAAATCGCCATAACTAAAACATGCATCCTCATTTTATCGAGTTTATCGACCGTGTCAATTAGAATTATCGTAGTTCACCGCTTTAGTTCACTTAAAACGTGATAGATAATAAATTGACATGACCTCTCGCTAAAACAATTAATTGAGACATAGCCTTACCAAATAGTAGAAACCATGAAAACCTATTTCGCGAGGGAGTGCGCTCGGCCCTACCGGGGTACAGAACTTGTTACGTAGGGGAAGTGGGTGATAAATGTCTATCCACCGAATTCATGTTGATAAGGGATGAATCGGCCCTACCGTGCCCGAGTTGATGTGGATTTGGATCATGGACACATTTATTCGAAATTTGGATTGAACTCAACAAAAGTTTTTCGATAAGGGTTTCATCGGCCATACCGTGCCCTTGTCGGATGTGTTTTGGGCTATAGATAATTATTAGAGTAATTTTATCGGCCAAGAGTTCTAAAAGTAGAATCGATTAAACGTTAATCCACCGAGTTATATTGATAAAGGATGAATCGACCCTACCGTGCCTAAGTCGATATGAATTTGGGTCTTGGAATCATTTATCTAGTTGGGTAGAGGTCACTAGAAAATGCATAAAACTTGTTTAAATTATAATTTTTACGAGTATTATTATTAAAACGACATTTGTTTTACTCCTTCTATTTTGTTTTGTAGACCACTTCTTTTCTCATAACAAATGGCAACACCAACCCCTAATGCCACGCCTCTCGCTAGTTCATCATGGCTCCGATCCTTCATGGATCGATGTAAACTTGAAAAGAATGGGTCAAATTTCTCCGATTGGGATGCCCAACTCAAATTGGCCGCCCAAGGTGACGACAAGCTTCGTTACCTTACCGAGGCCTCTCCTCCCGAACCTACTACTAGGTCGACCGCCACCACTAGGGAAGCATATGAGGCTTACCAAAAGGAGTCCGCCGCAATGAAAAATGTCTTGATATTTGCGATGGAGGCGGATCTCCAAAGGAGAGCCTTTAAAATGGGCAATGCTAATGAGATTTACTCCAAACTTGTGATAATGTTTTCACAAACTACGCGGATCATCCAATATGAGGCGGCCGCGGCATTCTTTGATCTCGACTTTAAAGAGGGCCAAAAGGTTAGCCCTCATGTGCTCAAACTTATGGAGCTTGTCGAGACCTTGAAGAGTCAAAAGGTTGAAATCCCCAAAGAACTTGTTGTAGATAGGATTCTACACTCCTTGTCCAAAGTCAAAGCATATGTTCAATTCCGGGTGAATTTTAACATGCAAGACAAGGATGTGTCTCTTGAAGAATTGCACAAGTTACTTGTGCAAGCCGAAAGGGACATGGGGTTAAATGTGAACCCACCCAAGGATGTGCTTAACATAAGCACTAAGAGTATGGGGAAGTTCAAGAAGAATGGGAGGAAGGGTAAGAAGCAAGCTCCCACATTCACCAAAGCTAAGACTTGTGAAGCTAGCACTTCAAAAATCAAGAAGGGTCCTCTTGATAAATGCCATTATTGTAATGGTATGGGACATTGGAAAAGAAATTGTTCCAAATACCTTGGTGATATTAAGGCAGGAAAGATTACTCCAGTAGGTAAATGACTATCCTTTCTTTTATGTTTCTAATTCAACTATGGTATTATGATACAAAGTTGTGATAATGTATCTCCCTTTTTATTGTAAATAGGGCCTCCACCAAGCAAAGACAAGGGAAAGGAAAAGCAAGCATGAGAAACCGTCAAGAAGCTAGAGATAGCTTTCATGGAGCTTTGCTTTTCATTGTCTTATTTTAAATTATGTTTTGAATTTTAGAACCTTAAGTTTCCGTGTTTGACATGGAAAGGTATTTTGGATAATGGGTTGTATTTTGAATAATGGTGACTTGGTTTGCAACCCAAGTCACCCGTTTTATCATTTTATCCTTTTATTCTAAAATTCATGTTTAAATGCTTGTTTTTAGAAACATATAACTTAAAGTGATCTAATAGACAAATATAATGACGGGTCTCATTATATGTCCACATGCTTAAGGCTTGTGTATGATCATTTATAAAGTGATTTTGAGTCTATGAACTCTATCAAAAGAAAGTCAATCACCAAGTACACTTACGAAATCTAAAACTATTAGTCAACCTATGAGATAGTTCTCCTTATACTTCAAATTCATTATTTGTGTCTCAAATGCTATCTTTGAATCTCTAGTGTATTTATTCTAAAGATAGAGTTGGAGAAAAATGGGGACACAAACTCACACCAAGATAGGATTGTGTAGATGAGATCTACGCAAGAGAGAATGATTTGAATGAAGGTATATCTATTTACATAGTATACCAAATAGATGAGATCTATGGTCTCAAGTAAGTTCTATATGACAAAAGAGACCAAGTGAAGTAATCGCAATAACATATTCTTAAGATAACTACACGAGGAGACCAAAAGAAAGTTTTAGAAGAAAAATGACGAATGTAAAGTCTTAACAAGTTTTGACTAAAGTTTATGAAAATTTTGACCAATAGTTTCAACCTTGAGATTTACTTAAGAGCCTAAATGAATCAATGTAATATCCTAGTAATAAGCGATACTTATGACTAGAGGTTGCAAGGATTGAGATACCGATATCTTCAATAGCCAAAGTTTTAAACCACACAGATGTCATTACTTAACCTCATTATGAAATGGTTAAACCTCCTTCCGAAAGGGTATTTCGAAGGACGTGATCTAGATATCATTTATATTTGAATAATGACATCGCTACACATTATTATGATATGTGTGAGTTAGAGATTAAAATATTTTTCCATAAGGTTAAGATGAGACCACTTCAAAATAGGCATTTTAAAAGGATATGATGGGAACATATATGGTTTTATCTTAATAACTTGGCAATGCAATTTATATTTCAATTCTTGAAAAGTTTCGATTAAGAAGTCAATTTCGAAATATGTGGAATTGAGTGGGAGTTAGGAAATTATCATGTGAAGACATGGAATTTAGTGGGAGCTATCATCCTTTGAATGTTTACAACTCACCACTCATTAAAGAATGACGAGCTAATACCTTCCTTCATAGAGGAAGTTTTGAGTTTTCAATTCTGGATGAAAATGGATTATGATGAATCCAATTACATCAAGGGATGTTGGATAAGTATTGGGAGATACACATCGAATTGACAGAAACATAGGTTATTCATCTAAATGAAATGGAATTGCCATTAGCAGTCATGGTCGTTCCTTGAACTTAAATATAGTTGATGACATGATTAAAACTTACTAATGTTTCCGCCATTAGAATAATCATGCACATGTCCAATTATGAATCATATGCATAAGAGCATGATGGATCATTGGTAAGCCATAATAGAAACGTCATGAATTCTCGAGGAGAATCCCATGAGCGATTTCAGTGTTTGTCAGAATACTCTTATATGTGTCAAGAGGTTGCACATATTAATGAAAATCCGAACACATGTAAGGATTTATGAGAATCCCAAACCTTTCAAGCTAGAAAGAGAAATAAGAATTTTTGGAAAGATACTTAGTTGAATAAGAAGTTACTCAAAACTAATCTTTCCTAACTATGCTAGGACTTGTTAGAAGTGCTAAGCTAATCATCTTGACAAATTGTTGCAAGACTCTACAAAACATGTACCTAGTGCATTGTGTGTGGATGGAGTACTTGATCAATACAAGTTATATCATTCATCACAAATTCGTTCGTTATGTGATAATCAATAAGGAAGTTATTTCAAGTTAAAGAACCGAAACCAAGGTCGGGAACCTTGAATTGTACTTGGTAAGATTCATTGTATGAGAGAGAACATGAATGTAAAGGAAAATGCAGGTGTAAGAGGTTTGAACACATGGACACATGGCATGCTAAACTTCTATTGCAATCAATAAGTGTTTACACTTACGATATACATCACAAGGTTGTAATATGGTATTGACTACCCGAGTGTGATGTCGACATTTGTCGTTTGAGTTATTATTAACTCACCTTGCACATTGTTATATCCAAACGGGTTGTGGAGACAATTGAACCCCGTTAAAGTGAACATGGATTAACATTGTATTTGCCCATAGTTACTTACATGAGGTGACGTCTCGAAGTGACTAGAGTGTGATGCGATTGATGGCAAGTTCAAGTGCCATAGAGTCATGTGAGATGACTAGTCGATCACATAGGCAGACTGTTAGGAACATTTTGTCGGGCCTAATGACAGCTTATAGAGTTCTGGCAAATTTATATAGCCTGATCGTGGCGAGAGCTGCTATAGTATTCAAATGAGTCGATTCTTTTGACTAAAGACTATTCGCCTAAGATGGCACAGTTTCAGATTAACTTTGATTTGTGTTACTACGACCTTCGTAAATGGGGTCAAATGGGCATATTTTGGGTTATGATGGCTGTGGCTAGTCGAAGGGAATGAGTGCGATAGGAATTGTCCATCCCTAGTCAGGGTTATAAGAATATCTCAGGGCCACTCGAGGAGTAATGAACTGGAAATGCGTGGCCACGCTCGGAAGGTATCTATGATAGATAAGTCCGGTCAATCAGTTATTCTCCAGATCGAGGAAACCACTCTCGATATGATCACTTGCAAGTACGACCTGAAAGACACCTTGCATTGAGTGGGAGATAGTAATAGGACAAGAGAATTGGTGACGCACACTTTTCGAGGATAAGTGGGAGATTGTTGGAATATGTGTCCTCCGACAATAATACGATCACGACTGTTGATCATGATGATCACATGTTTAAATCTCATTATAAAAGAATACAATTGGGAAGTATTTTTTACTGTCAACTGGTCAACATATATCAGTAATGATTGGCTGACTAGAGTTTAACATTACTGTCTTGCGACGGTGGTGATCAGTTGACCCCCTAGGTCATACCTATAGGGCAACACTCTTAATTGATCATTTAATTAATCGTATAACGTTACGATTTAATTAAATTACTTGAAAATTGACGGACGATTTTGGAGGAAAAATTTACGTATCACATTGAAATTTGATTAGATGAGATACGGTCTGAGTAATTGAATTTTATTATTACTCAGATGAAATTATTGTTTAAAGAAACAATTAAAATTTGAATGAATTATTATAAATACAATTTATTGTGATTTATAATTGGTAAAATATTTTGGTACAAGTAATTATGAATTACTAAGTCAATTTTTGTATATGACGTATTTTTATTAATACGTTGATTTTTAATATGTTAAAAAATACATAACAAATTTATGTTACATATGACATGTGACATATTGACAAATTGGACAAAAATAAAATGGATCCCATTTTACATATATGTACCGAAATTAGGGGAGGATTGAGGATAATATTGTGTTTATTTTTGAGTGGTAAACATGATGATTACCCTAGTGTCTAGCCATGCAAACCTAATGCTTATTGTAAAGAACAACACAAGCATGCATTGGCTCCCCAAAATCCCCCCCTTCCACCCGGTTTTTGAGATGGAAAAACCATTATGGTTTTTCATCTTATTTACCTCATAATACACTAAAAATGTAGTTAGTGCAATTCATTCTTTACTCATCCAAAAAAAAGAATTCTAGAGAGACAAAAAGCTCTCTTCTTCTTCCTCCCAAAACCGAAAATATTAAGTGTCTTATAATATTTTTGGGTCATTTTTCTACAAGATTAATATTGTACTAGTAACTATAATATTAATTTTAATTAAGAGTAAGCTTTGGGTATAAATCCTTGAGAGAGATCCTACACTTGGGTCTTTGTTCATCCAAAAGGGAAAGCTCAAGAACAAGAGAGAAAGGTGATCTCTCTTGTGCCCATATTAATCAAATTTCCAATGTAAGAACAAGTTTATTCTTTATTTTGTTTAAATATTTGCATGCATAAGATCATTAGTTAATTTTATGACAAATTAAATCATAACATATATGAATATGTAAGTATATAGATCTACTTTTCCTTCAGCCACCGAAGAGGGAGATAGATTTCAGTGTGGAGCTGAAACCGGGGACGGGGCCAATCTCTAAGGCACCGTACTAGATGGTTCCTGAAGAGTTGAGGAGCTCAAGAAGCAGCTAGATGATCTGATAGAGAGGGGATACATTAGACCTAGTGTATCACCGTGGGGAGCGCCAATTTTGTTTTTTGAAAAAGAAAGATGGGAGCCTGAGGTTGTGCATAGATTACAGGGAGTTGAACCAAGTGACGGTGAAGAACAACTATCCTTTGCCAAGGATAGATGACCTATTTGATTAGTTGAGTGGTTCATCAGTCTTTTCCAAGATTGATTTGAGATTAGGGTACCATTAGGTGAAGATTAGAGAGGAGGACATACCAAAGACAGCTTTCACGTCGAGGTATGGCCATTATGAGTATGTGGTGATGCCTTTGGGTTTATCTAATGCACCTGATGTGTTTATGGATTTGATGAACAGAGTTTTCAGTCAGTTTTTGGACAAGTTTGTAGTGGTTTTCATCGATGACATCTTAGTCTATTCTAAGAGTAAGGAGGAACATGAAGAGCATCTCAGGATTGTGTTGCAGACTTTGAGGGAGCATGAGTTGTATGCCAAGTTATCCACGTGTGAGTTCTGGTTAGAGAAAGTTGCCTTTCTGGGGCATGTGATTTTAAAGGAAGGGGTAGTTGTGGATCCTGCAAAGGTTGAAGCAGTTAACAAGTGGGAAGCGCCAAAGAATGTAGCTGAGATTAGGAGTTTCTTGGGTTTAGCTAGATATTACAGACAGTTCGTGAAAGATTTCTCCAAGATTGCTAGACCTATGACAGCTTTGATGAGGAAAGAAAACAGGTTTCGTTGGGATGAAAGTTGTAAGACGGCGTTCCAGACATTAAAGGAGCGTTTGACCACAGCTTCAATCTTAGCATTGCTTGAAGGGAGTGAGAACTTTGAGGTTTATACAGATGCCTCAAAGAATGGGTTGGGATGTGTGTTAATGCAGAACGGTAAAGTGATTGCCTATGCTTCTAGGCAATTGAAGCCTTATGAGGAGAACTATCCTACACACTGTTAGGAATTTGTGCCTTGAATTTGTGTCGAAGACGGATTAATCTAAAGACGAGATGAAGAAGACATACCTGTAACTAAAGCGTATCGCGCACTATACCACGACTTGTGCATGGTGCTGTTACTAATGTACAAGGAATCTAAAGTTTCACGTCAAATTGGTATGGCATAGGAAAGTTAGTGGGCTGTGACGTCACTATTAATTAGTGCTATGATTTCGTGGTTTGTTTTGGTAATTAGTACGGGATGTTATTTGTATTAGAAAATTATTTATTAATTTTCTATTGGTTTATTTCTTATTTAGTCTAGATATTTTAACTTGGGTGGAATAAATATATAAAGACCCAAGTTTTATTCTAGGTTAATTAAGAGAGAGATTTGACAGCACAATAAAGAGGGTCGATTTGTGAGGTTCCTTCTGAAGAAAAAACCTAGTTTGTTCCGGGCTCTATTATTGATGTTCGTCTGTCTTTGAAGATCGGAGGAGTTTGTAGTACGGGATGTTATTTGTATTAGAAAATTATTTATTAATTTTCTATTGGTTTATTTCTTATTTAGTCTAGATATTTTAACTTGGGTGGAATAAATATATAAAGACCCAAGTTTTATTCTAGGTTAATTAAGAGAGAGATTTGACAAAGACAAATAAAGAGGGTCGATTTGTGAGGTTCCTTCTGAAGAAAAAACCTAGTTTGTTCCGGGCTCTATTATTGATGTTCGTCTGTCTTTGAAGATCGGAGGAGTTTGTTCAGATCTTGGTAGGCCTCATGATTATTTGTCCTTCGTCTTATTGGAGTAGTCTCTTTTGTTCCTTTGAGACTACTATATTTTTTGGTAGAATAGGGTATACTTTTGGCTTATATTGAGCGTGTGTCTACCGGTCTACTGTTGTACTATTTTCTCCACAATAGTGAAATTTGATCTCCTCGCAGGGTGGACGTAGCCAGTTATTTTACTGGTGAACCACTTAAATCTTTGTGTCAGCTTTATTTACATTCGTTATTTATTGTTCTTATCGCCTTATCAATTAACTATTTGGGTAACGGGACGCCTCCGTTACAACAATTGGCACCAGAGCTAAGGTTCTGATTTGGGATCTGCTTCCGCGTTAGTTGTGTTTTAGGCGTTATTTGGGTTTCTTGATTTTCAGGTGAAAAGATGTCATCTACGTATGTTTTGAATGTTGAAAAGTTCACTGGGAAAAATAGTTTTGGGCTGTGGCAGTTAAAGATGAGAGCTTTGCTTAGATAGCAAGGCGTCTGGTCTGTTATCTCAAAGGCAAATTCAAATAGTAGTTAAATCGATGCGGCAAAGAAAAGACAGATGCAGATGTAGTCTTGGAGGAGAAGGCTCATTCTTTAATTCTGTTATGTTTAGCTGATCATGTTATGGTTGAGGTAGCCGATGAGGAAACTACTATAGGTTTGTGGTTGAAGTTGGAATCTTTGTATATGACAAAGACTCTAAACAACAAGTTGCTTCTTAAGCAGCGTTTGTTTGGTCTTCGTATGCAGGAAGGTACGTCTCTCAAGGACCATCTAGACCGTCTTAACTCTATTTTACTTGATTTACGTAATTTAGATGTTAAGGTAGATGATAAGGATGCTGCCTTGATTTTGTTAGTTTCTTTGCCAAATTTGTTTGAGACTTTTGTGGAGTCTTTTGTTGTTGGTAAAGATTCTTTGACCCTAGAGGAAGTGAGGTCAGCGCTTCACACTAGGGATTTGCGCCGAGTAGCTTCAGGTGGTGTAGTAGACAGTAGTCCTGTAGGGCTTGTTGTGAATTCGGAGGGTTCTAGTAAGGGTAAAACCAAGTCTAAGGGTCCTCGTAAGAATGTCTGCAATTATTGTAAGGAACCAGGTCATTGGAAAAATCAGTGTCCTAAGTTGAAGGAAGTCGGGTGTTTACATTGCACAAAAGGTTGCTAAATACGATTCTGAGGAAGATTATGCTCTCGTTGTTGATGTTGTTCCACGTTCTTCGGATAGTTGGATTTTGGATACGGGATGCGTTTATCATATGTGTGCTTTTAGGGAATGGTTTACTTCTTATGAAGCTTCACATGGGGCTAATGTTGCTATAGGTGACGGGTCTATTTGTGAGGTGCTTGGAGTTGGTACTATTCGGGTTAGGACATGTGATGGTGTTGTTATCTTTCTAGAAGGTGTTAGGCATGTTGCACGTGTGAAGAGAAATCTTGTATCACTTGGAATGTTAGTTGATCAGGGCTACAGTTTTCAAGGTGATGGTGGATCGTTGTGCGTTGGTAAGGGTTCTTCTGTTACTTGGAGGGGTGTTAAGGAAGGAACTATTTATGTCCTTCAAGGCACTTTGTCTTTTCGTTGAGCATCGTAAATCATTCTTCTCTCTCTCGAGTCTAAGTTGGGGCATATGCAACTTGGATATGTGAATGATACTTTGAAGCACATCCAGTTTGGGTCACTTGGGTCACTTGGTGATATTCTGGATAATTCGGGTTTGGATAGCTTTAGTGAGAATGGTAGTGTTGACAGTAAGGTGGAGTCTATTCCGGTACAGGTCAATCTACAGGGTTCTCAAGACAAGCTATCTACTTTTGTCTCTTCGCCTCAGTGAGGCGGTCTGCGCCCCAAGAGGTGGGGCGGTTTGAGGCTCTAGGTGGAGTTGTTGTGGCTCTTGAAAGAGAGCCGTTTGGGACCTCGTAAGGGGTCATTTGGAACTTCGACGGGAGTTTATTCTTTTGAGCTTTTGGGTTGGACTATCTTGTCTAACAAATTTTTACCTTTGATGGAGGTAATTTGTGCTCACTTAGAATTTTTGCTTTTGTTTGGTTTCGACTTGAGTTCTGTTGCCTTGGTGTAGGCATTTTTGTGGTGGTCATGACACCTAGTTCACTCAAGTGAGACATTTGTTTTGTTCGTGGCGTTTGTGTTCTTTTTGGGACAGTTTGGTACGACGGTACATTTAGCCATGTAGTTTGGAGGAGATTTTGTTTTGGAGATCTTGTGTGTGTTGTTTTGGTACACCGTTCCATCATAGTGGCATTTGGTATCTTTTATACTTGTGTTGGCATTTGGTAACTTTTGTCCTCTTTGGAGTTTGCTACGTTTGGCCTTCCTGCTGGTATGAAGATATGTTGGGTACTTAGTACATTTGGTAGTCACATCTTGCTACATTGGGTACTTTGTATATTTGGTCACATTTGTTGCACACTTGGTTCGTTTGTCCTTTTTTGTGGGTTGTGTTCAAGTCAAGTGGAGACTATCGGGACAGGTAGTGACTTGAGGATCGACTCATTGAAGCTGATTGGGTTTGATTCTTTTTTGGGTAATTCAAGTCAAGGTGGAGATTTGTTAGGAATTTGTGCCTTGAATTTGTGTCGAAGACGGATTAATCTAAAGACGAGATGAAGAAGACATACCTGTAACTAAAGCGAATCGCGCACTATACCACGACTTGTGCATGGTGCTGTTACTAATGTACAAGGAATCTAAAGTTTCACGTCAAATTGGTATGGCATAGGAAAGTTAGTGGGCTGTGACGTCACTATTAATTAGTGCTATGATTTCGTGGTTTGTTTTGGTAATTAGTACGGGATGTTATTTGTATTAGGAAATTATTTATTAATTTTCTATTGGTTTATTTCTTATTTAGTCTAGATATTTTAACTTGGGTGTAATAAATATATAAAGACCCAAGTTTTATTCTAGGTTAATTAAGAGAGAGATTTGAGAGCACAATAAAGAGGGTCGATTTGTGAGGTTCCTTCTGAAGAAGAAAACTCGGTTTGTTCCGGGCTCTATTATTGGTGTTCGTCTGTCTTTGAAGATCGGAGGAGTTTGTTCAGATCTTGGTAGGCCTCAAGATTATTTGTCCTTCGTCTTATTGGGTTAGTCTCTTTTGTTCCTTTGAGACTACTATATTTGTTGGTAGAATAGGGTATACTTTTGCCTTATATTGAGCGTGTGTGTACCGGTCTACTGTTGTACTATTTTCTCCACAATAGTGAAATTTGATCTCCTCGCAGGGTGGACGTAGCAAGTTATTTTACTGGTGAACCACGTAAATCTTTGGTTCAGCTTTATTTACATTCGTTATTTATTGTTCTTATCGCCTTATCCATTAACTATTTGGGTAACAGGACGCCTCCGTTACAACACACACGATCTGGAGTTGGGTGCAGTTGTGTTTGCTCTCAAGATTTGGAGACATTACCTTTATGGGGCGACCTTTAAGGTATTTTATGATCACAAGAGTCTCAAGTACATCTTCACTCAAAAGGAGTTGAACATGAGACAGAGGAGGTGGATGGAGTTGATTGACGGTTATGACATGGATATTATCTACCATGAAGGGAAAGCTAATGTAGTTGCAGATGCTTTGAGCAGGAAGAGTGTACATTCTTTGTGCACAGCTATATTCTTGATGAGGTTGAGAGATGAGGTTGGGAAGTTTGGGATACATATGATCCAGAAAGGGGATGCCATGGGAGATTTGACAGTGTAGCTTGATCTATATGATGATATTCGAGGTAAACAAGTGTTAGATCCAAAGATGGTAGAGTGCAGAGCTGGAGTAGAGAAAGGGACAGCGTCTCGATTCCCTATTCATACAGACGGTAGTTTGAGGTTTGATGGGAGGTGGTGTGTCCCTAATGATGAGGAGCTGAAAAAGACAATCATAACAGAGGCACATTGTACACCATATTCGGTACATCCAGGTGGTGACAAGCTATACAAGGATTTAAAGAAGACTTTCTGGTGGCCTGGGATGAAGAACGAGGCAGTTGAGTTTGTGGCCCGTTGTTTGACATGTCAGAGAGTTAAAGGGGAGCAGCGACAACCACAAGGTAAGATTCGGTCTTTAGAGGTACCTGAGTTGAAGTGGGAATCCATATCCATGAATTTTATCGTGGATTTGCCAAAGAGCTAGCAGGGTAACAACATGATATGGGTTATAGTGGATCGACTGACCAAGTCAGCTCATTTTGTGCCAATGAAAGATACATGGACTAAGTCACAATTAGCTATGGCTTTACAGAAGAATGTGCTAAGGTTACATGGGGTGGCGAAAGACATAGTATCTGACAGAGATGCGAGGTTTATCTCAAGGTTTTGGAAAGAGTTGCAGAAGTCTTTGGGAACGATATTGAAGATGAGTACAGCATTCCATCCTGCAACACATGGTCAGACAGAGAGAACGATCAAGACTCTTGAGGATATGTTACGAGCTTGTGTGATGGATTTTGGTGGTAGCTGGGAGCAGAGGTTAGATTTGATCGAGTTTTCCTACAATAATAGCTATCACACTAGTATTGGCATGATGCCATTTGAGGCCTTATATGAGAGGAGATGTAGGAGTCCGATTTGCTGGGACGACAGTGCTGAGGCAGTGGTTTTGGGACCAGAGATGGTACATGAGATGGTTGAGCAGATTAAGATGATCAGGGAAAGGATGAGAGCATCTCAGGATAGGCAAAAGAGTAATACAGATCTACATCCCCGGGATATAGAGTTTCAGGTTGGGGACAAGGTTCTTCTAAAAGTGTCTCCTATGCGTGGGGTCATGAGATTTGGGAAGAAAGGCAAGCTGAGCCAAAAGTGCATAGGACCATATGAGATCTTAGACCGGGTTGGAGAGGTTGCTAACCGTTTGGCTTTACTGTCTTCTTTGGATAGGGTGCATAATGTGTTTCATGTATCTCAGCTGCGGAAGTATGTGAGTGATCCGTCACATGTGTTAGAGGCAGAGAACATAGAGCTAGATGAGTCCTTATCTTACCTTGGGGTGCCTAAGCAGATTCTTGACCGGAAGGTTAGGAAAACTAGAAATGGTGAGGCAGTCTTGCTTAAGATTCTTTGGTCTAATCATGAGGTTGAGGAGGCTACATGGGAGGCAGAGGAGTCATGAAAGAGCGCTATCCGTTTCTTTTTGATCAGGTATGGATGGTTACGGGGACGTAACCTTGTTTCTTTTAGGGGGGTAGGAGATGATCGCGAAGAGTTTTTGCATCATTTTATATTGTTTTTGGGTATAGTTAGTAGTGAGTTGTGTCGGGTTGAGTTTGGGTTGGTAGCATGTGTCGGAGTTTTGTGTTGCGTTTTGTTTTGGTCGTAGTGTCGGGAATATGGTAGTATGTTTTTATTTTGTTGTGGTTTGAACTTCGGGGACGAAGTTCTTTTTAAGGAGGGAAGACTGTAATACTACGGTTTTATGTGTCTCTGGGTACTCGAGTGGGCCTTACTCTGTCGAGTAAGGGTGTTTTGATTTACGAAACAGTAGTCTGTCTGAAGGGTACTCGATCGAGTAGCCTTGGTACTCGATCGAGTAAGTGGCACTCGATCGAGTACGTTAGTTACTCGATCGAGTAGGTTGGTTAACGGGCATTATTTTTGACGGGTTTTGTTAATAATACGGATTAATATATAATTCATACCGTCATCTTTGTTAAACACTTTTACAAACCTAATAATCTTAAAAAGAAGATTGAGACTACGTTATTCGCATCATCCGTGTTATTGGGAAATCCCGGAGCATGAGAGGTCGAATTTCATCGTTCTTTGTGTCCTTGTGATCCTTGCATCGAGGGTAAGATCAACATACCAATTTTATAGCGTTTAATGAACTTTGTTTAAACCCTAATTTGGGGAATTGGGGGTTTTGATGGTTAATTGTGATTGTTAGTAATTATATGATTGTGTGAATAAGAGGAGGATTCGTAGAAGAACGTTTTTGAGATAGCTGTCAGATCGTCTGCTACTTGTGATTGCATTTCAGGTAGGGTTTTCCCTACTCAGTATTAGTTACATGATATGTGTGGTGAATTGTGCTGTAGTTAGTGTTGTTGATTGTTTCAGACAGACGATTGTTGAGTTGTATTGTGATTGCTGAATGTCTGTCTGTGTTCTTCGGGGCGTGTCCCTGGCTGAGTGGAGTCACTTGCGGGAGTGGCTTCACGCCCATGATTCGCCTTCTGTGGAACCCGCCACAGAAGGGATGTCCACATTAATGGACGTGGGTTATCGCTCGATAGAGATGAGCGGGGATTTGGTGGGTACGGCTGCGGTCCCCCACTGGCGGTGTGGAGTATCTGTTGCGATGGGTACTCTTGCAGGGCTACACACTTTAGTGTGTAGTCAGTTACGTGGAGATTGTTCATGGAGACCGGGGTTTGATGTGACGATTGTGCTGTTTGGTAATTGTTATATTGTATCTTGTTTTGTGTAATTAGTACTGACCCCGTTTAATTGTTTTAAAAACTGTGGTGATCCATTCGGGGATGGTGACCAGTTATTGAGCAGGTTTGACTAGAGGCATTTGGGCTAGCTGGGATGTGTCACCACGAGCTGATTAGAGTCTTCCGCTGTCACACTTTTGTTGTTTAGACCTTTGGTTTTTGAGAACATGTATTGTACCTTTTATCAGTTTGGTTTTGGACTTGTAGTCACTTTAAATAGTTTGGCTATTTAAATTATGTTTCTTTATTGTCATTTGATTATCAATACCACGGGAAACCGAGATGGTGACGTTCTTATATCTGAGTGGTCCTGGTAAGGCACTTGGAGTATAGGGGTGTCACATTTGTAGAAACATTTGGCGTGATGGCAGTTAAGAACATCATAGGGTCCCCCTAGTTGCTTGGGATAAAGTTACGTTACCTAGGGACGAAAGGGGGGGTTGAGCATGAAAAAGGACGAACTCTTGAATATTATTCATGTTTAAGCAATTATGTGCACTGTATGACCAACAAATAATTCTCGTTAACATAATATTGAAATGCGAATAAATGAGTGTTTGATTAATAAATATTTTCTGTTACAAAAATGAAACCAAGATGAAGTTTATACATCTGAATATCTGATACTCAAATCCCAAAGTTTTTAGATTTTTTTCATGATACCTGTTGGTTTTTCAACTGGTTAAGGAAACAATATCTACTACGCATAATCATGTCAATAATGGAATAAATCCCCTTATTTGGAACAACAAACTATAATTTAATCATTGTTGGCTCAAAGGTAATTACGCAAAAACATTCACAAGTAGTTACATAGTTATATCTCTCGGTCATACTATAGACCTACTTTTTAATGTGAATCAAGCTCCAACACAATACTACATGGTTGCGGCTCCTTATGAGCATACACCACGTCTCCAAACAATCATTTTAGACCACCATCAGAATCATTCATTATAATTGAAATCATTCTATAAAATTGTATATTATTCTACCCTTCTTTAATGATGCCAATGCAGTATGTAGTGAGATTTACCTTTTAATTCACCATAGTTTCTTCCCCACTCAACTTTTGCATACAATATCAACTCAGCCCACCACAGTCTTGCTCCCATCTCCTTATTTGATACAAAATCTTGCTCGCATATGCCCTATTTTTATTCCCTATTCGCACAAATGATCTAAAACAACCTCATCCCTTGCAAAATTCATCCTTGTCTCCAAAACTCATCTCAAATTTATCCAATCAAGTGAAAAACTAAACCCCTGCCTCTAGAAAAATCCACCACCCAATGGAAACTAACCCTTACCCTCCTATGTTGTTATGATTAAGATTTCACTTTGGATCGATGAAGTCAAAATTAAGTTTATCCATATGATCTTTAGAGGTTTCTCGTTATTGTTTAGGGTACCTATTTGTTTTTCTGCAAATGATATTTATTGATAAAATAAACTTATTTTTTATCATTACCTTTTTTTTATAATAAAATGTAAATATATATCACCCTCCACAAATACACCCTTCTCTCACCTGATTAAATTTATCCGCAAAATAAAATATTTTAGGCAACTGTGATCAGTGCTTACTGAAACAACCTCCAATCCACTACCACTACCTTACTGTCACATTTTACACCTTAGACGTCCTAAATCACATTATCCTCCATGAAATAACAATCCTTACTCAAAATGGATCCTCGTGTCCTTATTAAAGACAATTTCTTTCTCTTCTAACAAATAATAGATTAGAAAGCAATCTTCCCTCCTATCTCTCTCCCTCTCCCTTCCAACTCTTTCCCCTTCCCTCTCTTCTCCAGTAAGTGGATTATACATCCGATGTATTACCACCAATTGCTTAGTTTTTGAGCATTACAATAAAGTATTCGAGTTTTGTTTTAAAGTTTCTGAGTTTTACTATAAAGTTTCCGAGTTCATTTAATTAGACATTAAGCTCAAAAAATTACAATATAACTCAAAAACATTATATATAAGCTCAGTTAAATTTGAGTTTTGACGGCAAAAAATTTAAATGTAACTTATAAACTTTAAAAAGCTTAGAAAAAATACACATAAACTCAAAAACTAATGATGTCTGAGGTAGTACATCCGATGTATGTTCCTATTTCTCCTCTTTTCTCGTCTCTTCCCGTGCCTCCATTTCTAATATTCCAACAAAGTGTTCGGGTATTATGTTGGTAGACTGAATAAGTTTGAATATTATATATGTACACAAACTATGCTACTTATTTCATTTACCATAAATAAATCTTACTCCCTCCATTCCACTTTTATTGTACATTTTCCTTCAAATTTTATCTCATAATTATTGCCTCATTTTTATGCCCCTAGATCACTAATTATTGCACGATATTCATTAAACCTTTCACGCTATAAATCAAAAGTTAGTCTATCTAAATGATACTACAAAGTTAATTATTTTTTGATATATGCTTATTTTCCAATTTATCTCAATTTATTTCGTAGTTTCCCTACTTAATAAGTGTCTTTTACACTTAGTATTGGTTCGTTCTACACATGTGATATTTTGTTAATAAAATTATCTCATTTATATTCATGTCTCTAATTAATAATACCAAAATTTTCATCCATCCTGCTTCTACACCCACTAATTAGACCAACGATGAAATTAAGTAATTAACCACCAAATTCGTCTCAGTGATCCTTATTCCTAATACCTCAAACAATCATCTAACTCATTATCAAAACCCTTCCCCAATTCGTATCGCCCTAAATTATATTGATGATGTGCTCAATTTATACAAAAAAAAAAAAAATAGAGCATCAATAATAAATAGTTGGCTCGATATAATTGAATAATACCCTTTTTATGCATGTAAATTTGTCACAATTAAAGCTTGTGAGAGACGGTCTTTCACTAAGTTAAGGAAAAACTACTCTTAGCTTTTAATATGTTTTCATGGCTCTTTTTTAAAAAAAAGTTTGATCGTTGCTTAAATTGACTCTTTAATTTTTATGTTGTTAATCTCTTACAAAAAAATTATGTTGTGAATTATCATATTTAACACATTTCTATAAAATTAGATATTAATAATATATCGAATATTTTTTCCTTCTAATTTAATAATACGTGTAAAAATATTAATGAATATTTTTCTATATTAATAAAATTTAAATTATTTCCCATTTCTAATAATTAATTATTTCCGATTTCTAATAGAAAACTTGTATTCCTATCTCTAATATACAATTTTAAATAATTAATTATTGATATATGTTTATTTTCCAATTTATCTCAATTTATCTAATAGTTTTCCTACTTAATAAGTGTTTTTTAAATTTATTATTGGTTTGTTCTACACATGTGATATTATGTTAATAAAATTACCTCATTTACATTCATGTCTCTAATTAATAATACCAAAGTTTCCATCCATCCTGCTTCTACACCCACTAATTAGATCTACGATGAAATTAAGTAATTAATCACCAAATCCGTCTAAGTCATCCTTATTCCTAATACCTCAAACAACCATCTAACTCATTATCGGAACCCTTTCCCAATTCGTATCGCCCTAAATTATATTGATGATGTGCTCAATTTATTCAAAAAAAAAAATAGAGCATCAATAATAATTAGTTTGCTCGATATAATTGAATAGTATGCCCTTTTCTATGCATATAAATTTGTCACAACAAAAGCTTATGAGAGACGGTTTTTCACTAAGTTAGGGAAAAACTACTCTTAGCTTTTTATGTGTTTTTCATGACTTTTTTAACAAACAAAATTGATCGTTGCTTAAATTGACTCTTTAATTTTTATGTTGTTAATCTCTTACAAATATTTGATGTTGTGAATTATCATATTTAACACATTTCTATAAAATTGGATATTAATAATATATCGAATGTTTTTTTCTTCTTCTAATTTAATAATACGTGTAAAAATATTAATGAATATTTCTATATATTAATAAATTGTAAATTATTTCCCATTTCTAATAATTAATTATTTCCGATTTCTAATAGAAAACTTGTATTCCTATTTCTAATAGACAATTTTAAATAGTTAGTTATTTTCTATTTCTAATAGGGAAATGTGTCGCGAAAAAAAAGCCTTGTTTAGTTTATTTTCTATTTTTAATAGGAAAATATGTCTGGAAAAAAAGCCTCTTTTAGTTGTATACTAGATTTTGTAATGCTCTGTCTTGTACAATGTAATAGCTAAAAAATGTTTTCACGATTAAAATTATATGCTACTTTGTTTGTGTCGTGTTCAAACCATGTATGAGATTAATTTTTTGATCAACTAACTGCAAATCTATCATAAATTTTATTGTTATACCTTTAACTTAAGAATCTCAGATATATAATAGTATTCCTCATGTAAGGTTTTCTATATCAATTTGATGAGATTGTCAATATTTACCAAAATTACATTTCATTACTTCGCACGTATGGGAAAACAGTCTTTTATGAAAACAACTTTGAAAAAGAAATCAATTATTACTTTCTGTGATGTAATTAATCAGTGGAACAATTCTAAGCTTATTTGTTGTAATTAGTTTGCACTAAATTATTTTCCTCTTGTCTAAGAAAACGATATACGTTTGACATGTGCCATGTTTTATTCATGCTCAAAGTTGTACTTATAGTGTGAAACCGAAATAAATTGAGTATTAGCGAGTCAGTATTAGCGAGTATGATTGTAGCAGTATACAAATTACTGTATAAGCGACTTTTCTAAATTTTAAATTTATAAAAAAATATATAATATTAACTATATATTTTGATTTAAATATTTGATTTAACAAATCCGTTTTACACAATTTGTATCTAAGATTGCCTCACAAAAGAATAACTACTTGTAGCCTGTAGGCGTATATCTCCAGTTGCTTAATTTAATTCTTGTCGTGGACTTATTTTAAACTTGTGTTTTCTTATTCCATCTTAGCATGCCGACTTCTAGAGAGGTTATTCCACAAATACTTATGTTAAGTCACAATTTATGACGGCACGACGATCTCAAACTATTCAGCGTTTTTTCTCATACTTTAATTATTGCTAGAATACCCCGTCTTCTATTGTCTTTGAAATTTTAACCTTAAAAAACCTACATCGATTGTCTTCACTATCTATCAAAAATTCATAATTATAAAATTTTGCGTACAACTTGACTTTTTTTTTTTTTTGAGTAATTGCGTACAACTTGACTTCTATTTTCCTATTGCTAATAAATGAAGGATGTCACACCTAGATTGAATCTGCTGAAATTCTATTCATAATAAAATTATGGACCTAATCCAAAAAGGAAGCATATGCTCAATAATACTTCCTCCGTTCCATATGATAGTTTACGTTTGCTTTATGCACGTATGTCAATGCTTGTTTTCTTTTGTTCATATCTTTAGTTACATATATTAGAGAATATTTTGTAGAATATTATATTAGGAATATTAGGAAAATATATTATGGTTAAGATAATATATTTGTTAGGATATTATCCATGTGGAATATCCTTGGAATATTATGTAGAATATTATATTAGGAATATTAGGAAAATATATTATGGTTAAGATTATATATTTGTTAGGATATTATCCATGTGGAATATCCTTGGATTGTTCTCCACGGCATTCTACTATATATTGTAATTGTCTCATCAATAATAATCACCCCATTCAGTTATATCTCTCTTCTATTATTAACATGGTATCAGCCTAAACACCGTTCCTCTCAAAAATTCTTCCGCTTGCTACAACCTCGTATCCATACCGCTAGCCGGAGATGGCGGTCGTATTACCATCTCCGGCTGGTCATCATTTCGTACCGCTTTTTTTTATTATATTAGGAGTAGGTCTAATATTATCATTTGTTAACAAACAAATCTAGGTGCCCATAACCTTCTTCTTCCCCCTACCCCTTCCCACTGAAAACCAGTAAACCAAAAATCATCCCCTCAACCTATCCTTATCCCTACGACCCTACTCCAAACCGCCTTAACAACCGTCGTCTGACCACCTATCCATCAGCCTCCGTCATCCCCCAAACCATGCTTCTCGAGTCCGTGGTTATCGAACCCTCATCGTGAACCTCCCAACCCAAACCTCTCGTCACCACCATTAGACCACCGCTTCCCTCGCCCTCGACCAACGCCATGTTCATCACCCTTTTCCCTCCACCGTACCGACCACCACCCAAACCCTATATTTTTAATATTAGGAACAAATAAATGTTCTCCATCTCCGATCGCTCTTCTTGTTCTTCAAGTTGGTGTGTCTCCACCAATGCCAATGAGTGGACTGTGTTCCCGCCGCCACCGTCATCACACTTGTCGTTGTCTATGGTTGCTAAAACAACTCATCTGTCATGTTGCTTCGGCAACCGCCACTGTCATCGCATCCAACTAGGATGCCCAATCTAAACCGTAGCCACGTCCGGCATTGGCTTCTCCAAGTCTGCCTGGGGTTCGCCCAACAAGCACCCCTGCCTAACGAGCCGGGTTTATGACTTCCTATGCCGTTTTACTTTAGTCACACTTTTGGACGTGTGCTTTGATTTTTGGTTTAGAATTATTGTCTTATTTTATTCGTACCGTTGAGTTTGCTTTGGCCCTCACAGTTTTGGTGTTTCACGAGTTTGCTGCGGCCCTCGTGCACCATTTGTTTTGTTTTTTTATAGTCGGTGTTTCACGAGCTGCTACAGCCCTCGTGCACCTTGATGTTTTAGTTATAGGTCTCACGAATTGTTTCGACTCTCGTGGACATTTAGTTTTATTTATGTTTATTATGGGTGGCTCTTCTAATGGCATGGATCAAGACAAGCGCAAGGCACTTCATCCGGTTCAAGCGTGACAGCAATAACTTGGCTTCTCTACGTGGCATCATCAACATTTCGTTTTAGTCCAGTCAAAGTGTTCATTCACTACCGCTTTGACTGAGGGGTGTATTAGAGAATATTATGTAGAATATTATATTAGGAATATTAGGAAAATATATTATGGTTAAGATAATATATTTGTTAGGATATTATCCATGTGGAATATCCTTTGATTGTTCTCCAAGGCATTCTACTATATATTGTAATCGTCTTATCAATAATAATCACCTCATTCAGTTATATCTCTCTTCTATTATTAACAACATATCATTGGAAATTATAAAATTTGATATTCATAATGCACTCGGTAAGACAATTTAAACAAGATCTCACGTGACTATCTTTTATGTTATACATTAGAAGTTATATTGAAGATTCTTCTCACTTATGAATAGTGCCCAAAAAGCAAACGTAAACAATTCAATGGAACGGAGGAAGTAAAAACAAAACTTGTAGAAGAATATGTATGAAAACAAATAAACTATAATCTCAAAACTAATAAACGTGAATAGAAAATTACCAATAGTCGAACTACAACAATGAGTACTAAAATTGTCGAAAATCATCAAAAGATTCATTTAATATGCTTGAAAAATGTAGGTATAATCTCATCGGTTTTTCTAACATTTGCCCTAAGGACAACATTAATATGCTAATTAGAGTAAAATTTGCAAGATTATATCATGACAAATTAATAATTCTAAATATACCACAAATAGTTAAGGATTTTATACAAAAAATAAATCTAACCGTAATAGCATAAATGTCGTGAGCACAATCAATGAATCCGACTTAATATACGCCGTGCGATCCTGGTGTCAAAGAAGAAAGTATGAGATTAATAACGAATATATAAAATACATACGTAATATATATTAATACAACAATTAAGAATTTATAAGAATAAAACTACATATATTGTATAATATGCTAATAACGATAAGCAACAATGGTCATATATATATATATATATATATATATATATATATATATATATATATATATATATATATATATATATATATATATATATTGTGATGACCATGATTGTATTACATTAGAAGTCTACCTTGGCCTAACCTTTTGTAGACTTGTGTTCTACTTCTTTTTTTTTGTTTAATATAATAATTTTAGTAGTTCAAAAAATTTGGACTCTCTGTAATCGCTCAATAAAAGCTTCATTTATTAATATAGATAGATATTGATTGATAAATTAGGTTTGTATAAAAGACCAAAGATACCTGTAGATGCTACATGGACTTGGAAAAACATTTGGAAATTTAAGGAAAAAATTGAAAGATGGCTACAAAAATAGCAACTGGTTCTCTCATGACAAGAGTTATTCCTTCGGGAGAGGATATGATTGGCTAAAACTAAACAGGCAAAGCCAGTCATTAATAACTGGAATATAACTAAGCACTCCCTAATCACAAGAATTGTCATGAATAAGGGGTTGAATGTCAAGGATAAACTATTCGAAATTGGATGTTGTCCTGATAATAATTGCAAGATATATGATAGAGAACCAGAAACACTGGAACACTTGTTTTTTTGTTGCAGTTATAGGAGCAGAATAATCTCCCTAATAGAGGTCTGGTAACCTGGTACAGAAGTAAAATTTCTACTGCTAATATTCTGACATGGAATGGCAGGAGATAGGTTCTGAGGTACAGTGGAAAACTCAGGTTCTTATACTCAAATGTCTTTTTTTATCATGCCTGGATGAAAACAAATAATGTCAGGATGAATGCTATTTTTCTAAGACCTGATATGGTTGTTAAGAATATCAAAGAAGAAGTGAAGCGGGGCTTTAGTTCAAAGCTGATCAAACTATGAATCAGAAGGATATAGATTGGTTAAGGAAATTGGGAATGTAATATTTTTGTATGATCATTCACAATGAGCTTCATCTGTATTGTGGTAGAAACATTAGCCTGTAATGAACTCCTCATTTTATCAATATAACTCACATTTTGCCAAAAATAAATACACTGATATTATTGTGAGGTAGTTGAGTTTTTGGAAACTTTGTTTTTAGATTTAACCAAACATCCATAATTCAATCCTATTTACTAAAAGAACAACTACAGAGCTGATATGTCATCATGTGGTTAAAAGTAAATTTTATTTATTTATTTTAACTATGTGGCCCACATTGTCTCCCATGTTCTATGGTCATTTTTTTTACAGAATCAGTCTTTTATATGCAAAAATCATGCTGAACAAATAAACAATTACTTAGATATGTAAATGGTTATTAATTATCTATATTTTTGACTTAATTATGATACAAAAATTAACAAAATCAACAACTAAAAATACAATCAATAAATTTAATACTCCATATTAACGAAAAAAAACCCAAATAGACTATAATGCCATTATTTTAAATTTGACAAAATAATTAATTATTCAATAAATTACTTATAATAAATCATAATTTTAAACTTCAGTTAAAAAAAAATGATAAACTTCAAAAATTTACAAATACATATATATAAGAATCGGGGGCGGAGCTAGCTAATGGGCTTTATGGGCTATAGCCCAACCTCTTTTCAGAGTTAAAAATTAATAGAATACTATTTATTAAACATTAAAAAGTAGTGTAGTTGGTAAAAGCAGATATATGAAGGATGCTAAAGGCTTACGTGGTCATTGGTACGAATCCCATTGTGTGGTCAAAATGAGCATATTTTTGTTTCTTTCAAGCTGTAACACATTTTTGTTTTTTTTTTCAACGTTTATTATTTAATTCTTGTTTTTTAAAAGCTTTTTGCATTAAACATATTAGTTGCTACATTAATTGTGTTTTGGTAAATTTCAGCCAATTTAGGGTTAAAGTGGTCTTAGTGCCTAATCAATACCACGACTTGTTGATGATTGTATTTGGTGTGTTATGAAGAATTGAATGTAAACGTAAATAAAGGACACAAGAAATTTTGGTTACGCGTTATTTACAGCAATGGAGTTGATAACTCTACTATGGCTAGGTTAATCAGACTCTCTGGGATGCAAAGAAGGACTGTTCCTTTCCGTTATTTGGGTGTCACTATTACACCAAAAAGATTGGGTGTTAATGATTGTCATCATTTGATTGAGAAAGGAACTGGTAGAATTGAAAGCTTGGGTGCACGCAAACTGTCCTATGCAAAAAGAGTGGTGCTGATTAAGTCAGTGCTGCATAATTTACACAATTACTGGGCTCGTGTCTTTATTTTACCTAAGACTGTCCTTCACAGGATTGATTGCGTGTGTAGGCAGTTCCTATGGCATGGTACTGACATGAAGGAGGGTCCTGCTATGGTGGTATGGGACAGCATTTGCAAGAGTAAAAGGAAAGGAGGACTTGGTTTGAGAAGCCTGTACTGGTGAAATATTGCTGTAGTGGTAAAATATGCCTGGTGGATTGCTAAGAAAACTGATCACCTGTGGGTTAGATGGGTCCACGCTGTTTATATGAAAGATAAGACTTGGGAGGACTATATACCTGGCCAGGGGACCAGTTGGTCTTGGAGGAAGATCTGATGGACTAAAGAGTTGGTCAAGCAGCAGCTCTTTAGTGTTGATGATTACTCCATCAAGCTAGGTTACTCTTGGTTAGTTGAGGAGGGCCCTGATAAGGATTGGCATCAGTGGTTTCCAAATAGCATAATGGTTCCCAGACATAGCTTCATCCTCTGGTTGGTAGCTCATCAACGAATGCTAACACAAGACAGTTTGAGGAGAATGGGAATTGCACATGATAACGTTTGCTTTTTATGTGGTAACAGTGAAGAGAGCTTGGAACACCTATTCTTTAAGTGTGACTTCAGCAAGAGGTGCATACAAATTCTCAATGCCTGGTTGCAAATTGGAGTGCCTGAGTCCCAATTCATTCTCTGGTGGATAAAGTGGAGGCATAAATCTTTAATGGTGAAGAAGGTACTTGCTGCAATGGTGGCTGCTGTGGTTTATCAGATATGGGCATGCAGAAATCAGAGCAGACTGGAGCATTGTGTACTATCTCCTGCAGTTGCTATGAGACGGGTAAAGGAAGAGATGAAAATGCGTATCAGATGTAATAGGGTGTACTCAAAAAACAAGAGTGCATGTAGGTGGATCGAACAAATATGTATAAGCTAATGTCTGTTGTACTAAGGAAATCTTAGACAAATTGTTGTATGGGTGATTATCATTTCTAATGAAAGCTAAAATTTTCCCAAAAAAGAAAAAAAATTGGTTACGCGGAAAACCCGATATGGGAAACAACCGCGGGAGGAGACGGAATGCCACCAATAATATTTTCACTATAATTCGGTGGAAAGTACAATGTAAGACAGTATTGCTATTTTCCGGAAGCTAGGGTTCTCTTGTGTATTTCTGGATGATCCTTTGATCTTGCGTTGATACCCCTTATATAGTGAAGCTCTCCCATCTAGGGTTCCTTTATTTCTCACCAAGTATTCCTAATTTGGTATAAGATTGAACTTTCCTTATTCACATATGGTAAGGACTTGGATTTCCTTATTTTACCCATGAGTATGCGAGTATGTGAATCCGGGTCCAAGTCTTCAATGCATATTATCTTGACTCTGCCTCCCGATTACTCTGCCTCCTAACCTGCTTTCCTGGCTCAGCCCATATCCAGAATTTGGGCCTAACAGTTTGCCCCAATTTCCCGTGAAAATAACCTCTTGATAGTTGAGAGGGAAATTGCAATGTTCCGTTGAATGACTTCCCACATACTCTTCTCCAATCCATTAATTTCCACATTTTAAACCCCCCAACTACTTTCCCTATTTAATCTCATCTGTCCCTACCCCATTCTCTCTCTTCAATCATTTCAACTCCTCAAAACCTCGATTCTCCAAAAACGCCTCTCCGTCTTCTTCTCGCCGTCAACGCCGCCTTCCCTTCTCGTCTTCCAGGTACTCTTATTTCCTCATTTTCTTCAATCTACTATGGCAAAAACTCGTTTTGCCACTTATTCGTCCGCCACCGTTGATCTCGTCGAGGATGACGTCTTCCCTTCCCAAGGTATCCTAAAAAAACCACACTTTTGTGACTCCACCCTAACCCAGGGCGACATCCCAAAAATCAAAGCTCTTTGGGTCTACGTGATGATGTGGAGATTCACATCCCTAGTCCCGGTCAGAAAGCTGACACCTCCCGTGAGGGGTGGATCTGCTAGTATATGTACCCATTCATCCTTGGTCTCAAATTTCCCTTTCCTTCCTTGATCCAAGAGTTTATTCATTTGAACTCTCTCCCCATGGCTCAAATTGCTCCATATGCATGGAGAATTCTTCTATCCACCGTCGCTCTTAACAATAGCCTAGATGCTGAGATTGGGCTAGCAGATATGGCCCACAGGTTTAAGTGTCGGTCACTTGGGAATGGCCAATATACTTTCAGGGCCGTGGAGAAGACTGAAAATTTCCTTCAGTCTGCGGCCAAAGGCAAAGACGGCGGCTGGTATGAGGGTTTCTATTACATCAAGCTGGACTCTATTCCTCTGCATGCCAACTATCTCTTCGAACACTTGATCCTGGTTAGGAGTAAGTATGCTTGCATGTCTCTTTACCTGATTTCTTCTGCTACTTACCTTTTTTACCCCGTGATTTATTGCAGAACTCAAGAACCCTGAAAAGTGCGAGGACGAAGACACCTCTCTTGCCAAGATTTTCTCCATCCCGAAAAAAAAAAAGGACATTCCCTGCACTGCTCTGCGACCTTGACAATCCTGCTGCTGAAGAAACCATTTCTTCTGGTGAGCATCCATCTCTGACTTCTTGCTTGTTTTTGCAGCTATCTACCCTGAATACTCATATCTTTCCTCTGGCATTTTTGTAGGAAGTACCCGCCCAACTGCCCCTGAGATCCTGATGCGCCAGGCCAGGAAGGGGATGGCTGAGTCCACCCTGCACCGGTTTCCTTGAAAAGGAGGTCCGCTGCTAGACCTACGCCTGAGCCTATTAAGGTCACTCCTACATCTCGTGCCCCTGGTTCTGCAACTCATGCCGATGACCAACTGATCCGTCTTCCTGCTGGCTTTGAGGATGCAAAGCGCGTAAAATACTGGCCCTCATTAGAGCGGCTCTTGACACCAACCTGCACCCAGATGTTTGAGGAGATTGATCCTCAAGAGATAACTGACCTAGCTGCTGAACAATGCTTTCTTGTAAGTCTGCCTCTTGCCCCCTTTATATCTTGCTTTCATTATTTCGACTTTCATTCTAACTAACAGCCTCCTCACGTGCCCCAAGATCTACAGTATTCTCTTTACCTCCGCAAGATGCTGAAGAGAGCCAAGGTTGAATGCTTGGCATCTGTCGGGAAGAACAAGGAGCTCATGGCTACCTGTGCTAAACTGAGGGAGCAGCTCTATGCAGCTAAGAGAGAGATTGAGGTAGACAAGGACCAGCTTGCTAGGACGCTTGAGGCTAACCGTGTTCTGACCACTGGGCTGACCAAGGCTGAGGCTCGTGCTGAGGAGATGGCTGAACTGGCTAGAAACATTGGAGCGTATACTGCCTTCGAAGGGAGGATTAACTGCATCCGGGCTTACACTGAGGGGAGGCACACTTCCTGGAACCTGGAGGAGGAGCAGGCCGAATTTGCCCGTGCTTTCCCCAATGGTATGGACTTGAGCACTCTGTTCCCTACTGATGCTGAGGTTTCCAATCCTGCGCCTGAATTTCTTGCCATTGATATCTCTGAACTATTTCTAAGGCAAATGCTGTAGAGGAGATCCTGGCACAGGCGGTTGGTGGTGATGCTGCAATGACACCTGGAGTAGATCAGGTACCCGCGTCAAAGGAGTAGATAGAGCATGGGGAGAACGGCAAAAGTCAGGGTGCTGCTGTTGAGAGGATTGAGTTCTATTAAAAAAAAATTAGTCATATTTCTGGGGACTTGGCCATGTGTGGTGCAAGTTTTGTAATTATACTTTTGAAACTCTTTTTTTTATGTTTGCTTGCGCCTGCTGGTGTGCAGGCTTGAAACTATTTTGGCACCTGCTAGGGGTAGCAGGTATCTTTATTTTGAATATGCTCTAGGCCTAGTATACACGCCCCTTTTGCTATGTTTTATGATGTGCTCTAAGCGCCGGGGCTTTAGTTCTAAGAGGCTGACCTGGTTCCAGGTACACAAGCTCTACCCCTAGTGGCAGATGCTTAATAAAATATTTTACCCATGACGTAAAATATTTTATCAATAGGATAGCTAGTTAAAGCGTACCTCTCATTGTCCTTTTCCGCTTAACAAGGAATGTTGCGTTCTTTGTGGTTCCAGTGTTTGTATTTTCGTGCATACACCTATGTATATGGCCCCGGGATTTTAGTAACCACATCGTAGCTATGGTTTTATCTGGTATTAATGGTGAGGTGCAGGTGGTCTTTGTATCGCCGTGCCCTGCTATCTCCAGATCGTACGCCCTCCATGTGACTGACTTAGCAACGTCTTGTAGCCCACATGGCAGGGCTAAACCCTCAAAGTTTACCTTGCCTGACAAGTAACCAACGTTAGCACCCAAAGCCTTTCTTCCTAGAAGCATAAAATCCCCAAATAGTACAAATTACATGGTGCTATCTCATGGTGTTCCAAGGCAACAGCTGGATCCAGGAAGCCACAGCCTGGACTACTTGGTTTTAAAAACGACTCAATTTTCTTTAAAAAATGAAAGAAAACAAAAACAACTAAAAGTAAAAAATAAACCATAACCGAAAGCATATATTATCTCCACCCCCCTTTTTTTTCCTTCATAGACTGTTGAAAGGTCCTCTGTACAGTAAGGTTTCAACACTTTGTCAGACAAAGTACTGTTTTAGATGGCGAATGTTCCAGCGTTTGTGGAGGATATGACCTTGCATGGTCATCAACCTGTATGCCTCATTCTTGACAATGCTTTCGACCTGATACGGTCCTTCCCATTTGTAAGCAAACTTGTCTACCTTGTGATTTTTGGTATTTTCAAGTACCCTTCTGAGTACCATATCCCCTACCGAAAGGGTCCTCACATTGGCATTCTTGTTAAACGTTCTGGCTACAGATTGCTTGTATGATGCCAAGCGTATGTAAGCACTTTCTCTTAGCTCGTCAACTATGTCTAGGCTACTGGTCATTTCGATTTGATTCTGCTCTGCTGTTTGGCAACCATATCTATATATTGGTACCAGAACTTCCGATGGGATTACTGCTTCTGTCCCAAATACCAAGCTGAATGGTGTCTTCCCCGTTTCTACCTTTGGTGTCAATCTATCTTACCAGAGTACTAGTGGTAGCTCGTCTGCCCACTTACCCCTAGCTCCTCCATCCTCTTCCTGAGGTTCTCTACAATGATTTTATTGCTAGATTCTGCTTAGCTGTTTGTCTATGGTTACCGGGGAGCAGATTTTCTCAACGTTATGTTCCAACGTGAGCAAAACCCTTCAGTGTTATCGGATATGAACTGGGATCCATTGTCACATATGATTTTTGACGGTATCCCAAATATGTTGATGATGTTATGTTTTATAAAAGAGATCACTTGGGTCTCCTTTACCTATATCATTGCTTCAGCTTCAATCCACTTTGAGAAGTAGTCGGTCATGACCAGCATATACACTCTGTTTCCTGGAGCCCTAGGTAGCTTCCACACTATGTCCATTCCCCACATCATAAATGGCCACGGGGAGATGATCGGATGCATTGGTTCTGCCGGCTAATGAATTGTTGGGGCTGCCTTTTTGCACGAGTCACAGCGTTTAGCGTGGTTTACAGCGTCTACCCTCATAATAGGCCAGAAATACCCCTGCCTTAAGATTTTAGTAGATAGACTTCGTCCACCAGCGTGATTCCCACATTCTCCACTATGTACATCCTGCAGCACCGGGTTAGCTTCCTCTCTATTCAGAAATCTGAGATAAGGTTTTGCCAAAGATCTTCTAAAGAGCACGCTATCTATTAGCACGAATCTGGAGGCCTTGATCCTGAAACTCTGTGGTTCTTTCCTGACTTCTGGGAGTTTCCCATCTTTCAGCCACTTCATATAAGGTTTTCTCCAATCTGGACCCATCTGCTGGTTTTCATCTGACACGAGGATTCCTGCTCTATTTATGTGTTGCACGTGCACTGTTTCCTTTGGCTGATTTCGTTCTAACTCTTTCAGTATAGCTGGAGTTAACACATGAGTAATTGGTATATTGGAGAGTTCCGTGTGCTGGAAGGTGGCTCCCAACGTGGCTAAAGCGTCTGCCTCCGCATTCTGATCCCTTGGTACCTAAGTAATCTTGAAAGACTGGAACCTTAGTTTTTGCTGTGTGGCTATCTTTAACTAGGCTATCATCTTTAAGTCACGCATCACGTATTCATTGTTCACATCAGTCACCACAACCAATGAGTCACTGTACACTCTCAAGTTCTTCACCTTGAGCCCCTGCGCCATTTGTATCCCCTGTATAAGTGTCTCATACTCAGCTTCATTATTAGTTCTTTGAATTCGCACCTGACTGCTTGTACCATCATATCCCCCTTTGGGGACCGGAGGACCAGACCTACTCTAGCTCCCCGAGCATTCGAGGCTCCATCTATATACAGGGTACAAGTCCCACTTTCCTGGTCCCCTAGTAATGTCAACATGCCCTTTTTTGCCTCCACACGGGTAGCGGGACAGAAATCTGAGACAAAATCCGACAGTGCTTGGGACTTGATAATTGTCCTAGGTTCAAATTGTAAATCATATCCACTTAGGTGTACTGACCACTTGGTCATTCTCCCAGATAATTCAAGCTTTCTCATGATCGTTTTCGGTGGGTAATTAGTTACTACATGAATAGTATGGAATTCAAAATATGGGCTTAGTTTGTACGGAGCAGTGACCAGAGCTAAGACTAATTTCTCGAAAGGTGTGTACCTGGTCTATGCAGGAAGCAGAGATTTACTAATACAGTATACTGGATGCTTCATCCCTTCTTGCTCTTTGACCAGAACAGCACTTACCGCTGCTTCTGTAACCGACAGGTATAGGAACAGTGGATCCCCGTGCTCTGGCTTCGCCAACAATGGTGGTGTGCTCAGGTAGCACTTGAGTTCTTTGAATGCTTTCTCGCGTTCTTCCATCCACTCGAACTTTTGGCTCTTCCCTAGTATATCATAGAACAGTTTGCACCTATCCGAGGCTCATGAGATGAATCTACTTAAGGCTGCCACTTTTCCTGCTAGGCGCTGCACGTCCTTTGGCCTCTGTGGTGACTCCAGCTGGAGGACTGCCTTGGTCTGCTCCCTACTAGCTTCAATCCCTCTCTGAGTTACCATGTATCCTAGGAACATTCCGGAGGACACCCCAAACAAGCACTTGGATGGATTAAGCTTCATCTTATATTCCCTTAACGTTTTGAAGGTATCCGCTAAGTTTTCCATGTGCATACTAGTTTTCCTTGACTTAACTACCATATAATCAATATACACCTCCATGGTCTTCCCTATCTGTTGTTTGAACATCTTGTTTACTAGGCGCTGATAGTTGGAGCTAGTGTTTTTTAGGCCAAAGGGCATGACATTATAACAGTATATGCCTCGTTCTGACATGAATGTCGTCTTCTCTTGATCTTGCGGATGCATCTTGATCTGATTATAACCACTCCAAGCATCTAGGAAGGTGAGTACTTCGTGCCCAGCCGTGGCATCTACCATTGCGTCAAAATGTGGTAGCGGAAAAGTATCATTAGGACAAGCTTTATTTAGGTCCGTAAAGTCCACACACACCCTCCACTTTCCATTTTTCTTAGGTACTACCACTACATTAGAGAGCCACTCAGGATAGATGACCTCCCTGATCTTTCCTGCTGCCAGGAGGCTGTCTACTTCCTTGTTGAAAACCTCATTCCGTTCTGCCGCGAATTTCCTTCTCTTCTGCTGCACTGGGGTGCAGCCTAGATTTACGCTTAACTTGTGCGAGATCATGGATGGATCTATGTCGACCATATCATTGTGGGACCAAGCGAAATAATCCATGTTCTCCTTAAGAAATTGAATTAGCTGATCTCGTAGCTTTCCAGTACAGGTTGCTCAAATTAATACTACTCTGTCCGGGTGCGCCTCGTCCAGGTGGACCTGATCTAATTCCTCTAAGGGTGGCTCCTTGTACTCCTTCGAGGTTCCCCGGTCCTCTAATTAGTATTAGGGAAGCTTGGTTGTGGCTTTTAGGGCTTGCTTATAACAACTTCTGGATTCCTCGCGATCTCCTTTTACTTTGACCACACCCCATGGAGTTTGGAACTTGAAACACTGATGGTACGTTGAGGGGATCGCCTTCATTTGATGCACCAACAGTCTCCCCAAGATAACGTTGTAAGTGGGTGGGCCCTCGATGACTAGGTACTTCACTAATTTGTTGACCCCTTCAATATAAGTTGGGATGGTTATCTCACCTACTGAATGTGTCGTCTCACCGCTAAATTCCACAAGTGGCACATATTTCTTTATCAGGTTTTCTTTGTCGAAGCTCATTACCTTGAGAGTTTCAAACATGATGAGGTTCACAGAGCTTCCGGTGTCTACCAATACCTTTCGCACGGTGCAGTTCCCAATAGATAGTGTTATGGTGAGGGTGTCGTGGTGCTGTTCTCCGTCAGTTTCGTCGAATGTGACCATGGGCAAGTCACTCTGGCTCACCGTACATGATGTTTCTGGGTGGTCTCCTTTACCTTCGGTAACTCGCCTCTTAGCTGCAGAGTAGGTTAACCCTGACAACTCGGATCCACCTGTTATCACGTTAATGATCTTGGTGCAAATAGGTGGGGCTGAGGGGAGCACCTGATTTGCTTTCTCCCTTCTGTCCTGCTTGCCACCACGTGGTAACAGGTGATCCAGATTCCCCTTCCGTGCCTGAAATTTTACCTTTTTCCGCAACTTGAAACAATCTTCTGTTCGGTATCCTATGTCTTGGTGAAACTCACACCTCTTACTCTGGTCTCGATCGTCATTAGGCCTGTCTTGTGTAGGTGGTTTAGACTACCTCACCTGGTCGCCCAGTTCCTTCAATGCTTTTAACAGACCTTCCATTCCCGTACTGAACCCGTATTTAGCTAACCTGGGGGGATATTGCGAATCTTCCACTTGTTGAGATTTTTCTGCCACTTTGCTGATGTTAGGCATGCTGTATGGTCTAGCTCTCTCGTCCTTTTTCTCCGTTGGGATCTTCTTACTCGTTCTGTCGAAAGTTATCGCTCCTTTTCTAGATAGTATATCTTATTCCAACCTCAAGGCCGTTGTTGCACGCTGCTGAACTTCCTCAAATCTCTCACAAGGATGCATCGTTAACTCTTTATATAGAACCGAATCTTTATCAAAGCCTTGCCTGAAGGCATTAATTGTTGTAGACGTGTCACAACCCCGTATGGCTACCTTTTCCATGTTGAATCTCGTAACATAATCCTTAATCGACTCCCCGATTTCTTGGACGATTTTGTAAAGATCACTTGGCTGCTTTGGGGTCCTTCGGCTGCTGGCAAATTGTTGATTGAATGCGTTGACCAGATCGACAAATAAGGATATGGATTTGTTGGGTAGGCTAACAAACCATTGTAATGCTGCTCCTGACAAGGTTGACCCGAATCCTTTACACATACACGCCTCCTTGGAGACCCCTGTTGTCGTAGTCACCATCATCTAATGTTTGTACTAACTAATGTGATCGCCGTGATTTGTGGTCGCATAAAAAAGAGTCATTGTTGGGACACTGAACCCTTTCGGCAAAGCTACTGCAGCTATAGGGTCACTAAAGGGCGAATCAACATAACTGTCTGGCGTTGCCATCTCCATGGGTAGCGGCATTCCCGGGACCCTTCGGAGGCGGCTGCGTAGCTTTTGGTACTGTTGCTCTATATAGACTTCCCTTCCTGTAAGTTGCTGGTGAGCCTGTGGTTGCAGATCCATAGCATCTGTGGGATCCTGATGTCTAGTTGTTGTTGATGTGTGCACCTGCGGCGTTGGTGGATCCTAGCCGCTCACCCACGCATATTCTGACCTATTCAAGGTTGCCTCTACGACTGGCGAGATCGCGGGTCTTAACCTGCTCTGTTGGTGTGCTCCTACACCTGCGTTAGAGAGATTGTCAGAACGTATGAAATTACCTGGGGGCAGAGTATCTGACATGGGTGTTGGTTCCTGGCGTGCTGACTCGTCATCCGGCGCTAGTGCCCCCAATCCTATTGGAATCAGGCCCCTTCTCTGTTGCAGGGTGGTATCCATATTTAGCCGAGTTACCACATCTTGCGGTAGAAGACGTGCCTGCTTTCTCTCACTGTCTCCTATTGACGCTCCTCTGAATCTGACATCCTGCGTCCAGGTTGCTGGAATGGCAGCTTGCTGTCGTAAATCATCAATCTGGGCCCGAAGGAGATTGTTGTTTGCTTCCATCTAAGATCTCATGCTCCTATTTTCACTTTGCATCGTCCTGATGGTCCTTGTCAGGGTATCTAGTCTGCTTATCATGATGCTCGTAGGACTTGGGTGGAGCCAAATTCTGGTGCCTGGACTATCCTCCTTTCTCCGGTTGTCCCATCCTCTGCTTACCTTGGCTAACACTTGGGCCTCTGGCATGCGCCCTTTCTGGTTGCTGTTGATTCACCGCTATCTGGGAGCTATGGCTTTGCTTGACATCTGGTACTGGAACTATTCCTTGTGTAGGTACAGCGTTGGGTGGATGCGTTGGGGTTGTGCGTACCGCTGCCGTAGAAGGAGGCGGTGCTCACGTTGCAGGAACGCCTTACGACTTGCTCGGATTTGCTTCTGGTTGTCCTGACATGCTAATGTTCTTCGTATACTGATTAATGGAGACGACCACTATGCCCCATGGTGGGCGCCAAACTGTTTTGGTAAATTTCTACCAATTTAGGGTTAAAGTGGTCTTAGTGCCTAATCAATACCACGACTTGTTGATGATTGTATTTGGTGTGTTATGACGAATTGAATGTAAACGTAAATAAAGGACACAAGCTATTTTGGTTACGCGGAAAACCCGATATGGGAAACAATCGCGGGGGGAGACAGAATTCCACCAATATTTTCACTATAATTCGGTGGAAAGTACAATGTAAGACGGTATTGCTATTTTTTTGAAACTGGGTTCTCTTGTGTATTTCTCGGTGATCCTTTGATCTTGCGTTGATACCCCTTATATAGTGAAACTCTCCCATATAGGGTTCCTTGCTTTCTCGCCAAGTATTCGTAATTTGGTATAAGATTGGACTTTCCTTATTCAAAATATGGTAAGGACTTGAATTTCCTTATTTTACCCGGGAGTATGCGAGTATGTGAATCCGGGTCCAAGTCTTCAATGCATGTTATCTTGACTCTGCCTCCTAACCTGCTTCCCTGGCTCAGCCCATATCCAGAATTTGGGCCTAACAAATTGGTCATTACCTTATTAATTGTAATTTGTTAGTTGTTCATTATAGCAAATGTAGTTGTAAACTGTTAGCAATACGGACAATATTTATTAGTTTGGTCTTTATAAAAAATGTTAATGATAAATATGTATATTACTAGGTAGAATTCCCAAAAAAATTAGACTATTTGTTATTTTGAGAATTTTAAAAAAAGATACGAGTATATATTTTTAGAAGGAAGAATCATAAATTCATAAGTTAAGATGATTGTTAATTTAACTTACTAAATAATTATTGATAGAATTATGGATTGCATTTCAAAATACTTGTATACGAGTATATATTGATTTTGTAATATTAATTTATATATTTTTATAAGCTTAATATCGTGTCTTTCTTAAAAAATTGGCTCCGCCATTGGTCAAGCCTGCAACGTTACACCACAACATTGCGACTTTGCACGATAAACGACCACCTACTTTGACCTAGCCCTACATACTTTGGATTCCCAGATCCACCCCTGATAAGAATAGATCAGATATATGGTTTTAATTATTTCCCATGACATTAATTATTAACTTTTTTTACAATTAACCAAATTAATATAGTAAATCGACAATTATCAAAATTAATATAGTTCACAGTTCATGATATTTTTACGAGGAAGTATTTTATCTTTTTGTTTTAAAAAAACTTAAGAAGATTAAAATTAAAAATTGACTAAAAATCAACTGAGGAAATATTGGATCCAAATTAAAAAAAATAAAAAAAAAAAAAATATTTAAAAAAATAAATACCAACACTGGAAACAATCAGATCAACCCTTAAAACAAAAGGTCGGGACACAACTATAGTTTTTCTGCATGTGCTTAAACTTGATGTACAAAAGAACTTTTGTAAAATAAAAAAATTCGAACTCGATGTACAAAGAACCTTTGTAAAACAAAAATAAAATAAAATAAAATGGGGTAGATTTCAGAATTATGATAAAGAGAAAAAGGTAAGCCAAATGCATATGATCATCAGTTTATGGAATTTTATTGGTAAAAAAGGTTCGAGTGAGAAGGTGAGAGCTTAGACTGAAAAATGACAGTTAAGACGGCAAACGGTGAGAGATGAGTGTTTCATGAGTAATTTATATACTGAGTCAAATAGGGTTTATTATAAGTAAAACTTGGCAAATTTTTGCCCAACTCTGATGGTTAGTGGCCCATTGTTTAATTGATGTATTTGTATTTCACATAATTTTAGGATGTATTGAAAAGTCTTCTTTTAAGATGGCATTATCCGTCTTAACTTTAAGACGGGTTAAGTATATACCAAATGTGTGTATACAAATGCATAGCGAAATGCAATATATTTGTTTATATACACAAATGATATGATACTTGACTCATTTTAAGCTTATTACAGATAATGTCGTTTAAAATGAGAACTTGCGTTGTTTAATTTCATAGAATGTATATATGTTACCATTGAGTATATAATTATCATCTCAAATCAGTTATACGAGTAGGGTCATAATAACAGTAAGGTGGTACAAGTTACCTTTCGATTTTTAAAAAATGTGTAAATAGATATACAAACATTTTTTTAATCCATATGTAAAATGGATTTGCATTATAAAATTTATAAAATTTCACATGCAATGAAGATATCACTTTTCTTATAAAGATGTTTATAATTTTAACAATAAAGTTTACAGTAAAATTTAAAATTTAGAATATTTCATGTGGTCCAAATTTACTTTCTTATTTTTTTGTGAAAAAGCCGTTATAATTTAGTGAATATGAGGGAATACATCTATATATATATATATATATATATATATATATATATATATATATATATATATAGAGGCCGGATCCGGTGAGGCACCTCATTATGGCGAGGCGGCCGGTCTCACCAAATGACTACCTTGGACTGATTTGCATTATACATTGATGGGCTGATTTTGTAATGTTGGACTGAAAACAAGGATGAAAATTAGGGGTCAACAAGAAACTTTTCATTTGGTCCAAAACACTTTCTCTCTCTAAACTAAACAAAAGCCCAAATACCTTATTCTCTCTAATCTAAACAAAAGGCCCAAATTCTTTCCTTCCAAAACTAACGAGCTTTCACGTTATACAAAAACACTCAATTTGGGGCGTCGATTTCAAAGAGAGCTAAAATATCATCAAATTTGTGAGACGATTTCATCAAATTAATCAAATTCTGACAATCAAAGAGGCGAATTTATCAAATTAATCGATTTCTTAGAAGATTTCGAGGTAATTTCCAGGTAATTTCATATTATTTGATCAAAAATTGATTTTCTTAACTTCGTTCATTAATTGATGATATAATGATCAAATTTGAACAAAATCGAACTGTTTTGTAAATTTATAAGGATCAAAACTGAAGTATTTCGTTAGTTTAGGGTTTGAATTCGATCAAAACTGAGCAATTGAGCAATTTCGGAATTCGCGGTGTAAAATTTGTTGATTTTGTTAATTCATTCATTAATTGATTATAATTCATTCATTAATAAGGCTCAAATTGACGTTGCGACTTTAATTTCAATGGAGATTACGGACATTACAATAATCGGTGATAATCTGCTTTGTTGAAACAGGTAATCTCCGTTTTTTCGCTATTTTATGAAGCTGTTTTGCTATTCTCCTGATTTTGTGAATATGTGAGGTTATATTGTGAATCTAAGAAGTTATTTCGTAAATCTGAGAAGTTATTTCGTTAATGTAGGCTATAATATCCTAAATTTGATCGAAAATAATCAATTTCGCCCTACTTATTATGGTATTATGCGATGTTGCGGTCTAACTCCCGATCTCGCAACGACTCCACGATAATAGTGCTATTACAACAGGTATTCTGTTTTGTCCCTATTTTATGAATTTGAGACGTTTTTTTGTTCTGGTTTTGTGAATCTAAGAGGTTATTTTGCGAATCTAGGACCTAATTTTGTGCATCTGAAAGGGTATTTTGAAAATATAAACTGTTCTAGTTTTGTGAATCTGAGAGGTTATTTTGCAAATCTAGGAGCTAATTTTGTGAATCTGAGAGGTTATTTTGTAAATATAGACTGTTCTGGTTTTGTGAATCTGAGAGGTTATTTTGCGAATCTAGGAGCTAATTTTGCGAATCTATAACATCCTGAAACTTGGATCGTGGCAGAAATTGTTTGACATTGTATATTTTGTGAATTAGAGTGCTTATTTTGTGAATATAAGAGCTAAATATAATATTCAGAAAACTTAAAAATCTTGTAATTTTTCATCACATAAAATTTCGCAGGCAACATTCAAAAATAAAATAAACTTAAAACAACAACATTCAAAAATAAAATAAACTGAAAAGCTGAAAAATTAAACAAGAAATGATATTTGTGTAGTTTATCAATCACCCCTATTTGTTCGAGGCAATGAACATAGAGCAATATTGATATAGCTATAGGTGCAGCGTTCATCTGCATCAGCGAGTGATCTTCCTGCATGTTTAAATGAATATGGGACTCTTCTACATACTGGAGTGTAGCTAAAATATTTTGAATCAAGCCTTGATGCTACCCATAGAAAGGGCCCCTGAACTCGGGAATAGGTAGCCAGCCATTCAGATCTAGTACGCCCAAATTGCTCGAACTTCTCTCAATCGAAAAGCTTTGTTTGCAGCCATTGTCATTTGTGCCAAATTGGATTAGTACTAATCCCATAAAATGACAAGTCTGCCTGCAGATAACAGGCACCAAAGACTCTATCTCATAACCTTGGCCAATTAAACAATCTGCCAATTTAGAGAGGTCAGGACAAACATACTTCCCTTGTTGATTCATATAACCTGGAACATTCGCCAAAACACAAGTATTGGGAAATACAAATAAATGAGACATTGTGTGCAATAGGGATTTTTGAAATGTTTTACAGAAGAGAGAAGAGAGGTTATTGGTATATACTATTATGTTTCAGAAATTAGGTATTTATAGGCCTGGTATTTGCACTACTACAGATACAGCCTATAACAACGGGTAAAAACCGTTGTAAAATAAAAAAGCGGACGTTGTTAAAGCGGCCGTTGTAGAAGGTATTTACAACGGTTTGCTTATTTAGTGAAACCGTTGTCTAAAGTATTCACCACGGTTAAAAGCCGTTGTTGTTGGGTGTTCTCCGTTGTGGAAAGTGTTTCAAAATTTTGGAGGGAATAATATAACAACGGTTGTCGTATGTATAACCGTTGTTGTAACTTTCCCTCCAAAATTATGAAGTCTTTTGATAACGGGTTTATGTTACATACCCGTTGTTGAAATTGTTAGTAACAACGGTTCTTTGTTTAATACCCGTTGTTGTAATTTTACCTCCAAAATTGTGAATACTTTTAACAACGGTTCTTTGATTAAAACCTGTTGTTGAATATTATGCGCGGGTATTTGTAAATGTCATTCACAACGGTGTTAGTTTTATTAACCGTTGTGAAAGGTATTCACAACGGTTTTTTTTTAGTAACCGTTTTTATTACGTACACCTAATGTTCTGAAAAATTAAATTTGTTTCATGGCATTCAAAAACCTGCATATATCAAAGACACCATATACCAAAGACCAAAGATAAATCATAGCCGGGTTCATCGAACTCAATAGATTCAATTCAACCACATAAACAAAGAAGATCATATATATATATATATATATATATATATATATATATATATATATATATATAATTACAAGGAGTTGAATTTACATGAACTAATTAATCATTCCCTAACTTCAACAAAAAAATTTCTATCTATATATATTCTAAGACGTAGTTGCCCCACATGTCTCTTACCTCGTCTATATCTATACTTGAGTATTGCTCAATCTGTTGTGACTGGTTGATTACATACTGCGGAAAAAACAAAGAGAAGACATTATGGTATATATAGAAGCAAGCAAGACAACATTAGCAACATCATGGTATATATAGCGAAGAATTGCAAGACAACATTAGCTCTAATTTAAAAAAAGTAATAAACACATGTTTAAATTATTACTAACCCTTTACGGAATAACGAGATATCTTCGCCTAATAATCTCCAACATGAACCGACAAGCGTAGTATCCACATTGTATGCTATCTGGCTGGCGAGGGGCCTATTATTACATAAAAAAAACAGACGAGAGAAGGCTCACATCAGAATCTTGAACTTTAGGTATTGTATTAGTATTAAACACAGATTTTGCACTTAATGTTATTGTATTTGAGCACGTACCCACTGTTATCGTAAAAAAAAATCGGGGCCAACATCGAGAATCGTTCGTGGGTTGATCCTCCTCGTTTGCTCTTTTCTTCTTAAAGGCCCTTTTTTTAAAAAATAAAAAAGGAGGCGGAAACTAATTTTTTTAGGGGCAAAAATATGAACGAGCTTTTTTCTATAAATAAAAATTGAAAATGTTATTATAAATAAATCAGTATTATAAACTTACATTTTAATCAAGTGCTTAAAAGTCTCGCTTGGTTGATGATGTAAAGAGTCCAACCAGAAAACTTTTTTCTTTGTCGGCATGATGGCTGCTAGCACCCAATGAGTCCTACATCAAGAGACATCATCATTATTAACAAGTACATATATTAGTTATGAAAATGCAATTGTAGGGGGAAACGTAATATTAATTTGTTTATTACCCTTTTTCATTATAAACGCCAAAAATCAGCTTCTTGGTTGTCGCCAATTCTTTGAGCAATATAATCTACCCGTTGTTCGAACGAGAAATCCGCAATAAATAAAGATAAAACATAGGGGCACAAGAATCCGTATTGATCAGATGGAATATTCTTCTCGGGGATCACTCTGGTTTGCAATATCCTACATTATTACGGTATTAATTCCGGTATTTAAAACACTATCTACCTAGTAGTCAGAATATTAGACTATGAAATTATTTATTAAGAAACTTACTTCATCCAAACAAATATGTGTGCTATATCAATCTGGTCTAGTCCAGCCCATACGGCTAGCAGATCCCATGATATGCATGCTTGGCGCTCAGCCCCTAGAATATCCTCCTCGAGCGGAATAATTATCAGTTGCTCGGAGGCTATGCGATGGCCAGCCTCCTCATACAGTCTCATCATCGTCCCCGTTCTTACTTTTTGCATGTAATCCTTCCCTTTATATGTTGTGGAGTTTATACTCCTAACTTTCACGGCCGGGAAAGAATGAGTCTTTGATGTGGTGCTACTACCACCAGCCTACACATGTAGTATAGATAATTAAAATAATAAAAAATCCAAAGGTAACATATCCTAGTTGGAGTAATAAAAATAAAAGCGTACTTAATTAAATACCTCGTCAACTGCTCTTTCAATGATGAGGTAGTAGTAGCAGTAAGACCGGGGACTTAGGCTTATCAGTCTTTTTGTCCCCTACACAAAATTACCATGCTTTTTATAAATACAGACAAAATATAAATAAAGGGGCGAGGTTAATTTTTAAAAAAATGGAGAAGTTAATTAAATACATACCTCATCAAGTTGTTGTGAAGTCGAGGTTGTTGGCATGTCTGTGGACTTAGGCTTATCCGCCAAAGCCGCCTTTTTTGTTCCCTACAAAAAAAAATAACATATAAATTTAACATATAAAAACATTCAACAATTAAAAATGTAACACATATATATATATAAAGGTATTTCTTCTAACCCCAACTGCTTTCCGCTGCTCAGGCGGAGGCGGCGGAGACATCTTCGCCAAGTAGATGTGAGTATTAGGCCATTGGATGAAACTTCCAAGCGCATCTCCCAGAATGGTAATTGACACGTCTGTCGCGTACCTGTCAAAAAAAAACCAACTGGTTCCAACTAACTAATATAGCTAGGGAAGTCGGGTCGAATCCACAGAGAGGTAGGAACTTTTCTGCTAAACTAAGTTCGTCAAGGTAACCAAAATGGGGGTTTAATAATTGTGATTCTAAACTAACAGAGTAAAAGGGAAGAGGAATAAAGGAAGGAGTTTAACAGATAAGAGAGAATAGCTAAGACAAGCGGTTTGCCATAATCATCAGGTCGAGTAATCTAGGTCCTAGGTCAATGTAGTACAGTCTAAGGGGTAGCGAACGTCGCCTTTCGGTCCCTAGTTCACCCTAAAGCGTAAGCAGTTTAACTTTCGCCCTCGCTGCGATACTCTATTGTTCGCTACTAGTCTCCCCCTTCCAACCTTTCGGTCCAGGTCAAGGTCCACCAAGAATAAGGGTCTAATTGCGTCGACTCAATTAGGCAATTACAGTTATATGTAGCATTTTAACAACGAAGACGGTATCGGTATTAACCTAGTGGTTCGATTACTCTCCCTTCAAATCATGGGTCCCCTATAGTCTTAGCATAGGGAATTAGCTACTCATAATTACCAAATTAACAAAAACAATAGCTAAACAATCTGAATTAAGCATGATGAGAAATCTAATTGATTGAACAAGTATGAAATAAAGAGAGAAAAGGAATCAAAATAACAAATACGATAAGGAATTAATTAGATAGATAATACCGAGTTTGGGTAACAAAGTAGAGAATCGAAATCCAAGGAACAGTGACAAAGTAACCAGTGAAATGTACGCAGTAAAAAGGGAGATTAAAAGATAGGAGTAACGTAGTGTTCTCCTCAGTCTTATACTGTAAAAATGTTTAAAACCTAATCTATGGGCTGATTCACCAAAACCCATAAAAGATTAGGCGGAAAAAGACCAAAAGCATACGAAAACCTCTCGATCGAGTAGAGAGACTACTCGATCGAACACCAAGTCACTCGATCGATCTAGAGCAGCCACTCGATCGAGCACTGCCTGTGTGAACTTCCTCGATCGACTCCTCCAACCAGTCGATCGTCCAGCATGGGTGCATGAAGCATTCGATCGAGCAGAGAGGCCACTCGATCGAGCTATATAAGTGCGTCAGGACTTGTGTTTCTCCCTTGCTCCGCTCATGCGCACTCTAGGTGTGAAATTCCTAAGCTCCGGCTCCATATTTCCCATGAATGCATACAAATGGGACAATTAAGGCTCATTTTAGCTCCTCCTCGGTCAATTCCTGCAAAATACAACAAACGGACCAAAGTAGAATATTCGGGGGTATTTGTAGCTAGATGCTACATAAAAAGCACAGAAATGCGTGTAAAAATGAGGTAAAAACCTTATATAAAAGACACGCATCAAATCTCCCCAAACCAAACCTTTGCTTGTCCCCAAGCAAATATGAAAGCAACTAAGGGTGAACAATGGAACGGACCAACGCATCAGCTACAAATCATCCATCGAACCAATTTAATGCAACAAAATGACAAAGTGGCAACGAAAAAGTGCAACCGAGTTAAATTAATATTCCAAGCTTATCAACCGTCGACCTTGCAAGATTCAAAGATGTCGGACTCTCACGGGTCGCTCGTCACTCAAAAACAGGTAAAGGGTGAGTATAAATGTGAAAGATAGGAAGAAGTAAGACACTCACCTAACTCGACCTATAAGAACATGCATGCAGTTAACATGAATAAAGTCTCTACAACCGTACATATGCATTCCAACCATACTAGTGACCAAGACACGTGCCGAGGACTTACATTTGGGTTAGTGAGGTAATGGGTAAGAAGGGGCTAAAATGAATTTGGATATGTGGGGTTAATAGCTAGGCTAGCAACAACGGATCCAAATATAGACTGCATCCCAATCTTCGTACTCATAACAGCAAGATGAAACGGTGCAAAATTGTGCACTAAACTCACCAAACACCAAAAAATCGTCAACTCCCCATAAAATATAAATAAGGCATGGGAGTGCGGAAACGATGTGCAATTCTCATTCTTTTTCATTCCTTTTTTTTCATTTGAATTTTTCTGTCTCTTTTTTTTCTTCGCACTTCTTTTTCTCGTTTTTCCTTCTTTTTTTTTCTTTTCAATTCAACACATTTTTCTTTCTTTCCCTTCAATTCTTCCGCCAACTTCTGAAATCAGATGAAATAGCCATATTGCAATAACACATTCCAAGAACTACTCGTTACTAGCTCAGCTAGGGTAGGAAATATTATAGGAAGTAGTTGATGGGCAAAAAGGCAATTTGGCTATGTGAGGCTCATGGGTAGAATGAAATAAAGGGGATTGCCTCTCCTAACACGTGTCACCATCCACAGACCGAATGCATACAGGTATTAAGAAGACTAGACTCATGCTTATGCAAATTGATGTTACATGTCTTAAAGAGAGTACTACTCACATTCTAAACGAAACCGGTCATGAATGTCACCAGTTTAAAAAGCTCTAACCTCAGAATGTATTGTAGCTTGCCGACATAGAGAATCAAGTCTATTCGTTCAGATAAAAGAGAAACAAGAACTCGTAGATTATGCACATAATCATGCCAACTAAAAGTCAAGAATATGCAGGGCTCAAGTAAGGATTCAAAGTAGCGTCAATGTTCAAACGTTCCGACTCAAATTAAACATGAAAAGTGAAATGAAATTTTTTGAAAATTTTTGAATTTTATGATTTTTATGAATTAATTAAGGCACAATGCATGCGGAAATAGATAAATTAAAACAAGCGAAAATGCAAGAAACATGCAGACACAGATATGGATGCAGACCTCCCCAAACCAAACCGTACAATGCCCTCATTGTACCGAAAATAAGAGAAGAAATGCAAACTAAGAGGAAAAGGGGGAGTGGAGTCGGAAAACTTACAAAACGTCAAATAGCGGGACCTCCCCAAACCGACCATGAACATGGGAGGTCAAATAAAGTCAAACAAATGGCCTTGCAGACGTAAAAACAATGGTGGAAGTCGTAGCCACTCGATCGACCGCCTGGAACAGATCGATCGAGTGAACAATGTATGGGAAAGGCTCGATCGAGTGACAACCAACTCGATCGAGTGACAACCAACTCGATCGAGTAATCATGGATATGGATCTGGTCGATCGAGGACATAACCCCTCGATCGAGTGGCAGCCGCGTCAGAAAGTGCTCGATCGAGCTCGAAACCTTTCGATCGTGCACTTTTATTCTGCAAAAGACGCATAAAAGCAAGGAAGCATAAAATTTGTTCAAAAGCAGCGTCTAATTATTAACTTAAAGTGAAAGAAGAGCAAATAAACTGAAAAACAAATAGTTCAACAAAAGCACAAATAAAACTGTCCGGGCTGCCTCCCGGAGAGCGCTGGTTTAATAGGTCCCGCACGACCTTTTTGGTATCAAGTTACTGGCGCGTCGAGCTCGTCGAAGTGCAAGACTTCAACGGGGTTGTCCGCTTCACTCGCCTCATAGTAATGCTTCACGTATTGGCCATTTACCTTGAATCTGTGGCCCTCGGAGTCTTCAAGTTCTACGGATCCAAACTTAGTGACGGCTGTCACCGTATATGGACCAGTCCATCTGGACTTCAGCTTGCCAGGAAACAGTCTCAACCGGGCATTAAACAGCAACACCTTCTGCCCCACATGAAACTCCCGAGGTAGGATTCTCTTGTCATGCCATCTCTTCGTCTTTTCCTTGTAAATGCGTGAGCTGTCATAGGCATTAAGCCTAAACTCCTCTAATTCATCAAGCTGCAAAAGACGATTCTGACCACACAGTTTAGGATCATAATTAAGCTCACGAATTGCCCACCAGGCCTTACATTCCAGCTCAACAGGCAAGTGACACGATTTCCCATAAACTAACCTATAAGGTGATGCACCAATTGGTGTCTTAAAGGCAGTTCTATAGGCCCATAACGTGTCATCTAGCTTAAGACTCCAGTCTTTCCGTGATTTAGAAACTACTTTGGACAAGATCTCCTTCAGCTCGCGATTAGAGACCTCTACCTGACCACTAGTTTGGGGATGATACCCCAAACCACGCCGGTGTTGGACACCAACTCTAGACAGTATGGAAGTGAGTTTCTTTTCCTTAAAATGCATCCCCCCATCACTAATGACGACCCTAGGGACACCAAAACGGGGGAATATGATCTTTTTGAACATTTTTATCACGGTCTTACCGTCACAATGGGGTGAAGCAATTGCCTCAACCCATTTTGACACATAGTCTACAGCTACTAAAATATACCTGTTACCTTTACTGGACGGGAACGGTCCTTGGAAATCAATGCCCCAGACATCGAAAACCTCCACCTCTAGAATGCCGTTTTGTGGCATCTCATGTCTTTTCGAAATATTCCCTGACCGCTGGCATGCATCACAAGCTGAAATGAAAGACTTGGCGTCAGCAAACAAAGAAGGCCAGTAAAAACCAGACTGAAGTACCTTAGCCACGGTGCGCGATGGACCGTGGTGACCACCATATGAAGAGGAGTGACAGCCTTCCAGGACTATTTTGGTCTCCCACTGCGGAATACACCGTCTGTAGAGACCGTCTGCACATTCCTTAAACAGGTAAGGATCATCCCAGAAGTACTGCTTAGCGTTATAGAGAAAACGCTTCTTCTGCTGAGAAGAGAGGTCGGGCGGCATCTTGCCACTGACAACGAAGTTAGCTATATCTGCATACCAGGGTTCCTGGTCAACAATAGACGATATAACAGCAATTAAAGTATCGTCAGGAAAAGAATCATCAATAGGGAGAGAATCTTCCCCTTCTTGTCGCATCAGTCGCGACAAGTGATCAGCTACAACGTTCTCGGCCCCCTTCTTATCCTTGATTTGCAGGTCAAACTCCTGAAGAAGGAGTATCCATCTCAATAGCCGCGGTTTAGCCTCCTTCTTAGCAAGGAGATGCCTCAAAGCTGCATGGTCAGTAAAAACGGAACCGACCCAACTAAATAAGTACGAAACTTTTCTAAGGCATAAACTACAGCTAACAGCTCCTTCTCGGTGGTAGTGTACTTCACTTGAGCCTCATCCGAGTTCGGCTCGCATAGTAGATCGCATTCAGGGCTTTGTCTTTCCTCTGGCCTAGCACCGCTCCTAGTGCATAGTCACTCGCGTCGCACATGATCTCGAACGGCAAGTCCCAATTGGGAGGCTGTATGATCGGCGCAGAGACTAAGGCCTGCTTTAACCTGTTAAAAGCAGAAAGACAAGCATCAGTAAACACAAAAGGGGCATCTTTAAGCAACAGCTGTGTAAGTGGTTTAGCAATTTTGGAGAAATCCTTGATGAACCGGCGATAAAAACCGGCGTGACCAAGGAAACTCCTCACCCCCTCAACATTAACGGGAGGCGGTAATTCTTTGAATCACTTCCACCTTTGCCTTGTCAACTTCTATTCCCCTATCAGAAACTAAGTGCCCTAAGACAACTCCCTTGTTGACCATGAAGTGGCACTTCTCCCGATTCAAAGACAAAGGTTAACCTCAATACAGCGCTGCAACACTTTCTCAAGGTTAGACAGACAATCAGAAAAATCACTTCCATAAACACTGAAGTCATCCATAAAAACTTCCATGATAGACTCAATATACTCTGAAAATATCCCCATCATACACCTTTGGAAGGTGGCAGGGGCATTACACAAACCAAAAGGCATTCTGCGGTACGCAAAAACACCCTTAGGACAAGTAAATGTAGTCTTGGCACGATCGTGCTGGTGGATAGGGATCTGAAAGAACCCTGAATACCCGTCTAAATAGCAGAAAAATTTGTGGGAAGCTAACCTTTCTACCATTTGATCAATAAAAGGAAGGGGGAAGTGGTCTTTCTTAGTGGCGGCATTCAGCTGTCTGTAGTCTATGCACATCCGCCAACCAGTCACTACTCGAGTAGGTATTAATTCATTTTTCTCATTCTTAACTACAGTTGTCCCTCCTTTTTTCGGGACTACCTGTACTGGGCTTACCCATCTAGAATTGCCTACCGAATAGATAATACCTGCATCCAGCAGCTTCATTACCTCAGCCATCACAACATCCTGCATCTTCTGGTTCAACCGACGCTGACCCTGCCTGCAAGGTTTGTGATCCTCCTCCAGCTCTATCCTGTGCATACAAATATCGGGACTAATCCCCGTGATATCATCCAGTGAATAGCCCATCGCTTTCCTGTTTCTCTTAAGTACAGCTAACAAAGAGGTTAGCTGATCATCACTAAGCTTGGCACTAACGATGACAGGATACTGCTCTGTGTCATCTAGAAAAGCATATTTAAGATGAGAAGGAAGAGGCTTACGTTCCGGTACCTTTACCTCAATGGAGCAAAGAGTGCTGATCATTTGTTCCACCTTCTCTCCCTCACGCTCATCTAATTCATCAACAAGTAAATCCAATGCAGCGTCATCGTCCTCTGGGCTATCTGCACACTCATCAAAAAGCATGAGAGCTTCCAGTGGGTCCTTCATAAAAGAACCCGACCAGAAGTCATAAATAGACTCATCAATGATATCGACCGAATAACAAGTGTCCTCTATCATTGGGTGGGCTAAGGTATTAGGCAAACTAAAGGTGATAGCGTCATCCCCTACTGCAAGAGTCAGACGCCCTTGTCTAACATCAATAACGGCCCCAGCTGTACAAAGGAACGGTCTTCCTAGAATAATCTGGGTCCGGGTGTCCTCAGCTATGTCCAAAACAATGAAATCTACTGGGATGTAAAGCTTGCCTATTTTCACAGGCACATCCTCCAAGACACCTAAAGGTCTCCTAACAGATCTATCACCATCTCAGTAGGGTAATGTTAGTCACTTTGAAGTGACTCGGTTTCAATTTCTTGCAGACAAGAAGGGGCATGACACCGACACGGCACCTAAATCGCAAAGGGCATTGTCAATAAGCATATTGCCGATGACACAAGTGATAGAAAAGCTGCCCGGATCTTTCATTTTTGGAGGGGCCTTATTTAACAACAAGTTACTAGACTCTTCCATAAATGAAATCGTCTCAAATTCACTCAAGTTCCTCTTACGCGTCACGATATCTTTCATAAACTTAGCGTAAGTGGGCACTTGAGTGACAAGTTCGGAGAAAGGAACGGTTACCTGGAGGTTCTTCACGATGTCCACGAACTTACCGTACTGTTGCTCGATCCTTGCATCCTTCAGACGACTCGGAAAAGGTACCCTGGTAGCTATGAGTGGTCCTGCGACCTTTCCTTTACTCTTATCAATTCGTGACGTCTCCACAAAGGGGGGAGATGACACGGTGGCGTATTAATTAACAAGTTGGGATTCCCGCCACTTACAAAGACTCGATCGACCTATCCTGGCACTCGATCGAGTGCTTCCTTCACCTCTTTACTCGATCGACCAACCCGAGGCTCTGTACTTCTCGATCGATCATCAATGTCACTCGATCGAGTGACTGGGTGATTAGAACCGCTCGATCGAGTGGTTACTGCACATGCAGCAAGCATTTCCTGCAGAAACTCTTCTAAATCGTCATCTGAATCATCATCAGCTGTCAACACCTCGTTTTCTTCGTGAAGAAGGTCACTGTGGAAATTCATCCCACTGACGGAATCACAATTTGGAGAAGTCTTGGCTTGATCTGCCGCGAGTGTTAACTGCGCGACTTGCTCTCTTAACTCCGATATAACAGAATCCGATTGTAACATGATGGATTTCAGTTCGGCAATTGCTTCTCTTGAAGAAGGAGAACCCGGCTGTGATATTGGCGTAGAAGGGGTGGAAACGCTTTTTATCTCCTCATACAACTGGGAGAAAGGAACTCCCTGCTTGAATTTCTTGTATGCAATGGCACGCTCTACACCTGCCGTGCACTCATAAAGGTCATGCCCTTCCTCGCCGCATCTACCACATGGCTCTGTATGCTCTGTAATCGTAGGCATCTTGACAAATAGACTGTTATCCTGCAAAACTAATCAAAGCTTCGCGAAAATGAGATCAGTCTCAAGGAATGAATCCCTTGAGACGAAAGACAAACTTAATTAAAGCAACAAAGATTGCGCCACCTCCCCGGCAACGGCGCCAAAATTTGACACGTCTGTCGCGTACCTGTCAAAAAAAAACCAACTGGTTCCAACTAACTAATATAGCTAGGGAAGTCGGGTCGAATCCACAGAGAGGTAGGAACTTTTCTGCTAAACTAAGTTCGTCAAGGTAACCAAAATGGGGGTTTAATAATTGTGATTCTAAACTAACAGAGTAAAAGGGAAGAGGAATAAAGGAAGGAGTTTAACAGATAAGAGAGAATAGCTAAGACAAGCGGTTTGCCATAATCATCAGGTCGAGTAATCTAGGTCCTAGGTCAATGTAGTACGATCCCTAAGGGGTAGCGAACGTCGCCTTTCGGTCCCTAGTTCACCCTAAAGCGTAAGCAGTTTAACTTTCGCCCTCGCTGCGATACTCTATTGTTCGCTACTAGTCTCCCCCTTCCAACCTTTCGGTCCAGGTCAAGGTCCACCAAGAATAAGGGTCTAATTGCGTCGACTCAATTAGGCAATTACAGTTATATGTAGCATTTTAACAACGAAGACGGTACCGGTATTAACCTAGTGGTTCGATTACTCTCCCTTCAAATCATGGGTCCCCTATAGTCTTAGCATAGGGAATTAGCTACTCATAATTACCAAATTAACAAAAACAATAGCTAAACAATCTGAATTAAGCATGATGAGAAATCTAATTGATTGAACAAGTATGAAATAAAGAGAGAAAAGGAATCAAAATAACAAATACGATAAGGAATTAATCAGATAGATAATACCGAGTTTGGGTAACAAAGTAGAGAATCGAAATCCAAGGAACAAAGTGACAAAGTAACCAGTGAAATGTACGCAAAAAGGAGATTAAAAGATAGGAGTAACGTAGTGTTCTCCTCAGTCTTATACTGTAAAAATGTTTAAAACCTAATCTATGGGCTGATTCACCAAAACCCATAAAAGATTAGGCGGAAAAAGACCAAAAGCATACGAAAACCTCTCGATCGAGTAGAGAGACTACTCGATCGAACACCAAGTCACTCGATCGATCTAGAGCAGCCACTCGATCGAGCACCGCCTGTGTGAACTTCCTCGATCGACTCCTCCAACCAGGTCGATCGTCCAAAGATGGGTGCATGAAGCATTCGATCGAGCAGAGAGGCCACTCGATCGAGCTATATAAGTGCGTCAGGACTTGTGTTTCTCCCTTGCTCCGCTCATGCGCACTCTAGGTGTGAAATTCCTAAGCTCCGGCTCCATATTTCCCATGAATGCATACAAATGGGACAATTAAGGCTCATTTTAGCTCCTCCTCGGTCAATTCCTGCAAAATACAACAAACGGACCAAAGTAGAATATTCGGGGGTATTTGTAGCTAGATGCTACATAAAAAGCACAGAAATGCGTGTAAAAATGAGGTAAAAACCTTATATAAAAGACACGCATCAGTAATGTCGTCACGAACTGGGACAGGCAGTGGAAAGTTTTCATGGCCTGGAAAGACTGTAGTTATCTCTACTATTGTATGATTCGGCAAAAGTTTTTCGCCATGAATAACTACAGTTTCCGCTGCTGCAGATTTGTTTTCTACGAGACCCCGGCCAACACGCATATGTGGCTTTTTTATTCTATTAGGGTCAGCAAGAATAACTGGCCTATTGTTTACGGCCTGAAGAATATACACATACATATACATTATTATATATATCTTTGCAAAAACGCTTCAGCATTCAAAAGATTTTGCAAAAACGCTTTCTGTCTCAGGCCGATTTTTGCACAAACTTCAAAGATTCATATAAATTTAACTAATTAAACACTTCATGCATACCTTACGAAAACAGGGAACCGACTTGAAGGGGATGTATCTTTGTTTTCCATCACCGTCTTCTCATCAAGTTGCATCTCCTTTTCAGACCCATTATTTACCTAATAAAATTAACCAATTCAATGGCACCATGTCGAAGTTGGCGGTGAACACACCCCCTGATCTTACCCAAAAAAAAAAAAAAAAAGAAAAATAAGGAAGTATATTAGGTACCTGATCGGCTTTAGTTGTTACAACTTCAGAAGCATTATTAGGTACCTGATCTTTCTGAATCTCGTTGACCGATACTTCCTTCTCATGTATTGCCAAGGTAGTAGCGGCCTCTTCACCAATCTGTTGTACCTTATTATTACCCCCTTTAGAAATGACATCCTCCATCATCTTCACTACTTCTTCGGAAAGCTTACCTCCAGCATTCTTTTACGTTTTTCACCCATGATAATCCTAAAAACCAAATATGAATGATATAGCTGGATATGAACAACTTAACAACGTACATGCAGAGTATTATCTAAAACCCTAAACCCTAATAGGAATGAAAACTTAAAACAACAGATTGAGCTTCTAAAATCCTAAACCCTGATAAGAGGAGTAAAGTAGATGATGCGGGATGATAAAGATAACAAAGAAGACGAAAAACAAACAAATGCATGAAAAAAGAAACAAGATGATCGTCTTAAAACCCTAATGACGAAACACAAAATTAAAGTGAACATACCTGTTGATGATGATGATAAAGAGAACGATCAGGATGATAAGGGAAGGCAACGGAATCTGGGTTTCGGAAACTGGACGACGAGAATGTAAAAAGCGAGGAAGAGAGAAGGATTAACACAGGATACCAACGGTTGGAGTAATAATGTTGTGTGTGTTAGTTTGTGTATGGCATGCTGGATGGGTTTCTATATTTGTTTTTTATTAAGACAAACTATTAACAACGGGTGCTCAAAGAAGAACCGTTGTTATATGTTAATAACAACGGGTCAATAAAAGTCAACCGTTGTCAAAAGTTTATTACAACGGGTAACATATACCCGTTGTAATATATTTTCACCAAATTTGCGCCAAAATGAAATATGTCAAAAAAATAATTGACAACGGGTAGAGGTACTACACCCGTTGTTGAAAGTATTAACAACGGGTAATTTAAATATAACCGTTGTTATTGTTGAACCTCTTTTTTTTTAAAAAAATTACTGTAATTCCATTACAGTCCAAACCTGTAACAATACATTATTCAGCAATTTCAACACCAGCATCCACATCTAATAATAAGATCAAGAAAATAAGACAACTTACACCAGCATGCATGCATATACTCGTATGTGTCCCGATGAACTATCTCGGGATCGGGGGCGTTTCTTGGATGTCATAGTTTCTTCGTTAACCCAAATACCTTCACCATGGTCATCACGCATATAGATGCTTTCAGTGTCCTCATGATCAGTGTCAACATCGTCGAAATAAGATACAGTGGTAGACTGATCCATTCCCTCAAAAACGACATCCTGATCATCATCATCATTATCGGATGGACTACTCCTTCTTTTCCTTATAGACAGTACAACAGACCACTTCTTATCCATACGATCGGTGACATAGAACACTTGTTTAGCTTGGGATGCCATTATGAAAGGATCATCCTTATTATTGCCAACCTTACCTAGATTGACCAACGTAAATCCCATCTTATCCTTTCGGACACAATGGATGTTGTTATCAACCCAGTTACATCGAAACAAAGGCATTGTGAAATCAATGTAATCTAGTACCAATATTTCTTGAATAACACCATAATAAAGGCATTTTCCCCAAATAGGCTTTTTATCTTTTGAAGTAGCAAAGTGCATTGCCTCAAATTCAGAACTCACACCACTATTTTGCATTGTGCTCACCTCATCTTGCTCGCGGGTGTAAAAAGTATATCCATTAATGGCAAAACTGTTGTAAAAGGTGACCCAGGCATTTGGACCTAAACCAAGACGTAGTAACCTAGGAGAGATGTCATCACCAGTTTGATCAAGACAATCGTAAGACAATATTCCTAAACCACACTGGAAACGTCTTCGTATGCTCGTTCGCAATCCACTTCTCGGTCTTGTTTTGGTGATCGTATTTGAGCTCATCTTTGTGTTGTTGAATATAAGGTTGCACCTCATCTTCGTTGTTTAGCACATACATGTGTGCTAAATGCAACATTTCACGTGTCACAATTTTTTCAACCCGGCCCCTAATACCTTTTCCGGTCATCCATCACTATGATGACGATTCTTAGGAACGCCAATCAACTCCTTCGGGGAGAGATGAGCGTAACAATATGAAAGAGCTTCGTCTAAAATAGCGCGTTCAGCAATACAACCTTCCGGACGATACCGATTAGATGTATAGTCCTTGTAGACTTTCATCAATCTTTCGAAAGGATACTGGTATCTCAAGTACACGGGCCCAAGGTACAAAATCTCCCTAACCAAGTGAATGGTCGGATGAATCATGATAGTGAAGAAAGAGGGTGGAAAATACATTTCCAACCGACAAAGAGAGGTTACAACGAGGTCCTGCAATGAATCCGCGTCATCGGGATCGATGACTTTCTCGCATATGGACTGGAAGAAGAGACAGAATCTAGTTATAGCATATCTTACCTTTTCAGGTAAAATGGAACGAATAGCCACAGGTAGTAATTGTTGCATCAAAGTGTGACAATCATGTGACTTTAACCCGGTGAGTTTTAGGTCTTGCATCGACACTAGGCTTTTGATGTTCGACGAATAACCATGTGGCACTTTAATTCCATTCAAGCATGCACAGAACTCTTTTCTCTCATTCCGTGAAAGGGTAAAAGCTGCTGGCGGTAAAAATGTACGATTACCTCTCTTCTGTGGTGCCAACTCTAGCCTAATACCCATCATTTTCATATCTTCCCTAGCTGCGGCGTTATCCTTTGTTTTACCAGGAACATTCAGAAGGGTATTGATAATATTATCACAGACATTTTTCTCAATGTGCATGAAATCGAGGCAATGCCTGACCTCCAGGTCAGGCCAATATGGAAGTTTATCAAAAAATATGGATCTTTTCTTATACCCACGAGTAGACAATTTAGAGCCGCTCTTCTTCCCATAATCTATCTCAATATGCTTTACTTTCTGATAAACTTCATGCCCACTCAAAATTCTAAGAGGTTGACGAAGTTCTTGTCTTCCCTTGAATGCTTTCTGCATCTTGCGATAACAATGGTCATGAGACAAGAACCTCCTATTTCCCATATACACATACTTACGAGAAGACTTCAAGTATTCAGACTCGATATCCTCCCCACACAATGGACAAGCCTCTTTCCCATGAACTGTGTGCCCGAAAAGGTCGCCATAAGCCGGATAGTCGGTTATTGTACACAATAACATCGCTCTCAAATTGAAAGTTTCGTTCTTATATGCATCAAATACTTCTATCCCACTATCCCACAACAATCGCAAATCATCTAGAAGAGGTTCCAAATATACATCTATATCATTTCCAGGTTGTTTAGGGCCGGAAATTAACAACGACAACATCAAATACTTTCTTTTCATGCACACATATGAAGGTAAGTTATAAATAGCCAACACTACTGGCCAAGTACTATGTTGGCTACTCATGTTTTCGTGTGGGTTCATTCCATCAGTGGACAGCGCTAGACGTAAGTTTCTAGGTTCATTGCCGAACTCGGGATACTTAGCGTCGAACGATTTCCATTGCTTACCATCTGCCGGGTGTCTTAACTTTCCATCATTTATTCTTCCTGTTTCATGCCAAGTTAACATTTTTGCATCATCGGGATTCGCATAAATCCTTATGACTCTTGGTATCAATGGAAAATACCACAACACCTTACCCGGGATCCCTTCCTTATCCTTATAACGCCACTCCAAACATTTAGGGCAATTGGTTAAGTTTTGATATAATTTCCGATACAATATGCAATCATTTGGACATGCATGTATTTTCTCATATTTCATACCCACTCCTCTTATTAGTTTTTTCGCCTCATATGTCTTAACAGGTAGAACATTACCATCAGGAAGCAACTCCTTTATTAAGGCTAAAAAACTAGTGAAACACGTGTCACTCACCCCATTTGCCCCCTTGATATTATACAACTTCACCACAGCCGACATTTTTGTGAACTTACAACCAGGATAAAGAGGTGCTTCAGACTCACACAATTTCTCATACATGTTGTTAAGGTCATCCCAATTACTAGTGTCATCACCTACATCTTCAAAAGCAATGGACTCATCATCATTCTCTTCATTATCTATAGACCCAACATTCAACTTCTCTACTTCCAACTCTTCCAACTCAAAAACTCGGCAAACTCAGGATCATCAGTTAGCCTTTCGTGTACCTCAACATCATCTTCTTCAGAGTTATTCTCTTCCTCTAATGATTCCCCATGAAAAATCCAAAGTGTATAGGATCGACTAAATCTCCACTTTTCTAGGTGTATTTTAACGTCCGGAAAAGCCATATAGCTAATATTACCACATCTTTCACAAGGACATGCAATACTAGAAGAACCATTCAAATTGTTCGAAACGAATTCATAAAATTCAGCTAAACCATCCTTGTAGGTGCGGTCACTCATATTTGCATCAATCATCCAAGTTCGAGTCATTATTCTACATTCGTAATAATAGGCAACTAATTCAGAAAATACAATAATAGGCAAACAAATAAACGAAATTCAGGAAAGCAATTAAGCTAAATTATCAACAAATTAGATAATAACCCAAAAAATCCTATATCTAGTTATAATAAGCGTTGCTAAGAAACATATATATACCTGATTGATAAACACGCGCGATGAGGGAGAGAAGACGTGACAACAGTGACGGAGATGAAGACAGAGAGACGATCAGGGAGGAATGGAGGATGATATAGTAGCAGTATTAGCTTGTGTTTGTGTTTGTAGCGTATAGCAGAATAAAGCAATATGTTGTTCTTAAGATTTTCATAATATTAATAACAACGGTTATTGAGATTACAACCGTTGTTAAAAAGTATTAAAAACGGGTTCTAATATAACCGTTGTGATTACTTTTCACTAATTTGGCGCCAAACCATTAACAACGGTTAAAATTTAACCGTTGTTATTAGTTTTTTCATTAACAACGGTTGTTTAAGTATGACCCGTTGTTAAAACAAATAACAACGGCTAACAACACATAACCGTTGTAATTAAGTTTGGTAAAATTCGCGGAATAAATTCTACAACGTGTTTTGATGATTTTCGTGAATAAGCGTTGTTAAAGGGCCGTTGTGGTTGCCTGTATTTGTAGTAGTGTTGGCACAACTGTCAAAAGTGCCTGTTCACATTACCCATGTATTAAATTTTTTGATTGAATGCTTGATTGTTCAATGTCCTTTTTTTGGGAATGGAACTGTTATTAACAAAATATCTAGATACATAAAACCTGACCTTTTCTTAAAAGTGAATTCATAATCTTCACCAAGTTTTTTTTTTTAATTATTTGAACTAATAATCTGATACTTTATTTAGTGAATCTCGGATTTTATTTGGTGAATCTCAGCCTATAGTTAGTGAATCTCGGATTTTATTTGGTGAATCTCAGCCTATATTTAGTGAATTTCTGACTTTATTTGGTGAATCTCAGCCTATAGTTAGTGAATCTTGGGCCTTATTTTGTGAATCTCTGTTGTTAAACGTTACTGATGCAATTTATTTATTTCTTGTTGTGTGAATCAGAGACCCTAGTTTGTGAAACTAGAAGGTTATTTTGTGAAACTTAAATAACTAATATATACAACCTGGGTAAGATTAAAACTAAATAAGATGACAAATTCTGAAAAGTTTGCACAAGTCCGCACCATTGAATGCTTTAATTGTCTTGTATCAGTAATATTGCATGCTTTCTTTTCTATGGTTGTTGATGTCATACTTATTATGGTGTTCCTACTATTTTGTTAATTTGAAACATTATTATCGTGAAACCGTATTTGTTAATATAAGAGCTAATAAGGCTCAAATTGACGTTGCAGCTTCAATTTCAATGGAGATTACAGACATTACAGTAACTGGTGATAATATTGTTGTTGAAACAGGTAATCTCCTTCTTTTTTTTTGCTATTATCCTGATTTTGTGAATATGTGAGGTTATTTTGTGAATCTAAGAGTGAATTTTGTAAATCTGAGAAGTTATTTCGTGAATGTATGCTATAATATCCTGAATTTGATCAAAATTTATCAATTTCGTCCTACATATTATAGTGTTCCTGCTGATGTTGCAGGTCTAACTCCTGATACTACAACGACTCCTGATAAGAGTGCTAGTGCAACAGGTATTATGTTTTGTCCCTATTTTATGAATTTGAGACGTTATTTTGGTCTGGTTTTGTGAATCTGAGAAGTTTATTTGCGAATCTAGGAGCTAATTTTGTGCATCTGAGAGGTTATTTTTAAAATATAGACTAATATCCCGAAACTTGGTTTGTGACAGAGGAACTTAGATGCTAATATTGTAAAACTTGATTTGTGAATCTCCTATGTTGCTCTTTTTGGCAAAACTTACTAATTGAACCGAAGAAACATCAATCTTTTATGAATTTGAGATGTTATTTTTTTGAGATTGTTTTGCTATTCTCCTTATTTTGTGAATCAGATAGCTTATTTTGTGAATATAAGAGCTGATTATGTGAATTTGATAGGTTATTTAGTGAATATAGACTATAAGATTATGAAGTTTGGTTTGTGGCAGAGATTGTTTAACATTGTCTATTTTGTGAATCAGACTGCTTATTTTGTAAATATAAGAGCTAATTATTTGAATCTAGTATGCTAATATTGTGGAACTTTATTTGTTAATCTCCTATCTTGCACTTTTGGCTTATTTTGTGAATCTACAATTTTCAGTTGTTGATTCCAATGTTAATTGCGGTGAAGCTTCTACCTCTACTGTTTTAACAAGCCCTACAGTACCAACTATTTCCACACCTACTACTCTTATAACTTACACACCGAGTGGCAGCCAACGATGGATAAATAGGATTGATGAAAAGTTTACACCAGCGATTGGGAAAACATTTATTGACTTAGACTCAGCGATGCTGTTTTATGAAACGTACGCTGTTGCTTGTGGGTTTAAATCAAGGAAATCTTCAAGCAAAAGGTTTCGTGATGATATTATCAGAACAAAGTGCATGGTTTGCAATCGGGAAGGCTGTAATAAGAAGAAAAGACGACCTGCCCTAACTGGTGTTGCAGAAAAGGCGGATGAATCCGTTGCATCAGAAATAACAGAAATAGGTGGTACAAAGAGCAAACCGAAAAAACCAAATTTGCTAAACGTAGGGTGAAAAAAGGTGGAGGAGAGGCAGAGAGTTCCAACAAAGGGTCAACCACAAGAATAACGAAGATTAGAAGGTGGGGCTGTCCAAAGAATGATAAAGTTCAAGTTCCATGAGAACAAGTACATGGTTGACGTGTTTATTGAGGGTCACAATCACCCGCTTGATGTTGTGAAAAATAAGGAATTTGAGAAACTTGCTGAAAATATCAATGAATTTCATATGCAAATGATTGTCAGCAATTCAAAAGCAAATGTTGGTCCTAGCTTAACACACCAACTATGCACTCAACAATTGGGTGGTTTTCAAAATGTCGGGGCAACAGTCAAGCAATTCAAAAATTTTCAGAGGGAAATGAAGTGTCTAATGAACAGTCATGATGGGGAAATGTTCAAATCACGCTTAGACACCCTAGCTGAAACAAAAGGGCTCCACTTTGTTTATGAAAAAGATTCCAAGAACGCATTGACAAGGATTTTCTGGACGGATTGTGACATGCAAAGAGCGTATGCTCTGTTTGGGGATGGAGTTTCATACGACCCAACTTATGGTACAAACAAGTACAACATGACGTTCACGCCTTTCACGGGCATTGACCATCATAAAAGGTCAATCACATTTGCATGTGCGCTTATAGAACATGAAAACGAGGAGTCATTCATGTGGGTATTTGACCGATTTAAAGCGGCTATGGGTGGGAAGGAGCCTAACTACATCATCACTGACGAAGACCCAGGAATAATTAAAGCAGTTCCAGGTATGTTTATGAAACTAACTACAAAATTTATATAGTCTGAATCCGACGTTAAGACATGAGATTCACAAAATAACCCCCCAGATTTACAAAATAAGTTATAGGATTCACAAAATAAGCTATATGATTTATGGTCCGAATCTGAGGATAAGACTTGAGATTTACATAATAGTGCGTCGTATGACTTTGTCATGTGAAACTGCGTGAATTTAGTTATTATAAAATGATGGTGACGGTCGATAATTTGATTTTGTTCATTGCAGCTAAGTTCAAAACAGCGAAACATCGGTTTTGCATGTGGCACATCATGAAGAAAATAACCGACAAGGTTGGGAGTAAAATTTGTAGAGATACCGACTTTTTAACCCGTCTGAACGGTGTTGTATGGGACGATGACCTGGAGCCCGGGGAATTTGAAGAGAAGTGGCTTAAAGTCATGAACGATTTCTCCTTGGAAGACAATACGTGGTTGAATGGGAAGTTCGCTGATAGACACACATGGATACCCGCTTATTTCAGAAATGTGCCAATGGGCGGTTTACTACGAACTACACAAAGGTCAGAGAGTGCTAATAGTTTCTTTAAGCGGTTTGAAAACAAATACGGGACATTAATCGAGTTCTTGGTGCGCTATGAAAGCGCCACCGACCACCAAAAGCACTGCTTTGAAGCTCCGTGAAGAGGAGAATGCGAATTCAATCCCGAAACACTGTATGGGTCAAAATGGGAGACACAAGCAGTGAGAAGCTATACCCATGCGATGTTCTATGAGTTCCAAAACCAGGTGAAGCTTTCAATAAATACCTGCAGTTTGGTTGGATACACTCCGCTAGATCCTGTGACGAACTTTGAAGTGTCGTTAGTTGACGATGCAAAGAAAGGACTAAAATTTGCAGTTGAGTGCAGTAGAATCACGAATGATGTAAGGTGCACATGTAAACTGTTTGAAAGGAGAGGTATTTTATGCAGTCACATCATTTGGGTTTGTTCGGGAAAGTTTAAGGACATACCTGATAAATATATTTTGCAAAGGTGGAGCAAGAATGCACTCAAAAGTGACGTTTATGATTGGAATGGGAATCTGTTAGAGAAATACAACAATACCAGTACAAAACAGATTGGAATGTCTGTGGTGTGGTCTGAGATTCAGTTAACTGTTGGTATGCTCAAAAGGAAAGAAGAGTCGGATGTGAGAGAGTTTGCCAAGTTAATCAAGGAATTCAGGACAAAACTAGAGGGAAACACTCAACCGTTGACAAAACAACAACAGATTGAGCTTCTACTGGGCTGCAAGGTTCCAGAAGAAACCAACATCTTACCGCCTAATGTGTCTAGGAACAAAGGCTGTGGTAAACGGTTGGTGAGCAAGAAAAATAAGGCAATCAAGAAGGCGGAAAAAGCAAAAAGGTTGTGTGCTAACTGTAAGCGCAAGGGAAACCACGACAAAAGGAATTGTCCATATGATTTTGCAGACCTTCCTCCAGTGAATCAGGTTTGTATTCATCTACGCAACTACATCTGATATTAATCAAGTATTTCATTTATCTGTTTATCTTACTTTGAGAATCCCAGAGGTTGCTTTGTGAATCCCAGGTCTTAATTTGTGAATCCTGGGTCTTGTTATGTGAATCACATATCTTTATTTGTGAATCACAGAAATGAGACTGATTGTATGTAGTAACCTGATATAATTCCTCACTTTGTAACATAAATGACAACAGTTGGCTTATATGAATGTGATTCACGTCGTGTCACCCAATTTTGCATGATCCTCACTTTTATTATTGTACATCTAATGTTTGTAAACATCTTTCTAATTCCAGCTCTGTCTTTTACGTAGGGAGAGCTAGCGGACGAAGAAGTAGAAGAGGAAGGGGATGAGGATGAAGAATGAAGGAAAGAGTCTTCTTTCCTTGAGAAATAGATATGATGATTGAAGAAGACACTGACAATTTTGAAAGGAGCAGTCTTTTAGTTTGGCAACATATTTATTTGTTTATCTTATTTTTGTGAATCTGAGAGATTCTTTTGTGAATGTAAGAGGTTTTTTTATGAATCTTAAATCTTAATATGTACAAAAGACCTGGAAATCTTATTTTTGGCATTAAACCAATTCTCAAGCGCGCTTTCTTATTTCTTTACCCACCTGAAACAATTAGACACCCTCCCTGCCTCCCACCACAAACACTGATCTTTGATCGACTCCCACCACTTCCACCGCTAGCTGTAACTACCACCGCTAGCCGTCACTTCCACCGTCTATCGCCACTCCCACCGCCTATTCTACCACCAATATTTTCGTCGATGACCCTTCCTACGAACGAATTTCATTGTATTATAGCAAGAAGGTTAGATTCAATTCAAATCTTATTTTAATCTTTGAAGATTTGTTTAGTATTTTGAATCTATTCAATTGTAATGATTTAAGAAGTAGTTTAATGCGAAAACATAAGATTATAATCAAAAAAATTGATCGTTGTAATAAGATCGGTTTATTACTCGCCTGGAATATAATCATAAATTACTTCTACATATATAGCACATCATATATTTGATCAATTATTTGATCAAGGTTTTATATTTAATTGTGATAATGGAGATTTTGGCATATAGAAGTACAGTACAAATTAATAATCCGGAAAGTAGTTGCGGATTTCAAAACGAATATCACTGAAAACATCATTATCACCTTCAACCCAATCCACCGGGTCGTTCTCCCATGCAAGCGGAATTGTCCCGAACTCAAAGGAAGGCCCCTTCGCATACAAATATGCGACCAGTCCCAAATCATCTCTATTAGCAACCCATAAATATGGTCCTGACGGAGGTTTAACGTTTTCAAACCACCACCTCGAAGCTTCATTATTAGAAAAAGCGCGCTCCAGTTTGCGCGCTTGAAGGAAGCAATTGCGCTCATCTCCCCCTCCAAACTCGATCATTGCATGTCCCTTGAACGACCCATTGTCAGTAATAGCCGGGTGGATAGCTTGAACTAAATTTAATCCAGCACCCCGAATAATTTCTACTAATCTGTCAAGATCATATGAGAGAGTTTCCTTTCCAAACCCATCTCTTGTGCTTGGCAAATTATAAAGAATGCACATCACAGGTTTGACGTACGATATTTCGGAATGGCGTCCGAAACTTTCTACTGAATCAAAGGATGCATCAGATTCATAGCCATCAGATTCATAGCCATCAGATTCATACGATGCATCAGATGAATTATTAGAAGACATAATGGTTTTAGAGGGAATTCACTATGGACTAAGTTTGAAGTTTCGGGATAGACGGGTATGGAGGGTTAAATAAATAGATGTGAAACAAAGATATGTGAGTAACTACAGAGAATGAAAGAAAGAGATGTGAAACAAAACCTATTTATATAGAAACAAACCGATTGATGAAACAAAGAGATGCATCAGATGCAATGGATAGAGTTGAAATGTGTTTGGTGTGAAACGTTTTAAATAAAGAGAATGAATGAATGTTTTGTGTGAAACGTTGTAAATAACAACATTCATGGCACTTGCCACGATGTGTAGAAATGTCTAGAAATGTGTATGTGTGGTAAATAATTAACACAGATGAAATGTTTAGAAATATGTAAATGACGGTTTAATCCAAAAAGAATTGAAACTCATTCTTCGTTTAATCCCAGGTCTTAATTTTTGAATCCTGGGTCTTGTTATGTGAATCACATATCTTTATTTGTGAATCACAGAAATGAGACTGATTGTATGTAGTAACTTGATATAATTCCTCACTTTGTAACATGAATGACAACAGTTGGCTTATATGAATGTGAATCACGTCGTGTCACCCAATTTTGCATGATCCTCACTTTTATTATTGTACATCTAATGTTTGTAAACATCTTTCTAATTCCAACTCTGTCTTTTACGTAGGGAGAGCTAGCGGACGAAGAAGTAAAAGAGGAAGGGGATGAGGATGAAGAATGAAGGAAAGAGTCTTCTTTCCTTGAGAAATAGATATGATGATTGAAGAAGACACTGGCAATTTTGAAAGGAGCAGTCTTTTAGTTTGGCAACATATTTATTTGTTTATCTTATTTTTGTGAATCTGAGAGATTCTTTTGTGAATGTAAGAGGTTTTTTTATGAATCTTAAATCTTAATATGTACAAAAGACCTGGAAATCTTATTTGTTGGTATTAATTTGTGAATCCTGGGTCTAATTTTCGCAATTATTAGGAAGATTCGTAATCTTATTAGAAAGGAACGGTCAACTGGCTAAACGGTCTTATTTTGTGAACGACACAATTTAAATATTATTTCATGAATCTTACCGTGTGAATGACAATATATAAATCCGAGGTCTAATATTGTGAATCGACTTGTTTTGTGAATCCATCTTTTGTGAATATCGTCTTTTTTTTTTTAATCTCAGACATTCTTATTCTTTTGTAAATCTCAGGTCTCATTTTATCGACTTGTTTTGTGAATCCATCTTTTTGTGAATATCGTCCTTTTTTTTTTTTGAATCTCAGACATTCTTTTGTGAATCTCAGGTCTAATTTTGCGAATCAGACGCTTTATAAATCATCCACGTTAAATTTCACAACTTCAAGCGACTAATCAATTCCATTGATTAAAGTCAACTATTACAAACGGAGATCTACTAAATAAGCAGATTAGCACCCAACTAAATGACTAATAACATATTCACTAGAATACTTGATAGATCCTGCATATACCATCTAATACTATACTAACGTAATACTTGATTGTATCCACCACAAGTTAAATCCCACGCATAAGGGACAAATGCCTCCGACGAACCAACCAGAGATAAGTAAGTATACACTGCATAACACCCAAAACTCACAGCAAAAGAATAAATGATGCCCCGTTTCTACTACACGCTCACAAAGACAATCATGAAGAATAAATTCCCAACCAGAGAAGCATACACTGAAGAACGATCTCCCTGCTTCACATCATATCACCACCATAGACAAGCACATCTTGCTACTTATACTCCTATATCAGAAAACACATACAATATTTCAAAATATATACACGGACAAGCATGGCTCGCTACTATTAAAAATATCGCGGATACTATGAATGAATGGGGATTTGATATGCAAAAGTTATTAAAGAACCGGGACTGTACCGTTCTAGTATTTGCATCCCATGAAAGTAGTTGCATCATTACAGACTTTCGAAAATCTGGCATTCTCTGCAATTGTAAGAAATTATAGTTGAAATTAATGAACAACACAGTTTCAAATACAGATTTCATGTACGTATACTTTTGTTCAACTTGTTTCTTACCGATAATTGTCCTGGATTCTCGCAATCACCGAGCTCACAGTCCAACATACTCAAATACCTCAACACGTGAGCTCCACAATCAAAACTGAATGTAGTATAGTGTTCAACTGTTTAGTAAACAATATTTAATTTCCGTAAAGCGGACACATTAGGGAATAACTTACTTATTTGATTGTTGAGGAACTTTGAGAGTTAAAACCATGTGAGAGTGCAGAAACCGGATGGGATAATATGACGGGGAACTACTTGCCAAAATAGGAGATAATTTGGCCACCTGAAAATGTTTCGAGTTAATACTGATTGTACACTAAAAATGTTTTATATACTCTGATTCACAAACTGTCAAGGGTTAGATTAGGCAAATAATTAATACCATGTCTATGGTTGTATTATGTACATCATAAGACTGTACGCTGTTGCTTGAGTTGAGGATGTAATTCGTTTTACTCTCCATATCGCATATACAAGCCCACCAATGTTTGTCTTTGATCAGCGGTATAAAAACCTGATATAATAAAGATTAGTCTCCAATTTACAGCCCAACATGTCCACCACAAAAAAAAAAAAAAAAATATATATTGTGGAGGGACCAGACCTTTCGGATTGTGGCACCATTCACCGGTTTGTATGTCCCACTGATGTATTGATTCCAAATACAGGGGTTTTTCTTCTTTGTACGATTCTACATACCACAAAAGGTGATTTTACGAACCATATCAATTTGGGATAAATCAAGATACTTGAATATTAAAACAAGTTCAAAGCTAACCACGATGACAGTCGATGGCAAGTACAGAAGATCTGGTCGATGAAGTGTCGTCTTAATCCCAAACATATCAATCACCTAAAAAAACAATATTAGGAATGAAACAAAAGATTACAGATAATACAATGAAATGAACGCTGATAGTAGTCTACTTACTTGATCCATAACCCACTGACGCGGTCTAAGCGTAGATAAACCCACTCGTGTGACTTCCATCCACTCAGTACACACCATAGCCTCGCTGTAGTAAGGCACATTAAGAAACATTACTAGAATTATCCAAAATAAAAATAAAAATTAAAGTAAAGGGGGAAAAGTACTTACTGTATGACATCTCTTCCTTTGCGGTGCCAAATAAACTTCACAAGGTCGTCTTCAGAATAAGGTAGACGCCGGTAGCCCCTGACAAATATTAATAAGACAGCTTAAGATCTGTGATTCACAAATCAAGATCTTTGATTCACATAATAAGACCCACGATTCAGAAATTAAGAACAACAGATAAAACCAATAATAACATCTAAGATTCACAAAACATGATTAATAAGGGAATGGGTCATACATAGGCACACAATTCCACTCTTCTGCACTTCGTTCGACAGTAGCTTTCAACATGTTGTCACCGGAGGTCATAATTCGAACGCATAACTTCAATGCATAGCGTTTCAGTTGACTTACCTATAAATGCAAAACAAAAAGTCCTTATAATTATTCCAAAGTTCACAGAACTGGCCCCAGGTTTCAGGGAAATCAACTCAAGGTCTGACAAATCTAACTCTCAGGTTCACAAGGTTAACTAAAGGTATCTTACAGAAGTTATAATTAAAGGACAGTCAGTTTTGTTCCCTTTGTAATGCTCCAACAGGTGAAACAAATAGACGCCGGTATCCATTTCACCGGACTTCAAAATTGAAGGAGGGATAAACAACTCAGGCATCATGTCAGCCACTGCTGCGAATCTCGGTGAAACCCAATTAATGAGCCTGTCTTTTTGCACAGACACAACCTAAATTAGCACTTAATTATGTGGATGTGTTACATGCTTGTCAAACACTTTGATCGTGAATTCACGAAAAAAAAAGTAAATTCACAGCTTTGCATAACCAGAAATGGAGGAAAAGACGCACCGTAGGTTGTACATAATCAGAATAGTTAACATCTACTCCATTCATAGGGTGTATGACTGTCAATTTATTCCATCGAAGGTCGAAACAAAAGAAGAACGGTGGGCATGATGTAGACATGATTGGAGTGCAAATCTGAAAACAAGACAAGATGAAATGGAAAGAAGAACATAAAGATGAAAATAGGTTTCACAAAACATAATAACACCAAACCAAAACTTACTAATTGAATCAAGAAACATCAATATTTTCCAGACAACCCGGGGGGGAAACTAACACCGTCATTGGAGTATGGAACAAATAAACGAACAGGAGAATCCGGATTTCAACTTCTCATTCTTGTTTAGGATCTCACACCAAATATTTACAACTTGAAACATACTCGATCACCTTCGGTATAGTCCTCAACATGCTCCTTGTCAATCTCTCAGTGTTACTTTGAAAAAGAATATCACTGCACGCAACAATCAAAACAATCAGATTCGCAAAACAAGCCGTCAGATTCGCAAAACAGTCTATTGGATTCACAATATAAGCCCTACGATTTATAAATTGACTGATTCACAAAATGAGACCTGAGATTTACAAAACAAGTTCATAGTCAAATACCTTTGTTCTACTGTTGAGCAAAGCCCGAAATCCAACAGTATTTTCTCCTCCCTATTAAAAGGAGTAATAACACTGATGTTTCTTTGGAGATACGGAGATCGATAGGCAGCAGCTGGAATTATCTCTCTTCTACGACGCACAATAGCAGGAGTATTGACATCAACATTATTGACATCAACATTATTGACATCAACATGATCAGAAACTGATGGTACCGATAATGTAGGAAATCTGGTTCCCTCATCCTCTTCCCTCTGACACTGATCTATTCTTTCCTCACCTTGTATGCTTTCCTCACCTGGTCCCTCTTCTTCTGCTTTCTGGCACGGACCGGTGGTTTCATCACCTGATAAACGGTTTACATGACGACGACGAATGTAAAGGTGAGTGACCAATGGTTTTTCAGGCAATTGCTCAGATTCTTCCACACACAGCTTCGGAGATGGTGGACGGACGACTGGAATCATTGGAGTATCAGGTAAATCAATAACAATTGGGGTTTCGGCTGGTTCGACAACCGGGTGTTGGTGTTGGTGGGACCGAGGATCAATAGATCTGTCTTCTTGAAGACAAAAAATGATCGTCGTCTCTGCTAGCGACCTCCACCGTGGGCAATCTGATGGGGTTGGCAATCTTGGTTTACGACGTTTCCGAATGGGGTTGCTTGTCACTGTGGGATCTGGTGGACGAATCGGTACAAAAGTGTCATCCATAATTTCCAATGCCGCACGTAAATCAGCTTCGGACCATCCACCCATCCTATCCACATCGTCATTAACAACGTGATCATTCTCCACAACATTCGCTGCAATGGATAACATGTTTCCAACGATATTATTGACCACGTTGTCCAAATTCAGTTCACCGTCCTCATCCTTCTTAGCATCCTCATTATTACCCATCTCTATATTTTCCTCCTTATTCCCATCATCGGCATTTTCTTCATCCCCAACATTCTCATCAAACTCATCCTGTTGGGATGAAATATACCCGTCCGCAATACCATTAACGGCTGCCACCATAGTAGAAACCGCTGCTGAGGAAGGTAGCATGATCGTAGCTTGAATAGCAAGAGATCTGTAGCTAGCGAAAGTGCAGCCCGCTACCTTTGCGGCTTCAAAGAAATTTGTGAACAATCTAACACTTCACATCACTAAGGCCATCAGTTTCCTTGTCACCACAATGTGGAATATCAGACCCTATATCTGGTTTGCCTTCTTCGTGGTATTGGATGGTTGATTTGGACTGAACATGCTCAATCTTTGTGACCGGTGGCTGAGGTGCGGGTGCGAGTGTGTGGTAGCTCATGACAAGGGGAGGCTCCACAGAACCATGACCGAAACCTTTATTTGCCTTCAACTCCTGTTTAATTCTTTTTGCAATTTTTTCTTTCGTCCAATTACAACAAGTTGGAAACTTTCTTACGACCAATCTTGATTTGTAGACGAAACGGTCCAAGTAAATGTACATGAGCACCATAATGGGTCCACCAAAAAAATTATCTCCTTTCAAGCGTTTGACATCTCTCCACTCCTCCTTTTGCCAAGACTCAACTTGGTCAGCCAACTTCTGTTTGATGAAATTGCACCAATTGAATTCGGAATCGATGAAGTATCACCTAAACTTTTTAAAATCCTCAAACTTGCGCGATTCCCTTGCACACCACCCAACAGAGACGAGAATATGTAAACGATGAAATTTCGTTTAAAGTCATCTCCACCATCTTTCTGCATGGATAATTTGTTCAAGACGTGGTGATCATCGATATATTTGTGTGGATATTGCTTTCGGAACTTTTCCAACGTAGCTAAATAAGCAGGGCACTTATCCACATGTGACGCTTCCTCAACAGGTCTTGAACCCATTGGAATGTTCATGCAAAGATGGATGTCCTCCTCTAATACGGGGAGTTTTTGTCAAATAACCATCCCTTTGCTTTGGTTGTAATTTGACACTAGCCAATAAGCAAGGTCCCCGGGAACCTTGTCTGTTTTAATCATTAACAGACCGCCAAAGCCCATGTCTTTTATAGCTTGAATCTGCTGATCGCTCGGTGGATTTTCCGTATCTTTCAGAAAGTTGTACAACCCTTTTGGCGACATTCAAGTCCTCACTGTAGGCAGTCCCTCTGAACGCACCCTCTGTTTTTTTGCTGGCGCAGAAGCGCTTGCTTGCACAACCGCCTGTGATGGTCGCTTCATCTTGTAGCCTGTTTCACAATAATCATCTTTAGCGTCACAAAATAAGCTGAAAGGATACACAAAACATAAGAACTAAGATTTATATAGTCTATTTTGGGGGGATATGACCTGAGATTCACAAAATAACTCTCCAGTTTCACGAAATAACATCAAGGATTCTTTTCAATAAGGCATAAGAGTTATATAGTCTGAATGTGAGGAGTAGACCTGAGATTCACAAAATAACACCCCAGTTTCACAAATTAACCTCTATGATTCACAAAATAAGGCATAAAATTTATATAGTCTGAATCCAGGGATAAGACCTGAGATGCACAAAATAAACTCCCAGTTTCACAAAATAAGCTATAGGATTCAAAAATAAGCTAACAGTAGGGGGCCGGGTGTCCTAAAACGGGACGGGAAAGGGTTTAGGGTTGGATTAGGCGGATCCGCTACCGCGGATCCGCCTAATCCAACCCTAAACCCTTTCCCGCCTAATCCAACCCTAAACCCTTTCCCTTGTACATAGTCATTCGACCAACGACAAGACCAAAAGACACCCTAGGAGGGGACGGGTGAACCCCTTTTGGGGGACGGGGTTAACAGTAGGGGGCCGGGTGTCCTAAAGCGGGACGGGGGAAGGGTTTAGGGTTGGGTTAGGCGGATCCGCTACCGCGGAACCGCCTAACCCAACCCTAAACCCTTTCCCTTGTACATAGTCATTCGACCAACGACAAGACCAAAAGACACCCTAAGAGGGAACGGGTGAACCCTTTTTGGGGGACGGGGTTAACAGTAGGGGGCCGGGTGTCCTAAAACGGGACGGGAAAGGATTTAGGGTTGGGTTAGGCGGATCCGCTACCGCGGAACCGCCTAATCCAACCCTAAACCCTTTCCCTTGTACATAGTCATTCGACCAACGACAAGACCAAAAGACACCCTAGGAGGGGACGGGTGAACCCCTTTTGGGGGACGGGGTTAACAGTAGGGGGTCGGGTGTCCTAAAACGGGACGGGAAAGGGTTTAGGGTTGGATTAAGCGGATCCGCTGTAGCGGATCCGCCTAATCCAACCCTAAACCCTTTCCCTTGTACATAGTCATTCGACCAACGACAAGACCAAAAGACACCCTAGGAGGGGACGGGTGAACCCCTTTTGGGGGACGGGGTTAACAGTAGGGGGCCGGGTGTCCTAAAACGGGACGGGAAAGGGTTTAGGGTTGGGTTAGGCGGATCCGCTACCGCGGAACCGCCTAACCCAACCCTAAACCCTTTCCCTTGTACATAGTCATTCGACCAACGACAAGACCAAAAGACACCCTAGGAGGGGACGGGTGAACCCCTTTTGGGGGACGGGGTTAACGGTAGGGGGCCGGTGTCCTAAAACGGGACGGGAAAGGGTTTAGGGTTGGATTAAGCGGATCCGCTGTAGCGGATCCGCCTAATCCAACCCTAAACCCTTTCCCTTGTACATAGTCATTCGACTAACGACAAGACCAAAAGACACCCTAGGAGGGGACGGGTGAACCCCTTTTGGGGGACGGGGTTAACGATAGGGGGCCGGTGTCCTAAAACGGGACGGGAAAGGGTTTAGGGTTGGGTTAGGCGGATCCGCTACGCGGATCCGCCTAACCCAACCCTAAACCCTTTCCCTTGTACATAGTCATTCGACCAACGACAAGACCAAAAGACACCCTAGGAGGGGACGGGTGAACCCCTTTTGGGGGACGGGGTTAACGAGGGGGGCCGGGTGTCCTAAACCGGGACGGGAAAGGGTTTAGGGTTGGGTTAGGCGGATCCGCTACCGCGGAACCGCCTAACCCAACCCTAAACCCTTTCCCTTGTACATAGTCATTCGACCAACGACAAGACCAAAAGACACCCTAAGAGGGGACGGGTGAACCCTTTTTGGGGGACGGGGTTAACGATAGGGGGCGGGTGTCCTAAAACGGGACGGGAAAGGGTTTAGGGTTGGGTTAGGCGGATCCGCTACCGCGGAACCGCCTAATCCAACCCTAAACCCTTTCCCTTATACATAGTCATTCGACCAACGACAAGACCAAAAGACACCCTAAGAGGGGACGGGTGAACCCTTTTTGGGGGACGGGGTTAACAGTAGGGGGCCGGGTGTCCTAAAACGGGACGGGAAACGGTTTAGGGTTGGGTTAGGCGGATCCGCTACCGCGGAACCGCCTAATCCAACCCTAAACCCTTTCCCTTGTACATAGTCATTCGGCCAACGACAAGACCAAAAGACACCCTAGGAGAGGACGGGTGAACCCTTTTTGGGGGACGGGGTTAACAGTAGGGGCCGGAAATGTCAACGGGGCATGAAGTTATTATTGAAGTTATTATTGAAATTGTCATTCGAAGTTAGTATGAAACAATAGGGAACGCAAGGATTCACAAAAAACAAAGAACACAAAGCAAACTTCATTAATAAAACGTAGTAGTCATACATTATATTTATAAACTATCGACAATAGAACACGGCAAACAAGATAGCAACGTTCAATGCCGAAAATTACAAAGATAGTATTTTAGGAAAAGGGATACAAATGTAGGCTATAGGTCCATAATAGAAGGTAAATCAATAGAACATGCATCTATACAATTGCGTAATAAGTTGACAGCAATAGCAATTGAAGTGGCTCGTTCAGTAGACATCACTGGAGGTAAAGAACGGAAGTTTTCATAAATTGTAGCGCGATCAATAGCATTCAGAAGGTTCATGGCACTTGGATGGTTATATTGGTGAAAATGAAGGATGAATTTAGCTGACATATTATCAGTCAGCAAACATTTGCACGTTTGGAATATTAGGTTAGCACCCCTATGAATAATTAGAATACCCTCCACATGGTTGACTTCAAGAGAAAGCCAATATATGCGGTTACACCGGGAGCATTGGGATGAATAAGAAATAACTGAGACCAATTCCGACACACAATAGCCATATTTGCCTTGTCTTCAAAGGCATCAAGTTTAGAAAATATATTATGCATAACTCCTTGAATATTGAAAACAGAATGTTGTGAGTGATAGCGAGGGGACGATAATTTAACTTCTGCCAAATCAGCTTCCTTAAAAGACAAACTGATTGCATTTTGTTTTTGACAGACATAAGCTGCACGAAATGACGATTCGTCTTCTTCAAAAGCATTAACGACACACCCTTTGCACCAAGACTCCATAATTCACTAAAAATAATAATAGGAACGCATAGTAGGTTAGTAACTAAATGAATAAGTTTCACAATGGCAGATCTAGGTTTCACAACAACTACTCCAAGATTCACAAAATCAAGTATAGGATTCACGTAATTATGAATCAACATTACGAAGATCGAGAGACGAACAGAATCTCATCAAGTGCATGCCAGCTAAATTATTATGAAAGTTGTATTCAAAGTTATTATGAAAGATAGATGCTCGAGGATTGACAAAATAAAAGGAAAATAAACTTCATTAATAGAACATAGTATTCATACATTATGTTGATACAACATCCGAAATAGAAAACTACTGATTACATATTTATACAAGGGTGCCTTAGCAAGTATACAAAAGTAAGATTAAATACTAATGGTGATAGACCTAAGTACACCGACCGACAACTAAACATAATAGGTTCATTTGAAATATAATTTAGTAGCTACATTCCCTACCACGCAAGGGTACAACTTTAAGTCCTACAATCAGAATTCACAAGGTATTACTGTCCTCATATTCAGCTTTCTACATACAATTCCTTGTGTTGTATTATAAGGGCATTGTAGGCAAGCTTTCTTTAGATGTACAAGAAAGCAAATATATCAAAGATGAAGATGAGGACGATGAAGATAATCGATCCCTCCAAAACAAGTCTTTCTCATGGCATATATGTTACGCCATATCCCACCATTTGGTGTTGCTCATTTAGCCAGAAACCGTCACAACTAGAAGGCGGGCTAAATGAGCAACACAAATGTTGGGATATGGCGAAAAATATAGGTCGTGAGAAAGGCTTGTTTGTAAGGATCGATCTTCATCGTTATCATCTTCATCTATGATACATATTCTTTCTACTAGTACATGGAAAGAAAGGTAACCTAAAATTCCGTTTTAATACAACCCAAGGAATTGTACAGATGAGGCAGAGTTTGAGCATAGTAATACCTTAAGAACATATTTGTAAGACTCAAAAGTGTACCCTTGCGTGATAGGGAATGTAGCTACTAAATTATATTTCAAATTACCAGTACTAGTCCCTACAGTCAGCAAGCTGTCCGGCAAGATAGCATATCCATTTAATGAGCTCAAACTCTGCCTCTTCAAATATATCGATTACCCGACCCGTACACCAAGTGTCCATAGTTGGCAATGTATACACGGACAGGAGCAATTGACCTAGGCATATAAATAACTAAAACAGTTCAGACAAAAATAAATGAAAATAACTAAAACATAATAAGTAATACATTTCATACACATACACAAAATGTCATGTTTCGTATAAGTACATTCCAGATAAGTAGGATTAAAAGCCATATCAAAACAAGGCAAAGAATTCAGATGAAGTTTTACAAATGACCAACTATGGACAAAGTGGTCTATAGGTTTCGCAAGATAAGGTCTATGCTTCAGACAAACATTCACATAAACTCATCATAAAAAGATGACAATCATGAGGCAGGTTTAACTTCCTGCATTATAATGAGAATGATTCGCAAAATATTGCACCAGATTCACAAAATATTCCACCAGATTCACAAAAACGACTCCAAAATTCACAAAATTAACTCGGGTTTAACAACGACACATCAGTCCAATATTCACAATATCACCTCCAAGTTTCATGATACACAAACACAGGTTTAACTTCCTGCATTATAATGAGAATGATTCACAAAATATTCCACCAGATTCACAAAATATTCCACCAGATTCACAAAAACGACTCCAAAATTCACAAAATTAACTCAGGTTTAACAACAACACATCAGACCAATATTCACAATATCACCTCCAAGTTTCATGATACACAAACACGTAACTATGTCGACATTGCGGAATCAACGAGCACCACAACAACAACAAAAAAAAAGCACAATATTAACAAAAACGAAACATATTAAGCAATGAACAATGAGAAAAACCTAATAAACAAAAATTGACGAAGTAAGTATTGAAGAGAGCGAACAGGACATACAAATAGTAGATCAAAAATGCTCCGAAATTGATTTTGCTGCGTTCGTACTGACCGGATAATTCTTCGAGGATGATTAATTAAAACCTGCATTATAATGAAAATGATTTAGTAATACATTATCGAAAAAAATAGTAGATTGAAAAGCGTCTGAAAAAAGTAGATCTACAATAATTGATCGAAAATGAAGAAAAATAGTGATACGAACGAGAATATCACATACCTAGATCCGAAAAAGGACGACCGAACAGAGATGATGATGATGATGACGATCGCGATCAAAATATCAGGTGATGAACTACGTGTGATTCAGACGATGATGAACGAAGTTAATCGAAAAACGGTAGTTGAGTGTTGAGAGTGGAGTAAATGCGTGAAAGACAAAGACAGGGAGAGAGAGAGTAGAGAGAGAGAGTGAAATGTCGTAAATGAAGTTGTTGGCTGGCATTTGCTTTGAGTGTATGATTAAATAGGGACGGTGGCGATCATCGGTGCGTCTATAGTTATTAGATCGACGGTTTAGAAGGTGTCCAGCCGCCTCACCCTAAGAAGGGTGCCTCACATGATTCAACCTCTCTCTCTCTCTCTCTCTCTCTCTCTCTCTCTATATATATATATATATATATATATATATATATATATATATATATATATATATATATATATATATATATATATATATATATATATATGAGTATTTTTCGAGCGATCTGAGAGCGTCCACATCATCAAAAATAAATTTAGGAAAATATAATTTTTGATGTAAAAAATAAAGTAGAGAATCTTTTAATTATTATAATATGTATATTTCCTAAATTATATTCACGTGATATTTCCAATTTTTATATCAAACTTTTACATTTCATTTGTCAAAAAAAATATTGATAAAAAAATTATGAAAATAAAATAATTAGCTTTGTGGTAAAAAAAAATACTATCATTAGAGTATAAATTTCATATTATTTGCACATATTAAAAATGGTGTAATTCTTAATATGAAAAATTGTGTACTTTTTAGTATGTTTTGTCCCACATTGAAAAACAAGTAGGTGTAGTGAACATACTACATATAAATAGTAGAATTGTCCCACATCGAAAGATCAGTATAAGGTTGGTGATTCTATAATTATAAATTATAAATAAGAGGCATACTTGGAACTTAGGCATCAACCCAAAATCTTTTGAGTCTCTTAAGTATTGTCTTGGAGAGCTCTTAAAAGTTTATATCATTATATTTTCTACCTATAGATTTTATATGTCCTACATTGAAAAATAATATAGGTGTGGTAAATATACTACGTTTAAATAATATAATTAGAATTGTGTTAAAAAAAATTCTATCATTAGAGTATAGGTTCATATCATTTACACATATTTTAATTATGATAAAAAAAACAAAAAACAAACGTATGAATATTAATAGATAATATAGTATTTACTTATTATTAAATCGGGTTGGATGTCGAATTAGGTTCAAATAATATGGTGTACTTTTAAATATGTTATTCGTCTCACATTGAAAAATAATGTATGTGTGATAAATATATACTACGTATAAATAGTTGAATTGTCCCACATCATATGATTATCATAAGGTGGGGTGATCCCATGATTATAAATAAGATTTATCCTTGGAATTTAGGTATCACCCCAAATATATTGAATCTCTCAAAGTATACTTATTATATAAGAGACTTTAAACATAATCTTGAATTAAATGTTAAATTTTTAAAGTTGTAGCATTTTTTTGGTGGGAGAAAGATCGATAAAATGGTCAATATTATAACCAAAATTTTTCATGGTACCCTCGAATTTTGTTAGATTACACATAATACCCCTAATTTTAAGTTTGTACATATAATACCCTTGTGTTTACTTTTTTCATAACGCCGTTACTCCTATGAGTAACTTGAGTAATTGAGCATGCCATGCTATTTGTGTTTTGTTATTTAGGTATTAAATGTTAGTTTATTAAATAAAATTTTGATTTAAGAATTAGATGATGAAGTGTTTGTGTAATAGATAACAAAAGAAAAAGGGGTCAAAAGTCATAGGAGCAATGACGTTATAACGAAAGTTGTCCAATGGTATTCTGGGAAAGAAAAAGGTGAACACAAGAGTACCATTTGTAGAGTACTTGATCATATTATTAAATTTAAATATAACTATTAGATATAATGAGTAACAATTAACCGTATTTGGTATTCGGGATCTGGTTGAATGTCGAACTAAGTGCAAAAAAGATGGTGTAATTCTGAGTCTGTTATTTGTCCCACATTGAAAATAATGCGGGTTTGATGATATACTACGTATAAATAGTAGAATTGTCCCACATCAGAAAAATAATCCAAGTTTGGTGAATATATTACTTATAAATAGTAGAATTGTCCCACATCAAAAGATTAGTATAAGGTGGGGTGATTATATGATTATAAATAAGAGTTACCCACATATATATTAATTTTTTATTTGACATAGAATATAAATAAATAAGTTAATTATCCCGTTGCAACGCACGGGCATTCAAACTAGTTTATACTATGGAGCATTATGGTCTGTCTAATGGGTAATGAGCTTCCACAATGTTCATGTTTGGATAATTCATCTTTTTATAGTTAATATATTTTGTAAAATAAAGATTTTTTTTCTTTTTGTTTTTTTTTTTTTTTTGTAACGAGAGAACCCGTAGCCGCTACCTTCTGTTTTTTTTAGGTATTTTTTTTTTTTACAATTTTTAGAGGAAGTTGTTTACATTTTAATTTTGACCTTCAAAATCAAGAGATATTGCGACATTACATTAAATTGTACTCCGTATTAAATAGGTTGTAGATTTAATTTAAACAAGATAAGAACTTTTTCAATGGAGTTTGGGCTTATGTTATAGAGTTGATTCTATCGTTTTATACCAAAAATAAATACCTAAGTTACTACTAACAGAAGTCAGCGGTAAGTAGGGCCGATCTCCACAGGGAGGCTAAGTTGTTATCTATCTGTTTAATTCGGTCTGTCAGGGTGTCACAAAAATGGGGGTTGAATTGATTGTGAACTAACTAAACTACTGAAACTAGAGGCAAGAGAAGGGAATAAAGGAAATTAAAAAAGAGAAAGGAAGTATGCTAGGAGTAGGTCTACCGTGGCAGCTATCAGATCTATAATATCAGGAATACTAAGGCAATTAGACTATTGATAAGAAGAGCTATGGTCGTCACCTTTCGGTCCTTAAACCGCCCTAGAGCGTAAACAGCTCAACTTTCGCCCTCACTGCAATACCCTATTGTAATTAAGCAAGCCTTCCTTTCCAATCTTTCGATCTAGGTCGGGGTTAACTAAATTTATGGTCTCCTGCATGCATTCATTCAATCGGATAACAATTATATTGCCTAATACAATTCCTATCGCAAGACTAATCTATATAAGTCAATTAAAACATCGTTACCACGGCTTCCCTAATCCTAACATATTAAGGGGATTTAGCTAGACATAATTAAAGGGGAAACGAGAAATAAAGAAGAAGAAATAATAAACATTAAATAAATTAAAGAGAGAAAAGGGAAAAGGAATTACTGAAATTAATCCGGAAATTAAAGGAACAGTAGCAAAAGTAGCAGTGACAAAGTGTTAGATGATAGAAAGAGAAGAGAAGAGAGCACAAAATGTCGTCCTAACTTTCCTATTTATAAGAAAATAGGATTTATTAACCTAATTGCGGAAAATAAAGCTTAAAAGCCCAGCCCGTCAAGGATTGTTGCTCGATCGAGCACTTAAGGCTCTCGATCGAGTGATATTCCTTAGCATTGCTCTCGATCGAGAACAATTCCTCTCGATCGAGGACTTCTTTCCCTTTAATAACTCGATCGAGAAGAGGTAGCTCTCGATCGAGCAAATGGGCTCTTGATCGAATAGAAATAGTTCTCGATCGAGCACTTCTCAGCGCGTAATTCTTGCTTCGCGCACTGAACTTCAAACGGCTTCCATTCCTTTGTTACTTGGACAAATAGGGCGTGGTTGGTGGCGTTGGAAAGCTAAGAGGATAATATTTCACCCCCAACTGGAATCACCTTAATAACTGTTGTAGAACTCGAGATATGGCTCTTACAGGAAGGAACTAGAAAATTGAAGCACTCTCTTGGCTCGCTTAACTTCCTTACTCCAATGCGCATCTCAAAATAGCACTTTCCGAGCTCCGACTCAACTCATCTCCTAAATGAATGTGTAGGGACATGTTTTAGGCTTGATTCCGCATCTCTAAGCTCATTCCTGCAATTAATACAAGAACTTCCAAAGTATGCAATTCGGGGCATATTCGTAGCAAATAACTACTAAAATAGCATAAAGATGCGTGCAAGAATAGACTAAAAAGACTATATAAAATGCACGTATCAAATCTCCCCAAACCAAAACTTTACTCGTCCTCGAGTAAACTAAAATGCAACTAATGGAATGGAAAAGATAACTCAGAGCTAGCTACAAATGCCCACTTAAGCCAATTTAATGCAAGCAAACTAACAATTATAGCAAACAATCAAATGCAAACGAGTTGTAAGATGTTTATAATAAAGCTGAACCGTCGACCTTGCAAGACCTTTAATAATGGACTCTCACGGGTCACTCTTCTCTCATGAAGCAAAGGGTGAACATATATATGTAAAAGAGAGAAAGAGGAATAGTCGCTCACCTAGACTACGACCCACATAAACATGCATGCAACTAATATGATAGACAATTCTAGCTACCGTACACACATTCCAACCAAACGAGGTCCTGTCACAGCCGAGGGCTTACAAAAAATATGGTAAAGTGAGGCAATGGGTAGGAAAAGGCAAAACATTTATGAGAATGTGGAGGTATAGGTGATCAAGCTAGTACCTAAACAAACCATATGACAACATCCATTTCCAACTCAATTATAGAATAAAGCACATGCCCTTTATTTGGCATAAAATCTCACCAAACCGAACTGAAAATACTCCTCAAATGATATAGATAAAGCATAGGAGCGAAACCGTCAACAATACAAACTCTTCTTTTTTTTTTCGAATTTTTTCATTTTTCACGTTTTTTTTTCTCATCAACCTCCTTTTCTTCATAAATTACCAACTCCAAATCAACAGAATACACGCCAATATTTGATACAATAAACAGTATACCGCAGAACAATCTAAACTAGCTTGACAAGGCAGGCTAAATTTGGGATGTAGTTAAGGGTCAACAGGCAAATTTGGCTAATGTGGAGTTTGTGGGTAAAAATGAAAGAAAGGGAAATTGTAAGCACCTCCCTGCATGTGACACCAACCACTAACCCGAATGTATGTAGGCAAAAAGCAATTGAATTTCATATACATGCAAATTAATGATATATGATATGCAAGGAGTAACTACTCACAATCCTACATGAAACTGGTCATAAATGACACCAGTTTATAAGGCTCTAAATCTCAGAATTTATAAGTAGGTTGCCAAAATTTCAGGTCAAGTCTATATGTTCAGCTAAATTAAACATTAACTCGTAGATTATGCAAAAGACAAAGCTAAAAGAATAATAGTTCAATGCAAGGCCTAAGCAAAAAGACAAACGCAGTGCAATTTCATCATTGAAATCTACCGTTCCGACTCAACCTATATGCTAAAATAAACGTGATTTTTTTTTGAATTTTTGAATTTTTCTAATTTTTAGGGAATTTTATGCATTTAAACAAAAATAAACAACAATGCAAACATAAATAAAACGTGATAACAGAAATGCATTAAAAACAATATGCAGACACAGATATGGATGCATAACCTCCCCAAACCAAACTTTACATTGCCCCCATTGTACCAAAACATGGAAAGGCAATGCAAACTGAAGGAGAAAGAGAGTAAATGCGGAAAACTCACAAGATAGTGCGAATAAAGGGACCTCCCCAAACCGACCATGAAATGGGAGGTTGCTAAGGGCCCGGAAAACCGTCTCAGGAAGCTAATCCAAGTCAACACGTGAAAGGGCATCCAAAATCAGCTCGATCGAAGAGAATTGTGGTTGATCGAGCTGATTTCTCATCTTGCAGGTGGTCGATCGAGTAGATGAAATGCTCGATCGAATGGATTTGGCAAAGACAGTGCTCGATCGAGTACAAAAAGTACTCGATCGAGTGATCCGCAACGTATTCTGCATAATGCAATGAAAAACACCCATGAATCGACAAAAAAAAACAAGCATACTGAGATAGTCTATGGTATAAAACCATTTATTACAACTGAAAGTAAATAAAAATGCAAAATAAAATCGCCGGGTTGCCTCCCGGGTAGCGCTAGCTTCAGTCAGGTCCCAGCTCGACCTTCTTTTTCTTCGAGCCTCTATAATTAATCACAATCAAAACAGCTCAAAGCGCGCGAAGCAACTTGTCAAATAGCTGCGCATGTGCTACACAACAGCATAAGTAGCACCAAAGTGGAATCAAGAAATAGGAAATGAAATTAAACAACCGTTTGAGTCTAACAAATTTCCTATGAGAGCTCCTAAATTTATCCACATAATAAAGGAGCGCGGGAGCAACTGTCAATATATAAGGGTCCCGATTCAGATTAGCAATTTTGAGATGACATGTACGGTGAGAATTTGCTAATTTAATCGTCCACTTGAGAGGGGGTATAGCTTTAAAAGAAATTGCGCAAGTCAAACGAGGAAAAATACTATTAGAACAAACAATAATAAAATTATCGTTTACTACCTCAGATTGGTCGCTCTCAATGACGGAATCATAGGTAAAAGAGTTTATTACCTCTTCCGTGCTAGGAGCAATTACCGACTCAGCTGTCCTCTCGCCGCCCTCAGTGGAATTTAGCCCATACATCTCAGCTTCAAGTGTATCCGACTCAGCTTTGAATAAGGGGTATTCACTGTAACCGTCATCATCGTCAAAATCATCGTCTAAAACGAACCCAAACAACATAGCACTGCTCTCGCTGGCCAAATCAGTCGATCGAGTAGAATTCTTACTCGATCGACTACTTCCCTCCCGCAGTTCACTCGATCGAGTAACAAAATCACTCGATCGAGAGCTATCCTCATGCATTCCACTCGATCGAGTAAAAATACTACTCGATCGAGGGCTTCCTTCTGAAATTTCACTCGATCGACTACTTTTAGTCACTCGATCGAGTGATTCTTCTTGCATAGGGCTGAAATCTTCGTGTGGGGCAGTGAAATACGATAGGAACTCGTCGTCCGAGTCATAGAAGTCATCCTCATCATTGGGCAAAGACACGGTTTCCTCGGAGAAAAACCGCTCTCGGAAGATAAACCTCTTCTTCTTGCATCTCAGCTGCTAACTGAGCAATGTCAGTTTTGAGCTTAAGGAGTCGAGCGTCCATATTCTTATTGCTCTCTTGCATTTGTGATACAAGCGTCACCATTGAATATGTCCACTCCGCGATCTCTTCTATCTCCATCTCAGCTGCTAACTGAGCAACTACGACTTGAGCTTATCAACTCGCGAGGAGAATTGTCTATCATGATCTTGCTGAGCTTGCATTTGAGATGCAATTGTCTCCATTAAAGATTTCAGCTCCGCAAATTCTTCTTCTTGTATATCGGGAAGATCTTGTTGCGGTGGCCATTGATAGGGTGGATGTGGCGGCACAACTACAGCTGCATTGTGCTCGTGAAAAAACATCCCCAAGATTTCTTCCTTTCCCAACTAGCGGTTTTTCACTTGGGCTTCAAACGAGCAATTAGTCGGAGACAGATGTCATCTTGGCAAGAGGGATCGAAGGTACTCAAGCCTTCCCTTCGATAATCTCCCTCGTGCTTTGTCTAATAAACCCGTGGGCCTATCAAAACAAAGACTAAAGAAAAAGATAAGAACGGCCTCAAGGTACTTAGTCTTCCCTTGAGGCGAAAAGACAAACAAAATAAAACAGATAAAGAGCGTCGCCTCCCCGGCAACGGCGCCAAAATTTGATACTATCGTTTTATACCAAAAATAAATATATAAGTTACTACTAACAGAAGTCAGCGGTAAGTAGGGTCGATCTCCACAGGGAGGCTAAGTTGCTATCTATCCGTTTAATTCGGTCCGCATCGGTGTCACGAAATGGGGTTGAATTGATTGTGAACTAACTAAACTACTGAAACTAGAGGCAAGAGAAGGGAATAAAGGAAATTAAAAAAGAGAAAGGAAGTATGCTAGGAGTCGGTCTACCGTGGCAGCTATCAGATCTATAATATCGGGAATACTAAGGCGATTAGACTATTGATAAGAAGAGCTATGGTCGTCACCTTTCGGTCCTTAAACGCCTACAAATAAAACGACTTAACTTTCGCCCTCACTGCAATACCCTATTGTAATTAAGCAAGCCTTCCTTTCCAATCTTTCGATCTAGGTCGGGGTTAACTAAATTTATGGTCTCCTGCATGCATTCATTCAACCGGATAACAATTATATTGCCTAATACAATTCCTATCGCAAGACTAATCTATATAAGTCAATTAAAACATCGCTACCACGGCTTCCCTAATCCTAACATACTAAGGGGATTTAGCTAGACATAATTAAAGGAGAAATGAGAAATAAAGAAGAAGAAATAATAAACATTAAATAAATTAAAGAGAGAAAAGGGAAAAGGAATTACTGAAATTAATCCGGAAATTAAAGGAACAGTAGCAAAAGTAGCAGTGACAAAGTGTTAGATGATAGAAAGGGAAGAGAAGAGAGCACAAAATGTCGTCCTAACTTTCCTATTTATAAGAAAATAGGATTTATTAACCTAATTGCGGAAAATAAAGCTTAAAAGCCCAGCCCGTCAAGGATTGTTGCTCGATCGAGCACTTAAGGCTCTCGATCGAGTGATATTCCTTAACATTCCTCTCGATCGAGAACAATTCCTCTCGATCGAGGACTTCTTTCCCTTTAATCACTCGATCGAGAAGAGGTAGCTCTCGATCGAGCAAATGGGCTCTCGATCGAATAGAAATAGTTCTCGATCGAGCACTTCTCAGCGCGTAATTCCTGCTTCGCGCACTGAACTTCAAACGGCTGCCATTTCTTCGCTACTTGGACAAATAGGGCGTGGTTGGTGGCGTTGGAAAGCTAAGAGGATAAGCTTTCACCTTCAACTGGAATCACCTTAATAACTGTTGTAGAACTCGAGATATGGCTCTTACAGGCAGGAACTAGCAAATTGAAGCACTCTCTTGGCTCGCCTAACTTCCTTACTCCAATGCGCATCTCAAAATAGCACTTTCCAAGCTCCGACTCAACTCATCTCCTAAATGCATGTGTAGGGACATGTTTTAGGCTTGATTCCGCATCTCTAAGCTCATTCCTGCAATTAATACAAGAACTTCCAAAGTATGCAATTCGGGGCATATTCGTAGCAAATAACTACTAAAATAGCATAAAGATGCGTGCAAGAATAGACTAAAAAGACTATATAAAATGCACGTATCAAATCTGCCCAAACCAAACCTTTACTCGTCCTCGAGTAAACTAAAATGCAACTAATGGAACGGAAAAGATAACTCAGAGCTAGCTACAAATGCCCACTTAAGCCAATTTAATGCAAGCAAACTAACAATTATAGCAAACAGTCAAATGCAAACGAGTTGTAAGATGTTTATAATAAAGCTGAACCGTCGACCTTGCAAGACCTTTAATAATGGACTCTCACGGGTCACTCTTCTCTCATGAAGCAAAGGGTGAACATATATATGTAAAAGAGAGAAAGAGGAATAGTCGCTCACCTAGACTACGACCCACATAAACATGCATGCAACTAATATGATAGACAATTCTAGCTACCGTACACACATTCCAACCAAACGAGGTCCTGTCACAGCCGAGGGCTTACAAAAAATATGGTAAAGTGAGGCAATGGGTAGGAAAAGGCAAAACATTTATGAGAATGTAGAGGTATAGGTGACCAAGCTAGTACCTAAACAAACCATATGACAACATCCATTTCCAACTCAATTATAGAATAAAGCACATGCCCTTTATTTGGCATAAAATCTCACCAAACCGAACTGAAAATACTCCTCAAATGATATAGATAAAGCATAGGAGCGAAACCGTCAACAATACAAACTCTTCTTTTTATTTTTCGAACTTTCTTTTTCTATTTCTATTTTTTCGGTTTCTCTTTCCTTTTTTTTTCGAATTTTTTCATTTTTCACGTTTTTTTTTTCTCATCAACCTCCTTTTCTTCATAAATTACCAACTCCAAATCAACAGAATACGCGCCAAGATTTGATACAATAAACAGTATACCGCAGAACAATCTAAACTAGCTTGACAAGGCAGGCTAAATTTGGGATGTAGTTAAGGGTCAACAGGCAAATTTGGCTAATGTGGAGTTTGTGGGTAAAAATGAAAGAAAGGGAAATTGTAAGCACCTCCCTGCATGTGACACCAACCACTAACCCGAATGTATGTAGGCAGAAATCAATTGAATTTCATATACGTGCAAATTAATGATACATGATATGCAAGGAGTAACTACTCACAATCCTACATGAAACTGGTCATAAATGACACCAGTTTATCAGGCTCTAAATCTCAGAATTTATAAGTAGGTTACCAAAATTTCAGGTCAAGTCTATATGTTCAGCTAAATTAAACATTAACTCGTAGATTATGCAAAAGACAAAGCTAAAAGAATAATAGTTCAATGCAAGGCCTAAGCAAAAAGACAAACGCAGTGCAATTTCATCATTGAAATCTACCGTTCCGACTCAACCTATATGCTAAAATAAACGTGAAATTTTTTTGAATTTTTGATTTTTTCTAATTTTTAGGGAATTTTATGCATTTAAACAAAAATAAACAACAATGCATACATAAATAAAACGTGATAACAGAAATGCATTAAAAACAATATGCAGACAGAGATATGGATGCATAACCTTCCCAAACCAAACTGTACAATGCCCCCATTGTACCAAAACATGGAAAGGCAATGCAAACTGAAGGAGAAAGAGAGTAAATGCGGAAAACTCACAAGATAGTGCGAATAAAGGGACCTCCCCAAACCGACCATAAAATGGGAGGTTGCTAAGGGCCCGGAAAACCGTCTCAAGAAGCTAATCCAAGTCAACACGTGAAAGGGCATCCAAAATCAGCTCGATCGAAGAGAATTGTGGTCGATCGAGCTGATTTCTCATCTTGCAGGTGGTCGATCGAGTAGATGAAATGCTCGATCGAATGGATTTGGCAGCACAAGTGCTCGATCGAGTACAAAAAGTACTCGATCGAGTGATCCGCAGCGTATTCCTGCATAATGCAATGAAAAACAGCCCGCAACTGACAAAAAAAAAACAAGCATACTGAGATAGTCTATGGTATAAAACCATTTATTACAACTGAAAGTAAATAAAAATGCAAAATAAAATCGCCGGGTTGCCTCCCGGGTAGCGCTAGCTTCAGTCAGGTCCCAGCTCGACCTTCTTTTTCTTCGAGCCTCTATAATTAATCACAATCAAAAAAAGCATTTCAAAAGCGCGACAACTTTGTCAAATAGCTGCACATGTGCTACACAACAGCATAAGTAGCACCAAAGTGGAATCAAGAAATAGGAAATGAAATTAAACAACCGTTTGAGTCTAACAAATTTCCTATGAGAGCTCCTAAATTTATCCACATAATAAAGGAGCGCGGAGCAATCACAATATATAAGGGTCCCGATTCAGATTAGCAATTTTGAGATGACATGTACGGTGAGAATTTGCTAATTTAATCGTCCACTTGAGAGGGGGTATAGCTTTAAAAGAAATTGCGCAAGTCAAACGAGGCAAAATACTATTAGAACAAACAATAATAAAATTATCGTTTACTACCTCAGATTGGTCGCTCTCAAGGACGGAATCATAGGTAAAAGAGTTTATTACCTCTTCCGTGCTAGGAGCAATTACCGACTCGGCTGTCCTCTCGCCGCCCTCAGTGGAATTCAGCCCATACATCTTAGCTTCAAGTGTATCCGACTCAGCTTTGAATAAGGGCTATTCACTGTAACCGTCATCATCGTCAAAATCATCGTCTAAAACGAACCCAAGCAACATAGATCTTTGCTCTCGTGGCCAAATCGATCGATCGAGTAGAATTCTTACTCGATCGACTACTTCCCTCCCGCAGTTCACTCGATCGAGTAACAAAATCACTCGATCGAGAGCTATCCTCATGCATTCCACTCGATCGAGTAAAAATACTACTCGATCGAGGGCTTCCTTCTGAAATTTCACTCGATCGACTACTTTTAGTCACTCGATCAAGTGATTCTTCCTGCATAGGGCTGAAATCTTCGCGTGGGGCAGTGAAATACGATAGGAACTCGTCGTCCGAGTCATAGAAGTCATCCTCATCATTGGGCAGCACGGTTTCCTCAGGAGAAAAACCGCTCTCAGCAAGATAAACCTCTTCTTCTTGCATCTCAGCTGCTAACTGAGCAATGTCAGTTTTGAGCTTAAGGAGTCGAGCGTCCATATTCTTATTGCTCTCTTGCATTTGTGATACAAGCGTCACCATTGAATATGTCCACTCCGCGATCTCTTCTATCTCCATCTCACTCTAACCGAGCAACTACGGACGAGCTTATCAACTCGCGAGGAGAATTGTCTATCATGATCTTCTTTGAGCTTGCATTTGAGATGCAATTGTCTCCATTAAAGATTTCAGCTCCGCAAATTCTTCTTCTTGTATATCGGGAAGATCTTGTTGCGGTGGCCATTGATAGGGTGGATGTGGCGGCACAACTACAAAATGCATTGTGCTCGGCGAAGACCACATCTCCAAGATTTCTTCCTTTCCCAACTAGCGGTTTTTCAGCTTGGGCTTCAAACCGAGCAATTAGTCGGGAGACAGATGTCATCTTGGCAAGAGGGATCGAAGGTACTCAAGCCTTCCCTTCGATAATCTCCCTCGTGCTTTGTCTAATAAACCTGTGTGGGCCTATCAAAACAAAGACTAAAGAAAAAGATAAGAACGGCCTCAAGGTACTTAGTCTTCCCTTGAGGCGAAAAGACAAACAAAATAAAACAGATAAAAAGCGTCGCCTCCCCGGCAACGGCGCCAAAATTTGATACTGTCGTTTTATACCAAAAATAAATACCTAAGTTACTACTAACAGAAGTCAGCGGTAAGTAGGGTCGATCTCCACAGGGAGGCTAAGTTGCTATCTATCTGTTTAATTCGGTCTGTCAGGGTGTCACAGAAATGGGGGTTGAATTAATTGTGAACTAACTAAACTACTGAAACTAGAGGCAAGAGAAGGGAATAAAGGAAATTAAAAAAGAGAAATGAAGTATGCTAGGAGTCGGTCTACCGTGGCAGCTATCAGATCTATAATATCGGGAATACTAAGGCGATTAGACTATTGATAAGAAGAGCTATGGTCGTCACCTTTCGGTCCTTAAACCGCCCTAGAGCGTAAACAGCTTAACTTTCGCCCTCACTGCAATACCCTATTGTAATTAAGCAAGCCTTCCTTTCCAATCTTTCGATCTAGGTCGGGGTTAACTAAATTTATGGTCTCCTGCATGCATTCATTCAACCGGATAACAATTATATTGCCTAATACAATTTCTATCGCAAGACTAATCTATATAAGTCAATTAAAACATCGCTACCACGGCTTCCCTAATCCTAACATACTAAGGGGATTTAGCTAGACATAATTAAAGGGGAAACGAGAAATAAAGAAGAAGAAATAATAAACATTAAATAAATTAAAGGGAGAAAAGGGAAAAGGAATTACTGAAATTAATCCGGAAATTAAAGGAACAGTAGCAAAAGTAGCAGTGACAAAGTGTTAGATGATAGAAAGAGAAGAGAAGAGAGCACAAAATGTCGTCCTAACTTTTTTATTTATAAGAAAATAGGATTTATTAACCTAATTGCGGAAAATAAAGCTTAAAAGCCCAGCCCGTCAAGGATTGTTGCTCGATCGAGCACTTAAGGCTCTTGATCGAGTGATATTCCTTAGCATTCCTCTCGATCGAGAACAATTCCTCTCGATCGAGGACTTTTTTTTTTTTTTTTTGGTGAAATGTGAGAGTATATATATATCAAGGACAAAAAATGTCAAATTTACAACTTGCAAAACTAGAAAGAGCATTAACAGAAACCGTTAACACTCAGATAGCTCAAAACAAACCATCATGTATGCAAAAAAAAAAAAAAAAAAAAAAAAAAAAAAAACCAGACTAAGCAGCCTGCTACCCAACAATAGGATGTACACACCCCCATTTATTGAGCCACTCTCGTTCTCCTCTTTGCATATTCCTACCAACCATACTCCTGATTCTATGCTTAGCTTCCATTATCATGCGTTCAGCAAGGGAAGCTGGTCTTACCAACACTCCATTCATTCGTGCATTGTTCCTCTGTTGCCAGATATAGTAGCAGCAAGCAGTCCATATCATAGCATGAGCCTGAGCTTTTACTCCCATTCTCCCTGTAACACTCATGTTGACATCTATTCTGAACCCGCACCAGTTTTCTATATACTGCAGCAGCTATCTACTGTAGCTACAGTTAAAGAACAGATGCTCCACAGTTTCATCAGCATCTTCACAAATGCAGCAAGTCTTCTCCTGACAGTAGCCAATTCTATGCAGCTTTTCTCTGACATTCAGACCCTTATTCATATAGAGCCAGGTAATAACAGCATGTTTTGCTATATTCCAGTTGTTCCAAACTGCAATAGACCAGTCTTTCTTAGGTTGTGAATGTCTAAGCCATTCATAACCCTGTCTAACTGTGTAACCAGTTATGTCATGCATCCATTGACTGTCTACATAAGAACTCTTCACCAATTCTTTCACTTTGCAAATTTGTTTCCAAGCCCAAGCAGCATCAGCAGGTGGTTTATAGTTATGCCAGTCCCCATTTTTCAGATAAATCTGGTTGATCCATCTTATCCAGAGCCTATCAGCCTTCCCATAAATCCAGTCCACTAATTTAGCTATAATAGCTACATTCCAGGTTTCTGCCTTTTTAATCCCTAGGCCTCCCTCCTCCTTTGGTAGAGTAACTGTGTCCCAAGCAACCAAGGGTACCCTATGGTAGTCAGAACTCCCATCCCAAAGGAAATTTCTACAAATAGCTTCAATTCTTTTGATCACAGCTTTAGGGATAAGGAAGATGCCAGCCCAATATGAATAAAGAGTATTCAAGACTGAGTTTATAAGCACAATTCTCCCTGCATAAGATAACTTTTTTGCCCCCAAACTTCGAATTCTATTGACCATCTTCTCAGTCAGGATGTTGCATTCCTTTTTGGTGAGTTTCCCAGCCTGTATAGGAACTCCAAGATATCTGAAGGGCATGCTACCCTCAACAAACCCAGTGACTTGCTGGATGTCATTTTTAAGCTCTTGTGTAACTCCATTGAAGTACACCTCTGATTTAGTATTATTCATGACCAACCCAGAAGCCTTAGAGAATGAGGAGAAAGCTCTAATCATCAGCATAATAGAGTGAGTATTGCCCTTACAAAATATTAGTAAGTCATCTGCAAACATTAAGTGATTCAACTTGATGCCCTTGCATAGAGGGTGGTATTGGAAAGGCCATCTGTCAGTAGCATAATTTATCATTCTAGTGAGGTATTCCATGCACATTGTGAAAATAAGAGGAGATATAGGGTCTCCTTGTCTGAGTCCTCTCCTTCCTTTGAAGTAACCAAAAGAGCTACCATTTAGACACAGGGAGAAAGATGTAGATTGCACACAAGTCATGACTCTTTGAGTAAAATGTTCAGGGAATCCCATTTTCTGAAATAATTGCTCCACAAATCCCCATTCAACAGTGTCATAAGCCTTTTGCAAGTCAATTTTGAAGAGACACCTAGGTGATACTGCCTTCCTGTTGTATAGCTTCACTATGTCTTGGCAAATAAGAACATTCTCAATTATAGATCTTCCCTTGATGAATGCCCCTTGGTTTGCACTGATAAGGTCAGGAAGTACCAAGGATAATCTATTGCACAATAGTTTAGAAATCACTTTGTAGATCATATTGCAGCAAGCTATAGGTCTAAATTGCTTAACAGAGGTAGGTCTATCACATTTTGGGATCAAAGTGATATTAGTAGCATTTATCTGGTTAAGCAATTTACCTGTGTGAAAGAAATCTTTGATGGCTGCACATATATCCCCTCCAACAATTTCCCAGCTATCTTTAAAAAATCCACTAGTAAAACCATCAGGTCCAGGAGATTTATCAATGGGAGTCTCAAAAAATATCTGCTTTATTTCCTGATTAGTTATGGGAGTATTCAGGATATCAACATGTGCTGGAGTACAACAATTCCCAACCTGAATAACCTGGTTTCTAACCCTCTCAGTAGGTTTGTGAGTGCCTAACAGTTGAGTATAGTACTCAAGAAATGCATTCTGAATGCTCTGACTGTCCTTGCACATAACACCATTTTGATCCTCAATTTGTATAATCTTATTTTGATTGCATCTCCTTCTGATGACTCCATGGAAATATGCAGAGTTGCTATCCCCATGCTCAGTCCATTTTACCTTTGCTTTCTGCAATAGAAAACTGTCCCTTGCCTCTGTTAGTCTCCTCAAAGAGTCAGCAATTTTAATTTCCTGTTGGATCAGATCAGTATGCTGTGGATCTTGATATAACTTCGTTTGCACTGCATACAACTCCTTCTCTGCCAGTACAGTAGCATTTTCTATATCAGAAAAGCACTCTTTGTTTATGTCTTTTAACACAGGCTTCAGAGCTTTCAATTTTTTCACAACACAAAACATTTTATGCCCAGGTATCTCTTGCTGCCATACCATTTGGACTTTTGGAGAAAAAGATGGAGCTTTACCCCACATGTTGAAGTACTTGAAGCTGGCCCTCTTCATGCTTCCTATCTGAGTATGACTAACAATACATGGACTGTGATCAAACAGTCCAGCAGGATGAAAGTGAGCATTCATATCAGGAAATAAATCTCCCCATTCTTGATTTATCAGGAACCTATCAAATCTACTATACACTCTTGTCTGAGGCTCTTGCTTATTAGTCCAGGTATAGTAAGCACCAGTTGCAGGTATATCAATCATGCCACAAGCTGCTATACACTCAAGAAAATCATCCATATCACTTTGCTTGGTTTGTCCACCCAATCTTTCAGCAGGATTTACCACTGTATTAAAGTCCCCTGCCCAAGCCCATGGACCTGAACACTGAGTCTGAAGCTGTTCCAAATGCTGCCATAATACTTTCCTTTCTTGTCCATCATTAAAAGCATATATCATAGTCAAATGAAAGGACTGCAGGGTAATTCTAGATGTAACCTTAGCATGAATGAATTGTGCATCATAGGCTTGCACTTGCACATCAAATAAACTAGGTCTCCATAAAAGCCAAACTCTTCCTCCCTTATGATAGTTACTATTGGTAGTAACACTCCATCCGTCCAGCATAGTTGAGGAGATATTATGAATATTCTTACTATTTATTTTGGTTTCCAGGAAACCAAATAACCCTACATTATTATTGTGAATAAACCATTTAATAAACTTTTGCTTATTTACATTATTCAACCCTCGCACATTCCAAAAGCCTAGATTATGCATTATTATCAGGGGGTTCAGGAGTTAGGTTACCAATTTGTGCACTCCCTTTTTCTGGGGTTATTTCATTTATAGCAGCTGTCTGACTGATAGGAACAGGAGAGCTAATCACCACAGTGGCACTAGTGCTTCCTTTCTCCATAATCTGGACAGGAGGTCTATCAATCTTTGCCTGTTCTTGAGGCTGCTGAACAATCTTAAGTTTCACCGGTTTCCAAACTTGTTGAATTTGCAGTGGCTTCTTACCAGTGGGTGGAGCATTCTTTCTGCAGTTCTGGCTCTCATGACCAATGCCCTTACATTTACTGCATAAAGAAGGCTTCCATTCATATTCTATGTTCAAAGCTATCATCTTCCCCTCTTCATCAAGAAATTTCACTTTGTTAGGGAATTTTTTTCCAACAGTTAACTCCACCATTACCCTGGCAAATCCCAGTCTGGTCTTATCTGTGGTAGCCTGATCTGCTTTCTGATATTTTCCTACCAGTCCAGCTATAACAGGCAGGCACTTACCCCAGAAACGCAGAGGCAGTTCATGAATTCTGATCCATGCAGGGACATTTTTGACATCTTCCTTTGTAAGTTCCACATTCTCAGTCCATGGCCTCACTATCGAGGTTTATTGTCAAACATAAAGTGTCCAAATTGAGAACATCATCCTTATCCTTTGCTTCCTTAAACCTGACAAGAAAAACTCCATTTGGCATAAACGAGACTTTATCAATGTTATGCTTGTGCCAAATTCTACGTATATAACCATCCAGAACTTCCCAAGGAGGGTTAGCACCCAACACAAAGCAATATACTGCTTTATTCCAATATTCAATCTCATCATGAGTGTCCTCCTTTGTGAACTGGACTAGGTTACTATCGTTCTCATCATCCTCTTCCTCTAGTACTGTTTTCTTTCCTCGCTTGGTAATCCATAGGTTGTTTTCAACCACTGGTTCCTCGTCATCATCATCAAAGGACAGTCCAGGGATTCCATGCACCTCTTGTGTGCTTGCTGTTTTAGTAACATCATTCTCAGACGGCCCCTTCTTCCTCAATTCCTGAATTGTAATACTACTTTTTCCACCAGATTTCACCTTAGTAATCCTACTAACATGCTTGGATTTCGTTTTGTTTGATGAATTACGTGCCATAATGGTGAAATTAAGCAGAAAATTGATGCCCTAGTTGATGTCTGCGTAGGGTTTCTCTAGGGTTTCTCTTCATTCTTTTTTTTGTCTTAAAAGGTTAGCTTAGAGCTTGCAAAGCTCACCCACGATTTCCCTTTAATCACTCGATCGAGAAGAGGTAGCTCTCGATCGAGCAAATGGGCTCTCGATCGAATAGAAATAGTTCTCGATCGAGCACTTCTCAGCGCGTAATTCCTGCTTCGCGCACTGAACTTCAAACGGCTGCCATTCCTTCGCTACTTGGACAAATAGGGCGTGGTTGGTGGCGTTGGAAAGCTAAGAGGATAAGCTTTCACCTCCAACTGGAATCACCTTAATAACTGTTGTAAAACTCAAGATATGGCTCTTACAGGCAGGAACTAGCAAATTGAAGCACTCTCTTGGCTCGCCTAACTTCCTTACTCCAATGCGCATCTCAAAATAGCACTTTCCAAGCTCCGACTCAACTCATCTCCTAAATGCATGTGTAGGGTCATGTTTTAGGCTTGATTCCGCATCTCTAAGCTCATTCCTGCAATTAATACAAGAACTTCCAAAGTATGCAATTCGGGGCATATTCGTAGCAAATAACTACTAAAATAGCATAAAGATGCGTGCAAGAATAGACTAAAAAGACTATATAAAATGCATGTATCAAATCTGCCCAAACCAAACCTTTACTCGTCCTCGAGTAAACTAAAATGCAACTAATGGAACGGAAAAGATAACTCAGAGCTAGCTACAAATGCCCACTTAAGCCAATTTAATGCAAGCAAACTAACATTTATAGCAAACAGTCAAATGCAAACGAGTTGTAAGATGTTTATAATAAAGCTGAACCGTCGACCTTGCAAGACCTTTAATAATGGACTCTCACGGGTCACTCTTCTCTCATGAAGCAAAGGGTGAACATATATATGTAAAAGAGAGAAAGAGGAATAGTCGCTCACCTAGACTACGACCCACATAAACATGCATGCAACTAATATGATAGACAATTCTAGTTACCGTACACACATTCCAACCAAACGAGGTCCTGTCACAGCCGAGGGCTTACAAAAAATATGGTAAAGTGAGGCAATGGGTAGGAAAAGGCAAAACATTTATGAGAATGTAGAGGTATAGGTGATCAAGCTAGTACCTAAACAAACCATATGACAACATCCATTTCCAACTCAATTATAGAATAAAGCACATGCCCTTTATTTGGCATAAAATCTCACCAAACCGAACTGAAAATACTCCTCAAATGATATAGATAAAGCATAGGAGCGAAACCGTCAACAATACAAACTCTTCTTTTTTTTTTCGAACTTTCTTTTTCTATTTCTATTTTTTCGGTTTCTCTTTCCTTTTTTTTTTCGAATTTTTTCATTTTTAACGTTTTTTTTTTCTCATCAACCTCCTTTTCTTCATAAATTACCAACTCCAAATCAGCAGAATACGCGCCAAGATTTGATACAATAAACAGTATACCGCAGAACAATCTAAACAAGCTTGACAAGGCAGGCTAAATTTGGGATGTAGTTAAGGGTCAACAGGCAAATTTGGCTAATGTGGAGTTTGTGGGTAAAAATGAAAGAAAGGGAAATTGTAAGCACCTCCCTGCATGTGACACCAACCACTAACCCGAATGTATGTAGGCAAAAAGCAATTGAATTTCATATACGTGCAAATTAATGATACATGATATGCAAGGAGTAACTACTCACAATCCTACATGAAACTGGTCATAAATGACACCAGTTTATAAGGCTCTAAATCTCAGAATTTATAAGTAGGTTACCAAAATTTCAGGTCAAGTCTATATGTTCAGCTAAATTAAACATTAACTCGTAGATTATGCAAAAGATAAAGCTAAAAGAATAATAGTTCAATGCAAGGCCTAAGCAAAAAGACAAACGCAGTGCAATTTCATCATTGAAATCTACCGTTCCGACTCAACCTATATGCTAAAATAAACGTGAAATTTTTTTGAATTTTTGAATTTTTCTAATTTTTAGGGAATTTTATGCATTTAAACAAAAATAAACAACAATGCAAACATAAATAAAACGTGATAACAGAAATGCATTAAAAACAATATGCAGACATAGATATGGATGCATAACCTCCCCAAACCAAACTGTACAATGCCCCCATTGTACCAAAACATGGAAAGGCAATGCAAACTGAAGGAGAAAGAGAGTAAATGCGGAAAACTCACAAGATAGTGCGAATAAAGGGACCTCCCCAAACCGACCATAAAATGGGAGGTTGCTAAGGGCCCGGAATACCGTCTCAGGAAGCTAATCCAAGTCAACACGTGAAAGGGCATCCAAAATCAGCTCGATCGAAGAGAATTGTGGTCGATCGAGCTGATTTCTCATCTTGCAGGTGGTCGATCGAGTAGATGAAATGCTCGATCGAATGGATTTGGCAGCACAAGTGCTCGATCGAGTACAAAAAGTACTCGATCGAGTGATCCGCATCGTATTCCTGCATAATGCAATGAAAAACAGCCCGCAACTGACAAAAAAAAAACAACCATACTGAGATAGTCTATGGTATAAAACCATTTATTACAACTGAAAGTAAATAAAAATGCAAAATAAAATCGCCGGGTTGCCTCCCGGGTAGCGCTAACCTTCGATCAGTCCCAACTCGACCTTCTTTTTCTTCGAGCCTCTATAATTAATCACAATCAAAACAGCTCAAAGCGCGCAGCAACCTGTCAAATAGCTGCACATGTGCTACACAACAGCATAAGTAGCACCAAAGTGGAATCAAGAAATAGGAAATGAAATTAAACAACCGTTTGAGTCTAACAAATTTCCTTTGAGAGCTCCTAAATTTATCCACATAATAAAGGATCGCGGGAGCAACTGTCAATATATAAGGGTCCCGATTCAGATTAGCAATTTTGAGATGACATGTACGGTGAGAATTTGCTAATTTAATCGTCCACTTGAGAGGGGGTATAGCTTTAAAAGAAATTGCGCAAGTCAAACGAGGCAAAATACTATTAGAACAAACAATAATAAAATTATCGTTTACTACCTCAGATTGGTCGCTCTCAATGACGGAATCATAGGTAAAAGAGTTTATTACCTCTTCCGTGCTAGGAGCAATTACCGACTCACTTGTCCTCTCGCCGCCCTCGGTGGAATTCAGCCCATACATCTCGGCTTCAAGTGTATCCAACTCGGCTTTGAATAAGGGGTATTCACCAGAAACCGTCATCATCGTCAAAATCATCGTCTAAAACGAACCCAAGCAACATAAAGATTTGCTCTCGCTGGCCAAATCAGTCGATCGAGTAGAATTCTTACTCGATCGACTACTTCCCTCCCGCAGTTCACTCGATCGAGTAACAAAATCACTCGATCGAGAGCTATCCTCATGCATTCCACTCGATCGAGTAAAAATACTACTCGATCGAGGGCTTCCTTCTGAAATTTCACTCGATCGACTACTTTTAGTCACTCGATCGAGTGATTCTTCCTGCATAGGGCTGAAATCTTCGCGTGGGGCAGTGAAATACGATAGGAACTCGTCGTCCGAGTCATAGAAGTCATCCTCATCATTGGGCAGCACGGTTTCCTCAGGAGAAAAGCGCTCTCAGCAAGATAAACCTCTTCTTCTTGCATCTCAGCTGCTAACTGAGCAATGTCAGTTTTGAGCTTAAGGAGTCGAGCGTCCATATTCTTATTGCTCTCTTGCATTTGTGATACAAGCGTCACCATTGAATATGTCCACTCCGCGATCTCTCCTATCTCCATCTCAGCTGCTAACTGAGCAACTACAGACCCGAGCTTATCAACTCGCGAGGAGAATTGTCTATCATGATCTTGTTGAGCTTGCATTTGAGATGCAATTGTCTCCATTAAAGATTTCAGCTCCGCAAATTCTTCTTCTTGTATATCGGGAAGATCTTGTTGCGGTGGCCATTGATAGGGTGGATGTGGCGGCACAACTACAGCTGCATTGTGCTCAAGAAGACCACATCCCCAAGATTTCTTCCTTTCCCAACTAGCGGGTTTTTCGGCTTGGGCTTCAAACCGAGCAATTAGTCGGAGACGGATGTCATCTTGGCAAGAGGGATCGAAGGTACTCAAGCCTTCCCTTCGATAATCTCCCTCGTGCTTTGTCTAATAAACCTGTGGGCCTATCAAAACAGCACTAAAGAAAAAGATAAGAACGGCCTCAAGGTACTTAGTCTTCCCTTGAGGCGAAAAGACAAACAAAATAAAACAGATAAAAAGCGTCGCCTCCCCGGCAACGGCGCCAAAATTTGATACTATCGTTTTATACCAAAAATAAATACCTAAGTTACTACTAACAGAAGTCAGCGGTAAGTAGGGTCGATCTCCACAGGGAGGCTAAGTTGCTATCTATTTGTTTAATTCGGTCTGTCAGGGTGTCACAGAAATGGGGGTTGAATTGATTGTGAACTAACTAAACTACTGAAACTAGAGGCAAGAGAAGGGAATAAAGTTTGTAAAGGGGATGCTGCTTCTATCATGGTGTTGCTAAGAGCTTATGCTTCCTTTTCTGCTGCTTCTGGTTTAAAGATGAATGCTCAGAAATCTAATGCCTACTTTAATGGGGTAGGAAATCAGCTCAAGAGAGATATTCTGAGTGTTTCTGGTTTTCAGGAAGGCACTCTTCCCTTCAAATATCTAGGAGTGCCTATTACAGCAGGAAGATTAAAGAAGAGAGATTGTTCTGTGCTTATTGATAAAATTGTTGAAAGAATAAGAAGCTTAGGAGCTAAGAAGCTTTCTTATGCAGGCAGGTTGGTTTTAGTCACTTCTGTTCTCTCTACCTTATATAATTACTGGGCAGCTATGTTCATATTGCCAAAAGGGGTGTTGGATAGAGTTGACGCAATCTGCAGGAATTTTCTTTGGGAAGGGAGTACTCAGTACTCTAAAGCTCCCAGAATAGCTTGGACAAATGTGTGTGTGCCAAAGAAGGAAGGAGGGTTAGGCCTTAAGCAAAGTGTGGTTTGGAATGCTTCTTTAGTTGGGAAGCTTGTATGGTGGATTGTTGCTAAGCAGGATACACTTTGGGTCCAATGGATACATCATGTTTATTTAAAAGGGCAGTCTTTCCTCTCTTACTCCCCTCATTCTGATACTAGTTGGTATTGGAAGAAAATCTGCAAGGTAAAAGAGATGTTGATAGACTGTTTTGAGGATACTGTTTGGAAGATAAGGCCTGAGGGATTCACTGTTAAAAGTTGCTACAATTGGTTGAGAAACAAGCATGAGGATGTCTGGTGGTGCAAGACCATTTGGAGTAATCTGGGTGCCCCCAAGCACGCTTTTGTTGCTTGGCTTATCACCAATAATGCCTTAATGCTTAAGAGTAAATTGTTTCAGCTGCACATTGCTCCTGATAACCTCTGTTGCATCTGTCAGTTACAGGAAGAAAATCATGTGCACTTATTTCATCAATGTGTGTATTGTGCTCAGATTCTGCAAGGGGTAGGTCAGTGGCTTCATTCTGATCTTACTCAGTCTGATATTTTGATGAAAGTTACAAGAAGTAGATGGGGTAGACTCCGGAAGAGTATTTGCTGTGCTGCTGTCTTTCATTGCTGGTATGGGGTCTGGTTGCAGAGGAATCAGGCTAGATTACATCATTGCATAGTGTTGCCTGCTGTTGTTATTGCTCAAGTTCAACAGGCTCTTAGAATTCGTTATTGTCTTTATAAATCTTGTAATGTGTCGAGAAAGGATAGAGCTTGGTTGATTAGAGTGCAATTAGAGTCTCATTAGCACTTTAGTGTCAACATGCTCCTATCTGAAAAAATCTCTTGTAATGCTTGTTCTTTTAATGAAAGCTTACCCTTTAGCAAAAAAAAAAGAAGGGAATAAAGGAAATTAAAAAAGAGAAAGGAAGTACGCTAGGAGTCGGTCTACCGTGGCAGCTATCAGATCTATAATATCGGGAATACTAAGGCGATTAGACTATTGATAAGAAGAGCTATGGTCGTCACCTTTCGGTCCTTAAACCGCCCTAGAGCGTAAACAGCTTAACTTTCGCCCTCACTGCAATACCCTATTGTAATTAAGCAAGCCTTCCTTTCCAATCTTTCGATCTAGGTCGGGGTTAACTAAATTTATGGTCTCCTGCATGCATTCATTCAACCGGATAACAATTATATTGCCTAATACAATTCCTATCGCAAGACTAATCTATATAAGTCAATTAAAACATCGCTACCACGGCTTCCCTAATCCTAACATACTAAGGGGATTTAGCTAGACATAATTAAAGGGGAAACGAGAAATAAAGAAGAAGAAATAATAAACATTAAATAAATTAAAGAGAGAAAAGGGAAAAGGAATTACTTGAAATTAATCCTAAATTAAAGGAACAAAGAGCAAAAGTAGCAGTGACAAAGTGTTAGATGATAGAAAGAGAAGAGAAGAGAGCACAAAATGTCGTCCTAACTTTCCTATTTATAAGAAAATAGGATTTATTAACCTAATTGCGGAAAATAAAGCTTAAAAGCCCAAATTTCGTCAAGGATTGTTGCTCGATCGAGCACTTAAGGCTCTCGATCGAGTGATATTCCTTAGCATTCCTCTCGATCGAGAACAATTCCTCTCGATCGAGGACTTCTTTCCCTTTAATCACTCGATCGAGAAGAGGTAGCTCTCGATCGAGCAAATGGGCTCTCGATCGAATAGAAATAGTTCTCGATCGAGCACTTCTCAGCGCGTAAATCCTGCTTCGCGCACTGAACTTCAAACGGCTGCCATTCCTTCGTTACTTGGACAAATAGGGCGTGGTTGGTGGCGTTGGAAAGTTAAGAGGATAAGCTTTCCCCTCCAACTGGAATCACCTTAATAACTGTTGTAGAACTCGAGATATGGCTCTTACAGGCAGGAACTAGCAAATTGAAGCACTCTCTTGGCTCGCCTAACTTCCTTACTCCAATGCGCATCTCAAAATAGCACTTTCCAAGCTCCGACTCAACTCATCTCCTAAATGCATGTGTAGGGACATGTTTTAGGCTTGATTCCGCATCTTTAAGCTCATTCCTGCAATAAATACAAGAACTTCCAAAGTATGCAATTCGGGGCATATTCGTAGCAAATAACTACTAAAATAGCATAAAGATGCGTGCAAGAATAGACTAAAAAGACTATATAAAATACACGTATCAAGAGTATCATGCTAACTGTGGTTTTGGGTTACAGAGAAAATGCATTTCAAGGGTCACGGGTAAAATATGAGTCAAAATATATATCATTTTTAAGGTTCACGGGTCAAAATACGGATTATTGTTAAGAGTGACGGGTTAAAATACGGGTCAAAGTATCATGTCATGAAACTCGTAACTTCTTTTATAAAGGTTATTTCTTATCTATCCCTTAGAAAATCAATTATTGGATTTTCAGTGCCTTCAGGAGAGGAGATTCTTGCATCTTTTCACGAGATCCTTAAGTTGAGTTAATAAGCACATATCGTCTCTTATTTCCATAAGCAATAAAATTTTCTTAAGAATTAGATTAGCAAAGATGAGATTAATATTACGGTACTTGATTTATATTCCACGTAATTGCTCAACACAATTAAAGTATGCTAATTTTGTTGATATATACAGCGTGATTTTTTTTCAAATGACATTATTTTTATGTACAATATCTTACTAAAATTCATAATTAAATTCAAAATTTCAATTATAACTTGATACAAAAATTAATCATGTAATAGTTTGTAAAAATTACTCCCTCCTTTTAAATGCATTTCATACTCCGTATATTCACTATACGTTTTTTAGTAATAACAAAATTCGAAATTTCTACTGCTAATATTCTGACAGGGAATGGCAAGAGACGGGTTCTGAGGTAAAGTGGAAAACTCGGGTTCTTATACTGAATGTCTTTTTTTATCAGGTCTGGATGCAAATAAATAATGTCAGGATGAATGCTATTTTGCTAAGACCTGAAATGGTTGTTAAGAATATCAAAGAAGAAGTCAAGCGAGGTTTAAGTTCAAAGCTGATCAACTTGTGAATAAGAAGGATATAGATTGGTTAAGGAAATTAGGAATGTAATATTTTTGTATGATCATTCACAATGAGCGTCATCTGTATTGTGGTAGAAACATTAGCCTGTAATTAACTCCTTATCTTATCAATATACCTCACATTTTGCCAAAAACAAATACACTGATATTATTGTGAGGTAGTTGAGTTTTTGGAAACTTTGTTTTTAAATTTAACCAAACATCCATAATTCAATTACTTACTTATAATCATTGTCCGAAAAGTGGTAAGAGAAGAACACAGCGAAACAGGCGGTAATGATCTTCTATTCCACTTTTATATCTTATTATATATGTCACTTCTGTTACTTTTTACACATCATTTGTCACAAAATAAAATATCACAACAAATATGTTAATTTATTAATGTAACAGATGATATTACTGTGAAACAGGATATTTCAACATATTACAAGTTCCAAAATAATCATCCTATAAAGTATAAATGATGAGAAAATGGAGGGTGGATTAGCATAATCCCATGTGGGGCAACTAATACTTCACAGGCATGGATACTTAATAACATGGGCACCATTACGGCAATTGACATGATAATTAATAATTAGAAAGTTTAATAAAAATAATAGTAGTATCAAATTGTACCACAGTAAGCCAATAATAAGGAGTATTAAAATCATCAACAACTACCGTGCACATTGCCTCTTCCACTAATCCACTTATAAGGGGGTAAAAAGGTTTTGTGGATAAAAAGCAAAGCATGCGATTGTTTATGAATAATCTATAATACTCCCTCCGTCTAAATCATTGGTTATCTATTCATTTTGGTATGAAGACTAAAAAATGAAAAAAAAATAAGAGAAAAGTAATGATAAATTAATATATTTTCTCACAGGTTAACTTGCCCATTTCTAATGTTCACTTGTCCATTTAGGTACAACTTATTAAAAATGGAAATAGATAACAATTGAGTAATACACCCAAAAAGAAAATAGATAACAATTGACTGGAAATGAGGGAGTAATAATGAAAATTTTTAACTGTATATATTTATGATTTAAAATAAGTGTTGATTTTCTGAGAGACGTCTCCTAATAAATTTATTGACAGGTCAATTATAAATGCACAGAAAAATGGAACAAAAAATAGTAAAATATGTACATATACTATTAAAATGGAGTACTAATAAAATTAGTTACAATATATGATAAAATACGTATAAATATTGACAGGGCAGTCGTATACCTATAAAAAATAACCAACTGGCTCTAACTAATATAGCTAGGGAAGTCGGGTCGATCTCCACAGGGAGATGGGAAAATGTCAACTTTGTCTAAATTCGTGATGTGAACATTATTTGCGCACATTTAGTCCCCTAATTGAGCCTATTTTGCATACTATTATAACATTCTATGGCCATTTTATCCGTCAAAACCTTCCTATTTGCTTCTCTATCGCATTTCATATGTTTTGTAGAAAATGAGACAATAAGGCGGAAATTCCCGTTTTTCGTGCATATTCGGAAGCTATTTGACGATGTTTGATGAACTAGTATGAAGAGGAAGCAAGAACTAAAGACCAATCCCATAAGAATAAAAGGAAAGTGAAGAAATAAGACGCTGTCAAAGAAGACGAGCGGATTCCCACGAACCCGCCCGTTTGCAGTGACAACCCGTGCGTCCCAGCATCAAGACGTCCGGATCCAGAGAATCCGAGCGGATCCCCATGAAAACGCCCGGGCACCACCTCAACAATCCGCCCGTCTTCCCCCTCGGACGCCCGGATTCCCTTACAGCAAATTTTCCTTTCTTCAAGCTCCGTGAAAGATGCCCATCCTTCGAAAAATACCGGCGTTTCCCTGCTTAAAACTCAAAAGTGTAATTACTAATTTAGCCTTCGTTAACCTAATGAATCCTTACTATAAATACCCCACTTGTAAATAATCAAGGGGGATCCGATCACCAAGTTTTATTAGACTATAATCAAGTTTTCCTAGATTAAATCAAACTTTCTTAGATTAGATTAGGAGTAGATTAGAATAGATTACTCTTCAATCTTTCCACAAATTACACTTTAATCTCTCCTTAATTATTGTTCAAGTTCATTATTCAAGTTTGTTACTTTTGGGTAATTGAAGATTATTGGGTTATTATTGGAGGATTGACAACCCTTCATCAATCAATCAAGTTTCTTCTATTATTCTTTGCTTTATTATTTGGATCACCTCAAGTTTGGTATAATTCCTTTACCCTTTAATCTTAATTGTTCATTTCTTCATTCTATTATCATGTTTATACTTGTTGTGATGTTTGACACCATTAATGACATGTTTCCCATGATAATGAGTGAGTAGTCTTTTAGCTAGAATTAGTGGGTAATTAGGGGAAACCAACATGGGATTGATTCATGCTTAATCTAATATGTTCACATGATTAAATTGCTTGCTTGTTGTGATGTCAACTTTATGCACATGTTATGTTTGATGAAATGCTAAGCCTATGAATCCTTGCATTTACAACCATCTCTTATCTACTCAACTTGACTTGTAAGATATAAACCAACTCGAGTCTTGTTAGACCATGCATAGAAGTTGAATAGGAGGAAAGTAAGTCGACTTGTAGGTGTTGTACAATCTAATCGATTCGGCTCCGGGACCCAACCCTTCCTATGAACCGTAAGACATAAACCAACTCGGTTCCCCCACAACACTAATTGCTTGCATATAATTGTAAGCATGTTTGTATGATTAAAACCATGAATCCCCTATGACCCCATGATATCCTAGCATTTTTAATCATTTGTTTACATCCTTCCTTTTATTGCTTGTTTTACCTTATTGTTTGCATTAGTCTAGACACAACTACAAACCCAAACAAATTGTGACACTAGCATAAATTGAGATAGATAGACTTAGAACCCAAAGCACACCGTCCCATGGATCGACCTCGACTTACCGCTAACTAGTTGTTTGTTGAGTATTATAAATGTGTTTTGATTGGGCGTACAACGACACGGCCACGTCAAAAATGGCGCCGTTGCCGGGGATGGTGCTATGTGATTAAGTTCTTACTTGTTTGTCTATTTTGATTTTGCTTTCACCTTGAGGAACTTGTTCCTCAAGGATTGTTCTTACCGTTTTGTGTAGTTTCCATGCTTGTAGTTGTTTCCTTGTCTTAGCTATGATGGCTCAAGACTTGACATATGGAGTATGTGGTGGATTCTTTGAGTATGACTATGGGTATGGGGAGTTTGAGGAGCAAGTCAACACAAACCTACCTTACTATTTGTACAATGAAAATCCTAACCACTACCCTAACTTTTCCCAAAAAAATCACCACATCCAATATCAACAACAACCACCCACCCAATACCCACTTCATAATGAGTTTCAATTGCCACAATACAACCACTTTCACACTTACCCACAACAAGAAAATGAACCCATTCAAAATGTGATTCTCCAAATGATGGGAGATCAACAAAACTTCTTCAAACAAATGCTAGAAGAGAGCCAAAAGAGAGATAATGTCCTTCAAGGCATTGTTGCCCAAGGTGAGGAATTGGAGATTCAAATTGCCCAAATGAAAGAATCCCAAGTAATCACTCCCCACCGTTCTTTGGACATTAAACATGAATGCGAATTTGAAGTAGTAACTTTTGACATGGAGAATGAAGAGTGGGAAGAGCCAATCTCCTTAAGGTCTTGTGACTATGAAAGTGTTGTGTTCGATAAGGAAGACATGAGGTTGAGTAAGCAAAGTACTCTTAGCCTTTGTGAGTATGAGGGTGTGTCCTTTGAAGTGAATGTAGAGACATTGGAGAAAGAGTTAAATGAAGCCCCCCATCTATGATTCGTATGAAGATAGCAACAATGATGATGAGCCTAGAGGATGGACTCATAATATCACCTTGCTTGAGGAGCCTATCCTTGAGACATTTGAGATACCCTATCATGAAGAAGAGCGTCCTTCCCCTATTCCTTATGAAGACCACTTGACACCTATCATGGAGCCAATGATCATTGAAGAGGATATGGTGGACCTTCTTCAAAAGGTTAAGGCATCATACAATAGCTACTTGGTGGAAAAGCTCAAAGAGAAACTTGCATGTGAAGCCACTTGTGGAAATTTGGCATCCACAATGCCAACTTCTAAGGAGCTCGATCATCAATGTTATGAAAATTCTCCTTCTATCTTGGAAGGATTGAATAATCAAAATACTATCATCATCAAAAAAAGTAAAGGAGAAGGTGGTAAGTGGAAGTCTCCGGGCGAATATGAACCATACTTCATGCCTAGTATTGACAAGAATCATGGGCTTGTTTATTGGCAACATTGGGAAAGCTCTAGTGCCAAGGACAAAGCAAAAGGAAAAAGAACATTTTACAAGCTTCCTTGGCCAAATTTCATGTTCAAATGGAGCAGCCCATATTTGTGCCTATTTGGAGCTTGTTCACAAGCTTTTGATCTCTTATTAAGAGCCTTGAGCTCTATGGATAAGAACTTCTACAATTTAGACTAGTTTGGTGGAGTCTTATCTCAAACCACCATTTGTATGATATTTCTTAGACCCTTTTACTTTGTATAAAATTGTACATTATAGCATTTGCATTTGATTTCTTGCACGAGAGTGATGAGAGAGAGAGTCATCTTACATTTTTATTGAGCACATTGTAGAATAGGATGAGGAGGAATAGCAAATCAGTGAAAGGGTACGATATTGCAAGGAAAAGAAAGAAAAAGAAGAAAGGAAGCAAAAGACGCCCGTCTCGAAGCCTGGACGCCCGTCCGGGACCCCCGTCGCATAACTGGTTGATGCTGTCTCAGAACTCGGGCGGTTTCAACACAAGACGCCCGGCTTGAGAAAAGACGTTCGTATTCTTCACGGGACGCCCGTCCTAAATGTCATCTGAAGCGAGATTTTGAGCTGCCTGGAAAACCGAGCGGATTTTTGAAAATCTGCCCGTCCCGAGCAAGACGCCCGTCCTAACTGAGAAGACGCCCGTCTTTTTCCTGCTCTCAGCTTAGCAGAATCCTTGCATTAGAATCCGCCCGGATTTGTGAGAAGACGCCCGTCTTCTAAAATCACGAGACGCCCGTCCCGCAGCTAAGACGCTCGGATTGTCCTCTTTTTCTTAGATAAATCGGGCAGGCCCCACCCTTATCCGCCCGGATTCCCCCTTCTTCTATAAAATCACCCCTTTCCTCCTTCATTTCCACACCTTATCAAACCCTAAAACACTCATCTCCTTTCTCAAAAACACTCCCCTCACATCAAAAGCCAACCAACCCCCATTTCCTCAACTCTAAAATGATGAACCTCAAAGGCAAGGCCAAGAAGTTGGTTGAATCTACCGGAAGAAAGCGCAAGGGATCATCCTCCTCAACTCCGCGAGAGATAGTGCCACAAAGAAGCGTCCATCCCTTAGTGAGAGGAGGGATCGAACAACTTGAGTACTTCCAAGAGGTGCTTTTTGAATCCGATGACCACCGCAAGAACTTTGTCAAATTGCTAGGTAAGAACTACGAACCCACTCAATTCGTAGATACTAGGGTGTTGGAAATCCTTAAGATAAGGTACCCTACCGAGATGTTCTTTGATGGCCTTGGGCTTGGAAAACTTTTCCATGCCCATGAGGAGACATACCTTAGTCTCACGCTTGAATTTTTGAGTAGCCTTCACATTGTAACAAACACTAGGACCAATGTGGGCATGGAGTTTAGGTTGTGCAACCTAGACCATCATCTTTCACTTGATGAATTTGCCTACATTTTCGGTCTTGATGTGCCCGCCAACTTTACCGATAAACCCGATAATTTCGATGTGGACCTACTTTGGAGGGCTATTTCCGGGAGGAATTTTACCGGTTTAAAGCAATGCTATACCTTCGCCTTCCAACATCTGGTGATTCGGTTCACCGAGCGCTTTGTGGCCGGTACCATCAATGGGAGGTACGAACAAGATAGGTGTACTCTCATTGATTTAACCTTTCTTGAGTCCTATTTGAATGTTCGAGGGACGAGGCGTTATAACTTCAATACGCCACTTGAGATACTTACAAGGTTCAATGATTTTGCTCAAGGGACCACCCAACTCAAGACCATCGTAATGGGAGGTCTAATTACTATTTTGGCCAACTATCTTTGCCCCGGGTTCAATGCCCAAGGGACCTATACTCCTCTTGAGGGGAGGACTTTGATTGATGAGCACACCATCTTCACTCATCACCGGTGATGTAATTACACTCAAGACGGGAGTGTAGAGTGGTACACCAAAGGATGTACTCCAATCATCCTAGAAGGTTGGAAGATACCGGGCATTGACCCAAGATTGAGCCCATACTCGCCCCCACCAAGCTACCTCCTTGATATCCAAATTCTTGACAATCCCCCTCAAGGGGAAGAGCCACCCCGCCAAATACCTCGTGGAGGACTGGCGAGGCCTATTCGCCCACCTTCCTTTGTGCCTATCCCACCATACCCTATCCCTCATACCAAATTTGAGTCGGAAATCCTCAATGCCCCGGGTATTAATGATTTGATGGCACTCATGAATAGAGTGGACCTCGGGGTACATGAAGGGAGGGTCGACAACTACTTGGCCCTTTATCCCCAATACTATAACATGGCTCAACAAGGGTATGTTGACCATAATGGCCCTTTACCCAAATGGGCCCAACCGGAACTCTTGTTCCCTAATCAAGGGAGTCAAGCTTGGGATCGCCAAGGTGGAGGATACTCGGGTCAAGGAGGAGAATTTGACCAAGGAGGGTATTGGGGCCAAGCAAGCGGGTATGACCAAGCCAGGAGTTCTCATTGATACGGCTATGATCAAGATAAGGATGACGAGTGAAAGAGGCCTAACTCACCACCCCCATTTGTATGATACCCATCTCTCCCTCTCTCTTTTGTATATACATTGCATTTAGTGTAGTTCTCACACGCATTTGTATCATACTTCAATTGCATTAGTTAGTTCATATAGTATAGTTGCATTGTAATATATCTCACATGATTCATGTAAATAGTTGCATATAGACTAGAATTCATGCATAATCACTAATGACCAAACCTATTCCTTTTCCATACTAGAAATAGTGTTTAAATCGATTTGGGGATGTTTGATCATAGGTGACCATAGCTTAACAGAAATCATGCATCATATAGTATAGTTTAGATTGCATTCATTTGTTATATATGTCATACAGAATTGCATTTAGTTAGAGCATGCATTCATTCATATCATATCATTGCATTTGCACTTCAATTTCCATAAAATCAAAAATTCAAAAACATGTATTTCCTTTTTATTCCTACTCCTACTTGTACATTGAGGAAAATGTCCAAAATAAAGTGGGGGATGGGAATTTATATTCATATTCCAAAAAAAAAACATAAAAATTGAAAAAATTTCAAAAAAAATCACAAAAATATGTCTTTTAATTTCATAAAAACAAAAACCATAAAAATTTGAAAAATTGAAAAATCCAAAAAAAGCAAGTTCATTTCCTTTGTAGTGTAGTCTTGTATATATTGTTGTATATATTGTGTTTATTCTATCCTTTTTCACATTGATTGACTACGCCACATCCGAGACATGAGGATCATGAAGACCGCATGGTATGATCTTTCCAATCTCCTTTTTTCTCTTTATGTTAATGACTATGTGGCTTTATTTTGATTGATACGGTATAACAATGTGAACTTAAGACTTGCACTTAGTTTATATGTCATATTAGTTGGAAGAATCACTTGCATTAGGATGTATATAATAGTTGCATCATGGCATATAGTTGCATTTAGATGAAATATTTTGAAAAGTGCCTAATTGGGAACTTTGACAAGAGCAACTAAGCCATTACAAATACTTTTTCAACTTAAGACTTTGCCTACTAGAATGGTTGTAAAACACCCTAGATTGTGTCATACTAGTGTCTTTTGACCCATGACCCAAAGCCTAGTCAAGGGTTTGCATGTGAGTCACCTATTCCAACCCTGTGATGCGATGTGGACTTGGTTAACTTGTCTAGGTGACCTTGATTGACCTTGTGGTATGGCAACCCAAAAATACTTTCTATCAATAAATTTGAAGTGCTCATTTCAAAGATTTTGTATGTGGAAACGTTTTATTGCCAAGGAAATCTCAAATGTTATGAAATGTTAAAATATTGAGAATTTTAGTTGTTTTGATGGAGGCGTAACACTTTGATGTGCTTTGGAGAGGGATCCATTGAATTGGGCCCCCACACGGTTGTGAATTCGACCGCCCAGAGACAGAGTGACTATCACCCCGAAAAGCTATTGTCTAGAGGTTAACCGGTTGCCTAATAAGCGATTGGCAAAAGCAAAGGACATTTGCACGGAAGGGACAAACCCCATCTCTAATTTTTGAAATGTGAAAGTTGAATGAGGTCAAATTTTGAATACTAGTCATATCCACCCTTGTTTATAAAGATTTGAGCATTTCATTCCCAAAAAGCCTTTTTGTCAAGCCACTTTGTCGAGCTTGGGACGATCCATGACCTTTACTTTTGTTGAGAACTCGAGACTTGTCATGTCATATGCTACTAGCATCATGGGGATCATCATTCCATAACCATCCGATCGCTCTTGACGAAAGCATTTGGAAATTGAGGGCGAAAGTAGTCTAGTTTAACACCATTTGGAGGTGATTTAGTGCCATCCTCTTAGCCTTAGTAATTTGTTAAACTAGTATTTGTGACGGATTATATGCTCTTAAATTTGTTCTCTTTTAGTTGCCTCCGCCACTTGATGAGGAAGTGGCTATTCCTTTTGTAGATGCATCCATTATTTGATTTTGTGTGCTTAATGTTTGGATGTGTCGCCATTTTGGCAAGACCCACCTTGCCTTGCAAGAAGACATTCTACCTCATGGTTGTCTTGTTGTGAGTTTAAAGGGAGGAGTGAGAGCCACTAATTGTCTCATATCGGCTATATTAGTAAGTTAGTTTAAATAAAGGTCTAGTTTTTGTCACCTCTTTACTCGGGACGAGTAAAGGTTCGGTTTGGGGATATTTGTTGTGAACATTATTTGTGCACATTTAGTCCCCTAATTAAGCCTATTTTGCATACTATTATAACATTCTATGGCCATTTTATCCGTCAAAACCTTCCTATTTGCTTCTCTATCGCATTTCATATGTTTTGTAGAAAAGGAGACAATAAGGCGAAAATTCCCGTTTTTCGTGCATATTCGGAAGCTATTTGACGATGTTTGATGGACTAGTATGAAGAGGAAGCAAGAACTAAAGACCAATCCCATAAGAATAAAAGGAAAGTGAAGAAATAAGACGCTGTCAAAGAAGACGAGCGGATTCCCACGAACCCGCCCGTTTTGCAGTGACAACCCGTGCATCCCAGCATCAAGACGTCCGGATTCCTCCAGAGAATCCGAGCGGATCCCCATGAAAACGCCCGGGCACCACCTCAACAATCCGCCCGTCTTCCCCCTCGGACGGCCGGATTCCCTTACAGCAAACTTTCGTTTCTTCAAGCTCCGTGAAAGATGCCCATCCTTCGAAAAATACGGCGTTTCCCTGCTTAAAACTCAAAAGTGTAATTACTAATTTAGCCTTAGTTAACCTAATGAATCCCTACTATAAATACCCCACTTGTAAATAATCAAGGGGGATCCGATCACCAAGTTTTATTAGACTATAATCAAATTTTCCTAGATTAAATCAAGCTTTCTTAGATTAGATTAGGAGTAGATTAGAAAAGATGACTCTTCAATCTTTCCACAAATTACACATTAACCTCTCCTTAATTATTGTTCAATTTTATTATTCAAGTTTGTTACTTTTGGGTAATTGAAGATTATTGGGTTATTATTGGAGGATTGACAACCCTTCATCAATCAATCAAGTTTCTTCTATTATTCTTTCCTTTATTATTTGGATCACCTCAAGTTTGGTATAATTCATTTACCCTTTAATCTTAATTGTTCATTTCTTCATTCTATTATCATGTTTATACTTGTTGTGATGTTTGACACCATTAATGACATGTTTCCCATGATAATGAGTGAGTAGTCTTTTAGCTAGGATTAGTGGGTAATTAGGGGAAACCAACATGGGATTGATTCATGCTTAATCTAATATGTTCACATGATTAAATTGCTTGCTTGTTGTGATGTCAACTTTATGCACATGTTATGTATGATGAAATGCTAATCCTATGAATCCTTGCATTTACAACCATCTCTTATCTACTCAACTTGACTTGTAAGATATAAACCAACTCGAGTCTTGTTAGACCATGCATAGAAGTTGAATAGGAGGAAAGTAAGTCGACTTGTAGGTGTTGTACAATCTAATCGATTCGGCTCCGGGACCCAACCCTTCCTATGAACCGTAAGACATAAACCAACTCGGTTCCCCCACAACACTAATTGCTTGCATATAATTGTAAGCATGTTTGTATGATTAAAACCATGAATCCCTTATGACCCCATGATATCCTAGCATTTATAATCATTTGTTTACATCCTTCCTTTTATTGCTTGTTTTACCTTATTGTTTGCATTAGTCTAGACACAACTACAAACCCAAACAAATTGTGACACTAGCATAAATTGAGATAGATAGACTTAGAACCCAAAGCACACCGTCCCATGGATCGACCTCGCCATACCGCTAACTAGTTGTTTGTTGAGTATTATAAATGTGTTTTGATTGGGCGTACAACGACACGGCCACGTCAAATCGTCACGGTAACCGATTTGGGGGAGTTTTAATCGAGTTGTTCTAAACTAATGAGAATGGGAAAGAGAAAAAGGCAGGAGAATAAAGATTAAGCAGACAAGGAAAAAGCAGCTAAGACACTCGGTTCACCATGATCATTCAGTCAAGCAATCTAGGTCTCAGGTCAATGTAAGTATGGTCAAAGGGGCAGTGAATCTCTCCTTCCGGTCTCAATTCGCCCTAAAGCACAAATAGCTTAGCTTCCGCCCTCACTACGATGCCCTAATGTTCGCTACGAGTCTCACCCTTTACAACCTTCCGGTCCAGGTTAAGGTTTAATATGATTTAAATGCCTAATTGCGTCGACTCAATTAGACAGATACATTTAAGTGCAGCGATTAACAACAAGGACTACACAAGCAGTAACCTAATAGTTCAATTACTCTTCCTTCATAATCATGGATTCCCTAGCCTTAGCAAGAGGGAATTAGCTACACATTACTATCGAATCAACAACGACAATATATAGATAATGAGAATTAAACATGATAATAACGAAAGCAGAGGGATCGAATAAGGCAATAATAAAAGCAATAAGAGAAAAGGAGAATTCAAGAAGCAATTACGATTAAGAAATAAAGGGAGTAATAATATCGATTACAATTCCGAATCCGAGTAAAAAAGAGTAGTAGAAGAGTAAGTGAAAGAAGCAGTGGAAAAAGATGAAGTCGTGGTGAATCACGCAGTCTACTGCCTTAGTAGCATACGAAAAATCCTCTTCTAAACCTAATCCAAAGGCCTATTCACAAAATCCCATACAAAATTAGGCGGAAAAGCATAATTATAAAGCAAACTACGAGATCGAGTGGAATAAAACCGCTCGATCGAGTAACTAAGCAACAATCCCTTCGATCGAGTGGAAATAAGCCACTCGATCGAGTAACTCCTTGCAATGCCTTCTCGATCGAGTACATATGTTACTCGATCGTGTAATCTTCATGATATAAAGCATTCGATCGACTGGAAAAGTAGTCGATCGAGCTATTTTGGCACGTTTAGGCACTAAGACACCTTCCGAAACCAGCTCACGCGTCCTCAAAGTGATAGACTCCAAGCTCCGATTCCTTGTTCTCCATAAATGCATGCAAATGGAACGAGTTTAGGCGCGATTTATCTTCTCTTCGGTCTATTCCTGCAATTTACACAAAATGAACCAAAGTAGACCATTCGGGGGTATTTGTAGCTGATTGCCACATAAAATAGTACAGAAATGCGTGTAAAAAGGAGGTAAAAACCTTATATAAAATACACGCATCAAATCTCCCTAAACCAAACCTTTGCTTGTCCCCAAGCAAACTATGAATGCAACTAAGAATAGAGAGTGGAACGGTACCAACGCATCAGCTACAAATCATCCGCCAAAACCAGTTTAATGCAACAACTAACAAAGTGGCAAATGATAAATGCAAACTAGTTAAATCAATATTTCAAACTTACTGAACCGTCGACCTTGCGAGACTCAAAGATATCAGACTCTCACGGGTCACTCATCACTCAAATTCAGGCACAAGGTGAGTATGTATGTGAGAGATAGAAAGAAGTAAAGACACTCACCTAACTCGACCTATAAGAACATGCATGCAATTAACATGAATAAAGTCTCTACACTCGTACATACGCATTCCAACCATACTAATGACCAAGACACATGCCGAGGACTTACATTTGGGTAAGTGAGGTAATGGATAGGAAGGGGCTAAGATGAATTTGGATATATGGAGTTAGTAGCCAAACTAGCAGCACGAATCCAAATTATGAAATTGCATCCCAACTTCGTACTCAATATAATAATACAGAACGGTACAAATTCAATGCACTCAACTCACAATACACCATAAACTTCTCAACTCCTTATAAAATATAAATAGGCCATGGGAGTGAAAATCATCCGTACAATTTTTTTCGTCTTTCGCAAATGATTTTTCTTTCTTTCAACTCTTTTTCCATATTTCCAATTTTTCTTTTCACTTGTTTTTTTTTTCATTTTTCATTCCTATTTCTTTCAGCATTTCCTTCTTTTCATTCCCTTCGATTCTTCCACCAACTTCTGAAATCAGATATATAACCAGACTGCAGTGAAGCATTTCAAACAGCTACTCATCACTAGCTTGGCTAGGGTAGGAAAGATTATAGTTTGTAGCTAGTAGGACAAAAAGGACAATATGGCTATGTAAGGCCCATGGGTAGAATGAAATAAAGGGAATTGCCTCTCCTACATGTGTCACCATCCACAGACCGAATACATACAGGTATTAAGAAGACTAGACTCATGCTTATGCAAATTAATGTTACATGCCTTACAGAGAGTACTACTCACGTCCTAAATGAAACCGGTCATGAATGTCACCAGTTTTTAGAGCTCTAACCTCAGAATGTAATGTAGCTTGCCAATATATGAGTCAAGTCTATTTGTTCAGATAAGAGAGAAACAAAAACTCATAGATCATGCACATTACTATGCCAACTAATTGTCAAGAATACACAAGGCAGAGGTAAGGATTCAATGTAGCGTCAAAGTTCAAACGTTCCGACACAAATTAAACGTGAAAATTTTTGAAAATTTTGTGAATTTTTGAATTTAAGAACGACAATGCATGCGGAAGTAAATAAATGTGCAAACAGAAATGCAGTCAAACATGCAGACACAGATATAGATGCATACCTCCCAAACCAAACCGTACAATGCCCTCATTGTACCAAAAATAGGGAAAGAAATGCAAACTAAGGAGAAAAGGATAAGTGGAGTCGGAAAACTTACAAAACGTCATGAAGAGGGACCTCCCGAAACCGACCATGAACATGGGAGGTCAAAGGAAGTCTAGCAGTAGCTCAACAGACGAAAACTAGCAGCTGGAAGACGAAACAACTCTATCGAGTAGCTTGGAACAGCTCGATCGAGTGAATTGGTGTCAAAAGGGTTCGATCGAGTGAAATTATTACTCGATCGAGTGGGCGTGAATTTGCAGTTTATCGATCGAGTACATATGTTACTCGATCTAATGATTCTCAACTCAAATGTGCTCGATCGAGTAGAAAAACTACTCGATCGAGTAAATTGCACCTGCAAAACACGAATAAAGAGCAAGGGAAATACAAAGGGTGCATAAAACAGCGTTTAAAGTTCAACAAAAAGCTAAGTGTGAAGGAAAAAGTTCAACAAAAATATAACAAAACAGTCCGGGTTGCCTCCCGGAGAGCGCAAGTTTAGGAGGTCCCGCACGACCTTTCTTGCATCAATTAACTGGCGCGTCAAGCTCGTCGAAGTACAAGACTTCAATACGATTGTCTGCTTCATTTGCTTCGTGATAATACTTCGCATATTGCCCATTCACCTTGAACCGGTTTCCCTCGGGGCTTTCTAGCTCAACGGATCCAAATTTAGTGACAGTTGTCACTGTATAAGGACCACTCCACCTGGACTTCAGCTTGCCAGGAAATAATCGCAGTCGGGCATTAAACAGCAGCACCTTCTGCCTGACATGAAATTCCCGAGGTAAAATTCTTTTGTCATGCCATCTCTTCGTCTTTTCCTTGTAAATGCGCGAGCTGTCATAAGCATTAAGCCTAAACTCTTCTAATTCATCTAGCTGTAAAAGACGATTCTGACCACATAACTTAGGATCAAAGTTAAGCTCATGAATTGCCCACCAAGCCTTACATTCCAACTCAACAGGTAAATGACATGATTTCCCATCAACTAACCTATAAGGTGATGCACCAATCGGTGTCTTAAAGGCATTTCGGTAAGCCCATAATGTGTCTTCTAATTTAAGACTCCAGTCTTTCCGTGATTTAGAAACTACCTTAGACAAGATATCTTTAATCTCGCGATTAGAGACCTCTACCTGACCACTAGTTTGGGGATGATACCCCAAACCACGCCGATGTTGAACACCAACCTTAGACAGAATGGAAGTTAGTTTCTTTTCTTTAAAGTGCATTTCCCCATCACTAATGACGGCCCTAGGGACACCAAATCGGGGAAATATGATCTTTTTGAACATTTTTATAACGGTCTTGGCTTCACAATGAGGTGAGGCAATTGCTTCAACCCACTTCGACACATAATCTACAGCTACTAAAATGTACCTGTTACCTTTACTAGACGGGAACGGTCCTTGGAAATCAATGCCCCAGACATCGAAAACCTAAACCTCTAAGATACCATTTTGTGGCATCTCATGTCTCTTTGAAATGTTCCCTGATCGTTGGCAGGCATCACAAGCTGAAACAAAAGACTTAGCATCCGCAAACAAAGAAGGCCGGTAAAAACCAGACTGAAGTACCTTAGCCACGGTGCGCGATGGACCGTGGTGACCACCATAAGAAGAGGAGTGACAGCCTTCCAGGACTACTTTGGTTTCCCACTGCGGAATACACCGTCTGTAGAGACCGTCTGCACATTCCTTAAACAAATAAGGATCATCCCAAAAATACTGCTTAGCGTTATACAGAAAACGCTTCCTCTGCTGATGAGAAAGGTCATGCGGCAGCTTGCCATTGACAATGTAATTAGCTATATCTGCATACCAAGGCTCTTGGTTAACAATAGACGATAATATAGAAAATAAAGAATCATCAGGAAAAGGCTCATCAACAGGTAGAGAATCTTCCCCCTCTTGTCGCGACAGATGATCAGCTACAACGTTCTCAGCTCCTTTCTTATCTTTAATCTGCAAATCAAACTCCTGGAGAAGGAGTATCCATCTCAATAACCGTGGTTTGGCCTTCTTCTTGGCAAGGAGATGCCTCAAAGCTGCATGGTCAGTAAAAACAGTAACTTCTGACCCAATCAAATAAGAACGAAATTTCTCTAAGGCATTAACTACAGCTAGCAGCTCTTTTCCAGTGGTGGTGTACTTCACTTGAGCCTCATCCAGAGTTCGGCTCGTATAGTAGATTGCATTTAAAGCTTTGTCGTTCCGTTGCCCTAGCACCGCTCCTAGTGCATAGTCACTGGCATCACACATTATCTCAAACGGCAAATCCCAGTCGGGAAGCTGTATGATCGGCGCAGAGACCAAAGCCTGCTTTAACCTGTTAAAAGCAGAAAGACACTCATCAGTTAATACGAAAGGGGCATCCTTAAGTAGCAGCTGTGTAAGTGGTTTAGAAATTTTTGAGAAATCCTTGATAAACCGGCGATAGAAGCCGGCGTGACCAAGGAAGCTTCTCACTCCTTTAACATTAACAGGAGAAGGTAATTGCTGAATCACTTCCACTTTTGCTTTATCAACTTCTATTCCCCTATCAGAAACTAAGTGCCCTAAGACAACTCCCTCGTTGACCATGAAATGGCACTTCTCCCAGTTGAGCACGAGATTAACCTCAATGCAGTGCTGCAACACTTTATCAAGGTTAGACAGACAGTTAGAAAAATCACTTCCAAAAACACTGAAATCGTCCATGAAAACTTCCATAATAGACTCAATATACTCTGAAAATATCCCCATCATGCACCTTTGGAAGGTAGCAGGGGCATTACATAAACCAAAAGGCATCCTGGGATAAGCAAACACGCCGTGAGGACAAGTGAACGTAGTCTTAGCTTGATCGTCTGGGTGAATAGGGATCTGAAAGAACCCTGAATACCCGTCTAAATAGCAGAAAAACTTCGGTGGGTACGGAATGTGATGAAAACTTAGGCATTGTGGGTTGATTTTGTGTTGGGTTCTCCTCACCTTCTCTTGCAGAAGGGTTGATGAACTCAATAGTATTTGGTTGAATATCTACAACCTCACCAATACCTCTCAAATTTCTCCTAGCAAGTCTTCTATTGGTTGTCAAAGTTCTTTAAATTTCATGAACAAAGGGTAACAAGTCACCTTGTGACCTTCTAGACATGCAAAATATCAAACAACTCAAAAACAATTAGAACAAACCTTGAGGAGTTTTACTTCCCCAAGGTAAATAAACACACAACTAATAACAATATAAGAAAATCGAAATCAAGTTAACACCGTCCCCGGCAACGGCGCCATTTTTGGTCGGACTATGTCTTTTCGGTAACTTGTCGTTAGGAGCACCTAGACCAAAACACAATTTATAACTTCACAAACAACTCTACAATTAGTAAAGAGGCAAGTAAAGGTCGGATCCCAAGGGACGGGAATTGAGATGAGATTTCTATTGCAACTAGTGGTGTCTTAGGGGTGTCACAATTAAGGTTGATGTAGAAGATCACTAAACTAAATAGCAATGAAAGTAAACAAGCAAGATGAATTAAAAGGGATGTAAACAATTGATAAAAAGCAGTAGGGTGTCATGGGGTCATAGGGGATTCATGGGAATTGATCATACAAACATGTTCTCAAATTATAAGCAAGAAATTATTGTTGTGATGGATCGAGTTGGTTTATATCTTACAATCCTAGGAAAGTTTGGGTCCCGGAGCCGGATCGATTAGATTGTACAACACCTACAAGTCGACTTAGTCTTCCCTACTCAACAACATGCATGGTCTAATGAGACTCGAGTTGGTTTATGTCTTACAAGTCTCATTGAAAAGATAGGTGATGGGTAAAAAATGCAAGGATTCATAGGCTCACATTTCATCAAACATAACATGTGCATGAGTTGAGATCACAACAAGCAAGCAAATAAACTATGAAAGCATATTAATTTAAGCATGAATCATTCCCCATGTTGGTTTCCCCTAATTACCCATTAACTCTAGCTAAGGAACTACTCACTCATTATCATGTTGAACATGCTAGCAAGGTTGTCAATCATACCAACAAAGTGAAACATGATGAATAAATGAAAGTGATTAACAATAATTAAAGAGGGATTAAGAGGATTATACCTACTAATGATTCCAATAATAAAGCAAAGAATAAAAGAAGTACTTGATGCTTGATTGAGAGGTTGTCAATCTCCCAATAATAACCCAAATAATCTTTAATTACCCAAAATAAAGGATGAACAAGAGAGAGATTAAGGAAATAAAACTTGTATTAAAACTTGATTAATTGTTGATTACAATATTAAAGAGATTTGATTGATATTAACTACACTAAAGATTGCTAAGAAGAACATGCTCTTCTAATTAGACTAGTGGGGTATTTATAGTGGGGATTAGGTGGATGAATTAGGGTTAACTAAGGGCTTAAATGACGATTAAGTCCCTACTTAAGGAAACGCCGGTCTTTTTGGAAAGACTCCGGTCTCTAGGGAGACTCCGGTCTCTAGAAAAAGATGTGCATCCTTCCTTGAAGCTTGAAGAGGACGAAATGGGTCTGCCCGAGAATCCGGGCGTCTTTAGCACGGGACGGGCAGATTCGGTGGTCTCTGCCCGGGCGTCTTCTAGAGCTGCTGCTCGGGCGTCTTGGAGTGAAAACGCACGGATTGTGGTGGTGGAGACGGGCGTCTTCTTGGGTAGACGCACGGATTGCTGTGCAGTCTCGTTTCTTCTTCTTTTCTTCCTTTTTCTTCATAAGATCCTTGGGGATTTCCTCGGGGATGCAAGGATCTTTTCTCATCATTGCCCATCTACTATAGTATGTACAAAGGCCTTCTAATCTTGTCTCTCCTTGATGCTTGGTCATTGAATTCAATCAATTTAGTCTCATTTTGCCATGAAAATGCAAGGTTTGCACTCCTTTCCTACCAAGGGATCAAAACCTCAAAGAATATGCAAAACAAAGAACTAAAGACAATAAATGACCCAAATATGCACTAAAAAGCATGGGAACAAGGCTAATTCGGGGACTAAATATGCTCTAATTATGGTCACATCACTAACTCTTAAGGGAAGGCTGAAAGATAACTCTCTGAAGGACAAACATGAGGACGTAACTGAAAAGAACTTCTGAAAATTACTGAAGGGGTTTATCTGAAAGGATTATTGAACTCTTCGGGAGTTGTTTCTCTCAAACTCCATGGGGAACCATATGAGTGTCAGCAGAACGTTGAAAGAAACTGCTGGGATAGAGGCAGGACTTTCTTGAGAACCACCGGGGACGAAGGCAGGACTTCCTGAGAACCGCGTGAAGGATAATTGACTTGTGTAAAAGGTGAGACTTTCCGAGAAATGCTAAATAATAATTGACTTGAAGAAGGTGGATCTTTCCGAGAAATGTTGGTTAAGAATTGTCTTAAAAATGGGATTTTAGAGGATGAGACTTTCCGAGAATCGTGGATAGTTAATTTGCATCGAGCTCGTATTTAAAGAAATACATGGGATGTATAGTAGTAATGAACTCTCGCTGGGGAATAAAATATTGCAACCGCTGGAGGGAATGTAGATCAAATTGGTGAAAAGTATACCCGTAGAAAATATACGGGGTTAGCGTTAAAAGGAAATATCCAAAGGCGGGAAAATATTGTTGGAGTTAGTGTCCTCCACAATAGTGCGTTTACATAATAAATCTCATTAAAGGAATATCATCAGATATTTAATTATTTGATCCTCGTCAGTTGATTAACGTAAATCGATAACGGTTGGCTGACTAGAGTTTGACGTTATTGTCGTGAGACGGCGTTGATCAACTGACCCCTTTCGGTCACACCTAAAGGAACGAACCCCAATTGACAAGTAATTAATTGTATGAGATACAATTTATTTAGTCCCTTGATTTGTAGACTAAGAGGTTAGTCGATTATTTTAGAGAGATTCCGAGTTGCGAACTCGAGGCACGACAGTTATTATTTAATTATGCGATAATTGAATAATAAATTATGGGAGACAGGTTTTAGTTAATTAATTGTTAATTCACAAAAATTGTACTAATTGATTAATGTGATTAATATTAGTACATAAATAATATGTGTAGCGGTACACGTATATTTACGGAATGATTTGGACGAAATTAATTGGAAGCATTTAAACATGAAACGATGTTTAAATAAAATTTACACGTATTTGTGCGACAAATATAAGAACCAAAATGGAGCCGTAAATGGGACATTGGACAATGTAAATGAAGTTAGTGGATGATCATAATCATTTCACTTTTACTTGTTTTTCTTCCATAAGTGTCATATGATTATTGTGCATGCCATAATGTTTTTAGACAAAAATTGAAACAAGTCCACTCCTACACACTACCCCTCCCACCCGGCTTTCCTCCTCTATTAAGACCAATTTTTGTAAGCTAGCTCATTCATGTGTTTTGCATGTGAACAAAAACTACTTATCTCTCTAAAATAATTATCATCCTTTACTAAGTTGTTAGTAAACTAAAATGAATAATTACTAAGAGTGTTAGTAATATTTACATATTATCAAGGGAATCATTCTAACTAGTTACTAGTAAATACTTGTTAGATTAATTGGGTTGAGTTCTTGGGTGCACATTGTTAAGAGATCTTCTCTTTGAAGATTTGTTAGGAGGATCATCCTTTTGTTATAAGCTCAAGAACAATCAAGGTAGGAGATCATGATTGTGCCCATATTACCATAAAAATCTATGTAAGGAAATTGTTTTTCCTTAACTTTCTTTTTATGCTTTTATATTTGCATGCATGTTACATAGATCACCAAAATGATAAATTATGAGATAATTTAATTTTTATTAGAGAGTCTAATATGGATCTATGATCTTTCAAGTGGTATCAGAGATTAGGCTTGTAATTTGCATGTTGATTTTAAGCATATTAATGAATTATGAGATAATTTATAAAAACTCAAAAATTGTGTTAGAAGAGGTTTTAGCACGAAATTTTTGGGACATGCATACCTACTGATCTCAAAAGATTTGTGGTAAAGTTTGGTGATTTATGAAGTTATTTTCCTATTTTTAATGATTTTTGGTAGAAAACTGAGTCAAAATGCCGTATTTTAGTTAAAAAGTGACTAAAAATAGTTAAAAGTTGATTCGGTCCATGGAATGTTTATGGTGTTTCATGCATGTTTTCTACTAACTGTATGCAAAAGTTTGAAGGTTGGTTTGAATTTTTACATGTTTATTGATTTTATGAGATAAAAGTCGATAAAAGTGAACTAAATTAATCATAATTTTGAAACGATTGATTCTGCCCTTGATAAATTTATATACATTTTAAAATGTTATTTAAAAGTAAAAAATGAAATTTAAAATGTGATTTCACCTTGTTTTGATGTTTATTGGTTTTAGTGGTTAAAAACCGATAAATATTGATCTTTTTCTTCATAACTTTTATCCGGATTTTGGGGCAATTTTTCTGACATTTTGGTGTTCTTGGGAGTGTTCCAGAATACTCAAAATTTTTATTTCAATTGTTTGGGTAAGTTTTCAATTATTTTGGATTTTTACTTAAAAATTATGATTTTACCGATTAAATTAGCAAAATATCACCAAATCAAACTAATTATACATCATAAAATTAGTGAGGACTAATTTTGAGGTTCAAACCAGTTTGGACAATTAGTTTGGACTTAAATGAGATTTAAGAGCTGATTATTGATTTTTACATGATAAAAATCGATTAAATCCACAAAACCCGAGATGGATACCAACGATTGATGGATAGGGCGATTTTGGCATCATTTTACAGCATTTTAAGCATATTTATTTAAGTGGAATGAATGATTGTCATTTATTTAAAGTATTTATCTTGTTGTACCTAGTATGGCCTAGTTTAATTAATCGTTATTACCCGAAATGAATGGGAATAGCGATTTGTTTGTAATTAAGTACGATCTCGTATCGTCGGTTTGTAATTAATTAATAGTCTTATTTATTTTATTAATTAATGTATAATAGGAATAGCTATGTAATTCAATTGTAATAGTTATTCTTACCGGCGTTTCCAAAAGACGGATTACATCGAGACGGAGTCTATTTTGGAAGGTGTTTCAAATCCCACAAGAAGGAGCCACTTATGGAATGAAGAGGCAAGGGACCAACGAGTTGGTTTCCGAAATGTAATAGAATAGTTTTTATTAACTAGGTGGCCATACTAGGATTTATTCATATGCTTACTTGTTTTCTTGTTTTTATTTTCGCGCATGCCAAAATCGCCATTCACATACATTTTATTTTCGCGGTGGTCAAGTCACATCATTTACATTCACCGAGTTAGTTCACTTATAGGGAATTTATGACTAAATTGACAAGATCTCTCACATAACTAAAATTGAGATTAACCTTACCATAGTAACACCTATGAATCTCTTATTCATTAGAGCCACGCTCGCCCAAGCGGGGTGTTCTCTTTTTACCTTGGGTAAGTAGGGTGGTAAACGGTTATCACACGCTAAAATTGGTTGGACTCAACGGGATATAAGACGGTCTTGTGTTCCGGGGCTGGTAGATGGATTTAAGGAAATTCGTCGACCAAGAGTTCTAGAGGTAGAATTAGTCAACGTGACTTACCGAATTTACACAATTATGGGATGTTTCGCCCAAGCGATGCTCATTTTTGTTTAATATTTGGGTCTTGGAATCATTTATATAATTTACTGGGAGATCATTATATAAATTCTAAAACTTGTTAAACATGTTTTTACAAGTAATTTTTAAAACAATGGATATTAATTTTTCCTTATTTATTGTAGCATTTTAATTCGCAATGGCAACTTCATCAACTCTATCGACTACTTCACTAGGCAAAGATTCATGGCTAAGGTCTGTAATGGACAAATGTATCTTAAAAGATGACGGTAGTAACTTTCTTGAATGGGAATCCAACATCAAAAGTGCCGCGTTGTCCGACAATGTGCTCACTTACTTGACCGAAGCTCCTCCCATCGCGCCCGGTCCAAGGGCTTCATCGGCGGTGCGGACCGCATATGATGACCATGTGAGGATGTTGAATGATATCAAGAATGTGTTGATATGGTCGATGTCCCCAAAGCTCAAGCTATTATGCATTTCTTTAAATGCATACGAGATATTCACTCGTATGATTACTATGTTTTCACAAACACCTAAAGTCCGTCAATACGATGCGGTGGCACGCTTCTTTGAAGCTAAGCTTGAGAGGGGCCAAAAGGTTGGTCCCCATGTACTCAAAATGGTCGAATATGTCGACATCCTAGAGCGTCTAGGGTGTAACATTCCTAAGACTCTTGTCGTGGATCGAATCCTCCACTCACTTCCCACCAAGTTTGCCTACTTTAGGGTAAACTAAAACATGAATGGCATGGATAAGAGTTATCATGAAATTCATGTACTCCTGACCCAAGTGGAGAGGTATATGGAATCTAGTGTGAGTGACAAAGGAGATGTTTTAACCATGAAGTTAAAGAACATGTCCCTTGGAGTTAAGAAAGGAAAAGGGAAGAAAAAGTCCCAATTCAAGAAATCGTCAAAGAAACAAGACAAGGGAAAGGGGAAGGCCGTTGAGAATGGCAATCCCAAGGCAAAAAGTGTCAAACTCTCCGAGGCCGAATGTTTCCATTGTAATGGGAAGGGGCATTATAGGAGGAGTTGTCCCAAATACTTGGAGGATCTCAAGGAAGGGCGTGTAACGCCTATTGGTACGATTTCCTCTCTTTATGTGATAGACCTTAATTATGCTTGCACTTCCACTTGGGTACTTGATACCGGATGTGGCTATCACCTTTGTAATCATTTGCAGGGTTTAAGGGACGTGCGAGCACTAGAAAAAGGTGATGTGGATTTTCGTATGGGCAATGGAGCTAGAGTAGCGGCCGTTTCTGTGGGGACCTATGTGCTCACTTTAGCTAGTGTTCTAGAGTAGTATTTAAATAAATGTTATTTTGTACCAACTTTAACCAAGAACATCATCTCCATTCCCGCGTTTGACGCGGAAGGCTTTTGTTTTATGATTAAGGACAATAGTTGTACTTTTTCATTAAATGATGTGGTTTATCGCAAGGCCATTTCAATTAGAGGCATTTATATTCTAAATGATCTTAATGACGTTTATCATGTGGAAACTAAAAGGCTCAAAACGGGTGATCCAAACGAATCCTACCTTTGGCATTGTCGTTTAGGCCACATAAACGAAAGATGCATTAAGAGACTTGCTTCATCAAAAGTGCTCAAACCATTTGGTTTCGAATCTTATGGTACATGCGAGTCTTGCCTTTTAGGCAAGATGACTCGTGCACCTTTTGCGGGAAAAGGGACACGAGCTAGTGAGGTTTTGGCTCTCATACATACGGATGTGTGTGGACCATTAACAATCACCGCTAGAGAAGGATTTCACTACTTCATTACTTTTAATGATGACTTAAGTAGATATGGGTATGTCTACTTAATGAAGAACAAGAGTGAAGCCTTTGACAAGTTCATAGAATTTCAAAATGAAGTAGAGAACCAATTGGATAAAAGGATTAAGACACTACGATCCGAGCGTGGTGGTGAATACCTAAATTCTGAATTTGATTCACACCTAAAAGATTGTGGCATAGTATCACAATGGACTCCTCCTGGCACACCACAACTAAATGGTGTGGCCGAAAGGAGAAACCGAACTTTACTAGATATGGTTCAGTCTATGATGAGTCTAACTAAGCTTCCTAGTTCATTTTGGGGTTTTGCCCTCTTGTCTGCAATATTTTCACTAAATTGAAGCCCGACTAAAGCGGCCGATAAGACTCCATATGAGATATAGACAGGGAATGTCCCTCATTTGTCATTCATGCGTATTTGGGGTTACGAAGCGTACGTTGGTCGGACTCACGATGGAGGTTTAGTTTTCGGTACTTGTCGTTAGGAGCACCTAGACCAAAACACAATTTATAACTTCACAAACAACTCTACAATTAGTAAAGAGGCAAGTAAAGGTCGGATCCCAAGGGACGGGAATTGAGAGGAAATTTTCAATCGCAACTAGTGGTGTCTAAGGGTGTCACAATTTGGGGTTTGAAGTAGAAGATCACTAAACTAAATAGCAATAAAAGTAGACAAGCAAGATGATTAAAAGGGATGTAAACAATTCATAAAAGGCACTAGGATGTCATGGGGTCATAGGGGATTCATGACAATTGATCATACAAACATATTCTCAAATTATAAGCAAGCAATTATTGTTGTGATGGATCGAGTTGGTTTATATCTTACAATCCTTGGAAAGTTTGGGTCCCAGAGCCGAATTGATTAGATTGTACAACACCTACAAGTCAACTTAATCTTCCCTACTCAACTATATTCATGGTCTAATGAGACTCGAGTTGGTTTATGTCTTACAAGTCTCATTGAAAAGATAGGTGATGGGTAAAAAATGTAAGGATTCATTGGCTCGCATTTCATCAAACATAACATGTGCATAAGTTGAGATCACAACAAGTAAGCAAATAAACTATGAAAACATATTAATTTAAGCATGAATCATCCCCCATGTTGGTTTCCCCTAATTACCCATTAACCCTAGCTAAGGAAACTACTCACTCATTATCATGTTGAACATGCTAGCAAGGTTGTCAATCATACCAACAAAGTGAAACATGATGAATAAATGAAGATAATTAACAATAATTAAAAAAGGATTAAGAGAATTATACCTACAAATGATTACAATAATAAAGCAAAGAATAATAGAAGTACTTGATGATTGATTGGAAGGTTATCAATCTCCCAATAATAACCCAAATAATCTTCAATTACCCAAAACAAAAGATGAAAAAAAAGAGAGATCAAAGAAATAAAACTTGTATTAAAACTTGATTAAATGTTGATTACAAGATTAAAGAGAGTTTTGATTGATATTAACTACACTAAAGATTGCTAAGAAGAACATACTCTTCTAATTAGCCTAATGGGGTATTTATAGTGGGGATTAGTTACATAAATTATTGTTTACTAAGGGCTTAAATGATGATTAAGTCCTTGAGGAATCGCCGGTCTCAAGGGAGACTCTGGTCTCCTTTTTGCCTGTCTTAGAAAAATATGCGCATCCTTCCTTGAAGGTTGTAGAAGACGAAATGGCTGACAAGCAATCCGAGTGTCCAGGGCACGGGACGGGCGGATTGGGGGTGTTTTGGACGAGCGAACTGTTGGGGTGGACGGGCGGATTCTGCTGTTTCTGTACGGGCGTCCACTAGGAGAACACGCTCGAATTGCCCTTGTGGACGGGCGGCTTGTGGACAATCCGCTCGGATTGTCTTACAGCTACTTTCTTTCTTCTTTTCTTCCTTTTTCTTCATATAATCCTTGAGGATTTCCTCGGGGATGCAATGCTCTTTTCTCATCAATGCCCATCTACTATAGTATGTACAAAGGCCTTCTAATCTTGTCTTCTCTTTGATGCTTGGTCATTGAATTCAATCAATTTAGGTTCATTTTGCCATGAAAATGCAAGGTTTGCACTCCTTTCCTACCAAGGAAACGAAACCTCAAATAATATGCAAAACAAAGGACAAAAGATAATAAATGACCCAAATATGCACTTAAAAGCATGGGAAAGGGGCTAATTCGAAAACTAAATATGTTGTAATTATGGTCACATCAAATATCCCAAAACCGAACCTTTGCTCGTCCCGAGTAAAAAGATGACAAAGACTAGGACCGTTATTTAAACTAACCTAATAGCATAGCCGATATGAGACAATTAGTGGGTCTCACTCCGCCCCTTCAACCCACAATAAGACAACCAAGAGGTAAGATGCCTTCTTGCAAGGCAAGGTGGGTCTTGCCAAAATGGCGACACATCCAAACATTAAGCACACAAAATCAAGTAATTGATGCATCTACAAAAGAATAGCCACTTTCCTCATCTAAGTGGCGGAAATTATCTACAAGGGAAGCAATTCAAGGGTACACACTCCTTTATAGATGCAATTTCTTCAAACTACTAAGCCCACAAGGATAACAATAAATCACCTCCAAATTGAGTCAAGCTAGGGTACCTTTTTCCTCAATCGTTAAATGCTTTTTTCAAGAAGGCTTTCGTTTGTTCAAAGACACCCAATTTGTTCAAGGCATCTTCACATATGAATTTGGTGGGTAGAATGGCTTTCTTAGCATACTTGGCAAATATATCCCTATGGGAGTTAGAAATGAAAATTACCTCCGGATAGTTTGATAATTGAGCAATTTCTGGAGTTGTTGTTGTTGTTGCTTCCAAGGGAGGATTTTGTTGTTGTTGAACTTCCAAGTTTGCACTAGCTGTAACACCCCCATACTCCAAGTGCCTTACCAGGACCACTCAGATATAAAGATGCTACCATCTCGGTTACCCGAGGCATGATAATCATAAGACAATGAAGAAACATACTTTATTAAACAAGTTAAGTGATTACATAACAAAACCAACTGTAAGCAAAATACAATCGCTTGCTCTCAAACTATAAACCAACGAAAAGGAACTGTCCTAACAAACACAACGGAAGACTAAAGACTCGATATGTGATGACTCCATCCCCACTAGATCCCACGCGTATCCAAGATATACCCTTAAACAACGATCACCACCCCGAATGGATCACCACGATTTTAAAACATTTAAACGGGTCGTACTAATCACACAATTTATATACATATCCACAATCCGATAAACAGACAGCTCACACCGTCACACATACAATCACACCAATCCCAACAATCTCAATCACCGACCGTCCCTTTGGACCAACCACGCCATGGGGGACCGCACCGTGCCCACCAAATCCCCGCTCTTCATACCGAGCGATAAACCCATGTTCATTAATGTGCACATCCCCTTCCGTGGCGGGTTCCACGAAGGGCGAAACCAGGGCGTGAAGCCACTCCCGCAAGTGACTCCACTCAGCCGAGAACGCATCTCGAGAACCATAGGCAACCAGTCACAATCACAATATCAACAACCGTCTGAATCTATCAACAAAGTACAATCACAATCACAGTAGTCACAATACAATTAGTATAACAAACAATCAATCTCAACACATCAACAATCATCCCATTATGGGACTAATACGAGTAGGAAATCCTACCCGGTAAGCACACAATCGAGACGGTCTCTCTTTGCGAGTCCAAAAGCTTCCTCTATGAACCCTCCTCCTATCATACAACATATAGAGGCTACCAAATCACATACTACACATAAACCCCCAAATCTCTAAATTAGGGTTTAACCAAATCAAAGGAAAGACAATAAAAAGGGTACATAGATCTTACCCTCGACGCAAGGAACTCAACGGTATAACCAACGACGCGAACTGACCTTCCAAACTCCCGGGATTGCTAATTATGCGATTAGAATGAAGAACTTGCTTGCTTTCTCTCTTAAAACAAGAATTTAGGTTTTGCAAGAGTGATTTAGAACAATGACGACAAAGCTTATATACCTTCATCGCATAATTAACAAAACCCGAGAAAACTCCCCGTAAAAAAACCTAGGCTACTCGATCGAGTAGCTAAGGTACTCGATCGAGTGCCCCCTTACTCGATCGAGTACCCACGTTACTCGATCGAGTTCCCAACAGGTCAGAAACTATTTTAAAACACAACTCACCCTTACTCGACAGAGTAAGGCCTACTCGATAGAGTACCCAAAGACTTATAAATACGAAGTATTACAGTCTTCCCTCCTTAAAAAGAACTTCGTCCCCGAAGTTCAACCCATACATAAAAACAACCATACTGACTCGACCAAGACACAACAACTTAGCTAAGGACTCAAGAACTCGACCGAACATAGAACATGAACTCTTGACACCCACTCCACCAACTATGTTTACTTCCACAACATGACTCACTATATCGTATCTACCACATATATATCTCTCACGACACCAACTCCATGCATAACCAACTACCATCCTCTAATGCTGCTAGCTCCATAATATCATCAACTATCAAATCCAATACCAAGTCACTCATAGACATCAAACGGAATGTTACATTCTACCACCCTTAAAAAGGAACTTCGTCCTCGAAGTTTACTCACACTCGTAACCTCATCATCCAACTGTCAACACTAGTGAAATATTCTCACACTCCTAAACATCACGCTACTACAAGCACGGTCATGACCATTAATAAAATCACCCACAACACGAATCGATCTTATATTCTACATCAAGACTCGACTTCCGAATATATTATCATATGTACAACCATCAAAATCTGTTTTATCGCATCCTACTCCTCTTAAGACAAATGTTACGTCCTCGTAACTCACTAATACCCAAACCATATCTATATCTCATTACCCTCTGTACCACCACCTGTCAAAGATAACCGTCTCTAAACCAAACACTCACCATTCTTATATCCAAGGCTCCCATACATAAACATTTCTCATTCCTCAACTCATTCGGCATAACACCTAACCTATACCATAAACTCGTAGCAAATCACCATACCCACTCTTCATTATTACTGCCAAACAACATACCTCTCTATGTAAGGCACTTATCTCCCAGAAGCATAACTCACGATCCGTACTCGTTACGTACACGCACACTAGATCCTCAAGTTCTTTCTTTCATTACCGTAAAACTCATACACAACTTATCATGACACTAATTCCCCAAACACCCTACACTCACTGTCTCAACAAAAGATTATGAACTACCTGCCGCTTTCAGATCATTACAACACATGTTCCACGAATCATTTTCCATTACCATGTCTACCGATGTCTCATCTGAAAACAAGATCAAAATTACTGTAACAACCTCGCACAACCGTGTCCCATCAACAGAATATCACTATAACATGACAACAACGAAAACATATACAACTCTATTTCATATCATATTCTACCTCATTCCCAACTTAACCTGGTAAAGAAAACATCAATCAACAGACAACTGTCTATCTGCACAAACTGAAACTCGCAGGGAGCAACATCAAACTAAACAACAATCTATGTATAACTGGTATGTACTTTCGAACCTCGAATCATAATCATCCCGCCTACTCCACCACAACCGGTGATGGCATCACAACACCGCCACCAACAGCCACACCGTAGTGCGAAAATACCCGCATCACAGCACTATGTACCGTGCCCGGATCACCACCCGAGGCACCACAACCACACCGGTAGACATCACAACTGCATACAATTCCCATAAATACTGACTCAGCATAACTTCTCAGATAAGAAAGACTTACTCAAATCGACTTTATTAAATCACCACGCAACATATTATATGGATAAACAAATAAGCGTCTCATGAACATCATTTCTACCATTTCACGGAATACACATGTGTTATCAATACACATAAAATTATAACTAGCCATGTCAAATCAATCAAATTATTACCTTTTTGGATATCATTCAATTAAATTACCGTGTCCAACATATATATTACCGAACATTCATAAAACAACTTTATAATTATCACACCATACCACTTCTTGTGAGGTCAGAACCTCACACTAACATTTACACATAACATAGACTCGTAATCACAACCAACTAGTCAATCCTTACCACGTAAGTTACCACTCGATAAAGGTTACCTGTCGCTCGAGTTTAACTCATATGCCCCTCATAACATATTCCCCCATTCGCACAACCATCACTTCCTGTCAAATATAACCATACCTTTACTATTCAACTATTAGCATCCGCCTCATCTAACCACATCTTATACCCTCTCCCAATCATACACAACAATCAGGTCCCTACCAAATCAACCTCTTTAGAATTGCTACCATTCTAATATACCATCACTCTTAACAACTAGTGACAACACCACAATGCCACCACTGCTCGTATATCAACCTCTTACACTCATATCAACATAACATGGTTTTTATCCTATTTTTGGTTAACATTCCAACTAACGAACATCAAACCCATCCATAAAATTATCTCAACATTATTCCCAATACCATCTTATTTGTATTGTCATCCAACTCTCCACCAAATATCTAGTATCGTCCCAATACTCCACCAACTTCTTACTCCCTTAATTCCTCGAAACTCATTATCAATCATGTTGTCCTGAAACTCCTATATAACCTTTAGCTAACATCCTCGTGATACTATCACACATTTCGATGATTCCTTACCTTTATATCACATAACTCCGGTGAACATTTTCCTCAGCTTACTTTTATCCTTCTTTCCTCTTTACACTCAATAATACCAATTATTAGTCCAACTCCTTATTCCTTCTAGCCAATTCTTTAGAAATCCAGTTACCCCTTCGTTGCTCCAAAACTCAAATTCCATTATTTTCTACCGACATCATCTCACTCTTTCTTACCATGGATCTTCTCTTATTATGCTATCACTAACACTTGCCACTAATCTATCCATAGAATCAACGTCTAATGTTCAAACAATTGCATCTCCCTTTTTACATCTCTAGAAATCAGAATTCATTTAATACCGTTAATTACCAAGGAAATCACACAGTAGTTTCATCTTTTAATAAACCAAACCTCCCAAACTCACTCACTGTCTACAAATACACCTCGTGACATGTCTCCACAAGTTCACTATATATTACTCTTCTCAACCCCTTTAAACGAACTTTCACTACATATATCCATAACCCACACGACTCCTAACCATTTCCCTCCATAATTCTTTACACATCTCAAGCTGCCACTATCCACATCCTTACTTTCAATCTTTTATTCTCACGTTCATTATACTCACATCATCCCTTGCCCATATTCACTTACTTTTACATTACTCAACACACAATCATATCACTCATCCCGTCTCGCAAAACGTGCGCCATGCCTCAATAAACTATACCAATCTTCCTTTTCTTTTTCCACCGTCTATCATAATCACATATAACTCATGTCCTCCCCACCGAACCCATACTCATCATAAGTGCCACTCTTTGCATCATAAGATTGGGTAACTTACGCTTCAGGACCAACACATACGTAAAACAATGCATAAAGAAGTAATACAACACCTTTGAATTAAACATAATATGCAACGAATGTCAAAAGATAAACATATGACCCGAAACACGCATATGACCTGCACAGACCCCACTCGATCGAGTACCAGAACCTACTCGATCGAGTTGAGGCTAATCGATCGAGTGCCCAAACATGCTCGATCGAGTGCCCCGACTCCAGAACCCAAACAGACCTTCTGATCTCTGACTTACTCGACCGAGTAGCCCGGCTACTCGATCGAGTGACCCCATACTCGATCGAGTGCCCGAGGTACTCGATCGAGTGCCCAAAAACACGATTCTGGTCAAAATAACGACAAATACCCACTCGATCGAATCAAACCCACTCGATCGAGTCATGCAGACTCGTGAATACTACCCGCATGTTATCTCACATACCCCAACGTACTATGCATTCATTATTATTTCAACATTATGATTACAACTACGCATTCAAATTTGCGCGACTCCTCATACAATCAACAAAATAATCTACTTCGTGTTATCAAGTGCCACGTTATAAACAACCATCATGCTTTTCATCCAATTCGTTATACAAAACACATATCATTGAACCTCTATTCTTCATGTTACTACTTACCAAAAGCCAAACATTACCATCTATCATGCTCATATAACATTCAACTTTCAATCATGTATTACCCGCATGTTTTAAACTTTTATAACTTTTTATAACACAACAACATTACAAATCCACTTCATCACATAAACACTTCCATAATCAAGAAATTCATATCCTTACGAAATTGCCTCTTCATCTTTTCCAATCAATTCATCTAGTTCAATCATATACTTCATCTAACAAGCGCATATGATACGATAGTAGGCAATTATACGAACTTAATATATAGCTTTACACAAACAAAACAATGAAAACAAATCTTATCACACCCCCTAACCTCATGTTATTAGGATTGCATCACTATAAACCATTCGTCCTGCAACATCATTATTCATCACGCATCATCATATACGAACTACTTTCTTTTTCTACCATATCATTCATCATTCTCATATACTTTTCCAACGATTCCAACCAACATGTAAACCAACTATCATGCAACATGCTTTCAACAAACCATATACAAAATCACATCGTCACCATCTTTGTCTACACATTCCCCATTCTCCACAATCATACATCCACTGGTTCATACCACACATTACTATATAGATACACAATACACAAGGTAAACACATAGCGATCCCGACTCGTATCCCAAGGTGACCGGTTCAAAATTGTAGGGCGAGTTCGCGACTTTAGGACGTCTCCCAAGTCTTTGCATTAGCTCCTACAAGCTTTACCCCGGGTTCATTTTAATTGACTCCCTATATTCTTTGGATTTATTGGTTACAGGTTTCAGGATCGTCGCTCTGATACCATTTGTAACACCCCCATACTCCAAGTGCCTTACCAGGACCACTCAGGTATAAAGATGCTACCATCTCGGTTACCCGAGGCATGATAATCATAAGACAATGAAGAAACATACTTTATTAAACAAGTTAAGTGATTATAAAACAAAACCAATCGTAAGCAAAATACAATCGCTCTCAAACTATAAACCAACGAAAGGAACTGTCCTAACAAACACAAATGGAAGACTAAAGACTACGATATGTGATGACTCCATCCCAGCTAGATCCCACGCGTATCCAAGATATACCGCTAAGCAACTCGCTCACCACCCCGAACGGATCACCACATTTTAAAACATTTAAACGGGTCGAAGATTAATCACACAATTTATATACATATCCACAATCCGATAAATGACACTCACACCGTCACACCGTCACACATACAATCACACCAATCCCAACAATCTCAATCACCGATCGTCCACTTGGACCAGCCGCCAGCCGATGGGGGACCGCAGCCGTACCCACCAAATCCCCGCTCTTCATACCGAGCGATATACCCATGTTCATTAATGTGCACATCCCCTTCCGTGGCGGGTTCCACGAAGGGCGAAACCAGGGCGTGAAGCCACTCCCGCAAGTGACTCCACTCAACCGAGAACGCATCTCGAGAACCATAGGCAACCAATCACAATCACAATATCAACAACCGTCCGAATCTATCAACAATGTACAATCGTAATCACAAAGTCACAATACAATTAGTATAACAAACAATCAATCTCAACACATCAACAATCATCCCATTATGGGACTAATACGAGTAGGAAATCCTGCCCGTAAGCACACAATCGACGGTCTCTCTTCCGAGTCAAAAGCTTCCTCTATGAACCCTCCTCCTATCATACAACATATAGAGGCTACCAAATCACATACTACACATAAACCCCCAAGTCTCTAAATTAGGGTTTAACCAAATCAAAGGAAAGACAATAAAAAGGGTACATAGATCTTACCCTCGACGCAAGGAACTCAACGGTATAACCAACGACGTGAACTGACCTTCCAAACTCCGGGGATTGTTAATTATGCGATTAGAATGAAGAACTTGCTTGCTTTCTCTATTAAACAGTAATTTAGGTTTTGCAAGAGTGATTTAGAACAATGACGACAAAGCTTATATACCTTAATCGCATAATTAACAAAACCCGAGAAAACTCCCCGTAAAACCGGCTACTCGATCGAGTAGCTAAGGTACTCGATCGAGTTCCCCCTTACTCGATCGAGTACCCACGTTACTCGATCGAGTACCCAACAGGTCAGAAACTATTTTAAAACACAACTCACCCTTACTCGACAGAGTAAGGCCTACTCGATAGAGTACCCAAAGACTTATAAATACGGAGTATTACACTAGCAACCACCATAGCCATTGAGGCTTTCTTTGCTTGAAGGCATTGTTGCCTTTTTTAGAGTGCCTTTGCCGTGAGTGCCTTTGTTGACCCTTTTGTTCTTGCCATTGATGATTATACCAAGAAAAGATTGAATATCTTTAACTTCGGTAAGTATAGTGGTAAGTATTCCCGCCTGTCACGCGGGTGACCCGGGTTCGATCCCCGGCAACGGCGCCATTTTTGGTCGGACTCACGATGGAGGTTTAGTTTTCGGTACTTGTCGTTAGGAGCACCTAGACCAAAACACAATTTATAACTTCACAAACAACTCTACAATTAGTAAAGAGGCAAGTAAAGGTCGGATCCCAAGGGACGGGAATTGAGATGAGATTTTCAATCGCAACTAGTGGTGTCTAGGGGTGTCACAATTTGGGGTTTGAATTAGAAGATAACTAAACTAAATAGCAATAAAAGTAGACAAGCATGATGATTAAAAGGGATGTAAACAATTGATAAAAGGCACTAGGGTGTCATGGGGTCATAGGGGATTCATGGGAATTGATCATACAAACATATTCTAAAATTATAAGCAAGCAATTTTTGTTGTGATGGATCGAGTTGGTTTATATCTCACAATCCTAGGAAAGTTTGGGTCCCGGAGCCGATTCGGTTAGATTGTACAACACCTACAAGTCGACTTAATCTTCCCTACTCAACTATATGCATGGTCTAATGAGACTCGAGTTGGTTTATGTCTTACAAGTCTCATTGAAAAGATAGGTGATGGGTAAAAAATGCAAGGATTCATAGGCTCGCATTTCATCAAACATAACATGTGCATAAGTTGAGATCACAACAAGCAAGCAAATAAACTATGAAAACATATTAATTTAAGCATGAATCATCCCCCATGTTGGTTTCCCCTAATTACCCATTAACCCTAGCTAAGGAAACTACTGACTCATTATCATGTTGAACATGCTAGCAAGGTTGTCAATCATACCAACAAAGTGAAACATGATGAATAAATGAAGATAATTAACAATAATTAAAAAGGGATTAAGAGAATTATACCTACTAATGATTCCAATAATAAAGCAAAGAATAATAGAAGTACTTGATGATTGATTGGAAGGTTGTCAATCTCCCAATAATAACCCAAATAATCTTCAATTACCCAAAACAAAAGATGAAAAAAAGAGAGATCAAGGAAATGAAACTTGTATTAAATCTTGATTAAATGTTGATTACAAGATTAAAGAGAGATTTGATTGATATTAACTACACTAAAGATTGCTAAGAAGAACATACTCTTCTAATTAGCCTAATGGGGTATTTATAGTGGGGATTAGTTACATAAATTAGGAATTACTAAGGGCTTAAATGACGATTAAGTCCTTTAGGAATCGCCGGTCTCAAGGGAGACTCCGGTCCCCTTTTTGCCGGTCTTAGAAAAATATGTGCATCCTTCCTTAAAGCTTGTAGAAGACGAAATGGCTGACAGGAAATCCGAGCGCCCAGGAACGGGACGGGCGGATTGGGGGTGTTTTGAACGAGCGGACTGTTGGGGTGGACGGGCGGATTCTGCTGTTTCTGGACGGGCGTCCACTGGGGGAAGACGCTCGGATTGCCCTTGTGGACAAGCGGCTTGTAGACAATCCGTTCGGATTGTCTTACAGCTACTTTGTTTCTTCTTTTCTTCCTTTTTCTTCATAGAATCCTTGAGGATTTCCTCGGGGATGCAAGGATCTTTTCTCATCATTTCCTATCTACTATAGTATGTACAAAGGCCTTCTAATCTTGTCTTCTCTTTGATGCTTGGTCATTGAATTCAATCAATTTAGCTTCATTTTGCCATGAAAATGCAAGGTTTTCACTCATTTCCTACCAAGGAAACGAAACCTCAAAGAATATGCAAAACAAAGGACTAAAGAAAATAAATGACCCAAATATGCACTAAAAAGCATGGGAACAAGGCTAATTCGGGGACTAAATATGCTCTAATTATGGTCACATCATACGTCAAGATCAAGTCTGACAATAAGCTTGCGCCCAAGTCTGACAAATGTCTTTTTGTAGGATATCCAAGGGAAACACGTGGCTATTACTTTTACAATAAATACGAGAACAAAGTGTTTGTGGCTCGTGATGCTGTCTTCCTAGAAAAGGAGTTTATTTCTAGGAGACAGAGTGGGAGAAAATTTGAACTTGAAGAAGTTCGAGAGCCATAAACCGAGAATGAGGTAGAGGAGAACGTGGAGGATAGCATTCCCTCTTCCTCTACAACGGCAATTATTCCTAGAAAGTCAAGTAGGATTTCTAATCCACCGGACAGCTACCTTGGTAACATCGAAGAGGATGGTGTTTTGTTACTTTTGGAAAGTGATGAACCCACTACCTACAAATTGGCCATGTCTAGTCCCGACTCCTCGCTTTGGCTAGAAGCCATGCGATCCGAAATGGATTCCATGTACGAGAACCAAGTATGGGACTTGGTGGATTTACCTGAAGGAGTGCGACCCCTTCAGTGTAAATGGATATATAAAATTAAGCTCAACGTGGATAAACATGTAGATGTTTACAAAGCTAGATTGGTGGCAAAAGGTTTCACCCAAGTTCATGGTCTACACTATGACGAAACCTTAACTCCAGTCGCTATGCTTTGGTCCATTAGGATAATCTTAGCGGTTACCACATTTCATGATTATGAGATTTGGCAAATGGATGTCAAAACCGCCTTCTTCAATGAGATTCTAAAAGAAGAGGTGTACATGATACAACCTGAAGGTTTTGTGGATACATCTAACCCTAAGAAGGTGTGTAAGCTCAAGAAGTCCATCTATGGTCTTAAGCAAGCATCTCGGAGTTGGAATCATCGCTTTGATCATGTTATTAAACAATACGGTTTCACTAGAAGTGTCGAAGAACCGTGTTTATACATGAAGTTTAGTGGGAGTAAGGTTGCCTTCCTTGTCCTATATGTGGATGAGATATTGCTCATCGGGAATGATGTTCCATCGCTCACTTCTGTTAAGGAGTGGCTAGGGAAACACTTCCAGATGAAGGACTTGGGAGAGGTACAACAAATCTTGGGTATCCGGATCTATAAGGATAGGTCCAAGAGGATACTAGCATTGAGTCAAGAGGCTTATATTGACAAAGTTCTTGACCGGTTCAATATGAAAGACTGTAAGAGAGGATTTCTACCTATGGGCCAAGGGATTACTTTGAGCAAGTCACAGTCTCCTTCCACCCCTAAGGAAATTGAACACTTGAAAACCGTCCCTTATGCTTCTGTTGTTGGGTCTATCATGTATGTTATGATTTACACTCGTACCGACGTTGCGTATGCCTTGAGCATGACAAGTCGTTATCAAGCCAAGCCTGGTGAGAGTCACTGGATAGCCGTAAAGAACATCCTTAAGTACTTGAGAAGGACTAAGGATTCGTTCTTAGTGTTTGGAGGAGAAACTGAGTTGCGTGTAAGAGGTTACACGGACGCAAGTTTCCAAACTGATCGGGATGACATGAAATCCCAATTCGGCTATGTGTTTATGCTAAATGGAGGAGCTGTTTGTTGGAAGAGCTTCAAGCAAAGCGTTATTGTGGATTCTACAACAGAGGCTGAGTACCTTGTAGCGTCTGAGGCTACGAAGGAAGCTGTTTGGATTAGGCAATTCATGGAGGGGCTAGGAGTAGTCCATTCCGCCAAAGATCTTATCACTCTATATTGTGATAACAGTGGAGCTATTTTTCAAGCCAAAGAGCCGAAGTCTAGTAACAAATCTAGACACATTGAAAGGAAATACCATGTAATTAGAGATTATGTGGAAAGGAAGGAAATTGACATTTGTAAGGTTGGGATAGATGATAATATTGTCGATCCTTTAACCAAGCCTTTATCAAAGGCTAAGCATGATGGTCATGTCGTCGCAATGGGATTGAGACGAGTATCAGATTTTCTTTAGATTATGGATATGTAATAATTGGATAGTGTATCTCTTATTATATATATGATAATCACATTCATTGTTTTCGCATTCATTCTTTTATGAATCTTGTATTTAGTGTGACTAAATTTTAAATACCTTGTTTATCTGAATAAGTTGTGGAGACAATGTTGAACACTATTCAAGTGAACAAGATGAACATTGTATTTTGTCCCTAGTCACTTAATGAGGTGACGTCTCGGAGTGACTAGATTGTAAGTCGATTGATGGTTGTTCAACACCATAATGTCATACGTGATGACTAGTCGATTGCATAGACAGAGTGTGTGACACTTTGCCGGACAGTGACCATTTAGAGAGTCCCTAAGTTCTATTATAGACGCCTGGTCATGGCGGGGATCTCTAAGATGTTCTAATGAGTCGATTCTTTTGACTGGAGACTATTATCTGAGCAAGTGCATTTTCCGAGTGACTTTGGTTTTTGTCCTAAGTCGTGCCGTGAAAGAAGGTCAAAAGGGCATTTACTATGTCATGGTGATCTGTATTGTGCAATATAAGAGATAGGGCATACAGGAATTGTCCACCCACGTTGGGTAACTATATCTCAAGGCCACTCGAGGAGTTAATCACTACAACAAATAAGGTCAAAGGCGACCATATAAGGCGACTGAGAACAGTCACCATTAAGAATATAGCGACTAAGGCCCGTCGCCCGCACTTCGTAGCTAGGTTTAGTCACTTTTGGCGACAGGGCTTCGTCGCCAAATTTGGCGACGGAATTTTTTAAAGCGGGCGACATAAACTCGTCTCCAAAATTGGTGACTGTCTAGTCGCCAATTTAGCGACTGTCATTAGTCGCCTTACTCCAAGCCACGTCACCAACAAAACCTCAAGATTGGTGACGGTTTTTGTTCGCCAATTTAGCGACTGTTTTTGGTCGCCATTTTGGCGTCTGTTTTTGGTCGCCTTATTCTAAGCCATGTCACCTACAAAACCTCAAGATTGGCGACGGTTTTTGGTCGCCATTTTGGCGACTGTTTTTGGTCGCCATTTTGGCGACTGTTTTTGGTCGCCAATGCCCCTAAAATTAAATTATGGTCAGAAGGTTAGCGACGGATTGCCGTCGCGAATTGCCCAGTATCCGTCGCCAATTTTACATTTTTTTAGCCTAGAAATCGTTTTTGACCTAGCCAAATACGTAAAAACCTGCAAATAAACCAACACTACCAGCAGAGAACACATGGGAAGCCAACACAACCAAATCTGATAAAGAAAATCATGTTCCATACACACAACTACGAGTTTTGGTCATCTAACATTATCCGGGAATAAGATGTTCTCTAAAAAACTACATAACCGGGAAACTTGCTCCCGCTCCACTACCACCTCCATAATTAGGATCTCTCGGATATTTTGGTTGCGGGCGCCACCCACTGTTGCAATTGGCGAAAAAGGAGTTCATCCGGTCCATTTCCTCTTTCATCCTCCGAATTTCTTCATCTCTCTCGGCATCCCGCCTCTCCCTCTCGGCATCCTGTCTCTCCTTGGCGGCTAATTGAGCTTGGAGCACACTTACGATACTTGGGGTATAAGGTTGTTGTTGGGAGGAAATTGACCCTCTTCTTCTTGGAGTAGGGTAGAAAATCTCCTTTGCCGACCCGGCTCCATACACATCTCCTCTTTGGAACCCCTCAACAAGATCAAACCATAGCTCATTGTCATCAATTTCCGGGTTGTTCTTCCTACGGACAAGGAATTGTTCCTAAAAAATTGATAAAACGTTAATGGTTAGAGGTTACTTGTTTAAAAATTGATAAAACATATACTTTAACACATTAAGAATTTTTTTTTTTTGACACTTACATATAACTCTTGATCTTTTGCATTCGTGAAGATCAACTTGCCCTTGCTTGTCTTCTTTGCGTGAGTGTCAACAAAGAGATCAACAATCGTGGGTATCTGGCCCTTATTCTTCTCGGTCTTCCGGGAAAAAAAAAACAAGGAAATTGTTACTCAAACATGATCATTAATGAGACTAAATTAGAAGACTATTAAATTAAAAGCTAAGACAAATAACTTACATCTGACAACACACGATCATGAAAAGATTGAGACCCTCCATAATGAGTAGGCTCAACTTCCGCGTCCTTTTCTCCTCCTTTCCTGTTGATTTTGTTCCGGGCCGATGCTTCCTTGAACTCAGGACTGTTCCGGTACTTGGTAAAATCCTCTTATGACGCACCTATAATCAATAAAATATCAACTATTAATTAATATAGTTTCAAAATATGTAATAAATTTTAACTAATTACGGGTATTAAAAGAAACTAAATACCTTTCATGAAAGATGGTGCCTTCTTCCTCTTAGACACCTTATACATGTTGTCCCTTAGCCTCTTCTTGCCAATGTCATTATACCTTTGCCAAACTAGGCGCTCAAGGTCGGGTGGCCAATAGAACACACGCGACAAAAAGTAAACACATGGATGAGAAAAAAATTAATAATAAGGTAATTAGAATAAATAAATTATTAAATATATATTTTATAAATAGATACCCGGAAGTTGTTGAACCACATCTCCTTATCATCATCAGTAGCGTTACTCTAACAAGTAACGCCGTGTGTCATGTTCTCTTGGGTGCTAGTAGTCACACCACGAACAACTGTTTGACTTCTAAACCTAAAATCAAACATGTTAAAAACATAATTATATAGGAAAAAAAAAATGTATAATTAACATATGTCTAAAAAAAGTCATTTATTACTAAATAAAAAAATTACAAACTAGAATGAATAAAAAATTACCAAAGACCATTCGGATCAAGGATTATCCTGCCGTCAGTATGTCGGGGTATAGCAACCTCCTCCTCCTCCTCACTCACCTCCGTAGTAGAACGGTCAACGTCCTCCTCCTGCTCTCGGGAGCTACTAACTCCCTCACTATAGCCTCCCCGCTTCTTACCTCCTCCACGAGCCATGTGTACTACAATTGAATAAAAAGTGTTAGCAAATATTACAGGATAATTAATATAAGATACAAAAAAATAAAGGAAAAATTATGAATTGCCACCTAATATGTTCTACATTTTACAAATTACCACCTAATATATTCAACTTTACAAATAACCACCAACTTTTCATATATATCCACACCATTTTCACTTATTCTACATTCTTGTGACGATTTTACTTAATTATCGACTCGATTTCATTTTAACGGCTTTCAATTATTTTAAATGACCAAATTACCCTTACTAATTAGACATTTTCACTCACTCCCTCACCCAATTCACAATTACATACACTCATGTGATTCAATCTAGAAATCAATTTAGGGATTCCTTCCATTTATCCCATTTTCTTCATCTTTATAACGGTCAGGAAATCACAATGCCTTCCTCTCTGACTCATGTGCGCACGACTCAGCTAAATCCCGCACGGTCACTTCGCACGGTGCTCGGCCTCCTTTGCCATTTATGAGCACGATGCTTTGCTTTCTCTATCTTTCTTTAATCTATTGACTTGTGACTGGAATTAGCATGTGGTAATTGGGATGTTCATTCTCGATCCGAGCGGAACCGTCCTAAACCCGATTACTCTTCTTACTTTGATTTCTTTTGATTGGAGTTTGAATTGATCCAAGTTTGAGCTCGGAGATGGGATGGTGGTGTATCGACTCCGAGGCAACACTGCGATTCTTGACTGAGTAGCATCGAGACATGGTAGCTAGAGTGGGCTGTTTCTGGGCAAAAGAGGGTGGCGGAGTTGTGCAACTCGGTTTCGGTGTCGATACGAGGTGGCGTTGATTAGGGTGGCTGCAAGTGTTTATGGGTTGATAAAAATGAAAAAAATGGGATAAATTAAAGGAATTCCTAATATGAGTGTGTGTAATTGTGAATTAGGGGAGAGGGAGTGAGTGAAAATGTCTAATTAGTAAGGGTAATTTGGTCATATAAATAATTAGAAGTCGTTAAAATGAAACCGAGTCGATAATTAAATAAAACCGTCACAAGAATGTAGAATAAGTGAAAATGGTGTAGATATATGTGAAAAGTTGGTGGTTATTTGTAAAGTTGAATATATTAGGTGGTAATTTGTAAAAAATGGAACATATTAGGTGGTAATTCATAATTTTTCTAAAAATAAAACCTAATAAACAGATATAAAAGAAAAAATAAAACGCTAATAATTGTTTCCAAATTTTGATATGTATACTTTCAATACCTTCTCTTACTCATCATCATCATCATCATCATCATCATCATCATCATCATCATCATCATCATCATCATCATCATCATCATCATCTTCTCTTCTTCTTCTTCTTCTTCTTCTTCTTCTTCTTCTTCTTCTTCTTCTTCTTCTTCTTCTTCTTCTTCTTCTTCTTCTTCTTCCTCTTCCTCCTCCTCTTCTTCTTCTTCCCCCTCTTCTATCCCATCCCTCTCCTTATCATTCTCTTCTTCTTCCTCTTCTAACTCCTCCTCCGCTTCTATCTCATTTGCGTAAATAATTTCATCATGATCAACTGGGGACAAAACTGTTTCTGATACAACCTCTTCTTGGAAAAAAGATGTATTAACTTCTGAGCGTGCCTTTATTTTAAAAACGGCCTACCATTGCTTTTGTTGTCTATCATTACTTTTGCTCAGAAGAGATGCAAAATAAACTTGATGAGCTTGTTGTGCAAGTATAAATGGGTCATATTTAGAGTAGATTCGAGTATGATTCACTTCCACGAGTTTGTAACGATCATGGAATCTCGTTCCAGCTACGGAATTATCCCTCCATTGAATCTTGAATAAGACGGTTTTATAACTCCGATCCCGGCCATTGTAGCACAACTCAAAGATATCCTCTAATATGCCATAATATTCATTGCCATCAAGAGAAGAAATAGTAATGCCGTAGTTGCATTTAGCCTTACTTTTGCCATAGTCAAATGTTTGAAACTTAAACCCATTAACTGAATATCGATTCCACGTCACAACCTTTCGAGAAGGACCCAAAGTCAAGCTTCTTATCACATCATCTTGAATATTTAGCTTACATACATGCTTCCAAAACTAGGCTAGAAATTGATCCTCATGCTTATGCCAAACATCCTCTCTGTTCACATTTGGGTGTTCCTTAATGAAATCTGTCACAAATTGAGCTTCATATGGCTCCAAAACCTCACAATTAGATAACACATAAAGGTGGGCACGGTTATACTCCTTGTCATCCAGAAATCTTGTTCCCCCAGCTGATGAACACCCTATTTCATCCTGCATTTGGAAACACTTGGGTATACTTGTGTCTAGTTCATCCGCTTCATCAATATTCAAGTTTTTTTGCTGGTCTCAATATGTTTTTCAAAGTAAAGAGAGCAAAAATTGGCAATCTCTTCCGTTAGGTAGGCATTGCATATAGAACCTTCCACACGAGCTTTATTACCAATTTTTTTCTTCACATGATTAAGAAACCTTTCGAAAGGATACATCCACCTATATTGGACGGGTCCACCAACTTTAGCTTCATATGGCAAATGGATAGGTAGATGCTCCATCGAATTGAAAAAAGAAGGAGGAAATATCATCTCAAGTTTACATAAAATTTCTGGTATTTGGTGTTCTAAACGACTCATGTCCTCAACTGATATCGTGGAGGAACATAAATCTCTAAAAAATTGACTTATTTCTGTAACTACATTCCAAACTGTAGTCGGGAGTAAAGTTTTAAAAGCCACGGGTAATAAGCGCTCCATGAAAACATGACAATCATGAATTTTCAACCCTTTCAACTTCAGTTCCTTCAAATCAACACAACGGCTCAAATCGGATGCATATCCATCGGGAAACTTCAAGTTTCCTATCCAATCGCACAATACCTTTCTTTGAGCTTTGTCAAGAGCAAATATGGCTTTTGGTTTAGCCCCATCCTTATGAATATGAAGTTTAGGACGATCACAAAATTTCTTCAATTCTATTCTTGAATTAAAATCATCACGTGTCTTTCCTTTTACATCCATAATCGTATGAATAAGTAACTCAAAGAAGTTCTTCTCTATGTGCATCACATCGAAATTGTTTCTGATCAACATTGTTTTCCAGTAGGGAAGCTCCCAAAAAATACTTCTTTTAAACCAACAATTTTTTTCTTTTCCAACTCTTTAAACTCTTCTTCAGTCCCATCGACAGTTGATGGCAAATCACGTACAGCCTCCCATATCTCATCCCCTTGGAGTCGAACCGGAGCATTTTCATGCACCTCCTTACTTTTTAAGAAAGATTTCTTCTTCTCTCTATGAATATGTCCATCCGGTAAGAAACATCTATGACAATCAAACCAACTAATTTTTTTGGAATTAGGAAGATAAAATACTTTACTCCTATCCATGCAATAAGGACATGCCTTTCGCCCAGCGGTTGCCCATCCTGATAGCATACCATATGCGGGAAAATCATTTATAGTCCATAACAATGAAGCTCTTAGTTGGAAATTTTGCTTCTTCGACACATCAAATGTTACTACACCAACTTCCCACAAATACTTCAGTTCTTCCACCAACGGTTGTAAATAAACATCCAGATGGTTTTTCGGGTTATCAGGACCGGGGATAAGTAAAGAGAGGAAAATAAATTGTCTTTTCAGACAAAGCCAAGGAGTTGTACGACTGGTCATTACGGGCCAACACGAGTACTTTCTACCAAACTGACCAAAAGGGTCAAACCCATCGGTACACAATCCAAGTCTCACATTGCGAGGTTCCTCGGCAAAATCGGGATATAACCTATCAAAATGCTTCCACTCCTCCCCGTCATTCGGATGACACATCTTTCCTGGTGTACGAGGATTTTCTTTGTGCCATCTCATTTGGTTAGCAAGATTTTTCGTGGCATACATTCTTTGAAGTCTAGGACCTAATGGAAAATAAATTAATGTGTTTACTGATATTGGTTTCTTTCTCTTTCCACTCCTTTTATTACCCTTCTACCCCTTCAAAACAATATTTCCTTCACTTGTCTCATATCTATCCCTTTGACATTTCTTACATTTGTCAAGCAAAGCATCATCTTTCCAAAAAAGCATACATACTTTAGGACATGCATCAATCTTTTCATGTGGAAGCTGAAAACCATTGACCACTTTCTTGGTATTATAGAAATTTCGGGTCATAACATTATTATCGGGTATAACATCCTCAACCAACGTAGCAATACTATCAACGGCTTTAAATGACATATTATACTCACATTTTAAGACAACTATCCTGGATGCAACTTGTAACAATGTCATTCTACTCCACTCATATAAGGTTTTTCGGAAGTACTTAGCATGTCCAAAAAGGCTTTTGCTCTTGGGTTTGGTTGTTCTTCATCAATCATTGGTACACGGTCGTCATTAATGAAATCATTAGACTGAAAGGCATCAAGTACCATTTCTCTATATGGGTTCTCATTTTGTTGGATTTGAGGCTCTTCGGGATAATATTTTTCTCCATGGGAGATCCAATTGTAGTAGTTTGGAAAAAAACCATTTGTAAAGATGCTCTTCTACTTCAATGTCAAATAAATATTTTAAGTTTTTACATTTAGTACAAGGACACCTAAGTTTATGTTGTTCCAAATCATATGAATCTTGACAACTAGCAAATTCAATAAATCCACGAACTCCCTTTACAAATCTAGCGATAGGACGTTTCTTCTTATCTACTCTTTCTTCGTACATCCAGCTACGTTCAGTTCTCTTCATTTTAATCTATAAGCAATAATATTTAATTTCAACAAAAAAACAAGGTTATCTCATCCTCTATTTTATGCTAATTTCAAGATTTCAATTGGGTCCTTATCACTCCAACCTAAACCCATCATTGTACGTTTCAAGTCACTAGCAAACACACATTTGTGATTTATTAATGAGAAAAAAAAAATCAAAGAATTCCCTTAGTTCTCCAAATACACAATGTGGAATAGATACATATTCCACATATGTATTCAGAGAACATTGGAGAAAATTGCAACAAAATTCTTTTCTCATTAATAAAATCACAACTATGTGTTTACAACCTAAGTGACTTGAAACGTACAAAAACAGTCCCAAAATGGGGACTATTCAAGAATTGCTCCTAATGAGGAATTCTTGAATGGGTACTAGGTCATTATATATTAAACAAGTTGTCAAAATTATAAGGCAAATTTATACAATCCCCTAATCAAATGACATTACTAATTTCACAAATTTATACATCATGCTCATTCTAACTTAATTTCGTCAATTATAAGCCAAATTTATACAATCCTAACATTATACTACCTTCATAAAACTATACTACCTTCAACAATACCACTTCAATATTGCTAAAACTAAGTTACTACCTTCAATAATACTAATATTATCAAGATAACCTTCAATTACATCCGCTAATCAAATGACATTACTAATTTAACAAAAACCCCAATTTCTAACCCTAACTCAAATTAATTAACAAAAATGCTAATTAAATTACAACTACATACATTAATAAGCATCACTAATGTATAAATTACAGCTAGATACTAAATAAGCATCACAACTTAAACAAAATATGAAGGATTGAAGTAATTAAATCAATTTGAGTCGAAAACAAACCTTTATTAAAAAGAAAAACAGTGAAGGAAGGGTCGGTAGTGATGTGGTGTGTGGATGGTGGCGGCAAGTGGTGGGGCATCCGGTGGTCGTGGTAGTTGATGGTGTCGTCGGGTCGTCGGGTTCTTGTAGTTTTTTTTTTTTTTTTGGTTGTTAAGATTAATGAATGGGGGTGACGGGTGAAGAAATGAGCATTAAAAACATATCAGGGGATTGGCGACGGTTTCTGGTCGCCAAATTGGCGACGGGTAATGGTCGCTAACTTTGGCGACTGTTTTCGGTCGCCAAAATGGATAATATGTCGTCGCCCGTGGATTTCCTACAAATTTACTGATAAAGAGCTACAGTCGCCAAATTGGCGACACCAAATTGGCGACTGTTTTCCGTCACCCGATTTTTTTTCCTGTCGCCAAATTGGCGACTGTAGCTTCTCCGTCGCCTTTGTCTTGTTTTCTTGTAGTGAATGACTACAAATGCGTGGCCACGATCGGAAGTAATCTGTGAGATATTTTTCCGGTCAGGTAGTCACACTCCCGATTGAGAAAACCACTCGCGATATGTTCATTTGCAAGTGCGGCCTGAAAGACACCTTGCATTGAGTGGGAGATTAAACGGACAAGAGAATTAGTAGCGCACACTTTGTCTTGGGAGATTGTTGGAGTTAGTGTCCTCCACAATAGTGCGTTTACATAATAAATCTCATTAAAGGAATATCATCTGGTATTTAATTATTTGATCCTCGTCAGTTGATTAATGTAAATCGATAACGGTTGGCTGACTAGAGTTTGACATTATTGTCGTGAGACGGCGGTGATCAACTGACCCCTTTCGGTCACACCTAAAGGAACGAACCCCAATTGACAACTAATTAATTGTATGAGATACAATTTATTTAGTCCCTTGATTTGTAGACTAAAAGTTTAGTCGATTATTTTAGAGAGATTTCGAGTTGCGAACTCGAGGCACGACAGTTTTTATTTAATTATGCGATAATTGAATAATAAATTATGGGAGACGGGTTTTAGTTAATTAATTGTTAATTCACTTAAATTGTACTAATTGATTAATGTGATTAATATTAGTACATGAATAATATGTGTAGCGGTACACGTATATTTACGGAGTGATTTGGACGAAATTAATTGGAAGCATTTAAACATGAAATGATGTTTAAATAAAATTTACACATATTTGTGCGACAAATGTAAGAACAAAAATGGACCCGTAAATGGGACATTGGACCGTGTAAATGAAGTTAGTGGATGATCACAATCATTTCACTTTTACTTGTTTTTCTTCCATAAGTGTCATATGATCATTGTGCATGTCATAATGTTTTTAGACAAAAATTGAAACAAGTCCACTCCTACACACTACCCCTCCCACCCGGTTTTCCTCCTCTATTAAGACCAATTTTTGTTCATTTTTGCAAGCTAGCTCATTCATGTGTTTTGCATGTGAACAAAAACTACGTCTCTCTCTAAAATAATTATCATCCTTTACTAAGTTGTTAGTAAACTAAAATGAATAATTACTAAGAGTGTTAGTAATATTTACATATTATCAAGGGAATAATTCTAACTAGTTACTAGTAAATACTTGTTAGATTAATTGGGTTGAGTTCTTGGGTGCACATTGTTAGGAGATCTTCTCTTTGAAGATTTGTTAGGAGGATCATCCTTTTGTTATAAGCTGAAGAACAATCAAGGTAGGAGATCTTGATTGTGCCCATATTGCCATAAAAATCTATGTAAGGAAATTGTTTTTCCTTAACTTTCTTTTTATGCTTTTATATTTGCATGCATGTTACATAGATCACCAAAATGATAAATTATGAGATAATTTAATTTTATTAGAGTCTAATATGGATCTATGATCTTTCAAATATAGGGCTTGGGTCCACCCATAACGAATATATAATGACTTGAAAACAAGAGCTGCTGTGAAACCTGGTGGAGAAAAGGCGCAACAGAGAAATGGGCTGGGGAAAGGGCGCAACATCTGCTTCGTTTTCTCCCGAGCTCGTCCGTGCCTGAGTAAAACAGAACTCAGCGCGAGTTTTGTTTTATTTTAAACAAAACCTTTCTTCTTCTTCTTCTTCCTCTCGACAAACACCAAAAACCCAACCAAACTTCACACGAATTTGATCAGAAATCTCCATAAATCATGACTAATCTAGGTATGTATCTCGTCTTTGCTTTAGATTGTACTTATAGCTTAAATTGAAAAAGAAATTAGGGTTTTGATGCCCAAAATAGTCAAAGTTTTGGGGGTTCCGTTCCAAATGAATTTGTGCCTTGAAATTGACACTAGAAATGCGTAATTGAACATGCTAGGAGCATAACCATGTATTCATTTTGATGAAATGAGATCAAAATAAGACGATCTTTGCTAAACCGCTTCCAAGGGCTCGAAAATGACCTTAAATTTGTCGATTTTTGATGAAATTTGATGTTTTGGAATCCTTGGATAATGGGTAAACTTCCTACCAAGTCAAAATTTTGATTCGTGACAGGTCTTTTGGGACACTTTTTGCATTGGTTTAGGCTTCTAGTAGCGGAAAGTTGAAGAATTTTCGGCTTGTGACCATGACTAAGACTTTTTTAGCTATATAGGAATGTAATTTTATCACTTTTGTCGACTTGCTTGATGGTAGGGCTTGAGAAATGGCTTAAAACCGCCTCTAAATGCTTTGATTTTGCTTTTTTACAGAAGACATTCCATCCACATCTGGGCGAGACACTATGGAGGTGGATGTTGATCCCCTCATGGCTATGGTGATTCACGATGAGGAAATGGAGATGAAGGAAGATGCGGTCCGGAGGATCAATGTGAGGAGGACAGGGCACCAACTTGTTCTTGCGCCTCAGTGGGCAGATAATTAGGATGGCTGGCATCTCATTTGGGCAGCGGAGAGTCACTTGTCGTATCGTGCGGCAAGGAGCATGGTAAACTTTGATCTTGTGTCACGTCATGCTAAATCTTTTTATACTACCTGCTTTACTTAGCTAAGAAGCTAATAAAACTTTAAAAATGCAGAAGGACGGGAACATGAGGTCATTTTCCGGGTACACGACCATAATGGAGGCCTAGGGGAAGCTATCGGAGGAGGAGAAAGCGATCATTGAGCGTGGGGCCTTCAGATCCTTAGTGAGGGGCTGGTGAGAGATCAAGGGGAAGAAGATTCGGGTAGCTGATTCGATCTTTCCAAAATCGCTTTTGGGACACGACCTCGACTTTCCATATGCCTTTCGGAGAAATCGGGGTCACTTTGGAGGACTACAACATGATCTCCGGCTTGCCTTGCGGAGAGGAACCGATAGTGTGGCCGACGATGGCCATGAGAGCAAATTCAGCTGAGGCTAGTGGGTTGATAGGCTGGAACCTGGCCAAGGCTGCGGCTAGGGTACTCGGCCTAGTTCCGAGTTCTTACGTCAAGGAATACTTTGATGGTAAGACTCCGTCGAGGGTGTAGATGACTGCAGGTGGTGGGATGGTGCCTCCTCCACCGTACAGAACTGAGCAGCGAGCCCGACTGTGGCTCTGGTGGTTTCTATCTTCGATTTTCTTCGGAGACAAGGGGGAGAAGCTGTCGACGATGCTTCTTCCTTTCCTTACTGACTTGAGTAGCCTAGGTCTTTTGGACTTGGTTACTCCTAGTTTTGCGGTCGTCATACAGTACGTAAAGGCCATGGTTCGTCCCGAGCTGATGGAGAGGGGACTTCTCCTGCTATGTCGGTCCAGGTCTCATTTTGGAGGTATGAGCCTTCCTTTAATTTTCGTTTGATTCTTAGAAATTATAGAAATTCTTGTTAATGAAAGATCATTTAGAAGCATAAAACAAAAGGCTGCTTTGAATTGAATTAGGAATGGGAGAGATCATTCTTAAGTGAAATGGGAATTTTGATTTGAATTGAATTGAAATTGGAATTTTGACTTGAATTTGAATAAATTTTTGATTTGAACTTGAAATGAATTTGGATTTTTTTTTTTAGTTGAATTTTGAATTGATTTGAATTTTTTTTTGATTTGAATTGAAAATTGAATTCGGAATTGATTTGGGAATTTTTGATTTGAATTTTAACTTGATTTGAACTTGAAAATTGAATTTGGAATTTTGAATTGAATTTGAATTTTAAATCGAATTGCAAATTAAATTTGGAATTTTGAATCGAATTTGAATTTTTGATTTGGATTGGAAATTGATCTTGAAATTTAGAACTGAATTTGAATTGAAATATCGAATAGAAATAGAAACGATGGATCGTTTTGATTTGATATATCATTTTGATTTGATTTGAAATAGGAGCTAATGAATTGAAATTTTGAATTTGAACAAAAGATTATTGTAATCATTTCTGCTTTCAGGCATATGTATACTCGTAGTTCGTCGTCTTCGCTCCCAAGAGGGACGCGGATGTAGCGAGAGAGTATCCGTAGTTAGAGATTGGATCATGTGCCGGAAGAAGAGCCAGCGGCGTTCTTACGACACTTGTTGGAGGGGTGTCAACGCTGTGCAGCTTGACGGTGTAAGCATTTTCTCCTTGCTTTCGATTTTTACTTGCTTTTCTTTGATATAATAGTGATCATAGGAGTGACCCCTAGTATACTTTTCAGTGGGTCCCGAGTCCTTGGGAGGACTCGGAGTTTGTGCGAAGGAGCCTAACATACTGGCTGATCGTGGTAAGTATACATTCTTCTTAACTATGTGAAATGACGTATTCAAATATAGCTTGGAAATGATAATGATAAATTTAACTTGGTAGGAGATTGAGGTCGCGGGCATCGAGCCACCAACTTTTACTGAGACACTTGAGTACCCTGAGCCGGCTAGTACGACGGTGCTGATGGAGATTCCGTTTTTTACTGAGGCGATGACATAGGTTAGACTCGACGAGTGGCAGCACGTCGTGAGGAGGGTAAGCCCCCAATTTAGACTGTGTTTTTTCCTTTTTGAAACAATCTTGTAAGAACATGGTTTTAATCCTGATTTTATTAATGAAACACAAGTGGCACCGTCGAGGCATGCGGAGCAATGGAGGATGGACAACCGGCTGTGAGCTACGGCTCTGGAGGCTCTTTCGGGTGGCCTGAGTCGGGAGGTATGAACCTCCATTTCTTTTCTCTTTGATATGCATGAACATTTGAATTACATTCGGAGTGCTTGCATCTATCAGCTTTCTTTTCCTTTCGGAGGGAGCGTGAGTTGGACGAGTCTCATGAGGAGACGGCCCGCATGTCGAGGAAGTTGGAGGTTTGAGATGTCGTCATTGCCATTCTTGAGGCATGGTGGCAAAGTTGATGGGTCGTCTAGCTGACTGTCTTAGCTAGACTTGTATTTTTGTACATTTTATTCTGCTTTCGGACATGAGCTCAAATTTTGTTGTACATATGAATGTTTTATTGTATATATATCATGGTCTGCAAGTCATTTTCTGCTGCTGGGTGTGAAACATGTTGGTAGCTGCAAGTTAGCTTGGAAACAAGTTTGGCATTTTGACGGTTTACGGCGTCATGCTGCCGAAATTCACATAGAAAAACCAAACATAACACATATAGCATAAAAACTGGCCTTAAATAGCACAAAATGCAACTTGATCAAGTCGATATATATATATATATATATATATATATATATATATATATATATATATATATATATATATATATATATATATATATATAGAGAGAGAGAGAGAGAGAGAGAGAGAGAGGCGGGATCTCGGGAGTTGGGGTCTTATGGTGAGTTGTGAGTTGGGGAAATCAAGGGCTGAGATTAAAAGAAATCAAGGGCTGAGATTAAATGATAAATTAGGAAAAAAAAAGGAAAAATCGAAAAATACAAAAGCGCTGAAACATGAAAATAGAAACTTCATTCAAACGACATTCTCTTTCTCTCTACATCTCTCTACAAATCAGAAACAGAGAAACACAAAAATCAGAACGCTGCCTATAGAAATCTCATAAAAAACCTAATAAGATTACACAAAATCGTTGATTTTTAGCTGCAATCGAATTACAGGTAATGTAAATTCGTTGATTTTTAGTGTATTCAATCGTATTTTCGAAATTAATGTAAAATTCGTGAAATTCGTTGATTTTAATTGAATTAAATACTTGATTTTACTTTTTTTCGTATATAAAAGATGGACAACGATATTAACAACAATTGTAGCGAAGAAAACAACTCGACAAGAAATATGGATACAGTAATATCGTTATTGATTCTTATCTCTTTATCCGCCGTTGTTTATAAATCAATTATTGATTTCTATGTGTTTCTCAAATTTATTATTCGATATTATTGTCTTTCTCGGCTTGTATTCGAGTAGAAAAAGAGAACTGTTATTCTGATATTAATGTACTATTATTGTAACAGTACAGTAACATGATTATATTATTGGATTGTTATTATGATATTATTGTAATATTATTATGTTATTATTGTGCAGTAACATGAAAATATATGGCTTGCAAAAGAGTAGCATAAAAAATACAGTATTATCTGTATGTAATAAAGTAGAATCTAATAACTGTTATTCTGATATTAATGTACTATTATTGTAACAGTACAGTAACATGATTATATTACTGGACTATTATTGTGATATTGTTATAATATTATTGTGCTATTATTGTGCAGTAGCATGAAAATATATCGCTTGCAAAAGAGTAGCATAAAAAATACAGTATTATCTGTATGTAATAAAGTAGAATCAGAGTACTTTTATTCTAATATTATTGTACTATTATTGTAAAAGTAGAGAAACATGATGATATTATTGTACTGTTATTCTGATATTATGATACCATTGTTGTGATATTATTGTGCATCAACATGAAAATATACGGCTGATAAGAGAGTAGCATAAAAAAAACACATTTAGTGTTATTGTGATGTTATTGATTGTCGTCTGTTTCCCAAATTCTTTGTTATCATATTTATTATTGTCACATTACTGCAATGTTGATCTCTCCCCCAGCCTACTGTTATTGTGATGTTATTGTCATTTTCTTGTCCACTGACTGTACTCATTATAACAATTTACTATCCCAGATCTTTCTACTGTCTTTATTGTTGAAGACAATGCAGTCTTAACTATTGAGGATTCTTCCAATAACAATATATTCACCAGCCCAACCTGTTCAGACGAACAAAACGATGAGTTTGTTCCAAATCTTCATTACAGCAGTACACCCGGGGGTACTGAGCAGTGGGTAAGGATTGTTGAGAGTTATTTTACGCCTAAACGTGGCATGTTCTTTCTTACCTTGGACGATGCAGTACAGTTCTACAACATATATGCATTGGCTTGCGGATTTGATGTGAGAAGGTACACAAATGTGAAGTATAAGGGGGCGTCGTCAAAATCACCGTCCAGAATGCAGACGTAGGTATAAGGATATGAAAAGAAAACTGCGACTTGAAGCAACAAATCACGAAGCTGGTAATTTGATTACAGCAGAGAACAAAGAGCGAATAATTAGACAGCCAAAGAAGCATGCTCTGACAAGGTGTGGCTGCAAGGCGCACATGAGTTTGTGAACCTGTGAAAAAACCGACGACAGACCGGCTGGATATATTGTGGACGTCTTTGTAGACGTTCACAATCACTCTCTTTACTCACAAAAACAGAGTTCCAAAAGCTCTCAAGGGACGTCCATGACTACATTAAGAGGACCATTATTGATCATACTAAGCTCAACATAGGTCCAACATTGAGCTTCAGAATTCTCAAGGAATACTCAAATGGTTATCAGAATATCGGTGCCTCTTTGCTAGACTTCAAAAACATCAAACGAAATATCAAGTGTTGCATTGGGGATAAGGATGCTAAAATGTTCATTGGGCATTTCAAAATGCTGGCTAAAACAAACGGGTTCTATTTTGCTTATGATCAGGATGAGAACAAATGCTTGACGAAGGTTATTTGGGCTGATAAGGAAGGGATAAACAACTACAAGTTATATGGAGACACGATCTCGTTTGACCCTACTTATGGGACAAACAAATATTTCATGGCGTTTACACCCTTCACCGGAGTAGACCACAACAAGAAGACGATAACTTTTGCAGCTGGGTTACTTGACTTCAAGAGTCAGGATTCATTTGAGTGTATTTTTAAAAAATTCCTTGAAGCAATGGGGCAGCAGCAACCTTAGTGTGTAATTACAGACCAGTGCCCTGGAATTAAAAAGGCATGCCCAAATGTCTTCAAGTATTCTGTGCACAAGTACTGCATGTGGCATATCATGCAGAAAATGCCTGAGAAGGTGGGAAGGGCAATCTGCAATGACACGGAATTTATGATCGACATAAATGCCGTTGTTTGGGATGTCGACCTCGAACCAGAAGAATTTGAACAAAACTGGAAAACTGTTATTGAAGCCCATGGTATGCAAAGCAACCAGTGGTTGAAGTATGTATTTGCAATAAGACAAAAGTGGACACCGGCTAACTTTCGGGATCTGGCTCTAGGTTGTTTGCTGCGGACAACCCAGAGATCCGAAAGTTCAAACAGCTATTTCAAGCGGTTTGAAAGCCACTTTGGAACCCTCGTCGAGTTCTAGATGAGGTACAATTCCGCAATCGAACAACAAAGGCATTCACAAAGGAGGTTGGACACTGCCAACGAGCATAGTATGCTCGAGAAAGTAGGGCCGATGAAGGTAGAGATGCATGACTCACTTGTCTACACACATCCTATATTTGCAGACTTTCAGAACGAAGTCAAACATGCGATATGCAGCATGGGGGTCGGGGATTTATCAACAGTAGGGACAATGGAGTACCATGACGTTCGTGATGGACAGAAGCACGGAGACTTCCGAGTGGAATTTAACACCAAAACTAACGAGAGCAAATGTGCATGTAAGCTGTTTGAGAGGCATGACATTGTCTGTCGGCATATACTGTGGGTGTGGAATGGTAGGCAGGTATACAGGATACCTGAGCCTTATGTCCTTGCTCGATGGGCAAAAAAATCCTACAGGCCAATTGTCCGTGATGAAAATGGAAAGGTGATAGAAGACATTGATGAAGCTGACATTAAGAAAGCCGAGATGTTAAAGGTTTGGTCTGAGATTTATGCAACTGTCGGCGTGATGGACAGTTATGCTACGGTTAAACAGATGAAGCAACTGCAGAAACCCTGACACAGTTCAGGGAGAACATCACATGACCAATTGAATCGAAAACTAAAAACCAGGAAATCGAGGCTCTTCTTGGCATCAAAGCTTCAAATGATATTGACCTTCGACCGCCAAACAAGGCCAAGAATAAGTGTAGTGGTAAAAGATTGAGGCCGTCGAAAGAAAAGGCCAAGAGCAAGCCACAAAAGAGGAAGCGAAGATGCGGTAACTGCAAGAAGTGGGTGAACCACAACAGTAGAACTTGTAATCTTCCATTTGCTAAAAGTCCCCCTTCTGATGACGATGATGAAGAAGAATCAGAAACTGAAGAGGTATTAATCAGAACTATTACTCTCCTATTATTCTAATGTTATCCTCTTATTCTACTGTTATTCCCCTATTATTTCGGTGTTACTCTGCTATTCTGCTGCTGTTGTGTTATTTTACTGCTATTCTGCTATTAATGTGTTGTTATTTTTGAATAGAAAATGGATATTCTTCGTGGAAATGGATAGTGTCTGCAATATCAGCAGAGTAGCTGCTAAATTTGCTCTAATTGTTATTCTACTGCTATTAATGTTATTCTACTGCTATTCTGCTATTAATGTAGCTGCTAAATACTAAGCAAACATTGTAGGAATATGAATCAGATGCATGAACTAACAATGACAGAAGAGACGCAAAAGACAGCGGCTACGATGAAGACCTCGCATAAAAATGTCACAGACTTTTACTATTTGTCATTGTTTGAATTACATTTTATCCTAAAATGTTTCTTCTAGATAATAAAGTGAGACCTACATTATATGAGAATTAATACTAGTTACTTTAATTTTTTTTGTTAATATTATCTGACTGTTTTTCCACAAACCACCCACAAAATAAAACTGCATTTACACACTACAATAATAGTTGAATAATAACAGATTAGTAATATTTATAAAAAGCAGTTCCACGTTTCAGTTTTTATTAAAAACAGTTACCTAACCTAATCTAATATAATTACAGGAAAACTGTTTGTATTCCCCAAGCCCTTATAAATACTGCTATTGCGTGTAAAAAAAAACACACACACACTGAATAAGTACAGAAATACTGTTTGTATTCCAGAAAAAACTCTGCATCTCCTCTACAAAAGGTAATTTCTTATCTTTTTTTTTTGGTAGCAGGTAATTTCTTATCTTTCTATACTTTATTACAGAAAAACTGTTTCTATTCCCCAAACCCCTATAAATGCTGCTATTTCTAGTAAAAAAACAAACACACACACTGAAAAAGTCCATTCCAAAAAAAAACTTTATCTCCTCTGCAAAAAGGTAATTTCTTGTCTTTCTATTCTTTATTCTTTAATGTTTATTTTTCTTATCTGTCTACACTATACTCGATGCTGTAGAAAAGGTAGTTCTCTTTCTTCTGCTTTGGTATCCTTTTAATTTGGTTGAAATATTTTAAACATCTTTTTATAATGCAACAAGTTTCATACTTCCAATATTGCAGAATGAGTGACGTAACTGACGATAGCCAAAGGTCCCCAACAAGGAGGAAATTAATGAAGCGAAATGGAAGATAGAGTCCATTTCGATAGAGTTGATCGTGACAAGGACAAATGTAGAGACAACAGAAAACCGTGAAGAAGCCTTAATAAGAGAGGTCGACAATGTTAGGGCACAGTTGAAGGAAAAAAAAATAGGAACTACATAGAAGCCGACATGGACAATCAATTCATTGCTGGTGTGAATGCTTTGAAGAAATATTACATTGAAGTCTATCCTTCAATCTTTGCCGATTGGACACCAGTTCTGAAAGACATGGAACTTATGGAAGGATACAAAAATCTTTTTCAGGATGACTCGGTGGAAGTTGAGAGAACTGTCCAAGGACATGCGCACAGGCGTCAGAGAATAGAATAAAGATATAAAAATGTAACGATGATGGTCCAGGGCTGCTGCTTTAAAATATGTTTAAAATATTTATTGCTTTAAAAATAATGGCTTTAACATTTTAGATCGTTAATGTTTATTATGTAAGTACTATCTTTAAGTACTATTTACTACTATGTTTAAGTAATGTTGGAATAATAGAAGTCTTTGCCAGAATAATAGTGCAATAACAGCATAATAACTGCTAGTTATGCATAATAATACTGCAATAACAGCAGAATAGTGGTAGAATAACAGTGGAATAAAAGCAGTTTAAACCACTGCTTTTACACTTGACTAAATTTACACTTGAATAAAAATGAATCGTTTTAACAAAATAATGCTGGACTAACAGTGGAATAACAGCAGAATAAACTAGTCCTTTTGTGGAGTAATACTGCAATAACAGCAGAATAAACTACTTGTTATGCGGAATAATAGTGCAATAACAGCAGAATAACGGTGCAATAAGAATATAATCACAGTTGAGAAAAAACAGCCATTGACAGTTGAATAGAAAGTGCATATTCTTCGTAGAAATTGGATAGTGTTTGTAAACCTTAATTAAACTAGTGGAATAACAGCAGAATAAGTGTAGACTAATAGTACAAAAACAGCAGAGTAGCTGCTTATGATGCGGAATAATACTACAATAACAGCAGAATAATGGTAGAATAACAGTTGAATAAAAGCAGTCTAAACCACTTCTTTTACACTTGACTAAATTTACACTTAAATAAAAATGGATAGTGTTTGTAGAAAACAAAGGTAATAAGAAAGCTTAATTAGACTAAAATAAGAGTCCAAAAACTGTAGACTAATTGTGCAATAACAGCAGAACAACTGCTCATTATGCTGAATAATACTGCAATAACAGTAGAATAACAGTGGGATTAGAGTAAAAATGAATCGTGTTTGAAAAAAGTACAAGTAATATGAAAACTCAATTAAATTAGAGTACACACTGGAATAACACTAGAATAATAGGGGAATAACAACACAATAAACTAGTTATTATACCAAATAACAGTGCAATAACAGCACACTAATTGTTTAACAAACAGTTTACACTAACTTAGTTCGACTTTCCTGGATACACAACAGTCAAAGGTACTGCATTCACTACGATGCCTGATTCTTCACTAGCAGCAGATGATTGGGGTTTTCCTTCTTTCAACTTGTTCCTTGCTGACCCCAAACCCAATGTCTTTGGCCTTTGATTCTCACAAGCCATCACTTTATCAAGAACTACTTGCCTATAAATATTAATATCCGCCAAGATCAGGGAAGTCGACATTTCAACACAGAAGCTTCGACGAGCAATCTTGCTGTGAAGATTGGACTCAAACACGCTTCCACCATATTCGGCCATCGTGTACAGCAAGAAACACCCCGACTCAGAATTCAGCAGTTCCTTCTTTTTCCATTTAAAAGGAACATCAACGATTTCGAAATTGCGGCAATCTTGCGACTTCATAACATTATGACCCTCCATAAAAACATACATATAGTTTGCCACAATCTCGGCCAATCTTCTGTAATCAGCTAATTGGTTGGCATCGTGAGTCATGTTGTCCAAAATATCAATCGATTCATTCATAAAATTGATGCAGAAACAAGAGTAGTGATCATTGTACAGAATCGGCACAAACACAAGGTCCAAGTTCAGACGACATCTTCCATTGCAGGAATTGAAAAACAGGTTCCAGAATTTCAACAGCTTCTTACCCGGACCGTCAAGAGGGCTCAAGGAATCAATGTTCTCTAAGAGTGAATAAAGAGCATCCTCCTAAACAGAAAGCATAAACAACCAAAAATAGTGCACAAGTGTTAACTTTATATCAGTACTTGTGAGTCAATATGTAGGTAATAACGCAAAATAGCAAAGGAAAAAATAAAATACCATATGACGAAGTCCGAAAAACATTGAGCTTGGTTCTGAACGTTCCTCAAACTCCAACGAATTCAAAAGAATCGACCAAACATCGACTACTCTGGTTGACATCATAGCAGCTTCATCTACAATGGAAACAATATCCCCCCCTGTCCAAAAACACGCCGCCGTAGAAAAAAAAAACATATGATAAGAACGTGGGATTACAGTGGTATAACAGCAGAATAACAGTTAAATAACAGAACAATAACAGTAGAATAATAGTGGAATAACAGCGGAATAATAGTGGTATAACAGTAGAATAACAAAAGGGAATTAACAGTGGGATTACAGTGGACTAACAGCGGAATAATAGTGGTATGACTTTAGAATAACAGTTCAGTAACATCAGAATAACAAAAGGAATTAACAGTGGAATTACACTGGACTAACAACGGAATTATAGTGGTATAACAGTAGAATAACAGTTCAATAACATCAGAATAACAAAGGGACCTAACAGTGGAACTACTGATACTAGTTTGACAAAATAACAGCATAATAACAGCAGATTAACAGCAGAATAATAGTGGGAAATAAAAAGACTAACTGAACAGGAACACCACAATCAAAGAAATGAAAATCGACACATACTCTTCTTTCAAGTGAGCGTCTTCACGAAGAACAAAGTCCACCACTTGCTTCCGCAACTTCAGCATCTTAGAGAACTGTTTTTTGTTCTTCCGAAACAAATCCGACACCGCAACAAAACTACTGTCCTTTGGCCCGCAATCCATAGAGCAACCCAACCCATCGTCTGCCTTACCCCTTTTACGGCTACCCAAAGCCGACTTTGGACTCACGGTGCTATCCACACCCCTGCTTCCCACTTGACGGCTGGCAGTATGGGTGTTTGTAGAGAATTCAGTGCTATCATGTGATGAGGGAGAAGCGACGGGCTCGACAACAGGCTGCGTCGTCTTAACCTTCTTACCAACAGTTTTCACCCTGCCAGAACCACGACGTTTCTTACCGCTTTGAGAAACCCTCGCTTCCGTATCCTCAATACGCCGTTTCTCTTCAAGCACACTCAGGGTTTCCTTTCTCGTCTTGTTCAACTCCTCCAAACTTTTCAACACATCTTTCCTGGACTCGTTCATATCGACAAAGACCAACAAGGCAGCGATCTCAGCGCGGTAAAGGGCTCTTGAATCAGAATTACCCAAGTCACAATCAAAAACAGTTCCACGGTAAAAGAGCATGTGCAACATCGTATATACACCGCAGTCCAAATTTTCAATCGCAGCGGTTTGCCAGGTAAAAGGGACGTTAACAATTTTATAATCTTTAACCTCCCCGCCTCGGGCAACTCCTTTTTTGACCAGGAAATTAGACATCAAGCTCACCTTCAAATAAGCAAGGAAAAAGAAAACATAATTATTAACAATACTTAAACAAACTAGGCTAAACACCAAGAGAAAATTAGGCACAATAAATGACTTACATCAGTTTGACAATACACCAAACGTACACACGGCTGTTGATCATCAGCAAACATCACCTCTTGAAATACATTATCAAGATATTCAACCCTCTTCGCATTGAAGTTGATGCACAAACAGCTGAAGTGCTCATACAAAAGAATTGGGATGAAAATCTGGGAAAATATTTGGCCAAAAAAATTGTTACTAATTAAGTGGTTTTTTAAAAAAGCAGAAACAGAGCAGAATAACAACAGAGTAACAGTAGAATAATAGTAGAATACACACAAGTACAGAAACATACCATATCAGAATTAAGATCACAATCTCTCTTGTTGTTATTTACAAAAACAGTAAATGACAATATGACTTCCGCACATAAATCACTCTAAGCCTTCTCATGTTTCGACGGCATACAAATTCGCCCCAATAGACTCTAAACAAAAAGTGGAGAAAACAGTTGAAACGTGATGCAAAATGAAAAATAAAGTAAAAGACACGATAAGATAGAATAACTAACCGTTGCACCCATCCCAAAGAAAAGTCGACTTGGACTTCCTCTTATACAAGTATCATTAAGAAAGAGGCACCACCAGTCCACAACACCAAGCATTATCATTGTATCTGGAACCATAGATTCCATATCCTCTCGATTCAGGTAACTAATAACACCCCAAGTGACAAGAGTCTCCCATCAAAACCGACTAAACAGGAAAAATAAGAGTCACATAAATATATTTTTGAAGAACAAAAAGCAGTATAATATATTAAACAGAAAGCGGAAAATTTTTACAATAAAAAGGAGCTCTTACCCTTGCGAAATGTTATGATCATTCAAGAAGAAGTAGTCTGCAACCTCTTTCCGCTTGGATAGCATTGGGTTGAAAACATGTCCCATCGTTATCATTGATTTTGACAGGACAAGTAGCTGAGGATCCACAGTACAACAATCATAGGTGCATCCGAAATTCTGAGGCACAACAGATAACAGTAGCTCCTCATGTGCAGCAGAGTGCATCAAATAACTTGTACCGATATTAGGAGCATTCAACCCAGCAACGCCATTGTCCTCTCGGACAGCCTCACCAACAACAGTACCAACCTCCAACACAACCTCAAAATCCTGTTTATCAGATTTATCTATCTCAGACGCAGCCCCAAGCAACAAGTCTGCATGACAAGACATCACCACATCCGCTACTTCATCTTTTGCAGTCACAAATGCTTCACTTCCAATTTGAGTGGAATGTTGAGTGTCATTAGGCAATGAAATGTCAGCACCGGTATCCGTCACCTCCGTCTCAGGCAAACAAGCATCAATCTTTGGAATTTGAGTTGCTTGAACCTCTACCGGTGTACACTCAACAGTATTAGGCACGTCCTTTGGCGGATTATCAACAAGGTAGTCTTCAACTTTAATGTTAACGTCCTCCACATCATTGTTAACATCCTCCACATCAATGGTAATGTCCCCCACATCAACTACTTTCTCACCACCATCATCTGGCTCTCCATAACGAAACTGAATGTCAGCACAGATATCCGTCGTAATAGAATCTAAACCGAGCGGTGACAAATGAGGAGTCCCCACCTTTGCACTTTGTTGAATGACGGGACTATGTTCAACACCCTGCTTTTCAGCTATAGTCTGCTGCACATCCGAAAGCCCGATACACTCCACATAAAATTGAGAAAACAGATTAAATGATGGGGGTTCAATGATGACATCTTCATGTCTAGCTTTTTTGGAAGCTGGTTCTTCAGGAACAGTTGATCGCGATTATTTGCCGCTTGCATAGCCAATACATGCTTTACCCGTTCGTCCAGCTCATGAATAACTTCATCCGTGAAGAAAGATGGGGAGGCAACCAAATTCTCTGACCCTTCACAACCAACTTTTTCTGACTCTTCAGTTGTGCTTTCTTTAGCAGCTCGTCGGGTTACTTGGCTGGGCAACTTACCAGCAGGTGCTTGACGCATAGCCTACTGGTTCTTCTTCATCATCTTCGACTTTATAAGTTCCGCCCGTTCCAAGTATCGGCGGCATAAAATATGAGAGTCCCTCTCATTAAGCAGTATAAGTTGATGAACATCCTGTCAAAAGATAAAATCCCAAAATTTTACTTAAAACTGAATTCTAAAACATAATAAAAGTACAATAATAGCAGAATAGATAACAGTGGATTAATAGTTGAATAACAGTAGCATAACAGTGGAGTAATAACATAACAAAGGAATAACAGTACACTAACAGCAGAATAAGTAACATTGGAGTAATAGTAGAATAACAGTAGAATAAACAGTGGAGTAACAATTGGAATGAAAAATAGAATAACAGTGGAATGACAGCAGGAAAACTGAGGAATAATAGTTGAATAATCGTAAAATAATAGCAGTAGGACAACTAATACTTAAAGACAATAATAGAATAACATTTTAGAATGATTCGTTTAAAAACAATCAAGCAGGTGCTTACGTCGACCGCTGCGGACTGTACTTTCTCATCCGTAAGAATATCATCAGGTAGATCCAGCACAAGACATCGACGTTGACTACGTTGACCAGAGCTAACGATGTTTGGACGAGACAATGGGAAAGCAACGTCTGAACGCTCCCCAATGTCGAGAGCACCAGCAGCTGCCTCACGCTGCAACCTCTCACTGAAAGACTTAAAATCCCAATGTTTAATGAGCGGTAGCTCATTATTCACCTGATCACCGCTAAAGAAATAACGGTGAAAATAGGTTATAGCCAACAGCACGACACAACAACGAATATTTTTCCACCCGTTAAGGGTTTCACGTACAGAAGTCACCAAGTCTGAGAAGACAAACTGACACTAATTAACTTCCTTGATCCTAGAAACATCTTCCATAGCGCTTAGAAGTCTAAGATTAACCACATAACTCGACACAGGAGCAACGAAACACGACATAGCAAACAGAACAAAAGTCTTCTTAAACTCATCATCCGCAACCAAAGACTCTAGCAGGGTCTCCTGAACTTTGTTAAGTGGTATCCCACTTTTGTTATAGGCGATACCATACTTCTCACGCCAATCACGCTTCAAAGCTTCTCTATCAGCGTCTGCAGAACCAGGAAACCCAGTAATAACCAAATCCAATTTTGGTCCAGAATTTGGTAAACCAAACACATCATGCACATCATCCGCAGTCAACTCGTACTTCTCCGTTTCAGATATTTCAAAATACTTCCCACTTCTAAAAGCATATATAATCTCCCAGAACATGGTATGGGGGAGGGAAGAAAGCTTCAAATCAAGTAAACCCCCGAATCCCATTTCCCTAACAGCCTCCTTTTGCTCCTCGGTGAGGGCTTCAATAACTCTGGGAAGAAACGCAGGCCGACAGCAGCTAACAAATGGATCGGCACTGCGGACACAAAGGGGAAAAATATGCAATGCATTAAAACATTTAAGACAACAAAAGCAAAGCAGCAGAATAAGAGCAAAATAACAGGAGAGCATCAAAAAATAACACGAAAAGTAACATATTAATAGCAAAATAACAGCAAAATAAAAGTAGAATAACAGTAGTACATACACTGGGTTATTTCCTGCGGCATCTCCAGCCTGAGGTTGGTTGCTACTTATCACAATACCCTTCTCATGCTTAACTTTGCCAGCCAACTTACTACTAGTCTTTGGTGGACTAGACGACAACTTCGCAAGTTGGGTCTCGTCCTTTCGTTTGGTTTTTTTAGTGGGTGGTTCAGTTGTACATATTTCTTGACTACGAGTACTCCTTCTCTGAGAAGCAGTGCTCTTTGTTGGAGATGTGACAAGGGATTTGGATGGAGACAGACCCGGAGAATTCGATGATGATGGTTGAGTAGACTTTGATGAAGCTGCGGATTTGATTTTTAACTTCATTTTCAGCTGTACTATCCAGAAAATAAAAATAATGATCACTTTCAATGATAAATAGGTATTCAGCTGGACTTTTTAATAGTGGCGGCAGAATGAGAGTACCGTAACAACAGAATAACAGAACACTAACAATTAGTCAAACTAATAATAGAACCGTTATAATACAGCAGTAAAAACACAAAAAGAACAACACGGAAGTGTAAATTAAAACACAAAGAGAATCAAAAGAAAGCCTCTTTGAATAAAGAGTCAAAGACAGTTTCAAAATTACATACGGCCTACATAAGCCTTCATAAAACAAAATAATGTACTAAATTACAACCAGAGACAGTTTCAAATTACATAATACCCAAAATACATTCTTTCCGAGAAAGAACCAAAATTTACTTCCGAAAATACAGGACATAACGTAAAAAGTCAGTCAACGTCAACAACATCGACTGGCTTATAATACAATTCGTAAGCAAGATCATAAGCAGCAGGATAGTCCCTGAGTGTTTCAAAGTGCTCGTGAATTAGCCTGATCCGTTCAGATACAGGTGCATCAAGGATCGAGTCATGATCGTGTATATACCGGCAAGCATGCAACACCGCCTTTGCTGGCTCACTTGCAAGCATGTAGCACTCGCATCGTTTGGAAACTACTTTCGAGCCACTTGACAAAATCTTAAAACCTTGACTGTGACTTGTTGTTAGAACTTTCATATATTCGGCGTGAACACCGGGCGCACTTTTATGAAATAGGAACATTTGTGACCATTTCTTACAAACAAGAGACACATTGCTCTTGTTCAAAGTAGTCTCTACATGATCGAATACTCTTTCCATTAGGTCCTGGCTATTTAAAATTGCCGACATTGATTGAATACGACGACGAACTTGTACATTAACTTCAAAGCACTTATCACTCTTATCGTCCAATAACCAACCCATTTTTTTTTCTTTTCCGTAGCGAACTCTCTAGCAAATAACAATTTATCTTCATTCACTATATTTATTACCCATCCCTCACAAACTAAGTCCATTAGTGATGCTGAAATCTACAAACAAACAAAGCCAAACAAACAAAACCAAAAGAATAACAGCAGAATAACACAAAAAGAATAACAGGAAATAAAAACAGGAAAAACACTACAGTGACAGGAAGAGTAACGCTGCAATGACACCATAGGACCAGTATAACAGCGGAATAACAGAAGTACTGAAAAGTGAAGACAACACTAACAAACACAAAACCCCTAGAAAAACACATTAAACAATTAAAACATGACAAATAACTTGACAACAAACTAAGCGATAGAATAACAGTAGAATAGCACAAAAGGTAAAGTGTGTAGAGATCAATAGTAAAGTTCTCAACACAACTCGTCAGCTAGAACATGCAAATCACTTCAAAACAATAGAAAACTGCAGAAACGACAAAGAACATGCAAATCACTTCAGGAAAAATCATAAATTCAAAAATGCAGCATAATATTACAATGAAGAAACTGCATAAACATAATAACGACATTAAAGTACTCGATTAAGTAAACCTAGCGATAATTAAACTGAAAAAACGAATAAAAAAGCATACAAAAGCATGAAATAAAACAAAATAACAAAATAAAAGAGGAAAACGTCATGAAATTACCTTTAATCGGAAGAAAGATGATGAACGGCGAAGAGAAAACGGGAGAAAACACGAAGGAGACGAACAGTTGAAGAAGAATAACACAAGAATAATAGAAGAGAGAGAAACGCTTGCAGTTGATAATGATTATATAAACGGTTTTGCAGTAATATGGAGTATTAATTAGAGAGGGAAACAGTTAGAGAGTAAATGAGGGAAAGAAGAGAGAGAGATAAAAAGAAAAAAAAAAGAAAAAATAAACTAAATAACAATGGTTTTATATGACAACTAAGATTAATCTTGGCCACTCATCTATAATTTAATCTAATGGCTGAGATTCACCCAACTCACAACTCACCATAAGAACCAAAATAACCAAATTCAATCTCTCTCTCTCTCTCTCTCTCTCTATATATATATATATATATATATATATATATACATATATATATATGTATATATACATATATATATATGTATATATATATATATATATATATATATATATATATATATATGTATATATACATATATATATGTATATATATATATATATATATGTATATATATATAAATCGATAAACATACGTATACGTACACAATAAACAACGTCCTATTTCACATGTTTCTAATAAGCGACATTGGAAATCACTTATCATGCCATTCCACTATTCACATTAACATATATACTCATATTACTAATCACCTTTCACCACAACATTCTCCATCCTCCACATGCATTCATCCACCAATTCACGCAACACATTTCTATATAGATATGCAACATACTTAGATAAACACATAATGATCCCAAGACTTACCCCATAGTGACCGGTTCAAAGTTGTACGGCGAGATCGCGACTTTAGGACGTCTCCCAAGTCTTTGTATTAGCTCCTAACAACTCCTACCCGGGTTCATTTTATTTTGACTCCCTAAGTTTATTGGCTTCATTAGTTACACGATCTAAAATCCTCGCTCTGATACCACTTTGTAACACCCCCATGCCCCAAGTGCCTTACTAGGACCACGTAAAGCATGGAAGTGATACCATCTCGGTTACCCGAGCGATGTATATCAAATAGACAATAAAGAAAAATACTTTATTAAATATGTTTAAAGTGATACAATTCCAAAACCAAAAGTGATAAAGTGCATTACATCTGTTCCCAAAAATACTAACCCAAATAATGTAAAAGAATGTTTATGGCACAACGGAAGACTTCAAGACATTTCGTGGCAACTCAACCTAGCTATCCCATACGCATCAACTCATACCTGCTCAATAACTGTTTACCATCCCCGAATGGATCACCACAGTTTTTAAAACACTTAAACCGGGGTCGGTTACTGTTTACATAAAATGATACAAAAAAAAAGCAATACAACAAAGCAATACAACTAACCAATCTCCATCATATCACCACACACTTGACTACACACTAAAGTGTGTAGTCCTGCCAGAATACCCATCGCAACAAGTATTCCACACCGCCAGTGGGGGACCGCAGCCGTTCCCACCTAAGCCCCGCTCATCTCATCCAAGCGATAACCCAAGTTCCTAAATGTGCACATCCCCTCTGTGGCGGGTTCCACAGAGGGAGAATCAAGCACGTGAAGCCACTCCCGCAAGTGATTCCACTCAGCCGAGGACGTACCTCGCAAACCACAGACATTTATACAACCAACAAATTACCACAACAATTACCAACTACTAATTCCAACATGATATAAATCAACAACAATGATCAATCATCAACAATACAATGTAAACAATAACCGAGTAGGGAAACCCTACCTAGAATAGCAACCACAAGACCGTCACAGCTGCTAATCAGTAATGTTCCTCTACGAATCCTCCTCATATAACACGTATACATACAATTACCACCAAATCAATATAATCGTCCCAAAACCCCCAATTCTACCCAATTAGGTTCTTAACAAAACTCAGCGAAACATTATAAAAATTATAAAAGAAGCTTACCCTTGACACGACAATCTCAACGGCGTAAAGAACAAGACAATCCGACGATCCTAGCCCTTGGAATTTGCTAATAACGCGATGGAAGAGAACTTCGTAACTTCTTTTCTTTTAAAAGGCTTTAGAAAGGTGAAAAGGTGATTAAAGAGAATGACGGAAACCTTTTATATTAATCACGCGTTATTAACAAAACCCGGCTAAAATAACCCGTAAGACTCACTTACTCGATCTAGTAAGTGACTTACTTGATCGAGTGCCCCTTACTCGATCGAGTGTCACACGTACTCGATCGAGTAACCAATAGGCAGACTACTGTTTTGCGTAAAAACATAGTTACTCGACAGAGTACGCCCCACTCGATAGAGTACCCATAGACATAGAAAACCGTAGTATTACATGGGGAGTGACAACATGAGGAGACTCTCTGACGACTTCCTTAGACATAGACTCAGTTTCTGACTCCGACTCCGACTCGAACTCGTCGTCTTCTGGTTCTCCTTTAAACATATCTCCTTCTCCAGTTGTGAGCTTTAAGAGCCTTCCTTGACTGTTGGCCCATTAATTGACTTTCTCCATTCTTTCTGCTGATTGGCTACACTTACACCCGTGACGAGTGTTGCGGGGATGAAATGGTCATCCCGAAGGATCATGGTAATAATCTCGTCTTGGGATGCCTTAACAAATCGATCTTCTCCGAATAAGAGGCTAATGGCTTGTTGGTCGAGACAAGGTGTCTGGCGATTTTTGACGGTAGCAACTGTTTCATGGGGAATGAAATAGCAATCATGGAACACTTCGATTCCAGCTAGCTTGTTGCCCTTGAATATACAAGGTTTACGAAATCCGTGAAAAGATTCATGGTCTCCTGCCTTGATGAAGTACCCATTCAGCATAGGGTGATATGGTCGCATTTGTAGTCCTCAATTTTCGTGATTGTGGACTTGAGTTAGCATTTCGAAAGCCTCCGATACGGTAGGCTTGTATCCCAATCCTAGTAGTATCATCTGGGAATGGCCTTTTTTGAACGGTGGGAAAATGTTGTTCCGGATAGGGTTTAGTGTCATTCCTTAGAAGTATCCCTGGAATTTGAGTATTTGGTTGATCACTAGGTTAGAATAGGGGGTTGAAGTATAGAGGTGCCACTTTATTTTCCACAAGGTTAATGAATTGAAATCCTCCTAACTCGTGCATTGAGTCCTACACGACTTGATTGCTAGACATTTTTTCGATGACTGCTTTGATAGGTGACAAAGTGATCGTCACTATTTGACTATCTAGAGGGATTTTGATCTTTTGATGAAGCATGGATGTCACGGCTTTAGAAGCATGAATCCATGTCCTTTCTAGAAGTATGTTAAAGGATGCCTCAATGTCTACTATTTGGAAATTGACCTTTCTTTCGATTGGTCCAGTGGCTATAGTAAGGGTGATAAGACCTATCACTTTGTGTCGCGTCCCATCGTATGCGCGAACAACTTTGTTAGTTGGAGTCCAGTGTGACTTTTTCATGCCTAGGTTGTAAGTTGTTTTCAGTGGTATGACGTTGACTGTGGAACCATCACCCACTAGTGTCATGGGTACATTCTTTTTTGGACATGTGACCATAATGTACAAGGCTAGATTGTGAGTGACACCAAAAGGTGGAAAGTGTTCATCTGAGAAATTAACTGGGTTACTTAGCTTGATTGAGTCCTAGAGGACTAGGTTGACCACATCGTCTAGAGTAGAGTCGTGTGGTACGTTGAGTTTAGCCAATGCTTGTAGCAAAGCTTGGCGATGTGGAAATGAACTAGCAACTAGTTGTCAGTCTAAAAGATCAGCCTTTATCTTCTATAGTTGTTTCATTATGTGGTCAATGACTAAATCTTCATTATTCTCTATTGGAGATACGGCATTTCCATTGGTAGCTGAATTACTTGTTTGCACTGGAGTGACATTTTGGTATGGGCGACCAGATTGAGTTAGGTGATCTATGTCGAGATCCTCCAAAGTTTTGACCTAGGGATGTTCTTTGAGGTAAACATCTTCGTCATCGTCGGCCCAAATGCCATTGATAGTGTTGAGTTCTTTGAGGCCCGGGATTTAAGATTCTAGATGGATGGTCTGCTGAACCAAATCGTCAACTGCCGTGATAACTTCTTGCATTGTAGATTCGCATGATAGGGTAATGGCCATTTGCGTGGCTATTGGTGTTGAGAGTTTTGACTTTCGAGAAGATGACATGACGTCTTCTAGTTCAGCAACATGTCTACTCACACTTCTTGCCCATGCGACAAAATCTGATTTAGTTGGTGCGATGGTAGAGTAGGTTTCTCCATGGTCAACCATACTAATCTCATCTTCGACTAGAGAGATAAGGTGTGAGCAAGCAAAGGTGGATTCCTCATCTCAGACCATTAGAATTCCAAGAGTATTCTTTGTATTGTTAGGCTTACTTGCGAGAGGGATAGGCAAACGTCCATCTTCAATCATGTCTTGGAGAGTATGCTTTAGCCTATGACAGTTTTCTGTGTCGTGTCCTTTGCCCCTGTGATACTCACAATAAGCATTTTCATCCCACAATTTGGACTTCTTTTATGGGTCAGGTGTAGGCCCTATTAGTTGGATTCTTCCTTGCTTCATCAACCTTTTCCGCACATTTGTATATGTGTCACCAATGTCGGTGAATTTTCTTGGTGTATTTTTTTTCTTGGATGACTCAACGAGGTTGACATCATCGGTCTTGCTAGTGGAACCGTAGGAATAACTTTCGGTTGATGTTGACCCATGATATCCGCGTCCTACCATTTTGGACAAGAGTCTTTTCTGAATATCGTCTTCGATTTTTGTACCTAATACTGTTAAGTCTTTGAAGAACTTGATGTTTTGGTACCTCAAGTGATTTGCATAGATAGGCCTTATATTGTCCACGAACTTTTCCAAGAGAGTGGCCTCGTCTGAACGCTCAACGATTTCGGTGCTACTCTTCCTCCACCTACTTAAGAAATCGGTGAACCCTTCCTCTACATTTTGGGTAAGAACCTCTAGAGTGCGCATGTTGACTTGAATTTCGGCATTATCAGCGTATTGCTCAGTGAACTCGATGGCCGCGTGATCCCAATTTGAGATCTTCTTGTGGACTAGAGAGTAGAACCATTGTTTGGGAATGGTGTCGAGAGATGAAAGAAAGATCCATACGAACATCTCTGGCTTGATGCCCTTGATAGACATATAATCTTTGAAAGCACAATGTGGTTTAGAGGGTTTTCGTGCCCCTTGAATTTCAGGATGTCGGTCATGTTGAAGTTGGTTGGTAGTTGGGCATTTACTGCTTCATACTTTCGGCTATTTTCCCTGTAATGTCATCCCCTTTGAGAAACATCAGTTGCTCTTCTAAGTATTGAAGACGCTTTTCAGCTTCGTTGAGGACTGGGGAAGAAACGTTTACGAAAGGTGGAGGAACGTCATGCAATGAGACGTTGGGAATAAGATCCTCTATGAGAGGGAGCCTAGCTTCTACGGCCACTATGCGACTTTCGATCGTTTGGAAATGATCATAGGCAACATCTTGACTAGCGTGAAGACGGAGTAGTGATGTGACTCATATTTGAGCACATTTAGTCCCCAAATTAACCTCGTTCCCATGATTTCTAGCACCTATTAGGGTCATTTCTTATCTTTAGTTTCCCATTTTGTATATTCTTTGAGGTTTTGTGTCCTTGGTAGGAGAGGATCGCTAACCTTGCATTTATGGAGCGAAATGGAGCTAAATGGATCGCATCTAATTACCAAGCATAGAAGAGGAGACCGACACTAGAGGCCTAAGTAAATAAATAAAGTGAAATGGGTAATGATGAAAAGATCCTTGCATCCCCAACACGATCCCCGCGGATTGTTAAGGAGCCAAATAAGAGAAGAACCCTGTGCCACGATCCGAGCGGCTTAGGCTAAGGACGAGCGTACCAGAGCACGATTTGAGCGTCCTGACTGCAAGCCCGAGCAGATCTTCTTACAGGACAAGTCGTGCTTCAGGTGAGGACGAACGAATCCTGGTGGGAGTTGCAAGCACGATCCGCGCATGTCCCTCGGGAGTTGCAAATCCTCAAGTTTCTCTTAGGTTCTTATTAGTCATTTAAGCCCTTAGTAACCCTAATCCTTGTACTTAATTTTAGTATAAATACCCCATTGTACTACCTAGATTAGGAATCAACCCTTAATCAACTCTTAATATCATCTTAATTCTCTCTTAATTTAGTCTTAATTTAGTTGTAGTACACTTCTCAATATCAATCACATCTTAAGCTTTCCTTAATTTCTCAATTGTTCTTAGTTTTATTTGGGTAATTAGAAGATTATTTGGGTTTATTCGAGGATTGACAACCTTCCATCAATCATCAAGTACTTCTATTATTCTTTGCTTTATTATTTGGATCATCTCCATAGGTATAATCCCCTTTTACCCTTGTTTAATTATTGTTAATCACATCATTTATTCATCATGTTTTGCTTTGTTAGTATGATTGACACATGGAGGAGGATTCCAACATTCCTATGATCTTAGGAAGACCTTTCTTGCATACCACCGGAGCGGTAATCGATGTGAAACATGGAGAGCTCACACTTGAAGTAGGGGATGAGACAATCACTTTCAATTTTGACAATACAATGAAAGCTCCCCGACTACATGAGCCATGCTTTATGGTCGATCACTATAGCCGAGAAAGTGATAGAAAGAAGTTAGAATCTCTATGCAAAGATCAAGCCATTGGTAAAGAAACACTGCCCATATGGAAGAAGAAAGTGGATTACCTTCAAGTAGCTCTATTCGGAGAGCAAGGAATTTTCAACAACAATGAGAGCTTAAATAGCTCACCCATCATGACAAGTAATGAAGAAGGCCTCATTGGCCAAGATAACAAAAAAAAGAGTTGCTCTTGTCAACTCATGACATCATTGGGGACAAGCTAGTGAAGTTTGTGGTCTATGGGACGATGAATTCGAAGGATTGGTCAATCCTTATATTGGAAATGATATGACCTTAGACCAAGGCTTTGTTTATCCTTGTCATCACGTTGACTTGGAATGTAACAATGAAGAGATATATGTGCAAAGGTCTACCCAAGACCTCTATCATGAAAATGAGCAAGCCTTCAACTACTTCTACAAGGTGTTGAGCAACATCAACAACACCTTGGCTTTGCCCCCTTGACATCTCATCCAAGAATGAGAGTTTGGTGGAGTCCTCCCTAAACCACCATTTGTAAATATTCTAACCCCCTAACTAGCATTTTATTTACTTTATTGCATCTTTGTCATTTTTGGATTTGCATTTTTGTGCTTTGATCAAGATTTTTGACATGAGAGCAAGTGAGAGAGGTATTTTAACGTGTTTTGATGTGTACTGTTTGACCAAGTGTGGGGATGGTAAATGCCTAAGCTAACCAAGCCTTTGTAGTGCACCCACAACAATTAACAAATGAGAAGAAGAAAGAATGAGATGGGAAAAGGAATCCCCACGGGCAGACTTGAGCTCGTGGGAGATGAAGAGGATCCGAGCTTCCCCAGCATCAATCCGCGCGTCTTGACGTTAGGACGTGGGAGCTGGGATAGTTTAAACTAAAGAAAACGTCCTGTAAGGAAATCTGCGCAAGCCAGCTTTAATCCGCTCGTCCCCAACTTCAGGACGCTCGAGTTGTAGTAATCCGCGCGTCCTAGCAGAAATCCGCTCGAGCTGAGGAGGATCCGCGCGTCCTCGCACTATTTTGCAATTTCAGGAAATCCTGTAAGAGGATCCGCACGTCCCGTGAAGAATCCGAGCATCCCAGCCTGTTACTTAAGCAAAACACGGGACAACCCCTTCCTTCCCAGTTTTTTTCTATCTTTCAAAAACACAAACACACACCTTTTCTCCCACTTAAACCCTCAATCAACCCATTCAAAAACACCAATTTCTCAACAAAGTTCACCACCATTCAAATAAAACTTGTTATTAAGGAAGCTCTTCTTGCATCTACGGCTTTGGTAGTGACCCAACCAAGGGTGGAAATCGAAGAAACCGCAACTCTTATTAAGGAAGCTACCACACCTACTTCGGTTATAGAACAATTGCCAAATTTTCCGGAGGTAACTTTCTTAACCGATGCTCATAGGAATGCATTTTTATCCCTTGCTAAAAGGACTATTATGGCTGCCAAGTTTATTTGTCAAGACACTTTGGAAAAATTGGGTGTGCTTGACCGAACTAGAGCATTTTTCGAGTCCATGATTTTGTTAACCCTCTTTGAAATGGAAGAATTGACTTACCCTTCATTGACCATGGATTTCATAAGCTCCTTGAAGGTGTATAAGATAGAGACTCGAAATTATGTTGAATTCCGTCTAGAGAAGAAGAGTAGAAGCATGACTAAGACCGATTTTGGTAAAGTGTTTGGTCTATTGAAATATGATCATTTTAAGAAAAAGCCTTTGAAGTATGATGCCGCACCTCTTTGGAAAGCTATTACCGGTCGAAAATTTGATTCTTTCCGGGAGTGCCATGCTTTATATGTTCACCATCTGGGCATAAGAGTATGGCACTAGTTTGTGGGCAATACCTTGATTGCTAGAAAAGGCACCAACTACTTCACCGAACTTGATTTTGTCTACCTTGAGTCCTTCATGAATATCAATGGAAAGTTCACCAAAAAGCAAAACATTCTTCAACTATTTCTTGATCGGTGGCTTGAGATTGATAATTGGAAAGATAGAGCGGCCTTCATTGTAAACGACGGCTTGGTAACAAGGCTAGCTAAGCACTTTAACCCGAATTTCAACAAAGATAACACCTACAAACCGGTTAAAGGGAGCAACCTCCTTGATATGAGCACTATGATCAACAAATTCCATTGGGTCAAGAATGACAATCTTGACAACAAATATGAGTGGCTCATCAAAGAAGCTAAGTCCTTTGTCTTGCCTAGCAAGATTTTCCGTATCTCTGTCCGTAGACCAAACTACCTATTGCCCGTCTCCAAGGAAGCCGAAGTGATAATTAAGAAACATAAGGAACCAAATGCAGAGCCTTCCCCCTCCACCATTGTGAATCCACCCTATCCCTTTGCCTACCAAGAATTCAAACCAAGTGGCTCTAATGTCGTGGTAGGCAACGACTATTTGACCCAGTTAAAGCAACAAATGCATAAAGATGGTCACGATGATCGGGTGAATGCTTATCGTGCCCAATATCCACCCCTTTTACATCTAGCTAGGCAAGGACTTCTTGATCCTTCATGTCCTTTGCCTAGTTGGGCGGATAACGAGGTATTCTTCCCAAGTGCTTCTCAAGATGCCGGCATGGATAGTCGGGTGGGTAATGGAAAGGGGGTTATTTTTTTTGAAGACTGGGAAGGTATTGGTTCATGCCAAGAATAAGAAGAGCAAGGTTCAAGTTCCAATGATGATGATGAGAGTGGTGAATACTCCGGGTCAATGGAGGTGGAGGATGAAGAAGATAATGAAGAAATTGATGATAATTCCGATGATGATGATGACGGCAATGATGCCGGTGATGAGGATGTCGCAATGAGCGAAAATTGAGGGTTGACAAGGCTTATTGGAGGATACCACAAGTGCGGGGTTGATTACTTGACTTCAACCTATTCCATTGTGAGTTTTCTACACCTCCTTTAGCTTTGTCTCTATATCATGTTTTTAATCTTTATCTTGAGTATTTGTTTTGAGTCCTAGCAACATTTAATGGACTCCCACCTCGGTTCCATTGAGGTGTCACATTTTGTTCCCAATTGAAAAATCCAAAATGACAATTAGGATTCATGCATTGCAAACAAGCCTTGTGCATGAACTTCCCTATTTTTACACTAGAAATAGTGTCTTACTCGGTTTGGGGAAGTTCACTCACAAGAAATGCGAGTTAATTCAAATTAGCTCTCCGAACAATAGAAAGCATGCATCATATAGGATATATTAGAATGCATCACTTATGTATATATGTCATATAGTTTGCATATTAGTGTAGAAATCATGCATATTCATTTAGCTTGCATTGCATAATTTCCTATAGTTTTGGCCATTGAGGACAATTCCCATACTATTGTGGGATGGAAAATTCTAACTTAACTTTTAAAATCAAAAATGATAAAAATTGAAAGATTTCGAAAAAACTAAAAAACATGTTCTTTTATTTCACAAAAATAAAAACAATAAAAATTTGAAAAATTTAAAAATCCAAAAACATGTCCATTCCTTTGTAGTGTAGAATTGTATACTGTGTATATACTTCTGTTTGTTTATCCTCTTATCACAATGGATCGACTACGCCACATCCGAGACATGAGGAATATGAAGACCGCATGGTATGATCTATCTAAATTTTCTTTTTCCTCTCTACGTTAATGGTTATGTGGCTTTATTTTGGTTGATACAGTACAAACCAATGTGATCTTAGGATTTGCATGTAGTTTATATGGCATATTAGTTGATAGAAGCTTATGCATTAGGTTGTATAAATGTTAGTTGCATCATGGCATGTAGTTGCATTTTAGGAAAAATTTTGTGAAAACATCTATTTGGGAAACTTGACAAGTGTATATAAGGCCCTTGTAGATACTTTTTCTCCTTGTGACTTTGCTCATTAGAATACTTCCAAAACACCCTAGGATGTGTCATGTTAGCATCCTTTGACCCATGGACTAAGGCCTAGTCAAGAGTACCTTGTGATGTGATGAATCCTTGGCTACCGTTTATTCCGAGGTGACCCTTGAAACCATGCAACCATCTTCCACTTCTATCATCATTTTTGTCAACAAAAAGGGAATGGGCACAAAAACCTCAATTTGAGTTCAAGTACCAAAATGAAAATCAAGAAGTTTGCAAATTGCATCAAAGAAAAGAGGAGTACAAAACTAAGAACTCCTATGCTTCAAATAAAAGCACCCATGTTACAAAGTGGGGTGAATTTGAAAATGATCAAAAAATGCAAAAGTTGAAAACTGTCAAGCATCAAATTGCCAAACATCAAATAAATGGCAAAGAAAGTTGTTCTCAAAAATGTCAAATGCCACAAGAAATTGGGGGGAATAACAAATCCAAAAGAAAACTCCCATTATGAAACTCAAAAGCATATTGATCCCACTTTTGTGCGTGGATGAGAGGGGACGACCCTTCTTCTTGTCTAGGCAAGAAGGGGAATTCCGCGATCCTATAGTGTTTCTAACATCATAGGGAGACTACTCTTGACAAGAGCATTTAGCGATTGAGGACAAAGGTACCCTAGCTTGACACAACTTGGAGGTGATTTTTTGGTATCCTCCAAGGCTCAGTAACTTGAAGAAACCATATCTATAATGGAGTTTGTACCCTTAGATTGCTTCCCTTATATATAATTTTCGCCACTTAGATGAGGAATGTGGCTATTCATTTTTGTAGATGCATCCATTACTTGTTTTGTGTGCTTAATGATTGGATGTATCGCCATTTTTGCACGCCCCACCTTGCCTTGCAAGAAGGCACCCTACCTCAGGGATGTCTTATTGTGAGTTGAAGGGGCGGAGTGAGACCCGCTAATAGTCTCATATAGGCTATATTAGTAGGTTAGTTTAAATAAAAGTAATAGTTTTAGTCACCTCTTTACTCGGGACGAGCAAAGGTTCGGTTTGGGGATGTTTGATGTGACTCATATTTGAGCACATTTAGTCCCCGAATTAACCTCATTCCCATGCTTTGTAGAACCGATTAGGGTCATTTCTTATCTTTAGTTTCCTATTTTGCATATTATTTGAGGTTTTGTGCCCTTGGTCTGAGAGGATCACTAACCTTGCATTTGTGGTTTGAGGTTTTGTGCCCTTGGTCTGAAAGGATCACTAACCTTGCATTTGTGGAGCGAAATGGAGCTAAATGGATCGCATCTAATGACCAAGCATCGAAGAGGAGACCGGCACTAGAGACCTAAGCAAATAAATAATGTGAAATGGGCATGATGAAAAGATCCTTGCATCCCCAACACGATCCCCGCGGATTGTTAAGGAGCCAAACAAAAGAAGAACCCTATGCCACGATCCGAGTGGCTTAGGCTTTGGGCAAGTGTACCAGAGCACGATCCGAGCGTCCTGACTGCCAGCCTGAGTGGATCTTCTTATAGGACAAGCTGTGTTTTAGGTAAGGACGAGTGGATCCTGATGGGAGTTGCAAGCACGATCCGCGCATGTCACTCGGGAGTTGCAAATCCTCAAGTTTCTCTTAGGGTCTTATTTGTTATTTAAGCCCTTAGTACCCCTAATCCTTGTACTTAATTTTAGTATAAATACCCCATTGTACTACCTATATTAGGAATCAACCCTTAATCAACTCTTAATATCATCTTAATTCTCTCTTAATTTAGTCTTAATTTAGTTGTAGTACACTTCTCAATATCAATCACATCTTAAGCTTTCCTTAATTTCTCAATTGTTCTTAGTTTTATTTGGGTAATTGGAAGATTATTTGGGTTTATTCGAGGATTGACAACCTTCCATCAATCATCAAGTACTTGTATTATTCTTTGCTTTATTATTTGTATCATCTACATAGGTGTTATCCCTTTTTACCCTTGTTTAATTATTGTTAATCACATCATTTATTCATCATGTTTTGCTTTGTTAGTATGATTGACAACCTTATTAGCATGCTAAAATTGATCATGAGTGAGTAGTCCTTTAGCTATGGTTAATGGTGAATTAGAGGAAACAAACATGGGGATTGATCTATGCATAATCTAATAAGTTTTCATAATTAAATTGCTTGCTTGTTGTGATTTCAACCTATGCACATGTTATGTTTGATGAATTGCGAGCCTATGAATCCTTGTATTTTTTATCCATCTCCTATCGTTGCAATGAGACTTGTAAGACATAAACCAACTCGAGCCTCATTAGACCATGCATAGAGTTGAATAGGAGGAGACTAAGTTGACTTGTAAGTGTTGTACAGTCTAGACGACTCGGCTCCATGACCTAAATCTTCTTAGGGATTGTAAGATATACACTAACTCGATCTCATCACAACAATAAATTCTTGCATCTATTTGAGAACATGTTTGTATAATCTATTTCCATGAATCCCCTATGAACCCATGACACCCTAGTACTTTTAATCAATTGTTTACAAACCCCTTTATTTGCTTTACTTTGTTTTCATTAATTTACATTCATCTTGTTGATTAGTTTAGATTACACCTCATCTCAACCCAATTTGTGACACCCTAAGACATAGTTACTTGCAATTGAAAATTCTAAATCAATACCCGTCCCTTGGGATCCAACCTTTACTTACCTCTTTACTAAGAGTAATTTGTGAAGTTATAAATATTGTTTTGGTTGGTAGCTTTTGATGACGAGTATAAATACCGAACCAAGTAGTGCGGTCAGGACTTGACTATTACCATTTTCTTCGGGACCATGGACGCTTGATGCGCTTTCATTTGTTCCGATAATCTTGGACTGAGGATAAGAACAGACGACGAATCAAGACACATTCAACTACTTTGCACACTTACTCAAATAAGACAAGACTCGTGAACTGACTAAAAAGGGAGACACGTGTGTGTCACGTGGGTTGAAAGAAAGTTGATTTTAAAATGTTGTCCTAAACAATCATTGTCTGTGATTGTAGGGGAGTTGATTTTGAAGTTTTATTTTTGAAATGGTTGATTTTTTGAAATTTTGACAAAGTTTTGACTTGGCTTTGTTGATTTTGAGCTTTGCAGGCCATTTTGAAAGATTTACATTTTTGTATTTTGAAGAAAGATTTTTGAAAATTTGGTCATGGTTTTGTTACAAAAGGTGATAACATACAAGTTACAAACACAATCATAGGTATTATAACGGTATGTTGAGTGTTCTTAGAAGGTTTTGGTTTAAAGGGTTGGTTGTCATACCCTGGTCTGTGGAGAGATCCGTGCCAAACATGAGTCAGGTTGGTTCCTACTCCATTCGCTCGAGTAGTGAAAGCTCGTGATACATACATGAGTAGGTATCGCGGTATGGTTGACGTTAATCACTATCCATCTTTGGGCACAAATAGGAAGTTGCACCGTCCAGACGGGACGATTGATCGAATTGGTTGGGTTAAACCTAGGAAAGTTAGCTAAAACGACCTAAGAAGGTCGAGTAATGAAAACTGAAAACTGTCTCATATAAACTACTCCCTAACCTTGTTCAAGTTTCACCCTAGGTAACACTAGACTTAGTCTAAGTGTATCATCCCCACCGGAGTCACCAAACTGTGGACACAGCCACTCTCGCCGTGAGCACACGCGCGTTGGTTTTGAGGCGGCAGCACTTCTCCTACGGAACTCCGGCGCGAGGCCGAGGCAAGTCATGGGCCGTTACTGATTTGAAAGGCATTTAAATCAGTGAAAGGTTTGACAAGCCTGCATTTGTGGAGTCGCCACCAATTTTTATGGAAAATTGAAACCGTTCGAGTACTTCGCGTCACGTCAAGACACAAAGTAGTGACATGAATACTAAGAAATTATTTACCCTTAGCATTCTACGTCTAGAATGACTCTCGTGATGCCAATGAACACGGATGTTCACAGAGATCTTGAGCAAGGGGTGAGGGTACGTATTAGGAAGCTCGTTTATTTGAACACTTAATCTCACCGGCCTCGATAGCGGCCTCTACTAATGATTAAGGAAGTTATTTATACTCGATATGTTGTCAATTGTATGCATGCAATGCAACATCCAACAGATTAATCCTAGCATGTGAGAATTAGACTAAGTCAGTTGAAAAACAATTTAGCAGACAGTTGGGGGTCAAAGTCAGAATTTAGGTTAATTACCTGTGAATGTGCAAGAGAAATAAATCATACAAGATAATATGAAATATAAATAAATATTACCAAAAGAAATAAATTAAAATTGAATTACAATGGATAACCTGAATTTATGTCACAAGTACGCACGAAAAAGAAGGATTTTGAAAAGAAAAGAAATAAAAAAAGGTAAAAGAAAAATGAAATAATTAAAGGAAATATGAAAATATGTCGAATTATTGGTGATAATACAAATAATAGTCGATTAAAACCTAGTTAGAATGCCTACGTCCAAACGAGATGAGTTCAGAGGCTGAATCCACCTCAGAACAGGCGCATAATCTGCTGCGTCCCATAGAAGAGGCGCATCAGACCGTCCGTCTGTTCTTGAGTTGGGTTCTAACTGTGAAAGTTAGATTCGTTGAATCGTTATTGTTCGTTGGTTGGTTGGTTAATGTTGATTATTGACATACAGCTCGAGTGAAGATGATTTAGTCAGATTACATGTATTAAGAACCGTCATAAAGCGATAAAATCAAATTAAAACGAAATATTACAAGTTATGGTTATTGTGCGATGTCGAGAATAGACTTATATACAAAACTGGAATTAGAGACGGATATTGGAGGATAAAGATCAATGAAGAAACAAAATCAGAATCATATATCAAAGAAAAATTCAAGGGACTTGATATAAACAAATCGAGCCTCTTAAATCCGGGTTCAAATTTAATGACGAAAACCTGCAAATATTTGTTATAAGGGATTTAGGTCGGAAATTATTGAAAAGCATTAACAAAAACAAATTATAAAGGAATTAATAATAATAAATTACTAATATTATAGAAATGAGAGAGGTTAGATGAGAGAGGATTCTCTCTAAAAGTTTTCCCTTCACGCAAGCTTTTCCGATCATGGCTCGACTTAAATTAACTGAACCCACGCAGATTCTCCGGCGTGGTAGACCTGCAAATAATACTACTCCTATATTCCTCCTAAAACAACTCTTAATACAGTAATTACTGCTGCTGTACACACGCATCTCTCGCCTTCGGGGGTTTCCTCCACTCCCTCGACATCGAGAGGTCCGGCTCAGTCAATTACCTCAGTGGTTACTCTATCCAAGGATTCTCTGTTAGTTGTTGTTCCAGAGAACTCGCAAGATGCTCCAGCGCCACCCATTGGAAACAACCCTTCGAGTAAGATGAGCTTGAAATGTAGAATCATCGATCGCTCTCATCTTGGGATGGAGCTATATTTGATGGCAAGTACTCAGGAGAAAGAGAATGAAGTTACGATTGATATGGCGGATGTGCAGGGGGAAATTGATTACTGGCAGTATACACTAGTTGGACAGTTCCTGGGGGCCAAACCATCGCTTATCTAGGTTCCTGATTTTGTTCAAAAGCATTGGAACCATGTATCTAAGCCTGATGTCTTATACTTTAAGAAAGGTTGGTTCTATTTTCGATTTGAGAAATCTGAGGATATGCAAACAATTATGCGTGGTGGATATTGGAATTGGAACAATAGTATGCTGGTCCTGAAAAATTGGCACCCTACCTTTGGACGTGAGTTGGATTTTGTCTCTGTTGTTCCTGTTTGGATCTTACCTATGGATTTAGACCCACTTTTTTGGTCTCCTAAAGCCCTAAGCAAGATTGCGAGTAAGATAGGAAAGCCGCTTTATGCTGATCCTGTAACTACTCATAAAGAGCGTCTGGGATTTGCCAGGGTTCTTGTTTAATTGGATGTTTCTAAGCCTGTCCCAGAAGAATTACTGTTGCATTCATCGTTTGGGGGCTCCATCTTGCAGAGGGTTGTAGTTGAATGGATGCCTTATTTTTGCCATCACTGCAAGAAACTAGGGCATGAACAAGGGAATTGTAGGCTCCTTAAGAAAACTGAATTGCCCAAGAAAGGGAATGTCTCTAAGAAAACTTATGTTGCTGTGGTAAAATCTAACAAACCAAATGGGGAACAAATTAACCAACTGAGCTCTAAACAACCTGAGCATGGTGGAAATGAGACCCCTAAGGAACCTCAGGACCAGCACCAAGCTCAAGAGGAAGTTCAGACTCCTCTGGTAGTCAGTCCAAGGGCACAAGTTCCTGATGGGACTGGTGGAGTGGCAACCTCTGAGGGGAGTCATGTCCTTTCGTCTCCAATTCAGGAATGCTCTAGGAAGACTAACCTTGGTTTAAGTCAGGAGATGGTTATTGAGACTAGTGGTGGCACTGATATTGAGGCTAGTGGTGATATGGTTGATGCAAACCCTGTTGTCCATCAAGTTATTCCTTCTGAATCAGTGGCCCTCTGTTCTCAAGAAGGTCCTACCATGCTTCTTTTAGACACTGGGCAGCATATTTATAGGAGGCCCTCATATGAGCAGGTTATAGAAGGGACTGATGAAATCCCACCTTCCCCATGAAAATTGGATCATGGAATATTAGAGATATGAATGAATGCCTCAAATAATGGGATGTAGTGGCTCTTTTTAATAAGAATAATTTGGATATTATTGGAGTTTTAGAAACGGAATAAAGATTCATAATATGAATAAAGCAATGTGCTATACTTTTCAGCATTTTGCCCTCAAGCATAATTACAACTCCCATTACAATGGCAGAATATGGCTTTTATGGAAGAACTCTCTCATCAAGGTTACTGTTATTAGTGAAGCCAATCAATGGATCACTGTCCAAGTTCAATATATGTCCTATTTTTCTGGTTTTATCACTTTTGTTTATGGTTCTAATGATGGTGGGCCTAGGATGCAGCTTTGGAACCACCTCAAGAATTCTCATTATAATTCCTCCTGGCTTATTTTAGGAGACTTTAATTGTGTTAAAAGTGTTGATGAAAGGATTAGTTGTGACACCCTCATTTTTAGCGTTAAATAAACACGTAAATTCTACAGAAAAACTGACAGGATATGTTTGTAATTGGTTCAACTAGATAAAACCTGAAATTTTAAAAACTTTTCTAAACCATTCACAAACATTTCCAAATGAAGAGTGCCAAAACCTGCAAAAACTAACAAACTAATTTACATAACATAGCTAAAGTCGCGAGAATAAAGTGATACAAACCAAAGTAAGAGAGGGAGACATATGTCCCTCCAAAATATAAACACAACCATAAGTTTAAAGGTTTACTAAAAAATATAACCAACTAGGTCCAAGGTTCTTTTGCTCACTAGCTCGTCCGTGTACCCCATCTAATCATCATCAACCTGTCAATCGCATTTTATACAAACACGAAAGCCACAATTCAGTGGGGAGTAACTTCGAGTCCTCCCAGCCACGAAATGTCATATTTAATGTAACATGTAATGTAACATGTAAACAACATCATAAATAAACTAAATATCGAATATTCTAACATATGAACACTAAACTAACCAAATTAAACTATCATGTGAAACGTATAACAAGCAGTAATCCAAACTTTATCAATTGTAACCGGCTTGCATCTCACCTATTACAATTCATAAAATCACCATACAAGAAAGGGCAATATATCAAAGACAGGCATAAGTTCTTAGCACCGTAAATAGTCACTCTGTAACTCGAGTCTATACCACGAGGTAGGGAAGGTAATCGAACCGGTATCTTGGCTCAGAGGTTCTATCAAAACATGGCCAAGACACAACACAACCCTAGTCCTAAATCTGCAAGAGACCTAGACATGCGGATACACACCACCGCACCCAAGACCCACAATTTTTCTAAAACAAAGTGAGTACCCTAAGGAGTCCACCAAAGGGTTGGCTAGTACTTAAGCTGACCACTTACCCTCAAAATAAGTAACGAGGTCATGCCCCAACTTGGATATAAACCCACCAAGTCAGGAACACAAAGGCTATTAAGCAGTGAACATATACTCGTCAAAGACTATAAAGACCTATCTATGACAAACACAACAACCTGCAAGAAGTATTCAATACCAATTCCATTTCAAGCAATATTAACAATATTAAAGGTTTCAGGGAATCTAAGGCCGTTTCTACAATATAAGAAACCATTCAATTCAACCAACAACACATGTGAACTAAAAACATAATAAATGGCCTAAAACAAGAATAAGGCCAATTATCCATTTTTCACAATAATTTTCAACCAACCGAATTTTTACCCGCAACCCCAGTCCTGCGACAGGTACGGGTTCAATCGCGGCTGACCAATCACACAATTGACTGACATCGATTCAGTCAAAGGGACTAAGGCTCAGTTTTCGGCATAATCATCCAAACATTAAAATTATCGCTATAAAATTCATTTTAAGCTTATTCATTACAATTTCATATTATAACCTATCCTAACATGTGCCAACTACCAATATAAGCATAACTTTACCATCAACATTATATCTACTACTAACATTATTCATTTCATAAGACTACCCATATGTTACTTATACTAAATATAACATTAATACGCCCGAAACGACAAACAACGCATGAAAAACCGCGAAACAAGCAACCAGCCGACCCGGGCCAACCAAGGGCTGCCGTGGGCCTGCCGGGCCTGCTGGGCCTGCTGGGCCGCCACCCCCTATTCTCCGTTTCTCCATTTTTGTTCATTTTAACACCGTTTTAAGCATCAATTAATCATTCCCATTTCATTTCCATACTAATATGTGAACTTAACATACAAAAGACATGAATTTAGCACATATTTTCATGTGAAATAAACTACTCAAATAACAATCACAAAATCATACAAAAAGCAAAGAATGTGACATTTATTCGTCGAATAACTCGAAATATGTTACCTTAAGCTAGAAAAAGGCAAAATAACCCTTGAGAAAACCCTAAAAACAGTAGCTACCCATCAACCTCTACTATATAGGAGTCCCCTATATCATCCTCATAACCTTCACCTATTAAAAACAACAAAAACACAATAATAATTACTAAAATCGAAATTATGCCCAAAATCATCTTAAATCGACAAAATGAAACTGAAATTAAAACATACTAGGAAGTAGATCTTGAAGAGAGGATTCCGAAAATATAAATTTTGCGAAAGTCGGACTAGAAACGAAGAAGTTATGATGAAATTACGATTGTAAGTTTTTTTTTGATTTTTTTGTGAATTTTCGGTCAAGAGGCAAGAACAAAGGAAACCTTAGGAAGAAATAGGAAGGAGGGGAAAAAAAGGAGTGCCGTGGAAAAGGGGGAAAGGAGCGGGATATGTGGCGGAATTTCATTAGTCGGTTTTGGCTCGTTTCAACGATAATTAGAACCGTTTGTCAAATGCAAATTCCGACAATGCCAAAGTTCTTAAACACAAGATTACAAGAAGATTGAGTACTCATATGACCCATTTCCAAATTCGTTTGCCCAATTTTCACAAGAATCGCCATTTTCCCCGATATGCCCTTATTTCGAAATAAAAGGTTTTTACATGGTTTAAACTATTTTTAAACATTTCGAAACTATCAAAATAAATACTTTACTTCAAAATATAATAGAATTATATTTCATTGAATTATTATTACTTCAAATACATTAATATTAAATTCAACTTGATTAATAAATTACTTCCGCAACATAATAACGGTCCGAAATTACGGGGTGTTACAATCATCCCTCCTTTTAAGAAGTTTCGTCCTCGAAACTTGCAAGTAGAAAATGAAAATACAATAAGGACGAACTCAATTTTCCAAGGGCGAAAATCAAAACATTCAAAACAAATTGGAATTTCAAAAGATGATCCTTCAAAAGGGGTTAAGAAAACTTTCAAAAGCACGATGTCCATATCAAGGGAATGAGAGAACTCTTGATGCATGCAAGCGCGCTATCATTCCGAATCAAGGACAAATCAAAATACGAAATCATTCGCCGATAAGTGCAGAACTAGTTATTAGACGTCTCCAATAACGAATCCTGACAACGAATCAACGCCAAAACAAAATGAAAGCGAAAGGTCAAATGAAATTGTTATAGAAAAATGGTAAATCATTTTTCAAACTTTACCAGAAGTCAAGTTTTCCAAACATAATACAAATTTTAACAATGAATCGAAAAGTTAACTCACATTGGCCCGAAATTACACAAAACGAAAAATAACTTAGGTATCAAATCGAACACTAAGGTTGAAAGAGAGTGGAAAATCATTTTCAAATGTTATAGAAAGAGGTCAATTTGTAGATTTAACTTCAAATTTAAAATAATGAACCAAAAGTTCACTCAAACAAGATAGAATCTATGCAAGATGGAAAAACAACTCGGGAATGAGAAGTGCAACTCGCGATAGGGAACTCACACCCAACAGACAAGAAGGAGTTGAACTCTTAAAGGTGGAATTTTTGGATGAAGTCAATAAAGATGTCAACGAACAAGACACTTTACTCAAAAGGTCAAATGAGGTCCAAAAAGGCGAACTCAACGGAACAAGCCAGAATAGCAAGAATGACAATTGTCGGAGATCGGAATTAGGAAGATCGGTACATCGAGAAAGGTTCACTCAATTTTCCAACCACAGAGTCATCCTACTAGGTCCTCCGAACATCAACAGGGCAACAACCAGAGGCCACACTAATCCAAAGAGCCATCTGAACCACTCATCGACAAGTCTACTTATAAGCTAATCCTTGAGACAATCATATCCTCTACAATTATAACTTAACAATTTCCCCAATCAAAATGTTTCCACCAATATCCTCCACCGAACAAAATCAAAATCCAAAGTCGAAACTAGTAACAATATTATACCCTTACCAAGATTCAATATTCCCAAACGCATTCATTCTTGAAACCAACCCACAAGCAACAAGTTGCACTATCCAATCCATAATTAGCACTAACTAATAGATGAATGGGTTCATCACACAAATCATCTGATCGGTTTACTCAAGATTCACTATCCTACTTCCCAACAATATTCCAATTCCAATAGAAAGATTCCTCAAAGGATTAAATATAAGGTCCAAACTTACAATAACATTCCACAAACTTAGCTATCAATCCCCAATACCGTAACGTAAGGCTCAAATGACAAACGAACAATCCCCGAACGAACAATGCCCAAAACAAATCCAAAATAACCATAGAAATACTCCACCAAGGTAAACTAATCCCATTAGTCTCATCATCAAATCGAAACCAAAGTGAGTCTTATACCACCAAATCACACGAACCTCAAATCGCAAGGAGACTACAACATTGCCACCATAAGAATTCCATCAAAAATCTAGCTCTCATATTACATGGTCAAATACAAACACAAACTCCTACACCAATTCCCGACAAAAATCAAAATACAAAAATCCTCAAATCACAACCCACTAACTCTGTAAACATGGTCAACAAGGTACCAACTATACTAAGTAGATAAGGAGTGATAACGGAATAGAGAAACGGTAAAATATTTTCGAGGGGTGCATGAGCCTGACAAGTTAGGAATCTAAGGAGTCGGACCGTAAAGATAACAGTTGACAAAAATAAGAGGTACTCGAGTTAAGAAGATATCTCGGGCAAGAAGAAGATACGTAAACTTCGGCATAAAAACAGGGTTCAACGAACGCTAAAGAGAAGGAGAGGAGAACAGAAGCGACATAATGAAAGGGTTACCGCTAAACCAAACACTCCTCAAAGCTTATGATCGCTATGATAAGGTTACATCACTAAGGTGCTCAACAAAGACTCAAAAGTCTACCAAATCATAGGACTAACAAGGACTCCACAATGGTAGGTCTTCCTCAACTCAATCGGTTCCAAGAGCCAAAATCAATTCACCACACAAATTCATTTGTTACCATCCAAGTCCCAAAGTATCTCCTTTACAATTCTCGTCATCGAACTTCACTTGCTATATCATCCCCAAGTACCATGGCTTGTTTACACTATCATCTCACCACTTCGTACTTCTAGTCTCCGATACCATAAATTAGAATCGCATCTTTGAACTCACGAACTACATCGAACAACTTCCCACCAAAATTCCCAAATTCAGATATGATTAATAAGGTCAACCACGTGTTCTCAAATTTAAAAAGGTCAACAAGGGCTACTCTATACTAGATTTGGTCAACTCAAAAGGTTTAACAAACTAACTAATTCCAAAGTACGATACCAATCCATTAAGCAACGTCAATGTCCTATTGTATTCCTTTCAAGGCCTACAAAGATTGGGGCTAACTATCATTCCTTTAATTCTCCACAAGAAACATCGAGACTCTCAAATGAAGTAGCTTAGGTTCATTCCAACTTATGTGCTAAGGTAGTACCCATGCTCAATCACCTATAACAAACAAGCTCTCAATAGACATAAATCCCAAGGTGTTTCTCAACTCACTAGGCTCTCACGTCAAGCACAACTAACAAGACTAACCAAAGGTCCCCAAGTTATCTTCTCATATACAACTCAAACCTTAAACAATCAATTTCTCAACTCGTTCACGCCCTCCAATGATACATTCACTCACCCCAAGGTACGAGGCTCAGTTAAAAATATTCTCTCAAAACCGGGTTCTCATGAACAAGGGGACTATCCCACGGAATAAACGGAAGGGGCCCACAAGGACTCTTATTATAAGAAGAAAATGAACCAAGGATGAATCGGTAGAAAGAATAGAAGAGTAGTTACCAAGGCGAGAGAAAAGGAATTAGAAAAACGAATAGACAACGAGATTGAAAGATTCAGGTAAGGTACACTGAATACGAAAAGAAATATCGAGAAAATGGAAGCATCCTTCATTTGGCATAACCAATCTTAAACATTCGGCAACGGCCACTCAATCTTGGTCACCAACGAGTAAGATCACGGTCATAGCTTCAACGGCACGAAAATTAATAACTCACAATTAACAAACCTAGCTTGTAGGATTGCATTATCTACGTTTCTTGGAGGGGCCATCTTGCAAAAGAGAACATTGGTTAGCACCTAACAAATAGCAATCACAAAGAGACTACAACATAAGGTCCTAAGTCTACCCATCCTACCCATCTCTCGAGTTTATTATTTGAAAGTCAAGTTATTTATATTGGGGTGCACAAACGTGCGTCGGGAGCAAATATGCTCTGATACCAACTGTGACACCCTCATTTTTAGCGTTAAATAAACACGTAAATTCTACAGAAAAACTGACAGGATATGTTTGTAATTGGTTCAACTAGATAAAACCTGAAATTTTAAAAACTTTTCTAAACCATTCACAAACATTTCCAAATGAAGAGTGCCAAAACCTGCAAAAACTAACAAACTAATTTACATAACATAGCTAAAGTCGCGAGAATAAAGTGATACAAACCAAAGTAAGAGAGGGAGACATATGTCCCTCCAAAATATAAACACAACCATAAGTTTAAAGGTTTACTACAAAATATAACCAACTAGGTCCAAGGTTCTTTTGCTCACTAGCTCGTCCGTGTACCCCATCTAATCATCATCAACCTGTCAATCGCATTTTATACAAACACGAAAGCCACAATTCGGTGGGGGAGTAACTTCGAGTCCTCCCGACCACAAAATGTCATATTTAATGTAACATGTAAACAACATCATAAATAAACTAATTATCGAATATTCTAACATATGAACACTAAACTGACCAAATTAAACTATCATGTGAAACATATAACAAGCAGTAATCCAAACTTTATCAATTGTAACCGGCTTGCATCTCACCTATTACAATTCATAAAATCACCATACAAGAAAGGGCAATATATCAAAGACAGGCATAAGTTCTTAGCACCGTCAATAGTCACTCTGTAACTCGAGTCTATACCACGAGGTAGGGAAGGTAATCGAACCGGTATCTTGGCTCAGAGATTCTATCAAAACATGGCCAAGACACAACACAACCCTAGTCCTAAATCTGCGCAGACCTAGACATGCGGATACACACCACCGCACCTAAGACCCACAATTTTTCTAAAACAAAGTGAGTACCCTAAGGAGTCCACCATAGGGTTGGCTAGTACTTAAGCTGACCACTTACCCTCAAAATAAGTAACGAGGTCATGCCCCAACTTGGATATAAGCCCACCAAGTCAGGAACACAAAGGCTATTAAGCAGTGAACATATACTCGTCAAAGACTATAAAGACCTATCTATGACAAACACAACAACCTGCAAGAAGTATTCAATACCAATTCCATTTCAAGCAATATTAACAATATTAAAGGTTTCAGGGAATCTAAGGCCGTTTCTACAATATAAGAAACCATTCAATTCAACCAACAACACATGTGAACTAAAAACATAATAAATGGCCTAAAACAAGAATAAGGCCAATTATCCATTTTTCACAATAATTTTCAACCAACCGAATTTTTACCCGCAACCCCAGTCCTGCGACAGGTACGGGTTCAATCGCGGCTGACCAATCACACAATTGACTGACATCGATTCAGTCAAAGGGACTAAGGCTCAGTTTTCGGCATAATCATCCAAACATTAAAATTATCGCTATAAAATTCATTTTAAGCTTATTCATTACAATTTCATATTATAACCTATCCTAACATGTGCCAACTACCAATATAAGCATAACTTTACCATCAACATTATATCTACTACTAACATTATTCATTTCATAAGACTACCCATATGTTACTTATACTAAATATAACATTAATACGCCCGAAACGACAAACAACGCCTGAAAAACCGCGAAACAAGCAACTGGCCGACCCGGGCCAACCCAGGGTTGCCGTGGGCCTACCTGGGCCTGCTGGGCCGCCACCCCCTATTCTCCGTTTCTCCATTTTTGTTCATTTTAACATCGTTTTAAGCATCAATTAATCATTCCCATTTCATTTCCATACTAATATGTGAACTTAACATACAAAAGACATGAATTTAACACATATTTTCATGTGAAATAAACTACTCAAATAACAATCACAAAATCATACAAAAAGCAAAGAATGTGACATTTATTCGTCGAGTAACTCGAAATATGTTACCTTAAGCTAGAAAAAGGCAAAATAACCCTTGAGAAAACCCTAAAAACAGTAGCTACCCATCAACCTCTACTATATAAGAGTCCCCTATATCATCCTCATAACCTTCACCTATTAAAAACAACAAAAACACAATAATAATTACTAAAACCGAAATTATGCCCAAAATCATCTTAAATCAACAAAATGAAAACTGAAATTAAAACATACTAGGATGTAGATCTTGAAGAGAGGATTCCAAAAATATAAATTTTGCGAAAATCGGACTAGAAACGAAGAAGTTATGATGAAATTACGATTGTAAGTTTTTTTTTTAATTTTTTTGTGAATTTTCGGTCAAGAGGCAAGAACAAAGGAACAAAGGAAACCTTAGGAAGAAATAGGAAGGAGGGGAAAAAAAGGAGTGCCGTGGAAAAGGTGGAAAGGAGCGGGATATGTGGCGGAATTTCATTAGTCGATTTTGGCTCGTTTCGACGATAATTAGAACCGTTTGTCAAATGCGAATTCCGACAATGCCAAAGTTCTTAAACACAAGATTACAAGAAGATTGAGTACTCATATGACCCATTTCCAAAATCGTTTGCCCAATTTTCACAAGAATCGCCATTTTCCCCGATATGCCCTTATTTCGAAATAAAAGGTTTTTACATGGTTTAAACTATTTTTAAACATTTCGAAACTATCAAAATAAATACTTTACTTCAAAATATAATAGAATTATATTTCATTGAATTATTATTACTTCAAATACATTAATATTAAATTCAACTTGATTAATAAATTACTTCCGCAACATAATAACGGTCCGAAATTACGAGGTGTTACATTAGTGACTGCCCTCCAGTGCTTTCTGAGGTACATGATTTCAATTCCTGCCTTGACGATGCTGGATTGGATGATCTTTCAACTATGGGATGGTGTTACACTTGGACGAACAAGCTGAACCCTGATAGTAGGAAATTGATAAAATTGGATAGGGTCATTTGCAATGTTGATTGGGTCTCCTCTTTTCCATCTTCTTTTGCTGAGGCCCTTCCATCTGGTTTATCTAATCATTCTCCCTTGATTGTAACTACTGGCCCTGCCATTCAGTCCAGACATTAACCGTTCCAGTATCTTAATTGTTGGGGTGATGATCCCCTCTTCCAGGATATATTTGCCCAAATTTGGTCCACTAAGGTATCCGGTACTGCAATGTATCAGTTGATCACTCACTTGAAGATGTTGAAGCCTGCTTTAAAGAAGTTAAATGCAAAAAATTATTCTCACCTTTCTGCTAGAGTCAAAGAACTCCAAGAAAAGCTTCACAGATGCCAACTTCAGTTGCAAGTCTCTCCCACAAATGGAGACCTGCAAGAAGAAGAAGCTGACCTGAATAGGCAATATTGTCAGCTTAAAAGATCTGAGCTAAGCATGCTTCATCAGAGAGCTAAGGAGCATGATATAAAAGCTATGGATATCAATTCTGCCTATTGTTTCTCTAAAGTAGCTTTTAAGAGGAATATTAATTCTATTTCTAAGGTGTGTAAGATATTAGGGGAAATATTTATGAGGATACTGACTCTATTGGCTCTGCTTTTGAAGAGTACTATAAGACTCTCTTCCAGGAGGCTGATCCTAATGTAGTGCCTGAACTAGAGGTTATTAATACTGGTCCTTATCTTACTGAAGAATTACAACATATGCTTAATCAGAATGTTACCCCTGAGGAAATTAGGAAAGCTCTCTTCTCTATTGACAAAAATAAAAGCCCAGGTCCTGATGGCTACTCCTCTGGTTTTTTTAAGCAAGCTTGGGGTATAATTCAGCAAGATTTCACTAGAGCAGTGGCTGATTTTTTCAGGACTGGTAAATTACTGAAGGAGATTAACTCCACTGTCATTGCTCTTATCCCTAAGAAGGAGAATGCTAATACTGTTTTGGAATATCGTCCTATCTCATGTTGCAATACCATTTATAAAACTATTAGCAAAATCTTGCCTAATAGACTTAAAAAGGTTTTGCCTCATTTGATTGGACAGGAGCAAGTTGCCTTTGTGCAAGGTCGGTCTATTTTTGATAATACTCTACTTACTCAGGCGCTTATTGGAGGGTATGCTAAGAAAAATGTTTCTCCTAGATGTATGATCAAAATTGACATTCAGAAAGCCATTGACTCTGTTGATTTGGCAATTTCTTTAGCAAATGCTTTTAGCCATGGGATTTCCTGAAACTTTCACTCACTGGCTGCTTATTTGTGTCACCTCTGCCAAGTACTCTCTGAAGATCAATGGCAGTTTAGTTGGGTACTTCCTTAGTAAGAAGGGGTTGAGGCAAAGGGACCCCCTTTCCCCTCTTTATTTGTCCTTAGTATGGAGGTCCTTTCTAGGCATCTTAGGAGGATTGAGTTTCATTACCACCCTAAATGTGCTAGGATTGGACTCTTCTTTTTGCTTTTTGCGGATGACCTCTTAATATTCTCTAGAGGAGATGTTGCTTCTGTTCAAGCTGCACTTAATGGGGTCAATCACTTTGCTTCCTGGTCTGGGCTTAAAGCAAATGCTCAGAAGTCATGTATCTACTTTGGAGGGGTTAAGCAGCATATTAAGAATGCCATTCTTCATTCTACTCAATTTTCTCAGGGAGCATTTCCATTTAGGTATCTTGGTACCCCCCCTTCACTCTTCTAGGCTAACAAGTGTCATGTATCATTCTCTTATTCAGAAAATTCAGAGCAGAATAACCATTGGGCTAGCAAAAATTTGAGCTATACTGGAAGAATTCAGCTCCTAAATTCAGCAATTTTTGGTTTGGAAAGTTTTTGGTGTTCTTGCCTCTTTCTGCCCGTGGCTATTGTTAAGCACATTGAAAAGCTTTGTAGACAATTTTTGTGGGGATATTCTTAGGGAGATAGAAGACTTATCTTTTTTACCTGGGATAAAAATTTTCGAAGTACTCAAGCAGGGGGATTTGATATTTGGGAGATACTCAGCTGGAATAAAACCTTGATGATGAAGCAATTTTGGAAACTCACTTGTAGTACTGGGTCTGTTTGGACTAAATGGATGCATTCATATATCACTAAGGATGCAGGCATTTGGACTATACAGCCCCTTGTGACTTCTTCTTCAATGTAGAAACGTTTAACTAAGCTCCGTGACCTGCTCATTCAACTCGTGGGTGTGCATAAGGCTAAGCTTATGCATGGTAATGGTTCTCCTCCTGCCAGATTGAGGAATGTCTATCAAATTTTCAGAGGGACTACTCCTAAGCTATACTGGACTAAAGCCATCATGGATCCTGTCATTATGCCAATACATAGGGTTATTCTCCTTCTTGGAATGCAGAATTTCCTCTCAACAATTGATAACCTCTGCAATAGAGCACCTCTTCTTTGCTTGTGAGTACTCTTCTTGTGTTCTTCAGGCTCTGTTTACTTGGTAGGGGTTCACAAGACGCCATCTGAGTCTAAATCATGAGCTTAGGAGGCTGGCTCAGGTCACTGGGAAGAACTTGCGCAAGAAATGGGCTAAATGTATTTTGGCAGTGGTGGTTTACAATTTATGGGCTGAGCGAAATGCACGAACTTTCCAGGATACTTGTCGTTCTATTGTTCAACTTATTTATATGATTAAAAATGTAATTCGAGTTCGTGTCTTAGTTTATATGAATGGCCTCACTTATGAGGCTGCTAGAATTAGTCTTGCCTTGTAAATTTGCCTTAATAGAGGGGTCATGTCCTCTAGTGGGTGTTTCTTTGTAAGTCTTATTTCTTTTTTTAGTGGAAGATCTCACTTCTTGCAAAAAAAAAAACAAATTATAAATTAAAATATAAGAACTTTGAAAGAAAGAAAAGAAAGAAAACGAAAGACAAAGAAAGAACAGATACTCGAGGAAGAAGAAGAAGAAAAAAGGCAACAGCAGAAAGGCAACCTCTGGAAGAGGCGCAGAAAATGTTGTGACCCTTCTAGAAGCGCATCTTCTGATGTGTTTCTTCTACGACGTCTTTCGCTGCTGTTTTGAAAAATAGATTTGAAACAAGGGTTTTGAAAACCGTTTTGAGCATACTTGTGATATAAATTGGTACATTAATTAATACAAAATAAATAAAATTGGGATTTTCACCCATAGACTTACATGTTTGACGAACCGAGATTAACTAAGTTGTCGTATTAGTGATTGCTCGACTAAATGTAATATGAAAGTGCCCTCTTAAGAGGATTTAGAACAAATTGATTGAGTTGATTAAAGTGTAGTGGTTAAATTGGTCGGTCATGCAAATGTGACTGGTACTCATAATGATCCGAGCTTACGTGGTTGAGTAGATCAAGCACGTAGGCGTCGAAAAGCAAGAGCGCGGTCTTTTTTTTTGGTAAAATGTAAGTATATTAATAAGTTTGTTTGATTGTCATAGAACCTTCTTATCGGATACACATCTACATAGAAAGAACAAGAAAGCTTTTATTAAAGGTAAGGAGGTGCTTGATGATGCTCCGGATCGGCTACCAGGGGATGAGTTATGGGAGTTGATATGTGATTTGCCATCTATTGTTGATGGTACTGAAGAAGAGTTGAAAGAGTTGAAGAAAAAGAAGAGCGGTTGGTTTAAAAGAAGCATTTTTTGTGACCTTCCGTATTGTAATATATTGTTACTCAGGCACAACTTGGATGTAATGCACATAGAGAAGAATTTCTTTGAGCTACTCATTCATACGATTATGGATGTAGAAGGTAAATCCAAGGATACTATTGCTTCAAGAAAAGAGTTGAAGAGATTTTATGATCGTCCCAAACTACACATTCGTAAGGACGGGTCTAAGCCGAAAGCTATTTTTACTCTTGACAAAGCACAAAGGAAGGCATTGTGTCAGTGGTTAGGAAAGTTGAGGTTTCCTGATCGATATGCATCTGATTTCAAGCGTTGTGTTGATCTTAAGAAACTGAAGTTGCAAGAGTTGAAAAGCCACAATTGTCTTGTTTTCATGGAGCGCTTATTACCCGTTGCATTAAAACATCTCCTCCTAAATACCGTGTGGAATGCAGTTCCCGAGATTAGTCAATTTTTCCGAGATTTATGTTCTTCCACCATATCGGTTGATGACATGATTCGTCTTGAAGACCAAATTCCAATTATTTTATGTAAACTTGAGATGATCTTCCCTCCTTCATTCTTTAATTCCATGGAGCATCTACCGGTCCATTTGTTATGAAGCAAAAGTTGGTGGACCTATCCAATATAGGTGGATGTATCCATTTGAAAGGTATGTAATAATGGACTAGTTTTGCAATTACAAATATTATTCATTTATGTATTTTATTCTAGTAATAAAGAAATAACTTCATTTTAATTACATGTATAGGTTTCTTAATCATTTGAAGAAAAAAAATTGGTAATAAGGCTCGAGTTGAAGGTTCTATATGCAATGCGTATTTAACGGAAGATATTGTAAATTATTGCTCTCTTTACTTTGAAAAACATATAGAAACCAAAGAAAAGAACTTAAATATTGATAAAGCCGATGAAGTGGACACAAGTGTACTCAAGTTTTTTCCAAACTCATGATGATGAAGGGTGTTCATCAATTGGGGAGACAAGATATTTGGATGACAAAGAATATAATCGTGCTCACCATTACGTTCTTTCTAATTGTGAAATCTTGGAGCCTTATGAAACATAATTTGTGATCGATTTCATTAAAGAACATCCTAATGTGAGCAAGAATGATGTTTGGAATAAGCATGAGAATCAATTTCCATCATGGTTTCGGAAACATGTGATTGAATGCAATATCCAGAATGATTTGGTAAGGAGTTTGGCCTTAGGTCCTTCACGAAAGGTTAAAACATGGAATCGGTATTCAGTTAATGGGTTCAATTTCCATACATTCAATTACGGGAAGAGGAAGGTTAGATGCAATTTTGGTGTTACAATTTCCTCCCTTGATGACAATGAATATTATGGCATATTAGAGGATATCCTTGAGTTGTGATATAATGGGCGTAGACGTGCTTATAAAACCATCTTATTCAACTGTGAATGGAAAGATAATTCCGTAGCGGGAATGAGATTCCATGATCGTTACAAACTCGTAGAAGTTAATCATACCCGAACATACATCACTTATGATCCATTTATACTCGCACATCAAGCTCATAAAGTGTATTTTTCTTCTTATCCAAGCACGAGTAATGATAAACATCAAAAGCAATGCTGGGCGGTCTTTAAGACAAAGGCTAGATCAAAATTGATACAACATTTTTTTCAAGAAGAAATTGTATCAAAATCAATTTTATCTCCAATTGATGATGAAATCATTCATGAGAATGAGAAATAAGCGGGAGGGGAGGAGTTGGAAGAAGAGGAAGAAGATAATATAGGGGGGAGGATGATCACATGGAGGAGGAGGAGGAGGATGAGGAGGAGGAGGAGGAGGAAGGTGAGGGTGATGATGATGATGAGGAGGATGATAATGATGATGATGATGATGATGATGATGATGATGATGATGATGATGATGATGATGATGAGGATGATAATGAGGATTAGGATGTCGATGAGGAAAGATAATTTAGTAATGGTTTTTACATATTTTTGCAATCAATTTATTTTTTATTGTGTTTTCTAATAATTTTTTTATGTTACTATGTTTTCTAATAAATTTTTTATGTTACTATGTAATATTATTTCGTATTGTTTTAATTAACACTTTCTAACAATTTTATTTGTTCAATTGTAGTTGTATAATGGCACGTAGTCGCAGTGGTAGACAGCGAGGCGGCTTTAGTGGGGGCCGTAGTACGCAATAGGAGGAGGAGGAGGACACCACGGAGGTCGAGCAGTCCTTAGAGGAGGAGACGGAGGATGAGGTTTCGAAGCGTGGGATCCCTGTCACATACACTGAGGATGGCAAGATCATTATTGACATTAGGGGTCTTTGGTAACAACTTCTCTTTATTTATTTATTGGAGCATGTTGTAAAGGATTTGGCGAGGGAGGTGTTAGGCAAATCTAAAGGGAATAGGCCATCAAATAAGGATACATCTTGGTGGAACGATGTGGTGAGACAAGCGATAAAGACTAAACGTGAATGTTATAAGGTTCTGGGGAAACGCATTAGTGATGAGAACTTTGAAAAGTACAAGGAGGCTAGACGAGCCGCTAAAAAGGCCGTACGGGATGCGAGGGCAAAAGTTAACCAAGAAGTGTATGCCAGGTTGGACACGAGAGAAGGAGAGAAGGAGATCTATAAACTGGCTCGCATAAGAGACCGAAAGACGAGAGATATTGGGAGAGTTAGGTGTGTGAAAGATATGGACGACAAGGTTCTGGTTCAGGATAACGAAATAAAGGCTAGATGGAGTTCTTACTTTGATAATTTATTCAATGGACATCAGGACAAGGTTTTGGGGATGTAGAGGTAACACCAAGCATTGTTAATCGGGAATTTGTGCGTAAAATACAAAAGAGTGAAGTTAGAATGGCGTTAAGGATGGGGTCAAAGAAAGCAGAGGGACCGGATGGTATACCCATAAAAGTTTGGAGGTGCTTCGGGGAGACAACAATCCTTTTTTCCATATGATTCATTTTTTTCCTTCTTCTTTCAACTTTCTTTTATCATGTTTCCATAATTTTCTTTATTCAATCTTTTCCATTTCACTTTTTTTTTTTCTTTTCAATCTCCTCATCTTCTTAATTCAAGGCAGAATACCTAATTAAAAATCACAACATACCCAAAATAACTGCTAAACTAGCTTGACTAGGGTAGGCTAATTTTAGGATCGTAGTTAAATAAAGGGTCAAAACATGTCAATTTGGCTATGTGAGGCTCATAGGTAAAAATGAAAGAAGGGGTTGTAAGTTACCTCTCCACATGTGTCACCGCCACGAACTTGAATGCATACAGGTACTAAGAAAAGAGTGTCATGTTTGTGCAATTTGATGTTACATGTCTCATAAGGAGTACTACTCACATCCTAAATGAAACCGGTCATGAATGTCACCAGTTTATCAAGCTCTAAATATTAGACTGTATATGTAGTATGCCAATATTAGAGTCAAGTCTATTCGTTCACCTGAGTTTAAACAAAAAGTCGTAGATTATGCAAATGATTATGCTACCAAAAATGTCAAAAATGTGCAAGGAAAAGGTAAAAGGACTCAATGTAGCATAAAAGTCTCAACGTTCCGACTCAACCTATATGCTGAAATAAACGTGGAATTTTAATATTTCTCAAATTTTTTAATTTTTATGATTTTATGAGATTTTCGAATCTTTGAAATTTAAAAAAAAAACAATGCATGCAAAAATAAACGTGCAGACTGAAATGCAATAAAAATAGTATGCAGACATAGATATGGATGCATATACCCTCCCCAAACCAAACCGTACAATGCCCTTATTGTACTCAAAAATAGGCAAAGGAAATGCAATCTGAAAAGAAGAATGTAGCCTCGGAAAACTTACAAGATCACGCGGGGTAATGACCTCCCCAAACCAGCCAACAACAAGGGAGGTCGTAAATAGCCCCATAACAACATCAGATAACGTGAGGCAAGACAAGTGAACTCGATCGAGTGGAATAGGACTGCGAAAGTGCTCGATCGAGGGATGAAGGCACTCGATCGAGAAGTCATCTTCTAAGGGTGCTCGATCGAGAAGGTGAAGTACTCGATCGAGTGAGGAAAGTACTCGATCGAGTGAGTAAGTACTCGATCGAGCTTCCTATGCTTGAACTCCTAGGCGTCATTTGAAGCATATGCAAACACGCAACAAACAACCCATAGAACTAACGAAACCAGTTCACACGTTCCAATCTATCGCCCGTAAAGTTACCAACTAAAGCACACAAAACTAACTAAAAGTTTTAAGTAAAGTACAATAAGTTAGAAGTCGGGTTGCCTTCCGGATAGCACAGGTTTAAGAGGTCCCGCACGACCTTTCGACTTCAAGTATCTCGGTCATCTGGATGGTCAAAGTAGAACACTTCCATGTTTCTAACATAATCATCTGCTCCATAGTAATGCTTCACATGATAGCCATTCACTTTAAATCTTCTGCCCTCAGAATTCTCTAACTCAACGGACCCAAACTTGGTCACAGCAGTTAATGTATAAGGGCCACTCTACCTGGACTTCAGCTTACCAGGAAACAAGCGCAGTCGGGCGTCAAACAGCAACACCTTCTTCCCGAAATGGAATTCTCACGGTATGATTCTTTTGTCGTGCCATCTTTTTGTTTTCTCCTTGTAGATGCGCGAGCTGTCATAGGTATTTAGCCTAAATTCTACTAGCTCATCTAGCTGCAATAAATGGTTCTCACCACACAACTTAGAATCATAATTCAATTCACATATAGCCCACCAAGCCTTTCATTCTAGTTCAACAGGTAAATGACAAGACTTCCCATAAACCAACGGATATGGTGATGCACCAATCGGGGTTTTAATGGCAGTCCGATACGCCCATAATGTGTCATCTAATTTTAAGCTCCAATCCTTCCGTGATTTAGAAACAACTTTAGCCAAAATCTCCTTTAATTCCTTATTAGAGACCTAAACCTGCCCACTGGTTTGGGGATGGTACCCCAGACCTCTGTGATGTTGGACACCAACTTTAGACAGTAAAGCTGTAAGTTTCTTTCCTTTAAAATGCATACCCCCATCAGTACTGACGACCCTAGAGACACCAAATCGTGGGAAAATAATCTTCTTAAACAGTTTAATCACGGTCTTGGCATCACAATTAGGTGAAGCAATAGCCTCCACCGACTTAGACACATAGTCTACAGCTACTGGAATATACCTGTTACCTTTACTAGACGGAAAAGGTCCTTGGAAATCAATGCCCCAGATATAAAAAAACTCGACCTCTAGAATGCCATTATAAGGCATCTCATGTCTCCGAGAAATATTTCTCTAGCGCTAGGAAGCATCACAAGCTAAAACAAACATTTTAGCATCGGCAAATAAATTAGACCAGAAAAAACCAGACAGAAGTACCTTGGCCACGGTTCACGACGGACCGTGGTGACCGCCATAAAAGGAAGAATGACATCCTTCTAGGATTGCCTTGGTCTCCCACTGCGGAATACACCGTCTGCAAAAACCGTCAGCACACTCCTTAAATAAATAAGGATCATCCCAGAAATATAGCTTCACAACGTGAAGAAATCGCTTTCTCTGCTGATAAGACAGGTTAGGTGGCAGCTCACCACCTACAACGTAGTTAGCAAAATATTCATACCACGGATCAACATTTGTATTAGTAGTAACCTCAAAGAAAGTATCATCAGAAAAAGAATCATCAATAGGTAAAGGATCATCTCCCTCCTGTTGCGATAATCGCGACAGGTGACCAGCTACTACATTCTCGGCGCCCGTCTTGTCTTTGATTTGCATATCAAATTCCTGAGGAGGAGTATCCACCTTAACAATCGTGGTTCAGCTTCTTTCTTAGCAAGAAGGTGTTTTAGCGCTGCATGGTCTGTAAAAACAATAACTTTCGAACCTATCAAATAAGATCGAAATTTTTCCACCGCATAAACCGCAGCTAACAGCTCCTTCTCAGTGGTAGTGTACTTCACTTGAGCCTCATCCAGAGTTCAGCTTGCATATTAAATCTGACTCAAAGCATTGTCTTTCCGTTGACCCAACATCGCTCCTAGTGCATAATCACTAGCATCACACATAATCTCAAATGGAAGCTCCCAGTCGGGAGGCTGGATGATCGGTGCTGAAATCAAGGCCTGTTTCAACTTGTGAAAAGCAGAAAGACACTCATCAGTAAATACAAATGGGGCATCCTTTAGTAACAACTGTGGAAGTGGTTTAGTAATTTTTGAAAAATCCTTGATGAACCGGCGATAAAAGCCAGTATGTCAAAGGAAACTCCTCACTCCTTTAACATTAACAGGAGGAGGTAATTGCTTAATCACTTGTACTTTTGCTTTATCGACCTCGATGCCCCTATCAGAAACTAAGTGCCCCAAGATAACTCCCTCGTTGACCATAAAGTGACACTTTTCCCAGTTAAGCACAAGATAAACCTTAATGCAGCGCTGCAACAATTTATCAAGGTTAGACAAACCGTTATCAAAATCACTATCATAGACGCTGAAATCGTCCATAAAGACCTCCATAATAGACTCTATATACTCCAAAAAATATCCCCATCATACACCTTTGAAAGGTAGCAGGGGCATTCCACAAACCAAAAGGCATTCTACGATAGGCAGAAACACCTTGAGGACAAGTAAAAGTAGTCTTTTCCTGATCATCCGGATGAATAGGGATCAGAAAGAACCCTAAGTATCCATATAAGTAACAGAAAAACATATGAGAGGCTAACCTTTCTACCATCTTATCAATAAAAGGAAGGCGGAAATGATCTTTCTTCGTGGCGGCATTCAGTTGTCTGTAGTCTATACACATCCGCCAACCACTCACAACTCTAGTAGGTATCAACTCATTTTTATCATTCTTAACCACGGTAGTTCCTCCTTTTTTAGGAACTACCTGAACAGGACTCACCCATTTAGAATGACCAACAGAATAGATAATACCTGTATTAAGTAGCTTCATTACCTCAGCCATCACAACAACCTGCATCTTCTGATTCAGCCTATGCTGACCTTTTTTACAAGGTTTATGATCTTCTTCTAGCTCAATCCTGTACATGCATATAAATGTCAGGGCTGATGCCCTGAATATCATCTAAAGAATAACCCACTACTTTCCTGTTTTTCTTAAGAACAGCTAATAAAGCGGTTAGCTGCTTATCATCAAGCTTAGCACTAACAATGATTGGATACTGCTCAGTATCATCTAAAAATGCATATTTAAGATAAGAAGGGAGAGGCTTACGCTCAGGTACCTTTACCTCAATAGCGCAAGAAGTGTTTACCAGCTGTTTTACCCTCTCTCCTTCAGCGTTGGTAAGTTCACGCTCATCTATCGCGGCTTCAAGCAGATCCAACACACCGTCATTGTTCTCCGGGTTATCTACACACTCATCTAGCAACATCAAAGCTTCCAGTGGATCCCTTATCAGGGAATCCGACCAGACCTCATAAAAAGACTCATCAATGATATCAACTGAATAACGAGTATCCTCTATCATTGGTCTAGCAAGTGTACCAGGCAAACTGAAAGTGATAGCGTCAACCCCCACCTCAAGCGACAAATGCCCCTGTTTGACATCTATAATAGCCCCAGCTGTACACAAGATTAGTCTTCCCAATATAATCGGGGTCTGGGCATCCTCAGCTATGTCTAAGGCAATAAAATCTACTGGGACAAAGAACATGCCTACCTTGACAGGCACGTCTTCTAGGATGCCGAAGGGTCATCTAACCGATCTATCAACCATCTGGAGGGTGATATTAGTCATTTTCAGGTGATCCATTTTAAGTTTCTTGCAGACATAGTAAGGCATGACACTGACACTGGTTCCTAGATCAGAAAGAGCCTTTTCTATGACTTCATTACCTATTCTACAGATAATAGACAAACTACCCGGGTCTTTCAATTTGGACGGAGCTTTATTAAGAATTAAATTGCTAGACTCTTCCATGAAGGCAACAGTCTCATATTCATTAAGCTCTCTCTTACGCGTCAAAATATCTTTAATAAATTTCGCATAAGAAGGTACCTGGGTAATTATCTCGGTAAAAGGAACGGTCACTTGAAGGTTCTTGACCACATCCACGAACTTACCAAGCTGTCGCTCAACCTTAGCATCTTTCAGACGTCCCGGATAAGGAATTCTGGTGACAGTAAGCGGGCCTGCGACTTTCTCTTTACCTTTGTCTAAACTTGGCATCTCCGCAGTAGGGGAAGATGATCCATTATCGTGTTTAGACTTCAAAACAGCGTCTTCGCCATGGCATGTGCTCGATCGAGTACTTTTACCACTCGAGTGAACACTTTTCTCCTGGGATATGGTCGATTGAGGAGAATGACTTGCTCGATCGAATGCACCAACTTCGGCAGTGCTCGATCGAGCACTTTTATTACTCGATCGGACACTTTCATATGGAGAACTACTCGATCGAGTACCCATATCACTCGATCGAGCACTTTGACGAGGTTCAGCAGCATCAACGTCAAATTGATCTTCCAAAATAGTTACCGGTTTTTCATCAACAGATAAATCAGCATTTTCCGGCATTATTGGTCTGTCATAAGTAAGACCGCTTCGGAGATTAAATGCATTAATTGGGTCGCAAGAAGGTGATCGATTTTCTTGATTCATTTGCTCGGATGAAAATTGTGTGAATTGATCTTTCAACTTCTCTATGGAATTCTCATTGTCTTCTGCATTTTTCTGGAGTTGAAGTGCCAAAGCTAGCACCAAGGATTTCAACTCCGCGATCAATGTATTTGAAGAAGAGGAATTATCTTGCTGCGGCGTTGAATTGATAGGACTAGAAGTACTTGATATGGCTAAATATTCATAAAATTTGGAGAACGGAATTCCTTGCTTATATTTTTGGTAAGCATGGACTCGCTCTACTTCCGCCATACAAGTGATAGGATCATGTCCTTCCGAGCCATATGATACGTGCCTAATATATAGTCTTTTTGGCCTATCTCAGCACGTATTTCTATGCTTTTCTATACTATTTTTATGGTATTTTGCCCCGAATTGGCTACTTTGGTGTATTTTGTCCTTTTTGTAGGAATGATCGCAAAAGTAGTGGAACCATATTCTTTTCCGTCCTTTTTGCATGCATTTAGAGGAGACGGAGTTGTCCCAGAGTAGAGTACCGCACTTGAAAGCATCATGGCACGCACTACGAGGCACTTGGGTGAAGACGTGAGCTGAATTGAAGATACAAGTGCTCGATCGAGTTGTTTGCTGGTCGATCGAGTGGTTTCTAGACTCCCTGATACTCGATCGAGTAAGCTGCATTTGACCAAGCCCTCGATCGAGTAAGCAGTTGGTCGATCGAGGAGTTTCTGCTGAGATATTGGTCGATCGAGTGGTTTAACCCACTCGATCGAGAGGCATCCGACACTATGGGCTTGAATTAGTCCATGTTTCACTTTTCCGCATAAACTCTTAAGTTGTTTGGCTATATAACCTATGTTTTACTAGGTTATTAGTTATCTTTTTTACCTATCTTTTTACTATCCTTCACAGTAGAACATTGTTACGTTGCTTAAACCTTCGACTGCTACTCTTGTTTCCGGAATTTCTTCATTGGATTTCGTGTCTTTACGCCGGAATTTGCTTGGATTGTAATTCCTTCTTTCTCCTTATTAATAAGAATTACTTGTTGCTTTAATTTCTCGTATTTGTTATCTTTTCTCCTTGCCCTAATTTCCGTTACTGCGTTTTATTATTATTTCATTATGTCTTCTGCTGGAAATTTATATGCTGTTAGTTTAACAATCGACATGAGTAGCTAAACTCCCTTCATGTTGGGATTAGGGAATCTGCGGTAGAATAATGACGACGTAGTGAATGAATTGGACGAATTGATTAAGAGACTCTGTCACTATAGCAATTTAACTGTAATTCCCGACCTAGTTGAGTGCACGCTTCTATGTCACCCATTAAACTGGCTACAATTAATCCTGGATTGAAAGATTGGACTAAATAGGCCTGCTATAAACAGTAGACTACCCTAATGAGGACGAAAGTTAAATTAGTGGTATTTTAGGATAGGAGGTGGACCGAAAGGACCTTCTAACATCCGTCTCGCATTAGTTCGTCTGAGTCATTTACTGCCGAGTTGTTAGACTATCGTAGTGAACCGAATTCCCGACATGACCCTCTCTTCTTGATAGTTAAATCATAATTTACCGCTTTTATTACTCATAGTTTAGAATCAAATTTAATCAAACCCCCCATTTGTTACCATAGGATTAGAAATAGACAGCTTAGTTGCGTTACCTCCCTGTGGATTCGATACTCGACTGCCTCTACTACATTTTAGTTGAGACCGTTAGGTTTTATCTTTGATAGGGTTGCGATAGCCGTGTCAAATTTTGGCGCCGTTGCCGGGGAGGTAATTGTTCAATTTACTAGCTGTTTTATTTTTAATTCTTCTTTTAGTTTAAGGAACATCGTTCCTTAGACTATTCTTATATCTTGTCTGTAGTTTCTTCTTATGCGCAGGTCGCAAGGTGGTCCACTACTACCTTTTGATACCGAGATTGAGAGATCTCTGCACGTAAAAAGGAGACTATTTCAAGAACAACAGGCAGAGGAGGAGCCTAGTTCTCGTGGTAACTTTTACGAGAACGAGCTTTTCGAGGAGAATCCACCGTCTTCTCCAGTTTCCAATTCATCAGTTGAATCTATTACTTTCCCAGATTTTCCCGAAATGGCTGAGGAAGCAACCATTGCTAGTCACTCCGAGCCCACGGCTGACAATCTCTATAAGGGGTTCGAATTACCGGGAGATGCTAGGAAGTTCGAGCCCAAGCCTGCATACATCAATATGGTCGAGAAAAATCAGTTCGGGGGAGCTGCAACTGAAGATGCAGCTCAGCATATGGAGACCTTCATTGATTACTGCTGCTCCATACCTCCTCCCGCTGGCGTGACAGCGGATCAGATAAAAGAAACCATGTTCATCTTCTCACTCCGCGATGCTGCAAGGGAGTGGTATAGGGATTTGGACCGAGCTGCCCACAACATAACGGATTGGAATTCGCTAGCATTAGCGTTTTACAAGAAGTATTTCTCTGCTTCGAGAACCATCGCCATTAGAGCTCAGATAACAAGTTTCAAACAAGGGCCTGACGAGAACTTCCACGAGGCATGGCTTCGTTTTAAGAAACTAGTGTGGACCATACCACATCATGGTTTCGAAAAATGGAGTTTGTGCAACCATTTTTACAATGGTTTATATGATGATCGAGGGGCTATCTTAGATCTTGCGACCAATGGTCGATTTGCCGACAACTTGGGAGCAACCAAAGGGTGGAAGATCATAGATGATTTAGCCACTCATAGGGCTGAATATGGGAATTCAAGAGGAAACCAAAGGAGAGCCGCTGAATCCTCTTCAGTAGCCGCATTAGAAGCCCTTACCGCAAGGTTTGACAAGTATGAACTAGGGGGAGCTCTCAAGGGAGGGATGTACCAGGTTAATGCTATGACAGACGGTCCTTTCGTCTGTACAAGGTGTGGGGTAGATGGACATGTTGCTGATTATTGTCCTAGTCCTTATGAGCAATGTGCTGCCTTTCAACATTACAGGCAAAACAACACTCATTACGAGCCGAATATCCACCCCAATTTGAGGTGGAGTAACCAGAACGTACTCAACCCCACCGCCCCTCCAAATCAGCCGCAACAGCCATATATTCCTCCACACCAGAAGCAACAAGGCTATCAGAAGCCTCCGTCTTTCAACCCTCCTAACCAAGGTGCTTCGTCATCTAGTGGGGTGAGTGAGATGGGTGAGCTAAAGTCCATGATGCAGTTCATTGCAAAGCAATTACAACAGAAGGACACGGCATTCAAGGCACTTGAGACTCAAGTTGCCCAACTTGCTGCAAATCAATCTTCGAGGAAGCCGGGTCATTTACCGACTCAAAACGAGAAGAACCCAAATAAGACGGTAAATTTGATAGAATTGAGAAGCGGTCTTTCTTATGAGGGACCTAACTACGAAATCGGACCCGGGAAGTCATCACGATCTTTGAACAAGATTCTGGCGTGAATAAGGAGCTGTCAGACAAGAAACAGCTCGATCGAGAGCCTCTTGATGCTCGATCGAGTGGAAATGGTGAAGAAGCTGGTCGATCGAGTAGAATTCCTGCTCGATTGAGTGAAGCAGATGATGAGGTTGGTCGATCGAGTGGTAAGTTTGCTCGATCGACTGGTTTTGAAGAAGAAGCTGCTCGATCGAGTGGAGAAGTTGTTCGATCGAGCAGTATTGATGACGGGAAGCTTATTCGAGAGCCTGCTAGTGCTCGTTTAAGCGAGGAATTACCAGAAAGGTCTCGTTCGAGAGGTAAGAGGCGTCCAAAAGATACCGAACTTGCTCCGGAAGACACTTTGGAAGCGAGAAACAAGGGGCTCGAGATACCAATCACGGTTCCCTTCCCGAGGCGGCTGCAGAATACCAAGGTTAATCAACAGTTTGGCAAATTTGTTGAGCTCTTGAAGAGTTTGGAAGTCTCCGTGCCGTTTACTGAATTGCTGACTAAGGTACCCTCTTATTTAAAATTTATGAAAGAAATTTTAGCACGTAAGAGGACTATTAATGATAATGAGACCGTAGCTTTGACTGAAGTGGGGTCAGCCCTATTTCAAAATAAGTTACCCCCTAAGCAATCAGACCCGGGTAGTTTTTCGATTCCGTGTCACATCGGTATGCAATTGATTGATAATGCGCTATGCGATTTAGGCGCAAGCGTAAGTGTTTTACCTTTGTCTCTAGCTAAGAGACTTGGTGTGACAAAGCTGAGTTGCACCAACATGACTGTCGGATGGCCGACCGTAGTTTATCACGGCCACTAGGTGTGCGAAACGACGTACTGTTCGGATCGGGAAGTTCTTTATTCCCGTTGATTTTGTCGTCTTAGATATCCCCGAACATGTGCACACCCCTATCATTTTAGGGAGACCATTTTTGTCCACCGCCTGCGGTAATAGACGTCGGGGAAGACTTTGACATTTCGGGTAGGGGACGAGGAGCCGACTTTTCATCACCCAAGTTCCGGAGGGCTCCCATGCAAGCTCAGCCTTGCAATGCCCTCTCTTCTGTTGACCCTATTATTGACACTCCAGATGAAAATTTGGGGAATATTGCTGTTATTGCTAACCCTCCGCCTCATACTGAGAGCAAAAAGGAGGAAAGTTCGTCTGTTTTCCTTCTTTTGGCCGAGTACGGATGAAGGCAAGAAAGGAGCTGTCAAGGGACATGGTGCAACCACTATCAATCAAACTGGAGCCAAGGATGCCAAAGAAGATGACAGAGGGGCGAGAACGAAGAAAGTTCGAACCTACATAGATTGGAACTATGTTCCTCCTCCTCTTGCAAACAGTAATTCAAGCTCATGGAAATCAAAGAGGACGGTTAGTATCGCTGAAGTGACGTCCTCCAGTCAGAAGCCCACCAAGGAGCTACTGAAAGCTGATGGGAATTAATCGGGGAAATGCCCCGTGTAACAAATTGTAATAGATATTCGTTTGAATTTCTTTTGAATTTCTTTATTACGTTTTTAATTAGGACAATTAGTTTAGACAATTATTTAGCTTAGACTAAGACTATAGACTGTGTTTTCTGCGTATTTGGTATTTTGGGATGTGTTTGGATGTGTTTTATGCAGATTTGGGGAAGTTTCACGCAATCCGAGGAAGAAAGGACGAAATCCAAAGAGTCTACAAGAGGAAGCCCTCGATCGAGTACTTTTTGTAGTCGATCGAGTAGAAATTGGGTCGATCGAGCTGTCTAGGTACTCGATCGAGAAAAGCCAAAGAGGAACAGGTCGATCGCGAGGATTCTCACTCGATCGAGCAAAGGGGACGTCAAAAGTCCTCGATCGAGTGATTAAAACCACTCGATCGAGTGAAATGAACAGTGGACACGGGAGTTTTCTTTCTTAAAACTCTTTATTTTCCTAATTCTATTTCATTTCACCCCTAATTTCCGTCTAACTCCTCCTTAATTGCGATTGATTTCACCCCCAAATCCCTGCATTTCTTGCCCAATCTCCAAATCCGCCACCTACAATCCCTTCATAGCTAATTAATCTTCAATAGCCCCTTATTTTCCCCCTCTTTTGTGCTCGTTTTCGCGGTTTTTAAAGGGAATTAGGGTTCGCGGGTTTTTCAATCGAAAATCCGCCTTTATTGCTTGTTATTTGAAGTTTAATTGCTATTGTAGGATAATCATCATCAAGTAAGTGTTTCTTTCACACTCTTTGCATATTCTCTTCATTTAATTCGAATTTCTTGAGGTGATTTGAATTAGGGTTCGAAAATCCATGTCTAGTCGATTTTATTTCGATTTAATTGTGTTTATATACCCTTAAATAGCTTGTTGATGATCTTTTCGCAATTCCTCGCTGTTGTTACATGTTTAATTCGAATTTTGCGCGAAATTCCGCGATTAGGGTTCGTGTAAGTCGAAATTTGTCGACTGTCAGACGGTCTTTTCTGTTGCCTTGCTTGCTTAACTTCAGTTCTTTCCTACTTCTTGCTGTTGTTAACTGCTGTTTACCGTCCCCTATCGCCTTTACATGCTGTGAATCATTAGGAATCTTGCGCTGTGAGTGTTTTTTTCGTCTGCTAGGAGTTCCACATGCTTTCATATGCGGCTTTCATGCCTCTTAGTCTCCTTTCGCAGTCATTATTTTGTCACTTTATCACCACTCACATGCTGCTTTTCGAATTTTTTGAGGAATTATTGGGTTTTGCTTGCTGTAAGTCGATTTTTTTCGACTAATAGGGCCATTATTTGCTGTCACATGCTGGTTAACGCTTCATTTTAGCCACGGTTAGCAGCCATTCTTCCTTATTAAGCCCTTTATTTGATTGCAGGATGGATACTAGTTCTCTACCTTCTACTAGTACCACTTCCAGCCCTTCTTCGAGCGAGCCAGTGGTCCCTGCTGTTGCCACTAGCTCCGCCCTAGTCACCACTGCAGCACCGGTTCTCCTTGTTTCAGCTGCAGGGACAGTTTACGCCTCAGCTAGCTCAGCCGGGAGCTCAGACCAGGCTACACCAGCCATTACTTCTACCAGGCCATTCTCCCTGCTGGACTGCGGATTCACCCCTCGTTTCCCGCAGCCCGGTATGGTGCCACCGAGGCCGAACCAGCAGGCTAGTCAGTTAGCCATCACCTCCAGCCCTTCTGAGGTTGTTGCTACGGGAGAGGGCACTCTTACCCCTCTACCGAAGATGCCCACGGTACGTTTCACTTCAGAGGCTCACCGGACTCAGTTAGCCGCTTTACTTCGTTGCCCTCTCTCCCCCACCCGTTTTCTTGCGCGGACTGACCTAGAGACCTTAGGAATTTATGAGGAGGTCTGTAGTTTGTTGAACGGGACGGGTATGTCGGGTCTAATTACCATGCAGGAGGCTACTATTCGTACCTCTACATACGAGTTTTTCAGCTCCTATTCTTTTGACACCGACTCTTACGATGCTGACCACTCCAGTTCTTGCATTCACTTTCGACTCCGCAATGAGTCGCACCACTGGACTTTGGCCCGGTTTGGGCAGGTTTTAGGCCTAGTTAGTGACGGTCCCACCGACCCACCTCGAGACCTCCTTCACCACTGCACTGGGTCGCGCTTACTCACACCCCCTTCCCTTCACGGAAGGGAGCTCACGTTCACTTACCTGCGCCCCGTTACTACTTGCGTCTGATAGGAGAGACCATCTTTGGGCGACCTGAGCCCAATAACGTGACCAACACTGAGCTAGCGATTCTCGCGGGGTACCTCAACATTGACTACGGTACCCCGTTTGTTCTAAACATTGCCTATCTAGTAGCTCAGCATTGGAACGGAATTGGGACTCGGGTCAAGACCGCTGTTGTCTGCGGCGGGCTAGTGACTAGGATTGCCCGCCACCTTTACCCCACTGAGCCTGGACTCACTGCACCTGATGAGATGGCTCACCTTGACCTGGGTGCCATGGCTGACTTCGCCTGGTTCCCAAAGGCGAAGGGGAGCGCGAGGACGTGGAAGATCTGTGGCTCCACGTCCTCATACCTTACCGTGCTCTACCCTTCCTCCACTTTTACCGCTCCCGTCTGCTGCCGAGGAGCGAGGCCACCTCCACCTACCTACCACCTTACCTTCACCCCTCCTTCTTCTTCTAGGAAGAGGAAGCGGGAGGCCGAGCATCTTCTAGCTCTCGGCTCGGACTCGAGCCCAGCCGGGGTCGACCCCCACGCCTACGCCTACACCCACACAGACTTCTACCCTTCCTCCACTTGACCCTCCCTCTGGTTCGGCTTTGCCGGCCAATTTTGTTTGCCCTCCTGTTTTAGGGGCGCCCGAGGTCATGGACCAAGGGCGTCGTGATCCCCTGCTTTTGGATATGTGCAGGTACATTACTGAGATGCGACGGGATATGGCTCTGGCCGTATTCCCGCTCTACGAGTACCATATCCGAGCCGGCCGACCGATTCCAGAGGGGTGGCCGCATCCCTCCTTCTACCGATACCCAGCGGACGGGTACCCTCCACTTCCTTCTGACACGGAGGAGGAGGAGGAGGAGGAGGAGACAGCGGTAGCACGAGAGGTGCGGTTGCGGGGCCGTGAGCAGCGGCACAAATGCCGCCGAGAGAGGAGGAGAGGGATCCCCGTTTACACCGATCATGCGGAGGACTTGGTTGGAGGTGACGACTAGAGCCCCCCCTTGTTTGTTGCTGGTTTGGGAGACTTTTGTTGAGTCGGAGTGCGGAGAGACGGTGTGCCGACGACGACGAGTAGTCTTGGTCTACTCACTTCCCGCCGTTTCGGTGGTTTGGGGAAGTTCGTGTTTTGTATGTTCTCTTACTCTTTTTATTTCGTCTCCTTTATTTTTCTTTTATTGGTTGTAAGCCCCCATCCCCCATTTTTCTGCTGGTGTATACTGGAGGACAACGAGGGCGTTGTCCGTTTTGGTTTGGGGAGGGTATTGCATCCTTTTGAGTCTGCATCTGCATTTGTTTTGCATTCACGTTTAATTTTTCAGTTTGTATTTGTTGTTTATTTTCATAAAAATCAAAAATCCAAAAAAATAGAAAATTCAAAAAATTCAAAAAATTTCACGTTTATTTTTGCATTTAGGTTGAGTCGGAACGGTAGATTCCCATGATGACAATGCACTATAACTTGTCAATTTACTTGAGCCTTGCACTTTTATTGATAGTTTTTAGCCTTGTCATACGCATAATCTACGAATTTCGTTCAAAATAATAGTGATCTGTTTAGACTTGACCTATAAACCCGGCAAACTACTTAAAAATTCTGAGCTTTAGAGCCATAACTGGTGACATTCATGACCAGTTCATTAGGAATTTTGAGAGTAGTACTCCTTGCATAGCATGTTTGTCTCATTTGCACATTTATGACATTCAATTTCTCGTCAAATGCACATATTCGGGTTTGTGGTTGGTGTCACGTGCAGGGAGGGTCTTGCAAATTCCCCTTTCTTTATATCTTCACCCATTTAGCTCCACTTTAGCCAAAACTTGCCTTTTTGACCCATTAGCTACTTTCCAAACTAAGCCTACCTGTCAAGCTAGTTAGTGTATCTTTTGTGGTATGTCTTCCATTGCAGTTTGGTCCGTAATTCTTGTTGGAGTTGGTGTATGGATTAAGGAAGGAGGAAAGAAAAAAAAAGTATTGAAAAAAAGAAAAAAAAAAAGAGAACGTGAAAGACGATAGAAAAAGAAAAAAAAAAGGAAAAATTTACATGAGAAAAACAGAAAAAAAAGAGCTAATACGAAAAGGAAAGAAAGAGAAATTGTGTAAAAAGTTGTGCCCTCTTGTCAGAGTTGAGAAGATGTTCGAAGATGTACAATCGACAAGAGGGTTGGTTGTTTCAGTTAGTTGCTTCAGACGATGTCTCTAAAAGGGAAGTTTGTGACCGTCTTACTCCTCCGTTCTATCCCACATTTTTTGAGGAGATTGTGCCTTGAGTCTAGTGAGTTTTGTGCCAAGTGAAGGGCACTAGTACTTAGTTTTTCAGTCAGTTGAGATCCGGATGGTTTCACTATGGTCCTGTTAGGAACTAGCTTGACGCTTTTACCTCCACTTTTCCATAACTTGTTTAGCCTTTTCTCACCTGAACCTCACTATTCCCATATTATTTGCAACCCTCGGCTGTGACGGACATTGTTGGTTGGAATTTGTGCATTAGTACTTGAATTGTCTTTCATTTTTGTTGCATGCATGCTATGTAGGTCGCAGTTAGGTTAGTGACTGTCTTTTCTTCTCTCTTTTACATGCTACATTTACCCCTTGCTTCATGAGAGAAGAGTGACCACGTGAGAGTCCAGTTTTGTTGGTCTTGCAAGGTCGATAGGTCAGCTTTATTTCTGAACAGCTTATAATTCGTTTGCGTGTTGACTGCTTAGCTTTAACTGTTGATTTTGTTGCATTAAATTGGTTCAAGTAGACAAGTTAAGCTAGCTCTGAGTTATCATTTCCGTTCCATTAGTTTAGTTTTGAGTTTACTCGAGGGCGAGTAAAGGTTTGGTTTGGGGAGATTTGATACGTGCCTAATATACAGTCTTTTTGGCCTATCTCAGCACGTATTTCTATGCTTTTCTATACTATTTTTATGGTATTTTGCCCCGAATTGGCTACTTTGGTGTATTTTGTCCTTTTTGTAGGAATGATCGCGAAAGTAGTGGAACCATATTCTTTTCCGTCCTTTTTGCATGCATTTAGAGGAGACGGAGTTGTCCCAGAGTAGAGTACCGCACTTGAAAGCATCATGGCACGCACTACGAGGCACTTGGGTGAAGACGTGAGCTGAATTGAAGATACAAGTGCTCGATCGAGTTGTTTGCTGGTCGATCGAGTGGTTTCTAGACTCCCTGATACTCGATCGAGCTACCCTTCAGTCGATCGAGTAAGCTGCATTTGACCAAGCCCTCGATCGAGTAAGCAGTTGGTCGATCGAGGAGTTTCTGCTGAGATATTGGTCGATCGAGTGGTTTAACCCACTCGATCGAGAGGCTTCCGACACTATGGACTTTAATTAGTCCATGTTTCACTTTTCCGCATAAACTCTTAAGTTGTTTGGCTATATAACCTATGTTTTACTAGGTAATTAGTTATCTTTTTTACCTATCTTTTTACTATCCTTCACAGTAGAACATTGTTACGTTGCTTAAACCTTCGACTGCTACTCTTGTTTCCGGAATTTCTTCATTGGATTTCGTGTCTTTACGCCGGAATTTGCTTGGATTGTAATTCCTTCTTTCTCCTTATTAATAAGAATTACTTGTTGCTTTAATTTCTCGTATTTGTTATCTTTTCTCCTTGCCCTAATTTCCGTTACTGCGTTTTATTATTATTTCATTATGTCTTCTGCTGGAAATTTATATGCTGTTAGTTTAACAATCGACATGAGTAGCTAAACTCCCTTCATGTTGGGATTAGGGAATCTGCGGTAGAATAATGACGACGTAGTGAATGAATTGGACGAATTGATTAAGAGACTCTGTCACTATAGCAATTTAACTGTAATTCCCGACCTAGTTGAGTGCACGCTTCTATGTCACCCATTAAACTGGCTACAATTAATCCTGGATCGAAAGATTGGACTAAATAGGCCTGCTATAAACAGTAGACTACCCTAATGAGGACGAAAGTTAAATTAGTGGTATTTTAGGATAGGAAGTGGACCGAAAGGACCTTCTAACATCCGTCTCGCATTAGTTCGTCTGAGTCATTTACTGCCGAGTTGTTAGACTATCGTAGTGAACCGAATTCCCGACATGACCCTCTCTTCTTGATAGTTAAATCATAATTTACCGCTTTTATTACTCATAGTTTAGAATCAAATTTAATCAAACCCCCCATTTGTTACCATAGGATTAGAAATAGACAGCTTAGTTGCGTTACCTCCCTGTGGATTCGATACTCGACTGCCTCTACTACATTTTAGTTGAGACCGTTAGGTTTTATCTTTGATAGGGTTGCGATAGCCGTGTCACCATATCTACCATAAAACACCTCTTGCTCAATCATAGAGTGGACCTGCTCTTGATCACCCAATATTGTCGGACTTTCTGACTTGTCACACCCAACATTAAGAACTTCTACCTGAGCTATAAGGGATTCACCATCTCTTTCACTCACTCGCCTACCTCCTCTAGGATTTCCATACTCAGCTACATGAATGGTCATAACTTCAATAAGATGTCATCCTATATTGTATTTAGTTTTTTTCTGAAATCTTCCTTTAGCTGCAACATCCAAAACGGCTCTCTGATCGTCATACAACCCATTGTAAAATTGGTTGCACAAGAACCATTGTTGGAAGCCATGATGAGGTACAGAGCGAAATAACTTATTGAACCTAGTCCAAGCTTCACTCAAATCTTGAGTAGCCAATTCTGTGAAATTAGTGATTTGGCCTCTTAATGCGTTGGTGCGTTGTGGGGGAAAATACCTTCTGTAGAAGGCTAATGCAAGAGATCTCCAGTTAGTTACACTAGCAGCCTCCTTATCCAAATCTCTCAACCACTCTCGGGCATAATCAGTCAAGGGAAAAGGAAAAAGAATTTCTTTGACCCTATCTTGTGTCACCCCAGCAACTAAAGGAATAGCGGAGCAGTAATCAGTGAACAACTCGATATGCTTGCCCGGATCCTCACCAGCTACTTCCCTGAAGAGATTCTTCTCAACCAACTGTATGTAGGATGGATGAATTCCAAAGGTACCAGCATCTGTAGTAGGAAGCAAGAAACCCTTGGGTAAGGAATCTACAGTAGGTTCCGAGTGACTAGCGATGTTAGCCATTTTAGAAAATGAAATTATAGGAATAGCAGATACTTCAGTGCCCTCTTCTAGGACGGATCACCTGCAAAAAAACTATAGCACTAGAGAAAAATATGAGAAATGTCTCAAGGAATAAATTCCTTGAGACTAGAGACAAACTGAATATAAAGCAAACAAAAATAACACCATCTCCCCGGCAACGGCGCCAAAATTTGACACGGTTGTCGCAACTCTAACAAAAATAAAACCAACCGGTCTCTATAAAATGTAGTAGCGGCAGTCGGGTATCGTATCCACAGGGAGATGGGAATTCTGTATGCTAACTAAGTCTGCCTAGGTAACTGTTTCTTGGGGGTTGATTGATTGATTCTAAACTACGGAGATAAAGATAAAAGAAATAGTAAATAAACAAGCAAGAAGTTCTAATGAAAATACCAGAGAGAGAGAGAAACAGCTAGGACAGTCGGTTCAGCATGGTTTTCTATAGATCAAATCTAAGGTCAAAGGTCAGCTTGGACTCGCTCTGCAGGGTAGTGAAAAGGTCTTTCCGGTCCGCTATTCGCCCTAAAACATTACTAACTTAGCTTTCGCCCTCATTAGAATGTCCTAATGTTCACTGCAAGTCTTACCCCTTCCAATCTTCCGATCTAGGTCAAGGCATACCAAATCAACTAGCTAAATGCGTCGACTCAAACAGCTAGTTGTTATTAAATGCGGTGATTAACAACACAAACCTAATTCTAGCCAAGCCTAATCACCTAATCATACCCTCCCTAATTACCATGGCTCCCCTTGTGTCCTAGCATAAAGAAATTAGCTATGCATAATAAAAGTTAAGAAATCAATAATAACAAACGAAATAATTAACTTGAACATGATAATAAGAAGATGAATTATGGACATTAATACTAGAAATAGATTACTAAGGAAAAGAAGAATTAAAGCAATAGAGTAAAGAGATGAAAGGAACAAGAACAATTGCAATAATAAAGTGAAATTAAAGATGGAAAAATACCAATACAATCAATTGGAGAAAGTAGAGTTTTTAGGTCTAAAGAGACAAGTAGCAAGAGAGAGCGTGATAGAGAGAGATCCCCCGTTCTATATGTCGTCCTCTTATTTATTCTAAGATAGAACTAAAAATATCCAAAAGGTAAATCTAAAAGATTGCGTAGAAAATATTCTAAACGTCAAAACTACTCGATCGAGTAGAAACAAACAACTCGATCGACAAAAGTAAAGGTCAAACACCTTGATCGAGAGAGTAAAGTACTCGATCGAGGAACTCAGCAAACACCCTTCTTGATCGAGGACATACATCCTCTCGATCGAGTATTCTCAGCACATAAATGTACTCATCGACCAGTTTTAGCTGTCAACTTAGTCGATCGAGTTAGCTAGCACTATATCACCTTGGATGAACTCAAAACACCTTCCGAAGCCACTTCATGCCTCCCTAGGTAACAGATTTAGGGCTCCGATTCTTCTATCTCCAAAATGCATGCAAACAGGACAGGTTCAGGCTTGATTATGCTCCTCCACGGTTCATACCTACAAATAATACAAGACAAACTAAAGTAGACTATTCGGGGGACATTTGTAAATAGATTCTACATAAATATAACAGAAATGCGTGTAAATATAGGGTAAAAACCTTATATAAAGTGCACGCTGTTTTGGCAGGGATTTTGCTAAATGAGAACGTCCTGCCATGGGATTTAAAGTAGGGTGATCTAACTCAATTAACTTGCCTGACTAGTATTGTTAAGTAAATGAACAAATGATAAATAAAGACACAAAGATTTTATACGTGGAAAAACCCTGGGAATAAGGGAAAAAACCACGGGCACCATGCCAAGAGTGATTGTTACTATGATTTTAGATAGCCTGACAGAGTATTCGTATATCAGGCGTGACAGGCACAAATATTGCTTACAAATACAAGAGTTGAAGTGAGAGTGAGAGTGTGTTGAATATCCTTTCTGTTTTTCCTTCTCTTCAATTTATACTAGCTTCCCAAGTCTTCATTTTCTGCCATTTAGGGTTTCCTGGTAAATAGGGCTTGTGTCCTATTTACCCGGAGATGGTTGACATCCGTTTAGCCGTTGCCTTTGACTATTCCCTATATCTTTTCCTTCTGAATTGGTCTACCTTGTTTGTTGGGAGTATATATAAATAGCTTGGTTGTTGCCTGTTCTGCTTATGCAGCCCTTTTCTTGTGTCTGATGTGTTCTCCTTTCAGGCTGGTGGTTATTTATTGCCTGTCTTGCATCGACTCCTGCTTGATGCCTGTCCATATCCAGTTAGTACCTGTTTTCTGGTTTTCTTTGCTTGATTCTTAGTTTTGATCATCGCCTGGCCTTTGTCAGGTCAGACAGGGTAATTCTGGGCCCAACAATTGCCCCTTATCTGCTTATTCCATTATTGGGTCTGGCCAGGAATAAGGAGATAAAAATTTGGGCCAGGCGAAAAATTGTGCAAGGATCTCTTATCGGATTGGTAGTTGTGTTTGATTCAGCTTCTTGTAACGACTATATGTCATAAATAGGGTAGACTCACAAAACCCTAGGAGAGTCATGATTAGCCTCAACCACTTGCTTTCCTAGCCGTTTTAGATTTTGCGGTTATAAATACTTTCCCTTGCACCGTTTTGTTTTCACATTCCCATCTAAAAATTTCTTCTTTATCTTTCTAGAATTCTCTCTTTGCCAAAAAACCAATTCTCAGCAAAATAAAATATGGTTGGTGGTAGAAGAAAGACGGCTGCTTCCAAGGCTGTTGTTGAGGTTGAGAAAGCTCGTGCTGAGATTGAGAAGGTTCCTGCAGAGGCTGAGAAGGTTCCTGTAGCGGTTTAGAAGGTTCCAGATGTCATCCCTGAGGATGAAGTGGTGGAGGTTGTTGCTGCCCCAGAGATTTTATCCATGTCATATAAAGGGGTTGAATATACTCCTGTTAAGGCTTTGGCGGCTTCTTTTCATGAAGCCAATCAGTTGAAACTAACTTTTGAGCATTACTTGAAGGGTAGGGGTCTCATTCCTAGTGGGGCTGAAGTTTGGATTCCTGAGAGTGGTCCGGTCAGGGCTAACTGGGGTAGTCCAGGCTGGTTTTGTATCTTTGAATGGGCATTCAGGGGGGGGATGTCAACTTCTTGTGTCTCCTCTTATGACTGAGGTGATCAGGGCTATCAGGGTTCCTCCGTTTCAACTTATGCCAATGGTTTGGAAGATTGTTCATTCAGTTGAGAATTTGTGTTCTAAGCATAAGTTGGTTATTACCCTGGATGACTTAAAGAATGTCTACCACTTGAAGAGTCATTCTACTGGACGGTTTAACCTTCGAGTCATGTCAATGATGGCTCACCTGATTACCAACTTTGATTCAGGGGATGATAAGGGATATGCTCAAACTTATATGTTTATAAAGGCTGATTCAATTGCCCCTGACCTGGATTATCTCAACTATCCAGCTGTTGAAGGAGGTAACTTTTCTTTCCTATTGTATTTTGATTTGACAGTGATATATTTTGGGAAATCCACTTACTTGCCTTTGTTTCTTGTAGTAAATGACTGAGTGAATAATCCTGATACTGTTGGGTCGGCTGATCGGATAACAGCATACATGGCTTTGCCTGTAGAGGAAAGGGCGTGGCCTGCCTGTCTGGGGCAAGCCTCTATGCCTCATTTTAAGAAGGCCAAATTGAGTACTTACAAGCCAGTGAAGAGTGCTAAAGCTTCAGGGGCTTCTTCTTCAGGGAGTAAGTATTTGATTTCTTTTGTCTTGTTGATTCCTGTTTTGGACATGTGTTTATATTGCTGATTTTGGGCCTCGTTGTGCAGCTACCAGGGCTTCTGCTAGGATTGCTTATTTTGGTTTGTCCTTGGTGAAGACAAGGGTTTCCCAAATCACAGGGGAGAAGTCTAAGAGTAGTGAGGCCACAGGGAGTGATAATGCTGTTCAGATTCAGGAACCTGTGTAGGAGGTCCAGATGGTGTCGCCTGAGAAGATTGTGGATGAGGGTGGTCGTTCTGAGAAGAGGAAAAGAGTAGATGAATCACCAGGAGGGGTTCATGAGGTCAGGGGGGTTAGGGCTCGGCTGGATGAGGTTCAATTTGCTAAGGAACAAATCCAGGTTTAGGCTTTTATGGTTGACGACCCTTATTATCAGTATCAGGCAGAGAATTCTTCTGCCCGTGCTTTGGCTGATATGTATCGTACTAGGGATTATGCTGCCAATCTGATCACCATGCTTCAGGAGGTATATATTTTGTCTAACTTTGTGTGGGTGTTTTTGTGTGTTTATTTGTTTTTTTGTTTTGTGGCTTAGATGGGTATGTTTTCTTTGTTAGAATGTAAATGACATGCTGAGGAGCACCTGCCAATTGGATTCAGTCCACAACCTGAAAAATACCCTGGATTAGGAGGTACTGATTTTGAAAAAATATACTGCAAAGTTTAAGGCTGAATTGGAGGTGTCGAAGGCTGAGAATCATTCCTTAAAGGAGGATAAGGAGGCAGGGATGCTCGGTTGATGGTGGAGTCTTCTAAGCTGAAATCTGCTTAGGTTGCTCTGAAGGCCCTTCAGGCCAAGTTTGATACTATTCAGGAAGAGTTAAAGGCTGAGAAGCAGGCCATGTAGGAGCAGTTGAAGGTGAATGAGGAATTGACTGTGGAGAGGGATCTGGTACAGGCCAGGTATAAGGATGCTGCACTTTATTTCTTCGGCAGGGGTCGTGTGGATGCCATAAAGGAACCTGTTGAAGTCAGGCCTTTTTGGAATCCTGACAGAAGTTGGCTAATCTCAACACTACCTACCCTGAGCTTTGCAAACTGCATGCTGATGAGGAAGTGGACTCTCCACCATCCAAGGAAAAAAGTGGTGATGCTAAAGGGGAAGGAGGTGAGGATGAAGAAGAGGAGGAGGCTGCTGACGAGGGGATTGGTTCTGCTACAGCATCCAAGGCAGGCTAATTTTCATTTTTGCTGTTTTTGTAGTGTTTTAGTTTGTGTAGATTTGGCCTATCCAGGGAGGGATGTTCCCTCGACAAATAGTTGGTTTTTGTATTGTTTTTGTGGGTTTGTTTTTTCTTGCCCTGGGAAGGATATATTCCTGGGTAAACATTTTGTTATGGCATAAATATGTCATTTTCCTCTCTTGATTTCCTTGTTTTGCTTGACTGGCTTGATTTGTACCTGTAAATAATTCATTTGACGTTTTTCTGTTAGAATAATGCCTGTCATGAGGGCTAATGGCTCTCATTTCCGTTTTTTGGGAAATGGTGGCTCTGTTGCCTGTCAGGAGAGCTTATTTCTATGATGAGGGTGGCAGCCAGTCAGGGGGGCTTATGGCCCTCGGCCTGTTAGGAGGGCTTATTTGGACAAGTAGTCTGGTCTATTCCACCATTCTACTTGTGTTTTATGTACTGAGCTCTGATTAGTTTTTAGGTCAGGCAGGCAGGTGCCAAATTGTAGAACATTTCAGGAATGCTTTTCAGGTTGGGTGGAGTGGCTCTCAATCCTGAATATTTTTTTAAGCCTTAAGTGCAGCATATAACAAATAAAAAGAAGGCGTGAAATAATTTTTCAAGATTTGGTAAAAAATGATTTGAATAAACATTCTAGGGAGAGCTAAAAATAACAGGCATGTATCATGCAATTTGGCACATAACAAGAAGGCAGATTTGGTTTTTTCTATAAGGTTCTATTGAAACATAAATGGAGTTGATAGATTTACCTGTTTCTGATTTAAACATGAAATAATTTTAGGTGGGAAATATTTCAGGATCTTGGGATCATTTCTCCTTCTAGAGTTTGCAGCCTGTATGCTCCTTGTCCTACTATTGAGTCAATTAGGTATGGTCCTTCCCATTTGAGAGCTTACTTGCCTGCGTTTTTCTCTCTGGTGTTAGGGAAGACTTTTCTTAGGATTAGGTCTGCTTCCTTGAATACTCTGATGTTGACATTCTTGTTGTAACTTCTGGCTACTGCCTGTTGGTAGGAGGTTATCCTGATTTTCGCTGTATCCCTTAGTTCTTCGGTTAGGATCAGGTTATCTTGCAATAGTGGTCTATTCTCCTCTATGGTATTCAGGCTACTTCTGGTTGTTGGTACATGAATTTCTGCTGGGATTACTGCTTCACAGCCATAGACCAGAGAATATGGTGTCTGGCCTGTGGCTATTTTGGGTGTAGTCATGTCAGCCCACAGGACTAAGGGGAGTTCTTCAGTCCATCTTCCTTTTCTCCTTTTTAGCTTCTTCTTCAGGCAGCTAATTAATACTTTGTTGCTTGATTCTGCCCGACCGTTGGCTTTTGGGTAGCCTGGTGTGGATGTGACTAACACTACAACAAATCATCACTTGCGCCACGAATTATGCCACGGGAACTCATAATACGTGGCTAAATTTTGCTTAGCCACGGGAAAAACTTATTCATTATTTTGGAAAAAAATTTATGCCACGGGATAACTTTTCCCGTGGCAAAAAGTCACTTCCGCCACGAATTAGGCTACACCCGTGACAAATAATCATTTTAGCCACGGCCTATGTCACACCCATGGCAAAATTTTATTTAGTCACGAATTGTTCCGTGGCAAATATTTTTTTAGCCACGAACAAACAAACACTCGTGGCGAGTATCTTTACCGACTTAATCTGAATGAAATTTAATCAAATATAATAATATGAAAATACATTTGAATATAAAAATTTAGAAACACTTTGATTAATTTAATTAATATTTTTTATTGTTTTATTTAATTTAATAAGAAATTTTAAAATTTTATAAACTTATATGCAACAAAGAAGAGTTTATCGTCTAATTTTTTTATTTTTTACAGATCACATTTATGTTTTGTAGGTTTTTCAAAATATTGATAATTTTAAAAAAAATGTTTTAATATATACTCTGTTTATTAAAGTCGTGAATTTCTTTTACTTTTTTAAATTAAACTTTATAATCTTGAATAACAATCTTAAATGATCGTATCACATTTAAAGATATAGCATATCAAATTGAATAAAAAACTTATTTACCATCTATCTTTGAAAATCCAAAATTAATATATTGTTAAACGATTTCATTAAAAAATTTATTTCCAACTTTTTTTGTAGGATATTTATAGGAAAATTTGAATTTGATATAAAATTTACGGAAATTTCCCATGGTACCCTCGAACATTGCCAGATTACGCATGGTACCCCTTATTTTAAGTTTATACATATGTTGGCCTTGTGTTTACCTTTTTCATTCCCAGAATACTCTTTGGGGAAATTTCGTTATAACGTCGTTACTCCTATAAGTAATTTGATGAGTAATTGTGTATGTTATGTTGTTATTGTAATATTATTTAGGTACTAAATGTTAGTTTATTAGACAAAATAAGGATTTAGGTATTATTAGATGATGAATTGATAGTGTATTAGATAACAATAAAAGGCGTCACAAGGCATATGAGTAGCGGCGTTATGACAGAAGTTTGTCAAAGGGTATTCTGAGACTGAAAAACGTAAATATAGGGGTAGCATATGTAAAAACTTTAAAAAAAAGGGTACCATATGTAATCTGTCAAAATTCGAGGGTACCGTGAAAAATTTACGTAAAATTTAACTTGGTGAGAAAAAAAATTGGGAAATTTTTTTTCATTGAAAATGAGCGCATCACACGGAAAAATATACAAATTATAATAATTTAAAGTCACATGTGCAAATAATGTGAAAATTTTAAGAAAAGAAACGATAAATCATAACAAAGAGAAATTAGTTAGGAAAATAAGCGATTCTTTTGTACAATAATCTTTTTCGTGGTTTTTGGGTAAACAGTGACTATTTTTTGGTTAATAGTGATCACTTTAGGGAAAAAAGACTTTTAATTATAAAAAGCGGTCATTATTTTACCAATAAATGGTCTCATTTTTCATATCGCAGGTACAACGGTTATACAATAGAATTTGCGAAGAAAAATATAGGAAAAACTGAGTACATGAGAAATGAAAATAAGTATGTCGATAAACAAAAGAATAAAAATTTTGTAGGAAAACACAATTAATTTTACATTTTGGAGAAAATGGTTTACTGACATGGGCAAAAAAAAATGATTTCAAAATCATTAATCAGGAGGTTAATGTCGAAAATTTAATTGTTTCGGCCAAAATAATGTTTTTCCCACAAAAATTGTAAAACATGTAACATTTATGTAATTAAATAGTACTAAAGGTAAGATTTGAAAGAAAACATAAACTTAAAAGGATTCAAAGTGCTAATTATATCAACAAAGGTAACATTCAATTTCGGTGGCACATCAAAATAACTCTACGGTTAAGCGTGCTCAGGTGAGAGTAGTGTTGGGATGGGTGACCTCTTGGGAAGCCTCTCCGATGCTCACAAATGCATGACTCGTGAAACGAAATAATGTTCAAATGAATCAAGTTAACTAGCGAAACAATTACCTAGATTGTCACGGTTCCGTATATGATAAAATACCAATTGTGAAAAATAAATAATTTATTTTACGTTTTATTTACTTAATTTTCATATATATTGTTTGCCACGGGAATTATTTTTTTGCCACGGGAAATTTCTTTGGCCACGGGAGTTATTAGCCACGAGAGAATCTGTGGCCAAAAATTCAATAATAGCCACTTTCTTGTTTTTCCCGTGGCTATCCCTTTGCCACGGCCACTTGCGCCACGGAAGGTATTCCCGTGCAAAATGATTTAGCCACGGAAATTTAGTACTTGCGCCACGAATTTAGCCGTGGCCCAAGTGCTCATTTGTAGTAGTGTAAGTTGATATTCCATTGTGCACAGAAGTTTGCCGTCCTCTTTCCCACAAATTGTGTACCGTTGTCACAGACTATTTCTGAAGGTATTCCATATCTGCATATGATATTCCGTTTGATGAATGATATGACATCCTTCTCTTTGACTTGCCTGTAAGAATCTGCCTCTATCCATTTGGAAAAGTAGTCAGTCATTGCCAGCATGAAAAATTTTTGTCCTGGTGCTTGAGGTAATTTGCCTACTATATCCATGCCCTATTTCATGAATGGCCAGGGGGCTGACATGGAATGTAGTAGCTCTGATGGTTGGAGGATGTAAGGGGAGTGGATTTGACAGACCTCGCATTTAGAGTTGTATGTTATGCAGTCAGCTCTCAGGGTTGGCCAAAAATAGCCTGTCCTGAGAACTTTACTTGCCAGGCTTCTGCAACCTTTGTGATTTCCACAGTATCCATCATGTATATGTTCTATAACTTGTTTGGCTTCATGTGGTTCCAGGCAACGTAGGTAGGGTCCAGCCTGTGACTTTTTAAACAACGTGTTATTGATAATGGTGTAAGTAGAGGCTTTGATTTTAAGGGCCCTTGCTTCGTTTTTATCTTTAGGGAGTATCCTCTATAAGAACCAATCATATTAGGGTTTGGTCCAAGAGGTTGTGTCCTCATGAATGGGACAAGTTTGGTCAGGCCTTTCTATGGTTGGTTCCAACATGTGGATAATGGGTATTTTATCAAACACGGCAGGGCTGAAGTTTGATCCCAGGCTGGCCAGGGCATCAGCCTAGGTATTTAAGTCCCTTGGTATTTGGTCAATGTCAAAGGTCTTGAACTTTTTGCAAAGGTTTTTGACATATTCTAAATAAAGCATCATTTTTGAATCTTTGCTGCATATATTCGTTTGACTTGATTGAAAATTAAGAGAGAGTCAGTTTTTACCTTGAGGTTTGCTACACCGAGTTCTATACATACCTTAAGTCCAGCTATCAGGGCTTCATACTCAGCTTCATTGTTTGTGGCTTTGAATTCACAACTAATAGCCTGTGCAATTAGGTCTCCCTGTGGTGATTTCAGGACTAGTCCTAGACCAGTTCCTTTCATATTTGTTGCTCCATCTACATGTAGTGTCCATTCCTGGTCTGTCTTATGGGTGTAAGGGGTGATTGACCTCTTTTATGAGGTCTGGTTCTAGGGTAGGACTGAATTCAGCCACGAAGTCTGCTAATGCCTGAGACTTAGTTGTCGTCATGGGTTCAAAGGTTATGTAATAGGTGCTAATTTGTACTGACCATTTTGCCATTCTGCCTGGTAACTCAGGCTTTCTCAGGACAGATTTGATAGGCAAGTTGGTTCTTACAATAATTGGGTGGCTTTCAAAATAAGCTCGAAGTTTGGGGCAGGACATAACTAAAGCAAATACATATTTTTCAAGTAAGTCATACCTGGTTTCTACATCTAGGAGACTCTTACTTACATAGTAGACTGGATGCTGTTGGCCGTCAATTTCTTTAGTCAAGACTCCACTTACTGCTGTCTCCGTGACAGATAGGTAGACCGCCAGGGGTTCTCCTTTGTCTGGTTTGGCAAGTAGTGGAGGTGTAGTCAGGTATGCTTTAAGATCTTGGAAGGTTGTCTCATGTTCAGGCAACCATTTGAATGTCTTGTTTTTCCTCAGTAGGTCATAGAATGCCTTGCATCTTTCCGATGATCTGGATATGAATCTATTCAGGGTTGCGACTCGTCCTGTCAGCTTCTGAATTTCTTTGACTCACTTGGGGGATTCCAATTCCAGTATGGCTTTTATTTGTTCTGGGCTGGCTTCTGTTCTTCTTTTGGTTACCATGTAACCTAGGAATTTGCCTGAAAAGACTCCAAAGTGGCATTTGGAAGGGTTAAGCTTCATGTTGAATTCTTCCAGGATCTTGAAAGCTGTTTCCAAGTCCCTGACATGGTCTTCAGCCTTTTTTTATTTGACCACCATGTCATCAATATAAACTTCCATTGTGTCCCCTATTTGGTCCTTGAGCATTATATTGACCAGGCGTTGGTATGTTGCCCCGCATTCTTCAGGCCAAAGGGCATTGCTGTGTAGCAGTATATGCCTCTTTCCGTGATGAATGCGGTGTGTTCCTGGTCAGATGGGTGCATCTTAATTTGGTTGAATCCACTTGAGGCGTCCATAAATGTCAGGAGTTCATGGCATGTTGTAGCATCTACCATTGTGTCTATATGAAGGAGTGGGAATGGATCTTTTGGGCAGGCTTTATTGAGGTCTGTGTAGTCTACACAATCTCTCCACTTGCCATTCTTTTTTTGTACTACCACTACATTGGCTAGCCAGTCAGGCTACATGACTTCTCTTATCATCCCCATATCCAATAGTTTGTCCACTTCTTCATTAATAATAGCATGTCGTTCAGGGACAAACTTTCTTCTTTTCTGTTGAACAGGCTTATAGGACTTGTCTATATTTAGTTTATGTGTAATAATATTTGCATCTATACCAGTCATATCAAAATGTGACCAGGAAAAACATGAAGATTTACTTTTAAGAAAGCCTACTAATTCTGGCCTGATGTTGTCATGGACATCAGATCCTACCAGTACATGCCTGTTAAGATACTCAGGATCTAAAATTACTTGGCCTGTTTCCATTTTGGTTTCTGCCACATGAGTTGTCCTGACAGGGTACTGTAATTGCTAGGCGAGAGACTTACCTGCCTTGGAGGGTTTCAATTACTCAGTATAGCATTCCTGAGAAGATTTTTGTTCACCTTTTATGGTTGCTACTCCCCATTCTGTTGGTATCTTGATGCACTGATGGTAGATGGAGGGTATGGCCCTTACATTGTGAATCCATGGTCTTCCTAGGATGGCGTTGTAGGATGACAGGCAGTCCAGGACTCTAAATCTTTCTTATTAGGAGACCCCTTCCACATATGTGGGCAGGTGTATTTCCCCCAGTGTATTCTTTGTTTCTCCACTGAATCCTACCAGGACATTAGACTTCTTTTTGATTTGACTTTCATCAATCTTCATTGCTTTAAGGACATCGAGCATGATCAGGTTCACTCAGCTGCCTCCATCTACTAGGATTCTTAGGACACGAGTAGTTCCTATTTCCATGGTGATGACCAGGCTATCATGGTGTAGATCTGGAATGCCCTGAATATCAGTGTCGTCAAAAGTGATTTGAGGTAAATTTCTAGGTTTAAAAGGAGATTTCATTTTTGACTCCCTGGCAATTTTTTTTTTTTCAGCTGAACTGGTCAAGCCACAAATCTCAGAGCCTCCATTGATGAATTTGACCTCATAAATGGGTGGCGCAGGGGGTAGGTCACGTTGCTGCCTTTCTGGGTTCTTTCTTGTTCCATCATCCTCTCTGTTCTTTGTTGGCATCAGGTCTTTTAGATATCCCTTTTTTAGCAGGTAAGCCACTTGGCTGCGCAATCCCAGGCATTCTTCTGCTGTATGCCCTATATATCCATGTGAAATTCACACCACCTTGTAGTATCCTTCCATGAGTTGAGGTTGTCTGGCTTCTTTGGCCACTTGACAAAGTCTCCCATATGGTCAAGTCTCTTGATTAGTCCTGCAATGTCAACAGAGAAGTTATATTCTTGGATAGGGGGATAAGTATAGGAATTACCTCATTGTTCATGTGTGTAGTTGACTTCAGATCTGTCAGGCCTTGTGTAAGGAGATGGCCTGGAACTGCTTCCTCTGTACTTGGAACTTTTCCTGTTGACTTTGTCATATCTTGAATTGTTGTCAGTGTTGTCCGCCATATAGCCTTTATCTTCTTCCAGCCGAATGTAGCCTATGGCCAATGCCTGGACATCTTCAAAGGTATGACAGGGCTTCATGGTCATTGCATCGTAGAAGTCACTATCCAGGGGTAACCCTTGCCTGAAAGCTTCCACGGCTGTTCCAATATCACAGCTGGGGATTGAGACCTTTTTCTTGTCGAATCTTGTCATGTAGGATCTAATTGACTCTCCAGGCCTTGGCTTGATCCTGTATAAGTCACTTGATCTCTTTTCTAGTTCCCTGCTGCTAGCAAACTGATGGTTGAAAGAGTTGACCAGGTCAGCAAAGGACTTGATGCTTCCATTTGGCAGGTTTATGTACCATTGCAGGGCGAGTCCGTTCAGGGTTGTTCCAAATCCTTTACACATACAAACTTGGCGTAGTTCGCTGGGAATAGATGCTGCCAACATCCTTTGCTTGTAGTAGGCAACCTGATTTTGTGGATCCGTGGTACCATCATAGATTCTCATTGAGGGAACCACAAATTTCTTTGGCAGATCTATATTTGCTATTTCATCCACAAAGGGTGAATCAACATAACTTTCTGGATTTGCTCCTTCAATTGGAGTAGGAACTCCTGGAATTTTCTCAAATCTTTCATGGAGTTTTTGTGTTTCCTGGAGCATAGCCATCATGATTGCTGTGTTTGTTTGATCTGGTGAGGTATCTTCACTTTGGAATTCTTCTGAGTCTGTTTCTCCTCCTGCTTTGGACTTTGGTGGAGTAGGAGTGCCAATATTTGAGAAATCAATGTTCCTGATGATTGAAGAGAATGGTGTGCCATGCTGAACTTTCAATTTTGATCCTGAAGCTTTTTCTCCCAGCTTTAGTTCCAGGCTGGATTCTGATTCTTTTAATTTTGCAACTTCTGCTTCAGCCTAGGCCATTTTCTATTTCAGCTGTTCCATTTCCAATAATTGTTGTTGGGCAGCAGCCAGTTGTTGCTCAATGCTATCTCCTGCCATTTCTTAAGTTTTTGTGTTATTTGGTAATGGATTGTGATTATTTTTGAGCTAGATGCCCCACGGTGGTCGCCAATTGTTTTGGCAGGGATTTTGCTAAATGAGAACGCCCTGCCAGGGGATTTAAAGTAGGGTGATCTAACTCAATTAACTTGCCTGACTAGTATTGTTAAGTAAATAAACAAATGATAAATAAAGACACAAATATTTTATACATGGAAAAACCCTGGGAATAAGGGAAAAAACCACGGGCACCAAGCCAAGAGTGATTGTTACTATGATTTTAGATAGCCTGACAGAGTATTCGTATATCAGGCGTGACAGGCACAAATATTGCTTAAGAATACAAGATAAAACAAAGAGTAAGCAGAATTTGATTTATTCATATTAATGTTTGAAAATGGTTGAAACAAAGAAGCCATCTGCGCTGTAGTCAGTGGCGGTAGAGGGACATTTGCTGGGGCATTCCCCGAACTACTGTTACTAGACGACGCTAAACTAGGAGAAACAAAGGGATGGTGTGTAACACCCCCATGCCTAAGTGCCTTACCAGGACCACTTAAAGCATGAAAGTGCTACCTACTCGGTTACCCGAGGCAATGTATATCAAATAGACAATAAAGAAACATACTTTATTTAATATGTTTATAGTGATACAAGTCCAAAACTAATACAGATAAAGTACAATACATCTGTTCCCAAAAATACTAAACAAATTAATGTAAAAGAATGTTTATGACACAGCGGAAGACTTCTAGACATCTCATGGCAACTGAACCCAGTTATCCCCATCAACTCATACCTGCTCAATAACTGCTCACCATCCCCGAATGGATCACCACAGTTTTCAAAACATTTAAACCAGGGTCAGTTATTATTTACATAAACAAAAAAACAAAAGCAAAAAAACAAACCAATCCAACCAACCAATCGCCATCATATCACCACACACCTAACTACACGCTAAAGTGTGTAGTCCTGCCAGAATACCCATCGCAACAAGTATTCCACAACGCCAATGGGGGACCACAGCCGTTCCCACCTAAGCTCCGCTCATCTCATCCGAGCGATAACCCATGTTATTAAATGTGCACATCCCCTCTGTGGCGGGTTCCAAAGACGGCGAATCAAGGGCGTGAAGCCACTCCCACAAGTGACTCCACTCAGCCGAGGATGCACCTCGCAAACCACAGACAGTTATACAACCAACACATTACCACAACAATTACCAACTACCAATTCCAACATGATATAAATCAACAACAATGATCAACCATCAACAATACAATGTGAACAATAACCGAGTAGGGAAACCCTACCTGGAATAGCAACCACAAGACCGTCACAGCAGCTAATCAGTAATGTTCCTCTAAGAATCCTCCTCCTATAACACATATACATACAATTACCACCTAATCAATATAATCCTCCCAAACCCCCAATTCTACCCAATTAGGGTTTTAACCAAACTCAGCGAAACATTATAAAAATTATACAAGAAGCTTACCCTTGACACGACGATCTCAACGGCGTAAAGAACAAGACAATCCAATGATCCTAGCCCTTGGGATTTGCTAATAACGCGATGGAAGAGAACTACATAACTTCTTTTCTTTTGAAAGGCTTTAGAGAGGTGAAAAAGTGATTAAAGAGAATGACGGAAACCTTTTATACTAATCACACGTTATTAACAAAACTCGGCTAAAATAACTCGTAAGACTCACTTACTCGATCGAGTAAGTGACTTACTCAATTGAGTGCCCCTTACTCGATCGAGTATCACACGTAGTCGATCGAGTAACCAACAGGCACACTACTCTTTTGCGTAAAAACATACTTACTCGACAGAGTAAGCTCCACTCGATAGAGTACCCATAGACATAGAAAACAATAGTATTATATGGGGAGTGACAACAGGAGGAGACTCTCTGACGACTTCCTTAGACTTAGACTCAGTTTCTGACTCCGACTCTAACTCGACCTCGTCGTCTTCTGGTTCTCCTTTAAACATATCTCCTTCTCCAGTTGTGAGCTTTAAGAGCCTTCCTTGATTGTTGGCCCATTTAATTGACTTTCTCCATTCTTTCTGCTGATTGGTTGCGCTTACATCTGTGACGAGTGCTGCGGGGATGAAATGGTCATCCCGAAGTATCATGGTAATAATCTCGTCTTGGGCTGCCTTAACAAATCGATCTTCTCCGAATAATAGGCTAATGGCTTGTTGGTCGAGACAAGGTGTCTGACGATTTTTTACGGTAGCAACTGTTTCATGGGGAATGAAATAGCAATCGTGGAACAATTCGATTCCAGCTAGCTTGTTGCCTTTGAATATACAAGGTTCACGAAATCCGTGAAAAGATTCATGGTCTCCTTCCTTGATGAAGTACACATTCAGCGTAGGGTGATATGGTCGCATTTATATTCCTCAATATTCACGATTGTGGACTTGAGTTAGCATTTCGAAAGCCTCCGATACGGTAGGCTTGTATCCCAATCCTAGTAGTATCTTCGGGGAATGGCCTTTTTTGAACGGTGGGAAAGTGTTGTTCTGGATAAGGTTTAGTGGCATTCCTTAGAAGTATCCCTGGAATTTGAGTATTTGGTTGACCACTAGGTTAGAATAGGGGGTTGAAGTATAGAGGTGCCACTTCACTTTCCACAAGGTTAATGATTTGAAATCCTCCTAGCTTGTGCACTGAGTTCTACACGGCTTGATTGCTAGACATTTTTTCGATGACTGCTTTGATAGGTGACAAAGTGATCGTCACTATTTGACCATCTAGAGGGATTTTGATCTTTTGATGAAGCATGGATGTCATGGCTTTGGAAGCATGAATCCATGGCCTTTCTAGAAGTATGTTAAAGGATGCCTCAATGGCTACTATTTAGAAATTGACCTTTCTTTCGATTGGTCCAGTGGCTATAGTAAGAGTGATGAGACCTATCACTTTGCGTCGCGTCCCATCGTATGCGCGAACACCTTTGTTAGTTGGAGTCCAGTCTGACTCTTTCATGCCTAGCTTGTAAGCTGTTTTCAGTGGTATGACGTTGACTGCGGAACCATCACCCACTAGTGTCATGGGTACATTCTTTTTTGGACATGTGACCGTAATGTACAAGGCTAGATTGTGAGTGACACCAAAAGGTGGCAAGTGTTCATCTGAGAAAGTAACTGTGTTACTTAGCTTGATTGAGTCCTAGAGGACTAGGTTGACCACATCGTCTGGAGTAGAGTCGTGTGCTACGTTGAGTTTAGCCAATGCTTGTTGTGGACAGCGGGCCGCCCACGGGGGCGCTTGGTGTGAAACGAAACAAGCGTTTGCATTTTGTATGGAGTCGCCACCAATTTTTATGGGAAATTGGAACCGTTCGAATACCTCGTGTCATGTCAAGACACAAAGTAGTGACATGAACACTAAGCAATCGTTACCCTTAGCATTCTATGTCTAGAATGACTCTCGTGGATGCCAATGAACACGGGTGCTCACGGAGATCTGGAGTAAGGGGTGAGCGTACGTATTAGGAAGCTCTTTTGATCGAACACCTAATCCCGCCCGCCTCGATAGCGGCCTCTACTAATGATTAGGGAAGTTATTCGTACTCGATATATCGTCGGCTATATGCATGCAATGCAACATCCAAGTTTTAATCCTAACATGTGAAGATTTAACTAAGTCGGTTGACACGTAATTAGCATACAATTGGGTCAAAGTAGGATTTAATGTTCAATTACATGTGAAGGAATGTAAATAAATCATACAAATGCGATAAATAATACAATAATTATAAATTACAATAATGAAAATTACAATAATTACAACGGATTAGGCGATTTATGTCGAAAATACCTTTAAAACGGATAATTTGAGAAAAAGAATAAAGGAATAAAAGAAATAAATTAACGAACAGGAATTAGCGTGATATTACGGATATTAGTCGATTAATACGTAAACTAATTACACTAGGTCAAGGCAGAAACGGAGTTCAGGGATAGAACTCAGCCAGGAACAGGCGCAGCAGAGCTGCGTCTTTTGGAATAGGCGCAGCAGACGCTGCGTCTGTTCCTTGGCTCAGTTCTGGCTGTGAAGCCGTATTTGCAAGCCGTTAATGTCGATTGATAAATTTAATGATGGATTAAATTATGTACTCGGATGGAAGTGATTAACATGTTATTTAACACATGAATAAGTCATAAAAACAGTAGAACATGAACGAGACGCAAACGGATTAATTACAAGGTTGAATGATTAATTAGTGACATCGGTGAATGAAACAAACTAAACATGATGAATTAATGACAAATTAATGACGAACATGTGAATGAATAGATGAAAACTATATCAAAGACGAATTCCAGGAACTCAATATGAACAAATTGAATCCCTACAACCCGGATTGAACTTAATGACGAAAACCCGCAAATATTGGATTATTAGGGATTTAAGTCGGATTTATGACAAATTAAACATGAACATGATGATGATTATAATACATGTGGAATTATTATGCTATGATGTCAAAGAATTACAGAACAAACGAATACAAATAAAACAAGAACGAATTACAGAGGACGAGGAAGAAGAAAGGAAGCAGGAACTGCGGCAGCCTCACGAAGAGGCGCGGCGAAACTGCGCTCCCCTTCGAAGAGGCGCAGCGATTGTTGCGTCCTTTCTCGATCATATCTCATGAAATCCGCAAAAACAGGTTTTAACAAAGGGTTTTAGAAATCGATTTTAATGGTATTTTCGACGTAAATCTTACAATTGATGATACGAAAAAGTAAAATACAGTAAATAAATAAGGATTATACACCCTCAGACTTACATGTTGACGGAACGAGAAGAACTAAGATATCGATTAGTGAATGCTCGACGCGAATGCAAAGAGAGTGCCCTCGTAAGAGGAAAACGATTGATTAATTAAGTTGATTGAGTGTAGTTGGTCAAATTGGTCGGTCATGCAACGGAGAGGCTGGTACCCGGAAAGATCCGAGCTTACGTGGTCGAAAGTTCAAGCACGTAGGCACCAATAAGTAAGAACAAAGTCTAGAATGCAAAGGGAGAAGAGAAAGGCGGACACTCGCGTGAGAAATATGAGGAGCGAAGGCTCCTATTTATACTAATCACGTGAAGGAATGAGGGTTTCGGAGACTCTTTGGAAGTGAATCTCGGAAAGATATGAAAAAGATACGTGAAACATGCAGAAAAGGTCCTGGGAAGAGGCGCAGGCGACCATCTGCGTCTCTTGGAAGAGGCGCGCGCGCTTTCTGCTCTATTCCCAGGAGGTTTCCTCCTGCTGAAGAAAGATTTCCGCGTTTGAGTTATGGTAGGACGGAAATAATTCGAACTCCTTAATATCTTATATGAATATTACGGGATATTATTTGCCAAAAGATAAAATTTATGAAATATTTTTTGACCCGGACTCCGAATGTACTCTAATTACTGCCAAAACGATCGTATCAGGACGTAGATGACAACTAAGAGGTAGACATTAATATTTGAGCAATCACTTGACGATAATCTTACGAACTGTCACAAATCGTTCCGCGTATCAAACATGCGGCCCAATCATAACCGGGTGGTTTGCGGGAGGTGCAGAAATGAGGTATCTACAGAGCCCCCACTTTGACTAAGGCTTGGACAAGGCGAAAGTCAAAGTATAGCCATCAGGTCAATCGAAGATTACAACCTGACGACTATGGCGACGCAAGGCGGCTCAAGGGGTCTGAGCCAAGGACCTGTCGTCGGGAACATTTTAGAGTCTGTCGACTTCCGGGGAGGGTCGTTTAAAGTCCATTAGACTACGTAAGGAGGCTCGCCAGCCATAGGAAGAGACCATACCTGAGACTTCTTCTCGAGATGCTTTCGGAGTTGCGTAGGAGCTAAGGTTGAGCATGGGAGCTAAGGGTAAGACCTAAAGGATATATAAGGATTGTGCTAGGGTGTGGGGCCCTAAAGGAAAGCATTGACGGGAAGGAGGCCTAACAATAAGGTCAACTTAAGGGTAGCTAAGGTTTGGGTATAGGAACTTCTGGAGAACGACACCCTGTCGAACTCCGCGGGGAAACAAGAAATATTGAAAGCAGCAGGACGTCGGTAGAAACTGCTGGGGCATCCGCTTGCGTCGGTCTCAAGCGAACTCTAGCAAAACTTGAGGTTGAATCTGCTTGCGTCGGTCTCAAGCGAACTCTTGTTGGGGAATATATTGACGATTAGGAACATCTTGATCGCCATGGAAGAAATCTTGAGTGAGCAATCTTTGCAAAATATTTTCTGCTGCTGGGGACAGATATTTTGACGACTAGGAACATCTTGATCGTCATGGAAGAAATCTTGAGTGAGCAATACTGCAAAATACTGCTGCGCTGGGGACAAATGCGAGCCGGAACGAAAGAAAATCGTCGAACGGACCAAGAGATTAAAATAGCATCGTGGAAGAGGCTCACCAAAGATGGGCCCACAGATAACGAACTTATAACGAATTTTTGAAAATCCGTATGGAGGGAACAAAAGGAAGGGGCGCAGTAAGAGCTGCGTCCCTTGGAAGAGGCGCAGCGCCTGCTGCGTCTTTTCCCCAATTTGGCTTTCCTGCGTAAAAACGCGAAAATCAGAGGGATTGTTTCATTTGCATTCGAAACACAAATCCCTCGTTTCTCTCTCAAATCTTCACCATTTCCGCCAAGGTTTGATTCAAAAGCTTGCTTAAAACATGACTAATCGAGGTATGTGTCTAAATCTTGCATTAATCTTCTGCATTTGTCGAATTTTGAGCCGCGAATTTTAGGGTTTTCCACCCTTTTGATCGAAAATTTGGGGCTTTTCCCCCAAATGGATTTTCCTTGCCAAATTGATGTTAGAAATGGATAGTAGGAAATGTTAGGGACATAACCACGCATTCGTTTCGAATTTTTGTCGAGTCTTGAGTCTCTGAGTGAGAGTTTGAGACGGTTTTACAGCTAAACCGTAAATTGCTTCGAAAATAGCCTTAGGGTTGCCCATTTGCGATGAAATTTGATATTTGGGATCCTTGAATGATGGGTAAACTTCCTACCATCTCGGAATTTCGGTTTGTAACAACTTTTTCAGGAAACTTTTTGGGGCATAATCGTCGTTATAGTGAAATGCTGCCGAATTTTGACTCGAACCTGTAACTAGGCTTCGAACTGGACTTGACTTGACCCAATTTATCACATGAGTGATCGGGTTGATGGGAACGTGGCCAAAGATGGCAAGGAAAGAGCGATTTCAGGGCTTTGGAGGCTCGAAAACTCTTTAACAAAGGCTTGTCGTCGTGTGACACGGCCTGAATTTGCTTTAACGTTGCAGATGATGAGGCTTCTACTTCTGGGAGAGCTCCCATGGAGATCGACGCCGCCACTGTCGAGGGGGCTTTGGAGCAGGCCTTCACTGCTGCGGTGATGGCTGTTGGGGACGAGGCTCACGAGGAGGAGGCCGTCGAGGAGGAGGAGGCCCCGAGACGAGCCAACGTCGGGCGAGGAGGTCGTCAGCTGAGGGGAACTCCTGCGTGGGCTGAGACCCGGGAGAGTAGGCACCTCGTGTGGGCTGCAGAGGGTCACCTGTCCTACAGGACAGTGAAGAGCTTGGTAAATAGGAATTCACTAACTCATTACCCATCCTCTTTCATTCTTTTTGTCCAAATTTCTTTCAAATTTCATTCAAAACTAAAGATAGCTTTGTTTCAAATCATAATAGGAGGCCGGGAACATCAGGTCGTTCTCGGGGTACACGACGGCGATGGAGCACTACGAGCGGCTGTCGGCGGAGGAGAGGGCCATGATCGAGCGTGGAGCGTTTGGTCCTCTGGTTCAGGTATGGAGGGCTATCGTGAAGGGAAAGTTGCGGGCTAACCTCAGCCTGGTCCGCGCTTTCTTGGATCGATTCTGGGATACGACTTCCACGTTTCACATGCCTTTTGGTGAGGTGGGAGTCACTTTGGATGATTACGGCATGATTTCTGGTCTACCGTGTGGGACTGAGGAGATGGTGTGGCCGGAGACTGCCATGAGGGCGGACTCGGCCGAGGCGAGGAGGTTGATCGGCTGGAACTTGTCGCCGAAGGTCTATTCTGATGTCGGGCTTGGTACCCGTTCTTACGTTCGAGACTACTTTGCGGGGAAGACCCCGGCGCCGTGACGATTGATGGGAGGGAGACGGCTCCCCCTCCTCGCACAAATTGCGAGAGGGCTCGTCTGTGGCTTTGGTGGTTTCTGTCTTCGATTTACCTCGGAGACAAGGGCGAGAGGCTGTCGACGAAGCTTCTTCCTTTTCTTTCTGACCTGAGTTCCCTGGAGCGCTGGGACTGGGTCACTGCTGGTTTCGCGGTCCTCATCCGCTTCATGAGGGCCATGGTTCGTCCGGAGCTGATGGAGAAGGGGACTTCTCCAGGTGCCGTCGGACCTGGACTGCTGTTGGAGGTATGAACCTTCCCTTTAGACGAAAGTAAATTCCTTTCTTTATCAAATCGCGAAAGATCGTCATTGATTATTCTGCTTTACAGGCGTGGGTGTACTCCTATTTCCCGAGTCTCGCGCCCAAGAGGACGGAGCCGCTGGAGAGGGCCTATCCTGTGGTGAGGGATTCGGTGATGTGCCGGACGAAGAGCAAGCGTTCTTCTCACAATGTCTACCGGCGGGACGTGAACGCCCTTCAGCTGAGCAGCGTGACTATCCCATTCGTATTTATTTATACTTCTTATACTTTCCCTTTAATTGATCATAGGAATGATCTTTGCCTTATCTTGTCACAGTGGGTGCCCAGACCTTGGGCGGAGTACGCTGGAGCGCCTCCTTATGTCGCTGAGGTCCTTCGACCTAGGAGCCCGAGTCGGCTACTGTTGAGGACGTCGATGGGTCCTGTGTGGTACTTGGGCGAGCGGTTGGCTCGTCAGTGCTCTCGGGACGCGTTGACGATTCCCGTCGATCCTCCCAGGACGATGTTTAGGGATCCTTCTGAGGCTGAGAGGGAGGCGGACTTGGCTGGTGCCAGTGACGACGACCTTCTTCTCCCTGGCGAGGACTACTCGGCGTTCCTTTACGGGAGGTTGGCGTACTGGCCGATAGTGGTGAGTATCTTTTCCTTTTTTCCTGATTTGACTTTGAGAATTGCGACAAAAGATCATCGATTAATGAGAGCTATTTGTCCTTGTAGGAGGTCGAGGCGGCGGGCATCGAGCCCCCAGAGTACCCCGAAACCCTCGAGTACACTGACGCGACCGGGAGGACGACGATCTCCGAGCTGCGTGACTTTGACGTAGCTGTGACGGATGCTGGCCTAGGCGACTGGCAGCATCTGATTCGGAGGGTGAGCCTCTAACTTGTATAACTTTCGTGTAGGAACACATTTGATTGAATTTGTTCAATTTGCTGAGAATTGCTTTTGATAATGCAGGCCGCGCCGTCCCGATTCGTGGCACTATGGAGGGTGGCCAACCGGCTGCGAGCTACTGCAATTGAGGCACTCGTCGGTGGTCGAGGTCGCCAGGTATGAACCTTACGCCTATTTCTTCCTTTTTTGATGATTTTTATTTGCTTGAATTGATTGACATGAGCCAATTGTTGCTGTATACAGGGTGACCGCGAGCTGGAGCGAGAGTTGACCCAGTCTCGGGAGGAGACCGCTCGCGTGTTGAGGGAGCTCGAGGTTCGGGATGCCGAGATCGCTGCTCTTATGGCGAGAGTTGCCGATTTGGAGGGCGCCCAGTAGTAGTCTTGTGTAGTTTTGTAGACCTGTACATTTGGACATCTGATTTTGAACATTTTTGGACTTTGTTTGGGGCGCAAGCCCCCAGTTTGCTTGGACTCTTGGACTTTGTTCGGGGCGCAAGCCCCCAGTTTGCTTGTACATTTTGCTCTGTTTGGTGTATATATGACGGCCTGAGTGCCTTTGCTGCTGGGTTGTGTTGCTTGTGTCTGCAGGTTAGTTCTTGAACAGGTTTGGTAGACAACGGTTTACGCCGTCATGCAGCCGAAACTTACATAGAAATCGCACAAAACATACATTTTATATACATATGGCCTTAATTAGCGCAAAATGAGACTCAAAAGATCACAAAAGTGCAAAAAATTTGCCGGAAATGACCGGACGGTAGGGAGGGTTACCCCCTAAAAAAAGAAAAAACAGAGAAATCTATAAGTTTAGAAAATTAAATAATAGAAATCAATATACACAAGCTAAAATTAAAGTGAAAATTATTTTTAAAGTGAAATATGCGAATGTGATATAATGGCAGAAATGTCGATGTTGCCTTGAAATGCGTGCCCGCGAATCTAGGAAGCCTGAAACATGGTAAACTTCCCGTATTTACCAAAATAAAACCCCGCAGGAATAGGAAATCATGCGTTATAGAATTAGGAAAGATCCAACGCGGAAATCACAGAAGTGAGACCGGGGAAGAGGCGCAGCATGAGCTGCGCCTGTTCCCAAGCTGGTCCGTTCTGGCGGATTTTTGGAAACAGCAATTAGTATAAATAGAAGCGTCGACGGAGCTTTAATTCTCACAAATCTTCCGTCTCTTCTTCGTCTATTCGCATAAAACTCTCAAAATAAATCTTCAAGAGAAAATTGTCATCATGAATACTTTGGAGATCCGCTTGAAAGAATGGACCAATGAATTTTCAAATATGGAGAAGCATGACATGGGTGCTTATAATCTTGGGTCTTTATTGAGTTTGAAACTCATTAAGGTTGTAAAACTCTTCTTGGATGCTTGCCTTGACTATTGGGACCCGAATTATCATGTTTTCGTATTCCCAGGAGGTGATATTTGCCCGTTTCCTGAAGAGATTTCTGCTATTGGTGGGTGGGACCCCGAACATTTACCTGCCATCCCTTCTACTTCACAAGGGTATAAGAGCAAATTCAGAGACTTGCTTGGACTGACTAGACTCGAGGTGGACCGCTTAGTTACCCCGAAAGGCGTGAGAATGTTGGACTTTGTAGACCGATTCATCAACAGGGCCGACCCTACTGTTTCTCATGTTGCCAGGAGGAGGGCATTTGGCTTTTGTTTGCTGCACGTGTATGTCTTCCAAGGACACGTTGATGAAGATCTGAGAGGTGATCCCCGTCTTTTGGGTCTTATTGAGCAAATGGAGCTGCGCAGGAGCCCAGCTTGCTTATGCTTCGGGGAGATTATTTTGTGTTTGGATAATAGGAAATCCAACCGCGATCTGTCGTTCTTGGGGAGTCCCGTCATTTTGCAGGTAAAAGACATAATTTTTTTTTTTTTTTTTTTTTTTTTTTTTTTTTTTTTTTGATGTCTAATGCCTGCTTTTGGTAGGTTTGGCTTATGGAGCGGCTCCGATTGATCGAGCCCCAGTTCATGCACTTTCCTATCATGCTCGTTCGATTGCGATGAGGACGCGGTTGTACATGGTGGACTTTACCCGGTCCGTGACTATTGGAAGAACAAGTCAAGAATGATGATGGTCCGTTGATTAGGTGGGTTGTCCGTGGTGGCACCTCAAGTCATCCTTTGGAGTATCTTCTTTGGATCCCACTAGGTCCGTGCGCATTCCGGGATTGGAGTTTATGGTATGCATATTTCCGGAAAGACCGATGAGGCAAGTTGGGCTGAAGCGGACAATCCCTAGGCTTGATACCGTCCCATGAGACTCTATGGCACTTACTACGGATAGCCGAAGAGAGTGGGCCATTAAATGGGCTCAAAGAAACATGTGGTTCTTGAGCTTCTCCACCAATGCTTTGTGGGTGTCGGATTCTTATCTGAGGTGGAGAAAGGCTGCAACTCCGAAAGAGCGCGAGAGACTGAGGAAACGCGAGCCTGTTGACTACAAGGTGCGCGAGGAGAGAAAGAGAAGGAGAAGCATCGACGGAGGGATAAGAAGAAGGCTGGGTTTCAGTCATTCATCCTTCAAGAAATCAAAGACTACTCCTGTCGCGGAAATGGTGGTTGGAAAGAATGGCAGAGTTAGGCCTCGAGAAAGACCGTTGGTGATTAGGTCTGAAGTGGTGCAAGAGCGCCCGGCTCGAGGTCGTGACAAGAAATATGACAAGAATGACAAGGGCAAGGGGAAGATGGAGGAATAGCCCGAGTCTTTATTTATTATTTGATTATTATTATTATTGTTTTTGTAATAAAAAAGAGGGATTTTTAGAATCCTAGCCTATTCTATTTTTATTATGTAACGTACTACTATTATTTAGGAAACGAATGAAATAAAAGGTTAAATGGTTAAGAAACCGTTAAGATTTTCTACTTTATTATTCTTGTCGAATTTCAAATGCAATGCAAATGTCCTTCTATCTACATTTTAGATATAATGGGTTGAATCCTGTGAAGGATTGCCTACGTATTCACTTGAAAAGCGAAATCAAACCCTTGTGCGTAGTTCGAGTAAATGTAAAAGAATAATTGTTCGAAGCAAGAGCTTGTAATGAACATAGAAAATAAGCATGAGCTTTTGCATACTCTGGAGGTGCGAATTTAGTTTATTTGATGATATGAGGATGACAAACTTGTCAAAATGCAAGAGCATAGTGACACTAGCTTATTTCAGCTTGGCCAGGGGCCGTTTATTTAGTGCCACAAGAGCGACACATGGGTTTACGCGAGGCGCGTTTTTGCTCCTATTCTAGGCATAGTACCGTTTCAATTGGTCAAGGTTTGTGGGGTTTGAAAACTCGTTCCCATCTAGGTCCGTGATTCTAACCGCACCCCCTGGGAGTATGGATTTGACTAGAAATGGTCCGGCCCAATTAGGTTTGAATTTTCCCCTTGGGTCGACAGGTAAAAGAGCTCTAACCGATTTGAGTACTAAGTCTCCTTCTTTGATGTTTCTTGGCCTAACCCTTTTGTTGAAAGCTCGTTTGATATGTGCTTGATATGTTTGGACATTATGTAAGGCGCGTAGCCTACGTTCATCCAGGAGGATGAGTTCTTCATATATGTCCCTCTTCCAATCGGCCTCCGGGATTTGACTTTCTAGTAGAATACGCAGGAATGGTATTTCTAGCTCGACTGGTTGTACGGCTTCCATGCCGTAGGTCAAATAGAAAGGAGTAGCCCCAGTGGGCGTCCTGACAGATGTACGATACCCCCATAAGGCAAAGGGTATTTTGCTTGGCCAATCTCTGTAGTTGTCGATCATTTTCTTCAGAATCGTGACAACATTCTTGTTTGCCGCCTCTACCGCGCCGTTAGTCTGTGGTCTATAGGGCGAAGAGTGGTGATGCTTAATCTTGTATTTGGCTAGCAATTGTTCGGTTTCAGCTTGGAAGTGTGACCCATTATCGCTAATGATCTCATGTGGGCAACCATATCGACAGATGATGTTGTTTTGTATGAACTTTGCCACGTTTTTGGCTGTAAGACCAGTGTAGGAAGCCGCTTCTACCCATTTGGTGAAATAGTCAATTGCCACTAGAATGAAACAGTGACCTCCTGTCCCGGCTGAGGTTATCTTTCCGATTATGTCAATTCCCCATGCGGAAAATGGCCAAGGAGATGTCATCGTGTAGAGCAACGAAGGAGGGACATGTTGTACATTCCCGAAGATTTGACAATTGTGGCAATGTCTTACGTATTTGATGCAATCAGATTCCATTGTGGTCCAATAATATCCCAAACGGGTGATTTTTTTTGCCATCATAGGCCCACTCATGTGAGGACCGCATTCTCCGTCGTGGACTTCTTCCATCACCTTTCGTGCCTGTGAATGATCAAGGCAACGTAGGACTACACCAAGAGGTGTTCTTTTGTATAATTCTCCTTGCATCAGAATGTATTGGGAAGCTAATAGGCGGATAGCACGCTGTCCCCTCTTGTCCATATCTGGTGGTTAGGTACCATTTAGCTTGAAATTCAGGATTGCTTGGAACCAGGGTTCCTGTGCGATTTCCTCTTCATCGGTGATTTGATGGACATAAGCCGGCTCTGACCGTCGTTCGATGCACAAAGGCATTTCCATCATGTGATCTGGCATGTTTATCAAAGATGCAAGTTTCGCAAGAGCGTCCGCAAATTGATTTTCCTCCCGAGGTAGGTGTAGGTATGTTACATGATCAAAGAATTGAGCCACTTGGTCTATCCTAGCCTGATAGGGTGCGAGGCTTTCACTTCGGATTTTCCAAGATCCTGTGGCTTGGTTGATGATCAGTGATGAATCCCCATGTACTCGGAGGTTTTTAATGCCTAAGCTTATTGCCGCTTGTAGTCCAATGAGACAAGCTTCATATTCTGCAGCGTTGTTTGTCACCTCGAAGTCGAGTTTGACAGCAATCGGTGTATGCTCACCTTCAGGAGAAATGAGCAACACCCCTATTCCGAATCCTCTTAAGTTTGATGCTCCATCAAAGTATAGATCCCAGGAGTTTATATCAGTTTGAAGTATATCCTCGTCGGGAAATGACCAAGTATCTATGGTTTGTGCGTCGTTGATAGGATTTTCTGCGAAGAATTCGGCGACGGCGCGACCTTTTATAACTTTCAGTGGCACATATTTAAGGTCGAATTCTGAGAGCATCAGGGTCCATCTTGCCAGACGTCCGTTAAGGACGGGTTTCTCGAAGAGGTATTTGACTGGATCAATTTTGGAGTATATCTTGACGGAGTAGCTAAGCATGTAGTGACGTAGCTTCTTCGTTGCCCACACAAGAGCGAGGCATGTCTTTTCGAGTTGTGAGTATTTGCACTCATATTCCAAGAACTTCTTACTTAGATAGTAAATAGCTCTTTCTTCACTTCCTACGGTTTGAGCCAGCATGGCACCCATGGCGGTTTCAGTTACTGTGAGATATAAACCAAGAGGTTGATCTCGTTGTGGCGGCATGAGCACTGGTGGTTTAGCCAATATCTCCTTGATTCGGTCAAACGCCTTTTGACAATCATCATCCCACATGGTGTGGTCTGTTTTCTTGAGTTTCTTGAAGATAGGCTCACAAATCATCGTAAGTTTCGATATGAATCGACTTATGTACTGTACTTTTCCCAGGAATCCTCTGACTTCTTTTTCTGTTTGAGGTTGTGGCATTTCGATCAGAGCTTTGATTTTTTGAAGGATCTATTTCTATACCGCGTTGGCTAACGACGTATCCTAGGAGTTTCCCAGATGTTACCCTAAATGTGCATTTCTGGGGGTTGAGTCTCATGTTGTACTTTCGTAGCCTTGCGAAGAACTTGCGAAGGTTCGCAATATGTCCCTCTCTTTCCTTGGATTTGACGATCATGTCATCTACATATACCTCAACTTCTTTGTGCATCATGTCGTGTAGGAGTGTTGTTGCGGTGCGTTGGTATGTAGCTCCGGCATTGATCAGTCCGAACGGCATTACCGTATAGCAATATGTTCCCCATTGGGTAACAAATGCGGTCTTGTGCATGTCTTCCATGGCAATCTTGATTTGGTTATAACCCGCATATCCATCCATGAAGGATAGTAACGCGTGGTCTGCAGTATTGTCTACCAATATGTCAATGTGAGGTAGAGGAAAGTCATCTTTTGGACTCGCTTTGTTCAAGTTCCTAAAGTCTACACAAACACGGATTCTCCCATCCTTTTTGGGTACGGGTACTATGTTAGCTACCCAGTCAGAATACTCGGAAACATTGATGAACCCGGCTTTGAATTGCTTGTCAACTTCTTCCTTAATCATTTGAGCCCATTCTGTTCTCATTCGTCGAAGCTTCTGTTTCACAGGTTTGAAACCTGGCTTAATCGGAATCCTATGTTCGGCGATATCCCTATCGATCCCTGGCATGTCTTTGTAGGACCAAGCGAAAACGTCTTTGAATTCATTTAGGAGGTCTATGAAATCGGCCCTTTCGTCCCTATCCTAAGTTCTTTGGGTTCTAGTTCGGTTCCTACATTGATGGGTTCGGTATCCTCTATTACCGATCCCCCTTCCCCTTCCTGTAGTATTTCTTTGGCTACGTAGGGAGGTATTTCGATTGAGTCTGGGTCTTGGTCATCCTCAGTATCATCGTAAACAGAATTGCACTCAAGATAACGCAAAGAGTAAGCAGAACCTGATTTATTCATATTAAGATTTGAGTAAAGTTGAAACAAAGAAGCCAACTGATCCATTGTCAGTGGCGGCAAAGGGACAGTAATTGGGGCATTTCCCGAACTACTGTGACTACTCGAGGCTAAGCTAGGAGAAACGAAGGGAGTGGGGATGACGACAGGAATAGACTCTCTAATGACTTCTCTAGACTCCGACTCCGACTCTGACTCCGACTCCGACTCGAACTCATCGTCTTCTGGTTCTCCTTTGAACATCTCTCCTTCTCCTGAGGTGAGCTAGAAGAGTCTTCCTTGGTTGTTGGTCCATTTGATAGATTTTCTCCACCCTTTCTGCTGCTTTGTGTCGGTTTCTGTGATCAACGCGGTGGGGTTGAAGCGATCGTCCTGAAGTATCATGGTAATGATCTCATCCTGCGCAGCCCTAACGAATCGGTCTTCTCCAAACAATAGGCTAACAGCTTGTTCGTCTAAGCAAGGTGCTTGACGGGTTTTGACGGTAGGAACCGTTTCTGGAGGAATTAAGTAGCAATCGTGAAAGATCTCGATTCCGGCTAACTTCCTCTCAAGATAATGCCAAGGTTCGGGAAATCCATGAAAGAGTTCTGAACTTCCTTCTTGAACAAAGTATCCATTTAAGGTAGGGAGATAGGGCCTCATTTGGACTCCCACGTGCTTGCGGTTTTGGACTTGGGCTAGCATTTCGAGAACTTCTTCTTTCGTGGGTTTGTACCCCAGTCCAAGTGGTATTCTTGTTGAGTTGCCTTCCTTGTATGGTGCGAAGGTATTCTTCCGAATTGGGTTCGAAGGCATTCCAGGGAAGTATCCCTGGGATTTGAGTATGTGGTTGACCACCAAGTTGGAGTAGGGATTATAGTATAAGGGTGCCAATTCGCTTTCTATGACACTTACACTTTGGAAGCCCCCAAGTTCGTATACGGGATCCGCAAGGACTTGATTGTTTGATTGCTTCTCGATTATTGCCTTGATGGGTGACGAAGTGATCGTCACTACTTTGCCATTTAGTGGGATCTTGATCTTTTGATGAAGGGTGGATGTTAGCACTTTGGAAGCGTGAATCCAAGGCCTTCCCAGAAGTATGTTGAATGAAGCTTCGATGTCCACTATTTGGAAGTTAACCTTTCGTTCGATTGGTCCCGTGGCTGTGGTTAGGTTAGCGAGTCCTACCACTTTTCGTCGTGTACCATCATATGCACGCACACCTTGATTGGTAGGGGTCCAATCCGACTCTTTCATACCTAGCTTATATGCCGTCTTGAGGGGTATGACGTTGACCGCGGAGCCATCATCTACCAAGGTCATTGGCACATTCATCTTTAGACAAATGACCGTGATGTATAGAGCGAGGTTGTGACTAGCGCCAAAAGGTGGCAAGTCTTCGTCCGAGAAAGTAATAGGATTACTTAGCTTAGGTGATTCTTGGAAGACCAAGTTAACTACATCTTCGGGAGTAGAGTTATGTGCTACATTTAGCTTGGCCAAAGCTTGCAGTAAAGCTTGGCGATGTGGGAATGAGCTTGCTACTAGTTGCCAGACTGAAAGATCGGCCTTTGTTTTCTGTAATTGCTTGAGCAAATGATCAGTGGGGTCATCTTCGTTGTCATTTGGTGTGATGACGTTGGTTGGACCGTTTTGAATAGTGCTTTGATATGGGCGACCCGAACGAGTTAGGTGATCCACATCTTGGTCTTCACCATTTTGGACTATTTCTTTGACTAGGGAGTTTTCAATGAGATATTCGTCCTCGTCATCATCGGCCCAAACCCCATTGACTGCAGCTAGTTCCCTCATTCTCATGATATCACCTTCTAGTCGTATGATTTGATCGAGTAGTTTATCAACCACGGTGACTACTTCTTGCATAGTGGCATTTTGAGAGAAGATCAATGGTACACGTTCTTTAGGTATTGCGTTGGGATTGCGTAAGGTTGTTACCATGCTTTCTAGTTCCTACACTTGTCTATCTACACTCTTTGCCCATGTGATGAAGTCGGAAATGGTAGGGGAGATAGTAGAGTAGAGCCTTTCTTTCTCAATTGCATGAATTTCATTTTCGGTGGGAGAGATGAGGTGTGAGCAATCTAAGGTAGATTCATCACTTGTAATCACTAGAACTCCAAGAGGATTCTGAGTGTTGTTGGGTTTACCTCCTGGTGGTATTGGGAGTCGACCATCTTCAATCATATCTTGAAGCACGTGTTTCAATTTGAAGCATTTTTCTGTGTCGTGCCCTTTGCCCCTATGGTATTCACAGTATGAATTTTCATCCCAAAACTTGGACTTCCTTTCGGGTTCGGGAGTAGGTCCAATGGGTTGGAGTTTACCTTGCTTCATTAACCTTTTTAGAGAGTTGGAGTAAGTATCCCCAAGGTTTGTGAATTTTCTTGGTGGAGTAGTTTTCTTAGATGGCTCGAGAAGGTTAACTTCGTCGGTCTTGCTAGTAGAGCCGTATGAACGACTTGTGGACCCTTGATATCCTCGACCTACCGTTTTGGACAAGAGTCCTTTACGGATGTCATCTTCAATTCGTGTCCCTAATATGGTTAAGTCCTTGAAAGTCTTGATGTTTTGATATCTCAAATGATTGGCATAGATGGGTTTGAGATTATCCACAAACTTTTCCACAAGGGTAGCCTCATCCGGGCGCTCAACTAGTTGAGTGCTAGTCTTCCTCCACCTACTTAGGAAGTCGGTGAATCCTTCTTTGTCATTTTGGGTAAGAACATCTAGAGTACGCATGTTGACTTGGATCTCGGCATTATCCGCATATTGTTTAGAGAACCCGATTGCGGCATCTTCCCAAGTAGCGACCTTCTTGTGATCTAAAGTGTAGAACCATTGCTTCGGGATGGTGTCAAGAGATGAAGGAAAGATCCTTAAGAACATCTCGAGTTTGATGCCTTTGATAGACATGTAATCCTTGAAGGCACGGATGTGGTTCAAAGGGTTCTCATGTCCTTTGAACTTAGGGATATCCGTCATGTTAAAGTTGGTTGGCAATTTGGAATTCACGGCTTCATACTTGCGATTGTTCTCCCTGTAAATGTCATCCCCCTTAAGTTACATCAATTTCTCCTCTAGGTATTGGAGTCTTTTCTCAGCTGCAGTCATTCCCACGAAAGGATTCTCATCCCTAGATTCATCATCGGAATTACGTAGTACTTCACTTTCATGAGGAGGCAACCTTCCCTCAACGGAGAAGATACGGCCTTCGATAAGGTCAAGGCGGGCATATGTTTGGTCTTGGGTAATTTGCATTTGGGCTAGCGCGGCGAGGATTCGATCATTACCGTCTTGAAGGTGGTGGAGATTCGTTTCATCACTTGATCCGGGCATCTTGGAAACTGGATAAGAGATCGGCGACGAATCAAAACACGATCGACCATTCTATCACACTTGCCAAAAGAGGAAAAGTTTTGACTCGTGAAGTGGGTGTGTGCCACTTGTGTTGAGTGAGTTTTGAAGAAAGACAAGGTCTTTGAAAATGTGTGTCCTAGTCAACTATAGTGTAGTTGTAGGAGTGGACTCGAAGTGAGGTTTTGAAATGGGCTCGTGGCCCGAATTTTGACTCGACAAACGGACAGAGTTTTGACCGGATTTTGCGCTAATTGGAAGCCCTATTTCGAAATTCTTGTTTGAAAGAGGGTTTGGATTTTTGAAAATTTGTCATGGTTTTGTTTAGAAATGGTGATCACAAAAGGTTTACACATTTATACAAGCATTATAACGGGATGCTGAGTGCATTTAAAAGGGTTTTGGTTTAAAGGGTGGGTTGCCATACCGAACCATCAAACCCGAAGTCTTTGGAGAGGCTCGTGCCAAACAAGAGTAAGGCCGATTCCTAGTCCATTTCCTCAAGTAGTGAAGGCCCTTGATACAAACAAGAGTAAGCATCATGGTATGGATGACGTCAATCGTTATCCATCCTTAGGCCCAAATAAGAATTAGGACCGTTTAGACGGGACGATTGGTCGAATGGGTTGGGTTGGGCCTAGGAAGGCCGAATAAAACGATCTAGGAAGACCGAGTTATGAAAACCGACAATTGTCTTGTACAAACTATTCCCTAACCTTGTTCGAGTTTCACCCTTGGCTACACGTAAGTGTATTATCCCCAGCGGAGTCGCCAAACTGTGGACAGCGGGCCGCCCACGGGGGCGCTTGGTGAGAAACGAAACAAGCGTTTGCATTTTGTATGGAGTCGCCACCAATTTTTATGGGAAATTGGAACCGTTCGAATACCTCGTGTCATGTCAAGACACAAAGTAGTGACATGAACACTAAGCAATCGTTACCCTTAGCATTCTATGTCTAGAATGACTCTCGTGGATGCCAATGAACACGGGTGCTCACGGAGATCTGGAGTAAGGGGTGAGGGTACGTATTAGGAAGCTCTTTTGATCGAACACCTAATCCCGCCCGCCTCGATAGCGGCCTCTACTAATGATTAGGGAAGTTATTCGTACTCGATATATCGTCGGCTATATGCATGAAATGCAACATCCAAGTTTTAATCCTAACATGTGAAGATTTAACTAAGTCGGTTGACACGTAAATAGCATACAATTGGGTCAAAGTAGGATTTAATGTTCAATTACATGTGAAGGAATGTAAATAAATCATACAAATGCGATAAATAATACAATAATTATAAATTACAATAATTAAAATTACAATAATTACAACGGATTAGGCGATTTATGTCGAAAATACCTTTAAAACGGATAATTTGAGAAAAAGAATAAAGGAATAAAAGAAATAAATTAACGAACAGGAATTAGCGTGATATTACGGATATTAGTCGATTAATACGTAAACTAATTACACTAGGTCAAGGCAGAAACGGAGTTCAGGGACAGAACTCAGCCAGGAACAGGCGCAGCAGAGCTGCGTCTTTTGGAATAGGCGCAGCAGACGCTGCGTCTGTTCCTTGGCTCAGTTCTGGCTGTGAAGCCGTATTTGCAAGCCGTTAATGTCGATTGATAAATTTAATGATGGATTAAATTATGTACTCGGATGGAAGTGATTAACATGTTATTTAACATATGAATAAGTCATAAAAACAGTAGAACATGAACGAGACGCAAACAGATTAATTACAAGGTTAAATGATTAATTAGTGACATCGGTGAATGAAACAAACTAAACATGATGAATTAATGACAAATTAATGACGAACATGTGAATGAACAGATGAAAACTATATCAAAGACGAATTCCAGGAACTCAATATGAACAAATTGAATCCCTACAACCCGGATTGAACTTAATGACGAAAACCCGCAAATATTGGATTATTAGGGATTTAAGTCGGATTTATGACAAATTAAACATGAACATGATGATGATTATAATACATGTGGAATTATTATGCTATGATGTCAAAGAATTACAGAACAAACGAATACAAATAAAACAAGAACGAATTACAGAGGACGAGGAAGAAGAAAAGAAGCGAGAATCTGGCGGCCCTCACGAAGAGGCGCAGCAGAATGCGCTCCTTCAAGAGGCGCGGCGATTCTTGCGTCCTTTCTCGACTGTTATCTACTGGAAATCCGCAAAAACAGGTTTTAACAAAGGGTTTTAGAAATCGATTTTAATGGTATTTTCGACGTAAATCTTACAATTGATGATACGAAAAAGTAAAATACAATAAATAAATAAGGATTATACACCCTCAGACTTACATGTTGACGGAACGAGAAGAACTAAGATATCGATTAGTGAATGCTCGACGCGAATGCAAAGAGAGTGCCCTCGTAAGAGGAAAACGATTGATTAATTAAGTTGATTGAGTGTAGTTGGTCAAATTGGTCGGTCATGCAACGGAGAGGCTGGTACCCGGAAAGATCCGAGCTTACGTGGTCGAAAGTTCAAGCACGTAGGCGCCAATAAGTAAGAACAAAGTCCAGAATGCAAACGTAGAAGAGAAGGGCGGACACTCGCGTGAGAAATATGAGGAGCGAAGGCTCCTATTTATACTAATCACGTGAAGGAATTAGGGTTTCGGAGACTCTTTGGAAGTGAATCTCGGAAAGATATGAAAAAGATACGTGAAACATGCGAGAAAGGTCCTGGGAAGAGGCGCGGCGCCACTGCGTCTCTTGGAAGAGGCGCGGCGCTGTCTGCGTCTCTATTCCCGAGAGGTTTCCTCTGGAAGAAGAAAGATTTTCGCGTTTGAGTTATGGTAGGACGGAAATAATTCGAACTCCTTAATATCTTATATGAATATTACGGGATATTATTTGCCAAAAGATAAAATTTATGAAATATGGAATAGAAATATCCGGAACATTCCAGAACATTCTGACTCGGGATTTAACAGTTATCAGAAAATGGAGACGGTTTTTGACCCGGACTCCGAATGTACTCTAATTATTGCCAAAACGACCGTATCGGGACGTAGATGACAACTAAGAGGTAGACATTAATATTTGAGCAATCACTTGACGATAATCTTACGAACTGTCACAAATCGTTCCGCGTATCAAACATGCGGCCCAATCATCACCGGGTGGTTTGCGGGAGGTACAGAAATGAGGTATCTACACTTGTAGAAAAGCTTGGCGATGTGAAAATGAACTAGCAACTAGTTGCCAGTCTAAAAGATCAGCCTTTGTCTTCTATAGGTGTTTTATTACGTGGTCAATGACTAAATCTTCATTATTCTCTATTGGAGATACGACATTCACATTGGTAGCTGAATTACTTGTTTCCACTGGAGTGATATTTTGGTATGGGCGACCAGATTGAGTTAGGTGATCTATGTCGAGATCCTCCAAAGTTTTGACCTAGGAATGTTCTTTGAGGTAAACATCTTCGTCATCGTCGGCCCAAATGCCATTGATAGTGTTGAGTTCTTTGAGGCCCAAGATTTTGGATTCTAGATGGATGGTCTGCTGAACCAAATCGTCAACTGCCGTGATAAATTCTTGCATTGTAGATTCGCATGATAGGGTAATGGCCATTTGCGTGGCTCTTGGTGTTGAGAGTTTTGACTTTCGATAAGATGACATGACATCTTCTAGTTCAGCAACATGTCTACTCACACTTCTTCCCCATGGGACAAAATCTGTTTTAGTTGGTGCGATGGTAGAGTAGGTTTCTCCATGGTCGGCCGTTCTAATCTCATCTTCGACTAGAGATATAAGGTGTGAGCAATCAAAGGTGGATTCCTCATCTCAGATCATTAGAATTCCAAGAGTATTCTTTCTATTGTTAGGCTTACTTGCGGGAGGGATAGGCAAACGTCCATCTTCAATCATGTCTTGGAGAGCATGCTTTAGCCTATAACAGCTTTCTGTGTCGTGTCCTTTGCCCTTGTGATACTCACAATAAGCATTTTCATCCCACAATTTGGACTTCTTTTCTGGGTCAGGCGTAGGCCCTATTGGTTGGATTCTTCCTTGCTTCATCAACCTTTTCAGCACATTTGTACATGTGTCACCAATGTCAGTGAATTTTCTTGGTGTATTGTTTTTCTTGGATGACTCGACAAGGTTGACATCATCGGTCTTTCTAGTGGAACCGTAGGAATAACTTCCGGTTGATGTTGACCCATGATATCCGCGTCCTACCATTTTGGACAAGAGTCCTTTCCGAATATCGTCTTCGATTTTTGTACCTAATACTATTAAGTCTTTGAAAGACTTGATGTTTTGGTACCTCAAGTGATTTGCATAGACAGGCCTTAGATTTTCCACGAACTTTTCCACAAGAATGGCCTCGTCTGAACGCTCAAAGAGTCGGTGCTAGTCTTCCTCCACCTACTTAGGAAGTCGGTGAACCCTTCCTTTACATTTTGGGTAAGAACCCCTAGAGTACGCATGTTGACTTGAATTTCGGCATTATCAGCGTATTTCTTAGTGAACTCGATGGCCGCGTGATCCCAAGTTGAGATCTTCTTGTGGTCTAGAGAGTAGAACCATTGTTTGGGAATGGTGTCGAGAGATGAAAGAAAGATCCTTAAGAACATCTATGGCTTGATGCCCTTGATAGACATATAATCTTTGAAAGCACAATGTGGTTTAGAGGGTTTTCGTGCCCCTTGAATTTCGGGATGTCAGTCATGTTGAAGTTGGTTGGTGGTTGGGCAATTACTGCTTCATACTTTCGGCTATTTTCCCTGTAGTGTCATCCTCTTTAAGAAACATCAGTTGCTCTTCTAAGTATTGAAGACGCTTTTCAGCTTCGGTGAGGACTGGGGAAGAAACGTTTACGAAAGGTGGAGGAATGTCATGCAATGAGACGTTGGGAATAAGATCCTCTATGAGAGGGAGCCTAGTTTCTACGACCACTATGCGACTTTCGATCGTTTGGGAACGATCATAGGCAACATCTTGACTAGTGTGAAGACGGAGTAGTGATGTGACTCATATTTGAGCACATTTAGTCCCATAATTAACCTCGTTCCCATGCTTACTAGCACCTATTAGGGTCATTTCTTATCTTTAGTTTCCCATTTTGTATATTCTTTGAGGTTTTGTGTCCTTGGTAGAAGAGGATCGCTAACCTTGCATTTATGGAGCGAAATGGAGCTAAATGGATCGCATCTAATGACCAAGCATCGAAGCAGAGAACGACATTAGAGACCTAAGCAAATAAATAGGCAATGATGAAAAGATCCTTGCATCCCCAACACGATCCCCGCGGATTGTTAAGGAGCCAAATAAAAGAAGAACCTTGTGCCACGATCCGAGCAACTTAGGCTCAGGACGAGCATACCAGAGCACGATCCGAGCATCCCGACTGCCAGCCCGAGCAGATCTTCTTACAGGACAAGCCGTGCTTCAGGTGAGGACGAACGGATCCTGGGGGGAGTTGCAAGCACGATCCGCGCATGTCCCTTGGGAGTTGCAAATCCTCAAGTTTCTCTTAGGGTCTTATTAGTCATTTAAGCCCTTAGTAACCCTAATCCTTGTACTTAATTTTAGTATAAATACCCCATTGTACTACCTAGATTAGGAATCAACCGTTAATCAACTCTTAATATCATCTTAATTCTCTCTTAATTTAGTCTTAATTTAGTTGTAATACACTTCTCAATATCAATCACATCTTAATCTTTCCTTAATTTCTCAATTGTTCTTAGTTTTATTTGAGTATTTGGAAGATTATTTGGGTTTATTGGAGGATTGACAACCTTCCATTAATCATCAAGTACTTCTATTATTCTTTGCTTTATTATTTGGATCATCTCCATAGGTATAATCCCTTTTTACCCGTGTTTAATTATTGTTAATCACATAATTTATTCATCATGTTTTGCTTTGTTAGTATGATTGACAACCTTATTAGCATGTTAAACTTGATCATGAGTAAATAATAATTTAGCTAGGGTTAATGAGGAATTAGGGGAAACAAACATGGGGATTGATCTATGCTTAATCTAATATGTTTTCATAATTAAATTGCTTGCTTGTTGTGATTTCAACCTATGCACATGTTATGTTTGATGAAATACGAGCCTGTGAATCCTTGCATTATTTACCCATCTCTTATCTTTTCAATGAGGCTTGTAAGACATAAATCAACTCGAGCCTCATTAGACCATCCATAGAGTTGAATAGGAGTAGACTAAGTCGACTTGTAGGTGTTGTACAGTGTAGACGACTCGGCTTCGGGACCTAAATCTTCCTAGGGATTGTAAGATATACACTAACTCGATCACATCACAACAATAAGTGCTTGCATCTATTTAAGAACATGTTTGTATAATCTATTTCCATGAATCGCCTATGAACCCATGACACCCTAGTACTTCTAATCAATTGTTTACAAACCCCTTTATTTGCTTTACTTTGTTTTCATTAATTTACATTCATCTGGTTGATTAGTTTAGATTACATCTCATCTCAACCCAATTTGTGACACACTAAGACATAGCTACTTGCAATTGAAAATTCTACATCAATACCCTTCCCTTGGGATCCGACCTTTACTTTCCTCTTTACTAAGAGTAGTTTGTGAAGTTATAAATATTGTTTTGGTTGGTAGCTTTTGACGACGAGTATAAAAACCGAACCAAAAATTGCGCCGTTTCCGGGGATGGTGTTCAATTGATTTGATTTTCGTTAATTGTTTTTAGTTGTGTCTTTCTTTACCTTGGGGAAGTCAATCTCCTCAAGGTTGTGCTAATTGTTTTCTAGTTGTTTGATATTTTGCATGACTAGGAGATCACAAGGTAATTTATTACCATTGATTTCGAGATTGAAAGGACCTTAAGCAACAATAGAAGAGTTGCTAGAGGTACTTCAAGATTTGTAGGTATTGGAGAGATTGTGGACATTCAACCAAATAACATTAAGTTTGTCAACCCTTTTGCAAGAGAAGGAGAGGATAACCCAATTCAAAACCAACCACAAAATCAACCCACAATGCCTAAATTTTCATCATATTCCGTACCAACCGATGAGAACCTACCAAACAGTACTCCTACACCACCACATTTAACTGGTAATTTCATTGCCAGATTCGCATTCATACAATTAGTTGAGAGAAGTCAATTTGGAGGGATGCCTAGTGAAGACCCTCATTCACATATGGAGACTTTTTGTGACTATTGTGATGCAATTTCTCAAACCAGAGTTACTCAAGACCAAATCCGATGGGTATTATTTCCTTTTTCTTTGATCGGTACCGCAAAGCAACGGTTGAAGAGCCTAGACAAGGCTACCTTTGGTATTGATTCATGGAAGAAGTTAGCACTTGCCTTGTATAAGAAATTTTATCCTCCGGAGAAGACTAATATGTTGAGAGCTCAAATCACCGGGTTCAAACAAAGGGATGAGGAATCATTATATGAAGCATGGGAGAGATTTAAGGACACTTGTCATTCTTATCCACACCATGGACTTAGTGAGTGGTTCCTTGTGTAACAATTTTGGAACGGCCTATATGAAGACTCACGCAATGTCCTTAATATGGGATCCAATGGGATGTTTACCGAAGTTGATGATAATCAAACATGGGCCAAAATCGAAGAGATGGCGGTTCATAATTCCCAATATAGTAGGCCTCGAAAGGCCACAAGAGGGGGAAAGCATGAGGTAGATTCCATCACTCAATTGGGTGCTCAACTACGTGCTCATATCGACACCATCAATTTGAAGTTTGAGAAGGCCATGGCTAAGCTTGATGAAGCCTCCAAATCACCCAAACAACATGTCAATGCTATGATGGCATCATCCTTAATTCCAAGTGGAGTATGTGAAAGTTGTAGAACCTTGTGACATGATCAAAATGAATGTAGGGGAACAAATGAACAAGTTAATGCTTTCCAAGCATACAAGAGTGGCACCCCTTATTCCAACTACTATAATGAGAATACCAAATTTCATCCAAATCTTTCATACAAGAGCCAAAATGTTCAAAACCCTCAACCCACATACACCCCACCTCCAATAAGAAACCAAGCTCAAAGACCCTTTTTAAACCAAAGCCAAGGTTATCAAAATCAACCTTCCTACAACCAATAAAATGACCAAAGCTTTGATGTTAAAAAAGCGGTCCTCCAAATGCAAAAAAACCAACAAGAATTCTTCACCCAAATGCAAAAAGATAGCCAAGCTAAGGAAATCACTATCAACAACATTCTTGCCCACACCAAAATGTTAGAGACTCAAATGACGCAATTAGCATCTTCTAGCTCTCAAAGACAAAAGGGGCAATTACCGCCTCAAGGTAATCCCCCAAGACAAGAGACGGTTAGTGCCATCCATATGAGGAGTGGTACAAGATATGAGGAGCCGAAGAGGCCAATTGATGAATATATTGTAGATGCTAGTTACAAGCAAAGAGTTATGGAGAACTCTAAGGAGGTTGATCCTACTTCCAACAAACTTTCAAAGAAGAAGAATGAAGAGAAGGCTAAGGAAAAAGAGCATATTGTGATTAGACTTCCATTCCCAAGTCGCCAAGCTAAGCCTAAGCTTGATGAGCAACTTGGAAAGTTCATGGAAATTTTGACGAACTTAGAAGTCTCAATCCCATTCACGGAATTGATCAATCATGTTCAGGCTTATGCAAAGTACATGAAAGATATTATTACCAAGATGAAATCCATCCAAAAATTAGGGACTATTGCCTTTACCAAAGTGAGTAGTGCTATTATTCAAGGGAGTTCCCCCCCAAAGCTCAAAGATCCGGGAAGTTTTTCTATTACATGTACCATTGGCGACACTACAATCAACAAAGCATTATGTGACCTTGGAGCAAGTGTAAGTGTCATGCCATACTCGGTATGTAAGAGGCTAGGAATAGGAGAGCTCAAATGCACCAACATCACTCTTCAAATGGTGGATCGATCAACAAAGATACCTTTAGGGGTATGGGAGGATGTGCCCGTGAGAATTGGCAAATTCATCATCCCGGTAGACTTTGTTATTGTAGACATGGAGGAGGATTCCAACATTCTTATCATCTTAGGAAGACCTTTCTTGCATACCACCGGAGCGGTAATCGATGTGAAACATGGAGAGCTCACACTTGAAGTAGGGGATGAGACAATCACTTTCAATTTTGACAATACAATGAAAGCTCCTCGACTACATGAGCCATGCTTCATGGTCGATCACTATAGCCGTGCTTCATGGTCGATCACTATAGCCGAGAAAGTGATAGAAAGAAGTTAGAATTGTTAGAATTCACTAATCTCATTAATTTACATATTCATATATGTTCAAATCTATTTAATCATAAAATAAATTCTAGATCTTATGCATGCAAACATAAATAAGATAAGAGAAGAAATCATCAATCTTACTATATGATTTCGGATTAATGGGCACCAACAAATTCACCTATTTGTTAGTTCTTGAGCTTTCCTTAAAATTGATGAACAAAAGGTCCAAATAAGAACCTCTCCCAAAAGTGAATACCCAAGAAAACCTCTTAATAACTAATATTATTTTGTACTAGAAATAATACTAGTCTTACTATAAAATTGACACAAAAATATTTTGTATTTCCTCTTGAATATTTTCGGCCAAGAGGAGAGATTTTGTGAGTTTTATTTCTCTATGTTTTCACAAAATGGTAGAGAGAATATTTTCTTACACTAGAAAATATAAGTTAAAGTTGTGAATTAAAATGATAGATGAAAAACTCTATCATTTCTCTTGGAAAAACCGGTTGGAGGAGGGAAGGAGAGACCAATGCATGGTCTTGTGTTCTTCTCAAGACAAGACTAGGCATGCATGGCTAGTCATTAGGCTTTAATCATCATGTTTTCCACTTAAATAAAACCACAATATATATATTCCTTAAACTCCCTCCATTTTCGGCACATATAAATAAAATGGGTAGTCCATTTTATTTTGTCATTTGTCAATTGTGACATATGTGACATGTAACTTGACATGTGAAATTGTAATGTATTTTTAACATATTAAAAATCAACATACTCATAAAATATGTCATATACAAAATCGACTAGTAATTCGTAATTACTTGTACCAAACGGTTTAACAATTATAAATCACAACGTCTTGTATTTATAATAAATTATTCATTCAATTTCAATTTCAATTTCAATTTCAATTGTTTCGTAAACAAGAATTTTATCTAAGTAATAAAACAATTCGATTACTTAGACCGTATCTAATTTAATCGAATTACAGTAAGACACATTAACTTTACTCACAAAATCATCCGCCAATTTTAAGCAATTTAATTAACTCGTATCGGCATACGATTAATTAAATAATCAATTAAGAGTATTTCCCTATAGGTATGACCTAAGGGGATCAACTGATCACCACCTTCGCACGACAGTAATGTCAAACTCTAGTCAGCTAATCATTACCGATATGTGTGGACCAGTTGACTGTAAAAAAAAAATTACATCCCACATGTATTCTTAAAATGAGATTTAAACATGTGATCATCATGATCGACAGTTGTGATCGTATTATTGTCGGAGGACACTTATTCCAACAATATCCCACTTGTCCTCAACAAGTGTGCGTTACCAATTCTCTTGTCCTATTACTATCTCCCACTCAATGCAAGGTGTCTTTCAGGTCGTACTTGCAAGTGATCATATCGAGAGTGGTTTCCTCGATCTGGAGAATAACTTATTGACCGGAATTTTCTACCATAGAAACCTTCCGAGCGTGGCCACGCATTTCCAGTTCATTACTCCTCGAGTGGCCCTTAGATATTGTTTTAACCCTGACAAGGGGGTGGACGATTCCTATCGCACTTATTCCCTTCGACTAGCCACAACCATCATAACCCAAAATATGCCCATTTGACCCCATTTACAAAGGTCGTAGTAACACAAATCAAAGTTAATCTGAAACTGTGCCACCTTAGGCGAACAGTCTTTAGTCAAAAGAATCGACTCATTAGAATACTATAGTAGATCTCACCACGACCAGGCTATATAAATTTGCCAGAACTCTATAAGCGGTCATAAGGCCCGACAAAGTGTTACTAACAGTCTGCCTATGTGATCGACTAGTCATCTCACATGACTCTGTGGCACTTGAACTTGCCATCAATCGCATCACACTCTAGTCACTTCGAGACGTCACCTCATACAAGTGACTATGGGCAAATACCATGTTAATCCGGGTTCACTTTAACGGGGTTCATTATTGTCACCACAACCCGTTTGGATGTAACAAAGTATAAAAGGAGTTTTATAAAAAGTCGAACGACAAATGTGATTATCACATATGAATAGTCAATGCCTGATTAATATTTCATATTCTATAATCTATTTGATCTTGTATGTAGTTATTCATCTCAGTCCAATTGAAATGACATGACTCATCATGTTAAGCTTATGAAAAGGCTTTGGTTAGTAGGTTTTATCAACTTCTTGTACCTTACTCAAACTGACTACATACTCGTTTTCCTTTGTAATGTATGCATTTGCATTACAAAACTTTCTGAGTACGTGTTTAGATCCAATCTAGACATAGGCCCTCTAGCCTTAGAATAGCTCCCATTGTTTTCACAGTGTGCGGGACCTATCCCTCTCGCACATCTCATGATTGCAAGTGTACTCAATTTCCATTGTGAGCATCCTCATTGTTCTTTATTGCTTAGAACGATTCTAACAAATCCATTTCTTAAATAGCATAGCCACTATGGTTCCTTAACCATCTTTTGGTGTTTCGAATACGGTTTTTGTCCAAAACCTTATGCAATCTCAACAGTCATTAGTGTAAGCCCTTACACAAATTTGTGAATTTCAAAAACACTTAACTTTGCATCTTTAATGCTTCTTCAAGCACTTAAGAATAATCAATATGGATATTTGGTAACTATTACTTAAATTCGATTTGAAACAATTCATCATACTCAAAGTATATGAAGTGTTGTACATCATTACTCATTTAATTGATCCGGCAGCGGAAGCAAATGGAATCAATCAAATATGTTCAATTTGATTGAACTAGTCATGAATCTTATCAACATGAGACTTCTTATTTGACGCTAATTGTTGGGGTTGGTGTCCTTAACAGTTAGTGCAAGGACTTATAAACCTCTAAAAGGATCAAAGGGCATACTTTGGTATTATAATCAGTTGATCCACGTTTATCAATAACGGTTGGCTTGCTAGATAAGTTTGACGTTATTGTCATACAGATGGCGGTGATCAACTGGTCCCTAAAAGTCACACCTATAGGATACGTTCGAGAGATGTGACGGTATGAAAATACTGTCATATAGATGCCAAAATTGACTAACCAGTTAGTCCGAGTTATTTGACTAGTAATTAGTCAAATATGTGATGTTGAGATATTATATTTAATACGGATTAAATATCATGGGCTAAGGCGAATTAACCAGTTAATTCGTAAAATTAAATATACGTGATTTATATTTAATTAAATGTATATTAAAAATAATTATACAATACTTTTTTGTCGGACACGTATTAATAATTCATTAACTCGTATTATTAGGTGATGCCTTAATTTCCGATAACCGATAACAGTTTATAATATAAACCCGTCATATACATTTTAGCATTTGGTGAATCGGACCTCGAGCTAAAATTAAGAGGAAGTGGAAGCCCACTTCCCCATGCATGCATTCGGTCCGGCCGAACCAAACAAAAGGAGAGACTCCCTCTCCTTTTGACCTAGACAATTTCATTTACGAAAAAACTAGGGTTTTGAAGAGTATTCTTCTCGAAAAACCCGAGACCTCTCATCTCAACAAAACTCACATCAGTTCTCCCTATATTGCAAGGCAATCGGAGAACACTGTTCTAGCACAAGGGCATATCTCGGACAAAGTCTTGGGTGTAACGATTAGGAGGAAATCTGCTTTGATTTCTGTTCTTTACGCCGCAATTTAAAGGACTCGAGGTTATTTCTTGTTCCTTATCGTTTCTATTGTATTTATCGTTTTATGACTATAAATTGCATGTTTAAATTTACGTTATAGTCCTGCAATTTAAGGGTAGTATACGGATATTAACCTACAAGTGGTATCAGAGCGAGGCCACGTGAATTTTTCATGTGTTTTTCATAAAACGATCTTGAAACGATTTTGTTTTGTCTAAAAATCCGTGCTGCATCAGCATATTTTTCTCACGGCAGAAATTTTTAATTTGGTCATTGCGTTTTTATGAAACCGTGACATGTTTTACACGTTTTCATCATTTGGTTTTTGCATATTGTTGTTTTATACGGAGATTATAACAATATGTCATGTTTTGTAAATTGTCAAATTTGTTTTGATGCAATTTTGATCGAATTTGCAATTGTTTTTGTCTCGAAATTTGTTTTCACGAGGGTTTTGGTTTTTCCGGAGGTTTTCACCACTTTTGCATTCGATCGAGCGTATTTCTACTCGATCGAGTGCTGTTTTGTCTTGTTTTTGATCGATCGAGTCCCTATTGTACTCGATCGACCCTGTCTCAAAACCTTTTTGCTCGATCGAGTCCTTGCTGTACTCGATCGACCTGCTTTCAAAACCCCTCTGCTCGATCGAGTTGTCCTCGTACTCGATCGAGTAGTTTTGCTGATATAGGTACTCGATCGACCACCAGTTTAGTCGATCGAGCACCTCCTGATTAGCATACCTCTCGATCGACTTGCGCTTCGATCGATCGAGCCCTCCTGTCCCTCGATCGAGCACTTATGTCCCTGGATCGAGGGATTTCGTCTTTTACAGCATTGAAAATTTGTTTCTTTTGATTTAAATTTTCTTTTGGCTTCAATATGTACTTTATCCGGATATAGTACACTCGCTATGATTGTGAAACGGTTCACACACGTACCATTAAGTTATTTTAAATTGTATTTAAAGTAACGGATTATAATAGATTAAAATTAAATGATAGAAGCGGTTTTATCACTCGAATTTTAATCATTAAAAGGTGGTTTGGATAAATTTTAACATAATTACGGAATTATGTCACGAATGAATTTGTTTTTAGTTGATGCATTTTTATTTATCGTTTTGTTGAATGCCGTGAATGCTTTTTTTTTTTTTTACGTATTTAATTTTACAAGCGATTGTAACTTAGTGTGGCCTTAGTAGAACGTGTTACCGTAATGATGGAACACGGTCTTGGTTGTATTTTGAGATCTTGTATCTCCGTTTTGGATTTTTCACTTGTAATTACAGTTTTAATTAGAATGTAAATAGGTTTATATTTGTAATTTTAAATTGTAATTTTTGAGAAGACCAAAGATGGAGACCGGATGCTCACTCCCGCTACTTGGATCAAGATGGAACATCAAGACAAGCTTTTCGGGTCCAACGGTGGATTCCAAAGTTGTATTGTGTTCTTTTACTAGGATAGGCCACACTAGGAATTTTATTTACGTTTTTGCATTCCTTTATTTATTTTTTTTCCGCAACGATAATTTGCATCATATTCCGCCTAAAAACCAAACCACCTATAATTTATTGCATGAAAACTGACACATATAGAGGTCACGAGTTAGTTTTCATTGACATTCTCATGTCACACGTTTTAAGCCATCATCCAAATAAATTCATTCACGACAGACGCTAGTTATTCGTTCACTTAAAATGAATTATAATTTTGTTTGATGGGATCTTCCTCGTATAAACCAAAATTGAGAACGGTCTTTATAGGTCAAACTCCAATGAGTCCCTTCTTCGTCGGTAGGCATACTATGACCCCTTCTACGTCGGGTAAGTTGGAACCGATTGACCTATTTTATCTCAACACTATGGTCACTCGTACGATCCTGTGATCATGGTGGACTCTAGATAGGATTTACGGAAATCTATCGACCAAGAGTTCTTCCGGAAGAATTAGCTAAACAGTTGGCTTATCAATTTACTGAAATTGAGTCTTGGGATCACTTGTATCATTCTTGAGGGAGATCAATTATGCAAGTGTGAGAGTCTACATGTTTAAAATGAATTTTAAAATAGACTTAAATCACCTCGATGAGTTGCTTATTTCGTCTTGTTTTTCTTTCTTTTTCAGTGTAGATCACGTTTTAAACTGCTAAACATCAAATGGCTGGTTCAAGTGATAACCCAATGCCAAGTGCCACATTGGACCGTGAGTCCTGGCTTAGGATCTTCATGAGTCAGATGAATCAGTCCACTCGACTGAAGAATGACGGATCCAACTTCGCGGACTGGGAGGCAGCATTACGGAATGCTGCCGCTGCTGACGGAAAGCTCAAATATCTACTTGAGCCCATGCCGCCACACCCAGTTCCCACGGCTGGAGCTAACGAGATCGCTACTTATAACGATTTCGTCATAGAAGCGGGTGCGATTAAAAACGTGCTCATTTTTGCAATGGAACCCAATTTGCAGAAACGCTTCATAGCCCAAGGTGCAAACAAGATTTTCACCACGCTCACTAAGGAATTCTCGAAAGCACCGAGAATCGTGACCTATGAGCATACCACTCGCTTCTTTGATGCGAGACTCCAGAAGGGCCAACCGGTTAGCCCACACATTCTCAGCATGATTGAGAATGTCGAGAAACTGGAGACCTTTAACTGTAACATCAGCGAGAATATTGTTATCGACCGTATTCTTCACTCACTCCACGATGGTTATTCGCAATTCAGAGCGAATTACTATATGAATGATTTGAAGAAAACTCCCCATGAACTGCACTCCCTCCTCGTACAGACCGAGAAGGACATGAAGTGTAGTGGGAGCTCGAAACAGGATGTTCTCGTTGTGTCAAACAAAGGGAAAGGTAAGGGCAAAGCTCCGGCAAACCTAACGATGGTAAGGCGAAGTTTAAGAAGTCGGGTTCGGGGAAGAGTGGTCCTGGTGAGGCGAGCAACTCATCGGGCATGACAAAGAGCAAGAGTGAAAACATGGAATGCCATCATTGCCACAAGATCTGGCATTGGAGACGCACATGTCCTGTTTATCATGAGGACTTAAAGGCAGGTCGTGTCAAACCTGTTGGTATGTCTTCTCTCTCTTCTACTTTTATTCATATGATTGAGATTAACCACGCAAGTTACGGAACTTGGGTACTTGATACTGGTTGTGGTTCTCATCTGTGTAATCATGTGCAGGGGCTCCGAAACATCGAACCCCTCGTGAAGGGTGAGGTGGACCTGCGTGTTGGGAATGGAGCAAGAGTAGCTGCCATCTCCAAGGGGACATATGTGATCCAGCTTCCTAGCGGATTTGAGTTATCATTATATGATTGCTATTATGTACCCAGTCTTTCTAAAAACATTATTTCTGTTTCTGCGCTTGATAAACTTGGTTTTTCATTTGTAATAGAGAATAATTCTTGCATTTTCTCATTACACAATATGATTTATGGCAAGGCAGTCTCCATGAATGGAATTTATGTTTTAGATCAGACCAACGAAATATTACACGTAATGAATAAAAAGTTAAAGGTTGGTGACAAAGATCAAACGTATCTATGGCACTGCCGTATGGGACACATTAATGAGAAACGCGTAAAACAGCTCATCAAACATGGAGCTATCTCGGCTTTTGATTTTCAATCATTTGGCACGTGTGAATCATGTCTCATCGGTAAGATGACTCGGATTTCCTTCAAAGGTGTTGGAATGCGCGCTGCTGACCTATTAGGGCTCATACACACGGATGTATGTGGTCCTATGTCAATCACCGCACGAGAAGGCTATAGGTATTTCATCACTTTCACGGACGATTTGAGTAGATATGGCTATGTCTACTTAATGAAGCACAAAAGTGAATCCTTTGAGAAATTCAAGGAATACCAAAATAGGGTGCAGAACCTGTTGGGTAGAAAGATAATAACACTGCGTTCGGATCGTGGTGGCGGTATCTTTCTCACGAGTTTGATCAACACCGAAGGACTGTGGGATTGCCCTACGCTTAACTCCACCGAACACCTCGGTTGAATGGTGTGTCCGAACGGAGAAATCGAACACTACTTGATATGGTTCGATCCATGATGAGTCACACGGTTTTACCGATTCATTGTGGGGTTATGCTCTTATGTCGCCGCTCTAATACTTAACCAAGTCCGTCTAAAGTCATTGACAAGACTCCATATGAACTATGGAAGGGAACGGTCCCTAACTTGTCCTTTATACGGGTTTGGGGCTGCGAGGCTTATGTCAAGTGGAGACCTGAAGATAAGCTCGGCCCGCGATCGGTCAAGACATACTTTATAGGTTATCCTAAAGGATCACGTGGTCATTACTTTTATTCGCCAACCGAACAACGTGTTTTTGTTGCGGCTAGTGCGACATTCTTAGAGAAGGAATTTCTCGAGAATGCAAAGAGTGATAGAACCTTCGACCTGTCGGAGATTCCAGAACCAAACACCGAGCAACCATTGGAGGAACCAATTCCTTCAATCCCTATGCTGCGTGAATATTCTGAGGAACCTAGGAGGTCGGGAAGAGTCTCTATTCCTCCTGACAGATACATCGGTATGGTCGAGGAACATGACATAGATGACGTTCTACTCTTAACGAGTAGTGAACCCGCAACCTATAAAGGTGCCATGACAAGTTCTGACTCAAAGCTATGGCTTGAGGCCATGCAATCCGAGATGGACTCCATGTATGAGAACAACGTGTGGGATCTTGTTGACTTACCTGCTAAGGTCCGTCCCCTTCAATGCAAATGGCTTTACAAGATAAAGCATTCTGTGGAAGGTCAACAAGATATCTACAAAGCACGACTAGTTGCTAAAGGTTTCACCCAAGTGCCAGGTTTGCACTACGATGAGATTTTTGCACCCGTAGTTATCTTTGCGTTCCATTCGGATTATCTTAGCGATCGCCGCTTTTCATGACTATGAAATTTGGCAAATGGATGTGAAAACCGCCTTCTTAAACGGCTTTTTGGAGGAAGAGTTGTACATGGTACAACCCGAAGGTTTCATCGATCCTGAACATCCTAAGAAAGTGTGCAAGCTTAAGCGTTCCATTTATGGACTTAAGCAAGCATCAAGGAGTTGGAATCATCGCTTCGACCAAGTGATAAAAGACAATGGATTTACTCGATCGGTCGAGGAACCATGTCTATATATCAAGTCGAGTGGGAGCAAGATTGTCTTCCTAATATTGTATGTTGACGACATACTCCTGATTGGGAATGACATACCTCTCTTAACTTCGGTGAAAGTATGGTTGAAGAACCATTTCCAGATGAAAGATCTGGGAGAGGCACAGAGAATTCTAGGCATCCGTATCTATCGAGATAGACCACGACGGATGTTATCTCTCAGTCAGGAGTCTTACATAGACAAAGTCCTAGAGAGATTCAGTATGACTAACTCCAAGAAGGGGTTCCTTCCTATGGCTCCAGGGGGTGCATTTGAGCAAGTCTCGTGCACCAGAGACACCGGAAGAGATAGAGCGCATGACACGGATTCCTTATGCTTCGGCAATAGGATCAATCATGTATGCCATGATATGCACACGTCCGGGCGTGGCATATGCATTGAGTATGACAAGTCGATTCCAACAAAGAACCAGGTGAACCACATTGGTTGGTCAAAGAACATTCTTAAGTACCTACGGAGGACTAAAGATTGGGCTTTGACTTATGGAGGCGAACAAAAGCTATGCGCAACCGATTCTGCAGATGCTAGCTTCCAAACGGATCGTGATGACTCGAAATCTCGGTCAGATTCGTTTTTACTCTTAATGGCGCTGCAGATCACCGGAAGAGTTCAAACAAATCACATTACAAGAGATTCTACGACGAGTCCGAGTACTATGCCGCGTCTGAAGCAACAAAGGAAGCGATATGGATGCGTCAATTCTTACATGGGCTCTCCGTAGTGCCTAGTTCGAATGACCCGATCACCATCTATTGCGACAATAGTGGTGCCATCTTCCAAGCTAAGGAGCCAAAGTCTAGCAACAAATCTAGACATGTACAACGGAAAGCTCATCTAATCCGGGATTACGTGGAGCAAAAGGAAGTAGTGATAGAAAAGATTGCTACAGATGATAACATAGCAGATCCTCTCACTAAAGCATTACGACAAGATAAGCATGAAGGGCACGTAAATTCCATGGGAATCAAACGTGTTCCTGAGTTGTAGTACTCTTTTATGGATCAGATTCATTCTCCTTTGTACTCTATACGACATCATCGTTTTGATATTTTATATATATATATTTTGTCTTTCATGTGGAATTGTACGACAATTTTGAACACCACAAAGTGAACTGAACAAACATCATATCTTGTTAGTCCTTAATTGCCCACATGAGCTGATAACTCTGGCAATTATTCTGTGACGTTGGTTGATGGTGGGTTCAACGAACCATAAGTCAACAGGTTGACTGACCAATCACAGAGGCGATTTATACGGATATTTCGTAGGACACAATTGTGACATCGACGTGGAGTCCTAAATGTTTTATAACATTCGTTGCCCGGTCGTGGATAGGACTTCCATAGTGATCCTAAGAGTCGATTCTTAGACTATCGACTGTCTCTTGAGACTACGGCAGATTTTGGGTGACTTTGGTTTCTTTCTCACGGTCATCCGTAACAGGGGGCCAAGTAGTTTTTTTCTGGGTCATTTCATGCTGTGCTTAGATCGGAAGGAGTCGAGTTGAAGGAAATATTCAGCCTTTATCAGGTACTCGATATTTCTCGGGGCCACTCGAGGAGTCAGAATCGAAATGCATGGCCATGCTCGGATACGGATTCGTTTTATCACTTAAGTTACTCTCTAGTCGGGGAAACCACTCTAGATACAGATCGATTGTAAAATACGACCTTTGTGGATCCGGATCCGCAAATTGTTTTACATTGAGTGGGAGAAATTTTAAATGAATATGAGAATCGGTTATCGCACCTACACTTGTTCGGACAAGTGGGAGTTTGTTGGAGCTTGTGTCCTCCGGTTAGTGCGGATAACGTCATTGCACATACACTTGTACGGACAAGTGGGAGCTTGTTGGGGTTGGTGTCCTTAACAGTTAGTGCAAGGACTTATAAACCTCTAAAAGGATCAAAGGGCATACTTTGGTATTATAATCGTTGATCCACGTTTATCAATAACGGTTGGCTTGCTAGATAAGTTTGACGTTATTGTCATACGATGGCGGTGATCAACTGGTCCCTAAAAGTCACACCTATAGGATACATTCGAGAGATGTGACGGTATGAAAATACTTGTCATATAGATGCCAAAATTGACTAACCAATTAGTCCGAGTTATTTGACTAGTAATTAGTCAAATATGTGATGTTGAGATATTATATTTAATACGGATTAAATATCATGGGCTAAGGCGAATTAACCAGTTAATTCGTAAAATTAAATATACGTGATTTATATTTAATTAAATGTATATTAAAATAAATTATACAATACTTGTTTTTGTCGGACACGTATTAATAATTCAGTTAACTCGTATTATTAGCTGATGCCTTAATTTCCGATAACCGATAACAGTTTATAATATAAACCCGTCATATACATTTTAGCATTTGGTGAACTGGACCTCGAGCTAAAATTAAGAGGAAGTGGAAGCCCACTTCCCCATGCATGCATTCGGTCCGGCCGAACCAAACAAAAGGAGAGACTCCCTCTCCTTTTGACCTAGACAATTTCATTTACAGAAAAACTAGGGTTTTGAAGAGTATTCTTCTCTGAAAAACCTGAGATCTCTCATCTCAACAAAACTCACATCAGTTCTCCCTATATTGCAAGGCAATCGGAGAACACTGTTCTAGCACAAGGGCATATCTCGGACAAAGTCTTGGGTGTAACGATTAGGAGGAAATCTGCTTTGATTTCTGTTCTTTACGCCGCAATTTAAAGGACTCGAGGTTATTTCTTGTTCCTTATCGTTTCTATTGTATTTATCGTTTTATGACTATAAATTGCATGTTTAAATTTACGTTATAGTCCTGCAATTTAAGGGTAGTATACGGATATTAACCTACACTAATATCATGTGGATTTATCTACATAAATCTGGATATTAAAGATGTATTATATTACTCCAAGTCTTAAATCATTCCCAATGATCAACATGTCATCCACATATAAGACTAATTAAAATTTGCGTAACTCCCACTAAACTCCGTGTATAAACATAACTTCTCGACTTATCGAGAAAAGTTTTATAACATGATCAAAACATTGATTCCAACTCATTGATGTCCTACTTAAGACCCTCTCTTAAGTTTCACATTATCTTAGGATTGCAAGAATCTACAAAACTCAAGACATGTATTGAATACATTCCTTCTAATTTAAGAAGTAGGTTTTAGATTCACTTGCTATATGTATATCATTATAATGAAACACAATCTCTAAGAAGATCCAAATAAACTTAAGCATTTGAACTAGTGCAAAACCCTTTGCCACCAATCAAGCTTTGATATCTAATAATTCACTTGGAATTTATTTCGGATTTTCATGGCTCTAAGCCTTGTATTGAGTTGTGATTTAAACACTCTTATTTAAGTCATATGATCATTACTTTCCAGAAGTAACTTGAATCAAACAATTTCTTTGTAAGTTGCAAATTCTTTACTTTCTAAAAGTAACGCTAATTCACCATTTTCAACAAGTGATGACTTTAACCTCCTAGGTTTTTGAAAAAACAACGTCTTACACAAAACATCTCATGTAGCCAAGAAAGACCAGTTTATTGCGACATAACATTCTTTGTGGCTCTTAAATAATTTCTCACACTCTGTCTTCTAGAAATAAACTTGTATTCTAGAAAGACAGCTTCACGAGCCACAAACCCGTTGTACTCGTGATTATAATAAGGAAAAATGAGCATTTGTTTCTTTTGAAAACTTACAAACATGGTACCCTACCATTTCATATCTCATACGATTCGTTTTTTATTTAGTGGAAAAATAATTTAGACAAATGATAAAATCCCCAAAAGGATCAAGTAACTCAATAGTAACTTAATTGAAGTCCAAACCATATCGAATAGGGTTTGAATTCTTTATCCAACCACACATTATCCCATAATGCGTACTAAGAGAGATTAATTTGTGATACTATATCACATTTCCTTTGGCTTATATCAAAGTCTTCACTTTGATAATCACATCACGACTAAATCGTGATTTTTTGAACTCTTTGAACATCTTCAAAGATTTCTCTATTTACCTTATTAAGTGAACACATTAGCATCAACTTAAATCGTTGGTAAAAGAAAATGATCAACCTATTTTGGATCAATGATTTACATCTTCGATCTCCTTTTCAACCAAAAGGCACGAGACATCTTGCTTTGAATACAAGATACGCATATACCATAAGATTAACAATCTAATGGTTCCAAGAGTACTCGATAACTCTTTGCGTTCATCATTCCAGAATTTAAGGTTTAATCTTGGGTTACCAATTTGAGTCTTGCATCATCTACATGATATATCATTCTAGCTTGGTTTAGAATATAATCACCTTGATTTTGGGCTAGCCATAAATCAAATCGCGGTGTATTGGGTCACAAAAAGTGAAACCTCTTTTGTATCTTAACAAAATTATATTCTTATTTAGGGTCCATGTACTTAATATTCCTAATTAAGGTACAACTTTAAACCCAAAACTAGATTGAGTACACAATGACTCTATCTCTCGACATCATTGTTGCTAGTCGTCATATTCTAATCATCCTATGTATCAAATACAATGATGAAAACCACCACTGATTTCTAATATTGACGAAGTAGTACTAGCAAAATTTATGTCAATCAAATAAACAGTTAAAGAAGAAGGTCCCATTAGATGTCCCACAACTAACTTGTTGATTCTTCAATAATTTGGGGTAGTTTCCTTTCTAGCGTCCAACAATTAAGACAATGGAAACTTTATCGGTCGGGATTGATAGGTTTAGTATTGTTATTCTCAATAACGTGACTTTTAACATTACCAAGTATCAATTCCATTCTAATTTTACTTCTTTGAACCTCACGCTTTTCTTAACGGTTTAAGAGAATGCTCCTACTCATTTCAATGAATCATTGCTAAGAGAAGCAAAATTGAAATTCATGAAGACTACTCTTCATTCGTTTGTTTAGTCTTAAAACTTTCATTGAAGTGGTTGCGGTATTTTGGTCAATTTTGATTTCCAACAAATCTAGTTACAAAAATGATGTAACGTTTCAAAGTACTTAACTCAATTAAGCATATGAGAAACAATTTATTGTAAGTAGATATGTTAGTCAAGAGTCAAAATCCCTTTTGATCACAAATAACTTTTATCTATACTCTTCACAAGAGATCCTTACAATGGATAATACGAGGTTTTTAGAAGAAAATTTAAATTTTGTCTTTAGTTACCATGTTTAAATGGAGATTTGAATCAAAAATCGAAATGATATCGTATATGAATTTTGGTAAAGAAATAGAACAATATGATAACGGAATAGTGGAAAACTTAACATTTATCGTTCTATTAATACTTGTAAATAACAAGTAAAGCATTTACATAGTGACCTTTACCCAACTATGATAAATGATTCCAAGATCCAAATTCATATTAACTTGGGCATCGGTAAAGCCGAATACAACCCTCATCAATATAACTGGGTGGATTAACTCTTTAATCGATTCTACTTTTAGAACTCTTGGTCGATAAAATTACATTAATATTTATCTTTAGCCCGAAACACATCCGGTAACCGTCGAGAATACTTTCGTTGAGTTCAACCCAAATTTCGAATAAATGTGTCCATGATCCAAATTTACATCAACTTGGCATCGGTAAAGCCGAATACAGCCCTTATCTTTATAAATTCGGTGGATAGACATTTATCACCCACTTCCCCTACGTAACAAGGTTTGTACCTCGGTAGGGCCGAGTGCACTCCCTCACGAAATAGATTTTCATGGTTTCTACTTTTTGGTAAGGCTAAGTCTCAATTGTTTATTTAAGCGAGAGGTCATGTCAATTTATTATCTATCACGTTTTAAGTGAACTAAAGCGGTGAACTACGATAATTATAATTGACACGGTCGATAAACTCGATTTAAAATGCAGGTTTAGTTATGGTGATTTAGCGATGCATGCAACAAATAAATAAATTGCAAAGCATACAAATAAAATCCTAGTATGGCCTTCGTAAAATAGTAAATCTAATAGACTATTACAAATTCGGAAACCAACTCCTTTGGTCCCTTGAACTTCGGTCTTGGTACGCAGTTCAAGGAAACAGTTTCTTTGATGGATCGCCTTCTCTAATGGCACCGTCTTCAAGGAACTCCGGAATAAATAAATTACAAAATGATTTACATAATTTCCTATTATACATTTGTAATTAAAATAAAATAAATCTAATAAATTATAAAACGGTGATACGAGATCACAATAATTACAAATGAATCGATGTTCCCATACATTTCGGGTAATACCAATTAATACTAAGGCCATACTAAGTAAAATTACATAATTCAAAAATTACATAAAATTAAGATATGACAATCATAAATAAAATGCAGCATTGTAATATATATGAACATGCAAAATTTTATGCTAAATCGCATTTTAAGAGCCAATATCGTATATTAATCGGTTTTTACGGATTTACGTGATTTAACCTTTTAAAATCACAATAATTACATAAATTCATATTTATGTTCAAGTTAAATACCCTAACCATCTTAGGACTCAAAATTAGTCTCCACTAACATTTTGACAATAACTAAACTTGTTTTCTTAATATTGTTCATAAATGGACCTAAAAAACAAAATTATGTTATAAACTTCAAATTAAATTATAAAAATTTCAAATAAATTCGAAATTTGAAATTTAAACTCATGAACTTTCTGGAAAAATACCATGAGACTCATAATGTTCAAAACTTAGGTTAAAAATTTCGAAAATTTATTGTGATAAACAATGTTGCGGTTTATCGATTTTAACAATTATGACCATAAAAATATGAGAAAAATTATTTTTATCAACTTTTCACTTTTAGATCTGAAATATATGATAAAATGAAACATGTGACGTTTTTCCTTTAGTCATGAAGTATGTTTTAGCATTATTACTAATTATAGTCACTATTTATGTGATTTTTCATCAAAAATTCATAAATCACGCATAAAGACTTCATTATAGCCAAATATTTTACAGACATCTTGTAAAATTGCATTTGACAACATACTAAATTTGCATGACCAGAATCGAAATATAACTCATATTAACCTATTTACCCATTTAAATATGATTTTAACTTGAAAAATCCATATTTCGAGCAAAACAACTCATTTTATCATAAAAATGTACAGGCCATCAGTAGATAATATATGTGAAACCATATCAAAAAACCACTGAAAAATTCGAAGTTTAGCTATTTTTCGTCCAAAAATGACATTTTTATTATAAAAATCACATTTTAATGCCAATAATATACTCCCTCCTATTCTATATATTCTTCCCTATTTCCTAAAACGGATTATTCAGGTTTTCTTCCCCTTTCTTATTTTGGAAACTTTTACTCTTATTTTATTCATTTCTCTCTCATATCACCAAACCCCACCCAACTCTTTACCAATATTTTATTATTTTTCTTAATGTTTTGGCCCCACCATTTCTTATTTAACTCATAATTATTCATCTCTCTCTCCAACTACCAAACCCCACCCAACTTTTTACTCTTATTTTATTCTTCTCCTTAATTCTCGTGCCCACAAACAAGGGGAAGAATACATAGAATTGGAGGGAGTATAAAATAAACAATAAAATCCATAAATAAACCAAAATATCCCAAATACATTTTAGGACCAGAAACTTTAACATGCAAATAAATTTCGTGACATATCATAATAAGCACAAATTTACAAGTTTTGTTTGTTAATTAGATTAACTCGGAAAAGCAATAAACCGATTTGCATGCAAACACACTAAGGCTCATGATACCGCTTGTTAGAATTCACTAATCTCATTAATTTACATATTCATATATGTTCAAATCTATTTAGTCATAAAATAAATTCTATATCTTATGCATGCAAACATAAATAAGATAAGAGAAGAAATCATCAATCTTACTATATGATTTCGGATTAATGGGCACCAACAAATTCACCTATTTGTTAGTTCTTGAGCTTTCCTTGAAATGGATGAACAAAAGGTCCAAATTAGAACCTCTCCCAAAAGTGATTACCCAAGGAAACCTCTTAATAACTAATATTATTTTGTACTAGAAATAATACAAGTCTTACTATAAAATTGACACAAAAATATTTTGTATTTCCTCTTGAATATTTTCGGCCAAGAGGAGAGATTTTGTGAGTTTTATTTCTCTATGTTTTCACAAAATGGTAGAGAGAATTTTTTCTTACACTAGAAAATATAAGTTGAAGTTGTGAATTAAAATGATAGATGAAAAACTCTATCATTTCTCTTGGAAAAACCGGTTGGAGGAGGGAAGGAGAGATCAATGCATGGTCTTGTGTTCTTCTCAAGACAAGACTAGGCATGCATGGCTAGTCATTAGGCTTTAATCATCATGTTTTCCACTTAAATAAAAACACAATATATATACTCCTTAAACTCCCTCCATTTTCGGCACATATAAATAAAATGGGTAGTCTATTTTATTTTATCATTTGTCAATTGTGACATATGTGACATGTAACTTGACATGTGAAATTGTAATGTATTTTTAACATATTAAAAATCAATAACATACTCATAAAATATGTCATATACAAAATCGACTAGTAATTCGTAATTAACTGTACCAAAACGGTTTATCAATTATAAATCACAACGTCTTGTATTTATAATAAATTATTCATTCAATTTCAATTTCAATTGTTTCTTAAACAAGAATTTTATCTAAGTAATAAAACAATTCGATTACTTAGACCGTATCTAATTTAATCGAATTACAGTAAGACACGTTAACTTTACTCACAAAATCATCCGTCAATTTTAAGCAATTTAATTAACTCGTATCGGCATACGATTAATTAAATAATCAATTAAGAGTATTTCCCTATAGGTATGACCTAAGGGGATCAACTTATCACCACCGCCGCACAACAGTAATGTCAAACTCTAGTCAGGCAATCATTACCGATATGTGTGGACCAGTTGACTATAAAAAAAAATTACATCTCACATGTATTCTTAAAATGAGATTTAAACATATGATCATCATGATCGACAGTTGTTATCGCATTATTGTCGAAGGACACTTATTCCAACAACAATCTCTATGCAAAGATCAAGCCATGGGTAAAGAAACACCGCCCATATGGAAGAAGAAAGTGGATGACCTTCAAGTAGCTCTATTCGGAGAGCAAGGAATTTTCAACAACAATGAGAGCTTAAATAGCTCACCCATCATGACAAGTAATGAAGAAGGCCTCATTGGCCAAGATAATAAGAACGAAGAGTTGCTCTTGTCAACTCATGACATCATTGGGGAACAAGCTAGTGAAGTTTGCGGTCTATGGGACTATGAATTTAAAGGATTGGTCAATCCTTATATTGGAAATGCTATGACCTTAGACTAAGGCTTTGTTGATCTTTGTCATCACTTTGACTTGGAATGCAACAATGTGCAAAGGTCTACCCAAGACCTCTATCATGAAAATGAGTAAGCCTTCGACTACTTCTACAAGGTGTTGAGCAACATCAACAACACCTTGGCTTTGCCCCCTTGACATCTCATCCAAGAATGAGAGTTTGGTGGAGTCCTCCCTAAACCACCATTTGTAAATATTCTAACCCCCTAACTAGCATTTTATTTCCTTTATTGCATCTTTGTCATTTTTGGATTTGCATTTTTGTGCTTTGATCAAGATTTTTGACATGAGAGCAAGTGAGAGAGGTATTTTAACGTGTTTTGATGTGTAAGGTTTGACCAAAGTGTGGGGATGGTAAATGCCTAAGCTAACCAAGCCTTTGTAGTGCACCCGCAACAATTAACAAAACGAGAAGAAGAAAGAATGAGATGGGAAAAGGAATCCCCAAGGGCTGACCTGAGCTCGTGGGAGATGAAGAGGATCCGAGCGTCCCCAACATCAATCCGCGCGTCTTGACCTTAGGACGTGGGAGCTGGGATAGTTTAAACTGAAGAAAACGTCCTGTAAGGAAATCTGCGCAAGCCAGCTTCAATCCGCTAGTCCCCACCTTCAGGACGCTCGAGTTGTAGTAATCCGCGCATCCTAGCAGAAATCCACTCGAGCTGAGGAGGATCTGCGCGTCCTGGCACTGTTTTACAATTTCAGGAAATCCTGTAAGAGGATCCGCACGTCCCGTGAAGAATCCGAGCGTCCCATCCTGTTACTTAAGCAAAACACGGGACAACCTCTTCCCTCCCAATTTATTTCTAACTTTCAAAAACACAAACACACACCTTTTCTCCCACTTAAACCCTCAATCAACCCATTCAAAAACACCAATTTCTCAACAAAATTCACCACCATTCAAACAAAACTTGCTCAAAACAAGATTAAATCACTCCTTTATCAACAAAAGACTATCTAAACATCAAATTCCTCACAAATTGAATCAATTTTCTAGGGTTTGGGCAAAAATTCGAAAATCCTAAATTGATTGAGGAGTTGGTTGAAGTTTGAGGAAGCAAGGAACATTCAAGCAAAATCTTGGTTTGTTGATACCAATTTGAGAAGGAGAATACAATGGCAAGGACCAAAGGCGGAACCAAGGCACCCAAGACTCCAAATTTATCAAAGAGACGACAAGCTCTTCTTGCATCTACGGCTTTGGTAGTGACCCAGCCAAGGGTGGAAATCCAAGAAACCGCAACTCATATTAAGGAAGCTACCACACCTACTCCGGTTATAGAACAATTGCCAAATTTTCCGGAGGTAACTTTCTTAACCGATGCTCATAGGAATGCATTTTTATCCCTTGCTAAAAAGACTATTGTGGCTGCCAAGTTTATTTGTCCAGACACTTTGGAAAAATTGGGTGTGCTTGAGCGAACTAGAGCATTTTTCGAGTCCATGAGTTTGTTAACCCTCTTTGAAATGGAAGAATTGACTTACCCTTCATTGACCATGGAGTTCATAAGCTCCTTGAAGGTGTATAAGATAAAAACTCGAAATTATGTTGAATTCCGTCTTAAGAACAAGAGTAGAAGCATGACTAAGACCGATTTTAGTAAAGTGTTTGGTCTATTGAAATATGATCAGTTTGAGAAAAAGCCTTTGAAGTATGATGCCGCACCCCTTTGGAAAGCTATTACCGGTCGAAAATTTGATTCTTTCCGGGAGTGCCATGCTTTATATGTTCACCATCTGGGCATAAGAGTATGGAACAAGTTTGTGGGCAATACCTTGATTGCTAGAAAAGGCACCAACCACTTCACCGAACTTGATTTTGTCTACCTTGACTCCTTCATGAATATCAATGGAAAGTTCACCAAAAAGCACAACATTCTTCAACTATTGCTTGATCGGTAGCTTGAGATTGATAATGGGAAAGGTAGAGCAGCCTTCATTATAAACGGCGGCTTGGTAACAAGGCTAGCTAAGCACTTTAACCCGAATTTCAACAAAGATAACACCTACAAACAGGTTAAAGGGAACAACCTCCTTGATATGAGCACTATGATCAACAAATTCCATTGGGTCAAGAATGACAATCTTGACAACAAATATGATTGGCTCATCAAAGAAGCTAAGTCCTTTGTCTTGCCTAGCAAGATTTTCCGTATCTCCGCCCGTAGACCAAACTACCTATTGCCCGTCTCCAAGGAAGCCGAAGTGATAATTAAGCAAAATAGGGAACCAAATTCAAAGCCTTCCTCCTCCACCATTGTGAATCCACCCTATCCCTTTGCCTACCAAGAATTCAAACCAAGTGGCTCTAATGTCGTGGTAGGCAACGACTATTTGACCCAATTAACGCTAAAAATGCATAAAGAAGGTCACGATGATCGGGTGAATGCTTATCGTGCCCAATATCCACCCCTTCTACATCTAGCTAGGCAAGGACTTATTGATCCTTCATGTCCTTTGCCTAGTTGGGCGGATAAGGAGGTATTCTTCCCAAGTGCTTCTCAAGATGCCGAAATGGATAGTCGGGTGGGTAATGGAAAGGAGGTTATTTTTTTTTTGAAGACTGGGAAGGTATTGGTTCATGCCAAGAATAAGAAGAGCAAGGTTCAAGTTCCAATGATGATGATGAGAGTGGTGAATACTCCGGGTCAATGGAGGTGGATGATGAAGAAGATAATGAAGAAATTGATGATAATTCAGATGATGATGATGACGGCAATGATGCCGGTGATGAGGATGTCGCAATGAGCGAAAACTAAGGGTTGAAAAGGCTTATTGGAGGATACCACAAGTGCGGGGTTGATTACTTGACTTCAACCTATTCCATTGTGAGTTTTCTACACCTCCTTTAGCTTTGTCTCTATATCATGTTTTTAATCTTTATCTTGAGTATTTGTTTTGAGTCTTAGCAACATTTAATGGACTCCCACCTCGGTTCCATTGAGGTGTCACATTTTGTTCCCAATTGAAAAATCCAACATGACAATTAGGATTCATGCATTGCATACTAGCCTTGTGCATGAACTTCCCTATTTTTACACTAGAAATAGTGTCTTACTCGGTTTGGGGAAGTTCACTCACAAGGAATGCTAGTTAATTCAAATTAGCTCTCTGAACAATAGAAAGCATGCATCATATTGGATAGATTAGAATGCATCACTTATGTATATATGTCTAATTTTTTGCATATTAGTGTAGAAATCATGCATATTCATTTAGCTTGCATTGCATAATTTCCTATCATTTTGGCCATTGAGGACAATGCCCATACTATTGTGGGATGGAAAATTCTAACTTAACTTTTAAAATCAAAAATGATAAAAATTGAAAGACTTCGAAAAAACTCAAAAACATGTTCTTTTATTTCACAAAAATAAAAACAATAAAAATTTAAAAAATTTAAAAATCCAAAAACATGTCCATTCCTTTATAGTGTAGAATTGTATATTGTGTATATATGATGTGACCATAATTAGCGCATATTTAGCCCCCGAATTAGCCTTGTTCCAATTCTTTTTAGTGCATATTTGGGTCATTTATTATCTTTAGTTCTTTGTTTTGCATATTCTTTGAGATTTTGATCCCTTGGTAGGAAAGGAGTAAGAATCTTGCATTTTCATGGCAAAACGAGACTAAATTGATCGAATACAATGACCAAGCATCAAGGAGAGACAAGATTAGAAGGCCTTTGTACATATGATAGTAGATGAGCAATGTTGAGAAAGGATCCTTGAGTCCCCAAGGAAATCCCCAAGGAATTTATGAAGAAAAGGGAAGAAAAGAAGAAGAAGTCTTGCTGAGGCACAATCCGTGTGGATTGTCTACAATCCGGCCGTCCTTCACCTGCACAATCCGTGCGGTTTTCCACCAAGACGCTCGGATTCCATCACCACAATCCGCCCGGATTCTCTTGAATCCGCTCGGTTTCTATCGCCAGAATCCGCCCGGATTCCTCTACAGCGCGATTTCCTCTTCTCCAAGCTACGAAGAAAGAAGCCCTTCCTTCGGAAACTACCGGCTCCTCCCTGCTCAATCTAAAAAGTGTAATTACTAGTTTAGCCCTTAGTTAACCCTAATGCATCCCCCTAATTTCCACTATAAATACCCCATTAGTCTAATTAGAAGAGCATGTTCTTCTTATCAATATTTAGAGTAGTTAATATCAATCAAATCTCTCTTTAGTTTTGTAATCAACAATTAATCAAGTTCTAATACAAGTTTTATTTCTTTAATCTCTCTTTTGTTCATCCTTTATTTTGGGTAATTGAAGATTATTTGGGTTATTATTGGGAGATTAACAACCTCTCAATCAAGCATTAAAGTACTTCTTTTATCTTTGCTTTATTATTGGAATCATTAGTAGGTATAATTCTCTTAATCCCTTTTTAATTATTGTTAATTACTTTCATTTATTCATCATGTTTCATTTTGTTGGTATGATTGACAACCTTGCTAGCATGATCAACATGATAATGAGTGAGTAGTCTCTTAGCTAGGGTTAATGGGTGATTAGGGGAAACCAACATGGGGAATGATTCATGCTTAAATTAATATGCTTTCATGTTTTATTTGCTTGCTTGTGTTGATCTCAACTCATGCACATGTTATATTTGATGAAATGCTAAGCCTATGAATCCTTGCATTTACCACCATCTCCTATCTTTTCAATGAGACTTGTAAGACATAACCCAACTCGAGTCTCATTAGACCATGCATGTTGTTGAGTAGGGAAGATTAAGTCGACTTGTAGGTGTTGTACAATCTAATCGATTCGGCTCCGGGACCCAAACTTTCCTAGGATTGTAGGATATAACCCAACTCAATCCATCACAACAATAATTCCTTGCTTATAATTTGAGAACATGTTTGTATGATCAATTCCCATGATTCCCCTATGATCCCATGACACCCTAGTCCTTTTTAATAAAATGTTTGCACCCCTTTTAATTCATCTTGCTTGTTTGTTTTCATTGCTATTTTAGTTAGTGACCTTCTACATCAACCCAATTTGTGACACCCCTAAGACACCACTAGTTTCAATAGAAATCTCATTTCAATACCCGTCCCTTGGGAACCGACCTTTACTTGCCTCTTTACTAATTGCAGAGTTGTTTGTGAAGCTATAAATTGTGTTTTGATTCGGACGTGACCCAACGACCACACCTTTAATTGTGAACACGAAACGGACCGATCAAAAATGGCGCCGTTGTCGGGGACGGTGTTTACTTGATTTAGATTTCCTTTTTATTGTTATTAGTTGTGTCTTTCTTCGCCTTGGGGAAGTAAACCTCCTCAAGGTTTGTTCTAATTGTTTTCGAGTTGTTCGATATTTTGCATGTCTAGAAGGTCACAAGGTGATTTGTTACCTTTTGACCATGAAATCGGAAGAACCTTGACGAACAATAGGAGACTTGTTAGGAGGAATTTAAGAGGTATTAGTGAAGTTGTTCAACCAACTATTGAGTTCATCAACCCTTTCGCAATAGAAAGAGAGGAGAACCCATTACACAATACCGCACAAAATCAACCTACAATGCCTAAATTCTCGTCACACTCCGTATCCACCGAGGAGAACCTACCCAATGGTACTCCTACACCACAACATCTAACCGGGAATTTTATTGCCAAATCCGCCTTTATACAATTAGTCGAAAGGAGCCAATTTGGGGGGATGCCTAGTGAAGACCCTCATTCTCATATGGAAACCTTTTGCGACTATTGTGATGCAATCTCTCAAACCGGTGTGACTCAAGACCAAATTAGATGGGTCTTATTTCCTTTTTCTCTAATCGGCACCGCGAAACAATGGTTGAAGGGCCTTGACAAGGCCACTCTCGGAATAGATTCTTGGAAGAAGTTGGCTCTAGCTTTCTACAAAAAATTCTATCCACCGGAAAAGACTAACATGCTAAGAGCTCAAATTACGGGTTTTAAGCAAAGGGATGAAGAATCTTTGTATGAAGCTTGGGAGCGGTTCAAGGGAATTTTTCGCTCATGTCCTCACCATGGACTTAGCGAATGGTTTTTGGTACAACAATTTTGGAATGGTTTATATGAGGATTCAAGGAACATTCTCAACATGGGATCAAATGTAATGTTCACCGAAGTTGATGACAATCAAACATGGAACAAGATTGAGGAAATGGTTGTCCATAACTCACAATATAGTAGACCTCGCAAGGCTACTAGAGGAGGAAAGCATAAAGTGGACTCCGTTACTCAATTGGGTGCTCAACTTAGTGCTCATATTGACACAATCAATTTGAAGTTTGAAAAAGCTATGGCTAGACTTGAAGAAGTCTCAAAATCACCAAAGCATCATGTTAATGCCATGACGGCATCCTCATCAATCCCAAGTGGGATATGTGAGAATTGTGGAACTTTGGGACATGACTAAAGTGAATGTAGGGGAACAAATGAACAAGTGAATGCTTTCCAAGCATACAAGAGTGGTACCCCTTATTCCAACTATTACAATGAAAACACCAAATTCTATCCAAATCTCTCATACAAAAGCCAAAATGTTCAAAACCCTCAAACAACATACACTCCACCACCCATGAGAAACCAAAATCAAAGACCCTTTTACAATCAAAACCAAGGTTACCAAAATCAAAATCCATACAATCACCAGAATGACCAAGGTTTTGATGTCCAAAAAGCGGTCCTCCAAATGCAAAAGAATCAACAAGAATTTTTCACTCAAATGCAAAAAGATAGCCAAGCAAAGGAAACCACCATCAACAACATCCTAGCTTACACCAAGATGTTGGAAACCCAATTGACTCAACTAGCATCTTCAAGCTCACAAAGACAAAAGGGGCAATTACCACCTCAAAGTAATCCCCCAAGACAAGAAACGGTTAGTGCCATTCACTTGAGAAGTGGTACAATGTATGAAGCACCTAAGAAGCAAGTTGAGGATGAAGTTGTGGAAGCTAGTGATAAGGAAGAAATGGTGCAAAACTCCAAAGATGGAGAATCATCAAAAGAAGAAAGTTCAAAGAAAAATGAAGACAAGGTCAAGGAGAAGGAGCCCATTGTGATTAGACTTCCTTTTCCAAGTCGTCAAGCCAAGCCCAAATTTGATGATCAACTTGGAAAGTTCATGGAAATTGTGAAGAATTTGGAAGTCGCAATTCCTTTCACGGAATTAATAAATCACGTGCCGGCCTATGCGAAATACATGAAAGATATCCTCACAAAGAAGAAGTCAATCCGGAAACTTGAGACTATCGCCTTCACTAAGGTGAGTAGTGCAATACTTCAAGGGAGTTCACCTCCAAAACTAAAGGATCCGGGAAGCTTATCAATACCGTGTACCATTGGCGACACAACGATCAACAAAGCCTTATGTGATCTAGGGGCTAGTGTGAGTGTCATGTCGTACTTAGTGAGTAAAAGGTTGGGGATGGGAGAGCTTAAATGCACCAACATCACACTCCAAATGGCCGATAGATCGACGAAGACACCATTAGGGATATGGGAAGATGTCCCCGTGCGAATTGGGATGTTTTTCATCCCGGTGGACTTTGTCATTGTTGATATGGAGGAAGATTCCAACAATCCAATCATTCTAGGAAGACCTTTCCTACACACCGCGGGTGCGGTGATTGATGTGAAACATGGTGAGCTCACTCTAGAAGTGGGAGATGAAAGCATAACCTTTAATCTTGACAAGACTATGAGAGCTCCTCGTTTGCATGAACCATGTTTCATGATTGATCATTATAGCCGAAAGGATGAAAGGAAGAAATCGGAACTCCAATGGAAGAAGAAAATTGAAGATGCTCCATTCAAAGAGCAAGTGAATTATGACAAGGAGAGCTTGCAAAGCTCATCAAAATCAATCAAAGAAGAAGAGAATGGCCTCATTTGCCAAGAGAAGAATTTGGGAGAGTTGTCTCCATCAAATCAAGAGATTTTCAATGATCAACTTGATGAAGTTTGTGGTCTTTGGGACGACGAATTTGAAGGGATTTTTAATCCCTACATTGGTAATGCCATCGATCAAGACCAACAACAAGGGCCAAGGTCTATTGAAGACCTCTACCATGATAATGAACAAGCTTTTGATTACTTTTTCAAGGTGTTGAGCAACATCATCAACTCCTTGAACATGCCCCCTTGACATCTCATCAAGAATGAGAGTTTGGTGGAGTCCTCCCTAAACCACCACTTGTAAATATTTCTAACTCCCTAACTCGCATTTCAATTCTTGTATTGCATTTTTGTCATCTTTGGATTTTTATTTACTTTGATCAAGATAATCGTCATGTTTGAGAGAGAAGTGAGGGAGGGACTAATAATTTCAATTGATGTGTAGTGCTTTAGCTTAGTGTGGGGATGGCAATTGCCTAGGCTATCCATGCCTTAGTAGTGCCCCCACAATGAAGAACAAAAGATTCAAAGAAGAATAGAAGGTTGATAAGGGATATGCATCGTACACGAGTGGAACTGAATCCGGGTACAAAGGGGTAGAATCCGAGCGGATTCAAGAGAATCCGCCCGTCTTCCTACAATCCGAGCGTACTGGGTAGAAGACGCACGTCCCTATAAACTGAAATTTTGAAAGATTTTTTACTGTAAGAGAATCCGGGCGTCCTGAACAGCAATCCGCCCGTCTCTGAAAATCCGTCCGTCTTGGAAAGAAGACGCCCGTCTTCTCTGCTGAGGAAAACAAGAAATATTCCTGGACTGAAATCCGTCCGTCTTCTGAAGAATCTGCCCGTCCCATATCAAGCAAATCCGAGCGTCTTCTCTTGAATACGCCCGTCTTTAGGCGAGTTTTATAAAACCCAGAAAGTGCAGAATCCGCCCGTATTGGGCAGAAACCGCACGGATTGCCCCTGTAGTTCGAATTTTTTCGGTCTTTATAAAATCCCTCCCACCTTCATTCATTCATTCATTCATTCATAACACTACTTCAAAACATCAAAACCCTCATCCTCTCCATCACAAAAACAAAATCCCTCAACTACATTCACCAAAATCAAATCAAATCATCCTTCTAACAACAAATCAATCACTCCTTTTTCAATAAAAATCAAAACCAAGCACAAAATCTTCAACCTTTGAGTCGATTTTTGAATTCATAAAGGCAAAGCCTTTCACCTTTAAATCGATTTGGGTACAGTACAAATTGAAGATTTTTCTTTCTTTTCTTGGTTAAATCATCAATGGCAAGGACTAAGGGAGCAACAAAGGCAACAAAGGCACCAAAAACACTTTCACAAAGGCAAAAGGCTCTTCAAGCAAAGAAAGCATTGGCTATGGTGGTAGCAACGCCAAACTTGAAAGTGCAACAACAACAACAACCTTCTATGGGAGCAACAACATCTTCTACTCCGGAAATCGATCAACTTTTGCATTATCCGGAGGTAACATTTATTTCCAAAACCCATAGAGATACTTTTGCCAAGTTTGCTAGGAAATCACTTCAATCCACCAAATTTATTTGTGAAGACACCTTGGGAAAGTTGGGTGTCCTTGAGCAAACTAGAGCCTTTTTCAAAGCCATGGGGTTAGAGAAATTGTTTGAATCAAAAGAATTGACATACCCCTCTCTTACCTTGGAATTTTTGAGTTCTTTGAAAGTCACCAAAGTTGAGAGTAGGGAGAATCTCGAGTTTCGTCTAGCTAATGTTAGTAGACGCATTTCCTTTAGAGAATTGGGTGAAATTTTGGGTCTTACTGATGAACCGAGCTATTTTAAGAATTATGGAAAGTATGACCCCGACCCTCTTTGGGAGGCAATTTCCGGGAGGAAATTTGAGGACTTTCATGCGAGTCGTGCTCTTTTAGTCCACCATCCGGGCATAAGAGTATGGCACAAGGTCATAGGAAACACCATTATTGCAAGGAAAGATACCAACCATTTCACCAAACTTGATTTTATTCTTCTTGAATCGGCTTTGAACATTGGAAGAGTACACACCAAGCCTTTCAACTCTTTGAGGCTTTTGGTAGATAGATGGCTCAACATTGATTGTGGGAAGAAGGGCACTACCGTTATTGTCAATGGCGGCCTAGTCACTATCCTAGCTAAGTACTTTGATCCTAATTTCAACAAGGATAACAAGTATAAAGCAAAGGAGGGTGGTCATCTTGTTGATTTGCATACTATGATACACAAGTACAAGTGGGTTGCCCATAACCCTCTTGATACCAAGTATGGATGGCTCACTAGTGAAGCTAGATCGTTCACCTTGCCTTCAAAGATTTGTCGTCTAAGCGTCCACCGGACCAATTATCTACTTCGCCTTTCTAAAGAGGCCGAGTATATTATCCAACAATAAAAGGGTGAACTTGAAATGCCCTCCTCTTCCATTGTCATACCACCTTACCTCTTTGAGTATCAAGAATTTAAGCCGGAAGGAGTTGAAGCTAGAAATGATTATTTGACCCTTCTCATGCAAGCAATGCACAAGCAAGCCTTTGAGGATCGGAAAAATGCTTACTTGGCTCAATATCCACCCCTCCTACACTTAGCTAGGCAAGGACTACTTGATCCATCATGTCCTTTGCCTAGTTGGGCGGATAGAGAAGTCCTATTTCCGGGTGCATCTAGGGTCGTTTCGGGTGACAATGAGGTTGTTGGTAATGAAGAAGTTGATGATAACATTGATGAGGAAGCAAGTGAAGAAGGAGAAAAGGATGGTGAGCAAGATGATGAGCAAGGTGAAGAGGCAAATGAAGAGGGAAGTGGCATTGAGACCACTTCTATTGAGGAAAGTGATGATGGTGATGATATGATGGAAGATTAGCAAGCCTTGGAGGCTCCTACCCTCTCATGGTTTGTCTATTTCTCTCTTTGTTTTAATTATTTTCTTGATCATTGTTGGAGTAGTCCTAGCTGAAGGAAAATTAGATCTATATACTCAACATACTCATATATGTTTTTAAATTAATTTGTCATAAAATTAATAAAGGTCTTATGCATGCAAACTAATGAACAATATAAGGAAAAAAAAATAATTTTCTCACCATAAAAATCGGATTTATGGGCACAAGTGAGTTCACCTACTCACTTGTTCTTGAGCTCTCCAAATGGAAAAACAAGGACTCAAAGGTAGAATCCCTCCCAAAAGCATATACCCAAGGAATACATCTTAATAAACCAATACTATTTAGATCTAGTAATAATATTAGTTTTACCATAAAAATGACACAAAATAAATTGTATTTTGGCTCTTGAAAATTTCGGTCAAGAGGTGATGTTTTTGTGAGATTTTATTTCTCTAGAATTATCATAAATTGTAGAGAGTTTTTGGAGGATCTTCTTACACTAGAAAAAGATGGGAAGAATGAATAATGATGTTAAAGAGAAGAGCTCTCCTCTCTTTCTTGTGGGAGGCCGAAAAAGAGAGCATTGGGTAGTATGCCCAATGCCTTTTGTTTTTGCTCTTCTCAAAAGCTTAGGCTTGCAAGGCTAGTACTTAGATATCATTATTGTGTTTTCCACTCAAGATAAAAAACACAATACATATCTTACACTACCTCCTCATTTTCGGTTTTTAAGCATAAAATGGAGAATCCATTTTGTTTTGTAATTTGTCAAATTTGTCACATGTAACATGTTACATGACATGTCACAATGTAATGTATTTTTAACATATTAAAAATCAACATACTCATAAAATATGTCATTTACAAAATCGACTAGTAATTCGTAATTACTTGTACCAAAAATGTTTCCAAATTATAAACTACAACATTCTGTATTTATAATAATTTATTCATTCCGTTTCAATTGTTTCTTTAAACAATAATTTCATCTAAGTAATAAAATAATTCGATTACTTAGACCATGTCTCATTTAATCATATTTACAATAAGATACGTAAATTATACTCACAAAATCATCCGTCAATTTTAAGCAATTTAATTAACTCGTATCGGTATACGATTAATTAAATAATCAATTAAGAGTATTTCCCTATAGGTATGACCTAAGGGGATCAATCGATCACCACCGTCCGCACGACAGTAATGTCAAACTCTAGTTATCCAACCATTACCGATATGTGTGGACCAGTTGACTGTAAAATATTACATCCCATATGTATTCTTAAAATGACATTTAATAATGATATTTAAATCATGTGATCGCACTATTGTTGAGGACACATTTCCCAACAATCTCTCACTTGTCCTCGACAAGTGTGCGTCACCAATTCTCTTGTCCTATTACTATCTCCCACTCAATGCAAGGTGTCTTTCAGGTCGTACTTGGAAGTGATCATATCGAGAGTGGTTTCCTCGATCTGGAGAATAACTGATTGACCGGATTTATCCACTCTGGATACCTTCCGAGCGTGGCCACGCATTTCCAGTTCATTAATCCTCGAGTGGCTCTGAGATATTGTTTTAACCCTGACAAGGGGATGGACAATTCCTATCGCACTCATTCCCTTCGACTAGCCACAGCCATCATAACCCAAAATATGCCCATTTGACCCCATTTACGAAGGTCGTAGTAACACAAATCAAAGTTAATCTGAAACTGAGCCATCTTAGGTGAATAGTCTTTAGTCAAAAGAATCGACTCATTTGAATACTATAGTAGCTCTTGCCACGACCAGGCTATATAAATTGCCATAACTCTATAAGCGGTCATAAGGCCCGACAAAGTGTTCCTAACAATCTGCCTATGTGATCGACTAGTCATCTCATATGACTGTATGGCACTTGAACTTGCCATCAATCGTATCACACTCTAGTCACTTTGAGACGTCACCTCATATAAGTGACCATGGGCGAATACAATGCTAATCCGTGTTCACTTTAACGGGGTTCAATTGTCTCTACAACCCGTTTGGATGTAACAAAGTATAATAAAAGAGTTTTAAAGTAAAACTCGAACGATAAATGCGATTATCACATATGAATAGTCAATGCCTGATTACTTTCATGTTCTATAATCTAATTTGATCTTGTACGTAGTTGTTCATTTCAATTCAATTGAAATGACATGACTCATCATGTTTAGCCTTTGAGAAGGCTTTGGTTAGTAGGTTTTATCAATTTCTTGTACCTTACTCAACCTCACTACTTACTCGTTTTCCTTTGTAATGTATACATTTGCATCACAAAAATTTCTGAGTACGTGTCGAGATCCAATCAAGACATAGGCCTTCTATCCTTAGAACAGCTCCCACTGTTTTTGCAGTGTGCGGGACTCTTCCTTCTTGCACATCCCATGATTGCAAGTGTACTCAATTTCCGTTATAAATATCTCTCATTGTTCTTTATTGCCTAGAACGATTCTAGAAAATTTACTTCTTAATTAACATTGCCACAATGGTATCTTAACCATCCTAATGTGTTTTGATTATGGTTTTGTCGGAAACCATGCGCAATCTCAATTGTCAATTGTCACTTGTGTAACACCCTTACACAAAATTGCATCATAAACACTTTGCATCATAGCCTTAATGCTTCGCAGCACTTAAGGGTAATCTTTATAGCTTACTTGGTAAAGATTACTTAAATTCGATTTTGAAAACAGTTCATCATACTCAAAGCATATGAAGTGTTATACATCATTTCTTTTTAATTGATTCGGCAAATGGAAGCAAATGAAATCAATCAAATATATTCAATTTAATTGAACTAGTCATGAATCTTATCAACATAAGACTTCTTACTGACGCTAATATCATGTGGATTTATCTTCATAAATCCGGATATTCAAGATGTATTATAATACTCCAAAAGTCTTAAATCATTCTCAATGATCAATATGTCATCCACATATCGGACTAATTAAAATTCCGTAACTCCCACTAAACTCCATGTATAAACACAACTTCTCGACTTATCGAGAAATGTTTTATCACATGATCAAAATGTTGATTCCAACTCATTGATGTCCTACTTAAGATCCTCTCTTAAGTTTCACATTATCTTAGGATTGCAAGAATCTATAAAACTTATGACATGTATTGAATACATTCCTTCTATTGAAGAAGTGGGTTTTAGATTCACTTGCTGTGTATTTCATAACCTCATAATGAAACACAATCCCTAAGAAGATCCAAATAGACTTAAGTATTTCAATTAGTGCAAAACCCTTTGCAACTAATCTTGCTATGAAATATCTCTTTATTAGTGCAAAACCCTTTGTCACTAATCAAGCCTTTTATTTCGGATTTTCATGGCTCTAAGCCTTGTATTGAGTTGTGACTTAAACACTCTTATGTAAGTCCTTTGTCGATTATTTTCCAGAAGTAATCAACTTGAATCAAACAATTTCTTTTGTAAGTTATAAGCCCTTTACTTTCTTAAAAGTAGCATGAATTCACCATTTTTAACAAGTGACGAATTTAACCTCCTAGGTTTTGAAGAAACAACGTCTTACAAAAAACGTCTCATGTAGCCAAGAAAGACCAGTTTCTTGAGACATAACATTCTCTGTGGCATTCTTTGTGGCTCTTGAATAATTTCTCCCACTCTGTCTTCTAAAAATAAACTTGTATTTTAGAAAGACAGCTTCACGAGCCGCAAACCCGTCGTACTCGTGATAATTGAAGAGGGAAAAATGAGCATTTGTTTCTTGTGAAAACTTACAAACATGGTACCCTTACCATTTCATATCTCATATGATTCGATTTAGTGGAAAAATAATTTAGACAAAATGATAAAATCCCCAAAAGGATCAAGTAACTCAAAATAACTTGATCGAAGTCCAAACCTTATCGAATAGCGTTTGAATTCTTATACAATCATACATTATCCCATAATGCGTGTTAAGAGAGATTAATTTGTGATACTATATCACAATTCATTTGGCTTATATCAAAGTCTTCACTTTGATAATCCCATCACGACTAAATCGTGATTCCTTGAACTCTTTGAAACTTCTTCAAAGATTTTTTCTATTTACCTTATTAAGTGAACACATTAGCGTCAACTTAAATCGTTGGTAAAAGAGAATGATCAACCAATTATGGATCAATGATTTATAACCTCGATCTCCTTTTCAACCAAAAGGCACGAGACTTCTTGCTTTGAATACTAGATACGCATATACCATTAACAATCTAATGGTTTCAAGAGTTCTCGTTAACTCTTTGCGTTCATCATTCCAAAATTTTAAGGTTTAATCTTGGGTTACCAATTTGAGTCTTGCATCATCTTCATGATATATTATTCTAGTTTGGTTTAGAATATAATCACCTTGATGATGGGCTAGCCATACATCAAATCATGGTGTATAGGGTCACAAAAGTGAAACCTCTTTTGTATCTTTAACAAATTGTATTCTTATTTAGAGTTTATGTACTTAATAGTCACAATTAAGTACAACTCCAAACCCGAAAACTAGATTTAGTACACAATGACTCTATCTCTTGACTTCATTGTTGCTAGTCGTCATATTCTAATCATCCTATGTATCAAACAAATTGATGAAAACCACCACCGGTTTCTAATATTGACGAAGTAATACTAGCAAAATTTATGTTTAATCAAATAAACATTTAACGAAGAAGGTCCCATTAGATGTCCCACAACTAACTTGTTGATTCTTCAATAATTTGGGGTAGTTTCCTTTCTCGTGTCTAACATTTAAGACAATGGAAACTTTATTGGTCGGGATTGATAGATTTAGTATCGTCATTTCTTAATGACTTTACTTTTAACATTACCTTGTATCAATTCCATTATTATCTTTACTTCTTGAACCTCGTCCTCATCTTCACGGTTTAAGAGAATGCTCCCCCTCATTTCAATGAGTCTTTGCTTTGAGAAGCAAAATTGAATTCACGAAGATCACTCTTCATTTGTTCGTTTTAGTCTTAAAACTTTCATTGAAGTGGTTGCGCTATTTTAGTCAATTACGAATTCTGACAAAACTAATTACCAAAACAATTTATCGCTTCAAGGTACTTAATTCAATTAAGCATATGAAACATAGTCCATTGTAAGTAGAAGTGTTAGTCAAGAATCAAAAACCTGTTTGATAATGAATAACTTTAATCTATACTCTTTACAAGAGATCCTTAGCAATGGTTCGTTTGAGGTTTTAGAAGCAAATTCAAATTTTGACTTTAGTTACGATGTTTTAATGGAGATTCGTTATCAAAATCGAAATCATATCGTATATGAATTGTGGTAAAGAAATAGAACAATATAAAAAACGGAATAGTGGAAAACTTAACATTTATCGTTTTATTAATACTTGAAAAACAAGTATAGCATTTACATAGTGACCTCTACCCAACTATGATAAATGATTCCAAGACCCAAATTCATATTGACTTAGGCACGGTGGGGCCGATACATCCTTTATCAATATAACTCGGTGGATTAACGTTTAATCGATTCTACTTTTAGAACTCTTGGTCGATAATATTACATTAACATTTATCTTTAGCCCAAAACACATTCGACAAGGGCACGGTGGGGCCGATACATCCCTTATCAAACACTTTTGTTGAGTTCAATCCAAATTTCGAATAAATGTGTCCATGATCCAAACCCACATTAACTTGGGCACGGTGTGGCCGATACATCCCTTATCAACATGAATTCGGTGGATAGACATTTATCACCCACTTCCCCTACGTAACAAGGTTTGTACCCCGGTGGGGCCGAGCGCACTCCCTCGCGAAATAGGTTTTCATGGTTTCTACTATTTGGTAAGGCTATGTCTCAATTGATTGTTTTAGCGAGAGGTCATGTCAATTTATTATCTATCACGTTTTAAGTGAACTAAAGCGGTGAACTACGATAATTTTAATTGACACGGTCGATGAACTCGATAAAATAGGATGCATGTTTTAGTTATGGCGATTTAGCGATGCATGCGACATAAAATAAAATGCAAGCATAAAAATAAATAAATCCTAGTATGGCCTTTCCTAAAATAGAAAAACTATTTAACTATTACATATTCAGAAACCAACTCCATTGGTCCCTTGAACTTCGGTTGTGGCACGCATCTCGAGGTAACACTGTCTTTATGTATCGTCATTCTTGAAGAAATCCGTCTTTGGGAACTCCGGAATGAATAAAATTACATAATAAATTACATAATTTCCTATTATTCATTTGTAACTAAAATAAAATAAATCTATTAAATTACAAAACGGTGATACGAGATCACAATAAAATTACAACCGAATCGATATTCCCATACATTTCGGGCAATATCAATTAAAATCTAAGGCCATACTAAGTAAAAATTACATAATTCAAAATTACATAAATTAAAATTATGACAATCATAAAGAAAAATGCAGCATTATAATATGTATGAACATGCTCAATTTTATGCTAAATCGCCGTTAATTAGCCAATATCGTATATTACTCGGTTTTTACGGATTTGCGTGATTTTTACATTTTTATAATCACAAAAATACATAAACTCATATTTATGCATAAGTTAATTACCCTAAACTCTTAGGACTCAAAATTTAGTCTTCACTAATAATTTGACCATAATTAACCCATATTTTATAAAATTGTTCATAAATGGACCAAAAATTACAAAAATAAGCTATAAACTTCAAATAAATCACAAAATTTCAAATAAGTTCGAAATTTGAAATTTAAACTCATGAACATTCTGGAAAATTACCATGACACTCATAATGTTCAAAATCTTAGGTTAAAAATTTCGAAAATTTTCCGGAAAAACAATGTTGCGGTTTATCGATTTTTAATAAAATAATCATAAAAACATGGAAAAATTATATTCATTAACTTTTCAATTTTAGATCTGAAAAAGATAATAAAAAGCAACATTAGACGTTTTTCCTAAGTCATAGATTATGTTTTATTAATTTTTCACTAATAATGTCACTATTTATGCTATTTTTCTTCAAAAATCCATAAATCATGCAAAAAGACTTCTTTATAGCCAATTATTTTACACACATCTTTTAAAATTGCATGTGACAACATATTAATTTTCTATGACCAGATTCGAAATTTAACTCATATTAACCTATTTTTCACCTAAATCCGAATTTAATAATGAAAAATCCATTTTTCGAGCATAACAAGTCCAAAAATTATGAAAATTTACAGGTTATCTCAAAATAATATATGTGACAACATATCCAAAAATCAATGGAAAATTCGAAGTATAGCTAATTTTAGACCAAAAATGACATTTTTACTCATAAAATCATATTTAAATGCCATTATTGTAAAATATGAACAATAAAAATCCGTAAAATTAACCAAAATATCCTAAAACATTTTAGGACCAGAAATATTAACATGCATGGATTAATTTCGTGATATATCATAATAACACAAATTTTAAAAGTTTTATATGTTATTCTTATAACTCGGAAAAACTTTTAACCGATTTGCATGCAAACAACCGTGGCTCTTGATACCGATTGAAGGAAAAGTAGATCTATATACTCAACATACTCATATATGTTTTTAAATTAATTTGTCATAAAATTAATAAAGGTCTTATGCATGCAAACTAATGAACAATATAAGGAAAAAAAAAATAATTTTCTCACCATAAAAATCGGATTTATGGGCACAAGTGAGTTCACCTACTCACTTGTTCTTGAGGTCTCGAAATGGAAGAACAAGGACTCAAAGGTAGAATCCCTCCCAAAAGCATATACCCAAGGAATACATCTTAATAAACCAATACTATTTAGATCTAGTAATAATATTAGTTTTACCATAAAAATGACACAAAATAAATTGTATTTTGGCTCTTGAAAATTTCGGTCAAGAGGTGATGTTTTTGTGAGATTTTATTTCTCTAGAATTATCATAAATTGTAGAGAGTTTTTGGAGGATCTTCTTACACTAGAAAAAGATGGGAAGAATGAATAATGATGTTAAAGAGAAGAGCTCTCCTCTCTTTCTTGTGGGAGGCCGAAATAGAGAGCATTGGGTAGTATGCCCAATGCCTTTTGTTTTTGCTCTTCTCAAAAACTTAGGCTTGCAAGGCTAGTACTTAGATATCATGATTGTGTTTTCCACTCAAGATAAAAAACACAATACATATCTTACACTACCTCCTCATTTTCGGTTTTTAAGCATAAAATGGAGAATCCATTTTATTTTGTAATTTGTCAAATTTGTCACATGTAACATGTTACATGACATGTCACAATGTAATGTATTTTTAACATATTAAAAATCAACATACTCATAAAATATGTCATTTACAAAATCGACTAGTAATTCGTAATTACTTGTACCAAAAATGTTTCCAAATTATAAACTACAACATTCTGTATTTATAATAATTTATTCATTCCGTTTCAATTGTTTCTTTAAACAATAATTTTATCTAAGTAATAAAATAATTCGATTACTTAGATCGTGTCTCATTTAATCATATTTACAATAAGATACGTAAATTATACTCACAAAATCATCCGTCAATTTTAAGCAATTTAATTAACTCGTATCGGTATACGATTAATTAAATAATCAATTAAGAGTATTTCCCTATAGGTATGACCTAAGGGGATCAACTGATCACCACCGTCGCACGACAGTAATGTCAAACTCTAGTCAGCCAACCATTACCGATATGTGTGGACCAGTTGACTGTAAAATATTACATCCCATATGTATTCTTAAAATGAGATTTAATAATGATATTTAAATCATGTGATCGCACTATTGTTGAGGACACATTTCCCAACACTAGCACCATAGAGGACTCACACCTCGGTACCATTGAGGTGTTCTCATTTTATTGTTCCCATTTTCAAAATCCAAAATGACAAATTAGTTTCATGCATTGCATAGTGTGTGCATGAACTACACCCATCCTTGGATATTAGCAATAGTGTCTCACTCGGTTTGGGGAAGTTAATGCATACACAACGGGAGGTAATCTAAATTATCCTCTCCGTCATAACAAAAACAATGCATCATGTAGTGTAGCTTAGTGTTGATTGCATTTAGTGTAGAAATCATGCATCATCTTTGCATAATTTACATCATTTTGGCCATTGAGGACAATGCCCATATTAGTGTGGGGATGGGAATTCTAACATTTAACTCTTATTCAAAAAATCCAAAAAATTGAAAAAGTTCGAAAATCATAAAAATTTGAAAATTGAAAAACCCAAAAACATGTTTATTTCCTTTTGTAGTCTTGTATATATTGTTTTGTATATATTGTGTTTGTTCTATCCTTGTTCACATTGATTGACTACGCCACATCCGAGACATGAGGATATTGAAGACCGCATGATATGATCTTTCCAATCTCCTTTTTCCTCTTTATGTTAATGACTATGTGGCTTTATTTTGATTGATGCGGTATAACAATGTGAACTTAGGACTTGCATTTAGTTTATATGTCATATTAGTTGATAGAATCACTTGCATTAGGATGTTTATATTAGTTACATCATGGCATGTAGTTGCATGTTAGAAATGTTTTGAAAAACGCCTAATTAGGAACTTTGACAAGAGCAACTAAGCCATTACAAATACTTGTTCAACTTAAGACTTTGCCTACTAGAATGGTTGTAAAACACCCTAGATAGTGTCATACTAGTATCTTTTGACCCATGACCCAAGGCCTAGTCAAGGGTTTGCATGTGAGTCACCTATCCAACCCCGGGATGCGATGTGGACTTGGTTAACTTGTCTAGGTGACCTTGATTGACCTTGTGGTAAGGCAACCCAAAAATATTTTCTATCGATAAGCTTGAAGTGCTCATTTCAAGGAATTTTGTCATGTGGAAGTAATTTAATGCCAAGGAAACCTCAAATGTTATGAATTGTTGAATGTTGAGAAATTTAAATTGTTTTGATGGAGGCGTACCACTTCGATGTGCTTTGGTGCGGGATCCATTGAATTGGGCCCCATACGGTTGTGAATTCGGCCGCCCAGAGACAGAGTGACTATCACCCCGAAAAGCTATTGTCTAGAGGTTAACCGGTTGCCTAATAAGCGATTGGCGAAAGCAAAGGACACTAGCCCGGAAGGGATAAACCCCATCTTAAATTTTTGAAATGTGAAAGTGAAATGAGGACAATTTTGAATACTAGTCATATCCACCGCTGTGTATAAAGATTTGAGAATTTCATTCCCAAAAAGCCTTTTTGTCAAGCCACTTTGTCGAGCTTGGGACAATCCATGACCTTTACTTTTGTAGAGAATTCGAGACTTGTCATGTCATATGCTACTAGCATCATAGGGATCATCATTCCACCACCATCCGATCGCTCTTGACGAAAGCATTTGGAAATTGAGGACGAAAGTAATCTAGTTTAACACCATTTGGAGGTGATTTAGTGCCATCCTCTTAGCCTTAGTAATTTGTTGAACTAGTATTTGTGAAGGATTACATGCTCTTAAATTTGTTCCTCTTTAGTGCCTCCGCCACTTGATGAGGAAGTGGCTATTCTTTTGTAGATGCATCCATTATGTGATTTTGTGTGCTTAATGTTTGGATGTGTCGCCATTTTGGCAAGACCCACCTTGCCTTGCAAGAAGGCATCCTACCTCATGGTTGTCTTGTTGTGAGTTCAAGGGGCGGAGTGAGACCCGCTAATTGTCTCATATCGGCTATGTTATTAAGTTAGTTTAAATAATGGTCCTAGTCTTTGTCACCTCTTTACTCGGGACGAGCAAAGGTTCGGTTTGGGGATATTTGATGTGACCATAATTAGGGCATATTTAGCCCCCGAATTAGCCTTGTTCCCATGCTTTTTAGTGCATATTTTGGTCATTTATTATCTTTAGTTCTTTGTTTTGCATATTCTTTGAGATTTTGATCCCTTGGTAGAAAAGGAGTAAGAATCTTGCATTTTCATGGCAAAACGAGACTAAATTGATCGAATTCAATGACCAAGCATCAAGGAGAGACAAGATTAGAAGGCCTTTGTACATATGATAGTAGATGAGCAATGTTGAGAAAGGATCCTTGAGTCCCCAAGGAAATCCCCAAGGAATTTATGAAGAAAAGGGAAGAAAAGAAGAAGAAGTCTTGCTGAGGCACAATCCGTGCGGATTGTCTACAATCCGGCCGTCCTTCACCTGCACAATCCGTGCGGTTTTCCACCAAGACGCTCGGATTCCATCACCACAATCCGCCCGGATTCTCTTGAATCCGCTCGATTTCTATCGCCAGAATCCGCCCGTCCCAACCCTAATCCGCCCGGATTCCTCTACAGCGCGATTTCCTCTTCTCCAAGCTACGAACAAAGAAGCCCTTCCTTCGGAAAATACCGGCTCCTCCCTTCTCAATCTAAAAAGTGTAATTACTAGTTTAGCCCTTAGTTAACCCTAATGTATCCCCCAAATTTCCACTATAAATACCCCATTAGTATAATTAGAAGAGCATGTTCTTCTTATCAATATTTAGAGTAGTTAATATCAATCAAATCTCTCTTTAGTTTTGTAATCAACAATTAATCAAGTTCTAATACAAGTTTTATTTCCTTAATCTCTCTTTTGTTCATCCTTTATTTTGGGTAATTGAAGATTATTTGGGTTATTATTGGGAGATTAACAACCTCTCAATCAAGCATTCAAGTACTTCTTTTATCTTTGCTTTATTATTGGAATCATTAGTAGGTATAATTCTCTTAATCCCTTTTTAATTATTGTTAATTACTTTCATTTATTCATCATGTTTCATTTTGTTGGTATGATTGACAACCTTGCTAGCATGATCAACATGATAATGAGTGAGTAGTCTCTTAGCTAGGGTTAATGGGTGATTAGGGGAAACCAACATGGGGAATGATTCATGCTTAAATTAATATGCTTTGATGTTTTATTTGCTTGCTTGTTTTGATCTCAACTCATGCACATGTTATATTTGATGAAATGCTAAGCCTATGAATCCTTGCATTTACCACCATCTCCTATCTTTTCAATGAGACTTGTAAGACATAACCCAACTCGAGTCTCATTAGACCATGCATGTTGTTGAGTAGGGAAGATTAAGTCGACTTGTAGGTGTTGTACAATCTAATCGATTCGGCTCCGGGACCCAAACTTTCCTATGATTGTAAGATATAGCCTAACTCAATCCATCACAACAATAATTGCTTGCTTATAATTTGAGAACATGTTTGTATGATCAATTCCCATGATTCCCCTATGATCCCATGACACACTAGTGCTTTTTAATCAATTGTTTGCACCCCTTTTAATTCATCTTGCTTGTTTGTTTTCATTGCTATTTTAGTTAGTGACCTTCTACATCAACCCAATTTGTGACACCCCTAAGACACCACTAGTTTCAATAGAAATCTCATTTCAATACCCGTCCCTTGGGATCCGACCTTTACTTGCCTCTTTACTAATTGTAGAGTTGTTTGTGAAGCTATAAATTGTGTTTTGATTCGGACGTGACCCAACGACCACACCTTTAATTGTGAACACGAAACGGACCGATTAATATACTTGTGTTTGTTTATCCTCTTATCACAATGGATCGACTACGCCACATCTGAGACATGAGGAATATGAAGACCGCATGGTATGATCTATCTAAATTTCCTTTTTCCTCTCTATGTTAATGGTTATGTGGCTTTATTTTGGTTGATGCAGTACAAACCAATGTGATCTTAGGAGTTGCATGTAGTTTATATGGCATATTAGTTGATAGAAGCATATGCATTAGGTTGTATAAATGTTAGTTGCATCATGGCATGTAGTTGCATTTTAGGAAAATTTTTGTGAAAACATATTTTTGGGAAACTTGACAAGTGTATATAAGGCCCTTGTAGATACTTTTTCTCCTTGTGACTTTGCTCATTAGAATACTTCCAAAACACCCTAGGATGTGTCATGTTAGTATCCTTTGACCCATGGACTAAGGCCTAGCCAAGAGTACCTTGTGATGTGATGAATCCTTGGCTACCGTTTATTCCGAGGTGACCCTTTCATCCATGCAACCATCTTCCACTTCTATTATCATTTTTGTCAACAAAAAGGGAATGGGCACAAAAACCTCAATTTTAGTTCAAGTACCAAAATGAAAATCAAGAAGTTTGCAAATTGCATCAAAGAAAAGAGGAGTACAAAAATAAGAACTCCTATTCTTCAAATAAAAGCACCCATGTTACAAAGTGGGGTGAATTTGAAAATGTTCAAAAAATGCAAAAGTTGAAAATTGCCAAGCATCAAATTGCCAAACATCAAAGAGATAGCAAAGAAAATTGTTCTCAAAAATGTCAAATGCCACAAGAAATTGGGGAGAATAACAAAACCAAAAGCAAACTCCCATTATGAAACTCAAAAGCATATTGATCCCACTTTTGTGCGTGGAAGAGAGGGGACGACCCTTCTTTTTGTCTAGGCAAGAAGGGGAATTCCGCGATCCTACTATGTTTCTAACATCATAGGGAGACTACTCTTGATAAAAGCATTTAGCAATTGAGGACAAGGGTACCCTAGCTTGACACAAGTTGGAGGTAATTTGTTGGTATCCTCCTAGGCTTAGTAACTTGAAGAAACCATATCTATAATGGAGTGTGTACCCTTAGATTGCTTCCCTTCTATATAATTTCCGCCACTTAGATGAGGAAAATGGCTATTCATTTTTGTAGATGCATCCATTACTTGTTTTGTGTGCTTAATGATTGGATGTATCGCCATTTTGGCAATCCCCACCTTGCCTTGCAAGAAGGCACCCTACCTCTTGGATGTCTTATTGTGAGTTGAAGGGGCGGAGTGAGACCCGCTAATAGTCTCATATCGGCTATATTAGTAGGTTAGTTTAAATAAAGGTCATAGTTTTAGTCACCTCTTTACTCGGGACGAGCAAAGGTTCGGTTTGGGGATGTTTGATGTGACTCATAATTGAGCACATTTAGTCCCCGAATTAACCTTGTTCCCATGATTTCTAGCACCGATTAGGGTCATTTCTTTACTTTAGTTTACATTTTGCATATTATTTGAGGTTTTGTGCCCTTGGTCGGAGAGGATCGCTAACCTTGCATTTATGGAGCGAAATGGAGCTAAATGGATCGCATCTAATGACCAAGCATTGAAGAGGAGACCGGCACTAGAGACCTAAGCAAATAAATAAAGTGAAATGGGCAATGATGAAAATATCCTTGCATCCCCAACACGATCCCCGCGGATTGTTAAGGATCCAAACAAGAGAAGAACCCAGTGCCACGATCCGAGGGGCTTGGGCTTAGGACAAGTGTACCAGAGCACGATCCGAGCGTCCCGACTGCCAGCCCGAGCGGATCTTCTTATAGGACAAGCCGTGCTTCAGGTGAGGACGAGCAGATCCTGATGGGAGTTGCTAGCACGATCCGCGCATGTCCCTCGGGAGTTGCAAATCCTCAAGTTTCTCTTAGGGTCTTATTAGTTATTTAAGCCCTTAGTACCCCTAATCCTTGTACTTAATTTTATTATAAATACCCCATTGTACTACCTAGATTAGAAATCAACCCTTAATCAAGTCTTAATATCATCTTAATTCTCTCTTAATTTAGTCTTAATTTAGTTGTAGTACACTTCTCAATATCAATCACATCTTAAGTGTAACACCCCCATTTATTTAGGAGCCTTTAGCAAGACATTCTCAATAAATTGGACTGTTACCATCTCGGTTGCCCGAGGTAAATGATACAGATTTAAAACAAACCAAAGTACTTTAATAACTTTAACTGAAATAATGGTTTTATTACATTGCCAACCGATTAAATATAAACCTTAACATTAAAATTTACTACGCAGCGGAAATTACATAAATAAAGTTGTATAAGTCAACTAAGTGATCTAGACAGCAACTACGGTCCAAGTCGAGCTCACATCCCAATGCTCCCAAGTCAGCTAATCTTTAGTACTTGTCAAATCTGCTCCCCATTATGGTCCATCACAGGTGTTCACGAATACACAGTCAACCACGTGGTTGAGTAGGATAAAATACATTAAAACAACCAATCTCTCACAATTGTCAATATTCCAATCTCAACTGCTCACATGTCATATATCGACATCAACCATCCACGTTATCCACCAGAGACTAAGCCTGGGGCCTTCCAATTATTCACACACGTTATCCACCAGAGACTAAGCCTGGGGCAGTCCAATCACCACTCACGTTATCCACCAGAGACTAAGCCTGGGGCAGTCCAATTCTCATAAACCATTCCACAATATAATCGTATAAAATATAGAAAACTCCAACAATTAACAAAGTTAATCACTCAGTTAGCTTAATTAAATAAGCAATCATACACCAATCATCCTTTCAATACATTCACGTATTAAACACGCAAACCAGATATAGTTGAGTAGATTATCCTACCTTTTCAGCAATACTCCAATTTACGCAATCAACTAAAATATTCTTCAGTAAACCCGTCTCACAAATCCGTCACCTAAACAATTATAAGAATAATAATTATAATTACTAATTACTAAACTCTTATAATTAATTAACTAATTATAATTATTTATATTTCATTAGTTATAAATTATACAATTACGCTAATTAAAACCCCGTCTTACCCGTCGAACAACCTATTAAGGTCACCCACACACATAATATAAATTATTAACAACCTTTATTATTTAAAACTATAACTAATTATAACCATCATCTTCATCGATTTATCTATCATTATAATCAAACTCATACAACCCGTTTCAAACTTTGTTAAACCGTGTTACACTTGCCCCCCCCCCCCCAAACAGCCTTTGTTTCACGGTCTAACCACCACCATCACCACCCCTCTTCACCACCTACTCAACCAACCACAGCCACGGTCCATACAGCCCTAACCACCGCCACCCACACCTCCATACATGGTTCCAAACTAACGCCCTAACTGCTACTTCCACGAACATACCAATTACCAAAAACCCGACATCGTCAACCATTGCGTATAAAGCTCCCTGCCAACACTACCACAGCCAAAGGAAGGGTTCTCCCCTCCTGCTGACAGTACTTGGGTTTGGAAGAGCATCTGCAAAGTGAAAGAGAAGCTAAAGGAAGGGTTTGTGAATGGCAGCTGGGATCACCACCCTAAAGGATATACTATTCGAAGTGGATATGACTGGTTATGCTCGAACGCAAAGCGGAGACTGGGTCACTGTGGTTTGGAACAATTGGAATGTCCCTAAGCATTCCATTGTTACTTGGTTGATGATGCATAATGGGATGAATGTCAAGGAAAAACTGTTCAAGTATGGTTGTTGTGCTGATGATTTATGTGGGATGTGTGAGTCTCAAACTGAGACTGTACATCATGTGTTCTCTGAGTGTGTTTACAGTTGTAGAATTAAAGCTCAGCTAAGCCAATGGTTTGGAGGACCTGTCCCTAATACGTTCTGACTAGCTATGGTCTATCGTAAATCGAGTCCTTTGGAAGGCAAGAGCTGCTTGTCTTACTGCTTATCACTATCATATTTGGTTCCAAAGAAACAATGCAAGATTGAACTATTGTTTGGTGCGTCCTGAAGTGGTAGCCAGGAGAATTGGGGAAGAAGTTAGCAGAAGAGTAACAGCTAAGCTAGGAGGAGCCAATGTGAACATAGATTGGCTCGCTTTGATCCAGGGACAACAGGCTTAGTATGTTATATGTTATATGTTTGTTTGTGTCTTTGACGGGGCTTGAACCGTGATCAGTTGTGATCAGTTGTGTACCTTTTGTATATTCCTTGATTTTATATATTATATTCACATTTTCACCAAAAAAAAACACTACCACAGCCACCACTACCACCTCCGGCCACCACCGTTGACTCCACTATCCCACGGTGACTCCAGGGGTGGTCCCCTTTCCTCGGTATAGCCACCAACATGGCCACGGTTCCCGTTTTAAAAACCGTGTTCACATCCTTCTCCTGTTTCCTCTGTTTACTGCCACCACCGCCACCAACCACCACCTACAGCCTCCCTATACCACCCAACTTGGTCGACTAACCACCCAGGTCACAACCCCACCATACCCAGGTCACGGCGAGTCCAATTGGTGGGTCAAAATAAGGGTTCGATTCCCCTGGTTCAACCCGCTACAACCCAAACCCACCACCTTTAGACACCCCAATAACCACCAACGTCAGGTCAAAGACGGTCAGAGAAGGGTTAGACGGAGTCACGGTGGTCCAGTGCTAGCCTAGGGTCAAAGTTACGACTACATGGTTGTTCATACGGTGGTATATGGTGGTGTTAAAGTCCACATTAAAACGTTATAACAAAAACAATTGAGTTTAAGACGGTTTACCTTTTATCGCTAATTGCTCTTTAATTCTCTCCTTCTTTCTGTTAGATCTCTTCCTTCTTCCTTAATAAATTATTTTTCAGATTTCTTTGTATTTATAGCTAGGTTTAGGATGTGTAATCCACTAATTAGGAAACTATTATAAATTACCTTATTACTATTATAATTATGAAATACAATTATTATTATTATTATTATTATTATTATTATTATTATTATTGGTATTATTAGTATCACTATTATTATTATTATTATTATAGCATATTTACCAAGTATTATTATTATTCTATGAATTATCATATATTGTTATTATTCGGTTGTCACCCCGACTCATTATTCTATTAACTTATTAATTATTTTCGTCTAACAACATAATCCGTAATCATTATAATTAATAAATATAACTAATAAATATAACTTATAAAATATATAAATATAATTAAAATACTGAGTATTACAGTCTTCCCTCCTTAAAATGAACTTCGTCCCGAAGTTCACCCAAAAAATGCTACAAAAGCCTCAAACAAACCATCCACACACCTGAATGCCATTTCAACTCACTATCATTGCAACGCAATTAACTTTCTTAATCATAATCATTATCATGCTTATCAAAATGTATCACAAAATTAACTCAAAACACGAAAATGTATCAAAAAAATAAACTTAAAAGATGAGATGTCACATTCTGTCCTCCTAAAAATAAACTTCGTCCCGATGTTTCGGAACTACTACTACTTTATTGAAAGTACTAACAACTTAATACTTATATAAATGATAAAAGTCTAATCCTCTCAAATAAACTAGTTACCCTTCTCCCCATTCCTTTGTACTGTACTAGCTGTTCCAAATGTCTTTCCACCATTACTCTGATCACCTGCATTGCCCTGCCTATTGTTGTAGCTCCTCTGGGTACTCCATTGCCCTGCATTTCTATTGCTGCCTATACTCTGTATTGGAGTTTTGTAGTTTCTTTGGTTTTCATTCCCATAACCTCCATTTCCATTGCCACCTCCTTGCTTGCCCAAATTTACTCTACAATCTATGATCTTATGTCCCAACTTACCACACCTGAAACAACTACCAACAAAATCTCTACTAGCCACCGACCGACTATCACTCCCACGGCTCACTCCTCCCATCGGTGCACTATTAGCAAAGTAAGAGTGGTATTGGTTAAAATTTTGTTTCTTACTCCCAACATTCTCACTAGAAGACTCAACCTTTCTTTTCTCACTCTTTCCCTTCTTCTCCTCCTTCTCCCTCCTCTCTTCCTTTAACATATCTGCAATCCTCTCCGCATGCCCAGCTCGTTGATAAACATCATCCATGGTACTTGGTTGACCAGCTGCAAGCCTCTTCTTAATAGTGGTTGTTAATCCTTTTTCAAATCTGAGTGCCAACATCTCATCACTAAAATTCAAATCAGCTACATATTCTGACAATTCCATAAACCTGTTATAATAAGTCTCTACTGTCATCTCCTCAGTCATCTTGAAAGAATCAAATTCAGCTCTCATCTTACTCCTAATATGTTCTGGTACAAATACAGCTCTCATATTCTCCTTGAAACCCTTCCAAGTGATAAAAGGTTCATCACTCTCCCTCCAAGCATCCCTTAAGACTTCCTTACTACGATTCCACCACAAACCCGCTTTTCCTCTCAAATAGTAAGCAGCTTGATCTACTTGCAACTCCGCAGGACATCCTAACAACTCAAAAAGGTTATCAAACTCTCTATGTCAATCCCCAAGTAAAGATGGTTCCCCTAATCCGTCATATTTCGTTGGGTTGTGCCTTGCGATACTAGCACTCATCTTTGCTGGATCCTGAACCGACCCCTTAGCTTTCAGTGCCGCAGTCAAAGCCTCATTATAATTCCTCCTGGCTTATTTTAGGAGACTTTAATTGTGTTAGAAGTGTTGATGAAAGGATTAGTGACTGCCCTCCAGTGCTTTCTGAGGTAGATGATTTCAATTCCTGCCTTGACGATGCTGGATTGGATGATCTTTCAACTATGGGATGTTATTACACTTGGACTAACAAGCAGAACCCTGATAGTAGGAAATGGATAAAATTGGATAAGGTCCTTTGCAATGTTGATTGGCTCTCCTCTTTTCCATCTTCTTTTACTGAGGCCCTTCCATCTGGTTTATCTGATCATTCTCCCTTGATTGTAACTACTGACCCTGCCATTCAGTCCAGACCTAAACCTTTCCATTATCTTAATTGTTGGGGTGATGATCCCCTCTTTCAGGATATAGTTGCCCAAATTTGGTACACTAAGGTATCTGGTACTGCAATGTATCAGTTGATCACTCACTTGAAGATGTTGAAGCCTTCTTTAAAGAAGTTAAATGCAAAAATTATTCTCACCTTTCTGCTAGAGTCAAAGAACCCCAAGAAAAGCTTCACAGATGCCAACTTCAGTTGCAAGTCTCTCCCACAAATGGAGACCTGCAAGAAAAAGAAGCTGACCTGAATAGGCAATATTGTCAGATTAAAAGATCTGAGCTAAGCATGCTTCATCAGAGAGCTAAGGAGTATGATATAAAAGCTATGGATACCAATTCTGCTTATTGTTTCTCTAAAGTAGCTTCTAGGAGGAATATTAATTCTATTTCTAAGGTGCAAGATATTAGGGGAAATATTTATGAGGATACTGACTCTATTAGCTCTGCTTTTGAAGAGTACTATAAGACTTTCTTGGGGGAGGTTGATCCTAATGTGGTGCCTGAATTAGAGGTTATTAAGACTGGTCCTTATCCTACTGAAGAATTACAACATATGCATAATCAGAATGTTACCCCTGAGGAAATTAGGAAAGCTCTCTTCTCTATTGACCAAAATAAAAGCCCAGGTCCTGATGGCTACTCCTCTGGTTTTTTTAAGCAAGCTTGGGGTATAATTCAGGAAGATTTCACTAGAGAAGTAGCTGATTTTTTCAGGACTGGTAAATTACTGAAGGAGATTAACTCCACTGTCATTGCTCTTATCCCTAAGAAGGAGAATGCTAATACTGTTTTGGAATATCGTCCTATCTCATGTTGCAATACCATTTATAAAACTATTAGCAAAATCTTGGCTAATAGACTTAAAAAGGTTTTGCCTCATTTGATTGGACAGGAGCAAGCTGCCTTTGTGCAAGGTTGATCTATTTTTGATAATACTCTACTTACACAGGAGCTTATTTGAGGGTATGCTAAGACAAATGTTTCTCCTAGATGTATGATCAAAATTAACATTTAGAAAGCCTTTGACTCTGTTGATTGGCAATTTCTTCAGCAAATGCTTTCAGCCATGGGATTTCCTGAAACGTTCACTCACTGGCTGCTTATTTGTGTCACCTCTGCCAAGTACTCTCTGAAGATCAATGGAAGTTTAGTTGGGTACTTCCCTAGTAAGAAGGGGTTAAGGCAAAGGGACCCCCTTTCCCCTCTTTATTTGTCCTTAGTATGGAGGTCCTTTCTAGGCATCTTTGGAGGATTGAGTTTCATTACCACCCTAAATGTGCTAGGATTGGACTCTCCCATTTGCTTTTTGCGGATGACCTCTTAGTATTCACTAGAGGAGATGTTGCTTCTGTTCAAGCTGCACTTAATGGGGTCAATCAATTTGCTTCCTGGTCTGGGCTTAAAGCAAATGCTCAGAAGTCATGCATCTACTTTGGAGGGGTTAAGCAGCATATTAAGAATGCCATTCTTCATTCTACTCAATTTTCTCAGGGAGCATTTCCATTTAGGTATCTTGGTACCCCCTTTCACTCTTCTAGGCTGACAAGTGTCATGTATCATTCTCTTATTCAGAAAATTCAGAGTAGAATAACTCATTGGGCTAGCAAAAATTTGAGCTATATGGGAAGAATTCAGCTCCTAAATTCAGCAATTTTTGGTTTGGAAAGTTTTTGGTGCTCTTTCGTCTTTCTGCCTGTGGCTATTGTTAAGCACATTGAAAAGCTTTGCAGACAATTTTTATGGGGATATTCTCAGGGAGATAGAAGACTTATCTTTTTTAGCTGGGATAAAATTTGTCAAAGTACTCGAGCAGGGGGATTTGATATTAGGGGGATACTCAGCTGGAATAAAACCTTGACGATGAAGCAATTCTGGAAACTCACTTGTAGTACTGGGTCTGTTTAGACTAAATGGATGCATTCATATATCACTAAGGATGCAGGCATTTGGACTATACAGCCCCTTGTGACTTCTTCTTCAATCTGGAAACGTTTAACTAAGCTCCGTGACCTGCTCATTCAACTTGTGGGTGTGCAGCAGGCTAAGCTTATGCATGGTAATGGTTCTCCTCCTGCCAAATTGAGGATTGTCTATCAAATTTTCAGAGGGACTACTCCTAAGCTATACTGGACTAAAGCCATCATGGATCCTGTCATTATGCCAAGGCATAGGGTTATTCTCCTTCTTGCAATGCAGAATTGCCTCTCAACAACTGATAACCTCTGCAAAAGAGGATTTCACATGGTCAGTCGTTGTGTTTTATGCTTCAAAGCTGAGGAAACTGCATAGCACCTCTTCTTTGCTTGTGAGTACTCTTCTTGTGTTCTTCAGGCTCTGTTTACTTGGCAGGGGTTCACAAGACGCCATCTGAGACTAAATCATGAGCTTAGGAGGCTGGCTCAGGTCACTGGGAAGAACTTGTGCAAGAAATGGGCTAAATGTACTTTGGCAGCGGTGGTTTACAATTTATGGGCTGAGCGAAATGCACGAATTTTCCAGGATACTTGTCGTTCTATTGTTCAACTTATTTATATGATTAAAATTCTAATTCGAGTTCGTGTCTTAGTTTATATGAATGGCCTCACTTATGAGGCTGCTAGTATTAGTCTTGCCTTATAAATTTGCCTTAATAGAGGGGTCCTGTCCTCTAGTGGGTGTTTCTTTGTAAGTCCTATTTCTTTCTTTAATGGAAGATCTCACTTCTTGCAAAAAAAAAACAAATTATAAATTAAAATATAAGAACTTTGAAAGAAAGAAAAGAAAGAAAACGAAAGACAAAGAAAGAACAGATACTCGAGGAAGAAGAAGAAGAAGAAGAAGAAGAAGAAGAAGAAGAAGAAGAAGAAGAAGAAGAAGAAGAAGAAAGGCAGCAGCAGAAAGGCAACCTCTGGAAGAGGCGCAGCAAATGTTGCGACCCTTCTAGAAGCTCATCTGATGATGTGTTTCTTTTACGACGTCTTTCGCTGCTGTTTTGAAAAATAGATTTGAAACAAGGGTTTCGAAAACGGTTTTGAGCATACTTGTGATATAAATTGGTATATTAATTAATACAAAATAAAATACAATAAATAAAATTGGGATTTTCACCCATAGACTTACATGTTTGACGAACCGAGATTAACTAAGTTGTCGTATTAGTGATTGCTCGACTAAATGTAATATGAAAGTGTCCTCTTAAGAGTATTTAGAACAAATTGATTGAGTTGATTTAAGTGTAGTGGTTAAATTGGTCGGTCATGCAAATGTGACTGGTACTCAGAATGATCTGAGCTTACGTGGTTGAGTAGATCAAGCACGTAGGCATGGAAAAGCAAGAGCGCGGTCTTTTTTTTTTGGTAAAATGTAAGTATATTAATATTAATAGCACCGTCAAAATACATCAACTCCTAAATTAAGCATTAGCCTATTTTAGCCACTGCCTAACTCGTTCTCTATCAGTTGCCTTACATAAATGAACTAGTCTACTATAAACCTCCTCTCTTAGTTGCTTAACAATAATTTCAGGACTACTCATACCAAAATCAAACCGACATTGATTCCTTGCTTCCCAAATTTTATAAGACAGACCTTGAATCATAGCTCCAATTACCTTCTTCTTCAACAAACTTCGAGCTCTAAACTTCAGCCACCAGTGAGTAACATCAGCAGTAGGAATAGAAATGCCTGGCATGAGGGACAAAGCCTTCACACATCTGCTACTAAATACACAGTTGAAGAACAAATGACTATGATCTTCATCCTCCAGCCCACATAAAACGCATACTTTATCAGAGGTCAGATGAAATTTATGTAACCTATCTTTCGTGAGGAGTCTCTCATTAGCAACTAACCAGCCTATGAAACAATGCTTAGGCAAACTCAAATTGTTCCATACAAATTTTGCCAAATCCTTTAAGACATCAGTAACTCCCATCCAATGATATCCTTGCTAAATGGAATATGGATTACCTTCCTGCAGCCACCAATTCCCATGATATCCATATTTAAGTTTGTCCTTGACACCACAGATTTTGCGCCAAGACCAACTAGAAGAAGACTTTGGTTGATAAGACATCCAAAGGGAGAGGAGAAGGGCCGACACTCGCGTAAAAAATATGTGAGGCAGAGGCCTTTATTTATGTTACTCACACGGAAGAGTTATGGAAAAAGTAGGATTAGGAAAGAAATCCGGAGGAAATCTGATAACTGGAGAAAAAGCAGTCGAGTAAGAGGCACAGCAGGAAGTGCGACCTTTCCAAGAGGCGCCGTACCTGTTGCGTTCTCTCTTGGGCAGTTTCCTCCTCAACAAAAAAGATTTCCGCGGTTGGTTTTAGGAATTAGGGAAGATGTAGGCTTCCTTATTCCACAAGGTAGATATTTTCGTGATAAAAGATAGAATTTAGGAATATTACTCCAGAAAATTCCAGAATATTCCGACTCCGGTTTAGAAAATGGAAGCGGTTTTTTACCCGGAATCCAAATGAACTCTAATTACTGTCAAAACGACCGTATCGGCGCGTAGATGATGACCAGGAGGTTGACTCAACTGTTTAAGCTATTACGTGTTAACAAACTTATGAAATGTCATAAATCGCTGCGCGTAATTAAACATGCGGTCCAATCATCACTGGGTGATTGGCGTGAGGCGCAGAAACAAGGTTTCTACACTTGTAGTCTTCTCTGAGCATGATTTTGTTCTTACTCCACCACATGCCCGCCTTCCCTTTAAGGTAGAAAGCCACGTGATCTACTTCCATCTCTTCCGGAAAATTCAACAGCTCAAATATGTTGTCAAATTCTCTACACCAATCTCCTAACAACGATGGCTCACCTAACCCGTAATACTTGGTAGGCATGTGACGAGCTATAGCTCAGCTCATCTTTGTTGCATCCACCTATGTTACCTTCTTAGAATTTTTCAGCACTTTAGTCAGTGCGGTGTTCATCTCTATCAAACTCTTTATCTCCTCAACAGACATTTTCGCTGCGATGGAAACTTTCTTTGGAGGCATTCTTTCGTTCTATAATATTTAACAAACATAAGCATTACGCTTACTAGACATCTTAAAATCAACTGGCGAGGAGTTCCCATACTCATTACACAATACATATACTCCCTCTCAACCAAACCAAAGGTAACACTTCTTCAATATATGTGAGGAGTATTATATTGAAGTGTTATCTTTGGTTTGGATGGGAGAAAGTATATACGAATAGAATGAATTAAAAACGTTTCATATCCCTAGACATGCATACCTAAGCATAATTAGCATACGTAAATTCAACCATACGAACTGTTGGTCGATCGACATGCTGTATATGTCGACTGACCACCAAGTAAGTCACTTGACCATTCAATCGACACAGAAGAGTCATTTTTCAAAACTTATTAACTTTCTCTTGATAGACAACAGGCTTATGTTGATCGACACTCAGTAGTATAATTCTCTTTGTCAATTGACAACAGCAAGGTTGCTAGACATGTGGTTCATAACAACTACTTATTAATCCGTATTCAACAATCACGAGCTAAGACTCATAACTTTTATCCTGAAACCAATTCATGTATATAATTTCGTCACTCCTATTAAATTCACACAACATACGGTTTAATCTATCATTACTCCTCCATTCTCAGTTTCTGCATCATACGTACACTTCTCCTTCATCAATAACACATTTCGTCACTTGTCAATACAGTAACTTTGAAACTTTACCTTCAGGCTTACAAACAACACACCATACAAATTAGACGACAAATAGCATCCATGCTAACTACCCACGCTCTTTATGCTCTCCGCGGTGTTCAATTCAGAGCTAATAGGGCCATAACTCGTATTAAGAACGTATCCTTTGTTGGAATATGTGTCCTCCGACAATAATGCGATCACAACTGTCGATCATGATGATCACATGTTTAAGTCTCATTTTAAAGAATACAATTGGGAAGTAATATTTTATGTCAACTGGTCCACACATATCGGTAATGATTGGCTGACTAGAGTTTGACATTACTGTCGTGTGACGGTGGTGATCAGTTGATCCCCTTAGATCATACCTAAAGGGTAACACTCTTAATTGATTATTGAATTGATCGTATGACGATGCGAGTTAATTAAATTACTTAAAATTGACGGACGATTTTGGAAGTAATATTTACGTATCTCATTATAATTTGATTAAATAAGATACGGTCTAAGTGATCGAATTGTTTTATTACTTAGATGAAATTATTGTTTAAAGAAACAATTGCACTTGAATGAATTATTTATTATAAATACAAGATGTTGTGATTTATAATTGGTAAATTATTTTGGTACAAGTAATTATGAATTACTAAGTCGATTTTTTACATGGCGTATTTTTATTAATGCGTTGATTTTTAATATGTTAAAAATGCATAACAATTTTACATGAATTGTGACATGTGACAAATTGACAAAGATAAAATGGAATCCATTTTATCTTAAATGGACCGAAATATGGGGTGATTTAGGATAAATATTGTGTTGATTAATTAAGTGGAAAACATAATCATTTTACCTAAACCTAGCCATGCATACCTAGTTACTCTTGTGAAGAACACCTTGCTCATGCATTGGCCATCACCACCCCTCCCCCTACCCGGTTTTGTCATAGAGAAAAGCCATGGGTTTTTCTCTATAATTTACCATATACACTACTTCAAAAAGAGTGTATGTCATTCATTCATTCTAACATCAAAAATATAGATTTTTAGAGAGATAAAATTACTTCTTCTTCTCCCTTCTCTTAACCGATATTAAGAGACCAAAAATAAATATTTTGGGTCAATTTTATTTAAATTAATATTGTTCTAGTATTAATAATATTAATTTTATTAAGAGGTTATCTTGGGTATTATTCCTTGGGAGGGATTCTATACTTGAATCCTTGTTCATCCATTTTAGGAAGCTCAAGAACAAGTGAGTAGGAGAACTCATTTGTGCCTTTGATCCGAAATCTCAATGTAAGGATGATGATTTCTTCTCTATATTTTATTCTTGTTTGCATGCATAAGATCAATATTTAATTTTATGACTAAATTAATTCATCACATATATGAATATGTAAAGTAATGAGATATAGATTTCTAACAAGCGGTATCATGAGCCTTAGGTTGTTTGCATGCAAATCGGTTATTGTTTTTCCGAGTTATACAATTAACATATAAAACTTATAAATTTGTGTTTTTTTTTTGCAAGAAAGGTATTTTCATATATTCCAACAAAAATGAGGAGTACATGAGTTTCTTACAAGTAAAATAACCCCTATACAATATATCTATACCTCCTCCTCTATCTATACAATCCTATCGTATATTAATCCGACAAAACAGTAGTTCTCTCATTCAAAGCATCTACCACAGCCATATATACATTTTCATTAACCATATGGAGCAAAAGAGTATTCACAGTGTACACGATATCTTTGAGTAGAAGAGGAGCAGCTCGTTCTTTGCCCTCAAATATTCTGAGGTTCCGTTCAGTCCAAAGTGCAGATACAAGGCAGCCTATACTGCAGCTAACCCATTGATTCTTCCAGTGCTTCCTTTTGCTACGACAATTCATCCATAGAAGGAGAGAAGCAGGGTCATTGGCACTAGAATTCAGGCCTATCCACCTTTGCACAGCAGATAAAAGTGCAGCAGAATAAGAACATTTGAAGAACAGGTGTTCTGAACTCTCTGCATCATGCTTACACAAGCTACACCGGTTCACTAGATACATACCTCTGATAACTAACTGATCAACAGTGGCTAACTTTTGCTGGACTGCCAGCATAGTTGTTACTCTATTCCTAGGCACCATTGTACCATTATGGATAGCCTTGTACACTGCCTGAGCTGGGAAGGTATCTCGTAAAACATGATAAGCTTTGGCCAGAGAAAACTTACCCTTAGCAACACATTGAGCCTGAATTCTTTGGACTGTCAGGATATCCGATATAAATTTGTGTTTATTATGATATATCACGAAATTTATTATGCATGTTAAAGTTTCTGATCCTAAAATGTATTTAGGATATTTTGGTTAATTTATGGATTTTTATTGTTCATTTTAAATAATAATGGCATTAAAATGTGATTTTATGATAAAAATATCATTTTCGGACTAAAATTAGCTAAACTTCGTTTTGTCTAGTGATTTTTGGATATGTTTTCATATATATTATATTCTGATGATCTGCATTTTTTCATAATTTTATGAGTTTTTATGCTCGAAATATGGATTTTTCATGATAAAAATCGAATTTGAATGAAAAATAGGTTAATATGAGAAATATTTCGAATCTGGTCATAGAAATTTAGTTTTTTTTCACATGCAATTTTACAAGATGTGTTTAAAATAATTGGCTATAATGAAGTCTTTATGCATGATTTATGAATTTTTGATGAAAAATAACATAAATAGTAACTTTAATTAGTATAAATTGCTAAAACATACTTCATGACTAAGCAAAAACGTCACATGTTGCATTTTATCATATATTTCAGATCTAAAATTGAAAAATATAATTTTTCTTATATTTTTATGATTATAATTGATAAATCCGATAAACCGCAACATTGTTTTTCCCGATAAATTTCCAAAATTTTAACCTAAGTTTTTTTAACATTATGAGTGTCATGGTATTTTTTTCCAGAATGTTCATGAGTGTAAATTTCAAATTTCAAATTTCAAATTTATTTGAAATTTTTATGATTTATTTGAAGTTTATGGCTTTTATTGTAATTTTAAGTCCTTTTATGAACAATATTAAGAAATGTAAGTTATTATTGACAATATTTTAGTGGAGACTAATTTTGAGTCCTAAGATGGTTAGGGTAATTAACTAGTACAAAAATATGAATTTATGTAATTATTGTGATTATAAAATGTTGAATCACGCAAATCCGTAAAAATCGATTAATATACGATATTGGCTCCTTAAAGGCGATTTAGCATAAAATTGGGCATGTTCATACATATTATAATGCTGCATTTTATTTATGATTGTCATAATTTTATTTTATGTAATTTTTGAACTATGTAATTTTTACTTAGTATGGCCTTAGTTTTTAATTGGTATTACCCGAAATGTATAGGAATATCGATTTGGTTGTAATTTATTGTGATCTCGTATCACCGTTTTGTAATTTAATAGATTTATTTTATTTTAATTAAAAATGTATAATAGGAAATAATGTAATTTGTTATGTATTTTATTTATTCCTGAGTTCCTTGAAGACGGTGCCACTTAAGAAGGCGATCCATTAAAGACGGTGTCACCTCGAGACGCATGCCAAAACCGAAGTTCAAGAGACCAATGGAGTTGGTTTCCGAATTTGTAATAGTTTATTAGATTTACTATTTTAGAAAGGCCATACTAGGATTTATTTTATGCTTTGCATTTTATTTATATGTTGCATGCATCGCTAAATCGCCATAACTAAAACATGCATTATCCTTTTAATCGAGTTTATCGACCGTGTCAATTATAATTATCGTAGTTCACCGCTTTAGTTCACTTAAAACGTGATAGATAATAAATTGACATGACCTCTCGCTAAAATAAACAATTGAGACATAGCCTTACCAAAAAGTAGAAACCATGAAAACCTATTTCGTGAGGGAGTGCACTCGGCTTTACCGGGGTACAAACCTTGTTACGTAGGGGAAGTGGGTGATAAATGTCTACCCACCGAATTTATAAAGATGAGGGTTGTTTTCAGCTTTACCGATGCCCAAGTTGATGTAAATTTGGATCATGGACACATTTATTCAAAATTTGGGTTGAACTCAACGAAAGTATTCTCGACGGTTGCCGGATGTGTTTCGGGTTAAAGATAAATTTTAATGTAAATTTATCGACCAAGAGTTCTAAAAGTAGAATAGATTAAAAGGTTAATCCACCGAGTTATATTGATAAGGGTTGTTTTCGGCTTTACCGATGCCTAAGTTAATATGAATTTGGGTCTTGTAATCATTTATCAAAGTTGGGTAGAGGTCACTAGATAAATGCAATAAAACTTGTTTAAATTAAATTTTTACGAGTGTTATTATTATTTTGAAAACGACATATTTTTTATTCCTTCAATATTCGTTTTGTAGATCGCATCTATTTCTCATAACAAATGGCCACTCAAAACACCGACGCCACACCTCTCACTAATACTTCATGGCTCCGATCCTTCATGGAACGTTGTAAACTTGAAAAGAATGAGTCAAATTTCTCCGATTGGGATGCCCAACTCAAATTAGCTGCCCAAGGTGACGACAAGCTTCGTTACCTCACCGAGGCCTCTCCACCCGAACCTAATGCTACGTCGAGTGCCGCTACTAGGGAAGCATATGAGGCTTACCATAAGGAGTCCGTCGCAATGAAAAATGTGTTGATTTTTGCGATGGAGGCGGATCTCCAAAGGAGAGCCTTTAAAATGGGCACCGCTAATGAAATCTATTCCAAGATTGTGACAATATTTTCACAAACTCCGAGGATCGTCCAATATGAGGCGGCCGCGGCATTCTTTGATCTCGACTTTAAAGAGGGCCAAAAGGATAGCCCTCACGTGCTCAAATTAATGGAGCTAGTCGAGACTTTGAATTCAAAAGGTTGAAATCCCCAAAGAACTCATTGTAGATAGGATTCTACACTCCTTATCCAAAGTCAAGGCATATGTTCAATTCCGGGTGAATTTTAACATGCAAGACAAGGACGTGTCTCTTGAAGAGTTGCACAAGTTACTTGTGCAAGCCGAAAGAGACATGGGGTTAAATGTTAACCCGCCTAAGGATGTGCTTAACATAAGCACCAAGAGCAAGGGGAAATTCAAGAAGAATGGGAAGAAGGGTAAGAAGCAAGCTCCCATTTTCACCAAGGCTAAGACTTTTGAAGCTAGCACTTCCAAGATCAAGAAGGGTCCTCTTGATAAATGCCATTATTGCAATGGTGTTGGACATTGGAAAAGAAATTGTTCCAAGTATCTTGGTGACATCAAAGCTGGAAAGATCACTCCAGTAGGTAAATGACTATCCTTTCTTTTATGTTTCTAATTCAACTATGGTATTGTGATACAAAGTTGTGATAATGTATCCCCTTTTATTGTAAATAGGGCCTCCACCAAGCAAGGACAAGGGAAAGGAAAAGCAAGCTTGAGAAATCATCAAGAAGCTAGGAGTAGCTTCCATGAAGCTTGACTTTTTATTGTCTTATTTTAATTTATGTTTCGGATTTTTAGAACCTTTTGATTTCCGTGTTCGACATGGAAATGTTTGATCCTTTCTAAACAATTTTTGTATTTTTCGATTATGGTGGCTTGGTTTGCAACCCAAGTCACCCCTTTTATTGTATTTTCCTTGTTCTAAAAATTCGTCTTTATATGCTTGCTCATAGAAACATATGATCATTCACTTAAATGATCTAATAGACAACTATAATGATGGGATTCATTAATATGTCCACAAGCTTAAGGCTTGTGTATGATCAATTATAAAGTGATGTTGAGTTGATGAACTCTCTTAAGGGAATGTCAATCACCAAGTACACTTATCAAATCTAAAACAATTAGTCAACCTATGAGATAGTCCTCCTTATACTTCAAAAATTATTATTTGTGTCTCATAAGCTAACTTTGAATCTCTAGTGTTTTCTGACGGCCTCTTTTTTCCGTCGGTAGGGCCGTCAGTAAGCCGCGTTTTTCTTGTAGTGAAAGAACACAAAGCAAATTTGTGTACTAAGCAAATTTGTGTACTTGTGTATATGAGATCTACGCAAGAAATAATGATTTGTATACCTATATAGATAGTGTACACGAATAGATGGGATCTATGGTCTCGAATAGATGAAATCTACATGACAAAAGAGACTAAGTGAAGTAATCAAAAGAATATGTTCTCAAGATAACTACACGAGGAGACCAAAAGAAAGTTTTGGAAGAAGAATGACTAATGTAAAGTCTTAAACAGAGATTACACTAGTATATGATAAAATTTGACCAATAGTTTAAAAATTGATATTTACTTAAGAGCCTAAATGAAACTAAGTTACATCTTCGAAAATAAATGAGATTTATGACTAAAAGTTGCAAAGAATGATATGCCGATATCCACAAGAGCTAAGTTAAATGTTAACCACGCTAATGTCATTACTTAACCTCATTAATGAAGATGAAATGGTTAAACCTCCTTCCGGAAAGGGTGTTTTGAGAAGGACGTATATTAAATGAAATTCACATTTAAATAATGACATTGCTACGCATCATTATAAAATGAATGGGTTAGATATTAAAAATCTCTTTCCACAGGTTTAAAGATTGAAACCTTTTTCCTAAATAGGTATTTTGAAATGATATGTTGGGAACATATATGGTTTGAATCTTAATAACTTGGCAAAGCAATTTGTATTGTTTCGATTGAGTGGTCAATTACGAAACATTTGGAATTAAGTGGGAGTTGGAAATTATCATGTGAAGACATGGAATTTAGTGGGAGCAATCATCTTGTAAAATTTGTAACTCATTACTCATTGAGAATGACGAGCTAATACTATCTTTCACAAAGATATATTTGAGTTTTCAATTCTAGATGAAAATGGACTATGATGAATCCAATCACATCATGAGATGTTGGATAGGTATTAAGATATACACATCGAATCAACGAGAAACGTAGGTTATTCATGTCAATGAAAATGGAATTGCCATTAGCAGTCATGGTCGTTCATTGAACCTAAGAATGGTTGATCACATGATTATTAGTTACTAATGTTTCCGCCATTAGAATAATCATTCGAATGTCCAATAATGAATCATATGCATAAGAGCATGATGAATCATTGGCAAACCATAAAATAATCGTCATGAATTCTCGAGGAGAACTAATGAGCGATTCCAGTGATGGACAGAACACTCTGTTATGTGCCAAGAGGTTGCACATTTTGAAGTTCGATCACACGTAAGGATTTATGAAAATCCTAAGCTATTCAAGCTAAAAGGAGAAATAAGAAGCTTTGAAAAATGCTTAGTTGAAGTAAGAAATTACTCAAAACTAATATTTTCTAATATGCTAGGACTTATGAGAAGTGCTAGGCTAATCATCTTGACAATTGTTGCAAGACTCTACAAAACGTATACCTAGTGCATTGTGAGTTGGTAGAACACTTGACCAGTGCAAGTTATATCATCCACCACAATTCGTTGGTTATGTGACAAAAAACAAGAAAGTTCTTTCAAGATAAAGAACCCAAACCTAGGTTGGGAACCTATATGTGTACTTGGTAAGGTTCATGCTATGAAAGATAACATAAATATAAAGGAAAATGCAATATAAGAAGTTTGAACACATGGACACTTGGTATGTTAAACTTCTATTGCAATCAACTAGTGTTTACACACTTTCGATATACATCACAACGTTGTAATATGGTATTGACTACCCGAATGTGATGTCGACGTTTGTCATTTGAGTTAATATTAACTCACCTTATACTTTGTTACATCCAAACGGGTTGTAGAGACAATTGAATCCCGTTAAAGTGAACACGGATTAACATTGTATTCGCCCATAGTTACTTACATGAGGTGACGTCTCGAAGTGACTAGAGTGTGATGCGATTGATGGCAAGTTCAAGTGCCATGGAGTCATGTGGGATGAAAAGTCGATCACATAGGCAGACTGTTAGGAACACTTTGTCGGGCCTAATGACCGCTTATAGAGTTCAGGCAAATTTATATAGCCTGGTCGTGGCGAGAGCTACTATAGTATTCTAATGAGTCGATTCTTTTGACTAAAGACTGTTCGCCCAAGATGGCACAGTTTCAGATTAACTTTGATTTTTGTTACTACGACCTTCGTAAATGGGGTCAAATGGGCATATTTTGGGTTATGATGGTTGTGGCTAGTCGAAGGGAATAAGTGAGATAGGAATTGTCCACCCCTAGTCAGGGTTATAACAATATCTCAGGGCCACTCGAGGAGTAATGAACTGGAAATGCGTGGCCACGCTCGGAAGATATCTATGGTAGATAAATCCGGTCAATCAGTTATTCTCCAGATCGAGGAAACCACTCTCGATATGATCACTTGTAAGTACGACCTGAAAGACACCTTGCATTGAGTGGGAGATAGTCATAGGACAAGAGATTTGGTGACGCACACTTGTCGAGGACAAGTGAGAGTTTGTTGGAATATGTGTCCTCCGACAATAATGCGATCACAACTGTCGATCATGATGATCACATGTTTAAGTCTCATTTTAAAGAATACAATTGGGAAGTAATATTTTACTGTCAACTGGTCCACACATATCGGTCATGATTGGCTGACTAGAGTTTGACATAACTGTCGTGCGACGGTGGTGATCAGTTGATCCCCTTAGGTCATACCTAAAGGGTAACACTCTTAATTGATTATTTAATTGATCGTATGACGATACGGGTTAATTAAATTACTTAAAATTGACGGACGATTTTGGAAGTAATATTTACGTATCTCATTATAATTTGATTAAATAAGATACGGTCTAAGTGATCGAATTATTTTATTACTTAGATGAAATTATTGATTAAACAAACAATTGCATTTGAATGAATTATTTATTATAAATACAAGATGTTGTGATTTATAATTGGTAAATTATTTTGGTACAAGTAATTATGAATTAGTAAGTCGATTTTGTACATGACGTATTTTTATTAATGCGTTGATTTTTAATATGTTAAAAATGCATAACAATTTTACATCACATGTGACATGTGACAAATTGACAGAGATAAGATGGAATCCATTTTATCTTAAATGGACCGAAATATCGAGTGATTTAGGATAAATATTGTGTTGATTAATTAAGTGGAAAACATAATCATTTTACCTAAACCTAGCCATGCATACCTAGTTAATCTTGTGAAGAACACCTTGCTCATGCATTGGCCATCACCACCTCTCCCCCTACTCGGTTTTGTCATTGAGAAAAGCCATGGGTTTTTCTCTATAATTTACCATATACACTACTTCAAAAAGAGTGTATGTCATTCATTCATTCTAACATCAAAAATATAGATTTTTAGAGAGATAAAATTACTTCTTCTTCTCCCTTCTCTTAACCGATATTAAGAGACCAAAAATAAATATTTTGGGTCAATTTTATTTAAATTAATATTGTTCTAGTATTAATAATATTAATTTTATTAAGAGGTTATCTTGGGTATTATTCCATGGGAGAGATTCTATACTTGAATCCTTGTTCATCCATTTTAGGAAGCTCAAGAACAAGTGAGTAGGAGAACTCTTTTGTGCCCTGTGATCCGAAATCTCAATGTAAGGATGATGATTTCTTCTCTATATTTTATTCTTGTTTGCATGCATAAGATCAATATTTAATTTTATGACTAAATTAATTCATCACATATATGAATATGTAAAGTAATGAGATATAGATTTCTAACATCCTTAACCGAGCTAAAGAGGCTCCTAATAGTTCCTACCCGGTGTTCATTTTATTTAGACTCATCTTACGTTCATTTGGTTCATTTGTGTAGGCCTTTAGGATCATTTTCTCTAATACCACTTTGGAACACCCCATTTAAGCAGGAGCCTTTAGCAAGACATTCCCGATTAAATAGAAATGTTAGCATCTCGAAAACCCGACGCAATGTCTATAAAATCAAAAAAATAATAAAGTACTTTAAATAAAGATTACAACCTGAACTGAAAACTGTCTCAAAATATCTAAACAAGGTTTATTAATCCGATTACATGATCAAAACTGAATGATGTCTGAACTCAAAATAGATATACTAATGTCTGACAAAACACTAGACCAGAATGTGAGACTAGACTCGGGATGGCCTCCGTCATCTCATCCCAACCTCCGGCACAGCAGCCACATCAACTGTAATACTACGGTTTTCTATGTCTATGGGTACTCCATCGAGTGGGGCTTACTCTATCGAGTAAGTATGTTTTTGTACGAAACAGTAGTCTACATGATGGGTACTCGGTCGAGTACGTGTGACACTCAATCGAGTAAGGGTCACTCGATCGAGTAAGTCACTTACTCGATCGAGTAAGTGAGTCTTACGGTTTATTATAGCCGGGTTTTGTTAATAACGCGTGGTTAGTATAAAAGGATTCAGTCATCTTCCTTAATAACTTTTCACCATTTCTAAAACCTTTTAAGAGAAAAAGAAGTTTCGTAGCTTTCATTCATCGCGTTATTAGAAAATCCCAAGGGCTAGGATCGTCGGCTTGTCATATTCTTTACGCCGTTGATTTCATCGCGTTTAGGGTAAGATTCTTGTAGAATTTTTATAATGTTTCGTTGGGTTTTTTTAAACCCCTAATTCAGTAGATTTGGGGGTTTTGGGTGTATTATGTTGATTAGGTGATAATTATATGAATATGTGTTATAGGAGGAGGATTCGTAGAGGAACATTACTGAGTAGCTGCGTGTGACGGTCTTGTGATTGCTTTTTCCAGGTAGGGTTCCCTACTCGATTATCGTTTACATAGTATCGTTGTTGGTTGATCATTGTTGTTGATTTGTATCATATTGAAATCGGTAATTGGTAATTGTTGATGTATAATGTGGTTGGTTGTGATTGCTGGTCTGTAGTTTGAGAGGTGCGTCCTCGGCTGAGTGAAGTCACTTGCGGGAGTGGCTGCACGCCCTTGATTCGCCCTTTGTGGAACCCGCCACAGAGGGGATATGCACATTTAGGAACTTGTGTTATCGCTCAGATGAGATGAGCGGGGCTTAGGTGGGAATGGCTGCGGTCCCCCACTGGCGGTGTGGAATACTTGTTGCGATGGGTATTCTGGCAGGACTACACACTTTAGTGTAAATTTAGGTCTGTGGAGTTATGATGGAGATTGGATGATTGTTGTATTGCCTTTGTTGTATTGTTTTATGTAAATAGTAACTGACCCCGGTTTAAATGTTTTGAAAACTGTGGTGATCCATTCGGGGATGGTGAGCAGTTATTGAGCAGGTATGAGATGATGCGCATGGGATAGCTGGGTTGAGTTGCCACGAGATGTCTAGAAGTCTTCCGCTGTGTCTTAACATTCTTTTACGTTATTTGGATTAGCAGTTTTGGGAAACAGTTGTATTTTCTTTATCAGTTTTGGTTTTGGACTTGTATCACTTTAAACATATTTAATAAAGTATGTTTCTTTATTGTCTATTTGATATACATTGCCTCGGGTAACCGAGATGGTAGCATTCCCATGCCTTAAGTGGTCCTGGTAAGGCACTTGGAGTATAGGGGGTGTTACATCAACTCTTATTCAAACCTGCTAAATTAACCTAGTCCCCATACGATCATAAATTATCGAATGGATCAACATAAGCCACCCTGAAAATAGGTACAATTTGACACAAGACACAAACACATCAACCACTGGTGGAGTAAGGATATAAACAGCATACAAATGAATAATTAACGATAATGAGAACATATGTATATTACAGCAATAACAATAAGGATAACAAACTCAACAAGAATGAGTGTCCGGCCTCCCGTCTTATACGGGACAACCGCCACCCCTGTCAGCAAGTATGGCACAACTCCCTGTCACCGTACCAACTCAATCATGTCACATCGCCACAAACACACACTTGCACAACTCCCTGTCACGGTGCCTGACATTACCATACGCACTGGCACATGTCCCAGTCACCACGCCTTATATATCATACAATAATATATATTAAAGAATATGATACAGTCCAAAATAAAAGCATAATAGATAAGCTTAAACAATACACAAATCATCACGAAGAAACTAGAGTGTCGTTCAACAAATACACTATGTCGACCGACCACTATACTACATATCCTTCAAACATGCTCAGCCTATTGATCGACTACTACAGCATGTCGATCGACTTGTCCATAAGATGATTAGTATTTCGCCACTTCCTTTCATCAATACGCTATACACATACATTACAATGACTCTATGAAACTTATGCAATACCAAGGATGAGTAGAGTATCCCTACTTGTAGTAAATCAGCAACAACAACAAGAATGAATTAGAATGGCTCCTCTACGAAATCGCTACATATATAGTATAATACTCGTAATTAATAACAATCCATGACAAAACGGAATTGATTAACCCAATGCACCACAAACCCTAAGTCACGGTCCAAACACAAATGCGGAAACGGCTTTTAACTGACTATAGACATATTATTAGATTAGGGTTAGTGTAGATTGACTTACGAATCTTAAGGACGAAAGTAGAGATTGAATCTTGTGAAACTGTTCCACTCTTTTCCTTCTTCTTCTCACGGAAGGCAAGGGCACAGGATGTGTGTTTTTGTTTTGTTTTTGTAATAGTGTCTAGGGTTAGACTAGGATAGGTATTTATAGGTTTAAGGTTAGATAAGGCTTACGTAGGAAACAATACTGTTGGCTATGTCGATCGACACACTATGCACTGTCGATCGACCAAGCTCAAGTTTCCCCCAAACCCATACACGTGTCGAGTATATAACCCCTTTGTTGATTGACACATACCTAAAGTCGATAGACAGTCAGTATAACTCGTTAGACAAAGCATTAGACACCACTTCATAAACATTAGACGTAATTTTAAGACTTATACAAGTTAACATAGCACTTACTCTTATAAATTACGCATTCATTCCTATAAATTACGGGGTATTACACCGTCTCTCCATAGTTTTTCTACATTATTTTAGCATAATTGAAACTTTTAATTATATATACTTTCTCCTTCTCAATCATTTATTTACTTTAATAAAATTTCTTTTACAAAGAATAATGGGAAATCCTCACTTATATCCTTTAGGTATGGGCTAATCTTACTTGTACCACTACTTTTCAAGAAAACTCACTTGTACCCTCCAACTCCCTAGTTACATAGCAATCGTAACCATAATACTAAGAATCGTCAATTAAGAAATTAAGCTAATTATGTATGTGAAAACCTCTTTATTCGATATCTCAAACCCTTAAAACTTTAGTTTAATATTTGGAACACGCTTAAATCTTTACTTGTTCTCTTTCTCTTCCTAACTTATTCATTACAACTCCTCATAAATTTCCAAAATGAGCAAGTAATTTTTTTTCCTTATTTACCATTTTTTTTTATATTAAAATTACATTACTTATGTTAAGGGCCTGCTTAAGTTGTGTTCCTATATTACCAATTTATACAATACTTCATAGACAAAATTATTTTCTTTAACTCAACTAAATCATCATCTCGGTCTTCATAGCTTTGACGGTAAAAGACACTACAAGAATTTCGTTCTCGGGCTACCAAACTAGGCTACAGAAAAGCATGGTCGTGAAATTGGCGACTGATAAAAAAATCAGACGACTGCACCTCGTCGCCAAATTGGCGACGCCTTTATTCCGTACAATAATTCTACTTGGCGACCGAAATTCAGAGAATAGCGACTGATTTGTGTCGCTAAATTGGCGACTGACACTGTTCCGTCGCTATAATCGGTCACCCGCCCAAAAAAATACCATATACTCAGATTTCCTTCCCCTCTCTCTTACTTTACCAAATTATAAAAAAAAAAAAAAAAAAAAAAAAAAAAAAAAAAAAACAGCCGACAAAGAGCCCGACACCGCTGCCACCAAACATCACCGCCGCCACCAATCATCACCGCCGCTGCCATCAACACCACCCCACCTCCCCGACCCCACCATCGGCGACCACCCAACCACCGTACAACCACTAATTTCATTTGAAGAAGGTATGTATTTTTGTTTATACTTTCAATTTCTTAGATTAAGTTTAGTTTAATTTGTGATTGTAATTAGTTTAGTTAGTATATTAGTATTCTTATTATGTTAATTTTAGGGTAGATTTAGTTTGGTTAGTATAAATTAATTTTAGTTTAGTTAGTATTAGTGTTGTTAGTAGTATAGTTAATTATAGTATAGTTTTTGATTTGTTTGTTGAATTTGTTCTTGTAGTTAGTTATTTGGATGTTGTTATGATGTTTAATTAGTTAGGGTTTGTATAAATTGATAATTAGGGTGAATATGAATTGGGGGTTTTTGTGAAATTGGTAATATTATTTGAATTAGGGTTATAGTTGACAATGTATTGGTGATTTTGATGATGTTAGTATACTTAATTGACAAGATTTAGTCTAATGTTAGTATTGGTGAATTTACCAATAAAATTAAAGTTTTAGTATTGTATAATGTTTGTAGTGTATAACTAAAGGTAGTCTAATGTTAGTATTATTGAATTTACCAAGTTAGTATAATGCTGGTATAATACTAGTTTAGTAAATTCCTAGTCTTATTAAAAACTAAGAAGTATAATAATGTTGTATGAGTTATATTGTTAAAAATTGTTGTTTGGAATATTTTTAGATTAAAATGAAGAGATCGGAACGCAAATGGATGTACGAAGATAGGGTAGATAAGAGGAAACGTCCCACCGATAGATTTTTAAAGGGGGTTCTTGAGTTTATTGAGTTTGCTAATTAAACAACAAGATGGATATGATTTGGTAGAAAATAAACTTAGGTGTCCTTGTAGTAAATGCAAAAACTTGAAATATTTTCATTACATTCAAGTAAAAGAACATCTTTATACAAATGGGTTTTCTCCAAATTATTATAATTGGATTTGTCATGGAGAACCATATTCTCCAATTACCGAGCAACCTCAAACCAAACAAAATGATTATATTACCCAAATAGAAATATGGTATTTGATGCTTTGGAGTTTAATACTTCTAATAATAATAACCACGAACCTATCATTGAACAAGAACTAAATCCACAAACAAAATCCTTTTTTGAAATGTTAAAGGCTTCAGAAAAACCTTTATATGAAGGGAGTAGAATGTCATTGTTACAAGCCGCCTTTAGGATAGAAACCTTGAAATGTGAGTTTAATATGCCATTTAATGCCGTTGATGGTATTGCGTCTTTGTTTGAGGACGCTATCCCCGACAATAACGTCATGACCTAAAGTTTCTATAATATTAAAAAAGTAGTTAAAGGCCTTGAGCTTCCGCATCAAAAGATTGATGCATGTCCTCAAGGATGTATGCTCTTTTGGGGAGATGATGCTTTGCTTGACAAGTGTAAGAAATGTCAAAGGGGTAGATATGAGACAAGTGAGGGAGATATTGTTTTGAAGGGAAAAGGAAAGAAGGGTAATAAGACGGATCAAAAGAGTAAGAAAACAGTATCACAAAACCAATTAATTTATTTTCCTCTTGCTCCAAGACTTCAAAGAATGTATGCAACAAAAAACATTGTTGAACAAATGAGATGGCACAACGAAAATCCTCGTACACCGGGAAAGATGTGTCATCCGAGTGATGGAGAGGAATGGAAGCGTTTTGATAAGATTTACCCTGATTTTGTCGAGGAACCCCGCAATGTGCGACTTGGCCTATGTACGGATGGATTTGCCCCTTTCACCCAATTTGGTAAACCTTACTCATGTTGGCCCATGGCGATCACGCCATACAACTTACCACCTTGGTTATGTTTTAAAAGGCAGTTTATCTTCTTATCGCTTATTATTCCCGGGCCTATGAACCCAAAAGCCAATTTGGGCGCTTATTTACAACCGTTGATAGAAGAGTTGAAACATTTGTGGGAAGTTGGTGTGGAAACATATGATGTGTCCTTGAAGCAAAATTTTCAACTAAGAGCTTCACTTTTATGGACCATAAATGATTTTCCCTCCTACGGTATGCTATCTGGATGGTCTACCGCATGACAAAAGGCATGCCCTTGTTGCATGGATAAGAGCAATGCATTTTGGCTTCCTAATTCCAAAAAAGTAAATTGGTTTGATTATCATAAAACCTTCTTATCGGATACACATCTACATAGAAAGAACAAGAAAGCTTTTATTAAAGGTAAGGAGGTGCTTGATGATGCTCCAGATCGGCTACCAGAGGATGAGTTATGGGAGTTGATATGTGATTCGCCATCTACTGTTGATGGTACTAAAGAAGAGTTTAAAGAGTTGAAGAAAACGAAGAGCGGTTGGTTTAAAAGAAGCATTTTTTGGGACCTTCCGTATTGGAATATATTGTTACTCAGGCACAACTTGGATGTAATGCACATAGAGAAGAATTTCTTTGAGCAACTCATTCATACGATTATGGATGTAGAAGGTAAATCCAAGGATACTATTGCTTCAAGAAAAGAGTTGAAGAGATTTTGTGATCGTCCCAAACTACACATTCGTAAATACGGATCTAAGCCGAAAGCTATTTTTACTCTTGACAAAGCACAAAGGAAGGCATTGTGTCAGTGGTTAGGAAAGTTGAAGTTTCCTGATCGATACGCATGTGATTTCAAATGTTGTGTTGATCTTAAGAAACTAAAGTTGCAAGAGTTAAAAAGCCACAATTGTCATGTTTTCATGGAGCGCTTATTACCCGTTGCAATAAAACATTTCCTCCCAAATACCGTGTGGAATGAAGTTAACGCGATTAGTCAATTTTTCCGAGATTTATGTTCTTCCACCAAATCGGTTGATGACATGATTCGTCTTGAAGACCAAATTCCAATTATTTTATGTAAACTTGGGATGATCCTCCCTCCTTCATTCTTTACTTCCATGGAGCATCTACCGGTCCATTTGTTATGAAGCAAAAGTTGGTGGACCCGTCCAATATAGGTGGATGTATCCATTTGAAAGGTATGTAATAATTGACTAGTATTGCAATTATAAATATTATTCATTTATGTATTTTATTCTAATAATAAAGAAATAACTTCATTTTAATTACATGTATAGGTTTCTTAATCATTTGAAGAAAAAAAATTGGTAATAAGGCTCAGGTTGAAGGTTCTATATGCAATGCGTATTTAACCGAAGATATTGCAAATTTTTGCTCTCTTTACTTTGAAAAACATATAGAAACCAAAGAAAAGAACTTAAATATTGATAAAGCCGATGAAGTGGACACAAGTGTACTCAAGTTTTTTCCAAACTCATGATGATGAAGGGTGTTCATCAATTGGGGAGACAAGATATTTGTATGACAAAGAATATAATCGTGCTCACCTTTACGTTCTTTCTAATTGTGAAATCTTGGAGCCTTATGAAACATAATTTGTGATCGATTTCATTAAAGAACATCCTAATGTGAGCAAGAATGATGTTTGGAATAAGCATGAGAATCAATTTCCATCATGGTTTCGGAAACATGTGATTGAATGCAATATCTAGGATGATTTGGTAAGGAGTTTGGCCTTAGGTCCTTCACGAAAGGTTAAAACATGGAATCGGTATTCAGTTAATGGGTTCAATTTCCATACATTCAATTACGGGAAGAGGAAGGTTAGATGTAATTATGGTGTTACAATTTCCTCCCTTGATGACAATGAATATTATGGCATATTAGAGGATATCCTTAAGTTGTGCTATAATGGGCGTGGACGTGCTTATAAAACCATCTTATTTAAGTGTGAATGGAAAGATAATACTGTAGCGGGAATGAGAGTCCATTGATGCGTGTCTAATATATGATGTTTTGCACCTCATTTCACACGCATTTCAGAGTTCAATTGAGTATTTTATGCTACTATTTCCCTTGTTTAGTGTATTTCTTCCTTTTCGTGTGATTTTGTAGGAATGTGAAGAATTCAGTGGAAAATGGACCAAATCTGCCCCGGAGCGTTTAGCTTAGGACTAGAGATAAGGAGAATGCTCGAGGAACAAACTTGGCGCGCATTTCGGAGCTTGAAAGACAAATTTGGAAGCAAATTATCAGCTACATCAGTCGACCGACCATGCCCAGTGGTTGGTCGACCAACGGTGCTGTAGCAGAACTCTTAGAACGTGAACAGTAGCATTGCTGAGCCCGATAGTTGGTCGGTTGACCGTAGCATGTGGTCGGTCGACCACCATAGCTGTTAGACGGAAATTAAAAGATTAGTAAAAGCCCATTGTAATTAGGTTTTTAGATATAGGTTACGTGAAACTCTTTATAACGTAACCTCATATCCTGTATTCATCATTCAGTTCCTATTAGTTTATCATTAGCTTACAATTAATTATTCAATACGTTAGATTGTTCTTCATACTTTATTTCTCAATAAAGCTTTGCTTCGGATCTTCTTCTGCTTTGCTATTTCGGTATTATTCCCTTTTAATTTACAGTTCACTTTATTTACCTTTTAGTTTAGAATTGCTAGTGTAGATATCCCGAAACCGTCATTAACGTTTTATGCAATTTAATTGTTCTTCTACTTTAATTATGAATTCTAATCCTTTAATCGCAAATTACATTGTTGTTATCGTTGTTATTATGACTAGCTAAATCACCATTGCTAGGATGTAGGCGAACTTAGCGTAGATGGCACTAGAATAGGCTACCCTCGGATTAGGGCTTGGTCGACCGACTAGCTTATCTGGTCGGTCGAGTGAGTCGGTTGGTCGATCGACTGGGGTAGCTGGTCGATCGACTACCTTCGTGTCTGATTTGCTTCGTTTGAATCGTTAAGTGCAATATCTATCAATGAGACCTAGGGGAGACTTGTTAGATGCTTAGTTTTGACCAACCCGTAGATCGAAAGATAGGGAAGGACTTAGATTAACGAATTAAGACGGCTAAATTGCTAGATCGAAAGAAAATGTAATTTAGGCATTAGGATCACTAGTCAAGAATGAATGTTAGTATTAGTGACACCTAGGGACTAATAGCATAGATCAAGAGGGGATATTAGTTGACTTGGACCGAGAGGACTTGTCATACCCATCACCCACGACTGTATTTCGAAACTTATCTAGACTTATGTGCCATCGTAGCTATAGTGACCCGATCATCCTAGCTCCTTTCTATTATTTGTTTACGTCATCTTATTATTTGCTTGTTTTTATTTGTTTATTTATTTCATTTGCTTTTAGACTCAGACAAAATCCAAACCCCCCCCAAATTGTTACCCTAAGACTAGAATATTAAACAATATAATCTCCCTACCTCCCTGCGGATCGACCCTGTTACCACTGTAACACCCCCATACTCCGAGTGCCTTACCAGGACCACTCAGGTATGGAGACATCACCATCTCGGTTGCTCGAGGTATGATAATCAAACAACAATAAAAAGAAAAACAACATTTATTATTAATCGTTTAATGAATGAATACAATCCTTGACACCCAAACTGATAATAAGATACATTATCCAAACGGTCTACTCAAACTGAAATGCAAATAAAAGCTAAACTACAGCGGAAGACTCTATCGTCATGTCGTGGCCATCCCAGCTATCCCGTATCATCCCTATACCTGCTCAATATCTGCTCACCATCCCCGAATGGATCACCGCAGGTTTACAAAACAACACCGGGGTCAGTACTAATCACACAATCAAAACAGATAACCATAATAAGACAAACAGACAGCTGAACTGCCACACACACACGCACACATCCAACCAACCGTCTCAATCACCGATCGTCCACCGGACCCCGCCACGCCCGATGGGGGACCGCAGCCGTTCCCACCTAAGCCCCGCTCATCGTACGAGCGATAACCCTGTCCATTAATGTGCACATCTCCTTTCGTGGCGGGTTCCACTAAGGGCGAAACTAGGGCGTGAGATCGCTCCCGCAAGTGACCCCACTCAGCCGAGAACGCATCTCGAGAACCATCAACAACACAACCACAATCACAAACACAATTACAATCATCAAATCAATTAACTAACTACAGCACATCACCAATATCCCATTATGGGACTAATACTGAGTAGGAAATCCTACCTGGAAAGCACACACGCAGACGGAATCTACAACTGTCTCAAAACGCCTCTTCTATGAACTCTCCTCCTAACACACACACATGAATACTACAATTCAATCACTTATTCATAAAAACCCCCAATTACCAAATTAGGGTTTCACTAATCTTAACCAAACGTTATAAAAATTATGCTAGAAGCTTACCCTTGACGCAAGGAATCCAACGACACAAACTATGATGCAAACCGACCGTCTGAACTCCGGGAATTGTCAAGAACGCGATTAGGAAGAAGGACCAACTGCTTTCTCTCTTAAACAGGTTTTAGGTTTTGTAAAAAGTGTTTTAGAATAAAGACGAATATGTTTATATACCTTAATTGCGTAATTAACAAAACCCGAGAAAAACCCCGATAAACCGGGACACTCGATCGAGTACCCAAGGTACTCGATCGAGTACCTTCTCACTCGATCGAGTGCCCCAAACTACTCGATCGAGTGCCCAACAGTCGAAACTATTTTATTCTGCGACATACCCTTACTCGACAGAGTAAGGGCTACTCGATAGAGTACCCCCCCAAGACCATAAATACGGAGTATTACAGTCTTCCCTCCTTAAAAGGAACTTCGTCCCCGAAGTTCAAACCACTACCAAAACAAAGGTACTGCCATAAGCTTCCCGACTCGAAGGTCAAAATAAACACAACGTAAAACATGCTACCTAACCCAACTTATCCCGACAACATATCCCGACAACATACCGACACAACATATACAAGGGGTGTAAAAACCCTTAAAAACTCTCGCGATCATCTCCTACCCCCCTAAAAGAAACAAGGTTACGTCCCCGTAACCATACATACCTGATCAAAAAGGAAAGGGTAACGCTCTTTCATGATATCCTCCGCCTCCCATGTAGCTTCCTCAGTCTCATGGTTAGACCAAAGGATCTTAAGCAACACTGTCTCACCACTCCTGGTCTTTCTAACTTTTCGGTCGAGGATCTGCTTAGGTACCTCAAGGTATGATAAAGACTCATCCAGCTCTAAGCTCTCTGCCTCCAACACATGTGACGGGTCACTCACATACTTCCGCAGCTGCGATACATGAAACACATTATGTACTCTCTCCAAAGCAGCCGGTAACGCCAAACGGTAAGCCACTTCCCCAACTCGCTCTAAGATCTCATAAGGCCCTATAAACTTCTGACTTAGCTTGCCTTTCTTCCCAAATCTCATAACTCCGCGCATAGGGGACACTTTCAGAAGAACTTTGTCCCCAACTTGAAACTCTAAGTCCCGACGATGTAGATCTGCATAACTCTTCTGTCGATCCTGAGCTGCTCTCATCCGTTCCCTGATCATCTTAATCTGTTCCACCATCTCCTGTACCATCTCTGGTCCTAAAACCACTGCCTCAGCACTGTCGTCCCAACAGATTGGACTCCTACATCTCCTCCCATACAAAGCCTCAAACGGTGCCATACCAATACTGGTGTGATAGCTGTTGTTGTAAGAAAACTCTATCAAGTCCAACCTCTGCTCCCAGCTACCACCGAAATCCATCACACACGCTCTCAACATATCCTCCAAGGTCTTGATTGTTCTCTCAGTCTGCCCATCAGTCGCAGGATGAAATGCTGTACTCATCTTCAAAGCTGTTCCCAACGATTCCTGCAACTCCTTCCAAAACCTTGATATAAACCTCGCATCTCTGTCAGACACTATGTCCTTAAGGACTCCATGTAACTTAAGCACGTTCTTTCGATAGGCCATAGCCAATTGTGCCTTAGTCCATGTATCTTTCATTGGAACAAAGTGAGTGACTTGGTCGACGATCTACTATCACCCAAATCATATTGTTACCTTGTTGACTCTTAGGTAAACCCACAATGAAATCCATGGAAATGGATTCCCACTTCCACTCGTGGCACCTCCAAGGATTGAACCTTACCTTGTGGTCTTCTCTGTTCCCCTTTAACTCTCTGGCATGTCAAACAACGGGACACAAACTCAGCTGTCTCCTTCTTCATCCCAGGCCACCAAAACGTTTTCTTCAAATCTTTGTAAAGCTTGTCTCCACCCGGATGAACTGAATATGGTGTGCAATGCGCTTCTGTCATGATTGTCTTTTTCAACTCCTCGTCATTAGGAACACACCACCTACCATCAAACCTCAAACTACCATCTGTATGAATGGAAAACCGGGACACTGTCCCTTTCTCTACTCCAGCTTTCCACTCCACTATCTTAGGATCCAAAGCCTGTTTACCTCGAATATCATCATAAAACTCCATGTGTACTGACATATCACCCATAGCCTCTCCTTTCTGCAACATATGAATCCCAAAGCTCGCTACCTCATCCCTCAGCCTCATCAAAGATAGAGCTGTACACAAAGAATGTACACTCTTCCTACTCAAAGCATCAGCTACAACATTGGCCTTTCCTTCATGGTAGATGATTTCCATGTCGTAATCACCAATCAGCTCCATCCACCTCCTCTGTCTCATGTTCAACTCCTTCTGCGTGAACATGTACTTGAGACTCTTGTGATCAGAAAATACCTTAAAGATTGCTCCATAAAGGTAGTGTCTCCAAATCTTGAGAGCAAACACCACTGCACCCAACTCCAGGTCATGAGTAGGGTAATTCTCCTCATAAGGCTTCAACCGCCTAGAAGCATAGGCGATCACTTTACCATTCTCGCATCAACACACATCCCAACCCATTCTTCGATGCATCTCGTAAAAACCTCGAAATTCTCGCTTCCTTCAGTAATGCTAGGACAGAGCGTGGTCAAACGCTCCTTTAATGTTTGGAACGCCTTCTCACAACTCTCATCCCAACGAAACCTGTTCTCTTTCCTCATCAACGCCGTCATCGGTCTAGCTATCTTGGAGAAATCTTTCACGAACCGCCTGTAGTATCCAAATAAACCCAAGAAACTCCTTACCTCAAAGAACATTCTTCTGGTGCTTCCCACTTTGTCACTGCCTCAATCTTCGCCGGATCCACAGCTACCCCATCTTTAGAGATTACATGCCCCAGAAAAGCAACTTTCCCCAACCAAAACTCACACTTGGACAACTTAGCATACAACTCATGATCTCTCAACGTCTGCAACACGATCCTCAGATGCTCCTCATGCTCCTCCTTAGTCTTTGAGTAGACTAGGATATCATCGATAAACACCACCACGAACTGGTCCAAGAACTGTCTAAAGATCCTATTCATCAAATCCATAAACACTGCCGGCGCATTGGACAACCCAAACGGCATCACCACATACTCATAATGGCCATACCTCGACGTGAAGGTCATCTTCGGTATGTCCACATCTCTAATCTTCACCTGATGGTACCACGACCTCAAATCGATCTTAGAAAAGACCGTTGCACCACTCAACCGATCAAACAGGTCATCTATCCTTGGCAAAGGATACTTGTTCTTTATCGTCACACGGTTCGACTCTCCCGGTAATCTATGCATAACCTCAAAGTTCCATCCTTCTTCTTCACGAAAAGAACTGGTGCTCCCCAAGGCGATACACTTGGTCTAATGTATCCCTTCTCTATCAAATCATCCAACTGCTTCCTAAGCTCCTCCATCTCCTTAGGACCCATACGGTACGGTGCCTTAGAGATTGGCCCCGTCCCTGGCTTCAACTCAACGGTGAAATCTATCTCCCTCTTCGGTGGCAACCCCGGAATCTCCCCTGGAAAGACATCTGCATACTCTCCCACCACTGGTATCTCCTCAACTGCCGGGCTCTCTATCCGGTCATCTCTCACATGGCACAAGATCAGAGGACATCCCTTCCTCAGATACGACTTCAAAGTGACAGCTGCAATCAACTTAACTTTGGGTTTGACTAGAAACCCACGGTAAGATACACTAGCACCCTTAGGACCTCGTAGGGACACTTTCTTTTGATGACAGTCTATCTTAGCCTTATACTTTCCTAACCAATCCATCCCAACTATCATCTCAAAACCATTAAAAGGAAACTCTAGCAAGTCTACAGGGAAATCGACTTGCCCAACTATCAAAGATACATCTCTAAACAACCTCCCACACGTTACAGACTCACCTGAAGGTATGAAAACTTGCTCCCTAACAGACTCATATACTCTCAAACCCAACTGCTTTACATGACTCGAAGACACAAACGACTGAGAAGCCCCCGAATCAAACAAAACAAACGTAGGAATGCCATTAACAAGAAATGTACCGGTGATAACGTGCTCATCCTCCTCAGCTGCTTTCTTGTCCATCATGAACAAACTTGCCACTTGTCTTCCGCCCACCTCCCTGGACAAGATCTTGGGCTGATGCGGTCGGCTTAGCACCCGACCCTTGATTGTTGTTGTTGTTCATCGGTGTTTTCGATAAAATTACCGCCGTTGCGGTTGCCTCCACTCCACTCCACTCGGTAGCTCGACCTCCACGGTTTGGCCATGATCCCGCCGGTCTGTTGCTCGCGAAGCTCTGCGCAGTCTCTCGGAAAGATCCCGGTGCACTTGTGCACTCATGTCTCTTGTGGCCTACGCCACCACATCCAAAGCAGGTCACTCCCCAGCTGTTGCTCACACTTCCACGACCTCTCCCAAAGGAAGTTCCTGGTCGAACACGGACCCAGAAGAAAACCCCTTAGACTGATTGTGGTTGCCTTTCTTGAAATTAGATTGGCCACCACCCTCGCTCTCCGACTTCCTCTTCTCTCCACCTAACCTCTCCTTAGCCATCTCCACTAGCCTTTCGGCTCTCCCCCTCTCATATGCTTCCTTCACCTCGCAAGGACTCCCACGGGTAACTTATCCATAATTGTCGTGGTTAGCCCTCTCTCAAACCTCAAAGCAAGATTCTCCTCACTCAAACCCATGTCCTCAGCATATCTGGACTTCTCATTGAACTGCACTCAGTAGTACTCGACCCACAGACATCTCAAATTCGTCATCTTAAACTTATCGAACTCCTCTCTCAACTTACTCCTCACATGTTCTGGCACGAACTCCTTCCTCACAGCCCTACGAAACTCCTCCCAAGGTATGGCAGGTAACCCCTGGTTGGTATATATCTCCTTGGCACTCACTTTCACTGAGTCCCACCACTTGCCAGCTGCCTCCCTCAGATAGAATGCAGCCTGATCCACTCTCATCTCATCAGGACAGCGAACTAAATCTAGTATGTTCTCCATCTCCCTCAGCCAACTATCAAGGTGATTAGGCTCCTCAACCCCCTTGTACTCCTTCGGGTTAAACCTCGCGATATAGAGGCTGACTTTAGCATGGTCAACCTCTTTCTCCTTACCCTTATCCTTGTCCTCGTTCACTCTCTTCAGGGTCTCCGTAAGAGCGTCTTGGTGTTCCAACATCTTAACGATGTCATCCGTAGTCATAAGCTCAGCTCTCGCGTACAAGGCATTTCTCTTTGGCGGCATCTTGAAGCTATAGAAGAAAGGGGTAAACATAAACACGCGTACTAAACCTCAAAACACGAACACGCGTTGCCCAGCACCTACTCGATCGAGTATCCAAACCCACTCGATCGAGTAACGGGCTACTCGATCGAGTGCCACCATGTACTCGATCGAGTACCCAAACTCCAGAGCTAAACAGACCTTCTGATCTCTAACGCACTCGATCGAGTATCTAGGCTACTCGATCGAGTGACCCCCTACTCGATCGAGTACCCCTAGCTACTCGATCGAGTGCCCCAAAACTCGATTCGGGTCTCAAATTCGCCAAAAATCTACCCGATCGAGTCAGTCTCACTCGATCAGGTACCCCCAATACGTAAGAGCTACCCGCATGGTATTCGTATGCTAACATGCCAAACTTTATAAAACCACATTATATTCTAACAAATAGGCCACGTATCTATTCTACTAATCAACAAAATCAACTCATCATGTTATTAAAGCCACATTATAAACATCCAACATGTTATCATCTCATTAACATGTTCCACATATCATTCTCTTTCACATGCTCAACTTCCTATTTCAACACCAAACAATCAACACACTTCATCACTTTGCTGCACAAGTTAAACAATCACACAGACGACTCAACAAACACGTTCCCATGTGACCGGTTCAAAGTTGTAGGGCGACCCCCGCGACTTTAGGACGTCTCCCAAGCCTTTGCACTAGCTCCTACCACTTTTACCCCGGGTTCATTTTAATTGACTCCCTATGTTCATTAAGTTCATTGGTTACAGGTTTCAGGATCGTCGCTCTGATACCATTTGTAACACCCCACTGTAATACTCCGTATTTATGGTCTTGGGGGGGGTACTCTATCGAGTAGCCCTTACTCTGTCGAGTAAGGGTATGTCGCAGAATAAAATAGTTTCTGACCTGTTGGGCACTCGATCGAGTAGCTGGGGCACTCGATCGAGTAGAAAGTACTCGATCGAGTACCTTGGGTACTCGATCGAGTGTCCTATTTATCGAGGGTTTTTCTCGGGTTTTGTTAATTACGCGATTAAGGTATATAAACATATTCGTCTTTATTCTAAAACACTTTTTACAAAACCTAAAACCTGTTTAAGAGAGAAAGCAGTTGGTCCTTCTTCCTAATCGCGTTCTTGACAATTCCCGGAGTTCAGACGGTCGGTTTGCATCATAGTTTGTGTCGTTGGATTCCTTGCGTCAAGGGTAAGCTTCTAGCATAATTTTTATAACGTTTGGTTAAGATTAGTGAAACCCTAATTTGGTAATTGGGGGTTTTTATGAATAAGTGATTGAATAGTAGTATTCATGTGTATGTGTTAGGAGGAGAGTTCATAGAAGAGGCGTTTTGAGACAAACAGAGATTCCGTCTGCGTGTGTGCTTTCCGGTAGGATTTCTACTCGGTATTAGTCCCATAATGGGATATTGGTGATGTGCTGTAGTTAGTTAATTGATTTGATGATTGTAATTGTGTTTGTGATTGTGGTTGTGTTGTTGATGGTTCTCGAGATGCGTTCTCGGCTGAGTGGGGTCACTTGCGGGAGCGATCTCACGCCCTAGTTTCGCCCTTAGTGGAACCCGCCACGAAAGGGGATGTGCACATTAATGGACAGGGTTATCGCTCGTACGATGAGCGGGGCTTAGGTGGGAACGGCAGCTGCGGTCCCCCACTCGCGGGGGGTCCAAAGTGGACGATCGGTGATTGAGACGGTTGGTTGGATGTGTGCGTGTGTGTGTGGCGATTCAAATTGTCTGTTTGTCTTATTATGGTTATCTGTTTTGATTGTGTGATTAGTACTGACCCCGGTGTTGTTTTGTAAACCTGCGGTGATCCATTCGGGGATGGTGAGCAGATATTGAGCAGGTATAGGGATGATACGGGATAGCTGGGATGGCCACGACATGACGATAGAGTCTTCCGCTGTAGTTTAGCTTTTATTTGCATTTCAGTTTGAGTAGACCGTTTGGATAATGTATCTTATTATCAGTTTGGGTGTCAAGGATTGTATTCATTCATTAAACGATTAATAATAAATGTTGTGTCTTTATCGCTGTTGTTTGATTATCATACCTCGGGCAACCGAGATGGTGATGTCTCCATACCTGAGTGGTCCTGGTAAGGCACTCGGAGTATGGGGGTGTTACAACCACTAACTTCTGTTAGTTTTAATAGGTATTATAAATATTATTTTTGGTGCACACAACGACATGCATCAAATTTTGGCGCCGTTGCCGGGGAGGCAGCGCTAGTTTTTATTGTTTTATTATTTTAGTCTTTTTCTTAGTTTAAGGAGCTTTTGTTCCTTAAACTTTTCTCATTGTTTTTGTGTACTTTTATCTTATGCGCAGGTCTCAACAAGGCGAATTATTTCCCCTTGATCTCGAGCTTGAGAGGACTTTGCGCGTGAAGAGGAGATTATCTCAAGAACAACAATCAAAGGAAGAGCCTGGTTCTCATTCTAGTTTTTACGAGAACGAGTTGTTTGAAGAAAACCCACCACCATCTCCAGTTTCTTCCACAGAGACCGTCACTTCTCCAAATTTTCTAGAGATGGTTGAAGAAGCTAGTATAGCCAGTCACTCCGAGCCAACAGCTCAGAATCTCTGTAAGGGATTTGCATTACCAGGGACGGATAGAAAATTTGAGCCAAAACCGTCTTATATTAACTTGGTTGAGAGAAACAAATTTGGGGGAGCTGCAAATGAAGATGCAGCTAAACATATGGAGACATTCATTGACTACTGCTGCTCCATACCCCCACCAGCAGGTGTGACCCAGAACCAGGTAAAGGAGACGATGTTTATATTCTCACTCCGTGATGCTGCTAGGGAGTGGTACCGAGACTTGGACCGAGCTGCTAATGGGATCACTGATTTGAATTCGCTGGCCCTTGCATTCTACAAGAAATATTTCTCTGCCTCGAAGACTAATGCCATTAGAGCTCAGATCATGAGCTTTAAACAGGGTCTTGATGAGAATTTTCATGAGGCATGGGTCCGTTTCAAGAAGCTGGTGCAAACTATTCCGCACCATGGGTTCGAGAAATGGAGCCTATGCAATCAATTTTATAATGGGCTTTATGACGATCAGAGGGCTATCCTGGATGCGACAGCTAATGGCAGATTCCAGGAGAATGTTGGAGAAACTAAGGGGTGGAAAATCATTGATGATATGGCCACCCATAAAGCTGAGCATGGAAATTCCAGGGGAAATCAAAGGAGAGCGGCTGAATCCCCTTCTGTAGCTGCATTAGAGGCTCTTACGGCGAGATTTGATAAGTACGAGTTGGGAGGAGCTTCAAAAGGAGGTATTTATCAAGTGAATGCTGTGTCAGACGGTCCTTTCGTCTGCAAGAGATGTGGAGGAGAAGGACATGTTGCAAATTTTTGTCCTAGCCCCTATGAGTCTTGTGCTGCTTTTCAACATTATAGGCAGACAAACACTTATTTTGAGCCGAATGTCCATCCAAACTTGAGGTGGAGTATCCAAAACGTCCAAAATCCGACTCCACTGTTGGAGCTTGTGTCCTCCACAAATTAGTGTGATAACATTTGTAAATCTCTTACAGGTTCACAAGGGTATACTTCGTATTTTAATCAGTTGATTAACGATTAACTAATAACGGTTGGCTTGCTAGAAAGTTTGACGTTATTATCATACAGATGGGGGTGATCAACTGGTCCCTAAAGGTCACACCTATAGGATGTGTTTGAGAGATGTGGTTATAGAAATATAATCACATTGATGCCTTATATGACTAAACAGTTAGTCAATGTGTTGATGAGATAATTATTTAATGAAGATTAAATAATATTAGTTGAGACGAATTAATCACAATTCGTAAATTGAATATAATAAGTTATATTTAATTAAATGTATGTAATGTTAGCTTGGACGAATTAATCTGTTAATTCGTAATTAAATGTAATCGGTTATATTTAATATCAACAAGATGAATGTGTCATAGTGGTAATAGTGAGGGTACTCAAACCAAGAGGTCATGGGTTCGATCCTCACTAGATGACAATTTATCTTTAACACATTTATACATTTTTGGAATAACTGAAAATAAGGATTTTAATCCTTATTATTTCGGTTCATATGGGCCGATTTTTGGAAAAACAAAATCAACCCTATTTCTCCATATACTCGGTTATAAGGAGAGTTAGGTTTTTTTTTTCTAAACCTAAATTTTGCTCATCATTTTCTCTCATCAGAAAATCACACAAATAAACCCTAATATTTACAGAAAATTGGGGATCTCATTCTAGCAATTTGAGGGGCATTTCTCGGAGCATCTTGGGTGGAACTGATAGGAGAATATCATTGCGATATTGTTCATAGGCCATAAAAGCTAGGACCGAAGGTTATTTCTTAATCCTTTACGATTTTGTTTATGCAATTTATTTTATAACTAGTTATCATCACTTTATAATTCGTTATAATCCTTAAATATAAAGGGATGCATACAGATAAATCCCACAAGTGGTATCAGATCCAAGGCCACGAATTTTAATTTTGATGATTCTCATAAAATTGTTTGTAAACAATAATTAGGGTTTGCGAAAAAAAATATAATCGGCTGGAATTTTTTTGAGTCGTGGAATTTTTTTTTTTTTCGTTTATGTTACTGTTCACGGATGAACAGTATTTTTTTTAAAAAAAAAACAAAGTTCTGTTTTTTTTCTTTCTTTCGGTTTCTCCTGAAAAACCGATTAAAGTTTTTTGCGGCTGTTTTTGTTTATGCCGATTTGAAAAGCATCCGAGAAAATAATTTTTTTTTCTCATTCTTTGTTCACGTGGTTACTTGTTCACAGAGGATGATTTAAAAAAAAAAAAAAATTTGTCTTGTTTCGGTTTTTACAGATAAAACCGTGTACAAAATAAGGAAAGTTGTTTTTTGTTTTTAGTTTAGCCGTGCTGAAATTATAAAAAAAAAAAAAATTTTTTTTTTTTACTGTTCAGCCGAGACCAAAAAGAAAAAAAAAAGGATTTTGTTTTTTTGTTTTGGCCAATTTTGTTTATACATTAAATTTATAATGTATGATAATTTTTGTGAAGCGGTTCACAAAATTTAAAGATACCTAATTATTTTAAAGAAGTTTAAAATATTGATGGATTAAATTCATATTACAAGTTTAATATGAATTAAGTTTGAAATTAATGTGATTAATTGAGGAATTGTCACTTAATTTGTTAATTTAAATAGGTGGTTTGGATAAGTAATGACACTAGCGTGGTTAACAATTAACTTAGCTTTTGTAGATATCGGCATATCTTCTTTTGCCACATTTAGTCATAAATCTCATTTATTTTCAAGGACGCAACTTCGTTTCATTTAGGCTCTTAAGTAAATATCAATATTGAAACTCTTGGTCAAATGTTGTTCATAAACTAGCTAAATCTCTTGTTAAGACTTTTCTTTAGTCATTTTCTTCCAAAACTTTCTTTTGGTCTCCTCGTGTAGTTATCTTGAGAACATATTGTTTTGATTATTTCACTTGGTCTCTTTTGTCATGTAGATTTCATCTATTCGAGACCATAGATCTCATCTATTCGTGTACACTATCTATATAGGTATACAAATCATTCTTTCTTTCGTAGATCTCATTTACTCAAGTATACAAATTTGCTTTGTGTTCTTTGTGTGTTCATTTTTCTCCCACTCTATCTTTAAAATAAATACACTAGAGATTCAAAGATAGCTTATGAGACACAAATAATGATTTTGAAGTATAAGGAGGACTATCTCATAGATTGACTAATAGTTTTAGATTTGATGAGTGTACTTGGTAATTTACATTCCTTTAGGAGAATTCATCAACTCAACATCACTTTATAATTGATCATACACAAGCCTTAAGCTTGTGGACATATAATGAATCCCATCATTATAGTTGTCTATTGGATCACTTTAAGTGGATGATCATATGTTTATATGTGCAAGCATATAAAGACGAATTTTTAGAACAAGAAGATACGATAAAAGGGGTGACTTGGGTTGCAAACCAAGCCACCAAATTCCAAAATACAACAATTGTTTAGAAAGGATCAACCATTTCCATGTCATTGGAAGCTACTCCTAGCTCCATGATGATTTCTTAACCTTGATTTTCCTTTCCCTTATCTTTGCTTGGAGGAGGCCCTATTTACAATAAAAAGGGGATACATTATCACAACTTTGTATCAAAATACCATAGTTGAATTAGAAACATAAAAGAAAGGATAGTCATTTACCTACTGGAGTGATTTTTCCAGTTTTGATGTCACCAAGATACTTGGAACAATTCCTATTCCAATGTCCAACACCATTACAATAATGGCATTTATCAAGAGGACCCTTCTTGGTCTTGGAAGTGCTAGCTTCAAAAGTCATAGCTTTGGTGGACATGGGAGCTTGCGTCTTACCCTTTTTCCCATTCTTTTTAACTTCCCCTTGCTCTTGGTGCTTATGTTAAGCACATCCTTAAGTGGGTTAACATTTAGCCCCATGTCTCTTTCAGCTTGCACAAGTAACTTGTGCAACTCTTCAAGTGTCACGTCCATGTCTTGCAAGTTAAAATTCACCCGGAATTGAACATATGCCTTGACTTTGGATAAGGAGTGTAGAATCCTATCTACAATGAGTTCTTCGGGGATTTCAACTTTTTGAATCTTCAAAGTCTCGACTAGCTCCAACAATTTGAGCACGTGAGGGCTAAAATTTTGGCCCTCCTTGAAATCGAGATCAAAGAATGCCGAGGCCGCCTCATATTGGACGATCCTCGGAGTTTCTGAAAACATTATCACAAGTTTGGAATAAATTTCATTAGCGGTGCCCATTTTAAAGGCTCTCCTTTGGAGATCCACCTCCATCGCAAAAATCAACACATTTTTCATTGCGGCGGACTCTTTGTGGTAAGCCTCATATGCTTCCCTAGTGGCGGCACTCGACCTAGCATTAGGTTCGGGTGGAGAGGCCTCGGTGAGGTAACGAAGCATGTCATCACCTTGGGCGGCTAATTTGTGTTGGGCATCCTAATCGGAGAAATTTGACCCATTCTTTTCAAGTTTACAACGATCCATGAAGTATCGGAGCCATGAAGCATTAGTGAGAGGTGTGGCGTTGGTGTTTGGTGCGGCCATTGTAATGAGAAATAAAAGTGGTCTACAAAACGAAAATATAAGGAATAAAACATTTGTCGTTTTCCAAAATAATAATAACACTAGTAAAATTTAATTTAAACAAGTTTTATTGCATTTATCTAGTGACCTCTACCCAACTTTGATAAATGATTCCAAGACCCAAATTCATATTAACTTAGGCATCGATAAAGCCGAAAACAACCCTTATCAATATAACTCGGTGGATTAACTTTTTAATCGATTCTAGTTTTAGAACTCTTGGTCGATAAATTTACATTAAAATTTATCTTTAGCCCGAAACACATCCGGCAACCGTCGAGAATACTTTCGTTGAGTTCAACCCAAATTTCGAATAAATGTGTCCATGATCTAAATTTACATCAACTTGGGCATCGGTAAACCCGAAAACAATCCTCATCTTTATAAATCCGGTGGGTAGACATTTATCACCCACTTCCCCTAGGTAACAAGGTTTTTACCCCGGTAAAGCCGAGTGCACTCCCTCACGAAATAGGTTTTCATGGTTTCTACTTTTTGGTAAGGCTAAGTCTCAATTGTTTATTTTAGCGAGAGGTCATGTCAGTTTATTATCTATCATGTTTTAAGTGAACTAAAGCGGTGAACTACGATAATTATAATAAACACGGCCGATAAAATCGATTTAAAAGATAATACATGTTTTAGTTATGGCGATTTAGCGATGCATGCAACATATAAATAAAATACAATGCATAAATAAAATCCTAGTAGGGCCTTCCTAAAATAGTAAATCTAATAAACTATTACAAATTCGGAAACCAACTCCTTTGGTCCCTTGAACTTCGGTCTTGGCATGCATTCCAAGGCAATACTTTCTTTAATGGATCGCCTTCTCGAGTGGCACCGTCTTCAAGAAACTCCGGAATAAATAAATTACATAATAAATTACATAATTTCCTATTATACATTTTTAATTAAAATAAAAAATAAATCTATTAAATTACAAAACGATGATAGAAGATCACAATAAATTACAACCGAATCGATATTCCCATACATTTCGGGTAATATCATTTAAAAACTAAGGTCATACTAAGTAAAATTACATAATTAAAAAAATTACATAAAATTAAAATATGACAATCATAAATAAAATGCAGCATTATAATATATATGAACATGCCCAATTTTATGATAAATCGCCTTTAAGGAGCCAATATCATATATTAATCAGTTTTTACGGATTTGCGTGATTTTACCTTTTAAAAATCATAATAATTACATAAATTTATATTTATGTACAAGTTAATTACCCTAAAAAACTTAGGACTCAAAATTAGTCTCCACTAACATATTGACAATAATTAACTTATATTTCTTAATATTGTTCATAATTGGGCTTAAAAAACAAAATAATGTCATAAACTTCAAATTAAATCATAAAAATTTCAAATAAATTTGAAATTTGAAATTTTAAACTCATGAACATTTTGGAAAAATACCATGACACTCATAATGTTCAAAAACATAGGTTAAAAATTTCGAAAATTTATCGAGGAAAAACAATGTTGCGGTTTATCGGATTTAACAATTATAACCATAAAAACTGAGAAGAATTATTTTTTATCAACTTTTCAATTTTAGATCGGAAATATGTGATAAAATGCAATATGTGACATTTTTCCTTAGTCATGAGGTATGTTTTAGCAATTTTTACTAATTAATTTCACTATTTATGTGATTTTTCATCAAAAATTCATAAATCATGCATAAAGACTTTATTTTAGCCAATTATTTTACACACATCTTGTAAAATTGCATGTGACAATATACTAAATTTCTATGACCAGATTCGAAATATAACTCATATTAACCTATTTTCTCATTTAAATACGATTTTAACTTGAAAAATCCATATTTCGAGCATAACAACTCATATTATTATGAACCTTTACAGGCCATCAGTATATAATATACATGAAAACATATCCAAAAACTACTGGAAAAAACAAAGTTTAGCTATTTTTAGTCCAAAAATGACATTTTAATCATAAAAATCACATTTTTAATGCCATTATTAATAAAAATGAACAATAAAATCCATAAATAAACCAAAATATCATAAAAACATTTTAGGACCAGAAACTTTAACATGCATAATAAATTTCGTGATATATCATAATAAATACAAATTTATATGTTTTATTTGTTAATCGTATAACTCGGAAAAACAATAACCGATTTGCATGCAAACAACCTAAGGCTCATGATACCGCTTGTTAGAAATCATTATCCCATTATTTAACATATTCATGTATGTGATAATCTATTTAGTCATAAAATAAATTGTTATCTTATGCATGCAAACATAAATAAGTATAGAAAAGAAATCGTCATTCTTACTATGAAAGTTTCGGATTTTGGGCACAAGTAAGATCTCCTTCTTACTTGTTCTTGAGCTTTCCTTATATGGAAGAACAAAGATTCAAGCTTAGAATCTCTCCCAAAGATGTATACCCAACATAACCTCTTAAAAATTAATATTATTAATACTAGAACAATATTAATCTTACTAAAATTGACCCAAAAATATTGTTTTGTCCTCTTGAAATTTTCGGCCAAGAGGGGATGAATTTTTGGAGTTTTTATTTCTCTTTCTAAACTTCTCTAAGTTAATTTTTGAATGAATAATAATAATGCACAACTAGTTAGGATATATGTGCATTATAGAGATTATAAAGGGTAAAAATCCTTTGCTTGCATGGTTGGGAAACCGGGTATGGGGAAGGGGCTAGGGCCAATGCATGACCAAGATGCTCTTCACAAAAGCAACTAGGTTCGCATGGCTATCAATTAGGTAAATGATTATGCTTTCCACTTAAAATAATCAACACAATTTTTAGCCTAATACTCCTTTCATTTTGGTCCATATAAGCTAAAATGGGTTCCATTTTATCTTTGTCAATTTATCAATTAGTCACATGTCACAAGTCATGTAAAATTGTCATGCATTTTTAACATATTAAAAATCAACGTATTAATAAAAATACGTCATGTACAAAATCGACTTAGAAATTCATAATTACATCATCTTGTATTTATAATAAATTATTCATTCAGTTTCAATTGTTTCCGTAAACAATAATTTCATCTAAGTAATAAAACAATTCGATAACTTTGACCATATCTTATTTAATCAAATTACAATGAGACACGTAAATATTACTTCCAAAAAACGTCCGTCACTTTTAAGTAATTTAATTAAATTGTATCGTCATACGATCAATTAAATATTCAATTAAGAGTGTTACCCTTTAGGTATGACCTAAGGGGATCAACTGATCACCACCGTCGCACGACAGTAATGTCAAACTCTAGTCAGCCAATCATTACCGATATGTGTGGTCCAGTTGACTGTAAAATATTACTTCCCACATGTATTCTTAAAATAAGACTTAAACATGTGATCATCATGATCGACAGTTGTGATCGCATTATTGTCGGAGGACACATATTCCAACACTTTCCACGGTGGCATCTCTAGGAGCACTCGGAAAGAATACTTTCCTATCCGCCCAACTAGGAAAAGGACATGATGGATCAAGTAGTTCTTGCCTAGCTAAGTGTAGGAGGGGCGGATATTGAGCCCGATAACCATTGACCCGATCTTCATAAGATTGCTTATGCATGTGTTGCTATAATTGAGCCAAGTAGCCTTTACCTATCACAACATTTGCGCCTCTTGGTGTGAATTCTTGATAGGTAATTGGGTAAGGTGGAGTCACAATAGAGGAGGAGGAGGGCCTGACATTAGATTTCCTATGTTGTTTCATAATCATCTAGGCTTCATCGGAGACGGGAAGAAGGTAGTTTGGACTTCGGACATTGAGACGACATATCTTGTTAGGCAATATGGAGGACTTAACTTCTTTAGTGAGCCACTCAAACTTGTTGTCAAGATTATCATTCTTGACCCAACGAAACTTGTTGATCATAGTGGCCATATCAAGAAGGTTGCCTCCTTTAACCGGTGTGTATGTGTTGTCGTTGTTGAAATCTGGGTTAAAGTATTTGGTTAACCATGTTACTAATCCTCCATTCACAATAAAAGCAGTTCCATCTTTACCATGGTCAATTGTAAGCCACCGTTTAAGTAAGAGTTGAAGTATGTTGTATTCATTGGTGAACTATTTGTTGACATTCATGGTGGATTCAAGGTAGATAAAGTCGAGTTCGGTAAAATGATTAGTGCCTTTCCTTGCAATTAAAGTGTTGCCCACAACCTTATGCCACACTCTTATGCCCGGATGGAGGACATAAAGAACATGACACTTATGGAAGGATTCAAATTTCCTCCCGGTGATTTCTTTCCAAAGTGGTGCGGGGTCATATTTCGAAGGATTCTTCACATAAGGAGAATGGTCCTTAAGACCAAACATCTTGCTAAACTCATCCAAACACATTATTCTATCCTTGTTTTCTAGGCGGAATTCAACATTTTTCCGAGTCTCTACCTTAGTGACTTTCAAAGAGCTTATAAACTCCAAGGTAAGGGAAGGGTAAGTCAATTCTTGCATATCGAAGAGTGTTTTTAACTTCATAGACTCGAAAAAATTCTTAGTCCTCTCAAGAACACCCAATTTGGCTAAAGCATCTTGGCATATAAATTTGGTAGGCAAAATTGTCTTTCTAGCATGGGATACAAATGTTGGAGTATGAATCCTCGACAATAATGTGATCACATGTTTAAATCTCATATTAAGAATGCTGAGGGAAAATAATATTTTATTGTCAACTGATCCACATTAATCGGTAATGATTGGCTGACTAGAGTTTGACATTACTGTCGTATGACGGTGGTGATCAGTTGATCCCTTAAGGTCATACCTCTAGGGTAACACTCTTAATTGATTAATTAATTAATTGTATGTTGAAGTTAATTAATTCCTTAAATTGAACAAATTTTATTTATAAGAGAGAGTTTTATATCTTATTGTAATTTGATTAAATAAGATTCAATTGAGTAATTATTTTTTTATATTACTAAAATTGATTGTTTGTGAAACATTTGAGATAAGAGTAATTAGTTAATTATAATTACAAGATGTTGTAGATTATATTAACTAGACTTGTTGTGACTTATTTTAATTACATGTAATTGTGAATTACTTGTTAATTTGTTAAATGTAATTTGCATTATTATGCCCAATGACATATTACTTGTCATATGTCTCACAAGTTACAAATGACAAATTACAAAAGCTAAAATGGAGTTCATTTTACTTATGGGTGCCGGTTTTATGTAGGTGGTTTATGGTTTTATGGTTTATTGTTTTTTAATTAAGAAACACCATCATTACTAACCTAAACTAGACCTACAACTAGCCTTTCTTGTGAAGACAAAAAGCAAATTGAGAAAAACAATTTTGGCTCCCAATAAGAGCTAAAAACCAGCTCCCTCTTCTCTATGTGAGAATATTTTTTTTTTTTCTGATTTTTTTTCCTAGTGTAGAAAACTTATACTTATCTCTCATATATTCTATCATCCTCTCTCTTACATAAAATGGTTTTATGAATAAATTTATTTATCAAATCTAATATTATTCCTCCATTACTAGAAGTAGTATATAATAATATTAGTTATAATTGAAGGACACAAATACTAATTTCTAGTAACAAAAATAGTACTTGTATTAAGAGGGATTACCTTGGTACAATCCTTGAAGAGTAGATTCTACTATTGAATCTAAGGGTTTTGTTGGAGCATTTGGATTTTCTTTAAGAAGACTAATTTGGAAGAAGTCCAATTAGTATATCCATTTCGGCACTCTTTGTAAGTTGATTGATTTTCTTCTTACTTTGTATTTTTGTTATGCATGCATAAGATCTAATTTGTTTTATGACTAAACTAAATTACTTAAGTTATTAGTAGTCACTAATAAGACATTAATGAATCATACACTTGGTATCAGAGCAAGAGTTGTTGCATGCATAATCGGTTATTATTTTTACGATTTAAAATGGTAACATATAAAACTAAATATTTGTGATTTATGAAAATAAATGCCACGAAAATTTTGCATGTTAAAAATTCTAGTCCTAAATTGATTTTAGGTCATTTTGATGGTATTTATTGCTCTTTAAAATGATTTTTAGTATTTTTATTACATTTTATTGAATAAAATGACACTTAAAATGCTAAAATTAGTTAGACAATGATTCTGACCTTGAAATTTTTACACGGCCTCACATGCATATTTTACACATTGTATGTAAAATTTCGTATAAAATGGTTTTATATAGCATGATTTATGATTTTAACATGATAAAAGTCGATTAAATAGAGGTATTTTGGTTAAAAAATTTTAGAATTCGTTTAAGCCCATGAAATTTTAGTATGTTGTCACATGCAATATTTACACGCTGTATGTAAATTTTGAGATGAAATGGTTTCTTTTTGCATGATTTATGATTTTTAGATGTAAAAATCGAATAAATACTGACTATTTTAGCAAAAATAGCTAAAATGAATTTTATGGCATGAAAATTTTTCCCAATGTTGTATATGTAATATTAACATCAGATCTAAAGTTGCATGTCAAATTCGTTTGATTTGAATGATTATTAATTTATATGGGATATAAATTGACAAACAGCAACTTTAATACTTACTAATATAAAAATTCGACTTCTGGACTTAAAATTTGTCATTTACAGCTTCTAGAAACTTATATGGAAAATTCAAAATTTTGATTTTGATTTATTGCATAATTTGTCATTGCCCAACTAGTATAATATGTACAAAGGCCTTCTAATCTTGTCTCTCCTTGATGCTTGGTCATTGAATTCAATCAATTTAGTCTCATCTTGTCATGAAAATGCAAGGTTTGCACTCCTTTCCTACCAAGGACACAAAACCTCAAAGAATATGCAAAACAAAGAGCTAAAGACGATAAATGACCCAAATATGCACTAAAATCATGGGAACAAGGCTAATTCGGGGACTAAATATGCGCTAATTATGGTCACATCAAATATCCCCAAACCGAACCTTTGCTTGTCCCGAGTAAAGAGGTGACAAAGAGTAGGACCATTATTTAAACTAACCTAATAACATAGCCGATATGAGACAATTAGCGGGTCTCACTCCGCCACTTCAACTCACAACAAGACAACCATGAGGTAGGATGCCTTCTTGCAAGGCAAGGTGGGTCTTGCCAAAATGGCGACACATCCAAACATTAAGCACACAAAATCAAATAATTGATGCATCTACAAAAAGAATAGCCACTTCCTCATCAAGTGGCGGAGTCAACTAAAAGAGAATAAATTTAAGAGCATATATTCCGTCACAAATACTAGTTCAACAAATCACTAAGGCTAAGAGGATGACACTAAATCACCTCCAAATGGTGTTAAACTAGACTACTTTCGTCCTCAATTTCCAAATATTTTCGTCAAGAGCGATCGGATGGTATGGAATAATGATCCCCATGATGCTATTAGCATATGACATGACAAGTCTCGAGTTCTCTAAAAAAGTAAAGGTCATGGATCGTCCCAAGCTCGACAAAGTGGCTTGACAAAAAGGCTTTTTGGGAATGAAATGCTCAAATCGTTGCAAACAAGGGTGGATATGACTAGTATTCAAAAAATTGACCTCATTCAACTTTCACATTTCAAAAATTAGAGATGGGGTTTGTCCCTTCCGTGCTAATGTCCTTTGCTTTCGCCAATCGCTTATTAGGCAACCGGTTAACCTCTAGACAATAGCTTTTCGGGGTGATAGTCACTCTGTCTCTGGGCGGTTGAATTCACAACCGCGTGGGGGCCCAATTCAATAGATCCCTCTCCAAAGCACATCGAAGTGGGACGCCTCCATCAAAACAACTAAAATTCTCAATATTTCAACATTTCATAACATTTGAGGTTTCTTTGGCAATAAAACGTTTCCACATACAAAATCTTTGAAATGAGCACTTCAAACTTATTGATAGAAATTATTTTTGGGTTTCCTTACCATGGTGTATGCGTTTAATGATGGGACTGATAGGGTGGATCTCTGGCATAAATTAGTTCTTTTGCTTCTAATTGTAATGGCCCTTGGGCTATGGCTGGGGACTTCAACACAGTTATCTCCCCTGATGAGAGACTAGGAGGAAATACAAAACAGAGGACATGGAGGACTTTATTGATCGCTGGATAAATGTGGCATGACCGACATTGCTTTGCTCTTGGGGCATTTTTCACCTGGACAAATAAACAAGATGCTTGGACACGAAATGCGATGAGGTTAGATAGATTTCTCATTAATAATGACTGGTTGATGCTTTCCCTAAATGGCTGCTCACTTCTATCCGAGGGGCTTACTAGATCACAATCCATGTGTTGTTAGCAATATCAGGTTGGGTGGAAGGAAAAATAAGAGCTTCAAATACTTCAATATGTGGAGCCTTGCTCCTGATTTTATTGAGAGGATTCAAGCAGCCTGGATGGAAGATTTGGAGGGCACTAAAATGTTTGTTTTGGTAAAGAAATTGAAAAAGTTGAAAACTGTCCTAAAGGAGTTGAACAGAAGTTGTTATTCTGATATTGAGAATCAGGCAAGTGCTGCTCTTTACCATCTGAATGATATTCAGGAAAAGCTGATGGCTAATGCTGCTAACCAGGAGCTTATATCTCAGGAGATTGAAGCTTTAGGAAATGTCAGGATGCTTACTAAGGCCAGAGATAGTTTTCTGCAGCAAAAGGCTAAGAGTAAGTGGTTGGAAGAAGGAGACAGTAACACCGCATTTTTTCATGGTGCTATTAAGAAAAGATGCATCAAGAATAAAGTTATTCAAATTGAAGATGTCAATGGTCGACACAAGACTGATATCGACGGTATTCAGGAAGCATTCTGGAATACTATAAATCCCTACTTGCGTAGTACTCCAACCGAGATGGTTCATGCTTTGATGTGCTAAGCAAGGGTCGAGTATGTAGTTCGGACCATGCAGATATTTTATCCATGCCTCATTACCCATGAAGAGATTAAGAAAGTCAGTATTCTCTATTCCCAAGGACAAAGCACCAGGTCCTGATGGATATACCAGTGGCTTTTTCAGGGATGCTTGGGATGTTGTGGGAGCTGATTTATGCAATGCAATTACTGATTTTTTTACCACAGGCAAACTTCTCAACCAAGTGAATGCTACTAATGTTACTCTTATTCCAAAGTGTGAGAGGCCAACCTCTGTGAAGCATTTCAGGCCCATAGCATGTTGCAACACTGTGTACAAAGTCATCTCAAAGCTTCTGTGCAATAGACTAAGCCAAGTTTTGCCTGATATAATTCATGATAACCAAGGAGCATTCATCAAAGGCAGGTCTATCCTTGAAAATGTCCTTATTTGCCAAGACATTGTGCATTTGTATGCTAGGAAAGGTGTCTCTCCACGTTGCCTCTTCAAGATTGACTTACAGAAAGCCTATGACACAGTTGAATGGGATTTTGTAGAGCAAATGATGATTGGTTTGAAGTTCCCCGATCATTTCATCCACCTTGTCATGACTGTGTCGGGTCTCCGCATTTACCCTATCCCTGAATGGTAATCACTTTGGCTACTTCAAAGGGCATAGGGGACTTAGGCAAGGGGATCCAATCTCCCCCTTGCTTTTCACCATTTGTATGGAGTACTTGACCAGACTGATCAAATATGCTACTGATAGATGGCCTTTTCAGTACCATCCCCTCTGCAAAAGCCTCAAACTCACTCATCTTATGTTTGCAGATGATTTGTTGCTATTCTGCAAAGGCAATGCCCAGTCTATTATTTTGCTAATGAAAGCTTTCTCATCTTTCTCAAGTGCATCTGGACTCACTATGAATAGCTCCAAATCAGAAATATTCTTCAATGGTATGAATGAGGATCTTAAGGAAGGTATTAAATCGGTGACGGGTTTTAAGGAAGGCGACATGCCATTCGGATACTTGGGTGTGCCAATTCAAACTGGTAGATTATCCAAGAAAGACTATTCTGCCCTAACTGAGAAGATGGTTTCAAAAATAAGGGGACTGGGTGCAAAGAATTTATCTTACTCTGGTAGAGTTGTTCTCATTAATTCAGTCCTTAATACACTCTACAATTACTGGGCTCAACTCTTTATTATTCCTAAAAGTGTCATCAAACGAATAGAGGCTATTTGCGAAAACTACCTATGGGACATGAGCCCATACTACCATAGAGTGCCTCTAGTTGCGTGGGACAAGGTTACTATGACAAAACAGGAAGGTGGACTTGGCATTAAAAAAGTCAAGTTTGGAACATTGCAAATCGTTGGCAAATTAGTTGATTGGATCTATACAAAGTCGAGACGGGCTTTGGATCGGATGGGTGCATGATGTGCACCTGAAAGACAAAGACTGGCATGACTATGCCCCCCCAAATGATGCAACATGGGTTTGGAAACATATCTGCAAGGTCAAAGAAAAATTGAAGGATGGGTTTGTGGATGGTTCTTGGATCTCTCACCCTCAGGGATATTCCATTAGAAGAGGCTATGATTGGCTCAAGCCTACCCAGAACCCCCAACCATGGCATTCAGTTGTCTGGAACAACTGGAATACCCCCAAACAATCCTTAATCTCCTGGTTAATACTGCAGGGGGGGATGAACACTAAAGAGAAACTGCATAAAATTGGATACTGTACTGATGATCGTTGCCTTTTATGTGACAGTATGCCTGAAACTATTGATCACTTGTTCTCTAGCTGTATATACAGCTGCAAAGTCAAGCACCTCCTTGAGAATTGGATTGGAAGTAATATGCCTACTGTCAGTCACTTGGCTGCAAGTGTTACTGATTCTGTTGTTCAAAGGAAAACAATGGTTTGTCATCCCGAATGCTTATCACTATGCTATTTGGACTCAAAGGAATAATGCTCGTGTGAATTGCTGTATCCTCAGACCTGAGAAAGTAATGAAACAGATTGAAGAAACTGCAAAGGGGAGGATCAAACTTAAGCTTGGGCAGGCGCTAGTTATGGCTAGAGTTGATTGTCTGAAGTTTTTAGGACTTTAGTCGGTTAATCTTTGAGATGTAATCTGGTTTAGTGTTAGCAGCTGATACTCTTTTTGTCACATAAGCTGTAATTGATATATTGGTTTTGATATATAATATACACACTCACATTTCACCAAAAAAAAAGGTCACCTAGACAAGTTAACCAAGTCCACATCGCATCACGCGGTTGGATAGGTGACTCACATGCAAACCCTTGACAAGGTTTTGGGTCATGGGTCGAAAGATACTAGTATGACACAATCTAGGGTGTTTTACAACCATTCTAGTAGGCGAAGTCTTAAGTTGAAAAAGTATTTGTAATGGCTTAGTTGCTCTTGTCAAAGTTCTCAATTAGGCACTTTTTAAAACATTTCATCTAAATGCAACTCGGATTGAAATGCTTTGCAAGCCTAGTAGTGAGTCCTCCATTCACAATGTGTTTCATCCCGTCATCATCACCATTCCTAAACTTTGCCCATTTTTCGAGTAACACTAGAGGTGCATTGAAGTGGTACACACTTCTTCCATGAATATTGAGGTAGGATTCCATAAACACAAGGTCTAATTGGTTCACGATCGCCGGATCTCGGCGAGCAAAGAGAGTGCCCGAGAGGAATCGATAAGTAAGTCTCGAGATCGGATTTTGAATATGAAAAGCGAGACATTCCTTGTTGTGTATGAAATCCCGGCCGGTCATGGCCCTCCACAAAGGTTCAACACAGTATTTCTTTGGCTTCGATGTTCGGGTAGGCGAAACATAGAGTCCAAGCACATTTGCGAATTCTACAAGGGTCATCATCCTTGAAACATTTTCTAGCCTAAATTCTATGCAAATTGTTTTGTTCAAGGTTGTAATCTTCAAAAAGCTCAAGAACTCAAGCACAAGGGATCGATAAGTTTGCTCATGCATGTGGAAAAGGGTAGAGAGTCCAAATACTTCAAAGAGAGCTTCCACTTGGTGATAAATTCCAAGTTTCCTCAAAGTATCATGACATAAAAACTTAGTAGGGAGAATGTTCTTACTTCGAAGCCGGTGGAAGACTAGTCTTTGCACATCATTGATAAACTCAACATTTGAGAAGTCATCAAGTCTTGTAAGATCCACTATTTCTTCATGCTCCCTTCTTAATGTGTTGACATGGGAGGTGGAAGAACTTCCCCTCATCCTTGGTCTTCTCCCATTCCTAAAAGAAGATCTCCTTGGTGCCATTCTTTGATTATTGAGCTGGGATTTTTGATTTGTTAAAGAATAAAGATGCTCCTTGCAAATTGAATGTTGCCTTTGGAAACCCTAGAAAATTGGGGCTTTTTGATTTTGTGGGGGTAAAAGAGTGATTTGGATATGCTTGGGAGTCATAAGGAGGTGTGTTTTATAATACAAGTGGAAGGAAGGGTGATGTATCACTAAATGTGTGGTGGGGTGTAATTTAATTAAGAAAAGACGGGTCAAATCACCGCGGGAAGACGGGCGGATTCGAGCAGAAGACGCTCGAATTCAAGTTCCACGGGATGGGCGGATTCTGAGTAAGACGCCCGGATTCTGTCACAGCTAACTTTCCAAAAAAATATGACACCACAAGGACGGGCCTCCCGAGCATAAGACGCTCGGATTCTTTTTTATCGAGACGGGCGTCTTCTGCTGAAGACGGGCGACTTTCTGCAAAGCCGGCCGGATTCTTCAGGACGAGCGTCTTCCCTTCTGAGACGCTCGGATTCTTCTTCAGTCCCAAAATCTTCAAATTCTCAGCTTTAGAAGGACGGACAGATTCTTCACAGGCCGCCCGGATTCTAGCAAAACGGTCGGATTCCAGGGAACACGCAAATGTTCAAGCTGTGAATTCTTCCTTTGACTTTCTTTCCTCTCTTAGATGCTTCTCCACACTTGAAAATTGGTTCCTTCCTTCATTCAAAATTCGTTAGTGACCCTCCCTCACTTACTCTTATGAAAAGAGCTTATCTTAATTATTAAAGAAATGCAATAATATTATAAATACAAGTTAAAGGGTTAGTATATTTACAAGTGGTGGTTTAGGGAGGACTCCACCAAACTCTCCCTTTGTTGGTTCTTTCAAGGATGAGAAGGCCCGAGGTAGGTGACCTCGACCTCTCCAATAAATGCTCCTTCATAGTATGGCTTCAATCTTTGACCATTGACTTTGAACTTGCTTCCTTATTCCGCTTTTAGTTCAAAATCTCCATATCTTCCAACTTCTGTTATCACATAGGGACCCATCCATCTAGAGTTCAACTTTCCCGGAAAAAGTCGGTAGCGGGAATTGAATAGAAGGACTTTGTCCCTTTTGTACAAGGCCTTTTGTCTAATCCTTTTGTCATGGAGCAATTTCGTCTTTTCTTTGTAGATCTTGGCATTCTCATAGGATTGTAGTCGGAATTCCTCCAACTCTTGAATTTGAATCATCCTCTTTTGACCACTTAACTTGAGATCGAGATTAAGAGCTCGGATTGCCCAAAAAGCTTTGTACTCTAATTCGATTGGCAAATGACATGCTTTTCCATAGACAAGCTTGTAAGGGGAGGCTTCTATGGGAGTCTTATAGGCCGTCCTATAAGCCCAAAGAGCATCATCAAGCTTTGTGCTCCAATCTTTTCGGGTCTTGTTCACAACTTTCTCAAGGATTTGTTTGATCTCTCTATTTGAAACTTCAACTTGACCGCTTGTTTGAGGATGATACCCCAAGCCGGTTCTATGTTGGACACCATACTTGATCAAAAGAGATGCAAGTTTCTTTTCATGAAAATGCGTTCTTCCATCACTTATGATTGCTCTAGGAACTCCAAATCTTGGGAAGATTATCTTCTTGAAGAGCTTGGTGACCGTTTTTGCATCATCATTTGGAGTGGCAATTGCCTCTACCCATTTTGAGACGTAGTCTACGGCCACAAGGATGTACTTATCTCCATTGGATGTCACAAAGGGTCCTATGTAGTCGATTCCCCAAACATCGAAGATCTCTACCTCTAGAATGCCCCTTTGTGGCATTTCGTTCCTCCAAGAGATATTCCCCGTTCTTTGAGAAGCATCGCAATGAATGATGTATTCTCTTGTGTCTTGAAACATTGTAGGCCAATAGAAGCCCGATTGAAGAATTTTTGCTATGGTCCTCCTTGCTCCATGATGCCCACCGTAGGGTGATGAGTGATATCCTTCCAAGATTCCTTGGACTTCCCATTGAGGGATGCATCTCCGGTAGAGCCTATCACTACACTCCTTGTAAAGGTTTGGGTCATCCCAAAAGTACCTCTTCACTTCGAATAGGAATCTCTTCCTTTGGTTGTGGTTCAAATTTGGAGGGAGTACTCTTCCAACAATATAGTTAGCATAATCGGCAAACCATGGGGTGATGTGCCTTTCAAGTTGTGTTTGAATGCCCATCAAAATATCGTCGGGAAATGAGTCATTGATCGGGGTTTCTCCATTTTCATCATGAAACCGGATCCTTGACAAGTGATCCGCCACTACATTCTCGACTCCTTTCATGTCTCTTATTTCCAAGTCAAATTCTTGAAGAAGCAAAATCAATTTTAACAACCTTGGTTTTGCCTCCTTCTTTATCAAGAGATGTCGGAGAGCACGGTGATCCGAAAAGACAATAAGTTTGGATCCAAGCAAGCAGGAACGGAATTTGTCCAAAGCATAGACAATGGCAAGAAGCTCTTTCTCGGTGGTATCATAGTTCACTTGGGAGGGATCAAGAGTCTTGCTTATATAATAGATGGCATGAGGAGCTCTTCCTACCCGTTGGCCAAGAACCGCTCCAACGGCGTAGTTACTAGCATCACACATAATCTCGAATGGTAGTTCCCAATTTGGAGGTTGAATGATCGGTGCCGAGATTAGTGCTTCCTTGATTCTATTAAAGGCTTCAACACACTCATCAGTGAAAAGGAATTGGGCATCTTTGAGAAAAAGTTGAGTGAGGGGTTTCGCTATTTTTGAAAAATCTTTTATGAAACGGCGATAAAAACCCGCATGACCGAGAAAACTTCTCACCCCTCTAACATTCACGGGAGGTGGGAGTTTCTCTATCACCTCAACTTTATCTTTATCGACCTCGATGCCCTTTTCCGAGATTAAATGACCCAAAAAAATTCCTTCATTGACCATGAAGTGACACTTTTCCCAATTTAAAACAAGACTAACATCTTCACATTTTTGCAATACAAGAGAAATATTATGCAAGCATGAGTCAAAGTCCTTTCCATAAATGCTAAAATCATCCATAAAAACTTCCATTATGGTCTCTAGGTAATCGGAGAAGACACTTATCATGCATCTTTGGAAAGTGGCGGGGGCATTACATAAACCAAAAGGCATCCTCCTATATGCTAAAGTACCATAAGGACATGTGAAGGTGGTCTTATGTTGGTCATCCGGGTGTATAGGGATTTGGAAGAATCCCGAATACCCGTCAAGGTAACAAAATAATTTGTTGGAGGCTAACCTCTCAAGCATTTGGTCAATGAATGGTAGGGGAAATGATCCTTTCTTGTTGCGGAGATTATTTTTCGATAGTCAATGCACATACGCCAACCGGTGATCATCCTTGTGGGTATTAGTTCATTCTTTTCATTTGTCACTACCGTGGTACCTCCTTTCTTCGGTACCACTTGGACGGGGCTAACCCACAAAGAATCCGATATGGGATATATGATTCCCGCATTAAGTAATTTCATAACTTCTCCTTTGACAACTTCTTGCATGTGGGGGTTCAATCTTCTTTGAGGTTGAATGGTAGGTCTATGGTCTTCCTCTAGATGAATTCTATGCATGCAAAAATTGGGACTTATCCCCTTAAGGTCATCTAGACTGTAACCTATAGCCTTCTCATGTTGTTTCAACACATCAAGCAATTTTCCCAATTGGTTCTCATCAAGTCTATCATTAACAATCACGGGTTTGGTCTTTGATTCATCAAGGTAAGCATATTTCAAATTTGGGGGAAGGGGTTTTATAGTAGGAGTTTGTACCTCACTTTTATCCTTTGGAGTTTCATTTAGAATTTGCTCTATCTTCATTAGACATTCCATTCTCATAGCATATTCAACTTGTTCTTCATTCTCATCAACCTCATCATATTCGAATTCCATGATGGATTCCTCTTGCTCTTGAGCTTGTAAGATGTCTTCTAGGATGGATTGCTCATCTTCTATAGGTTGACATGCTTCCATTAGGATGTTATGCACCAATACGGATTGTGCATGAGTGAGTTCTTTGTTAGCTATAGCGGCCTCAAAAAGATCTACCTCCAATTCCCAATACATATTATTAGCCTCACTTGCTTCCAAGGCTTCCAATGCTTGCATGGGATCTTTGAAGAAAGGTATATTTAAGTGGTCCTCTACAAAACAATCTATAAGTCCATCTTGCAAAATATCAAACAACTTGAAAATAATTAGAACAAACCTTGTGGAGTTTTACTTCCTCAAGGCAAAGAAAGACACAACTAATAACAATATAAGAAAATCTAAATCAAGATAACACCGTCCCCGGCAACGGCGCCATTTTTGGTCGGGACTAAATCTTTTCGGTAACTTGTCGTTAGGAGCACCTAGACCAAAACACAATTTATAGCTTCACAAACAACTCTACAATTAGTAAAGAGGCAAGTAAAGGTTGGATCCCAAGGGACGGGAATTGAAATGAGATTTCTATTGAGACTAGTGGTGTCTTAGGGGTGTCACAATTTGGGTTGATGTAGAAGGTCACTAAACTAAATAGCAATGAAAGTAAATAAGCAAAATGAATTGAAAGGGTTGTAAACAATTGATAAAAAGCACTAGGGTGTCATGGGGTCATAGGGGATTCATGGGAATTGATCATACAAACATGTTCTCAAATTTTAAGCAAGCAATTATTGTTGTGATGGATTGAGTTGGGTTATATCTTACAATCCTAGGAAAGTTTGGGTCCCGGAGCCGAATCGATTAGATTGTACAACACCTACAAGTCGACTTAGTCTTCCCTACTCAACAACATGCATGGTCTAATGAGACTCGAGTTGGTTTATATCTTACAAGTCTCATTGAAAAGGTAGGTGATGGGTAAAAAATGCAAGGATTCATAGGCTCGCATTTCTTCAAACATAACATGTGCATGAGTTGAGATCAAAACAAGCAAGCAAATAAACCATGAAAGCATATTAATTTAAGCATGAATCATTCCCCATGTTGGTTTCCCCTAATCACCCATTACCCTAGCTATGGAACTACTCACTCATTATCATGTTGAACATGCTAGCAAGGTTGTCAAACATACCAACAAAGTGAAACATGATGAGAAAATGAAAGTAATTAGCAATAATTAAAAAAGGATTAAGAGAATTATGCCTACTAATGATTCCAATAATAAAGCAAAGAATAATAGAAGTACTTGATGCTTGATTGAGAGGTTGTCAATCTTCCAATAATAACCCAAATAATCTTCAATTACCCAAAATAAAGGATGAACAAAAGAGAGATTAAGGAAATAAAACTTGTATTAAAACTTGATTAATTGTTGATTACAAAACTAAAGAGAGATTTGATTGATATTAACTACTCTAAGAATTGATAAGAAGAACATGCTCTTCTAATTAGACTAATGGGGTATTTATAGTGGAAATTAGGTGGATGCATTAGGGTTAACTAAGGGCTTAAATGACGATTAAGTCCCTACTTAAGTAAACGCCGGTATTTTCTGAAGGATGGGCATCTTTCTTGAAGTTTGAAGAAACGAATTTGCGCTGTCTTGGAATCCGTGCGTCTTAGGCTCGGGATGGCCGGATTCGTGAGTCTCTGCCCGAGCGTCGTTGGGAGAAGACGGGCATCCTCTGGTAGCTGCTGCCCGGGCGTCTTGTATGGAAGACGCACGGATTGTGGTCCTGGGGACGGGCGTCTTCGGGACAATCCGCACGGATTGCTGCTCAGCCTTATTTCTTCTTCTTTTCTTCCCTTTTCTTCATAAAATCCTTGGGGATTTCCTTGGGGATGCTAGGATCTTTCCTCATCATTGCCCAACTACTATAATATGTACAAAGGCCTTCTAATCTTGTCTCACCTTGATGCTTGGTCATTGGATTCAATAGATTTAGTCTCATCTTGCCATGAAAATGCAAGGTTTGCACTCCTTTCCTACCAAGGACACAAAACCTCAAAGAATATGCAAAACAAAGAGCTAAAGACAATAAATGACCCAAATATGCACTAAAAGCATGGGAACAAGCTAATTCGGGGACTAAATATGCCTAATTATGGTCACATCAGTTGATCAGGCAGATTACTTTGGCGGTTGTAGTTGGGACTGTCTACTGGATTTGGATGGCTAGAAATACCTGCAGGATTGATGAGTATGTGTTACACCCTATGCATCTGGTTCAGAGGGTTAAAGAGAACTACGGGAGCAGACTGAAGGGGATTTTTCAAGGCCATATGAAACTGTCTGATTGTTTATGGTGTCATGATAAAGGCTTAGCGTAAGCTTTGTTCTTGATGATATTGTATACAGTAGTATACAGAATAGTGATCACATATAGAGGACGTTGATGTAAATGGTTGTCCATTTGGACATTGAGCTATAATATATACTAACATTCCACCAAAAAAAAAGTGTTTAAAGAGCAATAATAAAATATCAAGTTGAATTATTGTCAAATATTTAGTGAAGACTAAATTTTTGAGTCCTAAGAAGGTTGGGATAATTAACTTGGATATAGATTTGATTTATGTAATATTGTGTGATTTTAATAAGTTTTTTTTTTTTTGGGAAAGGTTAAGTAATATAAATCAAAAGAATAGAGTTATGTACAACTTTGCATCTATCGCGCTATTACATCAACAATACAGACTGCAAAATTTAATGAATGTTATTCAACCAGTCCATATCACATTGCTTCAATTTACTGCAATTTCGTCTAGTAAACCGAGAGTGCACTTCAGTCAGGACGAGTTGTACTACCTTAGCAGGTGCCCGTATATAATGATCAATCCGAGCTTCATTCCTAACCCTCCAGATATAGTAAAACAGTTCAACATAGCAAGCTCTAATGTACCTGCGCTGAAACTTTGACCTCCTTGTTCTAGAAACCCAGTGAACAAGATCAGACCCAGAGAGATTGATTCTCAATGCTTTTTGGAGTAGTCTGCTGCAGGCAAGAGCATAATCACAGGAATAAAACAAATGTTGGTGATCCTCAGGAGGGAGAATACAAATATCATACATTTAATCAGTTGTAACCCCCATCTTTACCAGCATATCCTTAGTCAAAAGACGAGAATGCATAATTGACCAGAAGATGAAAGAATATTTAGGGACATTCAATTGATTCCAGCATATATGCCTCCATTCAACCTTTGGTGCTTTGATTCTGAGCCAATGGTTACCAGCTTGAACAGTATAAGGAGTAGCATCATTCAACCATTTGGATCCAGTGTATGCTTGGTGGAAAACTTGCATAGTGTGAGTAATTTTCCACCATGACTAGCTACAGTCAAAGGGGGGAGTATAAGTAGACCAAGCTGTACCCTTTAAGTAAACATGATTTACCCATTTAACCTATAAATGGTCTTGTTTAGTAGCTAACCACCAAGCATATTTCCTAAGTAAGGCTTTGTTCCAACACTTTTCATCTTTTATACCCAGACCTCCCTCCTCTTTAGGCACACAACAAGTATCCCAACTGATAGAAGAAGGTTTCTGATACTCAGATTTTCTAAACTACAGAAAGTTTCTGCAAATAGATGTGATTCTATTCATTATAACACTAGGAATCAGGAAAATAGAGGCCCAATATGAATGGAGAGTAGTGAGAACAGAGGTAACCAGAGTGAGCATGCCTGCATAAGATAAATGCTTGGTCCCCCAACTTCGAATTCTGGCCACTATCCTATCAGTCAATTTCATGCCCTCATGCTTAGTCAATTTTTTAGCAGAGATGGGTACCCCTAAATATTTGAAAGGCAGAGTCCCCCTATGGAAGCCTGAAACTTGCAGAATATATTTCACTATAGGAGAAGCCACCCCATTAAAATAAATCTTAGACTTGCTTTTGTTAAGAGATAAACCAGTGGCAGCAGAGAAAGTGGCAAAACTTCTAAGAATCCACATAATAGATTGTTCATTACCCTTACAAAAGAGTAATAGATCGTCAGCGAAAAGTAAATGATTCAATCTAAGATGTCCACAAAGAGGATGGAATCTAAAATCATCCTGCTAAGCTACCACACCCAAAATTCTTGATAGGTACTCCATGCATAAGGTAAAGAGAAGAGGAGAGAGAGGGTCTCCTTACCTGAGTCCTCTTTTCCCTTGGAAGAAACCAAAAGAAGTACCATTCACAACCAGTTTATAAGAAGGGGAAGTAACACACAACATAATCAAATGAATAAATTTCTTAGGAATTGCAAAGCCTCCATCATTTGCTCCAAAAAAACCCATTCCACTAAGTCATAGGCTTTTCTTAGATCAATTGTAATCAAACATCGAGGTGAAGCAGCTTTCCTATTGTAAAGTCTGACTAAATCCTGACAAATCAAGACATTTTCAACTATATTCCCCCATTGATAAACCCCCCTTGACTCTCATTAATAATATCAGGAAGAATCTTACTGAGTCTTTGCCACAACACCTTAGACAAGCATTTATAGACTGTATTGCAGCAAGTAATAGGTCTGAAATCAAGTACACTAGTGGGGTTATTCATCTTTGGAATAAGAGTAAGATTAGTAGTGTTAAGCTCTCTAAGAAGTTTCTCAGAAGTGAAAAAATCTTTGACAGCAGCAATAATATCATCTTCTATAGTTTCCCAAGTGTCCTTAAAGAACTGACTTAAGAAACCATCAGGACCAGGAGATTTAGAAGAAGCAATGGAGAACATACTGCCTTTTACCTCAGCAGCTGTAATGGGAGCCAAAAGGATAGCATGATGATCAGGGGTAACAAGCCTTCCAGTCCTACCAGTAGGAGCATGAACAGGAGTAGTAAGAAGACTTGTACCCAGAAGTTCCTTATAGTAAGTCAGAAAAGCATTTTCAATATCAGTAGGATTACTATATAAGACCCCATCAGTCCCTTTAATGCAAAACACACTATTATGGACTTGCCCAGCTCTTATATGATTATGAAAGAATTGAGTGTTATCATCCTCATTAGCTAGCCACTCATCTTTGGCCTTCTGGGACAGGAAACTATGTTGAACCTTACTCAGGTGCCTCAAAGAATTAGCAGCAGCCATTTCAGCCTCTATCAAAGAGTGATCAGTTGGTGTGTTATGAATCTGATGTTGAATATCTTCTAAGAGAGCATTGGCCACACCCATTGCCTTGTCAACATCAGAAAAATTATTTATGTTCAACTCTTTTAGGGGCTTCTTTAACTTCTTCAGTTTGGTCACAATCTGATACATGAGAGAACCCTTAACAGCAGGGAGCCAATTTTGTTGGACAGTCTCCTTAAAACCTATGTCAAGACTCCACATATTATAATACCTAAAAGCTGGCCTTCTACAAACCCTGTCTTGCCTTCTATAACAAACCACAGGATTATGATCAAACAATCCTTCTGGGAGGAAATGAGCATAAGCAAGAGGGAAGAGATCCATCCACTCTGAAGTAACAAGAAATCTATCAATTCTAGAGTAGTGTCTAGAACCAGGCACTTGCTTGTTGTTCCAGGTATAGAAAGCACCCATCCCTTTAATATCCATCAGATCACAATACTGGATACAATCTCTAAAATCCATAATCTCAGACCAAGTAACATCCCTTACAATTCTCTCATTATAATGCAACACATTGTTGAAATCCCCATAAATCCCCTATGGCCCAGAATAAGTATCATGTACATTCTTCAGTTCTTGCCAGAGAGACATCCTATCTCCATCATCATTAGATGCAAAGTAGTAATATTGAAAATATGAGGTATCCATATAACCCAAACTCTCCCCCCAGTATGAACACTACTATTATTGATACCATGACAATTTTAATAAGTTAATTGTCACAATTCTATGACCGGAGTTTTCTACCATAGATACCATCCGAGCGTGGCCACGCATTTCCAGTTCATTACTCCTCGAGTGGCCCTGAGATATTGTTTTAACCCTGACAAGGGGGTGGACAATTCCTATCGCACTTATTCCCTTCGACTAGCCACAACCATCATAACCGAAAATATGCCCATTTGACCCCATTTACGAAGGTCGTAGTAACACAAATCAAAGTTAATCTGAAACTGTGCCACCTTAGGCGAACAGTCTTTAGTCAAAAGAATCGACTCATTAGAATACTATAGTAGCACTCGCCACGACCAGGCTATATAAATTTGCCAGAACTCTATAAGCGGTCACTACCCGGCAAAATGTTCCTAACAGTCTGCCTATGTGATCGATTAGTCATCTCATACGACTGTATGGCACTGAACTTGCAATCAATTGCATCACACTCTAGTAACTTCGAGACGTCACCTCATACAAGTGACTTTGGGCGAATACTATGTTAATCCGGGTTCACTTTAACGGGGTTCAACATCGTCATACAACCCGTTTGGATGTAAAAAAGTATAATAAAAGAGTTTTAAAGTAAAACTCGAACGACAAATGCGATTATCACATATGAATAGTCAATGCCTGATTACTACTTCATATTCTATAATTCAGTCTGATCTTTAATGTAGTTTTTCATCTCAATTCAATTGAAATGACATGACTCATCATGTTAAGCCTATGAGAAGGCTTTGGTTAGTAGGTTTTATCAACTTCTTGTACCTAACTCAACCTTACTACATACTCGTTTTCCTTTGTAATGTATAAATTTGCATTACAAAACCTTTTGAGTACGTGTCGAGATCCAATCAAGACATAGGCCCTCTAGCCTTAGAATAGCTCCCACTGTTTTCACAGTGTGCGGGACTCATCCTTCTTGCACATCTCATGATTGCAAGTGTACTCAATTTCCGTTGTAAATATTTCTCATTGTTCTTTATTGCCTAGAACGATTCTAGCAAATCTATTTCTTAAATAACATAGCCACAATGATATCTTAACCATCCTAATGTGTTTCGATTATGGTTTTGTCGGAAACCATGCGCAATCTCAATTGTCAATTGTCATTTGTGTAACACCCTTACACATAATTGCATCAAAAACACTTTGCATTACATCCTTAATGCTTCTGCAAGCATTTAAGCGTACTCTTTATGGCTTACTTGGTAACTATTACTTATATTTTATTTGAAACAATTCATCATACTCAAAGTATATAAAGTGTTATACATCATTTCCTATTTAATTGATCCGGCAGCGGAAGCAAATGGAATCAATCAAATATGTTCAACTTGATTGAACTAGTCATGAATCTTATCAACATAAGACTTTTTATTTGACGCTAATATCATGTGGATTTATCTACATAAATCTGGATATTAAAGATGTATTATATTTCTCCAAAAGTCTTAAATCATTCCCAATGATCAATATGTCATCCACATATAAGACTAATTAAAATTTCCGTAACTCCCACTAAACTCCAAGTATAAACACAACTTCTTGACTTATCGAGAAAAGTTTTATAACATGATCAAAACATTGATTCCAACTCATTGATGTCTTACTTAAGACTCTCTCTTAAGTTTCACATTATCTTAGGATTGCAAGAATCTACAAAACTCAAGACATGTATTGAATACATTCCTTCTAATTGAAGAAGTGAGTTTTTGATTCACTCGCTATATGTATATCATCATAATGAAACACAATCCCTAAGAAGATCCAAATAGACTTAAGCATTTCAACTAGTGCAAAACCCTTTGCAACCAATCAAGCTTTGATATCTAATAATTCACTTGGAATTTATTTCGGATTTTCATGGCTCTAAGCCTTGTATTGCGTTGTGACTTAAACACTCTCATGTAAGTCATATGTTCATTACTTTCCAGAAGTAATCAACTTGAATCAAAGAATTTCTTTGTAAGTTGCAAGTTCTTTACTTTCTAAAAGTAACACTAATTCATCATCTTCAACAAGTGATGACTTTAACCTCCTAGGTTTTGAAGAAACAACGTTTTACACAAAACGTCTCATGTAGCCAAGAAAGACCAGTTTCTTGCGACATAACATTCTTTCTGGCTCTTGAATAATTTCTCCCACTCTGTCTTCTAGAAATAAACTTGTATTCTAGAAAGACAGCTTCACGAGCCACAAACCCGTTGTACTCGTGATCATAGTAAGGAAAAATGAGCATTTGTTTCTTTTGAAAACTTACAAACATGGTACCCTACCATTTCATATCTCATATGATTCGTTTTAGATTTAGTGGAAAAATAATTTAGACAAAATGATAAAATCCCCAAAAGGATCAAGTAACTCAAAGTAACTTGATTGAAGTCCAAACCATATTGAATAGCGTTTGATTTCTCTATACAACCACACATTATCCCATAATGCGTGCTAAGAGAGTTTAATTTGTGATATTATATCACATTTCCTTTGGCTTATATGAAAGTCTTCACTTTGATAATCCCATCACGACTAAATCGTGATTCCTGGAACTCTTTGAACTTCTTCAAAGATTTATCTATTTACCTTATTAAGTGAACACATTAGTGTCAACCTAAATCGTTGGTAAAAGAAAATGATCAACCTATTTTGGATCAATGATTTACAACCTCGATCTTCTTTTCAACCAAAAGGCACGAGACATCTTGCTTTGAATACAAGATACGCATATACCATAAGATCTTAATGGTTTCAAGAGTACTCGATAACTCTTTGCGTTCATCATTCAAGAATCTAAGGTTTAATCTTGGGTTACCAATTTGAGTCTTGCATCATCTTCATGATATATCATTCTAGTTTGGTTTAGAATATAATCACCTTGATAATGGGCTAGCCATACATCAAATCATGGTGTATAGGGTCACAAAAGTGAAACCTCTTTTGTATCTTAACAAAATTATATTCTTATTTAGGGTCCATGTACTTAATATTCCTAATTAAGGTAAACTTTAAACCCAAAACTAGATTGAGTGCACAATGACTCTATCTCTCGACATTATTTGATGCTGGTCGTCATATTCTAATCATCCTATGTATCACATGCAATGATGAAAACCACCATCGGTTTCTAATATTGACGAAATGGTACTAGCAAAACTTATGTCAATCGAATAAATAAAGAACTAAGTCTTATTAGATGTCCCACAATTAACTTGCTTGTTCTTTAACAATTTGGGGTAGTTTCCTTTCTAGTGTCCAACATTTAAGACAATGGAAACTTTATCGGTCGGGATTGATAGGTTTAGTATCGTTATTCTCAATGACTTTACTTTTAACATTACCTTGTATCAATTCCATTCTAATTTTTACTTCTTGAACCTCGCCTTTTTCTTAACGGTTTAAGAGAATGCTCCCACTCATTTCAAAGAATCTTTACTTAGTGAAGCAAAGTTGAATCTTATGAAGACTACTCTTCAACTCAATCGTTTTAGTCTTAAAACTTTCACTGAAGTGGTTGTGTTGTTTTGGTCAATTACGATTTCTAACAAATCTAATTACCAAAACTATTTATTGTTTCAAGGTACTTAATTCAATTAAGTATATGAAAAAACAATTCATTGTAAGTAGATGTGTTAGTCAAGAATCAAAAAGCCTGTTTGATAATGAATAACTTTTATCTATACTCTTCACAAGAGATCCCTCCAATGGATAACACGAGATTTTAGAAGAAAAATTCATATTTGTCTTTAGTTACGATGTTTTAATGGAGATTTGAATCAAAAATCGAAATGATATCGTATATGAATTCTGGTATAGAAATAGAACAATATGATAACGGAATAGTGGAAAACTTAACATTTATCATTTTATTAATACTTGTAAATAACTAGTAAAGCATTTATATAGTGACCTCTACCCAACTAATATAAATGATTCCAAGACACAAATTCATATTAACTTGGGCACGGTGTGGCCGATGAAACCCTTATCAATATAACTCGGTGGATTAACGCTTTAATCGATTCTACTTTTAGAACTATTGGTCGATAAAATTACTCTAATATTTATCTATAGCCCGGAACACATGCGACTACGGTCACGAATAATTCCGTTGAGCTCAATCCAAATTTCGAATAAATGTGTCCATGATCCAAACCCACATTAACTTGGGCACAATGTGGCCGATGAAACCCTCATCAACATGAATTCGGTGGATAGACATTTATCACCCACTTCCCCTACGTAACAAGGTTTGTACCCCGGTGTGGCCGAGTGCACTCCCTCACGAAATAGGTTTTCATGGTTTCTACTTTTTGGTAAGGCTAAGTCTCAATTGTTTATTTTTAGCGAGACGTCATGTCAATTTATTATCTATCACGTTTTAAGTGAACTAAAGCGGTGAACTACGATAATTGTAATTGACACGGTCGATAAACTCGATTAAAATGATAATGCATGTTTTAGTTATGACGATTTAGCTATGCATGGAACATATAAATAAAATGCAAAGCATAAATTTAAATCCTAGTATGGCCTTCCTAAAATAGAAAATCTAATTAACTATTACATATTCGGAGACCAACTCCATTGGTCCCTTGAACTTCGGTTTTGGCATGCATCTCGAGGTAACACCGTCTTTAATGGATCGCCTTCTCGAGTGACACCGTCTTCAAGGATCTCCGGAATAAATAAATAACATAACAAATTACATAATTTCCTATTATACATTTGTAATTAAAATACAATAAATCTATTAAATTACAAAACGGTGATACGAAATCACAATAAATTACAACCGAATCGATATTCCCATACATTTCGGGTAATACCAATTAAAAACTAAGGCCATACTAAGTAAAATTACATAATTCAAAATTTACATAAAATAAAATTATGACAATCATAAATAAAATGCAGCATTATAATATGTATTAACATGCCCAATTTTATGCTAAATCGCCTTTAAGGAGCCAATATCGTATATTAATCGGTTTTTACGGATTTGCGTGATTTAACCTTTTAAAATCACTATAATTACATAAATTCATATTTATGTACAAGTTAATTACCCTAACCAACTTAGGACTCAAAATTAGTCTCCACTAACTATTTGACAATAATTAACTTATATTTCTTAAAATTGTTCATAAATGGACTCAAAAAATTACAAAATAAAGCCATAAACTTCAAATAAATCATAAAAATTTAGGTTAAAAATTTTGAAATTCATCTAGGAAAAACAATGTTGCGGTTTATCGGATTTATCAATAATTACCATAAAAATATGAGAAAAATTATTTTCATTAACTATTCACTTTTAGATCTGAAATAGGTGATAAAATGCAACATTTGACATTTTTCCTTAGTAATGAAGTATGTTTTAGCAATTTATACTAATTAAAGTCACTATTTATGTTATTTTTCATCAAAAATTCATAAATCATGCATAAAGACTTAATTATAGCCAATTATTTTACACACATATTGTAAAATTGTATGTGACAACATACTAAATATCTATCACCAGATTCGAAATATTACTCATATTAACCTATTTTATCATTTAAATTCAATTTTATCATGAAAAATCCATATTTCGAGCATAAGAACTCATTAAATTATGAACATTTACAGGTCAACTAAAAATAATATATGTGAAAACATATCCAAAAACCACCTGAAAATTCGAAGTTTAGCAAATTTTAGTCCGGAAATGACATTTTTATCATAAAATCACATTTTTAATGCCATTATTATATAAAATGAACAATAAAAATCCATAAATTAAACAAAATATCCTAAATACATTTTAGGATCAAAAAATTTAACATGCAAAATTGATTTCGTGATATATCATAATAAACACAAATTTATAAGTTTTATTAATTAATCGTATAACTTGGAAAAACTATAACCGATTTGCATGCAAACATCCTAAGGCTCATGATACCGCTTGTTAGAAATCTATATCTCATTATTACAACATATTCATATATGTTACAATTAATTTAGTCATAAAATTAATAACAAATCTTATGCATGCAAACTTAATAAGAAGAGATAAGAAAATCAATTTCTCACCATCTAGATTTCGGTCATTTGTGGGCACCAACAAGATCTCCTTCTTGTTAGTTCTTGAGCTTTCCAGTAATGTATGAACATTCATGACTTCAAAATAGAAGCCCTCCAATTACTAGCACCCAAGACTATCCCAAAATCCCACAAACTAACATGTACTAGATATTTGTAATGTGGTTTACCTTAAAATTGATTACTAATACTCATATACTACTACTAGTATTATTAGAGATTAATTTTCACAAATTTGATTCATAAAACTTGATTTTATGAAGAACAAAAGAGAGAAGTTTATGAGTTTTTCAAAACATGAGAGAATGCGAAAAATTGAGAGAAAAATCTATCAATTAGTCCTCCAAAAACCGGTGGGTTATAGGAGCCATATGACCCCTTTTCTTTAGACAAATGAATAAGACAAATGAATAAGACAAATGGAAAAAGACAAAACTTCTCAAAAGCCCACCAATATTTCGGTTTATATGTAGTAATATGGAGTCCATTTTATTTTTGTCAATTGTACAATTGTATGTCATGTGACATGTGACATGTCTTATGTCATGTTTTAATTTCAAATGCATATTTAACAAATTAAATATCATTTACAAATTAAATAAATCACATTTAACAAATTGACTAGTAATTCAAAATTACTTTCTCATAAAATGGTCATTTAATTACTAGTTAGTATAATTTACAACATCTTGTAATTATAACTAACTTATCATTCTCATCTCGCGTGTTTCGCAAACACCGATTAATTTTAGTGATATAACTTCTTAAATCACTAAACAAAATCTTATTTAATCACATTATAACTCCCAAGAACACCAAAAAGTCAGAAAAATTGCCCCAAAAATCCGGATAAAATTTATGAAGAAAAAGATCGATATTTATCGGTTTTTAACCACTAAAACCAATAAACATCAAAACAAAGTTAAAACACATATTAAAATTCACTTTAAACATTTAAATAATATTTTTAAATGTACATAAATTTATCAAGGGCATAATCAAATGTTTCAAAATTATGATTATTTTATTTCACTTTTATCGACTTTTATCTCATAAAATCAATAAACATGCAAAAAATTCGAACCAACCTTCAACTTTTTGCATACATTCAGTAGAAAACTTGCATAAAATACCATAAAAATGCCATGGACCGAATCAATATTTAACTATTTTTAGTCAATTTTTAACTAAAATACGGCATTTTGACTCGGTTTTCTACCAAAAATCATTAAAAATAACAAAATAAGTTCAAAAATCACCAAACTTAACCACAAACCTTTTAAGATCAGTAGGTATGCATGCCCCAAAAATTTCGTGCTAAAACCTCTTCTAACAGAATTTTTGAGTTTTTATAAATTATCTCATAATTCATTAAAATGCTTAAAATCAACATGCAAACTACAATCCTAAGCTCTGATACCACTTAAAAGATCATAGATCCATATTAGACTCTCTAATAAAAATTAAATTATCTCATACTATATCATTTAGGTGATCTATGTAACATGCATGCAAATATAAAAGCATAAAAATGAAAGTTTAAAGAAAAACAATTTCCTTACATTGATTTTATGGTAAAATGGGCACAAACTAGTTCACCTTACTAGTTTGTTCTTGAGCTTATAACAAATGGATGATCCTCCTTACAAATCTTCAAAGAGAAGATCTCCTTCAAGATGCACCCAAGAACTTAACCCAAAAGTACTAACAAGTATTTAACTAGAAACTTGTTAAAATTATACCCTTGATAATATTTTAATATTACTAACTCTCTTAGTAAATATTAATTTGTATACTAACAATCTTAGTAAATATGTGTATTATTTTAGAGAGAGGAAGACCAAATAAAGATATCACATGCAAAGTGTACAAGTGAACACTAGAAAATTGAACAATAATTTGATCTATAAAGGGGGGAAAACCGGTGGGAGGGTAGATGAGGTGGAGTGTTCAATTTGTCTTATATTTTTTAATCTTATATCACATGCAAAATTTATATAAGATAACTTATGGTAGTATATAAAGTAAGGTGAAATGATTATGTTCCTAATCATCCACTACTCTATTTTACACGGTCCACTTGCCCATTTACGGGCCCATATTGGTTCTTATATTTGTCGCACAAATACGTGTAGTTTTATTTTAAACACCGTTTCATGTTTAAATACTTCCATAATTAAATCGTCCAAATCACTTCGTAAATATACGTGTACCACTACACATATTATTTACTTGCTAATATTAATCACATTAATCAATTAGTACAATTTTAGTGAATTAACAATTAATTAACTAAAACCCGTCTCCCAAAATTTATTATTCAATTATCACATAATTAAATAATAACTGTCGTGCCTCGAGTTCGCAACTCGAAATCTCTCTAAAAATAATCGACTAACCTTTTAGTCTATAAATCAAGGGACTAAATAAATTGTATCTCATACAATTAATTAGTTGTCAATTGGGGTTCGTTCCTTTAGGTGTGACCGAAAGGGGTCTGTTGATCACTGCCGTCTCACGACAATAACGTCAAACTCTAGTCATACAACCGTTATCGATTTACGTTAATCAACTGACAAGGATCAAATAATTAAATATCTGATGATATTCCATTAATGAGATTTATTATGTAAACGCACTATTGTGGAGGACACTAACTCCAACAATGCTGACACGGATTTTGGCATAAAAGGGTGGGTTACACACCAAGCAATCAAATACCGATTTGCGAGAGGGACACCAATCCATAAAAAAATGTGTAAGGAGGGTGCCCTAGCCTCGTGCTCGAAGGTGATGAAAGCTCTTTGACAAAACAGAAATGTGTAACGTCAACGGTATGCTTAACTCAATAATCGGGATTTGAATGCGGGGATGAGAAAACTCACGCCGACGAGACGAGCCAATTGGTCAAAAAGGGTTAGGTTGTGGGGCCGGACAAGGAACCCGACCGTGACCGTAATTTCAATTAATGCATTCCAACCAAGACTTCGTTCGAGTCTCACCATCTAGGAATCACAAAGACACAAGTGTCCTAGTTTTCCCCAGCGGAGTTGCCAATCTGTGGACATGGCCTACCTGCGTGCCCGGCTCGATATGTCGGGCGTATATCGGTCTTTTAAAAGCCACGCTCGGCGGCGTAAAAATGCTTTAGACCGGATCGTTTTAGATCGGCCGGTTTCGTCTCAGCAAAGGTCTCGAAATTATTAGATATGTTCGGAGTCGCCACCAATCATTTGTGGGATGTTTGGAACCCGTTCGAATCCACTTTATACCTCGATCAAACGAAGCACAAAGCAGTGTTTGACATAGGTACTAAAGAAAAGGAATCGTCCCTCTTTAGCATCCTATCTCTAGAATGACTCTCATACGCCCTGGATAAGGTCGTCCACTATCCAATGTTTCTGAGTAAGAGGTGAAGGAACGTATTGGGAAGCCCTTTAATCAGACACCCAATCCCGCCCGCGGTAGCGGCTTCTACTGATCGATCTTGGTTGGTTGAATGCAAAAGTTGATAAAACGGTTTAAATGCATGAATGTGCATCCAATAGTTTTAACCTAACATGTGAGAGCTTTCTAAGTCGGTTGATTTAATCCAAGTATCAAGTATATGATGTCGAGTTGGATTTATGGTTGATTTGTATGCAAGACGGAAATTAAACATCCATTTACCGAATTAGGTTTATGGTGCATAACATGATCCATTTGTCTTAGTAAGACGTTTTGCAAATACGGTATTTGAATGAGCAAATTAGTCATCTGATCCGTCCTATATCCGGGTTAGCCGGAGTCGGGATCGTCCTAGACCAGTGCTGGAAGGGGAACAGACCCTGTATCAGGCAGCAAGAAGAGGCGCGAGCCTATTGGCGATGCAAGGGGGTCTCCCCTGGTTTGAAAATAGAAAGAGAAATGGCCTGTTTAGGCGCTGGTCAGTCAACGGTATATGACGTGTTCTGACCATTGAAAAACGTTTGTAAAACGTGTTGAAAAATGGGTATTTGAACCCATTTTGGTTTGAAAAGGCCGTCTAGGCCGCTTTTATGTTGATTTGAAGAACGAGACTTGAATAACCGTAATTGTTTTGGCGGTATTCGATGTCGGGTTCGACTTTGCAAGTTTGACATGAATAGTTTTGAAAATGATTATGAACTAATTGTTTTAAGTTCACTTGAATATAATTAGTCGACATTCATCATCGTACTCGGGTTAAAATCCGACATGGTATGTAGAACCAAGGATGACTTTGTATTGGTGACTAATACATTTATTTTTGGAATTGTAAAGAAATGATGAAAGGCTTTAAAATACCTTCCAAAATGTAAAGAAATGAAATAAAAGGCTTTAAAATACCATTTAAATGTAATAAAATGAAATAAAAGGCTTTAAAATACCTTTTAAATGTAATTAACCAAATATTATCACCGAAACACGGATTAAACCGTGATGGTATTAAGAACTAAGGGTGAAAAATGTTTTATGTTTAAAAACTTGTAAAAATAAAAAGGATTTGAAAATATTTGAAATGCTAAAAACCGTTTACAAATATGAAAATAAGGGGGATGAAAAGACCAAAAACGGATTGGACTTAAGGCTGGGGATGGTCCTTTAGGTGCGAGCCTATGTGCTACGTAAGTAGCCTCTGCCTCAACCAAAAATCCGGTTTTGGCTCATTCTTCCCATGTTTTGGACCATGTTATGCATGATTTAGCATGTTATAGTCATGAAACAAATGAAAACATGATACAAGAATATTTTTACACCCTTATACTTACATGCTAGGCTTGTGGCGAGAAACCGACGTAAGTCTATTAACTCGTTTGGTCGGAAAAACACGCTTTAAAACCGTTTTGGGAAGTAAAAAGAGTGTTTGTTAAGTTTAGTGATGGTGTAGTGGTCGAGATGGTCGGTCAAGTGATTTAATGCACGATGACGGTACCAAACAATGTGTAAGGCGTGTGTTTGCGATCGGTAGGTCGTAAACACGTGTCGGATCGTGACTTAGGAAGTCGAGTCGAGAATTTTAAGGGAGAAAAGAGGGGGCGGACGCTCGCGCAACCTTCAAATGGTTGCATTTGAGGGGTATTTATAGGAAAATGAGTGGTTGTGTGTAACATTCCGTATTTGTTATGTTAATTGATGTGTCAAAAGTGTGCGTTAACTGTGTTAGAAATGCGTGACGTCCGTATGTACGATATAGTGTACCCTTTTGAGGTTTGAGTACGGGAGCGAACTTCGGGACGAAGTTCATTCTAAGAGGGGAAGACTGTAATACCCCGTATTTTATATAATCGAATAAACGGATATTTTTATATATTAATTATTATGTATTTTTATATTACTATTTATGTCGGGTTAATTGTTAGTCGAGAATTATGTTAAGTTATCGAGCTAAGTTATTTAAGACGGGTTTATAAGGAACTCGAGAGGTGAGCTAAACAATTAATCATCGACCCATTTGAGCTGGCCCAATAGCATGTCCAGCCCAATAACCCTAACCCAATTTAACCCTAACCCTAAAGCCTAAACCTAATTTACCCTAACCTCCCTCAACCCGCCTCCCTCATTCACGCCTCCCTTCTTCACCAACACCAAAACACCAGATTTCACGCCTAGAGAGGGAGAGGGTGTGGCCGTGAGTGTTGACAGCAGAGCAAGGAAGGGCTAGGGACTTTTGTCGACGGCTGTGGGTGGCCGTGGTGGCTGTTGTGGTGGCGGCAAGAGGGCGAATTATTGTGGATTATCACTGAGCTTCCGACTAATTGACTGCAGTTCTGAGGTAGGGAAATACACTTGACTTACCGGTGTTGTTAAATTATGTTGAGTTGTTGTGTTACATGTGACCGAGCTGTGATCGATGACTTGTGCGTGGTTGTAATTTATGTTATGATTCATATACTGGAGTGTGGTTGACTGAACTGTTCGTGTTGATTATGTTATTTCATTATTTTGATAGTTGGCATGATTGCATTCATTGATATACATATCATGTTGCATTGATTACTGTTGAGCATTGCATATGCATTGGAGTTGGAGGATGGTGTGGTGGTGACGATGATGAGATATGATGTGATGTTGTGATAAGGCCCAGTGGGTTCTGCAGACTTGCCCTGTGTCCTCCGCTATGAAGCGGCGGATCGACTACGGTCGATATATATAGTCTACCGGGGATCGGTATGGTCAAGGCGTGCGGGGTTGTGTGTGATGAGTTGAGGTGGAGATGGAGGTGACGGAGTATCATGCATATCATATTTACTGTTTTATTGTTTTCCCTACTCAACCTCGTGGTTGACCCTGTGTATTCGTGAACACCTGTGATGAACCGTTTTATGGGGAGCAGACTTGACAGGTTTATGAGATAGAACGGGAGCTGGATGGGCGTGAGACATCGGGAAGATGACCTAGTGGCTAGTTCATCATCTAGAAGACTTCACCTTTATTTACGCGGTTTTTAAGTAATTTAATTTAAAAGGAGAATTTGTAATAATTAAGTTAAAATGTTAAATAAATTGCCTTGGAGTTTAATTTGTTATTCACTACCTCGGAAAACCGAGATGGTAACACCGTCATTTATCCGAGGAGTCCTAGTTCGTGCCCTTAAATAAACGGGGTGTTACAAAGTGGTATCAGAGCGAACGATCCTCAGGCCTAAACCAATGAACCCAATGAACGTAGGATGTGTCTAAATAAAATGAACCCCTGGGAATAAACTGTTAGGAGCTCACAGTGCGGTTAAGAAGGCGCCCTTAATGCGTGCTCTTTTGCCCTCTCAGTTTTGAACCAGGCAACCCAAGAGAAAACGAGTGAATGGGATAGTTAGAAGGAAAACCTTGGATATAAGCGAGTTGATGTATACCTTGAGACCTAGTGCTGGAATTATGATATTTATCTGGATGGATGTGAATGACGTGTTGATAGTGCTATTATGTCTGGTAATATGTGGTTATGTGATCCCAAAGCCATGCTAGTATAGTATCGTGATAGTAATGAGAGACACCATTGAATTGCTTGTTTCTAGTCGTAGCCATCGTGATTAGATGTAAGGGGTAGGTCGGGAGGCGAAGGGACTTCTATGGGATAGATGTTTACGTAAATACAAAAGTGTGAGATTTAAGTTAGGATGAGTTAGTATCGATAGTATGGTTGTAAGAGCTTGGAACATGGAAAATGAATGATTTAGTGTTGAAATCCGTTTTGTTTGATTTTACTCTGTATTTGATCTTGCTGTCATTTCCTTCCTGTTAATTTTCTACGGATGAAAATTTTATGAGAAATAGCCTCGTGAGTTAGTGTTCTTTTGGCGTTGGTTTCATGCTTATAGGGTATACGGATTAAGAGTAATAAATGTCTTAGTGGGCTGTGGTTGGGAAGTTCCTGTACAGTGATGTGTTGACCGACGATTTAGTAAAAACCTCATTTAATTTGTGTAAATGATTTTTGCATAATTCCAACTCCATCGACTAGAGGTTTCGCATACGTTTTCAAATTGATAAGCCACGAAAATTATTGATGTTTCTATATTAAAAGGTAAGCTTTGCGAATTGACCCAAGTTTCGGACCAATTGCTGTCACATACTTGTTTGGACCAACTGAGTTGTAAAATTCTTTAAAAATTGAATTCTTGAACTTTCGACCTCATTCTTTTTATCACAAATTATTAACTCTCTGTATGTTATGAAAAGTAATCTAACTCAAGTATTCGTTGGACGGTTATTTATTTGTGATTTTGGAAAGTTACAACGTGAATCATGACCTGTAAAATGTGCGTTCTATGCTAAGTTTTCACACAGTTGTTTGATTAATTCATGAGCCTTAGTAAGGTGAAATTATAATGTTTTATATGATGATAGTAGCACGCATGTTCAGTAGTTATATATCTTAACAAGTGATAAAATTAAAACTTAGTTGATAACATTGTTGGCATGATAGCGTGAGTAAAATTGGATAGCTTAAATTGATTCTTAATCAAGGGTGAAATATTTTAAACGAGTCCAGTTGTTGCATATTTTATGTATGTTTGGCATGTTGTAATATCTCTAGTATGTTCATCATATTTGCATGGTGGTCGGATATATATAAATATAAAACTAGGTTGTCATATCTTGGTAAAGTTGATGGCGTTAAAAGTTAATTTGATTGTTCTAATATACTCGCATGAATAATTATAATAATTATGTCTAAATGTTTACATATGTAAGATAGTAATGAGTATGTCTAAATGTTCACACATGTAGGATGCATCTAAGTTCTAATGTCTTTCATATGAATTGTGTGCCAATAGTTATATTTATTACCTTCATCACATTCAATTATTTCAGTTGGACCTAAAACTATAACATGATAATAAACAATGTTGTTATTCCTTATTGAATATGTTCGTTATTATATTGTCATAAAATGCTAAAGTGATTCTTGCAATTGTATGGGTGTGATATAAAGGAAACTGTTTGATATAACATGACAATTGGCATATCTATATTCTCGAGTCGTTACTATCAATTATTTTGTAATAAAAAAAAAAAAAAAAAAAAATGTCATGATAACTATGTTGGCAATTATAATGGGATAACTCTTTTGATGATTCACATGATATGCATCGGTTTAAATGATAGTCATTGTAGTTACATTTAATTGAGCCTACGAGTTGCCTAATTATTCAATCATGCAAATCAGAGAAGTTGTTCAAGTTGCTAATCTTTTATCATAGCTAGTGTTCTACAAAGTATATGATGGCAAATGTATATGTTTAAACTATTTATACAAGATCTCTTGTTTTGCTGAGAATGAATTCTACCAAGTTGCTAGACACAATTGAATGATATGGTTGCTAGAATGTGAACCATAGGTGTGATATGGAAGTAATGTTGTCGTTGTCATAGATCATATGTAGTTACTTTTATTGAGAAACATGTTTTCAGAATTGATATCGTGCAAACAATTTTTATAATTTAAAGTATGAATTATGGGTATGTTGGTGATTGCTTAAATTCATCGACCTAATTCGTGACCTAAACCAATGAGTGAATAAAGGGTTGAATGGACGTGTCAATAAGATCCTGTGATTGTGATAGATAATAGTGGTAGATCTATTTCTGTGGTATGTTTACAAATGTGAGAAGTTCTTAAATTGTTTTGTTGATTTTGCTCTCGCTCGTTCATAGTCTATAATTGATCATCAAACTTGTTTAGTTGTGAAACCGTGTAAACCTTGGTTCCTTTCTTGTTGTTCTTTTAGTTTGATGTTGTGTTTTAAGTTAAGCATGAGCTAGTAATAAATGCTACTTGTTGACAATCAGTTAATTCCTTAATAAAACCTCGTTTCGACCTTAATGTTGATGCGCAATCTCTTATCATGTATTCTTTCCTGTCACATGTGGTTGATAATGATTTTGTTGTATAGGTATATGAAAATTGAAAAGAGGTTACGAGGACGTAACCATGTTTCTAGTCGGGTAGGATTGTAAAATCTTAATGTTTATGTTGCACTTGTTTGTAGATGGTAATTTTGACCAAGTAGATGTTTCGTTGTGGGGTATCGTTGTGGGGTATCTATGCAAATGAGTTCTATAAGTTTTATTCATACTTCTGTTAGTTGGTTGAGGTGAAAAAGGAGAATATAAGTCAAACTTCTGGTATTGAGTTATGGGTTGTGGGGCCTTTGTGCCGAGTTATGTTTACGGTCCAGTGTGATCATGGTTATTGAGTTACTTGAGTTCGAGATCGGAATTTAGATGGAAGACGATGGTGTTCTCAGACGATTATTTAGTTGTTATGCATTTGTGTTCTCAGGTAATTATTAGTTGTAGTTAGTTGGGTTAAGTGAAGATGAGTTAAACTTCGGGACGAAGTTTATTTTTAGGAGGGCAGAATGTAACATTCCGTATTTGTTATGTTAATTGATGTGTCAAAAGTGTGCGTTAACTGTGCGTTAACTGTGTTAGAAATGCGTGACGTCCGTATGTACGATATAGTGTACCCTTTTGAGGTTTGAGTACGGGAGCGAACTTCGGGACGAAGTTCATTCTAAGAGGGGAAGACTGTAATACCCCGTATTTTATATAATCGAATAAACGGATATTTTTATATATTAATTATTATGTATTTTTATATTACTATTTATGTCGGGTTAATTGTTAGTCGAGAATTATGTTAAGTTATCGAGCTAAGTTATTTAAGACGGGTTTATAAGGAACTCGAGAGGTGAGCTAAACAATTAATCATCGACCCATTTGAGCTGGCCCAATAGCATGTCCAGCCCAATAACCCTAACCCAATTTAACCCTAACCCTAAAGCCTAAACCTAATTTACCCTAACCTCCCTCAACCCGCCTCCCTCATTCACGCCTCCCTCCTTCACCAACACCAAAACACCAGATTTCACGCCTAGAGAGGGAGAGGGTGTGGCCGTGAGTGTTGACGCAGAGCAAGGAAGGGCTAGGGACTTTTGTCGACAGTTTGTGGGTGGCCGTGGTGGCTGTTGTGGTGGCGGCAAGAGGGCGAATTATTGTGGATTATCACTGAGCTTCCGACTAATTGACTGCAGTTCTGAGGTAGGGAAATACACTTGACTTACCGGTGTTGTTAAATTATGTTGAGTTGTTGTGTTACATGTGACCGAGCTGTGATCGATGACTTGTGCGTGGTTGTAATTTATGTTATGATTCATATACTGGAGTGTGGTTGACTGAACTGTTCGTGTTGATTATGTTATTTCATTATTTTGATAGTTGGCATGATTGCATTCATTGATATACATATCATGTTGCATTGATTACTGTTGAGCATTGCATATGCATTGGAGTTGGAGGATGGTGTGGTGGTGACGATGATGAGATATGATGTGATGTTGTGATAAGGCCCAGGCTGGTTCTGCAGACTTGCCCTGGTGTCCTCCGGCTTGCGAAGCGGGCGGATCGACTACGGTCGATATACATAGTCTACCGGGGATCGGTATGGCTGGGCGTCTTTGGGTTGTGTGTGATGAGTTGAGGTGGAGATGGAGGTGACGGAGTATCATGCATATCATATTTATTGTTTTATTGTTTTCCTACTCAACCTCGTGGTTGACCCTGTGTATTCGTGAACACCTATGATGAACCGTTTTATGGGGAGCAGACTTGACAGGTTTATGAGATAGAACGGGAGCTGGATGGGCGTGAGACACTGGAACAGATGACCTAGTGGCTAGTTCATCATCTAGAAGACTTCACCTTTATTTACGTCAGTTTTCTGTAATTTAATTTAAAAGGAGAATTTGTAATAATTAAGTTAAATTGTTAAATAAATTGCCTTGGAGTTTAATTTGTTATTCACTACCTCGGGAAACCGAGATGGTAACACCGTCATTTATCCGAGGAGTCCTAGTTCGGGCTCTTAAATAAACGGGGTGTTACAAAGTGGTATCAGAGCGAACGATCCTCAGGCCTAAACCAATGAACCCAATGAACGTAGGATGTGTCTAAATAAAATGAACCCCTGGGAATAAACTGTTAGGAGCTCACAGTGCGGTTAAGAAGGCGCCCTTAATGCGTGCTCTTTTGCCCTCTCGATTTTGAACCGTGCAACCCAAGAGAAAACGAGTGAATGGGATAGTTAGAAGGAAAACCTTGGATATAAGCGAGTTGATGTATACCTTGAGACCTAGTCTTTGGAATTATGATATTTATCTGGATGGATGTGAATGACGTGTTGATAGTGCTATTATGTCTGGTAATATGTGGTTATGTGATCCCAAAGCCATGCTAGTATAGTATCGTGATAGTAATGAGAGACACCATTGAATTGCTTGTTTCTAGTCGTAGCCATCGTGATTAGATGTAAGGGGTAGGTCGGGAGGCGAAGGGACTTCTATGGGATAGATGTTTACGTAAATACAAAAGTGTGAGATTTAAGTTAGGATGAGTTAGTATCGATAGTATGGTTGTAAGAGCTTGGAACATGGAAAATGAATGATTTAGTGTTGAAATCCGTTTTGTTTGATTTTACTCTGTATTTGATCTTGCTGTCATTTCCTTCCTGTTAATTTTCTACGGATGAAAATTTTATGAGAAATAGCCTCGTGAGTTAGTGTTCTTTTGGCGTTGGTTTCATGCTTATAGGGTATACGGATTAAGAGTAATAAATGTCTTAGTGGGCTGTGGTTGGGAAGTTCCTGTACAGTGATGTGTTGACCGACGATTTTGTAAAAAACCTCATTTAATTTGTGTAAATGATTTTTGCATAATTCCAACTCCATCGACTAGAGGTTTCGCATACGTTTTCAAATTGATAAGCCACGAAAATTCTTGATGTTTCTATATTAAAAGGTAAGCTTTGCGAATTGACCCAAGTTTCGGACCAATTGCTGTCACATACTTGTTTGGACCAACTGAGTTGTAAAATTCTTTAAAAATTGAGGATGGTGTGGTGGTGACGATGATGAGATATGATGTGATGTTGTGATAAGGCCCAGGCTGGTTCTGCAGGACTTGCCCTGGTGTCCTCCGCTGCGAGCGGGCAGATCGACTACGGTCGATATATATAGTCTACCGGGGATCGGTATGGTCTGGGCGTGCTTGGGGTTGTGTGTGATGAGTTGAGGTGGAGATGGAGGTGACGGAGTATCATGCATATCATATTTACTTTGTTTTATTGTTTTCCCTACTCAACCTCGTGGTTGACCACCGTGTATTCGTGAACACCGTGATGAACCGTTTTATGGGAGCGGACTTGACGGTTTATGAGATAGAACGGGAGCTGGATGGGCGTGAGACACTGGAACAGATGACCTAGTGGCTAGTTCATCATCTAGAAGACTTCACCTTTATTTACGTCAGTTTTCTGTAATTTAATTTAAAAGGAGAATTTGTAATAATTAAGTTAAAATGTTAAATAAATTGCCTTGGAGTTTAATTTGTTATTCACTACCTCGGGAAACCGAGATGGTAACACCGTCATTTATCTGAGGAGTCCTAGTTCAGGCCCTTAAATAAACGGGGGTGTTACAGTGTTACATTGTGTGAGTTTTGAGCGACGTGGCCACCTGGGCTGCTCAAAGAGGCGCGAGCCATGTAGCCTGTCTTCGAGGTGTCTTGTCGCTTTCACACAAGTGCAATCATGATTTGGTCTATCCTAGGATTTGGATGAACATGTTTGGTACTTGACTATGTAAGATTCCGGGAAATCTTAACAAAAAAGCATTTGAATGGTTTGTTTTTTGTGTTTAACTCGGTTTGACTCGTTGTTGGAGTTGGGATTTGAATTTTGAGTCGGTTTTTGGTCCGGTGTCGGTTTTGACTCTAGTTAGTGTCATTGCGACCCCGTCGTCATGCATTAAACACTCCAGGTACTTTTGAGAAGTTTTGATATGTTTTATTTTCGAAATCGTGTTAAGTTTTCCGACGTGATGTTGTACACAAACTGTCGATCAAACGCCGCGATTCCTAAGCATGCCGTAGTCCGATAATCACCAGGTGTTTGTTGGAGTCTCAACAGATACTGGGTATCTACACACGCTTACGCTACTCTCCAACCATAATTCCCGCCTTTAAATGACCTTAAGCCATCATAAAACTTCTTGTTAAACAGCCATCCCAAGACCCCAACAAATCCGACATCAAGACGACTCAAAATCGACTCGAGAATAGGTCTTTACTTGTACCCCACACCATAAGTAACGAGTTTAATAAAATAGATGGTAACATGTAATAATAACTTAAAACGCCATTGTTATATTCTAAGACGGATCATAAGATACCCTATAATGCCCATTAAGTTAGACGGTAAAACCTGACTTAACTGCAACTTAAATAGAATTTGAAATCTAATGTTTTACTAAAAGAAACTGGTAGTTACCTTAAGTATTTAAGAGGGTGATGATGATGGGAGTAAGATGATGAAACTTGCATGTGTTAAGACCGAAGAGCAGGTGGCTATCTTGATTGTCCCTACTCGCCGCTCCCCGTCTAGTTCTTCTCTCTGTTTGTTTATTTTTTTATTTTTTTTGTTTTGTTTTGTTTTGTGTGTATAGAAAAACAACGGGAAGATGGATTATATTTATATATATAGGTATAGGTTAGGTTATTATATAATAATAATATTAATATTATTAATAATACAATATAACTATTAATAACACATTTACCTTTATCATTATCAGTATTGTTACCATTATTCCGTCTCATCGCAATACAACTAAATAATATCTTATTATTATTTAACCCGATACAATTCCCAAGTAATAATTTTATTAAACCATTTACTAAAATAATTATTAAATAAGCTCCCAAAGTACGGGGTATTACATTTTTGACTTTGGACTCTCACGATTTACTCAATACTCATTATATGATAAAGGATTTTATGTGAGTTGCACTCACCTATCCTCGACTCATGAGTGGGTGCCTGCAATCTAATATGGTAGTCATTTCAAATCACAAGTTAATGTGACTCATATTAGTGCACATTTAGTCCTGGAACTTATGCTTTCTAGTGCTTATTAGGGTCGTTTCTTATCTTTAGTTCCCTACTTTGCATATTATTTGAGGTTTTGTGTCCTTGGTAGGAGAGGATTGCTAGCCTTGCATTTATGGAGCAAAGTAGAGCTAAATGGAGTGCATCTAATGACCAAGCAACAAAGAGGAGACCAACAGTAAAGGCCTAAGTGAATAAATCAAGTAGAATGGGCAATGATGAAGACCCCCACGACCCCTGAACGATCCCCACGGATTCTTAGGCAGTCAAAAAAAGAAGAAGAAAAGCTGACCCATGATCTGGGCGTCCCAAGCTCAGGACTAGTGTCCCAAGCTACAATTCGGGCGTCCCGTGGTTAAGTCGAGCGAATTCCTGGACAGGTCGAGCATACATCAAGGACAAGTCGGGCGGCTCCTTATGGGACTTGCAAGGCACTAATCTCCTTCTTAGGGAGTTACTTGTCATTTAAGCCCTTAGTTACTCTAATACTTGTACTTAGTATAAATACCCTATTGTGTTAGGGGATTAACCATCAAGATTTAATCAAGTTTGCATATTAATAATAAAGTTTTAATCAAGTTAATTTACCAATTTAGCTTAGTAGATCTTATTTATAAAGTTGTATTTACTCAATTTAATATTAATCAAATCTTAATTCCTCTTTAATCATTCAAGTGTTCTTAGATTTAGTTGGGTAATTTGAAGACTATTTGGGGTTTATTGAAGACTTGACAACTCTTCATCATTCATCAAGTGTTCTTCTATTATTCTTTACTTATTATTTGGATCATCCTTAATTTGGTATTATCTCTTTTACCCTTTGCTTAATTAATTATTGCTTTACTCATTCACCATGTTTAACCTTGTTAATATGATTGACACCCCTATTAGGATATTTACCATGACCATGAGTGAGTAGTCTTCTAGCTAGGGTTAATGGGGGACTAGGGGAATTAAAACATAGGGGTAGACCCATACTTAATCTAATATGTTTTCATAAAGAAAGCTTGCTTGTTGTAGTTTCAACTTATGCACATGTTATGCTTGATGATTTGCCTGATTGACAACCTTGCATGAATCTCTTATCCATTCAACAAGACTTGTAAGATATAAACTAACACAAGGCTTGTTAGACCATGCATATAGTTGAATAGGAAGAAGCTAACTCGACTTGTAGGTGTTGTACAGTCTTGACCGACTCGGCTCTAGGACACAAATCTTCTTAGGAATTGTAAGACATAAACTAACTCGATTCCACTACAATAATAATTTGCTTGCAACTATGTAAACATGTTTGTAAGATCTCCACCATGAATCCCCTATAAACCCATGACACCCTAGTCCCTTAATCAATTGTTTACAAACTCTATTTGTTTACTTGCTTTGTTTTGCTTTCATTTCTTTACATTCGTTGTTAAGTAGTTTAGTTTACAACCCTCAATCTCAACCCAACTTGTGACACCCTAAGACAAAGCTCTCTACAACCGATAACTTGATTCAATACCTGTCCTTTGGGATCCGACCTTTATTTGCCACTCTACTAAAAGTAGCTAGTTAAAATTATAAATATTGTTTTGATTGGTTAGCTTAGACGACAAAGTTATAAACCGAATAAAAAATGGCGCCATTGCCGGGGACGATGTTCAATTGAATTGTTATCATTTGTTGTTTTTAGTTGTGTCTTTCTTAACCTTAGGGAAGTCAAACTCTTCAAGGTAGTTTTAGATGTTTTCTAGTTGTTTGATATTGAAAGAACCATGACCAATATTAGAAGAACCGTTAGAGGGACTTCAACAAGTTTGGGTATTGGAGAACTTGTGGACATTAGTGTTGCCCAATCGGATAGTGTTGAGTTTACCAACCTTTTGCAAAAGAAAGAGAGGAGAATCCAATTCAAAATCAACCCACAATTCCTAAATTTTCATCTCATTCCGTAGCAATCGACGAGAACCTATCAAATGGTACTCCTACACCACCTCACTTAACCGGTAATTTTATTGCCAAATCCACATTCATACAATTAGTTGAGAGAAGTCAATTTGGAGGGATGCCTAGTGAATATCCTCATCTACACATGGAAACGTTTTGTGACTATTGTGATGCAATCTCTCAAACCGGGGTAACCCAAAACCAAATTCGATGGGTTTTTTTTCCTTTTTCATTGATCGGAGCCGCAAAGCAATGGTTAAAGAGCCTAGACAAGGCTACCCTTGTAGTTGATTCATGGAAGAAGTTAGCACTTGCCTTCTACAAGAAGTTCTATCCTCCAGAGAAGACTATGATGTTGAGAGCCCAAATCACCGAGTTCAAGCAAAGAGATGAAGAATCTCTATATGAGGCTGGGAGAGATTCAAGGATACATGTCGCTGTTGTCCTCATCAAGGACTAAACGAGTGGTTCCTCGTCCAACAATTTTGGAATGGCTTATATGAAGACTCAAGAAATGTGCTCAACATGGGCTCTAATGGAAGATTCACTGAGGTTGATGACAACCAAACATGGGCTAATATCGAAGAAATGGTGGTCCACAACTCTCAATATAGTAGGCCAAGAAAAGCTGCTAGGGGAGGGAGGCATGAAGTTGACTCCGTCACACAATTGAATGCCCAACTAAGTGCCCATATTGACACCATAAACTTAAAATTTGAGAAAGCCATGGCCAAGCTTGATGAAGCTTCTCAATCACCCAAACAACAAGTCAATGCTATGGTGGCAACATCTTCAATCCTAAATGGAGCGTGTGAGAGTTGTGGAACCTTGGGACATGATCATCACGAATGTAGAGGAACAAATGAGCAAGTGAATGGTTTCCAAGCATACAAGAATGGCACCCCTTATTCCAACTATTACAATGAGAATACCAAATTCCACCCAAACCTCTCATACAAGAGCCAAAATGTCCAAAACCCTCAACCCACATACACACTACCACCAATGAGAAATCCTACTCAAAGACCATACTACAATCAACCCAACCACCAAGCTTTTGATGTTCAAAAAGCGGTCCTCCATATGCAAAAGAGCCAACAAGATTTCTTTGCTCAACTAAAAAGGGATAGCCAAGCCAAAGACACTACCATCAAAAACATCCTTGCTCACACCAAAATATTGGAGACTCAATTGTGTCCATTGGCATCTTCTAGTTCCCAAAGACAAAAAGGACAATTAACTCCTCAAGGTAATCCTCCTACAAGACATGAGATCATCAATGACATCCACTTGAGGAGTGGTATAAGATATGAGGAGCCAAAGATGCCAATTGAAGAGAATATTGTTGAGGAGAATGTCCAGCAAAGTGATGTGATTGAACCATTGAGGAGAAATCCTAAGGTGGTAGAGACAACTACCAATGACTCATCAAAGAAGAGAAATGAAGAGAAGGCCAAATAAGTTGAGAAAGAGCCTATTGTGATTAGACTTTCATTCCCAAGTCGCCAAGCCAAGCCCAAGCTTAATGAGCAACATGGAAAGTTCATGGAGATTGTGAAGAACTTAGAGGTTTCTATACCATTCATAGAGCTAATCAACCATGTTCCGGCCTATGCAAAATACATGAAAGATATCCTTACTAAGAATAAGTCCATAAGGAAGTTGGAAACCATTGCCTTTACAAAGGTAAGTAGTGCAGTTCTTCAAGGGAATTCCCCACCTAAGCTCAAGGATCCAGGAAGCTTCTCCATTCCAAGTACCATTGGTGATACCACAATCAATAAGGCACTATGTGATCTAGGTGCAAGTGTGAGTGTCATGACATATTTGGTATGTGAAAGACTAGGAGTGGGAGAGCTCAAGTGCACCAACATGACCTTACAAATGGCAGACCGGACAACAAAGAAACCACTAGGGGTATAGGAAGATGTACCCGTGAGAGTTGGAAAATTTTTCATGCCGGTGGACTTTGTCATTTTTGATATAGAGGAAGATTCCAACATTCCAATCATTCTAGGAAGATCATTCCTACATACCGCCGGAGCGGTGATCGATGTGAAACATGGAGAGCTCACACTTGAAGTAGGTGATGAAACAATCACCTTCAATCCTGATAAGACTATGAGGGCTCCCAACTTGTTTGAGCCATGCTTTATGGTTGTTCACTATACTCGGGAGGGTGACAAGAAGAAGATGGAATCTCCATTCAAAGAACAAGGGATAGATGGAAATCTCAAAGAGAAGGCCAAAGACACACCGCCCAATTGGAAGAAAGATATTGATGGTGTTGAAATGGCTTTATTCGGAGAGCATGGAATTTTTCATAACAAGAATGAGAGCAAGCAAAGCTCACCCATGACAAGTATAAATAGAGGCCTCATTGGCCATGATAACAAGGAAGGAGAGTTGCTCTTGTCAACTCATGATCCACCCAACATAGGGAAAGAATCAAGAGAAGTATGTGGTCTATGGGATGACGGGTTTGAAGGACTTGTTAACCTATACATTGGGAATGCTATGACTCTAGACCAAGGCTATGCAGACCCTTATCATCTCTTTCACTCGGACTACTATATGAATGAAGACAAAAATGTGCCAAGGTCTATGCAAGATCTCTATCATGATAATGAACAAGCATTTGACTAGTTCTTCAAGGCGTTGAGCAACATCAACAACGTCATTGCCTTACCCCCTTGACACCTCTCAAAAGAAAGAGAGTTTGTCTGAGTCCTCCCTAAACCACCACTTGTAAATATTCTAACCCTTTAACTTGCATTTCTTTTAACTTGTACATTATTCAATTTTTGCAATGCACTTTATATGCTTTGTTGATTAACTTGTGTGATAAGAGAGCAAGTGAGGGAGGGATTTTAATGTTTGTTGAATGTGTAGTGTTTGATGATCAAGTGTGGGGAAGCATATGCCTAGGCTAACAAAGTCTTTGTAATGCTACCCAAGAAGAAATGACAAAGAAAAAAAGAAGAAATGATGCGGGAAGAAGATCCCCACGGGCAGACCTGAGCTCGTGGGGACTGAAAGAAGAGGCACGAGTGAAAATTTTCACTGAAGAGAAATCTGCCCGCGCCGAAAGCAGCTCGAGCGTCCCTCAGCTCAGGTCGCTCGACCTCAATCCAGGACGTGGGTCCTGAAAGTTCTTCCCATTGTCAAATTTGCACTGGACAGAAATTTTCCCGTCCCAAGCTCGAGACGAGCGTCCCTTGCAAAAATCTGCCCGTCTCGTCTTCAGAACGGCCGTCCCCAGAGCCAAGCAAATGTTAAAATTTTCACTAACTTAAAATTCGCCTGAGCTCCTCCCAGCCCTACCCGCTACATGAACAAAAACATGGGACTCACCCTTCATTCTTCATTTCATTTCCTTTCTTCAAACACAAACACAATAGTTTTCCTCACTTCAACCTTCAATCCCCTCATCCAAAAACACCAATTTCTTATCCAAATTCACCACAATCAAATCCAAACTTGCTTAAATAAAAAACAAATCACTTCTTTATCAACAATAAGACCATTCAAACAACAATTTCTTCACAAAATCAAATTTTCTAGGGTTAGGTGAAAATCCAAAATTCCCAAATTGATTGAGCATTCAAATGAAATTAGAAGAAGAAAGGAGCATTCAATCATAAACTTGGTTTGTTGATACTAATTTGAAAGGAGAACAACCATGGCAAGGACTAAAGGATGAAACAAGACAACAAAAACACCAACTTTATTCAAGAGACAACAAGCTCTTGCATCAAAGGCATTGGTCTTGGTTCAACAAAGGGAGCAAGCTCCGGCAACCGTCAATGCTATCGAAGAAGCTACTACTTCTACCCCGGAGGTGGAACAATTGAAAAATTATCCAGAGGTAACTTTCATTTCCGATAAGCATGGGCTTGCATTCGAATCCTTAGACAAGAAAAAGATTTTAGCTACTAAATTTGTATGTCAAGATGCTTTGGGTAAATTGGGTGTTCTTGAGCAAACAAAGGCATTCTTTGAGTCTGTGGGGTTATCCACCGTCTTTGAATTGAATGAGCTAACATACCCCTCTTTGACATTGGAATTCATTAGTTCCTTGAGGGAGTATAGAATTGAGACTCGAGATTTGTCGAATTCCGCATCGAAAACAAGAGTAGAACAATGCATAAAAGTGATGTCGGTAAAGTGTTTGGGCTTAAGAACGAGAACCGATTCATCAAGAAGCCTTTAGAGTTTGATGCCAAACCCCTTTGGCAAGCCATCTCCGGTCGTGAGTTTACTACTTTCAAGGAGTGCCATGCCTTGTACATTCATCATCCGGGTAGTAGGTATTGGCACAAGTTCGTGGCTAACACTTTAATTGCTAGAAAAGAAGCCAATCACTTGATCGAGTTAGACTTTGTCTACCTTGAGTCCTTTTTTAATGTTGGTGGGAAGCCCAAAAATGAGTACAATATTCTTCGACTACTAATCAAGAGATGGTTGGAAATTGAAAATGGGAAAGATGGCGCGGCATTCATTGTTAATGAAGGCTTGGTGACGTGATTAGCAAAGCACTTTAACCCGAAATTCAACAAAGACAACACTTACAAATCGGTTAAGGGAAGCCACCATCTTGATATAAGCAATTTGATCCACAAATTTCAATGGATCAAGCATGGAAATTTAGGCCATACGTACGAGTGGCTCATCAAGGATGCCAATACCATTGTCTTGCCAAGCAAGTTTTGTCGCATCTCCACCCACCGAACCAACTACCTTATTACCGTTTCCGAAAGAGCCGAGAGCATCATCAAAATACACTTGTATAGGGGCCTTATATACACTTGTCAAGTTTCCCAAATAGATTTTTTCACAAAATTTTCCTAAAATGCAACTATATGCCATGATGCAACTCACATTTATACAACCTAATGCATATGCTTCTACCAACTAGTATGCCATATAAACTAAATGCAACTCCTACAATCACATCGGTGTAAACCGCATCAATCAAAATAAAGCCACATAGTCATTAACGTAGAGAGGAAAAAGGAGATTGGAAAGTTCATACCATGCGGTCTTCATAATCCTCATGTCTCGGATGTGGCATAGTCGATCAATGTGAAAGAAGGATAAACAAACAAACAAAAAAGTATATACAAAATATATACAATCCTACACTATAAAGGAATGAACATGTTTTTGGTTTTTTTCAATTTTTCAATTTTTTATGGTTTTTATGTTTATGAAATAAAAAGGCATGTTTTTGTATTTTTCAAAATTTTTCAATTTTTATCATTTTTTGATATAGAAGTCAAGTTAGAATTTCCCATCCCCACAATAAAATGGGCATTGTCCTCAATGGCCAAAACGATAGAAAATTATGCAAGCTAAATGAGAATGCATGATTTCTACACTACTATGCAAGCTACATGACATATACACAAGTGATGCATTCTATAATACACTATATGATGCATGAATTTATTGGTTGAAGAGCTAATTTAGATTAACTCCCAATGCTTGTGCTTGAACTTCCCCAAACCAAGTGAGACACTATTTATAGTGTAAAAATGGGGGAGTTCATGCACAAGTATGCAATGCATGAAACTAGTTTGTCATTTTGGATTGTACAAGTGGGAACAATATGAGACACCTCAATGAGACCAAGGTGGGAGTCCTCTAAGTGTTGCTAGGACTCAAAACAAATGATCAAGATAAGAATTTTTGAAAATAAGAGAAATAAATAAAGCTAGAGGAGGTGTAGGAAACTCACAATGGATTGTGGCATCCTCCAAAAAGCTTGTCAATCCTCAATTGTCGCTCATGGCGACATCTTCATCACTATCATCATCTTCCTCATCAACTTCCTCATCATCATCATCTACCTCCATTGACCCGGAGGCTTCACCGTCATCATCATCACTTGGACTTTGCACTTCTTGCTCGTCTTCCTCATGGCAAGAGTAGCTACCTTCCCTACTCTCAACAACAATCTCCTTCCCCTTAGAAACTTAAACTTTTGAAGCAGTCAGGACGCGCAGATTGCTCCTGAGACGAGCGGCTTCAGGACTGGGACAGGCGTCTTCTATGTAGTCTGCTCAGATTTTTAAACACACACAATTTTTCACTCAGCACTCCCAACACGAGCGTCTTAGCAGCCAGGATGCTCGGATCACTTCCAAGACGAGTGGATTCCCTCTGGGACGCTCGGATCCTTTTCTGTACCCACGAGTTCAGTACCACCCGTAGGGATTTTCATTTCCTATATCATTCTTTCTTCAATCATTTGTTCAACATTGTGGGTGCACTATGAAGGCTTGGTTAGCCTAGGCAATTGCTATTCCCACACTAGATCAACACTACACATCAAAACACATTAAAATACCTCCCCCACTTTCTCTCAAATTGAAAATCTTGATCAAAGCATGAAATTGCAAAACCAAAATTGACAAAAAATGCAATACAATAAGTAAAATGCAAGTTAAGGGTTAGAATATTTACAAATGGTGGTTTAGGGAGGACTCCACCAAACTCTCATTCTTAAATGAGATGTCAAGGGGGCATAGCCAAGGTGTTGTTGATGTTGCTCAACACCTTGTAGAAGTAGTCGAAGGTTTGTTCATTCTCATTATAAAGATCTTCAATAGAACTTTGCACATTGTGTTCTTCATGGTGGTGACCCATGTCAAAGTGATGACAAGGATCAACAAAGCCTTGGTCTAAGATCATAACATTGCCAATGTAGGGATTGACTAGTCCTTCGAATTCGTCATCCCATAGACCACATACTTCATTAGCTTACTCTCCAATTGTATAATGATTTGATGAAAACAACTCCTCTTTCTTGTTGTCATGGCCAATGAGGCCTTCTTCCTTACTTGTTATGATTGGTGGTGAGCTATTCAAGCTCTCATTGTTGTTGAAATCTCCTTACTCTCCGGACAGAGCATCTTGAGGATTGTCCACTATCTTCTTCCATATGGGTGGTGATTCTTTACCCATAGCTTGATCTTTGCATTGAGGTTCCAACTTCTACCTATCACTTTCTCGTCTATAATGATCGACCATGAAACATGGCTAATGTAGTCGGGGAGCTCGCATTGTCTTGTTAAGATTAAAAGTGATTATCTCATCCACCACTTCAAGTGTAAGCTCCCCATGTTTCACATCAATTACCGCTCCCGCGGTGTGCAAGAAAGGTCTTCCTAAAATGATAGGAATGTTGGAATCCTCCTCCATGTCAACAATGACAAAGTATACCAAGATGAAGAATTTACCAATTCTCACGGGCACATCCTCCCATACCCCTAAAGGTATCTTTGTTGATCGATCCCCCATTTGAAACGTAATGTTGGTGCATTTGAGTTCTCCCATTCCTAGCCTCTTGCATACCGAGTATGGTATAACACTAACACTTGCTCCAAGGTCACATAATACTTTGTTGATTGTTGTGTCGCCAATGGTGCATGGAATAGAGAAGCTTCCCGGATCTTTGAGTTTTGGAGGTGAACTTTCTTGAAGAATAGCACTACTCACTTTCGTGAATGCAATAGTCTCTAGCATCTGGATGGACTTCTTCTTTGTAAGAATATCTTTCATGTACTTTGCATAGGCCGGAACATGATTAATTAATTCCGTGATGGGGATTTAGATTTCTAAGTTCTTCACAGTTTCCATGAACTTTCCAAGTTGTAATAATTGGAATAAGGGGTACCACTCTTGTATTCTTAGAAAGCATTCACTTGTTCACTTGTTCCGCTACATTCACTTTGGTCATGTCCCAAAGTTCCACAACTCTCACATACTCCACTTGGAATTGAGGATGATGCCACCATAGCATTAACATGTTGTTTGGGTGATTTGGAAGCTTCATCAAGCTTAGCCATGTCCTTCTCAAACTTCAAATTGATGGTGTCAATATGAGCACTTAGTTGAGCACCCGATTTTGTGATGGAATCTACCTCATGCTTTCCTCCTCTAGTAGCCTTTCGAGGCCTATTATATTGTGAATTATGAATCGGCATTTCTTCAAATTTGGCCCATGTTTGATTGTCATCAACATCGGTAAACATACCATTGGATCCCATATTGAGAATGTTGCGGGAGTCTTCATATATACCATTCCAAAATTGTTGCACAAGGAACCACTCGCTAAGTCCATGGTGTGGACAAGAACTACAAGTGTCCTTAAATCTCTCCCATGCTTCATGCAATGATTCCTCATCTCTTTGATTGAATCCGGTGATTTGGGCTCTCAACATGTCAGTCTTATCCGGAGGATAGAACTTCTTGTAGAAGGCAAGTCCCAACTTCTTCCATGAGTCAATATCAAGGGTAGCCTTGTCTAGGCTCTTCAACCATTGCTTTGCGGTACCAATCAAAGAAAAAGGAAATAATACCCATCGGATTTGATCTTGAGTAACTCCGGTTTGAGAAATCGCGTCACAATAGTCACAAAAAGTCTCCATATGTGAATGAGGGTCTTCACTAGGCATCCCTCCAAATTGACTTCTCTAAACTAATTGTATGAATGTGAATTTGGCAATGAAATTACCGGTTAAATGCTGCGGTGTAGGAGTACCATTTGGTAGGTTCTCCTCGGTTGGTATGGAATGTGATGAAAATTTAGGCATTGTCGGTTGATTTTGTGGTGGATTTTGTATTGGGTTGTCCTCTCCTTCTCTTGAAAAAGTGTTGGTAAACTCAATGTTATTTGGTTGAATGTCCACACTCTCTCCAATAACTCTTAAACTACCTCTAGCAACTCTTCTATTGTTGGTTAAGGTTCTTTCAATTTCAAGATCAATGGGCAACACGTTTCCTTGTGATCTCCTAGTCATGCAAAATATAAAACAACTTGAAAATAATTAGAATAACCTTGAGGAGATTGACTTCCCTAAGGTAAAGAAAGACACAACTAAAAACAATTAATGAAAATCAAATCAAGTTAACACCGTCCCCGGCAACGGCGCCATTTTTGGTCCGGTTTAAACTCGTCGTCAAAAGCTACGAACCAAAACAATATTTATAACTTCACAAACTACTCTTAGAAAAGAGGCAAGTAAAGGTCGGATCCCAAGGGACGGGTAATGATGTAGGATTCTCAATTGAAAATGGTTGTGTTTTAGGGTATCACAATTTGGGTTGAGATGAAATTGGTCTAAACTAATTAACCAGATGAATAAAAAAACAAAGTAGAGCAATTAAAGGGGTTTGTAAACAATTGATTAAAAGCACTAGGGTGTCATGGGTTCATAGGGGATTCATGGGAGTTGATCATACAAACATGTTCTCAATTATATAGGAAGCACTTATTGTTGTGATGGGATCGAGTTGGTGTATAAGCTTACAATCCCTAAGAAGGTTTGGGTCCCAGAGCCGAATTGATTTGATTGTACAACACCTACAAGTCTACTTAATCCTTCCTATTCAACTATATGCATGGTCTAATAAGGCTCGAGTTGGTGTATAAGCTTACAAACGCCATTGAAAAGATAGGTGATGGGTAAAAAATGCAAGGATTCATAGGCTCACGTTTCATCAAACATAACATGTGCATAAATTGAAATCACAACAAGCAAGCAATTTAATTATGAAAACATATTACATTAAGCATGAATCATTCCCCATGTTGGTTTCCCCTATTTCCCCATTAACCCTAGCTAAGAAAACTACTCACTCATGATCAAGTTTACATGTTAATAAGGTTATCAATTATATTAACAAGGCAAAACATGATGAATAAATGAAAGTGATTAACAATAATTAAACAAGGTTAAGAGAGAATTATACCTATGAAGATGATTCCAAATAATAAAGCAAAAAATAATAGAAGTACTTGATGATTGACGGAAGGTTGTCAATCCTCCAAATAAACCAAATAATCTTCTAATTACCCGAAATAAAGGAAGAACAATAGAGAAATTAAGGAAAGATTAAGATGTGATTAATATTGAGAATTGTATTACAACTAAATTAAGACTAATCTGAGAGTATTAAGACTTGATTAAGGATTGATTATAACTTGAAAAAGTTTGGTGATAATCTAGGTAGTACAAAGGGTATTTATACTAAAGATTAGGTACAAGGATTAGGGTTACTAAGGGCTTAAATGACTATTAAGACCCTAAGAAAAGTTGAGGAAATGCTCCTCTCGAAGGAAATGAGCATATTCCCGAGCTAGTCTTGCCACGATCCGCCCGTCCTGTGTTGTGGCACGAGCTCTCTGACATAGGATCCGCTCGGATCCAGGGGAAGACGCTCGGCTCCTTGCATTGCAATCCGATCGTCTTGGGCACAAGACGCACAGATCTTGCTGTTGTAAGACACCCGGATCGTGCATGATCCGCTCGGATTCCTGGACAGACAGCTTCTCTTCTTTTCCTTCCCAACAATCCGCAAGGATCGTGTTGGGGATGCAAGGATCCTTTCGACATTGCCCATTTAACATTATTATCTACTTAGGCCTCTAGTATTGGTCTTCTCTTTGATAAATGGTCATTAGATGCGATCAATTTAGCTCCCTTTCGCCTCATAAATGCAAGGTTAGCACTCCTTTCCTACCAAGGAGACAAAACCTTAAAGAATATGCAAAATGGGAAACTAAAGATAGTAAATGACCCAATTATGTGCTATAAAGCATAGGAACGAGGTTAATTCGGGGAATAAATGTGCTCAGATATGAGTCACATCAAAAGCATGAGGTAGATTTCGTTACTCAATTGGGTGCTCAACTAAGTGCTCATGTCGACACCATCAATTTGAAATTTGAGAAGGCCATGTGTGACACCCCCATATACTCAGGAGCCTTAACAAGATCTTCTGTGCACATGGCCCACCTGCAGGTCCGGTTCGATCTGCGGACATACAGTGGTCTTTTTGAAAGCCATGCTCGGCGGCGTAAAGGTGCTTTCGACCAGATCGTTTTAGATCAGTCGGTTTCGTCTCGGTAAGGGTCTCGAAATGATTAGAGATGTTCGGAGTCGCCACCAAGCATTTGTGGGATGCCTGGAACCCGTTCGAAATCCACTTTATACCTCAGTCAAATCGAAGCACAAAGCAGCGTTTGACATAGGTACTAAAGATAAGGAAATCGTCCCTCTTTAGCATCCTATCTCTAGAATGACTCTCGTACGCCCTGGATAAGGTCGTCCACTATCCAAAGTTTCTGAGTAAGAGGTGAAGGTACGTATTGGGAAGCCCTTAATCAGACACCCAATCCCGCCCGCGTAAGCGGCCTCTACTGATCGATCTTGGTTGGTTGAATGCAAAAGTTGATAAAACGGTTTAAATGCATGAATGCGCATCCAATAATTTAAACCTAACATGTGAGAGCTTTCTAAGTCGGTTGATTTAATTCAAGTATCAAGTATAAGATGTCGAGTTGGATTAATGGTTGATTTTCATGCAAGACGAAAATTAAACATCCATTTACCGTATTAGGTTTAGGGTACATAACATGATCCATTTGTCTTAGTAAGGCATTTTGCAAATATGGTTTGAACAGTCGTCTGATCGGTCCTATATCCGGGTTAATCGGAGTCGAGATCGTCCTAGACTAATGCTGGAAGGGAACAGGCCCTGTACCAGATGGCTGTATGAGGCGCGAGCCAGCCGGCGATACAAGGGGCCTCAATCTGGTTTTGAAAGTGAGAAATGGAGAGCCTGTTTAGGCGCGGGTTAGCCCACGATTTATTTCCCATGTTCTGACCTTTTAGAAAACGTTATAAAACGTGTTGAAAATGGGTATTTGAACCCGGTTTGATTTGAAAGGGTCGTTTAGACCGCATTTGTTGATTTGAAGAACTAAACTCGAATAATCATCATTATTTGATAATATTCGGTGTCGGGTTTGATTTGACAAACTTGACATGAATAGTTTTGAAAAATGATTATGGACTAAATGTTTTAAGTCCATTTGAATGTTTTTAGCCGATACTCATCATCGTACCCGGGTTAAAATCCGGCATGGTATGTAGAACCAAGGATGACTTTGTGTTGGTGACTAATATGTTTGTTTGAAAATGTAAAGAAATGAAATAAAAAGCTTTAAAATACCTTTTAAATGTCATTAACCAAATATTATCACCGAAACACGGATTTAACCGTCATGGTATGAGGAACCAAGGGTGAAAAATGCTTTATGGTTAAAACATGTGAAATAAAATAACAATGGTTCGAAAATACTTGAAATGGTGAAAACCGATTACAAATATGAAAAATGGTTTAAGGGAAATGACGAGAACAAACACGGTTGATCTCTGGTCTGAATACCCCATTTAGGCGCGGGTTGGTTGGCGACCTAAGGGGCTTCTGCCTCAGACCAAAAATCAGTTTTGGCTCGTTTATTCCATGTTTTGGTTCATGTTATGCATGTTTTAGCATGTTAGAGTCATGAAACAAATGAAAACATAATGAAAGAGGATTTTTACACCCTCATACTTACATGTTTGGTTATGGCGAGTGACCGACGTAAGTGTAATAACTCGTTTGATTGGAAAAAACTCGGTTTAAAACCGTTTTGGTAAGTAAAAGAGTGTTTTAAAAGTTTAGTGATGGTGTAGTGGTCGAAATGGTCGGGCAAGTGGTTTAATGCACGATGACGGTACCAAAAAATGTGTAAGGCTCGTGTTTACGATCGGTAGGTCGTAAATACGCGTCGGATTGTGACTTTAGAAGTCGAGTCGAGAATTTTAAGGGAGAAAGAGGGGGCGGACACTCGCGTAAGTCTCAAATGGGTGGCATTTGAGGTGTATTTATAGGAGAATGAGTGGTTGTGTGAGTTATGAGCGACGTTGCCACCTGGCCTGCTCAAAGAGGCGCCAGCCACGTCGCGGGTCTTCAAGCTGTGTTGTCACTTTCACAACAAACGCAATCATGATTTGTTCTATCTTAGGTTTTGTAGTCACATGTTTGGTACTTGACCATTCATGAATCCGGGAAAACTTAAGGTAGAAGGTTTGAAATGTTTGTTTTTTGTGGTTGACTCGGTTTGACTCGTTGTTGGAGTCGGGATTTGAATTTTTGAGTCGGTTTTTGGTCCGGTGTCGGTTTTGACTCTAGTTAGTGTCATTGTGACCCCGTCGCCGTGAATTAAACACTCCAGGTATTTTTGAAATGTTTTGAAATGTTTTATTTTCGAAATCGTTTTATGTTTTCCGACGTAAAGTTGTACACAAACTGTCGATCAAACGCCACGATTCTAAAACATGTTGTAGTGCGATAATCATCGGCTGTTTGTTGGAGTCTCAGCAGATACCGGGTATCTACAGAGCCCCCAATTTGACTGAGGCTTGGACAGGGCAAAAGTCAAAGTAGAGCCCCCAGGTCAATCGAAGATTACAACCTGGAGACCCAAGCGACGTCGAGGCGGCTCGAAAGGATTCGGGCTAAGGACCTGCCTTCGGGAAGGGCGACGCCAAGGCGACTCGAGGGTACGAGTCAAGGACCTGTCGTCGGGAACAGTTTAGAGTCTGTCGACTGTCCGTGCGGGTCGTTTAAAGTCCGTTAGACTACGTACAAAGGCTCGCCAGCCATAGGAAGGAGTCATACCTGAGGCATCTTCGGATACGTCCTCGGTTGTTTGCGGACAAAGGCTCGCCAACTGTTGTAAGGAAATGTACCCGAGGCATCTTCGGGATGTGTCCTTGAATGTTTGCGGACAAAGGCTCGCCAGCCAATGATTAGGAAATGTACCCGAGGCATCTTCGGGATCTGTCCTTGGATGTTTGCGGACAAAGGCTCGCCAGCCAATGATAAGGAAATGTACCCGAGGCATCTTCGGGATATGTCCTTGAGTGTTTGCGGACAAAGGCTCGCCAGCCAATGATAAGGTCGGTTAATGGACCATGGGAGTAGCCGCGTCGAATGGGCTTATTTTGAAAGTAGCGAACTCGTGATGTCGCTGGGGAAATAGTGAGTATGGATTCTCACTATCACTGTTTTTTGAATGAGTGAGTTCCGCGAGGAAGCCCCCTGCTGGTATTTGAAAGAATAGTGAATTTGGCATCTTCACCATTCGTCGTTCTTCTTTGCGCTTGAAGTGGCGGTTTTGATCGCCGTTTGTTTTAATTTTGAAGGAAAATAGCAAATTTTGAGTTTGCTATTGCGTTTGAAGTGACGGTTTATATGCCGCCGTTGACATTTGATGGAAATAGTGAATTTTTAATCTTCACTATTAATTGAAGTGACGGTTTATGTGCCGCCGTTGACATTTGATGGAAATAGTGGAATTCAAATTACAATTATTATTTTGAAAATGACGGTTTTAATTGCCGTCGTCTAAAATTTGGAGAAACAGCGATTTCTGAATTTTCGCTATTATTCTTGAAAATTTGAAGGAAAATGGTGAATTTTGATTTCACCATTATTTTTGAAATTGGCGGTTTTGATCGCCGTTTCCTTGAAAATTCTCGAAAATAGTGAATTTAAATTTTCACTATTCGATTGGAGGGACGGTTTATGTGCCGTCGCTTAAAGCTTCTGAAAATAGTGAATTTGAATTTTCACTATTTGTTTTTTGAGAAGAATGACGACCTTTAATATCGTCAAATGGAAAATTTGAAGTTTGTTATGTGGAAATTGGGCTAAAGCCCAAATTTCGCTGAAAAAGCAAGGGACGCCTGATTGAGGCTCGAGCCACCTGGTGAACCAAAGGGGCTTTCCTATTTTCTGTAAAAGACGCGAGGTCAGGCCGCATATCATTCATAACCTCGTCTTCTTCATTTCGACAAAACAAAGCGAAAAATCGCCATTGGAGGACCTTCTTGCTTGTTCGAGTTCTTGCCTTTATCAACAATGTCATCTCAAGGTAAGTATTTCCTCTTGAATCCATTCAAATTCGTTGATTTTTAGCTTGATTGAATTAGGGCGAATTTTGCTCTAAAAATCGAACTGGGCGTTTTTGATTGAGCCCATTTCGAGTGAAATTGATGCTTGCATTAGGTTAGAAACCTGTTTAGGAGTATAGGGGTGCTTTTAGTTTGCATTTTGGTCCCCGTTCCCGCTCCCTAGGCTCGAAAACGTGAGTGAGGCGAGAAACCATCTCATTTCACAATGCCAAGTTTATTTGCTTGCGTAGTGGGTCCCACTGGGTTGCATTGTAGTTGGGAAAACCCGTATTTGCCATTTAAGGACCTTCGTTGGATGCTTGTGGGCAAAATTGGATTTTTGCCTTTTGCGACGGTCTAACGTCTGACAAAATAAGCGCCTGTTTGGGCTTGAATTGAGTCAGTTTGCCTTGACTTGGACCTTAATGGTATTTTAGGTCACCTTGAGGCGTGATAAAATCACGTTTGCCTTTTTGCGGTCGTTTTTGAATTTTTGACCGGTTTGGGCTTAAATTAGAGTATGAATTGCCTTTTTGAGCCGTAGAAAAATCCCCATTGTGTCGCGAATGTATTTTGGGTTGTTGGCGGACCTTGTATGGGTCTTGAAATGTCGTTTTTGTGATTTTGACTCGTCTTTTGCTTGAAAATAGGGGCGAGTCATTTTTTGTGTCTTATTTTTTTTTTGTGAATGGTTTCGTTTGGTTGGATTTTGGGCGGGATTGCCCTTGTTTTTTGCATTGCAGGTTGTTTTTTTTGTTTTTGGATTTATCCATTTCATGCCGTCGTAATGCCGAAATTCCGGCTGACGTTTTTTTGTTGTTGCTTTTTGATCGCAGGGTATCGTCTGGGACCTATGGAGTCCGTCATTGAGGCTTTGGAGGAGGAAGTCGATCCTGGAGGGGTTGTAGCGGCCGAGGAGGCAGCCGTATTCGTGGTGGTGGTGGAGGATGCTTCCGTAAAGGAGGAGAGGCGACTGATATGGCCGGCTTGTCCTTTTCGTTGTGGCTCATAGACAGGGCGGCTGATGAGTGGGGTTCAGTATCGGAATGGTGCATCGCATCATGGTTCTGGGACTCCTCATCATCCGAAGTCTGCAAGACACTGTCTTCTTTTTTGTCGTGGAGCAGGAGCGGGAGGTTATCGTCATGGTAACCTCCGCTGCTTTCGCTGTTGCTCCCTTGTTCCCCATGTTGCTCCCTTTCTTTTCTGATCGTAAGGGTAGGGAGTGCTTAGTTCGGTAGGTGGCGGATAGCCCTCAGTTCGTTGTCTTAGGCTAGTGTCTGTATGATAGACGTTTGTTTTAGGCGAGTGTCTGTATGATAGACCTTTGTTTTAGGCCAGTGTCTGTATGATAGACGTTTGTTTTAGACCAGCGTCTGTATGATAGACGTTTGTTGATGTATTTTGCGTAAGGCGGTTTGTATATATGTGTTTTTGGATTGTGGTTTATTTTCTGATTTTGGCTTTTTTGTGTTGTGTTTCGGAGGAGCGCTGTCGGCTGTTTGATTCTCCTTTTTCTTTGCACCAGTTCCTGCATCGTTAGTGTAGAAAATAGGCAACAGATAGCATATATACATAAACGCAAACACGTAGAAGCATTTTGATTGAAAACACGCAAAGCATTTGTTCGAAAATCAAAATTAACCAAGATGACTTGAAGTTAAAATTTGAAATTTTGAAATGAATTTGAAAATTCCATGACAAATCGTCACGTTCGGAATTCAGAGGAAATGATTTGAAAATTTGAGCAATTAACTCGTGTCGTGAATTGCGTCGAAATTATTGAAATTGACTCTAAAATTTCAAACTCAAACCGTCAGGAAAGAATTTTTAGAAAAGGATTTTTGCGAGTATATTGATTTTTGAGGTCAAGACTCGAATTTGTGAGCGCTTTAATTTTTGAGGACAATTGATGTCGTGTTATCAATCTTCGGTTTTGATTTTTCAATTGCGAAAAAGCGAAAAATTTTCGGAATTTCGACTGAAATGGAAACGATCCTTCGCGGATCGTGGGGACTAGCCCTTCCCCCCTTAAAAAAAGAAAGAAAAATCCGTATGTTTAAAGCTGCGTCATGGAAACCGTGTCGGATTTCGTAAAACGCGAAAACAAGGAAATGTGAGTGTGAGGAAACACAAAATGTTCCGGATCATCCCGAAGAGGCGCGAGGTTCCTGGCGGGAGGTTTGAGGTGTCAGGAGAAAACACATGTTGAAAGAGACAAGTCAACAGCGGGAATCCTGGAGATGGCCAAAGAGGCGCGAGCAGCCTGGCGATGGAAGGCGGCTCTCCCCTTTTTCTGAAAAATGCGCTGATCATTTTGTATAAATAAGGATGTTTGCGCTTCATTGTTTCATCATCTGAAACACAAAATCATCTCTATAAAACCTCTTCTTCTTCCACAAAAATATTTCATGGATGCTTTCGAGAACGCCTTGCGACAATGGTGCCGGGATTTGTCGCCTCCCGAAAAGCATCAACTCGTTTGCATGGGAGTTGGTCAATTGTTTGTGCTTCGCCAAGTTAAGGTGCAACCTTCATTTCTTGAAGCATGTTCTCGGTTTTGGGATTTGAAACATCAAGTTTTTGTTTTTCCGAAAGGTGAGCTTTGTCCTCTTGCCGAAGAAGTTGGAGCCATTGGTGGGTGGCCGGGTTGTGCTCCGGTGCTTCCTCCGACTCGGTTGTGCTACAAGGAGAAATTCCGTTCCATGTTGGGCTTGTCAACAAGCCAAGTCAACTTTCTTCTTTCTCCACATGGTGTGGACATGTTAGCTCTTATCAACATCTTTTCAAACCGATTAGATGCTAATGTCTCGGAGGTGGCTAGGAGAAGGGCTCTTGCATTTTGCCGTGTCCATGTGTACCTCTTTGTTGATGTCTTGAAGAAAGAGGGGCCAACATGCCATGGTAGCATGACCCTTATCCATGTGATTGAGCAAATGGAGCATGGTAGACATCCATCATGGTTGGTGCTTGGAGAGATTATCCAAGATTTGGACAAGGAAGGCTCTTGTGGAGAAGCTCCCTCTTTCGGATCGCCAAGGATCCTCCAAGTGTGGCTATTGGAGAGGCTAAGGTATGTAGAGCCTTCGGTTGATCCTACCTCTTACTCCTTTCGTCACCTTATTATGAGGAAGAAGTTGTACCCGGATAGTTTTGCTTCCACCGAGGCCTATTGGGCCGCAAGATTGGCGGAGGAGGGTGGTCCTCATATCTGTTGGGTGGTGTCGTGGTGGCACTTGAGGTCCTTCACGGGGTCGCCCGCTTCGGGTGCTAGTCCTCGTTCTTTGATGATGGTGGGTTTGAAGGTTGTTTCCTTCATTTATCCCGAAAGGCTCATGAGGCAAATGGGGCATCAACAAAAGGTGCCCGCTCAAGATACTCTTGTCCAAGAGAATGTTTTCCGGAACTCCGAGCTTGTGGAGTTCTTTGAAAGATGGTGGGCCACTCGGCCGCTTTGGGAGGTGCCAAATCTCGTTGCCACGACATGGGTGACTCCCGCTTATGTCAAGTGGTCACGTGCTCCGTCCTTGGAAGAGAGATCCAAATTTCGTAAGGACGAGGTTGTCGATTTGAAGTATCGAGAGGTTGGCAAGGCCAACCGTGCCTTCTTTTAGGAGTATGTTGATGGAGCTACTCCCGATGCAATGAGACCACCGAAGAGGAGGAGTTCCGGTCCCAAGAATATGGTTGGCCGTGCATTGGCTCGTCTTGGGTCAAATATGGGGTCTTGTGCTAGACCGGAGGCCGTCGCCGTCTTAGATCCGTGGAGGATCCGTTCCGAGGAAGAAATTCATGCTAGGTGGGCCAACAATAAGGTCCAGGGGAAGATGTACCCTGAGGGAAAAGGCAAGGGTAGAATGGAAGAGTGAAGACCTCCATTACCCACTTTATTATTATGTTGTATTATTGTTGTGAGTTTTTATTATGTTGTACTAGCTAGTTATTGTGTGTTTTGTGCTAGTTTTATTATGTGAGGTGTGTTAGTTGACACCTTAGCTTTGACAAGTTGTAGACTCGTCGAGCTTTATTTGTTGTTGAAGTTGTAATCCTTCCCATTATTAATTAAATAAGTAGATTGCTCCTGTAGAAAGTTGTGAACGCTTGTTTCTTCCATTCATTTGGTAAAGGCAATTCGATTTGAATCGTCCTAAACAATTGCACTTGGGAAAGTGGTATTTTGTGGAAAGGGAGAAAGGCTCATTTTGTATTTTTGTGGAAAAGGGGAATGGTTTTCCCTTTCTCTGTTTTTGATGGGGATGTTTTGTATTTGGGGATGTTTTTTTTTATTGGGGGGATGGTTGTATTTTGATTGTAGGAATGGTTGTATCCTTCTTGTGTAAGAAAGGACTGCCTACGTATCCACCTGAAGAGGTGAAATCAAATCATGATCGTAGTTCGAAATGTTTTGTGAATTTGAATTGGGCTTTGTGTTTGTATCCCTCAGGCATAAGAGGGACTGCCTACGTATTTACCTGAAGAGGTGAAATCAAACCATGCTCGTAGTTCAGGGGTTGTTTTGTTTTAGTGCAAATGGACGTTGCCTTTGACGGATCAAAGGACATTCGAAACGGTCAAGGTGCCGCAACTTAGACTCGATAAAACATGCAATCTCAATTCAGAACACGTTGAGGAACTTGACTTGAAGAGGGTTGAGGTCGTTGCTAGTTGTAAAACTAGGCTAGGTTGTTGGTTGCTATGGTTCAAGGGTAGTATTTCTTGAGTTGTTCTAGGTTGGTCGGGTTTGTAAAGTCCTCCCCATCTAGGTCGCTCAGTCTCACTGCGCCCCCCGAAAGTATTTTCTTGACCAGGTATGGCCCGGCCCAGTTGGGTTTGAATTTTCCCCTCGGATCGACGGGTAATGGTGCTCGAACTGACTTGAGGACCAAGTCACCCTCCTGGATGTTTCTGGGTTTAACCTTCTTGTTGAATGCCTGTTGTATACGTCGTTGGTATAACTGGACGTTGTGTAAGGCGTTTAGTCGCCGTTCGTCTAGAAGAGTGAGTTGTTCGTACCTTCGACGGGTCCATTCCGCCTCAGGGACTCGACTCTCCAGTAGGATGCGTAGAGATGGGACCTCTAACTCTACCAGTTGAACCGCCTCCATACCGTATGCTAGGTAGAAGGGTGTGGCGCCTGTCGGTGTTCGAATTGAGGTTCGGTATCCCCAAAGTGCGAATGGGAATTTGCTCGGCCAATCGCGGTAGTTGTCTTGCATTTTATTGATAATGGTGACAAGAGTTTTGTTCGCTGCCTCCACCGCTCCGTTGGTTTGGGGACGGTAGGGGGATGATCGATGTTGCCTGATTTTGTACTTGTCCCGCAAAGCTTGAGTTTCCGCCCGGAAGTGAGAGCCTTGATCGCTGATGATTTCATGGGGTACCCCATATCGGCAGATGATGTTGTTTTGAATGAACTTGGCTACTTGTTTGGCGGTCAAGACTGCATATGACTGTGCTTCTACCAATTTGGTGAAGTAGTCGATGGCGACAAGGACGAAGCAATGCCCCTTGGTGCCTATTGGGTTGACTTTCCCGATGATGTCGATGCCCCAGGTTGAGAATGGCCAGGGTGATGTCATGGTGTATAAAAATGATGGTGGTATGGGTTGTATGTTGGCGAAGATTTGGCAATTGTGGCAACGTTTAACGTAGTTACGGCAATCAGCTTCCATGGTGGTCCAGTAGTAACCTACCCCAGCGGAGTCGCCAAACTGTGGACAGCGGGCCGCCCACGGGGGCGCTTGGTGAGAAACGAAACAAGCGTTTGCATTTTGTATGGAGTCGCCACCAATTTTTATGGGAAATTGGAACCGTTCGAATACCTCGTGTCATGTCAAGACACAAAGTAGAGACATGAACACTAAGCAATCGTTACCCTTAGCATTCTATGTCTAGAATGACTCTCGTGGATGCCAATGAACACGGGTGTTCACAGATATCTGGAGTAAGGGGTGAGGGTACGTATTAGGAAGCTGTTTTGATCGAACACCTAATCCCGCCCGCCTCGATAGCGGCCTCTACTAATGATTAGGGAAGTTATTCGTACTCGATATATCGTCGGCTATATGCATGCAATGCAACATCCATAGATTAATCCTAACATGTGAGAATTAGACTAAGTCGGTTGACACGTAATTAGCATACAATTGGGGTCGAAGTAGGAATTTAATGCTCAATTACATGTGAAAGCATTCAAGCAATAAAAGAAATAAAATAAATTACAATAATGAAAATTACAATAATTACATTGGATTAGGCGATTTATGTCGAAAATACCTTTAAAACGGATAATTTGAGAAAAAGAATAAAGGAATAAAAGAAATAAATTAACGAACAGGAATTAGCGTGATATTACGGATATTAGTCGATTAATACGTAAACTAATTACACTAGGTCAAGCAACAATGGAGTTCAGGGACAGAACTCAGCCAGGAACAGGCGCAGCAGAGCTGCGTCCCTTGGAATAGGCGCAGCAGACGCTGCGTCTGTTCCTTGGCTCAGTTCTGGCTGTGAAGCCGTAATTGCAAGCCGTTAATGTTAATTGATAAATTTAATGATGGATTGAATTATTTATTCGGATGAAAGTGATTAACAGGTTATTTATATATGATTGATGGTCATAAAAACATGAACGAGACGGAATTAAACGGATTAATTAAAGATTGAACGATTAATTAGTGACATCGGTGAATGAAACAAACTAAACATGATGAATTAATGACAAATTAATGACGAACATGTGAATGAACAGATGAAAACTATATCAAAGACGAATTTCAGAAACTCAATATGAACAAATCGAATTCCTACAACCCGGATTGAACTTAATGACGAAAACCCGCAAATATTGGATTACTCGGGATTTAAGTCGGATTTGTGATGATTAAAACATATTTAATGATGATGATTATAATATACATGTGAATTATTATGCTATTGTAATGAAGAATCAACGAAATAAACAAAAGAAAACAAGAATCAAATAACAAACGAATTTACAGAGGACAGAGGAAGAAGAAAAGAAGCAGGAACTGCGGCAGCCTCACGAAGAGGCGCAGCAGGAACTGCGCTCCTTCGAATAGGCGCAACAGTTGCTGCGTCTTTTCTCGACGTCTGTCTACTGGAAAGCCGTAAGAAAGAGTTTTAAAGCACGGTTTTAGAAGTCGGTTTTAATGGTGTTTTCGACATAAATCTTACAATTGTGGTACAATAATTAAAATACAATAAATAAAAGAGAGATTACACCCTCAGACTTACATGTTGACGAAACGAGAAGAACTAAGATATCGATTAGTGATGCTCGACGCGAATGCAAAGAAAGTGCCCTCGTAAGAGGAAAACGATTGATTAATTAAGTTGATTAAGTGTAGTTGGTCAAATTGGTCGGTCATGCAACGGAGAGGCTGGTACCCGGAAAGATCCGAGCTTACGTGGTCGAAAGTTCAAGCACGTAGGCGCCAATAAGTAAGAACAAAGTCTAGAATGCAAAGGGAGAAGAGAAGGGCGGACACTCGCGTGAGAAATATGAGGAGCGAAGGCTCCTATTTATACTAATCACGTGAAGGAATTAGGGTTTCGGAGACTCTTTGGAAGTGAATCTCGGAAAGATATGAAAAAGATACGTGAAACATGCAGAAAAGAGCCTGGGAAGAGGCGCAGCAGCCACTGCGTCTCTTGTAAGAGGCGCAGCGCCTGCTGCGTCTATTCCTAGGAGGTTCCCTCCTGCTGAAAAAAGATTTCCGCGTTTGAGTTATGGTAGGACGGAAATAATTCGATTTCCTTAATTTCTTATATGAATATTACGGGATATTATTTGCCAAAAGATAAAATTTATGAAATATGGAATAGAAATATCCGGAACATTCCAGAACATTCTGACTCGGGATTTAACAGTTATCAAAAAATGGAGACGGTTTTTGACCCAGACTCCGAATGTACTCTAATTACTGCCAAAACGACCGTATTGGGACGTAGATGACAACTAGGAGGTAGACATTAATATTTGAGCAATCACTTGACGATAATCTTACGAACTGTCACAAATCGTTCCGCGTATCAAACATGCGGCCTAATCATCACCGGGTGGTTTGCGGGAGGTGCAGAAACGAGGTATCTACAGAGCCCCCATTTTGACTGAGGCTTGGACAAGGCGAAAGTCAAAGTATAGCCATCAGGTCAATCGAAAATTACAACCTGACGACTATGGCGACGCTAGGCGGCTCAAGGGGTCTGAACCAAGGACTTGTCGTCGGGAACATTTTATAGTCTGTCGATTATCGGGGAGGGTCGTTTAAAGTCCATTAGACTACGTAAGGAGGCTCGCCAGCCAAAAGAAGAGACCATACCTGAGACTTCTTTCTCGAGATGCTTTCGGAGTTGCGTAGGAGCTAAGGTTGAGCATCGGAGCTAAGGGTAAGACCTAATGGATATATAAGGATTGTGCTAGGGTGTGGGGCCCTAAAGGAAAGCATTGACGGGAAGGAGGCCTAACAATAAGGTCAACTTAAGGATAGCTAAGGTTTGGGTATAGGAACTTCTGGATAACGACACCCTGTCGAACTCCGCGGGGAAACAAAAAAAAATAGTGGGGGTAGCAGGACGTCGGTAGAAACTGCTGGGGAATCCGCTTGTGCCGGTCTCAAGCGAACTCAGGCAAAAAACTTGAGGTTGAATCTGCTTGCGTCGGTCTCAAGCGAATTCTTGTTGGGGAATATATTGACGATTAGGAACATCTTGATCGTCATGGAGGAAATCTTGAGTGAGCAATACTGCAAAATACTGCTGCGCTGGGGACAGATTATTTGACGATTAGGAACATCTTGATCATCATGGAAGAAATCTTGATTGAGCAATACTGCAAAATACTGCTGTGCTGGGGACAAATGCGAGCCGGAACGAAAGAAAATCGTCGAATGGGCCCAGAGATTAAAATAGCATTGTGGAAGAGGCGCACCGAAGATGGGCCCACAAATAACGAACTTATAACGAATTTTTGAAAATCCGTATGGAGGGAACAAAAGGAAGGGGCGCAGTAAGAGCTGCGTCTCTTGGAAGAGGCGCAGCGCCTGCTGCGTCTTTTCCCCAATTTGGCTTTCCTGCGTAAAGACGCGAAAATCAGAGGGATTGTTTCATTTGCATTCGAAACACAAATCACTCGTTTCTCTCTCAAATCTTCACCATTTCCGCCAAGGTTTGATTCAAAAGCTTGCTTAAAACATGACTAATCGAGGTATGTGTCTTAATCTTGCATTAATCTTCTGCATTTGTCGAATTTTGAGCCGCGAATTTTAGGGTTTTCGACCCTTTTGATCGAAAATTTGGGGCTTTTCCCCCAAACGGATTTGCCTTGCCAAATTGATGTTAGAAATGGATAGTTGGTGATGTTAGGAACATAACCATGTACTTGTTTCGAATTTTTGTCGAGTTTTGAGTCTCTGAGTGAGAGTTTGAGACGGTTTTACAGCTAAACCGTAAATTGCTTCGAAAATAGCCTTAGGGTTGCCCATTTGCGATGAAATTTGATATTTGGGATCCTTGAATGATGGGTAAACTTCCTACCATCTCGGAATTTTGGTTTGTGACAACTTTTTCAGGACACTTTTCTAGGGCATAATCGTTGTTATAGCGAAATGCTGCCGGATTTTTGACCCGAACCTGGAACTAGGCTTCGAACTGGACTTGACTTGACCCAATTTATCACATGAGTGACCGGGTTGGTGGGAACGTGGCCAAAGATGGCAAGAAAAGAGCGATTTCAGGGCTTTAAAGGCTCGAAAATCCCTTTAACAAAGGCTTGTCGTCGTGTGACGCGGCCTGAATTTACTTTAACGTTGCAGGTGATGAGGCTTCTACTTCTGGGAGAGCTCCCATGGAGATAGACGCCGCTACTGTTGAGGAGGCTTTAGAGCAGGCCTTCACCGCCGCGGTGATGGCTGCTGAGTTTCACGAGGAGGAGGCCGTCGAGGAGGAGGAGATCCCGAGACGAGCCAACGTCGGGCGAGGAGGTCGTCAGCTGAGGGGAGCTCCTGCGTGGGCTGAGACCTGGGACATTAGGCACCTTGTGTGGGCTGCAGAGGGTCACCTGTCCTACAGGACAGTGAAGAGCTTGGTAAATAGGAATTCACGAACTCATTACCCATCCTCTTTCATTCTTTTTGTCCAAATTTCGTTCAAATTTGATGGGAGGCCGGGAACATCAGGTCGGGAACATCAGGTCGTTCTCGGGTTACACGACGGCGATGGAGCACTAAGAGCGGCTGTCGGCGGAGGAGAGGGCCATGATCGAGCGTGGAGCGTTCGGTCCTCTGGTTCAGGTCTGGAGGGATATCGTGAAGAGGAAGTTGCGGGCTAACCTTAGCCTGGTCCGCGCTTTCTTGGATCGATTCTGGGATACGACTTCCACGTTTCACATGCCTTTTGGTGAGGTGGGAGTCACTTTGGAGGATTACGGCATGATTTCTGGTCTGCCGTGTGGGATCGAGGAGATGGTGTGGCCGGAGACTGCCATGAGGGCGGACTCGGCCGAGGCGAGAAGGTTGATCGGCTGGAACTTGTCGCCGAAGGCTGTTACAGTGCCGGGTTTGGTACCCAGTTCTTACGTTCGAGACTACTTCGTGGGGAAGACCCCGGCACTGTTGACGATTGACGGGAGGGAGACAGCTCCTCCTCCTTGTACAAAATAGCGAGGGGCTCGTCCGTGGCTTTGGTGGTTCCCGTCTTCGATTTACCTCGGAGACAAGGGCGAGAGGTCATCGACGAAGCTTCTTCCTTTTCTTTCGACCTGAGTTCCCTAGGGCGCTGGGACCGGGTCATCACTGGTTTCGCGGTCCTCATCCGCTTCATGAGGGCCATGGTTCGTCCGGTTGATGGAGAAGGGGACTTCTCCGGTCTTTGTCGGACCGGACTACTTGTTGGAGGTATGAACCTTTAGACCAAAGTAAATTCCTTTCTTTATCAAATCACGAAAGATCGTTGCGATTATTCTGCTTACAAAGCGTGGGTGTACTCTTACTTCCCGAGTCTCGCGCCCAAGAGGACGGAGCCGCTGGAGAGGGCCTATCCTGTGGTGAGGGATTGGGTGATGTGCCGGACGAAGAGCAAGCGTTCTTCTCACAATGTCTACCGGCGGGACGTGAACGCCCTTCAACTGAGCAGCGTGAGTATCCCATTCGTATTTATTTATACTTCTTATACTTTGCCTTTAATTGATCATAGGAATGATCGTTGCCTTATCTTGTCACAGTGGGTGCCCAGACCTTGGGCGGAGTACGATGGAGCGCCTCCTTTTGTTGCTGAGGTCCTTCGACCTAGGAGCCCGAGTCGGCTGCTGTTGAGGACGTCGATGGGTCCTGTGTGGTACTTGGGCGAGCGGTTGGCTCGTCAGTGCTCTCGAGACGCGTTGACGGTTCCCGTCGATCCTCCCGAGATGATGTTTAGGGAGCCTTCTGATGCTGAGAGGGAGGCGGACCTGGCTGGTGCCAGTGGCGACGACCTTCTTCTCCATGGCGAGGACTACTCAGCGTTCCTTTACGGGAGGTTGGCGTACTGGCCGGTAGTGGTGAGTATCTTTTACTTTTTTCTTGATTTGACTTTGAGAATTGCGACGAAAGATCATCGATTAATGAGAGCTATTTATCCTTGTAGGAGGTCGAGGCGGCGGGCATCGAGCCCCCAGAGTACCCCGAGACCCTCGAGTACACTGACGCGACCGGGAGGACGATGATCTCCGAGCTGCGTGACTTTGACGTAGCTGTGAATTGATTTTTGATTTTTGAACCTTACGCCTATTTCTCTTTTGATTTTTGATTTTGCTTGAATTGATTGACATGAGTCAATTTGTTGCTGTTTACAGGGTGACCGCGAGCTGGAGCGAGAGTTGACCCAGTCTCGGGAGGAGTCCGCTCGCGTGTTGAGGGAGCTCGAGGTTCGGGATGCCGAGATCGCTGCTCTTGTGGCGAGAGTTGCCGTGTTGGAGGGCGCCCAGCAGTAGTCTTGTGCAGTTTTGTAGACTTGTACATTTGGACATCTGATTTTGAACATTTTTGGACTTTGTTTGGGGCGCAAGCCCCCAGTTTGCTCGTATTTTTGGACTTTGTTCAAGGCGCAAGCCCCCAGTTTGCTTGTACATTTTGCTCTGTTTGGTGTATATATGACGGCCTGAGTGCCTTTGCTGTTGGGTTGTGTTGCTTGTATCTGCAGGTTAGTTCTTGAACAGGTTTGGTAGACAACGGTTTACGCCGTCATGCTGCCGAAATTTACATAGAAATCGCACAAAACATACATTTTATATACATATGGCCTTAATTAGCGCAAAATGAGACTCAAAAGAGCACAAAATGCAAAAAATTTGCCGGAAATGACCGGACGGTAGGGAGGGTTACCCCCTAAAAAAAGAAAAAAAGAGAAATCTATAAGTTTAGAAAATGAAATTAAATAATTGAAATCAATATACACAAGCCAAAATTAAAGTGAAAATTATGTTTAAAATGAAATATGCGAATGTGATATAATGGCAGAAATGTCGATGTTGCCTTGAAGTGCGTGCCCGTGAATCTAGGAAGTCTGAAACATGGTAAACTTCTCGTATTTACCAAAATAAAACCCCGCAAGAATAGGAAATCATGCGGTATAGAATTAGGAAAGATCCAACGCGGAAATCACAGAAGTGAGACCGGGGAAGAGGCGCAGCATGAGCTGCGTCCCTTTGAAGAGGCGCAAAGAGCAAGCTGCGCCTGTTCCCAAGCTGGTCCGTTCTGGCGGATTTTTGGAAACAGCAGTTAGTATAAATAGAAGCGTCGACGAAGCTTAAATTCACACAAATATTTCGTCTCTTCTTCGTCTATTCACATAAAACTCCCAAAATAAATCTTCAAAAAGAGAATTGTCATCATGAATACTTTGGAGATCCGTTTGAAGGAATGGACCAATGAATTTTCAAATATGGAGAAGCATGACATGGGTGCTTATAACCTTGGGTCTTTATTGAGTTTGAAACTCATTAAGGTTGTAAAACCGTTCTTGGATGCTTGCCTTGACTATTGGGACCCGAATTATCATGTTTTCGCGTTCCCAGGAGGTGACATTTGCCCATTTCCTGAAGAAATTGCTGCTATTGGTGGGTGGGTCCCCGAACATTTACCTGCCATTCCGTCCACTTCACAAGGGTATAAGAGCAAATTCAGAGACTTGCTTGGACTGACTAGACTCGAGGTGGACCGTTTAGTTACCCCGAAAGGCGTGAGAATGTTGGACTTTGTAGACCGATTCATCAACAGGGCCGACCCTACTGTTTCTCATGTTGCTAGGAGGAGGGCATTTGGCTTTTGTTTTCTGCACGTGTATGTCTTCCAAGGACACGTTGATGAAGATTTGAGAGGTGATCCCCGTCTTTTGGGTCTTATTGAGCAAATGGAGCTGCGCAGGAGCCCAGTTTGCTTATGCTTAGGGGAGATTATTTTGGGTTTGGATAATAGGAAATCCAACCGCGATTTGCCGTTCTTGGGGAGTCCCGTCATTTTGCAGGTAAAAGACATCTTCTTTTTTTTTTCGTTTTTTTTTTTTTTTTTTTTCCGTTTTTTTTTTTCCGTTTTTTTTTTTGACGTCTAATGCCTGCTCTTGGTAGGTTTGGCTTTTGGAACGGCTCCGATTGATCGAGCCCCCAGTTCATGCACTTTCCTATCATGCTCGTTCGATTGCGATGAGGACGCGGTTGTACATGGTGGACTTTACCCGGGTCTGTGACTATTGGAAGAACAAGCTGAAAGGTGATGATGGCCCGTTGATCAGGTGGGTTGTACCGTGGTGGCACCTCAAGTCTGTCACTGGAGTATCTTCTTTGGATCCCACTAGGTCCGTGCGCATTCCGGGATTGGAGTTTATGGTATGCATCTTTCCGGAAAGACTGATGAGGCAAGTTGGGCTGAAGCAGACGATCCCTAGGCTTGATACCGTCCCGCAGACTGCTATGGCACTTACTACGGATAGCCGGAGAGAGTTGGCCATTAAATGGGCTCAAAGAAACATGTGGTTCTTGAGCTTCTCCACCAATGCTTTGTGGGTGTCGGATTCTTATCTGAGGTGGAGAAAGGCTGCAACTCCGGAAGAGCGCGAGAGACTGAGGAAACGCGAGCCTATTGACTACAAGGTGCGCGAGGGAGAGAAAGAGAAGGAGAAGCATCTGACAGAGGGAGAAGAAGAAGCCGGGGTTTCGGTCATTCATCCTTCGAAGAAATCAAAGACTACTCCTGTCGCGGAAATGGTGGTTGGCAAGAATGGCAGAGTTAGGCCTCGAGAAAGACCGTTGGTGATTAGGTCTGAAGTGGTGCAAGAGCGCCCGACTCGAGGTCGTGACAAGAAATATGACAAGAATGACAAAGGCAAGGGGAAGATGGAGGAATAGCCCGAGTCTTTATTTATTATTTGATTATTATTATTATTATTGTTGTAATAAAAAGGAGGGATTTTTAGAATCCTACCCTATTCTATTTTTATTATGTAACGTACTATTATTATTTAGGAAGTTAATGAAATAAAAAGGTTAAATGGTTAAGAAACCGTTAAGATTTTCTACTTTATTATTCTTGTCGAATTTCAAATGCAATGCAAATGTCCTTCTATCTACATTTTAGATATAATGGGTTGAATCCTGTGAAGGATTGCCTACGTATTCACTTTAAAAAGCGAAATCAAACCCTTGCGCGTAGTTCGAGTAAATGTAAAAGAATAATTGTTCGAAGCAAGAGCTTGTAATGAACATAGAAAATAAGCATGAGCTTTTGCTTACTCTGGAGGTGCGAATTTAGTTTATTTGATGATATGAGGATGACAAACTTGTCAAAATGCAAGAGCACAGTGACATTTAGCTTATTTCAGCTTGGCCAGGGGCCGTTTATTTAGTGCCACAAGAGCGACACATGGGTTTACGCGAGGCGCGAGTTTGTTCCTATTCTAGGTATAGTACCGTTTCAGTTGGTCAAGGTTTGTGGGGTTTGAAAACTCATTCCCGTCTAAGTCTGCAATTCTAACCGCACCCCCTGGGAGTATGGATTTGACTAGAAATGGTCCGGCCCAGTTAGGTTTGAATTTTCCCCGTGGGTCGACAGGTAAAAGAGCTCTAACCGATTTGAGTACTAAGTCTCCTTCTTTGATGTTTCTTGGCCTAACCCTTTTATTGAAAGCTCGTTTGATACGTGCTTGATATGTTTGGACATTATGTAAGGCACGTAGCCTACGTTCATCCAGGAGGATGAGTTCTTCATATCTGTCCCTCTTCCAATCGGCCTCCGGGATTTGACTTTCTAGTAGAATACGCAGGGATGGTATTTCTAGCTCGACTGGTTGTACGGCTTCCATGCCGTAGGTCAAATAGAAAGGAGTAGCCCCAGTGGGCGTCCTGACAGATGTACGATACCCCCATAAGGCAAAGGGTATTTTGCTTGGCCAATCTCTACAGTTGTCGATCATTTTCTTGAGAATCGTGACAACATTCTTGTTTGCCGCCTCTACCGCGCCGTTAGTCTGTGGTCTATAGGGCAAACAGTGGTGATGCTTAATATTGTATTTGGCTAGCAATTGTTTGGTTTCAGCTTGGAAGTGTGACCCATTATCGCTAATGATCTCATGTGGACAACCATATCGACAGATGATGTTGTTTTGTATGAACTTTGCCACGTTTTTGGCTGTTAGACCAGTGTAGGAAGCCACTTCTACCCATTTGGTGAAATAGTCAATTGCCACTAGAATGAAACAGTGACCTCCTGTCCCGGCTGGGGTTATCTTTCCGATTATGTCAATTCCCCATGCGGAAAATGGCCAAGGAGATGTCATCGTGTAGAGCAACGAAGGAGGGACATGTTGTACATTCCCGAAGATTTGACAATTGTGGCAATGTCTTACGTATTTGATGCAATCAGATTCCATTGTGGTCCAATAATATCCCAAACGCGTGATTTTCTTTGCCATCATAGGCCCACTAATGTGAGGACCGCATTCTCCGTCGTGGACTTCTTCCATCACCTTTCGTGCATGTGAATGATCAAGGCAACGTAGGACTACACCAAGAGGTGTTCTTTTGTATAATTCTCCTTGCATCAGAATGTATTGGGAAGCTAATAGGCGGATAGCACGCTTTCCCCTCTTGTCCATAACCGGTGGATAGGTACCATTAAGCTTGAAATTCAGGATTGCTTGGAACCAGGGTTCCTGTGCGATTTCCTCTTCGTCGGTGATTTGGTGGACATAAGCCGGCTCTGACCGTCGTTCGATGCACAAAGGCATTTCTATCATGTGATCTGGCATGTTTATCAAAGATGCAAGTTTCGCAAGAGCGTCTGCAAATTGATTTTCCTCTCGAGGTAGGTGTAGGTATGTTACGTGATCAAAGAATTGAGCGACTTGGTCTATCCTAGCCTGATAGGGTGCGAGGCTTTCACTTCGGATTTTCCAAGATCCTGTGACTTGGTTGATGATCAGTGATGAATCCCCATGTACTCGGAGGTTTTTAATGCCTAAGCTTACGGCCGCTTGCAGTCCAATGAGACAAGCTTCGTATTCTGCAGCATTGTTTGTCACCTCGAAGTCGAGTTTGACAGCGATCGGTGTATGCTCACCTTTAGGAGAAATGAGCAACACTCCTATTCCGAATCCTCTTAAGTTGGATGCTCCATCAAAGTATAGGTCCCAGGAGTCTATATCTGTTTGAAGTATATCCTCGTTGGGAAATGACCAAGTATCTATGGTTTGTGCGTCGTTGATAGGATTTTCTGCGAAGAATTCGGCGACGGCGCGACCTTTTATAACTTTCAGTGGCACATATTTAAGGTCGAATTCTGAGAGCATCAGAGTCCATCTAGCCAGACGTCCGTTGAGGACGGGTTTCTCGAAGAGGTATTGGACTGGATCCATTTTGGAGTATATCTTGACGGAGTAGCTAAGCATGTAGTGACGTAGCTTCTGCGTTGCCCACACAAGAGCGAGGCATGTCTTTTCGAGTTGTGAGTATTTGCACTCATATTCTACGAACTTCTTACTTAGATAGTAAATAGCTCTCTCTTCACTTCCTACGGTTTGAGCCAGCATGGCACCCATGGCGGTTTCAGTTACTGTGAGATATAAACCAAGAGGTTGATCTTGTTGTGGCGGCATGAGCACTGGTGGTGTAGCCAATATCTCCTTGATTCGGTCAAACGCCTTTTGACAATCATCATCCCACATGGTGTGGTCTGTTTTCTTGAGTTTCTTGAAGATAGGCTCACAAATCATCGTAAGTTTCGATATGAATCGACTTATGTATTGTACTTTTCCCAGGAATCCTCTGACTTCTTTTTCTGTTTGAGGTTGTGGCATTTCAATCAGAGCCTTGATTTTGGAAGGATCTATTTCTATACCCCGTTGGCTAATGACGTATCCCAGGAGTTTACCAGATGTTACCCCAAATGTGCATTTCTGAGGATTGAGCCTCATGTTGTACTTTCGTAGCCTTGCGAAGAACTTGCGAAGGTTCGCAATATGTCCCTCTCTTTCCTTGGATTTGACGATCATGTCATCTATGTATACCTCCACTTCTTTGTGCATCATGTCGTGTAGGAGTGTAGTTGCGGTGCGGTTGTATGTAGCTCCGGCGTTGATCAATCCGAACGGCATTACCGTATAGCAATATGTTCCCCATTGGGTGACGAATGCGGTCTTGTGCATATCTTCCATGGCCATTTTGATTTGGTTATAACCCGCATATCCATCCATGAAGGATAGTAACGCGTGGTCTGCAGTATTGTCTACCAATATGTCAATGTGAGGTAGAGGAAAGTCATCTTTTAGACTCGCTTTGTTCAAGTCCCTGAAGTCAACACAAACACGGATTCTTCCATCCTTTTTGGGTACGGGTACTATGTTAGCTACCCAGTCAGAATACTCGGAAACTTTGATGAACCCGGCTTTGAATTGCTTGTCAACTTCTTCCTTAATCTTTAGAGCCCATTCTGTTCTCATTCGTCGAAGCTTCTGTTTCACAGGTTTGAAACCTGGCTTAATCGGAATCCTATGTTCGGCGATATCCCTGTGGATCCCTGGCATGTCTTTGTAGGACCAAGCGAAAACGTCTTTGAATTCATTTAGGAGGTCTATGAAATCGGCCCTTTCGGTTGAGCTCAAGGTAGTCCCTATCCTAAGTTCTTTGGGTTCTAGTTCGGTTCCTACATTGATGGGTTCGGTATCCTCTATTACAGGTCCCCCTTCCCCTTCCTGTAGTATTTCTTTGGCTACGTAGGGAGGTATTTCGATTGAGTCTGGGTCTTGGTCATCCTCAGTATCATCGTAAACAGAATTGCACTCAAGATAACGCAAAGAGTAAGCAGAACCTGATTTATTCATATTAAGATTTGAGTAAAGTTTGAAACAAAGAATCCAACTGATCTGTGGTCAGTGGCGGCAAAGGGACAGTAATTGGGGCATTTCCCGAGCTACTGTGACTACTCGAGGCTAAGCTAGGAGAAACGAAGGGAGTGGGGATGACGACAGGAATAGAATCTCTAATGACTTCTCTAGACTCCGACTCTGACTCCGACTCCGACTCAAACTTATCGTCTTCTGGTTCTCCTTTGAACATCTCTCCTTCTCCTGTGGTGAGCTTGAAGAGTCTTCCTTGGTTGTTGGTCCATTTGATAGATTTTCTCCAACCTTTCTGCTGCTTTGTGTCGGTTTCTGTGATCAACGCGGTGGGGTTGAAGTGATCGTCCTGAAGTATCATGGTAATGATCTCATCCTGCGCGGCCCTAACGAATCGATCTTCTCCAAACAATAGGCTAACAGCTTGTTCGTCTAAGCAAGGTGCTTGACGGGTTTTGACGGTAGGAACCGTTTCTGGAGGAATGAAGTAGCAATCGTGAAAGATCTCGATTCCGGCTAACTTCCTATCAAGATAATGCCAAGATAAATCCATGAAAGAGTTCTGAACTTCCTTCTTGAACAAAGTATCCATTTAAGGTAGGGAGATAAGGCCTCATTTGGACTCCCACGTGCTTGCGGTTTTGGACTTGGGCTAGCATTTCGAGAACTTCTTCTTTTGTGGGTTTGTACCCCAGTCCAAGTGGTATTCTTGTTGAGTTGCCTTCCTTGTATGGTGCGAAGGTATTCTTCCGAATTGGGTTCAAAGGCATTCCAGGGAAGTATCCCTGGGATTTGAGTATGTGGTTGACCACCAAGTTGGAGTAGGGATTATAGTATAAGGGTGCCAATTCACTTTCTATGACACTTACACTTTGGAAGCCCCCAAGTTCGTATACGGGATCCGCAAGGACTTGATTGTTTGATTGCTTCTCGATTATTGCCTTGATGGGTGACGAAGTGATCGTCACTACTTTGCCATTTAGTGGGATCTTGATCTTTTGATGAAGGGTGGATGTTACCGCTTTGGAAGCGTGAATCCAAGGCCTTCCCAGAAGTATGTTGAATGAAGCTTCGATGTCCACTATTTGGAAGTTAACCTTTCGTTCGATTGGTCCCGTGGCTATGGTTAGGTTAGCGAGTCCTACCACTTTTCGTCGTGTACCATCATATGCACGTACACCTTGATTGGTAGGGGTCCAATCCGACTCTTTCATACCTAGCTTGTATGCCGTTTTGAGGGGTATGACGTTGACCGCGGAGCCATCATCTACCAAGGTCATTGGCACATTCTTCTTTAGACAAATGACAGTGATGTACAGAGCGAGGTTGTGACTAGCGCCAAAAGGTGGCAAGTCTTCGTCCGAGAAAGTAATAGGATTACTTAGCTTAGCTGATTCTTGGAAGACCAAGTTAACTACATCTTCAGGAGTAGAGTTATGTGCTACATTTAGCTTGGCCAAAGCTTGCAGTAAAGCTTGGCGATGTGGGAATGAGCTTGCTACTAGTTGCCAGACTGAAAGATCAGCCTTTGTTTTCTGTAATTGCTTGAGCAAATGATCAGTGGGGTCATCTTCGTTGTCATTTGGTGTGATGACGTTGGTTGGACCGTTTTGAATAGTGCTTTGATATGGGCGACCCGAACGAGTTAGGTAATCCACATCTTGGTCTTCACCATTTTGGGCTATTTCTTTGACTAGGGAGTTTTCAATGAGATACTCGTCCTCATCATCATCGGCCCAAACCCCATTGACTGCAGCTAGTTCCCTCATTCTCATGATATCATCTTCTAGTCGCATGATTTGATTGACTAGTTTATCAACCACAGTGACTACTTCTTGCATAGTGGCATTTTGAGAGAAGATCAATGGTACACGTTCTTTAGGTATTGCGTTGGGATTGCGTAAGGTTGTTACCATGCTTTCTAGTTCCCACACTTGTCTATCTACACTCCTTGCCCATGTGATGAAGTCGGAAATGGTAGGGGAGATAGTAGAGTAGAGCCTTTCTTTCTCAATTGCATGAATTTCATTTTCGGTGGGAGAAATGAGTTGTGAGCAATCTAGGGTAGATTCATCACTTGTAATCACTAGAACTCCAAGAGGATTCTGAGTGTTGTTGGGTTTACCTCCTGGTGGTATTGGGAGTCGACCATCTTCAATCATATCTTGAAGCACGTGTTTAAATTTGAAGCATTTTTCTGTGTCGTGCCCTTTGCCCCTATGGTATTTACAGTATGAATTTTCATCCCAAAACTTGGACTTCCTTTCGGGTTCGGGAGTAGGTCCAATGGGTTGGAGTTTACCTTGCTTCATTAACCTTTTTAGAGCGTTGGAGTAAGTATCCCCAAGGTTTGTGAATTTTCTTGGTGGAGTAGTTTTCTTAGATGGCTCGAGAAGGTTAACTTCGTCGGTCTTGCTAGTAGAGCCGTATGAACGACTTGTGGACCCTTGATATCCTCGACCTACCGTTTTAGACAAGAGTCCTTTACGGATGTCATCTTCAATCCTGGTTCCTAACACGGTCAAGTCCTTGAAAGTCTTGATGTTTTGATATCTCAAATGATTGGCATAGATGGGTTTGAGATTATCCACAAACTTTTCCACAAGAGTAGCCTCATCCGGGCGTTCAACTAGTTGAGTGCTAGTCTTCCTCCACTTACTTAGGAAGTCAGTGAATCCTTCTTTGTCATTTTGGGTAAGAACCTCTAGAGTGCGTATGTTGACTTGGATCTCGGCATTATCCGCGTATTGCTTAAAGAACTCGATTGCGGCGTCTTCCCAGGTAGCGACTTTCTTGTGATCTAAAGTGTAGAACCATTGCTTCGGGATGGTGTCAAGAGATGAAGGAAAGATCCTTAAGAACATCTCGGGTTTGATGCCTTTGATAGACATGTAATCCTTGAAGCCACGGATGTGGTTCAAAGGGTTCTCATGTCCTTTGAACTTAGGGATATCCGTCATGTTAAAGTTAGTTGGCAATTTGGAATTGACGGCTTCATACTTGCGATTGTTTTCCCTATAAATGTCATCACCCTTAAGGTACATCAATTGCTCCTCTAGGTATTGGAGTCTTTTCTCAGCTGCAGTCATTCCCATGAAAGGATTCTCATCTCTAGATTCATCATCGGAATTACGTAGCACTTCACTCTCAAGAGGAGGCAACCTTCCCTCCACGGAAAAGATACGGCCTTCGATAAGGTCAAGGCGGGCATATGTTTGGTCTTGGGTAATTTGCATTTGGGCTAGCGCGGCGAGGATTCGATCATTACCGTCTTGAAGGTGGTGGAGATTCGTTTCATCACTTGATCCGGGCATCTTGGAAACTGGATAAGAGATCGGCGACGAATCAAAACACGTTCGACCATTCTATCACACTTGCCAAAAGAGGAAAAGTTTTGACTCATGAAGTGGGTGTGTGCCGCTTGTGTTAAGTGAGTTTTGAAGAAAGACAAGGTCTTTGAAAATTTGTGTCCTAGTCAACTGTAGTGTAGTTGTAGGAGTGGACTCGAAGTGAGGTTTTGAAATGGGCTCGTGGCCCGAATTTTGACTCGACAAACGGACAGAGTTTTGACCGGATTTTGCGCTAATTGGAAGCCCTATTTCGAAATTCTTGTTTGAAAGAGGGTTTGGATTTTTGAAAATTTGTCATGGTTTTGTTTAGAAATGGTGATCACATAAGGTTTACACATTTATACAAGCATTATAACGGGATGCTGAGTGCATTTAAAAGGGTTTTGGTTTAAAGGGTGGGTTGCCACACCGAACCATCAAACCCGAAGTCTGTGGAGAGGCTCGTGCCAAACAAGAGTAAGGCCGATTCCTAGTCCATTTCCTCAAGTAGTGAAGGCCCTTGATACAAACAAGAGTAAGCATCATGGTATGGATGACGTCAATCGCTATCCATCCTTAGGCCCAAATAAGAATTAGGACCGTTTAGACGGGACGATTGGTCGAATGGGTTGGGTTGGGCCTAGGAAGGCCGAATAAAACGGTCTAGGAAGACCGAGTCATGAAAACCGACAATTGTCTTGTACAAACTATTCCCTAACCTTGTTCGAGTTTCACCCTTGGCTACACGTAAGTGTATTATCCCCAGCGTAGTCGCCAAACTGTGGACAGCGGGCCGCCCACGGGGGCGCTTGGTGAGAAACGAAACAAGCGTTTGCATTTTGTATGGAGTCGCCACCAATTTTTATGGGAAATTGGAACCGTTCGAATACCTCGTGTCATGTCAAGACACAAAGTAGAGACATGAACACTAAGCAATCGTTACCCTTAGCATTCTATGTCTAGAATGACTCTCGTGGATGCCAATGAACACGGGTGTTCACAGATATCTGGAGTAAGGGGTGAGGGTACGTATTAGGAAGCTCTTTTGATCGAACACCTAATCCCGCCCGCCTCGATAGCGGCCTTTACTAATGATTAGGGAAGTTATTCGTACTCGATATATCATCGGCTATATGCATGCAATGCAACATCCATAGATTAATCCTAACATGTGAGAATTAGACTAAGTCGGTTGACACGTAATTAGCATACATTTGGGGTCGAAGTAGGAATTTAATGCTCAATTACATGTGAAAGCATTCAAGCAATAAAAGAAATACAATAAATTACAATAATGAAAATTACAATAATTACATTGGATTAGGCGATTTATGTCGAAAATACCTTTAAAACGGATAATTTGAGAAAAAGAATAAAGGAATAAAAGAAATAAATTAACGAACAAGAATTAGCGTGATATTACGGATATTAGTCGATTAATACGTAAACTAATTACACTAGGTCAAGCAACAACGGAGTTCAGGGACAGAACTCAGCCAGGAACAGGCGCAGCAGAGCTGCGTCCCTTGGAATAGGCGCAGCAGACGCTGCGTCTGTTCCTTGGCTCAGTTCTGGCTGTGAAGCGCCGTAATTGCAAGCCGTTAATGTTAATTGATAAATTTAATGATGGATTGAATTATTTACTCGGATGAAAGTGATTAACAGGTTATTTATATATGATTGATGGTCATAAAAACATGAACGAGACGGAATTAAACGAATTAATTACAAGATTGAACGATTAATTAGTGACATCGGTGAATGAAACAAACTAAACATGATGAATTAATGACAAATTAATGACGAACATGTGAATGAACAGATGAAAACTATATCAAAGACGAATTTCAAAAACTCAATATGAACAAATCGAATTCCTACAACCCGGATTGAACTTAATGACGAAAACCCGCAAATATTGGATTACTCGGGATTTAAGTCGGATTTGTGATGATTAAAACATATTTAATGATGATGATTATAATATACATGTGAATTATTATGCTATTGTAATGAAGAATCAACGAAATAAACAAAAGAAAACAAGAATCAAATAACAAACGAATTTACAGAGGACGGAGGAAGAAGAAAAGAAGCAGGAACTGCGGCAGCCTCACGAAGAGGCGCAGCAGGAACTGCGCTCCTTCGAATAGGCGCAGCAGTTGCTGCGTCTTTTCTCGACGTCTGTCTACTGGAAAGCCGTAAGAAAGAGTTTTAAAGCACGGTTTTAGAAGTCGGTTTTAATGGTGTTTTCGACATAAATCTTACAATTGTGGTACAATAATTAAAATACAATAAATAAAAGAGAGATTACACCCTCAGACTTACATGTTGACGAAACGAGAAGAACTAAGATATCGATTAGTGATGCTCGACGCGAATGCAAAGAAAGTGCCCTCGTAAGAGGAAAACGATTGATTAATTAAGTTGATTGAGTGTAGTTGGTCAAATTGGTCGGTCATGCAACGGAGAGGCTGGTACCCGGAAAGATCCAAGCTTACGTGGTCGAAAGTTCAAGCACGTAGGCGCCAATAAGTAAGAACAAAGTCTAGAATGCAAAGGGAGAAGAGAAGGACGGACACTCGCGTGAGAAATATGAGGAGCGAAGGCTCCTATTTATACTAATCACGTGAAGGAATTAGGGTTTCGGAGACTCTTTGGAAGTGAATCTCGGAAAGATATGAAAAAGATACGTGAAACATGCGAAAAAGGGCACTGGGAAGAGGCGCAGAGCCATCGCGTCTCTTGGAAGAGGCGCGCCGCGCTTCTGTCTATTCCCAGGAGGTTTCCTCCTGCTGAAGAAAGATTTCCGCGTTTGAGTTATGGTAGGACGGAAATAATTCGATTTCCTTAATATCTTATATGAATATTACGGGATATTATTTGCCAAAAGATAAAATTTATGAAATATGGAATAGAAATATCCGGAACATTCCAGAACATTCTGACTCGAGATTTAACAGTTATCAGAAAATGGGGACGGTTTTTGACCCGGACTCCGAATGTACTCTAATTACTGCCAAAACGACCGTATCGGGACGTAGATGACAACTAAGAGGTAGACATTAATATTTGAGCAATCACTTTACGATAATCTTCCGAACTGTCACAAATTGTTCCGCATATCAAACATGCGGCCCAATCATCACCGGGTGGTTTGCGGGAGGTGCAGAAACGAGGTATCTACAGTAAGCATCATTGCGCTCATGTGAGGGCCACATTCTCCGTCGTGAACCTCTCCCATGACCTTCTTGGCTTTGTGATGGTCAATGCAAAGGAGGAGAATTCCTTGGGGTGTTCTTTTGTAGAGTTGATTTTGGTTTATCACGAATTGTGATGCAAGTAAACAGATGGCTCTTTGTCCTCTTTGATCAGAGTTGGGAGGGAATTCGTTTTCGGTCTTGTAATTGAGGATGGCTTGGTACCAAGGTTCATCATGGTTTTCCTCGTCGTTGATAATAACACTAATGTGAGCAGGCTCGCTCCGTCTTTCGACACATAGGGGCATCAACGTCATGTCGTCAGGTCAAACTTGAAGTCAAACTCGGACAGCATGAGTGTCCACCTACACAGCCTTCCGTTTAGTACGGGGTTTTCGAAGATGTATTTAACCGTGTCCATCTTGGAGTAGATGTGGACCGTGTAGCTGAGCATGTAATGACGCAGCTTCTTTGTTGACCATACTAGGGCAAGGCATGTCTTTTCCAGTTGGGTATACCTCGTCTCGTACTCAATGAACTTTTTGCTGATGTAGTAGTTGGCTCGCTCCTCGTTGCCAACTTTTTGTGCTAGCATTGCTCCCATGGCTGTGTTGGTAACAGTCAGGTATAGGGATAGAGGAATCCCCGGTTGAGGTGGCATGAGGACAGGAGGTTTGGATAGGATTTCCTTTATCCTGTCGAAGGCCTTCTAACAGTCGTCGTCCCAATCGGTGTGATCGGAGGCACGAAGCTTCTTGAATATTGGTTCACAAATCTTAGTGAGCTTGGCAATGAACCGGCTGATGTATTGGACCTGACCGAGAAATCCCCGAATCTCCTTCTCGTTCCTAGGCCGAGGCATTTGTTGAAGGGCTTTGATTTTGGTTGGATCAATCTCAATGCCTCTTTTGCTGACGACATGTCCCAAGATTTTTCCGGAGGTGACCCCGAATGCGCACTTCTGAGGATTTAGTCTCATGTTATATTTCCGCAGACGAGCGAAGAATTTCCGGAGGGCATTGATGTGGCTGTCCCGTTCTTTTGATTTGACAATCATGTCATCGACATATACCTCTACCTCCTTGTCCATCATATCATGTAGGAGAGTGGTAGCGGTTCTTTGATAGGTCACTCCGGCGTTGATGAGGCCGAAAGGCATGATCGTGTAGCAATATGTACCCCACTGTGTAGTGAACGCAGTTTTGTGCATATCTTCCTCAGCCATCTTAATCTGGTTGTACCCGACATACCCGTCCATGAATGATAGGAGAGCATGTTCGGCGGTGTTGTCCACCAGAATGTCAACATGTGGCAAAGGGAAGTCGTCCTTTGGACTCGCCTTGTTCAGGTCCCTGAAGTCGACGCAAACCCGAATTCTTCTGTCTTTCTTTGGTACCGGCACAATGTTGGCCACCCAATCCGAGTATTCATATACTTTGATGAACCCAGCCTTGAAGTGTTTGTCCTCTTCTTCTTTGATTTTTAGGGCCCATTCAGGGCGCATCCGGCGTAGCTTCTGTTTCACAGGTTTAGCTCCGGGTTTAATGGGTATCCGGTGCTCTGCAATTTCTCTGTCAATCCCAGACATATCTCTGTAAGACCAGGTGAACACGTCCTTGTATTCGTGGAGGAGGTCAATGAACTGTTTTCTTTCCGAGGGGTCCAGGGTTGTCCCTATCCTATGTTCTCGAGGTGTATTGTTGGTTCCTACGTTAATAGATTCGGTCTCCTCAATGATGGGGGTTCTGGTTTTCCGTTTGTCAAGTTCTTTGGCTAAGTGAGGTGGGTAGTCACCCAAGTCAAATTCCTCATAGTCATTCCGAATCGCATTGCAGTTAAAATGAGACGAGTCATAAGCAAACATAGCGTTCATTAAGTTGACACAAGCGAAAAGCTCGGAAAGGACAGACATCTCGTGATCAGTCAGAGGCGACACGACAGAGGAAGTGACCCCTGGAACAGGCTCCAGGTTGTCACCATTCATGGGAGTGGGGGTGACCTTAGTAGACTCAGCCTCTGAATCAGCCACGACTTTGTGATAAAACAGTGGGAAGGGGACCTTGACTGGGACATCCGAAGTGTTAGGAGCTATGACAGACTCTGACTCCGACTCGGTCTCAGACTCAGATACTTCTTCACTTCCCTCCATGAACATAGGGCCCTCTCCAGTTGCTATCTTGAGAATGCGGCCCTGGCGATCGGTCCACTTGACGGTCTTCCTCCAGCCCTGGGTAGCTTTCTCCGGGTCAGTATCGGAGATCAAGGCGGTTGGATCGAACTAGTTGTCCTTCAGGGCGATGTTGATAATGTCCTCATAGTCTAGGTGTTTGACGTTATCTTCCGCAGATAAAAGTGTCACAGCTTGTCCGTCAAGGCATGGTGACGGCTTGGACTCAGTTGATGCAGCTTCGATGTTGTCAGGGATAAAGTAGCAGTCCTGGAAGACTTTCATTCCCGGGTATCTAGCCCTGGCCACAGAATCATAGATTGGCTCCGGAAAGCCGTGGTAGAGTTCAGACTCTCCCTCGGGGACAAAGTATCCGTTGAGAGTCAGGTGGTAGGGACGGAGGATGACTCCGTGCTTCTTGCATTTTCGGATTAGGAGGTTCGTCTCCCGGATATCTTGGTTAGTAGGTTCGTACCGCAGTCCAAAGGGAATGTTGGGGACCTTAGCCTGTTTCAAGGGAGGCAATGGGTCCTTTAGTGGATTGAGCGGCAAACCCGGGAAGTAACCCTGACGCATCATGATACGGTTGACCGTGAGGTTGGTGAACGGGTCACACTCAGAGGTTGCCGATTCATTAGTTATGGCGTTTACGGCTTGGAAACCCCACATTTCATTGTCGTCCTCCTAAATGGCTTAGGAGGTTATCCCCCTTCTCATAACTGCTTTGATTGAGGAAGCGGGAATCGTGATCGTTTTCCCGTTGAAGGGGACCCTGATCTTCTGGTGAAGCGTTGATGTGACCGCCTTGACGGAATGAATCCAGGGACGTCCCAGGAGCATGTTGAAGGACGCGTCGATGTCGACCACTTGAAAACTGGTTTGTCTTTCTAAGGGTCCAGTTGCGACGGTCAAAGTGACTAGCCCAGCGACCTTGCGACGAGTGCCGTCGTAGGCGCGTACTCCTTGATTTGTTGGAATCAAATCAGATTCCTTGACACCCAACCTGTGGGCAGTATTGAGAGGGATGACATTCACGGCGGAACTGTCATCCACGAGGACCATTGGTATATTCTTTTGGAGGCATTGTACGGTGATGTACAGGGCCAGGTTATGATTGGCTCCGAATAGAGGGATGTCCTTATCAGAGAAGACGACCGGGCTACTCAGATCAGGGGCGTCCCTCGTCATGTGTGCCACTATTTCTTCTGGGGAAGAGATGGAGGGCACGGTTAATTTTCCCAAGGCCTACAGCAAGACCTGTCGATGCTCAAAAGACGTTGCGATCAATTGCCAAATTGAGATTTCGGCTTTTGCTTTCTGGAGCTTTTTCAGGATTGAGTTCTCGGGGGCCTTTGGCTGAGTGTCCACCTCTGGGACGATTTGGTCATTCGTTGTTGGAACGGCCGTTGGGTTGCTCAGATTTTGATAGGGACGTCCGGACCGGGTGAGATGTCCGATTTCTTTCATTCGCTTCTCCTTCCCTGGGAGGATATAGACATCCTCAACATCATCCCTCCATATGCCGTTAATTTCAGAGTCTCGAGGATACCTTGGAGGGGTATTCCTCGGTGGGTAGTTCTTGTGAGGAATATTTTTGTGAGGGCGATTTTTATAGGGGTAGTTATTTTGAGGGTAGTTATTTTGAAGTTGATTATCTTGAAGGTGATTTTCTCGAGGTCTATGCCAGAATGGTCGTGGGAGCAATCCATCTTGGGGTGGGTAGTTTTGAATGCTTGGGGAATTCTACCTTGGGCGCGGTGTTGGGGGATTGAAGACGAGTCAACGGTAGGCGTCGTCGAGTCGGGTGATTCTCTCAGACAGGCTGGTTATGGCCTCTTTAACTTGTTGAAACATTGTGAGCATAGTGGCAACACTAAACGCAAACACTCCGTCTGAAGGATCCTTTTCCAGAACATTCACCTCGTCGTCAATCGGCAAGATGAGGTGAGAGCAGTCTAGGGTCGGCTCATCGTCAGAGATGGCGTGAATTCCCAGAGGATTCGTCTTGTTGTTCGGCTTTGTTGGTGGGGTAATAGGCAAATCTCCCTTCTCAATCATGTCTTGAATGAGGTGCTTGAGTTTGAAGCAATTTTCGGTATCATGCCCTTTCCCTCGATGATACTGACAGTAGGCGTTGGGGTTCCAAAATCGGGACTTCTTGGCGTCGGTCGGATCCGGGGTGGGTCCGATTGGTTGTAGCTTCCCTTGGTCCATGAGCCTTTTCAGGGCACTTGCATAAGTCGACCCTATGTTGGTGAACACTCTCTGGGGGCGCTCGGTTTTCTTGGCAGATGGTTCGACGAGGTTGACCTCATCAATCTTGTTTGTCTGACCGTAAGGGCGAGAACCGGTTGAGGTGAATCCTTGGTAACCCCTGCCAGTGGTCTTTGCTAAGACACCCTTTCGGAGGTCGTCCTCAATACGTGTCCCCAGAATCTGCAGATCTTGAAAAGTTTTGATATTCTGATACCTCAGTAGGTTGGCATAAACTGGGCGGAGATTAGTGACAAATTTTTCCACCAGAGTTGATTCACTCGGCTTACTGACCAATTGAGTACTCACCCTCCTCCAACGGGTTATGAACTCAGTGAACCCCTCCTTGTCGCTTTGGGTTATCACCTCGAAAGTGCGGGTGTTGTCCTGGATTTCGACGTTGTCGGCATACTGCTTGGCAAACTCAACTACGATCTCATCCCAAGTAGTAAGGTTTTTTGGGTCCAAGGAGTAGTACCATTGGCGAGGAATCGGCTCCAAAGAGGATGGGAAGATCCGGGTAAGAGCTTCTGTTTGACCCCCTTAATGGCCATATAGTCCTTGAAAGCATGGATATGGTTGAGTGGGTCCTCCACTCCCTTGAACTTAGGTACATCAGTCAGGGTGAAGTTGTCAGGTAACTTGTCCCCAACAGGCTCGAACCTTCGGTTGTTTTCAAGATGGATGTTGTTACCCCGGGCTAGGAGCTGTTCTTCCAAGAGTTTCAGCCTCTTCTCAGTTTCAGTCAGAGGTGTGGTATTATGTTCCCCAGTTTCCTTGTTCTTCAGGGCGTCGATACGGGTCTCGACGTGATCCAGGGTGACCTTAAGAGCGGTAAGCAGGTTGGCTAGTTGATGAGTTGTGACATCTCTGTTGCTATCATTGTTGTTGTTGGACGAAGCTGAAGACGGAGCCATGGCTCTGAGGCAGAAAAACGGCTCACATTACAACTCAATCCGACACGGTTCCAAGACTGAACGCAGACAACACAGAGGACGAGACAAAGATTGACTCAACAAGACGGGGTGACCGTGTGTGGTCCCTCGGTGCTGAGTCGATTTATGACGTGACGGTGTTTGACCGAACCTTTGACACGAGTCCAATCATGACGGCGCGACGCCATTGGACGGGTGTCGTGGTGAGACGACTCATAAGTAAAGACCCATAAGTACGTTTGCTTTGACTCGATAGACACGAGGCGGAATTGGAATGGTGGACTGAAGTTTTGAAAATAGAAATTTTCAAAAAGGTTCATTTGTCGCTTTAATGGGCGGCTTCCGAAGATATAGATCTCCGCAAGTCGATCAGTTGAAAAGGTTTGTCTTAAGTTTATTTTCAAAAGACGGTTTGAGTTTGAGTCGGCTCGGAAAACAGTGTGTCGTTTCCCAAAACAGTTTTTTGAAATTCAAAATTGTATGTTTTGAAAATCGAGTTTGAAATGTTTGAAGAGGTCTCGGGGACGGTGCATGGTCCTCGGGATCCCGAAAGTGTCTCGAGAAAAGGGTGTATGCCTTTCTCGGGTTTTGAAAGTAAGGCATTGTCGGCGCGAAACGGGTTAAAATCCGTGTCTAGACGCGGCGATTATAACGGCGTAAAAAGGTGATTTGAAATGGTTATACAAAACCGGGTTTGAAAATCGTCATTATGACGGCCTAGAAAGGCGTGTTGAAATGGTTATACAAAACCGGGTTTGAAAATCGTCATTACGACGGCCTACAAAGGTGTGTTGAAATGGTTATACAAAACCGGGTTTGAAAATCGTCATTACAACGGCCTAGAAAGGCGATGTTGAAATGGTTATACAGAATTGAGTTTGAAAATCGTCATTACGACGGCCTAGAAAGGCGTGCATCGGTCGGCGAAAGACCGAGGTTTGAAATGGCCATTATAACGGCGCAAAGAGGTGTTTTTGAAAGTTTGAAAATGACACGGAAGGACTTATGATCAGATAGCACATAAGCACTCACAGTTCATTATATTATGCATTATGCTGACACGGGTTTTGGCTTAAGAGGGTGGGTTACACACCAAGCAATCAAACCCCGATTTGCGAGAGGGATACCAATCCAAACAAAATGTGTAAGGAGGGTGCCCTAGCCTCGTGCTCGAAAGTGATGAAAGCTCTTTGACGAAACAGAATTGTGTAACGTCAACGGTATGCTTGACTCAATCGGGATTCGAAACGCGGGGATGAGAAAACTCACGCCGACGAAACGAGCCAATTGGTCGAAAAGGATTAGGTTGTGGGCCCGAACAAGGAACATGGCCCACCTGCAGGTCCGGTTCGATCTGCGGACATACAACGGTCTTTTTGAAAGCCACGCTCGGCGGCGTAAAGGTGCTTTCGACCGGATCGTTTTAGATCGGTCGGTTTCGCCTCGGTAAGGGTCTCGAAACGATTAGAGATGTTCGGAGTCGCCACCAAGCATTTGTGGGATGCCTGGAACCCGTTCGAAATCAACTTTATACCTCGGTCAAATCGAAGCACAAAGCAGCGTATGACATAGGTACTAAAGATAAGGAAATCGTCCCTTTTTAGCATCCTATCTCTAGAATGACTCTCGTACGCCCTGGATAAGGTCGTCCACTATCCAAAGTTTCTGAGTAAGAGGTGAAGGTACGTATTGGGAAGCCCTTTAATCAGACACCCAATCCCGCCCGCGTTAGCGGCCTCTACTGATCGATCTTGGTTGGTTGAATGCAAAAGTGGATAAAACGGTTTAAATGCATGAATGCGCATCCAATAATTTAAACCTAACATGTGAGAGCTTTCTAAGTCGGTTGATTTAATCCAAGTATCAAGTATAAGATGTCGAGTTGGATTTATGGTTGATTTGCATGCAAGACGGAAATTAAACATCCATTTAACGTATTAGGTTTAGGGTGCATAACATGATCCATTTGTCTTAGTAAGGCATTTTGAAAATATGGTTTGAACAGTCGTTTGATCCATCCTATATCCGGGTTAATCGTAGTCGGGATCGTCCTAGACTGATGCTGGAAGGGAACAGGCCCTGTACCAGATGGCTGTATGAGCCGCGAGCCAGCCGGCGATACAAGGGGCCTCCCTCTGGTTTTGAAAGTGAGAAATGGAGAGCCTGTTTAGGCGCGGGTTAGCCCACGGTTTATGTGCCGTGTTCTGACCTTTTAGACAACATTATAAAACGTGTTGAAAATGGGTATTTGAACCCGGTTTGATTTGAAAGGGTCGTTTAGACCGCATTTGTTGATTTGAATAACTAAACTCGAATAATCATCATTATTTGATAATATTCAATGTCGGATTCGATTTGACAAACTTGACATGAATAGTTTTGAAAAATGATTATGGACTAATTGTTTTAAGTCCATTTGAATGTTATTAGCCGATACTCATCATCGTACCCGGGTTAAAATCCGGCATGGTATGTAGAACCAAGGATGACTTTGTGTTGGTGACTAATATGTTTGTTTGAAAATGTAAAGAAACGAAATAAAAGGCTTTAAAATACCTTTTAAATGTCATTAACCAAATATTATCACCGAAACACGGATTTAACCGTCATGGTATGAGGAACAAAGGGTGAAAAATGCTTTATGGTTAAAACACGTGAAATAAAATAACAATGGTTCGAAAATAATTGAAATGGGGAAAACCGATTACAAATTTGAAAAATGGATTAAGGGAAATGATGAGAACAAACACGGTTGATCTCTAGTCTGAATACCCCATCTAGGCACGGGTTGGTTGGCGACCTAAGGGGCTTCTGTCTCAGACCAAAAATCAGTTTTGGCTCGTTTATTCCATGTTTTGGTTCATGTTATGCATGTTTTAGCATGTTAGAGTCATGAAACAAATGAAAACCTAATGAAAGAGGATTTTTACACCCTCATACTTACATGTTTGGTTATGGCGAGTGACCGACGTAAGTGTAATAACTCGTTTGATCGGAAAAAACTCGGTTTAAAACCGTTTTGGTAAGTAAAAGAGTGTTTTAAAATTTTAGTGATGGTGTAGTGGTCGAAATGGTCGGTCAAGTGGTTTAATGCACGATGACAGTACCAAACAATGTGTAAGGCTCGTATTTACGATCGGTAGGTCGTAAATACGCGTCGGATTGTGACTTTAGAAGTCGATTCGAGAATTTTAAGGGAGAAAAGAGGGGGGCGGACACTCGCGTAAGTCTCAAATGGGTGGCATTTGAGGGGTATTTATAGGAGAATGAGTGGTTGTGTGAGTTTTGAGCGACGTGGCCACCTGGGCTGCTCAAAGAGGCGCGAGCCACGTCGCGGGTCTTCGAGCTGTGTTGTCACTTTCACAACAAACGCAATCATGATTTGTTCTATCCTAGGTTTTGTAGTCACATGTTTGGTAGTTGACCATTCATGAATCCGGGAAAACTCAAGGTAGAAGGTTTGAAATGTTTGTTTTTTGTGGTTGACTCGGTTTGACTCGTTGTTAGAGTCGGGATTTGAATTTTTGAGTCGGTTTTTGGTCCGGTGTCGGTTTTGACTCTAGTTAGTGTCATTGTGACCCCGTCGCCGTGCATTAAACACTCCAGGTATTTTTGAAATGTTTTAAAATGTTTTATTTTCGAAATCGTTTTATGTTTTCCGACGTAAAGTTGTACACAAACTGTCGATCAAACGCCGCGATTCCAAAATATGTTGTAGTCCGATAATCATCGGGTGTTTGTTGGAGTCTCAGCAGATACCGGGTATCTACACCTTCCCTAGCATATAAGGGCGTCACCATCTCGGTTGCCCGAGGACAGTAATAATCAAATGTCGATAAAAGAACATTAAGTTACATCATAGTGATTAACAAAACTAAAGGTACATGTATATAAAGATACAACTCGAACTACTGTCAGTTATGTGGACTACTTCTGTCATAACTCGTGAAAGACTCATCCCGCCAAGCACCCGACTAACATCTGTATCACAACCTGCTAAGACTGACTGCTCACCATAAAGGATCAGGGCAGACACAACAGAAACAAGCAACAAGACAAACCACACAAGGTCAGTAACTGAAGTAATTAAGGAAACAAACATACCACCATAGACACTACGCAAGCACAGTAACACACACACAAAGCTCCTCCAACCAATCTCCATCACCGACTGTGCACTGGACCAGCCCTGCCAGTGGGGGACCACAGCCGTACCTACCAAATTCCCTCTCATCAAACCGAGCGATAAACCCATGTCCATTAATGTGCACATCCCCTCCCGTGGCGGGTTCCACGGAGGGCAAACTACGGGCGTGAAGCCACTCCCACAAGTGACTCCACTTAGCCGAGGACGCACCTCGAGAACCAGAGACAAACACACAATCAGCTATAATACAACAACAACAACGAAACAACACCACACCAACCAACTATCATAATCAGACAACCGCATAAACACTACAACAACCAAACCACATCAAAGACACTCTAGACAAGCAACAGTACTGAGTAGGCGATCCTACCTTTAGCCAACCGCAGCGATTCCATGTCCGACCATAAGATATCAATCAACCACGCAATACACCTACGCCAGCAGTAAAACATCTATCACTATCACTACAACCCTAACTGAAAACAACCACGACAATGATGATGACGATGACATACCTACGCATAGCAATTCGGCGTCAAGACCGCTACGCGACTCAAGCAACCCATCCCCATGACACAAGAATCCTCAAGGACGCCAATGGGAGGAACTATGTGTGGGGTAATATCCGTATAAGACCCTTTAAATTTAAGGATTATAACGTAAATTTAACATGTGAAATATGGTCATAAACGAAATACAATAGAAAAACGATAATGATTAAGAATCAACCTCGGGTCCTTTGATGCGCGGCGTAAAGAACAGAAATCAACAGAGATTTCCTCCTAATCGTTGCACCCAAGACCGTCTGAGACTATGCCCTTGTGCTAGAAATGCTCTCTAATTGACTTGCAATATCGAGAGAGCTATTGTGAGGTTATTCGATGTGAGATCGAGGTTTTTCAGAGAAAAATGCTCTTCAAAACCCTAATTTTCATGTAAAATGAATGCTTAGGTCAAAAGGAGAGGGAGCCTCTCCTTTTGTTGCCTCGGTCCGCGGGTCTCATGGAGGAGGGAGTGGGCTTTCCACTTTCTCCTCATTATTAACTCGTGGTCCGATCAATTCCGCTAAAAATGTATATGACGGGTTTTATTATAAACTGTCATCGGTTATCGGTTATTAATACATCGACTAATAACACGGATTAGTCTAAATATTAATACATGTCCGACAAAGACAATATTGTATAATTAATTCAATATACATTAATTAAATATAATCGTTTATATTTAATTTACGAATTAACTGTTTAATTCGCCTTAGCCCATATTATTTAATCCGTATTAAATAATTGTCTCAACATCGCGTTTGACTAATTACTAGTCAATAACTCCGACTAACTGGTTAGTCATAATTGGCATCAACATGACTGTATTTTCATACTGTCATATCTCTCAAACGTATCCTATAGGTGTGACTTTTAGGGACCAGATGATCACCGCCATCTGTATGACAATAACGTCAAACTTATCTAGCAAGCCAACCGTTATTGATAAACGTGGATCAACTGATTATGATACAAAAGTATACCCTGTGATCCTTTTAGAGATTTATAAGTCCTTGCACTAATCAAAGGACACCAGCCCCAACAAGCTCCCACTTGTCCGTACAAGTGTATGTGCAATGACGTTATCCGCACGAACTGGAGGACACAGCTCCAACAAACTCCCACTTGTCCGTACAAGTGTATGTGCGATAACCGATTCTTATATTCATTTAAAATTTCTCCCACTCAATGTAAAAAAATTTGCAGATCCGGATCCGCAAAGGTCGTATTTTACAATCGATCTGTATCTAGAGTGGTTTCCCCGACTAGAGAGTAACTTAACTGATAAAACGAATCTGCATTCGAGCATGGCCATGCATTTCGATTCTGACTCCTCGAGTGGCCCCGAGAAATATCGAGACCTGATAAAGGCTGAATATTTCCTTCAACTCGAACTCCTTCCGATCTAAGCACTGCATGAAATGACCCAGAAACAATCTACTTGGCCCCCTGTTACGGATGACCGTGAGAAAGAAACCAAAGTCACCCAAAATCTGTCGTAGTCTCAAGAGACAGTCGATAGTCAAAAGAATCGACTCTTAGGATCACCATGGAGGTCCTATCCACGACCGGGCACCGAATGTTGTAAAACATTTAGGACTCCACGTTGATGTCACAATTGTGTCCTACGAGATATCCGTATAAATCACCTCTCGTGATTGGTCACCAACTTGTTGACTTATGGCTCGTTGAACCCACCATCAACCAACGTCACAAAATAATTACCTTGAGTTATCAGCTCACGTGGGTAATTAAGGACCAAAATATAATGTTTGTTCAGTTCACTTTGTGGTGTTCAAAATTTGTCGTACAAATCCACATGAAAAATAAAATATATATATATAAAATATCAAAATGATGATGTCGTATAGAGTACAAAGGAGAATGAATCTAATCCATAAAAGAGTACTACAACTTAGGAACACGTTTAATTCCCATGGAATTAACATGCCCTTCATGCTTATCTTGTCGTAATGGTTTAGTGAGAGGATCTGCTATGTTATCATCTGGAGCAATCTTTTCTATCACTACTTCCTTTTGCTCCACGTAATCTCGGATTAGATGAGCTTTCAGTTGTACATGTCTAGACTTGTTGCTAGACTTAGGCTCCTTAGCCTTGAAGATGGCACCTCTATTGTCGCAATAGATGGTGATCGGGTCATTCGAACTAGGCACTAGAGATAGTCCATGTAAGAATTGACGCATCCATATCGCTTCCTTTGTAGCTTCGACGCGGCATAGTACTCGGACTCGGTCGTAGAATCTCTTTAATGTGTTTGTTTGGAACTCTTCCACCGATCGATCAGCGCCATTAAGAGTAAAAACGAATCCAGTCCGAGATTTCGAGTCATCACGATCCGTTTGGAAGCTAGCATCTCACAGAATCGGTTGCGCATAGCTTTTGTTCGCCTCCATAAGTCAATGCCCAATCTTTAGTCCTCCGTAGGTACTTAAGAATGTTCTTGACAGCCATCCAATGTGATTCACCTGGATGCTGTTGGAATCGACTTGTCATACTCAATGCATATGCCACGTCCGGACGTGTGCATATCATGGCATACATGATTGATCCTATAGCCGAGGCATAAGGAATCCGTGTCATGCGCTCTTTCTCTTCCGGTGTCTCTGGTGATTGAGACTTGCTCAAATGCACCCCTGGAGCCATAGGAAGAAACCCCTTCTTGGAGTTAGTCATGCTGAATCTCTCTAGGACTTTGTCTATGTAAAACTCCTGGCTGAGAGATAACATCCGTCGTGATCTATTTCGATAGATACGGATGCCTAGAATTCTTTGTGCCTCTCCCAGATCTTTCATCTGGAAATGGTTTTTCAACCATACTTTCACCGAAGTTAAGAGAGGTATGTCATTCCCAATCAGGAGTATGTCATCGACATACAATATTAGGAAGACAATCTTGCTCCCACTCGACTTGATATAAAGACATGGTTCCTCGACCGATCGAGTAAATCCATTTTCTTTAATCACTTGGTCGAAGCGATGATTCAAACTCCGAGATGCTTGCTTAAGTCCATAAATGGAACGCTTAAGCTTGCACACTTTCTTAGGATGTTCTGGATCGATGAAACCTTCGGGTTGTACCATGTACAACTCTTCCTCCAAAAATCCGTTTAAGAAGGCGGTTTTCACATCCATTTGCCAAATTTCATAGTCATGAAATGCGGCGATCGCTAAGATAATCCGAATGGAACGCAGCATGACTACGGGTGCAAAAATCTCATCGTAGTGCAAACCTGGCACTTGGGTGAAACCTTTAGCAACTAGTCGTGCTTTGTAGATATCTTGTTGACCTTCCACAGAATGCTTTATCTTGTAAAGCCATTTGCATTGAAGGGGACGAACCTTAGCAGGTAAGTCAACAAGATCCCACACGTTGTTCTCATACATGGAGTCCATCTCGGATTGCATGGCCGCAAGCCATAGCTTTGAGTCAGAACTAGTCATGGCACATTTATAGGTTACGGGTTCACTACTCGTTAAGAGTAGAATGTCATCTATGTCATGTTCCTCGACCATACCAATGTATCTGTCTGGAGGAATAGAGACTCTTCCCGACCTCCTAGGTTCCTCAGGAATATTAACCGTAGCCGGGATTGAAGGAATTGGTTCCTCCAATGGTTGCTCGGTATTTGGTTCTGGAATCTCCGACAGGTCGAAGGTTCTATCACTCTTTGCATTCTCGAGAAATTCCTTCTCTAAGAATGTCGCACTAGCCGCAACAAAAACACGTTTTTCGGTTGGCGAATAAAAGTAATGACCAAGTGTTCCTTTAGGATAACCTATAAAGTATGTCTTGACCGATCGCGGGCCGAGCTTATCCTCGTGTCTCCACTTGACATAAGCCTCGCAGCCCCAAACCCGTATAAAGGACAAGTTAGGGACCGTTCCCTTCCATAGTTCATATGGAGTCTTGTCAGCAGCTTTAGACGGACTTCGGTTAAGTATTAGAGCGGCTGACAAAAGAGCATAACCCCACAATGAGTCAGGCAACACGGTGTGACTCATCATGGATCGAACCATATCAAGTAGTGTTCGATTTCTCCGTTCGGACACACCATTCAATTGAGGTGTTCCAGGTGGAGTTAACTGTAGGGCAATCCCACAGTCCTTTAGGTGTTGATCAAACTCGTGAGAAAGATACTCGCCACCACGATCCGAACGCAGTGTTTTAATATTTCTACCCAATAGGTTCTGTACCCTATTCTGGTATTCCTTGAATTTCTCAAAGGATTCACTTTTGTGCTTCATTAAGTAGACATAGCCATATCTACTTAAATCGTCCGTGAAAGTGATGAAATACCTATAGCCTTCTCGTGCGGTGATTGACATAGGACCACATACATCCGTGTGTATGAGCCCTAATAGGTCAGCAGCGCGCATTCCAACACCTTTGAAGGAAATTCGAGTCATCTTACCGATGAGACATGATTCACACGTGCCAAATGATTGAAAATCAAAGGCCGAGATAGCTCCATTCTTTATGAGCTGTTTTACGCGTTTCTCATTAATGTGTCCCATACGGCAGTGCCATAGATACGTTTGATCTTTGTCACCAACCTTTAACTTTTTATTCATTACGTGTAATATTTCGGTGGTCTGATCTAAAACATAAATTCCGTTCATGGAAACTGCCTTGCCATAAATCATATCGTGTAAAGAGAAAATGCAAGTATTGTTCTCTATTACAAATGAAAAACCAAGTTTGTCAAGTGCAGAAACTGAAATAATTTTTTTCGAAAGACTGGGTACATAATAGCAGTTATATAAAAATAACTCAAATCCGCTAGGAAGCTGGATCACGTATGTTCCCCTTGAGACGGCAGCCACTCGTGCTCCATTCCCAACACGCAGGTCCACCTCACCCTTTACGAGGGGTTCGATGTTTCGGAGCCCCTGCACATGATTACACAGATGAGAACCACAACCAGTATCAAGTACCCATGTTCCGTAACTTGCGTGGTTAATCTCAATCATATGAATAAAAGTAGAAGGAGAAGACATACCAACAGGTTTAACACGACCTGCCTTTAAGTCCTCATGATAAACAGGACATGTACGCCTCCAATGCCCAGTCTTGTGGCAATGATAGCATTCCATGTTTTCATTCTTGCTCTTTGTCGCGCCTGATGAGGTGCTCGACTCACCAGGCCCACTCTTACCTGAACCCGACTTCTTAAACTTCGGTTTGCCTACAGTTAGGCCTGGCTGAACTTTGCCCTTACCCTTGCCCTTGTTTGACACAACGAGAACATCCTGTTTCATGCTCCCACTGAACTTCATGTCCTTCTCGGTCTGTACGAGAAGGGAGTGCAGTTCATGGGGACTTTTCTTCAAATCATTCATATAGTAATTCGCTCTAAATTGCGAAAAACCATCGTGGAGTGAATGAAGCATGCGGTCAATCACGATGTTCTCGCTGATTTTACAATCAAGCGTCTCCATTTTCTCGACATTCTCAATCATGCTGAGAATGTGTGGGCTAACTGGTTGGCCCTTCTGGAGTCTCGCATCAAAGAAGCGAGTGGTATGCTCATAGGTCACGATTCTCGGTGCTTTCGAGAATTCCTTGGTGAGTGTGGTGAAAATCTTGTTTGCACCTTGGGCTATGAAGCGTTTCTGCAAATTGGGTTCCATTGCAAAAATGAGTACGTTTTTAATCGCACCCGCTTCCAAGGCGAAATCGTTATACTTGTCGATCTCGTTAATTCCAGCCGTGGGACCTGGGTTTGACGGCATGGGCTCAAGCAGAAATCTGAGCTTCCGTCGGCGCCAGCGGCGGCATTCCGTAATGCTTTGCCTCCCGATCCGCGAAGTTTGATCCATCATTCTTCAGTCGAGTTGACTGATTCATCTGATTCATGAAGATCCGAAGCCAGGACTCACGGTCCAATGTGGCACTTGGCATTGGGTCGTTCAAGTGACCAGCCATATTGTTATTTGCAGTTTAAGTGAACGTGATCTACACTGAAAAAGAAAGAAAACACAAAACGAAATAAGCAACTCATCGAGGTGATTTAAGTCTATTAAAATTTATTTTAATCGTGTAGACTCATTGCACTTGTATAATTGATCTCCCTCAAGAATAATACAAGTGATCCCAAGACTCAATTTCCGTAAATTGATAAGCCAACTGATTAGCTAGTTCTTCCGTAAAAACTCTTGGTCGATAGATTTCCGTAAATCCTATCTATAGTCCACCATGATCACAGGATCGTACGAGTGACCATGGTGTTGAGATAAAATAAGTCAATCGGTTCCAACTTACCCGACGTAGAAGGGGTCATATTATGCCTACCGACGAAGAAGGGATTCATTGGAGTTTGACCTATAAAGACCGTTCTCAATTTTTGTTTATACGAGGGAGATCCCATCAACTAAGTTTCAATTCATTTTAAGTGAACGAATAACTAGCGACTGCGTAAATGAATTAATTTAGATGATGGCTTAAATCGTGTGACATGAGAATGTCAAAGAAAACTAACTCGTGACCTCTATATGTGTCAGTTTTCATGCAATTATTAGGTGGTTTGGTTTTAGGCGGAAAATGATGCATACTATCGTTATGATAAAATAATTAAATGAATGCAATACGTAAATAAAATTCCTAGTGTGGCCTATCCTAGTAAAAGGAACATAATACAACTTTGGAATCCACCGTTGGACCCGAAAAGCTTGTCTTGATGTTCCATCTTTGTCCATGTAGCAGGAGTGAGCATCCGGTCTCCTTCTTTAGTCTTCTAAAAATTACAATTAAAATTTATAAAATATAAACCTATTTACATTCTAAATAAAAACTGTAATTAAAAGAAATAAAAGGAGATACGAGATCTCAAAATACAACCAAGACCGTGTTCCATCATTACGGTAACACGTTCTACTAAGGCCACACTAAGTTACAACCGTTTGCAAAAAAATAAATAAATACGTAATTAAAAGCATTCAAATTAAACAAGAACGATAAATAAAATGCATCAATTAAATTAAATTTATTCGTGACATAATTCCGTAATTATGTTAAATTATCCAAACCACCTTTTAACAATTAAAATTTACATGATAAAACTGCTTCTATCAGTTTAATTTTAATCTATTACAATCCGTTACTTTAAATACGCTTTAAAATAACTTAATGGTACGTGCGTGAACCGTTTCACAATCATAGCGAGTGTACAATATCCGTATAAAGTACATATTAAGGCCAAAAGAAAATTTAAAACAAAAGAATAAATTTTCAAAGCTGCCAAAAGAAAAATCCCTCGATCCAGGGACAAAAGTGCTCGATCGAGGAACAAAAGGGCTCGATCGACTGAACTGCTAGTCGATCGAGAGGTATGCTAATCGAGAAGTACTCGATCGACAAGATCGGAGGTCGATCGAGGGCTTTTATCAAGAAATCTGCTCGATCGAGTACGAGGACTTCTCGATCGAGCAGTGGGGTTTTAAACAGAGGTCGATCGAGTACAGCCTAGGACTCGATCGAGCAAAAACAAGACAGAAAACCTCTCGATCGAGTAGAAACAAGCTCGATCGAGAACCAAAATTTCTGAAAAATCAAAACCCTCGTGAAAACAGTTTTGACGAAACAAAACCAATTTCAAATTGATCAAAAACGCATAAAATCAAATCAAAAATTGTCAAGATTTAACATATTGCTATAATTTCCGTATAAAATAACAATATGCAAAATAACAAAACGAAAACAAGATGAATCAACCGTGTAAAACATGTCACGGTTTCAACAAAAAATGCAACAGCCGTGTATACAAGGCACGGTTTACGAGACAAAAACAATCGTTTCAAAATCGTTTTATGAAAAATCACAATGAAAATTTACGTGGTCTCGCTCTGATACCACTTGTGGGGTATAATCCGTATAAGACCCTTTAAATTTAAGGATTATAACGTAAATTTAACATGTGAAATATGGTCATTAACGAAATACAATAGAAAAACGATAAAGATTAAGAATCAACCTCGGGTCCTTTGATGCGCGGCGTAAAGAACAGAAATCAACAGAGATTTCCTCCTAATCGTTGCACCCAAGACCGTCTGAGACTATGCCCTTGTGCTAGAAATGCTCTCTAATTGACTTGCAATATCGAGAGAGCTATTGTGAGGTTATTCGATGTGAGATCGAGGTTTTTCAGAGAAAAATGCTCTTCAAAACCCTAATTTTCATGTAAAATGAATGCTTAGGTCAATAGGAGAGGGAGCCTCTCCTTTTGTTGCCTCGGTCCGCGGGTCTCATGGAGGAGGGAGTGGGCTTTCCACTTTCTCCTCATTATTAACTCGTGGTCCGATCAATTCCGCTAAAAATGTATATGACGGGTTTTATTATAAACTGTCATCGGTTATCGGTTATTAATACATCGACTAATAACACGGATTAGTCTAAATATTAATACATGTCCGACAAAGACAATATTGTATAATTAATTCAATATACATTAATTAAATATAATCGTTTATATTTAATTTACGAATTAACTGTTTAATTCGCCTTAGCCCATATTATTTAATCCGTATTAAATAATTGTCTCAACATCGCGTTTCACTAATTACTAGTCAATAACTCCGACTAACTGGTTAGTCATAATTGGCATCAACATGACTGTATTTTCATACTGTCATATCTCTCAAACGTATCCTATAGGTGTGACTTTTAGGGACCAGATGATCACCGCCATCTGTATGACAATAACGTCAAACTTATCTAGCAAGCCAACCGTTATTGATAAACGTGGATTAACTGATTATGATACAAAAGTATACCGTGTGATCCTTTTAGAGATTTATAAGTCCTTGCACTAACTGTAAAGGACACCAGCCCCAACACTATGGTGAAGGGAAGGAGAAGAGATGACATTTAGGTTTAGAGAAGAGAGGCGGAAATGATTTGCGGTTTCTCAAAACACGGTTTATAAATCCTCGCTGTAAACACGTTACTCGATCGAGTAACTAACTTAATCGATCGAGTGACCCCTACTCGATCGAGCTCCCAAGCTACTCGATCGAGTAACCTCTACTAGATCGAGTAACACACACACATAGCTTACCCCGACATAAGACATCGCTCGTACTGTTTCCAAAGGTCAGGACATGTATCTAAGGACGGTCAAGGTCGGTCAACGGGTCCCTAAAAGGACGGGTATTACAGTCTTCCCCCCCTTAAAAAGAACTTCGTCCCCGAAGTTCGACTCATCCCCTCCCAAACCATACGGCAAAGAAACCATGGTCATTACCACCGTTTACCCGACACAGATCAACATAACTGTTTAGAAATACCATCCTACTACATATGTCCAGCAAACATCATCATCATCCACCTTAGCACACAATACACAACACGACTCTCAACTAATCACAAACTCCCCTTTGAACCACTGAACGCATACCAAACACATGAACGATTAATTTTACTACCACCTGCCCTTACTACATAGCATTATTCAGACGTACATCAACACAGATATCAGCCGATACTTCCGTCATCAGTTGTCAACGATTATCAATTTCGAAACATACAAAACAACAGTCCTACCGTCGATTCATCACCACATGTTACTGATTCATACAACAAATATGTTTCATTATACTCTATTACTTTAACCGTACTACACAATACTGCCCAAGGCAATCCCACTGTCGTTAATAACATTAAACTCTCAAGCCAACATAACGAATAATTACTGAAAATAAAGTATACAACATGCTATTTTATTCAACAATTATAAATTCTTACTCAATTGCACCATAACCACTATGAAACTATTCAAAAAATCATATAAAGCTATTCAAACAATCATTCACATACTTTAAAATACCACCAAAAATACTGTAAAATTGTTATAATTACATCATTTTTCTTTTGCGACATTACTCTTCCCCTCTTAAAAGAAACTTCATCCTCGAAATTCACAGTCAAACAACTTCCCTGTCCCTCGACCCGATACATATTATATCGTTTTGACATCACTGATAAACCACGAAACAACATTTAGTCACACCGACATAACCTATTCTTTGACATTACACCGTTACAACTCGTATAAACGGAAAACCACTGAAATTATGTAGCACACCGCAAGATATATTATTACAAACTAGCAGCAAAGTCACCAATTATTTGTTATTCGTTCACTCGATTATGCCACCGCATTATAACACTGTATTCTACTTATCCAATTCAACTTGATATAGACTACAAAGTAATACAAATACCACCGAGGATTGTGCAAAATGACTAATATGCATATTCGACCCATGACAGCAACGACACTTTCTTGACATTACGTACACATAACCCACATGATATATATCAATATATTCAAATGCAATCATTATCAACTCGGAACAACACCACCGCACATTATATTACCTACCTCAATGTGCTTTATCGTTCCGACTAATATACATAACATTGAAAATTTCATCTATAACACGACTACATGCAACTATATAATCGACGGTGAAGCTAAACAATTTTACTAAACACCCACCATAAGGATTAATATAATGGCATCCAAAGATACGATGATTCAAACAAGTCTCAATCCAAAAAGTTCCTGTAATAGTGACACTCGATCGAGTTGGTCAGGCACTCGATCGAGCTGGCCTTACTCGATCGAGCTCATAAGCTACTCGATCGAGTAAGCCGAGATCAGATTACTCCTTCTAAGGTCACACCTGCAGCTACTCGATCGAGTGAGGGGCACTCGATCGAGTTGCCACAGGTTGAAAAGTCCCTTAAACGCCAAGTTAAACAAAACAAACATATAAACATGAGTCGGGATGCTCTCCCGACCCTAAAATCCTACATAACAAGTCTAAAAATACTCAAAGTACAACCTTATGGCCAACATACAAACCAAAGATCCAAAAAACGTACCAACCGAAAACAAATACTATCCACTACAAACCACGAAATAAAAGAAGAAGAAAAAGGAGTATATAACTCCACATCCTGCTCGTCCATGACCTCATCTCCGCCACCACCACCAGATGTGCGCGCCCCTGCTGCATCATTACCCGCCACACCACCAGCACCAGCATCTGCTCCCATACGCCAAGGGGCTAAGCAACCGTAGGGATATGACTGAGGCTCTCCCCAAGTAGACCTTTCCGCACCGAAAGAGTGGAAGACTCCACTGTCGTCCCCAATACCCCTCCACCACACAGGCTGCGCTGCCTCAATCCCAATGCCCTGCACATACGCCATCTCATCGAGGTTCCAGAGTGTCTAGGTCGTTGACACCCTCTCCGTGAGGTCACTCACTCTCATCTCAGGGCTATAGAAAAGAGGATAACCGGGGTACTGGTACTGTGGATGTACTGGCTGCTCTGGCTGGGTCTCAGCCACCCTCTCCCTCACTCGCCGTGGTCCCCTCCCCATCCTAGGCTGGGCTTCCTCAACCTCCACATTCTCCCCTTTCCTCGGCTCGGGCATCACCTGCAAGATATCCGGGTCAATGAGGTAGAGCTGCCTCTGGGGAGCCTCCTCCTCCTCGTCAGAATCGGCAGCTACCACCGCCGGCGGTAAGGGCTCAGTCGCAGGTAGGTGCTCAGGAGCTGGTATACGCATCCAACTCATACCCCACACTCTCCATGCCAAACTGCCAGCCCCCAAGGTTCTCAACCACTTCTGGTCGAGGAAGTACGCTCGGTCCAAGGTAGGTACCGTGGTGGTCAAAGCGGTATAGGCCGAGGAGGCCTCAAAAGTAGTCAGCCTCTCTGCCAATCGAGTGGCAATGGCACCACAACTCAGAAAACGGGTGTCGGACGAGGCCATCAGGGCTAAAATGGCACACACTATGGAAGAGGCACTAAAGGTCACTCTCTGCGATCGGGTGGGGTTAAGGTACACCATTAACAACATCAACTCGTGTGAGTTTAGCTTACTCACATCCTTCCTCTCATAGAGCAAACTTGTCAAAGCACGGAGGAAAATTTTCAAAGTGACATGTTGAACATCGTTAATCAACATGTTACTCGAAGTAGAAGCTGGTTTCCCGGTAAGACAAGGCATAAGGCTACTAACCCCATACTCAGACGGAATATCCCTAAGAGCTCCCTTGGCGGTTTAGCCAAGCCAAGGTGTGTTGCAAACATATCCATGGTAAGAAGAAAACTTGTGTTCATAAGGCGGAACTCAACAGTTTGTTCCACCGCATCGTACTTAAAGGTGCTCATAAACTCAAGAGTCAAGAACGCATAAGAATGTTTCCGGAGACGGTACAACCCAGTCATCCCCAAAGTCTAGAAGATTTGCCTAACATCGGTCTCAATCCTCATGTCAATCAAGAGAGTTGTGTCTATACAACGGGTGGGTCTCATCTTGCGTCTTTGCAAAGCAACAAAATTTTCCCTTTGTGTAAAGTCCACAAATACGACAGACGGGTACTCGGGTACTGCTGGAACTGTAGGTCCACTTTCCTCTCCTACCTCAGGCTCAGAAGCCCTCCCCCTCTTGCTCTGACGGTTTCCCACGGTTGGTCTCGGCATCTGTGTTCAACACATGACTTAAATATACAAACCACATATATTTGAAAACATGTAAAACAATCATGTATGATCATGGAATAAAGCTACTAAGTACACGAGCTACTAAGTACACACTTTCACCATCAATCTAGAAATTATAAGTAAAACTCTCAAATGTATCTTCAGACGGTCTCACAGTTGTAAAATTTTTGACAAGTACGACATCAATTAACATCACTACTATCTCTATTGGAAATTATACCTTCAAAACAACATCATACATAACCAAATTTCACACTAATATAAGACAAATTTCAAGTTGAGGCACGTTTAAGACGGAGTTTTGTGGCAAATTTTTGAGTGAAAATCATCAAAATCAACTCTAATCATGCTATGTATAACTTATATTACCCAAATTTCTCCCTTTTACATACAAAAGACAACCAAAATTCAATTCACCATCTCAAACCCTAGAAATTTCGGGTCACATAAACCCCCAATTTGACTCGATTTTTGCATAACGAACATTAATAACCAACAAATTGAAACAATTAGATCATATTACAACAGTTAGAAACAAGTTTTGGCCCATATAAATCGAATTTTTTCAAGCAATTACCATCATCCTACATGCTTCAAATTAATTAAAACATAAAAATAGGATAAACATTCATACCTTGATTGATTGGCAAGCAAAGAGAACGAATTAAGCAAATGAGATACCAAGATTTAAGCACAAAATCACAAAGTAAGAGCACTTTGAGAGAGATATAGAATCTTAGGGTCTTGATTGAATGAAGAATAAAGTAGAAAGAAAGAAAAGAAGGGTAATGAGTCATGCGATATCCCGGGTACTGTTCACTTACTCGATCCAGTAAGTAGGTTACTCGATCGAGTGGCCACTACTCGATCGAGTTGGAGCTATTCGGTCGAGTTTCTGCTGGCAAATCCAACTTTTATGACGTTATAACTTCCTAACTAGATCGAATGAGGTCTACTCGATGGAGTAAGCACTCCTACTCGGTCGGGTAAGATTAAGAACGAGGTCAAAAGTTACGGATTCAAGTAATGGTTCATGCAAAACAACAACTCGTGTCGATTCCAAAGTAAATTCGGAAATCGTCACAGATTATTACATTCATTCTTATCATATTACCACTATACTAATGCAATGTATCGACCTAACAAATATATCGCTTCGTTCAACATATTTCACCTCATTCTATAACAAACATTACGCAACCAATTGACTTCACTATTAGCTTTCTCATGCATACATCCGACATTTTATTTCACTTCCAATCATGCATTTGCAATTTCAACAATACAACTAACAGTTATATTACGCTAAACATTCATCTGACATCATACCATTATTTATAACCCAAGCTCACTAATAATCTAACCATGTCACAACAATTATTCACTAAATTACTCAACTTAACTAGGTCATATCACGGAAGCATTCAACCATTCATTCATCACACTTACCAAGTACTACTTTTACAAACGTCATAACTAATTCAAAACTTACTACTTATCATCATTACCACATACAAGGCTCATGATTTCTTATGTACTAATGCACATAGGACGATTTAGAAAGCATCCCCATCGCTACATCAAACCACTCTGTCACGTATTATAACCATTCCACCACTTCCATTACTTTCATACATACTTCTACTCAATCACAGATTTTCACAGTTTCTCATCACAGTTACACATGCTTGCATCCAAAAGACTCCATCACAAACATTTCTAACATAACCATTATACGCACTAAGCACAAAATTTTGGACTCGACATTCCCATACCCGGTGACGAGCTTAAGCATAATGAGGCCATGATTTTAAATCGAGGGCGCCTACTCACCAAAAATCTAGCATCATCTTGGGCTCCCAATATGCATGCACCAGGTTCATTTTATTACACTCGCTTCGTTCATTAGGATCATTTGTTACAGGTTCCAAAATCTTCTCTCTGATACCACTTTGTGACACCCCCATATACCCAAGAGCCTTAACAAGACGTTCCCTAGCATATAAGGGCGTCACCATCTCGGTTGCCCGAGGACAGTAATAATAAAATGTCGATAAAAGAACAATTAAGTTACATCATAATGATTAATAAAACTAAAGGTATGTGTATATAAAGGTACAACTGGAACTACTGTCAGTTATGTGGACTACTTTTGTCATAACTCCTGAAAGACTCATCCTGCCAAGCACATAGCTAACATCCGGATCACAACCTGCTAAGACTGACTGCTCACCATAAGGGATCACGGCAGACACAACAGAAAAAAACAACAAGACAAACCACACAAGGTCCATAACTGAAGTAAGTGAGGAAACAGACATACCACCATAGATACTACTCAAGCACAGTAATACACACACAGCTCCTCCAACCAATCTCCGTCACCGACTGTCCACAAGACCAGCCCTGCCAGTGGGGGACCGCAGCCGTACCCACCAAATCCCCGCTCATCATACCGAGCGATAAATCCATGTCCATTAATGTGCACATCCTCTCCCGTGGCGGGTTCCACGGAGGGCGAACTACGAGTGTGAAGCCACTCCCGCAAGTGACTCCACTCAGCCGAGGACGCACCTCGAGAACCAGAGACAAACACACAATCAGCTGTAATACAACAACAACAACAACAACGAAACAACACCACATCAACCAACTATCATAATCAGACAACTGCATCAACACTACAAGAACCAAACCACATCAAGGACACTCTAGACAAGCAACAGTACTGAGTAGGCGAACCTACCTTTAGCCAACCACAACGACTCCATATCCGACTGTTGGAATATGTGTCCTCCGACAATAATGCGATCACAACTGTCGATCATGATGATCACATGTTTAAATCTCATTTTTTAAGAATACATGTGAGATGTAATATTTTACAGTCAACTGGTCCACACATATCGGTAATGATTGGCTGACTAGAGTTTGACATTACTTGTCGTGCGGCGACGGTGGTGATCGATTGATCCCCTTAGGTCATACTTAAAGGGTAACACTCTTAATTGAATATTTAATTGATCGTATGACGATACGAGTTAATTAAATTACTTAAAATTGACGGACGATTTTGGAAGTAATATTTACGTGTCTCATTGTAATTTGATTAAATGAGATACGGTCTAAGTGATCGAATTATTTTATTTCTTAGATGAAATTATTGTTTACGGAAACAATTGAAACTGAATGAATAATTTATTATAAATACAAGATGTTGTGATTTATAACTGGTAAACCGTTATGGTACAAGTAATTATGAATTACTAAGTCGATTTTGTACATGACGTATTTTTATTAATGCGTTGATTTTTAATATGTTAAAAAAATGCATGACAATTTTACATGACTTGTGACATGTGACAATTGGTAAATTGACAAAGATAAAATGGAACCCATTTTATCTTATATGGACCGAAATAATGGAGGGAGTATGAGGATTAATATTGTGTTTTTATTTTAAATAGGAACATGATTATTACCTCTAGGGACTAGCCTTACATGCCTATATTCTTGGTTAGAGAATCAAGCCCATGCATAGGGCACCCTTCCCACACCCACCGGTTTTTCCCTCTAAGAGAATCAAATGGGTTCCTTCATCATTCACTCATATAATTCTAATTTTCTAGTGTAAGAAATAGAATTTTCTCTTAACGTTTTATGAAAAACTAGAGAAATAAAATCTCCAAAATCCTTCTCTCTTGGCCGATTTTATTCAAGAGAACATACAAATTTTTGGGTCAATTTTAGTAAAGATTAATATTGTTCTAGTTCAAATAATATTAGTCTTTTAAGAGGTTATCTTTGGTATTCATCTTGGGAGGGATTCTAAACTTGAATCTTTGTTCATCCATATAAGGAAAGCTCAAGAACAAGTAAGAAGGAGATCTTACTTGTGCCCTTTAATCCGAAATTTCATAGTAAGGAAAACGATTTCTTCTCTATTCTTTTTCATGTTTGCATGCATAAGATCTAAATTTAATTTTATGACTAAATTAAATGTCACATATATGAATATGTTAAATAATGAGATTAATAATAGCTAACACCGACCATAAGATATCAATCAACCACGCAATACACCTACGCCAACAGTACAAACATCTATCACTATTGCTAGAACCCTAACTGAAAACAACCACGAAAATGATGATGACGATGGCATACCTACGCATAGCAATCCAGCGTCAAGACCGCTACCCGACTCAAGGAAACCATCCCCATGACACAAGCATCCTCAAGGACTCCAATGGGAGGAACTATGGTGAAGGGAAGGAGAAGAGACGACATTGATGTTTAGAGAAGAGAGGCGGAAATGATTTGTTGTTTCTCAAAACACGGTTTATAAATCCTCGCTGTAAACACGCTACTCGATCGAGTAACTAACTTACTCGATCGAGTGTCCCTTACTCGATCGAGCTTCCAAGCTACTCGATTGAGTAACCTCGACTAGATCAAGTACCACACACACATAGCTTACCCCGACATAAGACATCGCTCGTACTATTTCCAAAGGTCAAGACATGTATCTAAGGACGGTCAAGGTCGGTCAACGGGTCCCTAAAAGGACGGGTATTACACCATGGCTAAGCTTGATGAAGCTTCCAAATCACCCAAATAACATGTTAATGCTATTGTGGCATCATCCTCAATCCCAAGTGGAGTATGTGAAAGTTGTGGAACCTTGGGACATGATCAAAATGAATGTAGGGGAACAAGTGAACAAGTTAATGCTTTCCAAGCATACAAGAATGACACCCCTTATTCCAACTACCATAACGAGAATACCAAATTTCAGCCAATACAAGAGCCAAAATGTCCAAAACCCCCAACCCCCAACCCACATACACCCCACCTCCAATGAGAAACCAAGCTCAAAAACCCTTTTTCAATCAAAGCCAAGGTTACCAAAATCAACCTTCCTACAACCAATCAAATGACCAAAGCTTTGATGTTAAAAAAGCGGTCCTCTAAATGCAAAAGAACCAACAAGAATTCTTCACCCAAATGCAAAAAGATAGCCAAGCTAAAGAAATCACAATCAACAACATTCTTACCCACACCAAAATGTTAGAAACTCAAATGACTCAATTCTCATATTCAAGATCCCAAAGACAAAAGGGGCAATTAACGCCTCAAGGTAATCCCCTATTACTTGAGACGGTTAGTGCCATCTATTTGAGGGGTGGTACAAGTTATGAGGGGCCGAAGAGGCCAATTGATGAAGATATTGTGGATGTTAGTGACAAGCAAAGAGTTGTGGAGAACTCTAAGGAGGTAGATCCTACCACCAATGAAGTTTCAAAGAAGAAGAATGAAGAGAAGGATAGAGAAAAAGAGCCTATTGTGATTAGACTTCCATTCCCAAGTCGCCAAGCTAAGCCCAAGCTTGATGACCAACTTGGAAAGTTCATAGAAATTGTGAAGAACTTAGAAGTCTCAATCCCATTCACGGAATTGATCAATCATGTTCCGGCTTATGCAAAGTACATGAAAGACATTCTTACCAAGAAGAAGTATATCCGAAAGTTGGAGACTATTGCCTTAACCAAAGTGAGTAGTGCTATTCTTCAAGGGAGTTCCCCTCCAAAGCTCAAAGATCCGGGAAGTTTTTCTATTCCATGTAACATTGGCGAAACTACAATCAACAAAGTATTATGTGATCCTGGAGCAAGTGTAAGTGTCATGCCATACTCGGTATGTAAGAGGCTAGGAATGGGAGAGCTCAAATGCACCAACATTACTCTTCAAATGGTGAATCGATCGACAAAGATACCTTTAGGGGTATAGGAGGATGTGCCCATGAGAATTGGTAAATTTTTCATCCCGGTAGACTTTGTCATTGTAGACAGGGAAGAAGATTCCAACATTCCTATCATCTTAGGAAGACCTTTCTTGCATACCGCCGGGGTGGTAATCGATGTGAAACATGGAGAGCTCACACTTAAAGTAGGGGACGAGACAATCACTTTCATTCTTGACAAAACAATGAGAGCTCCCTGACTACATGAGCCATGCTTCATGGTCGATCATTAGCCGAGAAAGTGATAGGAAGAAGTTAGAATTTTCAAAAAAAAAACGAGAGCTTAAAAAGCTCACCCATCATGACAAGTAATGAAGAAGGCCGCATTGGCCATGACAACAAGAAAGAGGAGTTGCCCTTGTCAACTCATGACATCATTGGGGAACAAGCTAGAGAAGTTTGCGGTCTATGGGACGATGAATTTGAAGGATTAGTCAATCCTTATATTGGAAATTCAATGACCTTAGACCAAGGCTTTATTGATCCTTGTCATCACTTTGACTTGGAATGCAACAATGAACAGAACAATATGCAAAGGTCTACCCAAGACCTCTATCATGAAAATGAGCAAGCCTTCGATTATTTCTACAAGGTGTTGAGCAACATCAACAACACCATGGCTTTGCCCCCTTCAGATCTCATCCAAGAATGAGAGTTTGGTGGAGTCCTCCCTAAACCACCATTTTTAAATATTCTAATCCCTTAACTCGCATTTTATTTCCTTTATTGCATTTTTGTCATTTTTGGATTTGCAATTGTTTGCTTTGATCAAGATTTTTGACATGAAAGCAAGTGAGGGAGGTATTTTAACATGTTTTAATGTGTAGTGTTTGACCAAGTGTGGGGATAGCAAATTCCTAGTCTAACCAAGCCTTTGTAGTGCACCCACGACATTTAACAAAGGATTTGAAGAAAGAATAACATGGGAAAGGAACACCCCTGAGCGGACCTGAGCTCGTGGGAGTTGAAGAGGATCCGAGCGGCCCCGGGAGGATCCTTGCATCCCTAGCATCGATCCGACCGTCCTAGTTTTAGGACGCGGGAGCTGGGAAGTTTTGAATTGAAGGAAAAGTCCTGTAAGGAAATCTGTGCCAGCCAACTTCAATCCGCTCGTCCCCAACTTCAGGACGCTCGTCTTGACTTGAATCCGCGCGTCCTGAGATGCTTCAAAATTTATCAAATTTTCCTTAAGGAAATCCGTGTGTCTGAGGAACAATCCGAGCGTCCTAGTAGAAATCCGCTCAAGCTGAGGAGGATCCGCGCATCCTGGCACTATTTTGCAATTTCAGGAAATCCTGTAAGATAATCCGCGCGTCCCGTGAAGGATCCGAGCGTCCCTGACCTGTACTTAACAAAAGCACGGGACATTTTCTTTCCTTCCCAATTCATTTCTATCTTTCAAAAACACAAACACACACCTTCTCTCCCACTTAAACCCTCAATCAACCCTTCCAAAACACCAACTTCTCAACAAAATTCACCACCATTCAAACAAAACTTGCTCAAAATAAGATTAGATCACTCCTTTATCAACAAAAGACCATCTAAACATCAAATTCCTCACAAATTGAATCAATTTTCTAGGGTTTGGTCAAAAATTCGAAAATCCTAAATTGATTGAAGTTTGGGAAGCAAGGAACATTCAAGCAAAATCTTGGTTTGTTGATACCAATTTGAGAAGGAGAATACAATGGCAAGGACCAAAGGCGGAACCAAGGCACCCAAGACTCCAAATTTATCAAAGAGACAACAAGCTCTTCTTGCATCTAAGGCTTTGGTTGTGACCCAACCAAGGGTGGAAATCCAAGAATCACAACTTCTATTGAGGAAGCTACCACACCTACTCCGTTTATAGAACAGTTGCCAAATTTTTCGGAGGTAACTTTTTTAACCGATGCTCATAGGAATGCATTTTTATCCCTTGCTAAAAAGACTATTGTGACTACCAAGTTTATTTGTCAAGACACTTTGGAAAAATTGGGTGTGCTTGAGAGAACTAGAGCATTTTTCGAGTCCATGAGGTTGTTAGCCCTCTTTGAAATGGAAGAATTGACTTACCTTTCCTTAACCATGGAGTTCATAAGCTCCTTGGAGGTGTCTAAGATAGAGACTCGACATTATGTTGAATTCCGTCTTGAGAACAAGAATAGAAGAATGACGTTGAGTGAGTTAGGTAATGTGTTTGTTCTTTTACAATATCATCATTATGAGAGGAAGCCTTTGAAATATGATGCCGCACCCCTTTGGAAAGCTATTACCGGTCGGAAATTTGACTCTTTCCGGGAGTGTCATGCTTTATATGTTCATCATCCGGGCATAAGAGTATGGCAAAAGTTTGTGGGCAATACGTTAATTGCTAGAAAAGGCACCAATCACTTCACCGAACTTGATTTTATCTACCTTGAGTCCTTCATAAATATCAATGGAAAGTTCATCAAAAAGTACAACATTCTTCAACTATTGCTTGATCGGTGGCTTGAGATTGATAATGGGAAAGATGGAGCGACCTTCATTGTAAACGGTGGCTTGGTAACGAGGCTAAGCACTTTAACCCGAATTTCAACAAAGATAACACCTATAAACCGGTTAAAGGGAGCAACCTCCTTGATATGAGAACTATGATCAACAAATTTCATTGGGTCAAGAATGACAATCTTGACAACAAATATGAGTGGCTCATCAAATAAACTAACTCCTTTATCTTGCCTAGCAAAATTTGCCGCACCTTTGCTTGTAGCCCAAACTACCTATTGCATGTTTCTGAGGAAGCCGAAGTGATAATTAAACAACATAGGGAACCAATTGCAAAGCCCTCCTCCTCCACCATTGTGACTCCACCATACCCCTTTGCCTACCAAGAATTCAAACCGAGTGGCTCTAATATCATGGTAGGCAACGACTATTTGACCCAACTAATGCAACAAATGCATAAAGAAGCTCATGAAGATCGGGTAAATGCCTACCGTGCCCAATATCCACCCCTTCTACATCTAGCTAAGCAAGGACTTCTTGTTCCTTCATGTCCTTTGCCTAGTTGGGCGGATAGGGAGGTATTCTTCCCAAGTGCTTCTTAAGATGCCGAAATGGATAGTCGGGTGGCTAATGGAAAAGAGGTTGTTGTTTTTGAAGACGGGGAAGGTAATGATTCATGCCAAGGAGAAGAAGAGCAAGGTTCAAGTTCCAAAATTGATGATGGAAATGGTGAATCCTCTGGGTCAATGGAGGTGGGTGATGAAGAAGATAATGAAGAAATTGATGATGCAAGTGACGATGATGATGACGACAATGATGCCGGTGATGAGGATGTCTCAATGAGCGACAATTAAGGGTTGACAAGGCTATTTGGAGGATACCACACATGCGGGGTTGATTACTTGACTTCAACCTATTCCATTGTGAGTTTCCTACACCTCCTTTTGCTTTGTCACTTTATCATGTTTTTAATCTTTATCTTGAATATTTGTTTTGAGTCCTAGCAACATTTAAAGGACTCCCACCTCGGTTCCATTGAGGTGTCTCATTTTGTTCCCAATTGAAAAATCCAAAATGACAATTAGGATTCATGCATTGCATCCTTTCCTTGTGCATGAACTCCCCCTATTTTTACACTCGAAATAGTGTCTTACTTTGTTTGGGGAAGTTCAAACACAAGGGATGCGAGTTAATTCAAATTAGCTCTCCGAACAATAGAAAGCATGCATCATATAGGGTAGAGTAGAATGCATCACTTATGTATATATGTCATATAGTTTGCATATTAGTTAGAAATCATGCATTTTCAATTAGCTTGCATTGCATAATTTCCTATCATATTAGCCATTGAGGACAATGCCCATATTAGTGTGGGGATAAAAAATTATAACTTAACTACCAAAATTAAAAATGATAAAAATTGAAAATAATTGAAAATTTTCAGAAAACACAAAAACATGTTCTTTCATTTCAAAAAAAAACAAAACCATAAAAATTTGAAAAATTTAAATCCAAAAACATGTTCCTTCCTTTGTAGTGTAGAATTTTTTATTTTGTGTATACTTGTGCTTGTTTGTCATCTTATCACATTGGATCGACTACGCCACATCCGAGGCATGAGGAATATGAAGACCGCATGGTATGATCTTTCCAATTTCCTTTTTCGTCTCTATGTTAATGACTATGTGGCTTTATTTTGGTTGATGTGGTACAAACCAATGTGATCTTAGGAGTTGCATGTAGTTTATATGGCATACTAGTTGATAGAAGCATATGCATTAGGTTGTATAAATGTTAGTTGCATCATGGCATGTAGTTGCATTTTAGGAAAATTTTTGTGAAAACATCTATTTGGGAAACTTTACAATTGTATATAAGGCCCTTGTAGATACCTTTTCTTCTTGAGACTCTGCTCATTAGAATACCTCTAAAACACCCTAGGATGTGTCATGCTAGTATCCTTTGACCCATAGACTAAGGTCTAGTCAAGAGTACCTTGTGATGTGATGACTCCTTGTCTACCGTTTATTTCAAGGTGACCCTTGAAACCATGCAACCATCTTCCACTTCTATCATTATTTTTGTCAACCAAAAGGGAATGGGCACAAAAATTATCAATTTGAGTTCAAGTATCAAAGTGAAAAACAAGAAGTTTGCACAATTTTGCAATAAAGAAAAGAGGAGTACAAAAATAAGAACTCTTATGCTTCAAATAAAAGCACCCTTGTTATAAATTGGGGTGACTTTGAAAATGTTCAAAAAATGCAAAAGTTTAAAATTGTCAAGCATCAAATTGCCAAACATCAAAGAAATGGCATAGAAAATTGTTCTCAAAAATGTCAAATGCCACAAGAAATTGGGGGGAATAACAAAACCAAAAGCAAACTCCCACTATGAAACTCAACAGTACATTGATCCCTTTTTTCATTGAACCCACTTTTGTGCATGGTAGAGAGGAGACGACCCTTCTTGTCTACGCAAGAGGGGGAATTCCGCGATCCTACAAGGTTTCTAACATTATAGGGAGTCTACTCTTGACAAAAGCATTTAGTAATTGAGGACGAAGGTACCCTAGCTTGAGACGAATTGGAGGTGATTTATTGGTATCCTCCTAGGCTTACTAATTTGAAGAAACCATATCTATAATGGAGTGTATACCTTTAGAATGCTTCCCTTCTAGATAATTTCCGCCACTTAGATAAGGAAAGTGGCTATTCTTTTGTAGATGCAACCATTACTTGTTTTGTGTGCTTAATGCTTAGATGTATCGCCATTTTGGCAAGTCCCACCTTGCCTTGCAAGAAGGCCTCCTACCTCATAGATGTCTTGTTGTGAGTTGAAGGGGCGGAGTGAGACCCGCTAATTGTCTCATATCGTCTATATTAGTAGGTTGGTATAAATAAAGGTTATAGTTTTAGTCACCTCTTTACTCGGGACGAGCAAAGGTTCGTTTTGGGGATGTTTGATGTGACTCATATTTTAGCACATTTAGTCCCCGAATTAACCTCGTTCCCATGCTTTCTAGCATATATTAGGGTCATCCCTTATCTTGAGTTTCACATTTTGCATATTCTTTGAGGTTTTGTGTCCTTGGTAGGAGAGGATCACTAACCTTGCATTTATGGAGCGAAATGGAGCTAAATGGATTACATCTAAGGACCAAGCATCCAAGAGAAGACCAACACTAGAGGCCTAATCAAATAAATGGGCAATGATGAAAAGATCCTGTGCCACGATCCGAGCGTCCCTGAGCATTATCCGAGCGTACTAGAGCACGATCCGGGCGTCCCGACTGCCAGCCCGAGCAAATCTTCTTGCACGAAAGGTCGTGCTTCAGGTGAGGACGAGCGGATCCTGGTGGGAGTTGCAAGCATGATCCGCGCATGTCCCTCAGGATTTGCAATCCATCAAGCTTCACTTAAGGTCTTAATAGTCATTTAAGCCCTTAGTAACCCTAATCCTTGTACTCAATTTTAGTATAAATACCCCATTGTACGACCTAGATAGACATCAATTCTCAATCAATTCTCAATCAACTCTTAATCAAGCTTTAATCAATCATTAATCATTTCTTAATTTAGTTGTAATACACTTCACAATATTAAAAACATCTTAATCATTCCTTAATTCTCTCAATTGTTCTTAGTTTTATTTGGGTAATTAGAAGATTATTTGGGTTTACTGGAGGATTGACAACCTTCTATCAATCATCAAGTACTTCTTTTATTCTTTGCTTTATTATTTGGATCATCTCCATAGGTATAATTCCTTTTTACCCTTGTTGAATTATTGTTAATCATATCATTTATTAATCATGTTTTGCTTTGTCAGTATGATTGACAACCTTATTAGCATGCTAAACTTGATCATGAGAGAGTAGTCCTTTAGCTAGGGTTAATGGGGAATTAGGGGAAAACAAGCATGGGAATTGATCTATGCTTAATCTAATATGTTTTCATAATTAATTTGCTTGCTCGTTGTGATTTCAACTTATGCACATGTGATGTTTGATGAAATGCGAGTCTATGAATCCTAGCATTTTTTACCCATCTCTTATCTTTTCAATAAGGCTTGTAAGATATAAACCAACTCGAGCCTCATTAGACCATGCATAGAGTTGAATAGGAGGAGACTAAGTCGACTTGTAGGTGTTGTACAGTCTAGACGACTCGGCTACGGGACCTAAATCTTCCTAGGGATTGTAAGATATACACTCACTCGATCCCATCACAACAATAAGTGCTTGCATCTATTTGAGAACATGTTTGTATAATCTATTTCCCTGAATCCCCTATGAACCCATGACACCCTAGTGCTTTTAATCAATTCTTTACAACCCCTTTATTTGCTTTACTTAATTTACATTCATCTTACTGATTAGTTTAGACCACATCTCATCTCAACCCAATTTGTGACACCCTAAGACATAGGTACTTGCAATTGAAAATCCTACATCAATACCCGTTCCTTGGGTTCCAACCTTTACTTACCTCTTTACTAAGAGTAGTTTGTGAAGTTATAAATATTGTTTTGGTTGGTAGCTTTTGACGATGAGTTTTAAACCGGACCACCATACTAGTGTGGGGATGAGAAATTCTAACTTAACTTTTAAAATCAAAAATGAAAAAATTTGAAAAATTACGAAAAACACAAAAATATGTTCTTTTATTTCACAAAAACAAAAACCATAAAAATTTGAAAAAAATTAAAAATCCAAAAGCATGTTCTTTCCTTTATAGTGTAGAATTGTATATTGTGTATATAATTGTGATTGTTTTGTGGGAAATAATCTGTATACTTCCCTTAAAATTGAAGGATTATAACGAATTTAATTAAGACGATCACAAGTCATAAATAAAATACATAAACAAAATAAAGGATTCAGAAATAACCTTCGGTCCTAGCAAATATGGCCTAAGAACAATATCAAAGTAGATATTCGCCTATCAGTTGCACCCAAGACGATATGAGATATGCCCTTCTAATTATGCTAGTGTTCCGGGTATGAATTCCGAAGCAGGTTTGTTTACCACGCTAGCTTTGTCGAATAATGCCTCTTCTAGCCTTGACTGCTCTCCTCGGCCTCTCCTGCGACAATGAGCAAACTGAGGGCTTGGCTTTGTGCCAAGCGTACTCACTCCGACGCTCAAGTCAGTGAACTTACTGTGATTAAGTAGTATGTAACTTGATTACGTGTATTGTAGAGAGATGAGAGAGATAATACCAATTTAAGTGGTTCTTAGGTTGGATTCTGGATCCCCTCCTCAATGAGGATTGAGGAGTATTTATAGACTTTCACCTTTTGTCACGTAGTGGCCAAGTGGGCCAAGTGGCACAGCAGGTGAAAAGACTGATCTACCCTCGGCCGAGGGACCCATGGCAGGCCGGCTGGCCTTGTTGACTCCATGCCGAGGGGTCTTGGATATGAGTACGCGGATATGTCTCCCTACCGGGCCGGTTGCCTAGCCGAGACCAGTGTGGCCGGCAGCCGAATGGCCGCATCGGCCGGGATGTCTAAGTCATTGGCTTCTTTGTGGATATCTTTGACCTCGTTCAATATGTTGACTTGGTCGGGCACGAGAATATGCCCCATCAATTTGCCCCAGCCGTAGTCTATGCCGTGGTATGGGCTCCGATGTATCTTTGAGTATATATTCTGTGCAAGTATTTTTTTGCAAAATTTCTGTATCGGCTTCTTCTGAAGCATCGGCGTGGTTCTTGTTAGGCCGTACCGTATCCCCCCTCCGCATGGATGTGTAATGGACATCAAAATGTGGAGGAGAAGGTCTTCTAGCTTGGCGGACCCAAGGTTGAGAGTGCCGGTGTATTTTTGATTGCCCCGGCGTGCTACCTAGCTTGGTTAGTCGTGTTGCCGGCGGAGAATAGATACTTTAGGAGTTTTGCTGAGGAAGGTGAATAGGCAAAGGGATATGAAGGGGCGTGTTGAAGACGCTTGTTCTTGTTGCTTTGATTGACATTCAACTGTTGCGTCGATTGACATTCCGTGTATGCATGCCTGACATGTGTCTCTTCGTTGATTGGCTGACGCTTCATGGGCTGCGTTTTGATTGGTCCTCCTTTATGGGCCTTTGCCTATAAATACCAGATCTTTGAAGTGAAATTGGTTAACAATTTCATTCATTCCAAAAATTTTCTTCTTTCCAAAATTCCAAGTCTTTCCCTCTCTTCCGATCTTCAGAATTTTTACGTCGGCGTAGCACTTTTCTTCAAGGTAAACTAAAAAACCTTTTCAACTTTTGTTTTGTTTAAGTAATTGTTGTGAACCATGTCTTCTACTGACGCCGGTCCCAGTACCCGTGCGCCGGGGGGTTCCCCGTCGCGTTTTGATGAGGAGGAGGCGGTAGCCGCAATTCCGTTAAGGTCGAGGGGCCCTAGGTCTCCTTCCCCTGAAGTTGACCGCAGAGTTCTGGAGGAGTGGGAGGATGATGACGATGATGAGGAAAGGAATCCTTCCGGTGCGGAGAGGGCGACAGTCTTGCATCATTACGATGCCTGTACCATCGGCCCCAATCGTGCTTGGACCGATGGGCTCGCCCGCTGCTCTGGCTCTGAATTTTTCGAAGAGCACTTCTTTTTTGGCAAGGGGTACAACATTGTCATCCCTAGAGAGGATCAGACCGTCTGTTGCCCTCCTCCGGGTCACATCGGCGTATATATGAGACACACCGGAGTATGGTCTCCGGTTTCCTCTCAATATTTACGTCTCTACCATAATACAAAGCGATGAACGTTGCGGTGGCGCGCAGCTTCACCCGTTTGCCGTTAGGACTATAGTCGGCTTTGTGTGGTCGTGCCGCTTTAGGGGGTGATCCCAACGGTAAATTTATTCCGCCGGATGCATTTCCTTCGAATGAATGTTCAAGGCGGCCGGGGTGGTATAGCGTCCCGATGAGCCAGGCTATCTCACCGTGTCTAAGCTCTCCTCCCGCAAGGGCCGGAAAGAACGGTGGGTGTATGTCGAGGTCCCAGATGATTTTGTGTTGCCTCGGTCCTTTGAGCATCGCGTCAACTTGCGGTGCGAGAGCAAAGGGGAGCGTGAGAAGATGATCCCCAAGGGCAAGAACAAGATGGACGCCGCGAATGTCTATCTTAATGAGGACGAGAAGCAGGCACTGAAGCTTTTCGAGGTCGATGATGATGGGGCGCCGAAGGTTTGGTTGCCCCCGACGCAAATCATTTTGATGGACGAGCCGCTTTGCTATGTCGGCCTCATACCGGCCCTAGCACAGGGTGAGTGGGGTCGGTGTGAGGCCCATTTCTGCTTTAATGTTTTTCGTTGTTTGTATCTTGACATGTCCCTTTGTCTAAGTTTCACTTCGTTTCTTTTACAGAGCACTTTGGTCCCGTTCTGTCTGAGCAATTCCTCGAGAAGATGGGGCTGGACAAAGACGGAAATGTTACGGAGAAGAATCCGAAGGTCGATGTGAATGACCGCCGTCCGTCGCCTACTGACCTCCTGAAGGGCTTGGACGAGACGGCGGCCCAGGCCAAGGTAGCTGCTGCCTTGCCTCGCCGGGTCCGAAAAGCCAAGTCTAAGGCGGCGACGGTGTCACCCTCGCTTCCGCCTCCACGAGGTGGTGAGGTCGTTGACATTGTCGATGGAGAGGATTCCGATGCTGAGGGATCTCCGCTTAGGCGTAAGAGGAAAAGATCTCCCCATGCCACCGGTGCTTCTGCTTCCGTCGCTCATGTTAATGCCAGCGCCGAGGAAACGGGTCAACCGGCCAAGAAGAGCAAACCCTCCGTCATGATCTAACTTGCGGCTCGTTTTAGCCGGCTCATTAGATATACCGATGACCGCTCTCTGGTATGTCCATGAACGTTGACGTGGACTCTTTGGTTGAATTTTTGTAGATCAACCGGCGCGATCTGTCCCGACATCGAGCGGCGAGTTGAGAAGAGGCCCATGCAGGCGGCGGGAAAAAATGTCGACTCCGTACTCGCGTCGATATCCAACGACCGGCTCATAGCGGAGGGTACAAAGCTGAGCAAGAAGATTGGGATTTGGTCCGATCTGGCCGGCTCTCGTATTAGGGAGCAGGAAAAGGCCTTGACCGAGACGGGACCGTTGATAGAGCAGCTGAGGCTCGATGTTGTTGCCGCAAATGGGGTGGCCGGGAAGGCTAAGCTTGACCTCCTTGCCGCACAAGCGCGGGTCGTGGAAATTGAGAAGCTGCTGTCGGCCGAGAAGGCCAAGGTAGAGGCTGCTGATTCTGCCACCGCCAAGTTGAAGGAGGAACGGGACAGGTACAAGGGCGGCTACGACGTTGTTGTCGCCCAAAGGGAGGAGTCGAAAAGGGCGTATCGGCTCCAAGCAGAGTCGCATAGGGAGACTAGTGCTATCCTTGCCCAAAGGGAGAAGGATATTGAGACACTTCAAAGCACGATTCTCCCTCGCATGTGTGCTCAGTATAGGGACCTAACCGAAGAAGCTTTCAGGGAGGTGATAGATGAGGTCTATCCGGATGGCTCCTTTCTGTGGACAAAATTTGACGAGCTGTTCGACGATAGGCTCGAGGCTAAAGAGAAGGCTGCGGCGGATAAGGCTGCCGAGGATGCGAGGGCCAAGAAGGAGGAGGAGGCGACCGCCGCAAAGGCGGCCCTTGCGAGAGAAGGCAATGAGGATGCTAAGGCAGCTAAGAAAGCTGCGGCGGATAAGGCAGCTGAGGATGCTAAGGCAGCTAAGAAAGCTGCGGCGGATAAGGCAGCTGAGGATGCTAAGGTTGCCAAGAAAGCCGAGGATGCTAAGGCTGCCCAGATTGCATCTAAGTCGCTCACCGAGGGTAACGCTGCTGATGGCGGTAAGGGCAAGCAGCAACAGGCATAGGGAGACGGGCGGTCGTCACCAGGCTCACCCGGCGTCTCGGATAGCTTCAGCCTATTCGGGGCCAACTATTAAGCCTTTTCTCCCTGCCATCCTTTTGGCGCTTCAAAGAACCAGTCCGTAACCTTTTGCTTTACTTTTCTTTGTATTTTGTAAGACCTTGGTAGGTAGAGTCTTGGCTTATCCCAAAGGGGACGGCCGTCGTCTGTATTTCTCCTTCTTGTAACCTCGTTATCTTTTCCTTAATGAGATGAGATTTTGCTTGCTTTGCCTCTGGCTTGGCCGAGGCCTTTTGATTTATTCCTTCACTTGTCTTCTTGCGTTAATTAATTGAGCGCTTTTCGTTTTACCTTTGGCTTTAGCCGAGGCGCTTAGAATGCGTATCTCAACCGTGTTTTAACGTCTTTAAGCTCGGTCTTAATTTGCCGAGAGCGGTTGCGTTAATTAATTGAGCGCTTTTTCGTTTTTACCTTCGGCTTGGCCGAGGCAGTTAGAATGCGTATCTCAACTGTGTTTAACGTCTTTAAGCTCGGTCTTAATTTGCCGAGAGCGGTTGCGTTAATTAATTGAGCGCTTTTTCGTTTTTACCTTCGGCTTGGCCGAGGCAGTTAGAATGCGTATCTCAACTGTGTTTAACGTCTTTAAGCTCGGTCTTAATTTGCCGAGAGCGGTCGCGTTTCACTCGTCTCTTCCCGGCCAGTTACCGGGGCAACGGAGTTTACGTGTTGACCGCCGTTGAACGTATGTTAGCATATCGGCTCGTCCCCCCGTCACTCCCGTTTAAGGCCGGGATGATCGAGGTTTTGGCTCTGTCTGCTGTGTACATATGTTAGTATGCCTTCTGATTGGGGTGGATTAACACTTTGATGAAAAACTTGGATGACTCCTCATTAGATATGAATATGCATTGGGGTGTCAACAATTGTTTTGGGCAACCCCGCTGTTATACAAAGTATTTTCTGAGATTGTCGGTGTTCCAATGGCTCATCAAAGGTACATCTCCCATGTCCGTCAGCCGGTATGTACCCGGCCTCATTTCTTCAACTACCTTGTAGGGACCCTCCCAGTTGGCCGTCAACTTGCCATGGATGTTTCCTTTGTTGGTGGCGGCTGACTTCCTTAGGACCAGATCTCCTACTTTTAAGTCCCTTTTGTGGACTCTTCGGTTGTAGGCCCTTTTCATTCGGCTCTGATATACTGCTAAGTTGAGGCGTGCCGTATCTCGGCTTTCTTCGACCAGGTCCAGGGAGGTTCTTAGGCCTTCCTCGTTTTCGTCTGGGTTAAAAGTGGCCGTTCTGAAGGTCGGCACCGTTGCTTCAATCGGCAGGACTGCTTCGGACCCGTAGACTAGGTGAAAAGGACTGTACCCCGTTGCTTCTTTCTCCGTGGTCCGGAGGGACCATAGAACGACGGGTAGCTCATCGGCCCATCTTCCCTTGAGGTCTTCAACTGTCTTCTTCAAGCCGTTGAGGATCGTTTTATTGGCTGCCTCCGCCTGTCCGTTGCTCTGGGGGTGGCAGACGGAGGAGTATGCGAATTTTATGCCGAGTTCTTCCAACCAGCTCATTATTGTGTCACTCCAAAATTCTCGGCCATGGTCGAACACCATGACTTGGGGTAACCCAAAACGAGTTATGACATTTTCCCAGATCACCTTTCTTACGGCCGCCGCAGCTTTCGCAGGCACTGCCACGGCCTCAACCCATTTGGTGAAGTAGTCGACGGCGACGATTAGGAACTTTCTTCCTCCGGATGCCGTCGGAAATGGCCCTAGTAGATCCATTCCCCACTGTGCAAAGGGAAGGGGATTAAGCACGTTGCGGTCTCGGGAAGGTGCGTGTATCACCGGAGCGTGCATCCGACGATTGTTGCATTTTCGGTTTTGTTTCGGAATCCTCAAGCATGGTGGGCCCGAAGTAGCCGGCTCGGAGAGCTTTGTGGGCTAGTGTTCTTGCCCCCATGTGATGACCACAGATGCCTTCGTGTATTTCTCGAAGATTAGCTCGCATCGGCTGGACCGACACATCTTAGGAGTGGCCTTGTTGCGGACCTCCTATATAACTCTCCTTCAAACACCAAGTACCTTGCTGCGATCCTCTTTATCTTTTGTGAGAGGTTGCGGTCCTCTGGTAATTCATTTGACAGTTTATACCCCTTTATCGGAGTCATCCATGTTGTCTCGGTTTCCACGTCGCACACCATGCCGATGGCTTCGTCAATGCTTTTAGCGTTCCCGATGTCCACCAAAGACGGTTCGGTGATATTCTTTATGGTTGAACCGCCACTTTGAGAGAGCGTCGGCCCGGTTGTTCTCAGACCTGGGTATGTGTCGCATTTTGAATGATTTCAATTTTGAGGTCTCGGCTTTTACCTTTTCCAGGTATCTTACCATCCCATCGTCCCGAGCTTCGTACTCTCCTTCGTATTGGTTAGTCACCAAGAGAGAGTCATTTTCAAAATGATGTGTTACGCCCGGCGGCTCGGCTAACTCAACTCCGGTTATCACTGCCTCATATTCGGATTCGTTGTTTGAGGTCGAGAAGGTAAATTTCAAAGCGTACTCGAACTCGTCCCGTTTGGGCTGATGATAAGGATGCCTCTCTGAGCCGTTCGTTGTGGAGGATCCATCGGTATATACCTCCCACATGCCGGGACACGATTCTTCCCGATACGTGCACTCGGCCAAGAAGTCTGCCAATACCGCCCTTTTATCGAAGGCCTTGGTTTGTATTGAATGCCGAAGCCGGATAGCTCCACTGCCCATTTGATAAGTCTGCCTGATTGTTCGAATTTTTCCAGTGTTTTCTCCAACGGCTGGTCGGTTAAGACCGTCATGGGATGTGCGTCGAAGTAGGGTTTCAACTTCCTTGCGGCAACAACCACGGCAAAGGCTGCTTTTTCAATCAGCGGGTAGTTTCTCTCGGCGGGCAACAGTGTATGGCTGATAAAGTATATTGGGTGTCTTTGCTTGTTTTCTTCTCTCGACGATTACGACGATCGACCGTGGCCGAGGTTACTTGCTAAATATAGATATAGCGTTTCCCCCGGGCGTCGGTGCGGACAGGGTCGGGAGAGTTTGCGAGATGGGCCTTCGATTGTTTGAAAGCCGTGCTCTCCTTCCTCCCCCAGAAGTCTTTATTCCCTTTTAGCACTTTGAAGAATGGGGTGCTCTTGTCGGCTGACCGAGAGATAAAACGGGCAAGGGCCGCCATCCTCCCGGTCAGTATCATAACCTCTTTGCGATTCCTTGGCTCCGGCAGGTCTAGAATTGCTTGGACTTTCTCTGGATTGGCATCAATTCCCCTGGCGCTAACAAGCACGCCGAGGAATTTGCCGGCCCGGACACCGAAGTTGCACTTTGTAGGGTTAAGCTTCATCTTGTATTTCCTTAGTGAACAAAATGTCTCGTGTAAATCGGCTAGGTGCTCGCCGTCGGACTTGCTTTTGACAATAGCATCGTCGACGTAAGCCTCAATGTTTCGCCCTTTTTGATTTTGGAACACTTTGTCCACCAGTCTTGTGTAAGTCGCGCCGGCGTTTTTCAAACCAAATGGCATCATCTTGTACATGTAGGTGCCGTGTATGGTGATGAATGCGCATTTAGGCATGTCTTCCTCTGCCATGAATACCTGATGGTATCCTGAAAAGGCGTCGAGCGGCTCGGATTGTGTAGCCCGGCCCGTTGCGTCTATTAAACTATCTATCCGAGGCAAGGGGTAGCAATCTTTCGGGCATGCTTTATTAAGTTGCGTAAAATCAACACACATCCTCCACCCTCCTGATGACTTTTTAACCATTACAACATTAGCTAGCCATTCAGGGTATGTACAAGGGATGATAAAGCCTGCATCTAACAACTTATCAACCTCGGCCTTGATGGCATCTTCCTTCTCGGCCGAGGAGTTTCTCATCCTCTGCTTCACAGGGCGAGCGCTGGGGAGTACGTTCAGCTTGTGAACGATGACCTCTCGGCTTACACCTGGCATCTCGGCGGCTGAGTATGCAAAGACGTCTTTGTTCCTTCTCAGCAGGTCTAGGAGATCGGCCCTGAATTTTGGTTCCAGGCCGACACCGACGATTCTGGCGTCCTGGACCAATCTCTATCTGTTCGGTCTCAACCCCTTCGACCATGGCGACGTGGTTGGTGCTCATCGGTTCGTCCTCCTGTCTTAAGGATGGGTTCTTCCCTTTTTCCTCTTTCTTTGCCACTTTGAAGGATTGCATGTTGCATCCTCTGGCCGATATTTGGACGTTGACCACCTCGTCTTTTTCGTTCTTTGAGACGAGTTTATGAACCTCCCCGCGGTCCGAGATATACATCAGTGTCAGGGCCCGGATGGACATTACAGCATCGACCTCACTCAGGGTGACACGGCCGATGAGAACGTTGTATGCGGATGAGCCGTCGATGACCACGAACTCGGACATCACATTCTTGGCCGCGTCGGACTGGCCGAACATCACTGGTAACTTGATAGACCCGAGGGGGACCAAGCCTGCCCCGGAGAAGCTGTACAATGGGTTGGTGCATGGGCTAAGGTCCGCAATTTTCGTGCCGAGCCCCGAAAAGCACTCCCCGAACATGATGTTCGTGTAAGCACCCGTGTCAATCAGGCATCTCATGACCAGGTGGTTAGCTATGTCTAAGTGGACTACGAGTGGGTCGCTATGTGGGGCGATGATTCCTTCGTAGTCCTCCTTCCCGATAGTTATGTTCGGGATGTTGGAAGCGCGGGCCGCTGTAGTGGGCACGAAGTTGACGGCCCGATCTGATCCGTTTAGGTGCCGTTTGTGTCCGCGAGCGATCCGCCGTTCGTTTCCCCCGATGACAACATGAATTGTCCCTATCCGTTCAAAGACGGATTTTTTATCCGAGCCGCCGGTGTTAGTCTTTTGACCTCCGGCAACATATTTGCCGAGGCTCCCCTTCCGGATCGCTCTTCAATGGCATTCTTCAAATGCCGATCGTTGGTTAGGTGACCGGTGTGGCCGTGGTACTCGCAAAGATGCAAAGCTCGTGTCACCGTCCCCCTAGGTTTGGGGGCCTTTCCCACTTCTCGCCCCTCGTTTACGCTCGGGGAGAAGACCTCGGCGGCCGATACAACCAGGGGGGTGTGATCCTTGTACTTCTTATGGTAGTACGGACCGAACTCCCCGTCGTCCGGGTTACGCTTCCTGGCGGGCCTGTCGGTCCGCGACCTATTATTGTCACGGCGCCCTTCATCCGGCTTATCCTCCCGGTGACTCTTTCTTTCTGAGTGCCCGGCCTCGCCGTGGCCTATCCATATTTTGTGATAGTCTTCGACCTTAATGGCTTGGTCGGCCAATTTCCTGGCGGACTCAAGGCTCGAGCCACCGCACTTGATGAGCTCGTTTTTCAAGTCCCCTCTGGGGAGGCCCTTCATCAGTGCGAAGGCCGCTAGTTCGCTGTTCAGCTCCCTAATCTGCTGAACCCTGGCATCGAACCTCTTCACATAGCTTCGGAGTGACTCGCCTCCCTCCTGCCTGATGGTCAGGAGATCCGATGTCTCGACGGCTCTCCTTTTATTGGTAGAGTATCTTGGGCCAAAAACGCGTCTCTTAGGTCGGAATAGGAGTATACCGACCCATCGGGCAGTCCCTTGTACCAGCTTTGCGCCATTCCAACCAAGGTCGTTGGGAAAACTCGGCACCAGACCTCGTCAGGTTGCTCCCATACCGACATGTGAGATTCGAAAGCCTCGGCATGATCGGTTGGGTCGCCCTCTCCTTTGTATGATATAGACGGTAGCTTTAGCTTTGGCGGCACCTGGGTCTCTAGGACGTAGGCGCTGAGGGGCTGTCTGACCACGTGTCTAATGACACGCGGCGATCGGCTCCTCGCATCCCTAGTCCGGCCCCTCTCCCCGTGGCGCGAAGGGCTTCTTCTCCGACTCGGTGAGTCGGACTCCTTCTTCGACTCGGTGAGTCGGACTCCTTCTCCGACTCGGTGAGTCGGACTCCTTCTCCGACTCGGTGAGTCGGACTCCTTCTTCGACTCGGTGAGTCGGACTCCTTCGCTCGTCCGGGGCATGCCTCGTGGGCGTCGCGGCGACATCGTCCTTCCGCGAGTGCGGGAAGGGCTTAGTTCTACCACCGACACTCTGGGCTCCCCCGGCGTCTTGGTAGGCTCGGCCTCTCTTAGTGCTTCGTTCGGTTTCTCGAGTCACCTTTTGGGCCCTAGCTTCCTGGACGGGTCCCGCCGCTCTTGTCGGTGTGACAAAGTGTGAGCCGCGCGCGACAATTAGGTCCAGGAGTCGTGCTTCACTTTCTTTGCATCAACCACACGCCCCATGACGGTGACACGGTCGGCGGGCGTGGCGTATCGGCATTATTGGCATCCCGAACTCCGGTTGAATTATCCGGCTGGTGGAGGGCCGCACAACTCTGCAATTGTGGACGGTATCTTCCGGGTGGAGGGGCTCTTCGATTCGAACACCTCTTGTTCTTTTGACATCCTCTTAGCTTGTTGGGTGGGTTTTTTTTTTTTTTTTTTTTTTTTTTTTTTTTTTTTTTTGAATGACTAGCTTCTAGTATCTACTCCCCACAGACGGCGCCAATTGTTCCGGGTATGAATTCCGAAGCAGGTTTGTTTACCACGCTAGCTTTGTCGAATAATGCCTCTTCTAGCCTTGACTGCTCTCCTCGGCCTCTCCTGCGACAATGAGCAAACTGAGGGCTTGGCTTTGTGCCAAGCGTACTCACTCCGACGCTCAAGTCAGTGAACTTACTGTGATTAAGTAGTATGTAACTTGATTACGTGTATTGTAGAGAGATGAGAGAGATAATACCAATTTAAGTGGTTCTTAGGTTGGATTCTGGATCCCCTCCTCAATGAGGATTGAGGAGTATTTATAGACTTTCACCTTTTGTCACGTAGTGGCCAAGTGGGCCAAGTGGCACAGCAGGTGAAAAGACTGATCTACCCTCGGCCGAGGGACCCATGGCAGGCCGGCTGGCCTTGTTGACTCCATGCCGAGGGGTCTTGGATATGAGTACGCGGATATGTCTCCCGGCTGGCTGGTTGCCTAGCCGAGACCCAGGCTGGCAGGCCGAATGGCTGCATCGGCTGGGATGTCTAAGTCATTGGCTTGCTGTGGATATCTTTGACCTCGTTCAATATGTTGACTTGGTCAGCGGGCACAGAATATGCCCCATCAGCTAGAAATCGATCCAAAATTTTATGTAAAACTTAGGTTTTTGTGTTTTTTTGATGAGAAGAGGCAAAAGAAATGAGTAGAAAAATTAAGTTAAAAATTCTATCCCTCATCACCCTATACAACCGAGTATATAGATGATTAGGGTAGATTTTCTTATTTTATTTTTCCGGCCCATATGCTAACCGAAATAAGAGAGGTCCATTTCTTTGTTTTCGGTTTTTACAAAAAATGTATAAAATGTATAAATTGTCATCTAGTGAGGATCGAACCCATGACCTCTTGGTTTGTGTACCCTCACTATTACCACTATGACACATTCTACTTGTTGATATTAACTATAACTGATTACATTTAATTACGAATTAACAGATTAATTCGTCCAAGCTAACATTACATACATTTAATTAAATATAACTTATTATATTTAATTTACGAATTGACAGTTAATTCGTCTCGACTAATATTATTTAATCTTCATTAAATAATTGTCTCATCAACACATTGACTAACTGTTTAGTCATATTAGGCATCAATATGATTATATTTCTATAACCACATTTCCCAAACACACTCTATAGGTGTGACCTTTAGGGACCAGTTGATCACCGCCATCTGTATGATAATAACGTCAAACTTTCTAGCAAGCCAACCGTTATTAGGTAAACGTTAATCAACTGATTAAATATACGAAGTATACCCTTGTGAACCTGTAAGAGATTTACAAATGTTATCACACTAATTTTGTGGAGGACACAAGCTCCAACATGTTTGTCCTCTTATCACATTGGATCGACTACGCCACATCCGAGGTATGAGGAATATGAAGACCGCATGGTATGATCTTTCCAATTTCCTTTTTCCTCTCTATGTTAATAACTATGTGGCTTTATTTTGGTTGATGCGTTTCAAACCAATGTGATCTGAGGAATTGCATGTAGTTTATATGGTATACTAGTTGATAGAAGCATTTGCATTAGGTTGTATATATGTTAGTTGCATCATGGCATGTAGTTGCATTTTAGGAAAATTTTGTGAAAACATCTATTTGGGAAGTTTCAAAAGTGTATATAAGGCGCTTGTAGATACTTTTACTTCTTGAGACTTTGCTCAATAGAATACTTCTAAAACACCCTAGGATGTGTCATGCTAGTATCCTTTGACCAATGGACTAAGGCCTAGTCAAGAGTACCTTGTGATGTGATGACTCTTTGGCTAACGTTTATTCCAAGGTGATCCTTGAAACCATGCAACCATCTTCCACTTCTATCATCATTTTTGTCAACAAAAAGGGAATGGGCACAAAAATCTCAATTGAGTTCAAGTACCAAAATGAAAATCAAGAAGTTTGCACGAATTTGAATCAAAGAAAAGAGGAGTATAAAAATAAGAATTCCTATGCTTCAATAAACGCACCCTTGTTAAAAATTGGGGTAACTTTGAAAAAGTTCAAAAAAAAATGCAATTGTTGAAAATTGCCAAACATCAAAGAAATGGCAAAAGAAATTGTTCTAAAAAATGTCAAATGCCACAAGAAATTGGGGGAAATTACGCGATCCTACAGTGTTTCTAACACCATAGGGAGCCTACTCTTGACAAAAGCATTTAGCAATTGAGGACAAAGGTACCCTAGCTTGACACAACTTAGAGGTGTTTTGTTGGTATCCTCCTAGGCTTAATAACTTGAAGAAACCATATCTATAATGGAGTGTGTACCCTTAGATTGCTTCCCTTCTAGATAATTTTCGTCACTTAGATGAGGAAAGTGTTAGGATTCATTTATCTCATTTGTTTACATATCCAATACATGAAAGTTTAATTTAGTCATAAAATTAAATCGGATCTTATGCATGCAAAACAATTACAAGTATAAGGAGAAAATCAATTCTTACATTGATGATTTCGGAATATGGGCACTAGTAAGTTAACCTTCTAACTAGTTCTTGAGCTTTCCAAAGGTGAAAGAAAAAGATTCAAGTGTAGAATCTCTCCCTAAGAGATGTACCAAGATAACCCCTTAATTATTTTAATTAATATGAGACTAGTATTTATTAAAACAAGCTTAAAATTTGACACAAAAATGGTGTTTTTGTTCTCTTGTATTTCGGTCAAGAGTGGGGATAATTAGTGAGTTTTATTTCTCTAAAAATATTTCATAAATGTAGAGAGATGGTTATTTTTCTAACACTAGAAAACATGTAGTGAAGTAGTGAATAATTATAAAGGAATCCCTTTGCTTACTCTAGGTAGAAAAACCGGGTGGGGTGGGATTTATAGGAGCCAATGCATGCAAAAGTTGCACTTCTCAAAAGCTATAGGGTTGCATGGCTATATACTAGAGTAATCATTGTGTTTTCAATTTAAAATAATCAAAACAATTTAAAACCCTAACCCTCCCCATTTTCGGTACACCCAACATAAAATGGAGTTCCATTTTATGTTTATCAATTATCAATTTTGTCTAATGTCACATGTTACATGACATGTGACAATATAATGTATTTTTAACATATTAAAAATCAACATATTAATAAAATATGTCATGTACAAAAATTAACTAGTGTTGGTGTAGCATAAAGAAGGAAGTTGTATATTTTGTAGTTGATGTTGTTAAAAGGCCATGGTCGTGCTTATAGTATTGTGATGCTTCAGAGTGTGAGAATATTTTATATAGTGTTGACAGTTGGAGGATGATGTTATGAGTCTGAGAAAACTTCGAGCACGAAGTTCCTTTTAAGGGTGGTAGAATGTAACATTCCGTTTGATGTTATGGGTATTTTGATATTGGATTGGCTCTGGATGATATATTACGGAGCTAGTTGGTAGTGTATGGAATTAGTGTTGAGAGAGATATAGTGGAGTTGATACGATATCGTGAGCCATGTTGCGGAGGTAGGAATAGTTATTGGAGTTGGTGTTACGAGTTCATGTTTGGGTTGGAGTTTTGTTTAGAGTTCTTAGTCACGTTGTTGTGTCTTGGTCGAGTTAGTATGTTTGTTTTTGAGTATGGGTTAACCTTCGGGGACGAAGTTCTTTTTAAGGAGGGAAGACTGTAATACTCCGTATTTATGAGTCTCTGGATACTCTATCGAGTAGGCCTTACTCTGTCGAGTAAGGGTGAGTTGCGTTTTATAGAAGTTTCTGACCTGTTGGGTACTCGATCGAGTAACGTGGGTCATCGATCGAGTAAGGGGGCACTCGATCGAGTACCTTAGCTACTCGATCGAGTAGCCGGTTTACGAGGGGTTATTTCTCGGGTTTTGTTAATAATGCGATTAGGTATATAATCTTTTCCGTCATTGTTCTTAAACACTTTTTCAAAACCTAATCACTGTCAAGAGAGAAAACAAAGTACGTTCTTCGCTTTAATCGCATTGTTAGCAAATCCCGGAGTTTGGAAGGTCGGATTTCACCTTTCGTGATACCGTTGAGATCCTTGCGTCGAGGGTAAGATTTATGTACCGTTTTTACAGTATTTCCTTTAAGTTGGTTAAACCCTAATATAGGGATTTGGGGGTTTTGTGTAGATTATGATTTCGTAGTGTTTATGTGTTTGTATGATAGGAGGAGGTTTTGTAGAAGAGGCTTTTTGATACAGCTGTTGATACCGTCTGATTATTGTGCTTTCCAGGTAGGATTTCCTACTCAGTATTAGTTCCATAATGAGATGATTGTTGATGTGTTGAGATTGATTGTTTAATATCATAATTGTATTGTGATGGCTGTGATTGTGATTGTTTGTCTCTGGTTCTCGAGATGTTTTCTCGGCTGAGTGGAGTCACTTGCGGGAGTGGCTTCACGCCCTAGTTTCGTCCTTCATGGAACCCGCCACGGATGGGGATGTGCACATTAATGGATAGGGTTATCGCTCATTATGAGGAGCGGGGATTTTGTGGGTACGGCTGCAGTCCCCCACTGGCAGGGCTGGTCCAGTGGACAGTCGGTGATTGAGATTGATGGGACTGGTGTGATTGTGTGTGTGTGACGGTGTAAGCTGTCTGTTTATCGTATTGTTGATGTATGTAAGTTGTGTGATTAGTACTGACCCCGGTTGTTGTTTTGTAAAACCTGCAGTGATCCATTCGGGGATGGTGAGCAGTAATTGAGCAGTAATTGAGCAGGTTTGAGTTGAGTACTGGGATAGCTGGGATGTGTCACCGTCTGATGATAGAAGTCTTCCGCTGTAGCTTTACTAGTTTTATAACATTTCAATTAACTCAGTAGACAGTTGGTTTTGAGAACATGTATCGTATTTTGGTATTTGGTTTCAGTTGTAACCTTTCACTAAAGTTATACTATTTAATGTTGTTTCGTTATTGTCTTATGATTATCATGCCTCGGGTAACCAAGACGGTAGTATCCTTATACCTGAGTGTTCCTGGTAAGGCACTTGGAGTATGGGGGTGTTACACATAGCCTCTCACTTGATCAATTTGCTCACATTTTCGCTCTTGTTGTACCAACCGACTATACCGACAAACCCGCTGATTTCGATGTGGACCTACTTTGGAAGGCTATTTCCGGGAGGGATTTTATCCACCAAAAACAGTGTTATACCTTCGCTATCCAACACCTGGTGATTCGGATCACCAAATGTTTCCCAGCCGGCACCATCAATAGGAGGTATGAACAAGATAGGTGTACTCTCATTGACTTAACATTCCTTGAGTCCTATCTAAATGTTCAGGGGACGAGGCGATACAACTTCAATACCCCCCTTGAGATGCTTACAAGGTTCTATGACTTCTCTCAAGGGAGCACCCAACTCAAGAACTTCGTGATGGGAGGTCTAATAACTATTTTGGCTAACTTTCTTTGCCCGGGGTTCAACTCCCGTGAGACTTATGCTCCTCTTGAGGGGAGTACTTTGATTAATGAGGACGCCGTCTTCAACCACCACCGGTGGTGTGCCTACACTGAAGGCGGAAGTGTAGAGTGGTTCACAAAAGGGTGCCCCTCCATCATTCTTTCGGGGTGGAATATATCGGATACCGACCCACGGTTAAGCTCGTATTCGCCTAGGCCGAGCTACCTCCTTGACATCCAAATCATCTGCAATCCCCCTCAAAGGGAAGAGGCACCCCTCCAACAACAAATACCTCGCGGGATACCGGCAAGGCCTATTCCCCCACCTTCCTATGTGCCTATCCTACCATACCCTACTCCTTATACACAATTCTGACCGTAAATCCCCAATACCCCGGGCATTAATGACCTGATGAGCCTTATGAATAGAGTTGACCTCGGGGTACATGAAGGGAGGGTCGACAACTACTTGGCCCTTTATCCCGAGTTCTATCAAATGGCACAACAAGGGTATATCGACCCTAATGGCCCTCAGCCCTCTTGGGCCCAACCACACCTCTTGTTCCCTAATCAAGGGGACCAAGCCTGGAATCTTGGTGGCCAAGGTGGAGGGCATTCTAGCCAAGAAGGAGGGTATGACCAAGGAGGAAATTCTCACCGGTATGGCTATCCTCAAAATGATGATGACGAGTGAAAGATGCTTACTTCATCACCTCCATTTGTATGATACTTTTCTCTCCCTCTCTCTTTTGTATATACATTGCATTTAGTTCAGCTTTCACTTGCATTTGTGTTATATTTCATATTGCATTTACATTAGTTAGTTCATATAGTATAGTTGCATTGTAATATATCTCACGTGATTCATATAGATAGTTGCATATAGACTAGAATTCATGCATAGTCACTAATAGCCAATCCTATTCTTTTCTACACTAGAAATGGTGTTTAAATCGGTTTGGGGAGGTTTGATCATAGGTGACCATAGTTTACTAGAAATCATGCATCATATAATATAGTTTAAATTGCATTCGTTTGTTATATATGTCATATAGAATTGTATTTAGTTAGAGCATGCATTAATTCATATCATATCATTGCATTTGTACTTCAATTTCCATAAAATCAAAAAATCCAAAAACATGTTTTCCTTTTTATTCCTACTCCTACATGTACATTGAGGACAATGTCCAAAATAAAGTGGGGGATGGGAATTTATATTCCAAAATACATAAAAATTGAACATTTTCGAAAAATCCCAAAAATATGTTCTTTAATTTCATAAAATCAAAAACCATAAAAATTTGAAAAATCAAAAAATCCAAAAACATGTTCATTTCCTTTGTAGTGTAGTCTTGTATATATTGTTTGTATATATTGTTTATTCATCCTTGTTCACATTGATCGACTACGCCACATCCGAGACATGAGGATATTGAAGACCGCATGGTATGATCTTTCCAATCTCTTTTTTCCCCTTTATGTTAATGACTATGTGGCTTTATTTTGATTGATGCGGTAAAAACAATGTGAAATTAGGATTGCATTTAGAGTATTTGGCATACTAGTCGCTAGAATCATATGCATTAGGATGTATATATGTTAGTTGCATCATGGCATGTAGTTTGCATGTTAGAGATTTTGCGAAACCGTCTACTTGGGAAGCTTAACAAGTGTATATAGGCCCTAGTAGATGCTTTTTCTTCTTAAAACTTTGCTTGTTAGAATACTTGTAAAACACCGTAGGATGTGTCATGCTAGTAACCTTTGACCCATGGATTGAGGCCTAGTCAAGAGTACCTTATGGTGTGATAACTCCTTGGCTACCGTTTATTCCAAGGTGACCCTTGAAACCATGCATCTATCATCCATGTTCTACCACATTTTGTCATCAAAGGGAATGAGCACAAAAAGACATTGTTCAAAAATTTGAGTTCAAGAAATAAAATAAAAAGTGAAAAAGTTTGCAAAATGCAACAAAAGAAAAGAGGAGTAACAAAAATGAAAACTCCTATGCTTCAAAAATAAGGCACCCTCATTACTAAATGGGGCGACTTTGAAAATGTTCAAAAAAAATGAAAAAAGTTAAAAAGTTGTCAAGTATTGAAATGCCAAAAATCAAAAAGAAATGGCAAAAGAATGTGTTCTCAAATGTTATATGCCACAAGAAATTGGGGGGAAAAACAAACAACAAAAGCAAACTCCCAAATGAAACTCAAATTCTATCGATCTCTTTATCCATCGTATCCATTTTTGTACATGGTAGAGAGGGGACGACCCTTCTTCTTGTCTAGACAAGAGGGCGAATTCTGCGATCCTCCAGTGTTTCTAACACCATAGGGAGTCTACTCTTGCCAAAAGCATTTAACGATTGAGGACAAAGGTACCCTAGCTTGACACAATTTGGAGGTGATTTATTGGTATCCTTCTAGGCTTAGTAGTTTGAAGAAATTGTATCTATGAAGGAGTGTGTACCCTTGAATTGCTTCCCCTTTAGATAATTTCCGCCACTTAGATGAGGAAAGTGGCTATTCTTTTGTAGATGCATCATTACTTGTTTTGTGTGCTTTAATGTTTGGATGTGTCGCCATTTTGGCAAAACCCACCTTGCCTTTCAAGAAGGCATCCTACCTCATGGTTGTCTTGTTGTGAGTTGAAGGGGCGGAGTGAGACCCGCTAATTGTCTCATATCGGCTGTATTAGCAGGTTAGTTTAAATAAAGGTCTAGTTTTAGTCACCTCTTTACTCGGGACGAGTAAAGGTTCGGTTTGGGGGTATTTGATGTGAACATTATTTGCGCACATTTAGTCCTCTAATTGAGCCCATTTTGCATACTATTATAACATTCCATAGCCATTTTATCCGTCAAATGCTTTCTATTTTGCTTTCCTAGTGCATTTTATATGTTTTGTAGGAAAGGAGATAATAAGGCGGAAATTCCCGTCTTTCGTGCATATTTGGAAGCTTTTTGATGATATTGGATGGACGAGTATTGAAGGAGAGGCAAGAACTAAAGACTAATTTCACAAGAATAAGAAGAAAGTGAAGAAAAGGATTCTGAAGCAGAATCCGAGCGTCCAAACCTTGAAGACGCTCGGATTCCCTTGTAACAATCCGAGTGGATTTACCCAAAGACGCTCGGCCACCCCTGCAAGAATCCGAGCGGATTCCCCTCCTGGACGAGCGGATCGTGGCGTCTTCAGCTGAGATGCTCATCTCTCCGAAAAGACTAGAAATTCCCTGCTTAGAACTCACAAATGTTAATTTCTAATTTAGCCTTAGTTAACCTAAATAAGCTCTACTATATATACCCCACTTGTAAATAATCAAAGCATGAAGGTTTTAGAGTAGAGAGCCTCCACATTAGAAATTCCTCTTAGGTTAGATTAGGAATAGAATAGAATAGATTACTCTTTAATCTTTCCACAAATTTCACATTAATCTCTCCTTAATTATTGTTCAAGTTTGTTACTTTTGGGTAATTGAAGATTATTGGGTTATTATTGGAGGATTGACAACCCTCCATCAATCAATCAAGTTTCTTCTATTATTCTTTGCATTATTATTTGGAATCTCCATAGGTATAATTCTCTTAATCCTTGTTTTAATTATTGTTAATCTTTCTTACTTGTTCATCATGTTTTACCTTGTTAATATGATTGACAACCTTGTTAGCCTGTTAAACTTGATGATGAGTGAGTAGTCTCTTAGCTCGGATTAGTGGGTAATTAGGGAAACCAACATGGGGATTGATTCATGCTTAATCTAATGTGTTTTCATAATCAAATTGCTTGCTTTTTGTGATGTCAACTTTATGCACATGTTATGTTTGATGAAATGCTAAGCCTATGAATCCTTGCATTTACAACCATTCTCTTATCTACTCAATAGGACTTGTAAGATATAAACCAACTCAAGTCTTGTTAGACCATGCATCGAAGTTGAATAGGAGGAAATTAAGTCGACTTGTAGGTGTTGTACAATCTAATCGATTCGGCTCTGGGACCGAACTCTTCCTATGAACCGTAAGACATAAACCAACTCGGTTCCTTTACAATATTAATTGCTTGCAACTTTTTAAACATGTTTGTATGATCAACACCATGAATCCCCTATGACCCCATGACATCCTAGTGCTTTTAAGTCATTTGTTTACATTTCTTAGTGCATTGTTTGCTTTACTTTGTTACTTTCATTATTTAGAATACAACTACAAACCCCATAAAATTATGACACTAGCATAAATTGAGATAGATAGACTTAGAACCCAAAGCACACCGTCCCATGAATCGACCTCCACTTCCCGCTAACTAGTTGTTTGTTGAGTATTATAAATGTGTTTGATTGGATGTGACCCGATGACATCTTGTCCCATCAGAAATCTTAAGTAAAAGTCAAGGAGTTGAATGATATGTTTCAGTCATGTAATAAACTTTTCTCGATTTGTCCAGTAGTTTTGTTTATACATGAAGTTTAGTGGGAGTAGGGTGGTATTATTAGTATTATATGTGAATGACATATTGATCACTGTGGGTGATGAATGAATTAGGAGAAGAATAATACATCTCTAAGATATCCAGTTCGATGGATATCAGCATAAAGTTAATATTCTTATGTTAATAAGAATCTTGACAAGTTCAAAAGTATTGAACATGAAGAAATTGAATCCATTTGCTTCCGCTGCGGGATTAATTCATTACGCTAAGATGTCTTACCATTCTTAAACCTCGTTTACTTAGAGTATGACGAGATGTTACAAATCGAATCTTTGAGAGAAGGCTCTATATAGCCACATAGTTCATTAGTTAGTACTAAAGATATGAAGCTAAGCATTTAGAAATGAGATGGATTTATGTGCAAGGATTACACAAACACCATATTCTAAACACATAAGGATGGTTAGAGAACCATCTTGGCTATATTATTTAAGGAGGATATCTGCTAGAAACGTCCTAGGCAGTTGAACAATGAGATATACACAATGGAATTGAGTACACTTGCAATAATGAGATAAGCAAGAAGGAAGGGATGATATTATGATTCGGTTTTGTGAATTGGAGGAACTATTGTAGTTCATTCCAATAACCGAAGGTCCTATCCCTACTCACTATGAGAAAAGTGGAAGCTATTCTAAGGCAAGAGAGCCTACGTCTAGATTGGATCTAGACACGTACTCAAAAGTTTTATAATAAAGATTATACATAACAAAGGGAAAAAGTATATAGTAAGGTTAGGAAAGTGAAAAGTGTTGCTACGACTTACTAAACAAAGCCTTCTCATAGGCTTAGCATGATAAGTCATGTCATTTCAATTGAATTGAGATGATCAACTATATACAAAATTAAGAATGAATTATAGATTATGTAGTAATTGATATTGTATCAATTTTACATATGTGATAATGCATTCATCGTTTGAGTTTTATATTAAACTCTTTTATTACTTTGTTACATCCAAATAGGTTGTAAGGACAACGTTGAACCCTATTAACTGAACTGGATTAACATAGTATTGGCCCATAGTTACTTACATGAGGTGACATCTCCAAGTAACTAGAGTGCGAGTCGATTGATGGCTAGTTGAAGTGCCATAGTGTCATAAGGGATGACCAGTCGATCACATAGGCAGACTGTATGGGACACTCTGTTGGCCAGTGACCGCTTAAAGAGTTCTAGCAAAATTTATATAGCCTGGTCGTGGCGAGAGCTACTATAGTATTCTTTTGAGTCAATTCTTTAACTAGAGACTGTAACGCCCAAGGTGGCATAGTTTCTGAGTGACTTTGATTTTTGCTCTACGACTTTCGTAACTGAGGTCAAATGGGCATCTTTTGGGTGATGATGAGTTGTGGCTATTCGAAGGGAACAATGCGATAGGAATTGTCCACCCCTTGTCAGGGTTCACTACTACAAATCCATGAAACTACAACGCGCCTTTAACAACGCTTATTCACGAAAATCACCATAGACGTTGTAGAACGTATGGCGCGAATGTTACTAAAATTATTTACAACGGTTATGGTTATATAACCGTTGTTATAAGTTTTAACAACGGGTCAAACATGCACAACCGTTGTTAATAATTATTTGGCGCATAATTGGCGCAAAGTTAGTGAAAAGTAAGCACAACGGTTATTTTTTAAACCCGTTGTTAAAACCTTTTTAACAACGGTTTTTGTTTTACAACCGTTGTTAAACGTTTTAACAACGGTTTTTTATTAACAACCGTTGTCAATACTTTCCATACTATAAACCACACAAACACAGATCAGCTACAACCACAAAACACAAACCTTAACACAAACACAAACATAAACACAGACAAACACAAACACAATTAAACACACACTTTCTCGTCGTCGCTTTCTCTCTTTCTCATCGTCGCTTTATCATCTCGCCGTCACTGTTGGTTTCATCGTCTCTTACTTTCTCTAATTATCAGGTAAATCTCGCCGTCACTGTTGGTTTCATCGTCTTTCATCGTCATTATTTTCTTTTTCGAATTATTTCATTTGCATGTATGTGTTTTTATCGATCATTATGTTATTTCTCTAAGTATTATTCGCTTAATTATCTAGTAAAACAAATTAAATAAAATAAAACAAAGAAGAAGCAAGATGATAGAGAGGAATGCATGATCAACTTAATTAATTAATTAATATATATATATATATATATATATATATATATATATATATATATATATATATATATTACATAAATTAAAAAAAGAATTACATTAATAAAAATACAATTCTTATATTTTCATAGAGAGTCTTATTCTCTTCTATGATATCCGTCCTCTCCTCCTTAGCTATTTGGAGGTTCCGTTCAGCAGTTGCTATATCGTCATGTAGCTGCAACAGCTGCTACTCTGTCATGCCATCTTTTTTGTCGTCCTTGAGTGCGGATCGAGCATCCACAAGGTAGCTCCTGAAACTGTCCTCAATGTGGAGCAACCGGCGGATGAAACTGTTGTTGTTCTCGATCATAGTAAGAGTCTTAAGGATGATATCATTCATTTTGTTGATGAAGTTTGGAGTTTGTTTGAAAGATTAAATAGGGTTTGGAGTTTGTTTTAATTTAGCAGTTAGGGTTTGGAGATAGTGAGATAATGGAATGGTGGTTGAGATAATGCATGTATTTATATTAAGTAATGTGTGGTTTGAGTTGTTTTTTAATTAATATATGTTTAGGAAGTTGTGCCGTAATCATCATCATATCTCTCTCTGCTGCTTCAAATCTTATTATAACCCTTCTCATTCCATATTGTCCATTCATATGCACAGGGATGGCAGTAATAATGCATGCATCGGAATTATAACGGGCCGTAATTATGCATGCATCTAGTAATATTTAATTTTTTTTTTTTTTTTTTTTAAAAACAAACAACAACGGTTATTGAGAAATAACCCGTTGGCTTTAGTTATAACAACGATTTTATATATTACAACCGTTGTTATAACTTTTCCACCAAAATTGAGTCACACTTTCCACAACGGGTTTTTATACTTAAAACCGTTGTTAATAGTTTTAACAACGGGTTCCTTGAGAAAACCAACCGTTGTTAAAACCTTCTACAACGGACGCTTTAACAACGTCTGCTTTTTAATATAACAACGGTATTTAACCGTTGTTATAGCTTGTATCTGTAGTAGTGGTTATTTAAAATCTCAAGGCCACTCGAGGAGTAGTGAATTGAAAATGCATGGCCACGCTCGGAAGGTATCTACGGTAGATAAATCCAATCAGACAGTTACTCTCCAGATCGAGGACACAACTCAAGAAGATATGATCAAATGCAAGTACGACCTGCAAGACACCTTGCATTGAGTAGCAGATAGTAATTGGACAAGTGAATTGGTGACGCACACTTGTCTCGGACAAGTGGGAGATTATTGGAGTAAGTGTCCTCAACAATAGTGCGATCACATTAATAAATCTCATATAAGAATACAAAAGGGATTTCAATATATAGTCAACTGATCAACATTAATCCGTAATGATTGGCTAACTAGAGTTTGACATTACTGTCGTTTGACGGTGGTGATCATTTGATCCCTTAAGGTCACACCTATATGACAATTCCCTTAACTGATAAGTTAATTGATTGTATGTCGATACAGATTAATTAAACCCTTGAATAGAACAAATTTTATCAATGAGTGAGAGTTATATATCTTATTGTAATTTGATTAAATAAGATTCAATTTGGTAATTAATATGTTATATTACTAAAATTGATTAATGTTTATGAAACATTTGAGATAAGAGTAATTAGTTAATCATAATTGCAAAATGTTGTAGATTATATTGACTAGACTTAAAATAACCCATTCTATATACATGTAATTGTGAATTACTAGTCAATTTGATAAATGTAATTTATTTGATATAAAATGATATTTAATTTGTTAAATATGCATTATAATATCAAATATGTTATATATAACATGACCTACCAAATTAAAAATGACAAATTACACAGATAAAATGGAGGTCCATTTTATGTATGAAAACTGGTTGGATTAGCAGTTAGTGGGTGATGATTTTGTCATTAGTTTATTGTATGCTTAGGACATCATCATTACACCATAAGCATGCCTTAAAACCCTAGGACCTACTCTAACTTATAGGTAAGAACAAAGGGAGCTTTGAGAAGAGAAATTAGCCTTTCCCATGAGTAGTAAAAACCGGTCCCCCCCCCCCCCATAAAGTTGAGAATAAGTTCTCATCTTTATGATAATAATTCTCATGTTTTTGTGAAAAACATCTACTTTATCTCTCTACATAAAAATTGTTTTATACATAAAAAATTGTTCATAAATCCTAATATTCACATAAGATTACTATGGTAGTAATCAAACTAATATTATAATTAATATTTTAGGTTAACTAATTTTATTACCTAGTTAGTAATATGACTAGTGTTATGGGAATGTCTTGGGTGCATCACTAAGGAGGCATTCTACACTTGAATGCTTGAAGGTTCTTCGAGGATCATCCAAAATGGCATTAGCTCATGATCTAGATTTGGAAGAAGTCCAAATCTAGTGCCCTAAATCCGTCACAAATGTATGTAAGAAAATCGTTTTCTCCTTATTTTTGATTAAAAACATCTTGCATGTAACTAGATCCACTAGTATATAAATTATGAGTAATTTATAAAATGATTAGATGAGTCTAATAGGTATATATGAACCCAACACCTACTACGCCCAATATCCACCCCTATACCATCTTTCTAGGCAAGGACTCGTTGATCCTTCGAGTTCTTTGCCAAATTGGGTGGATAAGAAATTATTCTTTCCTAATGCTTCTCAAGATAAAGAAAGGGATGATCGGGAAACAAGGAGAGAGGAGGATGTTGATGATGAGAGCGAGGAAGGTAGTGGGTCTTGACATGAAGATGATGATGAAGAGCAAAGTTCTAGTTCTAGTGAAGAAGTTGTTGGTGAAACCTCCGGTTCTATGGAGGTAGATGATGATGATGTCGCGATGAGCGACAATTGATTGTTGACAAAGCACAAAGGAGGACATCACAAATGCGGGGTTGATGACTTATGCTAGTATTGACCTATTCCATTGTGAGTATCCTACCCCTCCTTTAACTTTGTTGTTTTTATCTCTTGATTACATTGATAACATGACTTGTACAATTTTTTTAACATCTAGTTTAAAGCATCTTTATCGTCAATTCGGACACCTCGGCAACATTGAGGTGCCTATCTTTTTGCTCCCACTACAAAGAATCCAAAATGATAAATTTCATTCATGCATTGCATTTCATGCCTTGTGAATGAACTTCCTCCTTTTTGCACTAGAAATAGTGTTTTGTCCGGTTTGGGATGTTCACTCATAGGGAATGCGAGTTAATTTAAATTAGCTCTCTGAACAATAGAAAACATGTATCATTGTAGATACCCATATCTGTCGATATTGGTATTTATAAAAATCCCGTCAAAACACCCGATGATAATAGGACAACATGTACTCTTAGTTGGCATTTTCATTATTTGGGCTCATTTTACGATGTAGTATGGGCGTTGTCGATGAAATATTTTATTAATTTAAATGATATTTAAATTAATGTTTTTTTTAAATGAATTCACTTTATTTGTTTTGATTTGAATTTATTTTCTTAAATTTATTTTATTGAAAATAAAATAGATATTTGATTCGAAAAATCATTGTTAAGTTACTTGATTCGAAAAATCAATTTAAATTGTCTTATTAATCGTATATGAAAAAATCGATTTTTACGACGGTTTTATACATGATTTTAAACTTGATTTTAACTCGGTTTTGGGTACGATTTTCGATGCAAATTCGTCAAAAACTTCGAGCCATATCCCGACCTTTACCAAGACCCAAGTTCAAGCCACACACTCACCAATTCACGTCCAAAACAGTCCCCCAACACAGCCTAACTCTTTCCGAACCCGTGTTCAACGTAGTCGGTTTGTTTTGCTCCGAACATGGTCCAAACCCGCAACCCATTACCACCAACCCATACTCCACACTACCCACCATACCCAGGTCCAAACCCACCATGAAACCCATCCTTAAAACCCGTGTATAACCCATCTAAAACAGGCTCCAAACAACACGACACAAACAGCCCATGTTTTCGTTCAGCTCAAACCGGAGTCCAAAACCCGCTCCAAACACCACTTATACCCGTGCCCATTAACCCTAAACCATACCCTAGTATTCTATCTATATTAGCCTAGCTTAAACACCAAGAAAACCCCTCATACAAACCCTAAAACCCCACGAAAAAGCTGATGGACAGCAGCTATGCAAAATAGAACCCGTCGGCCTCTCCCCTCTTAAACCCTATCTTAACTCCCTATAAATACTTCCCCTATGCCATACATTCATGCCTCTAAGCTCTCAACATATCTTAATGCCGTTAACAAGCCTCAACCTCCATAAACGAATATTAATTGCCTCTCAAAACCCTCGACAAAACCGACATACAAAACTGAGAATCAGTTTGTGTGTCCTCCTTTCAACCCTTTGTTCAACCATCAAAACTCCATTAAAACTCGAGTTTCTTGCTCATAATTAACCATATAACATAAATCTACACCTTTGACAAAGATTCACGAGCCAAGTTGACCTTGAGAGCACACGAATTCCTTCGAAAACAGAGTATCATACACTGTGTTTTCGCGGCTTTTCCTGTCTATCCAGTTCAGTTTGTGCTCGTTTTTCGTGACCAATACCTTAGAACAAGCTTGTTTTGTTTTAAGATATCTGTTCTACTCTCTTTCTAGTTTTCAAATCTAATTTTTTTTTGAGAAACGAGTGAGAAATTGCAGTTTTAATGTTGTTGTCCAGGTTTACCAAAAAACGTTTTGTTGCTTTGTTGCTTCGTCGACGACGGCCCCTCGAGATAAAATCTATGATCGATTACGACCCAAGACGGTGTCAAAGATACATTTAGGTTGAGGGTGCATAAAAATCTCTCCTTTCTTCGTTTTAATTCCTTCTTTTAATTATGTTTATTACATCGTATTAATTATTATCGTATAAATGATTAATTATGAAATAATTAGTATAGACACAAGTATGAGTTAAAGTACTAATTTGAATACCCGCGTTGACTTGAGTTGGGGAAAGAAAGCCGCTAGATTGGTCGGTCGTTTCCCCTTCTCATTTACATATCCTCGTATTCAGATTCAGACATAACTAAACTAACTAATTTGTTTTAATAAACGATGTTTATTGTACCTTGTTGTTGAATGAAGGAGAACGGGATTAGTATTATGGATGTGCCGATGGATGGCCTTTGTATGGTGGATTTGTCTTCTGTTAGGATAAGAATTATTCTATGTTTATCGCATGATGAATTTAACATGTTTGATTGATTTAATTAATTTGAGCATGATGATTGAATTTATGAACTACACTTGTCTTAATTTGTTAAAGTTTATGTCTTTGATTATTAAAGCATGTTAATTTGATTATTTTATCATGTTTTATTTAATTAATTCACATGTTTGTTAATCTATCTTATGCTAAAGAGTAAGAATATCTCTTTCCTTCCTCTCTTTGTTTGTTTCTTGCTAGAATAGCTAAATGAACTTCATATGCTAAAATAATTTGATGAGTTAAATGCATTAAATCGATATAAAATGAAATCCACATGTTAGGGTTTTAAAAATTGAGTGCATACTCGCATGAGATACATATCCAAAATAGCCATCGTTTTATTTAGTAGAGACCATTATAGTTACGGGCGGGGTTGGGTGTTAATTAATGAAATTAAAATAAACTTCCCAACACGTAATATCACAAGGACTTAAAATCTCTATAATTTGGTTTCTAAATTCCATTTGAAAATTTAGTGGCGACTCTTTCAAAATCAAAAGTGTTTAATAAAGTGGATGTAAATCCCCTTGTCCACAATCATATAGTTTAGTCTAGTTTGCATCACTTGTATATATTTATCACAAGTAAATATTTCACATATAGTTTGCATCTAGTATAGATTCATGCATCATTCATATCATTCATTTGCATAGTTCCCTATTGTTTTGTCCATTGGGACCAATGTCCATTCTAAGTGTGGAGATGGGGAATTCTAACAATATCTAACTCAAAAATTCAACAAAAAATGATAAAAATTTGAAAAATTTTAAAAATCCAAAAACATGTTCTTCCCTTTTGTTGTGTAGAAATGTATATATTTGTTTGTTTGTGTTCACTCCTATCACTTGGAACCGACTACGCCACATTCGAGGCATGAAGAATATGAAGACCGCATGGTATGATCTTTACAAATCTCCCTTTTCCTTTTGTATGTTAATGACAATGTGGGTTCTTTTTGTTTGATGCATTACAAACCAATGTGATTATAGGAGTTGCATTTAGATTATATGGCATACTAGTGATAGTAGCATATGCATTAGGTTGTATATATGTTAGTTGCATCATGGCATGTAGTTGCATATTAGGAAAATTTTTGTGAAAGTGTCTAGTTGGGAAGCTTCGCAAGTGTATATAGGCCCTTGTAGATAATTTTTCTCCTTGAGACTTTGTTTGCTAGAATACCCTCAAGACACCCTAGGATGTGTCATACTAATATCTTTTAACCCATGGACTAAGTGTAACACCCCCATACTCCAAGTGCCTTACCAGGACCACTCAGGTATGAAGACATTACCATCTCGGTTACCCGAGGCAATGATAATCAAATAAACAATGAAGAAACAACGTTTAAATATAAAAACTTAACGAAGAGTTACAATTCTCAAAACCAAACCAAAAGTGTAATACATGTTCTCAAACAGACTGTTCTAGCTGAAATGTAAATAAACTAATAAGCTACAGCGGAAGACTCCTATCATCATGTCGTGGCCATCCCAGCTATCCCAGTACTCATCTCATACCTGCTCAATATCTGCTCACCATCCCCAAATGGATCACCGCAGGTTTACAAAACAACACCGGGGTCAGTACTAATCACACAACTCAATATATATTAACAATAAGATAAACAGACAGCTTAACTGTCATACACACACAATCACGCCAAATCCAATCATCTCAATCACTGACTGTCCACTGGACCAGCCCTGCCAGTGGGGGACCGCAGCCGTACCCACCAAATCCCCGCTCCACATAGTGAGCGATAACCCTGTCCATTAATGTGCACATCCCTTCTGTGGCGGGTTCCACAGAAGGCGAAACTAGGGCGTGAAGCCACTCCCGCAAGTGACCTCACTCAGCCGAGGCCACGCCTCGCGAACCATAGACAACGATCACAATCACAATCACAATCACAATACAATTACTATATCAAACAACCAATCACAACACATCAACAATCATCCCATTATGGGACTAATACTGAGTAGGAAATCCTACCTGGAAAGCACACTGTCAGACGGTCTCTACTGCTGTATCAAAAGCTTCCTCTATGAACCCTCCTCCTATCATACGACATATAAATGCTACCAAATCACATACTATTCAAAAACCCCCAAATCCCTATATTAGGGTTTAACCAAAATAAAGGAAAGACAATAAAAAGGGTACATAGATCTTACCCTCGACGCAAGGAACTCAACGGTATAACCAACGACGAGAACTGACCTTCCAAACTCCGGGGATTGCTAATAATGTGAGTAGGATGAAGAACTTGCTTGCTTTCTCTCTTAAACAGTAATTTAGGTTTTGCAAAAGTGATTTAGAATAATGACGACAAAGCTTATATACCTTAATCGCATAATTAACAAAACCTGAGAAAACTCCCCGTAAAACCGGCTACTCGATCGAGTGCCCCCTTACTCGATCGAGTACCCTAGTTACTCGATCGAGTACCCAACAGGTCAGAAACTTTTCTAAAACGCAACTTACCCTTACTCGACAGAGTACGGCCTACTCGATAGAGTACCCCAAGACTTATAAATACGGAGTATTACAGTCTTCCCTCCTTAAAAGGAACTTCGTCCCCGAAGTTCAAACCACTACTAAACAAAGGTACTCCCATAACATTCCCGACTCAACAACCAAAACAAAACCAAACATAAAACATGGTACTAACCCAATCATCCCGACAAACATGCCGACACAACATACTAAAAGGGTATAAAAACGGTTTAAAACTTTTTGCGATCATCTCCTACCCCCCTAAAAGAAACAAGGTTACGTCCCCGTAACCATACATACCTGATCAAAAAGGAAAGGGTAACGCTCTTTCATAGCTTCCTCTGGTTCCCATGTAGCTTCCTCAGTCTCTTGGTTAGACCAAAGGATCTTAAGTAAAACTGTCTCACCACTCCTAGTCTTCCTAACCTTTCGATCAAGAATCTGCTTAGGCACCTCAAGATATGATAAGGACTCATCTAGCTCTAAGTTATCTGCCTCTAACACATGTGACGGATCACTCACATACTTCCGCAGCTGCGATACATAAAACACATTTTGCACTCTCTCTAATGCAGCTGGTAAAGCCAGACGATATGCAACTTCCCCAACTCGCTCTAAGATCTCATAAGGCCCGATAAACTTCTGACTTAACTTGCCTTTCTTCCCAAATCTCATAACCCCACGCATAGGAGACACTTTCAAAAGGACCTTGTCCCCAACTTGAAACTCTATGTCCCGGCGATGTAGATCTGCATAACTCTTTTGCCTATCCTGAGCTGCTCTCATCCGTTCCCTGATCATCTTAATCTGTTCCACCATCTTATGCACCATCTCTGGTCCTAAAACCACTACCTCAGCGCTATCGTCCCAACAGATTGGACTCCTACATCTCCTCCCATACAAAGCCTCAAACGGTGTCATACCAATACTAGTGTGATAGCTGTTATTATAAGAAAATTCTATCAAGTCCAACCTCTGTTCCCAGCTACCACCAAAGTCCATCACACAAGCTCGCAACATATCCTCAAGAGTCTTGATTGTTCTCTCGTCTGTCCGTCCGTCGCGGGATGAAATGTTGTACTCATCTTCAAAGTTGTTCCCAACGATTCCTGCAACTCCTTCCAAAACCTCGATATAAACCTCGCATCTCTGTCAGACACTATGTCCTTAGGGACTCCATGTAACTTAAGCACGTTCTTTCGATAGGCCATAACCAATTGTGCCTTAGTCCATGTATCTTTCATTGGAACAAAGTGAGCTGACTTGATCAGTCGATCCACTATTACCCAAATCATGTTGTTACCCTGTTGACTCTTTGGCAAACCCACGATGAAATCCATGGAAATGGATTCCCACTTCCACTCAGGTACCTCTAAAGACTGAATCTTCTCTTGTGGTCGTCGCTGTTCCCCTTTAACTCTTTGGCATGTCAAACAACGGGACACAAACTCAGCTGTCTCTTTCTTCATCCCAGGCCACCAAAATGTTTTCTTCAAATCCTTGTACAGTTTGTCACCACCCGGATGTACTGAGTATCGTGTACAATGCGCCTCTGTCATGATAGTCTTTTTCAACTCCTCATCATTAGGGACACACCACTTACCATCGAACCTCAAACTACCATCTGTATGAATAGAAAATCGGGACACTGTCCCTTTCTCTACTCCAGCTCTCCACTCCACTATCTTAGGATCCAACGCCTGTTTACCTCGAATGTCATCATAAAACTCAAGATGTATTGTCATATCACCCATGGCGTCTCCTTTCTGCATCATATGTGTCCCAAACCTCGCTACTTCATCTCTCAGCCTCATCAAAGATAGAGCTGTACACAGAGAATATACGCTCTTCCTACTCAAAGCATCAGCAACAACATTGGCTTTCCCTTCATGGTAGATGATTTCCATGTTATAGTCGCCAATCAACTCCATCCACCTCCTCTGTCTCATGTTCAACTCCTTTTGAGTGAAAATGTACTTGAGACTCTTGTGATCAGAAAATACCTTAAAGATTGCTCCATAAAGGTAATGTCTCCAAATCTTGAGAGCAAACACCACCGCACCAAACTCCAGATCATGAGTAGGGTAGTTCTCCTCATAAGGCTTCAATTGCCTAGAAGCATAGGCAATCACTTTACCGTTCTGCATCAACACACATCCTAACCCATTCTTCGAGGCATCTGTATAAACTTCAAAGTTCTCGCTCCCTTCAGGCAATGCTAAGACAAGAGCTGTGGTCAAACGCTCCTTTAATGTTTGGAACGCCGTCTCACAACTCTCATCCCAACGAAACCTGTTCTCTTTCCTCATCAACGCTGTCATAGGTCTAGCTATCTTGGAGAAATCTTTCACGAACCGTCTGTAGTATCCAGCTAAACCCAAGAAACTCCTAACCTCAGCAACACTCTTTGGTGCTTCCCACTTTGTCACTGCTTCTATTTTTGCCGGATCCACAGCTACCCCATCTTTAGAGATCACATTCCCCAGAAAAGCAACTTTCTCTAACCAGAACTCGCACTTGGATAGCTTAGCATACAACTCATGCTCCCTCAAAGTTTGCAACACGATCCTCAGATGCTCCTCATGTTCCTCCTTAGTCTTAGAATAGACTAAGATATCGTCGTTAAACACCACTACAAACTTATCCAAAAACGGTCTAAAGATCCTATTCATCAAATCCATAAACACTGCTGGTGCATTAGACAACCCAAACGGCATCACCACATACTCATAATGACCATACCTTGACGTGAAAGCCGTCTTTGGTATGTCCACCTCTCTAATCTTCACCTGATGGTACCCCGACCTCAAATCAATCTTAGAATAGACTGATGCACCACTCAACTGATCAAACAGGTCATCTATCCTTGGCAAAGGATACTTGTTCTTCACGGTCACTCGGTTCAGCTCCCTGTAATCTATGCACAACCTCAAACTCCCATCTTTCTTCTTCACGAAAAGAACTGGTGCTCCCCACGACGATACACTTGGTCTAATGTATCCCTTCTCTATCAAATCATCCAACTGTTTCCTAATCTCCTCCATCTCCTTAGGACCCATACGGTACGGTGCCTTAGAGATTGGCCCCGTCCCTGGCTTCAACTCAACGGTGAAATCTATCTCCCTCTTTGGTGGCAACCCCGGAATCTCGTCAGGAAAAACATCGGCAAACTCTCCCACCACTGGTATCTCATCAACTGTCGGACTCTCTATCCGGTCATCTCTCACATGGCACAATATCAAAGGACATCCCTTCCTCAGATAAGACTTCAAGGTGACAAATTTAAATCAACTTAACTTTGGGTTTGACTAGAAACCCACGATAAGACACACTAACACCCTTAGGACCTCTTAAAGACACTTTCTTTTGATGACAGTCTATCTTAGCTTTATACTTTCCCAACCAATCCATCCCGACTATCATCTCAAAACCGTCAAAACGAAACTCTAGCAAGTCTACAGGGAAATCAACATGCCCAACTATCATAGATACATCTCTAAACAACCTCCCACGTGATACAGACTCACCCGAAGGTATAAAAACTTGCTCACTAACAGACTCATAAACCCTCAAACCCAACCGCTTAACATGACTCGAAGATACAAACGACTGAGAAGCCCCCGAATCAAACAAAACAAAGGTATGAATACCATTAACAAGAAAAGTACCGGTGATAACGTGAGCATCCTCCTCACCGCTTTCTTCTCCATCATGAATAACTTTCCACTTTGGTCTTCCGTCCACCTCCCTGCACAAGATCTTGGTGATGTGGTCGGCTTAGCACCCGACCCTTGATTGTTGTTGTTGTTCGTCGGTGGTTTCTGATAAGAATTACCGCTATTGTGGTTGCCTCCACTCTGGTAACTCTGACTTCCCCGGTTTGGCCATGACCCGGCCCGGTGCATTTGCTCGCGTAGCTCACGCAGTCTCTGGAAAGATCCCGGTGCACTTGTGCACTCATGTCTCTTGTGGCCTACACCACCACAGCTATAGCAGGTCACTCCCCAACTACCACTAACACTTCCACGACCACGCCCAAAGGAAGCCCCAGCACTGAACCCTGACCTAGAAGAAAACCCCTTAGACTGATTGTGGTTGCCTTTCTTGTGATTAGATTGGCCACCACCCTCGCTCTCAGACTTCCTCTTCTCACCACCTGACCTCTCCTGAGCCATCTCCACCAACCTCTCAGCTCTCCTAGCCCTCTCATAGGCTTCCTTAACATCAGTAAGGACTCCCACGGGTAACTTATCCATAATCTTAGGGGTCAACCCTCTCTCAAACCTCAATGCCAAATTCTCCTCACTCAAACCCATATCCTCAGCATACCTAGACTTATCATTGAACTGCCTGTAGTACTCGGCCACAGACATCTCAGTGGTCATCTTAAAAATTTTCAAACTCTTCTCTCAACTTACTCCTCACATGCTCCGGTACAAACTCCTTTCTCACAGCCCTACGAAACTCCTCCCAAGGTATAACAGGTAAGCCTTGGTTTGTATATATCTCCTTAGCACTCACTTTCACTGTATCCCACCACTTGCCAGCTGCCTCCACTAGATAAAACGCAGCCTGTTCCACTCCCATCTCATCAGGACAGTGAACTAAATCTAGTATGTTCTCCATCTCTCTAAGCCAACTATCAAGAAGGTTAGGCTTCCCAACTCCCTTATACTCTTTCGGGTTAAACCTCGCTATATAAAGGCTGATTTTAGAATGATCAACCTCCTTCTCCTTATCCTTATCCTTATCTTTCTCCACAGTCTTTAAAGCCTCAGTGAGAGCATCCTGATGGTCCAACATCTTAACGATGTCATCTATGTTCATAAGCTCAGCTCTCGCATACAAAGCAGTCTTCTTGGGCGGCATCTTGAAACTATCATAGAAAAAGGGGTGGATATAAACATACGCGCCAAAACCACAAAACAAGAAAACACGCTGCCCAGACCCCTACTCGATCGAGTTCCCAAACATACTCGATCGAGTAACGGGCTACTCGATCGAGTGCCCAACATACTCGATCGAGTGCCCCAACATCAGACCTCTAACAGACCTTCTGACCTCTAACATACTGGACAGAGTAGCTAGGCTACTCGATCGAGTATCGAGTGACCCCCTACTCGATCGAGTGCCCGAGGTACTCGATCGAGTGCCCAAAAACACGATTCTGGACTCAAAATCGTCAAAAACCCACCCGATCGAGTCAGTCCCACTCGATCGAGTCATGTTAACTCAGAAACGCTACCCGCATGCTATGTCATATGCTAACATGCTAAAAAAAACTTTATAAAACCACATATTATATCATAACTAAGCATATAATGCTACGCATCCTTTCGTACGATCTACGAGATCATTATATCATGTTATTAAATGCCACCTTATAAACATCCAACATGTTATCACTCCAACAACAAGTCTACATATATCATTAACCTTTCTTTCACATTCTCAACTTTCTACTTCAAACATCCAACAATTACACACACTTCATCACATTCTTACACAAGCTAACCAAACAACACATACGACCTTGACATACACCCCCCATGTGACCGGTTCAAAATTGTAGGGCAAGTTCGCGACTTTAGGACGTCTCCCAAGCCTTTGCATTAGCTCTTACAACTTTTACCCCGGGTTCATTTTAATTGACTCCCTATGTTCATTAGGTTCATTGGTTACGGGTTTCAGGATCGTCGCTCTGATACCATTTGTAACACCCCCATACTCCAATTGCCTTACCAGGACCACTCAGGTATGAAGACATTACCATCTCAGTTACCCGAGGCAATGATAATCAAATAAACAATGAAGAAACAACGTTTAAATATAAAAACTTAGCGAAGAGTTACAATTCTCAAAACCAAACCAAAAGTGTAATACATGTTCTCAAACCGACTTGTTCTAGCTTTGAAATGTAAATAAACTAATAAGCTACGAATGAAGACTCTTATCATCATGTCGTGGCCATCCCAGCTATCCCAGTACTCATCTCATACCTGCTCAATATCTGCTCACCATCCCCGAATGGATCACCGCAGGTTTACAAAACAACACCGGGGTCAGTACTAACCACATAACTCAATATATATTAACAATAAGATAAACAGACAGCTTAACTGTCATACACACACAACCACGCGAAATCTAATCATCTCAATCACTTTTGATCGTCCCCTTTGGACCCCACCGCCATGGGGGGACCGCAGCCGTACCCACCAAATCCCCGCTCCACATAGTGAGTGATAACCCTGTCCATTAATGTGCACATCCCTTCTGTGGCGGGTTCCACAGAAGGCGAAACTAGGGCGTGAAGCCACTCCCGCAAGTGACCTCACTCAGCCGAGGCCACGCCTCGCGAACCATAGACAACGATCACAATCACAATCACAATCACAATACAATTACTATATCAAACAACCAATCACAACACATCAACAATCATCCCATTATGGGACTAATACTGAGTAGGAAATCCTACCTGGAAAGCACACTGTCAGACGGTCTCTACTGCTGTATCAAAAGCTTCCTCTATGAACCCTCCTCCTATCATACGACATATAAATGCTACCAAATCACATACTATTCAAAAACCCCCAAATCCCTATATTAGGGTTTAACCAAAATAAAGGAAAGACAATAAAAAGGGTACATAGATCTTACCCTCGACGCAAGGAACTCAACGGTATAACCAACGACGAGAACTGACCTTCCAAACTCCGGGGATTGCTAATAATGCGATTAGGATGAAGAACTTGCTTGCTTTCTCTCTTAAACAGTAATTTAGGTTTTGCAAAAGTGATTTAGAATAATGACGACAAAGCTTATATACCTTAATCGCATAATTAACAAAACCCGAGAAAACTCCCCGTAAAACCGGCTACTCGATCGAGTACCCGAGGTACTCGATCGAGTGCCCCTTTACTCGATCGAGTACCCTAGTTACTCGATCGAGTACCCAACAGATCAGAAACTTTTCTAAAACGCAACTTACCCTTAGTCGACAGAGTAAGGCCTACTCGATAGAGTACCCCAAGACTTATAAATACGGAGTATTACACTAAGGCCTATTCAATAGTACCTTGTGGTGTGATAACTCCTTCACTACCGTTTATTCCAAGGTGACCTTTGAAACTATGCAACCGTTCTTTCATTTCTATCATCATATTTTGCTAACAAAAAGGGAATGGGCACAATAATCTCCAATTTGAGTTCAAAGCACCAAAGTGAAAGTCAAAAAGTTTGCAAAAATTGCATCAATGAAAAGAGGAGCAAAAATAGACTCCTATGCTTCAATAAAAGTACCCTTGCTACAAAATGGGGTTACTTTGAAAATGTTCAAAAGAATACAAAATCGAAAAGAATTGCCAAACATAGAAAATGGCAAAGAAATGTTCTCAAAAGACAAATGCCACAAGAAATTGGGGGGAAAACAAATCAAAAGCAAGCTACCATTGTGAAACTCAAAGCATGTTGATCCCTTTTATCCATTGATCTCATTTGTGTTGCATGGTCGAGAGGGGACGACCCTTCTTCTTGTCTAGGCAAGAGGGGGAATTCCGCGATCCTACAGTTTTTCTAACACCATAGAGAGCCTACTGTTGACGAAAGCATTCAGCGATTGTGGATAAAAGTACCCTAGTTTGACACAACTTGGAAGTGATTTATTGGTATCTTTTTAAACCTAGTAACTTGGAGAAATGATATCTACAATGGAATGTGCACCCTTAGATTGCTTCCCCTTTAGATGATTTCTGCCACTTCGATGAGGGAAGTGGCTATTCTTTTTGTATATGCATCCCTTACTTGATCTTGTGAGCTTAAATGTTAGGATACATCGCAATTTTGGCAAGCCCCACCTTGCCTTGTGATGTGACCATTATTTGCACACATTTAGTCCCCTAATTGAGCCTGTTTTGCATACTATTATAACATTCTATCGTCATTTTATCCGTCAAAACCTTCCTATTTGCTTTTCTATCGCATTTCATATGTTTTGTAGAAAAGGAGATAAATGAGGCGGAAATTCCCGTCTTTAGTGCATATTTGGAAGCTTATTGATGATATTAGATGGACTAGTATGAAGAGGAGGCAAGAATGATGACCAAATATGTAGGAATAAAGAGTATATAGAAGGGTCATAAGGTTTAAAGCAAGGAGGAAAAGCAAGGAAGCCATTCATGAAGAAAATGGCTCGGAACGTAAACCAAGAGTTGCTCTTTTGGCTCTGAAAATATGCTAGATGGAACGGCGTAGAAAAAACAAGTGATCTAGGCTTTTGAATCACTCCAATAGGAGTCCGGATGAGAAAATGACGTCCGTTTTACAATCCGAGGTCAAACAAAGAAGCTGTTCAGGAATCCGCGCGTCCCGAGCTGAAGACGCTCGTCTTCCCTACAATCCGCTCGGATTGCTCCAAATCCGCTCAGATTCCCTCTCTTTTTGTCCGAGCGTCTTGCTCCAAATCCGCCCGTCTTCCCCTGCTACAATCCGAGCGTCCCGAGGCCAATCCGCTCGGATTCCTTTCCAGCGATTTTCGTGTTCTTCAAGCTCCGTGAAAGACTCCCTTCCTCCGAAAAATACCGGCTCCTCCCTGCTCAAATCTCAAAAGTGTAATTACTAGTTTAACCCTTAGTTAACCCTAATGCATCCACCTAATTTCCACTATAAATACCCCATTTGTAATAATCCTTTTTATCAAGTTTTATCAATCTTTTTAGCTAGAAAAATCATTCTTTAGATTAGATTAGGAGTAGATTAGAATAGATTAATCTTTAATCTTTCCACAAAATTAAACATTAATCTCTTCTTAATTATTGTTCAAGTTTATCATTCAAGTTTATTATTGGGTAATTAGAAGATTATTGGGTTTATTGGGAGATTGACAACCTTCCATCAATCATCAAGTTCTTCTATTATTCTTTGCATTATTATTTTGGAATCTCCATAGGTATAATTTTCTTAATCCTTGTTTTAATTATTGTTAATCTTTCTTACTTGTTCATCATGTTTGGCTTTGTTAGTATGATTGACAACCTTATTAACATGTTAAACTTGATCATGAGTGAGTAGTTACTTAGCTAGGATTAGTGGGTAATTAGGGGAAACCAACATGGGGAATGATTCATGCTTAAATTAATATGCTTTCATGGTTTATTTGCTTGCTTGTTATGATCTCAACTCATGCACATGTTATGTTTGATGAAATGTTAAACCTATGAATCCTTGCATTTACTACCATCTCTTATCTTTTCAATGAGACTTGTAAGACATAAACCAACTCGAGTCTCATTAGACCATGCATGTTGTTGAGTAGGGAAGATTAAGTCGACTTGTAGGTGTTGTACAATCTAATCTATTCGGCTCCGGGACCCAAACTTTCCTAGGATTGTAAGATATAACCCAACTCAATCCATCACAACAATAATTGCTTGCTTATAGTTTGAGAACATGTTTGTATGATCAATTCCCATGAATCCCCTATGACCCCATGATATCCTAGCATTTTTAATCCATTGTTTACATCTTTCCTTTTGTTGCTTGTTTATTGTATCTATTAGATTAGAATCATCATCCCATTATAATTGTGACAACCCCAACCACAACCATAATTAGATTGAATAATTTGAGTAACCATCGTCCCATGGATCGACCTCGACTTACCACTAACTAGTTGTATGTTGAGTATTATAAATGTGTTTGATTGGATGTGACACGACGACATCACCCATCAAAATGGCTCCGTTGCCGGGGACGGTGTTGTTTATTTGAATTGTTCTTTTGTCTAGTTTTAGTTGTGCTTCTTTTTCTTGAGTTTTATTGTACTTGTTCTATTTCACATGCTCAACATGTCTACATTCAATTTTTGGCAATATGAAAATGAGTCATTTGATAAATATGTTGCAAGATTTGAAGATTATATGACTCATGCTTGGCATCATGGTTTTACTATTTCAAATTATGAAGCATGTTGTGTTGTTTATAATGGCATGAACCTTGAAACCCGCAACTTGGCATTTCACTTGAGTGGTGGTAGGATATGTAAGATGATTTGTGAGGAATTTTGGGAATTTGTTGAGTTCATGACCATTCATTGTCTTAAGCAAATGATACATGACATCTTTGAGAGTGCCAAGGAAGGTATGGAAGTGATAAAAGCCACATTTCAAAAATTTATTGAGGAAAACTATGATGAAAATGAGATTTGTGAGGATGAGAAACCTTCCTATAACCTTGAGCCAACCCACTTAGTCCACAAAATTACCCCACCTTGGGAAGATGGAGTGCTAGATGAGGAGAGTGATGATGAGGAGGAGTACATTCTTGATTATGAAACTAATGCTTGGATGCCGTCATCCTACTCTTCTTGTGTTTCAATGAAATCAACCTCCATGGAATTTGATGTTAATGGGCAAAGTGAGAATGATATGGATGAGAGCTTGAGAGAAAACTCACCCTTTGAGGATGACATATTTGAGGGAGACAATTGTGTTGAACTTGGTGAGCCTTGTTACGACAACCCCTTTGATAATGGACCTTGTTGGGATGAGGAGTATGATGAGGACATTTGGGAACCCCAAATAGACACCCTTAAAATCACCTTGGATGATAATGAGAGTACTTGCATTGAATGTGGTGATTTTGACTATTTGGAGGATGAGTTGAGAGAATTGCCAACCAACTACCCATTTCATGTTCCTACCATCTATCATTTTTCTTATGATTTTTGTCATAATGTTCTTGACATGCTTGTTCGGTCTCTTACTTGGGCATTATTTCATTGCGTAATCTTGTGTTGCTATGCATGCCTATTCATGTCCCACTCCCAAGAATTTGACCGACTTCTACGTGCTTTGAGTGCTAGTGATGATTTTCCATGAAATTGTTTATTAATAATCTTTGGTTTGATGGAGTTCCTTAATAACCATTAATTTGTATATATGCATTTAATGTAGTTTGCATTGTATTATATCTCGCATGATTCATATAGTTAGTTGCATATAGACTAGAATTCATGCATAATCACTAATGACCAATCCTATTCTTTTCTACACTAGAGATAGTATTTAAATCGGTTTGGGGAGGTTTGATCATAAGTTACTTAAGCATTTAACATGCATCATATAATATAGTTTAGATTGCATTCATTTGTTATATATGTCATATAGAATTGCATTTAGTTAGAGCATGCATTCATTCATATCATATCATTGCATTTGTACTTCAATTTCCATAAAATCAAAAATCAAAAAACATGTTTTTCTTTTTTCATTCCTACTCCTACATGTACATTGAGGACAATGTCCAAAATAAAGTGGGGGATGGGAATTTATATTCCAAAAAATGATAAAAATTGAAAATTTTTGAAAAATCACAAAAATATGTCTTTTAATTTCATAAAAACAAAACCCATAAAAATTTGAAAAATTTAAAAATCCAAAAACAAGTTCATTTCCATTGTAGTGTAGTCATGTATATATAATTGTATATATTGTGTTTGTTCATCCTTATTCACATTGATTGACTACGCCACATCCGAGACATGAGGATATTGAAGACCGCATGGTATGATCTTTCCAATCCCCTTTTTCCTCTTTATGTTAATGACTATGTGGCTTTATTTTGATTGATGCGGTAAAAACAATGTGAAATTAGGATTGCATTTAGTTTATTTGGCATATTAGTTGGTAGAATCATATGCATTAGGATGTTTATATGTTAGTTGCATCATGGCATGTAGTTGCATGTTAGAAAAATTTTGCGAAACCGTCTACTTGGGAAGCTTGACAAGTGTATATAGGCCCTAGTAGATGCTTTTTCTTCTTAAAACTTTGCTTGTTAGAATACTTGTAAAACACCCTAGGATGTGTCATACTAGTATCCTTTGACCCATGGATTAAGGCCTAGTCAAGACTACCTTGTGGTGTGATAACTCCTTGGCTACCGTTTATTCCAAGGTGACCCTTGAAACCATGCATCCATCCATCCATCATCTATGTTCTACCACATTTTTGTCATCAAAGGGAATGGGCACAAAAAGAAATTGATTTGAGTTCAATGAAATGAAAAGTGAAAGAAAGTTTGCAAAAATGCATCAAAAGAAAAGAGGAGCAAAAATAGACTCCTAAAAGCTTCAAATATAAGGCACCCTCACTACATATGGGGTGACTTTGAAAATGTTCAAAAAGAAATGCAAAGAAAAGTTGAAAGTTGTCAAGTGTTGAAATGCCAAAAATCAAAAAGAAATGGCAAAAGAAAGTGTTCTCAAATGTTATATGCCAAAAGAAATTGGGGGGAAAAACAAAAACAAAAGCAAACTCCCAAAGTGAAACTCAAATATCTATTGATCCCTTTATCCATCGTATCCATTTTTGTGCATGGTAGAGAGGGGACGACCCTTCTTCTTGTCTAGGCAAGAGGGGGAATTCCGCGATCCTCCAGTGTTTCTAACACCATAGGGAGCCTACTCTTGACAAAAGCATTTAACGATTGAGGACAAAGGTACCCTAACTTGACACAACTTGGAGGTGATTTATTGGTATCCTTCTAGGCTTAGTAGTTTGAAGAAATTGTATCTATGAAGGAGTGTGTACCCTTGAATTGCTTCCCTTGTAGATAATTTCCGCCACTTAGATGAGGAAAGTGGCTATTCTTTTGTAGATGCATCCATTACTTGATTTTGTGTGCTTAATGATTGGATGTGTCGCCATTTTGGCAAGACCCACCTTGCCTTGCAAGAAGGCAACCTACCTCATGGTTGTCTTGTTGTGAGTTGAAGGGGCGGAGTGAGACCCGCTAATTGTCTCATATCGGCTATATTATTAGGTTAGTTTAAATAAAGGTCTAGTGTTTGTCACCTCTTTACTCGGGACGAGTAAAGGTTCGGTTTGGGGATATTTGATGTGACCATTATTTGCACACATTTAGTCCCCTAATTGAGCCTGTTTTGCATACTATTATAACATTCTATCGCCATTTTATCCGTCAAAACCTTCCTTTTTGCTTTTCTATCGCATTTCATATGTTTTGTAGAAAATGAGATAAATGAGGCGGAAATTCCCGTCTTTCGTGCATATTTGGAAGCTTATTGATGATATTAGATGGACTAGTATGAAGAGGAGGCAAGAATGATGACCAAAGATGTAGGAATAAAGAGTATATAGAAGGGTCATAAGGTTTAAAGCAAGGAGGAAAAGCAAGGAAGCCATTCATGAAGAAAATGGCTCGGAACGCAAACCAAGAGTTGCTCTTTTGGCTCTGAAAATATGCTAGATGGAACGGCGTCGAAAAAACAAGTGATCTAGGCTTTTGAATCACTCTAATAGGAGTCCGGATGAGAAAATGACGTCCGTTTTACAATCCGAGATCAAACAAAGAAGCTGTTCAGGAATCCGCGCGTCCCGAGCTGAAGACGCTCGTCTTCCCTACAATCCGCTCGGATTGCTCCAAATCTGCTCGGATTCCCTCTCTTTTTGTCCGAGCGTCTTGCTCCAAATCCGCCCGTCTTCCCCTGCTACAATCCGAGCGTCCCGAGGCTAATCCGCTCGGATTCCTTTCTAGCGATTTTCGTGTTCTTCAAGCTCCGTGAAAGACTCCCTTCCTCCAAAAAATACCGGCTCCTCCCTGCTCAAATCTCAAAAGTGTAATTACTAGTTTAGCCCTTAGTTAACCCTAATGCATCCACCTAATTTCCACTATAAATACCCCATTTGTAATAATCCTTTTTATCAAGTTTTATCAATCTTTTTAGCTAGAAAAATCCTTCTTTAGATTAGATTAGGAGTAGATTAGAATAGATTAATCTTTAATCTTTCCACAAAATTAAACATTAATCTCTTCTTAATTATTGTTCAAGTTTATCATTCAAGTTTATTATTGGGTAATTAGAAGATTATTGGGTTTATTGGGAGATTGACAACCTTCCATCAATCATCAAGTTCTTCTATTATTCTTTGCATTATTATTTTGGAATCTCCATAGGTATAATTTTCTTAATCCTTGTTTTAATTATTGTTAATCTTTCTTACTTGTTCATCATGTTTGGCTTTGTTAGTATGATTGACAACCTTATTAACATGTTAAACTTGATCATGAGTGAGTAGTTACTTAGCTAGGATTAGTGGGTAATTAGGGGAAACCAACATGGGGAATGATTCATGCTTAAATTAATATGCTTTCATGGTTTATTTGCTTGCTTGTTATGATCTCAACTCATGCACATGTTATGTTTGATGAAATGCTAAGCCTATGAATCCTTGCATTTACTACCATCTCTTATCTTTTCAATGAGACTTGTAAGACATAAACCAACTCGAGTCTCATTAGACCATGCATGTTGTTGAGTAGGGAAGATTAAGTCGACTTGTAGGTGTTGTACAATCTAATCGATTCGGCTCCGGGACCCAAACTTTCCTAGGATTGTAAGATATAACCCAACTCAATCCATCACAACAATAATTGCTTGCTTATAATTTGAGAACATGTTTGTATGATCAATTCCCATGAATCCCCTATGACCCCATGATATCCTAGCATTTTTAATCCATTGTTTACATCTTTCCTTTTGTTGCTTGTTTATTGTATCTATTAGATTAGAATCATCATCCCATTATAATTGTGACAACCCCAAGCACAACCATAATTAGATTGAATAATTTGAGTAACCATCGTCCCATGGATCGACCTCGACTTACCACTAACTAGTTGTATGTTGAGTATTATAAATGTGTTTGATTGGATGTGACACGACGACATCACCCATCACCTTGCAAGAAGGCATCTTACCTCATAGGTGCCTTGTTGTGAGTTAAAGGGGCGGAGTGAGACCCGCTAATTGTCTCACATCGGCTAGTAGTATTAATAAGGGTTATAGTTTTAGTCACCTCTTTACTCGGGACGATCAAAGGTTCGGTTTGGGGATATTTGATGTGACTCATATTTGTGCACATTTAGTCCTCGAACTAGCCTCGTTCGTATGCTTTCTAGTGCTTATTAGGGTCGTTTCTTATCTTTAGTTCCCTACTTTTCATATTATTTAAGGTTTTGTGTCCTTGGTAGGAGAGAATTGCGAGCCTTTAATTTATGGAGCAAAGTGGAGCTAAATGGTGTTCATCTAATGATCAAGCAACAAAGAGGAGACCAACACTAAAGGCCTAAGTGAATAAATCAAGTAGAATGGGAAATGATGAAGACCGCCATGACACCTCGGCGTTCCCCACGGATCCTTAGGCAGTCAAAAGAAGAAGAAGAAAAGCTGACCCAGGATCCGAGCGTCCCGAGCTCAGGACGAGCGTCCCAGGCTACAACCCAGGCGTCCCGTGGTCAAGTCGAGCGGATCCCTAGACAGCTCGAGCATACATCAAGGACAAGTCGGGCGGCTCCTTATGGGACTTGCAAGGCACTACTCTCCTTCTTAGAGACTTAATCGTCATTTAAGCATTTGCAAGGCACTACCCATTGTCTTAGGGGATTAACCATCAAGATTTAATCTAGTTTGCATATTAATAATCAAGTATTAATCAAGTTAATTTACCAATTTAGCTTAGTAGATCTTATTAATCAAGTTGTATTTACTTAATTTAATATTAATCAAATCTTAATTCCTCTTTAATCATTCAAGTGTTCTTAGATTTAGTTGGGTAATTTGAAGACTATTTGGGGTTTATTGAAGACTTGACAACTCTTCATCAGTCATCAAGTGGTCTTCTCTTATTCTTTACTTATTATTTGGATCAACCTTAAGTTGATATAATCTCTTTTACCCTTTGCTTAATTAATTATTGTTTTACTCATTCACCATGTTTAATCTTGTTAATATGATTGACACCCCTATTAGGATATTTACCATGACCATGAGTGAGTAGTCTTCTAGTTAGGGTTAATGGGGGACTAGGGGAATTAAAACATGGGGGTAGATCCATACTTAATCTAATATGGTTTCATAAAGAATGCTTGCTTGTTGTAGTCTCAACTTATGCACATGTTATGCTTGATGATTTGCTTGATTCACAACCTTACATGAATCTCTTATCCATTCAACAAGATTTGTAAGATATAAACTAACTCAAGGCTTGTTAGACCATGTTTATAGTTGAATAGGAAGAAACTAAGTCGACTTGTAGGTGTTGTACAATCTTGACCGACTCGGCGCCGGGACCCAAATCTTCCTAGGAATTGTACGACATAAACTAACTCGATTCCACTACAACAATAATTTGCTTGCAACTATGTAAACATATTTGTATGACCTCCACCATGAATCCCTTATAAACCCATGACACCTTAGTGCCTTAATCAATAGTTTATAAACTCTATTTGTTTACTTGCTTTGTTTTGCTTTCATTTCTTTACATGTCGTTGTTAAGTAGTTTAGTTTACAAACCTCAATCTCAACCCAATTTGTGACACCCTAAGATATAGCTCTCGACAACTGATAACTTGATTCAATACTCGTCCTTTGGGATCCGACCTTTACTTGCCACTCTACTAAGAGTAGTTAGTTAAGATTATAAATATTTTTTTGATTGGTTAGCTTAGACGACAAAGTTATAAACCGAATCACAAGTAAAAAACAATCAAAATGCAAGCATGTAAAAGAAGTCAATGGGGTAGAAGAAGGCAATTTGTAATGGGTAAGAAAGGGGAACATATGAATTATGGTTATGTAGAGCTAAGTGAAGCTAGAAACAACAAAATGAAAGGATTCTCAATCCCAAATCTAAACCCAATATTTCAATGCAAACCATGTGAAAACTCTCCAAAAGATGATAATAAAACATGAGAATTTTCTTAATTCCACTTCTTCTTTTTCTCAAAACAATTCACGCTTTTTTTTTCATTCATTTCATTCTTTTTTTCACATCTTTTTTTCTTTCTTTCATCATTTTCATTTCTTTTCTTTTTCACAACTCCTTTTTTACTTCTTTCTTTTATTAACCAATTCCGGAAAATAGCAAATCTGGCATAACCAAGCTCACAAAGTCTAAAAATTAAGCACATCCCAAATGAGAACCCTAAAACCAATGACATAGCTACTAGCTTAACAAGGTAGGCAAGTTTATAATGTAGCTAGATAAATGGAAACATATGTAAGGAGGGACTAGAAATGGGCGACAAAGTCAATGTGAATGGCTTCAAATGCAAGCATATAATGAAAGTAGTGCTCATAAAAGATGAAATAAAAACCATACTTGAGCATTATTGATATAACACACACAATAAGGGAACCTAAACTGACTTAAGTGAGACGGAAAAAAGATGTACCGGTCCAAGGAGGCTCTACCTTACCATTTTGTGGCTTGCCAAAGTCAAGAGCAAGCCTATTTGGTTCAAAATTCAACATCCACCTACTATGTCAAGACATCCCAAGAAGCAAATATCTCATCAAATAAGAATGAATCATTAGCTAATAAGCTATCATTATGATAAGCAAGAGGGTATAAGAACATTTCTATGAGAAAAGTGGGCTAAATGGAGCATAAGAAGCAAGAAGCGACACAAATTTCTTAAAATTTCAGATTTTCTACAATGCAAGGTACACTAAACTACACTAAAATGCATATGTAATCCCCCCCCCCCCCCCCCCGCCTAAAAGTAAAATAAAACATTGTCCTCAATGTGCCAACATAAAAAAAACATCCAGCTAAACCGTAAAAACGGCTCAGAGCACATAAACAAGAAAGATAAGAGGTTATATCTAATGGGTTGCGGGAAATTAAATTAAAACGCAAAGGACATAACATTTACTAGACTAGCTAGCCTCCCCCCAAGCTAGTATGTATACGGAGGACTCTTCCATTCATCAATAATTCAATTAAAGGGCCAAAAAATGAAGCCCTTCCTACCTCTTGGTGGACTACTTCAACTGGATCCCGATGCATCATCTTGTTGGCCACTACCACTTGGTTCATCTCGTTGCAAAGGAGTGACATACTCACCAATGTTGTTCCCGCTACCTAGTCCTCCTCCATAGCTACTATACACTCCATAGCCACCATAAACACCATAACCTCTATAGCTATCATTAAAGGCCTCCACTCCATAATCCGAACAACAAAAATCGGGGCCGGGAGCATAAGTACCTGTATTATATCCAGAAGAACAAGGGAACCCACCCGGGGGATAGTTGTAGAATGATGGGTGTGGTCCCTCGGGTTGGATAACCCCTTGCCTAGAAAAATGATCATATATGGGGTGCAAAGCAAGTCTTTGGTCATCATGAATGACATTCACATTAAGGCTGAGGTCCCTCATCATACCCATTATATCAATGCTAGAGGTGGAATGGCGAGCACGAGAGGATTGACCTCTCTCACGTTTCTCAATTGGAGTGGTTGTCTCTTGTCTTACAGGCAAAAGGAAGGTCACGGGTTCAAAGGTCTGCGAACAGCGGAGTTTAGTGTGGACTACGGCATTATGTTCGGAAATCTCATCGGGTAGACTTATTGAGTCATTTTTAGCAATTTTCCAAATCATGTTCGGATGAGAATTCCTAAACAATTCAGGGATAAAAAATAAGTATAGTCAAGTCCATCACCCACCTCCCTTGAGGAAGTCAAAGGTTGCATTTGTGTTGTTTCTTGGGTAAACTTGCATAATTTGTGAGCAATTTTGGTGACTAAGCCACCCATGACAATAACACCATTGTTCTTGTGACATTGTTTGGTAAAGTGTGTGGCAAAATGGTAAGGGATATTAATCCCCCACTTCTCATCACCATTAACATTAAGAAACAGACCAAGAATTTCAACCTCCAATTTCCTCACTGAGTGTGGCTCATTCCTACCCAAGAAAGTCCATCCCATAAACCTTTGCTAAATACGAAATTCGGGATAATGAATGTATTGATGCAGGACATGGTCCTAATCGACAAAGGGGTAATGAAAATGCCTTGCATGTAATTTTGGGGTTGTAATACTCGGGAGACTCAATATGCAACTTTTCATGCTTCAATTGAAAAATTTTAGCAAAAATACCAAGATCCGTCTTATAATCATAATTAAACAATCGGAAACTAACACCATATATAAAATCCTTCTTTTTTTACTTATGAAATTCAAAGGAACTCAAGAACTCAAGAGTGAGTTCAGGGAAGGTCTTATAGTTCATGGTGTAGGCATGCTTCATGTCAAGATTTTTAAACAAAGCCTTAACTCTTTTATCAATTCCAATATGCTTAAGAGAATCATGATTAATAAACTTTGTTGCCTTCATACCTTTGCTTCTCAAGATGACCCAATTGTGGCATTGCTTTTTAGTAGCAAAAACCACTTGAGGATATGTCGGATCATGCCAAGTTGGTGTCTCTTGCATCTCGACATCCTCCACGACATGGGATGCTTCCGCCTCACCTCTCCTTCTCTTTGTAGCACCTTGTGAAGTACCTTTCTTAGGAGCCATTTTCTGAAATTTTAAGACAAATTTCATCTTAAGGCAAGCTAAAATTCATCCAAATAAGCATAATAAAATAAATTAGTATACTAATTCATCCTATAAACATTAATAGAACACAATCTAACCAATTTCTAGCAAAAACAAGCACAAAATCGATTTCCCCCAATTTGAGTTAGGGTTTGAGAAAGTTGATTAAATTGATTAAAATGGATGAAATCAAAGAGAAATGAGATGAATACTTACTTGGTGATGTTAATGGATAAACAAATCTTGAAATCTTGATGAAGGAAGTGTTAGAAATCTATATCTCATTACTTTACATATTCATATATGTGATGAATTAATTTAGTCATAAAATTAAGTATTGATCTTATGCATGCAAACAAGAATAAAATATAGGGAAGAAATAATCATCCTTACATTGAGATTTCGGTTCAAAGGGCACAAATGAGTTCTCCTACTCACTTGTTCTTGAGCTTCCTAAAATGGATGAACAAAGGATTCAAGTAGAGAATCCCTCCCAAGGAATAATACCCAAGATAACCTCTTAATAAAATTAATATTATTGATACTAGAACAATATTAATTTTAAATAAAATTGACCCAAAATATTGTTTTGGGTCTCTTAATTTCGGTTAAGAGAAGGGAGGAGAAGAAGTGATTTTTATCTCTCTAAAACTCTATATTTTAGATGATAGAATGAATAATAATACACTAACTTTTCATGTAGTGTATAAGGTGAATATTTGAGAAAACCCTTTGGTCTCTTTCACTAGGAAAACCGGGTAGGGTGGGGTGGCTTTGGCCAATGCATGATCAAGGTGCTCTTCACAAAAACAACTAGGTTTGCATGGCTAGTAATTAGGTAAAATGATTATGTTTTTGAAGGGAAATATCCGTAAAATTCCCTTAATTTTAAGGATTATAACGTAAATATAACATGCGATTTATGGTCATAAACGAAATACAATAGAAAACGATAAAGATTAAGAATCAACCTCGGGTCCTTTGATGTGCGGCGTAAAGAACAGAAATCAACAGAGATTTCCTCCTAATCGTTGCACCCAAGACCGTCTGAGACTATGCGCTTGTGCTAGAAATGCTCTCTAATTGACTTGCAATATCGAGAGAGCTATTGTGAGGTTATTCGATGTGAGATCTAGAAATTTCAGAGAAGAATGCTCTGAAACCCTAATATTTTTGTCAAAATGAATGATTAGGTTAGAAAGGAGGAGAGGCTCTCCTTTTGTTCCTCCATTCGGCCAACCGTGAGCCCTCATGGGGAAGTGGGCTTCCACTTCCTCTTAATTTTAACTCGTGGTCCGGCTCGAAAATTGCTAAATGTATATGACGCGGTTTTTATTATAAATCGTCATCGGTTATCGGCTATTAAAATATCAACTAATAACACGGGTTAGTTGAAATATTAATACATGTCCGACAAAGACGATATTGTATAATTAATTCAATATACATTAATCAAATATAATCGTTTATATTTAATTTACGAATTAACTGCTTAATTCGCCTTAGCCCATTTTATTTAATCCGTATTAAATAGAATATCTCAACATCGCATTTGACTAATTATTAGTCAATAACTCCGACTAACTGGTTAGTCAAATTTGGCATCAACATGACTGTATTTTCATATTGTCACATCTCTCAAACGTATCCTATAGGTGTGACTTTTAGGGACCAGTTGATCACCGCCATCTGTATGACAATAACGTCAAACTTATCTAGCAAGCCAACCGTTATTGATAAACGTGGATCAACTGATTATAATACAAAAGTATACCCTTTGTTCCTTTTAGAGATTTGTGAGTCCTTGCACTAACTGTAAGGACACCAGCCCCAACAAGCTCCCACTTGTCCGTACAAGTGTATGGGCAATGACGTTATCCGCACTAACTGGAGGACACAGCTCCAACAAACTCCCACTTGTCCGCACAAGTGTATGTGCGATAACCGATTCTCATATTCATTTAAAATTTCTCCCACTCAATGTAAAACAATTTGCAGATCCGGATCCGCAAAGGTCGTATTTTACAATCGATCTGTATCTAGAGTGGTTTCCCCGACTAGAGAGTAACTCAACTGATCCACCAGGGCATGACACCAGGTATGGCCTGGCCACCATCGGTCACCACCACCGTGGTCGACTCACACCGGTGAGTCGAACCACAGCCCTCAAACCGGCCTGACGCAGACAACAACCCCACCAAACCCCCTTGACTTCTTCTGATTTTTACCAGCAACCACGGCCCAGACACGACTCCCCCTGTGACCCACCACCACCGTGGCCTTGCCTGACACACGGAGGTTCTCACTACCCTGGCACCACCTTGTCGACCTCCCCCTAGTCGACGTTGGCACCACCCAAACCTAACCATCTAAAACCCGTCTGAAAACCATATAAAAACCCGATTGACTACTCCTGTCGCTGCCGCCTTTCACAGCCACCATCACCACCCAAAACCCCCCTAACCACCACCACTACACTCGTCCCTTACCACCCTACTCCCTTACTCTTCCAACAACCACCAGCAAAGCCTCAACAAGACACGCACAACCCCCAAAAACCCTACAGAAAGTTGAAAACAGAGGAGAAAGGTTGCATTCATACTTTTTTCCGCCACCACAACGGCCACCAGGGCCACCCACGGTCGTCGCCAACCACCCTAAGGGTTTCCTTGCTGCGCCGTCAACACCCAGCTCACTCTCTCTCTCTCTCTCTATGCGTGAGGTTGAAGTTGGAGCTGATGAAAGGAGGGAGGCGGGTTAAGGGAGGCGGGTAGAGGGAGTGTTAGGGAATAGGGTTTGTAGTGTTTAGGTTAATTAGGGTTAGGGTTTAGGGTTAATTGGGCTGGACTGTTATTGGGCCAACTTAAATGGGTTAGCTCCCATTTCGTATCCCTTATAAACCCGTCTCAATTAACTTACGATAGCTTAACGTAATTATCGACTCAACAATTAACCCGACATAATTAGTAATATAAAATGTATAATAATTAATATATAATAATATCCGTCTAATTGATTATATAAAATACGGGGTATTACAATCTTCCCCCCTTAAAATGAACTTCGTCCCGAAGTTCGCTCCCGTACTTAAACCTCAGAAGGGTATTGTATATCGTACATACGGACGTCACGCATTTCTAACACAGTTAACACAGACTTTTGACACATCATTTAAACATAACAGACACGAAATGTTACATTCTGCCCTCCTAAAAATAAACTTCGTCCCGAAGTTTAAATCATCATCACTTAACCCAGCTAACTACAACTAATAACTACCTGAGAACACAAATGTATAACAACTAAATAATCATCTGAGAACACCGTCATCTTCCATCTAAATTCCGATCTCAAACTCAAATAACTCAATACCAGTAGTTTAACTACACTCTCCTTTTACACATCAACCAACTAACAGAAGTAGGAACAAAACATATAGAACTCATTTGCATAGGTACCCCACAACGAAACATCAACTTGATCAAAACTACAATCCACAAACAAGTGCAATTTAAACATTAAGATTTTACAATCCTACCCAACTAAAAACATGGTTACGTCCTCGTAACCTTCATTATTATAACAAAAGTTCTCAAACTACTGCTAACAACTGAAAGAGGATAAAAGATTCACAACTCACGTTCAAGTTAACTAATCCTTACCAAAGACAATCAATATACAAGCTCTCTCAAGGAAGCTACTGTTACGAGTAAAATTATTAGTAATTATTCATTTCACCAATCATTGTAATCTCATACCTTAGAAACATAGGGGATTAATCAATATAAGAAAAGAATTAGGGTCAAAACTTAATAAATCGATTTATGAAAATTTATAACCTAATAGGTCCAGTCTGACTTTCCTTTACATAATTGTACAGATTTAGGTCAAGACACAGAATCACCAAAAAAAATGAAGACAACCAGTTTCGCAGTACTTATCATCCTAGAAATATGTTTAATACTCATAAAAAAGGGTTTGGGATTTATTCACGAATGACGAATGCACATTGATTGACAAATTTTACAACTTATTGGTCGAGTCAAACAAGTGAGTAAACAGTGATATTGGAAAATTAACATACAAGACTATCATACATAAAATTTCGTTCTTGCTATTAACTATATTTAAACTGCACCAATTTTACAAATATCCCTTACATATCATGCTAATATCAACATACCGTGTTAACACATAATTCACTTAGATCACCCCCTTACATTTCCCGCTTTGACATTCGTAACTAACCACAACCCACCAATTCGCTACATGAACGAACGACATGACTAAATTAACCCACTACTTGTGACTCCGTTCTAGTTTTATTCCTCCAGACTAGCAAATATCATGGAACCATATCACCAGACATTGGCTGGAAATCTCATTCCGAATTTATACTCACACTACAAAATTTAACTTCATTTTCAAAACTTTTACTTTCATACCGGACGGTGAATAACTTTCCTAACATAAATCTTATAACAGAGCCGTACATAGAATCCATTTACAGCTTACTACGAAACTCAAAATCAGATAAACTTAATTCAATTCCTTCAAACAAAACGAGCTTAGGTGTCGACTCATATATTGTAATTTACAGGTTCATCTTATTCATTTCAGTCCTATCTTTACTAATGAACGACTATCGTTGGAACCAATGCATATCATGTGAATCATAAAAGGGTTATCCCATTATAATTGCCAATATAATTATCATAAACAATCTTTATTAAAATATAATTGATAGTAACGACTCGAGAATATAGATATGTCAATTGTCGTGCTACATCAAACTATTTCCTTTATATCATGCCCATACAATTGCAAGAATCACTTTAGCATTTTATGACGATATAATAACGAACATATCCGATAAGAAATAACACACTGTTTATTATCATGTCATAGGTTTAGGTTCAACTGAAATAATTTAATGCGATGAAGGTAATAAATATACTATGGGCACACCGACTCACATAAAAGACATTAGAACTCAAATGACATTCTACATGTGTGAACATTTAGACATACTCATTACTACCATCCATGTGTAAACATTTAAACATAATTATTGTGAATATTCATGCGAGTATATTAGAACAATTAAATTAACATTTAACGACATCAACTTACCAAGATATGACAATATAGTTTTATATTTATATATATTCGACCACTATGCAAATATGATGAACACACCAGAGGTATTATAACATGCCAAATGTATATAAAATATGCAAACAACTGGACTCGTATAAAATATTTCACCCTTGATTAAGAATCAATTTAAGCTATTCAATTTTACTCATACTATCATGCCAACAATGTTATCAACTAAACTTTAATTTTATCACTTATTAAGATATATAACTACTGAACATGCGTGCTACTATCATCATATAAAAACATTATAAATTCACATTACTGAGGCTCATGAATTAATTAAACAACTGTATGAAAACTTAACATAGAACGCACCTTTTACAAATCATGATTCACGTTGTAACTTCCAAAGACCACGAACAAATAACCGTTCGAGTAAAACTTGATTCATATAACTTTTATAAAACACGGAGAGTTAAAAAAACAGGGGAAAAAGAATTAGGTCTAAAGCACAAGAATTCCATTTTTAAAGAATTTTACAACTCAGTTGGTCCAAACAAACATGTGACAGCAATTGGTCCAAAACTTGGGTCAGTTTGCAAAACCTACCGTTTAATATAGAGACATCAAGAATTTTCGTGGCTTATCAATTTGAAAACATATGCGACTCTTTTGATCGATGGAGTAGGAATTATGCAAAGATTATTAGTATAATTTAAATGAGGATTTTTACAAAATTGTTGGTCAAAACATCACCGCACAGGAACTTCCTGACCACAGCCCACTAAAATATTTATTACTCCTAATCTGTATATCCTATAAGCATGAAACCAACGCCAAATGAACACTAACTCCAAAGACTATCTCTCATAAAATTTTCATCCATAGGCAATAAACAGAAAAGAAATGGCAGTAAGGTCAATTAAAGAGTAACATCAAACAAAACGAGTTTCAGCACTAAGTCGTTCATTTTCTATTTTCCAAACTCTTACAACCATACTATCGATACTAACTCATCCTAACTTAAATCTCACACTGTGTATTTCGTAACATCTACCCCATAGAATCCTTTCGCATCTCGATCTACTCCATACATCTAAATCGCGATTGCTATGACTAAAACATGCAATTCAATAGTGTTTCTTATTACTATCACAAGACTATACTAGCATGGCTTTGGGATCACATAACCGCCTATTACTAGACATAATAGTACTATCAGCACATCATTCAACATCCACCTAGGTAAATATCATCGACTCGTAATTATTTTCACGCTCACGACTACCACAATCCAACACTTCATTGATTATCAATCTGAACACGAAAATTTATTTCTCATCTCCCTAACATCATATGATCACGCCATCATTCATACAAAATACTTACCGTAGCGTTGTCCTGCAGAATGGTTAGAATATATGGGTCTCAAGGTATACATCAACGCGATTATGCAATAATCAATGTATCAATCAGTTAACACTTAGGCAACGATATATGAATTTCCGGTTCAACCTCAAGCAACTTTTCTACCCTTTCTCTCATATACTCTCAGGGTTTCCGGGTCTAACTGAGAGGGCCGCTGGTTCGGTGTGAGGGGGCCCCTAACTCATACCTTACCTTAGTGTGCTCCTAACAGTTCTATCCCGGGGTTCATTTTATTTAGACTCTTCCTATGTTTATTGGATTCATTGGTTTAGGCCTGAGGATCGTTCGCTCTGATACCACTTTGTAACACCCCGGTTTATGAAGGAGCCTTCGTCAAGACATTCCCTAATAAACCGGACTGTTACCATCTCGGTTTCCCGAGGTAGTGAATAACAAATTAAACTCCAAGGCAATTTATATAATTATTTTTACCTTAATTATTACAAAACCTCTTTTACGTCAAATTACAAAGAACTAACATAAGTAAAAGTGAAAGTCTTCTAGATGTTGATCTAGCTACTAAGTCTTCTGATCCAGTGTCTCACGCCCACCAAGCTCCCGTTCAATCTCTTAAACCTGTCTAGTCTGCTCGCCAATATTTGGGTCATCACAGGTGTTCACGAATACACAGGGTCAACCACGAGGTTGAGTAGGGAAAACAATGAACAACAAAATATGATATGCATGCTCCCCCGTCACCACCATCTCCATCTCAACTCATATCTCATACACATAACCCAGAACGCCCAGCCATACCGATCCCCGGTAGACTATATATATCGACCGTAGCCGATCTGCCAGCTCGCAGCTGAGGACACCAGGGCAAGTCCTGCGGAACCCGCCTGGGCCTTATCACAACATCGTCATCATCACACCACATCACCACAACATCCTCCATCTCCAATGCATATGAATGCTCAAAAGAAATTAATGCAACACAATATATATAAATCACTGAACTGATAAATCATAAAATCATGCCGGTTACCCGATGTTGTGATATCATACTCAATACAATCAATTCAGTCAATCACCTTCTCGTATATGAACCATAACGTAAATCAACAACCATGAATCAAGTCAACACAATTCAACAACAACGATAATGAGTCAAGTGTATTTCCCTACCTCGATCTTTGCGATCAAAAAGTCGGGTGTCCAGTAATATTCCACAACAATTCGCCCTCTGAAAGATAATTAAATGATAACGATTACTTAACTATTCCCGTTCCCAAAATAGAAGTTACTAAAAATAGAACTTCCTAAAATGGACTTTCCCGATATAGTAGCTTTTCCATTTAACCATCCCGACTCAAAACCCGACTTGAATTATTTAACTGACTCGGTAATTAAATTGAATAACTAAAATGATAAATAAAAGATTAGACGAATTAAACGATTTAAGAAGACCCGAATCAACATAGAACAATTCGAATAACCCGTCTCTAATTATTTAATTATTATTAATTATTATTTTATTTTAAATAACTCGGAACTAAAACCAAAACGATAAACTAATTAAAACCGTACAAAACACTCAACAAACAACCCTACATCGCCTTAGAACAACGCGCACAACCGCCCCTCCCTTACGCCGGCAGCCACCAGGCCATGACACCAGGTCTGGCCTGGCCACCACCGGTCACCACCACCGTGGTCGACTCACGCCGGTGAGTCGAACCACAGCCCTCAAACCGGCCTGACGCAGACAACAACCCCACCAAACCCCCTTGACTCCTTCTGATTTTTACCAGCAACCATGGCCCAGACACGACTCCCCCTGTGACCCACCACCACCGTGGCCTTGCCTGATACACGGAGGTTCTCACTACCCTGGCACCACCTTGTCAACCTCCCCCTAGTCGACGTTGGAACCACCCAAACCTAACCATCTAAAACCCGTCTGAAAACCATATAAAAACCCGATTGACTACCCCTGTCGCTGCCGCCTTTCACAGCCACCATCACCACCCAAAACCTCCCTAACCACCACCACCACACTCGTCCCTTACCACCCTACTCCCTTACTCTTCCAACAACCACCAGCAAAGCCTCAACAAGACACGCACAACCCCCAAAAACCCGACAGAAAGATGAAAACAGAGGAGAAAGGTTGCATTCATACCTTTTTCCGCCACCAGAACGGCCACCAGGGCCACCCACGGTCGTCGCCAACCACCCTAAGGGTTTCCTTGCTGCGCCGTCAACACCCAGCTCACTCTCTCACTCTCTCTCTCTCTATGCGTGAGGTTGAAGTTGGAGCTGATGAAAGGAGGGAGGCGGGTTGAGGGAGGCGGGTAGAGGGAGTGTTAGGGAATAGGGTTTGTAGTGTTTAGGTTAATTAGGGTTAGGGTTTAGGGTTAATTGGGCTGGACTGTTATTGGGCCAACTTAAATGGGTTAGCTCCCATTTCGTATCCCTTATAAACCCGTCTCAATTAACTTACGATAGCTTAACGTAATTATCGACTCAACAATTAACCCGACATAATTAGTAATATAAAATGTATAATAATTAATATATAATAATATCCGTCTAATTGATTATATAAAATACGGGGTATTACAGTTCCATCTCAACAGAAAGATGACAAGCCTTTCCGTAGACCAACTTATACAGTGAGGTACCAATACGTGTCTTATATGCGGTACGTTAGGCCCACAAGGTATCATAAAGCTTCATACTCCAATCCTCCCTCGACTTGGCAACAACTTTCTCAATAATGGACTTGATCTCACGATTAGAGACCTCAACTTGGCCACTTGTTTGGGGATGGTAAGCCAAGCCTCTTCTATGGGAAACCCCATATTTTTCTAGTAATGCTTCAAGTTGTTGCTCATTAAAGTGAGTACCACGATCACTGATGACGCTCTTGGGACTCCAAATCTCAGAAATATGATCTTCTTGAACAAGTTGATCATGGCATGGGCATCATTAGTGGGAGTAGCAATTGCCTCTACCCATTTAGAGACATAATCAACGACAACCAAAATATACCGATTCCTTTTTGATGAAGGAAACGGTCCTTGATAATCAATACCCCACACATTGAATACCTCCACTTCTAAGATACCGTTTAAAGGCATCTTGTACCTCCTTGAAATAGAACCTGTCCTTTGGCAAGCATCACATGGCATCACGAAATTTTTTGCATCTTGAAACATGGTAGGCCAATAGAAGCCAGATTGAAACACCTTGGAAATGGTCTTGGATGGTCCATGATGACCACCATAAGGAGAAGCGTGGCATCCTTTTAGCACCCCTTTCACATCCTATTATAGGACACATCTCCAGAATAGCCCGTCGGAGCAATGTTTGAACAAGTACGGATAGTCCCAATGGAAGAACTTGGCATCATGTAAGAACTTCTTCTTTTGTTGGTATGAAAGGCCGGGTGGCAACGCCTTTCCTACTAGATAGTTGGCTATGTCGGCATATCAGGAGTATTGGCTTCCAACATCATTAAGGCATCGTCGGAGAAAGAAACATCAATAGGTATATCGATATCTCCATCATTAAACTTCAAAAACGATAGGTGATCGACAACAACATTTTCGGCCGCTTCTTACCTTTAATCTCAAGATCAAATTCTTGCAAAAGCAAGATCCATCTTATCCATATAGGCTTGGCCTCTTGCTTGGCTAGAAGATGCTTTAGTGTTGCATGATCGGTATGAACAATGACTTTGGATCCGATCAAGTAAGAGCGGAATTTGTCTAAGGCATAGACAATGGCAAGTAGCACTTTCTCCGTAGTGGCATAGTTGATTTGAGCCGCATCCAAGGTTTTGCTATCATAGTAGAGAGCATGGAGAACCTTGTCCTTTATTTGTCCTAGCACGACACCTAACGCATAGTCACTTGCATCACACATGAGCTCGAATGGCAAGTTCCAAACCGGTGATTGGATGATAGGTGCGAAGATCAAAGCCTTCTTGATCCTATTAAAAGACTCAAGACAATCGTTAGTAAACACAAATAGAGCATCTTTTAAACGAAGCTCCGTAAGGGGTTTGGCAATCTTAGAAAAATACTTTATAAAACGGCGGTAGAATCCCGCATGGCCTAAGAAACTCCTTACACTTTTGACATTTACCGGTGTGGGTAGTTGTTCAATAACTTGGACATTAGCACGGTCCACTTCAATTCCTCTTCCCAAGACAATATGACCAAGTACCATTTCTTCATTTACCATGAAGTGGCAGTTTTCCCAATTCAACACCAACTCAACTTCTTCACAATCCTTCAAAACTTTAGACAAGTTAGCCAAGCACGCATCAAAAGAAGAACCATAGACACTAAAATCATCCAAAAACACCTCCATGATAGACTCAATAAAGTCGGAAAAGAGGCTTATCATGCAACGTTGGAAAGTGGAGGGGGCATTACAAAGACCAAAGGATATTCTACGGTAGGCAAAGGTACCATAGGGACATGTAAACGTGGTCTTATCTTAGTCCTCCAGGTGAATGGGTATTTGAAAGAACCCGGAATAACCATCTAGGTAGCAAAAATATTTGTGACATGCCAACCTTTCAAACATTTGGTCAATAAAAGGTAATGGGTAGTGGTCTTTCTTGGTGGCTAAATTCAACCTCCTATAGTCAATACACATGCGCCATCCCGTCACATTTATAGAGGGAATGAGTTCATTTTTATCATTTTTGACTACGGTGGTTCCTCCTTTCTTGGGAACCACTTGGACCGGACTAACCCATTTAGAGTCGGAAATTGCATAAATAATTCCCGCAACCAAAAATTTAAGAACTTCCTTTTTTACCACTTCTTGTATGTTAGCAGGATTTAGTCGTCTTTCACCTTGGACACATGGTTTATGATCTTCCTCAAGGTAGATTCTATGCATGCAGAATTCCGGGCTTATGCCCTTTAAATCATCAAGTTTATATCCAATGACCTTCTTGTGAGATTTTAAAACATGAAGCAAAGAAGACAATTGACTCTCACTCAAATGAGCACTAACAATGATCGGACACATCTCCTCATTATCTAGAAAAAGCATATTTCAAATTGGAGGGGAGGGACAATTGACTCTTCTGCATCCAATGCAAGCTCCAAAGCATCAATCTCCTCACTTCCAATCTCATCATCACCTGCAAATGATTCCAATAGCAAGAGCGCTTCCAAAGGATCTTTTGCCAAAGATCGAGGTATAGAGTCTTTTGTGACAATATCAACAATATCCAACACGTCAATAGAATAACAAGACTCTTCTGTCATTAGACTCTTCATGGCATTATTTAAGTTATATGTGACGTAATCGTCACCCACTTCCATGGTCAACTTACCATTCTTGACATCAATTACCGCACCCGTGGTATGTAGAAAGGGTCTTCCCAAAATAATTGTGATTTTGGCATCTTCGGCCATGTCAAGAACAATAAAATCAACCGGAATTAAAAACTTACCAACCTTCACGGGAACATCCTCCAAAATCCCAAAGGGCGTTTTATAGAACGATCCGCCATTTGTAATGTGACACTAGTACATTTCAAGACTCCCATGTTTAGCTTTTCACAAATAGAGTAAGGCATTACACTCACACTAGCACCTAAATCACACAAATCTTTATCAATTGTATAGGTCCCAATTGTGCATGGAATGGAAAAGCTACCGGGATCTTTTAACTTAGGAGGGGACTTATTTTGTAAAAAAGCACTACACTCGGCGGTGAATGCTATAGTTTCAACATCGTTAAAAGTCCTCTTATTAGTTATAATGTCTTTCATAAATTTAGTGTAAAAAGGAATTTGGGTGATTAATTCTGTAAAAGGAACGGTTACCTGGAGATTCTTCACAACTTCCAGGAACTTACCAAATTGAGTTTCCTTTTGATGCTTTGCCAATCTATGAGGGAATGGCACTTTTACTTTTTCCGGCACTTTAACTTCAAAATATTTCTTGGGATGAGCATCCTCCACCTCTTTGACTTTCTCAACAAGAATGGGTTCATCCACTATCTTCGGAATAGCTTCACCTTTCTTTCCACTTGGATAAACCTCTAATTCAACAAGTACCTCCTCATTTTCGTTGGGCATGGGTGGCTCATCATATTTTGTACAACTTCTCAAGGTAATAGCTTTGATGGTATCATGTGGTTTCTCACCTTGTGGTGGTAATTGATCCATTTTTCTTTGAGAGCTAGATGCGGCTAGTTGAGCCATTTGATTCTCTAGCATTTTAATTGCGGCATTGTAAGCTTGGTCACTCTTTTGCATTTGAGCCAATAATTCTGTTTGGGTCTTAGCCATTTGCATTACCAAGGCTTCATGTTTGCTCCCCCTTGGTTATTTTGTTTGGCATTTTGGGGTGGTGGACCTTAGTTTGGTTGAAAATTTTGTTGAGGTGACCTTTGTTGTTGGTTTTGACTTTGATAGCCCGGTGAATAGTTGAACCTTTGTTGTGGTGGAACATTGGCATTTTGTTGTTGTTTAGGTTGAGGCACAGAAGTTTGTTGTGGTTGAGGGTTTAGCACATAGTTGGTTTTATAAGACAAGTTCGGATGAAATTTTGTATTTGGATTGTAATTGTTGGAAAAGGTTCCCGGTGGAAATGAACTTTGTCTAAAACTTTAAAAAGCATTTACCTCCTCAATAGTGGCTTATAATTGAGTGGCATAATGACCCACACCTCCGGAACCTTCACAAACAACAATTTGGCTAGTAGAGGACATAACATTGACTTGTTGAAGAGAGGAAGCCGCATTTTAAGTCTCCAATTTTTGTTGGAGAAATAAGATTTCAGCTTTCAAAATGTAAGTATCGGAAGCTTCCTCTTTACCTTTGGTTGGTGCAATCTGGGAATTGACATATTGGGCATCATGAATAGCCATGGATTCAATTGTGGCATGAACAATATCATTGTCAATTTGATCAAACCGCCTATTGTTGGCAGAATCAAGAACTCTTCGGGACTCGGCACAACATCCATTGTAGAATGTAATAACAAGAAACCAACGATCCAACCCATGATGTGGGCATTGCCTTTGCAAATCCTTGTACCTCTCCCAGGCCTCATAAAGGCTCTCTAGTGCTTGTTGGCGGAATCCCGTGATTTGACTCCTCAAAGTTTGAGTTTTCTCCGATGGAAAATACTTTTGGTAGAAAGTTAGAGCCAAAGTTTCCCAATTGTTAATTCCTGTAGCTTCTCTATCAAGGCTATTGATCCATATCTTAGCCTTGTCCTTCAATGAAAAAGGGAAAAGTATCTTCCTTATGTGAACTTGAGTGACTCCCGTTTGCCGAATCATGGAGCAATAGTCACAAAAATATTGAACATGCAAATTGGGATCCTTCAAAGGACTTCCCCCAAATTGCCTTCTCTCCACAAGGTTGATGAAAGCCAGTTTGATCTCAAAATCCGTGGCTCCAGTTTGGGTAGTAGTGATACCCTTTGGAAGCATGTCCGTGGTGGGCTTGGAATCATCGGAAAGCTTCACCATCTTTTTAATTGGAGATGGTGGTGGTGGTAAAGATGATGAAATAGAACCTTATTCTTCGTTACCGATTGGGTAATTGGTACGAATGCGACCCAAACCTTATAGATACCTCATTTCTGCACCTCCCGCAAACCACCCGGTGATGATTGGGCCGCGTGTTTGGTACGCGGAACTATTTATGACAGTTCGTAAGGTTATCGTCAAGTGATCGCTCAAACACTTATGTCTACCTCCTAATTGTCATCTACGTGCCGATACGGTCGTTTTGTCAGTAATTAGAGTACATTTGGAGTCCGGGTCAAAAAACCGTCTTCATTTTCTAAAACCGAGTCAGAATGTTCTGGAATGTTCCGGATATTTCTATTCCATATTTTGCAATCTTTTAATCTTTGGTAAAGAATTTCCCGTAATATTCACATAAAATATTAAGGAAAACAAGATTAATCTTTTATTCCATAATCAAAACACGGAAATCTTTCTTCCGCTGGAGTAAACCACTTGGGAAAGAACGCAGCAAGTGTTGCGCCTCTTCTAAGTGACGCAGTGCCTGCTGCGCCTCTTCCCAAGTCCTTTTCTGCGTATTTTTCGTATCTTTTCGTATCTTTTCGAGATTCACTTCCAAAGTTTCTCCGAAAAAACCCTACTTCCGTCGTGTGATTAGTATAAATAGAGACCTTCGGTCTCACATATTTCTCACGCGAGTATCCGCCTTTCTCTTCTCCCTTTGCATTCTAGACCACGTTCTTACTTTTTGGCGTCTACGTGCTTGAACTTTCGACCACGTAAGCTCGGATCTTTCTGAGTACCAGCCTCGTTTTGCATGACCGACCAATTTGACCAACTCCACATTAATCAACTTTAATCAATCTTATTCGTTTTCCTCCTATAGGGCAGTTTCGTCAACATTCGAGTCGAGCATCACTAAACGTATACTTAGTTCATCTCGTTTCGTCAAACATTTAAGTCTGAGGGTGTATAATCCCTATTTTATTTATTGTTCTTTATTTATTGTAATCATATTGTAAGGTTTATGTTGAAAGTATTGTTAAAACCGATTTGTAAAACCTTATTTTACAACCCTTTTTACGGATTATCAGAAGACAACCGTCGAGAAAGGACATAGCAACTGTTGCGCCTCTTCGAAGGGACGCAGTACCTGCTGCGCCTCTTCGTGAGGCTGCCGCAGTTCCTGCTTCCTTTATTCTTCCTTCGTCTTTTGTCAATTCGTTTATTTTATTTTCTTTCGTTTGTTCTTCGATTCTTTGATATAACGATTTAAACATAGTAGTTTAATATATTATTCATAATCATTAGTATTGAATTCGTCATTAAATCTCGAATTAAATCCCGTATAACCAATATTTGCGGGTTTTCGTCATTAAAGTCAATCCGGGTTTAAGAGATTCGATTCATTAATATTGAGTCTCTGGAATTCGATCTTTGATATATTCCCATCTGTTATTTTTCATATCTATCATTAATTCATCATTAATAGTTTGTTTAACCTAATTAATTTATATTTTTAAATAATCCTTTTAATCTTGTATTAATTAGTTCTAATTAGTTTTGTTCATGTTTTACTGTTTTTATGACCCCATTCACATGTAAATAATCTGTTAATCACTTTCATGCGAGTCAATTATTCATAATCGATCATTAAAAGCACCAACGAATATTAACGATTTTCAATTCCGGCTTCACAGCCAGAACTGACCCAAGGAACGGACGCATCAACTGCTGCGCCTCTTCCAAGGGACGCAGCTCTACTGCGCCTGTTCCTGGTTGATTTCTGTCTCTGAACTCCCGTTTTGCCTTGACCTAGTTTATTAGTTTACGTATTAATTAACTATTATTCTTATTATCACCCTAATTCCTGTTCGTTAATTTGTTTATTTACTCTTTCTCAAATTATCTGTTTTAAAAGTATTTTCGACATAATTCATTAAATCCGATGTAATTATTGTAATTTATCTTTATTGTATTTTCATTATTATATTGCTTTTATTATTGCTTGTATGTTTTCACATGCAATTAGCCTAAATTTCTACCTCGACATTAACTGTATGTTAAATTACGTGACAACCGACTTAGTCTAATTCTCACATGTTAGGATTAAAACGTTGGATGTTACATTGCATGCATATAAATCAACAATATATCGAGTATGAATAACTTCCCTAATCATTAGTAGAGGCCGCTATCGAGGCGGGCGGGATTAGGTGTTCGATCAAAAGAGCTTCCTAATACGTACGCTCACCCCTTACTCCAGATCTCTGTGAACATCCGTGTTCATTGGCATCTACGAGAGTCATTCTAGACATAGAATGCTAAGGGTAACGAGTGCTTAGTGTTCATGTCACTACTTTGTGGCTTGACATGGCACGAGGTTTTCCAACGGTTTCCAATTTTCCACATTAAATTGGTGGCGACTCCACAAATGCAAATAAACCAAAGAGTGAAAAGCTTGCTTCTCTTTTCGCCCTCGTGGGCCCGCGTCCACAACTCTCCGGGACTAGAAGATGCGTCAAGCTCCTTGAAATATTTGAGTCGGTGATGGAACGTTCTCTCAGGCTCCAAATCAAAGGGAATCAATTCTCTGGTACGAGAGGACTTGGGCATATGACACAAATCTCAAGAAACTTGTAAATAACGGTCTCAAGGAACAAGTGTTCCTCAAGACAAAAGAAAATAAGATAGAAATTAACAATTCTAAAAGCAATAAACCGTGCTCCTCGGCAACGGCGCCAAAAATTTGATAGGATGTCGCACAGCTAACAAAGATACCCTAAACTCGACAAACAAATGAATGTAGTAAGGTAGGGGTCGAACACAAGGAGACAAGAATTACGCTTTGAAATTGCTATATATCAAGGTCGATTCAATTAGTTGGTTGGTTTGGTTTGATAATTTGCAAATGAATGATGTAAATATAATATGATAAAGAAGTATAGAGGAGTCGGGTCACACATGCAACTACGTAAATGTTCTTGCCAAAGCTAGGAATTCTTAATAACAACATTGCTTAGGTCTTGTGACAACCACCTCTCGGCCTTATTGTCAACCATAGATCGGGTCCTAGAGAACTCTCGTTATGACTAAGTCGTTCTACTAAGACAAGTTTAGTCTAATCCAATTTCGTGCCTCTCGACTTATAGAATGAATTAACTAATTTAATCAATGATTATGGACACTATATAAAGATTAATCAAAACGTTGCAAACATGTGATAGAAACAATTTATTGATATTATAGCATCCTAATTCTAACAATTATAAGAACTATTTTTGCATGGCTTCCCTAATCCCTAGACATATGAAACTACTCACTCATGATGGAAATAAGACTAATAACAATGTATGAAATGATAAACATGGTTATACTGGAAATATAACTAAATAAAATTATAAAAACTAGAATTATCCTAGGTGATGATAACATAAATAAAATTCCTAATATGATAACAATTGATTAGTGAAATATTTATGATGAGAAATGTAAATAGAAATGATATGAAATAAACTAATAGTGATGATAAATTGATAATAAAAAGTAATAACAAAGTAATATTGTATTGCTAATAATAAAATATAAACTATGAAACAACGGTAATGGAAAATGCAAAGACGAAATAAACTAAAATCGAAATTACCGAAATAAAGAACTTGGAACTTCAATAAGGAGAACACAAATGAAAAAGCAAATAACTTGAATGGAAAGATTATATTACTTAGAACCAAATGCTTAACTTGAATTGTTTAACAAAGGAAATGCTTAACAATATGTAAACTAATATGAAATTTAAGAGAATTTGCGTTGCTAAGAGTATAATAGAGTGCAAAAGAAGGTAAAAGAGATGTAAAAAGATATCTTATAATGACAGATTAAGGCCCCTATTTATAATAAAATAGGGGCATAACGTAAACAATCATGATCAAGGCAGCCCCGATTGGGGCCTGGCCACCCCGATCGGGGTCATAGGTATCCGAATTAATTCTCTTAAATCTTGATTAATTGCTCCAAGGGATCCAAGGTTCATGTTTAATGCCCCTTAATACATCCGATTAATTGCACATTTGGGCATCCTAAGAGCATCTCTAAGTTTGACTTTTTCATTTGCTTGACTTGGACTTTTGCTTGGGCCAAATTCATTTCTTCATTTGTTCACTAACCCAATCTCCATACATTGTACTCGGGCTTGGAAATTACCAAAACACCCTTCCACGGTCATGCTTAGTCTTGTTAGCCTCGTGAACTCGTGTGTTTGATACTTTGACGGGAAGAAGCTACTAAAAGCTTAATTTCCTATAAAACACAATGAAAACAAGCAAACACAACTGGAACACGGAATTATCTCATTAAATCACTAACATTAGTGCAAATGACATGCAAATTAGAGCTAAAATAGGGGGTAAAATCATATATAAAATGGATACATCACCTACAAAACCTAGGATAGACCAAACCACAAATCCAAATGCGTGATAGTGAGAAGACAACTCGAAGACCCGCGGACATGCTCACGCCTCTTCAAGCCGCCTATATGGCTACGTCGCCCAAAACGCACACCACCACACAAATCCTCTATAAATACCCCTCAAATGCCACCATTTGAATGTACGCGAGAGTCCTCCCCTTCTTTTCCCCTTAAAATTCTAGACCTCGACTTCCCGAGTCAACAAACGACACGTATTTTCGACCTACCGATTGAAAATACGAGCCTTAGACAATGTTTGGTAATGCATCGTGCATTAAATCATTTGACTTACCACTTCGCCAACTACACCATCCCTAAAGCAAAGCAACACTCCATACTTTACAAAAACGGTTTTAAATCAAGTTTTCCGAGTCACAAGTTTTTAAAATTTGTCGATTTCTCGTCATGCAACCCAGCATGTAAATATGAGTGTGTAATTATGAAATATTCATTAATCTCTTATTAGATACTTCTAATAACTATATATTTTAGTTTAATCATTAAATAATCTAGATCTTATGCATGCATAACAAAAATGATACAAAGTAAGAAGAAATCGATTAATCTTACATTGAGGGCCGAAATGGTTTATACTAATTGGTCTCGTACCAAATTAGTCTTCTTTAAGAACATCCAAGTGCCCAAAAAACCCTAGATCCAATGATAGGATCTATTCCTTAAGGATTGTACCAAGGTAATCCCTCTTAATACATAAACTAATTTTGTTACTATAAATTAGTAAATGTTCCTTTAAAATAACTAATATAATTTTTATTACTACTACTAGTAATTTGATCTTAATATTAGTATAGAAATGATGTTGTTATTTTCTCTCTCAAAACAATTTTAGAGAACTAAAATTAATTATGGCATTAGAATGAATTTACCATAAGGAAAAATAACACTTGTGGTCAAGAGTGGAGAAGGGGGACGGGTAGGTTGAGGGAAGCAAGGCCAATCCTTGCTTATATTTTCACTCAATTGTTCTTCACAAGAAAACTTAAAGTGACCAATCCCTAAACCATGCTTAATAGGGCTGTCTCAAGCAATTAATATAAAAAGCACAATTGTAGTTTTGTCATTTGTAATTTGTGACATATGTGACATGTTACCAGCATATGATCATGTAATGCATTCTTAACTTATTAAATATCATTACATAAAATAAATTACATACAATGACTTAATTAACAATACATGATTGCATATACTTAAAATGGACCATTAATTATAATTCACAACACCTTGTAATTATAATACATTATTCATTTTAATTGTAATTGTTTCATAAACAATAATAAAAATATCATCTATTTTAAAGGACTAATTAACTTGTATCATTATAAAATTAATTAATTTATCAATTAACAGTGTTATTGATGTGGAGCGATGTCGTCGGGTCACATCCAATCAAACACATTTATAATACTCAACATACAACTAGTTAGCGGTAAGTCGAGGTCGATCCATGGGACGGTGTGCTTTGGGTTCTAAGTCTATCTATCTCAATTTATGCTAGTGTCACAATTTGGTTGGGTTTGTAGTTGTGTTCTAGACTAATAAAAGTAATAAAGTAGAACAAACAATAAAAGGAAGGATGTAAACAATTGATTAAAAGTGCTAGGATATCATGGGGTCATAGGGGATTCATGGTGTTGATCATACAAACATGTTTACAATTATATGCAAGCAATTAATGTTGTGGAGGAACCGAGTTGGGTTATATCTTACGGTTCTTAAGAAGAGTTGGGTCCCGGAGCCGAATCGATTAGATTGTACAACACCTACAAGTCGACTTACTTTCCTCCTAATCAACTTCTATGCATGGTCTAACAAGACTCGAGTTGGTTTATATCTTACAAGTCAAGTTGAGTAGATAAGAGATGGTAAAAATGCAAGGATTCATAGGCTTAGCATTTCATCAAACATAACATGTGCATAAAGTTGACATCACAACAAGCAAGCAATTTAATCATGTGAGCATATTAGATTAAGCATGAATCAATCCCATGTTTGTTTCCCCCAATTACCCACTAATCCTAGCTAAGGAACTACTCACTCATTATCATGGGAAACATGTCATTAATGGTGTCAATCATCACAACAAGTATAAACATGATAATAGAATGAAGAAATGAACAATAAAGATTAAAGAGTAAAGGAATTATACCAAACTTGAGGTGATCCAAATAATAAAGCAAGAATAATAGAAGAAACTTGATTGATTGATGGAAGGTTGTCAATCTCCCAATAATAACCCAATAATCTTCAATTACCCAATAATAAACTTGAATAGTAAACTTGAACAATAATTAAGGAGAGATTAATGTGTAATTTGTGGAAAGATTAAAGAGTAATCTATTCTAATCTACTCCTAATCTAATCTAAAGAAGGATTTTCTACTCTAAAACAACATATATCACTTGATGGATTGATTATTACAAATGGGGTATTTATAGTGGAAATTAGGTGGGATGCATTAGGGTTAACTAAGGGCTAAACTAGTAATTACACTTTTTAAGTTGAGCAAGGAGACTCCGGTATTCAATGAGAGAAGGGCGTCTCCATTTTGTAACTTGAAGGACGAAACCATGCTGTACTGTGATCCGAGCGGATGGAGGTCGAGACGGACGGATGGGGCATGGACGATCCGAGCGGATCAAGGCAGAAGACGCTCGGATTGGGCCTGGGGGATCCGAGCGGATCCTGGGTAAGGACGCTCGGATTGAGCTGGGCGGACGGACGGATCATGGATGATCCGTTCGGATTCTTCTACAGCGTCATTCCTTCTTCTTTTCTTTCCTTTTCTTCATAGAATCCTTGGGGATTTCCTTGGGGACTCAAGGATCCTTTCTCAACATTGATCTTCTACTTAGCTATGTAGAAAGGCCTTCTAGTCTTGTCTCTCCTTGATGCTTGGTCATTGAATACGATCCATTTAGCCTTGTTTTGCCATGAAAATGCAAGATTCTTACTCCTTTCCTACCAAGGGATCAAAATCTCAAAGAATATGCAAAACAAAGATCTAAAGATAAGAAATGACCCAAATAGGCACTAAAAAGCATAGAAACAATGGTAATTCGGGGGCTAAATATGCGCCAATTATGGTCGCATCAAATATCCCCAAACCGAACCTTTGCTCGTCCCGAGTAAAGAGGTGACTAAAACTAGACCTTTAAACTAACCTAATAACATAGCCGATATGAGACAATTAGCGGGTCTCACTCCGCCCCTTAAACTCACAACAAGACAACCATGAGGTAGGATGCCTTCTTGCAAGGCAAGGTGGGTCTTGCCAAAATGCGACACATCCAAACATTAAGCACACAAAAACACATAATGGATGCATCTACAAAAGAATAGCCGCTTTCCTCATCTAAGTGGCGGAAATTATCTACAAGGGAAGCAATTCGAGGGTACACAATCCTTCATAGATGCAATTTGTTCAAACTACTAAGCCTAGAAGGATACCAATAAATCACCTCCAAAAGGTGTCAAGCTAGGGTACCTTTGTCCTCAATCGTTAAATGCTTTTGTCAAGAGTAGACTCCCTATGGTGTTAGAAACACTGGAGGATCGCGGAATTCCCCCTCTTGCCTAGACAAGAAGAAGGGTCGTCCCCTCTCTACCATGCACAAAAATGGATATGATGGATAAAGGGATCGATAGTAATTGAGTTTCATTTTGGGAGTTTGCTTTTATTTTTGTTTTTCCCCCCAATTTCATTGGCATACAACATTTGAGAACACTTTCTTTGCCATTTCTTTTTGATTTTTGGCATTTCAATACTTGACAACTTTTTTTGCATTTCTTTTTGAACATTTTCAAAGTCACCCCAATTAGTAACGAGGGTGCCTTGTATTTGAAGCTTAGGAGTCTATTTTTGCTCCTCTTTTCTTTTGATGCATTTTGCAAACTTTCTTTCTTTTTTCATTTCTTTGAACTCAAATTGATTTCTTTTTGTGCCCATTCCCTTTGATGACAAAAATGTATGGTAGAACATGGATGAATGATGCATGCATGGTTTCAAGGGTCACCTTGGAATAAACGGTAGCCAAGGAGTTATCACACCACAAGGTACTCTTGACTAGGCCTTAAACCATGGGTCAAAGGATACTAGCATGACACATCCTAGGGTGTTTTACAAGTATTCTAACAAGCAAAGTCTTAAGAAGAAAAAGCATCTACTAGGGCCTGTATACACTTGTCAAGTTTCCCAAATAGACGGTTTCGCAAAATTTTCTAACATGCAACTACATGCCATGATGCAACTAACATATAAACATCCTAATGCATATGATTCTACCAACTAATATGCCATATAAACTAAATGCAATCCTAAATTCACATTGTTTTTACCGCATCAATCAAAATAAAGCCACATAGTCATTAACATAAAGAGGAAAAAGGAGATTGGAAAGATCATACCATGCGGTCTTCAATATCCTCATGTCTCGGATGTGGCGTAGTCAATCAATGTGAAAAAGGATGAACAAAAACAATATATACAAGACAATATATACAAGTCTATACTACAAAGGAAATGAACTTGTTTTTGGATTTTTCAATTTTTCAAATTTTTATGGTTTTTGTTTTTATGAAATTAAAGGATATATTTTTGTGATTTTTCGAAATTTTTCAATTTTTATGCATTTTGGAATATAAATTCCCATCCCCCACTTTATTTTGGACATTGTCCTCAATGTACATGTAGGAGTAGGAATAAAAAGGAAATACATGTTTTTGGATTTTTGATTTTTTTGAAATTGAAGTACAAATGCAATGATATGATATGAATGAATGCATGCTCTAACTAAATGCAATTCTATATGACATATATAACAAATGAATGCAATCTAAACTATACTATGTGATGCATGATTTAAACTATGGTCACTTATGATCAAACCTCCCCAAACCGATTTAAACATCATTTCTAGTGTAGAAAAGAATAGGATTGGTCATTAGTGACTATGCATGAATTCTAGTCTATATGCAACTAACTATATGAGATATATTACAATGCAACTATACTATATGAAAATGCAATATGAAATATAATACAAGTGCAAGCTAAATGTATATGTAAATAACTAAACGCAAGTGTAAATATAATGCAAAGTCAAAGGAAAGGATATCTTACAAATGGTGGTTTGAGATAGGACTCCACCAAACTAGTTCACTTTGTAAAAATTTTTGTCCATAGAGCTCAAGGCTCTTAGAAGAAGATCAAAAGCTTGTGAACAAGCTCCAAACAAGCATAAGTATGGGTTGCTCCATTTAAACGTGAAATTAGGCCAAGGAAGCTTGCCATAAGTTCTTTCTTTCACCTTATCCTTGGCACTAGAGCTTTCCCAATGCTTCAAACCAATAAGCCCATGATTCTTGTCAACACAAGGTAAGAAGTATGGCTTATGGTTGCCCGGAGACTTCCACTCACTACCTTCTCTTTCACTTTTGGTGATGATGATAGCATTTTGATTTTTCAATCCTTCCAAGGTGGAAGGAGAATTATCATGACATTGATGATCGAGCTCCTTAGAAGTTGGCATTGTGGATGCCAAATTTCCACAAGTAGCTTCACGTGCAAGTTTCTCCTTGAGCTTTTCCACCAAGTAGCTTTTGTATGATGCTTTGACCTTGTGAAGAAGGTCCACCATATCCTCTTCAACAATCATTGGCTCCATGGTAGGTGTCAAGTAGTCTTCATGGGATATAAGGAAAGGACATTCACCTTCATGATAGGATATCTCAAAGGTCTCAAGGATAGGTTCCTCAAGGAAGGTGATATTACAAGTCCATCCCTTAGGCTCGTCATCATCGCTATCTCCATAAGAATCATAAATAGGGGCTTCATTCTTCTTCATTAATTCTTCCTCCAACACCTCAATGTTCACATCAAATGATACACCCTCATACTCACAAAGGTTAAGAGTATTTGGCTTACTCAACCTCATGTCTTCATCATCAAATACCACACTTTCATACTCACAAGAGCTCAAGGAGGTTGGCTCTTCCCACTTCACATATTCTTCATCAAAGGTCATTACCTCAAATTCACATTCATGGTCAATGCTCAAGGATTGGTGGGGAGTGGTTGGTTGGGTGGTTTCTTGGGTTGCCTTTGTTTGGGCAATTTGAATCTCCAACTCCTCAACTTGGGTAACAATGCCTTGAAGAACATTGTCCCTATTTTGGCTTTCCTCTAGCATTTGTTTGAAGAGGTTTTGTTGATCTCCCATCATTTGGAGAATCACATTTTCAATGGGTTCATCTTCTTGTTGTGGGTAGGTGTGAAAGTTGTTGTATTGTGGCAATTGAAGTTCATTGTGAAATGGGTATTGGGTGGGTGGTTGTTGTTGATATTGGGTGTGGTGATTTTGGTGGGAAAAATTGGGGTAGTGGTTAGGATTTTCATTGTACGAATAATAAGGTAGGGTTGTGTTGACTTGCTCCTCAAACTCCCCATACCCATAGTCATACTCAAAAGATCCACCACATACTCCATAAACCAAGTCTTGAGTCATCATAACTAAGACAAGGATATAACTACAAACATGGAAACTACACAAAAGTGGTAAGAACAATCCTTGAGGAACAAGTTCCTCAAGGTGAAAGCACAATTAAAATAGACAAACAAATAAGAACTTAATCACATAGCACCATCCCCGGCAACGGCGCCATTTTGATGTGGAGCGATGTCGTCGGGTCACATCCAATCAAACACATTTATAATACTCAACATACAACTAGTTAGCGGTAAGTCGAGGTCGATCCATGGGACGGTGTGCTTTGGGTTCTAAGTCTATCTATCTCAATTTATGCTAGTGTCACAATTTGGTTGGGTTTGTAGTTGTGTTCTAGACTAATAAAAGTAATAAAGTAGAACAAACAATAAAAGGAAGGATGTAAACAATTGATTAAAAGTGCTAGGATATCATGGGGTCATAGGGGATTCATGGTGTTGATCATACAAACATGTTTACAATTATATGCAAGCAATTAATGTTGTGGAGGAACCGAGTTGGGTTATATCTTACGGTTCTTAAGAAGAGTTGGGTCCCGGAGCCGAATCGATTAGATTGTACAACACCTACAAGTCGACTTACTTTCCTCCTAATCAACTTCTATGCATGGTCTAACAAGACTCGAGTTGGTTTATATCTTACAAGTCAAGTTGAGTAGATAAGAGATGGTAAAAATGCAAGGATTCATAGGCTTAGCATTTCATCAAACATAACATGTGCATAAAGTTGACATCACAACAAGCAAGCAATTTAATCATGTGAGCATATTAGATTAAGCATGAATCAATCCCATGTTTGTTTCCCCCAATTACCCACTAATCCTAGCTAAGTAACTACTCACTCATTATCATGGGAAACATGTCATTAATGGTGTCAATCATCACAACAAGTATAAACATGATAATAGAATGAAGAAATGAACAATAAAGATTAAAGAGTAAAGGAATTATACCAAACTTGAGGTGATCCAAATAATAAAGCAAGAATAATAGAAGAAACTTGATTGATTGATGGAAGGTTGTCAATCTCCCAATAATAACCCAATAATCTTCAATTACCCAATAATAAACTTGAATAGTAAACTTGAACAATAATTAAGGAGAGATTAATGTGTAATTTGTGGAAAGATTAAAGAGTAATCTATTCTAATCTACTCCTAATCTAATCTAAAGAAGGATTTTCTACTCTAAAACAACATATATCACTTGATGGATTGATTATTATAAATGGGGTATTTATAGTGGAAATTAGGTGGGATGCATTAGGGTTAACTAAGGGCTAACCTAGTAATTACACTTTTTAAGTTGAGCAAGGAGACTCCGGTATTCAATGAGAGAAGGGCGTCTCCATTTTGTAACTTGAAGGACGAAACCATGCTGTACTGTGATCCGAGCGGATGGAGGTCGAGACGGACGGATGGGGCATGGACGATCCGAGCGGATCAAGGCAGAAGACGCTCGGATTGGGCCTGGGGGATCCGAGCGGATCCTGGGTAAGGACGCTCGGATTGAGCTGGGCGGACGGACGGATCATGGATGATCCGTTCGGATTCTTCTACAGCGTCATTCCTTCTTCTTTTCTTTCCTTTTCTTCATAGAATCCTTGGGGATTTCCTTGGGGACTCAAGGATCCTTTCTCAACATTGATCTTCTACTTAGCTATGTAGAAAGGCCTTCTAGTCTTGTCTCTCCTTGATGCTTGGTCATTGAATACGATCCATTTAGCCTTGTTTTGCCATGAAAATGCAAGATTCTTACTCCTTTCCTACCAAGGGATCAAAATCTCAAAGAATATGCAAAACAAAGATCTAAAGATAAGAAATGACCCAAATAGGCACTAAAAAGCATAGAAACAATGGTAATTCGGGGGCTAAATATGCGCCAATTATGGTCGCATCAGTTATCCTAGAGGTATGACCTTAAGGGATCAACTGATCACCACCGTCATACGACAGTAATGTCAAACTCTAGTCAGCCAACCATTACCAATTAATGTGGATCAGTTGACAATAAAATATTACTTTCTCTCACATATTCTTATCATGAGATTTAAACATGTGATCGCATTATTGTCGAGGACACATACTCCAACAGTCTCCCACTTGTCCAAGACAAGTGTGCGTCACCAATTCTCTTGTCCTGTTACTATCTCCAACTCAATGCAAGGTGTCTTGCAGGTCGTACTTGCACTTGATTATATCACAAGTGGTTTTCTCGATTTGGAGAATAACTGTTTTACCGGAATTATCTACCGTAGATACCTTCCGAGCGTGGCCACGTATTTCCAGTTCATTACTCCTCGAGTGGCCTTGAGATATAAGATAACTCTGACTAGGGGTGGACAATTCTTATTTCACTTTTCCCTTCGCATAGCCACAGCTCATTATAACCCAAAATGTGCCCATTTGACCCCAATTACGAAGGTCATTGAACACAAACCAAAGTCACTTTGAAGTTATGCTATCTTAGGCGAATAGTTTTTAGTCAAAGAATCGACTCATAAGAATACTATAGTAGCTCTCGCCACGACCAGGCTATAAAAATTTCCAGAACTCTATAAGTGGTCATAGGCCCGACAGAGTGTCCCATACAGTCTGCCTATGTGATAGACTAGTCATCTCTCATGACTCTATGACACTTGAACTTGCGATCAATCGCATCACATTCTAGTTACTTCGATATGTCACCTCATGTAAGTAACTATGGGATTACTATGTCAATCTAGTTCACTTTATTGGGGTTCAATATTGTCTTAACAACCCATTTGGATATGAGAAAGTAAAAATTTAAAAAAGACAAATACGATTATCATAAATGAACAAATAGAACAACATTTTATTTCATATCAAATAATCTAGTAAGAATTTGGCATACGTTTAAGGCCCATGGAAACAATATGTCCATCGTGTTTAGCCAGCGATAAAGGCTTGGTGAGCGGATCATCTAAGTTATCATCCGTCCCAACCTTACAAATCGCAATTTCCTTTCTTTCAATAAAATCTCTAATAATATGAAATTTTGTGAGTACATGTCTAGATTTATTACTATACTTTGGCTCTCTAGCTTGGAAGATAGTCCCATTTTTGTCACAATAGAGAGTAATGAGATCTTTGGTGGTAGGAAATACCTTTAGCCCTTCCATGAATTGCTTAATCCACACAGCTTCCTTGGCAGCTTCTGATGCTGCAACGTAGTCACCCTCCGTAGTAGGATCCACAATCACAGCTTCCTTGAAGCTTCTCCAGCTTATGGCACCACCATTGAGCATGAAAACAAATACACCTTGTGATTTCATGTCATCTCTATCTGTTTGAAAGCTCGAGTCTGTGTCACCCTTAACACATAGCTCGGAGTCTCCTCCAAACACTAAGATAGAATCCTTAGTCCTTCGCAAGTACTTAAGGATGTTCTTAACAGCTATCCAGTGACTCTCACCTGGAATATCAAGATATCTACTTGTCATACTTAAAGCATACGAGACATCTGGACGAGTGCATATCATGGCATATATTATTGATCCAACAACGGAAGCATTGAGAATCAACTTCATGCGTTCAACATCTTTGGGTTCAGAGGGTGATTGAGACTTGCTCAAAAATATCCCACTACTCATAGAAATTAAGCCTCTCTTAGACTGGTCCATGTTGAAGCGTCGAAGAACCTTGTCAATATAAGATTCTTCACTTAATGCCAATATGAAAGAAATGTAGATCTTTATACATATTAACATACTCTTATAATGTTCAAATAATTTGTCATAAAATTAATTACGGATTTTATGCATGCAAACAAAATAACAAAGAGAATAAATCATGTTCTTACAATGGGTATTTCGGTTTTATAGGGCACAAAAGAAATCTCCTTTTCTTTTGTTCTTGAGCTTTCCTTATGGATGAACAAGATCTAAGTATAAGATCTCTCCCAAAGCTTTATACCCAAGGTTTTCTCTTAATCTAATTAATATTATTTGATCTAGTATAATATTAATCTAGTGAAAAATTGAACCAAAATTATTTGGTTTTTACTCCTAAAACCGGGTAGGAGAAGAGGTGAGGAAGAAGTAATTTTTATCTCTCTAAAAAATTATATTCTCAAGTGAATGAATAAAAATTATTACACTACAATACATATTGTGAATAATAATTAAAATAAGCAAAAGAACTCCTTGTTCTTTTCTAGGTAGAACCGGGTAGGAGGGGAAGGGAAGGCCAATGCATGCACAATTTGTTCTTTACAAGAATGTGTAGGGTGCATGGCTAGAATTAGGTTAATCATCATTATGTTCACCACTAATTAAACAAACACAATATTTGTTTAAACCTCCTCCCATTTTCGGCACATATGATAATATGGGATCCATATTATTTTTGTCAAATGTCAATATGTCACATGTCATATGTCACATAAATTTGTTATGTATTTTTAACATATTAAAAATCAACGTATTATCAAAAATACGTCACATACAAAAATCGACTTAGTAATATCATAATTACTTGTACCAAAAATTTTTACCAATTTATAAATCACAACAGTTTGTATTTATAACAATTCATTCAAATTTAATTGTTACATTAAACAATTATTTCATCCGAGTAATGATACAATTCAATTACTCAGACCGTATCTCATTTAATCACATTTCAATTTGATACGTAAATTTTACTTCCAAAATCGTCCGTCAATTTTTCAAGTAATTTAATTAACTCGTAACATTATACGATTAATTAAATGATCAATTAAGAGTATTGCCCTATAGGTATGACCTAGGGGGTCAACTGATCACCACCGTCACACGACAGTAATGTCAAACTCTAGTCAGCCAATCATTACCGATATATGTTGACCAGTTGACAGTAACAAAATTACTTCCCAATTGTATTCTTTAAAATGAGATTTAATAATGATATTTAAATCATGTGATCGCACTATTATTGAGGACACATTTCCCAACAATCTCCCACTTGTCCTCGACAAGTGTGCGTCACCAATTCTCTTGTCCTATTACTATCTCCCACTCAATGCAAGGTGTCTTTCAGGTCGTACTTGCAAGTGATCATATCGAGAGTGGTTTCCTCGATCTGGAGAATAACTGATTGACCGGATTTATCCACTCTGGATACCTTCCGAGCGTGGCCACGCATTTCCAGTTCATTACTCCTCGAGTGGCCCTGAGATATTGTTTTAACCCTGACAAGGGGATGGACAATTCCTATCGCACTCATTCCCTTTGACTAGCCACAGTCATCATAACCCAAAATATGCCCATTTGACCCCATTTACGAAGGTCGTAGTAACACAAATCAAAGTTAATCTGAAACTGAGCCATCTTAGGTGAATAGTCTTTAGTCAAAAGAATCGACTCATTCGAATACTATAGTAGCTCTCGCCACGACCAGGCTATATAAATTTGCCAGAACTCTATAAGCGGTCATTAGGCCCGACAAAATGTTCCTAACATCCTGCCTATGTGATCGACTAGTCATCTCACATGACTCTATGGCACTTGAACTTGCCATCAATCACCTCACACTCTAGTCACTTCGAGACGTCACCTCATACAAGTGACTATGGGCGAATACCATGCTAATCCGTGTTCACTTTAACGGGGTTCAATTGTCTCTACAACCCGTTTGGATGTAACAAGGTATAATAAAAGAGTTTTAAAGTAAAACTCGAACGACAAATGCGATTATCACATATGAATAGTCAATGCTTGATTACTATTTCATAATCTATAATCTAATTTGATCTTGTATGTAGTTGTTCATTTCAATTCAGTTGAAATGGCATGACTCATCATGTTTAGCCTTTGAGAAGGCTTTGGTTGGTAGGTTTTATCAACTTCTTGTACCTTACTCAACCTTACTACATATTCGTTTTCCTTTGTAATGTATACATTTGCATCACAAAACTTTCTGAGTACGTGTTTGAGATCCAATCAAGACATAGGCCCTCTTAGCCTAAGAATAGCTCCCACTGTTTTCACAGTGTGCGGGACTCATCCTCTTGCACATCTCATGATTGCAAGTGTACTCAATTTCCGTTATAAATATCTCTCATTGTTCTTTATTGCCTAGAACGATTCTAGAAAATCTACTTCTTAATTATCATAGCCACAATGGTATCTTAACCATCCTAATGTGTTTTGATTATGGTTTTGTCGGAAACCATGCGCAACCTCAATTGTCAATTGTCACTTGTGTAACACCCTTACACAAAATTGCATCATAAACACTTTGCTTTACTTCCTTAATGCTTCTGCATGCACTTAAGGGTAATCTTTATGGCGTACTTGGCAAAGATTACTTAAATTCAATTTTGAAAACAATTCATTATACTCAAAGTATATGAAGTGTTATACATCATTATCCATTTAATTGATCCGGCAGCGGAAGCAAATGGAATCAATCAAATATGTTCAATTTTAATTGAACTAGTCATGAATCTTATCAACATAAGACTTCTTCGACGCGATATCATGTGGATTTATCTTCATAAATCCGGATATTCAAGATGTATTATAATACTCCAAAAGTCTTAAATCATTCTCAATGATCAATATGTCATCCACATATCGGACTAATTAAAATTTCCGTAACTCCCACTAAACTTCATGTATAAACACAACTTCTCGACTTATCGAGAAAAGTTTTATAACATGATCAAAACATTGATTCAAACTCATTGATGTCTTACTTAAGATCCTCTCTTAAGTTTCACATTATCTTAGGATTGCAAGAATCTATAAAACTCATGACATGTATTGAATACATTCCTTCTATTGAAGAAGTGTGTTTTAGATTGACTCGCTATGTATTTCATAATAATGAAACACAATCCCTAAGAAGATCCAAATAGACTTAAGCATTTCAATTGGTGCAAAACTCTTTGCAACCAATCAAGCCTTGAAAACTGTCTTTTTTAGTGCAAAACCCTTTGCAACTAATCAAGCCCTTTTATTTCGGATTTTCATGGCTCTAAGCCTTATATTGAGTTGTGACTTAAACACTCTTATGTAAGTCATAAGTTCATTACTTTCCAGAGGTAATCAACTTGAATCAAACAATTTCTTTGTAAGTTATAAACTCTTTACTTTCTTAAAAGTAGCATGAATTCATCATTTTCAACAAATGACGAATTTAACCTCCTAGGTTTTTAAAGAAACAACATCTTACACAAAACGTCTCATGTAGCCAAGAAAGACCAGTTTCTTGCGACATAACATTCTTTGTGGCTCTTGAATAATTTTATCTTACACAAAACGTCTCATGTAGCCAAGAAAGACCAGTTTCTTGCGACATAACATTTCTTTGTGGCTCTTGAATAATTTTCTCCCACTCTGTCTTCTAGAAATAAACTTGTATTTTAGAAAGACAGCTTCACGAGCCGCAAACCCGTCGTACTCGTGATAATTGAAAGGGAAAATGAGCATTTGTTTCTTGTGAAAACTTACAAACATGGTACCTTTACCATTTCATATCTCATATGATTTGATTTAGTGGAAAAATAATTTTAGACAAAATGATAAAATCCCCAAAAGGATCAAGTAACTCAAAATAACTTGATCGAAGTCCAAACCTTATCGAATGGCGTTTGAATTCTTATCCAATCATACATTATCCCATAATGCGAGTTAAGAGAGATTAATTTGTGATACTATATCACAATTCATTTGGCTTATATCAAGGTCTTCACTTTGATAATCCCATCACGACTATATCGTGATTCCTTGAACTCTTGAACTTCTTCAAAGATTTCTCAATTTACCTTATTAAGTGAACACACTAGTGTCAACTTAAATCGTTGGTAAAAGAAAATGATCAACCTATTTTGGATCAATGATTTACAATCTCGATCTCCTTTTTCAAACAAAAGGCACGAGACATCTTGCTTTGAATACAAGATACGCATATACCATTAACAATCTAATGGTTTCAAGAGTACTCGATAACTCTTTGCGTTCATCATTCCAAAATTTAAGGTTTAATCTTGGGTTACCAATTTGAATCTTACATCATCTACATGATATATCATTCTAGTTTGGTTTAGAATATAATCACCTTGATACCAATTGAAGGAAATGTAGATTCATATACACTTTAACATACTCATATATGTCTAAAATAATTTGTCATAAAATTAAAACGGATTTTATGCATGCAAACAATAATATAGAAGAAGAGAAATAATGTCCTTACATTCAATATTTCGGCTATATTGGGCACAAGAGAGATCACCTTTCTCTTCTTGTTCTTGAGCTATTCCAATGGATGAACAAAGATCTAAGTAGAAGATCTCTCCCCAAGCTTTATACCCAAGGCTTAACACTTAATCTAATTAATATTATAAATACTAGTATAATATTAATCTAGTGAAAATTGAACCAAAACTTTTATAAAACACTCATATGTTTCGGTTTTTGTGTGAGAGGAAGAGAGGATTTTTCTTCTCACTAGAACTCTATGTTTTGGATGATGGAATAAGAATGAATAATAATACTACACTTAGTATATTATTAGGTAAAATTATAAGAAAAACAATGATAGTTTTTCTTCCCAAAAAACGTGTAAGAGGAGTGCTATTGGGGAGCCAATGCATGGTAAATTTGTTCTTCACAATGAACCATAGGCTTGCATGGCTAGTGACTAGTGCAATCATCATGCCTTCCACTAATTACAATCAATATATAATTAGCTCAATAACCCTCTAATTTTCGGCCCACTTAATAATATGGATTCCATATTATTTTTGTCAATTGTCAATATGTCACATGTCATATGTGACATAAATTTGTTATGTATTTTTAACATATTAAAAATCAACGTATTAATAAAAATACGTCACATACAAAAATCGACTTAGTAATTTCATAATTACTTGTGCCAAAATATTTTACCATTTATAAATCACAACAGATTGTATTTATAATAATTCATTCAATTTAATTGTTACATTAAACAATTATTTCATCCGAGTAATGATACAATTCAATTACTCAGACCGTATCTTATTTAATCACATTTCAATATGATACGTAAATTTTACTTCCAAAATCGTCCGTCAATTTTCAAGTAATTTAATTAACTCGCAACATTATACGATTAATTAAATAATCAATTAAGTGTATTGCCCTTTAGGTATGACCTAGGGGGTCAACTGATCACCACCGTCACACGACAGTAATGTCAAACTCTAGTCAGCCAATCATTACCGATATATGTTGACCGATTGACAAGATAACAATATTACTTCCCAATTGTATTCTTTAAAATGAGATTTAACAATGATATAAAATCACATGATCGCACTATTGTTGAGGACACATTTCCCAACAATCTCCCACTTGTCCTCGACAAGTGTGCGTCACCAATTCTCTTGTCCTATTACTATCTCCCACTCAATGCAAGGTGTCTTTCGGTCGTACTTGCAAGTGATCATATCGAGAGTGGTTTCCTCGATCTGGAGAATAACCGATTGACCGGATTTATCCACTCTGGATACCTTCCGAGCGTGGCCACGCATTTCCAATTCATTACTCCTCGAGTGGCCCCGAGATATTGTTTTAACCCTGACAAGGGGATGGACAATTCCTATCGCACTCATTCCCTTCGACTAGCCACAGCCATCATAACCCAAAATATGCCCATTTGACCCCATTTACGAAGGTCGTAGTAACACAAATCAAAGTTAATCTGAAACTGAGCCATCTTAGGTGAATAGTCTTTAGTCAAAAGAATCGACTCATTTGAATACTATAGCAGCTCTCGCCACGACCAGGCTATATAAATTGCCAGAACTCTATAAGCGGTCATAAGGCCCGACAAAACGTTCCTAACATGCGCCTATGTGATCGACTAGTCATCTCACATGACTCTATGGCACTTGAACTTGCCATCAATCGCATCACACTCTAGTTACTTCGAGACGTCACCTCATACAAGTAACTATGGGCAAATACAATGTTAATCCGTGTTCACTTTAACGGGGTTCAATTGTCTCTACAACCCGTTTGGATGTAACAAAGTATAATAAAAGAGTTTTTAAAAATAAAACTCGAACGACAAATGCGATTATCACATATGAATAGTCAATGCTTGATTACTATTTCATAATCTATAATCTAATTTGATCTTGTACGTAGTTGTTCATTTCAATTCAATTGAAATGACATGACTCATCATGTTTAGCCTTTGAGAAGGCTTTGGTTAGTAGGTTTTATCAACTTATTGTACCTTACTCAACCTCACTACATACTCGTTTTCCTTTGTAATGTATACATTTGCATCACAAAACTTCCTGAGTACGTGTCGAGATCCAATCAAGACATAGGTCCTCTAGCTTAAGAATAGCTCCCACTGTTTTCACAGTGTGTGGGACTCATCCTCTTGCACATCTCATGATTGCAAGTGTACTCAATTTCCGTTATAAACATCACTCATTGTTCTTTATTGCCTAGAACGATTCTAGAAAATCTACTTCTTAATAAACATTTCCACAATGGTATCTTAACCATCTTAATGTATTTTGATTATGGTTTTGTCGGAAACCATGCGCAATCTCAATTGTCAATTGTCACTTGTGTAACACCCTTACACAATATTGCATCAAAAACACTTTGCATCATAGCCTTAATGCTTCTGCAAGCACTTAAGGGTAATCTTTATAGCTGACTTGGTAAAGATTACTTAAATTCGATTTTGAAAACAATTCAACATACTCAAAGCATATGAAGTGTTATACATCATTTCTTTTTAATTGATTCGGCAGCGGAAGCAAATGAAATCAATCAAATATGTTCAATTTAATTGAACTAGTCATGAATCTTATCAACATAAGACTTCTTACTGACGCTAATATCATGTGAATTTATCTTCATAAATCCGGATATTCAAGATGTATTATAATACTCCAAAAGTCTCATATCATTCGCAATGATCAATATGTCATCCACATATTGGACTAATTAAAAATTCCGTAACTCCCACTAAACTCCATGTATAAACACAACTTCTCGACTTATCGAGAAAAGTTTTATCACATGATCAAAATGTTGACTCCAACTCATTTATGTCCTACTTAAGATTCTCTCTTAGGTATCACATTATCTTAGGATTGCAAGAATCTATAAAACTCATGACATGTATTGAATACATTCCTTCTATTGAAGAAGTGAGTTTTAGATTCACTCGCTATGTATTTCATAACCTCATAATGAAACACAATCCCTAAGAAGATCCAAATAGACTTAAGCATTTCAACTAGTGCAAAACCCTTTGCAACCAATCTTGCTTTGAAATATCTCTTTATTAGTGCAAAAACCCTTTGTCACTAATCAAGCCTTTTATTTCGGATTCTCATGGCTCTAAGCCTTGTATTGAGTTGTGACTTGAACACTCTTGTGTAAGTCATATGTTCATTACTTTCCTGAAGTAATCAACTTGAATCAAACAATTTCTTTGTAAGTTATAAGCTTTTTACTTTCTTAAAAGTAGCATGAATTCATCATTTTTAACAAGTGACGAATTTAACCTCCTAGGTTCTGAAGAAACAATGCCTTACACAAAACGTCTCATGTAGCCAAGAAAGACCAGTTTCTTGCGACATAACATTCTTTGTGGCTCTTGAATAATTTCTCCCACTCTGTCTTCTAGAAATAAACTTGTATTTTAGAAAGACAGCTTCACGAGCCGCAAACCCGTCGTACTCGTGATAATTGAAAAAGGGAAAAATGAGCATTTGTTTCTTGTGAAAACTTACAAACATGGTACCCTTACCATTTCATATCTCATATGATTCGATTTAGTGGAAAAAAAATTTAGACAAAAAATGATAAAATCCCCAAAAGGATCAAGTAACTCAAAGTAACTTGATTGAAATCCAAACCATATCGAATAGCGTTTGATTTCTTATCCAATCATACATTATTCCATAATGCGTGCTAAGAGAGATTAACTTGTGATTCTATATCACATTTCCTTTGGCTTATATCAAAGTCTTCACTTTGATAACCCCATCACGACTAAATCGTGATTCCTTGAACTCTTGAACCTCTTCAAAGATTTCTCTATTTACCTTATTAAGTGAACATATTAGTGTAAACTTAAATCGTTGGTAAAAGATGATGATCAAACTATTTTGGATTGATGATTTATAACCTCGATCTCCTTTTCAACCAAAAGGCACGAGACATCTTGCTTTGAATACAAGATACGCATATACCATTAACAATCTAATGGTTTCAAGAGTACTTGATAACTCTTTGCGTTCATCATTCCAAAAATTTTTAAGGTTTAATCTTGGGTTGCCAATTTTGAGTCTTGCATCATCTTCATGATATATTATTCTAGTTTGGTTTAGAATATTATCACCTTCATAATGGGCTAGCCATATATCAATTCGTGGTGTAAAGGGTCACAAAAGTGAAACCTCTTTTGTATCTTTAACAAATTGTATTCTTATTTAGAGTTTATGTACTTAATAGTCACAATTAAGTATAACTCCAAACCCAAAAACTAGATTGAGTACACAATTACTCTATCTCTCAATATTATTGTTGCTAGTCGTCATATTCTAATCATCCTATGTATCAAGTACAATGATGAAAACCTCCACTGGTTTCTAATATTGACGAAGAAGTACTAGCAAAATTTATGTCAATCATATAAACATTTAAAGAAGAAGATCCCATTAGATGTCCCACAACTAACTTGTTGATTCTTCAATAATTTGGGGTAGTTTCCTTTCTCGTGTCCAACATTTAAGACAATGGAAACTCTATCGGTTGGGATTGATAGGTCTAGTATCGTTATTCTCAACAACTTTACCTTTAACATTACCTTGTATCAATTCCATTATAATCTTTACTTCTTGAACCTCGTCCTCATCTTAACGGTTTAAGAGAATGCTCCCACTAAATTCAATGAGTCTTTGCTTTCAGAAGCAAAATTGAATTCATGAAGAGTGCTCTTCATTTGTTCGTTTTAGTCTTAAAACTTTCATTGAAGTGGTTGCGATATTTTGGTCAATTACGAATTCTGACAAAACTAATTACCAAAACAATTTATCGCCTCAAGGTACTTAATTCAATTAAGTATATGAATAATAATCCATTGTAAGTAGATGTGTTAGTCAAGTATCAAAAACCTGTTTGATAATGAATAACTTTAATCTATACTCTTTGCAAGAGATCCTTAGCAATGGTTCATTTGAGGTTTTAGAAGCAAACTCATTTTTGTCTTAAGTTACGATGTTTTAATGGAGATTTGAATCAAAATCGAAAAGGATATCGTATATAAATTGTGGCAAAGAAATAGAACAATATAAAAACGGAATAGTGGAAAACTTAACATTTATCGTTTTATAAATACTTGAAATAACAAGTATAGCATTTACATAGTGACCTCTACCCAACTATGATAAATGATTCCAAGATCCAAATTCATATTAACTTGGGCACGGGGTAGCCGATGAAACCTTCATCAACATGAATTCGGTGGATTAACATTTATCACCCACTTCCCCTACGTAACAAGGTTTGTACCCCGGGGTAGCCGAGTGCACTCCCTCGCGAAATAGGTTTTCATGGTTTCTACTATTTGGTAAGGCTATGTCTCAATTAGTTGTTTTAGCGAGAGGTCATGTCAATTTATTATCTATCACGTTTTAAGTGAACTAAATCGGTGAACTACGATAATTCTAATTGACACGGTCGATAAACTCGATAAAATAACAATGCATGTTTAGTTATGGCGATTTAGCGATGCATGTGACATAAAATAAAATGCAAGCATAAAATAAATAAATCCTAGTATGGCCTTTCCTAAAATAGAAAAACTATTAATCTATTACATATTCGGAAACCAACTCCATTGGTCCCTTGAACTTCGGTTGTGGCACGCATCTCGAGGTAACACCGTCTTTATGTATCGCCATTCTTGAAGTAATCCGTCTTTTGGAACTTCGGAATGAATAAAATTACATAATAAATTACATAATTTCCTATTATACATTTGTGACTAAAATAAAATAAATCTATTAAATTACAAAACGGTGATACGAGATCACAATAAAAATTACAACCGAATCGATATTCCCATACATTTCGGGAAATACCAATTAAAATCTAAGGCCATACTAAGTAAAATTACATAATTCGAAATTACATAAATTAAAATTATGACAATCATAAAGGAAAAATGCAGCATTATATTATGTATGAACATGCTCAATTTTTATGCTAAATCGCCTTTTAAATAGCCAATATCGTATATTACTCGGTTTTTACGGATTTGCGTGATTTCAACATTTTATAATCACAAAAATGCACAAACTCATATTTATGCATAAGTTAATTACCCTAACCTCTTAGGACTCAAAATATAGTCTCCACTAGTAATTTGACCATAATTAACTTTTATTTACAAAATTGTTCATAAATGGACAAAAATTACAAAAATAAGCTATTAAACTTCAAATAAATCCAAAAATTTCAAATAAATTCAAAATTTGAAATTTAAATTCATGAACATTCTGGAAAAATTCCATGACACTCATAATGTTCAAAATCTTAGGTTAAAAATTTCGAAATTTTTCCGGAAAAACAATGTTGCGGTTTATCAATATATAATAAAATAATCATAAAAACATGGAAAAATTATTTTCATTAACTTTTCATTTTAGATCTGGAAAAATATAATAAAATGCAACATTAGACGTTTTTCCTAAGTCATAGATTATGTTTTATTAATTTTTCAACTAATAATGTCACTATTTATGCCATTTTTCTTCAAAAATTCATAAATCATGCTAAAAGACTTCTTTATAGCCAATTATTTTACACACATCTTGTAAAATTGCATGTGACAACATATTAATTTTCTATGACCAGATTCGAAATTTAACTCATATTAACCTATTTTTCTCTTAAATCCGAATTTAATAATGAAAAATTCATTTTTCGAGCATAACAAGTGCAAAAATTATGAAAATTTACAGGTTATCTCAAAATAATATATGTAACAACATATCCAAAAACCAACTTAAAATTCGAAGTATAGCTAATTTTCGACCAAAAATGACATTTTTACTCATAAAATCACATTTAAATGTCATTATTATTAAATATGAACAATAAAAATCCGAAAAATTAACCAAAAAATCCTAAAACACTTTAGGACCAGAAAAATTAACATTAATATTACATGCATGGCTAGAGTTTATTGTTCCTTTGGGCTAATTAAAATGTTGTTTGCATGAATTCATAAAATCCGTGATAGCGTTACATGAGTATTTTTGTGATTATAAAATGTTGAAATCACGCAAATCCTTGTAAAAGGCTATATTTATTTATGAGTATTGGTTAAAAGTTGATGAGGGTTTGGTTAAAAGGCTATATTTATTTATGAGCATCACTACGTAACAACCGTGGCTCTTGATACCGTGCCCTAAGTTGATGAGGGTTTGGATTATGGACACATTTATTCGAAATTTGGGTTGTACTCAACGAAAGTATTCACGACGTATTTCCGGATGTGTTTCGGGCTAGAGATGAATATTAATGTAAATATCATCGACCAAGAGTTCTAAAAGTAGAATCGATTAAAGAGTTAATTCACCGAGTTATATTGATGAGGGGTATTTCGGCACACCGTGCTCCAAGTTAATATGAATTTGGATCTTGGAATCATTTATCATAGTTGGGTAGAGGTCACTATGTAAATGCTATACTTGTTTTTACAAGTATTTATAAAAACGATGAATGTTAAGTTTTCCACTATTCCGTTATCATATTGTTCTATTTCTTTACCACAATTCATATACGATATCATTTCGTTTTGATTCAAATCTCCATTAAAATATCGTAACTAAAGACAAATATGAGTTTGCTTCTAAAACCTCAAATGAACCATTGCTAAGGATCTCTTGTAAAGAGTATAGATTAAAGTTATTCATTATCAAACAGGTTTTTGATTCTTGACTAACACATCTACTTACAATGGATTGTTATTCATATACTTAATTGAATTAAGTACCTTGAAGCGATAAATTGTTTTGGTAATTAGATTTGTAAGAATTCGTAATTGACCAAAATAACGCAACCACTTCAATGAAAGTTTTAAGACTAAAACGAACAAATGAAGAGTAATCTTCATGAATTCAATTTTGCTTCTCAAAGCAAAGACTCATTGAAATAAGTGGGAGCATTCTCTTAAACCGTTAAGATGAAGACGAGGTTCAAGAAGTAAAGATTATAATGGAATTGATACAAGGTAATGTTAAAGGTAAAGTTGTTGAGAATAACGATACTAAACCTATCAATCCCGACCGATAATAAGTTTCCATTGTCTTAAATGTTGGACACAAGAAAGGAAACTACCCCAAATTATTGAAGAATTATCAAGTTAGTAGTGGGACATCTAATGTGACCTTCTTCTTTAAATTGTTTGTTTGATTAAACATAAAATTTTGCTAGTACTACTTCGTCAATATTAGAAACCAATGGAGGTTTTCATCATTGTACTTGATACATAGGATGATTAGAATATGACGACTAGCAACAATAATATCGAGAGATAGAGTAATTGTGTACTCAATCTAGTTTTTGGATTTAAAGTTGTACTTAATTATGACTATTAAGTGCATAAACTCTAAATAAGAATATAAACTTGTTAAGATACAAAAGAGGTTTTCACCTTTGTGACCCTTTACACCATGATTTGATGTATGGCTAGCCCATCATCAAGGTGATTATATTCTAAACCAAACTAGAATGATATATCATGATGATGATGTAAGACTCAAATTGGTAACCCAAGATTAAACCTTAAATTTTTGAATGATGAACGCAAAGAGTTATCGAGTACTCTTGAAACCATTAGATTGTTAATGGTATATGCGTATCTTGTATTCAAAACAAGATGTCTCATGCCTTTTGGTTGAAAAGGAGATCGAGGTTGTAAATCATCAATCCAAAATAGGTTGATCATCATCTTTTACCAACGATTTAAGTTGACACTAGTGTGATCACTTAATAAGGTAAATAGAGAAATCTTTGAAGAAGTTCAAGAGTTCAAGGAATCACGATTTAGTCGTGAAGGGACTATCAAAGTGAAGACTTTGATATAAGCCAAAGGAAATGTGATATAGTATCACAAGTTAATCTCTCTTAGCACGCATTATGAAATAATGTGTGGATGGATAAGAAATCAAACGCTATTCGATATGGTTTGAACTTCAATCAAGTTACTTTGAGTTACTTGATCCTTTTGGGGATTTTATCATTTTGTCTAAAATTATTTTTCCACTAAATCGAATCATATGAGATATGAAATGGTAAGGGTACCATGTTTGTAAGTTTTCAAAAGAAACAAATACTCAATTTTTCCATTTCAATTATCACGAGTACGACGGGTTTGTGGCTCGTGAAGCTGTCTTTCTAAAATACAAGTTTATTTTTGAAGACAGAGTGGGAGAAATTATTCAAGAGCCACAAAGAATGTTATGTAACAAGTGGCTACATGAGACGTTTTGTGTAAGACGTTGTTTCTTCAAAACCTAGGAGGTTAAATTCGTCACTTGTTAAAAATGATGAATTCATGCTACTTTTAAGAAAGTAAAGAGCTTATAACTTACAAAAGAAATTGTTTGATTCAAGTTGATTACTTCTAGAAAGTAATGAACATATGACTTACATAAGCTATCATTGTTTTTCTACAATTTTACCTAATAATATACTAAAAGTAGTGTATTATTTTTTTTTTTTTGATCTTATCATCCAAAAATTGAGTTCTAGTAAGAAGAAAAATCCTCTCTTCTTCTCTCAATAAAAACCGAAACTTTTATGTGATTTAAATGGTTTTGGTTCAATTTTCTACTAAGATTAATATTATACTAGTACTTATAATATTAATTAGATTAAGTGTTTAAGTCACAACTCAATATAAGGCTTAGAGCCATGGAAATCCGAAATAAAAGGGCTTGATTAGTTGCAAAAGGTTTTGCACTAATAAAGAGAGATTTCAAGGTTTGATTGGTTGCAAAGGGTTTTGCACCAATTGAAATGCTTAAGCCTATTTGGATCTTCTTAGGGATTGTGTTTCATTATTATGAAATGCATAGCGAGTGAATCTAAAACCCACTTCTTCAATTAGAAGGAATGTATTCAATACATATCTTGAGTTTTGAAGATTCTTGCAATCCTAAGATAATGTGAAACTTAAGAGAGGGTCTTAAGTAAGACATCAATGAGTTGGAATCAACATTTTGGATCATGTGATAAAACATTTCTCGATAAGTCGAGAAGTTGTGTTTATACATGGAGTTTAGTGGAAGTTACGGAAATTTTAATTAGTCCGATATGTGGATGACATATTGATCATTGCGAATGATTTAAGACTTTTGGAGTATTATAATACATCTTGAATATCCGGATTTATGAAGATAAATCCACATGATATTAGCGTCAGTAAGAAGTCTTATGTTGATAAGATTCATGACTAGTTCAATTAAATTGAACATATTTGATTGATTTCATTTGCTTCCGCTGCCGAATCAATTAAATGAATAATGATGTATAACACTTCATATGCTTTGAGTATGATGAATTGTTTTCAAAATCGAATTTAAGTAATCCTTGCCAAGTAAGCCATATAGATTACCCTTAAGTGCTTGCAGAAGTATTAAGGAAGTAAAGCAAAGTGTTTATGATGCAATATTGTGTAAGGGTATTACACAAGTGACAATTGACAATTGAGATTGCGCATGGTTTCCGACAAAACCATGATCAAAACACACTAGGATGGTTAAGATACAATTGTGGCAATGTTAATTAAGAAGTAGATTTTCTAGAATCGTTCTAGGCAATAAAGAACAATGAGAGATATTTATGACGGAAATTGAGTACACTTGCGATCATGAGATGTGCAAGAAGGAAGAGTCCCGCACACTACGAAATCAAATGGGGAGCTGTTCTAAGGATAGAAGGCCTATGTCTTGATTGGATCTCGACACGTACTCAAAAAGTTTTGTGATGCAAATGTATACATTACAAAGGAAAACAAGTATGTAGTAAGGTTGAGTAAGGTACAAGAAATTGATAAAACCTACTAACCAAAGCCTTCTCAAAGGCTAAACATGATGAGTCATGTCATTTCAATTGAATTGAAATGAACAACTACGTACAAGATCAAATTAGATTATAGAACATGAAATAGTAATCGGCATTGACTATTCATATGTGATAATCGCATTTGTCGTTCGAGTTTTATTTTTAAAACTCTTTTATTATACTTTGTTACATCCAAACGGGTTGTAGAGACAATTGAACCCCGTTAAAGTGAACACGGATTAGCATAGTATTCGCCCATGGTCACTTGTATGAGGTGACGTCTCGAAGTGACTAGAGTGTGATGCGATTGATGGCAAGTTCAAGTGCCATACAGTCATGTGAGATGACTAGTCGATCACATAGGCAGACAGTTAGGAACATTTTGTCGGGCCTAATGACCGCTTATAGAGTTCCGGCAAATTTATATAGCCTGGTCGTGGCGAGAGCTGCTATAGTATTCAAATGAGTCGATTCTTTTGACTAAAGACTATTCACCTAAGATGGCTCGATTTGATTAACTTTGATTTGTGTTACTACGACCTTCGTAAATGGGGTCAAATGGGCATATTTTGGGTTATGATGGTTGTGGCTAGTCGAAGGGAATGAGTGCGATAGAATTGTCCATCCCCTTGTCGTGGTTAAAACAATATCTCGGGGCCACTCGAGGAGTAATGAATCGGAAATGCGTGGCACGCTCGGAAGGTATCCGAGTGGATAAATCCGGTCAATCGCTTATTCTCCGGATCGAGGAAACCATTCTTGATATGATCACTTGCAAGTACGACCTGAAAGACACCTTGCATTGAGTGGGAGATAGTAATAGGACAAGAGAATTGGTGACGCACACTTGTCGAGGACAAGTGGGAGATTGTTGGGAAATGTGTCCTCAACAATAGTGCGATCACATGATTTAAATATCATTATTAAATCTCATTTTAAGAATACAATTGGGAAGTAATATTGTTACTCACAACTCGGTCAACATATATCGGTAATGATTGGCGACTAGAGTTTGACATTACTCATGTCGTGTGACGGTGGTGATCGATTGACCCCTAGGTCATACCTAAAGGGCAATACTCTTAATTGATTATTTAATTAATCGTATAATGTTACGAGTTAATTAAATTACTTGAAAATTGACGGACGATTTTGGAAGTAAAATTTACGTATCAAATTGAAATGTGATTAAATAAGATACGGTCTGAGTAATTGAATTGTTTCATTACTCAGATGAAATTATTGTTTAAAGAAACAATCGGAATTGAATGAATTATTATAAATTCAATCAGTTGAAATTTATAAATGGTAAAATATTTTGGCACAAGTAATTATGAAATTACTAAGTCGATTTTTGTATGTGACGTATTTTTATTAATACGTTGATTTTTAATATGTTAAAAATACATAACATATTTATGTCACATATGACATGTGACACATTGACAATTGACAAAAATAATATGGGATCCATATTATATAAAGTGCCGAAAAATTGGAGAGCATTAAGCTAGTTAATTGTTTTATTTAGTTGATGAAACATAATGATGAAAAAGCAAGTCTAGGCATGCAAACCTATTGTTCCTTGTGAAGAACAATTGTTCCATGCATTGGCTCCCCAATGGCACTCCTCTTACACGTTTTTTTGGGAAGAAAAACTATCATTGTTTTTCTACAATTTTACCTAATAATATACTAAAAGTAGTGTATTATTTTTTTTTTTTTGATCTTATCATCCAAAAATTGAGTTCTAGTAAGAAGAAAAATCCTCTCTTCTTCTCTCAATAAAAACCGAAACTTTTATGTGATTTAAATGGTTTTGGTTCAATTTTCTACTAAGATTAATATTATACTAGTACTTATAATATTAATTAGATTAAGTGTTAAGCCTTGGGTATAAAGCTTAGGGAGAGATCTTACACTTAGATCTTCATTCTTCCATTGGAATAAGCTCAAGAACAAAAGAGAGAGGTGATCTCTTTTGTGCCCAAATAACCGAAATTCAATATGTAAGGACATGATTTCTCCTCTATTTATATTATTGTTTGCATGCATAAGATCCGTTTTAATTTTATGACAAATTAGTTTAGACATATATGACTATGTTAACATGTATATGAATCTACATTTCCTTCAATATGATACCAATTGAAGGAAAGGTAGATCTTTATACCTAACAACATACTCATATATGTATAAATTTAATTTGTCATAAAATTAACTAATGATCTTATGCATGCAAACAAAAGATAAAATAGAGGAGAAATCATGTCCTTACATTGATTTTTCGGTATATATGGGCACAAAAGAAATCTCCTTTTCTTTTGTTCTTGAGCTTTCCTTAATGGATGAACAAAGACCCAAGTGTAGGATCTCTCCCAAGGAATTATACCCAAAGCTTTCTCTTAATTAAAACCAATATTATGAAGACTAGATAATATTAATTTTTGTAAGAAAATTGACCCAAAAATTTGGTCTCTATGGACTCCAAAACTCACGGTTTAGAGGAAGGAGAGGAAGAGTTTTTATGCTTTCTAAAACACTTATTTTCAGCATGTAAAAACATCATGATTGAAATGAATTATGGCATGTGATTATATAATTCAATGTGGGGCAAAAGTAAGAAGAAAAGCATGACCATCAAACTTCCTCCAAACCGTGTAAATGGAGAGGAAGGTGAATGTTTTATTCTCTTCTATGTTTGGTACTATTGATAATATGGATTCCATATTACATTTGTCAATTTGTCAATATGTTACATGTCATATGTCACATAAAATTGTTATGTATTTTTAACATATTAAAAATCAACGTATTAATAAAAATACGTCATACACAAAATTGACCGCCTAGTAATTCATAATTACTTGTACCAAAATATTTTACCAGTTATAAATCACAACAACTTGTATTTATAATAATTCATTCAATTTCAATTGTTTCCTTAAACAATAATTTCATCTGAGTAAAGATACAATTCGATTACTCAGACCGTATCTCATTTAAATGAGACACGTAAATTTTACTTCCAAAATCGTCCGTCAATTTTCAAGTAATTTAATTAACTCGCAACATTATATGATTAATTAAATAATCAATTAAGAGTGTTGCCCTATAGGTATGACCTAGGGGATCAACTGATCACCACCGTCGCACGACAGTAATGTCAAACTCTAGTCAGCCAATCATTACCGATATGTGTGGACCAGTTGACAGTATAAATACTTCCCAATTGTATTCTTTAAAATGAGATTTAATAATGATATTTAAATCACATGATCGCACTGTTGTTGAGGACACATTTCCCAACAATCTCCCACTTGTCCTCGACAAGTGTGCGTCACCAATTCTCTTGTCCTATTACTATCTCCCACTCAATGCAAGGTGTCTTTCGGGTCGTACTTGCAAGTGATCATATCGTGAGTGGTTTCCTCGATCTGGAGAATAACTGATTGACCGGATTTATCCACCGTGGATACATTCCGAGCGTGGCCACGCATTTCCAGTTCATTACTCCTCGAGTGGCCCTGAGATATTGTTATAACCCTGACAAAGGGGTGGACAATTCCTATCGCACTCATTCCCTTCGACTAGCCACAGCCATCATAACCCAAAATATGCCCATTTGACCCCATTTACGAAGGTCGTAGTAACACAAATCAAAGTTAATCTGAAACTGTGCCATCTTAGGTGAATAGTCTTTAGTCAAAAGAATCGACTCATTTGAATACTATAGCAGCTCTCGCCACGACCAGGCTATATAAATTTGCCAGAACTCTATAAGCGGTCAATAGGCCCGACAAAATGTTCCTAACAGTCTGCCTATGTGATCGACTAGTCATCTCACATGACTCTATGGCACTTGAACTTGCCATCAATCGCATCACACTCTAGTCACTTCGAGACGTCACCTCATACAAGTGACTATGGGCGAATACTATGTTAATCCGTGTTCACTTTAACGGGGTTCAATTGTCTCTACAACCCGTTTGGATGTAACAAAGTATAATATAAGAGTTTTAAAAATAAAACTCGAACGACAAATGCGATTATCACATATGAATAGTCAATGCCTGATTACTATTTCATGTTCTATAATCTAATTTGATCTTGTACGTAGTTGTTCATTTCAATTCAATTGAAATGACATGACTCATCATGTTTAGCCTTTGAGAAGGCTTTGGTTAGTAGGTTTTATCAATTTCTTGTACCTTACTCAACCTTACTACATACTTGTTTTCCTTTGTAATGTATACATTTGCATCACAAAACTTTCTGAGTACGTGTCGAGATCCAATCAAGACATAGGCCTTCTATCCTTAGAACAGCTCCCACTGATTTCGTAGTGTGCGGGACTCTTCCTTCTTGCACATCTCATGATCGCAAGTGTACTCAATTTCCGTCATAAATATCTCTCATTGTTCTTTATTGCCTAGAACGATTCTAGAAAATCTACTTCTTAATTAACATTGCCACAATTGTATCTTAACCATCCTAGTGTGTTTTGATCATGGTTTTGTCGGAAACCATGCGCAATCTCAATTGTCAATTGTCACTTGTGTAATACCCTTACACAATATTGCATCATAAACACTTTGCTTTACTTCCTTAATACTTCTGCAAGCACTTAAGGGTAATCTATATGGCTTACTTGGCAAGGATTACTTAAATTCGATTTTGAAAACAATTCATCATACTCAAAGCATATGAAGTGTTATACATCATTATTCATTTAATTGATTCGGCAGCGGAAGCAAATGAAATCAATCAAATATGTTCAATTTAATTGAACTAGTCATGAATCTTATCAACATAAGACTTCTTACTGACGCTAATATCATGTGGATTTATCTTCATAAATCCGGATATTCAAGATGTATTATAATACTCCAAAAGTCTTAAATCATTCGCAATGATCAATATGTCATCCACATATCGGACTAATTAAAATTTCCGTAACTTCCACTAAACTCCATGTATAAACACAACTTCTCGACTTATCGAGAAATGTTTTATCACATGATCCAAAATGTTGATTCCAACTCATTGATGTCTTACTTAAGACCCTCTCTTAAGTTTCACATTATCTTAGGATTGCAAGAATCTTCAAAACTCAAGATATGTATTGAATACATTCCTTCTAATTGAAGAAGTGGGTTTTAGATTCACTCGCTATGCATTTCATAATAATGAAACACAATCCCTAAGAAGATCCAAATAGGCTTAAGCATTTCAATTGGTGCAAAACCCTTTGCAACCAATCAAACCTTGAAATCTCTCTTTATTAGTGCAAAACCTTTTGCAACTAATCAAGCCCTTTTATTTCGGATTTCCATGGCTCTAAGCCTTATATTGAGTTGTGACTTAAACACTCTTATGTAAGTCATATGTTCATTACTTTCTAGAAGTAATCAACTTGAATCAAACAATTTCTTTTGTAAGTTATAAGCTCTTTACTTTCTTAAAAGTAGCATGAATTCATCATTTTTAACAAGTGACGAATTTAACCTCCTAGGTTTTGAAGAAACAACGTCTTACACAAAACGTCTCATGTAGCCACTTGTTACATAACATTCTTTGTGGCTCTTGAATAATTTCTCCCACTCTGTCTTCAAAAATAAACTTGTATTTTAGAAAGACAGCTTCACGAGCCACAAACCCGTCGTACTCGTGATAATTGAAATGGAAAAATTGAGTATTTGTTTCTTGTGAAAACTTACAAACATGGTACCCTTACCATTTCATATCTCATATGATTCGATTTAGTGGAAAAATAATTTTAGACAAAATGATAAAATCCCCAAAAGGATCAAGTAACTCAAAGTAACTTGATTGAAGTCCAAACCATATCGAATATCGTTTGATTTCTTATCCAAACACACATTACTCCATAATGCGTGCTAAGAGAGATTAACTTGTGATACTATATCACATTTCCTTTGGCTTATATCAAAGTCTTCACTTTGATAATCCCATCACGACTAAATCGTGATTCCTTGAACTCTTGAACTTCTTCAAAGATTTCTCTATTTACCTTATTAAGTGATCACACTAGTGTCAACTTAAATCGTTGGTAAAAGATGATGATCAACCTATTTTGGATTGATGATTTACAACCTCGATCTCCTTTTCAACCAAAAGGCATGAGACATCTTGTTTTGAATACAAGATACGCATATACCATTAACAATCTAATGGTTTCAAGAGTACTCGATAACTCTTTGCGTTCATCATTCAAAAATTTAAGGTTTAATCTTGGGTTACCAATTTTGAGTCTTGCATCATCTTCATGATATATCATTCTAGTTTGGTTTAGAAAATTATCACCTTGATAATGGGCTAGCCATACATCAAATCGTGGCGTATAGGGTCACAAAAGTGAAACCTCTTTTGTATCTTAACAAGTTTGTATTCTTATTTAGAGTTTATGCACTTAATAGTCACAATTAAGTACAACTCTAAACCCAAAACTAGATTGATTACACAATGACTATATCTCTCAATATGATTGTTGTTAGTCGTCATATTCTAATCATCCTATGTATCAAGTACAATGATGAAAACCTCCATTGGTTTCTAATATTGACGAAGTGGTACTAGCAAAATTTATGTTTAATCAAATAAACATTTAAAGAAGAAGATCCCATTAGATGTCCCACAACTAACTTGTTGATTCTTCAATAATTTGGGGTAGTTTCCTTTCTCGTGTCCAACATTTAAGACAATGGAAACTTTATCGGTCGGTATTGATAGGTTTAGTATCGTCATTCTCAACAACTTTACTTTTAACATTACCTTGTATCAATTCCATTATAATCTTTACTTCTTGAACCTCGTTCTCATCTTAACGGTTTAAGAGAATGCTCCCACTTATTTCAATGAATCTTTGCTTTGAGAAGCAAAATTGAATTCATGAAGAACACTCTTCGTTTGTTCGTTTTAGTCTTAAAAACTTTCATTGAGGTGGTTGCGTTATTTTGGTCAATTACGAATTCTTGACAAAACTAATTACCAAAATAATTTATCGCTTCAAGGTACTTAATTCAATTAAGTATATGAATAACAATCCATTCTAAGTAGATGTGTTAGTCAAGAATCAAAAAACCTTTTGATTATGAATAACTTATATCTATACTCTTTACAAGAGATCCTTAGCAATGGTTCATTTGAGGTTTTAGAAGCAAATTCATATTTGTCTTTAGTTACGATGTTTTGATGGAGATTTTGAAAAATCGAAATGATATCGTATATGAATTGTGGTAAAGAAATAGAACAATATGATAACGGAATAGTGGAAAACTTAACATTTATCGTTTTAAATCATACTTGTAAACAAGATATGAACATTTATATAGTGACCTCTACCCAACTATTATAAATGATTCCAAGATCCAAATTCATATTAACTTGGGCACGGGGTAGCCGATGAAACCCTTATCAATATAACTCGGTGGATTAACTCTTTAATCGATTCTACTTTTAGAACTCTCGGTCGATAAAATTACATTAACATTTATCTTTAGCCCAAAACACATGACAAGGGCACGGGGTAGCCGATGAAACCCTTATCAATAACTTTTGTTGAGTTCAATCCAAATTTCGAATAAATGTGTCCATGATCCAAATCCACATCAACTTGGGCACGGGGTAGCCGATGAAACCCTCATCAACATGAATTTGGTGGATAGACATTCATCACCCACTTCCCCTACGTAACAAGGAATGTGTAGGTATATAGAAAATCTACATTGTTTGCCAGTTGACTTAAGCATTTTATTGGTAATTAACTTATGCATAAATATGAGTTTATGTATTTTTGTGATTATAAAATGTTGAAATCACGCAAATCCGTAAAAACCGAGTAATATGCGATATTGGCTAATTAAAAGGCGATTTAGCATAAAATTGAGCATGTTCATACATATTATAATGCTGCATTTTTCTTTATGATTGTCATAATTTTAATTTATGTAATTTTGAATTATGTAATTTTACTTAGTATGGCCTTAGTTTTTTAATTGGTATTTCCCGAAATGTATGGGAATATCGATTCGGTTGTAATTTTTATTGTGATCTCGTATCACCGTTTTGTAATTTAATAGATTTATTTTATTTTAGTTACAAATGTATAATAGGAAATTATGTAATTTATTATGTAATTTTATTCATTCCGGAGTTCCCAAAGACGGATTACTTCAAGAATGGCGATACATAAAGACGGTGTTACCTCGAGATGCGTGCCACAACCGAAGTTCAAGGGACCAATGGAGTTGGTTTCCGAATGTATAATAGATTAATAGTTTTTCTATTTTAGGAAAGGCCATACTAGGATTTATTTATCTTTATGCTTGCATTTTATTTTATGTCGCATGCATCGCTAAATCGCCATAACTAAAACATGCATCCTTATTTTATCGAGTTTATCGACCGTGTCAATTAAAATTATCGTAGTTCACCGCTTTAGTTCACTTAAAACGTGATAGATAATAAATTGACATGACCTCTCGCTAAAACAATCAATTGAGACATAGCCTTACCAAATAGTAGAAACCATGAAAACCTATTTCGCGAGGGAGTGCGCTCGGCCACACCGGGGTACAAACCTTTTTACGTAGGGGAAGTGGGTGATGAATGTTAATCCACCAAATTCATGTTGATAAGGGATGTATCGGCCACACCGTGCCCAAGTTAATGTGGGTTTGGATCATGGACACATTTATTCGAAATTTGGATTGAACTCAACAAAAGTATTTGATAAGGGATGTATCGGCCCCACCGTGCCCTTGTCGATGTGTTTTGGGCTAAAGATAATTGTTAATGTAATATTATCGACCAAGAGTTCTAAAAGTAGAATCGATTAAAGAGTTAATCCACCGAGTTATATTGATAAGGGATGTATCGGCCCCACCGTGCCCAAGTTAATATGAATTTGGATCTTGGAATCATTTATCATAGTTGGGTAGAGGTCACTATGTAAATGCTATACTTGTTTTTCCAAGTATTAATATAACGATAAATGTTAAGTTTTCCACTATTCCGTTATTATATTGTTCTATTTCTTTACCACAATTCTTATACGATATCATTTCGATTTTGATTCAAATCTCCTTATAACATCGTAACAAAAGACAAATATGAATTTGCTTCTAAAACCTCAAATGAACCATTGCTAAGGATCTCTTGTAAAGAGTATAGAATAAAGTTATTCATTATCAAACAGGTTTTTGATTTTTGACTAACACATCTACTTACAATGGATTATTTTTCATGTGCTTAATTGAATTAAGTACCTTGAAGCGATAAATTGTTTTGGTGATTAGATTTTCAGAATTCGTAGTTGACCAAAATAACGCAACCACTTCAATGAAAGTTTTAAGACTAAAACGAACAAATGAAGAGTGATCTTCATGAATTCAACTTTGCTTCTCAAAGCAAAGACTCATTGAATTAAGTGGGAGCATTCTCTTAAACCGTTAAGATAAGGACGAGGTTCAAGAAGTAAAGATTATAATGGAATTGATACAAGGTAATGTTAAAGGTAAAGTTGTTGAGAATGACGATACTAAACCTATCAATCCCGACCGATAAAGTTTCCATTGTCTCAAATGTTGGACACGAGAAAGGAAACTACCCCAAATTATTGAAGAATCAACAAGTTAGTTGTGGGACATCTAATGGGACCTTCTTCTTTAAATGTTTATTTGATTAAACATAATTTTTGCTAGTACCACTTCGTCAATATTAGAAACCAATGGAGGTTTTCATCATTGTACTTGATACATAGGATGATTAGAATATGACGACTAGCAACAATCATATTGAGAGATAGAGTCATTGTGTAATCAATCTAGTTTTGTGTTTGGAGTTGTACTTAATTGTGACTATTAAGTACATAAACTCTAAATAAGAATACAATTTGTTAAAGATACAAAAGAGGTTTCACTTTTGTGACCATATACACCATGATTTGATGTATGGCTAGCCCATCATCAAGGTGATTATATTCTAAACCAAACTAGAATGATATATCATGTAGATGATGTAAAGACTCAAATTGGTAACCCAATATTAAACCTTAATATTTTGGAATGATGAACGCAAAGAGTTAACGAGTACTCTTGAAACCATTAGAATGTTAATGGTATATGCGTATCTTGTATTCAAAGCAAGATGTCTCGTGCCTTTTGGTTGAAAAGGAGATCGAGGTTGTAAATCAACGATCCAAAATAGGTTGATCATTATCTTTTACCAACGATTTAAGTTGACACTAATATGTTCACTTAATAAGGTAAATAGAGAAATCTTTGAAGAATTTCAAAGAGTTCAAGTAATCACGATTTAGTCGTGATGGGATTATCAAAGTGAAGACTTTGATATAAGCCAAAGTAATGTGATATAGTATCACAAGTTAATCTCTCTTAGCACGCATCATGGAATAATGTGTGATTAGATAAGAAATCAAATGCTATTCGATATGATTTGGATTTCAATCAAGTTACTTTGAGTTACTTGATCATTTTGGGGATTTTATCATTTTTGTCTAGATTATTTTTCCACTAAATCGAATCATATGTGATATGAAATGGTAAGGGTACCATGTTTGTAAGTTTTCACAAGAAACAAATGCTCATTTTTCTCTCTTAAATTATCACGAGTACGACGGGTTTGCGGCTCGTGAAGTCATCTTTCTAAAATACAAGTTTATTTTTAGAAGACAGAGTGGGAGAAATTATTCAAGAGCCACAAAGAATGCCACAGAAAATGTTATGTCGCAAGAAACTGGTCTTTCTTGGCTACATGAGACGTTTTGTGTAAGACATTGGTTCTTTAAAACCTAGGAGGTTAAATTCGTCACTTGTCAAAAATGATGAATTCATGCTACTTTTAAGAAAGTAAAGAGCTTATAACTTACAAAGAAATTGTTTGATTCAAGTTGATTACTTCTGGAAGTAATAAACATATGACTTACATAAGAATGTTTAAGTCACAACTCAATACAAGGCTTAGAGCCATGAAAATCCGAAATAAAAGGCTTGATTAGTGACAAAGGGTTTTGCACTAATAAAGAGATATTTCAAAGTAAGATTGGTTGCAAAGGGTTTTGCACTAGTTGAAATGCTTAAGTCTATTAGGATCTTCTTAGGGATTGTGTTTCATTATGAGGTTATGAAATACATAGCGAGTAAATCTAAAACCCACTTCTTCAATAGAAGGAATGTATTCAATACATATCATGAGTTTAGTAGATTCTTGCAATCCTAAGATAGTGTGAAACTTAAGAGAGAATCTTAAGTAGGACATCAATGAGTTGAAATCAACATTTTGATCATGTGATAAAACATTTCTCGATAAGTCGAGAAGTTGTGTTTATACATGGAGTTTAGTGGGAGTTACGGAAATTTTAATTAGTCCGATATGTGGATGACATATTGATCATTGAGAATGATTTAAGACTTTTGGAGTATTCTAATACATCTTGAATATCCGGATTTATGAAGATAAATCCACATGATATTAGCATCAGTAAGAAGTCTTATGTTGATAAGATTCATGACTAGTTCAATTAAATTGAACATATTTGATTGATTCCATTTGCTTCCGCTGCCGGATCAATTAATGAGTAATGATGTATAACACTTCATATGCTTTGAGTATGATGAATTGTTTTCAAAATCGAAGTTAAGTAATCCTTGCCAAGTAAGCCATAAAGATTACCCTTAAGAGCATGCAGAAGCATTAAGGAAGTAAAGCAAAGTGTTTATGATGCAATTTTGTGTAAGGGTGTTACACAAGTGACAATTGACAATTGAGGTTGCGCATGGTTTCCGACAAAACCATAATCAAAACACATTAGGATGGTTAAGATACCATTGTGGCTAAGTTAATTAAGAAGTAGATTTTCTAGAATCGTTCTGGACAATAAAGAACAATAAGAGATATTTATAACGGAAATTGAGTACACTTGCAATCATGAGATGTGCAAGAGGATGAGTCCCACACACCGTGAAAACAGTGGGAGCTATTCTTAGGCTAGAGGACCTATGTCTTGATTGGATCTCGACACGTACTCAGAAAGTTTTGTGATGCAAATGTATACATTACAAAGGAAAACGAGTATGTAGTAAGGTTGAGTAAGGTACAAGAAGTTGATAAAACCTACTAACCAAAGCCTTCTCAAAGGCTAAACATGATGAGTCATGTCATTTCAATTGAATTGAAATGAACAACTACGTACAAGATCAAATTAGATTATAGAATATGAAATAGTAATCAGGCATTGACTATTCATATGTGATAATCACATTTGTCGTTCGAGTTTTACTTTAAAACTCTTTTATTATACTTTGTTACATCCAAACGGGTTGTGGAGACAATTGAACCCCGTTAAAGTGAACACGGATTAGCATTGTATTCGCCCATAGTCACTTATATGAGGTGACGTCTCGAAGTGACTAGAGTGTGATGCGATTGATGGCAAGTTCAAATGCCATACAGTCATGTGAGATGACTAGTCGATCACATAGGCAGATTGTTAGGAACACTTTGTCGGGCCTTATGACCGCTTATAGAGTTCTGGCAAATTTATATAGCCTGGTCGTGGCGAGAGCTGCTATAGTATTCAAATGAGTCGATTCTTTTGACTAAAGACTATTCGCCTAAGATGGCACATTTCATTAACTTTGATTTGTGTTACTACGACCTTCGTAAATGGGGTCAAATGGGCATATTTTGGGTTATGATGGTGTGGCTAGTCGAAGGGAATGAGTGCGATAGGAATTGTCCATCCCCTTGTCAGGGTTAAAACAATATCTCGGGGCCACTCGAGGAGTAATGAATCGGAAATGCGTGGCCACGCTCGGAAGGTATCCGAGTGGATAAATCCGGTCAATCGAGTTATTCTCCGGATCGAGGAAACCATTCTTGATATGATCACTTGCAAGTACGACCTGAAAGACACCTTGCATTGAGTGGGAGATAGTAATAGGACAAGAGAATTGGTGACGCACACTTGTCGAGGACAAGTGGGAGATTGTTGGGAAATGTGTCCTCAACAATAGTGCGATCACATGATTTAAATATCATTATTAAATCTCATTTTAAGAATACATGTGGGATGTAATATTTTACAGTCAACTGGTCCACACATATCGGTAATGATTGGTGACTAGAGTTTGACATTACTTAGATGCGACGGTGGTGATCAGTTGATCCCCTTAGGTCATACCTATAGGGAAATACTCTTAATTGATTATTTAATTAATCGTATACCGATACGAGTTAATTAAATTGCTTAAAATTGACGGAATGTCCGGAACAAAAAATATATCAAATCGTGGTGTATAGGGTCACAAAAGTGAAACCTCTTTTGTATCTTAACCAGTTTATATTCTTATTTAGAGTTTATGCACTTAATAGTCACAATTAAGTACCACTTTAAATCCAAAAACTAGATTGAGTACACAATTACTCTATCTCTCGACTTCATTGTTGCTAGTCGTCATATTCTATTCATCCTATGTATCCAACACAATGATGAAAACCTCCACTGGTTTCTAATATTGACGAAGTAGTATTAGCAAAATTTATGTTTAATCAAATAAACATTTTTAAAGAAGAAGGTCCCATTAGATGTCCCACAACTAACTTGTTGATTCTTCAATAATTTGGGGTAGTTTCCTTTCTCGTGTCCAACATTTAAGACAATGGAAACTATATCGGTCGGGATTGATAGGTTTAGCATCGTCATTCTTAACAACTTTACCTTTAACATTACCTTGTATCAATACCTTTTACTTCTTGAACTTCGTCCTCATCTTAACAGTTTAAGAGAATGCTCCCACTTATTTCAATGAGTCTTTGCTTTGAGAAACAAAAATTGAATTCACGAAGATCACTTCTTTATTTGTTCGTTTTAGTCTTAAAACTTTCATTGAAGTGGTTGCGTTATTTTGGTCAATTACGAATTCTGAAAATCTAATCACCAAAACAATTTATCGCTTCAAGGTACTTAATTCAATTAAGTATATGAATAACAATCCATTGCAAGTAGATGTGTTAGTCAAAAATCAAAAAAAACTGTTTGATAATGAATAACTTTAATCTATACTCTTTACAAGAGATCCTTAGCAATGGTTCATTTGAGGTTTTTAGAAGCAATTTCAAATTTGTCTTTAGTTACGATGTTTTAATGGAGATTTGTATCAAAATCGAAATGATATCGTATATGAATTGTGGTAAAGAAATAGAACAATATAAAAACGGAATAGTGGAAAACTTAACATTTATCGTTTTATTAATACTTGTAAACAAGTATAGCATTTACATAGTGACCTCTACCCAACTATGATAAATGATTCCAAGATCCAAATTCATATTAACTTGGGCACGGTGGGGCCGATACATCCCTTATCAATATAACTCGGTGGATTAACTCTTTAATCGATTCTACTTTTAGAACTCTTGGTCGACAAAATTACATTAATATTTATCTTTAGCCCAAAACACATCGACAAGGGCACGGTGGGGCCGATACATCCCTTATCAAATACTTTTGTTGAGTTCAATCCAAATTTCGAATAAATGTGTCCATGATCCAAACCCACATTAACTTGGGCACGGTGGGGCCGATACATCCCTCATCAACATGAATTCGGTGGATTAACATTCATCACCCACTTCCCCTACGTAACAAGGTTTGTACCCCGGTGTGGCCGAGTGCACTCCCTCACGAAATAGGTTTTCATGGTTTCTACTATTTGGTAAGGCTATGTCTCAATTGATTGTTTTAGCGAGAGGTCATGTCAATTTATTATCTATCACGTTTTAAGTGAACTAAAGCGGTGAACTACGATAATTCTAATTGACACGGTCGATAAACTCGATAAAAAGACAATGCATGTTTTAGTTATGGCGATTTAGCGATGCATGTGACATAAAATAAAATGCAAGCATAAAGATAAATAAATCCTAGTATGGCCTTTCCTAAAATAGAAAAACTATTTAACTATTACATATTCGGAAACCAACTCCATTGGTCCCTTGAACTTCGGTTGTGACACGCATCTCGAGGTAACACCGTCTTTATGTATCGCCATTCTTGAAGTAATCCGTCTTTTGGAACTCCGGAATGAATAAAATTACATAACAAATTACATAATTTCCTATTATACATTTGTAACTAAAATAAAATAAATCTATTAAATTACAAAACGGTGATACGAGATCACAATAAAAATTACAACCGAATCGATATTCCCATACATTTCGGGAAATACCAATTAAAATCTAAGGCCATACTAAGTAAAATTACATAATTCAAAAATTACATAAATTAAAATTATGACAATCATAAAGAAAATGCAGCATTATAATATGTATGAACATGCTCAATTTTATGCTAAATCGCCTTTAATTAGCCAATATCGTATATTACTCGGTTTTTACGGATTTGCGTGATTTCAACATTTTATAATCACAAAAATACATAAACTCATATTTATGCATAATTTAATTACCCTAACCTCTTAGGACTCAAAATATAGTCTTCACTAATAATTTGACCATAATTAACTTTTATTTACAAAATTGTTCATAAAAGGACCAAAAATTACAAAATAAGCTATTAAACTTCAAATAAATCCAAAAATTCCAAATAAATTCAAAATTTGAAATTTAAATTCATGAACATTCTGGAAAAAATTCCATGACTCTCATAATGTTCAAAATCTTAGGTTAAAAATTTCGAAAATTTTCCGGAAAAACAATGTTGCGGTTTATCGATATTTAATAAAATAATCATAAAAACATGGAAAAATTATTTTCATTAATTTTTCAATTTTAGATCTGAAAAATATAATAAAATGCAACATTAGACGTTTTTCCTAAGTCATAGATTATGTTTTATTAATTTTTCACTAATAATGTCACTATTTATGCTATTTTTCTTCAAAAATTCATAAATCATGCTAAAAGACTTCTTTATAGCCAATTATTTTACACACATCTTGTAAAATTGCATGTGACAACATATTAATTTTCTATGACCAGATTCGAAATTTAACTCATATTAACCTATTTTTCTCTTAAATCCGTATTTAATAATGAAAAATTCATTTTTCGAGCATAACAAGTCCAAAAATTATGAAAATTCGCAGGTTATCTCAAAATAATATATGTAACAACATATCCAAAAACCAAGTGAAAATTCGAAGTATAGCTAATTTTAGACCAAAAATGACATTTTTACTCATAAAATCACATTTAAATGCCATTATTGTAAATTATGAACAATAAAAATCCGAAAAATTAACCAAAATATCCTAAAACATTTTAGGACCAGAAATATTAACATGCATGTAATAATTTCGTGATATATCATAATAACACAAATTTTACAAGTTTTATTTGTTATTCATATAACTCGGAAAAACTTTTAACCAATTTGCATGCAAACAACCTTGGCTCATGATACCGATTGAAAGAAATGTAGATCTTTATACATATTAACATACTCTTATAATGTTCAAATAATTTGTCATAAAATTAATTACGGATTTTATGCATGCAAACAAAATAACAAAGAGAATAAATCATGTTCTTACAATGGGTATTTCGGTTTTATAGGGCACAAAAGAAATCTCCTTTTCTTTTGTTCTTGAGCTTTCCTTATGGATGAACAAGATCTAAGTATAAGATCTCTCCCAAAGCTTTATACCCAAGGTTTTCTCTTAATCTAATTAATATTATTTGATCTAGTATAATATTAATCTAGTGAAAAATTGAACCAAAATTATTTGGTTTTTACTCCTAAAACCGGGTAGGAGAAGAGGTGAGGAAGAAGTAATTTTTATCTCTCTAAAAAATTATATTCTCAAGTGAATGAATAAAAATTATTACACTACAATACATATTGTGAATAATAATTAAAATAAGCAAAAGAACTCCTTGTTCTTTTCTAGGTAGAACCGGGTAGGAGGGGAAGGGAAGGCCAATGCATGCACAATTTGTTCTTTACAAGAATGTGTAGGGTGCATGGCTAGAATTAGGTTAATCATCATTATGTTCACCACTAATTAAACAAACACAATATTTGTTTAAACCTCCTCCCATTTTCGGCACATATGATAATATGGGATCCATATTATTTTTGTCAAATGTCAATATGTCACATGTCATATGTCACATAAATTTGTTATGTATTTTTAACATATTAAAAATCAACGTATTATCAAAAATACGTCACATACAAAAATCGACTTAGTAATATCATAATTACTTGTACCAAAAATTTTTACCAATTTATAAATCACAACAGTTTGTATTTATAACAATTCATTCAAATTTAATTGTTACATTAAACAATTATTTCATCCGAGTAATGATACAATTCAATTACTCAGACCGTATCTCATTTAATCACATTTCAATTTGATACGTAAATTTTACTTCCAAAATCGTCCGTCAATTTTTCAAGTAATTTAATTAACTCGTAACATTATACGATTAATTAAATGATCAATTAAGAGTATTGCCCTATAGGTATGACCTAGGGGGTCAACTGATCACCACCGTCACACGACAGTAATGTCAAACTCTAGTCAGCCAATCATTACCGATATATGTTGACCAGTTGACAGTAACAAAATTACTTCCCAATTGTATTCTTTAAAATGAGATTTAATAATGATATTTAAATCATGTGATCGCACTATTATTGAGGACACATTTCCCAACACAATATCCTTTTGGGTCTATCTCTATAGATCCGGATACCTAATATGTGTTGTGCTTCTCCTAAATCCTTCATTTTGAAATGATTTCCCAACCACTCCTAGACGGACGATAACATTAGAATGTCATTTCCAATAAGTAGTGTGTCATCCACATACAATATTAGGAACAAAACATTTGTCCCACATACTATATTCTTTTATTACATGATTAAATCGATGGTTCCAACTTCTTGATGCTTGCTTAAGACCATAAATGGATCTCTTAAGCTAGCATACTTTGTTAGGATTTTTAGGATCTGCAAAACCTTTAGGTTACATCATATACACCTCCTATTCTAAATGCCCATTTAGAAAGGCGGTCTTGACATCCATTTGCCATATTTCATAGTCATAAAATGTGGCGATCTCTAACAGTATCCGAATGGATCTCAGCATGGCTACAGGGACAAAGGTTTCGTCATAGTGAAGACCATGAAATTAGAGAAAACCTTTTGCCACTAGCCTAGCCTTGTAGACATCATCATGCCCTTCTATGCCATTCTTTACTTTAAACATCCATTTGCAATGAAGAGGTCTTTCCCCTTCAGGAAAATCCACCAAGTTCCAAACTTGATTTTCATGCATAGAACTCATTTCGGATTTCATGGCTTCATGCAATAAACCTGAATTGAGACTAGAGATTGCAGCTTTGTAGGTGGCGGGTTCGTCACTTTCTCGAAGTAACACATCAAGACTCCCATCCTCTTGGATAAGTCCAACATATCTATCAGGATGGCGAGAAACTCGACCCGACCTCCTTGGTTGAGTAATAATAACCTAATTAGACGATGAAGGTACGTCTTCATGTGCCTCTACTTCGGTTTGTGGCTCTTGAACTTCATCAAGTTAAAATTTTCTTCCACTTTATCTCTAAGAAATAAACTCACGTTCTAAGAAGACAGCTTCACTAGACACAAACACTTTGTTTTCACGAGGTTTGTAGAAGTAATAGCCTCGGGAGGTATTGGGGAAACCTACAAAGATGCATTTTTCGGATCGTGGGGCTAGCTTGTTGTCGGTCTTTACCTTGACGTAAGCAATACATCTCCAAATCTTCATATAGGATATATTAGGAACCCTTCCTTTCAACATCTCATATGGAGTCTTTTCGGTTGCTTTTGTCGGACTAGTGTTCAATGATTTGATTGCGGTTTGGATTGCAAATCCCCAAAACGAGTCGAGTAACTCGGTTTGACTCATCATAGATCGAACCATATCTAGTAGGGTTCAATTTCTCCTCTCGGCAACACCATTAAGTTGTGGTGTACCGGGTGGAGTGAGTTGTGACACAATGCCACAACCTTTCAAGTGTGAATCAAATTTATTACTAAGATACTATCCACCACGATCGCATCGTAGTGCCTTTATCTTCTTGTTCAATTGGTTTTCTACTTCATTTTGAAATTCATTAAATTTCTCAAAGGCCTCACTCTTTTATTTTATTAAGTAGATATACCCATATCTACTTAAATCATCAGTGAAGGTAATGAAGTAGTCATAATTACCCCTAGCGGTGATATTCATTGGTCCACATACATCGGTATGTATAAGGCTCTATAGTTCACTAGCTCTAGTCCCTTTACCACTAAAAGGATTACGAGTCATTTTGCCTAGGAGGCAAGATTCGCATATACCATATGATTGAAAATCAAATGGTTTAATAACATTAGTTGAAACTAATCTTTTAATGCGATTCTCGTTAATATGACCTAATCGACAATTCCAAATGTACGATTCATTTGGATCACTTGATTTGAGTCTCTTGGATTGTATGTTATAGATGTCTTTACTTGGATTTGAAGTCTCTAGAACATAAATGCCATTTATAGAAGAACCTCGGCCTATGACCAAGTCATTTTTAGAAATAATACAATAATTGTTTTTAACGTCAAAATTAAAGCCCTTTATGTCTAACATAGCAATTGAAATAATGTTCTTAGAAAGAGAAGGTACTAAAAAACAATTATGCAAATACAACTCAAATCCATTTCCCAAAACAAGTATATAAGTGCCCTTGCATGTGGCCGCTACTCTAACTCCATTCCCAAGTCGGAGATCAACATCGCCCTTGCTCAGCTTTTTCACGTTTCTTAGCCCCTGTAAATGATTACAAAGGTGAGAACCGCAACCGGTATCTAATACCCACGTTGTGGTGGAAGTAAAATTTACATCAATAACATAAATTTCAAAAGGAATTTTACCGAGTAGAATAACAAGTCCATCCCTAATATTTCCCAAATATATGGGAAAATTCCTCATTCAATGTCCCATGCCATGACAATAATGGCATACATCATCAACGTTGGCTCCTTTGGTAGTCCCACTAGCCATCTTGTTTCCATTTTTGAATTTTCTACCTTTCTTCCCCTTCCTTTTGAACCAATTCCCTTTAGTTGCAAGAACATGCTTGTTAGGACTCCCACTAGTTTTGGCATCCCTTTCTTCTAAAGATAAGGATCCCATAGATTTAGCGAGATGGTCTTCCCGACACACATTCACAAAAGATCTAGTCATAGTAGGAGGAATGGAGGAATTAATGAAATTAAGGTTTCCGTCGGAACCGATCCCAAAATGAAGCTATATAGTTATATCGAGGTTATTGTTGGAGCAAATATCGTCAAATAAGTTATGACAAGACTCAATGGTAATAGGTGTTGTTGGATTCATTGGATTCATTGAAAAAACTACAAAATGGAGGTAAAGGAAATACTAACATTTGTCATTTTAATCATACTTGTGAACACTTTAAACAAGTTATAAGCATTTATATAGTGACCTCTACCCAACTATTATAAATAATCCCGAGATCCAAATTCATATCAATTCGGGCACGGTGAGCCGATTCATCCCTAATTAATATAACTTCATGGATTAACTCTTTAATCGATTCTACTTCTAGAACTCTCGGTCGATAAAATTACTTTAATATTTATCTTTAGCCCGGAATAGATGCGACTACGGTCACGAATACTTCCGTTGAGCTCAATCCAAATTTCAATGTAATAACAATTTACTACCCACCTACCCAACGTAACAAGTTTAGCACCCCGGTGAGCCGAGCCTACTTCCTTATGAAATTGGGATTCATGGTTTTACTACTTGGTAAGGCTAATTCTCAATTATTATTATTGAGAGATATTGTCAATTTGTTATCTATCACGTTTTAAGTGAACTAAAGCGGTGAACTATGATAATTATAATTGACACGGTCGATGACTCGATAAAATAATATGCATGTGTAGTTATGGCAATTTGGCTATGCATGCAAACATATAAAACAAATGCAAAGCAAAAACAATAAAATCCTAGTATGGCCTTTCTAAAATTGTAAATCTAATAAACTATTTACAAATTCGGAAACCAACTCCTTTGGTCCCTTGAACTTAATTCGGCACGCACTCCAAGACAAAACTGTCTTTGTCGGAACGCCTTCTCGAATGGCACCGTCTTCAAAGATCTCCGGGATAAATAAATTACATAGCTTTTATGCTTTATACATTATAAAAAGAAAAACAAAATAAAAATAAAAGTGATACGAGATCACATTAATTACAACCGAATCGATATCCCCATTCATTTCGGGAAATACCAATTAAAACTAAGGCCATACTAAGTACAAATTACATAATTCAAAATTATATAAAATTAAAATATGACAATCATAATTAAAATGCAGCATTAAAATATGTAAGAAACATGCCATGTGATCTGCCAAATCGCCCTATTTTAAGCTAATATCGTATATGCGGTCCGGTTTGATGGGTAATTGCGACTATTAACTTATTAAAATCACAAAATATTACATAAATCAAATCTATGTCCAAGTTAATTACCCTAACCTACTTAGGACTCAAAAATTTAGTCTTCACTAAATATTTGACTATAATTCAACTTGATATTTTATTATTGCTCATTAAACAATATTATTCATAATAATAAAGGAATAATTCCTAAAAAGTCATAAAAATTCGAAAAAATTCAAAATCATAATTTTGTACATTCTGTAAAATTCCCAACATTCCAAAATTTTAATAAAACTTGCTTATAGAATATTTTAATTTATTTCACAAATAAATCGCATAATACATAATTTTAACTTTTTAATTCTAAATTAAACATAAAATTATGCAATAAATCAAAATCAAAATTTTAAATATTCTAAATAAGTTTCTATGACCTGAAAAGACAAATTTTTAGGTCTAAAAAATCGAATTTATAATTATGACTATTTAAAGTTGCAATTTATCAATTTTACAATATAAAAATCAATAAACATCCAAATCAAACGAAATTTGACATGCAACTTTAGATCTGATGTTCAGATCATATATACAACTTTGGAAAAAAAATTTATCCCATAAAATTCATTTTAGCTAATTTATGCTAAAATAGTCACTATTTATGTGATTTTTACATCTAAAAATCCTAAATCATGCAAAATAAAATCATTTCATATAAAAATTTACATACAATGTGAAAATATTGCAGGTGACAACATACTAAAATTTCATGGGCAGAGACAAAGCCTAACTAATTTTAGTGATTTAAGTGACAATTTATTCAATAAAATGTAATAAAAATTCTAAAATCATATTAAAGAGTAATAAAATACCATAAATCATCAAAAATGACCTAAAATCAATTTAGGACCAGAATGTTTAATATGCAAAAAATTTCGTGGCCTTTATCATCATAAATCACAAAATACAAGTTTCATATGTTAACATTTTAACTCGAAAAAACTAAACTGATTATACATGCAACAACTCTTGCTCTGATACCAATTGAAAGATTCATTAATCTCTTATTAGACACTTCTAATAACTATATATTTTAGTTTCATCATAAACTATTCTAGATCTTATGCATGCATAACAAAAATGATACAAAGTAAGAAGAAATCAATTAATCTTACATTGAGGGCCGAAATGGTTTATACTAATTGGTCTTGATACCGTCGTAAAGTATCAAGATTTAAATTTATAAATTCAAAACTACTACTGTAGACAGCGGTAGCACGAGTCGAACCACAGGGAGGAAGGGAATTTCAGTTGTTCTAGATTCCAGTCTAAAAGTAACAAATAGGGGGGGTGGGGGGGTGTTTTGGGTTTATCTAAAGCTAATATGCAATATAATTAAACTAAAGCAAATAAATAAACAATTAAAGAAAATGGATAAAATCGAATATTAAAAGGGATCCTAAGATGATCGATTCACTATAGCTATGACGGCGCATGTCCTGGGTGAGTCCTAAATAAAGTCGTGTAGATGGGTAAATAACAAGTCCTCTCGGTCCAAGTTAACCAGTAGCTCCTTTAGGCCTATGCTACTAGCCCCTAAGTCTCACTAATGCTAGCTCTCGCCCTAAAAAGTGATTCTTAAAGCCTAAATTACCTATTTTTCGATCTTAGCAATTTAGTCGTTCTAATTCATTAATTATTTCCCTCCCCTATCTCTCGATCTTAATGGGTTGGTCAATACTAAGCATCTAACAAGTCTCCTCTCGGTCTCGTTGTCTAATATTGTACTTAATAAATTAAAAACGGTGCTAATCATACACGCGTCAGTCAATCGACCACTATAGGCAGTCGATCGACCAACTGGCACAGTGGATCGACCAGAGAAGCCAGTCGATTGACCAATGCCCTAATTTAGGTCGCCTAATTCTATGCCATCTACGCTATAGGTCCCCTACATCTTAGCACGAAGGGTTTAGCTACACATATTAATGAGGATAACAACAACTAATTTGATAAATACGATGAACGAATGCATAATTGAAATTGAACGATTAAAAGCAATAATAAACTAAAGGTTTCGGGATTTTCTAACAATTCTAACTACTGCAAGAATAACTAAAACAAACTGGAATTATGAAGAAGGAATACCGTAACGAGGCAGGAACAAGAGAATCCGAAAGCGAAATAACGAATTTTATTGAGAGTAAAAATTAAAGTAATTGAATGTAAACCGTATGCTGAATTCTAAACTAATGTCTCTGTTCGGAGATACCTCCTAATCTGATAGGAGTCGAGTTATATAGGAATAACACAACTTCTTATTTTCTAAAACCTAATTGCGTTGGGCTTCTAACTTCTCGTTTAGTTTGCGTCAGATGCGAAGCTTGGTCGATCGACCACTGAGTCCAGTCGATCGACCAAGGTACCTGGCACAGTAGCTTCTGGAATTCGCGCTCTGGTCGATCGACCATGTAGGTCAGTCGATCGACCAAAGGTGCTGTACAGTAATGCATTTTGACGAATTCTGCAGCACGCAACGATCTTAAACCAGCTGTCATTCCTTCGTTACTTGGTCAAATCAGGCGTTCTACGCGGCGTTGAAAAGCTAAGAGGAGAAGCTTTCACCTCCAATTTGAATCACTCGAGTCAATACCTCATGTCAAATCCTATGCTAAACACTCGGAAACGGATTCGGCTCATTTTCCGCTGGATTCTTCACATTTATGCAATATTATACAAAAACACGAAAGTAGACGGAAATAGGGAAAATAGTAGCATAAACTACATAATTGAGCTCTGAAATGCGTGTAAAATAGGGTGTAAAACATCATATAAATGACACGCATCAGGTCTCCTACCAAATTAGTCTTCTTTAAGAAAATCCTAGTGCCCAAGAAAACCCTAGATCGAATGATGGGATCTACTCCTTAAGGATTGTACCAAGGTAATCCCTCTTAATACATAAACTAATTTTTTACTAGAAATTAGTAAATGTTCCTTTAAAATAACTAATGTAATTTTTATTAATACTACTAGTAATTTGATGTTAATATTAGTATAGAAATGATGTTGTTATTTTCTCTCTCAAAATAATTTTAGAGAACTAAAATTAATTATGGCATTAGAATGAATTTACCATAAGGAAAAATAACACTTATGGTCAAGAGTGGAGAAGGGGGCCGAGTAGGTTGAGGGAAGCAAGGCCAATCCTTACTTATATTTTCACTCAATTGTTCTTCACAAGAAAACATAAAGTGACCAATCCCTAAACCATGCTTAATAGGGTTGTCTGAAGCAATTAATATAAAAAGCACAATTGTCCCCCACCCATATGGAAAAACCGATTTCCATATGTAATATGGAATCCATTTTAAGTTTGTAATTTTGTCATTTGTAATTTGTGACATATGTGACATGTTACAAGACATATGATCATGTAATGCATTCTTAACTTCTTAAAAATCATTACATAAAATAAATTACATAAATGACTTAATTAACAATACATGATTGCGTATACTTCAAATGAACCATTAATTATAATTCACAACACCTTGTAATTATAATATATTATTCATTCTAATTATAATTGTTTCATAAACAATAATAAAATCATCATCTATTTTAAAGGATTAATTAACTTGTATCATTATACAATTAATTAATTTATCAAATAAGAGTGTTAACCTAGAGGTATGACCTTAAGGGATCAACTGATCACCACCGTCATATGACAGTAATGTCAAACTCTAGTCAGCCAACCATTACCGATTAATGTGGATTAGTTGAGAATAAGATATTACTTTCCCCCATATATTCTTATCATGAGATTTAAACATGTGATCGCATTATTGTCGGGGACACATACTCCAACAAATTAATCCCTTCTTTCATATTCTTTTTATCTGTTTTTATGACTTTAACATGATAAAACATGCATAACATGATCCAAAGTAGGATTTATTGAGCCACAACCGAGTTTTGACCTAAGACAGAAGCTCCTAGTCACAACTCGGTGCCTCGCGCCTCTTATGGCACCCAAGGTCAGAACTTAAACGTGTTTGAGTTCATCTTTCCTCTATTTTCGTTTCTTATTTGCAATTGGTATTTACCATTTCAAATCTTTCCAACCATTTTTACAATGAGAATTTTTAACCATAAATTATAATCACCCTTCGTTCCTTATACCATGACGGTTTAGATTGTGACTCGGTGATAATATTTGGTTAATTAACATTTTTAGGGTATTTTAAAGCCCTCTTATTCATTTGTTTACATTTGCAAAACCATATTAGTCATACACGAATAATCATCCTTGGTTCTACCATGTCGGTTTAACCCGAGTACGATAATAAACTTTGACTAATTACAAAGCAATTAACTTACTATAATTATTTTATATCAAGCATTTTTACACCCCTTTTTGCAAAACTATTCATGTGAAGCTTGCAAAATCCGACCCGACATCGAATATTATCAAGAAAATGATAATTATTCCGAGTCTCGTTCTCCATATTAGCACAAAAACGGTCTTAACAAACTTTTCAACAAAAGCCGGTTTTAACACCCTTTTACAAACAATTTCACAAACATTTTAAACAACCAAGAGAGGCCCCACAGGTCGCCTGACGGCTCGCGCCCCAAGGCAGCTCCTGCTTTCTACATTTCAAGTCTGGACAGGCCTCCTTGCATCGCCTGATGGCTCGCGCCTCGAATGGCTGCTTCGCACTGCTTCTGTCTTATTTCCAGCACTCATCTAGGACGATCCCGACTTCGCTTAACCCGAAACAGGACGGGTCAGATTGATGAGTTTGTATTTTACACTTTGCATTTTAAAACACTTATCTAAGATAAATGGATCATGTTAAGCACCATAAACCTAACTCGGTAAATAGATGTTTAATTTTCGTCTTGCATACAAATCAACATTAAATCCAACTCAAAATCAATTAATTGATATTTGGATAAACAACCGACATACTAAATCTCACATGTTAGGTTTAAATTTGTGGATGCGCATTCATGCATTTAACCCGTTTTATCAACTCTTTCACTTAACCAACCATGATCGATCAGTAGAGGCCGCCACCACGGGCGGGATTGGGTGTTCGATTAAAGAGCTTCCCAATACGTACCCTCACCTCTTACTTAGAAACTTTGGATAGTGAACGACCTTATCCAAGGCGAACGAGAGTCATTCTAGCTATAGATTGCTAAAGAGGGACGATTCCTTATCCTTAGTACCTATGTCAAGCATCACTTTTTGCTTTGTTTGACCGAGGTACAAAGTGGATTTGAACGGTTTTCAGGCATACCATAATTGTTTGGTGGCGACTCCGAACATCTCTGCATCGTTTCGAGACCTTCACCTTTTCAAATCGCGATTATCAAAACACACTATTTTGAATTTCAAGAAACACGTCTTCGGAAACAACGCATCGTTTTCAAAGCCGTCGCAACTTTAACTAAAACCGTCTTTTGAAAACAAACCTAAGACGACCCTTTTCAACTAGCCGACTCTTGGAAGATCCCAACTCTTCGAAAGCCGTCATAAAGCAACAAATGTATCTTTTTAAAAATTTCTATTTTCGAAATTTCAGTCCACCACTCCAATTCCGCCTTGTGTCTACGGAGTCAAAGCAAACATACTTATGGGTCTTTACTTATGACTCATCTCACCTTGAGATTCGTTCAATGGCGTCACGCCATCAAGTTGAAGTGACTCAAAGTCTAGTCAACACCGTCACACCAACAATCGAGTTAGCACCGAGGCCCCACACATGGTTGCCCTCGCCTCGTTGAGTCCAAGGTGTCTTTCCTTCCTTTGTGATGTCTGCGTTTAGTCGTTAAACCGTGTCAGATTAGGATGTAACATGAGCTATTTTCTGCCTCAGAACCATGGCCCCATCTTCAGCTTCATTCAATACCAGCAACAACAATGATGACAACAAAAATCTCACAACTGCTCAGCTAGCCAGCCTGCTCACAGCCCTCAAGTTCACTGTGGACCGTGTCGAGACCCGTATCGACACTCTGGAAAATAAGAAATCGGAGAGCATAACACTCTGCCATTAATCGAAACTGAAAAAAGGCTTAAACTCTTGGAAGAGCAACTCTTGGCCCGTGGTAACAACATTCACCTCGAAAACAATCAATGGTTCGAGCCCGTCGGGGATCAAGTACCTGACAACTTCACCTTGATTGATGTGCCTAAGTTCAAGGGAGTGGAGGATCCACTCAAACGCATCCGGGCCTTCAAGAATTACATGTCCATCATAGGGGTCAAATAAGAGCTCTTTACCGGATCTTTCCATCCTCCTTGGAACCGATTCCCCAGCAATGGTACTATTCCCTCGACCCAAAGAGCATTACCACTTGGGACGAAGTCGCCGTCGAGTTCGCTAAATAATATGCCGACAATGTCGAAATTCAAGCCAACACCCGCACCCTTGATGTCCTAACCCAAAGTGACAAAGGAGGATTCGCCGAATTCTGAACCCGCTGGAGAAGGGTGAGCAACTAATTGGTCAACAAACCAAGTTAATCAACCTTGGTGGAGAAATTCGTCAACATTCTCCATCCAGTTTATGCCAACCTGCTACGATCTCAGAATATCAAAACCTTCCAGGATCTTCAGATCCTCGGGACCCGTATCGAGGATAACCTACACGAGGGCGTCTTGGCGAAAGCCACGGTTAGAGGCTATCATAGGTCTACATCAACTGGATCTCATCCCTTCGGTCAAGCAAACAAAATTAACGAGGTCAACATCTTCGAGTCAACTGCAAAAAAAAGCCGAACATCCTCAAAGGACATTCACCAACTTAAGATCGACCTACGCTAGGGCCCTGAAGAGGCTCATGGAACAAGGGAAACTGCAACTAATCGAGCGCACTCCGGACCCGCCTGAAGCAAAGTAAACAGGCTTTTGGAACCCTAATGCCTATCGCCAATATCACCAAGACAAGGGCCATAACACAGAAATGTGCTTCAAGTTGAAGCACGCTATCCAGGACATGATCGAGAAAGGCGAACTATGTAACACCCCACGTTATGTGATAGGCTTAAATGACTAGTGCTTAAAGGGATTGGAAGTACTACTCATATCAACAAAGTGCACTTTCTTTTATGGTCATCCACGCGAAAGAACTCCAAAGTTAAGCGTGCTTGACTGAGAGTAGTCTTAGGATGGGTGACCTCCTGGGAAGATTTCTGGGATGCGCATGAGTGAGGACAAAATGCGCTATAAAGGACCCGTGTTGATCTGTGGGCCATGTACACAGCCTGGTGAGCTATCATAAGTAACCGCTCCCGACCCGATTCGGGTCGGGGTGTTACAAGTGGTATCAGAGAAACCCTGCGACCGTGTGGTGATCGGAGGCAGTTGTTATACGCTCCTGGAGGCAGTGGTTATACGCTCCATTGTGATCACACACCTAGCGGGGGAGGATTCTGGGTTAGCGGTTATGCTCCCAGGCGCAACGAGGACGTTGCGTTCTTCAAGTGGGGGTGATTGTAACACCCCACGTTATGTGATAGGCTTAAATGACTAGTGCTTAAAGGGATTGGAAGTACTACTCATATCAACAAAGTGCACTTTCTTTTATGGTCATCCATGCGAAAGAACTCCAAAGTTAAGCGTGCTTGACTGAGAGTAGTCTTAGGATAGGTGACCTCCTGGGAAGATTTCTGGGATGCGCATGAGTGAGGACAAAATGCGCTATAAAGGACCCGTGTTGATCTGTGGGCCATGTACACAGCCTGGTGAGCTATCATAAGTAACCGCTCCCGACCCGATTTGGGTCGGGGTGTTACAAACTACCCCTACCTCTGCCAGCAAAGCCAAACAACAAAACAAAGTGATGTGACTCACATTTATGCACATTTAGTCCCCTAACTAACCCCGTTCCTATGCTTTCTAGCATGCAATTGGGTCGTTTCTTATCTTTAGCTTCCTATTTTTTTTAATGAGGTTTTGTGCCCTTGGTAGGAGAGGAGTGCTAGCCTTACTAAAATGGAGCTAAATTGATCATATCTAACGACCAAGAAACAAGAAGGAGACCAATAATAAAGGCCTTAGTCAATAAAATAAATAAATGGGCAATGACGACGGACCCCCACGACCTTTGAAGGACTCCTAAGAGTTAGGGGCAGCCAAATGAAAGAAGGACAACTGCACTTCAGGACGTGCGCCTCCAATCCCAACCCGAGTGTCCCGAAGGCAGGACGAGCATCCCTCAGTGCAGGATGAGCGTCCATCAGAAGGAGGTCGTGCGTCCCAAGGTAGGACTTGCAAGGCGTTGAACTTCATCTAAGGGGCTTAATCGTCATTTAAGCCCTTAGTTAACCTAATCCTTGTACTTAATAAAAATATTCCTTTGTAATAGGAGATTAAAGGGAATTAAATTAGAGAAGTCAATTAGAGATTAGAGAGAGATTAAACATCAATAAGCTTAATTACACTTTAATCCTTCCTTAATTATTGTTCAAGAATTCTTAGATCTAGTTCGGTAATTGAAGATTATTTGGGTTTTTATTAGAGAATTGACAACTCTTAATCAATCCAAGTTTTCTTCTATTATTCTTTCCTTTCCATTTGCTCATCTTAAGATTGTATAATTTCTTTACTCCTTACTTAATTATTTCTTATTACTTTACTCTTCCATCATGTTTATACTTGTTAAGATGATTGACACCATTGTTAACATGTTTTCCATGATAATGAGTAAGTAGTTCTCTAACTAGGGTTAGTGGGGGATTAAGAGAGTCAATCATGGCGTAGATCTATACTTAATAAGTTCATATGAATGCTTGCTTGTTGTAATTTTAACTTATGCACATGTTATGTTTGATGAAATGCTTGATTGGCAACCTAGCATGATTCTCTTATCCTTTTAACAAGACTTGTAAGACATAAACTAACTCAAGGGTTATTAGACCATGTGTGGACAAGGCCCTCGGGAACTGCGTCCGCGGGATCCACACTAGGCATAATCGACTCGAGGTTCTTTCGAATCGAATTAAGACATATTAGAGTCGCCACCAAGTTTTTTGGGAACTTGGAACCGTTCAAGTCAACTTTACACCTTTCATCGAAAAGCATAAAGCCAATCGACTACGAGTGATTAAAGATAAAGACTTGTACCCTATATCACTCGATTTGAATGACTCTCGTAATCCAATGGTATTTAGACGGATCCACAAACCATAGATCTTGAGTAAGGGGTGAGGGTACGTGTTAGGAAGCCCATAAGGACACCTAACCCCGCCCGTCAATAACGGCCTCTACTAAGTCAAGTATCGGATTTCAAACAAGGTCATAGCTACTACGATATATGATATGCAAACATCGTTTTAAAACCCTAACATGTGACAACAATTTCTATGTCGTTTAATGCATGAATACTAACTTTGTCAAAGTTGTTTTAGCATGTTGGTTGATTTGAAATAAAATATGCGCAAACACGGCTTAGGAGGAATGGGGGAGCCATTGGGATCTACCTATTACAAACCAGGCATTTCATGCCGACACAACAATAAATTAAAGATACAACTCGATCTAAATACAATTGCTACATACAAAACCGTACACGATAACACACACGGCCAACCGGCCTAGAAAAACGTGCACAAGAGGGGTGGCCCACGGCTTACATGACCCACGGCCTTGGGTCACTCCTCGTGATGTGTGCTTTCACTTAATCTCATCGAATTAGACATAGGGCTACGCACCAAAGCATGCATTAGCATAAACCGGGCCATGTTTCTTTAAGCAACATGCGATTTACTACGCTCTTACATGCATTGGGGAACAACCGTCTAACCAAACAAGACTAAGGTTTTTGAAAGAGGTTTTGACTCGATAAAAGAAAACTAACTCGAAAATTACAACTCGATAAACAAACTATAAATTACAAGCTACAAAACAACAAAGAACAAATGATAAACAAGAAAAGAAAAACGAAATGAGAAAGACGAGAGACACGGCCAACTCACGGCCCAAACCACGGCCACCCTCACGGCCAAGACAAGGCCATCCTAGTTCCTAGGTTAGGTTCATTATTTAGATCGAATGATTGCGAAACGGATTAGAAAACGAGTTATAAAACGAGTTATAAGACAGGTTGGTCGATTGAGAAGAAACGCGCGAGTGTGTATTCTACACGGCCTAAAGGGTCCAATTAGGTCACGATATCATAAGATTAATGCTTACTCGTCGAGTGTTAATTGGAAGGTGCTAATCACGCACTCCTATGCTAGCGAGAAATCAAGTGAAAAGAAAGATGTATTCAATTAGGTTATAGAACTGTTAATCGATTTTTAAAGCTATGTCGATGCCACCTAACTTGTCTAATTAGGTTATCAAATTGATCTAACGTCGTCTAAATAAGTCATATGTTAACAATCAAAGGTCATACTAACATGCAACGGGTCCTAAGGTGGGTCGAATTGCACGAGAGAAGAGGAGATGTCAAAAGCGAAGAACGAAGTTAAAATCGTTTTATTAATGCCCTACCTTGAACACGAGGATATGTAAATGAGACGGGGGTGTACGACCGACTGAAGTAGCGGTTTATTTTCCCATCTTAAGTCAACGCGGGTGTTCATGGTGGTACTTTAACTCATACTCGGACTAAACTAGTTTCATAGTTAATTAAACAAACGATAAACAAAAAGCGATAAACAAACAAAACAAACTATAAGAAAAACAAACATAAAAACGAAATAAAAAAAGAGAAAGAGGAGGATTTGATGCACCCGCAACCTACATGTATCGTTGACACCGTCTTGGGTCGTAATCGATGGTAGATTTTATCTCGAGAGGCCGTCGTCGACGAAGAAACAAAGCAAACACGCGTTTTTATCGAATCCGGACAGCAACTTTCAAACGATGATTTCTCCCTCGTTTCACGATGAAAATTCGATTTAAAAGATGTTTTGAAAACTAGAAAGAGAGGAGAACAGAGATCTTAAAGCAACCCCTACTCGTTTTGGGTTATTGGGCACGAAAAACGAGCACAAACAGAACTGGACAGACAATAACAAACCGCGAAAACAGAGTGTATAACACTCTGTTTTTCGAGGGATTTCGTGTACTCTCAAGGGCAATTTGGCTCGTAAATCTTTGTCTAATGTGTAGATGGATGTTATGTGGTTAATTAGGAACAAGAAAATCGAGTTTTGATGGAGGTTTGAGGGAGGAACGAATTGTTTTTCGAGGAGGACACACAAACAGTTTCAGTTTGTATGTCGGTTTTGTGGAGGGTTTTTGAGAGGTAATTAGGGTTTGTTTCTGAGGTTTAAAGCTTGTGAGTGATGGTAGGATGTGGGGAGAACTTTTATAAATGAATGTATGGTGAAGGGGTGGTATTTATAAGGAGTTAAAGTAGGGTAAAAGAGAGGGAGAGGCAGTCGGGCCTGCTCACGCATAGCTGCTGTCCAGCAGCTTTTGTGAGGGTTTGAGGGGGATTTTCTTGGTGATTAAGCTAGGGTAATATGGGTAGGATACTAGGGTAAGGGTTAGGGTTAATGGGTACGGGTTTTGGTGGTGTTTGGAGCGGGTTTTGGGCTCGGGATTGAGCTGCCAAAACAGGGGGGCTGCTCGGGTATATGCGAGCTGTTGGGGGGTGTTTGGGATGGAAATTGGGCCGTGGTTATGGGGGTTCGAACAGGGGTGGATGGGTAGAGGCTTAGGTTGGTTAGTGTACTCGATATTCGTGCCAACTCGTAAAGAAAACGGGCTCAAAAACCGAGCTAAAATCGAGCTCAAAAACATGCTTTTAAAACGAGTTTTCTTCGCTTTTAAAATCGATTTTTCAAATCAATTAACACATTAAAATAAATGACTTTTCAAATCAAATATATTCATAAAATGATTTTTCAAATCAATTATTAATTTATTTTCAATAAAATAAACTTAAGAAAATAAATTCAAAATAAAATAAATTAAATTGAAATCACCTTGAAAAAGACTTTAATTTAAATATCATTTAAATTAAAAAAATGAACTCACTTAAAAAAACATTAATTTAAATATCATTTAAATTAATAAAATACTTCATCGACGACGCCCATTCTACCTCGTAAAACGAGCTCCAAATAATGACAATGACAACTAAAGAATACATGTGTCCTATCATCATCGAGTGTTTGTCGGGTTCTCTATAAATTCCAATATCGACGGATACGGGTATCTACAGAGCCCCCACTTTGACTGAGGCTTGGACAAGGCGAAAGTCAAAGTATACCCCAGGTCCCTTTCGACCTGAGGATTCTTCGGGTCGTTTATAGTCCATTAGACTTGCGTATATAAGCTCGCCATCCATAAGAAGAGATCATACCTGAAACTTCGTTGGGGATTGACTCTTGCTTCTGTTGTGTCATAAATTGCATATATGGTGGATTGAGCCTTATCCTTATGCGCCTACGTATCCGTTTCTGACGGAATCAAACCCACGTCGTAGTTCGGCAACTGCTGACACATGCCCAAAGTTTATCATCTGCTGGCGTATGTCCAAAACTCATCATCTGCTGACATTTGCCCAAAATTTATCATCTGCTGGCACTTGTCCGAATGGGACGGGACTTTCCAAGGAGGTTGCCGCCGCTTTCATCATTTGCTTTCAGCTACGGAATTCTTCCATTTCATACTCTTGTATTGAACTGAATTCTTGGTGGATATCATCCTTTACATCTTGATAATGGTCTCTGAAGCCAACGGCTTCAGAGCCCCCAGTTTGTAATGGCTCTAAAGTCGAAGACTTTAGAGCCCCCAGTTGAAGCATATCCTGCTATAATTGGAACACAAAAACGTACTAGCAATAATCATCACATAAGCACATTTGGATCATCGATCTTAAAATTGGATTATTTGAAAGATTGGGTCATCGACCCGAAAATTGAATTTGAAAATTTTGAATAATTGGGTCATCGACCCGAAGTTTGAATCACTTAGAATGTTGGGTCATCGACCCGAAGTTTGAAGTTGAAGTGTTGGAATGCTGGGTCGTCGACCTAAAATTAAATTTTGAACTTTGAGATTTGAACCTTGACTTGAAATGTACCACTACTTGGATCATCTATCCCATAATTCGCAAAAAGTTTTTGAAATTTCGGAATTCTGAAATCTTTGGCATTTTGAAATCGAACCTTGACGGGTGAGCACGAAATACGACTCAGACACTCTGTATGACCCGTAAACAACGTGGGCGTAGCCCGCTACTGTAAAACAAAAAAGGAAAATAAAATCGTAAGTGTGCATGGGTTTTAATTCAATTATTGACTTGTTGGAGGTAGAAATGTAAATTGGCCATTCTGGCGCCCAAAAAAACGGCAAATGGGAATCACAAGGCCGTCGAACTTGGGACGGAGATATCGTATGGCATGGGCGTGCTCCCGAGGGCACATGGGAATCAAGATCACTTGGCATTGATAAGGTGGATTAAACTCACGGAGCACCAACGTTGGCTTCGCCCAGACACTAAACACAGGTTGATTTTAATAGAACACTTAGACATCACACATCACTCTTGTTGGGAACATTCTGTCACTCTTCTCCTCGCCTCCTTTCTTTTCAGCGAGTTTCATCATATCTTGCCACCGCCTTCTTTCTTTTCAGCGGGCTTTGACTATTTTTCCTTCCACGCCTTCTTTCTTTTCAGCGGGTTTTTCATATTTTCTGTTCCCAACACAAACCCACATCTATGTGACTCAGCATCTTTGCCTAAACCATTAGATAAAGCTCATTATGAGACCTGATACTATTCATCTGAACCTATATCCTTTTCCTAGCCTACATCGAGTGCTAAGACTGACTCAAACAAAGGTGGTTTCATTTGGACTTGGTTAAGACCCGTAAGAAACCGACAAGATGACAACTTGGTTGATGAGTGGATTGAATTCCTTATACTGAAGGACTGCCTACGTATTCGCGTGGAGCGAAATCAAATCCGACGTAGTTCGATCAAGGTGCATAAACTTGGCATTTTAATTGTGTGTACACACTCGAAGGTTTCACTTAAGGTATCATGTCATATCCCATTCTAGCCTGTAAAGTACCGTTAAATCCCGTGTTTGGGGTTAGGTGTAAAAGGCTTGGATCTTTTGGGATGTGGAGCTTGGTAATAACAAGTTGGAATGGTTAACCATCATTCTGAAGGTTTGTTTTGTGGTGCTAAGGCCAAGGGCTATGGCTGCTGATGTGGTTGGAATGGGTGTCTCGGGTTTGATGAACCACGAGTGCAAATGGGTTAAAAAATGATGTGGGTTCAAATTTCCATGTTTGGACCCTAAAGGTTGGGTGTAACAACACAAGCGGAATGATTCTCAAAATTCTCGACTATCCCCTTGTAACTGTCTCAAGAAGGACTTAGAGGGTAAAGAGGTTACTACTTAATCTTTTGGGCTTCGCCCATTGAACTTCAACTATGGGTACTTGACTTGAATTCTGGCTTCCGTAATTCCAAAATCTTTTTTCCTTTTTTCTTTTTCTTTCATCTTTTTTTCATTTTTCTTTTTTTTCATTTTTCCAATTTTTCTCTTTTTCTCATTTTTCATTCTTTTTCATCTTTTTTCTCTCTTTGAAAATGATCTTCTATTCATTCTCTTAGTCATAAATGGATACACCTTGAAAACTGGGCTTCGCCAACTAATTTGGGTAGGAACTAACAATTCCTTGTTAGAACGGGTTGATATCTTCTCTCTTCGAGATGGGATGATTTTGTTGGGAAAAAGGCTTGCCTTCCACCATCGATAGGGGAAACAAGGAGCTAGTCGGGGTTTGTCATAGAATCATCTAAAAGCTTGTCACAAACATTGGTTCAGATGGAGGTTTTCTAGCACCAGACATGGAATGGGTAAAGGAATCAAACACGGGATCCTAGTGTACCTTACATTTTGAAACATGACATATTTCTACCCCAGGGATTCCTTTGAGTGTGTTGTGCATTTTATCATGTTTTCGGAATGATTGAGGATTGGAAACAAGACATATTTGGAAACGAAACTGCAACTTTTATTGGAATGGCAAAAGCTTAACAGACTCGAAAGAACGATTCCTAGGACACACCCTAGGTCATCGCGGAACAAACGACTCAACTTCAAAAAAAGGAAAGTTCTAGACTCGACTCGACTAAGATAAGAAAACAGATCCCGACTCATAATTTTCAAATCTGGTCTTGAGCTTTCTCTTGTTCAACTGTCAGCTTAGATGCCCGGCTCTGGTCCTTGATCCCTTTGATGGTCTGCCTCCATCCCGAGGTAGTCCTCTGAGGATCTACGCCAGTGATGAAGGTTGGTGAATCGAATTGTCTTTTATTAACTTCGTTAATGAGAGGAGTACATTCTAGAGCGAGACTCCCGATTTGAATTTCATTCTTCGGGTTTGGCAAGAATTCACAGCAATCCACAAATATTTTCCCGATAAACACCCCTTTCAAGTGACATGGGCGGATAATATGGGAATAATCGACATTGTCTTCGACAGAAACAAAGTTAGTGTGATCGCCAAATGGATTGGTGATGTTATTGGGTTTAACAGTTGGGATCGGGAGTGTTCCATTCTCAATCATGTCTTGGATTTCGTGCTTCACTCGATAGCACCTTTCAGTATCATGGCCTTTCCCTTGATGAAAGGCACAGTAGGCATTTGGTTTATACCATTTACCTTGTTGATCAGCTGGAGGGTCCGGAGTTGGACCAATAGGCTTCAGCTTTCCTTGGGCTATGAGCCTTTGGAGAGCGTATGTATAAGTGCATCCAATATCGGTGAATGCCCTCGGAGCTTGGCGCTACGGCTTCTTCGATTGCCCTTCTAAGATATTGATGGCTTCATCAATATAGGCCGTTGTTGGGGCCTTGGCCTTAGACGATGAGGCCCCTTGGTACCCTTTCGGCTTCTCAGCTTCAGCCATTCGGACATCGTCCTCTACCTTTATCCCGATTCTTATCAATTCTTTGAAAGAACCAAAATTCTGGTATTTCAGAGCATTACGGTAAACAGGTCGTAAATTCTTCACGAACTTATCTACCATTTCAACTTCATCAGGCTTCTTAGCTAGTTTCACGCTTTCAAATACGCCATCTTGCGAGGAATTCAGTAAAGCCCTCTTTTTCCTTTTGTGTAATAACCTCCAAAGTTCTTATGTTGGTTTGAATCTCGACGTTGTCAGCATAGTGCTTACAGAACTCCACCGTAATATCTTCGAAAGTAGGGAAGTTCTTAAGGTCAAGATTATAGAACCACGCCTTCGGGTGTTCACCCAGAGATTGGGCAAAAATTTCAGAGAGCATGTCGGCAGGTACTCCCTTCAATGCTAAGTACCCTTTATAGGCCTTAACATGGTGGACTGGATCTTCGGTGCCCTTGAACTTTGGGATGTCAGTGAGTACCATGTTCGTGGGCAACTTATCCTGAACTCGATAAACAAACTATAAATTACAAGCTACAAAACAACAAAGAACAAATGATAAACAAGAAAAGAAAAACGAAATGAGAAAGACGAGAGACACGGCCAACTCACGGCCCAAACCACGGCCACCCTCACGGCCAAGACAAGGCCATCCTAGTTCCTAGGTTAGGTTCATTAGTTAGATCGAATGATTGCGAAACGGATTAGAAAACGAGTTATAAAACGAGTTATAAGACAGGTTGGTCGATTGAGAAGAAACGCGCGAGTGTGTATTCTACACGGCCTAAAGGGTCCAATTAGGTCACGATATCATAAGATTAATGCTTACTCGTCGAGTGTTAATAGGACGGTGCTAATCGCACTCCTATGCTAGCGAGAAATCAAGTGAAAAGAAAGATGTATTCAATTAGGTTATAGAACTGTTAATCGATTTTTAAAGCTATGTCGATGCCACCTAACATGTCTAATTAGGTTATCAAATTGATCTAACGTCGTCTAAATAAGTCATATGTTAACAATCAGAGGTCATACTAACATGCAACGGGTCCTAAGGTGGGTCGAATTGCACGAGAGAAGAGGAGATGTCAAAAGCGAAGAACGAAGTTAAAATCGTTTTATTAATGCCCTACCTTGAACACGAGGATATGTAAATGAGACGGGGGTGTACGACCGACAGAAGTAGCGGTTTATTTTCCCATCTTAAGTCAACACGGGTGTTCATGGTGGTACTTTAACTCATACTCGGACTAAACTAGTTTCATAGTTAATTAAACAAACGATAAACAAAAAGCGATAAACAAACAAAAAAAACTATAAGAAAAACAAACATGTATCGTTGACACCGTCTTGGGTCGTAATCGATGGTAGATTTTATCTCGAGGGGCCATCGTCGACGAAGAAACAAAGCAAACACGCGTTTTTATCGAATCTGGACAGCAACTTTCAAACGATGATTTCTCCCTCGTTTCACGATGAAAATTCGATTTAAAAGATGTTTTGAAAACTAGAAAGAGAGAAGAACAGAGATCTTAAAGCAACCCCTGCTCGTTTTGGGTTATTGGGCACGAAAAACAAGCACAAACAGAACTGGACAGACAAGAACAAACCGCGAAAACAGAGTGTATAACACTCTGTTTTTCGAGGGATTTCGTGTACTCTCAAGGGCAATTTGGCTCGTAAATCTTTGTCTAATGTGTAGATGGATGTTATGTGGTTAATTAGGAACAAGAAAATAGAGTTTTGATGGAGGTTTGAGGGAGGAACGAATTGTTTTTCGAGGAGGACACACAAACAGTTTCAGTTTGTATGTCGGTTTTGTGGAGGGTTTTTGAGAGGCAATTAGGGTTTGTTTCTGAGGTTTAAAGCTTGTGAGTGATGGTAGGATGTGGGGAAAACTTAGAGAAATGAATGTATGGTGAAGGGGTGGTATTTATAAGGAGTTAAAGTAGGGTAAAAGAGAGGGAGAAGCAGTCGGGCCTGCTCACGCATAGCTGCTGTCCAACAGCTTTTGTGAGGGTTTGAGGGGGGTTTTCTTGGTGATTAAGCTAGGGTAATATGGGTAGGATACTAGGGTATGGGTTAGGGTTAATGGGTACGGGTTTTGGTGGTGTTTGGAGCGGGTTTTGGGCTCGGGATTGAGCTGCCAAAACAGGGGGGCTGCTCGGGTATATGCGAGCTGTTGGGGGGTGTTTGGGATGGAATTTGGGCCGTGGTTATGGGGGTTCGAACAGGGGTGGATGGGTAGAGGCTTAGGTTGGTTAGTGTACTCGATATTCGTGCCAACTCGTAAAGAAAACGGGCTCAAAAACCGAGCTAAAATCGAGCTCAAAAACATGCTTTTAAAACGAGTTTTCTTCGCTTTTAAAATCGATTTTTCAAATCAATTAACACATTAAAATAAATGACTTTTCAAATCAAATATATTCATAAAATGATTTTTCAAATCAATTATTTATTTTATTTTCAATAAAATAAACTTAAGAAAATAAATTCAAAATAAAATAAATTAAATTGAAATCACCTTGAAAAAAACTTTAATTTAAATATCATTTAAATTAAAAAAATGAACTCACTTAAAAAAACATTAATTTAAATATCATTTAAATTAATAAAATACTTCATCGACGACGCCCATTCTACCTCGTAAAACGAGCTCCAAATAATGACAATGACAACTAAAGAATACATGTGTCCTATCATCATCGGGTGTTTGTCGGGTTCTCTATAAATTCTAATATCGATGGATACGGGTATCTACACCATGCATATAGTTGAATAAGGAAAACCAAGTCGATGTAGGTGTTGTAAAGTTTTGATCAACTCAGCTCCAAGACCTATGTCTCCCTAGGAATTGTAAGATATAAACTAACTCGATTCCATTACAACAATAATTGTTTGCATCTATGTAACTTATTTAGTGATCTCATCATGATTCTCCTATGAACCCATGACACCCTAGTGTTTTTTAATCAATTGTTTATAACTCTATTTGCTTACTTTGCTTTGCTTTCATTTATTTACTTTTCCTTTGTTAAGTAGTTTAAATTGCAAAACTCAACCTTAACCCAAATTGTGACACAAAGACATAGCTATTTACACCCGATTAGTCAATAAAATACTCGTCCCTGGTATCCAAACTCTACTTACGGCTCTACTAAGAGTAGTTTGTTGAGATTATAAATATTGTTTGAGGGCATAGAATAGACGACAATTCTAGAGCTACGTCAAAAAATGGCGCTGTTGCCGGGGACAGTGTTCAATTGAGTTGTTATGATTTGTTTTTTTTAGTTGTGTCTTTCTTAAACTTGGGGAAGTCAATCTCCTCAAGGTAGTTTTAATTGTTTTCTAGTTGTTTGATGTTGTGGATGTCTAGGAGATCACAAGGCGGTCTTTTGCCTATTGATGCCGAAATCGAGAGAACTTTGACAAATATTAGAAGAACCGTTAGAGTTACTTTAAAAATTGTGAGTACTGAAGAGCTTGTGGTCATTGGTATAATCCAAGCGGATAGTGTTGAGTTTACCAACCCTTTTGCAAGACAAGGAAAGGATAACCCAATTCCAAACCAACCACAAAATCAACCTACAATGCTTAAATTTCGTCTCATTCCGTACCAACCGAGGAGAACCTACCTAATGGTACTCCAACACCACCCCACTTGACCGGTAGTTTTATTGCCAAATCCGCATTCATACAATTAGTCGAACGAAGTCAATTCGGAGGGATAATTCCTAGTGAGGATCCTCATCTACACATGGAGACTTTTTGTGACTATTGTAATACAATTTTCCAAACGGGGGTAACAAAAGATCAAATTCGATGGGTATTGTTCGCTTTTTCCTTGATTGGAGCTGCGAAGCAATGGTTGAAGAGCCTAGACAAGGCCACTCTTAGAATCAATTCATGGAAGAAGTTAGAACTTGTCTTTTACAATAAGTTCTACCCTCCGGAGAAAACCAACATGTTAGGAGCCCAAACCATCGGGTTCAAGCAAAGAGATGAAGAGTCTTTATTTGAGGCATGGGAAAGATTCAAAGATACATATCGCTCTTGTCCTCATCATGGGTTAACCGAATGGTTTCTAGTCCAACAATTTTAGAATGGGTTGTATAAAGACTCAAGGAATGTGCTCAACATGGGTTCTAAATAGAAGATTCAGCGAGGTAGATGATAACCAAACTTGGGCCACGATAGAGGAAATGGCGGTTCACAACTCTCAATATAGTAGGCCTGTGGAAAATGGGCCCACGGGGCCGCTTAGGAGGAGAACAAGCGTTTGCATTTTATGGAGTCGCCACCAATTTTTATGGGAAATTGGAACCGTTCGAATACCTCGTGCCATGTCAAGACACAAAGTAGAGACACGAACACCAAGCAATCGTTACCCTTAACATTCTATGTCTAGAATGACTCTCGTGGATGCCAATGAACACGGATGTTCGCAGAGATCTGGAGTAAGGGGTGAGGGTACGCCTCGATAGCGGCCTCTACTAATGATTAGGGACATCATCTATACTCGATATATCATCGATTATATGCATGCAATGCAACATCCAAGTTTTAATCCTAGCATGTGAAGATTAGACTAAGTCGGTTAACGCGTAATTTAATATACAATTAATGTCGAAGTAGGATTTAATGCTCAATTACATGTGAAGGCATATAAATGATAGAAGAAATATGATAAATACAATAATGAAAATTACAATAATTACATCGGGTTTAACGATTTATGTCGAAAATGCGTTTAAAACGGAGAATTTGAGAAAAAGAATAAAAGAAAGAATTAACGAACAGATCAGTAGGCGATAATACGATTAATAGTCAATTATAAGTAAACTAATAAACTAGGTCAAGCAGAACAGAAGTTCAGAGACAGAATTCAACCTGGAACAGGCGCAACAGGACTGCGCCCTTTGGAAGAGGCGCAGCAGTTGCTGCGTCTGTTCCAAGGGTGAGTTCTGGCTGTTAAGCCGGAACTGCAAATCGTTAATGTAATTTGGTGAATTTAAGGATTGATTAACATATACTTGACTTGGATGGAAGTGATTAATAGATTATTTACACGTGAATGAGGGTCATAAAAGCAATAAAACATAGATGAAACGGAATTAAGACGAATTATTTACATGATTGAACGATCGATTAGTGACATGGGTGAACTAAATAGGTTAAACATGACAAATTAACGACAAATTAATGACGAATACGACAATAAACAGATGAAAATATATCAAAGATTGAATTCCAGAAACCCGATATGAACGAATCAAATTTCTACAACCCGGATTGATTTTAATGACGAAAACCCGCAAATATTGGATTATAAGGGATTTAAGTCGAATTTTAATGATGGATTAAACATGTTAATGATGAACAAGAATATACAGGTGAAATTATTATGCTATTACGTCAAAGAATTGAGGAAAACAAACGAAAACAAATGAAAGAAAACGAATTTACAGAGAAAGAAGGAAGAAGAAAGGAAGCAGGAACTGCGGCAGCCTCACGAAGAGGCGCAGCAGGAACTGCGGTCCTTCGAAGAGGCTGCCTCGACGGTCTGTTTTCTGGAAATCCGTGAAAAGGTTTTAAAGCACGGTTTTATAAATCGGTTTTAAAGAGGTGTTTTCGACATAAACCTTACATTAATGATTACAAAAAGTAAATAGCAATAATAAAAGAGAGATTTACACCCTCAGACTTAAATGTTTGACGAAACGAGATGAACTAAGTTATCGATTAGTGTCGCTCGACTCGAATGTAACGAAAGTGCCCTCGTAAGAGGAAAACGATTAGATTAATTAAGTTGATTAGTTGTGGAGTTGGTCAAATTGATCGGCCATGCAAACGAGGCAGGTACTCAGAAGGATCCGAGCTTACGTGGTCGAATGTTCAAGCACGTAGACGCCAAAAAGTAAGAACAAAGGTCTAGAATGCAAAGGGAGAAGAGAAGGACGGACACTCGCGTGAGAAATATGAGGAGCGAAGGCTCCTATTTATACTAATCACGTGAAGGAATAGGGTTTTGGGAGAGACTTTGGAAGTGAATCTCGGAAAGATATGAAAAAGATACGAGAAATACGGACAAAAGGACCTGGGAAGAGGCGCAGCAGTCATTGCGTCTCTTGGAAGAGGCGCAGCACCTGCTGCGTCTGTTCCCAAGTGGTTTCCTCCTGCGGAAGAAAGATTTCCGTGTTTTAGTTATGGAATGACGGAATAATTTGGTTTTCCTTGATATTTTGTATGAATATTACGAGAAATTGTTTACCAAAGATTAAAAGATTGTGAAATATTTATAAAGTATGGAATAGAAATATCCGGAACATCCCAGAACATTCTGACTCGGGATTTAACAGTTATCAGAAAATGAAGATGGTTTTAGGCCCGGACTCCAAATGTACTCTAATTACTGTCAAAACGACCGTATCGACACGTAGATGACAACTAAGAGGAAGACATTAGTGTTTGAGCAATCACTTGACGATAAACTTACGAATTGTCACAAATCGTTCCGCGTACCAAACATGCGGCCCAATCATCACCGGGTGGTTTGCGGCAGGTGTAGAAATGAGGTATCTACAAAGCCCCCACTTTGACCGAGGCTTGGACAAGGCGAAAGTCAAAGTATAGCCATCAGGTCAATCGAAGATTACAACCTGACGGCTATGGCGACGCGAGGCGGCTCAAGGGGTCTGAGCCAAGGACCTGTCGTCAGGAACATTTTAGAGTCTGTCGACTATCGGGAAGGGTCGTTTAAAGTCCATTAGACTACGTAAGAAGGCTCGCCAGCCATAAAAAGAGATCATACCTGAAATACTCCTAGGTGAAACGGGACTGAAGACACTTCGGCGAAACTCTTTGGTCTGAAGATAACTTGGTGTCTGAAGGTATGAAGGTATATCCTGAAAAGGGGTGTCTGAAGGATTATAAGGAAACAATGATTTTGAGGAAAGATAGCAGGACACAGTCTGGAACTGCTGGGGGAAATCTGTTCGTTTTCAGCTTCAAACAAACTTCGTAAGAATTCGAGATCGATGTTGATCTCCATGTCTCGAGAGGAAGTGACTGTCGGTCGTGAACTCTCGTTGGGGAACATAATCGGGAACTTATCTCCATGTCTCGAGAGGGATAGTCTATCCGCTTACTCTCGCTGGGGAATATAATGAAGGTGTGTCGAAACACCTGTGAAGAAATATCTGATCGTTGTGACAAGCAAGGTCTTGGGATCGATGTATAATGTATAACAGTCTGCAATTGGTTTGGAAATGCGGGTCTGAACGAAGAATTATCGTCAAATGGACTAAAAAAGATAGAATGACATCAAGGAAGAGGCGCACTAAAGATGGGCGAACAAATAACGAACTCGTAACGAATTTTTGAAAACTCTTATTGAGGGAACACCAGGAAGAGGCGCAGCAAGAGCTGCGTCTCTTGGAATAGGTGCAGCGCCTGCTGCGTCTGTTCCTGAGGGTGTCTTTTCTGGGTAAAAACGCGATAAACAGAGGGATTTATTTCATTCGTTCGAAATACAAATTCCTCAATTTCTCTCTCAAATCTTAACCATTTCTGCCAAAATTTAATTCAACAGCTTGAATTTATCATGACTAATCGAGGTATGTATATCATTCTTACATCAATCTTCTATATTTTGCTTAATTTGGATCGAAAAAATTAGGGTTTTCAACCCATTTAATTCGAAAATTTGGGGCTTTTCCCCCAAATGGATTTGCCTTGTAAAATTGATACTAGAAATGGTTAATTTGTAATATAAGGAACATTACCATGTATTTGTTTCGAATTTTCGTTGAGTTTTGAGCATTTGAGTGAAATTGAGACGGTTTCACAGCTAAACCGTAAATTGCTTCGAAAATAGCCTTAGGATTGCCCATTTACGATGAAACTTGATATTTGAGATCCTTGGATGATGGGTAAACTTCCTAGGATCTCTAAATTTTGGTTTAGGACGGCTTATTCAGGGCACTTTCTAGGGCATAATCGCCGTTATAACGAAATGCTGCCGAAATTTCGACTCGAACCCATGACTAGGCTTCAACTTAGGCTTGACTTGACCCTAATTACCACATGAGTGATCGGGTTAGTGAGAATACGGCCAAAGATGGCGAGAAAAGAGCGATTTCAGGGCTTCCGAAGGCTCGAAAATCCCTAATTAAGGCTCGTCGTCACGTGACGCGGCCTAAATCTACTTTAATGTTGCAGGTGATGAGGATTCTACTTCTGGGAGGCTTTGGAAGAGGCTTTCACCGCCGCGGTGATGGCTGTTGGGGACGAGGTCCACGAGGAGGAGGCTGTTGAGGTGGAGGAGGCCCCGAGGCGGGCCAACGTAGGGCGAGGAGGTCGTCAGTTGAGGGGAGCACCCGCGTGGGCTGAGACCTGGGACAGCAGGCACTTGCTTTGGGCTGTGGAGGGTCACCTGTCCTAAGGACGGTGAAGAGCTTGGTAATCTTGAATTCATTACTCATCACTCATCTTCTTTCATTCGATTTGCTCATATCTTTTCCAAATTTCACTCAAAACTAAAGATAGCTTTTGTTTCAAATCACAATAGGAGGCCGGGAACATCAGGTCGTTTTCGGGTTACACGACAGCGATGGAGTGCTACGAGCGGCTATCAGCGGAGGAGCGCACCATGATGGAGCGTGGAGCGTTTGGTGCCTTGGTGCAGGCTTGGAGGGATATCGCGAAGAGGAAGCTGCGGGCTAACCTTAGCCTGGTCCGCGCTTTCTTGGACCGATTCTGTGACACGACTTCCACTTTTTGTTAGAAATCTATATCTCATTACTTTACATATTCATCTATGTTTCAATTAATTTATTCATAAAATTAATTTACAAATCTTTTGCATGCAAACTTAAATTAAAAGAGAAGAAACCATTGTCCTTACTACATGATTTCGGTTTTATGGGCACCAACAAGATCTCCTTCTTGTTAGTTCTTGAGCTTTCCATATATAAGGATGATCCTCCAAAAATCCCAAAGTAGAGATTCTCCTCTTGATTGCACCCAAGACTATCCCTTATCCCCACTAAATAATATTAGCTAGATATTAGTTTAGTAGTTTACCTTAAAATTGATTACTAACACTCATATATTACATTAATAATTTTAGTAATCTTTTTGGAACAATTTGAATCAAAAACTCATCTTTTTGATGAAGAAGAGGATGAAAATATGAGAGAGAGAGAGAGAGCTTTGCATGTGAATGAATACAAGTAAAAATTAAGAGAATAAAATTCTCTACTCTTGCTCACAAAACCGGTGAAGGGAGTCAAATAAGACCAATGCATGGTCTTTGCTTTTTACTTTTGATCTTTTTAAGTAAAGTAGGTGTAAGACTACCCTACATCATAGATAATCATAGTGTTTTATTTATCCATTAAATAAAACACCCACTCACCCATACTACCTCCATATTTCGGTCATATGTGATAAAATGGACCTCCATTTTATTTTGTCAATTTGTCACTTGTCACACAATATGTCACATGAAGTATGATACATGTTATTAATTAATTTAATACATATTTATCACGTAAATATCATTTCATGAATTAATTAAATTACATCCAATAAATTGACTAGTGATAGTTGATCACATAAATAAAATGGGTCATGTAATTATAATTTACAACATCTTGTAATTATAATTAACCATTCATTCCTATCTCTATTGTTTCTCAAACAATAAATAATTTTAGTAACAAAGCATTTTATTACTAAAATAAATCATATTTAATCCCATTACAATAAGATAATTATTCTCTCTCACAAATCGAATTGTTCAATTTTAAGGAATTGATCAACTTGCATCGTCATACAATTAATCAACTTTATAGATAAGGGAATCATCCTTTAGGTGTGACCTTAAGGGATCAACTGACCACCACCGTCCCACGACATTAATGTCAAACTCTAGCAAGCCAATCGTTACCGATTAATGTTGATCAGTTGACTATATAATTGAATCATCCCTTATGTATTCTTTATATAAGATTCAATAATGATATTTAAATCATGTGATCGCACTATTGTTGAGGACACATTTCCCTACAATCTCTCACTTGTCCTCGACAAGTGTGCGTCACCAATTCTCTTGTCCTATTAATATCTCCCACTCAATGCAAGGTGTCTTTCGGGTTGTATTTGCAAGTCATCATATCAAGAGTGGTTTTCTCGATCTGGAGAATAACTGATTGACCGAAATTTATCTACCATAGATACCTTCCGAGCGTGGCCACGCATTTCCAGTTCATTGCTCCTCGAGTGGCCCTGGGATATTGTTTTAACCCTCACAAAGGGGTGGACAATTCCTATCGCACTTATTCACTTCGACTAGGCACAGCCATCATAACCCATAATATGCCCATTTGACCCCATTTACGAAGGTCATAGTAACATAAATCAAAGCTAATCTGAAACTGTGCCATCTTAGGCGAACAGTCTTTAGTCAAAAGAATCGACTCATTAGAATAATATAGTAGCTCTCACCACAACCAGGCTATATAAATTTGCCAGAACTCTATTAGCGGTCACTGCCTGACAAAGTGTTCCTAACAGTCTGCCTATGTGATCGACTAGTCATCTCACATGACTCTATGGCACTTGAACTTGCCATCAATCGCATCACACTCTAGTCACTTCGAGACGTCACCTCATACAAGTGACTATGGGCGAATACAATGCTCATCCGTGTTCACTTTAACGAGGTTCAATGTTGTCTCTACAAACCGTTTGGATGTAACAAAGTATAAAAGGAGTTTTTAAAGTAAAAAACTCGAACGACAAATGCGATTATCACATATGAATAGTCAATACCTGATTACTATTTCATGTTCTATAATCTAATTTGATCTTGTATGTAGTTGTTCATTTCAATTCAATTGAAATGACATGACTCATCATGTTTAGCCTATGAGAAGGTTTTTGTTAGTAGGTTTTATCAACTTCTTGTACCTTACTCAACCTTACTACATACTCGTTTTCTTTTGTAATGTATACATTTGCATCACAAAACTTTCTGAGTACGTGTCGAGATCCAATCAAGACATAGGCCTTCTAGCCTAAGAATAGCTCCCACTGTTTTCACATTGTGCAGGACTCATCCTCTTGCACATCACATGATTGCAAGTGTACTCAATTTCCGTTATAAATATCTCTCATTGTTCTTTATTGCCTAGAACAATTCTAGAAAATCTATTTCTTAAATAACATAGCCACAATGGTATCTTAACCATCCTAATGTGTTTTGATTATGGTTTTGTCGGAAACCATGCGCAATCTCAATTGTCAATTGTCACTTGTGTAACCCCCTTACACAAAATTGCATCAAAAACACTTTGCATTATATCCTTAATGCTTCAGCAAGCACTTAAGGGTAATCAATATGGCTACTTGGTAATTATTTCTTGAATTCGATTTTGAAACAATTCATCATACTCATTATGAAGTGTTATACATCATTTCCTATTTAATTGATTCGGCGGCGGAAGCAAATGGAATCAATCAAATATGTTCAATTTTATTGAACTAGTCATGAATCTTATCAACATGAGACTTCTTATTTGACGCTAATATCATTTAGATTTATCTTCATAAATCCGGATATTAAAGATGTATTCTAATACTCCAAAAGTCTTAAATCATTCTCAATGATCAATATGTCATCCACATATAAGACTAATTAAAATTTCCGTAACTCCCACTAAACTCCATGTATAAACATAACTTCTCGACTTATCGAGAAAAGTTTTATAACATGATCAAAACATTGATTCCAACTCATTGATGTCCTACTTAAGATTCTCTCTTAAGTTTCACATTATCTTACGATTGCAAGAATCTACAAAACTCAAGACATGTATTGAATACATTCCTTCTAATTGAAGAAGTGGGTTTTAGATTCACTCGCTATGTATTTCATAATAATGAAACACAATCCCTAAGAAGATCCAAATAGACTTAAGCATTTCAACCAGTGCAAAACTCTTTGCCACTAATCAAGCCTTTTTATTTCGGATTTTCATGGCTCTAAGCCTTGTATTGAGTTGTGACTTTAAACACTCTCATGTAAGTCATATGTTTATTACTTTCTAGAAGTAATCAACTTGAATCAAACGATTTCTTTTGTAAGTTATAAGCTCTTTACTTTCTTAAAAGTAGCATGAATTCATCATGTTCAACAAGTGACGAATTTAACCTCCTAGGTTTTAAAGAAACAACATCTTACACAAAACGTCTCATGTAGTCAAGAAAGACCAGTTTCTTGTGACATAACATTCTCTGTGGCATTCTTTGTGGCTCTTGAATAATTTCTCCCACTCTGTCTTCTAGAAATAAACTTGTATTTTAGAAAGACAGCTTCACGAGCTGCAAACCCGTCGTGCTCGTGATAATTGAAAGGGAAAAATGAGCATTTGTTTCTTGTGAAAACTTATAAATATGGTACTCTACCATTTTATATCTCATATGATTCGTTTTAGATTTAGTGGAAAAATAATTTAGACAAAATGATAAAATCCCCAAAAGGATCAAGTAACTCAAAGTAACTTGATCGAAGACCAGACCATATCGAATAGCGTTTGATTTCTTATCCAACCACACATTATTTCATAATGCGTGCTAAGAGAGATTAACTTGTGATTCTAAATCACATTTCCTTTGGCTTATATCAAAGTCTTCACTTTGATAATCCCATCACGACTAAATCGTGATTCTTTGACCACTTTGAACTTCTTCAAAGATTTCTCTATTTACCTTATTAAGTGAACATATTAGCGTCAACTTAAATCGTTGGTAAAAGAAAAAGATCAACCTATTTTGGATCAATGATTTACAACCTCGATCTCCTTTTCAACCAAAAGGCACGAGACATCTTGCTTTGAATACAAGATACGCATATACGATTAGCAATCTAATGGTTTCAAGAGTACTCGATAACTCTTTGCGTTTATCATTCGAGAATTTAAGGTTTAATCTTGGGTTACCAGTTTGAGTCTTGCATCATCTACATGATATATCATTCTAGTTTGGTTTAGAATATACTCACCTTGATAATGGGCTAGCCATACATCAAATTGTGGTGTATAGGGTCACAAAAGTGAAACCTCTTTTTTATGTTAACAAGTATATATTCTTATTTAGAGTTTATTCACTTAATTGTCATAATTAAGGTATAAATATAAACCCAAAACTAAATTGATTACACAATGACTCTATCATTGTTGCTAGTCGTCATATTCTAATCATCCTATGTATCAAGTACAATGATGAAAACCACCACCGGTTTCTAATATTGACGAAGTAGTACTAGCAAAATTTATGTTAATCAAATAAACATTTAAAGAAGAAGGTCCCATTAGATGTCCCACAACTAACTTGTTGATTCTTCAATAATTTGGGGTGGTTTCCTTTCTAGTGTTCAACAATTGAGACAATGGAAACTTTATTGGTCGGGATTGATAGGTTTAGTATTGTTATTCTCAATAACTTTACTTTTAACATTACCTTGTATCAATTCCATTCTAATTTTACTTCTTTGAACCTCATCCCTTTCTTAACGGTTTAAGAGAATGCTCCCACTCATTTCAATGAATCTTTGCTTAGAGAAGCAAAATTGAATTTCATGAAGCCTACTCTTCATTCGTTTGTTTAGTCTTAAAACTTTCACTGAAGTGGTTGCGGTATTTTGGTCAATTACAATTTCTAACAAATCTAATTACCAAAACAATTTATCATTTCAAGGTACTTAACTCAATTAAGCATGTGAGAAACAATCCATTGTAAGTAGATGTGTTTAGTCAAGAATCAAAAACCTGTTTGATAATGAATAACTTTAATCTATACTCTTTACAAGAGATCCTTAGAAATGGTTCATTTGAGGTTTTAGAAGCAAATTCATATTTGTCTTTAGTTACGATGTTTTAATGGAGATTTGAATAAAAAATCGAAATGATATCGTATATGAATTATGGTAAAGAAATAGAACAATATGATAACGGAATAGTGGAAAACTTAACATTTATCGTTTTAATAATACTTGTTAATATAATAACAAGCAAAGCATTTACATAGTGACCTCTACCCAACTATGATAAATGATTCCAAGACCCAAATTCATATTAACTTGGGCACGGTAGGGCCGATTCATCCCTTATCAATATAACTCGATGGATTAACTCTTAAACCGATTCTACTTTAAGAACTCTTGGTCGATAAAATTACATTAATATTTATCTTTAGCCCGGAACACATGCGACTACGGTCATGAATACTTCTGTTGAGCTCAATCCAAATTTCGAATAAATGTGTCCATGATTTAAATCCACATCAACTTGGGCACGGTAGGGCCGATTCATCCCTCATCAACATGAATTCGGTGGATAGACATTAATCACCCACTTCCCCTACGTAACAAGGTTTGTACCCCGGTAGGGCCGAGTGCACTCCCTCATGAAATAGATTTTCATGGTTTCTACTTTTTGGTAAGGCTAAGTCTCAATTGTTTATTTTAGCGAGAGGTCATGTCAATTTATTATCTATCACGTTTTAAGTGAACTAAAACGGTGAACTACGATAATTGTAATTGACACGGTCGATAAACTCGATAAAATGATAATGCATGTTTTAGTTATGGCGATTTAGCGATGCATGCAACATATAAATAAAATGCAAAGCATAAATTAAATCCTAGTATGGCCTTCTTAAAATATAAAATCTAATTAACTATTACATATTCGGAAACCAACTCCATTGGTCCCTTGAACTTCGGTTTTGGGCACGCATCTCGAGGTAACACCGTCTTTATGGACTGCCTTCTTGAGTGACACCGTCTTCAAGGAACTCCGAAATAAATAAATTACATAATTTTCTATTATACATTTGTAATTAAAATAAAAATAAATCTGTTAAATTACGAAACGGTGATACGAGATCACAATAAATTACAACCGAATTGATATTCCCATACAATTCGGGCAATACCAATTAAAACTAAGGCCATACTAAGTAAAAATTACATAATTCAAAATTACATAAAATAAAATTATGACAATCATAAATAAAATGCAGCATTATAATATGTATGAACATGCCCAATTTTATGCTAAATCGCCTTTAAGGAGCCAATATCGTATATTAAAAGGTTTTTACGGATTTGCGTGATTCAACCCTTTTAAAATCACAATAAATTACATAAAATCATATTTATGCACAAGTTAATTACCCTAACCAACTTAGGACTCAAAATTAGTCTCCACTAACATATTGACTATAACTAACTTATATTTCTTAAAATTGTTCATTAATGGACTCAAAATTACAATAAAATGCTATAAACTTCAAATAAATCAAAAAAAATTTCAAATAAATTCAAAATTAAAAATTTAAACTCATGAACATTCTGGAAAAATACCATGACACTCATAATGTTCAAAAACTTAGTTTAAAAATTTCGAAAAGTTATCGGAAAAACTATGTTGCGGATTATCAAATTTATCAATTATTAATGAATTTATCAATTATAATCATAAAAACATGAGAAAAATTATATTCATCAAATTTTCAATTTTAGATCTGAAAAAGATAATAAAATGCAACATGTGACGTTTTTCCTTAGTCATGAAGTATGTTTTAGCAATTATTCACTAATTAAGTCACTATTTATGCTATTTTTCATCAAAAATTCATAAATCATGCATGAAGACTTCATTATAGCCTATTATTTTACACACATTTTGTAAAATTGTATGTGACAACATACTAAATTTCTATGACCAGATTCGAAATTTATCTCATATTAACCTATTTTTCATCTAAATCCGATTTTTATCATGAAAAATCCATATTTCTAGCATAAAAGGTCCAAAAATTCTGACATTTTCCAGATCATCTAAAAATAATATATGTGAAAACATATCCAAAAACCACAGGAAAATTCGAAGTTTAGCTAATTTTCGTCCAAAAATGACATTTTTATCATAAAAAATCACATTTTAATGCCAATATTAAATAAAATGAACAATAAAAATCCATAAATTAACCAAAATATCCTAAATATATTTTAGCATTAGAAACTTTAACATGCATAACTAAATTCGTGATATATCATAATAAACACAAATTTATAAGTTTTATATGTTAATCGTATAACTCGGAAAAACAATAACCGATTTGCATGCAAACAACCTTGTGCTCATGATACCGCTTGTTAGAAATCTATATCTAATTACTTTACATATTCATATATGTTTCAATTAATTTAGTCATAAAATTAATTTACAAATCTTATGCATGCAAACTTAAATTAAAAGAGAAGAAATCATTGTCCTTACTACATGATTTCGGTTTTAAGGGCACCAACAAGATCTCCTTCTTGTTAGTTCTTGAGCTTTCCATATATAAGGATGATCCTCCAAAAATCCCAAAGTAGAGATTCTCCTCTTGATTGCACCCAAGACTATCCCTTATCCCCACTAAATAATATTAGCTAGATATTAGTTTAGTAGTTTACCTTAAAATTGATTACTAACACTCATATATTACATTAATAATTTTAGTAATCTTTTTGGAACAATTTGAATCAAAAACTCATCTTTTTGATGAAGAAGAGGATGAAAATATGAGAGAGAGAGAGAGAGAGAGAGAGAGAGAGAGAGAGAGAGAGAGAGCTTTGCATGTGAATGAATACAAGTAAAAATTAAGAGAATAAAATTCTCTACTCTTGCTCACAAAACCGGTGGAGGGAGTCAAATAAGACCAATGCATGGTCTTTGCTTTTTACTTTTGATCTTTTTAAGTAAAGTAGGTGTATGACTACCCTACATCATAGGTAATCATAATGTTTTATTTATCCATTAAATAAAACACCCACTCACCCATACTACCTCCATATTTCGGTCATATGTGATAAAATGGACCTACATTTTATTTTGTCAATTTGTCACTTGTCACACAATATGTCACATGTAGTATGATACATGTTATTAATTAATTTAATGCATATTTATCACATAAATATCATTTCCTGAAGTAATTAAATTACATCCAATAAATTGAATAGTGATAGTTGATCAAATAAATAAAATGGGTCATGTAATTATAATTTACAACATCTTGTAATTATAATTAACCATTCATTCCTATCTCTATTGTTTCTCAAACAATAAATAATTTTAGTAACAAAGCATTTTATTACTAAAATAAATCTTATTTAATCCCATTACAATAAGATAATTATTCTCTCTCACAAATCGAATTGTTCAATTTTAAGGAATTGATCAACTTGCATCGTCATACAATTAATCAACTTTATAGATAAGGGCATCATCCTTTAGGTGTGACCTTAAGGGATCAACTGACCACCACCATCCCACGACAGTAACGTCAAACTCTAGCAAGCCAATCATTACCGATTAATGTTGATCAGTTGACTATATAATTGAATCATCCCTTATGTATTCTTTATATGAGATTCAATAATGATATTTAAATCATGTGATCGCACTATTGTTGAGGACACATTTCCCAACCCTTTTCACATGGCTTTTGGTGAGGTGGGAGTCACTCTGGAAACTACGGCTTGATTTCTGGTCTGCCGTGTGGGACTGAGGCGGTGGAGTGGCCGGAGGCTGCCCTGAGGGTGGACTCGGCCGAGGCTAGGAGGTTGATCGGTTGGAACTTATCACCGAAGGCTGTTACAGTTCCTGGTTTGGTGCCCAGTTCCTATGTCCGAGACTACTTTGCGGGGAAGACCCTGGCGCTGGTGACGATTGACGGGAGAGAGACGGCTCGTCCTCCCTGTACAGCTGAGTAGAGGGCCCGTTTGTGGCTTTAGTTGTTTCTGTGTTCGATCTACCTCGGAGACAAGGGAGAGAGGCTGTCGACGAAGCTTCTTCCCTTCCTTTCTGACCTGAGCTCCCTAGGACGTTGGGACTGGGTCACTGCTTGTTTTGCGGTCCTCATCCGCTTCATGAGGGTCATGGTTCGTCCGGAGTTGATAGAGAAGGGGACTTCTCCTGGTGCTGTCGGCCCTGGACTACTGTTGAAGGTATGAACCTTCATTTAGACTATAATCGATTCTTTTCCTTATCAAATTACGAAAGATCGTTATTGACTACCTTTCTTCACAGGCGTGGGTGTACTCCTACTTTCCGAGCCTCTCGCCCAAGAGGACGGAGCCGCTATAGAAGGCCTATTCCGTCGTGAGGGATTAGTTGATGTGCAGGACGAGGAGCAAGCGTTCCTCTCACGGTGTTTACCGGCAGGACGTGAACACTCTTCAGCTGGACAGCGTGAGCATCTCACTTGTATTCGTTTTGGTTCTTGACTACTTTTTAATCGATCATATGAATGATTCCATGTTTGTCTTTTCCTAGTGGGTGCCCAGGCCTTGGGCGGAGTACGCTGGGGCGCCTCCTTTTGTGGCTGAGGTCCTTCGTCCTAGGAGCTCGAGCCGGCTGCTGTTGAGGACGTCGATGGGTCCTGTGTGGTACTTGGGCGAGCGCTTGGCTCGTTAGTGCTCCCGGGATGTATTGACGGTTCCCATCGATCCTCCTAGGACGATGTTCAGGGAGCCTTCTGAGGCTGAGAGGGAGGCTGACTTGGCTGGCGTTGGTGGTGACGCCCTCCTTCTTCCTGGCGAGGACTACTCGGCGTTCCTCTACGGGAGGTTGGCGTACTGGCCGGTTGTGGTAAGTGCTTTTATCCTTCTTTATTTTGATTTTGAGAATACGATGAAAGATAATCGATTAACGAGAAACATTTGACTTTGTAGGAGGTTGAAGCGGCGGACATCGATCTCCCAGAGTACCCCGAGACCCTCGAGTACACTTACGCGACCGGGAGGACGACGATCTCCGAGCAGCGTGACTTTGACGTGGCTGTGACGGATGCTGGCCTGAACGACTGGCAGCATCTGATTCGGAGGGTGAGCCTCTAATTTGCATGATTTTTGTGTAAGAACACATTTGAATGAACTTGTTCAATTACTGAGAACTTCTTTTTGAAAATGCAGGTTGCACCGTCTCGGTTTGTGGCGTTATGGAGGGTGGCCAACCGGCTGGGAGCTACTGCCGTCGAGACACTTGTCGGCGGTCGAGATCGTCAGGTATGAACCTTGTGTCTATTTCATTTTGAACTTTGATTTCCAACTTCTCTTGTAATTGCTTGCAATGATTGACATGAGCCAATTTTGTTGTTTGCAGGGGGATCGCGAGCTGGAGCAAGAGTTAGCCCAGTCTCGGGAGGAGACAGCTCGCTTGTTGAGGGAGCTCGAGGTTCGCGACGCCGAGGTTGCTGCTCTCGCGGCAAGAGTTGTGGAGCTAGAGGGCGACCGGCAGTTGTTTTGCTTTGTTGTTGTTTGTATTTTGCACATTTGTACATTTTGGACCTTCATTTTGGACATTTTGGACTTTGCTTGGGGCTCGAGCCCCCAGTTTGTTGTACATTTTTTATTTGTATATATGATGGCCTGAGTGCCTTTGCTGCTGGGTTGCGTTGCTTGTATCTGCAGGTTAGCTTTGAACAGGTTTGGTAGATGACGGTTTATGCCGTCATGCTGCCGAAATTTACATAGAAATCACGTAGAACATACATTTGTATATACACACGGCCTGAATTAGCGCAAAACGAAAGACTCAAAAGAATGCAAAAAATGCAAGAGAAAATGCAAAAATGCAAAAACAATTCCAGAAATGACCGGACGGTAGGGAGGGTAACCCTTAAAAAAAGAAAAAAAATAGAAACCTATAAGTTAGAAATGAAATGATTAAAAAAGAAATAAAAGAAATATATATAAGTGAAATAAATACATGAATTTTAAAATGAATAAAATTACAAATGAAAATTATTTCCTAAAATGAATTACATTAAAATGAAAATTATTTCCTAAAATGAAAATATACAAGTGTGGTAAAATGTCGAAAATGTTGATATCGCCTAGAAATGCGTGCCCGCGGATTTAGGAAACATGGAATATGGTAATTTCCACGTATTTACCAAAATAATAACCCGTAGGAATAGGAAATTCTTCGTCAAGGAATTTAGGAAAGATCCAACGCGGAAAATCACAGAAACCCAGCTGAGGAAGAGGCGCAGCATGAGCTGCGTCCCTTTGAAGAGGCGCAAAGTGTTGCGCTGTTTCAGTGTGTGTCTGTCGCGATTTTAGGAAACAGAATTTAGTATAAATAGAGACGTCGATAGAGGTTTTATTCACACAATTCTTTCGTCTCTTCTTCGTCTTATTACATAAAATTCTTAATATAATCACTCATCATGAATACTTTGGAGATTCGCCTAATAGAGTGGACCAACGAGTTTTCCAACATGGAGAAACACGACATTGGCGCCTACAATCTTGGATCGTTGTTGAGTTTGAAGCTCATCAAGTTTGTCAAAACATTCTTAGATGCTTGTCTTGATTACTGGGACCCGAATTATCATGTTTTTGCTTTACCCGGAGGCGATATTTGCCCATTTCTTGAAGAAATTGCTGGGATCGGTGGGTGGGGTCCAGAACACTTTCCTGCGATTCCTTCTACTTCGCAAGGGTATAAGAGCAAATTTAGAGACTTGCTTGGATTGACTAGAATTTAGGTGGACCGTTTAGTGGCCTCGAAGGGAGTGCGAATGTTGGACTTCATTGACCGTTTCATTAACAGGGCCGACCCCACCGTTTCTTATGTTGCTAGGCGAAGGGCATTTGGATTTTGTTTGTTTCATGTGTATGTCCTCTAAGGGCATGTTGATGAAGACTTGAGAGGTGATCCCCGTCTTCTGGGCCTAGTTGAGCAAATGGAGCTGCGCAGGAGCCCAGCTTGTTTATGCCTAGGAGATATCCTATTGGGCTTCGATAATAGGAAAGCCAACCGCGACCTACCGTACTTGGTAAGTCCCGTTATTCTTCAGGTAAAAGAACATTTTCTCTTTTTTTTCGTCTTCTCTTTTTTTTTTCTTAATTTTTTTTTTTGTTGTGTTTTTTTTTTATGTCTAATACCTGCTTTTGGTAGGTTTGGCTTATGGAGCGCCTTCGATTGATCGAGCCCCCAGTTCATGTTCCTTCTTATCATGCTCATTCGATTGCAATGAGGACTAGGCTGTACATGGTGGACTTCACTCGAGTTTGCAATTATTGGGAGAAAAATTGAAGAGTGATGATGGCCCCTTTATTAGGTGGATTGTACCATTGTGGCACCTCAAATCTGTCACTGGAGTATCTTTCTTGGATCCTACTCGATCAGCGCGCATTACTGGCTTGGAATTCATGGTGTGCATCTTCCTGGAAAGGCTGATGAGACAGGTTGGACTAAAGTAGACAATCCCGAAGCTTGATACTGTCCCGCAGACTGCCGTGGCGCTTACTACTGAGAGTCGAAGGGAGTGGGCCATTAAATGGGCCCTAAGAAACGTGGGGTTCTTGTACTCTTCTGCTAATGCCTTATGGGTGTCGGATTCTTATATGCGATGGAGGAAAGCTACTGCTCCGGAATAGCGCGTGAAATTGAGGAAGCGCGAGCCTGTTGACTACAAGGTGCGCGAGGTGGAAAAGGAGAAAGAGAAGCATTTGACTGAGGGAGAGAATGAAGCCGGGTTTCGTGTTGGTCATCCTTAGAAGAAACCGAAGACCTCTCCTGCCGTGGATATAGTGATTGACAAGAATGGGAAGACTAGGCCTCGAGATAGACCGTTGGTTATTAGGTCCGAAGTGGCGCAAGAGCGTCCGGCTCGAGGTCGTGACAAGAAATATGACAAGAATGACAAGGGTAATGGGAAGATGGAGGGATAGCCCAAGTCTTTATTATTATTTATTATTATTATTATTATTGTTGTAATTAAAAGGTGGGGTTTTTAGAATCCTAGACTATTTTTATTTTTATTATGTAACGTATTATTATTAGAAAATGAATGAAATAAAAAAGGTTAATTGGTTATGAAACCGTTGTGATTTTCTATTTATTATTCTTGTCGAATTTCAAATGCAATGCAAATGTCCTTCTATTTACATTTTAAAATAATGGGTTGTATCCTGTGAAGGATTGCCTACGTATTCATTAAGAAAATGAAATCAAACCCTTGCGCGTAGTTCGAGTAAATGTAAAAGAATAATTGTTCTAAGCAAGAGCTTGTAATGAACTTAGAAAATAAGCATGAGCTTTTTGCTTACTCTGAAGGCGCAGTTTAGTTTATTCGATGATATGAGGATGACAAATTTGTCAAAATGCAAGAGCAGAGTGACATTAACTTATTTCAGCTTGGCCAGGGGCCGTTTATTTAGTGCCACAAGAGCGACACGTAAGGTTTCGCGAGGCGCGTTTTTGTTTCTATTCTAGGCATAATACCGTTTTAGTTGGTCGAGGTTTTTCGGGTTGGAGAACTCATTCCCATCTAGGTCTGTAATTCTAACCGCACCCCCTGTAAGTATGGACTTGACTAGAAATGGCCCGGCCCAATTGGATTTGAATTTTCCCCGTGGATCAACAGGTAAAAGAGCTCTAACCGATTTGAGTACTAAGTCTCCTTCTTTGATGTTCCTTGGCTTAACCCTTTTGTTGAAAGCTCGTTTGATACGTGCTTGATATGTTTGGACATTATGCAAGGCGCGTAGCCTACGTTCATCTAGGAGGATGAGTTCTTCATATCTATCCCTCTTCCAATCGGCTACCGGGATTTGACTTTCGATTAATATACGCAAGGATGGTATTTCTAACTCGACTGGTTGTACAGCTTCCATGCCGTAGGTCAGGTAGAAAGGAGTGGCCCCAGTGGGCGTCCTAACAGATGTGCGATATCCCCACAAAGCAAAGGGTATCTTGCTTGCCCAATCTTGATAGTTGCCAATCATTTTCTTGAGAATTGTGACAACGTTCTTTTTTGCTGCCTCTACCGCGCTGTAGATACCTCATTTCTGCACCTCTCGCAAACCACCCGATGATGATTAGGCCGCATGTTTGGTACGCGGAACGATTTGTGACAGTTCGTAAGTTTATCGTCAAGTGATTGCTCAAATATTAATGTCTACCTCTTAGTTGTCATCTACGTGCCGATACGGTCGTTTTGACAGTAAATAGAGTACATTTGGAGTCCGAGTCTATAACCGTCTCCATTTTCTGATAAGCGTTCAATCCTGAGTCAGAATGTTCTGGAATGTTCCGGATATTTCTATTCCATATTTTATAAATATTTCATAATCTTAATATTTTGGCAAACAATTTCCCGTAATATTCATATAAAGTATTAAGGAAAACAAAATTATTCCGTCCTTCCATAACTCAAACACGGAAATCTTTCTTCCGCAGGAGGAAACCACTTGGGAACAAACGCAGTAGGTGCTGCGCCTCTTCCAAGAGACGCAGTGCTTGCTGCGCCTCTTCCCAGGTTCTATTCTGCGTAGTTTTCGTATCTTTTTCATATCTTTCCGAGATTCACTTCCAAAGAGTCTCCGTAACCCTATTTCCTCCACGTGATTAGTATAAATAGGAGCCTTCACTCCTCATATTTCTCACGCGAGTGTCCGCCCTTCTCTTCTCCCTTTGCATTCTAGACTTTTGTTCTTACTTTTTGGCGCCTACGTGCTTGATCTTTCAACCACGTAAGCTCGGATCCTTCTGAGTACCAGCCTCGTTTGCATGACCGACCAACTTGACCAACTACACATCAATGAACTTAATTAATCTTTTTTAATTCCTCTTACGAGGGCACATTCTTTGCATTCACGTTGAGCATCACTAATCGATATCTTAGTCCTTCCCGTTTCGTCAACATGTAAGTCTGAGGGTGTAAATCTCTCTTTTATTTATTGTATTTTACTTATTGTATCACAATTGTAAGGTTTATGTCGAAAACATCTCTTAAAACAGATTTCTAAAACGTGCTTTAAAAACCTCTTTTTACGGATTTCCAGAAGACTGACCGTCGAGAAAGGACGCAGCAACTGCTGCGCCTCTTCGTGAGGTTGTCGTAGTTTTTGCTTCCTTTCTTCTTCCTTCCTCCTCTGTAATTCGTCTTGTTTTATTTTGTTTTCGTCTGTTTTCGTTAATTCTTTGACATAACATCATAATAATTCCACATGTATATTATTCATCATCATTAACATGTTTAATTCGTCATAAATCCGACTTAAATCCATTATAATCTCATATTTGCGGGTTCTCGTCATTAAATTCAATCCGGGTTGTAGAAATTCGATTTGTTCATATTGAGCTTCTAGAATTCATCATTGACATATATTTTCATCTATTTATCGTCATATTCGTCATATGTTCGTCATTAACTCATCATGTTTAGTCTAATTAATTTGTTTAGTTAGTTTAATTCACTAATTAATCATTCGTCCATGTAATTAATTCGTTCACTTCCGTCTCATCCATGTTTTATCGTTTTCATGACCCATTAATCACATGTAAATAACCTACTAATCACTTTCATCCGAGTAAATAATTTAATCAATCATTAAATTTACCAATAAGTATTAACAACACGCAATTCCGGCTTCACAACCAGAATTCAGGTCAGGAACAGACGCAGCAACTGCTGCGCCTATTCCAAGGGACGCAGCTCTGCTGCGCCTGTTCCGGGTGGAATTCTGTCCCTGAACTCCGTGGTTGCCTTGACCTAGCTTAATTAGCTTATGTACAATTGACTATTAATCGTATTATCGCCTTCTGATCTGTTCGTAATTTTATTCTTTATTCTTTTTCTCAAATTATCCGTTTTAAAGGTATTTTCGACATAAATCGTTAAACCCATTGTAATTATTGTAATTTTCATTATTGTAATTTTCTTTATTGTATTTATCATTATTTATTATGCCATTTGTATGTTTTCACATGTAATTGAGCATTAAATCCTACTTCGACCTTAATTGTTTGCTAATTACGTGTTTCACCGACTTAGCCTAATTTTCGCATGTTAGGATTAAAACTTGGATGTTGCATTGCATGCATACAATCGACGATATATCGAGTACGAATAACTTCCCTAATCATTAGTAGAGGCCGCTATCGAGGCGGGCGGGATTAGGTGTTCGATCAAAAGAGCTTCCTAATACGTACCCTCACCCCTTACTCCAGATCTTCGTGAACACCCGTGTTCATTGGCATCCACGAGAGTCATTCTAGACATAGAATGCTAAGGGTAACGATTGCTTAGTGTTCATGTCTTTACTTTGTGTCTAGACATGACGCGAGGTATTTGAACGGTTCCAATTTCCCATAAAAATTGGTGGCGACTCCAACAAAAATGCAAACGCTTGTTTCTCTTCTCTCCCAAGCTCCCCCGTGGGCCCCCCGCTGTCCACAGTTTGGCGACTCCTCTGGGGATAATACACTTACGTGTAGCTAAGGGTGAAACTTGAACAAGGTTAGGGAATAGTTTGTACAAGACAATTGTCGGTTTTCATAACTCGGTCTTCCTAGACCGTTTCATTCGGCCTTCCTAGGCCCAACCCAACCAATTCGACCAATCGTCCCGTCTAAACGGTCCTAATTCTTATTTGGGCCTAAAGATGGATAGCGATTGACGTCATCCGTACCATGATGCTTACTCTTGTTTGTGTCAAGGGCCTTCACTACTTGGGGAAATGGACTAGGAATCGGCCTTACTCTTGTTTGGTACGAGCCTCTCCACAGACTTCGGGTTTGATGGTTCGGTTTGGCAACCCACCCTTTAAATCAAAACCCTCTTAAATGCACTCAGCATCTCGTTATAATGCTTGTATAAATGCTTGTACATTACATGATCACCATTTTCTAAACAAAACCATGACGATTTTTCAAAAATCAAAACCCCTTTTCTTAATCAAAATTTCGAAATACGCCATTTGATTAGCGCAAAATCCAATCGAAACTCTCCGTTTTGTCAAGTCAAAATTCGGGCCACAAGCCCATTTCAAAACCTCACTTCGAGTCCACTCCTACAACTACACTATAGTTGACTAGGATACACATTTTCAAAATCTTTGCCTTTCTTCAAAACTCACTCAACACAAGTGGCACACACCCACTTCACGAGTCAAAACATTTCTTCTTTTAGCAAGTGTGTTAGAGTGGTCGATCGTGTTTTGATTTGTCATCGATCTCTTCTCCAGTTTTCAAGATGCCTTGATCCAGCGAAACAAACCTCAACCAACTTCAAGATGGTAATGATCGAATCCTAGCCGCGCTAGCCCGTATCCAAGATACCCAAGACCAAGTCCATGATCGCCTTGAGATCATCGAGGGCCGGATCTATGCCGTAGAGGGAAGGTTGCCTCCCCATGAAAGTGAAGTAATAGGTGACTCCGAGAATGAATCCAGGGATGAAAATCCTCTCATGGGGATGACTGTAGCTGAGAAAAGACTCCAATACTTAGAGGAGCAATTGATGTACCTTAAGGGGGATGACATTTATAGAGAGATCAACCGCAAGTACGAGGCCGTCGATGCCAAATTACCAACCAACTTCAATATGACGGATATCCCTTAATTCAAGGGTCATGAGAACCCTTTGAACCACATCCGTGCTTTCAAGGATTACATGTCTATCAAAGGCATCAAACCCGAGATGTTCTTAAGGATCTTTCCTTCATCTCTCGACACTATCCCAAAGCAATGGTTTTACTCTCTAGATCATAAAAAGGTCGCTACTTGGGAAGATGCTGCAATCGAATTTTCTAAACAATATGCGGATAATGCCGAGATCCAAGTTAACATGCGCACTCTAGAGGTTCTTACCCAAAATGACAAAGAAGGATTCACCGACTTCCTAAGTAGGTGGAGGAAGACTAGTACCCAACTAGTTGAACGCCCGGATGAGGCTACCCTTTTGGAGAAGTTCGTGGATAATCTCAAACCCATTTATGCCAACCATTTGAGATAACAAAACATCAAAAGCTTCAAGGACTTAACCGTACTAGGGACAAGGATAGAAGATGACATCCGTAAAGGATTCTTGTCCAAAACAGTAGGTCGAGGATATCAAGGCTCAACAAGCCGTTCATACGGCTCTACTAGCAAGACAGATGAAGTTAACCTTCTCGAGCCATCCAAGAAAACTACCCCACCAAGGAAATTCACAAATCTTGGGGACACTTACGCCAACGCTAAAAAAAGACTAATGAAGCAAGGCAAACTCCAACCCATTGGACCTACTCCCGAACCCGAAAGGAAATCCAAGTTCTGGGACGAGAACTCATACTGTGAATACCATAGGGGCAAGGGACATGACACAGAAAAGTGCTACAAGTTGAAAAATGTGCTTCAAGACATGATTGAAGATGTTCGATTGCCAATACCGCCGGGAGGTAAACCCAACAACACTCAGAATCCTCTTGGAGTTCTAGTGATCACAAGTGATGAATCTACCTTAGATTGTTAACACCTCATTTCTCCAGTCGAAAATGAAATCTATGCAATCGAAAATGAAGGTTTCTACTCTACCATCTCCCCTACTATTTCCGACTTCATCACATGGGCAAGGAGTGTGGATAATCAAGTCTTGGAATTAGAAAATGTGGTGACAACTCCTCGTGATCCCAACACGACACCTAAAGAGCATGCGCCACTAGTCTTCTCTCAAAATGCTACTATGCCAGAAATAGTCGCTGTGGTAGATAAATTAGTCGACCAAATCATACGACTAGAAAATGAAATCATGAGAATGAGAAGACTAGCTACAATCAATGGAGTTTGGGCCGACGATGACGAGGACGAGTATCTCATTGAAAACTCCCTAGTCAAAGAAATAGTCCAAAATGGCAAAGACCAAGATGTGGACCACCTAACTCGTTCGGGTCGTCCATATCAAAGCACTACTCAAAATGGTCCAACCAACGTTGTCACACCAAATGATAATGAAGATGACTCCACTGATCATTTGCTTAAGCAATTACAGAAGACAAAGGCTGATCTTTCAGTCTGGCAATTAGTAGCAAGCTCGTTCCCACATCGCCAAGCTTTACTACAAGCTCTGGCCAAGCTAAATGTAGCACATAACTCGACACCCGAAGATGTAGTCAACTTGGTCTTCCAAGAATCACCAAAGCTAAGTAATCCTATTACTTTCTCAGACGAAGATCTACCGCCTTTCGGCGCCAGTCACAACTTGGCTCTCTACATCACTGTCATTTGTCTAAAGAAAAATATGCCAATGACCTTGGTAGATGATGGCTCTGCGGTCAACGTCATACCCCTCAAAACGGCATACAAACTAGGTATGAAAGAGTCGGATTGGACCCCTACCAATCAAGGTGTTCGCGCATATGATGGTACACGACGAAAGGTTGCAGGACTCATTAACCTAACCATAGCCACAGGACCAATTGAGCGAAAGGTTAACTTCCAAATAGTGGACATCGAAGCTTCCTTCAACATACTTCTAGGAAGACCTTGGATTCACGCTTCCAAAGCAGTGACATCCACCCTTCATCAAAAGATCAAGATTCCACTAAATGGCAAAGTAGTGACGATCACTTCGTCACCCATCAAAGCAATAATCGAAAAGAAGTCAAAAAATCAAGTCCTCGCAGATCTAGTATATCAACTTGGGGGCTTCCAAAGCATAAGCGTCATAGAAAGTGAACTGGAACCCTTGTACTACGACCCCTACTCGAACTTGGTGGTCAACCACATACTCAAAACCCAGTGATACTTCCCTCGAATGCCTTTGAACCCTATCCAAAGAAATACCTTCGCACCATATAAGGAAGGCAACTCAAAAAGAATACCACTTGGCCTAGGGTACAAACCCACTAAAGAGGAGGTTCTCAAGATGCTTGCTCAAGTTCAGAACCGTAAGTACACAGGAGTCCAAATGCGACCCTATCACCCCACATTAAATGGGTACTTTGTTAAGGAGGGAAGCCTGGAACTCATTCAGGGATTTCCCGAACCTTGGCATTATCTCGAGAGGAAGCTAGCCGGAATCGAGATCTTTCACGATTGCTACTTCATTCCTCCAGAAACGGTTCCTACCGTCAAAACCCGTCAAGCACCTTGCTTAGACGAACAAGTTGTTAGCTTATTGTTCGGAGAAGATCGATTTGTTAGAGCCGCGCAGGATGAGATCATTACCATGATACTTCAAGACAACCAGTTCAACCCTACCGCGTTAATCACAGAAACAAACACAAATCAGCAGAAAGGATAGAGAAAATCGATCAAGTGGACCAACAATCAAGGAAGAGTTTTCAAGCTCACCACTGGAGAAGGAGAGATGTTCAAAGGAGAACCAGAAGACGATGAGTTCGAGTCGGAGTCGGAGTCAGAGTCGAAGTCTAGAGAAGTCACTAGGAAATCTCCTCCTGTCGTCATCCCCGTCCCCTTCATTTCTCCTAGCTTAGCCTCGAGTAGTCACAGTAGTTCGCGAAATGCCCCAACCACTGTCTCGATGCCGCCACTGACCATGGATCAGTTGACTTATTTGTTTCAACTTTACTCAAACTTTAATATGAATAAATCAGGTTCTGCTTACTCTTTGTGTTATCTTCAGTGCAATTCTGTTTACGATGATACTGAGGATGACCAAGACCCAGACTCGATCGAAATACCTCCCTACGTAGCCAAAGAAATACTACAGGAGGGGGAAGGGGGACCAGTAATAGAGGACACCGAACCCATCAACGTAGGAACCGAACTAGAACCCCAAGAACTTAGGATAGGGACTACATTGAGCTCTACCGAAAGGGCCGACTTCATAGGCCTTCTAAACGAGTTCAAAGACATTTTCGCTTGGTCCTACAAAGACATGCCTGGAATCGACAGGGATATCGCCGAGCATAGGATTTCGATAAAGCCAGGTTTCAAACCTGTGAAACAGAAGCTTCGCCGAATGAGAATGGAATGGGCTCTCAAAATTAAGGAAGAAGTTGATAAACAATTCAAGGCCGGGTTTATCAAAGTTTCCGAGTATTCTGACTGGGTAGCCAACATAGTACCTGTACCCAAAAAGGATGGGAGAATCCGTGTTTGTGTTGATTTTAGGGATCTAAATAAAGCAAGTCCTAAAGATGATTTCCCTCTACCACACATCGACATACTGGTGGACAATCTGCACCACGCATTCGTCCTTCATGGATGGATACGCGGGTTATAATCAAATCAAAATGGCCATGGAAGATATGCATAAGATCGCCTTTGTCACTCAATGGGGAACCTACTGTTATACAGTGATGCCGTTTGGATTGATCAACACCGGAGCTACATATCAACGCACCGCAACTGCACTCTTACATGACATGATGCACAAAGAAGTTGAGGTATACGTGGACGACATGATCGTCAAGTCCAAGGATAGAGAGGGGCATATTGCGAACCTTCGCAAATTTTTCGCAAGACTACGAAGGTACAACATGAGGCTCAATCCTCAGAAGTGCACATTCGGGGTAACGTCTGGCAAACTCCTGGGATACGTCGTTAGTCAAAGAGGTATAGAAATAGACCCTTCCAAGATCAAGGCTCTGATCGAAATGCCGCAACCACAAACAGAAATAGAAGTCAGGGGATTCCTGGGAAAAGTGCAAGATATAAGTCGATTCATATCGAAACTTACAATGATTCGTGAGCCTATCTTCAAGAAGCTCTGGAAGACAGACCACACCATGTGGGATGATGATTGTCAAAAGGCATTTGACAAAATAAAGGAGATATTGGCCAAACCGCCAGTGCTCATGCCACCTCAACAAGATAAACCTCTTGGTTTATATCTCACGGTAACCGAAACTGCCATGGGTGCCATGCTAGCTCAAACTGTAGGAAATGAAGAAAGGGATATCTACTACCTTAGTAAGAAGTTCTTGGAGTACGAGTGTAAATATTCACAACTCGAAAAGACATGCCTCGCTCTTGTGTGGGCAACGAAGAAGCTACGCCATTACATGCTTAGCTACTCCATCAAAATATACTCCAAAATGGATCCAGTCAAATACCTCTTCGAAAAACCCGTCCTCAACGGACGCCTAGCAAGATGGACTTTGATGCTTTCAGAATTCGATCTCAAATACGTGCCCCTGAAAGTAATAAAAGGTCGCGCCGTTGCCGAATTCTTTGCAGAGAATACCATCGACGATGCACAAACAATAGATACTTGGTCATTTCCAGACGAGGACATACTCCAAACTAATGTAGACCCCTGGGACCTTTACTTTGATGGAGCGTCAAACTTAAGAGGATTTGGAATAGGAGTGTTGCTCATTTCTCCTGAAGGCGAGCATACACCAATCTCTATCAAACTCGACTTCGAGGTGACAAATAACGCCGCAGAATACGAAGCTTGTCTCATTGGACTACAACCGGCAGTGAGCTTAGGCATTAAAAATCTTCGCGTGCATGGGGATTCATGCCTAATCATCAACCAAATTACAGGATCTTAGAAAATCCGAAGCGAAAGCCTCGCACCTTATCAGGCTAGAATGGACCAAGTTGCTCAATTCTTTGATCACGTAACCTATCTACACCTACCTCGAGAGGAAAATCAATTTGCAGATGCTCTTGTAAAACTCGCATCTTTGATTAATATGCCAGATAACATGATGGAAATGCCTTTATGCATCTCACGACGGTCGGAGCCGGCTTATGTGCATCAAATCACCGATGAAGAGGAGATCGCGCAGGAACCCTGGTTCCAAGCAATCCTGAATTTCAAACTCAATGGTACCTATCCACCGGATACGGACAAGAGGGGGCAACGCGCCATACGCCTACTCGCTTCCCAATACGTTCTCATGCAAGGAGAGTTATACAAAAGAACACCTCTTGGTGTAATCTTACGTTGCCTTGATCATTCACAGGCGCGAAAGGTGATGGAAGAAGTCCACGACGGAGAATGCGGTCCTCACATGAGTGGGCCCATGATGGCAAAGAAAATCACACGTTTGGGATATTATTGGACCACAATGGAATCCGATTGCATCAAATATGTAAGACATTGCCACAATTGCCAAATCTTCGGGAATGTACAACATGTCCCTCCTTCATTGCTCTATACGATGACATCTCCTTGGCCATTTTCTGCCTGGGGAATTGACATAATCGGGAAGATAACTCCAGTAGAACAGAGGTCACTGTTTCATCTTAGTGGCAATTGACTATTTTACCAAGTGGGTAGAAGCGGCTTCCTACACCAGTCTCACGACCAAAAATGTGGCAAAGTTCATACAATACAAAATCATCTGTCGATACGGTTGCCCGCATGAGATCATTAGTGATAATGGATCCCATTTCCAAGCTGAGACTGAACAATTGCTAGCCAAGTACAAAATTAGGCATCACCATTCTTCGCCCTATAGACCACAGACTAATGGTGCAGTAGAGGCAGCAAATAAGAACGTTGTCACAATTCTCAAAAAAATGAGTGACAACTATCGAGATTGGCCAAGCTAGATACCCTTTGCTCTGTGGGGATATCGCACTTCTGTTAGGACGCCCACTGGGGCTACTCCTTTTTATTTGACCTACGGCATGGAGGCTGTACAACCAGTTGAGCTAGAGATACCATCCTTGCGTATCTTACTCGAGAGTCAAATCCCATAAGCTGATTGGAAAAGGGATAGATATGAAGAACTCATCCTCCTGGATGAACGCAGGCTACGCGCCTTGCATAATGTCCAAACATACCAAGCCCGTATCAAACGAGCTTTCAACAAAAGGGTTAAGCCCTGAAACATCAAGGAAGGAGACTTAGTGCTCAAATCGGTTAGAGCTCTTTTACCTGTCGATCCACGGGGAAAATTCAAACCTAATTGGGCCAGACCTTTTCTAGTCAAATCCATACTTCCGGGGGGTGCAGTTAGAATCACAGACCTAGATGGGAATGAGTTCTCCAACCCGACAAACCTTGACCAATTGAAACGGTACTATGCCTAGAATAGGAACAAAAATGCGCCTCGGGTAACCCCACGTGTCGCTCTTGTGGCACTAAATAAACCGGCCCCTGGCCAAGCTGAAATAAGCTAAATGTCACTTTGCTCTTGCATCTTGACAAATTTGTCATCCTCATGTCATCAAATAAACTAAATTTGCACCTTCAGAGTAAGCAAAAGCTCATGCTAATTTTCTAAGTTCATTACAAGCTCTTGCTTAGAACAATTATTCTTTTACATTTACTCGAACTACGCGCAAGGGTTTGATTTCATTTTCTAAGTGAATACGTAGGCAATCCTTCACAGGATACAACCCGTCATTTTCAAAAATGTAAATAGAAGGACATCTGCATTGCATTTCGAATTCAACAAGAATAATAAATAGAAAATCCCAACGGTTTCATAACCATTTAACCTTTTATTTCATTCATTTTCTAATAATAATAGTACGCTACATAATAAAAATAGAAGAGGCTAGGATTCTAAAAACCCCATCTTTTTATTACAATAATAATAATAATAATAAAAGGACTTGGGCTATTCTTCCATCTTCCCCTTGCCCTTGTCATTCTTGTCACGACCTCGAGCCGGACGCTCTTGCGCTACTTCAGACCTAATCACCAATGGTCTTTCTCGAGGCCTCGACTTCCAATTCTTGCCAACCACCATTTCCGCGACAGGAGAGATCTTCGGTTTCTTCGAAGGATGAATAACTCGAAGCCCGGCATCTTCTTCTCCTTCTGTCAGATGCTTCTCTTTCTCTTTCTCTACCTCGCGCACCTTGTAGTCCACAGGCTCGCGCTTCCTCAATCTCTCGCGTTTTTCAGGAGTCGTAGCCCTCCTCCATCGCAGATAGGAATCCGACACCCATAAGGCATTAGCGGAGAAATTCAAGAACCACATGTTTCTTTGGGCCCATTTAATGGCCCATTCCCTCCGGCTATCGCTGTGGTAAGTGCCACGGCGGTCTCGCAAACGGTATCCAGCTTTCGGGATCATCCTTCATTCATTCCGATTTGTCTCATCAATCTTTCCGGAAGATGCACACCATGAATTCTAGACCAGAATGCGCACGGACCCGATGGATCCAAAGAAGACACTCCAAAGTGACGGATTTGAGGTGCCACCACGGTACGACCCACCTAATCAAAGGACCATCCTCACTCTTCAGTTTATTCTTCCAGTAATCACAGACCCGAGTGAAGTCCACCATGTACAACCTCATCCTCATCGCAATTGAGCGGGCATGGTAAGAAGGAACATGGACTGGGAGCTCGATCAGTCGAAGCCGTTCCATAAGCCAAACCTAGCAAAAGCAGGTATTAGACATAACACAAAAACAAAAACAAAAAAAACAAAAAAAAAACAAAAAAAAACGAAAAAAGAGAGAACAAAAAGAAAGTGTTGTTTTACCTGCAAGATGACGGGACTCCCCAAATACGGTAGGTCGCGGTTGGATTTCCTATTATCCAAGCCCAACAAGAACTCTCCTAAGCATAAACAAGCTGGGCTCCTGCGCAGCTTCATTTGCTCAACAAGGACCAGAAGATGGGGATCACCTCTCAAGTCTTCATCAACATGCCCTTGGAAGACATACGCATGCAAAAGGCAAAACCCAAATGCCCTCCGCCTAGCAACATGAGAAACGGTGGGGTCGGCCCTATTTATGAATCGGTCTATGAAGTCCAGCATTCTCACTCCTTTCGAGGTAACTAGTCGGTCTACCTCAAGTCTAGTCAACCCAAACAAATCTCTAAATTTGCTCTTGTACCCTTGCGAAGTAGAAGGAATGGCAGGCAAATGTTCGGGATCCAACCCACCAATCGCAGCAATTTCTTTAGGAAATGGGCAAATGTCGCCTCCAGGGAACGCAAAAACGTGATAATTCGGGTCCCAATAGTCAAGACAAGCATCCAAGAACGGTTTAACAGCCTTGATTAGCCTCAAACTCAACAATGATCCAAGGTTATAGGCACCCATATCATATTTTTTCGTGTTCGAAAATTCGTTGGTCCATTCCTTCAAGCGAATCTCCAAAGTATTCATGATGAAAAGTTTCTTTTGAGAATTTTATGTAATAAGACGAAAAAGAGACGGAAGAATTATGTGAATAAAAGCTCCATCCACGCTTCTATTTATACTAATTTCTGTTTCCAAAATCCGTCGAAACAGACGACTTGGGAACAAAGGCGACTGCTTTGCGCCTCTTCAAAGGGACGCAGCTCATGATGCGCCTCTTCCTCAGCTTCACTTCTGTGATTTTCCGCGTTGGATCTTTCCTAATTTCATGACGAAAAATTTCCTATTCCTACGGGTTATTATTTTGGTAAATACGTGAAAATTACCATGTTTCAGGTTTCCTAATTCCGCGGGCACGAATTTCGAAGCGACGTCGACATTTTCGCCATTTTACCACACGTGCACATTTTCATTTTAGGAAATAATTTTCATTTTCATTTTAGGAAATAATTTTTTTGTTTTAATTCATTTACATTTCTCATTTCATTCATTTACTTTAGAAAATGATTTTCGATTTACCGAATTTCAAATTAATTTCAATTTCTTAATTCCATTTCTACATTTCTAACTTATAGATTTCTATTTTTTTTCTTTTTTTAGGGGTAACCCTCCCTACCGTCCGGTCATCTCCAGCAAATTTTTTTTGCATTTTTGCATTTCTTTCGAGTCTTTAATTTCGCGCTAATTAAGGCCATATGTATATACAAATGAATGTTTTGCGTGATTTCTATATAAATTTCGGCAGCATGACGGCGTAAACCGTCATCTACCAAACCTGTTCAAAGCTAACCTGGAGATACAAGCAACACAACCCAGCAGCAAAGGCTCTCAGGCCATCTTATATACACCAAAACAAGGAAATGTACAGCAAACTGGGGGCTCTCGCCCCAAACAAAAGTCCAAAAATGTCCAAAATCAAGGTCCAAAATGTACAAGTGTGCAAGTCTACAAAAACAAAGCAAAGCTACTGCTGGTCGCCCTCCAGCTCCGCGACTCTTGCCGCAAGAACGACAATCTCGGCGTCCCGAATCTCGAGCTCCCTCAACAAGCGAGCTGTCTCCTCCCGAGACTGGGTCAACTCTCGCTCCAGCTCGAGGTCCCCTTATAAACAACAACAAAATTGTCTCATGTCAATCGTGTCAAATTAGTCCAAACAATTACAAAGGAATTAAAAATCAAAAATGAAATAGGCATAAGGTTCATACCTGACGACCTCGACCGCCGACAAGTGCCTCGACGGCAGTAGCTCGCAGCCGGTTGGCCACCCTCCATAGCGCCACGAACTGAGACGACGCAACCTGCATTTTCAAAAGGAAGTTCTCAATAAATTTAATAAAGTTCAATCAAACGTGTTCTTACACAAAAATTATACAAGTCAGAGGCTCACCCTCCGAATCAGATGCTGCAAGTCGTCCAGGCCAGCATCCGTCACAGCCACGTCAAAGTCACGCAGCTCGGAGATCGTCGTCCTCCCAGTCGCGTCAGTGTACTCAAGGGTCTCGGGGTACTCTGGGGGCTCGATGCCCGCCGCCTCAACCTCTTGTGAAGCCAAATATTTCTCATTAATCGATTATCCTTCATCATAAGTTCTCAAATAAATCAAGTAAATAAAAAGAGTAAAGATGCTCACCACTACAGGCCAGTACGCCAACCTCCCTTAGAGGAACGCCGAGTAGTCCTCGCCAGGAAGAAAGAGGGCGTCACCACCGACGCCAGCCAAGTCAGCCTCCCTCTCTGCCTCAGAAGGCTCCCTGAACATCGTCCTAGGAGGATCGATGGGAACCGTCAACACGTCCCGAGAGCACTGACGAGCCAAGCGCTCGCCCAAGTACCACACAGGACCCATCGACGTCCTCAGCAGTAGCCGGCTCGAGCTCGTGGGTCGAAGGACCTCAGCCACAAAAGGAGGCGCTCCGGCATACTCCGCCCAAGGTCTGGGCACCCACTGTGATAAGATAAACAAGGATCATTCCTATGATCGATTAAAAATAATGAAGCAGCGAATGAATATAAGTGAGATGCTTACGCTGCCCAGCTAAGGAGCGTTCACGTCCCGCCGGTAAACGGCGTGAGAGGAACTATTGCTCCTCGTCCTACACATCACCCAATCCCTCACAACGGGATAGGCCCTCTCCAGCGGCTCCGTCCTCTTGGGCGCGAGGCCCGGGAAGTAGGAGTACACCCACGCCTGTGAAACAAGATAGTCAGTAACGATCATTCGTGATTTGATAAAGAAAGGAATTCATTTCAAGCCTCAATGAAGGTTCATACCTCCGGCGAGTAGTCCGTCCGACAAAGACCAGAGAAGTCCCCTTCTCCATCAACTCCAGACGAACCATGGCCCTCATGAAGCGAATGAGGACCGCAAAGCCAACAGTGACCCAGTCCCTACGCCCTAGGGAGCTCAAGTCAGAAAGGAAGGGAAGAAGCTTCGTCGACAGCCTCTCTCCCTTGTCTCCGAGGTAAATCGAAGACAGAAACCACCAGAGCCACAAACGAGCCCTCTGCTGAGCTGTACAAGGAGGATGAGCCGTCTCCCTCCCATCAATCGTCACCAGCGCCGGGATCTTTCCCACAAAGTAGTCTCGAACGTAGGAGCTGGGCACCAAGCCCGGCACTGTGACGGCCTTCGGCGATAAGTTCCAGCCGATCAGCCTCCTCGCCTCGGTCGAGTCCACCCTCATGGCAGTCTCAGGCCACTCCACCTCCTCGATCCCACACGGCAGACCAGAAATCATGCCGTAGTCCTCCAGAGTGACTCCCACCTCACCAAAAGGCATGTGAAACGTGGAAGTCGTATCCCAGAATCGGTCCAAGAAAGCGCGGACCAGGCTAAGATTAGCCCGCAGCTTCCTCTTCGCGATATCCCTCCAGGCCTGCACCAAAGGACCGAACGCTCCACGCTCGATCATGGCCCGCTCCTCTGCCGACAGCCGCTCGTAGCACTCCATCGCTGTCGTGTAGCCCGAGAACGACCTGATGTTCCCGACCTCCTATTGTGATTTGAAACAAAAGCTATCTTTAGTTTTGAATGAAAATTGGAAAAGATATGAGCAAATGAAACGAAAGAAGATGAGTGATGAGTAGTGAATTACTATTTACCAAGCTCTTCACCGTCCTATAGGACAGGTGACCCTCTGCAGCCCACAGCAGGTGCCTACTCTCCCAAGTCTCAGCCCACGCAGGAGCTCCTCTCAGGTGACGACCTCCTCGCCAACGTTGGCCCGTCTCGGGGCCTCCTCCTCCTCAGCAACCTCCTCCTCGTGGACCTCGTCTCCAGCAGCCATCACCGCAGCGGTGAAGGCCTGCTCTAGAGCCTCCTCGACAGCAGCAGTGTCTATCTCCATGGGAGCTCTCCCAGAAGTAGAAGCCACATCACCTGTGACATTAAAGCAAAATTTAGGCCGCGTCGCATGACGACAAGCCTTGGTTAAGGGACCTTCGAGCTTTTGAAAGTCCTGAAACCGCTCTTTTCTCGCCGTCTTTGGCCATACCCTCACCAAACCGATCACTCATGTGGTAATATGGGTCAAGTCAAGCCTAATTTGAAGCCCAGTTCCGGGTTCGAGTCGAAATTTCGGCAGAATTTTGTTATAATAGCGATTATGCCTTAGAAAGTGTCCTGAAAAAGCTGTCACAAACCAAAATTACGAAATGGTATAAAGTTTACCCATCATCCCAGGGTTCCAAATATCAAGTTTCATCACAAATGGGCAATCCTAAGACTATTTTCGAAGCAATTTACGGTTCAGCTGTGAAACCGTCTCAAATTTCACTCAAAGGCTCAAAAACTCAACGAAAATTTGAGATAAATACATGGTTATGTTCCTTATACTACCAATTATCCATTTCTAATGGCAATTTGATAAAGCAAATGCATTTGGGGGAAAAGCCCCAAATTTTCGATCAAATTGGGTCATGAACCCTAATTTTTTCGATCCAAAATTCGACAAAAAAAGAAGATTAATGCAAGAATGAGACACATACCTCGATTAGTCATGATTAATGCAAGCTTTTGGATCAAACCCTTGTGGAAATGGTGAAGATTTGAGAGAGAAATGTGTAAATTATGTTTCGAACAAATGATTTCAACTCCTCTGATTATCGCGCTTTTACGCAGAATAGACACTTTGGGGAAAAGACGCAGCAGGCGCTGCGCCTCTTCCAAGAGACGCATCTCTTGCTGCGCCTCTTCCTTGTGTTCCCTCCATACGAATTTTCAAAAATTCGTTATGAGTTCGTTAGTTCTGGGCCCATCTTTGGTGCGCCTCTTCGCCGATACTATTTTATCGTTTTGGTCCTGTTGACGATTATCTTTCGTTCCGGCCCGCATTTACCAAGCCAGCTACAGACTGTTACACGTAATTTATTGCTTCCGAGACTTTGCTTGTCGCAACGAGCAAGTATTCCTTCACAGGTGTTTCAACACCCCTTCACGAGAGTAAGCGGATATACTTTCCCTCTCACGATATGGAGATTAACGTCTACCCAAGCATATTTCTCCTCAGCAGTTCCCGCCTGTGTCCTGGTCTTTACCCTTTTTCTCAAAGACTACCGAAGCTGTCTTCTTTCAGCAGTTCCCGTCTGTGTCCTGCTACTCACTTTATTTTAACCTTTACACCTGATCTTCGCTCCTTAGCTCTCATGCACCTCCGGAAGCATTTCGAGAAGAAGTCTTAGGTATGGTCTCTTCTTATGGCTGGCGAGCCTCCTTACGTAGTCTAATGGACTTTAAACGACTCTTCCCGATAGTCGAAAGACTCTAAAATGTTCCCGACGACAGGTCCTTGGTTCAGACCCCTTGAACCGCCTCGCGTCGCCATAGTCGTCAGGTTTTAATCTTCGATTGACCTGATGGCTATACTTTGACTTTCTCCATGTCCAAGCCATAGTCAAAGTGGGGGCTCTGTAGATACCTCATTTCTAAACTTCTCGCAAACCACCCGGTGATGATTGGGCCGCATGTTTGGTACGCGGAACGATTTGTGACAGTTCGTAAGTTTATCGTCAAGTGATTGCTCAAATATTAATGTCTACCTCTTAGTTGTCATCTACGTGCCGATACGGTCGTTATGACAGTAAATAGAGTACATTTGGAGTCCGTGTCTAGAACCGTCTCCATTTTGTGATTAGCGTTCAATCCCGAGTCAGAATGTTCTGGAATGTTCCGGATATTTCTATTCCATATTTTATAAATATTTCACAATCTTAATCTTTTGGCAAACAATTTCCGGTAATATTCATATAAAGTATTAAGGAAAACCAAATTATTCCGTCCTTCCATAACTCAAACACGGAAATCTTTCTTCCGCAGGAGGAAACCACTTGGGAACAGACGCAAAGAGTCTCGCGCTCTTCCAAGAGACGCAGTGCTTGCTGCGCCTCTTCCCAGGTCCTATTCTGCGTAGTTTTCGTATCTTTTTCATATCTTTCCGAGATTCACTTCCAAAGAGTCTCCGAAACCCTATTTCCTCCACGTGATTAGTATAAATAGGAGCCTTCGCTCCTCATATTTCTCACGCGAGTGTCTGCCCTTCTCTTCTCCCTTTGCATTCTAAACTTTTGTTCTTACTTTTTGGCGCCTACGTGCTTGATCTTTTAACCACGTAAGCTCGGATCCTTCTGAGTACCAGCCTCGTTTGCATGACCGACCAACTTGACCAACTACACATCAATAAACTTAATTAATCTGTTTTAATTCCTCTTACGAGGGCACTTTCTTTGCATTCGCGTCGAGCATCACTAATCGGTATCTTAGTCCTTCTCGTTTCGTCAACATGTAAGTCTGAGGATGTAAATCTCTATTTTATTTATTGTATTTTACTTATTGTATCACAATTGTAAGGTTTATGTCGAAAACATCTCTTAAAACCGATTTCTAAAACGTGCTTTAAAAACCTCTTTTTACGGATTTCCGTAAGACTCGACTGTCGAGAAAGGACGCAAAGAATCGCCGCGCCTCTTAGAAGGAGCGCAGCACTGTTGCGCCTCTTCGTGAGGCCGCCAGCTTCCTGCTTCCTTTCTTCTTCCTTCGTCCTCTGTAATTCGTCTTGTTTTATTTTGTTTTCATCTGTTTTCGTTAATTCTTTGACATAACATCATAATAATTCCACATGTATATTATTCATCATCATTAACATGTTTAATTCGTCATAATTCCGACTTAAATCCCTTATAATCTCATATTTGCGGGTTTTCGTCATTAAATTCAATCCGGGTTGTATTGAGTTTCTGGAATTCATCATTGACATATATTTTCATCTGTTTATCGTCATATTCGTCATATATTCGTCATTAACTCATCATGTTTAGTCTAATTAATTTGTTTAGTTAGTTTAATTCACTAATTAATCATTCGTCCATGTAATTAATTCGTTCACTTCCGTCTCATCCATGTTTTATCGTTTTCATGACCCATTAATCACATGTAAATAACCTACTAATCACTTTCATCCGAGTAAATAATTTAATCAATCATTACATTTACCAATGAGTATTAACAACATGCAATTCCGGCTTCACAACCAGAATTCAGGTCAGGAACAGACGCAACAACTGCTGCGCCTATTCCAAGGGACGCAGCTCTGCTGCGCCTGTTCCGGGTTGAATTCTGTCCCTGAACTCCGTGGTTGCCTTGACCTAGCTTAATTAGCTTATGTAAAATTGACTATTAATCGTATTATCGCCTTCTGATCTGTTCGTAATTTTATTCTTTATTCTTTTTCTCAAATTATCCGTTTTAAAGGTATTTTCGACATAAATCGCTAAACCCATTGTAATTATTGTAATTTTCATTATTGTAATTTTCTTTATTGTATTTATCATTATTTCTTATGCCATTTTTATGTTTTCACATGTAATTGAGCATTAAATCCTACTTCGACCTTAATTGTTTGCTAATTACGTGTTTTACCGACTTAGCCTAATTTTCGCATGTTAGGATTAAAACTTGGATGTTGCATTGCATGCATACAATCGACGATATATCGAGTACGACTAACTTCCTTAATCATTAGTAGAGGCCGCTATCGAGGCGGGCGGGATTAGGTGTTCGATCAAAAGATCTTCCTAATACGTACTCTCACCCCTTACTCCAGATCTCCGTGAACACCCGTGTTCATTGGCATCCACGAGAGTCATTGTAGACATAGAATGCTAAGGGTAACGATTGCTTAGTGTTCATGTCTTTACTTTGTGTCTAGACATAACGCGAGGTATTCGAACGGTACCAATTTCCCATAAAAATTGGTGGCGACTCCAACAAAAATGCAAACGCTTGTTTCTCTTCTCTCCCAAGCGCCCCCGTGGGCCCCCCGCTGTCCACACGCGCCATTAGTCTGTGGTCTATAGGGCGAAGAGTGGTGATGCCTAATTTTGTACTTGGCTAGCAATTGCTCAGTCTCAACTTGAAAATGTGATCCATTATCACTGATGATCTCATGTGGGCAACCGTATCGACAGATGATGTTGTTCTATACAAACTTTTGCCACGTTTTTAGCTGTGAGACTAGTGTAGGAAGCCGCTTCTACCCATATGGTGAAATAGTCAATTGCCACTAGGATGAAACAGTGACCTCCTGTTCCGGTTGGGGTTATCTTCCCGATTATATCAATTCCCCAGGCAGAAAATGGCCAAGGAGATGTTATCGTATAGAGCGATGAAGGAGGGACATGTTGTACATTCCCGAAGATTTGGCAATTGTGGCAATGTCTTACGTATTTGATGCAATCGGATTCCATTGTGGTCCAATAATACCCCAAACACGTGAACTTCTTTGCCATCATGGGCCCACTCATGTGAGGACCGCATTCTTCATCGTGGACTTCTTACATCACTTTCCGTGCATGTGAATGATTAAGGCAATGTAGGATTACACCAAGAGGTGTTCTTTTGTATAGCTCTCCTTGCATGAGAACGTATTGGGAAGCTAGCAGGCGTATAGCACGTTGTCCCCTCTTGTCCATATCCGGTGTATAGGTACCGTTGAGCTTGAAATTTAGGATTGCTTGGAACCAAGGTTCCTGTGCGATTTCCTCTTCGTCGGTGATTTGGTGGACATAAGCTGGCTCTGACCGTCGTTCGATACATAAAGGCATTTCCACCATGTCATCTGGCATATTAATCAAAGATTCAAGTTTTACAAGAGAATCTGCAAATTGATTTTCTTCCCGAGGTAGGTGTAGATATGTAACGTGATCAAAGAATTGGGCAACTTGGTCTATTCTGGCTTGATAAGGTGCTAGGCTTTCGCTTCGGATTTTCCAAGATCCCGTAACTTGATTGATGATCAGGGATGAATCCCCATGTACTCAGAGGTTTTTAATGCCTAAGCTCACAGCCACTTGTAGTCCAATGAGACAAGCTTCGTATTCTGCGGCGTTATTTGTCACCTCGAAGTCGAGTTTGACAGAGATTGGTGTATGCTCGCCTTCACGAGAAATGAGCAACACTCCTATTCCAAATCCTCTTAAGTTTGATGCTCCATCAAAGTAAAGGTCCCAGGAGTCTACATCCGTTTGGAGTATATCCTCGTCTGGAAATGACCAAGTGTCTATTGTTTGTGCATCATTGATGGGATTTTCTGCGAAGAATTCGGCGACAGCGCGCCGTTTTATAACTTTCAGGGGCACGTACTTGAGATTGAACTCTGAGAGCATCAAAGTCCATCTTGCTAGGCGTCCGTTGAGGACGGGTTTCTCGAAGAGGTATTTGACTGGATCCATTTTGGAGTATTTTTTTACGGAGTAGCTAAGCATGTAATGGCGTAGCTTCTTCGTCGCCCACACAAGAGCGAGGCATGTCTTTTCCAGTTGTGAGTATTTGCACTCGTACTCCAGAAACTTCTTACTAAGGTAGTAGATAGCCCTTTCCTCCTTTCCTACGGTCTGAGCAAGCATGGCACCCATGGCTGTTTCGGTTACTGTGAGATACAAACCAAGAGGTTGATCTCATTGAGGTCACATGAGCACTGGTGGTTTAGCCAATATCTCCTTGATTCGGTCAAATGCCTTTTGACAATCATCATCCCACATGGTGTGATCAGTTTTCTTGAGCTTCTTGAAGTTAAGCTCACAAATCATGGTGAGTTTCTATATGAATCGACTTATATATTGCACTTTTCCCAGGAATCCTCTGACTTCTTTTTCTGTTTGAGGTTGTGGCATTTCGATCAGAGCCTTGATCTTGGAAGGGTCTATTTCTATACCTCGTTGGCTAACGACGTATCCCAGGAGTTTACCCGATGTTACTCCGAATGCGCACTTTTGAGGATTGAGCCTCATGTTGTACTTTCGTAACCTTGCGAAAAATTTGCGAAGGTTCGCAATATGCCCCTCTCTATCTTTGGACTTGACAATCATGTCATCTACGTATACCTCAACTACTTTGTGCATCATGTCATGTAAGAGTGTAGTTGCGGTGCGTTGATATGTAGCTCCGGCGTTGATTAACCCAAACGGCATAACCGTATAGCAATAGGTTCCCCATTGAGTGAAAAAGGCGGTCTTATGCATATCTTCTATGGCCATATTGATTTGGTTATAACCCGCATACCCATCCATGAAGGATAGTAATGCGTGGTATGCGGTATTGTCCACCAATTTGTCGATATGTGGTAGAGGGAAGTCGTCTTTAGGACTTGCTTTGTTTAAGTCTCTAAAATCAACACAAACACAGATTCTCCCATCCTTTTTGGGTACAGGTACTATGTTGGCTACCCAGTCAGAATACTCGGAAACTTTGATGAACCCTGCTTTGAATTGCTTATCGACTTCTTCCTTAATCTTGAGAGCCCATTCCGTTGTCATTCGACGAAGCTTCTGTTTTACAGGCTTGAAACCTGGCTTAATCGGGATTCTATGTTCGGCGATATCCCTGTCGATCCCTGGCATGTCTTTGTAGGACCACGCGAAAACATCTTTGAACTCGTGTAGGAGGTCTATGAAGTCGGCCCTTTCGGTAGAGCTCAAGGTAGTCCCTATCTAAGTTCTTGGGGTTCTAGTTCGGTTCCTACATTGATGGGTTTGGTATTCTCTATTACTGGTCCTCCTTCCCCTTCCTGTAGTATTTCTTTGGCTACGTAGGGAGGTATTTCAGTTGAGTCTGGGTCTTGGTCATCCTCAGTATCATCGTAAACAGAATTGCACTCAAGATAACACAAAGAGTAAGCAGAACCTGATTTATTCATATTAAAGTTTAAGAAAAATTGAAACAAAGAAGCCATTTGATCTCTGTTCAGTGGCGGTAAAGGGACAGTGGTTGGGACATTTCCCGAACTACTGTTACTATTCGAGGCTAAGCTAGGAGAAACAAAGGGAATGGGGATGACGACAGGAGGAGACTCCTTAGTGACTTCTCTAGACTCCGACTCTGACTCCGACTCCGACTTTGACTCCGACTCCGACTCTGACTCGAATTCATCGTCTGCTGGCTCTCCTTTGAACATCTCTCCTTCTCCAGTGGTGAGCTTGAAGAGTCTTCCTTGATTGTTGGTCCACTTGATTGATTTTCTCCATCCTTTCTATTGATTCGTGTTTGTTTCTGTGATTAACGCGGTAGGGTTGAAGTGATCGTCTTGAAGTATCATGGTAATGATCTCATCCTGCGCGGCTCTAACAAATCGATCCTCTCCAAACAATAGAATAGGGGAAATGGTAGAGTAGAACCCTTTATTCTCGATCGCATGGATCTCATCTTCAATTGGAGAAATGAGGTGTGAACAATCTAAGGTAGATTCTTCACTTATGATCACTAGAATCCCAAGAGGGTTCTGAGTGTTGTTGGGTTTACCTCCCAGCGGTATTGGTAGTCGACCATCCTCAATCATGTCTTGAAGCACATTTTTCAATTCGTAGCACTTTTCTGTGTCATGCCCCTTGCCCCTATGGTATTCACAGTACGAGTTCTCGTCCCAGAATTTGGATTTATTTTCAGGTTCGAGAGTAGGTCATATGGGTTGGAGTTTGCCTTGCTTCATTAACCTCTTTAGAGTATTGGAGTAAGTGTCCCCAAGATTTGTGAATTTCCTTGGTGGGATACTTTTCTTGGATGGCTCGAGAAGGTTAACCTCATCGGTCTTGCTAGTGGAGCTGTATGAACGACTCGTTGAGCCTTGATATCCTCGACCTACCATTTTGGACAAGAGCCCTTTACGGATGTCATCTTCAATCCTTTTTCCCAGTACGGTTAAGTCCTTGAAAGTTTTGATGATTTGGTATCTCAAATGATTGGCATAGATGGGTTTGAGATTGTCCACGAACTTCTCCACAAGGGTAGCCTCATCCGGGCGTTCAACTAGTTGGGTACTAGTCTTCCTCCACCTATTAGGAAGTCGGTGAATCCTTCTTTGTCATTTTGGGTAAGAACCTTTAGAGTGCGCATGTTAACTTGGATGTCAGCATTATCCGCATATTGCTTAGAAAACTCGATTGCGGCATCTTCCCAAGTGGCGATCTTCTTGTGTTCTAAAGAGTAGAACCATTTTTTTGGGATGGTGTCAAGAGATGAAGGAAAGATCCTTAAGAACATCTCGGGTTTGATGCCTTTGATATACATTTAATCCTTGAAGGCACGGATGTGGTTCAAAGGGTTTCCGTGCCCCTTGAATTTAGGGATATCCGTCATATTGAAGTTGGTTGGCAATTTTGGAATTGACGGCCTCATACTTGCGATTATTCTCCCTATAAATGTCATCCCCTTTAAGGTACATCAATTGCTCCTCTAAGTATTGGAGTCTTTTCTCACCTGCAGTCACACCCATGGGAGGGCTGTCTTCCCTAAAGTCATTCACGAAGTCGTCAAAGACTTCACTTTCTCGAGGAGGGATCCTCGTTTCTACGGCGTAGATCCGGCCTTCGATGGTATCAAGGCGATCATACACTTGGTCTTGGGTAAGTTGGATTTCAGCTAGTGCGGCTAGGATTCGATCATTACCATCTTGAAGTTGATTGAAGTTCGCGTCACTTGTTTCAGGCATCTTGAAAGCTGGATAAGAGATCGACGACGAATCAAAACACGATCGACCATTCTAACACACTTTCTAAGAGAAGAAATGTTTTGACTCGTGAAGTGGGTGTGTGCCACTTGTGTTGAGTGAGTTTTGAAGAAAGGCAAAGATTTTGAAAATGTGTATCCTAGTCAACTATAGTGTAGTTGTAGGAGTGGACTCGAAGTGAGGTTTTGAAATGGGCTTAGGCCCGAATTTTGACTCGACAAACGGACAGAGTTTTGACTCGGTTTTGCGCTAATCATGGGCCTCTTCCAAATTTTCATTTAAAAAAACGATTTTGATTTTTTTACAAAAAACGCCATGGTTTTGTTTAGAAATGGTGATCATGTAAGGTACAAACAAGCATTATAACGGGATACTAAGTGTATTTAAAAAGGTTTTGGTTTAAAGGGTGGGTTGCCATACCGAACAATCAAACCCGAAGTCTGTGGAGAGGCTCGTACCAAACAAGAGTAAGGGCGATTCCTAGTCCATTCCTCAAGTAGTGAAGGTCCTTGATACAAACAAGTGTAAGCATCATGGTATGGCTGACGTCAATCGCTATCCATCCTTAGGCCCAAATAAGAATTAGGACCGTTTAGACGGGACGATTGGTCGAATGGGTTGGGTTGGGCCTAGGAAGGCCGGATAAACGATCTAGGAAGACCGAGTTATGAAAACCGACAATTGTTTTGTACAAAATATTCCCTAACCTTGTTCAAGTTTCACCCTTGGCTACACGTAAGTGTATTATCCCCAGCGGAGTAGCCAAACTGTGGACAATGGGCCCACGGGGGCGCTTGGGAGGAGAACAAGCGTTTGTATTTTGTGGAGTCGCCACCAATTTTTATGGAAAATGGGAACCGTTCGAATACCTTGTGCCATGTCAAGACACAAAGTAGAGACATTAACACCAAGCAATCGTTACCCTTAGCATTCTATGTCTAGAATGACTCTCGTGGATGCCAATGAACACGGATGTTCACAGAGATCTGGAGTAAGGGGTGAGGGTACGTATTAGGAAGCTCTTTTGATCGAACACCTAATCCCGCCCGCCTCGATAGCGGCCTGATACCCGTCGTGAGGTATCAAAAATGAATTTATAATCTCCAACTACAACTATAGCTAATGGCAGTCGGGTCGAACCACAGAGAGGCAGACATAATTTTTAGTTGTTTAAATTCGGTCTTAGGTAACAATAAGGTGGGGGTTTGATTGGATTTGGTCTACAACTAATAGCAGCAAAAGAAATGTAAGCTAATGAAATATATGAAATCAAGTATAAAAAGGGGTACTAGGATGGTCGGTTCGTTATAGTTTTGGCGGCAGCATACTAAAGAGGTCTAAATCAAACACATGAGGCGGGAAATAAAGAGGTCCTCTCGGTCCACTCTTAACAAATAGCATCTTTCGATCTCGCTATAGGTCCCTAATATCACTAATACTAACTTTCGTCCTGAAAAGTGACTACAGTCTAAACTTTACCTATCTTTCGATCTCAGCATAGTTTAGTCATTTTAATTGGTGATCAAACAACTGTCCCTATCTCTCGATCTAATGGGTCAGTCATATATTAAGCATTCAACTAGTCGCGTGCACTCGATTCGTCAAATATAACATTTAAACCAATTAAAACGAAGGTAAACCTCACGTGGTCAGTCGATCGACCAGGCATGGCGGTCGATCGACAAACACGCGAATCAGGCCGTGTTCATTATATCGCCGCCTACACTATAATTCCCCTATATCCTAGCACGAATAAATTAGCTACTCACACTGAAATTAAAGGTAAAAATAATATTAAGGATTAAAGCTGCGGAATTCATGCTTAAAACGGTAAAATAAACAATTAACAAAAGATGGCAATTCGGCTTGGGAACTGATCTAGCAATTCGATAACTATGAACGAAAATAAAATAACAGAATAAAACCAGAGAGTACCGTGTGAATTGCGAAGGAAAAGAACAAAGCGGAATGACAAAGCGAATTGTATTCAATACGGAAAGTAATCTCGAACCCTAATTATTTCTAAATAACTATATGTAAAACTTAATGTAAAAACTTGATAAAAGCTGGATTCTCGTATCTGTCGAACTAGGTTACGTTATATAGAAAGTATACGTAACATAATTCCTAAACCTAATAACTCATGGGCTTGATAAATCTCGATCTTTTAATTCTCGTCTGGAATAGCGTCTTGGTTGATCGACTGAAGTGACCGGTCGATCGATCAATAGCAGATGTCTGATAGTAGCCTCTGGAACCCGATGGTTGGTCGATCGACTGAAGGTAGTGGTCGATCGACTGCTTTAGCTGCTACTTGACTTCTATAATCTCGTGGATTTGTCTTTTGGGCCTTGGATTGCGCACCAAGCTCGTTCCTTAAGTGAATACTTCACGTCAAAAAGCAATACAGGATACTCGAGGACGGATTTAGCTCGATTTCCGCTGGATTCTTCACATTTCTGCAATAATGTACAAAAATAAGGAAGTAGACGGGAACAGGGAGAAATGTAGCATAAACTACATGAATGAGCTCTGAAATGCGTGTAAAATGGGATGTAAAACATCATATAAAAGACACGCATCAAACTTCCCCAAAACAAAAACTTGCTTGTCCCCAAGCAAGAACTAGACTCGATCTAATGACCTAATGGAACGAGTCAATCTCAGAGTGAATTACAACATGTAAAGCCTAAACCAATTTAATGCAATAACTAACAATCAATTAGTAATGCGAATCATGCAAACGAGTTATGTAGTCGTTAAAAACCGCTGAACCGTCAACTGTAGAGACTTATCAAATCGGACTCTCACGGGTCGCTCATATCACACATAAGCACAGGTGAATATATAAGAGGATAGAAAGAATTCATTTTGTAGAGACTCTCACCTAACTACGACCTATAAGAACATGCCTGCAGTATAATATGAAAGTAATCTCCACAACCGTACATATGCATTCCAACCAACAAAAGACCATGACACATGCCGAGGTATATATGTGGTTATGTGAGGTATGGGTAAGAAGAGGCAAAACATTTATGGAAAAGTGGAGGTACAGGTGATCAAGCTAGTACCCAAACGGAACCATATGGCAACATCCAACTTCTTGCTCAAAATCAAATGAAACGGTGCTATAGCAAGCACAAATCTCAGAGTCTCCAGGTATAAAAGTAATCAACTAACTCCCTATAAGATATGAATAATACATGAGAGCAAAAATCGCCATAAGATAAAGCTTGAATTATGCGAAATTGATTTCTTTCTTTCTCTCGAACCTCAGTCGATCGACCTATGATGCCAGTCGATCGACCGCTTCAACAGTACAGAACCTCTTTTTCTCTTTTTTTGAATCATTTTTTCTTTTCTTTTTTTCTTCAACTTTTTCAGTTCTTTTTTCTTTCTTTCCTTTCTTTTCATTCTCCCAATAACATCTCAAATAAGAGCAATTGGCTACCAAAAATGAAGTGACAATCCCAACAACTAAACTACTAGCTTGACAAGGGCAGGCTAAATGTAGGATATAGTAAATGGGACAAAAAAGATATTTTTGGCAGTGTGGAGCTTATGGGCAAAACGAATAAAGGAAGACCTCTACCACATGTGTCAACGAACCACAAACCGAATGCATACAGGTATTAAGCAGATTAAGTTCATATTTATGCAAATTGATTTGACATGTCTCATAAAGAGTACTACTCACATTCCTAAATAAACCGGTCATAAATGTCACCAGTTATAGGCTCTAAATCTCAGAAATATGATGTAGTTTGCCAAAAATCAAAGTCAAGTCTCAAGTTCAGCAAATAATTAATGAAAACTCGCAGGTATACACTTATGATTCTACTAATAACATGTCGGTTAGCAAGGCTTAGGCGATAAAACAGATGCAAATGCAATGTCATCATTGAAATACTACCGTTCCGACTCAACCTATATGCTAAAATAAACGTGCATTTTTTTGAAATTAGTTGAAATTTTTCAATTTTTTTGGTATTTTGTATATGAGAAATGAAATAAACAATGCAAAACAAAATGTAAACGTGAATGCAAGCAAATGATATGCGACGCAAAACCCTTCCCCAAACCAAATCGCATAATGTCCCCATTGTGCAAAATCATGTAATGAAGAAAAGAGAAACGGGAATTTGCGATAAAATAAACAAATAAATATGACATGAAGTGGAAATCGGGAACTCACAAGACTTTAAGCGCAGCAAAGGAAACCTCCCCAAACTAGCGTAAGCTAGGAGGTTTCAGTAGCCAGCAGTGCTACTAATAAGTACCTGAAAAGACAAACAAAGTACCACGCATAAAATCGAGAAGGACAATAATGAAGCGGTATTATGTGCATAATTGAGAAAAATAGAAGAAATAAATAAAATGACGGAAGATAAAGTGGAGTAGAAAACTCCCTCAATTCCGCAAATCGACCAAACATAGCAGGAGAGAGGTTGTAAACAGATACAACAGTGCATGTTGGTCGATCGACCACATCACTCAGTCGATCGACCGAGGGGAAAGGAACAAGAGGCTCTGAAACTCGCTGAGACCAGTCGATCGACTACACGGCCAGATCGATCGATCAAAGATACTCTTTGTAACTTCTTATTTCTTCGTATTTGCTCAATTACTTGAGCTAATGAGGTCTAAAACCTGCAAATGCACAATAATACGCGCCCAAAATTGCGCAAATTCCAAAATAAAGTCTAAAGGGTATAAAATCCTAAGCTAGCAAAGTAAAATGCGAAGTTTCTCGCACACAAAAGAAATAAAAAGTGTCTAACAAAAGCAAAGAAAAAGTTTGGAAAACATGTGATCAACTAGTAGTTGATCAAGAACGGCCACGGAATGGCCCACTTTGTCGGCTTCTGGCTACTAGAGGTAGCCTCAACGGTGCTTACCTTATCAGCTGCACCCTTCTTAGCTTCCACGTCCGTATGGCTCAACGGATCAACACTTTCATCATCTCCCCAGTCAATGACCTCTTCTTGCTCATCAAAGTCAAGGTCGGACTTCCTCACTTTGACCGGCTCGTCATCAACTTCCTCATCGGTGGCATAGCTAAGGCAACCAAGACCGCCTCGTGAGATGATTGGCTTCTTTGCTGCTGGAGTAACTTGCAATTCTTCCTTCCCCAAACCAGATCCTGCAATATCAGAAATAGACAAATCTTCCTCCAATTTGCTCCCAATCTGGGGCGGAGGGGTTATGCCAGGAATAGGAGTAGAGACAGGCATATCAGGAAGTATAAAATAAGATTTCTTTTCAGAAACCGTATTGCAAGTCACAGGCCACATGGGGTCTTTCTTCTTAGCAGGTTGGGCAAAGACAATAGAATGCTTCCCTAGTTTAAAAGTCAAGGTACCCGAACCAACATCTATGACTGCACCAGCAGTGTGCAGAAATGGCCTACCCAAAATAATGGGAATATGGGCATCCTCAGGCATGTCAAGTACGACGAAGTCAACAGGGAAGAAGAACTTCCCTATTTGTACGGGGATGTCCTCTAAGACTCCTATTGGCTGGACTGCAGATCGGTCAGCCATCTGTACTGTCATATCTGTCACTGCGAACCTAGTCAATTTGAGCTTCCTAGCAATACTCAGGGACATTACACTTATACTAGCTCCTAAGTCACATAATGCCTTCTCAATATAGAAGGTACCTATATTGCAAGGAACAGAAAAACTACCCGGGTCTTCTAGCTTGTGAGGTGCAGTGTGAGACAAATAAGAGCATGACTCTTTGGTTGATGCGACAGTATGCACATTTTCAAGTTACTTTTTCTTAGACAAGAGTTGTTTCATGAATTTAGTGTAGGCAGGCACTTGATTAACTAACTCAAGGAAAGGCACTTGTACATTCAAGCTACGAATAACTTTTTCAAATTTATTGAAAGATGCTTGTTCCTTCATCGGCACTAGTCTTTCCGGATATGGGGCTGTAAGAAGTAGCTTAGCCCTCTCCTCTAAATCGCGCATGCCGGTATCCGTGGACTTAGGCTGGAAGTCCACTACTTTCTCCTTGTTGAAGCTTGAACCCTCTTCAGACCGTCTCAAATGTGAACCATTGATCGACATCGGGTCGTACTTGAGCCGGACTCGACCCATCAGCACTCGGGTCTTTCCCAATATTTACGGGACTCGTCGTGCTCGAAACAAATGATCCCTCAAGTTGTCGGGCATCGGAGGACGAAAAATCTCACTATCGCGAGCGATCTCGCCGATCAACTAGTGATGTCGATCGATCGACGAGTTGAACAGACCGAAGCTTCAGAACCCGCACATCGGTCGATCGACGGGTATATCGATCGATCGATCGATATAACTTAGACGCCTTTTTCTTTCCTTTGCTCGTTCCAGCTTTGTTTTGACTCGGTTTTGCCTCATCTTTCGCATGGCATCCTCGACCATAGCAGGGCCCCTCCAGGGGTAGACCCACTTCTCAAAGTTATGGCATTTAGGGTCTCTTTACGGTCGGTTTGAGTCGGTAAGTGTCCGGAGCTCGAGTGGTACTCTTGCTAGCCAATTGAGCAATTTGGCTCTCTAGCATCTTCATCCCGGCCTCTCTAGCTTGGGACTCCTTCAGCAATAAGTTCTTCAACTCGGTGAACTCGGAGTTTTGGGATTGTTGCTGCTGCGGCACATAGAGAGGTTTTTGATATGGTTGTTTGTGAGGGGGCACATAAGCTTGCTGCTGCTGCTGTTGTGGAGGTTGTGTCGGATTCGGGACATTCTGGCTACTCCACCTCAAGTTGGGGTAGACATTCGGCTCGTAGTACATGTTTGTCTGTCTATAGTGTTGAAAGGCAGCACAATACTCAAAAGGGACAGAACAATTCTCTGAGACATGCCCCTCAGCTCCACATCTTCTACAGACGAAAGGACCGTCTGAAACAGCGTTAACATGGTACATCCCTCCTTTAGAAGCTCCTCCCAACTCATATTTGTCAAACCTTGCAGTGAGAGCTTCTAGTGCAGCAACAGAGGAAGATTCAGTAGCTCTCCTCTGGTTTCCTCTCGAATTCCCATATTCAGCCTTATGAGTGGCCATATCATCTATGATCTTCCACCCCTTAGTCTCTCCCATGTTCTCAGCAAATCGGTCATTGGCTGCAGCATCCAAAATAGCCCTCTGATCGTCATACAGCCCATTATAGAACTGGTTGCAAAGACTCCATTTTTCGAACCCATGGTGCGGTATGGTTCGCACCAGATTCTTGAAACGGACCCATGCTTCATGAAAGTTCTCATCCGGCCCTTGTTTAAAGCTCGTGATCTGAGCTCTAATGGCATTCGTCTTCGAGGCAGAAAAGTAGTTTTTGTAGAATGCCAGGGTTAAGGAATTCCAGTCGGTGATCCCATGAGCGACTCGGTCCAGATCTCTATACCACTCTCTTGCAGCATCACGAAGAGAGAAAATGAACATGGTCTCCTCGATCTGGTCTTGGGTCACACCGGTCGGCGGGGGTATAGAGCAGCAATAATCAATAAAAATCTCCATATGCTTGGCTGCATCTTCATTTGCAGCTCCCCTGAACTGGTTTCTCTCAACCAGGTTAATATAGGAGGGCTTTGGCTCGAATTTTCTCGCCTCCCCAGGTAGTTAGAATCCTTTGTAGAGATTCACAGCTGTCGGCTCTGACTGAATGGCAATGGTTGCTTCTTCAGCCATGACTGGAATTTCTGGAGAAGTGACTATCTCAGCTGAAGACATTGAAGCAGGAGATGTAGGTGGATCTCTCTCGAACAGAGCGTTCTCGTAGTAACTTGACAGAGTACTCAGCTCTTCCTCTGTCGGTAATACCCTTTGTGATCGTCTCAACTCGTGCAAGGATTTCTCGATCTCAGGATTTAATGGTACTAGTTCACCACCCTGTGACCTGTGCATAAGAAGAAACTACAAAAGGAATATGAGAAAAGTTTAAGGAACGGAAGTCCCTTAAACTAAAGAAAGACTAAATGAAAACAACTAAAAATTAGAACAATTGCCTCCCCGGCAACGGCACCAAAATTTGATACCCGTCGTGAGGTGTCAAAAATAAATTTATAATCTCCAACTACAACTATAGCTAGTGGCAGTCGGGCCGAACCACAGAGAGGCAGACGTAATTTCTAGTTGTTTAAATTCGGTCTAAGGTAACAATAAGGTGGGGGTTTGATTGGATTTGGTCTACAACTAATAGTAGCAAAAGAAATGTAAGCTAATGAAATATATGAAATAAAGTATAAAAAGGGGTACTAGGATGGTCGGTTCGTTATAGTTTCGGCGGCAGCATACTAAACAGGTCTAAATCAAACACATGAGGCGGGAAATAAAGAGGTCCTCTCGGTCCACTCTTAACAAATAGCATCTTTCGATTTCGCTATAGGTCCCTAATATCACTAATACTAACTTTCGTCCTGAAAAGTGACTACGGTCTAAACTTTACCTATCTTTCGATCTCAGCATAGTTTAGTCATTTTAATTGGTGATCTAACAACTGTCCCTATCTCTCGATCAAATGGGTCAGTCATATATTAAGCATTCAACTAGTCGCGTGCACTCGATTCGTCAAATATAACATTTAAATCAATTAAAACGAAGGTAAACCTCACGTGGTCAGTTGATCGACCAGGCATGGCGGTCGATCGACCAACATGCGAATCAGGCCTTGTTCATTATATCGCCGCCTATACTATAATTCCCCTACCTCCTAGCACGAATAAATTAGCTACTCATACTGAAATTAAAGGCAACAATAATATTAAGGATTAAAGCTACGGAATTCATGCTTAAAACGGTAAAATAAACAATTAACAAAAGATGGCAATTCGGCTTGGGAACTGATCTAGCAATTCGATAACTATGAACGAAAATAAAATAACAGAATAAAACCAGAGAGTACCGTGTGAATTGCGAAGGAAAAGAACAAAGCCGAATGACAAAGCGAATTGTATTCAATACCGAAAGTAATCTCGAACCCTAATTATTTCTAAAGAACTATATGTAAAACTTAATGTAAAAACTTGATAAAAACTGGATTCTCGTATCTGTCGAACTAGATTACGTTATATAGAAAGTATAAATAACATAATTCCTAAACCTAATAACTCATGGGCTTGATAAATCTCGATCTTGTAATTCTCGTCTGGAATAGCGTCTTGGTTGATCGACTGAAGTGACCGGTTGATCGACTGAATAGCAGTGTACAGTAGCCTCTGGAACCCGATGGTTGGTCGATCGACGAAGGTAGTGGTCGATCGACTGCTTTAGCTGCTACTTGACTTCTATAATCTCGAGGATTTGTCTTTTGGGCCTTGGATTGCGCACCAAGCTCGTTCCTTAAGTGAATACTTCACGTCAAAAAGCAATGCAGGATACTCGGGGACGGATTTAGCTCGATTTCCACTGGATTCTTCACATTTATGCAATAATGTACAAAAATACGGAAATAGACGGAAATAGGGAGAAATGTAGCATAAACTACATGAATGAGCTCTGAAATGCGTGTAAAATGGGATGTAAAACATCATATAAAAGACACGCATCACGGCCTCTACTAATGATTAGGGACATCATCTATACTCGATATATCGTCGATTATATGCATGCAATGCAACATCCAAGTTTTAATCCTAGCATGTGAAGATTAGACTAAGTCGGGTAACACATAATTTAATCATACAATTAATGTCGAAGTAGGATTTAATGCTCAATTACATGTGAAGGCATACAAATGATACAAGAAATATGATGATTACAATAATTACATCGGGTTTAATGAGTTATGTCGAAAATGCCTTTAAAACGGATAATTTGAGAAAAAGAATAAAAGAAAGAATTAACGAACAGATCAGTAGGCGATAATACGATTAATAGTCAATTATACGTAAACTAATAAACTGGGTCAAGAAGAACAGAAGTTCAGAGACAGAATTCAACTCGAACAGCGCAAAGCAGATCGCGCCCTTTGGAAGAGGCGCGGCGATTCTTGCGTCGTCTTTCCAAGGGTGAGTTCTGGCTGTGAAGCCGGAACTGCAAATCGTTAATGTAAATTGGTGAATTTAAGGATTGATTAACATATAGTTGACTCGGATGGAAGTGATTAATAGATTATTTACACGTGAATGAGGGTCATAAAAGCAATAAAACATGGATGAAACGGAATTAAGACGAATTATTTACATGATTGAACGATCGATTAGTGACATGGGTGAACTAAATAGGTTAAATATGACAAATTAACGACAAATTAATGACGAATACGACAATAGACAGATGAAAATATATCAAAGATCGAATTCCAGAAACCCGATATGAACGAATCAAATTTCTACAACCCGGATTGATTTTAATGACGAAAACCCGCAAATATTGGATTATAAGGGATTTAAGTCGAATTTTAATGATGGATTAAACGAGAATGATGAAAAATAATATACAGGTAAAATTATTATGCTATTACGTCAAAGAATTGAGGAAAACAAACGAAAACAAATGAAAGAAAACGAATTTACAGAAGGACGAAGGAAGAAGAAAGGAAACAGGAACTGCGGCAGCCTCACGAAGAGGCGCAGCAGGTACTGTGCTCCTTCGAGGAGGCGCAGCAGTTGCCGCGTCCTTTCTCGACGGTCTGTTTTCTGGAAATCCGTAAAAAGGTTTTAAAGCACGGTTTAATAAATCGGTTTTAAAGAGGTGTTTTCAACATAAACCTTACATTAATGATTACAGAAAGTAAATAACAATAATAAAAGAGAGATTTACACCCTCAGACTTACATGTTTGACGAAACGAGATGAACTAAGTTATCGATTAGTGACGCTCGACTCGAACGTAACGAAAGTGCCCTCGTAAGAGGAAAACGATTAGATTAATTAAGTTGATTAGTTGTGGAGTTGGTCAAATTGTTCGGTCATGCAAACGAGGCTGGTACTCAGAGGATCCGAGCTTATGTGGTCGAATGTTCAAGCACGTAGACGCCAAAAAGTAAGAACAAAGGTCTAGAATGCAAAAAGAGAAGAGAAGGGCGGACACTCGCGTGAGAAATATGAGGAGCGAAGGCTCCTATTTATACTAATCACGTGAAGGAATAGGGTTTTCGGAGAGACTTTGGAAGTGAATCTCGGAAAGATATGAAAAAGATACGAGAAATACGCAGAAAAGGACCTGGGAAGAGGCGCAGCAGTCACCGCGTCTCTTGGAAGAGGCGCAACACCTGCTGCGTCTGTTCCCAAGTGGTTTCCTCCTGCGGAAGAAAGATTTCCGTGTTTTAGTTATGGAATGACGGAATATTTTGGTTTTTCTTAATATTTTGTATGAATATTACGGGAAATTGTTTACCAACGATTAAAAGATTGTGAAATATTTATAAAATATGGAATAGAAATATCCGGAACATTCCAGAACATTCTGACTCGGGATTTAACAGTTATCAGAAAATGAAGACGGTTTTAGGCCCAGACTCCAAATGTACTCTAATTACTGTCAAAACAACCGTATCGGCACGTAGATGACAACTAAGAGGTAGACATTAGTGTTTTAGCAATCACTTGACGATAAACTTACGAATTGTCATAAATCGTTCCGCGTAACAAACATGCGGCCCAATCATCACCGGGTGGTTTGCGGGAGGTGAAGAAATGAGGTATCTACAAGGCCAAGAAAAGCTACTAGGGGAGGGGGACATGAAGTTGACTCCGTCACACAATTGAGGGACCTAAGAAGCCGATTAAAGAGGATGTTATTGAGGAAAGTGTCAAGCCAAGAGATGTGATGGAACAAAGGAAGGACTTGGAACCAGTGAGGAGAAATCCTAGGGTAGTAGAACCAACTACCAATGAATCATTAAAGAAGAGAAATTAAGAGAAGGCCAAAGAGGTTGAAAGAGAACCTATTATGATTAGACTTCCATTTATAAGTCGCCAAGCCAAGCCCAAGCTTGATGAGCAACTTGGGATATTCAAGGAGATTGTGAAGAACTTAGAGGTTTCTATCCCATTTACGGAGTTGATCACCACGTGCCAGCCTATGCAAAATACATGAAAGACATCCTTACCAAGATGATGTCCATTAGGAAGTTGGAAACTATTGCATTCACAAAGATAAGTAGTGCAATACTTCAAGGAAATTCCCCACCTAAGCTCAAAGATTCGAGAAGCTTCTCCGTTCCATGTACCATCGGCGACACCACGATCAACAAAGCACTATGTGGTCTAGGTGAAAGTATGAGTGTCATGCCTTACTCGGTATGCGAAAGGCTAGGGGTGGGAGAACTGAAGTGCACTAATATGACTATAAAAATGGCGGACCAACAAAGAAACCACTTGGGGTATGTGAAGATGTACCCGTGAGAATTTGAAAGTTTTTTATACTGCTGGACTTTGTTATCATTGACATGGAGGAAGATTCCAATATACCTATCATTCTAGGAAGACCGTTCTTACACACTGCCGGAACGGTAATTGACGTAAAGCACGTGATGCCCACACTTGAAGTTGGTGACGAAACAATCACCTTTAATCTTGAAAAGACTATGAGAGCTCCCAATTTGCACGAACCATGCTTTATGGTTGATCATTATAGCCGGGAAGATGAAAAGTGTTGGAGTAGTGTCCTCCACAATGAGTGCGTTTACATATTAAATCTCGTATAAGGAATATCAGGGATTTATTTATTTATTTGTCAGCTGGTCATCGTTAATCGGTAATGATTGGCTGACTAGAGTTTGACATTACTGTCGTGTGACGGCGATGATCAGCTGATCCCTTTAGGTCACACCTATAGGATGACGCCCAAATAGAATTAATTAATTATTTGTATGAGATACAAGATAATTAATTCCTTGTATTATTTGACTTTTAATGAGTCACGTAAAAGTATTATTTGATGACGGGTTACGAACTCGGGACAAGGAGATTTATTATTTAATTATGTGATATTTAAATAATAAATGATTAGAATTTATTAATTAATTGTTAATTAATTAATTTTATACGATATGTGTATATTGTTTGAGGTGGAATTTATTAGCTATTTATATTTTACAAGAGGTTGTAAAATTAGCTAAATGGGTTAATATTGACACATTGTATGTTGATAATTTGGTCTTATGTTACTTAATAGTTAAGTAGTCATTGGTAGTTAATTTATATTATTTAAGGGTTAAATAATTAAATTAATATTTAATTATATAAGATAATTAAATATAAGACTTATAAGCATTTGTGGGGCAAATGTCGAAAACCGAAATGGACCATAAATAGTCCACTTGGACCGATTTTTATGAGGACATAACAAGTGTCCTCTATGTGGCATTTTACCACTCTTGTTTGTCTCCTAATTTGCCTATAAATACCCATAACATTCCACTTGTTTTGGTGGTTGAAAAATTGAAGGAAAATTTGGTCTTGGTTGCTTATACTTGGCCGGTTTCTTTACTCTTCCTTAGACCAATTTTTGCTTCTTATTTTTCTTCATCTTTTTTATACAAAAACACATATATATTAACTAATAATATTATCAAAGTAATAATATTATTTAGTACATCAAATTTACATTTATACAAGGTTATTACTTTTATTACCTAGTTAGTAATTCTAGTAATCTTTTGGGTTGATTCTTGGGTGCCACCTTAGGAGATTACCTATTTTGGTAATTGGTGTTGTTGGAGGATCATCCTTGTTGGACTAGCTCAATAACAACATCAAGGAAGGAGTCCTTGAGTTGTGCCCATTTTGCCTTATAGCAATGTAAGGAACTTTTGTCTTAAGATGGTTTAATACCATCTTTTATACATTTTATTTGCATGCATGTAGATTTAGACCACATTATATTAATTTGTAGTTTTTTAATATCATAAGATGAGTGTTAATTTGGTCTAAATAACTAACAAGTGGTATCAGAGCATTGTTAAATACATGCATGTTGTCTTAAGACGTTTTTAGCAATTTATGAGATAAATTAATAAAATTGATATTATGTTACTAAAATTCGTTTTATCACATAATATAGTCTTGCATGTAAATAATCTGGTCTTAGGATGATATGGGATGAAAATTTGATTTTTGTTAAATTTTTCCACTTTTTATAACTTAAATTGGCATAAAATTGAGTAAAAATGCATTAAAATTAATTAAGAATTAATTAAATTGTGTTACATGTTAATTTTATGCATGTTTATTTAGAAATAACCACATGCATGTTCTATTTATGAGATAAGTAGATACTATAAATTAATGTGATTAATTTAGGTAGTTTATTGAATTTTTATTTGATAAAAATTAGTAAATAATGGTTATTTTGTAAATAAATATTGATTTTATCTTGGGGCTCGAAATTTCAGAATTTTTAGCTCCTGTAAATTGTTCCAAAATGTACAAAATTTTATTTTAAGTCATTTCAATTTTTATGGTTTGATTTAGAATTAAATCGTAAAAATTGTCGCTTTACCGATTAAATTGTGAATTCATTTTAAATAAATTTTAAAAACAAAATTTTTCACTTGCATGGCTTTTTTGGTGTAAGACCAGAATGTTCATGGTTTTAAAAAAAAATTTCCATAAATTTATAAATTAAATGGAATTTTATATGATAATTGTGAATTATTATATCTTTTTTGTCACAATTGTGTTTTAATTCCCATATAAATTCAAGATAATTGTTGAGAATAATTATTTTGATATTAGACCAGATTAGTATGATGAGTAAGTCTTAAAAGTGGTTTAAGAATTGATTATGAATTTTTATTGGTAAAAATTCCGTCAAAGCAAGCTCAAATGATCGTTGTTGGTAAGTTAGACGATTTGGCATGTCATTTTCCATAATGCATTTTATTATTCATTTAGATGAATGGTTTTTAGAATTATAATTATGTAATTTTTCCTAATATGGCCATAGGTAGAAGTTGGTATTTCCCGAAATGTAAGGGAATATCGACTTGTTTTGTAATTAATTGCGATTTCGCATCGCCTAATTTGTAATTAATTAATAGTTTTATTTTAATTTTATTACAAATTTTATAATAGGGTATTGTTATGTAATTTAATTATTAGTAATTAGATGAAGCTTCTAAAGACGGAGTTTTCATGAAGACGGTGTTTTCGGAAAGGCGTTCCGAAATCCTAAAGAAGGAGGCCTATTTATGAAGACTCAAGGGACCAAGGAGTTGGTTTCCGAAGTGTAATAATTTTAGTTAATTAGATTAACTAGGTGGCCATATTAGGACTTGTTTGTTTTAATTCTTTTATGCATTCATGCCAAATCGTCACTACATGTTTTATTTTTGTTGTTATCGATTTAATTGTCTAGCATTCACCAATTTAGTTCACTTAAAAGTGATAGACAATTAATTTGATAAGATCTCTCACATTTGTTTAAAATTGAGATTAAGCCTTACCAAATAATAGCACCTATGAATCCCTTCTTCATTAGAGGTAGGTTCGGATCACCGAGGTACACTCTTTTTACGTTGGGTAAGTAGGGTAATAAAAGTTATTACGCGTGAAAATTGGTTGGACTCAACGGGATAAATATGGGTTGAATCGGTCCACCGTGCCCATATTTATTCTGGGGCTAAAAGATAGATTTTAAGAAAATCCGTCAACCAAGAGTTCTAGTAGTAGAATGAGTCAAAGTTGTTGACTCACCAAATTTATATAAATATGGGTTGAATCGGTCCACCCTGCCCGTGTTTATATAAAATTGGATCTTGGAAACATTTATATAATTCAGTGGGAGATCATTATATAAATGGGAAATTGTTAAATAGTTTCACAAGTTAAATATTTCTAGACGATAAATGTTAAATCTTTCCTTTATTTCCTTTGTAGTAATCACGATGGCTTCTACTAGTGAAACCGCCACCATAGCTAGAGATTCATGGCTAAGTTCTTTTATGGACAAATATGTATTAAAGCCGACGGTAGTAATTTTAAAGATTGGGAAGAACAACTTCGATTAGCTGCCGCAGGTGATGGCAAATTACGCTACCTTGTCGATCCCTCTCCCCCTTCGCCTAGTACTAGGGCCACTGCCGATGTAAGGGAGGCTTATTCAAATTATCAAAAGGATTCCGCTGCAATAAAAAATGTTTTGATTTTTTCAATGGATCCTGCTTTACAAAGGCAATGTGTCAAGTTTCGCGATGCACATGAAGTATTTTCGAGGCTTTCAACTATGTTTTCTCAAGCCCCGAGAATAATTCAGTATGACACCGTTGTTCGTTTCTTTGAGGCTAACCTCAAAGATGGTCAACCTGTAAGTTCACACGTACTTAAAATGATTAAGTACGTGGAAACTTTAGAGGGGTTGGGATGCAAGATCCCCGACGAACTTGTGGTGGACCGAGTGCTCCACTCTCTCTCGCACGTCAAGGGATTTACCCAATTTAGGGTAAATTACAACATGACAAACATGAGAAAGAGTTTACATGAGCTCCATTCTCTGCTTGTGCAAGCAGAGAAGGACATGGGATTGAGTGGGAGTACGAGGAAAGATGTTCTTGCGATTAACGTGAAGGGGAAGAAGCAGTTTAAGAGGAATGCAAGTAAGAAGCCCGTTCAGATGGAGGACAAAGGTTAAGTAATTGCGAATTTCTCTACCAAGCCAAAATCCATAAAGGGTAATCCTCTTAAAGATACTTGTAATTATTGTAATAACAAGGGACATTGGAGACGTAATTGTACAAAGTACCTGGATGACATAAAAGCTGGCATTGTGAAGCCGACATGTAATTTCTCAACTGAATCTTTTATGATAGAAATAAATTATGCTTCAAATACAACTTGGGTATTAGATACTGGTTGTGGTTCTCACTTGTGCAATCATTTGCAGGGCCTAAAAAGCATAAGAAAGCTAAACAAAGGTGATGTCGATCTCCGAATGGGAAACGGGTCTAAAGTAGCTGCCGTCTCAGTAGGAACTTATGTACTTAGTTTAGCTTCGGGTTTGGAGTTGCATCTTAATAATTGTTATTTTGTACCAACGCTATATAGGAATATAATATCCGTATCTGTGTTAGACACAGAAGGGTTTTCTTTTGTAATAAAAGACAAGTGTTGTACTTTTTCCCTTAATGGGATTGTATATAGTCAAGCTATTTCAATCAATGGTATTTATATTCTAGATACTTGCAACGATGTTTATCATTTAGATAATAAAAGACTCAAAACAGGTGATCCTGATCTATCTTATTTATGGCATTGTCGATTAGGACACATCAACGAGAAGCGCATTAAAAGACTAGTGTCGACTGGTGTAATTAAACCTTTTGATTTCGAATCATTTGGTACATGCGAATCTTGTCTTTTTGGCAAGATGACTCGTTCACCTTTTCTAGGAAAAGGATCTCGAGCTATTGAGTTATTGGGTTTAATATACACCGATGTGTGTGGCCCAATGACAGTCACTGCTAGAGGTAATTATGACTATTTCATTACTTTTATCGAGGACATGAGTAGATATGGGTATATCTACTTAATGAGGTATAAAAGTGAAGCTTTTGATAAGTTCAAAGAGTTTCAGAATGAAGTAGAAAACCAATTAAATAAGAAGATTAAAGCATTACGATCAGATCGTGGTGGAGAATATTTAAGCAATGAATTTAAAGATCACCTTATAAACTGCAGTATTTTATCTCAGTTAACTCCTCCTGGCACACCACAATTAAATGGTGTGGCTGAAAGGAGGAATCGAACTTTATTAGATATGGTTCGATCGATGATGAGTCAAACAGAGTTACCTAAGTCATTCTGGGGTTTTGCCATCTTATCTGCTGTACAATCACTTAATAAAAGTCCTACTAAAGCAACTGACAAAACTCCATATGAGATATGGAAAGGGAAAGTCCCGAATCTGCGATACATGAAAGTATGGGGTTGTGATGCTTATGTCAAGAGTAAGTCGAACGATAAGCTTGCACCTCGTTCTGAAAAGTGTATTTTTGTAGGCTACCCTAAGGAAACTTGTGGATATTACTTCTACAATAGTAACGAGAACAAAGTGTTTGTGGTTTGTGAAGCTGTCTTTCTAGAAAAAGAGTTTATTTCTAGAAGACAGAGTGGGAGAAAATTTGAACTTGACGAAGTTCAAGAGCCACAAACTGATATGACAATACAGGAAGATGTTCCTTCTATGTCTGAATCGGTTATTGTTCCTTCTGAACCTAGGAGGTCAGAAAGGGTTAGTCGCCAACCTGATAGATACCTTGGTATTATCGAGGAAGATGGTGACTATGAGGTTTTACTTTTAGAAAGTGATGAACCCAAAACCTATAAAGCAGCTATTATGAGTTCTGACTCTAAGCTATGGCTCGAGGCCATGCAATCCGAAATGGATTCCATGTACGATAATTAGGTATGGGACCTGGTTGACTTACCTAAAGATGTTCGACCTCTTCAGTGTAAGTGGATATTCAAGATTAAAATCGGCATGGATGGACATAAAGATGTCTACAAAGCTAGATTGGTTGCAAAAGGTTTCACTCAGGTTCATGGTTTACACTATGATGAAACTTTTGCACCAGTTGCTATGCTTAGATCTGTTCGGATAATGTTAGCGATTGCTGCATTTCATGATTATGAGATATGGCAAATGGATGTCAAAACCGCTTTCCTGAATGGGTTTCTGGAAGAGGAAGTGTTCATGACACAACCTGAGGGTTTTGTGGATCCTAAAAATCCTAACAAAGTATGCAAACTTAAGAGATCCATTTATGGTCTTAAGCAAGCGTCAAGGAGTTGGAATCATCGTTTTGATCATGTTATTAAACAGAATGGTTTTTCTCGAAGTGTTGAGGAACCATGTTTATACATGAAGTTTAGTGGGAGTAAAGTTGTTTTCTTACTTCTTTATGTGGACGACATATTACTCATTGGGAATGATGTTGATATGCTTGCTTCTGTGAAGAAGTGGTTGGGAAATCACTTCCAAATGAAAGATTTGGGAGAAGCTCAGCGCATCTTGGGTATCCGGATCTATAGGGATAGACCCAAAAGGATATTAGCATTGAGTCAAGAAGCATATATCGATAAGATTCTTGACCGATTCAATATGAAAAACTCCAAGAGAGGTTTTCTACCTATGGGTAGTGGGATCACTTTGAGTAAGTCACGGTGTCCTCACGAGCCTAAGGATATTGAACGCATGAAATCGATTCCCTATGCTTCCGCTGTTGGATCGATCATGTATGCTATGATGTGTTCTCGTCCCGACGTCTCGTATCTTTGTGAGTATGACGAGTCGTTTTGAAAAAACTCCGGTGAGAGTCACTGGATAGCCGTCAAGAATATTCTGAAGTACTTGAGAAGGACCAAAGATTCATTCTTAGTGTTTGGAGGAGAATCTGAATTACGTATAAGAGGTTATACGGATGCCGGTTTCAAACCGATAGGGATGATTTGAAATCCCAGTGGTTTTGTCTTTTTGTTGAACGGTGGGGCGGTTTGCTTTGGAGAAGTTTCAAAGAGTCTGTGATTTCTTGATTCTACAACGGAAGTGAGTACATTGCGACCTCGAAGGCTGCAAAAAGAAGCTGTTTGGATTAGGCAATTTTTAGATGGACTGAAAGTAGTTCCAACCGCCGAGGATCCTATCACTTTGTATTGTGATAACAGTGGGGCTATTTTTCAAGCAAAAGAGCCCAAGTCTAGTAACAAGTCTAGACATGTACTTAGGAAATTTCATGTAATTAGAGATTTAATCGAAAGGAAAGAAATTACAGTTTGTAAGGTTGGGACAGCTGACAACATCGATGATCCTTTAACCAAGCCATTGTCTCAAGCTAAACATGATAGTCATGTAGTTTCGATGGGGTTGAGACGATTGCCAGAACTGTTGTAAATTATATGATATGTAATAGACAAATATTGTATTTATTATTTCATATGTGATAAGTTACATTTATCGTTATATTCAGTTTTATGTCTGAATTTATATACTTTGTTTTCTCCAAATAGGTTGTAAAGACAATGTCGAACCCTATTAATTGAACTGGATTAACATTGTATTTTGTCCCTAGTTACTTAATGAGGTGACGTCTCGGAGTGACTAGATTGTAAGGCGATAAATGACAGGTTCGACTGTCATATGGTCATAGTGATGACTGGTCGATTACATAGGCATATTGTGAGACAATTTGTCGGACAGTGACCGTTTATAGAGTCCTTTAGTTGCTAGGTCGTGGCGAGGATTTCTATTTATTCCTTCGAGTCAATTCTTTAGACTGGTGACTATTTGTCTGAGTTGGTACGGTTTTTCAGTGACTTTGGTCTTTGTTCTAGGTCGCACCGTAAAAGGAGGCCGATGAGCATTTACTGGGTCATTGTGATCTGTATCGAACGAGGAAAATAGGTCAACAGGATTGTCCTTTTAAGTCATATTTTATCTCAAGGCCACTCGAGGAGAGATAACTGTGAATGCGTGGCCACGCTCGGATGCGATCTATAGTAGATTATCCGGTCAGACAGTCATTCTCTTGATCGAGGAAACCACTTTATGATATGAACACGTGCAAGAACGACCTGAAAGACATCTTGCATTGAGTGGGAGATATTATTGGACAGAGAATTGGTAACGCACACTTGTGTCAGACAAGTGGGAGATTGTTGGAGTAGTGTCCTCCACAATGAGTGCGTTTACATAATAATAAATCTCGTAAAAGGAATATCGAGGATTTATTTATTTATTTGTCACCGGTCATTGTTAATCGGTAATGATTGGCTGACTAGAGTTTGACATTACTGTCGTGTGACGGCGGTGATCAGCTGATCCCTTTAGGTCACACCTATAGGATGACGCCCAAATAGAATTAATTAATTATTTGTATGAGATACGAGATAATTAATTCCTTGTATTATTTGACTTTTAATTAGTCACGCAAAAGTATTATTTGATGACGGGTTACGAACTCGGGACAAGGAGATTTATTATTTAATTATGTGATATTTTAATAATAAATGATTATAATTTATTAATTAATTGTTAATTAATTAATTTTATACGATATGTGTATATTGTTTGAGGTTGAATTTATTAGCTATTTATATTTTACAAGAGGTTGTAAATTTAGCTAAATGGGTTAATATTGACACATTGTATGTTGATAATATGGTCTTATGATTACTTAATAGTTAAGTAGTCATTGGTAGTTAATTTATATTATTTAAGGGTTAAATAATTAAATTAATATTTAATTATGTAAGATAATTAAATATAAGACTTATAAGCATTTGTGGGGCAAATGTCGAAAACCGAAATGGACCATATGTAGTCCACATGTTTTGGTTTTTATGAGGACATACAAGTATCCTTTGTAGTGGATTTTCCACTAAGGATTGTTCCCTTATTTTTGCTATAAATACCCACTAAATCACACCACTTCTAAGGTTGAAAAAATTTGAAGAAAATTCGGTCCTTTACTTACCTTTGGCCGGTTTCCATAATCACCAAGAGACCATTTTTTCTTCTTATTTTCTTCATCATTTTTCATCTTAAAACAGATATAAAAACTAACTAATAATATTATCAAAGTAATAATATTTATTAGTACATCAAATAATCAATAAACAAGGATTACTACTACATTTACCTAGTTAGTATTTTAGTAGTATTTTGGGTTGATTCTTGGGTGCTACCTTAGGACATTACCAATTTTGGTAATTAAGGTGTTGGAGGATCATCCTTGTTGGATTAGCTCAAGAACAACATCAAGGAAGGAGTCCTTGAGTTGTGCCCATTTTACCTTATAGCAATGTAAGGAACTTTTGTCTTAAGATTGTTTAATACCATCTTTTATACATTTTATTTGCATGCATGTAGATTTAGACCACATTATATTAATTTGTAGTTTTAATATCATAAGATGAGTATTAATTTGGTCTAAATAACTAACAAATGCTACCAGATTATTTACATGCAAGACTTACCTAAAGATGTTCGACCTCTTCAGTGTAAGTGGATATTCAAGATTAAAATCGGCATGGATGGACATAAAGATGTCTACAAAGCTAGATTGGTTGCAAAAGGTTTCACTCAGGTTCATGGTTTACACTATGATGAAACTTTTGCACCAGTTGCTATGCTTAGATCTTCGGATAATGTTAGCGATTCTTTGCATTTCATGACTATGAGATATGGCAAATGGATGTCAAAACCGCTTTCCTGAACGAGTTTCTGGAAGAGGAAGTGTTCATGACACAACCTGAGGGTTTTGTGGATCCTAAAAATCCTAACAAAGTATGCAAACTTAAGAGATCCATTTATGGTCTTAAGCAAGCGTCAAGGAGTTGGAATCATCGTTTTGATCATGTTATTAAACAGAATGGTTTTTCTCGAAGTGTTGAGGAACCATGTTTATACATGAAGTTTAGTGGGAGTAAAGTTGTTTTCTTACTTCTTTATGTGGACGACATATTACTCATTGGGAATGATGTTGATATGCTTGCTTACATTAAGAAGTGGTTGGGAAATCACTTCCAAATGAAAGATTTGGGAGAAGCTCAGCGCATCTTGGGTATCCGGATCTATAGGGATAGATCCAAAAGGATATTAGCATTGAGTCAAGAAGCCTATATCGATAAGATTCTTGACCGATTCAATATGAAAAACTCCAAGAGAGGTTTTCTACCTATGGGTAGTGGGATCACTTTGAGTAAGTCACGGTGTCCCTCGAGCCTAAGGATATTGAACACATGAAATCGATTCCCTATGCTTCCGCTGTTGGATCGATCATGTATGCTATGATGTGTTCTCGTCCTGACGTCTCGTATGCTTTGAGTATGACGAGTCATTTTCAGAAAACTCCAGGTGAGAGTCACTGGATAGCCGTCAAGAATATTCTAAAGTACTTGAGAAGGACTAAAGATTTATTCTTAGTGTTTGGAGGAGAATCTGAATTACGTATAAGAGGTTATACGGATGCCGGTTTCAAACCGATAGGGATGATTTGAAATCCCAGTGGTTTTGTCTTTTTGTTGAACGGAGGAGCGGTTTCTTTGGAGAAGTTTCAAAGAGTCTGTGATCTGATTCTACAACGGAAGTGAGTACATTGCGACCTCTGAAGGCTGCAAAAGAAGTTTGTTTGGATTAGGCAATTTTAGAGGGACTGAAAGTAGTTCCAACCGCCGAGGATCCTATCACTTTATATTGTGATAACAGTGGGGCTATTTTTCAAGCAAAAGAGCCCAAGTCTAGTAACAAGTCTAGGCATGTACTTAGGAAATTTCATGTAATTAGAGATTTAATCGAAAGGAAAGAAATTACGGTTTGTAAGGTTGGGACGGTGACAACAACATCGCGATCCTTTAACCAAGCCATTGTCTCAAGCTAAACATGATAGTCATGTAGTTTCGATGGGGTTGAGACGAATGCCGAATCACTAATTATATGATATGTAATAATCAAATATTGTATTTATTATTTCATATGTGATAAGTTGCATTTATCGTTATATTCAGTTTTATGTCTGAATTTATACTTTGTTTTCTCCAAATAGGTTGTAAAGACAATGTCGAACCCTATTAAGTGAACTGGTTTAACATTGTATTTTGTCCCTAGTTACTTAATGAGGTGACGTCTCGGAGTGACTAGATTGTAAGGCGATAGATGACAGGTTCGACAGTCATATGGTCATAGTGATGACGGGTCGATTACATAGGCATATTGTGAGACAATTTGTCGGACAGTGACCGTTTATAGAGTCCTTTTGTTGCTAGGTCGTGGCGAGGATTTCTATTTATTCCTTCGAGTCAATTCTTTAGACTGGTGACTATATATCTGAGTTAGTACGGTTTTTCGGTGACTTTGGTTTTTGTTCTAGGTCGCACCGTAAAAGGAGGCCGATGAGCATTTACTGGGTCATTGTGATCTGTATCGAACGAGGAAAATAGGTCAACAGGATTGTCCTTTTAAGTCATATTTTATCTCAAGGCCACTCGAGGAGAGATAACTGTGAATGCGTGGCCACGCTCGGATGCGATCTATAGTAGATTATCCGGTCAGACAGTCATTCTCCTGATCGAGGAAACCACTTTATGATATGATCACGTGCAAGAACGACCTGAAAGACATCTTGCATTGAGTGGGAGATATTATTGGACAGATAATTGGTAACGCACACTTGTGTCAGACAAGTGGGAGATTGTTGGAGTAGTGTCCTCCACAATGAGTGCGTTTACATAATAAATCTCGTAAAAGGAATATCAGGGATTTATTTATTTATTTGTCAGCTGGTCATCGTTAATCGGTAATGATTGGTGACTAGAGTTTGACATTCTTGTCGTGTGACGGGTGATCAGTGATCCCTTTAGGTCACACCTATAGGATGACGCCTTAAATAGAATTAATTAATTATTTGTATGAGATACGAGATAATTAATTCCTTGTATTATTTGACTTTTAATTAGTCACGCAAAAGTATTATTTGATGACGGGTTACGAACTCGGGACAAGGAGATTTATTATTTAATTATGTGATATTTTAATAATAAATGATTATAATTTATTAATTAATTTTTAATTAATTAATTTTATACTATATGTGTATATTGTTTGAGGTTGAATTTATTAGCTATTTATATTTTACAAGAGGTTGTAAAATTAGCTAAATGGGTTAATATTGACACATTGTATGTTGATAATATGGTCTTATGATTACTTAATAGTTAAGTAGTCATTGGTAGTTAATTTATATTATTTAAGGGTTAAATAATTAAATTAATATTTAATTATGTAAGATAATTAAATATAAGACTTATAAGCATTTGTGGGGAAAATGTCGAAAACCGAAATGGACCATATGTAGTCCACATGTTTTGGTTTTTATGAGGACATACAAGTGTCCTTTGTAGTGGATTTTCCACTAAGGATTGTTCCCTTATTTTTGCTATAAATACCCACTAATTCACACCACTTCTAAGGTTGAAAAAATTTGAAGAAAATTTGGTCCTTTACTTACCTTTGGCCGGTTTCCATAATCACCAAGAGACCATTTTTTCTTCTTATTTTCCTCTTATTTAATTGGTTTTCTACTTCATTCTTTAAAATTACTACCGTCGGCGTTTAATACATATTTAATACATATTTTAATATCATAAGACTATGAGAGCTCCCAATTTGCACGAACCATGCTTTATGGTTGATCATTATAGCCGGGAAGGTGAAAAGAAGAAAGTGGAATCCCCATTCAAAGGTCAAGTCTAAGAGGAAAATCCTAACAAGAAAGGCAAAGAAACACCGCCCAATGAGTATGGTCGGCAATTGTTTCGGGATTTAATAATAATATTAATAAGGAAAATAATAATAGGTAAAGGTAATAATAATTATAATAGTAATAATCCTAATAATATTAGTTATGGTAATAATAAAATTAGCAAAGGACGTATGTGGCAATCCTACTTATGGAAAGGCTAATATAATATGTAATAATAATAATAATAATAAAATTTATAATGGTAATAATAGTTGTATAATAGTAATAAGGTAACAGTCATAGTTTCCTAATTGGTATCTTATACACCCTAAACATAGACTATAAATACAAAGTAATTCTGAAAAGTAATTCATAAATTAGAAGAAGGAGATTTTGGAGACGGATAAGGCAATAAGCGATAAAAGGTAAAACCGTCATAAACTCAATTAATTTCATAAAGCTTGTAGACCGTGATAATAAATGACCACCGTGTAACACCTTATTGACCACCATAGGACTCGTGACTTTGACCATATCTAGCCTGGACCAACGTGATTTAGCCTGACCTGTCTATGACCTCCGACGACCGACGTAGGGTGGTAATTGGGGTGGCTTACCGGGGTGGTTTAAGGGAGTACCGAGTGGGTTGAACACGGATTTTGAACCCTCTAATGGACGAGTCTTGACCTGGGCATGGTGGGGTTGTTATGTGGGGGGAGTAGTCGACCACAGTTGAGGCGTCGGGGTGGTGGCAGGTGGTGGTTGGTAATGGTGGTGGCGGGAAACAACGAAAAGAAGGGGAGTTGTCATGGTTGTCTTAAGACGGGTACAATGATTGCGTTTGTGACTGTCTTAGGGAAAGGGGACCACCCCTAGAGTCACCGTGGGACAATGGTGTCAACGGTGGTGGCGAGAAGTGGTAATGGTGGCTGTGTTGGTGGTGGCAAGGGGTTCTTTACACGGGGGTTAGGAGTTTTTGATGTCGGGTTTTTGAAGGGGGCTGTTAGGGCGGGTGTTTATGGGTTGATGGTGGTGGTATGTCTGGTGGTTGGGGCGTGGTGGAGTGTCTTAGGTTGCACGCTGGTGGTGAGGGAGTTGGGTGGAGTTGGTGGTAGCCCGTGGTGACGGGTTTGGTGGGTTTATGGGAGGTGTGGACACGATTATAAAACATGTATATGGGGGTGTTATTTTGTGTTTTGTGACGGGTTTTAGTTGGTTAAGTTTTGGTGACTCGGGTTATAAGTAAATCGGGTTTTCAATATAATAAATAATCAAATTGAATAAATAATAATTAGAATGTGATAATTAATTGGATAAATTATAATATTTATGTTTGTAGACGATTTGTGAAGAATTTATAATCGGGTTCGTCTGCTTTAATTATTTGGATGGCTTTGAGCTGCTTAATTGGATTTGCTTGCCATGTAGGAAACTACTTAATTGACTATGGTTCTTATTGATCATTATTTGCTGGATGGAATTGAGTATTGGCTTGTCTGTGTTTATCTTGTTGGCATATCTTATTGTATTGGTGTAATTGAATATAACCTGCTGGAGTTATTATTGTAGAATTGTTATTCTCATGTATATTGTGGAATTAATCTTGTCTGTTGTGGAGTTTAAGGCAGGACTGTGTGTCCGAAAGTATGTATGTGTGTCTAAAAGAGGAGTATGACTGTGTGTCTAGAAGAGAATTATAACTGTGTGTCTAGAAGAGAAGTATGACTGTGTGCCTAGAAGTGGTTGTGTGTGACTGGAGTTATGTGCCGTGTTATGGTGGACAGACTGATGATTGTGGAGTTTGTTTATGTAACATTCTTAATGCAAGTAGCTTTATATTATTCATTGTTTAGTTTTCTACTCAACCGCGAGGTTGACAGTGTATTCGTGAATAGCTGTGATGAACCATAATGGGAAGCAGATATGACAGGTACTAAAGATTAGCTTACTTGGGAGCTTATGGAAATGCGTGAGGACTTGGCTTGTCTACCTAGAAGTCTAGACCACATAGATTATTTGATTACTTTATCTATTTCTGTTGCGAGTTGTATCATTCTTTATATTAAGTTTTGGTTTGGTTAAGTTGTAATGAACATGTAATCGCCAAAGTTTAATTTAAAGTACTTTGGTTTGTTGTACTTTATTATTCACTACCTCGGGAAATCGAGATAGCACTAGTAGAAAAATATTAATTTGCGGCTCCTTATTTGAGGTGTTTTTGTCAAATAGCAGCAAATAGACAATTTATTTTTCTTTTTTTTTTTTAAGAAAACATCACTATTTGAGACGTTTTTAAGAAAAACCGCCTCAAATAGCACATATGAGGCGTTTTGCCTAATAAACGCCGTAAATGGGAACGACATACCTGATAAGTGATAATCCACCACAACCCTTCAAAAACCCCTCCCCCACCCCTTAAAACACCAGATCTGGTGTGGCCGGCGTCGTGCAGTTGCAGTCGTGTGGCCGAGGAAGGTGTTGGTGGTGGTTGGTGGGGTGGGATAGTTACTGAAGGTGTTGGTGTGGTGTTTAGTGGTTGAGGATATGGGGTAGCGTGGATAGGCGGCGTCACTGGTGATGGTTGTGTCGGCGTCCCTGGTGGTGGTTATGTTGGTGTGGTGGGTGTAGGGTGTAGGTGGCAGTGGTTGACAGTGTGAGAGGGTGTGGTGGGTGTTGGTGGGAGTGGTGGAAATAGAGAGTAGGAGGAAGAAGGGATTATGGGGTTATGGGCTTACCCAAGGGGGGGAGGGGTAAGGATGAGAATGGTTTTGGGGGTAAGGAGGGGTATGGGTTACCCTTTCTTTGTGTCAAACAAACAATAACGAAAGGAATCAACCATTTTTATTCTCTTTCCCTTTCCTTATTCCCCCCAACCAAACGCCCCCTTATTGAATCCTCTCCTATCCCTAACATGATCACACATAAACTTTCCCTCCACTCTCACCCCTTAGTTCCCTCGCCACCATTGTCAATCACGCACGACCGTTGCCCATACGCACCATGGCCATTGGATCTCGTCGAATAACCCCTCCTTCCAGTTGGTTCTTCTTTGATGATTGGTATAATTCTTCCCCGATTTATTTATGATTAGGGTTTATCAAAATAAGGTTTTAATGCTTATTTGGTTGTGCCTGATGTTATATGATATTTTTGTTGTTAATTAATGATAAATATAGAATTATTATTGTTGGGTTTGAAGTATTAGACTTTATGATTGGTGTTTTTCAAATTAGGGTTTTTTTAATTCAATTCCACTGCAAGAATTCTGCAAATTCTAGTCTTTTATTTTGACTCTGTACTTCTTACTCTCTCAATTGAAGAAAATCACACGTTATGTTTGTCTCTTTGAAGAAACGTGACTTGGTTGTTTTCTATTGCTGAAATGTTTTGAACTTCCCTAAATGTAGACGAAAATAAATTTTGATTACCCAAGTATATGATTACTTGTGGATAAAATATTATTATATATACTTTCATTGCTCAATTATCGCTGACCTCTGTACTCAGTCTCATGGTGACATCATGTTTAGAGACACCAATTAATTTATGTTTTTTAGAATCTATGAGCAATGTTGTTATGACATCAATTTACTGCGACGGTTTTCTTATTTATATTCGCAAGTCATATTTCGGAATCAATTAGTCTTATACTTTGTAGAAAGTTAAATAAGATGTGTTAATGAAAGTATACAAATCTTTGATTTTTGTTGTTTTTACAAGTTTTTATGACCAAAGTTGGTTGGTGTGAGTGGTAAGGGCTCTCATCTCTTAAACAAGTGGTCAGGGGTTCGATTCCTGACTCTTGCGAATGAAAAAGCCAAACTTGGGAGGGGTCAACCCATTAAATTGCCTTCAGTACCCCGAAGGAGATTGCCCCAGCTGTCGGTAGGGGATACTCCTGGTTAACACCAAAAAAAAAAAAAATGAACCCACCCCCAAACCCCTGCAAGTTTTGGTGAACTGTGTTTGTCTAGTTTAATTAGTTAAGCACACATGGGCTTAATACTTCCCCCTTTTTTTGAATTGGATAACAACACAATGGTTGATCTTTTCATAAGTTTTCCTGGATTTGCTGCTAGCAATTCATGCTCATCCAACATTAACTGAAGTGTGGTGAATTGTACAAAATATATAAGGTAAGTTAGTATGTTTAATTTTGTCCAAAGGCTACCTCTGATAGTGTTAATGGTTAATGGGTACCCCGGGTGAGATTGAGCCATTGGAGGCCATGACGATTATTAAATTTGGTCAGTTGATTCTGTAATACTTCGTATTTTGATAATAATTTATGAAATTAATTTATGTAAATTAATAATTGATTAAATGAACTTTCTAATTTCTAATAATAAATACAAGTAAGACGTTAATTAAATAATAAATTAATAATTCAGGTCGGGAATTGGGTTTAGCTAATATTTAGCATTGGGCCGTGTGCTATTGTTTATTGGACCGAACTTATTAAGTTGGTATGAGTGTAATCGGGATTTGTATCGGAAATTAATAATAATATAATGTGAAAATAATAATATATAAAGGTAATAATAATTATCCTAATAATATTTGTGTATGGCAATAATTAAATTAGTAAAAGAGATATGTGGTAATCCTATTCTTATGGTAAGACAAATATATTATAATAAGTATATAATATATGATGATGATGATAATAATAATAATAATAATAATAATAATAATAATAATAATAATAATAATAATAATAATAATAATAATAATAATAATAATAATAATAATAATAATAATAATAATAGGCAAATCGTATAATAATTAGAATAAGGAAATAGTTCTTAGTTTCCTAATCAATGTCATATGCTCTTTAATTCGGGACTATAAATACACAATAATCTGAAAAATAATTTATAAAATAAGAAGGAAGAAATCTAAAGGAAAGAAGAAATGAATTAAAGAAGAGAAGAGCAAAGGAATTAAAATTATTATCGCCTCAAGGTAATACTTTGAACCGTCTCATGTATACTCTTTGCTATGCTATAACTTGTAAACTAGACCACCATAGACCAGACCGTAAGTACCGTTGTGACCGTGGATGACCAAGGATCACCGTTGACCTTATTTGACCACCATTGACCGACGGGAGAAGGGTGTTTGAAGGCGGTTTTCGTGGGTGGTTGGGGTATGCTTGCACTATGTGTTTTACACGGGTTTGGACCCTTATTCGGGACGTGATTCACCTGGGCTTGGTAGGGATGGGTTAGGGTGGTTGGTTCGACTATATTAGTGGGTGTTGGGGTGGTAAGGATGGTGGTTTGCGCAGGTGGTTGGCCGGAATTCGCGAAATAGGGGATTAATGCGTGTTGTGTTAAGACCTCTTAAGACGGATTTTACCCTTATTGCTGTGGCCTAATTAGAGAGGCTTAGGGGTGGTTGTGTCGAGGGTAGATAGAAGAGTTGGGTGGCGATCAGTGGTGGTAGTAAGGGTGGCGTTTGTGGTGTTTTATGGGGTTTTCAGGGTTGTACGGGCTGCAAGGGCGTTGCTTGATAATGTTGTTAGGTTGCGCTGTTGGTGTTGTGGGAGTCGTATAGTGGTTGTCGTGGTATGGGGTGGTGGCCTTGGCCACCATAGCTAGGAGGGGGCGATGGTGGTTCGCGGGGATGGTGGTTTGTAGGTGTTGAACCTTATAGTTTATATGTTTATGTTTTGATGATGTCAAAGTGTTTTATATTTTATATACTTGTTGCGTGTAATCGTTTGTCAAAGTGTTTTAGAATCAACTTATTACAAACGAGCAACAAAGAAGATTGTGATAATTGTATGAAAAGTTCAAGCCTCTATTCAAGATCAAGCATATAAAGATTCATTCAAGATTTATGTGAAGACGGAGTCTGTCTAAAGATTAATCAAGCTTGGATGATGACGTAGCCTATACTCGAAGATCTCCTTGAAGATTAGAATAGTATAGGTGATTATCTCGTAATGGGAATCAAGAATGAGTTTCTTGAATTGGCAAAGTTATAGCTTTGCAGCTATAACATTACTAGTAAAAGAGCTCAATGTTATAGCTCTTCTACTATAACATTGAGATGCTGAGTTCTTATACAAGACTTATATTGTTTTGAAAATTGTTTTTAAAAAATTGTTTAAAGTTTATTTTAAATGTTTTAATAAAAGTATTTAAAGCCCGGTTTAGTGCGGAGTTTGGTTTTATGTTGGACGTTGACTAGTAGCTTTTTTCGACCAACTTATGAGTTGGACCATGCTACTAATTAGGGTTTCAACATAGTCTCTCTTAAAACCTAAATTCTAACTTATATGTTGAGACTAGGGTTTGCACGAGTCACGAGGCATATGAGCCGTGACATCCCGTGTTACCTAGGGTATATTTGGTAAAGATTTTATTCTATAATAATATCTTTACATATTTTATATATCTTACTTAATATATTTGTTTATGATAAAAGATATTATTATTTTAGGAAATCTTATCATATTTTGGAATTTATAGTAAAGATAATATTTGAATAAGATCATATTCTATCTCTTGAAATATTCTTTATTATCTTTAAGGCTTTTTAGGAAAGAGATAATAGAAGATATGATTTGTTTACATATCTTATTATTTCGGCTATTAGGGTTTGTGCAAAACCGTGTTGCCTACTCTTTCCTTCCTATAAATACTTTGCTATTTACAACATCTAAAGTAGAGACCTTAAGCATAAAAATTGTTTTTAGTTTTACAAAGCAAACCGTGTGTTTTCAAACAGAAAAACCGATTTGTTATTTTGAAAGGTCGTGTGTTTTAAAGCTCGCATACTTGTTCTTCTTTTATCGTTATAAGATAATAGTGCTTAGTTGATTTCGTACTTGTTCATTAACGTGAACCATTTTTAGAATCATTAGTGCTTTCTTATTAGCATAAGTTAGTCACTCGAGTATTTAACGGTACTCATTGAGTTACAGCTAGAGTTAGTTGTACGAGTTGGGTTAGTAAATTTGTAATCCGTAGAAAGGTACTAAATTTATTAATCGAGAATAGTGGACGTAGGTTTCGACTTGTGAAACTGAACCACTTCAAAAACCGTGTGTCTCTTCGTTCTTTCGTTTATCTCGTTTACTTTCATTAATTGATTGGTTAAATTTTAATCAATAAACTTTAAATAATCAATTACATTCATACCGTCGAAAAAGCTTTCAAAAGTTTTAAATCCTCAATTCACCCTCCCCCCCTCTTGAATATTTCGGATCGATAAACTCTTCAATTGGTATCAGAGCCTCGTGCTCTTGATTGCCTAACCGCAAAGAGGCTGATCCATCTTGTTTTTCATTTATCGTATCGTTTTATTTTCCGCTGCCTATCACGTGATAAATGGATTCCAAATATCTCAAGTGTCCCGTCTTTGATGGGAAGAATTATGGATTGTGGAAAAACATGATGACTCTCTATGTGAAAGGTCACGATTGGGAGTGCTGGTGGATTATCCAAAATGGACCGCACAAAATTCTTGTGGCATCCGAGGAAGGCACTACCTATGAAAAGAAAGAAGAGGACTATGTCGAGGCCGACTACAGGAAGGCCGAAAAGAACTCCAAAGCAATAAGTCTCCTGCAAAACGGAATGACTTCTACAGAGTTTGATCGGTTTTCTTCATGTTCCACGGCCAAGGAGATATGGGATGGGCTTGAACTAGCTTATGAAGGTACTTCCATTGTTAGGAAGCACCGAATAGATTTGCTTATGCAAAAATACGAGCTATTCATTATGGAGCCTAATGAGTCCTTAGATAGTATGCCGGCAAGGTTTTCAAGCATCATAAACGAACTGAAAAACTAAGGTAGGAAATTCAGTACTGAGGACATTGCTAGGAAGATTTTTAGGAGCCTGACTAAAAAGTGGCGTGCTAAAGTCACGGCAATGGAGGAATCACGAGATCTTGAAAACCTATCCTATCAAGAACTCATCGGTGCTCTTATGGCCCATGAAATTAATCTTAACAAGGATGACGCTGAACCATGCCGTAATAAGAGTATGGCCTTGAAGAGCGAAGAAGTTGACTCTGAACTAGAGGATGAAACTATTCTGTTTGCACGCCGTTTCGAAAATAAAATATTTCGAAACAAACAAACAAAATCATCCTAAAACAACAACAACAAGTCATAAAACAAAAAGGTCACAGAATCAAAGTCATCTTTCGCAAATAGAGGTTGCTTCAAATGTGGAGAATTTGGTCATATGATCAAGGATTGTCCAACATGGGAGAAGATAAAGGACAAGACAAAACGAGAGAAGACAAAGAGAGAATTCAAACAAGTTATGATGGCGTCGTGTTGGGGAGACCTTGACTCAGAAGATGACGAGGAATCTGAAGACGACGAAGTGGCCAACCTTTGTCTCAGCAGTGTTAGTCTTGACCTAATCTCCGACAGCGACAATGAAAGCACAAACTCTAACTCAAACTATTGCTTTCTCGGAGAATCAGATGAAGATGACGATGAAGAGGTAAGTTATCCTGAGCTTAAAAAACGCGTTAAGAAATTATCTAAAAGTGATTTAATTGAATTCTTTGAACAATCTCTTGATAAGTGTCACGAAAAGGACTTGGAATTGAAATATCTAAAGGAACAGATTCTCGAAATCGCAGAAGAGAATCATACTCTCAAGGCCAAAACTAAGAAGTTGAAATCTAAGGTTATAGCTGAGAAAGCAACAACGTTAGATTCGACTATGGCTGAAAAGAAGGAATTAGAGTCCAAAGTTATAGCTAATGAAGCTATAACTTCAGACCTAAAGCTTAACATCAAGCACCTTCAAGCCAAAGTTATAGCTAATGAAGCTATAACTGTAACATTCCGTTTGATGTCTATGAGTGTCTTGATTTTGGATTTGATAGTGGATGATATTATGGAGCCAGCAGTGTTAGTGGATGGTGGTTGGTTATGTATGGAGTTGGTGTCATGAGAGATTTATATGTGGTGGATACGATATCGTGAGTCATGTTAAGGAAGTAAACATAGTTGGTGGAGTGGGTGTTAAGAGTTCATGTTTTATGTTTGGTCGAGTTCTTGAGTTCTTAGCTATGTAATTGTGTCTTAGTCAAGTTGGTAGGTTTGTTTTATGTATGGGTTGAACTTCGGGGACGAAGTTCTTTTTAAGGAGGGAAGACTGTAATACTCCGTATTTATGAGTCTTTGGGTACTCTATCGAGTAGGCCTTACTCTGTCGAGTAAGGGTGAGTTGCGTTTTAAAATAGTTTCTGACCTGTTGGGTACTCGATCGAGTAACTAGGATACTCGATCGAGTAAGGGGGTACTCGATCGAGTACCTTAGGTACTCGATCGAGTAGCCGGTTTTACGGGGAGTTTTCTCGGGTTTTGTTAATTATGCGATTAAGGTATATAAGCTTTGTCGTCATTATTCTAAATCACTTTTACAAAACCTAAATTACTGTTTAAGAGAGAAAGCAAGCAAGTTCTTCATCCTAATCGCATTATTAGCAATACCCGGAGTTTGGAAGGTCAGTTCTTAGCGTTGATTATACCGTTGAGTTCCTTGCGTCGAGGGTAAGATCTATGTACCCTTTTTATTGTCTTTCCTTTGATTTGGTTAAACCCTAATTTAGAGATTTGGGGGTTTTATGTGTAGTATTTGATTTGGTAGCCTTTATGTGTTGTATGATAGGAGGAGTGTTCATAGAAGAAGCTTTTTGATTCAGCAGTAGAGACCGTCTGATTGTGTGCTTACCAGGTAGGATTTCCTACTCAGTATTAGTCCCATAATGGGATATTGGTTGATGTATTGTGTTTTGTTGTTTGATATAGTAATTGTATTGTGATTGTGGTTGTGATCGTTGCTGATGGTTCGCGAGGCGTGGCCTCGGCTGAGTGGGGTCACTTGCGGGAGTGGCTTCACGCCCTAGTTTCGCCTATACATGGAACCCGCCACGAAGGGATGTGCACATTAATGGACAGGGTTATCGCTCACTATGTGGAGCGGGGATTTGGTGGGTACGGCTGCGGTCCCCCACTGGCAGGGCTGGTCTAGTGGACAGTCAGTGATTGATATTGTTGGGATTGACGTGATTGTGTGTGTGTGACGGTTAAGCTGTCTGTTTATCTTATTGTTGATATATTGAGTTGTGTGATTAGTACTGACCCCGTTTAAATGTTTTAAAAACTGTGGTGATCCATTCGGGGTGGTGAGCGATTATTGAGCGGTATGATATGACGCGTATGGGATAGCCGGATGAGTCATCACGTGGCAATTAGAAGTCTTCCGCTGTGTCAGACGGTGTTTTGTAGCTTTGATAATTTCAACAGTAGACCGTCTGAGAATCTTGTATTTCTTTTTATCAGTTTGGAATTGCTATGTAATCACTTTAAACTTTATATACTTTTAAAGTTGTTTCGTTATTGTCTTATGAATATCATGCCTTGGGTAACCGAGATGGTGGCATCCTTATACCTGAGTGGTCCTGGTAAGGCACTTGGAGTATGGGGGTGTTACCAATGGTATCAGAGCGACGATCCTGAAACCTGTAACCAATGAACCCAATGAATATAGGGAGTCAATTAAAATTAACCCGGGGTAAAGGTTGTAGGAGCTAATGCAAAGACTTGGGAGACCTTCTAAAGTCGCGAACTCGCCCTACAATTTTGAACCGGTCACCATGGGATATGAGTCGGGATCACTATGTGTTTATCTTGTGAATTGTGTACCTATATGGTGATGTGTGGCATGAATCAGTGGATGTATGTATGTGGAGAATGGGGAATCTGTAGAAAAGATGGTGATAATGTGATTTCGTATGTTGTTGATTGAAAGCATGTTGCATGATAGTTGGTTTACAATGTTGGTTGGAATTGTTAGAAAAGTGTATGAGAATGATGAGTAATGTGTTGGAAAGGGATGAATTGATTGGAAAAGATGGGGTAGCAATTGCATGAGAATATGAATTTTGTGATTATGAATATGTTTAAGTGACGAAGTGTATTTGTAATGTTGTTGTATTAGTAACATGGAAATAGGATTTGTAATGTATGAGAATGTTGTGTTACGAAAAGTTATAAAATTTAAAGTATGCGGTTAGTACATGACTAATGAGTTAAATAACATATGTGCATGATGGATGCTGTTGCTTTATTTTTGAAAATAGTAACATATGATTATGGATACTGGTTTTATGAGTTTTGGACTGGTTTTGTTTGCTTGGTTGTTGTTTAAGTTATTTGGAAGTAAAATCAAGTAGTTGTGTTTTTTTCGATTATAAAGAGGTTGTCTTTAAACTGTTATAACTTGAGATGCATAAATGATTTTGATGTGATTCCACTTGGAGGTGATAGCTTGTCCTTTTACGATTCTAACGATAGGTCACACGTCCAAAACGACCAAGTAATGAGTGAGTTATGACTGTTTTACGAAAACTGGACAGTGCTAAGAATTGGGGTACTCGATCGAGTAACTAGGATACTCGATCGAGTAAGGGGGCATTCGATCGAGTACCTTAGCTACTCGATCGAGTAGCCCTGGTGATTTGTTTTACGTGCTTCTGATCTTCACCTACTCGATCGAGTAAGTCCCTTACTCGATCGAGTGGCCTGTACTCGATCTAGTGACCCCTGTTTTGGGTCATATGCTTATCTTTTGACATTCGTTGCATATTATGTTTAATTCAAAGTTGTTATTTTACTTCTTTATGCATTGTTTTACATGTAAGTTGGTCTTGATACGTAAGTTACCCAATCTTATGTGGTTGTGCTGAGAAGTGGAAAAAGAAAAAGAATATTGATGAGCTGATTGAGGCATGGTGCAAGTTTTGGTGAGACGTGGTGAGTGATTTGTTCGCGAAATTGAGTGATGTAAAAGTAAGTGAAAGTGGGCAAGGGATGATGTGGGTCTAAGGAACGTGAGAATGAAAAGATTGAAAGGAAGGTTTGGATAGTGGCAACTTGAGATGTGTAAAGAATTATGGAGTGAGATGGTTAGGAGTCGTGTGGGTTAAGAATATACACAGTGAAAGTTCGTTTTAAAGGGGTTGAGAAGAGTAGTATATAGTGAACTTTATGGAGACATGTTGCGAGGTGGATTTGTAGACAATGAGTGAGTTTGGGAGATTTGGTTTATTAAGAGGTGAAACTACGTGTGATTTCTTTGGGCATTTAACGGCATGAAATTAAATGAAGTTGTTTAAACAGTGAACGTTGATTTTATGGATAGGTTAGTGACAAGTGTGAGCGATAGCATAATAAAAGAAGATCCATGGTAAGAAAGAGTGAGATGATATCGATATAAAATAATGAGATGTGAGTCTTGGAGCAATGAGAAAGTAACCGGAACACTAAAGGGTTAGGTAGAAGTAATAAGGAGTTGAGATATTAAATGGAATTGTTGAGTATAAAGAGAAAAGAAGGATAAAAGTAAGCTGAGAAAATTTTCACCGGAGTTATGTGATATGAAGGTAATGAATCATCGAAATGTGTGATATCATCATGAGGATGTTAGTTAATGGTTATATGGGAGCTTCAGGACAACATGATTAATAATGAGTTTCGAGGAATTAAGGGAGTAGGAGTTGGTGGAGTATTTACACGATATGAGATTTTTGGTGGAAAGTTAGATGACGATACAATTAAGATAGTATTGGGAATAATGTTGAGGTAATTTTGTTGAAGGGTTTGATGTTCTTTGTTTGGGGATGTTAACCAAAGATAGGAGAAAAACCGTGTTGTTTTGATACGAGTGTAAGAGGTTTGATATACGAGCAGTGGTGGTATTGTGGTGTTGTCACTAGTGGTTAAGGGTGATGATAGATAAGAAAGACAGCAGTCCTAGAGAGGTTGATTTTACAAATGCCGGATTGATATGTATGGTTGTAAAGGAGTATAAGATGTGGTTATACGAGGCGAGCGCTAGTGGTTGAATATTAATGGTATGGCATGAGGTGATGGTTATGCGAATGGGAAAATATGTTATGAGGGGCATATGATTTAAGCTCGGGCGACAGGTAACCTTTATCGAGTGGTAATTTACGTGATCAGGATTGATTAGTTGGATGTGATTATGGGTCTATGATGTGTATAAATGTTTGTGTGAGGTTCTGACCTCACGAGAAGCGGTATGGTGTGATAGTTATAAAGATGTTATATGAATATTTGTGATATATGTAGGGTACGACAATCTGATGGAATGAGGCTAAAAAGGTAATAATTTGATTGATTTGGCATGGCTAGTTATAATTTTATGTGTATTGATAACACATGCGTATTCCGTGAAATGGTAGAGATGATGTTCATGAGGTGCTTATCTGTTTATCCATATAATATGTTGCGTTGTGATTTAATAAAGTGGATTTGAGTAAGTTTTTCTTGCCCGAGAAGTTATGCTGAGTCAGTGTTTATGGGTTTGAGTAAGTTGTGATGTCTATCGGTGCGGTTGTGGTGCCTCGGGTGGTGATCCGGGCACGGTACTTCGTGTTGTGATGCTGGTATTTTCGCACTGCGGTGCGGTTGTTGGTGACGGTGTTGTGATGCCGTCACCGGTTGTGGTGGAGTAGGCGGGATGATTATGATACGAGTTTTCGAAAGTGCATACCAGTTATACATAGATTGTTGTTTTGTTTGTTGTCGTTCTTTGTGAGTTTTGGTTGAACATGTAGACTGTTGTTTTGTTTGTTGATGTTTCTTACCAGTTTCAACTTGGGTGTGAAGGTAGAGTATGATATGGGAGAACGTTGTGTATGTTTTGTACAGAACTTTTGACCTTGTTGTAGATGAAACATCGGTGCACATGGTAATGGCAAGTGATTCGTAAAACATGTGTGGTAATGATCTGATATGTGCAGGTGGTTCATAATCCTTTGTTGAGACAGTGAGTGTAGGGCGTTGAGTAATTAGTGTCGTGTTAAGTTATGTATGAGGCTTGCGGTAATAAAAGAAAGAAACTTGAGGATCTAGTGTGAGTGTACGTAACAGGTGTGGATCGTGAGTTATGCTTTTGGCGGTAAGAGTTTTATGTAGTTTATATAGAGAGGTGTGTTATGTTGCGGTAATAGGGAACAAGTGAAGTTTTGGGTTAAATTAAGGATTTTGTGGTATAGGTTAGGTGGTGTGACGAGAGAAGTGAAGTATGAGAGTTGTTTAAGTAAGTGAGCCTTGGGTAGGTGCATGGCGAGTGTTTAGATTATAGGTGGTTATCTTTGACATGCGATGGTGATGGGGATTATGAAAAGATATATCTAGGATTTAGTATTAGTGAGTTACGAGGACGTAACATTTATCTTAAGAGGAGTAGGAGGCGATAAAAGAGAGTTTCATGGTGGTGCATGTTGTAATATAATTGGAAGTAGAGTGTTAGCGTATCGTAAAGGAGGGATTTGTTTTGTGGATAATACTTATAAAAGGCCATGGCCGTGCTTGTAGTAGTGTGATGCTTCGGAGTATGAGAATATTTTATATAATGTTGACAGTTGGAGGATGATGTTATGAGTCTGAGTAAACTTCGAGGACGAAGTTCCTTTTAAGGGTGGTAGAATGTAACATTCCGTTTGATGTCTATGAGTGTCTTGATTTTGGATTTGATAGTGGATGATATTATGGAGCTAGCAGTGTTAGTGGATGGTGGTTGGTTATGTATGGAGTTGGTGTCATGAGAGATATATATGTGGTGGATACGATATCGTGAGTCATGTTAAGGAAGTAAACATAGTTGGTGGAGTGGGTGTTAAGAGTTCATGTTTTATGTTTGGTCGAGTTCTTGAGTTCTTAGCTATGTAATTGTGCCTTAGTCAAGTTGGTAGGTTTGTTTTATGTATGGGTTGAACTTCGGGGACGAAGTCCTTTTTAAGGAGGGAAGACTGTAATACTCCGTATTTATGAGTCTTTGGGTACTCTATCGAGTAGGCCTTACTCTGTCGAGTAAGGGTGAGTTGCGTTTTAAAATAGGTTCTGACCTGTTGGGTACTCGATCGAGTAACAAGGATACTCGATCGAGTAAGGGGGTACTCGATCGAGTACCTTAGGTACTCGATCGAGTAGCCGGTTTTACGGGGAGTTTTCTCGGGTTTTGTTAATTATGCGATTAAGGTATATAAGCTTTGTCGTCATTATTCTAAATCACTTTTACAAAACCTAAATTACTGTTTAAGAGAGAAAGCAAGCAAGTTCTTCATCCTAATCGCATTATTAGCAATACCCGGATTTTGGAAGGTCAGTTCTTAGCGTTGATTATACCGTTGAGTTCCTTGCGTCGAGGGTAAGATCTATGTACCTTTTTTATTGTCTTTCCTTTGATTTGGTTAAACCCTAATTTAGAGATTTGGGGGTTTTATGTGTAGTATTTGATTTGGTAGCCTTTATGTGTTGTATGATAGGAGGAGGGTTCATAGAAGAAGCTTTTTGATTCAGCAGTAAAGACCGTCTGATTGTGTGCTTACCAGGTAGGATTTCCTACTCAGTATTAGTCCCATAATGGGATATTGGTTGATGTATTGTGTTTGGTTGTTTGATATAGTAATTGTATTGTGATTGTGGTTGTGATCGTTGCTGATGGTTCGCGAGGCGTGGCCTCGGCTGAGTGGGGTCACTTGCGGGAGTGGCTTCACGCCCTAGTTTCGCCTTCTGTGGAACCCGCCACATAAGGGATGTGCACTTTAATGGACAGGGTTATCGCTCACTATGTGGAGCGGGGATTTGGTGGGTACGGCTGCGGTCCCCCACTGGCAGGGCTGGTCCATTGGACAGTCAGTGATTGAGATTGTTGGGATTGACGTGATTGTGTGTGTGTGACGGTTAAGCTGTCTGTTTATCTTATTGTTGATATATTGTGTTGTGTGATTAGTACTGACCCCGTTTAAATGTTTTAAAAACTGTGGTGATCCATTCGGGGGTGGTGAGCAGTTATTGAGCAGGTATGATATGACGCGTATGGGATAGCTGGGATGAGTCATCACGTGGCAATTAGAAGTCTTCCGCTGTGTCAGACGGTGTTTTGTAGCTTTGATAATTTTAACAGTAGACCGTCTGAGAATCTTGTATTTCTTTTTATCAGTTTGGAATTGCTATGTAATCACTTTAAACTTTATATACTTTTAAAGTTGTTTCGTTATTGTCTTATGAATATCATGCCTCGGGTAACCGAGATGGTGGCATCCTTATACCTGAGTGGTCCTGGTAAGGCACTTGGAGTATGGGGGTGTTACAATAACTTTAGAACTTAGAAAAGCCAGAGAACTTTTGGAAACTAAGGTCACATCTGATGAAGCAGTGATCTTAGACCAAAAGAAAGAGATAGATTCTCTTTTAAAGCAATTAAAGGAATCTAAGACCGATATGATCAATGTTAATAAACAACACATCGATGTTGTATTCATTTTTAACAAACGATTCCAAGATTTTCGTGATAACTTTAAAAAGGACAATGATATAGATCACACGAAATGTCAAGAGGAAATTAAAACCTAAAAAGACCTACTTCTACACGTTAGAAAGGTCCATGATAAGTGGGAAGGTAGTACAAAAGTCCTAAACTTCCTAACCGAACAATCTGACAATCATATGAAGATGAGGTTAGGACATGATTGCTATAGCCGTAGAGATCGCTCTAAATGCAAATCAACATCTTCGGATTTTGACTTCAGAAAAAGGAAGTATGCTGATCTTCCTGAATACCTGATTTGCAATTATTGTGGTCATACGGGTCACATTCAAATCAATTGTGCCAAAAAGGCTCATGATATGCGAAAAAATGCCGATTGTGCTAAAACTGTCGACACGGTTGATGAGAATGTTGAAACCCCCATTAAAGAACCTAACGAAGAAAGGAACAATAAATTTTGTTGGTTATATCACATGGCCTATGACTACAGCAAGAAACATAGCACCTCACAAAACCCTTGTCGATCTCAACCTAGTAAACATATTCACAAAGGAAACAGTCATGAAAGACCTTGAGAAATTACTAGAACAAGAAAAGACCCTAACCCAAAATCTCCTCCCAAGCAAAATAAACCAAGGGTTAGAAAAACGGTTATTAGACAAGTGTGGATACGAAAGGAATTAGTATATAGAGTAACTAATCATAAGGGACCCAACTTAGCTTGGATACCTAAAAATTGTATCTAATCCTTTCTGCAGGAAGTAGTGAAAGAAAACAACCAATGGTATCTTGGCAGTGGATGTTCAAGACATATGACCGGAGATAAGAACCTGTTTCTTTCACTCAAGCCCTTCAACGGAGGAAAAGTGACGTTTGGGGACAACAAAAAGGGAAAGGTAATTGGCGTTGGCAAAATCGGAATTTCTAAGTCTCACGCGATCAGTGACGTTTATCTCGTGGATGGTCTAAAATATAACTTGCTAAGCATATCTCAACTATGCGACAAAGGTAACAAAGAAGTTTTTCATACTGATAGTTGTCGCATTATTATTGAAGGAACTAGCAATGTTATTCTTGAAGGTCACAGGAAAAGAAATGTTTATATGGTAGATTTAAATGTTGTGCCTACTAACTCTTTCTCATGTATGAAAGTTACACTTGATGATCCTTGCCTATGGCATAAACGATTTGGTCACATTAACTCACTAACCTTGAACAAACTCAAGAAGTGGGACTTGGTTGAAGAGTTACCTAAGATCAAGTTCGACGAAGAAAGGATGTGTGACACGTGTGCTAGGTGCAAACAAGTAAGATCATCGTTCAAACCAAAAAGAGTAGTAAGCACAAATCAAGCCTTGGAATTAGTTCACATGGATTTATGTGGACCCATGAAGGTAAGGAGTAGAGGAGGATCCACGTACGTCTTTGTTCTTGTAGACGATTACTCAAGGTATGTATGGCCTATCTTTCTTCATTCAAAAGACGTAACGTTTGATGAATTTGATTGTCTTATGAAACGTGTTCAAAACAAATATAAGACTAATCTTATATCTATTCGTACGGATCATGGAACCGAGTTTGACAATCAATTTTTCATAGAATATTGTAGAGTTAATGGTGTAGGGCATAACTTCTCTGCACCAAGAACTCCTCAACAAAACGGTGTCGTTGAACGTATGAATAGAACTTTGGAAGATATGGCTCGTACAATGCTTTTGTGTAGTGGTTTACCTCGTAACTTTTGGGCTGAAGCCATTAGTACTTCTTGCTATATCCATAATCGTGCTATGATCCGACCCATTCTTAAGAAAACCCCCTACGAGCAACTTAGAGGTCGAAAACCTAATATCTCCCATCTTCGTTGCTTTGGGAGTAAATGTTTTGTTCACAATAACGATAAAAACCGGTTAAGTAAGTTCGACCCTAGGAGTGATGAGGCAATTTGTATAGGATATTCCGATCATAGCAAGGCTTACAAAGTCTTCAATAAAAGAACTCTCTGTATTGAAGAAAGTGTCCATGTCATCTTTGATGAGGATAACGTGTTTGATAAGCCTTTACAGGATGCGGAAGAAGACTTGGATGAATCTGACTTTCGTCTTTCAAGAGACGATCCCCCGGAATTGGATTTGGAGGATAGTGAGATTGAAGGTACAAGTTATGAACTTGATCGTTCCTCAAAAGATAAAAAGGAGAAAATCAACGTTATAGTTGATGATACTATAACATTGACTCAAAATAAGGACTCCCAAACTAATGTTATAGGTGATATTACTATAACATTGGATCCAAATCAAGGTGTAGAGTTCGAAGTTATAAACGGCTCTAATACAACACCCGGATTGGATTTAGGGGGAACTTCCTCCAATTTTGATCCAAATGAAGTTGGGACAAGCTCAAATAACGATGAAGAACCAAGTACTTCAACAAAGTGGAAATACAAGAGCTCACACCCCATGGAAAATATTCTAGGGAATATTAAGAAGGGTGTTCAAACTAGACGATCCTTGAATAACTTCTGCTCTTTCTACTCTTTTCTATCCATGATCGAACCAACAAATATCAATGAAGCTCTTGCAAAATCAGATTGGATTGTAGGTATGCAAGAAGAGCTACAACAGTTCGAACGAAACAAGGTTTGGCATTTAGTTCCTAGACCAAAGGATCGATCTGTCATTGGAACAAGGTGGATCTTTAGGAACAAACTAGATGATACCGGAGTCATTGTCAGAAACAAAGCAAGAATGGTTGTCCAAGGTTATAATCAACAAGAAGGAATAGATTATGACGAGACCTTCGCACCTGTCGCTCGTCTTGAAGCTATTAGACTCCTAATAGCCTTCGCTGCACACAAAGGGATGAAGCTCTTCCAAATGGACGTAAAGAGAGGATTCTTAAATGAAAATTTACAAGAAGAAGTTTTCGTTGAACAACCTCCCGGTTTTAAGAATATCAAATTTGAGGATCATGTCTTCAAATTAAATAAAGCCCTATACGGATTGAATCAAGCACCTAGGGCATGGTACGATAGATTATCTAAGTTTCTACTTGACAGTGGATTTAGTAGAGGATCCGTCAACAAAACTCTATTTCTAAAAACTGAGGGTTCTAATATTTTGGTTGTTCAAATTTACGTCGACGACATTATCTTTGGATCTACCAACTGAAGCTTGTGCAAATATTTTTCTGAGTTGATGACTTCCGAGTTCGAGATGAGTATGATGGGAGAATTAAAATTCTTCTTAGGTAACTGATAAAACAAACTGAAGAAGGCATTAAGATCCATCCACAGAAATATATCAAAGAATTAATTCGGAAATTCGGGATGGAAAACTCTCATGCAATGCCTACTCCAATGGTCGAGAACAAGAAATTGACATTGGATGAAGATGGTAAATCAGTTGACGAAACTACTTATCGTGGGATGATTGGGTCACTGTTATATTCGACCGCAAGTAGACCTAATATAATGTTTAGCGTATGCGTTTGTGCGAGATATCAATCATCTCCCAAAGAATCGCATATGATGGCCGTAAAACGAATTTTACGATATTTAATTGGAACGGCCAACTTATATTTGTGGTTTCCAATGGTGTGTAATTTTGATCTAGTAGGTTACTCTGATGCCGACTACGTAGGATGTTCTCTAGACAGGAAAAGCACGTCGGGTGTCGCCACATTTGTCGGACCGTGTATTATTACGTGCGGTTCGAAGAAACAAAATTCGGTTGCTCTCTCAACTGCTGAAGCCGAGTATATTGTTGCAGGACTGGTATGTACTCAACTTTTATGGCTTAAGCAACAATTACGTGATTATGGTATTGATGTAGGATGTATTCCTATTTTATGTGATAATACTAGTGCAATTATTATTTCAAAAAATCCCGAACAACATTCACGTACCAAACACATTGAAATAAGACATCATTTTATTCGAGACCATGTTGAGAAGGGGAATATAAAACTTGAATTTTGTAGTACTGAAAAACAATGGACAGACATTTTGACAAAATCATTAGCTAGAGAAGGATTTGAGACTTTACGGTTGGAAATTGGTTTAATCAGTGGTACCTAAGTTTCTATACACGTTCAATTTCCCTATGACTGACTAGTTAAGTATAGATTGTATGACTGTGTCCGTATATTGCGTTGCATGAATAATTTCGTTATCAGAATATATATTTGTTATAAATTTCTAATTGTTATTTAGAATTTTATTATTTATACAAACTTAATTCCTTATAAAATAAATATGGCCCACCATACCTTTTTTATTTCCAATTCACAAAAATCTTTCCTAAATTGCTATTCTTGGTACACAACTAAATACACTCCACATACAATTCATATTCCTAATTCTTATCTTTTACCTTCTTAATTCTATCACTTAATTTCCATACCTACCATAACTCCTATTCCTATTTGACACTTACCATAATTGTATACAACTTGCTAAGCTCCGGATATGAATGATTTGATGAATCTTATGAAGAAGGTTGATCTTGGATTACACGATGGGCGGGTCGATAACTACTTGGATCTCTATCCTCAATACTACCAAATGGCACAACAAGGGTATATCGACCCTAATGGCCCTCGACCATCTTGGGCTCAACCACACCTTTTGGTCCCTAATCAAGGGAACCAAGCCAGAAACTTTGATGGTCAAGGTGGAGGATACTTTGGTCAAGGAGGGGGGTATGACCAAGGACGAAGTTCTAGCAGGTATGGCTACCACCAGGATGATGATGACGAGTGAGAGATGTCTACCTCACCACCTCCATTTGTATGATACTCTTTTCTCCCTCTCCCTTTTTGTATAGTGAATTGCATTTAGTTTAGTCCTCACTTGCATTTGTATTATATTTCATATTGCATTCACATTAGTTAGTTCATATAGTATAACTACATTGTAATATATCTCATATAGTTAGTTACATATAGACTAGAATTTATGAATTGTCACTAATGACCAATCCTATTCTTTTCTACACTAGAAATAGTGTTTAAATCGGTTTGGGGAGGTTTGATCATAGGTGACCATAGTTTACTAGAAAACATGCATCATTTAGTGTAGTTTAGATTGCATTCATTTGTTATATATGTCATATAGAAATGCATTTAGTTAGAGCATGCATGCATTCATTCATATCATATTGCATTTGTACTTCAATTTCCATAAAACTTTAAAAAACCAAAAATATGTATTTCTTTCCATTCCTACTCCTATATGTACATTGAGGGCAATGTCCAAAATAAAGTGGGGGATGGGAATTTATATTCCAAAAACACATAAAAATTGAAAATTTTTTAAAATCACAAAAATATGTCTTTTTATTTCATTAATCATAAAAAACCATAAAAATTTGAAAATTTCAAAAACCCAAAAGCATGTTCATTTCCTTTATAGTATAGTCTTGTATATATTGTGTTTGTTCATCCTTGTTCACATTGATTGACTACGCCACATCCGAGACATGAGGATATTGAAGACCGCATCGTATGATCTTTCCAATCTCTTTTTTTTCCTCTTTATGTTAATGACTATGTGGCTTTATTTTGATTGATGCGGTATAAACAATGTGAATTTAGGATTGCATTTAGATTATTTGGCATATTAATAGTAGAATCATATGCATTAGGTTGTATAAATGTTAGTTGCATCGTGGCATATAGTTGCATTTAGGAAAATTTTTGTGAAACACAGCACCAATGGCTGGTTAAGCTGCATGTAGTGTAGTGAGGCTTGTTTGTCTGAATGGTTGTAAGGTTTTATTTGTTTTCTGAGCTTGCCGGGGTTTGAACCCCTATCCTTGTATATGAAACTTGGTTTTTTGATATAATATATATACTCACATTTCAGCTAAAAAAAAAAAATTGAGAAACCGTCTATTTGGGAAACTTGACAAGTTTATATAGGCCCTTGTAGAAACTTTTTCTTCTTAAGACTTTGCTTGTTAGAATACTTGTAAAACACCCTAGGATGTGTCATGCTAGTATCCTTTGACCCATGGATTAAGACCTAGTCAAAAGTACCTTGTGGTGTGATAACTCCTTTGCTACCGTTTATTCCAAGGTGACCCTTGAAACCATTCAACCATCATCCATGTTCTACCACATTTTTGTCATCAAAAAGGGAATGGGCACAAAAATTGTTCAAAATTTGAGTTCAAGAATTGAAATGAAACTAAAAAAGTTTGCAATTGCATGAAAAGAAAAGAGGAGCAAAAATAGACTCCTAATGCTTTAAATATAAGCACCCTCACTACAAATGGGGTGACTTTGAAAATGTTCAAAAAGAAATACAAAGAAAAGTTTAAATTGTCATGTATTGAAATGCCAAACATTAAAAGAAATGGTAAAAAGAAAGTGTTCTCAAATGTCAAAATGCCACAAGAAATTGGGGGGAAAAACAACAACAAAAGCAAACTCCCAAATGAAACTCAAGTTCTATTGATCCCTTTTCCATCGTATCCACTTTTGTGCATGGTAGAGAGGGGACGACCCTTCTTCTTGTCTAGGCAAGAATGGGAATTCCGCGATCCTCCAGTGTTTCTAACACCATAGGGAGTCTATTCTTGACAAAAGCATTTAATGATTGAGGACAAAGGTACCCTAGCTTGACACAACTTGGAGGTGATTTATTGGTGTCCTTCTAGGCTTAGTAGTTTGAAGAAACCATATCTATAATGGAATGTGTACCCTTAGATTGCTTCCCCTTTAGATAATTTCCGCCACTTAGATGAGGAAAGTGGCTATTCATTTTTGTAGATGCATCCATTACTTGTTTTGTGTGCTTTAATGCTTGGATGTGTCGCCATTTTGGCAAGACCCAACTTGCCTTATAAGAAGACATCCTACCTCATGGTTGTCTTGTTCTGAGTTGAAGGGGCGGAGTGAGACCCGCTAATTGTCTCACATCGGCTGTATTAGTAGGTTAGTTTGAATAAGGGTCCTAGTTTTTGTCACCTCTTTACTTGGGACGAGTAAAGGTTCGGTTTGGGGATATTTGATATGACTCATATTTGCGCACATTTATTCCCATAATTGAGCCTATTTTGAATACTATTATAACATTTCATAGCCATTTTATCCGTCAAATGCTTTCTATTTTGCTTTCCTATCGCCTTGTGCTTGTTTTGTTGGAAAGGAGACAATTAGGCGGAAATTCCCGTCTCTTGAGCTTATTTGGAAGGACATTGACGATCTTGGTTGAATGAGTGTGGAAGAAGAGGCAAGAAATAAAGACCAACATTGCAAGAATAAGAAGTATGTGAGAGGAAGCACTCTGAACAGCAATCCGAGCGTCCAAAGCTTCAAGACGCTCGTCCTATGCCCCAACAATCAGAGCGTCCCGACCTCCAGCCGCTCGTCCTACCCTGCCCAGAATCCGAGTGTCTTACCCTTGTGTATGAGCGGACCATTGCGTCTTCAGCAAGGATGCTCATCTATCCAAAATACTTGCATTTGCCTACTTAGAACTTAGAATTGTTAATTACTAATTTAGCTTTAGTTAACCTAATGAGGCACTACTATATATACCCCATTTGATAAAAATCAAAGGGGGCTTCCACATTAGAAAATCCTCTTAGACTAGATTAGGAGTAGATTAAATTAGATTAATCTCAATCTTTCCACAAAATTACACATTAATCTATCATTAATCATTGTTCAAGTTTTGTAGATACCTTATTTCTGCACCTCCCGCAAACCACCCGGTGATGATTAGGCCGCATGTTTGGTATATGGAATGATTTGTGACAGTTCGTAAGTTTATCGTCTAGTGATCGCTCAAACAATTGTGTCTTCCTCTTAATTGCCATCTACGTGCCGATACAGTCGTTTTGGCAGTAATTAGAGTACATTTGGAGACCAGATCAAAAAACCGTCTTCATTTTTTAATAACCGATTCAGAATGTTCCGGATGTTTCTATTCCATATTTTCCAATCTTTTAATCTTTGGTAAAATATCTCCCGTAATATTCACACAAAATATTAAGGAAACGAGATTAATCCGCTATTCCATAATAGAAAGGCGAAAATCTTTTTTCCGTAGGAGGACACCACTGAGGAAAGGACACAGCAAGTGCTGCGCCTCTTCCTCAGTCCTTTTCTGCGTATTTTTCGTATCTTTTTGAGATTCACTTCCAAAGTTTCTCCGAAAACCCTAGTTGTTTCGTGTGATTAGTATAAATAGAGACCTTCGGTCTCACATATTTCTCATGCGAGTGTCCGCCCTTCTCTTCTCCCTTTGCATTCTAGACCACGTTCTTACTTTTTGGCGTCTACGTGCTTGAACTTTCGACCACGTAAGCTCGGATCCTTCTGAGTACCAGCCTTGTTTTGCATGACCGACCAATTTGACCAACTCCACATCAATCAACATTAATCAATCTTATTCGTTTTCCTCCTAGAGGGCACTTTCGTCATACATTCGAGTTAAGCATCACTAAACGTTACCTTAGTTCATCTCGTTTCGTCAAACATGTAAGTCTGAGGGTATAAATCCTTCTTTTGTTTATTTTTCTCTATTATCGTAATTAATATTTTAAGATTTATGTCGAAAGTATTCTTAAAACCGATTTTTAAAACCTTATTTTACAACCCTTTTTACGGATTATCAGAAGACAACCGTTAAGAAAGGACGCAGCAACTGCTGCGCCTCTTCGTAGAGACGCAGCACCTGCTGCGCTCTTCGTGAGGCTGCCACAGTTCTTGCTTCCTTTCTTCTTCCTTCATCTTTTGTTCGTCCTTTTGTTTTTCGCTTTGTTATCAATTGTTCATTGTTTCATTAGCATAACAATTTTAACATAATAATTTTAACATGTAAATAATCATCATTAATTAATTCATCTTTCAAAATTCCGACTTAAATCCCTTATAATCCATATTTGCGGGTTTTCGTCATTAAAGTCAATTCGGGTTTTAGAGATTCGATTTACCCATATTGAATCTATGGAATTCATCTTTGATATATTTGCATATGTTATTTATCGTCACCATCATTAATTCATCATTAATAACTTGTTTAACCTAATTAATTTGTTTGGTTTGTTTAATTCTTTAATTAGTCTCATCTTGTAAATAATTCGTTCTAATCAGTTTCATTCATGTTTTATCGTTTTCAAGACCTCAATCACATGTAAATAATATGTTAATCACTTTCATCCGAGTCAAATACCATTAATCAGGCATTAAATTAACCAATGAACATTAAGGAGATGCGGTTCCGGCTTCACAGCCATAACTCAACCCAGGAACAGACGCAACGACTGCTGCGCCTCTTCCAAGGGACGCAGCTCTGCTGCGCCTGTTCCCGGTTGATTTATGTCCCTGAATTCCCGTTTCTGCCTTGACCTAGTTTATTAATTACGTATTTAATTAACTATTAATCGTATTATCATCCATAATCTATTCGTTAATTCATTTATTCTTTCTTTTCTAAAATTATCTGTTTTAAATGTATTTTCGACAAAAATCAATTAATCCAATGTAATTATTGTAATTTTCCTTTATTGTATTATTATTGTATTCCTTTTATTGTATTGCTTGTATGCTTTCACATGCAATTAACCTAAATTTCTACCTCGACATTAATTGTTTGTTAAATTACGTGTTAACCGACTTAGTTAATTCTCACGTGCTTGGATTAATTTATTGGATGTTGCATTGCATGCATATAAATCGACAACATATCGAGTATAGACAATTTCCCTAATCATTAGTAGAGGCCTCAATCGAGGCGGGCGGGATTAGGTGTTCGATCAAAAGAGCTTCCTAATACGTACCCTCACCCCTTACTCCAGATCTCTGTGAACATCCGTGTTCATTGGCATCCACAAGAGTCATTCTAAACATAGAATGCTAAGGGTAACGAGTGCTTAGTGTTCATGTCATTACTTTGTGTCTTGACATGACACGAGGTATTCGAACGGTTTCCTATTTTCCACAATAAATTGGTGGCGACTCCACAAATGCAAAACAAACAAAGAGGAAAAGCTTGCTTCGCTTTTCGCCCCCGTGGGCCCGCGTCCACAGTTTGGCGACTCCGCTGGGGAATAATACACTTACGTGTAGCCAAAAGGGTGAAACTTGAACAATGTTAGGGAATAGTTTGTACAAGATAATTGTCGGTTTTCATAACTCGGTCTTCCTAGATCATTTCATTCGGCCTTCCTAGTCCCAACCCAACCCATTCGACCAATCGTCCTGTCTAAACGGTCCTAATTCTTATTTAGGCCTAAGGATGGATAGCGATTGACGTCATCCATACCATGGTACTTACTTTTGTTTGTATCAAGAACTTTCACTACTTGAGGAAATGGACTAGGAATCGGCCTTACTCTTGTTTGGTACGAGCCTCTCCACAGACCTCGGGTTTGATTGTTCGGTATGGCAACCCACCCTTTAAAACCAAAACCCTTCTAAATGCACTCAACATCCCGTTATAATGCTTGTATAATGTTTGTACCATATGTGATCACCATTTCTAAACAAAACAATGACGATTTTGGTAAAATTAAAATCCCTTTTAAAATGTAAAAATTTTCGAAACATAGGCCTAATATTAGCGCAAAACCAGTCGAAACTCTGTCCAATTGTTGAGTCAAAATTCGGGCCTTAAAACCCATTTCAAAACCACACTTCGAGTCCACTCCTACAACTACAATAAAGTTGACTAGGACCAACATTTTTCAAACCTTGTCATTTCCATAAAACTCACTTGACACAAGTGGCACACTCCCACTTCACGAGTCCAAACATTTCTTTTTTCGAGTAAGTATGCTAGAATGGTCGATCGTGTTTTGATTCGTCGTCGATCTCTTATCCAGTTTCCAAGATGACTGAAACAAGCAACAAGAGCCACAACCAACCCCTGAATGGTAATGATCAAATCCTAGCCGCACTAGCTCGTCTCTAAGTCACTCAAGACCAAGTGTATGATCGCCTTGACATAATCGAGGGCTGAATATATGCCGTGGAAACGAGGATGCCTCCTCGAGAAAGTGAAGTGTCTGATGAATTTGTGAATAACTTCGGGGACGAAAACCCTCCCATAGGTATGACTACAGCTGAGAAACGACTCCAATACTTGGAGGGACAATTGATGTGTCTCAAAGGGGATGCCATTTATAGGGAAAATAATCGCAAATATGAAGCCGTGAGTTCCAAGTTGCCAACCAACTTCAACATGACAGATATCCCTAAATTCAAGGGGCATGAAAACCCTTTGAACCATATCCGTGCTTTCAAGGATTACATGTCTATCAAAGGCATTAAACCCGAGATGTTCTTAAGGATCTTTCCTTCATCTCTTGACACCATCCCAAAACAATGGTTCTATTCTCTAGAGCACAAGAAAATTGCTACCTGGGACGATGCTGCAATTAAGTTCACCAAGCAATATGCGGATAATGCTAATATCCAAGTCAACATGCGCACTTTAGAGGTTCTTACCCAAATTGACAAAGAAGGTTTCACCGACTTCCTAAGTAGGTGGAGGAAGGCTAGTACCCAACTTGTTGAACATCCAGATGAAGCTACCCTCGTGGAGAAATTCGTGGACAACCTAAATCCCATCTATGCAAGTCATTTGAGGTACCAAAACATTATGACCTTCAAAGACTTAACCGTACTAGGAAAAAGGATCGAAGATGACATCCGTAAAGGGCTCCTGTCCAAAACGGTAGGCCGTGGATATCAAGGCTCAACAAGTCGTTCTTACGGCTCTACTAGCAAAACTGATGAAGTTAACCTTCTCGAGCCATCTAAGAAGAGTACCCCACCAAGAAAATTCACAAATATTGGGGACACATATTCCAATGCTCTAAAAAGGTTGATGAAACTAGGTAAACTTCAACCCATAGGCCCTATACCCAAACCAAAAAAGAAATCCAAGTTCTGGGATGAGAATTCGTACTGCGAATACCATAGAGGTAAGGGACATGTTACAAAAAATGCTACAAACTGAAAAATGTACTTCAAGACATGATTGAAGACGGTCACCTACCAATACCGCCTGGAGGTAAGCCTAACAACACTCAGAATCCTCTTGGAATTCTAGTGATTACAAGTGAAGAATCTACCATAGATTTTTCACACCTCATTTCTCCAGTCGAAAATGAAATTCATGCAGTAGAGAATGAAGGGAACTACTCTACCATTTCCCCAACCATCACCGATTTCATTGCAAGGGAAAAAAGTGTGAATAGGCAAGTCATGGAACTAGAGAGTGTAGTGGCAACCCTACGTGATCCTAACGCAACACTTAAAGAACGTGCACCACTAGTCTTCTCTCAAAACACTACGATGCAAGAAGTAGTAGCCATGGTTGATGAACTAGTCGACCAAATTATCCAATTGGAGGCCGAAATCATAAGAATGAGGGAACTTGCTACTGTCAATGGAATATGGGCCGATGATGATGAAGATGAGTATCTCACTGAACACTACCTAGTCAAAATCAGTGAGCAAATAGTCCAAAACTGTGAAGATCAAGATGTAGACCACCTTACTCGTTCGGGATGCCCATACCAAAACACTTCTCAAAATGGTCCCATAGCGAATGGTCCAGCCAATGTGGTCACACCAAATGATAATAAAGATGACTCTACCGACCATTTGCTAAAGCAACTACAGAAGACAAAGGCTGATCTTTCAGTCTGGCAACTAGTGGCAAGCTCATTCCCACATCGCCAAGCTTTACTGCAAGCCTTGGCCAAACTAAATATGGCACATAACTCCACACCCGATGACGTAGTCAACTTGGTCTTCCAAGAATCAACAAAGCTAAGTAATCCTATTACTTTCTCGGATGAAGATTTGCCACCCTTTGGTGCTAGTCATAACTTGGCTCTTTATATCACTGTCATTTGCTTAAAGAAGAATGTGCCAATGACTTTGGTAGATGATGGCTCCGTAATCAATGTCATACCCTTGAAAACGGCATACAAATTGGGCATGAAAGAGTCGGATTGGACCTCTACCAACCAAGGTGTTCGCGCATATGATAGTACACGACGAAAGGTAGTAGGACTTGTTATCCTAACCATAGCCACATGGCCGATTGAGCGAAAGGTTAACTTCCAAATAGTGGACATTGAAGCATCCTTTAACATACTTCTGGGAAGACCTTGGATTCACGTTTCCAAAGCGGTAACATCCACCCTCCACCAGAAAATCAAAATCCCACTAAATGGTAAAGTGGTGACGATCACTTCGTCACCCATCTAGGCGATAATCAAAAAGAAATCAAGTAACCAAGTCCTTGCGGATCCAGTATATGAACATGGGGGCTTTCATAGCATAAATGTCATAGAAGTGAATTGGCACCCTTATACTTCAATCCCTACTCTAATTTAGTGGTCAAGCACATGCTCAAATCCAAGGGATACTTCCCGGGAATGCCTTTGAATACTATCCGAAGGAACACCTTTTCACCCTACAAAGAAGGCAACTCACAAAGAATGGCACTTGGACTAGGATACAAACCCACTACAGAGGAAGTTCTCGAGATGCTCGCTCAAATTCAAAACCGTAAGAATGTGGGAATCCAAATACGACCCTACCTCCCTACCCAAAATGGATACTTCATTAAGGAAGGAAGTTAAGATATCTTTCACGGATTCCCCGAACCTTGGCACTATCTCGAAAGGAAGCTACCCGGAATCGAGATCTTTCACGATTGCTACTTCATTCCTCCAGAAACGGTTCTTACCGTCAGGACACGTCAAGCACCTTGCTTAGATGAGCAAGCTGTTAGTATACTATTTGGAGAATATCGATTTGTTAGAGCCGCGCAGGATGAGATCATTACCATGATACTTCAAGACGATCACATCAACCCTACCGAGTTAATCACAGAAACCAACACCAATCAGCAGAAAGGATGGAGAAAGTCGATCAAGTGGACAAACAATCAAGGAAGACTCTTCAAGCTCACCACTGGAGAAGGAGAGATGTTCAAAGGAGAACCAGAAGACGTTGAATTCGAGTCAGAATCAGAGTCGGAGTCAGAGTCGGTGTCTAGAGAAGTTCCTAGAGAGTCTCCTCCTGTCGTCATTCCCACTCCCCTTGTTTCTCCTAGCTTAGTATCAGATAGTAACAGTAGTTTGGGAAATGTCCCAACAGCTGTCCCTTTACCGCCACTGACTGCAGATCAGATGGCTTCTTTGTTTCAACTTTTCTCAAAATTTAACATAAATAAATCAGGTTCTGCTTACTCTTCCTGTTATTTTGAATGCAATTCTGTTTACGATGATATTGAGGATGACTCAGACCTAGAATCGATCGAGATACCTCCCTACATAGCCAAAGAAATACTACAAGAGGGAGAAGGGGGGCCAGTAATAGAAAACACTGAACCCATCAACGTAGGAACCGAACTAGAACCCCAAAAACTTAGGATAGGGACGACCTTGAGCTCTACCGAAAGGGCCAGTTTCATAGACCTCCTACACGAGTTCAAAGACGTTTTTGGTTGGTCCTAGAAAGACATGCCAGGGATCAACAGGGACATCGTAGAGCATATAATCCCAATCAAACCGGGTTTCAAACCCGTGAAACAGAAGCTTCGTCGAATGAGGACAGAATGGGCTCTCAAGATCAAAGAAGAAGTCGATAAACAGTTCAAAGCCGGGTTCATCAAAGTTTCCGAGTACTCAGACTGGGTAGCTAACATAGTACCCGTACCCAAAAAGGATAGGACAATCCGTGTTGTGTTGATTTTAGAGACTTAAACAAAACGAGTCCTAAGGATGACTTTCCTCTACCACATATCGACATATTGGTGGACAACACAGCAGATCACGCATTACTATCCTTCATGGATGGATATGCAGGATATAACCAGATCAAGATGGCCATAGAAGATATGCATAAGACTGCCTTCGTCACTCAGTGGGGAACCTATTGCTATACGGTTATGCCATTTGGGCTAATCAATGCCGGAGCTACATACCAACGCCGGAGCTATACGAGAACCTATTGCTATACGGTTATGCCATTTGGGTAAACTCCTGGGATACGTTGTTAGGCAATGAGGAATAGAAATAGACCCTTATAAGATCAAAGCTCTAATCGAAATGCCGCAACCTCAAACAGAGAATGAAGTTAGAGGATTCCTAGGCAAGCTGCAATACATAAGTCGATTCATGTCGAAACTCCCCATGATCTGCGAACCTATCTTCAAGAAGTTAAAGAAAACAGATCACACCATGTGGGATGATGGCTGTCAGAAAGCTTTCGACCGAATCAAGGAAATACTAGCCAAACCACCAGTGCTCATGCCACCTCAACGAGATCAACCTCTTAGTTTATATCTCACGGTAACTGAAACGACCATGGGCGCCATGCTAGCTCAAACCGTAGGAAAAGAAGAAAGAGCTATCTACTACCTTAGTAAGAAGTTCTTGGAGTACGGGTGCAAATACACGCCACTCGAGAAGACATGCCTCGCTCTTGTGTGGGCAACGAAGAAGCTACGCCATTACATGCTTAGCTACTCCGTCAAAATATACTCCAAAATGGATCCTGTCAAATACCTCTTCGAGAAACCCGTTCTCAATGGACGCTTAGCAAGATGGATTTTAATGCTCTCAATGTTCGATCTCAAGTATGTACCTTTGAAAGTTATAAAGGGGCATGCCATTGCCGAAGTCTTCGCAGAAAATCTCATTAATGATACACAAACGATAGACACCTAGTCGTTTCCGGATGAGGATAAACTCCAAACCGATGCAGACTCCTCGGACCTTTATTTTGATGGAGCATCAAACTTAAGAGGATTTGGAATAGGAGTGTTGCTCATTTCTCCTGAAGGCGAGCATACACCAATATCTGTCAAACTCGACTTCGAGGTGACAAATAACGCTGCAGAATACGAGGCTTGTCTCATTGGATTACAAGAAGCAGTAGGTTTAAGCATCAAGAATCTTCGAGTGCATGGGGATTCATCTTTGATCATCAACCAAATTACGGGATCTTGGAAAATCCGAAGTGAAAGCATAGAACCTTATCAAGCCAGAATAGACCAAATTGCCCAATTCTTCGTTCAAGTAACCTACCTACACCTACCTCGAAAGGAGAATCAATATGCAGATGCTCTTGCAAAACTTGCATCTTTGATTAATATGCCGGATAATATGGTAGAAATGCCTTTATGCATCGAACGACGGTCAGAACCGGCTTATGTGCACCAAATCACCGATGAAGAGGAAATCACAGAGGAACCTTGGTTCAAAGCGATCCTAAACTTCAAACTCAATGACACCTATCCACCGGATATGGACAAAAGGGGACAACGCGCTATACTCTTACTAGCTTCCCAATACGTTCTCATGCAAGGAGACTTATACAAAAGAACACCTCTTGGTGTAATCCTACGTTGTCTTGATCATTCACAGGCACGGAAAGTGATGGAAGAAGTTCATGATGGAGAATGTGGCCCTCACATGAGTGGTCCCATGATGGCAAAGAAAATCACACGTTTGGGGTATTATTGGACCACAATGGAATCCGATTGCATCAAATATGTAAGACATTGCCACAACTGCCAAATCTTCGGGAATGTGCAACATGTTCCTCCTTCATTGCTTTACACCATGACATCTCCCTGGCCATTTTACGCTTGGGGAATTGACATCATCGGCAAGATCACTCTAGCCGGAACATGAGGACACTATTTTATCCTAGTAGCAATCGATTATTTCACCAAGTGGGTAGAAGCGGCTTCCTACACGAGTCTTACGGCCAAGAACGTGGCAAAGTTCATACAAGCCAACATCATCTGTCGATATGGTTGCCCACATGAGATCATTTGTGACAATGGATCACATTTCCAAGCTGAGACTGAGCAATTGCTAGCCAAGTACAAAATCAAGCATCACCACTCCTCGCCATATAAACCACAAACTAATGGCGCCGTAGAGGCGACAAACAAAAACGTTGTCACAATTCTCAAGAAAATGATTGACAACTATCGAGATTGGCCAAGCAAGATACCTTTTGCTTTATGGGGATACTGTACATCTGTTAGGATGCCCACTGGGGCCACCCCTTTCTATCTGACCTACGGCATAGAAGCTGTACAACCAGTCGAGCTAGAATACCATCCTTGCGTATTTTACTCGAAAGTCAAATCCCAGAAGCCGATTGGAAGAGGGATAGATATAAAGAACTCATCCTCCTGGATGAACGAAGATTGCGTGTATTACATAATGTGCAAACATATCAGGCACGTATCAAACGAGCCTTCAACAAAAGGGTTAAGCAAAGTAACATCAAAGAAGGAGACTTGGTCCTCAAATCAATTAGAGCTCTTTTACCTGTCGATCCACGAGGAAAATTCAAACCCAATTGGGCCGGACCATTTCTAGTCAAGTCCATACTTCCAGGGGGTGCGGTTAGGATCACAGACTTAGATGGGAATGAATTTGCCAACCCGACAAACCTCGACCAACTGAAACGTTACTATGCCTAGAATAGGAGTAAAAACGCGCCTCGCATAACCTCACGTGTCGCTCCTGTGGAACGAAATAAACGGCCCCTGGCCAAGCTAAATAAAGCTAATGTCACCTGCTCTTGCATTTTGGCAATTTGTCATCCTCATATCATCAAATAAACTGAAATGCATTTTAGGAGTAAGTGAAAGCTCATGCTTATTTTCTAAGTTCATTACAAGCTCTTGCTTAGAACAATTATTTCTTTTACATTTACTTGAACTACGCGCAAGGGTTTGATTTCATATTTTAAATGAATACGTAGGCAATCCTTCACAGGATACAACCCATTAATTATTTTAAATGTAAATAGAAGGACTTTTGCAAATGCATTTGGAATTCGACAAGAATAATGATAGAAAATCGTAACAGTTTCATAACCAATCAACCTCTTTTATTCCATGCTTTTTAAATAATAATATGCCACTTAATATAAAAAATAAAAATAGGCTAGGATTCTAAAAACACCACCTTCTTATTACAATAATAATAATAATAAATAATAATAAAGACTTAGGCTATTCTTCCATTTTCCCTTTGCCTTTGTCATTTTTATCATATTTCTTATCCCGACCTCGAGCCGGACGTTCTTGCGCCACTTCAGACCTAATCACCATTGGTCTCTCTCGTGGTCTAGCCTTGCCATTCTTGTCAACCACCATCTCTACGGCAGGAGAAGTCTTCGGGTTCTTCGAAGGATGAACAACTCGAAACCCGGCTTCTTCCTCTCCCTCAGTCAGATGCTTCTCTTTCTCCTTTTCTACATCACGAACCTTGTAGTCAACACGCTCGCGTTTCTTCAATCTGTCGCGCTCCTCCGGAGTAGTAGCTTTCCTCCACCGCAGATAGGAATCCGACACCCATAGAGCACTAACAGAAGAGTTCAAGAACCACATATTTCTTTGAGCCCATTTGATGGCCCATTCTCTTCGACTCTCAGTAGTAAGCGCCACGACAGTGTCAAGCTTCGGAATCATCTGCTTCAATCCAACCTGCTTCATCCTCTCCGGGAAGATGCATATCATAAACTCCAAGCCAGGAATGCGCACAGACCGGGTAGGATCCAAGGATGATACTCCAGTGACAGATTTGATATGCCACCATGGTACGATCCATCTAATAAAGGAGCCATCATCACTCTTTAATTTGTTTTCCCAATAGTTGCAGACTCGAGTGAAGTCAACCATGTAGAGCCTGGTCCTCATCGCGATTGAGCGAGCATGATAAGCAGGAACATTAACTGGGGTTCGATCAATCGAAGACGCTCCATAAGGCAGACCTACCAAAAGCAGGTATTAGACGAAAAAGAAAAACAAAAAAAAAACGAAAAAAAAAAAGCGAAAACAAAAAAAGGAGGATTTTTTTTTATTCTTTTACCTGCAAAATAATGGGACATCCCAGATAAGGAAGGTCACGGTTGGCTTTCCTGTTATCTAACCCCAACATGATCTCTCCTAGACACAGGCAAGCTGGGCTCCTACGCAGCTCCATTTGCTCAATCAGGCTCAAATAACGAGGATCACCTCTCAAATCCTCATCCACATGCCCTTGAAGGACATATACATTTAGAAGGCAAAACCTGAATGCCCTTCGCCATAGTGGGTTCTGCCCTATTGATGAATCGATCAATGAAGTCCAACATTCGCACTCCCTTTGAGGTCACAAGACGGTCCACCTCAGCTATTGTCAACCCAAGCAAATCCCTAACCTTGTTTTTATATCCTTGATAAGTAGAGGGAATAACAGGCAAGTGTTCCGGGTCCCAACCACCAATCGAAGTAATTTCTTCGGGAAATGGGGAAATGTGGCCTCCGGGGAAGGCAAATACGTGATAATTCGTGTCCCAATAATCAAGACAAGCATCTAGGAATGGTTTGACCACCTTGATCAACTTGAAGATTAAAAGTGATCCAAAATTATAAGCACCCATGTCGTGTTTCTCCACATTGGAGAACTCATTTGTCCATTCTTTTAGACGAATTTCGTGGGTATTCATGATGTATGCTTATTTTGAGAGCTTTATGTAATAAAATGAAGGAAAGACGGAAGAATTATGTGAATAAAACCTCCCTCAACGTCTCTATTTATACTAAAAGCTGTTTCCTAAAATCCGTCAGGACGGATACACTGGGGAACTGGCGCAGCACTTGCTGCGCCTCTTCAAAGGGACGCAGCTCTTGCCGCGCCTCTTCCTCAGCCTTCTTTCTGTGTTTTTCCCTGTTGGATCTTTCCTAATTCCTCAAATAATAATTTCCTATTCATACGAGTTATTATTTTGGTAAATCCGTCAAATTGCCATGTTTCTTGTTTTCTAATTCCACGGGCACGCATTTCGAGGCGATATCGACATTTTTGTCATCTTAGCACGCTTATCCATTTCCTTTTTTAATTTTATTTTAGGGAATCATTTCACCAATTCAATTTATTCATTGTCAAACTTATACATTTCTTTTTAATTTACTTTTTGGGGAATCATTTCACTCCCGTTCCACATTACATTTCAAACTTATATGTTTCTATTTTTTCCTTTTTTTAGGGGGTAGCCCTCTCTACCGTCCGGTCATTTTCGGCAATTTTTTTGCATTTTTTGTTTTGCGCTAATTTAGGCCATGTGTACAAATGTATGTTTTATGTGTAAATTTCGGCAGCATGATGGCATAAACCGTTATTTACCAAACCTGTTCAAAGCTAACCTGCAGGTACAAACAAAGAAACCCAGCGGCAAAGGCACTCAGGCCATCATATATACAACCAAGAGAGGATATGTACACCAAACTGGGGGCTTGAGCCCCAAAACAAAATCCGAATGTCTAGAATGTAGGTCCTAAAAATGTACAAAATGTGCAAAATACAGCCGAAGACAAAAAAAACAACAAGCAAACTACTGCTGGTTGCCGCCTAGCTCAGCAACTCTCGCCTCGAGAGCAGCATCCGCGGCATCACGGACCTCGAGCTCCTTCAACAGGCAAGCTGTTTCCTCCCGAGACTGGGCAAGCTCTCGCTCCAGCTCACGCTCCCTCTGCAAACGATAAGAATTGGCTCATGTCTTCATTTCAAACAATAAGGAAAGTTAGAAAATTCAAAAATAAAGTAAATGGAAGGTTCATACCAGACGTCCTCGACCGCCAACAAGTGCCTCGTCGGCAGTAGCTCGCAGCTGGTTTGCTACCCTCCACAAAGCCACGAACCGGGATGGCGCAACCAGCATTTCGAAAGAAGAGATTCTTAAACGATTGGACAAACTCAAGCAATTGTGTTCTTACACAAAATTATACAAGTTAGGAGACTCACCCTCCGAATCAGATGCTGCCACTCGTTTATACCAGCATCTCTCATCGCCGCATCAAAGTCGCGAAGCTCGGAGATCGTCGTCATCCCCGTCGCGTCAATGTACTCAAGGGTCTCGGGGTACTCTGGGCTCTATGCCCGCCGCTTCGACCTCCTGCAAAGTCAAATGATTTCCATTAACCGATGATCATTCATCCTGTTTTCAAAATGATCAAAGTAAGAATAAAACACTTACCGCGACTGGCCAATACGCCAGCCTCCCGTAGAGGAACGCTGAGTAGTCCTCGCCAAGAAGAAGGAAGGCGTCACCACCAACGCCTGCCAAGTCAGCCTCCCTCTCAGCATCGGAAGGTCCCTGAAAATCGTCTGAGGAGGATCGATGGGAACCGTCAAGACATCCCGAGAGAACTGACGAGCCAAACGCTCGCCCAAGTACCACACATGACCCATCGACGTCCAAAGCAGCAACCGACTCGAGCTCCTAGGTCGAAGGACCTCAGCCACAAAGGGAGGAGCGCCGGCGTAGTCCACACAAGGCCTGGGCACCCACTAGGAAAATCAAACGAAGGGTCATTCTTATGATCATTTCTAAAAAGTAAAGAAGAAAGACAAACAACGCAAGGTGAAATAATCACGCCGTCCAACTGAAGAGCGTTCACCTCCCGTCGACAGACGTCGTGGAAGGAACGCCGGCTCCTCGTACGGCACATCACCCAATCCCTCACAACGGGATAGGCCCTCTCCACCGGCTCCGTCCTCTTGGGCGCGAGGCTCGGAAAATAGGAGTACACCCACGCCTGTAAAACAGGATAGTCAACAACGATCTTTCGTGATTCGATAGGAAAAGGAAATAATCTTTCATGAAATGAAATGAAGGTTTATACCTCTAACAACAGTCCAGGGCCAACAGCGGCAGGAGAAGTCCCCATCTCCATCAACTCCGGACGAACCATGGACCTCATAAAGGTAATGAGGATCGCAAAACTAGCAGATTGACATTTATTCTTCCCCCGGACCCGTATTTCCAAGCCAACTACAAACTGTCGCCATATTTTTACCAAGACATTTCTTGTCACAACGAGCGAATATTCTCTGATAGGTGTTTCGACACACCCTTATTATGTTCCCCCAGCGAGAATTCACGACAGACAATCGTCCCTCTCGAGATATGTAGATCAGTTCCCGATTATGTTCCCCCAGCGAGAGTTCACGGACAGGCAATCGTCCCTCTTGAGACATGGAGATCAACATTGACCCCAAGCTCTTCCGAAGTTTTTTTGAAGCCGGCCCAAGTAGATTTCTCCTAGCAATTCCTGACTACGTCCTACTGCCTCCTCCTAACATCGCGTTTTGTTTCCCCTGGAGTTTTAAGGAATTTCAGGTATGGTTTCTTCTTATCGATGACGAGCCTCCTTAGGTAGTCTAATGGACTTTAAACGACCCTCCCCGATAGTCGACAAACTCTAGAATGTTCCCGACGACAGGTCCTTGGCTCAGACCCCTTGAGCCGCCTCACGTCGCCATAGTCGTCAGGTTGTAATCTTCGATTGACCTAATGGCTATACTTTGACTTTCTCCTTGTCCAAGCCTCTGTCAAAGTCGGGGCTCTATAGATACCTCAATTCTGCACCTCCCGCAAATCACCCGGTGATGATTGGGCCGCATGTTTGGTATACGGAATAATTTGTAACAGTTCATAAGTTTATCGTGAAGTGATCGCTCAAACACTTGTGTCTACCTCTTAATTGTCATCTACGTGCCGATACGTTCATTTTGGCAGTAATTAGAGTACATTTGGAGTTTGGGTCAAAAAACCGTCTTCATTTTCTAATAACCGAGTCAGAATGTTCCGGATGTTTCTATTCCATATTTTCCAATCTTTTGATCTTTGGTAAAATATCTCCCGTAATATTCACACAAAATGTTAAGGAAACGAGATTAATCCGCTATTCCATAATAGAAACGCGAAAATCTTTCTTCCACAGGAGGAAACCACTGATGAAAGGACCCAGCAAGTGATGCGCCTCTTCCAAGGGACGCAATGCCTGCTGCGTATTTTTCGTATCTTTTCGAGATTCACTTCCAAAGTTTCTCCGAAAACCCTTGTTCTTTCTTGTGATTAGTATAAATAGAGACCTTCAGTCTCATATATTTCTCACGCGAGTGTCCGCCCTTCTCTTCTCTCTTTGCATTCTAGACCACGTTCTTACTTTTTGGCGTCTACGTGCTTGAACTTTCGACCACATAAGCTCGGATCCTTCTGAGTACCAGCCTCGTTTTGCACGACCGACCAATTTGACCAACTCCACATCAATCAACATTAATCAATCTTATTCGTTTTCCTCCTAGAGGGCACTTTCGTCGTACATTCAAGTTGAGCATCACTAAACGTTAACTTAGTTCATCTCGCTTCGTCAAACATGTAAGTCTGAGGGTGTAAATCCTTCTTTTGTATATTGTTCTCTATTATCGTAATTAATATTGTAAGATTTATGTCGAAAGTATTCTTAAAACCGATTTGTAAAACCTTATTTTAAAACCCCTTTTACGGATTATCAGAAAACAACCGTCGAGAAAGGACGCAAAGAATCGCTGCGCCTCTTGAAGGGACGCAGCACTTTTTCCGCGCCTTTTAAATGAGGGCCGCCGATTCTCGCTTCCTTTCTTCTTCCTTCGTCTTTTGTCCGTCCTTTTGTTTTTCGCTTTGTTATCAATTGTTCATTGTTTCATTAGCATAACAATTTGAATATAATAATTTTAACATGTAAATAATCATCATTAATTAATTCATCTTTCAAAATCCCGACTTAAATCCCTTATAATCCATATTTGCCGGTTTTCGTCATTAAAGTCAATTCGGGTTTTAGAGATTCGATTTACCCATATTGAATCTCTGGAATTCATCTTTGATATATTTGCATCTGTTATTTATCGTCACCATTATTAATTCATCATTAATTACTTGTTTAACCTAATTAATTTGTTTGGTTTGTTTAATTCTTTAATTAGTCTCATCTTGTAAATAATTCGTTCTAATCAGTTTCATTCATGTTTTAACGTTTTCATGACCTCAATCACATGTAAATAATATGTTAATCACTTTCATCCGAGTCAAATACCATTAATCAAGCATTAAATTCACCAATGAACATTAACGAGATGCGGTTCCGGCTTCACAGCAAAAAACTCAACCCAGGAACTGACGCAGCTGAGCTGCGCCTCTTCCCGGTTGATTTATGTCCTTGAATTCCCGTTTCTGCCTTAACCTAGTTTATTAATTACGTATTTAATTAACTATTAATTGTATTATCATCCATAATCTGTTCATTTATTCTTTATTTTCTAAAATTATCCGTTTTAAAAGTATTTTCGCCATAAATGAATTAATCCAATGTAATTATTGTAATTTTCCTTTGTTGTATTAATATTGTATTTCTTTTATTTTATTGCTTATATGCTTTCACATGCAATTAACCTAAATTTCTACCTCGACATTAATTGTATGTTAAATTACGTGTTAACCGACTTAGTTAATTCTCACATGCTAGGATTAATTTATTGGATGTTGCATTGCATGCATATAAATCGACAACATATCGAGTATAGACAATTTCCCTAATCATTAGTAGAGGCCGCTATCGAGGCGGGCGGGATTAGGTGTTCGATCAAAAGAGCTTCCTAATACGTACCCTCACCACTAAATCCAGATCTCTGTGAACATCCGTGTTCATTGGCATCCACGAGAGTCATTCTAGACATAGAATGCTAAAGGTAACGAGTTCTTAGTGTTCATGTCATTACTTTGTGTCTTGACATGACACGAGGTATTTGAACGGTTTCCAATTTTCCACAATAAATTGGTGGCGACTCCACAAATGCAATACAAACAAGGAGGAAAAGCTTGCGTCGCTTTTCGCCCCCGTGGGCCCGCGTCCACAAGTTTATTATTATTGGGTAATTGAAGATTATTGGGTTATTATTGGATAATTGACAACTCTTCATCAATCAATCAAGTTCTCTTCTTTTATTTTTTGCTTTATTATTTGGATCATCTTATGTTTGGTATAATTCCTTTACTCTTCACTCTTTATTGTTTATTTCCTTAAGCTCTTATCATGTTTATACTTGTTGTAATGATTGACACCATTAATGACATGTTTTCCATGATAATGAGTGAGTAATTTCCTTTAGTTAGGATTAATGGGTAATTAAGGGAAACAAACATGGGGATTAATCATGCTTAATTTAATATGTTCTCATAATTAATTTGCTTGTTTGTTGTAATGTCAACCTATGCACATGTTATGTTTGATGAAATTCTAAGCCTATGAATCCTTGCATTTACAACCATCTCTTATCTATTCAACTTGACTTGTAAAATATAAACCAACTCGAGTCATGTTAGACCATGCATAGAAGTGATTAGGAGGAAAGTAAGTTGACTTGTAGGTGTTGTACAACCTAATCGATTCAGCTCCGGGACCCAACTCTTCCTAAGAACCATAAGACATAAACCAACTCGGCTCCTTAACAACATAAATTGCTTGCAACTTTGTGAACATGTTTGTATGATCAACTCCTATGAATCCCCTATGAACCCATGACATCCTAGCGCTTTTAATCAATTGTTTACATCCTTCCTTTTATTGCTTGTTTTACCTTATTGTTTGCATTAGTCTAGACACAACTACAAACCCAAAAAAATCGTGACACTTGCATAAATTGAGATAGATAGACTTAGAACCCAAAGCACACCGTCCCATGGATCGACCTCGACTTACCACTAACTAGTTGTTTGTTGAGAATATAAATGTGTTTGATTGGGAGACCCGACAACATCACTCTCTATCAGGAGCGTAAATCACTGAAATAGTATTTCTTGGCTCATGCCTTTTCATAATCTCTCTTTTTTTTCTTTTCACATTATTTTTCACAACATTTTTTTCTTTTCATTCATATTTTTCCATTCCCTTCAACATTTCCACCAGTCTTCTCAAACCAGATATGTAACCATATTGCAATGAAACATTCCCAACAGCTACTATTACTAGCTCGGCTTGGGTAGGCAAAATTATAGATTGTAGCTATATAGGACAAAATGGGCAATTTGGCTATGTGGAGCTCATGGTTAGAATAAAATAAAGGAAACTGCCTCTCCTACATGTGTCACCGACCACAGACCGAATGCATACAGGTATCAAGCAGACTGAATTCATGTTTATGCAAATTGATGTTACATGCCTTATAGAGAGTATTACTCACATCCTATATGAAACTGGTCATGGATGTCACCAATTTATGAAGCTCTAACCTTAGAATGTAAATGTAGCTTGCCAATATATGAGTCAAGTCTATTCGTTCAGATAAGAGTGAAACAAAAACTCGTAGGTTATGCACATTAAAATGCCAACAGAATGTCAAGAATATGCAAGGTAAGGGTTAAGGGACTCAAAGTAACGTAGAAGTTCAACGTTCCCACTCAACCTAATTGCAGTAATAAACGTGAAATTTTAAATTGTTACGGTTTTTTGAAATAGAACAACAATGCATGCGAAAATAAATAAACGTGCAAACTGAAATGCAACAAAACATGCAGACACAGATATGGATGCATACCTCCCGAAACGAAACTTTACAATGTCCTCATTGTACCAAAAACAGGGAAAGAAATGCAAACTAAAGAGAAAAGTAGAATGGGAGTCGGAAAACTTACAAGACAACGTAAAGGAGGGACCTCCCAAACCGACCATGAACATGGGCGGTCATATATATCCTCGTAGCATCGCAGGAGGCGAGAAAGTGTAACAGAACTCGATCGAGAAGGGTGGAGATGTTCGATCGAGTAGATAAGCTGCCAGAAGTGCTCGATCGAGGAGATGGGGTACTCGATCGAGAAGTGTGGATTTCCAGGGATTCGATCGAGAGCAGAATATGTTCGATCTAGTAGAAATTCCAGCAAAAGTGTTCGATCGAGTGAGAAAACCACTCGATCGAGCCAATCACCTGCAAAATCACACAAAAGGAGTACAGGACTAACACGAGTGTCACAAGTTCAACGTTTAGAGTTTAAATACACAACATAAAATAAAATAACAAGTTCAAACGAAAGTACAACAAAATAGTCCGGGTTGCCTCCCGGATAACGCAGGTTTAAGAGGTCCCACACGACCTTTCTGGCTTCAATTAGTTGGCTCATAAGGATTATCGAAGTACATGACTTCAACTCGGATATCTGCATCATTTGCTTCATGGTAATGCTTCACATATTGTCCATTTACCATGAACCTATTGCCCTTGGAACTTTCTAACTCGACGGACCCAAACTTAGTGACAGCTGTCACTGTAAAATGGCCACTCCACCTGCACTTCAGCTTGCCAGGAAATAAGCGCAGTCGGGCATTAAACAGCAACACCTTCTTCCCGACATGAAATTCTCGAGGTATGATCCGTTTGTCGTGCCATCTGTTCGTCTTCTTTTTGTAGATGCGTGAGCTATCATAGGCATTTAGCTTAAACTCCTCCAGTTCATCTAGCTGTAATAAACGGTTCTGACCACAAAACATAGGTTCAAAGTTAAGTTCACGAATAGCCCACCAAGCCTTACACTCTAACTCAACAGGTAAATGACAGGACTTCCCATGAACCAGCTGATATGGCGATGCACCAATCGGTGTTTTAAAGGCAGTCCGATAAGCCCATAATGTGTCTTCCAGTTTAAGACTCCAATCTTTCCGTGATTTAGAAACTACCTTAGCTAAAATCTCTTTAATCTCTCGATTCGATACCTAGACTTTCCCACTAGTTTGGAGATGACACCCCAAACCGCGTCGGTGTTGGACATCAACCTTAGACAAAATAGAAGTTAATTTCTTTTCTTTAAAATGCATTCCCCATCACTAATAACGACCCTAGAGACACCAAATCGGGGAAAGATAATCTTTTTGAACATTTTAATCAAGGTTTGGCATCACAATTTGGTGAAGCAATCGCCTCCACCCACTTAGACACATAATCTATAGCTACCAAGATATACCTGTTATCGTTGCTAGACGGGAAGGGTCCTTGGAAATCAATGCCCCAGACATCAAAAACCTCAACCTCTAGGATACCATTTTGTGGCATCTCATGTCTCTTAGAAATATTCCCAGAGCGTTGGCAAGCATCCCAAGCTGAAACAAACATTTTAGCATGAGCAGACAAAGTAGGCTAGTAAAAACAAGACTGAAGAACCTTAGCCACGGTGCGCGATGGACCGTGGTTGTAACACCCCCATACTCCAAGTGCCTTACCAGGACCACTTAAGGCATGGAAGTTCTACCATCTCGGTTTTCCGAGGCAATGATAATCATAAGACAATAACGAAACATACTTAAAAGTAAATAATGTTTAAAGTGATTACATACCAACTCCAAAACTGATAAAAAGAAATACAAGACTCTCAGACGGTCTACTGCTAAAACTATCAAAGCTATAAAACATCGTCTGACACAGCGAAAGACTTCTAACTGCCACGTGATGAATCATCCCATCTATCCCATACACGTCATATCATACCTGCTCAATAACTGCTCACCACCCCCAAATGGATCACAACAGTTTTTAAAACATTAAACAGGGTCAGTATTAATCACACAATTTATATAACCAACAACACAGTAAACAAGAAGCTCAAACGGTGACACACATAATCACACCCACTCCAATCAATCTCTGTCCCCGACTGTCCACTGGACCAGCCCTGCCAATGGGGGACCGCAGCCATTCCCACCTAAGCCCCGCTCATCATACCGAGCGATAACCCTGTCCTATTAATGTGCACATCCCCTCCCGTGGCGGGTTCCACGGAGGGCGAAACTAGGGCGTGAAGCCACTCTCGCAAGTGACTCCACTCAGCCGAGAACGCATCTCGAGAACCAGAGACAAACAATCACAACTATCAAATAACAATCAATGAACAACCGTCTCAATACGAATACGATAACAATCAACAATCACACAACACCAACAATGCATTATGGGACTAATACTAAGTAGGGAAACCCTACCTGGAAAGCAACACAATCAGACGGTCTCACAGCTTATATCAAAAGGCTTCTTCTACGAATCCTCCTCCTAACATACAAACATATAATCACAACCAATCACAAAATACAACAAAACCCCCAAATCCCAATATTAGGGTTTAACCAACAATGCGATTGATGCGAAGAACGTAGTTTGATTTCTCTTTTGAAAGTAATTAGGTTGTAAAAGTGTTTAAAGAAAAGTGACGGAAGTAATTATATACTTAATCGCATTATTAACAAAACCCGAGAAATTATCCCCGGTAAACCGGCTACTCGATCGAGTAGCTTAGGTACTCGATCGAGTATCAACGTTACTCGATCGAGTACCCAACAGGTCAAAAACTATTTTAAAAACGCAACTCACCCTTACTCGACAGAGTAAGGCCTACTCGATAGAGTACCCAGAGACTCATAAAACCTTAGTATTACAGTCTTCCCTCCTTAAATAGAACTTCATCCCCGAAGTTCAACCCATACCTAAAAACAACCATACTAACTCGACCAAGACACAACAATATACTAAGAACTCAAGAACTCGACCAAACATAAAACATGAACTCTTAACACCCACTCCACCAATTATGTTTACTTCCACAACATGACTCACGATATCGTATCTACCACATATATATCTCTCACGACACCAACTCCATACATAACCAACTACCATCCTCTAACGCTGCTAGCTCCATAATATCATCCACTATCAAATCCAATATCAAGACACTCATAGATATCAAACGGAATGTTACATTCTACCACTCTTAAAAGGAACTTCGTCCTCGAAGTTTACTCACACTCATAACCTCATCATCCAACTGTCAACACTAGTGAAATATTCTCACACTCCTAAACATCACACTACTACAAGATCGACCATGGCCTTTTAACAACATCAACCACAAAATATTCAACTTCCTTGTTTATGCTACACCAACACTCTACTGCGAATATACCACCATATGCACAACCATCAAAATATCTTTTATCGCATCCTACTCCTCTTAAGATAAATGTTACGTCCTCGTAACTCACTAATACTAAATCCGAGCTATATCGTCTCATTATCCTCATCACCACCGCATGTCAAAGATAACCACCTATAATCTAAACACTCGCCATGCATATATCAAAGGCTCTCTTACTTAAACATTTCTCATACCTCTACTCATTCGGCACACCACCTAACCTATAACATAAAACTCGTAGCAAAATCATCATACTAACTCTCCATTATTACTGCAAAACAACATACCTCTCTATGTAAAGCACCTATCTCCCAAAAGCATAACTCACGATCCACACTCGGTACGTATACTCACACTAGATCCTCAAGTTCTTTCTTTCATTACCGCAAAACTCATACACAACTTAACATGACACTAATTCCCCTAACACCCTACACTCACTGTCTCAACAAAGGATTATGAACCACCTGCATCTCTCAGGTCATTACCACACATGTTTTACAAATCACTTGACATTACCATATCCCATAAATCCTTATCTAGAACAAGATCAAAATTACTGTAACAACCTCTCACAACCGTGTCTCATCAACAGAATATCACTATACCATGACAACAACGAAAACATATACAACTCTATTTCATATCATACTCTACCCTGATTCCCAAACTTAACTGGTAAGAAACATCAATAACAAAACAACTGTCTATCTGTACAAACTGAAACTCACAGGAAGCAACATCAAACAAAACAACAATCTATATATGACTGGTATGTACTTTTGAAAACTCGTATCATAATCATCCCGCTTACTCCACCAAAACCGGTGACGGCATCGCAACACCGCCACCAACAGCCACACCGCAGTGCGAAAATACCCGCATCACAACACTATGTACCGTGCCCGGATCACCACCCGAGGCACAACAACCACGTCGATAGACATCACGACTGCATACAATTCCCATAAACACTGACTCAGAATAACTTCTCAGACAAGAAAAAAAACTTACTCAAATCCACTTTACTAAATCACAACGCAACATATTTTATGAATTAAACAGATAATAACCTCATGAATATCATCCCCTTACCATATCACAGATTGACATGTATCATGAATACATAGAAGTATAACCAGTCATGTCAGACCACTCAATTTATTACCTTTTTAATCATCATTCAATTAGATTAGCGTACACAACATGCGTTCCAGAACATTCAACTAACAACTTTATGATAACCACACCATATCACGTCTTGTGCGGTCAAAACCTCACACAAACATTTTTATATATATATATATATATATATATCACAGACCCGTAATCACATACAACCAGTCAATCCTGATCACGTAAGTTACCACCTGATAAAAGTTACCCCTCACCCGAGCTTAACTCGTATACCCCTCATAACATATTCTCCCATTCGCATATCCATCACCCCCCCTGCCAATTGTAACCATACCATTAATACTCAACTACTAACAACCGCGTCATATAACCACATCTTATACTTTCTCACAACCAAACATATCAATCTGGTCTCTACAAAATCAACCTCATTAGAATTGCTAACTTTCTAATATACCACCACCCTTAACTACTAGTCACAAACCATAACACTACCGCTGTCCGGACATCAAACCTCTTACACTCATCTCTAAATATCGCGATTTCTTTTTATCTTTGGTTAACATCCCAAACAACAAACAGCGAATCCATCAACACAATTACCTCAACATTCTTCCCAATACTATCCTTAATTGTATCATCATCTAACTCTCCACCAAAATATCGTATCGTGCAAATACCCCACCAACTTCATACTCCCTTAATTCCTCGAAACTCATGATTAATCATGTTGTCCTGAAATTCCTATATAACCCTTAACTAATATCCTCATGATAATATCATAAATCTCGACGATTCCTTACTTCTATATCACATAACTCTGGTCAACATTTTTCTGAGCTTACTTTTATCCTTCTTTTCTCTTTACACTCAACAATACCAATTAATAGTCCAACTCCTTATTCCTTCTAGGTAACTCTTTAGTAATCCAGTTACCCTTTCGTTGCTCCAAAACTCAAATTCCATTATTTTATACCGATATCATCTCACTCTTTCTTACCATGGATCTTCTCTTATTATGCTATCACTCACACTTGCCACTAATCTATCCATAAAATCAACATTCACTGTCCAAACAATTGCATCTCCTTTGTACCTCTCTAGAAATCAGAATTCATTTCATACCGTTAATTACCCAAGGAAATCACACAGTACTTTCATCTCTTAATAAACCAAATCTCCCAAACTCACTCACTATCTACAAATCCACCTCGCGACATGTCTCCACAAAGTTCACTATATATTACTCTTCTCAACCCCTTTAAACGAACTTTCACTATGCATCCTCCTAACCCACACGACTCCTAACCATCTTCCTCCATAATTCTTTACACATCTCAAGTTGCCATTATCCACATCCTTACTCTCAATCCATTCATTCTCACGTTCCTTAGACTCACATCATCCCTTGCCCATATTCACTTGCATTTACGTTACTCAACACAAATCATATCACTCATCTCATCTCAGAGAACATGCTCTATGTCTCAATTAAGCCATAACGATCCTCCTTTTCTTTTTCCACTATCTATCACAACCACATATAACTCATATCCTCCCACCGAACTCATACTCACCACAGGTGCCAGTCCTTACATCACAATATTGGGTAACTTACCCATCAAGACCAACATACATGTAAAACAATTCATAAAGAAGTAAAATAACACTTTTGAACTAAACATGATATGCAACAAAGTCTAAAGATAAGCATATGACCCAAAATAGGGGTCACTAGATCGAGTACAGGCCACTCGATCGAGTAAGGGACTTACTCGATCAAGTAGGTGAAGGTCAGAAGCACGTAAAATAAATTTTACCAGGGTTACTCGATCGAGTACCCTACGCATTTCTCAGCACTGTCCAGTTTTCATAAAACGGTCATAACTCACTCATTTCTTGTTCGTTTTGGACGTGTGACCTATCGTTAGAATCGTAACACAACAAGCTATCACCTCCAATTGGAATCACATTAAAATCATTTATAAATCTCAAGTTATAACAGTTTAAAGACGACCTCTTTATAATCGAAAAACACAACTACTTGATTTTTACTTCCAAAGGACTTAAACAACAACAAGGTAGACAAAAACAACTCAGTACTCATAAAACCAGTACTGCTAATAACATGTTACTATCTTCAAAATTCAAGCAACAACATCCATCATGCACATATATTATTAAACTCATTAATCATGTACAAACCGCATGCTTTAATTTTATGACTTTTCGTAAAACAAATCATACTCATACAATTACAAATCCTATTTCCATGTTACTAACACAACAATATTACAACTCCATTTCGTCATCTAAACATATTCATATTCACAAAATCCATATTCTCATGTAATTGACACTCCATCTTTTCCAATCAATTCATCTATTTCAACCACATTCTTCATTTACAAGTGCATATGATACCACAGTAGACAATTATATGAACTTATTATCTAACTTTACGCAAACCGAATTATGTAAAATCATATCAAATCCCCTACTCATAAGTTACTAGTATATACACATTATAAACCACTCATCCTGCAACATCATTATTCATCACATATTATCACATATGAACTACTTCCTTTTTCCACCACATCATTCGTCATTCTCACATACCTTTCCAACTATTCCAATCAACATGGTAAACCAACTATCATCCAACATGCTTTCAACCAACAATATACAAAATCACACTTATTCATGCCACACATCACTATATTGGTACACAATTCACAAAATAAACACATAGCGATCCCGACTCATATCCCATGGTGACCGGTTCAAAATTGTAGGGCGAGTTCGCGACTTTAGGACGTCTCCCAAGTCTTTGCATTAGCTCCTACAACTTCTACCATGGGTTCTTTTTATTTGATTCCCTATATTCGTTGATTCATTGGTTACAGGTTTCAGGATCGTCGCTCTGATACCATTTTGTAACACCCCCATACTCCAAGTGCCTTACTAGGACCACTTAAGGCATGGAAGTGCTACCATCTCGGTTTTCCGAGGCAATGATAATCATAAGACAATAACGAAACATACTTAAAAGTAAATAATGTTTAAAGTGATTACATACCAACTCCAAAACTGATAAAAAGAAATTCAAGACTCTCAGACGGTCTACTGCTAAAACTATCAAAGCTATAAAACATCATCTGACACAGCGGAAGACTTCTAACTGCCACGTGATGACTCATCCCAGCTATCCCATACGCGTCATATCATACCTGCTCAATAACTGCTCACCACCCCCGAATGGATCACCACAGTTTTTAAAACATTAAACGGGGTCAGTACTAATCACACAATTTATATAACCAACAACACAGTAAACAAGCAACTCAAACGGTCACACACACAATCACACCCACTCCAATCAATCTCCGTCACCGACTGTCCACTGGACCAGCCCTTCTAGTGGGGGACCGCAGCCGTTCCCACCTAAGCCCCGCTCATCATACCGAGCGATAACCCTGTCCTATTAATGTGCACATCCCCTCCCGTGGCGGGTTCCACAGAGGGCGAAACTAGGGCGTGAAGCCACTCCCGCAAGTGACTCCACTCAGCCGAGAACGCATCTCGAGAACCAGAGACAAACAATCACAACTATCAAACAACAATCAATCAACAACCGTCTCAATACGAATACGATAACAATCAACAATCACACAACACCAACAATGCATTATGGGACTAATACTGAGTAGGGAAACCCTACCTGGAAAGCAACACAATCAGACGGTTCTCACAGCTGATATCAAAAGGCTTCTTCTATGAATACTCCTCCTAACATACAAACATATAATCACTACTAATCACAAAATACAACAAAACCCCCAAATCCCAATATTAGGATTTAACCAACTTTGACTAAATACAATAAAAACAGTACGTAGATCTTACCCTCGACGCAAGGATCACAACGGTATAAAGAAAGGTAAAATCCGACCTTCCACGTTCCGGGATTTGCCAACAATGCGATTGATGTGAAGAACGTAGTTTGATTTGTCTTTTGAAAGTAATTAGGTTTTAAAAGTGTTTAAAAAAAGTGACGGAAGTAATTATATACTTAATCGCATTATTAACAAAACCCGAGAAATCATCCCCCGTAAACCGGCTACTCGATCGAGTAGCTTAGGTACACGATCGAGTGCCCCCTTACTAGATCGAGTATCAATGTTACTCGATCCAGTACCCAACAGGTCAGACACTGTTTTAAAAACGTAACTCACCCTTACTCGACAGAGTAAGGCCTACTCGATAGAGTACCCAGAGACTCATAAAACCGTAGTATTACAGTGGTGACCACCATAAGAGGATGAATGACAGCCCTCCAAGATTGCCTTGGACTCCCACTGCGGAATACACCATCTTTAGAGACCATCTGCACATTCCTTAAACAAATAAGGATCATCCCAGAAGTACTGCTTAGCGTTATAGAGAAAACGCTTCATTTGCTGATAAGAAAGGTTAGGTGGCAGCGCGCCACTAACAACATAATTTTCTAAATCTGCATACCAAGGGTCATGGTTAATAATAGAAGACAAAATAGCAAATAATGAATCATCGGGAAATAATCATCAATAGGTAAGGAATCCTCTCGCTCTTGTTGCGATAGTCGCGACAGATGATCAGCTACTACGTTCTCAGCACCCTTCTTATCTTTGATCAGCAAATCAAACTTCTGAAGAAGGAGTATCCATCTCAACGGCCGTGGATTAGCGTCCTTCTTAGCGAGAAGGTGCCTCAGTGCTACATGGTCAGTAAAAACAGTAACTTCTGACCCTATCAAATAAGAACGAAATTTTTCTAGCGCATAAACTACAGCTAGCAACTTTTTCTCAGTGGTGGTGTACTTCACTTGAGCCCCATCCTGTGTTCGGCTCGCATAATATATTGCATTCAAAGCTTTGTCTTTCCTCTGGCCCAGCACTGCTCCAAGTGCTTAATCACTAGCGTCGCACATAGTCTCAAACGAAAAGTCCCAGTTGGGAGGCTGTATAATCGGCGCCGAAATCAAGGCCTGCTTCAACCTGTTAAAAGCAGAAAGACATTCATCAGTAAATACAAAGGGGGCGTCCTTAAGCAACAGCTGTGTAAGTCCTTGATAAACCGGCGATAAAACCCAGCATGACCAAGGAAACTCCTCACTCCTTTGACATTAACAGGAGGAGGTAATTGCCGAATCACTTGCACCTTTGCTTTGTTAACCTCAATGCCCCTGTCAGAAACTAAGTGCCCTAAGACAACTCCCTCGTTGACCATAAAGTGGCACTTCTCCCAATTAAGCACAAGATTAACCTCAATACAGCGCTATAACACTTAATCAAGGTTAGACAGACAGTTAGCAAAGTCACTTCCATCGACACTAAAGTCATCCATAAAGACTTCCATAATAGACTCTATATACTCAGAAAATATCCCCGTCATGTACCTTTGAAAGGAGGCAGGGGCATTACATAAACCAAAAGGCATCCTGCGATAAGCAAAAACATCCTGAGGACAAGTAAAAGTAGTCTTTTCATGATCATCTGGATAAATAGGGATCTGAAAAAAACCCTGAGTATCCATCTAGATAACAGAAAAACTTATGAGAAGCTAACCTTTCTACCATTTGATCGATGAAAGGAAGGGGAAAGTGATCATTCTTTATGGAAGCATTCAGCTGTTTATAGTTACTATTCTAGTAGGTATCAACTCGTTTTTATCATTCTTGACCACAATAGTCCCTCATTTCTTTGGAACTACCTGAACTGGACTCACCCACTTAGAATGACCAACAGAATAGATAATACTTGCATCAAGCAACTTCATTACCTCAACCATCACAACATCCTGCATCTTCTGGTTCAGTTGGCGCTGACCCTGTATGCAAGGCTTGTGATCTTCCTCAAGATCAATTCTGTGCATGCAAATGTTGGGACTAATGCACTTAATGTCATCTAATGAATAACCCATAGCTTTCCTGTTTTTCTTAAGCATAGCTAACAAAGCGGTCAGCTGATCATCATCAAGTTTAACACTAACAATGACTGAATATTACTCTGTATCATCTAAGAAAGCATATTTAAGATGAGAAGGAAGAGGCATACACTCAGGTATCTTTACCTCTATGGCGCAAAGAGTTATTGATCATTTGTTCCACTCTCTCTCCCTCAGCGTCGCTGAGTTCACGCTCATCTTAAGTAGCTTCAAGCAAATCCAACAGAGCATCATTGTTATCTGGGATATCTGCACACTCATCTAAAAGCATCAAAGCTTCTTGTGGATCCTTTATAAAAGAACCTGACCATAAGTCATAAACAGACTCGTCAACAATTGATGTGACCATTATTTGAGCATATTTAGTCCCCTAATTGAGCCTGTTTTGCATACTAATATATCATTCCATGGCCATTTTATCCGTCGAAACCTTCCTATTTGGTTTCCTAGTGCATTTCTTATGTTTTGTAGTAAAGAAGATAATTAGGCGGAAATTTCCGTCTTTCGTGCATATTTGGAAGCTTATTGACGATATTTGATGGACTAGTATGAAGAGGAAGCAAGAACTAAAGACCAATCCTACAAGAATAAAAAGAAAGTGAAGAAAAGGATTTTAAAGCAGAACCCGAGCGGCTAAACAGGTAAGACGCCCGTCCAGAATGACAATCCGAGCGTCCAAGCAACAAAGATGCTCGGATTCCTCTACTACAATCCGAGCGGATTTGCAGAAAGACGCCCGTGCACCCCCTCAAGAATCCGATCGTCTTCCCTTCCTGGACGGACGGACCGCAACGTCTTCAGCCGAGATGCTCATCCCTCCAAAAAGACTAGCATTTCCCTGCTTAAAACTCAAAAATGTAATTACTAATTTCGCCTTAGTTAACCTAATAAAACTCTACTATATATACCGCATTTGTAAATAATCTTTCCACAAATCTCACATTGATCTCTCCTTAATTATTGTTCAAGTTACATACTTTTTGGGTAATTGAAGATTTTGGGTTATTATTGGAGGATTGACAACTCTCCATCAATCAATCAAGTTTCTTCTTTAATTCTTTGCATTATTATTTTGGAATCTCCATAGGTATAATTCTCTCAATCCTTGTTTTAATTATTGTTAATCTTTCTTACTTGTTCATCATGTTTTACCTTGCTAATATGATTGACAACCTTGTTAGCATGTTAAACTTGATAATGAGTGAGTTATCTCTTAGCTAGGATTAGTGGGTAATTAAGGGAAACCAAACATGGGATTGATTCATGCATAATCTAATATGTTCACATAATTAAATTGCTTGCATGTTATGATGTCAACTTTATGCACATGTTATGTTTGATGAAATACTAAGCCTATGAATCCTTGCATTTACAACCATCTCTTATCTATTCAACTTGACTTGTAAGATATAAACCAACTCGAGTCTTGTTAGACCATGCATAGAAGTTGATTAGGAGGAAAGTAAGTCGACTTGTAGGTGTTCTACAATCTAATCGATTCGGCTCCGGGACCCAACTCTTCCTAAGAACCGTAAGATAGACATGAACCAACTCGGTTCCCCCACAACACTAATTGCTTGCTTATAATTGTAAACATGTTTGTACGATCAACACCATGAATCCCCTATGACCCCATGATATCCTAGCACTTTTAATAATTTGTTTACACCCTTCCTTTCATTGTTTGCTTTACTTTATTGCTTGCATTAGTCTAGACACAACTACAAATCCAAACAAATTGCGACACTAGCATAAATTGAGATAGATAGACTTAGAACCCAAAGCACACCGTCCCATGGATCGACCTCGACTTACCACTAACTAGTTGTATGTTGAGTATTATAAATGTGTTTGATTGGATGTGTGACCCGACGACATCTCATCCACACCAAAATGGCGCAGTTGCCGGGGACGGTGCTATGTGATTAAGTTCTTGTTTGTTTGTCTATTTTGATTTTGCTTTCACCTTGAGAAACTTGTTCCTCAAGGATTGTTCTTACCATTCTATTGTAGTTTCCATGCTTGTATTTGTTTCCTTGTCTTAGCTATGATGGCTCAAGACTTGACATGTGGAGTATGTGGTGGATCTTTTGAGTATGACTATGAGTATGGGGAGTTTGAGAAGCAAGTCAACACAACCCTACCTTACTACTCATACAATGAAAATCCTAACTACTACCCCAAATTTTCCAACCAAAACACTCACACCCACTATCCACTTCATAATGAGTTTCAATTGCCACAATACAATCACTTTCACACCGACCCACAACAAGAAAATGAACCCATTCAAAATGAGATTCTCCAAATGATGGGAGATCAACAAAACTTCTTCAAACAAATGCTAGAGGAGAGCAAAAAGAGGGACAATGTTCTTCAAGGCATTGTTGCCCAAGGTGAGGAATTGGAGATTCAAATTGGCCAAATGAAAGAATCCCAAGCAATCACTCCCCACCCTTCTTTGGACATTGATCATGGATGTGAATTAGAAGTAGTAGCTTTTGACATGGAAGATGAGAAGTGGGAAGAGCCAATCTCTTTGAGCTCTTGTGAGTATGAAAGTGTTGTGTTCGATAAGGAAGACATGAGGTTGAGCAAGCCAAATACTCTTAGCCTTTGTGAGTATGAGGGTGTGTCCTTTGAAGTGAGTATTGAGATGTTGGAGGAAGAAATAACGAAGAAGAATGAAGCCCCCATTTATGATTCGTATGAAGATAGCATCAATGATGATGAGCCTAAAGGATAAACTTGTAATATCACCTTGCTTGAGGAGCCTATCCTTGAGACATTTGGGATACCCTATCATGAAGAAGAACGTCCTTCCCCTATTCCTCATAAAGACTACTTGACACCTATCATGGAGCCAATGATCGTTGAAGAGGATATGGTGGACCTTCTTCAAAAGGCCAAAGCATCGTACAAAAGCTACTTGGTGAAAAAGCTCGAAGAGAAACTTGCTCGTGAAGCTACTTGTGGAAGTTTGGCACCCACAATGACAACTTCTAAGGAACTCGATCATCAATGCCATGAGAATTCTCCTTCTACTCTTGAAGGATTGACAAGTTCAAATGCTATCATCATTACCAAAATTGAAGATGAAGTTGGTAAGTGGAAGTCTACGGATGAAAACGAACCATACTTCATGCCTAGTGTTGACAAGAATCTTGGGCTTGTTTATTGGAAGCATTGGGAAAGCTCTAGTGCTGAGGACAAAGCGAAAGAAAGAACATATGATAAGCTTCCTAGGCCAAATTTCATGTTCAAATGGAGGAACCCATACTTGTGTTTATTTGGAGCTTGTTCACAAGCTTTTGATCTCTTATTAAGAGCCTTGAGCTCTATGGACAAAAAAATTTCTACAATTTGAACTAGTTTGGTGGAGTCCTATCTCAAACCACCATTTGTAAGATATTTCTTGGAATCCTTACTTTGTATAATATTGTACATTTTTACATTTGTATTTGATTTCTTGCATGAGGGTAGTGAGATAGAGTCTGCTTACATTTTTTATTGAGCAAATTTCAGAAAAAGATAAGGAGGAATAACGAATCGGTGAAAGGGTATGATTGTGCAAGGAAAAGAAAGAAAAAGATGAAAAGCAGCCAAAGACGCCCGTCCAGGGCCCTCATTGCATTACTGTCTAGCACTGCCTCAGAATCTGAGCGGATTCAGCATAAGACGCTCGTCTTCTAAAAAGACGCTCGTATTATCCACGGGACGCCCGTCTTGGAAGACACCTAAGACAAAGTTTTGAAACTGCCAGGAAATCCGAGCGGATTTTTGAGGAAACGCCCGTCCCGAGTAAGACGCCCGTCCAAAACAGAAGACGCTCGTCTTCTGCCTGCTCCTGAAATTGCTGCGGTCCTGTCTCAAAATCCGAGCGGATTTAAACAAAGACGCTCGGATTCTACAGGCCAAAGACGCCCGTCCCGCATGAAAGACGCTCGGATTGGGGTCTTTTTCTCGAACCATCCGGCCAGGCCCCACTCTTATCCGCTCGGCTTCCCCTTTTCTTCTATAAAATCACCCCCTTTCTCCCTCATTTCTTCACCTTATCTAACCCTAAAACACTCATCTTCATCCTCAAAAACACTCCCCTCACATCAAAAGCCAACAAAAACCCTATTTCCTCAACTTCAAGATGATGAACCTCAAGGGCAAGGCTAAGAAGTTTGTTGAATCCGCCGGAAGGAAACGCTAGGGATCATCCTCTTCAACTCCGCAAGAGGTAGTGCCACCAAGGAACTTCCGTCCCATCATAAGAGGAGGAATAGAGCAACTTGAGTACTACCCAGAGGTACTTTTCGAATCCGATGCCCACCGCAAGAACTTTGTCAAATTGCTAAGTAAGAACTATGAACCCACTCAATTCATAGATACAAAGGTGTTGGAAGTCCTTGGGATAAGGTACCACACCGAGATGTTCTTTGATGGCTTAGGGATTGGAAAACTTTTCCATGCCCATGAGGAGACGTACCTTAGTCTCACCCTGTAATTTTTGAGTAGCCTTCATATTGTCACGAATACTCGAACCAATGTGGGCATGGAGTTTAGGTTGTGCAAACTAGATCATAGCCTTACACTTGATCAATTTGCCCACATTTTCGGTCTTGTTGTGCCCACAAACTATACCGAAAAACCTGCTGATTTTGATGTGGACCTACTTTGGAAGGCTATTTCCAGGAGAGATTTTACCAGTTTAAAGCAATGCTCCTTCGCCATCCAACATCCGGTGATTCGGATCACCGAACGCTTTGTGGCCGGTACCATCAATGGGAGGTACGAACAAGATAGGTGTACTCTCATTGATTTAACATTTCTTGAGTCATATTTAAATGTTCGAGGGACGAGGCGCTATAACTTCAACACCCCTCTTGAGATACTTACAAGGTTTCATGATTTTGCTCAAGGGACCACCCAACTCAAGATCTTCGTAATGGGAGGTCTAGTTACTATTTTGGCCAACTACCTTTGCCACGGGTTCAACTCCCAAGGGATTTATGCTCCTCTTGAGGGGAGTACTTTAATTGATGAACACGCCGTCTTCACCAACCACCGGTGGTGTAACTACACTCAAGAAGGGAGTGTAGAATGGCTCACAAAAGGGTGCACCCCCATCATCCTTTCGGGTTGGAATATACCGGGCACCGACCCAAGATTGAGCCCATATTCGCCAGCGCCAAGCTACCTTCTTGATATCCAAATCCTCGACAATCCCCCTCAAAGGGAAGAGGCACGCCGCCAACAACAGGTACCTCGTGGGGTACCGGCAAGGTCTACTCGCCCACCTTCCTATGTGCCTACCCCACCATACCCTACTCCTTATACCCAATTCCGACCGGAAATCCCCAATACCACGGGTATTAATGATTTGATGAAACTCATGAATAGAGTGGACCTCGGGGTACATGAAGGGAGGGTCGACAACTACTTGGCCCTTTATCCCCAATACTATAACATGGCTCAACAAGGGTATATTGACCCCAATGGTCCTAAGCCCTCTTGGGCCCCACCACAATATTTGTTCCCTAATCAAGGGGACCAAGCTTGGAATCTCGATGGTGGAGGGTACTCGGGCCAAGGAGGAGGGTATGACCAAGGAGGGTACTCGGGCCAAGGAGGAGGGTTTGACAAAGGAGGGTACTCGGGCCAAGAAGGAGGGTATGACCAAGGCGGGAGTTCTCACCGGTATGGCTACCCCCAAGATGAGGATGATTACGAGTGAAAGAGGCCTACCTCATCACCTCTATTTGTATGATACTCCTCTCTCTCTCTCTCTTTTGTATATACATTGCATTTAGTGTAGCTCTCGCATGCATTTGTATCATATTGCATTTGCATTAGCTAGTTCATATAGTATAGTTGCATTGTAATATATCTCACATGATTCATGTAGATAGTTGCATATAGACTAGAATTCATGCATAGTCACTAATGGCCAATCCTTTTCTTTTCTACACTTGAAATAGTGTTTAAATCGGTTTGAGGAGGTTTTCTCATAAGTGACATAAGCATTTATCATGCATCATATAATATAGTTTAGATTACATTCATTTGTTATATATGTCATATAGAATTGTATTTAGTTAGAGCATGCATGCATTCATATCATTGCATTTATTCAAAAATCCAAAAACATGTATTTCTTTTTCATTCCTACTCATACATCTACATTGAGGACAATGTCCAAAATAAAGTGGGGGATGGGAATTTATATTCCAAAATGCATAAAAATTAAAAAATTTCGAAAAACCACAAAAATATGTCTTTTAATTTCATAAAAACAAAACCCATAAAAATTTGAAAAATTCAAAAAACCAAAAACAAGTTCTTTAATTTAGTAGTGTAGAATTGTATATACTTGCGTTTTTGTTCTCTTCTCACATATATACAACACTACATTTGAGGCATTAGCAAGGGAAAATGAAGACCGCTTGGTATGATCGCTCTAATCTCTATTTCCCTTCCATTTCTTTTTCATTGTTCATATAAGGAGGATGGGCTTACATGTCAAGGAGGATGTGGTGTATTTTGTTGCTTCGGTTTGTGTATCTATGTGTTGTTAGGAGTTGCATTTAGTTTATATGACATACTAGTTGGTAGAATCATATGCATTAGGTTGTATATATGTTAGTTGCATCATGGCATGTAGTTTGCATGTTAGAAAAATTTTGTGAAACCGTCTACTTGGGAAGCTTGCCAAGTGTACATAGGCCCTAGTAGATGCTTTTCCTTCATAAGACTTTGCTTGTTAGAATACTTGTAAAACACCCTAAGATGTGTCATGCTAGTATCCTTTGACCCATGGATTAAGGCCTAGTCAAGAGTACCTTGTGGTGTGATAACTCCCTGGCTACCGTTTATTCCAAGGTGACCCTTGAAACCATGCAACCATCATTTATCCATGTTCTACTGTAACAAACCGGATTATAAACAAAGGAAAAACGTACTATAAAGTAAATATCAGAGTACGATACTGATAAAAGGGTCAAGGTGGCGGAAACACCTGACCAATCCGGTTCGCTACTCAATCTAAAACCAAACTAATACATTATTCAATGGTTCTCAAAACTTAAAAGCAAACTCCTATTTTATTATTAAGCTCGCTTCGCTCATTCCCCAAGCAAGCATCAACAAAACAGCAACGAACTAAACAACTTGAAAGGGGGTCGACAATCAGTCGGGAGTAACTAGATGCTCTCCCAGTCATGTTTACAACAATTGAATATAATCAACAATCATTAACAAATTAAATGCAAAACCAGTAAACATGCGAGATCATCTATACTCATGAAAACCCAACAAAGCTTACCATGTCTTATCAATCTTAAACGAATGCAATCATGCCAACCTAGACCATATGCAACCACTAGACCATGAATACTTACAAGACTAGTAGTGACAAACGACCCACAACAACCTAAGGCACAAAGCTAGCAATCAAGCATAGCAAACATGGTGACACACAATCCACAGCAACAGAAGGCACAAAGCTAGCAATCAAGCATAGTGAATAGAGCGAACGCCTGTTAGAGCGTATAACCACTGCCTCTAACTTGCCAGAGCGTATAACCACTGCCTCTAGCTGACGGAGCGTATAACCACTGCCTCCATCGGTGTGGAGCGTATAACCACTGCCTCCACGGTACTATGTAAAGCCTATAACCACTGCCTATATGTTTAAGACCTGGCCAGACTCTCGATAAACCGAACGATACTTGGGACCCAGAGCGTATAACCACTGCCTCTGGCCACCCCCGAACACAGACCAAAATAAATCTCGCATCAACGGGTAGCGTTGGTTCATTCCGATAGTATATAACTGATACTACCGTCATCTATTCAAACTAGAAAACAAACCAATGCACAAAGATAACGATCAGACTAACATGCGTGAACAACATCACGACTCAACTCATAGGATAGTATAACTGACCATCCTACTTATCATATGAACAAGAGTAACCAAAGATATATGCAACACAAGAACATAACATGTTGAACACAATACCACATATGAAACAAGTATAAGCAACCGATGTTATAGTAACTTCAGCTATAACTTTAACGTTAACAATTCAATGTTATAATAACCCTAACCATAACATAAACTCTGGATGCGACGTTATAGTAACCTCGACTATAACTTCAACATATACGACTTGAAGTTATACTTACCTCAACTATAACTTTGACACGAAACTCAAAGTTATACTAGTCCCAACCTTGACCTTGAGCCATAAATCTCACTAGTACAATTAAGGCAATTAGCATCGCCATAGTGGCATCGATTTAGAAATGACCGATGCCACTTTCAATTTATAGTCATATTGGCATCGGTTCTTACTAAATAACCGATGCCGTTATTATTATTGGGCGACTGACATCGGTTATTTGTTAACAGCCGATGTCAATTAATAACTAGGTTTGCATATACACGGTTCCCTTCCCCTCTTCTGTACACGATTACTCCCCCCACGAATGAGTCATGCTTCTCTCACTCCCTGTACAACAACCACCACAACACGTATTACTCCCTTCACCGAACCCTCGCTAACACTGTCGCTGTTTCCAATCGATGATCTAACCATCGCTACCTAGTGCTCCATATCAGCTTGCCGGTAAAATTCCAAACCCTAATTTTCATCCCCAATCTGAAATCCTAATTAATTTTGTTTGTAATCTTACTTGATTTTTACAGACCATGATAGCTTGTTGGTAATGTTAGTTTACACTAACCCTTATTTCTGGTCATCCAATTTTTATAGATTTTTGATTGATTTTTATAATTTGCAGGTGCCTTTCTTTAATTTAAGTATGCTAAGTTACTTTTTTTTTCTTTTTCTGATTGAATGATGTAATGAGTATGTGTTGTCATTCATGATGAAATTTGGTGTAGTGATGTGTGAGTTACGAATACGCTGTAGATGCAAGGCGACAATTAGTTATTATCCGCTACTCCCCTCGACAACCACCACATTACGACCACCACCACCACATGACGTCTTCTTCAAAAATGAACCACCATGATAATTATTTTATTTTTAAGGCTATGTTTATGATGTGGTTATCTACTCTTTAACTTCATATTTGATGCGGTAGTTGTTGCCAGGTCTTCTAATTGATTACGAATGGTAGGTCATCGTCTGATTAGGATTAAATTTGGGATTAATGTGTGTATATAGTGGTTATATTAAATGGATAATAGTATGTATTAGTTTATGCATTCTTTAATTAGTGTGGAATGCATTTGGTATATCAGTGAACTGGGTAAAGCAAAGAAAAGTTGTTGAATGGATGCTATTTTGTTTTCAATTGCCGTATACAATAATAGACGTTAAATGAGCAGCTTCTACTGCTCAAATTTGTTTATTTTTAGTTTATAGTGTTGTGTTAGTTACTGCTGAATCATATGATTGGTGTGAACTCATTCCTAGTGTTTATTAACTGACTGCTTTCCCAGTCCTAGAGGCATTTAGTTGTTGTCATTTTGCTCCATGTGCGTGGTTGCTTCTTAATTATTCTTTGACTCTTATAGATCTTTCTAGGTTGATCGAACTCATACATACATATACTATTGTTTGTTTAACATGATGTAGGGAAGTCGAACAAAAAACAGTAAAGACAATTGATGCTTCCTCAAATTGCCTCAGTTTGACAATGCAGAGAAACTTAAAACGGCTCTATTGTTGCACGTGAAAGAGGTAAGTCTTGACGATATTTTTATAATGCAAAGAAACTTAAAATGGTAACATTCAAAGGTCTTACTTTTGACTGTGTCATAGTTAAGTTATGACCTAATGCTTCGTTATGTCATCCTAGGAAATCCAAACATGAGGATGGCTCTTGCAGGGGATAAAGATGACTTGGTAGCTAGGACAATAGCTGTAAAGGTATAAACGTTTCTTTTTGTCCACGAGTATCACTTAAGATGCAATCTTTTTGTGGATAGGACAGTAGCCTTAATTTTACTTTGACATGTTTAAATTTTTATAGTTCGGATGAGCTGTATGAATGGTTTATAGTGTTTGTTTTCATTATACAGTCTAAAGAGAAGGCTTAGACATGAAACTCTTGAAAAGTGTTAGTCGACATTAACCCAAATTTGAATCAAAATTAATTTTATTTTTATTCTAATTTGTTTGTTGGTAGTTTTAGTCTACATTAACCCTTGATTCTAGTCATCCTTTTTTAGATTTTTTTTAAATTTGCAGGTGTAATCTACATAATTTTTTTTAGATTTCTGTAATTCGTCCTTTTTATATTTTTGTAATCTACATAATTTGTTTGAGGCATATCATTCTTTAATTCTTTTTTTACACCATATTCTGTAGGTTTATTGACTCACTAGATCTTCGAATATACGCAGAAATTAGAACTAGAAGCTCTAACACAATTCGGATTACTCGTATTTGAAGTGGGTTTACGCAATGGTTTGATTTACTCGTCGAGTTAAGGTAACGTGATTTCATCAGCCCTACGATTATTACTATTGTTCATTGTTATTTGTGTGCTAATTGTTGAATGTTTAGTTAGTTATAATATTTTGTTATGTTCATAAAGTGCGATAGTTTTCTAATGAAGATTTATTATTACTTATGCACTTGAATAATGAAGATTTATCTGTGTGATTGGTTAGTATGGTGTCCTACTGATATGGTTATTATTTATAGAGCAATGGAACAATCATAGCAATGGAACAATCCAGTAGTGGATTGTTGTTAATTGGTCTAGTCCAACTTTCTTGTGCTAGTTGTTTAGCTAAATTTTTCATCTTATTTAGTCCAATTTTTCATTTATAGAAAGCTCATTATCCTCTCTAAAGTAATTATTATTGTCAGACAACAAATTACATGTTATAAAATTAAATTGGTCCATTATACCTTACTACTTTTTCTCAGGATGACAATGTGGGCTTTTCATATGTAAGTTTACGAGAAGCTCGCCCATCGTTGTAAGTGTATACCATTGCTTACAGTTTATTGACTAGTCTCATCAATGTATAAATGTATTTGTTGCCCTCACTAGTGTTACTCTGCATTGACCAGCTACCATTCGCAGCTTGAGGGTGGATTCAAAAAATAGAGGACATAAGGTTTTATTTTTAAATTGATTTTACATTTTCTTTACGTTTTAGCATGTTAATGTGTTTGCGCCTTCTTTCACGAATCTACTATTAATAACTGTCATTGCAAGTGATATTATTTGGGTGAGATGGTGGTGTTGGTAGCTAGGCATGTGGGCGGGTGTCTGGTGGAGTTCTTAATGACTGGGTAGCTTTGTTTATGCCTTATGCATGTGCCCTATGCTTTTTCAAGTTCGTGAAGGAGCAGCTTAGTTGTTTGTGCCTTATGGTTTTCCAAGTTCGTGAAGGAGCAGCTTAGTTATTTTGACATGTTCGTCAAATGTTTATAGTTTGGATGTGCTGCATGGGTGGTTTTATAGTGCTTGTTTTCATTATGTAGTCTAAAGAGAAGGTAATGGAATCAAATCTATTGTTGTCGGAATTGTGTGATCAAGTGTGATTTAATTTTTTGGAAAGAGTATCAAGTTACGGGGTTCTTGGAGAAGTCTTGTTCTTGTGGGGTAAAATTTGATTTTTTGTTGGATGTTTGCGTAATTAAAAGAGTCAGTAGTTATAAGATTTCAGTGTTTTAGTATTGAAATAACTTGACGCTTTGTTGAGAAACTCAAATTGGTTTTTGTTGTTGTAATGTGTGGTCAAACTTTACCATCGACTTTGTTGTGTTGGGGTTGCAATGACAAGGGCTAACATATTTCCTTGTGTGTCTTAGCAGTGATTGTGATTGTTTGGCATGAACCTAAATCTCAAACAAGAGCATGGGAGAAGTAGATGTGATCTTGCGTATGTCGGAAGCATTCTGACTAAGAGACTACATTAGGGTAAGAAATGCTCATTGTTTATGTATTTTTATTGTAGTAGATTTGACTAAGCGGCTACTAAGAGACTAAACTGAAATGATTTCAGTAACCTAGTTTCTTCTTTTATTCTTTGCATTATTATTTTGGAATCTTCATAGGTATAATTCTCTCAATCCTTGTTTTAATTATTGTTAATCTTTCTTACTTGTTCATCATGTTTTACCTTTTTAATATGATTGACAACCTTGTTAGCATGTTAAACTTGATAATGAGTGAGTAGTCCCTTAGCTAGGATTAGTGGGTAATTAAGGAAAATCAAACATGGGATTGATTCATGCTTAATCTAATATGTTCACATAATTAAATTGCTTGCTTGTTGTGATGTCAACTTTATGCACATGTTATGTTTGATGAAATGCTAAGCCTATGCATCCTTGCATTTACAACCATCTCTTATCTATTCAACTAGACTTGTAAGATATAAACCAACTCGAGTATTGTTAGACCATGCATAGAAGTTGATTAGGAGGAAAGTAAGTCGACTTGTAGGTGTTGTACAACCTAATCGATTCGGCTCCGGGACCCAACTCTTCCTAAGAACCATAAGACATAAACCAACTCGGCTCCTTTACAACATAAATTGCTTGCTTATAATTGTAAACATGTTTGTACGATCAACACCATGAATCCCTTATGACCCCATGATATCCTAGCACTTTTAATCATTTGTTTACACCCTTCCTTTCATTGTTTGCTTTACTTTATGGCTTGCATTAGTCTAAACACAACTACAAACCCAAACAAATTGTGACACTAGCATAAATTGAGATAGATAGACTTAGAACCCAAAGCACACCGTCCCATGGATCGACCTCGACTTACCACTAACTAGTTGTATGTTGAGTATTATAAATGTGTTTGATTGGATGTGTGACCCGACGACATCTCTGTTGGAGCTTGTGTCCTCCAGTTAGTGCGGATAACGTCATTGCACATGCACTTGTACGGACAAGTGGGAGCTTGTTGGGGTTGGTGTCCTTAACAGTTAGTGCAAGGACTTATAAACCTCTAAAAGGATCAAAGGGCATACTTTTGGTATTATTATCAGTTGATCCACGTTTATCAATAACGGTTGGCTTGCTAGATAAGTTTGACGTTATTGTCATACAGATGGCGGTGATCAACTGGTCCCTAAAAGTCACACCTATAGGATACGTTTGAGAGACGTGACGGTATGAAAATACAGTCATGTAGATGCCAAATCTGACTAACCAGTTAGTCCGAGTTATTTGACTAGTAATTAGTCAAAATGTGATGTTGAGATATTATATTTAATACGGATTAGATATCATGGGCTAAGGCGAATTAACCAGTTAATTCGTAAAATTAAATATAAGCGTTTCATATTTAATTAATGTATATTGAATTAATTATACAATATCGTCTTTGTCGGACATGTATTAATACTTCAACTAACCCGTGTTATTAGTTGATGTTTTAATAGCCGATAACCGATGACGATTTATAATAAATCGCGTCATATACATTTAGCAATTTATGAGCCGGTCCACGAGGTAAAATTAAGAGGAAGTGGAAGCCCACTTCCCCATGCAAACCCACGGCTGGCCGAGGTTAACAAAAGGAGAGACTCCCTCTCCTTTTGACCTAGACAATTTCATTTTACAGAAAACTAGGGTTTTGGAGACATTTTCTCTCTGAAACCTAGATCTCACATCTCGAAAACCTCACAACAAGTTCTCTCAATATTGCAAGGCAATCAGAGAACAACTTCTAGCACAAGGGCATATCTCGGACAAATCTTGGGTGCAAAAATTAGGAGGAAATCTCTGTTGATTTCTGTTCTTTACGCCGCACTATAAAGGACCCGAGGTTAATTCTTGTTCCTTATCGTTTCTCTATTGTATTTATGTTTTATGACGATAATCGCATGTTAAATTTACGTTATAGTCCTAAAATTAGAGGGTCTTATACGGATATTACCCCACAAGTGGTATCAGAGCGAGGCCACGTAAATTTTTCTATGTGTTTTTCATAAAACGATTTTGAAACGGTTGTGTTTTATCTCGAAAACCGTGCCATGTATACACGGCTAGATTTTTTTTTAACCGTGACATGCTATTACACGGTTGTTTTGTGTGATTTTCGATTTGATCTTTTACATATTGTTGTTTTATACAGAGATTATAACAATATGTCAAGTTTTGTCAATTGTTAAATTGTTTTGATGCGTTTTTGATCAAAATTGCAATTGTTTTTGTCTCGACAAACTGTTTTCACGAGGGTTTTGAATTTTCAGCCATGCTTGCATTCGATCGAGCGTATTTCTACTCGATCGAGTGCTATTTCTGTCTTGTTTTTGCTCGATCGAGTCCCTGCCGTACTCGATCGACCCCTTTCAAAACCCCACTGCTCGATCGAGTTGTCCTCGTACTCGATCGAGCAGATTTGCTGATAAAGGTACTCGATCGACCACCAGTTTAGTCGATCGAGCACTTTCTTGCTTGGCAACCCTCTCGATCGACTTGCGTTCATCGATCGAGCCCTTTGTTTCCTCGATCGAGCACTTATGTCCCTGGATCGAGGGATTACTGGTTTGGCGACTTTGAAAATTTATTCTTTTTGCTTTAAATTTTCTTTTGGCCTTAATATGTACTTTATACGGATATTGTACACTCGCTATGATTGTGAAACGGTTCACACGCGTACCATTAAGTTATTTTAAAGCGTATTTAAAGTAACGGACTGTATTAGATTAAAATTAAATGATAGAAGCGGTTTTATCACATGAATTTTAATCATTAAAAGGTGGTTTGGATAAATTTAACATAATTACGGAATTATGTCACGAATGAATTTGTTTTTAGTTGATGCATTTATTTATCGTTTTGTTGAATGCCTTGAATGCCTTTTATTACGTATTTATTTATTTTTGCAATCGGTTGTAACTTAGTGTGGCCTTAGTAGAACGTGTTACCGTAATGATGGAACACGGTCTTGGTTGTATTTTGAGATCTCGTATCTCCGTTTTGGATTTTTCACTTGTAATTACAGTTTTTAATTAGAATGTAATTAGGTTTATATTTTGTAATTTTAATTGTAATTTTTGAGAAGACCAAAGACGGAGACCAGATGCTCACTCCCGCTAACTGGATCAAGATGGAACAACAAGACAAGCTTCTTGGGTCCAACGGTGGATTCCAAAGTTGTATTTTGTTCTTTTTATTAGGATAGGCCACACTAGGAAATTTTTATTTACGTATTGCATTCAATTATTTATTTTATCGTAACGATAGTATGCATCATATTCCGCCTAAAAACCAAACCACCTAATAATTGCATGAAAACTGACACATATAGAGGTCACGAGTTAGTTTTCTTTGACATTCGTATGTCACACGTTTATAAGCCATCACCCAAATTAATTCATTCACGCAGACGCTAGTTATTCGTTCACTTAATATGAATTTTAATTTTGTTGATGGGATCTTCCTCGTATAAACAAAAATTGAGAACGGTCTTTATAGGTCAAACTTCAATGAATCCCTTCTTCGTCGGTAGGCATAATATGACCCCTTCTACGTCGGGTAAGTTGGAACCGATTGACTTATTTTATCTCAACACTATGGTCACTCGTACGATCCTGTGACTGTGGTGGACTATAGATAGGATTTACGGAAATCTATCGACCAAGAGTTCTTACGGAAGAATTAGCTAAACAGTTGGCTTATCAATTTACAGAAATTGAGTCTTGGGATCACTTGTATCATTCTTGAGGGAGATCAATTATGCAAGTGCGAGTGTCTACATGTTTAAAATGAATTTTAAAATAGACTTAAATCACCTCGATGAGTTGCTTATTTCGTCTTGTTTTTCTTTCTTTTTCAGTGTAGATCACGTTTTATTAAACTGCAAATAACAAATGGCTGGTTCTACTGATAACCCAATGCCAAGTGCCACATTGGACCGTGAGTCCTGGCTTCGGATCTTCATGAATCAGATGAATCAGTCTACTCGATCAAGAATGATGGATCAAACTTCGCGGACCGGGAGGCGGCATTACGGAATGCCGCCGCTGCCGACGGAAGCTCAAATATCTCTTGGAGCCCATCCCGTGAACCCGGTCCCACGGCTAGAGTGCTTTGAAATCACCAAGTTTAATGATTTCTGTATGGAAGCGGGTGCGATTAAAAACGTACTCATTTTTGCAATGGAACCCAATTTGCAGAAACGCTTCATAGCCCATGGTGCAAACAAGATTTTCACCACGCTCACCAAGGAATTCTCGAAAGCACCGAGAATCGTGACCTATGAGCATACCACTCGCTTCTTTGATGCGAGACTCGAAAAGGCCAACCGGTTAGCCCACACATTCTCGCATGATTGAGAATGTCGAGAAGTGGAGACCTTTGATTGTAAGATCAGCGAGAACATTGTGATCGACCCGCATACTTCACTCACTCCACGATGGTTATTCGCAATTTAGAGCGAATTACTATATGAATGATTTGAAGAAAACTCCCCATGAACCGCACTCCCTCCTCGTACAGACCGAGAAGGACATGAAGTTCGGTGGGAGCATGAAACAAGATGTTCTCGTTGTGACAAACAAGGGAAAGGGTAAGGGCAAAGCTCGAGCAAACCTAGCGAGAGGTAAGGCGAAGTTCAAGAAGTCGGGTTCAGGTAAGAGTGGGCCTGGTGAGTCGAGCACCTCATCAAGCGTGACAAAGAGCAAGAATGAAAACATGGAATGCCATCATTGCCACAAGACTGGGCATTGGAGACGCACATGTCCTGTTTATCATGAGGACTTAAAGGCAGGTCGTGTTAAACCTGTTGGTATGTCTTCCTCTTCTTCTACTTTTATTCATATGATTGAGATTAACCACGCAAGTTACGGAACTTGGGTACTTGATCTTTTGGTTGTGGTTCTCATCTGTGTAATAATGTGCAGGGCCTCCGAAATCTCGAACCTCTCGTAAAGGGTGAGGTTGACCTGCGTGTCGGGAATGGAGCAAGAGTGGCTGCCGTCTCGAGGGGAACATATGTGATCCAGCTTCCTAGCGGATTTGAGTTATCATTATATGATTGCTATTATGTACCCAGTCTTTCGAAAAACATTATTTCAGTTTCTGCACTTGACAAACTTGGTTTTTCATTTGTAATTGAGAATAATACTTGCATTTTCTCTTTACACAATATGATTTATGGCAAGGCAGTCTCCATGAATGGAATTTATGTTTTAGATCAGACCACCGAAATATTACACGTAATGAATAAAAAGTTAAAGGTTGGTGACAAAGATCAAACGTATCTATGGCACTGCCGTATGGGACACATAAATGAGAAACGCGTAAAACAGCTCATTAAACATGGAGCTATCTCGGCCTTTGATTTTCAATCATTTGGCACGTGTGAATCATGTCTCATCGGTAAGATGACTCGGATTTCCTTCAAAGGTGTTGGAATGCGCGCTGCTGACCTATTAGGACTCATACACACGGATGTATGTGGTCCTATGTCAATCACCGCACGAGAAGGCTATAGGTATTTCATCACTTTCAAGGACGATTTAAGTAGATATGGCTATGTCTACTTAATGAAGCACAAAAGTGAATCCTTTGAGAAATTCAAGGAATACCAGAATAGGGTACAGAACCTATTAGGTAGGAAGATTAAAACATCAACGTTCGGATCGTGGTGGCGAGTATCTTTCCCACGAGTTTGATCAACACCTAAAGGACTCGTGGGATTGCCCTACGATTAACTCCACCTGGAACACCTCAGTTGAATGGTGTGTCCGAACGGAGAAATCGAACACTACTTGATATGGTTCGATCCATGATGAGTCACACCGTGTTGCCTGACTCATTGTGGGGTTATGCTATTATGTCGGCTGCTCTAATACTTAACCGAAGTCCGTCTAAAGCTGTTGACAAGACTCCATATGAACTATGGAAGGGAACGGTCCCTAACTTGTCCTTTATACGGGTTTGGGGCTGCGAGGCTTATGTCAAGTGGAGACCTGAAGATAAGCTCGGCCCGCGATCGGTCAAGACATACTTTATAGGTTATCCTAAAGGAACACTTGGTCATTACTTCTATTCGCCAACCGAACAACGTGTTTTGTTGCGGCTAGTGCGACATTCTTAGAGAAGGAATTTCTCGAGAATGCAAAGAGTGATAGAACCTTCGACCTGTCGGAGATTCCAGAACCAAATACCGAGCAACCATTGGAGGAACCTATTCCTTCAATCCCGGCTACGGTTAACATTCCTGAGGAACCTAGGAGGTCGGGAAGAGTCTCTATTCCTCCAGACAGATACATTGGTATGGTCGAGGAACATGACATAGATGACGTTCTACTCTTAACGAGTAGTGAACCCGCAACCTATAAAGGTGCCATGACTAGTTCTGACTCAAAGCTATGGCTTGAGGCCATGCAATCCGAGATGGACTCCATGTATGAGAATAACGTATGGGATCTTGTTGACTTACCTGCTAAGGTTCGTCCCCTTCAATGCAAATGGCTTTACAAGATAAAGCATTCTGTGGAAGGTCAACAAGATATCTATAAAGCACGACTAGTTGCTAAAGGTTTCACCCAAGTGCCAGGTTTGCACTACGATGAAATTTTCGCACCCGTAGTCATGTTGCGTTCCATTCGGATTATCTTAGCGATCGCCGCTTTTCATGACTATGAAATTTGGCAAATGGACGTGAAAACCGCCTTCTTAAACGGCTTTTTGGAGGAAGAGTTGTACATGGTACAACCCGAAGGTTTCATCGATCCAAAGACATCCTAAGAAAGTGTGCAAGCTTAAGCGTTCCATTTATGGACTTAAGCAAGCATCAAGGAGTTGGAATCATCGCTTCGACCAAGTGATAAAAGAAAATGGATTCACTCGATCGGTCGAGGAACCATGTCTATATATCAAGTCGAGTGGGAGCAAGATTATTTTCCTAATATTGTATGTTGACGACATACTCCTGATTGGGAATGACATACCTCTCTTAACTTCGGTGAAAGTATGGTTGAAAAACCATTTCCAGATGAAAGATCCGGGAGAGGCACAAAGAATTCTAGGCATCCGTATCTATCGAGATAGATCACGACGGATGCTATCTCTCGATCGGAGTCTTACATAGACAAAGTCCTAGAGAGATTCAAAGATGACTAACTCCAAGAAGGGGTTCCTTCCCATGGCTCCGGGGTGCATTTGAGCAAGTCTCGGGCACCGAGAGACACCGGAAGAGATAGAGCGCATGACACGGATTCCTTATGCTTCGGCTATAGGATCAATCATGTATGCCATGATATGCACACGTCCGGACGTGGCATATGCATTGAGTATGACAAGTCGATTCCAACAAAGATCCGGTGAACCACATTGGCTGGTCATCAAGAACATTCTTAAGTACCTACGGAGGACTAAAGATTGGGCATTGACTTATGGAGGCGAACAAAGGCTATGCGCAACCGATTCGCGAGATGCTAGCTTCCAAACGGATCGAGATGACTCGAAATCTCGGTCTGGATTCGTTTTTACTCTTAATGGCGCTGCAGTCACCGGAAGAGTTCGAAACAAATCTGTTACAGAGATTCTACGACGAGTCCGAGTACTATGCCGCGTCTGAAGCTACAAAGGAAGCGATATGGATGCGTCAATTCTTACATGGGCTCTCTGTAGTGCCCAGTTCGAATGACCCGATCACCATCTATTGCGACAATAGTGGTGCCATCTTCCAAGCTAAAGAGCCAAAGTCTAGCAACAAGTCTAGACATGTACAACGGAAAGCTCATCTAATCCGGGATTACGTGGAGCAAAAGGAAGTAGTGATAGAAAAGATTGTTACAGATGATAACATAGCAGATCCTCTCACTAAAGCATTACGACAAGATAAGCATGAAGGGCATGTTAATTCCATGGGAATTAAACGTGTTCCTAAGTTGTAGTACTCTTTTATGGATCAGATTCATTCTCTCTTGTACTCTATACGACATCATCGTTTTGATATTTTATATATATATATTTTGTTTGTCATGTGGATTTGTACGACAAATTTTGAACACCACAAAGTGAACTGAACGAACATTATATCTTTTCAGTCCTTAATTGCCCACATGAGCTGATAACTCGGCAATTATTTTGTGACGTTGGTTGATGGTGGGTTCAACGAGCCATAAGTCAACCGGTTGACCGACCAATCACGAGGGCGATTTATACGGATATTTCGTAGGACACTTTTGTGACATCGACGTGGAGTCCTAAATGTTTTATAACATTCGTTGCCCGGTCGTGGATAGGACTTCCATGGTGATCCTAAGAGTCGATTCTTTTGACTATCGACTGTCTCTTGAGACTAAGGCAGATTTTGGGTGACTTTGGTTTCTTTCTCACGGTCATCCGTAACAGGGGGCCAAGTAGATTTTTTCTGGGTCATTTCATGCTGTGCTTAGATCGGAAGGAGTCGAGTTGAAGGAAATATTCAGCCTTTATCGGTACTCGATATTTCTCGGGGCCACTCCGGGAGTCAGAATCGAAATGCATGGCCATGCTCGGATACGGATTCGTTTTATCAGTTGAGTTACTCTCTAGTCGGGGAAACCACTCTAGATACAGATCGATTGTAAAATACGACCTTTGTGGATCCAGATCTGCAAATTATTTTACATTGAGTTGGAGAAATTTTAAATGAATATGAGAATCGGTTATCGCACATACACTTGTACGGACAAGTGGGAGTTTGTTGGAGCTTGTGTCCTCCAGTTAGTGCGGATAACGTCATTGCACATGCACTTGTACGGACAAGTGGGAGCTTGTTGGGGTTAGTGTCCTTAACGGTTAGTGCAAGGACTTATAAACCTCTAAAAGGATCAAAGGGCATACTTTTGGTATTATTATCAGTTGATCCACGTTTATCAATAACGGTTGGCTTGCTAGATAAGTTTGACGTTATTGTCATACAGATGGCGGTGATCAACTGGTCCCTAAAAGTCACACCTATAGGATACGTTTGAGAGACGTGACGGTATGAAAATACAAATCATGTAGATGCCAAATCGACTAACCGATTAGTCCGAGTTATTTGACTAGTAATTAGTCAAAATGTGATGTTGAGATATTATATTTAATACGGATTAGATATCATGGGCTAAGGCGAATTAACCAGTTAATTCGTAAAATTAAATATAAGCGTTTCATATTTAATTAATGTATATTGAATTAATTATACAATATCGTCTTTGTCGGACATGTATTAATACTTCAACTAACCCGTGTTATTAGTTGATGTTTTAATAGCCGATAACCGATGACGATTTATAATAAACCGCGTCATATACATTTAGCAATTTATGAGCCGGTCCACGAGGTAAAATTAAGAGGAAGTGGAAGCCCACTTCCCCATGCAAACCCACGGCTGGCGAGAGGTTAACAAAAGGAGAGACTCCTCTCCTTTTGACCTAGACAATTTCATTTTACTGAGAAAACTAGGGTTTTGGAGACATTTTCTCTCTGAAACCTAGATCTCACATCTCGAAAACCTCACAACAAGTTCTCTCAATATTGCAAGGCAATCAGAGAACAACTTCTAGCACAAGGGCATATCTCGGACAAATCTTGGGTGCAACAATTAGGAGGAAATCTCTGTTGATTTCTGTTCTTTACGCCGCACTATAAAGGACCCGAGGTTAATTCTTGTTCCTTATCGTTTCTCTATTGTATTTATGTTTTATGACGATAATCGCATGTTAAATTTACGTTATAGTCCTAAAATTAGAGGGTCTTATACGGATATTACCCCACAATCTCACCCACATCAACAATATCAACGGATTACCATGTATCCTCTATCAATGGCCGAGCAAGTGTACTGGGCAGCCTAAAGTGATTGCGTCATCCCCTACTGCAAGAGTCAAACGCCCTTGTTTGACATCAATAAAGGCCCCAGTTATACATAAGAATGGTCTTCCTAGTATAATTGGGATCCGGTTATCCACAGCTATGTCTAAAACAATAAAGTCCACTAGTATAAAGAACTTGCCTACATTGACAGGCACGTCCTCTAAGATACCTAAGGGTAGTCTTACAGATCTATCAGCCATCTGTAATGTAATGTTAGTCATTTTAAGGTGACCCATATTAAGCTTCTTACTGATAGAAAGAGGCATGACACTGACACTAGCTCCTCAATAACAAAGAGCCTTGTTTATCACTTCATTCCTTGTGGTACAGGTAATAGAGAAACTAACCGGGTCTTTCATTTTCGGTGGAGCTTTGTTAAGAAGTAAATTACTATACTCTTTTATAAATGCAACAGTCTCGAATTCACTAAGCTTCCTCTTATGCATCAAAATGTCTTTCATAAATTTTGCGTAAGTAGGTACCTGGGTAATAAGTTCAGTAAAAAGGACGGTTACCTGGTGATTCTTGACCACGTCCATAAACTTACCGTACTGTCGCTCGAGCTTAGCATCCTTCAGACGTCCCAGATAAGGGATCCTGGTAGCAATAAACAGGCCCGCGACCTTCTCTTTACCTTTATCAGAACGTGAAACCTCCACAGCAGGGGAAGATGACACGGTAGCGGAATTAAACCTTGAAGTTAAACTTCCGCTGGCGTAGTTGTTCGATCGAGCACTGATTCCACTCGATCGAACATTTTCTTCAGGAAAATTACTCGATCGAGGAATGTTCACCACTCGATCGAGTTCTTCAATTTCAGCATATTTCGATCGAGGTCCAGAATCACTCGATCGAATAGTATTTTCTGCCAAGTTACTCAATCGAGAGGAATTAACTCCTCGATCGAATTCTTCAATTGGGGCACTTCTCGATCGAGCGGGTATTGTGTTCGATCGAGTACTGGGAGAGGTTAAATCACTCGATCGAGTTAAAAGACCACTCGATCGAGCTGCATGATGATATTCAGCCGGGATATCGTCATTTAACTCCTTCAAATCATTATCCGGGGTATCATTAGCTGTCACAACCCCGTCTTCCAGCACTTTCGGTCCATCATAAGTAAGACTGCTTCGGAGATTTATGGCATTGACTGGATCGCATGGAGGTGAATGATCACTTGACTTTGCGCGGATGAAAGGCGCATAACTTGATCTCGCAATTCTACTATAGCATTGTCATTTTTATCGGACTTCTGGCCAAACAGTAGTGTTAAATTCAGCACTAGGGACTTCAATTCTGCGAGCTCTCCATTTGTAGAAGATGAATCAATAAGTTGAGACATTGGTTTAGAAGGGCTAGAGATACTTGTTGTTTTCAAATCTTCATATAGCTTAGAGAATGTAACTCCTTGCTTGAATTTTTGGTAGGCACGGATGCGCTCTACATCCGCCATACAAGTAATAGGGTCATGCTCCTCCGTACCGCATCTACCACAAACTACCTCTTGCTTAGTTATGGCACAAACAAGTTCATGCACACCCGTAGTTTGTAAAATCTTCGGACTACCTGACCTTCCACTAGGACTTCCTACCTTAGCTACCACCAACTCATTTACGTACCTACTTCCTTGAGGATTTCCATATTCGACAACGTGGATGGCCATTTCTTCAATAAGGTGCCATCCTTGATCATCCTCAAAATTTTTCTAGAACCTCCCCTTGGCCGCATTATCAAGAATATCTCTCTGGTCAAGATACAACCCATTGTATATTTGGGTACAAAAGAACCAACTCTTAAAGCCATGATGAGGTGCATATCGGACGAGCCTCTTGAACCTAGTCCAAGCCCCATTCAAATCTTCACTAGGCAATTGCTCAAATGCAGTAATTTGGCCTCTCAACACATTAGTGTGCTGTGGTGGGAAATATCGTCTGTAAAAAGCTAGAGCAAGGGAATTCCAGTCAGTTACACCGGCATCTTCCCTGTCCAAATCTCTTAACCACTCCCGGGCATCATCAGTCAAAGAAAAAGGGAAAAGAACTCCCTTAACCCTATCATGCGTCACCCCAACAACTAAAGGAATGGTGGAGCAATATTCTGTAAATAGCTCTATATGTGACACGTCTGTCGCGTACCTGTCAAAAATAAAACCTAACGGTCTCAACTAAAATGTAGTAGAGGCAGTCGAGTATCGAATCCTCAGGGAGGTAATGCAACTACAGCTACCTATTTCTAATCCTATGGTAACAATTGGGTTGATTGAATTTTTGGTTCTAAACTACGGAGTTGAAAGGAAAGAGAAATAAAGCAGAGAGCAGTAAAGCAGGAAGTGAATTAAAACTATCAATAAGAGGGGGACATGTCGGGAATTCGGTTCACTACGGTAGTTCAACAACTTAGCAGTAAATGACTCAGACGAACTAATGCGAGACGGATATTAGAAGGTCCTTTCGGTCCACTTCCCACCCTAAAATACCACTAACTTATTAACTTTCGTCCTCATTAGGGTAGTCTACTGTTTATAGCAGGCCTATTTAGTCCAATCTTTCGATCCAGGATTAATTGTAGCCAGATTAATGGGTGACATAGAAGCGTGCACTCAACTAGGTCGAGAATTACAGTTATATTGCTATAGTGACAGGGTTTCTTAATCAATTCGTCTAATTCATTCACTACGTCGTCATTATTCTACCGCAGATCCCCTAATCCCAACATGAGGGGGGGTTTAGCTACTCATGCTCATAACTAATCTAGCAGCAGATAAATTTCCAGCAGAAGACATAATGAAATAATAATAAAGCGCAATAATAAATAAACTAGGCAAAAGAATAAATAAGGACAACAAGAAATTAATGCAACGAAAAGGTTAATTATTATTGAAAGAAGAGAGGGAATTACAATCTAAGCGATTCCGGCGTAAAGAACTCGAAATCCAATGAAGCAATCCCGAAATTAAGAGTAGCAGTCGAAAGTAAAAGTAACGTAGGAAGTAACAGTGGTTTTCTAATGTGAAAACTTAGATAGTAAAAGAGATGATGAAAAGAATGACTAATAACCTAGTAAATCATAGGTTAAATAGCCAAACCCCAAAGTGTTTATGCGGAAATAAATAAAACACGGACTGATTAAAGCCCACAATGTCGAAATCCTCTCGATCGAGTGGATTAAACCACTCGATCGACCAATATCTCAGCAGAAGTCCCTCGATCGACCAGCAGGGTACTCGATCGAGGACTTGGTCATGTGCATCTTACTCGATCGAGTAAGGAATAGCTCGATCGAGCCTCAGGGAACCTAGGAACCACTCGATCGACCACCAAACAGCTCGATAGACCACTTGGGTCTTCAATTCAGCTCACGTCTTCACCCAAATGCCTCGTAATGCGTGCAACGACACATCCAAGTGCAGCATCTCACTCTGGGACAATCCCGTCTCCTCTAAATGCATGCAAAAAGGACGAAAAGGAGTATGGTTCCGCTACTTCCGCGATCATTCCTACAAAAAGGACAAAATACACCAAAGTAGCCAATTCGGGGCAAAATACTATAAAAACAGTATAGAAATGCATAGAAATACGTGCTGGAATAGGCCGAAAAGACTATACATTTGGCACGTATCAAATCTCCCCAAACCAAACCTTTACTCGCCCTCGAGTAAACTCAAAACTAAACTAATGGAACGGAAATGATAACTCAGAGCTAGCTTAACTTGTCTACTTGAACCGATTTAATGCAACAGAAATCAACGGTTAAAGCTAAGTAGTCAATACGCAAACGAATTATAAGTCATTCGAAATAAAGTGACCTATCGACCTTGCAAGACCAACAAAACTGGACTCTCACGTGGTCACTCTTCTCTCATGAAGCAAAGGGCAAATGTTATATGTAAAAGAGAGAAGAAAAGACAGTCACTCACCTAACTGCGACCTACATAGCATGCATGCAACAAAAATGAAAGACAATTCAAGTACTAATGCACACACTCCAACCAATAATGTCCGTCACAGCCGAGGATTTGCAAATAATATGGGAAGTGAGGTTCAGGCGAGAAAAGGCAAAACAAGTTATGGAAATGTGGAGGTAAAAGCGTCAAGCTAGTTCCTAACAGGACCATAATAAACCATCCGGATCTCAAACTGACTGAAAAACTAAGTACTAGTGCCCTTCACTTGGCACAAAACTCACTAGATTCAAGCACAATCTCCTCAAAAAATATAGAATAAGAGTGGAGGAGTCAGACGGTCACAAAGTTCCCTTTTTTAAACACATCGTCTGAAGCAACTAACTGAAACAACCAACCCTCTTGTCGATTGTACATCTTCGAACATCTTCTCAACTCTGACAAGAGGGTACAACTTTTTCACAATTTTTTCTTTCCTTCTTTTTCACAGGAATTACGGACCAAACTGCAATGGAAAACATACCACAAAAGGACAGACTAACTAGCTTGACTAGGCAGGCTTGTTTGGAATGTAGCTAATGGGTCAAAAAGGCAAGTTTTGGCTAAAGTGGAGCTAAATGGGTGAAAAATGTAAAGAAAGGGGAATTTGCAAGACCCTCCCTGCATGTGACACCAACCACAAACCCGAATATGTGCATTTGACGAGAAATTGAATGTCATAAATGTGCAAAAGAGACAAACATGCTATGCAAGGAGTACTACTCTCAAAATTCCTAATGAACTGGTCATGAATGTCACCAGTTATGGCTCTAAAACTCAGAATTTTTAAGTAGTTTGCCAGTTTATAGGTCAAGTCTAGACAGTCAGCTATTATTTGAACAGAAATTCGTAGACTATGCGTATGACAAAGCTAAAAACCATCAATAAAAGTGCAAGGCTCAAGTAAATTGACAAGTTATAGTGCATTGTCATCATGGGAATCTACCGTCCCGACTCAACCTAAATGCAAAAATAAACGTGAAAATTTTTTTTGAATTTTTGTTTTTGAACTTTTCCTAATTTTTTTTTTTTTTTTTTTTTTAATGCAAACTGAAAAATTAAACGTGAATGCAAAACAAATGCAGATGCAGACTCAAAAGGATGCAATACCCTCCCCAAACCAAAACGGACAACGCCCTCGTTGTCCTCCAAAGATCACCAAACGAGAAAAATGGGGATGGGAGTATACAACCAATAAAAGAAAAATAAAGGAGACGAAATAAAAAGAGTAAGAGAACATACAAAACACGAACTTCCCCAAACCAAATTTAAAACGGGAAGTGAGTAGACCAGTAGCTACTCGTCGTCGGCACCGCCGTCTCCCGGGTACTCCGACTCAACAAAACGGTCTCCCCAAACCAGCAACAAACAAGGGGGAGACTCAGTCGTCATCTCCAGGCTGATCCTCCGGACCGGGTACGAACGGAGGGTCACTCTCCTCCTCTCTGGCAGCTCGCTGTGCCGCCTGCTCAGCCCGCAACCGCACCTCACGTGCTACCGCTGTCTCCTCCTCCTCCTCCTCCTCTGAGTCAGAAGGAAGTGGAGGGTACCCGTCCGCTGGGTATCGGTAGAAGGAAGGATGCGGCCACCCTTCTAGAATCGGTCGCCGGGCTCGGATATGGAACTCGTAGAGCGGGAATACAGCCAAAGCTATATCCCGTCTCATCTCAGTAATGTACCTGCACATATCCGAAAGCACAGCATCACGACGCCCTTGGTCCATGACCTCGGGCGCCTCTAAGACAGGAGGGCAGACAAAATTGGCCGGAAAGGCCGGATCAGAAGGAGGTGGAGTGAGTGAGGGTGGAGGTGTGGGAGTCTGAGTGGGTGTAGGCTGAGGCGTGGGGGTCGGTCCGGCCCACTGGGCAGTCGGAGCCCGAGAGCTAGAGGATGCTCCGGCCTCCCGCTTCCTCTTCCTAGAAGAAGAAGGAGGGGTGAAGGTAAGGTGGTAGGTAGGTGGAGGTGGCCTCGCTCCCTCAGCAGCAGTAGGGAGCGGTAAAAGTGGCGGAAGGGTAGAGCACGGCAAGGTAACAGAGGTGGAACCACAAATCTTCCACGTCCTCGCACTCCCCTTCGCCTTTGGGAACCAGGCGAAGTCGGTCATGGCTCCCAAGTCAAGGTAAGCCATCTCATCGGGTGTAGTGAGTCCGGGCTCAGTGGGGTAAAGGTGGCGGGCAATCCTAGTAACTTGCCCGCCGCAGACAACAGCGGTCTTGACCCGAGTCCCAATTCCATTCCAATGCTGAGCTACCAGATAGGCAATGTTTAGAACAAACGGGGTACCGTAGTCAATGTTGAGGTACCCCGCGAGAATGGCTAGCTCAGTGTTGGTCATGTTATTGGACTCAGGGCGCCCAAAAATAGTCTCTCCTAACAGACGCAAGTAGTAACGGGGCGCAGGTAAGTGAATGTGAGCTCCCTTCCGTGAGTGGAAGGGGGTGTGAGAAAGAGCAGCCCAAAGTGGCTGAAGGAGGTCTCGAGGTGGGGCGGTGGGACCGTCACTAACTAGGCCTAAAACCTGTCCAAACTTGGCCAAAGTCTAGTGGTGTGACTCATTGCGGAGTCGAAAGTGAATGCAAGAACTGGAGTGGTCAGCAGCGTAAGAGTCGGTGTCAAAAGAATAGGAGCTAAAGAACTCGTACGTAAGGGTACGAATAGTAGCCTCTGCATGGTAATCGGACCGACATACCCGTCCCGTTCAACAAACTACAGACCTCCTCATAAATGCCTAAGGTCTCTAGGTCAGTCCGCGCAAGGAAACGGGTGGGGGAGAGAGGGCAACGAAGTAAAGCAACTAACTGTTTCCGGTGAGCCTCTGAAGTGAAACGTACCGTGGGCAACTTCGGTAAAGGTGCGAGAGCGCCCTCTCCCGTAACAACAGCCTCAGAAGGGCTGGAGGTGATGGCTAACTGGCTAGCCTGCTGGTGTGGCCTCGGTGGCAGCATACCAGGCTGCGGGAAACGGGGCGTGAATCCGCAATCTAGCAGAGAGAGAGGCCTGGTAGGAGTAGTGGCTGGTGTAGCCTGGACTGAGCTCCCGGCTGAGCTGGCTGCGGCGTAAACTGTCCCTGCGCAAGAGACAAGTAGAACCCAGTGCTGCGGTGGTGACCAAGGCGGAGCTAGTGGCAACAAAGCGGGACCACCGACTCGCTCACGGATGAGCCGGAGGATGTACTAGTAGAAGGCACGAACTCGCGTCCATCCCGCAAGGTATCAAAAGGCATGATAAGAAAATATCTTTAACTAACCGTGGTTAAAACAACCCGCTAACCAACATGCGACAATAATAATAAGGCCCTATCTCGTGAAGAAATCCGACTTCCGACAAGTAAAACCCAACAATTCCTCAAAAATTTCGAAGGGCGACATGTGAGTGGTGGTGATATGATAAAATAATGACTGCTAAAGGCGAATACAAAGATGAAAACCAAAAATGGGAGCATGAATGACTCCTAGCGATCGAAGATTTCTACTCACAAAGACGGGATTTCCCAATAATTCACATCAAGTAATGGCGATAGGGGACGGTAACGGCGATTAGCAACAGCGATAAGTAAGCAAGAACGAAGTTAAGCAAGCAAGGCAACAAAAAAACCGTCAGACGATCGATAAATTTCGACTTACAGAACCCTAATCGCGAAATCGCGCAAAATTCGAATTAAACATGTAGAAACAAATGAGGAATTGCGAAAAGATCATCAACAAGCTAATTAAGGGCATATAAACACAGTTAAGTCGAAACAAAATCGACTAGACATGGATTTTCGAACCCTAATTCAAATCACCTCAATAAATTCGATTTAAGTGAAGAGAAAATGCAAAGAGTATGAAAGGAACACTTACTTGATGATGATTAACCTACAATAAGCGACTAAACTTCAAAAAACAATCAACCAAGGCGGATTTTCGATTGAAAAACCGCAAACCCTAATCCCCTTTAAAAACCGCGAAAACGAGCACAAAAGAGGGGAAAATAAGGGGTTATTGAAGATTAATTAGCTAGCAATAGAATGTAGGTGATGGATTTGATAATTTTGGGCAAGAAATGGGGATTTGGGGGAGATGGAAATCGCAATTAGGAAGGTGTTAGGAGAGATTAGGGATAAAAAATAGAAATGAAACTGAAATAAGGAGTTAAGTGTAGAAAAACTCCCGTCCACTGTTCATTTCACTCGATCGAGGACTTTTGCTGTCCCCTTTGCTCGATCGAGTAAGAACACTCTCGATCGATCATTTTCTCTGTGGCCTTCCTCGATCGAGTAACCAGACGGCTCGATCGACCCATTTTCCACTCGATCGAGTACAAAAAGTGCTCGATCGAGGACTTCCTCGTGTGGACTCTTTGAATTAAAAACGTAATAAAGAAATTCAAAAGAAATTCAAACGAATATCTATTACAAGTTGTTACACGGGGCATTTCCCCGTTTAATTCCCATCAGCTTTCAGTAGCCCCTTCGTGGACTTCTGACTGGAGGACGTCACTTCAGCGATACTGACCGTCCTCTTTGATTTCCATGAGCTTGAATTACTGTTTGCAAGAGGAGGAGGAACATAGTTCCAATCTATGTAGGTTCGAACTGTCTTCGTTCTCGCCCCTCTGTCATCCTCTTTGGCATCCTTGGCTCCAGTTTGATTGATAATGGTTGCACCATGTCCCTTCACAGCTCCTTTCTCGCCTTCATCCGTACCTGCAGTAAGGAAAACAGACGAGCTTTCCTCCTTTTTGCTCTCAGTATGAGGCGGAGGGTTAGCAATAACAAAGAATATTCTCCAAATTTTCATCTGGAGTGTCAATAATAGGGTCAACAGAAGAGAGGGCATTGCAAGGCTGAGCTTGCATGGGAGCCCTCCGGAACTTGTACTGATGGAAAGTCAGCTCCTCATCCCCTACCTGAAAGGTCAAAGTCTTTCCCCCGACGTCTATTACTGCACGGGCAGTGGACAAAAATGGTCTCCCTAAAATGATAGGGGTGTGCACATCTTCGGGGATATCTAAGACGACAAAATCAACGGGAATAAAGAACTTCCCGATCCGAACAGTCGTCTTCTGCTACACCTAGTGGCCGTGATAAACTACGGTCGGCCATCTGGACGGTCATGTTGGTGCAACTCAGTTTTGTCACACCAAGTCTCTTAGCTAGAGATAAAGGTAGAACACTTACGCTAGCGCCTAAATCGCATAGCGCATTATCAATCAATCGCATACCGATGTGACAAGGGATCGAAAAACTACCCGGTCGATTGCTTAGCGGGTAGCTTATTTTGAGATAGGGCGACCCCACCTCGATCAAAGCTACGGTCTCATTATCATTTATAGTCCTCTTACGTGCTAAAATTTCTTTCATAAATTTTAAATAAGAGGGTACCTTAGTCACAATTCGATGAACGGCACGGAAACTTCCAAACTCTTCAAAAGCTCAACAAATTTGCTAAACTGTTGATTAATCTTGGTATTCTGCAGCCGCCTCGGGAAGGGAACCGTAATTGGAATCTCGAGCCCCTTGTTTCTCGCTTCCAAAGTGTCTTCCGGAGCAAGTTCAAGATATCCTTCTGGACGCTTCTTACCTCTCGAACGAGGCCTTTCGGGTAATTCCTCGCTTAGACGAGCACTAGCAGGCTCTCGAATAAGCTTCCCGTCAGGAATATCACTCGATCGAGCAATGTGCTCACTCGATCGAGCGCTTTCTTCATCGGCGTCGATCGATCGAGCAAGCTTACCACTCGATCGACCAACCTCCTCTTTCGTTTCACTCGATCGAGCAGGAACTCTACTCGATCGACCAGCTTCTTCACCATTTCCACTCGATCGAGCATCGACTTGATCGATCGAGTAACTCTGTGTCATGAGTCCTTTTCTCTTAACGAACACTGTTCATCGTCGTGATGACTTCCCTCGGTCCGATTTACGTACTTCGGTCCTTCGTAAGAAAGACCGCTTCTCAACTCTATCAAATGTACCGTCTCGTTTGGGTTCTTCTCATTTTGAGTCGGTAAATGACCCGGCTTCCTCGAGGATTGATTCGCGGCGAGTTGGGCAACTTGAGTCTCAAGTGCCTTTATGGACGCGTCTCTCTGTTGATCACTTGTGCTTCTTTGTTGATCACTCGCATGAAGCTGCTTTGTAATGGCTTGCATCATAGACTTTAACTCGCCCATTTCACTCACCCCACTTGAAGATGAACCGTGGTTAGGAGGGTTAAAAGACGGAGGCTTCTGATAGCCTTGTTGAGTCTTATGGGGTGGAATATACGGCTGCTGCTGCTGATTCGGAGGAGCGGTGGGGTTGAGTACGTTCTGGTTACTCCACCTCAAATTGGGGTGGATATTCGGCTCGTAATGAGTGTTGTTTTGCCTGTAATGTTGGAAGGCAGCACATTGCTCATAAGGACTAGGACAATAATCAGAAATATGTCCATCTACCCCACACCTTGTACAGACGAAAGGACCGTCTGTCATAGCATTAACCTGGTACATCCCTCCCTTGAGAGCTCCCCCTAATTCATACTTGTCAAACCTCGCGGTGAGGGCTTCTAATGCGGCTACTGAAGAGGATTCAGCGGCTAAATCATCTATAATCTTCCACCCTTTGGTTGCTCCCAAGTTGTCAGCAAATCGACCATTGGCTGCGGCATCTAAAATGGCCCTCTGATCATCATATAAACCATTGTAAAAATGGTTGCACAAACTCCATTTTTCGAAACCGTGATGTGGTATGGTCCGCACTAGTTTCTTAAAACGAAGCCATGCCTCGTGGAAGTTCTCGTCAGGCCCTTGTTTGAAACTTGTTATCTGAGCTCTAATGGCGATGGTTCTCGAAGCAGAGAAATACTTCTTGTAAAACGCTAATGCTAGCGAATTCCAATCTGTTATGCCGTGAGCGGCTCGGTCTAAATCCTGTACCACTCCCTTGCAAAAGATCGCGGAGTGAGAAGATAAACATGGTTTCTTTTATCGATCACCATCACGCCAGCGGGAGGAGGTATGGAGCGGCGAGTAATCAATGAAGGTCTCCATATCTTTGAGTGCGTCTTGATTCACAGCTCCCCGAACTGATTTTTCTCGACCATATTGATGTATGCGAGGCTTGGGCTCGAACTTCCTAGCATCTCCCGTGATTTCGAACCCTTTATAGATTGTCACCGTGGGCTCGGAGTGACTGCAATGGTTGCTTCCTCAGCCATTTCGGGAAAATCTGGGAAAGTAATAGATTCAACTGATGAATTGGAAACTGGAGAAGACGGTGGATTGTCTTCGAAAAGCTCTGTAATACTCCGTATTTTAATAATAAATTGTGAAGATAATTTATGTAATTTACTAATTAATTAAAAGACATTGCTAATAGTAGTTATAATAAGATGTTAATTACATAATAAATTAATAATGCAAGTCGGGAATTGGGTTTAGCTAATATTTAGCATTGGGCCGTGTGCCATTGTTGTTTGGACCGAAATCTATTTAGTTGGTACGAGTGTAATCGGGAATTTATAATAAATAATATGGGAATAATATTATATAAAGGTAATTATAATTATAATAATAATAATAAAATAGTAAATATTATATGAGGAAATTATAATTGTGATAGGATTAATAGTATATGATAAATAATAATGATTTAATTATAATGACAATTTCTATACTAATTAGAATAAGGAAAGTTACATGGTTTCCTAATTGGTCTCGTATTCTCTAAATCTTACACTATAAATACCACCTCAAATCTGAGAAATAATTCACAAATTAAAAAGAACAAGCTTTAGGAGACGGAAGAGGAAGGAATTAACATAAACCAATTAATCAACTCGAGGTAATTATCCGTCTTAAATCAATTTATATTCGTTTCATGTGAGCATCTTTAAGACAACCGTATGACTTGTATAGACCGCCATAGGACACGAGATTTGGACCTACAGCGACCTTGCACTGCAAATTTTCTGACTTGACCATAGTTGACCGTCGTTGACCTTGTTACGATGGCTTTTGGGGCGGTTGAAAGACGGCTGGCGAGGGGGTTATACGGGTTGGTTGTGGGTATTTGGGATGGTTATTTGACCCACTAAATGGACACGCCTTGACCTGGGGTTTGGGTGGTTGATGTTGGCGGCGGGGCGGTTGTCTTGGTGGTGTTTGGGTGGTCGGGTATGGTGGTTTGTGCGGTGGTGACGGGAAACAGGGGAGGAGCTGCTGTTCTGGGCAGGCGGTTTTCGAGGGGGTTTTAGGGGTTGTAGGTGGTCTGGTTAGGGTGGATTTTGGGTGGTCTTTGTCGAGGGAGGATAGGGGAGTTGATTGGTGGTTGTAGGTGGCGGTGAAGGTGGTGTTAGGTGGTGGTTACGAGCGTGTTTTGATGGGGTGTCAGGTGGTGTTGCGGTTGGTGTCGTGTGATAGGACGTGGGTTTGCGGGTTGTTGGTGGTGGTTTAGCTGGTGGTTAAGGGTAAGTTTGATGCGTGGGACTGCAGGCTGCCGGTGTCGGGTTTGGGTGGTGTGAGTGGTGGCTTGTGGTGGCGTGGAAGGAGGAGTTTAGGGGGGGTGTTTGTGACGGGTTTTACGGGTGTAGTTGGGTGTTTCTAAACGGGTGTTGCTTTGGTTTGTTGGGTGACTCGGGTTAGTTTATAAACGGGTCTTTAATATCGTAATAATTAAATAAATGGGTCGGGTTGAATAATTAATATAATAGGAAGAATAAATAAAGAAAAGGAGCAAATATATAAATAAGTAAAGTTAGTAATTATAATTGTTGTAATTTTTTTATTATTATATAGGTGACGGAAATTGTGAAGAATTAGAATCGAATCGGATTTATTTATTTATTGGGTTGCTTGAGCTGTGTAATTGGAATTTGCTGATCAGGTAGGAATTTCCTACTCAACTCGGTTTTATTGCTAAGTGAATGAATGTTAAATGTGACGATTTATGAGGTGAAGGTTAATATTGTGATTTATTGGAAATAGAGAAATTGTGTATGCTAAGATGTTGGTTGAGCAATGAAACGGGATTATTATTGAGTATTTGTTGTTGAGAGTTGATTATTTAGTTGAGCATAACACGGAGGGTGTTACTGCCAGTTGTGCATAGCGAGCAATCGTTACTGCCAGATGAGCATAGTAAGTAATTACTACTGCCAGTGATAGTTGAGCATAGTAAGTAATTACTACTGCCAGGTGAGCATGGTACGCAAGTCCTACTGCCAGTTGAGCATAGCACGGTGTTAAGGGAGTTGTGCTACTGCCAGTAACGTAAGTGAATTGTACGGATGAAGTGATGAGAATTTGAAGAATGTTTATTTTGGTTGGATTATTATTATTGTTGTTTAGTTTATTCCTACTCAACCTCGCGGTTGACCGTGTATTCGTGAACACCTGCGGTGAACCGTTTTATGGGGAGCAGATTTGACAGGTACTAAAGATTAGCTGACTTGGGAGCTATGGGATGCGTGAGGACTTGGCCAATCTACCTAGAAGTCTAGACCACATAGAAGATTTTATCACTTTATTTATTTTCCGCTGCGAGTTGTATTTGTTTTATATTAAGTTTAGTTGGATATTTTGTAATAAAAATGTAATCGTTAAAGTTTTAGTTAAAGTACTTTGGTTTGTTATACTTTGTTATTCACTACCTCGGAAACCGAGATGGTAACAGATCCTATTTTATTTGGGAATGTCTAGCTAAAGGCTCTTAAATAAATGGGGGTGTTACAAAGTGGTATCAGAGCAAAACGATCCTCAGGCCTAACCAATGAATAATAATGAACTTAGGATGTGTCTAAATAAAATGAACCCCGGGTAGAAACTGTTAGGAGCCCCTCTTAGTGCGGTTAAGAAGCGCGCCTTAATTCGTACCATGGCCCCGTGTCGGCTTTGAACCGGGAACCTTGAGAGACATTTCAGAGTGGGGTAATTTAAAATGAATATAGTATATTTCCTTTAGGAATTTGTTTGTCTTGTTTGGATGATGTTTTTACGTTAATGATTACGGATGATTCCTTTTAAGTATGGTTATGATGATGTTGATATGGGGAAGGTATGTTGGCATGTATGTGGGAGGTGTGAGTATGATTAATATGTGAAGTGTTGAAGGAATTGCATGAAATTGTGAAGAATGCAATTTTGGTTGATTTCTCGAAATTTTACTCTTGATAGTTTTGACTGCCATTTACTACTTGTTTAAAATTCTCGTATGAAAAATTTATGAGTAATATCTTTATGAGTTAGCTTTCATATGCCACTGGTCTCATGTTCAAATAATTTACGGTTTAGGAGAAATAAATATTTTAGAGGACAGTAGTCGAAATGTTCCTGTACAGTGACGTTTTCGCGCCATGTTTTTGTAAAATTTGTCATTTAAAAACTGCTTAATTATTTGTTATAATTCCAACGCCACTGGTTAGTAGACTCATGTATGTTTCTAAATTGGTAAGCCACGTTTTAAGAAAATATATTGACAATTTATGGTGATTTTTACAAGTTGACCTAAGTTTCTGACAAGTTGCTGTAAAATTCCCGTTTCGACCGTATAACTTGTAAAATGCATTATAAATTAATCATTTGGATTTTTGATCTGATTCTTTTCTCAATGGTTCATATACTTTCTATATTTTGATGTTATCAACTATGTGGAGTAGAATAATATGCCTAGTGATATGCGGAACGTGTTGCCCTAAGCCAATTATGCCTCTATGTTTAAGTTAGATGATGTTGATAGAGATTTGAATGAATGATAGAAACTAAAATGAACAAATAATAAATCAATGGTGAAAGAAGGGTTGGTAGTACCTCAATAGACTAAGTGACCGTCATACCAAACCAATAGTTAACGTATTTATAGCATCTCCATGCATACCAAGCATGCATCTAGTACCCATATGAATTCCATATAGCACAACACTAGCATATGAATTCCGTAACCTCACTTGATTCCCTTATATTTCTTAGGATGGATCCTTATTTGCACCCAGAGAACATATTCATGTACCCAAACTCAGATTTGAACGAGCATTGCAAAGCCTTGGAATCTCAAATGGATGTTTATGGAGCTTTAGTGGATTCGAAGTACCTAAATGACACTCATCTTAGAGCCTACACTTTGGTTAACACTTTACCTTTCTCTGGACCTTTAGGGAATGTAAGAGAAGATTACATGACTGAGTATGATAACTACAGGATGCATGAGAATTATAGTCATTATTATGGATCTATCTATCCTTCACATCTCACCTATGATGTCGTTTTAGCCAGATTAAGATACCTAGTATATGTATGTTGGGCTGATAACCATAGTATCAACCGTGGACCTGAACAATTTGATCGTGCCATTGGGAGTAGTGATGAAGAGGGGGAGTCCTGTATGTTCCTTGGGGAAAAGAAGAGTGACACTTGTGAGGTGATAGAGATTAGCGATGATGATGAGGAGGAGGAGGAGGAAGAGGTAGATATTATGTGGACTGGACCTTATGATGATGATAATGATAGACTTCAACCTCGACAGCAGAGAGCCTCAGACTATGAGATAGAAGATGATGTGATTCTTGTTAAACAAAAGTATACACCTGATCCTAAACCTAGGAAGCACAAATGGGCTCGTCTTGGGAATAGACTTAGAAGGGTCATTTGAATTAAGAAAAGTAACTAAACACTTATGCTTAGCTTTTGTGATAGTGTATTATTTATTCGGCAATGTATTCGCCAGGAGTTTAAATAAAGTGAGTTTAAGTTTGCTACTCGGAAGTAAATCAAATATTTTTGTTTTGTATTCAGTTCACCATTAATTAGTGTTGGAAATAAAAGTTGTTTTATATTACAATGTGTGTTTCATATTTTATATTATAATAATGATTTGGTTGTTCCATTGTTTGATATTTCGAACTTCGAGGACGAAGTTAAATTTTAGGGGGAAGGAATGTAATACTACGAATGTTTTGAGTTGTTGTTGTGATACATTGCGATGCGATTGGTATGGATGAAAATCGTAAATGGATGATGGTGTTGAATGATAATGTTGGATGATGAGGGTTGTGGGCGAACTTCGGGACGAAGTTCATTTTAAGGGGGGAAGACTGTAATACTCCGTATTTTAATAATAAATTGTGAAGATAATTTATGTAATTTACTAATTAATTAAAAGACATTGCTAATAGTAGTTATAATAAGATGTTAATTACATAATAAATTAATAATGCAAGTCGGGAATTGGGTTTAGCTAATATTTAGCATTGGGCCGTGTGCCATTGTTGTTTGGACCGAAATCTATTTAGTTGGTACGAGTGTAATCGGGAATTTATAATAAATAATATGGGAATAATATTATATAAAGGTAATTATAATTATAATAATAATAATAAAATAGTAAATATTATATGAGGAAATTATAATTGTGATAGGATTAATAGTATATGATAAATAATAATGATTTAATTATAATGACAATTTCTATACTAATTAGAATAAGGAAAGTTACATGGTTTCCTAATTGGTCTCGTATTCTCTAAATCTTACACTATAAATACCACCTCAAATCTGAGAAATAATTCACAAATTAAAAAGAACAAGCTTTAGGAGACGGAAGAGGAAGGAATTAACATAAACCAATTAATCAACTCGAGGTAATTATCCGTCTTAAATCAATTTATATTCGTTTCATGTGAGCATCTTTAAGACAACCGTATGACTTGTATAGACCGCCATAGGACACGAGATTTGGACCTACGACCTTGCACCGCAAATTTTCGACTTGACCATAGTTGACCGTCGTTGACCTTGTTACGATGGCTTTTGGGGCGGTTGAAAGACGGCTGGCAGAGGGGTTATACGGGTTGGTTGTGGGTATTTGGGATGGTTATTTGACCCACTAAATGGACACGCCTTGACCTGGGGTTTGGGTGGTTGATGTTGGCGGCGGGGGGGTTGTCTTTGGTGGTGTTTGGGTGGTCAGGTATGGTGGTTTGTGCGGTGGTGACGGGAAACAGGGGAGGAGCTGCTGTTCTGGGCAGGCGGTTTTCGAGGGGGTTTTAGGGGTTGTAGGTGGTCTGGTTAGGGTGGATTTTGGGTGGTCTTTGTCGAGGGAGGATAGGGGAGTTGATTGGTGGTTGTAGGTGGCGGTGAAGGTGGTGTTAGGTGGTGGTTACGAGCGTGTTTTGATGGGGTGTCAGGTGGTGTTGCGGTTGGTGTCGTGTGATAGGACGTGGGTTTGCGGGTTGTTGGTGGTGGTTTAGCTGGTGGTTAAGGGTAAGTTTGATGCGTGGGACTGCAGTCAGTGCCGGTGTCGGGTTTGGGTGGTGTGAGTGGTGGCTTGTGGTGGCGTGGAAGGAGGAGTTTAGGGGGGGTGTTTGTGACGGGTTTTACGGGTGTAGTTGGGTGTTTCTAAACGGGTGTTGCTTTGGTTTGTTGGGTGACTCGGGTTAGTTTATAAACGGGTCTTTAATATCGTAATAATTAAATAAATGGGTCGGGTTGAATAATTAATATAATAGGAAGAATAAATAAAGAAAAGGAGCAAATATATAAATAAGTAAAGTTAGTAATTATAATTGTTGTAATTTTTTTATTATTATATAGGTGACGGAAATTGTGAAGAATTATAATCGAATCGGATTTATTTATTTATTGGGTTGCTTGAGTATGTAATTGGAATTTGCTGATCAGGTAGGAATTTCCTACTCAACTCGGTTTTATTGCTAAGTGAATGAATGTTAAATGTGACGATTTATGAGGTGAAGGTTAATATTGTGATTTATTGGAAATAGAGAAATTGTGTATGCTAAGATGTTGGTTGAGCAATGAAACGGGATTATTATTGAGTATTTGTTGTTGAGAGTTGATTATTTAGTTGAGCATAACACGGAGGGTGTTACTGCCAGTTGTGCATAGCGAGCAATCGTTACTGCCAGATGAGCATAGTAAGTAATTACTACTGCCAGTGATAGTTGAGCATAGTAAGTAATTACTACTGCCAGGTGAGCATGGTACGCAAGTCCTACTGCCAGTTGAGCATAGCACGGTGTTAAGGGAGTTGTGCTACTGCCAGTAACGTAAGTGAATTGTACGGATGAAGTGATGAGAATTTGAAGAATGTTTATTTTGGTTGGATTATTATTATTGTTGTTTAGTTTATTCCTACTCAACCTCGCGGTTGACCGTGTATTCGTGAACACCTGCGGTGAACCGTTTTATGGGGAGCAGATTTGACAGGTACTAAAGATTAGCTGACTTGGGAGCTATGGGATGCGTGAGGACTTGGCCAATCTACCTAGAAGTCTAGACCACATAGAAGATTTTATCACTTTATTTATTTTCCGCTGCGAGTTGTATTTGTTTTATATTAAGTTTAGTTGGATATTTTGTAATAAAAATGTAATCGTTAAAGTTTTAGTTAAAGTACTTTGGTTTGTTATACTTTGTTATTCACTACCTCGGGAAACCGAGATGGTAACAATCCTATTTATTTGGGAATGTCTAGCTAAAGGCTCTTAAATAAATGGGGGTGTTACAAAGTGGTATCAGAGCAAAACGATCCTCAGGCCTAACCAATGAATAATAATGAACTTAGGATGTGTCTAAATAAAATGAACCCCGGGTAGAAACTGTTAGGAGCCCCTCTTAGTGCGGTTAAGAAGCGCGCCTTAATTCGTACCATGGCCCTGTCAGCTTTGAACCGGGAACCTTGAGAGACATTTCAGAGTGGGGTAATTTAAAATGAATATAGTATATTTCCTTTAGGAATTTGTTTGTCTTGTTTGGATGACTGTTTTCGTTAATGATTACGGATGATTCCTTTTAAGTATGGTTATGATGATGTTGATATGGGGAAGGTATGTTGGCATGTATGTGGGAGGTGTGAGTATGATTAATATGTGAAGTGTTGAAGGAATTGCATGAAATTGTGAAGAATGCAATTTTGGTTGATTTCTCGAAATTTTACTCTTGATAGTTTTGACTGCCATTTACTACTTGTTTAAAATTCTCGTATGAAAAATTTATGAGTAATATCTTTATGAGTTAGCTTTCATATGCCACTGGTCTCATGTTCAAATAATTTACGGTTTAGGAGAAATAAATATTTTAGAGGACAGTAGTCGAAATGTTCCTGTACAGTGACGTTTTCGCGCCATGTTTTTGTAAAATTTGTCATTTAAAAACTGCTTAATTATTTGTTATAATTCCAACGCCACTGGTTAGTAGACTCATGTATGTTTCTAAATTGGTAAGCCACGTTTTAAGAAAATATATTGACAATTTATGGTGATTTTTACAAGTTGACCTAAGTTTCTGACAAGTTGCTGTAAAATTCCCGTTTCGACCGTATAACTTGTAAAATGCATTATAAATTAATCATTTGGATTTTTGATCTGATTCTTTTCTCAATGGTTCATATACTTTCTATATTTTGATGTTATCAACTATGTGGAGTAGAATAATATGCCTAGTGATATGCGGAACGTGTTGCCCTAAGCCAATTATGCCTCTATGTTTAAGTTAGATGATGTTGATAGAGATTTGAATGAATGATAGAAACTAAAATGAACAAATAATAAATCAATGGTGAAAGAAGGGTTGGTAGTACCTCAATAGACTAAGTGACCGTCATACCAAACCAATAGTTAACGTATTTATAGCATCTCCATGCATACCAAGCATGCATCTAGTACCCATATGAATTCCATATAGCACAACACTAGCATATGAATTCCGTAACCTCACTTGATTCCCTTATATTTCTTAGGATGGATCCTTATTTGCACCCAGAGAACATATTCATGTACCCAAACTCAGATTTGAACGAGCATTGCAAAGCCTTGGAATCTCAAATGGATGTTTATGGAGCTTTAGTGGATTCGAAGTACCTAAATGACACTCATCTTAGAGCCTACACTTTGGTTAACACTTTACCTTTCTCTGGACCTTTAGGGAATGTAAGAGAAGATTACATGACTGAGTATGATAACTACAGGATGCATGAGAATTATAGTCATTATTATGGATCTATCTATCCTTCACATCTCACCTATGATGTCGTTTTTAGCCGATTAAGATACCTAGTATATGTATGTTGGGCTGATAACCATAGTATCAACCGTGGACCTGAACAATTTGATCGTGCCATTGGGAGTAGTGATGAAGAGGGGGAGTCCTGTATGTTCCTTGGGGAAAAGAAGAGTGACACTTGTGAGGTGATAGAGATTAGCGATGATGATGAGGAGGAGGAGGAGGAAGAGGTAGATATTATGTGGACTGGACCTTATGATGATGATAATGATAGACTTCAACCTCGACAGCAGAGAGCCTCAGACTATGAGATAGAAGATGATGTGATTCTTGTTAAACAAAAGTATACACCTGATCCTAAACCTAGGAAGCACAAATGGGCTCGTCTTGGGAATAGACTTAGAAGGGTCATTTGAATTAAGAAAAGTAACTAAACACTTATGCTTAGCTTTTGTGATAGTGTATTATTTATTCGGCAATGTATTCGCCAGGAGTTTAAATAAAGTGAGTTTAAGTTTGCTACTCGGAAGTAAATCAAATATTTTTGTTTTGTATTCAGTTCACCATTAATTAGTGTTGGAAATAAAAGTTGTTTTATATTACAATGTGTGTCATATTTTATATTATAATAATGATTTGGTTGTTCCATTGTTTGATATTTCGAACTTCGAGGACGAAGTTAAATTTTAGGGGGAAGGAATGTAATACTACGAATGTTTTGAGTTGTTGTTGTGATACATTGCGATGCGATTGGTATGGATGAAAATCGTAAATGGATGATGGTGTTGAATGATAATGTTGGATGATGAGGGTTGTGGGCGAACTTCGGGACGAAGTTCATTTTAAGGGGGGAAGACTGTAATACTCCGTATTTTAATAATAAATTGTGAAGATAATTTATGTAATTTACTAATTAATTAAAAGACATTGCTAATAGTAGTTATAATAAGATGTTAATTACATAATAAATTAATAATGCAAGTCGGGAATTGGGTTTAGCTAATATTTAGCATTGGGCCGTGTGCCATTGTTGTTTGGACCGAAATCTATTTAGTTGGTACGAGTGTAATCGGGAATTTATAATAAATAATATGGGAATAATATTATATAAAGGTAATTATAATTATAATAATAATAATAAAATAGTAAATATTATATGAGGAAATTATAATTGTGATAGGATTAATAGTATATGATAAATAATAATGATTTAATTATAATGACAATTTCTATACTAATTAGAATAAGGAAAGTTACATGGTTTCCTAATTGGTCTCGTATTCTCTAAATCTTACACTATAAATACCACCTCAAATCTGAGAAATAATTCACAAATTAAAAAGAACAAGCTTTAGGAGACGGAAGAGGAAGGAATTAACATAAACCAATTAATCAACTCGAGGTAATTATCCGTCTTAAATCAATTTATATTCGTTTCATGTGAGCATCTTTAAGACAACCGTATGACTTGTATAGACCGCCATAGGACACGAGATTTGGACCTACAGCGACCTTGCACTGCAAATTTTCTGACTTGACCATAGTTGACCGTCGTTGACCTTGTTACGATGGCTTTTGGGGCGGTTGAAAGACGGCTGGCAGAGGGGTTATACGGGTTGGTTGTGGGTATTTGGGATGGTTATTTGACCCACTAAATGGACACGCCTTGACCTGGGGTTTGGGTGGTTGATGTTGGCGGCAGGGGGCGGTTGTGCTGGTGGTGTTTGGGTGGTCAGGTATGGTGGTTTGTGCGGTGGTGACGGGAAACAGGGGAGGAGCTGCTGTTCTGGGCAGGCGGTTTTCGAGGGGGTTTTAGGGGTTGTAGGTGGTCTGGTTAGGGTGGATTTTGGGTGGTCTTTGTCGAGGGAGGATAGGGGAGTTGATTGGTGGTTGTAGGTGGCGGTGAAGGTGGTGTTAGGTGGTGGTTACGAGCGTGTTTTGATGGGGTGTCAGGTGGTGTTGCGGTTGGTGTCGTGTGATAGGACGTGGGTTTGCGGGTTGTTGGTGGTGGTTTAGCTGGTGGTTAAGGGTAAGTTTGATGCGTGGGATGCAGTGCCGGTGTCGGGTTTGGGTGGTGTGAGTGGTGGCTTGTGGTGGCGTGGAAGGAGGAGTTTAGGGGGGGTGTTTGTGACGGGTTTTACGGGTGTAGTTGGGTGTTTCTAAACGGGTGTTGCTTTGGTTTGTTGGGTGACTCGGGTTAGTTTATAAACGGGTCTTTAATATCGTAATAATTAAATAAATGGGTCGGGTTGAATAATTAATATAATAGGAAGAATAAATAAAGAAAAGGAGCAAATATATAAATAAGTAAAGTTAGTAATTATAATTGTTGTAATTTTTTTTATTATTATATAGGTGACGGAAATTGTGAAGAATTATAATCGAATCGGATTGATTTATTTATTGGGTTGCTTGAGCTGTGTAATTGGAATTTGCTGATCAGGTAGGAATTTCCTACTCAACTCATTGCTAAGTGAATGAATGTTAAATGTGACGATTTATGAGGTGAAGGTTAATATTGTGATTTATTGGAAATAGAGAAATTGTGTATGCTAAGATGTTGGCTGAGCAATGAAACGGGATTATTATTGAGTATTTGTTGTTGAGAGTTGATTATTTAGTTGAGCATAACACGGAGGGTGTTACTGCCAGTTGTGCATAGCGAGCAATCGTTACTGCCAGATGAGCATAGTAAGTAATTACTACTGCCAGTGATAGTTGAGCATAGTAAGTAATTACTACTGCCAGGTGAGCATGGTACGCAAGTCCTACTGCAGTTGAGCATAGCACGGTGTTAAGGGAGTTGTGCTACTGCCAGTAACGTAAGTGAATTGTACGGATGAAGTGATGAGAATTTGAAGAATGTTTATTTTGGTTGGATTATTATTATTGTTGTTTAGTTTATTCCTACTCAACCTCGCGGTTGACCGTGTATTCGTGAACACCTGCGGTGAACCGTTTTATGGGGAGCAGATTTGACAGGTACTAAAGATTAGCTGACTTGGGAGCTATGGGATGCGTGAGGACTTGGCCAATCTACCTAGAAGTCTAGACCACATAGAAGATTTTATCACTTTATTTATTTTCCGCTGCGAGTTGTATTTGTTTTATATTAAGTTTAGTTGGATATTTTGTAATAAAAATGTAATCGTTAAAGTTTTAGTTAAAGTACTTTGGTTTGTTATACTTTGTTATTCACTACCTCGGGAAACCGAGATGGTAACAGTCCTATTTATTTGGGAATGTCTAGCTAAAGGCTCTTAAATAAATGGGGGTGTTACAAGCTCGTTCTCGTAAAAGCTACCACGAGAACTAGGCTCTTCCTCTGCCTGTTGTTCTTGAAATAGTCTCCTTTTTACGTGCAGAGATCTCTCAATCTCGGGATCAAAAGGTAGTAGTGGACCACCTTGTGACCTGCGCATAAGAAGAAACTACAGACAAGATATAAGAATAGTCTAAGGAACGATGTTCCTTAAACTAAAAGAAGAATTAAAAATAAAACAGCTAGTAAATTGAGCAATTGCCTCCCCGAATCAACGGCGCCAAAATTTGACACGACTGTCGCGTACCTGTCAAAAATAAAACCTAACGGTCTCAACTAAAATGTAGTAGAGGCAGTCGAGTATCGAATCCTCAGGGAGGTAATGCAACTACAGCTACCAATTTCTAATCCTATGGTAACAATTGGGTTGATTGAATTTTTGGTTCTAAACTACGGAGTTGAAAGGAAAGAGAAATAAAGCGAGAGCAAGAAAAAGCGGGAAGTGAATTAAAACTATCAATAAGAGGGGGACATGTCGGGAATTCGGATCACTACGGTAGTTCAACAACTTAGCAGTAAATGACTCAGACGAACTAATGCGAGACGGATATTAGAAGGTCCTTTCGGTCCACTTCCCACCCTAAAATACCACTAACGTAACTTTCGTCCTAATTAGGGTAGTCTACTGTTTATAGCAGGCCTATTTAGTCCAATCTTTCGATCCAGGATTAATTGTAGCCAGATTAATGGGTGACATAGAAGCGTGCACTCAACTAGGTCGAGAATTAAAGTTATATTGCTATAGTGACAGGGTCTCTTAATCAATTCGTCTAATTCATTCACTACGTCGTCATTATTCTACCGCAGATCCCCTAATCCCAACATGAGGGGGGGTTTAGCTACTCATGCTCATAACTAATCTAGCAAGAGATAAATTTCCAAAGAGAAGACATAATGAAATAATAATAAAGCGCAATAATAAATAAACTAGGCAAAAGAATAAATAAGGACAACAAGAAATTAATGCAACGAAAAGGTTAATTATTATTGAAAGAAGAGAGGGAATTACAATCTAAGCGATTCCGGCGTAAAGAACTCGAAATCCAATGAAGCAATCCCGAAATTAAGAGTAGCGATCGAAAGTAAAAGTAACGTAGGAAGTAACAAAGGGTTTTCTAATGTGAAAACTTAGATAGTAAAAGAGATGATGAAAAGAATGACTAATAACCTAGTAAATCATAGGTTAAATAGCCAAACCCCAAAGTGTTTATGCGGAAATAAATAAAACACGGACTGATTAAAGCCCACAATGTCGAAATCCTCTCGATCGAGTGGATTAAACCACTCGATCGACCAATATCTCAAAGAAGTCCCTCGATCGACCAAATAGGGTACTCGATCGAGGACTTGGTCATGTGCATCTTACTCGATCGAGTAAGGAATAGCTCGATCGAGCCTCAGGGAACCTAGGAACCACTCGATCGACCACCAAACAGCTCGATAGACCACTTGGGTCTTCAATTCAGCTCACGTCTTCACCCAAATGCCTCGTAATGCGTGCAACGACACTTCCAAGTGCAAAGATCTCACTGGGACAATCCCGTCTCCTCTAAATGCATGCAAAAAGGACGAAAAGGAGTATGGTTCCGCTACTTCCGCGATCATTCCTACAAAAAGGACAAAATACACCAAAGTAGCCAATTCGGGGCAAAATACTATAAAAATAGTATAGAAATGCATAGAAATACGTGCTGGAATAGGCCGAAAAGACTATACATTAGGCACGTATCAATATGCCTGCAAGGATCTTCGCCAGGTAGCCGCCTGAAGAAATTTCCCTCAACCAACTGTATATAAGATGGGTGGATCCCAAAGGTCCCCGAATCTGTAGTGGGTAATAAGAAACCTTTAGGAAGGGAATCCACCATAGGTTCTGAATGACTGGAGATGTTCGGCATCTTAGCAAATAGAATCTACAGAAAGGCAGGTATGACAATGTTCTCTCCTAGAACAAATTTCCTGCAAAACTAATTAAGCACTTGGAAAAAAATGTGAGATCATTCTCAAGGAATAAATTCCTTGAGACAAGAGACAAACTTAATATAAGCAACAAAATTACGCCACCTCCCCGGCAACGGCGCCAAAATTTGATCGCGTCTTCATGTAAAAAAAATAAATACCTATTACTACTAATAGAAGTCAGTGGCAAGTAGGGTCGATCTCCACAGGGAGATGGGAAAATTTCAGCGTAACTAAGTCTATCAAGGTAACCTGTTATTGGGGGTTTTTGATTGTTTATTCTAATCTAATAAGTTCAAAGGAGAGAAAGAAAGCAAGAGAGTAGAAAGTAAACAAGCAGGGAAAAAACTGGTCGATCGACCTATATTAGCACAAGTAAACTCCTTGGCACCTTCCGAGGCTATGTCACGCATCTCTAAGTGAAAGATTTCGGGCTCCGATTCCTTATTCTCCAAAATGCATGCGAATAAGACAAGTTTAGGCTCCATTTTGCTCCATTCAGGTCTGTACCTGCAATTTACACAAGACAAACCAAAGTAAACTATTCGGGGCATTAGTAGCTAGATGCAACGTAAATAACACAGAAATGCGTGAAAAAAAAACCTCATATAAAATAAACGCATAATAGTACTTGTAACTTGAATCTTGTGCATGGTTGGATGAAATGATGAAATAAGTGGAACGTGATAGTAGTTGAAAGATGTATTGGGAATTTGTTGATGTTAAACTTTGAGTATGGAATATGTTGGCATGTTAAGTGTTTATTATGTGGCTTTCAAAAGGGTAGTGATATATCGTATATATCTTCGTAGAAAAGCATGTGTAAAGTTTGTTTATGTTAGTAGTAGCTCATTTTTGGCATGACTCGGTCGAGCAGGGCGGGTACTCGATGAGTAGGGGGTACTCGGCCGAGTAACCAGGCACTCGACCAACTGTTGTTTGAGGGTACGGAGTATTATCTTCTGGTTGTGACTACTCGACCGAGTAGTAGATCATACTCGACCGGGTATCATACATACTCGACCGAATATGTTTTCTGTGTTTCTGATGATGGCTACTAGAGTGGACTAATTGACCGAGTAATCCATACTCGACCGAGTATCTCACCCTACTCGGTCAAGTGCTTCTTTGGTGGAGGGTTATGTTTGTTTTGAGCCGTAGGCTTTGTGCTTACGTTTCCATAATTCTTATCAGCTCAAAATGCCACTAAAGAGGTCTGCCGCGTATGTTCAAGCATCCGAGATGACCACAGATAAGGTAGCTCGAATGATCGAGCAACATGATGCACTCCTTGAAGCTCTAAATAATGCTGGTAAGGGAGCTGAGAAACCGATGGTTGCTACCCACCTAAGCACTATCATCGCCCGCTTCAACCCATCAACTTATGAGGGAGCCGAGGAACCTAAGCTGCTCGATAACTGGAACCGTGAGATGGAGAGTCTCCTGGAAGTGGCGAAGTGTCCGCCGGAGTTAGCTATTGAGCAGGTAGTGTATTACCTAAGGGGCGAAGCTGCAGTGTAGTGTAGAATGTAAAAGAAGACGTCAGAGCTTACTACAAGGATGACGGGCTTGGTGCTATACCGTGGTCGGGTTTGAAGAGCGTAATGAGGGAACAGTTTGTTCCGGAACACATCTGTCAAAAGATGAGATCCGAGTTCGATTCCTTTACCATGACTGATGACATCACGGTCACAGAGTACTATCACCAATTCCTTGAGTTATCTCGCTATACGGAAGATATGCAGTTAGGGCAAAGGGGTTTACCTCTTCGTTTTGAGAGGGGGTTGGCACCCATGATCATGAACCGATTACATGCTCAGGTTATCATAAATCTGAAAGATGTGCACTTGAGGGATGGGCAAGTGGAGTGGTTAGTGGACCTATGCAAGGAAGCTACGGAGAGAACCGCTACTAAGAAGGGAAGAGCAGAGAGTGGGAGTAGAAACCAGTCGGGCAACCAAGATGGTGATGGTCTCTCATGCTAGGTGGTCCTGGTAAGACACCTTGGTATATGGAGTGTCACAAAGTGGTATCAGAGCGACGATTCTGGCACCTAAACTAATGAACCCAATGAACTTATGGAGCCTAAATATAATGAACCTGGGGAGAGTTGTTTGGAGCTACCGCAAAGACTTGGGAGACGTCCTGAAGTCGCATTAAGGCCCTTACGATCTCAAGACGGTCACATGGGGGAAACTGTTGTATGTTGAGTCATGTGTGTGTAGTACTTGTAACTTGAATCTTGTGCATGGTTAGATGAAAAGAGGAAAAAAGTGGAACGTGATAGTAGTTGAAAGATGTATCGAGAATTTGTTGATATTAAACTTTGAGTATGGAATACGTTGGCATGTTAAGTGTTTATTAGGTGGCTTTCAAAAGGATAGTGACATATTGTATATATCTTAGTAGAAAAGCATGTGTAAAGTATGTTTATGTTAGTATTAGCTCGTTTTTGGTATGACTCGGTCAAGCAAGTTGGGTACTCGAACGACTAGGGAATACTCGGCCGAGTAACCAGGAACTCGACCAAGGGTTGTTTGAGGGTACGAAGTATTAGCTTCTTGTTATGACTGCTCGACGGAGTGGTAGATCATACTCGACCGAGTTACATACATACTTGACCGAATATGTTTTATGTGTTTCTCACGATGGCTACTAGAGTGGACTACTTGACTGAGTAATCCATACTCGACCGAGTATCTCACCATACTCGGTCGAGTGCTTCTTTGGTGGAGGGTTATGTTTGTTTTGAGCCATAGGCTTTGTGCTTACGTTTCCTTAATTCTTATCAGCTCAAAATGCCACCAAAGAGGTCTGCCACGTATGTTCAAGCATCCGAGATGACCACAGATGAGGTAGCTCGTATGATTGAGCAACAGGATGCACTCCTTGAAGCTCCTAATAATGTGGGTAAGGGAGCTGAGAAACCGGTGGTTGCTACCCACCCGAGCACTATCATCGCCCGCTTCAACCCATCAACTTATGAGGGAGCCGAGGAACATAAGCTGCTCGATAACTGGTACCGTGAGATGGAGAGTCTCTTGGAAGTGGTGAAGTGTCCGTCGGAGTTAGAAATTGAGCAGGTAGTGTATTACCTAAGGGGCAAAGCTGTAGTGTGGTGGCAGACTGTAAAAGAAGATGCCAGAGCTTACTACAAGGATGACGGGCTCAGTGCTATACCGTGGTCGGGTTTGAAGAGCGTAATGAGGGAACAGTTTCTGCCGGAACACATCTGTCAAAAGATGAGATCCGAGTTCGATTCCTTTACCATGACTGATGACATGACGGTCACAGAGTACTATCACTAATTCCTTGAGTTATCTCGCTATACGGAAGATATGCAGTTAGGGCAAAGGGGTTTAGCTCTTCGTTTTGAGAGGGGGTTGGCACCCAAGATCATGAACCGATTACCAGCTCAGGTTATCACAGATCTGAAGGATGTGCACTTGAGGGATGGGCAAGCGGAGAGGTTAGTGGACCTATCCAAGGAAGCTACGGAGAGAACCGCTACTTAGAAGGGGAAAGCAGAGAGTGGGAGTAGAAACCAGTCGGGCAACCGAGATGGTGATTGTCTCTCAATCTAGGTGGTCCTGGTAAGGCACCTTGGTATATGGGGGTGTCACAAAGTGGTATCAGAGCGACGATTCTGGCACCTAAACTATTAACCTTATGAACTTAGGGAGCCTAAATAAAATGAACCCAGGGAGAGTTGTTTGGAGCTACCGCAAAGACTTGGGAGACGTCCCGAAGTCGCATTAGGCCCTTACGATCTCAAGCCGGTGACATAGGGGAAACTGTTGTATGTTGAGTCATGTGTGTGTAGTACTTGTAACTTGAATCTTGTGCATGGTTAGATGAAATGATGAAAGAAGTGGAACGTGATAGTTGTTGAAAGATGTATCGAGAATTTGTTGATGTTAAACTTTGAGTATGGAATATGTTGGCATGTTAAGTGTTTATTATGTGGCTTTCAAAAGGGTAGTGACATATCGTATATATCTTAGTAGAAAAGCATGTGTAAAGTATGTTTATGTTAGTATTAGCTCGTTTTTGGTATGACTCGTCGAGCAGGTTGGGTACTCGAACGACTAGGGGGTACTCGGCCGAGTAACCAGGCACTCGACCAAGTGTTGTTTGAGGGTACGAAGAATTAGCTTCTGGTTGTGACTACTCGACCGAGTGGTAGATCATACTCGACCGAGTATCATAAATACTTGACCGAATATGTTTTCTATGTTTCTGACGATGGCTACTAGAGTGGAATACTTGACCGAGTATCTCACCATACTCGGCCGAGTGCTTCTTTGGCAGAGGGTCATATTTGTTTTGAGCCGTAGGCTTTGTGCTTACGTTTCCTTGGTTCTTATCAGCTCAAAATGCCACCAAAGTGGTCTGCCGCGTAGGTTCAAGCATCCGAGATGACCATAGATGAGGTAGCTCGTATGATCGAGAAGCATCATGCACTACTTAAAGCTCTTAAGAATGTGGGTAAGGGGGGGCTGAGAAACCGGTGGTTGCTATCCACTTGAGCACTATCATCGCCCGCTTCAACCCATAACCTTATGAGGGCACCGGGGAACCTAAGATGCTTGATAACTGGCACCATGAGATGTAGACTCTCCTGGAAGTGGTGAATTGTCCGCCGGAGTTAGCTATTGAGCAGGTAGTGTACTACCTGAGGGATGAAGCTACATTGTGGTGGTAGAATGTAAAAGAAGACGCCAGAGCTTACTACAAGGATGACGGACTCAGTGCTATACCGTGATCGGATTTGAAGAGCGTAATGAGGGAACAGTTTGTGCCGGCAAACATCCGTCAAAAGATGAGTTCCGACTTCGATTCCTTTACCATGACTGATGACATGAAGGTCACAGAGTTCTATCACTGGTTCCTTGAGTTATCTTGCTATACGGAAGATATGCTGTTAGGGGAAAGGGGTTTGGCTCTTCGTTTTGAGAGGGGGTTGACGCCCAAGATCATGAACCGGTTACCAGCTAGGTTATCAGAGATCTGAAGGATGTGCAGTTGAGGGCTGGGCAAGCGGAGAGGTTAGTGGACCAATCCAAGAAAGCTACGGAGGGAACTACTACCGAGAAGAGGAAAGCAGAGAGTGGGAGTAGCAACCAGTCGGGCAACCGAGATGGTGATGGTCTCTCATGCTAGGTGGTCCTGGTAAGGCACCTTGGTGTGTGGGGGTATCACAAAGTGGTATCAGAGCGACGATTCTGGCACCTAAACTAATAAACCCAATGAACTAGGGTGTGAAGCCACTCCCGCAAGTGACTCCACCACAATCATAATCACACGACATCACAGCCATCACAACACCCTCACACCAACATCGTCACAACAATCTCCATACTCCGATGATCAACAGATAACAGTAATCACATAACAAACATGTCTTAACAAAGAACAATAACTGAGTAGGGAAACCCTACCTTAGCAATCAACAGTGGAATGAACTCGAACAACCAGAAAGTCTCCTCTACGAAGTCTTCTCCTATACCATAATCATATAACACAATTACACATTGCACAACCCCCATATTCCCAATTTCGTAATTGTACAGTAACCCCAACGAATACGAATAACATAGAAGTAGAACTTACCAACAGTAGGATGAGGAATTATACGCAAGAACTCCGAAAATTACACACACAACAATGCTATGGGATGATTAGGGAGTGATTAGGGTTAACGTAGAAATGATGAAGTTGAAATGATGTTTTAAAAACTGACGCGGGATATAAAAATAATCTTAAACACTCCCTAATCAAACCGTCAAAATAACACTCCCCAGACCGAATACTCGGTCGAGTAAAGTTATACTCGGCCGAGTATCCTCTACTCGGTCGAGTATTCACTATACTCGGCCGAGTATTCATCGGCATAACCAAACCAACTCACAACAAAAGCACTACTCGGCCGAGTAGGCTCTACTCGGTCGAGTAGTCACCAAAGAAAATCCGTAGTATTACAGTCTTCCCCCCTTAAAAAGAACTTCGTCCCGAAGTTCACACTCCACTCTAAAACAAGGCACAACACCACGCAACAAAACTATACTAACCACATGTAACAACACCAAAGAACTACACAAGTCACCACAAAATTCACTACCCCGACTCAAAACAAAACAACAAAACAAGACAAAACACGACCGCGACCATCTCCTACCCCCCTAAAAAGACAACGGTTACGTCCCCGTAACCAAATATACCTGATCAAAAAGGTTAGGAAAACGTTCTTGCATGGCTTCCTCGGGTTCCCATGTGGCTTCCTCCACATTATGATTAGACCAAAGGACCTTGAGTAAGACCGTTTCACCATTCCGGGTCTTACGAACTTTGCGATCAAGAACCTCCTTAGGAATATCGGCGTAGAACAAGGATTCATCAAGCTCGATGCTCTCCATCTCAAAGATATGCGACGGATCGCTCACATACTTCCGAAGTTGAGATACATGAAAAACATTGTGTACCCTATCCAAAGCTGGTGGTAACGCTAACCTGTAAGCTACCTCGCCAACACAGTCCAAAATCTCATAAGGACCTATATACTTTTGGCTTACCTTACCCTTTTTCCCAAACCTCAAAACACCTCGCATAGGTGACACTTTCAAAAGGACCTTGTCACCTACTGCAAACTCAATGTCCCTGCGGTGTAAATCGGCATAACTCTTCTGACGATCTTGAGCTGCACTCATCTTTTGCCGAATTAACTGGACTTGCTCAATCATATCTTGTACCAGCTGTGGCCCTAAAACCGCTGTCTCAGAACTATCATCCCAACAAACTGGACTTTGGCATTTTTGGCCACACAAAGCTTCAAAAGGTGTCATCCCGATGCTCGTATGATAACTGTTATTGTATGAAAACTCGATCAGATCAAACCTGTCTTCCCAACTGCCCTCAAATTCCATAACACAAGCCCTCAACATATCCTCTAAGGTCTTGATGGTCCGTTCATTTTGACCATCGGTTACCGGATGAAAGGTTGTACTCATTTTCAAAGTTGTACCCATCAACTCTTGGAGTTCTTGCCAAAACTTGGATATGAACCTCGCATCACGATCAGAAACAATATCTTTAGTTATACCATGTAACCGAACCACATGCCTCCTGTAACCCAATGCCAGCTGCATCTTAGACCAAGTATCTTTCATGGGAACGAAATGGGCTGACTTGGTTAACCGATCAACAATCACCCAAATCATGTTGTTACCTTGTTGTGACCTAGACAACCCCACAATGAAGCCCATGGAGATCGACTCCCATTTCCACTCGGGTACTTCCAAAGACTGTATCTTACCTTGTGGTCTCCGCTGTTCACCCTTGACCTTTTGACAGGTCAAACATCTGGCTACAAACTCAGCTACATCTCTCTTCATGTTTGGCCACCAAAAAGTCTTCTTAAGGTCTTTGTAAAGCTTGTCACCACCCGGGTGAAATGAATAGGGAGTGCAATGAGCCTCCGTCAAGATCACTCTCTATAAATCTGCATCCTCAGGGACACACCATCTCCCATCAAAACGAACACTCCCATCTATATGGATAGAAAATCTGGAAACCGTTCCACTCTCTATTCTTGACTTCCACTCCTGAATCTTAGGATCAAGCTCTTGTTTACTCTTGATGTTCTCATACAACTCTGGCTCGATCGTCAAATCCCCGATAGTATCCCCCTCTCGAATCATAAAGATCCCCAACCTAGACATCTCATCCCTCAACTTCAGCAAGGACATAGTTGTACATAGCGAATGAACGCTCTTCCTACTCAGTGCATCTGCAACAACATTAGCCTTACCCTCGTGATATATGATCTCCATATCATAATCTCCGATCAGCTCCATCCACCGTCTATGTCGCATGTTAAGCTCCTTCTGAGTGTAGATATATTTTAGACTCTTATGATCAGAGAACACTTTAAAAGTTGCTCCATAAAGGTAGTGCCTCCAAATCTTAAGAGCGAAAACAACTGCACCCAGCTCCAGATCATGAGTAGGGTAGTTCTCCTCATATTGCTTTAGCTGCCTCGACGCATAAGCTATGACTTTCCCTTCCTGCATCAAAACACAACCAAGACCATTCTTTGAAACATCGGTATATACCTCAAAGTTCTCACATCCCTCTGGCAAGGATAGGATAGGGGCTGTGGTCAAGCGTTCCTTTAAGGTCTGAAACGCCGTCTCACAACTCTCATCCCAAACAAATCTGACTTCCTTCCTCATCAAAGATGTCATAGGCCGCGCTATGGTAGAGAAATCTTTCACAAATCTCATGTAGTAGCCAGCAAGGCCTAAGAAACTCTGAATCTCAGCAACATTCTTCGGCGATTCCCACTTGGTTACGGCCTCAATCTTACTAGGATCCACAGATACTCCCTTCTTAGATATCACATGGCCTAGAAAAGCCACTTCCTCTAACCAGAACTCGCACTTAGATAGCTTGGCATAAAGCTGATTCTCTCTCAAGGTCTGCAAGACTATCCTCAAGTGCTCCTCATGCTCTTCCTTAGTCTTAGAATAGACTAAGATGTCGTCGATGAAAACAACCACAAACCTATCCAAGAACGGTGTAAAGATCCGATTCATCAAATCCATGAAAGCTGCTGGTGCATTGGTCAACCCAAAAGGCATCACCACGTACTCGTAATGACCATATCGAGATCGGAACGCTGTCTTAGGAATATCCTCATCTGCTATCCTAAGCTGGTGATATCCCGACCTCAGATCAATCTTGGAAAACACACCTGCTCCACTTAGCTGATCAAACAAATCATCAATCCTAGGCAATGGATACTTGTTCTTCACTGTGACACGATTGAGCTCTCTGTAATCAATGCACAGTCTCATACTCCCATCTTTCTTCTTTACAAAAAGAACTGGAGCTCCCCACGGTGACACACTAGGCCTGATGTAACCCTTGCCAAGCAACTCATGAATCTGCTTTTTCAACTCTGCCAACTCTTTAGGTGCCATACGGTAAGGTGCTTTAGATATAGGACCCGTTCCCGGCTTGAGCTCCACGCTGAAATCAACATCCCTCTTGGGAGGCAAACTCGGTATTTCCTCAGAAAAAACATCTTCGAACTCTCTCACCACAGATATCTCAGAAGCTGTCGGCGTCTCTACTCTGTGGTCTCTCACATGACAGAGAATCAAGGGACACTTCTTCCTCAAACATGACTTTAAAGTCATCACAGCTATGAACCTACACTTAGGCTTTACCACAAACCCTCTATAGGACACCCTAACACCCTTGGGACCCTTTAAGGACACCCTCTTTTGCCGACAATCTATCCTGGCATCATACTTACCTAGCCAATCCATCCCGACAATCACCTCAAACCCACCCATAGGAAACTCTAACAGGTCTACTGGTAAATCTACCCCTCCAACTACCATGGATACTCCCTTATACAACTTGAGACACGACACAGACTCCCTTGAAGGTATGAACACATCATCTTTTACAATCTCAAATCTTCCTAAACCCATAGACACAACATGACTCTTAGACACAAAAGAGTGTGTAGCCCCTGAATCAAACAAAATAAAGGACGGTACGTTATGAACAAGAAAGGTACCGGTAACTACAGGAGCATCTTCATGTTCTTCCTGCTTGTCCATCATGAAAAGCTTCCCACTGTTTTTCTGTCCTCCACCCTGAACTGAAGCATTGGAGGTACTTGGCTTGGCTGCCGAATCTTGGGTGGTGCTGTTGTTCTGGCGCTGATATGATACACCACCACTGCGGTTGTAACCGCCCTGGTGGCCCTGTCCACCTCTGTTGCCCCATGAACCTCCCGGTCGGTTACTAGAAAAACTCTGAGTCGGCCCCTGAGAAAAATTCCCTAACCGAGCTCCTGAACCAGTACCGGGCTTATAGCTCGTGCATTCCCGTCTTTTGTGGCCTATCCCACCACAGTTGAAGCATGTAAGGTTAGAGTTGTCACTCACACTCCAACCTCTATTATTTCACCAGCCACGAGATCCTCCAGAGAAACCAGCTCCACCAGAAAAAGCCTAAGCATGGTTGAAGTTCCCCTTCTTGTTGGTCGACTGACTGTTGCTTCCACTGTCAGCCTTCCTCTTTTTCGCGGCAGTCGTCTCATCGATCTCTCTTGAGAGATCTACCATTCTCTCAGCTTGATCCACTCTCAGATACACTTTCTTGAGGTCAGTAGCAACCCCGACTGGTATACGGCTCACGATCTTAGCAGATAGACCCCTATCAAAATGGAGAGCCAAACTTCTCTGTCCTAGCTGCATGTCCTCAACATAACGAGATAGATCCAGGTTCCAATTATAGTAGTCAGTGACTGTCATCTAATCAGTCATGGTGAAGGAGTCAAAGTCGGATCTCATCTTGTGTCGGATATGCTCCGGCACAAACTCCTCCCTCATAGCACTCTTCAACCCAGACCAAGGAATAGCTCCTTCAGCCTAGTAAAAAGCTCTAGCATCTTCCTTGACGTTTTGCCACCAAACTGCAGCTTCACCTCTTAGGTAGTACACTACCTGCTCGACGATCATGTCTTCGGGGCACTTAACCATTTCCATGAGAGCTTCAATCTCACGGTGCCACTTCTCGAGTAGCTTTGGTTCTCCTACCCCATCATATGTGGGAGGGTTGAAGCGAGCAATGATGATGTTGAGCTGAGTAGCATCCATCGACTTCTCGTTCCCCTTTCCCACATTTTTGAGAGCTTCAAGGAGAGCCTCTTGTTGCTCAATCATGCGAGCAACCTCATCAAGAGTCATCTCAGAAGCTTGGATCTGCGCGGGGGTTCTTTTGGGCGGCATTTTGAGCTGACAAGAAACAAGAAAACGTAAACACAAAGGCCGACGGCTCAAAATGTAACAACCTTCCGCCAAAAGAACACTCGGCCGAGTGTACAACCATACTCGGTCGAGTAACAACTACTCGGTCGAGTATCCTAGATACTCGGTCGAGTATTCGACTCAAGAAGCAAACATCAAAAACTCAAAAACATCTCTCGGTCGAGTAAAACAACACTCGGGCGAGTAGTCACTACTCGGTCGAGTATACGTACTTACTCGGTCGAGTTATCACATACAGTAGCCACTGCTACTCACTGCCAAACAACACTCGGTCGAGTGCTTGGTTACTCGGCCGAGTGCTCCCTACTCGGTCGAGTACCGCCTGCTTCTACGAGTCACACTATACACGGGTATACAGTTTAAAGTTCTCTATCATGCTCACTATTCCCGCAGCAAACACATAACATCAAGAACTTAAATGCCACGTTATAATCATACCAACATACAATTCATGCATATGCTAAATCCAACATAACAAACATTCACGAACCTGTCACCTCCACCATTTCTCCAATCACCACACTTACAAATTTCAACACATACCCTTTCAACTATTAACTATTACCAACATGCATCTTCACATACATGTACATACAAAACCAAACTCCCATTACACTTCCCCATGTTACCGGCTCGAGTTAATGAGGGCCAATTTGCGACTCCGGGACGTCTCCCGAGTCTTTGCGGTAGCTCCAAACAACTGTCCCCGGGTTTATTTTATTTATACTCCCTAAGTTCATTAAATTCATTTGTTTAGGTGCCGAAATCTTCGGCTCTGATACCACTTTGTAACACCCCCTCATACCAAGGTGCCTTACCAGGACCACCCGACCATGAAAGTGTGTTACCATCTCGGTTTCCCAAGGTTAGTACATATCAAAAGCGTCTGAACTGAGCACATTTATTAAAGTACTGTAAAGTATAAAGTTTACAACATCCAAACCCAAATACTAATTCAACAAAATACAACTCCAATGTCTGACAATAAAAGAAATCAAACTAAGACTCAGACGGTGATGCTATAACTGGTGATGACAACACTCCCATGACTGTCCCCAAGCTCACACTAGCAATACCTGTCAAGCCTGCTCACCATCCTCGAATGGATCACCGCAGATTTCACAAACAACAACGGGGTTAGTATTACTCAATCAATATAAGGCAACAAACGAAGTAATCAACTAATTATCGTCCAATCCCAATCTTCCGTTCTCACACTGTAACCGACTACACACTAGAGTGTGTAGCCCTGCCAAATTACCCATCGCAAAAGGTAATCCTCGCCGCCAGTGGGTGCCCGTAGCCGATCCCACCTAGTCCAGCTCCTGAACGAGCGACTAACAATCCCCTGTCCCTTAATGTGCACATCCCCTCCCGTGGCGGGTTCCACGGAGGGCGAACTAGGGTGTGAAGCCACTCCCGCAAGTGACTCCACCACAATCACAATCACACGACATCACAGCCGTCACAACACCCTCACACCAACATCGTCACGACAATCTCCATACTCCGATGATCAACAGATAACAGTAATCACACAACAAACATGTCTTAACAATGAACAATAACTGAGTAGGGAAACCCTACCTTAGCAATCAACAGTGGAAGAACTCGAACAATCAGAAAGGCTCCTCTACGAAGTCTTCTCCTATACCATAATCATATAACACAATTACACATTGCACAACCCCCATATTCCCAATTCCGTAATTGTACAGTAACCCCAACGAATACGAATAACATAGAAATAGAACTTACCAACAGTAGGACGAGGAATTATACGCAAGAACTCTGAAGATTACACACATAACAATGCTATGGGATGATTAGGGAGTGATTAGGGTTAACGTAGAAATGATGAAGTTGAAATGATGTTTTAAAAACTGACGCGGGATATAAAAATAATCTTCAACACTCCCTAATCAAACCGTCAAAATAACACTCGCCATACCGAATACTCGGTCGAGTAAAGTTATACTCGGCCGAGTATCCTCTACTCGGTCGAGTATTCACTATACTCGGCCGAGTATTCATCAGCAGAAGCAAAACAACTGACAACAAAAGCACTACTCGGCCGAGTAGGCTCTACTCGGTCGAGTAGTCACCAAAGAAAATCCGTAGTATTACACAATGAATCATTGTCATTTATTTAAAGTATTTATCTTGTTGTACCTAATATGGCCTAGTTTATTTTAATCGTTATTACCCGAAATGAATGGGAATAGCGATTTGTTTGTAATTAAATACGATCTCGTATCGTCGGTTTGTAATTAATTAATAGTTTTATTTATTTTATTAATGAATGTATAATAGGAATTGCTATGTAATTCGATTGTAATAGTTATTCTTACCGGCGTTTCCAAAAGACGGATTACATTGACACAGAGTTTTTTTTTGGAAGGTGTTCCAAATCCCACAAGAAGGAGCCACTTTTGGAACGAAGAGGCGAGGGACCAAGGAGTTGGTTTTCGATATGTAATGTTCTAGTTTATTTTAACTAGGTGGCCATACTAGGATTATTCATATGCTTGCTTGATTTTATTTTCGTGCATGCCAAAATCGCCATTCACATGCATTTTATTTTCGCGTTTGTCAATTCACGTCATTTACATTCACCTACTTAGTTCACTTATAGGGAATTTATGACTAAATTGACAGGATGTTTCACATAACTAAAATTGAGATTAGCCTTACCAATTAGAAACACCTATGAATCCCTTGTTCATTAGAGCCACGCTCGCCCAAGCGGGGTGTTCTTTTTTTACCTTGGGTAAGTAGGGTGGTAAACGGTTAACACGTGCCAAAATTGGTTGGACTCAACGGGGTATAAGACGGTCTTGTATTTCGGGGCTAGTAGATGAATTTAAGGAAATTCGCCAACCAAGAGTTCTAGAGGTAGAATTAGTCAACCGTTGAATTACCGAATTTACACGATAATGGGATGTTTTGCCCAAGCGATGCTCATTTTTGTTTAATATTTGGGTCTTGGAAACATTTATATAATTTAGTGGGAGATCATTATATAAATGCTAAAACTTGTTAAACATGTTTTCACAAGTAATTTTAAAACAATGGATGTTAATTTTTCCTTATTTGTTGTAGCATTTTAATTCGCAATGGCAACTTCTTCAACTCCATCGGCTACTTCACTAGCAAGATTCATGGCTAAGGTCCGTAATGGACAAATATATCTTAAAAGATGACGGTAGTAACTTTCTTGAATGGGAATCCAACATCAAAAGCGTCGTGTTGTCCGACAACGTGCTCACTTACTTAACCGATGCTCCTCCCATCGAGCCCGGTCCAAGGGCTACATCGGCTGTGCGGACCACCTATGATGACCATGTGAGGATGTCGAATGATATCAAAAATGTGTTGACATGGTCGATGTCCCCAAATCTCAAGCTTTCATGCATTTCTTTAAATGCGTACGAGATATTCACTCGTATGATTACTATGTTTTCATAAACACCTAAAGTCCGTCAATACGATGCGGCAGCATGCTTCTTTGAAGCTAAGCTTGAGAGGGGCCAAAAGGTTGGTCCCCATGTGCTAAAAATGGTCAAATATGTCGACATCCTCCACTAACTTCCCACCAAGTTTGCCCACTTTAGGGTAAACTACAACATGAATAGCATGGATAAGAGTTATCATGAAATTCATGCACTCCTCATCCAAGCGGAGAGAGATATGGAAGCTAGTGGGAGTGAAAAAGGGGATGTTCTAACCATGAAGGTAAAGAACATGTCCCTTGGAGTTAAGAAGGGAAAGGGGAAGGAAAAGTCCAAATTCATGAAATCGTCAAAGAAACAAGACAAGGGAAAGGGGAAAGCAGTTGAGAATGGAAAACCCAAGGTAAAATGTGTCAAACTCTCCGAGGCCGAATGTTTCCATTGTAATGGGAAGGGGCATTATAGGAGGAGTTGTCCCAAATACTTGTAGGATCTCAAGGAATGGCATGTGACGCCTATTGGGTTTAAGGGACGTGCAAGCACTAGCAAAAGGTGATATGGATCTCCGCATGGGCAATGGAGCTAGAGTACCGGCGGTTTTCGTCGGGACCTATGTGCTCACTTTAGCTAGTGCTCTAGAGTTGTATTTAAATAAGTGTTATTTTATACCAACTTTAACCAAGAACATCATCTCCATTTCCGCGTTAGACGCGGAAGGCTTTTGTTTTATGATTAAGGACAATAGTTGTACTTTTTAATTAAATGATGTGGTTTATGTCAAGGCCATTTGAATTGGAGGCATTTATGTTTTAAATGATGTTAATGAATTCATCATGTGGAAATTAAAAAGCTCAAAACGGGTGATCCAAACGAATCTTACCTTTGGCATTGTCGTTTAGGCCACATAAACGAAAGATGTATTAAGAGACTTGCTTCATCAAAAGTGCTCAAATCATTTGATTTCGAATCTTATGGTATATGCGAGTCTTGCCTTTTTGGCAAGATGACTCGTTGACCTTTTGCGGGAAAAAGGACACCAGCTAGTGGGGTTTTGGCTCTCATACATACGGATGTGTGTGGACCATTAACCATCACCGCTAGAGGAGGTTTTCACTACTTCATTACTTTTATTGATGACTTAAGTAGATATGGGTATGTCTACTTAATGAAGAACAAGAGTGAAGCTTTTGACAAGTTCAAAGAATTTCAAAATGAAGTAGAGAACCAATTGGATAAAAAGATTAAGACCCTACGATCCGATCATAGTGGTGAATATCTAAATACTAAATTTGATTCACACCTGAAAGATTGTGGTATAGTATCACAATGGACTCCTCCTGGCACACCACAATTAAATGGTGTGGCCGAAAGGAGAAACCAAACTTTATTAGACATGGTTCGATCTATGATGAGTCTAACCAAGCGTCCTGATTCGTTTTGGGGTTTTGCCCTCTTGTCTTTAATATTTTCTCTAAATCGAAGCCCGACTAAAGCGGCCGATAAGACTCCATATGAGATATGGACAGGGAAACTCCCTCATTTGCCATTCATGCGTATTTGGGGTTGCGAAGCGTACGTCAAGATCAAGTCTCACAATAAGCTTGCACCCAGGTCTAACAAATGTCTTTTTGTAGGATATCCAAGGGAAACATGTCTCTATTACTTCTACAATAAACACGAGAACAAAGTGTTTGTGGCTCGTGATGCTGTCTTCCTAGAAAAGGAGTTTATTTCTAAGAGACAAAGTGGGAGAAAATTTGAACTTGACGAAGTTCAAGAGCCACAAACCGAGAATGTGGTAGAGGAGAACGTGGAGGATAGCATTCCCTCTTCCTCTAAAACGGTAATTGTCCCTAGAAAGTCAAGTAGGGTTTCTAATCCACCTGACCGCTACCTTGGCAACATCGAAGAGGATGGTGTTTTGTTACTTTTGGAAAGTGATGAACCCAATACCTACAAATTGGCCATGTTTAGTCCCGACTCCTCGCTTTGGCTAGAAGCCATGCGGTCCGAAATGGATTCTATGTACGAGAACCAAATATGGGAGTTGGTGGATTTACCTGAGGGAGTGCGACCCCTTCAGTGTAAATGGATATATAAAATTAAGCTCGGTGTGGATAAACATGTAGATGTTTACAAAGCTAGATTGGTAGCAAAAGGTTTGACCCAAGTTCATGGTTTACACTATGACGAAACCTTCGCTCCAGTCGCTATGCTTCTGTCCATTAGGATAATCTTAGCGGTTGTCGCGTTTCATGATTATGAGATTTGGTAAATGGATGTCAAAACCGCCTTCTTGAATGGGATTCTAGAAGAAGAGGTGTACATGATACAACCTGAAGGTTTTGTGGATACATCTAATCCTAAGAAGGTGTGTAAGCTTAAGAAGTCCATATATTGTCTTAAGCAAGCATCTAGGAGTTGGAATCATCGCTTTGATCATGTTATTAAACAATACGGTTTCACTAGAAGTGTGGAAGAACCGTGTTTATACATGAAGTTTAGTGGGAGTAAGGTTGCATTCCTTGTCCTATATGTGGATGACATATTGCTTATCGGGAACGATATTCCATCACTCACTTCCGTTAAGGAGTGGCTAGGGAAACACTTCCAGATGAAGGACTTGGGAAGGGCACAACGAATCTTGGGTATCCGGATCTATAGAGATAGGTCCAGGAGGATACTAGCATTGAGTCAAGAAGATTATATTGACAAAGTTCTTGACCGATTCAATATGAAAGGCTCCAAGAGAGGATTTCTACCTATGGGCCAAGGGATTACTTTGACCCCTAAGGAGATTGAACACATGAAGACCGTCTCTTATGCTTACGCTGTTGGGTATATCATGTATGCTATAATTTGCACTAGTCCCGACGTTGTGTATGCCTTGAGCATGACAATTCGTTATCAAGCCAAGCCTGGTGAGAGTCACTGGATAGCCGTAAATAACATCCTTAAGTACCTGAGAAGGACTAAGGATTCGTTCTTAGTGTTTGGAGGAGAAACCGAGTTACGTGTAAGAGGTTACACGAACGCAAGTTTCCAAACCGATCGGGATTATATGAAATCCCAATCCAGCTATATGTTTATGCTAAATGGAGGAGCTATTTGCTGGAAGAGCTTCAAGCAAAGCGTTACTGCGGATTCTACAACAGAGGCTGAGTACCTTACAGTGTCTGAGGCTGCAATGGAAGCTGTCTGGATTAGGAAATTCATGGAGGGACTAGGAGTAGTCCATTCCGCCGAAGATCTAATCACTCTATATTGTGATAACAGTGGAGCTATTTTTCAAGCCAAAGAGCCGAAGTCTAGTAACCAATCTAGACACATTGAAAGGAAATACCATGTAATTATAGATTATGTGGAGAGGAAGGAAATTGACATTTGTAAGGTTGGGACAGATGATAATATTGTTGATCCTTTAACCAAGCCTTTATCAAAGGCTAAGCATGATGGTCATGTCGTCGCAATGGGATTGAGATGAATACTAGATTTTCTTTAAGATTATGGATATGTAATAATTGGATAGTGTATCTCTTATTATATATATGATAATCACATTCATTGTTTTTGCATTCATTTATGAATCTTTTATTTAGTGTGACTAATGTTTTAATACCTTGTTTATCTGAATAAGTTGTGGAGACAATGTCGAACACTATTCAAGTGAATAAGATGAACATTGTATTTCGTCCCTAGTCACTTAATGAGGTGACGCCTCGGAGTGACTAAATTGTAAGTCGATTGATGGTTGTTCAACACCATAAGGTCATACGTGATGACTTGTCGATTACATAGACAGAGTGTGTGACACTTTGCCGGACAGTGACCATTTAGAGAGTCCCTAAGTTCTACTATTGACGCCTGGTCGTGGCATGGATCTCTAAGATGTTCCTATGAGTCGATTCTTTTGACTAGAGACTATTATCCAAGTCAATGCAGTTTCTGAGTGACTTTGGTTTTTGTCCTTGGTCGTGCCGTGAAAGGAGGCCAAAAGGACATCTTCTGAGTTATGATCAGCTGTATTGGCAAGATAGATTTTTTCGGTTAGGTAGTCACACTCCCGATCGAGAAAACCATGATACCGTCGTTAGGTACCAAAAATAAAATACTTAGTTACACTAACAGAATCTAGCAGTAAGTAGGATCGACCTCCACAGGGAGGCGGTCACTATCTACTTGTCTATTCGGTCCGTCTAAGGTCACGATAGGGGGGTTTGAAATGTTTTAACTAAATTAAATAAGATAAAGGTAAGAGAAATTAGCAAGAGAATGAGGAAACTAGGATGTCGGTTCATCAATGAACGTTAGTCAATTGCAGTTAAAGTCACAGATTAGTCGATGTGTCGGTCTAAGGGCCAATGAATATCTCCTTCCAGTCTCAATTCGCCCTAAAATACTATTAGCTTAGCTTCCGCACTCACTAAAGCATCATATTGTTCACTGCGGGTCACACCCCTTCCAATCTTCCGGTCTAGGTCAAGGCTTACCAAAATTAAAAAGGCTAAATGCATCGATTTAATTAGCAAGATACAATTAAAATAGTGATTAACAACATAGACATAACCACAACGACCAATCTATGAACTAATTAGCAATTAACATTCATTCATCGAATCCCCTAATCCTAGCAGAGCGAATTAGCTAGACATGGTAAAGGGAAGAACAAAAACAAAGGAAAGAGAAATAATTAACATTAAATAAAGAGAAAAGGGAAAAGAGAGAAAATTACAGAGAAAATATCCGGAAAAGAGAGGAAAGCAATAAGTAACAGTAACAGGGAAAAATTATTGTAAAAGTGATGTCTAAGGTGTACTGTCGTCTTCCTATTTATAGGAAAGACGATTTTATTTGACCTAGAAACAAAATAAAGCTAAAAGCCCGGGCCCAATAAGAAACCACTCGATCGAGTGATTTGCAACCACTCGAGCGAGCTAAATTAAGCTCAAACAACTCGATCGAGTGAAATAAATACTCGATCGAGTAAATCCTAAAATGCAACTACTCGATCGAGTAGAAAAAGGAGTCGATCGAACATAATTGTACTCGATCGAGTACTTTCCAGCGCACAATTCCTGCTTCGCGCACTGAATTTCAAATGGCTGCCATTTTTTCATTACTTGGGCAAACAGAGCCATTCTGGTGGCGTTAGAAAGCTAAGAGGACAAGCTTTTATCTCCGGTCGGAATCACCTAAAAATCCATTGTAGAAATCGAGATATGGCTCTTCAAATTAAGCACTAGTAATTTGAAGTTCTTCCTTTGCTCGCGTAGCTATCTTACTTCTTTGCGCATCTCAAGACAGCTACATTCCCTCTCCAAATTCACTCTTCCTCCAAATTCATGCTAAACAGATGGTAAAAGGCTCGATTTCACTACTTTCTGGTCCATTTCTGCAAATAGAACAAAACAAACCAAAGTAGCATATTCGGGGCATTTCGTAGCATAAAACTATGATAATAGCATAGAAATACGTGCATAAAAAGGCCAAAAAGGACTATATAAAATGCACGTATCAAATCTCCCCAAACCAAACCTTTACTCGTCCTCGAGTAAACTAAATGCAAACTAATGGAACGGAAAAGATAACTCAGAGCTAGCTACAAATGCCCACTTAAACCAATTTAATGCAAGCGAACTAACACTTATAGCAAAACAGTCAAATGCAAACGAGTTATAAGATGTTTATAAAATAACTGAACCGTCGACCTTGCAAGACCTTTTATAATGGACTCCCACGGGTCACTCTTCTCTCATGAAGCAAAGGGTGAACATATATATGTAAGAGAGAAAGAAATATAGTCGCCCACTTAAACTACGACCCACATAGACATGCATGCAGCTGATATGATAGACAATTCTAGCTACTGTACACACATTCCAACCAAACAAGGTCCGTCACAGCCGAGGGCTTACAAAAATATGGTAAAGTGAGGTAATGGGTAAAGAAAAGGCAAAACATTTATGGGAATGTGGAGGTTTAGGCGGCCAAGCTAGTACCTAAACAAAATCATATAACAACATCCATTTCCAACTCAATTATAGAATTAAGCAAAATGCCCTTCATTTGGCACAAAACTCACCAAACCGAACTGAAAATACTCCTCAATAAATGTAAATAAAGCATAGGAGTGAAACCGTCTCATCAAACAACATCTTTTTCTTTCTTTTTCTTTCTTTTTTTTTTCACGGTTTCCTTCTTTTTTCCTTTTTTTTATATTTTTTTTGTTCTTTTTTTCTTAGCACAATAAATTATATACCGCAAAACAATCTAAACTAGCTTGACAAGGCAGGCTAAATTTGGAATGTAGTTAAGGGTCAACAGGCAAAATTGGCTAATGTAGAGTTTATGGGTAAAAATGAAAGAAAGGGAAATTGTAAGCACCTCCCTGCATGTGACACCAACCACTAACCCAAATGTATGTAGGCAAAAAGCAATTGAATTTCATATACGTGCAAATTGGTGATACATGTCATGCAAGGAGTACTACTCTCAATCTTACATGAAACTGGTCATAAATGACACCAGTTTTTTAAGCTCTAAAACCTCATAATTTATAGGTAGGTTGCCAAAATTTTCAGGTCAAGTCTATTCGTTCAGCTAAATTTTAACATTAACTCGTAGATATGCAAAAAGACATTTCTAAAAAGAATAATAGTCTATGCAAGGCTTAAGCAAAAAGACAATTGCAGTGCAATATCATCATTGAAATCTACCGTTCCGACTGAACCTATATGCGAAAATAAACGTGATTTTTTTTGAATTTTTATCAATTTTTCAATTTTTATGAGATTTTTTTGAATTTAATGAATTTCTTTGAATTTTATGAAAATAACAATACAAGCGGAAAAATTAAACGTGATTACAGAAATGCAATAAAAACAATATGCAGACACAGATATGGATGTATAACCTCCCCAAACCAAACCGTACAATTCCCTCATTGTACCTAAAACAGGGAAAGGAAATGCAAACTAAAAGAGAAAGATTGGAGATGCGGAAAACTTAAAATATAACGTGAAGGAAGGACCTCCCCCAAACCAGCCAACAACGTGGGAGGTTGCAAACAGCTGCCAAACACCTCACAGGAATCTAAGCAAGTCAAAAACAACTCGATCAAGAGAGAATAACGGTCGATCGAGTGAACTGGACATCCTAAACTGCTCGATCGAGGAAATGGGCACTCGATCGAGTGGTCATCTTTTAGCAGGTACTCGATCGAGTAGAATTTGTGCTCGATCGAGTAAGAGCAGCAACAAAAGTTCTCGATCGAGTACTTTTTGTACTCGATCGAGTCATCCTCAGTATGTTCCTGCAAATACGCAACATAACAGCCCACAAAACTAACAAAGCAAGCATAACTGATATAGTCTATGGTACAAAGACCAATTATTACAACTAAAACTGAAATAAAATGCAATTTTTGAAAAATAACTAAAGATAAAATCTCCGGGTTGCCTCCCGGGTAGCGCTAGTTTCAGTCAGGTCCCAGCTCGACCTTCTTTTCTTCAACAAATGCTCCAAATCAATCAAAGCAACTCAAAGCTCTTAACAAAAGAGATCATATAATCGCGCATGTGCTACACAAGAGCATAAGTAGCACCAAAGTATAATAGCAACATAGGAAAATAACATGCATGAACGTTTAAGTCTAACGAATTTCCTATGAGAGCTTCTAAATTTGTCAACAAAATAAAGGAGCGCGGGAGCAATTATCAATAATCTAGGGTGTTGATTCAGGTTGACAAATTTCTGACGACAAGTACGGTGAAAAACTATTAAATTAATCGTCCAACTAGGAAGGGGTATAGCATTAAAATACGAAGCATGAGTCAAATGAGGCAATGTACTATTTAAACAAACAATAATATAACTATCGTCAACTACCTCGGTGTGGTCGCTCTCAATGATGGAATCATTGACAAAGGAAGATATTACCTCTTCCGTGCCAGGAGCAATCACCGACTCAACTGTCTTCTCATCAACCTCCTTAGTGGAATCCGTCCCGTAAATCGCAGCCTCAAGCACATCCAGCTCGGCCTTGAAAAGGGGAGATTCGCCGTAACCATTATCTTCAGCAAAATCGTCATCTAGAATGAACCCAAGTGACGTTGCATTGCTCTGCATGGCCAAGATCAAAGGTACTCAAGCCTTCCCTTTGATGATCTTTTACCTAGAATTGTCTAGGTAGGACCTGTAGGACCTATCAAAACAACACTAAAGAAAAAGATGAGAACTGCCTCAAGGAATTAATCCCTTGAGGCTAAAGATAGACAAAAATAAACAAGCAAATAAAATAGTTGCCTCCCCGGCAACGGCGCCAAAATTTGATACCGTCGTCAGGTACCAAAAATAAAATACCTAGTTACACTAACAGAAGCTAGTAGTAAGTAGGGTCGATCTCCACAAGGAGGCGGTCACTATCTACTTGTCTATTCGGTCTGTCTAAGGTCACGATTGGGGGGTTTGAAATGTTTAAACTAAACTAAATAAGATAAAGGTAAGAGAAATAAGGATAAGAGAAATTAGCAAGAGAAAGAGGAAACTAGGATATCGGTTCATCAATTAACGTCAGTCAATTGCAGTTAAAGTCAAAAATTAGTCGATGTGTCGGTCTAAGGGGCAATGAATATCTCCTTCCGGTCTCAATTTGCCCTAAAATACTATTAGCTTAGCTTCCGCCCTCACTAAAGCATCCTATTGTTCACTGCGGGTCTCACCCCTTCCAACCTTCTAGTCTAGGTCAAGGCTTACCAAAATTAAAAAGGCTAAATGCATCGATTCAATTAGCAAGTTACAGTTAAAACAGTTATTAACAACATAGACATAACCACAACGACCAATCTATGAACTAATTAGCAATTAACATTCATTCATCGAATCCCCTAATCCTAGCAGAGAGAATTAGCTAGACATGGTAAAGGGAAGAACAAAAACAAAGGAAAGAGAAATAATAAACATTAAATAAAGAGAAAAGGGAAAAAAGAGAAAATTAAAGAGAAAAGATCCGGAAAAGAGAGGAAAGCAATAAGTAACAGTAACAGGGAAAAAGTATTGTAAAAGTGATGTCTAAGGTGTGTTGTCGTCTTCCTATTTATAGGAAAGACGATTTTATTTGACCTAGAAACAAAATAAAGCTAAAAAGCCCGGGCCCAATAAGAAACCACTCGATCGAGTGATTTCAAACCACTCGATCGAGCAAAATTAAGCTCAAACCACTCGATAGAGTGAAATAAATACTCGATCGAGTAAATCCTAAAATGCAAATACTCGATCGAGTAGAAAAAGGAGTCGATCGAACATAATTGTACACGATCGAGTACTTTCCAGCGCACAATTCCTGCTTCGCGCACTGAACTTCAAATGGCTGCCATTTCTTGGTTACTTGGGCAAACAGGACGATTCTGGTGGCGTTGGAAAGCTAAGAGGACACGCTTTCATGTAAAATTGGAATCACTTGAAAATCAGTTGTAGAACTCGAGATATGGGTCTTAAAATTAGGCAATAGCAATTTAAAGTTCTTCCTTTGCTCGCCTAGCAATCTTACTTCTTTGCGCATCTCAAGACAACTACATTCCCGCTCCAAATTCACTCTTCCTACAAATCCATGCTAAACGGACGTTAAAAGGCTCGATTTCACTACTTTCTGGTCCATTCCTGCAAATAGAACAAAACAAACCAAAGTAGCATATTCGGGGCATTTCGTACCATAAAACTATGATAATAGGATAGAAATACGTGCATAAAAAGGCCAAAAAGGACTATATAAAATGCACGTATCAAACCACTCGAGATATGTTCATGTGCAAGTGCGACCTGAAAGACACCTTGCATTGAGTGGAAGATTAAAACGGACAAGAGAATTGGTAGCGCACACCTTGTGTCGGACAAGTGGGAAATTGTTGGAGTTAGTGTCCTCCACAATAGTGCGTTTACATAATAAATCCCATTAAAGAAATATCATCGAGATATTTAATTATTTGATCCTCGTCTGTTGATTAACGTAAATCGATAACGGTTGGCTAACTAGAGTTCAACGTTATTGTCGTGAGACGGCGGTGATCAACTTACCTCTTTCGTTCACACCTATAGGAACGAACCCCAATTGATAACTAATTAATTGTATGAGATACAACTTTTTTAGTCCCTTGATTTATAGACAAAAAGGTTAGTCTATTATTTTAGAGAGATTTCGAGTTGCGAACTCGAGGCACGACAGTTATTATTTAATTATGCGATAATTGAATAATAAATTTTGGGAGACGAGTTTTAGTTAATTAATTGTTAATTCACTAAAATTGTACTAACTGATTAATGTGATTAATATTAGTACGTAAATAATATGTGTAGCGGTATACGTATATTTACGGAGTGATTTGGACGAAATTAATTGGAAACATTGAAACATAAAACGATGTTTAAATAAAATTTACGCGTATTTGTGCGACAAATATAAGAACCAAAATGGACCCGTAAATGGGACATTAGACCGTGTAAATCGAGTGTAGTTGATGATTATAAACATAATCATTTCACTTTGCTTTTTTTTTCCTTCCATATATTGTCATATGATCATTGTGCATGTGAAAAAGATTGAACAAAATTTGCTTATCTCTCTAAAATAAATATTCGTCACTAACTAAGCTTGTTAGTATACAAAATAAATATTTACTAAGCTTGTTATTAATATTATAAATATTATCAAGGGTTAATTTTACAAGTATCTAGTTAATAGTTGTAAGATTATTTTGGGTGTTGTTCGTGGGTGCAACTTGAAGGAGACTTTCTTTTTAAAAGTTTTTCTAGGAGGATCATTCATCTTTATTTAGCTCAAGAACAAACTAGATAGTGTTGGAGTATGTGTCCTCAACAATAGTGCGATCACATATTTAGATCTCATATTAAGAATACGTAAGGGATGATTCATTTATATAGTCAACTGATCAACATTAATCGGTAACGATTGGCTTGCTAGAGTTTGACGTTACTGTCGTAAGACGGTGGTGGTCAGTTGATTCCTTAAGTTCACACCTAAAGGATGATGCCCTTATCAGTAAATTTTTTTAATTGTATGACGATACAAGTTAATCAATTCCTTAAAATTGAACAATTCATTTGTGAGAGAGAATATTGATATCTTATTTTAATGGGATTAAATAAGATTTATTTTAGTAATTGAAATATTTTATTACTAAAATTTTTTGTTGTTTATGAAACAATAGAGATGATAATGAATGGATAATTATAATTACAAGATGTTGTGAATTATAATTATATGACCCATTTTATTTATGTGATCAAGTATCACTAGTCAATTTGTTATATGTAATTTAATTAATTTATAAAGTGATATTTATTTGATAAATATGCATTAAATTAATTAATAACATGTAACATACTACATGTGACATATTGTGTGACAAATGACAAATTGACAAAATAAAATGGTAGTCCATTTTATGAAATGGACCGAATTGGAGGGACTAGTAGTGGGTTTTGATTATATTATTTTATGTGATAAGAATAGATTAATCAAACCTACACTACCTATTTCTTACATACCTACATTTTGGGTAAGAGAACAGGAAAAAGGGAAAGGACCATATATTGGCCCTCCTACTCCCAAAACCGGCACACCCTTCTCATTTGGAGGACTTTTGTTCTTTACATATTCTCTTCATGTTTATTCATCCTTTTACACATGCAAAAACTTTCCTCTCGCACACATTCTTGTTCATCTTTCTCTAAAACTTGAGAAATGATGATCCAAATTGTTCAACAATATTACTAATATTTTTAATGTAATATATGAGTATTAGTAATCAATTTTGAGGTAGATTACTAAATAAATATCTAGCAAATATTATTTAGTAGTGATAAGGGCTAATCTTGGGTGCAATCAAGAGGAGGATCTATACATTGGGATTTTAGAAGATCATCCTAATATTCACTATAGCTCAAGAACAAGTGAAGGTAGGAGACCTTACTTGTGCCCATAAAACCGAAAATAACAATGTAGGGACATTGTTTTTCTTATTAATCTCTTATTTTGTTATGCATGCACTAGATTTAAAGAAAACAAATTAAGAAGTTAATTATTTCACTATTAGAAGAGTCTAATAGTAGGTATATGAACCTAACAGATAGGTGATCTAGTTTGTGCCCATTTTTTACCATAATTATCAATGTAAGGAAATTGTTTTTCCTCAAATCTTTATTTTTATGCTTTTATATTTGTATGCATGTTCCATAGATCACTAAATAAACATATTATGAGATAATTTGTTACTAATTAGAGAGTCTAATTAGGATCTATGATCTTTCAAATCCTTCCCACTAAATTCCTTTGTCATGATACATTAAGGAAGTTAGGAATTTATCATCAAACCGAAGCATTGTTCGACTTGTTCAGTCTCGCAAATATGTTCCATATACATGAGCTTACATACAAATCACTGATGCTAGAATTCCTAAGTCTCTTAAAGATTTCCACTCATAAAAACACAATATGCATTGAGTTCCAGTTGGAAAATGTTACACGAATGATGACAATAGTTGAATTCGCGAATGTATTAGGCTTAGATGTATCGACCACTCGGTCATCCAAGCAAACAAACTATAGTGTAGAACCTTTTTGGAGAGCCGGAACGGGTTGTGATATGTCAAGGATGAAATATTGTTCGGCTTCCTATATCCAAAACCTCATTATAAGGTTCACTTACTGTTTCATCGCGAGCGACCGACTTGCTCGACGTGACCCGGCCATAGTCAATGAGCTTGATCTCACCTTCATAGAATCATACATGCTAATTCAAGGTAAGAGTGGCTACAAATTCAATGCTCCTTTGGTATTACTTGAAAGATGGGCACGGTTTCGGAAATGATGTGTTAATGGGATGAGACACATTGTCAATGGAGGCTTAATAACAAGACTTGGAAAGTGGTTCAACCCGAATTTCAACAATGATAACTCTTATGTCCATCTTCCAGGCAACACTAGGCTCAATGAAAGGCTTCTATTCCAAAAACACCATTGGATATCCTATGAAAGTTATGAAAGTAAAATCAAATGGTTGACAAAAGGAAGCGCCCCTTTAACCCTTCCAATGGAAGGATTGACAAGGATTTCGCCGAGGAGTAGTCCTCTTTCACGATTACCGTTCTACCTAGTGCCCGGAAACACAAGACAAGAGAACCAAACCCCACCCTCCACTCAACATCATCAACAACAACAACAACAACAACAACAACAAGATCATGAGCAAATGAATGAAGGGGAAAAGATCACTATTCCTCCATACCCCCTCCCTTACCAACCCTACAACCACCTTAACCCGTTAATTCTCCTAAAGGATGACTTTGCCACGGGTCTACTTCAAGCTATGCATAGACAACATTACGATGATAGGGTGGATGCCTACTATGCTCTCTATCCTAGTTTCCATCAAATGGTCCGCCAAGGGCGGATTAATGAAGAAGGAGTACTTCCTTCTTGGGCTCAAGTTGACATACTCTTCCCAAATTCAGCCCATGGAAATGACGGACAAAGTGGCAATGGTGATGGAAGGGAGAGTGACGGTGACACTCTGGAAGTGAATAGCGATTGGGATGAATTCATGGACTTTTATGAGAGTGATGGGTCTAAGGTGAATTGGAGTGATGAGCTTGGAGGAGATGATGAGGATAAGTGAAAAGTTCTTTGGCTTGGTGGAGTGGGCAAGAGGCACCCACCATAGTTTTTGTGAGCTTTTTCTTCCTCTCTCATTTCTTTGTCAAAATTTGATTTGTATAATAATTTGGTTTGAATAATTATTGTTTAGCACCTTAGCCACATCGAGGTGATGACAATTTTTGCTCCCACTAGAAAAATCCAAAACGACAATTTGTATAGCATAGCATGCATGGCCTTGTGGCCAAACATCCTCCATAACTTGTAATACCTCGTATTTTAGAGGATGGTCAAAGGTTTGGTCAACATCATTTTATTGAAATGAGATTTATGGAAATGGATATTTTATATTAATTTTATATTAATTATTGAGACATGTAATTATGAGACGAAAAATAATAATTAAATAATCCATATATGACGGAGGATGTATACATATGACGCATACTAGTGTATATATATATATATATATATATATATATATGGTGACGGTATTATACAATAATTAAGGTAACATGTATTTTATACGGTATTAATATGAGATAATAATAATATTACCTAATAAGATAAGGAAAGTTCCTCCACCTACCTATTAGTATAAATAGGACCCTCTAGCTATTCTTTTGTCACTTGTATTCACATAAATCACAATTAAAAGTAAGAGAGAAATATAAGAAGAAAAAGGGAGCTTCACATCTATCTTACAACCGTCTTAAGGTAACCGTCTCATAAACTCTTTCGTATAATTTAAGTAATAAAATAATATATTGACCCGACCTTGACCTTGATTGACGTTGACCCGACCTTGACCATGTTTGACCTTTGACCCGACCTAGTCTGACCCGTTGACTTGGGTTGACCCGTTGACCCGTTTGACCCAAATTAAGACAAAGGTTTCACAAATTTATTTATTGTTGTTGTTTATACATGGACCGAATAAGAGACCCAAAAACCCGAGTCCCTGACTTTTTGACTCAACCAGATTCTGGGCAAGTTAGGGCGTCGTGTGGGGGATGTATTGGTGGAGTTGTCGGTGGAGATAGGGGTGGCAGTCAGTGGTGGCGAGGCGTTTTGTAGGATGGGTTAATATAGGTTGATGTCATTGTTGTTAAGCAATTTACAGGGGATTGGGAACCCACAAGAGAGTCGACTGACTCAGGGAAGGTGGTGGTTGTCTAGGGCGGTTATGGGTAGGTCTAGGGTGGCGATGAGTGGTGGTAGCGGTGGCTAGATGAGGCATTGTCGTTGTATCTATTGTTGTTGTCGGTTTACTGTTGTTATTGTTGTCGGGCTGCTGCTGCTGTGTTGCTTCCTTGTCGTTGTCATGTGGTGGTTTTAGGCTGGCGTTGGTGCCGACATGGTGGCAGGGGGCGTAGGAGGAAGTAATGATGACATGATGTTGTTGTTGGTTGTTGATAAACCGCGGCAAATACAGAGGGACAATTGACCCATAACCCAATTCGGTTGATCGATGACCTGGGTTAGGATATGACCGGTGGCTGTGGGTGGTTAGGGGTCAGGATTCGTGGTAGTTGTGGTGGTTGGTGGCGGTAATGGTTGTTGTACTGGGTTGTTGTCGACCTGTTTTGCAAGTAAAGGAGGAACACGTGTGTGGGCAGTGGTTTGATTGTGTGACGGGTTTTACGAGTCGTAATGTTATTTAATTATCGTGAGTGTCGTAATTATTATTATTATTACATTGCTTGGTGACGGATTTTGACTCGGGAGTGTTGGTGTCGGGTTATGTGGAAAAATGGTTTGAAGGCTTGGGCCGTGTTTGGGTGGTGTGGGATTGTTTTGTAGTCGGGTTTAATTTATTTGTTCATTGAGTCGGGAATTTAATCATGTTTAGTTAAGATAAGTCGGGATAATTAGTTAATGAGTTATTAACGCGGATTTAATTAGTTTATTAGTTTATATAATGAATTGTTATTAGAATGTAATTATTGTTTATTATTATTATTTATTTATTCAGGTATCGACCTTGTGAGACGGTAATATTACTACTACTTGATTCTTGTGCTTGCTATTCGGATTGTTGAAGGAAGGTTTTGGCATTATTATTTCGCTTGATTGACTCGGAATTTGCTATTGAGGTAGGATAGCTACTCAATCACTTTAATGTTTACTTGAATGGTATTATCTAATTTTATTGGTTGAATTATTTGGAATTGTGATGGATGTTATATGATTGTTGGTTGGTTGCATTGAGATATATTGTTTAATGACTACCTCAGCTCATGACTGAGATGATTTGATTATTGACTACCTCAGCTCGTGAGTGAGATGATTATATTGATTATTGGATTCCTCAGCTTCGTGTCTGAGATGGTAAGAAATTGTGTTGCTTAATTGTTTGCATTTTCATATCATGAGCACTTGCATTGGATACCTAAGAACTAGTTCTGCAGGACCTGTTCTGGGATGATGAGACTGCCTCAACTTCGGTTGGGATGATGAGACTACCCCGGCCAGGGATTGGCGGGATGAACGGAAGCGTCGGAGGATTGATCATGAGCATACATTGCATTTGCATTTAATATTGTTCTTGTATCCATTTATTGTGGTTGTTTGGCTATTCCTACTCAACCTCGTGGTTGACAGTGTATTCGTGAACACCTGTGGTGAACCTTAATGGGGAGCAGATTTGCCAGGTACTAAAGATTAGCTGACTTGGAAGCTTATGGAAATGCCTGAGGACTTGGCCAATCTACCTAAAAGTCTAGACCACATAGAATATTTAATCTCTTTACTTATTTCCGCTGCGAATTGTAAATTTTTTTATATTAAGTTTTAGTTGGTTAAGTTTTAATAAACATGTAATTATTAAGGTTTTAATATTAAGTACTTTGGTGAGTTGGACTTTGTTATTCACTACCTCGGAAAACCGAGAGGGTAACATTCCTATTTATTTGGGAATGTCTAGCTAAAGGCTCCTGGATAAATGGGGGTGTTACAAAGTGGTATCAGAGCAAAACGATCCTCGGGCCTAACAAATAAATAATAATGAACTTAGGATGTGTCTAAATAAAATGAACCCCGGGTAGAAACTGTTAGGGGCCCCTCTTAGTACGGTTAGGAAAGCGCGCCTAATTCGTATCTTGGCCTTTCCAGTTTTGAACCGGTTACCTTGAGAGATATTAAAGTGTGGGGTAATTTAAAATCAAAATTGTTTATTGTGCCTTGGAAGTTCTTGTTACCATATTTGAATGTTGTTGATGATTGCGGTTACGGGGGCGTAACCTTACTTTTCGGAGGAAGGATGTGATATGATTTCTTTTAAGAGTTGGTATAAGCATGTGGATTTGAGAAAAGTATTTTGACATGTGTGTGGGAGACGTAAGTATGATTAAACATGTAAAGTATTAATTATTGTGTGGAATTGTGAAGAATGAGATTTTGGTTGATTTCGCGAAATTTTACCCTTAATTGTTTTGGCTGCCATTTACTGCCTGTTTAAAACCCTTGTACGAAATTTTTATGTGTGATACCCTTGTGAGTTATCTTTCATATTCCACTGATCTCGTGCTTAAATAGTATAGTGTTTAGGAGAAATAAATATTTTAGTGGACAAGGGTCAGAATATTCCTGTACAGTTATGTTTTCGTTCCATGATTTTGTAAAAATTGTCATTTAAAAACTACTTATTGATTAGGTATGATTCCAACTCTACTATTTAAAAGATTCGTATATGTTTCTAAATTGATCAGCCATGTTGTAAGAAAATATTTTGACATTTTATAATGATTTTTACAAGTTGACCTATGTTTCTGACAAGTTGCTGTAAAATTTCTATTTCGACCAAATAATTTGCAAAATGCATTATAAATTGACCTTATGAGTTTTTGACTTGATTCTTTCTGTCATGAATTGTTAACTCTTTGTATTTTCTAAAAAGTATAAGCGATCAAGAAGTAATTATGTTATTATTTATTAATGACTTTTAGAAGATGTAACATGTTTCTTAGCCTTGAAAAAAGTAAGTTTAGTTTTGTTTCTTATCTTTTGCACATTGATATTTTGATGTTGTAAATTATGTGAAGTAAGATGACATGTTTAGTGATAGGCGGAATGTATTCCCTAAGTCTATATATATGTTCACATTAATTCCATCCATGTTTAAGTTAGATACCATTATTAAGAAAAGATTAACTAATTAATTATGCGATTTTGTTATAGATTATTATTTATTCTTGCAATATATTCGTCGGTAGTTATGTTTAAATAAAGTTAGTATGAGTATACTATATGGTGTGGTTTTGCTATTTAGAAGTAAATCAAAGATTTTGTTATTCATTTAGCCATTAATTGATGTTGTGTTGGAAATAATAGTTTTCTTATGTTACAATGTGTGTTTCATGTTTTGTGACGTTACAACAATAGTTTGGTTGTTCCTATAGCTTGTTATTCCGAACTTCGAGGACGAAGTTTATTTTTAGGGGGAAGGAATGTAATAATACAAAAGTTTTGAAATATTATTGTGATACCTTGTAATAAAATTGGTGTGGTGATAATCGTAAACTGGATAATTGTGTTATCATAAGTTGGATTGTGCTCGGTTATGTGGATGCTTATAAGTGTTGTGGTAGTAGTTATGGGCGAACTTCAGGACGAAGTTCATTTTAAGGGGGGAAGACTGTAATACCCCGTATTTTAGAGGATGGTCAAAGGTTTGGTCAACATCATTTTATTGAAATGAGATTTATGGAAATGGATATTTTATATTAATTATTGAGACATGTAATTATGAGACGAAAAATAATAATTAAATAATCCATATATGACGGAGGATGTATACATATGACGCATACTAGTATATATATATATATATATATGGTGACGGTATTATACGATAATTAAGGTAACATGTATTTTATACGGTATTAATATGAGATAATAATAATATTACCTAATAAGATAAGGAAAGCTCCTCCACCTACCTATTATTATAAATAGGACCCTCTAGCTATTCTTTTGTCACTTGTATTCACATAAATCACAATTAAAAGTAAGAGAGAAATATAAGAAGAAAAAGGGAGCTTCACATCTATCTTACAACCGTCTTAAGGTAACCGTCTCATAAACTCTTTCGTATAATTTAAGTAATAAAATAATATATTGACCCGACCTTGACCTTGATTGACCTTGACCCGACCTTGACCATGTTTGACCTTTGACCCGACCTAGTCTGACCTGTTGACTTGGGTTGACCGGTTGACCCATTTGACCCAAATTAAGACAAAGGTTTCACAAATTTATTTATTGTTGTTGTTTATACAGGGACCGAATAAGAGACCCAAAAACCCGAGACCCTGACTTTTCGACTCAACCAGGTTCTGGGAAAGTTGGGGAGTCATGTGGGGGATGTATTGGTGGAGTTTTTGGCGGAGATAGGGGTGGCAGTTGGTGGTGGCGAGGCGTTTTGAAGGATGGTTAATACAGGTTAATGTCATTGTTGTTAAGCAATTTACAGGGGATTGAAAACCCACAAGAGATTCGACTGACCCAGGGATGGTGGTGGTTGTCTAGGGCGGTTATGGGTAGGTCTAGAGTGGCGATGAGTGGTGGTAGCGGTGGCTAGTGGAGGCATTGTCGTTGTATCTATTGTTGTTGTCGGTTTACTGTTGTTATTGTTGTCGGGCTGCTGCTGCCTTGTGGTTGGCGTGTGGTGGTTTTAGGCTGGCGTTGGTGCCGACATGGTGGCAGGGGGCGTAGGAGGAAGTAATGATGTCGTGTTGTTGTTGTTGCTTGTTGATAAACCGCGACAAATACAGAGGGACAATTGAACCATAACCCAATTCAGTTGAACCATGACCTGGGTTAGGATATGACCGGTGGCTGTGGGTGGTTAGGGGTCAGGATTGGTGGTAGTTGTGGTGGTTGGTGGCGGTAATGGTTGTTGTGCTGGGTTGTTGTCGCCCGGTTTTGCAGGTAAAGGAGGAACACGTGTGTGGGCAGTGGTTTGATTGTGTGACGGGTTTTACGAGTCGTAATGTTATTTAATTATCGTGAGTGTCGTAATTATTATTATTATTATTATATTGCTTGGTGACGGATTTTGACTCGGGAGTGTTGGTGTCGGGTCATGTGGAAAAATGGGTTGAAGGCTTGGGCCGTGTATGGGTGGTGTGGGATTGTTTTGTAGTCGGGTTTAATTTATTTGTTCATTGAGTCGGGAATTTAATCAAGTTTATAAGTTAAGATAAGTCAGGATAATAAGTTAATGAGTTTTAAAAGTAGAATCGATTAAAGACTTAATCTACCGAGTTATATTAATAAGGGATGAATCGGCTCACTGTGCCCGAATTGATACGAATTTGGATCTCGGGATCATTTATAATAGTTGGGTAGAGGTCAGTATATAAATGCTTAAAACTTGTTTAAAGTTTTTACAAGTATGATCAAAATGACAAATGTTAATATTTCCTTTACCTCCATTTTGTAGTTTTTTCAATGGATCCAATCAATCCAACAACACCTATTACCATTGAGTGTTGTTATAACCTATTTGACGATATTTGCCCCAACAACAACTTCGATACAACTAGAGAGCTTCATTTTGGGATCGGTTCCGACGGAAACCTTAATTTCATTACTTCCTCCATACCTCCTTCTATGACTAGATCTTTTGCGAATGTGTCTCGGGAAGAACATCTCGATAAATCTATGGGATTCTTATCTTTGGAAGAAAGGGATGCCGAAACTAGTGGTAGAAAATTCAACAATGGAAACAAGATGGTTAGTGGGACTACCAAAGGAGCAAAAGTTGATGATGAATGCCATTATTTTCATGGCATGGGACATTGGATGAGGAATTGCTCCTTATATTTGGGAAATATTAGGAATGAACTTGCTATTCCATTTGGTAAAATTCCTTCTAAAATTTCTGTTATTGATGTAAATTTTACTTCCACCACAATGTGGGTATTAGATACCGGTTGCGGTTCTCACATTTGTAATAATTTACAGGGTCTAAGAAACGTGGAAAAGTTGAGCAAGGGCGATGTTGATCTCCGACTTGGGAATTGAGCTAGAGTATTGGCAACATCCAAGGGAACTTATGTACTTGTTTTGGCAAATGGATTTGAATTGTATTTGCATAATTCTTTTTATGTACCTTCTCTTTCTAAGAACATTATTTCAATTGCTATGTTAGACATAGAGGGCTTTAATTTTGCCATTAAAAACAATTGTTGTATTATTTCTAGAAATGACTTGGTCATAGGCCGAGGCTCTTCTATAAATGGCATTTATGTTCTAGAAACTTCAAATCCAAGTAATGACATCTATAACATACAATCCAAGAGACTCAAATCAAGTGATCCAAATGAATCGTACATTTGACATTGTCGATTAGGTCATATTAATGAGAATCGCATTAAAAGATTAGTTTCAACTAATGTTATTAAACCATTTGATTTTCAATCCTATGGTATATGCGAATCTTGCCTCCTAGGCAAAACCACTCGTAATCCTTTTAGTGGTAAAGGGACTCGAGCTAGTTAACTATTGGGCCTTATACATACCGATGTATGTGGACCAATGACCATCACCGCTAGGGGTAATTATGAGTACTTCATTACCTTCATCGATGATTTAAGTAGATATGGGTGTATCTACTTAATGAACTACAAGAGTGAAGTGTTTGAGAAATTAAAAGAATTTCAAAATGAAGTAGAAAACCAATTGAACAAGAAGATAAAAGCACTACGATCCGATCGTGGTGGAGAGTATCTTAGTAATAAATTTGACTCACACTTGAAAAGTTGTGGCATTGTGTCACAACTCACTCCACCCGGTACACCACAACTTAATGGTGTTGCCGAGAGGAGAAATCGAACCCTACAAGATATGGTTCGATCTATGATGAGTCAAACCGAGTTACCCGACTCGTTTAGGGGATTTTCAATCTAAACCGCAATCAAATCATTATATAGTAGTCCGACAAAAGCAACCGAAAAGTCTCCATATGAGATGTGTAAAGGAAGGGTTCCTAATATATCCTATATGAAGATTTGGGGATGTAATGCTTACGTCAAGGCAAAGACCGACAACAAGCTAGCCCCACGATCCGAAAAATGCATCTTTGTAGGTTACCCCATTACCTCCCGAGGCTATTATTTCTACAAACCTCATGAAAACAAAGTGTTTGTGTCTAGTGAAGTTGTATTCATAGAAAGTGAGTTCATTTCTAAAAGACAGAGTGGGAGAAATATTGAACTTAATGAAGTTCAAGAGCTACAAACGGAAGTAGAGGCGCAAGAAGACGTTCCTTCGTCGTCTAATTCTGTTGTTATTCTTCAACCAAGGAGGTCTGGTCGAGTTTCTCGCCATCCTGATATATATGTTGGACTTATCCAAGAGGATGGCGGTCTTGATGTGTTACTTCTAGAAAGTGGCGAGCCCACCACCTACAAAGCTCCAATCTCTAGTCCCAATTCAACCTTATGGCTTGAAGCCATGAAATCTGAAATGAGTTCCATGCATGAAAATCAAGTTTGGAACTTGGTGGATTTGCCTGAAGGAACAAGACCTCTTGAAAGCAAATGGATCTTTAAGTTAAAGAATGGCATAGAAGGACATGATGATGTCTACAAGGCTAGGCTAGTGGCAAAAGGTTTTACCCAAGTTCATGGTCTTCACTATGACGAAACCTTTACCCCCGTAGCCATGCTGAGATCCATTCGGATACAGTTAGCGATCGCCGCATTTCATGACTACGAAATATGGCAAATGAATGTCAAGACCGCTAAATGGGCATTTAGAAGAGAAGGTGTATATGATGCAACCTGAAGGTTTTGTAGATCTTCAAAATCCTAACAAAGCATGCAAGCTTAAGAGATCCATTTATGGTCTTAAGCAAGCATCAAGAAGTTGGAACCATCGATTTAATCATGTTATAAAAGAAAATGGTTTTACTCGAAGTGTTGAGGAACCGTGTTTATATATGAAGTTCAGTGGGAGCAATGTTGTGTTCCTAATATTGTATGTGGATTACATACTACTTATTGGAAATGACATTCCAATGTTATCCTCTGTCAAGGAGTGGTTGGGAAATCATTTCCAAATGAAGGATTTAGGAGAAGCACAAGGCATGTTAGGTATCCGGATCTATAGAGATAGAGCTAAAAGGATATTGGCATTAAGTCAAGAATCTTATATTGACAAGGTTCTTCGACGATTAAACATGGATTATTCTAAGAGAGGCTTAATTCCTAGGGGTAGTGGGATAATTTTGAGCAAGTCTCAATCACCCTCCGAACCCGAAGATGTTGAACGCATGAAGTTGATTCCCTATGCTTCCGCTATTGGACCAATCATGTATGCCATGATATGCACTCGTGCAGACGTCTCATATGCTTTAAGCATGACTAGTAGATATCAAGATAATCCAGGTGAGAGTCACTGGATAGCAGTTAAGAACATCCTCAAGTACTTGCGAAGGACTAAGGATTCTATCTTAGTGTTTGGAGGTGACTCCGAGCTATGTGTTAAGGGTTACACAGACTCGAGTTTTCAAACAGATAGAGATGACATGAAATCACAAGCTGGATTTGTATAGATGCTCAATGGTGGTGCCATAAGCTGGAGAAGCTTCAAGGAAGCTGTGATTGCGGATTCTACTACGGAGGCTAAGTACGTTGCAGCATCAGAAGCTGCCAAGGAAGCCGTGTGGATTAGGCAATTTTTGGAAGGGCTAAGGCTAGTTCTTACTGCCAAAGATCCTATCACGATCTTCTGTGACAATAGTGGGGCAATCGTTCAAGCTAAAGAGCCCAAGTCTAGTAAAAAGTCTAGACACGTACTTAGAAAATTTCATGTAATTAGAGATTTCATTGAAAGGAAGGAAATAGCGATTTATAAGGTTGTAACGGATGACAAAATAGCTGAGCCTTTAACCAAACCTTTATCCCAGGCTAAGTATGACTAACATGTTATTTCCATAGGTCTCAAACGCATGCCAAATTTGTATTAGATTATAAGATATGAAATGGAAAACTTTGTTTTTGGTTTATATGTGATAATCGCATTTGTCGTTTGAGTTTCTTTATGCAAACTCATTTATTTATTACTTTTTTGTATCCAAATGGGTTGTTGAGACAATATTGAACCCCATTAAAGTGAACTGGATTGACATAGTATCTGCCCCTAGTTACTTAAAGGAGGTGACGACTCGAAGTGACTAGAGTGTGATGCGATTGATGACAAGTTCAAGTGACATAGGGTCATATGGATGACTAGTCGATCACATAGACAGACTGTATGGGACACTCTGTTTGGCATTGACCGCTTATAGAGTTCTGGAAATTTATAAAGCCTAGTCGTGGCGAGAGCTACTATAGTATTCTTATGAGTCAATTCTTTTGACTAGAGACTATTCGCCCAAGTTGGCACAAATTTCTGATTGGCTTTGATTTATGCTCTACGACTGTCGTAGCTGAGGTCAAATGACTATATTTTGGGTTATGATGAACTGTGCCTAAACGAAGGGAATAATGCGATAGGAATTGTCCACCCCCCTATCAGGGTTGTTTGAAATCTCAAGGCCACTCGAGAAGTACTGAACTGTAAATGCATGTCCATGCTCGGAAGGTATCTATGGTAGATAATTCCGGTGAGACAGTTACTCTCCAGATCGAGGAAACCACTCAAGATATTATAAAATTTAAGTATGACCTACGAGACACCTTACATTGAGTGGGAGATTGTAATAGGACAAGAGAATTGGTGACGCACACTTGTCTCGGACAAGTGGGAGATTGTTGGAGTATCTGTCTTCAACAATAGTGCGATCACATGTTTAAATCTGAAATTAAGAATACGTAAGGGGTGATTCATTTACATAGTAACTGATCAACATTAATCATTAATGATTGGCTAACTAGAGTTTGACATTACTGTCGTGTGACGGTGGTGATCAGTTGATCCCTTAAGGTCACACCTAAAGGACAATTCCGTTAATAGACAAATTGATTAATTGTATGACGATACAAGTTAATCAATTCCTTGAAATTGAACAATTCTATAACACCCCCATATACCAAGGAGCCTTAACAAGACCTTCCCTAGCATATAAAGGCATTACCATCTCGGTTGCCCGAGGAAAGTAGTCATCAAAAGTCGATAAAAGAACATTTATAAATTATTACAAGTGATTAAACCAACACTACTGATACAAAGATACAACTCGACATCCTTAGGTGAACTATCATTTGACGTAACTTATGAAAGACCCATCCCTGCCGAGACTCCAGCCAACTTCCAAGACATCACATGAAAGAGTGACTGCTCACCATAAGGGATCACGGCAGACATAACAGAAGCAAACAAGAAACAACCACACAAGGCCAGTAACTGAGGCAAGACACAACATCAACGACCAACATACTACAAACACAACCAAGCACACACGCAAGTAACAACCACTCCAGCCAATCACCATCACCGACTGTCCACTGGACCAGCCGTGCTAGTGGGGGACCGTAGCCGTACCAACCAAATCCCCGCTCATCATAACGAGCGATAACCCCGTCCCATTAATGCGCACATCCCCTCCCGTGGCGGGTTCCACGGAGGGCGAAACTAGGGCGTGAAGCCACTCCCGCAAGTGACTCCACTGAGCCAGGGACGCGCCCCGAATCTCACAGACAGTTATACAATAACAATAAACAATATAAACCAACGACCATCACAATCACCAGCAACCAATATCATAACGACTCCAACCATACCGACGCCACAAACGTCATAACAAATGACACACTAGACTACCGACAGAAACCGAGTAGGCGAACCTACCTTTAGCCAACCGCATCGATTCCATGTTCAACCACATGACATCAACCAAGCAAGCAATACACCTATACTAACAGTACAATAATTCATTACCACTCCTACAACCCTAACTGAAAACGATAATGGCGATGATGATGATGATGATGACATACCTACGCATAGCTATCCGGCGTCAAGACCGCTACCTGACTTAAGCAATCAACCCCCAATGCATAAGCATCAACCAAGGCTCCAAAGGAAGGGATTATGGTGAAGGGAATGAGGAAAGGCGACATCTAGGTTTAGAGAAGAGAGGCGGAAATGATTTGCGATTCTATCAAAACACGAATATAAATCCCCGCTGTAAAAACGCTACTCGATCGAGTAACTAACTTACTCGATCGAGTGACGTCTACTCAATCGAGTGCTCCAGCTACTCGATCGAGTAGCCTCGACTAGATCGAGTACCACTTTACCAAAACTCATCCTGACACGAGAGAGAGAATATTTATATCTTATTGTAATTTTATTAAATAATATTTGTTTAGTAATTAAAATACTTAATTACTAAAACCGATTATTGGTTGTGAAACAATTGAGATAAGAATGAATAGTTAATTATAATTATAATATGTTGTGAAATATAATTAGATGATCCATTTTATTTATGTGATCAAGTATCACTAGAAAATTTATTGTATGTAATTTAATTAATGTATAAAAGGATATGTATTTGGCAAATATGCATTAAATTAATTAATAACATGTAACATACCACATGTGACATATTGTGTGACAAATGACAAATTGACAAAATAAAATGGTCGTCCATTTTATATATATGGACCGAAATAGAGGATGTAGTGGAGTGTGGATGATATTATTTTATGTGATAAAATTAAAATAATCATACCTACACTTAGTAGCCTTCCACACCTACATTACGGAGAAGAGTAAAAGAAAAAGAAGATGTCAAGTTTTGGCATTTAGCCCTTTACCCCACCGGTTTTCCTCCTCATTTTAAGAGAATTTGTTCTCTTATTCATTCACTCTATATTCATAATTAATTCACATGCAATTTTGCTCATCTCTCTCACACTCTCTCTAAACTTGTTTTAGAAAATACAATAAATTATTCATTATAAATTCTAATCACAATATAATATTACTAGTGTAGTAATAAGTATATTATTAGAATCATTTTAAGGATACTACTATATTAATCTAGTTAATTAATATATTAGTTTAAGGGATTTGTTTTGGGTGCAATCAAGAGGAGGATCTCTACCTTGAGATTTTGGAGGATCATCCATTACATTTAAGCTCAAGAACAAATAAGGAAGGTGACCTTATTTGTGCCCATTTTTCGAGCCACTTAACTATGTAAGGGACATTATTTTCCTCATTTAATCACTTATTTAGTTATGCATGCACTAGATCTAATGAACTCATATTAATATGTTAATTAATTCACTATTAGAGATGTCTTATAATAGGTATATGAACCTAACAAGTGTAGGCCATGAACTTGAGTGAAACCTTTTACCACCAATCTAGCTTTGTAGATATCTACATGTTTATCCATGCCGAGCTTAATTTTATATATCCATTTACACTGAAGGGGTCGCACTCCTTCAGGTAAATCCACCAAGTCCCATACGTGGTTCTTGTAAATGGAATCTATTTCGGACCGCATGGCTTCTAGCCAAAGCGAGGAGTCGGGACTAGACATGGCCGATTTGTAGGTAGTGGGTTCATCACTTTCCAAAAGTAACAAAACACCATTCTCTTCAATGTTACCAAGGTAGCGGTCAGGTGGATTAGAAATCCTACTTGACTTTCTAGGAACAATTACCATTCCAGAGGAGGAGGGAACGTTATCCTCCACGTTCCCCTCTACCTCATTCTCGGTTTGTGGCTCTCGAACTTTGTCAAGTTACAATTTTCTCCCACTCTGTCTTCTAGAAATAAACTCTCTTTCTAGGAAGACAGCATCACGAGCCACAAACACTTTGTTCATGTTTTTATTGTAGAAGTAATAGCCACGTGTTTCCCTTGGATATCCTACAAATAAACATTTGTCTGATTTGGGTCCAAGCTTATTGTCAGACTTGATCTGGACGTACGCTTCGCAACCCCAAATGCGCATGAATGACAAATGAGGGACTTTCCCTGTCCATATCTCATATGGAGTTTTATTGGCCGCTTAAGTCGGGCTTCGAATTAGTGAAAATATTGCACACAAGAGGGCAAAACCCCAAAACGAATCAGGAAGCTCGGTAAGACTCATCATAGACCGAACCATATCTAGTAAAGTTCGGTTTCTCCTTTCAGCTACACCATTTAATTGTGGTGTGCCAGGAAGAGTCCATTGTGATACTATACCACAATCCTTTAGGTGTGAATCAAATTCAGAATTTAGGAATTCACCACCATGATCGGATCGTAGGGTTTTAATCCTTTCATCCAATTGGTTCTCTACTTCATTTTAAAACTCTTTGAACTTGTCAAAAGCGTCACTCTTGTTCTTCATTAAGTAGACATACCCATATCTACTTAAGTCATCAGTAAAAGTAATGAAGTAGTGAAAACCTCCTCTAGCGGTGCTGGTTAATGGTCCACACACATCCGTAGGTATGAGAGCCAAAACCTCACTAGCTCGTGTCCCTTTCCCGCAAAAGGTGCGCGAATCATGTTGCCTAAAAGGCAAGACTCGCACATACCATAAGATTCGAAATCAAATGGTTTGAGCACTTTTGATGAAGCAAGTCTCTTAATGCGTCTTTCGTTTATGTGACCTAAACGACAATGCCAAAGGTAGGATTCATTTGGATCACCCATTTTGAGCTTTTTATTTTCCACATCATAAACGTCATTTACATCATTAAAACATAAATGCCTCCAACTAAAATGGCCTTGCCATAAACCAAATCATTCAACGAAAAAGTACAACAATTGTCCTTAATCATAAAACAAAAGCCTTCCGCATCTAGCGTGGAAATAGAGATTATGTTCTTGGTTAAAGTTGGTACAAAATAACACTTATTTAAATACAACTCTAGACCACTAGCTAAAGTGAGCACATAGGTCCCCATGGAAACGGCCGCTACTCTAGCTCCATTGCCCATGCGGAGATCCACATCACCTTTTGCTGGTGCTCGCATGTCCCTTAAACTCTACAAATGATTACAAAGGTGATAGCCACATCCGGTATAAAGTATCCAAGAGGAAGTGCAAGCATAATTAACGTCTATCACATAGAGAGAGAAAATCATACCAATAGGCGTCACACGCCCTTCCTTGAGGTCCTCCAAGTATTTGGGACAACTCCTCCTATAATGTCCCTTTCCCATTACAATGGAAACATTCAGCCTCAGAGAGTTTGACATTCTTAGCCGTGGGACTTTCCCTTGTAATGTTTTTTTGACGATTTCTTGAATTGGGACTTTTCCTTCCTCTTTCCCTTCTTAACTCCAAGGGACATGTTCTTTAACTTCATGGTTAGAACATCCCCTTTTTCACTCCCACTAGCTTCCATATCCCTCTCTGCTTGGGTGAGGAGTGCATGAATTTCATGATAACTCTTATCCATGCCATTCATATTGTAGTTTACCCTAAATTTGGCAAACTTGGTGGGAAGTGAGTGGAGGATTCGATCCACCACAAGAGTCTTAGGAATGTTACACCCTATACGCTATAGGATGTCGACATATTCGACCATTTTTAGAAGATGGGGACCAACCTTTTGGCCCCTCTCATGCTTTGCTTCAAAGAATCGTGCCGCCGCATCGTATTGACGGACATTAGGTGTTTTGAAAACATAGTAGTCATACGAGTGAAAATCTCGTACGCATTTAAAGAAATGCATGAAAGCTTGAGCTTTGGGGACATCGACCATATCAACACTTTTTTTGATATCATTCGACATCCTCACATGGTCATCATAGGCGGTCCGCACCGCCGATGAAGCCCTTGGACATGGCTCGATGGGAGGAGGATCGGTCAAGTAAGTGAGCACGTTGTCGGACAATGCGGCGTTTTTTATGTTGGATTCCCATTCAAGAAAGTTACTGCCGTCATCTTTTATGATACATTTGTCCATTATGGATCTTAGCCATGAATCTTTGCCTAGTGGAGTAGTCGATGGAGTTGATGAAGTTGCCATTGTGAATTAAAATGCTACAACAAAATATGGAAAAATTAACATTCATTGTTTTAAAATTACTTGTGAAAACATGTTTAACAAGTTTTATGATTTATTTAACGATCTCCCACTAAATTATCTAAATGATTTCAAGACCCAAATTTTAAACAAAAAATGAGCATCGCTTGGGCGAAACATCCCATAATCGTGTAAATTCGGTAAGTCAACGGTTGACTAATTCTACCTCTAGAACTCTTGGTTGACGAATTTCCTTAAATCCATCTACTAGCCCCGGAATACAAGACCGTCTTATACCCCGTTGAGTCCAACCAACTTTGGCACATGATAACCGTTTACCACCCTACTTACCCGAGGTAAAAAGAAAACACCCCGCTTGGGCGAGCGTGACTCTAATGAACAAGGGATTCATAGGTGTTACTCATTGGTAAGGCTAATCTCAATTTTAGTGATGTGAGAGATCTTGTCAATTTAGTCATAAATTCCTTATAAGTGAACTTAGTCGGTGAATGTAAATGACGTTAATTGACAACCGCGAAAATAAAATGCATGTGAATGGCGATTTTGGCATGCGCGAAAAATAAAAGCAAGCAAGCATATAAGAAATCCTAGTATGGCCTCCTAGTTAATAAAAAACTAGACTATTACATATAGGAAACCAACTCCTGGGCCCCTTGCCTCTTCATAGGAACATCTTCCAAAAGGGCTTCTTCTAGTGGGATTTGGAACACCTTTACAAAAATAGACTCCGTCTTGATGTAAATCCGTCTTTTGGAAACGCCGGTAAAAATAACTATTACAATCAAATTACATAGCTATTCCTATTATACATTAATTAATAAAATAAATAAAACTATTAATTAATTATAAACCAACGGTACGAGATCAAATTTAAATTTCAAACAAATCGCTATTCCCATTCATTTCGGGTAATAACGATTAAAAATTAACTAGGCTATACTAGGTACAATAAAATAAATACTTTAAATAAATGACAATCATTCATTTAACTTAAATAAATATGCTTAAAATGCTGTAAAAGCTGCCAAAATCGCCCTATCTAACAATCGTTGGTATCCATCTCGGTTTTGTGGATTTAATCGATTTGTAACTTGTAAAAATCAATAATCAACTCTTCAATCTCATTTAAATCCAAACTAATTGTCCAAATTGTTTTGAACCTCAAACATTAGTCCTCACTAATTTCATTATGAATAATTAGTTTGATTTGGTGATATTTTGCTAATTTAATCGGTAAAATCATAACTTTTAAGTAATAAATCCAAAATAATTGAAAATATTACGAAAAATTGAAACAAAAAAATTTTGAGTATTCTCGAACACTCCCAAGAACACCAAAATGACAGAAAAATTGCCCAAAAAGTTCGGATAAATTTTATGAAGAAAAAGATAGATATTTATCGGTTTTTAACCACTAAAACCAATAAACATCAAAACATGGTGAAAGTACATTTTAAATTTCACTTTTAACTTTTAAATAATTTTTTCAAATGTACATAAATTAATCAAGGGTAGGAACAAATGTTTCAAGTATATGATTAATTTATTTCACTTTTATCGACTTTTAACTCATAAAATCAATAAACATGCAAAACTTCAAACCAAACTTCGAAATTTTACATACAATCTATAGAAAATATGTATGAAACAATATAAAAATTTCATGACCCGAATCAACATTAACTATTTTTATTTAACTCTTAACCAAAATACGGCATTTTGACTCGGTTTTCTACAAGAAAATCATTAAAAATAGCAAAACAACTTCACAAATCACCAAATTTTACCACAAACCTTTTGCAATCAGTAGGTATGCATGCCCAAAAATTTTCGTGCTAAAACCTCTTCTAACACAATTTTTGAGTTTTTTTAAATTATCTCATAATTTATTAAGTATGTTCAAAATCAACATGCAAATTACAAGCTTAGCTCATGATACCACTTGAAAGATCATAGATCTTAATTAGACTTTCTAATTAAAAAATAATTATCTCATAATATGTTATTTTAGTGATCTATGTAACATGCATGATAATATAAAAGCATAATAATAAAGATTAAGGAAAAACAATTTCCTTACATTAATTTTGATGGTAATAAGGGCACAATCAAGATCTCTTATCTTGATTGTTCTTGAGTTTTAAAACAAAGGATGATCCTCTTTACCAAATCTTAAAAGAGAAGATCTCCTAACAATGTGCACCCAAGAACAAATACCCAATATCCTACAAATATTAACTAGATATTTGATAAGATATACCCTTGATAATATGTGTCAAATTACTAACATTCTTAGTAATTATTTTTGTTTTACTAACAACTTAGTAAATGATTTTTATTAGTTTTTAGAGAGATAAAATATATTCACATGCAAATGTTCAAGTAAGAAGAAAAATGAACAATTGAATTAGTGAAGGGGGGAAGGGAGGACGGCACACATAGAGGAGGTGGAGTGTGTTTTTCTTTTTGCTTTTGGTCCACCCAATAGCTTTAATCTTGGGGTAGAACAAAAGTAAGAATTAGGAAGTAAAATGTGTAAGTAGAATGATTGTGTCTAAAGCAACACACAATCCCATTTACACGATTTCCATGACCCATTTAAGGGTCAAAATCGGTTCTTATATTTGTCGCACAAATACGTGTAATTTTACTTTAAACATCGTTTTATGTTTAAACGCTTCCCGATTAATTTTGTTCAAAACACTCCGTAAAAATACGTGTACAGCTACACATATTATTTACGTACTAATATTAATCACATTAATCAATTAGTACAATTTTAGTGAATTAACAATTAATTTACTAAAACCCGTCTCAATAAATTTATTATTCAATTATCGCATAACTAAATAATAACTGCCACGCCTCGAGTTCGCAACTCGAAATCACTCTAAAAATAATCAACTAACCTATTAGTCAATAAATCAAGGGACTAAATAAATTGTATCTCATACAATTAGTTAGTTGTCAATTGGGGTTCGTTCCTTTAGGTGTGACCGAAAGGGGTCAGTTTATCACCGTCGTCTCACGACAATAACATTAAACTCTAGTGAGCCAACCGTTATCGATTTACGTTAATCAACTGACGAGGATCAAATAATAAATATCATGATGATATTCCGTTAATGAGATTTATTATGTAAACGCACTATTGTGGAGGACACTAACTCCACATTCGAAGCATGAGGGAAATAGAAGACCGCATGGTATGATCTTTCCAAATCTCCTTTCTGCATCTATATGTTAATGACAATGTGGCAATATTTTGTTGATGCGGTACAAACCTATGTGTTGCTATGATTTTGCATTTAGTGTATATGGCATAGTAGTTGATAGAAGCATATGCATTAGAGTTGTATATATGTTAGTTGCATCATGGCATGTAGATGTATTTTAGAAAAATTTTGTGAAAATGCCTATTTGGGAAGTTTGACAAGTGTATATAAGGCCCTTGTAGATAATTTTTCTCTTTGAGACTTTGTTTGCTAGAATACTCTCAAGACACCCTAGGATATGTCATACTAGTATCCTTTGACCCATGGACTAAGGCCTAGTCAAGAGTGCCTTGTGGCGTGATAACTCCTTGGCTACCTTTCATTACAAGGTGACCCTTGATGCCATGCAACCGTCCTTACACTTCTATCATCATATTTTGTCAACAAAAAGGGAATGGGCATTTACAATGTCAAATTGAGTTCAAGGTTATCAAATGTCGAAGTTTGCAATAATATCAAATGAAATGAGGAGCAAAAATAAACTTCTATGCTTTTAATAGAAGTACCCTTGCTACAAATAGGCTTACTTTCAAAATGTTCAAAGAAATGCAAAAGTTGAAAATACCAAACAAAAAAAAATGGCATGAAATGCTCTTGATTGTCGAATGCTACAAAAATGGGGGGAAAATAAACCCAAGAGCAAACTACCATCATGAAACTCATATACTTGGAATCCCTTTTATCCTTGATGATCCTATCTTCGTTGCATGGTGGAGAGGGGACGACCCTTCTTCTTGTCTAGGCATAAGGGAGAATTCCGCGATCCTACAATGTTTTCTAACACCATGGGGAATTGACTTTTGACAAAAGCATTTAGCATTTGTGGACAAAGGTAGCCTAGTTTAACACAACTTGGAGGCGACTTGTTTGTACCCTCTTGGGCTTAGTAACTAGGAGAACTATTATCTATGATGGAGTGTGTGCCCTTGAATTCCTTCCCTTGTAGGTGATTTATGCCACTATTTTTGTAGATGCATCCTTTACTTTTTTTGTGTGTGCTTAAATGTTAGGATGCATCGTAATTTTGACAAGCCCCACCTTGCCTTGCAAGAAGGCATCTTACCTCATGGATGTCTTGTTGTGAGTTGAAGGGGCGGAATGAGACCCGCTAATTGTCTCACATCGGCTAGTAGTATTAATAAAGGTCATAGTTTTTGTCACCTCTTTATTCGGGACGAGCAAAGGTTAGGTTTGGGTATATTTGATGTGACTCATATTTACACACATTTAGTCCCCGGACTAGCCTCGTTCTATGCTTTCTTGCCTGTATTAGGGTGGTTTCTATCTTAAGCTTCCTACTTTGCATATTCTATGAGGTTTTGCGCCCTTGGTAGGGAAGGAGCGCTAGCCTTGCATGTATGGAGCAAAACGGAGCTAAATTGATCGCATATAACGACCAAGCATCACAGGGGAGACCGATACTAAAGTCCTAAGTAGATAGAACAAATAAATGGGCAATGATGGAGGACCCCCACGGCTCCTCAATGATCCCCACGGATCATGTGGCAGCCAAATGAAAAGGAATAAAATCTGCATGGACGGACGGGCGACCCAGACCCAGACCGGGCGTCCCTTTACTAAGGGCAGGAGTCCCAAAGAATAGCCCGGGCGCCCCGAAAGCAGGTCGAGCGTCCTTTGAAGCAGCATGAGCGGGCAACAGCAGCAGGTCGAGCGTCCGAAAGCAAGACTTGCAAGGTGTTAAATTCATTTTGGTGACTTAATCATCATTTAAGCTCTTAGTTAACCTAATACTTGTACTTAGCATAAATATTCTCTTGTAATATAAGATTAGCATCAAGTCATTAGAGTAGATTAGAGATCAATAAGCTTAATTACATCTTAATCGTTCCTTAATTGTTGTTGAAGAATTCTTATATCCAATTGGGTAATTTGAAGATTATTTGGGTTTATTGAAGAATTAACAAGTCTTCATTCATCAATCAAGGTCTATTATATTATTCTTTCCTTTCCATTTTTTCATCATAAATTTGGTACAATTTCTTTACTCTTTGCTTAATTATTGTTTTTGTTCATCCATCTTGTTTACATTTGTTAAGATGATTGACACCATTATTAACATGTTTTCCATGATCATGAGTGAGTAGTCTCCTAACTAGGTTTGGTGAGGGACTAGGGGAGTTAATCATGGAAAAGATCGTTACTTAATAAGTCCATATGATTCCTTGCTTGTTGTAGTTTCAACTTATGCATATGTTACGCTTGATTGACAACCTAGCATGAATCTCTTATCCATTCACCAAGATCTGTAAGATATAAACCAACTCAAGGGTTGTTAGACCATGAATATAGTTGAATAAGGAGAATTAAGTCGACTTGTAGGAGTTGTAAAGTCTTTACCGACTTGGCTCCGAGACCCAAATCTACCTAGGAATTTTAAGATATGAACTAACTCGATTCCATTATAGAAATAATTTTCTTGCATCAATGAAACTTGTTTAAGTGATCTAACCATGATTCCCTTATGAACCCATGACACCCTAATGCCTTTTATCAATTGTTTACATTCCCATTTACCTTATTTGCTTTGTTACTTTACTTGATTTGTTTTCCACTTGTTTACTTTTACCGTGCCTAGTAGTTTAGATAACCATCTCAATCGAAACTAAATTATGAATCTAAGGCATAACTACTTGTATTTGATAGCTTAATCCAATACCCGTCCCTTGGTATCCGACCTTTACTTACCGCTCTACTAAGGGTAGTTTGTGGAGATTATAAATATTGTTTGTGGGCGTACAATAACACGCTGCCCAAAACTTGCAAGAAAACACAAAGACACACCAAAGAGGCATGAGCCCTGTGGCGATACAAGGGGCTACCCCTATTTTCTTCAAAAAGACGCGAGGATTGGTTGCTCCTCATTTGTTTCGTCTTCTTCCACAAAACACTCGAAAATCAACCAAAATCGCCATTTTTGTTCTCGTCTTCTCACTTGTATTTGTGCCCTTGCCATCAGGTCATCTCAAGGTATGTAAAACCTCTTGATTCCACTTGAATTTGTTTGTCTTTTTGTTGATGGAATTAGGGCGAAACCCTAACCCCTTAGAAATTGATTTGGGCGTTTTTGTTTGGCCCATTTTTGAGTGAAATTGATGCGTGCATTAGGTTAGGAACCTGTATAGGAGTATTGGGGTGCTTTTAGTTTGCATTTTGGTCCCCATTCTCACTCCCTAGGTGCGAAAAACGTGAATGAGATAAAAGATCATCTCATTTCACAATGTTGTGCTTCTTTGCTCGAGTTGTGTGTCCCACTAGGTTGTATTGTAGTCGGGGAAGGCCGTCTTTGCCATGTTGAACCTTCGTTGGGTGTTAGGGGCAAAATTTGTATTTTTGCCTTTTTCAGGCGGTCTTATGCTAACGAGATAAGCGTCTGTTTGGGCTGAAACTGAGCCATTTTGCTTTGAAGTGGACCTCAATGGTATTTTAGATCACTTTGGGACGTGATAAAGTCACGTTGCTTTGTTGTGGTTGTAATTTGAATTTTTGACCTATTTGTGCTAAATTTGGGGTCAAATCGCCTTTTTCGAGCTATGTAAAATGCCCAGTTGTGTCGGGAATTTTTGTTGTTTTTTTTTTGTGGACCTTGTGTAGGCCCAAGGGTGTTGGGTTGTTTTTGTTGTTTTTGATGTTGCTTTGACTCGTCTTTTGCTTAAAAAAAGGGCGAGTCGTTTTTTTTTTGTTTTTATGTTGGATAGGATTGGGCGGGTTTTCCCTTGATTTTCTTTTGTATTTGCAGGTGATTTTTTTTTTTTTGGGACATTGTCTGTTTTGTGCCGTAATGCTGAAACTTCGGCTGATGTTGTTTTTGTTTTGATTTCAGGCGAGTGTTTTGGGGCTTCTAGGCCCACTGAGCCTGTGGATGAGGCCTTGGAGGAGGAGGAAGATAGCCCCCAGCTCATTATTTTAGGCCAGTGTATGTATGATAAATACTTGTACTAGATCCTTTTCGTATGGTCAGTTGTTTGTATCAAACGTGTGTTGATGTATTTTGCGTGAGGCGGTTTGTATAAATGTGTTTTTGGTTTGTAGTTTGTTTGTGTTTGGCTTTTTTGTGTTGTGTTTCGGAGAAGCACAGCCAATGGCTGATTCCCCATTTTCTTAGCCATTTCTTCCGGCATCGTTAGTGTAGAAAACAGGCAACGGGTAGCACATATGCATACACGTAAACACGCAAAAGTATTTGACGAAAACAAAAATAACCACGAACACTCGAATTTAAAATTGAAATTGTTTGTTGAAAAAAGAAATTTTGAAAATTCTGTGATAAGGTCTCACATTTGGATTTTCAAAAGGAATTGTTTTGAAATTTCGAGAAATTAATTCGTGTTTAAATTAAATCGCATCGTATTTCTCCAAAATTGACTTGCAACTCAAAAATTAAAACTCAAACCGTCATGGATGAATTTCAGAAGAGGTTTTGTGAGTATGTTATTCTTGATTTTTTTTTGCGAGATCAAGACTCGGAATTGCAAGAGTATTCTAAGAAAAATTAATGTTATGTTATCAGTTTTGATTTATGTGGAAATACGAAAAAAATGCGAAAATTTTCAAAATTTTCGATCGACATGGAAACGATCCGTCGTGGATCGAGGCGACTAGCCCTTCCCCCTAAAAACGAAGAGAAAAACTAGCAGGTGTAAAGCTGCGTCATGGAAACCGTGTCGAATTTCGTAAAACGCGAATCCAAGGAAATGTGGGTGTGAGAAAACACAAAAAATTTCGGGTAGGCCTGAAGAGGCGCAAGCCCTAAGGCGAGAAAAAAGATGCGTCAGAAAGAAGCACAACTTGAAAAGGATAAGTCAAGGTGCAGATTCTTAGAATCAACCCAAAGAGGCGCGAGCCCCTGGGCGATAGAAGGTGTGTAACACCCCCATATTCAGAGGAGCCTTAACTAGGCCTTCCTTAGCATATAAGGGCGTTACCATCTCGGTTGCCCGAGGTAAGTAATCATCAAAAGTCGATAAAAGAACGATTATAGTTATATTACGAATGTTACAACCAACTTAACAACATAAAGGTACAACTCGTCAGCTACACACTATCCCTATCAAAACTCGTGAAGACTCATCCCCGCCAGGACTCCAGCTATCAACGATATCAGCACCTGCTAAGACTGACTGCTCACCATAAGGGATCACGGCAGACACATAAAACAACAAGACAACCACACAAGGTCAGCACTGAGATAAGACATGACAAAACCAACAACATATATCAACACAACAAAGCACAATCGGTCACACACACAATCACACCCACTCCAATCAATCTCTATCACCGACTCTCCACTGGACTAGCCCTGCCAGTGGGGGACCGCAACCGTACCCACCAAATCCCCGCTCATCATACCGAGCCATAACTCTGTCCCATTAATGTGCACATACCCTCCCGTGGCGGGTTCCACAGAGGGCGAAACTAGGGCGTGAAGCCACTCCCACAAGTGACTCCACTCAGCCGACGGCGCGCCTTGAGATCCAGAGACAAACAATCACAGACAGCTGCAATACAACGACAACCAACAAACTGAGTACACCAACCGACTACCGTATGTACGCTGCCATGTAAACACAATGCAACACAACAACCACGACACAACAATCGACACACTAGACCATCCACAGAAACTGAGTAGGCGAACCTACCTTTAAGCAACTGCAACCATTCCATGTCCACACACGCAACATCCAGCAACCAAGCAACACCTATATATATAACACAACCATCTATCACTACCAAACAAACCCTAACTGCAAAGACAAGGATACAGATGATGATGACGACATACCTACAAGGGGAAACCTGGCAAAGGACCGCTACCCGACTCAAGCTATGCTCTCCTAAGGCACAAGGACCTTCAAAGGCTTCCATGGAGGTTATATGGTGAAGGGAAGAGAAGGAGGCGACCTAACGATATGAAGAAATGAGGCGGAAATGATTTGCAGATTTAACAAAACGCGATTATAAACCCTCGTTGAAAATCCGTTACTCGATCGAGTGGCCCCTACTCGATCTAGTATCTAAGTTACTCGATCGAGTAGCCTCTACTCTATCGAGTACCACCCCTAACTCAAGGCACAAGATAATTCTGGTACGCACTTCTAGGGACTATTACTGCTCCCAAGGTCAGTCAACGCTCGTCAACGGGTCTCTAAATGGGCGGGTATTACAGTCTTCACCCCCTAAAAAGAACTTCGTTCCCGAAGTTCACTCACCCATCTCAAAGCATAAGACACGGGTCAAAACGACATCACTACTCTTCCGACCTAGGTCACTACTCCCCGAAAATGCCATCCCCCCATGTCATCATCATCAACTGTCTAACAATCGACCCCTATAAACTACTACTTGAAATACCAACCTCACAACACGACCCGGCACAACCATTGATTACCCAACACATTACGAGATTACGAGATTACGAAACATGTCTCCTATCAACACGCCGCATGACTATACCACCATATTACTCAACAACCCGATTTTATTCCAACACATGACATCATAACTATCTTTTTGTGACCCTCTTTTAAAGCACACTATCAACTTTTATTTCAGTACACGAATTATTCAACGAGTCAAAGCAAACAATTACAATTTCATACAAGAAACGTAACCAATGTGATAGAAAACCTTATAAACAAATAACAAAATAATTAACATATCGGCCTTTTTATTTTGCGACATTACTCTTCCCCTCTAAAAGGAACTTCGTCCCCGAAGTTCACCACCAAAACACTACACATGTTATATACTTAATTACGTTTTGACACATATATCTAACCCATATCATTCCTTATTGACATTACTCATTAGCTATACAACCATTAAACCATAAAACACATCCAAGAATATACGAATAACTAGCCAACGTCAAGAGTGCTTGTTTATATCATTTGCATTTGTATATATGGAAGGACACACTTCCGGTGAAATATAACTAGTAGACATTACGGATGTAAAATGAATGCAATAAGAAACACTTACTACCTCACTATTCGTTACAAATACGCATCTAAAATCCAAGCACGACTTCCAACATATGAAATTAATGGTTCAAATGTGTTACTAATCAACAATAACCATGTTAAACACCAAACATGTAATTATATAACCACTAAACAATTTTAATTTTACGAAAAGTTCCTGTAACAGTGCTACTCGATCGAGTATGTAGGGTACTCGATCGAGTGCTCGCTACTCGATCGAGTGTCTTGGCTACTCGATCGAGTAGCCCTGAGATCCGAATACCCCATATCTGTCACACCTGCAGCTACTCGACCGAGTGTGGGGCACTCTGCCGAGTAACCACAGGTCAAGTCTTAGAGAACACCTGTCATAACACCACATATATATATAAACGTCACATAACGCGAGTCGGGATGACCTCCCGACCCCCAAAATCAATCCTGCAACAAGGTCAAACTAGCAAATCCGTCCTTATGGCCATCCGTACAAACTAGAATAAAAGTTCCAACTAAGAACGGCTACCATCATCCAACATCATCAACTATAAACAAAAGAAGGAAAGAGGAGTATCACTCCTGCTGCTGCTGCTCATCCATCATCTCATCTCCACCACCATCTCCTCCCAAGGTGCCCGCTCACGATGACCCGATACCCACATCAACCCCTGCTCCAGCTCCAGGACTCACATACCATGGGGTCAAGCCACCATAAGCAAAGGAAAGAGGTGTGCCCCAAGCTAACTGATCCACCCCGTAAGAGTGGAAAACCCCACTATAGTCCCCAACTCCGCTCCACCACACCGGATGTGGTCCCTCGGTGCCAATCCCCTGAGCATACGTCATCTCATGCATGTTCCGGAGTGTCAAAGTGGATGACACTCTCTCTGCCAAGTAGCTCAAACGCGTCTCCGGGGTGTAGAGGTAGGGGTAACAAGGAAAAGGGTGCTGCTGCGGTGGTGCTGTCGGCCGTGGCCTAGTCTCAGCTATCCTCTCCCTCACCCGACGAGGTCCTCTCCCCAACCTGGGTCTCTCCTCCACCACTGCCACATTCTCCACCTTCTTCGGCTCGGACATCACCTGAAGGATCGTGTCATCAATGAGGTAAGTCTGCAACTGCCGAGGTGCATCGTCATCCTCCTCCTCCTCATCGGAGTCAACATCCACCACCACCGGATCTACCGGCTCTGTCGGTGGGAGGTGCTCAGGAGCCGGAATCTTCATCCAGCTCATGCCCCACACCCTCCAAGCTAGGCTGCCATCAGCTAAAGTTCTCAACCATTTCAGGTCGAGGTAGTAGTCTCTGTCCTTCGTAGGCACCGGTGTAGATAGAGGCACGTACTCAGAAGAATCCTCAAAGGAGGCTAGCTTTTCAGCTAGCCGAGTGGCTATAGCACCACAACTCAGGTACCGGGTGGTGGAAGTAGCCATCAAGGCCAGGCTAGCGCAGACCATGGCGGGAGCATTAAAGACCACCCTCTCGGTCCGCCCCGGGTTCATATAAGACATCAAAAGCAACAGTTCATGATTGTTCAGCTTACTCATATCCGTCCTCTCGTAAAGGAGGTTTGACAAAGAATGAAGGATGATCCTCAAAGTAACATGTTGAACATCATTAATCAACACGTTGTTAGAGGTGGGAGCTGGCTTTTCGGAAAGACAAGGCATGAGTTGGCAGACACCGCACTCGGATGGGATCTCACTGATTGAATCCTTGGGAGGCTTGGCCAACCCAAGGTGAGAAGCAAAAAGGTTCATGGTTAACACGAAGCTCGTGTTCATCAAACGAAACGCAACAGTTTGTGCAACTGGCTTGTAATTAAACGAGCTCATAAACTCCAAGGTAAAAAAAGGGTAGGAATGCTTCCTCAACCTATATAACCTCATAAACCCCAAAGTCTCAAAGATGTGACGGACATCCGCCTCAATTCCCAAGTCCTCAAGAAGTGTGGTATCCACACAACGGGTAGGCCCCATTTTGTGTTTCTGTAACGCCACAAATCTCTCTCTCTGTTTAAAGTCTACAAACACCACTGAAGGGTATTCCGGTACCGCGGGCACCACGGGTCCACTACCCTCCCCAACTTCGGGATGTGAAGCCCTCCCCCTCTAGCTCTAACGGGTCCCTATGTTGAGTCTCGGCATCTGTTTCAGCATACAGTTTAAACAAACTTGCATAGGCACTTAAAACACATACTTTACACAATTGAACATTGAATATACATCTAGGTACACACTTTCACAAACAACTCCCAATTGGATACATAAATTCAGTTTATAGTAACTCAGACGATCTCTATAGCTGTAAAAGAAATTTAACATAATAAACATAATCTACTCGACCAATTCGGACATAATGGCATGGCTCAAATGCTACCCCATATAATTACTTGATAACATGTGAAATATTCATATATGTTCATGGAAAGGCGACTTAAAACATGTCATCATCAACCTTCAACATTAGAAGCAATTAACTCAACTAAACTATTCAGACGGTCTCTACAGTTGTAACAAATTGACATATCCTTCAACAATTAACATCCCATTACCATATTAAAAGTTTAACTCTTGCATATGCATTCATATCCAACACAAAATCTCAATTATAGAAAACAAATTTCAACTTGGGGCACTTTTAAGACGGAGTTTTAAGGCAAGTTTTAAGGTGAAAATTTCCAAAATCCAACTTTCAACATGGTATATACAACATTTAGTACTCAATTTCACCATCCAACATGTAGAAAACAACCGAAATCAATTTTGATTTTTGCAAACCCTAGAAAATTCGTCCCCAATTTGGTAATTTATATTCTATTTTTGGAGCAATTAATCATCAACAATCATGAAAGGGAAGCATATGAATCATATTACAACAATTAAAAGCAATGATTCGTCCATATGAATTGAAATTTCAGATAATTCTACCATTCTAATAAGTTCAAAGTGATAAAACATGTAAATAAGGAAGAAATTCATACCTTGATTAGATGGAAAGTAGAAGAATGCAATTAAACAAGGAAAAACAACCCAAATCAATCACTATCACCATAAGATTATGAGTGTTTTTGAGGAATTTTAGAGCTTAGGGTTCGAATAAATAAGAAAGAATGAGAGGAATAAGAAGAAATAAGGGTTTTACGAAACCCGTAAGAGCCTCTGTACTGTAGCCTACTCGATCGAGTGCCTAGGGTAATCGATCGAGTGCCCTCTACTCGATCGAGTAGGTACTATTTCGTCGAGAATCTGTAGAAAATTTCTACATTCCAACGTCATAGCTTCCTAACTAGATCGAGTGAGGTCTACTCGATCTAGTAAGCACTCGCACTCGGTCAAGTATAGTTGAGTACTCGATCAGAAATAAAAAATAAATTTAAGATTCCTACAAAAAACAATATCGCGTGTCGATTCCAAATCATGTTTGGAATTCGTCACTCGTTATCATACTCTCTCATTTATTACCATTACTACTCAAACATATCATACCGTCTCATCAGATAAGATTCATATCGTGTTACGCTACAACAAATTCACACCACTCGGCTTACCTGTTACCGAGTCATTCATATTCACAATTACGTCACTATATCATATCTAACTCGTTTTACCACATTGCTAGCGATTTTATGCTCACGTCAAGTTAAGACATATAATTAACGATAATTATCCTTCCATATGTCATTCAAATGTATTACTAACATGTTCCAATTTCAATCATAAGTAAACTATTCTACACAAATTAATCATCACACAACAGAAACTTCCAACCATTAAACATTGCACAAATGCATCACTATCTGCTATTTCTCATATTATGACTCAACACTTCCTTAACTATCATCACTGTAGCTACCGTAGGACTTACAAACTCGTGTAGGATCACCATTACCACAACCTTAGGCAAACACCAACATGACCACCTTTCACATTACAGCATGCACTTCACACTTTTCACGCATTCTAATTACATAAAACCTACATCGCATAAGCTCCCTAATTATACCAAAACTTCACCATACACAATCCAAACGCAACTACCATGCCCATACCAACTTTAACAAAGACTTGGCCACAAATAGTTCCGACGCAATCAACATACACATTACATACATACACACGGACTTCACATTCCCATACCCAGTGACTGGCTTAAGTACAATGAGGCGAAGATTTTGAAATGAGGGCGCCTACTCACCCAAAACCTAGCATCAGCTGGGGCTGCCATCGTACATACACCAGGTTCATTTTATTAGACTCACTACGTTCATTATGTTCATTGGTCACAGGTTCCAAAATCGTCGCCTTGATACCACTTTGTAACACCCCCATATTCTGAGGAGCCTTAACTAGGCCTTCCTTAGCATATAAGGGCGTTACCATCTCGGTTCCCCGAGGTAAGTAATCATCAAAAGTTGATAAAAGAACGATTATAGTTATATTACAAATGTTACAACCAACTTAACAACATAAAGGTACAACTCGTCAGCTACACACTATCCCTATCAGAACTCGTGAAGACTCATCCCCGCCAGGACTCCATCTATCAACGACATCAACGCCTGATAAGACTGACTGCTCACCATAAGGGATCACGGCAGACACATAAAACAACAAGACAACCACACAAGGTCAGCACTGAGATACGACATGAAAAAACCAACAACATCTATCAACACAACACAGCACAATCGGTCACACCCACAATCACACCCACTCCAATCAATCTCCGTCACCGAGTGTCCACTGGACCAGCTCTGTCAGTTGGGGACCGCAGCCGTACCCACCAAATCCCCGCTCATCACACCGAGTGATAACCCTGTCCCATTAATGTGCACATGCCCTCCCGTGGCGGGTTCCACGGAGGACGAAACTAGGGGGTGAAACCACTCCCGCAAGTGACTCCACTCAGCCGAGGGCGCGCCTTGAGAACCAGAGACAAGCAATCACAGACAACTGCAATACAACAACAACCAACAAACTGAATACACCAACCGACTACCGTATGTACGCTGCCACGCAAAAACAATGCAACACAACAACCACGACACAACAATCGAGACACTAGACCATCCACAGAAACTGAGTAGCGAACCTACCTTTAAGTAACTGCAACCATTCCATGTCCACACACGCAACATCCAGCAACCAAGCAACACCTATATATATAACACAACCATCTATCACTACCAAGCAAACCCTAACTACAAAGACAAGGATACGGATGATGATGACGACATACCTATAAGGGGAAACCTGGCAAAGGACCGCTACCCGACTCAAGCTATGCTCTCCTAAGGCACAAGGACCTTCAAAGGCTTCCATGGAGGTTATATGGTGAAGGGAAGGGAAGGAGGCGGCCTAAGAATATGAAGAAATGAGGCGGAAATGATTTGTGGATTTAATAAAACGCGATTATAAACCCTCGCTGAAAACCCGTTACTCGATCGAGTGGCCCCTGCTCGATCGAGTGGCCCCTACTCGATCGAGTATCTAAGCTACTCGATTGAGTAGCCTCTACTCTATCGAGTACCACCCCTAACTCAAGGCACAAGATAATTCTGGTACGCACTTCTAGGGACTATTACCGCTCCTAAGGTCAGTCAACGCTGGTCAACGGGTCTCTAAAAGGGCAGGTATTACAAAGTGGCTTCCCCTTTTTCGGAAAAAGGCACTGATTGTTTTGTATAAATAGAGACGTTTGTGCTTTATTTTGTCATCAACCGAAACACGAAAAACATCTATACGAAAACCTTTCTTCTTCTTCCACAAAATAATTCATGAATACTTTCCAAAATAGGTTGCGAAACTGGTGTCGGGATTTATTGCCTCCCGAGAAGTGTCAACTCGTTGTAATGGGAGTTGGTCAATTATTGATGATCTCGGTTTTGGGATTCGAAACATCGTGTTTTCGTTTTCCCGAAAGGTGAAATTTGCCCTCTTGCCGAAGAAGTGGGTGCCAAGGGTGGTCGGGTTGTACTCCGGTGCTTCCTCAGACGAGGTTGTGTTACAAGGAGAAGTTTCATTCCATGTTGGGCTTGTCGACGAGCCAAGTGAACTTCCTCCTTGCTCCTCATGGTGTGGATATGTTGGTTCTCATCAACATCTTCTCAAACCGCTTGGATGTCAATATCTCAGAGTTGGATAGGAGAAGGGCTTTTGCCTTTTTCCTAGTGCATGCTAACCTCCATGTCGATGCTTTGAAGAAGGAGGGGTCAAAATGGTATGGTAGTATGACCTTTGGTCATGTTGTTGAGCAAATGGAGCACGAGTGGTATCCACCGTGGTTGGTACTTGGCGAGATCGTCCAAGCTTTGGACAAGAAGGGTTCTTGTGGAGAAGCTCCTTCGTTTGGATCTCCAAGGATCCTCTAAGTATGGCTCATGGAGAGGCTAAGGTATGTTGAGTCTCCAGTTCATACTTCTTCTTACTCCTTTCGTCACCTTACTAGGAGAAAGAAGTTGTATTCGGATGGTTTTGCATCCACCGAGGCCTATTGGACCTCGAAATTGGTGGAGGAGGGTGGTCCTCATATCCGCTGGGTGGGGCCGTGGTGGAACTTGAGGTCTTTCATGGGGTTGGCCGCTCCGGCCGCTTGTTCTTGCTCTTTGATGGTGGTGGGCTTTAAGGTTTCTTCCTTCATCTATCCCGAAAGGCTTATGAGGCAAATGGGCCGTCAATAAAAGATGCCCGCTCAAGATACTCTCGTCCAAGAGAGTGTTTTTCAAAACTCCGAGCTTGTGGAGATTTTTGAAAGATGGTGGGCCACTAGGCCGACTTGGGAGGTACCAAACCCCGCTTCAACGACATAGGTGACTCATGTTTATGTCAAGTGGTCAAGAGCTCAAACCTTGGAAGAAAGGTCAAAGTTCCGCAAAGACGAAGTTGTCGACATGAAGTATATGGAGGTTTGCAAAGCAAACCGCGCCTTATTTGACGACTTTGTCGATGACGTTAGCCCGGATGTGGTGAGGCCACCGAAGAGGAGGATCTTGGGTCCCACAGAGATGGTGAGCCGGGTGTGGGGTCGGCTTGGGCCGAGTATGTGGTCTTGTAAGAGACCGGATGTTGTTGTCGTTGTGGATCCAATGAGGAAGCCCATGCTAGGCGGGCTAGCAAGAAGAACAAGGGGATGATATATCCCGAGGGAAAAGGCAAGGGTAGAATGGAAGAGTGAAGTCCTCCATTACCTACTTTATTATTATGTTGTATTAGTGTTTGCATGTTTTTATTATGTTGTATTAGCTATGTATTGCGTGTTTATGTGCTACTGTTACTATGTAAGATGTCTTGGTCGACGTTCTAGCTTGGCAAGTTGTGGACTTGCTTAGCTTTATTTGTTGTCAAGTATTTAATCCTTCTCATTATTAATTAAATAAGAGGATTGCTTTGAAAGATCATAGATCCATATTAGACTCTCTAATAAAAATTAAATTATCTCATAATTTATTATTTTAGTGATCTATGTAATATGCATGCAAATATAAAACCATAAAAACAAAGATTAAGGAAAAACAATTTCCTTACATTGATTTATATGGTAAAAATGGGCACAAACTAGATCACCTATCTAGCTTGTTCTTGAGCTAAATAAAATTGGATTATCCTCCTAGAAAAACCTTCAAAGAGAAAGTCTCCTTCAAGTTACAACCAAAACCACACCCAAAATAATCTTACAAGTATTAACTAGATACTTGTAAAATTAACCCTTGATAATATGTAAATATTACTAACAATATTACTGAATATTTATTTTTATTTACTAACAAATCTTAGTAAAGTCTTTTATTATTTTAGAGAGAAAATAATGTTCACATGCAAGATCTTCAACTGTAGTGGAAAAATTAACATAAGATGGAGTATATCGGAGGGGAAAACCAGTTGAGTGAGGAAATGGTGGGGTGTAGAAATTGTCTTATTTTATGTTCAATTACATATCACATGCAAATGACACAAGATAACTTGTGGAAGAATAAATAAATAAAGTGTAATGATTATGATTGTAATCATCCACTACACTCTATATCACACGGTCCAATTGCCCATTTACGGGTCCATATTGGTTCTTATATTTGTCGCACAAATACGTGTAATTTTACTTTAAACAACGCTTTATGTTTAAATGCTTCCCTAATTAATTTCGTTCAAAACCCTCCGTAAATATACGTATACCGCTACACGTATTATTTACGTACTAATATTAAACACATTAAACAATTAGTACAATTTTAGTGAATTAACAATTAATTGACTAAAACCCGTCTCATAAAATTTATTATTTAATTCTCGCATAATTAAATAATAACTGCCGCTCCTCGAGTTCACAACTCGAAATCTCTCTAAAAATAATCGACTAACCTTTTAGTCTATAAATCAAGGGACTAAATAAATTGTATCTCATACAATTAATTAGTTGTCAATTGGGGTTCGTTCTTTTAGGTGTGACCGAAAGGGGTCAGTTGATCACCGCCGTCTGACGACAATAACGTTAAACTCTAGTTAGCCAATCATTATCGATTTACGTTTATCAACTGACGAGGATCAAACAATTAAATATCTGATGATATTCTTTTAATGAGATTTATTATGTAAACGCACTATTGTGGAGGACACTAACTCCAACAATCTCCCACTTGTCCGACAGAAGGTGTGCGCTACCAATTCTCTTGTCCGTTTTTAATCTCCCACTCAATGCAAGGTGTCTTTCAAGTCACACTTGCACATGAACATATCGCGAGTGGTTTTCTAGATCGGGAGTGTGACTATCTGACCGGAAAAATCTCCCACAGATTACTTCCGAGCGTTGCCACGCATTTATAGTCATTAACTCCTCGAGTGGCCATGAGATATAGTTACCCAACGTGGGTGGACAATTCATGTCTTCCCTATCTATCCTACTGCACAATACAGATCACCATGACCTAGTAAATGCCCTTTGGCCTCCTTTCACGGCACGAGCTACGACAAAAACCAAAGTCACTCGAAAACTGTACTTGCTCAGATAATAGTCTCCAGTCAAAAGAATCGACTCATAGGAACATCTTAAAGATCCCTGCCATGACCAGACGTCTATAATAGAACTAAGGGACTCTCTAAATGGTCACTGCTCAGCAAAGTGTCCCACAGTCTGCCTATGTAAACGATTAGTCATCCTTATGACCTTATGGTGCTGAACCTACCATCAATCGTCTTACAATCTAGTCACTCCGAGACGTCACCTCATTAAGTGACTAGGGGCTAATACAATGTTCATCCTATTCACTTGAATTAGGATTTAACATTGTCTCCACAACCAATTCGGATAAACAAGGTATTCTTGTTTTCAGTCAAACTGAATAATTGAGTTCTTAAAGAGACTCAAACAATGAATGCGATCATGACTTACGTAAATATTAATACTCTATCCAATATTTACATAACGATCTTTAGCAATTAAGGTATACTCCTCAATCACATTGAGATGACATAACCGTCATGTCTACCTTATGCCCACGACTTTGGTTAGAGGATTAGCAACAGTTGTATCACTCTAATGTCCATTGCTTTTTCCTTTGTTCTATGCAATCTTTTCATCACATAGAGCCTTTCTAAGTAGATGTCTAAACAAGTTTTTAGACTCTGGTTCTAAAGCCAGTCAAACACTCCCACTGTTTTCACAGTTGACACGGCTATCGCGTACCTGTCAAAAATACCAACTGGCTTTAACTAATATTGCTAGGGAAGTCGGGTCGAATCCACAGAGAGGTAGGAAATTGTCAGCCTAATCTAAGTTCGTCAAGGTAACCAAATTGGGGGGGTTTTAATCGTGATATTCTAAACTAATAAGAAGGTAAGGAAGAGAAAATAAGAGAATAAAGATCAACCAAGGAGAGAAAAACAGCTAAGACAAACGGTTCACCATAATCATTCGGTCAAGTAATCTAGGTCTCAGGTCAATGCAAATACGATCTAAGGAGCAGTGAATATCTCCTTTCGGTCTCAATTCGCCCTAAACCGTAAATAGCTTAGCTTTCGCCCTAACTACAATACCCTATTGTTCGCTACTAGTCTCGCCTTTTCCAACCTTTCGGTCCAGGTCAAGGGTCACTAAGATATAAATGTCCAATTGCGTCGACTCAATTAAACAGATACAGATAAATGTAGCAATTAACAACGAAGATTATATCAGCATTAACCCAATAAATCGATTACTATTCCCTCATAATTATGGATCCCCTATAGCCTTAACAGAAGAAAATTAGCTACTCATTATCATCGAATTAACAATAACAACAAATATATAATTGAAACTAGACATGATAATAAACTAAAAAGGAATGAGTTAAAGCAATTATGATAACAATAAAAGGGAAGAAGGAATTAAAGCAAATGATTAAAAATTAAGAGATTAAAAGAGATTGATAATACCAATAAAAATCCAAATCTGAGTAGTCAAAGAGTAAAGGAAGGGTAAAATCCAAAGAACATTAACTAGTGATAGAGTAAAAGTGAAGAGATCGAAGAAGCGGAGTTACGTTGTTCACTCCTTTAGTCTTATACGAAAAATTCCATCCTAAACCAAATCTATGGACTAATTACGAAAGCCCATAAGATAATTAGGCGGAAAAAGTATTTAGAAGGACAAACCACTCGATGGACTAGAAATAAACTACTCGATCGAGCAACTATGCGTCAATCCTCTCGATCGAGTAGAAATAAACTACTCGATCGAGCACTCCTTGCTTTGTCTCCTCTTTGTTATACTCGGATTGGTCGATCGAGCATCCTTAGGTATATAAAGCATTCGATCGAGCATAAAATCTACTCGATCGAGCTGTTTAAGCACGTTAGACCTTGAAGCACTTCCCGAATCCAGCTCACGCGTCTTCCAAGTGTTAGATTTCCAAGCTCCGGCTCCTCATTCTCCATAAATACATGCAAATGGGACGGATTAAGGCTTGATTAAGCTCCTCTTTGGTCAATTCCTACAAATTACATAAAACGAACCAAAGTAGAATATTCGGGGGCATTTGTAGCTAGATGCTACATAAAAAGTACAGAAATGCGTGTAAAAATGAGGTAAAAACCTTATATAAAAGACACGCATCAAATCTCTCCAAACCAAACCTTTGCTTGTCCCCAAGCAAAAAAATGAATGCAACTAAGAATAAACAGTGGAACGAGACCAACGCATCAGCTACAAATCACCCACTAAAACCAATTTAATGCAACAGCTGACAAAGTGGCAAAAGAAAAGTGCAAACGAGTTGAATCAATGTTTCAAACTCACTGAACCGTCGACCTTGCAATATTCAAAAGATATCGGACTCTCACGGGTCGCTCGTCACTCAAAATTAGACACAAGGTGATTATATATGTGAAAGATAGACAGAAGTAAAGACACTCACCTAACTCGACCTATAAGAACATGCATGCAGTTAACATGAATAAAGTCTCTACAACCATACATATGCATTCCAACCATACTAGTGATCAAGACACATGCCGATGACTTACATTTGGGTAAGTGAGGTAATGGGTAAGAAGGGGCTAAAATGAATTTGGATATGTGGGGTTAATTGCCAGGCTAGCAACAACGACTCCAAATATAACTGCATCCCATCTTCATACTCAATATAACAAAATAAAACAGTGCAAATTCCATGCACTAAACACACTAAACACCAATACTTGTCAACTCCCCATAAAGTATAGATAGAACATGGGAGTGAAAATCATTATACAATTTTTTCCTTATCCATATGATTTTTCTTTCTTTTTCTTCTTTTCTTATTTCGTTTTTTTTCTTTTTCATTCTTTTTTTTTTCTCGTTCCATTTTTTTTCAACAATTCTTTTTCTTTCATTCCCTTCAGTTCTTCCACCATCTTCTGAAATCAGATAGAATAACCAAATTGCAATAAAACATTCCAACAACTACTCGTCACTAGCTCGGCTAGGGTAGGAAGCATTATAGAAAGTAGTTCATAGGACAAAAAGGCAATTTGGCTATGTGGGGCTCATGGGTAGAATGAAATAAAGGGAACTGCCTCTCCTAACATGTGTCACCATCCACAGACCGAATGCATACAGGTATTAAGAAGACCAGACTCATGCTTATGCAAATTGATGTTACATGCCTTAAAGAGTGGACTACTCACATCCTAAATAAAACCGGTCATGAATGTCACCAGTTTATAAAGCTCTAACCTCAGAATGTAATGTAGCTTGCCGATATGATGAATTAAATCTATTCTTTCAGATAAGAGAGAAACAAAAACTCGTAGATCATGCACATAATCATGCCAACTAAATGTCAAGGGTATGCAAGGCTCAAGCAAAGATTCAATGTAGCGTCAAAGTTCAAACGTTCCAACTCAAATTAAACGTGAATATTTTTGAATGTTTTTTTTTTTTTTTTGGAATTTTTCTAATTTTTTTTTTTAATTTTATGATTTTTTCGAACTAATGTAAACAACAATGCATGCGAAAATAATTAAACGTGCAAGCGAAAATTCAAGAAAACATGCAGACAGACATAGATATGGATGCATACCTCCCCAAACCAAACCGTACAATGCCCTCATTGTACCAAAAATAGGGAAAGAAATGCAAACTAAAGGAAAAAAAAGGAGAAGTGGAGTCGGAAAACTTACAAAACGTCATAAGGAGGGACCTCCCCAAACCGACCATGAACATGGGAGGTCAAAGAAAGTCAAGAAGTAGCTCAATAGACGTAAAACAGCCGCTGGAAGACGAAACTGCTCGATCGAGCAACTTCGAATAGCTCGATCGAGTAAATTGGTGGATGGAAGTCCTCGATCGAGTAGAAAACTACTCGATCGAGTAAACGTGATTTCTGCTTTGGTCGATCGAGTAAGAATATCACTCGATCGAGTGATAATTACCCTAAAAAGCGCTCGATCGAGTAGAAAACTCCTCGATCGAGTGAAGTAACCTGCAAAACACGCATTTCAAAGCAAGGGAAGCATAAAGAGTTCGTAAAACAGCGTCTAAAGTTCAACATAAAGCTAAAGAAAAATAAAAAGTTCAACAAAAATACACTAAAACAGTCGGGGCTGCCTCCCGGAGAGCGCTGGTTTATGAGGTCCCGCACGACCTTTCCGGCATCAATTAACTGGCGCGTCTAGCTCGTCAAAGTACAAGACTTCAACACGATTGTCTGCTTCATTCGCCTCCTGCTAATGCTTCACATATTGGCCATTCACTTTAAACCTATGGCCCTCGGCATCTTCGAGCTCCACTGATCCAAATTTGGTAACAGCTTTCACCGTATAAGGACCACTCCACCTGGACTTCAGCTTGCCAGGAAACAATCTCAATCGGGCATTAAACAGCAGCACCTTTTGCCCAACGTGGAACTCCTGAGGTAGGATTCTCTTGTCATGCCATCTCTTCGTCTTTTCTTTGTAAATGCGCGAGCTATCATAGGCATTAAGCCTAAATTCTTCCAACTCATCTAGCTGCAAAAGACGATTCTGACCACACAGTTTAGAATCAAAGTTAAGCTCACGAATTGCCCACCAAGCCTTACATTCCAATTCGACAGGTAACTGACATGATTTCCCATAAACTAACCTATAAGGTGATGCACCAATTGGTGTCTTAAAGGCAGTTCTGTAAGCCCATAACGTGTCCTCTAACTTAAGACTCCAGTCCTTCCGTGATTTAGAAACTACATTAGACAAGATCTCTTTCAACTAGCGGTTAGAGACCTCAACCTGACCACTAGTTTGGGGATGATACCCCAAACCTCGCCGGTGTTGGACAGCAACTTTAGACAGAATAGAAGTTAGTTTCTTTTCCTTAAAGTGCATTCCCCCATCACTAATGACGACCCTAGGGACACCAAATCGGGGAAATATGACCTTTTTGAACATTTTTATCACGGTCTTGGCATCACAAGGGGTGAAGCAATTGCCTCAACCCATTTCGACACATAATCTACAGCCACTAAGATGTACCTGTTACCTTTAGTAGACGGGAACGGTCCTTGGAAATCAATGCCCCAGACATCGAAAACATCAACCTCTAAGATGCCGTTTTGTGGCATCTCATGTCTCTTTGAAATGTTCCCTGATCTCAAGCTGAAATAAAAGACTTAGCATCAGCAAATAAAGAGGGCCAGAAAAAACCAGACTGAAGTACCTTAGCCATGGTACGCGATGGACCGTGGTGACCACCATAGGAAGAGGAGTGACAACCTTCCAGGACTACTTTGGCCTCCCACTGCGGGATACACCGTCTGTGAAGACCGTCTGCACATTCCTTAAACAAATAAGGATCATCCCAGAAATACTGCCTAGCGTTATACAGAAAACGCTTCCTCTACTGATGAGAATGGTCCGGCGACAGCTTGCCACTGACAACGAAGTTTGCTATATCTGCATACCAAGGTTCTTGGTCGACAATAGACGATATAAGAGCAATTAAAGTATCGTCAGGGAAAGAGTCATCAATAGGTAAACAATCTTCCCCTTCTTGTCGCATCAGTCGAGATAAGTGGTCAGCTACGACATTCTCAGCTCCTTTCTTATCCTTAATCTTCAAATCAAACTCCTGAAGAAGGAGTATCCATCTCAATAGCCGTGGTTTAGCCTCCTTCTTAGCAAGGAGATTCCTCAAAGCTACATGGTCAGTAAAAACAGTAACTTCTGACCCAACTAAATAAGTACGAAACTTCTCTAAGGCATAAACTACAGCTAACAACTCTTTCTCAGTGGTAGTGTACTTCACTTGAGCCTCATCCAGAGTTCAGCTCGCATAGTAGATCGCGTTCAAAGCTTTGTCTTTCCTTTGGCCCAGCACCGCTCCTAGTGCATAGTCACTGGCATCACACATTATCTTAAACGGCAAGTCCCGATCGGAGGTCAGTATGATCGGCGCAGAGACTAAAGCCTGCTTTAACTGTTAAAAGCGAAAAGACACTCATCGTAAAAACAAAAGGGGCATCCTTAAGTAGCAACTGTGTAAGCGGTTTAGCAATTTTTGAGAAGTCCTTGATAAACCGGCGATAAAAGCCGGCGTGACCAAGGAAACTCCTCACCCCCTTAACATTAACAAGAGGCGATAATTGCTGAATCACTTCCACCTTTGCTTTATCAACCTCTATTCCCCTATCAGAAACTAAGTGCCCTAAAACAACTCCCTCGTTGACCATAAAGTGGCACTTCTCCCGATTCAAAGACAAGATTAACCTCAATACAGTGCGCAAACACTTTCTCAAGGTTAGACAGACAGTTAGAAAAATCACTTCCATAAACACCGAAATCGTCCATGAAAACTTCCATAATAGACTCAATATACTCTTAAAATATCCCCATCATGCACCTTTGAAAGGTGGCAGGGCATTACACAAACCAAAAGGCATCCTGCGATAAGCAAAAACGCCCGAGGACAAGTAAATGTAGTCTTAGCTTGATCGTGCCTGGTGAATAGGGATCTGAAAGAACCCGGAATACCCGTCTAAATAGCAGAAAAATTTATGAGAAGCTAACCTTTCTACCATTTGATCAATAAAAGGAAGGGGAAAGTGATCTTTCTTGGTGGCGGCATTAAGCTGTCTGTAATCTATACACATCCGCCAACCAGTCACTACTCGAGTAGGTATTAATTCATCCTTATCATTCTTAACTACAGTTGTCCCTCCTTTCTTCGGGACCACCTGTACTGGAATTACCCATTTAGAATTGCCAACAGAATAAATAATACCTGCGTCTAGCAGCTTCATTACCTCAGCCATCACAACATCCTGCATCTTCTGGTTCAGCCGGCGCTGACCATGTCTGCAAGGTTTGTGATCTTCCTCCAGCTCTATCATGTGCATACAAACATCGGGACTAATCCCCTTGATATCGTCCAATGAATAACCCAGTGCTTTCCTATTTTTCTTAAGTACAGCTAACAAAGAGGTCAGCTGATCATTATCAAGCTTAGCGCTAACAATGACTGGAAATTGCTCAGTACCATCTAAGAATACATATTTAAGATGAGAAGGGAGAGGCTTACGTTCCGGCACTTTTACCTCAATGGAGCAGAGAGTGCTAATCATTTGTTCCACTTGCTCTCACTCATGCTCATCTAAATCATCAACAAGCAAATCCAACGTGGCGTCATCGTCGTCTGGGCTATCTGCACACTCATCAAAAAGCATAAGGGCTTCTAGTGGGTCCTTCATAAAAGAACCCGACCATTAATCATAAATAGACTCGTCAATAATATCAACTGAATAACAAGTATCCTCTATCATTGGCCGAGCCAAAGTACTAGACAGACTGAAAGTGATCGCGTCATCCCCAACTGCAAGAGTTAAACGCCCTTGTCTGACATCAATAACAGCCCCAGCTGTATAAAGGAAAGGTCTTCCTAAGATAATTGGGGTCCGGGTGTCCTCAGCTATATCTAAAACAATGAAATCTACTGGGATAAAGAGCTTGCCTATTTTCACCGGCATGTCCTCTAAGACACCTAAGGGCTTCCTAACAGATCTATCAGCCATCTGTAGGGTAATGTTAGTCACTTTAAAATGACTCATGTTCAGTTTCTTGCAGACAGGAAGGGGCATGACGCTAACACTGGCTCCTAAATCACAAAGAGCCTGATCAATGACCAATTTGGCTATAATACAGGTAATAGAAAAGCTGCCCTGGCTCCTAAATCACAAAGAGCCTGATCAATGACCAATTTGGCTATAATACAGGTAATAGAAAAGCTGCCCGGGTCTTTCATTTTAGGTGGACCCTTATTTAAAAGCAAATTACTAGACTCTTCCATAAATGAAATCGTCTCAAATTCACTTAAATTTCTCTTACGCGTCACAATATCTTTCATAAACTTAGCGTAAGTAGGTACCTGAGTAACAAGTTCGGAAAAAGGGACAGTTACCTGGAGATTCTTCATAATGTCCACAAACTTACCGTACTGTCGCTCGATCTTTGCGTCCTTCAGACGACCTAGGAAGGGCACTCTGGTAGCAATGAGTGGACCCGCAACTTTCTCTTTACCTTTATCAATGCGTGACATCTCCGCAGCAGGGGAAGATGACACGGTAGCGGAATTGAATAGTAGAATAGGATCTCCGCCACTTCTGGTACTCGATCGAGCACAATTACCACTCGATCGAGTGGTTTCACATTGCAATATACTCGATCGACCATTCTCCTTACTCGATCGAGTAATGTCCTTTTCTTATTTACTCGATCGAGCGTTTTTATCACTCGATCGAGTGATTTCTTCAGCAAATTCAGTCGATCGAGTAAAAATATCACTCGATCGACCATCTTCAATTTCTGCACTACTCGACCGACCAGTATTTTCACTCGATCGAGTGATGGGATGAATTGATTCTCTCGATCGAGTAGATAAATAACTCGATCGAGTGTCTTGATTACACGCAGCAAGTATTTCGGCTAAAAACTCATCCATATCATCCTCTGAGGCATCTTCAGCTATCAGAACCCCGTCTTCCAGTTCTTTTGGCTCTTCATGAGTAAGGCCAACTTGGAGATTCGTTGCGTTGGTTGGAATGCATATCGGTAGAAGCTTGGCTTGGTCTTTCGCGAGTGTTAACTGCGCGACTTGTTCTCTTAATTCCGCTATGACAGCTTCTTTCCAATTGCACTTCTCATCAAATTGTTGTGATATGCTCAACATAAAAGATTTTAATTCGGGAGTTTCCTCATTTGCAGGAGGAGAAACTGGCTGCAGCGCTGGCGTAGAAAGAGCAGAGACGTTCTTTATTTCTTCATATAACTGAGAAAAAGGAACTCCTTGCTTGTATTTCCGATAAGCAAGGACGCGCTCTATACTTGCCAGGCATCCAATAGGGTCATGCCACATCTACCACATGGCTCTATATGTTCAGTAATCGAACAAACCTGTAATTTAGACATTCTGGCCAATAGACCTACAAAGCAACGAACAACCTGCAAAACTAATCAAAACTTGGCAGAAATAAGATCAGTCTCAAGGAATAAATTCCTTGAGATGAGAGACAAACTTAATTATAACAACAAAAATTGCGCCACCTCCCCGGCAACGGCGCAAAAATTTAACACGGCTATCGCGTACCTGTCAAAAATACCAACTGGCTCTAACTAATATAGCTAGGGAAGTCGGGTCGAATCCACAGAGAGATAGGAAATTGTCAGCCTAATCTAAGTTCGTCAAGGTAAGCAAATTGGGGGGGGGGGGGGGGGGTTTAATCGTGATATTCTAAACTAATAAGAAGGTAAGGAAGAGAAAATAAGAGAATAAAGATCAACCAAGGAGAGAAAAATAGCTAAGACAGACGGTTCACCATAATAATTCGGTCAAGTAATCTAGGTCTCAGGTCAATGCAAATACGATCTAAGGAGCAGTGAATATCTCCTTTCGGTCTCAATTCGCCCTAAACCGTAAATAGCTTAGCTTTCGCCCTAACTACAATACCCTATTGTTCGCTACTAGTCTCGCCTTTTCCAACCTTTCGGTCCAGGTCAAGGGTCACTAAGATATAAATGTCCAATTGCGTCGACTCAATTAAACAGATACAGATAAATGTAGCAATTAACAACGGAGATTATATCAGCATTAACCCAATAAATCGATTACTATTCCCTCATAATTATGGATCCCCTATAGCCTTAGCAGAAGAAAATTAGCTACTCATTATCATCGAATTAACAATAACAAATAATAAATAATTGAAACTAGACATGATAATAAACTAATAAGGAATGAGTTAAAGCAATTATGATAACAATAGAAGGGAAGAAGGAATTAAAGCAAATGATTAAAAATTAAGAGATTAAAAGAGATTGATAATACCAATAAAAATCCAAATCTGAGTAGCCAAAGAGTAAAGGAAGGATAAAATCCAAAGAACATTAACCAGTGATAGAGTAAAAGTGAAGAGATCGAAGAAGCGGAGTTACGTTGTTCACTCCTTCAGTCTTATACGAAAAATTCCATCCTAAACCTAATCTATGGACTAATTACAAAAGCCCATAAGATAATTAGGCGGAAAAAGTCTTTAGAAGGACAAACCACTCGATCGAGTAGAAATAAACTACTTGATCGAGCAACTATGCGTCAATCCTCTTGATCGAGTAGAAATAAACTACTCGATCCCCTTGCTTTGTCTCCTCTTTTGTATACTCGGATTGGTCGATCGAGCATCCTTAGGCATATAAAGCATTCGATCGAGCATAAAATCTACTCGATCGAGCTGTTTAAGCACGTTAGACCTTGAAGCACTTCCCGAATCCAGCTCACGCGTCTTCTAATTGTTAGATTTCCAAGCTCCGGCTCCTCATTCTCTATAAATTCATGCAAATGGGACGGATTAAGGCTCGATTAAGCTCCTCTTTGATCAATTCCTGCAAATTACATAAAACGAACCAAAGTTGAATATTCGGGGGCATTTGTAGCTAGATGCTACATAAAAAGTACAGAAATGCGTGTAAAAATGAGGTAAAAACCTTATATAAAAGACACGCATCAACAGTCTCTCAGGAGACGATATTCGGCTAACAGAACTACTCTAGTTCCATTAAAATCCGGATATCAATTATCTCTTTTACAGCATTGGATGTTGGAATGTACTTAGCTTTCGTTCATGATTTGTACGTATAACACTTATACATACACATCCTTCATATGACATCCTTGTTAGTTATTTAAACCATATTAGACTCATCTTATGAAAAATAAATTACTAACTAATTTGATGTAATGGTCTAAATCTACATGTATGCAAAAATAAAAAGATATAAATTTCTTTACATTGGAAAATGGCAAATTTGGGCACTATAAAGGTCTCCTACCTTTGTAGTTCTTGAGCTATAAAGTTATGGATGATCCTCCTCTTAAACAAAACCACTAAAATTGATGGTGTCCTTTGGTGTGCACCCAAGAGTAGCCCAAAATTTACTACAAATAATAATAACTAGATATTATTTGAGTATTATGTGTGTATATTTGAGATACTAATTAATATTATTACTTTGATAATATTATTACTCTATATATATATGTGTTTTAAAATAAAAGGATAAACTAAATAAGAAGAAAAATATGTTTTATAGATGGTGTATATGAACCAACCACAACAAGCACACAAAGACCAATTTTTCGTCAAATTTTCAACCTTAGAAATGATGTAAGAAATTGGGTATTTATAGGCATGCAAATGTAAACAATTCACATACAAAAGATAGTGGGAAATGCCTACCTTTTCCACTCACAATAAGTGTATTAGTAGTGTATAAAAATCAATCCAAATAGGCCCCTACGAGTCCATTTCGGTTTTCGACATTTGCCCCACAAATGCTTATAAGTCTTATATTTAATTATCTTATATAATTAAATATTAATTTGATTACTTAACATTTAAATAATACAAATTAATAACTAATAACCACTTAACTATTATGTAGTTATTAGACCATTTTATCAATATAAAATCTATCTTATAAACCCTTATTAGCTAATTTTACCACCTCTTGTAAATTTAAATTGTTAATTACCTCCACCTCAAAACCTATACACATATCGTATAAAATTAATTAATTAACAATTAATTAATAAATTCAATTTATTTATTTATTAATTAATTATCACATAATTAAATAATAAATCCTCTAAGACCGAGTTCGTAACCCGTCATCAAATAATACATTCACAATACTAATTAAAAGTCAAATAATACAAGGAATTAATTATCTCGTATCTCATACAAACAATTAATTAATTCAATTTGGGCGTCATCTTATAGGTGTGACCTAAAGGGATCAGTTGATCACCGCCATCACATGACAATAACGTCAAACTCTAGTCAGCCGAGCATTACCGATTAACGTTGATCAACTGACAAAAAAATAATATAAATCCCTGATATTCCGTTTACGAGATTTAATATGTAAACGCACTTATTGTGGAGGACACTACTCCAACAATCTTCCACTTGTCCAACACAAGTGTGCGCTACCAATTCTCTTGTCCAATAATATCTCCCACTCAATGCAAGATGTCTTTCAGGTCGTTCTTGCACGTGATCATATCATGAAGTGATTTCCTCAATCCGGAGAATAACTTTCTGACCGGATAATCTACTATAGATCTCATCCGAGCGTGGCCACGCATTTCCGGTCACCTCTCCTCGAGTGGCCTTGAGATAAAATATGACATAAATGGACAATCCAGTTGACCTATTTTCTTCATTCGATACAGATCACAATGACCCAGTAAATGCTCATCGGCCACCTTTTACGGCGCGAACTAGGAAAAAAACCTAAGCCACCGGAAAACCGCACCAACTCAGACAAATAGTCGCCAGTCTAAAGAATTGACTCGAAGTAATAATTAGAAATCCTCGCCACGACCCAGCAACAAAAGGAATCTATAAATGGTCATTGTCCGACAAATTATCTCACAATCAGCCTATGTAATTGACCAGCCGTCACTATGACTATATGACAGTCGAACTTGTCATCTATCGCCTTACAATCTAGTCACTCTGAGACGTCACCTCGTTAAGTAACTAGGGACAAAATACAATGTTTATCCAGTTCACTTTAATAGGGTTCGACATTGTCACTACAACCAATTTGGATAAAATAAAGTATTTTTAAATTCAGATATAAAACTGAATAGAACGATAAATGCAATTATCATATATGAAGTAATAAATACAATATCTTGATTATTACATATCATATAATTTACAAAAGTTCTGGCATTCGTCTCAATCCTATCGAGACTACATGACTATCATGTTTAGCTTGAGACAATGGCTTGGTTAAAGGATCAGCGATGTTGTCAGCTATTCCAACCTTACAGACTGTAATTTCCCCCCTTTCAATTAAATCTCTAATTACATGAAATTTCCTAAGTATGTGTATAGACTTGTTACTAAACTTGGGTTCTTTTGCTTGAAAAATTGCCCCATTGTTATCACAATACAAAGTGATAGAATCCTCGGTGGTTGGAACTACATTCAGTCACTCTAAGAATTTCCTAATCCAAATTCAGAGGCTGCAATGTACTCAGCTTCCGTTGTAGAATCAGCAGTCACGGACTCCTTAAAACTTCTCCAGCAAAACGCCCCTCCGTTCCATAAAAAGACAAAACCAGCATGGGATTTCAAATCATCCTTATCGGTTCGGAAACTTGCATCCGTATAACCTCTTATACGTAATTCAGATTCCCCTCCAAACACTAAGAATAAATCCTTAGTCCTTCTCAAGTACTTCAGAATATGCTTAACGGCAATCCAGTGACTCTCACCTGGATTATTCTGATAACGACTCGTCATACTCAAAGCATACAAGACGTCAGGACGAGAACACATCATAGCATCCATGATCGATCCTACAACGGAAGCATAGGGAATCGATTTCATGCGTTCAATAACCTTAGGCTCAGTAGGACCCTGTGACTTACTCAAAGTAATCCCACTGCCTATAGGTAGAAAACCTCTTTTTGGAGTTTTTCATATTGAATCGGTCAAGAATCTTATCGATATAGGCTTCTTGACTCAAAGCTAATATCCTTTTGGATCTATCCCTATAGATCCGGATACCCAAGATGCGCTGAGCTTCTCCCAAATATTTCATTTTGAAGTGATATCCTAACCACTTCTTGACAGAAGCAAGCATACATACATCATTCCCAATGATTAATAAGTCGTCCATATAATAAAGTAAGAAAACAACTTTACTCCCACTAAACTTCATGTATAAACATGGTTCCTCAACACTTTGAGAAAAACCATTCTGTTTAATAACATGATCAAAACGATGATTCCAACTCCTTGACGGTTGCTTAAGATCATAAATGGATCTCTTAAGTTTGCATACTTTGTTAGGATTTTTAGGATCCACAAAACCTTCAGGTTGTGTCATGAACACTTCCTCTTCCAGAAACCTGTTCAGGAATGCGGTTTTGACATCCATTTGCCATATCTCATAATCATGAAATGCAGCAATCGCTAACATTATCCGAACAGATCTAAGCATAGCAACTGGTGCAAAAGTTTCATCATAGTGTAAACCATGAACCTGGGTGAAACCTTTTGCCACTAATCTAGCTTTGTAGACATCTTTATGTCCATCCATGCCGATTTTAATCTTGAATATCCACTTATACTGAAGTGGTCGAACATCTTTAGGTAAGTCAACCATGTCCCATACCTGATTTTCGTACATGAAATCCAGCTCGGATTGTATGGCCTCGAGCCATAGCTTAGAGTCAGAACTAGTAATAGCTGCTTTGTAGGTCTTAGGTTCATCACTTTCCAAAAGTAAAACCTCATAGTCACCATCTTCCTCGATAATGCCAAGGTATCTATCAGGCTGGCGACTAACCCTCTCTGACCTCCTAGGTTCAGAAGGAACAATAACCGATTCAGACGTAGAAGGAACATCTTCTTGTACAACCACATCAGTTTTTGGCTCTTCAACTTCATCAAGTTCAAATTTTTTCCCACTCTGTCTTCTAGAAATAAACTCTTTTTCTAGAACGACATTTTCACGAGCCACAAGCACTTTGTTCTCGTTACTATTGTAGAAGTAATATCCACAAGTTTCCTTAGGGTAGCCTACAAATATACATTTGTCAGAACCAGGTGCAAGCTTATCGTCAGACTTGCTCTTGACATAAGCATCACAACCCCATACATTCATGTATCGCAAATCGGGACCTTCTCTTTCCATATCTCATATGGAGTTTTGTCAGTTACTTTAGTGGGACTTTGATTAAGTGAGCGTATAGCAGATGAAATGGCAAAACCCTAAAATGACTTAGGTAACTCAGATTGACTCATCATTGATCGGACCATATCTAATAAAGTTCGATTCCTCCTTTCAGCTACACCATTCAATTGTGGTGTGCCATGGGGAGTTAACTGAGATACGATACCGCAGTCCTTAAGGTAATCTCAAAAGTCATTGCTTAAATATTCCCCACCATGATCTGATCGTAATGCTTTAATCTTCTTATTTAATTGGTTTTCTACTTCATTCTGAAACTCTTTGAACTTGTCAAAAGCTTCACTTTTATACCTCATTAAGTAGATATACCCATATTTACTCATGTCATCGGTAAAAGTAATGAAATTGTCATAATTACCTCTAGCAGTGACTGTCATTGGACCGCACACATCGGTGTTTATTAAACCCAACAACTCATTAGCTCGAGATCCTTTTCCTAGAAAAGGTGCATGAGTCATCTTGCCAAGAAGACAAGATTCGCATGTACCAAATGATTCGAAATCAAAAGGTTTAATCATACCAGTCGACACTAGTCTTTTAATGCATTTCTCGTTAATGTGTCCTAATCGACAATGCCATAAATAAGAATGATCGGGATCACCTGTTTTGAGTATTTTATTATCAAAATGAAAAACATCGTTGCAAGTGTCTAGAATATAAATACCATTGATTGAAATAGCTTGGCTATATACAATACCATTAAGGGAAAAAGTACAACACTTGTCTTTTATAACAAAAGAAAAACCTTCTGTGTCTAGCACAGATACATATATTATATTCCTAGACAACGTCGGCACAAAATAACAATTATTAAGAAACAACTACAACCCCGAAGCTAAATTAATTACATAGGTTCCTACTGAGACGGCAGCTACTTTAGATCTGTTTCCCATTCGGAGATCAACATCACCCTTGTTTAGCTTTCTTATGCTTTTTAGGCCCTTCAAATGATTGCACAAGTGAGAACCACAACCAGTATCTAATACCCAAGTTGTATTTGAAGCATAATTTATGTCTATCATAAAAGATTCGGTTGAGAAATTATATGTTGGCTTCACAATGCCAGCTTTAATGTCATCCAAGTATTTTGTGTTATTACGCCTCCAATGTCCCTTGTTATTACAATAATTACAAGTATCTTTTAGAGGATTACCTTTCTTAGGCTTAGGCTTGGTAGAGCAACTCGCAATTGGTTTACCGTTGCCCTCCACCTGTACGGGCTTCTTACCTGCGTTCTTCTTAAACTGCTTCTTCCCCTTCACGTTTATCGCAAGTACATCCCTCCTCGTACTCCCACTCAATCCCATGTCCTTCTCTGCTTGCAGAAGCAGAGAATAGAGCTCATGTAAACATTTTATCATGTTCGTCATATTATAATTTACCCTAAATTGTGTAAATCCTTTGACGTGAGAGAGAGAGAGAGTGGAGCACTCGGTGCACCACAAGTTCGTCGGGAATCTTACATCCGAACCCCTATAGAGTTTACACGTACTCAATCATTTTAAGTACGTGTGAGCTCACAGGTTGACCATCATTGAGGTTAGCCTCAAAGAAACAAACTGCGGTGTCATACTGAATTATCCTCGGGGCTTGAGAAAACTTAGTAGAAAGCCTCGAGAATACTTCATGTGCATTGCGGAACTTGACACATTGCCTTTCTAAAGCAGGATCCATTGAAAAAATCAAAACATTTTTTATTGCAGTAGATTTCTTTTGATAATCATTAAAAGCCTCCCTTACATTGGAAGTGGCCCTAGAACTAGGCGAAGGGGGAGAGGGATCGACAAGGTAGCGTAATTTGCCATTATCTGCGGCAGCTAATCGAAGTTGTTCCTCCCAATCTTTTAAATTACTAATGTCGGCTTTTAATACATATTTGTCCATAAAATAACGAAGCCATGAATAACGAAGTTGTTGGGGACTCGATCGAGTGACCCTTACTCGATCGAGTCCCCAACATAGTCGATTGACTACCCTTCCGCAGAACACTGTTTCGTAAACCAAACATACTTACTCGACAGAGTAAGCCCCGTTTGATAGAGTACCCAAAGACATAAAAAACGGTAGTATTACAGTATGTGTTGTATGTTGGCGAAGATTTTGCAATTGTGGCAATGCTTGACGTAGTTTCTGCAATCGGCTTCTATGGTGGTCCAGTAGTAGCCTAACCGCATGACTTTTTGAGTTAGCATCATTGCGCTCACGTGGGGGACGCATTCTCCGTCGTGAACCTCTTCCATGAATTTCTTGGCTTTGTGGTGATCAATGCAAAGGAGAAGGGTGCCCTTGGGTGTTCTTTTGTATAGTTGTTGTAGTTTATCACGAATTGTGATGCAAGTAAACATATGGCTCTTTGTGCTCTTGTATCATATTTGGGAGGGAATTTGTTTTTGGTTTTGTAGTTGAGGATAGCTTAGTGCCAAGGTTCGACATGGTTTTCGTCGTCGTTGTTGATGGCGCAGATGTGAGCTGCCTCGCTCCTTCACTCGATATATTAGGGCATCAATGTCATCTCATCGGGTATGTTGAAGTGTGTGGCAAGTTTTGCTAGGGCATTTGCAAATTGATTTTCTTCTCGTGGCAAGTGGAAGTAGTCAATTTAGTCGAAGAATTGGGCCTACTGATTAATTTTTGCTTGGTATGGTGCTAAGCTGTTGCGTCGGATTTTCCATGATCCGGACACCTGATTGATGATGAGTGAGAAATCGCCGTGGACCCTCAACTTTTTTATGCCAAGTGGAATGGCTGCTTGTAGGCCAATAAGGCATGCTTAATATTCGGCGGCATGGTTGGTGACGGCAAAGTCGACCTTGACTAAGATCGGAATATGTTCCTCTTTTGGTGATATTAGGATGATTCCTACCTCGAAGCCTCTCAGGTTTAATGCAGCGTTGAAGTATAGGTCCCATGCAACCGTGTCAGTCATTGGATCCTCGTTGAGGTCAAATTCGGATAGCATGAGTGTCCACCTAGATAGCCTTCCGTTTAGCACGAGCTTTTTGAAGATGTATTTGACGTGGTCCATCTTGGAGTAGATGTGAACCGTGTAGTTGAGCATATAATATCGTAGGTTCTTTGTTGACCAAACCAGGGCAAGACATGTCTTTTCTAGTTGGGTGTATCTTGTTTTCTATTAGATGAACTTTTTGCTGATGTAGTAGATGGCTCGTTCTTCGCCGTAGAATGTTTGTGCTAGCATTGCCGCCATGGCTTTATCGGTGGCAGTCACGTATAAGATAAGGGAATTCCCTGTTAAGGTGGCATGAGGACATGAGATTTGGATATGATTTCCTTTATCCTGTCGAAGGCCTTTTAACAATCGTTGCCCTAATCGGTGTGGTCTAGGCGTGGAGTTTCTTGAAGATAAGTTCACAAATCATAGTGAGCTTGGCTATGAAGCGGCTGATATATTGGACTTGACCGAGAAATCCCCGAAGCTCCTTCTCGTTCTTAGGCTTACGCATTTGTTGGAAAGCCTTGATCTTGGTAGGATAAATTTCGATGCCTCTTTTGCTGACGACGTGTCCTTAAGAGCTTTCCGGAGGTGACCTCGAATTAACACTTCTGAGGATTTAGTCCCATGTTCTATTTTTGAAGGCGAGCGAAGAATTTTCGAAGGGCGCTGATGTGGTCGTCCCGCACTTTTGATTTGATGATCATGTCATCGACATATACTTCCACTTCCTTGTGCATCATGTCGTGTAGGAAAGTGGTAGCGGTTCTTTGGCAGGTTGCACCGGTGTTGATAAGTCAGAAGGGCATAACAATGTTGTAAAATGTACCCCACTGCGCAGTAAATGCATTCTTGTGCATGTCTTCCTCAGCCATCTTTCTTACTTAATTTTTAACTCTTTCATTTTCCTTTATTTCCTTCAAATTTCCGTCTTGAGTATATTTTTGACGTAAATCAATTAATCATTGTAATTTTAATTATCGCTATTTATTTATCGTTTATTATGTATGGTTTATTTATTTGTTTCTAACATGTAAATTAATTTAACTTCCCAATTCGACATAATTGAGTGTTAATTGCTTGTTCACCGACATATTCTAATCTCACATGTTTGGACTAAAACGCTGGATGTTGCATTGCATGTATATAATCGACGACATATCAAATATGAACGATTTCCCCAATCATTAGTAGAAGCCGCTATCGAGGCGGGCGGGATTAGGTGTTCAGTAAAATGACTTCCTAATATGTACCGTCACTCCTTACTCTAGATCTCTGTGAACATCCATGTTCATTGGCATCCACAAGAGTCATTATAGATATAGAATGCTAAGGGTAATGAGTTCTTAGTGTTCATGTCACTACTTTGTGTCTTGACATGACACGAGGTATTCGAACGGTTTAAATTTCCCATAAAAATTGGTGGCAAGTCCACAAATGCAAACGCTTGTCCCAAGCGCCCCCGTGGCCCATGTCCACAGTTTGGCGACTCCGCTGGTGAAAATACACTTACGTGTTACCTAGCGTGAAACTTGAACAAGGTTAAGGAATAGTTTTTACGAGACAGTTGTCGGTTTTCATTACTCGACCTTCTTAGGTCGTTTTATTCTGCCTTTCTAGGCCCAACCCAACCCATTCGACCAATCGTCCCGTCTGGACGGTCCAGATTCTTTTCTAGGCCTAAGGATAGATAGCGGTTCACATCAACCATACCGTGGTACATACTCATGTTTGTATCAAGGGCTTTCACTACTCGAGGAAATGGACTAGGAACCGACCTTACTCATGTTTGGCACGGGCCTCTCCACATACGAGGATTTGATTGCGTGGTAAGGCACTCCACCTTTTAAGTCAAAACCCTTTTAAATGCACTCAGCATACCGTTATAATTCTTGTATGAATGCTTGTACCATATGTGATCACCATTTTCTAAACAAAACCATGACAAAATTTCTGTAAAATCAAAACCCCTTTTTAAAATGTAAATAGTTTCGAAAGTGGCGTAAAAATAGCGCAAAATGAGTCAAAACTCTGTCCAAATGTCCAGTCGAAATTCGGGCCTCAAAACCCATTTCAAAACATCACTTCGAGTCAGCACTCGTACAACTACACTACAGTTACTTAGGACAAACATTTCAAAAATTTGTCATTTTCAAACCTTACTTAACACAGTGGCATACTCCCACTTCACTAGTTGAGTTTTTTTTGATTAAGTGTGTTGAAATGCTCGATCGTGTTTTGATTCGTCATTGATCTCTTATCCCCAGTTTCCAAGATGCTTGGAACTAGTCACGCAAGTGTTAATGGACAACCCCAAAATGGTAATGATCTAATCCTTGCTGCGCTCGTCCGTCTCCAAACAAGCCAAGACCAAGCTTATGCCCGCCTCAACGCTATTGAAGGCCAAATTATTGTTGTCGAAACTAGGCTTCCTCCTACAGAGAATGATGTTCCTAACGGGAGCATGCATGATGACATTCCACCATTTGTTGGACAATAAGAAGTCAATCCTCCACTAGGTCTTCCTAAAGCTGAAAAACGACTCCAATACTTGGAGGAGCAACTAATGTACCTAGGGAGATGACTTCTACAGGGAGTATAATTGTAAGTATGAGGCCGTGAATGCTCAATTGCCGACCAACTTCAACGTGACTGGCATTCCAAAGTTCAAGGGGCATGAAAACCCTTTCAACCACATTCGTGCTTTCAAAGATTATATGTCTATAAAAGGCATCAAACCTGAGATGTTCCTAAGGATCTTTCCTTCATCTCTCGACACCATTCCTAAGCAATGGTTTTACTCTTTGGAGTAGAAGAAGATTGCCACTTGGGATGATGCCGCAATTGAATTTACTAAGCAATACGTGGATAATGCTGAGATCCAAGTCAACATGCGCACTCTAGAGGTTCTTACCCAAAACGAGAAAGAAGGCTTCACCGACTTCCTAAGTAGGTGGAGGAAGATTAGCACACAACTTGTTGAACGTCCAGACGAAGCCACTCTTGTGGAAACGTTTGTGGATAATTTAAGACCTATTTATACAAACCATTTGAGGTACCAAAACATAAAGTCTTTCAAAGACCTAACCGTGCTAGGGACGAGAATTGAAGATGACATCCGTAAAGGACTCATGTCCAAAACGGTAGGTCGTGGATATCAAGGTTCAACGAGTCGTTCTTATGGCTCTGCTAGCAAGACTGATGAGGTTAACCTTGTCGAATCATCAAAGAAGAATAACCCGCAAAGGAAGTTCACAAACATTGGCGATTTATACTCCAATGCTCTGAAAAGATCGATGAAACAAGGTAAACTCCGGCCCATATGACCTACACCTGACCCAGAAAAGAAGTCTAAATTAAGGAATGAGAATGCATACTACGAATATCATAGAGGCAAGGAACACTATATAGAGAAATGTTTTAAGCTGAAGCATGTCCTTCAAGATATGATCGAAGATGGTTATTTACCCATACCTCCCGGAGGTAAACCTAACAATACTCAGAATCCTCTTGGAGTTCTGATGATCACAGATAAAGAATCCACCTTGGATTTTTCACACCTAATTTCTCCAGTCGAAGATGAGATTCATGCACTAGAAGAGGAAGGGAGTTATTCCATCATTTCTCCTACCATTGCAGATTTCATCGCATGGGCCAAAAGTGTGAGTAGGTAAGTTTCAGAGTTGGAAGCTATAGTGGCATCTCTACGCAAGCCCGACACCATGTCTAGGGAAAACGTGTCACTAACCCCAAGTCTATCTCAAGAGTCTACGATGCAAGAGGTAATCACAGTGGTTGACAACCTAGTCGACCAAATAATCAGTCTAGAAGCCGAGATCATCAGGTTGAGAGAGCTCAGTATTGTCAACGAAATATGCGCCGATGACGTTGAAGACGAATACCTCACGGAACATTATCTTGTCAAGGTTAGTGAGGATATAGTCAAGGCTAGCGAAGATCAAGTTGTAGACCACCTTACTCGTTCAGGGCGTCCATATCAAAATGTTTCCCAGAACGGTCCTACGGCTAATGGTGCAGTTACTACCACCAATGTCAACACTCCAAATGATGGCGAAGATACGTCTACTGACCATTTGCTAAAACAACTGCAAAAGACAAAGGTTGATCCTTCAGTATGGCAACTAGTCGCGAGTTTATTTCCCCATCGTCAAGCTTTACTGCAATCATTGACTAAATTGAACGTGGCACACAACTATATGCCTGACGACGTAGTCAACTTAGTCTTCCAAGACTCAGTTAAGCTAAATAACCCAGTTAGTTTTTCAGATAAGGTTTTGCCTCCTCTTGGAGCCAGTTATAACCTTACTCCATACATTATAGTCACATGCCTAAAGAAGAACGTACCAATGACTTTGGTGGATGATGGCTGCGCAGTCAATGTCATACCATTGAAGAAGGCATACAAGTTGGGCATTAACGAATCGGATTGGACTCCTACCAACTAAGGTGATCGAGCATACGATGGAACACGATGTAAAGTAGTACGGCAGATCAACATCACTATAGCCACAGGGCCAATCGAGCGAAAAGTTAATTTTCAAATAGTGGATATCGAAGCATCATTTAATATACTTCTAGGAAGGCCTTGGATTCACGCTTCCAAAGCAGTAACATCCAGCTTGCACCAGAAGATTAAGATTCCTCTAGATGGCAAAGTAGTGACGATCACTTCGTCACCAATCAAGGCTGTAATAGAGAAAATGTGAAGCAATCAAGTAATCACAGACCCAGTATACGAGCTTGGAGGATTTCAGAGCATAAATCTTGTAGAGAGCGAACTGGCACCTCTATACTTCAAGCCATACTCCAATTAAGTGGTCAACCACATACTTAAGTCCCAGGGATACTTCCCAGGAATGCCAGTAAACCCAGCTAAGAAAAATACTGTCGCACCATATAAGGAAGGAAATTATTAAAGGATACCACTAGGATTGGGATATAAGCCCACAAAAGAGGAAGCCTTAGAAATGCTCACCCAATTCAAAAACCGTAATGGAATCCAGATGCGACCCTATCTCCCTACCCTAAACGGATATTTCATGAGAGAAGGGAGCTAGGAGTACTTTCACGAGTTTTCCGAACCTTGGCACTATAAAGTAATGCAACTAGCCGGAATCGAGGTCTTCCACGATTGCTACTTCATTCCTCTAGAGACAGTTCATACCGTCAAAACTCGTCAAACACCTTGCTTAGACGAACAAGCGGTTAGCCTTCTGTTTGGAGAAGACCGATTTGTCAGAGCAGCACAGGATGAAATCATTACCATGATACATCAAGATGACCATTTCAACCCCGCATCATTGATCAATGACACCAATTCAAATCAGTAGAAAGGATGGAGATAATCGATCAAATGGACTAATAACCAAGGAAAGCTCTTCAAAGTCACCACTGGAGAAGGAGAGATGTTCAAAGGAGAACCTGAAGAGAACGACTTCGAGTCAGAGTCAGAGTCGGAGTCGGATTCGGATTCGGAATCAGAGTATGAGTCTAGAGAAGTCGCTAGAGAGTCTTCTTCTGTCGTCCCTCCCTATCCCCCTGTTTCTCCTTGCATAGTATCAAATAGTCACAGTAGGTTGGGAAATGTCCCAACAGCTGTCGCTTTACTGCCACTGACTACTGAACAGATGGGTTCTTTGTTTCAGCTATTTTCAAAATTTAATATGAATAAATCCGATTTTGCTTACTCTTTGTGTTATTCTGAATGCAATTCTATTTACGATGATAATAAGGATGATCCTGACCCAGACTCGGTCGAATTACCTCCCTACATAGTAAAAGAGATACTAGAAGAGGGGGAAGGGGCACTAGTTATAGAAAACACCGAACCCATCAATGTAGGAACCAAACTAGAACCCCAAAAACTTAGGATAGGGACGACCTTAAACCCAACTGAAAGGGCCAATTTCATCGACCTCCTACACGAGTTCAAGGTTGTATTCGCTTGGTCCTACAAAGAGATGCCAAGAATTGACAGAGATATTGTAGAGAATAAAATTCCAATTAAACCAGGTTTCAAACCTGTAAAACAGAAACTCCGTCGGATGAGGACCGAATGGGCTCTTAAGATCAAAGAAGAAGTCGATAAACAATTCAAAGCCGGGATCATCAGAGTTTCCGAGTATTCAGACTAGGTGGCTAACATAGTCCCCGTTCCCAAAAAGGATGGGCGAATCTGGGTTTGTGTTGATTTCAGAAAATTAAACAAAGCAAGTCCCAAGGACGACTTCCCTCTACCACACATCGATATATTGGTAAATAATACAGCATATCATACATTGTTATCCTTCATGGATGGGTGTGTAAGGTATAATCAGATCAAAATGGCCATAAAAGACATGCATAAGACAACCTTCGTCACTCAGTGGGGCACATATTGTTATACAGTTATGCCATTTGGGCTAATCAATGCTGGAGCTACATATCAACGCACCCAGACCACTTTGCTGCATGACATGATGCAAAAAGAAGTGGAAGTATACGTCGATGGCATGATTGTCAAATCCAAAGATAGGAAGGGACATATTGATAACCTTCGCAAATTCTTCCTAAGACTGCGAAAGTACAACATGAGGCTCAATCCTCAGAAATGTGCGTTCGGAATAACGTGAGGCCAGCTTGCACAGGCTGTTGGGAAAGAAGAAAGAGTTATCTACTACCTTAGTAAGAAGTTATTAGAATATGAGTGTAAATACACGCCTCTTAAAAAGACATGCCTCGCTCTTGTGTGGGCAACAAAGAAGCTACGCCGTTACATGCTTAGCTACTCTATCAAGGTCTATTCTAAAATGGATCCTGTCAAATACCTCTTCGAAAGACCCGTTCTCAATGGACATTTGGCAAGGTGGATCTTAATGCTCTCAGAGTTCGATCTCAAATACGTACCTCTAAATGTAATAAAGGGACGCGCCGTTGCCGAATTCTTCGCAGATAATCGTATCAACGACACCCAAGCAATAGACATGTGGTCATTTCCAGACGAGGATATCCTATAAACCAGTGTAGGCTCTTGGGATCTTTATTTTGATGGAGCATCAAATTTAAAAGAATTTGGAATAGGAGTGTTGCTCATTTCTCCTGAAGGCGAGCATACACCACTTTTTGTCAAACTCAACTTCGAGGTGACAAATAACGCAGCAGAATATGAAGCTTGCCTCATTGGTCTTCAAGCAGCAGTAAGTTTAGGCATCAAGAATCTTTGAGTTCACGGAGACTCATCCTTGATCATTCATCAAATTACGGGATCTTGGAAAATTCGAAGTGAAAGTCTAGCACCCTATCAGGCTAGGATAGGTCAAGTTGCCCAATTCTTTGATCAGGTCACTTATCTACACCTGCCTCGTGAAGAGAATCAATTTGCAAACGCTCTTGCGAAACTTGCATCTTTGATTAATATGCCAGAAAACATGGTAAAAATGCCTTTATGCATTGAACGGCGTTCAGAACCAGCATATGTAAAACTCCTCTCGGATGAAGAAGAAAGTCCAGGGGAACCTTGGTTTCAAGCCATTCTAAACTTTAAACTCAATGGTACATACCAACCAGATATGGATAAAAGGGAACAACGTGCCATACGCCTACTAGCCTCTCAATACCTCCTCATGCAAGGAGAGTTGTACAAAAGAACACCTCTTGGTGTAGTTTTACGTTGTCTTGATCAATCACATGCACAAAAAGTGATGGAAGAAGTTCACGTTGGAGAATGCAGTCCTCACATGAGTGGACCCATGATGGCAAAGAAAATCACGCGTCTAGGATATTACTGGACCACAATGGAGTTAGATTGTATTAAATACGTCAGACATTGCCATAATTGCCAAATCTTCGGGAATGTGCAACATGTCCCTCTCTCACTACTTTATACCATGACATCTCCTTGGCTATTTTCTGCTTGGGGAATCGACATCATTGGGAAGATCACTCCACCTGAAACAGGAGGTCATTGTTTCATTTTGGTAGCTATTGACTATTTTGCCAAATGGGTCGAAGGAGTATCCTGCACTGCTCTTACAGCTAAACATGTGGCAAAGTTTATACAAACCAATATCATCTATCGATATGGTTGCCCACATGAGATCATTAGTGATAATGGGTCACATTTCCAAGCCGAAGCCGCGCAATTGCTTGCCAAATACAAGATTAAGCACCACCATTTCTCGCCTTATAGACGTCAAACTAATGGCGCGGTAGAGGCAGCTAACAAGATTGTCGTCATGATCCTCAAAAAAATGATCGATAATTATCGAGATTGGCCTAGCAAAATACCATTTGCGCTATGGGGTTCTCGCACATCGGTTAGGACGCCCACTGGGGCCATAACATTCTTTCTAACGTATGGCATGGATTATGTAGAACCAGTTGAGCTAGAGATTCCATCCCTACGCATTTTGCTCGAAAGTCAAATCCCAGAAGCTGAATGGAATAGAGACAGATATGAAGAACTCATCCTGTTAGATGAACGAAGATTGCGAGCATTACATAATGTGCAGACATATCAGTCACGTATCAAACGAGCCTTTAATAAACGGGTTAAGCCCAGGAATATCAAAGAAGGAGACTTGGTGCTCAAATCAGTCAGAGCTCCCCTGCCTGTCGATCCGCGCGGAAAGTTTAAACCTAACTGGGCCGGACCTTCCCTAGTCAAGTCCATACTCTCGGGGGGTACGGTTAAGATTACATGCCTAGATGGGAATGTATTTGCGAATCCGACCAACCTCGACCAACTGAAACGATATTACCCTTAGTATAGGACAGAAAGAGCGCCTTGCGTAACACCCACGTGCCGCTCATGCGACACGAAATAAAAATGGTCTTTGGCCCGCTGAAATAAAGAATTGTCACTATGCTCTTGCATTTTGACACTTCGACATCCTCATATCATCAAATAAATTGAATTGTATTTTAGGAGTAAGTAAAGCTCGTACTTATTTTCTAAAAGTTCATTACAAGCTCTTCCTTCGAACAATTATTCTTTTACATTTATTCGAACTACGCACAGGGTTTGATTTCATTTTTAATGAATACGTAGGCAATCCTTCACAAGATACAACCCATTATTTGTTTAATATAAATAGAAGGACATTTGCAGTCGCATTTGAAATTCGACAAGAATATTAAAAGAAAATCACAATGGTTTCTTAACTAATTAATCTTTTTTTCATTTGTTCAATAGATAATAATAATACGCCAAATACATATAAAATAAAATGCTAGGCTAGGATTCTAAACACCCCCTCGTATATTACAACTAAAATAATAAATAATAAGATGACTAAGGCTATCCTTCCATTTTCCCTTTGCCTTTGTCACCCTTGTCATATTTCTTATCTCGACCTCGAGTCGGGCACTCCTGTGTTATCTCCGATCTAATCACCAAAGGTCTCTCTCGCGGTCTAGCCTTACCATTTCGATCCATCACCATCACTACGGCAGAAGAGGTCTTTGGTTTCTTTGACGGATGAACGACTCGGAATCCGGCCTCTTCTTCCTCCCTAGTTAAGTATTTTTGACTCTCCTTTGCTACCTCGCGAATCTTATAATCCACAAGCTCGTGTTTCCTCAACTTCTCACGCTCTTCCGGAGTGCCAGCCTTTCTCCATTGCAGGTATGAGTTAGATACCCATAAGGAGCCAACATGAACCGGTATGAACCACATGTTCCTCCGAGCCCACTTAATTGTCCACTCTCGAGGAGACTCTGTAGTGTGTGCCAATACAGTTTGGGGAACGGTGTCAAGCTTCGGGATCTTCTGCCTAAGGCCCCGCTTGCCTCATCAGCCTCTCCGGATAAATGCAAATCATGAACTCCAGGCCAGGGATACAAACTGACCGTGTCAAATCCAAAGATGAGACTTCAGTAACTGACCTGAGATGCCATCACGGCACAATCCACCTGATTAAGGGACCTTCTTCATTCTTTAGCTTATTCTCCCAATAGTTCCAAACTCGAGTCCACCATATAGAGTCTAGTTCTCATTTCAATTGATCGAGTATGGTATCCTGGCACATTAACTGGGGGCTCGATCAACCGCAGACGCTCCATCAGCCAAACCTGCAAAAGAAGGCAGGAATTAATGCCCATATTTCAACCGAAAAAAAAAAATAAGAAAAACCTGTTGATATATATAAAAAAAGAAAATGGGTTCTTACCTGTAGAATGATGGGACTTCCCAAATAAGGAAGCTCGCGGTTGGCCTTTCTGTTATCGAAACAAAGAATGGTCTCTCCTAAAACAAGGCATGTTGGGCTCTTGCGCAGCTCCGTTTGTTCCACTAGGCTCAGAAAACAAGGATCCCCTCTCATTTCCTTGTCAACATGCCCTTGAAGGACATAGCAGTGAAGTAGACCAAACCCGAAGGCTCTGCGCCTCGCAACGTAAGAAATAGTAGGGTCTTCCCTATTTATAAATCGGTCAATAAAGTCAAACATACGGACTCCTTTTGAGGTCATAAGACGGTTCACCTCCGCCTTGGTCAATCCAAGCAAGTCTCTCAATTTGCTTTTATATCCTTGAGAGCTAAGACGTATAGCAGGTGCATTTTTTGGGTCCTATCCTCCAATAGCAGCTATTTCTTCAGTGAAAGGACAAATATCGCCTCCGGAAAAGGCGAATACATGAAAATTTGGGTCCCAATACTAAAGACAGGCATCCAAGAAAGGCTTCACAATTTTCACTAATTTGAGACTCAAGATGGATCCCAAATTAAAAGCACCCATGTCATATTTTTCAACATTTGTGAACTCATTCGTCCACTCTTTGAGACGGTTTTCAAAAGCATCCATGATTTTGAAATTTTTTATGACGATATGGGAATTTTTATGTGATAGACGTAATAAAGACGAAGGAATTGTGTGAATAAAAGCTTCCCCGAAGTCTCTATTTATACTATTCGTTGTTTCCTAATTTCTTACAAGGTCTAACTAGCTGGGGAAATGATGCTGCGCCTCTTCGAAGAGTCGCAGCTCTTGCTGCGCCTCTTTCCCAAGCCTTTTTCCGTGATTTTCAGATCTGAATCTTTCCTAATTTGCTTTTTGCTATAATTTCTTATTCCTATATGGTATTATTTTGGTAATTCCGTCAAATTTCCAAGTTTCGTGTTTCCTAATTATTTTCGGGTTCGCTTTTCGAGAGAAAATCGACATTTTCGCCAAACAAGCACACTTACCCATTTTATTTTATTTTCTTTTTTAGGGGAATCATTTCACTCCTCGTTTTCAATACATTTCACACTTATACATTCCTTTTTTTAAGTTTTTTTAGGGGGTAGCCCTCCCTATCGTCCGGTCATTTTGCTCATTTATGGGCATTTTTTACACATTTTTCTATGCATTTCTTGACATTTTTTGTCATTTTTGGGCACTTTTTTTACTTTTCTCATTTTGCGCCAATTTACGCCACTCATATGTTATATGTTATGTGTGTAAATTCTATGTAAATTTCGGCAGCATGACGGCACAAACCGTCACCTACCAAATTTGTTTTTAAGCTAACCTGCAGGAACAACAAATACCCAGCAGCAAACGCACTCAGGCTATCATATATACAACCAAAATACAATATATACATCAAACTAGGGGCTCTCGCCCAAAACAGGTCCGAAGATCCAAAAAAAGCCTAAAATGTACAAACTGTATACTAGACGACAACAAAAAAAGCTGTTACTCCTGGTCGCCACTCAGCTCAGCAACGGTTGCCTCGAGAGCAGCGATCTCAGCGTCCCTGACCTCCAACTCCCTCAACAGACGAGTTGTCTCTTCTCGGGACTGCGCCAGCTCCCGCTCCAGGTGACGCTCTCTCAGAATACAAAGGAAGAAGAAATGCCTCATTTCAAAACAAAAATGCGAGAAATTGCAATGAAATTCAAAATAAAATAAGAAAGGGAATGAGAGGTTCATACCTCTCATTCTCGGCCACCTGCAAGTGCCTCGATGGCCGTGGCTCGCGCCGGTTGACCGTCCTCCACAGCGCCACGTACTAAGACGGTGCGACCTGCATTCAAACACAAAGAAGGTTCAAAAGGAACGAACGGATTCTTATGCAATAAAAAACAATGAGGACAGCCGAAACTGGGGGCTTACCCTCCTCACTAAGTGCTATCACTACTCCAAACCAGCATCCGTCACCTCCTCGCCGAAGTCGCGGATCTCCGAGATCGTCGTCATCCTCGCCGCGTCGGTGTACTCGAGTGTCTCAGGGTAAGGTGGGGGCTCGACGCCTGCCACATCGATCTCCTACAAGGTTCAAATGACTTTTTATTTGACGATCGTTCGTCGTTTGTAAAGTGAATTTAAGAATAAGAAAAGGAAAGTACTTACACAATCGGCCAGTACGCCAACCTCCGGTAAATGAACTTGGAGTAGTCATCGCCAGGAAGGAGAAGCGCGTCGCCGCTCGCGTCCGCCAAGTCAGCCTATCTCTCGGCGTCATAAGACTCCCTAAACATAATCCGTGGAGGATTGATGGGAACCGTAAAGGTGTCGCGAGAACACTGTCGGGTCAAACGCTCGCTCAGCTACCACACATGCCTCATAGGCGTCCACAGCAACAACAGACTCGAGCTCCTAGGACGAAGGACCTCAGCCACGAAAGCGGGAGCGTCAGGGTAGTCCTTCCAAGGTCTAGGCACCCACTAAAATAAGGAAACGAATGGTCATTCCTATTATCGGCTCTAAGCGGGAAGAGGGGGTCATTCCTATGATCACTTCTAAATAAATAAAAAACAAAAAATAAAGGAAGAGTAATCAAAAGTAATTACGCTCTCCAACTTAAGGGCGTTCACACCCCGTCGACAAACATCGTAAGAAGAGCGCTGGCTCTTCCTACGGCAAACCACCCAGTCTCTCACGATAGGGTACGCCCTCGGCTCAGGCTTCGTCCTCTTGGGCGCGAAGCTGGGAAAGTAGGAGTATACACATGCCTGCAGACAAGACAATCATTTATGCTTCCCCGATAATGATATTTCATAATTCGATAGAAATATAAATAAATGAAGAAGTAATGATCTTTCATAATGCAAAAGAAGGTTCGTACGTTCAACAAGAGTCCAGGACCTACAGTAGCAGGAGAAGACCCCTTCTCCATCAGCTCAAGACGTACCATGGCCCTCATGTAGCGAGTGAGGACCGCAAAACCAGGAGTAACCTAGTCCCACCGACCTAGGCTACTCAAGTCAGACAGAAAAGGAAGAAGCTTCGTCGACAGCCTCTCCCCCTTGTTTCCAAGGTAAATCGAAGACAAGAACCACCACAGCCACAAGCAAGCCCTCTGCTCCACAGTACAAGCAGGAGGAGCCACCTTCCTCCCATCCATCATCACCGTCACCGGAGTCTTACACGCAAAGTAGTCCCTGGCGTAAGAACTCGGCACCAACCAATGAACGCTCACAGTACCCTCCGCCAGGTTGTAGCCGATCAGCCTCCTCGCCTCGGCTGAGTCCACTCTCATGGCCGTCGACGGCCACACCAAAGGTGCCTCTCCAGACGGAAGACCCGAGATCATGGCGTAATCCTCCAAAGTGACCCCGACCTCTCCAAAAGGCATATGGAAAGTCGAGGTCATGTCCCAGAACCGATCAAGGAAAGCTAGAATCAGGCTAAGGTTAGCCCAAATCATCCTTTCCCTGATCGCCCTCCACGCTCCCACCAGAGCCCCGAAGGCTCCCAACTCAACGACGGCTTTCTCCTCCTCTAATAGTCTCCCGAAAGCGTCCATCATTGTCGAGTAACCAGAAAAGGACCTCATGTTCCCGGCCTTTTGTATCAATTTGAAACAATGCTATCTTTAGCACAAAACAAATGAGAAATGAAATGACAAGCAAATAGAAAAGGTAATAAGGACTAATGACAAGTTTGAAATTTACCAGAATCCTCGCCGTCCTGTATGACAGGTGGCTCTCTGCCGCCCAAATGAGATGCCTGCCATCCCATTTCTCAGCCCACTCGGGTGCACCCACTATCTGGCGACCACCATATACCACATTGGCCCGCCTTGGCACCTCCTCAGCATCCTCCTCGTCCACCACCTCTCTCTCACCCCCTACAAGAGCGAGCGAAGGGTTAAATTCTACGTCCATGTCCATGGGAGCCCTCCCCGACGTAGAAGGAACGTCACTTGCAAAATTAAAGTACATTAGGTCGCGTCAAGCCACGACAAGCCTTGATGAGGTCGTTTCAAGCATTTTTAAGCCCTAAAAGTGGCCTTTTTCTGGCCATCTTTGGCCATTTCTTTCGAAACCCGACCACTCATGTGGAATATTGGGTCAAGTCATGTCTAAGTTCAAGCCTAGTCATTGGTTTGAGTCGAAATTTCGGCAGCATTTGGCTATAATAGCGATTATGCCCTAGAAAAGTGTCCTGAAAAAGTCGTCACAAATCTAAAATCCGACATGGTATGAAGTTTATGTTGGAGTATGTGTCCTCATCAACAATAGTGCTATCACATGTTTAAATCTCAAATTAAGAATACGTAAGGGATGATTCATTTATATAGTCAACTGATCAACATTAATCAGTAATGATTGGCTAACTAGAGTTTGATATTACTGTCGTTTGACGGTGGTGATCAGTTGATCCCTTAAGGTCACACCTAAAGGACAATTTCCTTAATAGACAATTTGATTAATTGTATGACGATACAAGTTAATCAATTCCTTAAAATTGAACAATTTATTTGTGAAAGAGAATATTTATATCTTATTGTAATTTGATTAAATAAGATTTATTTTAGTAATTAAAATACTTTATTACTAAAATTGATTATTGTTTGTGAAACAATAGAGATAAGAATAAATGGTTAATTATAGTTACAATATATTGTGAATTATCATTATATGACCCGTTTTATTTATGTGATCAAGAATCACTAGTCAATTTGTTGTATGTAAATTAATTAATTTATAAAATGACATTTATTTGATAAATATGCATTAAATTAATTAATAATATGTAACATACTACATGTGACATATTGTGTGACATGTGACAAATTAACAAAATAAAATGGCAGTCCATTTTATGTTAATGGACCGAATGGAGGGAGTAGTAGTGGTGTGAGGATGATATTATTTTATGAGATAAAGTGCACATCATCATAGCTATTGCATACTAGATTACACACCTACATTTTGATAAGAGTAAAAAGCAAAAGTAAGATGCCATTTTGGCTATATGCTACCCGGCCCCTTCTTCCTCTATATGAGAATTTGTTCTCATTTTTACATTCATTCATTCATCTTAAATGCATTTTTGCTCATCTCTCACACAGCTCTCTAAAACTTGTTTTAGAAAATCATAAGTTTGTTCATCAAAAATTCTAATCACAATATTAGATTATTAGTGTAGTAATAAGAATATTATTAGAATTAATTTTAAGGATACAAGTATATTAATCTAGTTAGTTAATATATTAGTTTAAGGGACTTGTCTTGGGTGCAATCAATAGGAGGATCTCAACATTGGGATTTTGGAGGATCATCCATTACATTTTAGCTCAAGAACAAATAAGGAAGGTGATCTTATTTGTGCCCTTATTTTTCTAGCCATATAACAATGTAAGGGACATTGTTTTTCTTATTTAATCTCTTATTTAGTAATGCATGCACTAGATCTAAAGATCACTTATTAAAAGGTTAATTAGTTCACTATTAAAAGAGTCTAATAATAGGTATATGAACCTAACACTTTACCCCTTACACAAGATTTTCAGAATACCAAATATCATAAAAATGGACAATCCTAGAGGCATTTTCGAAACAGCTGAGAAATCGTCTCAATTTCGCTCAAATGCTCAATACTTGACAAAAATTCAAAAAGAATACATGGTTATGTTCCTAACATTGCCCATTATTCATTTCTAATGTCGATTTTATCAAACAAATCAATTAAGGGGAAAACCCCCCAAATTTTTCGACATAAAGGGGAGGGAAAACCCTAATTTTTCGGCTCTAATTGATCAAAAACGATGATTAAAAGCAAGAATGTGATGTATACCTCGATTAGTCATGATTAATGGGACGAATTGATCAAATGTTGACGAAAATTGGTTGGAATTTGAAAGAGTTTAGAGAGAATTTGTGTTTTGTTAACTATGAATAAAGCCTACGATTTATCGAGTTTTTACTTAGACCCAGCCCAGGAAAAGACGCAGCACTAGCTGCGCACTTTCCAAGAGCCGCAGCTCTTGTTGCGCCTGTTCCCCAGCACTCTTCCAGCTCAATTTTTGAAAGTTTGCTATAAGTTCGTTATTTGTGGGCCCATCTTTTGTGCGCCACTTCTCATCATATATTTGGTCTATTGGGCATTTATTTTTCGCCCAAACCCGTATATGTTTCTAAAGCTGACTGCGAAACCGTCGTAGTATTTTATCTCCCAGCAAGGATCTTTATCAGGATTTCGCTTGCAATAACGAGCGGATTTCCAACGGTGCTTTGGACGCGCCATTATCAGTCAAGCCTCTTCATTTTATTTAGCGGTGTTTTAAGACTCACCTTCATCGATACTTTATTATCCACCGAGAGTTCATGACAGCCGATTGCACCTATCGCGAGATGGAGTTTGTTTGGAAGCAGACACAAGCAGATTCCCAGAAATGATTCAATCCAGACAGAATCATCAACATTCCCCGACGAGAGTTTGCTTGAGACTGACGCAAGCAGATTCCCCCAGCAGTTCCTACCGACGTCCTGCTGCCGTCAATTTTATTTTGTTCTTATACCAACCTGTTCTTAGGTTCCCAAACTGCCAAGGTTCATACTCGTAGCCTCTACCTATAGGATCGTACTTCTTTAGGATCACCTTTTTCTCAGGGTTCATACACCCCAAACCATGGTTATCCTTAGGCCGCCTTCTCATCGATGTTTTCCTTTAGGGTCCCACACCCTAGCACAATCCTTATATATCTTTTAGGTCTTACCCTTAGCTCCTATGCTTAACCTTAGCTCCTACGCAACTCTAGAAACATCTGGAGAAAGAAGTCTCAGGTATGGTCTTTTCCAATGGCTGGCGAGCCTCTTTAGGTAGTCTAATGGACATTAAACGACCCTTCCTGATAGTCGACAGACTCTAAAATGTTCCCGACGACAGGTCATTGGCTCATACCCCTTGAGCTGCCTCGTGTCATCAGGTTGTAATCTTCGATTGACCTGATGGATATACTTTGACTTTCGCCTTGTCCAAGCCTTAGTCAAAATGGAGTCTCTGTAGATACCTCATTTCTACACCTCCCGCCAACCACCCAGGGATGATTGGGCCACATGTTTGGTACGCGGAACGATTTATGACAGTCTGTAAGTTTATCGTCAAGTGATAGCTCAAATACTTGTGTTTACCCCTTAGTCTTTATCCACGGGCCTATTCGGTCATTTTGACAGTAATTAGAGTTCATTTGGAGTCCGGGTCAAAAATCGATTCGTTTTCTAAGAAACCGTTTAAACTGCCGAGCCGGAATGCTCTAGAATATTCTAGATATTTATTCCATAATTTATTTTTATATCTTTTGGAAAAATATTTCTCGTAAATCATATTTTATGAAATAAGGAAGTATAGATCTACCGCAATTCCATAAAAGAAACGCGAAAATCTTTCTTCCGCAGGAGAAAACCTCTCGGGAAATGACGCAGCAGATGCTGCGCCTCTTGAAAGAATCGCAGTAGCTGCTGCGCCTCATCCCCATCTCGTTTCTGCCTATTTTCAGATTTTTCCGTGATTTCTTTCCAATGTTTGGGTCATTCCTAAACTCTTCACATTTTTTAGTATAAATAGGGACCTTCGTTCCACATATTTTCACGCAAGTGTCCGACCTTTTCTTCTCCCTTTGCATTCTAAGACCGTGCTCTAAGCTTTTGATATCTACATGCTTGATCAATCGACCACGTAAGCTCAGATCATTCTGAGTTCCAGTCACGTTGCATGACCGACCAATTTGACCACTACACATCAATCAATTTAATCTAAATCCTCTTACGAGGGCACTTTCTTCATACATTCGAGTCGAGCAATCACTAAACATTAACTTAGTTAATATCGTTTCGTCAAATATGTAAGTCTGAGAGTGTATATCCCATCTTTTTTATTTTATTTTATTTTATTTCCGTTTCAATTATTGTAAGATTTGCGTCAAAAGTACATTCAAAACTGACTTGAAAAACCGTTTTATCAAACCCATTTTACGGATCAGCAGCAACCAGACGTAGAGAAGAAACACAGCAACTGCTGCGCCTCTTCGAAGGGTCGCAGCATCTGCTGCGCCTCTTCCAGAGGCTGCCGCAGTTCATGCTCTTCTTCTTCTTCCTCGGTTTGTTGTTGTTTCGTTCCTTTTATTTTATTTTCTTATTTTCTTATGTTCTTTTATATATAAACCATGTTTTAATGTTTTCCTTTTAATTATCACGTTTTATTTATGACTTGGATCCCTTATAATCAATATTTGCGGATTTTCGTCATTAAATCAAACCCATATCAAGTTTCTGGAATTCGACCTTTGTACATATTTCCATTTCTTGAACTGGAGAACTACTCTGTTGACTGACAGCATCCTTCTCCGGGGGTAGGTTACTGTCAGTCTCATTGTGGTCAGTAGGTTGTAGAACTGCTCCAGCTGGTTTTGTATTCTGCAACACTGGGAACTCTGAGTCATAAGTTTTATTATTTCCAGAGCTGCTAGGATCAGCAGGTTTTGAAATAGGTTTCCAAACTTTTTTCACAGGAGCCTTGTGTTGCTGTTTCTGTGATACCTTCCTGCAATTATTACCTTCATGTCCAATGTTCTTATATTTTGAGCAAATGGTAGGCTTCCACTCATATTCAACATTAATACTAAGGACATGACCGTGTTCATCCAAGAAATTAACAGTATTAAGAAATGTTTGTCCAACTTTCAATTCAACCATAATTCGTGAAAATCCAAGCCTGGTCTTTTCTTCTGTAGCATTATCAGCTTTAATGAATTTGCCTACCAAACTAGCAATTTTGGGAATGCACTTGCCCCAGAATTTCAATGGCAAATTATGGAACCTAATCCAAGCAGGAACAAGCTTGACATCTTCTTTCAGTAAATCAATATTCTCTGTCCAAGGCTTAACAATCAAGGGTTTATTATCAAACATATAATACCCTGCCATAAGTACAACCTCCTTGTCTTTAATATCTTTAAATCTCACCAAAAAAAACTCCATTTGGTAGAAACGATACCTTATCAATGCCATGTTTGCTCCATATGCAATGTATGTATCCACGAAGGACTTCCCATGGCGGGTTTGCCCCAAGTACAAAACAATACACAACATTATTCCAATATTCAACCTCTTCCTTTATGTCATCAGACATAAATTAAATAAGGTAATCAGTTGCAATGGTTGCAACATCATGAGACGCTGCAACATGCTTTTTGCCCCTCTTTGTAATCCAGGATGTGTTAGTAGCAGGGTCCTCTTCATCCTCAAGGGATAAACCAGGAATAGTAACAACTTCATACATGGCCTTAGTACGTAGTACATCCTCCTCTCCAGGTCCCTTCTTCACCTCCTAATTATGGCTATTTCCTCCCTTCTTTGGAGATTTAGATCGTTGGGATGCTTGAACATATTTGTTTGATGATTTCTAAAATTGATTACTAATACACATATATTGCACTATTAATATTAGTAATATCATTGAACAATTTGGATCATCATTTATCTAGTTTTGAGAAAGATGAACAATGTAAAAGAGAAGTATGCATGTGTATGAATGAATATGCATGAGAAGAATGAATAAAGAACAAAAATACCCTAAAAATGAGAAGGGAGTACCGGTTTTGGGGAGTATAAGGACCAATATACGGTCCTTCCCTTTTTTCTTTTGTTCTTATCTAAATGTGTAGGTATGTAAGCTATGTAGTGTAGGCATGAATATAATATTCTATCACATAAAATAATTCACCCATAATCCACTTGTGGACAAGGACCTCGGGAACTGCGTCCGCGGGATCCACACTAGGCATTATCGACTCGAGGTTCTTTCGAATCAAATTAAGACAAATTAGAGTCGCCACCAAGTTTTATGGGAACTTAGAACCGTTCAAGTCAACTTTACACCTTTCATCGAAAAGCATAAAGCCAATCGACTACGAGTGATTAAAGATAAAGACTTGTACCCTATATCACTCGATTTGACTGACTCTCGTAATCCAATGGTATTTAGACGGATCCACAAACCATAGATTTTGAGTAAGGGGTGAGAGTACGTGTTAGGAAGCCCACAAGGACACCTAACCCCGCTCGTCAATAACGGCCTCTACTAAGTCAAGTATCGGATTTCAAACAAGGCCGTAGCTACTACGATATATGATATGCAAACATCGTTTTAAAACCCTAACATGTGACAATAATTTCTACGTCGTTTAATGCATGAAAACTAACTTTGTCAAAGTTGTTTTAGCATGTTGGTTGATTTGAAATAAAAGATGCGCAAACACGGCTTAGGAGGAATGGGGGAGCCATTGGGATCTATCCTATTACAACCCAAGCATTTCATGCCGACACAACGAGAAATAAATTACAACTCGATCTAATTACAACTATCGAAATTATTTTGACTCAATTAAAATAAAACCTATATACATGATACAAAATTACAATACAAACTAACAAAAAAACAATTTAAACTATTATGACTTAACAAATAAAATAAATGTAAACAAAAAGGCTAAAACTAAGTTAGATTGATTAATGATGTTAGCCGATTTATTAATTAGTAAACAAATTAGACTAGCATTAAACTAATTAAATTAAATTAAACAAATACAAAGGTTTGAAATAAATTAGGTACAACTTATTGATTAAATTGAACCCAACCCATTAAAATTATTCACCAATCCATATTTATTAAAATAGGATTAGTAAACAATTAAAGAAACAAAAGAAGAAAAGAAATCAAAACTGGCAGACCCGTGCAGTGCACGGATCAAAAGTCAAAATAGACCCGTGCAGTGCACTGTTTTTGTAGAAAACAAAGTTAATTGCATTTTAATTTCGAAATCAGCAAAATAAATTACGGAAAAATTCACTAAATTAAATTTACATATTTTGAACCTTAAAAAAATAATAAAAACAAAATTTACAATATTAAAAACAAGTAAAACAATTAAAGGTTAATTAATTATAAATTAAATTCAATAATTACGAACTAGGTTAAAAACAATTCTAATTTGTCAACGAGTGCAAATGGAAAGGTGTTAAGCACGCACTTCCATGCTAGCGAGAAAATTAGTGAATGGGAAGATAAATTCAATTAAAAATTAGAAGATTGCAAATTTCATTTACAATAATGTTATTTTACTCCTAAGATGCCTAATGAATTAACGAACTAAATTGAGGTGTTAAATTAGTTGAAAAAATTGTGTAAAGGTGGCCTACTATTACAATGAATGAAAAGATCAAAGTTAAAACAAAGGTACAAATAACATACTACGTCAATTAGATTGATTTAATTCTGTCCGATTCCAAATACGAGGATATGTAAATGAGAAGGGGATACGACCGACCAATCTGGCGGATTTCTTTCCCAACTCAAGTCAACGCGGGTATTTGGAATGGCACTTTAACTCATACTCATACTATACTAATGTTTCATAGTTAACGATGTTAGACGATGTATAATATATAAAATAAGCGATAGAAAAACAAATAAAAATAACGAAATAAAAAGGGAAAGAAGGAGTATTTGATGCACCCTCAACCTACATGTATCGTTGACACCGTCTTGGGTCGTAATCGATCGTAGATTTAATCTCAAGGGGCCGTCGTCGATGAAGACAATTGAAATTGAATTTTGAAATAACGAAACAACACGTTCAAAAGGCAGACTTGAGCAGCGATTTTCAATCACTCACCACGAATTCGTTTCTCAACGATTTTTCAATCCGAAAGATGTTTTGGAAACTAGAAAGACTGAATTTTGTGAATATGGAAATAAACAAGAAGTTTTAATAGGATTTGTGCACAAGAAACAAGGCCAAAGACCACGACAGAAACTCGAAAACAAGATTTGTGTCCCTGTTTTCAAGGGGCTGTCACGGCTTTAGTTTAGGGTTTTTTTGGATAATTGATGGTTGTTATTTGCAGTATCATGTGGGGAGAACTTAGAGGAATGAAAGTATGGCCGAGGGGAGGTATTTATAGGGGGTTAAAGTAGGGTTTAAGGTAGGTTAGCCGAGAGGAAGAGCCGTCGGGTTGCTTGTGTTTGTCTTCCACTTTGACTGCTCTTTTCGTGGATAAAGAGATAGGATTTGTTAGGGTTAGATGCTAGGTTACTTGGGGATTAAGGTAAGGATGAATGTAGGCTAGGTTTAGCACGAAGGGAGGCGAATTTGAGACGAGCATAAGAGCATACACGGACGGGTTCATGCTCTGTTTTGGAGCTGCTGTACACGGCTGTTTTGGCAAGGTTTTAGGCTCGGTTTCTTAATGGGCAAGGTACTAATAAGTGGTATAGGATGCGGGTATGGATGTAGGTCTGGTAGGAAGCAGGTTGGACGAGTTTTAAACGGGTTTAGGGTTGTTTAATAGACTCGGGTTGAAGGGTGACGGGCTAGCTGTGTGGGCTGTTTATGTCGTGAGTTTGGGAGGGTTTGGACGTGGTTTTGCATGGGTTTAGGGCCTGGTTGTGAGGGTGAGTGATGGGTTGGGTTATGGGTCAGGAGTTGGCTCGAGTTTGCTTCGAAAATCGTGTTTAAATCGAGTTGAAAACGAGCTCAAAATCGCGTATAAAACCATCGTAAAAAACGAGTTCTTCAAATACGATTTATAAACGATATAAATTGATTTTTCAAATCAATCAATTAAAGAATGATTTTTCAAATCAAATATCTATTTTATTTTCAATAAAATAAAATTATGAAAATAAATTCAAATTAGAACAATAAAATGAATTCACTTTAAAAAACATTAATTTAAATATCATTTAAATTAATAAAATACTTCGTTGACAACGCTTATTCTACATCGTAAAACGAGCCCAAATAATGACAATGACAACTAAAGAATACATGTGTCCTTATCATCATCGGGTGTTTGTCGGGTTCTCTATAAATTCTAATATCGACGGATACAGGTATCTACAGAGCCCCCACTTTGACTGAGGCTTGGACAAGGCGAAAGTTAAAGTATACTCCAGGTCCCTCTTGACATGAGGATTCTGCGGGTCGTTTATAGTGCATTAGACTTGCGTCTATAAGCTCGCCAGCCATAAGAAGAGATCATACCTGAAACTTCGTTGAGGATTAACTCTTGCTTCTGTTGCGTCAAATTGTCATCGTTGATCGTCGACCCATAAAGCTGCATATATGGTGGGTTGAGCCTTATCCTTAGGCGCCTACGTATCCGTTTCTGACGGAATCAAACCCGCGTCGTAGTTCGGCAACTGCTGACACATGCCCAAAGTTTATCATCTGCTGGCGTTTGTCCAAAATTCATCATCTGCTGACACTTGCCCAAAGCTTATCATCTGCTGGCAGGTGTCAAAATGGGACGGGACTTTCCGTGGAGGTTGCCGCCACTTTCATCATTTGCTTTCAGCTATGGAATTCTTCCATTCTATACTCTGGTATTGAATTGAATTCTTGGTGGATGTCATCCTTTACATCTTGATAATGGTCTCTAAAGCCAACGGCTTCAGAGCCCCCAGTTTGTGATGGCTCTAAAGTCGAAGACTTTAGAGCCCCCAGTTGAAGCATATCCTGCTATATTTGAAACATAGAAAATGTACAAGCAATAATCATCACATAAGCACATTTGGATCATCGATCTTCCATTTCATACTCTGGTATTGAATTGAATTCTTGGTGGATGTCATCCTTTACATCTTGATAATGGTCTCTGAAGCCAACGGCTTCAGAGCCCCCAGTTTGTGATGGCTCTAAAGTCGAAGACTTTAGAGCCCCCAGTTGAAGCATATCCTGCTATATTTGAAACATAGAAAATGTACAAGCAATAATCATCACATAAGCACATTTGGATCATCGATCTTGAAATTGGATCATTTAAAAGATTGGGTCATCGACCCGAAAATTGAATTTGAAAATTTTGAATAATTGGGCCATCGACCCGAAGTTTGAATTTGACATCACTTGGAATATTGGGCCATCGGCCCTTCAAAAATTGAATTTTTAATTTTTAATTTCGAAAGATTGGGTCATCGACCCAAGAAGGTTCCACTACTTGGATCATCTGTCCATAATTCGCAAAAAGTTTTTGGAATATTGAAATCGAACCTTGATGGGTGAGCATGAAATACGACTTAGACACTCCGTATGACCCGTAAACAACGTGGGCGTAGCCCGCTACCGTGAAACAAAAAGGAAAATAAAACCGTAAGTGTGCACGGGTTTTAATTCAATTATTGACTTGTTGGGGGGTAGAAATGTAAATTGGCCATTCCGGCGCCAAAAGATGGCAAATGGAAATCACAAGTCCGTCGGACTTGGGACGGAGATATCGTATGGCAGGGGCGTGCTCCCGAGGGCACATGGGAATCAAGATCACTTGGCATTGACAAGGTGGATTAAACTCACAGAGCAACAACGTTGTCTTCGCCCAGATACTAAACACAGACTGATTTTATGAGAACACTTAGACATCACACATCACTCTTGTTGGGAACATTCCGTCACTCTTCTCCTCGCCTCCTTTCTTTTCAGCGAGTTTTCATCATTTCTTGCCACCGCCTTCTTTCTTTTCAGCGGGCTTTTACTATTTTTCTTCCACGCCTTCTTTCTTTTCAGCAGGTTTTTAATATTTTCTGCTCCCAACACAAACCTACATCTATATGACTCGGCATCTTGGCCTAAACCGTTCGATAAAGCTCATTCGGAGACTTGATACTATTCATCTGAACCTATATCCTTATCCTAGCTTACATCGAGTACTAAGACCAACTCAAACAAAAGTGGCTTCATTTGGACTTGGTTAAGACTCGTAAGAAACCGATAAGATGGCAACTTGGATGATGGGTGGATTGAATCCCTTATTCTAAAGGACTGCCTACGTATTCGCGTGGAGCGAAATCAAATCCGACGTAGTTCGATCTTGGTGCATAAACATGGCATTTTGATTGTGTGTACACACTCAAAGGTTTCACCTAAGGTATCATGTCGTATCCCATTCTAGCCTGTAAGGTACCGTTGTATCCCGTGTCTAGGGTTGGTACAAAAGGTTTTGATTCTTTGGGATGCGGAGCTTGGTAAAAAAAGGTTCGTTAGGTAAACCATCATTCTGAAGGTTCGTTTTGTGGTGCTAAGGCTAACGGGTTATGGCTTACATCGTGGTTAGAAAGGTGTCTCGGTTTTGACGAAATCCGAGTGCAAATGGGTTGGAAAACAATGTGGGTTCAAATCTCCATATCTGGACCCTAAAGGTCAGTGTGTAACAAAGACAAGCGGAATGATTCTCAAAATTCCGACTATCCCCTTGAATCGTCTCGGGAAGGACTTAGAGGGTAAAGAGGTCACTACTTACGCTTTTGGGCTTCGCCCATTGAACCTCAACTATGGGTACTTGACTTGAATTCTGGCTTCCGTAACTTCGACATTCAACCAAAAAGCATTCCGCAATAACTTCAACATCTTTTTTCTTTTTTCTTTTTCTTTCATCTTTTTTCATTTTTCATTTTTTTTTTTTCATTTTTTCATTTTTTCTCTTTTTCTCACTTTTTCATTATTTTTGAAAAAAAAAAAGTCTTCTACTCATTCTCCAAGTCACAAATGGATACACCTTGAAAACATGGCTTCGCCAACTAATTTGGGTCAGAACGAACAATTCCTTGTTAGAATGGGTTGGTTTCTTCTCTCTTCGAGAGGAGATGATTTTGTGGGGATGGGCTTGCCTTCCATCGTCGATAGGGAAACCAGGAGCTAGTCCAGGTTCATCATAGAATCATCTAAAGGCTTGTGTTAAGCATTGGTTTTGATAGGTTTTCTATCGCCAGACATGGAATAGGTAAAAGAATCAAACACAGGATCCTAGTGTACCTTACATTTTGAAACGAGACATATTTCCACCCCAGGGATGCCTTTTAGTGTGTTGTGCGTTTTATCATGCTTTCGGAATGATTGAGGATTGAAAACAAGACAAATTAGAAACAAAACTGCAACTTTTTTATTGGAAAGGCAATTGCTTAACAAACTCAAAGGAACGATTCCTAGGACACACCCTAGGTCATCGCTGGACAAACGACTCAACTTCAAGAAAAGAAAGTCCTAGACTCGACTCGACTAAGAAAAGAAAACGGATCCCGACTCATAATTTTTCAAATCTGGTCTTGAGCTTTCCTTTGTTCAGCTGTCAGCTTAGATGCTCGGTTCTAGTCCTTGATCCCTTTGATGGTCTGCCTCCATCCTAAGGTAGTCCTTTGAGGATCTACGCCAGTGATGAAGGTTGGTGAATCGAATTGTCCTTTATTAACTTCGTTAACGAGAGGAGTACATTCTAGAGCAAGACTTCCGACTTGAATTTCATTCTTCGGGTTTGGCAAGAATTCAGAGCAATCCAAAAATATTTTCCCGATAAACACCCTTTTTCAAGTGACATGGGCGGATAAGATGGGAATAATCGACATTGTCTTCGACAGAAACAAAGTTGGCGTGATCGCCAAATGGATTGGTGATGTTATTGGGTTTAACAGTTGGGATCGGGAGTGTTCCATTCTTAATCAAGTCTTGGATTTCGTGCTTCAGTCGATAGCACCTTTCAGTATCATGGCCTTTCGCTTGATGAAAGGCACAATAGGCATTTGGTTTATACCATTTACCTTGTTGCTCAGCGGGTGGGTCCAGAGTTGGACCAATACGCTTCAGCTTTCCTTGGGCTATGAGCCTTTGGAGAGCGTATGTATAATTGCATCCGATATCGGTGAATGCCCTCGGAGCTTGGCGCTGCGGCTTCTTCGATTGCCCTTCTAAGAGATTGGCAGTTTCAACATAGTGGGACGTTGTTTGTGCTATCGTTTTAGATGACGAGGCCCCCTGGTATCCTTTTGGCTTTTCAGCTTCTGCCATTCTGACATCATCTTCTACCTTTATCCCGATTCTTATCAATTCTTTGAAAGAGCCAAAATTCTGGTATTTCAGAGCATTACGGTAAACAGGTCGTAGATTCTTTACGAACTTATCTACCATTTCAACTTCATCAGGCTTCTTGGCTAATTTCACGCTTTCAGCGCGCCATCTTGCAAGGAATTCAATAAAGCCTTCTTTGTCTTTCTGTTTCATCACCTCCAATGTTCTTATGTTGGTTTGAATCTCGACATTATCAGCATAGTGCTTGCAGAACTCCACCGTAATATCTTCGAAAGTGGGGAAGTTCTTAAGGTCAACATTGTAGAACCACGCCTTCGGATGTTCATCCAGAGATTGAGCGAAAGTTTCAAAGAGCATTTCAGCAGGTACTCCTTTCAGTGCTAAGTACCCCGTATAGGCCTTAACATGGTGGACCGGATCTTCTGTGCCCTTAAACTTTGGGATATCAGTGAGCACCATGTTTGTGGGCAACTTATCCTGAACTGGGGCATAGGCCCTAGCATTTTCGTAGTGGATGTTCTTCCCCTGGGAGAGTTTCAGACGGTCCTCAATGAACTTGAACCGTTTCTCCAGATCAGTCGGAGGTGGGGTAGATGAATCTTCACCCAGCTTGGATTCGATCACATCCATTCTGGCCCTCATGAGGTTCACGGCCTCAGTGAGTTTGTTAACAGCGTCTTTCATTGCTTGAAGTCGGGTTTTTGGCGTCCTTTCTACAAGAAAACCCCGAACTGAGTCAATATTCAAATGCAAGAGCCCCTGCACACTTAAGGATACGACACCAACTTGACTCAAGCAAAGACTCGACTTAAGACTGACTAACCAAAAGGTTCAACTCAAGGATGGATTTAGACCTCGATTCATTTTAGACTCGACAAAACGGCATGACTCAAACCATCATAACTCGATTCCAAACTAAACCCGGTGTGACTAAACCCGTGATTGGACCAACATAGTCCTTAGGTTCGTACGAAACGTCCACAATGGCTTAGCTTGGACGTTTCTGTGGACTATCCTAGACCAAAAGGTAGAGCAACATGACTCGAAGCCCAAGAGGTGAGCTTGGGTGACCCAACAAGGTCGTGTTCTAGACACTTGGTGCAAAACACGCCTAGCCCAACACGGCCAGGACTCGGACACGACTCGACGCATTTCATGCTTGGTTAAGGTTCGAGAAAAATTTTGGATTGAATTTGAAAAAAAAACGAGAGATCGATTTGAAAATGAGATTTAAAATGGGCAGCATGCCGGCTATAAAAGCTCATTTTGGGCCGAAAAATCTAGTCCTACTTGGGCAGCATTCCGCGTTTTTAAAACCATGCTATTTTGAAAGTAAGTTGTTCACAAGTTCGGTTTTGAAATCGATATGGAAAATTTGAAAAGACTCGGGAAATTCACCTTGCACATTGTCATTCTCATGTTATAAGGATGTATGTTCCTAGACATTTCTAAGTCTCGGCAAGTCTTCTACAAGAAGGTTTATGCCCTCCATCCTTTTTGGGTCTAATAGAGCAAGGACCTTTAGGTAGAGTACCTAGAAGAGCATCCCCACCCTCAAGAACCACGACGAGGCGGAGCGGAAGCAAGCAATGTGCAAGCACCTGGCATAGTGGGACGTCGCCCCCCACGCGTCCGCAGGAGAAAACCTCTCGGGAAATGACGCAGCAGATGCTGCGCCTCTTGAAAGAATCGCAGTAGCTGCTGCGCCTCATCCCCATCTCGTTTCTGCCTATTTTCAGATTTTTCCGTGATTTCTTTCCAATGTTTGGGTCATTCCTAAACTCTTCACATTTTTTAGTATAAATAGGGACCTTCGTTCCACATATTTTCACGCAAGTGTCCGACCTTTTCTTCTCCCTTTGCATTCTAAGACCGTGCTCTAAGCTTTTGATATCTACATGCTTGATCAATCGACCACGTAAGCTCAGATCATTCTGAGTTCCAGTCACGTTGCATGACCGACCAATTTGACCACTACACATCAATCAATTTAATCTAAATCCTCTTACGAGGGCACTTTCTTCATACATTCGAGTCGAGCAATCACTAAACATTAACTTAGTTAATATCGTTTCGTCAAATATGTAAGTCTGAGAGTGTATATCCCATCTTTTTTATTTTATTTTATTTTATTTCCGTTTCAATTATTGTAAGATTTGCGTCAAAAGTACATTCAAAACTGACTTGAAAAACCGTTTTATCAAACCCATTTTACGGATCAAGGCAACCAGACGTAGAGAAGAAACACAAAGCAACGCTGCGCCTCTTGAAGGGTCGCAGCATCTGCTGCGCCTCTTCCGAGGCTGCCGCAGATTCATGCTCTTCTTCTTCTTCCTCGGTTTGTTGTTGTTCCGTTCCTTTTATTTTATTTTCTTATTTTCTTATGTTCTTTTATATATAAACCATGTTTTAATGTTTTCCTTTTAATTATCACGTTTTATTTATGACTTGGATCCCTTATAATCAATATTTGCGGATTTTCGTCATTAAATCAAACCCATATCAAGTTTCTGGAATTCGACCTTTGTACATATTTCCATTTCTTGAACTGGAGAACTACTCTGTTGACTGACAGCATCCTTCTCCGGGGGTAGGTTACTGTCAGTCTCATTGTGGTCAGTAGGTTGTAGAACTGCTCCAGCTGGTTTTGTATTCTGCAACACTGGGAACTCTGAGTCATAAGTTTTATTATTTCCAGAGCTGCTAGGATCAGCAGGTTTTGAAATAGGTTTCCAAACTTTTTTCACAGGAGCCTTGTGTTGCTGTTTCTGTGATACCTTCCTGCAATTATTACCTTCATGTCCAATGTTCTTATATTTTGAGCAAATGGTAGGCTTCCACTCATATTCAACATTAATACTAAGGACATGACCGTGTTCATCCAAGAAATTAACAGTATTAAGAAATGTTTGTCCAACTTTCAATTCAACCATAATTCGTGAAAATCCAAGCCTGGTCTTTTCTTCTGTAGCATTATCAGCTTTAATGAATTTGCCTACCAAACTAGCAATTTTGGGAATGCACTTGCCCCAGAATTTCAACGGCCCGGGAAAGTCCTTAAGGGTTTATGCATGAATCGTAGCCCTACGAGTAATGTTTTACTTTCCAATACTTTCTTTTCAAGTTTCACCTCGGAGGAAAAGACCCTAGAAACAAAGTGTAACTAGTCCTCTTTTCCCCAGCGGAGTCGCCAAACTGTGGACAAGGCCCTCGGGAACTGCGTCCGCGGGATCCACACTAGGCATTATCGACTCAGGGTTCTTTCGAATCGAATTAAGACAAATTAGAGTCGCCACCAAGTTTTATGGGAACTTGGAACCGTTCAAGTCAACTTTACACCTTTCATCGAAAAGCATAAAGCCAATCGACTACGAGTGATTAAAGATAAATACTTGTACTCTATATCACTCGATTTGAATGACTCTCGTAATCCAATGGTATTTAGACGGATCCACAAACCATAGATTTTGAGTAAGGGGTGAGGGTACGTGTTAGGAAGCCCACAAGGACACCTAACCCCGCCCGTCAATAACAGCCTCTACTAAGTCAAGTATCGGATTTCAAACAAGGTCGTAGCTACTACGATATATGATATGCAAACATCGTTTTAAAACCCTAACATGTGACAATAATTTCTACGTCGTTTAATGCATGAATACTAACTTTGTCAAAGTTGTTTTAGCATGTTGGTTGATTTGAAATAAAAGATGCGCAAACACCGCTTAGGAGGAATGGGGGAGCCATTGGGATCTATCCTATTACAACCCAGGCATTTCATGCCGACACAACGAGAAATAAATTACAACTCGATCTAATTACAACAACTATAGAAATTATTTTGACTCAATTAAAATTAAACCTATATACATGATACAAAATTACAATACAAACTAACAAAAAAACAATTTAAACTATTATGACTTAACAAATAAAATAAATGTAAACAAAAAGGCTAAAACTAAGTTAGATTGATTAATGATGTTAGCCGATTTATTAATTAGTAAACAAATTAGACTAGAATTAAACTAATTAAATTAAATTAAACAAATACAAAGGTTTGAAATAAATTAGGTACAACTTATTGATTAAATTGAACCCAACTCATTAAAATTATTCACCAATCCATATTTATTAAAAATAGGATTAGTAAACAATTAAAGAAACAAAAGAAGAAAAGAAATCAAAACTGGCAGACCCGTGCAGTGCACGGATCAGAAGTCAGAACAGACCCGTGCAGTGCACGGTTTTTGTAGAAAACAAAGTTAATTGCATTTTAATTTCGAAATCAGCAAAATAAATTACGGAAAAATTCACTAAATTAAATTTACATATTTTGAACCTTAAAAAAATAATAAAAAAAAAATTTACAATATTAGAAACAAGTAAAAAAAATTAAAGGTTTATTAATTATAAATTAAATTAAATAATTACGAACTAGGTTAAAAACAATTCTAATTTGTCAACGAGTGCAAATGGAAAGGTGTTAAGCACGCACTTCCATGCTAGCGAGAAAATTAGTGAATGGGAAGATGAATTCAATTAAAAATTAGAAGATTGCAAATTTCATTTACAATAATGTTATTTTACTCCTAAGATGCCTAATGAATTAACGAACTAAATTGAGGTGTTAAATTAGTTGAAAGAATTGTGTAAAGGTGGCCTACTATTACGATGAATGAAAAGATCAAAGTTAAAACAAAGGTACAAATAACATACTACGTCAATTAGATTGATTTAATTCTGTCCGATTCCAAATACGAGGATATGTAAATGAGAAGGGGATACGACCGACCAATCTGGCGGATTTCTTCCCAACTCTAGTCAATGCGGGTATTCGGAATGGCACTTTAACTCATACTCATACTATACTAATGTTTCATAGTTAACGATGTTAGACAATGTATAATATATAAAATAAGCGATAGAAAAACAAATAAAAATAACGAAATAAAAAGGGAAAGAAGGAGGATTTGATACACCCTCAAACTATATGTATCGTTGACACTGTCTTGGGTCGTAATGGATCGTAGATTTTATCTCGAGGGGCCGTCGTCGACGAAGACAATTGAAATTGAATTTTGAAATCACGAAACAACACGTTCAAAAGGCAGACTTGAGCAGCGATTTTCAATCACTCACCACGACTTCGTTTCTCAACGATTTTTCAATCCGAAAGATGTTTTGGAAACTAGAAAGACTGAATTTTGTGAATATGGAAATAAAACAGAAGTTTTAATAGGATTTGTGCACGAGAATCAAGGCCAAAGACCACGACAGAAACTCGAAAACAAGATTTGTGTCCCTGTTTTCAAGCGGCTGTCACGACTTTAGTTTAGGGTTTTTTTGGATGATTGATGGTTGTTATTTGCAGTATGATGTGGGGAGAACTTAGAGGAATGAAATTATGGCCGAGGGGAAGTATTTATAGGGAGTTAAAGTAGGGTTTAAGGTAGGTTAGCCGAGAGGAAGAGCCGTCGGGTTGCTTGTGTTTGTCTTCCACTTTGACTGCTCTTTTCGTGGATAAAGAGATAGGATTTGTTAGGGGTAGATGCTAGTTTACTTGGGGATTAAGGTAAGGATGAATGTAGGCTAGGTTTAGCATGAAGGGAGGCGAATTTGAGACGAGAATAAGAGCATACACGGACGGGTTCATGCTCTGTTTTGGAGCTGCTGTACACGGCTGTTTTGGCAAGGTTTTGGGTTCGGTTTCTTAATGGGCATGGTACTAATAAGTGGTATAGGATGCGGGTATGGATGTAGGTCTGGTAGGAAGCAGGTTGGACGAGTTTTAAACAGGTTTGGGGTTGTTTAATGGACTCGGGTTGAAGGGTGACGGGCTAGCTGTGTGGGCTGTTTATGTCGTGAGTTTGGGAGGGTTTGGACGTGGTTTTGCATGGGGTTAGGGCCAGGTTGTGAGAGTGAGTGATGGGTTGGGTTATGGGTCAGGAGTTGGCTCGAGTTTGCTTCGAAAATCGTGTTCAAATCGAGTTGAAAACGAGCTCAAAATCGCGTATAAAACCATCGTAAAAAACGAGTTCTTCAAATACGATTTATAAATGATATAAATTGATTTTTCAAATCAATTAATTAAAGAATGATTTTTCAAATCAAATATCTATTTTATTTTCAATAAAATAAAATTATGAAAATAAATTCAAATTAGAACAATAAAATGAATTCACTTTAAAAAACATTAATTTAAATATCATTTAAATTAATAAAATACTTCGTCGACAACGCTTATTCTACATCGTAAAACGAGCCCAAGTAATGACAATGACAACTAAAGAATACAAGTGTCCTTATCATCATCGGGTGTTTGTCGGGTTCTCTATAAATTCCAATATCGACGGATACAGATATCTACACCACTAAAAGCCCCTCCATTTCGGTCCACATTCATAAAATGGACTACCATTTTATTTTGTCAATTTGTCATTTGTCACACAATATGTTATATGTTATTAATTAATGTAATGCATATTTATCAAATAAATATCATTTTATATATTAATTAAATTACACACAACAAATTGACTAGTAATACTTGATCACATAAATAAAAGGGTTTTTTTGTCAAACACAATCTTTAAAAAAGAAATTCTTCCAAACATCACCTTTAAAAAAAAAGTTTGTAAAACACAACCTTTAATAAATTTTTTGTTGTCAAACACGACTTTTTGGCCGAAGGACTTATCATTTAGTAATGGGGTAACTTTCAGTCGATGTTTGAGATAGCAACCGATGTTGGTTTGAGGCGTTTTTAGACTCGTTAGAAAGGTGGAAATACAAGCTTTCCAGGGGTTATCAATACGATGGTCAAAGGCGGCCTTATGTGGGGTCTATTGTTGTATAAAATAAGGCTGGTCGGAGAGATTAGCGAGCGGTCGGGGATTTTTAGTGGGTCTTTTAAAGAGGTTATGATGCTTTGTTTGGTCTGAAAATTGGTATGTAGGTAGCGGGGAATGTAAGGTAGGCCGTAGTTGTGTTGTTTTTTGTGGTTGTTTGTTGTAAGTGCTGGTTTGAGGTGAGTGAATTGACCCACAAAAAAGAAATCCTACTTTGACATTATTTTGAATGTTTTTTACCTTCAAATTAACTCCCCTCGAACCACCACTTGTAACCAACAACCACAAAAAAAAACACAACTACGGCCTACCTTACACTCCCCCCTACCTACATACCAATTTTCAGACCAAACAAAGCAACATAACCTCTTTAAAAGACCCACTAAAAATCCCCGACCACTCGCTAATCTGTCCAACCAGCCTTACTTTACACAAGAATAGACCCCACATAAGGCCACTTTTGACCATCGTGTTGATAACCCATGGAAAGCTTGTATTTCCGCCTTTCGAACGAGTAGAAGAATACCACAAACCGACATCGTTTGCTATCTCAAACATCGATTAAAAGTTACCTCATTGCAAAATGCTAAGTCCTTCAGCCAAAAAAATCGTGTTTGATAACAAAAAAATTATTAAAGGTTGTGTTTTACAAACTTTTTTTAAAAGGTGGTGTTTGGAAAAAAAAAAATTAGAGGTTGTGTTTGACAAAAAAACCCTAAATAAAATGGGTCATATAATTATAATTCACAACATATTGTAATTATAATTAACCACTCATTCTTATCTCAATTGTTTTACAAACAATAATCGATTTTAGTAATAAAGTATTTCAATTACTAAAAGAAATCTTATTTAATCAAATTACAATAAGATATAAATATTCTCTCTCACAAATTGAATTGTTCAATTTTAAGTAATTAATTAACTTGTATCGTCATACAATTAATCAATTTTACTGATAAGAGCATCATCCTTTAGGTGTGACCTTAAGGGATCAACTGACCACCACCGTCCTACGACAGTAACGTCAAACTCTAGCAAGCCAATCATTACCGATTAATGATGATCAATTGACTATATTATTTATCATCCCTTTCGTATTCTTAATATGAGATTTGATTATGATATTTAAATCATGTGATCGCACTATTGTTGAGGACACATACTCCAACACTCAAGACGCACGGGACGAGCGGATTGACACGGGACCAGCAAAAGGGATATGCTCATTTCCTTCAAGAGGAGCATTTCCTCAACTTTTCTTAAGGACTTAATAGTCATTTAAGCCCTTAGTAACCCTGATATTTGTACCTAATTTTTAGTATAAATACCTCTTTGTACTACCTAGATTAGCATCATCTCTTAATGACCCTTTTATGCTCTCTTAATCAAGGTTTAATCATCCTTTAATCTAGTAGTAATCTTGTAATCCACTCTTAATCATGTTTTAATACAATTCTCAATATTAATCTTTCCTTAATTTCTCTATTGTTCTTCATTTATTTTGGGTAATTAGAAGATTATTTGGGTTTATTTGGAGGATTGACAACCCTCCATCAATCATCAAGTACTTCTATTATTCTTAGCTTTATTATTTGGAATCATCTTCATAGGTATAATTCTTTCTTAATCTTATTTAATTATTGTTAATCACGTTCATTTATTCATCATGTTTTACCTTGCTAGTATGATTGACAACCTTGTTAGGATGTTGAACTTGATAATGAGTGAATAGTTTCCTTAACTAGGGTTAATGGGGAATTAGGGGAAACCAACATGGGGATTGATTCATGCTTAATCTAATATGTTTTCATAATTAATTTGCTTGCTTGTTGTGATTTCAACTTATGCACATGTTATGTTTAATGAAATGCGAGCCTATGAATCCTTGCATTTTTTTACCCATCACCTATCTTTTCAATGAGACTTGTAAGCTTATACACTAGCTCGAGTCTCATTAGACCATGCATATAGTTGAATAGGAAGGACTAAGTCGACTTGTAGGTGTTGTACAATGTAATCGATTCGGCTCCGGGACCCAAACCTTCTTAGGGATTGAAAGCGTATACACCAACTCGATCCCATCACAACAATAAGTGCTTGCATCTAGTAGAGAACATGTTTGTATGATCAACTCCCATGAATCCTCTATGAACCCATGACACCCTAGTGCTTTTAATCAATTGTTTACATCTCTTTTTAATCTTCTTGCTTGTTTTTATTAATTTACTTTTATATTGTTGATTAGTTTAGTTGATCTCCTATCTTAACCCAAATTGTGACACCCTAAGACACAACCATTTGCAATTGAAAATCCTACATCAATACCCGTCCCTTGGGATCCGACCTTTAGTTGCATCTTTGTTAAGAGTAGTTGTAAAGTTATAAATATTGTTTTGGTTGGTAGCTTTAGACTACGAGTTCTACTCCACACCAAAAATGGCGCCGTTACTTGTGCAAAAATTGAGATTTCATACTGCCTATGAATCCGAGCGTCCTCAGGTGAAGACGCTCGTCCCCAGCCAGATCTGCCCGTCTTGAGCAAAATCTTCGCGTCTCACCACGGATTGGAAATTCCAGAGTGCACTGACTATGAATCCGAGCGTCCTGAGCTCGATCCACTCGTCTCCTGAGGCACTGATCCGCTCGTCCCTAGTACGGCCCGCTCGTCTCCTTACCGTCCTGCTCCTCTATTTTTCGACAATTATAAACTCCTCCCTACCACACATTTCATGACATCTCATCCTTCCTTCCTCTATAAAACATAAAACACCCTCCTATATAACCCAAATCACAACAAAAGCACTAATTCACCTCTCTAAATTACAAACCTCCAAAACCTAGGGTTTCAAGAAGGTTCTCAATTACAAAGAATACCTTCATCTTCAACAAGCCAAGTTTCTAGATCCGCCTTTAAAATTAGATCAAGAAGGTCTCTCCCTAGAGAAAGAAGAAGACCAAGGGTAATTGGAAGCTCCTCAACATCTCACCTCAACACATTGAGGAGAGAGCATGAGAAAATAGTTGATCTCTCAAGACTTAATGAGTTCTCCAACATAGAATTCGTCAATGATGTGCGAAGGCTTGTCTTCCATTGTAACACCCCGGCCCAACCGGGTCGAGAGCGGTTACTTATGATAGCTCACCAGGCTGTGTACATGGCCCACAGATCAACACGGGTCCTTTACAGCGCATTTTGTCCTCACTCATGCGCATCCCGGAAACCTTCCCAGGAGGTCACCCATCCTAAGACTACTCCCAGTCAAGCACGCTTAACTTTGGAGTTCTTTCGCATAGATGACCATAAAAGAAAGTGCACTTTGTTGATATGAGTAGTACTTCCAATCCCTTTAAGCATTAGTCATTTAAGCCTACCACTGGACCTCTTCAATTACCGTGAGGTGTTACAGTCACCCCCACTTGAAGAACGCAACGTCCTCGTTGCGCCTGGGAGCATAACCGCTAACCCAGAATCCTCCCCCGCTAGGTGTGTGATCACAATGAAGCGTATAACCACTGCCTCCAGGAGCGTATAACAACTGCCTCCGATCACCACACGGTCGCAGGGTTGCTCTGATACCACTTGTAACACCTCGGCCCAACCGGGACGAGAGCGGTTACTTATGATAGCTCACCAGGCTGTGTACATAGCCCACAGATCAACACGGGTCCTTTACAGCGCATTTTGTCCTCACTCATGCGCATCCCGGAAACCTTCCTAGGAGGTCACCCATCCTAAGACTACTCTCAGTCAAGCACGCTGAACTTTGGAGTTCTTTCGCATGGATGACCATAAAAGAAAGTGCACTTTGTTGATATGAGTAGTACTTCCAATCCCTTTAAGCATGAGTCATTTAAGCCTACCACTGGACCTCTTCAATTACCGTGGGGTGTTACATCCATCGCCTCCTCGGTAAGAACATTCTACATACTAAGTTTATGTGCCATGATACTTTGAGGAAACTTGGCATCTATCATCAAACCGAGGCACTTTTTGACTTATTTAGTCTCTCATCTACGTTTCACATGCAAGAAGTCACTTATCGGAGTTTAGTTCTTGAATTCTTGAGCTTTCTAAATATTTCTACCTTGAACAAGACAATTTGTGTGAAGTTTAGACTAGAAAACACAACTCGAATGATGACTCTTTTAGAGTTTGCTAGTGTATTGGGTCTTGATGTATCACCTACCCGAACATTAAAGCCGCAGAATTATAGCGTAGCACCTCTATGGCGAGCCATGACGGATCGCGATTTCTCTTTCATTAAATAATGCTTGGCTTTTCACATTCAAAACCCCATTATTCGTCTTACTTATCGATTTATCGCCGGAACTCTCTTTGCCCGTCGTGATCCCGCAATAGTGAATGAACTCGATCTTCTTTTTATGGAGTCCTACCTCAAGATACAAGGGAGGAGCGGCTATCACTTTAACGCCCCCTAGTACTCCTTGAAAGATAGGCTATGTTACGGAATGGAGACGATGATGGTAAGATCCACATCGTCAATGGGGGATTGATAACAAAGCTTGCAAAATTCTTCAACCCCAATTTCAACCACAACAATGCCTATACACCTCTTCCGGGCAATACAAAGATTGATGAAATGTTGATTCTACGACAACACTATTGGATAGCCCTTGAAGGCTATGACAAAAGGATTAAGTGAATAACCAAAGGGAGCACCCCCATTGACCTTCCAATGGAAGTATTAACAAGGATTTCACTGCGGAGAGGTCCTCTCCAATACCATCTTATCTCATCCCAACTCAAGCAAATCAAGCTCCACCTCCAAAACAACCACAACAACACGAACCCCAAGGAAATGACAAAGAAAAAGTTGTTATACCACCGTACCTATTCCCATATCAACCGTATAACCATCCAAACCCCTTCATTCTCCCACGAGATGACTTTGTCACGGGTCTACTTCAAGACATGCATCAAAAGCAATATGAAGCTAGGGTTGACAATTACTTTGCTCTCTACCCACAATTCTAGCGATTGGCCCACCAAGGGCATATTAGTGAAGAGGCAATGCTTCCCTCTTGGGCACAAATGGATATCCTTTTTCCGAACTCGGAACACGCCAATGGTGGGACACATGGAGTAGGAGATGAAGGAGGGTCAATTGGCGGTGATACGGTGGAGGTTAATAGTGAGGGGGATGAGTTCATGTACTTTTATGAGAGTGATAAAGTGCAAGAACAAGAGGATATTGATCTTGGAGGGGACGATGAAAACTATTGAAGATCTTCATGAGTAAGGTGGAGCGGCATGAGGCACCCACCAAGGCCAAAGTAAAGTTTCTTTCCTTTTTCCCTCATTTTTCAAAACAAGAATTTCATGCTTTGTTAACTTGTTTTATAATTGATTGTTTCATTTTTGTGGCATCCTTGTAAAATTGAAGGACTACTATTCCACCTTGGCCACATCTAGGTGATGATAAATTTATTGTTCCAACTTGAAAAATCCAAAATGGCAAACTAGTTTCATGCCTTGCATACTTGTGCATAAACTTTCCCATTTTTGACACTAGAAATGGTGTCTCATTTTGTTTGGGGAAGTTCAAGCACAAGCATTGGGAGTCAGTCTAAATTGTGTTCTCCAACCAACAAATAAATTCATGCATCATATAGTGTAGTGTAGTTTGCATCACTTCTATATATGACATGTAGCTTGCATTTTAGTATAGAAATCATGCACTAAAATTTAGCTTGCATAATTTCCTATCGTTTTGGCATAAATCATTTACTTTTATGTTTTTATTTCATAAACATAAAAACCATAAAAAATTGAAAAATTGAAAAACCAAAAACATGTTCATTCCTTTATAGTGTAGAATTGGATATATTTTTTTTATATATTGTGTTTGTTTGTCCTTCTATCACATTGATCGACTACCACACATCCGAGACATGAGGATCATGAAGACCGCATGGTATGATCTTTCCAATCTCCTTTTTTCCTATCTATGTTAATGACTATGTGGCTTTATTTTGGTTGATGCGGTATACACCAATGTGATCTTAGGAATTGCATTTAGATTATATGGCATACTAGTTGGTAGAAACATTTGCATTAGGATGTATATATGTTAGTTGCATCATGGCATTTAGTTGCATTTTAGGAAATTTTTTATGAAAGCATCTATTTGGAAAGCTCGACAAGTGTATATAAGACCCTAGGATGTGTCATGCTAGTATCCTTTGACCCATGGATTAAGGCCTAGTCAAGAGTACCTTGTGGTCTGATAACTCCTTGGCTACCGTTTATTCTAAGGTGACCCTTGAAACCATGCAACCATCTACCACATTCTACCACATTTTGTCAACAAAAGGGAATGGGCATAAAAATTGTTCAATTTTGAGTTCAAGCAATGAAATGAAAGTCAAAATGTTTGCAATTGCATCAAAAGAAAATAGGAGAAACAAAATTAAAAACTCCTATGCTTCAAATATAAGCACCCTCACTACAAATGGGGTAGCTTTGAAAATGTTCAAAAGAAAATGCAAAAAGTTGAAAGTTACACATGAAACTCAAACCATATTGATCCCTTTTCCATCTAATCCACTTTTGTGCATGGTAAAGAGGGGACGACCCTTCTTCTTGTCTACGCAAGAAGGGGAATTCCGCGATCCTCCAGTTTTTCAAACACCATAGGGAGTCTACTCTTGACGAAAGCATTTAACAATTAAGGACAAAGGTACCCTAGCTTGTCACAACTTGGAGGTGATTTATTGGTATCCTTCTAGGCTTAGTAGTTTGAAGAAACCATATCTATGATGGAGTGTGTACTCTTAGATTGCTTCCCTTGTAGATAATTTCCGCCACTTAGATGAGGAAAGTAGCTATTCATTTTTGTAGATGCATCCATGACTTTTTTTGTGTGCTTTAATGCTTGGATGTATTGCCATTTTGGCAAGTCCCACCTTGCCTTGCAAGAAGGCATCCTACCTCATGGTTCTCTTGTTGTGAGTTGAAGGGGCGGAGTGAGACCCGTTAATTGTCTAACATCGGCTATATTAGTGGGTTATTTTAAATAAAGGTCCTAGTTTAAGTAACCTCTTTACTCGGGAAGAGCAAAGGTTCGGTTTGGGGATGTTTGATGTGACTCATATTTGAGTACATTTAGTCCCCGAATTAACCTTGTTCCTACGATTTATAGCACTTATTTGGGTCATTTTTTATCTTTAGTTTCTCATTTTGCATATTCTTCGAGGTTTTGTCCCCTTGGTAGGAAAGGAGTGCTAACCTTGCATATATGAGGCAAAATGGAGCTAAATTGATGGCATCTAGTCACCAAGCATCAAAGAGAAGACATTACTAGATGGCCTATGTAGATAATAAAGTGAAATGGCAATGATGAAAGGATCCTTGCATCCTCAACACGATCCTTGCGGATTGTTAAGGAGCAAAAAGAAGAGAAGCTGTCTGTCCCAGGATCCGAGCGGATTGTCTACAATCCGGGCGTCTCTGAGCAGCAAGATCCGAGCAGCAAGATCCGAGCGTCTCTGAGCAGCAAGACGAGCGTCCCACAGCAGCTCAATCCGAGCATCTCATCAGCGATCCGCTCGGATCACAAGGCAGTACCAACCGTGCCGCCGCTCAAGATGCACGGGACGAGCAGATTTACATGGGACCAGCAAAAGGGATATGCTCATTTCCTTCGAGAGTGTTTGAAATCTATATCTCAATACTTAACATATTCATATATGTGATGATTTAATTTAGTTATAAAATTAAATATTGATCTTATGCATGCAAACAACAAAAAGAATAAGGAAGAAATCATCATTCTTACATTGGTATTTCGGATCAAAAGGGCACAAGAGAGTTCTCCTACTCACTTGTTCTTGAGCTCTCCTAAAATGGACGAACAAAGGATTCAAGTATAGAATCCCTCCCAAGGAATAATACCCAAGATATTCTCTTAACAAAATTAATATTATTAATACTAGAACAATATTAATTTAAATAAAATGACCCAAAATATTTTTGGTCCTCTTGGAATTTCGGTCAAGAGGAGGAAGAAGAAGGAAGAAATATTTTTATCTCTCTAAAAAATATTTTGATGATGTTAGAATGAATAAAAATAATACACTCTTCATGTAGTATATTAGGTTTAATTATAGAGAAAAGGGGTGAGGGTACGTATTAGGAAGTTCCTTAATCGAACACCTGATCTCGCCCGCCTCGATAGTGCCCTCTACTAATGATTAGGGAAGTTGTTCATATTTGATATGTTGTCGATGTATGCAAGCGATGCAACAAACAATAGATTAATGCTAGCATGTGAAATTAGATTATGTCGGTTAACACGTGTTTAGCACTCAATTGGGTCGAAGTTGATGCTAGATTAATAACATGTGAAAACAAGTAAATAAATCATGCATAATAATTAAATTAATTACAATAATAATAATTAATACGATTACAAGGGTTTAATTGATTTACGTCAAAAGCACAATCGAAACGGAATTTCGGAAGGAGAAAATAAAAGAAAAGTAAAATTAGAACAAGAAGGTATGAATATATGTCTGATTAGAAGTGATAATATAATTAATAGTTGATTTAATTATTTAATTAGAAGCTACGTCAATGCGAGAAAGAGTTAAGAGACAGAAACCAACCCAGAACAGGCACAACATCAGCTGCGTCCCTTGGAAGAGGCGCAGCTCCTCCTGCGCATGTTCTTAAGTTGGACTCTGTCTGTGAAGTCAGAATCACGGATTGTTAATGTTCATTGGTAATATAAAGTCTATTATCGATATTAGACTCAAGTTGAAGTAATTTATCAGGTTACATGCATCCTAATATTGTCATAAAACAAATTGAAGGTGATAATTTACAGCGGTTTGATAGTTATGACGAACTCGTGTCGTATTTAACAAAGGAACAAACATTGAACTCGAAAACGAAGTTGAATTAAACAAATTGGAATTAAACAAAGGAAAATATATACAAAAGGTGAATTCCAGAGAATCGATATGACCGAACCAAACCTCTAAAATCCGTATTTGAAATAGAAGACAAAAACGCGCAAATATTGATTATAAGGGATTTAAGTCGATTAAACATCATAATTTGAAAGGGAATTAGTTAAAACATGTTTATGCTGAAACAAACAAAAGAAACGAAAGAAATAAGAGAAATAGAAAGTTGCAGAAGATCGAGGAAGAAGAAGAAGAGCAGGAGCAACGGTAGCCTCAGGAAAAGGCGCAGCATATACTGCGACTCTTCGAAGAGGCGCAGATGCTGCTGCGTTTCTTCTCGACGTCAGTCCTCCGCTGTTTTGTAAATACGGTTTTAAAAGATGGTTTTTAAGACGGTTTTGAGTGTGCTTTTGATATAAACCTTACATTCATGATACAAAATAAAGGTACAATAAATAAATTAGGTTTTTACACCCTTAGATTTACATGTTTGATGAAACGAGATTGAATAAGTTATCATTTAGTGATTGCTCGACTCGAATATGCGAACATGAAAGTGCCCTTGTTAAAGGATTTAAAACTTGATTAGATTGATTAGGTGGAGTTGGTCAAATTGGTCGGTCTATGCGATGTGACTGGGAGTTAGAATAATCTGAGATTACGTGGTCGATTGATCAAGCACGTAGGCGTCGAAAGCGAAGAGAGTGGTCTAGAATGCAAAGAGAGAAGAGAAGGGTGGACACTCCCGTACCAAATATGGAGGCCGAAGGTCTCTATTTATACTCACACATGAAGGAGTTTAGGTATGGCACGGATACGGAAACAAATCATGAAAAGATTCTGGAGAGCATGGAAAGAGGGCTGGGGAAGAGGCGCAGCAGCCACTGCGACTCTTGGAAGAGGCGTAGCACCTGCTGCGTTATTTCCCTAGAGGTTTCCTCCTCTGCAAGCAATATTTTCGCATTTTTTATGGAATTTCGGTAGTTATTCACTTCCTTATTCCGTGAAACACAATATGCGGAAGATAATTCCTTAAAGATATTAATTTAAATTAGAAATAATTATCCAGAGAATTCTAGAACATTCCAACTCGGCATTTTATACGGTTTATAGAAAACGAAGCGGTTTTTAACAGAGGCGCATTGTACACCGTATTCAGTGCATCCGGGTGGTGACAAGCTTTATAGGGATCTGAGGAAGACTTTTTGGTGGACCGGGATGAAAAGGGAGACAACTGAGTTTGTGGCTAGGTGTTTGATATGTCAGAGAGTTAAAGGGGAGCAGCGAAGACCACAAGGTAAGATTCAGTCTCTTGAGGTACCTGAGTGGATGTGGGAATCTATCTCCATGGATTTCATAGTGGGTTTACCTTGGAACCAGCAAGGTAATAACATGATATGGGTGATCGTTGAACGTTTGACTAAGTCAGCTCAATTTATTCCAATTAAAGATACATGGAGTAAGACGGAGTTGGCAAATAGCTACAGAAAGCATCTGGTGAAGTTACATGGGGTGCCAAAGGACATTGTGTCAGATCGGGATGCGAGGTTCATTTCTCGGTTTTGGCAAGAGTTGTAGAAGTTGACGGGAACTACCTTGAGGATAAGTACTGCGTTTCATCCTACAGTAGATGGACAGACAGAGAGAACTACCAAGACTTTGGAAGATATGTTGAGGGCTTGTGTGATGGAGTTTGGTGGTAGTTGGGAAGATAGGTTTGATTTGATCGAGTTATAATACAACAACAGCTACCATACGAGTATTGGGATGAGTCTATTTGAGGCTTTGTATGGGAAGAGATGTAGGAGTCCAATTTGCTTGAATGATAGTGCTGAGCTAGTGGTTTTAGGACTACAGATGGTACATGAGATGATAGAACAAGTGAAAGTGATTCGGCAAAAGATGAAAACGGCCCAGGATCGACAAAAGAGCTATGTGGACATACATCGTCGGGACATCGAGTTTCGGGTTTGGGATAAGGTTCTTTTGAAAGTGTCACCTATGCGTGGCGTTATGCTGTTTGGTAAGAAAGGGAAGTTATGCCAAAAGTTCATTGGTCCGTGTGAGATTTTTGGATCGTGTGGGAGATTTTGGATCGTGTTTCATGTGTCTCAGTTACGGAAATATGTGAGTTACCCTTCCAATGTGTTAGAGGTGTAGAACATCGAGTTGGATGAATCCTTGTCTTATCTAGTGGTGCCAAAACAGATTCTTGATCACAATGTTCGCAAAACTAGATATGGGGAAATAGTGTTGCTAATGGTTTTATGGTCTAATCACAATGTTGAGGAAGCAACTTGGGAGGCGGAAGAAGTTATGAAGGAGCTGTATCCGGCTCTTTTTGATTTGGTATCTGTGGTTACAAGGACGTAACCATGTTTCCATTAGGGGGGTAGTAGATGATCGCATAAGGTTTTGGTATGGTTTAATGTTGGTTTGGCAAAGTTAGTGGTAGTTTTGAGTCGGTATGAGTTATGGTTAGGTTTTGTCTTTGAGGTTTTTTTTTATCGTTCTGTCATAGTTGAGTTTGTAAGTTTGTTTGTTTTTGAGTATGAGTTTAAACTTCGGGGATGAAGTTCATTTTTAAGGAGGGAAGACTGTAATGCTACGGCTTTGTGAGCTGTTGGGCACTCTATCGAGTAAGGCTTACCGTGTCGAGTAAGTGAGTTTTGCATTCTGGACAGTGTTCTGTCTGTCAGGTACTCGATCGAGTAGGGGTAACTCGATCGAGAAGGGGCTACTCGATCGAGCACCTCAGTTACTTGATCGAGTACGTTGGTTCTTACGGGTTTTTGGTCGGGTTTTGATAGCAACGCGAGAATGATATATAAAGTACTTTCACCGGGTACTTTTACCTTTATTTTTATTCTAAACATTTTACAAAGAGAAAACAAGTTACGTTGAATCCTCTCTCACATTGCTATCAAATCCAAAGGGGCTAGAGTCGTCGGATTGCAGAGTTCTTTACCTCCTTGAGACCGTCGTATTTTGTGTAATGTCCTAGTACAATTTTTATGTTGATTCATTAACTTTAGTTTAAACCCCAATTGGGTGATTTTGGGATTTTGGGAGTATTATTGGTATTAGATTGTGATTGTATGATTATGTGTCGGTAGGAGGTGATTTCCTAGAGGAGCGCTTTTGATCTGCTATTGTGTCGATTTGTGGTGATTGCATTCTAGGTAGGGTTTTCTACGTAGTTATTGTATACATGTTTATGAGATTGTTGTTTGTTGTTGGCATTTGATTATATCGTAATTGATTTGGTGTTGTTGATGTGGTTATTGGTTGTTGTTGTTTGTCTGTAGTTCGCGAGGTGCGCCCTCGGTTGAGTGGAGTCATTTGCGCGAGTGGCTTCATTCCCTTGATTCCCCCCTTGTGAACCCGCGACAAGAGGGGATGTGCACATTAAGATACATGGGTTTTCGCTCGGTAATAATGAGCGGGGCTTAGGTAGGAATGGATGAGGTCCCTCACTGGCGGAGTGGATTACTATTTGCAACTAGTAATCGCGAGCCTAGACCTTCGAGGCTAGCCAGGTGATTGGTGATTTGACGGTGTTGGAGAATTATGTTTGCGTATTGTGTTGTATTGTCTTATAATTTGTATGCAGTAACTGACCCCGTTTAATTGTTTAAAAAAATGTGGTGATCCATTCGAGGATGGTGAGCAGTTATTGAGCATGTATGACTTGGATGCGCGAGGGTTAGCTCGGGATGAGTCACCAGGAGTCAGCTAGTAGTATTCCACTATTGTGTCGAGACATTTTCATTTATTCAGGTTGTTTTTGGTTTGAAACACTTGTATCGTATTTTATCAGTTTGGTTTTATATGTAATCACTTTAACTATTTACTTAAAGTACGTTCTTTGATGGTCTATTTGATATACCTTACCTCGCGCAACCGAGATGGTAGCGTTCTCATACATTAGGTGGTCTTGGTATGGCACCTTGATGTATGGGGGTGTTACACACAAGTAGTGATCATAAAATTGAAATTTTTGACATGGTTTTGTTAGGTTCATATACCTATTATTAGACTCCTCTAATAGTGAACTAATTAACTTGTTAATTATATGTTCTTTAGATCTAGTGCATGCATAACAAAATGAAGGATTTATAAGAAAAACAATGTTCCTTACATTGTTATGTATTTCGAAAATATGGGCACAAGTAAGGTCATCTTCCTTCACTTGTTCTTGAGCTAAATATGATGGATGATCCTCCTAAGACTCCAAGTATAGAAGCCATTCCAATAAATTGCACCCAAGATTAATCCCAAAAATTCCTACTAATATTAACTCGATATATAGTAGAAATATTTCCTTAATAATACTAATGTTCTTGCATTACTACGTCTAGTAATATATGATTAGTGTATTAGTATTTTTAGAGAGTTTTGTTGCTTTGCATGTGAGGAAAGTAGAGAGAAAAACAAAAGCAAGTCAAGGAAAAATTGAGCAAAAATGCTCTAAATGGTGAGCCAAAAACCGGTGGCTTTATCACCATGTAGGAATCTTTGCTTTTTGTTTTTTACTCTTTGTTTAGTGTAGGTAGAGTGTAGGAAGCCTAGGTGTAAGATGTAGTATGTAAAGGTGAAGGAAATGTAGATTCATATACATGTTAACATACTCTTATATGTCTAAATAAATTTGTCATAAAATTAAAACGGATCTTATGCAAGCAAACAATAATATAAATAGAGGAGAAATCATGTCCTTACAAAATGGATTTCGGCTATTAGGGCACAAGAGAGATCACCTATCTCTTCTTGTTCTTGAGCTATTCCAATGGAAGAACAAAGATCTAAGTGTAAGATCTCTCCCTATGCTTTATACCCAAGGCTTCTCTTAATTATAATTAATATTACAAATACTAGTTATAATATTAATCAATGGTAGAAAAATGGAACCAAAAATATTTATAAACTCTTATATTATTTTCGGTTTTTAGAGAGATGATGAGGAGGATTTTATTCTCTCTAAAACTTGTATTTTGGATGAGTGAAGATGGAATGAATACACACTAAAACATTTTAGTGTTATTAGGTAAAATTATAAGAAAAACAATGATCACATTTTGCTTCCCAAAACCGTGTAAGAGGAGCTTTAGGGTGAGCCAATGCATGGAGAAATTGTTCTTCACAAGGAACAATAGGCTTGCATGGCTAGGTTGCTTTTTAATCATTGTGTTTTCCACTAATCACAAACAACTTATAATTAGCTAAACACCTTCTAATTTTTCGGCCCTTTACATAATATGGTGTCCATATTATTTTTGTCAATTGTCTATATGTTACATGTCACATGTCACATATATTTGTTATGTAATTTTTAACTTATTAAAAATCAACGTATTAATAAAAATACGTCACATACAAAATCGACTTTAGTAATATCATAATTACTAGTACCAAAATATTTTACCAATTATAAATCACAACTGATTGCATTTATAACAATTCATTCAATTTAATTGCTACATTAAACAATTATTTCATCCGAGTAATGATACAATTCAATTACTCAGACCGTACCTTATTTAATCACATTTCAATATGATACGTAAATTTTACTTCCAAAATCGTCCGTCAATTTTCAAGTAATTTAATTAACTCGTAACATTATACGATTAATTAAATAATTAATTAAGAGTATTGCCCTTTAGGTATGACCTAGGGGGTCAACTGATCACCACCGTCACACGACAGTAATGTCAAACTCTAGTCACCAATCATTACCGATATATGTTGACCGATTGACAAAAACAAAATTACTTCCCAATTGTATTCATTTTAATGAGACTTAAACATGTGATCATCATGATCAACAGTCGTGATCGCATTATTGTCGGAGGACACATATTCCAACAATCTCCCACTTGTCCTCGACAAGTGTGCGTCACCAATTCTCTTGTCCTATTACTATCTCCCACTCAATGCAAGGTGTCTTTCAGGTCGTACTTGCAAGTGATCATATCGAGTGGGTTTCCTCGATCCGGAGAATAACGATTGACCGGATTTATCCACTCTGGATGCCATCCGAGCGTGGCCACGCATTTCCAATTCATTACTCCTCGAGTGGCCCCGAGATATTGTTATAACCCCGACTAGGGGTGGACAATTCCTATCGCACTCATTCCCTTCGACTAGCCACACCATCATAACCCAAAATATGCCCATTTGACCCCATTTACGAAGGTCGTAGTAACACAAATCAAAGTTAATCTGAAACTGTGCCATCTTAGGAGAATAGTCTTTAGTCAAAAGAATCGACTCATTTGAATACTATAGTAGCTCTCGCCACGACCAGGCTATATAAATTTGCAGAACTCTATAAGCGGTCATAAGGCCCGACAAAATGTTCCTAACATCTGCCTATGTGATCGACTAGTCATCTCACATGACTCTATGGCACTTGAACTTGCCATCAATCGCCTCACACTCTAGTCACTTCGAGACGTCACCTCATATAAGTAACTATGGGCAAAAACAATGTTAATCCATGTTCACTTTAACGGGGTTCAATTGTCTCTACAACCCGTTTGGATATAACAATGTACAGGGTGAGTTAAGAATAACTCATACGACAAATGTCGACATCACACTCGGGTAGTCAATATCATATTGCAACCTTGTGATGTTTATCATAAGTGTAAACACTTATTGATTGCAATAGAAGTTTAACATCCCATGTGTCCATGTGTTCAAACTTCTTACACTTGCATTTTCCTTCACATTCATGTTCTCTCTCATAGCATGAATCTTACCAAGTACACATCAAGGTTCTCGACCTTGGTTTTGGTTCTTTAACTTGAAAGAACTTTCTTATCGATCATCTCATAACGAACGAATTTGCGATGAATAATACAACTTGTACTGATCAAGTGTTCCATCCACACACAATGCACTAGGTATATGTTTTGTAGAATCTTGTAACAATTTACAAGATTATTCTGCTTAGCACTTCTCACAAGTCCTAGCTTTACTAGGAAAGATTGTTTTTGAATAACCTCTTATTCAACCAAGCATCTTTCCAAAGCTTCTCATTTCTCTTTCTAGCTCGAAAGTTTTAGGATTCTCATAAATCCTTACCTGTGTTCGGATTTCATATATATGTGCAACCTATTGTCACATAATCGAGTATTCCGTCAAACACCGAAATCGCTCATCGGATTCTACTCGAGAATTCATGACGTTTCTATTATGGCTCACCAACCAATCATCATGCTCTTATGCATATGATTCAAAATTGGACATGTACATGATTATTCTAATGGCGGAAACATTAGTTACTAATAATCATGAGATCAACCGTTCTCAGGTTCAATGAACTACCATGACTGCTAATGGTAATCCCATTTTTCATTCATATGAATAACCTATGTAAATGTTGATACGATGTGTATCTCTTTAATACTAATCCAACATCTCATGATGTAATTGGATTCATCATTGTCCATTTTCATCCAGAATTGAAAACTCAAAAGCTTCTTTATGAAAGAAGGTATTAGCTCGTCATTCTTTAATGAGTAATGAGTTTTATACATTCAAGGATGATAGCTCCCACTAAATTCTATGTCCTCACATGAGAATTTCCTAACTCCCACTCAATTCTACATATTTCGAAATTGACTTCATAATCGAAATTTGTCAAGAATATAAATATAAATTGCTTTGCCAGGTTACCAGGATAAAACCATATATGTTCCCATCATATCCTTTCAAAATGCCTATTTTGAAGTGGTCTTATCTCAACCTTACGGAAAGAGATTTTAAATCTCTAACACACTCATGTCATAATGATGTGTAGCAATGTCAATATTCAAATACAAATAATATTTAGAATACGTCCTTCGCAAATACCCTTTTGGAAGGAGATTTAACCATTTCATAGGGAGGTTAAGCAATGACATTTGTATGGTTAAAACGTTGGCTATAGGAGATATCGGAATATCAAACTTTGCAACTTGATTTTGATCATAACTAGTATGTTACTTTGATTCATTTAGGCTCTTAAGTAAAAACTCATGATTGAAACTATTAGGTCAAAATGTTTCATAAACTTAGTCAAAAACTTGTTGAGACTTTACATTAGTCATTTTTTTCTTCCAAAACCTTCTTTTGGTCTCCTCGTGTAGTTATCTTGAGAATATACTCTTATGATTACTACCATAGATCTCATCTATTCGGCATACTATGTAAATAGATATACCTTTATTCAAATCATTCTCTCTTGCGTAGATCTTCATTTACACAAGTACACAATTTTATCTTGCCTTGTGTGTTGTGTCCTTATTTTTCTCCCACTCTATCTTTAGAATGAATACACTAAACATTCAAAGATAGCATATGAGACACAAATTAATGATGTTGAAGTATAAGGAGAACTATCTCATAGATAAACTAATAGTTATTGATTTCATATGTGTACTTGGTGATTGACATACCTTTAAGAGAGTTCATAGACTCAAAATCACTTTATAAATGATCATACACAAGCCTTAAGCATGTGGACATATAATGAAACCCGTCATTATAATTGTCTATTGGATCACTTTTAAGTGAATTATCTTATGTTTCAAAACGCAAGCATTTAAGGATGAAATTTTAGAACATAAGGATAAATGATAAAACGGGTGACTTGGGTTGCAAACCAAGTCACCATCATCCAAAATACAAACCATTATCCAAAATACCTTTCCATGTCGAACACGGAAACTTAAAGTTCTAAAATTCAAAACATAACTTAAAATAAGACAATGAAAAACAAAGCTCCATAAAAGCTATCCTTAGCTTCTCCATGGTATCTCATGCTTGTTTTTCTTTTCCCTTGTCTTTGCTTGGTGGAGGCCCTATTTACAATAAAAAGGAGATACATTATCACAACTTTGCATCATATTACCATAGTTGAATTTGAAACATAAAAGAAGGATAGTCATTTACCTACTGGAGTAATTCTTCCAGCTTTGATATCACCAAGGTATTTGGAACAATTTCTTTTCCAATGCCCCATGCCATTACAATAATGGCACTTATCAAGAGGACCCTTCTTGACTTTGGAGGTGCTAGCTTCACAAGACTTAGCTTTGGTGAATGTGGGAGCTTGCTTCTTGCCCTTTCTCCCATTCTTCTTGAACTTCCCCTTACTCTTTGTGCTTATATTGAGCACATCCTTGGGAGGGTTCACATTTAACCCCATGTCCCTCTCGGCTTGCACAAGTAACTTGTGCAACTCCTCAAGAGACACGTCCTTGTCTTGCATGTTGAAATTCACCCGGAATTGCACATATGCCTTGACTTTGGACAAGGAGTGTAGAATCCTATCTACGATGAGTTCTTTGGGGATTTCAACCTTTTGAATTTTCAAGGTCTCGACAAGCTCCATGAGTTTGAGCACATGAGGGCGGCCGCCTCATATTGGACGATCCGCGGGGTTTGTGAAAACATGGTCACAAGTTTGGAGTAAATCTCATTAGCATTGCCCATTTTGAAGGCTCTCCTTTGGAGTTCCGCCTCCATCGCAAATATTAAGATATTTTTCATTGCGGCGGACTCCTTTTGGTAAGTCTCATAGGCTTCCCTCGTGGCCGCGGTGGACCTAGTGGAGGGTTCGGGTGGAGAGGCCTCGGTAAGGTAACGAAGCTTGTCGTCACCTTCGGCGGCTAATTTGAGTTGGGCATCCCACTCGGAGAAATTTGACCCATTCTTTTCAAGTTTACATCGATCCATAAAGGATCGGAGCCAAGATGAAGTAGCGAGTGGTGTAGCATTAGGAGTTGGTGTTGATGTTGCCATTTGTTATGAAAAAGAAGTGGTCTACAAAACAAAATATAAGGAGTAAAACAATTGTCGTTTTAATTATACTCGTAAAAATGTATGATTTAAACAAGTTTTACGCATTTTTCTAGTGACCTCTACCCAACTAGATAAATGATTCCAAGACCCAAATTCATATCGACTTAGGCACGGTGGGGCCGATACATCCTTCATCAATATAACTCGGTGGATTAACGTTTAATCGATTCTACTTTTAGAACTCTTGGTCGATAATATTACATTAACTATTATCTATAGCCCAAAACACATCGACAAGGGCACGGTGGGGCCGATACATCCCTTATCAAATACTTTTGTTGAGTTCAATCCAAATTTCGAATAAATGTGTCCATGATCCAAACCCACATTAACTTGGGCACGGTGGGGCCGATACATCCCTCATCAACATGAATTCGGTGGATTAACATTCATCACCCACTTCCCCTACGTAACAAGGTTTGTACCCCGGTGGGGCCGAGCGCACTCCCTCGCGAAATAGGTTTTCATGGTTTCTACTATTTGGTAAGGCTATGTCTCAATTGATAGTTTTAGCGAGAGGTCATGTCAATTTATTATCTATCACGTTTTAAGTGAACTAAAGCGGTGAACTACGATAATTTTAATTGACACGGTCGATAAACTCGATAAAAGAAGACAATGCAAGTTTTAGTTATGGCGATTTAGCGATGCATGTGACATAAAATAAAATGCAAGCATAAAATAAATAAATCCTAGTATGGCCTTTCCTAAAATAGAAAAACTATTAATCTATTACATATTCGGAAACCAACTCCATTGGTCCCTTGAGCTTCGGTTGTGGCACGCATCTCGAGATAACACCGTCTTTATGTATCGCCATTCTTGAAGTAATCCGTCTTTAGGAACTCCGGAATGAATAAAATTACATAATAAATTACATAATTTCCTATTATACATTTGTAACTAAAATAAAATAAATCTATTAAATTACAAAACGGTGATACGAGATCACAATAAAAATTACAACCGAATCGATATTCCCATACATTTCGGGAAATACCAATTAAAATCTAAGGCCATACTAAGTAAAATACATAATTCAAAAATTACATAAATTAAAATTATGACAATCATAAAGAAAAATGCAGCATTATAATATGTATGAACATGCTCAATTTTTATGCTAAATCGCCTTTAATTAGCCAATATCGTATATTACTCGGTTTTTACGGATTTGCGTGATTTCAACATTTTATAATCACAAAAATGCATAAACTCATATTTATGCATAAGTTAATTACCCTAACCTCTTAGGACTCAAAATATAGTCTCCACTAGTAATTTGACCATAATTAACTTTTATTTACAAAATTGTTCATAAAGGACTAAAAATACAAAAATAAGCTATTAAACTTCAAATAAATCCAAAAATTTCAAATAAATTCAAAATTCAAAATTTAAATTCATGAACATTCTGGAAAAAATCCATGACACTCATAATGTTCAAAATCTTAGGTTAAAAATTTCGAAAAATTTTCCGGAAAAACAATGTTGCGGTTTATCGATATTTAATAAAATAATCATAAAAACATGGAAAAATTATTTTCATTAACTTTTCAATTTTAGATCTGAAAAACACAATAAAATGCAACATTAGACGTTTTTCCTAAGTCATAGATTATGTTTTATTAATTTTACACTAATAATGTCACTATTTATGCTAATTTTTCTTCAAAAATTCATAAATCATGCTAAAAGACTTCTTTATAGCCAATTATTTTACACACATTTTGTAAAATTGCATGTGACAACATATTAATTTTCTATGACCAGATTCGAAATTTAACTCATATTAACCTATTTTTCTCTTAAATCCGAATTTAATAATGAAAAATTCATTTTTCGAGCATAACAAGTCCAAAAATTATGAAAATTTGCAGGTTATCTCAAAATAATATATGTAACAACATATCCAAAAACCAAGTGAAAATTCGAAGTATAGCTATTTTTAGACCAAAAATGACATTTTTACTCATAAAATCACATTTAAATGCCATTATTGTAAAATATGAACAATAAAAATCCGAAAAATTAACCAAAATATCCTAAAACACTTTAGGACCAGAAATATTAACATGCATGTAATAATTTCGTGATATATCATAATAACACAAATTTTACAAGTTTTATTTGTTATTCATATAACTCGGAAAAACTTTTAACCAATTTGCATGCAAACAACCGTGGCTCTTGATACCGATTGAAGGAAATGTAGATTCATATACATGTTAACATACTCTTATATGTCTAAATAAATTTGTCATAAAATTAAAACGGATCTTATGCAAGCAAACAATAATATAAATAGAGGAGAAATCATGTCCTTACAAAATGGATTTCGGCTATTAGGGCACAAGAGAGATCACCTATCTCTTCTTGTTCTCGAGCTATTCCAATGGAAGAACAAAGATCTAAGTGTAAGATCTCTCCCTATGCTTTATACCCAAGGCTTCTCTTAATTATAATTAATATTACAAATACTAGTTATAATATTAATCAATGGTAGAAAAATGGAACCAAAAATATTTATAAACTCTTATATTATTTTCGGTTTTTAGAGAGATGATGAGGAGGATTTTATTCTCTCTAAAACTTGTATTTTGGATGAGTGAAGATGGAATGAATACACACTAAAACATTTTAGTGTTATTAGGTAAAATTATAAGAAAAACAATGATCACATTTTGCTTCCCAAAACCGTGTAAGAGGAGCTTTAGGGTGAGCCAATGCATGGAGAAATTGTTCTTCACAAGGAACAATAGGCTTGCATGGCTAGGTTGCTTTTTAATCATTGTGTTTTCCACTAATCACAAACAACTTATAATTAGCTAAACACCTTCTAATTTTTCGGCCCTTTACATAATATGGTGTCCATATTATTTTTGTCAATTGTCTATATGTTACATGTCACATGTCACATATATTTGTTATGTAATTTTTAACTTATTAAAAATCAACGTATTAATAAAAATACGTCACATACAAAATCGACTTTAGTAATATCATAATTACTAGTACCAAAATATTTTACCAATTATAAATCACGACTGATTGCATTTATAACAATTCATTCAATTTAATTGCTACATTAAACAATTATTTCATCCGAGTAATGATACAATTCAATTACTCAGACCGTACCTTATTTAATCACATTTCAATATGATACGTAAATTTTACTTCCAAAATCGTCCGTCAATTTTTAAGTAATTTAATTAACTCGTAACATTATACGATTAATTAAATAATTAATTAAGAGTATTGCCCTTTAGGTATGACCTAGGGGGTCAACTGATCACCACCGTCACACGACAGTAATGTCAAACTCTAGTCAGCCAATCATTACCGATATATGTTGACCAGTTGACAGTAACAAAATTACTTCCCACTTGTATTCATTTTAATGAGACTTAAACATGTGATCATCATGATCAACAGTCGTGATCGCATTATTGTCGGAGGACACATATTCCAACAAAAGGCTAGTGTGATATGTCACAATCACACAATAGCCAACATCAACATAAGACAAAAGAGCATCTATTGTGCTCTTGTAACTTTAAATAACTAATTACCTCTATCTCAAAACTTCTATTAATGCCTCAACCAATTTAGTAATATAACACTTAATTACTAAATTTAATCTTATTTAATCACATTAAAATAAGACGCAAAATTGCACTCCCATAATTAAGGAATTAATTAATTCGTATCGCATACAATTAATTAAATATCTATTTGGGCCTCATCCTATAGGTGTGACCTAAAGGGATCAATCGACCAAAGACCGTCACACGACAGTAATGTCAAACTCTAGTTAGCCAATCATTACCGATTAATGACGGTCAGTCGACTGTATAAAGAATCATCCCTCAGGTATTCTTAGTATGAGATTTAATTATGATATTTAAATCATGTGATCGCACTATTGTTGAGGACACATTTCCCAACAATCTCCCACTTGTCCTCGACAAGTGTGCGTCACCAATTCTCTTGTCCTATTACAATCTCCCACTCAATGCAAGGTGTCTTGCAGGTCGTACTTTCGTTTGATCATATCTTGAGTGGTTTTCTCTATCTGGAGATTAACTGTCTGACCGGAATTATCCATCATAGATACCTTCCGAGTGTGGCCACGCATTTCCAGTTAACTACTCCTCGAGTGGCCTTGAGATTTCTAACAACCCTGACAAGGGGTGGACAATTTCTATCGCCCTATTCCCTTCGTTCAGCCACAGTCCATCATAACCCAAAATATACCCAGTTTGACCTCATTTACGAAATCGTAGAGTATAAATCAAAGCTAATCAGAAGTTGTGCTAATTTGGGCGAATAGTCTCTAGTCAAAAGAATTGACTCATAAGAATACTATAGTAGCTCTTGCCACGACCAGGCTTTATGAATTACCAGAACTCTATAAGCGGTCACTGCCCGACAGATTGTCCCATACAGTCTGCCTATGTGATCGACTAGTCATCCTATATGACTCTATGGCACTTGAACTTGCCATCAATCGCATCACACTCTAGTCACTTGGAGACGTCACTTCATATAAGTAACTAGGAGCGAATACCATGTCAATCCAGTTCACTTTAATGGGGTTCAATTCGTCTCTACAACCCATTCGGATACGACAAGGTAGCGGGTGAGTTTAATAAAACTCAAACGATAAATGTGATTATCACATAAGAATAGTCAATACTATATTACTACTTCATATTCTATAATCTTTAGTGTATTAATAACACTAGTTAAAGTGCAATACAAGCTTGGCAAGTGGATATACCCGATATCCATATATTCCAACTTTATTAATTGCTATTTCCTTCCATTCAATGTCATCTCTAATGAAATGAATTCATTTCTAAGTATTTGTCTAGACTTATTGCTAGACTTGGGCTCTTTAACTTGAAAGATGCTCCCACTGTTATCGCATAACTTGTGATAAAGTCATTTGCAGAGGGATTCACCCTTAATCCCTACGTTGACTATTTTATCGCAACTTACTTAGATTCCTTTTGAAGATATTTGCAATGCGCGAAACTAAAACACCTTTCTTAGTCTCTTACTCCTTAGTCAACAAGTCACCCTAGGATTTCAACAAATCCCTTATAGTTTGGAAACTAAAGTTTGTGCAACCCTTCAACACTTAATTTAGTTTATCATCCAAACATGTGAATGAATCCTTAACTCTTCTCAAGAATTTCAAGGATGTTCTTTAAGGCTCTCACAAGCCATATCATAGGAATTATCTTGTTATTGACTTATAATGCCCTAGGCATATTTTTCATCACAGCACGTGCGTCTGTTGGCATACGTAATCGTTCTAATGGCGGAAACATTAGCAATCGATTTCATAACAATTTAATGGGTTCAGTGAACGACTATTATTCCATCATAGTAATTCCACTTTCATCATCATGAATAAGCAATTAAACCTTGTTGATGTTAAACAGATACGAAAGATCTTATCCTCATAAGACTCTCAACTCTATGCCAATATACTCTCACATAGATTCGGTAATCTAAAGTATATTGCACCTTTTTCCAGTCTCCCAATCACTCTTGCCAGAAGAGAGCATTGGTACATTATTCTAAATAATTAATATGTTATCAACATATAAGACATGGAAAAACAATTCTAGCCCCACTTAACTTAATGTATATCATGATTCTTCAATCATGTGAATGAAACAATTCACTATAATCACATGAACGAAAAGTATAATCCTTTAATGCTTGTTTAAGACCACTCTGGGATCACTTAAGAAAGCTATGCATTATATGTTAGGATTGTTAGATCTTCATCTAAGATTTTGTGTTTCAAACACTTCCTTCTCTAAATTCCCATTTTAGAAAAGCGAATTTTTATTTGCCATTTATCAATGAAATGCGGCAATACCTAACACAATTTATCTTGATCAATATCTTCATGTAAATCTTATGCATTTGAGTACTCTAGAGCTCTTTTTACTTTTGAGGAGACCCGCGCCTTAAAGTAAATCTACTCATGAGCAACAATTTTCGGATTGTAATGCTTCGGCTCGTATGTAACAAGGTCATGATACTATCACTTTCACAAAGTAATATTTTAACAATAAGACATGTGCGATAAACTCCCACTGAACTATGCTCTCATACTATCTTCATAGATAATAGTTCAATACCAACTCCCACTCTATAATTCAATTACTTTCACAAAGTAATATTTCAACTATAAGAGAGGTTTGTGACGATTCAATCTACTCCCACTCTATCTCTCAGAAATATATCAATATTCATGAGAGATAGCTTTGTGAGTCACAAACATATATATTTAACGGAGTATTAGGAGTTTACTTAGACTATGTATTAGCATTCAAAAGGCCATTCTAACATGGCAGCTTGATAATATACGAGTCTTATCCATGTCATCTGTTTAATAGTCTCTATATTCTATGTATTTCATGGTTGACCATCCGTTTAGAATTACCCGTCCATTTTGGATTGCAAATTCCCAAAATTGAGTTCATCAACTCAAACCGACTCATATTAGATTGATCTATGGGTAGTGACACTAGGTCATAATCCATCTTTAATAAATCAAATTTATTACTTAGATCTTTGCCACTACGATTGGGTCGTAATGCGTAGAACTTTATTCAATTGGTTCTCTACGTCATTTTAGAAATTTCTCCAATCTCTCAAATGCTTCACCTTTTATTTCATTAAGTAAATATACCCTTATCTACTTGAATCATTGGTAAAAGTGACGAAGTAGTCATAAATTCCCCTTGCGGTGATGCTCATTAGAACATATACATCGGCATGTATTAGTCTCAACAAATCACTTGCTTGTGTCTCTTTACCAAAAAAGGAAGTACAAATTATATTGTAAAGGAGACAAGATGCGCATATTTCATATGATTAAAAATAAAATGGTCCAATAATTCTAGTCGACACTAGCGTTTAATGCGTTTCTCATTTACGTAACCTAATTGAAAAAATCAAATGTACAAATCATTTGGATTACTAGTTATGAGTCTTTTTGGTGCGTATTATGTAGATATCTTTACATGAGTTGGAACTGTCTAAAACTTGTGTATCATAAAGATAAGTGACATGGCTCACATCCATGTCTATTTTCAATAAAATACAACAATTGTCTTTGATGACAAAATATAAATCCTTTCATATCTCACATAGAAATGGAAATAATGTTTTAGACTAAGTGGGTACATAATAATAATTATGTAAATTATAACTCAAAGCTATTAGCAAAAACAAGTACATAAGTCCCTCTTGAAGTGGCGGCTACCTGAGCTCCATTTCATTGTCGGAGATTCATATCACTCTTGTTTAGCTTTTCCACATTTCCAAGTCCCACTTGGAGTAACAAGTCCAACTTTGATATCTTCTAAATACTTGGGGCAATTTCGGTTCCAATGGCCCATGACATTAGAATAATGACATTCATGGTAGGATGGAGCACCCTTCTTGGTTTTGTGGTAGTCTCACTATCAACTTCCAATTCACAATCGGATTTGGGTTTCTCACTCATCTTTGCCTTTCCTTTCTTAATACCAATACTCCTTTCATTTGCAAGGACACTCTTGCTAGAACTCCCACTTAATTTGATATTTCTCCTTGTTTCAGCAAACAAGGATATCTTGGAACACTACAGGAAAAACGCGGGAAACTGACGGAAAAATAAAGCCTATACTGACGGCTTTTCCGTCGGTATTTCCCTTTCCTGACGGAAATTCCGTCGATAACCGGGGAAGTCGACTTATTTCGTCGGTAAAATACATCTTGTGGGAATTTCCGTCGATCTTACAAAAAGCGACGGGCGTGACGGAAAATCCGTCTTTATTTATAGGTCAATAGTGACGGCATTTCCGTCAGTGTTTAGCATTACTGTCAGAAATTCCGTCAGTTGTGTCTGACACGTGGCATTCCACGTAAATTTACGAAATCAAAATAACGAAGTGCGACGGAATTTCCGTCGGTTTTTTGGTTTCTTGTGGAAATTCCGTCGGTTTGTGGGAACACGTGGCGGTTTCTAGTTAAATCGGAAAATGGGGAGGAAACGCGATGACGGAAATTCCGTCGGTTTTTTAATATTCTTGCGGAATTTCCGTCGGTAGTATTAAATAACGGACCCGGAAAGCGGCGACTGCTTTGCCCGACCACGATCGTTTTTGCATCGTTTCAAATCTGACTGCTTTGCCACCACGATGCCTATTTGCATCGTTTCCAATATAAACAAAACACTGCAAAACACATCCAATCGTCGGCCGCAGAGCGGAATCCATTTCACGTCGACCGCTAATGCGGGAATCAATACACAACAAAAGAGAAGGGGACGCAAATTGTTTTATATAAAAACGTAGTCAAATTTGTACATTGTCTTACAAATTAAACATAGTCAAATTTGTACATTGTCTTACAAATTTGTACTATGTTTTTATGTAAAACAATTTGCGTCCCCTTCTCTTTTGTTGTGTATTGATTCCCGCATTAGCGGTCGACGTGAAAATGGATTCCCGCTTGCCGGTCGACGATTGGATGTGTTTTAAGGTTTTGTTTATATTGGAAACGATGCAAATAGGCATCGTGGTCGGGCAAAGCAGTCGATTTGAAACGATGCAAAAACGATCGTGGGCCGGGCAGCAGTCGCCGCTTTCCTGGTTCATTATTTAATACTACCGACGGAAATTCCGTCGAATATTAAAAAACCGACGGAATTTCCGTCACATCGCTTTCCTCCCATTTTCCAGATTTAACTAGAAACTGCCACGTGTCCCACAAACTGACGGAATTTCCGTCAGTAAACCAAAAAAACTGACGGAAATTCCGTCAGTATCCCCTGTTATTTTGATTTCAGAAATTTACGTGGAATGCCACGTGTCAGACACAACTGACGGAATTTCCGTCAGTAATGCTAAACACTGACGGAAATGCCGTCACTATTGACCTATAAATAAAGACGGATTTTCCGTCACAGTTCCGTCAGTTTTTTGTAAGACTGACGGAAATTCCGTCAAGATGTATTTTACATCGACGAAATAAGTCGACCCTCGTTACTGACGGAATTTCCGTCAGGAAAGGGAAATACCGACGGAAAAGCCGTCAGTATAGGCTTTATTTTTCCGTCAGTTTCCCGCGTTTTTCCTGTAGTGTATGTGATCAATATGATCGACAATTGTGATCGCATTATTGTCGGAGGAAACATATTCCAACAATCTCCCACTTGTCCTCGACAAGTGTGCGTCACCAATTCTCTTGTCGTATTACTATCTCCCACTCAATGCAAGGTGTCTTTCGGGTCGTACTTGCAAGTGATCATATCGAGAGTGGTTTCCTCGATCTGGAGAATAACTGATTGACCAGAATTTTCTACCATAGAAACCTTCCGAGCCTGGCCACGCATTTCCAGTTCATTACTCCTCGAGTGGCCCTGAGATATTGTTTTAACCCTGACAAGGGGGTGGACAATTCCTATCGCACTATCCCCTTCGACTAGCCACAGCCATCATAACCCAAAATATGCCTATTTCACCCCATTTATGAAGGTCGTAGTAACATAAATCAAAGCTAATCTGAAACTGTGCCATCTTAGGCGAATAGTCTTTAGTCAAAAGAATCGACTCATTAGAATACTATAGTAGCTCTCGCCACTATCAGGCTATATAAATTTGCCAGAACTCTATAAGCGGTCACTGCCCGACAAAGTGTTCCTAACAGTCTGCCTATGTGATCGACAAGTCATCTCACATGACTGTATGGCACTGAACTTGCCATCAATCGCTTCACACTCTAGTCACTTCGAGACATCACCTCATACAAGTGACTATGGGCGAATACTATGTTAATCCGGGTTCACTTTAACGGGGTTCAATATCGTCATACAACCCGTTTGGATGTAACAAAGTATAATAAAAGAGTTTTAAAGTAAAACTCAAATGACAAATGCGATTATCACATATTAATAGTCAATGCCTGATTACTACTTCATATTCTATAATCCAGTTTGATCTTGAATGTAGTTGTTCATCTCAATTTAATTGAAATGACATGACTCATCATGTTAAGCCTATGAGAAGGCTTTGGTTAGTAGGTTTTATCAACTTCTTGTACCTTACTCAACCTTACTACATACTCGTTTTCCTTTGTAATGTATACACTTGCATTACAAAACTTTCTAAGTACTTGTCGAGATCCAATCAAGACATAGGCCTTCTAGCCTTAGAATAGCTCCCACTGTTTTCACAGTGTGCGGGACTCATCCTTCTTGCACATCTCATAATTGCAAGTGTACTCAATTTCCGTTGTAAATATTTCTCATTGTTTTTTATTGCCTAGAACGATTCTAGAAAATCTATTTCTTAAATAACATAGCCACAATGGTATCTTAACCATCCTAATGTGTTTTGATTATGGTTTTGTCGGAAACCATGCGCAATCTCAATTGTCAATTGTCATTTGTGTAACATCCTCACACAAAATTGCATCAAAAACACTTTGCTTTACATCCTTAATGCTTCTGCAAGCACTTAAGGGTAATTCTTATGGCTTACTAGGTAACTATTACTTAAATTCGATTTGAAACAATTCATTATACTCAAAGTATATGAAGTGTTATACATCATTTCCTATTTAATTGATTCGGCAGCGGAAGCAAATGGAATCAATCAAATATGTTCAACTTGATTGAACTAGTCATGAATCTTATCAACATAAGACTTCTTATTTGACGCTAATATCATGTGGATTTATCTACATAAATCTGGATATTAAAGATGTATTATATATATCTCCAAATCTTAAATCATTCCCAATGATCAATATGTCATTCACATATTAGACTAATTAAAATTACCGTAACTCCCACTAAACTCTATGTATAAACACAACTTCTCGACCTATCGAGAAAAGTTTTATAACATGATCAAAACATTGATTCCAACTCATTGATGTCGTACTTAAGAAAATCTCTTAAGTTGTACATTATCTTAGGATTGTAAGAATCTATAAAACTCATGACATGTATTGAATACATTCCTTCTAATTGAAGAAGTGGGTTTTAGATTCACTCGTTATATGTATATCATCATAATGAAACATAATCCCTAAGAAGATCCAAATAGACTTAAGCATTTCAACTAGTGCAAAACCCTTGGCCACCAATCAAGCTTTGATATCTAACAATTCACTTGGAATTCATTTCGGATTTTCATGGCTCTAAGCCTTGTATTGAGTTGTGACTTAAACACTCTCATGTAAGTCATATGTTCATTACTTTCCAGAAGTAATTAACTTGAATCAAACAATTTCTTTGTAAGTTGCAAGCTCTTTACTTTCGAAAAGTAACACTAATTCATCATCTTCAACAAGTGATGACTTTAACCTCCTAGGTTTTGAAGAAACAATGTCTTACATAAAACGTCTTATGTAGCCAAGAAAGACCAGTTTCTTGCGACATAACATTCTTTGTGGCTCTTGAAAAATTTCTCCCACTCTGTCTTCTAGAAATAAACTTGTATTTTAGAAAGACAGCTTCACGAGCCATAAATCCGTTGTACTCGTGATTATAATAAGGAAAAATGAGCATTTGTTTCTTTTGAAAACTTAAAAACATGGTACCTTACCATTTCATATCTCATATGATTCGTTTTAGATTTAGTGGAAAAATAATTTAGACAAAATGATAAAATCCCCAAAAGGATCAAGTAACTCAAAGTAACTTGATTAAAGTACAAACCATATCGAATAGCGTTTGATTTCTTATCCAACCACACATTATCCCATAATGCGTGCTAAGAGAGATTAATTTGTGATACTATATCACATTTCCTTTGGCTTATATCAAAGTCCTCACTTTGATAATCCCATCACGACTAAATCGTGATTCCTGCAACTCTTTGAACTTCTTCAAAGATTTCTCTATTTACTTTATTGAGTGAACACATTAGTGTCAACCTAAATAGTTGGTAAAAGAAAATGATCAACCTATTTTGGGTCAATGATTTACAACCTCGATCTCCTTTTCAACCAAAAAGCACGAGACATCTTGCTTTGAATACAAGATACGCATATTGGTCGGGACTAAATATTTTCGGTAACTTGTCGTTAGGAGCACCTAGACCAAAACACAATTTATAGCTTCACAAACAACTCTACAATTAGTAAAGAGGCAAGTAAAGGTCGGATCCCAAGGAACGGGAATTGAGATGAGATTTCTATTGAGACTAGTGGTGTCTTAGGGGTGTCACAATTTTGGTTGATGTAGAAGGTCACTAAACTAAATAACAATGAAAGTAAATAAGCAAGATGAATTGAAAGGGTTGTAAACAATTGATAAAAAGCACTAGGGTATCATGGGGTCATAGGGGATTCATGGGAATTGATCATACAAACATGTTCTCAAATTATAAGCAAGCAATTATTGGTGTGATGGATTGAGTTGGGTTATATCTTACAATCCTAGGAAAGTTTGGGTCCCAGAGCCGAATCGATTAGATTGTACAACACCTACAAGTCGACTTAGTCTTCCCTACTCAACAACATGCATGGTCTAATGAGACTCGAGTTGGTTTATATCTTACAAGTCTCATTTAAAAGGTAGGTGATGGGTAAAAAATGCAAGGATTCATAGGCTCGCATTTCATCAAACATAACATGTGCATGAGTTGAGATCAAAATAAGCAAGCAAATAAACCATGAAAGCATATTAATTTAAGCATGAATCATTCCCCATGTTGGTTTCCCCTAATTACCCATTAACCCTAGCTATGGAACTACTCACTCATTATCATGTTGAACATGCTAGCAAGGTTGTCAATCATACCAACAAAGTGAAACATGATGAACAAATGAAAGTAATTAACAATAATTAAAAAGGAATTAACAGAATTATACCTACTAATGATTCCAATAATAAAGCAAAGAATAAAAGAAGTACTTGATGCTTGATTGAGAGGTTGTCAATCTCCCAATAATAACCCAAATAATCTTCAATTACCCAAAATAAAGGATGAACAAAAGAGAGATTAAGGAAATAGAACTTGTATTAAAACTTGATTAATTGTTGATTACAAAACTAAAGAGAGATTTGATTGATATTAACTACTCTAAGAATTGATAAGAAGAACATGCTCTTCCAATTAGACTAATGGGGTATTTATAGTGGAAATTAGGTGGATGCATTAGGGTTAACTAAGGGCTTAAATGACGATTAAGTCCCTACTTAAGTAAACGCCGGTATTTTCTAAAGGATGGGCATCTTTCTTGAAGCTTGAAGAAACGAATTTGCGCTGTCTTGGAATCCGTGCGTCTTAGGCTCGGGACGGCCGGATTCGTGAGTCTCTGCCCGGGCGTCTTTGGGAGAAGACGGGCGTCTTCTGGTAGCTGCTGCCCGGGCGTCTTGAATGGAAGACGCACAGATTGTGGTGCTGGGGACGGGCGTCTTCAGGACAATCCGCACGGATTGCTGCTCAGACTTGTTTCTTCTTCTTTTCTTCCCTTTTCTTCATAAAATCCTAGGGGATTTCCTTGGGGATGCAAGGATCTTTCCTCATCATTGCCCAACTACTATAATATGTACAAAGGCCTTCTAATCTTGTCTCTCCTTGATGCTTGGTCATTGGATTCAATCAATTTAGTCTCATTTTGTCATGAAAATGTAAGGTTTGCACTCCTTTCCTACCAAGGACACAAAACCTCAAAGAATATGCAAAACAAAGAACTAATGACAATAAATGACCCAAATATGCACTAAAAAGCATAGGAATAAGGCTAATTCGGGGACTAAATATGCTCTAATTATGGTCACATCAAATATCCCCAAACCGAACCTTTGCTCGTCCCGAGTAAAGAGGTGACAAAGACTAGGACCATTATTTAAACTAAGCTAATAACATAGCCGATATGAGACAATTAGCGGGTCTCACTCCGCCCCTTCAACTCACAACAAGACAACCATGAGGTAGGATGCCTTCTTGCAAGGCAAGGTGGATCTTGCCAAAATGGCGACACATCCAAACATTAAGCACACAAAATCAAATAATGGATGCATCTACAAAAGGAATAGCCACATCCTCATCAAGTGGCGGAGTCAACTAAAAGAGAACAAATTTAAGAGCATATATTCCGTCACAAATACTAGTTCAACAAATCACTAAGGCTAAGAGGATGGCACTAAATCACCTCCAAATGGTGTTAAACTAGACTACTTTCGTCCTCAATTTCCAAATACTTTCATCAAGAGCGATCGGATGGTGTGGAATGATGATCCCCATGATGCTAGTAGCATATGACATGACAAGTCTCGAGTTCTCTACAAAAGTAAAGGTCATGGATCGTCCCAAGCTCGACAAAGTGGCTTGACAAAAAGGCTTTTTGGGAATGAAATGCTCAAATCGTTGTAAACAAGGGTGGATATGACTAGCATTCAAAAATTGACCTCATTCAACTTTCACATTTCAAAAATTAGAGATGGGGTTTGTCCCTTCCGTGCTAATGTCCTTTGCTTTCGCCAATCGCTTATTAGGCAACCGGTTAACCTCTAGACAATAGCTTTTCGGGGTGATAGTCACTCTGTCTCTGGGCGGTTGAATTCACAACCGTGTGGGGGCCCAATTCAATGGATCCCACTCCAAAGCGCATCGAAATGGTACGCCTCCATCAAAACAACTAAAATTCTCAATATTTCAACATTTCATAACATTTGAGGTTTTCTTGGCAATAAAACGTTTCCACATACAAAATCTTTGAAATGAGCACTTCAAACTTATTGATAGAAAGTATTTTTGGGTTGCCATACCAAAAGGTCAATCAAGGTCACCTAGACAAGTTAACCAAGTCCACATCGCATCACGGGGTTGGATATGTGACTCACATGCAAACCCTTGACTAGGCTTTGGGTCATGGGTCGAAAGGCACTAGTATGACACAATCTCGAGTGTTTTACATCCATTCTAGTAGGCAAAATCTTAATTTGAAAACTTATTTGTAATGGCTTAGTTGCTCTTGTCAAAGTTCCCAATTAGGCACTTTTCAAAATATTTCATCTAAATGCAAATATATGCCATGATGCAACTATTATATACATCCTAATGCAAGTGATTCTATCAACTAATATGACATATAAACTAAATGCAAGTCCTAAGTTCACATTGTTATACCGCATCAATCAAAATAAAGCCACATAGTCATTAACATAAAGAGGAAAAAGGAGATTGGAAAGATCATACCATGCGGTCTTCATTATCCTCATGTCTCGGATGTGGCGTATTCGATCAATGTGAACGAGGATAGAACAAACATAATATATACAATAATATATACATGACTACACTACAAAGGAAAAGAATATGTTTTTGGTTTTTCAATTTTCAAATTTTTATGGTTATTCGAAATTTTTCAATTTTTTTGGATTTTTGAATAGAAGTTAGATTAGAATTCCCCATCCCCACACTAATATGGGCATTGTCCTCAATGGCCAAAATGATGGGAAATTATGCAAACATGATGCATGATTTCTACACTAAATGCAAGCTACACTAATCTACACTACATGATGCATGGTTTTTGTTTATGACGGAGAGGATAATTTAGATTACCTCTCGTTGTGTATGTATGTACTTCCCCAAACTGAGTTAGACATTATTGCTAATGTCCTAAGGTTGGGTGTAGTTCATGCACACACGATGCAATGCATGAAACTAATTTTGTCATTTTGGATTTTTAAAAGTGGGAACAATAAAATGAGAACACCTCAATGGGGCCGAGGTGTTAGTCCTTTATGGTGCTAGGACTACTCCAACAATGATCAAGATTAATAAAATAGAACAAAGAGAGAAATAGACAAACCTCAAGAGGGTAGGAGCCTCCTAATATTGCTAATCTTCCATCATATCATCACTATCATCATCTTCCTCACTAGAAGTGGACTCAACACCACTTCCCTCTTCAATTTGTTGTCCACCTTGCTTATCATCCTCTTCTCCTTCTTCACTAGCTTCTTCATCAATGTTATCATCAACCTCTTCATCACCGACAACCTCATTATCACCTGGAAACTCACCCCTAGATGCACTCGGAAAGAAGACTTCCCTATCCGCCCAACTAGGCAAAGGACATGAAGGGTCAAGTAGTCCTTGCCTAGCTAAGTGAAGGAGGGGTGGATATTGGGCTAAGTAAGCATCTTCCCGGTCCTTGAAGGCTTGCTTGTGCATCTCTTGCATTAGAAGAGTCATATAATCTTTGCTTGCTTCAACACCTTCGGGCTTGAACTCTTCGTACTTGAAAGGATAGGTTGGTGTGACAATGGAAGAGGAGGGCATTTCAATTTCACCCTTTTGTTGTCGGATAATGTATTCGGTCTCTTTTGAAAGGGGAATGAGATAGTTGGTCCGGTGGACACTTAAACGATAAATCTTCGAAGGCAAAGTAAAAGATCTAGCGTCACTTGTGAGCCATCCATACTTTGTGTCACGAGGGTTATGAGATACCCACTTGTACTTGTTTATCATAGTTTCAATATCAATGAGATGACCACCCTTTTTCGCCACATACTTGCTATCCTTGTTGAAGTTCGGATCAAAGCATTTAGCTAAAAGAGTGACTAGACCTCCATTCACAATAACGGTAGTGCCTTGCTTCCCACAATCAACATTTAGCCATCTATCCACCAAAAGCCTTAGAGAGTTGAAAGGCTTGGTGAATTCCATTCCAATGTTCAAGGCCGCCTCAAGAAGAACAAAATCGAGTTTGGTGAAACGGTTGGTATCTTTTCTTGCAATGATGGTGTTTCCTACAACCTTGTGCCACACTCTAATGCCCGGATGGTGGACTAATAGAGCGCGACTAGCATGAAAGTTCTCAAATTTCCTTCGGGAAATCGCCTCCCAAAGAGGGTCGGGGTCATATTTGCCAACATTCTTGAAATTACTTGGTGAATCACTAAGACCCAAAGCTTTACTCATTTCCTCAAAGGAGATGCGCCTACTAACATTAGCTAGGCGAAACTCGTTGGTTTCCATAGTCTAAACCTTGTTAACTTTCAAAGAACTCAAAAATTCTAAGGTAAGGGAGGGGTATGTCAATTCTTTTGTTGTAAACAATTTCTCCAACCCCATGGCTTTAAAGAAAGCTCTAGTTTACTCAAGGACACCCAACTTATCTAAGGCATCCTCATAAATAAACTTGGTGGATAGAAATGATTTTCTAGCAAACTTAGAAAAAGTGTCCCTATGGGATTTAGAAATGAAAATTACCTCCGGATAATTCGAAAGTTGAGCAATTTCCGGAGTAGTAGATGTTGTTGCTTCCATGAGAGTTTGTTGTTGTTGCACTTCCAAGTTTGGGCTAGCTACCACCATAGCCAATGCTTTCTTTGCTTGAAGACTCTTTTGTCTTGATGAGAGTGCCTTTGCCTTTGGTGCCTTTGCCTTTGTTGCTTTTGTTGCTCCCTTTGTCTTTGCCATTGATGAATAAACCAAGAAAAGAGTAAAAATCTTCAATTTCTAGTGTACCCAAATCGATTTAAAGATGAAAGGCTTTGCCTTTATGAATTCAAAAATCGACTCAAAGGTTGAAGATTTTGTGCTTGGTTTTGATTTTTGTTGAAGGAGGAGTGATTAATTTGTTGTTAAAAGGATGTTTTGATTTAATTTTGGTGAATGTTGTTGAGGAATATTGTTTTTGTGATGGAGAGGATGAGGGTTTTGGAGTTATGGGGTTTATGGGTAGTGTTTTGAATGAAGGAATGAGGAAATGAATGTGGGATGGGGTTTATAATAAACCCGAAAAATTTGGAATGCAGGGGGAAGACGGGCGGCTTTCCTTCGGGACGCCAGGATTCTGTCTGGATGGGCTTCGGGAATTCTCGCCTAAAGACGGGCGGATTCCTGCAAAGCCGGACGGATTTGAAAATGCAGGACGGGCGGCTTTCAGAGAAGACGGGCGGATTCCTTTCCAGGGATTTTTCTTGTTTTCCTCATCCAAAAAGACGGGCGTCTTCTCTTGCAGGACGGACGTCTTTCCGAAGACGGGCGGATTCTACTGCAGGACGCCTGGATTCGTTAACAGTCACAAAATTTCAAAAATTCAGCTCAGAAGGACGGGCGTCTTCTGCCCAATATGCCCGGATTGCCTGAAGACGGGCGAATTCTCTTGAAACCGCTCGGATTCTTCCCCTTTTACCCGGATTCAGTTCCATCCGTGTACCTTGCATATCCCTTGTCATTTTTCATTCTTCAAATTCTCGTGTTCTTCATTGTGGGGGCACTAATAAGGCATGAATAGCCTAGGAAATTGCTATCCCACACTACGCTAAAGCACTACACATCAATTAAAATTATTAGTCCCTCCCTCACTTCTCTCAATAATGATAATTATCTTGATCAAGGCTTAAAAATCCAAAAATGACAAAAAATGCAATACAAGAATTGAAATGCGAGTTAGGGAGTTAGAAATATTTACAAATGGTGGTTTAGAGAGGACTCCACCAAACTCTCATTCTTGATGAGATGTCAAGGGGGCATGTCCAAGGTGTTGTTGATGTTACTCAACACCTTGAAAAAGTAATCAAAAGCTTATTCATTGTCGTGATAAAGTTCTTCAATAGATCTTTGCCCTTGTTGTCGGTCTTGATCGATAGCATTACCAATGTAGGGATTGAAAATCCCTTCAAACTCATCGTCCCAAAGACCACAAACTTCATCTACTTGATCACTAAAGATCTCTTGAGTTGATAGAGACAACTCTCCCATTATCTTGTTTTGGCCAATGAGGCCATCTTCTTCATTGCTTGACTTTGGTGAGCTTTGCAAGCTCTCTTTGTTACAATTCACTTGCTCTTTGAATGGAGCATCTTCAAATTTCTTCTTCCATTGGAGTTCCGACTTCTTCCTATCATCCTTCCGGCTATAATGATCGATCATAAAACATGGTTCATTTAAACGGTTAGCTCTCATAGTCTTGTCAAGATTGAAAGTTATACTCTCATCTCCCACTTCTAGAGTAAGCTCTCCATGTTTTACATCAATCACCGCACCCGCGGTGTGTAAGAAAGGTCTTCCTAGAATGATTGGAATGTTGGAATCTTCTTCCATGTTAACAATGACAAAGTCCACCGGGATGAAAAATTTCCCAACTCGTACGGGAACATCTTCCCATATCCCTAATGGTGTCTTCGTCTATCTATCGGCCATTTGGAGTGTGATATTGGTGCATTTAAGCTCTCCCATCCCCAACCTTTTACTCACCGAGTATGGCATAACACTCACACTAGCCCCTAGATCACATAAGGCTTTGTTGATCGTGGTGTCGCCAATGGTACACGGTATTGAGAAGCTTCCCGGATCCTTGAGTTTTGGAGGTGAACTCCCTTGAAGTATTGCACTACTCACTTTAGTGAAGGCGATAGTCTCAAGCTTCCGGATCGACTTCTTCTTTGTGAGGATATCTTTCATGTATTTGGCATAGGCCGGCACGTGATTGATTAATTCCGTGAAAGGAATTGAGACTTCCAAATTCTTCACAATTTCCATAAATTTTCCAAGTTGGTCATCAAATTTGGGCTTGGCTTGACGACTTGGAAAAGGAAGTCTAATCACAATGGGCTCCTTCTCCTTGACCTTGTCTTCATTTTTCTTTGAAATTTCTTCTTTTGATGATTCTCCATCTTTGGAGTTTTGCACAATTTCTTCCTTATCACTAGCTTCCACAACTTCATCCTCAACTTTCTTCTTCGGTGCTTCATACCTTGTACCACTTCTCAAGTGAATGGCACTAACCGTTTCATGTCTTCGGGGATTACTTTGAGGTGGTAATTGCCCCTTTTGTCTTTGTGAGCTTCAAGATTCTAGTTGAGTCAATTGGGTTTCCAACATTTTGGTGTGAGCTAGAATGTTGTTGATGGTGGTTTCCTTTGCTTGACTATCTTTTTGCATTTGAGTGAAAAATTCTTGTTGATTCTTTTGCATTTGGAGGACCGCTTTTTGAACATCAAAATCTTGGTCATTTTGTTGATTGTATGGATTTTGATTTTGGTAACCTTGGTTTTGGTTGTAAAAGGGTCTTTGATTTTGGTTTCACATGGGAGGTGGGGTGTATGTTGTTTGAGGGTTTTGAACATTTTGGCTTTTGTATGAGAGATTTGGATGGAATTTGGTGTTTTCATTATAATAGTTGGAATAAGGGGCACCACTCTTGTATGCTTGGAAAGCATTCACTTGTTTATTTGTTCCCCTACATTCACTTTGGTCATGTCCCAAAGTTCCACAATTCTCACATATCCCACTTGGGATTGATGAAGATGCCGTCATGGTATTAACATGATTCTTTGGTGATTTTGAGGCTTCTTTAAGTCTAGCCATAGCTTTTTCAAACTTCAAATTAATGGTATCAATGTGAGAACTAAGTTGAGCACCCAATTGGGTAACGGAGTCCACTTCATGCTTTCCTCCTCTAGTAGCCTTGCGAGGTCTACTATATTGTGAGTTATGGACCGCCATTTTCTCAATTTTGTTCCAAGTTTGATTGTCATCAACTTCGGTGAACATTCCATTTGATCCCATGTTGAGAATGTTTCTTGAATCTTCATATAGACCGTTCCAAAATTGTTGTACCAAGAACCACTCGCTAAGTCCATGGTGAGGACATGAGCGACAAATTCCTTTGAACCGCTCCCAAGCTTCATACAAAGATTCTTCATCCCTTTGTTTAAAACCCGTAATTTGAGCTCTTATCATGTTAGTCTTTTCCGGTGGGTATAATTTTTTGTAGAAAGCTAGAGCCAACTTCTTCCAAGAATCAATTCCAAGAGTGTCCTTATCAAGGCCCTTCAACCATTGTTTCGCGGTGCCAATTAGAGAAAAAGGAAATAAGACCCATCGAATTTGGTCTTGAGTTACACAGGTTTGAGAAATCGTATCACAATAGTCACAAAAGGTCTCCATATGAGAGTGAGGGTCTTCACTAGGCATCCCCCCAAATTGGCTCCTTTCGACTAATTGGATAAATGCGGATTTAGCAATGAAATTTCCGGTCAAATGTTGTGGTGTGGGAGTAACATTGGGTAGGTTCTCCTCGGTGGGTACGTAATGTGATGAAAACTTAGGCATTGTGGGTTGATTTTGTGTTGTATTTTGTGTTGGGTTCTCCTCACCTTCTCTTGCAAAAGGGTTGATGAACTCAATAGTTGGTTGAATATCCACAACCTCACTAATACCTCTCAAATTTCTCCTAGCAAGTCTTCTATTGGTTGTCAAAGTTCTTTCAATTTCACGATCAAAAGGTAACAAATCACCTTGTGACCTTCTAGACATGCAAAATATCAAACAACTCGAAAACAATTACAACAAACCTTAAGGAGTTTTACTTCCTCAAGGCAAAGAAAACACAACTAATAACAATATAAGAAAATCTAAATCAAGATAACACCGTCCCCGGCAACGGCGCCATTTTTGGTCGGGACTAAATCTTTTCGGTAACTTGTCGTTAGGAGCACCTAGACCAAAACACAATTTATAGCTTCACAAACAACTCTTCAATTAGTAAAGAGGCAAGTAAAGGTCGGATCCCAAGCGACGGGAATTGAGATGAGATTTCTATTGAGACTAGTGGTGTCTTAGGGGTGTCACAATTTTGGTTGATGTAGAAGGTCACTAAACTAAATAACAATGAAAGTAAATAAGCAAGATGAATTGAAAGGGTTGTAAACAATTGACAAAAAGCACTAGGGTATCATGGGGTCATAGGGGATCCATGGGAATTGATCATACAAACATGTTCTCAAATTATAAGCAAGCAATTATTGTTGTGATGGATTGAGTTGGGTTATATCTTACAATCCTAGGAAAGTTTGGGTCCCGAAGCCGAATCGATTAGATTGTACAACACCTACAAGTCGACTTAGTCTTCCCTACTCAACAACATGCATGGTCTAATGAGACTCGAGTTGGTTTATATCTTACAAGTCTCATTGAAAAGGTAGGTGATTGGTAAAAAATGCAAGGATTCATAGGCTCGCATTTCATCAAACATAACATGTGCATGAGTTGAGATCAAAACAAGCAAGCAAATAAACCATGAAAGCATATTAATTTAAGCATGAATCATTCCCCAAGTTGGTTTCCCCTAATTACCCATTAACCCTAGCTATGGAACTACTCACTCATTATCATGTTGAACATGCTAGCAAGGTTGTCAATCATACCAACAAAGTGAAACATGATGAACAAATGAAAGTAATTAACAATAATTAAAAAGGGATTAAGAGAATTATACCTACTAATAATTCCAATAATAAAGCAAAGAATAAAAGAAGTACTTGATGCTTGATTGAGAGGTTGTCAATCTCCCAATAATAACCCAAATAATCTTCAATTACCCAAAATAAAGGATGAACAAAAGAGAGATTAAGGAAATAGAACTTGTATTAAAACTTGATTAATTGTTGATTACAAAACTAAAGAGAGATTTGATTGATATTAACTACTCTAAGAATTGATAAGAAGAACATGCTCTTCCAATTAGACTAATGGGGTATTTATAGTGGAATTAGGTGGATGCATTAGGGTTAACTAAGGGCTTAAATGACGATTAAGTCCCTACTTAAGGAAACGCCGGTATTTTCTGAAGGATGGGCATCTTTCTTGAAGCTTGAAGAAACGAATTTGCGCTGTCTTGGAATCCGTGCATCTTAGGCTCGGGACGGCCGGATTCGTGAGTCTCTGCCCGGGCGTCTTTGGGAGAAGACGGGCGTCTTCTGGTAGTTGTTGCCCGAGCGTCTTGTATGGAAGACGCACGGATTGTGGTGCTGGGGACGGGCGTCTTCAGGACAATCCGCACGGATTGCTGCTCAGACTTGTTTCTTCTTCTTTTCTTCCCTTTTCTTCATAAAATCCTTGGGGATTTCCTTGGGGATGCAAGGATCTTTCCTCATCATTGCCCAACTACTATAATATGTACAAAGGCCTTCTAATCTTGTATCTCCTTGATGCTTGGTCATTGGATTCAATCAATTTAGTCTCATTTTGCCATGAAAATGCAAGGTTTGCACTCCTTTCCTACCAAGGACACAAAACCTCAAAGAATATGCAAAACAAAGAACTAAAGACAATAAATGACCCAAATATGCACTAAAAAGCATGGGAACAAGGCTAATTCGGGGACTAAATATGCTCTAATTATGGTCACATCACATATACCATAAGATTAACAACCTAATGGTTTCAAGAGTACTCGATAACTCTTTGCGTTCATCAGTCCAGAATTTAAGGTTTAATCTTGGGATACCAATTTGAGTCTTGCATCATCTACATGATGTATCATTCTAGTTTGGTTTAGAATATATTCACCTTGATAATGGGCTAGCCATACATCAAATTGTGGTCTATAGGGTCACAAAAGTGAAACCTCTTTTGTATCTTAACAAGTTTATATTCTTATTTAGAGTTTATGCACTTAATAGTCACAATTAAGTACAACTCTAAACCAGAAAACTAGATTGAGTACACAATGACTCTATCTCTCAACATCATTGTTGCTAGTCGTCATATTCTAATCATCTTATTTATCGAATACAATGATGAAAACCTCCACTGGTTTCTAATATTGACGAAGTAGCACTAGCAAAATTTATGTTAATCAAATAAACATTTAAAGAAAAAGGTCCCATTAGATGTCCCACAACTAACTTGTTGATTCTTCAATAATTTGGGGTAGTTTCCTTTCTAGCGTCCAACAATTAAGACAATGGAAACTTTATCGGTCGGGATTGATAGGTTTAGTATCGTTATTTTCAATAACTTTACTTTTAACATTACCTTGTATCAATTCCATTCTAATTTTACTTCTTTAAAACCTTATCCTTTTCTTAACGGTTTAAGAGAATGCTCCCACTCATTTCAATGAGTCTTTGCTAAGAGAAGCAAAACTGAAATTCATGAAGACTACTCTTCATTCGTTTGTTTAGTCTTAAAACTTTCATTGAGGTGGTTGCGGTATTTTGGTCAATTTTGATTTCCAACAAATCTAGTTACCAAAATGATATAACGTTTATGAGAAACAATTCATTGTAAGTAGATATGTTAGTCATGAATCAAAAACCCTTTTGATCACGAATAACTTTTATCTATACTCTTCACAAGAGATCCTTAGCAATGGTTCATATGAGGTTTTAGAAGAAAATACATATTTGTCTTTAGTTACGATGTTTTAATGGAGATTTGAATCAAAAATCGAAATGATATCGTATATGAATTGTGGTAAAGAAATAGAACAATATGATAACGGAATAATGAAAACAAAACATTCATCGTTATAACAATAATTGTAAATAACAAGTAAAGCATTGACATAGTGACCTCTACCCAACTATGATAAATGATTCCAAGATCCAAATTCATATTAACTTGGTGCACGGTGTGCCGAAATACCCTTTATTAATATAACTCGGTGGATTAACTCTTTAATCGATTCTACTTTTAGAACTCTTGGCCGATAAAATTACATTAATATTTGTCTCTAGCCCGAAACACATCCGGAAATCGTCATGAATACTTTCGTTCAGTTCAATCCAAATTTCGAATAAATGTGTCCATGATCCAAATTCATATTAACTTAGGGCACGGTGTGCCGAAATACCCTTTATTAACATAAATTCGGTGGATAGACATTTATCACCCACTTCCCCTACGTAACAAGGTTTGTACCCCGGTGTGTCCGAGTGCACTCCCTCACGAAATAGGTTTTCATGGTTTCTACATTTTGGTAAAGCTAAGTCTTAATTGTTTATTTTAGCGAGAGGTCATGTCTATTTATTATCCATCACGTTTTAAGTGAACTAAAGCGGTGAACTACGATAATTGTAATTGACACGGTCGATATACACGATTTAATGATAATGCATGTTTTAGTTTTGGCGATTTAGCGATGCATGCAACATATAAAATGCAAAGCATAAATAAAATTCTAGTATGGCCTTCCTAGAATAGTAAATATAATAAACTATTACAAATTCGGAAACCAACTCCTTTGATCCCTTGAACTTCGGTCTTGACACGCATTTCAAGGCAATACTTTTTTTAATGGATCGCCTTCTCGAGTGGCACCGTCTTCAAGGAACTCCGGAATAATTAAATTACAAAATGAATTACATAATTTCCTATTCTACATTTGTAATTAAAATAAAAATAAATCTATTAAATTACAAAACGGTGATACGAGATCACAATAATTACAACCGAATCGATATTCTCATACATTTCGGGTAATATCAATTAAAACTAAGGCCATACTAAGTAAAATTACATAATTCAAAAATTACATAAAAATTAAAATATGACAATCATAAATAAAATGCAGCATTATAATATGTATGAACATGCCCAATCTTATGCTAAATCGCCTTTAAGGAGCCAATATCGTATATTAATCGGTTTTTACGGATTTGCGTGATTTAACCTTTTAAAATCACAATAATTACATAAATTCATATTTATGTACAAGTTAATTACCCCAACCATCTTAGGACTCAAAATTAGTCTCCACTAATATTTGACAATAATTAACTTATATTTCTTAATATTGTTCATAAATGGACTCAAAATACAAAGTTTTGCCATAAACTTCAAATTAAATCATAAAAATTTCAAATAATTTCAAATTTTGAAATTTAAACTCATGAACATTCTGAAAAAATACCATGACACTCATAATATTCAAAAAATAGGTTAAAAAGTTCGAAAATTTATCGAGAAAAACAATGTTGTGGTTTATCGGATTTATCAATTATTACCATAAAAATATGAGAAAATTTAATTTTATCAACTTTTCACTTTTAGATCTGAAACATATGATAAAATGCAACATGTGACGTTTTTCCTTAGTCATGAAGTATGTTTTAGCATTTTTTACTAATTAAAGTCACTATTTATGTGATTTTTCATCAAAAATTCATAAAGCATGCATAAAGACTTCATTATAGCCAAATATTTTACACACATCTTGCAAAATTACATCTGACAACATACAAAATTACCATGATCAGATTCGAAATATAACTCATATTAACCTATTTACCCATTTAAATACGATTTTAACTTGAAAAATCCATATTTCGAGCAAAACAACTCATTTAATCATGAAAATTTACAGACCATCAGTAGATAATATATGTGAAAACATATCCAAAAACCACTGAAAAAATGGAAGTTTAGCTAATTTTCCTCCAAAAATGACAGTTTTATCATAAAAATCACATTTTAATGTCAATATTATATAAAATGAATAATAAAATCCATAAATAAACCAAAATATCCTAAAAATCAATTCGAATCAGAAACTTTAAACATGCAAATTTATTTTAAGGTTTATCTTCATAAAACCAATTTAAATAGTTTTGTATGTTAATCATATAACTCGGAAAAACTATAAACCGATTTGCATGCAAACAACCTAAGGCTCATGATACCGCTTGTTAGTATTCATTAATCTCGTTAATTTACATATTCATATATGAATTAATTTATTTAGTCATAAAATAAATTGTTCATCTTATGCATGCAAACAAAATAAGAAGAGATAAGAAAATCGTTTTCTCACCATCAAAAATTTGGCCAAATGGGCACAAATAAAGGACTCCTACCTTCATTTGTTCTTGAGCTAGAAAATACATTAGGATGATCATCCATGACTTCAATGTAGAAGCCCTCCAATAAGTAGCACCCAAGACTATCCCAAAATCCGACAAAATAATACTCCCTCCAATTTCCTATTATCTTCCCTCTTTCCTTTTTCACACAAGTTTGATTATCTTCCCTCTTTCCTTTTTTGGTAAGTTTCATTCATTTTTTATTAATTTCTCTCTCCTAAAAAATCAACAACTCTCATTACTCTATCTATTCTTTATTCTTTATTCATTCTTTATTATTTTCTCCCACCTATAAATTTCACAACAATACTTTATTCCTCTTTATTCCTTCTTTCTTCCCTTTTCTTAATTTTTGTGCCCAAAAGAAAGGGGAAGATATAAGAAAATAGGAGGGAGTATGTACTATATATTTGTAATGTGGTTTACTTTAAAATCGATTACTAATACTCATATACTACTACTAGTATTATTAGTGATTGATTTGTACAAATTAGATTCATAAAAATGATTTTTATGAAGAACAAGAGAGAGAGAGAGAGAGAGAGTTGTTTATCATAAAACATGAGAGAATAATGAAAATTGAGAAAAATCTCTCAATTATTATGGTCAAAAACCGGTGGGTAGGGTGGTATTAGGACCCTAATTCTTTTTTCTTTTTGTCTTCACAAGACAAATTAGTGTAAGGCTTTGTCATGGTCAAGTCACTATCAAGTGTCATAGACAAATGAATAAGACAAATGAATAAGACAAAACTTCTAAAACTTGCCCACCAATTTCGGTTTTCATATGTAATATGGAGTCCATTTTATTTTTGTCAATTGTACAATTGTATGTCATGTGACATGTGACATGTCTTATGTCATGTTTTAATTTAAAATGCATATTTAACAAATTAAATAATATTTACAAATTAAATAAATCACATTTAACAAATTGACTAGTAATTCAAAATTACTTTCACATAAAATGGTCATTTAAATACTAGTTAGTATAATTCACAACATCTTGTAATTATAACTAACTTATCATTCTCATCTCGCGTGTTTCGCAAACACCGATTAATTTTAGTAATATAACTTCTTAAAATACTAAATAAAATCTTATTTAATCACATTATAATAAGATGTCATCTTCTCTCTTATGATAATAATTTGTTCAATTTTAAGGAATTAATTAATCTGTATCGACATACAATTAATTAACCTTTTTCAATTAAGGGAATCGTCCTTTAGGTGTGACCTCAAGGGATCAACTGATCACCACCGTCGCACGACAGTAATGTCAAACTCTAGCCAGCCAATCATTACCGATATGTGTGGACCAGTTGACTATATATGTAATGTATCATCCCTTTCGTATTCTTGTTATGAGATTTAAATATGTGATCAATATGATCGACAATTGTGATCGCATTATTGTCGGAGGACACATATTCCAACAGGGTATCCCTACCTTTTAATGAAATTCCGAAACAAAGAAGCAAATAGGGAATTAGATCTGCTCCTCTACGAATCCACCACCTAATTACGAAATAGACAAAGGTATACAAGAATGAATGACAGAGACAAACAACACAGTCAACCCGTGCCCATCCAAGGTCCTCCCGTGGCCGGGTTATGGCCTGCCCATGGCTTGGTCACAACCTGGTCAAGGTCCAGCCATAGCCCGATCATTTCTAGGCGACATCAACGCATATAAAATCAATCGATGACGGGACTAACTTAAACAATTCTCTTTACTCAATTAATTTAGGGCATACATGTGACAATAAGCGTTAGGGCATGATTAAACGATACTAGAACGAAGACAATGTAGGGATAACTTACCACGATAGTTCAAAGCTATAAACCCGTCACGATCTCGCACGGTCTCTTGTTCCTTCTTCTCTGTCATTTTCTCTATCGATTTCTCTCTTTTAGGGTTTAGAATGAATTTTGAAAAAGAATATGAGAGTGTAGGTTGGGTGGTATATATAGATGTTGTGACACCCTCACTTATCGCGGAAAAGTAAACACGTAATTCTAGAATAAAATTGCATGGATATGTTTGTAATAGGTTCAATTGGGTAAAAACCTGTAATTTTAAAAACCTGAACCTGTTATAAAGATATCAAAATTGGAAGGTGTCAAACATACAAGGTCTAACTAGAAGTGTCATAACATAACCATCGCTAAAGTCGCGAATAGCAAATTATACAACCAAATGTAAAGAGGGAGACATATGTCCCTAAAATGTATGTGACATAAAAAGTGTTTAAGGGTCACAATAAAATAAAGCCAATCTAGGTTCCAAGGTTACTTTGCTCGCTAGCTCGTCCATGTACCCCATATATGCATCACCTACCTGTCATTCGCATTTTATACAAATACGAAAGCCACAAATCATGGGGAGTAACTCCGAGTTCTCCCAGCCACGAAATGTCATAATTAATATAACATGTAAACATAAGAATATGAATACGAATCACACAATGCCTTAGCATATAGATGCTAGACAATCGTGCTTATCATGTGAACAACAATATAACACCACATAGTCCTAGCATGTGAATACTAGACCGACTCATACTACACTATCATGTGAATCACATAACATCCAGGAATCCAAACTCTATCAACCATAGCCGGCTTGCATCTCACCTTCTATGATTCATAGAATCATCAAACAAGAAAGGGCAATATATCAAAGACAGGCATAAGTTCTTAGCACCGTCAATAGTCACTCTGTAACTCGAGTCTATACCACGAGGTAAGGAAGGTAATCGAACCGGTATCTTGGCTCAGAGGGTTCTATCAAAACATGGCCAAGACACAACACAACCCTAGTACTAAATCTGCGCAGACCTAGACATACGGATACACACCACCGCACCCAAGACCCACAATTTTATAAAACCATGTGAGTACCCTAAGGAGTCCACCAAAGGGTTGGCTAGTACTTAAGCTGACCAGTTACTCTCAAAATAAGTAACGAGGTCATGCCCCAACTTTGATATAAACCCACCAAGTCAGGAACACAGAGGCTATTAAGCAGTGAACATACACTCGTCAAAGACTATAATGACCTATCTATGATGAAGGCCGAAATACTCACCTAGGACCTAGTCCCAGCTAGTCCCAGCTTGAATACTTTAGCCCACACCACACAAGACAAGTAGGATACCCAATTAACCATAAGAGGGGCAAAGAGTCCAACTTACCAACATAAATGCTAACATTCTATCATGTGAAAGGCTATATAAATGTATATTCAGCAGACAATCCAACCATATCCTCAATGTCATCAATAACCAAATTATAGCTAACCATCAATATCATAGTCCATGAGAATAAACTACAATGGCTAAAGGCAAACAAGACTCAAGCATAAGGGATCCAAAGCATCCAACAACCAACATGTGAAATGATAATTACAAATATCAAGGCATAACATAAAACCTCCAATAACAACCAATCTTACCTCAAAAACAAACCCTCGACCCGAGTCCCGCGACGGGTCATCGGTCAAATCGAGGCTGACCGGTTTAAACCTAGTTTGACCAAACTCATTCGGTCAATCTGGCCCAGCTCAGAGTCTTTGCCTACTTTGGCCCAAATCATAAAATTTATCACAATATAATGCTCATGCTATTTCTAATTTCTATCATGTGAAAAAACGAAAGTAACACATTATCAATCACCTAAACACTTAACAAACAACAGGCACAACATTAACTACTAATGTGACATTAATTCGTCGAGTAACTCGGAATAGTTACCTTAAGCTAGCAAAGAGACAAGCAATAAACTTGAGAAAGCTTCTAAAACCCAAGATTACTCTTCATCTTCAACCACATATGAGCCACCTAAGATAATTATGTGAAAGGACGATATTAACGAATTATCTTTATATAAAATATGAGACGGAAATTAATTTAATTATATATTAAATAAACCAAACTAGCGTCAAAACAATTTATGGACACGGCTCAAAAGTTATTATGACAACCTCAAACTCGGCCTAACCACCAACTACACATGGCCTCAAACTCGTGACTTAGCTAGGCCACGGCCGGGCCACACTAGGCCACCGGGAGTCCGACACGACCACCACCCGACTACCCATAGCCACCCTTCACCCTACTTCATAACCTGACCCAAAAATCAGTCCAAAACAGAACCCAAAAGATGCCTAAGTTCGACCCCAACTCCAGTCCTCAAATGCAAAGTGAAAACCCACGATGACAGCTCTCGTCCCTGCCCAAAACAAAGTACCAATCGTCCCCTTAAGACTCCATTCTCGCGCCTAAAAACAGTCCTAGCTGAGCCAACTAAGTCAGCATTTAAAACGGTTTTAGAGCGGAAATCCACAAGTATAAAGCAACTCAAAAACAGACCCTAAAGACTACAAAAATCGCCCAACACGAGTCCAAATTAGTCCAAAACAATCCCTACATGTCAGGATACACCGTCTCAACTATAAAACACACCAATTATCACCCAAAACAATCCATACATGTCAAAGATACACCGTCTTAAATATACCACTTACTAGCTAGCATCCCAAATGATCCCTAGAGGTCGGTATACACCGTCTCAATCATCTCCACATATCGATACACCATCTCAACTATACAACCGACTAATTAACATCCATAAGGATCCCTATATATAATTATACTCCGTCTTAATTATAAAACAGACTAACCAAAGATTCGAAATAAACATATTTTACTAGTAATATTGAGTAACCTATCATTGTTACCTTTTTCCGATTGAACTAATCATTTATGACTAACAAATCTTCTACTGCACCGTCTATCTCAAAGACCTACAACCGTCTTATAATAAATAAAGCTGAAAATATAAATTGGGTTTGTAAAAATACGTAACGAAAATGAATTTTACTTACAACGGATTGACAGAAACGATGGGAGCAAAGAATATGGAACGAAAATCATTGATAACGGATGACAAACGGAGTGGCAGGATCAATTTAAAATCAAAAAAATCAAAACAGAACGAAAAGAAGAAAAAGGAAGGGAGAAGAAAGAATGTCGCGTGAGAAATGAGGGAGCAAATTGCACTCGCTATTTATTATACGTACGTTTCTTCATCGTTAAGAAACTTCGATAGTTATTAAAACTGTTTCGAGTTAAATTTAACCGGTTTAATTAAAAGTTTCAGTAATAAAACGGAATCAAGAATAAATAAATTTAATGAGTGAAAATAAAATAAACTCAGCTAGTTAACGTAAATAATACAATATCAGCTTGAATCGAAATTATTAGCGATTTTTACAAAACTAACGGATATTAATAAAAATTGCTAATTTAGTGAAATAAGCTCAAAATAGCTAATTGGACGGTTTTGTTCCCAAAATCCATCTCGGGTTCACTTAAAACAACTTTCATAAGGACTCGTAAAGAAATGGAAATTATTAAATAAGTAAACTCGAACTAATTTCAATAAACTCGAACTAACTTTAAATAAACTTATTAATGATTATTAAAATTAACGTATCGAATTATGATGAAATTAATTAATTAGCTAAGCATATATATATAAATCGTTAAATGATGTAATTAAATTCAAAATAGCAATTAAAAGAATTTTATCCAACTTAATAAAATACGGGGTGTTACAATCACCCCATCTTTTGAAAAGTTTCGTCCTCGAAACTTGAAAGTATAAATGAAAGGTTATAAAAATAAAACTGAAATTGGAATAGGTAACCAAAACATTTAAAAGGTCACTTATCGTAAGAATCAAAATTCTTTCAAAAGTTTCAAATAAAATTTTCCGAAAATAACTGATTCTCATCAAAGTAACGGAAGTGCTCTCGTTGCGCATTCAAGAACATCACATTCCAAATCCAAGATAAGGTCAAAGGCAAATCATTTGTATAAATCAAAAATCAAAATACTTTCGAAAACATTAATGAAGAGTTTTCAAAAGTATAAGTCTCATTCATGGAACGAAATTGCTCTTGTTGTGCACACAAGAACGCTAACCTTCCAAGTCAAAGACAAATTTAAAACCGAAAATCACTCGTCGACAAGAGTAGAACAAGTTATTAAACGTTTCTAATAACGAGTTCTAACATCCGATCAACGTTAAAATCAAAAGAAAAGGTAATCTACTCAAATTTTCTTTTGCAAAAAGCCAAAATAGAAATAAAGGTTTCACTTTTAAACCCAATTGGGGGTCAAATCCCTGAAAGTGTAACATTAAACTTTGACAAAGAAGTCATAAATAGATCAAAGTTAACAGAAATTGGACAAAACTTAACGAAATCTCGGGTCTAGTAATTAAAATTACGATAAATGAGTTTATATTCAAGGAAGGAATAGGGAACTAAATCAAATTTTCATTTTCAGATCTTTAAAAATAGGTTAGGTTTGCGATGACATAAACTTTTAAGAATGAATCGAAACTAGTAGCTTGAAAGTTTAGAAGTTGTACAAAAAGGAAAGTAACTTAGATAGCATAGAAACAAAGTATGTTAAGAGAGCTCAAACTTAAGCAACAAGAGAGCTATAATGATTTTCATAGGGTAGAAATTGAAGTCAAAATTACAAGGATGTCAAAGATAGAGTTTCACAAGATACGAGTGTCAAACTTAAAGGAGGAGCAAGATGAAGCGAGAAAAAGAGGTATGAACGGTAACGCTTATGATCAAGGAGAAAGGAAAATTAGACAACAAGGAAACGCCAGATACTCAAATCTCAAACAACAATGTCATCACTCCACTAAGGAAACAAAGGGTAATAACCAGGTCAGGAAATGATAGGAAATTTAAAAAGGGATATATGAATATGTCAAGATGTGATACTAAAAGAGTCGAATCATAAAGATAACTAGTTAACAACCAAAAGAAGAGATATTAGAATTAGGGAGGTATTTAAGACAAGGAAATAACGAGTAAACTTTTATACTTAAGAATCAAATCCAACCAAGGTATGAACAAAAGGGAGGAAAACGATTAAAGTATGAAAGAGGATTTTAAGGCTTAAACCATACGCTTCCTAAAACTTAAGGTTCTCTCTAACAAGGTCACGCCTATTAGGGTATTGTACCTTCATGACAAAACGACCAAATCTCAAACAAGGGTCAAGGTAAAATAAACGCTCGCTTAAGGGGTGATAAATCGGTTAGATACTTCTTCCACCTATCTTATCACATATTAGGATTTCCCTAAATCAAATCTATCACTCAAGTATAAAAGCATCTCTTTATCTCAAGCACTCGACACAACCTCAATGTTTTAAAACCCAAAGAATGAATTGATAAAGACTTCTCAACAAAGTTCTCAAGGAACAACTAACACCAAATCACATTCCCAAACTATACGGGATTATTAACATCTAAAAATGGGTTTTCTTCCAAATTCATATCCTAAACTTATCTCATGTTTACTCCTAAGGCGACGACGCTTAACCTACTAAGCTTTCAAATCCCAAACATAAACAACAAAGCCAAGTTCTATAACTTTAATCACATAGGCAACTCATTCCTAACACAAAGAATCTACCAATAAATTATACTCACTTTGTCAAGGAACTAGGTATAAGAATCACTAAGTATGTCTCATCACCTTACCTAAGTCTTTCTAACATCACATCCTCTCAAAACCAGGATTAAGGGTTAGACACAAACAATCTCCTCAAAAGTCGAATTTTCCAACCAAGGTCAACATTCCTCACAAGAAAGAGTACTATCTAATGGCGTTAAGGGAGGATAAGCAAAGAACAAAGGACAAGTTAGGAGTAGAAGCGTAGCTTTTAAAGTAAAACAGAAGGGAGTTTAGAAGGAGGATAAGCACCAAGAGATTAAGAATAAGGCGAGATACAAAAAGAACGAGAAACATCTTCAAGGAAGTAGAAGCATTCTTCAAAGGTTGAACAAATCTTCAATCCTCAGCAATAGGCACTAAATCTTGATCTTCTTAAAATATAAGTGTCCTTTCAATGGAACGAAGATACTCTTGGCGATCACTCAAGAATATCAATATTCCAATTCAAAGACATAAAAATACATTTGTACACCAACAAATGATAAAACTAATTATCAGACGTCTCCAATAACAAGCTTTAACACTAATTGACGTTAAAACCAGTGAAAAAAACATTAAAATATTTTCAAAAACTTTAGTTCAAAAATTTCTTTATAATAAGGGTAATAACTCCATTAGCCATAGATAAGCTTACGATCATTGATCCAAGAACGCAACAAATATTAAATGACAATCAACACACAGGTTAGTACCTAACAAAGAGCAAACACAAAGAGACTACAACATAAGGTCCTAAGTCTACCCATCTTACCCATCTCTCAAGTTTATTATTTTAAGGTCAAGTTATTTATATTGGGGTGCACAAACGTGCGTCGGGAGCAAATATGCTCTGATACCAACTGTGACACCCTCACTTATCGCGGAAAAGTAAACACGTAATTCTAGAATAAAACTGCATGGATATGTTTGTAATAGGTTCAATTGGGTAAAAACCAGTAATTTTAAAAACCTGAACCTGTTATAAAGATATCCAAATTGGAAGGTGTCAAACATACAAGGTCTAACTAGAAGTGTCATAACATAACCATCGCTAAAGTCGCGAATAGCAAATTATACAACCAAATGTAAAAAGGGAGACATATGTCCCTAAAATGTATGTGACATAAAAAGTGTTTAAGGGTCACAATAAAATAAAGCCAATCTAGGTTCCAAGGTTACTTTGCTCGCTAGCTCGTCCATGTACCCCATATATGCATCACCTACCCGTCATTCGCATTTTATACAAATCCGAAAGCCACGATCCGTGGGGAGTAACTCCGAGTTCTCCCGACCACGAAATGTCATAATTAATATAACATGTAAACATAAGAATATGAATACGAATCACACAATGCCTTAGCATATAGATGCTAGACAATCGTGCTTATCATGTGAACAACAATATAACACCACATAGTCCTAGCATGTGAATACTAGACCGACTCATACTACACTATCATGTGAATCACATAACATCCAGGAATCCAAACTCTATCAACCATAGTCGGCTTGCATCTCACCTTCTATGATTCATAGAATCATCAAACAAGAAAGGGCAATATATCAAAGACAGCATAAGTTCTTAGCACCGTCAATAGTCACTCAGAACTCGAGTCTATACCACGAGGTAGGGATGGTAATCGAACCGGTATCTTGGCTCAGAGGTTCTATCAAAACATGGCCAAGACACAACACAACCCTAGTACTAAATCACAGCAGACCTAGACATGCGGATACACACCACCGCACCCAAGACCCACAATTTTATAAAACCATGTGAGTACCCTAAGGAGTCCACCAAAGGGTTGGCTAGTACTTAAGCTGACCACTTACTCTCAAAATAAGTAACGAGGTCATGCCCCAACTTGGATATAAACCCACCAAGTCAGGAACACAAAGGCTATTAAGCGGTGAACATACACTCGTCAAAGACTATAATGACCTATCTATGATGAAGGCCGAAATACTCACCTAGGACCTAGTCCCAGCTAGTCCCAGCTTGAATACTTTAGCCCACACCACACAAGACAAGTAGGATACCCAATTAACCATAAGAGGGGCAAAGAGTCCAACTTACCAACATAAATGCTAACATTCTATCATGTGAAAGGCTATATAAATGTCTATTCAAAGAGACAATCCAACCATATCCTCAATGTCATCAATAACCAAATTATAGCTAACCATCAATATCATAGTCCATGAGAATAAACTACAATGGCTAAAGGCAAACAAGACTCAAGCATAAGGCATCCAAAGCATCCAACAACCAACATGTGAAATGATAATTACAAATATCAAGGCATAACATAAAACCTCCAATAACAACCAATCTTACCTCAAAGCCAAACCCTCGACCCGAGTCCCGCGACGGGTCATCGGTCAAATCGAGGCTGACCGGTTTAAACCTAGTTTGACCAAACTCGTTCGGTCAATCTGGCCTAGCTCAGAGTCTTTGCCTACTTTGGCCCAAATCATAAAATTTATCACAATATAATTCTCATGCTATTTCTAATTTCTATCATGTGAAAAAAACGAAAGTAACACATTATCAATCACCTAAACACTTAACAAACAATAGGCACAACATTAACTACTAATGTGACATTAATTCGTCGAGTAACTCGGAATAGTTACCTTAAGCTAGCAAAGAGACAAGCAATAAACTTGAGAAAGCTTCTAAAACCCAAAATTACTCTTCATCTTCAACCACATATGAGCCACCTAAGATAATTATGTGAAAGGGCGATATTAACGAATTATCTTTATATAAAATATAAGACGGAAATTAATTTAATTATATATTAAATAAACCAAACTAGCGTCAAAACAATTTATGGACACGGCTCAAAAGTTATTATGACAACCTCAAACTCGGCCTAACCACCAACTACACATGGCCTCAAACTCGTGACTTAGCTAGGCCACGGCCAAAGCCACACGCTAGGCCACCGGGAGTCCGACACGACCACCACCCGACTACCCATAGCCACCCTTCACCCTACTTCATAACCCGAGCCAAAAATCAGTCCAAAACAAACCCAAAAGATGCCTAAGTTCGACCCCAACTCCGGTCCTCAAATGCAAAGTGAAAACCCACGATGACGACTCTCGTCCCCCCCCAAAAACAGAGTACCAATCGTCCCCTTAAGACTCCATTCTCGCGCCTAAAAACAGTCCTAGCTGAGCCAACTAAGTCAGCATTTAAAACGGTTTTAGAGCGGAAATCCACAAGTATAAAGCAACTCAAAAACAGACCCTAAAGACTACAAAAATCGCCCCAACACAGAGTCCAAATTAGTCCAAAACAATCCCTACATGTTAGTATACACCGTCTCAACTATAAAACACACCAATTATCACCCAAAACAATCCATACATGTCAGCATACACCGTCTTAAATATACCACTTACTAGCTAGCATCCCAAATGATCCCTAGAGGTCAGTATACACCGTCTCAATCATCTCCACATATCAGTATACACCGTCTCAACTATACAACTGACTAATTAACATCCATAAGGATCCCTATATATAATTATACTCCGTCTTAATTATAAAACAGACTAACCAGCATTCGAAATAAACATATTTTACAAGTAATATTTTGTAACCTATCATTGTTACCTTTTTCCGATTGAACTAATCATTTATGACTAACAAATCTTCTACTAGACCGTCTATCTCAGCACCTACAACCGTCTTATAATAAATAAAGCTGAAAATATAAATTGGGTTTGTAAAAGTACGTAACGAAAATGAATTTTACTTACAACGGATTGACAGAACGATGGGAGCAAAGAATATGGAACGAAAATCATTGATAACGGATGACAAACGGAGTGGCAGGATCAATTTAAAATCAAAAAAATCAAAACAGAACGAAAAGAAGAAAAAGGAAGGGAGAAGAAAGAATGTTTGCGTGAGAAATGAGGGAGCAACTTGCTTTGCTGCTATTTATTATACGTACGTTTCTTCATCGTTAAGAAACTTTGATAGTTATTAAAACCGTTTGAGTTAAATTTAACCGGTTTAAGTAAAAGTTTCAAAAGAATAAAACGGAATCAATAATAAATAAATTTAATGAGTGAAAATAAAATAAACTCAGCTAGTTAACGTAAATAATACAATATCAGCTTGAATCAGAATTATTAGCGATTTTTACAAAACTAACGGATATTAATAAAAATTGCTAATTTAGTGAAATAAGCTCAAAATAGCTAATTGGACGGTTTTGTTCCAAAAATCCATCTCGGGTTCACTTAAAACAACTTTCATAAGGACTCGTAAAGAAACGGAAATTATTAAATAAATAAACTCGAACTAACTTTAAATAAACTTATTAATGATTATTAAAATTAACGTATCGAATTATGATGAAATTAATTAATTAGCTAAGCATATATATATAAATCGTTAAATGATGTAATTAAATTCAAAATAGAAACTAAAAGAATTTTATCCAACTTAATAAAATACGGGGTGTTACAGATGTAGGTAGGATAGGGTTTACAAAATAAGAAATAAACCATCCACCGCAGCCTAAGTCGATCGACATACCCTACTCTGTCGATCGACCAAGGTCAATGCTTCCTTAAACCCATAAACTGTCTCGATACCACACACACCTGTCGATCGACACCTCTCATGGTTGATAGACACACATGATTAGTTTATAGATAGTTAGTATATAACTCGTAGACAAAGACAATAAACAAGGTTAATGTTTCCCTAAACCCACACGCTATGTCGATACCACACACCCTTGTCGATCGACAACTCTCATGGTCGATAGACACACTCGCTTAGTCTATTGACAGTTAGTATATATCTCATAGGCAAAGTCAATAAACACCATGCCTTACCCATTAGACCACATCGTAAGACATATACTAGTTAACGAAAATTTAATGCTTATAATGCTTATAAATTACGGGGTATTACACTCTTCCTCCTTAAAATGAACTTCGTCCCAAAGTTCGCGCAGCCAACTGACACAAACGAGCACAAAACTACATCAAAGCCAAATAAAACTCACATATACCCTTATTAAAATGCATGTAATTCCGGTTTGTCACATACCATCCTCATAAAAAGAAGGCTACGTACCATAACCTAACTCATACTTGGTCAAACAGATGTCGGTACTTCTCCTTCATCTTATCCTTTACTTCATAGGTGGCTTCCTCGACATTATCGTTAGACCGTAAGACTTTTACTAGCACAGTCTCTCCATTCCTTGTTTTGCGCACCTTTGTATCTAAGATATCTTTAGCGACCACCACATAACTCATTGACTCATCCACCTCCATTGTTTCTAGTTCAATTATGTGAGAGGAGTCACTCACATACTTCCTCAGCTATGACACATGAAACACGTTATGAACTCGATTTAGAGCTATAGGGAACGCCAAACGGTAAACTACTTCTCCAACTCTATCTAGAATCTCATACGATCCTATGTATTTCTTACTGAACTTTCCTCTCTTCCCGAACCGCATAACCCCTCTCTTGGCAACATTTTTAACAAAATTTTATCTCCAACTGCAAACTCTATATCACTCCGTTTAAGGTTAGCATCACTCTTTTAACGGTCTTGTGCATCTCTCATTTTTTGACGAATAATATGCACTTGCTTCACCATTTCTTGTATCATCTAAGGTCCTAAAACCACTGAGTCAGTCACATCGTCCTAACACATAGGGCTCCTACATTTCTTTCCATACAACGCGTCAAAAGGTGCCATCTCGATACTAGTATGATAGCGGTTATTGTATGAAAACTCTATCAAGTCCAGTCACTCTTTCCAAGTTCCACCAAATTCCAGCACACAAGCCCTTAACATATATTCTAAGGTCTGAATAGTTCGTTCAGTTTGCCCGTCTGTAGCTGGATGTAAAGCAGTGCTCATTTTTTAGCGTAATACCCATTGCACTCTGCAATTCCTGCCAAAATTTTGAAATGATTCTCGAATCTCTGTCAGACACAATATCTTTAGGTACTCCGTGTAGTTTTACTACATTCTTGCAATAGGCCTTAGCCAATTCCGCCTTTCTCCAGGTATCTTTCATTGGTATGAAGTGGGCAGACCTAGTAAGACGGTCTACCAACACTTATATCATATTGTTCCACTTTTGAGTACGAGGCAAGCCAACTATGAAATCCATAGAAATGCTTTCCCAATTCTATTATTGTACATCTAAAGATTGTACCTTACCTTGTGGTCTTTTATGCTCCCCTTTAACTCGTTGACAAGTCAAACATCGAGTCCCGAACTCTGCCACCTCTTTCTTCATTCCCGGCTACCAGAAGGGTTTCATATGGTATTTATATAACTTATCTCCTCCCGGATACACATAATAAGGAGTATTATGTGCCTCTATCAAAATGTTGCGTTTCAGCTCCTCATTATCTGGCACACACCTGTTGGAATATGTGTCCTCCGACAATAATGCGATCACGACTGTTGATCATGATGATCACATGTTTAAGTCTCATTAAAATGAATACAATTGGGAAGTAATATTGTTATCAAATCGTCAACATATATCGGTAATGATTGGCTTACTAGAGTTTGACATTATCGTGTGTGACGGTGGTGATCATTGACCCCTAGGTCATACCTAAAGGGCAACCCTCTTAATTGATTATTTAATTAATCGTATAATGTTACGAGTTAATTAAATTACTTGAAAATTGACGGACGATTTTGGAAGTGAAATTTACGTATCATATTGAAATGTGATTAAATAAGATACGGTCTGAGTAATTGAATTGTGTCATTACTCGGATGAAATAATTGTTTAATGTAACAATTAAAATTGAATGAATTATTATAAATACAATCAGTTGTGATTTATAAGTGGTTAAATATTTTGGTACAAGTAATTATGAAATTACTAAGTCAATTTTTGTATGTGACGTATTTTTATTAATACGTTGATTTTTAATATGTTAAAAATACATGACAAATTATGTTGCATATGACATGTGACATAAGACAAGTTGACATTTTGACAAAGATAATGTGGAGTCCATATTATCTAAATGGACCGAAATTATGGGAGTAATTAGTCTAATATTGTGTTGATTATATTAATAGAAAACACAATGATTACCTACTCTTGTAGCCATGCAAACCTAATGCTCATGGTGAAGAGCAACTAGAGCATGCATTGGCTCCCTCCCATGCCACCCTTCCACCCGGTTTTTGAGATGAAAAACCATTATGGTTTTTCATCTTATTTACCTAATAATACACTAATATGAGTTAGTCTATTATTTTCATTCTAATCATCATCCAAAAATACAAGTTTTCTAGAGAAATAAAATCCTCTCTTTATCTCTCATCAAAACCGAAAATATTCAAAGTGTTAACAATATTTTTGGTTCAATTTTCTCATAGATTAATATTATAACTAGTATTTGTAATATTAATTTAATTAAGAGGAGCCTTGGGTATTATATTTAGGGAGAGATCTTACTCTTAGATCTTTGTTCTTCCATTGGAATAAGCTCAAGAACAAAAGAGAAAGGTGATCTCTTTTGTGCCCAAATATCCGAAATTTAATATGTAAGGACATAATTTCTCCTCTATTTATTTTAATGTTTGCATGCATAAGATCCGTTTTAATTTATGACAAATTAATTTAACATATATGAGTATGTTATAGATGTATATAGATCTACATTTCCTTCAATCGGTATCATGAGCCACGGTTGTTTGCATGCAAATTGGTTAAAAGTTTTTCCGAGTTATATGAATAACAAAATAAAACTTGTAAAATTTGTGTTATTATGATATATCACGAAATAATTACATGCATGTTAATATTTCTGGTCCTAAAGTGTTTTAGGATTTTTTGGTTAATTTTTCGGATTTTTATTGTTCATATTTAATAATAATGACATTTAAATGTGATTTTATGAGTAAAAATGTCATTTTTGGTCGAAAATTAGCTATACTTCGAATTTTCACTTGGTTTTTGGATATGTTGTTACATATATTATTTTGAGATAACCTGTAAATTTTCATAATTTTTGCACTTGTTATGCTCGAAAAATGAATTTTTCATTATTAAATTCGGATTTAAGAGAAAAATAGGTTAATATGAGTTAAATTTCGAATCTGGTCATAGAAAATTTATATGTTGTCACATGCAATTTTACAAGATGTGTGTAAAATAATTGGCTATAAAGAAGTCTTTTAGCATGATTTATGAATTTTTGAAGAAAAATGGCATAAATAGTGACATTATTAATGAAAATTAATAAAATATAATCTATGACTTAGGAAAAACGTCTAATGTTGCATTTTATTATATTTTTCAGATCTAAAATTGAAAAGTTAATGAAAATAATTTTTCCATATTTTTTATGATTATTTTATTAAATATCGATAAACCGCAACATTGTTTTTCCGGAAAATTTTCGAAATTTTTAACCTAAGATTTTGAACATTATGAGAGTCATGGAATTTTTTTCCAGAATGTTCATGAATTTAAATTTCAAATTTTGAATTTATTTGGATTTTTTGGATTTATTTGAAGTTTAATAGCTTAATTTTGTATTTTTGGCCCATTTATGAACAATTTTGTAAATAAAAGTTAATTATGGTCAAATTATTAGTGAAGACTATATTTTGAGTCCTAAGAGGTTAGGGTAATTAACTTATGCATAAATATGAGTTTATGTATTTTTGTGATTATAAAATGTTGAAATCACGCAAATCCGTAAAAACCGAGTAATATACGATATTGGCTAATTAAAAGGCGATTTAGCATAAAATTGAGCATGTTCATACATAATATAATGCTGCATTTTCTTTATGATTGTCATAATTTTAATTTATGTAATTTTTGAATTATGTAATTTTACTTAGTATGGCCTTAGATTTTAATTGGTATTTCCCGAAATGTATGGGAATATCGATTCGGTTGTAATTTTTATTGTGATCTCGTATCACCGTTTTGTAATATTTAATAGATTTATTTTATTTTAGTTACAAATGTATAATAGGAAATTATGTAATTTATTATGTAATTTTATTCATTCCGGAGTTCCTAAAGACGGATTTCTTCAAGAATGGCGATACATAAAGACGGTGTTACATCGAGATGCTTGTCACAACCGAAGTTCAAGGGACCAATGGAGTTGGTTTCCGAATATGTAATAGATTAATAGTTTTTCTATTTTAGGAAAGGCCATACTAAGATTTATTTATCTTTATGCTTGCATTTTATTTTATGTCACATGCATCGCTAAATCGCCATAACTAAACATGCATTGTCTTATTTTATCGAGTTTATCGACCGTGTCAATTAGAATTATCGTAGTTCACCGCTTTAGTTCACTTAAAACGTGATAGATAATAAATTGACATGACCTCTCGCTAAAACTATCAATTGAGACATAGCCTTACCAAATAGTAGAAACCATGAAAACCTATTTCGCGAGGGAGTGCACTCGGCCCTACCGGGGTACAAACCTTGTTACGTAGGGGAAGTGGGTGATGAGTGTTAATCCACCGAGTTCATGTTAATAAGGGTTTCATCGGCCATACCGTGCCCAAGTTGATGTGGATTTGGATAATGGACACATTTATTCGAAATTTGGATTGAGCTCAACGGAAGTATTCGCGACCGTAGTTGCATGTGTTCCGGGCTATAGATAATTATTAGAGTAATTTTATCGACCAAGAGTTCTAAAAGTAGAATCGATTAAAATGTTAATCCACCGAGTTATATTGATAAAGGTTTCATCGGCCATACCGTGCCTAAGTCGATATGAATTTGGGTCTTGGAATCATTTATCTAGTTGGGTAGAGGTCACTAGAAAAATGCATATAACTTGTTTAAATCATACATTTTTACGAGTATAATTAAAACGACATTTGTTTTACTCCTTATTTTTGTTTTGTAGACCACTTCTTATTCATAACAAATGGCAACACCAACTCCTAATGCTACACCACTCGCTACTTCATCATGGCTCCGATCCTTTATGGATCGATGTAAACTTGAAAAGAATGGGTCAAATTTCTCCGAGTGGGATGCCCAACTCAAATTAGCCGCCGAAGGTGACGACAAGCTTCGTTACCTTACCGAGGCCTCTCCACCCGAGCCCTCCACTAGGTCCACCGCGGCCACTAGGGAAGCCTATGAGGCTTACCAAAAGGAGTCCGCCGCAATGAAAAATGTCTTAATATTTGCGATGGAGGCGGAACTCCAAAGGAGAGCCTTCAAAATGGGCAATGCTAATGAGATTTACTCCAAACTTGTGACCATGTTTTCACAAACTCCGCGGATCGTCCAATATGAGGCGGCCGCGGCATTCTTTGATCTCGACTTCAAAGAGGGCCAAAAGGTTAGCCCTCATGTGCTCAAACTCATGGAGCTTGTCGAGACCTTGAAGATTCAAAAGGTTGAAATCCCCAAAGAACTCATCGTAGATAGGATTCTACACTCCTTGTCTAAGGTTAAGGCATATGTGCAATTCCGGGTGAATTTCAATATGCAAGACAAGGATGTGTCTCTTGAGGAGTTGCACAAGTTACTTGTGCAAGCCGAGAGGGACATGGGGTTAAATGTGAACCCTCCCAAGGATGTGCTTAACATAAGCACAAAGAGTAAGGGGAAGTTCAAGAAGAATGGGAGAAAGGGTAAAAAGCAAGCTCCCACATTCACCAAAGCTAAGTCTTGTGAAGCTAGCACCTCCAAAGTCAAGAAGGGTCCTCTTGACAAATGCCATTATTGTAATGGCATGGGACATTGGAAGAGGAATTGTTCCAAATACCTTGGTGATATCAAAGCTGGAAAGATCACTCCGAGGTATATGACTAACCTTCTTTTATGTTTCTAAATTCAACTATGGTATTATGATGCAAAGTTGTGATAATGTATCTTCCCTTTTTATTGTAAATAGGGCCGCCACCAAGCAAAGACAAAGGAAAAGAAAAGCAAGCATAAGAAACCATGAAGAAGCTAAGGATAGCTTTTATGGAGCTTTGTTTTTTATTGTCTTATTTTAAGTCATGTTTTGAATTTTTAGAACTTTAAGTTTCCGTGTTCGACATGGAAAGGTATTTTGGATAATGGTTTGTATTTTGGATGATAGTGACTTGGTTTGCAACCCAAGTCACCCGTTTTATCATTTATCCTTTATGTTCTAAAAATTTCATCTTTAAATGCTTGCGTTTTGAAACATAAGATAATTCACTAAAAGTGATCTAATAGACAATTAATAATGACGGGTTTCATTATATGTCCACATGCTTAAGGCTTGTGTATGATCATTTATAAAGTGACTTTGAGTCTATGAACTCTCTTAAAGGTATGTCAACCACCAAGTACACATATGAAATCAATAACAATTAGTCAACCTATGAGATAGTTCTCCTTATACTTCAACATCATTAATTTGTGTCTCATATGCTATCTTTGAATGCTTAGTGTATTCATTCTAAAGATAGAGTGGGAGAAAAATGAGGACACAACACACAAGGCAAGATAATTGTGTACTTGTGTAAATGAAGATCTACGCAAGAGAGAATGTTTTGAATGAAGGTATATCTATTTACATAGTATACCAAATAGATGAGATCTATAGTCTCAAGTATGTTCTAAATGACTTAAGAGACCAAGTGAAGTAATCATAAGAGTTTATTCTCAAGATAACTACACAAGGAGACCAAAAGAAGTTTTGGAAGAAAAATGACTAATGTAAAGTCTTAACAAGCTTTTGACTAAGGTTATGAATAAATTGACAAATAGTTTCAATCATGAGTTTTACTTAAGAGCCTAAATGAATCATAGTAACATACTAGTTATGATCAAATTGCAAAGATAGATATTCCGATATCTTCAATAGCCAACGTTTTTGCAAAGATTGATATTCCGATATCTTAAATAGCCAACGTTTAACCACGCAAATGTCATTGTTTAACCTCGCTATGAAATGGTTAAACCTCCTTCCGAAAGGGTATTCCGAAGGACCTATTCTAAATATTATTCGTATTTGAATAATGACATTACTACACACCATTATGATATGAGTGTGTTAGAGATTTAAAATCTCTTTCCGTAAGGTTAAGATGAGACCACTTCAGAATAGGCATTTTGAAAGGATATGATGGGAACATATATGGTTTTATCCTAGTAACTTGGCACGGCAATTTATATTAATATTCTTGACAATTTTTGATTGAGAAGTCAATTTCAAAACATGTTGAATTGAGTGGGAGTTAGGATATTCTCATGTGAAGACATGGAATTTAGTGGGAGCTATCATCCTTGAATGTATAAAACACATTACTCATTAAAGAATGACGAGCTAATACCTTCTTTCATAAAGAAGCTTTCGAGTTTTCAATTCTGGATGAAAATGGACAAGATGAATCCAATTACCTCATGGGATGTTGGATTAGTATTAAAGAGATACACATCGTATCAACATATACATAGGTTATTCATATGAATGAAAATGGGATTACCATTAGCAGTCATGGTAGTTCATTGAACCTGAGAACGGTTGATCTCATGATTATTAGTAACTAATGTTTCCGCCATTAGAATAATCATGTACATGTCCAATTTTGAATCATATGCATAAGAGCATGATGATTGGTTGGTGAGCCATAATAGAAACGTCATGAATTCTCGAGAAGAATCCGATGAGCGATTTCAGTAGTTGACGGAATGTTCTATTATGTTTCAAGAAGTTGCACATATTATAGAAAATCCGAGCACATATGAGGATTTATGAGAATCCCAATTCTTTCAAGCCTAGAAAGAGAAATGAGAAGTTTTTGGAAAGATGCTTGGTTGAATAAGAGGTTATTCATAAACAATCTTTCCTAGTAAAAGCTAGGACTTATTAGAAGTGCTAAGCTAAATAATCTTGTCAATTGTTACAAGATTCTACAAAACATATACCTAGTGCATTATGTGTGGATGAAATACTTGATCAGTGCAAGTTGTATTATTCATCGCAAATTCGTTCGTTATGACATGATCGATAAGAAAGTTCTTTCAAGTTAAAGAACCAAAACCAAGGTCGAGAACCTTTGATGTGTACTTGGTAAGATTCATGCTATGAGAACATGAATGTGAAGGAAATTGCAAGTGCAAGAAGTTTGAACACATGGACACATGGGATGTTAAACTTCTATTGCAATCAATGAGTGTTTACACTTATGATATACATCACAAGGTTGTAATATGATATTGACTACCCGAGTGTGATGTCGACATTAAATCGTTTGAGTTATAATTAACTCACTTGGTACATTGTTATATCCAAACGGGTTGTAGAGACAATTGAAACCCGTTAAAGTGAACATGGATTAACATTGTTTTTGCCCATAGTTACTTATATGAGGTGACGTCTCGAAGTGACTAGAGTGTGATGCAATTGATGGCAAGTTCAAGTGCCATAGAGTCATGTGAGATGACTAGTTGATCACGTAGGCGATGTTAGGAACTTTTTGTCGGGCCTAATGACCGCTTATAGAGTTCTCGCAAATTTATATAGCCTGGTCGTGGCGAGAGCTACTATAGTATTCAAATGAGTCGATTCTTTTGACTAAAGACTATTCACCTAAGATGGCACAGTTTGATTAACTTTGATTTGTGTTACTACGACCTTCGTAAATGGGGTCAAATGGGCATATTTTGGGTTATGATGGCTGTGGCTAGTCAAAGGGAATGAGTGCAATAGGAATTGTCCACCCCTAGTCAGGGTTATAACAATATCTCAGGGCCACTCGAGGAGTAATGAACTGGAAATGCGTGGCCACGCTCGGAAGATATCCGAGTGGATAAATCCGGTCAATCGCTTATTCTCCGGATCGAGGAAACCGCTCACGATATGATCACTTGCAAGTACGACCGAAAGACACCTTGCATTGAGTGGGAGATAGTAATAGGACAAGAGAATTGGTGACGCACACTTGTCGAGGACAAGTGGGAGATTGTTGGAATATGTGTCCTCCGACAATAATGCGATCACGACTGTTGATCATGATGATCACATGTTTAAGTCTCATTAAAATGAATACAATTGGGAAGTAATATTGTTATCACAACTCGGTCAACATATATCGGTAATGATTGGCTTACTAGAGTTTGACATTACTGTCGTGTGACGGTGGTGATCAGTTGATCCCCTAGGTCATACCTAAAGGGCAACCCTCTTAATTGATTATTTAATTAATCGTATAATGTTACGAGTTAATTAAATTACTTGAAAATTTTGACGGACGATTTTGGAAGTGAAATTTACGTATCATATTGAAATGTGATTAAATAAGATACGGTCTGAGTAATTGAATTGTGTCATTACTCGGATGAAATAATTGTTTAATGTAACAATTAAAATTGAATGAATTATTATAAATACAATCAGTTGTGATTTATAAGTGGTTAAATATTTTGGTACAAGTAATTATGAAATTACTAAGTCAATTTTTGTATGTGACGTATTTTTATTAATACGTTGATTTTTAATATGTTAAAAATACATGACAAATTATGTTGCATATGACATGTGACATAAGACAAGTTGACATTTTGACAAAGATAATGTGGAGTCCATATTATCTAAATGGACCGAAATTATGGGAGTAATTAGTCTAATATTGTGTTGATTATATTAATAGAAAACACAATGATTACCTACTCTTGTAGCCATGCAAACCTAATGCTCATGGTGAAGAGCAACTAGAGCATGCATTGGCTCCCTCCCATGCCACCCTTCCACCCGGTTTTTGAGATGAAAAACCATTATGGTTTTTCATCTTATTTACCTAATAATACACTAATATGAGTTAGTCTATTATTTTCATTCTAATCATCATCCAAAAATACAAGTTTTCTAGAGAAATAAAATCCTCTCTTTATCTCTCATCAAAACCGAAAATATTCAAAGTGTTAACAATATTTTTGGTTCAATTTTCTCATAGATTAATATTATAACTAGTATTTGTAATATTAATTTAATTAAGAGGAGCCTTGGGTATTATATTTAGGGAGAGATCTTACTCTTAGATCTTTGTTCTTCCATTGGAATAAGCTCAAGAACAAAAGAGAAAGGTGATCTCTTTTGTGCCCAAATATCCGAAATTTAATATGTAAGGACATAATTTCTCCTCTATTTATTTTAATGTTTGCATGCATAAGATCCGTTTTAATTTATGACAAATTAATTTAACATATATGAGTATGTTATAGATGTATATAGATCTACATTTCCTTCAACACCATCTCCTTTTAAACCTTAAACTCCCGTAAGCAAGAATAGTGAATTGCGTAAGTTCCCCTGTCTCAGCCTTTTTCTTTCATTCGACCACTCGTGGATCCAACATCTTCTTGTCATGAATTTCAGCATATAACTCAGGTTCAATTGTCAGATCGCTAACTGTATCCCCCTTTCTGATAATAGATATGCCTATCTTCTCTACTTCATCTCTGAGTTTCACGTGTGACATAGCCATACACAAAGCATGTACTGATTTTCTGCTTAGTGCATCAGTTACCACATTTGCTTTACCCTCGTGATAGATAATTTCCATATCGTAGTCGCCAATCAGCTCGATCCATCGTCTCTTCCTCATATTCACTTCTTTCTGTGTATAAATATATTTCGAGCTCTTATGGTCAGAAAATACCTTGAAGGTAGCGGCATACAAGTAGTGTCTCCACAGTTTTAGTGAAAAACCACAGCTCCTAATTCCAGATCATGAGTTGGAGAGTTTTCTTAATAAGGTTTCAGTTGTCGGGAGGCATACACGATAAATTTGCCATTCTGCATCATTACACAACCCAATCCATTCTTAGATGCCCCTGTATACACCTCGAAATTCTCACTTTCTTAAGGTAATGCTAAAATAGGAGCTGTAGTCAGATGATCTTTTAGTGTAAGAAACGCTGTTTCACAAACCTCATCCCATGCAAATCTGTTTTCTTTCCTCATCAACGCAGTCAATAGTTATGCTATCTTGAAAAAGTCTTTGACAAACCTTCGATAGTAGCCTGCTAAACATAAGAAGCTTCTTACTTCAGCAAAAACTTTTGGCGCTTCCTATTTGGACACTGCTACAACCTTGCTAGGATCAAGTGAGACTCCTTCTTTTGACACCACATGCCCCAGATACGCAAGTTTCTCCAGCCAGAACTCACACTTGCTCAATTTCGCATACTGTAGGTTATCTCTCAGCGTTTGCAAAACAATTCTCAAATGTTGTACATGCTCTTTCTTGTTTTTAGAGTATAACAATATTTCTACGATAAAGACAACAACGAATCGGTCTAGATAGGGACTAAATACCCGGTTCATTAGGTCCATAAACACCTCTGATACATTAGTTAACCCAAATGGCATGACAACGAATTCGTAATGCCCGCGTTAGGTTGTAATACCCCATATTTTTATTACCTTGGTCAAAGGCTAGTCAACTGTAAATGGGCAAATATATATATAAATATATATTTTATATTGTTGATACGAGTAATGCATGAGACGGAATAATAATGATAACAATAATAATAAGTTGTAACGATAATAATATGATACGCGTATACATATACATACATACTCCACCTCACCTTATATACTCCACCCTTATCCACCCAAAATCTCACAAAATCCACCAAAAACATGAGATAAGAGAGAAGAGAGAAAAGGAAGAGAAAATGGAGATTTTGTCCCTCCGCCCCGAGATCGTAAGGTAAAACCATCCCACACCAATGTATATATTATTTTAATTAACCTGCCTCGACCTTGACCCAGCATAGACCGCTGATGAGCACCTCCTTAATCCCGTTGACCACCGAAATCGGATTTCACCGAGCATATAAAAGAGGCGTTTTTGTGTTGTTATGTGACCATCTTAAGACGGATTTTTACCCCACCTTTCGTGGGTGTCTTCGGCTAACCTTCCTTTGTTTGTGTCGTGGGTTGAATGGGGGTTGTAGTGGTGGTAATGAGCTGTGAAATCGGTGGCTGTAGGTGGCAGGAATCAAGGGTAGAAAAGGGGGTGTCGGGTTATGTATGTGTCGATTGTTGTTGTTGTTGCTGTTGCTGTTGTTGTTGTTGTTGTTGTTGTTGTTGTTGTTGTTGTTGTTGTTGTTGTTGCTAATGGCTACTAGGGTTCTGCCAAAGTGTGGGCCGGTGGTTGGGTCACCGTGGTCAGAGAATGCCGTGGTTGGTTCGTCGGTTTTGTTACTCGTCGTCAAAAGTTACCTAGACCAAAACAATATTTATAACTTCACAAACTACTCTACTATTAGCAAAGAGGTAAGTAAAGGTCGGATCCCAAGGGACGGGTATTGATGTAGGATTTTCGATTGCAAATGGTCGTGTCTAAGGGTGTCATAATTTCGGGTTGAGATAGGAGATCAACTAAACTAATCAACACTAAAAATAAAGCAATGAAAGCAAGCAAGGTTATTAAGATGTAAACAAATGATTAAAAGCACTAGGGTGTTATAGGTTCAGAGGGCATACATGGGAATTGATCATACAAACGTATTCTCAAATTATAAGCAAGCAATTATTGTTGTGATAGGATCGAGTTGGTTTATATATGTTGGGAAATGTGTCCTCAACAATAGTGCGATCACATGATTTAAATATCATTATTAAATCTCATATAAAGAATACGTAAGGGATGATTCAATTATATAGTCAACTGATCAACATTAATCGGCAACGATTGGCTTGCTAGAGTTTGACGTTACTGTCGTGGGACGGTGGTGGTCAGTTGATCCCTTAAGGTCACACCTAAAGGATGATGCCCTTATCTGTAAAGTTAATTAATTATATGTCGATACAAGTTGATTAATTCCTTAAAAATGAACAATTTATATTTATGAGAGGAAATATGTATCTTATTGTAATGTGATTAAATAAGATCCTATTTAATGGATTAATATGTTAATTCACTAAATTATGTTGAGATTTTATAAATATTTCGAGGTTGCGGTAATTAGTTATTTACATTTACAAGAGGTTGTAAATTTAACTAACTAGCAGTTATGGGACCCATTATATGTTGATATAATGGTAAAATATTACTCACTAAGTTGAGTGAATATATGTTTATTAATTTGTCATATAATTGTTGTATGATTAAATCCTAGGGTGTCTTGTTGACTAAGGAGTAAAAGATTAGAAAAGTATTTTAGTAACGCGCATTGCAAATTATACAAAAGGAATCTAAGTAAATTGTGATAAAAAGATCAACGTAGGGATTAGGTTGAATCTCTCTACAAATGACTTTGTCACATGTTATGCGATAACAGTGGAAGCATCTTTCAAGTTAAAGAGCCCAAGTCTAGTAAGAAGTCTAGACATGCATATACTTAGATAAATTCATGTCATTGGAGATGACATTGAATAGAAGGAAATAGCGATTGAAAAAGTTGGAATACATGGATATCGGGTATATCCACTTGCCAAGCTTTTAATTGCATCTAAACTAGTGTTAATAATACACTAGAGATTATGGGATATGAAGTAGTAATAGTGTATTAATTATTCATATGTAATAATCGCATTTATCGTTTGAATTTCATTAAACTCACCCGCTACCTTGTCGTATCCGAATGGGTTGTAGAGACAAATTGAACCCCATTAAAGTGAACTGGATTGACATGATATTCGCCCCTAGTTACTTATATGAGGTGACGTCTCGAAGTGACTAGAGTGTGATGCGATTGATGGCAACTTCAAGTGCCATAGAGTCATATGGGATGACTAGTCGATCACATAGGCAGACTGTATGGGACACTCTGTCGGGCAGTGACCGCTTATAGAGTTTTGGTAATTCATAAAGAATGGGCATGGCAAGAGCTACTATAGTATTCTAATGAGTCAATTCTTTTGACTAGAGACTATTCGCCCAAGTTGGCACAACTTCTGATTAGCTTTGATTTATACTCTACGATTTCGTAAATGAGGTCAAACTGGGTATATTTTGGTTTATGATGGACTGTGGTTGAACGAAGGGAATAGGGCGATAGGATTTTTCCATCCCTTGTCAGGGTTGTTTGAAATCTCAAGGCCACTCGAGGAGTAGTTAACTGGAAATGCGTGGCCACGCTCGGAAGGTATATATGATAGATAATTCCAGTCAAACAGTTAATCTCCAGATCGAGAAAACCACTCAAGATATGATCAAGTGTAAGTACGACCTGCAAGACACCTTGCATTGAGTGGGAAATTGTAATAGGATAAGAGAATTGGTGACACACACTTGTCGAGGACAAGTGGGAGATTGTTGGGAAATGTGTCCTCAACAATAGTGCGATCACATGATTTAAATATCATTATTAACTCTCATATAAAGAATACGTAAGGGATGATTCAATTATCTAGTCAACTGATCAACATTAATCGGTAACGATTGGCTTGCTAGAGTTTGACATTACTGTCGTGGGACGGTGGTGGTCAGTTGATCCCTTAAGGTCACACATAAAGGATGATGTCCTTATCTGTAAAGTTAATTAATTGTATGTCGATACAAGTTGATTAATTCGTTAAAAATGAACAATTTATGAGAGGAAATGTGTATCTTATTGTAATGTGATTAAATAAGATCCTATTTAGTGGATTAATATGTTAATTCACTAAATTATGTTGAGGTTTTATAAATATTTCGAGTAGAGGTAATTAGTTATTTACATTTACAAGAGGTTGTAAATTTAACTAACTAGCAATTATGGACCCAATATATGTTGATATAATGGTAAAATATTACTCAATAAGTTGAGTGAATATATGTTTATTAATTTGTCATATAATTGTTGTATGATTAAATTAATATTTAATTATTTAAGATAATTAAACATAAGACTTATAAGAATTTGTGGGACAAATATTATAAGACAAAAATGGACCATAATAGCACAAGTGTACCGTCCATATAAGAGGCATGCTTGAGTTTTATAGCTTTGTCATTTAGTTGTTGGAAAGATACTCCAACATCTTATGACACAACTTTAATCTAGCTAAAGCCTACTACCTACACAATATAGCATGTGATTTTGAAAGGACCAAAATGGCTCTAATAAGAGCATTTTATACGGACCATTTGAGGGAGTGTGAGAACATTTTTGTTGTTAATACTTTTCTTCACTTATTCTCTAAAAGATGCTTACATCTTTATCACATGCAAAACCTCCATTATTCATCTTTTTCTTTCAATCAAAACATGAGGATTTTTTATTCAAATTGTTAATAAAAGATTACTAATATTATTAGTGTAATATATGAGTATTAGTAATCAATTTTAAGGTAAACTACTAAACAAATATCTAGCAAATATTATTTAGTGGGGATAAGAGATAATCTTGGGTGCAATCAAGAGGAGTGACTTCTATACTTGAAGTCTTTGGAGGATCATCCTATTACTCATCATAGCTTAAGAACAAGTGACGGTAGGAGACCTTACTTGTACCCATAAACCGAAATTTACAATGTAAGGGACATTGTTTTCTTATAAATCTCGTATTTTGTTATGCATGCACTAGATCTAAAGAACTAGAAATTAAAATGTTAATTTGTTCACTATTAGAAGAGTCTAATAATAGGTATATAAACCTAACATGTGGTATCAGAGCATAAGGATGTTGCATGCATAATCGGTTATAGTTTTTCCGAGTTAAAAGGTTAACATATAAAACTAAAAATTTGTGATTTATAAGTATAAGCCACGAAATTACCATGCATGTTATATATTCTGGTCCTAAAATGTTTTTAGGTCATTTTTATGATTTATAGAACTTTATTGCTGTGACACCCTCATTTATCGCGGAAAAGTAAACACGTAATTCTAGAATAAAACTGCATGGATATGTTTGTAATAGGTTCAATTGGGTAAAAACCTGTAATTTTAAAACCTGAACCTGTTATAAAGATATCCAAATTGGAAGGTGTCAAACATGCAAGGTCCAAAATAAATCTCATGAATGAAACATCGCTAAAGTCGCGAAACAAAGTTATACAACCCAAATATGAGAAAGGGAGACATATGTCCCTGAATTGTATGTGACATAAAAAGTGTTTAAGGGTCACAATAAAATAAAGCCAATCTAGGTCCCAAGTTTACTTTGCTCGCTAGCTCGTCCATGTACCCCATATATGCATCACCTACCTGTCATTCGCATTTTATACAAATACGAAAGCCACAGTCAGTGGGGAGTAACTCCGAGTTCTCCCAGCCACGAAATGTCATAATTAATATAACATGTAAACATAAGAATATGAATACGAATCACACACTGCCTTAGCATATAGATGCTAGACAATCGTGCTTATCATGTGAACAACAATATAACGCCACATAGTCCTAGCATGTGAATACTAGACCGACTCATACTACACTATCATGTGAATCACATAACATCCAGGAATCCAAACTCTATCAACCATAGCCGGCTTGCATCTCACCTTCTATGATTCAAAGAATCATCAAACAAGAAAGGGCAATATATCAAAGACAGGCATAAGTTCTTAGTCCCGTCAATAGTCACTCTGTAACTCGAGTCTATACCACGATGTAGGGAAGGTAATCGAACCGGTATCTTGGCTCAGAGGTTCTATCAAAACATGGCCAAGACACAACACAACCCTAGCCTAAAATCTGCGCAGACCTAGACATGCGGATACACACCACCGCACCCAAGACCCACAATTGTATAAAACCATGTGAGTACCCTAAGGAGTCAACCAAAGGGTTGGCTAGTACTTAAGCTGACCACTTACTCTCAAAATAAGTAACGAGGTCATGCCCCAACTTGGATATAAACCCACCAAGTCAGGAACACAGAGGCTATTAAGCAGTGAACATACACTCGTCAAAGACTATAATGACCTATCTATGATGACGGCCGAAATACTCACCTAGGACCTAGTCCCAGCTTGAATACTTTAGCCCATACCACACAAGACAAGTAGGATACCCAATTAACCATAAAAGGGGCAAAGAGTCTAACTTACCAACATAAATGCTAACATTCTATCATGTGAAAGGCTATATAAATGTCTATTCAGCAGACAATCCAACCATATCCTCAATGTCATCAATAACCAAATTATAGCTAACCATCAATATCATAGTCCATGAGAATAAACTACTATGGCTAAAGGCAAACAAGACTCAGGCATAAGGCATCCAAAGCATCCAACAACCAACATGTGAAATGATAATTACAAATATCAAGGCATAACATAAAACCTCCAATAACAACCAATCTTACCTCAGAGACAAACCCTCGACCCGAGTCCCGCGACGGGTCATCGGTCAAATCGAGGCTGACCGGTTTAAACCTAGTTTGACCAAACTCGTTCGGTCAAGTCGGCCCGCCCACTTCGAGTCTTTGCCTACTTTGGCCCAAATCATAAAATTTATCACAATATAATTCTCATGCTATTTCTAATTTCTATCATGTGAAAAACGAAAGTAACACATTATCAATCACCTAAACACTTAACAAACAACAGGCACAACATTTACTACTAATGTGACATTAATTCGTCGAGTAACTCGGAATAGTTACCTTACGCTAGCAAAGAGACAAGTAATAACTTGAGAAAGCTTCTAAAACCCAAAATTACTCTTCATCTTCAACCACATATGAGCCACCTAAAATAATTATGTGAAAGGACGATATTAATGAATTATCTTTATATAAAAATATGAGATGGAAATTAATTTAATTATATTTTAAATAAACCAAACTAGCGTCAAAACAAATTATAGACACGGCTCTAAAATTATTATGACAACCTCAAACTCGGCCTAACCACCAACTACACATGGCCTCAAACTCGTGACTTAGTTAGGCCACGGCCAGGCCACAGCTAGGCCACTGGGAGTCCGACACGACCACCACCCGACTACCCATAGCCACCCTTCACCCTTCTTCATAACCTGACCTAAAAATCAGTCCAAAACAGAACCCAAAAGATGCCTAAGTTCGACCCCAACTCCAGTCCTCAAATGCAAAGTGAAAACCCACGATGACAGCTCTCGTCCCTGCCCAAAACAGAGTACCAATCGTCCCCTTAAGACTCCATTCTCGCGCCTAAAAAAAAAGTCCTAGCTGAGCCAACTAAGTTAGCATTTAAAACGGTTTTAGAGCGGAAATCCACAAGTATAAAGCAACTCAAAAACAGACCCTAAAGACTACAAAAATCGCCCCAACACAGAGTCCAAATTAGTCCAAAACAATCCCTACATGTCAGTATACACCGTCTCAACTATAAAACACACCAATTATCACCCAAAACAATCCATACATGTCAGCATACACCGTCTTAAATATACCACTTACTAGCTACCATCCCAAATGATCCCTAGAGGTCAGTATACACCGTCTCAATCATCTCCACATATCAGTATACACCGTCTCAACTATACAACTGACTAATTAACATCCATAAGGATCCCTATATATAATTATACACCGTCTTAATTATAAAACAGACTAACCAAAGATTCGAAATAAACATATTTTACAAGTAATATTGAGTAATCTATAATTGTTACCTTTTTCCGATTGAACTAATCATTTATGACTAACAAATCTTCTACAAGACCGTCTATCTTAGCATCTACAACCGTCTTATAATAAATAAAGCTGAAAGTATAAATTGGGTTTGTAAAAATACATGACGAAAATGAATGTTACTTACATCGGAATGACGAGAACGACGAGAGGAACGCTATGGAACAAAAATAGTTGAAAACGGATAAGGAACGAAGCACCGACGTCGATTAACAGATCAAATTTTAAAAAAAGAAAGAAAAAAATCGCGAAGAAGAAAAAGAACAGAGAAGAAGAAAAAAGAGGCGTGGAAGTGGGGAGCGACTTGCACCGCTGCTATATATTATACGTACGTTTCTTCGTCGTTAAGAAACTTCGATCGTTATTAAAACCGTTTGAGTTAAATTTAACCGATTTAAGTAAAAGTTTCATAATAAAACTAATCAATAATAAATAAATTTAATGAGTGAAAATAAAATAAACTCAGCTAGTTAACGTAAATAATACAATATCAGCTTGAATCGGAATTATTAGCGAGTTTTACAAAAGTAACGGATATTAATAAAAAAATTGCTAATTTAGTGAAATAAGCTCAAAATAGCTAATTGGACGGTTTTGTTCCCAAAATCCATCTCGGGTTCACTTAAAACAACTTTCATAAGGACTCGTAAAGAAACGGAAATTATTAAATAAATAAACTCGAACTAATTTCAATAAACTCGAACTAACTTTAAATAAACTTATTAATGATTATTAAAATTAACGTATCGAATTATGATGAAATTAATTAATTAGCTAAGCATAAATATATAAATCGTTAAATGATGTAATTAAATTCAAAATAGCAATTAAAAGAATTTTATCCAACTTAATAAAATACGGGGTGTTACAATTGCTCATTTTAATGATTTTTGATCATTTTATTACATTTTTATGACTAAAATGGGAGTTAAAATGCTAAAAATAGTTAAACTAAGTTTCTGACCTTGGAAATTTTAAATGACGTCACATGCATATTTTACAAGTTGTGTGTAAAAACTCGTATTAATTGGATTAATATTGCATGATTTATGATTTTTATGAGATAAAAATGGATTAAAAGAGGTAAAATGGTTAGAAATAGTTAAATTTCGAATTAAGCCATGATTTTTTAATATGATGTCACATGCATAATTTACAGAGTGTATGTAAAGTTATAGATTAAAATATCTATTTTAGCATGATTTATGGACTTTTAGATTAAAAATGGCATAAATACTGATTATTTTAGCAAAATTAGCTAAAACGTATTGCATGGCTTGAGAAAATTATTTTAAGTTGCATTAATATCCCACTAATATGATCTAAGGCTGTAAAAATTATTGGAGTAATTTTGTATACTTTATATATTTTATGAGATAAAACTGATAAAATGCAACTATATTTTCTCAAAATTAAATTCGGTAATTTTAACCATGATTTTTGATATTATAAGTGTCATGTAATTATTCCAGAATGTTCAAAAATTTAAAATTCAAATTTTGAAATTTTTATAAATTAATTTGGATTTATTTCATAAATATTATGATTTTAAGGTCAAAAATGAGCAAAAATTAAATCAAGTTGAATTATTGTCAAAAATTGAGTGATGACTAATTTTTGAGCCCTAAAAAGTGTTAGGATAATTAACTTGAGCTTAGATGTGATTTAAGTGTTAATTAATGATTTTAAAAGGTTATTATCACGCATTTCCATAAAATCGGATTCTATGTACGACATAAGTTAAATAGGGCGATTTGGCACATTATTTGGCATGATATGTACATATTATATTGCTTCATATTTCTATTGTTGAATGTCTTTTATTTATATAATTTTGAATTATGTAATTTTATTTTAGTATGGACTTAGTTTAATCAATATTACCCGTAATGAAAGGGAATATTGATTCCGTTGTAATTTAATGTGATCTCGTATCACTTTTATTTTTATTTTATTAGTTTTTCCATTTTAAAAATGTATAATAGGAATAACTTTATATTTTTATTATTATTTGTAATTACGGAGCATCTTCAAAGACGGTGTCATTCGGAAAGGTGATCCGTCGATGACGGTGTCTTGGGAGGCGTGCCACTTGAAGATTCAAGGGACCAAAGGAGTTGGTTTCCGAATATGTAATATATTATTTGATTTTCTATTTTAGGAAGGCCATACTAGGAATTTTATTTATTGCTTTGCATTTCTTTTAATATGTTACATGCATTGTCAAATCGCCATAACAACACATGCATATCATATCGAGTCATCGACCGTGTCAATTATAATTATCATAGTTCACCGCTTTAGTTCACTTAAAACGTGATAGATAATAAATTGACAAGACCTCTCACATATAATAATTGAGAAATAGCTTTACCAAATAGTAGAAACCCATGAAGTACCAATTTCATAAGGGAGTTGAGCCGGCTTTACCGTAATACAAACCTTGTTACCTTGACGAAGTGGGGTAGTAAAATGTTATTACATCGAAATTTGGATTGAGCTCAACGGAAGTATTCGTGACCGTAGTCGCATGTGTTCCGGGCTAAAGATGAAAATTAGAGTAATTTTTATCGACCGAGAGTTCTAAAAGTAGAATCGATTAAAAAGTTAATCCACCGAGTTATATTAATAAGGGATGAATCGGCTCACCGTGCCCGTATTAATATGAATTTGGATCTCGGAATCATTTATATAGTTGGGTGGAGGTCACTATATAAATGCAATACTTGTAGTTCAATTTACGAGTATTATTAAAACGATAGATGTTAATTAATTCCTTCAAACTTTCTATTTTGGACTCAAAATCATTTTTACATTTGCAATGGCAACTCCAAATTCATCTAATACTCCTACACCAATCACCGTTGAAACATGGCTCCAATCATTCGCTGAAAAGTGCTCCGACTATGACAATAATACGATTAGAGAATTACGCGTTGACATTGGTCAGGATGGAAATTTTTGCTTCTTTACCACCTGAACTCCACCCACTCCAATATTATTGCCCACCACCTTAGAAAGAAAATCTTGTGAAGAAAAACTTACAAAACCCAAGGCATCCTTGTTTGAAGAAACAACGAAAAAATGTTAAATTCAGTGGGAGTTCTAGCAAGAGTGTCCTTGCAAATGAAAGGAGTGTTGATATTTATAAAGGGAAGGCAAAAATGGGCGAAAAACCCAAACCTGATTATGAATTGGAAATGGATAGTGGGACTACCAAGACAAAGACCAAGAAGGGTGCCAAATCCTATGAGGAATGTCATTATTGTAATGTCATGGGCCATTGGAAGCGAAATTGCCCCAAGTATTTGGAAGATATTAAAGTTGGACTTATTACGCCAAGTGGGACTTGGAAATGTGGAAAAGCTGAACAAGGGTGATGTGGATCGCCGACAATGAAATGGAGCTCAGGTAGCCGCCACTTCAAGAGAAATTTATGTACTTGTTTTTGCTAATAGCTTTGAGTTATAATTTACATAATTGTTATTATGTACCCACTTAGTCTAACACATTATTTCCATTTCTATGTGAGTCATGAAAGGATTTATATTTTGTCATCAAAGACAATTGTTGTATTTTATTGAAAATAGACATGGATGTGAGCCATGTCACTTATCTTAATAATATTCATGTTTTAGACACTTCCAACTCAAGCAAAGATATCTACATAATACGTACCAAAAGACTCATAACTAGTAATCCAAATGATTTGTACATTTGATTTTTCAATTTGGTTACGTAAAAGAGAAATGCATTAAAGGCTAGTGTCGACTAGATTTAATAAACCATATAATTTCAATCATATGGAATGTGCGAATCTTGTCTCCTTTTCAATATGATTTGTACTTCTTTTAGTGGTAAAGGAACACGAGCAAGTGATTTGTTGGGACTAATACATGCTGATGTATGTGTTCTAAATATGAATCACTGCAAGGGGATTTATGACTACTTCGTCACTTTTACCGATGATTTAAGTAGATATGGGTATATATTTACTTAATCAAATATAAAGTGAAGCATTTGAGAAATTTGAGAAATTTCTAAATGGTGTAGAGAACCAATTGAAGAAAAGACGAAAGCATTACGATCCGATCGTAGTAGCAAAGATCTAAGTAGTAAATTTGATTTATTAAAGATGGATTATGACCTAATATCACTACCCATAAGATCAAACTAATATGAGTTGGTTTGAGTTGTTGAACTCAATTTTGGGAATTTGCAATCCAATACGGACAAGTAATTCTAAACGGATAGTCAACCATGAGATACCTAGAATAGAGAGTCTATTAAACAGATGACATGGATAAGACTCGTATATTATCAAGCTGTCATGTTAGGATGGCCTTTTGAAAGCTAATACATAGTCTAGGTAAACTCCTAATACTCCATTAAATATATATGTTTGTGACTCACAAAACTATCTCTCAAGAAGATAGATGTATTTTTGAGAGATAGAGTGGGAGTAGAATGTATCGTCACAAACATCTCTTATAGTTGAAATGTTACTTTGTGAAAGTAATGGAATTATAGAGTACGAGAGAGTAGTTGAACTATAGTCTATGAAGATAGAATGAGAGCATAGTTCAGTGGGAGTTTATCGCACATGTCTTATTGTTTAAAAATATTACTTTGTGAAAGTGATAGTATCATGACCTTGTTACATACGAGCCGAAGCATTACAATCTGAGAATTGTTGCCCATGAGTAGATTTACTTTAAGGCGAGGGTCTCCTCATAAGTAAATAGAGCTCTACAATACATTAATGCATAAGATTTACATGAAGATGTTGATCAAGATAAATTGTGTTAGGAATTGCTTCATTTCATTTTAATGAAGGATGGGAAATAAAAATTCGCTTTTCTAAAATGGGGATTTAGAGAAGGAAGTGTTTGAAACACAAAATCTTAGATGAAGATCTAAGAATCCCAACATATTATGCGTAGCTTTCTTAAGTGATCCTATAATAGTCTTAAGCAAGCATTAAAGGATTATACTTTTCGTTCATGTGATAATACTAAATAGTTTCATTCACATGATTGAAGAATCATGATTATACATGAAGTTAAGTGGGAGCCTGAATCATTTTTCTCCATGTCTTATATGTTGATAACATACTACTTATTGAGAATAATATACCAATTCTCTCTTCTGGCAAGAGTGATTGGGAGACTAGGAAAAGGTGCAATATACTTTAGATTACCAAATCTATGTGAGAGTATATTGGCATAAAGTTGAGAGTCTTATGAGGATAAGATAACATCAACAAGGATGAATGGGTTATTCATGTTGATGAAAGTGGAATTACTATGATAGAGTCATAGCTGTTCACTGAACCTATTAAGTTGTTGATCGCATGAAATCGATTGCTAATGTTTCCGCCATTAGAATGATCATGTATGCCAACAGACGCATATGCCATGGTGTGACATATGCTGAGAACATAATAAGTCAATAAAAGGGATAATTCTCATGATATGGCTTGTGAAAGCCTTAAAGAGCATTCTTGAGATTCTTGAGAAGAATAAAGGATTTGTTCAAATGTTTGGATGATAAACTATGTTATGTGTTGAAGGGTTGCACAGACTTTAGTTTCCAAATCGTAAGGGATTTATTGAAACCCTAGGGTGTCTTGTTGACTAAGGAGTAAGAGATTAGAAAAGTATTTTAGTATCGCGCATTGCAAATTACACAAAAGGAATCTAAGTAAATTGTGATAAAAAGATCAACGTAGGGATTAAGGGTGAATCCCTCTACAAATGACTTTTTCACAAGTTATGCGATAACAGTGGGAGCATCTTTCAAGTTAAATAGCCCAAGTCTAGTAAGAAGTCTAGACATATACTTAGATAAATTCATGTCATTGGAGATGATATTGAATAGAAGGAACTAGCGATTGAAAAAGTTGGAATACATGGATATCGGGTATATCCACTTGCCAAGCTTTTAATTGCATCTAAACTAGTGTTAATAATACACTAGAGATTATGGGATATGAAGTAGTAATAGTGTATTAATTATTCATATATAATAATCGCATTTATCGTTTGAGTTTCATTAAACTCACCCGCTACCTTGTCGTATCCGAATGGGTTGTAGAGACAAATTGAACCCCATTAAAGTGAACTGGATTGACATGGTATTCGCCCCTAGTTACTTATATGAGGTGACGTCTCGAAGTGACTAGAGTGTGATGCGATTGATGGCAAGTTCAAGTGCTATAGAGTCATATGGGATGACTAGTCGATCACATAGGCAGACTGTATGGGACACTCACATCGGGCGATGACCGCTTATAGAGTTCTGGTAATTCATAAAGCCTGGTCGTGGCAAGAGCTACTATAGTATTCTTATGAGTCAAATCTTTTGACTAGAGACTATTCGCCCAAGTTGGCACAACTTCTGATTAGCTTTGATTTATACTGTACGATTTCGTAAATGAGGTCAAACTGGGTATAATTTGGGTTATGATGGACTGTGGCTGAACGAAGGGAATAGGGCGATAGGAATTGTCCACCCCTTGCCAAGGTTGTTTGAAATCTCAAGGCCACTCGAGGAGTAGTTAACTAGAAATGTGTGGCCACGCTCGGAAGGTATCTATGATAGATAATTCCGGTCAAACAGTTAATCTCCAGATCGAGAAAACCACTCAAGATATGATCAAGTGTAAGTACGACCCGCAAGACACCTTGCATTGAGTGGGAGATTTTAATAGGACAAGAGAATTGGTGACGCACACTTGTCCAGGACAAGTGGGAGATTGTTGGGAAATGTGTCCTCAACAATAGTGCGATCACATGATTTAAATATCATTATTAAATATCATATAAAGAATACGTAAGGGATGATTCAATCATATAGTCAACTGATCAACATTAATCAGTAACGATTGGCTTGCTAGAGTTTGACGTTACTGTCGTGGGACGGTGGTGGTCAGTTGATCCCTTAAGGTCACACCTAAAGGATGATGTCCTTATCTGTAAATTTAATTAATTGTATGTCGATACAAGTTGATTAATTCCATAAAAATGAACAATTTATATTTATGAGAGGAAATATGTATCTTATTGTAATGTGATTAAATAAGATCCTATTTCGTAGATTAATATGTTAATTCACTCAATTATGTTGAGGTTTTATAAATATTTCGAGGTAGAGGTAATTAGTTATTTACATTTACAAGAGGTTGTAAATTTAACTAACTAACAATTATGGGACCCATTATATGTTGATATAATGGTAAAATATTACTCGATAAGTTGAGTGAATGTATGTTTATTAATTTGTCATATAATTGTTGTATGATTAAATTAATATTTAATTATGTAAGATAATTAAACATAAGACTTATAAGCATTTGTGGGACAAATATTATAAGACAAAAATGGACCATAATAGCACAAGTGTACCGTCCATATAAGAGGCATGCTTGAGTTTTATAGCTTTGTCATTTAGTTGTTGGAAAGATACTCCAACATCTTATGACAAAACTTTAATCTAGCCAAAGCCTACTACCTACGCAATATAACATGTGATTTTGAAAGGACCGAAATGGCTCTAATAAGAGCATTTTATACGGACCATTTGATGGAGTGTGAGAACATTTTTGTTGTTAATACTTTTCTTCACTTATTCTCTAAAATATGCTTACATCTTTATCACATGCAAAACCTCCATTATTCATCTTTTTCTTTCTATCAAAACATGAGGATTTTTGATTCAAATTGTTCATAAAAGATTACTAATATTATTAGTGTAATATATGAGTATTAGTAATCAATTTTAAGGTAAAATACTAAACAAATATCTTGCAAATATTATTTAGTGGGGATAAGGGATAATCTTGGGTGCAATCAAGAGGAGTGACTTCTATACTTGAAGTCTTTGGAGGATCATCCTATTACTCATAATAGCTCAAGAACAAGTGAAGGTAGGAGACATTACTTGTGCTTATAAACCGAAATTTACAATGTAAGGGACATTGTTTTCTTATAAATCTCTTATTTTGTTATGCATGCACTAGAACTAAAGAACTAGAAATTAAAATGTTAATTTGTTCACTATTAGAAGAGTCTAATAATAGGTATATAAACCTAACAATATCTTACAATCCTAGGAAGGTTTGGGTCCTGGTGCCGAATCGATTAGATTGTACAACACCTACAAGTCGACTTAATCCTCCCTACTCAACTATATGCATGGTCTAATGAGACTCGAGTTGCTTTATGTCTTACAAGTGTCATTGAATAGATAAGTGATGGGTAAAAAATGCAAGGATTCATAGGCTCTCATTTCATCAAACATAACATGTGCATAAGTTGAGATCACAAAAAGCAAGCAAATATATTTTTTTGGTCTAAACCATCCGGTAATCCGAACCACATTGGGCCGACTAATCCGGATTTCGGGGCGTGTCCAAGGATTATGGTATTTAAACCCCTCCCAATCGCAGTTGTGGAGGATCGATCTGCAGACCTCCCTACCAAGCGCAGCCCCATGCTACCACTGCGCCAACCAACGATTGGTAGCAAGCAAATATATTATATGAACATATTAGATTAAGCATGAATCATCCCCTATGTTAGTTTCCCTTAATTACCCATTAACCCTAGTTAAGAGACTACTCACTCATTATCAAGTTTAACATGCTAACAAGGTTGTCAATCATATTAACAAGGCAAAACATGATGAATGAATGGAAATTATTAACAATAATTAAAACAAGGATTAAGAGAGAATTATACCTAAAGATGATTCCAAAATAATAAGCAAAGAATAATAGAAGTACTTTATGATTGATGGAAGGTTGTCAATCTCCCAATAATACCCAAATAATCTTCAATTACCCAAAATAAATGATGAACAATAGAGAAATTAAGGAAATGAGATTTGTATTAAAGCTTAATTAAGAGTTGATTACAAGATTAAGATGAGATTAAAATTGGATTAGAATAACCCAAAAAGAGCATGATAATCTAATTAAATAATTGGGGTATTTATACTAAGGATTAGGTACATAAATTAGGGTTACTAGGGGCTTAAATGACGATTAATTCCCTTAAGAAAAGTTGAGAAAGTGCTCCTCTCGAGGGAGATGCGCATATCCGTTTTGGTGGTCTTCATGGAATACGCTCGTCCCGAGCGACTTTGCTGAGGGACGGCTTGCACTGGAGAGGAATCCGAGCGGATTGGGGGTCGGGACGCTCGGATCACAATGCCTCAAGACGAGCATCTTGAGCACGGGATGCTCGGACTGTAGCAGGACAACGCTCGTCCTGGGCACTTAAACGCTCGGATTGCTGGGCAGTCACTTCTTCTTCTTTTCTTTCTTCAACAATCCTCAAGGATCTTGTTGGAGATGCAAGGATCTTTTCATCATTGCCCATTTACTTCATTATTTACATAGGCCTTCTAGTCTTGTCTTTCCTTTGATTCTTGGTCATTAGATTCGATCAATTTAGCTCCATTTTTCCATGAAAATGCAAGGTTCGTACTCCTTTCCTACCAAGGGATCAAAACCTCAAAGAATATGCAAAATGAAAGACTAAAGATTTTAAATAACCCAATTATGCACTAAAAAGCATAGGAACGAGGCTAATTCAAGGACTAAATTTGCTCTAAAATGAGTCACATCAAATATCCCCAAACCGAACCTTTGCTCGTCCCGAGTAAAGAGGTGACAAAAACAAGGACCCTTATTCAAACTAACCTACTAATATAGCCGATGTGAGACAATTAGCGGGTCTCACTCCGCCCCTTCAACTCACAACAAGACAGCCATGAGGTAGGATGCCTTCTTGCAAGGCAAGGTGGGGCTTGCCAAAATGGCGACACATCCAAGCATTAAAGCACACAAAACAAGTAATCGATGCATCAACAAAAATAAATAGACACTTTCCTCATCTAAGTGGCGGAAATTATCTAAAGGGGAAGCAATTCAAGGGTACACTTTTTGACTTTTGTTTTCATTTCTTGAACTCAAATTTTTGAACAATTTTTGTGCCCATTCCCTTTTTGATGACAAAACGTGGTAGAACATGGATGATGGTTTTATGGTTTCAAGGGTCACGTTGGAATAAACGGTAGCCAAGGAGTTATCACACCACAAGTTACTCTTGACTAGGCCTTAATCCATGGGTCAAAGGATACTAGCATGACACATCCTAAGGTGTTTTACAAGTATTCTAACAAGCAAAGTCTCAAGAAGAAAAAGTATCTACGAGGGCCTTATATACACTTGTCAAGCTTCCCAAATAGATGGTTTCACAAAATTTTTCCTAAATGCAACTATATGCCATGATGCAACTATCATATATACATCCTAATGCATATGCTTCTACCAACTAGTATGCCAAATACTATAAATGCAATCCTAAATTCACATTGTTTATACCGCATCAATCAAAATAAAGCTACATAGTCATTAACATAAAGAGGAAAAAGGAGATTGGAAAGATCATACCATGTGGTCTTCAATATCTTCATGTCTCGGATGTGGCGTAGTTGATCAATGTGCAAAAGAATGAACAAACACAATATATACAAAACAGTATATACAAGACTACACTACAAAGGAAATGAACATGTTTTTGGATTTTTTTGTATTTTGTTTTAAAAAAGTCAAGTTAGAATTTCCCATTCCCACACTAGTATGGGCATTATCCTCAATGAGCAATACGATATGAAATTATGCAACCTATATGAAAATGCATGATTTCTAAGCTAAATGCAAATTATATGACATATAAACAAGAGTGAATGTAAACTAAGCTATGCTATATAATGCATTGTTTTTTTTTTTTTGCTATGTTGGAGAGAATAATGTAGATTAGCTCCCAATGCATATGCATAAACTTCCCCAAACCAAAATAGACACTATTTCTAATGTCAGAAATTGGGGGAGTTCATGCATAAAGATGTTATGCATGAAACTACATTTGTCATTTTGGATTTTGAATGTGGGAACAATAAAAGAAACACCTAAATGTGACCGAGTTGTGAGCCCTCTAAATGATGCTAGGACTCCAAATTATGATCAAGATAAAAATTATACGAAAAACAAGAGAAATAGACAAACCTCAATCTTCGCCGATGGCGTCATCACTATCCTCTCCATCATCATCACCAACTTCACTTGAATCATCATCATCAACCTCCATAGAGCCGGAGTTATCATCACTTCTTCTTATGCACCACTCTCAACAACAACCATCTCCTCTTCACCCAAGTTACCACCTCTAGAAGCACTAGGAAAGAATATTTCCTTATTCGCCCAACTAGGCAAAGGACAAGATGGGTCAAGAAGTCCTTGCCTAGCAAGATGTAGGAGAGGCGGATATTATGCTTTGTAAGCATTGACTCTATCCTAATAAGCTTGCTTGTGCATTTCTTTCATCAATAGAGTCAAGTAGTCATTCCCCGCCTTCAACATTTTCGGGTTGAAATTCATGGTAGGTGAATGGGTAAGGTGGGGTGATAATGGAGGAGGAGGGCTCGGCAATGTCTTCCCCTTTGGTGTTGTATAATAAACTCGGCTTCCTCGGATAGTGGGAGAAGGTAGTTGGGCCTATGAACATTCAATCGGCAAATCTTGCTTGGCAATGTGAAGGATTTAGCATCTTTTGTTAACCACCCAAATTTGTCAACAAGAGTATCATTCGTGACCCATTTGAATTTTTGAACCATGGTGGCTAGATCAATGATATGGCCTCCCTTAACCGGTTTATAGGTGCTATCCTTGTTGAAGTTCCGGTAGAAGTGTTTTGCCAAATAAGTTACTAAACCTCCATTAGCAATAAAGGCAATGCCTTCTTTGCCACAATCAACATTGAGCCACCTCTCAATTAAAAGTTGAAGAATGTTGTACTTTTTGGTGAACTCTCTTCCAATGTCCAAGGTCGACTCGAGATAAATAAAGTGAAGTACGGTGAAATGGTTCGTTCCCTTCCTAGCAATCAAAGTAGGCCCAACAACCTTGTGCCATACTCTTATGCCCGGATGATGGACAAAAAGGGCACGACAATCATGATAAGATGTAAACTCTCTACCGGTAATAGCCTTCTATAAGGGAGCGGGATCATACGTGGTAGGTTTCTTTGTGTAGGTCGGGTCATTGCTAAGGCCAAAGACTTTACCAAACTCTTCAAAAGACAATTTTCCTATCAACATTCTCGAGCCGGAATTCAATATTCCTTAGAGCCTCCACCTTGGTGACTTTCAAAGAGCTCAAAAACTCTAAGGTCAGGGAAGAGTAGGTCAATTCTTGCATTTCAAACAATGTACTCAATCCCATAGACTCGAAAAAGGTCTTTGTTTGTTCTAGGACACCCAATTTCGACATAGTCTCTTGACAAATGAACTTGGTGGGCAAGATAGTTTTCTTAGCAAAGGAGATAAATTTCTTTCTATGAGAGTCAGAAGTGAAAATTACCTCCGGATAATCATCTAGTTGTCCAACAAACGGAGTAGTAGAAGTAGTAGCTTCCATAGGAGGATTAGACTTTTGAATTTACAACCTTGCATTTTGAACTACCAATGCCTTTGATGCTTGAATAGCTTGAAGAGCTTGTTGTCTTTTGGAAAGGTTCTTCTTTGGAGGTGCCTTAGTTCCACCTTTTTTTCTTGCCATGCTCCTTTATGTAGTAACACCAAAGATAAGCTTGATTTCTTCAAATTTCAATAAGACCAAAATTGATTTAGGATAGTTGAATGTTGCCTCGTATCCAAAAATGGGCTCAAACTTTGAAGATGTTGGTGTTTTAATCACTTGTTGTTGGTAAAGGAGTGATTTAATTTTGTTTTGGGGAAGTTTGGATTTGATTTGGGTGATTTTGGTTGAGAAATTTGATGTTGGTTGATGGAGACAATGAGGGTTTTGAGGGTTTGGGGTAGTATTTATGTTTGAATGAATGAAAAGAATTGGGAAAGTTAAGTTTTAAAACCCGTTGGATTTGAAAATCAGAGGGGGAGACGAGCGGATTGTGTTGCAGATGGCTTCAGAAAAAAGTCGCTCTGGGACGAGCGTCTTATCAGCAAGACGAACGTCTTTATATAATGGGACGAGCGTCCTGAGTTGGAGACGCTCGGATTCCTTTCCAGGGAGAAATCCCAAAATTTGCCAGTGAAAAGACGAGCGGATTTCCTCTGGGACGACCGTCCTAGCTGAGACGAGCGGATTCACTTGTGGGACGCTCCGATTCTCAGTAAGACCCAAAAGTTATTTTTCCCAGCTTCTCAAGATGAGCGTCTTTGACCCTGGACGCTCGGGTCTTCTTCAGGACGAGCGGATCCTCTTCGGACCGCTCGGATTGTCCCTCTACCATACGGATTCAGGTCCATCCGTGGGCATCTCGTAACCCGTGTCATTTACTCTTCATTTCTTGTGGTCTTCATTGTGGGGGCACTACGAAGGCTTGGATAGTCTAGTCAATTGCTATCCCCACACTAAGGCAAAACACTACACATCAATAATCACATAAGTCCCTCCCTTACTTCTCTCAAAATGATGAAAATCTTGATCAAGGCATAAAAATGTTAATCCAAAATTGACAAAAATGCAATACAATAATTAAAATGCAAGTTAGGGAGTTAGAATATTTACAAGTGGTGGTTTAGGGAGGACTCCACCAAACTCTCATCCAATAATGAGATGTCAAGGGGGCATGTTCAAGGTGTTGTTGATGTTGCTCAACACCTTGAAGAAGTAGTCGAAAGCTTGTTCAATGTCATGATAAAGATCTTCACTAGACCTTTGCACTTGTTGTTCTTCATGATGGTCTTGGGTCATAGCATTACCGATATAGGGATTGAATATCCCTTCAAACTCATCATCCCAAAGACCGCATACTTCGTCTACTCGATCCTTAAAAATGTCATGAGTTGATGAGGACAACTCTCCTTCTTTCTTGCCTCGACCAATGAGGCCTTCTACTTCACTTGTCATGGGTGAGCTTTTCAAGCTCTCTTTCTTGAGATTTCCTTGCTCTTTGGATGGAGCATCATTCACTTTATTCATCCATTGAAATGCCAACTTCTTCTTATCATCTTGCCGGCTATAGTGATCAACCATAAAACATGGCTCATGTAATCGTGGAGCTCTCATTGTATTGTCAAGATTGAAAGTGATGGTTTCATCTCCCACTTCAAGGGTGAGCTCTCCATGTTTTACATGGATCACCGCTCCCGGGGTGTCTAAGAAAGGTCTTCCTAAAATGATAGGTATGTTGGAGTCTTCTTCCATGTCAAAAATAACAAAGTCCACCGGGATGAAGAACTTGCCAATTCTTACCGGCACAACTTCCCATACCCCTAAAGGCGTCTTCTTAGATCGATCCACCATTTGAAGTGTGATATTAGTGCACTTGAGTTCTCCCATTCCTAGCCTCTTGCACACCGAATACGACATGACACTCACACTTGCCCCAAGGTCACATAGAGCTTCGTTGATCGTGGTGTCGCCAATAGTACATGGAATGGAGAAACTTCCCGGATCCTTTAGTTTTGGAGGTGAATTTCCTTGTAGGATGGCACTACTCACCTTAGTGAAAGCAATAGTCTCAAGCTTCCGGATGGATTTCTTCTTCGTAAGAATATCTTTCATATACTTTGCATAGGCCGGAACATGATTGATTAATTCCGTAAATGGAATTGAGACTTCCAAGTTTTTCACAATCTCCATGAATTTTCCAAGTTGGTAATCAAACTTAGGCTTAGCTTGACGACTTGGAAATGGAAGTCTAATCACAATAGGCTCCTTCTCTTTAGCCTTCTCTTCATTCTCCTTTGAAACTTCTTGAATGGCAGGTTCTTCTTCTTTAGAGTTTTCAACAATTCTTTCCTTGTCACTAGCATTCACAACATCTTCATCAACGGGCCTCTTCGGCCCTTCATACCTTGTACCACTCCTCAAATGGACGGCACTCACCGATTCTTGTCTTGGGGGATTACCTTGAGGTGGTAATTGCCCCTTTTGTCTTTGTGAACTTGAAGATGCTAATTGAGACATTTGGGTCTCCAACATATTTGTGTGAGCTAGTATATTATTAATGGTGATGTCTTTTACTTGGCTATCCTTTTGCATTTGAGTGAAAAACTCTTGTTGGTTCTTTTGCATTTGGAGGACCGCTTTTTGAACATAAAAACCTTGGTCATTTGCTTGATTGTATGGAGTTTGGTTTTGATAACTTTGGTTTTGATTGTAAAAGGGTCTTTGAGCTTGGTTTCTCATTGGAGGTGGGGTGTATGTTGGTTGAGGGTTTTGAAAATTTTGGCTTTTGTATGAGAGGTTGGGATGGAATTTGGTCTTTTTATTGTAATTGTTGGAATAAGGGGTATCCCTCTTGTATGCTTGGAAAGCATTCACTTGTTCCCCTACATTCACTTTGGTCATGTCCCAAAGTTCCACAACTCTCACGTACTCCACTTGGAACTGATGAAGATGCCACCATGGCATTCACATGTTGCTTAGATTTGGAGGCTTCTGAAAGCTTAGTCATAGCCTTCTCAAACTTCAAATTAATGGTATCAATATGAGCACTAAGTTGAGCACCCAATTGAGTAATAGAGTCCACTTCATGCTTTCCTCCTCTAATAGCCTTCCGAGGTCTACTATATTGTGAGTTATGGACCGCCATTTCCTCAATCTTGTTCCATGTTTGATTATCGTGAACTTCGGTGAACATACCATTTGATCCTATGTTGAGAATGTTTCAGGAGTCTTCATATAGACCATTCCAAAATTGTTGTACCAAGAACCACTCCCTAAGTCCGTGATGAGGACAAGAGCGGCAAGTTCCTTTGAATCGCTCCCAAGCTTCATACAAATATTCTTCGTCCCTTTGTTTGAATCCCGGGATTTGGGCTCTTAGCATGTTAGTCTTTTTCGGAGGATAGAATTTCTTGTAGAGAGCAAGTGCCAATTTCTTCCAATAGTCAATACTAAGTGTAGCCTTATAAAGGATCTTTAACCATTGTTTCATGGTACCAATCAAAGTAAAAGGAAATAAGACCCATCGAGTTTGGTCTTGAGTAATTCCGGTTTGAGAAATCGCATCACAATAGTCACAAAAAGTCTCCATATGAGAATGAGGGTCTTCACTAGGCATCTCCCCAAATTGGATTATTTCGACTAATTGGATAAATGCGGATTTTGCAATGAAATTACCGGTCAAATGTTATGGTGTGGAAGTATCATTTGGTAGGTTCTCCTCGGTTGGTACAGAATGTGATGAAAATTTAGGCATTGTGGGTTGATTTTGTGGTGGGTTATATGTTGGGTTATCTGCTCCTCCTCTTGCAAAAGGGTTGATAAACTCAATGTTATTTGGTTGAATGTCCACAATCTCACCAATACCTCTCAAAGTATTTCTAGCAAGTCTTCTATTGTTGGTCAAAGTTCTTTCAATTTCAAGATCAATGGGTAACAAGTTACCTTGTGATCTCATAGACATGAAAAATATCAAACAACTTGAAAACAATTAGAACAAACCATGAGGAGTTTTACTTCCCCAAGGTAAAGAAAGACACAACTAAAAACAATCAAAGAAAATCAAATCTAGTTAACACCGTCCCCGGCAACGGCGCCATTTTTGGTTCGTCGGTATTGTTACTCGTCGTCAAAAGTTACCTACACCAAAACAATATTTATAACTTCACAAACTACTGTACTATTAGCAAAGAGGTAACCAAAGGTCGGATCCCAAGGGACGGGTATTGATGTAGGATTTTCGATTGCAAATGGTCGTGTCTAAGGGTGTCACAATTTTGGGCTGAGATAGGAGATCAACTAAACTAATCAACAATAAAAATAAAGCAATGAAAGCAAGCAAGGTGATTAAGATGTAAACAAATGATTAAAAGCACTAGGGTGTCATGGGTTCATAGGGGATACATGGGAATTGATCATACAAACGTATTCTCAAATTATAAGCAAGCAATTATTGTTGTGATAGGATCGAGTTGGTTTATATCATACAATCCTAGGAAGGTTTGGGTCCCGGAGCCGAGTCGATTAGATTGTACAACACTACAAGTCGACTTAATCCTCCCTACTCAACTATATGCATGGTCTAATGAGACTCGAGTTGGATTATGTCTTACAAGTCTCATTGAATAGGCAAGTGATGGGTAAAAAATGCAAGGTTTCATAGGCTCGCATTTCATCAAACATAACATGTGCATAAGTTGAGATCACAACAAGCAAGCAAATAAATTATGTGAACATATTAGATTAAGCATGAATCATCCCCCATGTTGGTTTTCCTTAATTACCCATTAACCCTAGTTAAGAGACTACTCACTCATTATCAAGTTTAACATGCTAACAAGGTTGTCAATCCTATTAACAAGGGAAAATATGATGAATGAATGGAAATGATTAACAGTAATTAAAACAAGGATTAAGAGAGAATTATACCTAAAGATGATTCCAAAATAATAAGCAAAGAACAATAAAAGTACTTGATGATTGATGGAAGGTTGTTAATATCCTAATAATACCCAAATAATCTTCAATTACCCAAAATAAATGATAACAATAGAGAAATTAAGAAAATGAGATTTGTATTAAAGCTTAATTAAGAGTTGATTACAAGATTAAGATGAGATTAAAGTAGATTAGAATAACCTAAAAAGAGCATGATAATCTAATTAGTACAATGGGGTATTTATACTAATGATTAGGTACATAAATTAGGGTTACTAAGGGCTTAAATGATGATTAATTCCCTTAAGAAAAGTTGAGGAAGTGCTCTTCTCGAGGGAGATGCGCATATCCGTTTTGGTGGTCTTCATGGAATACGCTCGTCCCGAGCGGCTTGGCTGAGGGACGGCTTGCACTGGAGAGGAATCCGAACGGATTGGGGGTCGGGACGCTCGGATCACAGGCCTCAAACGAGCGTCTTGAGCACAGGACGCTCGGACTGTAGCAGGGCGACGCTCGTCCTGGGCACTACGACGCTCGGATTGCTGGGCAGTCACTTCTTCTTCTTTTCTTTCTTCAACAATCCTCAAGTATCTTGTTTGAGATGCAAGGATCTTTTCATCATTGCCCATTTAATTCATTATTTACATAGGCCTTCTAGTCTTGTCTTCCCTTTGATGCTTGGTCATTAGATTTGATCAATTTAGCTCCATTTTGCCATGAAAATGCAAGGTTCTTACTCCTTTCCTACTAGGGGATCAAAACCTAAAAGAATATGCAAAACAAAAGACTAAAGATAGTAAATGACCCAATTATGCACTAAAAAGCATAGGAACGAGGCTAATTCTGGGACTAAATATGCTCTAAAATGAGTCACATCAGTGGTGATGGTGTTGGCCACAGCGGTGGTGGTGTAATACTACGGTTTTCTATGTCTCTGGGTACTCTATCGAGTGGGGATTACTTTGTCGAGTAAGTATGTTTTGATACGAAACAGTAGTCTGCCTGATGGGTACTCGATCGAGTACGTGTGACACTCGATCGAGTAAGGGGCACTCGACCGAGTAAGTCAGTTGCTCGATCGAGTAAGTTGGTCTTACGGGTTATTTTAGCCGGGTTTTGTTAATAACGCGTGATTGGTATTTAAGGGTTCTGTCATATTTCTTAATCACTTTTCACTTTTCTAAAAACATTTCAAAGAGAGAAAAGAGTACGTTGTTTCATTCTTCGCGTTATTATCAAATCCTAAAGGCTAAGGTTGTCGGATCTTCGTGTTCTTTAGGCCGTTGAGTTCTTCGTGTCAAGGGTAAGGTTCTTGTATAATTTTTATATTGTTTCGTTAATTTTGTTTAAAGCCCTAATTAGGTAGATTAGGGGTTCAGGAGTATAATGTTGTTTAGAGGATGATTGTATGATTATATGTGGTTATAGGAGGAGGCTTCCTAGAGAAGCATTATTGATTAGCTGCTTATGACGGTCTTGTGATTGCTTATTCCAGGTAGGGCTTCCCTACTCGGTTATTGTTTACATAGTATTGTTGATGGTTGATTATTGTTGTTGATTCATATCGTATTGGAATTGGTAATTGGTGATTGTTGTTTAATGATGTTGGTTGTGATTGTTTGTCTGTTGTTCTCGAGGTGCGTCCTCGGCTGAGTGGAGTCACTTTCGGGAGTGGCTTCACGCCCTAGATTCGCCCTCTGTGGAACCCACCACAGAGGGGATATGAACATTAAGGTACATGGTTTATCGCTCGGATGAGATGAGCGGGGCTTAGGTGGGAACGGCTGCTGTCACCAACTGGTGGTGTGGAATACTTGTTGAGATGGGTATTCTGGCAGGACTACACACTTTAGTGTGTAGTTAGGTGTATGGAGTTATGATGGAGATTGGGTGATTGTTGTATTATTTCTGTTGTATGTTTTGAAAACTATGGTGATCCATTCGGAGGTGGTGAGTAGTTATTGAACAGGTATGAGATGGATGCACATGGACAGCTGGGTTGAGTCATCACGAGATGTCAAGAAGTCTTCCGTTGTGTCGTTAAACATTTGGTTACTTTAGTTGGTTTGACATTTTTGGGAAACAGTTGTATTTTCATTAACAGTTTTGGTATTGGATATATATCACTTTAAATTTACTTAATAAAGTAAATTTTTTATTATCTATTTGATATACATTGCCTCGGGTAATCGAGATGGTAGAATTCCCAAGCCTTAAGTGGTCCTAGTAAGGCACTTGGAGTATGGGGGTGTTACAAAGTGGTATCAGAGCGACGATTTTGGAACCTATAACTTATGAACCCAATGAATCTAGGGAGTCAAAATAAAATGAACCTGGGTAGGAGTTGTCAAGAGCTAATGCAAAGGCTTGGGAGACGTCTTAAAGTCGCGATTTGCCCTACAACTTTGAACCGGTCACTATGGGGTGTGTCTGGGGATCGCTATGTGTTTATTTAAGTTATGTTGCATATCTATGTTGAGATGTGTGGTATGAATCGGTGGATAAATGAATGTGGATAATGGAGGATGTAATGGAGAAAGGTGAGTAAGTAGCATGATTATATGTTGATATGAAAACGGAATTGCATGGTGATTGATTTCTAATGTGGTTTATTAGAAACATGTGAAATAGGATGTTGCTTGTTGTATGTACGTACGTGTAACACCCCCATTTATTCAGGAGCCTTTAACTAGACATTCCTAAATAAATGGGGGTGTTTACAAATGTTTAAAATTAAAATATACAAAGATAGTAAATGAAATAAAACTTTCTCAAAATCTTTAATAAAAATCTTGACTCGAAATCAAATTCTTTTGAACTTTTCAACTGCAGCGGAAGTCACCTGAAAATAAAATCTGAAAACAGAAAGGAACTACCCCCATGACGAGTAGCCCCGAAGGGAGAAAACACGTCAGCCGGAAAGCTGAGTAACAGATAATACCTCAATATAAGCATAATAGTTTTTGGTCATGGCGTGGAAACAAGCACACATAAAAAGAAAAATAAACACAGAGAATAATAAAAACACTCCCCCATAAACTAATCTCAAACTCAAAGCTACTTCACAATATAATAAACAACCTCATCCCAATAATTAGCTGAATCTCAACTCATTACTCCATCTCACCCAATACTCCGTCTCATAATATGACCAAGTATCGTATTTTCATTGTCGAACCTAAGCCAAGGAGAAGGGGTGAGTGAACCGGCAGATAAAAACCGCAAAACAATATTTCCATCTCAATGTCAATTCCAATCTCAGAACAAAACTCATTAATCATGGTCACTCTGGACCGTAAACTCAATATGGCACAAAGGCCCCATAACTCAATACCAGTAACCAATCTTAATCTCAATATCAATATCAATATCGTGAAGGTCCAATAATCGACGTGCTCAACACTTAAAGAACAAGACTTTAAGCTACTCACCCACGAGTCATGGTCAAAGGAAACGATAATAAAAATAGAATACAAATTAATCCATACAATATACACCGTACAACGAAAGTTGCCAAATTTCCAATGCTCATCGTAAAAGAGTTCAAGTCAAATAATTAATTCTTTGATATCAATCCCAATTGAGCGAATAGCCATAGCGGCACTTTACATTCATGATACATGAACTACTCTTCCGTAATTGATAAACTCAAGTCTCTTATGGTTGTTTATATCCCCTGCTACATACAAGATTTTCCCTGGTATGTAAACTATTGACTTCCCTATTATAAACAATAATAAAAAAAAAAAAGACATCTCCATTACTAACTACCTCTAACATGGGATCAAACCCAATAAATTAACCTTTCTTTGTCTTCTTTATCGTCTAGATCATTCCACCCTTATCTCACCAATAAAAAAAATTAACTTATACAATGTATTAGCAACAATCAATAGTAATCCGTCTCAAATAAAATTTCGGTACACACAAAGTAATAATAGATTAATGACAATTAGCAAGTAATTCCTACAACCTCGAACAATAATAAGATTAATAGGATCGGTAAAATCGTGTTACCTTTACTTGAAAATAGTCGAAACCACCAGGCCAGACAAATAAAGCAAGATCAAGCGCAGAATTAGAATAAAAATAAGCGAATACAATATATTGGTTTCACTAGGGAACAATTGTTAGTGATAATGATAGACCAGGGCAACACAAAGATTAGGAACAGCCGCTTTAATGATAGGTTAATATAAGGAAAAGGGTTTATGAGTATTATGATTGGAAAAGAGAAACATGAAATATGAGATAGACCGCTTATTCCCTGGTAGCTATTTATTGCATGTGGTTTACTAGGTTTAATAGGTATAAGCGATATAGGATTGGAAATTTGAGACGGATGGAAATAGGACACCAAACATTACCCTTTTTTTTTCCTTTTCTTTTTAATTAATAAAGCAAAATAAAATATAATTAATAAATAAATAAATTAAAATATATTTGGGGTATTATAATATTCCCCTCTTAAAAGAAACTTCGTCCCCGAAGTTCGAGTTTAGAAAACATAAAATAAATGTTTTGCGAAATAAATGGTATTACAGTATGCATATTGATTTATATATACATAATTGTTGTGGGAAGTAATTGAGTTGATAATGCGGGTAGTATACGAGTGAGCATGACTCGATCGAGTGAGGGGCACTCGATCGAGTAGGTTAGGGACTCGATCTAGTGGGTGTGACTCGATCCAGTGGGGTGTATATCGTTTCTGGACATTCTACGTTTTTTGGGGACTCGATCGAGTAAGAAAGGGGACTCGATCGAGCGAGGTCTACTCGATCGATTAAGTATGGGGCTCGATCGAGTGAGGTTTTTTATGCTTTTTGGTCAGATTCTGGAGTCGAGGCACTCGATCGAGTAAGGAGGCAACTCGATAGAATGGCCTCAACTTGATCGAGTGGGTGGTGTTGCTTGGTCGAGTGTGATTTGCTCAGGTTATGTACGTGTTTAAGTTATGGGATGTGTGTTTATGTTTACCTTTTCTCTTATATAGTTCAAAGATGCCGCCGAAGCGATTTGCGTTGTATGTTAGGGCCGAGATGATGAGTATTGATGAGGTTACCAAGATGCTTGAGCATCAAGAGGCGCTTACTGAGGCCTTAAAGAAGTTTGGGAAGGATAAAGAGGATGGGGTGGATTTTGCTAAGATGAGTGTCACCATAGCCCGTTTGAACCCAAAAGAATACATGGGCACCAGAGCGCCAATTTTTCTTGACAATTGGCACAGAGAGATGGAGAATTTTCTTAATGTGGTTCATTGCCCTGATGACTTTAGAATGGAACAAGCTGCGTTCTACTTGAGAGATGCGGTCGGAGAATGGTGGGATAAGGTATGGAAGAGTGCCTTTGATCTGTATATGAGACAGGGGAAGCCAGCTATACCTTGGGATGAGTTTGATGTGACCATATTTTGAGCATATTTAGCCCCCGAATTAGCCTTGTTCCCATGCTTTTTAGTGCATATTTAAGTCATTTATTGTCTTTAGTCCTTTGTTTTGCATATTCTTTGAGGTTTTGATCCTTTGGTAGGAAAGGAGTGCAAACCTTGCATTTTCATGGCAAAATGGAGCTAAATTGATTGAATTCAATGACCAAGCATCAAAGAGACTAGAAAGGCTTTGTACATACTATAGTAGATGGGCAATGATGAGAAAAGATCCTTGCATCCCCGAGGAAATCCTCAAGGATTTTATGAAGAGAAAGGAAGAAAGGAAGAAAGGAAGAAACTGACAGAGAATCAGAGCGGATTGCCCACAATCCGCCCGTCCAAGACAAGCAATCCAAGCGTCTTCCTCAGCTAGACGCTCGTCCAGAACCACCACAATCCGCCCGTCCACCCCAAGAATCCGCTCGTCCAAAAGACCCACAATCCGCCCGTCCCGTGCCCTGGACGCTCGGATTGTGTGACAGCTAATTCGTCTTCTACTTGTTCAATGAAGGATGCGCATATTTTTCAAAGACCGGCGAAAAGGAGACCGGATTCTCTCTTGAGACCGGCGATTCCTCAAGGACTTAATCGTCATTTAAGCCCTTAGTAAACCCTAATTTATGTACCTAATCCCCACTATAAATACCCCATTAGTCTAATTAGGTTATCATGTTCTTCTTAGCAATCTCTAGTGTAGTTTATATCAATCAAATCTCTCTTTAATCTTGTAATCAACATTTTATCAAGTCTTAATGCAAATCTCATTTCCTTAATCTCTCTTTTGTTCATCTTTCATTTTGGGTAATTTAATATTATTTGGGTTATTATTGGGAGATTGACAACCTTCCAATCAATCATCAAGTACTTCTATTATTCTTTGCTTTATTATTGCAATCATTAGCAGGTATAATTCTCTTAATCCCTTTTTAATTATTGTTAATTATCTTCATTTATTCATCAAGTTTTACTTTGTTGGTATGATTAACAACCTTGCTAGCATGTTCAACATGATAATGAGTGAGTAGTTTCCTTAGCTAGCGTTAATGGGTAATTAAGGGAAACCAACATGGGGGATGATTCATGCTTAAATTAATATGTTTTCATAGTTTATTTGCTTGCTTGTTGTGATCTCAACTTATGCACATGTTATGTTTGATGAAATGCGAGCCTATGAATCCTTGCATTTTTTACCCATCACCTATCTTTTCAATGAGACTTGTAAGACATAAACCAACTTGAGTCTCATTAGACCATGCACATAGTTGAGTAGGGAAGATTAAGTCGACTTGTAGGTGTTGTACAATATAATCGATTCGGCTCCGGGACCCAAACTTTCCTAGAATTGTAAGATATAAACCAACTCGATCCATCACAACAATAATTGCTTGCTTATAATTTGAGAATATGTTTGTATGATCAATTCCCATGAATCCCCTATGACCCCATGACACCCTAGTGCCTTTTATCAATTGTTTACATATCTTTTTAATCATCTTGTTTGTTTACTTTTAGTGCTATTTAGTTTAGTGATCTTCTACTTCAAACCTCAAATTGTGACACCCCTAGACACCGCTAGTTGCAATTGAAAATTTCATCTCAATTCCCGTCCCTTCGGATCCGACTTTTACTTTCCCCTTTACTAATTGTAGAGTTATAAATTGTGTTTGGGTCTAGGTGCTCCTAACGACAAGTACCGAAAACTAAACCTCCCAAGGGAGTCCGACCAAAAATGGCGCCGTTGCCGGGGACGGTGTTAACCTGATTTAGATTTTCTTAAATTGTTATTAGTTGTGTCTTTCTTTGCCTTGGGGAAGTAAAGCTCCTCAAGGTTTGTTCTAATTATTTTCGAGTTGTTTGATATTTTGCATGTCTAGAAGATCACAAGGTAACTTGTTACCGTTTGATCACGAAATTGAAAGGAGTTTGACAAACGATAGAAGACTTTCTAGGAGAACTTTGAGAGGTATTGGTGAGGTTGTAGATATTCAACCAAATACTATTGAGTTCGTCAACCCTTTTGCAAGAGAAGGTGAGGAAAATCTAACACAAAATCAACCCACAATGCCTAAATTTTCATCACATTCCGTACCAACCGAGGAGAACCTACCCAATGGTACTCCCACACCACAACACTTAACTAGAAATTTCATTGCCAAATCCGCATTTATCCAATTAGTCGAAAGAAGCCAATTTGGGGCGATGCCTAGTGAAGACCCTCACTCTCACATGGAGACTTTTTGTGACTATTGTGATGCAATTTCTCAAACCGGTGTAACTCAAGACCAAATTCAATGGGTCTTATTTCCTTTTTCTCTAGTTGGCAACGCAAAACAATGGTTGAAAGGCCTTGATAAGGCCACTCTCGGAATTGACTCTTGGAAGAAATTGGCTCTAGCTTTCTACAAAAAGTTCTATCCACCGGAAAAGACTAACATGCTAAGAGCTCAAATTACGGGCTTTAAGCAAAGAGATGAAGAATATTTGTATGAAGCTTGGGAGCGATTCAAAGGAATTTGTCGCTCATGTCCTCATCATGGACTTAGCGAGTGGTTCTTGGTACAACAATTTTGGAATGGTCTTTATGAAGACTCAATAAACATTCTCAACATGGGATCAAATGGTATGTTCACCGAAGTTGACGACAATCAAACTTGGAACAAGATTGAGGAAATGGCGGTCCATAATTCACAATATAGTAGACCTCGCAAGGCTACTAGAGGAGGAAAGCATGAAGTGGACTCTATTACTCAATTGAGTGCTCAACTTAGTGCTCACATTGATACCATCAGTTTTTTTGAAGTTCAAAAAAGCTATGGCTAGACTTGAAGAAGCCTCAAAATCACAGGAGCATCATGTTAATGCCATGACGACATCTTCATCAATCCCAAGTGGGATATGTGAGAATTGTGGAACTTTAGGACATGACCAAAGTGAATGTAGGGGAACAAATGAACAAGTGAATGCTTTTCAAACATACAAGGGTGGTACCCCTTATTCAAATTATTACAATGAAAAGACCAAAATCCACCCAAATCTCTCATACAGAAGCCAAAATGTTCAAAACCCTCAACCAACATACACCCCACCTCCCATGAGAAACCAAAATCAAAGACCCTTTTACAACCAAAACCAAGGTTACCAAAATCAAACTCCATACAATCAACAAAGTGACCAAGGTTTTGATGTTCAAAAAGCGGTCCTCCAAATGCAAAAGAATCAACAAGAGTTTTTCACTCAAATGCAAAAGGATAGTCAAGCAAAGGAAATCACCATCAACAACATCCTAGCCCACACCAAAATGTTGGAAACCCAATTGACTCAACTAGCATCTTCAAGCTCAAAAAGACAAAAGGGGCAATTACCACCTCAAAGTAATCCCCCGAGACATGAAACGGTTAGTGCCATTCACTTGAGAAGTGGTACGAGGTATGAAGCACCAAAGAAGCAAGTTGAGGATTAAGTTTTGGAAGCTAGTGACAAAGAAGAAGTTGTGCAATACTCCAAGGATGGAGAACCATCAAAAGAAGAAGTTTCAAAGAAAAATGAAGACAAGGCCAAGGAGAAGGAACCCATTGTGATTAGACTTCCTTTTCCAAGTCGTTAAGCCAAGCCCAAATTTGATGACCAACTTGGAAAATTTATGGAGATTGTGAAGAATTTGGAAGTCTCGATTCCTTTCACGGAATTAATCAATCACATGCCGGCCTATGCAAAGTACATGAAAGACATCCTTACGAAAAAGAAGTCGATCCGGAAGCTTGAGACTATCACCTTCACTAAGGTGAGTAGTGCAATACTTCAAGGGAGTTCACCTCCAAAACTTAAAGATCCGGGAAGCTTCTCAATACCGTGTACCATTGGCGACACCACGATCAACAAAGCCCTATGTGATCTAGAGGCTAGTGTGAGTGTTATGCCGTATTCGGTAAGTAAAAGGTTAGGGATGCGATAGCTTAAATGCACCAATATCACACTCCAAATGGCCGATAGATCGACGCAGACACCATTAGGGATATGGGAAGATGTTCCCGTAAGAGTTGGAAAATTTTTCATCCCGGTGGACTTTGTCATTGTTGACATGGAAGAAGACTCCAATATTCCAATCATTCTAGGAAGACCTTTCTTGCATACCGCGGGTGCGGTGATAGATGTGAAGCATGGAGGGCTCACTCTAGAAGTGGGAGATGAAAGCATAACTTTCAATCTTGACAAAACCATGAGAGCTCCCCGTTTGCATGAACCATGTTTTATGGTTGATCATTATAGCCGGAAGGATGATAGCAAGAAGTCGGAATTCCAATGGAAGAAGAAAGTCGATGATGCTCCATCAAAAGAGCAAGGAAATTGTAACAAAGTGAGCTTGAAAAGCTCACCAAACTCAAGCAATGAAGAAGAGGGCCTCATTGCCCAAAACAAGAAAGTGCGAGAGTTGTCTCTATCAACTAAAGAGATTTTTAATGATCAAGTAGACGAAGTTTGTGGTCTTTGGGATGATGAGTTTGAAGGGATATTCAATCCATACATTGGTAATGCTATCGATCAAGACCAACATGAAGGACAACAAGTGCAAAGATCTATTGAGGATCTTTCTCATGACAATGAACAAGCTTTTGACTACTTCTTCAAGGTGTTGAGTAACATCAACAACACCTTGGACATGCCCCCATGACATCTCTCTAAGGATGAGAGTTTGGTGGAGTCCTCTCCAAACCACCATTTGTAAATATTTTTAACTCCCTAACTTGCATTTTAATTCTTACATTGCATTTTTGTCATTTTTGGATTTTTTTTTTTTTTTTTTATGCCTTGATCAAGATATTTATCATTTTTTGAGAGAAGTGAGGGAGGGACTAATGATTTTATTGATGTGTATTGCTTTAACTTAGTGTGGGGATAGCAATTGCCTAGGCTATTCATGCCTTCGTAGTGCCCCTACAATGAAGAACACGGGATTTGAAGAATGAAAATGACACGGGATATGCAGGTGCACGGATGGACTTGAATCCGGGTAGACTAGAGGAATCCGAGCGTCCTTATGGGTAATCCGCTCTTCTTATAGGAATCCGAGCGTCTGTGGAAGAATCCGTCCGTCCAAATGAGCTGAAAAATTGAAAATTTTGGTCTGTTAGAGAATCCGAGCGTCCCAGCTGAGAAAACGCTCGTCTGAAAGAATCCGCTCGTCTTTTTGCTAGTGCAGATTAAGAAAATTCGCTGTAACAAAATCCGCTCGTCTTTAAAGGAATCTGCTCGTCCTGAATTGTAGAATCCGCTCGTCTTCACTAAAAGACGCTCGTCTTTAGGCGAGATTTCCTAAAGCCAAATTGAACAAAATCCGAGCGCCCCGACAGGAATCCGCTCGTCTTCCCCCTGCAGTTTTGAAAATTTCGGGTGTTTTAAATACCCCTACCCACATTCATTTCATTCATTCATTCAAACGCTACCCTAAAACCCCAAAATCCCCAAAACCCTCATCCTCTCCATCACCAAAAACAAGATTTCCTCAACCAAATTCAACAAAATCAAATTCAAACTTCCTTACAACAACAATTAATCACTCCTTTTACAATAACAATCAATCCAAGCACCAAAATCTTCAACCTTTGAAATGATTTTTGAAATACAAAGGCAAATCTTTTCATCTTAAAATCAATTTCGGTATAATTAGAAATTGAAGATTTTCAATCCTTTCTTGGAATAATCATCAATGGCAAGAACAAAAGGAGCAACAAAGGCACTCAAGGCAAAGGCACTCTTAAAAAGGCAACAATGCCTTCAAGCAAAGAAAGCTTCAATTGCTATGGTGGTGCTAGTGCAAACTTGGAAGTTCAAAAACAACAAGATCCTCCCTTGGAAGCAACAACATCAACAACTCCGGAAATTGCTCAATTATCAAACTATCCGGAGGTAATTTTCATTTCTAACTCCCATAGGGATACATTTGCCAAGTATGCTAAGAAAGCCATTCTACCCACCAAATTCATATGTGAAGATGCCTTGAACAAATTGGGTGTCCTTGAACAAACAAAAGCCTTCTTCGAAGCCATGGGGTTGGGAAAATTATTTACTACAAGAGAATTGACATACCCCTCCCTTACCTTGGAATTCTTAAGTTCATTGAAAGTGACTAAGGTAGAGACTAGAACATACATCGAGTTTCGCCTTGCCAATGTGAATAGGCGCATCACCTTTGATGTTTTGAGTAAAGCATTAGGCCTTAGTGATACGCCATATTATCATAAGATGCCCGAAAAGTATGACCCCGCTCCACTTTGGGAGGCAATTTCCGGGAAGAAATTTGTGAGCTTTCATGCTTGTCGCGCTCTATTAGTCCACCATCCGGGCATTAGAGTGTGGCACAAGGTCATCGGGAATACTATAATTGCAAGAAAGGACACTAATCATTTTACCAAACTCGATTGTGTTCTACTTGAGTCGGCCTTAAATGTTGGAAGGGAATTCACTAAGCCTTACAATGCTCTAAGGCTTTGGGTGGGAAGATGGCTCAATGTTGATTGTGGTAAAGAAGGCACCTCTTTTATCGTAAATGGAGGTCTAGTTAATCTCTTGGCCAAGCACTTTGACGCAAATTTCAACAAGGATAACACCTATGTGGCGATCAAAGGGGGTCATCTCATTGACATGGACGCCATGATTCACAAGTACAAGTGGGTCAAGCATAACTCTCTTGACACCAACTATGGGTGGCTAACCAATGATGCTAGATCTTTCACTTTACCTTCCAAAATATGCCGCTTGAGTGCTCATCGAACAAACTACCTACTTCCACTGTCAAAGGGCACCGAGTAGATCATCCGTCAACAAAGGGGCGAGATTGAAGAGCCCTCCTCCTCCATTGTCACACCACCCTATCCATTCAAATATCAAGAGTTCAAACCCGAACATGTTGAAGTGGGCAATGACTACATGACTCTCCTCATGAGAGAGATGCAGAAACAAGCTTATAATGATCGAGTAGATGCATACTTGGCCCAATATCCAACCCTCCTTCATTTAGCTAGGCAAGGACTACTTGATCCTTCATGTCCTTTGCCTAGTTGGGTGGATAGGGAAGTCTTCTTTCCATGTACATCTAGGGGTGAAAGACCAGGTGAAGATGAGAATGATGATGATGAGGGTGTTGATGAAGAGGTAGGTGAAGAAGAAGAGGCTAATGAAGATGATGAAGGAAGTGAGCAACGAAGTGAAGAGGGAAGTGGAGATGAGTCCGCTTCGATGGAGGAAAATGATGACAATGATGATATGGTGGAGGACTAGCAAGCTTTGGAGGCTCCTACCCTCTTGAGGTTTGTCTACTTCTTTCTTTGTTTTATTTATTTTTATCTTGATCATAGTTTGGAGAGTCCTAGCAACATTAGGACTAACAGCTCGGCCATATTGAGGTGTTCTTTTTTTATTGTTCCCATTTGAAAAATCCAAAATGACAACATTTAGTTTCATGCATTGCATCTTGTGTGCATGAACTACCCCAAAATTTAAGACATTAGAAATAATTTCTATCTCGGTTTGGGGAAATACATGCATACGCAACGGGAGGTAATCTAAATTACGCTCTTCGTCATAAACAAAAACCCATGCATCATGTAGTGTAGATTAGTGTAGCTTTCATTTAGTATAGAATTCATCCATCATACTTGCATAATTACCTATCATTTTGGCCATTGAGGACAATTCCCATATTAGTGTGGGGATGAGAAATTCTAACTTAACTTTTATTCAAAAGTCCAAAAAAAAAAAAAAAAAATTTCGAAAAAATCAAAAAAAAATTGAAAAAATTTGAAAATCCAAAAACAAGTTCATTTCCTTTGTAGTGTAGACTTGATTATATTGTTGTATATATTGTGTTTGTTCTATCCTTGTTCACATTGATCGACTACGCCATATCCGAGACATGAGGATATTGAAGACGGCATGGTATGATCTTTCCAATCTCCTTTTTGCTCTTTATGTTAATGACTATGTGGCTTTATTTTGATTGATGCGATATAAACAATGTGAATTTAGGACTTGTGATACCCGTCGTTGTGAGTATCAAAAATAAGATTTATAATTTCCTATTAAGACTAACCTAGGCTAGTGGTAACAGGGTCGAACCACAAGGAGGCAGACGTAATTTCTAGCTGTCTAATTCTAGTCTAAGGTAACGAGTGTAGGGGTTGAGTTGAATTGGTCTATAGCTAAGAATAAATAAAGACAATAAACTAAAATGACGGATTAAATAGATAAAGAAGGGGTACTAGGATGGTTGGTTCATTACAGCTTCGGCGGCAGCATACTAAGTCGGTCTAAATCGAACACAAGTGAGGCGGGAAACAAGAGGTCCTCTCGGTCCACTCTTAACAGATTGCATCTTTCGATCTCGCTATAAGTCCCTAATATCACTAATACTGACTCTCGTCCTGAAAAGTGACTAACGGTCTAAACTATACCTATCTTTCGATCTCAGCACAGTTTAGTCATCTTAATTGGTGATCTAACAACTTTCCCTATCTTTCGATCTAATGGGCCAGTCATAAATTAAGCGTCTAACTGGTCCCATGCATTCGATTCATTAAATACAACATTAAAATCAATTAAAACGAAAGGTAACCTCACGTGGTCAGTCGATCGACCAGGTATGGCGGTCGATCGACTGACACGCGATTCAGTCCAATTTAATACTACGCCAGCTACGCCATAAATCCCCTACATCCTAGTACAAACTATTTAGCTACTCATGCTGAAGGTGATAACAACAATAAAACTAGGGCATAAAAGTACTGAATTCATAATTAAAGCGGTAGGACAAACAATTAACATGCAATAATAAAATGGTTTCGGGAATCTAACTAGCAATTCTATACTAATAACGAAATAGAAGTGAATTGAAATAGGGCAGAAGAATACCGAGATTGCAGAGGAAAGATTCAGAACAAGAGTGAAAATTCCAATGCTAAACAATATCCCAAACCCTAATAAAACTCAATGTCACTGTGTAAAACTTAATGTCAAAACTTGATAAAAATCCGATCCCTAAAACTGGTGTTCTCAGTTACGTTATATAGCAAACATACGTAACTTTTATTTCCAAAACCTAAACTCAATGGGCTTGCGCTCCCTCGGTCTTTTAATTCTCGTCTGGGATAGCAGATTGGTCGATCGACTGAGCATGGCGGTCGATCGACTGATCTTCAGTATACAGTAGCTTCTGGAACCCGCAAGTTGGTCGATCGACTGATGGCAGTGGTCGATCGACTGCTTGAGCTGCTACTTGACTTCTATAATCTCGTGGATTTGTCTTTTGGGCCTTGAATTGCACACCAAGCTCGTTCCTCGGGTGAATACTTCACGTCAAATGCGATGCAAGATACTCGGGGACGGATTTAGCTCGATTTCCGCTGGATTCTTCACATTTCTGCAATAATGTACAAAAATACGGAAGTAGACGGAAATAGGGAGAAATGTAGCATAAACTACATGAATGAGCTCTGAAATGCGTGTAAAATGGGATGTAAAACATCATATAAAATACACGCATCAACTAGCATTTAGATTATATGGCATATTAGTTGGTAGAATCATATGCATTAGGATGTATATATGTTAGTTGCATCATGGCATGTAGTTTGCATTTTAGATAAATTTTGCGAAACCGTCCACTTGGGAAGCTTGACAAGTGTATATAGGCCCTAGTAGATGCTTTTTCTTCTTAAGACTTTGTTTGTTAGAATACTTGTAAAACACCCTAGGATGTGTCATGCTAGTATCCTTTGACCCATGAATTAAGGCCTAGTCAAGAGTACCTTGTGGTGTGATAACTCCTTGGCTACCGTTTATTCCAAGGTGACCCTTGAAATCATGCATCCATCATCCATGTTCTACCATACATTTTTGTCATCAAAGAGAATGGGCACAAAAAGAAATTTATTTGAGTTCAATGAAATGAAAAGTGAAAGAAAGTTTGCAAATTGAATCAAATGAAAAGAGGAGCAAAAATAGACTCCTAAAGCTTCAAATAAAAGGCACCCTCACTACATATGGGGTGACTTTGAAAATGTTCAAAAATAAATGCAAAAAGTTAAAAGTTGTTTAGTATTAAAATGCCAAACATCAAAAGAAATGGCAAAAGAAAGTGTTCTCAAATGTAATATGCCATAAGAAATTGGGGGGAAAAACAACAACAAAAGCAAACTCCCAAAATGAAACTCAAATACTATCGATCCCTTTTTCCATTGTATCCATTTTTGTGCATGGTAGCGAGGGGACGACCCTTCTTCTTGTCTAGGTAAGAGGGGGAATTCCGTGATCGTCCAGTGTTTCTAACACCATAGGGAGTCTATTCTTGACAAAAGCATTTAACGATTGAGGACAAAGGTAACCTAGCTTGACACAACTTGGAGGTGATTTATTGGTATCATTCTAGGCTTAGTAGTTTGAAGAAAATGCATCTATGAAGGAGTGTGTACCCTTGAATTGCTTCCCCTTTAGATAATTTCCGCCACTTAGATGAGGAAAGTGGCTATTCTTTTGTAGAAGCATCCATTACTTTATTTTATGAGCTTTAATGTTTGGATGTGTCGCCATTTTGGCAAGACCCACCTTGCCTTGCAAGAAGGCATCCTACCTCATGGTTGTCTTGTTGTGAGTTGAAGGGGCGGAGTGAGACCCGCTAATTGTCTCATATCGGCTATGCTATTAGGTTAGTTTAAATAACGGTCCTAGTCTTTGTCACCTCTTTACTCAAGACGAGCAAAGGTTCGGTTTGGGGATATTTGAGGTGACCATAATTTGAGCATATTTAGCCCCCGAATTAGCCTTGTTCCCATGCTTTTTAGTGCATATATGGGTCATTTATTGTCTTTAATCCTTTGTTTTGCATATTCTATGAGGTTTTGATCCCTTGGTAGGAAAGGAGTGCAAACGTTGCATTTTCATGGCAAAATGGAGCTAAATTTATTGAATTCAATGACCAAGCATCAAAGACAAGACAAGACTAGAAGGCCTTTGTACATACTATAGTAGATGGGCAATGAAGAGAAAAGATCCTTGCATCCCCGAGGAAATCCTCAAGGATTTTATGAAGAGAAAGGACGAAAAGAAGAAAGGAAGAAGTTGACAGAGAATTCGAGCGGATTGCCCACAATCCGCCCGTCCAAGACAAGCAATCCGAGCATCTTCCTCAGCTGGACGCTCGTCCAGAACCACCACAATCCGCCCGTCCACCCCAAGAATCCGCTCGTCCAAAAGACCCACAATCCGCCCGTCCCGTGCCCTGAACGCTCGGATTGTGTGACAGCTAATCCGTCTTCTACTTGTTCAATGAAGGATGCGCATATTTTTCAAAGACCGGCGAAAAGGAGACCGGAGTCTCTCTTGAGACCGGCGATTCCTCAAGGAATTAATCATCATTTAAGCCCTTAGTAAATCCTAATTTATATACCTAATCCCCACTATAAATACCCCATTAGTCTAATTAGGTTATCATGTTCTTCTTAGCAATCTCTAGTGTAGTTTATATCAATCAAATCTCTCTTTAATCTTGTAATCAACATTTAATGAAGTCTTAATACAAATCTTATTTCCTTAATCTCTCTTTTGTTCATCTATCATTTTGGGTAATTGAAGATTATTTGGGTTATTATTGGGAGATTGACAACCTTCCAATCAATCATCAAGTACTTCTATTATTCTTTGCTTTATTATTGGAATCATTAGTAGGTATAATTCTATTAATCCCTTTTTAATTATTGTTAATTATCTTCATTTATTCATCATGTTTTACTTTGTTGGTATGATTGACAACCTTGCTAGCATGTTCAACATGATAATGAGTGAGTAGTTTCCTTAGCTAGGGTTAATGGGTAATTAGGGGAAACCAACATGGGGGATGTTTCATGCTTAAATTAATATGTTTTCATAGTTTATTTGCTTGCTTGTTGTGATCTCAACTTATGCACATGTTATGTTTGATGAAATGCGAGCCTATGAATCCTTGTATTTTTTACCCATCACCTATCTTTTCAATGAGACTTGTAAGATATAAATCAACTCGAGTCTCATTAGACCATGCATATAGTTGAGTAGGGAAGATTAAGTCGACTTGTAGGTGTTGTACAATCTAATCGATTCGGCTCCGGGACCCGAACTTTCCTTGGATTGTAAGATATAAACCAACTCGATCCATCACAAAATTGCTTGCTTATAATTTGAGAATATGTTTGTATGATCAATTCCCATGAATCCCCTATGACCCCATGACACCCTAGTGCCTTTTATCAATTGCTTACATCCCTTTTTAATCATCTTGTTTGTTTACTTTTATTGCTATTTAGTTTAGTGATCTTCTACTTCAAACCCCAAATTGTGACACCCCTAGACACCGCTAGTTGCAATTGAAAATCTCATCTCAATTCCCGTCCCTTGGGATCCGACCTTTACTTGCCCCTTTACTAATTGTAGAGTTGTTTGTGGAGTTATAAATTGTGTTTTGGTCTAGCTGCTCCTGACGACAAGTACGTAACCTCCCAAGGGAGTCCGACCAGAGTTCAAGAGAGCTATGCGCCGAGAGTTGGTGCATGAGCATGTCCGTAGCAAACTGAGAGAGGAGTTTGATGATTTCAAAATGACTTAGGAGATGACTGTGGCCGAGTATTACCATAAGTTCAACGAGAAGTCCAGGTATGCTGAGGATATGGGGTTAAATCAGGAGAACCTAGCTTTGAGGTTTGAGTAGGGGCTGACCTATAAGATTATGAAGAAGTTATCTGTGGGAGTCCTGACTGATGTGAAGGAAGTGTATGAGCGAGCCGGGAGAGCCGAGAGGTTGGTCGAGATGGCCAAGGAGAATAGGGAGAGAGGTCCGGAGAAGTGGAAGGCTGAGAGCGTGGGTGGTGGTCAGTCTCGTTACAAGAGGGGCAACCATAACCAAGCGAGGGCATACTCATCGGGGTCGGGGTTCAGTGGTGGAGCTTCCTACGGGCGTGACCGAGGTGGTGGTAGTAGCAGCTGGGGAATATTTTGCTTTAACTGTGGCAGTATAGGCCACAAAAGACATTAGTGCACCAGTGCTGTAGGTAGGGGTTTTCAGAGACCATCACAGGGGAGTTTCTCTCAGGGTCCGTCTCAGAGTTATGCTAGTAACAGGCCGACTGGGTCATAGAACAATCAGGGTGGTTAGAACAACAACAGCGGTGGGGCTAACCGCAATGGCGGTAATTCATATCAGAAACCAGCAACGAACAACAACTAGGGGTCGACTGCTAAGCCATCTACTTCTGCTAGTACTGTCCAGGGAGGTGGACAGAAGACCAGTGGCAAGATTTTCATGATGGATAAGAAGGCAGCTGAGGATGATGCTCACGTAATCACGTGTTCTTTTCTTGTTAATGGTGTCTTTACCTTTGTTTTGTTTGATTCGGGGGCAACACATTCGTTTGTATCGTCGAGTCATACTAAGCTTTTGGGTTTGAGAGAGTTTGAGTCTATAAAAGATGAAGTTTTTATACCGCCGGGTGAGTCTGTAACTTGTGGGAGGTTGTATAAGGGTGTGTCTATGATAGTTGGGCAGGTTGACCTTCCAGTGGATTTGTTGGAGTTTCCTATGGATGGCTTTGAGATGATAGTTGGCATTGATTGGTTGGGTAAGTATAAAGCTAGAATAGACTATCACCAAAATAGAGTCTCTTTGAGGGGACCCAAGGGAGTTAGTGTGTCTTATTGTGGGTTTGTTGTCAAACCCAAAGTCAAAGTGATTGCAGCGGTGACATTGAAGTCTTATCTAAGGAAGCGGTGTCCTTTGATCCTATGCTATGTGAGAGACCATAGTATGGTAAGTTCGACAGTTGATCAGATACCAATGGTGGGAGAGTTTCCAGATGTTTTTCCGGAGGAGATACCAGGTTTACCACCAAAGAGGGAGATAGATTTCAGCGTGGAGCTGAAACCAGGGACGGGACCAATCTCTAAGGCACCGTACCGCATGAGTCCTAAGGAGTTGGAGGAGCTGAAGAAGCAGCTGGATGATTTGATTGATAAGGGACCTAGTGTATCACAGTGGGGAGCACCAGTTCTGTTTGTGAAAAAGAAAGATGGGAGTTTGAGGTTGTGCATCGACTACAAAGAGCTGAACATCGTTACAGTGAAGAATAAGTATCCTTTGCCAAGGATAGATGATCTGTTTGACTTGTCGAACGGGGCAGCAGTCTTTTCCAAGATTGATTTGGGGTCAGATTACCATCAAGTGAAGATTCGGGATGAGGACATACCAAAGACAGCTTTTACGCCGATGTATGGTCATTATGAGTATGTGGTGATGCCGATTGGGTTATCTAATGCACCTGCAATGTTTATGGATTTGATGAATTGGGTCTTCGGTCAGTTTTTGGATCGGTTTATGGTGGTCTTCATCGATGATATCTTAGTCTATTCCAAGACTAAGGAGGAGCATGAGGAGCACTTGAGGATGGTGTTGCAGACTTTGCGTGATAATCAGCTATATGCAAAGTTGTCTAAGTGTGAGTTCTGGCTCGAGGAGGTTGCTTTTCTGGGGCACGTGATTTCTAATAAGGGTGTAGTTGAGGATCCGACAAAGATAGAGGTAGTCACTCGGTGGGAAGCACCGAAGAATGCGGTAGAGATCAGGAGTTTCCTGGGTTTGGTAGGGTACTACCGTCGATTTTTGAAAGACATTTTAAAGATCGTAAGACCTATGACAGCGTTGATGAGAAAAGAGAACAGGTTTCATTGGGATGAAGGTTGTGAGACGGCGTTCTAAACATTAAAGGAGCATTTGACCAGAGCTCCAGGCTCAGCATTACCTGAAGAGTGTGAGAACTTTGAGTTATATACAAAAGCTTTAAAGAATGGTTTGGGTTGTGTGTTAATGCATAATGGGAAAGTAATTGCCTATGCTTCTAGGCAATTGAAGCCTTATGATGAGATTTATTCGACACATGATTTAGAGTTGGGTGCAGTTGTGTTTGCTCTCAAGATTTGGAGGCACTACCTCTATAGGGCGACCTTTAAGGTGTTTTAGATCACAAGAGTCTCAAGTACATCTTCACTCAAAAGGAGCTGAATATGAGATAGAGGAGGTGGATGGAGCTGATAGGGGATTATGACATGGATATTATATACCATGAAGGGAAGGCATACATGGTTGCAGATGCGCTGAGCAGGAAGAGTGTGTATTCTCTATGCACAGCTATGTCTTTGATGAGGTTGAGCGATGAGGTGGGGAAGATGAGGATACATGTGATACAGAAAGGGGATTCTAGAGGTGACTTGATAGTGGATCCAGATCTTTATGATGATATTCGCAGGAAACATGCTTTGGATCCTAAGATTGAGGAGTGGAGAGCTGGAGTAGAGAAAGGGACAGTGTCTCGGCTTTCTATTCACACAGATGGCAGTGTGAGATTTGATGGGAGATGGTGTGTTCCTAGTGATGAGGAGCTGAAAAAGATGATCATGACAGAGGCTCATTGCACACCATATTTTGTACATCCAGGCGGTGATAAGTTGTATAAAGATTTGAAGCACACTTTCTGGTGGCCTGGGATGAAGAAGGAAACAGCAGTGTTTGTGGCTCGATGTTTGACATGTCAGAGGTTTAAGGGAGAGTGGCTACGACAACAAGGTAATATTCAGTCTCTTGATGTACCTGAGTGGAAATGGGAATCTATCTCTATGGATATTATAGTGGGTTTGCCGAGAAGTCAATAGGGTAACAACATGATTTGAGTGATAGTTGACCGTTTGACTAAGTCAGCTTATTTTATTCTAAGAAAGATACTTGGACCAAGATACAGTTAGCTTTGGCTTATAGGAGGCATGTGGTTCGTTTGCATGGGGTGCCTAAGGAGATAGTGTTAGATAGAGATGCGAGATTCATGTCACGGTTGTGGAGAGAGTTGTAGGATTTGATGGGAACTACTTTGAAGATGTGTACAGCTTTTCATCCTACGACAGATGGGAAGACAGAGAGAACTATCTAGACCTTGGAGGACATGTTGAGGGCTTGTGTGATGGAGTTTGGTGGTAGCTGGGAGGATAGGTTTGATCTGATTGAGTTTTCTTATAACAACAGCTACCACAGGAGTATTGGGATGACACCGTTCGAGGCTTTGTATGGGAGGAAGTGTAGGAGTCCAATTTGCTGGGATGATAGAGCTGAGGCAGTGGTTTTAGGTGCACAGATGGTACAGGAGATGATAGAATAGGTTAAGCTGATCAGGCAACAGATGAAAGCGGCCCAGGATCGACAAAAGAGTTATAAAGACTTACATCGCCATGACATAGAGTTTCAGATTGGGGACAAGGTTCTTTTGAAAGTGTCTCCTATGCGTGGGGTTATGAGGTTTGGTAAGAAAGGGAAGCCGAGCTAGAATTTTATCGGTCCATATGAGATTTTGGATCATGTGGGTGAGGTTGTTACCGGTTAGCGTTACCAGCGGATTTGGATAGGGTGCATAATGTGTTCCATGTGTCTCAGTTACGGAAGTATGTGAGCGATACTTCACATGTGTTAGAGGTGGAGAACATAGAGTTGGATGAGTCCTTGTCTTATCTTGAGGTGCCAAAACATATTCTTGATCGCAAGGTTCAGAAAACGAGGAATGGGGAAATAGTGTTGCTTAAGGTTCTATGGTCTAATCATGAGGTTGAGGAAGCTACATGGGAGGCGGAAGAGGCTATGGGGGAGCGATATCCATCTTTTTTTGATCGGGTATGTGTGGTTACGGGGTGGTTCGTCGGTTTTGTTACTAGTCGTCAAAAGTTACCTTAACCAAAAAAATATTAATAACTTCACAAACTACTCTACTCTTAGTAAAGAGGTAAGTAAAGGTCGGATCCCAAGGGACGGGTATTGATGTAGGATTTTTAATTGCAATTGGTTGTGTCTAAGGGTGTCACAATTTGGGTTGAGATAGGAGATCAAATAAACTAATCAACAATGTAAATAAAGTAATGAAAACAAGCAAGATGATTAAAATGAGATGTAAACAATTGATTTAAAGCACTAGGGTGTCATGGTTTCACAGGGGATTCATGGGATTTGATCATACAAACATATTTTCTACTAGATGCAAGCACTTATTATTGTGATGGGATCGAGTTAGTGTATATCTTATAATCCCTAAGAAGGTTTGGGTCACGGAGCCGAATCGATTAGATTGTACAACACCTACAAGCCGACTTAATCCTTCTTATCCAACTATATGCATGGTCTAATGAGACTCGAGTTGGTTTATGTCTTTTAAGTCTCATTGAAAAGGTAAGTGATGGGTAAAAAATGCAAGGCGTCATATGCTCGCATTTCATCAAACATAACATGTGCATAAGTTGGAATCACAACAAGCAAGCATATTAATTATGAAAACATATTAGATTAAGCATGAATTAATCTCCATGTTGGTTTCCCCTAATTCCCCATTAACCCTAGTTAAGGAAACTATTCACTCATTATCAAGTTTAACATGCTAACAAGGTTGTCAATCATACTAGCAAGGCAAAACATGATGAACAAATAAAATTGATTAACAATAATTAAAAATGATTAAGAGAGAATTATACCTATGAAAATGATTCCAAATAATAAAGCAAAGAATAATATAAGTACTTGATGATTGATGGAAGGTTGTCAATCCTCCAAATAAACCCAAATAATCTTCTAATTACCCAAAATAAATGATGAACAATAGAGAAATTAAGGAAAGATTAAGGAATGAGATTTGTATTAATACTAGATTAAAAGTTGATTATAAGACTATGACAAGATTAAGATAGGATTAAGATTGTATTATGATCACATGCTAATATAGGTAGTACAAAGGGGTATTTATACTAAAGATTAGGTACAAAGATTAGGGTTACCAAGGGCTTAAATGACTATTAAAACCCTTAAGAAAAGTTGAGGAAGTGCTCCTCTCCAAGGAGATGCGCATCTCCGTTTTGCTAGTCCCACGAAGATATACTCGTCCCGTGCGTCTAGGAAGGTGGCACGATGGAGTCTGTCAGGAGATCCTAGCGGATCATGGGAGAGATGCTCGGAATGCTTGGCTTCAAGACTAGCGTCTTGGTATCGGGACGCTCAGATTGCTGGGCAGGGAGACGCTCGGATTGGCTGCAATCCGCTCGGATTGTGAGACAGGCACTTATCTTTTCTTCTTTCCTGAACAATCCGCGGGGATCTAGTTGAGGATGCAAGGATCCTTTCATCATTACCCAATCTAATTTATTATCTACATAGGCCTTCTAGTATCGTCTTCCCTTTGATGCTTGGTCATTGAATGCGATCAATCTAGCTCCATTTCGCCATGAAAATGCAAGGTTTGCACTCCTCTCCTACCAAGGAAACAAAACCTTTAAGAATATGCAAAATGGGAAACTAAAGATAGTAAATGACCTAAATATTCACTATAAAACATAGGAACGAGGCTAATTCGGGGACTAAATGTGCTCAAATATGAGTCACATCAAATATCCCCAAACCGAACCTTTGCTCGTACCGAGTAAATAGGTGACAAAGACTAGGACCCTTATTCAAACTAACCTACTAATATAGCCGATGTGAGACAATTAGCGGGTCTCACTCCGCCCCTTCAACTCACAATAAGACAACCATGAGGTAGGATGCCTTCTTGCAAGGCAACGTGGGGCTTGCCAAAATGACGATACATCCAAGCATTAAAGCACACAAAACGAGTAATGGATGCATCTAAAAAAATGAATACCCACTTTCCTCATCCAAGTGGCGGAAATTATCTAAAGGGAAAGCAATCTAAGGGTACATATTCCATTATAGATACGGTTTCTTCAAACTACTAAGCCTAGAAGGATACCAATAAATCACCTCAAAGTTGTGTCAAGCTAGGGTACCTTTGTCCTCAATTGTTAAATGCTTTCATCAAGAGTAGACTCCCTATGGTGTTAGAAACACTGGAGGATCGCAGAATTCCCCCTCTTGCCTAGACAAGAAGAAGGGTCGTCCCCTCTCTACCATGCACAAAAGTAGATACGATGGAAAATGGATCAATAGAATTTGAGTTTCATATGGGAGTTTGCTTTTTGTTGTTGTTTGTCCCCCCAATTTGTGGCATTTGATATTTTGAGAACATTTCTTTGCCATTTCTTTGATGTTTGGCATTTTCAACACATGATAATTTTTCAACTTTTTCTTGCATTTCTTTTGAACATTTTCAAAGTCACCCCATTTGTAGTGAGGGTGCTTATATTTGAAGCATATGAGTTTTCATTTTTGTTATTCCTCTTTTCTCTTGATGCAATTGCAAACATTCATGGCTTTTCATTTCGATTTTGAACTCAAATTTTGAACAATTTTTGTGCCCATTCCCTTTTTGATGACAAAATGTGGTAGAACATTGATGATGGTTGCATGGTTTCAAGGGTCACCTTGGAATAAACGGTAGCTAAGGAGTTATCACACCACAAGGTACTCTTGACTATGCCTTAATCCATGGGTCAAAGGATACTAGCATGACACATCCTAGGATGTTTTACAAGTATTCTAACAAGCAAAATCTTAAGAAGAAAAAGTATCTACAAGGGCCTTATATACACTTGTCAAGCTTCCCAAATAGATGGTTTCACAAAAATTTTCCTAAATGCGACTATATGCTATGATGCAACTAACATTTATACAACCTAATGCATATGATACTACCAACTAGTATGCCAAATAATCTAAATGCAATCCTATAATCACATTGTTTGTACTGCATCAATCAAAATAAAGCCACATAGTCATTAACATAAAGAGGAAAAAGGAGATTGGAAAGATCATACCATGCAGTTTTCAATATCTTCATGTCTCGGATGTGGCGTAGTCCATCAATGTAAAAAAGGATGAACAAACACAATATATACAAGACTACACTATAAAGGAAATGAACATGTTTTTGGGTTTTTGAGTTTTTCAAATTTTTATGGTTTTTATGATTATGAAATAAAAAGACATGTTTTTGTATTTTTCCAACAAATTTCAATTTTTATCAGTTTTGTTTATAAAGGTCATTTTAGAATTTCCCATCCCCACACTAGTATGGGCATTGTCCTCAATGGCTAATACGATAGGAAAATATGCAATCTATATGAAATATATGATTTCTAATCTAAATGCAAACTATATGACATATAAATAAGTGATGCAACTACACTATACTATATGATGCATGAGTTTTAGTTTAGTTGGAGAGCATAATTTAAATTAACTCCCAATGCATATGCATAAACTTCCCCAAACCAAAATAGACATTATTTCTAATGTCAAAAATTGGGGGAGTTCATGCATAAGGATGCTATGCATGAAACTATAATTGTCATTTTGGATTTTACATGTTGGGAACAATAAAAGAAACACCTCAATGTGACCGAGGTGTGAGTCCTCTAAATGATGCTAGGACTCAAAATCATGATCAAGATAAAAATTATATGAAAAACAAGAGAAATAAACAAAGTATTGTGGCATCCCCCCAAGAGCTTGCTAATCCTCAATCATCGCCCATGACGACATCACTCCCATCTCCATCACCATCACCAACTTCTTCACTAGAAGCTTCATTAACCTCCATAGATCCGGATTCTTCACCACTATCACTTGAACTCTCTTCTTCTTCCTCACTACCCTCTTCTTCTTCACCTTCTTCATTCTCTTCATTTACTTCACCTTCTTTTCCACCACTCTCAACAACAATATCCTCTTCACCCAAGCTAGCACCTCTAGAAGCACTAGGAAAGAAGACTTCCCTATTCACCCCACTAGGCAAAGGACAAGATAGGTCAAGAAGTCCTTGCCTAGCTAGATGTAAGAGAGGCGGATATTGTGCTCTATATGCGTCGACTCGATTCTCATGGGCTTGCTTGTGCATTTGTTGCATCAAAAGAGTCAAATAATCATTCCCCGTCGTAACATTTTCGGGTCGAAACTCATGGTTGGTGAATGGGTAGGGTGGAGTGATAATAGAGGAGTAAGGCTCGACAATGTCCTCCCTTTGGTATTGTATTATGTAATCGGCTTCCTCGGAGAGTGGGAGAAGGTAGTGTTCCCTATGGACATTGAGTCGGCAAATTTTGTTTGGTAAAGTGAAGGACTTGACATCTTTTGTTAATCACCCGAATTTGTAGTCAAGTGTGTCATTCTTGACACAATGGAATTTGTGAACCATAGTGGCTAAATAAATGAGGTGGTCTCCCTTAACCGGTTTATAAGCACCATCTTTGTTGAAGTCCCGGTTGAAGTGTTTTGGCAACCAAGTTTCCAATCCCCCATTAACAATGAAGGCCGCACCTTCCTTGCCATGATCGATATTAACCCACCTCTCAATTAAAAGTTGAAGAATATTGTACTTTGTGGTGAACTTTCTATCAACATTCAAGGTCGACTTGAGATAGATAAAATCAAGCTTGGTGAAGTGGTTTGTTCCCTTTCTAGCAATCAAAGTGTGCCCAACAACCTTGTGCCACACCCTTATACTCGGATGATGGACATAAAGGGCACGACAATCATGGTAAGACGTAAACTTTCTTCTGGTAATAGCCTTCCATAAAGGAGTGGGATCATATTTTGTTACGGGTTTCTTCACATAGGTCGAGTCATTGTTAAGGCCAAAAACTTTACCAAACTCACCAACGGGCATTTTCCTATCAACCTTCTCAAGGCGGAATTCAATATTCGTTCGAGTCTCCACCCTAGTAACTTTCAATGAGCTTAAAAACTCTAAGGCGAGGGATGAGAAGGTCAATTCTTGCATATTAAACAATGTAAGCAATCCCATGGACTCGGAGAAATTCTTGGTTTGTTCATAGACACCCAATTTGGTCAAGGTCTCTTGGCATATAAGCTTGGTGGGTAAGATAGATTTCTTAGCAAGGGATACAAATTTCTTCATATGAGCATCGGATGTGAAAATTACCTCCGGATAATCATGTAGTTGCTCAACAACCGGAGTAGAAGTAATATTTTCCACCATAGGAGAAGTAGTCTCTTGAATTTCCATCCTTTCACACTTTGAACCACCAAAGCCTTTGAAACTTGTAGAGCTTGTTGCCTTTTTGATAGATTATTCTTTGGAAGTGCCTTGTTTTCACCTTTTGTCCTAGCCATCTTCTCCTTATATGTAGTAACACCCAAAGATTTGCTTGAATTCCTCAAGTTTCAATAAGACCCAAATCGATTTAGGAAATTCGAATTTTGCCTTTGTATCCTAGAAAATCGATTCAAACTTTGAGGATTTTGGTGTTTTAATTGCTTGTTGTTGACAAAGGAGTGATTTGTTTGCGTTTTGAGGGAGTGTGGAATTAATTTGGGTAAATTTGGTTGAGAAAATTGATTTTTATGGATGGAGGGATTGAGGGTTTTGAGGGTTTTAGAGATGTATTTGTGTTTTGAATGAGTAAAATTGTGACACCCCCATATACCAAGGAGCCTTACTAAGACCTTCCCTAACATATAAGGACATCACCATCTCGGTTTCCCAAGGAAATTAAACATGAAAGGTTGATAAAAGAACATTTAAACTGTTTTACAAGTGTTGCAACCAAACTGTTAAAAGAAAGATACAACTCATCACTATATACTACTTCCTGTCATAACTCGTGCAGACTCATCCCAGCCCGGACTCCAGCAATCATCCAAGACAACACCTGCTGAGACTGACTCCTCACCATCAGGGATCACGGCAGACACACAAGACAAACAAGACAACCACACAAGGTTAGTAACTGAGGTAAGACACAACAATCAACTATTAGTATACCACAAACACAACCAAGCACACGCACACGAGATACCACCACTCCAACCAATCGCCGTCACCGGCTTTCAACTGGACCAGCCCTGCCAGTGGGGGACCGCAGCCGTTCCCACCTAAGCTCCACTCATCATACCGAGCGATAACCCTGTCCCATTAATGTGCACATCCCCTCCCGTGGCGGGTTCCACGGAAGGCGAAACTAGGGCGTTAAGCCACTCCCGCAAGTGACTCCACTCAGCCGAGGACGCACCTCGATAACCAACAACAATAATCATAGACAGCTGCAATACAACAACAATCAACAAAACAGTATACACCAACCGATTACCATGTATACTCAACCACACGATCACGACAACAACACAACATTAACGCAGCAACCGACACACTAGACAATCAACAGAAACAGAGTAGGCGAACCTACCTTTAAGCGACTGCAGCGATTACATGTCCACACACACAACACCTATACACACAATACAATCCTCTATCATTACCATTCTAACTCTAACTAAAACACAAAGACACGGATGATGATGATGACATACCTACATGTCGAAATCTGGCAAAAGAACTGCTAGCCGACTCAAGCTATGAACTCCTATGGCACAAGCACCCTCAAAGGCTCCCATGGAAGGTATTTGGTGAAGGGAAGAGGAAAGGACGACATCTAGGTTTAGAGAAAAGAGGCGGAAATGATTTGCGGTTTTGACGAAACACGAGTATAAACCCTCGCTGAAAAGACGCTACTCGATCGAGTAACTAACGTACTCGATCGAGTGTCCCCTACTCGATCGAGTATCCAAGCTACTCGATCGAGTAGCCTCTACTCTATCCAGTACCACTCAAATCTTAAGGCAAGCAAGGCACAAGGTGGCTTTGGCACGCATCACTAAGGGCTATTACCTGTTCCCTAGGTCGGTCAACGAGTCCCTAAAAGGACGGGTATTACAGTCTTCCCCCCTTAAAAGAACTTCGTCCCCAAAGTTCAACTCATCACCCCCCACTCACAACCCAAGAAACCAAGGTCGACATCACCGTTCTCTCGACACAGGTCACTACTTTCTAGAAGCATTACCCCACTACGTCATTATCATCATGTCCATCACACCACATACACCAACTTCTGCAACCCACAACTTGAATTACCAACTCACAACAAGTACCAACATGACCAATGATTATACTATTACTCCAAGATTTTAGCCACGCAACTACGAGATTATACTTTCACTAGCATACAACTACCAACATCAAAACATGTCGCACAATGATTTATTACACTGCGTGATTCCAACACTTCATTACCGTTCCCGACATACTTATCTCTTTATGACTATCTTTTCACTCTAAATTATTCCACTTTTACTTAAACATACAAATTACTCATCAAACGATTAAAACAATTATACTTCATGCTAGCAATATAACAAGGATAACAGAAAACATTACAAACATGCAACAAAATTATTATAATATCGGTCTTTTTATTTTGCAACATTACTCTTCCCCTCCAAAAAGGAACTTCGTCCCCGAAGTTCACCATCAAACAAATTCCTACACGTAAAGCTCTTTGTCGACATTACTCACGAATCACGACGAACATAGTCTAATATATATATATATATATATATATATATATATATATATATACAGATGCTACCTCACGAGAATAATTATCGAGAACCATAAAAAGCATGCACATGTCAATTGTATATAATATAGTTAGAAAAATTCTGTGAACTAATTAACAAGTCTTTTCGATAATAAGAAATAGACGTGAGGAATTAAAACGAATGCAAGAAAAGAAACATGTATGTCCCATGTATTTTTACAAAATGTCATTTATAAGCCAAGCATGGGGCGAAGCATAACTATTAAATTGACCCAAATATGCTACCAACCTTCAATAACCATAATAATTATTGAAATGTGCAGAAATATAAACATTCAAACAAGTTTATTTTCGAAAAGGGTCTGTAACAGTGTTACTCGATCGAGTGGGTTAGGCACTCGATCGAGCTTACCCCACTCGTTCGAGTAGCCCGAAATTAGAATACTCTCTAGCATGTCATACCTGTAGCTACTCGATCGAGTGCGGGGCATTCTGTCGAGTGGCCAAAGGCCAAAACTCCTCGAAAACTTCCTAACATAACCCAAGGTATATATATAATATCGCATAACTGCGAGTCGGGATGATAACCCGACCTAAAATCTTGCAAACATGTCTAAGCTGAGCAAATACGGCCTTATGGCCACCAATACAAACCAACGTAATAAGTTCGAAATGAAATAAACTAACATCCCACATAACCAACATCCATACTTAAAATAAAAGAAAGGAGTATCACTTCTGCTGCTGCTGCTGCTCCTCCATGACGTAATCCTCCGCTCCGTCACCACCTGAAGTACCTGCCCCCGAAGCCCCAAGACCCGCACCATCCCCTGTTCCACCCTCTGGACTCACATACCACGGGGTCAAACCGCCAAAATCAAAAGACTGTGGTGCTCCCCACGCTGACATGTCCACCCCATAGGAGTCAAAAACCCCGTTCTAGTCTCTAACTCCGCTCCACCACACTGGATGCGGTCCCTCGGTCCCAATACCCTAAGTATATGCCATCTCATGCATTTTCTGGAGCGTCAAGGTAGAGGACACTCTCTCTGCCAAGTACCTCGAACGTGTCTCTGGGGTATCAAGGTAGGGATAACAAGGAATGGGTGTTGTGGTGGTGTTGCTGGCTGTGGCTGGGTCTCAGCTGTCCTCTCCCTCACGCAACGTGGTCCTCTCCCTAATCTGGGTCTATCCTCCGCCACTCTCACATTCTCCCCTTTCTTCGGCTCGGGCATAACCTGAAGGATCGTGTCATCAATGAGGTACGTCTGTCTCGGACGAGGTACATCCTCATCCTCCTCCTCATCAGAATCAACCGCATCTAAAGGCTCAGTCGGTGGGAGGTGCTCAGGAGCCGGTATACTCATCCAGCTCATACCCACACCCTCCATGCTAAGCTACCATCCGCCAAAGTTCTCAACCATTTCAAGTCGAGGAAGTAATATCTATGTATGGTAGGCACTGGGGTGGCTAAGGGAACGTACTCGGAGGAAACTTCAAAAGAAGCTATCTTTTCAGCTAACCGGGTGGTAATAGCACCACAACTCAGGTACCGGGTACTATAAGAGACCATCAAGGCAAGGCTGGCACAAACTATAGCGGGAGCTTTGAAGACCACCTTCTCGGTCTGCTCGGGGTTAAGATAGACCATCAGAAGCAATAACTCGTGAGAGTTCAGCTTACTCATATCCGACCTCTCGTAAAGAAGGCTCGACACAACACGTAGGAAGATTCTCAAGGTAACATGTTGCACATCATTAATCAACATGTTACTAGCGGTGGGAGCTGATTTCCCGGTAATGCAGGGCATAAGGCGGAAAACCCCGTACTCAGCTGGAATGTCATGGAGAGATCCCTTTGGAGGCTTAGCCAAACCAAGGTGGGAGGCAAACATGTCCATGGTTACAAGGAAAGTAGTGTTCATAAGATGGAATTGCACAGTCTGCTCAACCGGCTCGTATTTAAACGAGCTCATGAACTCAAGGGTCAGAAAAGCATAAGAATGCTTCCTTAGACGATATAGCCCAGTAAACCCCAAAGTCTCAAAAATGTGACGGACATCCGTCTCAATACCCAGGTCCTCTAAGATAGTCGTGTCAACACAATGGGTTGGTCTCATCTTGAGAGTCTGTAAAGCTACAAACCTCTTCCGTTGGTTAAAGTCTACAAAAACTACCGAAGGGTACTCTGGTACAGCCGGTACTACTGGTCTGCTACCCTCCCCAATTTCGGGCTGAGAAGCCCTTCCCCTCTTACTTTGTCGGGTTCCCAAGTTTAGTCTCGGCATCTGTTCAACATATAATTTAAATACACCAACATGTATGCACCAAAACATGCTAATTACACAAATTATGCAATGAAAGAATCATCTAAGTACACACTATCACCAACAATTTCCCAAATTACAAGTAAAATTCAAATTTTCAAAGTTCAGACGGTCTTTATAGCTGCGAAAATTTGGCACGATTAACATGAATTAATTCATCTATTAAAATTGCTAGGACTCCTACATTCAAATTACGTTCATGTACAACACAAAATCCCAATTATATGAAAGGAATTTCAATTTTAGGACAAAGGTTGAATTTAATATTGCTAGGACTCCTACATTCAAATTACGTTCATGTACAATACTTTGTCAGTAACTGAGGTAAGACACAATAATCAACTATTAGTATACCACAAACACAAGCAAGCACACACACACCAGATACCACCACTCCAACCAATCGCCGTCACCGGCTGTCCACTGCACCAACCCTACCAGTGGGGGACCGCTGCCGTTCCCACCTAAGCCCTGCTCATCATACCGAGCAATAACCCTGTCCCATTAACGTGCACATCCCCTCCCGTGGTGGGTTCCACGGAGGGCGAAACTAGGGCGTTAAGCCACTCCCGCAAGTGACTCCACTCAGCCGAGGACGCACCTTGAGAACCAACAACAATAATCATAGACAGCTGCAATACAACAACAATCAACAAAACAGCATACACCAACTGATTACCATGTATACTCAACCACACGGTCACGACAACAACACAACAACGACGTAGCAACCGACACACTAGAAAATCAACAGAAACTGAGTAGGCGAACCTACCTTTAAGCGACTGCATTGATTCCATGTCCACACACGCAACACCCAGCAAATGAAGCAGCACCTATACAAACAATATAATCCTATATCATTACCCTTTTAACCCTAACTGGAAACACAAAGACACGGATGATGATGATGACATACCTACATGTGAAAATCTAGCAAAGGAACTGCTACCCGACTCAAGCTATGCACTCCTATGGCGCAAGCACCCTCAAAGGCTCCCTTGGAAGGTATTTGGTAAAGGTAAGAGGAAAGGACGACATCTAGGTTTAGAGGAAAGAGGCGGAAATGATTTGCAGTTTTGAGGACACACGAGTATAAACCCTCGCTAAAAAGACGCTACTCGATCGAGTAACTAACATACTCGATCGAGTGGCCCCTATTAGATCGAGTATCCAAGCTACTCGATCGAGTAGCCTCTACTCTATCGAGTACCACTCAAATCCAAAGGCAAGCAAGGCACAAGGTGGCTTTGGCACGCATCACTAAGGGCTATTACCTGTTCCCTAGGTCGGTCAACGGGTCCCTAAAAGGACGGGTATTACAAAAATAAATTGGGAAAATGGGGGTTTTAATCCCGTTATTTTTTAATTCACTAGGGGAGACGAGCGTCTTTGGGTCGGGACGCTCGGGTTCTCTGTCAGCTTATTTCAGAAAAGAGATCCCGTGCTTAGACGAGCGTCATTCTGAAGGGAGACGAGCAGATTCTTCTGAGGACGCTCAGATTCTTTGTCAGGGTGAAATCCAAAATTTTAATAGCAACAGGACGAGCGGATCCTCAGTGAGACGAGCGTCTTGGCTGAGACGAGTGGATTCTATATGGAGACGCTCGGATCTTCAGTCAGACAAAAATTTACCTTTCCAGCTCTCTGAAAACGAGCGTCTTCTTCACAGGACGCTCGAATTTTCTTCCAGAACGAGCGGATTGCTGTCGGGCCGCTCGGATTGTCCCTGTACTTCACGGATTTAGTTCCACCCGTGGGTATTTCATAACCCGAGTCATTTACTCTTCATTCCTTTGGTCTTCATTGTGGGGGCACTACGAAGGCTTGGATAGCCTAGACAATTGGTATCCCCACACTGTATCAAAACACTACACATCAATAAACATATAAGTCCCTCCCTCACTTTCTCTTAAAATGAAAATCTTGATCAAAGCATAAAAATACAAATCCAAAATTGACAAGAATGCAATACAATAAGTAAAATGCAAGTTAAGGGGTTAGAATATTTACAAATGGTGGTTTAGGGAGGACTCCGCCAAATTCTCATCCATGTATGAGATGTCAAGTGGTCATAGCCAAGGTGTTGTTTATGTTGCTCAACACCTTGAAGAAGTAATCGAAGGCTTGTTCATTGTCATTATAAAAATCTTCAATAGACTTTTGCACATTGTGTTCTTCATTGTGGTGACTGTAGGGTAATATCCGTATAAAACCCTTTCTTTATAGGATTATAACGCAAATTTTATATGCAATTTATTGTCATAAACGAAATTAACAATGAAACGATAAAGATTAAGGAATAACCTTCGGTCCTAGTGCAATTCGGCAATGAGAGATCAAAGTAGACCTCCTCCTAATTGTTGCACCCAAGATTGTCCGAGAAATGCCCTTGTGCTAGAATGAATCCTCTAATTGCCTTGCAATATTGAGAGGATTAATTTTGTGAGTTTTGCTTAGATGAGAGATCTAGGTTTTAGAGAGAAAATAATCTCCAAAACCCTAATTTTCTAACAAATGAATTAGCCTTAGGTTACAAAAGAGAGAGAGCTCTCTTTTGTCTATACCATTCGGCCAAAACCGAGTCCAAGGAGAGGAGATGGGCTTTTCCATTTCCTCTTCATTTTAACTCGTGGTCCGAATCCAAATCGCTAAATGTATATGACGCGGTTTCATTATAAATCGTCATCGTTTATCGGTTATTAAAGCATCAACTAATAATACGGGTTAGTTGAATTATTAATACATGTCCGACAAATACAATATTGTATAATTATATTCAATATACATTAATCAAATATAAATCGCTTTATATTTAATTTACGAATTAACTGCTTAATCCGCCTTAGCCATTATTATTTAATCCGTATTAAATAAAATATCTCAACATCACATTTTCGACTAATTATTAGTCAAATAACTCGGACTAACTGGTTAGTCAATTTTTGGCATCTACATGACTGTATTTTCATACCGTCACATCTCTCAAACGTATCCTATAGGTGTGACTTTTAGGGACCAGTTGATCACCGCCATCTGTATGACAATAACATCAAACTTATCTAGCAAGCCAACCGTTATTGATAAACGTGGACCAACTGATTATTATACAAAAGTATACCCTTTGATCCTTTTAGAGATTTATAAGTCCTTGCACTACCTGTTAAGGACACCAGCCCCAACAAGCTCCCACTTGTCCGTACAAGTGTATGTGCAATGACGTTATCCGCACTAACTGGAGGACACAGCTCCAACAAACTCCCACTTGTCCGTACAAGTGTATGTGCGATAACCGATTCTCATATTCATTTAAAATTTCTCCCACTCAATGTAAAACAATTTGCAGATCTGGATCCACAAAGGTCGTATTTTACAATCGATCTGTATCTAGAGTGGTTTCCCCGACTAGAGAGTAACTCAACTGATAAAACGACGTATTCGAGCATGGCCATGCATTTCGATTCTGACTCCTCGAGTGGCCCTGAGAAATATCGAGTAACTGATAAAGGCTGAATATTTCCTTCAACTCGACTCCTTCCGATCTAAGCACAAAGATGAAATGACCCCAAAAAAATCTACTTGGCCCCCTGTTACGGATGACCGTGAGAAAGAAACCAAAGTCACCCAAAATCCGCCTTAGTCTCAAGAGACAGTCGATAGTCAAAAGAATCGACTCTTAGGATCACCATGGAGGTCCTATCCACGACCGGCACCGAATGTTATAAAACATTTAGGACTCCACGTCGATGTCACAATTGTGTCCTACGAGATATCCGTATAAATCGCCTCTGTGATTGGTCAGTCAACCGGTTGACTTATGGCTCGTTGAACCCACCATCAACCAACGTCACAAAATAATTGCCAGAGTTATCAGCTCATGTGGGCAATTAAGGACTGAAAAAAAATAATGTTCGTTCAGTTCACTTTGTGGTGTTCAAAATTTGTCGTACAAATCCACATGAAAAACAAAATATATATAAAATATCAAAACGATGATGTCGTATAGAGTACAAAAGGGAATGAATCTAATCCATAAAAGAGTACTACAACTTAGGAACACGTTTAATTCCCATGGAATTAACATGCCCTTCATGCTTATCTTGTCGTAATGGTTTAGTGAGAGGATTTGCTATATTATCACGTGTAGAAATCTTTTCTATCACTACTTCCTTTTGCTCCACGTAATCTCGGATTAGATGAGCTTTCCGTTGTACATGTCTAGACGCGACATAGTTGTAATACTCCGTATTTATAAGTCTTGGGGTACTCTATCGAGTAGCCCTTACTCTGTCGAGTAAGGGTAAGTTGCGAGATAAAATAGTTTCTGACCTGTTGGGTACTCGATCGAGTAGCTGGGGGGGTACTCGATCGAGTACCTTGGGTACTCGATCGAGTGTCCGGTTTATCGGGGGAGTTTTCTCGGGTTTTGTTAATTACGCGATTAAGGTATATAAACATATTCGGCATTGTTCTAAATCACTTTTTACAAAACCTAAAACCTGTTTAAGAGAGAAAGCAACTTGTCTTCTTCCTAATCGCGTTCTTGACAATTCCCGGAGTTCAGACGGTCGGTTTGCATCGTAGTTCGTGTCGTTGGATTCCTTGCGTCGAGGGTAAGCTTTTAATGTAATTTATATAATGATTTGTTAAGATTAGTGAAACCCTAATTTAGGAATTGGGGGTTTTTATGAATAGTAATTGAATAGTAGTATCTATGTGTTGTATGGTAGGAGGAGAGTTCATAGAAGAGGCGTTTTGAGACAAATTTGTAGATACCGTCTGCGTGTTGTGCTTTCCGGGTAGGATTTCCTACTCGCATTAGTCCCATAATGGGATATTGGTGATGTGCTGTAGTTAGTTGTTTGATATGATGATTGTGATTGTGATTGTGATTGTGGTTGTGTTTGTTGATGGTTCTCGAGATGCGTTCTCGGCTGAGTGGGGTCACTTGCGGGAGTGACTTCACGCCCTAGTTTCGCCCTTCGTGGAACCCGCCACGAAAGGGGATGTGCACATTAATGGGACAGGGTTATCGCTCGTACGATGAGCGGGGCTTAGGTGGGAACGGCTGCGGTCCCCCACTGGCGGGTAGTCCAAAGGGACGATCAAGATTTGAGACGATGGGAGTTGGTGGTGTGTGTGTGTGTGTGTGATAGTTCAAATTGTCTGTTTATCTTATTGTTGATATATGTATTGGATTGTGTGATTAGTACGACCCGTTTAAATGTTTTAAAAACTGTGGTGATCCATTCGGGGGTGGTGAGCAGTTATTGAGCAGGTGTGATATGACACGTATGGGATAGTTGGGATGAGTCATCACGTGGCAGTTAGAAGTCTTCCGCTGTGTCAGACGAAGTCTAGTAGCTTTGATAGTTTAGCTGTAGACCGTATGAGAACCTTGTAATTCCTTTTATTCGTTTTGGTTTGAACATGTAATCACTTAATCTATAATTACTTTAAAAGTATGTTTCTTTATTGTCTTATGATATTCAGTACCTCGGGCAACCGAGATGGTAGTATCCTTATACCTGAGTGGTCCTGGTAAGGCACTTGGAGTATGGGGGTGTTACAAATGGTATCAGAGCGACGATTTTGGAACCTGTAACAAATGAACATAATGAACATAGGGAGTCTAATAAAATGAACCTGGTGTATGTGTAATGGGAGCCCCGGCTGATGCTAGGTTTTGGGTGAGTAGGCGCCCTCATTTCAAAATCTTGGCCCCATGATACTTAAGCCAGTCACATTGTATGGGAACGTGGAGTCCGTGTGTATATGTGCGACGTGTATGTTAATTGTGCTGTATATGGTTTGTTGAAAGCATGTTGCATGATAGTTGGCTTACATGTTGGTTGGAATCGTTGGAAAAGTATATGAGAATGATGAATGATATGGTAGAAAAAGAAAGTAGTTCGTATATGATGATGTGTGATGAAGTGGATTTGTAATGTTGTTGTATTAGCAACATGGGAATAGGATTTGTAGTGTATGGGTGTGGTTTGTGTTATGAAAAGTTATGAAAATTTAAAACATGCGGGTAATAGAAAGTTGAATGTTAAATGAGCACGATAGATGGTAATGTTTGGCTTTTGATGAGTGGTAACATGAAGAATAGAGGTTCAATGATATGTGTTTTATATAACGAATTGGATGAAAAGCATGATGGTTGTTTATAACGTGGCACTTGATAACACGAAGTAGATTATTTTGTTAATTGTATGAGGAGTCGCGCAGATTTGAATGCGTAGTTGTAATCATAATGTTGAAATAATAATGAATGCATAGTACGTTAGGGTATGTGAGATAACATTCGGGTAGTATTCACAAGTCTGCATGACTCGATCGAGTGGGGTTGATTCGATCGAGTGGGTACTTGTCGTTATTTTGACCAGAATCGTGTTTTTGGGCACTCGATCGAGTACCTCGGGCACTCGATCGAGTATGGGGTCACTCGATCGAGTAGCCGGGCTACTCGGTCGAGTAAGTCGAGATCGAAGGTCCGTTTGGGTTAAGAGTCGGGGCACTCGATCGAGCATGTTGGGCACTCGATCGAGTAGCCTCAACTCGATCGAGTAGGTTCTGGTACTCGATCGAGTGGGGTCTGTGCAGGTCATATGCGTATTTCGGGTCATATGTTTGTCTTTTGACATTCGTTGCATATTATGTTTAATTCAAAGGTGTTGTATTACTTCTTTATGCATTGTTTTACGTATGTGTTGGTCCTGAAGCGTAAGTTACCCAATCTTATGATGTAAAGAGTGGCACTATGATGAGTATGAGTTCGGTGGGGAGGACATGAGTTATATGTGATTATGATAGATGGTGGAAAAAGAAAAGGAAGATTGGTATAGTTTATTGAGGCATGGCGCACGTTTTGCGAGACGGGATGAGTGATATGATTGTGTGTTGAGTAATGTAAAAATAAGTGAATATAGACAAGGGATGATGTGAGTATAATGAACGTGAGAATGAAAAGATTGAAAGTAAGAATGTGGATAGTGGCAGCTTGAGATGTGTAAAGAGTTAAGGAGGGAAATGGTTAGGAGTCGTGTGGGTTATGGATTTAGATAGTGAAAGTTCGTTTAAAGGGGTTGAGAAGAGTAATATATAGTGAACTTTGTGGAGACATGTCGCGAGGTGTAGTTGTAGACAAAGGAGTGAGTTTGGGAGGTTTATTAAAAGATGAAACTACTGTGTGAGTTCCTCGGGTAATTAACGGTATTAAATGAATTCTGATTTCTAGAGATGTAAACAGGGAGATGCAATTGTTTGAACATTAAACGTTGGTTCTATGGATAGATTAGTGGCAAGTATGAGTAATAGCATAATAAGAGAAGATCCATGGGAAGAAAGAGTGAGATGATGTCGGTAGAAAATAATGGAACTGAGTTTTGGAGCAACGAAGGGGTGACCAGATTTCTAAAGAGTTAGCTAGAAGGAATAAGGAGTTGAACTATTAATTGGTATTATTGAGTGTAAAGAGAAAAGAAGGATAAAAGTAAGCCGAGGAAAATGTTCACCGAAGCTATGTGATATAAAGGTAAGGAATCATCGAAATGTGTGATGGTATCACGAGGATGTCAGCTAAAGGTTATATAGGAGTTTCAGGACAACATGATTGGTAATGAGTTTCGAGGAATTAAGGGAGTAAGAAGTTGGCGGAGTATTGGCACGATACGAGATATTTGGTGGAGAGTTGGATGACAATACAAATAAGATAGCATTGGGAATAATGTTGAGGTAATTTTGTGGATGGGTTTGATATTCGTTATTTGCAATGTTAACCAAAAATGGTAGAAAAACCATGTTATTTTGATATGAGTGTAAGAGATTTGATATACGAGCAAATGTGGCATTGTGGTGTTATCACTAATGGTTAAGAGTGATGGAATATTAGAAAGGTAACAATTCTAAAGAGGTTGATTTGGTAGGGACCTGATTGTTGTGTATGATTGTGAGAGGGTATAAGATGTGGTTAGATGAGGCGGACGCTATTAGTTGAATAGTGAAGGTATGGTTATATTTGGCAGGAAGTGATGGTTGTGCGAATGGGGGAATATGTTATGAGGGGCATATGAGTTAAACTCGGGCAGCAGGTAACCTTTTTTTGAGTGGTAACTTACATGGTCAGGATTGACTAGTTGGTTGTGATTACGGGTCTATGATATGTGTAAATGTTTGTGTGAGGTTCTGACCTCACAAGAAGTGGTATGGTATGATAATTATAAAATTGTTTTATGAATGTTCGGTAATATATATGTTGGACACGGTAATTTAATTGAATGATATCCAAAAAGGTAATAATTTGATTGATTTGACATGGCTAGTTATAATTTTATGTGTATTGATAACACATGTGTATTCCGGGAAATGATAGAGATGATGTTCATGAGATGTTATCTTTCTTTATTTATCCATATAATATGTTGCGTGGTGATTTAATAAGGTGGATTTGAGTAAGTTTTTCTTGTCCGAGAAGTTATATCTTTGAGTCGTATTTATGGGAATTGTATGCAGTTGTGATGTCTATCGGTGTGGTTGTGGTGCCTCGGGTGGTGATCCGGGCACGGTACATAGTGCTGTGATGCGGGTATTTTCGCACTACGGTGTGGCTGTTGGTGGCGGTGTTGTGATGCCGTCACCGGTTGTGGTGGAGTAGGCGGGATGATTATGATTCGAGTTTCGAAAGTACATACCAGTTATACATAGATTGTTGTTTTGTTTGATGTTGCTCTCTGCGAGTTTCAGTTTGTCTTTGATAGACATTGTTGTCTTGCTTATTCATGTTTTCTTTACCAAGTTAAGTTGGGAATGAGGTAGAGTATGATGTGAAATAGAGTTGTATATGTTTCGTTGTTGTCATGGGATAGTGATAATCTGTTGATGGGACACGGTTGTGAGAGGTTGTTACGGTAATTTTGATCTTGTTTTCAGATGAGACATCGGTAGACATGGTAATGGAAAATAATTCGTGGAACATGTGTGGTAATGATCCTAAAGCGGCAGGTAGTTCATAATCTTTTGTTGAGACAGTGAGTGTAGGGTGTTGGGGAAATTAGTGTCATGTTAAGTTGTGTATGAATTTTGCGGTAATGAAAGAAAGAATTTGAGGATCTAGTGTGCGTGTATGTAACGAGTGCGGATCGTGAGTTATGCTTCTGGGAGATAAGTGCCTTACGTAGAGAGGTATGTTGTTTGACAGTAATAATGAAGAGTGGGTATGGTGATTTGCTACGAGTTTATGGTATAGGTTAGGTGCGCTGCCGAATGAGTTGAGGAATGGGAAATGTTTATGTATGGGAGCCTTGGATATAAGAATGGTGAGTGTTTGGGTTATAGACGGTTATCTTAGACATGTGGTGGTACAGAGGGTAATGAGATATAGATATGGTTTGGTATTAGTGAGTTACGAGGACGTAACGTTTGTCTTAAGAGGAGTAGGATGCGATAAAACAGATTTTGATGGTTGTACATATGGTAATATATTCGGAAGTTGAGTCTTGATGTAGAATAAAAGATCGATTCGTGTTGTGGGTGATTTTATTAAAGGTCATGACCGTGCTTGTAGTAGCGTGATGTTTAGGAGTGTGAGAATATTTCGCTAGTGTTGACAGTTGGATGATGAGGTTACGAGTGTGAGTAAACTTCGAGGACGAAGTTCCTTTTAAGGGTAGTAGAATGTAACATCCCGTTTGATGTCTATGAGTGTCTTGGTATTGGATTTGATAGTTGATGATATTATGGAGCTAGCAGCATTAGAGGATGGTAGTTGGTTATGTATGGAGTTGGTATCGTGAGAGATATATATGTGGTAGATACGGTATAGTGAGTCATGTTGTGGAAGTAAACATAGTTGGTGGAGTGGGTGTTAAGAGTTCATGTTCTATGTTCGGTCGAGTTCTTGAGTCCTTAGCTAAGTTGTTGTGTCTTGGTCGAGTCTGTATGGTTGTTTTTATGTATGGGTTGAACTTCGGGGACGAAGTTCCTTTTAAGGAGGGAAGACTGTAATACTCCGTATTTATAAGTCTTGGGGTACTCTATCGAGTAGCCCTTACTCTGTCGAGTAAGGGTAAGTTGCGAGATAAAATAGTTTCTGACCTGTTGGGTACTCGATCGAGTAGCTGGGGTACTCGATCGAGTAGGGGGGTACTCGATCGAGTACCTTGGGTACTCGATCGAGTGTCCGGTTTATCGGGGGAGTTTTCTCGGGTTTTGTTAATTACGCGATTAAGGTATATAAACATATTCGGCATTGTTCTAAATCACTTTTTACAAAACCTAAAACCTGTTTAAGAGAGAAAGCAACTTGTCTTCTTCCTAATCGCGTTCTTGACAATTCCCGGAGTTCAGACGGTCGGTTTGCATCGTAGTTCGTGTCGTTGGATTCCTTGCGTCGAGGGTAAGCTTTTAATGTAATTTATATAATGATTTGTTAAGATTAGTGAAACCCTAATTTAGGAATTGGGGGTTTTTATGAATAGTAATTGAATAGTAGTATCTATGTGTTGTATGGTAGGAGGAGAGTTCATAGAAGAGGCGTTTTGAGACAAATTTGTAGATACCGTCTGCGTGTTGTGCTTTCCGGTAGGATTTCCTACTCGCATTAGTCCCATAATGGGATATTGGTGATGTCTTTGTAGTTAGTTGTTTGATATGATGATTGTGATTGTGATTGTGATTGTGGTTTTGTTTGTTGATGGTTCTCGAGATGCGTTCTCGGCTGAGTGGGGTCACTTGCGGGAGTGACTTCACGCCCTAGTTTCGCCCTTCGTGGAACCCGCCACGAAAGGGGATGTGCACATTAATGGGACAGGGTTATCGCTCGTACGATGAGCGGGGCTTAGGTGGGAACGGCCATGGTCCCCCATCGGCGGGCTGGTCCAAAGTGGACGGTCGATATTGAGACGATGGGAGTTGGTGGTGTGTGTGTGTGTGTGTGTGTGACAGTTCAACTGTCTGTTTATCTTATTGTTGATATATGTATTGGATTGTGTGATTAGTACTGACCCCGTTTAAATGTTTTAAAAACTGTGGTGATCCATTCGGGGGTGGTGAGCAGTTATTGAGCAGGTGTGATATGACACGTATGGGATAGCTGGGATGAGTCATCACGTGGCAGTTGGAAGTCTTCCGCTGTGTCAGACGAAGTCTAGTAGCTTTGATAGTTTAGCTGTAGACCGTATGAGAACCTTGTAATTCCTTTTATTCGTTTTGGTTTGAACATGTAATCACTTAATCTATAATTACTTTAAAAGTATGTTTCTTTATTGTCTTATGATATTCAGTACCTCGGGCAACCGAGATGGTAGTATCCTTATACCTGAGTGGTCCTGGTAAGGCACTTGGAGCGCCATTAAGAGTAAAAACGAATCCAGACTGAGATTTCGAGTCATCTCGATCCATAAGTCAATGCCCAATCTTTAGTCCTCCGTAGGTACTTAAGAATGTTCTTGACAGCCATCCAATGTGATTCACCTGGATGCTGTTGGAATCGACTTGTCATACTCAATGCATATGCCACGTCCGGACGTGTGCATATCATGGCATACATGATTGATCCTATAGCCGAAGCATAAGGAATCCGTGCCATTCGCTCTTTCTCTTCCGGTGTCTCTGGTGCCTGAGACTTGCTCAAATGCACCCCTGGAGACATAGGAAGGAACCCCTTCTTGGAGTTAGTCATGCTGAATCTCTCTAGGACTTTGTCTATGTAAGACTCCCCGATCGAGAGATAGCATCCGTCGTGATCTATCTCGATAGATACGGATGCCTAGAATTCTTTGTGCCTCTCCCAGATCTTTCATCTGGAAATGGTTTTTCAACCATACTTTCACCGAAGTTAAGAGAGGTATGTCATTCCCAATCAGGAGTATGTCGTCAACATACAATATTAGGAAGACAATCTTGCTCCCACTCGACTTGATATATAGACATGGTTCCTCGACCGATCGAGTAAATCCATTTTCTTTTATCACTTGGTCGAAGCGATGATTCCAACTCCTTGATGCTTGCTTAAGTCCATAAATGGAACGCTTAAGCTTGCACACTTTCTTAGGATGTTCTGGATCGATGAAACCTTCGGGTTGTACCATGTACAACTCTTCCTCCAAAAAGCCGTTTAAGAAGGCGGTTTTCACGTCCATCTGCCAAATTTCATAGTCATGAAAAGCTGTAATCGCTAAGATAATCCGAATGGAACGCAGCATGACTACGGGTGCAAAAATTTCATCGTAGTACAAACCTGGCACTTGGGTGAAACCTTTAGCAACTAGTCGTGCTTTGTAGATATCTTGTTGACCTTCCACATAATGCTTTATCTTGTAAAGCCATTTGCATTGAAGGGGACGAACCTTAGCAGGTAAGTCAACAAGATCCCACACGTTGTTCTCATACATAGAGTCCATCTCGGATTGCATGGCCTCAAGCCATAGCTTTGAGTCAGAACTAGTCATGGCACCTTTATAGGTTGCGGGTTCACTACTCGTTAAGAGTAGAACGTCATCTATGTCATGTTCCTCGACCATACCAATGTATCTGTCCGGAGGAATAGAGACTCTTCCCGACCTCCTAGGTTCCTCAGGAATGTTAACCGCAGCCGGGATTGAAGGAATATGTTCCTCCAATAGTTGCTCGGTACTTGGTTCTGGAATCTCCGACAGGTCGAAGGTTCTATCACTCTTTGCATTCTCGAGAAACTCCTTCTCTAAGAATGTCGCACTAGCCGCAACAAATACACGTTGTTCGGTTGGCGAATAGAAGTAATGACCAAGTGTTCCTTTAGGATAACCTATAAAGTATGTCTTGACCGATCGCGGGCCGAGCTTATCCTCGTGTCTCCACTTGACATAAGCCTCGCAGCCCCAAACCCGTATAAAGGACAAGTCAGGGACCGTTCCCTTCCATAGTTCATATGGAGTCTTGTCAACAGCTTTAGACGGACTTCGGTTAAGTATTAGAGCAGCTGACAGAAGAGCATAACCCTATAATGAATCAGGTAATACCGTGTGACTCATCATAGATCGAACCATATCAAGTAGTGTTCGATTTCTCCGTTCGGACACACCATTCAACTGAGGTGTTCCAGGTGGAGTTAACTGTAAGGCAATCCCACAGTCTTTAAGGTGTTGATCAAACTCGTGAGAAAGATACTCGCCACCACGATCTGAACGTAGTGTTTTAATCTTTCTACCCAGTTGGTTCTGTACCCGATTCTGGTATTCTTTGAATTTCTCAAAGGACTCACTTTTATGCTTCATTAAGTAGACATAGCCATATTTACTTAAATCGTCCGTGAAAGTGATGAAATACCTATAGCCTTCTCGTGCGGTGATTGACATAGGTCCACATACATCCGTGTGTATAAGTCCTAATAGGTCAGCAGCGCGCATTCCAACACCTTTGAAGGAAATCCGAGTCATCTTACCGATGAGACATGATTCACACGTGCCAAATGATTGAAAATCAAAGGCCGAGATAGCTCCATTATGTATGAGCTGTTTAACGCGTTTCTCATTAATGTGTCCCATACGGCAGTGCCATAGATACGTTTGATCTTTGTCACCAACCTTTAACTTCTTATTCATTACGTGTAATATTTCGGTGTTCTGATCTAAAACATAAATTCCATTCATGGAGACTGCCTTGCCAAAAATCATATCGTGTAATGAGAAAATGCAATTATTATTCTCTATTACAAATGAAAAACCAAGTTTGTCAAATGCAGAAACTGAAATAATGTTCTAGAAAGACTGGGTACATAATAGCAGTTATATAAAAATAACTCAAATCCGCTAGAAAGCTGGATCACGTATGTTCCCCTCGAGATGGCAGCCAATCGTGCTCCATTCCCGATACGCAGGTCCACCTCACCCTTTACGAGGGGTTCGATTTTCCGGAGCCCCTGCACATGATTACACAGATGAGAACCACAACCAGTATCAAGTACCCAAGTTCCGTAACTTGCGTGGTTAATCTCAATCATATGAATAAAAGTAGAAGAAGAAGACATACCAACAGGTTTAACACGACCTGCCTTTAAGTCCTCATGATAAACAGGACATGTACGCCTCCAATGCCCAGTCTTGTGGCAATGATGGCATTCCATGTTATCATTCTTGCTCTTTGTCGCGCTTGATGAGGTGCTCGACTCACCAGGCCCACTCTTACCTGAACCCGACTTCTTAAACTTCGGTTTGCCTACTGCTAGGCTTGGCTGAACTTTGCCCTTACCCTTGCCCTTGTTTGACACAACGAGAACATCCTGTTTCATGCTCCCACTGAACTTCATGTCCTTCTCGGTCTGTACGAGAAGGGAGTGCAGTTCGTGGGGACTTTTCTTCAAATCATTCATATAGTAATTCGCTCTAAATTGCGAAAAACCATCGTGGAGTGAGTTAAGCATGCGGTCAATGACAATGTTCTCGCTGATCTTACAATCAAGCGTCTCCAGCTTCTCGACATTCTCAATCATGCTGAGAATGTGTGGGCTAACCGGTTGGCCCTTCTGGAGTCTCGCATGAAAGAAGCGAGTGGTATGCTCATAGGTCACGATTCTCGGTGCTTTCGAGAATTCCTTGGTGAGCGTGGTGAAAATCTTGTTTGCACCTTGGGCTATGAAGCGTTTCTGCAAATTGGGTTCCATTGCAAAAATGAGTACGTTTTTAATCGTACCCGCTTCCAAGGCGAAATCGTTATACTTGTCGATCTCGTTAATTCCAGTCGTGGGGCCTGGGTTTGACGGCATGGGCTCAAGCGTAATCGAGCTTCCGTCGGCCGGCGGCGGCAAAGATTCCGTAATGCCGCCCCCGATCCCGCGAAGTTTGATCCATCATTCTTCGCCGAGTTGACGATTCATCCGATTCATGAAGATCCGAAGCCGGGACTCACGGTCCAATGTGGCACTTGGCATTGGGTTGTCGTAGAACCACCATTTGTTTTTAGCAGTTTAAAAGTTCGTGATCTACACTGAAAAGAAAGGTAAACAAAAACGAAATAAGCAACTCATCGAGGTGATTTAAGTCTATTAAAATTCATTTTAATCGTGTAGACTCATTGCACTTGTATAATTGATCTCCCTCAAGAATAATACAAGTGTTCCCAAGACTCAATTTCCGTAAATTGATAAGCCAACTGTTTAGCTAGTTCTTCCGTGAAAACTCTTGGTCGATAGATTTCTGGAAATCCTATCTATAGTCCACCATAATCACAGGATCGTACGAGTGACCATAGTGTTGAGATAAAATAAGTCAATCGGTTCCAACTTACCCGACGTAGAAGGGGTCATATTATGCCTACCGACGAAGAAGGGATTCATTGGAGTTTGACTTATAAAGACCGTTCTCAATTTTTGTTTATACGAGGAAGATCCCATCAACTAAGTTTCAATTCATTTTAAGTGAACAAATAACTAGCAACTGCGTGAATGAATTAATTTAGATGATGGCTTTAAATCGTGTGACATGAGAATGTCAAAGAAAACTAACTCGTGACCTCTATATGTGTCAGTTTTCATGCAATTATTAGGTGGTTTGGTTTTTAGGCGGAATATGATGCATACTATCGTTACGATAAAATAAATAAATGAATGCGATACGTAAATAAAAATTCCTAGTGTGGCCTATCCTAATAAAAAGAACATAAAACAACTTTGGAATCCACCGTTGGACCCTTGAAGCTTGTCTTGATGTTCCATCTTGATCCATGTAGCGGGAGTGAGCATCCGGTCTCCATCTTTGGTCTTCTCAAAAATTACAATTTAAAATTTACAAATATAAACCTATTTACATTCTAAATAAAAACTGTAATTAAAAGAAATAAAAATGGAGATACGAGATCTCAAAATACAACCAAGACCGTGTTCCATCATTACGGTAACACGTTCTACTAAGGCCACACTAAGTTACAACCGTTTGCAAAATAAATAAATAAATACGTAATTAAAAGCATTCAAAATATATATAAAAACGATAAATAAAATGCATCAACTAAATTAAATTTATTCGTGACATAATTCCGTAATTATGTTAAATTTATCCAAACCACCAAAGATAATTAAAATTATATGACAAAACCGCTTTAGTCAAGTTAATTTTAATCCGAGATAATCCGTTACATTAAATCGTTTTAAAGTAATTTGATTGTTCGTGGGTGAACCGTTTCACTATCAAGCGAGAGCATAAATCCGTTTTATGCATAAATGGCCGAAAAAAAAAAACAGAATTTTTTTTTTTTTTTTTCACTGCTGGTCGTGAACAGTAACCGCAAAAAAAAAATCCAATTGCAATTTATTCTAATCCGGATTAAAACAAAATTACAATTGACATGTTCTTCACATATTGTTGTAATTATCGTTTAAAACAACAATTCGCAAAGAACAAAACGAAAACAACACAAAACAAAAAATGCAAACCGTGTAAACTAGACACGGTTCCCAAAGCAAAAACAGGCCGTGGCATATAAAAAAAATTGCCGAGACCAAACATGCCACACGGTTTATCAAAATTTTATACAAAAATCATCGATTTGATAAAAACCAATTGCGATATCACCTAATCCGTATAGAAATGAAATAGCAATTGATAGATCTCCAACATATTATAATGAATATCGATTACAAAATAATATGCAAAGATAAAATCGACAACAAAAACAAAAACATGGCACGAATTCCTAGAAAAACAGCCGTGTAAACTAAAGGACACGGTTTTCAAAAAAAACAATCGTGCAAAGAAAAAAAATTCTGCCGTGTGGAATTTGCATCAAAAAAAAATAATCGATCCATTTCGTTTGATGAAAAACACATAGAAAATTTACGTGGCCTCGCTCTGATACCACTTGTAGGGTAATATCCGTATAAAACCCTTTCTTTATAGGATTATAACGCAAATTTTATATGCAATTTATTGTCATAAACAAAATTAACAATGAAACGATAAAGATTAAGGAATAACCTTCGGTCCTAGTGCAATTCGGCAATGAGAGATCAAAGTAGACCTCCTCCCAATTGTTGCACCCAAGATTGTCCGAGAAATGCCCTTGTGCTAGAATGAATCCTCTAATTGCCTTGCAATATTGAGAGGATTAATTTTGTGAGTTTTGCTTAGATGAGAGATCTAGGTTTTAGAGAGAAAATAATCTCCAAAACCCTAATTTTCTAACAAATGAATTAGCCTTAGGTTACAAAAGAGAGAGAGCTCTCTTTTGTCTATACCATTCGGCCAAAACCGAGTCCAAGGAGAGGAGATGGGCTTTTCCATTTCCTCTTCATTTTAACTCGTGGTCCGAATCCAAATCGCTAAATGTATATGACGCGGTTTCATTATAAATCGTCATCGGTTATCGGTTATTAAAGCATCAACTAATAATACGGGTTAGTTGAATTATTAATACATGTCCGACAAAGACGATATTGTATAATTATATTCAATATACATTAATCAAATATAAATCGCTTTATATTTAATTTACGAATTAACTGCTTAATCCGCCTTAGCCATTATTATTTAATCCGTATTAAATAAAATATCTCAACATCACATTTTCGACTAATTATTAGTCAAATAACTCGGACTAACTGGTTAGTCAATTTTTGGCATCTACATGACTGTATTTTCATACCGTCACATCTCTCAAACGTATCCTATAGGTGTGACTTTTAGGGACCAGTTGATCACCGCCATCTGTATGACAATAACGTCAAACTTATCTAGCAAGCCAACCGTTATTGATAAACGTGGACCAACTGATTATTATACAAAAGTATACCCTTTGATCCTTTTAGAGATTTATAAGTCCTTGCACTACCTGTTAAGGACACCAGCCCCAACAGTGACTAGAGTGGAAATGGTCACCAAAGCCTTTGTCGTGGGTCATAGCGTTACCAATATAAGGGTTGACTAACCCTTCAAACTCATCATCCCATAGACCGCATACTTCATCTACTTGTTCCTCAATAATATCATGAGTTGATGAGAACAACTCCTCTTTCTTCTTGTCATTATGGCCAATGAGGCCTTCTTCTTCTCTTGTCATGAGTGGTGGTGAGCTATTCAAGCTCTTATTCTTGTTGAAACATTGTTGCTCTTTGGATGGAGCATCTTGGAGATTACTCATTTTCTTCTCCCATATGGGTGGTGATTCTTTACCCATAGCTTGCTCTTTGCATTGAGATGCCAACTTCTTCCTATCACTTTCTCGGCTATAATGATCAATCATGAAACACGGCTCATGTAGTCTGGGAGCTCTCATTCTCTTGTCAAGATTAAAAGTGATCGTTTCATCTCCCACTTCGAGTGTGAGCTCTCCATGTTTCATGTCAATCACCGCTCCCGCGGTATGTAAGAAAGATCTTCCTAAAATCATAGGAATGTTGGAGTCTTCCTCCATGTCAACAATAACAAAGTCCACCGGGATGAAGAACTTGCCAATTCTTACCGGCATATCCTCCCATACCCCTAATGGTGTCTTCGTTGATCCATCCGTCATTTAAAGTGTGATATTAGTGCACTTGAGTTCTCCCATTCCTAGCCTCTTGCACACCGAATATGGCATGACACTCACACTTTCCCCAAGGTCACATAGAGCTTTGTTGATTGTGGTATCGCCAATAGTGCATGGAATAGAGAAACTTCCCGGATTCTTTAGTTTTTGAGGTGAACTTCCTTGTAGGATGGCACTACTCACTTTAGTGAATGCAATAGTCTCGAGCTTTCGGATGGATTTATTCTTTGTAAGAATGTCTTTCATGTATTTCGCATAGACCGGAACATGATTGATTAATTCCGTAAATGGAATTGAGACTTCCAAGTTCTTCACAATCTCCATAAACTTTCCAAGTTGTTCATCAAACATAGGCTTAGCTTGATGACTTGGAAATGGAAGTCGAATCACAATAGGCTCTTTCTCTTTAGCCTTCTCTTCATTATTCTTTGAAACTTCTTGAATGGTGGGTTCTTCTTTCCTAGAGTTTTCCACAACTCTTACCTTGTCACTAGCATTCACAACATCTTCATTAACGGGCCTCTTCGGCTCTTCATACCTTGTAAACCTCCTCAAATGGATGGCACTCACCGACTCATGTCTTGGGGGATTACCTTGAGGTGGCAATTTCCCCTTTTGTCTTTGTGAACTAGAAGATGCTAATTGAGACATTTGGGTTTCCAACAACTTCGTGTGAGCTAGTATGTTGTTGATGGTGATGTCTTTTGCTTGACTATCCTTTTGCATTTGAGTGAAAAATTCTTGTTTGTTCTTTTGCATTTGGAGGACCGCTTTTTGAACATCAAAACCTTTGTCATTTGTTTGATTGTATGGAGTTTAATTTTGATAACCTTGGTTTTGATTGTAAAAGGGTTTTTGAGCTTGGTTTCTCATTGGAGGTGGGGTGTATGTTGTTTGAGGGTTTTGAACATTTTGGCTTTTAAATGAGAGGTTGGGGTGGCATTCGGTGTTTTCATTGTAATAGTTGGAATATGGGGTACCACTCTTATATGCTTGGAAAGCATTCATTTGTTCACTTGTTCCCCTACATTCACTTTGGTCATGTCCTAAAGTTCCACAACTCTCACATACTCCACTTGGAATTGATGATGATGCTACCATAGCATTAACATGTTGCTTAGGTGATTTGGAGGCCTCTTCAAGTTTAGCCATAGCCTTCTTAAACGTTAAATTAATGGTGTCAATGTGAGCACTAAGTTGAGCATCCAATAGAGTAATGGAGTTGGTCGTACTCACTTGGAGGTTTAGTTTTCCGTTAGGAGCACCTAGACCAAAACAATATTTATAACTTAATAAACAACTCTACTATTAGTAAAGAGGCAAGTAAAGGTCGGATCCCAAGGGACGGGTATTGAAGTAAGATTTTCAATTGTAAGTAGCGGTGTCTCGGGGTGTCACAATTTGGGGTTTGAAGTAGAAGATCACTAAACTAAATAGCAATAAAAGTAAAAAAGCAAGATGATTAAAAAGGGATGTAAACAATTGATAAAAGGCACTAGGGTGTCATGGGGTCATAGGGGATTCATGGGAATTGATCATATAAACATGTTCTCAAATTATAAGCAAGCAATTATTGTTGTGATGGATCGAGTTGGTTTATATCTTACAATCCTAGGAAGGTTTGGGTCCCGGAGCCGAACCGATTAGATTGTACAACACCTACAAGTCAAATTAATCCTCCCTACTCAGCTATATGCATGGTCTAATGAGACTCGAGTTGATTTATGTCTTAAAAGTCTCATTGAAAAGGTAAGTGATGGGTAAAAAATGCAAGGATTCATAGGCTCGCATTTCATCAAACATAACATGTGCATAAGTTGAGATCACAACAAGCAAGCAAATAAACTATGAAAACATATTAAATTAAGCATGAATCATTCCTCATGTTGATTTCTCCTAATTACCCATTAACCCTAGTTAAAGAAACTACTCACTCATTATCAAGTTTATCATGTTAACAAGGTTGTCAATCACATTAACAAAGCAAGACATGATGAATAAATGAAGATAATTAACAATAATTAAAAAGGGAATAAGATAATTATACCTACTAATGATTCCAATAATAAAGCAAAGAATAATAGAAGTACTTGATGATTGATTGGAAGGTTGTCAATCTCCCAATAATAACCCAAATAATCTTCAATTACCCAAAATAAAAGATGAACAAAAGAGAGATTAAGGAAATGAGATTTGTATTAAGACTTGATTAAAAGTTGATTACAAGATTAAGAAGAGATTAGAATGATATGAACTACACTAGAGATTGATAAGAAGAACATGATTATCTAATTAGACTAATTGGGTATTTATAGTGGGGATTAGGTACACAAATTAGGGTTTACTAAGGGCTTAAATGACGATTATGTCCTTGAGGAATCGCTCCTCTCAAAATAGATGCCGGTCTCCTTTTTCGCCGTTCTTTCCGAAATATGCACATTCTTCATAGAACAAGAAGAAAACGAAAGTTGCTGTCCAAGAGGAATCCGAGCGGCTTAAGGGTAATTCGCTCGTCTTGCAGGAATCCGAGCGTCTGAGGAGGAATCTTACATGAACTTTCCTTAAGACGAGCGTCCAGAATCAGACGAGCGTCTTCTCAGGTGGGACGCTCGGATTCTGTTACAGACCAAAATTTTGATTTTTGCAGCTCAACAGGACGAATAGATTCCTCCTCAGACGCTCGGATTCCTGCAAGACGAGCGAATTACCCTTAAGCCGCTCGGATTCCTCTTGGACAGCACGGATTCAGGTCCATCCGTGCACTGCATAACCTGTTTCATTTCCATTCTTCAAATCTCGTGTTCTACATTATAGGTGCACTACAAAGGCATGAATAGCCTAAGCAATTGCTATCCCCACACTAAGTTAAAGCACTACACATTAATAAAATCATTAGTCTCTCCCTCACTTCTCTCAAAAATGATGAATATCTTGATCAAGGCACAAAAATCCAAAAAATGACAAAAATGCAATGTAAGAATTAAAATGCAAGTTAGGGAGTTAGAATATTTACAAATGGTGGTTTGGAGAGGACTCCACTAAACTCTCATCCTTAGTGAGATGTCATGGAGGCATGTTCAAGGTGTTGTTGATGTTACTCAACACCTTGAAGAAGTAGTCGAAAGCTTGTTCATTATCATGATAAACATCCTCAATAGATCTTTGCACTTGTTGTCCTTCATGATGGTCTTGATCGATTGCGTTGCCAATATAGGGATTGAAAATCCCTTCAAACTCATCATCCCAAAGACCGCAAACATCGTCTACTTGATCATTAAAAATCACTTGAGTTGATAGAGACAACTCTCCACCTTTCTTGATTTGGCCAATGAGGCCATCCTCTTCACTTGCCATGGGTGAGCTTTCCAAGCTCCCTTTGTTTCTATTCTCTTGCTCTTTTGATGGATCATCATCAACTTTCTTTTTCCATTGGAATTCCGACTTCTTCTCATCATCCTTCCGGCTGTAATGATCAACCATAAAACATGGTTCATGCAAACGGGGAGCTCTCATGGTCTTATCAAGATTGAAAGTTATGCTTTCATCACCCACTTCTAGAGTAAGCTCTCCATGTTTCACATCTATCACCGCACCTGCGGTGTGCAAGAAAGGTCTATCTAGAATTATTGGAATATTGGAGTCTTCTTCCATGTCAACAATGACAAAGTCCACCGGGATGAAAAATTTCCCAACTCTTACGGGAACATCTTCCCATATCCCTAATGGTGTCTTCGTCGATCTATCGGCCATTTGGAGTGTGATGTTGGTACATTTAAGCTTTCCCATCCCTAACCTTTTACTCACCGAATAAGGCATAACACTCACACTAGCCCCTAGATGACATAAGGCCTTGTTAATCGTGGTGTCGCCAATGGTACACGGTATTGAGAAGCTTCCCGGATCTTTAAGTTTTGGAGGTGAACTCCCTTGAAGGATTGCACTACTCACCTTAGTGAAGGCGATGGTTTCAAGCTTCCGGATCGACTTATTTTATGTAAGGATGTCCTTCATGTACTTCGCATAGGCCGGCACGTGATTTATTAATTCCGTGAAAGGAATCGAGACTTCCAAATTCTTCACAATTTCCATAAATTTTCCAAGTTGGTCATCAAATTTGGGCTTAGCTTGACGTCTTGGAAAAGGAAGTCGAATCACAATAGGTTCCTTCTCCTTGGCCTTGTCTTCACTTTTCTTTGAAAATTCATCCTTTGGTGGTTCTCCATCTTTGGAGTTTTGCAAAACTTCTTCCTTGTCCCTAACCTCCACAACTTCATCCTCAACTTGCTTCTTTGGTCCTTCATATCTCGTACCACTCCTCAAGTGGATGGAACAAACCGTTTCATGTTTTGGGGGATTACTTTGAGGTGGTAATTACCCCTTTTGTCTTTGAGAACTTGAAGATTCTAGTTGGTCAATTAGGTTTCCAACATTTTGGTGTGGGCTAGGATGTTGTTGATGGCGATGTCCTTTGATTGACTATCCTTTTGCATTTGAGTGAAAAAATCTTGTTGGTTCTTTTGCATTTGGAGGACCGCTTTTTGAACATCATAACCTTGGTCATTTTGTTGATTGTATGGAGTTTGGTTTTTATAACCTTGGTTTTGGTTGTAAAAGGGTCTTTGATTTTGGTTTCTCATGGAAGGTGGGATGTATGTTGGTTTAGGGTTTTGAACATTTTGGCTTTTGTATGAGAGATTTGGGTGGAATTTGGTGTTTTCATTGTAATAATTATAATAAGGGGTACCACTCTTGTATGCTTGAAAAGCATTCACTTGTTCATTTGTTCCCCTACATTCACTTTGGTCATATCCCAAAGTTCCACAATTCTCACATATCCCACTTGGGATTGATGAAGATGTCGTCATGGCATTAACATGATGCTTTGGTGATTTTGAGGCTTCTTCAAGTCTAGCCATAGCTTTTTCGAACTTCATGTTGATGGTATCAATGTGAGCCCTAAGTTGAGCACCCAATTGAGTAATAGATTCCACTTCATGATTTCCTCCTCTAGTAGCCTTGCGAAGTCTACTATATTGTGAATTATGGACCGCCATTTCCTCAATCTTGTTCCATGTTTGATTATCGTCAACTTCGGTGAACATACCATTTGATCCCATGCTGAGAATGTTTCTTGAGTCTTCATAAAGACCATTCCAAAATTGTTGTACCAAGAACCACTCGCCAAGTCCATGATGAGGACATGAGCGACAAATTCCCTTGAACCGCTCCCAAGCTTCATACAAAGATTCTTCATTTCTTTGCTTAAAACCCGTAATTTGAGCTCTTAGCATGTTAGTCTTTTCCGGTGGGTAGAACGTTTTGGAGAAAGCTAGAGCCAATTTCTTCAAAGAGTCAATTCCAAGATTAGCCTTATCAAGGCCTTTCAACCATTGTTTTGCGGTGCCAATTAGAGAAAAAGGGAATAAGACCCATCGATTTTGGTCTTGAGTTACACCGGTTTGTGAAATCGCATCACAATAGTCACAAAAAGTCTCCATGTGAGAATGAGGGTCTTCACTAGGCATCCCCCCAAATTGGCTTCTTTCGACTAATTGGATAAATGCGGATTTGGCAATGAACTTTCCGGTTATATGTTGTGGTGTGGGAGTACCATTAGGTAGGTTCTCCTCGGTTGGTACAGAATGTGATGAAAATTTAGGCAATGTGGGTTGATTTTGTGTTGGATTTTGTGTTGGGTTTTCCTCACCTTCTCTTGCAAAAGGGTTGACGAACTCAATAGTGTTTGGTTGAATATCTACAACCTCACCAATACCTCTTAATGTATCTCTAGCAAGTCTTCTATTGTTTGTCAAAGTTCTTTCAATTTCGTGATCAAAGGGTAACAAGTTACCTTGTGATCTTCTAGACATGCAAAATATCAAACAACTTGAAAATAATTAGAACAAACCTTGAGGAGTTTTATTTCCCCAAGGCAAAGAAAGACACAACTAATAACAATTTAAAAAAATCTAAATAAAGTTAACACCGTCCTCGACAACGGCGCCATTTTTGGTCGTACTCACTTGGAGGTTTAGTTTTCGGTTACTTGTCGTTAGGAGCACCTAGACCAAAACAATATTTATAACTTCACAAACAACTCTACTATTAGTAAAGAGGCAAGTAAAGGTCGGATCCCAAGGGACGGGTATTGAAGTAAGATTTTCAATTGTAAGTAGCGGTGTCTAGGGGTGTCACAATTTGGGGTTTGAAGTAGAAGATCACTAAACTAAATAGCAATAAAAGTAAACAAGCAAGATGATTAAAAAGGGATGTAAACAATTGATAAAAGGCACTAGGGTGTCATGGGGTCATAGGGGATTCATGGGAATTGATCATACACACATATTCTCAAATTATAAGCAAGCAATTATTGTTGTGATGGATCGAGTTGGTTTATATCTTACAATCCTAGGAAGGTTTGGGTCCCGGAGCCGTATCGATTAGATTGTACAACACATACAAGTCGACTTAATCCTCCCTACTCAACTATATGCATGGTCTAATGAGACTCGAGTTAGTTTATGTCTTACAAGTCTCATTGTAAAGGTAAGTGATGGGTAAAAAATGCAAGGATTCATAGGCTCGCATTTCATCAAACATAATATGTGCATCAGTTGAGATCACAACAAGCAAGCAAATAAACTATGAAAACATATTAAATTAAGCATGAATCATTCCTCATGTTGATTTCCCCTAATTACCCATTAACCCTAGTTAAGGAAACTACTCACTCATTATCAAGTTTAGCATGTTAACAAGGTTGTCAATCACATTAACAAAGCAAGACATGATGAATAAATGAAGATAATTAACAATAATTAAAAAGGGATTAAGAGAATTATACCTACTAATTATTCCAATAATAAAGCAAAGAATAATAGAAGTACTTGATGATTGATTGGAAGGTTGTCAATCTCCCAATAATAACCCAAATAATCTTCAATTACCCAAAATAAAAGATGAACAAAAGAGAGATTAAGGAAATCAGATTTGTATTAAGACTTGATTAAAAGTTGATTACAAGATTAAGAAGAGATTAGAATGATATAAACTACACTAGAGATTGATAAGAAGAACATGATTATCTAATTAGACTAATGGGGTATTTATACTGGGGATTAGGTACACAAATTAGGGTTTACTAAGGGCTTAAATGACGATTATGTCCTTGAGGAATCGCTCCTCTCAAAAGAGATGCCGGTCTCCTTTTTGCCGGTCTTTCCAAAAATATGCGCATCCTTCATAGAACAAGAAGAGAACGGAAGTTGCTGTAACATAATACGAGCGTCCAAGGCAGTGGGACGAGCGGATTGCCAGGCTGTTGGACGAGCGGATTCCTTGGCCGGAAGCTCGGATTCTGGCCTTCTTGGACGAGCGTCCCGAGGGTCAAGCCGCGCAGATTCTTGGTCAGTTTCCTTTTTTTCTTGTTTTCTTCCTCATTCTTCCAATAATCCTCGGGGATCTTGTCGGAGATGCAAGGATCTTTTCTCATCATTGCCCATCTACTATAATATGTACAAAGGCCTTCTAGTCTTGTCTTCTCTTTGATGCTTGGTCATTGAATTCAATCAATTTAGCTCTATTTCGCCATGAAAATGCAAGGTTTGCACTCCTTTCCTACCAAGGGAACAAAACATCAAAGAATATTCAAAACAAAGGACTAAAGACAATAAATGACCTAAGTATGCACTAAAAAGCATGGGAACAAGGCTAATTCGGGGACTAAATATGCTCAATAATGGTCACATCAGGAGTCCACCTCATGCTTTCCTCCTCTAGTAGCCTTCCGAGGTCTACAATATTGTGAGTTATAGACCGCCATTTCTTCAATCTTGTTCCATGTTTGATTGCCATCAAATTCGGTAAACATACCATTTGATCCCATATTGAGAATGTTTCGGGAGTCTTCATATAGATCATTCCAAAATTGTTGTACAAGGAACCACTCGCTAAGTCCATTGTGTGGACAAGATCAACAAGTATCCTTGATTCTCTCCCATGCTTCATACAAAGATTCCTCATCCCTTTGTTTGAACCCGCTAATTTGGGCTCTCAACATGTTAGTCTTTTCCGGATGATAGAATTTCTTGTAGAAAGTAAGTGCCAATTTCTTCCAAGAGTAAATACCAAGAGTAACCTTATCTAGGCTATTCAACCATTGTTTTGCGGAACCAATCAAAGAAAAAGTAAATAAGACCCATCGAATTTGGTCTTGAGTAACTCCGGTTTGAGAAATCGCATCACAATAGTCACAAAATGTCTTCATATGAGAATGGGGGTCTTCACTAGGCATCCCCCCAAATTGACTTCTCTCAAATAGTTGTATAAATGAGGATTTTGCAATGAAATTACCGGTTAGATGTTGTGGGGTAAGAGTACCATTTGGTAGGTTCTACTCGGTTGGTACGGAATGTGATGAAAATTTAGGCATTGTGGGTTGATTTTGTGTTGGGTTATCTTCTCCTTGTCTTGCAAAAGGGTTGGTAAACTCAATATTATTTGGTTGAATGTCCACAATCTCACCAATACCTCTCAAATTATTTCTAGCAAGTCTTCTATTATTGGTCAAAGTTCTTTTAATTTCAAGATCAATGGGTAACAAGTTACCTTGTGATCTCCTAGACATGCAAAATATCAAACAACTCGAAAATAATTAGAACAAACCTTGAGGAGTTTAATTTCCCCAAGGTAAAGAAAGACACAACTAAAAACAATTAAAGAAAATCAAATCAAGTTAACACCGCCCCCGACAACGGCGCCATTTCTGGTTCGTCGGTTTTGTTACTCGTCGTCAAAAGTTACCTTTACCAAAACAATATTTATAACTTCACAAACTACTCTGCTCTTAGTAAAGAGGTAAGTAAAGGTCAGATCCCAAGGGACGGGTATTGATGTAGGATTTTCAATTGCAATTGGTTGTGTCTAAGGGTGTCACAATTTGGGTTGAGATAAAAGATCAACTAAACTAATCAACAATGTAAATAAAGTAATGAAAACAAGCAAGATGATTAAAATGAGATGTAAACAATTGATTTAAAGCACTAGGGTGTCATGGTTTCATAGGGGATTCATGGGATTTGATCGTACAAACATATTTTCTACTAGATGCAAGCACTTATTGTTGTGATGGGATCGAGTTAGTGTATATCCTACAATCCCTAAGAAGGTTTGGGTCCCGAAGCCAAATCGATCGATTAGATTGTACAACACCTACAAGTCGACTTAATCCTTCTTATCCAACTATATACATGGTCTAATGAGACTCGAGTTGGTTTATGTCTTTTAAGTCTCATTGAAAAGGTAAGTGATGGGTAAAAATGCAAGGATTCATAGGCTCGCATTTCATCAAACATAACATGTGCATAAGTTGGAATCACAACAAGCAAGCAAATTAAATATAAAGCAAAGAATAATAGAAGTACTTGATGATTGATGGAAGGTTGTCAATCCTCCAAATAAACCCAAAAAATCTTCTAATTACCTAAAATAAATGATGAACAATAGAGAAATTAAGGAAAGATTAAGGAATGAGATTTGTATTAATACTAGATTAAAAGTTGATTACATGATTAAGACAAGATTAAGATAGGATTATGATTATATTAAGATTACATGCTGATTTAGGTAGTATAAAAGGGTATTTATACTAAATATTAGGTACAAAGATTAGGGTTACTAAGAGCTTAAATGACTATTAAGACCATTAAGAAAAGTTGAGGAAGTGCTACTCTCCAAGGAGATGCGCGTCTCCGTTTTGCTAGTCCCACGAAGATATGCTCGTCCCGCGCGTCTAGGAAGGTGGCACGGTGGAGTCAGTCAGGAGATCCGAGCGGATCATGGGAGAGACGCTTGGATTGCTTGGCTTCAAGACGAGCGTCTTGCTATCGGGACGCTCGGATTGTTGAGCAGGGAGACGCTCGGATTGGCTACAATCCGCTCGGCTTGTGAGACAGGCACTTCTCTTTTCTTCTTTCCTCAAAAATCTAAGGGGATCTTGTTATGCAAGGATCCTTTCATCATTGCCCAATCTACTTTATTATCCACATAGGCCTTCAAGTATCGTCTTCCCTTTGTTGCTTGGTCATTGAATACGATAAATTTAGCTCCATTTCGCCATGAAAATGCAAGGTTTGCACTCCTCTCCTACAAAGGAAACAAAACCTCAAAGAATATGTAAAATGGGAAACTAAAGATAGTAAATGGCCCAATTATGCACAATAAAGCATAAGAACGAGGCTAATTCGGGGACTAAATATGCTCAAATACGATGTCACATCACGGGGACGTAACCATGTTTCTTTTAGGGGGTTAGGAGATGGTCGCATAAGGTTTTGGTGTGGTTTTATGTTAGTTTTGCATAGTTAGTAGCTGCTTTGAGTCACGTTGAGTTGTGGTTGGGAGTTTTGTTTTGAGTTCTAGTTGCGTTGTTGTGTCGTGTTTGGAGTTAGTATGTTTTGTTTTTGTGTATGGGTTGAACTTCGGGGACGAAGTTCTTTTTAAGGAGGGAAGACTGTAATACTACGGTTTTCTAAGTCTATGGGCACTCTATTGAGTAGGGCTTACTTTGTCGAGTAAGTATGTTTTGATACGAAACGGTAGTCTGCCTGATGGGTACTCGATCGAGTACGTGTGACACTCGATTGAGTAAGGGGCACTCGATCGAGTAGGTCACTTACTCGATCGAGTAAGTTTATCTTACGGGTTGTTTAAGCCGGGTTTTGTTAATAACGCATGATTGGTATTTAAGGGTTCCGTCATCTTTTTTAATCACTTTTCACTTTTCTAAAAACCTTTCAATGAGAGAAAAGAGTACGTTGTTTCATTCTTCACGTTATTATCAAATCCCAAAGGCTAAGGTTGTCGGACCATCGTTTTCTTTACGCCGTTGAGTTCGTCGTGTCAAGGGTATGATTCTTGTATAATTTTTATATTGTTTCGTTGAGTTTATTTAAAGCCCTAATTGGGTAGATTAGGGGTTCGGGAGTATAATAATGTTGTTTAGAGGATGATTGTATGATTATATGTGGTTATAGGAGGAGGCTTCGTAGAGGAGCATTATTGATTATCTGCTTGTGACGGTCTTGTGATTACTTATTGAGGTGAACATTATTTTGTTGGAGCTGTGTCCTCCAGTTAGTGCGGATAACGTCATTACACATACACTTGTACGGACAAGTGGGAGCTTGTTGGGGTTGGTGTCCTTAACAGTTAGTGCAAGGACTTATAAACCTCTAAAAGGATCAAAGGGCATACTATGGTATTATTATCAGTTGATCCACGTTTATCAATAACGGTTGGCTTGCTAGATAAGTTTGACGTTATTGTCATACAGATGGCGGTGATCAACTGGTCCCTAAAAGTCACACCTATAGGATACGTTTGAGAGACGTGACAGTATGAAAATACTGTCATGTAGATGCCAAAATTGACTAACCAGTTAGTCCGAGTTATTTGACTAGTAATTAGTCAAAATGTGATGTTGAGATATTATATTTAATACGGATTAAATATCATGGGCTAAGGCGAATTAACCAGTTAATTCGTAAAATTAAATATAAACGATTTATATTTAATTAAATGTATATTGAATATAATTATACAATACTGTTTTTGTCGGACACGTATTAATAATTCAGCTAACCCATATTATTAGCTGATGCCTAAATTTCCGATAACCGATAACATTTATAATCGACCGCGTCATATACATTTAGCGAGATGAGTCGGACCACGAGTTTAATAAGGAGGAAGCGGAAAGCCCACTCCCTCCCTAAGCAAACCCACGGTTTGGCCGAGCTCAACAAAAGGAGAGTTATTCTCTCCTTTTGACCTAACTGATTCATTTGAAACAGAACTAGGGTTTTGGGAATTGTGCCTCTCAGAACTCGGATCTCTCATCCAACAAAACTCACAACAAGTTCTCCCAATATTGCAAGGCAATCGGAGAACACGTTCTAGCACAAGGGCATATCTCGGACAAGGTCTTGGGTGCAACAATTAGGAGGGAATCTCGCTTGATTTCTGTTCTTTACGCCGTGCATCAAAGGACCCGAGGTTGATTTCTAATTATCGTTTCCTTGTTATTTTGTTTTATGACTGTAAATTACATATGAAATTTGCGTTATAGTCCTACAATTAAAGGGTAGTATACGGATATTAACCCGCAAGTGGTATCAGAGAGAGGCCACGTAATTTTTCTATGTAATTTTCATTAAACGAAATGAATCGATGATTTTTTGTTTAAAAATTTTGTCTCGGCAGCCAATTTTTTTTCACGGCAGAAATTTTTTTTTTCTGTTGTTGCGGCGTTTTTGGTTGCATTGGGAACCGTGTCCTGTTTACACGGTTGCTCTTGTTGTCGTTTTGTCTTGAAAACCGTGCCGTTTCATGTTTTACACGGCTGTTTTGTTTCAATTTTCATATTGTTTTTACATGTTGTTATTTTATACGGAGATTATAGCAACATGTCAAGTTTTTGTCAATTGTTAAATTTGTTTTGATGCGTTTTGATCAAAATTGCAATTGATTTTGTCTCGTCAAACTGTTTTCACGAGGGTTTTGAAGTTTCAGCCATGTTTGCATTCGATCGAGCGTATTTCTACTCGATCGAGTGCTATTTCTGTCTTGTTTTTGTTCGATCGAATCCCTGTTGTACTCGATCGACCCCTTTCAAAACCCCTCTGCTCGATCGAGTTGTCCTCGTACTCGATCGAGTAGATTCGCTGATAAAGGTACTCGATAGACCACCAGTTTAGTCGATCGAGCACTTTCTGTTTGGCAACCCTCTCGATCGACTTGCAGTTCAGTCGATCGAGCCCTTTTGTCCCTCGATCGAGCACTTATGTCCCTGGATCGAAGGATTTTGTTTTAACAGCTTTGAAAATTTATTCCTTTTGCTTTAAATTTTCTTTTGGCTATAATATGTACTTTATACGGATATTGTACACTCGCTATGATTGTGAAACGGTTCACACACGTACCATTAAGTTATTTTATCGTGTATTTAAAGTAACGGACTGTATTGGATTAAAATTAAATGATAGAAGCGGTTTTATCACATGAATTTTAATCATTAAAAGGTGGTTTGGATAAATTTAACATAATTACGGAATTATGTCACGAATGAATTTGTTTTTAGTTGATGCATTTTTATTTATCGTTGATTTTAATTGCTTGTGAATGCCTTTTATTACGTATTTATTTTATTTTGCAAACGGTTGTAACTTAGTGTGGCCTTAGTAGAACGTGTTACCGTAATGATGGAACACGGTCTTGGTTGTATCTTCAGATCTCGTATCTCCGTTTTGGGATTTTTCACTTGTAATTACAGTTTTAAATTAGAATGTAAATAGGTTTATATTTTGTATTTTTTTAAATTGTAATTTTGAGAAGACCAAAGATGGAGACCGGATGCTCACTCCCGCTACTTGGATCAAGAAGGAACATCAAGACAAGCTTCTCGGGTCCAACGGTGGATTCCAAAGTTGTTTTATGTTTTGTTTTACTAGGATAGGCCACACTAGGAATTTTTATTTACGTATTGCATTCATTTATTTATTTTTCGCAACGATAATATGCATCATATTCCGCCTAAAAACCAAACCACCTATTTATTGCATGAAAACTGACACATATAGAGGTCACGAGTTAGTTTTCATTGACATTCTCATGTCACACGTTTTAAAGCCATCATCCAAATAAATTCATTCACGACAGACGCTAGTTATTCGTTCACTTAAAATGAATTATAATTTTGTTGATGGGATCTTCCTCGTATAAACTAAAATTGAGAACGGTCTTTATAGGTCAAACTCCAATGAGTCCCTTCTTCGTCGGTAGGCATAATATGACCCCTTCTACGTCGGGTAAGTTGGAACCGATTGACCTATTTTATCTCAACACTATGGTCACTCGTACGATCCTGTGATCATGGTGGACTATAGATAGGATTTACAGAAATCTATCGACCGAGAGTTCTTACGGAAGAATTAGCTAAACAGTTGGCTTATCAATTTACAGAAATTGAGTCTTGGGATCACTTGTATCTTTCTTGAGGGAGATCAATTATGCAAGTGCGAGAGTCTACATGTTTAAAATGAATTTTAAAATAGACTTAAATCACCTCGATGAGTTGCTTATTTCGTTTTTGTTTTTCTTTCTTTTTCAGTGTAGATCACGTATTTTAAACTGCTAAACATCAAATGGCTGGTTCTACTGAAAACCCAATGCCAAGTGCCACATTGGACCGTGAGTCCTGGCTTCGGATCTTCATGAATCAGATGAATCAGTCTACTCGACTGAAGAATGATGGATCCAACTTCGCGGACTGGGAGGCGGCATTACGGAATGCTGCCGCTGCTGACGGGAAGCTCAAATATCTCTTGGAGCCCATCCCGGCAAACCCAGGTCCCACGGCTAGAGCTGCTGAAATCACCAAGTTTAATGATTTCTGTATGGAAGCGGGTGCGATTAAAAACGTACTCATTTTTGCAATGGAACCCAATTTGCAGAAGCGCTTCATAGCCCATGGTGCAAACAAGATTTTCACCACGCTCACTAAGGAATTCTCGAAAGCACCGAGAATCGTGACCTATGAGCATACCACTCGCTTCTTTGATGCGAGACTCCAGAAGAGCCAACCGGTTAGCCCACACATTCTCAGCATGATTGAGAATGTCGAGAAACTGGAGACCTTTAACTGTAACATCAGCGAGAATATTGTTATCGACCGTATTCTTCACTCACTCCACGATGGTTATTCGCAATTTAGAGCGAATTACTATATGAATGATTTGAAGAAAACTCCACATGAACTGCACTCCCTCCTCGTACAGACCGAGAAGGACATGAAGTTCAGTGGGAGCATGAAACAGGATGTTCTCGTTGTGTCAAATAAAGGAAAGGGTAAGGGCAAAGCTCGAGCAAACCTAGCGTAGGTAAGGCGAAGTTCAAAAGTCGGGTTCGAGGTAAGAGTGGGCCTGGTGAGTCGAGCACCTCATCAGGCGTGACAAAGAGCAAGAATGAAAACATGGAATGCCATCATTGCCACAAGACTCGGGCATTGGAGACGCACATGTCCCGTTTATCATGAGGACTTAAAGGCGGTCGTGTTAAACCTGTTGGTATGTCTTCTTCCTCTTCTACTTTTATTCATATGATTGAGATTAACCACGCAAGTTACGGAACTTGGGTACTTGATACTGGTTGTGGTTCTCATCTGTGTAATCATATGCAGGGGCTCCGAAACATCGAACCCCTCGTAAAGGGTGAGGTGGACCTGCGTGTTGGGAATGGAGCAAGAGTGGCTGCCATCTCAAAGGGGACATATGTGATCCAGCTTCCTAGCGGATTTGAGTTGTCATTATATGACTGCTATTATGTTCCTAGTCTTTCGAAAAACATTATTTCAGTTTCTGCACTTGATAAACTTGGTTTTTCATTTGTAATAGAAAATAATTCTTGCATTTTCTCATTACACGATATGATTTACGGCACCCATGAACGGAATTTATGTTTTAGATCAGACCACGGAAATATTACACGTAATGAATAAAAAGTTAAAGGTTGGTGACAAAGATCAGACGTATCTATGGCACTGCCGTATGGGACACATTAATGAGAAACGCGTAAAACAGCTCATCAAACATGGAGCTATCTCGGCCTTTGATTTTCAATCATTTGGCACGTGTGAATCATGTCTCATCGGTAAGATGACTCGTATTTCCTTCAAAGGTGTTGGAATGCGCGCTGCTGACCTATTAGGACTCGTACACACGGATGTATGTGGCCCTATGTCAATCACCGCACGAGAAGTCTATAGATATTTCATCACTTTCACGGACGATTTGAGTAGAAATGGCTATGTCTACTTAATGAAGCACAAAAGTGAATCCTTTGAGAAATTCAAGGAATACCAAAATAGGGTACAGAATCTATTAGGTAGAAAGATTAAAACACTACGTTCAGATCGTGGTGGCGAGTATCTTTCTCACGAGTTTGATCAACACCTCAAAGACTGTGGGATTGCCTTACAGTTAACTCCACCTGGAACACCTCAGCTGAATGGTGTGTCCGAACGGAGAAATCGAACACTACTTGATATGGTTCGATCCATGATGAGTCACACGATATTACCTGATTCATTATGGGGTTATGCTCTTATGACAGCCGCTCTAATACTTAACCAAAGTCCGTCTAAAGTCATTGACAAGACTCCATATGAATTATGGAAGGGAACGGTCCCTAACTTGTCCTTTATACGGGTTTGGGGCTGCGAGGCTTATGTCAAGTGGAGACACGAGGATAAGCTCGGCCCGCGATCGGTCAAGACATACTTTATAGGTTATCCTAAAGGAACACTTGGTCATTACTTCTATTCGCCAACCGAACAACGCGTTTTTGTTGCGGCTAGTGTGACATTCTTAGAGAAGGAATTTCTCGAGAATGCAAAGAGTGATAGAACCTTCGACCTGTCGGAGATTCCAGAACCAAACACCGAGCAACCATTGGAGGAACCTGTTCCTTCAATCCCGGCTGCGGTGAATATTCCTGAGGAACCTAGGAGGTCGGGAAGAGTCTCTATTCCTCCGGACAGATACATTGGTATGGTCGAGGAACACGACATAGATGACGTTCTACTCTTAACGAGTAGTGAACCCGCAACCTATAAAGGTGCCATGACTAGTTTCGACTCAAAGCTATGGCTTGAGGCCATGCAATCCGAGATGGACTCCATGTATGAGAACAACGTGTGGGATCTTGTTGACTTACCCGCTAAGGTTCGTCCCCTTCAATGCAAATGGCTTTACAAGATAAAGCATTCTGTGGAAGGTCAACAAGATATCTACAAAGCACGACTAGTTGCTAAAGGTTTCACCCAAGTGCCAGGTTTGCACTACGATGAGATTTTTGCACCCGTAGTCATGCTGCGTTCCATTCGGATTATCTTAGCGATTGCCGCTTTTCATGACTATGAAATTTGGCAAATGGATGTGAAAACGCCTTCTTAAACGGCTTTTTGGAGGAAGAGTTGTACATGGTACAACCCGAAGGTTTCATCGATCCAGGACATCCTAAGAAAGTGTGCAAGCTTAAGCGTTCCATTTATGGACTTAAGCAAGCATCAAGGAGTTGGAATCATCGCTTCGACCAAGTGATAAAAGAAAATGGATTTACTCGATCTGTCGAGGAACCATGTCTATATATCAAGTCGAGTGGGAGCAAGATTGTCTTCCTAATATTGTATGTTGACGACATACTCCTGATTGGGAACGACATACCTCTCTTATCTTCGGTGAAAGTATGGTTGAAGAACCATTTCCAGATGAAAGATCTGGGTGAGGCACAAAGAATTCTGGGCATCCGTATCTATCGAGATAGATCACGTCGGATGTTATCTCTCGGTCAGAGTCTTACATAGACAAAGTCCTAGAGAGATTCAAAGATGACTAACTCCAAGAAGGGGTTCCTTCCTATGGCTCCGGGGGTGCATTTGAGCCAGTCTCGGGCACCGAGACACCGGAAGAGAAAGAGCGCATGACACGGATTCCTTATGCTTCGGCTATAGGATCAATCATGTATGCCATGATATGCACACGTCCGGACGTGGCATATGTATTGAGTATGACAAGTCGATTCCAACAGCATCCAGGTGAACCACATTGGTTGGCTGTCAAGAACATTCTTAAGTACCTACGGAGGACTAAAGATTGGGCATTGACTTATGGAGGCGATCAAAAGCTATGCGCAACCGATTCTGCAGATGCTAGCTTCCAAACGGATCGAGATGACTCGAAATCTCGACGGATTCGTTTTTACTCTTAATGGCGCTGCATCACCGGAAGAGTTCCAAGCAAACGATTCTGATTCTACGATCGAGTCCGAGTACTATGCCGCGTCTGAAGCAACAAAGGAAGCGATATGGATGCGTCAATTCTTACATGGACTATCCGTAGTGCCTAGTTCGAATGACCCGATCACCATCTATTGCGACAATAGTGGTGCCATCTTCCAAGCTAAGGAGCCAAAGTCTAGCAACAAGTCTAGACATGTACAACGGAAAGCTCATCTAATCCGAGATTACGTGGAGCAAAAGGAAGTAGTGATAGAAAAGATTGCTACAGATGATAACATAGCAGATCCTCTCACTAAAGCATTACGACAAGATAAGCATGAAGGGCACGTTAATTCCATGGGAATTAAACGTGTTCCTAAGTTGTAGTACTCTTTTATGGATTAGATTCATTCGCTTTTGTACTCTATACAACATCATCGTTTTGATATTTTATATATATTTTGTTTTTCATGTGGATTTGTACGACAAATTTTGAACACCACAAAGTGAACTGAATGAACATTATATTTTTTCAGTCCTTAATTGCCCACATGAGCTGATAACTCTGGCAATTATTTTGTGACGTTGGTTGATGGTGGGTTCAACGAGCCATAAGTCAACCGGTTGACCGACCAATCACGAGGCGATTTATACGGATATTTCGTAGGACACAATTGTGACATCGACGTGGAGTCCTAAATGTTTTATAACATTCGTTGCCCGGTCGTGGATAGGACTTCCATGGTGATCCTAAGAGTCGATTCTTTTAACTATCGACTGTCTCTTGAGACTAAGGCAGATTTTGGGTGACTTTGGTTTCTTTCTCACGGTCATCCGTAACAGGGGGCCAAGTAGATTTTTTCTGGGTCATTTCATGCTGTGCTTAGATCGGAAGGAGTCGAGTTGAAGGATATATTCAGCCTTTATCGGGTACTCGATATTTCTCGGGGCCACTCGAGGAGTCAGAATCGAAATGCATGGCCATGCTCGGATACGGATTCGTTTTATCAGTTAAGTTACTCTCTAGTCGGGGAAACCACTCTAGATCCAGATCGATTGTAAAATACGACCTTTGTGGATCCAGATCTGCAAATTGTTTTACATTGAGTGGGAGAAATTTTTAAATGAATATGAGAATCGGTTATCGCACATACACTTGTACGGACAAGTGGGAGTTTGTTGGAGCTGTGTCCTCCAGTTAGTGCGGATAACGTCATTACACATACACTTGTACGGACAAGTGGGAGCTTGTTGGGGTTGGTGTCCTTAACAGTTAGTGCAAGGACTTATAAACCTCTAAAAGGATCAAAGGGCATACTATGGTATTATTATCAGTTGATCCACGTTTATCAATAACGGTTGGCTTGCTAGATAAGTTTGACGTTATTGTCATACAGATGGCGGTGATCAACTGGTCCCTAAAAGTCACACCTATAGGATACGTTTGAGAGACGTGACAGTATGAAAATACTGTCATGTAGATGCCAAAATTGACTAACCAGTTAGTCCGAGTTATTTGACTAGTAATTAGTCAAAATGTGATGTTGAGATATTATATTTAATACGGATTAAATATCATGGGCTAAGGCGAATTAACCAGTTAATTCGTAAAATTAAATATAAATGATTTATATTTAATTAAATGTATATTGAATATAATTATACAATACTGTTTTTGTCGGACACGTATTAATAATTCAGCTAACCCATATTATTAGCTGATGCCTAAATTTCCGATAACCGATAACAGTTTATAATCAGACCGCGTCATATACATTTAGCGAGATGAGTCGGACCACGAGTTTAATAAGGAGGAAGCGGAAAGCCCACTCCCTCCCTAAGCAAACCCACGGTTTGGCCGAGCTCAACAAAAGGAGAGCTATTCTCTCCTTTTGACCTAACTGATTCATTTGAAACAGAACTAGGGTTTTGGGAATTGTGCCTCTCAGAACTCGGATCTCTCATCCAACAAAACTCACAACAAGTTCTCCCAATATTGCAAGGCAATCGGAGAACACGTTCTAGCACAAGGGCATATCTCGGACAAGGTCTTGGGTGCAACAATTAGGAGGGAATCTCGCTTGATTTCTGTTCTTTACGCCGTGCATCAAAGGACCCGAGGTTGATTTCTAATCTTTATCGTTTCCTTGTTATTTTGTTTTATGACTATAAATTACATATGAAATTTGCGTTATAGTCCTACAATTAAAGGGTAGTATACGGATATTAACCCGCATATTTGCGCACATTTAGTCCCCTAATTGAGCCTATTTTGCATACTATTATAACATTCTATGGCCATTTTATCCGTCAAAACCTTCCTATTTGCTTTTCTATCGCATTTCATATGTTTTGTAGAAAAGGAGACAATAAGGCTGAAATTCCCATTTTTCGTGCATATTCGGAAGCTATTTGACGATGTTTGATGGACTAGTATGAAGAGGAAGCAAGAACTAAAGACCAATCCCATAAGAATAAAAGGAAAGTGAAGAAATAAGACGCTGTCAAAGAAGACGAGCGGATTCCCACGAACCCGCCCGTTTTGCAGTGACAACCCGTGCGTCCCAGCATCAAGACGTCCGGATTCCTCCAGATAATCCGAGCGGATCCCCATGAAAACTCCCGGGCACCACCTAAACAATCCGCCCGTCTTCCCCCTCGGACGCCCGGATTCCCATACAGCAAACTTTCGTTTCTTCAAACTCCGTGAAAGATGCCCATCCTTCGAAAAATACCGGCGTTTCCCTGCTTAAAACTCAAAAGTGTAATTACTAATTTAGCCTTAGTTAACCTAATGAATCCCTACTATAAATACCCCACTTGTAAATAATCAAGGGGGATCCGATCACCAAGTTTTATTAGACTATAATCAAGTTTTCCTAGATTAAATCAAGCTTTCTTAGATTAGATTAGGAGTAGATTAGAATAGATTACTCTTCAATCTTTCCACAAATTACACATTAATCTCTCCTTAATTATTGTTCAAGTTTATTATTCAAGTTTGTTACTTTTGGGTAATTGAAGATTATTGGGTTATTATTGGAGGATTGACAACCCTTCATCAATCAATCAAGTTTCTTCTATTATTCTTTGCTTTATTATTTGGATCACCTCAAGTTTGGTATAATTCCTTTACCCTTTAATCTTAATTGTTCATTTCTTCATTCTATTATCATGTTTATACTTGTTGTGATGTTTGACACCATTAATGACATGTTTCCCATGATAATGAGTGAGTAGTCTTTTAGCTAGGATTAGTGGGTAATTAGGGGAAACCAACATGGGATTGATTCATGCTTAATCTAATATGTTCACATGATTAAATTGCTTGCTTGTTGTGATGTCAACTTTATGCACATGTTATGTTTTATGAAATGCTAAGCCTATGAATCCTTGCATTTACAACCATCTCTTATCTACTCAACTTGACTTGTATGATATAAACCAACTCGAGTCTTGTCAGACCATGCATAGAAGTTGAATAGGAGGAAAGTAAGTCGACTTGTAGGTGTTGTACAATCTAATCGATTCGGCTCCGCGACCCAACCCTTCCTATGAACCGTAAGACATAAACCAACTCGGTTCCCCCACAACACTAATTGCTTGCATATAATTGTAAGCATGTTTGTATGATTAAAACCATGAATCCCCTATGACTCCATGATATCCTAGCATTTTTAATCATTTATTTACATCCTTCCTTTTATTGCTTTTTTTACCTTATTGTTTGCATTAGTCTAGACACAACTACAAACCCAAACAAATTGTTACACTAGCATAAATTGAGATAGATAGACTTAGAACCCAAAGCACACCGTCACATGGATCGACCTCGACTTACCGCTAACTAGTTGTTTGTTGAGTATTAGAAATGTGTTTTGATTGGGCGTACAACGACACGGCCACGTCAAAAAATGGCGCCGTTGCCGGGGATGGTGCTATGTGATTAAGTTCTTACTTGTTTGTCTATTTTGATTTTGCTTTCACCTTGAGGAACTTGTTCCTCAAGGATTGTTCTTACCGTTTTGTGTAGTTCCCATGTTTGTAGTTGTTTCCTTGTGTTAGCTATGATGGCTCAAGACTTGACATATGGAGTATGTGGTGGATTCTTTGAGTATGACTATGGGTATGGGGAGTTTGAGGAGCAAGTCAACACAAACCTACCTTACTATTTGTATAATGAAAATCCTAACCAATACCCCAACTTTTCCCACGAAAATCACCACATCCAATATCAACAACAACCACCCACCTAATACCCACTTTATAATGAGTTTCAATTGCCATAATTCAACCACTTTCACACTTACCCACAACAAGAAAATGAACCCATTCAAAATGTGATTCTCCAAATGATGGGAGATCAACAAAGCTTCTTCAAACAAATGCTAGAAGAGAGCCAAAAGAGGGATAATGTCCTTCAAGGCATTGTTGCCCAAGGTGAGGAATTGGAGATTCAAATTGCCCAAATGAAAGAATCCCAAGTAATCACTCCCCACCGTTCTTTGGACATTAGACATGAATGCGAATTTGAAGTAGTAACTTTTGACATGGAGAATGAAGAGTGAAAAGAGCCAATCTCCTTAAGCTCTTATGACTATGAAAGTGTTGTGTTCGATGAGGAAGACATGAGGTTGAGTAAGCCAAGTACTCTTAGCCTTTATGAGTATGAGGGTGTGTCCTTTGAAGTGAATGTAGAGACATTGGATAAAGATTTAAATGAAGCCCCCATCTATGATTCGTATGAAGATAGCAACAATGATGATGAGCCTAGAGGATGGACTCATAATATCACCTTGCTTGAGGAGCCTATCCTTGAGACATTTGAGATACCCTATCATGAAGAAGAGCGTCCTTCCCCTATTCCTTATGAAGACCACTTGACACTTATCATGGAGCCAATGATCATTGAAGAGGATAAGGTGGACCTTCTTCAAAAGGTCAAGGCATCATACAAAAGCTACTTGGTTGAAAAGCTCAAAGAGAAACTTGCACGTGAAGCCACTTGTAGAAATTTGGCATCCACAATGCCAACTTCTAAGGAGCTCGGTCATCAATGTTATGAAAATTCTCCTTCTACCTTGGAAGGATTGAATAATCAAAATACTATCATCATCACAAAAGGTAAAGGAGAAGGTGGTAAGTGGAAGTCTCTGGACGAATATGAACCATACTTCATGCCTAGTATTGACAAGAATCATGGGCTTGTTCATTGGCAACATTGGGAAAGCTCTAGTGCCAAGGACAAAGCAAAAAGAAAAAGAACATTTTACAAGCTTCCTTGGCCAAATTTCATGTTCAAATGGAGCAACCCATATTTGTGCCTATTTGGAGCTTGTTCACAAGCTTTTGATCTCTTATTAAGAGCCTTGAGCTCTATGGATAAGAACTTCTACAATTTAGACTACTTTGGTGAAGTCCTATCTCAAACCACCATTTGTATGATATTTCTTAGACCCTTTTACTTTGTATAAAATTGTACATTATTGCATTTGCATTTGATTTCTTGCACGAGAGTGATGAGAGAGAGTCATCTTACATTTTTATTGAGCACATTGTAGAAAAGGATGAGGAGGAATAGCAAATAAGTGAAAGGGTACGATATTGCAAGGAAAAGAAAAAAAAAAGAAGAAAGGAAGCAGAAGACGCCCGTCCCGAAGCCTGGACGCCCGTCCGGGACCCCCGTCGCATAACTGGTTGACGCTGTCTCAGAACTCGGACGGTTTCAACACAAGACACCCGGCTTGAGAAAAGACGTCCGTATTCTTCACGGGACGCCCGTCCTAAATGTCATCTGAAGCGAGATTTTGAGCTGCCAGGAAAACCGAGCGGATTTTTGAAAATCCGCCCATCCCGAGCAAGACGCCCGTCCTAACTGAGAAGACGCCCGTCTTCTTCCTGCTCTCAGCTTAGCAGAATCCCTGCATTAGAATCTGCCCGGATTTGTGAGAAGACGCCCGTCTTCTAAAAGCACGAGACGCCCGTCCCGCAGCTAAGACGCTCGGATTGTCCTCTTTTTCTCGGATAAACCGGGCAGGCCCCACCCTTATCTGCCCGGATTCCCCCTTCTTCTATAAAATCACCCCCTTTTTTCCCTCATTTCCTCACCTTATCAAACCCTAAAACACTCATCTCCTTCCTCAAAAACACTCCCCTCACATCAAAAGCCAACCAACCCCCATTTCTTCAACTCTAAAATGATAAACCTCAAAGGCAAGGCCAAGAAGTTGGTTGAATCTACCGGAAGAAAGCGCAAGGGATCATCCTCCTCAACTCCGCGAGAGATAGTGCCATAAAGAAGCGTCCGTCCCTTAGTGAGAGGAGGGATCGAACAACTTGAGTACTTCCAAGAGGTGCTTTTTGAATCCGATGACCACCGCAAGAACTTTGTCAAATTTCTAGGTAAGAACTACGAACCCATTCAATTCGTAGATACTAGGGTGTTGGAAATCCTTAAGATAAGGTACCCTACCGAGATGTTCTTTGATGGCCTTGGGCTTGGAAAACTTTTGCATGCCCATGAGGAGTCATACCTTAGTCTCACGCTTGAATTTTTGAGTAGCCTTCACATTGTAACAAACACTAGGACCAATGTGGGCATGGAGTTTAGGTTGTGCAACCTAGACCATCATCTTTCACTTCATGAATTTGCCTACATTTTCGGTCTTTATGTGCCCACCAACTTTACCGATAAACCCGATAATTTCGATGTGGACCTACTTTGGAGGGCTATTTCCTGGAGGAATTTTAGCGGTTTAAAGCAATGTTATACCTTCGCCATCCAACATCCGGTGATTCGGTTCACCGAGTGCTTTGTGGCCAGTACCATCAATGGGAGGTACGAACAAGATAGGTGTACTCTCATTGATTTAACCTTTCTTGAGTCCTATTTGAATGTTTGAGGGATGAGGCGTTATAAGTTCAATACGCCACTTGAGATACTTACAAGGTTCAATGATTTTTCTCAAGGGACCACCCAACTCAAGACCTTCGTAATGGGAGGTCTAATTACTATTTTGGCCAACTATCTTTGCCCCGGGTTCAATGCCCAAGGGACCTATACTCCTCTTGAGGGGAGGACTTTGATTGATGAGCACACCATCTTCACTCATCACCGGTGGTGTAATTACACTCAAGACGGGAGTGTAGAGTGGTACACCAAAGGATGTACTCCAATCATCCTAGAAGGTTGGAAGATACCGGGCATTGATCCAAGATTGAGCCCATACTCGCCCCCACCAAGCTACCTCCTTGATATCCAAATTCTTGACAATCCCCCTCAAAGGGAAGAGCCACCCCGCCAAATACCTCGTGGAGGACCAGCGAGGCCTATTCACCCACCTTCCTTTGTGCCTATCCCACCATACCCTATCCCTCATGCCAAATTTGAGCCGGAAATCCCCAATACCCCGGGTATTAATGATTTGATGGCACTCAGGAATAGAGTGGACCTCGGGGTACATGAAGGGAGGCTCGACAACTACTTGGCCCTTTATCCCCAATACTATAACATGGCTCAACAAGGGTATGTTGACCCTAATGGACCTTTGCCCAAATGGGCCCAACCGGAACTCTTGTTCCCAAATCAAGGGAGCCAAGCTTGGGATCGCCAAGGTGGAGGATACTCGGGTCAAGGAGGAGAATTTGACCAAGGAGGGTATTGGGGCCAAGCAAGCGGGTATGACCAAGCCGGGAGTTCTCATCGATATGGCTATGATCAAGATGAGGATGACGAGTGAAAGAGGCCTACCTCACCACCCCCATGTGTATGATACCCATCTCTCCCTCTCTCTTTTGTATATACATTGCATTTAGTGTAATTCTCACACGCATTTGTATCATACTTCATCTGCATTAGTTAGTTCATATAGTATAGTTGCATTGTAATATATCTCACAAGATTCATGTAAATAGTTGCATATAGAGTAGAATTCATGCATAATCACTAATAACCAAACCTATTCCTTTTCCATACTAGAAATAGTGTTTAAATCAGTTTGGGGAGGTTTGATCATAGGTGACCATAGCTTAATAGAAATCATGCATTATATAGTATAGTTTAGATTGCATTCATTTGTTCTATATGTCATATAGAATTGCATTTAGTTAGAGCATGCATTCATTCATATCATATCATTGCATTTGCACTTCAATTTCCATAAAATCAAAAATCCAAAAACATGTATTTCCTTTTTATTCCTACTCGTACTTGTACATTGAGGACAATGTCCAAAATAAAGTGGGGGATGGGAATTTATATTCATATTCCAAAAAAAAAAAGAACATAAAAATTGAAAAAATTTCAAAAAAAATCACAAAAATATGTCTTCTAATTTCATAAAAACAAAAACCATAAAAATTTGAAAAATTGAAAAATCCAAAAAAAGCAAGTTCATTTCCTTTGTAGTGTAGTCTTGTATATAGTCTTGTATATATTGTGTTTATTCTATCCTTTTTCACATTGATTGACTACGCCACATCCGAGACATGAGGATCATGAAGACCGCATGGTATGATCTTTCCAATCTCCTTTTTTCTCTTTATGTTAATGACTATGTGGCTTTATTTTGATTGATGCAGTATAACAATGTGAACTTAGGACTTGCACTTAGTTTATATGTCATATTAGTTGGAAGAATCACTTGCATTAGGATGTATATAATAGTTGCATCATGGCATATAGTTGCATTTAGATGAAATATTTTGAAAAGTGCCTAATTGGGAACTTTGACAAGAGCAACTAAGCCAGTACAAATACTTTTTCAACTTAAGACTTCGCCTACTAGAATGGTTGTAAAACACCCTAGATTGTGTCATACTAGTGTCTTTCGACCCATGACCGAAAGCCTAGTCAAGGGTTTGCATGTGAGTCACCTATTCCAACCCCGTGATGCGATGTGGACTTGGTTAACTTGTCTAGGTGACCTTGATTGACCTTGTGGTATGGCAACCCAAAAATACTTTCTATCAATAAGTTTGAAGTGCTCATTTCAAAGATTTTGTATGTGGAAACGTTTTATTGCCAAGGAAACCTCAAATGTTATGAAATGTTGAAATATTGAGAATTTTAGTTGTTTTGATGGAGGCGTACCATTTCAATGCGCTTTGGAGAGGGATCCATTGAATTGGGCCCCCTCACGGTTGTGAATTCAACCGCCCAGAGACAGAGTGACTATCACCCCGAAAAGCTATTGTCTAGAGGTTAACCGGTTGCCTAATAAGCGATTGGCGAAAGCAAAGGACATTAGCACGGAAGGGACAAACCCCATCTCTAATTTTTGAAATGTGAAAGTTGAATGAGGTCAAATTTTGAATACTAGTCATATCCACCCTTGTTTATAAAGATTTGAGCATTTCATTTCCAAAAAGCCTTTTTGTCAAGCCACTTTGTCGAGCTTGGGACGATCCATGCACTTTACTTTTGTTGAGAACTCGAGATTTGTCATGTCATATGCTACTAGCATCATGGGGGTCATCATTCCATAACCATCCGATCGCTCTTGACAAAAGCATTTGGAAATTGAGGGCGAAAGTAGTCTAGCTTAACACCATTTGGAGGTGATTTAGTGCCATCCTCTTAGCCTTAGTAATTTGTTGAACTAGTATTTGTGACGGATTATATGCTCTTAAATTTGTTCTCTTTTAGTTGCCTCCGCCACTTGATGAGAAAGTGGCTATTCCTTTTGTAGATGCATCCATTATTTGATTTTGTGTGCTTAATGTTTGGATGTGTCGCCATTTTGGCAAGACCCACCTTGCCTTGCAAGAAGACATCCTACCTCATGGTTGTCTTGTTGTGAGTTGAAGGGGCGATGTGAGACCCGCTAATTGTCTCATATCGGCTATATTAGTAGGTTAGTTAAAATAAATGTCTAGTTTTTGTCACCTCTTTACTCGGGACGAGTAAAGATTCGGTTTGGGGATATTTGATGTGAACATTATTTGCGCACATTTAGTCCCCTAATTGAGCCTATTATGCATACTATTATAACATTTTATGGCCATTTTATCCATCAAAACCTTCCTATTTGCTTCTCTATCGCATTTCATATGTTTTGTAGAAAAGAAGACAATAAGGCGGAAATTCCCGTTTTTCGTGCATATTCAGAAGCTATTTGACGATGTTTGATGGACTAGTATGAAGAGGAAGCAAGAACTAAAGACCAATCCCATAAGAATAAAAGGAAAGTGAAGAAATAAGACGCTGTCAAAGAAGACGAGCGGATTCCCACGAAGCCGCCCGTTTTGCAGTGATAACCTGTGTGTCCCAGGATCAAGACGTCCGGAATCCTCCAGAGAATCCGAGCGGATCCCCATGAAAACACCAAGGCACCACCTCAACAATCCGCCCGTCTTCCCCTTCGGATGCCCGGATTCCCTTACAGCAAACATTCGTTTCTTCAAGCTCCGTGAAAGATGCCCATCCTTCGAAAAATACAGCGTTTCCCTGCTTAAAACTCAAAAGTGTAATTACTAATTTAGCCTTAGTTAACCTAATGAATCCCTACTATAAATACCCCACTTGTAAATAATCAAGAGGGATCCGATCACCAAGTTTTATTAGACTATAATCAAGGTTTCCTAGATTAAATCAAGCTTTCTTAGATTAGATTAGGAGTAGATTAGAATACATGACTCTTCAATCTTTCCACAAATTACACATTAATCTCTCCTTAATTATTGTTCAAGTTTATTATTCAAGTTTGTTACTTTTGGGTAATTGAAGATTATTGGGTTATTATTGGAGGATTGACAACCCTTCATCAATCAATCAAGTTTCTTCTATTATTCTTTGCTTTATTATTTGGATCACCTCAAGTTTGGTATAATTCCTTTACCCTTTAATCTTAATTGTTCATTTCTTCATTCTATTATCATGTTTATACTTATTGTGATGTTTGGCACCTCTAATGACATGTTTCCTATGATAATGAGTGAGTAGTCTTTTAGCTAGGATTAGTGGGTAATTAGGGTAAACCAACAAGGGATTGATTCATGCTTAATCTAATATGTTCACATGATTAAATTGCTTGCTTGTTGTGATGTCAACTTTATGCACATGTTATGTTTGCTGAAATGCTAAGCCTATGAATCCTTGCATTTACAACCATCTCTTATCTACTCAACTTGACTTGTAAGATATAAACCAACTCGAGTCTTGTTAGACCATGCATAGAAGTTGAATAGGAGGAAAGTAAGTCGACTTGTATGTGTTGTACAATCTAATCGATTCGGCTCCGGGACCCAACCCTTCCTATGAACCGTAAGACATAAACCATCTCGGTTCCCCCACAACACTAATTGCTTGCATATAATTGTAATCATGTTTGTATGATTAAAACAATGAATCCCCTATGACCCCACAATATCCTAGCATTTTTAATCATTTGTTTACATCGTTCCTTTTATTGCTTGTTTTACCTTATTGTTTGCATTAGTCTAGACACAACTACAAACCCAAACAAATTGTGACACTAGCATAAATTGAGATAGATAGACTTAGAACCCAAAACACACCGTCCCATGGATCGACCTCGACTTACCGCCAACTAGTTATTTGTTGAGTATTATAAATGTGTTTTGATTGGGCGTACAACGACAGGGCCACGTCACTTATTCCAGGTAGGGCTTTCCTACTCAGTTATTGTTTACATAGTATTGTTGATGGTTGATTATTGTTGTTGATTCATATCGTATTGGAATTGTTAATTGGTGATTGTTGTTGTATAATGTAGTTGGTTGTGATTATTTGTCTGTGGTTCTTGAGGTGCGTCCTCGGCTGAGTGGAGTCACTTGTGGGAGTGGCTTCACGACCTTGATTCGCCCTCTGTGGAACCCGCTACAAAGCGAATGTGCACATTAAGGAACATGGGTTATCGCTCGGATGAGATGAGCGGGGCTTAGGTGGGAACGGCTGCGGTCCCCCACTGGCGGTGTGGAATACTTGTTGAGATGGGTATTTTGGCAGGACTACACAGTTTAGTGTGTAGTCAGGTGTATGGAGTTATGATGGACATTAAGGAACATGGGTTTTTGTTGCATTGTTTTTGTGTAACTAGTAACTGACCCCGTTTAAATGTTTTGAAAATTGTGGTGATCCATTCGGGGGTGGTGAGCATTTATTGAATAGGTATATGATGAACACGCATGGATAGCTGGGTTGAGTCATCACGAGATGTCTAGAAGTCTTCCGCTCTGTAGTTAAACATTTGTTTACTTTAGTTGGTTTGACATTTTTGGGAAACAGTTGTATTTTGTTTAACAGTTTTGGTATTGGACATGTATCACTTTAAATTTACTTAATAAAGTACGTTTTTTTATTGTCTATTTGATATACATTGCCTCGGGTAACCGAGATGGTAGCATTCCATCCCTAAAGTGGTCCTGGTAGGGTACTTGGAGTGTGGAGGTGTTACAGGTGGTTTGGATGGTGTCTTGTATGTGTATGTATGTCGGTTCTGTGTTGGTGTCGTGGTGGGTCTTGTCATGAGAAGGGAGGCTGTGGGGGCTATTGGGGATGGTTGTGGACCACCATGGCTGGTGGTGGTGGTCCACGGTGGCAGTGGGGCATGGTGGTTGTCGGGGCTAGGCCTGAGTAAGGGTATGAGTCGGGTTTTTAAATAGCTTAAGTCTAGTTTTATTTAACTAATTAATTCGTATTCAATATAATTAGATTAGTTAGTAATTTAATATATTTAATTATTATATTTAGGTGATGGTTTTTATGGAAGATTATTATTAGCCAGATTGCTTACAGAGTATGCTAAAAGGTAGGTTAATCCTTCTCAGTTTCAATATATGTTTGAAAGGTCATGTGAGTCGTATTTTAGCGGTCTTTGCATTATAACATGATATTGGTTAAGATGACTTGATGGGTCGGTAATTGGCATATTGTGTGGTATCTTGCATTTATTGTATTTGTGATGTATATTAGAGGATGTGGCGGTTTACGTTGGTTACTAATTGTTGAGGAGACGTGAGGCGGTTGGGAGACCGTCTCACGCTCGTCGCCTCTTGGAGCTTCCCACTCCAAGAGGGATGTGCACATTAATGACTTGAGTTTGGAGGGACTCGTGTAGTTGAGACACGACGTCTGGCAGGGGATCCGGTTTGCTTCCGGACCCGGTACGTCTGGGCGTATCCCGGTACCTATTTGTGGTTGTCGGTATGTCTGGGCGTGTCCCGACACCGTGATTGTTGTGGGTACGTCTAGACGTGTCTCGATAACGGAGTGGTTGTTGTTTGATAGCATTTCATTCATATTATAGTCATGTTGCATACTCACACACTTTGAGTTGAGTCAGACTTTATTTATTTATTGAAACCGATGTTTTTGTGTCTGTGTAATTGTCACATATTTCCGGGGTGGCCTGTGTCGATCCATATATATATTTCCGATCATATGGGGAGCAGGTTGAGTACAGGTTTTGCTTGTTGATGTGATCGGGATTTGGGCCGCGCCTTGGACTCGGAGTCGAGTAGTGTAGCATAGATGACATAGCCACAGACGAGTTGTATTTCATTTATTCATTAGTTTTGTAGATACCTCATTTCTGCACCTCCCGCGAACCACCCGGTGATGATTGGGCCGCATGTTTGGTATGCGGAACGATTTGTGACAGTTCGTAAGTTTATCGTCAAGTGATTGCTCAAACACTGGTGTCTACCTCTTAATTGTCATCTACGCGCCGATACGGTCGTTTTGACAGTAATTAGGGTACATTTGGAGTCCGGGCCTAAAACCATCTTCATTTTCTGATAACTGCTAAATCCCGAGTTAGAATGTTCTGGAATGTTACGGATATTTCTATTCCATATTTTATAAATCTTTTAATCTTTGGTAAAAAATTTCCCGTAATATTCATACAAAATATTAAGGAAAAAAGATTAATCAGTTATTCCATAAATTAAACAAGGAAATCTTTCTTCCGCAGGAGGAAACCACTTGGGAACAGACGCAGCAGGTGTTGCGCCTCTTCCAAGGGACGCAGTGCATGCTGCGCCTCTTCCCATGTCCTTTTCTGCGTATTTTTTCGTATCTTTTCATATCTTTTCGAGATTCACTTCCAAAGTCTCTCCGAAAACCCTAATGCCTTCACGTGATTAGTATAAATAGGAGCCTTCGCTCCTCATATTTCTCACGCGAGTATCCGCCCTTCTCTTCTCTCTTTTCATTCTAGACCACGTCCTTACTTTTTGGCGTCTACGTGCTTGAACTTTCGACCACGTAAGCTCGGATCCTTCTGAGTACCAGCCTCGTTTTGCATGACCGACCAATTTGACCAACTCCACCATAATCAACTTAATTAATCTTAATCGTTTTCCTCTTACGAGGGCACTTTCGTTACATTCGAGTCAAGCATCACTAAAACATAAACTTAGTTCATCTCGTTTCGTCAAACATGTAAGTCTGAGGGTGTAAATCCTTCTTTTATTGTTATTTACCTTTTGTAATCATTCATGTAAGGTTTATGTCGAAAGTACTTCTAAAACCGATTTGTAAAACCATGTTTAAAACCCTTTTTTACGGATTATAAGGAGACATACGTCGAGAAAGGACGCAACAACTGATGCGCCTCTTCGAAGGGACGCAGCACCTGCTGCACCTCTTCGTGAGGCTGCCGCAGTTACTGCTTCCTTTCTTTTTCCTTTGTCCTCTGTTAGCTTCGTTTCTTTATTTTCTTTCGTGATTGTTTGCTCTTGTTTCGTTCACATAATAATTTAACATATTATTAATCACTATTAGTATATAATTCATCGTTAAATCCCGACTTAAATCCCTTATAATCCCATATTCGCGGGTTTTCGTCATTAAAATCAATCCGGGTTGTGGAAATTCGATTCTTTCATATCGAGTTTCTAGAATTCGATCTTTGGTATATTCCCATCTGTTTGTTCATCATTAGTTCTTCATTAATTCGATATATCTAAACTAATTAGTCCACTCATGTCACTAATCAAACTTTCCTTCATGTAATTAATTCGTTTACATTCGTCTCGTCCATGTTTTTTATTTTATGACTCATTCATATGTAAATAATGTATTAAATCAATTTCATCCGAGTCAAATATCATAATCAATCATTAAATTCACCCACGAACATTAACAAATTGCAGTTCCGGCTTCACAGCCAGAATTCAGCCTTGGAACAGACGCAGCAACTGCTGCGCCTCTTCCAGAGGACGCAGCTCTGCTGCGCCTATTCCAGGTTGATTTCTGTCTCTGAACTTTCGTTCTGCCTTGACATAGTTTATTTAGTCTACGTATTCATCTAATTGTCATTCGCATTATCGTTAATAATCTGTTCGTTTATTTATTCTTTTTCCCAAATTATCCGTTTTAAAGGTATTTTCGACATAAATCATTAATCCGTTGTAATTATTGTAATTCTTATTTATTGTAATTATTGTATTCCTTTTATTATATTTTTTGTATGCCTTCACATGTAATTAAATCTAAATCCCTACTTGGACTCAATTGTATGTTAAATTAATTGTTCACCGACTTAGTTTAATTCTCACATGCTAGGATTAAAACTTGGATGTTGCATTGCATGCATATAATCGACAATATATCAAGTATAGACAATTTTGCCTAATCATTAGTAGAGGCTGCTATCGAGGCGGGCGGGATTAGGTGTTCGATCAAAAGAGCTTCCTAATACGTACCCTCACCCCTTACTCCAGATCTCTGTGAATATCCGTGTTCATTGGCATCCACGAGAGTCATTCTAGACATAGAATCCTAAGGGTAACGAGTTCTTGGTGATCATGTCACTACTTTGTGTCTTGACATGGCACGAGGTATTCGAACGGTTTCCAATTTTCCACAATAAATTGGTGGCGACTCCACAAATGCAAACGCTTGTTTCCCAAGCGCCCCCGTGGCCCATGTCCACAGTTTGGCGACTCCGCTGGGGATAATACACTTACGTGTAGCCAAAAGGGTGAAACTTGAACAAGGTTAGGGAATAGTTTGTACAAGACAATTGTCGGTTTTCATAACTCGGTCTTCCTAAATCGTTTCATTCGGCCTTCCTAGGCCCAACCCAACCCATTCGACCAATCGTCCCGTCTAAACGGTCCTAATTCTTATTTGGGCCTAAGGATGGATAGCTATTGACGTCATCCATAACATGGTACTTACTCTTGTTTGTATTAAGGACTTTCACTACTTGAGGAAATGGACTAGGAATCGGCCTTACTCTTGTTTGGTACGAGCCTCTCCACAGACTTCGAGTTTGATTGTTCGGTATGGCAACCCACCCTTTAAACCAAAACCCTTTTAAATGCACTAAGTATCCCGTTATAATGCCTGTATATATGTTTGCACCTTACGTGATCACCATGTCTAAACGAAACCATGACGATTTTTGTAAAATCAAAATCCCTTTAAAATGTAAATTTCGAAAAAAGCCAATGATTAGCACAAAACCGAGTAAAAACTCTGTCCATTTGTCGAGTCAAAATTCCGGGCCCAAGCCCATTTAAAAACCTCACCTCGAGTCCACTCCTACAACTACATTATAGTTGACTAGGACACACATTTTCAAACTTTCTCATCTTTTCAAAACTCACTCGACACAAGTGGCACACACCCACTTCCCAAGTCAAAACATTTTCTTTCTTAGTAAGTGTGCTAGAAGGGTCGATCATGTTTTGATTCGTCGTCGATCTCTTATCCAGTTTCCAAGATGCCTGAAATAAGCGACGTAAGCACCGACCAACCCCAGAATGGTAATTATCAAATCCTAACCGCGCTAGCTCGCCTCCAAGTCACTCAAGATCAAGTGCACGACCGCCTCGATACAATCGAAGGCCGAATTTATACCGTAGAAAGGAGGTTGCCTCCTCGGGAAAGTGAAGTAGATGATGGCTTTGTTAACACCTTCAGGGAAGAAAACCCTCCCATAGGAATGACTACAGCTGAGAAACGACTCCAATATTTGGAGGAACAATTGATGTATCTCAAAGGGGATGACATTTATAGGGAAAATAACCGTAAGTATGAGGCCGTGAGTTCTAAGTTGCCAACCAACTTCAACATGACGGATATCCCTAGATTAAAGGGGCACGAAAACCCTTTGAATCACATCCGTGCTTTCAAGGACTACATGTCTATCAAAGGCATCAAACCCGAGATGTTCTTAAGGATCTTTCCTTCATCTCTTGACACCATCCCAAAGCAATGGTTCTACTCTCTAGAACATAAGAAGATCGCTACGTGGGAAGATACCGCGATCGAGTTTGCTAAGCAATATGCGGATAATGCTGAAATCCAAGTTAACATGCGCACTTTAGAGGTTCTTACCCAAAATGACAAAGAAGGTTTCACCGACTTCCTAAGTAGGTGGAGGAAGACTAGTACCCAACTAGTTGAACGCCCAGCCGAAGCTACCCTTGTGGAGAAGTTCGTGGACAACCTAAAACCCATCTATGCGAGTCATTTGAGGTACCAAAACATCAAAAATTTCAAAGATTTAACTGTACTAGAACAAGGATCAAAGCTGACATCCGTAAAGGGCTCTTGTCCAAAACAGTAGGCCGAGGATATCAAGGCTCACCAAGTCGTTCTTACGGCTCCACTAGCAAGACCGATGAAGTTAACCTCCTCGAGCCATCTAAGAAGAGTACCCCACCGAGGAAATTTACAAATCTTGGGGACACTTACTCCAATGCTCTAAAAAGGTTGATGAAACAAGGCAAACTCCAAACCATAGGTCCTACGCTCGAACAAGAAAAGAAATCCAAGTTCTGGGACGAGAATTCATATTGAGAATATCATAGGGGTAAGGGATATGACACAGCAAAATGCTACAAATTGAAAAATGTGCTTCAAGACATGATTGAGGATGGTCAACTACCAATACCGCCGGGAGGTAAGCCCAACAACACTCAGAATCCTCTTAGAATTATAGTGATCACAAGTGAAGAATCTACCTTAGATTGTTCACACCTCATTTCTCCAGTCGAAGATGAGATCCACGCGATCGAGAATGAAGGGTTCTACTCTACCATTTCCCCTACCATTACCGACTTCATCGCATGGGCAAGAAGTATGGATAGACAAGTTTCGGAATTGGAAAATGTGGTGACAACTTTACATGACCCCAATGCAACACCTAAAGAACACGCGCCACTAATTTTCTCCCAAAATGCTACTATGCCGAAAGTAGTCACCGTGGTTTATAAACTAATCGACCAAATTACACAATTAAAGGACGAGATCATGAGAATGAGGGAACTAGCTACAGTCAATGGAGTATGGGCCGATGATGATGAAGACGAGTATCTCATTGAACACTCCCTAGTCAAGGAAATAGTCCAAAATGGTGAAGACCAAGATGTAGACCACCTAACTCGTTCGGGGCGTCCATATCAAAATACTACTCAAAATGGTCCAACCAACGTTATCATACCAAATGATAATGAAGATGACTCTACTGACCATTTGCTAAAGCAATTACAGAAGACAAAGGCTGATCTTTTAGACGGGCAACTAGTAGCAAGCTCATTCCCACATCGCTAAGCTATACTGCAAGCTTTGGCCAAACAAAATGTGGCACATAACTCCACACCCGACGATGTAGTCAACTTGGTCATCCAAGAATCACCGAAGCTAAGTAATCCTATTACTTTCTCAGATGAAGATTTGCCGCCCTTGGCGCTAGTCACAACTTGGCTCTTTACATCACTGTCGTTTGCTTAAAGAAGAATGTGCCAATGACATTGGTAGATGATGGTGTTGGAATATGTGTCCTCCGACAATAATACGATCACAACTGTCGATCATGATGATCACATGTGTAAGTCTCATTTTAAAGAATAAAATTGGGAAGTAATATTTTACTGTCAACTGGTCCACACATATCGGTAATGATTGGCTGACTAGAGTTTGACATTACTGTCGTGCGACAGTGGTGATCAATTGATCCTCTTAGGTCATACCTAAAGGGTAACACTCTTAATTGATTATTTAATTGATCGTATGACGATACGGGTCAATTAAATTACTTAAAATTGACGGACGATTTTGGAAGTAATATTTACGTATCTCATTATAATTTGATTAAGTAAGATACGGTCTAAGTGATCGAATTGTTTTATTACTTAGATGAAATTATTGTTTAAAGAAACAATTGCATTTGAATGAATTATTTATTATAAATACAAGATGTTGTGATTCATAATTGGTAAATTATTTTGGTACGAGTAATTATGAATTACTAAGTCGATTTTGTACATGAAGTATTTTTATTAATGCGTTGATTTTTAATATGTTAAAAATGCATAACAATTTTACATGACTTGTGACATGTGACAAATTGACAAAGATAAAATGGAATCCATTTTATCTTAAATGGACCGAAGTATGGGGTGATTTAGGATAAATATTGTGTTGATTAATTAAGTGGAAAACATAATCATTTTACCTAAACCTAGCCATGCATACCTAGTTACTCTTGTGAAGAACACCTTGCTCATGCATTGGCCATCACCACCCCTCCCCCTACCCGGTTTTGTCATAGAGAAAAGCCATGGGTTTTTCTCTATAATTTACCTTATACACTACTTCAAAATTAGTGTAATACATTCATTCATTCATACATCTAAAAATATAGAGTTTCTTAGAGAGACAAAAATTACTTCCTCTTTTCTCTTCTCTTAACCGAAAATTAAGAGACCAAAATAAATATTTAGCGTCAATTTTATTTAAATTAATATTGTTCTAGTATTGATAATATTAATTTTATTAAGAGGTTATCTTGGGTATTATTCCTTGGGAGGGATTCTATACTTGAATCCTTTGTTCATCCATTTTAGGAAGCTAAAGAACAAGTGAGTAGGAGACCTCATTTGTGCCCATTTATCCAATTTCTCATTGTAAGAATGATGATTTCTTCTTTATCCTTATTAATGTTTGCATGCATAAGATCAATATTTAATTTTATGACTAAATTAATTCATCACATATATGAATATGTACAGTAATGAGATATAGATTTATAACAGATGGCTCTGCGGTCAACGTCATACCCTTGAAAACATCATACAAACTAGGCATGAAAGAGTCGGATTGGACCTCTACCAATCAAGGTGTTCGCGCATATGATGGTACACGACAAGAGGTAGTAGGACTCGTTAACCTAACCATAGCCACAGGGCAAATTGAGCGAAAGGTTAACTTCCAAATAGTGGACATTGAAGCTTCCTTCAACATACTTCTGGGAAGACCTTGGATTCACGCTTCCAAAGCGGTAACATCCACCCTTCACCAAAAGATCAAAATCTCACTAAATGGCAAAGTGGGGATGATCACTTCGTCACCCATCAAAGCAATAATCGAAAAGAAGTCAAATAATCAAGTCCTTGCGGATCCAGTATATGAACTTACTTGGGGGCGCTTTCAAAGCATAGGTGTCATAGAAAGTGAGTTGACACCCCTATACTACGATCCCTACTCCAAGTTGGTGGTCAACCACATACTCAAATCCCAGGGATACTTCCCGGGAATGCCTTTGAACCCTGCCCGAAGAAACACCTTCGCACCCTACAAGGAAGGCAACTAAAAAAGAATACCACTTGGACTAGGATACAAACCCACTAAAGAGGAAGTTCTCGAGATGCTCGCTCAAGTTCAAAGCCGTAAGCACGTAGGAGTCCAAATGCGACCATATCTCCCTACCCTAAATGGATACTTCGTTAGGGAAGGAAGCCAAGAACTCTTTCACGGATTTCCGAACCTTGGCACTACCTCGGAAGAAAGCTAGCCGAAATCGAGATCTTTCACGATTGCTACTTCATTCCTCCAGAAATAGTTCCTACCGTCAAGGCTCGTCAAGCACCTTCCTTAGACGAACAAGCTGTTAGTCTACTATTTGGAGAAGATCGATTTGTTAGAGCCGCGCATGATGAGATCATTACCATGATACTTCAAGACGATCACTTCAACCCTACCTCGTTAATCACAGAAACAAACGCGAAACAGCAGAATGGACGGAGAAAATCAATCAAGTGGACCAACAATCAAGGAAGGCTCTTCAAGCTCACCACTGGAGAAGGAGAGATGTTCAAGGGAGAACCAGAAGACGATGAATTCGAGTCAGAGTCAGAGTCGGAGTCTAAAAAAGTTACTAGGAAGTCTCCTCCAGTCGTCGTGCCCACTCCCTTTGTTTCTCCTAGCTTAGCCTCAAATAGTAGCGGTAGTTCGGGAAATGTCCTAACAACTGTCCCTTTACCGCCGCTGACCACTGATCAAATGGCTTCTTTGTTTCAACTTTTCTCAAACTTTAATATGAATAAATCAGGTTCTGCTTACTCTTTTTGTTATCTTGAATGCAATTCTGTTTACGATGATACTGAGGATGACCCAAATCCAGACTCAATTGAGATACCTCCCTACATAGCCAAGGAAATACTACAAGAGGGGGAAGGGGGACCAGTAATAGAGAACACCGAACCCATCAATGTAGGAAATGAACTAGAACCCCAAGAACTTAGGATAGGGACTACCTTGAGCTCTGCCGAAAGGGCTAGTTTCATAGACCTCCTAAACGAATTCAAAGATGTTTTCGCTTGGTCCTACAAAGACATGCCAGGGATTGACAGGGATATCGCCGAACATAAAATATCAATTAAGCCAAGTTTCAAGCCCGTGAAACAGAAGCTTCGTCGAACGAGGATAGAATGGGCTCTCAAGATTAAGGAAGAAGTCGATAAGCATTTCAAAGCCGGGTTCATCAAAGTTTCCGAGTACTCTGACTGGGTAGCCAACATAGTACCCGTAACCAAAAAGGATGGGAGAATCCGTGTTTGTGTTGATTTTAGAGACTTAAAAAAAGCAAGTCCTAAAGATGACTTTCCTCTACTACATATCGACATATTGGTGGACAATAACGCAGATCACGCGTTACTATCCTTTATGGATGGGTACGCGAGATACAACCAAATCAAGATGGCCATAGAAGACATGCATAGGACCGCCTTTGTCACACAATGGGGAACCTACTGCTCTACGGTCATGCCGTTTGGGTTAATCAACGCCGGAGCACATATATCAACGCACTGCAACTACACTCCTACATGGCATGATGCATAAAGAAGTTGAGGTATACGTAGACGACATGATTGTCAAGTCTAAGGATAGAGAGGGGCATATTGCGAACCTTCGCAAATTCTTCTCACGGTTACGAAAGTACAACATGAGGCTCAATCCTCAGAAGTGCACATTCGGAGTAACATCTGGCAAACTCCTGGGATACGTCGTTAGCCAACGAGGTATAGAAATAGACCCTTCTAAGATCAAAGCTCTGATCGAAATGCCACAACCTCAAACGGAAAAAGAAGTCAGAGGATTCCTGGGAAAAGTGCAATATATAAGTCGATTCATATCGAAACTCACCATGATCTGTGAACCTATCTTCAAAAAGCTGAAGAAAATGAATCACACCATGTGGGAAGATGACTGTCAAAAGGCATTCGACCGAATCAAGGAGATATTAGCTAAACCACTAGTGCTCATGCCACCTCAACGAGATCAACCTCTTGGTTTATATCTCACGGTAATCGAAACAGCCATAGGCGCCATGCTAGCTTAAACTGTAGGAAAGGAAGAAAGGGCTATCTACTACCTTAGTAAGAAGTTCATGGAGTACGAGTGCAAATATTCACAACTCGAAAAGACATGCCTCGCTCTTGAGTGGGCAACGAAGAAGCTACGTCATTACGTGCTTAGCTACTCCATCAAAATATACTCCAAAATGGACCCTGTCAAATACCTCTTCGAGAAACCCGTCCTCAACGGACGCCTAGCAAGATGGACCTTGATGCTCTCAGAGTTCGATCTCAAATATGTGCCTCTGAAAGTCATAAAAAGGCGCGCCGTTGCCGAATTATTTGCAGAAAATCCCATCAATGATGCACAAACAATAGATACTTGGTCATTTCCAGACGAGCATATATTCCAAACCGATGTAGACTCCTGGGACCTTTACTTTGATGGAGCATCAAACTTAAGAGGATTTGGAATAGGTGTGTTGCTCATTTCTCCTGAAGGCGAGCATACACCGATCTCTGTCAAACTCGACTTCGAGGTGACAAACAATGCTGCAGAATACGAAGCTTTTCTCGTTGGACTACAAGCGGCAGTGAGCTTAGGCATTAAATACCTCCGAGTGCATGGGGATTCGTCCCTGATCATCAATCAAGTTATGGGATCTTGGATAATCCGAAGCGAAAGCCTAGCGCCTTATCAAGCCAGAATAGACCAAGTTGCCCAATTCTTTGAGCACGTGACCTATCTACACCTACCTCGGAAAGAAAATCAATTTGAAGATGCTCTTGTAAAACTTGCATCTTTGATTAATATGCCAGATGACATGGTGGAAATGCCTTTATGCATCGAACGACGATCAGAGCTAGCTTATGTCCACCAAATCACCGATGAAGAGGAAATCACAGAGGAACCTTGGTTCCAAGCAATCCTAAATTTCAAGATCAACGGTACCTATCCACCAGATATTGACAAAATGGGACAACGTGCTATACGCCTACTAGCTTCCCAATATGTTCTCATGCAAGGAGAGTTATACAAAAGAATACCTCTCGGTGTAATCCTACATTGCCTTCATCATTCATAGGCGCGAAAAGTGATGGAAGAGTTCCATGATGGAGAATGCGGTCCTCACATGAGTGGGCCCATGATGGCAAAAAAAATCACATGTTTGGGGTATTATTGGACCACAATGGAATCCGATTGCATCAAATACGTAAGACATTGCCACAACTGCCAAATCTTCGGGAATGTACAGCATGTCCCTCCTTCATTGCTCTATACGATGACATCTCCTTGGCCATTTTCTGCCTGGGGAATTGACATAATCGGGAAGATAACTCCAGCCGAACAGGAGGTCACTGTTTCATCCTAGTGGCAATTGACTATTTCACCAAATGGGTAGAAGCGGCTTCCTACACTAGTCTCACGGCTAAAAATGTAGCAAAGTTCATACAAAACAACATCATCTGTCGATACGGTTGCCCACATGAGATCATTAGTGATAATGGATCGCATTTCTAAGCTGAGACTGAGCAATTTCTAGCCAAGTACAAAATTAGGCATCACCACTCTTCGCCATATAGACCACAAACTAATGGCGCGGTAGAGGCGGCAAACAAGAACGTTGTCACAATTCTCAAGAAAATGATTGACAACTATCGAGATTGGCCAAGCAAGATACCCTTTGCTTTGTGGGGATATCGTACATCTGTTAGGATGCCCACTGGGGCCACCCCTTTCTATTTGACCTACGGCATGGAAGCTGTACAACAAGTCGAGCTAGAAATACCATCATTGCGTATCTTACTCGAAAGTCAAATCCCGGAAGCCGATTGGAAGAGGGATAGATATGAAGAACTCATCCTCCTTGATGAACGTAGGCTACGCGCATTACATAATGTTCAAACATATCAGGCACGTATCAAATGAGTCTTCAATAAAAGGGTCAAGCCAAGGAATATAAAGGAAGGAGACTTAGTACTCAAGTCGATTAGAGCTCTTTTACCCATCGACCCACGAGGAAAATTCAAACCTAATTGGGCTGGGCCATTTCTAGTCAAGTCCATACTTCCAGGGGGTGCGGTTAGAATCACAGACCTGGATGGGAATGAATTTGCCAACCCAACAAACCTTGACCAACTAAAACGCGCCTCGCGTAACCTCATGTGTCGCTCTTGTGGCACTAAATAAACGGCCCCTGGCCAAGCTGAAATAAGCTAATGTCACCTTGCTCTTGCATTTTGACAATCTCTCATCCTCATATTATCAAATAAACTAGATTGAAACTTAAGAGTAAGTAAAAAGCTCATGCTTATCTTCTACGTTCATTACAAGCTCTTGCTTAGAACAATTATTCCTTTACATTTACTCGAACTACGCACAAGGGTTTGATTTCATTTTTTAATGAATACGTAGGCAATCCTTCGCAGGATACAACCCATTAATTTTAAAATGTAAATAGAAGGACATTTGCAGTTGCATTTGGAATTCGACGAGAATAATAAATAGAAAATCACAACGGTTTCGTAACCAATTAACCTCCTTTATTTCATTCATTTTCTAATAATAATAATAGTACGTTACAAAATAATAATGCTAAAAAAAAAAAATAGGCTAGGATTCTAAAAACCCCACCTTCTTATTACAATAATAAATAGAAAATCACAACGGTTTCGTAACCAATTAACCTCCTTTATTTCATTCATTTTCTAATAATAATAATAGTACGTTACATAATAATAATGCTAAACAAAAAATAAAATAGGCTACTATTCTAAAAACCCCACCTTCTTATTACAATAATAATAATAATAATAATAATAATAAATAATAAAGACTTGGGCTATTCCTCCATTTTCCCTTTGCCCTTGTCATTTTTGTCATATTTCTTGTCCCGACCTCGAGCCGGACGCTCTAGCGCCACTTCGGACCTAATCACCAACGGTCTTTCTCGGGGTCTAGACTTCCCATTCTTGTCAATCACTTTGTCCACGGCAGGAGAGGTCTTCGGTTTCTTCGAAGAATGAACAACTCGAAACCCGGCTTCTTCCTCTCCCTCAGTCAGATGCTTCTCTTTCTCCTTTTCCACCTCGCGCACCTTGTAGTCAACGGGCTCACGCTTCCTCAATCTCTCACGCTCCTCCGGAGTAGTAGCTTTCCTCCACCGTAGATAGGAATCCGACACCCACAAGGCACTAACAGAAGAGTTCAAGAACCATACGTTTCTTTGAGCCCATTTAATGGCCCACTCCCTTCGACTCTCAGTAGTAAGCGCCACGGCAGTCTGCGGGACTGTGTCAAGCTTTGGGATTGTCTGCTTTAGTGACAGATGCATACCATGAATTCCAAGCCTGGAATGCGCACAAATCGGGTAGGATCCAAGGAAGATACTCTAGTGACAGATTTTAGATGCCACCATGGTACAATCCATCTAATCAAGGGGCCATCATCACTCTTCAATTTGTTTTCCCAATAATTTCAGACTCGAGTGAAGTCCACCATGTAGAGCCTAGTCCTCATAGCAATTGAGCGAGCATGACAGGCAGGAACATTAACTGGGGGCTCGATCAATCGAAGACGATCCATAAGCCAAACCTACCAAAAAGCAGGTGTTAAAAAAAACGAAAAAAATGAAAAACGAAAAACGAAAAAAAAAAAAAAAAGAAAAAAAGAAAAAAAAAGGAAGAAATTCTTTATTATTTTACCTGCAAAATAATGGGACTTCCCAAATAAGGTAGGTCACGATTGGCTTTCCTGTTATCCAAACCCAATAGGATCTCTCCTAAACATAAACAGGCTGGGCTCCTGCACAGTTCCATTTGCTCAACTAGGCTCAGGAAATGGGGATCACCTCTCAAATCCTCATCAACATGCCCTTGAAGGACATATACATGCAACAAGCAAAATCCGAATGCCCTTCCCCTAGCAACATAATAGATGGTGGGGTCGGCCTTGTTAATGAATCGGTCAATAAAGTCCAACATTCGCACTCCTTTCGAGGTCACTAGACGGTCCACCTCAATTCTTGTCAACCCATGCAAGTCTCTAAATTTGTTCTTAAACCCTTGTGAAGTAGAACGAATAGCAGGCAAGTGTTCTGGATCCCACCCACCGATCGCAGCAATTTCTTCAGGAAATGGACAAATGTCACCTCCGGGGAAAGCAAAAACGTGATAATTCGGGTCCCAATAATCAAGACAAGCATCTAGGAATGGTTTGACCACCTTGATAAGCTTCAAAATCAATAATGATCCAAGATTATAGGCACCCATGTCATACTTCTCCACACTGGAAAACTCATTGGTCCACTCTTTTAGACGAATCTCTAAAGTATTCATGATGAAGGATTATTTTGAGAGTTTTATGTAATAAGACGAAGGAAGAGACGGAAGAATTGTGTGAATAAAACCTCTATCGACGTTTCTATTTATACTAAAATCTGTTTCCTAAAATCCGCCAGGACGGATACAGGGAACAGGCGCGACCTGCTGCGCCTCTTCAAAGGGACGCAGCTCCTGCTGCGCCTCTTCCTCAGCAACGTCTTTGTGATTTTCCGCGTTGGATCTTTCCTAAATTCCTTAGCGAATAATTTCCTATTCCTATGTGTTATTATTTTGGTAAATACGTCAAAAGTTACCATAATTCGTGTTTCCTAATCCAACGGGCACGCATTTCGAGGCAATATCGGCATTTTCGTCATTTTAGCACACTTATATATTTCTTTCTATTTTCCTTTTCCGGGGAATCATTTCTCCAATTTTATGTAATTTATTTCAAACTTATATATTTCTTTTTATTTTTCTCTTTTGGAGAATCATTCCACTCCTGTCCTGCATTACATTTCTAACTTATAGGTTTCTATTTTTTCATTTTTTTCGGGGGTAACCCTCCCTACCGTCCGGTCATTTCCGGCAATTTTTTTGCATTTTTGCGTTTTTGCATTTTTGCACTTTTGCACTTTTGAGTCATTCGTTTCGCGCAAAATTAGGCCATATATACAAAGTATGTTTTATGTGAATTTCTATGTAAATTCGGCAGCATGATGGAATAAACCGTCATCTACCAAACCTGTTCAAACCTAACCTGCAGGTACAAACAACGCAACCCAGCAGCAAAGGCACTCAGGCCATCGTATATACAACCAAAAGAGGGATATGTACAACAAACTGGGGGCTCGATCCCCAAGCAAAATCCAAAATGTCCAAAATGTGGATCCTAAAATGTACAAATGTGCGAGATACAGCCAACAACAAACAAAACAAACAAACAACAAAAAAAAATATTGCCGGTCGCCGCCTAACTCCGCAACTCCCTCCTCGAGAGCAGCGACCTCGGCGTCGCGAACCTCGAGCTCCCTCAACAGGCGAGCCGGCTCCTCCCGAGACTGAGCCCGCTCTCGCTCCAGCTCGCGCTCCCTCTGCAAGCGCAACGATTGGCTCATGTCAATCATTTCAAGCAATCATAGAAAAGTTAGAAAGTTCAAAACTGAAATAGAAGAAAGGTTCATACCTGAAGACCTCAACCGCCGACAAGTGCCTCGACGGCAGTAGCTCGCAGCCGGTTGGCTACCCTCCATAACGCCACAAACCGAGACGGCGCAACCTGGATTTTCAAATAAGAAGTTCTCAATAATTGGATAAGTTCAATCAGATGTGTTCTTACACAAAAATCATACAAATTAGAGGCTCACCCTCCGAATCAGATGCTGCCAATCGTCCAAGCAAGCATCCGTCATAGCCACGTCAAAGTCACGCAGCTCGGAGATCGTCGTCCTCCCGGTCGCGTCAGTGTACTCGAGTGTCTCGGGGTACTCTGGGGGCTCGATGCCCGCCGCCTCAACCTCCTACAAAGACAAAGGATTGCCATTAAATCGATGATCATTCATCATACTTTCTAAATGGTCATAAGGAGAGTAAATGCTCACAACAACCGGCCAGTACGCCAACCTCCAGTAGAGGAACGCCGAGTAGTCCTCACCAGGAAGAAGGAGGGCGTCACCACCATTGCCTGCCAAGTCACCCTCCACCTCAGCCTCAGAAGGCTCCCTCAACATCGTCCTAGGAGGATCGATGGGAACCGTCAAGACATCCCAAGAGCACTGACGAGCCAAGCGCTCGCCCAAATACCACACGGGACCCATCGACGTCCTCAACAGTGTTGAACCATATAGCTTATATGTGTATGTTTTGATGATGTCAAGGTGCTTTACTTTTTATATACTTGTTGCGTATAATCGTTTGTCAAGTGTTTTAGAATTAACCTATTACGAGCAACAAAGAAGATTACGACAATTGCATGTAAAGTTCAAGCCCTTATTCAAAGATCGAACGATTCAAGATTCATTCAAGAAGTATGTGAAGACGGAGTTCGTCTAAAGATTAATCAAGCTCGGACGATGACGTAGCCTATACTCGAAGATCTCCTTGAAGATTAGAATAGTATAGGTAATTATCTCGTAATGATAATAAAGAATGAGTTTCTTGATTTGGTAAAGTTATAGCTTTGCAGCTATAACATTACTAGTAAAAGAGCTCAATGTTATAGCTCCCCTACTATAACATTGAGATGCTGAGTTTTTACACACAACTTTTAATTGTTTCGAAAATTGTTTTATAATTGTTTAAAGTTTATTTTTAATGTTTTTAATGAAAGTATTTATATTATGCCCGGTTTAGTGAGGAGTCCGGCTTTGTATTGAACGTTAATTAGTAGTCATGTTGGATCAACTTATGAGTTGGACTTTGCTACTAATTAGGGTTTCTATATAGCCTCTCTTAAAACCTAAATTCTAATCATATGTTAAGGTTAGGGTTTGCACGAGTCACGAGGCACATGAGCCGTGACATCTCGTGTTACCTAGGGTATATTAGGTAAAGATTTTATTCTATAACAATATCTTTCCATATCTTATATATCTTACTTAATATATTTGTTTATGATAAAAGATATTCTTGTTTTAGGAAATTTTATCATAATCTTAGAATTTATAGTAAAGATAATATTTGAATAGATTATATTCTATCTTTTGGAATATTCGTTATTATCTTTTAAGAGTTTTAGGAAAGAGATAATAAGAAGATATGATTTGCTTTTTATCTTATTATTTCGGCTATTAGGGTTTATACTAAACCGTGTAGCCTACTCCTTCCTTCCCTATAAATACTTTGTTATTTACAACATCTAAAATAGAGACCTTAAGCATAAAAATTGATTTAATCTTTACAAAGTAAACCGTGTGTTTTCAAAGAAAAACCGTTTTGTTATTTTGAAAGGTCGTGTGTTTTAAAACTCGCATACTTGTTCTTAATTTATCGTTATAAGATAGTAGTGCTTAGTTAATTTCTTAACTTGTTCATTAACGTGAACCTTTGTTAGAATCATTAGTTCTTTCTTATTAGCGTAAGTTAGACACTCGAGTATTTAACGGTACTCATTGAGTTACAGCTAGAGTTAGTTGTACGAGTTGGGTTAGTAAATTTGTAATCCGTAGAAAGGTACTAAATTTATTAATCGAGAATAGTGGACGTAGGTTTCGACTTGTGAAACTGAACCACTTCAAAAACCGTGTGTCTCTTCGTTCTTTCGCTTGCTTCGTTTATTTCGTTTACTTCCATTAGTTGATTAGTTAAAGTTTAATCAATAAACTTTAAATAATTAATTACACACACATAATCGAAATAGCTTTCAAAAGTTTCACATCCACAATTCACCCCCCCCCCCCCCCTCTTGAGTATTTTTGATTAATAGACTCTTCAATTGGTATCAGAGCCTCGTGCTCTTGATTGCCTAACCGCAAAGAGGCTGATCTATCTTGTTTTTCATTTATCTTATCGTTTTATATTCCGCTGCCTATCACGTGATAAATGGATTCCAAATATCTCAAGTGTCCCGTCTTTGATGGGAAGAATTACGGATTGTGGAAAAACATGATGACTCACTATGTGAAAGGGCACGATTGGGAGTGCTGGAGGATTATTCAAAACGGACCGCACAAAATTCTTGTGGCATCCGAGGAAGACACTACCTATGAAAAGAAAGAAGAGTACTATGTCGAGGCCGACTGCAAGAAGGCCGAGAAAAACTCCAAAGCAATAAGTCTTCTGCAAAACGGAATGACTTCTACTGAGTTTGATCGGTTCTCTTCATATACCACGGCCAATGAGATATGGGATGAGCTCGAATTAGCTTATGAAGGTACTTCCATTGTTAGGAAGCACCGAATATATTTGCTTATGCAAAAATATGAGCTATTCATTATGGAGCATAATGAGTCCTTAGATATTATGTATGCAAGGTTTTCAAGCATCATAAACGAACTGAAAAACCTAGGTAGGAAATTCAGTACTGAGGACATTGCTAGAAAGGTTCTTAGGAGCCTTACTAAGAAGTGGCGTGCTAAGGTCACTGCAATGAAGGAATCACGAGATCTTGAAAACATTTCCTATCAAGAACTCATTGGTGCTCTTATGGCCCATGAAATTACTCTTAACAAAGATGACGCTGAACCAAGTCGCAATAAGAGTATGGCCTTAAAAAGTGAAGAAGTTGACTCTGAGATAGAGGATGAAACTGTTTTGTTTGCTCGCCGTTTTAAAAATAGGATATTTCGAAACAAACAAACAAAATCATCCTACAACAACAACAGCAAAACGTCCAATAAGAAGGTTACTGATTCAAAGTCGTCTTTCGCAAATAGAGGATGCTTCAAGTGTGGAGAATCTGGTCATATGATCAAAGATTTTCAAACATGGGAGAAGATAAAGGAAAAGACGAAGCGTGAGAAGACAAAGAGAGAATTCAAGCAAGTTATGATGTCTTCTTGTTAGGGAGACCTTGACTCAGAAGATGACGAGGAATCTGAAGACGAGGAAGTAGCAAACCTTTGTCTCAGTAGTGTTAATCTTGACCTAATCTCCGACAGTGATGATGAAAGCACAATTTCTCACTCAAACTATTGCTTTCTTGGAGAATCAGACGAAGATGACGATGAAGAGGAAGAAGTGAAAGAAAACAATCAATGGTATCTTGACAGTGGATGTTCAAGACACATGACCGGAGATAAGAATCTATTTCTTTCACTCAAGCCCTTCAACGGAGGAAAAGTGACGTTTGGGGACAACAAAAAAGGGAAAAGTAATCGGCGTTGGCAAAATTGGAATCTCTAAGTCTCACGCGATCAGTGATGCTTATCTCGTGGATGGTCTAAAACATAACTTGCTAAGCATATCTCAACTATGTGAAAAAGGTAACAAAGTAGTTTTTCATACTGACAGTTGTCGCATTATTATTGAAGGAACTAGCAATGTTATTCTTGAAGGCCACAGAAAAAGGAATGTTTATACGGTAGATTTAAATGCAGTGCCTACTAACTCTTTCTCATGCATGAAAGTTACTCTTGATGATCCTTGTTTATGGCATAAAATGTTTGGTCACATTAGCCCACTAACCTTGAACAAGCTCAAGAAGTGGGACTTGGTGGAAGGGTTACCCAAGATCAAGTTCGACCAAGAAAAGATGTGTGACACGTGTGCTAGGTGCAAATAAGTCAGATCATCGTTCAAACCAAAAAGAGTAGTGAGCAAAAATCAACCCTTGGAATTAGTACACATGGATTTATGTGGACCAATGAAGGTAACGGGTAGAGGAAGATCCAGGTACGTCTTCGCTCTTGTAGACGACTACTCAAGGTATGTATGGCCTATCTTTCTTCATTCAAAAGACGAAACTTTTGATGAATTTGATTGTCTTATGAAACGTGTTCAAAACAAATATAAGACTAATCTTGTATCTATTCGTACAGATCATGGCACCGAATTTGATAATCAAACTTTTATAGAATATTGTAGAGTTAATGGTGTAGGGCACAACTTTTCTGCACCAAGAACTCCTCAACAAAATGGTGTAGTTGAACGTATGAATAGGACTTTAGAAGATATGGCACGTACAATGCTCTTGTGTAGTGGTTTACCTCGTAACTTTTGGGCTGAAGCTATTAGTCCTTCTTGCTACATCCATAATCGTGCTATGATCCGACCTATTCTTAAGAAAACCCCCTACGAACTCCTTAGAGGTCGAAAACCTAATATCTCCCATCTTCATTGCTTTGGGAGCAAGTGCTTTGTGCATAATAACGGTAAAAACCGATTAAGCAAATTCGACCCTAGGAGTGATGAGGCGATTTTCATAGGATATTTAGATCATAGCAAGGCTTACAAAGTCTTCAATAAAAGAACTCTTTGTATTGAAGAAAGTGTCCACGTTATTTTTGATGAAGATAACGTGTTCGATAAGCCTTTACAAGATGAGGAAGAAGACTTGGATGAACCCGACTTTCGTCTTTCAAGAGACGATCCCCCGGAATTGGAATTGGAGGACAATGAGATTGAGGGAACGAATGATGAACTTGATCGTTCCTCAAAAGATAAAAAGGAGAAAAACAAAGGTGTAGTTGATGATACTCTAACTTTGACTAAAGACAAGAACTCCCAGACCAATGTTATAGATGATGTTACTATAACATTAAATCCAAATCAAGGTGTAGAGTTCGAGGTTATAATCGGCTCAAATACAACACTTGGATTGGATTCAGGGGGAACTTCCTCTAATTCCGAACCAAATGAAGTCGGGTCAATCTCAAATAACGATGAAGAACCAAGCACTTCAACAAAATGGAAATACAAGAACTCACACCCCATGGACAATATTCTTGGAAATATTAAGAAGGGTGTTCAAACAAGACGTTCCTTAAACAACTTCTGTTCCTTCTACTCTTTTCTATCCATGATCGAACCAAAGAATATCGATGAATCTCTCGCTGAATCAGATTCAATTATAGCTATGCAAGAAGAGCTTCAATAGTTCGAAAGAAACAAGGTTTGGCATTTAGTTCCTAGACCAAAAGATCGTTCGGTCATTGGAACTAGGTGGGTCTTCAGGAACAAATTAGATGATGCCGGAGTCATTGTCAGAAACAAAGCAAGATTAGTGGTCCAAGGGTATAATCAACAAGAAGGAATAGATTATGAAGAGACTTTCGCACATGTTGCTCGTCTTGAAGCTATTAGACTTCTGATAGCATTCGCCGCACATAAGGGAATGAAGCTCTTCCAGATGGATGTCAAGACGACATTTTTAAACAGTTATTTACAAGAGGAAGTTTTCGTTGAACAGCCCCCTGGTTTTAAGAATATCAAATTCGAGGATCACATATTCAGATTAGATAAAGCCCTATACGGATTGAAGCAAGCACCTAGGGCTTGGTACGATCGATTATCTAAGTTTCTACTTGACAGTGGATTCAGTAGAGGATCCGTCGACAGAACCCTATTTCTAAAAACTGAGGGTTCTGACCTTTTGGTTGTTCAAATATACGTCGATGATATCATCTTTGGATCGACTAACCGAAGCTTATGCAAATATTTTTCTGAGTTGATGACTTCCGAGTTCGAGATGAGTCTGATGGGAGAATTAAAATTCTTCTTAGGACTGCAAATACAACAAACTGAGGAAGGCATTAAAATCCATCAACAGAAATACATCAAGGAGTTGATTCGAAAATTCGGAATGGAAAATTCACATGCTATGCCTACTCCAATGGTCGAGAACAAGAAATTGACATTGGATGAAAACGGTAAATCAGTTGATGAAACTACTTACCGTGGGATGATTGGGTCACCGTTATATTTGACCGCAAGTAGACCCCATATTATGTTTAGCGTATGCGTTTGTGCGAGATATCAATCATCTCCCAAAGAATCGCATATGACGGCCGTAAAACGAATTTTACGTTACTTGATCGGAACGGCCAACTTATACCTATGGTATCCAATGGAGTGCAATTTTGATCTAGTCGGTTATTCTGATGCCGACTACGCAGGATGTTCTCCAGACAGAAAAAGTAGGTCGGGTGTCGCCACATTTGTCGGACCGTGTATTATTACGTGGGGTTCGAAGAAACAAAATTCGGTTGCTCTCTCAATTGCTGAAGCCGAATATATTGCTGCAGGACTGGTATGTACTCAACTTTTATGGTTTAAGCAACAATTACGTGATTATGGTGTTGACGTAAGATGTATTCCTATTTTATGTGATAATACTAGTGCGATAATAATTTCTAAAAATCCCGCACAAATTCACGTACCAAACATATTGAGATTAGATACCATTTTATACGAGACCATGTTGAGAAGGGAAATATAAAACTTGAATTTTGTAGTACTGAAAAACAATGAGCAGACATTTTGACAAAATCGTTAGCTAGAGAACGTTTTGAAACTTTACGGTTGGAAATTGGTTTAATCAGTGGTACCTAAGTTTCTATATATGTTCAATTTCCTTATGACTGACTAGTTAAGTTGAGATTGTATGACTGTGTTCGTATATTGCGTTGCATGAATAATTTCGTTTGTAGAAATATTTTTATCATAAAATTCTATTTGTATTTTAGAATTTAATTATTATGCAAACTTATTCCTTTTCACAATAAACAAACACACCAAATCCTTTATTTTTTTTCAATTCACAAAAATCCTTCCTAATTGCTCTCTTGGTACACGGCTCACACTTCCTATACAAACTAAATTTCCTTATTCTTATCCTTTACCATAATAAATCTATCCCTTAAATTCCTATACCTACCATAATTCCTATTCCTAATTAAACACTTACTATAATACATCTCCACTTGTTAACCATATACCTAGCCTACACCTATTTCTACCCCTCTTGCGTGTTACCCGTCCAACCCATGCAAAAAATACCCGATCTTCAACCCGTCACCACCAAAACCGCCCCTTTCATAACCAAACATCACCACTACCACCACATGATCCTCATTCCATTAATTGTCCTTTACCACAACCAAACCAAAATACGCCCCTGTTTCGTGGTCGGGACGAGTCGGTGTCCGAAGGTAAAAGACGCCGTCTTTTCAAAGGAAAAAATAAGGTAGCTGTCGATGAAAGTGAAGCTTTGGAGGAACCCGAGCTTATAGTTCGGAATGGTGTTGCTCGTACTTTGCTTAGGGATGTTTCGAAAGCCGCGACCAAGGAAGGGTTAAATCGTGTTCGGCTTACTCATGATGAAAGCATCCTAGTTAATCGAGTTTTGAGGTATTCCATTCATGGTGGTAGGTATTATCCAAAATCTTGGTTGATTAATGTTCCTGCTCTTGCTTTCTTTGTTAATTTTCTTGATTTTCAAGGGTGGAGTCACATTAGTCAGTTTTCGGGTCCTATTTATCCAGTTGAGGTGGTTCAATTCTTTGCTAGTGTCTCAATTAAGAAAGGAGTCTTGCATGCGGTTGTTAATGGAGTTGATGTGACGGTCTCTGTTTCGGATTTTTGCTCTGCTTTTTCGGTTCCCGATGAAGGAATTGAATTAAATTCGAGTCTTGAATGGTCTAATGTTGTGAGTGAAAAGGAGTTGTTAGTGAAAAAGTATTTTGAGGAGATGACGGAAGGAGGTAATATCGTGGTTCGTCCTCTCTCGGCAAAAATCAAGTTCCTCTTGAACTTTTTGTGGAACACAGTGGTGCCAAAGAGAGGAGACCGTGATAAGGTGTCGAGTTATGAAGCTATAAAGGTCTATTCTTGGTTGGAAGGTCAGAAAGTGAATTTGGGTAGTGTCGTGGTGCACCGTATATTTCAAACAAGTCTCACGGTGACAAAAGAGAAGTTGAGCACCACCATCGATTTACCATATGGGATGTGGGTGTCTCGATTGTTGGAGATTAAGCGTGTGGTGGGACAAGACAGTTACGGTGTTAGTGCTCGGGATTGTATGGGTAACAAGTTGATCAAGCTAATGGGTCTTGTTGTTGATGGACCCGAGTTGCTTCTTGTTAAAGATGCTGAGAAAACCCCAGGAGATTCGGGTTTGGGAGCCATGGAGTCGAAATTGGAAGGGTTTATGAGTGGTTTAATAGAGAAATTTGAGGAGCATTCCACTAATTTGGCTACGGTGTTGTCACGGGTTGGACCATCTCGGTCTTTAGACTCGGGCTTGGATGCTACTCGGGTGTACTCTTGGATGGAGGAAATGGACAAAAGGTTAGCGGGTTTTGAGAGGGAGTTGAAGGCAATTCGTGGGGAAGTGTTCCCACACGGTGATCGTCTCACTTTCCTTACGAGTCAGGGTGGAGCTTTGGTTATGCACGGGAAAGCCATGGCGGGTGATTAAGCACTCACGTTGGAGGCCACAAAAGCTCTTTCCTTGAAAGTGCTTAACTTTGAAAGGAGCATTGGTACTCTTTCTCAGCTGGTTCGGAGCTCGTTTGACCGTCTTGATGCCTTAGAGCATCGTACTAAGCCCGACTACGTAAACCAGTATAAGACCCGTAACATTTAATTTCCTCTCGTCTTACCACATCTAGCCCTTACCTTATCTAGCTTTCTTTTACTTGTCTGTTGGTGTGTTTAGACATTATCATTCGGCCCATATTGGCAATGCACTTGTGGTTATGGCCCAAGTGTTTCATTAGACATGTGTTCATTTGGCCCATTTTGGCTTAAACATGATTAATTCCTAAGTTTGTATGATACTTATCTTTTGGATGCTTATCGTTTTGCGTGTTATTTTTATTTCTTCTGAAGTTTTATCTCTTGTCTCGTCTTATATTATTCTAGTTATTTTTGATTTGTTCTTCGCTTTTCGATAATGTCAAGAGGGGGAATGAACGTCTATAGTAAGCATCTACCTAAGCTTGCTCCTTGTTAAGACCAATTGTCTCTTAAAGTCTTTAAAGTTACGGTTTTTGAAAAATCGTTTTGATCTTGCGTTAATCTTTATTATCAAGATAACGGTATTATATTGAGGGGGAACTACTACATACTTAGTCACAATTTTAGGAGACTTGCCATCATCAAAAAGGGGGAATTTGTTGAACCATATAGCTTATATGTGTATGTTTTGATGATGTCAAGGTGCTTTACTTTTTATATACTTGTTGCGTATAATCGTTTGTCAAGTGTTTTAGAATTAACCTATTATAAGCAACAAAGAAGATTATGACAATTGCATGTAAAGTTCAAGCCCTTATTCAAATATCGAACGATTCAAGATTCATTCAAGAAGTATGTGAAGACGGAGTTCGTCTAAAGATTAATCAAGCTTGGATGATGACGTAGCCTATACTCGAAGATCTCCTTGAAGATTAGAATAGTATAGGTAATTATCTCGTAATGATAATAAAGAATGAGTTTCTTGATTTGGTAAAGTTATAGCTTTGCAGCTATAACATTACTAGTAAAAGAGCTCAATGTTATAGCTCCCCTACTATAACATTGAGATGCTGAGTTTTTACACACAACTTATAATTGTTTCGAAAATTGTTTTATAATTGTTTAAAGTTTATTTTAAATGTTTTTAATGAAAGTATTTATATTAAGCCCGGTTTAGTGAGGAGTGCTGCTTTGTATTGAACGTTAATTAGTAGTCATGTTGGATCAACTTATGAGTTGGACTTTGCTACTTAATTAGGGTTTCTATATCGCCTCTCTTAAAACCTAAATTCTAATCATATGTTAAGGCTAGGGTTTGCACGAGTCACGAGGCACATGAGCCATGACATCTCGTGTTACCTAAGGTATATTAGGTAAAGATTTTATTCTATAATAATATCTTTACATATCTTATATATTTTACTTAATACATTTTTTTATGATAAAAGATATTCTTGTTTTAGGAAATCTTATCATAATCTTAGAATTTATAGTAAAGATAATATTTGAATAGATTATATTCTATCTTTTGGAATATTCTTTATTATCTTTTAAGGGTTTTAGGAAAGAGATAATAAGAAGATATGATTTGCTTTTATATCTTATTATTTCGGCTATTAGGGTTTATACTAAACCGTGTAGCCTACTTCTTCCTTCCCTATAAATACTTTGTTATTTACAACATCTAAAATAGAGACCTTAAGCATAAAAATTGATTTAATCTTTACAAATCAAACCGTGTGTTTTCAAAGAAAAACCGTTTTGTTATTTTGAAAGGTCGTGTGTTTTAAAACTCGCATACTTATTCTTAATTTATCGATATAAGATAATAGTGCTTAGTTGATATCTTAACTTGTTCATTAACGTGAACCTTTGTTAGAATCATTAGTGCTTTCTTATTAGCGTAAGTTAGTCACTCGAGTATTTAACGGTACTCATTGAGTTACAGCTAGAGTTAGTTGTACGAGTTGGGTTAGTAAATTTGTAATCCGTAAAAAGGTACTAAATTTATTAATCGAGAATAGTGGACGTAGGTTTCGACTTGTTAATTTGAAACACTTCAAAAACCGTGTGTCTCTTTGGTCTTTCGCTTGCTTCGTTTATTTCGTTTACTTCCATTAGTTGATTAGTTAAAGTTTGATCAATAAACTTTAAATAATCAATTACACACACATAATCGAAAAAGCTTTCAAAAGTTTTAAATCCTCAATTCACCCCCCCCTCGGAGTATTTTGGATCAATAGACTCTTCAAACAGCAACCGGCTCGAGCTCCTAGGTCGAAGGACCTCAGCCACAAAAGGAGGAGCGTCAGGGTACTCCGCCTAGGCACCCACTGGTAAAAGACAAGCAAGAAATCATTCTTATGATCGGTTAAAAAGTAGTAAAGAAGCAAAACGAATATAAGTGAGATGCTCACGTTGTCCAGCTGAAGAGCGTTCACGTCCCGCCGGTACACACCATGAGAGGAACACTTGCTCCTCGTGCGACACATCACCTAATCCCTCACAACGGGATAAGCCTTCTCCAGCGGCTTTGTCCTCTTGGGCGAGAGGCTCGGAAAGTAGGAATACACCCACGCTTGTGAAGCACGATAGTCAATAACGATCTTTCGTAATTCGATAAGAAAAAGAAGTGATTTTAGTCTAAATGAAGGTTCATACCTCCAACAGTAGTCCAGGGCCGACACCACCAGGAGAAGTCCCCTTCTCCATCAACTCCGGACGAACCATGGCCCTCATGAAGCGGATGAGGACCGTGAAACCAGGAGTGACCCAGTCCCAACGTCCTAGGGAGCTCAGGCCAGAAAGAAAGTGAAGAAGCTTCGTCGACAGCCTCTCTCCCTTGTCTCCGAGGTAGATCGAAGACAGAAACCACCAGAGCCACAAGCGGGCCCTCTGCTCAGCTGTACATGGAGGTGGAGCCGTCTCCCTCCCGTCAATCACCACCGACGCCAGGGTCTTCCCCGCAAAGTAGTCTCGGACGTAAGAACTAGGCAGCAAACCAGGCATTGCAGCAGCCTTCGGCGCCAAGTTCCAGCCGATCAACCTCCTAGCCTCGGCCGAGTCCACCCTCATGGCAGTCTCTGGCCACTCCACCGCCTCGGTCCCACACGGAAGACCAGAGATCATGCCGTAGTCCTCCAACGTGACTCCCACCTCACCAAAAGGCATGTGAAAAGTGGAAGTCGTGTCCCAGAATCGGTCCAAGAAAGCGCGGACCAAGCTAAGGTTAGCCCGCAGCTTCCTCTTCGCGATATCCCTCCAAGCCTGCACCATGGCGCCAAATGCTCCCCGCTCGATCATGGCTCGCTCCTCGGCCGACAACATCTCGTAGCACGCCATCGCCATCGTGTAGCCCGAGAACGATCAGATATTCCCGGCCTCCTATTATGATTTGAAACAAAAGCTATCTTTAGTTTGAATGAAATTGGAAAAGGAATGAATAAATGAAATAAAAGAAGATGAGTGGTGAGTGGTGAGTCATGAATTCAAGATTACCAAGCTCTTCACCGTCCTATAGGACAGGTGACTCTCCGCAGCCCAAAGCAAGTGTCTGGTGTCCAAGGTCTCAGCCCACGGAGGTGCTCCCCTCAGCTGACGACCACCTCGCCCAACGTTGGCCAGCCTCGGGGCCTTCTCCTCCTCCTCCTCCTCGAGGACCTCGTCCTCAGCAACCTCCGCAGCTGCCCCAACAGAAGTGAAAGCCTCCCCAAGAGCACGTGAAGCGTCAACGGTTGTGTCTATGAACATGGGAGCTCTCCCAGAAGTAGAAGCCTCGTCACCTGCAACGTTAAAGTAATTTTAGGCCGCGTCAAGTGACGACGAACCTTGATTAGGGGATTTTCGAGTTTTAGAAGCCCTGAAGTCGCTCTTTTCTCGCCATCTTTGGCCGTACGCCCACAAACCCGATCACTCATGTGGTAATTTGGGTTAAGTCAAGCCTAAATTGAAGCCTAGTCATGGGTTCGAGTCGAAATTTCGACAGCATTTCATTATAAGGGCGATTATGCCCTAGAAAAGTGTCATGAAAAAGCCATCACAAACCAAAATTCCGAGATGGTAGGAAGTTTACCCATCAAGTTTCATCGCAAACGGGCATTCCTAAGGCTATGTTCGAAGCAATTTACGGTTTAGCTGTGAAACCGTCACAATTTCACTCAAATTCCCAAAACTCAACGAAAATTCGAAAGAAATACATGGTTATGATCCTTATACTACCAATTAGCCATTTACGAGGTCAATTTTACAAGGCAAGATCATTTGGGGGAAAAGCCCAAAATTTTCGACATTTTAGGGTTGGAAACCTGAATTTTGTCGATCAAATTCGTCCATTATAGAAGATTAATGCAAGAATAATATACATACCTCGATTAGTCATGGTAAATGAAAGCTTTTGGATCAAATTTTGGCGTAAATGGTTGAGATTTGAGAGAGAAATTGATGATTTGTGTTTCGAAATAATGAAATGAAACCCCTGTTTCATCGCGCTTTTACGCAGGAAAGACACCCCCAGGAATAGACGCAGGAGGTGTTGCGCCTCTTCCAAGAGACGCAGCTCTTGCTGCGCCTCTTCCTTAACTTCTCTTCATACGAATTTTCAAAAATTCGTTATGAGTTCGTTGTTTGTGGGCCCATCTTTGGTGCGCCTCTTCCCGATGCCATTTTATCTTTTCTGGTCCGTTTAACGATTATTCTTCGCTCAGACCCGCCTTTCTAAGCCAACTGCAGACTATCGTACATTATTTACTGCTTCCAAGACCTTGCTTGTCACAACGAGTAAGTATTCTCTGACAGGTGTTTCGACACGCCTTCATTATATTCCCCCAGCGAGAGTAAGCGGATAGACAATCTCTTTCGAGACATGGAGATAAATTCCTGATAAGGTGTCCCCAACGAGAGTTCACGACATACAATCGTCCTTCTCAAGTTCTTCTGAAGTTTGTTTGATGACGACCCAAGCAGATTTCTCCCAGCAGTTCCCGCATGTGTCCTGCTACTTACGATATTTCTTGTTTCCCCGCGGAGTGCGATAAAGGTGTCGTTCTCCAGAAGTTCCCAGACCGGCATAGTTCTTATACTCCAGCCTTGGTTACCTCTTAAGTTGAACTTATATTTGGCTTCCTCCCTATCGATGCTTTCTTTTAGGGTCCCATACCCTAAAGCACAATCCTTATATATCTTTTAGGTTTATCCTTAGCTCCTACGCTTACCCTTAGCTCCTACGCTTACCTTTAACTCTTATGCTTACCGCCTTAGCTCCTATGCACCTCCGGAAGCATCTCGAGAAAGAAGTCTCAGGTATGGTCTCTTCTTATGGCTGGCAAGCTTCCTTACGTAGTCTAGTGGATTTTAAACGACCCTCCCCGATAGTTGACAGACTCTAAAATGTTCCCGACGACAGGTCCTTGGCTCAGACCCCTTGAGCCGCCTCGCGTCGCCATAGTCGTCAGGTTGTAATCTTCGATTGACCTGATGGCTATACTTTGACTTTCGCCTTGTCCAAGCCTCAGTCAAAGTGGGGGCTCTGTAGATACCTCATTTCTGCACCTCCCGCGAACCACCCGGTGATGATTGTACCGCATGTTTGGTACGCGGAACGATTTGTGACAGTTCGTAAGTTTATCGTTAAGTGATTTCTCAAACACTGGTGTCTACCTCTTAATTGTCATCTACGCGCCGATACGGTCGTTTTGACAGTAATTAGAGTACATTTGGAGTTCGGGCCTAAAACCGTCTTCATTTTCTGATAACAGCTAAATCCCGAGTCAGAATGTTCTTGAATGTTCCGGATATTTCTATTCCATATTTTATAAATCTTTTAATCTTTGGTAAAGAATTTCCCGTAATATTCATACAAAATATTAAGGAAAATAAGATTAATCCGTTATTCCATAAATTAAACACGGAAATCTTTCTTCCGCGGGAGGAAACCACTTGGGAACAGACGCAGCAGGTGCTGCGCCTCTTCTAAGGGACGCAGTGCATGTTGCGCCTCTTCCCAAGTCCTTTTCTGCGTATTTTTTCGTATCTTTTCATATCTTTTCGAGATTCACTTCCAAAGTCTCTCCGAAAACCCTAATTCCTTCACGTCATTAGTATAAATAGGAGCCTTCGCTCCTCATATTTCTCACGCGAGTGTCCTCCCTTCTCTTCTCCCTTTGCATTCTAGACCACGTTCTTACTTTTTGGCGTCTATGTGCTTGAACTTTCGACCACGTATGCTCGGATCCTTCTGAGTACCAGCCTCGTTTTGCATGACCGACCAATTTGACCAACTCCACCATAATCAACTTAATTAATCTTAATCGTTTTCCTCTTACGAGGGTACTTTCGTTACATTCGAGTCAAGCATCACTAAAACATAAACTTAGTTCATCTCGTTTCGTCAAACATGTAAGTCTGAGGGTGTAAATCCTTCTTTTATTGTCATTTACCTTTTGTAATCATTCATGTAAGGTTTATGTCGAAAGTACTTCTAAAACCGATTTGTAAAACCATGTTTAAAACCCTTTTTTTACGGATTATCGGAGACAGACGTCGAGAAAGGACGCAACAACTGTTGCGCCTCTTCGAAGGGACGCAGCACCTGCTGCGCCTCTTCGTGAGGCTGCCGCAGTTCCTGCTTCCTTTCTTCTTCCTTCGTCCTCTGTTAGTTTCGTTTCTTTATTTTCTTTCGTCATTGTTTGCTCTTGTTTCATTCACATAATAATTTAATATATTATTAATCACTATTAGTATATAATTCATCGTTAAATCCCGACTTAAATCCCTTATAATCCCATATTCACGGGTTTTCGTCATTAAAATCAATCCGGGTTGTAGAAATTCGATTCTTTCATATCGAGTTTCTAGAATTCGATCTTTGGTATATTCCCATTTGTTTGTTCATCATTAGTTCTTCATTAATTCGATATATCTAACCTAATTAGTTCACTCATGTCACTAATCAATCTTTCCTTCATGTAATTAATTCGTTTACATTCGTCTCATCCATGTTTTATTGTTTTATGACTCATTCATATGTAAATAATGTATTAAATCACTTTCATCCGAGTCAAATATCATAATCAATCATTAAATTCACCCACGAACATTAACAATTTGCAGTTCCGGCTTCAAAGCCAGAACTCAGCCTTGGAACAGACGCAACAACTGCTGCGCCTCTTCCGGGGCGCGGCTACATGCGCTGTTCCAGGTTGATTTCTGTCTCTGAACTTCCGTTCTGCCTTGACATAGTTTAATTAGTTTACGTATTCAATTAATTGTCATTAGCATTATCGTTAATAATCTGTTCGTTTATTTATTCTTTTTCCCAAATTATCCGTTTTAAAGGTATTTTCGACATGAATCATTAATCCATTGTAATTATTGTAATTCTTCTTTATTATAAGTATTGTATTCCTTTTATTATATTTCTTTGTATGCCTTCACATGTAATTAAATCTAAATCCCTACTTCGACTCAATTGTATGTTAAATTAATTGTTCACCGACTTAGTCTAATTCTCACATGCTAGGATTAAAACTTGGATGTTGCATTGCATGCATATAATCGACAATATATCAAGTATAGACGATTTGCCCTATTCATTAGTAGAGGCTGCTATCGAGGCGGGCGGGATTAGGTGTTCGATCAAAAGAGCTTCCTAATACGTACCCTCACCCCTTACTCCAGATCTCTGTGAACATCCGTGTTCATTGGCATCCACGAGAGTCATTCTAGACATAGAATGCTAAGGGTAACGAGTTCTTGGTGTTCATGTCACTACTTTGTGTCTTGACATGGCACGAGGTATTCGAACGGTTTCCAATTTTCCACAATAAATTGGTGGCGACTCCACAAATGCAAACGCTTGTTTCCCAAGTGCCCCCGTGGCCCATGTCCACAAGTTTATGTTTGTAATAACTAAACTTTTTATTTATTTAAAGAGTTTCTTAATTGTACTTCTGATTTCACTGCTTCGGGAAACAGAGACGGTAACATTTCCTAATTACCTTGGTCGGGTAAGAAGAGGGTGTTACAAAGTGGTATCAGAACGAGGTTTCTTTTTTTTTTTTTTGGTGACGAGGGGTTTATTCCCCACGGTCCCAGGCATTCTAGCGTCACCACCTGGACCATGTAAACCACCCCAATTAGGGCCGCCGAGATAACCGCATGCATTCCTCATCCGTGGGTTGGAACACGGGACCCCTCAATTCTTGCCTTTGCAAGCTTTGAGGTTACCCAAGTCTACCACTAGACTGCAAGCACTTGGTTAGAACGAGGATTTTGGAACCTAAACCAATGAACCAAAATGAATCTAGGAGTGTCTAATAAAATGAACCCGACATGAGTTCAATAGGAGGTCGGTTTTGGGTGAGCAGGATCCCTCATCTCAAAACTAGATCCTATTGTTTCGGTTGGTCACTACGCGGCTGGTTATGAGTCTGGAAATGTGAAATTAAATGTTGCATGATTATGCTTGTGATATAGTTTTGTTGAACATCCTTCACGATATATAGGTTGTGTGGTAAATGATAACACGTGATAGTTGAAATGATGGAATTGGAATTTCTACTTGGGAGAGATATATGTGATGCGAGTAGAATATTATTTCATATGAAATGCATTTATTGGTATGAGTGTTCCGTGTTTGAATATGATGAGTTTTGAAGCCGTAATTTGCATAGTTGATAGGATTATTGCGTGATATAATTGTTCATATGGTATGTCATCACACCCCTGAATTAAATGAGAAAGAGTAATGTGTATAATATGTTTTGAAAGTGGTTATTACTTGTTGGTGTGTGAGGAGCATTAGCCCTATCCTGTAGCATTTCTGTAACGCCCCGTAATTTTGGACCGTTAATACATTTTGAAAATAATTTATTAATCAAATAAAATTTGATTTTTAAGTATTTAAAGTAAAAATAATTCAAAGAAATATAATTTTTTTATATTCTGAAGAAAAGTATTTATTTTAATAGTTTCGAGATGTTTAAAAATAGTTTAAACCGTGTAAAACTTTTTATTTCGAAATAAGGGCGTATCGGGGGGAAAATGACAATTCTTTTGAACATTGGGTAAACGAATTTGGAAATGGGTCGTATGAGTATTCAATTTTCTTGTAATCTCGTGTTTAAAAACTTTGGTCTTGTCGGAATTTGCATTTGACTTACGGTTTTAATTATTATCGAAACGAGTCAAATCCGACTCGAAAAATCCCGACTCAAACCCGCTCTTTCCTCCTTTCCCTTCCCTTTCACGCGGCACTCCCCCTTCCCCTTCATTTTTTCTGATTTTCTTTGTCTTCTTCAACATTCCAAAATCATCAAAACACCATTTTCATATACAATTCCAAGCTAAAATCATCACATCTCCCTCATTTCTACTCGGATTTTCACGAAATTTACATTTCCGGAATCCTCTCGTCGAGATCTACAACCTTGTATGTTTTAATTTCAGTTTTCTTGAAGTTGTTTTAAGACGAATTTTCGGTAATTTCGGTATTTATGTACTTATTATGGTGTTTTTATTGTTTAATTAGGTGAAGATTTGAAGGACGAGTTTGGGGACTCGTATATTGTCGAGGATAGCGGCTAGTGCTTGTTAGGGTTTGGTTTTTAAGGTGCTAATTGCTCATTTTCTAGCTTAAGGTAACGTATTTCGAGTTACTCGACGAATTATCGTCACAATCTTTGTTGTTTTTGTATGTTTTGTGATTTTTGTTTGAGTAATAATTTTCACATGATTAAATTTGATGCATGCATGTTTAATCCATGTATTTTTGTTAGTTTTAGCAAACAAGTTAGTATTGGGAACGATTAATTATGTTTCAGACGGTCTTATATTGAACAAAAATGAAATAAAAGAGAGGTGTAGGGAGGCGGCAGCGGGCCCGGCAGCAGCCCGGCAGGCCCACGGCTGGCCCATGGCTGGCCCGGGTCGGCCCGTTGCTTGTATTGCGGTTTTCCATGCATTGTTCGTCATTTTAGGTTCATTAACGAGATAATTAGAATAAGTAATGTATGGGTAAACTTTTGAATTAAATCAAATTAGTAATAAAAATTATGTTAAAGGTAAAAATTGTATTTATTTTGGTAGTTGCACATGTTAGTATAGGTTAGAAAATGAAATTTGTAAAGATTAGGCTCAGAATGAATTATATAGCGATAATTGTAATGTTTTGTTGATTGTGCCGAAAACTGAGCCTTAGTCCCTTTGACTGATGCGATGTCAGTTAATTGAGTGATTGGTCAGCCGCAATTTAACCCGTACTGCCGCAGGTCAGGGGTTGCGGGTAAAAATTCGGTTGAATGAATTAGATAATCGGCCTTTTTCTTGTTTTAGGCCATTTATTATATTTTTATTTCACATGTGTAATTAGTTGATTTAAGTAGCTTCTTATATTGTAGAAACGGCCCTAGATTCCCTGAAGCCTTTAACATGGTTAATATTGTTAGTATTGGAAATTAGTATTGAATACTTATTGAGGATATTGTTGGATTGTTTGCTGAATAGACATTTATATAGCCGTCCACATGATAGAATGTTAGCATTTAGGTTGGTAAGTTGGACTTCTTGTCCTCTTATGGTTAAGTGGGTGTCTTACTTGTCTCGTGCGGTGTGGGCTAAAGTATTCAAGCTGGGACTAGCTGGGACTAGGTCCTAGGTGAGTATTTCGGCCTTCATCATAGATAGGTCTTTATAGTCTCTGACGAGTATATGTTCACTGCTTGATAGCCTTTGTGTTCCTGACTAGTGGATTTATATCCAAGTTGGGGCATGACCTCGTTACTTATTTTGATAGTAAGTGGTCAGCTTAAGTACTAGCCAACCCTTTGGTGGACTCCTTAGGGTACTCACTTTATTTTAGAAAAATTATGGGTCTTGGGTGCGGTGGTGTGTATCCGCATGTCTAGGTCTGCGCAGATTTTAGGCTAGGGTTATGTTGTGTCTTGGCCATGTTTTATTAATATTAACCGCTGAGCCAAGATACCGGTTCGATTACCTTCCCTACTTCGTGGTATAGACTCGAGTTACAGAGTGACTATTGACGGTGCTAAGAACTTATGCCTGTCTTTGATATATTGCCCTTTCTTGTATGGTGATTTTATGAACTGTAATAGGTGAGATGTAAGCCGGTTACAGTTGATAAAGTTTGGATTACTATTTGTTATATGATTCACATGATAGTTTAGTTTGGTCAGTTTAGGGGTCATAGGTTAGTTTACAAGATAATTACATTGTTTATCATATTGTTTACATGTTTTACTACATGTTGCATTAATTTTGACGATTCGTGGCTGGGAGGACTCGAAGTTACTCCCCACTGAATTGTGGCTTTCGTGTTTGTATAAAATGCGATTGACAGGTTGTTGATGCTCTGTTGGGGTCACAGACGAGCTAGTGAGCATATGGAACCTTGGACCTAGTTTTGGCTATTCTTATAGTAAACCTTTTATCTTTTGGTTTTGTATATAATGTGAAGGGACATATGTCTCCCTTTTCTATTTTGGGTTTGTATCATTACATTTTCTTATCGTTAGCTATGGCATGTAAATTAGTTTGTTAGCATTGCAGGTTTTGGCACCCGCCTCTTGGGAATGTTGGAAATGTTGTGATTGGTTTAGAAAAATTTTTGAAATTACAGGTTTTTGGCTAGTTGAACCAATTACAAACATATCCCGTCGGTTTTTCTCAGAATTTACGTAATTAATTAAGGCTAAATTTAAGGGTGTCACGGTTGGTATCGAGCTTATTTGCTCCCGACGCACGTTTGTGCACCCCACTTAAAATCACTTGACCTTTAAATAATAAACTTGAGAGATGGGTAGGATGGGTAGATTTAGGATTTTATGTGGTAGTCTGTTTGTGATTGCTAATTGTTAGGTACTAATTGATTTTCTCTTTAGTAAGATGGCTCTCCAATAGATGTAGATAATGCAATCTTACCTTAGTCTTCCAATCTCGTTGTTTATTCGTCTTTCAAATTCCTCTTCTCTCGCCTTGGTAACTACCTTTCAATTCTTTCTCCCGATTCATCTTAGGTTCGTTTTCTTCTTATAATAAAGCCCATGTGGACACCTTCCTTTTATTCCGCAAGATAGTTCCCTTGTTCAAGAGAACCCGGTTTTGAGAGAATGTATCATTGGAGGGCGTGAACGAGTTGAGAAATTGATTGGTTAAGGTTTGAGTGGTATAGGAGAATATAACTTGGGATCCTTTGGTTAGACTTGTTAGTTGTGCATGATATGAGAGCCTAGTGAGTTGAGGAACACCTTTGGATTTATGTCTATTGAGAGCTTATTTGTTATAGATGATTGAGCATGGGTACTACCTTAGCACATAAGATGGAATGAATCTGAGCTACTTCATTTGAGAGTCTCGATGTTTCTTATGGAGAATTAAAGGAATGATAGTTAGCCCTAATCCTTGTAGGCCTTGAAAGGAATACAATAGGACATTGACGTTGCTTAATGGTTTGGTATCGTACTTTGGAATTAGTTAGTTTGTTAAACCTTTTGAGTTGACCAAATTTAGTATAGAGTAGCCCTTGTTGACTTTATTAATCATATCTGAATTTGGGAATTTTGGTGGAAAGTTGTTCGATGTAGTTCGTGAGTTCAAAGATGCGATTCTAATTCATGGTATTGGAGACTAGAAGTATTAAGTGGTGAGATGAGGGAGTAAACAAGCCATGGTACTTGGGGATGACATAGCAAGTGAAGTTCGATGACGAGAATTGTAAAGGAGATACCTTGGGACTTGGATGGTAACAAATGAATTTGTGTGATGAATTGATTTTGGCTCTTGAAACCAATTGAGTTGAGGAAAACCTACCATTGTGAGTCCTTGTTAATCCTATGATATGGTAGACTTTTGAGTCTTTGTTGAGCACCTTAGTGATGTAACTTTATCATAGCAATCATAAGCTTTGAGGAGTGTTTGGGTTAAGCGGTAACCCTTTCATTATGCCGCTGTTGTTCTCCTCTCCTTCTCTTTAGCATTTGTTGAACCCTGTTTTTATGCCGAAGTTTACGTATCTTCTTCTTGCCCGAAATATCTTCTTAACTCGAGTACCTCTTATTTAAATCAACCCGTTATTTTTACGGTCCGACTCCTTAGTTTCCTAACTTGTCATGCTCATGCATCCTTCGAAAATATTTTATCGTTTCTCTATTCCGTTATAACTCCTTATCTACTTAGTATAGTTGGTACCTTGTTGACCATGTTTACAGGGTTAGTGGGATATGATTTGAGGATTTTTGTATTTTGATTTTTGTCGGGAATTAGTGTAGGAGTTTGTGTCGTATTTGACCTGCGATATGAGAGCTAGATTTTGATGGAATTCTTATGATGGCAATGATGTAGTCTCCTTGCGAGTTAAGGTTCGCGTGTTTTGGTGGTATAAGACCCACTTTGGTTTCAATTTGATGATGAGACTAATGGGATTAGTTTACCTGGGTGGAGTATTTCTATGGTTATTTTGGATTTGTTTTGGGCATCGTCGTTCGGGGATTGTCGTTTGTCATTTGATCCTTACTTTATGGAATTGGGGATTGATAGTTAAGTCTTTGGATTGTTATTGTAAATTTGGACCTTATATTTAATCCTTTGAGGAATCTTTCTATTGGAATTGGAATATTGTTGGGAAGTAGGATAGTGAACCTTGAGTAAACCGATCAGATGATTTGTGTGATGAACCCATTTATCTTATAGTTAGTGCTAATTATGGATTGGATAGTGCAACTTGTTGCTTGTGGGTTGGTTTCAAGCATGAATGCGTTTGAGAATATTGAATCTTGGTAAGGGTATAATATTGTTACTAGTTTCGACTTTGGATTTTACGTTTGTTTGATGGAGAATACTGGTGGAAACATTTTAATTGGGAAACTGTTAAGTTATAATTGTAGAGGATAGGATTGTCTCAAGGATTAGCTTATGAGTAGACTTGTCGAGGAGTGGTTCAGATGGCTCTTTGGATTACTGTGGCCTCTGGTTGTTGCCCTGTTGATGTTCGGAGGACCTAGTAGGATGACTCTGTGGTTGGATAATTGAGTGAACCTTTCTCGATGTACCGATCTTCCTAATTCCGATCTCCGACAATTGTTATTCTTGCTATTCTGGCTTGTTCCGTTGTGCTCACCTTTATGGAACTCATTTGACCTCTTGAGTAAAGCGTCTTGTTCGTTGACATCTTTATTGACTTCATCCAAAAATTCCACCTGTAAAAGTTCAATTCCTTCTTGTCTGTTGGGTGTGAGTTCCCTATCGCGACTTGCACTTCTCATTCCCGAGTTGTTTTCCATCTTGCATAGATTCTATATAGTTTGAGTAAACTTTTGGTTCATTTACTTGGAGTAAATTTACAAATTGACCTTTTTTCTATAACATTTGAAAATGATTTCTCACTCTCTTTCAACCCTAGTGTTCGATTGGATATCTAAGCTATTTCTCGTTTTGTGTAATGATTCCTTTTCTTACTCTTTTTCCGAGCTACTAAGCCTTATTTAATCATAATTAGTAAAGATAGTATTCTTACTATAGAACTCTAAACTAAGATTTTGGAAATACTTATATGATTTTTAATGGTTTTAACATTAACGAGTGTTTAATCTCGTTGTTGGTGACGTCCCAATAATGGGTTTTCTCATTTATTGGTGTAGAAATATTTTTATATCTTGAAATAAATATGGATGTTCTTGTCTGATCAACAAGAGTATCACCGTTTCATTGAAAAGATACATATATTTTCTTACAAGTATAATTTCTCCTTCTAAGTTTCGAGGGCGAAACTTTTTAAAAGGAGGGGTGATTGTAACGCCCCGTAATTTCGGACCGTTAATACATTTCGAAAATAATTTATTAATCAAATAAAATTTGATTTTTAAGTATTTAAAGTAAAAATAATTCAAAGAAATATAATTTTTTTATATTTTGAAGAAAAGTATTTATTTTGATAGTTTCGAGATGTTTAAAAATAGTTTAAACCGTGTAAAACTTTTTATTTCGAAATAAGGGCGTATCGGGGGGAAAATGACAATTCTTTTGAACATTGGGTAAACGAATTTGGAAATGGGTCGTATGAGTATTCAATTTTCTTGTAATCTCGTGTTTAAAAACTTTGGTCTTGTCGGAATTTGCATTTGACTTACGGTTTTAATTATTATCGAAACGAGTCAAAACCGACTCGAAAAATCCCGACTCAAACCCGCTCTTTCCTCCTTTCCCCTCCCTTTCACGAGGCACTCCCCCTTCCCCTTCATTTTTTCTGATTTTCTTTGTCTTCTTCAACATTCCAAAATCATCTAAACACCATTTTCATATACAATTCCAAGGTAAAATCGTCACATCTCCCTCATTTCTACTCGGATTTTCACGAAATTTACATTTCCGGAATCCTCTCGTCGAGATCTACAACCTTGTATGTTTTAATTTCAGTTTTCTTGAAGTTGTTTTAAGACGAATTTTCGGTAATTTCGGTATTTATGTACTTATTATGGTGTTTTTATAGTTTAATTAGGTGAAGAATTGGAGGACGAGTTTGGGGACTCGTATATTGTCGAGGATAGCGGCTAGTGCTTGTTAGGGTTTGGTTTTTAAGGTGCTAATTGCTCATTTTCTAGCTTAAGGTAACGTATTTCGAGTTACTCGACGAATTATCGTCACAATCTTTGTTGTTTTTGTATGTTTTGTGATTTTTGTTTGAGTAATAATTTTCACATGATTAAATTTGATGCATGCATGTTTAATTCATGTATTTTTGTTAGTTTTAGCTAACAAGTTAGTATTGGGAACGATTAATTATGTTTCAGACGGTCTTATATTGAACAAAAATGAAAAAAAAGAGAGGTGTAGGGGGGCGGCAGCGGGCCCGACAGCAGCCCGGCAGGCCCACGACTGGCCCATGGCTGGCCCGGGTCGGCCCGTTGCTTGTATTGCGGTTTTCCATGCATTGTTCGTCATTTTAGGTTTTGTATATTAAAACCCGTTGTTATAACTTTCCCCCCAAAATTGAGTCACACTTTCCACAACGGGTTTTTATATTTAAAACCGTTGTTAATAGTTTTAACAACGGTTTCCGTAAGAAAACTAACCGTTGTTAAAACCTTCTATAACGGACGCTTTAACAACGTCCGCTTTTTTATGTAACAACGGTTTTTGACCGTTGTTATAGCCTGTATCTGTAGTAGTGTAATGTATGGGTAAACTTTTGAATTAAATCAAATTAGTAATAAAAATTATGTTAAAGGTAAAAATTGTATTTATTTTGGTAGTTGCACATGTTAGTATAGGTTAGAAAATGAAATTTGTAAAGATTAGGCTCAGAATGAATTATATAGCGATAATTGTAATGTTTTGTTGATTGTGCCGAAAACTGAGCCTTAGTCCCTTTGACTGATGCGATGTCAGTTAATTGAGTGATTGGTCAGCCGCAATTTAACCCGTACCTGTCGCAGGGCTGGGGTTGCGGGTAAAAATTCGGTTGAATGAATTAGATAATCGGCCTTTTTCTTGTTTTAGGCCATTTATTATATTTTTATTTCACATGTGTAATTAGTTGATTTAAGTAGCTTCTTATATTGTAGAAACGGCCCTAGATTCCCTGAAGCCTTTAACATGGTTAATATTGTTAGAATTGGAAATTAGTATTGAATACTTATTGAGGATATTGTTGGATTGTTTGCTGAATAGACATTTATATAGCCTTTCACATGATAGAATGTTAGCATTTAGGTTGGTAAGTTGGACTTCTTGTCCTCTTATGGTTAAGTGGGTGTCTTACTTGTCTCGTGTGGTGTGGGATAAAGTATTCAAGCTGGGACTAGCTGGGACTAGGTCCTAGGTGAGTATTTCGGCCTTCATCATAGATAGGTCTTTATAGTCTCTGACGAGTATATATTCACTGCTTGATAGCCTTTGTGTTCCTGACTAGTGGATTTATATCCAAGTTGGGGCATGACCTCGTTACTTATTTTGATAGTAAGTGGTCAGCTTAAGTACTAGCCAACCCTTTGGTGGACTCCTTAGGGTACTCACTTTGTTTTAGAAAAATTGTGGGTCTTGGGTGCGGTGGTGTGTATCCGCATGTCTAGGTCTGCGCATATTTTAGGCTAGGGTTGTGTTGTGTCTTGGCCATGTTTTATTAATATTAACCGCTGAGCCAAGATACCGGTTCGATTACCTTCCCTACCTCGTGGTATAGACTCGAGTTACAGAGTGACTATTGACGGTGCTAAGAACTTATGCCTGTCTTTGATATATTGCCCTTTCTTGTATGGTGATTTTATGAACTGTAATAGGTGAGATGTAAGCCGGTTACAGTTGATAAAGTTTGGATTACTATTTGTTATATGATTCACATGATAGTTTAGTTTGGTCAGTTTAGGGGTCATAGGTTAGTTTACATGATAATTACATTGTTTATCATATTGTTTACATGTTTTACTACATGTTACATTAATTTTGACGATTCGTGGCTGGGAGGACTCGAAGTTACTCCCCACTGAATTGTGGCTTTCGTGTTTGTATAAAATGCGATTGACAAGTTGTTGATGCTTTGTTGGGGTCACAGACGAGCTAGTGAGCATATGGAACCTTGGACCTAGTTTTGGCTATTCTTATAGTAAACCTTTTATCTTTTGGTTTTGTATATAATTTGAAGGGACATATGTCTCCCTTTTCTATTTTGGGTTTGTATCATTACATTTTCTTATCGTTAGCTATGGCATGTAAATTAGTTTGTTAGCATTGCAGGTTTTGGCACCCGCCTCTTGGGAATGTTGGAAATGTTGTGATTGGTTTAGAAAAATTTTTGAAATTACAGGTTTTTTGCTAGTTGAACCAATTACAAACATATCCTGTCAGTTTTTCTGTAGAATTTACGTAATTAATTAAGGCTAAATTTAAGGGTGTCACATTTCAATATTGCATATATGTTTGGATTTCTCTAGTGCCATAGTATAGTGTGCATAGTAATAATTGTTAGTAAAATAGACGCTAATATAATAATACTAATTCTTAGTTGGAAATTGCAAACCATAGAGGCACACCCTACCAAGTGCGAGCTAATACTCGACCGAGTACCAGTCACTCAACCGAGTACCAGTCACTCGACCGAGTGAACCCTACCACTCGACCGAGTGGACCAATTTCAAGAAACTTGAAATTTTTTGGGAGTGAGTCGCTCGACAGAGTAGAGAGGGCACTCGACCGAGTGGATGGGCACTCGACCGAGTGGACTCAGCAGTCGACCGAGTGCCTTTTTCTGGGTTGTGAAATTCGCGAGATTTGCATTAACACCTTACTTCTTGCATTTCTTCATCGCTTCTCATAACAAAAATACCAAAATATCTTTAAAATCTTCCAAAACTCCATTGCTATTAGTACAAATGAGCACTTGGTCCACGGCTAAATTCGTGGCGCAAGTGCTAAATTTCCATCGCTAAATCATTTTGCCACGGAAATACCTTATGTGATGCAGGTGGTCGTGGCAAAGAGATAGCCACGGGAAAAACAAGAACGTGGCTATTATTGAATTATTGGCCACGGATTCTCCCGTGGCTAATAACTCCCGTGGCAAAAAAAAATTCCCGTGGCGGAAAAACAATTCCTGTGGCAAACAATATATATAAAAATTAAATAAACAAAACGTAAAATATTTATTTTTTGACTATGATATTTTATCATATATGGAACCGTGGCAATCCAGGTACTTGTTTCGCTAGTTAACTCGATTCATTTGAACATTATTTGGTTTTACTAGTCATGCATCTGTACGCATCGGAGAGGCTTCCCAGGAGATCACCCATCCTAACACTTCTCTCACCTGAGCACGTTTAACTGTAGAGTTCCTTTGATGTGATACCGAAATTAAAAGTTAACTTTGTTGATATAATTAACACTTTGAATCCTTTTAAGTTTATTTTTTTTCTTTCAAAATTTACCTTTACTACTATTTAATTATTAAAATGTGACATGATTACAATTTTTTGCAGGAAAAGCATTATCTTGGCCAAAACATTCAAATTTTCGATGTTAACCTCTCGACTAATGGTTTTGACTTTATTTTTTTTGCTGAAGTCAGCAAAACCATTTTTCTCAAAAGGTAAACTTAATCTTGTTTTCCTGACATTTTTTTATTTCTTTAGTTTGTCGACATTCCTATTTTCATTTCTCTTATACTCATTTTTTTGTATATTTTTCTATGCAAATTCTATAGTATGACCGTAGTACCTCAGATATGAAAAATGCGACAATTTTTTTTTGTACAATAATCCCCACTTTTTATAGCTCATGGTCTCTCCCCCCCCCCCCCCCAAAGTTGTCACTATTAACCAAAAAGTAGTTACTTTTTACCCAAAAAACACGAAAAATATTGTCGTACAAAAGAATCGCTTATTTTCCTAAACTGATGTCTCTTTGTTACTCCATCCACAAACCTATTTTCACCCTATTTGCTTTTCGGAGGTCAAAGTTTTCGAACTTTGTCCGTAAATAAGTTGGAGAATAAAAATTATTATATTATAAAACAAAAACATTTACACTTATTTTCATGACATCTTTCACGATTAAAAATTTCATGAAAAAAAAGTAACATATAGACTTCGAAAAACAGGGTCAAAGTGTCATCTTGGAGAACGCAATAAAGCAAATGAGGTTAAAATAAGTTTGTGGAGGGAGTAGGATTTATCGTTTCTTTTCTCAGAATTTTCATATTATTTGCACATGTGCCTTTATATTATTTTAATTTATATATTTTTCTTGTGATGCACTCATTTTCAATGAAAAAACTTCTCCATATTGAATTTTTATATTGATGATTTTTCCAATATATTTTTTTCTTAATTAATTTGTGGAGATCAGTTTTTTACTTTCATTTATTAACATTCTTATTTTATTTAATCAATTTTGTAATCTAATTGTTTTTTCTTTTGTACTCCTAAAAGATTTTCCCAAATTTTTTTCTCAACAGGTTAAATTTTATATCAAATTCAAATTTCTATAAATATCTTACAAATAAAGTTTTAAAGCTAATTTTGAATGAAACGGTTTGACAATATATTAATTTTAGATTTCTCTAAGATAGATGGTAAATAACGTAGTTATTTAATTTGATATGCTATATCTTTAAATGTGATATAATCATTTAACATTGTTATTCAATATTATAAAGTTTTAATTAAAAAAATAAAATAAATTAAAAGAAATTCACAACTTTAATAAAGAGAATTATATATGAAAACAAATTTCTTAAATTATCAATGTTCTGAAAAACCTACAAAGTATAATTGTGATATGTAAAAAAAATAAAAAAATTTAGATGTTAAACGTTTCTTTTAAATGTATTTTCAAAATTTCAAAATTTCTTATTAAAGTAAATAAAAGAATAAAAATTATTAATTAAATTAATAGAAGTATTCCCAAAATTTATATTTAAATGTATAGTCATATTATTTATATTTTATTAAACTTCATTCAAATTTTGTATTTTTTAAGCAAGCAATTTTTAGAATTGACTTAACATGAAAATATATTAATATAAGTCGGAAAGATACTCGCCATAGGTGTTTGTTAGTTCGTGGCCAAAAAAATATTTGCCACGAAACATTCTCGCCACGGGTGTGACATAGTTCGTGGCTAAAATGATTATTTGCCACGGGTGTAGCCTAATTCGTGGCGCAAGTGACTTTTTGCCACGGGAAAAGTTTTCCCGTGGCATAAATTGTTTCCCCAAAATAGTGAATAAGTTTTTACTGTGGCTAAGTAGAATTTAGCCACGAATTATAAATTCCCACCGCATAATTCGTGGCGCAAGTGACAATTTGTTGTAGTTGTTATTGCTTGGAATTAAACCTTCTACTCCATTTTATTCTCTTTATTCTTGCTAATTAATCAATGAGAGTGACTTTCTCATTGCTCTTAATTTGATTTTGTCTAAATCTATGCTAATTCCTTCATAGTTTGTCAATTAATTGCATGTTTTGTTTGATTCATGATATTAATCACCTTGTTACATCATTTATGATGTCAAATATTAAATTTTCATGTTGCATTTTTGCCCATTTTTTTTATGGACTCGAAAATATATGTTCTTAGTCAAGAAATTGAATTTCGTGTTTATTGCTTGATTTAATCGTGCAACAAGGACTTAACCTTCGTTGTTAATGTTGGAGTAGTGTCCTCCACAATAAGTGCGTTTACATATTAAATATCGTAAAAGGAATATCAGGGATTTATATTATTTATTTGTCAACTGGTCATCGTTAATCGATAATGATTGGCTGACTAGAGTTTGACATTACTGTCGTGTGACGGCGGTGATCAGCTGATCCCTTTAGGTCACACCTATAGGATGACCCCAAATTGGATAATTTATTAATTAATTGTTAATTAATTAGTTTCATACGATATGTGTGTATGTTGTGAGGCGGAGATAATTAGCTATTTAAATTTACAAGAGGTTGTAAAATTCGCTAATAAGGGTTAATGAGATACATTTTATATTGATAAAATGGTCCAATAACTACATAATAGTTAAGTAGTCATTAGTTATTAATTTGTATTATTTAAGTGTTAAATAATCAAATTAATATTTAATTATATAAGATAACTAAATATAGGACTTATAAGCATTTGTGGGACAAATGTCGGAAATCAAAATGGAGCAAAATATTGCATGTGGGTTGACACTTGTATAAGATAAGTGTTATTACATGTGGCATAACCCACTAAGAAATGTTTAACACATTTCTTTACATTTTGTTCTCTATAAATACCACACTATTTACACTCATTAGAGGATCATTTTTTTAGACCAAAAATCCTCAAAATAAGCCCTTGGTCGTGCCATATTGAAGAGAAAAAGAGAAGGAAAAAAAAAAACCTTATTTTCTTCATATTTTCTCGTCAAAAACTTGATCAAATTGTTGATCATCATCAAAAATAATTCACAAAACTATAATATACATAAACTAATATTATTAGTCTAATAATATTACATAGTATACAAGGTTATCCTACTAATTATCTAGTTAGTAATTATTAGAATTTTTGGGTTTAATCTCGGGTGCATCTAAAGGAGATCACCTAGGTTGGTAATTTGGGTATTGGAGGATCATTTACAAAATATAAGCTCAAGAACAACATCAAGGAAGGAGTCCTTGAGTTGTGCCCAAATATTTCCAATAGCAATGTAAGGAAATTCTTCTTATATGGTTTTATACCATCTTTTATGTTGTTTACATTTGCATGCATGTAGATTTAGACCATCTTATGAAATTATATAGTAATTTTAATATCATTAGAGGAGTATAATGAGGGTCTAAATACTAACAAGTGGTATCAGAGCATTGTTACACACATGCAAGTAGTCATTAGACGATTTTATGAATCTATGAGATAAATTAAAAAAAATTGATATTTTGTTGTTAAAATTAGTTTTATCACAAAATATGGTCTTGCATGTAAATAACCTGGTCTTTAAATGATATGGGTCAAAAATTTGATTTTTGTAATATTTAATCACTTATAATCACTTTTTATGACTTAAAATAGCATAAAATTGAGTAAAAATGCACTCAAGTTAATTAAGAGTTAATTAAATTATGTTGCATGTTAATTTTATGCATATTTATTTAGAAATAACCACATGCATGTTCTATTTATGAGAAATAGAAATTTTAAATTAATGTGATTAATTTAGGTAGTATTGATTTTTATTTGATAAAAATTGGTAAATAATGGTTATTTTATAAATAAATATTTATTTAATTTTTGAGCTCTAAATTTTTGAATTTTTAGCTCCTGGAAATTTTTCCAGGATTTACAAAATTTTATTTTGAAGTCGTTTCTAATTTTATGATTTAATTTAGAATTAGATCGTAAAAATTGTCGTTTCAGTGAGAAAATTGTAAAATTGTTTTAAATAAATTTCAAAACCAAAAATTTTCACATGCATGTCATTTTGGTGAAAGACTAGAATGTACAAAACTTTTAAGTTTATTTTTCCATAAATATTTTAATTAAATTGAATTTCTCCATAATAATTATGAATTATTATGTCTTTTTGTTAAAAAGTATGTTTTATGCCCATATTATTTCAAGATAATTAGTGGGAATAATTATTTTGATTTTAGACCTGATTTTTATGATAAGTTAATCTTAAAATTATTTTAAGAATTGATTATGGATTTTTTAATGGTAAAAATTCCGTCAAAGCAAGCTCAATTGATCGTTGTTGGTAAGTTAGACGATTTGGCATGATATTTTTACATAATGCATTTTTATTCATATAGATGAATGGTTTTAGTATTTCAATCATGTAATTGCACCTAATATGGCCATAGGTAGAAGTTGGTATTTCCCGTAATGTAAGGGAATATCGACTTGTTTTGTAATTAATTGCGATTTCGCATCGCCCAATTTGTAATTAATTAATAGTTTTATTTTTATTACAAATTGTATAATAGGAAATTTCTATGTAATTTAATTATTAGTAGTTAAATGAAGCTTCCAAAGACGGTGTTTTCATAAAGACGGTGTTTTCGGAAAGGCGTTCCAAAATCCTAAAAGAAGGAGGCCATATTATTGAAGACTCAAGGGATCAAGGAGTTGGTTTCCGAAGTGTAATATTTTTTTTTAAGTTAATTAGATTAACTAGGTGGCCATATTAGGACTTGATTATTTTAATTTTTATGCATCCATGCCAAATTGTCACTACATGTTTTAATTTTGTCGTTGTTATCAATTTAATTGTCTAGCATTCACCAATTTTGTTCCGTTAAAAGTGTTAGATAATTAAATTGATAAGATCTCTCACTTTTGAATGAAAATTGAGCTTAGACTTACCAAATAATAGCACCTATGAATCCCTTCTTCATTAGAGGTAGGTTCGGATCACCGAGGTACACTCTTTTTACGTTGGGTGAGTAGGGTAATAAGAGTTATTACGCGTGAAAATTGGTTGGACTCAACGGGATTAATATGTGTTGAATCGGTCCACCGTGCCCATATTTAATTCTGGGGCTAAAAGATAGATTTTAAGAAAATCGGTCGACCAAGAGTTCTAATAGTAGAATCAGTTAAAGTCATTGACTCACCAAATTTATATAGATATCGGTTGAATCGGTCCACCGTGTCCGTGTTTATATAAAGATGGATCTTGGAATCATTTATATAATTGAGTGGGAGATCATTATATAAATTGGATCTTGATAAAATAGTTTTAGATGTAAAATGTTTAAACGATAAATGTTAAATTTTCCTTTCATAACCTTTTGTAGTAATCACGATGGCTTCTTCTAGTCAAACCGTCTCAATACCTAAAGATTCATGGTTTCGTTCTTTTATGAACAAATATGTTTTAAAAGCCGACGGTAGTAATTTTAAAGATTGGGAAGAACAACTTGGATTAGCTGCCGCAGGTGATGGCAAATTACGCTACCTAGTCGATCCCTCTCCCCCTTCGCTTAGTACTAGGGCCACTGTCGATGTAAGGGAGGCTTTTAATGAATATCAAAGAGAATCTGCTGCCATAAAAAAATGTTTTGATTTTTGCAATGGATCCTCCCTTACAAAGGCAATGCGTCAAATTCCGCAATGCTCATGAGGTGTTCTCGAGGCTTTCTACCATGTTTTCTTAACTCCCGAGGATAATCCAATTTGACACCACAGTCCCTTTCTTTCAGGCTAACCTCAAAGATGGACAACCCGTGAGTTCACACGTACTTAAAATGCTTGTGTACGTGGAAACTCTAGATGGGTTGGGATGCAAGATCCCTGATGAGCTTGTGGTAGACCGAGTGCTCCACTCTCTTTCACATGTCAAAGAATTTACCCAATTTAGGGTAAATTATAATATGACAAACATGAAGAGTAGTCTACATGAGCTCTATTCTCTGCTTGTGCAAGCAAAGAAGGATATGGGATTGAGTGGGAGTACGAGGAGGGATGTACTTGCGATTAATGTGAAGGGAAGAAGAAGTTTAAGAGGAATGCAGGTAAAAAGCCCGTACAGGTAGAGGGCAAAGGTAAGGCTATTGCGAACAACTCTACAAAGCCTAAACCTAAGAAGGGTAATCCTTTTAAAGAAACTTGTAATTATTGTAATAACAGGGGACATTGGAGGCGTGATTGCTCCAAGTAGTTAGATGACAATAAAGCTGGCGTTGTGAAACCTACATGTAATTTCTCAACCAAATCTTTTATGATAGACATGAGTTACGCTTCGAATACAACTTGGGTATTAAATACTGGTTGTCGTTCTCACTTGTGTAATCACTTGCAGGGCCTAAAAAGCGTAAGGAAGCTAAATAAGGGTGATGTTGATCTTCGAATGGTTAACGGATCTAAAGTAGCCGCCGTTTAAGTAGGAACCTATGTACTTAATTTAGCTTCGGGCTTGCAGTTGTTTCTAAATAATTGTTATTTTGTGCCAACGTTGTCTAGAAATATAATATCAGTATCTGTGTTAGACACGGAAGGTTTTGATTTTGTAATCAAAGACAAGTGTTGTACTTTTTCCCTTAATGAGATTGTATATAGCCAAGCTATTTCAATCAATGGTATTTATATTCTAGATAATTGCAATGATGTTTATCATTTAGATAATAAAAGACTCAAAACAGGTGATCCCGGTCTATCTTATTTATGGCATTGTCGATTAGGACATATCAACGAGAAACGCATTAAAAAACTAGTGTCGATTAGTATAATTAAACCTTTGATTTCGAATCATTTGGGATATGCGAATCTTGCATTGTCGTCTTGGCAAGATGACTCGTGCACCTTTTCTAGGAAAAGGATCTCGAGCTAGTATATTGTTAGGTTTGATACACACCGATGTATGTGGTCCAATGACTATCACTGCTAGGGTAATTATGACTATTTCATTACTTTCACCGATGACATGAGTAGATATGGGTATGTCTACTTAATGAGGTAGAAAAGTGAAGCTTTTGACAAGTTCAAAGAGTTTCAGAATGAAGTAGAAAACCAATTAAATAAGAAGATTAAAACATCACGATCAGATCGTGGTGGGGAATATTTAAGCAATGACTTTAAAGATGACCTTAAAGACTGTCGTATTGTATCTCAGTTAACTCTTCTTGGTATACCACAACAGAATGGTGTGGCTAAAAGGAGGAATCGAACTTTATTAGATGTGGTCCGATTAATGATGAGTCAAACTGAGTTACCTAAGTCATTTTGGGGATTCGCCATTTTATCTACTATACGCTCACTTAACCAAAGTCCCACTAAAGCAACTGACAAAACTCCATATGAGATATGGAAAGGGAAGGTCCCGAATTTGCGATACATGAAAGTATGAAGTTGTGATGTTTATGTCAAGAGCAAGTCTGACGATAAGCTTGCACCTCGTTCTGATAAATGTATTTTTGTAGGCTACCCTCAGGAAACTTATGGATAAAACTTCTGCAATATTAATGAGAATAAAGTGTTTGTGGCTCGTGAAGTTGTCTTTCTAGAAAAAGAGTTTATTTCGAGAAGACAGAGTTGGAGAAAATTTGAACTTGATAAAGTTCAAGAGCCGCAAACTGATGTGACGATACAAGAATATATTCCTTCTACGTCTGATTCAGTTATTGTTCTTTCTGAACCTAGGAGGTCAGTGAGGGGTAGTCGTCAGCCTGATAGATATCTTGGTGTTATCGAGGAAGATGGTGACTATGAGGTTTTAATTTTGGAAAGTGATGAACCTAAGACCTACAAAGCAGCTATTGCGAGTTCTGACTCTAAGCTATGGCTTGAGGCCATGAAATCCGAAATGGATTCCATGTACGATAATTAGGTATGGGACCTGGTTGACTTACCTAAAGATGTTCGACCTGTTCAGTGTAAGTGGATATTTAAGATCAAAATCGGCATGGATGGACATAAGGATGTCTACAAAGCTAGATTGGTGGCAAAAGGTTTCACCCAAGTTCATGGTTTACACTATGATGAAACTTTTGCACCAATTGCTATGCTTAGATCTGTTCGGATAATGGTAGCGATTTCTGCATTTCATGATTATGAGATATAACAAATGGATTTCAAGACCACCTTCCTGACTGGGTTTCTAGAAGAGGAATTGTTTATGACACAACCTGAAGGTTTTGTGGATCCTAAAAATCCTAACAAAGTATCCAAACTTAAGAGATCCATTTATGGTCTTAAGCAAGCGTTACGGAGTTGGAATCATCGTTTTGATCATGTTATTAAACAGAATTGTTTTTCCGAAGTGTTGAGGAACCATGTTTATACATGAAGTTAGTGGGAGTAAAGTTGTTTTCCTACTTTTATATGTGGACGACATATTACTCATTGAGAATAAAGTAGATATGCTTGCTTCTGTCCAAAAGTGGTTAGGAAATCACTTCCAAATGAAAGATTTCGGAGAAGCTCAGCGCATCTTGGGTATCCGAATATATATGGATAGATCTAGAAGGATATTAGCTTTGAGTCAAGAAGCCTATCTTGATAAGATTCTTGACCGATTCAATATGAAAAACTCCAAGAGAGGTTTTCTACCTATAGGCAGTGGGATTACTTTGAGTAAGTCACAGTGTCCTATTGAGCCTAAGGATATTGAAGGTCTGAAATCGATTCCCTATGCTTCCGTTGTTGGATCGATCATGTATGCTATGATGTGTTCTCGTCATGACGTCTCGTATGCTTTGAGTAGGACGAGTCGTTTTCAGAAAAATCCAGAGGAGAGTCACTGGATAGCCGTCAAGGATATTCTTAAGTACTTGAGAAGGACTAAGGATTCATTCTTAGTGTTTGGAGGAGAATCTAAATTACGTATAAGAGGTTATACAGATGCGAGTTTCCAAACCGATAGGGATGATTTGAAATCCCAGGCTGGTTTTGTCTTTCTGATGAACGGAGGAGCAGTTTGCTTGAGACGTTTTAAGGAGTCTGTGACTGTTGATTCTACAACAGAAGCTGAGTACATTGCAGCCTCTGAAGCTACAAAGGAAGCTATTTGGATTAGGCAATTCTTAGAGGGACTGAAAGTAGTTCCGACCGCCGAGGATCCTATCACTTTATATTGTGATAACAATGGGGCAATTTTTCAAGCAAAAGAGCCTAACTCTAGTAACAAGTCTAGACATGTACTTAGAAAATTTCATGTAATTAGAGATTTAATTGAAAGGAAGGAAATTACAATCTATAAGGTTGGGACAGCTGATAGCATCGCTGATCCTTTAACCAAGTCATTGTCTCAAGCTAAACATGATAGTCATGTAGTTTCTATGGGATTGAGACGAATGCCAGAACTATTGTAAATTATACGATATGTAATAATTAAGATCTTGTATTTATTATTTCGTATATGATAATTATATTTATCGTTGTATTTAGTTTTTATATCAGTATTTAAATACTTTGTTTTGTCCAAATATTTTGTAGTGACAACGTCGAAACCTATTAAAGTGAACTGGATTAACATTGTATTTTTGTCCCTGGTTACTTAATGAGGTGACGTCTCGGAGTGACTAGATTGTAAGGTGATGGATGACAAGTTCGACTATCATATGGCCATTGAGATGGCTGGTCGATTACATAGGCAGATTGTGAGATGATTTGTCGGACAGTGGCCGTTTATAGAGTCCTTAGTTACTAGGTCATGGCGAGGATTTCTATTTATTCCTTCGAGTCAATTCTTTAGACTGGTGACTATTTGTCTGAGTTGGTGCGGTTTTCCGGCGGCTTAGGTTTTTGTTCTAGGTCACGCCGTAAAAGGAGGCCGATGAGCATTTACTGGGTCATTGTGATCTGTATCGAACGAAGAAAATAGGTTAACGGGATTGTCCATTTATGTCATATTTTATCTCAAGGACGCTCGAGGAGAGGTGACTGGAAATGCGTGGCCACGCTCGGATGAGATCTATAGTAGATTATTCGGTCAGACAATCATTCTCCGGATCGAGGAAACCACTTTATGATATGATCACGTGCAAGAATGACCTGAAAGAGATCTTGTATTTAGTGTAGGGGGGTTAACCAGCCGAGCCGAGCCCGAGCTTGGCATTGCTCATCTTGTGCTCAAGAACCAAAACTCGATCTCGAGCTTACCCGAGCTCGATAAATATGTTTTCGTTATCAAGGTGACGAGCTTTAACGTGAGCTTGAGCCAAACCCGAGCTCAAATCGAGCCTATATATAATGGCTAATATTTTGAATTTTTTTTCTTCCGATATTTTTATTGACAAGGCTCGAAAGTTAAATGTAAAATATTTGGCGTGAGACATTTGATATATGTGATACAAAATATAATCATGATAAAATATTTGTATAAAATACGAGCAATATCTTATATAATCTCACATGTGACACCCCTCGTTGAGGTAACTAAAAGTAACTGGTAAATCGTGGCGGAAACACGAGATTTTTAAAACTTTTAAGGCTTCTAATGAAGTCCAACGCGAGGCATCACCAACACGATAAATAAGTTTAGTTAGTTAAATTTAAGTTTACAACACAAGTCTATTTATTGGGGAAAAGATATCCCACGAATTAACATAAGTTCAAGAGTAGGTGAGTCTATTATGTAATAACTAATAAGGTCCGAGGTAAGAACTCGCTAGCTCACACGGTCTTGCCCACTTAAGCTTCATCACCAACCTGTCATTCATAATAAATATGAAAGCCACAGTCAGTGGGGAGTAACTCAGGGTTCTCCCAGCCACAATATGTCAAAATACAAGTAATTAAGAATTTAATTAAATAAACAAGCATGAGAGTAACATACTTACGGTGACGAGAGGATCATGATTAGTATACAAAATGCAATAAGAGTAGTTACGCATAAATGAGAGAAGAATTATTAGATCAAGCTGTCACATATCAACCCGACTCACATGTAAGACAATTTACAAAGTATAGACTCAAACAAGACAACCCTCTAGACTCCAACCTCTTGGTAGGACGACGATCATAATACGGTCCTAGTCTAAACCTGGCCAGACTCTCGGGATGGACGACACCCGATTCGACAAACGATACCAAATCGTATCCAAGACTCGAAATATGGTACACCTAACCGTGCCCGAAAATCGAGTAACCTCAAGCGGAACCTTGTCACCTAACCGTGACCCCCGGTCCGAAAAAGGCGGAAGGAAAAATAGCCCAACTCGGAAACAATGGCACCTAACCGTGACCCAATGTCCGAGGGCAAATAAATAGGGAAAGTCGAGTAGTCTCACAATGTAAAACGTCACATTCGGGTCCGAAATAAGAACCATAACCATTATGCATGATCATAACATTAATGAGTCTTAAAGTAACCAATTATCGATAGGAAAGAAGATGCATGCATAGCTCAATCATTATTAGAAGTCGCAAGTGAAATAGAACAAACAGGGGACTCCCAGTAAGGTGGTGTCTGCACCGGCCTAGGCCACCGGGTACCGGGACAACAAGCCAAAAATCAGAAATTTAATAAAACTTACAGTGCACTCCCAGCCGGTCAGTGGACCGGCCGCCGGTCACCCGGCTGGGACTACAGCCAACTTTCAAAACTCTCAAAAAAAACTTGATGCACTCCCGGCCCGGTCACCCGGCTGCAGTCCACCTACTGAATACAACAAGTTTCCAAAAACACAAAAAGGCCTTGATGTACTCCCAGTAGGTCACCCTGCCACGGCCACCCTACTGGGAATACGAGACATACTAAAATTTGCCCAAAACTTACAGAAACTCCCAGTAGGTCAGAGACCGGCCGCGTCACCCCTGGTGGGACTACTGACCTTTCTAAAATATGCTCAAAATTTACAGGATCTCCCAAATGGTCAAGAGACCGACCGCCGTCACCCTACTGGGACTACAAACACGCGAATTCCAAGCAACACATTTCCAAACCATTTGAAACCAACAAAAATCGTTTCTCATCAATTGTTTACGTATCCTAGCATGATTCTAACTCGGAAAAACAACATATTTGAGCATGTGAATGGGTAATTTCGGATTCAAGAGATGTAGCATGAGATTTTCATCCTAACATGTGAGAATTGCAAACAAGCATGACATTCAACATCCAAATTAGCACCAATCATGAAAGATACAACTTTTAACATTCATATGAGATTATAACTACATAAAACCACACAATTTTAACATAAAAGTCGAGTAACCCATCACCGTTACCTTTTTGCACTTCAATCTTCTAAAGACTCGTCAATGATGTAGCTATCCTCCTCCGGGTTGTCCAAGTTCTCCCCTAAACACAAAAATAGAGATATTAAGTCAAGAATTCACATCCTTGAAAGATGATAATTTCGAAATAGAGAGAAAGATGACAACTTTCTTACTTAGAAAGAAAGGAAATGAGAAAAGGAAGAGAATGGCGCGAAAAGGAACGAGATTGGTGAAGAATTGAGTGAGATATGGTGGTTTTAGGGTTAGTAAGGGAAGGTTCAACAATGGTGGGGTGGTTGTTGGGAAATTTCAGAAATTACAAGTGAGGGAGATGAAGTTGTGAGGGTTTAGTTGAGGTTTTGTGTAGAGAAAAGAGGGGAAAAAGGCCCATGAGTCAAGTTAAGCCCAATAACTCAAAATGAGTCGGTATCCACTAGAATTTTCGTCCCAAGTCAACTATAACTCGAGTCGGAGAATAATATTATTAAAATCTACACTATTATTACCGTTACACGGCTACGGCTATATTTTATGAAAATAAGCTTTAAATAATAATTATTTAATAAAAATCGGTTAAAAGTTTATTAAAAAATATAAGGAAAGGGCGGGGTGTTACAATCATCCCACCTTTTAAAAAGTTTCGCCCTCGAAACTTGAAACGAAAAGGTATTACCTTAAGAAAACAAACTAGGGTACTTGACACGCATGGAAGCTTCCGGCTCCCAAGTCTCTTCTTCTACATCACCACACTTCCACAAAACCTTCACCAAGGGCACCACTTTGCTCCTTAGCTTCTTCTCCTTCTTATCCAAGATACGAATCGGTCTCTCCTCGAAAGAAAGACTAGGCTCAAGCTCGGGAATCTCATTTTGCAACACATGACTAGGGTCGCTAATGTATTTCCTAAGTTGAGAAACATGAAAGACATCATGAACTTTACCCAAACTCGGGGGCAAATCCAACTTATAAGCCACGACACCAATCCTCTTTACCACTTCATAGGGTCCAATGTACTTTGGACTCAACTTCCCTTTGACTCCAAATCTCTTTACTCCTTTCATCGGGGACACTTTCAAGAACACTTTATCTCCAACTTCAAATTCCAAGGGTCGACGGCGAACATCGGCATAGGATTTTTGACGATCTTGGGCGGCTTTCATTCTTTCACGGATGAGCTTCACTTGATCAATCGTCTCGGCTAACTTGTCGGGTCCTAGATCACGGACATCACTTGCTTGATCCCAACAAATCGGACTACGACATTTCCTTCCATAAAGGGCTTCATAAGGGGCCATCTTGATAGAAGCATGATAACTATTGTTGTAAGAAAATTCCACCAGAGGTAAGCTCTTCTCCCAACTAGAATGAAAATCAAGGGCACAAGCACGCAACAAGTCTTCTAAAGTTTGAATCGTCCTCTCGGATTGTCCATCAGTAGCGGCATGAAAAGCGGTACTCATCAACAACTTACTACCCATAGCATCTTGCAAAGCTTTCCAAAATCTTGAACAAAACCTCGGGTCACGATCCGAAACGATCTCCTTAGGAACACCATGGTAACGAACGATCTCTTCAACATAAGCACTAGCAAGACGGTCTAAACTCCAAGTCTCTTTGATCGGAATGAACCTAGCACACTTGGTTAACCTATCTACCACGACCCAAACGGCATCCTTTCCACCAACGGTCTTAGGCAAAGCCATCACAAAATCCATGGAAATGGACTCCCACTTCCATAAAGGAACATCCAACGGTTGTAGCAAACCACCGGGTCTCTTATGCTCGATCTTCACTTGTTGACAAGTAAGACATCTTCCAACATATGACACAATGTCATTCTTCATGTTAGGCCACCAAAACTGAAGCTTCAAATCTTTATACATCTTGTCTCCTCCGGGGTGAATCGAATAAGGGGATAGATGAGCTTCATCTAGAACTCTCTTCCTCAAGTCAACGGCATCGGGCACAAACATGCGTCCTCGGTAACGGAGGTAACCTCTAGCATCAATCTCACAATCCTTTGCTTTCCCTTCAAGAAGCTTGGCTTGAAAACTTTTAAATGTAGCGTCGTCCACAAGGCTATCTAGAATCTCACGGTGAAGAATGGGCTCGGCAACCATAGCACCAAGATAATCAAAACCACTCTCTACAAGTTGCAAACCTAACTTACGAAACTCGGCACAAAGGTCATCGGGGAGCACACGAATAGCACTCAAGGGATGAGTAGACTTCCTACTAAGGGCATCGGCAACCACATTTGCCTTTCCTTCATGATACAACAACTCCATGTCGTAATCATTCACCAATTCCAACCATCGTCGTTGTCTCATATTCAAATCCTTTTGGGTGAAGATGTACCTCAAACTCTTATGGTCGGAGTAGATACGGCAATGGACTCCAATGAGGTAGTGTCTCCACATCTTCAAAGCATGAACAATGGCGGCTAACTCCAAATCATGAGTGGGATAGTTCACCTCATGAACTCTCAATTGTCGCGAAGCATAGGCAACAACTCTTCTATTTTGCATAAGAACACAACCCAAACCCATCTTAGAAGCATCACAAAACACATCAAAATCAACTCCATCCTCGGGCAAGGTCAACACAGGGGCGGTAGTCAACCTCTTCTTCAACTCTTGGAATGCACTTTCACAAGCTTCGGTCCACACAAACTTGGTCTCCTTCTTCAAAAGTTGAGTCATCGGTCTAGCAAGCTTGGAAAAATCTTTCACAAAGCGACGGTAGTAACCCGCCAAACCCAAGAAACTACGGATCTCACCAACATCGGTTGGACTCTTCCACTCAATCACGGCTTCAATCTTCGAAGGATCTACCATGACACCATCCTTAGATATCACATGGCCTAGAAAAGACACCTTAGACAACCAAAATTCACACTTGGAGAATTTGGCAAACCACCTTTGACGACGGAGGATTCCCAAAATGATACGGAGGTGATCGGCATGCTCTTCTTCGGACTTGGAAAAGATGAGGATATCGTCAATGAAGACCACAACACACTTGTCTAAGAACTCACTAAAGGTCCGGTTCATTTGGTCCATGAAGATAGAAGGGGCATTGGTTAAACCAAAGGGCATCACCTTAAACTCGAAATGTCCATATCTCGTGCTAAAGGCGGTCTTAGGGATATCGGACTCACGAACGGGAATTTGGTGATAACCGGATCTCAAATCAATCTTGGAGAAAGTAGAAGCACCTTTGAGTTGATCAAACAAATCTTCAATCCTTGGTAGAGGATACTTGTTCTTGATGGTAACACGGTTAAGCTCACGGTAGTCAATGCAAAGTCTCATGGATCCATCTTTCTTCTTCACAAAGAGAACGGGAGCACCCCAAGGCGAGGCACTAGGTCGAATGAATCCTTTCTCAATCATCTCATCAAGTTGCTTTCTCAACTCCTTCAACTCGGTTGGCGCCATACGGTACGGGGCTTTAGCAATCGGACCGGTTCCGGGTACAAGGTCGATAGAGAACTCAACATCTCGCTCGGGAGGAATTCCGGGCAACTCTTCGGGAAAGACATCGGCGAACTCACAAACCACGGGCACTCCTTCGATCTTTGGTAAAGGAGGGGAGGTAGAAGTCACCACGCATAGAAAGATTTGGTAACCTTTCCTCCTCATACTCATCAACTTCAAAGCGGAAATCAATTTCACACCTTCTTGGGAACGGACTCCTCTATATGACACACGAGTGCCTAGCGGACTCTTGAGGCAAATCTTTTGGTCTCTACACTCGAATCTTGCATCATACTTTGACAACCAATCCATACCCAAAATTACATCGAATTCCTCAAGGGGAAAACGAAGTAGGTTAGCGGGGAACAAGGTTCCCGAAATAGAGATAGGAATGTCGGAGAAAGTGAGGGAACAAGAGAACATCTCTCCGAAAGGTAAGGATATAGAAGTTTCCTCACTAGGAATAGGTTCAAGGGCTAATTTTTCCGAAAACTTGGAAGATATAAAGGATAAAGATGCGCCGGTATCAAATAAAATGAGGCAAGGTTGATCAAAAATTGAGAACATACCCGTAATGATATCGGGATGAGCGGCGGCTTCGGCTCGACTCATGACAAAGATAGTCCCTCTCGGCCTAGCATTTGGAGTAGGAGCATTCTTCTTCTCGGGGCAATCGGCAACACGATGTCCGGGCTTCTTACAATGAAAGCAAGTCAAGGGCTTGCCATAGCATCCAACTCCGGGGTGTAGAGCTTGTCTACAATGGTAGCACTTACGGTCCTTCTCAAGTTCATTAGTTGGTGTGGGAACTTGTCCTCTAGGTTCTTGAACTCTCGGTCCTTGTCCTCCATGATCTTGTATCCTTGGCACAAATCTTCTCTTGTTGGCATAGTTGGAAGTAGAAGGCACAAATGGTCTCTTGCCATGAAAGTTAGGACGGTAAGAATGAGAAGAGGAGTGGGTTTTGGAATCTTCTTCAATGGCCTTCAAAGAGCTTTCGGCCCAAATAGCATCATCATAGACTTCCACAAAGGTAGTTGAGCTTCTTCTCACCATACTTTCCACCTTAGGATTCAACTTGTTCTTGTAGAAGTAGACACGATCCTCTTCATCTTTCACGAACTTGGAGGCATAATGAGCAAGTTCATTAAACTTGTCGGTGTAGGCTTGAATTGATAGCTTCCCTTGCTTGAATTCCATGAATTCCTTCAATCTTTGTTGCTTGAGCTCCTTAGGGTAGAAGCGAGTCTCCACAAGTGACTTGAAGCGGCTCCAATCAAAGTTGGGGTCTTGAGTAGCGGTAGGACCGGTCAAAGTCCACCACCTATCGGCTTCCTTCACAAGAAAGTGAGATGCTAATCTCACCTTGTCCTCCTCTCGGGCATCAAAAAGAGAGAAGTTCTTCTCCATATCACGAAACCACTCCGAGAGAGCAACGGGATCCACTTCACCACCATAGGTCTTAGCCTTGTTCCTTGCTAGTTGACTTGCAATCCAAGCATAACTTCCTTGACGGTTAGCTTCGGGTGCAGGGGGAGCAGGTTGAGCATTTTGTTGATTAGCAAGTACTTGAGTGAGGGCTTGCATGATAGCATTTTCCACTTGGGTTGGTCGTGCCATCTTGCACAAGAGCAAACAAGTTAGAACCTAACACAAAACATACACAAAAAGGCTACCAACTTAGGTCCTTAATTCTACCCATCTCTCATTCATTATTCAAGGTCAAGTGAGAATTTTAAGTTGGGGTACACGTGTGTGCGTCGGGAGCAATATATGCTCTGATACCAACTGTGACACCCCTCGTTGAGGTAACTAAAAGTAACTGGTAAATCGTGGCGGAAACACGAGATTTTTAAAACTTTTAAGGCTTCTAATGAAGTCCAACGCGAGGCATCACCAACACGATAAATAAGTTTAGTTAGTTAAATTTAAGTTTACAACACAAGTCTATTTATTGGGGAAAAGATATCCCACGAATTAACATAAGTTCAAGAGTAGGTGAGTCTATTATGTAATAACTAATAAGGTCCGAGGTAAGAACTCGCTAGCTCACACGGTCTTGCCCACTTAAGCTTCATCACCAACCCGTCATTCATAATAAATATGAAAGCCACGGTCGGTGGGGAGTAACTCGGGTTCTCCCACCACAATATGTCAAAATACAAGTAATTAAGAATTTAATTAAATAAACAAGCATGAGAGTAACATACTTACGGTGACGAGAGGATCATGATTAGTATACAAAATGCAATAAGAGTAGTTACGCATAAATGAGAGAAGAATTATTAGATCAAGTCATCACATATCAACCCGACTCACATGTAAGACAATTTACAAAGTATAGACTCAAACAAGACAACCCTCTAGACTCCAACCTCTTGGTAGGACGACGATCATAATACGGTCCTAGTCTAAACCTGGCCAGACTCTCGGGATGGACGACACCCGATCGACAAACGATACCAAATCGTATCCAAGACTCGAAATATGGTACACCTAACCGTGCCCGAAAATCGAGTAACCTCAAGCGGAACCTTGTCACCTAACCGTGACCCCCGGTCCGAAAAAGGCGGAAGGAAAAATAGCCCAACTCGGAAACAATGGCACCTAACCGTGACCCAATGTCCGAGGGCAAATAAATAGGGAAAGTCGAGTAGTCTCACAATGTAAAACGTCACATTCGGGTCCGAAATAAGAACCATAACCATTATGCATGATCATAACATTAATGAGTCTTAAAGTAACCAATTATCGATAGGAAAGAAGATGCATGCATAGCTCACTCATTATTAGAAGTCGCAAGTGAAATAGAACAAACAGGGGACTCCCAGCCGGGTGGTGTACCGGCCGCCGGGCCACCGGCTGGGACAACAAGCCAAAAATCAGAAATTTAATAAAACTTACAGTGCACTCCCAGTAGTCGGTGGACCATTGCCACGATCACCCTACTGGGACTACACCAACTTTCAAAACTCTCAAAAAAAACTTGATGCACTCCCGGCACTCACCGGCTGCAGGTCCACCCTACTGAATACAAACAAGTTTCCAAAAACACAAAAAGGCCTTCAGTGTACTCCCAGCCGGTCACCCGGCTGCCGGTCACCCGGCTGGGAATACAGACATACTAAAATTTGCCCAAAACTTACAGGAAACTCCCAGTACTGGTCAAGAGACCGGCCGCGGTCACCACTACTGACTACAACCTTTCTAAAATATGCTCAAAATTTACAGGATCTCCCAGTGGTCAAGAGACCGCCGCCATCACCCTACTGGGACTACAAACACGCGAATTCCAAGCAACACATTTCCAAACCATTTGAAACCAACAAAAATCGTTTCTCATCAATTGTTTACGTATCCTAGCATGATTCTAACTCGGAAAAACAACATATTTGAGCATGTGAATGGGTAATTTCGGATTCAAGAGATGTAGCATGAGATTTTCATCCTAACATGTGAGAATTGCAAACAAGCATGACATTCAACATCCAAATTAGCACCAATCATGAAAGATACAACTTTTAACATTCATATGAGATTATAACTACATAAAACCACACAATTTTAACATAAAAGTCGAGTAACCCATCACCGTTACCTTTTTGCACTTCAATCTTCTAAAGACTCGTCAATGATGTAGCTATCCTCCTCCGGGTTGTCCAAGTTCTCCCCTAAACACAAAAATAGAGATATTAAGTCAAGAATTCACATCCTTGAAAGATGATAATTTCGAAATAGAGAGAAAGATGACAACTTTCTTACTTAGAAAGAAAGGAAATGAGAAAAGGAAGAGAATGGCGCGAAAAGGAACGAGATTGGTGAAGAATTGAGTGAGATATGGTGGTTTTAGGGTTAGTAAGGGAAGGTTCAACAATGGTGGGGTGGTTGTTGGGAAATTTCAGAAATTACAAGTGAGGGAGATGAAGTTGTGAGGGTTTAGTTGAGGTTTTGTGTAGAGAAAAGAGGGGAAAAAGGCCCATGAGTCAAGTTAAGCCCAATAACTCAAAATGAGTCGGTATCCACTAGAATTTTCGTCCCAAGTCAACTATAACTCGAGTCGGAGAATAATATTATTAAAATCTACACTATTATTACCGTTACACGGCTACGGCTATATTTTATGAAAATAAGCTTTAAATAATAATTATTTAATAAAAATCGGTTAAAAGTTTATTAAAAAATATAAGGAAAGGGCGGGGTGTTACATCACAAGTTCGAGCTGCTGACGAGCTTTTCGAGCCGACCCGGCGTTTGCTCGGCTTGACTCGTTAAGCTCTCGAGCCGATATACAAGCTGAGGAATTGGGACTCAAGTCAGATTGTGACATCGAGTAGGAGTATAAGTAGGACCATGTAAATCTGATTTACACAAGTTATTTTCCAGTAATAAGATTGTTTCCGTTTTGGGAATTCATCGATTAGGTTTGCGAGTTAAATCTTTAAGAGATTCCTTGCGAAGTTGATTGCGTGTTCCTATATTTGATACCTTGTGAGGCTAGGACTATGATTCACCATACTATCCGATTACTTCCAAATTCACGAGTTAAACAGTTCAAATAAACATAATTCCGCTGCAAAATTACCAACTACAGTCGTTAAACACATATAGAAATCGAACTTTCCAGATCAAATAGTTCCACGACCTGTTCATCCATATTTGTTCATATAGTTTTACATCAAAGTGGTTACCAGATCTAGGTTTAGATTTATTCCTTAATAGATGTGTCTTGGGACGTTGCTAATCATGGTTAATAAAAAAGATAGTGATGATGCTCCGAAAACATGGGAAGACGGTCATAACGAGTTGAAGATAGAGATGGCTCAAATGTCTTATATGTTAAAGAACATGGAAGCCATGTTGAAGGAAAAGGAGAAGATAAAGAAAGGGGATTTGGACAGTCCATCCGGATACGAAGAAGACGAACAACCAAAGGAAAAGCCGAGAAATAAGAACGATGATGATCGGGGTTTAAAACTCGATATTTCAGACTTTGATGGCGAGATGGATCCAGAAAAATTTCTGGATTGGTAAGACAAGCTGAAATGGTTTTCGAGTATAAGGAGTATAATGACACGAAGTAATTTAAAGTCGCGATCTTGAAGTATACAAAGTACGCATCCTTATGGTACGAGAATCTTAAGAAAGAGAGGAAAAAGGTGGGAAACCAAAAGATTGAAACTTGGATTAAGTTAAAGAAGCATCTGATGAAACGGTTCTTGCCCAGAGACTACAAGCAAGAAAACTATCTAAAGCTTCAATCTTTAATGCAAGAAGGTACGTCGGTGACTGAGTACATCAAAGAATTCGGGAAGATGTCAATTGTGTGCGACCTAGAGGAGAAGGAAGAGCTAAGGGGGGCGAGATTTATCAAAGGCCTAACACCCGCACTTGCAACGAAGGTAGAAATCCACAATTATGATTGGTATAGCGACGTTTGCAAATTTGCATTGAAGATTGAAAAATGTGATAAGGCACGAAAACCTTATGCTTACTCCAAGGGGACGAGTTCGGAAACAAATTCTTATTCCAGGCCAAATCCTAGCAAGCCTAAGGGAACCCCGAAAGAAGAAAGTAAAGATAAAGGAAATAGTGTTGTCGAACCAAAAGGGAATTCTATGAGGCCTTGTTTCAAGTGTCAAGGCTATGGTCACATAATAAACGAGTGCCCTCAAAAGCGAGCCCTAAAAACTCAAGAGTTGTATGATATGATCCCTGTGTTTGTCACGCTAGAGGAGGTGACGGATCAAGAGAACGTTGGAGCTGATGGTGAAGGAGTAATTTATGATTTGGATCCGTTGACTGAAGAAGAATGTTTGGTGCTTCGCATTTTGCATATGGAGAAGGGTTCAGCTGAGACCGAAAGACGAGAACAAATTTTCCACACTCGGTGCAAGGTAAACCATAAAATTTTCAATCTTATTATTAATAGTGGGTCATGTACTAATGTAGTATCAAGGGACCTTGTTTATGAACTGAAATTGCAAATTCGAGATCATATTAAGCCATATAAATTACATTGGTTAAATGGGGAGAATGGGATACAAGTGAAAAAGCATACCTTAATTTCGTTAAGTTTAGGACCCTATACTTATGAGGTGTGGTGCGACGTAATTCTTATGAATGCATGTCGTATTCTATTAGGCAGACCTTGACAATTTGATAGGAGGGTTGAACATGACGGGAGATCTAATGTATACAGCGTAATGAAGGGTAATATAAGCTATAATCTGAAACCTATGTCGCTTAATAAAATTGGAGAGTCCAAATTAAAGAAGGGGAGTATGTTTAGGGAAGCTTGGAAAATTGGGGAGGCATTAGCACGTGGAGAACGAACTTATGTGCCCATAGTTCGTGAATTGAGGTCCGTTGGTTTGACTGATAACTGTGGAGTACAGCGGATGTTAGAAGCGTTTTGGGATGTGTTTCCGGATGAATTACCAAATGGGTTGCCTCCTATACGTGGATTTGAACACCAAATCAATCTGATTCCAGAGGCGGCATTGCCTAAAAACCTGGCCTATCGTTGTATCCAGAAGAAGCGAAAGAGTTACAGAGACAAGTCCAGGAATTGATTGATAGGGGGTATGTACAAGAGAGTTAAAGTCCGTGTGAGGTACCTTCGTTATTAGAGCCAAAAAAGTAAGGGACTTGGCGAATGTGCATTGAAAGTAAAGCGGTAAACAACATTACAATCAAGTATCACTTTCCTATGCCAAGACTTGATGATATGCTTGACGAACTTTCTGGTTCGAGTGTCTTTTCTAAGATGGATTTGAGGAGTGGTTATCATCAAATGACGATTGGAGAAAGGGATGAGTGGATGACCGCATTTAAAACGAATCCGGGGTTATATGAATGGCTCGTGATGCCGTTTGGTCTTTACAACGCTCCTAGTTCATTTATGAGGCTGATGAATGAAGTGTTAAGGCCTTTCATTAACAAATTTATGGTGGTCTATCTTGACGACATTCTAGTCTATAGCAGATATAAGGAAGAACACAAGCAACATTTACGATCTGTGTTTCAAGTCTTAAGGAAATAGAAGCTCTATGGTAAACTCGAAAAATGTACTTTTATGGTATCCAGTGTTGTTTTTCTTGGCTATATTGTAGGTAAAGACGGAGTAAGTATGAACCCATTTAAGGTCAATGCTATTCAGGCCTGGCCGGTTCTTACATCAACTACAGAGGTGGGAATCTTTCATGACTTAGCATGAGTCAATAGGCGATTCATCAAGGGTTTTAGTTTGATTATGGCTCCAACTACAGAGCTAACTAAGAAGGGAGAGTTCGTGTGGACTAGTAACGCCCAAAAGGCATTTGAAGACGTGAAGCACAAGCTGTGTTCTGGACATGTTTTAGAAATACCCGGTTTTCACACGTTATTTGAAGTCGAGTGTGATGCGAGTGGTGTTTGAATTGGTACTGTGTTAGTGCAAGAGAAGAGGCCTAGTGCATACTTTAGCGAGAAATTAAAAGGTGCAAGGATGAACTATTCAACCTACGACAATGAGTTCTATGCAATCGTGAGAGCATTGAACCATTAAGGTCGTTATATGCGTCCGAAGCCGTTTATTTTACATTTTGATCACGAGGCTCTTAAACACATTCATAGGCGGTAAAAGTTAAATCCAAGACATGCTAAAAGGGTCGAATTTTAACAATGATTCACGTTTTCTTCAAAATACAAGACGGGAAGTTTTAATATCGTAGCTGATGCCTTGTCACGAAGACGTTCATTATTAATTTAATTGGATACAAGAATTCTTGGTTTCGAACATATCAAAGTACTATACAAATCTGATTTAGTGTTCTGAAAGGAAATTATCGAGCCAACAGGTTTGTATTTTGTCCAAGATGGTTATCTTTTCAAAGGTAATCGGTTGTGCACCCCAAGTGGGTCGATTAGGGAGTTATTGGTGCGTGAAGCTCATGGAGGAGCTATTGCTGGGCACTTTGGAGTGAATAAAACAAATGACATCCTAGGTGAGCACTTCTATTGGCCGAGAATGAACAAGGACGCACAACAAATTGTGACGAAATGCGTAGTGTGTCAAAGGTCTAAGAGCACGTTCAACAAAGGCTTGTATACACCTCTGCCCATACCTGTACAACCTCGGAATGAGGTGAGCATGGATTTTATACTTGGTTTACCGAGAACTCAAAGATGTAACGACTCAATTATGGTGGTTGTTGATCGATTCTCTAAGATGGCGCATTTGATTTCGTGTCATAAGACTGATGACGCAACTAAAGTGGCTGATTTATACTATCGAGAGATTGTTCGATTACATGAAATACCTCTTACAACTGTTTCAGATCAAGATGTAAAATTTCTTAGTTACTTATGGAAAACGTTATGGCGTTTGGCAGGAACTAAGCTTCTTTTCAGTACATCGCACCATCCACAAACAGATGGTCAGACCGAGGTAACCAATCGGACTCTGGGGAGTTTATTGCAAGGATTGGTTAGCAAAAGCCCGAAGGATTGGAACATCAATTGGCTTATGCTGAGTTCACTTATAATCGTACACCATCGATGACTACAGGACGAGCTCCATTCGAGATTGTCTATGGCGTGAATCCATACCCGCCCATCGATTTAGTGCCCATTCCAAAGAAAGATGTGTTGAGTTTTGAAGCCAAGGAGAGGCAAGCAGCATTTCTTCGAGTATGTGAGAAAGTTCGAGCACAAATTGAGAAGGCAAATGCCAAATACAAGGAGAAAGCTAATAAACATCGTAAACAGGCTGTTTTCAAAGAAGGTGATCTTGTGTGGTTACACTTAAGGAAGGACGATTTCCATCCAAAAGAAAGATCAAGTTGATGCCATGAGCGGATGGTCCATTAAAGATCCTCGAATGTTGTGGCTCTAATGCATACAAGCTGGAATTGCCAAGTGAATATGGTGGCGTGAGCGCGACATTCAACGTAGGCGACCTGTCACCGTACTTGGAAAACGAAGATTTGAGGGCAAATTCTCAAAAAGGAGAGAATGATGTAGGAGCATACTCGGAACAAGCAAATGAGATCCTAATTAGTCGAAATGTGACTCAACTAGTGAAAGGGTTTGAGCTTGGTTCGAATAGTGTGTTGATGTTAAAATGGGAAGGCAACAGAGCTGCACATCACGGTTCCCTAGGCCACGTAGGATACGGAGCTGCACATCACGGTTCCCTAAGTAGGATACTTGATTTCCTAAATCGTGTAGGAGTCATTATTTAAATTAGTTTACTGTTTTCGAATAAAGTTAGGAAAGCTAGATATTTCCTAATTCTAGTTTAATTAGAATACCCTAAATCTGATTGTATTTTATTATAAGTATTTTAATATTTTTTCTAGTTAGTTTAGGGATAAGTAGATAGCTTGATATGCAAGGTGAGGAATTAGGACTCGAGTTAGATTGTGACATCGAGTAGGAGTATAAGTAGGACCGTGTAAATCTAATTTACACAAGTTATTTTCCCGTAATAAGATTGTTTCCGTTTTGGGCATTCATCGATTAGGTTTGTTAGCTTAATCTTCAAGATCTTCCTTGCAAGGTTGATTGCGTGTTCTTGCGTTTGATACCTTGCGAAGCTAGGACTAGGATTCACCATACTATCTGTAACAACCCGGATTATAAAACAAAGGGAAAACGTATATTATAAGAATTATCAGAGTATAACAATGATAAAAGGGTCAAGGTGGCGGAAACACCTGACCAATCCGGTTCGCTACTAAATCAAAAACTAAACTATTACTGGTCGGACTATATTTTTCAGTTACTTGTCGTTAGGAGCACCTAGACCAAAACAATATTTATAACTTCACAAACTACTCTACTATTAGTAAAGAGGTAAGTAAAGGTCAGATCCCAAGGGACGTGTATTGATGTACGATTTTCGATTGCAAGTTGTGGTGTCTCAGGGTGTCACAATTTGGGTTGAGATAAGAAGATCACTAAACTAAATAGCAATGTAAATAAACTAACGAGCAAGATGATTAAGATGAGATGTAAACAATTGATTAAAAGCACTAGGGCGTCATGGGTTCATAGGGGATTCATGGGATTTGATCATACAAACATGTTTTCAACTAGATACAAGTAATTATTGTTGTGATGGGATCGAGTTAGTGTATATCTTACAATCCCTAGGAAGGTTTGGGTTCCGGAGCCGAATCGATTAGATTGTACAGCACCTACAAGTTGACTTAATCCTCCCTATCCAGCAATATGCATGGTCTAATGAGACTCGAGTTGGTTTATGTCTTACAAGTCTCATTGAAATGATAAGTGATTGGTAAAAAATGTAAGGTTTCATAGGCTCGCATTTCATCAAACATAACATGTGCATAAGTTGAAATCACAACAAGCAAGCAAATTAATTATGAAAGCATATTAGATTAAGCATGAATCAATCCCCATGTTGGTTTCCCCTAGTTCCCCATTAACCCTAGATAAGGAAACTACTCACTCATTATCAAGTTTAACATGCTAACAAGGTTGCCAATCATATTAACAAAGCAAAACATGATAAATAAATGAAGATGATTAACAATAATTAAAAAGGGATTAAGAGAATTATACCTAATGATGATTCCAAAATAATAAGCAAAGAATAATAGAAGTACTTGATGAATGATTGGAAGGTTGTCAATCCTTCAAATAAACCACAAATAATCTTCAATTACCGAAAATAAATGATGAACAATAGAGAAATTAAGGAAATGAGATTTAATTAATGCCTAATTAAAAGTTTATTAGAAGATTAAAGAGAGATTTAAAGAACATAAATTATATTAAGGATTGATGCCAATCTAATTAGTACAATGGGGTATTTATAGTGGGGATTAGGTACATAAATTAGGGTTACTAAGGGCTTAAATGACGATTAAGACCCATAAGAAAAGTAGAGAAAATTCTCCTCTCGAAGAAAGATGCGAGTCTCCTTTTTGCTAGTCTTTCAGAAATATGCGCATCCCGAGTAGAACAAGGAGAAGGCATGCTGTAATGGAGGACAATCCGAGCGGCCAAGGGGTCGGGATGAGCGGATTGTGGGGGTTGGACGAGCGGACTGGAAGGTGGGACGCTCGGATTGTGGAGGTGTTAGACAAGCGGGCAGGCTGGAGGGACGCTCGGATTGTGGAGGTTGGACGAGCGTCCCGATGCTACGACGGGCGGATTCTAGTTCAGTAAGCTTTTTCTTCTGTTATTCTTTTCTTCTTCCAACAATCCTCAAGGATCTTGTCAGAGATGCATGGATCGTCTTCATCATTGCCCATTATTTACAAAGGCCTTCTAGTCTTGTCTTCACTTTGATGCTTGGTCATTAGGTTCGATCAATTTAGCTCCATTTTGCCATTAAAATGCAAGGTTTGTACTCCTCTCGTACCAAAGAAACAAAACCTCAAAGAATATGCAAAACAAAAGACTAAAGATAGTAAATGACCCAATTATGCTCTAAAAAGCATAGGAACGAGGCTAATTCGGGGACTAAATATGCTCAAATATTGGTCACATCAAATATCCCCAAACCAAACCTTTGCTTGTCCCGAGTAAGAGCTGGCAAAATGATGTGATCAATATTTGAGCATATTTAGTCCCCGAATTAGCCTCGTTCCTATGCTTTTTAGTGCATATTTGGGTCATTTACTATGTTTAGTCCTTTGTTTTGCATATTCTTTGAGGTTTTGTTTCCTTAGTAGGAGAGGAGTGCAAACCTTGCATTTTCATGGAAAAATAGAGCTAAATTGATCGAATCTAATGACCAAGCATCAAAGAGAAGACAAGACTAGAAGGCCTTTGTACATATTGTAGTAGATGGCAATGATGAAGAAATCATTGCATCTCCGACAAGATCCAGGAGGATTGTTGGAAGAAGAAAGAAGAAAAGAAGAAAAGGAAGGCTGGGACAATATCCGAGCGTCAAAACCACCGGGACGCCCGTCCAAAACTGCTAGAATCTGAGCGTCCAAGCTTGAAGGCCGCTCGTCCAGCCACCTGAGAATCCGTTCGTCCCGACCCTTGGACCCTCAGATTGCGTTACAGGACAACACGTCCTCTTCTTGCCTCTTTGAAGATGCGCATATTTTTGAAAGACTAGATAAAAGGAGACACGCATCTTTTCTTGAGAAGAGTTATTCTTCAAGGACTTAATCGTCATTTAAGCACTTAGTAACCCTAATTTGTGCACCCAATCCCCACTATAAATACCCCATTAGTCTAATTAGGTTATGATGTTCTTCTTATCAATCCTTAGTGTAGTTTATATCATTCTAATCTCTTCTTAATGTTGTAATCAACTTCTAATCAAATATTAATATAAATCTCATTTCCTTAATTTCTCTTTTGTTCATCTTTTATTTTGGGTAATTGAAGATTATTTGGGTTTATTGGGAGATTGACAACCTTCCATCAATCATCAAGTACTTCTTTTATTCTTTTCATTATTATTTTGGAATCATCATTGGGTATAACTCTTTTAATCCCTTTTTAATTATTGTTAATAATCTTCATTTATTCATCATGTTTTGCTTTGTTAATACGATTGACAACCTTGTTAACATGTTAAACTTGATAATGAGTGAGTAGTTTCCTTAACTAGGGTTAATGGGTAATTAGGGGAAACCAACATGGGGGACGATTCATGCTTAATTTAATACGTTTTCATAATTTATTTGCTTGCTTGTTGTGATCTCAACTTATGCACATGTTATGTTTGATGAAATGCAAGTCTATGAATCCTTGCCTTTTTTACCCATCACTTACCTTTTCAATGAGACTTGTAAGACATAAACCAACTCGAGTCTCATTAGACCATGCATATAGTTGAGTAGGGAGGATTAAGTCGACTTGTAGGTGTTATACAATCTAATCGATTCGGCTCCGGGGCCCAAACCTTCCTAGGATTGTTAGATATAAACCAACTCGATCCTATCACAACAATAATTTCTTGCTTATAATTTGAGAATATGTTTGTATGATCAATTCCCATGAATCCCCTATGGCCCCTGATGCCTGTCGTTGTGTGCACCAAAGATAAAATTTATAAGTCCAAACTACTACTATAGCTAGTGGCAGTCAGGGTCGAACCACAGGGAGGCGATGCAATTAATAGTTGCCTAATTATGGTCTAAGGTAACAAATGTGGGGGTTTGATTTGATTTGTTCTATAGCTAATGGCAATAAAAGAAAAGTAAACTAAATAAACGGATGAAGACTAATATTAAAAAGGGTGCTAAGATGGTCGATTCACTATAGTTTCGGCGGCAGTATACTGGACAGGTCTAAGACAAACACGTGAGACGGGAAAGTAAGAAGTCCTCTCGGTCCATTCTTAACAGGTAGCATCTTTCGATCTTGCTACAGGTCCCTAATATCACTAATACTAACTTTCGTCCTGAAAAGTGACTAAAAAGGTTAAATTAACTCATCTCTCAATCTTATTAATTTAGTTGTCTTAGTTAAGTAGACTATCTCCCTTCCCTATCTTTCGATCTTTATTGGGTCGGTCAAATCCTAAACATTCAACTAGTCCCGTGCACTCGATTCGTCAAACATAGCAATTAAATTAATTAAAACGAAGCAGATCTCACGTGGCCAGTCGATCGACCAGGGTGTGCGGTCGATCGACCGTGGCGCGATTTAGGTCATACTATTCTAATGCCGCCTACGCTACAGATTCCCTACATCCTAGCACAGGGTATTTAGCTGCTCATACTGGAAATAATAACAATAATAAACTTAACAATTAAAACATTCGAATTCATACCTAAATTAATTAAATGAACAATTAACATAAAACAATAATTTGGCTTCGGGAGATCTAACCTAGCAATCCTAAACTATCAGCGAATTAAAGCAATGAAACTGAATATAGGAACAAAAGAGTATCGTGTAGAGGAATTGTAAAGGAGAGATCAAAAACCGAATGAAAAAAAATGACTTTATTAATGAAAGAACAAACTAAACTAATGATTATTGAATTGTATGTCGAAAACAAGATGAGAAAAACTTGATCAAAACTTAATAATGTCAGGTTACATTATATAGGAATATAACGTAACACTTATTCCTAAACCTAATATACAATGGGTTTCCTTAAAACACTCTTTTACTTACCAAAACGGTTTTAAACCCAGTTTTTTCCGATCAAACGAGTTATTACACTTTGATGTGACCATAATTAGCGCATATTTAGCCCCCGAATTAGCCTTGTTTCCATGCTTTTTAGTGCATATTTGGGTCATTTCTTATCTTTAGTTCTTTGTTTTGCATATTCTTTGAGATTTTGATCCCTTGGTAGGAAAGGAGTAAGAATCTTGCATTTTCATGGCAAAACGAGACTAAATTGATCGAATTAAATGAACAAGCATCAAGGAGAGACAAGATTAGAAGGCCTTTGTACATATTATAGTAGAAGAGCAATGGTGAGAAAGGATCCTTGAGTCCCCAAGGAAATCCCCAAGGAATTTATGAAGAAAAGGGAAGAAAAGAAGAAGATGTGTTGCTGAGTGACAATCCGTGCGGATTGTCACCAATCCGTCCGTCCCACAGCTGCACAATCCGTGCGGCTTTGCTCTAATCCGCTCGGATTCCACCTCCACAATCCGACTGGATTCCCTCGAATCCGCTTGGATTCCAACGCCAGATTCCGCCCGTCCCGACCTTATTCCGCCCGGATTCCAGCACAGCACGATTTCCTCTTCTCCAAGCTACGAAGAAAGAAGCCCTTCCTTCGAAAAATACCGGGTCCTCCTTGCTCAATCTAAAAAGTGTAATTACTAGTTTAGCCCTTAGTTAAACCTAATGCATCCTCCCTAATTTCCACTATAAATATCCCATTAGTCTAATTAGGAGAGCATGTTCTTCTTATCAATAATTAGAGTAGTTAATATCAATCAAATCTCTCTTTAGTATTGTAATCAACAATTAATCAAGTTCTAATACAAGTTTTATTTCCTTAATCTCTCTTTTGTTCATCCTTTATTTTGGGTAATTGAAGATTATTTGGGTTATTTATTGGGAGATTGACAACCTCTCAATCAAGCATTCAAGTACTTCTTTTATCTTTGCTTTATTATTGGAATCATTAGTAGGTATAATTCTCTTAATCCCTTTTTAATTATTGTTAATTACTTTCATTTTTTCATCATGTTTCATATTGTTGGTATGATTGACAACCTTGCTAGCATGATCAACATGATAATGAGTGAGTAGTCTCTTAGCTAGGGTTAATGAGTGATTAGGGGAAACAAACATGGGGAATGATTCATGCTTAAATTAATATGCTTTCCTGTTTTATTTGCTTGCTTGTTTTGATCTCAACTCATGCACATGTTATATTTGATAAAATGCTAAGCCTATGAATCCTTGCATTTACTATCATCTTCTATCTTTTCAATGAGACTTGTAAGACATAACCCAACTCGAGTCTCATTAGACCATGCATGTTGTTGAGTAGGGAAGATTAAGTCGACTTGTAGGTGTTGTACAATCTAATCGATTCGGCTCTGGGACCCAAACTTTCCTAGGATTGTAAGATATAACTGAAGGAAATGTAGATTCATATACATATTTAACATACTCATATATGATTAATTAATTTGTCATAAATTAAAACGGATCTTATGCATGCAAACAATAAAATGAATAGAGGAAAAATCATGTCCTTACATATTGAATTTCGGTTATTTGGGCACAAAAGAGATCACCTTTCTCTTTTGTTCTTGAGCTTATTCCAATGGAAGAATGAAGATCTAAGTGTAAGATCTCTCCCTATGTATAATACCCAAGGCTCCTCTTAATTAAATTAATATTACAAATACTAGTTATAATATTAATCTATGAGAAAATTGAACCAAAAATATTGTTAACACTTTGAATATTTTCGGTTTTGATGAGAGATAAAGAGAGGATTTTATTTCTCTAGAAAACTTGTATTTTGGATGAATGAATAGAATGAATATTACTAAACTCTTTTAGTGTAATAATAGGTAAAATTATATGAAAAACCAATGATGGTTTTTCACATAAAAAACCGGGTGGAAGGGGGGACTTTTTGGGGAGCCAATGCATGAACAATTTTATCTTCACAAGAAAATTAGAGTTGCATGGCTAGGATGTAGGTAATCATTGTGTTAAGCTACTAATTAAACAATTAATTAGCTTAACATCCCCTCCTATTTTCGGCACCTTTAGTTAATATGGATTCCATATTAATTTTGTCAATTGTCAATATGTTACATGTCATATGTCACATATATTTGTTATGTAATTTTTAACATATTAAAAATCAACGTATTGATAAAATACGTCACATACAAAAATCGACTTAGTAATATCATAATTACTTGTGCCAAAATATTTTACCAATTTATAAATCACAACTGATTGTATTTATAACAATTCATTCGATTTAATTGTTACATTAAACAATTTATTTCATCCGAGTAATTATACAATTTAATTACTCCGACCGTATCTCATTTAATCACATTTCAATATGATACGTAAATTTTACTTCCAAAATCGTCCGTCAATTTTCAAGTAATTTAATTAACTCGTAACATTATACGATTAATTAAATAATCAATTAAGAGGGTTGCCCTTTAGGTATGACCTAGGGGGTCAACTGATCACCACCGTCACACGACAGTAATGTCAAACTCTAGTCAGCCAATCATTACCGATATATGTTGACCAGTTGACAGTAACAATATTACTTCCCAATTGTATTCATTTTAATGAGACTTAAACATGTGATCATCATGATCAACAGTCGTGATCGCATTATTGTCGGAGGACACATATTCCAACAATCTCCCACTTGTCCTCGACAAGTGTGCGTCACCAATTCTCTTGTCCTATTACTATCTCCCACTCAATGCAAGGTGTCTTTCAGGTCGTACTTGCAAGTGATCATATCGAGAGTGGTTTCCTCGATCTGGAGAATAACTGATTGACCGGATTTATCCACTCTGGATACCATCCGAGCGTGGCCACGCATTTCCAGTTCATTACTCCTCGAGTGGCCCTGAGATATTGTTATAACCCTGACAAGGGGTGGACAATTCCTATCGCACTCATTCCCTTCGACTAGCCACAGCCATCATAACCCAAAATATGCCCATTTGACCCCATTTACGAAGGTCGTAGTAACACAAATCAAAGTTAATCTGAAACTGTGCCATCTTAGGCGAATAGTCTTTAGTCAAAAGAATCGACTCATTTGAATACTATAGTAGCTCTCGCCACGACCAGGCTATATAAATTTGCCAGAACTCTATAAGCGGTCATTAGGCCCGACAAAATGTTCCTAACAGTCTGCCTATGTGATCGACTAGTCATCTCACATGACTCTATGGCACTTGAACCTGCCATCAATCGCATCACACTCTAGTCACTTCGAGATGTCACCTCATATAAGTAACTATGGGCAAAAACAATGTTAATCCATGTTCACTTTAATGGGGTTCAATTGTCTCTACAACCCGTTTGGATATAACAATGTACCAAGTGAGTTAATAATAACTCAAACGACGAATGTCGACATCACACTCGGGTAGTCAATATCATATTACAACCTTGTGATGTATATCATAAGTGTAAACACTCATTGATTGCAATAGAAGTTTAACATCCCATGTGTCCATGTGTTCAAACTTCTTGCACTTGCAATTTCCTTCACATTCATGTTCTCATAGCATGAATCTTACCAAGTACACATCAAAGGTTCTCGACCTTGGTTTTGGTTCTTTAACTTGAAAGAACTTTCTTATCGATCATGTCATAACGAACGAATTTGCGATGAATAATACAACTTGTACCGATCAAGTATTCCATCCACACGCAATGCACTAGGTATATGTTTTGTAGAATCTTGTAACAATTGACAAGATTATTAGCTTAGCACTTCTCGCAAGTCCTAGCTTAACTAGGAAAGATTGTTTTTGAATAACTTCTTATTCAACCAAGCATCTTTCCAAAACTTCTCATTTCTCTTTCTAGGCTTGAAATATTTGGGATTCTCATAAATCCTCATATGTGCTCGGATTTTCTACAATATGTGCAACCTCTTAACACACAATGGAACATTCCGTCAATCACTGAAATCGCTCATCGAATTCTACTCGAGAATTCATGACGTTTCTATTATGGCTCACAAATCATTCATCATGCTCTCATGCATATAATTCATTATTGGACATGTACATGATTATTCTAATGGCGGAAACATTAGTCACTAATAATCATGAGATCAATCGTTCTCAGGTTCAATGAACTACCATGACTGCTAATGGTAATCCCATTTTCATTCATATGAATAACCTATGTATATGTTGATACGATGTGTATCTCTTTAATACTAATCCAACATCCCATGAGGTAATTGGATTCATCTTTGTCCATTTTCATCCAGAATTGAAAACTCAAAAGCTTCTTTATGAAAAGAAGGTATTAGCTCGTCATTCTTTAATGAGTGATGAGTTGTATACATTCAAGGATGATAGCTCCCACTAAATTCCATGTCTTCACATGAGAATATCCTAACTCCCACTCAATTCAACATGTTTTGAAATTGACTTCTCAATCAAAAATTGTCAAGAATATAAATATAAATTGCCGTGCCAAGTTACTAGGATAGAACCATATATGTTCCCATCATATCCTTTCAAAATGCCTATTTTGAAGTGGTCTCATCTTAACCTTACGGAAAGAGATTTTAAATCTCTAACACACTCATGTCATAATGATGTGTAGCAATGTCATTATTCAAATACGAATAATATTTAGAATAGGTCCTTCGGAATACCCTTTCCAGGTTAAACAATGACATTTGCGTGGTTAAACGTTGGCTATTGAAGATATCGGAATATCAATCTTTGCAAAAACGTTGGCTATTGAAGATATCGGAATATCTATCTTTGCAACTTGATCATAACTAGTATGTTACTATGATTCATTTAGGCTCTTAAGTAAAACTCATGATTGAAACTATTTGTCAAATGATTCATAACCTTAGTCAAAAGCTTGTTAAGACTTTACATTAGTCATTTTTCTTTCAAAACTTCTTTTGGTCTCCTCGTGTAGTAATCTTTGAGAATAAACTTTTATGATTACTTCACTTAGTCTCTTAAGTCATTTAGAACTAACTTGAGACTATAGATCTCATCTATTTGGTATACTATGTAAATAGATATACCTTCATTCAAATCATTCTTTCTTGCGTAGATCTTCATTTACACAAGTACACAATTATATCTTATGTAAATAGATATACCTTCATTCAAATCATTCTTTCTTGCGTAGATCTTCATTTACACAAGTACACAATTATATCTTGCCTTGTGTGTTGTGTCCTCATTTTTCTCCCACTCTATCTTTAGAATGAATACACTAAACATTCAAAGATAGCATATGAGACACAAATTAATGATGTTGAAGTATAAGGAGGACTACCTCATAGGTTGACTAATTGTTATAGATTTCATATGTGTACTTGGTGGTTGACATACCTTTAAGAGAGTTCATAGACTCAAAATCACTTCATTAATGATCATACACAAGCCTTAAGCATGTGGACATATAATGAAACCGGTCATTATATTTGTCTATTAGATCACTTTAAGTGAATAATCTTATGTTTCAAAACGCAAGCAATTTAAAGATGAAATTTAAGAACATAAAGGATAAATGATAAAACGTGTGACTTGGGTTGCAAACCAAGTCACTATCATCCAAAATACAAACCATTATCCAAAATACCTTTCCATGTCGAACACGGAAACTTAAAGTTCTAAAATTCAAAACATAACTTAAAATAAGACAATGAAAAACAAAGCTCCATAAAAGCTATCCTTAGCTTCTTCATGGTTTTTTTATGCTTGCTTTTCTTTTCCTTTGTCTTTGCTTGGTGGCGGCCCTATTTACAATAAAAAGGGAGATACATTATCACAACTTTGCATCATAATACCATAGTTGAATTTTGAAACACAAAAGAAGGTTAGTCATTTACCTACTGGAGTGATCTTTCCAGTTTTGATATCACCAAGGTATTTGGAACAATTCCTCTTCCAATGTCCCATGCCATTACAATAATGGCATTTGTCAAGAGGACCCTTCTTGACTTTGGAGGTGCTAGCTTCACAAGACTTAGCTTTGGTGAATGTGGGAGCTTGCTTTTTACCCTTTCTCCCATTCTTCTTGAACTTTCCCTTACTCTTTGTGCTTATGTTAAGCACATCCTTGGGAGGGTTCACATTTAACCCCATGTCCCTCTCGGCTTGCACAAGTAACTTGTGCAACTCCTCAAGAGACACATCCTTGTCTTGCATATTGAAATTCACCCGGAATTGCACATATGCCTTAACCTTAGACAAGGAGTGTAGAATCCTATCTACGATGAGTTCTTTGGGGATTTCAACCTTTTGAATCTTCAAGGTCTCGACAAGCTCCATGAGTTTGAGCACATGAGGGCTAACCTTTTGGCCCTCTTTGAAGTCGAGATCAAAGAATGCCGCGGCCGCCTCATATTGGACGATCCGCGGGGTTTGTGAAAACATGGTCACAAGTTTGGAGTAAATCTCATTAGCATTGCCCATTTTGAAGGCTCTCCTTTGGAGTTCCGCCTCCATCGCAAATATTAAGACATTTTTCATTGCGGCGGACTCCTTTTGGTAAGCCTCATAGGCTTCCCTAGTGGCCGCGGTGGACCTAGTGGAGGGCTCGGGTGGAGAGGCCTCGGTAAGGTAACGAAGCTTGTCGTCACCTTCGGCGGCTAATTTGAGTTGGGCATCCCACTCGAAGAAATTTGACCCATTCTTTTCAAGTTTACATCGATCCATAAAGGAACGGAGCCATGATGAAGTAGCGAGTGGTGTAGCATTAGGAGTTGGTGTTGCCATTTGTTATGAATAAGAAGTCGTCTACAAAAACAAAACATAAGGAGTAAAACAAATGTCGTTTTAATTACACTCGTAAAAATGTATGATTTAAACAAGTTTTATGCATTTTTCTAGTGACCTCTACCCAACTAGATAAATGATTCCAAGACCCAAATTCATATCGACTTAGGCACGGTATGGCCGATGAAACCTTTATCAATATAACTCGGTGGATTAACATTTTAATCGATTCTACTTTTAGAACTCTTGGTCGATAAAATTACTCTAATAATTATCTATAGCCCGGAACACATGCAACTACGGTCGCGAATACTTCCGTTGAGCTCAATCCAAATTTCGAATAAATGTGTCCATTATCCAAATCCACATCAACTTGGGCACGGTATGGCCGATGAAACCCTCATTAACATGAACTCGGTGGATTAACACTCATCACCCACTTCCCCTACGTAACAAGGTTTTTACCCCGGTAGGGCCGAGTGCACTCCCTCGCGAAATAGGTTTTCATGGTTTCTACTATTTGGTAAGGCTATGTCTCAATTGTTTGTTTTAGCGAGAGGTCATGTCAATTTATTATCTATCACGTTTTAAGTGAACTAAAGCGGTGAACTACGATAATTCTAATTGACACGGTCGATAAACTCGATAAAAAGACAATGCATGTTTAGTTATGGCGATTTAGCGATGCATGTGACATAAAATAAAATGCAAGCAAAAAGATAAATAAATCCTAGTATGGCCTTTCCTAAAATAGAAAAACTATTAATCTATTACATATTCGGAAACCAACTCCATTGGTCCCTTGAACTTCGGTTGTGGCACGCATCTCGAGGTAACACCGTCTTTATGTATCGTCATTCTTGAAGAAATCCGTCTTTTGGAACTCCGGAATGAATAAAATTACATAATAAATTACATAATTTCCTATTATACATTTGTAACTAAAATAAAATAAATCTATTAAATATTACAAAACGGTGATACGAGATCACAATAAAAATTACAACCGAATCGATATTCCCATACATTTCGGGAAATACCAATTAAAATCTAAGGCCATACTAAGTAAAATTACATAATTCAAAATTACATAAATTAAAATTATGACAATCATAAGAAAATGCAGCATTATAATATGTATAAACATGCTCAATTTTTATGCTAAATCGCCTTTTAATTAGCCAATATCGTATATTACTCGGTTTTTACGGATTTTGCGTGATTTCAACATTTTATAATCACAAAAATACATAAACTCATATTTATGCATAAGTTAATTACCCTAACCTCTTAGGACTCAAAATATAGTCTTCACTAATAATTTGACCATAATTAACCTTTATTTATAAAATTGTTCATAAATGGACCAAAAATTACAAAAATAAGCCATTAAACTTCAAATAAATCCAAAAATTTCAAATAAATTCAAAATTTGAAATTTAAATTCATGAACATTCTGGAAAAATTCCATGACACTCATAATGTTCAAAATCTTAGGTTAAAAATTTCGAAATTTTTCCGGAAAAACAATGTTGCGGTTTATCGATATTTAATAAAATAATCATTAAAACATGGAAAAATTATTTTCATTAACTTTTCAATTTTAGATCTGAAAAATATAATAAAATGCAACATTAAACGTTTTTCCTAAGTCATAGAATATGTTTTATTAATTTTCAACTAATAATGTCACTATTTATGCCATTTTTCTTCAAAAATTCATAAATCATGCTAAAAGACTTCTTTATAGCCAATTATTTTACACACATCTTGTAAAATTGCATGTGACAACATATAAATTTTCTATGACCAGATTCGAAATTTAACTCATATTAACCTATTTTTCTCTTAAATCCGAATTTAATAATGAAAAATTCATTTTTCGAGCATAACAAGTGCAAAAATTATGAAAATTTACAGGTTATCTCAAAATAATATATGTAACAACATATCCAAAAACCAAGTGAAAATTCGAAGTATAGCTAATTTTCGACCAAAAATGACATTTTTACTCATAAAATCACATTTAAATGTCATTATTATTAAATATGAACAATAAAAATCCGAAAAATTAACCCAAAAATCCTAAAACACTTTAGGACCAGAAATATTAACATGCATGTAATTATTTCGTGATATATCATAATAACACAAATTTTACAAGTTTTATTTTGTTATTCATATAACTCGGAAAAACTTTTAACCAATTTGCATGCAAACAACCGTGGCTCTTGATACCGATTGAAGGAAATGTAGATTCATATACATATTTAACATACTCATATATGATTAATTAATTTGTCATAAATTAAAACGGATCTTATGCATGCAAACAATAAAATGAATAGAGGAAAAATCATGTCCTTACATATTGAATTTCGGTTATTTGGGCACAAAAGAGATCACCTTTCTCTTTTGTTCTTGAGCTTATTCCAATGGAAGAATGAAGATCTAAGTGTAAGATCTCTCCCTATGTATAATACCCAAGGCTCCTCTTAATTAAATTAATATTACAAATACTAGTTATAATATTAATCTATGAGAAAATTGAACCAAAAATATTGTTAACACTTTGAATATTTTCGGTTTTGATGAGAGATAAAGAGAGGATTTTATTTCTCTAGAAAACTTGTATTTTGGATGAATGAATAGAATGAATATTACTAAACTCTTTTAGTGTAATAATAGGTAAAATTATATGAAAAACCAATGATGGTTTTTCACATAAAAAAACCGGGTGGAAGGGGGGACTTTTTGGGGAGCCAATGCATGAACAATTTTATCTTCACAAGAAAATTAGAGTTGCATGGCTAGGATGTAGGTAATCATTGTGTTAAGCTACTAATTAAACAATTAATTAGCTTAACATCCCCTCCTATTTTCGGCACCTTTAGTTAATATGGATTCCATATTAATTTTGTCAATTGTCAATATGTTACATGTCATATGTCACATATATTTGTTATGTAATTTTTAACATATTAAAAATCAACGTATTGATAAAATACGTCACATACAAAAATCGACTTAGTAATATCATAATTACTTGTGCCAAAATATTTTACCAATTTATAAATCACAACTGATTGTATTTATAACAATTCATTCGATTTAATTGTTACATTAAACAATTTATTTCATCCGAGTAACTATACAATTTAATTACTCAGACCGTATCTCATTTAATCACATTTCAATATGATACGTAAATTTTACTTCCAAAATCGTCCGTCAATTTTCAAGTAATTTAATTAACTCGTAACATTATACGATTAATTAAATAATCAATTAAGAGGGTTGCCCTTTAGGTATGACCTAGGGGGTCAACTGATCACCACCGTCACACGACAGTAATGTCAAACTCTAGTCAGCCAATCATTACCGATATATGTTGACCAGTTGACAGTAACAATATTACTTCCCAATTGTATTCATTTTAATGAGACTTAAACATGTGATCATCATGATCAACAGTCGTGATCGCATTATTGTCGGAGGACACATATTCCAACAATAACCCAACTCAATCCATCACAACAATAATTGCTTGCTTATAATTTGAGAACATGTTTGTATGATCAATTCCCATGATTCCCCTATGATCCCATGACACCCTAGTGCTTTTAATCAATTGTTTACACCCCTTTAATTCATCTTGCTTGTTTATTTTCATTGCTATTTTATTTTAGTGACTTTCTACATCAACCCAATTTGTGACACCCCTTAGACACCACTAGTTGCAATAGAAATCTCATTTCAATACCCGTCCCTTGGGATCCGACCTTTACTTGACTATTTACTAATTGTAGAGTTGTTTGTGAAGCTATAAATTGTGTTTTGAATCGACCGTGACCCAACGACCACATCTTTAATTGTGAACACGAAACGGACCCGATCAAAAATGGCGCCGTTGCCGGGGACGATGTTTACTTGATTTAGATTTCTTTTTATTGTTATTAGTTGTGTCTTTCTTCGCCTTGGGGAAGTAAAACTCCTCAAGGTTTGTTTTAATTGTTTTCGAGTTGTTTGATATTTTGCATGTCTAGAAGGTTACAAGGTGATTTGTTACCTTTTGACCGTGAAATCGAAAGAACCTTGACGAACAATAAGAGGCTTGTTAGGAGGAATTTAAGAGGTATTAGTGAAGTTGTTCAACCCACTAGTGAGTTCGTCAATCCTTTCGCAATAGAAGGAGAAGAGAACCCATTACACAATACCCCGCAAAATCCACCTACAATGCCTAAATTCTCATCACACTCCGTACCTACCGAGGAGAATCTACCAAATGGTACTCCTACACCGCAACATCTAACCGGAAATTTTATTGCCAAGTCCGCCTTCATCCAATTAGTTGAGAGGAGCCAATTTGGGGTGATGCCTAGTGAGGACCCTCATTCTCATATGGAAACCTTTTGCGACTATTGTGATGAAATCTCTCAAACGGGCGTGACTCAAGACCAAATTAGATGGGTTTTATTTCCTTTTTCTTTAATCGGCACCGCGAAGCAATGGTTGAAGGGCCTTGATAAGGCCACCCTCGGAATAGATTCTTGGAAGAAGTTGGCTCTAGCTTTCTACAAAAAAATTCTACCCACCGGAAAAGACTAACATGCTAAGAGCTCAAATTACGGGTTTTAAGCAAAGGGATGAAGAATATTTGTATGACGCTTGGGAGCGGTTCAAGGGAATTTGTCGCTCATGTCCTCACCATGGACTTAGCGAATGGTTTTTGGTACAACAATTTTGGAATGGTTTATATGAAGATTCTAGGAACATTCACAATATGGGATCAAATGGAATGTTCACCGAAGTTGATGACAATTAAACATGGAACAAGATTGAGGAAATGACGGTCCATAACTCACAATATAGTAGACCTCGCAAGGCTACTAGAGGAGGAAAGCATGAAGTGGACTCCGTTACTCAATTGGGTGCTCAACTTAGTGCTCACATTGACACAATCAACTTGAAGTTTGAACAAGCTATGGCTAGACTTGAGGAAAACTCAAAATCATCAAAGCATCATGTTAATGCCATGACGGCATCCTCATCAATCCCAAGTGGGATATGTGAGAATTGTGGAACTTTGGGACATGACCAAGGTGAATGTAGGGGAACAAATGAACAAGTGAATGCTTTCCAAGCATACAAGAGTGGTACCCCTTATTCCAACTTTTATAATGAAAACACCAAATTCCATCCAAATCTCTCATACAAAAGCCAAAATGTTCAAAACCCTCAAACAACATACACACCACCACCCATGAGAAACCAAAATCAAAGACCCTTTTACAATCAAAACCAAGGTTACCAAAATCAAAATCCATACAATCACCAAAATGACCAAGGTTTTGATGTCAAAAAAGCGGTCCTCCAAATGCAAAAGAATCAACAAGAATTTTTCACTCAAATGCAAAAAGATAGCCAAGCAAAGGAAACCACCATCAACAACATTCTAGCTCACACCAAGATGTTGGAAACACAAAGACAAAAGGGGCAATTACCACCTCAAAGTAATCCCCCTAGACATGAAACGGTTAGTGCCATTCACTTGAGAAGTGGTACAAGGTATGAAGCACCAAGGAAGCAAGTTGAGGATGAAGTTGTGGAAGCTTGTGAAAAGGAAGAAATTGTGCAAAGCTCCAAAGATGGAGAATCATCAAAAGAAGAAAGTTCAAAGAAAAATGAAGACAAGGCCAAGGAGAAGGAGCCCATCGTGATTAGACTTTCTTTTCCAAGTCGTCAATCCAAGCCCAAATTTGATGATCAACTTGGAAAGTTCATGGAAATTGTGAAGAATTTGGAAGTCTCAATTACTTTCACGGAATTAATCAATCACGTGCCGGCCTATGCGAAATACATGAAAGATATCCTCACAAAGAAGAAGTCGATCCGGAAGCTTGAGACTATCGCCTTCACTAAGGTGAGTAGTGCAATACTTCAAGGGAGTTCACCTCCAAAGTTAAAGGATCCGGGAAGCTTCTCAATACCGTGTACTATTGGCGACACGACGATCAACAAAGCCTTATGTGATCTAGGGGCTAGTGTGAGTGTTATGCCGTACTCGGTGAGTAAAAGGTTGGGGATGGGAGAGCTTAAATGCACCAACATCACACTCCAAATGGCCGATAGATCGACGAAGACACCGTTAGGGATATGGGAAGATGTCCCCGTGCGAATTGGGAAGTTTTTCAACCCGGTGGACTTTGTCATTGTTGATATGGAGGAAGATTCCAACATTCCAATCATTCTAGGGAGACCTTTCCTACACACCGCGGGTGCGGTGATTGATGTGAAACATGGTGAGCTCACTCTAGAAGTGGGAGATGAAAGCATAACTTTTAATCTTGACAAGACTATGAGAGCTCCTCGTTTGCATGAACCATGTTTCATGATTGATCATTATAGCCGAAAGGATGAAAGGAAGAAATCGGAACTCCAATGGAAGAAGAAAATTGAAGATGCTCCATTCAAAGAGCAAGTGAATTGTGACAAGGAGAGCTTGCAAAGCTCATCAAAATCAACCAAGGAAGAAGAGAATGGCCTCATTGGCCAAGAGAAGAAATTGGGAGAGTTGTCTCCATCTAAGCAAGAGATTTTCAATGATCAACTTAATGAAGTTTGTGGTCTTTGGGACAACGAATTTGAAGGGATTTTTAATCCCTACATTGGCAATGCCATCGATCAAGACCGACAACAAGGGCCAAGGTCTATTGAAAACCTCTACCATGATAATGAACAAGCCTTTGATTACTTTTTCAAGGTGTTGAGCAACATCAACAACACCTTGGACATGCCCCCTTGACATCTCATCAAGAATGAGAGTTTGGTGGAGTCCTCCCTAAACCACCACTTGTAAATATTTCTAACTCCCTAACTTACATTTCAATTCTTGTAATGCATTTTTGTCATCTTTGGATTTTTTTATTTACTTTGATCAAGATAATTGTCATGTTTGAGAGAAGTGAGGGAGGGACTAACAATTTCAATTGATGTGTAGTGCTTTTAGCTTAGTGTGGGGATGACAATTGCCTAGGCTATCCATGCCTAGTAGTGCCCCCACAATGACGAACACAAGATTTGAAGAAGAATGGAAGAATGGTATGGGAAATGCATTGTGCACGGATGGAACTGAATCCGAGTACACAGGGGAAGAATCCGAGCGGATTCCACAAAATTCGCCCGTCTTCAGTAATCCGAGCGTACTGCAGAAAAGACGCCCGTCCTGAACTGAGCTGAATTTTGAAAATTTCTTGATCGTGATCGAATCCGGGCGTCTGAGCAAAGAATCCGCCCGTCTTGAAAGAACGACGTCCGTCTTTGCAGCTGAGGAAAACAAGCAAAATTTCCTGGACTGAAATCCGTCCGTCTTCAGGCAAATCCGCCCGTCCCGCATCAAAAAAATCCGAGCGTCTTCTTCTGAATCCACCCGTCTTTAGGCGAGTTTTACACAACCCAAAAAGAGCAGAATCCGCACGGATTGGGCAGAATCCGCACGGATTGCCCCTGCAGTTCGAAAATTTCGGTCTTTTTAAAAAACCCCTCCCACCTTCATTCATTCATTCATTCATTCATAAACACTACCCACAACATCAAAACCCTCATCCTCTCCATCACAAAAACAAAATCCCTCAACAACATTCACCAAAATCAAATCAAATCATCCTTCTAACAACAAATCAATCACTCCTTCTTCAATAAAAATCAAAACCAAGCACAAAATCTTCAACCTTTGAGTCGATTTTTGATTTCATAAAGGCAAAGCCTTTCACCTTTAAATCGATTTGGGTATACTACAAATTGAAGATTTTTCATTCTTCTCTTGGTTAGTTCATCAATGGCAAGGACTAAGGGAGCAACAAAGGCAACAAAGGCACCAAAGGCTAAGGCACTCTCACAAAGGCAAAAGGCTCTTCAAACAAAGAAAGCATTGGCTATGGTGGTAGCAACACCAAACTTGGAAGTGCAACAACAACAACAACCTTCTATGGGAGCAACAACACCTTCTACTCCGGAAATTGATCAACTTTTGCATTATCCGGAGGTAACTTTTATTTCCGAAACCCATAGAAATACCTTTGTCAAGTTTGCTAGAAAGTCATTACAATCCACCAAATTTATATGTGAAGATACCTTAGAAAAATTTGGTGTTCTTGAGCAAACTAGAGCCTTTTTCAATGCCATGGGGTTGAAGAAATTGTTTGAAACAAAGGAATTGACATACCCCTCCCTTACCTTGGAATTTTTGAGTTCTTTGAAAGTCACCAAAGTTGAGAATAGGGAGAATCTCGAGTTTCGTCTAGCTAATGTTAGTAGACGCATTACCTTTAGGGAATTGAGTGAAATTTTGGGTCTTAGTGATGAACCGCGTTATTTTAAGAATTATGGAAAGTATGACCCCGAACCTCTTTGGGAGGCAATCTCCGGGAAGAAATTTGAGGACTTTCATGCGAGTCGTGCTCTTTTGGTCCACCATCCGGGCATAAGAGTATGGCACAAGGTCGTGGGAAACACCATAATTGCAAGGAAAGATACCAACCATTTCACCAAACTTGATTTTATTCTCCTTGAATCGTGCCATTGAGGTGTTCTCATTTTATTGTTCCCATTTTCAAAATCCAAAATGACAAATTAGTTTCATGCATTGCATAGTGTGTGCATGAACTACACCCATCCTTGGACATTAGCAATTGTGTCTCACTCGGTTTGGGGAAGTTAATGCATACACAACGGGAGGTAATCTAAATTATCCTCTCCGTCATAACAAAAACCATGCATCATGTAGTATAGCATAGTGTAGATTGCATTTAGTATAGAAATCATGCATCATCTTTGCATAATTTCCATCATTTTGGCCATTGAGGACAATGCCCATATTAGTGTGGGGTTGGGAATTCTAACATTTAACTCTTATTCAAAAAACCAAAAAATTGAAAAATCTCAAAAATCATAAAAATTTGAAAATTGAAAACCCAAAAACATGTTTAATTCCTTTTGTAGTCTTGTATATATTGTCTTGTATATATTGTGTTTGTTCTATCCTTGTTCACATTGATTGACAACGCCACATCCGAGACATGAGGATATTGAAGACCGCATGGTATGATCTTTCCAATCTCCTTTTTCCTCTTTATGTTAATGACTATGTGGCTTTATTTTGATTGATGCGGTATAACAATGTGAACTTAGGGCTTGCATTTAGTTTATATGACATATTAGTTAATAGAATCACTTGCATTAGGATGTTTATACTAGTTGCATCATGGCATGTAGTTGCATGTTAGAAATGTTTTGAAAAATGCCTATTTAGGAACTTTGACAAGAGCAACTAAGCCATTACAAATACTTGTTCAACTTAAGACTTTGCCTATTAGAATGGTTGTAAAACACCCTAGATAGTGTCAAACTAGTGTCTTTTGACCCATGACCCAAGGCCTAGTCAAGGGTTTGCATGTGAGTCACCTATCCAACCCCGTGATGCGATGTGGACTTGGTTAACTTGTCTAGGTGACCTTGTTTGACCTTGTGGTAAGGCAACCCAAAAATATTTTCTATCAATAAGCTTGAAGTGCTCATTTCAAAGAAAATTTGTCATGTGGAAGTAATGTAATGCCAAGGAAACCTCAAATGTTATGAATTGTTGAAAGTTGAGAAATTTAAGTTGTTTTGATGGAGGCGTACCACTTCGATGTGCTTTGGTGCGGGATCCATTGAATTGGGCCCCCATACGGTTGTGAATTCGGCCGCCCAGAGACAGAGTGACTATCACCCCGAAAAGCTATTGTCTAGAGGTTAACCGGTTGCCTAATAAGCGATTGGCGAAAGCAAAGGACACTAGCCCGGAAGGGACAAACCCCATCTTAAATTTTTGAAATGTGAAAGTGATATGAGGACAATTTTGAATACTAGTCATATCCACCCGTTGTGAATAAAGATTTGAGCATTTCATTCCCAAAAAGCCTTTTTGTCAAGCCTCTTTGTCGAGCGTGGGACGATCCATGACCTTTACTTTTGTAGAGAATTCGAGACTTGTCATGTCATATGCTACTAGAATCATAGGGCTCATCATTCCACCACCATCCGATCGCTCTTGACGAAAGCATTTGGAAATTGAGGACGAAAGTAGTCTAGTTTAACACCATTTGGAGGTGATTTAGTGACATCCTCTTAGCCTTAGTAATTTGTTGAACTAGTATTTGTGAAGGATTACATGCTCTTAAATTTGTTCCTCTTTAGTGCCTCCGACACTTGATGAGGAAGTGGCTATTCCTTTTGTAGATGCATCCATTATGTGATTTTGTGTGCTTAATGTTTGGATGTGTCGCCATTTTGGCAAGACCCACCTTGCCTTGCAAGAAGGCATCCTACCTCATGGTTGTCTTGTTGTGAGTTGAAGGGGCGGAGTGAGACCCGCTAATTGTCTCATATTGGCTATATTATTAGGATAGGTTAGTATTGGTCCTAGTCTTTGTTACCTCTTTACTCGGGACGAGCAAAGGTTCGGTTTGGGGATATTTGATGTGACCATAATTAGCGCATATTTAGCCCCCGAATTAGCCTTGTTCCCATGCTTTTTAGTGCATATTTGGGTCATTTCTTATCTTTAGTTCTTTGTTTTGCATATTCTTTGAGATTTTGATCCCTTGGTAGGAAATGAGTAAGAATCTTGCATTTTCATGGCAAAACGAGACTAAATTGATCGAATTCAATGACCAAGCATCAAGGAGAGACAAGATTAGAAGGCCTTTGTACATATTATAGTAGAAGAGCAATGGTGAGAAAGGATCTTTGAGTCCCCAAGGAAATCCCCAAGGAATTTATGAAGAAAAGGGATGAAAAGAAGAAGAAGTGTTGCTGAGTGACAATCCGTGTGGATTGTCACCAATCCGTCCGTCCCACAGCTGCACAATCCGTGCGGCTTTGCTCTAATCCGCTCGGATTCCACCTCCACAATCCGACCGGATTCCCTCGAATCCGCTCGGATTCCAACGCCAGATTCCACCTGTCCCGACCTTATTCCGCCCGGATTCCAGAACAGCATGATTTCCTCTTCTCCAAGCTACGAAGAAAGAAGCCCTTCCTTCGAAAAATACCGGGTCCTCCTTGCTCAATCTAAAAAGTGTAATTACTAGTTTAGCCCTTAGTTAACCCTAATGCATCCTCCGTAATTTCCACTATAAATACTCCATTAGTCTACTTAGGAGAGCATGTTCTTCTTATCAATAATTAGAGTAGTTAATATCAATCAAATCTCTCTTTAGTATTGTAATCAACAATTAATCAAGTTCTAATACAAGTTTTATTTCCTTAATCTCTCTTTTGTTCATCCTTTATTTTGGGTAATTGAAGATTATTTGGGTTATTTATTGGGAGATTGACAACCTCTCAATCAAGCATTCAAGTACTTCTTTTATCTTTGCTTTATTATTGGAATCATTAGTAGGTATAATTCTCTTAATCCCTTTTTAATTATTGTTAATTACTTTCATTTATTCATCATGTTTCATATTGTTGGTATGATTGACAACCTTGCTAGCATGATCAACATGATAATGAGTGAGTAGTCTCTTAGCTAGGGTTAATGGGTGATTAGGGGAAACCAACATGGGGAATGATTCATGCTTAAATTAATATGCTTTCATGTTTTATTTGCTTGCTTGTTTTGATCTCAACTCATGCACATGTTATATTTGATGAAATGCTAAGCCTATGAATCCTTGCATTTACTATCATCTTCTATCTTTTCAATGAGACTTGTAAGACATAACCCAACTCGAGTCTCATTAGACCATGCATGTTGTTGAGTATGGAAGATTAAGTCGACTTGTAGGTGTTGTACAATCTAATCGATTCGGCTCCGGGACCCAAACTTTCCTAGGATTGTGAGATATAACCCAACTCAATCCATCACAACAATAATTGCTTGCTTATAATTTGACAACATGTTTGTATGATCAATTCCCATGATTCCCCTATGATCCCATGACACCCTAGTGCTTTTAATCAATTGTTTACACCCCTTTAATTCATCTTGCTTTTTTATTTTCATTGCTATTTTAGTTTAGTGACTTTCTACATCAAACCAATTTGTGACACCCCTTAGACACCACTAGTTGCAATAGAAATCTCATTTCAATACCCGTCCCTTGGGATCCGACCTTTACTTGCCTCTTTACTAATTGTAGGGTTGTTTTTGAAGCTATAAATTGTGTTTTGAATCGACCGTGACCCAACGACCACATCTTTAATTGTGAACACGAAACGGACCCGATCACACTTACGTCGGTCACTCGCCATAACCAAACATGTAAGTATGAGGGTGTAAAAATCCTCTTTTATTATGTTTTCATTTGTTTCATGACTTTAACATGCTAAAACATGCATAACATGAACCAAAACATGGAATAAACGAGCCAAAACTGATTTTTGGTCTGAGGCAGAAGCCCCTTAGGTCGCCAACTGGCTCGCGCCTAAATAGGGTACTCAGACCAGAGATGAACCGTGTTTGTTCTCGTCATTTCCCTTAATCCATTTTCATATTTGTAATCGGTTTTTACCATTTCAAGTATTTTCGAAACCTTTTGTTTCATTTCACATGTTTTAACCATAAAGCATTTTTCACCCTTGGTTCTTCATACCATGACGGTTAAATCCGTGTTTCGGTGAAAATATTTGGTTAATGATATTTAAGAGGTATTTTAAAGCCTTTTATTTCATTTTCTTTACATTTTTCAAACAAGCATATTAGTCACCAACACAAAGTCATCCTCGGTTATACATACCATGCCGGATTTTAACCTGGGTACGATGATGAGTATCGACTAATTACATTCAAAATGGACTTAAAACAATTATTCTATAATCATTTTTCAAAACTATTCATGTCAAGCTTGTCAAACCGAACCCGACACCGAATATTATCAAACAATGATGACTATTCGAGTCTAGTTCTTCAAATCAACAAATGCGGTCTAAACGACCCTTTCAAATCAAACCGGATTCAAATACCCATTTTCAACACGTTTCATAACGTTTTCTAAACAGTCAGAACACGGCATACAACCGTTGGCTAACCCGCGCCTCAAGCAGGCCTTTTCTTTCTCATTTTTAAAACCAGAGGGAGGCCCCTTACACCGCCGGCTGGCCCGCGCCTCTTATAGCCGTCTGGTACAGGGCCTGTTCCCTTCCAGCATTAGTCTAGGACGATAACGACTCCGGTTAACCTTGATATAGGACGGATCAGATGACCATTCAAACCATATTTGCAAAATGCCTTACTAAGACAAATGGATCATGTTATGCACCTTAAACCTAATACGGTAAATGGATGTTTAATTTCCGTCTTGCATGCAAATCAATCATTAATCCAACTCGACATCTTATACTTGATACTTGGATTAAATCAACCGACTTAGAAAGCTCTCACATGTTAGGTTTAAATCATTGGATGCGCATTCATGCATTTAAACCGTTTTATCAATTTTTGCATTCAACCAACCAAGATCGATCAGTAGAGGCCGCTAAACGCGGGTGGGATTGGGTGTCTGATTAAAGGGCTTCCCAATACGTACCTTCACCTCTTACTCAGAAACTTTCGATAGTGGACGACCTTATCCAGGGCGTACGAGAGTCATTCTAGAGATAGGATGCTAAAGAGGGACGATTTCCTTATCTTTAGTACCTATGTCAAACGCTACTTTGTGCATCGATTTGACCGAGGTATAAAGTGGAATTCGAACGGGTTCGAGGCATCCCACAAATGCTTGGGGGCGACTCCGAACATCTCTAATCGTTTCGAGACCCTTACCGAGACGAAACCGACCGATCTAAAACGATCCGGTCGAAGGCATTTTTACGCCGCCGAGCGTGGCTTTCAAAAAGACCGTTGTATGTCCGCAGATCGAACCGGGCCTGCAGGTGGGCCATGTCGACAGATTGGCGACTCTGCTGGGGACAACTAGGACGCTTACGTCTTTATGATCCCTAGATGGTGAGACTCGAACGAGGTCTTGGTTGGAATGCATTAATTGATATTACAGTCACGGTCGGGTTCCTTGTCCGGGCCCATAACCTAACTCTTTTCGACCAATTGGCTCCCCCCGTCGGCGTGAGTTTTCTCATCCCCGCGTTTCGAATCCCGATTGAGTCAAGCATACCATTGACGTTACACATTTCTGTTTCGTCAAAGAGCTTTCATCACTTTCTAGCACGAGGCTAGGGCACCCTTCTTACACATTTTGTTTGGATTGGTATCCCTTACGTAAATCGGGGTTTGATTGCTTGGTGTGTAACCCACCCTTTTAAGCCAAAACCCGTGTCACCATGATGCATAATATAATGAAACTGTGACTGCTTATGTGCTACTTGATCATAAGTCCTTCCATGTCATTTACAAACTTTCAAAATCACCTTTTTGCGCCGTTATAATGGCCATTTCAAACATCGGTCTTTCGCCGACCGATGCACGCCTTTCTAGGCCGTCGTAATGACGATTTTTCAAACTCGGTTTTGTATAACCATTTCAACACGCCTTTCTAGGCCGTCGTAATGAGGATTTTCAAACTCGGTTTTGTATAACCATTTCAACAAGCCTTTATAGGCCGTCGTAATGACGATTTTTCAAACCCGGTTTTGTGCAACCATTTCAAAATCACCTTTTTATGCCGTTATAATCCCCGCGTCTAGACACGGATTTTAACCCGTTTCGCATTGACAATGGCTCTTTCAAAACCCGAGAAAAGCACACACCCTTTTCTCGAGACACTTTCGGGATCCCGAGGACCATGCACCGTCCCCGAGACCTCTTCAAGCATTTCAAACTCGATTTTCAAAACATACAATTTTGAATTTCAAAACCGTCTTGGGAAACAATACACTGTTTTCTGAGCCGACTCAAACTCAAACCGTCTTTTGCAAATAAACTTAAGACAAACCCTTTTCAACTGATCGACTTGCGGAGATTTCTATCTTCGGAAGCCGCCCATTAAAGCGACAAATGAATCTTTTTGAAAATTCCTATTTTCGAAAACTTCAGTCCACCATTCCAATTCCGCCTCGTGTCTATCGAGTCAAAGCAAACGTACTGATGGGTCTTTACTTATGAGTTGTCTCACCACGAGACCCGTCCAATGGCGTCACGCCGTCATATTGGAATCGTGTCAAAGGTTCAGTCAAACACCATCACGTCATAAATCGAGTCGGCACCGAGGTACCACACACGGTCACCCGGTCTTGTTGAGTCGATTTTGGTCTCGTCCTCTGCGTTGTTTGCGTTCAGTCTTGGAACCGTGTCGGATGGAGTTGTAATGTGAGCCGTTTTTCTGTCTCAGAGCCATGGCCCCGTCTTCGACTTCGTCTGTCAACCACAACAACAATGATAACAACAGAGATGTCACAACTGATCAGCTAGCCAGCCTGCTTACCGCTCTTAAGGTCACCCTGGATCGCGTTGAAACCCGTATCAACGCCCTGGAGAACAAGGAAATTGGGGAACACAATACCCCACCTCTGACTGAGACTGAAAAGAGGTTGAAACTCTAGGAAGAACAAATCCTAGTCCGGGGTAACAACATCCACCTTGAAAATAACGGAAAGTTCGAACCTGTTGGGGACCAGTTACCTGACAACTTCACCCTGACTGATGTTCCTAAGTTCAAGGGAGTGGACGACCCACTCAACCACATCCGTGCTTTCAAAGACTACATGGCCATAAAGGGGGTCAAAAAGGAACTTTTTACCAGGATCTTCCCATCCTCTTTGGAGCCGATTCCTGACCAATGGTACTACTCCTTGGACCCGGAAAACCTTACCACCTGGGATGAGATCGCAGTTGAGTTTGCCAAACAGTATGCCGACAATGTCGAGATCCAGGCCAATACCCGCACTCTCGAGGTGTTGACCCAAAACGACAAGGAAGGATTCACTGAGTTCCTAACCCGTTGGAGGAGGGTGAGTACTCTGTTGGTCATTAAGCCGAGTGAGTCAACTCTGGTGGAAAAATTTGTCAACAACCTCCGCCCGGTTTATGCCAACCTGCTGAGGTATCAAAATTTAAAACTTTTCAAGATCTGCAGATTCTGGGGACACGTATTGAGGACGACCTCCGAAAGGGTGTCTTAGCAAAGATCACCGGCAGGGGTTATCAAGGATCCACCTCAACCGGATCTCGCCCTTACGGTCAGACAAACAAGATTGATGAGGTTAACCTCGTCGATCCATCTGCCAAGAAAATTGAACGCCCCCAGAGAGTGTTCACCAACATAGGGTCGACTTATGCAAGTGCCTTGAAAAGGCTCATGGATCAAGGGAAGCTACAACCGATCGGACCCACCCCGGACCCGTCTGACGCCAAGAAATCCCGATTTTGGAACCCCAACGCCTGCTGCCAGTATCATCGAGGGAAAGGGCATGATACCGAAAATTGCTCCAAACTCAAGCACCTCATTCAAGACATGATTGAGAAGGGAGATTTGCATATACCCCCACCAACTAAGCCAAACAACAAGACGAATCCTCTGGGAATTCACGCCATATCTGACGATGAGCCGACCCTAGACTGCTCTCATCTCATCTTGCCAATTGACGACGAGGTGAATGTTCTGGAAAAGGACCCTTCAGACGGAGTGTTCGTGTTCAGTGCTGCCACTATGCTCACTATGTTTCAGCAAGTCGAGGAGGCCATTGCCAGCCTTTCTGAGAGAATCACCCGACTCGACGACGCCTACCGACGACTCATCATCAATCCCCCGGCACCACGTCCGAGGGAGAATTCCCCAAGCATTCAAAACTACCCACCCCAGGATGGATTGCTCCCGCGACCATTCTGGCATAGACCCCACGAAAATCACCTTCAAAATAATCACCTTCACGAGAATTACCCTCAAAAGAACTACCCTAAAAATAACTACCCTCACAAAAATCACCCTCGCAAAAATATTCCCCACAAGAATTACCCACCGAGGAATACCCCTCCAAGGTATCCTCGAGACCCTGAAATTAACAGCATATGGCGGGATGATGTTGAGGATGTCTATGTCATCCCGGGGAAGGAAAAGCGGACGAGGGAAATCGGACATCTCACCCGGTCCGGACGCCCCTATCAAAATCCGAGCAACCCAACAGTCGTTCCAACAACGAATGACCAAATCGTCCCAGAGGTGGACACTCTACCAAAGTCTCCCTAGAACTCAATCCTGAAACAGCTCCAGAAAGCAAAAGCCGAGATCTCTATCTAGCAATTAATCGCAACGTCTTTTGAGCACCGACAGGCCTTAGGGAAATTAACCGTGCCCTCCACCTCTTCTACAGAAGAAATAGTGGCACACATGACTAGAGACGCCCCTGACCTGAGTAATCCGGTCGTCTTCTCCAACGAGGATATCCCCCTGTTCGGAGCCAATCATAACCTGGCCCTGTACATCACCGTACAATGCCTCCAGAAGAATATACCGATGGTCCTCGTGGATGACGGTTCTGCCGTGAATGTCATTCCCCTCAAAACTGCCCACAGGCTGGGCATTAAGGAATCTGATTTAATCCCAACGAATCAAGGAGTACGCGCCTACGACGGCACTCGTCGCAAGGTCGCTGGGCTCCACTTTGACCGTCGCAACCGGGCCACTGGAAAGACAAACCAGTTTTCAAGTGGTCGACATCGACGCGTCCTTCAACATGCTTCTGGGACGTCCCTGGATTCACGCCGTCAAGGCGGTCACATCAACGCTCCACCAAAAGATCAGGGTCCCCTTGAACGGGAAAACGATTATGATCCCTGCTTCCCCAATGAAAGCAGTTATGAGAAGAGGGGTAGCCTCCCAAGCCATTGAGGAGGACGATAATGAAATATGGGGTTTCCAAGCCGTGAACGCCATAACTGATGAATCGGCAACCTCTGAGTGTGACCCGTTCACCAACCTCACGATCAACTGTATCATGATGCGTCAGGGTTGTTTTCCGGGTTTGCCGCTCAATCCACTAAAAGACCCATTGCCTCCCTTGAAACAGGCTAAGTTCCCCAACATTCCCTTTGGGCTGGGGTACGAACCTACTCACGAAGATATCCAAGAGATGAACCTCCTAATCCGAAAACGCAAGAAGCACGGAGTCATCATCCGTCCCTACCACCTGACTCTCAACGGATACTTTCTCCCCGAGGGGGAGTCTGAACTCTACCACGGCTTTCCAGAGCCGATCTGTGACTCTGTGGCCAGGGCTAGATACCCGGGAGTGGAAGTCTTCCAGGACTGCTACTTTATCCCTGACAACATCGAAGCTGCATCAACTGAGTCCAAACCGTCACCATGCCTTGAGGGACAAGCTGTCACACTCCTCTTCGGGGAAGATAACATCAAACACCTCGACTATGAGGACATCATCAACATCTCCCTGAAAGACAACCAATTTGATCCAACCGCCTTGATCTCCAATACTGACCCGGAGAAAGCCACCCAGGGCTGGAGGAAGACCATCAAGTGGACCGATCGCCAAGGCCTCATTCTCAAGATCACAACTGGAGAAGGCCCTATGTTCAAGGAGGAAAGTGAAGAAGTATCTGAGTCTGAGTCTGAGTCGGAGTCAGAGTCTGTTATAGCTCCTAGCACTCTGGAAGTCCCAGTCAAGGTCCCCTTCCCACTATTTTATCACAAAGTCGTGGCTGATTCAGAGGCTGAGTCTACTAAGGTCACCCCCACTCCCATGAAAGGTGACAACCTAGAGCCTGTTCCAGGGGCCACTTCTTCTGTCGTGTCGCCTCTGACTGACCACGAGATGTTTGTCCTCTCCGAGCTTTTCGCTCGTGTCAACTTAATGAACGCTAAGTTTGCTTATGACTCGTCTCAATTTAACTGCAATTCGATTCTGAATGATTATGAGGAATTTGACTTGAGTGACTACCCAGCTCACTTGGCCAAAGAACTTGACAAACGGGAAACCAGAACCCCCATCATTGAGGAAACCGAACCTATTAACGTAGGAACCGACAATACACCTCAAGAACTTAGGATAGGGACAACCCTGGACCTCTCGGAAAGACAACAGTTCATTGACGTCCTCCACGAATACAAGGACGTGTTCGCCTGGTCTTACAGAGACATGCTTGGGATTGACAGAGAAATTGCAGAGCACGGGATACCCATCAAACCCGGGGCTAAACCTGTGAAACAGAAGCTACGCCGGATGCGTCCTGAGTGGGCCTTAAAAATCAAAGAAGAGGTGGACAAACAGTTCAAAGCCGGGTTCATCAAAGTATCTGAATACTCAGATTGGGTGGCCAACATTGTGCCGGTACCAAAGAAAGACGGAAGTATTCGGGTTTGCGTCGACTTCAGGGATCTGAACAAGGCAAGTCCAAAGGACGACTTCCCTTTGCTGCATGTTGACATTCTGGTGGACAACACTGCCGAACATGCTCTCCTATCATTCATGGCCGGGTATGCCGGATACAACCAGATTAAAATGGCTGAGGAAGACATGCACAAGACGGCGTTCACTACGCAGTGGGGTACATATTGCTACACAATCATGCCTTTCGGCCTCATCAACGCCGGAGCAACCTATCAGAGAACCGCTACCACTCTCCTACATGATATGATGCACAAGGAGGTAGAGCTATATGTCGATGACATGATTGTCAAATCAAAAGAATGGGAAGGCCACATCAGTGCCCTCCGGAAATTCTTCGCTCGTCTCGGAAATATAACATGAGACTAAATCCTCAGAAGTGTGCATTCGGGGTCACCTCCGGAAAACTCTTGGGACATGTCGACAGTAAAAGAGGCATTGAGATTGATCCAACCAAAATCAAAGCCCTTCAACAAATGCCTCGGCCTAAGAATGAGAAGGAGATTCGGGGATTTCTCGGTCAGGTTCATTGCCAAGCTCACTATGATCTGTGAACCAATATTCAAGAAGCTTCGCGCCTCCGATCACACCGATTGGGACGACGACTGTCAGAAGGCCTTCGACAGGATAAAGGAAATCCTATCCAAACCTCCTGTCCTCATGCCACCTCAACCGGGATTCCTCTATCCCCGTGCACTCGATCATTACCAACACAACCATGGGAGCAATGCTAGCACAAACAGTTGGCAACGAGGAGCGAGCCAACTACTACATCAGCAAAAAGTTCATTGAGTACGAGACGAGGTATACCCAACTGGAAAAGACATGCCTTGCCCTAGTATGGTCAACAAAGAAGCTGCGGCATTACATGCTCAGTTACTCGGTCAACATCTACTCCAAGATGGACCCAGTCAAATACATCTTCGAAAAACCCGTACTAAACGGAAGGCTGTCTAGATGGACACTCATGCTGTCCGAATTTGATCTCAAGTTTGTACCCCTCAAGGTTATCAAGGGAAGAGTAGTCGCCGACTTCCTAGCAGAAAATCCCGTCAACGAGGACCCAACGACCGACACATGGTCACTTCCTGACGAAGACATCCTTTGTGCCGACTCCGACGCATGGGACCTATATTTTGATGGTGCATCTAATCTGAGAGGCTTCGGGGTAGGAATCCTTCTAATATCACCAGAGGGAGAACATGTTCCGATCTCGGTAAAGCTAGACTTCGCTGTCACCAACAATGACGCTGAATATGAAGCATGCCTCATCGGCCTACAAACAGCCATCACACTTGGCATCAAGAGATTGAAGGTCCATGGCAATTCCTCAGTCATCATCAATCAGGTATCCGGATCATGGAAAATCCGAACTGACAGCTTAGCTCCCTACCGAGCAAAGATTAATCAAGAGGCCGAGTTCTTCGACCAAGTCGACTACTTCCACTTGCCGCGAGAGTAAAATCAATTTGTTGATGCCCTGGCAAAACTTGCCTCGCTCGTCAACATACCTGACGACATGACATCGATGCCCCTATGTGTCGAGAGAAGGAGCGAGCCAGCTCACATTTGTGCCATTATCGACGACGAGGAAAGCCATGATGAACCTCAGTACCAAGCCATCCTCAATTACAAAACAAAAAATGAATTCCCTCCCAACTCTGACCAAAGAGCCATCCGTTTACTTGCATCACAATTTGTGATAAACCAAAATCAACTCTACAAAAGAACACCCTAAGGAATTCTCCTCCTTTGCATTGACCATCACAAAGCCAAGATGGTCATGGGAGAGGTCCACGACGGAGAATGCAGCCCTCACATGAGTGCAATGATGCTTACACGGAAAACCATGCGGCTAGGTTGCTACTGGACAACCATGGAAGCCGATTGCCGTAACTCGTCAAAAATTGCCACAATTGCCAAATCTTCGCCAATATACTACACGTACCACCATCCCTTTTATACACCATGACGTCACCCTGGCCTTTCTCAACCTCGGGCATCGACATCATCGGGAAAGTCAACCCGATAGGCACCAAGGGGCATTGCTTCGTCCTCGTCGCCATCGACTACTTCACCAAATGGGTGGAAGCGCAGTCATATGCAGTCTTGACCGCCAAACAAGTGGCCAAGTTAATTCAAAACAACATCATCTGCCGATATGGGGTACCCCATGAAATCATCAGGGATCAAGGCTCTCACTTCCGGGCGGAAACTCAAGCTTTGCTGGATAAATACAAGATCAAACGACATCGATCATCCCCCTACCGTCCCCAAACTAACGGAGCGGTGGAGGCAGGAAACAAAATTCTTGTTACCATTATCAAGAAAATGCAAGACAAGTACCGCGATTGGCCGAGCAAACTCCCATTCGCACTCTGGGGGTACCGAACCTCCATTCGAACACCGACAGGCGCCACACCCTTCTACCTAGCATACGATATGGAGGCGGTTCAAGCGGTAGAGTTAGAGGTCCCTTCTCTACGCATTCTACTGGAGAGTCAAGTCCCTGAGGCGGAATGAACCCGTCGAAGGTACGAACAACTCACTCTTCTAGACGAACGACGACTCAACGCCTTGCACAACGTCCAGCTATACCAACGACGTATACAATGGGCATTCAACAAGAAGGTTAAATCCAGAAACATCCAGGAGGGCGACTTGGTCCTCAAGTCAGTTCGAGCACCATTACCCGTCGATCCGAGGGAAAAATTCAAACCCAACTGGGCCGGGCCATACCTGGTCAAGAAAATACTTTCGGGGGGCGCAATGAGACTAAGTGACCTAGACGGGGAGGACTTTACAAACTCGACCAACCTAGACCAACTCAAGAAATACTACCCTTGAACCCTATCAGTCAACAACCTAGCCTAGTTTTGCAACTAGCCACCAACCCCGACCCTTTTCAAGTCAAGTTCCACAATATGTTCTGATTTGAAATTGCATGTTCTATCGAGTCTAAGCTGCGGCACCTTGCCCGTTTCGAATGTCCTTTGATCCATCAAAGGCAACGTCCATTTGCACTACAAAAACAAACCCCCTGAACTACGAGCATGGTTTGATTTCACCTCTTTAGGTGGATACGTAGGCAGTCCCTCTTATGCCTAAGGGATACAACCACAAAACCCAATTCAAATTCACAAAACATTTCGAACTACGATCATGGTTTGATTTCACCTCTTCAGGTGGATACGTAGGCAGTCCTCTCTTACACAAGAAGGATACAACCATCCCCACATACAAAAAAAAAAGAAAGGGAAAACCATTCCCTTTCCCCACAAAATACAAAAATGAGCCTTTCTCCCTTTGCACCAAATACCACTTCCCCAAGTGCAAACGTGTAGGACGATTCAAATCGAATTGCCTTAACAAAATGGATGGAAGAAACAAGCGTTCACAATTTCCGACACGAGAAATCCTCTTATTTAATTAATAATGGGAGGGATTACAATTTCAACAACAAATAAAGCACGACGAGTCTACAACTTGTCAAAGCTAAGGTGTCAACTAACACACCTCACATAGTAAAACTAGCACAAAACACACAATAACTAGCTAGTACAACATAATACAAACTCACAACAATAATACAACATAATAATAAAGTGGGTAATGGAGGTCTTCACTCTTCCATTCTACCCTTGCCTTTTCCTTCGGGGTACATCTTCCCCTTGTTCTTCTTGTTGGCCCGCCTAGCATGAATTTCCTCCTCGGAACGGATCCTCAACGGATCTAAGGCGGCGATGGCCTCCGGTCTTGCACAAGACCCCATATTCAACCTAAGACGAGCCAATGCACGACCCATCATATTCTTGGGGCCGGAACTTCTCCTCTTCGGTGGTCTCATCACATCGGGAGTAGCTCCATCAACATACTCCTCAAAGAAGGCACGATTAGCCTTGCCAACCTCTCAGTACTTCAAGTCGACAACCTCGTCCTTACGGAATTTGGATCTCTCTTCCAAGGACGGAGCACGTGACCATTTGACATAAGCGGGAGTCACTTATGTCGTGGCAACGGGGTTTGGCACCTCCCAAAGCGGCCGAGTGGCCCACCACCTTTCGAAGAACTCCACGAGCTCGGAGTTCCGGAAAACATTCTCTTGAACAAGAGTATCTTGAGCGGGCACCTTTTGTTGACGCCCCACTTGCCTCATGAGCCTTTCGGGATAAAGGAAGGAAACCACCTTCAAGCCCACCACCATCAAAGAACGAGGACTAGCACCCGAAGCGGGCAACCCCGTGAAGGACATCAAGTGCCACCACGGCACCACCCAACGGATATGAGGACCACCCTCCTCCGCCAATCTTGCGGCCCAATAGGCCTCGGTGGAAGCAAAACTATCCGGGTACAAGTTCTTCCTCATGATAAGGTGACGGAAGGAGTAAGAAGAAGGATTGACCGGAGGCTCTACATACCTTAGCCTCTCCAATAGCCACACTTGGAGGATCCTTGGCGATCCAAAAGAGGGAGCTTCTCCACAAGAGCCTTCCTTGTCCAAAGCTTGGATAATCTCTCCAAGCACCGACCATGATGGATCTCTACCATGCTCCATCTGCTCAATCACATGGATGAGGGTCATGCTACCATGGCATCTTCGCCCCTCCTTCTTCAAGACATCAACAAAAAGGTACACATGGACAAGGCAAAATGCAAGAGCCCTTCTCCTAGCCACCTCCGAGACATTAGCATCTAACCGATTCGAGAAGATGTTGATAAGAGCCAACATATCCACACCATGTGGAGCAAGAAGAAAGTTGACTTGGCTTGTTGATAAGCCCAATAGGGAACGGAATTTCTCCTTGTAGCACAACCGAGTCAGAGGAAGCACCGGAGCACAACCCGGCCACCCACCAATGACTCCAACCTCTTCGGCAAGAGGTCAAATCTCACCTATCGGGAAAATGAAAACATGATGTTTCGAATCCCAAAACCGAGAATATGCTTCAAGAAACGAAGGTTGCACCTTGACTTGACGAAGCACCAACAATTGACCAACTCCCATGCAATCGAGTTGATACTTCTTGGGAGGCGACAAATCCCGACACCATTGTCGCAATGCATTCTCAAAAGCATCCATGAAATATTTTTTTGGAAGAAGAAGAGGTTTTGTAGAGATGTTTTTTCTGTTTCGGATGATGAAACATTGAAGCGCAAACATCCCTATTTATACAAAAAGGATCAGCGCATTTTTTCAGAAAAAGAGGAGAGCCGGCTTCCATCGCCAAGATGCTCGTGCCTCTTTGGGGCTTCTCCAGGATTCCCGTTGTTGACTTGTCTCTTTCAACATGTGTTTTCTCCTGACACCTCAAACCTCCCACCAGGAACCTCGCACCTCTTCAGGATGATCCGGGAAACTTTGTGTTTCTTCACACTCACATTTTCTTGTTTTCGCGTTTTTACGAAATCCGACACGGTTTCCATGACGCAGCTTTTAACATACGGATTTTTCTTTCTTTTTTTTTATGGGGGGAAGGGCTAGTCGCCCCGATCCACGACGGATCGTTTTCTTGTCAGTCGAAATTCCGAAAATTTTTCGCTTTTTTGCAACACAAAAATCAAAATCAAAAATTGATAACACGACATCAATTTTTTCCTCAAAAATTCAAGGACTCACAAATTCGAGTCTTGACCTCAAAAGCCAAATATACTCGCAAAAATTATTTTCTAAAATTCGTTCCTGGCGTTTTGAGTTTTATATTTTTCGAGTCGATTTTCAAATTTCAATCTTAACTTCAAGTCATCTTGGTTAATTTTGATTTTCAAACAAATGCTTTATGTGATTTTCAATCAAATGCTTTTACGTGTTTACGTTTATGCGTACATGCTATCTGTTGCCTGTTTTCTACACTAACGATGCAGGAACTAGTGCAAAGCAAAAGGGGAATCAACAGCCGACAACGGTCCTCCGAAACATAACATAAAAAAGCCAAAAATCACAAAATAAAACAACAATCCAAAAACACATATATACAAACCGCCTCACGCAAAATGTAAATATGTACAGGCAAGAGTCCAAGACACGAACAAGCTACAGCAACTACTCGACGTCTCCCGTCGGACTAGTCCTAGTCTCACTAGGAGTCGACGCTAATGCAAACACCACCACCAACTCAGACTCCCTCTCCGGTGAACTCTCCAGCGTCTCACGCTCCATCTTGACGTGAAGCTCCTCCGCTGCAGCCAACTGAGCCTTCAGAGAGGCAATCTCCGCATCTCGGCTCCGCAGTTCGTCCTCGTGACTCCTCAAGTCCTGGTCCCGACGGATGATCCCCAGCTCCTGGCCTGCGATCGTCGACCTGGCTGCCTCCAACTCAGCACGGACCCGAGCAAGCTCCACCGGATCCGCTGTACCCTGCAAAACACAATAACAGATCCTCAAGATCTAAAAACGTGAAATACAACATCAAATATACAAAAACAACACACAAAACGTACCTGAGAAAGCCGAGCCTCCCTTGTAGCCAGGTCACTAGCCATCGCCCTCCAGCGGTTAGCCATCCGCCACAAGTTCTGGTGACTAACAGTCGTCACCTACAAAACAAAAATGTCCTTCAATACAATGTAAGGCAAAGTATAATTTGAGAAAGTGTTCAAGTCAGGAACTCACCCTCAGAACAGTCAACCTCCACTCCATGCCAGCATCGGCCACCTCGGTCACCGCGGGCTCCGTAAGCGCAAATCGAAGCTCCTCGCCACTCGGCCCCGAAAAGTGGTCTCCGTCGGGAAAGTCAGGGCCGAGTCCTCATCAGTGGGTCGACTCCCTGCCATTTGGATCCACATAAAAAATGACAAACCCTCCTATCAAGGGAGGCAATGAAAACAAAGAAAAGAGGAAAACATACCTCGATCGGGTACCAAGCAAGCCTCGACAACCGGAAGGTGTCGTAGTCGGCGTCCCGCAGCAACAGCTCCTCACCTCCTCGACCGTGAAGGTGCTCCTCAACCTCATCAGGAGTCGACTCCTAGAACAACATCCCAGGCGGGTCAACCTGCACGACAAAAGTCTCGGTAAAGCACTGGCAAACTACGCGCTCGCCCAAGTACCAAACCGGCTCAATCGCCGTCTCCAAGTACAGGCGCAGGGAGCTGCGAGGTCACAAACGCTCCGTGACGGCAGCCGGCACACCCGTGTAGTGCTCCCAAGGCCGCCCAACAAACTGCACTCGAAACAAAGCTACTCAGCTAACTGGGGGCATCCTAAGCTACCTAATCATCCTATCTCTAGCTACTGTTATAAAGGAGAAGGGAAAGCAGAAACTTACATCAGCAACCCGAAGCTTGTTCACGCGACGCCTGCAGTCCTCGTAAGTCGACTTAGTCGCCTTCTTCCGACCCACCGTCCAACCCCTCACAGCAGGGTAAGCCGAGGGAATACCGTCTGTAGTCCCCAGACGCAGAGGAGTGAAGTAAGCATACAACCAAGCCTGTAATCAAACACAGCAAACACAAATTAGCCAATTTCTCAAAAAATTGCCAAAGCCAAAATAAAAAAAAAACTACCAAAAAAAAACGCTCGTACCTCAAAGATGAGGCCGGGACCAACCAGAGCAGGAGCACTACCCGCTCCCACTGTCTCCGGACGCACCGCCGCGGGCAAGTACCGGTAAAACTCGCCAATGCCGGCGTAACCCAGTCAAACCGACCCAAAGCGTCAAGGTCGGCAAGAAGAGGAAGCACCTTGGTCGACAAGCGCTCGCCCTTGTCGCCAAAGTAGGTGGCACCCAAGAAGTACCACAACCACAGCCGCGCCTCCTTCGCGTCGGCCTCAACCTCTGCCTCCGGGCTCGCCAACGGCGCCGGAACAACACCTGCCACCCTCTCAGTGAAGTGGTCATTCACGTAAGAACTCGCAATAAGGTACGGAGTGACGTCGGAAGGCTCCGGCAAAGCAGTACCGATCAAAGCAGTGACCGCAGGAGAGGACACTCTCTCCGGAGTCGCGGTAAACTCAATGGGCAGCTCACCACAGGGAAGGCCGGACACCATGGCAAAGTCCTCTAGAGTCACGCCAACCTCCCCAAACTCCATGTTGAACGACGACGTCGTGTCCCAGTACCGGTCCATCATGGCGCGGATCAAACACAGGTTCGACCTAATCGAGGACCTGTGAATGTCCCGTCAAGCGGCCACCAACGGCCCAAACGCCGACCTCTCTATCAACGCCCTCGACCCGGCTCGAAGAACGTCGTAGAGGCCCAAGCAGGTAGAGTAGCTAGAGAAAGTCCTCATGGTGCCGATCTCCTGAAATTAAAAACAGACAACGTCAGAATGCCTATTTAGGCTCGACACTTCAAATGAATGACAAATTTCAACCGGGGAATGCGACTCACCATGCCCTCGTGAGCACGGTAGGAAAGGTGCCGGTCCAGTCGAAGCAACAACTGGCTATCGTCAAAACACTCGGCCCACTCCGGCGCCGCCCGTAAAAGCAACCCTCGCGGGGCCATAACTCGCCTGGCTCTGAAACTCGCGACGTCGGCGTCTGGCCGTCTCCGCTCTCCGCCTCTTGTGACCACGAGACTCAACGTGGTGGACAGGGCCGAACTCAATGACCCTGATGACGTCCCGCAACGTCCGCCTAGTCGCCCGAGGACGGCGTACCCTCGAAGAAACCCTCCTCCCGGAGGTACTCCTCTCAGCCCCAGTCTAAGCTCTACCGGCACTAACAGCCCCAACAACGGGCTCTGCACGCTCCTCGACGGCCCCGGAGGCCCCAGCAGTCTGCTCAGAAGGTCTCTCCTCCTCAGTAACGTCCTCCACAACCACGGCGGGCGTGCTAACCGGAGTACTAACCGGGCCCGGCCCGAACAACTGCTCAAAAGTCGCAGCCATGAACCCGGGCTCCTCCGAACACTCTCCTACAAAAAAAACGTCAGCCGAAATTTTTGCATTACGACGGCATGAAATGGATAAACCCAAATACAAAAAACAACCTGCAATACAAAAAACGAGGGGCAATCCCGCCCCCAAACCACTCACGAAAAAAAGACACAAAAACGACTCGCCCCTCTTTTCAAGCAAAAGACGAGTCAAAACGACAAAAACGGCATTTCAAAACCCAAACAAGGTCTGCCAATAACCCAAAATACATTCTCGACACAATGGAGATTTTTCTGCGGCTCAAAAATGCAATTCATACGCTAATTTAAGCCCGAGCCGGTCAAAATTCAAAAACGACCGCGAAAAGGCAAACGTGATTTTATCACGCCTCAAGGTGACCTAAAATACCAATAAGGTCCATTTCAAGGCAAACTGACTCAATACAAGCCCAGACAGGCGCTTATTTGGTCAGACGTGAGACCGTCGCAAAGGCAAAAATTCAATTTTGCCCACAAACACCCAACAAAGGTCCTTAAATGGCAAATACGGGTTTTCCCAACTACAATGCAACCTAGTGGGTCCCACTACCCAAACAAATAAACTTGACATTGTGAAATGAGTCGGTTTCTCGCCTCAATCACGTTTTTCGAGCCTAGGGAGCGGGAGCGGGAGCGGGGACCAAAATGCAAACTAAAAGCACCCCTATACTCCTAAACAGGTTTCTAACCTAATGCAAACATCAATTTCACTCGAAATTGGCTCAATCAAAAACGCCCAATTCGATTTTTTAGGGTAAAATCCGCCCTAATTCAACTAAGCTAACAATCAACAAATTTGAAAGGATTCAAGAGGAAATACTTACCTTGAGATGACATTTGTTGACAATGGCACGAGTGAAAGCAAGCTTGAAGGTCCTTTAATGGCGATTTTGCGGGATTTCGAGGTTGAAGATGAATAATCATCCGCAGCTCAACCTCGCGTCTTTTTAACAAAAAATAGGGAAGCCGGCTTGCATCGCCAGGTGGCTCGCGCCTAAACCAGGCCTCCCCTTTTCTTTTTCAGCGAAATTTGGGCTTTGGCCCAATTTCCCATGACAAATTCCAAAATTTTCGTTGACGATATGAATGTCGTCATTTCCTCGAAAACAAACAAAACAAATAGCGAAAATTTAAATCTCGCTATTTTCAAGCAAGCGGCGATCAAAACCGCCAACTTCAAAAATAATAGCGAAAGTTCGAAAACCGCTATTTTCTTCAAATTTCGAGCAAACGGCGATCAAAAACGCCAATTTAAAAAATAATAGCGAAATCAAAATTCACCATTTTCCTTCAAATTTTCCAAAATAATGGCGAAAATTCAAAAACCGTTGTTTCAAGCAACGACAATTAAAATCGTCAATTTCAAAATAATAGTTGGAAATTGAATTCCACTATTTTCACCACACATGTCAACGGCGGCACATAAACCGTCACTTCAATCGATAGTGAAGATTCCAAATTCACTATTTCTTTCAACATGTCAACGGCGGCACATAAAGCGTCACTTCAATCGATAGTGAAGATTCCAAATTCACTATTTCTTTCAACATGTCAACGGCAGCACATAAACCGTCACTTCAATCGATAGTGAAGATTCCAAATTAACTATTTCTTTCAACATGTCAACGGCGGCACATAAACCGTCACTTCAATCGATAGTGAAGATTCCAAATTCACTATTTATTTCAACACGTCAACGGCGGCACATAAACCGTCACTTCAATCGATAGTGAAGATTCCAAATTCACTATTTCCATCAAATGTCAATGGCGGCACATAAACCGTCACTTCAAACGCTATAGCAAACTCAAATTTGCTATTTTCCTTCAAAATTGAAACAAACGGCGATCAAAACCGCCACTGCGCATGGTGAAAATTCCAAATTCACTATTCCTTCAAATACCAGCAGGGGGCTTCCTCGCGAAACCCACTCATTCCAAAGAAAGTGATAGTGAGAACCCATACTCACTATTTCCTCAGCGACATCATGAGTTCGCTATTCTCAAAACAAGCCCAATCGGCGCGGCTACTCCCATGGTCCATTAATCGACCACCCCATTGGCTGGCGAGCCTTTGTCCGCAACCTTTTCAAGGAAACATCCCGAAGATGCCTCGGGTACATTTCCTTACTTTTTCAAGGAAACATCCCGAAGATGCCTCGAGTACATTTCCCAATCTCGGATGGCGAGCCTTACAACGCATCGCGGCTGGCGAGCCTTAAAACGCATCGCGGCTGGCGAGCCTTACAACGCATCTCGGTTGGTGAGCCTTAGAACGCATCTCGGCTGGCGAGCCTTAGAACGCATCTCGGTTGGCGAGCCTTACAACGCACCACGGCTGGCGAGCCTTACAACGCATCGCGGCTGGCGAGCCTTACAACGCACCACGGCTGGCGAGCCTTTGTCCGCAACATTCCAAGGACAGATCCCGAAGATGCCTCGGGTACATTTCCTTGTCTCGGCTGGCGAGCCTCACAACGCACTGCGGCTGGCGAGCCTTTGTCCGCACCCTTCCAAGGACAGATCCCGAAGATGCCTCGGGTACATTTCCTTGTCTCAGCTGGCGAGCCCTCCTCATATACGCATCGCGGCTGGCGAGCCCTCCTCACGTACGCACCGCAGCTGGCGAGCATTCATCTGCAACCATGCAAGGACATATCCGAAGATGCCTCGGGTATGAGTCCTTCTTATGGCTGGCGAGCCTTCATACGTAATCTAATGGACTTTAAACGACCCGCACGGACAGTCGACAGACTCTAAACTGTTCCCGACGACAGGTCCTGGACTCGTACCATCGAGTCGCCTTGGCGTCGCCCTTCCCGACGGCAGGTCCTTGGCCCGAATCCTTTTGAGCCGCCTCGACGTCGCTTGGGTCTTCAGGTTGTAATCTTCGATTGACTTGGGGACTGTACTTTGACATTCGCCCTGTCCAAGCCTCAGTCAAAGTGGGGGCTCTGTAGATACCCAGTGTCTGCGGAGACTCCAACAAACACCCGATGATTATCGGACTACAACATGTTTTGGGATCGCAGCGTTTGATCGACAATTTGTGTACAACTTTACATTGGAAAACTTAAAACGATTTCCAAAACAAAACATTTCAAAATATTTCAAAAATAACTGGAGTGTTTAATGCACGACGATGGGGTCGCAATGACACTAACTAGAGTCAAAACTGACACCGGACCAAAAACCGACTCGAAAATTCAAATCCCGACTCCAACAACGAGTCAAACCGAGTCAACCACAAAAACAAAATATCTTCAAGCCTTCTATGCTAAGTTTTCCCGGATTCATGTTGGTCAAGTACCAAACATGTGACTACAAAACCTAGGATAGAACAAATCATGATTGCGTTTGTTGTGAAAGCGACAACGCAACTCGAAGACCCGCGGTGTGGCTCGTGCCTCTTTGAGCAGCCCATGTGGCCACGTCGCTCAAAACTCACACAACCACTCATTCTCCTATAAATACCCCTCAAATGCAACCCATTTGAGACTTACGCGAGTGTCCGCCTCCTCTTTTCTCCCTTAAAATTCTCGACTCGACTTCTTAAGTCAAAACCCGACGCGTATTTATGACCTACCGATCGTAAATACAAGCCTTACACATTGTTTGGTACCGTCATCGTGCATTAAATCACTTGTCCGACCACTTTGACCACTACACCGTCACTAAACTCTTAAAACACTTTTTTACTTACCAAAACGGTTTTAAACCGAGTTTTTTCCGATCAAACGAGTTATTACACTTACGTTGGTCACTCGCCATAACCAAACATGTAAGTATGAGGGTGTAAAAATCCTCTTTTATTATGTTTTCATTTGTTTCACGACTTTAACATGCTAAAACATGCATAACATGAACCAAAACATGGAATAAACGAGCCAAAACTGATTTTTGGTCTGAGGCAGAAGCCCCTTAGGTCGCCAACTTGCTCGCGCCTAAATGGGGTACTCAGACCAGAGATCAACCGTGTTTGTTCTCGTCATTTCCATTAATCCATTTTCATATTTGTAATCGGTTTTTACCATTTCAAGTATTTTCGAAACCTTTTGTTTCATTTCACATGTTTTAACCATAAAGCATTTTTCACCCTTGGTTCTTCATACCATGACGGTTAAATCCGTGTTTCGGTGAAAATATTTGGTTAATGACATTTAAGAGGTATTTTAAAGCCTTTTATTTCATTTTCTTTACATTTTTCAAACAAGCATATTAGTCACCAACACAAAGTCATCCTTTGTTATACATACCATACCGGATTTTAACCCGGGTACGATGATGAGTATCGACTAATTACATTCAAAATGGACTTAAAACAATTAGTCTATAATCATTTTTTAAAACTATTCATGTCAAGCTTGTCAAACCGAACCCGACACCGAATATTATCAAACAATGATGACTATTCGAGTCTAGTTCTTCAAATCAACAAATGCGGTCTAAACGACCCTTTCAAATCAAACCGGATTCAAATACCCATTTTCAACACGTTTCATAACGTTTTCTAAATAGTCAGAACACGGCATACAACCGTTGGCTAACCCGCGCCTCAAGCAGCCCTTTTCTTTCTCATTTTAAAAACCAGAGGGAGGTCCCTTACACCGTCGGCTGGTTCGCACCTCTTATAGCCGTCCGGTACAGGGCATGTTCCCTTCGAGCATTAGTCTAGGACAATCCCGCCTCCGGTTAACCCGGATATAGGACGGATCAGATGACCATTCAAACCATATTTGCAAAATGCCTTACTAAGACAAATGGATCATGTTATGCACCTTAAACCTAATACGGTAAATGGATGTTTAATTTCCGTCTTGCATGCAAATCAATCATTAATCCAACTCGACATCTTATACTTGATACTTGGATTAAATCAACCGACTTATAAAGCTCTCACATGTTAGGTTTAAATCATTGGATGCGCATTCATGCATTTAAAAAGTTTTATCAATTTTTGCATTCAACCAACCAAGATCGATCAGTAGAGGCCGCTAAACGCGGGCAGGATTGGGTGTCTGATTAAAGGGCTTCCCAATACGTACCTTCAACTCTTACTCAGAAACTTTGGATAGTGGACGACCTTATCCAGGGCGTACGAGAGTCATTCTAGAGATAGGATGCTAAAGAGGGACGATTTCCTTATCTTTAGTACCTATGTCAAACGCTGCTTTGTGCTTCGATTTGACCGAGGTATAAAGCGGAATTCGAACGAGTTCCAGGCATCCCACAAATGCTTGGTAGCGACTCCGAACATCTCTAATCGTTTCGAGACCCTTACCGAGACGAAACCGACCGATCATAAACGATCCGGTCGAAGGCATTTTTACGCCGCCGAGCGTGGCTTTCAAAAAGACCGATGTATGTCCGCAGATCGAACCGGACCTGCAGGCGGGCCATGTCCACACAATCTAATATGAAAATAATCTCTACAACCGTACATATGCATTCCAACCAAACAAATGACCATGACACATGACGAGGTAAATATGGATATGTGAGGTATGGGTAAGAAGAGGCTAAGATAAATTCGGATAAAAACAAAGTTAAAAGCCAAGCTAGTAACTAAGGGAACCAAATTATAACAACATCCAACTTCTTGCTCAAAATTCCAATCAAAACGGTGCTAATAACAAGCACAAATCTCACAATCTCCGATATAATTGTAATTCCCAAATGATGATAATAAAGCCTGGGAATAAAATCACCAACTGATCAACACTCCAACCATGTGATTTTGACTTCTCTTTTCTCGGGCTTTAGTAGATCGACCAAGATGGGTAGTCGATCGATCGGATTGTACAGTACATCATGCGTTTTTTTTTCTCTTTTTCAATTCTCTTTTTTTTCGTCTTTCCTTCCTTTTTCATCTTCCCAACATCATCTCAAAAGAGCATTTGCAACTAAAAATGAAGTAACAATCCCAAGAACATAGACTACTAGCTTGACAAGGGCAGGCTAAATGTAGGATGTAGTTAACGGGACAAAAAGGCTATTTTTGGCTTTGTAGAGCTTTTGGGCAAAATGAATAAAGGGGTGACCTCTACCACATGTGTCAACAAACCACAAATCCGAATGCATACAGGTATTAAGCAGATTAAGTTCATATTTATGCAAATTGATGTAACATGTCTCATGAGGAGTAACTACTCACAATCTAGATAAACCGGTAACAGATGACACCAGTTATAAGCTCAAAACCTCAGAAAATGATGTAGTTTGCCAAAAATCTAAGTCAGGTCTCAAGTCCAGCAAATAATTAACGAAAACTCGTAGACTATGCATATGATTCTACTAATAACATGTCAATTAGCAAGGCTCAGACATAAAACAGCTGAAAATGCCATGACATCATTGAAATACTACTATTCTGACTCGACCTAAATGCTAAAATAAACGTACATTTTTTTGAAATTTTTTGAAATTTTTTCAATTTTTTTGTATATATAAGGGAAAATAAACAACAATGCAAGACAAAATGTAAACGTGAATGCAAGCAAATGAAATACGACGCAAAACCATTCCCCAAACCTAATTGCACAATGTCCCCATTGTGCAAAATCATGTTATGAAATAAAAGGAAAACGGGAATTTGCGTTAAATTAACTAAACAAAACATGAAGTAAGGACTCGGAAAACACACAAGACTTTAAGCGCAGCAAAAGGAAACCTCCCCAAACCAGCGTGAGCTAGGAGGTTTCAGTAGCTAGCAGTGCTACCATAAAGTACCTGGAAAGAAGCAAAAGTACCACGCATAAATCCGAGAAAGCAATTTATTAAACGCAAAATTATGTGGAAAATAAAGAAACGGAAGAAAACAGAAATGAGTCGGAGAATAAAGTGGAGAAAAGACTCCCTCAACTCCGCAAATCGACCAAACACAGCAGGGGAATGATCGAAAATAGGTACAGCAGCGAACATGGTCGATCGACCACATTACTCAGTCGATCGACCAGGGTGAACAGGAACAGAAGCTCCTGGAAGTCGCAGCTCAGTCGATCGACCACACAGGCCAGTCGATCGACTGAAAGACCTGCTGTAACTTTCTGATTTCTTCGAATTAGCTCAATAAATTGAGCTATCACGGTCTATGAACCTGCAAATACACACAATAACGTGCCTAAAATTGAGCAAAACCCAAAGCAATAGTCTAAGCATTTAAAATTCTAAGCAAACTTATTAAAATGCGAAGTCTCGCGCTCATGAAAAATGATAAATAGTCTTAAAAAGCAATAAAATGTTGTTTGAAAAAGCCTTAATCAACTAATAGTTGATCAAGAACGGCCACGGAATGGCCCACTTGCTCGGCTTCTGGCTACAAGAAGTAGCCTCTACGGTGCTCATCTTCTCAGCTGCACTCTTCTCAACTCCAGCATCCGCAGAACTCAACGGATCAACATCTTCAGCATCTCCCCAATCAATGACCTCTTCTGGCTCATCAGAATCCAGATCGGACTCCCTCACTTTGTCTGGCTCCTCATCAGGCTCCTCATCAGTGCCATAGCTAAGACATCCTAGGCCGCCTCTTTGAACGATTGACTCCCTCACAGCTGGAGCAACACACGGCTCTTCTTTTCCCAAACCAGCTCCTGCAATATCCAAAACAGAAGATTCTTCCTCCAATTTGCTCCCAATCTGGGGCGGAGGTGTTATAGCAGAAACCGGCATAGAGACAGGCATGTCAGATAGCATAAAATAGGATTTCTTTTCAGAAACCGTATTACAAGTGACTAGCCACATGGGGTCTTTCTTCTTAGCTGTCTGGGCAAAGACAATGGAGTGCTTCCCCACTTTGAAGGCTAGAGTCCCTGAACCAACATCTATAACTGCACCAGCAGTGTGCAGAAATGGTCTACCCAATATGATAGGAATGTGGGCATCCTCGGGCATATCTAGTACAACGAAGTCAACAGGGAAAAAGAACTTTCCTATTTGCACATGAATGTCCTCTAAGACTCCTATAGGCTGGACCGCAGATCGATCAGCCATCTGTACTATCATGATGGTGACTGCGAACCTAGTCAATTTCAACTTCCTAGCAAGACTCAAAGGCATGACACTAATACTGGCTCCTAGGTCACACAAGGCCTTCTCAATAGAAAAGGTGCCAATACTACATGGGACTGAAAAACTACCTGGGTCTTCTAGTTTGTGAGGTGCAGTGTGGGTCAAATAAGAACATGACTCCTCAGTTAGTGCGACAGATTGCACAGTTTCAAGTGACTTCTTTTTAGACAAAAGTTGCTTCATAAATTTCATGTAGGCAGGCACTTGATTAACTAACTCAAGAAAAGGAACTTGTACGTTTAAGCTACAAATAACATTTTCAAATTTGTTAAACGATACCTGTTCCTTCGTCGGCAACAATCTCTCCGGTTAGGGGGCTGAAAGAAGTAACTTAGCCCTCTCCTCTAGGTCTCTCATGCCGGCATCGGTGGATTTAGGCTGAAAATCCACTACCTTCTCCTTCTTTTAGCTTGACCCTTATTCAGACCATCTCAAGAATGAACCATTAATCGACATCGGGTCATACTTTGGAACCGGGACTGGCCCATCAGCAATTGGGTCTTGCCTCAATATTTTCGGAGTAGTCGTACTCCGAAATAAGTGGTCCCTCAAGTTATTCGGCATTGGAGGACGAAAAGACTCACCATCAGCAGCGATGTCAGTCGATCGACCATGTTAGTCAGTCGATCGACTGACTTCTACAGGACCAGAAGCTGTTTTACTTCGCGGACTGGTCGATCGACTGGGTATGTCACTCGATCGACTGACATACCTGCTGATCGTCTTTTTCTTGCTATTATATGCCATTGCCTTCTTCTTGCTTGGTTCCGCCTCATCTTTTCCAGTAGCTTCCTCGACCATAGCGGGCCCATCAAGGGTAGACCCACTCCTCAAAATAATAGCATTAAGGGTCTCGTTTTGATCCGTCTGCGACGGTAAATGCTCTGGAGCTCGAGTTGCACTCTTGCTAGCCAATTGAGCAATTTGGCTCTCTAACATTTTCATCCCGGCCTTTCTAGCTTGAGATTATTTCAGCAACAAATTTTTCAACTCGGCAAATTCGGAACCTTGGGACTGCTGCTGCTGCTGAGGGACATACGGATGCTTTTGATATGGTTGCTATTGCTTATGAGGGGGCACATAATTCTGCTGCTGCTGCTGCTGTTGTGGAGGTGGAGTCGGATTTAGGACATTTTGGCTACTCCACCTCAGATTCGGATGGACATTCGGCTCAAAATAAGTGTTTGTCTGCCGATAATGTTGAAAGGCAGCACAAGACTCATAGGGAATACTGTAGTTGTCTGAAACATGACCTTCTCCTCTACATATTTTGCAGACGAAAGGACCGTCTTAAACAGCATTCACATGATAGATCCCTCCTTTTGAAGCTCCTCCCAACTCGTACTTATCAAATCTCGCCGTGAGAGCCTCTAATGCAGCTACAGAAGGGGATTCAGCACTTCTCCTTTGATTTCCCCTGGAATTTCCATACTCAGCTTTATGGGTGGCCAAATCATCAATAATCTTCCACCCCTTAGTCTCTCCAACATTCTCCTGGAATCTACCATTTGCTGCCGCATCCAAGATAGCCCTCTGATCGTCATAAAGCCCATTATAAAATTGATTGCATAGGCTCCACTTCTCAAACGCATGGTGCGGAATAGTTCGCACCAGCTTCTTGAAACGGACCCATGCCTCATGAAAATTTTCATCCGGACCTAGTTTAAAGCTCGTGATCTGAGATCTAATGACATTTGTCTTCGAGGCAGAGAAATATTTCCTGTAGAATGCCAGGGCCAGTGACTTCCAATCAGTGATCCCGTTAGCAGCTCGATCCAGGTCTATGTACCACTCCCTTGCAGCATCACGAAGAGAGAATATGAACATGGTCTCCTTCACCTGGTCCTGGGTCACACCGGTTGGTGGGGGTATGGAACAGCAATAATCAATGAATGTCTCCATATTCTTAGCTGCATCTTCATTTGCAGCTCCCCCAGATTGGCTTCTCTCAACCATGTTGATATAGGACGGTTTCGGCTCGAATTTTTTGTCCGTCCTTGGTAATGCGAATCCCTTATAGAGATTCTCAGCTGTTGGCTCAGTGTGACTGGTCATACTTGCTTCTTCAGCCATGTCTGGAGATGTGACGGTCTCAGCTGAAGAAGAAGAAATAGGTGACGAAGGTGGATCCTCCTCAAAAAGCTCATTCTCGTAGTAACTAGACAGAGTACTCATCTCTTCCTCTGTCGGCAATACTCTAGATGATCGTTTCAACTCACACAAAGTCTTCTCAATCTCAGGATTGAACGGTAATAATTCACCACCCTGTGACCTGCGCATAAGAAGAAACTACAAGTAGAATATGAGATTAGTTTAAGGAACAGATGTCCCTTAAACTAATAGAAAGACTAAAAATAGAAACAACTAAAAATTTTAAACAATTGTCTCCCCGGCAACGGCGCCAAAATTTGATGTCTGTCGTTGTGTGCACCAAAGATAAAATTTATAAGTCCAAACTACTACTATAGCTAGTGGCAGTCAGGGTCAAACCACAGGGAGGCGATGCAATTAATAGTTGCCTAATTCTGGTCTAAGGTAACAAATGTGGGGGTTTGATTTGATTTGTTCTATAGCTAATGGCAATAAAAGAAAAGTAAACTAAATAAACGGATGAAGACAAATATTAAAAAGGTTGCTAAGATGCTCGGTTCACTATAGTTTCGGCGGCAGTATACTGGGTAGGTCTAAAACAAACACGTGAGACGGGAAAGTAAGAAGTCCTCTCGGTCCATTCTTAACAGGTAGCATCTTTCGATCTCGCTACAGGTCCCTAATATCACTAATACTAACTTTCGTCCTGAAAAGTGACTAAAAAGGCTAAATTAACTCATCTCTCGATCTTATTAATTTAGTTGTCTTAATTAAGTAGGCTATCTCCCTTCCCTATCTTTCGATCTTTATTGGGTCGGTCAATTCCTAAACATTCAACTAGTCGCGTGCACTCGATTCGTCAAACATAGCAATTAAATTAATTAAAACGAAGCATATCTCACGTGGCCAGTCGATCGACCAGGGTGTGCGGTCGATCGACCGTGGCGCGATTTAGGTCATACTATTCTAATGCCGCCTACGCTACAGATTCCCTACATCCTAGCATAAGGTATTTAGCTACTCATACTGGAAATAATAACAACAATAAACTTAACAATTAAAACATTCGAATTCATACCTAAATTAATTAAATGAACAATTAACATAAAACAATAATTTCGCTTCAGGAGATCTAGCCTAGCAATCCTATACTATCAGCGAATTAAAGCAATGAAACTGAATATAGGAACAAAAGAGTACCGTGTAGAGGAATTGTAAAGGAGAGATCAAAAACCGAATGAAAAAAAATAACTTTATTAATGAAAGAACAAACTAAACTAATGATTATTGAATTGTATGTCGAAAACTAGATGAGAAAAACTGGATCAAAACTTGATAATGTCAGGTTACGTTATATAGGAATAAAACGTAACACTTATTCCTAAACCTAATATATAATGGGCTTGGAATTCTCGTTCTATTAATTCACGTCAAAATAACGGCTTGGTCCATCGACCACTGTGACCGGTCGATCGTCTGGTCTGTGCTGAACAGAAGCTTTTGCATCTCGTGCTCTGGTCGATCGACCATAGAGGTCAGTCGATCGACTGGAGTAGCTGGTACTTGGCTTTAAAAACTTCGTGAATTAGTCTTTCGGGGCTCGATATGTGCAGCAAGTTCGTTTCTTGAGTAAATACTTCACGTCAAATGCAATGCAAAGTACTCGAGGACGGATTTAGCTTGATTTCCGCCGGATTCCTCACATTTCTGCAATAACGTACAAAAACACGAAAGTAGACGGAAATGGGGAGAATAGTAGCATAAACTACCTAAATGAGCTCTGAAATGCGTGTAAAATATGGTGTAAAACATCATATAAAAGACACGCATCAACCTCATGACACCCTAGTGCTTTTAATCAATTGTTTACATCTCATTTTAGTCATCTTGCTTGTTTACTTTAATTGTTATTTAGTTTAGTGATCTTCTTATCTCAACCCAAATTGTGACACCCCTAGACACCGCTACTTGCAATCGAAAATCCTACACCAATAACCGTCCATTGGGATCCGACCTTTACTTACCTCTTTACTAATAGTAGAGTTGTTTGTGAAGTTATAAATATTATTTTGGTCTAGGTACTCCTAACGACAGGAACCGAAATCTAAGCTCAAAGCGGACCGACCAAAAATGGCGCTGTTGCCGGGGACGGTGTTAACATGATTTTATTTTCATAGATTGTTATTAGTTGTGTCTTTCTTTCCCTTGGGGAAGTAAAATTCCTCAAGGTTTGTTCTGATTGTTTTCAAGCTGTTCGATATTTTGCAAGATGGATATTATAAATGGTTTTGTTGAGGAGCAATTGAGTATACCTTTCTTCAAAGACCCCATGCAAGCATTGGAAGCCTTGGAAGCAAGTGAGGCCAAAAATAGGCATTGGGAGTTGGAGGTAGATCTTTTTTAGGCTGCTCTAGCTAACAAAGAACTTACTCATGAGGAATCCGAATTAGTACATAGCATCCTTGTGGAAGCATATCAACCTATAGAACAAGAGCAAGCAATCATAGAAGACATCTTACAAGCCGAAGAGCAAGAAGAATTTGTCATGGAATTTGAGTATGACAAGATTGATGAGCTTGAAGAACAAGTTGAACATGCCATGAGAATGGAGTGTCTAATGGAAATGGAGCAAGTTCTCAATGAACCTTCAATGGAGGAAAGTGAGGTACAAGTCCCAACTTTAAAACCCCTTCCCCCAAATTTGAAATATGCTTACCTTGATGAATGTAAGACCAAACCCGTGATTCTTAATGACAAATTTGATGAAAACCAATTGGGAAAATTGGTTGATGTGTTGAAACAACATGAAAAGGCTATAGGTTATAGTCTAGATGACCTTAAGGGGATAAGCCCCAACTTTTGTATGTATAGAATTCATCTAGAGGAAGACCATAGACCTACCATCAAATCTCAAAGGAGATTAAACCCCCACATGCAAGAAGTTGTTAAAGGAGAACTTATGAAATTACTTGATGCAGGAATCATATATCGCATATCAGACTCTTTGTGGGTTAGCCCCGTTCAAGTGGTACCTAAGAAAGGAGATACCACGATAGTGACAAATGAAAAGAATGAGCTAATACCCACAAAGAAGATCACTGGTTGGCGTATGTGTATTGACTATCGAAAATTGAATTCCGCAACAAGAAAGGATCATTTCCCCCTACCATTCATTGACCAAATGCTTGAGAGGCTAGCCTCCAACAAGTTCTTTTGCTACCTTGACGGGTATTCAGGATTCTTTCAAATCTCTATACACCCGGATGACCAACACAAGACCACCTTCACATGCCCTTATGATACTTTTGCATATAGGAGGATGCCTTTTGTGTGACACCCCGCCATAAAGCGGAAAATATAACTAATAAATTAAAGCGGAAATTGTGATATTAAAAAAAAATGTTGGTTATTAGTTAAATATTAACACGCGGGTGCCAAAATGAAATGAAACAAAAACAATAATAGACAAAATTAGGTTATTACAACCCAAGTCTAGAAGGCGGGGAAAAGATATCCCACGAATAAACATATAAAGGGTTTCTAAACTAGAAACTAAGGTCCAAGGGTTTAGTTCTCGCTACCCCACACGTCTTCCCCACGTAAGCATCTTCACAACCTGTCATTCATGTAAACATGAACGCCACAGTCAGTGGGGAGTAACTCAAGGTTCTCCGAGCCACAATATGTCGAAACGAACATAACAAAGAACATAAACAAACAATCATATTAGATAAGATATGAGTGAATCGAATCATAACTAAACATGAGATTATACGTGTTTAAACCAACAAGAGTAAAAGAAAAGATGGCATAAACAAGTAAGGCATAAGCAACAATAAATAAATGGAAAAGAAGGATAAGGAAACCGACAGGCCATTTAGCCACGAGCACGTATTTCAAGGAGATATGACCAAAGTAACCATCCAAATAATGCAAGACATTTATCACTCTTAGACTATAATTTCCCCGGGTAGTACTACGATAATAATACGCTCCTAGTCTAAATCTGCAGATTCTCGGGTGTACATCCCGATTCGATGCGCCAGCACAGCATGCACCCAAGACTCGACTACTAAGGAGACTGAGTACCCCAATCGCCAGAACAACACGAAAGTGGCGGAAAGACTAAGATAAGTCTCACTTGCAAGAACAGGACAAGTGGCCAAAAGCCGTACTTGCCAGAACAGCAAAAGTAGGCCAAAACCGTACTTGCCAGAATAGCACAAGTAGGTCAAACCAGTGCTTGCCAGAACAGCACAAGCAGGGCAAAAAATGTATGTCAAGCACATACGATGGTAATAGGCATTTCTACAAGAATACGTCTCTTACAAGTCATTATTTATAATAACCTTTTCATGCTTGTAACATTTAAATAAACATTTCATTTCATTATTATACATGCCGGTTAAATAGAATAAACAAGTACAACAAACAAGTACATGGGACGGAATTATTAATGTCACACTTATACTTATGGCTTGCATCTCACCATAAGTACGGATGGGAACATCGGTCCCGACGATCATATCGCAACTAGAGGGCCTATGACTCACCCCTAATGTCCGATAGGACCACGACTCACACCACCGAACAATACAAGACATTATCAAGGAAATGACCCTTCACAAATAATTATTCAACAATAAATATCTCATACTAGTCTTATGCTGATAAATATTTCATTTTATAATTTATCATGCCGTTTGAATAAAATATAACAAGCGATAATGAATAATTTACATCATGTGCGAATTTATAGGAGGCACACAAAACCAATACATGTGACAAGGTGAGCCTAAAAAAACCAAGAGATTGAGCCCAAAAAGGTAAACATGACAAGTCCAACACATTAGACATGACCACCCAACAAAGTGACATAGTAAGCCCAAACAAAGAAATGCAGTAAGCCCAACATGTAAATTGTAGTGAGCCCAAGAAACAGGACTAAAAGAGTCCAATATATAAAGTCAAGTGAGCCCAATTGAATAAATGTGTAAAAGAGCGATATTAACTAATTACGTTATATAAAATATGAGACGGATATTAAATAACTTCAAACGAAAAATTTGCGCCAATGGCAACCCAATGCCACGACTCAAGGGGAACCCATTTTGGGCAACCCTTCCACGCCTCAACAACCACCCCCGTCCATCATTAGACCACCCTCAAAACGGCCACAACCCGACTGTCCACAACTACCCCTTTACACCACTCATTTCTCGCCCCTAAACAACCCAAGAGTAGGCTCGTGAAACCGAGTAAAAACAGTACCCAAAACAACTCCCATGAAACCGTCTAGCCGGAGTTGCCAAGAGCCCCATTGACATGCTACACACCAACCCACACCTCCACCTTCCACGGCTGCAAAACAGCCTGCCAACCAGTCCCAAAAACCAAACCAACAACGACCGACTACACTATATGAAACACCCACGGCAGCATCTCTTGACCCTGCCCAAAACAGAGTACCACACGTATCATACCACGGCTTTTGGCCGAGTTCCAGAAGTCTCGTTTCAGCTCAAACCGAGCCGGAAGTGGAAGTGCAATGAGACGGAAACCAACCCAACTAAAACGTGAATAGACAACCCCCAATTTACCACCATGACACTCAAACAAAAATGAGAGCAACAGGTATAATAACCATGACTCCGTGGCACAAGCAGCCTATAATCTGAGCGGCTAAAACGAAACCAACATGTGAAAACCGTGGAATAACATGTGAAGTACTTACTAAAACTTTTGTAATCCACCATACAAAGACAAAATAACATAAAGGCTCCATTTTTACGACCACAAGAATGAAAACCGAGCAAAAGGACGAAAATATCAACTCATTGTCGAGTAACCTATCACCGTTACCTTTAACTCCCGAATTCCCGAGTGAAAACGTCCAAAGCACGAGCTTTTCTTCAGTATTCGAGGTCTTCAACTATAAAGGGAGGAAAAACGAGTAATATGGGTCACAAACCGAGTTTGTCACAAATTGCCCATTTCGAAAATTCAACAAAATTAAGACTTTCTTACCTAGAAATGAGGAGGAAGAAGAGAGGAAGAGAATGGCATAAAAATTATGCATTTTTGTTGAGAGACGGAGGCGGGATCTATCGTTGAAGGTCGCGAAAATGGGTTGTACGGTTGCTCTGCTTGATTGTTGTTATTGCTGCTGTTGTGTCTTGTTTTACGCAGGGGAAAAGGAAGGAGAAGGGGGGGTGGGGACGGGTGGTTTAAATAACAACCACAAGTAACATTAGTAATAATATATAATAATAATAATAGTAATGATAATAATATATAAATATATAATAAAGAGATATTTTACAAGTAGGGGGTAGGATGTTAGGTGGGTGTAATGTGTTGTCCATATGGGATAGGTCGAGAAAGGTTAGTCTCACAAGTAGAAATGTGACGGTCTGAGCTAGACGGAAATTAAGACAGAGATTATTATTATTACCGTCACTATTATTATCCGACCAAAAATACGTATACATATATTATTATATAAATCATGCCTTAAAGATATAATTTAATCGTACGTATTTTTATATAAACGAGCTTTTATATAATACGTTTATAAAAATCGTGTTTGACATAAAATTAGTTAAATCGAATAATTCAGAAATATATAATAAAGTGGTTAAACGGTTTAATAAATTTTTAATGTCAAAATGGGAAATTTGCGGGTGTTACAATCACCCCACCTTTAAAAAAGTTTCGTCCTCGAAACTTTAAAGTAGAAATGAAAGGTTATGAAAATAAAACTGGAATTTTGGGAAGTGGTAACCAGAAGATTCAAAAGGTTACTTATCGTAGGAATTAAAATTCTTTCAAAAGTTTCAAATGAAATTTTCCGGCAGAACCAGGTCGAAAGGCAAATCATTTGTATAAATCAAAATCAAAGTACTTTCAAAAACATTAATGAAGAGTTTTCAAAAGTATAAGTCTCATTCATGGAACGAAATTGCTCTTGTCGTGCACACAAGAACGCTAACCTTCCAAGTCAAAGACAAATTTAAAACAAAATCAATTCGCCGACAAGCGTAGAACAAGTTATCAAACGTCTCCAATAACGAGTTCTAACATCCGGTCAATGGCAAAATCAAAAGAAAATGGTATTTCACTCAAATTTTCTTTTGCAAGAGCCAGAATGGAGATAAAGGTTTCACTTTTAAACTCAAAAAGGAGTAAAGTTCCTGAAAATATGATATTAAACATTGTCGAAGAAATCATAAATAGTTCAAAGTTAACATAAATTGGATAAAACCTAAAGAAATCTCGGGTTTAGCAATTAAAATCATGATAAATAAGATTATATTCCAAGGACAAGTAAGGAACTAAATCAACTTTTCATTTTCAAATCTTTAAAATAGGCATGGTCTTGCAAAAGTAACATAAAACTTTTAACGACTTATCAAAACTGGTAGCTTGGAAGTTTAGAAGTTGTACCAAAAGAAAGGTAACTTATATAGCATAGAAACAAAGTACATTAAGAGAGTTCAAACTTAACTAATCAAAAGAGCTATGATGAATTTCATAGGGCAAGAATTGAAGTCAAATCTAAAAGGGTGTCAAAGATGGAGTTTCATAGGTTACCAACATCAAACTCATAAGAGGAGCATGATGAAGCAAGGAAAAGTGGTATGAGCGGTAAAGCTCATGATCAAAGATCATAAGAGGATGAAATAGACAACAAGGAAACGCCAGGTACTCAAACCTCGAACGACAACATCATCCTAAACGGTTCCGAAGACTTCCTAACAACAAAATTCATAGTCACAACACTTCCAAGGATTTCCTCAAAACACTCATGTTACTTCATCGTAAGCAATTCCATGAAACAAGGCACTCGACTATGAGTGTAATCTCATCACTCCAAATCCTCAAACATCCACAAACAACTTCCATAAGATCAAAGTCAAAGTTTCCAACAAAGCTATACTCACCTACAACATCATCCCATCATCTCAAGTACTCAATACAACCTCAAAGTTTCTAAAAGGATAGGGTTAACAAGGACTTCTCAATACTAAGTCTCTCTCAACTCAAAAACTCCCAAGAGCCAACTAATATCAATTCACATTACCAATCATTTATGGTCATCAACATCCCAAGGAGTATTCTTTCAAATCTGACATCCTAAAACTTACATACCATCAAATTCCCAAGAAACAAGGTCTTAATTGTAACAACACTTTATCGCCTCACATTTTCTCATTCTAACCCCATAAATTGAAACTATGTTCTTTAACCTAACAATTGGTGTCAACCATACCATTACCCTTTCTAGTTACCAAATCAAGTGCCAAGACTTCCCAACAATGTAGCTTACTCTCACTCTCATACCATACCTCAGGTAGTAATCAATATCACTCACTTAAACTAACTAATAATCCCACCATTAGCTTTTCTCATATGGTTATACACATTATCAAACTCTCATGTCCAAAGTGATTACGAAAGTCAATCACAAACTTGACTTACTTAGTCCATTTTACATCCTCAATCAACCATTCAATTTCATCCACCTTAGGTCAAGTACTAAGCACTAGTATCCCAGACATAAACAACAAAGCCAGATTCTATAACCTTAATAACCAATACAACTCACACTTGACACACAAAATCCACCAATCAAATATACTCACTTTATCAAGGATCTAGGTATAAGAACCATCAAGTATGTCTCATCACACTACCGAAGTCTTTCCAACATCAAATCCTCTCAAAACCAGGTTTAAGGGTCGAACACGAACAATCTCCTCAAAAGTCAAAATTTCCAACCAAGGTCAACATTTCTCAAAAGAAAGAGTACTATAAAAAGGCGTTAAGGGAGGATTAGAAAGGAACAAAGGACAAGTTAGGGAATACCAGAGTGACTTACAAGGAAAAAGAAAAGAGGGTCTAGAAGAAGGATTAAGCATTAAGGAGTAAAGAACAGGGCATGGTACACAAAGAATGAGAAACATCTTCGAGGAAGTAGAAGCATTCTTCAAAGGTTGAAAAATCTTCAATCCACAGCAATAGGCACCAAATCTTGATCACCACATTGTAAGTTTACGGTCATGATCCAAAGGCACAACAATTCTTAAATGGCAATAAACAAACATGTTAGAACCTAACAAAGAGCAAACACACTACAGACTACCACCTTAGATCCTTAAGTCTACCCATCTCTCATTCATTATTCAAGGTCAAGTTCAAATCTAAATTCGGGGTACACGTGTGTGCGTCGGGAGCAACATTGGCTCTGATACCAACTGTGACACCCCGCGATAAAGCGGAAAATATAACTAATAAATTAAAGCGGAAATTGTGATATTAAAAAAAAACTTTTTTTGGTTTTTAGTTAAAGATTAACATGCGGGTGCCAAAATGAAATGAAACAAAAACAATAATAGACAAAATTAGGTTATTACAACCCAAGTCTAGAAGGCGGGGAAAAGATATCCCACGAATAAACATATAAAGGGTTTCTAAACTAGAAACTAAGGTCCAAGGGTTTAGTTCTCGCTACCCCACACGTCTTCCCCACGTAACCATCTTCACAACCTGTCATTCATGTAAACATGAACGCCACAGTCAGTGGGGAGTAACTCAAGGTTCTCCCAGCCACAATATGTCGAAACGAACATAACAAAGAACATAAACAAACAATCATATTAGATAAGATATGAGTGAATCGAATCATAACTAAACATGAGATTATACGTGTTTAAACCAACAAGAGTAAAAGAAAAGATGGAATAAACAAGTAAGGCATAAGCAACAATAAATAAATGGAAAAGAAGGATAAGGAAACCGACACGGCCATTTAGCCACGAGCACGTATTTCAAGGAGATATGACCAAAGTAACCATCCAAATAATGCAAGACATTTATCACTCTTAGACTATAATTTCCCCGGGTAGGACTACGATAATAATACGGTCCTAGTCTAAATCTGCAGATTCTCGGGAGTACATCCCGATTCGACGTGCGCCAACACAGTACGCACCCAAGACTCGACAACTATGGAGTCCGAGTACCCCAATCGCCAGAACAACACGAAAGTGGCGGAAAGACTAAGATAAGACTCACTTGCCAGACCTGCACAAGTGGCCAAAAGCCGTACTTGCCAGAACAGCACAAGTAGGCCAAAACCATACTTGCCATAACAGCACAAGTAGGTCAAACCAGTGCTTGCCAGAACAACACAAGCAGGGCAAAAAATGTATGTCAAGCATATACGATGGTAATATGACACTTCTACAAGAATACGACTCTTACAAGTCATTATTTATAATAACTTTTTCATGCTTGTAACATATAAATAAACATTTCATTTCATAATTATACATGCCGGTTAAATAGAATAAACAAGTACAACAAACAAGTACATGGGACGGGATTATTAATGTCACACTCATACTTATGGCTTGCCTCTCACCATAAGTACGGATGGGAACATCGGTCCCGACGATCATATCGCAACTAGAGGGCCTTTGACTCACCCCTAATGTCCGATAGGACCACGACTCACACCACCGAACAATACAAGACATTATCAAGGATATGACCCTTCACAAATAATTATTCAACAATAAATATCTCATACTTGTCTTATGCAGATAAATATTTCATTTTATAATTTATCATGCCGTTTGAATAAAATATAACAAGCGATAATGAATAATTTACGTCATGTGAGAATTTATAGGAGGCACACAAAACCAATACATGTGACAAGGTGAGCCCAAATAAACCAAGAGATTGAGCCCAAAAAGGTAAACATGACAAGTCCAACACATTACACATGACCACCCAACAAAGTGACATAGTAAGCCCAAACAAAGAAATGCAGTAAGCCCGACATGTAAATTGTCGTGAGCCCAATAAATAGGACTAAAAGAGTCCAATATATAAAGTCAAATGAGCCCAATTGAATAAATGTGTAAAAGAGCGATATTAACGAATTACGTTATATAAAATACGAGACGGATATTAAATAATTTCAAACGACCAAAATTTGCACCAATGGCAACCAAATGCCACGACTCAAGGGGAACCCATTTTGGGCAACCCTTCTATGCCTCAACAACCAGCCCCGTCCATCATTAGACCACCCTCAAAACGACCACAACCCGACTGTCCACAACTACCCCTTTACACCACTCATTTCTCGCCCCTAAACAACCCAGGAGTAGGCTCGTGCAACCGAATAAAAATAGTACCCAAAACAACTCCCATGAAACCGTCTAGCCGAAGTTCCCAAGACCCCCATTGACATGCTACACACCAACCCACACCTCGACCTTCCACGACTGCCAAACAGCCTGCCAACCAGTCCCAAAAACCAAGCCAACAACGACCGACTACATTATATGAAACACCCACGACGACATCTCTTGACCCTGCCCAAAACAGAGTACCAGACGTATCATACCACGACTTTTGGCCGAGTTCCAGCAGTCCCGTTTCAGCTCAAACCGAGCCGGAAATCGAAGTGCAGTGAGACGGAAACCAACCCGACTAAACCGTGAATAGACAACCCCCAATTTACCTCCATAACACTCAAACAAAAATCAGAGGAACAACAGGTATAATAACCATGACTCCGCGGCACAAGCAGCCTATAATCCGAGCGGCTAAAACGAAACCAACATGTGAAAACCGTGGAATAACAAGTGAAGTACTTACTAAAACGTATGTAATCCACCATACACAAACAGAAGAACATAAAGGCTCCTTTTTTACGACCACAAGAATGAAAACCGAGCAAAAGGACGAAAATATCGATTCATTGTCGAGTAACCTATCACCGTTACCTTTAACTCCCGAATTCCCGAGTGAAAACGTCAAAATCACGAGCTTTTCTTCATTATTCGAGGTCTTCAACTAAAAATGGTGGAAAAACGAGTAACATGGGTCACAAACCGAGTTTGTCACAAATTGCCCATTTCGAAAATACAACAAAGTTAAGACTTTTTTACCTAGAAATGAGGAGGAAGAAGAGAGGAAGATAATGACGTAAAAATTATGCATTTTTGTTGAGAGACGGAGGCGGGATCTATGGTTGAAGGTCGCGAAAATGGGTTGTACGGTTGCTCTGCTTGATTGTTGTTATTGCTGCTGTTGTGTTTTGTTTTACGCAGGGGAAAAGGAAGGAGAAAGGGGGAAAGGGGGGTGGGGGGGTGGGGACGGGTGGTTTAAATAACAACCACAATTAACATTAGTAATAATATATAATAATAATAATAATAGTAATGATAATAATATATAAATATATAATAAAGAGATATTTTACAAGTAGGGGGTAGGATGTTAGGTGGGTGTGATGTGTTGTCCTTATGGGATAGGACGAGAAAGGTTAGTCTCACAAGTAGAAATGTGACGGTCTGAGCTAGACGGAAATAAAGACAGAGATTATTATTACCGTCACTATTATTATCCGACCAAAAATACGTATACATAAATTATTATATAAATCTTGCCTTAAAAATATAATTTAATCGTACGTATTTTTATATAAAGAAGCTTTTATATAATACATTTATAAAAATCGTGTTTGACATAAAATTAGTTAAATCGAATAATTCAGAAATATATAATAAAGTGGTTAAACGGTTTAATAAATTTTTAATGTCAAAATGTGAAATTCGCAGGTGTTACATTTTGGCTTGTGTAATGCCCCTGCCACTTTTCAAAGATGCATGATGAGTGATTTCTCCGATTACCTAGAGACCATAATGGACGTTTTTATGGATGATTTTAGCGTTTATGGAAAAGACTTTGACTCATGTTTGCATAATCTTTCTCATGTATTGCAAAAATGTGAATATGTTAGTCTTGTTTTAAATTAGGAAAAGTGTCACTTCATGGTCAATGAAGGAATTGTTTTGGATCATTTAATCTCGGAAAAGGGCATCGAGGTCGATAAAGCTAAGGTTCAGGTGATAGAGAAACTCCCACCTCCCGTGAATGTTAGAGGGGTGAGAAGTTTTCTCGGTCACGCGGGTTTCTATCGCCGTTTCATTAAAGATTTCTAAAAAATCGCGAAACCCCTCACCCTACTCTTACTTAAAGATGCCCAATTCCATTTCACTAATGAGTGTGTTGAATCCTTTAATAGAATCAAGGAAGCATTAATCTCGGCACCGATCATTCAACTACCAAATTGGGAACTACCGTTCGAGATTATGTGTGATGCTAGTAACTACGCCGTTGGAGAGGTTCTTGGCCAACGGGTAGGGAGATCTCTACATGCTATCTACTATATAAGCAAGACTCTTGATTCTTCCCAAGTGAACTATGATACCACCGAGAAAGAGCTTCTTGCCATTGTCTATGCTTTGGACAAATTCCGTTCCTACTTACGTGGATCCAAAGTGATTGTCTTTTCAGATCACCGCGCCCTTTGACATCTCTTGATAAAGAAATAGGCAAAACCAAGGTTGTTGAGATGGATTTTGCTTCTTCAAGAATTCGACTTGGAAATAAGAGATAAGAAAGGAGCCGAGAATGTAGTGGCGGATCACTTGTCAAGAATCCGGTTTCATGATGAAGAAGGAGAAACACCGATCAATGACTCTTTCCCCGGTGATATCTTGATGGATATTCAAACACAACTTGAGAGACATATCACCCCATGGTTTGCCGATTATGCCAACCATATTGTTGGAAGAGTACTGCCTCCAAACTTAAACTACAACCAAAGAAAGAGGTTCTTATTCGAAGTAAAGAGGTATTTTTGGGATGGCCCAAATCTTTACAAGGAGTATAGTGATGGGCTCTACCGGAGGTGCATCCCTTAATGGGATATTCAAGGAGTCTTGGAAGGATGTCACTCATCACCTTACGGTGGACACTATGGTGGAAGGAGAACCATTTTAAAAATTCGTCAATCGGGCTTCTATTGGCCTACGATGTTCCAAGATGCAAGGGAATTCATCCTTCATTGTGATGCTTCTCAAACGACGAGGAATATCTCTTAGAGGAATGAAATGCCACAAAGGGGCATACTAGAGGTGGAGATCTTCGACGTTTGGGGGATCGACTACCAAGGGCCGTTCGTGACATCCAAGGGAAACAAATATATCCTAGTGGCCGTAGACTACGTCTCAAAATGGGTTGAGGCAATTGCCACCCCAACCGATGACGCAAAAACGGTCACTAAGCTCTTCAAGAAAATAATCTTCCCAAGATTCGGAGTCCCTAGAGCAAACATAAGTGATGGAGGAACGCATTTTCACGAAAAGAACTCGCATCCCTTTTGACCAAATATGGTGTTCAACATAGAACCGGCTTAGGATACCATCCTCAAACAAGCGGTCAAGTTGAAGTTTCAAATAGAGAGATCAAGCAAATTCTTGAGAAAGTTGTAAACAAGACTCGTAAAGATTGGAGCATGAAGCTTGATGACTCTCTTTGGGCTTATAGGACGGCCTATAAGACTCCCATATGAGCTTCCCCTTACAAACTTGTCTACGGGAAAGCATGCCACTTGCCAATTGAGTTAGAATACAATGTTTTTTGGGCGATCAAAGCTCTTAACCTTGATCTGAAATTAAGTGGTCAAAGAAGGATTATACAAATCCAAGAGTTGGAAGAATTCCGACTACAATCATATGAGAATGCAAAGATCTACAAGGAAAGGACAAAGTTGCTTCATGACAAGAGAATCAAGCAAAAAGCCTTGCACAAAGGAGATAAAGTCCTTCTATTCAATTCCCGATATCGACTCTTCCCGGGGAAGTTGAACTCTAGATGGATGGGTCGTTGATATCCGATGTAGACAAGTATGGAGACTTTGAGATCAAATCGGAAGACAGAAGCAAATTCAAGGTCAATGGCCAAAGATTGAAGCCATATTATGAGGGAGCATTCATTGGAGAGATCGAGGTCACCTACCTCAGGCCTCCTCATCCTTGAAGAAATCATCAAAAGGAGAGTTTGGTGGAGTCCTCCCTAAACCACCACTTGTAAATATACTAACCCTTCTAACTTGTATTTTTAACTTTATTGCATCCTTTTATCATAAACATGATTCTTTCCATGAGAGTAAGTGATGGAGGGTCACTAATCTTTTTGATAAATGAAGGAACTAGTTTTCAAGTATGGGGAAGCCTTTTTATTCAAGTAGAGGAAAAGCAAGGGAAATTCGCTCGTCCCGAGAGGCAGAGGACCGTCCAAACAAGAAATCCGAGCGGCGGACAGAGAATCCGCTCGTCTAAAGAACGCTGACAAGCAGCTATTTTGTTCTGATCCAGAATCCGAGCGTCTCTTGAGCCAATCCGCTCGTCTTCCTTTAGACGCCCGTCACAGCAAACATCCGCTCATCGCATTTGCTACGATTTCTGGGATTTCTCACTGTAAGAGAATCCGAGCGTCCTTATTGAAATCCGCTCGTCCAATTTCTGCAAAGACGCTTGTCCCGACTTCAATCCGCTCGTCCTGGCTGTTCCAAAATTTGGAATTTCTCGCTGTAAGAGAATCCGAGCGTCTTCCCAAGAATCCGCTTGTCCCAAAACGCATAAATCCGAGCATCCCGATGTCGAATCCGCTCGTCTCCCTGCGTCCTTTATTTCAGATTTTCGCGATTTGATTTCTCTCCCCACTACACAATTTGTAACACTTCATCCTTCCTTCCACTTATAGTATAAAAACTCCCTCTCTTATGACTCCAAAACATATTCCAAGCACTCATTCACTCCACAAAAACAAAAACCCCCAATTTCTAGGGTTTTAAAAAGATTCAAAAGCAAAGATCTAATCCACAAATAGCATCTCGATATTTCAAAAAATCAAATTCCAAATCTACAATCAAAGAATGGGACCAAGAGGATCTTCATTTAGGGAAAAAAGAAGGCCAAGAGTGAGAGGAAGCTCATGTACTTCTCACATCAACACTCTAAGGAGGGAACATGAAGAGATTGTGGATCTCACCAAGCTTGACGATTTTTCTAACATTGAATTTGTGAACGATGTTCAAAGGCTTGTCTTTCACCGACTACTTGGTAAGAATATTCTTCCTACCAAATTTATATGCCATAAAACATTAAGAAAGCTTGGAATATACCATCAAATGGAAGCCCTTTTTGAGTTGTTTGGTCTTTCTACCTTGTTCCACTTACATGAGCAAACCTACCGACCTCTTGTTCTTGAGTTCCTAAGTTTCGTAAAGATCACAACTTTGAAAAAAACAATTTGCATAGAGTTTAGATTGGAGAATGTGACAAGGATGATGACTCTTGTTGAGTTTGCAAATGTACTCGGTTTGGATGTTTCGCCTACCCAAACATCAAGTCCTAAGAAGTATAGTGTGGCACCATTGTGGAGAGCCATGACCGGTCGAGACTTTTTGTATATCAAGGAATGTTTGGCATTTCACATCCAAAACCCTATTATAAGGCTCACTTACCGGTTCTTATCCGGAACTATTCTTGCACGCCGAGACCCGACAATTGTGAATGAGCATGATCTCGTATTCATGGAATCATATCTTGAGATCCAAGGAAAGAGTGGTTATCATTTTAACGCACCACTTGTACTCCTCGAGAAATGAGCTAAGTTTCGAAATGGAGATGACGATGGGGTGAAACATATCGTCAATGGAGGACTCATTACAAGACTCGTAAAACACTTCAATCCAAGGTTTAATGAGAACAATGAGTACACTCCCCTTCCGGAAAATACAAGGATAAATGAGAAGCTAATTCTTGTGCAACATCGTTGGATAACCCACGAGGGTTTTGAAAAGAAAATCAAATGGATAACAAAAGGGTGCAATCCTATCTACTTGCCAATGAACGGTTTACCGAGAATTTCACGAAGGAGGGGTCCTCTATCCCCAATTCCGTCATACCTCATCTCCACAAACCCGAACCAAGCAAATCAAGCACCACCATAAACCCAACAACAACAAAATAAGCCACAACAACAAAATGAAAAGATCAAGATACCTCCCTACCCTTTTCAATACCAACCATACAATCACCCTAACCCCTTCATTCTCGCCCGAGACGATTTTATGACGGGAATTCTCCAAGACATGCATTTCCGTCAATATGAAGCCGTCGTGGATAGCTAATATGCACTATACCCACAATTCCACCATTTGGTTCAACAAGGGAAGGTTAGCGAGGAGGGAATGTTTCCCTCGTCGGTCCAAATGAACATTCTCTTCCCAAACTCGGAAAGAGTAGATGAAGGAGCAAATGGGCAAGAAGGCGAAGGGAGCGATAAATCTTGTGGTGGAGATAAGGTGGAGCTCAATAGTGAGGAATATGAGTTCATGGACTTCAATGCAAGTGATGCATCCAAAGAAGTTTGGGATAGTGACCTAGAGGGAGATTGTAACTGTTAGAAATCTAGATCTCTTTACCCAACATATTCATATATGTTATAATTTTAATTTAGTCATAAAACTAAAAGGTGATCTTATGCATGCAAAACAAATATAATTAAAGAAGAAATCATCATCTTACATTGATATTTTCGGATCAAAGGGCACAAGAGAGTTCTCCTACTCTCTTGTTCTTGAGCTTTCCTTAATGGATGAACTAGGATTCAAGAAGAGAATCCCTCCCAAAAGTATTATACCCAAGATAAAAACTTAATAAAACTAATATTATTATTACTAGAATAATACTAATTTTGTATAAAAATTGACCCAAAAATATTACTTGGTCTCTCTATTATTTCGGTCAAGAGAGAAGGAGGAGAAGGAAGTTTTTATCTTTCTAAAACTCTAATTTTAGATGAATGGAAAAATAATGAATGATACACTACACTATCAAGTAGTGTATATTAGGTAAAGTAATAAGAAAAACCCATGGTTTTTCTCATCACAAAACCGGGTGGAAGGAGGGGAGTTTTGATGCCCAATGCATGAAGAAAGTGTTCTTCACAATGACCACTAGGTTTACATGGCTAGTTCTTAGGTAAATCATTATGCTTACCACTCACTTAATTAACATAATACGTTCCTAATACTCCCCTTAATTTTGGTTTACATGGATAAAATGGACTCCATTTTATCTTTGTCAATTTGTCAATTTGTCATATGTCACATGTCACATAAAATTGTTATGTATTTTTAACATATTAAAAATCAACGCATTAATAAAATACGTTATATACAAAAATCGACTTAGTAATTCATAATTACTTGTACCAAAATATTTTACCAATTATAAATCACAACATCTTGTATTTATAATAATTTATTCATTTCATTTCAATTGTTTTCTTAAACAATAATTTCATCTAAGTAATGAAACAATTCGATTACTTAGACCGTATCTTATTTAATCAGATTATAATGAGATACGTAAATTTTACTTCCAAAATCGTCCGTCAATTTTTAAGAAATTTAATTGACCCGTATCGTCATACGATCAATTAAATGATCAATTAAGAGTGTTATCCTTTACGTATGACCTAAGGGGATCAACTGGTCACCACCGTCTCACGACAGTAATGTCAAACTCTAGTCAGCCAATCATTACCGATATGTGTGGACCAGTTGACAGTAAAATATTACTTCCCAATTGTATTCTTTATAATGAGACTTAAACATGTGATCATCATGATCAGCAGTTGTGATCGCATTATTATCGGAGGACACAAATTCCAACAATCTCCCACTTGTCCTCGACAAGTGTCCGTCACCAATTCTCTTGTCCTATTACTATCTCCCACTCAGTGCAAGGTGTCTTTCAGGTCGTACTTGCAACTGATCATATCGTGAGTGGTTTCCTCGATCTGGAGAATAACTGATTGACCGGATTTATCCACCATGGATACATTCCGAGCGTGGCCACGCATTTCCTGTTCATTACTCCTCGAGTGGCCCTGAGATATTTTTATAACCCTAACTAGGGGTGGACAATTCCTATCGCACTCATTCCCTTCGACAGCCACAGCCATCATAACCCAAAATGTGCCCATTTGACCCCATTTACGAAGGTCGTAGTAACACAAATCAAAGTTAATCTGAAACTGTGCCATCTTAGGTGAATAGTCTTTAGTCAAAAGAATTGACTCATTAGAATACTATAGTAGCTCTCGCCACGACCAGGCTATATAAATTTGCCAGAACTCTATAAGCGGTCATAACGCCCGACAAAGTGTTCCTAACAGTCTGCCTATGTGATCGACTAGTCATTCTCATATGACTCTATGGCACTTGAACTTGCCATCAATCGCATCACACTCTAGTCACTTCGAGACGTCACCTCATGTAAGTAACTATGGGCAAATACAATGCTAATCTGTGTTCACTTTAACGGGGTTCAATTGTCTCTACAACCCGTTTGGATACAACAAAGTCTAAGGTGAGTTAATAATAACTCAAACGACAAATGTCGACATAACACTTGGATAGTCAATACCATATTACAACCTTGTGATGCATATCGTAAGTGTGTAAACACTTGTTGATTGCAATAGAATTTTAGCATACCATGTGTCCATGTGTTCAAAACTTCTTAATCGCATTTTCCTTTACATTCATGTGATCTCTCATAGCATGAACCTTACCAAGTACACATATAGGTTCCTAACCTCGGTTTCGGTTCTTTATCTTGAAAGAACTTCCTTGTAGATTATCACATAACAAACGAATTTGTGGTGAATGATATAACTTGTACTGATCAAGTACTCCACACACAATGCACTATGTATATGTTTTGTAAAATCTTGCAACAATTGTCAAGATGATTAGCCTAGCGCTTCTCACAAGTCCTAGCATATTAGAAAAGATTAGTTTTGAGTAACTTCTTATTCAACTAAGTATCTTTCCAAACTTCCTATTTCTCCTTTTAGCTTGAAAAGCTTAGGATTTTCATAAATCCTTACATGTGTTCGCACTGCAATATGTGCAACCTCTTGACACACAACAGAGTCTTCTGTCAAACACGGAAATCGCTCATCGGATTCTCCTCGAGAATTCATGACGTTTCTTCTATGGCTTCCCAATGATCCATCATGCTCTTATGCATAAGATTTATTTTGGACACGTGCATGATTATTCTAATGGTGGAAACATTAGTAACTTTCAATCATGTCATCAACTATTCTTAGGTTCAAGGAACGACCATGACTGCTAATGGCAATTCCATTTTCATTTACATGAATAACCTGCGTTTCTTGTTGATGCGATGTGTATTTCTCAATACCTATCCAACATCTCATGATGTAATTGGATTCATCATAGTCAATTTTCATCCAGAATTGAAAAACTCAAATACTTCTTTGTGAAAGAAAGTACTAGCTCGTCATTCTCAATGAGTAGTGAGTTGTAAATTTGTACAAGATGATTGCTCCCACTAAATTCCATGTCTTCACATGATAATTTCCAACTCCCACTAGATTCGCAATTGACTACTCAATTGAGAGATTTCAAGAATTGAAATTTAATGCTTTGTTTAAGTTATTGAGATAAAACCATATATGTTCCCATCATATCCTTTCAAAATACCTATTTGAAGTGGTCTCATCTTTAACCTTATGGAAAGAGATTTTAAACTCTAACTCATTCATATCATAATGATGCGTAGCAATGTCATTATTTAAATATAAATAATATCTAATACACATCCTTCAAAAATACCCTTTTCAGAAGGAGGTTTAACCAATTCATTTCCATAATGAGGTTAAGTAATGACATTAGCGTGGTTAATACTTAACTTAGCAATTGAGGATATCGGTATATCAATCCTTGCAACTTCTAGTCATAAATCTCGTTTATTTTCTAGGATGTAACTTTGTTTCATTTAGGCTCTTAAGTAAATATCAATGTTAAAACTATTGGTCAAAATTTATCATAAACTAGTCAAAAACTCTTGTTAAGACTTTATATTAGTCATTCTTATTCCAAAACTTTCTTTTGGTCTCCTCGTGTAGTTATCTTGAGAACATATTCTTTTGATTACTTCACTTGGTCTCTTTTGTCATGTAGATCTATTCGAGACCATAGATCTCATCTATTTGTGTATACCATATAAATAGGTATACCTTCATTCAAATCATTCTCCCTTGCGTAGATCTCATTTACACAAGTACACAAATCAATCTTGGTGTTGTGTCCTCATTTTTCTCCCACTCTATCTTTAGAATAAATACACTAGAGATTCAAAGATAGCATATGAGACACAAATAATTATTTTTGAAGTATAAGGAGAACTATCTCATAGTTTAACTAATAGTTTTAGATTTCGTAAGTGTAATTGGTGATTGACATTCCTTTAAGAGAGTTCATTAACTTAATATCACTTTGTAAATGATCATACACAAGCCTTAAGCATGTGGACACATAATGAATCCCATCATTATAGTTGTCTATTAGATCACTTTAAGTGAATAATCATATGTTTCTATGAACAAGCATGTAAAGACAAATTTTAGAACAAGGATAAAACGGGTGACTTGGGTTGCAAACCAAGTCACCATTATCCAAAATACTACCATTATCCAAAATACTTTTCCATGTCGAAAACGGAAATTAAAAGGTTCTAAAATCCGAACCATAATTAAAATAAGACAATAAAAAGCGAAGCTTCATGAAAGCTATTCCTAGCTTCTTGATGGTTTCTCAAGCTTGCTTTTCTTTTCCCTTGTCTTTGCTTGGTGGAGGCCCTATTTACAATAAAAAGGGGATACATTATCACAACTTTGTATCCCAATACCATAGTTGAATTAGAAACATAAAAGAAAGGATAGTCATTTACCTAGTGGAGTGATCTTTCCAGCTTTGATGTCACCAAGGTATTTGGAACAATTTCTTTTCCAATGTCCAACACCATTACAATAATGACATTTATCAAGAGGACCCTTCTTGATTTTGGAGGTGCTAGCTTCATAAGTCTTAGCTTTGGTGAAAATGGGAGCTTGCTTCTTACCCTTCTTCCCATTCTTCTTGAATTTCCCCTTGCTTTTGGTGCTAATGTTAAGCACATCCTTGGGTGGGTTGACAATTAACCCCATGTCTCTTTGAGCTTGCACAAGTATCTTGTGCAACTCTTTAAGAGACACGTCTATGTCTTGCATATTAAAATTCACCCGGAATTGAACATATGCTTTGACCTTGGATAAGGAGTGTAGAATCCTATCTACAACAAGTTCTTTGGGGATTTCAACCTTTTGAATCTTCAAGGTCTCGACTAACTCCATTAATTTTAGCACATGAGGGCTAACCTATTGGCCTTCTTTGAAGTCGAGATCAAAGAATGCCGCGGCCGCCTCATATTGGACAATCCGCGGAGTTTGTGAAAAAATTGTCACAAGCTTGGAGTAGATTTCATTAGCGGTGCCCATTTTAAAGGCTCTCCTTTGGAGATCCGCCTCCATCGCAAAGATCAACACATTTTTCATTGCGGCGGACTCCTTATGGTAAGCCTCATATGCTTCCCTAGTGGCGGCGGTTGACCTAGTATTAGGTTCGGGTGGAGAGGCCTCGATGAGGTAATGAAGCTTGTCGTCACCTTGGGCGGCTAGTTTGAGTTGGGCATCCCAATCGGAGAAATTTGACCCATTCTTTTCAAGTTTACATCGATCCATGAAGGATCGGAGCCATGAAGTATTAGTGAGAGGTGTGGCGTTGTTGTTTATATTTGCCATTCGTTATGAGAAATAAGAGCGGTCTACAAAACAAAATATAGAAGGAATAAAACATATGTCGTTTAAATAATAATAATACTCGTAAAAATTTATAATTTAAACAAGTTTTATGCATTTTTCTAGTGACCTCTACCCAACTAGATAAATGATTCCAAGACCCAAATTCATATTAACTTGGGCACGGTGTGGCCGATGAAACCCTTATCAATATAACTCGGTGGATTAACCTTTTAATCGATTCTAGTTTTAGAACTCTTGGTCGATAAAATTACATTTTTACTTTATCTTTAGCCCAAAACACATCCAACAAGGGCACGGTGTGGCCGATAAAACCCTTATCGAAAAACTTTTGTTGAACCCAAATTTCAAATAAATGTGTCCTTGATCCAAACCCACATTAACTTGGGCACGGTGTGGCCGATGAAACCCTCATCAATATGAATTTGGTGGATAGACATTTATCACCCACTTCCCCTACGTAATAAGGTTTGTACCCCGGTGTGGCCGAGTGCACTCCCTCACGAAATAGGTTTTCATGGTTTCTACTTTTTGGTAAGGCTAAGTCTCAATTAATTATTTTTAGCGAGAGGTCATGTCAATTTATTATCTATCACGTTTTAAGTGAACTAAAGCGGTGAATCTACGATAATTGTAATTGACACGGTCGATAAACTCGATTTAAAGATGATGTTTTAGTTATGGCGATTTAGCGATGCATGCGACATATAAATAAAATGCAAAGCATAAAAATAAATCCTAGTATGGCCTTCCTAAAATAGAAAAACTATTTAACTATTACTTATTCGTAAACCAACTCCATTGGTCCCTTGAACTTCGGTTATGACACGCATCTCGAGGTAACACCGTCTTTATGTATCGCCTTCTTGAATGAATCCGTCTTTATGGAACTCCGGAATAAATAAATTACATAACAAATTATATAATTTCCTATTATACATTTGTAATTAAAATAAAATAAATCTATTAAATTACATAACGGTGATACGAGATCACAATAAATTACAACCGAATCGATATTCCCATACATTTCGGGTAATATCAATTAAAAACTAAGGCCATACTAAGTAAAATTACATAATTCAAAAAAAAAATACATAAAATAAAATTATGACAATCATAAATAAAATGCAGCATTATAATATGTATGAACATGCCCAATTTTATGCTAAATCGCCTTTAAGTAGCCAATATCGTATATTTAACGGTTTTTACGGATTTGCGTGATTCAACCTTTTAAAATCACAATAAAATACATAAATTCATATTTATGCACAAGTTAATTACCCTAACCTCTTAGGACTCAAAATTAGTCTCCACTAACTATTTGACCATAATTAACTCATATTTCTAAAATTGTTCATTAATGGACCTAAAATTACAATAAAAATGCTATAAACTTCAAATAAATCACAAAATTTCAAAAAAATTCAAAATTCAAAATTTAAACTTATGAACATTCTGGAAAAATACCATGACACTCATAATGTCCAAAAATTTAGGATAAAATTTCGTAAAATTATCGGAAAAACTATGTTGCGGTTTAACGGATTTATCAATAAAAATCATAAAAACATGAGAAAAATTATATTCATCAACTTTTCAATTTTAGATCTGAAAAAGATAATAAAATGCAACATGTGACGTTTTTCCTTAGTCATAGAGTATGTTTTAGCAATTATTCACTAATTAAGTCACTATTTATGCTATTTTTCATCAAAAATTCATAAATCATGCATAAAGACTTCAATATAGCCTATTATTTTACACACATCTTGTAAAGTTGCATGTGACAACATACTAAATTTCTATGACCAGATTCGAAATTTATCTCATATTAACCAATTTTTTATTTAAAATCGATTTTTAACATGAAAAATCCATATTTCGAGCATAATAACTCCAAAAATTCTGAAACTTTACAGGTCATCTAAAAATAAAACATGTGATAACATATCCAAAAATCACTGGAAAATTCGAAGTTTAGCTAATTTTAGTCCGAAAATGACATTTTAATCATAAAATCATATTTTTAATGCCATTATATTATAAGATGAACAATAAAAATCCATAAATTAACCAAAAAAAATCCTAAAAACACTTTAGGACCAGAAACTTTAACATGCATAAATTTATTTCGTGATGTATCATAATAACACAAATTTACAAGTTTTATATGTTAATCGTATAACTCGGAAAAACTATAACCGATTTGCATGCAAACAACCAAGGCTCTTGATACCGCTTGTTAGCAATCTAGATCTCTTTACCCAACATATTCATATATGTTATAATTTTAAGTTAGTCATAAAACTAAAAGGTGATCTTATGCATGCAAACAAAATATAATTAAAGAAGAAATCATCATCTTACATTGATATTTTAAAGAAGAAAGCATGCAAACTCTCTTGTTCTTGAGCTTTCCTTAATGGATGAACTAGGATTCAAGAAGAGAATCCCTCCCAAAAGTATTATACCCAAGATAACAACTTAATAAAACTAATATTATTATTACTAGAATAATACTAATTTTGTATAAAAATTGACCCAAAAATATTACTTGGTCTCTCTATTATTTCGGTCAAGAGAGAAGGAGGAGAAGGAAGTTTTTATCTTTCTAAAACTCTAATTTTAGATGAATGGAAAAATAATGAATGATACACTACACTATCAAGTAGTGTATATTAGGTAAAGTAATAAGAAAAACCCATGGTTTTTCTCATCACAAAACCGGGTGGAAGGGGGGAGTTTTGATGCCCAATGCATGAACAAAGTGTTCTTCACAATGACCACTAGGTTTGCATGGCTAGTTCTTAGGTAAATCATTATGCTTACCACTCACTTAATTAACATAATATGTTCCTAATACTCTCCTTAATTTCGGTTTACATGGATAAAATGGACTCCATTTTATCTTTGTCAAATTGTCAATTTGTCATATGTCACATGTCACATGTCACATAAAATTGTTATGTATTTTTAACATATTAAAAATCAACGCATTAATAAAATACGTTATATACAAAAATCGACTTAGTAATTCATAATTACTTGTACCAAAATATTTTACCAATTATAAATCACAACATCTTGTATTTATAATAATTTATTCATTCCATTTCAATTGTTTTCTTAAACAATAATATCATCTAAGTAATGAAACAATTCGATTACTTAGACCGTATCTTATTTAATCAGACTATAATGAGATACGTAAATTTTACTTCCAAAATCGTCCGTCAATTTTTAAGAAATTTAATTGACCCGTATCGTCATACGATCAATTAAATGCTCAATTAAGAGTGTTATCCTTTAGGTATGACCTAAGGGGATCAACTGGTCACCACCGTCTCACGACAGTAATGTCAAACTCTAGTCAGCCAATCATTACCGATATGTGTGGACCAGTTGACATTAAAATATTACTTCCCAATTGTATTCTTTATAATGAGACTTAAACATGTGATCATCATGATCAACAGTTGTGATCGCATTATTGTCGGAGTACACAAATTCCAACAGTAACACCTCCATTTATTCAGGAGCCTTTAGCTAGACATTCCCAAATAAATAGGACTTTTACCATCTCGGTTTCCCGAGGTAGTGAATAACAAAGTAGAACAATACCAAAATACTTTAAATTAAAACTTTAATATTTACATGTTTATTACAAATTATCCAACTAAAACTAAGTATAAATATTTACAACTCGCAGCGGAAATAAATAATGTGATATAACTATATATGTGATCTAGACTTCTTCTAAGGTTCCAAGTTTGCCTCTCATCCCAATGCTCCCAAGTCAGCTAATCTTTGGTACCTGTCAAATCTGGTCCTCATAAAACGGTTCACCGCAGGTGTTCACGAATACACAGTCAACCGCGAGGTTGAGTAGAAATAAAACTAAACAACAAGAACATACAATTATCAATCCAATTCAATTCACTTTCATTGCACAACCCCCCTGACAACGTGCTCCTTTCCTTTACTTAGCACAACTCCCTTAACAACGTGCTCACATTACTTTGGTACCCCTCTCTTAATAACGTACCGCAATTATGTAATAGTACCCCTCCCTCACAACGTACATATTACCATCACCCCAGTGTACAAACTCCCTCAACAACGTACAACTGACTGTCGCACAGCTTTTCGCAATAATCACATTCACAATCAACGATAGCGATTCAAATCACCTCATCAATACTATTAATATTAGCCAACACAAATCAATATAATTCACCCTCCGAACAATTACGATATGATCAATCAATATATACAACATAATTCTCCCTTCCAACAATTACGATAATATCAATCAACACAGTTCACATACGATCAATTCACTTTAACGTAAGTAATCCACCATACGATTATCCCGACCTGGCAAGCGATTCCAATTATGCAGCTTAAGCAAATCCAAATAATTAAAACAATCCGATCCCACTATAATTCTTCACAACCGTCACCTAATCAAAATATTATAATTCAATTCAATTATTTATTATTACTTTTCATTTTTAATTATAAATTATATTCATTATTCAAATTGATTACTTATTATTATTATTAATTATTAAAGGTTACGATATTAAAAACACGCTTACAAAATAAACCCGAGTCACCCAAGTCAAAACCCGTCACAAAAAAATAAGTCAATCCATAACTAATACTCATAAACAAAACTCCACAAACACCCAATTACCCCGTGAAAAACCCACGACAAAAACCACACACAACCCGTCGAAACCGTGTTCACCACCTCTACCAAAACCCGTCCTTCACCACTTCCTTAACCACCATTAGTCCCGACAAATCCTGCCGCCTCCTAGCCCACACCACGACTTACCCAACCACCCCTTTACTTACCACCTGTCAAACCACCAACAGCATCCCCAAAAACCGTTCCCTAACTAGACCCCTCACAACCGTCATCACAACACCAACTCAATCCCCGTGTAAAACACCCCTCTCTAACACCACCACAGCCACCCACACCACCTCTGGCCACCATCGTTGACACCACTATTCCACGGTGGTTCCAGGGGTGGTCCCCACTTCCCCAACGGTCCCCTAACGAAGACACGACACTCGTTTTAAGACGGTATCATAACCGCACCCCTGCTCTGCCTGTTCACCGCCACCTTCCGCACAAACCACCACCTGCCACCACTACGCCACCACCAACCAGACCGCCCACCCCCCCCCCCCTCACAACCAGCCCTTATCCAGGTCACGACGAGTCAAAATAGGGGTTCAACTAACCATTCCAAACCCACGGTCAAACCCGCAGCACCCCTCCTGACCAGCCACCTTTAGCCACCCCAAAAACCACCCTAGCAAGGTTCACGTCGGTCAAATAAGGTCATGTCAGAATCTCGGCAGTCCAAGGTTGCACTAGGTCCAAATATCGAGTCCTATGGTGGTCTAGTTATCGAGTTATAATATGCTAAAGTGTATACATAAGATGGTCTGAAATATTACCTTGAGGCGAGAATAAAAATTAATCCTTTTGCTTTTCTCTTCCTTAATTCCTTTCTTCTTTCCTTTAGATTTCTTCCTTCTTATTTTATGAATTATTTCTCAGATTATTGTGTATTTATAGTGTAAGATTAGACAGAAAGCGAGGTCAACTAGGAAACTATTATAATTTACCTTATTCTAATTAGTATAGGAATTACCATTATTATTATTACCATTAAAAATTATATTATTATTACATGTATTATTAATCTTACCATAACTAAGCTTTCCTCATATAATATTTACTAATTTATTATTGCCATAACTTTATTATTATTATTGATATAATTATTATTACCTTTATATATTATTATTTCCATATTATACTAGTATTAATTCCCGATACAAATCCTGATTACACTCATTCCAACTTAATAAGTTTCGGCCCAAACAACAATGGCACACGGCCCAATGCTAAATATTAGCTAAACCCAATTCCCGACTTGCATTATTAATTTATTATTTAATTAAAGTTTTATTATAATTACTATTAGAAATGTCTTTAATCAATTATTAAATTACATAAATTACTTTCATAAATTATTATCAAAATACGGAGTATTACAGAGATGATGGCGATCTCTAGAGATCTCTTTATAGCTAGATGGAGCGGGCATGAGGCACTCATCAAAGCTTAATTAAGCTTCCTTATTCTCTCTCTTTTTAATTTTCATGAAAAGAATTTGATGTTTTGATAATTTGTACCATATTTGTCTTATGTTTGAGGACTCCTAGCAACATGGAAGACTAACACCTTGGACTTTTTAAGGTGTTCATTTTTATTGTTCTCATTTTGTAAAATCCAAAATGACAATTTGTAGTTTCATGCATTGCATTCCATGTGCATGAACTACCCCGAATTTCTTGACATTAGAAATAATGTCTATTTTGGTTTGGGGAAGTCCATGCATATGCGTTGGGAGCTAATTTAAATTATGCTCTCGGCCATAACAAAAACATATGCATCATGTAGTGTAGCTAAGTATAATTTGCATTTAGTTTAGAAATCATGCATACTCATTGCATAATTTCCTATTGTATTGGCCATTGAGGACAATGCCCATACTAGTGTGGGGATGGGAAATTCTAACTTGACTTTTATTCAAAATCCTAAAAAATCAAAAATTTCGAAAAATCAAAAAAAAATTGAAAAATTGAAAAAATCAAAAACATGTTCAATCCTTCTTAGTGTAGACTTGTATATATTGATTTGTATATACTGTGTTTGTTCATCCTTGTTTACATTGATTGACTACGCCACATTTGAGACATGAGGAAATTGAAGACCTCATGGTATGATCTTTCCAATCTCCTTTTTCCTCTTTATGTTAATGACTATGTGGCTTTATTTTGATTGATGCGGTAAAAACAATGTGAATTTAGGATTGCATTTAGATTATTTGGCATATTAGTTGGTAGAAGCATATGCATTAGGATGTATAAATGTTACTTGCATCATGGCATGTAGTTTGCATGTTAGCAAAGTTTTGTGAAACCGTCTACTTGGGAAGGTTGACAAGTGTATATAGGCCCTAGTAGATGCTTTTTCTTCTTAAGACTTTGCTTGTTAGAATACTTGTAAAACACCCTAGGATGTGTCATGCTAGTATCCTTGACGCATGGATTAAGGCCTAGTCAAAAGTACCTTGTGGTGTGATAACTCCTTGGCTACCGTTTATTCCAAGGTGACCCTTGAAACCATGCAACCATCATTCATCCATGTTCTACCATACATTTTGTCATCAAAGGGAATGGGCACAAAAATTTGTTCAAATTTGAGTTTAATAAATGAAATGAAAAGAAAAAAGTTTGCAAATGCATCAAAAGAAAAGAGGAGTAACAAAAATGAAAACTCCTATGCTTCAAATATAAGCACCCTCACTACAAATGGGGTGACTTTGAAAATGTTCAAAAGAAAATTCAAAAGGTTGAAAGTTGTCAAGTATTGAAATGCCAAACATCAAAAGAAATGGCAAAAAGAAAGTGTTCTCAAATGTCAAACGCCACAAGAAATTGGAGGGAAAAACAACAACAAAAGCAAACTCCCAAATGAAACTCAATTACTATCGATCCCTTTATCCATCGTTTGGCATTGTCGATTAGGTCACATAAACGAGAATCGCATCAAAATATTAATTTCGACTAATGTGATTACACCATTTGATTATCAATCATATGGAACATGAGAATATTGCCTTCTTGGCAAAATGACTCATAATCCTTTTAGCGGTAAAGGAACTCGAGCAAGTGAACTATTAGGACTCATACATACCGATGTGTGTGGACCAATGAGTATCACCGCTCGAGGAAATTATGACTACTTCATTACCTTCACCGATTACTTGAGTAGATATGGGTATATCTATTTAATGAAGCATAAGAGTGAAGCTTTTGAGAAGTTCAAGGAATTTCAAAATGAAGTATAGAACCAACTGAACAAAAAGATAAAAGCACTACGATCCGATCGTGGTGGAGAATATCTTAGCCTTGAATTCAATTCACACTTGAAAGGTTGTGGTATTATATCACAACTTTCTCCACCCGGAACACCACAACTCAATGGTGTTGCCGAAAGGAGAAATTGAACCCTACTTGATATGGTTCGATCCATGATGAGTCAAACCGAGTTACCGAACTCGTTTTGGGGATTTGCGAGTCAAACCGCAATAAGATCTTTGAACAATTGTCCCACCAAAGCCACCGAGAAAACTCCATTTGAGATATGGAAAGGAAGAGTTCCTAATCTATCCTACATGAAAATTTGGGGATGCGATGCTTATGTCAAAAACAAAAATGACAATAAGCTAGCCCCACGGTCTGAAAAATGCACCTTTGTAGGCTATTCTAACACCCGAGGTTATTACTTCTATAAACCTCAAAAAAACAAAGTGTTTGTGTCTTGTGAGGCTGTCTTCTTAGAAAGAGAATTTATTTCTAAGAGACAGAGTGGGAGAAATTTTGAACTTGATGAAGTTCAAGAGCCACAAATCGAGGTAGAGACGCAAGAAGATGTTCCTTCGTCGTCTAGCGCGGTTGTCCCTCCTCCACTTTGAAGAACGGGCCGAGTTTTTCGCCATCCCGATCGATATGTGGGACTTATCGAAGAAGATGGAACACTCGATGTGTTGCTATTAGAAAGTGACGAGCCCGCCACCTACAAGGCCGCAATCTCTAGTCCTAATTCCTCCTCATGGCTTGAAGCCATGAAGTCCGAAATGGATTCTATGCATGAAAACCAAGTTTGGAACTTGGTAGATTTGCCTAAAGGGGCAAGACCACTTCAATGCAAATGGATTTTCAAAGTCAAGAATGGCATAGAAGGACATGATGATGTCTACAAAGCTAAGCTAGTGGCAAAAGGATTTACCCAAGTCCAAGGTCTCCATTATGATGAAACCTTCGCCCCCATAGCCATGCTAAGATCCATACGGATTTTGTTAGCGATTGCCGCATTTCATGATTATGAAATATGGCAAATGGATGTCAAAACCGCTTTTCTAAATGGGCATTTAGAAGAGGAGGTGAACATGATACAACCCGAAGGTTTTGTTGATTCTAAAAATCCTAACAAAGTGTGCAAGCTTAAGAGATCCATTTATGGTCTTTTAGCAAGCATCTAGAAGTTGGAATCATCGATTTGATCATGTGATAAAAGAGAATGGTTTCACTTGAAGTGTTGAGGAACCATGTTTATATATGAAATTCAGTGGGAGCAATGTTGTGTTCGTAATCTTGTATGTCGATGACATACTACTCATTGGAAATGACATTCCAATGTTGTCTTCTGTTAAGAAGTGGTTAGGTAACCATTTCCAAATGAAGGATTTAGGAGAGGCACAACGCATATTAGGTATCCGGATCCATAGAGATAGATCCAAGAGGATATTGGCACTAAGTCAAGAGTCTCATGTTGATAAGATTCTTCGACGTTTCAGCATGGACAAATCCAAAAGAGGATTAGTATCTATGGTTAGTGGGACAATATTGAGCAAGTCTCAATCGCCCACCAAACCTCATGTTGTTGGATGCATGAAGTTGATCACTTATGCTTCCGCTGTCGGATAAATCATGTACGCCATGATATGCACACGTCCTGATGTCTCGTATGCCTTGAGCATGACTAGTAGATATCAAGGAAAGATAGGTGAGAGTCACTGGATAGCCGTCAAGAACATCCTTAAGTACTTGAGAAGAACTAAGGATTCTATCTTAGTGTTTGGAGGAGACACCGAGCTCCGTGTTAATGGTTACACGGACTCAAGTTTCCAAACGGATAGGGATGACATGAAATCACAAGCTGGTTTTGTTTTCATGCTCAATGGTGGTGCTATTAGCTAGAGAAGCTTCAAGGAAACTGTGACTGTAGATTCAACAACGGAGGCTTAGTACATTGCAGCGTCAGAAGCTGCCAAGGAAGTTGTATGGATCAGGCAATTCACGGAAGGTCTAAGAGTAGTACCTACCGCCAATGATCCCATCACTCTCTATTGTGATAATAGTGGGATAATCTTCCAAGCTAAAGAGCCAAAGTCTAGCAATAGATCTAAACATGTACTTAGAAAATATCATGTAATAAGAGATTTCATTGAAAGAAAAGAAATTGCGATATGTAAGGTTGGGACGGATGATAACATAGTCGATCCGCTCACCAAGCCTTTATCGCAGGCTAAACACAATGGACATATGGTGTCCATGGGTCTTAAACGTGTACCAAGTTTGTGTTAGATTTTGAAATGAAATAAAAGTGTTATTTTTTGTTCTTGTTCATAATCACATTTGTCTTTTATCTTTTCCTTGTACTTTGTTACATCCAAACGGGTTGTAGAGACAATTGAACCCCGTTAAAATGAACACGGATTAACATAGTATTCTCCCATAATCATTTATATAAGGTGATATCTCGAAGTGACTTTAGTGTGATGCGATTGATGGCAAGTTTAAGTGCCACACAGTCATGTGAGATGACTAGTCGATCACATAGGCAGACTGTTAGGAACACTTTGTCGGGCCTTATGACCGCTTATAGAGTTCTGGCAAATTTATATAGCATGGTCGTGGCGAGAGCTACTATAGTATTCTAATGAGTCAATTCTTTTGACTAAAGACTATTCGCCTAAGGTGGTACAGTTTCAGATTAACTTTGATTTATGTTACTACGACCTTCGTAAATGGGGTCAAATGGGCATATTTTGGGTTATGATGGATGTGGCTAGTCGAAGGGAATAAGTGCGATATGAATAGTCCACCCCTTGTCAGGGTTATAACAATATCCAAGGCCCACTTGAGGAGTAATGAACTGGAAATGCGTGGCCACGCTCGGAAGGCATCTATGTTAGATAATTCCGGTCAATCAGTTATTCTCCAGATCGAGGAAACCACTCTCGATATGATCACTTGCAAGTACGACACGAAAGACACCTTGCATTGAGTGGGAGATAGTAATAGGACAAGAGAATTGGTGACGCACACTTGTCGAGGACAAGTGGGAGATTGTTGGAATATAAGTGTCCTCTGACAATAATGCGATCACAACTGTCGATCATGATGATTACATGTTTAAATCTCATTTTAAGAATACATGTGTGATGTAATATTTTACAGTCAACTGGTCCACACATATCGGTAATGATTGGCTGATTAGAGTTTGACATTACTGTCGTGCGACGGTGGTGATCAGTTGATCCCCTTAGGTCATACCTATAGGGAAATACTCTTAACTGATTATTTAATTAATCGTATGCCGATACGAGTTACTTAAATTGCTTAAAATTGACGGATGATTTGTGAGTAAAGTTAACGTGTCTTATTGTAATTCGATTAAATTAGATACGGTCTAAGTAATCAAATTGTTTTATTACTTAGATTAAATTATTGTTTACGAAACAATTGAAACAGAATGAATAAGTTATTATAAATACAAGTTGTTGTAATTTATAATTTGATAAACCATTTTGGTACAAGTAATTTGATAAACCATTTTGGTACAAGTAATTTATATTCATTCTAGTCTTATATTTTCTTCTCTCTAGTTTTTGAAGAAAAAGCTTAAGAGTAAAAATAAACTCATATATCACTCCCTCTTGAACCGATTTTTCAAGAGCAAAAATTACATTTTTTGTGTCAAATTTGAAGTAAAACTTATATTATTTCTAGTACAAAATAATATTAGTTATTAGGGGATTTCCTTGGGTATTCACTTTTGGGAGAGGTTCTAATTTGGACCTTTGTTCATCCATTTTAAGGAAAGCTCAAGAACTAACAAATAGGTGAATTTGTTGGTGCCCTTAATCCGAAATCATATAGTAAGATTGATGATTTCTTCTCTTATCTTATTTATGTTTGCATGCATAAGATCTAGCTTTTATTTTATGACTAAATAAATCTTTTCATATATGAATATGTAAATTAATGAGATTAATGAATTCTAACTATAAATACCCCATTAGTCTAATTAGGTTATGATGTTCTTCTTATCAATCTTTAGTGTAGTTATATCATTCTAATCTCTTGTTAATCTTGTAATCAACTTCTAATCAAATATTAATACAAATCTCATTTCCTTAATTTCTCTTTTGTTCAACTTTTATTTTGGGTAATTGAAGATTATTTGGGTTTATTGGGAAATTGACAACCTTTCATCAATCATCAAGTACTTCTTTTATTCTTTGCATTTTTTATTTTGGAATCATCATTAGGTATAACTCTCTTAATCCCTTTTGAATTATTGATAATCATCTTCATTTATTCATCATGTTTTTCTTTGTTAATACGATTGACAACCTTGTTAACATGTTAAACTTGATAATGAGTCAGTAGTTTCCTTAACTAGGGTTAATGGGTAATTAGGGGAAACCAACATGGGGATGATTCATGCTTAATTTAATATGTTTTCATAATTTATTTGCTTGCTTGTTGTGATCGCAACTTATGCACATGTTATGTTTGATGAAATGCGAGCCTATGAATTCTTGCATTTTTTACCCATCACTTACCTTTTCAATGAGACTTGTAAGACATAAACCAACTCGAGTCTCATCAGACCATGCATATAGTTGAGTAGGGAGGATTAAGTCGACTTGTAGGTATTATACAATCTAATAGATTTGGCTCCGGGACCCAAACCTTCCTAGGATTGTAAGATATAAACCAACTCGATCCTATCACAACAATAATTGCTTGCTTATAATTTGAGAATATGTTTGTATGATCAATTCCCATGAATCCCCTACGACCCCATGACACCCTAGTGCTTTTAATCAATTGTTTACATCTTATTTTAGTCATCTTGCTTGTTTACTTTAATAGTTATTTAGTTTAGTGATCTTCTTATCTCAACCCAAATTGTGACACCCCTAGACACCGCTACTTGCAATCGAAAATCTTACATCAATACCCGTCCCTTGGGATCCGACCTTTACTTACCTCTTTACTAATAGTAGAGTTGTTTGTGAAGTTATAAATATTGTTTTGGTCTAGGTGCTCCTAACGACAAGTAACCGAAATCTAAGCTCAAAGCGGACCGACCACAAAAAGTAGGACCCTTATTTAAATTATCCTACTAATATAACCGATATGAGACAATTAGCGGGTCTCACTCCGCCCCTTCAACTCACAACAAGACAACCATGAGGTAGGATGCCTTCTTGAAAGGCAAGGTGGGTCTTGCCAAAATGGCGACACATCCAAGCATTAAAGCCCACAAAATCAAGTAAAGGATGCATCTACAAAAGAATAGCCACTTTCCTCATCTAAGTGGTGGAAATTATCAAAAGGGGAAGCAATTCAAGTGTACACACTCCATTATAGATATGGTTTCTTCAAACTACTAAGCCTAGAATGATACTAATAAATCACCTCCAAGTTGTGTCAAGATAGGGTACCTTTGTCCTCAATCGTTAAATGCTTTCGTCAAGAGTAGACACCCTATGGTGTTAGAAACACTGGAGGATCGCGGAATTCCCCTTCTTGCCTAGACAAGAAGAAGATTCGTCCCCTCTCTACCATGCACAAAAGTGGATACGATGGAAAAGGGATCAATAGTATTTGAGTTTCATATGGGAGTTTGCTTTGTTGTTGTTTTTTTCCCCAATTTCTTGTGGCATATAACATTTGAGAACACTTTCTTTTTGCCATTTCTTTTGATTTTTGGCATTTCAACACTTGACAACTTTCAACTATTCTTTGCATTTCTCTTTTTTTTTGACATTTTCAAAGTCACCCCATTTGTAGGGAGGGTACTTATATTTGAAGCATTAGGAGACCATTTTTTCTCCTCTTTTTTCTTTTGATGCAATTGCAAACCTTTTCTTTTCATTTCAATTCTTGAACTCAAATTTTGAACAATTTTTGTGCCCATTCCCTTTAATGACAAAATGTGGTAGAACATGGATGATGGTTGCATGGTTTCAAGGGTCACCTTGGAATAAACGGTAGCCAATGAGTTATCACACCACAAGGTACTATTGACTTGGCCTTAATCCATGGGTCAAAGGATACTAGTATGACACATCCTATGGTGTTTTATAAGTATTCTAACAAGCAAAGTCTTAAGAAGAAAAAGTATCTACAAGGGCCTTATATACACATGTCAAGCTTCCGAAATAGACGGTTTCAGAAATTTTTTTTCTAAGTCCAACTATATGCCATGATGCAACTAACATTTATACAACCTAATTCATATGCTTCTACCAACTAGTGTGACAAATAATCTAAATGCAAGTCCTAAATTCACATTGTTTATACCGCATTAATCATAATAAAGCCACATAGTCATTAACATAAAGGGGAAAAAGGAGATTGGAAAGATCATACCATGCAGTCTTCAATATCCTCATGTCTCGGATGTGGCATAGTCAATCAATGTGAAAAAAGATGAATAAACACAATATATACTATATATACAAGACTACACTATAAAGGAAATGAACATGTTTTTGGATTTTTAAATTTTTCAATTTTTTTTTTTTTTTTTTTTTTTGTATTTTGTAAAAAAGTCAAGTTAGAACCTCCCATCCCCACACTATTATGTGCATTGTCCTCAATGGCCAATATGATAGGAAATTATGCAATTTACATGCATATGTATGATTTCTAAACTAAATGCAAACTACACTAAAGTACACTACATGATGCATGTGTTTTTGTTATGGTGGAGAGCATAATTTAAATTAGCTCCCAATGCATAGGCATAAACTTCCCCAAACCAAAATAGACACTATTTCTAATGTAAAAAATTTTGGGTGAGTTCATGCACATAAAATGCAATGCATGAAACTACAAATTGTCATTTTGGATTTTCAAAATTGTGAACAATAAAAATGAACACCTTAATGAAGCCAAAATGTTAGTCCTCTAATGTTGCTAGGACTCCACAAAATGATCAAGTATTGTACAACAAGCTATCAAAACACAAAATTATTTTCATGAAAATTAATGAGAGGGGATAAAGAAAACTTCACTTAAGCTTTGATGGGTGCCTCTTGCCTGCTCCATCAAGCTATGAAGTGATCGCTAAAGATCGCCATCATCCCCCTCCAAGTAGCTATCCCAAGCTCCTTTTGATGCATCACTTCCATTGAAGTCCATGAATTCACCACCCTCACTATCAAGCTCCACTGTATCTCCACCACAAGACTTGTCGCTCCCTTCACCATCTAGACCATTTGCTCCTTCATTAGCCCTTACCGAGTTTGGGAAGAGAATAGTCATTTGAGCCGAAGAGGGAAACATTCCCTCTTCAGTAATACTCCCATGTTGAGCCAAACGGTGAAATTGTAGATAAAAAGCATAGTAGTTATCCGCATTGGCCTCATATTGGCGGAGGTGCATGTCTTGAAGGATCCCCGTCAAAAAATCATCTCGAGGAAGGATGAAGGGATTAGGGTGATTGTATGGTTGATATTGGAAGGGATATGGCGGCACCATAATCTTTTCATTTTCATTTCTTTGTGGCTCATGTTGTTGTTGTGTTGGAGGTGGTGCTGGATTGGTTTGATTTGGGTTTATGGGGACGAGATAAGATGGGATTGGGGAAAGGGGGCCTCTTCTTGGTGAAATTATCGGCAAACCATTCATTGGTAAGTAAATAGGGTTGCTCCCGTTGGTGATCCATTTGATTCTCTTTTCAAAACCCTCATTGGTTATCCAATGATGATGTACAAGAATTAGCTCCTCACTGATTCTTGTATTCCCCAGAAGTGGAGTATACTCATTGTTTTCATTGAACCTCGGATTGAAGTGCTTTGCAATTCTTGTGATGAGTCCTCCATTGACAATATGCTTCATACCATCATCGTCCCCATTTCGAAAATATGCCCATTTCTCAAGGAGAACAAGCGGTACATTGAAATGATATCCACTTCTCCCTTGGATCTCAAAATATGATTCCATGAATACAAGAACAAGCTCATTCACAATCGCCGGATGTCGGCGTGCAAGAATTGTTCCGGAATCGGTAAGTGAGCCTTAGAATGGGGTTTTGGATGTGAAAGGCCAAACATTCCTTGATATAAAAAAAATATCGACCGGTCATGGCTCTCCACAATGGTGCTACACTATACTTCTTTGGTCTTGATGTTCGGGTAGGTGAAACATCTAAACCGAGCACAGTTGCAAACTCAACAAGAGTCATCATCCTTGTTACATTTTCAGATCTAAACTTTATGCAAATTGTCTTGTTCAAAGTAGTAATCTTTAAGAAACTTAAGAACTCAAGGACAAGTGACCGATAGGTTCGTTCATGCATATGGAACAAAGTAGAAAGACCAAATAACTCGAAGAGGGGTTCCGTTTGGTGGTATATTCCAAGCTTTCTCAAGGTTTTGTGGCACATAAATTTGGTAGGAAGGATATTCTTACCAAGTAGTCGGTGGAAGACAAGCCTTTGAACATCGTTCATGAACTCAATGTTGGAAAAATCGTCAAGCTTTGTGAGGTCAACTATCTCCTCATGTTCTCTTCTTAGAGTGTTGATGTGTGAAGTAGATGAGCTTCCTCTCACTCTTAGTTTTCTTCTTTCCCTAAATAAAGATCCTCTTGGTCCCATTCTTGGATTGTAGATTTGGAAATTGATTTGTTGAAATATGGGGATACTATTTGTGAAGTAGTTCTTCTCTTAAATCTTTTTGAAACCCTAGACTTTGGGGGTTTTTATTTTTTGTTGGGTGAATGAGTGCTTGAGATATGATTTGGAGTCATAAGAGAGGGGGTTTTTATGTTATAAGTGGAAGGAAGGATGGGGTGTTACAAATTGCGTGGTGGGGGAGATTTTAATTGGCGAAAATCTGGAAAATAAGACGCAGGGAGACAAGCGGATTTGTCATCTGGACGCTCGGATTTCTGGGCATTGGGACGAGCAGATTCTTTGCGGGACGCTCGGATTGTTTTCCAAGACACATCCCAGATTCTGAAGTAGCCAGGACGAGCCTATGCTAGTCGGGACGAGCGTTTGGCTGGAGTAGGACGAGCGGATTCCGAGGAGGACACTCGGATTATATTCCAAGGAGAAATGCCAGAAATTGTTACTGTCGTGACGAACGGATTCTTGATGCGATGACCGTCCAGATCCAGACGAGCGGACTGTCTCTGTGGACGCTCGGATCTTGGATCAGAACAAAACAGCTGCTTGTCAGCTAGCATTGGACGAGCGGATTCCCAAGAGGACACTCAGATTGCTTGCCTGGACGAGCGGCTTCCTCACAGGTCACTCGGATTTCTCCTGCTTTTCCTTTACTCCGATAGAAACGTTTCCCACACTTGAATTCTAGTTCCTTCATTCATCAAAATGATTAGTGACCCTCCCTCACTTACTCTCATGGCAAGAATCATGTTTATGATAGAAATGCAATGAAGTTAAAAATACAAGTTAAAGGAATTAGTATATTTACAAGTGGTGGTTTGGAGAGGACTCCACCAAACTATCCTTTTGATGATCTATTCAAGGAGGAGGAGGCCCGAGGTAGGTGACCTCGACCTCTCCAATGAACGCTCCCTCATAATATGGCTTCAATCTTTGGCCATTGACCTTGAATTTGCTTCCATCTTCTGACTTGGTCTCAAAGTCTCCATATTTTCCTACCTCGGTGATCACATAAGGACCCATCCATCTAGAGTTCAAATTTCCGGGAAAGAGTCGGTATCGGGAATTGAATAGAAAGACTTGATATCCTTTGTACAAGGCTTTTTGCTTGATTCTCTTGTCATGAAGCAACTTTGTCCTCTCTTTGTAGATCTTGGCATTCTCATAAGATTGTAGTCGGAATTCTTCAAACTCTTGAATTTCTATCATCCTCTTTTGACCGCTTAATTTGAGATTGAGATTAAGAGCTTTGATTCCCCAAAAAGCTTTGTACTTTAACTCAATCGGCAAGTGTCATGCCTTCCCGCAGACGAGTTTGTAAGGGGAAGCTCCTATGGGAGTCTTATAGGCCGTCCTATAATCCCAAAGAGCGTCTTTTTGACAACTTTCTCAAGAATTTACTTGATCTCTCTATTCGAAACTTCAACTTGACCGCTTGTTTGAGGATTGTATCCCAAGCCGGTTCTATGTTGGACAACATATTTGGTCAAAAGGGATGTGAGCTTCTTTTCATGAAAATGTGTTCCTCCATCACTTATGATTGCTCTAGGGACTCCGAATCTTGGAAAGATTATTTTCTTGAAGAGCTTAGTGACCGTTTTTGCATCATCGGTTGGGGTGGCAATTGCCTCCACCCATTTTGATACGTAGTCTACGGCCACGAGGATTTATTTGTTCCCTTTAGATGTCACAAATAGCCCTTGGTAGTCGATCCCCCAAACGTCGAAGATCTCCACCTCTAGTATGCTCCTTTGTGGCAATTCATTCCTTCAAGAGAAATTCCCCGTTTTTTGACACGCATCACAATGAAGGATGAACTCCCTAGCATCTTTGAACATCGTAGGCCAAAAGAAGCCCGATTGAAGAATTTTCGTAATGGTTCTTCTTGCTCAATGGTGTCCACCATAAGGGGATGAGTGAGATCCTTCCAAAATTCCTTGAATTTCCCATTGAAGGATGCACCTTCGGTAGAGCCCATCACTACACTCCTTGTAAAGATTTGGGTCATCCCAAAAGTACCTCTTTACTTCGAACAAGAACCTCTTCCTTTGGTTGTAGCTTATGTTTGGAGGGAGTACTCTTCCAACAATATAGTTGGCATAATCGGCAAAACATGGGGTAATATGTCTCTCAAGTTGTGTTTGGATGGCCATTAAGATATCATCGGGGAAAAAGTCATTGATCGGTGTTTCTCCTTCTTCATCATGAAACGGGATCCTTGATAAGTGATCCGCCACTACATTCTCGGCCCCTTTCTTATCTCTTATTTCCAAGTCGAATTCTTGAAGAAGCAAAATCCATTTTAACAACCTTGGTTTTGCCTCTTTCTTTATCAAGAGATGTCGAAGAGCACGATGATCCGAAAAAACACTCACCTTGGATCCATGTAAATTGGAACGGAATTTATCCAACGCATAGACAATGGCAGGGAGCTCTTTCTTGGTGGTATCATAGTTCACTTGGGAAGAATCAAGATTCTTGCTTATATAGTAGATGGCACGTAAAGCTCTTCCTACCCGTTGGCCAAGAACCGCTCCAACGGCGTAGTTACTAGCATCACACATAATCTCGAACGGTAGTTCCCAATTTGGTGGTTGAATGATCGGTGCCGAGACTAGTGTTTCCTTAATTCTATTAAAGGCTTCAACACACTCGTTAGTGAAATGGAATTGGGCATCTTTAAGTAAGAGTTGAGTGAGGGGTTTCGCGATTTTTGAGAAATATTTTATAAAACGGTGATAGAAACCCGAGTGACCGAGAAAACTTGTCACCCCTAACATTTACGGGAGGTGGGAGTTTCTCTATCCCCTAACAATTCCTTCATTGACCATGAAGTGACACTTTTCCCAATTCAAAATGAGACTAACATCTTCACATTTTTGCAATACAAGAGAAAGGTTATACAAGCCTGAGTCAAAGTCTATTCCATAAACGCTAAAATCATCCATAAACACTTCCATTATGGTTAACAGGTAGTCGGAGAAGACACTCATTTTGCATCTTTGAAAAGTAGTGGGGGCATTACACAAGCCAAACGGCATTCTCCTCTATGCAAAAGTACCATAAGGGCACGTGAAGGTAGTCTTGTGTTGGTCATCCGAGTGTATAGGGATTTGAAAGAATCCCGAATACCCGTCAAGGTATAAAAAGAACTTGTTAGAGGCTATCCTCTCAAGCATTTGGTCAATGAATGGTAGGGGGAAATGATCCTTTCTTGTTGCGGAATTCAATTTTCGATAGTCAATACACATACGCCAACCCTGATCTTCCTTGTGGGTATTAGCTAATTCTTTTCATTTTTCACTATCGTGGTACCTCCTTTCATAGGTACCACCTGAACGGGGCTAACCCACAAAGAGTCCGATATGGGATATATGATTCCCGCATCAAGTAATTTCATAACCTCTCCTTTAACAACTTCTTGCATATGGGGGTTTAATCTCATTTGAGATTGGATGGTAGGTCTATGGTCTTCCTCTAGATGAATTTTATGCATACAAAAAATGGGACATATCCCTCTAAGGTCATCTAGACTATAATCTGTAGCCTTTTCATGTTGTTTCAACACATCAAGCAATTTTCCCAATTGGTTCTCATCAAGTTTGTCATTAACAATTGCAGGTTTGGTCTTAGAATTGTCAAGATAAGCATATTTCAAATTTGGGGGAAGGGGTTTTAAAGTCGGAACTTGTACCTCACTTTCCTCCATTGAAGGTTCATTAAGAACTTGCTCCATTTCCACTAGACACTCCATTCTCATAGCATATTCAACTTGTTCTTCAAGCTCACTAATCTCATCATACTCAAATTCCATGATAAATTCCTCTTGCTCTTTGGTTTGTGTAATGTCCTCTATGATTGCTTGCTATTGTTCCATGGGTTGATATGCTTCCACAATGATGTTATGTATAAATTCGGATTGCTCATGAGTAAGTTATTTATTGGCTAGAGCGGCCTCAAGAAGATCTACCTCCAATTCCCAATGCATATTTTTTGCCTCACTTGCTTCTAAGGCTTCCAATGCTTGCATGGGGTCTTTGAATAAAGGTATACTCAAGTGGTCCTCAACAAAACAATCTATAATATCCATCTTGCAAAATATCGAACAACTTGAAAATCATTAGAACAAACCTTAAGGAGTATTACTTCCCCAAGGCAAAGAAAGACACAACTAATAACAATCAAAGAAAATCAAATCAAGTTAACATCGTCCCCAGCGTCGGTGCCATTTTTGGTCGGACTATATTTTTCAGTTACTTGTCGTTAGGAGCACCTAGACCAAAACAATATTTATAACTTTACTCTACTATTAGTAAAGAGGTAAGTAAAGGTCGAATCCCAAGGGACGGGTATTGATGTAGGATTTTCGATTGCAAATAGTGGTGTCTAAGGGTGTCACGATTTTGGTTGAGATAAGAAGATCACTAAACTAAATAACAATGTAAATGAACAAGCAAGATGATTAAGATGAGATGTAAACAATTGATTAAAAGCACTAGAGGGTGTCATGGGTTCATAGGGTATTCATCGGATTTGATCATACAAACATGTTTTCAACTAGATGCAAGCAATTATTGTTGTGATGGGATCGAGTTATTGTATATCTTACAATCCTTAGGAAGGTTTGGGTCCTGGAGCCAAATCGATTAGATTGTACAACACCTACAAGTCGACTTAATCCTCCCTATCTAACAATATGCATGGTCTAATGAGACTCTAGTTGGTTTATGTCTTACAAGTCTCATTGAAAAGATAAGTGATGGGTAAAAAATGCAAGGATTCATAGGCTCGCATTTCATCAAACATAACATGTGCATAAGTTGAAATCACAACAAGAAAGCAAATTAATTATGAAAGCATATTAGATTAAGCATGAATCAATCCCCATGTTGGTTTCCCCTAGTTCCTCATTAACCCTAGTTAAGGAAACTGTTCACTCATTATCAATTTTAACATGCTAACAAGGTTGTCAATCATATTAACAAATAAAAACATGATGAATAAATGAAGATGATTAATAATAATTAAAAAGGGATTAAGAGAATTATACCTAATGATGATTCCAAAATAATAAGCAAAGAATAATAGAAGTACTTGATGAATGATTGGAAGGTTGTCAATCCTCCAAATAAACCCCAAATAATCTTCAATTACCCAAAATAAATGATGAACAATAGAGAAATTAAGGAAATGAGATTTGTAATAATGCCTAATTAAAAGTTCATTACAAGATTAAAGAGAGATTAGAAGAACATAAATTATATTAAGGATTGATGCCAATCTAATTAATACAATGGGGTTTTTATAGTGGGGATTAGGTACATAAATTAGGGTTACTAAGGGCTTAAATGACAATTAAGACCCTTAAGAAAAGTAGAGGAAATGCTCCTCTCGAAGAAAGATGCGAGTCTCCTTTTTGCTAGTCTTTCAGAAATACGCGCATCCCGAGTAGAACAAGGAGAAGGCATGCTGTACTTGATGACAATCCGAGCGGCCAAGGGGTCGGGACGAGCGGATTGTGGGGGTTGGACGAGCGGACTGGAAGGTGGGACGCTCGGATTGTGGAGGTGTTGGACGAGCGGGCAGGCTGGAGGGACGCTCGGATTGTGGAGGTTGGACGAGCGTCCCGTTGCTGCGACGGGCGGATTCTAGTTCAGCAAGCTTTTTCTTCTTTTCTTCTTTTCTTCTTCCAACAATCCTCAAGGAACTTGTCGGAGATGCAAGGATCGTATTTATCATTGCCCATTATTTACAAAGGCCTTCTAGTATTGTCTTCACATTGATGCTTGGTCATTAGGTTCGATCAATTTAGCTCCATTTTGCCATTAAAATGCAAGGTTTGTACTCCTCTCCTACCAAGGAAACAAAACCTCAAAGAATATGCAAAACAAAAGATAACTAAAGATAGTAAATGACCCAATTATGCACTAAAAAGCATAGGAACGAGGCTAATTCGGGGACTAAATAGGCTCAAATATTGGTCACATCAATTACTTGTATCGCCCCTTGATGCATCCCAAATAACATTATTCAAGGTTCTCAAAACACAAAAGAAAACTCCTAATTTATTATTTGTCTCGCCCCTCGATGCATCCCAAATAACATCATTCAAACAGCGATGAGCATTCAACCTGAAAATGGGGGTGGACAATCAGTCGGGAGTAACTAGATGCTTTCCCAGTCATGTTTACAACAATTGAATATAACCAACAATTATTAACAATTGAAATGCAAAAGTAGTAAACATGTGAGACCATCTATAATCATGAAAACTTGATAACAACTCACTACCTAACAATGGCATAAGAAGATAATTATTCGATATATTGACTCCAAGTCTATCAGCATGTGACGACGCATAACATAAACCACATTACGACATCAAGCACATCATAGAACCATTATGACCACGTATCATGTGACCAAACCAACAACCTTCTAGAGCGTATATCAACTGCCTCTAGTCAAAAGCACAGTGTATAAAGTGAACGCCGTTAGAGCATATAACAACTGTCTCTAACTGTCAGAGCGTATAACAACTGCCTCTGAACTGACAGAGCGTATAACAACTGCCTCTATCGGTGTGGACCGTATAACAACTGCCTATATGTCTAAGACCTAGCCAGACTCTCGATGCAATAACTCTACACCGAACGACACTCGGGAACAGAGCGTATAACAAGTGCTTCGTTACCCCCCGACCATAGACCATACACCAGACCCCGAAGGGTTGCATTAGTTTATTCCGTTCGGTATATAACTGATACCTCACGTCATTTATACAACTTGCCCACATCCAATGCACAGTATAACTAACCTTACATACATGTGAATAACATCACTATCAAATCATAGGATAATATAACTGACTATCCTACAACCATATGAACAAGAGTAATGAACAATATATGAAACATAACATTATATAATGACAACAAAACATCACATAAGATATGAAACAAGTACCACGATCAATGCTATAGTAACCTTAGCCAGAACATGAACTTTGGATGCAAGGTTATGGTAACCTCAACTATACCCTCAACATATAACTTGAAGTTATAATTACCTCAACTATAACCTTGACACGAAACTCAAAGTTATATTAGTTCCAACCATAACCTTGAGCCATAATCTCAGGGTTACGCTAGTTTCAGCTATAACCTTAATTCGTACTTCAATGTTATAGTAGATTCAGCTATAACCTGGATTCATATTTCCAAGCTTATACCTGTTTCTACCATAACTAGAGTAACGACCCAGAGTTGTACTAACTTCAGCTATAACACTCGAATCATCATCAAGGCCATACTAGCTTTAGCTATAACTTTGGAGAGCACTCTTGGCCGCCTATCATGCCGCCACTAGGGTTCATGCGTAAACCCTAATTGCGCTCATGACACAAATAATTAACGCATAAGCAACATACTATATATAATTAAAACATTAAGACATATGCAAACATGTGAAAACACAACTAATCATGATAATAAACAATCTAACATGTACTAATCATACAAATCAATCATTAAATCATATTAATCACATCAAATGGCATAAACACAATTAAAAGAGAAACACCTAGCTACCTTTTTAACAATTAATGATTCAAAATAAGAATGAAAACTCCATGAAAGACACGACCATCTAATCCTCGTCTCCAATGCACATGTCAACTACCCAAAACCGCCTTTAAGGACGCACGAACACATGTGCAAGAAGTCGTGCATGCAGATCCTTTTTTAATGCGTCAAAGGAATGACACAAAACGAACCCTTGATAACACCATGAGAAGATATTCTTCTTTACCCATAAAAATAAGAGAGCATAAAGGTAGGTCTAAAGGTCTATACAAATAATTCTCATAAAAATATTTGGAGAATAATATGTTGTAGAGGTAAGTGCAAGGATTGTGGAAATATAATTTGTGTATGAGTTTGGAAGAAGGAAAGATATTCAAAAATTGAGTCAAAGGGAGAAAAGAAGAACAAAAGAGAGAAAAGGAGGGAGAAGGCATCGCACTTTTCATGCGGAGGAAAAGAGAGAGTAGCTTGTCTGTTAGGTTAGATTTTCTATTTATATAGGAGGGTTAACAAGTGGGTTGACAGGGCTGTCGTATAGCTATAAAAAATAACTAACTAAACTAACTATATAGCTAGGGAAGTCAGGTCGATCTCCTCAGGGACGCAAGATATCTTTAAGAGTCCGTCTATTTGGTCACAAAATGGGGGGTGTTTAAATTGGTTTTCTAAACTAAAAGGGTTAAAGGAAGAGAAGCAGAGAAAAGAGCGATAAAGGCAGAAAAAGATGATAAATTATCAATAAAGAAGGGACATGTCAGGATATCGGTTCACTACGGTAGTCTAGTGACTCAACTGTAAACAACTTAGATAAATTACTGCGAGACGGATATGGAAAGGTCCTTCCGGTCCATTTTCTATCCTAAACATCCACTAACTTAACTTCTGTCCTCGTCAGGGTAGTCTACTGTTCATAGCAGGTCTATTTAGTCCAATCTTCCGATCCAGGATTAAATTTAACCAGATTAAAAGGGTGACTCAGAAGCGTGCACTCAACTAAGTCGGTAAATACAGTTATATTGCTATGGTGACAGAATCTCACAAATAATTCATCTAACCTATTCACTACATCGTCACATTTCTACCGTAGATCCCCTAATCCCGACATGAAACAGATTTAGCTATTCATATCGCTATTAATACTATCAATACTAACAGCAATTAAATAACCAACATTCGACATGATAAAACAATAATAAAAATGCATAAAAAGGTATTTAGGGCAGAAATTAAATGAGACAAAACAAGTAATTAAAGTGAATAAATGAAAGATTAATATTAAGGAGGGAGAAAGAGATTGCAATCGCGAGAATCCGGCGTAAAGAAAAAGCAAATCCGAGCGAAATAACCCCGAAAATAAAGTTACAGTGAAGGAGAGAGAGTACGCGGTCTTGAAAAATGATAGATGATATAAAAGATAGATAAAAGATTCCATTCTAATGACCTAGTAAAGTTGCGTTTAAATAGAAAATAAACTAAGTTCAAAAGCTAAAACAAGTTCACGGGCTAATTAAAGCCCACGAAAGCCTAAACCACTCGATCGAGTAGTTTGAAACCACTCGATCGAGTAAAACTCCAGATAAGTTACTCGATTGAACATAAATGTTACTCGATCGAGTAACTCCACTTTCTAGCACTTCTTGATCGAGTATAAATCCACTCGATCGATCAACCAAGGCTATAAAAACCACTCGATCGAGTAATAAAACCTCTCAATCGAGTATTCTTCCTTCAAATCAGCTGTAACACCCCCATACTCCAAGTGCCTTACCAGGACCACTCAGGTATAAGGATACTACCATCTCGGTTGCCCGAGGTACTGAATATCATAAGACAATAAAGAAACGTACTTTTAAAGTAATTTTAGATTAAGTGATTACAGGTTCAAACCAAAACTAATAAAAGAAATTACAAGGTTCTCATACGGTCTACAGCTAAAACTATCAAAGCTACTAGACTTCGTCCGACACAAATGAAGACTTCTAACGCTACGTGATGACTCATCCCAGCTATCCCATACGCGTCATATCACACCAAGCTCAATAACTCGCTCACCACCCCGAATGGATCACCACAGTTTTAAAACATTTAAACGGGGTCGAGACTAATCACACAATTCAATACATATATCAACAATAAGATAAACAGACAAATGAATCACACACACACACACACACACCCACCAACTCCCATCGTCTCAATACTCGACCGTCCACTTTGGACCCGCCGCCAGATGGGGGACCGCAGCCGTTCCCACCTAAGCCCCGCTCATCGTACGAGCGATAACCTTGTCCCATTAATGTGCACATCCCCTCCCGTGGCGGGTTCCACGAAGGGCGAAACTAGGGCGTGAAGTCACTCCCGCAAGTGACCCCACTCAGCCGAGAACGCATCTCGAGAGCCATAGACAACCAATCACAATCACAATCATCATATCAAACAACTAACTACAGCACATCACCAATATCCCATTATGGGACTAATACTGAGTAGGAAATCCTACCTGGAAAGCACAACACGCAGACGGTATCTACAAATGTGTATCAAAACGGCTCCTCTACGAATTCTCCTCCTATCATACAGCACATAAAGACTACACATCACAAACTACACACCAAAACCCCCAATTCCTAAATTAGGGTTTAACCAATCTTAACAAAACATTATAAAAACTATATTAAAAGCTTACCCTCGACGCAAGGAATCCAACGACATGAAAAACGACAAGAACCGACCGTCTGAACTCCGGGAATTGCTAAGAATGCGATTAGGAAGATGAACTGGTTGCTTTCTCTCTTAAACAGGGTTTTAGGTTTTGTAAAAGTGAATTAAAACAATGACGAATATGTTTAAATACCTTAATCGCATAATTAACAAAACCCGAGAAAACTCCCCGTAAAACCGGACACTCGATCGAGTACCCAAGGTACTCGATCGAGTACCCCTTCATCGGATCGAGTACCCCGGCTACTCGATCGAGTACCCAACAGTCGAAACTATTCTAAAACGCAACTTACCCTTACTCGACCGAGTAAGGCCTACTCGATAGAGTACCCAAAGACTCATAAATACGGAGTATTACAGTCTTCCTTCCTTAAAAAGAACTTCGTCCCCGAAGTTCAACCCATACATAAAAACAACCATACCGACTCGACCAAGACACAACAACTTAGCTAAGGACTCAAGAACTCGACCGAACATAGAACATGAACTCTTAACACCCACTCCACCAACTATGTTTACTTCCACAACATGACTCACTATACCGTATCTACCACATATATATCTCTCACGATACCAACTCCATACATAACCAACTACCATCCTCTAATGCTGCTAGCTCCATAATATCATCAACTATCAAATCCAATACCAAGACACTCATAGACATCAAACGGGATGTTACATTCTACCACCCTTAAAAGGAACTTCGTCCTCGAAGTTTACTCACACACGTAACCTCATCATCCAACTGTCAACACTAGCGAAATATTCTCACACTCCTAAACATCACGCTACTACAAGCACGGTCATGACCTTTAATAAAATCACCCACAACACGAATCGATCTTTTATTCTACATCAAGACTCAACTTCCGAATGTATTACCATATGTACAAGCATCAAAATCTGTTTTATCGCATCCTACTCCTCTTAAGACAAATGTTACGTCCTCGTAACTCACTAATACCAAACCATATCTATATCTCATTACCCTCTGTACCACCACATGTCAAAGATAACCGTCTATAACCCAAACACTCACCATTCTTATATCCAAGGCTCCCATACATAAACATTTCCCATTCCTCAATTCATTCGGCAGCGCACCTAACCTATACCATAAACTCGTAGCAAATCACCATACCCACTCTTCACTATTACTGCCAAAATCCATACCTCTCTACGTAAGGCACTTATCTACCAGAAGCATAACTCACGGTCCGCACTCGTTACGTACACGCACACTAGATCCTCAAGTTCTTTCTTTCATTACCGCGAAATTCATACACAACTTAACATGACACTAATTTCCCCAACACCCTACACTCACTGTCTCAACAAAAGATTATGAACTACCTGCCGCTTTCAGCTCATTACAACACATGTTCCACAAATCATTTTCCATTACCATGTCTGCCGATGTCTCATCTGAAAACAAGATCAAAATTACCGTAACAACCTCTCACAACCGTGTCCCATCAACAGATTATCACTATCCCATGCCAACAACGAAACATATACAACTCTATTTCACATCATACTCTACCTCATTCCCAACTTAACCTGGTAAAGAAAACATGAATAAGAAAGACAACTGTCTATCAAAGACAAATCGAAACTCGCAGAGAGCAACATCAAACAAAACAACAATCTATGTATAACTGGTATGTACTTTCGAAACTCGAATCATAATCATCCCGCCTACTCCACCACAACCGGTGACGGCATCACAACACCGCCACCAACAGCCACACCGTAGTGCAAAAATACCCGCATCACAAAGACTATGTATCGTGCCCGATCACCACCCGAGGCACCATAACCACACCGATAGACATCACAACCGCATACAATTCCCATAAATACGACTCAAAGATAACTTCTCGTACAAAGAAAAACTTACTTAAATCCACCTTATTAAATCATCACGCAACATATTATATGGATAAACAGATAAGCATCTCATGAACATCATCTCTACCATTTCCCGGGATACACATGTGTTATCAATACACATAAAATTATAACTAGCTATGTCAAATCAATCAAGTTATTACCTTTTTGGATATCATTCAATTAAATTACCGTGCCCAACATATATATTACAGAACATTCATAAAACAACTTTATAATTATCACACCATACCACTTCTTGTGAGGTCAGAACCTCACACAAACATTTACACATATCATAGACCCGTAATCACAACCAACTAGTCAATCCTGACCACGTAAGTCACCACTCGAAAAAGGTTACCTGCCGCCCGAGTTTAACTCATATGCCCCTCATAACATATTCCCCCATTCGCACAACCATCACTTCCTGCCAAATATAATCACACCTTCACTATACAACTAATAGCGTCCGCCTCATCTAACCACATCTTATACCCTCTCACAATCATACACAACAATCAGGTCCCTACCAAATTAACCTCTTTAGAATTGCTACCTTTCTAATATTCCATCACTCTTAGCCATTAGTGATAACACCACAACGCCACCGCTGCTCGTATATCAAATCTCTAACACTCATATCAAAATAACATGGTTTTTCTACCATTTTTGGTTAACATTGCAAATAACGAACATCAAACCCATCCACAGAATTACCTCAACATTATTCCCAATGCTATCTTATTTGTATTGTCATCCAACTCTCCACCAAATATCTCGTATCGTGCCAATGCTGCACCAACTTCTTACTCCCTTAATTCCTCGAAACTCATTACCAATCATGTTGTCCTGAAACTCCTATATAACCTTTAGCTAACATCCTCGTGATACCATCACACATTTCGATGATTCCTTATCTTTATATCACATAGCTTCGGTGAACATTTTCCTCGACTTACTTTTTATCCTTCTTTTCTCTTTACACTCAATAATACCAATTAATAGTTCAACTCCTTATTCCTTCTAGCTAGCTCTTTAGAAATCTGGTTACCCCTTCGTTGCTCCAAAACTCGGTTCCATTATTTTCTACCGACATCATCTCACTCTTTCTTCCCATGGATCTTCTCTTATTATGCTATCACTCATACTTGCCACTAATCTATCCATAGAACCAACGTTTAATGTTCAAACAATTGCATCTCCCTTTTTACATCTCTAGAAATCGAATTCATTTAATCCGTTAATTACCCAAGGAACTCACACAAAGAGTTTCATCTTTTAATAAACCAAACCTCCCAAACTCACTCATTGTCTATAAATACACCTCGCGACATGTCTCCACAAAGTTCACTATATATTACTCTTCTCAACCCCTTTAAACGAACTTTCACTACATAAATCCATAACCCACACGACTCCTAACCATTTCCTTCCATAACTCTTTACACATCTCAAGCGCCACTATCCACATTCTTACTTTCAATCTTTTCATTCTCACGTTCATTATACTCACATCATCCCTTGCCTATATTCACTTATTTTTACATTACTCAACACACAATCATATCACTCATCCCGTCTCGCAAAACGTGCGCCATGCCTCAATAAACTATACCAATCTTCCTTTTCTTTTTTCACCATCTATCATAATCACATATAACTCATGTCCTCCCCACCGAACTCATACTCATCATAGTGCCACTCTTTACATCATAAGATTGAGTAACTTACGCTTCAGGACCAACACATACGTAAAACAATACATAAAGAAGTAATACAACACCTTTGAATTAAACATCATATGCAACGAATGTCAAAAGACAAACATATGACCCGAAATACGCATATGACCTGCACAGACCCCACTCGATCGAGTACCAGAACCTACTCGATCGAGTTGAGGCTACTCGATCGAGTGCCCAACATGCTCGATCGAGTGCCCCGACTCCGAACCCAAACAGACCTTCTGGATCTCGACTTACTCGACCGAGTAGCCCGGCTACTCGATCGAGTGACCCCATACTCGATCGAGTGCCCGAGGTACTCGATCGAGTGCCCAAAAACACGATTCTGGTCAAAATAACGACAAGTACCCACTCGATCGAATCAACCCCACTCGATCGAGTCATGCGGACTCGTGAATACTACCCGCATGTTATCTCACATACCCCAACGTACTATGCATTCATTATTATTTCAACATTATGATTACAACTACGCATTCAAATCTGCGCGACTCCTCATACAATCAACAAAATAATCTACTTCGTGTTATTAAGTGCCACGTTATAAACAACCATCATGCTTTTCACCCAATTCGTTATATAAAACACATATCATTGAACCTCTATTCTTCATGTTCCTACTTACCAAAAGTCAAACATTACCATCTATCATGCTCATATAACATTCAACTTTCAATCATGTATTACCCGCATGTTTTAAATTTTCATAACTTTTCATAACACAAACCACACCCATACACTACAAATCCTATTTCCATGTTGCTAATACAACAACATTACAAATCCACTTCATCACACATCATCATATACGAACTACTTTCTTTTTCTACCATATCATTCATCATTCTCATATACTTTTCCCACGATTCCAACCAACATGTCAACCAACTATCATGCAACATGCTTTCAACAAACCATATACAACACAATTAACCTACACGTCGCACATATACACACGGACTCCACGTTCCCATACCATGTGACTGGCTTAAGTATCATGGGGCCAAGATTTTGAAGTGAGGGCGCCTACTCACCCAAAACCTAGCATCACCGGCTCCCATTACACATACACCAGGTTCATTTTATTAGACTCCCTATGTTCATTATGTTCATTTGTTACAGGTTCCAAAATCGTCGCTCTAATACCATTTGTAACACCCCCATACTCCAAGTGCCTTACCAGGACCACTCAGGTATAAGGATACTACCATCTCGGTTGCCCGAGGTACTGAATATCATAAGACAATAAAGAAACGTACTTTTAAAGTAATTTTAGATTAAGTGATTACAGGTTCAAACCAAAACTAATAAAAGAAATTACATGGTTCTCATACGGTCTACAAATAAAACTATCAAAGCTACTAGACTTCGTCGACACAAAGAAGACTTCTAACTGCCACGTGATGACTCATCCCGGCTATCCCATACGCGTCATATCACACTCGCTCAATAATCGCTCACCACCCCGAATGGATCACCACGCTTTTAAAACATTTAAACGGGGTCGACTAATCACACAATTCAATACGTATATCAACAATAAGATAAACAGACAATGAATCACACACACACACACACACACCACCAACTCCCATCGTCTCAATACTTGATCGTCCACCGGACCCGCCACGCCATGGGGGACCGCAGTCGTTCCCACCTAAGCCCCGCTCATCGTACGAGCGATAACCCCGTCCCATTAATGTGCACATCCCCTCCCGTGGCGGGTTCCACGAAGGGCGAAACTAGGGCGTGAAGTCACTCCCGCAAGTGACCCCACTCAACCGAGAACGCATCTCGAGAGCCATAGACAACCAATCACAATCACAATCACAATCACAATCATCATATCAAACAACTAACTACAAAGACATCACCAATATCCCATTATGGGACTAATACTCGAGTAGGAAATCGTACTGAAAGCACAACACGCAGACGGTATCTACAAATGTATCAAAACGGCTCCTCTGCGAATTCTCCTCCTATCATACAACACATAAAGACTACACATCACAAACTACACACCAAAACCCCCAATTCCTAAATTAGGGTTTAACCAATCTTAACAGAACATTATAAAAACTATATTAAAAGCTTACCCTCGACGCAAGGAATCGAACGACACGAAAAACGACAAGAACCGACCGTCTCGAACTCCGGAATTGCTAAGAATGCGATTAGGAAGATGAACTGGTTGCTTTCTCTCTTAAACGGGGTTTTAGGTTTTGTAAAAGTGAATTAAAACAATGACGAATATGTTTAAATACCTTAATCGCATAATTAACAAAACCCGAGAAAACTCCCCGTAAAACCGGACACTCGATCGAGTACCCAAGGTACTCGATCGAGTACCCCTTACTCGATCGAGTATCCCCGCTACTCGATCGAGTACCCAACAGGTCAGAAACTATTCTAAAACGCAACTTACCCTTACTCGACAGAGTAAGGCCTACTCGATAGAGTACCCAAAGACTCATAAATACGGAGTATTACATCAGCCCAATCTCGTGCCCGACTGCCTCGTAAATCGTGCATTAACGCATCCCAATGCAGAAACTCACTCGGAAAAATCCCGTCTCCTCAAATGCATGCAAAAAGGACGAAAAGTGGTACGATTCCACTACTTTCGCGTTCATTTCTACAAAACGGACAAAATGAACCAAAGTAGCCAATTCGGGGGCAAAATGCAATATAAACAGTACGAAAGTACATATAAATACGTGCTACAATAGACTAAAAAGACTATATAAAATGCACGTATCAAATCTCCCCAAACCGAACCTTTACTCGTCCTCGAGTAAACTAAAATGCAACTAATGGAACGGAAATGAAAACTCAGAGCTAGCTAACTTGTCTACTTGAACAAATTTAATGCAACAAAAATTAAAAGTCATAGCTAAGTAGTCAATACGCAAACGAGTTATAAGCTATTTAAAAATATAGCCAACCTATCGACCTTGCAAGACCAACAAAATCGGACTCTCATGTGGTCACTCTTCTCTCATGAAGTAAAGGGTGAATGTTTTATGTAAAAGAGAGAGAGAAACAGTCACTCACCTAACTGCGACCTACATAGCATGCATGCAACAAAAATGAAAAACGATTCAAGTACTAATGCACACACTCCAACCAATAATGTCTGTTAGAGCCGAGGGCTTATAAATAATATGGGAATAGTGAGGTTTTGGTGAGAAAAGGCAAAACAAGTTATGGTAATGTGGAGGTAAAAGCGCCAAGCTAGTTCCTAAACAGGACCACATAAGACCGTTCAATTCTCAACTGACTGAAAAATAAAGTACAAGTGCCCTTCATTTGGCACACATCTCACTAATCTCATACACAATCTCCTCAAAAATATGGAATAAAACAGAGGAGTGAGACCGTCACAAGATAGAAAAGAATACAGACGGACTCAAAATCAACCAGCTTAAGATTTTTTTGAACTTTTCATTCTCCCTGGTTTTACTGTACACGTGATTCTTTTTTTTTTCTTTTTCTTTTTTCTTTTTTTTTCTTTTCTCTTCTTTTCTTTTTCACATTTTTCTCATCTTTTTTTTTCCATTTTTCAATTCTTTTTTTTTCTTTTTCTCCTTTTTCCTCTATTTCCACCAACTCCAATCATATACACACGGGCCAAAGTGCAAACGGAAAATCATACCACAAAAGACATACTAAACTAACTTGACTAGGTAGGCTCAGTTTGGGATGTAGCAAATGGGTCAAAAAGGCAAGTTTTGGCTTAAGTGGAGCTAAATCGGTGAAAAATATAAGAAAAAGGAAAATTGCAAGCACCTCCCTGCATGTGACACCGACCACAAACCCGAATGTGTGCATTTGACAAGAAATCGAATGTCATAAAAGTGCAAAAATGATGAACATGCTATGCAAGGAGTACTACTCTCAATTCCTAATGAACTGGTCAGGAATGTCACCAGTTATGGGCTCTAAACCTCAAAAATGGTAAAGTAGGTTGCCAATTTATCAGGTCAAGTCTAAACAGTCAGCCATAATTGAACAGAAACTCGTAGACTATGCGTATGACAAAGCTAATAACTATCAACAGAAGTGAAAGGCTCAAGTAAAAATGACAAGTTATAGTGCAGTTTCATCACGGAAATCAACCGTTCCGACTCGACCAATATGCAAAAATAAACGTGAAAATTTTTGAAATTTTAAAAATTTTCTATTTTTTATTTTTTATTTTGATTTTTGTTTTTAATGAAATAAATTAACAATACAAGCTGAAATAAATAAACGTGAATGCAAAACAAATGCAAATGCAGACTCAAAAGGATGTAATACCCTTCCCAAACCAAAACGGACAACGCCCTCGTTGTCCTCCAGCATACACCAGTAGATATATACAGGGGAACGGGAATATACAACCAATAAAGAATACAAAATAAAATAAATAGGAGACAAAAATAAAAGAGTGAGATGTACATACAAAACACGAACTTTCCCAAACCAGCCAGAAAACTAGGGAAGTGAGTAGACCAGCAGCTACTCGTCAGCCTCCTCGTCGCTGTCGCGCATGTCCTCCACCGTCACCCTGAAGTCCGGGTCTACCTCCTGCTCTCTCCTCCTCCTCTGCTCAGCTCGAGCTCTCTCCGCCACCGCCGTCGGGTCCTCGTCCTCGTCCTCCTCAGCAGACTCCGGGTACCCCTCAATTGGGTACCGGTAAAAGGAAGGGTGTGGCCAACCCTCTGGGATCAGACGGTGTCGACTCATGTGATACTCGTATAGAGGGAACAAAGTTAAAGCTAAGTCCCGCTCCATACGAGCCTGTCTCTCTGCTATCTCAACTAACAAACCGTCACGGCGCCCTTGGTCCATGACCGAGGACGCCTCAAAGGGTGGTGGGGTAACACCCCCATACTCCAAGTGCCTTACCAGGACCACTCAGGTATGAAGATATTACCATCTCGGTTACCCGAGGCAATGATAATCAAATAAACAATGAAGAAACAACGTTTAAATATAAATACTTAGTGAAGAGTTACAATTCTCAAAAACCAAACCAAAAGTATAATACATGTTCTCAAACTGACTGTTTACTGTTCTAACTGAAATGTAAATAAACTACTAAGCTATAGTGGAAGACTCCTATCATCATGTCGTGGCAATCCCAGCTATCCCAGTACTCATCTCAATACCTGCTCAATATCTGCTCACCATCCCCGAATGGATCACCGCAGGTTTACAAAACAACAACAGGGGTCAGTACTAATCACACAACTCAATATATCAACAATAAGATCAACAGACAAGCTTAACACACACACACACACACAATCACGCCAATTCCAATCATCTCAATCACCGACGTCCACCGGACCCACCACGCCGATGGGGGACCGCAGCCGTACCCACCAAATCCCCGCTCCACATAGTGAGCGATAACCCTTTCCATTAATGTGCACATCCCTTCTGTGGCGGGTTCCACAGAAGGCGAAACTAGGGCGTGAAGCCACTCCCGCAAGTGACCTCACTCAGCCGAGGCCAAGCCTCGAGAACCATAGACAACGATCACAATCACAATCACAATACAATAACTATATCAAGCAATCAATCTCAACACATCAACAATCAGCCCGTTATGGGACTAATACGGAGTAGGAAATCCTACCTGGAAAGCACACTATCAAACGGTCTCTACTGCTGTATCAAAAAGCTTCCTCTATGAAACCTCCTCCTATCATACAACATACAAATGCTACCAAATCACATACTACTCATAAAATCCCAAATCCCTATATTAGGGTTTAACCAAAACAAAGGAAAGACAACAAAAAGGGTACATAGATCTTACCCTCGACGCAAGGATCTCAACGGTGTAATCAACGATGAGAACTGACCTTCCAAACTCCGGGAATTGCTAACAATGCGATTAGGATTAAGAACTTACTTGCTTTCTCTCTTAAACAGAAAATTAGGTTTTGCAAAAGTGGTTAGAATAGTGACGACGAAGGTTATATATCTTAATCGCATAATTAACAAAACCCGAGAAAACTCCCCGTAAAACCGGCTACTCGATCGAGTACCCAAGGCACTAGATCGAGTACCCCCTTACTCGATCGAGTATCCCAGCTACTCGATCGAGTACCCAACAGGTCAGAAACTTTTCTAAAACGCAACTTGCCCTTACTCGACAGAGTAAGGCCTACTCGATAGAGTACCCAAAGACTCATAAATACGGAGTATTACAGTCTTCCCTCCTTAAAAAGAACTTCGTCCCCAAAGTTCAAACCACTACTAAACAAAGGTACTCCCCCAACGCTTCCGACTCACTAACAAAACAAAACCCAACATAAAACATGTTACTAACCCAACTCATCCCGACAAACATGCCGACACAACATACAAAAAGGGTGTAAAACTCTTAAAAACTGTTCGCGATCATCTCCTACCCCCCTAAAAGAAACAAGGTTACGTCCCCGTAACCACACATACCTGATCAAAAAGAAAAGGGTAACGCTCTTTCATAGCTTCCTCTGGCTCCCATGTAGCTTCCTCAGTCTCGTGGTTAGACCAAAGGATCTTAAGCAAAACTGTCTCACCACTCCTAGTCTTCCTAACCTTTCGGTCAAGAATTTGCTTAGGCACCTCAAGATAAGATAAGGACTCATCTAGCTCTAAGTTCTCTGCCTCTAACACATGTGGCGGGTCACTCACATACTTCCGCAGCTGCGATACATGAAACACATTATGCACTCTCTCTAACGCAGCTGGTAAAGCCAGACGATATGCAACTTCCCCAACTCGCTCTAAGATCTCATAAGGCCCGATAAACTTCTGACTTAACTTGTCTTTCTTCCCAAATCTCATAACCCCACGCATAGGAGACACTTTCAAAAGAACCTTGTCCCCCACTTGAAACTCTATGTCCCTGCGATGTAGATCTCCATAACTCTTTTGCCTATCCTGAGCTGCCCTCATCCGTTCCCTGATCATCTTAATCTGTTCCACCATCTCATGCACCATCTCTGGTCCTAAAACCACTGCCTCAGCACTATCGTCCCAACAAATTGGACTCCTACATCTCCTCCCATACAAAGCCTCAAACGGTGCCATACCAATACTAGTGTGGTAGCTGTTATTGTAAGAAAATTCTATCAAGTCCAACCTCTGTTCCTAGCTACCACCAAAGTCCATCACACAAGCTCGCAACATATCCTCAAGAGTCTTGATTGTTCTCTCAGTCTGTCCGTCTGTCGCAGGATGAAATGTTGTACTCATCTTCAAAGTTGTTCCCAACGATTCCTGCAACTCTTTCCAAAACCTTGATATAAACCTCGCATCTCTGTCAGACACTATGTCCTTAGGGACTCCATATAACTTAAGCACATTCTTTCGATAAGCCATAGCCAATTGTGCTTTAGTCCATGTATCTTTCATTGGAACAAAGTGAGCTGACTTGGTCAGTCGATCCACTATTACCCAAATCATGTTGTTACCTTGTTGACTCTTTGGCAAACCCACAATGAAATCCATGGAAATGGAATCCCACTTCCACTCAGGTACCTCTAAAGACTGAATCTTACCTTGTGGTCGTCGCTGTTCCCCTTTAACTCTTTGGCATGTCAAACAACGGGACACAAACTCAGCTGTCTCTTTCTTCATCCCAGGCCACCAAAACGTTTTCTTCAAATCCTTGTATAGCTTGTCACCACCTGGATGTACTGAATATGGGGTACAATGTACCTCTGTCATGATAGTCTTTTTCAACTCCTCATCATTAGGGACACACCACCTACCATCGAACCTCAAACTACCATCTGTATGAATAGAAAATCGGGACACTGTCCCTTTCTCTACTCTAGCTCTCCACTCAACTATCTTAGGATCCAACGCCTATTTACCTCGAATATCATCATAAAACTCAAGTTGCACTGACATATCACCCATGGCATCTCCTTTTTGCATCATATGTATCCCAAACCTCGCTACCTCATCTCTCAGCCTCATCAAAGATAGAGCTATACACAGAGAATGTACACTCTTCCTACTCAAAGCATCAGCAACTACATTGGCCTTCCCTTCATGGTAGATGATTTCCATGTCATAATCGCCAATCAACTCCATCCACCTCCTCTGTCTCATGTTCAACTCCTTTTGAGTGAAGATGTACTTGAGACTCTTGTGATCAGAAAATACCTTAAAGATTGCTCCATAAAGGTAATGTCTCCAAATCTTGAGAGCAAACACCACCGCACCTAACTCCAGATCATGAGTAGGGTAGTTCTCCTCATAAGGCTTCAATTGCCTAGAAGCATAGGCAATGACTTTACCATTCTGCATCAACACACATCCCAACCCATTCTTTGAGGCATCTGTATAAACCTCAAAGTTCTCTATCCCTTCAGGCAATGCTAAGACAGGAGCTGTGGTCAAACGCTCCTTTAATGTTTGGAACGCCGTCTCACAACTCTCATCCCAACGAAACCTGTTCTCTTTCCTCATCAACGCTGTCATAGGTCTAGCTACCTTGGAGAAATCTTTCACGAACCGTGTGTAGTACCCAGCTAAACCCAGAAAACTCCTGATCTCAGCAACATTCTTTGGTGCTTCCAGCTTTGTCACTGCTTCTATCTTTGCCGGATCCACAGCTACTCCATCTTTAGAGATCACATGTCCTAGAAAAGCAACTTTCTCTAACCAGAAGTCACACTTGGATAGCTTAACATACAACTGATGCTCCCTCAAAGTTTGCAACACAATCCTCAGATGCTCCTCATGCTCCTCCTTAGTCTTAGAGTAGAATAAGATATCGTCGATAAACACCACTACAAACTTATCCAAAAACTGTCTAAAGATCCTATTCATCAAATCCATAAACACTGCCGGTGCATTAGACAACCCAAACGGCATCACCACATACTCATAATGACCATACCTCGACGTGAAAGCTGTCTTTGGTATGTCCACCTCTCTAATCTTCACCTGATGGTACCCCGACCTCAAATCAATCTTAGAAAAGATTGATGCACCACTCAACTGATCAAACAGGTCATCTATCCTTGGCAAAGGATACTTGTTCTTCACCGTCACTCGGTTCAGCTCTCTATAATCTATGCACAACCTCAGACTCCCATCTTTCTTCTTTACAAAAAGAACTGGTGCGCCCCACGGCGATACACTAGGTCTAATGTATCCCTTCTCTATCAGATCATCCAGCTGCTTTCTAAGCTCCTCCATCTCCTTAGGACCCATGCAGTACGGTGCCTTAGAGATTGTCCCCGTCCCTGGTTTCAACTCTACCGTGAAATCTATCTCTCTTCCCGGCGGCAACCCCAGAATCTCCTCTGAAAACACATCCTAAAACTCTCCCACCACTGGTATCAGATCAATTGTCGGACCCTCTATCCGGTCATCTCTCACATGGCACAATATCGAAGGACATCCCTTCCTCAGATATGACTTCAAAGTAATAGTTGCAATCAACTTAACTTTGGGTTTGACTAGAAACCCACGATAAGACACACTAACGCCCTTAGGACCTCTTAAAGACACTTTCTTTTGATGACAGTCTATCTTAGCTTTATACTTTCCCAGCCAATCCATCCCAACTATCATCTCAAAACCGTCAAAAGGAAACTCTAGCAAGTCTACAGGGAAATCAACTTGCCCAACTATCATAGGTACATCCTTATATAACCTCCCAAAAGATACAGACTCACCCGAAGGTATAAAAACTTTCTCACCGACAGACTCATACACTTTTAAACCCAACCGTTTAACATGACTCGAAGATACAAACGACTGAGAAGCCCCCGAATCAATCAAAACAAAGGTATGAATACCATTAACAAGAAAAGTACCGGTGATAACATGAGCATCCTCCTCAGCTCCTTTCTTCTCCATCATGAATAACTTTCCACTGGTCTTCTGTCCACCTCCCTGGACAGTACTGGCTGATGTGGTCGGCTTAGCACCCGACCCTTGATTGTTGTTGTTCGTTGGTAGTTTCTGATAAGAATTACCGCCGTTGCAGTTGCCTCCACTCTGGTAACTCTGACTTCCCCGATTCGGCCATGACCCAGCCGGTCTATTGCTCGCATAGCTCTGCGCAGGTCTCTGAAAAGTTCCCGGTGCACTTGTGCACTCATGTCTCTTGTGGCCTACACTACCACAGCTATAGCAGGTCACTCCCCAACTACCACTAACACTTCCACGGCCACGCCCAAAGGAAGCCCCAGCACTGAACCCTGGCCCAGAAGAAAACCCCTTAGACTGATTGTGGTTGCCTTTCTTGTGATTAGATTGGCCACCACCCTCGCTCTCAGACTTCCTCTTCTCACCACCTGACCTCTCCTGAGCCATCTCCACCAACCTCTCAGCTCTCCCAGCCCTCTCATAAGCTTCCTTAACATCAGTAAGGACTCCCACGGGTAACTTATCCATAATCTTAGGGGTCAACCCTCTCTCAAACCTCAATGCCCAATTCTCCTCGCTCAAACCCATATCCTCAGCATACCTAGACATATCATTGAACTGCCTGTAGTACTCGGCCACAGACATCTCAACGGTCATCTTAAAACTATCAAACTCTTCTATCAACTTACTCCTCACATGCTCCGGTACGAACTCCTTTCTCACAGCCCTACGAAACTCCTCCCAAGGTATAGCAGGTAAACCTTGGTTTGTATATATCTCCTTAGCACTCACTTTCACTGTATCCCACCACTTGTCAGCTGCCTCCCTCAGAAAGAACGCAGCCTGTTCCACCCTCATCTCATCAGGACAGTGAACCAAATCTAATATGTTCTCCATCTCTCTAAGCCAACTATCAAGAAGGTTAGGCTCCCCGACTCCCTTGTACTCTTTTGGGTTAAACCACGCTATATAGAGGCTGATTTTTGAATGATCAACATCCTTCTCCTTATCCTTATCCTTATCTTTCCCCACAGTCTTTAAAGCCTCTGTAAGAGCATCCTGATGCTCCAACATCTTAACGATGTCATCTATGTTCATAAGCTCAGCTCTCGCATACAAAGCAGTCTTCTTGGGCGACATCTTGAAACTATATCAGAAAAGGGGTGGATATAAACATACGCAGTAAACCTCAAAACAAGAAAACACGCTGCCCAGACCCTACTCGATCGAATTCCCAAACACACTCGATTGAGTAACAGGCTACTCGATCGAGTGCCCAACATACTCGATTGAGTGCCCCAACATCAGACCTCATACAGACCTTCTGATCTCTAACATACTCGACCGAGTAGCTAGGCTACTCGATCGAGTGACCCCCTACTCGATCGAGTGCCCGAGGTACTCGATTGAGTGCCCAAAAACACGATTCTGGACTCAAAATCGTCAAAAACCCACCCGATCGAGTCAGTCCCACTCGATCGAGTTATGCTAACTCAGAAACGCTACCCGCATGCTATGTCATATGCTAACATGCTAAAACTTTATAAAATCAACGTTATAACATAACTAAACATACAATGCTACGCATCCTTTCATACGATTCACGAAATCATTATATCATGCTATTAAACGCCACATTGTAAACATCCAACATGTTTTCATTCCAACAACAAGTCTACATATATCATCAACCTTTCTTTCACATTCTCAACTTTCTACTTCAAACATCCAAAAATTACACACACTTCATCACGTTCTTACACAAGCAAACCAAACACACATACGACCCTGACATACACCCCCCCATGTGACCGGTTCAAAATTGTAGGGCAAGGTCGTGACTTTAGGACGTCTCCCAAGCCTTTGCATTAGCTCCTACAACTTTTACACCGGGTTTATTTTAATTGACTCCCTATGTTCATTAGGTTCATTGGTTACAGGTTTCAGGATCGTCTCTCTAATACCATTTGTAACACCCCCATACTCCAAGTGCCTTACCAGGACCACTCAGGTATGAAGATATTACCATCTCGGTTACCCGAGGCAATGATAATCAAATAAACAATGAGGAAACAACGTTTAAATATAAATACTTAGTGAAGAGTTACAATTCTCAAAACCAAACTAAAAGTATAATACATGTTCTCAAACTGACTGTTTACTGTTCTAACTGAAATGTAAATAAACTACTAAGCTACAGCGGAAGACTCTTATCATCATGTCGTGGCAATCCAAGCTATCCCAGTACTCATCTCAATACCTGCTCAATATCTGCTCACCATCCCCGAATGGATCACCGCAGGGTTTACAAAACAACAACCGGGGTCAGTACTAATCACACAACTCAATATATCAACAATAAGATAAACAGACAGCTTAACTATCACACACACACAATCACGCCAATTCCAATCATCTCAATCACTGACTGTCCACTGGACCAGCCCTGCCAGGGGGGGACCGCATCCGTACCCACCAAATCCCCGCTCCACACAGTGACCGATAACCCTGTCCATTATTGTGCACATCCCTTCTGTGGCGGGTTCCACAGAAGGCGAAACTAGGGCGTGAAGCCACTCCCGCAAGTGACCTCACTCAGCCGAGGCCACACCTCGAGAACCATAGACAACGATCACAATCACAATCACAATACAATTACTATATCAAACAATCAATCTCAACACATCAACAATCATCCCGTTATGGGACTAATACTGAGTAGGAAATCCTACCCGAAAGCACACTATCGACGGTCTCTCTTTCGTATCAAAAAGCTTCCTCTATGAAACCTCCTCCTATCATACAACATACAAATGCTACCAAATCACATACTACTCATAAACCCCCAAATCCTTATATTAGGGTTTAACCAAAACAAAGGAAAGACAACAAAAAGGGTACATAGATCTTACCCTCGACGCAAGGATCTCAACGGTGAAATCAACGATGAGAACTGACCTTCCAAACTCCGGGAATTGCTAACAATGCGATTAGGATTAAGAAATTACTTGCTTTCTCTCTTAAACAGAAAATTAGGTTTTGCAAAAGTGTTTAGAATAGTGACGACGAAGGTTATATATCTTAATCGCATAATTAACAAAACCCGAGAAAACTCCCCGTAAAACCGGCTACTCGATCGAGTACCCAAGGCACTCGATCGAGTACCCCCTTACTCGATCGAGTATCCCAGCTACTCGATCGAGTACCCAACAGGTCAGAAACTTTTCTAAAACGCAACTTGCCCTTACTCGACAGAGTAAGGCCTACTCGATAGAGTACCCAAAGACTCATAAATAAGGAGTATTACAGGTGGAGGTACAAATTAGCCGCTAGGACCGACTGTGTCTGTGTCTAGTCGGCGGGTGAGGGAGTAGGAGTAGGAGTAGGGGTCGGGATGGGTGTAGGAGTGGCCGTGGAAGGCTGGCCCCTCCCAAAAGGTGTGGACCCCTCTCCGGTCTCAAGTCTGCGCCGCTTCTTAGCGGCAGGTAAAGTAGTAGGTGGGCGGACCTGGAGGTGGTAGTCAGGTAGTGGTGGAAGTCGGGCGCCCCATGCGACAGTAGGCAAAGGGGCTAGACGGGGGAGTGGTGCAAGGTAAGTCCACGGACAAGGAACCGTCTATCTTCCAAGTCCGGTAGTTTGTGGTCAGCCAATGCTGAGAAAGCATGGCATCTACGCTTAGATACCTCTCTCCTGGGAGGTACGGTAAGTCACGAGGCCAGACAGGGAAAAGGGAACGGGCAAGAATGGTGGCAATGCCACCGCAGACAATAGATCCCGTGACCTTCTCCCCCTGGGCCTGGAAGTACTGGGCGGTCAGATAGGCAATGTTGAGGGTAAAGGGACCCTCGCAGTCAATGTTCAGGTAACTGCCTAAGATGGAGAGCTCGTTGTTGTTGATGTTGTTTGGCTCCCTACGGCCAAAAATGGTACTCCCCATCAGTCTCAGAAAGTAACGGGCAGGGGGATGGTGGACCTGCGCGAGCTTTCGCTCGAGAAAGGTGGTCTGGGCCAAGGTCCGCCAAAGCTGACGAATGACCTTCCTAGGGGCAGTAGTGTCGCCCGTAAAGGAAAGGTCAAGTCTGGTACCATACTCCTCCAATATCATCGAAAAAGTCCGGTTGAACAACCGGAATGAAACGGAAAGACTAGTGGGGGCAGCGTCGTGTGCCCCGGAGGAGAAGGTGAAGGAGGTGAGGAACTCAAGACTCAGCTCCAGAAAGGTGTGGCCACTCATAGTGATGAGTCCGGCCATCCCCGTGCCCTGTAAAAGCTCACAAACTCACTCGTAGAAACCGAGTCTCTCAAGTGCCGGTCGGTCTAAGAACCGGCTAGGGAAAAACTCACAGCCAACTAAGTTATAAAACCTCTTATGATGTACACCATTAAAGAAAAGTACCTGCGGGTGCTCAGGGTGGGAGTCATCCCCTCGGACAGTGACCGTGCCAGAAGGAGCAACATAAGTAGAAGTACTAGGAGCTGGCGTCGCACGAGCACGTCCACGACCTCGGCGCTGGCCTCTAGAACCTTAGGTAGAAGCCCGTCCAGTGACGGTGCGAGGAACTAGAGTCGCCCGTAAAGCAGCTGCAACTGCGGGTGAGTCCGCCACAGGTGTCCTCACCGTGGCTGAAGTAGTGGCTGTGGCTGCTGTGACCACCACTCAGGAAGAAAGACTAGCAGCAGTGCTAGCAGTGGTGGTGGTGGTGACCGAAGTGGCAGCCGAAACAGAGCTAGCAGCAGTGCCAGCAGGCGTAAAAACTGTACCAGCAGCAGAGACTAAGAACACAGGGGCTGCGGTACTAACAGAAGTGGAGGCGGTGGTGACAACAGGGACTACCGTCTCAGGCAAGGATGGACTAGAAGTCGAGCTAGTAGAGGGCAGAGAGCTAGAATCCATCCTGAATAAAAAGGGCGGGGGAATTTGATAAGAAACAGCATAAAAACAGCATTATAATCAGCCTGAAAACAACAGAGAACTCTGTTAAACAGTCGAAATTTCCGACTGACAGCCCTAAAATTCCCAAATTTTCCTCAAAATTTCGAATAAAAGCATGTAAACAGCGATAGGGGAAGGGTTGCAGATGACAACAGCAACAACTTACGCAACAATGTAGATAAATTGAGCAAATGATAGCAACAAAACTAGGTGACAGTCGAGAATTTCTACTGAAATTTGCCCTAATCGCAAATTTCTCACAAAAATTCGAATTTAACAAGCAAAAATCAACGAGGCATGGGAATTAAGCATCAAGTAGTGTAAATTAAACATGGAATCGAAATTTTAGTTGAAAATTTCGACCCAAAACTGAATCGAAACCATAATTCCTAATACACTTCATAAAAGGCATAATTAATGAAATTAAAATGCAATGAGGTGTAGAAATTACTTACTTGATGCTAGAGATCCTAAAAATTGCAATTAATCGACAATGAGCAAGCAGAAAAGGCGATTTTTGATCGAAAAGACGCAAACCCTAATCCCACTAATAAACCGTGTAAAACAGCACAGATAAAGGGGAAAACAGAGGGCTTTGAACGATTAATTAACAAAGAGCAAAATTTAGGAGACGGATTTGGCAAATAGGCAAGAAATATAGGGGATTTGGGGTTCTTTTGTCGCAAAATAGGAAGGATGTCGAGAAAATTTGGGGTAAAATGAAATAAGAACCAAAAAGAAGGAAGTTAAGGAAAACTCCCTGCGTGTCTCTTGCAGTTTCACTCGATCGAGTGGTATAGAACTGCTTTTGATTACTTCACTTGGTCTCTTGAAATCATGTAGATTTATTCGAGACCATAGATCTCATCTATTGGGTATACTATATAAATATATATATACCTTTATTCAAATCATAAAAAGCGAAGCTTCATGTCGAACACGGAAACTTAAAAGGTTCTAAAATCCGAAACATAATTAAAATAAGACAATAAAAAGCGAAGCTTCATGAAAGCTATTCCTAGCTTCTTGATGGTTTCTCAAGCTTGTTTTTCTTTTCCCTTGTCTTTGCTTGGTGGAGGCCCTATTTACAATAAAAAGGGAGATACATTATCACAATTTTGTATCACAATACCATAGTTGAAATAGAAACATAAAAGAAAGGATAGTGATTTACCTACTGGAGTAATCTTTCCAGCCTTAATATCACCAAGGTATTTGGAGCAATTTCTTTTCCAATGTCCAACACCATTACAATAATGGCATTTATCAAGAGGACCCTTCTTGATTTTTGAAGTGCTAGCTTCATAAGTCTTAGCTTTGGTGAAAGTGGGAGCTTGCTTCTTACCCTTCCTCCCATTCTTCTTGAACTTCCCCTTGCTTTTGGTGCTAATATTAAGCACATCCTTGGGTGGGTTCACATTTAACCCCATGTCCCTTTCGGCTTGCACAAGTAACTTGTGTAATTCTTCAAGAGACACATCCTTGTCTTGCATGTTAAAATTCACCCAGAATTGAACATACGCTTTGACTTTGGACAAGGAGTGTAGAATCCTATCTACAACAAGTTCTTTGGGGATTTCAACCCTTTGAATTTTCAAGGTCTCGACTACCTCCATAAGTTTGAGCACATGAGGGTTAACCTTTTGGCCCTCTTTGAAGTAGAGATCAAAGAATGCCGCGGCCGCCTCATATTGGACGATCCGCGGAGTTTGTGAAAACATTGTCACAAGCTTGGAGTAAATCTCATTAGCGGTGCCCATCTTAAAGGCTCTCCTTTGGAGATCCGCCTCCATCGCAAAGATTAACACATTTTTCATTGCGGTGGACTCCTTATGGTAAGCCTCATATGCTTCCCTAGTAGCGGCGGTCGACCTAGTATTAGGTTCGGGTGGAGAGGCCTCGGTAAGGTAACAAAGCTTGTCGTCACGTTGGGCGGCTAATTTGAGTTGGGCATCCCAATCGGAGAAATTTGACCCATTCTTTTCAAGTTTACATCGATCCATGAAGGATCGGAGCCATGATGAATTAGCGAGAGGCGTGGCGATTGGGTTTGGTGTAGCCATTTGTTATGAGAAAAAGAAGTGGTCTACAAAACAAAATAGAAGTAGTAAAAAAAATGTCGTTTAAATAATAATACTCGTAAAAATAATTTAATACAAGTTTTATTGCATTTTTCTAGTGACCTCTACCCAACTAGATAAATGATTCCAAGACCGAAATTCATATCAACTTAGGCACGGGGTAGCCGATGAAACACTTATCAATATAACTTGGTGGATTAACCTTTTAATCGATTCTACTTTTAGAACTCTTGGTCGCTAAAATTACTCTAATGTTTATCTATAGCCCAAAACACATCCGACAAGGGAACGAGGTAGCCGATGAAACCCTTATCAAAAAACTTTTGTTGAGTTCAATCCAAATTTCGAATAAATGTGTCCATGATCCAAATTTACATTAATTTGGGCACGGGGTAACCGATGAAACCTTCATCAACATAAATTCGGTGGATAGACATTTATCACCCACTTCCCCTATGTAACAAGGTTTGTACCCCGGGTTAGCCGAGTGCACTCCCTGGCGAAATAGGTTTTCATGGTTTCTACTATTTGGTAAGGCTATGTCTCAATTGATTGTTTTAGCGAGAGGTCATGTCAATTTATTATCTATCACGTTTTAAGTGAACTAAAGCGGTGAACTACGATAATTGTAATTGACACGGTCGATAAACTCGATAAAAGACGATGCATGTTTTAGTTATGGCGATTTAGCGATGCATGCGACATATAATAAAATGCAAAACATAAAATAAATCCTAGTATGTCCTTCCTAAAATAAAAAAAACTATTTAACTATTACATATTCGGAAACCAACTCCATTGGTCCCTTGAACTTCGGTTGTGGCACGCATCTCGAGGTAACACCGTCTTTATGTATCGCCTCCTTGAAGAAATCCGTCTTTATGGAACTCCGGAATAAATAAATTACATAATAAATTACATAATTTCCTATTATACATTTGTACTTAAAATAAAATAAATCTATTAAATTACAAAACGGTGATACGAGATCACAATAAAATTACAACCGAATCGATATTCCCTTACATTTCGGGTAATATCAATTAAAAACTAAAGCCATACTAAGTAAAATTACATAATTTAAAATTACAAAAAAATAAAATTATGACAATCACAATGAAAATGCAGCATTATATTATGTATGAACATGCCCAATTTTATGCTAAATCGCCTTTAAGTAGCCAATATCGTATATTACACGGTTTTTACGGATTTGCGTGATTCAACGTTTTATAATCACAAAAATTACATAAATTCATATTTATGCATAAGTTAATTACCCTAACCTCTTAGGACTCAAAATTTAGTCTTCACCAATTATTTGACCATAATTAACTCATATTTCTAAAATTTGTTCATTAATGGACCTAAAATTACAATAAAATGCTATAAACTTCAAATAAATCACAAAAATTCAAATAAATTTGAAATTTGAAATTTAAACTCATGAACATTCTGGAAAAATACCATGGCACTCATAATGTTCAAAAACTTAGGTTAAATATTTCGAAATTTATCCGGAAAAACAATGTTGCGGTTTATCGGTTTTAACAAAAAATAATCATAAAAACATGAGAAAAATTATATTCATCAACTTTTCAATTTTAGATCTGAAAAAGATAATAAAATGCAACTTGTGACGTTTTTCCTTAGTCATGGAGTATGTTTTATTAATATTTCACTAATTAAGTCACTATTTATGCTATTTTTCTTCAAAAAAATCATAAACCATGCATAAAGACTTCAATATAGCCTATTATTTTACACACATCTTGTAAAATTGAATGTGACAACATACTAAATTTCTATGACCATATTCGATATTTATCTCATGTTAACCTATTTTTCATCTAAATCCGATTTTAATAATGAAAAATCCATTTTTCGAGCATAAGAAGTCCAACAATTATGAAACTTTACAGGTCATCTCAAAATAATATATGTGATAACATATCCAAAAATTACTGGAAAATTCGAAGTTTAGCTAATTTTAGTCCGAAAATGACATTTTATTCATAAAATCATATTTTAATGCCATTATTATATAATATGAACAATAAAAATCCATATATTAACCAAAATATCCGAAAAAAATTTTAGGACCAGAAACTTTAACATGCATAATTATTTTTTATACGCTCCATATCTAGAGGCAGTTCGTTATACGCTCTAGTGGTTAGAGGCAGTTCGTTATACGCTCTAACGGCGTTCATTCTATACACTGTGTTTGTTGCTAGGGGCAGTTTGTTATACACTCTAGTAGTTGGAGGAAGTTCGTTACACGCTCCATTAGTCAGAGGCAGTTGGTTATACGCTCCGAGGGTTGTTTGGTTTGGTTGTGGTTGCATTGAGTTTGTTTGTCCTAAGTTTCTACATGGCGTCTAACATGGGTCGTTGTCGTATGTCATCTCATGTAGTTTAATTTTGGAGTTATTAATTGGGTGGTTATCCTAATATGTTCTTGTTTGGTGGTAAGTTGGTGATGAGTCTTCATGAGTACAGATGGTCTCACATGTTTACTAGTTTTGCATTTCAATTGTTAATGATTGTTAGTTATATTCAATTGTTGTAAACATGACTGGGAGAGCATCTAGTTACTCCCGACTGATTGTCGACCCCCGTTTCCAGGTTGTTCAGTTTGTTGCTGTTTGGTTGATGCTTGCTTAGGGAATGTGCGAAGCGAGCTTAATAATAAAATAGGAGTTTGTTTTTATGTTTTCAGAACCTTTTAAATAATGTATAAGTTGTTTTGGATTTAGTAGCGAACCGGATTGGTCAGGTGTTTCCGCCACCTTGACCCTTTTATCAGTATCCTACTCTGATATTTATTTTATATAAGTTTTCCCTTGTTTTATAATCCGGGTTGTTACAGTTGGTATTAGAGCGAACACGCTCCCAACTCTTGCTTAGTTAATGACTAAAATAAATTGACTTAGTAAATGAGTGAGAGTAAATGGGGTAGAAACTATTAAGGACTTGTTTGTTTCTGCGTTAATGTTTCGTATCGTTAATAATTATGTTACATATGTTCTTTATGCACTTGCTTATTTATGTCTTAATGTTTCACATCGTTATTTAATTGTATTACATGTTTTATTCATGTATTTGTTTGTTTATGTCTTAACGTTTATCGTTATTAATTGTATTAATGCATAGTTTATGTATTATGTTGTTTTTGACTTGATGTTTTGTTTTGTTATTAATTGTATTCAATGTGTTTTCATATATGACTTTTTCAAGCATGCTTTGTTGATTTTAAAGATGGTCAATTTTAAAAATGTCCTTTGCATGTTACGTGTCGTACATTTTTGTTATATGTCGGTCAAAACTTTTAATCCCTGATAACACGAGCTTTACTCTTATCGTACTTTCATCCCTTTGGATCATTTGGTGGTGTTCTCTATGTTTGAGGTGATTTCGAGGCTGATTCCTTTGTGGTTTCTTGAGGCATCAAGTTATGATGGAATGGTAGGTTGGAATGTTCAAGTATGAAAGGAAAGAGAATTTGTTATTATGAGTTTGGTAATGAAGTTGTTTACTTTGAGATTTGAGGTTGTTGAGATGAAGTTTACTTTGGGATAAGTGGTTGTTAAGTTCTTTTATGTGCTTGAGGAAATCCTTTCGATGATAAAAGGTGGTGTTATTTGGCATAAGATGTACGATTGTGGTTTCATGGTTTCACAAGAAGTGGGTGTCATAATGAGTAGATTTATCTTATGGTATTATTTGGGAATATCGTGGCGTATCGTAATGGATAGATTTATTGGATTTTTGTCTGGTGTTAAGGAAAACGTTATGCGAGTTATTTATGGATTGAGAGTAGAGTAATGGAAATGAATTGAATGTTATCGTGGACTTTTGATTGAACACGTAGGGAATCTTGGAGACTGTGTTCGTCTTTATTTGGAATATCATATTTGAGGAGTAAGGATCGTTAATGACTATTATTGAGTTATGAAAGAGTGTATGATTTATATGTTAAGGAGTTATTGATTGATCATACATTTTTGAGGATGGGTCGAAAGAGATGAACTGTAATTTATGGACTTGGGAGATGTTAATGTTAAAGTGTTCTAGCGGTGGCTTATTGAACGGCCATGTTGACAATGATTATAATGAATTATGATGTTCATATTTTGAGGGTATAGATATTCCTTTGAATTGATTCTTAAAGTGAGATTAGATGGAATTCTTGATAGTGGAAGGACTTGAGAGTTGATGGTCGTGAGAGTTTATGATTTTAAGAGATGATAATATGAGGAATACAGTGATCGTGAAGGGACAATTATATAGAGATTTGTTGGTTCTGAGGTTTATGGAGATATGATGAAAGGATGTTCCGAGACGTTGTTACCTTAAGTGATGACTTTACGATATTTGTTAGACCTTGGTTATCGTGCTTTATTTATCTTATGTTAAGGTGTCGTCTTTGGGTAAATAGAATTGTTGTTGAGTCGTCTATCCTTATCCTCCTTGCTCGTGTTGACCATACCTCTTCTATTTGAGCCTTCAGACCTAAAGATTCTTTTTATCTTTGTCCTGTGTCTGTTTTATCTATTGTTACTCTCTATTCTTTCTTTATTTAAACTTCAGTTCTTTCTTCTTTGAACTTTTGTAATTAACCTTTACACATTGATTTCTCTCTAAGCTTTTACTTCCGAAAGGAATATGTTCTTTTGCTTTGTGGCATTGCACGAAAATGTTTTGTTTTGGTTTGCAAGTTATTTATTCTTTCATGGTAACTTGAAAAAGTTTGAAATCTCTTTAGAGCTACTTGTGATCATCTCGTAGTGGAAGCTTGGATCCTTTTGCGAGCGATGTTAGATCCTTCGAGGTTGATGTTTGGACATTTGGGGTTGATAACATAGTGACATAGTTATATGCGAGTGTAAATAGGGATAACATCTAAAGTTTTTTATTTGGAGGGACATTAAAGGTCTTATACTGAGCTAAGAATATTTGAGGGTGTTATTATATTGAGGGAATATAGATGTTTGTTTGTTCTCTCTTGGGTTAAAGGTGTTTCGTTTAAGAGTATGAGTGTTATTAAAGGACATAGATTCATACAGTTTTGTTGTGGAGTTGTGATTTCATGATAATATTCATGGATAGTAAACTGTGATTGGAAATTGAGGTTATAGGCTTGTCGTTATGGGAGCACGGGTGATGACAGTTGTATGGTGTTATTACTACGCTTTGATGAAATTGCTTTATCGATGGCAGGTGTGTTGTGGTAAAATAGGTACTAGTTTAACTAAAGGTATGAGGTTCCTTGGGTGCTTAGGAATGTCGTGATCTTGAGTGTTCAAAGTAAATGATTGGGTTTCGCGATTGTGACTAAAGATTTTGTGTCATGAGATTTTTGGTCGGATAGAATTTGGAGAGTTTAGTCAGAGTTTAGGGTTTGAGATTGAGACTTTGGATACGAGATATATATCGAGAATCATCGAGATTTATTTAAGCCTTTTGAGCTTAAGAGTTGTGAATGGTGGTAAGTACTACTCGCTTTGAGGATATTAGAGTAGGAGTGTTTCTAATGAGACTCATGAGTGAAAGAGTTTTCTCATTCGAAAGATTTTCCTTGTTTAGAGATTATATATTTTGAGCTTTGGTCATAGCGAGATCTTGTGGTGATTAGTAATATGGAATTGAAGTATTTGTTAAATGTTATATGGGCTTGGAGTAATAGTGATGAGTTTTACAGATTTTGAGAGGTCGTTTGTCTTGTTTAATGATGGTAAATGGTAGTTGGATGAGTGTTTGAAAATGAGGACTAGATGTTGGCTTAATGATCTTTATGGACTTAGATGGTATGAATTTGATTTAACTTTTGGGATTGTAGAGTGTGTGAAGATTATGATAACGTTGAGGTTTTGGGATATCTTTTTATATGGTCTGAGTATCCTTAAGGATTAGAGTGCGCAGCGGTTAGGATTCCGAGATGACGTTTGTTGATGATCACTTGTAATTCTTACCTTCTTTTCATGTTATCTTTGAAATTCAAGTTTCGAGGACGAAACTTCTTTTTAGGGGGTTGGATTGTAACACCCCGTATTTTATAATAATATTTTATTATAAAAGTATTTTATTAAATTAATTATTTCGGAATTTAATAATGCATTTTGAATATTTATATTTATCGCTTTTGTTCTACATTTTATTATTTCTCGTTTTAATCTACTTTTGATTGGGCTAAAATGTCCGTGCACGATTCTACTATTTTAATTTAATGATTACTTTTCTAATATAAGCTCTCCTTACGTTTTAATATGGTCCAATCGGATTTATAATCAGATAATCCATTATATGAGCTAATGGACCTAAAGCCCATTAGTTAATCCCCTTATAAATATAAAACTTAACCTTGCAGGCAAGCTGCTCTCCTTTGTTTTCTCACGTAAAGTGCCGCACGGCAGCTTCCTCTATTTCTCTCTTTTGTTCTTCTTTTCTCCCTTTGACTCCATGGTTAAATATCTTTCCTTCTTCCAAACTTATACACAAATTATATTTTCATAATCCTTGCTCTTACCTCTACAACATATTATTCTCCATTTATTTTTATGAGAATTATTTGTATGGACCTTTAGACCTACCTTTATGGTTTATTATTTTCAATGGGTAAAGAAGAAGAGGAGTCTTTTATGGTGAATTCATGGATTTGGATTCGGGTATTCTTAATGTTAAATTTGGGGACGTTGATACGTGTTGGAGACAAGACTTTGTTGGTCGTTTTCTTTATGGAGGTTTTCATTAATTGCTAAAAAGGTAACTAGGTGTTTTCTTTTAATTTTTTTTATGTCAATTGATGTAACTAATATGATTTAATGATTGTTTTACATGATTGGTACATGTTTGATTATCTGTTATCATGATTAAATATGTTTCGCATGTTGGTATATGTTTTCATGCGTTAATTACATGTCATATGTTGTTTATTTATTTCTTTTGGGTGTCATGAGCGTAATTAGGGTTTACAAGTGAACCCTAATGGCGGCATGATAGGTGGCCAAGGGTGCTCTCCAAAGTTATAGCTAAAGCTAGTATAACCTTGATGATGATTCAAGTGTTATAGCTAAAGTTAATACAATTTTGGGTAGTTACTCTAGTTATGGCTGAAGTTACTATAACATTGAAATACGAGTTAGGGTTATAGCTGGAACTAACGTACCCTGAGATTTATGGCTCAAGGTTATGGTTGGAACTAGTATAACTTTGAGTTTCGTGTCAAGGTTATAGTTGAGGTAAGTATAACTTCAAGTTTTATATGTTGAAGTTATAGTCGAGGTTAGTATAGCCTCACATCTAAAGTTCATGTTATGGTTAAGGTTACTATAACATTGATCATTAGTAATTGCTTCATATGTAGAGTTATATCCAGTTATAGTATAACATTATATTAGCTTATGTCTCTGGTTACTCTATTCATATGATATGTGGTACAGTCAGTTATACTGTTCTATGGTTTGAGTCGTGATGTTTGTTCATGCATTGCTGGTGCTGTCAGCTATACTGTTTGCTTGTTATTTTGTTGGTTGTATAGATGACGATAGTATCAGTTATATACTATCGGAATGAACAAACGCTACCCTTAGGGGATTCTTATGGTCTATGGTCGGGGGGGTAGAAGAGGCAGTTCTGTAACACTACGGATTTTATAGGCTGGTACTCGACTGAGTATGGCCTACTCGGTCGAGTAAAGTGTGTTGGGTATTCTGTTTGGCTACTGCCCAGGAATACTCGGCCGAGTATGGGTAATACTCGACCGAGTAGATGATACTCGGCCGGGTATACTCTTACTCGACCGAGTATCCGGTCTGACGGGTAATATTTTCCGCGGTTGATTTAGAAAGGATTAGAGTTATATTGAGACGCATTTTACAGTTTCTAAAACATTTTACAAAACCTAAACAACACAACGTAACTCTAATCCTCTCCAAATCTCCCTCTCATTTGCGTGGATTGTTCGTGAGTCTAATGAATCCTGCCTTGCGTCGATTATGTAGGTAAGTCTCTGATTTCATGAGCCTCATTAAGTTGTCTTTTAGGGTTTTGCTCTAATTATTGTTTTGGGTTAATTTGGGGGTTTAGGGTTTGGTCATTATATGTGTGTTGATTGTTGATTATAATTGTTGTAGGTGACGATGTGGTAATTGCTATGCATATTGTATGATTGATTAGAGCATATCGGATTGCGAAAAGGTAGGTTTTCCTACTCGATTCATCGTTAATTGATTTAAGACTGTGCTTGTGTTGTAATTGTTATTATCTGCTGATCATCGGAGTATGGGTGATGTGATGACGGTGGTGATGTGGTTGTGTTGTGACGGTAGTGGTGTTGTGACAGCTGAGATGTTGTGGTGTTGTGTGATTGTGGTGGAGTCAATTGCGGGAGTGGCTTCACACCCTAGTTCGCCCTCTGTGGAACCCGTCACGGGAGGGGATGTGCACATTAAGGGATAGGGATTGTTAGTCGCTCGTTGATGAGCTGGACTAGGTGGGGATGGGCTGCGGTCACCCACTGGCGGCGAGGATTACCTGTTGCGATGGCCAATCTGGCAGGGCTACACACTTCGGGGTGTAGTCGGTTACTGTGTGTGAAATCGATGATCAGCTGGTTGTATTGTTTGCTGTCTTATATTGATTGAGTAGTACTGACCCCGTGTTATTGTTTTATAAAACCTGCGGTGATCCATTCGGGGATGGTGAGCAGATTGTGACAGGTGATACATTTATTGAGCTTGGGGCAGTTATGGGAGAGTCACAACGCTGGATTAGATGACACCACCACGAGCCTTAGTTATTTTTTTGGTAGTTGTTGCCATTTGGATAATTCGTTTATTAGATTTTGGAGACTATGTAACTTTTATAACTACCGTACATTAATAAATGTGTTTGGACTGTTGCTTTTGATATATACTAACCTCGGGCAACCGCGATGGTAACAACCTTTCATGCAGGAGTAGTCCTGGTAAGGTACCTTGGTATGAGGGGGTGTTACAAAGTGGTATCAGAGCCGACGATTCCGGCACCTAAAACCAATGAACCCAATGAACTTAGGGAGTCTAAATAAAATGAACCCGGGGAGAGTTGTTTGGAACTGCCGCAAAGACTTGGGAGACGTCCCGAAGTCGCATTAAGGCCCTTACGATCTCAAGTCGGTCACATGGGGAGAAACTGTTGTATGTTTGAGTCATGTGAGTTTGATATCTATAGTTTGAATCTTGTGCATGGTTGGGTGAAATGATGAAATAAGTGGAATGTGATAGTTGTTGAAAGATGCATCAAGGATTGTTCATGTTAAACTTTGGGAAGGAATATGTTGGCATGTTAAGTGTTGGAACATGGTAAAATAGGAAAGGTGAATTGTGAATCTGTATCTAATTGATATTGAGTATGAAGAATGTGATCGTGTTATCTGTTTAATACAATGTTGAGCATGAGGTATGGTAGTGGTACATGTGCATATGAACATGATGATTTTAATGCTTGATTGTTGGTAGAAGCATGTGATTAAGGTCATGCGTCCATATATGTAAATGTCGTGTTTAATTTTAATGTGAGTATGATAAATGTTCAACTATGTACTGGTTTTTAGAGGTATAGAATTGTTATTGTTGCCTTATGTATGTTCAAGTTGTTTTGGCTTAGGAAACTTGATTTGTATAAAGAACGATTAGGGAAGGGTTGTCTTAAAACGGACATAAGTCGAGTTCTAGAAATGATATTACTGTAATTCCAAGTTGAGGTGATAGCTTGTCTTTTTACGATTCTAACGATAGGTCACACGCCCAAAATGACCAAGTAACGAGTGAGATACGACTGTTTTACGAAAATTGGACGGTGCTGAGAACTGCACCGATACTCGACCGAGTAGTCCCTACTCGGCCGAGTATCTTTTATACTCGACCGAGTATTCCATATTCGGCCGAGTAATCCCTCTGTGATAATACTGTTTAGCGTCTGGAGTCGTGAACTCGGCCGAGTAGTCTCATACTCGACCGAGTAAGGTCTACTCGGCCGAGTATTCCCAATACTCGACCGAGTAATCCTTCTGCGACAATTGAGTTTGCTTCTGGAGTCGAAAACTCGACCGAGTAATATGGTTACTCGACCGAGTGACTTGTACTCGACCTAGTATATTCTGTACTCGACCGAGTACCTCATTGGGCGGCCACTTTGAGTCGGTGGCTATGTTCTTACTTTTGTTTTGAGTCGGTGGCTATGCTCTTACTTTTGTTTTGAGCCGGTGGCTATGTTTTTACATTGTTTTGAGTCGTAGGGTATATACAAATGTATGTTTTGAGTCTTAACGTATTCTTTTATATGTGAGACGGTCTTGATACGTAAGTTATCGGAAGTTATGACATGGAGAATGACGGCTTATGAGGGACATGTGTTGGGTATAGAAGACATGTGTTAATGTGGTTGTGAAGGATAATGGAAAAAGAAAAGGGAAGAATGATGAGCTAATCGAGGTAAAGAGCATGTTTTGTCAGATATGATGAGTGATATAGTCGTGTGTTGAGTAGTATAAAAGTAAGTGTATATGGGCAAGGGTGATGTAAGTGTAAAGAAGCATGAGAATGAAAGATTGAGCTAAGGGATACGAATAGTGGCATATTTGGATGTGTAAGGATTTATGGAGGAAGACAGGTAGGATAGAGTTGCTTAAGGATATATGTAATGGAAGGTTGTTGTAAGAAGATAGGAAAGAGAGGTATACAGTGAACTTAAAGGAAGTTATGTCGCGTTGTGGATTTGTAGATAGTGGCTAAGTTTGGGAAGTTGGAATATCAAAGGGGTGAGCCTAGTGTGTAATTCTTTGGACAAACGGTATGAAGTGAATTGTGGTTTCTAGAGATGCGAAAGGGAGATACGACTAATTGAAGAGTAACTGTTAGTATGTGGACTTGATGGTGACAAGGGTGAGTGTGAAGCAAGATGAGAGATGATAAATGATAAGAAGAATGATAAGATATTGATATGAATTAATGGAATTAGAGTTGTGGAGCTATGGAAAATAAACAAATGACTAAAGAGTTAGGTAGAAAGAGAAAGGAGATGACTTATTAATTGGCATTATTGAGTAAAAGGAGGGAAAGAGGGATGGAAGTAAGTTGAGAGGACGTTGACCGGAGTTAAGGAGCATGAAGGTAGGAAATTATGAAATGTACGATATCCCCACTAGAGGGTGTGAGTTAATGGTTATATAGGAGAGCAGGACGACGTGTTAGCCGTGAGTTTCGAGGTATTAAGGGAATAAGGAGCTTGTAGAGTGTTTGCACGATCTGAGATTTTGGTGGAGAGTTAGGTAGCGATATGATAAAGGATAGAATTGGGAATAATGTTGAGGTATGTTTTGTTGATGGATTGGATGTTCGTATTTGGGATGATAACCAAAGAGAGGAAACAGATTGTTATATTAAGAAGTTATAGTAAGAGAGTAGTTACATGAAGGATGTTGGTGTCATAGTAGTGTCACTAGTGGCTGAGGGTGATGTTACTTTAGGGAAGTTAGTTGTCCTAATGAGGTTTATTTTGTAGAGACCAAATAGATATGTATGGTTGTGAGAGAGTATAATATGTGGTTATATGAGGCGGTTGTTAGTAGTTGAGTATTAATAGTATGGTTACATTTGACAGGGGGTGATGGTTATGCGAATGGGAGAATATGTTATGAGGGGTGTACGAGTTAAACTCAGGAACTTTTAACAGGTGGTAACTTACGTGATCAGGATTGACTAGTTAGATGTGATTATGGGTCTATGATGTGTATAAATGTTTCTGTAAGGTTCTGACCTCACGAGAAGCGGTAGGGTGTGATAGTCATAAAGTTGTTATATGAATGTTTGTGATATATGTTGGGTACGACAATCTATTGGAATAAGGTTCAAAAGGTAATAATTTGATTGATCTGGCTTGGATAGTTAAAATCGTATGTGTATTGATGATACATGTTCATTCCGTGAAAAGGTATGGATGATATGCAAGAGATTCTTGTATGTTTATTCCGTATAAAATGTTGTGTTATGGTCGAGCAAAGCAGTTTTGAGTAAGTTTTCTTGTCCGGAGAGTTATACTGAGTCAGTGTTTGTGGGAATTATATGTGGGCGTGATGTTTATCGATGTGGTTATTGTGCCTCGGGTGGTGATCCGGGCACGGTACTTCGTGTTGTGATGCGGGCATTTTCGCGCTGCGGTGCGGCTGTTGGTGGCGGTGTTGCGATGCCGTCACCGGTTGTGGTGGAGTATACGGGGTGGTTACGATTTGAGTTTCGAAAGTACTGGACCCGATTATGCACAGATTGGTTTTTTTCTTGTTGTTTCTTGTGAGTTTTGGTTAGACATGTAGACTGTTGTTTGTTTGTTGATGTTTCTTACCAGTTTCAGTTTGGGAATGAGGGTAGAGTATGATATGAAAGATAATTGTATATGTTTTCGTTGTTGTCATGGTATAGTGATATTTTGTTGATGGGACACAGTTGGGATATGTTGTTACAGTAATTTTGATCTTATTCTAGATGAGGCTTTGGTAGACATGTTAATGGCAAGTGATTTGTAGAACATGTGTGGTAATGATCGATATATGCGGTGGTTCATAATCCTTTGTTGAGACAGTGAGTGTAGGGTGTTGGGTAATTAGTGTCGTGTTAAGTTATGTATGAGTCTTGCGGTAATGAAAGAAAGGAACTTGAGGATCGAGTGTGAGTGTACGTAACAAGTGTGGATCGTGAGTTATGCTTTTGGCGATAAGAGTTTTATATAGTTTATATAGAGAGGTATGTCATGTCGCGGTAATGTGGAAGAGTTAGAGTGTTTGTTATGATCGGGATTGTGTGGTTTTGGTTAGCTGGAGTGCAGAATGAGTCGAGGTATGAAAACTGTTTAAGTAAGAGAGCCTTGGATATAGGAATAGTAAGTGTTTAGATTATAGGCGGGTATCTTTCACATGTGGTGGTGATGAAGATAATGAGAGGTATAGCTAAGGATCTAGTATTAGTGAGTTACGAGGACGTAACATGTGTCTTAAGAGGAGTAGGATGCGGCAAAGAGCATTTGAGGGTTGTGCATGTCGTAATATTATTGGACGTAGAGTGTTGGTGTAGCATAAGGAATGGATGGGTACATATAGTGGTTGATAGTGTTAAAAGGCCATGGCTGTGCTTGTAGTAGTTCGATGTTTAGGAGTGTGAGAATTTTTTTTCGATAGTGTTGATAAAAGTGGATGATGATATTTATGAGTTCGAGAGTTGTGGCAGCTGGATGATGATGTTGATGAGTGTGAGTAAACTTCGAGGACGAAGTTCCTTTTTAAGGGTAGTAGAATTAACATTCCGTTTTGATGGTTGATCTTCTATGTGGATTGTCTTGGTATTGAGTGCTATTGGGTGTTATGGAAGTGAGACAAGATTGGCAACATTATTTTGTGGTTATTCGATAATATTATGGAGTCAATATCGAGAGGATACGTTATCTAGTAAGCGTGGTTAGTGGAGCTGGTGTTAGGTGTCCATGTGTTATAGGTTGGGTTGGAACTTCGAGGACGAAGTTCTTTTTAAGGGAGGAAGATTGTAACACTACCGATTTTATAGGCTGGTACTCGACCGAGTATGGCCTACTCGGTCGAGTAAAGTGTGTTGGGTATTCTGTTTGGCTATCGCCAGAATACTCGGCCGAGTATGGGTAATACTCGATCGAGTAGATGATACTCGGCCGAGTATACTCTATACTCGACCGAGTATCCTGGCCCGACGGGTAATATTTTCCGCGGTTGATTTAGAAAGGATTAGAGTTATATTGAGACGCATTTTACAGTTTCTAAAACATTTTACAAAACCTAAACTACACAACGTAACTCTAATCCTCTCCAAATCTCCCTCTCATTTGCGTGGATTGTTTGTGAGTCTAACGAATCTTGCCTTGCGTCGATTATGTCGGTAAGTCTCTGATTTCATGAGCCTCATTAAGTTGTCTTTTAGGGTTTTGCTCTAATTATTGTTTTGGGTTAATTTGGGGGTTTAGGGTTTGGTCATTATATGTGTGTTGATTGTTGATTATAATTGTTGTAGGTGACGATGTGGTAATTGCTATGCATATTGTATGATTGATTAGAGCATATCGGATTGCGAAAAGGTGGGGTTTCCTACTCGATTCATCGTTAATTGATTTAATACTGTGCTTGTGTTGTAATTGTTATTATCTGCTGATCATCGGAGTACGGGTGATGTGATGACGGTAGTGATGTGGTTGTGTTGTGACGGTAGTGGTGTTGTGACAGCTGAGATGCTGTGGTGTTGTGTGATTATGGTGGAGTCACTTGCGGGAGTGGCTTCACACCCTAGTTCACCCTCCGTGGAACCCGTCACGGGAGGGGATGTGCACATTAAGGGACAGGGATTGTTAGTCGCTCGTTGATGAGCTGGACTAGGTGGGGATGGGTTGCGGTCACCCACTGGCGGCGAGGATTACCTGTTGCGATGGGCAATCTGGCAGAGCTACACACTTCGGGGTGTAGTCGGTTACTGTGTGTGAAATCGATGATCAGCTGGTTGTATTGTTTGATGTCTTATATTGATTGAGTAGTACTGACCCCGTGTTATTGTTTTGTAAAACCTGCGGTGATCCATTCGGGGATGGTGAGCAGATTGTGACAGGTGATACATTTATTGAGCTTGGGGCAGTTATGGGAGAGTCACCACGCTGGATTAGATGACACCACCACGAGCCTTAGTTATTGTTTTGGTAGTTGTTGCCATTTGGATAATTCGTTTATTAGATTTTGGAGACTATGTAAATTTTATAACTACCGTACATTAATAAACGTGTTTGGACTATTGCTTTTGATATATACTAACCTTGGGCAACCGAGATGGTAACAACCTTTCATGCTGGAGTAGTCCTGGTAAGGTACCTTGGTATGAGGGGGTGTTACAAGTTCGTTATACGCTATGTTCCCCGAGTGTCGTTCGGTGTAACAGAGGCAGTTCGTTATACGCTCTGTGTTTCACCGAGAGGTCTGGCCAGGTCTTAGGCATGTAGGCAGTGGTTATACGCTACACATAGTGTGGATGCAGTTCGTTATACGGTCCACAGTGGATGCAGTTCGTTGTACGGTTCATACCATCTATGGAGGCAGTTCGTTATACGCTCCATATCTAGAGGCAGTTCGTTATACGCTCTAGTGGTTAGAGGCAGTTCGTTATACGCTCTAACGGCGTTCATTCTATACACTGTGTTTGTTGCTAATAGACTTAAAAAAGTTTTGCTTCATTTGCTTGGGCAAGAGCAAGCTGCTTTTGTGCATGGACGTTCTATATTTGATAACACTCTTCTTACTCAAGAACTGGTTAGAGGGTATGTAAAATCTAATATCTCCCCAAGATGTATGATCAAGATTGACATACAAAAAGCCTTTAATTCTGTTGATTGGTGCTTCCTTAAGCAAATGCTTGTTGCCATGGGTTTTCCAGACATTTTTATTCAATGGCTACTTACTTGTGTCACTTCTGCCAAGTATTCTCTAAAGATTAATGGCAGTTTAGTAGGTTACTTCCCTTGTAAAAAAAGGCTTGAGGAAAGGGGATCCTCTCTCTCCCCACTCTTATTTGTGCTTAGTACGGAGGTCCTTTCTAGACATCTTAGGAGCCTTGAGTTTAATTATCACGCTAAGTGTGCCAGGATTGGGCTCTCCCATCTGCTTTTTGCGGATGACCTTTTGATCTTCACTCGTGGTGACATTGCTTCTGTTCATGCTGCTCTCCATGGGGTCGATCAATTTGCTTCCTGGTCTGGACTCAAAGCTAATGCTCAAAAGTCTAGCATATATTTTGGAGGGGTAAAGTAGCATATTCAGGCTGCCATCCTTCATTCTACTCAATTCTCTCAGGGGTCTTTCCCGTTTAGATATCTTGGCACCCTTCTTCACTCTTCTAGGTTAACTGCTGCCATGTACCATTCTCTTATTCAGAAAATTCAGAGCAGAATCAATCACTGGGCTAGTAAAAATTTGAGTTATGCTGGAAGGGTTCAACTTCTTAATTCTGCAATTTTTGGTTTGGAGAGTTTTTGGTGTTCCTGCCTATTCTTACCTGCTGTTCTTACCTGCTGCTATTATTAGGCATATTGAAAAACTCTGCAGGCAATTTATTTGGGGTTATTCTCAGGGTGAACGAAGGCTTATTTTCTTCAGTTGGGATAAAGTTTGTCGCAGCACAATAGCAGGGGGATTTGATATGAGGGAAATTCTTAGCTGGAATAAAACGTTAATGCTGAAACAATTCTGGAAGCTTACTTGCAACACTGGGTCTGTATGGACTAAATGGATGCATTCTTATATCATCAGGGATGCTGATATTTGGACCATACAACCCCTTGTGACTTCTTCCACTATCTGGAAACGTTTTCTTCAGCTTCATGACCAGCTCATTCAATTTGTGGGAATGCATCAAGCCAAGCTTCTACCTGCCACTGGCCCTTCCCATGTCTGATTAAGGATAATCTATCAAGTTTTAAGAGGTGCCACTCCTAACTTGTACTGGACTAAAGCTCTTCTGGATCCTGTCATTATGCCCAGGCACAAAATGATTGTCCTTCTTGCAATGCAGAACACTCTCTGTACCACTGACAACCTTTGCAAATGAGGTTTTCACATGGTCAGTCGCTGTGTGTTATGCTTTAGGGCTGAAGAGACCACCCAGCATCTCTTCTTTAATTGTGAGTACTTTGCTGGTGTTCTTCAAGCTCTGTTCACTTGGCAAGGGATTACAAGACATCCTTTGAGTCTTAATCATGAGCTTCGAAGACAGGCTCAGGTTACTGGGAAGAATATCCGCAAGAAATGGGCTAAATGTACTCTGAGTGCAGCAGTATACAACTTATGGGCTAAGAGGAATGCACGAATTTTTCAAGATACTTATCCCTCTTCAGATCAACTAATTTATGTAATCAAAAATATAATCCGAATTCGTGTCTTAGCTTATATGAATGGCCTCACTAATGAGGATGTTAGTCTTAGTCTAGTTTCGTAGAGTCGTCTAAAATAGAGGGGTCATGTCCTCTAGTCGGTGCTGCTTTGTAAGTCCTTTTCTTTCTATTAATGAAAGATCTCACTTCTTACAAAAAAAAAAAAATTTTTTTTTTTAATTAAAGTCATCTCTTCTATTACTAATTAAACACTTATTTTTGAAATAGAAACATGTGAGGTCTGTCGATGAAGGCAATGGCGCTAAGGCGGAATGGCAAAAGGCGGTCACGAGGCGGATTATCAAGCTTCTTAATGGACTCAAATAATCAAAGAAAAAACCCGATTGGGTCCCGGCGACTTGGCGGGTGAATCTCAAGGCTAGAGAAGAAAAAGACCCTGAATTTGCCAAAATTTCTAAAATAAACACAGCAAATAGAAAGTCGGGTGCTAAAGATGGGAAAGCATTAGGCACCCATACTCTAGGCCGTAAGAGTTGCTCCGATGCTTTCAAGAAATTGGTAAGTATTGTATTTATTATTTTCACAAATTTGTTAGAATTACTGATTACCGAATATCATCAATTTATGTTTTTATGCTACTTTCAGGGTGAGTCTGCCACACCCTACAATTTGTTTCAAAAGACCAAAAAAAACAAGAAGGGGGAGTGGGTTAATCCTCGAGCTGCTAAGACCGACGTAAGTTAATATTTATTGTATTTCTCTAATTCTTAATGTTAATATTTATTGTACTTTCCTCATTTTTAAATATAACATCTTTTTTTCCTTATTTGTTGTTCTTTTAGGCCATTTATCAGGAAGAGATTAGTCGACCAACGCCCCCCGGAGAGGCTCGAGATGAGTTAAGTTCGTTCTACACCGTTGTCGATGGTTTTGACAATCGTGGAAGATTTTTCGGGAAGGGTGATGTAGCGGCCGAAATGTGGTATGAACGTCCGTGTAACAAAGTGTAGTTACCTCATTTATGCACCTCCCGCAAGCCACCCGGTGATGATTGGGCCGCATGTTTGGTACACGGAACGATTTATGATAATTCGTCAGTTTATCGTTAAGTGATATCTCAAATACTTGTGTCTACCTGTTGGTCGTCATCTACGCGCGGTTACGGTCTTTTTGACAGTAATTAGAGTACATTTGGAGTTCGGGTCAAAAACCATCTTCATTTTCTAATAAACCGTTTAAAATGCCGAGTCGGAATGTTCTGGAATATTCCGGATATTTCTATTCCATAATTTTAATCTTTTAATCTTTTGGCAAAATATATCCCGAAATTATATTTTAAATAATATGGATGGCGAGATCTACCGCAATTCCATAACAAAAACACGAAAATTCTTTCTTCCGCAGGAGGAAACTCCTGGGGAAAGGACGCAGCACCTGCTGCGCCTCTTCCAAGAGCCGCAGTGGCTGGTGCGCCTCTTCCCCAGCTGTTTTCTGCATATTTTCAAATCTTTTCGAGATTTGTTTCCAAAGTTTTACCGTAACCTTAATTCCTCTGTGTGATTAGTATAAATAGAGACTTTCGTTCCTCATATTTCTCACGCGAGTGTCCGCCGTTCTCTTCTCTGTACCGTGCTCTTTGCTTATTGGCATCTACATGCTTGAACTTTCGACCACGTAAACTCGGATCCTTCTGAGTACCAGCCTCGTTTTGCATGACCGACCAATTTGACCAACTCCACTCAATCAACTTAATCAATTTAATTTAGTTCCTCTTACGAGGGCACTTTCATCATATATTCGAGTCGAGCAATCACTAATCGTTAGCTTAGTAAATCTCGTTTCGTCAAACATGTAAGTCTCAGGGTGCAAATCCCATGTTATATTATTGTATAAGTTATTGTAAGGTTTACGTAGAAAGCATGTTTAAAACCGATTTACAAAATCCTTTTATCAAACCTATTTCTACGGATTAACAGAAGACAGAAGTCGAGAAGAAACGCAGCAACTGCTGCGCCTCTTCGAAGAGTTGCAGTATCTGCTGCGCCGCTTCCCGAGGCTGTCGCAGTTCCTGCTTTTCTTCTTCTTCCTCGCCTTTATGTTAATTTATCTTCTCTCGTTTTTCTTTCTTATTTTTCCTCTTTTTATTCGCATATAATAATTATAATCATAACATGTACAATTATCATCTTTAAATCACGACATAAATCCCTTATAATCAATATTTGCCGGTTTTCGTCATTAAAATCAAACCCCCATTTCGGAGATTCGATTCATTAATATCAAATCTCTGGGATTCGACTTTTGTATATTTTCATCAGTTTATCGCGTCTTACATTCATTTTCGTCTTAATAATTTGTCCTAAATTAGTTATAATTAATCTCTTATTAACCTTAAATTAACTCATAATTAGTCTATAATTTGTTCTAATTAATTTAAGTTCGTTCTTTATCGCTTTTATGACCCCTCATATGTAAATAATCTGTTTAATCACTTCTACTTGAGTCGAGTACCAATAATCGATCATTAAATTCACTAATGAACATTAACGATATGCAGTTCCGACTTCACAACCAGAACTTACCTCAGGAACAGACGCAGTGACCACTGCGCCACATCCAAGGGACGCAGCTTTGCTGCGCTTGTTTCTGGGTGATTTCTGTCCCTGAACTTCCATTTCTGCTTTGACCTAGTTTATTAGTTGTACGTATTAATCAACTATTAATCGTAATATCACCACTAATCTGTCTTTTTTCTAACCTTATTTATTTTTCTTTTCTCAAGTTATCTGTTTTAAACGTGTTTTCGACGTAAATCATCAAATCATTGTAATTATTGTAATTTTAATTATCGTATTTCATTTATTATACTCTTTATTATCGTATTGTTTGCTTGTTCTCACATGTAATCAATCTTAAATCCTTACTTCGATCCTATTGTATGTTAAATTACGTGTTCAACGACTTAGTTAATTCTCACTTGCTAGGTTTGAAACATTGTTTATCGCATTTAATACATATAATCGACAACATATCGAGTATAGATGATTTTCCCTAATCATTAGTAGAGGCCGCTATCGAGGCGGACGGGATTAGGTGTTTGATCAAAATAGCTTCCTAATACTTACCCTCACCCCTTACTCCAGATCTCTGTGAACACCCGTGTTCATTGACATCCACGAGAGTCATTCTAGACAAAGAATGCTAAGGGTGACGAGTTCTTAGTGTCTATATCACTACTCTGTGTCTTGACATGACGCGAAGTATTCGAACGGTTTCCAATTTTCCACAATAAATTGGTGGCGACTCCACAAATGCAAACGCTTATTTTCCCAAGTGACCCCGTGGGCCCCCCATGTCCACAGTTTGGCGACTCCGCTGGGGAGTAATACACTTACGTATTGCCAAGGGTGAAACTTGAACAAGGTTAGGGAATAGTTAATATGAGTCAATTGTCGGTTTTCATTACTCGATCTTCTTAGATCGTTTTATTCGGCCTTCCTAGGCCCAACCCAACCCATTCGACCAATCGTCCCGTCTGGACGGTCCAAATTCTTATCTAGGCCTAAGGATGGATAACGATTGACGTCAACCATACCACGATGCTTACTCCTGTTTGTATCAAGGGCGTTCACTACTCGGGAAAATGGACTAGGAACCGGCCTTACTCTTGTTTGGCACGGACCTCTCTACAGACCCGGGTTTGATTGCTCGGTATGGCAACCCACCCTTTAAACCAAAAAACCTTTTAAATGCACTCAACATACCGTTATAATGCATGTTTGAATGCTTGTATCATATGTGATCACCATTTTCTAAACAAAACCATGACGAATTTTGTAAAATCAAAAACCTCTTTCAAAATGTAAATATTTTCGAGGAATGGCCCAAATTAGCGCAAAACGAGTCGAAACTCTGTCCAAATATCGAGTCAAAAGTCGGGGCTCAAAAGGCCATTTCAAAACCTCACTTCGAGTCAACATTCCTACAACTACACTATAGTTGATTAGGACAAACATGTCAAAACTTTATCATTTTCAAACCTCACTTGACACAAGTGGCGCACTCCCACTTCACAATTCGAGACTTTTCTTTGAGTAAGTGTGCTAGAATGGTCGATCATGTTTTGATTCGTCATCGATCTCTTATCCTGTTTCCAAGATGTCTGAAACTAGTAACTCAAGTGTCAATGGACAACCCCAAAATGGCAATGATCAAATCCTAGCTGCGCTCGCTCGTCTCTAAACAAGTCAAGAACAAGCTTATGAACGCCTTAATGCTATTGAAAACCGGATTGTTGTGGTAGAAACTAGGCTACCTCTTGCAGAAGATGAAATTCCTAATGAAGTTGTTAATGAAAACCTTCCAGCCTATGTTGGACAACGAGAAACCAACCCTCCAGTAGGTCTTACTAAAGCTGAAAGGCGACTCCAATACTAGGAGGATCAATTAATGTACCTCAAAGGAGACGATATCTATAGGGAAAACAATCGCAAGTTTGAGGCCGTGAGTGCCAAATTACCAACCAACTTCAACATGACTGATATCCCGAAATTCAAGGGACATGAAAACCCTTTGAACCACATTCGTGCGTTTAAAGACTACATGGATATCAAAGGCATCAAACCCGAGATGATCCTAAGGATCTTTCCTTCATCTCTCGACACCATTCCTAAGCAATGGTTCTATTCCCTAGAGCACAAGAAGATTGCCACTTGGGATGACGCCGCAATCGAGTTCGCTAAGCAATACGCGGATAATGCTGAAATCCAAGTCAATATGCGCACTTTAGAGGTTCTTACCCAAAATGAGAAAGAAGGCTTCACCGACTTCCTAAGTAGGTGGAGGAAGACTAGTACACAACTTGTCGAGCGTCTGGATGAAGCTACCCTTGTGGAAAAGTTCGTGGATAATTTTAAGCCCATTTATGCAAATCACTTGAGATACCAAAACATTAAGACATTCAAAGACTTAACTGTGATAGGAACAAGAATTGAGGATGACATCCGTAAATGACTCTTGTCCAAAACGGTAGGTCGTGGATATCAAGCCTCAACAAGTCGTTCTTATGGCTCTACTAGCAAGACTGATGAGGTTAATCTTCTTGAATCGTCAAAGAAGAATAACCCCCAAAGGAAATTCACAAACATTGGTGACACGTACTCCAATGCTTTGAAGAGGTTAATGAAACAAGGTAAGCTCCAACCCATATGGCCTTCACCTGATCCAGAAAAGAAGTCCAAGTTCTGGGACGAAAATTCATACTGCGAATATCATAGAGGTAAGGGACACGATATAGAGAAATGTTACATGCTAAAGCATGTCTTTCAAGATATGATCGAAGGCGGTCGCCTACCCATACCTCCTGGAAGTACACCTAACAATACTCATAATCTTCTTGGAGTTCCGATGATTACAAATGAATAATCTACCTTCGATTGTTCACACCTCATTTCTCCAGTTGAACATGAGATCCATGCATTAGAAGGTGGAGGGAGTTACTGCACCATTTCTCCTACCATCCACGACTTCATTGCATGGGCAAGGAGTGTGAATAGACAAGTCTCAGAACTAGAAAATGTAGTGGCATCCCTCCACAGTCCAAGCACTACGCCTAAGGAAAGTAAGCCACTAAATCTTTCCCGAAGTTCTACGATGCAAGAAGTGGTAACTGTGGTTGATGGCCTAATTGATCAAATAATCCACTTAGAAGCCGAAATCATCAGGTTGAAGGAGTTTGCTACTATAAACGGAATATGGTCCGATGACGATGAGGATGAATACCTCACGGAGCACTACCTAGTCAAGATTAGTGAGAACATAGTCAAAAATGGTGAAGATCAAGATATAGACCGCCTTACTCGTTCAGGATGTCCGTATCAAAATGTCTCTCAGAATGGCCCCAAAGCTAATGGCCCAGTTACTAACACCAACGTCGTCACACCAAATGATGGCAAAGATACGTCTACTGACCACTTGCTAAAGCAATTACAAAAGACAATGGCTGATCTTTCAGTCTGGCAACTAGTTGCAAGCTCATTCCCTCATCGCAAGCTTTGCTGCAAGCCTTGGCTATATTAAACGTGGCACACAACGCTACACCAGATGACCTAGTCAACTTGGTCTTCCAAGATTCAGCTAAGCTAAGTAACCCAGTTACTTTCTCGGATGAGGATTTGCCACCTTTCGGCGCTAGTCACAACCTGGCCCTATACATTACTGTATTTAAAGAAGAATGTTTCAATGACTTTGGTAGATGATGGCTCTGCGGTCAACGTCATACCATTAAAAACAACATATAATTTGGGCATGAAAGAGTCCAATTGGACCCCTACCAACCAAGGTGTTCGCGCATACGACGGTACTCGACGTAAGGTAGTAGGACTAGTCAATCTCTGTGGGATTTATCTGTATGCATCCCTTTAATTTAAGGATTATAACGAATTATAAAGTGATGATTACGAGTCATAAAACTAAATTTCATAAACAGTACGTAAAGGATTAAGAAATAACCTTCGGTCCTAGCTTTCATGGCCTATGAACAATATCGCAATGATATTCTCCTATCAGTTGCACCCAAGACGATATGAGATATGCCCTTGTTCTTTTGCTAGAATCGATCCCTCAAATTTTCTGTAAAATTAGGGTTTTGTGTTTTGTTGAGATGAGAGGCAAGAATGAGTTGAAAAATTAGGTTCGAAAAATTCCCTTTACTCTTCCTCTTAAACCGTGAATAAAAGAAGATTAGGGTGTATTTTTTCTTCTCCTAATTTTCGGCCCAAATACCGAAATAATAAGGAGTATAATTTCCTTATTTTCGGTTATTCCAAAAATATATAAAATGTGTTAAAAATAAATTGTCATCTAGTCAGGATCGATCCCATAACCTCTTGGTTTGAGTACCCTCACTATTACCACTATGACACATTCATCTTGTTGATTAAATATAACCGATTACATTTAAGTACGAATTAACATAATAATTCGTCCAAGCTAACATTATATACATTAATTAAATATAACTTATTATATTCAATTTTACGAATTGACAGTTAATTCGTCTCAACTAATATTATTTAATCTTCATTAAATAATTGTCTCATCAACACATTGACTAACTGTTTAGTTATATAAGGCATCAATGTGATTACATTTCCATAACCACATCTCTCAGACACATCCTATAGGTGTGACCTTTAGGGACCAGTTGATCACCCCCATCTGTATGATAATAACGTCAAACTTTCTAGCAAGCCAACCGTTATTAGGTAATCGTTAATCAACTGATAAAAATACGAAGTATACCGTTGTGAACCTGTAAGAGATTTACAAATGTTATTACACTAATTTGTGGGGGACACAAGCTCTAACAAACTCCCACTTGTCCTCACAAGTGTATGTGCGATAACCGATTCTCTTATCCTAAAATTTCTCCCACTCAATGTAAAACAATTTGCAAAATCTGTATTCACAAAAGTCGAATTTTATAAGAGGTCAATATCAAGAGTGGTTTCCCCAACTAGAGAGTAACTTAACTGATAAACGAATCAACATTCGAGCATGGCCATGCATTTCAGTTACAACTCCTCGAGTGGCCCTGAGAAATAACTATACCTGATAAGGGTTGGATATTTTCCTCAACTCGAATCCTGCAGATGTAAGCACAGTATGAAATGACCCAGAAAAAATCTACTTAGCCTCCATTTATGGCAGACAGTGAGAAAGAAACCAAAGTCACCCAAAAACTGCCTTAATCTCAAGAGACAGTCGATAGTCAAAAGAATCGACTCTAGGAACACAATGGACGTCCAATCCACGACCCGGCACCGAATGTTTTTAAACATTTAGGACTCCATTACGTTGTCACAAAAATTTGTCCTATGAGGTATCGTTATAATCTCGCATCTATGATCGATCAGTCACTTGCTTGACTTATAGCTCATTGAACCCACCATCAATCGACTGCACAATATAATAGCCAGAGTTATCAGCTCACATGGGCGATTACGGACCAAACAAATATAATGTACTTCAGTTCACTTTGTGGCGTTCAATGTTGTCAGTACAATCCACATGAAAAACAAAATATTATATATATTAAAACGATGAAGATATAAATAGTATATGAAAATGATAATGTATAAAATTTATAATCAAGTACTACAACTCAGGAACACGTTTAATTCCCATGGAAATAACGTGCCCTACATGCTTATCATATTTCAATGGTTCAGTAGTAGAATCTGGTACAACTTCCTGTTTGGAACTATTCCAGCTGACCGCAGCACCATTAAAGGTAACAATGAATCTAGACTGAGATTTCTAATCATCTCGATCCGTTTGGAAGCTAGCATCTGCGTAACCGATTGCGCATAGCTTAGTATCTCCTCCATAAGTCAATACCCAATCCTTAGTCCTCCGTAGGTACACGGATTCTTTTGGCACCGACTCGTCATACTCAATGCATATGCCACGTCTGGACGTGTGCATATCATGGCATACATGATTGATCATATTGCAGATGCATAAGGAACACGACTCATGCGCTCAATCCCTTCAGGCGTCGTGGGTGACTGAGAGTTACTCAACTGCGTCCCAGACGTCATTGGAAGGTTCCCCTTCTTGGAGTTGGTCATGCTGAACTTCTCAAGAGTCTTATCCAAATAAGACTCCTGACTAAGTGATAACGTCCGTCATGATCTATCTCGGTATATACGGATTCCAAAAATGCGTTGTGCCTCACCCAGATCTTTCATCTGGAAATGGTTCTTCAACCATTCTTTAACCGAAGATAGGAGAGGAATGTCATTCCCAATCAGGAGTATGTCATCAACATACAATATCAAGAATACAATCTTGCTCCCACTCGACTTGATATATAAGCATGGTTCTTCGATCGATCGAGTGAAACCATACTCTTTTATCACCTGGTCGAAACGATGAGTCCAACTCCGAGAAGCTTGCTTAAGTCCATAAATGGAACGTGATGCGTGTCTTTTATATGATGTTTTACATCCTATTTTCCACGCATTTCAGAGCTCATTTATGTAGTTTAAGCTACCATTTCCCCCATTTCCGTCTACTTTCGTGTTTTTGTACATTATTGTAGAAATGTGAAGAATCCAGCGGAAATCAAGCTAAATCCGTCCCCGAGTATCCTGCATTGCATTTTGACGTGAAGCATTCGCTTAAGGAACGAGCTTGGTGCGCATTTCAAGGCCCAAAAGACAAATACACGAGAAATTGGAAGTCAAGTGTCAGCTACTTCAGTCGATCGACCACTGACTTCAGTCGATCGACCAACTTGCGGGTTCCAGAAGCTACTGTACACTTCTACTCAGTGATCGACCGCCACTCTTAGTCGATCGACCAAGCTGCTATCCCAGACGAGAATTAAAAGACCGAGGAAACTCAAGCCCATTGTGTGTAGGTTTTGATAATAAGTGTTACGTATATTTTCTATATAACGTAACCTAGAACATCAGATTATTCATTCAGTTTTTACAAGTTCTTTAGCCAGTTTTCCAACATTCAATAATTAGGGTTTTTAAATACTATTTCGTACAATTACTCTCGCATTCGGTTTCTGGATCTCTTGCTGCAATTCCAATCGGTATTCTTCTGCTAATAATTCAGTTTGCTTTATTATTGCTTTGTAGGATAGAATTGCTAGTTAGTTTCCCTAGACCGATTCATCGTTTATGTTAATTGTTTGTTCTATTATTTCAAGCATGAATTCTTCTGTCTATTTTATTGGTTTTATTGTTGTTATCACCCTTAGTATTAGTAGCTAAATAGTTTGTGCTAGGATGTAGGGGAATTATAGTGTAGGCGGCAATATAATGAACACGGCCTGATTCGCGTGTTGGTCGATCGACCGACATACCTGGTCGATCGACTGACCTCGTGAGGTTTTCCCTCGTTTTAATTTATTTAAATGTTGTGTTTGACGAATCGAATGCATGCGACTAGTTGAATACCTAATATTTGACTGACCCATTAGATCGAAAGATAGGGACAGTTATTAGATCACCAATTAAGATGACTAAACTATGCTGAGATCGAAAGATAGGTAAAGTTTAGACCGTTAGTCACTTTTCAGGACAAAAGTTAGTATTAGTGATATTAGAGACTTATAGCGTGATCGAAAGATGCTATTTGTTAAGAGTGGACCGAGAGGACCTCTTTATTTCCCGCCTCATGTGTTTGATTTAGACCTGTTTAGTATGCTGCCGCCGAAACTATAACGAACCTACCATCCTAGTACCCCTTCTTTTATCTGTTTTAACTGTTTATTTAGTTTATTGTCTTTATTTGCTATTAGTATTGTGGGAAATAGATCTGTATACTTCCCTTAAACTTGAAGGATTATAACGATTTAATAAAGATGATCAATGGTCATAAAATAAAATACATAAACAAAAGTAAAGGATTAAGAAATAACCTTTGGTCCTAGCAAATATGGCCTAAGAACAATATCAAAATTGATATTCGCCTATAAGTTGCACCCAAGACGATCTGAGATATGCCCTTTGATTATGCTAGAAATCAATCTAAAATTTTCTGTAAAATTTAATTGTCTTTGTGTTCTTGTGATGAGAAAGAGGAGGCAAGGTCAAGAAAAAGCATTAGGGTAGAAATCATTCTCTACCTTTCTTTTTATACAGACCGAAATTTGGAGTCAATTAGGAAAAGAAAAACTTCCCTAATTTCGACCAAGTGAACCGAAATAAGGAGTAATTTTCTCCTTATTTTGGTCTTTCCAAAAATATATAAAGTGTGTTAAATTGTCATCTAGTGAGGATCGAACCCATGACCTCTTGGCTTGTGTACCCTCACTATTACCACTATGACACATTCAACTTGTTGATATTAAATACAACTGATTATATTTAACTACGAATTAACAGATTAATTCGTCCAAACTAACCTTATATATATTTAATTAAAATATAACTTATTATATTTAATTTACGAATTGACAGTTAATTTACGAATTGACAGTTAGTCATTTTGGGCATCAATGTAATTATATTTCTATAACCACATTTCTCAAACACGTCCTATATGTGTGACCTTTAGGGACCAGTTGATCACCGCCATCTGTATGATAATAACGTCAAACTTTCTAGCAAGCCAATCGTTATTAGGTAAACGTTAATCAACTGATTAAATATACGAAGTATACCCTTGTGAACCTGTAAGAGATTTACAAATGTTATCACACTAATTTGTGGAGGACACCAGCTCCAACAAACTCCCACTTGTCCTCACAAGTGTATGTGCGATAACCGATTCTCATATCCTATAAAATTTCTCCCACTCAATGTAAAACAATTTGCAAATCCGAATTCACAAAGGTCATATTTTACAAGCGATCAGTATCAAGAGTGGTTTTCCCGACTAGAGTGTAACTTAACTGATAAACGAATCAACATTCGAGCATGGCCATGCATTTCAGTTACAACTCCTCGAGTGGCCCTGAGAAATAACTATACCTGATAAAGGTTGGATATTTTCCTCAACTCAAATCTTGCAGATGTAAGCACAGTATGAAATGACCTAGAAAAAATCTACTTAGCCCCAGTTACGGTAGACCGTGAGAAAGAAACCAAAGTCACCCAAAAACTGCCTTAATCTCAAGAGACAGTTAATAGTCAAAAGAATCGACTCTAGGTACACAATGGATGTCCTATCCACGACCTGGCAAATGTTATAAAACATTTAGGACTCCATTACGTTGTCACAAAAAGTTGTCCTACGAGGTATCGTCATAATCTCGTATCTGTGATCGATTAGTCAACCGTTTAACTTATGGCTCGTTGAACCCACCATCAATAGACTGCACAATATAATAGCCGGAGTTATCAGCTCACATTGGCGATTACGAACCAAAACAAATATAATGTAATTCAGTTCACTTTGTGGCGTTCAATGTTGTCAGTACAATCCATATGAAAAACAAAATATTATATATATATAAAACGATGAAGTTATAAATAGTATATGAAAAAGATAATATATCAAATCCATAATCAAGTACTACAACTCAGGAACATGTTTAATTCCCATGGAGTTAACATGCCCTACATGCTTATCATAATTCAACGGTTTGGTGAGAGGATCCGCGATGTTATCATCCGTCGCAATATTGTCAATCACTATCTCTTCTTGCTCCACGTAATCATGAATCAGGTGAGCCTTCCGAAGTACATGTCTAGATTTGTTGCTAGACTTTGGCTCCTTAGCCTGGAAGATGGCACCTCTATTGTCACAATAGATGGTGATCGGGTCATTCGAACTAGGAACTACCGAAAGCCCTTGTAAGAATTGACGCATCCATATCGCTTCCTTTGCTGCCTCCGAAGCGGCATAGTACTCGGATTCAGTAGTAGAATCTGCTACAACACTCTGTTTGGAACTCTTCCAGCTGACCGCAGCACCATTAAGAGTTAAGACGAACCCGGACTGAGATTTTGACTCATCTCGATCCGTTTGGAAGCTAGCATCTGCGTAACCGGTTGCGCATAGCTTAGTATCGCCTCCATAAGTCAATACCCAATCCTTAGTCCTCCGTAGGTACTTGAGGATATTTTTGACTGCTATCCAGTGTGTTTCACCTAGAGTCTTTTGGTACCGATTCGTCATACTCAGTGCATATGCCACGTCTGGACGTGTGCATATCATGGCATACATGATCGATCCTATTGCAGATGCATAAGGAACACGACTCATGCGCTCTATCCCTTCAGGCATCGTGGGTGACTGAGACTTGCTCAACTGCATCCCAGTCGTCATAGGAAGGTTCCCCTTCTTGGAGTTGGTCATGCTGAACCTCTCAAGAACCTTATCCAAATAAGACTCCTGGCTAAGTGATAACGTCCGTCGTGATCTATCTCGGTAAATACGGATTCCCAAAATACGTTGTGCCTCACCCAGATCTTTCATCTGGAAATGGTTTTCAACCATTCTTTAACCGAAGATAGGAGAGGAATGTCATTCCCAATCAAGAGTATGTCATCGACATACAATATTAAGAACAGAATCTTGCTCCCACTCGACTTGATATATAATCATGGTTCCTCGACCGATCGAGTGAAGCTATACTCTTTTATCACTTGGTCGAAACGATGATTCCAACTCCGAGAAGCTTGCTTAAGTCCATAAATGGAACGCTTAAGCTTGCATACTTTCTTAGGATGTTTAGGATATATGAAACCTTCGGGTTGCACCATGTACAACTCTTCCTCCAAATAACCGTTTAAGAAGGCGATTTTTACATCCATTTGCCAAATCTCATAATCATGAAATGCGGCAATCGCTAAGATTATCCGAATGGAACGTAGCATCACTACAGGTGCAAAAATCTCATCATAATGCAATCCTTGCACTTAAGTGAAACCTTTTGCCACAAGTCGTGCCTTATAGATATCTGGTTGCGCGTCTACAGAATGCTTTATTTTGTAAAGCCATTTGCACTGTAGAGGTTTTACCTTATTAGGTAAATCAACTACATCCCATACGTTATTCTCATTCATGGAGTCCATCTCGGATTGCATGGCTTCAAGCCATATCTTTGAGTCGGAACTGGCCATAGCACCTTTTTAGGTTGCGGGTTCATTACTTTCTAGAAGTAAAACGTCATTCTCCTCGACCATACCAATGTATCTGTCCGGAGGATGAGAGTCTCTACCCGACCTCCTAGGTTCCTCAGGAATATTAACCGTATCATCAGTTGGAGGTACAGCTTCCTCCATCAGTTCCTCGGTTGTTGGTTCTGGAATCTCCGACAGCTCGAAGGTTCTATTACTCGACTTGTTTTCGAGAAATTCTTTCTCTAAGAACGTCGCACTAGCCACAACAAAAACTCGATGTACGGTAGGCGAGTAAAAGTAATGACCAAATGTTCCTTTTGGATAACCTATAAAGTATGTCTTGACCGATCGAGGGCCGAGCTTATCCTCGTGTCTCCACTTGACATAAGCCTCGCAGCCCCAAACCCGAATAAAGGACAAGTTGGGTACTGTTCCCTTCCACATTTCATATGGAGTCTTGTCGACAGCTTTAGACGGACTTCGGTTAAGTATAAGAGCAGCTGCCAAAAGAGCATAACCCCATAATGAATCAGGCACTACGGTGTGACTCATCATGGATCGAACCATATCAAGTAAGGTTCGATTTCTCCGTTCGGACACACCATTCAATTGAGGTGTTCCAGGTGGAGTTAACTGCAAAACGATGCCACAGTCTTTCAGGTGTTGATCAAACTCATTTGAAAGATATTCGCCACCCCGATCTGAACGAAGTGCTTTAATCTTTCTACCCAGTTGGTTATGTACCCTATTTTGGTATTCCTTGAATTTCTCAAAGAACTCACTTTTATGCTTCATTAAGTAGACATATCCATATCTACTCAAATCGTCCGTGAAAGTGATAAAATATCTATAGCCATCTCTAGCGGTAATTGACATAGGTCCACATACGTCCGTATGTATGAGTCCTCATAGGTCACTAGCGCGCATTCCAACACCTTTGAAGGAAATTCGAGTCATCTTGCCAATGAGACATGATTCACACGTGCCATATGCAGAAAATCCGAATGAGGGAATAGTCCCATTATCGACGAGTTTCTTTACGCGTTTCTCATTTATGTGTCCCATTCGACAATGCCATAGATAGGTTTGATCTTTGTCACCAACCTTTAATTTCTTATTATTCATGTGTAATACTTCCGTGGTTTGATCTAAGATATAAATTCCATTCATGGAAACTGCTTTGCCATAAATCATTTCATTAAAAGAGAAAATACAACTATTATCCTTTATTGAAAATGTAAAACCGTCTTTAGCTTGTACGGAAATAGAAATAATGTTCTTAGATAAACTGGGTACATAGTAACAGTTATTTAAAGATAACTCAAAACCACTAGGGAGTTGGATTACATATGTTCCCTTCGAGGCAGCAGCTACACGTGCTCCATTCCCGACGCGCAGGTCCACATCACCTTTTTCGAGAGGTATGATGTTCTTTAGGCCCTGCAAATGATTACACAGATGAGAACCACAACCAATATCTAGTACCCAAGTTACGAAACTTGCATGGTTAATCTCAATCATATGAATATAAGATGACATACCAACAGGAACGACGCGGCCTGCCTTGATGTCCTCACGGTAGACGGGACAGTTCCTCCTCCAATGTCCAGTCTTGTGACAATGGTGGCACTCTATGTCACCGCCCTTGCTCTTTGTCTTGCCCTGTGAGCCACTAGTCTCACCAGGCGCACTCTTACCGTTTCCTGGCTTCTTAAACTTTGGCTTACCTACAGCTAGGTCGCCATGAAACTTGCCCTTACCTTTACTCTTGTTGTGAATCGTGAGAACATCCTGCTTCATGCTCCCACTCAATTTCATATCCTTCTCGGTCTGTACGAGAAGGGAGTGTAGCTCATGAGGACCCTTTTTCAAGTCATTCAAGTAGTAGTTCGCCCTGAAAAGGGCAAAACCATCGTGAAGAGAATGAAGCATTCGGTCAATGACAATGCTCTCACTGATTCTACAATTCAGTGACTCCAGTTTCTCGACATTCTCAATCATGTGAAGAATGTGTGGGCTAACCGGTTGGCCCTTCCGAGTTTCGCATCAAAGAAACGACAGGTATGCTCATATGTAACGATTCTCGGTGCCTTTGAGAACTCGTTAGTGAGCGTGGTGAAAATCTTGTTTGCACCTTGGGCAATGAAGCGTCTCTGCAAATTGGTTTCCATTGCAAAGATGAGTACGTTCTTTATCGCACCCGCTTCCATAACGAAATCACTATAAGCGAGTGACTCGTTGATTCCTGCATTTGGGCCTGGTTGACCGGTATTGGCTCGATTAAATACCCGAGCTTACCGTCGGCGAGTGGCGACATTCCGTAGTGCCGCCTCCCAGTCCGCAAAATTGGACCCATCATTCTCCAGTCGAGTAGACTGATTCATTTGGCCCATGAACATTTTAAGCCAGGACGAACGATCTAGTGTGGCACTAGGCATTGGGATTGGGTTATTTCCAGCCATTTGTTGTAACAGTATTATTGATAATAAGCGTGTTCTACACTGCGAAAGAAGAATAAAATAATAAGCATGCATCGTTTTTATTTTAAGTCTAATGAACTAATGTCATAACGCGAAGACTCAAAAACATTTATACAATTGACCTACCTCAAACATTATATAATTGACCCCAAGACTCAATTCTCTGTAAATTGATAAGCTAACCTGTTAGCTAATTCTACCGTTAGAATTCCTGGTCGATAAATTTCTGTAAATTCTATCTTTAGTCCATCATAATCACGAGAAACTCTTCGGACTATGATGTTGAGGTAAACTAAGTCAACACAACTACTTACCCAACGTAGAAGGGGTCATATTAGGCCTACCGACGAAGAAGGGACTCATAGATGTTTGCCCTTATAAAGACTAATCTCAATTTCCGTTTTAGAGGAAGATCCCATCAACTATTTTTAATTCATTTTAAGTGAACTACAATCTAGCATGCGAGAATGATTTAAACTAAAGTGATGGCCTACAGACTGTGACATCTGCATGTCCATGAAAACTAACATCCAACTATATGAGTTAATTTTCATGCATTTTAGTAGTAGGTGGTTTGGTTTTAGGCGGAATATGATGCAATTACTAGCATGTGAATGAAAAGCAATAAAATGAAAAACGTAAAAAAAACAGTAAACGTCCTAGTGTGGCCTATCCTATCAAAATGAACAATAAATACAAGTTTGGAATTCATCCTTGGACCCGAGAAGCTTGTCTTGATGTTCCATCTTGATCCATGTAGCGGGAGTGAGCTTGAATCTTCATCTTTAGTCTTCTTTAAAATTACAATAAATAAAATTACATAATTGACCTATTAATTACATTCTAATTTCAAAAACCCAAAACTAAAATAAAGGAGATTCGAGATCTCATAATTACATAAGAAATTATGTTTCCATCATTACGAAAACATAATTTGACTAAGGCCACACTAAGTATTACAAATTACAACCGATTGCAAAAATTAAATACGTAAATAAAATTCATTCATTCGATTCATTCAACAAAATTAAAAGCATCAACTAAAAAAAATTAAACATACATAATACAATACATTAATTATGTTGATTAATTTATCCAAACCACCTATTTAAATTAAATTAAGTGACAATTCCGCAATTTAATCACATTAATTTCATACTTAATCCATATTAAACTTGTAATATGAATTCTATCCGTCAAAATTTTAAACTGCTTTAAAATAACTCGGTATCATTAAATTTTGAACCGATTCACAATAACTAATTGGCCAAAATAAAAAACAAAATTCCCCTTTTTTTTATTTTGTCTCGGCAAAAAAATAAAACAAAAAAAATTTTTATTTTTTATTTTATTTTTATATCACGGCCGAAATAAAAAAACAGCCAATTACCTTTTGTTTTCTTTCTTTTCGGCAATTAGGAAACCCAAAATTTTTTTCCATAAATATTCTTTCCGCAATATGGCAAAAAAACAAGAAAACAAAACTTTCCTTTTATTTTTTCTTTCTCATTCTCGGTTTACCAAAAACAAAAACAAAAAAAATTTTTTTCCTCGGCAAACCCTAAAATCGTTCCCTTTTTTTTTTGTCTTCTTTTGCGGCAATATGCCCTAAAACAAGATTTGATGACTAAATTGTTTACCTTTGCTATTAGAACATGATTAGCATATGAAACAATAAACATGATTAATTCATATGCCAAAAACTATATAGCAAAAACAATCTTTTTATCATAAACATGACTATTCCATTTAATTTTAACTTAATCTGCATTAAATCAAAAACTACCAATTCTTCATATGATAATTTTAACTGACTATAAACTATAATATGAAAAATAAAATGGAAAAATATCATCAAATTAAAAAGAAAAAACGGCACAAAAAACGGCACAAAAAAAATTTTCGAACCACAAAAAAAATTCGAAACCCTAATTTTTTTTTTGTCTCGAAAATCCTATTGTTCACATACAAATTTTATGAAAACCATCAAAATTAAAATCGTAGCCTATTGTTCTGATACCACTTGTGGGAAATAGATCTGTATACTTCCCTTAAACTTGAAGGATTATAACGATTTAATAAAGATGATCAATGGTCATAAAATAAAATACATAAACAAAAGTAAAGGATTCAGAAATAACCTTTGGTCCTAGCAAATATGGCCTAAGAATAATATCAAAATTGATATTCGCCTATTAGTTGCACCCAAGACGATCTGAGATATGCCCTTTGATTATGCTAGAAATCAATCTAAAATTTTCTGTAAAATTTAATTGTCTTTGTGTTCTTGTGATGAGAAAGAGGAGGCAAGGTCAAGAAAAACCATTAGGGTAGAAATCATTCTCTACCTTTCTTTTTATACAGACCGAAACTTGGAGTCAATTAGGAAAAGAAAAACTTCCCTAATTTCAGCCAAGTGATCTAGTGAGGATCGAACCCATGACCTCTTGGCTTGTGTACCCTCACTATTACCACTATGACACATTCAACTTGTTGATATTAAATACAACTAATTATATTTAACTACGAATTAACAGATTAATTCGTCCAAACTTACCTTATATATATTTAATTTAAATATAACTTATTATATTTAATTTACGAATTGACAGTTAATTCGTCTCACCTTAATATTATTTAATTTTCATTAAATAATTATCTCATCAACACATTGACTAACTTTTTAGTCATTTTGGGCATCAATGTAATTATATTTCTATAACCACATTTCTCAAACACGTCCTATAGGTGTGACCTTTAGGGACCAGTTGATCACCGCCATCTGTATGATAATAACGTCAAACTTTTTAGCAAGCCAACCGTTATTAGGTAAACGTTAATCAACTGATTAAATATACGAAATATACCCTTGTGAACCTGTAAGAGATTTACAAATGTTATCACACTAATTTGTGGAGGACACCAGCTCCAACAAGTATAGACCAAATCAAATCAACCCCCACTTCCGTTACCTTAGACTAAATTAGACAATTAGAAATTACATTCGCCTCCTTGTGGTTCGACCCTGTTACCACTAGCGTAGGTTAGTTTTAATAGGAAATTATAAATCTTATTTTTGGTACTCACAACGACGGGTATCAAATTTTGGCGCCGTTGCCGGGGAGGCAATTGTTCTAATTTTTAGTTGTTTTTATTTAGACTTTCTTTAGTTTAAGGGACTTCTGTTCCTTAAACTTTTCGTATATTCTTTTTGTAGTTTCTTCTTATGCGCAGGTCACAGGGTGGTGAACTAGTACCATTCAATCCTGAGATCGAGATATCCTTGCGCGAGTTGAGACGATCACAAAAGGGTATTACCGACAGAGGAAGAGCTGAGTACTCTGTCAAGCTACTACGAGAACGCTATGTTCGACGAAGATCCACCTACATCTTCTGATTCAATTTCTTCCGCTGAGACAGTCACTTCTCCGGAAATTCCAGTCATGGCTGAAGAAGCAACCATTGTCAGTCACTCAGAGCCGATAACTGCGAATCTCTACAAAGGATTCGAACTACCTGGGGAGGCGAGGAAATTCGAGCCGAAGCCTTCCTATACTAACCTGGTTGAGAGAAACCAGTTCGGGGGAGCTGCAAATGAAGATGCAGCCAAGCATATTGAGATTTTTATTGACTATTGCTGCTCTATACCCCCGCCGACCAGTGTGACCCAAGACCAGATCAAGGAGACCATGTTCATTTTCTCTCTTCGTGATGCTGCAAGAGAGTGGTATAGAGATCTGGACCGAGCCGCTCATGGGATCACCGACTGGAATTCTTTGGCCTTGGCATTCTACAAAAAGTACTTCTCTGCCTCGAAGACGAATGCCATTAGAGCTTAGATCACGATCTTTAAACAGGGGCCTGATGAGAACTTTCATGAAGCATGGGTCCGTTTCAAGAAACTGGTACGAACCATACCGCACCATGGGTTCGAAAAATGGAGTCTTTGCAACCAGTTCTATAATGGGCTCTATGACGATCAGAGGGCTATTTTGGATCTTTGCGACCAATGGCCGATTTGCTGAGAACATGGGAGAGACTAAGGGGTGGAAGATCATTGATGATTTGGCCACTCATAAGGCTGAATATGGGAATTCGAGAGGAAACCAGAGGAGAGCTGCTGAATCTTCCTCTGTTGCTGCACTAGAAGCTCTCACTGCAAGGTTTGACAAATATGAGTTGGGAGGAGCTTCTAAAGGAGGGATGTACCATGTTAACGCTGTTTCAGATGGTCCTTTCGTCTGTAGAAGATGTGGAGCTGAGGGGCATGTCTCAGAGAATTGTTCTGTCCCCTTCGAGTCTTGCGCTGCCTTTCAACATTATAGGCAGACAAACACGTACTATGAGCCGAATGTCCACCCCAACTTGAGGTGGAGTAGCCAGAATGTCCTGAATCCGACTCAACCTCCACAACAAAGAGCGCGCAAAGCTTATGTGCCCCCTCACAAACAACCATATCAAAAACCTCCCTATCGCGCAAAGCGGAAAGAACAATCCCAAAATTCCGAGTTCACCGAGTTGAAGAACTTATTGCTGAAGGAGTCCCAAGCTAGAGAGGTCGGGATGAAGATGCTAGAGAGCCAAATTGCTCAATTGGCTAGCAAGACTACCACTCGAGCTCCGGGACACTTACCGACTCAAACCGACCAAAAGGAGACCCTTAATGCCATAACTTTGAGGAGTGGGTCATCCTAGAGGGGCCTGCTATGGTCGAGGATGATGCTGCAAAAGATGAGGCAAAACCGAGTTAAAACAAAGCTGGAACGAGCAAAGGAAAGAAAAAAGCGTCTACCAGGTATATCAGTCGATCGACTGATATACCCGGTCGATCGACTGAAGTGCGAGTTACAGAAGCTTCTGGTCCTGTTCAACTCAGTCGATCGACTGACATCACTGGTCGATCGACTGAGATCGCTGCTGATAGTGAGATTTTTCGTCCTCCGATGCCCGACAACTTGAGGGATCATTTGTTTCGGGGTACGACAGTCCCGCAAAATATTGGGGAAAGACCCGAGTGCTGATGGGTCAGTCCCGGCTCCGAAGTAGGACCCAATGTGGATCAATGGTTCACATTTGAGACGGTCTGAAGAGGGTTCAAGCTTCAACAAGGAGAAAGTAGTGGACTTCCAGCTTAAGTCCACGGATACCGGCATGCGCGATTTAGAGGAGAGGGCTAAGCTACTTCTTACAGCCCCATATCCGGAAAGACTAGTGCCGACGAAGGAACAGGTATCTTTCAATAAATTTGAAAAAGTTATTCGTAGCTTGAATATACAAGTGACTTTCCTTGAGTTAGTTAATCAAGTGCCTGCCTATACTAAATTCATGAAACAACTCTTGTCTAAGAAAAAGTCACTTGAAAACGTGCATACTGTCGCATTAACCAAAGAGTCATGCTCTTATTTGTCTCACACAACACCTCACAAGCTAGAAGACTCGGGTAGTTTTTCTGTTCCTTGCAATATAGGTACCTTCTCTATTGAGAAGGCATTATGTGACTTAGGAGCTAGTATAAGTGTAATGCCCCTGAGTCTAGCTAGGAAGCTCGAATTGAGTAGGTTCGCAGTGACAGATATGACAGTACAGATGGCTGACCGATCTGCGGTTCAGCCAATAGGAGTCTTAGAGGACATCCCTGTCCAAATAGGGAAGTTCTTCTTCCCCGTCGACTTCGTGGTACTTGACATGCCTGAGGATGCCCATATTCCCATTATTTTGGGTAGGCCATTTCTGCACACTGCTGGTGCAGTCATAGATGTTGGTTCGGGTACCTTGACTTTTAAAGTAGGGAAGCATTCCATTGTTTTTGCCCAACCTGCTAAGAAGAAAGACCCCATGTGGCCTGTGACTTGCAACAAGGTTTCTGAAAAGAAATCTTATTTTATACTTCCTGATATGCCTATCTCTAGTCCCATTCCTGTCATAACCCCTCCGCCCCATATTGGGAGCCAATTGGAGGAAGATTTGTCTATTTTTGATATTGCAGGAGCTGGTTTGGGGAAGGAAGAACTGCAAGTTACTCCAGCTGCAAAGAAGCCAATCATCTCACGAGGCGGTCTTGGCTGCCTCAACTATGGCACTGATGAGGAAGTTGATGGCGAGCCGGTCAAGGCAAGGGAGTCCGACTTGGACTTTGATGAGCAAGAAGAGGTCATTGACTGGGAAGATGATGAAAGTGTTGATCCGTTGAGCCATATGAACGTGGAAGCTAAGAAGGGTGCAGCTGATAAGATAAGCACCGTTGAGGCTACCTCTAGTAGCCAGAAGCCGACGACGTGGGCCATTCTGTGGCCGTTCTTGATCAACTACTAGTTGGTCACATGTTTTACAAACATTTTATTTGCTTTTGTTAGACACTTTTTATTGCTTTTGCGTGAATGAAACTTCGCATTTTATTTTGCTTGCTTAGTATTTTATACGCTTTAGACTTTATTTTGAGTTTTGCGCAATTTTGGGCGCGTATTATAGTGCCTTTGCAGGTTTTTAGACCTCATTAGCTCAAGTAATTGAGCAAATACGAAGAAATCAAGTACAAAGAAGATATTTTCGATCGATCGATCGGCTATATAGTCGATCGACGGTCTCGCAGCTTTCCGAGCTATCTTTTCCTTTCACCTCAGTCGATCGACTGAGTGATGTGGTCGATCGACCGACCTGCACTGCTGTACCTGTTTACGACCTCTCTCCTACTACGTTTGGTCGATTTGCGGAACTAAGGGAGTTTTCTACTCCACTTTATCTTCCGTCAATATTTATTTCTTCTATTTTTCTCAATTTTGCACATAATACCGCTTCATCATTGCTTTCTCGATTTTATACATGGTACTTTGTTTGTCTTTTCAGGTACTTATTAGTAGCATCACTGCCATCAAACCTCCTAGCTTACGCTGGTTTGGGGAGGTTTCCTTTGCTGCGCTTAAAGTCTTGTGAGTTTCTAAGTCTTTACTTCATGTTTTATTTGTTTAAATTTCTCGCAAATTCCCGTTTCTCTTTTCTTCATTACATGATTTTGCACAATGGGGACATTGTGCGATTTGGTTTGGGGAAGGGTTTTGCGTCGCATATTATTTGCTTGCATTCACGTTTACATTCTGTTTTGCATTGTTTATTTCATTTTATATATGTATAACAAATATTCAAAATATCAAAAAAAATTCAAAAATTTATAAAATTTCAAAAAATTGCACGTTTATTTTAGCATATAGGTCGAGTCGGAACGGTAGTATTTCAATGATGACATTGCATTTGCACCTGTTTTTGCCTAAGCCTTGCTTGATTGACATGTTATTAGTAGAATCATATAAGTGCATATCTACGAGTTTTCGTTAATTATTTGCTGAGCTTGAGACTTGAATTAGATTTTTGGCAAGCTACATCATATTTCTGAGATTTAGAGCCTATAACTGGTGACATCTATGACCGGTTTATTTAGGAATGTGAGTAGTACTCCTTATGAGACATGTCATATCAATTTGTATAAATATGAACTTAATCTGCTTAATACCTGTATGCATTCTGTTTGTGGTCTGTCGACACATATGGTAGAGGTTTCCCTTTATTCATTTTACCCATGAACTCCACACTGCCAAAAATATACTTTTTGTCCTATTTACTACATCCTACATTTAGCCTGTCCTTTGTCAAGCTAGTAGCACATGTTCTTGGGATTGTTACTTAGTTTTTGGTAGCATTTGCTCTTATTTGAGATTTTTTTGGGAAGATGAAATGAAGGAGGAAAGAAGTTGAAAAGAAAAGAAAAAGAAAGAAAAAGAAAGAAATGATTCGAAAAATGGAAAAAAGAGTTATGCACTGTTCAAAGCCGTCGATCGACTGCCCATTATGGTCGATCGACTGGAGTTCGAAAGAAAAAGAAAGATTCAATTCGCATAATTAAAGCCTTTATCTTATGGCAATTTTTGCTCCCATGTATTATTTATATCTTAAGGGGAGTTAGTTGATTACTTTTATACCTGGAGATTGTGAGATTTGTGCTTGTTATAGCACCGTTTCATTTGATTTTGAGCAAGAAGTTGGATGTTGCCATATGGTTCCGTTTGGGTACTAGCTTGATCACCTGTACCTCCACTTTTCCATATATGTTTTGCCTCTTCTTACCCATACCTCACATATCCCATATATACCTCGGCATGTGTCATGGTCTTTTGTTGGTGGAATGCATATGTACGGTTGTAGAGATTGTTTTCATATTATACTGCAAGCATGTTCTCATAGGTTGTAGTTACGTGAGTGTCACTACAAAATGAATTCTTTCTATCCTCTTATATATTCACCTGTGCTTATGAGAGATTTGAGCGGCCCGTGAGAGTCCGATTTGATAAGTCTCTATGGTTGACGGTTCAGCAGTTTTTAACGACCTTATAACTCGTTTGCATGATTCACATTACTAATTGATTGTTAGTTATTGCATTAAATTTGTTTAGGCTTTACATGTTGTAATTCGCTCTGAGATTGAACTCGTTCCATTAGGTCATTAGATCGAGTCTAGTTCTTGCTTGAGGACAAGCAAGGGTTTGGTTTGGGGAAGTTTGATGCGTGTCTTTTATATGATGTTTCACATCCTATTTTCCACGCATTTCAGAGCTCATTTGTGTAGTTTAAGCTACCATTTCCCCCATTTCCGTCTACTTTCGTGTTTTTGTACATTATTGCAGAAATGTGAAGAATCCAGCGGAAATCGAGCTAAATCTGTCCCCGAGTATCCTGCATTGCATTTTGACGTGAAGCATTCGCTTAAGGAACGAGCTTGGTCAGCTACTTCAGTCGTTCGACCACTGACTTCAGTCGATCGACCAACGTGCGGGTTCCAGAAGCTACTGTACACTGCTACCTCGTCGATCGATCGCCACTCTTAGTCGATCGACCAAGCCGCTATCCCAGACGAGAATTAAAAGACCGAGGAAACTCAAGCCCATCGTGTTTAGGTTTTGATAATAAGTGTTACGTATATTTTCTATATAACGTAACCTAGAACATCAGATTATTCATTCAGTTTTTACTAGTTCTTTAGCCAGTTTTCCAACATTCAATAATTAGGGTTTTTAAATACTATTTCGTACAATTACTCTCGCATTCGGTTTCTGGATCTCTTGTTGCAATTCCAATCGGTATTCTTCTGCTAATAATTCAGTTTGCTTTATTATTGCTTTGTAGGATAGAATTGCTAGTTAGTTTCCCAAGACTGATTCATCGTTTATGTTAATTGTTCGTTCTATTATTTCAAGCATGAATTCTTTTGTCTATTTTATTGGTTTTATTGTTGTTATCACCCTTAGTATGAGTAGCTAAATAGTTTGTGCTAGGATGTAGTGGAATTATAGTGTAGGCGGCAATATAATGAACACGGCCTGATTCGCGTGTTGGTCGATCGACCGACATACCTGGTCGATCGACTAACCTCGTGAGGTTTTCCCTCGTTTTAATTGATTTAAATGTTGTGTTTGACGAATCGAATGCATGCGACTCGTTGAATACCTAATATTTGACTGACCCATTAGATCGAAAGATAGGGACAGTTATTAGATCACCAATTAAGATGACTAAACTATGCTGAGATCGAAAGATAGGTAAAGTTTAGTCCGTTAGTCACTTTTCAGGACGAAAGTTAGTATTAGTGATATTAGGGACTTATAGCGAGATCGAAAGATGCTATTTGTTAAGAGTGGACCGAGAGGACCTCTTTATTTCCCGCCTCATGTGTTTGATTTAGACCTGTTTAGTATGCTGCTGCTGAAACTATAACGAACTGACCATCCTAGTACCCCTTCTTTTATCTGTTTTAATTGTTTATTTAGTTTATTGTCTTTATTTGCTATTAGTATAGACCAAATCAAATCAACCCCCACTTCCGTTACCTTAGACTAAATTAGACAATTAGAAATTACATTCGCCTCCTTGTGGTTCGACCCTGTTACCACTAGCCAAGGTTAGTTTTAATAGGAAATTATAAATCTTATTTTTGGTACTCACAACGACGGGTATCAGAACGCTTAAGCTTGCATAATTTCTTAGGATGTTCAGGATCTATGAAACCTTCGGGTTGCACCATGTACAACTCTTCCTCCAAATAACCGTTTAAGAAGGCGGTTTTCACATCCATTTGCCAAATTTTATAATCATGAAAAGCGGCAATCGCTAAGATTATCCGAATGGAACGTAGCATGACTACAGGTGCAAAAATATCATCATAATGTAATCCGTGCACTTGAGTGAAACCTTTTGCCACTAGTTGTGCCTTATAGGTATCTGGTTGCGCGTCTACAGAACGCTTTATTTTGTAAAGCCATTTGCACTTTAGAGGTTTTACCTTATTAGGTAAATCAACTAGATCCCATACGTTATTCTCATACATGGAGTCCATCTCGGATTGCATGGCTTCGAGCCATAGCTTTGAGTCGGAACAGGCCATAGCACCTTTATAGGTAGCGGGTTCATTACTTTCTAGAAGTAAAACGTCATTCTCCTCGAACATACCAATGTATTTGTCCGGGGGATTAGAGACTCTACCCGACCTCCTGGGTTCCTCAGGAATATTAACCATATCATCAGTTGAAGGAACAACTTCCTCCATCCGTTCCTCGGTTGTTGGTTCTGGAATCTCCGACAGCTCCAAGGTTCTACTACTCGTCTTGTTCTCGAGAAATTCTTTCTCTAAGAACGTCGCACTAGCCGCAACAAAAACTCGATGTTCGGTAGGCGAATAGAAGTAATGACCAAATGTTCCTTTTGGATAACCTATAAAGTATGTCTTGACCGATCGCGGGCCGAGCTTATCCTCGTGTCTCCACTTGACATAAGCCTCGCAGCCCCAAACCCGAATAAAGGACAAGTTAGGGACCGTTCCCTTCCACATTTCATATGGAGTCTTGTCGACAGCTTTAGTCGGACTTTGGTTAAGTATAAGAGCAGCTGACAAAAGAGCAAAACCCCATAATGAATCAGGCACTACCGTGTGACTCATCATAGAACGAACCATATCAAGTAAGTTTCGATTTCTCCGTTCGGACACACCATTTAATTGAGGTGTTCCAGGAGGAGTTAACTGCAAAACGATTCCACAGTCTTTCAGGTGTTGATCAAACTCATTTGAAAGATATTCGCCACCCTGATCTGAACGGAGTGCTTTAACCTTTCTACCAGTTGGTTCTGAACCCTGTTCTGGTATTCCTTGAATTTCTCAATGGACTCACTTTTATGCTTCATTAAGTAGACATATCCGTATCTACTTAAATCGTCCGTGAAAGTGATAAAATATATATAGCCATCTCTAGCGGTAATTGACATAGGTCCACATACGTCTGTATGTATGAGTCCTAATAGGTCACTAGCGCGCATTTCAACACCTTTGAAGGAAATTCGAGTCATCTTGCCAATGAGACATGATTCACACGTGCCATATGTAGAAAAATCGAATGCGGGAATAGTCCCATTATCGACGAGTTTCTTCACACGTTTCTCATTTATGAGTCCCATTCGACAATGCCATAGATAGGTTTGATCTTTGTCACCAACCTTTAATTTCTTATTATTCACGTGTAATACTTCCGTGGTTTGGTCTAAGATATAAATTCCATTCATGGAAACTGCTTTGCCATAAATCATTTCATTGAAAGATAAAATACAGCTATTATCCTTTATTGAAAATGCAAAACCGTCTTTCGCAAGTACGGAAACTGAAATAATGTTCTTAGACAAACTGGGTACATAGTAACAGTTATATAAAAATAACTCAAAACCGCTAGGGAGTTGGATTACGTATGTTCCCTTCGAGACTGCAGCAACTCATGCTCCATTCCCGACTCGCAGGTCCACATCACCTTTTTCGAGAGGTATGATGTTCTTTAGGCCCTGCAAATGATTACACAGATGAGAACTACAACCAGTATCTAGTACCCAAGTTCCGAAACTTGCATGGTTAATCTCAATCATATGAATATAAGATGACATACCAACAGGAACGACGCGGCCTGCTTTTATGTCCTCACGGTAGACGGGACAGTTTCTCCTCCAATGTCCAGTCTTGTGACAATGGTGGCACTCAATGTCACCGCCCTTGGTCTTTGCCTTGCCCTATGAGCCACTAGTCTCACCGGGCCCACTCTTACCGTTTCTTGGCTTCTTAAACTTTGTCTTACCTACAGCTAGGTCACCATGAGCCTTGCCCTTACCCTTACTTTTATTGGAAATCATGAGAACATCTTGCTTCATGCTCCCATTCAATTTCATATCCTTCTCGGTCTGTACGAGAAGGGAGTGTAGCTCATGAGGACTCTTTTTCAAGTCATTCATGTAGTTGTTCGCCCAGAAAAGGGCAAAACCATCATGAAGAGAATGAAGCATTCGGTCTATAACAATGCTCTCACTGATTTTACAATCAAGTGCCTCCAGCTTCTCGACATTCTCAATCATGTGAAGAATATGTGGGCTAACCGGTTGGCCCTTCTGGAGTTTCGCATCAAAAAAGCGACAGGTATGCTCATAAGTAACGATTCTCGGTGCTTTTGAGAACTCGTTAGTGAGCGTGGTGAAAATCTTGTTTGCACCTTGAGCAATGAAGCGTCTCTGCAAATTGGTTTCCATTGCAAAGATAAATACGTTCTTTATCGCTCCCGCTTCTATAACGAAGTCACTATAAGCAATTGACTCGTTGACTCCTGCATTGGGGCCTGGGTTGACCGGTATTGGCTCAGTTAAGTACTTGAGCTTATCGTCAGCAATGGCAGCATTCCGTAGTGCCGCCTCCCAGTCCGCAAAGTTGGACCCATCCGAGGAGGACCGATGGGAACCGTGAAAGCATCACGAGAGCACTGGCGAGTCAAGCGCTCGCCCAGATACCACACTGGACCCATCGACGTCCTCAACAGTAACTGACTCGAGCTCCTAGGTCGAAGGTCCTCAGCGACGAAAGGAGGGGCGTCAAGGTAGTCCACCCAAGGCCTGGGCACCCACTAAGATAAGCAAACAAGAGGTCATTCTTATGATCGCTTCTAGAAGAAGTAATGAATAAAAAAATGAATGAAAAGTGATTAAAAAGTACTCACATCACTCATCTTCAGGGCATTCACACCCCATTGACATACATCGTAAGAAGAGCGCTGGCTCTTCGTACGACACATCACCCAATCCCTCACAACGGGATAAGCTCTCGGCCCAGGCTCCGTCCTCTTAGGCGCGAAGCCCGGAAAGAAGGAGTACACCCACGCCTGCAAAATAAGAAAGTCGATGACGGTCTATCACGATTCGATAAGAAGATGCAATGATCTTTCATAATACGAAATGAAGGTTCATACCTCCAACAGCAGTCCAAGACCGACGGTAGCAGGAGAAGTCCCCTTCTCTAGCAGCTCAGGACAAACCATGGCCCTCATGTAGCGAGTGAGGACCGCAAAACCAGGAGTGACCCTGTCCCAACGACCTAGGTCACTCAGGTCAGAAAGGAAGGGAAAAAGCTTCGTCGACAGCCTCTCCCCCTTGACTCCAAGTTAGAGTGAAGACAAGAACCGCCAGAGCCAGACATGAGCCCTCTGCTCCGCAGTACAAGGAGGAGGAGCCACCTCCCTCTCATCTATCGTTACCACCCTTGGGGTCTTACCCGCAAAGTAATCCCTTACGTAGGAGCTCCGTACTAACCCGGGAACCGTAGCAGCACTCGGCGCTAGGTTCCAGCCGATCAGCCTCCTGGCCTCGGCCGAGTTCATCCTCATGGCCGTCGACGGCCACACAACAGCCTCCACTCCACACGGCAGACCAGAAATCATGTCGTAGTCCTCCAACGTGACCTCGACCTCGCCAAAAGGCATCTGAAAGGTCGAGGTTGTGTCCCAGTACCGATCAAGGAAGGCTGGAATCAGGCAAAGGTTAGCCTGAAGCTTCCTTCCCTTGATTTCCATCCACGCTCCCACCAAGGCTCTGAAAGCGCCAAGCTCGATGATGGCCTGCTCCTCCTCCGACAGTCTCCTGTAAGCCTCCATCATCGTCGTGTAGCCAGAAAAGGACCTCATGTTCCCAGCCTCCTATATCGATTCGACGCAAAGTTATCTTTAGCTCGAAGTGAAAGGGAAATTAAACGACAAATAAATGAGTAAATAAAGATGATGAGAGAGTGACGAGTTTGAGATTTACCATGCTCTTCACCGTCCTATAAGACATGTGACTCTCCGCTGCCCAAATGAGATGTCGGCGAGCCTCAACCAAGGTGTTTTCAAGCATTTCAAGCTCCAAAAATAGCTCTTTTCTCGCCATCTTTGGCCATTTCTTTCAAAACGTGACCGCTCATATAGTAAAATGGGTCCAGTCAAGTCTAATTTTGAGCCTAGCCATGGGTTTGAGTTGAAATTTCGACAACATTTCGTTATAACGACGATTATGCCCTAGAAAAGTGTCCTGAAAACGCCGTCACAAATCACAAATCCAAGATGGTAGTAAGTTTACCATCACACAAGGATTCCAAATACCAAATTTCAACATAAATGGGCATTCCTAAGGCCATTTTCGAAGAAATTTACGAAACAGCTGAGAAACCGTCTCAATTCTACTCAAATGCTCAATACTCAATAAAAATTCGAAAAGAACACATGTTTATGTTGCTTACACTACCAATTATCCATTTCTAATGTCAATTTCACAAGGCAAATTCGTTTGAGGGAAAAGCCCCAAATTTTCGACATATTAAGATTGAAAACCCTAATTTTCTCGGCTCAAGCTAAGCAAAATACGGATGTTTAAGCCAGAATAAGACACATACCTCGATTCGTCATAATAAATGCAAGATTTTGATCAAGTTTTGGTGTCGACAGAATTTGAGAGAGTTTAAAGGATTTTATGTTCTGTTATAATGAAATAACACGAGTTCTATCGAGTTTTTACTCAGACAGGGACGAACCCAGGAAAGGACGCAACAGGTGTTGCGTCTCTTCCAAAAGTCGCAGCCCTTGCTGCGCCTCTTCCTCAGCTTCCCTCCAATTCGATTTTCTAAAATTCATTACGAGTTCGTTATTCGTGGGCCCATCTTTGGTGCGCCTCTTTTCCAACACCATATATCGTATATTTGGTCCATTTGATGTTTATTCTTCGGCCGGACTAGTATTTTCGAGCAGACTGTGAATTGTCACAGTACTTTATCAAGACTTCGCTTGCAACAACGAGCATGTTTTCTCCGACGGTGTTTCGACACGCCTCAATTATCTTCCCATCAAGAGTTCATGACAGTCGATTGTACCTCTCAAGATATGGAGTTCGCTTGAGACCGACGCGAGCAGATTCCCCCAGCAGTTTCTACCGACATCCTGCTGATGCGTGTCATCTATATGACGTTTTACACCTCATTTTACACGCATTTCAGAGCTCATTTGTGTAGTTTAAGCTACCATTTCCCCTATTTCTGTCTACTTTCGTGTTTTTGTACATTATTGTAGAAATGTGAAGAATCCAACGGAAATTGAGCTAAATCCGTCCCCGAGTATCCTGCATTGCATTTGACGTGAAGAATTCACTTAAGGAACGAGCTTGGTGCGCGTTTCAAGGCCCAAAAGACAAATCTACGAGATTATAGAAGCCAACTATCAGCTACTTCAGTCGATCGACCAACCTGCGGCTTCCAGTAGCTACTGTTCAGCTCAGTGCAGTCGATCGACCGCCATGCTTAGTCGATCAACCACACCGCTACTCAGACGAGAATTAAAAGGTCGAGAAATAGCAAGCCCATAGTACATTAGGTTTGAGAATAAGAACTACGTTGTATTCTATATAACGTAAGCTAGGTTATTCAGTTTTGCTATCTAGTTTTTAGCATACAGCTCTTAACACAATTAAACATTCATTAGTTAGATTATTTTCCGTCAATAAAGTTACTCTTTTGCAATCGGTTTTTGGATCCTTTTCTCTGCAATTTCGGTATTTCCTCTGTTCTTATTTCAGTTCCATTGGCTTTTATTGTTCATAGATATAGAATTGCTAGTTAGTATCCAAAGCCAATTATCGTTTATCGCTATTTGTTATTTGATTACTTCAAGCATGAATTCAATAGTTTATTTCGTTATGATTATTGTTGTTTTTATCAGTATAATGAGTAGCTAAATTAATTGTGCTAGGATGTATGGGAATTATAGTGTAGTCGGCATTAGAATTAGGGAGCCCTAATCGCGTGTTGGTCGATCGACCACCCTACCCGGTCGATCGACTGACCACGTGAGGTTTACCTTCGTTTTAATTGATTTAAATGTTGTATTTGACAAATCGAATTCATGCGACTAGTTGAATGCTTAATATATGACTGACCCATTAGATCGAAAGATAGGGAAAGTTGTTAGATCACCAATTAAAATGACTAAACTATGCTGAGATCGAAAGATAGGTGAAGTTTAGATTATAAGTCACTTTTCAGGACGAGAGTCAGTATTAGTGATATTAGGGACTTGTAGCGAGATCGAAAGATGCTATTTGTCAAGAGTGGACCGAGAGGACCTCTTGTTTTCCCGCCTCATGTGTTTGATTTAGACCTGCTTAGTATGCTGCCGCCGAAACTGTAGTGAACCGACCATCCTAGTACCCCTTCTTTTATCTGTTTTATCCGTCTATTTAGTTTATTGCCTTTAGCTATAGACCAAATCAATTCAACCCCCACATTCGTTACGTTAGACTAGAATTAGACAATTATTAATTACATTCGCCTCCTTGTGGTTCGACCCTGTTACCACTAGCCTAGGTTAGTTTTAATAGGAATTATAAATATTATTTTTGGTTCTCACAACGACGGGTATCAAATTTTGGCGCCGTTGCCGGGGAGGCAATTGTTCTAATTTTTAGTTGTTTTTATTTAGTCTTTCTTAGTTTAAGGGACATCCGTTCCTTAAACTTTTCTTATATTCTTTTTGTAGTTTCCTCTTATGCGCAGGTCACAAGGTGGTGAATTAGTACCGTTCAATCCTGAGATTGAGAAGACCTTGCGCGAGTTGAGATGATCATCTAGGATATTGCCGACAGAGGAAGAGCTGAGTACTCTATCTAGTTACTACGAGAACGAACTGTTCGAAGAAGACCCACCTACATCTCCTGCTTCTACTTCTTCAGCTGAGATAGTCACATCTCCGGAAATTCCAGTCATGGCTGAAGAAGCAACTATAGCAAGTCATTCTGAGCCGACAGCTGCAAATCTATACAAGGGGTTCGAATTACCTAGAGCTGATAGGAAATTCGAACCGAAGCCTTCCTATATCAACTTAGTTGAGAGGAACCAGTTCGGGGGTGCTGCAAATGATGATGCAGCCAAGCATATGGAGATATTAATCGATTACTGCTGCTCTTAACCCCCACCGACCGATGTGACCCAGGACCAGATAAAGGAGACCATGTTTATATTCTCACTCCGCGATGCTGCAAGGGAGTGGTACAGAGATCTGGATCGAGCCGCTCATGGGATCACCGACTGGAATTCTTTGGCCTTGGCATTCTACAAGAAATACTTCTCTACCTCGAAGACGAATGCCATTAGAGCTCAGATCACGAGCTTTAAATAGGGACCTGATGAGAACTATCATGAAGCATGGGTCCGTTTCAAGAAGCTGGTGCGAACCATTCCGCACCATGGTTTCGAATAATGGAGTCTTTGCAATCAGTTCTATAACGGGTTGTATGACGATCATAGGGCTATCTTGGATGCTGCAGCCAATGGCCGATTTGCTGAAAATATGGGAGAGACTAAAGGGTGGAATATCATTGATGACTTAGCCACCCATAAAGCTGAATATTGGAATTCTAGAGGGAATCAAAGTAGGAGTGCTGAATCTCCTTCTGTAGCTGCACTTGAAGCTCTCACTGCGAGATTTAATAAATATGAATTGGGAGGAGCTTCAAAATGAGGTATTTACCATGTAAATGCTGTGTCAGACGGTCCATTCGTCTGCAAAAGGTGTGGAGCTGAGGGACATGTTTCAGAAAATTGTCATAGTCCCTTTGAGTCTTGTGCTGCCTTTCAACATTATAGGCAGACAAACACCTACTATGAGCCTAATGTTCATCCCAACTTGAGGTGGAGTAGCCAGAATGTCCTAAATCCAACTCCACCTCCGCAGCAGCAGCATCAGCAAAGTTATGTGCCCCCTCACAAGCAACAACAATATCAAAAACCTCCTTATGTGCCGCAACAGCAACAATCCCAAAATTCCGACTTTGCCGAATTAAAGAATATGTTGCAAAAGGATTCCCAAGCTAGAGAGGCCGGAATGAAACTTATAGAGAGCCAAATTGCTCAATTGGCTAGCGAGAGTACCACTCGAGCTCTAGGACACTTACCGACTCAAACTGACCAGAAAGAGACCCTAAATGCCATTACTTTGAGGAGTGGGTCTACCCTGGAGGGGCCTGCCATGGTCGAGGACGCTGATGAAAAAGATGGGGCGAAACCGAGTCAAAATAAAGCTGTAACAAGTAATAGCAAGAAAAAGGCGTCTACCAGGTATATCAGTCGATCGACTGATACACCGGGTCGATCGACTGAAGTGCGAGTTACAAGAGCTTCCGGTACTGTCGAATTCGGTCGATCGACTGACATACATGGTCGATCGACCGAAGGCGTTGCTGATATTGAACAATTTCGTCCTCCAATGCCCAATAATCTGAAAGATCACTTGTTTCGGGGTACGACAACTCCGAAGGTATTGAGTCAAGACCCGAGTGTTGATGGGTTAGTCCCGGTTCTGAAGTACGACCCAATGTCGATCAATGGTTCATATTTGAGACGGTCTAAAGAGGGGTCAAGCTTGAATAAGGAGAAGGTAGTGGACTTCCAGCCTAAGTCCACGGATGCCGGCATACGAGATTTAGAGGAGAGGGCTAAGTTACTTCTTACAGCCCCCTATCCGGAGAGATTGGTGCCGACGAAGGAACAGGTATCTTTCAATATATTTGTAAATGATGTTCGTAGTCTAAACGTACAAGTACCTTTCCTTGAATTAGTGAATCAAGTGCCTGCTTATATGAAGTTTATGAAGCAATTGCTGTCTAAAAATAGGTCACTTGAAACTGTGCATACTGTCGCACTCACTAAAGAGTCATGTTCTTATTTGACTCACACTGCACCCCATAAGCTAGATGACCCAGGTAGCTTTTCCGTTCCTTGTAATATAGATACCTTCTCTATTGAGAAGGCATTATGTGACCTAGGAGCTAGTATTAGCGTCATGCCCTTGAGTCTTGCTAGAAAGTTAAAATTGAATAGGTTTGCAGTTACGAGCATGACCGTTCAGATGGCTGATCGCTCTGCGGTCCAGCCTATATGAGTCTTAGAGGACATCCTTGTGCAAATAGGGAAGTGTTTCTTCCCTGTAGACTTTGTGGTCCTAGATATGCCTAAGGATGCCCACATACCTATCATTCTAGGTAGGCCATTTCTGCACACTGCTGCTGCAGTTATTGATGTTGGCTCTGGGACCCTGACCTTCAAAGTAGGGAAACACTCCATTGTCTTTGCTCAGACAGCTAGGAAGAAGGACCCAATGTGGCATGTCACTTGTAACACGGTTTCTGAAAAGAAATCATATTTTGTGCTTCCTGATATGCCTGTCTCTATTCCTATTCCTGTTGTAACACCTCCGCCCCAGACTGGGAGCAAAGTGGAGGAAGATTCTTCTGTTTTAGACATTGCAGGAGCTGGTTTGGGGAAGGGAGAGATGCCTGTTGCTCCGGCTGTGAAGGAGCAAGTCGTTTCAAGAGGCGGTCTTGGATGCCTGAGCTATGACACGGATGAGGAGCTCGAAGATGAGCCAACCAGAGTGAGAAAGTCCGATTTGGACTTTGATGAGCCGGAAGAGGTCATTGATTTGGGAGATGACGAAGCTGTTGATCCGTCAAGCTCTACGGATGCTGAAGTTGAGAAAGGTGTAGCCGAGAAGATGAGCACCGTTGAGGCTACCTCTTGTAGCCAGAAGCCAGTCAAGTGGGTCATTCCGTGGCCGTTCTTGATCAACTATTAGTTGATTGAGACTTCTTCAAACATTTACATTTTTTTTACTTTCGAACCTTTTTAGTGCTTTTGTGTGCGCGAGACTTCACATTTAATTATTTTGCTTACGATTTTTAAGTACTTTAGACTTTACTTTGGGTTTTGTGCAATTTTGGGCGCGTATTATTGTGCACTTGCAGGTTTTTAGACCTCATTAGCTCAAGTTATTGAGCAAATACGAAGAAATCAGAAGTTACAGCAGTATTTTTGGTCGATCGATCGCCCTGTATGGTCGATCGACGGGCTGCACAGTTCCACGAGCTTCTGTTCCTGTTCACTCTGGTCGATCGACTGGGCTATGTAGTCGATCGACCGCCCTGCACTGCTGTACCTGTTCACGAGCTCTCCCCTGCTGTGTTTGGCCGATTTGCGGAATTGAGGGAGTTTTCTACTCCACTTTATCTTCCGTCATATTATTTATTTCTTCTATTTTCTCAATTGTGTACATAATTACCGCTTCATTATTGTTTTCTCGGTTTTATGCGTGGTATTTGTTTGTCTTTTTAGGTACTTTTTGGTAGCACTGCTAGCTACTGAAACCTCTTAGCTCTCGCTGGTTTGGGGAGGTTTCCTTTTGCTGCGCTTAAAGTCTTGCGAGTTCCTGAGTTCCACTTCATGTCATATTTACTTATCGCAAATTCCCGTTTCTCTTTTCTTCATTACATGATTTTGCACAATGGGGAGATTGTGCGATTTGGTTTGGAGAAGGGTTTTGCGTCGCATTTCAGTTGCATTGTTTTATTGCATTTCAGTTGCACGTTTACATTTTTGGCATGCATTGTTTATTTCATTTCTCTTATATATACAGAAAATGCCAAAAAATTGAAAATTTTCATCAAAATTCAAAAATTTGCATGTTTATTTCAGCATATAGGTCGAGTCGGAACGGTAGTATTTCAATGATGATATTGCATTTGCATCTGTTTCTGCCTGAACCTTGCTAATTGACATGTTATTAGTAGAATCGTATAAGTGCATATCTACGAGTTTTCGTTAATTTATTTGCTGAACTTGAGACTTGACTTAGAATTTTGGCAAGCTACATCATATTTTCTAAGGTTTAGAGCTTATAACTGGTGTCATCTATGACCGGTTTATCTAGGAATGTGAGTAGTACTCCTTATGAGACATGTTACACAAATATGCATAAATATGAACTTGATCTGCTTAATACCTGTATGCATTCGGTTTGTGGTTTGTTGACACATGTGGTAGAGGTCTCCTTTTCTCATTTTACCCATAACCTTCACACTGCCAAAAATAGCCTTTTTGTCCCATTACTCCATCCTACATTTAGTCTGCCCTTGTCAAGCTAGTAGTCTATGTTCTTGGGATTGTTACTTAGTTTTTGGTAGCTAATGCTCATATTGAGATTTTGTTGGACAAAAAGAATGAAGGAGGAAGGAAGTTCAAATAAAACAAAAAAGAAAAAAAAATGATTCGAAAAAGAAAAAAAAAGTTTTATACTGTTTACTTCAGTCGATCGACCACTACATCAAGTCGATCGACTGAGTTCCGAAGGAAATCAATTCGCATAATTCAAAATCCTTATCTTATGGCGATTTTTGCTCCCATGTTGCATTAGTATCTTATGAGGAGTTGGTTGATTACTGTTATACTGGAGATTGTGAGTTTTGTGCTTGCTATAGCACCATTTCGATTGATTATGAGCAAGAAGTTGGATGTTGCCATAATGGTTCCGTTTTGGTACTAGCTTGATCACCTGTACCTCCACTTTTCCATGAATGTTTTGCCTCTTCTTACCCATACCTCACATATCCATATATATACCTCGGCATGTGTCATGGTCTTTTGTTGGTTGGAATGCATATGTACGGTTGTAGAGATTACTTTCATATTATATTGCAGGCATGTTCTTATAGGTCGTAGTTAGGTGAGAGTCTTTACAAAATGAATTCTTTCTATCCTCTTACATATATTCACCTGTGCTTATGTGTGATATGAGCCACCCGTGAGAGTCCAATTTGATAAGTCTCTATAGTTGATGGTTTAGCAGTTTTTAACGACTTCATAACTCGGTTGCATGATTCATAATTGCTAATTGATTGTTGGTTATTGCATTAAAATGGTTTAGGATTTACATGTTATAATTCGCTCTGAGATTGAACTCGTTCCATTAGGTCATTTGATCGAGTTTTGTTCTTGCTTGGGGACAAGCAAGGGTTTGGTTTGGGGAAGTTTGATGCGTGTCATTTATATGACGTTTTACACCTCATTTTACACGCATTTCAGAGCTCATTTGTGTAGTTTAAGCTACCATTTCCCCTATTTCCGTCTACTTTCGTGTTTTTGTACATTATTGCAGAAATGTGAAGAATCCAACGGAAATTGAGCTAAATCCGTCCCCGAGTATCCTACATTGCATTTGACGTGAAGAATTCACTTAAGGAATGAGCTTGGTGCGCGTTTCAAGGCCCAAAAGACAAATGCACGAGATTATAGAAGCCAACTATCAGCTACTTCAGTCGATCGACCAACCTGCGGGTTCCAGTAGCTACTGTTCAGCTCAGTGCAGTCGATCGACCGCCATGCTTAGTCGATCGACCACACCGCTACTCAGACGAGAATTAAAAGGTCGAGAAATAGCAAGCCCACAGTACATTAGGTTTGAGAATAAGAACTATGTTGTATTCTATATAACGTAAGCTAGGTTATTCAGTTTTGGTATCTAGTTTTTAGCATACAGCTCTTAACACAATTAAACATTCATTAGTTAGATTATTTTCCGTCAATAAAGTTACTCTTTTGCAATCGGTTTTTGGATCCTTTTCTCTGCAATTTCGGTATTTCCTCTGTTCTTATTTCAGTTCCATTGCCTTTTTATTGTTCATAGATATAGAATTGCTAGTTAGTATCCAAAGCCAATTATCGTTTATCGCTATTTGTTATTTGATTACTTCAAGCATGAATTCAATAGTTTATTTCGTTATGATTATTGTTGTTTTTATCACTATCATGAGTAGCTAAATTAATTGTGCTAGGATGTAGGGGAATTATAGTGTAGGCGGCATTAGAATTAGGGAGCCCTAATCGCGTGTTGGTCGATCGACCACCCTACCCGGTCGATCGACTGACCACGTGAGGTTTACCTTCGTTTTAATTAATTTAAATGTTGTATTTGACGAATCGAATGCATGTGACTAGTTGAATGTTTAATATATGACAGACCCATTAGATCGAAAGATAGGGAAAGTTGTTAGATCACCAATTAAAATGACTAAACTGTGCTGAGATCGAAAGATAGGTAATGTTTAGATTATAAGTCACTTTTCAGGACGAGAGTCAGTATTAGTGATATTAAGGACTTGTAGCGAGATCGAAAGATGCTATTGTCAAGAGTGGACCGAGAGGACCTCTTATGTTCCCGCCTCATGTGTTTGATTTAGACCTGCTTAGTATGCTGCCGCCGAAACTGTAGTGAACCGACCATCCTAGTGCCCCTTCTTTTATATGTTTTATCCGTCTATTTAGTTTATTGCCTTTAGTTGTAGACCAAATCAATTCAACCCCCGCATTCGTTACCTTAGACTAGAATTAGACAATTATTAATTACATTCGCCTCCTTGTGGTTTGACCCTATTACCACTAGCCTAGGTTAGTTTTAATAGGAATTATAAATATTATTTTTGGTACTCACAACGATGGGTATCACCTGCTGCCTTCAATGTTATGTTACGTTTTGTTCCTTCCAGATGTTCTCACACCAACTACCTATGTTCCTACACTTACCCTTCGCCGATAGGATCGCACTCCTTAGAAATGGCTTTTTTCCGGGTTCATACGCCCAAAACCTTAGTTACCTTTAGGCCACCTTCTCGTCGATGTTTTCCTTTAGGGTCCCACTGCCCTAGCACAACCTTTATATGTCCTTTAGGTCCTAGCCTTAGCTCTTATGCTTAGCCTTAGCTCATACGCACCTCCGGAAGCATCTCGAGAAAGAAGTCTCAGATATGGTCTCTTCTTATGGCTGGCGAGCTTCCTTACGTAGTCTAATGGACTTTAAACGACCTTCCCCGGAATTCGACATACTCTAAAATGTTCCCGACGACAGGTCCTTGGTTCAGACACCTTGAGCCACCTCGCGTCGCCATAGTCGTCAGGTTGTAATATTCGATTGACCTGATGGCTATAATTTAACTTTCGCCTTGTCCAAGCCTCGGTCAAAGTGGGGGCTCTGTAGATACCTCATTTATGCACCTCCCTCAAGCCACCCGGTGATGATTGGGCCGCATGTTTGGTACACGGAACGATTTATGACAATTCTTAAGTTTATCGTCAAGTGATAGCTCAAATACTTGTGTCTACCCCTTGGTCGTCATCTACGCGCCGTTACGGTCGTTTTGACAGTAATTAGAGTGCATTTGGAGTCCGGGTCAAAAACCGTCTTCATTTTCTAATAAACCGTTTAGAATGTCGAGTCGGAATGTTCTGGAATATTCCGGATATTTCTATTCCATAATTTTAATCTGTTAATCTTCTGGCAAAATATATCCCGGAATTATATTTTAAACAATAAGGAAGTCGAGATCTACCGCAATTCCATAACAGAAACGTGGAAAATCTTTCTTCCGCAGGAGGAAACTCCTGGGGAAAGTGCGCAATAGCTGCTGCGCCTCTTCCAAGGGCCGCAGTGGCTGTTGTGCCTCTTCCCCGACACTTTTCTGCATATTTTCAAATATTTTCGAGATTTGTTTCCAAAGTTTTACCATAACCGTAATTCCTCCGTGTGATTAGTATAAATAGAGACCTTCGTTCTTCATATTTCTCACGCGAGTGTCTGCCCTTCTCTTCTCCCTTTGCATTCTAAGACCGTGCTCTTTGCTTATTGGCATCTACGTGCTTGAACTTTAGACCACGTACGCTCGGATCCTTCTGAGTACCAGCCTCGTTTTGCATGACCGACTAATTTGACCAACTTCACTCAATCAACTTAATCAATTTAATTTAATTCCTCTTACGAGGGCACTTTCATCATACATTCGAGTCGAGCAAACACTAATCATTAGCTTAGTCAATCTCGTTTCGTCAAACATGTACGTCTGAGGGTGTAAATCCCATGTTTTATTATTTTATAAATTATTGTAAGGCTTACGTTGAAAGCATGTTTAAAACCGATTTACAAAACCCTTTAATCAAACCTATTTTTATGAATTAACAGAAGACATACGTCGAGAAGCAATGCAGCAACTGCTGCGCATCTTCGAAGAGTCGTAATATCTACTGCGCCTCTTCCTGAGGCTGCCGCAGTTCCTGCTTTTCTTCTTCTTCCTCGCCTTTATGTTAATTCATCTTCTCTCGTTTTTCTTTCTTATTTTTCCTCTTTTTTATTCGCATATAATAATTATAATCATAACATGTACAATTATCATTATTAAATCCCGACTTAATAAATCCCTTATAATCAATATTTGCGGGTTTTCGTCATTAAAACAAACCCGGATTTTGGAGATTAGATTCATTAATATCAAATCTCTGGGACTCGACTTTTGTATATTTTCAACTTTTTATCACGTCTTACATTCATTTTCGTCATAATAATTTGACCTAAGTTAGTTGTAAATAATCTCTTATTAACATTTAATTTACTCATAATTAGTCTATAATTCGTTCTAATTAATTTAAGTTCGTTCTTTATCGCTTTTATGACCCCTCATATGTAAATAACCTGTTAAATCAATTCTAGCTACCTGAGTCGAGCACCAATAATCGATCATTAAATTCACCAATGAACATTAACGATATGCAGTTTCTGAAGGAAATGTAGATTCATATACATACTAACATACTCATATATGTCGAAATTAATTTGTCATAAAATTAAATGTGGATTTTATGCATGCAAACAATATAAAAATAGAGGAGAAATCATGTCCTTATATTGAAGATTTCGGTTATATTGGGCACAAGAGAGATCACCTTTCTCTCTTGTTCTTGAGCTTTCCCTTATGGAAGAACAAAGATCCAAGTGTAGGATCTCTCCCTAAGCTTTATACCCAAGGCTTTCTCTTAATTTAATTAATATTACAAGAACTAGTATAATATTAATTAGGTAGAAAATTGAACCAAAATATTTATAAAACACTTGTATATTTCGGTTTTTGGGGAGGAAGAAGATGAGAGTTTTTATCTCTCTAAAACTCTTATTTTTAGATTGTGAATGGAATGAATAATACACACATAACATTATAGTGTATATGTCAAAATAAGAGGAAAAACCAAGTGGTTTTTCTTCTCTAAAAAAACGGCCAAGAGGAGGTGGAAAGGAGCCAATGCATGAACTCATTTGTCTTCACAATGCACCATAGGGTTGCATGGCTAGATTAATAGGTAATCATTGTGTTTACCATTAACTTAATAAAACACAATATTATCCTAATCCACCTCCTTATTTCGGCACAATGGGATAATATGGAATCCATATTATTTTTGTCAATTGTCAATATGTCACATGTCTTATGTCACATAAATTTGTTATGTATTTTTAACATATTAAAAATCAACGTATTAATAAAAATACGTCACATACAAAATCGACTTAGTAATTTCATAATTACTTGTGCCAAAATATTTTACCATTTATAAATTACAACCGATTGTATTTATAACAATTCATTCAAATTTAATTGTTACATTAAACAATTATTTCATCCGAGTAATCATACAATTTAATTACTCAGACCGTATCTCATTTAATCACATTTCAATTTGATACGTAAATTTTACTTCCAAAATCGTCCGTCAATTTTCAAGTAATTTAATTAACTCGCAACATTATACGATTAATTAAATAATCAATTAAGAGTGTTGCCCTATAGGCATGACCTAGGGGTCAATCGATCACCACCGTCGCACGACGACGGTAATGTCAAACTCTAGTCGACCAATCATTACCGATATATGTTGACCGATTGAGCTTGATAACAAAATTACTTCCCAATTGTATTCTTTATAATGAGATTTAAACATGTGATCATCATGATCAACAGTCGTGATCGCATTATTGTCGGAGGACACATATTCCAACAATCTCCCACTTGTCCTCGACAAGTGTGCGTCACCAATTCTCTTGTCCTATTACTATCTCCCACTCAATGCAAGGTGTCTTTCAGGTCGTACTTGCAAGTGATCATATCGAGAGTGGTTTCCTCGATCTGGAGAATAACTGATTGACCGGACTTATCTATCATAGATACTTTCCGAGCGTGGCCACGCATTTCCAGTTCATTACTCCTCGAGTGGCCCTGAGATATTGTTATAACCCTGACTTGGGGTGGACAATTCCTATCGCACTCATTCCCTTCGACTAGCCACAGCCATCATAACCCAAAATATGCCCATTTGACCCCATTTACGAAGGTCGTAGCAACACAAATCAAAGTTAATCTGAAACTGTGCCATCTTAGGCGAATAGTCTTTAGTCAAAAGAATCGACTCATTCGAATACTATAGTAGCTCTCGCCACGACCAGGCTATATAAATTTGCCAGAACTCTATAAGCGGTCATTAGGCCCGATAAAATGTTCCTAACAGTCTGCCTATGTGATCGACTAGTCATCTCACATGACTCTGTGGCACTTGAACTTGCCATCAATCGCATCACACTCTAGTCACTTCGAGACGTCACCTCATACAAGTAACTATGGGCAAATACAATGTTAATCCATGTTCACTTTAACGGGGTTCAATTGTCTTCACAACCCGTTTGGATATAACAATGTACAAGGTGAGTTAATAATAACTCAAACGACAAATGTCGACATCACACTCGGGTAGTCAATATCATATTACAAGCTTGTGATGTATATCGTCAGTGTAAACACTTATTGATTGCAATAGATGTTTAACATCCCATGTGTCCATGTGTTCAAAACTTCTTACACTTGCAATTTCCTTCACATTCATGTTCTCTCTCATAGCATGAATCTTACCAAGTACACATCAAGGTTCACGACCTTGGTTTCGGTTCTTTAACTTGAAAGAACTTTCTTATCGACTATCACATAACGAATGAATTTGTGATGAATAATATAACTTGTACTGATCAAGTATTTCATCCACACACAATGCACTAGGTATATGTTTTGTAGAATCTTGTAACAATTTGTCAAGATTATTAGCTTAGTACTTCTCACAAGTCCTAGCTTAACTAGGAAAGATTATCTTGAATAACCTCTTATTCAACCAAGCATCTTTCCAAAACTTCTCATTTCTCTTTCTAGGCTTGAAAGATTTGGGATTCTCATAAATCCTTATATGTGCTCGGATTTTCTACAATATGTGCAACCTCTTAACACACAATGGAACATTCCGTCAAGCACCGAAATCGCTCATCGGATTCTACTTGAGAATTCATGACGTTTCTATTATGGCTCACCAATCAATCATCATTCTCTTACGCATATGATTCATAATTGGACATGTACATGATTATTCTAATGGCGGAAACATTAGTTACTAATAATCATGAGATCAACCGTTCATGGGTTTAATGAACGACCATGACTGCTAATGGCAATTCCATTTTCATCTACATGAATAACCTATGTGAATGTTGATACGATGTGTATCTCTTAATACTAATCCGACATCCCTTGATGCAATTGGATTCATCATTGTCCATTTTCATCCAGAATTTAAAACTTAAAAGCTTCTTTATGAAAGAAGATATTAGCTCGTCATTCTTTAATGAGTAATGAGTTTTATACATTCAAGGATGATAGCTCCCACTAAATTCCATGTCTTTACATGAGAATTTCCTAACTCCCACTCAATTTTACACATTTCGAGATTGACTTCTCAATCGAAATTTATTCAAGAATTGAAATATAAATCGCATTGCCAAGTTATTAGGATAAAACCATATATGTTCCCATCATATCCTTTCAAAATACCTATTTTGAAGTGGTCTCATCTTAACCTTACGGAAAGAGATTTTAAATCTCCAACACACTCATGTCATAATGATGTGTAGTAATGTCATTTTCAAATATAAACAATATCTATAATACGTCCTTCACAATTACCCTTTTGGAAGGAGGTTTAACCATTTCATAGGGAGGTTAAGCAATGACATTTGCGTGGTTAAAACTTTGGCCATTGAAGATATCGGTATATCAATCCTTGCAACTCGATCATAACTAGTATGTTACTATGATTCATTTAGGCTCTTAAGTAAATCTCAAGGTTGAAATTATTGGTCAAATGCTTCATAAACTTAGTCAAAAACTTGTTTAGACTTTACATTAATCATTTTCTTCCAAAACTTTCTTTTGGTCTCCTCGTGTAGTTATCTTGAGAATATACTCTTATGTTTACTACACTTGGTCTCTTTAGTCATATAGAATTAACTTGAGACCATAGATCTCATCTATTCGGCATACTGTGTAAATAGTTATACCTTCATTCAAATCATTTTCTCTTGCGTAGATCTTCATTTACACAAGTACACAATTTTATCTTGCCTTGTGTGTTGTGTCCTCATTTTTCTCCCACTCTATCTTTAGAATAAATACACTAAACATTTAAAGATAGCATATGAGACACAAATTAATGATGTTGAAGTATAAGGAGAACTATCTCATAGATAGACTAATAGTTATTGATTTCATATGTGTACTTGGTGATTGACATACCTTTAAGAGAGTTCATAGACTCAAAATCGCTTCATAAATGATCATACACAAGCCTTAAGCATGTGGACATATAATGAAACCCGTCATTATATTTGTCTATTAGATCACTTTAAGTGAATAATCTTATGTTTCAAAACGCAAGCATTTTAAAGATGAAATTTAGAACATTAAAAGGATAAATGATAAAACGGGTGACTTGGGTTGCAAACCAAGTCACCATCATCCAAAATACAACTCATTATCCAAAATACTTTTCCATGTCGAACACGGAAACTTAAAGTTCTAAAATCCAAAACATTACTTAAAATAAGACAATGAAAAACAAAGCTCCATAAAAGCTACCCTTAGCTTCTCCATGGTTTCTCATGCTTGTTTTTCTTTTCCCTTGTCTTTGCTTGGTGGAGGCCCTATTTGCAATAAAAAGGGAAATACATTATCACAACTTTGCATCATAATACCATAGTTGAATTAGAAACATAAAAGAAGGGTAGTCATTTACCTACTGGAGTGATCTTTCCAGCTTTGATATCACCAAGGTATTTGGAACAATTTCTTTTCCAATGTCCCATGCCATTACAATAATGGCATTTATCAAGAGGACCCTTCTTGACTTTGTATGTGCTAGCTTCACAAGACTTAGCTTTGGTGAATGTGGGAGCTTGCTTTTTACCCTTCCTTCCACTCTTTTTGAATTTCCCTTTACTCTTAGTGCTTATGTTAAGCACATCCTTGGGAGGGTTCACATTTAACCCCATGTCCCTCTCGGCTTGCACAAGTAACTTGTGCAATTCCTCAAGAGACACATCCTTGTCTTGCATGTTGAAATTCACCCGGAATTGCACATATGCCTTGACTTTGGATAAGGAGTGTAGAATCCTATCTACGATGAGTTCTTTAGGGATTTCAACCTTTTGAATTTTCAAGGTCTCGACAAGCTCCATGAGTTTGAGCACATGAGGGCTAACCTTTTGGCCCTCTTTGAAGTCGAGATCAAAGAATGCCGCGGCCGCCTCATATTGGACGATCCGCGGAGTTTGTGAAAACATGGTCACAAGTTTGGAGTAAATCTCATTAGCATTGCCCATTTTAAAGGCTCTCCTTTGGAGGTCCGCCTCCATCGCAAATATTAAGACATTTTTCATTGCGGCGGACTCCTTTTGGTAAGCCTCATATGCTTCCCTAGTGGCCGCGGTGGACCTAGTGGAGGGTTCGGGTGGAGAGGCCTCGGTAAGGTAACGAAGCTTGTCGTCACCTTCGGCGGCTAATTTGAGTTGGGCATCCCATTCGGAGAAATTTGACCCATTCTTTTCAGGTTTACATCGATCCATAAAGGATCGGAGCCAAGATGAACTAGCGAGAGGTGTAGCATTAGGAGTTGGTGTTGGTGTTGCCATTTGTTATGAAAAAGAAGTGGTCTACAAAACAAAATATAAGGAGTAAAACAATTGTCGTTTTAATAATACTCGTAAAAATGTATGATTTAAACAAGTTTTATGCATTTTTCTAGTGACCTCTACCCAACTAGATAAATGATTCCAAGACCCAAATTCATATCGACTTAGGCACGGTGGGGCCGATACATCCTTTATCAATATAACTCGGTGGATTAACGTTTAATCGATTCTACTTTTAGAACTCTTGGTCGATAATATTACATTAACAATTATCTATAGCCCAAAACACATCGACAAGGGCACGGTGGGGCCGATACATCCCTTATCAAATACTTTTGTTGAGTTCAATCCAAATTTCGAATAAATGTGTCCATGATCCAAACCCACATTAACTTGGGCACGGTGTGGCCGATACATCCCTTATCAACATGAATTCGGTGGATTAACATTCATCACCCACTTCCCCTACGTAACAAGGTTTGTACCCCGGTGGGGCCGAGCGCACTCCCTCGCGAAATAGGTTTTCATGGTTTCTACTATTTGGTAAGGCTATTTCTCAATTAATTGTTTTAGCGAGAGGTCATGTCAATTTATTATCTATCACGTTTTAAGTGAACTAAAGCGGTGAACTACGATAATTTTAATTGACACGGTCGATAAACTCGATAAAAAGACAATGCATGTTTAGTTATGGCGATTTAGCAATGCATGCGACATAAAATAAAATGCAAGCATAAAAATAAATAAATCCTAGTATGACCTTTCCTAAAATAGAAAAACTATTTAACTATTACATATTCGGAAACCAACTCCATTGGTACCTTGAACTTAGGTTGTGGCACGCATCTTGAGGTAACACCGTCTTTATGTATCGCCATTCTTGAAGAAATCCGTCTTTGGGAACTCCGGAATGAATAAAATTACATACTAAATTACATAATTTCCTATTATACATTTGTAACTAAAATAAAAAAAATCTATTAAATTACAAATCGGTGATACGAGATCACAATAAAATTACAACCGAATCGATATTCCCATACATTTCGGGAAATACCAATTAAATCTAAGGCCATACTAAGTAAAATTACATAATTCAAAATTACATAAATTTAAAATTATGACAATCATAAAGAAAAATGCAGCATTATAATATGTATGAACATGCTCAATTTTATGCTAAATCGCCTTTTAATTAGCCAATATCGTATATTACTCGGTTTTTACGGATTTGCGTGACTTCAACATTTTATAATCACAAAAATTACATAAACTCATATTTATGCATAAGTTAATTACCCTAACCTCTTAGGACTCAAAATATAGTCTTCACTAATAATTTGACCATAATTAACCCATATCTTATAAAATTGTTCATAAATGGACTAAAATTACAAAAATAAGCTATTAAATTTCAAATAAATCACAAAATTTCAAATAAATTTGAAATTTGAAATTTAAACTCATGAACATTCTGGAAAATTTCCATGACACTCATAATATTCAAAATCTTAGGTTAAAAATTTCGAAATTTTTCCGGAAACACAATGTTGCGGTTTATCGATTTTAATAAAATAATCATAAAAACATGGAAAAATTATTTTCATTAACTTTTCAATTTTAGATCTGAAAAATATAATAAAATGCTATTTTTCTTAATTTTCCTAAGTCATAGATTATGTTTTATTAATTTTCCACTAATAATGTCACTATTTATGCTATTTTTCTTCAAAAATCCATAAATCATGCAAACTGACTTCTTTATAGCCAATTATTTTACACACATGTTTTAAAATTTCATGTGACAACATATTAATTTTCTATGACCAGATTCGAAATTTAACTCATATTAACCTATTTTTCACTTAAATCCGAATTTAATAATGAGAAATTCATTTTTCGAGCATAACAAGTCCAAAAATTATGAAAATTTACAGGTTATCTCAAAATAATATATGTGACAACATATCCAAAAACCAAGTGAAAAATCGAAGTATAGCTAATTTTAGACCAAAAATGACATTTTTACTCATAAAATCACATTTAAATGCCATTATTGTAAATTATGAACAATAAAAATCCGAAAAATTAACCAAAATATCCTAAAACATTTTAGGACCAGAAATATTAATATGCATGGATTAATTTCGTGATATCTCATAATAACACAAATTTTACAAGTTTTATTTGTTATTCTTATAACTCGGAAAAAGTTTTAACCGATTTGCATGCAAACAACCGTGGCTCTGATACCAATTGAAGGAAATGTAGATTCATATACATACTAACATACTCATATATGTCGAAATTAATTTGTCATAAAATTAAATGTGGATTTTATGCATGCAAACAATATAAAAATAGAGGAGAAATCATGTCCTTACATTGAAGATTTCGGTTATATTGGGCACAAGAGAGATCACCTTTCTCTCTTGTTCTTGAGCTTTCCCTTATGGAAGAACAAAGATCCAAGTGTAGGATCTCTCCCTAAGATTTATACCCAAGGCTTTCTCTTAATTTAATTAATATTACAAGAACTAGTATAATATTAATTAGGTAGAAAATTGAACCAAAATATTTATAAAACACTTGTATATTTCGGTTTTTGGGGAGGAAGATGATGGGAGTTTTTATCTCTCTAAAACTCTTATTTTTAGATTGTGAATGGAATGAATAATACACACATAACATTATAGTGTATATGTCAAAATAAGAGGAAAAACCAAGTGGTTTTTCTTCTCTAAAAAACCGGCCAAGAGGAGGTGGAAAGGAGCCAATGCATGGACTCATTTGTCTTCACAATGCACCATAGGGTTGCATGGCTAGATTAATAGGTAATCATTGTGTTTACCATTAACTTAATAAAACACAATATTATCCTAATCCACCTCCTTATTTCGGCACAATGGGATAATATGGAATCCATATTATTTTTGTCAATTGTCAATATGTCACGTGTCTTATGTCACATAAATTTGTTATGTATTTTTAACATATTAAAAATCAACGTATTAATAAAAATACGTCACATACAAAATCGACTTAGTAATTTCATAATTACTTGTGCCAAAATATTTTACCATTTATAAATTACAACCGATTGTATTTATAACAATTCATTCAAATTTAATTGTTACATTAAACAATTATTTCATCCGAGTAATCATACAATTTAATTACTCAGACCGTATCTCATTTAATCACATTTCAATTTGATACGTAAATTTTACTTCCAAAATCGTCCGTCAATTTTCAAGTAATTTAATTAACTCACAACATTATACGATTAATTAAATAATCAATTAAGAGTGTTGCCCTATAGGTATGACCTAGGGGGTCAACTGATCACCACCGTCGCACGACAGTAATGTCAAACTCTAGTCAGCCAATCATTACCGATATATGTTGACCAGATTTGATATAAAATTACTTCCCAATTGTATTCTTTATAATGAGATTTAAACATGTGATCATCATGATCGACAGTCGTGATCGCATTATTGTCGGAGGACACATATTCCAACAGTTTCGGCTTCACAGCCAGAACTCACCTCAGGAACAGATGCATTGACCACTGCACCTCTTCCAAGAGACGTAGCTTAGCTGCGCCTATTCCTAGGTGATTTCTGTCCCTGAGTTTCCGTTTCTGCTTTGACCTAGTTTATTAGTTTTCCATATTAATCAACTATTAATCGTAATATCACCACTAATCTGTCCATTTTCTAACCTTAATTATTTTCCTTTTCTTTTATCAAGTTATTCGTTTTAAACGTGTTTTCGAGGTAAATCATCAAATCATTGTAATTATTGTAATTTTAATTATTGTATTTCATTTATTATACTCTTTATTATCGTATTGTTTGCTTGTTTTCACATGTAATAAATCTTAAATCCTTACTTCGATCCTATTGTATGTTAAATTAGGTGTTCACCGACTTAGTTAATTCTCACATGCTATGTTTAAAACATTGTTTGTTGCATTGCATGCATATAATAGACAACATATCGAGTAAAGATGATTTTCCATAATCATTAGTAGAGGCCGCTATCGAGGCGGGCGGGATTAGGTGTATGATCAAGAGAGCTTCCTAATACGTACCCTCACACCTTACTCCAGATCTCTGTGAACATCCGTGTTCATTGGCATCCACGAGAGTCATTCTAGACATAGTTTGCTAAGGGTGACGAGTTTTTGGTGTCTATGTCACTACTTTGTGTCTTGATATAACGCGAAGTATTCGTACGGTTTCCAATTTTCCACAATAAATTGGTGGCGACTCCACAAATGCAAACGCTTGTTTTCCCAAGCGACCCCGTGGGCCCCCATGTCCATACAAAGGTACTCGTCGAGCATTCTCTTACACTTCTACCATGGTTTCTCAATTTGCCACCCAAATGAACAATGAGCGAGCCGCACGACAAAGTCTTGAAGAACAAATGCGCACCACTTAAGAAACAGTTCGTCTCCAAGCTGAGCAGATGGCAGCCATGGAAAAAGGTTTGGGTGAGATGCGGAAATCTCAACCCCCTCCCTCGTGCTCAGGTTTCCCCCGCCTTTTCGGTAGAGACGACAATGCGGATGACGGGCATGGCTTTGGTAGTGACCATGTTGAGCCTCTAGGTAATTATTAGTATCGTCGTCTATGTTCTTATATTTGTATGTTAAGGCTACGTTATGTTAGAAGCTTATGATTATGGATTAGTATTTTATTTGGCATATAAAAGAAATTGTTTTATGAGACATGTAAAAATTTGACCTTCCAATCGTGTTTGGTTTCTATCGATAATTTCGTTGTCTACTCTTGATTCCCGCTCATGCGGTCGACATGATAATGGATTCCCGCTTGGCGATCGACGGTTGTATATGGTTTCTTCCAGGTTTGGCGTGTAAAACAATGCAAATTCCGCATTGTGACTGGGCAGCAAGCTGCTGTTTCCAACCAATGCTTATAATTTTCCTGGCGGAAAATCCGTCAGAAAAGTCAACATTTTCTTGACTTTACTGACGGAAAAACCGTCAGGAATGAGGATCTTCAAACGGTTTTTCCGTCAGAAAAGTTAACAAAATGTTGACTTTCTGGCCCATCCTAAATGAGGGCTTTGACGGAATGACCGTTAGTAAGCAGTCAGATATTTGGAATCCAGACGGAAAAACATTCAGGAATGCGTTTTCCGTGAGAAATCGTACTAACGGTTAATTCCTGACGGTTTTTCCGTCAGGAACCCGTGTTTCTAACGGGAAAAGGGCTTTATTGACGGATTATTTCTGTCAGGTTTCCGTGTTTTTTTGTAGTGACGTTACCATCTTTGATCGTTGTTGAATTCTGATGATTGGGGTTCAACATCGGGGTGGCGCCCTATGTCATGGCTCATTCTCGTCGCCGAATTCCGACGATTGAGGGTTAACGTCAGGGTGATGCACTGAGTCACAATTCCCAATTGTCACGTCGTCCGAAATCTGCCAGGTATTGTTTCCCTTTGTCATGGAGTAGGAATGAGGTATTACTGTCATGGTAACAACCTCTGCTTCCGCGGTTACTCCTTTCTTTTCCATGTTGCTCATTTTCTTTTCCGATCGGAAGGGTAGGGAGTGCTTAGTTCGGTAGGTGGTGGATAGCCCCCAGTTCGTTCTTTTAGGCCAGTGTCTGTATGATAAATACTTGTACCGGGCCCTGTTTGTATGGTCAGTCGTTTGTATGAAACGTGTGTTGATGTATTTTGTGTGAGGCGGTTTGTATATATGCGGTTTTGGATTATAGTTTATTTTGTTTGGCTTTTTTGTGTTGTGTTTCGGAGAAGGACAGTCAGGGGCTGATTTCCCTTTGCTTTGCATTCGTTCCTGCATTGTTAGTGTAGAAAGAAAGCAACGGGTAGCATGTACGCATAAACGTAAACACACAAAAGCATTTGACAAAAATAACCACTATGACTCGAAGTTTAAAATTTAAAATTCGAGATTTTGAAAACTCCGCGACAGGTCGTCACGTTTGGATTTTTAAACTGAAATTGTTTTTAAATTTTGAGCAATTAACTCGTGTTTGAATTAAATCGCATCAAATTTTGCTGAAAATTTGCAACTTGAAAAACTAAAACCCCAACCGTCACGGATGAATTTTAAAAGAAATTTTGCCAGTGTATTTGATTTAATAGATCAAGAGTTGGATTTGTAAGAGCTTGAGTTTTTGAAGAAAATTGACGTCGTGTTACCAATTCTCAATTTTTACGGAAAATGTGAAAAAGCGAAAAATTTTCAGAATTTTCGACTGATATGGAAACAATCCTTCGCGGATCGGGGCGACTAGACCTTCCCCTCTAAAAAAAAAGAGAAAAATCCGTATGTTTAAAGTTGCGTCATGGAATCCGTGCCGGATTTCGTAAAACACGAAAACAAGAAAATGTGAGTTTGAGAAAACACAAAAAATTCCCGGATAGGCTCGAAGAGACGCGAGCCCTGTGGCGGGAGGATTTAGGTGTCAAGAAGAAACACAACTTGGCAGGGACAAATCAAGACGCGGATCCTGATGACCAGCCCAAAGAGGCGCGAGGCCTTGGACGATGGAAGGGAGCTTCCCCTTTTTTCGGAAAAAGGCGCTAATTTTTTTTTTATAGATAGGGACGTTTGTGCTTCATTGTTTCATCATCCCAAACACAAAAATATCTCTACAAAAACCGTTCTTCTTCTTCCACAAAATAATGCATGGATGCTTTCGAAAATAGGTTGCGACATTGGTGTCAGGATTTGTCACCTCCCGGGAAGTATCAACTCGTTGTAATAGGAGTTGGTCAATTGTTGGTGCTTCAAGAAGTCAAGGTGTAATCCTCGTTCCTTGAAGCATGCTCTCGGTTTTGGGAATCAAAACATCGTGTTTTCGTATTCCCGAAGGGTTAAATATGTGCTCTTGCTGAAGAAGTGGGAGCCATTGGTGGATGGCCGTGTTGTACTCTGATGCTTCCCCCGACTCGGTTGTGTTACAAAGAGAAGTTTCGTTCAATGTTGGGCTTATCAACGAGCCAAGTCAACTCTCCCATTGCTCCCCATGGTGTAGATACGTTGGCTCCTACCAACATTTTTTTAAACCGGTTGGATGTTAATGTTTCGGAGGTGGGTAGGAGAATGGCTCTTGCATTTTGCCTAGTGCATGCATACCTCCTTGTGGATGCCTTGAAGAAGGAGGGGCCAAAGTGTTATGGTAGTATGACCCTTGTGCATGTGGTTGAGCAAATGGAATATGGTTGGGATCTATCTTGGTTGGTGCTTGGCGCGATCATCCAATCTTTGGATAAGAAGGGCGCTTGTGGAGAAGCTCCTTCGTTTGGATTCCCAAGGATCCTCCAAGTGTGGCTATTGGAGAGGCTAAGGTATGTAGAGCCTCCGGCTGATTCTTCTTCTTACTCCTTCCGTCACCTTACTATGAGGAAGAAGTTGTACTCGGATAGTTTTGCATCCACCGAGGCCTATTGGACCTCGAGATTGGTGGAGGTGGGTGGTCCTCATATCCGTTGGGTGGTACCATGGTGGCACGTGTGGTCCTTCACGGGGTTGCCCGCTTCGACCACTAGTTCTTGTTCTTTGATGGTGGATGGTTTGAAGGTTGCTTCTTTCATCTATCCCGAAAGGCTTATGAGGCAAATGGGGCGTCAACAAAAGGTGCCCGCTTATGATACTCTCGTCCAAGAGAGATTTTTTCGAAACTTCGAGCTTGTGGAGGTCTTTGAAAGGTGGTTGGCCACTCGGCCGACTTGGGAGGTACCAAACCTTGTTGCCACGACATGGGTGACTCCCGCTTATGTCAAGTGGTCAAGAGCTCAAACCCTGGAGGAAAGGTCCAAGTCTCGTAAGGACGAGGTTGTCGGCTTGAAGTATCGCGAGGTCTGCTAGGCCAACTGTGCCTTCTTTGACGACTTTGCCGATGATGTTAGCCCGGATGTAATGAGGCCACCAAAGAGGAAAAGCCCGGGTCCCAAAGAGGTAGTGGGTCGTGTATGGAATCGACTTGGACCGAGTTTGAGGTCATACAAGAGACAGGAGGCCATCGCCGTTGTAGATCCGTTGAGGATCTGTTCCGAAGAGGAAGTTCATGCTAGGCAGGCCAACAATAGAACAAGGGGAAGATTTACCCCGAGGGAAAACGCAAGGGTAGAATGGAAAAATGAATACCTCCATCACCCATTTTATTATTATTTCGTATTAGTGTTGTGAGTTTTTATTATGTTGTACTAGCTATGTATTGTGTATTTTGTGCTTGTTTTACTAGGTGAGATGTCTTAGTCGGCATTCTAGCTTTAACAAGTTGTAGACTTGCTTAGCTTTATTTTTTGTCAAATTTGTAATCCTTCCCATTATTAATTAAATAAGAGGATTGCTTGTGTTAAAACAGTTGTGAACGCTTGTTTCTTCCATCCATTTTGTAAAGGCAATTCGGTTTGAATTATACTAAACATTGCACTTGGGAAATGGGATTTTTATGGGAAGGGAGAAAGGCTTCTCTTTTTTGTATTTTTGTGGGAAAGGTGATGTTTTTTCCTATTCTTTTTGTGGGAAAGGGAATGTTTTTCCCTTTCTTTTTTTTTGAAGATGATAAGGATGATTTTTTTGTATGTGGGGATGGTTGTATCCTTCTTATGTAAGAAAGGACTGCCTATGTATCCACCTCAAAAAGGTGAAATCAAACCATTATCGTAGTTCGAAATATTTTGTAAAGTTTTATTGGGGTTTTGTGGTTGTATCCTACTTGTGTAAGAAAGGAATGCCTACGTATCCACCTGAAAAGGTGAAATCAAACCATGCTTGTAGGTCAGGTGTTTGGTTTGAGTGCAAATGGATGTTGCCTTTAACAGATCAAAAGACGTTTGAAACGTGGCAAGATGCCGCAACTTAGACTCGATAAAACATGCAATTTCAAATCAGAACGCGTTTAGGAATTTGACTGAAAAAGGATTTTTTGGTTACTTGTTGTAAAACTAGGGCAAGGTTTGTTGGCTCAATGGTAGTATTTCTTGGTTTGGTCTAGGTTGGTCGGGTTTGTGAAATCCTCCCTGTATAGGGCTCTCAGTCTCACTGCCCCCCCCCCCCAAAGTATTTTCTTGACCAGGTATGGCCTGGCCCAATTGGGTTTGAATTTTCCCCTCGGATCGACGGGTAGTGGTTCTTGAACTGACTTACGGACCAAGTCGCCTTCTTTAATATTTCTGGGTTTGACCTTTTTGTTGAATGTCCGTTGTATACGTCATTGGTATAGCTAGACGTTGTGCAAGGCGTTGAGTCGTCGTTCGTCTAGAAGCGTGAGTTGTTTGAACCTTCGACGGGTCCATTCCGCCTCAGGAACTTGACTCTCCAGCAGGATACGTAGTGATGGGACCTCCAACTCTACTGGTTGAACCACCTCCATACCGTATGCTAGGTAGAAAGGTGTGGCTCATGTGGGTGTTTTAATGGAGGTTCAGTATCCTAGAGCGCAAATGGGAGTTTGCTCGGCCAATCGCGGTAATTATCATGCATCGTCTTGATAATGGTGACAAGAGTTTTATTTCATGCCTCTACCACTCCATTGGTTTCGGGACGATAGAGGGATGATCGATGCCGCTTGATTTTGTATTTGTCCAGCAAGGCTTGTGTTTCCGCCCGGAAGTGGGAGCCTTGGTCGCTGATGATTTTATGGGGTACCCCACATCTGCAGATGATGTTTCCTAGATGAACTTGGCCACTTGTTTGGCGGTCAAGACTGCATAGGACTGTGGTTCAACCCATTTGGTTAAGTAGTCGATGGCGACAAGGACGAACCAATGCCCTTTGGTGCCTACAGAGTTGCCCTTCCCGATGATGTCGATGTCCTAGGTCGAGAAAGGCCAGGGTGATGTCATGGTGTACAAAAGGGATTGTGGTATGTGTTGGATGTTGGCGAAGATTTTGGCAGTTGTGGCAATGTTTAACGTAGTTTCTACAATCGGTTTCCATTGTGGTCTAGTAGTAGCCTAACCACATGATTTTTCGGGTCAGCAGCATTGCGCTCATGTGAGGGCCGCATTCTCCGTCGTGGATCTCTCCCATGACTTTTTTAGCTTTGTGATGATCAATGCAAAGTAGAAGAATCCCTTTGGGTGTTCTTTTGTATAGTTGTTCTTTGTTTATCACGAATTGTGATGCAAGTAAACGGATGGCTCTTTGTCCTCTTGAATCAGAGTTGGGAGGGAATTCGTTTTTGGTTTTGTAGTTTAGGATGGCTTGGTACCAAGGTTCCACATGGTTCTCCTCGTCATTGTTGATGGCGCAAATGTGAGCTGGCTCGCTCCTTCTCTCGACACATAGGAGCATTGATGTCATGTTGTCAGGTATGTTGATGAGCACGGCAAGTTTTGCCAAGGCATCAAAAAATTTTTTTTCTTCTCGTGGTAAGTGGAAGAAGTCGACTTGGTCGAAGAACTCGGCCTCGTGATTGATTTTTGCTCGGGAGGGTCCGAAGCTGTCGCTATGGATTTTCCATGATCCGGACACCTTATTGATGATGAGTAAGGAATCGTCGTGGACCCTCAGCTACTTGATGCCAAGTGTTGTGGCTGCTTGTAGGCCGATAAGGCATGCATAGTATTCGGCGGCATTGTTGGTGACGACGAAGTCTAGCTTGACTGAGATCGGAACATGTTCTCCCTCTGGTGATATTAGAAAGATTCCTACCCCGAAGCCTCTTAGATTTGATGCACCGTCGAAGTATAGGTCCCATGCGTCGGAGTCGGTACAAAGGAAGTCTTCGTCAAGAAGTGACCATGGGTCGGTCGTTCGATCCTTATTGACAGGGTTTTCTGCTAGGAAATCGGCGACTGCCCTTCCCTTGATAACCTTAAGGGGTACGAAATTGAGATCAAATTCAGACAGCATGAGTGTCCATCTAGACAGCCTTCCGTTCAGTATGGGTTTTTCGAAGATGTATTTGACCGGTTTCATATTAGAATAGATGTGAACCGTGTAGCTGAGTATGTAGTGTTGCAGCTTCTTTGTTGACCAGACCAGGGCAAGGCATGTCTTTTCCAGTTGGGTGTACCTTGTCTCATGCTCGATGAACTATTTGCTGATATAGTAGATGGCTCATTCTTCGCCGTCGACTGTTTGTGCTAGCATTGCCTCATGGCTGTGTCGGTGACAGTCAGGTATAAGGATAAGAGAATTCCTTGTTGAGGTGACATGTGGACAGGAGGTTTGGATAGGATTTCGTTTATCCTGTTGAAGGCCTTTTGACAGTCGTCGTCCCAATCGGAGTGATCGGAGGTGCGAAGCTTCTTGAAGATTGGTTCACAAATCATAGTGAGTCTGGCTATGAAGCGGCTGATGTATTGGACTTGACCGAGAAATCCCCGAATATCCTTCTAGTTTTTAGGCCGAGGCATTTGTTGAAGAGCCTTGATTTTGGTAGGATCAATCTCAATGCCTCTTTTGCTGACGACGTGTCCTAGGAGTATTCCGGAGGTGACTCCGAATGCACACTTATGAGGATTTAGTCTCATGTTGTATTTCTGGAGCCGAGAAAAGAACTTCCGAAGGGCGCTGATGTTACCGTCCCGCTCTTTTGATTTGACGATCATGTCATCGATATATACTTCCACCTCCTTGTGGATCATGTCACGTAAGAGTGTGGTGGCGGTTCTGAAATTATTTGCCCCGTTGATTAGACGAAAGGGCATGACAGTGTAGCAGTATGTACCCCATTGTGTAATGAATGCAGTCTTGTGCATGTCTTCCTCAACAATTTTGATCCGGTTATACCCAGCATACCCGTCCATGAATGATAACAGGGTATGCTCGGCGGTGTTGTCCACCAAGATGTCAACATGTAGAAGAGGGAAGTCATCTTTCTGACTTGCTTTATTCAGATCCCTAAAGTCGACGCGAACCCGAATTCTCTCGTCTTTCTTGGGTAGAGGAACAATGTTGGCCACCCAGTCAGAGTATTCGAACACTTTGATAAATGCGGCTTTGAACTGCCTGTCTACCTCTTCCTTGATTTTCAGGGCCCATTCAGGGCGCATTCGGCGCAACTTTTGTTTCACCGGTTTAGCTGATTGTCGAGCACGAGCATGTCTTTATAGGACCAGGTAAATACGTCCTTGTATTCATGTAGGAGGTTGATGAACTATTGTCTTTCCAAGGGGTCGAGAGTGGTCCCTATCCTAAGTTCGTGAGGTGTATTGTCGGCTCCTACGTTAATAGGTTCGGTCTTCTCAATGATGGGGGTCCTATCTTCTCGTTTGTCAAGTTCTTTGTCTAGGTGAGGTGGGTAGTCACTCAAGTCAAATTCCTCATGTTCGTTCAGAATTGCATTGCAGTTAAAATGAGACGAGTCATAAGCAAACGTAGCGTTCATTAAGTCGACTTGAGCAAAAATCTCGAATAGGACAAACATCTCATGGGTAGTCAGAGGCGGCACTGTGGAGGAGGTGGCCCCTGGAACAAGCTCCAGGTTGCTGCGTTCTCCCGGAGTGGGGATGACCTTAGTTGACACAGCCTCGGAAGCAGCCACAAGTTTATGATAAAATAGTGGAAATGGGACTTTGACTGGGACATCAGGAGTGCTAGGAGCTAAGACAGACTCTGACTCTGACTTGGACTCAGACTCATTCTCATCTTCACTTCCCTATTTGAACATAGGGCCTTCTCCAGTTGTAATCTTCAGAATGTGGCCTTAACGATCGGTCCACTTGATAGTTTTCCTCCAGCCTTGTGTAGTTTTCTCTGGGTTAGTATCAGAGATTAAGGCCGTGGGGTCGAACTGGTTATCCTTTAGAGCAATGTTGATGATGTCCTCATAGTCGAGGTGCTTGATGTTGTCTTCTCCGAAAAGAAGACTAACGGCTTGTCTATTCTGGCATGGGGTTAACTCATATTTGGTCGACGCAGCTATTGTGTTGTCAGGTATGAAGTAGTAGCCTTGAAAGACCTCTACTCTCGGGTGTTTGACCTTAGCTACGGGGTCGTAGATTGGCTCAGGAAAGCCGTTATAAAGCTTGAATTCTCCCTCGGAGACAAAGTATCCATTAAGAGTCAGATGGTAGGGGCGGAGGATGACTCCGTGCTTTTTGCGCTTCCGTATTACGAGGTTCATCTTCTGGATGTCTTCGTCGGTAGGCTCATAGCCTATCCCGAAAGGGATGTTAGAGACCTTAGCCTATTTCAAGGGAGGCAAGGTGCTTTTCAGCGGATTGAGAGGTAGACCAGGGAAATAACCCTGGCGCATCAAAATGCGGTTGACTGTGAGGTTGGAGAACGGGTCACAATAAACGGATGTTGATTCATCAGTTAGGGCATTCACAGCTTGGAATCCCCACATCTCGCTGTCGTCCTCTTCAATGACCTGAGAGGCTATTCTCTTATTCATGATAGTCTTGATCGGGGAGGCGGGAATCGTGATTGTTTTCCCCTCGAAAGGTACCTTGATTTTCTGATGAAGGGTTGAGGTGACGGCCTTAATGGCGTGAATCCAGGGGCTCCCCAGAAGCATGTTGAAAGAGGCGTCGATGTCGACCACCTGAAAACTGGCTTGTCTTTCCAAGGGTCCAGTTGCAATGGTCAATGTGATAAGCCCGCAAGCTTACGACGAGTGCCATCATAGGCGCATACGCCTTGGTTAGTTGGGACCAAATCAGCTTCTTTGATATGCATTTTGTGAGCCGTCTTGAGAGGAATGACATTAACCGCAGATCCGTCATCCATTAGAACCATGGGTACATTCTTTTTTTTGGCACTGTATAGTGATGTATAGGGCCAGGTTATGGTTGGCTCCGAATGAAGGGATATCTTCGTTAGAGAAGATGACCGGGTTGCTGAGGTCGGGGACATCCCTTGTCATGTGCGCTACCACTTCTTCTGGAGAGGAGGTAACAGGGAACTATCAACTTTCCCAAGGCTTTTAGCAAAGCTTGCTGATGTTCGAAGGATGTAGCGATCAATTGCCAAATGAAATCTCGGTCGTTGCTTTTTGTAATTGTTTAAGGATCGATTGTTTGGGAGCTTTAGGTTGGGTGTCCGTGTCCGGGACAACCTGGTCATTCGTTGTTGGAATGACCGTTGCATTGTTCGAGTTTTAATAGGGCCATCCGGACCGGGTAAGATGACCGATCTCTTTTACTTGTTGCCATTTCCCGGAACCATATAGACATCCTCTGCGTTGTCTCTCCAGATACCGTTTATTTCGGGATCCTGAGGGTATCTTGGAGGGGTATTCCTTAGTGGATAGTTTTTGTAAGGGAAGTTTTTGTGAGGGTAATTTTTGTGAGGGTAACTTTTGTGGGGTTGATTATTGTGGGGTGCAAGCCATAATGGTCGCGGGAGCAATCCTTTCTAATGAGGGTATTTTTGGGCGTTTAGAGTACCCTCCCTCGGATGCGGTGTTGGTGTTGGTGGGTTGAAAATCAACCGGTGGTGGCATCCTCAAGTCGGGTAATCCTTTCTGAGAGACTTGTTATGACCTCCTCAACTTGTTGAAACATGGTGAGCATGGTCACGGCGTTGAATACGAATATCCCGTCCGGGGTATCCTTCTCCAAGGCATTCACCTCGTCATGAATTGGCAAGATGAGGTGTGAGATATCCAAGGTTGGTTCGTCATCAGAGATGGCATGGATTCCAAAGGCGTTTGTTTTGTTGTTTGGTTTTGTGGGTGGAGGTAAAGGTAGCTCTCCTTTCTCGATCATATCGTGGATGATCTGCTTTAGTTTAAAGCAGGCTTCTATGTCATGACCTTTCCCTGGTGATACTCGCAGCCGGCATTGGGATTCCAGAAATGGGTTTCATAGCCTCAGACGGATCCGGAGTGGGCCTAATTGGTTGTAGTTTCCCTTGGTCCATGAGTCTTTTTAAGGCACTGGCATAAGTTGACCCCAAGTTTGTGAATACCCTTTGAGGACGCTTAGTTTTCTTTGTGGTTAGTTCAAGGAGATTGACCTCATCAATTTTGTTTGATTGACCATAGGGGCGAGATCTGGTTGATGTAGATCCTTGATAGCCTCGACTAATGGTTTTGGCTAGGACACCCTTGCGGAGGTCGTCTTCAACGCGGGTTCCGATTATCTCTAGGTCCTGGAACGTTTTGATGTTTTGATATCTCAGCAGTTTGGCATATACCGGGCGGAGGTTGTTGACAAATTTCTCCACCAGAGTTGATTCACTCAGCTTACTGACCAATTGAGTGCTTACCCTCCTCCAACGGGTTAGGAATTCTGTCAACAACGACTTGATCCCAAGTAGTGATGTTGTTAGCTTGGATTTCGACATTGTCGGCATACTATTTGGTAAATTCAATGACGACTTGATCTCAAGTAGTGAGGTTCTTGGGGTCGAGGGAATAGTACCATTAGCGGGGAATTGGTTCTAGGGATGACGGGAAGATCCGAGTGAAGAGTTCTGTTTGACCCCCTTAATTGCCATGTAATCCTGTGGACATGGGCCACACACGCCGCGCCCACCCGCGCGTTGATTTCGAGGCGGCAACACTTCTCCCACGGAACCTTGGTTTGCCAAGCACGTCATGGGCCGTTACCGATTAGTGAGGCATTGAAACCAGTGAAAGGTTGAATAAGCATGCATTTGTGGAGTCGCCACCAATTTATTGTGGAAAAATTGGAAACCGTTCGAATACCTCATGTCATGTCAAGACACAAAGTAATGACATGAACACTAAGAACTCGTTACCCTTAGCATTCTACGTCTAGAATGACTCTCTAAGATGCCAATGGACACGGATGTCCAGAGATAATTGGAGTAAGGAGTGAGGGTACGTATTAGGAAGCTCTTTAATTAAACACCTAATCCCGCCCCCCTCGATAGCCGCCTCTACTAATGATTAGCGAAATTGTTCATATTTGATATGTTGTCGATGTAATGCATGCAATGCAACAAACATAGATTAATCCTAGCATGTGAAATTAGACTATGTCGGTTAACACGTATTTTAGCAAACAGTTGGGGTCGAAGTTGGAAGTTAGATTAATTACATGTGAAAACCATACAATTAAACCATACAATTAAATCATACATAACAAATAATTACGATAAATGAATTAAAAATTACAAGAATTACAAGGTTTATTTCATCTACGTCAAAATTGCTCAAAGACGGAATTTCAAAGAAGAAAACAGAAAGAAAATAAAATTGGAATTAAAAGTATGAAAGTACGTCAGATTAGAGATGATAATACTGATAATAGTCGATTTAAACCGTATTTAGAAGCTACGTCAAAGCGAGAGAGTGTTCAGAGACAGAAGCCATCCCAGAACAATCGCAACATCTGCTGCGTCCTCTAGAAGAGGTGCAACACTTCCTGCGTCTGTTCTTGAGTTGGGTACTGGTTGTGCAGTCAGAATCACGGATTGTAATCGTTCATGGGTAAATTTAAGATCGATTATTAATATTTTACTCAAGTTGAAGTGCCTTAATTGATTACATGCATCTGGGCAAGTCATTAACAAAAACAACGAGAAATTATAGCGGTTTACATAATTAATGATGAACTCGTGTCGGAAATATAAAAAGAACAAATTTTAGATTAAATTAACGAAACTGGACAAATATAAATTGAAATTAAACTTATGTATCAAGTTAGGATTCCAGCACCTCGACATGAACAAGTCAAAACCCTGAAGAAATCGATTTGAATTAAGACGGCGAAAACCCGCAAGTATTGAATTACTCGGGATTAAGGACGAATTTAAGCATTGTAAATAAAAGAGATTTGTTAAAACGTGATTTATATACTGAAACAAACAAAAGGAATGAAAGAATAAGAGAAAAATGAAAATTGCAGGAACTCGAGGAAGAAGAAGAAGAAGAGCAGGAGCAGCGAGCAGCCTCTGGAAGAGGCGTAGCAGATGCTGCGACTGTTCGAAGAGGCGCAGCTGCTACTGCGTTCCTTCTCGACGTCTGACCTCTGTTGTTTTATAAAAACGGTTTAAAAAGATGGATTTTTAATTGGTTTTTGAACGTGCTTCTGATATAAATCTACATTAATTGATACAAAATAAAAAGTACAATAAATAAATGGGATTTACACCCTCAGACTGTTTGACTAAACGAGATTGACTAAAGTTAATGTTTAGTGATTGCTCGACCCTAATATGCGTGGAAATTGCCCTCGTTAGAGGATTTAAAAGACTGATTAAGTTGATTATAAGTGGATTTGGTCAAATTGGTCAGTCTATGCAACGTGACTGGGACATAGAAGGATCTGAGCTTACGCGGTCGATTGATCAAGCACGTAGGCGTCGAAAGCAACAGCGTAGTCTAGAATGGAAAGAGAGAGAAGACAAGGGGCGGAGGAATTATGGTAAAAGTAGGAATAAGATATGAAAGGAAGGATCCGAAAACAACCTATTAGGTTGAAACACGGAAACTTGGATAAAAAGAATGCCTTGAGAAAAGGCGCAGTATGTGCTGCCCAACCCAGAAGAGGCGCATCATTTGTTGCGTCCTTTCTCGGGTAGTATTATTCTGCGCAAGAAAACGCGTTTAACAGCCTATCGTATTTTAGGCATAACTTTCTCTACAAGATTCGGATTAAGGTGATTTTGGTGGAGTTGGAAATCTAAGGGAAAGATCTAGAACTTTCTGTGAAATAGGCCAGACCCGCAAAAGTTGTTATCATCTCGTAAAATGGGCCTAAATATCGGGTTGTCATTTTAGCTAAATGAAATGCACATTTTGTAATGTAAACTTTAAGTTTAGCCCAAAGAAGTGACATGGGACTCAAAAAGAGATATACTCATAACATTTTATGACATCCTAACCCTAGGTAGACAAGCACATTGTTTTTGACTCGAGTTTTGACGGTTTTAGAAAATGAAGATGGTTTTTGACCCGGATTCCAAATGTACTCTAATTACTGACAAAACGACCGTAATGACACCTAGATGACAACCAAGGGTTAGACACAAGTGTACGAGTTACCTTTTATTAACCGATTTACAAAACTTCATAAAATCGCAACATATGCTAAACATGCGGCCCTATCATCACTGGGTGTTTGGCGGGAGGTGTAGAAATGAGGTATCTATAGAGCCCCTACTTTGACTGAGGCTTGGACTAGGCAAAAGTCAAAGTATAGCCCTCACGTCAATCGAAGGTTACAACCTAAAGACTATGGCGACGCGAGGTGGCTCAAGGGGTCTGAGCCAAGGACCTGTCGTCGGCAACATTTTAGAGTCTGTCGACTTCTGGGGACGGTCGTTTTAAGTCCATTAGACTACGTAAGGAAGCTCGCCAGCCATAATAATAAATCATACCTGAGACTTCTTTCTCGAGATGTTTCCGGAGGTGCGTAGGAGCTGAGGATAAGACCTAAAGGATATATAAGGATTGGTGCTAGGGTGTGGGGCCCTAAAGGAAAACATCGACGGGAAGGAGGCAAAATATAAGTTCAACCTAAGGGGTTACCAAGGTTTGGGCGTAGGAAACCTAAGGAAAAGTGATACTAAAGGATTATGATCCTAGGGGTAGAAGTGTATGAACTCTAGGGGAGTTGGGGTGTAGTTGGGGTGTATGAACCTAAAAGAGTGGTTTATGAACCTAAAAGGAGATGGGATCCTAAGGGTGTATGAATACAAGAGACATGTTTATGAACCTAAAAGGATATGCGATCCTAAGGGTTAGTTTAAGAGGTATTGGGATATTAATTATTGTTTCGGACACATGCATCCAAGCTTTCTATGGTATGGGAACTTCAAAAGGATTTATGGGTTTATGAACCTAAGGAAATTTGGTATAAGAGCTTTCAGGTTTACGAACCTAAGGGAAGCTATTTTAGGATCTAAGAATTTGGGGTAAGAATCCTAACTTTAAGTTTACAAACATAAGTAAGGAGGCTCTGGTTTGGGAACTTCTAGAGAACGACACCTTTACTGAACTCCATGAGGAAACAATAATATTGAGGGTAGCAGGACGTTGGTAGAAATTATTGGGGAATCTGCTTGCGTCGGTCTCAAGCGAACTCTAGCAAAAACTTGAGGTTGAATCTGCTTGCGTTGGTCTTAAGCGAATCATGCTTCCCGAGAAATACGAGGGTTGTAGGCGGCAACGAACTCTCGCTGGGGAACACATCGACGATTAAGAACATCTTAATCTTCATGGAAGAAACCCTGAGCATCATTGCAAATACTGCTAGGGAATATCTTGACTGCCGCTGAGAAAAATGAAGACATGGGCGAAGCCCCCAGTTGGAGTGAGCTATGCTTCTTATACTCTCTTGCATGGTTATTAGCCACACAAACAATCTAACAACAAAAAATAGAACATGAGGAAACAATTAGTACATGAACCTCGAATGAGGAAAGAAACACACAAGTTTTGAAAAATCTTTTCTTTATGAAATTTGTTGCTTGTAATGCGTTATGCATATCCCATTGGCTTTAGATGTATGACATGACACGACATCGACTCACTAGGACGCAAGACGATAGACTGACACAACGCTGACTTAGATTTGATGCGACACGGGGATGAATTTGATAGACTTTGATTAAGTATTCGCAACCCCTAGCCAAGTGTGGGTGATAACGCGTATCAGTTCTAAAGGCAAAAGAATTGCAAAAGGTACATATAAAGGCAAGGCAACAAGACTCCTTCTTGAGGCATGATAACTTCGAGAATGGATCCAAAGTCCTTTGTCATTGTCCGGACCAAGCACTAATTTGACTAAAAATAAGAGACTGAAAGAGTAAAAGGAAGGGATAATGGACGGTTGACGCCTCGGAAGAGAAGCCCCCAGGATAAGAATATGACCATGGAATTTGGTAAAAAGTGAGACTAGGCAACAAGAAGGAGCCCCCCCCCCCCCCAGTAAAGAGGTAGAAATGGAAATTGTAGTTGGAAGGTTGAAATTGAGGTTAAAGGTTGATGGTTGGGATGGTTGATAATTGAGGTTGAAAGTTGGTAATTGGGATGGTTGATAATTGAGGTTGAAAGTTGATAATTAGGATGGTTGATAATTGAGGTTGAAAGTTAAAAGTGGGTTAGTTGATAATTGAGGTCTGCCTACGTATTCACGTGAAGTGAAATCAAACCACATCGTACTTCTGAGTGTGTGCCTAAACTATGCTGTCAGAGACTTAAAATGTGTGGGTTACAAGGGTATATTCCTCTTGTGACTCGAAGAATCGGTTTAAGATAACTCCCTCTGCTCACAGACCAAAGAGGTATAATTAAACTTGTAAAAATTTCCTTGTCATGTGAGCGCACTCAACGGACCCTAAGGGTGTTGTGGGTTCATCCCCTCCTAGGTAGCAAAGTATCTGAAGACTCCGTGTATGGGTCAAGGTGAAACTGGATTGGATATTTGGAATATGGAGCTCGAAAATAAGAGGCTTTGATGAACAAATCTTTGGAGCTTGATTTTGTGGAGTTAAGGCTCGATGGGATTATGGCTTGTAATATGGCTTGGAAATGAAGTCTCTTGGCTTGATGTAGCCTGGGAACATAAAGGTAGGTTAATTGATGCGGGATCAAGTTTCTATGTCTTGGTCCTAAAGGATGGGTATACTTGACAATCTTAAGAGGATTATCAAAATTCCCAACTATCTCCCTGTAACGGTCTCGAGAAGGACTTAGAGCGTGTGATGGGTGAAAGACTAAGTGAGGGTGCTAGCATCGATGTCTTGATTCTATACAGACTGCAGCAGTGTTCCATTCAGCATTTGATTTCAGGCTCAGTCTTGATTCAGACTCAGATTCTTGGTCTGGAATATATCTCTGCTTTTTGCTCAGATTCTTGATTCAGGTTTTTGAAGATAACTTTGACTTTGGATATCGACATTGACTTGCGTAATTGAGCCTTCTTCTTTTGACTCCTTTGTCTTGGATTACGGGCATAATTGCGGCCTTGGATATTGATCTTGGTCATTTCTCTTGATTGAGCCTTTGACTTTGATCATGGGTCATATCGTCTTGGATCTGCTTGCTACCATTAATTTGAGTGAGACTAGCACCTTTGGTATGAAACGGGTTGGTCTTTAGTAAACGAGTTTTTTATTGTGGGGAATGGGCTTGCCTTCCGTCATGGATTGTTAACAAGGAGATGGTCTAGATTCGTCCTAGAATCTCTTTAGATATGCTCGTACTAAACTAGGGTTATAACAAGGTTTCTATTTCCAGACATGGAATAGGTAAAAAATGGAGACGGATTTTCGGGTCCTCTACAACTTGGAATGGAACATCGTTTAAGTGTACTCACATTGACTCCGCATACGTTGTTCATTTTAAAATGTCTTAAATCAATTCTTGTTGTCACATGAAAAGGATAAAGGAAGAGATAGGATAGAATATGTGGATTAAAAAGTGTACTTTTATTGAAATGATTTATTGAAATGAATAATTAATGTATAGACTCGAGAAGACATGTGACTCGTGGGACATCCCCCAGGTTGTCACTATGAATGAAAATGGACACGAAGAAAGACACTAGAAAAATTATGGGAAATAAGGCCTAAGACTCGGATGTAGACTTTGATTCGATCCTAAATCTAGACTCCTAATTATCATTATCATCTTCGGGGAATCCTCTTTCAGCATCTGGTAGCTTGAATGCCCGATCTTGATCGTTGAACGATTTGAGCACCCTGTTCTCGTTGTTTGGCGTAATAGAAGGGTAAGGGCCAAAGAGACCTTTCGGTCTTTGAAGAGTAAGACGCCCATGAGGGTCATTCTTTTCTCATAAAGGACCGAGGGTCGATAAAGATATCTTTCCGCGATCGAGCATATACTGGATGGTATATTTGAGTTTGGAACATGTTTCAGTGTCGTGTCCATTATCCCAATGGAATAAACAATATTGAGAATCGTCCCAGAAGCGACCTCTCCTCTTATACTCAGGATCTGGGGTTGAACCGATTGGCTGGACCAGTCCTTTAGCAAAGATTCTTTCAAAGGCGATCGTATAAGGCATGCCTAAATTGGAGAATGACCTTGGAGCGGAGTTCCTCTTTCTGGTGAAGGTTGTATAACCTTTACGTCGGTAATGCGGATCATTTGATTGTTGGGTGTAGATGTGGACGGTGATCCTCCTTAGATGATTTCATCGATAAGAACAATCTCTACTGATAAGTTTTCGACGGTCTTGATGCCTAATTTCAAATGAGAGGTGTAGATTAGGTGTAGACAGTGAATAACGTCTCAACCAATATTGCCTCCTTTGACTGGTCGGGTATTTGTGAATCTGTTTTCCTTCTTTTAACCAAATGATTGGTGGGTCGTTCATCTTCTTGATCACCCGCGATGTTGAACTCCCTATAAAGTCTTTTAGTTTCTGTATCCGAGCTAGTTTGGAGCGAGACAAAAATCCTACCATCCTCAATCCCATCTTGTATGACATGCTTGAGTTTGTTGCAATCTTTGATATCATGCCCCCTACCCTTATGGTATTGACAATACGAATTGCAATCCCAAAATTTAGATTTCTTTTCTGGGTCTAGGCTAGGCCCTATTGGTTGAAGAAGACCTAGAGAGGATAAATTGTTCATGGCTAGGGCATATGGTATGCCTAGACTTGTGAATGACCTGGGAAAGTTGTTAGGTTTCTTTCATGAAGGCTCCATGAGGTTGCCTTTGTTGATTTTGATTCCTGGATGAGACGAACTAGGGATAAGTTGCTCATTTGTTGCGTTCTTCTTAGGACTGTGAGGTTGAGGGTTTGTCTGGACACTTTTCATCTTGAAAGGTTGGGCCTGAAGCTTCTTACGCATTTCAGCAAACTGGTTCTCCATGTTGGAAAGCCGAGAGTTTAGGTTATCAATGGCTCCTTCTTATTTGAAAATTTATTGTTAAAGGCAATGGAAAACATGAGCATTCCACATTGGATATCGTCTTCCTCAAGCATGTTTATCTCTTCGTCATCATGAGGATCGAGGAGATGAGAATAGTCTAGGGATTATTCTTCGTCATGTTAAGTGCTGCTAGACCCAAGTGGGTTGTTCCTCTCGAATTACTCGACAAAAGGTGGCACTGGAAGCTTGCCCTCTTCAATCATATCTTGGATGGTGTGTTTCAAGTGAAATCACTCTTCAATATCATGGCCTCTACCTTAGTGATATAGGCAGTATTTGTTGCTCTTCCAGAGGTTCACTTGCTTCTCTAAAGGTGGATCCGGAGTCGGACCTATTGGATGTAGCTTACCTTGGGCAGAGAGTCTCTTCAAAGCATCGACATAAGACATGCCTAAATCAGAAACCACCCTTTGATGCCTCCTAGGTTTCTTTTCGATTGTTTTCGGCTTTCTAGGACGACAGTTATTGCAAGAGGTAAGCTTTGGACGACCTAGACTAGAGGTTTCTCTAGGTGGCGTTTTATTTTCCACCGTCCCATTTTCAAGGGCGAGGACGCGAATGTTCAAATTTTCCACTGTAACTTGAACTCGTATGACCATGGCATAAACATCTGGGAGAGACACGGTGCTTGTGGCTTGAACTGCATTGTGACTTTGCTGACTGACGGAACTTGTTGGATTCCTACTCGACAGAAATGATGCGGATTACAACTCGATTCGACATCAGATCACGCATACTAAGGCAATAAGCAACGGACACAGGAAGGGACAAGTAATCACGAGGATAAGACGACAAATCTAGACTTGACTTGTGAATTCGTGAAATGCCGTGAGCGACTTCTCGTGTTTGAATTCACGGTGCTTGACTTTAATTTTAGACTCGAATGTTGACTTTGACAGAGTGACCCTTATATGGTCGACCTTATTGACGGGATTGATGACACGTGTGTATTTTAGACACTGGTATAAGTGTAGATACCCGATGTGTGCTTATAGGTGTTAAGAAGACGGCTGCAGTTTAGACTCAAATGTGAGGCCCATTGAGACTCGTGTGTCGAGCCTCGGGACGTGTCATTAGGGAGGTTTTGAAAACACGGCTTTGAAATAAAAGTGGATTTGAAAGGTGAGCCCCATTAAGTCTTTTGTGTACGACTTGGGCACGTATGACATGAGGTGTCGAAAATATTTAGATCCTAACTTAATTGGGGTATGGGATCCAAAATGACGGCGTGACGCCTTAGGACTGGACTTGAATTTGAAAAGACCCAAATGTAAAGAAAGACGGGTTTATGACCCAACAGAATTTCGACTAGGACATAGTCGGTTTGAATTTTAACTCTAACTTAGCCCAATTAAATTTACATATTTACATTTACATAGTTTGTAATTTTTTTGGTTTAAAACATTTTTTGGTTTTTTTTAAGGACTTTTTACGTTTTTGTTTTTTTTGAATTTTTTTTTTTGAGAACTTACGAAGGATTTTATTTCTAGAGAATTTAAAATTGACTTGAATTTTGAAAATAGAATTTTACAGAAAGTGGAAGGGTAATGGATTTTACATTTACAGAAAATTGAACATTATTTGATTTACAAAAGGGATTTTGAAGAGGTTTTTTGTCTTTGTTAGAAAATTGAAATTTGATAATCGGAAAATACGGCATTATCTGGTTTACAAATGGGACATTTGAAAGGTTTGGTAATGAATCTTATTTAGTTTGACATTATTTTGTTTATAAATGAGGAATTTAGACACGTGATTGATTTGGAAAACATACACAAACAAGCATGATGACAGTATGCTGAATGCATTTGAAAGGTTTTCCTTTAAAGGGGGGTTGCCATACCAAGCAATCAAACCCTGGTCTGTGGAGAGGTCTGTGCCAAACACGAGTAAGGTCAGTTCCTAGTCCATTTGCTCGAGTAGTGAAAGCTCTCGATACAAACATGATTAAGCATCGTGGTATGGTTGACGTCAATCGCTATCTATCTTTAGGCCCAGATAGGAATTTGGACCGTCCGGACAGGACGATTGGTCAAATGGGTCGGTTTAGGATCTAGGAAAACCAAATGAAACGACCTAAGAAGGTCTAGTAATGAAAATCGACAACTATCTCGTATAGACTATTCCCTAACCTTGTTCAAGTTTCACCCTGGGTAACATGTAAGTGTATCATCCCCAGCGAAGTCCCCAAACTGTGGACATGGGCCACCCGCGCCGTGAGCACCTGCGCATTGGTTTCGAGGCGGCGGCACTTCTCCCACGGAACATTGGTTGGCCAAAGCACGTCATGGGCCGTTACCGATTGGTGAGGCATTGAAACCGGTGAAAGGTTGAATAAGCCTGCATTTGTGGAGTTGCCACCATTTTATTGTGGAAAAATTGGAAACCGTTCGAATACGTCATGTAATGTCAAGACACAAAGGAATGACATGAACACTAAGAACTCATTACCCTTAGCATTCTACGTCTAGGATGACTCTCGAAGATGCCAATGGACACGGATGTCCAGAGATAACTGGAGTAAGGGGTGAGGGTACGTTTTAGGAATCTCTTTAATCGAACACCTAATCCCTGAAAGGATTCATTAACCCCTTAATTAAAATCATTTTAATTAGATCTATATTAACCATTGATTTAGTCTTTGTGAATTTAGTGCATGCATAGCTTAAAACAAGAATGAGGATAAAACGGTTTTCTTACAATGGTGGTGAGACGGAAATAGGCACAAGCAACGACACCTTCCTATGCTTGTTATTGAACTCACTAACATGGGATAATCCTCCAAAATTCCATAGGTTCAATAATGTGAACACCTCCTCTTAGTTGCTCTAAGACAATCCCACAATATTAATATTATTATATACTAGATAATAATACTAATCTCCTTAAATAAATCTAATATTAGGATTATTACTACACTAGTAATATGTGTGTTTTTATTAGATTTTATCTTGAACAATTTCTATATCTTCCTAACTATTAGAGAGAATAACAGAGAAAATAGATGAATGAATATGAATCAAGTATGAATGAAAAAATAAGAAAAAAACTCCTTCTTATTTTTTGCCATAGGGGGCCGGGTAGCATGGGTGCCAAAGGCCAATGCATGGCCTTTGTACTTTTCCTTTTTCTCTTATCAAAGAGTGTAGGGTTAGGGCTAAGACCATTAGGTAATGATTATGTCTTCTAGCAATTTAATAGACAATTAAATATCAACCAAAACACCCCATGAAATCGGTCCATCCATAGTGTATACATCCATTTTATTTTGTCAAATGTCAATTGTCATACACAACATGTCACATGTAGCATGTAACATGTAATTGATCATATTAATGCATATTTAACAATTAAATATCATTATATAAATTAATCAAATTACATATTATAAATTATCTAGTAATTCATAATAACATGTGTATAAAATGGGTCACGTTAATATAATTCACAATATTTTGTAATTATAATTAACCATTCATTCTTTTCTTCATTGTTTCATAAACAATAATCAATTTAAGTAATAAAGCAGTTTAACTACTAAAATGAATCTTATTTAATCAAATTACAATAAGATATAATATTCTCCTTATAAATCAATTTGTTCAATTTAAGGATTTAATCAATCTGTATCGTCATACAATCGATTAACTTTATAATTGAGGGAACCGTCCTTTAGGAAAGACCTTAAGGAATCAAATGACCACCACCGTCAGACGACAGTAATGTCAAACTCAAGTCATCCAATCATTACCGATTAATGTTGATCAGTTGATTATAAATAAATATTGAATCATCCATTTATGTATTTTTATCATGAGTTTCACTACAAGAAAAACTAAAACAGGTGACCGAAATTTGGCGACTGATGATGGTAGTCGCCAATTTGGCGACTGATTTACAAATTAGCGACTGAAATCAGTCGCTAATTAGGCGACTGAATTTTTTAAAAAGGGAATCTAATTTGGCGACTGATATTTCAGATTTCGCGACGGATTTATAGGTAGTCGCCAATTTGGCGACTGAAATTCAATCGCCAAATCATATTTCAGTCGCCAAATTTTTTTATACAAACCAGACACCCCTCTCTCCTACTTTACTCTTTCCAAACCAAAAAAAAAAAGGCGAACAACGACGACAGCGGACGACGAGCGACGAACGATACAACCACACTTCCACCGCCACTTCCACCACCATTTCCACCGCCACTTCCACCCTCTTTAATTAGGTTTTTTTTTTGTTTAATTTCAGTTTAATTAGTTTAATTTGTTAGATAAATTTGTAGTTAGTTTGTTAGATTTATTTGTGGTGGTCAGCTGTGGGTGGGGGTTGGTGGGCCGTGGGTGGGTGGGTCGTGGGGTGGCCTTGGGTGGGTCGTGCGTTGTGTATGGTGTTGGGTAGCTAAGTGAAACCGTCTCATTATCGTTAATATTAAGCTAAGTGGAACCGTCTTAATTAATATTATTATTATTATTATTATTACTAAGTTAAGTGAAACCGTCTTATTATTATTAATATTAAGCTAAGTGAAACCGTCTTTCGCATTAATGGAATTAGCTAAGTGGAACCATCTTTTGGATTAAGAGAATGATGTGACCATAATTAGCGCACATTTAGTCCTCGAATTAGCCTTATTCCCATGCTTTTTAGTGCATATTTGGGTCATTTATTGTCTTTAGCTCTTTGTTTTGCATATTCTTTGAGGTATTGTGTCCTTGGTAGGAAAGGAGTGCAAAACTTGCATTTTCATGGCAAAATGAGACTAAATTGATTGAATCCAATGACCAAGCATCAAGGAGAGACAAGATTAGAAGGCCTTTGTACATATTATAGTAGTTGGGCAATGATGAGGAAAGATCCTTGCATCCCCAAGGAAATCCCCAAGGATTTTATAAAGAAAAGGGAAGAAAAGAAGAAGAAACAAGGCTGAGCAGCAACCCGTGCAGATTGCCCTGAAGACGCCCGTCCCCAGGACCACAATCCGTGCGTCTTCTACCAATGACGCCCGGGCAGCAGCACCCAGAAGACACCCGTCTTCTCCCAAAGACGCCCGGGAAGAGACACAGGAATCCGGCCGTCCCGTGCCTAAGACGCACAGATTCCAAGGCAGCACAATTTCGTCTTCTACAAGCCTCAATGAAAGATGCCCTTCCTTCAGAAAATATCGGCGTTTCCCTATGTAGGGAATTAATCGCCATTTAAGCCCTTAGTTATCCCTAATGCATCCACCTAATTTCCACTATAAATACCCCATTAGTCTAATTAGAAGAGCATATTCTTCTTATCAATTCTTAGAGTAGTTAATATCAATCAAATCTCTCTTTAGTTTTGTAATCAACAATTAATCAAGTTTTAATACAAGTTTTATTTCCTTAATCTGTCTCTTGTTCATCCTTTATTTTGGGTAATTGAAGATTATTTGGGTTATTATTGGGAGATTGACAACCTCTGAATCAAGCATCAAGTACTTCTATTATTCTTTGCTTTATTATTGGAATCATTAGTAGGTATAATTATCTTAATCCCTTTTTAATTATTGCTAATTACTTTCATTTGTTCATCATGTTTCACTTTGTTGGTATGATTGACAACCTTGCTAGCATGTTCAACATGATAATGAGTGAGTAGTTTCATAGCTAGGGTTAATGGGTAATTAGGGGAAACCAACATGGGGAATGATTCATACTTAAATTAATATTCTTTCATAGTTTATTTGCTTGCTTGTTTTGATCTCAACTCATGCACATGTTATGTTTGATGAAATGCTAAGCCTATGAATCCTTGTATTTACAACCATCACTTATCTTTTCAATGAGACTTGTAAGACATAAACAAACTCGAGTCTCATTAGACCATGCATGTTGTTGAGTAGGGAAGATTAAGTCAACTTGTAGGTGTTTTACAATCTAATCGATTCGGCTACGGGACCCAAACATTCCTAGCTAGTATTGTAAGATATAACCCAACTCAATCCATCACAACAATAATTGCTTGCTTATAATTTGAGAACATGTTTGTATGATCAATTCCCATGAATCCCCTATGACCCCATGACACCCTAGTGCTTTTTATCAATTGTTTAAAACCCTTTCAATTCATCTTAGTTATTTACTTTCATTGCTATTTAGTTTAGTGACCTTCTACATCAACCCAAATTGTGACACCCCTAAGACACCAATAGTCTCAATAGAAATCTCATTTCAATTCCCGTCTCTTGGGATCCGACCTTTACTTGCCTCTTTACTAATTGTAGAGTTGTTTGTGAAGTTATAAATTGTGTTTTGGTCTAGGTGCTTCCAACGACAATTGTTCCCAAAAATAGAATATAGCATCCGAATCCAGACCAAAAATGGCGCCGTTGCCGGGGACGGTTTTATCTTGATTTAGATTTTCTTATATTGTTATTAGTTGTGTCTTTCTTTGCCTTGGGGAAGTAAAACTCCTCAAAGTTTGTTCTAATTTTTTTCGAGTTGTTTGATATTTTGCATGTCTAGAAGGTCACAAGGTGATTTGTTACCTTTTGATCGTGAAATTGAAAGAACTTTGACAACCAATAGAAGACTTGCTAGGAGAAATTTGAGAGGTATTAGTGAGGTTGTAGATATTCAACCAACTATTGAGTTCATCAAACCAGTGTAACTCAAGACCAGATTCGATGGGTCTTATTTCCTTTTTTTCTAATTGGCACCGCGAAACAATGGTTGAAGGGCCTTGATAAGGCCACTCTCGGAATTGATTCTTGGAAAAAGTTGGCTCTAGCTTTCTACAAAATATTCTACCCACCGGAAAAGACTAACATGCTAAGAGCTCAAATTACGGGTTTTAAGCAAAGGGATGAAGAATCTTTGTATGAAGCTTGGGAGCGGTTCAAAGGAATTTGTCGCTCATGTCCTCACCATGGACTTAGCGAGTGGTTCTTGGTACAACAATTTTGGAACGGTCTATATGAAGATTCAAGGAACATTCTCAACATGGGATCAAATGGAATGTTCACCGAAGTTGATGACAATCAAACTTGGAACAAAATTGAGGAAATGGCGGTCCATAACTCACAATATAGTAGACCTCGCAAGGCTACTAGAGGAGGAAAGCATGAAGTGGACTCCGTTACTCAATTGGGTGCTCAAATTAGTGCTTACATTGATACAATCAATTTGAAGTTTGAAAAATCTATGGCTAGACTTGAAGAAGCCTCGAAATCACCAAAGCATCATGTTAATGCCATGACGGCATCCTCATCAATCCCAAGTGGGATATGTGAGAATTGTGGAACTTTGGGACATGACCCAAGTGAATGTAGGGGAACAAATGAACAAGTGAATGCTTTCCAAGCATACAAGCTTGGTACAACTTATTCCAACTATTACAATGAAAACACCAAATTCCATCCAAATCTCTCATACAAAAGCCAAAATGTTCAAAACCCTCAAACAACATACACCCTACCTCCCATGAGAAACCAAAATCAAAGACCCTTTTACAACCAAAACCAAGGTTACCAAAATCAAAATCCATACAATCAACAAAATGACCAAGGTTTTGATGTTCAAAAAGCTGTCCTTCAAATGCAAAAGAATCAACAAGAATTTTTCACTCAAATGCAAAAAGATAGTCAAGCAAAGGAAACCACCATCAACAACATCCTAGCTCACACCAAAATGTTGGAAACCCAATTAACTCAACTAACATCTTCAAGCTCACAAAGACAAAAGGGGCAATTACCACCTCAAAGTAATCCCCCAAGACATGAAACGGTTAGTGCCATTAACTTGAGAAGTGGTACAAGGTATGAAGCACCGAAGAAGCAAGTTGAGGATGAAGTTGTGGAAGCTAGTGATAAGGAAGAAACTGTGCAAAACTCCAAAGATGGAGAATCATCAAAAGAAGAAATTTCAAAGAAATATGAAGACAAGGTCAAGGAGAAGGAGCCCATTGTGATTAAACTTCCTTTTCCAAGTCGTCAAGCCAAGCCCAAATTTGATGACTAACTTGGAAAGTTTATGGAAATTGTGAAGAATTTGGAAGTCTCAATTCCTTTCACGGAATTAATCAATCACGTGCCGGCCTATGCGAAATAAATGAAAGACATCCTCACATAGAAGAAGTCGATCCGGAAGCTTGAGACTATCGCCTTCACTAAGGTGAGTAGTGCAATACTTCAAAGGAGTTCACCTCCAAAACTCAAGGATCTGGGAAGCTTCTCAATACCGTGTACCATTGGCGACACCACGATCAACAAAGCCTTATGTGATCTAGGGGCTAGTGTGAGTGTTATGCCGTACTCGGTGAGTAAAAGGTTGGGGATGGGAGAGCTTAAATGCACCAATATCACGCTCCAAATGGCCGATAGATCGACGAAGACACCATTAGGGATATGGGAAGATATTCCCGTACGAATTGGGAAATTTTTCATCCCGGTGGACTTTGTCATTGTTGATATGGAAGAAGATTCCCACATTCCAATCATTCTAGGAAGACCTTTCTTACACACCGCGGGTGCGGTGATTGATGTGAAACATGGAGAGCTCACTCTAGAAGTGGGAGATGAGAGTATAACTTTCAATCTTGACAAAACTATGAAAGCTCCTCATTTACATGAACCATGTTTTATGATCGATTATTATAGCCGGAAGGATGATAGGAAGAAGTCGGAACTCCAATGGAAGAAGAAAATTGAAGATGCTCCATTCAAAGAGCAAGTGAATTGTAACAAAGAGAGCTTGCAAAGCTCACCAAAGTTAAGCAATGAAGAAGATGGCCTCATTGGCCAAAATAAGATAATGGGAGAGTTGTCTCTATCAACTCAAGAGATCTTTAGTGATCAAGTAGATGAAGTTTGTGGTCTTTGGGACGATGAGTTTGAAGGGATTTTTAATCCCTACATTGGTAATGCTATCAATCAAGACCGTTAACAAGGGCAAAGATCTATTGAAGAACTCTATCACGACAATGAACAAGCTTTTGATTACTTTTTCAAGGTGTTGAGCAACATCAACAACACCTTGGACAAGCCCCCTTCACATCTCATCAAGAATGAGAGTTTGATGGAGTCCTACCTAAACCACTATTTGTAAATATTTCTAACTCCCTAACTCGCGTTTTAATTCTTAATTTGCATTTTTGTCATTTTTGGATTTTTATTGCCTTGATCAAGATGATTATCATGTTTGAGAGAAGTGAGGGAGGGACTAATGATTTTATTGATGTGTAGTGCTTTAGCTTAGTGTGGGGATAGCAATTGCCTAGGTTATTCATGCCTTAGTAGTGCCCCCACAATGAAGAACACGAGATTTTGAAGAATGAAAAATGACAAGGGATATGCAAGGTACACGGATGGAACTGAATCAAGGTAAAAGGGGTAGAACCCGAGCGATTTCAAAAGAATCCGCCCGTCTTCAGACAATCCGGGCATATTGGGCAGAAGACGCCCGTCCTTCTGAGCTGAATTTTTGAAATTTTGTGACTGTTAATGAATCCGGGCGTCCTGCAGTAGAATCCGCCCGTCTTCATAAAGACGCCAGTCCTGCAAGGGAAGACGCCCATCTTTTTGGCTGAGGAAAACAAGAAAAATCCCTGCAAAGGAATCCGCCCGTCTTCTCTGAAAGACGCCCGTCCCGTGTTTTCAAATCCGCCCGTCTTTGCTGCAATCCGCCCGTCTTTAGGCGAGAATTTCACAACCCAGAATAGGCAGAATCTGGGCGTCCCGAAGGAAAGCCACCCGTCTTCCCCCTGCATTTCAATTTTTCGGGTTTATTATAAACCCCATCCCACATTCATTTCCTAATTCCTTCATTCAAAACACAACCCATAAACCCCATAACTCCAAAACCCTCATCCTCTCCATTACAAAAACAAGATTCCTCAACAACATTCACCAAAATCAAATCAAAACATCCTTTTAACAACAAATGAATCACTCCTCTTTCAACAAAAATCAAAACCAAGCACAAAATATTCAACCTTTGAGTCGATTTTTGAATTCATAAAGGCAAAGCCTCTAGAAATTGATGATTTTCACTCTTTTCTTGGTTTATTCATCAATGGCAAAGACAAAGGGAGCAACAAAAGCAACAAAGGCAAAGGCACCAAAGGCAAAGGCACTCTCATCAAGACAAAAGAGTCTTCAAGCAAAGAAAGCATTGGCTATGGTGGTAGCTAGCCCAAACTTGGAGGTGCAACAACAACAACCTCCCATGGAAGCAACAACATCTACTACTCCGAAAATTGCTCAACTTTCGAATTATCCGGAGGTAATTTTCATTTCCAAATCCAATAGGGACACTTTTGCTAAGTTTGCTAGAAAATCATTTCTATCCACCAAGTTTATTTGTGAAGATGCCTTAGATAAATTGGGTGTCCTTGAGCAAACTAGAGCCTTCTTTAAAGCCATGGGGTTTGTGAAATTGTTTACAACAAAAGAATTGACATACCCCTCCCTTACCTTAGAACTTTTGAGTTCTTTGAAAGTTAACAAGGTTGAGACTATGGAAACCATCGAGTTTCGCCTAGCTAATGTTAGTAGGCGCATCTCCTTTGAGGAAATGGGTAAAGCTTTGGGTCTTAGTGATTCACCGAGTTATTTCAAGAATGTTGGCAAATATGACCCCGACCCTCTTTGGGAGGCGATTTCCGAAAGGAAATTTGAGAGCTTTCATGCTAGTCGCGCTCTATTAGTCCACCATACGGGCATTAGAGTGTGGTAAAAGGTTGTAGGGAACACCATCATTGCAAGAAAAGACACCAACCATTTGACCAAACTCGATTGTGTTCTTCTTGAGTCGGCCTTGAACATTGGAAGGCAATTCACCAGGCCTTTCAAATCTCTAAGACTTTTGGTGGATAGATGGCTAAATGTTGATTGTGGGAAGCAAGGCACTACGTCATTGTAAATGGAGGTCTAGTCACTCTTTTGGCTAAATACTTTGATCCTAACTTCAACAAGGATAGCAAGTATGAGGCAAAGAAGGGTGGTCATCTCATTCATATTGATACTATTATAAACAAGTACAAGTGGGTCTCTCATAACCCTCTTGACACCAAGTATGGGTGGCTCACTAGTGAGGCTATATCTTTTACTTTGCCTTCGAAGATTTGTCGTTTAAGTGTCCACCGGACCAACTATCTCCTTCCCCTTTCAAAAGAGGCCGAATACATTATCCGACAACAAAAGGGTGAAATTGAAATACCCTCCTCTTCCATTGTCACACCACCCTATCCTTTCAAGTACCAAGAGTTCAAGCCCGAAGGAGTTGAAGCAAGCAAAGATTATTTGACTCTTCTTATGCAAGAGATGCACAAGCAAGCCTTCAAAGACCGGGAAGATGCTTACTTAGCCCACTATCCACCCCTCCTTCTCTTAGCTAGGCAAAGACTACTTGACCCTTCATGTCCTTTGCCTAGTTGGGCGGATAGGGAAGTCTTCTTTCCGAGTGCATCTAGGGGTGAGTTTCCGGGTGATAATGAGGTTGTCGGTGATGAAGAGGTTGATGATAACATTGATGAAGAAGCTAGTCAAGAAGGAGAAGAATATGATGAGCAAGGTGAACAACAAAGTGAAGAGGGAAGTGGTGATGAGTCCACTTCTATTGAGGAAGATGATGATAGTGATGATATGATGGAAGACTAGCAAACTTTGGAGGCTCCTACCCTCTTGAGGTTTGTCTACTTCTCTCTTTGTTTTATTTTATTAATCTTGATCATTGTTGGAGTAGTCCTAGCACCATAGAGGACTAACACCTCGGCCCCATTGAGGTGTTCTCGTTTTATTGTTCCCACTTTTAAAAATCCAAAATGACAAAATTAGTTTCATGCATTGCATAGTGTGTGCATGAACTACACCCAACCGTAGGATATTAGCAATAATGTCTAACTCGGTTTGGGGAAGTACATACATACACAACGGGAGGTAATCTAAATTATCCTCTCCGTGATAAACAAAAAATCATGCATCATGTAGTGTAGATTAGTGTAGCTTGCATTTAGTGTAGAAATCATGCATCATGTTTGCATAATTTCCCATCATTTTGGCCATTGAGGACAATGCCCATATTAGTGTGGGGATGGGGAATTCTAACCTAACTTTTATTCAAAAATCCAAAAAAATTGAAAAATTTCGAAAAAACCATAAAAATTTGAAAATTGAAAAATCAAAAACAAGTTCTTTTCCTTTGTAGTGTAATCAAGTATATATTATTGTATATATTGTGTTTGTTCTACCCTTGTTCAGATTGATCGACTACGCCACATCCGAGACATGAGGATATTGAAGACTGCATGGTATGATCTTTCCAATCCCCTTTTTCCTCTTTATGTTAATGACTATGTGGCTTTATTTTGATTGATGCGGTATAACAATGTGAACTTAGGACTTGCATTTAGTTTATATGTCATATTAGTTGGTAGAATCACTTACATTAGGATGTATATAATAGTTGCATCATGGCATTTAGTTGCATTTAGATAAAATATTTTGAAAATTGCCTAATTGAGAACTTTGACAAGAGCAACTAAGCCATTACAAATACTTTTTCAACTTAAAACTTCGCCTACTAGAATGGTTGTAAAACACCCTAGATTGTGTCATACTAGTATCTTTCAACCCATGACCCAAAGCCTAGTCAAGGGTTTGCATGTGAGTCACCTATCCAACCCCGTGATGGGATGTGGACTTGGTTAACTTGTCTAGGTGATCTTGATTGACCTTGTGGTACGGCAACCCAAAAATACTTTCTATCAATAAGTTTGAAGTGCTCAATTCAAAGATTTTTTATGTGGAAAAGTTTTATCGCCAAGGAAACCTCAAATGTTGTGAAATGTTGAAATATTGAGAATTTTAGTTGTTTTGTTGGAGGCGTACCACTTCGATGTGCTTTGGAGAGGGATCCATTGAATTGGGCCCCCACACGGTTGTGAATTCAACCGCCCAGAGACAGAGTGACTATCACCCCGAAAAGCTATTGTCTAGAGGTTAACCGGTTGCCTAATAAGCGATTGGCGAAAGCAAAGGACATTAGCACGGAAGGGATAAACCCCATCTCTAATTTTTGAAATATGAAAGTTGAATGAGGTCAAATTTTGAATGATAGTCATATCCACCCTTATTTATAACAATTTGAGCATTTCATTCCCAAAAAGCCTTTTTGTCAAGCCACTTTGTCGAGCTTGGGATGATCCATGACCTTTACTTTTGTAGAGAACTCGAGACTTGTCATGTCATATGCTACTAGCATCATGGGGATCATCATTCCATAACCATCCGATCTCTCTTGACGAAAGTATTTGGAAATTGAGGACGAAAGTAGTCTAGTTTAACACCATTTGGAGGTGATTTAGTGCCATCCTCTTAGCCTTAGTAATTTGTTGAACTAGTATTTGTGACGGAATATATGCTCTTAAATTTGTTCTCTTTTGGTTGCCTCCGCCACATGATGAGGAAGTGACTATTCCTTTTGTTGATGCATCCATTATTTGATTTTGTGTGCTTAATGTTTGGATGTGTCGCCATTTTGGCAAGACCCACCTTGCCTTGCAAGAAGGCATCCTACATCATGGTTGTCTTGTTGTGAGTTGAAGGGGCGGAGTGAGACCCGCTAATTGTCTCATGTCGGCTATGTTATTAGGTTAGCTTAAATAATGGTCCTAGTCTTTGTCACCTCTTTACTCGGGACGAGCAAAGGTTCGGTTTGGGGATATTTGATGTGACCATAATTAGCGCACATTTAGTCCCCGAATTAGCCTTGTTCCCATGCTTTTTAGTGCGTATTTGGGTCATTTATTGTCTTTAGCTCTTTGTTTTGCATATTCTTTGAGGTTTTGTGTCCTTGGTAGGAAAGGAGTGCAAACCTTGCATTTTCATGGCAAAATGAGACTAAATTGATTGAATCCAATGACCAAGCATCAAGGAGAGACAAGTTTAGAAGGCCTTTGTACATATTATAGTAGTTGGGCAATGATGAGGAAAGATCCTTGCATCCCCAAGGAAATCCCCAAGGATTTTATGAAGAAAAGGGAAGAAAAGAAGAAGAAACAAGGCTGAGCAGCAACCCGTGCAGATTGCCCTGAAGACGCCCGTCCCCAGGACCACAATCCGTGCGCCTTCTACCAAAGACGCCCGGGCAGCAGCACCCAGAAGACGCCCGGGCAGAGACATAGGAATCCGGCCGTCCCGTGCCTAAGACGCACGGATTCCAAGGCAGCACAATTTCGTCTTCTACAAGCCTCAATGAAAGATGCCCTTCCTTCAGAAAATACCGGCGTTTCCCTAAGTAGGGACTTAATTGTCATTTAAGCCCTTAGTTAACCCTAATGCATCCACCTAATTTCAACTATAAATACCACATTAGTCTAATTAGTAGAGCATGTTCTTCTTATCAATTCTTAGAGTAGTTAATATCAATCAAATCTCTCTTTAGTTTTGTAATCAACAATTAATCAAGTTTTAATACAAGTTTTATTTCCTTAATCTCTCTCTTGTTCATCCTTTATTTTGGGTAATTGAAGATTATTTGGGCTATTATTGGGAGATTGACAACCTCTCAATCAAGCATCAAGTACTTCTATTATTCTTTGCTTTATTATTGGAATCATTAGTAGGTATAATTATCGTAATCCCTTTTTAATTATTGCTAATTACTTTCATTTGTTCATCATGTTTCACTTTGTTGGTATGATTGACAACCTTGCTAGCATGTTCAACATGATAATGAGTGAGTAGTTTCATAGCTAGGGTTAATGGGTAATTAGGGGAAACCAACATGGGGAATGATTCATGCTTAAATTAATATTCTTTCATAGTTTATTTGCTTGCTTGTTTTGATCTCAACTCATGCACATGTTATGTTTGATGAAATGCTAAGCCTATTTATCCTTGTATTTACAACCATCACTTATCTTTTCAATGAGACTTGTAAGACATAAACCAACTTGAGTCTCATCAGACCATGCATGTTGTTGAGTACGGAAGATTATGTCGACTTATAGGTGTTGTACAATCTAATCGATTCGGCTACGGGACCGAAACTTTCCTAGGATTGTAAGATATAACCCAACTCAATCCATCACAACAATAATTGCTTGCTTATAATTTGAGAACATGTTTGTATGATCAATTCCCATGAATCCCCTATGACCCCATGACACCCTAGTGCTTTTTATCAATTGTTTAAAACCCTTTCAATTCATCTTGCTTATTTACTTTCATTGCTATTTAGTTTAGTGACCTTCTACATCAACCCAAATTGTGACACCCCTAAGACACCACTAGTCTCAATAGAAATCTCATCTCAATTCCGTCCCTTGGGATCCGACCTTTACTTGCCTCTTTACTAATTGTAGAGTTGTTTGTGAAGTTATAAATTTTGTTTTAGTCGAGGTGCTTCCAACGACAATTGTTCCGAAAAATAGAATATAGCATCCGAATCAAGACCAAAAATGGCGCCGTTGCCGGGGACGGTGTTATCTTGATTTAGATTTTCTTATATTGTTATTAGTTGTGTCTTTATTTGCCTTGGGGAAGTAAAACTCCTCAAGGTTTGTTCTAATTGTTTTCGAGTTGTTTGATATTTTGCATGTCTAGAAGGTCACAAGGTGATTTGTTACCTTTTGATCGTGAAATTGAAAGAACTTTGACAACCAATAGAAGACTTGCTAGGAGAAATTTGAGAGGTATTAGTGAGGTTGTAGATATTCAACCAACTATTGAGTTCATCAAACCGGTGTAACTCAAGACCCCAGTTCGATGGGTCTTATTTCCTTTCTCTCTAATTGGCACCGCGAAACAATGGTTGAAGGGCCTTGATAAGGCCACTCTCGGAATTGATTCTTGGAAAAAGTTGGCTCTAGCTTTCTACAAAATATTCTACCCACGGAAAAGACTAACATGCTAAGAGCTCAAATTACGGGTTTTAAGCAAAGGGATGAAGAATCTTTGTATGAAGCTTGGCAGCGGTTCAAAGGAATTTGTCGCTCATGTCCTCACCATGGACTTAGCGAGTGGTTCTTGGTACAACCATTTTGGAACGGTCTATATGAAGATTCAAGGAACATTCTCAACATGGGATCAAATGGAATGTTCACCGAAGTTGATGACAATCAAACTTGGAACAAAATTGAGGAAATGGCGGTCCATAACTCACAATATAGTAGACCTCGCAAAGCTACTAGAGGAGGAAAGCATGAAGTGGAGTCCGTTACTCAATTGGGTGCTCAAATTAGTGCTCACATTGATACAATCAATTTGAAGTTTGAAAAATCTATGGTTAGACTTGAAGAAGCCTCGAAATCACCAAAGCATCATGTTAATGCCATGACGGCATCCTCATCAATCCCAAGTGGGATATGTGAGAATTGTGGAACTTTGGGACATGGCCCAAGTGAATGTAGGGGAACAAATGAACAAGTGAATGCTTTCCAAGCATACAAGCTTGGTACAACTTATTCCAACTATTACAATGAAAACACCAAATTCCATCCAAATCTCTCATACAAAAGCCAAAATGTTCAAAACCCTCAAACAACATACACCCTACCTCCCATGAGAAACCAAAATCAAAGACCCTTTTACAACCAAAACCAAGGTTACCAAAATCAAAATCCATACAATCAACAAAATGACCAAGGTTTTGATGTTCAAAAAGCGGTCCTTCAAATGCAAAAGAATCAACAAGAATTTTTCACTCAAATGCAAAAAGATAGTCAAGCAAAGGAAACCACCATCAACAACATTCTAGCTCACACCAAAATGTTGGAAACCCAATTAACTCAACTAGCATCTTCAAGCTCACAAAGACAAAAGGGGCAATTACCACCTCAAAGTAATCCCCCAAGACATGAAACGGTTAGTGCCATTAACTTAAGAAGTGGTACAACGTATGAAGCACCGAAGAAGCAAGTTGAGGATGAAGTTGTGGAAGCTAGTGATAAGGAAGAAACTGTGCAAAACTCCAAAGATGGACAATCATCAAAAGAAGAAATTTCAAAGAAAAATGAAGACAAGGTCAAGGAGAAGGAGCCCATTGTGATTAAACTTCCTTTTCCAAGTCGTCAAGCCAAGCCTAAATTTGATGACCAACTTGGAAAGTTTATGGAAATTGTGAAGAATTTGGAAGTCTCAATTCCTTTCACGGAATTAATCAATCACGTGCCGGCCTATGCGAAATAAATGAAAGACATTCTCACATAGAAGAAGTCGATCCGGAAGCTTGAGACTATCGCCTTCACTAAGGTGAGTAGTGCAATACTTCAAGGGAGTTCACCTCCAAAACTCAAGGATCTGGGAAGCTTCTCAATACCGTGTACCATTGGCGACACCACGATCAACAAAGCCTTATGTGATCTAGGGGCTAGTGTTAGTGTTATGCCGTACTCGGTGAGTAAAAGGTTGGGGATGGGAGAGCTTAAATGCACCAATATCACACTCCAAATGGCCGATAGATCGACGAAGACACCATTAGGGATATGGGAAGATGTTCCCGTACGAATTGGAAAATTTTTCATCCCGGTGGACTTTGTCATTGTTGATATGGAAGAAGTTTCCAACATTCCAATCATTCTAGGAAGACCTTTCTTATACACCGCGGGTGCGGTGATTGATGTGAAACATGGAGAGCTCACTCTAGAAGTGGGAGATGAGAGTATAATTTCAATCTTGACAAAACTATGAGAGCTCCCCGTTTACATGAACCATGTTTTATGATCGATTATTATAGCCGGAAGGATGATAGGAAGACGTCGGAACTCCAATGGAAAAAGAAAATTGAAGATGCTCCATTCAAAGAGCAAGTGAATTGTAACAAAGAGAGCTTGCAAAGCTCACCAAGGTCAAGCAATGAAGAAGATGGCCTCATTGGCCAAAATAAGATAATGGGAGAGTTGTCTCTATCAACTCAAGAGATCTTTAGTGATCAAGTAGATGAAGTTTGTGGTCTTTGGGACGATGAGTTTGAAGGGATTATTAATCCCTACATTGGTAATGCTATCGATCAAGACCGTTAACAAGGGCAAAGATCTATTGAAGAACTCTATCACGACAATGAACAAGCTTTTGATTACTTTTTCAAGGTGTTGAGCAACATCAACAACACCTTGGACATGCCCCCTTGACATCTCATCAAGAATGAGAGTTTGGTGGAGTCCTCCATAAACCACCATTTGTAAATATTTCTAACTCCCTAACTCGCGTTTTAATTCTTAATTTGCATTTTTGTCATTTTTGGATTTTTATTGCCTTGATCAAGATGATTATCATGTTTGAGAGAAGTGAGGGAGGGACTAATGATTTTAATTGATGTGTAGTGCTTTAGCTTAGTGTGGGGATAGCAATTGCCCAGGCTATTCATGCCTTAGTAGTGCCCCCACAATAAAGAACACGAGATTTTGAAGAATGAAAAATGACAAGGGATATGCAAGGTACACGGATGGAACTGAATCCGGGTAAAAGGGGTAGAACCCGAGCGATTTCAAGAGAATCCGCCCGTCTTCAGACAATCCGGGCATATTGGGCAGAAGACGCCCGTCCTTCTGAGCTGAATTTTTGAAATTTTGTGACTGTTAACGAATCCGGGCGTCCTGCAGTAGAATCCGCCCGTCTTCATAAAGACGCCCGTCCTGCAAGGGAAGACGCCCGTCTTTTTGGCTGAGGAAAACAAGAAAAATCCCTACAAAGGAATCCGCCCGTCTTCTCTGAAAGATGCCCGTCCCGTGTTTTCAAATCCGCCCGTCTTTGCTGCAATCCGCCCGTCTTTAGGCGAGAATTTCACAACCCAGAATAGGCAGAATCCGGGCGTCCCGAAGGAAAGCCACCCGTCTTCCCCCTGCATTTCAAATTTTTCGGGTTTATTATAAACCCCATCCCACATTCATTTCCTCATTCCTTCATTCAAAACACAACCCATAAACCCCATAACTCCAAAACCCTCATCCTCTCCATTACAAAAACAAGATTCCTCAACAACATTCACCAAAATCAAATCAAAACATCCTTTTAACAACAAATGAATCACTCCTCTTTCAACAAAAATCAAAACCAAGCACAAAATCTTAAACCTTTGAGTCGATTTTTGAATTCATAAAGGTAAAGCCTTTCATCTTTAAATCGATTTGGGTCCACTAGAAATTGAAGATTTTCACTCTTTTCTTGGTTTATTCATCAATGGCAAAGACAAAGGGAGCAACAAAAGCAACAAAGGCAAAGGCACCAAAGGCAAAGGCACTCTCATCAAGACAAAAGAGTCTTCAAGAAAAGAAAGCATTGGCTATGGTGTTAGCTAGCCCAAACTTGGAGGTGCAACAACAACAACCTCCCATGGAAGCAACAACATCTACTACTCCGAAAATTGCTCAACTTTCGAATTATCCGGAGGTAATTTTCATTTCCAAATCCAATAGGGACACTTTTGCTAAGTTTGCTAGAAAATCATTTCTATCCACCAAGTTTATTTGTGAAGATGCCTTCGATAAATTGGGTGTCCTTGAGCAAACTAGAGCCTGCTTTAAAGCCATGGGGTTGGTGAAATTGTTTACAACAAAAGAATTGACATACCCCTCCCTTACCTTAGAACTTTTGAGTTCTTTTAAAGTTAACAAGGTTGAGACTATGGAAACCATCGAGTTTCGCCTAGCTAATGTTAGTAGGCGCATCTCCTTTGAGGAAATAGGTAATGCTTTGGGTCTTAGTGATTCACCGAGTTATTTCAAGAATGTTGGCAAATATGACCCCGACCCTCTTTGGGAGGCGATTTCCGGAAGGAAATTTGAGAGCTTTCATGCTAGTCGCGCTCTATTAGTCCACCATACGGGCATTAGAATGTGGTACAAGGTTGTAGGGAACACCATCATTGCAAGAAAAGACACCAACCATTTCACCAAACTCGATTTTGTTCTTCTTGAGTCGGCCTTGAACATTGGAAGGGAATTCACCAAGCCTTTCAACTCTCTAAGACTTTTGGTGGATAGATGGCTAAATGTTGATTGTGGGAAGCAAGGCAATACTGTTATTGTAAATGGAGGTCTAGTCACTCTTTTGGCTAAATACTTTGATCCTAACTTCAACAAGGATAGCAAGTATGAGGCAAAGAAGGGTGGTCATCTAATTCATATTGATACTATTATAAACAAGTACAAGTGGGTCTCTCATAACCCTCTTGACACCAAGTATGGGTGGCTCACTAGTGAGGCTATATCTTTTACTTTGCCTTCGAAGATTTGTCGTTTAAGTGTCCACCGGACCAACTATCTCCTTCCCCTTTCAAAAGAGTCCGAATACATTATCCGACAACAAAAGGGTGAAATTGAAATGGCCTCCTCTTCCATTGTCACACCACCCTATCCTTTCAAGTACCAAGAGTTCAAGCCCGAAGGAGTTGAAGCAAGCAAAGATTATTTGACTCTTCTTATGCAAGAGATGCACAAGCAAGCCTTCAAAGACCGGGAAGATGATTACTTAGCCCACTATCCACCCCTCCTTCACTTAGCTAGGCAAGGACTACTTGACCCTTCATGTCCTTTGCCTAGTTGGGCGGATAGGGAAGTCTTCTTTCCGAGTGCATCTAGGGGTGAGTTTCCGGGTGATAATTAGGTTGTCGGTGATGAAGAGGTTGATGATAACATTGATAAAGAAGCTAGTGAAGAAGGAGAAGAGTATGATGAGCAAGGTGAACAACAAAGTGAAGAGGGAAGTGGTGATGAGTCCACTTCTAGTGAGGAAGATGATGATAGTGATGATATGATGGAAGACTAGCAAACTTTGGAGGCTCCTACCCTCTTGAGGTTTGTCTACTTCTCTCTTTGTTTTATTTTATTAATCTTGATCATTGTTGGAGTAGTCCTAGCACCATAGAGGACTAACACCTCGGCCCCATTGAGGTGTTCTCATTTTATTGTTCCCACTTTTAAAAATCCAAAATGACAAAATTAGTTTCATGCATTGCATAGTGTGTGCATGAACTACACCCATCCGTAGGACATTAGCAATAATGTCTAACTCGGTTTGGGGAAGTACATACATACACAACAGGAGGTAATCTAAATTATCCTCTCCGTCATAAACAAAAAATCATGCATCATGTAGTGTAGATTAGTGTAGCTTGCATTTAGTGTAGAAATCATGCATCATGTTTGCATAATTTCCCATCATTTTGGCCATTGAGGACAATGCCCATATTAGTGTGGGGATGGGGAATTCTAACCTAACTTTTATTCAAAAATCCAAAAAAATTGAAATATTTCGAAAAAACCATAAAAATTTGAAAATTGAAAAATCAAAAACAAGTTCTTTTCCTTTGTAGTGTAATCAAGTATATATTATTGTATATATTGTGTTTGTTCTACCCTTGTTCAGATTGATCGACTACGCCACATCCGAGACATGAGGATATTGAAGACCGCATGGTATGATCTTTCCAATCTCCTTTTTCCTCTTTATGTTAATGACTATGTGGCTTTATTTTGATTGATGCGGTATAACAATGTGAACTTAGGACTTGCATTTAGTTTATATGTCATATTAGTTGGTAGAATCACTTACATTAGGATGTATATAATAGTTGCATCATGGCATTTAGTTGCATTTAGATAAAATATTTTGAAAAGTGCCTAATTGAGAACTTTGACAAGAGCAACTAAGCCATTACAAATACTTTTTCAACTTAAACTTCGCCTACTATAATGGTTGTAAAACACCCTAGATTGTGTCATACTAGTGTCTTTCGACCCATGACCCAAAGCCTAGTCAAGGGTTTGCATGTGAGTCACCAATCCAACCCCTTGATGCGATGTGGACTTGGTTAACTTGTCTAGGTGACCTTGATTGACCTTGTGGTACGGCAACCCAAAAATACTTTCAATCAATAAGTTTGAAGTTCTCAATTCAAAGATTTTGTATGTGGAAACGTTTTATCGCCAAGGAAACCTCAAATGTTGTGAAATGTTGAAATATTGAGAATTTAAGTTGTTTTGATGGAGGCGTACCACTTCGATGTGCTTTGGAGAGGGATCCATTGAATTGGGCCCCCACACGGTTGTGAATTCAACCGCCCATAAACAGAGTGACTATCACCCCGAAAAGCTATTGTCTAGATGTTAACCGGTTGCCTAATAAGCGATTGGCGAAAGCAAAGGACATTAGCACGGAAGGGACAAACCCCATCTCTAATTTTTGAAATGTGAAATTTGAATGAGGTCAAATTTTGAATGATAGTCATATCCACCCTTATTTATAACAATTTGAGCATTTCATTCCCAAAAAGCCTTTTTGTCAAGCCACTTTGTCGAGCTTGGGACGATCCATGACCTTTACTTTTGTAGAGAACTCGAGACTTGTCATGTCATATGCTACTAGCATCATGGGGATCATCATTTGGAGGTGATTTAGTGCCATCCTCTTAGCCTCGGTAATTTGTTGAACTAGTATTTGTGACGGAATATATGCTCTTAAATTTGTTCTCTTTTGGTTGCCTCCGCCACTTGATGAGGAAGTGGCTATTCCTTTTGTTGATGCATCCATTATTTGATTTTGTGTGCTTAATGTTTGGATGTGTCGCCATTTTGGCAAGACCCACCTTGCCTTGGAAGAAGGCATCCTACATCATGGTTGTCTTGTTGTGAGTTGAAGGGGCGGAGTGAGACCCGCTAATTGTCTCATATCGGTTATGTTATTAGGTTAGCTTAAATAATGGTCCTAGTCTTTGTCACCTCTTTACTCGGGACGAGCAAAGGTTCGGTTTGGGGATATTTGATGTGACCATAATTAGCGCACATTTAGTCCCCGAATTAGCCTTGTTCCCATGCTTTTTAATGCATATTTGGGTCATTTATTGTCTTTAGCTCTTTGTTTTGCATATTCTTTGAGGTTTTGTGTCCTTGGTAGGAAAGGAGTGCAAACCTTGCATTTTCATGGCAAAATGAGACTAAATTGATTGAATCCAATGACCAGGCATCAAGGAGAGACAAGATTAGAAGGCCTTTATACATATTATAGTAGTTGGGCAATGATGAGGAAAGATCCTTGCATCCCCAAGGAAATCCCCAAGGATTTTATGAAGAAAAGGGAAGAAAAGAAGAAGAAACAAGGCTGAGCAGCAACCCGTGCGGATTGCCCTGAAGACGCCCGTCCCCAGGACCACAATCCGTGCGTCTTCTACCAAAGACGCCCGGGCAGCAGCACCCAGAAGACGCCCGTCTTCTCCCAAAGACGCCCGGGCAGAGACACAGGAATCCGGCCGTCCTGTGCCAAAGACGCACGGATTCAAAGGCGGCACAATTTCGTCTTCTTCAAGCCTCAATGAAAGATGCCCTTCCTTCAGAAAATACCGGCGTTTCCCTAAGTAGGGACTTAATTGTCATTTATGCCCTTAGTTAACCCTAATGTATCCACCTAATTTCAACTATAAATACCACATTAGTCTAATTAGTAGAGCATGTTCTTCTTATCAATTCTTAGAGTAGTTAATATCAATCAAATCTCTCTTTAGTTTTGTAATCAACAATTAATCAAGTTTTAATACAAGTTTTATTTCCTTAATCTCTCTCTTGTTCATCCTTTATTTTGGGTAATTGAAGATTATTTGGGTTATTATTAGGAGATTGACAACCTCTCAATCAAGCATCAAGTACTTCTATTATTCTTTGCTTTATTATTGGAATCATTAGTAGGTATAATTCTCTTAATCCCTTTTTAATTATTGTTAATTACTTTCATTTGTTTATCATGTTTCACTTTGTTGGTATGATTGACAACCTTGCTAGCATGTTGAACATGATAATGAGTGAGTAGTTTCATAGCTAGGGTTAATGGGTAATTAGGGGAAACCAACATGGGGAATGATTCATGCTTAAATTAATATTATTTCATAGTTTATTTTCTTGCTTGTTTTGATCTCAACTCATGCACATGTTATGTTTGATGAAATGCTAAGCCTATGAATCCTTGCATTTACAACCATCACTTATCTTTTCAACGAGACTTGTAAGACATAAACCAACTCGAGTCTCATTAGACCATGCATGTTGTTGAGTAGGGAAGATTAAGTCGACTTATAGGTGTTGTACAATCTAATCGATTCGGCTCTAGGACCCAAACTTTCCTAGGATTGTAAGATATAACCCAACTCAATCCATCACAACAATAATTGCTTGCTTATAATTTGAGAACATGTTTGTATGATCAATTCCCATGAATCCCCTATGACCCCATGACACCCTAGTGCTTTTTATCAATTGTTTACAACCCTTTCAATTCATCTTGCTTATTTACTTTCATTGCTATTTAGTTTAGTGACCTTCTACATCAACCCAAATTGTGACACCCCTAAGACACCACTAGTCTCAATAGAAATCTCATTTCAATTCCCGTCCCTTGGGATCCGACCATTACTTGCCTCTTTACTAATTGTAGAGTTGTTTGTGAAGTTATAAATTGTGTTTTGGTCTAGGTGCTTCCAACGACAATTGTTCCGAAAAATAGAATATAGCATCCGAATCCCGACCAGAGAAATTAGCTATTAGCTAAGTGGAACCTTCTTTAGGACTTGATTTTGATAAATTTAGTTTGATAATCATGTTATTGATGAATTGAGGTTGAATAACCCTGTTTTTTTTGTTTTTCATTTCTTCTTTCAGGGTTGTCACCGCGCTGCTGAGCACCACCGTCCACGGTAGCTGTTGCTTCTTGTTTTAGTTTTCATTTTTGCTTTTACTTGATTAGGTAACCTCCTCTTACAAGTTACCTTTTAAATTTACTAATTGTAGTTCAAATTATGCTACGGACTTTAGGATATAAACCTTTATTATGTGGTTAAATTGTGCTATTGATTGACTTAATTAATTTAGTACCAAGTGTGTTGTTGTTTATCTTAAACTTTAAATTAGTGTTATTTTGATTTGATGTTGACTTAGTACCCGTTCAAGAATTACCTATTAGGAGTAATTCTTGAATAGTCCCCATTTTGGGACTGTCTTTGTACGTTTCAAGTCATTTAGGTAGTAAACATGTACTTGCGATTTATTAATGAGGAATGAGATTGGTGGCGATCCCTTTAATGTTCTCCGAATACATGTATATGTGGAGTAATTAGTTATTCTACATTGATGTGTATTTGGAGAACTGAAGGGAATTGCTGCCGAATGTTTTCCTCATTAATAAATTACAAGTGTGTTTGCTAGTGACTTGAAACGTACATTGACGGGTTTAGGTTGGAGTGATAAGGACCCCATTCGAAGATGGATTACTTATTCACAATATTTATATATTGTTTTCATATGTTTATTGTATAATGTGGAGTATAATGTTTAAATTTTGTATGTAATATTATTGTTATTTTTTAAAAAATGTTTAAATTATTGTAGGGTCTTCTTTAGATTAAAATGAACAGATTGGAACGTTCATGGATGTATGAAGGAAGATTAGACCATTCCAATAAGAAAAGACGTCCTACCGCTAGATTAATAAAAGGTGTTAGCGAGTTTATTTAATTTGATAAACAACAAGATGAATATGACTTGGTAGACAAAAAAACTTAGGTGTCCTTGTGCCAAATGCAAAAACCTGAAATACCATCTTGACATTGTAGTAGAAGAACATCTCATTATAAACGGGTTTAAGCCAAATTATTACAATTGGATTTCACATGGAGAAGTGATGACCATAAAACCATTTCTGAAGAACAACCGCCACACCCACAAGCAAAAGCCTTTATTGACATGTTAAAAGCCTCAGGAAAACCCTTGTATGAAGGAAGCAGAATGACATTGTTACAAGCCGCTTCTAGGCTAGTTACATTGAAATGTGAGTTTAATATGCCATTTATTGCTGTTGATAGCATTGCCTCGTTCCTTGAGGAATATTTCCCCGATGATAATATCATGACCCGAAGTTTCTACACTACCAAAAAAGTAGTTAAAGGTCTTCAGTTACCGCATGAAAAGATTGATGCATGTCCTGAAGGATCTATGCTATTTTGGAAAGATGATGCTTTGCTTGACAAATCTAAAGATTGTGGGGCGGATAGATATGAGATAAGTGAAGGAGATACAGTTTTGGTGTTAATGGCAACGGTAGTAAGATGGCCAAAAAGAGTAAGAAACCAATAGCATGTAACCAATTGTTTTACTTTCCTCTCGCACCAAGACTTCAAAGAATCTATGCCACCAAAAACATTGCCGAACAAATGAGATGGCACAAAGAAAACCCACGTGCTCCGGAGAAGATGAGTCATCCTAGTGATGAGGAAGAATGAAAACGATTTGATCAGATGTATCCTGAATTTGCCAAGGAACCCCGCAATGTACGATTTGGCTTGTGTACGGATGGATTTGATCCTTTCGGTAATTTTGGGAGGAAGTATTCTTGTTGGCCCGTTATGGTCACACCATACAACTTACCACCTTGGTTATGTATGAAAAGACCATTTATCTTCTTGTCACTTATTGTTCCCGGACCAAAAAGCCCGAAACATAATTTGGATGTTTATTTACAACCATTGGTGGAGGAGTTGAAATATTTGTGGGAAGTTAGGGTGGAAACTTATGATGTGTCTAAAAAACAAAATTTTCAACTTAAAGCTTCCCTTTTGTGGACAATAAATGATTTTCCCGCCTATGGTATGCTATCTGGGTGGTCTACACAAGGACAAAAAGCATGTCCTTGTTGCATGGAGGAAAGTAAAGCATTTTGGCTTCCCAATAGCAAGAAAATAAGCTGGTTTGATTGTCATAGATGCTTCTTACGAGAGGGAAATCCACATAGGAGGACTAAGAAAGCTTTCACAAAAGGTAAAGAGGTGCTTGATGCCCCTCCGAAATGAGTGCCTGGGGAGGAGATATGGAAGACGGTATGTGATTTACCGTCCCTTATTGATGGTACCGAAGAAGAATTTAAAGAATCGAAAAGTAGAAAAACGGTTGGTTTAAAAGAAGCATTTTTTGGGACCTTTCTTATTGGAAGACAATGTTGATAAGACATAATTTGGATGTAATGCACATAGAAAAGAATTTCTTTGAGCAACTAATTGACATGATCATGGGTGTAGAAGATGAAAAATGTGATAACATTGCTTCTAGAAAAGATTTGCAAAAATTTTGTCATCGTCCCAAATTACACATTCGCGGCGACGGGTCTAAGCCAACATCCATTTTCACTCTCGACAAAGCTAAGAGAAAGGTATTGTGTGAGTGGTTACAAAATTTGAAGTTTCCTGATGGGTATGCATCAGATTTTAGTCGATGTGTTGATCTTAAGAAGCTGAAGTTTCAAGGCTTGAAAAGTCATGATTGTCATGTATTCATGGAGTGATTATTACCCGTTTCTTTGAAACACCTCGTGCTGACAAACGTTTGGAATGCAGTTGTTGAGATTAGTCAATTCTTCCGAGATTTATGTGCCTCTTCAATATGTGTTGATGACATGATTCGTCTGGAAGAGCAAATACTACAAGTATTGTGTAAGCTTGAAATGATATTTCCTCCTGCATTTTTTAACTCCATGGAGCATCTACCGGTTTATTTGCCATATGAAGCCAAAATTGAGGGACCCGTCCAATATAGGTTGATGTATCCATTTGAAAGGTAATTAAGATAATCTAGCTAATTTTAAATTAAAATTAATAATAATAACTAATCTATTTATTATATGTTAACTTTATTATTAATAAAACTCATCATTAACTTTTATAGGTTTCTCAATCATTTGAAGAAAAAAATTGGTAATAAAGCTAGGGTGGAAGGTTCTATATGCAATGCTTATTTAACGGAAGAGATTGCAAACTTTTGTTCTCTTTACTTTGAAAAACATATAGAAACCAAAGCAAAAAACTTGAATGTTGAGAAACCGGATGAAATAGACGGAAGTTTACCCGAATTTTTTCAAACTCAAGATGATGAAGGGTGTTCATCAAAGGGGTAAACAAGATATTTGGATGATAAGGAGTATAATCGTGCCCACCTTTACGTGCTATCTAATTGTGACCTCTTGGAGTCATACGAAACACAGTTTGTTAATGATTTCATTGAGAGGAATCCTAATATAAGTAAGGATGATGTTTGGGACAAACATGAGGACCAATTTCCAACATGGTTTCAGAAACATGTAATTGAGTTGAATATTCAAGATGATTTGATAAGAAGTTTGGCTTTTGGTCCTTCAAAAATCGTAAGAACGTGGAATCGATACTCGGTTAATGGGTTTAATTTTCAAACATTCAACCACGGTAAAGGTAAGGCTAGGTGCAATTGGGGGGTTACTATTTCTTCTCTTGATGACAACGAATACTATGGTATAGTTGAAGATATCTTTGAAATTAGTTATAATGGACGTGACTGAGCTTATAAAACTTTCTTATTTAAGGTTGACTGGAAGGATAATTCTGTGGCTGGAATGAGAGTACATGAATAATACAAGCTTGTAGAAGTGAATCGTACTAGAACATACTCTAAGTATGATCCATTTATACTTGCACATCAGGCTCATCAAGTGTATTTTGCTAATTATCCAAGCACAACAAATGAAAGAAATCAAAATGAGTGGTGTGCAATCTTTAAGACAAAGGCACAGTCACAAGTTGATACAACTTTTTTCCAAGAAGAAAACGTTTCAAATGAAACACTTTTGTCTCCACCCGATGAAATCAACTATGAGCATGAGAATAAAGATGGTGAAGACATGGAAGAGGAAGAATATTAAGATGTGGAAGAGAGACTGCCGGGGGAGGATGAGGCGCAAGAGGAGGAGAGAAGGGAAGAAGAGGAGTAGATGAGGGGGGAAGAGGAGGTGTGGAGAAGGGAGGAGGAGAAAAGGACGAGGGACGAAGGGTTTGGAGATGAAGATGACTATGATGATGATGATGACGATGATGATGAGGATGAGGAGGAGGAGGAGGAGGATGACGACGATGATGAGTATGATTAAATTGGTATAATTTTGTATTTCTGAAGAGTAAATAATTAAAATTTAGAAATCCGTATAATTTTCATTTATCATTATTTGTGTTAATTTTTATTTGTATTACTGCAGATGGCTGGAGTAGGTCGAGGTAGGAAGCGTGGAGGCGGCTCAGGTGCTGGACAGAGTACGCGTGCGGAGAAGGAGGAGTTTGTGCGTGAGGATCCGATGCAGACAGACGGTCACGGTTACGGTGACGAGTCTGACGCTACCGATGAAGCAGTACTGGTGCCGATACGGTACACTTCGGATCATCGGATGATACTTGAGCCGGCGGGATTATGGTAACTCTTATTCTTTATTAGTTTACTATTATTATTATTATTATTTTTTATGTAAAACAATAATTGTTTCTAATTTTACATGTTCAAAATAAATGCAGGTTTATGGACGATTGCGTGATACGAGGTGTCACGAAAAGTACGAAGACTAATTTCGTGGGTCCAATTCCTACATCGTGGACACAAGCTTCTAATGCACAAAAACAGGCGTGGTTCAATAACTTTCGGGTATATATTTTCCGTAGTTCTTTGTTTTAGAAACCAAATAATTAATTTTGATAAATTATTTAATAACCAAGGATAGACTTTTATTTTATACTGATATGAAATTTTGTCGCCTTTTTTTTGTAGCTATCATTTGCTTGGTCACCGTCTCAAGAACAGAATGTCCGTAACAGGTACAATGAAGTATAGAAATCATGCATCATACTTGCATAATTTCCTATCATATTGGCCATTGAGGACAATGCCCATATTAGTGTGGGGATAACGTTTATTCAAAAATCCAAAAAAAATCAAGAATTTCGAAAAAATCAAAAAAATTGAAAATCCAAAAAAAAGTTCATTTCCTTTGTAGTGTAGACTTGTATATATTGTTTGTATATATTATGTTTGTCTATCCTTGTTCACATTGATCGACTACGCCACATCCGAGACATGAGGATGTTGAAGACCGCATGGTATGATCTTTCCAATCTTCGTTTTCCTCTTTATGTTAATGACTATGTGGCTTTATTTTGATTGATGCGGTATAAACAATGTGAATTTAGGACTTGCATTTAGATTATATGTCATATTAGTTGGTAGAATCATATGCATTAGGATGTATATATGTTAGTTGCATCATGGCATGTAGTTTGCATGTTAGAAATTTTGCAAAACCGTCTACTTGGGAAGCTTGACAAGTGTATATAGGCCCTAGTAGATGCTTTTTCTTCTTAAGACTTTGTTTGTTAGAATACTTGTAAAACACCCTAGGATGGGTCATGCTAGTATCCTTTGACCCATGGATTAAGGCCTAGTCAAGAGTACGTTGTGGTGTGATAACTCCTTGGCTACCGTTTATTCCAAGGTGACCCTTGAAACCATGCATCCATCATCCATGTTCTACCACATTTTTGTCATCAAAGAGAATGGGTACAAATAGAAATTGATTTGAGTTCAAGAAATGAAATGAAAAGTGAAAGAAAGTGTGCAAATTGCATCAAAATGAAAAGAGGAGCAAAAATAGACTTCGATGCTTCAAATATAAGCCACCCTCACTACATATGGGGTGACTCTGAAAATGTTCAAAAGAAAAATGCAAAAAGTTGAAAGTTGTCAAGTATTGAAATGCAAAAAATCAAAAGAAATGGCAAAAGAAAGTGTTCTTAAATGATTATATGCCACAAGAAATTGGGGGGGGGGGGGGGGAACAAACAACAAAAGCAAACTCCCAAATGAAACTCAAATATCTATCGATTACTTTACCCATCGTATCCATTTTTGTGCATGGTAGAGAGGGGAAAACCCTTCTTCTTGTCTAGGCAAGAGGGGGATTCCGCGATCCTCCAGTGTTTCTAACACTTTAGGGAGTCTATTCTTGATAAAAGCATTTAACGATTGAGGGCAAAGGTACCCTAGCTTGACACAACTTGGAGGTGATTTATTGGCATCCTTCTAGGCTTATTAGTTTGAAGAAATTGCATCTATGAAGGATTGTGTACCCTTGAATTACGTCCCTTGTAGATAATTTCCGCCACTTAGATGAGGAAAGTGGCTATTCATTTTTGTAGATGCATCCACTACTTTTTTTATATGCTTTAATGATTGGATGTGTCGCCATTTTGGCAAGACCCACCTTGCCTTGCAAGAAGGCATCCTACCTCATGGTTGTCTTGTTGTGAGTTGAAGGGGCGGAGTGAGACCCGCTAATTATCTCATATCGGCTATGCTATTAGGTTAGTTTAAATAACGGTCCTAGTCTTTGTCACCTCTTTACTCGGGACGAGCAAGGGTTCGGTTTGGGGATATTTGATGTGACCATTATTTGAGCATATTTAGTCCCCGAATTAGCCTTGTTCCCATGCTTTTTAGTGCATATTTGGGTCATTTATTGTCTTTAGTCCTTTGTTTTGCATATTCTTTGAGGTTTTGATCCCTTGGTAGGAAAGGAGTGCAAACCTTGCATTTTCATGGCAAAATGGAGCTAAATTGATTGAATTCAATGACCAAGCATCAAAGAGAAGACAAGACTAGAAGGCCTTTGTACATATTGTAGTAGATGGGCAATGATGAGAAAAGATCCTTGCATCCCCGAGGAAATCCTCAAGGATTGTATGAAGAGAAAGGAAGAAAAGAAGAAAGGAAGAAGCTGATCTACAATCCAAGCCGATTGCCCACAATCCGCCCATCCAAGACAAGCAATCCGAGCATCTTCCTCAGAAGGCCGCTCGTCCAAAACCACAACAGTTCGCCCGTCCACCCCACAAATCCGCTCGTCCAAAAGACCCACAATCCGCTCGTCCCGTGCCCTGGACGCTCGGATTGTGTGACAGCTATTTCGTCTTCTACTTGTTCTATGAAGGATGCGCATACCTCGGGAAAGACTAGCAAAAAGGAGACTCGCATATTTTTCTGAGTGGAGCGATTCCTCAAGGACTTAATCGCCATTTAAGCCCTTAGTAAACCCTAATTTGTGTACCTAATCCCCACTATAAATACCCCATTAGTCTAATTAGATAATCATGTTCATTTTATCAATCTTTAGTGTAGTTTATATCAATCTAATCTCTCTTTAATCTTGTAATCAACTTTTAATCAAGTCTTAATACAAATCTCATTTCCTTAATCTCTCCTTTGTTCATCTTTCATTTTGGGTAATTGAAGATTATTTGGGTTATTATTGGGAGATTGACGACCTTCCAATCAATCATCAAGTACTTCTATTATTCTTTGCTTTATTATTGGAATCATTAGTAGGTATAATTCTCTTAATCCCTTTTTAATTACTGTTAATTATCATCATTTATTCATCATGTTTTACTTTGTTGGTATGATTGACAACCTTGCTAGCATGATCAACATGATAATGAGTGAGTAGTTTCCTTAACTAGGGTTAATGGGTAATTAGGAGAAACCAACATGGGGATGATTCATGCTTAAATTAATATGTTTTCATAGTTTATTTGCTTGCTTGTTGTGATCTCAACCTATGCACATGTTATGTTTGATGAAATGCGAGCCTATGAATTCTTGCATTTTTTACCAATCACCTATATTTTCAATGAGACTTGTAAGACATAAACCAACTCGATTCTCATTAGACCATGCATATAGTTGTGTAGGGAAGATTAAGTCGACTTGTAGATGTTGTACAATCTAATCGATTCGGCTCCGGGACCCAAACTTTCCTAGGATTGTAAGATATAAACAAACTCGATCCATCACAACAATAATTGCTTGCTTATAATTTGAGAATATGTTTGTATGATCAATTCCCATGAATCCCCTATGACCCCATGACACCCTAGTGCCTTTTATCCATTGTTTACACCCCTTCTTAATAGTCGATTAATACGTAAACTAATGAATTAGGTCAAAGCAAGAACGGGAGTTCAGAGACAGAGCTCAACCCGGAACAGGCGTAGCAATGCTGCATCTCTTAGAGGAGGCGCAGTGGTCACTGCGCCTGTTCCTGAGGTGAGTTCTGACTGTGAAGTCAGAACTGCGACTTGTTAACGTTCAATGGTAATTTTAATGATTGATTATCGATATTTGACTCAGATGAAAGTGATTTAACAGATTATTTACATATGAATTGGTCATAAAAGCGGTAAAAACGAATTAAACAAATCAGAACGAATTAAAAACAAATTAAAACTAATTAGAAATTAATTAGGGTTATTTAGGTTATTAAGACGGAAACAATACGGAAGCCGTGATAAACAAATGAAAACATATACAAAAGTTGAATCCCAGAGAGTTGATATGAACGAATCGAATCTCCAAAATCTGGGTTTGATTTGATGACCAAAACCCGCAAATATTGATTATAAGGGATTTAGGTCGGGATTTAAAGGTGATAAATTATTAAGAACTATGTATTAAAATTATTTTACGAATGAATATGAAGAAAATAAGAAAAAAGAAGACGAATTAACAGAGAGGTGAGGAAGAAGAAGAAAAGCAGGAACAACGGCAACCTCTAGAAGAGGCGCAGCAGATGCTGCGACTCTTCGAAGAGGCACAACAGTTGCTGCGTTTCGTCTCGACGTCAACCTATAGTTAATCCGTGAAAACAATTTGACAAAAAGGGTTTTAGAAATCGGTTTTAAGTATATTTTTAACGTAAACCTTACATTAATTAGTACAAAAATAAAATACAATAATAAAAGATGGGATTTACACCCTCAGACTTACATGTTTGATGAAACGAGATTAACTAAGTTAACGTTTAGTGATTGCTCGACTCGAATGTATGATGAAACTGCCATCGTGAGAGGATTTAGATTAAATTGATTGATGAATTGAGTTTAGTTGGTCATATTGGTCGGTCATGCAACGTGACTGGTACTCAGAAGGATCTGAGCTTACGTGGTCGATTGATCAAGCACGTAGAAGTCAATAAGCTTAGAGCACGGTCTTAGAATGCAAAGGGAGAAGAGAAGGGCGGACACTCGCGTGAGAAATATGAGGAACGAAGGTCCCTATTTATACTAATTACACAGAGGAATTATGGAAATACGCAGAAAAGAGCTGGGGAAGAGGCGCAACAGCTACTGCGACCCTTCGAAGAGACGCAGTAGGTGCTGCGTCCTTTCCCAAAGGTTTCCTCTTGCGGAAGAAAGATTTACGCGTTTCTTTTATGGAATTGCGGTAGATCTCAACTTTCTTATTCTTTAAAATATGATTTTATGGATATATTTTACCAAAATATGTAAAATTGATTTATGGAATAAATATCTGGAACATTCTAGAATATTCCGACTAGGCATTTTAAAACGGTTTATTAGAAAATGAAGCGGTTTTTGACCCGGAATCCAAATGAACTCTAATTACTGTCAAAACAACCGTATCAGCGTGTAGATGGGAACCAAGGGGTAGACACAAGTATTTGAGCTATCACTTGATGATAAACTTATGAACTATCATAAATCGTTCCGTGTACCAAACATGCGGCCCAATCATCACCGGGTGTTTGACGGGAGGTGCAGAAATGAGGTATCTACACCTTAGGGGCGAGATCCAGTTGATGTAGACCCCTGATAGCCTCTACCCGTGGTTTTGGCTAGAACGCCCTAGCGGAGGTCATCTTCGATACGGGTTCCGAGGATCTGCAGATCTTGGAACGTTTTGATGTTCTGATATCTTAGGTTGTCATAAATTGGGCGGAGATTGTTGACAAATTTCTCCACCAAAGTTGATTCGCTCAGCTTACTGACACATTGTGTGCTCACCCTCCTCTAACGGGTTAGGAATTTGGTGAATCCCTCCTTTTCATTCTGAGTCAGGACCTCAAGAGTGTGGGTGTTGGCTTGGATTTTGACGTTGTCGTCGAATTATTCAGCAAATTCAACGGCAAATTTATCCCAAGTGCTAATGCTCTTTGGGTCGAGGGAATAATACCATTACGGGGAATCGACTCCTAGGACGATGGGAAGATCCGGCTGAAGAGTTCATGTTTGACCCCTTTGATGGACATATAATCCTTGAAGGCTGGGATGTGATTGAGCGGGTCGTGCACTCCCTTGAACTTAGGTACATCAGTTAAGGTAAAGTTTTCAGGCAGCTGATCCCCAACGGGTTCGAACCTTCGATTGTTCTCGTGGTGAATGTTGTTTCCAAGGGCCAAGAGTTGCTTTTCAAAGAGCTTGAGCCTTTTCTTTGTTTCGGTTAAAGGCAGAGTATTGTGTTCTCCAGTTTCCTTGTTTTCCAGAGTGTCGATACGGGTCTCTGTAGATACCCAGTATCTGCTGAGACTCCAACAAACACCCGATGATTATCGGACTACAACATGTTTTGGAACGCGGCGTTTGATCGACAGTTTGTGTACAACTTTACGTCGGAAAACTTAAAACGATTTCGAAAATAAAACATTTCAAAATATTTCAAAAATACCTGGAGTGTTTAATGCACGACGACGGGGTCACAATGACACTAACTAGAGTCCAAACCGACACCAGACCAAAAACCGACTCAAAAATCCAAATCCCGGCTCCAACAACGAGTCAAACCAAGTCAACCACCAAAAACAAAACATTTCAAACCTTCTACGTTAAGTTTTCCCGGATTCATGAATGGTCAAGTACCAAACATGTGACTACAAAATCTAAGATAGAACAAATCATGATTGCATTTGTGTGAAATCGACAAGACACCTCGAAGAACCGCGACGTGGCTCGCGCCTCTTTCAGCAGCCCTGGTGGCCACGTCGCTCAAAACTCACACAACCACTCATTTTCCTATAAATACCCCTCAAATGCCCCCATTTGAGAACTTATGCGAGTGTCCGACCCCTCTTTTCTCCCTTAAAATTCTGGACTCGACTTCTTAAGTCACAATCCGACACATATTTACGACCTACCGATCGTAAATCCAAGCCTTACACATTGTTTGGTACCGCATCGTGCATTAAATCACTTGACCGACCACTTCGACCATTACACCATCACTAATATTAAAACACTATTTTTACTTACCAAAACGGTTTTAAACCGAGTCTTTTCCGACCAAACAAGTTGTTACACTTACGTCGGTCACTCGCCATAACCAAACATGTAAGTATTAGGGTGTAATAATCCTCTTTTTATCATGTTTTCATTTGATTCATAACTATAACATGCTAAAACGTGCATAACATGAACCAAAACATGGGATAAACGAGCCAAAACTGATTTTTTGCCTGAGACAGAAGCCCCTTGTTTCGCCGGCTTGCCCGCGCCTAAATGGGGTGTTCAGGTCAGAGATCAACCGTGTTTGTTCTCGTCTTTCCCCTTTAATTCATTTTCATATTTGTAATTGGTTTTTACCATTTCAAATATTTTCAAACCCTTTTTATTTTATTTCATTTGTGTTAACCATAAAACATTTTTCACCCTTGGTTCCATATACCATGACGGTTAAATCCGTGTTTCGGTGATAATATTTGGCTAATAACATTTAAAAGGTATTTTCAAGCCTTTTATTTTATTTTTGGGAGGGATTTTAAAGCCTTTCATCATTTCTTTACATCTTCAAAATAAACATATTAGTCCCCAACACAAAGTAATCATTGGTTCTACATACCATGCCGGATTTTAACCCGGGTACGATGATGAGTATCGACTAATGATATTCAAAAAAACATAAAACAATTAGTTCATAATTATTTTCAAAACTATCCATGTCAAGTTTGTCAAAGTCGAACCCGACACCGAATATTATCAAAATAGTGATGATTATTCGAGTATAGGTCTTCAAATCAACAAATGCGGTCTAAACGACCCTTTCAAACCAAGTCAGGTTAAAATACCCATTTCTCAACACGTTTTACAACGTTTTCTAAATGGTAGGAATACGGCATATAACCGTAGGGTGACCCGCGCCTAAAACAGGCCCTTCAATTCTCATTTTCAAAACCAGGGGGAGACCCCTTGTACCGCCGGCTCGCTCGCGCCTCATGTAGCCGTCTGGTACAGGACCTGTTCCCTTTCCACCATTAGTCTAGGACGATCCCGACTCTGGTTAGCCCGGATATAAGACGGATTAGATGACTGTTTGTTTATTAAAAGTTACATTTTCAAAATGCCTTACTAAGACAAATGGATCACGTTATGCACCCTAAACCTAATACGGTAAACGGATGTTTAATTTCCGTCTTGCATGCAAATCAATCATTAATCCAACTCGACATCTTATACTTGATACTTGGATTAAATCAACCGACTTAGAAAGCTCTCACATGTTAGGTTTAAGTTATTGGATGCGCATTCATGAATTTAAACCATTTTATCAACTTTTGCATTCAACCAACCAAGATCGATCAAAAGAGACCGCTACCGCGGGCGAGATTGGGTGTCTGGTTAAAGGGCTTCCCAATACATACCTTCACCTCTTACTCAGAAACTTTGGATAGTGGACGACCTTATCCAGGGCGTACGAGAGTCATTCTAGAGATAGGATGCTAAACAGGGACGATTTCCTTATCTTTAGTACCTATGTCAAACGCTGCTTTGTGCTTTGATTTGACCGAGGTATAAAGTTGAATTCGAACGGGTTCCAAGCATCCCACAAATGCTTGGTGGCGACTCCGAACATCTCTAATCGTTTCGAGACCCTTACCGAGACGAAACCGACCGATCTAAAATGATCAGGTCAAAAGCATTTTTACGCCGCCGAGCGTGACTTTCAAAAGTCCGATATACATCCAACAGATCGGCTTGGCGAGTAGGTGGCCGTGTCCACAGATTGGGGACTCCGCTGGGGAAAACAAGGACACTTACGTCTTTGTGATCCCTAGATGGTGAGAATCGAATGAGGTCTTGGTTGGAATGCATTAATTGATATTATGGTCACGGTCGGGTTCCTTGTCCGGGCCCACAACCTAACCCTTTTCGACCAATTGGCTCGTCTCCTCGGCGTGAGTTTTCTCATCCCCGCATTTCTCATCCCGATTGAGTCAAGCATGCCATTGACGTTACACATTTCGGTTTCGTCAAAGAGATTTCATCACTTTCGAGCACGAGGCTAGGGCACCCTCCTTACACATTTTGTTTGGATTGGTATCCCTCTCGCAAATCGGGGATTGATTGCTTGGTGTGTAACCCACCCTCTTAAGCCAAAACCCGTGTCAGCATAATGCATAATATAATGAACTACCAGTGCTTATGTGCTACTTGATCATAAGTCCTTCCGTGTCGTTTTCAAACTTTCAAAATCACCTTTTGCGCCGTTATAATGGCCGTTTCAAACCCCGGTCTTTCGCCGACCGTTGCACGCCTTTCTAGGCCATCGTAATGACGATTTTCAAACCCGATTTTTATAACCATTTCAACACGCCTTTCTAGGCCGTCGTAATGACGATTTTTAAACCCATTTTTTATAACCATTTCAACACGCTTTTCTAGGCCGTCGTAATGACAATTTTTAAACTCGGTTTTTCACAACCATTTCAAATCACCTTTTTACGCCATTATAATCGCCGCGTCTAGACACGGATTTTAACCTGTTTTGCGCCGACAATGGCTCTTTCAAAGCCCGAGAAAAGCACACGCCCTTTTCTCGACACACTTTCGAGATCCCGAGGACCATGCACCGTCCCCGAGACCTCTTCAAACATTTCAAACTCGATTTTCAAAACATACAATTGTGAATTTCAAAACCATCTTGGGAAACAATACACCGTTTTCCGAGCCGACTCAAACTCAAAACTGTCTTTTGCAAATAAAATTAAGACAAGCCTTTCAACTGATCGACTTGTGGAGATCTCTATCTTAGGAAGCCGTCCATAAAGCGACGAATAAATCTTTTTGAAAATTTCTATTTTCGAAAACTTCAATCCACTATTCCAATTCCGCCTCGTGTCTATCGAGTCGAAGCAAACGTACTTATGGGTCGTTATTTATGAATCGTCCCATCACGAGACCCGTCCAATGGCATCGCGCCGTTATGCTGGACTCGTGTTAAAAATTAGGTCAACACCGTCACGTCATAAATCGAGTCAGCACCAAGGAACCATATACGGTCACCCTCGTCTTGTTGAGTCTAATCTTTATCTTGTCCTTTGCGTTGTCTGCATTCAGTCTTTGAACCGTGTCGGATTGAGTTGTAATGTGAGCCATTTTTCTGCCTCAGAGCCATGGCCCCATCTTCAACTTCATCTGTCAACCACAACAAAAATGATAACAACAGAGATGTCGCGACTGATCAGCTAGCCAGCTTGCTTACCGCTCTTAAGGTCACTCTGGATCGCGTCGAGACCCGTATCGACGCCCTCGAGAACAAGGAAACTGGAGAGCATAATACTCCACCTCTGACTGAAACTGAGAAGAGGCTAAAGCTCTTGGAAGAACAGCTTCTAGCCCGGCGTAACAATATCCATCTTGAGAACAACCGAAGGTTCGAACCTGTTGGGGATCAATTACACGACAACTATACCCTAACTGATGTGCCTAAGTTCAAAGGAGTGGAGGACTCGCTCAATCATATCAGTGCCTTCAAAGACTACATGGCCATTAAAGGCGTCAAACATGAACGTTTCACCCGGATCTTTCCATCCTCTTTGGAACCGATCCCTCGCCAGTGGTACTACTCCCTTGATCCGAAAAACCTTACTACTTGGGATGAGGTCGCAGTTGAATTCGCCAAACAATACACCGACAATGTTGAAATCTAAGCCAATACCCATACTCTTCATGTTCTAACCCAGAATGATAAGGAAGGGTTCACCGAGTTTTTAACCCGTTGGAGGAAGGTGAGTACTCAATTGGTCAGTAAACCGAGTGAATCAACTTTGGTGGAAAAGTTCGTCAACAATCTCCACCCAATGTATGCCAACTTACTGAGGTATCAAAATATCAAGACCTTCCAGGATCTGCAAATTTTGGGGACACGCATTGAAGATGACCTCCGGAAGGGTGTCTTGGCCAAGACTACTGGCAGAGGATACCAAGGATCCACCTCAACCGGATCCCGCCCTTACGGCCAAACAAACAAAATCGATGAGGTCAACCTCGTTGAAACATCTTCTAAGAAAGCTGAGTGCCCCCAGAGAGTGTTCACTAATACAGGGTCAACTTAGGCAAGTGCTCTGAAGAGGCTCATGGACCAGGGAATGTTACAACCAATCGGACCCACCCCGGATCCGACCGATGCTAAGAAGTCCCGCTTCTGGAACCCCAATGCATATTGTCAGTACCATGAAGGGAAGGGGCATGATACTGAAACCTGCTTCAAACTCAAACACATCATCCAATACATGATTGAGAAAGGAGATTTGCCTTTACCCCCCACCGACTAAGCCAAACAACCAAACAAATCCTCTGGGGATCCACGCCATCTCCGACGATGAGCCAACTCTGGACTGCTCACACCTCATCCTGCCAGTTGATGACGAGGTGAATGCCTTGGAGAAAGATCCCTCGGACGGGGTATTCGTGTTCTGTGCCGCCACTATGCTCACTATGTTCCAACAGGTTGAGGAAGCCATAACCAGTCTCTTCGAGAGGATCACCCGACTTGACAATGCCTACCGTCGTCTTATTTTCAATCCTCCACCACCACGCCCGAGGGAGAGTCCCCCGAGCGCCCAAAACTACCCGCACCAGGACGGATTGCTCCCACGACCAATCTGGCATGCACCTCACAATAATCAACCCCACAATGATCACCCTCACAATAATCACCCACACAATAATCATCCTCACAATAATCACCCCCAAAAAACTACCCCAAAAAAAATTATCCTCACAAAAATATCCCTCACAAAAACTACTCACCAAGGAATACCCCTCTAAAGTGCCTTCGAGCTCCTGAAATCAACGGCATCTGGAGAGAAGACGTTGAAGATGTCTACCTTGTCCTAGAGAAGGAGAAACGGGCGAAAGAGATCGGCTACCTTACCCGGTCCGGACGCCCCTATCAGAACCCGAACAATCCAACGGTCGTTCCAACAACAAACGACCAAGTTGTCCCGGAAGTAGACACTCAACCAAGTGCTCCTGATAATTCCATCCTCAAGCAGCTTCAGAAGGCGAAAGCCGAAATCTCAATCTGGCAACTGATCGCAACGTCCTTTGAGCATCGACATGCTTTGATTCAGGCATTGGGAAAACTAACCGTGCCCTCCACCTCTTCCCCTGAAGAAATAGTGGCACATATGACAAGGGACGCCCCTGACTTGAACAACCCAGTCATCTTATCTGACGAGGATATCCCTCCCTTCGGAGCCAATCATAACGTTGCCCTGTACATCACCATACAATGGCTCAAGAAGAATGTGCCCATGGTCCTTATAGATGACGGATCCGCGGTGAATGTCATTCCCCTCAAGACTGCTCACAAGCTGGGTATTAAGGAAGCTGATTTGGTCCCAACAAATCAAGGAGTGCGCGCCTACGATGACACTCGTTGCAAGGTTGCGGGGCTCATCACTCTGACTGTCACAACCGGACCACTGGAAAGACATTCCAATTTTCAGGTGGTCGACATCGACGCCTCCTTCAATATGCTCCTAGGACATCCCTGGATTCACGCCATCAAGGCGGTTACCTAAACTCTCCACCATAAAATCAGGGTCCCCTTCAACGGGAAAACAATCAGAATTCCTGCTTCCCCGATCAAAGCTGTCATGAGGAAGGGAATAGCCTCCCAGGCCATCGAGGAAGACGACAATGAAATGTGGGGATTCCAAGCTGTGAATGCCATAACTGATGAATCCACACCCTTTGATTGTGACCCATTTTCCAACCTCACAGTCAACCGTATCATGATGCGCCAGGGTTACTCCCGGGCTTACCCCTTATTCCACTGAAGGACACCTTGCCTCCCTTGAAACAGGCTAAGGTCCCCAACATCCCCTTTGGGCCGGGATATGAACCTACCGATGAAGATATTCAGGAGATGAACCTCCTAGTCCGAAAATGCAAGAAGCACGGAGTTATCCTTCGTCTCTATCATCTGGCCCACAATGGACACTTTGTTCCCGAGGGAGAATCAGAGCTCTACCATGGCTTTCCGAAGCCGATCTATGACTCTGTGGCCAAGGCCAGGTACCCGGGTGTGGAAGTCTTCCAGGTCTGCTACATCATCCCCGACAACACCGAAGCTGCTTCAACCGAGTCTAAGCCGTCGCCATGCCTTGACGGACAAGCTGTCACTCTCCTCCTTGGAGAAGATAACATCAAGCACCTCGACTATGAGAACATTATCAACATCGCCCTGAAGGACAACCAATTTGACCCAACCACCTTGATTTCCGACACTGACCCGGAGAAAGCTACCCAAGGCTGGAAGAAGACCGTCAAGTGGACCGATCGCCAAGGCCGCATTCTCAAGATCACAACTGGAGAAGGCCCTATGTTGAAGGAGGGAAGTGAAGAAGAATTTGAGTCGGAGTCAGAGTCTGTCATAGCTCTTAACACTCCTGATGTCCCAGTCAAGGTCCCCTTCCCACTGTCCTATCACAAAGTCGTGGCTGATTCAGAGGCTGAGTATACTAGGGTCACCCCCACTCCGATGAAAGGTGACAACCTGGAGCCTGTTCTAGGGGCCACCTCCTCTGTTGTGTCGCCTCTGACTGACCACAAAATGTCTGTCCTTTTCGAGCTTTTCGCTCGTGTCAACTTAATGAACGCTAAGTTTGCTTATGACTCGTCTCAATGTAACTGCAATGCAATTCTGAATGAGTATGAGGAATTTAACTTGAGTGATTACCCACCTCACCTAGCCAAAGAACTTGACAAACAGGAAACCAAAACCCCCATCATTGAGGAGACCGAACCTATTAACGTAGGAACCGACAACACACCTCAAGAACTTAGGATAGGGACAACCCAGGACCCCTCGGAAAAAAACCAGTTCATTGACCTCCTACACGAATACAAGGACGCGTTCGCCTGGTCCTACAGAGATATGCCCGGGATTTTCAGGGAAATTGCAGAGCACCGGATACCCATTAAACCCGGAGCTAAACGCGTGAAACAGAAGCTACGCCGGATGCGTCCTGAATGGGCCCTGAAAATCAAGGAAAAAGTAGACAAATAGTTCAAGGCTGGGTTCATCAAAGTGTTTGAATACTCTGATTGGGTGGCCAACATTGTGCCCGTACAAAAGAAAGACGGAATAATTCGGGTTTGCGTCGACTTCAGGTATCTGAACAAGGCAAGTCAAAAGGATGACTTCCCTTTGCCACATGTTGACATTCTGGTAGACAATACTGCCGAGCACGCTCTCCTATCATTCATGGACGGGTATGCTGGGTACAACCAGATTAAAATGGCTGAGGAAGACATGCACAAGACATCATTCACTACACATTAGGGTAAATATTGCTACGCGGTCATGCCTTTCGGCCTCATCAACGCCGGTGCAACCTATCAAAGAACCACTACCACTCTCCTACACGATATGATGCACAAGGAGGTACAGGTGTATGTCGATGACATGATTGTCAAATCAAAAGAACGGGACGGCCACAACAGCGCCCTTTGGAAATTCTTCGCTCGTCTGTGGAAATATAACATGAGACTAAATCCTCAGAAGTGTGCATTCGGGGTCACCTCCGGAAAACTCTTGAGACATGTCGTCAGCAAAAGAGGTATTGAGATTGATCCAACCAAAATCAAAGCCCTTCAGCAAATGCCTCGGCCTAGGAATGAGAAGGAGATTCGAGGATTTCTCGGTCAGGTCCAATACATCAGCCGCTTCATTGCCAAGCACACTATTATTTGTGAACCGATATTCAGGAAACTTCGCGCCTCCGATCACACCGATTGGGACGACGACTGTCAAAAGGCCTTCGACAGGATAAAGGAAATCTTATCCAAGCCTCCTGTCCTCATGCCACCGCAACCGGGGATTTCTTTATCCCTATACCTGACTGTTACCGACACAGCTATGGGAGCAATGCTAGCACAAACAGTCGACAGCGAAGAACGATCCATCTACTACATCAGCAAAAAGTTCATTGAGTACGAGACGAGGTATACCCAACTGGAGAAGAATTGCCTTGCCTTAGTATGGTCAACAAAGAAGCTGCGGCATTACAAGCTCAGCTACACGGTCCACATCTACTCCAAGATGGACCATGTCAACTACATCTTCGAAAAACCCGTACTAAACGGAAGGCTGTCTAGGTGGACGCTCATGCTGTCCGAGTTCGATCTCAAATTTGTACCCCTCAAGGTTATCAAGGGAAGAGTAGTTGCCGATTTCCTAGCAGAAAATCCCGTCAACGAGGATCCAACGACCGATACATGGTCACTTTCTGACGAACACATCCTTTGTGCCGATTCTGACGCATGGGACCTATACTCCGATGGTGCATCTAATCTGAGAGGATTCGGGGTGGGAATCCTTCTAATATCACCGGAGGGAGAACATGTTCCGATCTCGGTCAAGCTAGACTTTACCGTCACCACCAATGCCGCTAAATATGAAGCGTGCCTCATCGGCCTACAAGCAGCCATCACACTTGGCATCAGGAGACTGAGGGTCCACGGCGATTCCTCGCTCATCATCAATCAGGTGTCTGGATCATGGAAAATCTAATCTGACAGCTTAGCTCCCTACCGAGCAAAGATCAATCAAGAGGCCGAGTTCTCCGACCAAGCCGATTACTTCCATCTGCCACGAGAGGAAAATCAATTTACTAATGCCCTGGCAAAACTTGCCGCAGTCATCAACATACCTGATGACATGACATCGATGCCCCTATGTGTCGAGAGAAAGAGCGAGCCAGCTCACGTTTGTGCCATCAACAACAACGAGGGAAGCCATGTTGAACCTTGGTACCAAGCCATCCTCAACTACAAAACCAAAAATGAATTCCCTCCCAACTCTGATCAAAGAGGACAAAGAGCCATCTGTTTAGTTGCATCATAATTCGTGATAAACCAAAATAAACTATACAAAAGAACACCCCAAGGAATTCTCCTCCTTTGCATTGACCATCACAAAGCCAACAATGTCATGGGAAAGGTTCACGACGGAGAATGTGGCCTGACATGAGCGCGATGATGCTTACCCGGAAAATCATGCGGCTAGGTTACTACTGGACCACCATGGAAGCCGATTGCCGTAACTACGTCAAACATTGCCATAATTGCCGTAACTACGTCAAACATACAACACATACCACCATCCCTTTTATACACCATGAAGTCACCCTGGCCTTTCTAAACCTGGGGCATCGACATCATCGGGAAAGTCAACCTGGCAGGCACTAAGGGGCATTGCTTCGTCCTCGTCGCCATCGACTACTTCGCCAAATGGGTGGAAGCACAGTCATATGCAGTCTTGACGGCCAAACAAGTGGCCAAGTTCATTCAAAACAACACCATCTGCCGATATGGGGTACCCCATGAAATCATCAGCGATCAAGGCTCACACTTCCGGGCGGAAACTCAGACCTTGCTGGAAAAATACAAAATAAAACGACATCAATCATCCCCTTACCGTCCCCAAACCAACGGAGCGGTGGAGGCAGCGAACAAAACTCTTGTCACCATTATCAAGAAAATGCAAGATAACTACCGCGACTAGCTGAGCAAACTCCCATTCGCACTCTGGGGATACCTAACCTCCATTCGAACACCGACATGCGCCACACCCTTCTACCTAGCATCCTACTGGACCCGTAGAGTTAGAGGTCCCTGAGGTGGAATGAACCCGTCGAAGGTACGAGCAACTCAATCTTCTAGACGAACGACGACTCAATGCCTTGCACAACGTCCAGCTATACCAACGACGTATACAACGGGCGTTCAACAAGAAGGTCAAACCCAGGAATATCCAGGAAGGCGACTTGGTCCTCAAGTCAGTTCAAGCACCATTACACGTCGATCCGAGAGGAAAATTCAAACCCAACTGGGCCAGGCCATATCTGGTCAAGAAAATACTTTCGGGGGGCGCAGTGAGACTGAGTGACCTAGATGGGGAGGATTTCACAAACCCGATCAACCTAGACCAACTCAAGAAATACTACCCTTGAACCATAGCAACCAACGACCTCCGCCTAGTTTTACAACTAGCAGCCACCTTAACCCTTTTCAAGTCAAGTTCCTCAACGTGTTCTGATTTGAAATTGCATGTTTTATCGAGGCTAACCTGCGACACCTTGCCCGTTTCGAATGTCCTTTGATCTGTCAAAGGCAACATCCATTTGCACTCAAACAAAAACCCCTGAACTATGAGAATGGTTTGATTTCACCTCTTCAGGTGGATACGTAGCAGTCCCTCTTATACATGAGGGATACAACCATAATACCCAATCAAATTTACAAAACATTTAGAACTACGATCATGGTTTGATTTCACCTCTTTAGGTGGATACGTAGGCAGTCCTTCCTTACGCAAGAAGGATACAACCATTCCCACAATCAGAAAACAACCATTCCCACAATCAAAAGACAACCATCCCCATAATAAAAAAAAAACATCACCCACATACAAGACATCCGCATTAAAAAAGAGGAAGGGAAACCATTCCCCTTCCCAACAAAATACAAAAATATGCCTTTCTCCCTTCCTACAAAAATCCCACTTTCCCAAGTGCAAATGTTTAGGATGATTCAAGTCGAATTGCCCTTACAAAATGGATGGAAGAAACAAACGTTCACAATTTTCGACACGAGCAATCCTCTTATTTAATTAATAATGGGAGGGATTACAATTCCAACAACAAATAAAGCTCGACGAGTTTAGAACTTATCGAATCTAAGGTGTCAACTAAAACACCTCACATAATAAAACTAGCAAAAAACACACAACAACAAGCTAGTACAACATAATAAAAACTCACAACAATAATACAACATAATAATAAAACGGTTAATGGAGGTCTTCACTCTTCCATTCTACCCTTGCCTTTTCCCTCGAGGTACATCTTCCCCTTGTTCTTCTTGTTGGCCCGCCTAGCATAGACTTCCTCCTCAGAACGGATCCTCAACGGATCTAAGACGGCGACGGCCTCCGGTCTAGCATAAGACCCCATGTTCGACCCAAAAAGAGCCAATGCACGGCCCTGTTGGAATATGTGTCCTCCGACAATAACGCGATCACAACTGTCGATCATGATGATCACATGTTTAAATCTCGTTTTTAAGAATACATGTGGGATGTAATATTTTACAGTCAACTGGTCCACACATATCGGTAATGATTGGCTGACTAGAGTTTGACATTACTGTCGTGCGACGGTGGTGATTAGTTGATCCCCTTAGGTCATACTTAAAGGGTAACACTCTTAATTGAATATTTAATTGATCGTATGAAGATACGAGTTAATTAAATTACTTAAAATTGACCGACGATTTTGGAAGTAATATTTACGTGTCTCATTGTAATTTGATTAAATAAGATACGGTCTAAGTAATCGAATTGTTTTATTACTTAGATGAAATTATTGTTTACGGAAACAATTGAAACTGAATGAATAATTTATTATAAATACAAGATGTTGTGATTTATAAATTAGTAAACCATTTTGGTACAAGTAATTGTGAATTACTATGTTAATTTTTATAAGTGACATATTTTATTAATTTGTTAATTTTTAATTATTAAAAATACATTTTATATATAAGATGTCATGAGATGTGTCACATGTGACATATTGACAAAATCACAAATAAAATGGACTCATCCATTTTATGTGTGTGTACCGAAATGGAGGGTGTATTAGGATAAAAATTGTGTTGATTATTTATAAGTGGAAAACATAATTATAAGACCTACACCTAGCCTTGCATGCCTATATTCTTGGTTAGAGAATCAAGCCCATGCATAGGGCACCCTTCCACACCCACCAGTTTTTCCCTCTAAAGAGCATCAAATGGGTTCTTTCATTATTCATTCACACAATTCTTATTTCTAGTGTAATAAATAGAACATTCTACACATCTTATAAAAATTAGAGAGATAAAAAGTCCAAAATTCTTTCCTCTATTTACCGAAATAATAGAGTACAAAATAAATATTTTGGGTCAATTTTTAGTAAGATTATTATTATTCTAGATCAAGTAATATTAATCTATTAAGGGGTTATCTTGGGTATTCGTCTTTGGGAGGGATTCTATCTTTGAATCTTTGTTCATCCATATAAGGAAAGCTCAAGAACAAGTAAGAAGGAGACCATACTTTTGCCTTTGATCCGAAATTTAAAGTAAGGAAAACGATTTCTTCTCTATTCTTATTCATGTTTGCATGCATAAGATCTATATTTAATTTTATGACTAAATTAATTGTAACATATATGAATATGTTGTATAATGAGATTATTTATTTCCAACAAGTGGTATCAGAGCCTTAAGTTGTTTGCATGCAAATCGGTTATTGTTTTTCCGAGTTATATGATTAACAAACAAAACTTATAAATTTGTGTTTATTATGAGATATCACGAAATTTATTTGCATGTTAAAGTTTCTGGTCCTAAAATGTATTTAGGATTTTTTGGTTTATTTATGGATTTTATTGTTCATTTTATATAGTAATGGCATTAAAATGTGATTTTTATGATAAAAATGTCATTTTTGGACTAAAAATAGCTAAACTTCGATTTTTTCAGTGGTTTTTGGACATGTTTAAACATATATTATCTATTGATGACCTATAAAGTTTCATAATAAAATGAGTTGTTATACTCGAAATATGGATTTTTCAATTTAAAATCGTATTTAACTGGTTAAATAGGTTAATATGAGTAATATTTCGAATCTGGTCATAGAAATTTAGTATGTTGTCACATGAAATTTTACAAGATATGTGTAAACTATTTGGCTATAATGAAGTCCTTATGGATGATTTATGAATTTTTGATGAAAAATCACATAAATAGTGACTTTAATTAGTAAAAATGCTAAAACATACTTCATGACTAAGGAAAAACGTCACATGTTGCATTTTATAATATATTTCAGATCTAAAAGTGAAAAGTTGATAAAATTAATTTTTCTCATATTTTTATGGCAATAATTGATAAATCCGATAAACCGCAACATTATTTTTCTCGATAAATTCGAAATTTTTAACCTAAGTTTTTGAACATTATGAGTGTCATGGTATTTTTCCAGAATATTCATGAGTTTAAATTTCAAAATTTGAAATTATTTGAAATTTTTATGATTTAATTTGAAGTTTATGACATATTTTTGTATTTTAAGTCCATTTATGAACAATATTAAGAAATCTAGGTAAATTAATGTCAAATGTTGGTGGAGAATAATTTTGAGTCCTAAGATGGTTAGGGTAATTAACTAGTACATAAATATGATTTTATGTAATTATTGTGATTATAAAAGGGTTAAATCACGCAAATCCGTAAAAACCGATTAATATACGATATTGGCTCCTTAAAGGTGATTTAGCATAAAATTGGGCATGTTCATACATATTATAATGCTGCATTTTCTTTATTATTGTCATATTTTAATTTTATGTAATTTTTGAATTATGTAATTTTACTTAGTATGGCCTTAGTTTTAGTTGATATTACCCGAAATGTATGGGAATATCGATTCGGTTGTACTTTATTGTGATCTCGTATCACCGTTTTGTAATTTAATAGATTTTTTTTTTAATTACAAATGTATAATAGGAAATTATTTAATTTATTATGTAATTTTATTATTCCGGACTTCCTTGAAGACGGTGCCACTCGAGAAGGCGATCCATTAAAGAAAGTGTTGCCTTGAAATGCGTGCCAAGACCAAAGTTCAAGGGACCAATGGAGTTAGTTTCCGAATTTGTAATAGTTTATTAGATTTACTATTTTAGGAAGGCCATACTAGGATTTTATTTATGCTTTGCATTTTATTTATATGTTGCATGCATCGCTAAATCACCATAACTAAACATGCATTTTAAATCGAGTTTATCGACCGTGTCAATTATAATTATCGTAGTTCACGGCTTTAGTTCACTTAAAACGTGATAGATAATAAATTGACATGACCTCTCGCTAAAAATAAACAATTGAGACTTAGCCTTACCAAAAAGTAGAAACCATGAAAACCTATTTCGTGAGAGAGTGCACTCGGCTTTACCGGGGTACAAACCTTGTTACGTAGGGGAAGTGGGTGATAAATGTCTACCCACCGAATTTATAAAGATGAGGGTTATTTTCGGCTTTACCGATGCCCAAGTTGATGTAAATTTAGATCATGGACACATTTATTCGAAATTTGGGTTGAACTCAACGAAAGTATTCTCGACGGTTGCCGGATGTGTTTCAGGCTAAAGATAAATATTAATGTAATTTTATCGACCAAGAGTTCTAAAAGTAGAATCGATTAAAGTAATAATCCACCGAGTTATATTGATAAGGGTTGTATTCGGCTTTACCAATACCTAAGTTAATATGAATTTGGGTCTTGGAATCATTTATAATAGTTGGGTAGAGGTCACTATATAAATGTTCATATCTTGTTAAATTTATTTACATGTATGATTTAAAAAGACAAATGTTAATATTTACTTTTCCTCCATACTTGTAGTTCATTACAATGAATCCATCAAACGCTACCACACCGATAACGATTGAGTCTTGCCACAATGTTTTTGACGACCTTTGCTTCAACAATGATTTCGACACTACTAGAGAAATTTCTTTTGGGATAGGTTCGGATGGAAACAAATGCGGTCTAAACGACCCTTTCAAACCAAATCGGGTTCAAATACCCATTTCTTAACACGTTTTACAACATTTTCTAAATGGTCAGAATACGGCATATGTAGGGTGACCCGCGCCTAAAACAGACCCTTCAATTCTCATTTTCAAAACCTGGGGGAGACACCTTGTACCGCCGGCTAGCTCGCGCCTCATGTAGCCGTCTGGTACAGGACCTGTTCCCTTTCCAGCATTACTCCTGGACGATCCCGACTCCGGTTAGCCCGGATATAAGATGGATCAGATGACTATTTGTTTATTCAAAATCACATTTGCAAAATGCCTTACTAAGACAAATGGATCACGTTATGCACCCTAAACCTAATACGGTAAATGGATGTTTAATTTCCGTCTTGCATGCAAATCAATCATAAATCCAACTCGACATCTTATACTTGATACTTGGATAAAATCAACCGACTTAGAAAGCTCTCACATGTTAGGTTTAAATTATTGGATGCGCATTCATGCATTTAAACCGTTTTATCGACTTTTGCATTCAACCAACCAAGATCGATCAGTAGAGGCCGCTACCGCGGGTGGGATTGGGTGTCTGATTAAAGGGCTGCCCAATACGTACCTTCACCTTTTACTTAGAAACTTTGGATAGTGGACGACCTTATCCAGGGCGTACGAGAGTCATTCTGGAGATAAGATGCTAAAGAGGGACGATTTCCTTATCTTTAGTACCTATGTCAAACGTTGCTTTGTGCTTCGATTTGACCGAGGTATAATGTGGATTTCGAAGGGGTTCCAAGCATCCCACAAATGCTTGGTGGTGACTCCGAACATCTCTAATCATTTCGAGACCCTTACCGAGACATCTCTAATCGTTTCTAGATGATTTCCTTATCTTTAGTACAAATGCAGCCGAGCGTGGCCTTCAAAAGACCGCTATACGTCCAACAGATCGGTCTCGCGTGTAGGTGGCCGTGTCCACAGTAGACGGTCTTGACTAACCTTAAGAGCAATGAGCAGTTGTGAGATCTTTGTTGTCATCGTTGTTATTGTTGGACAACGCTGGAGATGGGGCCATGGTTTTAAGGCAGAAAATGGCTCATTTTACATCCCAATCCGACACGGTTTAACGACTAAATGAAGAAAACACAAAAGACGGAAATACACTTTGGACCCAACGAGATGAGGGAAACCGTGTGTGTTGCCTCGATGCTAACTCGATTCATGGTGTGACGGTGTTGACCAAAATTTGACTCCCGCTCAACGTAATGGCGTGACGCCGTTGAACGAGTCTCGAGGTGAGACGTCTTTTAAGTAAAGACCCATAAGTACGTTTACTTTGACTCGGTAGACACGAGGCAGAATTGGAGTGGTGGGCTGAAATTTTCGAAAATAAAAATTTTTACAAAAAGATTCATTTGTTGTTTTATGGACGGCTTTCGAAGAGTAGGGATCTTCAAAGAGTCGGTCAGTTGAAAAGGGTTCTCTTAGGTTTGTTTTCAAAAGACGGTTTGAGTTAATGTTGCGGCGGCTTTGAAAACGATGTGATGTTTTAGAAGACGATTTTTTAATTCAAAATCGTGCGTTTTGAAAATCGTGATTTTCAATGTTTGAAATTTTTGTGGTCTCGAGAACGGTGTGTTAACCCAAGAATTTGAAAAGCCTCGAAAAAGGTGTGTCATTTTCTGATCTTGAAATGGCCTTTATATTGGCGCAAAAGTCCATTATATTGGTGTAACACGGTTTAAAATCCGTGTTTTGAAATGGCCATTATGACGGAGTGAAAATGTGCTTTATTGGAACGGTTGTAAAACCGGTTTGAAAATCGTCATTACGACGGCATAAAAAGGTGCTTTTTGAAATGGTTACAAAACCAGTTTGAAAACTGTCTTTACGACATCATTAAAAGGAGATTTTTTAATAGGTTGTAAAAAACGGTTTGAAAATCGCCATTACGACGACATAAAAGATGTTTTCTGAAACGGTTGGAAATACTGGTTTGAAGAATGTCATTATGACGACATAAAAAGGTGCTTTTTGACATGGTTGCAAAAACCGGTTTGAAAATCGTCATTCCGATATCATAAAATGGTGCTTTTTGAAACTGTGGTAAAAACTGGTTTGAAAATCGTCATTACGACGGCATAAAAAGGTGCTTTTTTAAACTGTTGTAAAAATCGGTTAGAAAATCGTCATTACGACGACATAAAAAATGCTTTTAGAAACGGTTGTAAAAACCAGTTTGAAAATCGTCATTACGACGGCATAAAAAGGTACTTTTTGAAACGATTATTAAAACGGATTGAAAATCGTCATTACGACGACATAAAAAGGTTCATTTGAAACGGTCGTAAAAACCGGTTTGAAAATCGTCATTATAGCGGCATAAAAAAGGTACTTTTGAAATGGTTGTAAAAACCGGTTTGAAAATCGTCATTACGACGGCATAAAAATGTGCTTTTTGAAAAGATTGTAAAAACCGGTTTGAAAATCGTCATTACGACGACATAAAAAGGTGTGCAATAGTCGGCGGAAGACCGAGGTTTGGAATGGCCATTATAACGGCCAAAAAAGGTGTCTTAAAAGTTCGGAAACGACACGAAAGGACTTATGATCACATAGCACTTAAGCACACGTAGTTGATTATATTATGCATAATTCTGACACGGGTTTTGGCATAATAAGGGTGGTTACACACCAAGCGATAAATCCCCGATTTCCGAGAGGGGTGTCAATCCAAACAATCAGTGTAAGGTTGCAGCCCTATCGTCGTGCACGAAGGAAATGAATGCTCTTTGACGAAACAGAAATGTGTAACGCCAACGGTATTCTTGACGCAATCGGGATTCGAAACGCGGAGATGAGTAAAATCATGCCCACGAGACGAGCCAATTGGTCGATAAACGTTAGGTTATGGGCCTGGACACGGAACCCGACTTATGACCGTAATATCAATTGATGCACTTCAACCAAGACCTCGTTCGAGTCCCACCATCTAGGGATCGCAAAGACACAAGCTTCCTAGTCCTCCCTAGCGGAGTCGCTAATCTGCGGACATAGGCCACCTATACGCCAAGCCAATATGTGAACGTGCACTAGTCAGAAATCCACTCTCGGCGGCGTATTAAACGCTTTCGACCGGATCATTTTAGATTGGTCGGTTTCATCTCGGCAAGGGTCTCGAAAGGATGCAGAGATGTTTGGAGTCGCCACCAAGAAATTATGGGATGTCTGGAAACTGTTCGAGTCCACTTTATACCTAGATCAATCAAGGCAAAAAGCGGTGCTTGACATAGGTACTAAAGATAAGGAATCGTCCCTCTTTAGCATCATCTCGCTAGAATGACTCTCGTTCGCCCTGGATAAGGACGTTCACTATCCAAAGTTTCTGAGTAAGAGGTGGGGGTACGTATTGGGAAGCCCTTTAATCAGACACCAAATCCCCCCGGCGGTAGCGCACTTTACTTATCGATCTTGGTTGGTTAAATGCAAAAGTTGATAAAACGGGTAAATGCATGAATGCGCATCCACAAATTTAAACCTAACATATGAAATTTTCTATGTCGGTTGTTTATCCAAATATCAAGTAATTGATGTCGAGTTGGATTTAGTGTTGATTTTCATGCAAAACGGAAATTAAGCATCCATTTACCGAGTTAGGTTTATGGTGCATAATGTGATCTATTTGTCTTAGAAAAGTATTTCGCAAATAAAAAGTATAAATTGTGGACTCATCAATATGATTCGTCCTGTATTCGGGTTAACCGAAGTCGGGATCGTCCTGGACGAGTGCTGGAAGACAAACAGGAACATCTCCAAGCAGCCTATTGAGGCGCGAGCCATGGGGTGATGCAAGGGAGCCTGTCCAGATTTAAAAACTGGAAATCAGAAGGCCTGTTTATGCGCGAGCAAGGAGACGACCTAAAAGGTGTCTACTAGTTGTTTAAAATGTTTATGAAACTGTTTGTGAAAATTGTTTGTAAGAGGGTGTCAAAACCCGTTTTGTTGAATAGGTCGTGAGACCGCTTTTGTGCTAATATGAAGAACGGGACTTGAATAATCACCATTAAGTTGACGATATTCGATGTCGGATTCGGTTTTGCAAGCTTGACTAGGATAGTTTTGTAAGGAAAGATCCAAAAAGGATTGATATGAACTAAATATGTTAAGTCCATTGCTTTGTAAATAAAGTGTGGAAACGATGCTTGATATGAACTAATTATATTAATTTCATTGCTTTGTAATTAGTCAAATTTTATCACCGTACTCGGATTAAACCGACATGGTATGTAGAACAAAGGATAGGAATTATGCGTACATGACTAATATGCTTGTTTTGCAAATGTAAACAATGAATAAAAGGCTTTAAAATACCCTTTAAAATGTAATTAAACAAATATTATCACCGAGACATGGATTAAACCGTCATGGTATCAAGAACTTAGGGTAAATATAATTTATGGTTAAAAATGCTTGTTTGAAAAATGGTTTGAAATATTTGAAACGGTAAAACCGATTACAAATAATAAATGAAAATGGGAAAGAATGAACTCAAACACATTTGAATTCTGACCTGGGCAGCCAGAATAGGCGCGAGCTACCTAGTTGTGACTAGGGACTCCTACTTAAGGTCAAAATTCAGTTTTGGCTCATTCAATCGGTATTTTGGACCATGTTATGCATGTTTTAGCATTTTAAGGTCATAAAAACAGATAAAAGAAGATGAAAGAAGAGGATTAATTACACCCTCATACTTACATGCTAGGTTGCTTGACGAGAAATCGACAAAAGTGTAAAAACTTGTTGAGTCGGAAAATTAAAACCGTTTTTGTAAAGTAAGGAGTGTTGCTTTGTTTAGTGATGGTGTAGTTGGTCGAAGTGGTCGGTCAAGTGATTTAATGCACGAAGACGGTACCAAAAAATGTGTATGGCTCGTATTTTCTATCGGTAGGTTGGAAATACATGTCGTTTGTTTACTCGGGAAGTGGAGGTCTAGAATTTCATGGGAGAAAAGAAGGGGCGGGCGCTCGCGTGCCTTCAAATGGTGGCATTTGAGGGGTATTTGTAGAGGATTGTGTGGTTGTCTGCATTTTGAGCGACGTGGCCGTATAGGCTACTCGAAGAGGCGCGAGCATGTCCGCGGGTCTTCGAGCTCTCTTGTCACTATCACGCATTTGGATTTATGGTTTGTTCTATCCTAGGTTTTTTATGTCATGATTGTTGTACTTGACCATCAAGTATACCGTGTAAACTTAGCATGGAAGGTTTTGTGATGTTTGATTTTTGAGTTTGACTCTGTTTGACCCATTGTTGGAGTTGGGATTTGAATTTTCGAGTCGGTTTTGTGTCTGCTGTCAGGTTTGACTCTACTTACCATCATTGCGACCCTGTTGTCGTGCATAAAACATTAGAGGTACTTTTGAAATTTTTTGAAAATGTTTTGTTTTCGAAATCGTTTTGAGTTTTCGACACATAGATATACAAATTGTCGATCAAACGTAGCGATTCCTAAGCATGCTGTAGTCCGATAATCATCGGATGTTTGTTGAGGATTCAACAGATACTGGGTATCTACAGTGTGTCGTTAGTCATAAACCGTCTGATGCTTATTTTGTTGTTTATGCAATAACCTCTAACGTCTGTTATTCTATCTTATGTTAAGCGTAAGGATCTTTTTCAACCCTGTCTTTGCTTGTTTTTTTCACTTCTAATTGAACTAACATGCTAAATTTCACTCAACGAGTTTGGTTGCATTAAATAGACATAGAACGGATTTTACATGTTAGGGTTTAATTCGTTGGATGCATTCTAACATGTGTTGCATAGCCAAATAGCCATCATGGTCTATTAGTAGAGGTCGTTATTGTAACGGATGGGGTTGGGTGTTTAAAGATTATTAAGTTCCTAACACGTACTATCACAACAAACTCATTTTTCTACAAAATTGGTTTCTAAATTCCACCTAAAAATTTAGTGGCGACTCTTTGAAAGAAAATGTTTTTTTGAAAAGAAACATCGCATAGATGAATTTCCTTTGTCCACATAACTATATATAAATTGTAAGGAAAAGAATATATTTTAAATGGTGGTTTAAGTTAGGAGTCCACCAAATTATATTAAAGAATTGTTTTCCTTGCCATTATCCATGCCAATAACACTCCCAATAACCGATCAAAAGCTTGTGAGTAGGCCTCGAAAAAGCATAGATAAGTTAGAGATGAAGCATGGCCAATCTTTTCCTAAGGGCTTCTTTTTAAGCCTTGTCCCTTTTTCTTTGGCCTTGTCACTATAGCTCTTCTGGCCCTAGAAATTAGAAAGGTCGAAATCTTTGTTATCGGGAGGCATTCATGTTAGTCCTAGACCCCTAATTAGGCTCCTCTAATTAGTAATTAAATTACCATAATCTAATTAATCTAATGGTCTAGTTACATGCATGAGAAATTAAATAAGAAAAAGGATAAGAAATACAACCTATTTCTTCAATAATGGCAAAAGATGATCACCAACAACTCGTTGTTGTAGTTTGTTCCAAATGAGTGTAGAAGATCCTTCAATCTTCTAGTGTCCAAAGTAGGACACCTCCTTCCAATGACACCCAACAAGTACCCCAAAGTTCCTATAAATATTAACTAGATACCTATAAAAATAACCCTTAAATAATACTAAAACATTACTACAATAGTAATAGAAAGTGTATAATATTTGTGTGAATTTTATTTGATAACATTCGATCAACATTTGATCATAATACTTGATGTAGATGATAAAGAATAAGATGAAAAAGAAAGGCAACTTTTATCTCTTTTTAACATATACCGTACAAAAATGGCCTCCCCACATGACACTGGAAATTTTTAGTCAAATTTTTGTTACACGCAAAATTGACCACAAAAGAATATATATGTATATGATGATTTTTTTTGACAATAATGAACTTCATATATTACGTAAAAAGAATATACAAATCATCCAGTTGCCAAGCTAACTGACCAGTGAACATACAGACGAAGGAAACTACGAATTGTGCACAAAGAGTGGCGCAATTCGATTGGTACTGGCTTCGAGGAGGCCAGAATAGAAGTTCATTTTTTTGTAGTAACTTTGAAAACAACGGAAGATTGCGAAGCTGAGTGAGCTCTATGCATTGAGCAAAGTAGACCTTGTGTTGATGCTGCAAAAACCGGTCCATTGTATTCAAATGAGTCTTATTTTGACTTTTGACATTTGTCCCACAAATGCTTATAAGTCATATATTTAATTATCTTACATAATTAAGTATTAATTTGATTATTTAACACTTAAATAGTAGAAATTTATAACTAATATACACATAACATTTAAGTGATATTTATCATTTTATCAAATATAAAATGAGTCTTATAAAACTCAATTAGCTAAATTTACAACTCCTTGTAACTTTAATTACCTAATTACCTGCACCTAAAAATAAATGTCATAACCTCATTAATTTAGTAAATTAACTATTAATTACTAAATTCTAACTTTTTTTTAAACATATTTATAATTCATTAGTCAATAACCGTATAATTGAATAATAAATTCCTTTGGTCTGTGTTCTTAACTCGACATCTAATATAAATTCACTTTGACTAACTTTTAGTAAATATTATTCAATGGATTATTTATCTGTATCATATACAAATAATTAGTTTTTCCATTAGGAATCCTTCCAATAGGTGTGACCAAAAGGGATCAGCTGAACACCGTCGTCATACGACAGTAACGTCAAACTCCAGTTGGCAAATCGTTACCGATATACGTTGAACAGCTGACGAATATAATAAGATATATCCGAGTTATATTCCTTAATGAGATTTAATAAAGTCAACGCACTATTGTGGAGGACACTATTCCAACAATCTCCCACTTGTCTGAGGCAAGTTGTGCGATGACTGTAACACACCATTGTGGAGGACTCCAACTCCAAAAATTTCCAACTTGTACCATACAAGTGTGTGCTACCGATTCTCTTGTCCATATTATCTCCCACTCAATGCAAGGTGTCTTTTAGGTCGTACTTGCAATTGATCGTATCTTGAGTGGTTTCCTCGATCGGGAGAGTAACTGTCCGAATGAAAAATCTACCATAGATATCTTCCGAGCGTGGCCAAGCATTTCCAGTCACTACTCCTCGAGTGGTCCTGAGATGTTTAACCCTAACAAGGGTGGACAATTCATACTGACCTATTTTCTTTGTTCAATCACAGATCACCATAACCCAGAAGATGCCTATCGGCCTCCTTTTACGGCGTGACCTAAGACAAAAACAAAAACCAATCAGAAACAGTACTGACTCAGACAAATAGTCGCCAGTCAAAAGAATCGACTCATATGAATATTATAGAAATCCTCGCCACGACCAGGCTACCAAATAAAAGGACTTTAAAAATAGTCACTGCCCGAAAGAGTATCTCTACAATTTGCCTATGTAATCGACTAGTCATTTCCATGACCCTATCGATGTCGAACCCTCCATCAATCGACTTACAATATAGTCACTCTGAGACGTCACCTTATTAAGTAACTAGGGACAAAATACAATGTCAATCATGTTCACTTGAATAGGGTTCAACGTTGTCTCAACAACCTATTCGGATCAACAAAATATTTAAAATAAAATTCAGTAGATACTGAATAAATGAGTCTTGAAAACTCATGTGATAAATGCGATTATCATATATGAAAAATTGATATAATATCTAATTATAACATATAATATAATCTACAGCACTTCAGGTATACACCTTAATCACATTAAGAGGACATGACTATCATGTTAAGCCTATGACAGGACTTTGGTTTAAGATCAACAATACTTGCATCTTACTCAACCTAATAAATTGATATTTATCTTCATCCTATGTAATCTCATATTAAACAAAACTCCATGAGTAAGCGTCTACACTTATCTCTAGAATTAGGCTGCCTAGCCTCAAAATAGCTCCCACTGTTATTATAGTATATTGGGATAGGATCTGCAACTACAGGAACTACTCCTAGTACCTCCAATACTGCCTAATCAATGCTATTTCCTTTTTGCATGTAGAAATATATTCAACTTTCGTCATAAAATCCGCAATGACTGACTGCCTTGAATGTTCCAGCAGATAAACTCCTCAAAAAGACATAGCCAGATTATGATTCAGAATCATCCCAATATGTATGCAAAATGGCCTTCGTGTACCTTCTTACACAAACCTCAACTGGCATTCGTGTAACTCCTTACATGAATCACATAATTACCGCAAAAACTTGGATCATATCCCTAGTCCTTCTCAAGTACTTAAGGATATCATTTTTGGCTATATAGTGATTTTCACTTGAATTCGATTGACAACGACTCGTCATACTCTAAGTATACGGAATATCAGGACGATAAACACATCATAGCGTTTATAATTGATCCAGCAGCGGAAGCAATTGGAATCAATTCTAACGTGTTCAACCCGTTTGAATATGTCAAGAATTTTATCAATGTAAGACTTGTTTCTTAACGCTAATATCCTTTTAGATTTATCTCTATAAATCTGGAAACTCAATATGTATTTTTCATCTCCTAAGTCTTCCATCATTCATAATGATTAATATGTCGTCCGCATATACGACTAATTAAACCACCTTACGCCCACTAAACTTTGTGTACAAACATAATTCATCGATACTTCGATGATTCCAACTCTTTTATGCCTACTTAAGACTACCTCTTAAGTTTGTACGTATTAACTTAGAATTGTCAGGATATTCAAAACCTTTAGTTTGTGTCATGTACACTTCCTCTTACAGATCCTATTCAGGAAGGCGATTTTGATTTTCATCCGTCAAAACAATTACTAAGATGTTCTAAATGAATCAAAGCGTTATTTTACTGATGCAAAACTCTTTGCCATTAATCTAGCTTTGAAAACACCTTTATATCTTATTTACACTCCAACTTCTTTAAGTAAATATACCAAGTCCTTTACCTGATTATCGAGTGTGGATTCCATTCTGAACCGCATAACTCCAAGCCATTGCATAGAGTTGTGATTACAAACAGTCTTTATAAGTTACAAGTTTGTTACTTTCTAAAAGTAGCTCGAATTCATCACTACCAACGAGTGACAAGGTCAACCTAACCTCCTAGGTTCGAAAGAAATAATTACTGAATTAGACATAGAGGAAACGTTTTCCCACTCCGTCTTCTAGAAAAAGCTCCTTTATAGAAAGACAGCATCACGAGCCACAAACACTTTGTTCTCGTGACCATAATAAGATTAATAACCACGTGTTTTTTTTGGATAACTTATAAATTAGGTTCCTTACCTACTTTGATTTAGTGGAAAATAGCTGACAAAAAAGTAAAAATCCCAAATTGAGTCAATTAGCTCAATATGATTTACCATGAACCAAACCCTATCTTATACTATAATATTATATCACATTTCTTCAAGTGAAAATCAAAGTCATTACATAGACACTCCCCACCACGATGGAATCACGATATTGATCTTTTAATCTTCTACATCACTATGAAACTCATTGCACCTTTCAAAGATTTCAATTTCATACCTCTTTAAGTAGATATCTTCATATCATCTTAAATCGTTGGTAAACTAATAAAGTAAACGTAATCACATCTAGCTCGATTTGCTTTTCAAGAAAAAAGAGCACGAGTTATCTTGCTTTGAATACAAGACACGCATATATCATAAGAGTTATAATCAAATGATTTTAGAATATTAGTCAACACTAGTCTCTTAATGCGTTTTATGGTTACTAATCATAAATGAAAATGCCAGATTTAAGATTTGATCGAGGTCACTTGTTTTGAGCCTTTTATAATCTATATGATATTCTAGTTAGGTTAAGAAAATATTTCTTTACCAATCTATGTATCTAATACAGAGATGATCATAATCGGTATCAAATACCAATAAAATGGTACTAAAAACAAATAAGATGTAAGAGATAGAAAGAGAAAACTCAAAAAAAGAGGAAAAGTGAGGTAAACCTGAAACCTAGACAAACAATGACGGCACATAAAACTTCATTGCCATCTTCATCAAAAATCCAAAAAAATCGAAAAACAATTGCTATTCTCTCCTCGATTTTTCAGTTGCTGGTCCTTCCACGGTTGTGAAGATTGGGTCAAATCTGGTTGACCTTGAACCTTATGAACTTGTTGACCTTATTACGGATGAAGAAACAGAGGAATGGATTGTTCATAATCGAGGTAAGAATAAGCAGAAATTGGATACTATTCCCGAGGAACCTGAAGGTATGTTGCGATTCTCTGCATCTGACGTTAAAAATGAACTAGATTTCTGGATGAATTATATAGTTTGCTTTATTTTAGGGGCGAACGCTCTGTGGGATGTTGTGGAGGATTTTGTCTTTAGGATATAGGTAGATCATGGGGTTGATAGTGTTTCCTTTTTACCTTCTAGCGTCTTTCTTGTAAGATTTAAGTCACCGAAGGATCATAAAGCGGTTTTGCAACATGGCCATTTTTTGTATGATAATAAACCATTGATCGTGAGGCTATGGTCTCCTACTACAACTCTAATCAAAGCTGATGTAAAAGTGGTACCAGTATGGGTTAAGCTCCTTAACTTGCCTTTGAAATTTTGGGGGCAGTGTATACCAAAATTGCGGGTTTGTTGGGTGAGTATGTCAGATGTGATGGACCAACAGAGGATCAACTCGATTAGGATGGGCTAGAGTTTTAATAGATGTGCCTTTTAGAAAAGTACCCCCAAAGGAGATTAAGTTTCTGGATGAGGAAGGAGATGTGGTGTGTATTGAAATTGAATTTGAGGGGCTTCCTATCCTCTGTCAGGCCTGTGGTGGTATGGGGCACCCTGATTAAACTTGCCAAAAGCCTAAAACTGGTCAGAAGAGGAAGCAGAAGGTGGTTAACAAATGGCAACCTAAGGTGAAGGATCCTTTGATGAAAGCAGTTCCTCTGGCTACTCCTAGGATGCCTGATCCAAAGGCGAGGAAGTATAAGATGTGGTCTTAGGAGGCGGTTACTAGTAGTTGAGTATTAGTTGTATGGTTATATTTGGCAGGGGGTGATGGTTATGCGAATGAGAAAATGTGTTATGAGGGGCATACGAGTTAAGCTCGGGCGAGAGGTAACCTTTATCAAGTGGTAACTTACGTGATCAGGATTGACTAGTTGGGTGTGATTATGGGTCTATGATGTGTATAAACGTTTGTGTGAGGTTCTGACCTCACGATAAGTTGTATGGTGTGATAGTCATAAAGTTTTTATGTGAATGTTTTGTGATATATGTTGGGTACGTTAAACTAATGGAATGATGTTCAAAAGTGATAGTTTAGGTGACCTGACATGGCTAGTTATACTTGTATGTGTATTCATGATATATGTTAATTCCGTGAAAAGGTATGGATGATAGTCATGAGATTCTTGTCTGTTTATTCAGTATAATATGTTGTGTTGGGATATAGTAAAGCAGTTTTGAGTAAGTTTTCTTGTCCGGAAAGTTGTACTGAGTCAGTGTTTATGGGAATTGTATGTGGTTGTGATGTCTATCGATGTGGTTGTTGTGCCTCGGGTGGTGATCCGGGCACGGTACTTCGTGTTGTGATGCAGGTATTTTCGCGCTGCGGTGTGGCTGTTGGTGGCGGTATTGCTATGCCCTCACTGGTTGTGGTGGAGTAGGCGGGATGATTACGATTCGATTTTCGAAAGTACATACTAGTTATACATAGATTGTTGTTTGGTTTGCTGTTGTTTCCTGTAAGTTTCAGTTTGGACAGATAGACGGTTTGTTTGTTTATTGATGTTTCTTACCAGTTTCAGTTTGAGAGTAAGGGTAGGGTATGATATGGAAGAGAGTTGTGTATGTTTTCGTTGTTGTCATGGTATAGTGATATCCTGTTGATGGGACACACTTGTGAGACGTTGTTGGAATACTTGTGATGTTCTTTTAGAGGAAGCATTGGTTTACTTAGTAATGGCAATTGATTCGTGGAACATGTGTTTTATAGATCTGAAAGCTGCAGGTGGTCCATAATCTTTTGTTGAGACACTGAGTGTAGGGTGTTGGACATTAGTATCATGGTAAGTTGTGAATGAGTTTGTGGTAATAAAAGAGAGAACTTGAGGACCTAGTGTGAGTGTGTGTAATAATTATGGATCGTGAGTTCTGAGTATGGAGATAGGTGCATGTATAAAGGACTATGTCGTTTTGGCGGTAATAGGGAAGAGTTGAAGTTTTAGTTAAGCTATAGATTTTGTGGTATAGGTTAGGTGGTGTACCGAGTGAATTGAGGTATGAGAACTGTTTATGTAAGAGAGCCTTGGGTATAGGAATGGTGAGTGTTTAGATTATAGGCGGTAATCTTTGATATGTGATGGTGATGAGGATAATGAGAAGATATAGTTAAGGATTTAGTATTAGTGAATTACAAGGACGTAACATTTGTCTTAAGAGGAGTAGGATGCGATAAAAGAGAGTTTCATGGTTGTGCATGTTATAGTATAATTGGAAGTACAGTATTGGTGTATCATAAAGGATGGATCTTTGTTGTGGTTTATATTGTTAAAAGGTCATGGTCGTGCTGGTAGTAGTTCAATGCTTAACAATGGGAGAATATTTCGATAGTGTTGACAGTTGGATGATGATGTTTATAAGTTCGATGGAGTTGACAGTTAGATGGTGATGTTATGAGCGTGAGTAAACTTCGAGGACGAAGTTCCTTTTAAGGGTCGTTGAATGTAACATTCTGTTTGATGTTATGAGTGTCTTGACATCGCTTTTTCTAGTGGATAATATGTTACGGAGCTAGCAGCGTTTGTGGATAGTTGTTGGTAGTGTTTGGAGTTGGTGTCGAGAGAGACTATGATGTAGTTGATACGATATCGTGAGCCGTGTTGTGGAGGTAGGCATAGTTGGTGGAGTTGGTGTTAAGAGTTCATGTTTTATAGGTTGGGGTTTTGTTTTGAGTTCGTAGTTGCGTTGTTGTGTCTTAATCGAGGTAGTATGTTTGTTTTTATGTATGGGTTGAACTTTGGGGACGAAGTTCCTTTTAAGGAGGGAAGACTGTAATACTACGGTTTTTCTATGTCTATGGGTACTCTATCGAGTGGTACTTACTCTGTCGAGTGAGTATGTTTTTATACGAAACAGTAGTTTTCCTGATTAGTACTCGATCGAGTACGTGTGGCACTCAATCGAGTAAGGGGCACTCGATCGAGTATGTCACTTACTCGATCGAGCAACTGTGTTTTACGGGTGATTTTGACGGGTTTTTTTAATAATGCGGGATTAGTATATAAAGCCTCCGTCATATTTCTTAATCTCTTTTATCATTCTAAAACCCCTTTGAGAAGAAAAGAAGTTACGTAAGTGTGTTCCTCGCATTGTTAACAAATCCCCAAGGCTAGGAGTGTCGGATCATCTTGTTCTTTACGCCATTGTGATCCTTGTGTCGAGGATAAACATTTTATATAATTTTTATAATGTTTGTTAAAGTTGGTTGAAACCCTAATTAGGTAATTTGGGGGTTTTGGGGAGTATGGTTGATGTTAGATTGTGATTGTATGATTGTGTGTTTATAGGAAATAATTTCAGTGAAGGACGATGTTCATTAGCTGATTGTGACGATCTTGGTGATTGCTGTTCCAGGTAGGGTTTTCCTACTCAGTAATAGTTACATAATGTTTATGTGGTGGTTGTATTGTGGTTATTGATTAATTATGTTGCTGGTGATTATCACGGTTGTTGGTTTATATTGTTGATTGTTGTTGTATATGAAGGAAAAGTAGATCTATATACTCAACATATTCATATATGTTTTATTTTAATTTGTCATAAAATTAAATGGTGGATCTTATGCATGCAAACTTTAATAAAAGAGATGGAAAAATCTATTTCTCACCATGTGATTTTCGGTCAAATGGGCACCAACAAGATCTCCTTCTTGTTAGTTCTTGAGCTTTCCATATTGGATGAACATACATGACCTCAAAATAGAAGCCCTCCAATTAGTTTCACCCAAGACTATCCCTCAAACCCACAAACTAATATGTACTAGATATTTATATTGTGGTTTACCTTAAAATTGATTACTAACACTCATATATTACATTAATAATTTTAGTAATCTTTTATGAACAATTTGGATCAAAAATCTCATGTTTTGATGAAGATAAAGAGAGAGAAAAGAATAATGCATGAACTTGCATGTCATAATGTATGAATGAAAATAAGAGAACTCATATTCTCTATTAGAGGAGGAGGAGCACGGTTGGAGAGGAGGAAATGCCAAGGATGGCATCTTTTCTTTTTGCTTTTTCACTTCTCCAAATTGTAGGCATGTAAGTCTACTTAGTGTAGGTGTGTAAGCTAGTGTAGGTTAGCCATGATTAGGTCATTTTATCTCATAAAATAATTCACCCACTAACACCTTCCACCTCCATTATTTCGGTCCATATACATAAAATGGACTACCATTTTATTTTGTCAATTTGTCATTTGTCACACAATATGTCATATGTAGTATGATACATGTTATTAATTAATTAAATGCATATTTATCACATAAATATCATTTTATAAATTAATTAAATTACATTCAACAAATTAACTAGTGATACTTGATCACATAAATAAAATGGGTCATTTAATTATAATTCACAATACCTTGTAATTATAATTAACCATTCATTCCTATCTTTATTGTTTCTCAAACAATAAACAATTTTAGTAATAAAGCATTTTATTTACTAAAATAAATCTTATTCAATCCCATTACAATAAGATATCAATATTCTCTCTCACAAATTGAATTGTTCAATTTTAAGGAATTAATTAATCTCTATCGGTATACAATTAATTAACCTTTTCAATTAAGGGAATCGTCCTTTAGGTGTGATCTCAAGGGATCAACCGATCACCACCGTCGCACGACAGTAATGTCAAACTCTAGCCAGCCAATCATTACCGATATGTGTGGACCAGTTGACTATATATATGTAATGTATCATCCCTTCCGTATTCTTGTAATGAGATTTAATAATGATATTTAAATCATATGATCGCACCATTGTTGAGGACACATTTCCCAACAATCTCCCACTTGTCCTCGACAAGTGTGCGTCACCAATTCTCTTGTCCTATTACTATCTCCCACTCAATGCAAGGTGTCTTTCGGGTCGTACTTGCAAGTGATCATATCGAGAGTGGTTTCCTCGATCTGGAGAATAACTGATTAACAAGATTTGTCCACTCTGGATACCTTCCGAGCGTGGCCACGCATTTCCAGTTCATTACTCCTCGAGTGGCCTTGAGATATTGTTTTAACCCTGACAGGGGGTGGACAATTCCTATCGCACTTATTCCCTTCGACTAGCCACAGCCATCATAACCCAAAATATGCCCATTTGACCCCATTTACGAAGGTCGTAGTAACACAAATCAAAGTTAATCTGAAACTGTGCCATCTTAGGCGAACAGTCTTTAGTCAAAAGAATCAACTCATTAGACTACTATAGTAGCTCTCGCCACGACCAGGCTATATAAATTTGCCAGAACTCTATAAACGGTCACTGCCCGACAAAGTGTTCCTAACAGTCTGCCTATGTGATCGACTAGTCATCTCACATGACTCTATGGCACTTGAACTGCCATCAATCGGATCACACTCTAGTCACTTCGAGACGTCACCTCATACAAGCGACTATGGGCTAATACTATGTTAATCCGGGTTCACTTTAACGGGGATGTAACAAAGTATAATAAAAGAGTTTTAAAGTAAAACTCGAACGACAAATGCGATTATCACATATGAATAGTTAATGCCTGATTACTATTTCATGTTCTATAATCTAATTTGATCTTATACGTAGTTGTTCATTACAATTCAATTGAAATGACATGACTCATCATGTTTAGCCTTTGAGAAGGCTTTGGTTATTAGGTTTTATCAATTTCTTGTACCTTACTCAACCCTACTACATACTCGTTTTCCTTTGTAATGTATACATTTGCATTACAAAACTTTCTGAGTACGTGTCGAGATCCAATCAAGACATAGGCCCTCTAGCATAAGAATAGCTCCCACTGTTTTCACAGTGTGCAGGACTCATCCTTTTTGCACAACTCATGATTGCAAGTGTACTCAATTTCCGTTATAAATATCTCTCATTGTTCTTTATTGCCTAGAACGATTCTAGAAAATCTACTTCTTAATTAACATTGCCACAATGGTATATTAGCCATCCTAATGTGTTTTGATTATGGTTTTGTCGGAAACCATGCGCAATCTCAATTGTCAATTGTCACTTGTGTAACACCATTACACAAAATTGCATCATAAACACTTTGCAGCATAGCCTTAATGCTTCTGCAAGTACTTAAGGGTAATCTTTATGGCTTACTTGGTAAAGATTACTTAAATTCGATTTTGAAAACAATTCATCATACTCAAAGTATATGAAGTGTTATACATCATTACTTATTTAATTGATTCGGCAGCGGAAGCAAATGGAATCAATCAAATATGTTCAATTTAATTGAACTAGTCATGAATCTTATCAACATAAGACTTCTTATTGACGCTAATATCATGTGGATTTATCTTCATAAAACCGGATATTCAAGATGTATTATAATACTCCAAAAGTCTTAAATCATTCGCAATGATCAATATGTCATCCACATATAGGACTAATAAAAAATTTCCGTAACTCCCACTAAACTCCATGTATAAACACAACTTCTCGACTTATAACATGATCAAATCATTGATTCCAACTCATTGATGTCCTACTTAAGAACCTCTCTTAAGTTTCACAATATCTTAGGATTACAAGAATCTTCAAAACTCAAGACATGTATTGAATACATTCCTTCTAATTGAAGAAGTGGGTTTTAGATTCACTCACTGTCTATTTCATAATAATGAAACACAATCCCTAAGAAGATCCAAATTGACTTAAGCGTTTCAACTAGTGCAAAACCCTTTGCTACCAATCAAGTTTTGAAATCTCTCTTTATTAGTGCAAAACCCTTTGTCACTAATCAAGCCTTTTTATTTCGGATTTTCATGGCTCTAAGCCTTGTATTGAGTTATGACTTAAACACTCTTATGTAAGTCATTTGTTGATTACTTTCCAGAAGTAATCAACTTGAATCAAACAATTTCTTTTGTAAGTTACAAGCTCTTTTCTTTCTTAAAAGTAGCATGAATTCATCATCTTTAACAAGTGACGAATTTAACCTCCTAGGTTTTGAAAAAACAACGTCTTACACAAAACATCTCATGTAGCCAAGAAGGACCAGTTTCTTGCGACATAACATTCTTTGTGGCTCTTGAATAATTACTCCCACTCTGTCTTCTAGAAATAAACTTTTATTTTAGAAAGACAACTTCACGAGCCGCAAACCCGTCGTACTCATGACAATTGAAAGGGAAAAATGAGCATTTGTTTCTTGTGAAAACTTACAAACATGGTACCCTTACCATTTCATATCTCATATGTTTCGATTTAGTGGAAAAATAATTTAGACAAAAATGATAAAATCCCCAAAAGGATCAAATAACTCAAAGTAACTTGATTGAAGTCCAAACCATATCGAATAGCGTTTGAATTCTTATCCAATCACACATTATTCCATAATGCACGCTAAGAGAGATTAACTTGTGATACTATATCACATTTCCTTTGGCTTATATCAAAGTCTTCACTTTGACAATCCCATCACGACTAAATCGTGATTCTTTGAACACTTTGAACTTCTTCAAAGATTTCCCTATTTACCTTATTAAGTGAACATATTAGTGTCAACTTAAATCGTAGGTAAAAGAAAATGATCAACCTATTTTGGATCGATGATTTACAACCTCGATCTCCTTTTCAACCATAAGGCACGAGACATCTTGCTTTGAATACAAGATACGCATATACCATTAAAAATCTAATGGTTTCAAGAGTACTCGATAACTCTTTGCGTTCATCATTCCAAAATTTAAGGTTTAATCTTGGGTTACCAATTTGAATCTTACATCATCTACATGATATAACATTCTAGTTTGGTTTAGAATATAATCACCTTGATAATGGGCTAGCCATACATCAAATCGTGTCGTATAGGGTCACAAAAGTGAAAACCTCTTTTGTATCTTAACAAGTTTATATTCTTATTTAGAGTTTATGCACTTAATAGTCACAATTAAGTACAACTTTAAATCCAAAAACTAGATTGAGTACACAATTACTCTATCTCTCGACATTATTGTTGCTAGTCGTCATATTCTAATCATCTTATGTGTCGAATACAATGATTAAAACCTCCACTGGTTTCTAATATTGACGAAGTGGTACTAGCAAAATTCATGTTTAATCAAATAAACATTTAAAGAAGAAGGTCCCATTAGATGTCCCACAACTAACTTGTTGATTCTTCAATAATTTGGGGTAGTTTCCTTTCTTGTGTCCAACATTTAAGACAATGGAAACTTTATTGGTCGGGATTGATAGGTTTAGAATCGTCATTTCTCAATGACTTTACTTTTAACATTACCTTGTATCAATTCCATTATTATCTTTACTTCTTGAACCTCGTCCTCATCTTAACGGTTTAAGAGAATGCTCCCACTTATTTCAATGAGTCTTTGCTTTGAGAAGCAAAATTGAATTCATGAAGATCACTCTTCATTTGTTCGTTTTAGTCTTAAAACTTTCATTGAAGTTTAATATAATTACTTTTGCGTTATTTTGGCCAATTACGAATTCTTGACAAAACTAATTACCAAAATAATTTATCGCTTCAAGGTACTTAATTCATTTAAATATATGAAAAACAATCCATTGTAAGTAGATGTGTTAGTCTAGAATCAAAAACCTGTTTGATAATGAATAACTTTAATCTATACTCTTTGCAAGAGATCCTTAGCAATGGTTCATGTGAGGTTTTAGAAGCAAATTCATATTTGTCTTTAGTTACGATGTTTTAATGGAGATTTGAATCAAAAATCGAAATGATATCGTATATAAATTGTGGTAAAGAAATAGAACAAAATGATAACGGAATAGTGAAAACTTAACATTTATCGTCATAATAATACTTGTAAATAACAAGTAAAGCATTTACATAGTGACCTCTACCCAACTATGATAAATGATTCCAAGATCCAAATTCATATTAACTTGGGCACGGTAGGGCCGATTCATCCTTTATCAATATAACTCGGTGGATTAACTCTTCAATCGATTCTACTTTTAGAACTCTTGGTCGATAAAATTACATTAACATTTATCTTTAGCCCGGAACACATGCGACTACGGTCACGAATACTTCCGTTGAGCTCAATCCAAATTTCGAATAAATGTGTCCATGATCCAAATCCACATCAACTTGGGCACGGTAGGGACGATTCAACCCTTATCAACATGAATTCGGTGGATAGACATTTATCACCCACTTCCCCTACGTAACAAGTTTTGTATCCCGGTAGGGCCGAGTGCACTCCCTCGCGAAATAGGTTTTCATGGATTCTTCTATTTGGTAAGGCTATGTCTCAATTAATTGGTTTAGCGAGAGGTCATGTCAATTTATTATCTATCACGTTTTAAGTGAACTAAAGCGGTGAACTACGATAATTGTATTTGACACGGTCGATGAACTCGATTAGATGATAATGCATGTTTTAGTTATGGCGATTTAGTGATGCATGCGACATATAAATAAAATGCAAACATAAAATAAATCCTAGTATGGCCTTCCTAAAATAGAAAAACTATTTAACTATTACATATTCGGAAACCAACTCCATTGGTCCCTTGAACTTCGGTTGTGGCACGCATCTCGAGGTAACACCGTCTTTATGTATCGCCATCTTGAAGAAATCCGTCTTTGGGTACTCCGAAATGAATAAAATTACATAATAAATTATATAATTTCCTATTATACATTTGTAAATATAATAAAATAAATCTATTAAATTACAAAACGGTGATACGAGATCACAATAAAATTACAACCGAATCGATATTCCCATACATTTCGGGCAATACCAATTAAAAACTAAGGCCATACTAAGTAAAATTACATAATTCAAAAATTACATAAAATAAAATTATGACAATCATAAAGAAAATGCAGCATTATAATATGTATGAATATGCCCAATTTTATGCTAAATCGCCTTTAAATAGCCAATATCGTATATTACTCGGTTTTTACGGATTTGCGTGATTTCAACATTTTATAATCACAAAAATTACATAAATTCATATTTATGCATAAGTTAATTACCCTAACCTTTTAGGACTCAAAAATTAGTCTTCACTAATTATTTGACCATAATTAACTCATATTACTAAAAATTGTTCATTAATGGACTTAAAATTATAATAAAATGCTATAAACTTCAAATAAATCACAAAAATTTCAAATAAATTCAAAATTTGAAATTTAAACTCATGAACATTCTGGAAAAATACCATGACACTCATAATGTTCAAAAACTTAGGTTAAAAAATTTTGAAAGTTATCGGGAAAAACAATGTTGCAGTATATCGGATTTATCAATAAAAATCATAAAAATATGAGAAAAATTATATTCATCAACTTTTCAATTTTAGATCTGAAAAAGATAATAAAATGCAACATGTGACGTTTTTCCTTAGTCATGAAGTATGTTTTAGCAATTTTTCACTAATTAAGTCACTATTTATGCTATTTTTCATCAAAAATCCATAAATCATGCATGAAGACTTCATTATAGCCTATTATTTTACACACATATTGTAAAATTGCATGTGACAACATAATAAATTTCTATGACCAGATTCGACTTATTTCTCATATTAACCTATTTTTCATCTAAATCCGATTTTTATCATGAAAAATCCATTTTTCGAGCATAAAAACTCATAAAATTATGAAAATTTCCAGATCATCTAAAAATAATATATGTGAAAACATATCCAAAAACCACTGGAAAATTCGAAGTTTAGCTAATTTTCGTCCAAAAATGACATTTTTATCATAAAAATCACATTTTAATGTCAATATTATATAAAATGAACAATTAAATCCATAAATTAAACCAAAATATCCTAAAACATTTTAGGACCAGAAACTTTAACATGCATAAATTATTTTCGTGATATATCATAATATCACAAATTTACAAGTTTTGTTTGTTAATCATATAACTCGGAAAAACAATAACCGATTTGCATGCAAACAACCATGGCTCTTGATACCGATTGAAGGAAAAGTAGATCTATATACTCAACATATTCATATATGTTTTATTTTAATTTATCATAAAATTAAATGGTGGATCTTATGCATGCAAACTTTAATAAAAGAGATGGAAAAATTTATTTCTCACCATGTGATTTTCGGTCAAATGGGCACCAACAAGATCTTCTTCTTGTTAGTTCTTGAGCTTTCCATATTGGATGAACATACATGACCTCAAAATAGAAACCCTCCAATTAGTTGCACCCAAGACTATCCCTCAAACCCACAAACTAATATGTACTAGATATTTATATTGTGGTTTACCTTAAAATTGATTACTAACACTCATATATTGCATTAATAATTTTAGTAATCTTTTATGAACAATTTGGATCAAAAATCTCATGTTTTGATGAAGATAAAGAGAGAGAAAAGAATAATGCATGAACTTGCATGTCATAATGTATGAATGAAAATAAGAGAACTCATATTCTATATTAGAGGAAGAGGAGCACGGTTGGAGAGGAGGAAATGCCAAGGATGGCATCTTTTCTTTTTGCTTTTTCACTTCTCCAAATTGTAGGCATGTAAGTCTACTTAGTGTAGGTGTGTAAGCTAGTGTAGGTTAGCCATGATTAGGTCATTTTATCTCATAAAATAATTCACCCACTAACACCTTCCACCTCCATTATTTCGGTCCATATACATAAAATGGACTACCATTTTATTTTGTCAATTTGTCATTTGTCACACAATATGTCACATGTAGTATGATACATGTTATTAATTAATTAAATGCATATTTATCACATAAATATCATTTTATAAATTAATTAAATTACATTCAACAAATTAAATAGTGATACTTGATCACATAAATAAAATGGGTTATTTAATTATAATTCACAATACCTTGTAATTATAATTAACCATTCATTCCTATCTTTATTGTTTCTCAAACAATAAACAATTTTAGTAATAAAGCATTTTATTTACTAAAATAAATCTTACAATAAGATATCAATATTCTCTCTCACAAATTGAATTGTTCAATTTTAAGGAATTAATTAATCTGTATCGGTATACAATTAACTAACCTTTTCAATTAAGGGAATCGTCCTTTAGGTGTGACCTCAAGGGATCAACTGATCACCACCGTCGCACGACAGTAATGTCAAACTCTAGCCAGCCAATCATTACCGATATGTGTGGACCAGTTGACTATATATATGTAATGTATCATCCCTTCCGTATTCTTGTAATGAGATTTAATAATGATATTTAAATCATGTGATCGCACCATTGTTGAGGACACATTTCCCAACAGTATAACTGTCTGTGATATTCGGGGCGCGTCCCTGGCTGAGTGGAGTCACTTCCGGGAGTGGCTTCACGCACTTGGTTCGCCCTCTATGGAACCCGCCATAGGAGGGGATGTGCACATTAAGGAAACTTGGGTTTATCGCTCGATGGAGATGAGCGGGGATTTGGTGGGTACGGCTGCGGTCCCCCACTGGCGGCATGCAGTACTTGTTGCGATAGGTACTCTGGCAGGGCTACACACATTAGTAGCAGGTATGAGACGATGCGCATGGGATAGCTGGGATGAGTCGTCACGTAGCAGTTTTAGAAGTCTTCCGTTGTGTCGAACTTTTTGTAGTTGTTTAGTAGTTGACAGTTTTGAGAACGTTGTATTTCCTTTTAACAGTTTTTGGAGTTTGGCTTTTATCACTTAAACTTTATTATCATTTAAATTCGTTTCGTTATTGTCTATTTGAGTATCATTGCCTCGGGTAACCGAGATGGTGACGTTCTCATACCTTAAGTGGTCCTGGTAAGGCACTTAGAGTGTGGGGGTGTCACAGTCAATCCTCCAAATAAACCCAAATAGTCTTCTAATTACCCAAAATAAATGAAGAACAATAGAGAAATTAAGGAAAGATTAAGATGTGATTAATATTGAGAATTGTATTACAACTAAATTAAGACTAATTTGAGAGAATTACAAAGTGATTAAGGATGGATTAAGATTGCTTATGAGAGCATTCAAGGATGATGCTAATCTAGGTAGTACAATGAGATATTTATGCTAAAGATTAGGTACAAAGATTAGGGTTACTAAGGGCTTAAATGACTATTAAGTCCCTAAGAAAAGTTGAGGAAATGCTCCTCTCGATGGAAATGAGCATTTCCGTGCTAGTCTTGCCACAATCCGTGTGTCTTGAGGTAAGGCACGGGCTCTCTGACTTGTGATCTGAGCGGATCCTGGGAGAGATGCTCGGCTCCAGTTGTTGTATCCCGCTCGTTTTGGGCCAAGACGCTCAGAACTTGGTGCTACGGGTCGCCCGGATCGTGCCTGATCCGCTCGAATTCCTGGGCAGACTGCTTCTTTTCTTTTCCTCCTTAACAATCCGCAAGGATCATTTCGGGGATGCAAGGATCCTTTCATTATTGCCCATTTCACTTTATTATCTACTTAGGCCTTCTAGTGTTGTCTCCTCTTTGATGCTTGGTTATTAGATGCGATCAATTTAGCTTCATTCCGCCTCATAAATGCAAGGTTAGCACTGCTTTCCTACTAAGGGCACAAAACCTCAAATAATATGAAAAATGGGAAACTAAAGATAGTAAATGACCCAATTATGTGCTATAAAGCATAAGAACGAGGTAATTCGTGGACTAAATGTGCTCAAATATGAGTCACATCAAACATCCCCAAACCGAACCTTTGCTCGTCCAGAGTAAAGAGGTGACTAAAACTAGGACCTTTATTTAAACTAACCAACTAATATAGCCGATGTGAGACAATTAGCGGGTCTCACTCCGCCTCTTCAACTCACAATAAGACAACCATGAGGTAGGATGGCTTCTTGCAAGGCAAGGTGGGGCTTTCCAAAATGGCGATACATCCAAGCATTAAGCACACAAAAGCAAGTAATGGATGCATCTAGAAACATGAATAGCCACTTTCGTCATCTAAGTGGCAGAAATTATCTATAAGGGAAGCAATCTAAGGGTAACATTCCATCATAGATACGGTTTCTTCAAACTACTAAGACTAGAACGATACTAACAAATCACCTCGAATTTGTGTCAAGTTAGGGTACCTTTGTCCTCAATTGTTAAATGCTTTCATCAAGAGTAGACTCCCTATGGTGTTAGAAATACTGGAGGATCGCGGAATTCCCCTTCTTGCCTAGACAAGAAGAAGGGTCGTCCCCTCTCTACTATGCACAAAAGTGGATTCGATGGAAAAGGGGATTGATAGATATTTTCATGTGGGAGTTTGCTTTTTGACGTTGTTATTCTCCCCCAATTTATTGTGGCATTTGACATTTGAGAATACTTTCTTTTTGCCATTTCTTTGATGTTTGGCATTTCAATGCTTGACAACTTTCAAGTTTTTGCATTTTCTTTTGAACATTTTCAAAGCTACCCTATTTGTAGTGAGGGTCCTTATATTTGAAGTATAGGAGTTCTTATTTTTGTAATCCTCTTTTCTTTTGATGCAAATTGCAAACGTTTTGTTTTTCATTTCAATGTTTGAACTCAAATTTTGATAGTTTTTGTGCCCATTCCCTTTTGTTGACAAAATGTGGTAGAATGTGGAAGATGGTTGCATGGTTTCAAGGCTCACCTTGGAATAAACGGTAGCCAATGAGTTATCACACCACAAGGTACTCTTGACTAGGCCTTAATCCATGGGTAAAGGGATACTAACATGACACATCCTAGGGTATTTTACAAGCATTCTAATGAGCACAGTCTTAAGAAGAAAAAGTATATACAAGGGCCTTATATACACTTGTCAAACTTCCCAAATAGATGCTTTTACAAAATTTTTCCTAAAATGTAACTATATGCCATGATGCAACTAACATTTATACAACCTAATGCATATGCTTCTACCAACTAGTATGCCATATAAACTAGATGCAATTCCTACAATCACATTGGTGTGAACCACATCAATATAAATAAAGCCACATAGTCATTAACATAGAGAGGAAAAAGGAGATTGGAAAGATCATACCATGTGGTCTTCATAATCCTCATGTCTCGGATGTGGCATAGTTGATCAATGTGAAAGAAGGATAAACAAGCAAACAAACAAGTATATACAAAATATATACATTTTTACACTATAAAGGAATGAACATGTTTTTGGTTTTTCAATTTTTCAAATTTTAATGGTTTTTATGTTTATAAAATAAAAAGACGTGTTTTTGTATTTTTCAAAAATTTTCGATTTTTATCATTTTTTGATTTAAAGCTCAAGTTAGAATTTCCGATCCCCACACTAGTATGGGCATTGTCCTCAATGGCCAAAGCGATAGGAAATTATACAAGCAAAATGAGAATGCATGATTTCTACACTACTATGCAATCTATATGACATATACACAAGTGATGCAAACTACACTACACTATATGATGCATGAATTTATAGGTTGGAGAGCTAATTTAGATTAACTCCCAGTGCTTGTTCTTGAACTTCCCCAAACCAAATAAGACACTATTTCTAGTGTAAAAATGGGGGAGTTCATGCACATATATGCAATGCATGAATCTAGTTTGTCATTTTGGATTTTCAAATGTGAGAACAATATAAGACACCTCAATGAGACCAAGGTGGGAGTCCTCTATGTGTTGCTAGGACTCAAACAAGTGATCAAGATAAAATTTTTGAAAATAAGAGAAATAAACAAAGCTAGAGGAGGTGTAGGAAAATCACAATGGATTGTGGCATTCTCCAAAAAGCTTGTCTATCCTCAATTGTCGCTCATGGCGACATCTTCATCACTATCATCATCTTCCTCATCAACTTCCTCATCATCGTCATCATCATCTACCTCCATGGACCCGGAGGCTTCACCATCATCTTTATCACTTGAGCTTTTCACTTTTTTCTCTTCTTCCTCATGGCAAGAGTAGCTACCTTCCCCACTCTCAACAACAATTTCCTTCCCCTTAGCAACCTTACTTTCTGTTAGAAATCATTCTCATTATTTAACATATTCATATATGTGATAATCTATATAGTCATAAAATAAATTGTGATCTTATGCATGCAAACATAAATAAGTATAGAAAAGAAATCGGCAATCTTACTATGAAAGTTTCGGATTTTGGGCACAAGTAAGATCTCCTTCTTACTTGTTCTTGAGCTTTCCTTATATGGAAGAACAAAGATTCAAGCTTAGAATCTCTCCCAAAGATGTATACCCAAGATAACCTCTTAAAAATTAATATTATTAATGCTAGAACAATATTAATCTTACTAAAATTGACCCAAAAATATTGTTTTGTCCTCTTGAAATTTTCGGCCAAGAGGGGATGAATTTTTGGAGTTTTTATTTCTCTTTCTAAACTTCTCTAAGTTAATTTTTGAAAGAATAATAATAATGCACAACTAGTTAGGATATATGTGCATTATAGAGATTATAAAGGGTAAAAACTCTTTGCTTGCATGGTTGGGAAACAGGGTATGGGGAAGGGGCTAGGGCCAATGCATGACCAAGATGCTCTTCACAAAAGCAACTACGTTTGCATGGCTATCAATTAGGTTAATTATTATGCTTTCCACTTAAAATAATCAACACAATTTTTAGCCTAATACTCCCTTCATTTCGGTCCATATAAGATAAAATGGGTTCCATTTTATCTTTGTCAATTTATCAATTTGTCACATGTCACAAGTCATGTAAAATTGTCATGCATTTTTAACATATTAAAAATCAACGCATTAATAAAAATACGTCATGTACAAAATTGACTTAGTAATTCATAATTACTTGTACCAAAATGGTTTACCAATTATAAATCACAACATCTTGTATTTATAATAAATTATTCATTCAGTTTCAATTGTTTCCGTAAACAATAATTTCATCTAAGTAATAAAACAATTCGATCACTTAGACCGTATCTTATTTAATCAAATTATAATGAGACACGTAAATATTACTTCCAAAAAACGTCCGTCAATTTTAAGTAATTTAATTAACTCGTATCGTCATACGATCAATTAAATATTCAATTAAGAGTGTTACCTTTTAGGTATGACCTAAGGGGATCAACTGATCACCACCGTTGCACGACAGTAATGTCAAACTCTAGTCAGCCAATCATTACCGATATGTGTGGACCAGTTGATTGTAAAATATAAATTCTCACATGTATTCTTAAAATGAGACTTAAACATGTGATCATCATAATCGACAGTTGTGATCGCATTATTGTCGGAGGACACCTATTCCAACGATCTCACACTTGTCCTATTACTATCTCCTACTCAATGCATGATGTCATTCAAGTCGTACTTTCAAGTGATCATATCGAGAGTGGTTTCCTCGATCTGGAGAATAACTGATTGACAGGAATTATCCACCATGGATACCTTCCGAGCGTGGCCACGCATTTCCAAGTCATTACTACTCGAGTGGCCCTGAGATATTGTTATAACCCTGACAATGGGTGGACAATTCCTATCGCACTTATTCCCTTCGACTAGCCACAGCTATCATAACCCAAAATATGCCCATTTGACCCCATTTACGAAGGTCGTAGTAACATAAATTAAAGTTAATCTGTAACTGTACCACCTTAGGCGAATAGTCTTTAGTCAAAAGAATCGACTCATTAGAATACTATAGTAGCTCTCGCCACGACCAGGCTATATAAATTTGCCAGAACTCTATAAGCGGTCATTAGCCCGACAAGGTGTTCCTAACAGTCAGCCTATGTGATCGACTAGTCATCTCATATGACTCCATGGCACTTGAACTTGCCATCAATCGCATCACACTCTAGTCACTTCGAGACGTCACCTCATGTAAGTGGCTATGGGCGAATACAATGCTAATCCGTGTTCACTTTAACGGGGTTCAATTGTCTCTACAACCCATTTGGATGTAACAAAGTATAAGGTGAGTTAATAATAACTGAAACGACGAATGTCAACATCACATTCGGGTTGTCAATACCATATTACAACATTGTGATGTATATCGTAAGTGTGTAAACACTAGTCGATTTCAATAGAAGTTTAACATACCATGTGTCCATGTGTTCATACTTCTTGTATTACATTTTCCTTTATATTCATGTTATCTCTCATAGCATGAACCTTACCAAGTGCACATCTAGGTTCCCAACCTAGGTGCAAGTTAAATTCCATGTCTTCACATGATAATTTCAAACTCCCACTCAATTCCACATGTTTCAAAATTGACTACTCAATCGAAGCATTTCAAGAATTGAAATACATTTTGTTTTGCCAAGTTATTAAGATAAAACCAAATATGTTCCCAACATATCATTTCAAAAATACCTATTTAGAAAAAGTTTCAATCATAAACTTATGGGAAGAGATTTTTAATCTATAACTCATTCATTTTATAATGATGTGTAGCAATGTCATTATTTAAATGTGAATTTCTTTTAATACACGTCCTTCTCAAAATACCCTTTTCCAGAAGGAGGTTTAGAATTTATTTACGTATTTTTGCAATCGGTTGTAATTTGTAATACTTAGTGTGGCCTTAGTCAAATTATGTTTTCGTAATGAAGGAAACAAAATTTTTTATGTAATTATGTGATCTCGTATCTCCTTTTATTTTTTCTTTAGTTTTGGGTTTTGAAATTAGAATGTAATAAATAGGTTTATTTATAATTTATTTATTGTAATTTCAAAGAAGACTAAAGATGGAGATTGGATCTCACTCCCGCTACATGGATCAAGATGGAACATTGAGACAAGCTTCTCGGATCCAAGGATGGATTCCAAACTTGTATTTAATGTTCATTTTGATAGGATAGGCCACACTAGGACTTTATTATTGTTTTTACGTTTTCATTCCTAATGCTTTTCATTCACATGATAGTTTATGCATCATATTCCGCCTAAACCAAACCACCTACTACTAAAATGCATGAAAATTGACTCATATAGAATGTATGTTAGTTTTCATGGACATACAGATTTCGTATATTCATTAAGCCATCACGTTAGTTTATTCATTCTCGCATGCTAGATATTAGTTCACTTAAAATGAATCTAAATTAAGTTGATGGGATCTTCCTCTAAAACGGAAATTGAGATTAGTCTTTATAAGGGCAAACAACTATGAATCTCTTCTTCGTCGTTAGGCATAATATGACCCCTTCTACGTTGGGTAAGTAGTTGTGTTGACTTAGTTTACCTCAATTTGTAACACCCCCATACTCCGAGTGCCTTACCAGGACCACTCAGGTATGGAGACATCACCATCTCGGTTGCCCGAGGTATGATAATCAAACAACAGCGATAAAGAAACAACATTTATTATTAATAGTTTAATGAACGAAAACAATCCTTGAAACCAAACTGAAAGCAAGATACATTATTCCAAACTGTCTACTCAAACTGAAACATAAATAAATGCTAAACTACAGCGGAAGACTCTATCGTCATGTCGTGGCCATCCCAGCTATCCCCGTATCATCTCTATACCTGCTCAATATCTGCTCACCATCCCCGAATGGATCACCGCAGGTTTACAAAACAACACCGGGGTCAGTACTAATCATACAATCAAAACAGATAACAATAATAAGACAAACAGACAAATTGAATCGCCACACACACACGCACACATCCAACCAACCGTCTCAATCACCGATCGTCCACTTTGGACCAGCCGCGCGGTGGGGACCGCAGCCGTTCCCACCTAAGCCCCGCTCATCGTACGAGCGATAACCCCGTCCATTAATGTGCACATCCCCTTTCGTGGCGGGTTCCACTAAGGGCGAAACTAGGGCGTGAGATCACTCCCGCAAGTGACCCCACTCAGCCGAGAACGCATCTCGAGAACCATCAACAACACAACCACAATCACAAACACAAGTACAACCATCAAATCAATTAACTAACTACAGCACATCACCAATATCCCATTATGGGACTAATACTGAGTAGGAAATCCTACCTGGAAAGCACACACGCAGACGGTATCTACAGCTGTCTCAAAACGCCTCTTCTATGAATTCTCCTCCTAACATATAACACACGGATACTACTATTCAAACACCATTCATAAAACCCCCAATTACTAAATTAGGGTTTCACTAATCTTAACCAAAACGTTATAAAAATTATGCTAGAAGCTTACCCTCGACGCAAGGAATCCAACGACACAAACTATGATGCAATCCGACCGTCTGAACTCCGGGAATTGTCAAGAACGCGATTAGGAAGAAGACAAGTTGCTTTCTCTCTTAAGCAGATTTTAGGTTTTGTAAAAAGTGATTTAGAATAAAGACGAATTGATTTAAATACCTTAATCGCGTAATTAACAAAACCCGAGAAAAACCCCCGATAAACCGGACACTCGATCGAGTACCCAAGGTACTCGATCGAGTACCCTCCTACTCGATCGAGTGCCCTAGCTACTCGATCGAGTGCCCAACAGGTCAGAAACTATTTTATTCTGCGACATACCCTTACTCGACAGAGTAAGGGCTACTCGATAGAGTACCCCCAAGACCATAAATACGGAGTATTACAGTCTTCCCTCCTTAAAAAGGAACTTCGTCCCCGAAGTTCAAACCACTACCAAACCAAGGTGCTCCCATAAGCTTCCCGACTCGAAGGTCAACAGGTCAACATAAACACAACGTAAAACATGTTACTAACCCAACTTATCCCGACCAACATACCGACACAACATATATAAAAGGGTGTAAAAACTCTTAAAAACTCTCGCGATCATCTCCTACCCCCCTAAAAGAAATAAGGTTACGTCCTCGTAACCATACATACCTGATCAAAAAGGAAAGGGTAACGCTCTTTCATGATATCCTCCGCCTCCCATGTAGCTTCCTCAGTCTCATGGTTAGACCAAAGGATCTTAAGCAACACTGTCTCACCACCCCTGGTCTTTCTAACTTTTCGGTCTAGGATCTGCTTAGGTACCTCAAGGTATGATAAAGACTCATCAAGCTCCAAGCTCTCTGCCTCCAACACATGTGACGGGTCACTCACATACTTCCGCAGCTGCGATACATGAAACACATTATGCACTCTCTCCAACGCAGCCGGTAAAGCCAAGCGATACGCCACTTCCCCAACTCGCTCTAAGATCTCATAAGGCCCTATAAACTTCTGACTTAGCTTGCCTTTCTTCCCAAATCTCATAACTCCGCGCATAGGAGACACTTTCAGAAGAACCTTGTCCCCAACCTGAAACTCTATGTCTCGACGATGTAGATCTGCATAACTCTTCTCGTCGATCCCGGGCGCTCTCATCCGTTCCCAGATCATCTTAATCTGTTCCACCATCTCATGTACCATCTCTGGTCCTAAAACCACCGCCTCGGACTATCGTCCCAACAGATTGGACTCCTACACCTCCTCCCATACAAAGCCTCAAACGGTGCCATACCTATACTTGGTGTGATAGTCATTGTTGTTGTAAGAAAACTCTATCAAGTCCAACCTCTGCTCCCAGCTACCACCGAAATCCATCACACAAGCTCGCAACATATCTTCCAAGGTCTTGATTGTCCTCTCGTCTGCCCATCTGTCATCGCGGGATGAAATGTCAGTACTCATCTTCAAAGCCGTTCCCAACGATTCCTGCAACTCCTTCCAAAACCTTGATATAAACCTCGCATCTCTGTCAGACACTATGTCCTTAGGGACTCCATGTAACTTAAGCACGTTCTTTCGATAGGCCATAGCCAATTGTGCCTTAGTCCATGTATCTTTCATTGGAACAAAGTGAGTGACTTGGTCGACGATCTACTATCACCCAAATCATATTGTTACCTTGTTGACTCTTAGGTAAACCCACAATGAAATCCATGGAAATGGATTCCCACTTCCACTCGGGCACCTCCAAAGACTGAACCTTACCTTGTGGTCTTCTCTGTTCCCCCTTTACTCTCTGGCATGTCAAACAACGGGACACAAACTCAGCTGTCTCTTTCTTCATCCCAGGCCACCAAAACGTTTTCTTCAAATCTTTGTAAAGCTTGTCTCCACCGGATGAACTGAATATGGTGTGCAATGCGCTCATCATGATTATCCTTTTCAACTCCTCGTCATTAGGCACACACCACCTACCATCAAACCTCAAACTACCATCTCGTATGAATGGAAAACCGGACACCGTCCCTTTCTCTACTCCAGCTCTCCACTCCACTATCTTAGGATCCAAAGCCTGTTTACCTCGAATATCATCATAAAACTCCATATGTACTGTCATATCACCCATGGCATCTCCTTTCTGCAACATATGAATCCCAAAGCTCGCTACCTCATCCCTCAGCCTCATCAAAGATAGAGCTGTACACAAAGAATGTACACTCTTCCTACTCAAAGCATCAGCTACAACATTGGCCTTTCCTTCATGGTAGATGATTTCCATGTCGTAATCACCAATCAGCTCCATCCACCTCCTCTGTCTCATGTTCAACTCCTTCTGCGTGAAGATGTACTTGAGACTCTTGTGATCAGAAAATACCTTAAAAATTGCTCCATAAAGGTAGTGCCTCCAAATCTTGAGAGCAAACACCACTGCACCCAACTCCAGGTCATGAGTAGGGTAATTCTCCTCATAAGGCTTCAACTGCCTAGAAGCATAGGCGATCACTTTACCATTCTGCATCAACACACATCCCAACCCATTCTTCGAGGCATCTGTATAAACCTCGAAATTCTCGCTTCCTTCAGGCAATGCTAGGACAGGAGCCGTGGTCAAACGCTCCTTTAATGTTTGGAACGCCTTCTCACAACTCTCATCCCAACGAAACCTGTTCTCTTTCCTCATCAACGCCGTCATCGGTCTAGCTATCTTGGAGAAATCTTTCACGAACCGCCCGTAGTATCCAAATAAACCCAAGAAACTCCTTACCTCAAAGAACATTCTTCTGGTGCTTCCCACCTTGTCACTGCCTCAATCTTCGCCGGATCCACAGCTACCCCATCTTTAGAGATTACATGCCCCAGAAAAGCAACTTTCTCCAACCAAAACTCACACTTGGACAACTTAGCATACAACTCATGATCTCTCAACGTCTGCAACACGATCCTCAGATGCTCCTCATGCTCCTCCTTAGTCTTTGAGTAGACTAAGATATCATCGATAAACACCACCACGAACTGGTCCAAGAACTGTCTAAAGATCCTATTCATCAAATCCATAAACACCGCCGCGCATTGGACAACCCAAACGGCATCACCACATACTCATAATGGCCATACCTCGACGTGAAGGCTGTCTTCGGTATGTCCACATCTCTAATCTTCACCTGATGGTACCCGGACCTCAAATCGATCCTAGAAAAGACCGTTGCACCACTCAACTGATCAAACAGGTCATCTATCCTTGGCAAAGGATACTTGTTCTTTATCGTCACACGGTTCGACTCTCCCTAATCTATGCATAGCCTCAAAGTTCCATCCTTCTTCTTCACAAACAGAATCGGTGCTCCCAAGGCGATACACTTGGTCTAATGTATCCCTTCTCTATCAAATCATCCAATCGCTTTCCTAAGCTCCTCCATCTCCTTAGGACCCATACGGTACGGTGCCTTAGAGATTGGCCCCGTCCCCGGCTTCAACTCAACGGTGAAATCTATCTCCCTCTTCGGTGGCAACCCCGGAATCTCCTCCGGAAAGACATCTCGCATACTCTCCCACCACTGGTATCTCCTCAATTGCCGGGCTCTCTATCCGATCATCTCTCACATGGCACAAAATCGTAGGGCATCCCTTCCTCGGATACGACTTCAAAGTGACAGATGCAATCAACTTAACTTTGGGTTTGACTAGAAACCCACGGTAAGACACACTAACACCCTTAGGACCTCTTAGGGACACTTTCTTTTGATGACAGTCTATCTTGGCTTTGTACTTTCCTAACCAATCCATCCCAACTATCATCTCAAAACCATTAAAAGGAAACTCTAGCAAGTCTACAGGGAAATCGACTTGCCCAACTATCAAAGACACATCCCTAAACAACCTCCCACACGATACAGACTCACCTGAAGGTATGAAAACTTGCTCCCTAACAGACTCATATACCCTCAAACCCAACTGCTTTACATGACTCGAAGACACAAACGACTGAGAAGCCCCCGAATCAAACAAAACAAACGTAGGAACGCCATTAACAAGAAATGTACCGGTGATAACGTGCTCATCCTCCTCAGCTGCCTTCTTGTCCATCATGAACAGCTTGCCACTTGTCTTCTGCCCACCTCCCTGGACAAGATCGGGCGATGCGGTCGGCTTAGCACCCGACCCTTGATTGTTGTTGTTGTTCATCGGTGTCTTCGATAAGAATTACCGCCGTTGCGGTTGCCTCCACTCGGTAGCTCGACCTCCACGGTTTGGCCATGATCCCGCCGGTCTGTTGCTCGCGAAGCTCTGCGCAGGTCTCTGGAAAGATCCCGGTGCACTTGTGCACTCATGTCTCTTGTGGCCTACGCCACCACATCCAAAGCAGGTCACTCCCCAGCTGTTGCTCACACTTCCACGACCTCTCCCAAAGGAAGTTCCGGTACTGAACCCGGACCCAGAAGAAAACCCCTTAGACTGATTGTGGTTGCCTTTCTTGAAATTAGATTGGCCACCACCCTCGCTCTCCGACTTCCTCTTCTCTCCACCTAACCTCTCCTTAGCCATCTCCACTAGCCTTTCACTCTCTCCCACCCTCTCATATGCTTCCTTCACATCCGTAAGGACTCCCACGGGTAACTTATCCATAATTGTCGTGGTTAGCCCTCTCTCAAACCTCAAAGCAAGATTCTCCTCACTCAAACCCATGTCCTCGATATCCGGATTTCTCATTGAACCGCCTGTAGTACTCGGCCACGACATTTCAGTAGTCATCTTAAACTTGTCGAACTCCTCCCTCAACTTACTCCTCACATGTTCTGGCACGAACTCCTTCCTCACAGCCCTACGAAACTCCTCCCAAGGTATAGCAGGTAACCCCTGGTTGGTATATATCTCCTTGGCACTCACTTTCACTGAGTCCCACCACTTGCCACCGCCTCCCTCGGATAGAATGCAGGCTGATCCACTCTCATCTCATCGGACGAACGAACTAAATCTAGTATGTTCTCCATCTCCCTCGACCAACTATCAAGGTGATTAGGCTCCTCAACCCCCTTGTACTCCTTCGGGTTAAACCTCGCGATATAGAGGCTGACTTTAGCATGGTCAACCTCTTTCTCCTTACCCTTATCCTTGTCCTCGTTCACTCTCTTCAGGGTCTCCGTAAGAGCGTCTTGGTGTTCCAACATCTTAACGATGTCATCCGTAGTCATAAGCTCAGCTCTCGCGTACAAGGCATTTCTCTTTGGCGGCATCTTGAAGCTATAGAAGAAAGGGGTAAACATAAACACGCGTACTAAACCTCAAAGCACGAACACGCGTCGCCCAGATGAATGGAAAAGAGGAAAAACAAAAGTGGAGTAAATGCATAATAAAATATCTTGAATGTGTTATTATTATTATTATTATTATTATTATTATTATTATTATTATTAATAATTATTATTATTATTATTATTTTTTTTTTAATAATAATAATAATAATAATAATAATAAAATAAAAGTAAAAGTTTACATGAAATTGGTGGGGAGCCGAGATACAATCTGGGCTCCCACAACCTTAGCAATAGCAAAGCTAAGTCTAGTAAAAATGTAAGCGGCCACCCGAGCCCCCGCATCCTGATATACCGAGAATTTCTGGATCCGTTTGAGCAAGGCCACAACATCCGAACCCAGCTCCCCAAGTGAAAAGAAAAAGAAAGGAAGGAAACCGTAACCCGCCACCGCGCACAAATCCCCATACTTAGCACACTTTCGCTGAGCAGCATCAACGACAACCCGGCCAGGCACAAAATCCGCCATCCCAGTCTGAGTCAAAGGAGAAGAACCTGTCAAGTCAACGCACACATCACGCCCCCTGTCCCAAGAATAAAGCAACAAATCCGCAGGACGAAGAGAGCCACCATGTCCATCAACCAAACCGATATCAACCTCCTTTCCCGCAGTAATATCAGATCTATAGCATATGTCGAAAAGAGTGTCCCGGACAAGGTTATGCCAATGTTTAACGCCCACAAGTGCCGGACAAGAAACAGCGTGGTCCCCAAAACATCCTCAGCAAAAACCCGAGAGCCAGCCGGACAGGGCCTAGATACCGCGAATAACGGAACACCTAGACGATATCCCAGCACACAACGGTAAGTCCTCCAGTTCATAGTTTGACCCAACCCTGAGATAGGAACCGCACGCAACCAATCAGAAGAGTGAGAACCCTGCTGAGACTGCCATAAAGCAATCTGGCGTGGCGTCAAAGAGAAAACAGACTACGAGGCGAAGAACCGTCGCGAAATAAATGTCCGCCAATTTCTTCACAAGTTTGGGGCGACAATTTCACTAGGGTTACCTAAAACACCGATCCTGTAGTCACGATAAACATCCGCTCGGCATCATCAAAAGCGGGGCCAGCGGCTACAATACCGTAAAGGGCCGAGGAGCTTAGCTCGCAAACCAAAGAGACCGCGGGGACGCAATAAAAGCATAAAATAAAACATCTCCCGCCGCATAGACACCAAGACCACCAAGCTGAAAAGGGAAAGTAGCAAGGCGCCACTGCCAATCCCCAAAACCCGGCCCTGACGCGGTGACAATACGTTCCAAGCTAGAACGCAGAGCGGCATCAAAAGGAAGATGGACAGACCCAAAAACACTAGGGGAGCAAGTACGAAGTGAGAAGTAAAGCTTGGAAATACCAGTACAAGCTCGAAGAAGAAGCAACTCACATTGCGGGTCCTCAATCCTCGCAACCAAATCCATTAGCTCAATGGTCTTGGTTACTCTCGTCGCCACAATCTCACTGCTAAAATCAGAACAAGCACTAACAGGTCCACCCAAAACAGTAACACCACGCGCTGGCCGAGAAATAGAAGGGAGGAAAACCCCAGGAAGGCGACTCTGAGGATCCTCAACAGGCCAAAAGACCTCCGTCTTGGAGACATTAAGATGCAATCCAAAAAGTGGGCCATCCACCATAATCAAATCCAAGACCTTCCCCACCTCCAAAATATCACCCACGATGGTGCCATCATCTAAATACCATGCCTGCAAAGTGAGGTCAAAAGTGTCCCGGATCTTGCAAACTAACGGATGCAAAACCAATGCGAAAAGCAAAGGTCCCAATGGATCACCCTGCTGAACACTCTGACAAGACCACAAGCAGTGCTCCCCATAAAAAAGGCGGGCCGGGCTGGAATAACAAAACTCCACCCAACGGGAAAGAGTCAGGCAACGACGGCGGACCTCCTGAAGCATGGTCGAACGATCAACAAGGTTGAACGATTCGAAATCAACCAAAGAACATAAAAGCCCCACCTGAGTCCCCCGATCCTCAATAAGCCGGTTCAAGGCATGCAAGATAGCCTCTCCTCCACCGGACACACCCACCCCGAACTGTAGCCCATCAAAATAAGAAGATAAGGACGAACCAACCATAGAAGCACCAACCTTAGAGACAAGCCGTCTCCAGACCGTACCAACAGCAATAGGACGAACTCAACCACCCGGTTTAACGAGTGGCGTGAGAGGGGCGCTGGCAATGTACTCACCCAGAGGAAGAGGACACCGGCTCTCAAGAAACAGATTAACCACCCTAGTAATAGAAGTGATCAAATCATCTGAAATAGCCACAGCAGCGCCACTCAAACAATCCATAAGGTGCTGGGCACGAAAACCATCCCTCCCACAAGAAGTGCCACGAGGGAAGCTCCGAATCATATCCAAGATCAAAGCCGAAGAAGCGACCAGAGGATGATGATCCCCAGATAGAGGAGGCAAAGAAGGAGGCAGAGCAACAGGATGCTTCTCACGCAGACCACGAGAGTGGCATTGGAGTAGGGGGCAACCCCAGAGGAAGAAAGCACCCGTACAGCAGCAGTATAATGGCCATCAGAAATCTTCCGCCGACATTGGCGAAGGTTAAGCTCACTCAAATCCAGATCCTCATCCACAGAAAATGAAGAAGGACCCTCATCAAAGCACTCCTGTTAACAACTGCAACCCCCCCCCCCCCCCAGGTGTCCCCCAAGCAAGAATAGCCCTGGCAATACTCTCCTCCTGATGCTGACGCCGAATAGTAGTCTGACACTCATGATTACTCCGAGGAGCGAAAGTCCTGAGCAAACAAAGTGGTAGAGCAAGAAAACGAACCCAGCGGGAGAGATCACTAGGGGCATCAAACACCGCATCCAAGGCCCCTTTCAAAGCCCGAGCAAACCCAAGACGGCACTTAGAAGGAATAGATTTCACGGTGCGAAGGCCTAAAGACAGCAAACGATCCAGCGAAGATATAGACCACTGAACTAGCTCTACACTATCATCAGAAGAAACCGAAGTAGAAGGAGCCAAAGTTCTCGGAATACCATGAATATGGAAGGTGTAAATGCCATCAACACACCCCGGATGCTCCACAAAATCATCCTGACTATGCCGGCATCTTGCTCTAACATTACGGGTTATAAAACACACCCCACACAACCAGAGCCCCATCCGTCTCAAAGAACTCTCGGCATTGGAATAAACAGTCAAACTATCAGTAAGAGTCTGACGCGTAAGGTCCAACGCACCGTCATGACAATGTCGGACCTGTAAATGTTTCTGCCAAGCTGCCTTTGTAAGGCCCTTACCGAAACCATCTCGACACCCATGAAGACCCGAAAAAGGACAATGATACCGCACAAGCTCGGGCATGGAGAAGAAACCCCTCCACCAACTCACACGGCATACAATATAGCCACCAAGCAAACCACCCGGAGATAACCACAACACCGGTCACACACAAGCAGCCCGAGGCCAAAAAAGAAACTAACCAGCGGCCTAGAAGGTAGCCTAGCTGACCACCACCACACGACCTACACCGTTGGTGATCGACAAACACGGCATACACGAAACAACCACAAAAGTCCGTAACACCCACCACACCCACAACTTACTCGGAAAGAGCAGCGGCCGGACACCAGTAGAAGTATAAACAGACCACCCCACGGGTAGCTGACCACCGGCAGCAGCAACAGTAAAGGAAAAAAACACCAAAAGCAAAACCTAAAGCGCAAAACAGGAAAAAAACCTTACCGGTGGAACAAGGCAGGGTAGAGGCGACTGCCACCACAGCTAGGACCGGCGACGTGAGGTCTGGAAGTCAAAGGGTGGTGGCGATGGGAGGCAGTAACCGCTAATAGGCGGCTATGAACCCAAATGCGAATACCGCAACCCTAAAAAGAAAACCCACCAACAAGGCAGTCGCCGTTCAAAAACCACCAAAAAACACACCCCTAACCGGCGACGTGAGGTCTGATGGTCGACGTGAGGCGGTGGTTGGCAGCCAACGACGGTAGAGAGAACGCAAGAAACACGATGCCCTAATAACGAAACACGCAACTGACGGCAACACGGCAATCAGCACCGACGATCCCAACGTCGACGTCGTGTATAGGCGACGGTGATAAGGGTGGTCGTGACTGACGCACGTGAAGACGGATGGTGGCAGTGTAGAAGATGTACGGTGGCAGTGTTGAAATCGCACAATGCGTCCCCCCCCTCTCTCTCTCCTCACAAAAATTATTATTATTATTATTATTATTATTATTATTATTATTATTATTATTATTATTATTATTATTATTATTATTATTATTATTATTATTATTATTATTATTATTGTTGTTAGAACTTAATTAGACATGAAATATTGTAGCATATTAGGAGGTTTTTGAGAGTTGTCACATGACAATTAAATACTACTCAAGTTAGTCTTTTAATGGTATTTTATAGATGATTTGGCTAGTCATTTAACTATATTGTATAGATAGAAATATATTTCAATGCGGACATCAACAAGTCAAACGCATTTTAACAAAAAATTGGGGAAGATGATATTTTGAAAATTGTATATGTAGTTGATTCATGTGTGGGTGGAGTAAAAGAACAGGGATTACTAATCCGATTTAGTTTTTTTTTTCTTAAAGAAGGAAAAAAGAGTGGATTAAAAAATAATTTATTGCTTGGTGGCTTTTAGTCGATGTCTACGTGACATTTATAATCCTAGGTGGCTTTTATTCGATGTCTACGTGACATTTAATAGGTGTTTCAAGTAGCCTTTTAATAAAATTTTATAGGTTAGAGTGACACGCGGATTAAGATGTGACATTGCAAATGCATACATGGCTTTTCCTTATCCCGTGTGGCATTGTCAGCGTGGTCTTTTGAGGCTAGCCTTTTAATAATATTTTATAGATTTGTCCTAACTTGGACCAAAGGAAAATCAACCTAAAATAACCCATCAATAATACTGAATGAACTCGACATATGACTCGATTTACTTCAACCCAACATAGCCGAATAACCGGTTATCATCTTGAGTATCTTACTGTAACACCCCCAATTCTTCCATCTTTTTTCTTTAATTTCCTGTTTAATGATTAACAATTAACGGGCAAATCGGGAGTGTTACGAGCACGAGATGAATCGTGCTAGTGATTACAGCTCAAAGTTTGTACACTAAAGGTAAAATTATAACTAAAATTAACCAAAATAATTTAAGACGATAATTACATATTTTCGTACTTAAAAACTCAAAATTACATTATTTAAACAAAAAAAATCCATTTGAAAACTCACGGAAGCGTAAAATATAACAAAATTTTAGTGACGTGGCCAAAAAATGTAGCGAGATATTAGTCGTAGAAACGTCGCTCTGCATTCCCGTCCAGCCTAGCAATTATCCAAGCAAAAGCAAAAGACTCATTGAACCTGTACACCAAAATTTAACACTACTCCCCAGTATGGCGGGAAAATACCATATGCTTCATAACAGACGCACCAAATTTATAAATAGCTGGGTGAACACACAAAAACCGGAAAATATCAACCAACCGTGGTGGAGTAAGCAAAACCAAGTCTCGTTACAAATATTTAATTTATATAGGAAACTAGTATACATGTAACTAAAATGTTCAATACCAAAAACTTAAAATTTTAAACCACTTTACCTTTTCTAAATCATTTAAAAAAAATATTCCACCAATCCTTTATCATAAAATCCGGGTAGAGGAAAATAGAAGGTTTTGTCAACCAAATTTCGAACCAAGGATGACCTCCCCAACTATATAATTACCTGGCCAAAAGTCTCGAGCGTGCACGCCCCTCAAAGAGCTTACCTCAAAGAGGAGGATCAGAAGGCGGGGTCTCGATCAACTAAACCCCAGTGGTCACCTGTATAGGAGTTCCTGTCCATGGAAACATCCTACCCCTCTACCTCATGAAATTCATCAAAAGAATAAAATTCGATTCCAAACTTAAACCATCACATATCCATTAAATCCAAAGTTATCCAAAAATATAAATGAACAATAGTTTTTCAAAACCATTCTCACAAACAATTTTACCAAACACTTTAAATTATCAAAAGATAACTCCATTAGTAAAAGACCTGCTTCACCAACCACTTTAAAATATAAAAAGACGGCTCCATTTGTAAATTACCCGCTTCAAACTATTTAAACATCCTTCTTTGTCAAATATTATATCAATACATATGCATGGAAAATAATCTCATAAGCCCTTTTCTATAGTTTTAAAATAACAAGCATTTTCCTTACCATATCGGAAATGGGTACTACACAAAAGTGACCACTAGAACTCCTCGGCTACAACTCAAGAGTCTACACAATATTTATATACATCAGTATCAATACACATAAGCTAAAAAATCCAACCTATATACAAACTCATGACTTCTAAACCATTTATGAACCTAACCTCCGTTTTCAAGAATGTTTGCATACAATCTTTAAGAAATAAATTAACCAAAAACTTAGTTTTAAGATCCATGTTTATGTCATAGTCATATCAAGCTTAACCACCATGAACTTTTCATAAATTTTCCTACTAAATAGCAAAGCATAAATAGGTAAATCAAAGACTAAAGTTAAACTACTTTCAGCACAAATCAATTTCTGTCCACCTCTACTAAAACAGCTCCCCAGACCAAATTGTACATTAAAACGTTCCCAATTTTTTTACGTGAGTTCTACACTAAAATATCTAAAATTTCATTTCGAATAGTCATCCCCCAATTCTGCACCGATTATTAATTAAAAATCCTGCAAAGTTACATCAATTACACCGACACCAAAAATTCAATCAAGCATGCTTTTAGTTCATTCAATTAATCAAATTTCGTCCTAATCAGTCACTAATCAAAATCAACAATTAAAAATCAGAAATATAAGACTAATTCATATTCATATTTGTTATGGATTACTTAACATCATTAACAAAATCGCCACAAAAACCCTTTAATTGAATAGTTCATATAAATCATAACAACAATCAAAAATCAATGAAATTTCATGCTTTTGGTAACAAATACTACTCTAACTAACTACAATTAACATAAATAAGTGATAAATTATGATTAACTTACCTATTTAGAGAAGAATTGAGAGCAAAATTGACAAGTAAAGATCAATTATTAGGGCTGATTTCCTCTTCTTTTTCACCCTTTTCTCCTTCTAATTTAGGGTTTGAGAGGGTGAGTATGTGTATTCTTCAATTGCCAGGAACTCTAGGCCAAAGACACATTTTTGATGATTCATATATATTTTTTTTCTTTCTTTTTTTTAAGTGTTATTAAGACGGTTCAGGACATTACAATACGAGTTTACTTTTCGATCCGAGTTAATAACTTACATTTCTTATATTAATAAGTCAGTTTCATCTAATATATTAAAATTATCTCATTATTATTATCTATAATCGTAACTTAGACCATTAAATTATCCTTTCATTTACTAATTATTATATTAGTCATTACCAAATTATTCGGGTGTTATAATCTTACCCCCTTAAAACAAACTTCGTCCCCGAAGTTTAAACTCACCCATCAACAAACAAATTGTACATTTTCAGGATCACAACCATATAACTAATACAAATGGTTATTAATCAAGTGTATTAAACGACCCTTATACAATACGGGTGACCTATCAAAAGACTCGAGTGTCATATTCCACCTCCCTTAAAACATAGGTTATGCTCTCATGACTTTATACCCAAGCAAAGTTAACTCTTTAGACTATTATATCAATTCATAAGGCTAAAGTAAATACGATAAATAAAAGATAAGCTTAAAAGTTATGACAAAACAAATACTAGTCAAAGACGCCTCTATATCCTCTGATTTCTCTTACAATTTACTTATCAAATTCTCTAACCGAGTTTTCCTACTCTACGGGGCCATCCTTATCATTATAATAACTATGTTCACTAGTCTGGGGGAGCCTTACTCATACTAGTCATGAAGTCACTAGTCTTATCTATGGTCAAATTCTCACGAGACTGAACTAAAGTGGCATTCAGTTGCAGAATCCAACGTCTATTTAAATATTATAACAGAGTCAAAATTAATACAAGTCAAGACTTCTACCCTATTGTCAATTATTCATTAATTACACAAAGAGAACACAATTTAGTAAAACATGTGCAATATCCAACCAAATATCAGAAATATTATTCCATTCAAGCAAATTATGTACACATACTTCATGTATAAGAAAAATCCCTTAGATAAGCATCATTTACCACATCATTACTCATCGTCAAATCACAATACATATTTTATAACCTATAACCATTCTACTTCATCCACCATAGAATCATAAAATCCAAAACATTATCATCATCCAATAATAAAATATCAGATTTCCAATATCGATATCCCAATAAAACCCACACTCTTCTCACCGCGCATATTCCAAATTTTATACCAATTTAACAACCAAAGTTCATTTAATAAAATATTATTCAAACTAAGCTTAGTTAAAAGAAACACGGACAGTGTTGGGATATGACGATCCCAACACCTAACTTAAAAGAATACCCGCTCTGATACCACTCTGTAACACCTCCAATTCTTCCGTCTTTTTTCTTTAATTTCCTGTTTAATGATTAACAATTAACGGGCAAATCGGGAGTATTACGAGCACGAGATGAATCATGCTAGTGATTACGCTCAAAGTTTATACACTAAAGGTAAAATTATAACTAAAATTAACCAAAATAATTTAAGACGATAATTACATATTTTCGTACTTAAAAACTCAAAATTACATTATTTAAACAAAAAAAATCCATTTGAAAACTCGCGGAAGCAGAAAAAATATAACAAAAATTTAGTGACGTGGCGAAAAAATGTAGCAAGCTAATAGTCGTAGAAACGTCGCTCTCCATTCCCGTCCAGCCAAGCAATTATCCAAGCAAAAGCAAAAGACTCATTGAACCTGTACACCAAAATTTAACACTGCTCCCCAGTATGGCGGGAAAATACCATATGGTTCATAATAGACCCACCAAATTTATAAATAGTTGGGTGGACACACAAAAACTGGAAAATATCAACCAATCGTGGTTGAGTAAGAAAAACCAAGTCTCGTTACAAAGATTTAATTTACATAGGAAACTAGTATACATGTAACTAAAATGTTCAATACCAAAAACTTAAAATTTTAAACCACTTTACCTATTCTAAATCATTTAAAAAAAATATTCCACCAATCCTTTATCATGAAATCCGGGTAGAGGAAAATAGAAAGTTTAGTCAACCAAGTTTCAAACCAAGGATGACCTCCCCAACTATATAATTACCTGGCCAAAAGTCCCGAGCGTGCACGCCCCTCAAAGAGCTTACCTCAAAGAGGAGGATCACAAGGCGGGGTCTCGATCAACTAACCCCCAGTGGACACCTGTATAGGAGTTCCTGTCCATGGAAACATCCTACCCCTCTACCTCATGAAATCCATCAAAAGAATAAAATTCGATTCCAAACTTAAACCATCACATATCCATTAAATCCAAAGTTATCCAAAAATATAAATAAACAATAGTTTTTCAAAACCATTCTCACAAAAAATTTTACCAAACACTTTAAATTATCAAAAGATAACTCCATTAGTAAAAGACCCGCTTCACCAACCACTTTAAAATATCAAAAGACGGCTCCATTTGTAAATGACCCGCTTCAAACCATTTAAACATCCTTCTTTGTCAAATATTATATCAATACATATACATGAAAAATAATCTCATAAGTCCTTTTCTATAGTTTTAAAATGACAAGCATTTTCCTTACCTTATTGGAAATAGGTACTCCACAAAAGTGACCACTAGAACTCCTCGGCTACAACTCAAGAGTCTACACAATATTTATATACATCCGTATCAATACACATAAGCTAAACAATCCAACCTATATACAAACTCATGACTTCTAAACCATTTATGAACCCAACCTCCGTTTTCAAGAATGTTTGCATACTATCTTTAAGAAATAAATTAACCAAAAACTTAGTTTTAAGATCCATGTTTATGTCATAGTCATATCAGGCTTACCCATCATGAACTTTTCATAAATTTTCCTACTAAATAGCAAAGCATAAATAGGTAAATCAAAGACTAAAGTTAAACTACTTTCAGCACAAATCAATTTCTGTCCAGCTCTACTAAAACAGCTCCCCAGACCAAACTGTACATTGAAACGTTCCCAGTTTTTTTACATGAGTTCTACACTAAAATATCTAAAATTTCATCTCTAATAGTCATCCCCCAATTCTGCACCGATTATTAATTAAAAATCCTGCAAAGTTATAGCAATTATTGTAACAACTCGGATTATAAAACAAGGGAAAACTTATATAAAATAAATATCAGAGTACGATACTGATAAAAGGGTCAAGGTGGCGGAAACACCTGACAAATCCGGTTCGCTACTAAATCCAAAACAACTAATACATTATTCAAAAGGTTCTGAAAACTTGAAAACAAACTCCTATTTTATTATTAAGCTCGCTTCGCACATTCCCCAAGCAAGCATCAACCAAACAGCAACATACTGAACAACCTGAAAAGGGGGTCGACAATCAGTCGGGAGTAACTAGATGCTCTCCCAGTCATGTTTACAACAATTGAATATAACCAACAATCATTAACAATTGAAATGCAAAACTAGTAAACATGTGAGACCATCTATACTCATGAAGACTCAACACCAACTTACCATTAACAAAGACATATTAGGACAACCACCTAATCAATCACCCCAAATTAAACCACATGAGACGACATATGAAAACAACCCATGTTATAACACCATGTAGAAACTTAGGACAATCATACTCGATGTAACCACAACCAAACCAAACAACCCTCAGAGCGTATAACGAATTGCCTCTGACTAATGGAGTGTATAACGAACTGCCTCCAACCACTAGAGCGTATAACGAACTGCCCCTAGCTACAAACACAGTGTATAGAATGAACGCCGTTAGAGCGTATAACGAACTGCCTCTAACCACTAGAGCGTATAACGAACTGCCTCTAGACATGGAGCGTATAACGAACTGCCTCCATAGTCGGTATGGACCGTATAACGAACTGCATCCACTGTGGACCGTATAACGAACTGCATCCACACTATGTGTAGCGTATAACCACTGCCTACGTGCCTAAGACCTAGCCAGACCTCTCGGTGAAACACATAACGTATAACGAACTACCTCTGCTACACCGAACGACACTCGGGGAACAGAGCGTATAACGAACTGCCTCTGCTACCCCCCGACCATAGACCATAAGAATCCCCGAAGGGTAGAGTTTGTTCATTCCGATAGTATATAACAGATACTATCGTCATCTATACAACCAACCAAATAACAAGCACACAGTATAGCTGACAACACCAACAATGCATGAACAAACATCACGACTCAAACCATAGAACAGTATAACTGACTGTACCACTTATCATATGAATAGAGTAACCAACGACATAAGCAAATATAATGTTATACTATAACTGGATATAACTCTACATATGAAGCAATTACTAATGATTAATGTTATAGTAACCTTAACCATAACATGAACTTTAGATGTGAGGCTATACTAACCTCGACTATAACTTCAACATATAAAATTTGAAGTTATACTTACCTCAACTATAACCTTGACACGAAACTCAAAGTTATACTAGTTCCAACCATAACCTTGAGCCATAAATCTCAGGGTACGTTAGTTCCAGCTATAACCCTGCCTCATACTTCAATGTTATAGTAGCTCTAGCCATAACTAGAGGAACTACCCAAAGTTGTATTAACTTTAGCTATAACACTTGAATCGTCATCAAGGTTATACTAGCTTTAGCTATAACTTTGGAGAGCACCTGATACGTCTGTCGTGTATCTATCAAAAATAAACTAACTAAACTAACTATATAGCTAGGGAAGTCAGGTCGATCTCCTCAGGGAGGTAAGATATCTATAGAAGTCCGTCTATTTGGTCACAAATGGGGGGGGGAGTTGTTTAAATTGGTTTCCTAAACTAGAAGGTTTAAAGGAAAGAGAAGTAAAGACAAGAGCAGTAAAGGCAGGAAAATATATTTAAACTATCAAATAGAGAAAGGTCATGTCAGGATTTCGGTTCATTACGGCAGTCCAGTGACTCAACTGTAAATAACTTAGACAAATTAATGCGAGACGGATATGGAAAGGTCCTTCCGGTCCACTTTCTACCCTAAACTTCCACTAACTTAACTTCCGTCCTCGTCAGGGTAGTCTGTTGTTCATAGCAGGCCTATTTAGTCCAATCTTCCGATCTAGGATTAATTTTAGCCAGATTAAAGGGATGACTCAAAAGGGTGCACTCAACTAAGTCGGTAAAAAGACAGTTAAATTGCTATGGTGACAGAGTCTCACAATTAATTCATCTAAATTATTTACTACATCGTCACATTTCTACTGTAGATCCCCTAATCCCAACATTAATTAGATTTAGCTACTCATATCGCTAATTAAACTATCAAAACTAACAGCAGATAAATAACCAGCATTCAACATATTAAAACTATAATTAAATTGCATAAAAGTAAATTAGGGCAGAAGTTAAATGAAGTAAAACAAAGGATTAAAGCAAACAAAAGATTGATTATTATTAAGAGAAGAGAAAGAGATTACAATCGTGCGAATCCGGCGTAAAGAACGACAAAATCCAAGCGAAATAATCCCGAAAATAAGGTTACAATGAAGAGCAAAAAGTAACGCAGTCTTTGTTGTGAAGAATAGATAAAAAATAAGTAAAGGATAGATACTAATGACCTAGCTAATGCGTGCTTAAATAGGAAAATAACTAAGTTTATCAACTTAAAACAACTCACGGGCTAATTAAAGCCCACGCCAACAGAAACCACTCGATCGAGTAGATTAAATCCACTCGATCGAGCAAAACCACAGAAAATCTACTCGATCGAGTAGAATAGTTACTCGATCGAGTAAGCTCTCTTTCAGCACTTCTGGATCGAGTAATAAACAGCTCGATCGATCAATCAAATATGAAAACCACTCGATCGAGTAACAAAACTACTCGATCGAGTCTTCTTCCTTCAAATCAGCCCACTCTCGTCACCGACTGCCTCGTAAACCGTGCCTTCACGCATTCCAATGCAGTATCTCACTCTGGAAAATCCCGTCTCCTCTAAATGCATGCAAAAAGGACGAAAAAGGGTACGATTCCACTACTTTCGCGTTCATTTATACATAACGGACAAAATGAACCAAAGTAGCCAATTCGGGGCATAATACTATATAAACAGTACAAAAATGCATGGAAATACGTGCTGAAATAGGCTAAAAAGACTATACAATATGCACGTATCAAATCTCCCCAAACCGAACCTTTACTCGTCCTCGAGTAAACTAAAATGTAACTAATGGAACGGAAATGAAAACTCAGAGCTAGCTTAACTTGTCTACTTGAACCAATTTAATGCAACAAAAACTAACAGTTATAGCTAAGCAGTCAATACGCAAACAAGTTATAAGCTGTTCAGAAATATAGCCAACCTATCGACCTTGCAAGACCAACAAAATCGGACTCTCTCGTGCTCACTCTTCTCTCATGAAGCAAAGGGTGAATGTTAAATGTAAAAGAGAGAAGGAAAGACAGTCACTCACCTAACTGCGACCTACATAGCATGCATGCAACAAAAATGAATGACAATTCAAGTACTAATGCACACACTCCAACCAATAATGTCTGTCACAGCCAAGGGCTTACAAATAATATGGGTATAGTGAGGTTCAGGTGAGAAAAGACAAAACAAGTTATGGTAATGTGGAGGTAAAAGCGTCAAGCTAGTTCCTAAACAGGACCATATAAGACCGTCCGAATCTTAACTGACTGAAAAATAGAATACAAGTGCCCTTCATTTGGCACACAGCTCACTAAACTCAAACACAATCTCCTCAAAAATATGGAATAAGAATGGAGGAGTTAGACGGTCACAAACTTTCCTTTTTAACACCGTCTAAATGAATCAAAACAAACAAATCAAACTTTTTTTTCTTTCTTCTTCTTTTTCACGTGAGTCAGCTTTTTTTTTCATTTTTCGTTTTTTTTTCTTTCTTTCACGTTTTCCACTCTTTTTTCCTTTCAATTCTTTTTTTTTATCCTCTTTTTCTCCCTCCTCTATTTACACCAACTCCATACAAATAAATACGGGCCAAACTGCAGACGGAAAATCATACCACAAAAGACATACTAAACTAGCTTGACTAGGCAGGCTCAGTTTGGGATGTAGCTAATGGGTCAAAAAGGCAAGTTTTGGCTTATGTGGAGCTAAATGGGTGAAAAATATAAGAAAAGGGGAAAATTTGCAAGCACCTCCCTGTATGTGACACCAACCACAAACCCAAATGTGTGCATTTGACAAGAAATTGAATGTCATAAAAGTGCAAAAATGATGAACATGCTATGCAAGGAGTACTACTCTCAATTCCTAATTAACTGGTCATGAATGTCACCAGTTATGGGCTCTGAAACTCAGAAATTATGGAGTAGTTTGCCAATTTATCAGGTCAAGTCTAAACAGTCAGCTATATTTGAACAAAAACTCGTAGACTATGCGTATGACAAAGCTAATAACTATCAACAGAAGTGCAAGGCTCAAGTAAAATGACAAGTTATAGTGCAGTTTCATCACGGAAATCTACCGTTCCGACTCAACCTATATGCAAAAATAAACGTGAATATTTTTGAATTTTTTGAAATTTTCTAATTTTTTTGATTTTTGAATTTTTTTATGAAATAAATAAACAATGCAAGCTGAAATAAATAAACGTGAATGCAAAACAAATGCAAATGCAGACTCAAAACGATGCAATACTCTCCCCAAACCTAAAACGGACAATGCCCTTGTTATCCTCCAGCATACACCAGCAGATATATACAGGGGAACGGGAATATACAACCGATAAAGAATAAAAACAATAAAATAAAAAGGAGACAAAAATAAAAGAGTAAGATGTACATACAAAATACGAACTTCCCCAAACCAGCCAGAAAACTGGGGAAGTGAGTAGACTAGTAGCTACTCATCAGCCTCCTCGTCACGGATGTCCTCCACCGTGAACTCCGGATCCTCCTCCTCCTCTGCTCAGCGCGAGCTCTCTCCACTGCCACCTCAGGGTCCTCGTCATCCTCCTCCTCCTCAGCAAGCTCCGGGTACCCCTCAGCTGGGTACCAGTAAAAGGAAGGGTGTGGCCAACCCTCTTGGATCGGACGGTGTCGACTCATGTGCTACTCATACAGAGGGAACAAAGTCAAAGCAATGTCCCGCTCCATACGAGCCTGACTCTCTGCAATCTCAACTAACAAACCGTCATGACGCCCTTGGTCCATGACCGAGGACGCCTCAAAGGGTGGTGGACGGACAAAGTTAGCCGGTAGGACCGGCTGTGCCTGTGTCTGGTCGGTGGGTGCAGGAGTGGGAGTAGGAGTAGCGGTCGGGATGGGAGTAGTCGTGGAAGGCTGGACACTCCCAGAAGGTGTGGACCACTCTCCAGTCTCAAGTCTACGCCGCTTCATGGCGGCGGGTAAAGTGGGAGGTGGTCGGAGTGGAAGGTGGTAGTCCGGTAGAGGTGGCAGTCGGTCGCCCCTAGCGGCAGTAGGCAAAGGGGCTAGACAGGGGAGAGTGTCACAAGGTAGGTCCACAGACAAGGAACCGTCTATCTTCCATGTCTGGTAGTCTGTGGTCAGCCAATGCTGAAAGTGCATGGCATCCAGACTCAGATACCTCTCTCCCTCGAGGTACTGTAAGTCACGAGGCCAGACGGGGAAAAAGGAACGGGCAAGAATGGTGGCTATGCCACCGCAGGCAATAGATCCCGTGACCTTCACCCCCTGGGCCTGGAAGTACTGGGCGGTCAAATAAGCAATGTTGAGGGTAAAAGGACCCTTGCAGTCAATGTTCAGGTAACCGCCTAAGATGGAGAGCTCGTTGTTGGTGATGTTGTTTGGTTCCTTTCGGCCAAAAATGGTGCTCCCCATCAATCTAAGAAAGTAACGGGCAGGGGGAAGGTGGACCTGTGCGAGCTTTCTGTAACACCCCCATATTCAGAGGAGCCTTAACCAGGCCTTCCTTAGGATATAAGGACGTTACCATCTCGGTTGCCCGAGGATAGTAATAATCAAATGTCGATAAAAGAACTATTAAGTTATATTACAAGCGATTTAAACCAATAAACGATATAAAGATACAACTCAAGGACTACTCGCTATGACCATCATATCTCGTGAGGACTCATCCCTGCCCGGACTCCAGCTATCAACAACATCAACACCTGCTAAGACCGACTGCTCACCATAAGGGATCACGGCAGACACATAACAAACAAACAACCACACAAGGTCAGTACTGAGATAAGACACAACAATAACAACTACAACTATCAACACAATACGACGCTATAGCAGTCTCATACACACAATCACGATAATCCAACCAACCTCTGTCACTGACTGTCCACTAGACCAGTCCTGCCAGTGGGGGACCGCAGCCGTACCCACCAAATCCCCGCTCATCATAACGAGCGATAACCCTGTCCATTAATGTGCACATCCCTTCTGTGGCGGGTTCCACAGAAGGCGAAACTAGGGCGTGAATCCACTCCCGCAAGTGACCCCACTCAGCCGAGAACCAGAGACAACAACCACCATCACAGCCACAGCCGTCACAATACAATTACGATATTAAACGATCACAATACAACTACAACGACCGACACACTAGACCATCTACAGAAACTGAGTAGGCGAACCTACCTTTAAGCAACCGCAACCAATACATGCCGACAAACAACATGTCCAGCGACCAAGCAACGCCAATAACCACAATACAATTATCTATTACTAACAAGCAAACCCTAACTAAAAGAACAAGGACACGGATGATGATTATGACATACCTATTAGGGAGAAAACTCAGCAAGAGACCGCTATCCGACACAAGTGACGCTCTCCTAAGGCACAAGGACCTTCCAAAGGCTTCCATGGAGGTTTTGAGGTAAAGGGAAGGGAAAGAGGCGACTGAAGGATAGGAGGAAAGTGGCGGAAGTGATTTGCGGATTTAACAAAATGCGATATAAAACCCTCGCTGAAAACTGGGTACTCGATCGAGTACCCAACATACTCGATCGAGTGACCCCCTACTCGATCGAGTAACCTAGCTACTCGATCGAGTAGCCTCTACTCTATCGAGTACCACTCATGACTCGCAACACAAGATGGTTTTGGCACACAATTCTAAGACTAATCCCGCTCCCAAGGTCAGTCAACGCTGGTCAAAGGGTCCCAAAAAGGGCGGGTATTACACTTTCGCTCGGGAAAGGTGGTCTGGGCCAAGGTCCTCCAAAGCTGACGAATGACCCTCCTAAGGGCGGTAGGGTCGCCCGTAGAGGAGAGTCCAAGTCTGCTACCAAACTCCTCCAAAGTCATCGAAAAAGTCTGGTTAAACAACCGAAAAGACACAGAAGAGCTAGTGGGGGCAACGTCGTGTGCCCCGGAGGAGAAGGTAATGGAGCTGAAGAACTCAAGACTCAACTCCAGAAAGGTACGGTCACGCATAGTAATGAGTTCGGTCATCCCCGTGCCCCGTAAAAGCTCACAAACTGACTCGTAGATGCCGAGTCTCTCAAGTGCCGGTTTTTCTAAAAACCGGGAAGGTACAAACTCAAAGCCTAGGAGGTGATAAAACCTCTTACGGTGTACACCGTTAATGAAAATTACCTGCGGATAGTCAGGGTGAGAGTCGAGGGAGTCGTCCCCTCGGACAGTGACCGTCCCAGAAGGAGCAGCTGAAGTAGAAGGAGCAGCAGAAGTAGAGGTAACAGGGGATGGTGTAGCACGAGCACGTCCGCGACCTCGGCTCCGGTCTCTAGAAACCGAAGTAGAAGCCCGTCCAGTGACGGTGCGAGGAACTAGGGCCTCTCTAAAGGCAGCTGCAACTGCAGTTGAGTCCGCCACAGGTGTGAAAACAGCGGCTGGAGTAGAGGATGTGGCTGCTGTGGCCACCACCGAAGAAGAAAGACTAGCAGCAGTGCTAGCAATGGTGGTAGCTGTAACTGAAGTGGCAGCCGAAACAGAGCTAGCAGCAGTGCTAGCTAGCGTAAAGACAGTGCCAGCGGCTGAAACTAAGAACACGGGAGCGTTGGCTGGTGCGGAGACGGTAGTAACAGCAGGGACTACCGTCTCAGACAGAGACAGAGATGGACTGGCAGAAGAGCTCGACGAAGGCATTGAGCTAGAATCCATCCTGAATAAATAGGGCAGGGGAATTGATAAGAAAACAGCGGCTAAACAGCATGAAAAACAGCGTCAAAACAGCATGACAATTCCCAAACAGTCGAAAAAAATCGACTGCAGCCCTAAAATTCCCAAAATTTCTCGAAAAATCGAATGTCAGCGGGTAAACAGCGAGAGGGGCGGGGTAGGAAGCATCAACAGCAGCAATTAAGTAACAAATGAAGTTGAGTAAACATATAACACCATCAAAAACCAAGTTTTACAGTCGAAAACCAGGTTTCAGTCAAAAATTTCGACTGTAAAGACCCCGAAACGCAAAATTCGAATTAAGCATGTAAGAAGCAATGAGGCATTGGGATTGATCATCAAGTAATACAAATAAGGGCAAGCAGCGACAGTCATAGTCGAAAAACTCAACTAAGCAAGGAATTTTGAAACCCAACCTAATTCACCTCATAAAATGCGAAATAAATGAAATTAAAATGCAATGAGGTGTAGGAATTACTTACTTGATGCTAGAGGTCCTACAAAGAAGAATTAATCGACAATAAATAAGCAAATTAGGCGATTTTTGAACGAAAATCGCGGAACCCTAATCCCTTCAATAAACCGAGCAAAGAAACACGAACCAAGGGGAAAGTAGAGAGCTTTTGTCAATTAATTAACAATGAACACAATGTAGGTGACGGATTTGGTAAAAGGGCAAGAGAAAAGGGGATTTGGGGTGTTTTTGATCGCAAAATAGGGAGGTTAGTCAAAAAATTGGGGAAAATGAAATAAGAATCAAAAGTAAAGGTGTTAAAGGAAACTCCCTGCGTGTCAATTCCCATTTTACTCGATCGAGTGGTTTAGAACTGTTCGATCGAGCACTTTAATAATCCATCTACTCGATCGAGTAAAAATTTACTCGATCGAGAACTCCCCATTTCTGCTTTACTCGATCGAACGGTATGGGATTACTCGATCGAACAGAATCCACTCGATCGAGTACAAAAAGTACTCGATCGAGCTCTTTTTCTCGTGTAAGCTCCTGAATTCGTCATTCTTCCTTTATATTTGCGTAAACTTCCCCAAACCTACATAAAAACACTTGCAAAAAGTATCCTAAAATACCAAAAACGCAAGGTAACAGTTTATAGTCTCTATCTACGCTAAAAATTGTCTGAATTCTAATTGTCCTAATTAAAAGCAATAAAAGAAATTCAACGGAAAATTAAAAATTGTTTATACAAGATGGTACACGGGGCATTTCCTCGCTCACTTCCAAAAGCGTTTCAGTAGCCCCTCGGAGGGCTCCTGACTGGAGGACGTCACCTCAGCAACATTGATCGTCCTCTTCAGTTTCCATGAGCTTGAACTTGAATCATTCGAAGGAGAATAGTTCACATACACATACGCTCGACCTTTTCTCACCCTTGCTCCTTTGTCACCGGCTGTAACACTGTCACTCCCAACTTGACTGACATTAATTGCACAATGCCCTTTGATAGCTCCTTCATAGTTTTTATCTATACCTGCAGCAAGGAAAACAGACGAACTTTCCTCCTTTTTGCTCTCAATCTGAGGCGGAGGGGTAACAATAGCAGCACAATGCTCCAAATTTTCATTTGGAGTTTCAATAATAGGGTCAATAGAAGAGAGGGCATTGCAAGGCTGAGCTAGCATGGGAGCCCTCCGGAACTTAGACTGATGGAATATCAGCTCCTCGTCCCCAACCTGAAGAGCCAATGTCTTGCCCCTGACGTCTATTACTGCACGGGCAGTAGATAAAAATGGTCTCCCCAAAATAATAGGGGTATGTGCATCTTCGGGGATGTCAAGTACAACGAACTCAACGGGAATAAAGAACCTCCCGATCTTAACAGGTACGTCTTCTATTACACCTAGTGGCCGGGATATACTACGGTCGGCCATCTGGACAGTCATGTTGGTGTAATTAAACTTTGTCAAACCAAGTCTCTTAGCCAGAGACAACGGTAAGACACTCACGCTAGCGCCTAGATCGCATAACGCGTTATCAATCAAATGGGTACCGATATGACACGGAATCGAAAAACTACCCGGGTCTGACTGTTTGGGAGGTAACTTATTCTGAACTAGGGCTATTCCTACCTCAGTCAAGGCTACCGTCTCATTATCACTAATATGCCTCTTACGCGATAAAATTTCTTTCATAAATTTAAGGTAAGAGGGTACCTGTGTCAACAGTTTGGCGAATGGTACAGTGACCTACAAGCTTCTCAGGATCTCGGTGAATTTGCCGAATTGTTGATTAGCTTTAGTATTCTGCAGACGCCTCGGGAAGGGAACCGTGATGGCACTACTACAAATGAGCACTTGGGCCATGGCTAAATTCGTGGCGCAAGTGTTAAATTTTCGTGGCTAAATCATTTGGCCACGGGAATACCTTCCGTGACGCAAGTGGCCGTGGCAAAGAGATAGCCCTAGGAAAAACAAGAACGTGGCTATTATTAAATTTTTGGCCACGGATTCTCTCGTGGCTAATAACTCCCATGGCCAAAAAATTTCCCGTGGCCAAAAAATAATTCCCGTGGCAAAAAATATATATGAAAATTAAATAAATAAAATGTTAAATAATTTTTGTTTCACGATCGATATTTTATCATATATGGAATCGTGATAATTTCGGTACTGGTTTCGCTAGTTAACTCGATTCATTTGAACGTTCTTTTGTTTCACCGGTCATGCATTCGCGCGCATCAAAGAGGCTTCCCCGGAGGTCACCCATCCCAACACTACTCTCACCCGAGCACGCTTAACTGTAGAGTTCTTTTGATGTGCTACCGAAACTGAAAGTTAACTTTGTTGATATAATTAGTACTTTGAATCCTATAAGTTTATTTTTTTTTTCTTTCAAAATTTACCTTTAGTAATATTTAATTACAAAAATGTTACATGATTTACGAATTTTTGCGAGAAAAACATTATTTTGGCTAAAACAATTAAATTTTCGATGATACCCTCCCGACTAATGATTTTGACGTCATTTTTTTGCCCAAGTTAGCAAAACCATTTTCTCTAAAAAGTAAATTTAATCGTGTTTTCCTAACATTTTTTTATTTCTTTAGTTTATCGACATTCTTATTTTCATTTCTCTTCTACTTATTTTTTCGTATATTTTTTTACGCAAATGTTATTGTATGACCGTCGTACCTACGATATGAAAATTTAAACATTTTTTGGTAAAATAATGACCACTTTTTTATAACTTAAGGTCTCCCTCACTCCCTCCCTTCCTTCCCCCCCCCCCCCCCCCCCCCCCCCCACAAATTGGTCACTATTAACCAAAAAGTAGTCACTCTTTACTCAAAAAAACGCGAAAAACAGTATTATATAACAGAATCTCTTATTTTCTTAAACTGATTTCTCTTTGTGATGATTTATCGTTTTTATCTCAAATTTTTCACATTATTTGGACGTGTGACTTTAAATTATTATAATTTCTATATTTTCCCGGTGATGTACTCATTTTCAAAGAAAAAAATTTCTCCATATTGAATTTTGGGTAAATTGATAAAACTACCAACTCTAGTCATCTTTTTCATAATCAATAGCAACATAATCAAAAATTAGTAATCACTACCAAAATATTAAATTTTTTCTACGATAGGTACCAAGTCGCCTTCTTACTCTATTTTTTTTTCCTACTTTAAAGATGTTTTCATCTAAGAGAGGGATTTTGGATGTGGCCGAGTGGAGATTTGTACTTGAATGATGGCTTTTTGGACTTTTTCAAGTAGGTTGAGATTAGATTTTCAGGCGACTTATTACCGATCGTAGAAAAAAGTTAATATTTTGGTAGTGATTACTTATTATTGATTATGTTGGTACTGATTATGAAAAAGGGTCCTTATATTGTTATTGTTTATCAATTAACCCTTGAATTTTTTGTATTGATAATTTTTCCGATATGTTTTTTCCTAAATTTATTTGTGGAAGATTATTTTTTTCTTTTATTTCTCAGCGCACTTATTTTATTTAATCAATTTTGTAATTTAATTGTCGTTTTTATTCACTCCTAAAAAAAATTTTCCCAAACTTTTTTCTCACCAAGTTAAATTTTATATCAAATTCAAACTTTTCTATTAATATCTTACAAATAAAGTTGTAAATCAAATTTTGAATGAGCCAATTGGACAATATGTTAATTTTAGATTTATCAAAGATAGATGATAAATAACTTATTTATTTAATTTTATATGCTATGTCCTTAAATGTGATACGAACATTTAAGATTGTTATTCAAGATTATAATGTTTTAATTATAAAATTAAAAGAAACTCATGACTCTAATAAACATAATTATATATTAAAATAAATTTCTTAAATTAGAAATGTTTTGAAAAAACTGCAAAACGTAATTGTAATTTCTAAAAGAATATAAAAATTTAGACGATAAACTTTTCCTTGCTTGCATATAAGTTTATAAAATTTTAAAATCTTATTAAAGTAAATAAAACAATAAAAAAATATTAATTAAATTAATCAAAGTGTTTGCAAAATTTTATATTTAAATGCATTTTCATATTATTTATATTTGATTAAATTTCTTTTAGATTTTAGGTTTGCCTTAAGATGAAAATATCTTAATTTAAGTCGGAAAAGATACTGGCCACGGGAGTTTGTTAGTTCGTGGCTAAAATGTTTTTTGCCACGGAACAATTCGTGGCTAATTAAAATTTCGTCACGGGTGTGACATAGTTCGTGGCTAAAATGATTATTTGCCACGGGTGTAGCCTATTTCGCGGCGCAAGTGACTTTTTGCCACAGGAAAACTCATCCCGTGGCATAAATGTTTTTCCAAAATAATGAATAAATTTTTCCCGTGGCTAAGCAGATTTTAGCCACGAATTATAAATTCCCGTGGCATAATTCGTGGCGCAGGTGACAATTTGTTGTAGTGTGGGTATCTCGAGTCCCTTGTTTCTCTCTTCCAACGTGTCAGCCGGATCAAGCTCTGTATCCTTTGGACGCTTCTTTCCTCTCGAACGAGGTCTTTCAGGTGATTTCTCACTCAATCGAGCACTAGCAGGCTCTCGATCAAGCTGTCCATCATTCATACTACTCGATCGACCAAAATTCCCATTTGATCGAGTAGTTTCCTCAACAGCATCACTCAATCGAGTAGAAAATTCACTCGATCGAGCAGTTGGCTTTTCCTGTTCACTCGATCGAGTAGAAATTCCACTCGATCGAGCACTTTCTTCAGCAAATCTACTCGATCAACCTCCAGAAACTAGTTGATCGAGTACCTTCTTAGCCGTCAGCTCATTTCCTTTGACAGAACACTGTTCATCAGCTTTTATTTCCTTCCCCGGGTCTGATTTCAACACTTCCGGTCCCTCATATGAACGACCGCTTCTCAAATTAAATAAATTTACCGTCTCATGTGGATTTTTGTCAGTTTGTGACGGTAAATGACCCGGTTTCCTTGTGGACTGGTTAGCGGCTAACTGGGCAACTTGAGTTTCAAGTGCCTTGATAGAAGCATCTTTTTGTTGGTCGCTTAACTTCCACTGTTTTGTCAAAGACTGCAACATAGTCTTCAACTCACCTATCTCACTTATCCCACCAGAAGACGAGGCACCTTGATTAGGTATAGGAAAGGAAGGAGGCTTCTGAAAGCCTTGTTGAGTCTTATGTGGAGAAACATATGACTGCTGCTGGTGCGGAGGAGGGGTAGGATTGAGCCTATATTGTTGAAAGGCAAGGACATGTTCCTTCTCTGTAAGACAGCCAACAGCAGTATGGCCGTCGTTGCTACCACACCTCTCACATGTGACGATCTCCCCTTTAGTAAGCATATGGACCGTCTGAGGCTCCCCAGCAGAATGTAACTCCAACTTGTCAAATCTAGCATTCATGGCTTCCAGCTGAGCCACAACTTGCTTATCGACTGCATGAACTGTTCTAATACCATCCCTCGGGTTTCCATATTCAGCACTGTGGTTCGCCATCTCTTCAATAAGGGCACATCCCTTATCATCGTCGGTATTCTCTTGAAATCTCCCATTAGATGCCGCATCAAGTATGGCTCTGTGATCATCATACAGCCCATTGTAGAACTGGTTGGAAAGAAACCACGGGTCAAAACCATGGTGAGGAAGAGACCTCACCAACTTCTTAAAACGAGACCATGCTTCATAGAAAGTCTCAGCAGGTGCCTGCTTGAAACTCGTAATATTCACCCTCAGCTGATTAGTGCGTTGTGGAGGGAAATATCTCTTATAAAAAGCAAGAGCAAGGGTCTCCCAGTTGGTAACCCCCGCGGTCGTACGGTCCAAATCAGTCAACCACTCCCTGGCTGCATCAGTCAAAGAAAAAGGAAACAGAACTTCCTTAATCTTGTCTTGAGTTACCCCCTTTGTGGCGGGGATAGTAGAAAAATAGTCCGTAAAGACCTCCATATGCTTCCTCGGGTCTTCACCTGCCACACCTCTATAGAGATTTCTCTCCACCAGATTGATATAGGACGGACGGATGTCAAATGTATTCCCATCCTCAGTCTGGAGATTGAAACCTTTAGGAATATACGATGCTTTAGGCTCCGAGTGACTAGCAATGTTCGGCATCCTTACTGGTTAATCGGTAGAAATAGGAATGTCTTCTTCTAAAGACTGGTCTTCTGCGAAAAGAAAATGATGTAGCTCTGGCTCGAAAGTACTTAAGTCTTCCTTTCGTGATTCTCTTTGCAGGCGGAGTCTATGCATGAGCAGTCTTTCTGGCTCAGAATCAGCTGCAACTAACTCAAACCTGTCTGACCTGGGCATAAACAACACTGAAAAAGAATAATAAGCACTGCCTCAAGGGATAAAAATTCCCTGAGACGGATAAAATAAACGAAACAAAGACAGATAGGGCAATTGCCTCCCCGGCAACGGCGCCAAAATTTGATACGTCTGTCGTGTACCTATCAAAAATAAACTAACTAAACTAACTATATAGCTAGGGAAGTCATGTCGATCTCCTCAGGGAGGCAAGATATCTGTAGAAGTCCGTCTATTTGGTCACAAATGGGGGGGGGGGAGGGGGGTTATTTAAATTGGTTTCCTAAACTAGAAGGTTTAAAGGAAAGAGAAGTAAAGACAAGAGCAGTAAAGGCAGGAAAATAGATTTAAACTATCAAATAGAGAAAGGTCATGTCAGGATTTCGGTTCACTACGGCAGTCCAGTGACTCAACTGTAAATAACTTAGACAAATTAATGCGAGGCGGGTATGGAAAGGTCCTTCCGGTCCAATTTCTACCCTAAACTTCCACTAACTTAACTTTCGTCCTCGTCAGGGTAGTCTACTGTTCGTAGCAAGCCTATTTAGTCCAATCTTCCGATCCAGGATTAATTTTAGCCAGATTAAAGGGATGACTCAGAAGCGTGCACTCAACTAAGTTGGTAAAAATACAGTTAAATTGCTATGGTGACAGAGTCTCACGATTAATTCATCTAAACTATTTACTACATCGTCACATTTCTACCGTAGATCCCCTAATCCCAACATGAATTAGATTTAGCTACTCATATCACTAATTAAACTATCAAAACTAACAGCAGATAAATAACCAGCATTCAACATATTAAAACTATAATTAAATTGCATAAAAGTAAATTAGGGCAGAAGTTAAATGAAGTAAAACAAAGGATTAAAGCAAACAAAAGATTGATTATTATTAAGAGAAGAGAAAGAGATTACAATCGTGCGAATCCGGCGTAAAGAACGACAAAATCCAAGCGAAATAATCCTGAAAATAAGGTTACAATGAAGAGCAAAAAGTAACGTAGTCTTTGTTGTGAAGAATAGATAAAAGCTAAGTAAAGGATAGATACTAATGACCTAGCTAATGCGTGCTTAAATAGGAAAATAACTAAGTTTATCAACTTAAAACAACTCACAGGCTAATTAAAGCCCACGCCAACAGAAACCACTCGATCGAGTAGATTAAATCCACTCGATCGAGCAAAACCACTGAAAATCTACTCGATCGAGTAGAATAGTTACTCGATCGAGTAACCTCTCTTTCAATATCGGATCGAGTAATAAACTCGCTCGATCGATCAATCAAATATGAAAACCACTCGATCGAGTAACAAAACTACTCGATCGAGTCTTCTTCCTTCAAATCAGCCCACTCTCGTCACCGACTGCCTCGTAAACCGTGCCTTCACGTATTCCAGTGCAATATCTCACTCTAGAAAATCCCGTCTCCTCTAAATGCATGCAAAAAGGACGAAAAAGGGTACGATTCCACTACTTTCGTGTTCATTTCTACAAAACGGACAAAACGAATCAAAGTAGCCAATTCGGGGAATAATACTATATAAACAGTACAAAAATGCATGGAAATACGTGCTGAAATAGGCTAAAAAGACTATACAATATGCACGTATCAGCACCCTTGGCCGCCTATCATGCCGCCATTAGGGTTCACTCGTAAACCCTAATTACGCTCATGACACCCATAATAAATACATAAACAACATATGACATGTAATTAACGCATAAAAACATATACCAACATGCGAAACATATTTAATCATGATAACAAATAATCAAACATGTACCAATCATGTAAAACAATCATTAAATCATATTAATTACATCAATTGGCATAAACACAATGAAAAGAAAACACCTAGTTACCTTTTTAGCAATTAATGAAAACCTCCATAAAGAAAACGACCAACAAAGTCTTGTCTCCAACACGTGTCAACGTCCCAAAATTTAACATTAAGAATACCCGAATCCAAATCCATGAATTCACCATAAAAGACTCCTCTTCTTCTTTACCCATTGAAAATAATAAACCATAAAGGTAGGTTTAAAGGTCCATACAAATAATTCTCATAAAAATATATGGAGAATAATATGTTGTAGAGGTAAGAGCAAGGATTATGAAAATATAATTTGTGTATAAGTTTGGAAGAAGGGAAGATATTCAACCATGGAGTCAAAGGGGGAAAAGAAGAACAAAAGAGAGAAATAGAGGAAGCTGCCGTGCGGCACTTTACGTGAGAAAACAAAGGAGAGCAGCTTGCCTGCTAGGTTAGGTTTTATATTTATAAGGGGATTAACTAATGGGCTTTAGGTCCATTAGCTCATATAATAGATTATCTGATTATAAATCCGATTGGACCATATTAAAACGTAAGGAGAGCTTATATTAGAAAAGTAATTATTAAATTAAAATAGTAGAATCGTGCACGGACATTTTAACCCAATCAAAAGTCGATTAAAACGAGAAATAATAAAATATAGAACGAAAGCGATAAATATAAATATTCAAAATACATTATTAAATTCCAAAATAATTAATTTAATAAAATACTTTTATAATAAAATATTATTATAAAATACGGGGTGTTACAATTACACCGACACCAAAAATTCAATCAAGCATGCTTTTAGTTCATTCAATTAATCAAATTTCATCCTAATCAATCACTAATCAAAATCAACAATTAAAAATCAGAAATATAAGACTAATTCATATTCATATTTGTTATGGATTACTTAAAATCAACAATTCAAAGAAGAAAGAACTGAAATTGAAATAAAGAACAAATAGAGAGTAACGATAGATAAAACAGACATAGGACAAAGATAAAAAGAATCTTTAGGTCTGAAGGCTCAAATAGAAGAGGTATGGTCGACACGACCAAGGAGGACAAGGATAGACGACTCAACAACAATTCTATTTACCCAAAGACGACACCTTAACATAAGATAAATAAAGCACGATAACCAAGGTCTTACAAATATCGTACAGTCATCACCCAAGGTAACAACGTCTCGGAACATCCTTTCATCATATCTCCATAAACCTCATAACCAACAAATCTATACATAAATTCCCCTTTACAGACACTATATTCCTCATATCATCAACTCTCAAAAACCTTTAACTTTCGAGATATTTCAACTCTCAACACCGTTACTTAATCACACTTAATGAATCAATCCATAGCAATTCTATACTCTCAAAAGATAAAAACCAAGATCCATAAAAATCAACTTCATCATGGTGGATTACTAAGTCAATGCTAGAACACCTTAACATCAGCATCTCATAAGTCCATAAATTACAGTTCGTCTCTTTCAATCAATCCTTTAAAAGGTACGATCAATAAATAACTCCTCAACAGATAAATCATAAATTCTCTTATAACTCACTCATAGCCATTAATGATTCTTACTCCTCAAATATGGTATTCCATTTAAAAGACGAGCATTGTCTCCAAAATTCCCAACATGCCTAATCTAAAGTCCACGATAACATTTAATTCATTTCCATTACTCTACTCTCAATCCATAAATAACTCGCATAACTTTTTCCTTAACACCAGACAAAAATCCAATAAATCTATCCATTACGATACGCCACGATATTCCCAAATAATACCACAAGATAAATCTACTCATTATGACACCCACTTCTTGTGAAACCATGAAACCATAATCGTACATCTTATGCCAAATAACACCACCTTTTATCATCGAAAGGATTTCCTCAAGCACATAAAAGAACTTAACAACCACTTATCCCAAAGTAAACTTCATCTCAACAACCTCAAATCTCAAAGTAAACTTCTTCATTACCAAACTCATAATAACAAATGCTCTTTCCTTTCATACTTGAACATTTCAACCTACCATTATTCCATCATAACTTGATGCCTCAAGAAACCACAAAGGAATCAGCCTCAAAATCACCTCAAACATAGACAACACCACCAAATGATCCAAAGGGATGAAAGTACGATAAGAGTAAAGCTCGTGTTACCAGGGATTAAAAGTTTTGACCGACATATAACCAAAATGTACGACACGTAACATGCAAAGGACATTTTTAAAATTGACCATCTTTAAAATCAACAAAGCATGCTTGAAAAAGTCATATATGAAAACACATTGAATACAATTAATGACAAAACAAAACATCAAGTCAAAAACAAAATAATACATAAACTATGCATTAATACAATTAATAACGATAAACGTTAAGACATAAACAAACAAATACATGAATAAAACATGTAATACAATTAAATAACGATGTGAAACATTAAGACATAAATAAGCAAGTGCATAAAGAACATATGTAACATAATTATTAATGATACGAAACATTAACGCATAAACAAACAAGTCCTTAATTGTTTCTACCCCATTTACTCTCACTCATTTACTAAGTCAATTTATTTTAGTCATTAACTAAGCGAGAGTTGGGAGCGTGTTCGCTCTAATACCAACTGTAACAACCCGGATTATAAAACAAGGGAAAACTTATATAAAATAAATATCAGAGTACGATACTGATAAAAGGGTCAAGGTGGCGGAAACACCTGACCAATCCGGTTCGCTACTAAATCCAAAACAACTTATACATTATTCAAAAGGTTCTGAAAACTTAAAAACAAACTCCTATTTTATTATTAAGCTCGCTTCGCACATTCCCCAAACAAGCATCAACCAAACAGCAACAAACTGAACAATCTGAAAAGGGGGTCGACAATCAGTCGGGAGTAACTAGATGCTCTCCCAGTCATGTTTACAACAATTGAATATAACCAACAATCATTAACAATTGAAATGCAAAACTAGTAAACATGTGAGACCATCTATACTCATGAAGACTCAACACCAACTTACCATTAACAAAGACATATTAGGACAACCACCTAATCAATCACCCCAAATTAAACCACATGAGACGACATATGACAACAACCCATGTTATGACACCATGTAGAAACTTAGGACAATCATACTCGATGTAACCACAACCAAACTAAACAACCCTCAGAGCGTATAACGAACTGCCTCTGACTAATGGAGTGTATAACGAACTGCCTTCAACCACTAGAGCATATAACGAACTGCCCCTAGCTACAAACACAGTGTATAGAATGAACGTCGTTAGAGCGTATAACGAACTGCCTCTAACCACTAAAGCGTATAACGAACTGCCTCTAGACATGGAGCGTATAACGAACTGCCTCCATAGTTGGTATGGACCGTATAACGAACTGCATCCACTGTGGACCGTATAACGAACTGCATCCACAATATGTGTAGCGTATAACCACTGCCTACGTGCCTAAGACCTGGCCAGACCTCTCGGTGAAACACAGAGCGTATAACAAACTGCCTCTGCTACACCGAACGACACTCGGGGAACAGAGCGTATAACGAATCGCCTCTCGCTACCCCCCCGACCATAGACCATAAGAATCCCCGAAGGGTGGCGTTTGTTCATTCCGATAGTATATAACTGATACTATCGTCATCTATACAACCAACCAAATAACAAGCACACAGTATAGCTGACAGCACCAACAATGCATGAACAAACATCACGACTCAAACCATAGAACAGTATAACTGACTGTACCACTTATCATATGAATAGAGTAACCAAAGACATAAGCTAATATAATGTTATACTTGTTGGGGCTGGTGTCCTCTACAGTTAGTGTAATAACATTTAAATCTCTAAAAGGATCAAAGGGTATACTTTTGTATTATTATCAGTTGGTCCACGTTTATCAATAACGGTTGGCTTGCTAGATAAGTTTGACGTTATTGTCATACAGATGGCGGTGATCAACTGGTCCCTAAAAGTCACACCTATAGGATACGTTTGAGAGATGTGACGGTATGAAAATACAGCCATGTTGATGCCTAATTTGACTAAGCAGTTAGTCGGAGTTATTGACTAATAATTAGTCAAACGCGATGTTGAGATAATTATTTAATACGGATTAAATAATAATGGCTAAGACAAATTAAGCGGTTAATTCGTAAATTGAATATAAACGATTATATTTAATTGATGTATATTGAATTAATTATACAATATTGTCTTTGTCGGACATGTATTAATATATCGACTGAGTCATGTTACTAGTTGATATTTTAATAACCGATAACCGATGACGATTTATAATAAAAACCCGTCATATACATTTTAGCATTTTCGTGTCGGACCACGGGTTAAAAATAAGGAGAAAGTGGAAAGCCCACTCCCTCCTCTTGAAGCTCACGGCCGAAACACACAAAAGGGGAGCCTCTCTCCTTTTGTGACCTAATCATCTCATTTGCAAAAAAATTAGGGTTTCGGGGCAATTTTCTCTGAAATTTCTAGATCTCACATCGAAAAACCTCACAACAACTCTCTCAATATTGCAAGTCAATTAGAGAGTATTTCTAGCACAAGGGGCATAGTCTCAGACGGTCTTGGGTGCAACGATTAGGAGGAAATTTACTTTGATTTCTGTACTTAGGCCGCATTTCAAAGGACCCGAGGTTGATTCTTGTTCTTTATCGTTTCTCTATTGTTTTTCGTTTATGACCATAAATCGCATGTTAAATTTACGTTATAGTCCTAAATTATAAGGGTTTTATACGGATATTACCCCTCAATACTATAACTGGATATAACTCTACATATGAAGAAATTACTAATGATCAATGTTATAGTAACCTTAACCATAACATGAACTTTAGATGTGAGGCTATACTAACCTCGACTATAACTTCAACATATAAAACTTGAAGTTATACTTACCTCAACTATAACCTTGACACGAAACTCAAAGTTATAATAGTTCCAACCATAACCTTGAGCCATAAATCTCAGGGTACGCTAGTTCCAGCTATAACCCTAACTCGTACTTCAATGTTATAGTAGCTTCAGCCATAACTAGAGTAACTACCCAAAGTTGTATTAACTTTAGCTATAACACTTGAATCATCATCAAGGTTATACTAGCTGTAGCTATAACTTTGGAGAGCACCCTTGGCCGCCTATCATGCCACCATTAGGGTTCACTCGTAAACCCTAATTACGCTCATGACACCCATAATAAATACATAAACAACATATGACATGTAATTAACGCATAAAAACATATACCAACATGCGAAACATATTTAATCATGATAACAAATAATCAAACATGTACCAATCATGTAAAACAATCATTAAATCATATTAATTACATCAATTGGCATAAACACAATTAAAAGAAAGCACCTATTTACCTTTTTAGCAATTAATGAAAACCTCCATAAAGAAAACGGCCAACAAAGTCTTGTCTCTAACACGTGTCAACGTCCCCAAATTTAACATTAAGAATACCCGAATCCAAATCCATGAATTCACCATAAAAGACTCCTCTTCGTCTTTACCCATTGAAAATAATAAACCATAAAGGTAGGTCTAAAGGTCCATACAAATAATTCTTCTAAAAATATATGGAGAATAATATGTTGTAGAGGTAAGAGCAAGGATTATGAAAATATAATTTGTGTATAAGTTTGGAAGAAGGAAAGATATTCAACCATGGAGTCAAAGGGATAAAAGAAGAACATAAAAAAGAGAAATAGAGGAAGCTAGCGTGAGGCACTTTACGTGAGAAAACAAAGGAGAGCAGCTTTATAAGGGGATTAACTAATGGGCTTTTGGTCCATTAGCTCATATAATAGATTATCTGATTATAAATCCGATTGGACCATATTAAAACGTAAGGAGAGCTTATATTAGAAAAGTAATTATTAAATTAAAATAGTAGAATCGTGCACGGACATTTTAAACCAATCAAAAGTAGATTAAAACGAGAAATAATAAAATATAGAATGAAAGCGATAAATATAAATAGTCAAAATACATTATTAAATTCCAAAATAATTAATTTAATAAAATACTTTTATAATAAAATATTATTATAAAATACGGGGTGTTACAATTACACCGACGCCAAAAATTCAATCAAGCATGCTTTTAGTTCATTCGATTAATCAAATTTCGTCCTAATCAATCACTAATCAAAATCAACAATTAAAAATCAGAAATATAAGACTAATTCATATTCATATTTGTTATGGATTACTTAACATCTTTAACAAAATCGTCACAAAAACCCTTTAATTGAATAGTTCATACAAATCATAACAACAATCAAAAATCAATGAAATTTCATGCTTTTGGTGACAAATACTACTCTAACTAACTACAATTAACATAAATAAGTGATAAATTATGATTAACTTACCTATTTAGAGAAGAATTGAGAGCAAAATTGACAAGCAAAGATCAATTAGGGCTAATTTCCTCTTCTTTTTCCCCCTATTCTCCTTCTAATTTAGGGTTTGAGAGGGTGATTATATGAGTATGTGTTTTCTTCAATTGCCAGGAACTCTAGGCCAAAGACACGTTTTTGATGATTCATATATATATATATATATATATATATATATATATATATATATATATATATATATATATATATATATATATATATATATATATATATATATATATATATATAAAGGCGGGATCTCGTGAGTTTGGTTCTTACGGTGAGTTGTGAGTTTGTGTATTCACAAATCTCAGCCATTAGATAAAAAGAAATAGATGAAGGAAATGTAGATTCATATACATTATAACATATTTATATATGTCTAATTAATTTGTCATAAAATTAAAACGGATCTTATGCATGCAAACATTAAAATAAATAGAGGAGAAATTATGTCCTTACATATTAAATTTCGGATATTTGGGCACAAAAGAGATCACCTTTCTCTTTTGTTCTTGAGCTTATTCCAATGGAAGAACAAAGATCTAAGAATGAGATCTCTCCCTAAATATAATACCCAAGGCTCCTCTTAATTAAATTAATATTACAAATACTAGTTATAATATTAATCTATGAGAAAATTGAACCAAAAATATTGTTAACACTTTGAATATTTTCGGTTTTGATGAGAGATAAAGAGAGGATTTTATTTCTCTAGAAAACTTGTATTTTGGATGATTATTAGAATGAATAATGGACTAACTCATATTAGTGTATTATTAGGTAAATAAGATGAAAAACCATAATGGTTTTTCATCTCAAAAACCGGGTGGAAGGGTGGCATGGGAGGGAGCCAATGCATGCTCTAGTTGCTCTTCACAATGAGCATTAGGTTTGCATGGCTACAAGAGTAGGTAATCATTGTGTTTTCTATTAATATAATCAACACAATATTAGACTAATTACTCCCATAATTTCGGTCCATTTAGATAATATGGACTCCACATTATCTTTGTCAAAATGTCAACTTGTCTTATGTCACATGTCATATGCAACATAATTTGTCATGTATTTTTAACATATTAAAAATCAACATATTAATAAAAATACGTCACATACAAAAATTGACTTAGTAATTTCATAATTACTTGTACCAAAATATTTAACCACTTATAAATCACAACTGATTGTATTTATAATAATTCATTCAATTTTAATTGTTACATTAAACAATTATTTCATCCGAGTAATGACACAATTCAATTACTCAGACCGTATCTTATTTAATCACATTTCAATATGATACGTAAATTTCACTTCCAAAATCGTCCGTCAATTTTCAAGTAATTTAATTAACTCGTAACATTATACGATTAATTAAATAATCAATTAAGAGGGTTGCCCTTTAGGTATGACCTAGGGGGTCAACTGATCACCACCGTCACACGACAAGAATGTCAAACTCTAGTCAGCCAATCATTACCGATATATGTTGACCAGTTGACAATAATAATATTACTTCCCAATTGTATTCATTTTAATGAGACTTAAACATGTGATCATCATGATCAACAGTCGTGATCGCATTATTGTCGGAGGACACATATTCCAACAATCTCCCACTTGTCCTCGACAAGTGTGCGTCACCAATTCTCTTGTCCTATTACTATCTCCCACTCAATGCAAGGTGTCTTTCAGGTCGTACTTGCAAGTGATCATATCGAGAGTGGTTTCCTCGATCCGGAGAATAACGATTGACCGGATTTATCCACTGGATATCTTCCGAGCGTGGCCACGCATTTCCGATTCATTACTCTTCGAGTGGCCCCGAGATATTGTTATAACCCTGACTAGGGGTGGACAATTCCTATCGCACTCATTCCCTTCGACTAGCCACACCATCATAACCCAAAATATGCCCATTTGACCCCATTTACGAAGGTCGTAGTAACACAAATCAATGTTAATCTGAAACTGTGCCATCTTAGGCGAATAGTCTTTAGTCAAAAGAATCGACTCATTTGAATACTATAGTAGCTCTCGCCACGACCAGGCTATATAAATTTGCCGAACTCTATAAGCGGTCATTAGGCCCGACAAAAGTTCCTAACGATCCGCCTACGTGATCAACTAGTCATCTCACATGACTCTATGGCACTTGAACTTGCCATCAATTGCATCACACTCTAGTCACTTCGAGACGTCACCTCATATAAGTAACTATGGGCAAAAACAATGTTAATCCATGTTCACTTTAACGGGGTTCAATTGTCTCTACAACCCGTTTGGATATAACAATGTACCAAGTGAGTTAATTATAACTCAAACGACGAATGTCGACATCACACTCGGGTAGTCAATATCATATTACAACCTTGTGATGTATATCATAAGTGTAAACACTCATTGATTGCAATAGAAGTTTAACATCCCATGTGTCCATGTGTTCAAACTTCTTGCACTTGCAATTTCCTTTACATTCATGTTCTCATAGCATGAATCTTACCAAGTACACATCAAAGGTTCTCGACCTTGGTTTTGGTTCTTTAACTTGAAAGAACTTTCTTATCGATCATGTCATAACGAACGAATTTGCGATGAATAATACAACTTGCACTGATCAAGTATTTCATCCACACATAATGCACTAGGTATATGTTTTGTAGAATCTTGTAACAATTGACAAGATTATTTAGCTTAGCACTTCTACTAAGTCCTAGCTTTTACTAGGAAAGATTGTTTATGAATAACCTCTTATTCAACCAAGCATCTTTCCAAAACTTCTCATTTCTCTTTCTAGGCTTGAAAGAATTGGGATTCTCATAAATCCTCATATATGCTCGGATTTTCTATAATATGTGCAACTTCTTGAAACATAATAGAACATTCCGTCAACTACTGAAATCGCTCATCGGATTCTTCTCGAGAATTCATGACGTTTCTATTATGGCTCACCAACCAATCATCATGCTCTTATGCATATGATTCATAATTGACATGTACATGATTATTCTAATGGCGGAAACATTAGTTACTAATAATCATGAGATCAACCGTTCTCAGGTTCAATGAACTACCATGACTGCTAATGGTAATCCCATTTTCATTCATATGAATAACCTATGTATATGTTGATACGATGTGTATCTCTTTAATACTAATCCAACATCCCATGAGGTAATTGGATTCATCTTTGTCCATTTTCATCCAGAATTGAAAACTCGAAAGCTTCTTTATGAAAGAAGGTATTAGCTCGTCATTCTTTAATGAGTAATGTGTTTTATACATTCAAGGATGATAGCTCCCACTAAATTCCATGTCTTCACATGAGAATATCCTAACTCCCACTCAATTCAACATGTTTTGAAATTGACTTCTCAATCAAAAATTGTCAAGAATATAAATATAAATTGCCGTGCCAAGTTACTAGGATAAAACCATATATGTTCCCATCATATCCTTTCAAAATGCCTATTTTGAAGTGGTCTCATCTTAACCTTACGGAAAGAGATTTTAAATCTCTAACACACTCATATCATAATGATGTGTAGCAATGTCATTATTCAAATACGAATAATATTTAGAATAGGTCCTTCGGAATACCCTTTCGGAAGGAGGTTTAACCATTTCATAGCGAGGTTAAACAATGACATTTGCGTGGTTAAACGTTGGCTATTTAAGATATCGGAATATCAATTTTTGCAAAAACGTTGGCTATTGAAGATATCGGAATATCTATCTTTGCAACTTGATCATAACTAGTATGTTACTATGATTCATTTAGGCTCTTAAGTAAAACTCATGATTGAAACTATTTGTCAAATTATTCATAACCTTAGTCAAAAGCTTGTTAAGACTTTACATTAGTCATTTTTCTTCCAAAACTTCTTTTGGTCTCCTCGTGTAGTTATCTTGAGAATAAACTCTTATGATTACTTCACTTGGTCTCTTAAGTCATTTAGAACTAACTTGAGACTATAGATCTCATCTATTTGGTATACTATGTAAATAGATATACCTTCATTCTAAACTCTTATGATTACTTCACTTGGTCTCTTAAGTCATTTAGAACTAACTTGAGACTATAGATCTCATCTATTTGGTATACTATGTAAATAGATATACCTTCATTCAAAACATTCTCTCTTGCGTAGATCTTTATTTACACAAGTACACAATTATCTTGCCTTGTGTGTTGTGTCCTCATTTTTCTCCCACTCTATCTTTAGAATGAATACACTAAGCATTCAAAGATAGCATATGAGACACAAATTAATGATGTTGAAGTATAAGGAGAACTATCTCATAGGTTGACTAATTGTTATTGATTTCATATGTGTACTTGGTGGTTGACATACCTTTAAGAGAGTTCATAGACTCAAAGTCACTTTATAAATGATCATACACAAGCCTTAAGCATGTGGACATATAATGAAACCCGTCATTATTAATTGTCTATTAGATCACTTTTAGTGAATTATCTTATGTTTCAAAACGCAAGCATTTAAAGATGAAATTTTAGAACATAAAGGATAAATGATAAAACGGGTGACTTGGGTTGCAAACCAAGTCACTATCATCCAAAATACAAACCATTATCCAAAATACCTTTCCATGTCGAACACGGAAACTTAAAGTTCTAAAAATTCAAAACATGACTTAAAATAAGACAATAAAAAACAAAGCTCCATAAAAGCTATCCTTAGCTTCTTCATGGTTTCTTATGCTTGCTTTTCTTTTCCTTTGTCTTTGCTTGGTGGCGGCCCTATTTACAATAAAAAGGGAAGATACATTATCACAACTTTGCATCATAATACCATAGTTGAATTTAGAAACATAAAAGAAGGTTAGTCATTTACCTACTGGAGTGATCTTTCCAGCTTTGATATCACCAAGGTATTTGGAACAATTCCTCTTCCAATGTCCCATGCCATTACAATAATGGCATTTGTCAAGAGGACCCTTCTTGACTTTGGAGGTGCTCGCTTCACAAGACTTAGCTTTGGTGAATGTGGGAGCTTGCTTTTTACCCTTTCTCCCATTCTTCTTGAACTTCCCCTTACTCTTTGTGCTTATGTTAAGCACATCCTTGGGAGGGTTCACATTTAACCCCATGTCCCTCTCGGCTTGCACAAGTAACTTGTGCAACTCCTCAAGAGACACATCCTTGTCTTGCATATTGAAATTCACCCGGAATTGCACATATGCCTTAACCTTAGACAAGGAGTGTAGAATCCTATCTACGATGAGTTCTTTGGGGATTTCAACCTTTTGAATCTTCAAGGTCTCGACAAGCTCCATGAGTTTGAGCACATGAGGGCTAACCTTTTGGCCCTCTTTGAAGTCGAGATCAAAGAATGCCGCGGCCGCCTCATATTGGACGATCCGCGGAGTTTGTGAAAACATGGTCACAAGTTTGGAGTAAATCTCATTAGCATTGCCCATTTTGAAGGCTCTTCTTTGGAGTTCCGCCTCCATCGCAAATATTAAGACATTTTTCATTGCGGCGGACTCCTTTTGGTAAGCCTCATAGGCTTCCCTAGTGGCCGCGGTGGACCTAGTGGAGGGCTCGGGTGGAGAGGCCTCGGTAAGGTAACGAAGCTTGTCGTCACCTTCGGCGGCTAATTTGAGTTGGGCATCCCACTCGGAGAAATTTGACCCATTCTTTTCAAGTTTACATCGATCCATAAAGGATCGGAGCCATGATGAAGTAGCGAGTGGTGTAGCATTAGGAGTTGGTGTTGCCATTTGTTATGAATAAGAAGTGGTCTACAAAACAAAAATAAGGAGTAAAACAAATGTCGTTTTAATTATACTCGTAAAAATGTATGATTTAAACAAGTTATATGCATTTTTCTAGTGACCTCTACCCAACTAGATAAATGATTCCAAGACCCAAATTCATATCGACTTAGGCACGGTATGGCCGATGAAACCTTTATCAATATAACTCGGTGGATTAACATTTTAATCGATTCTACTTTTAGAACTCTTGGTCGATAAAATTACTCTAATAATTATCTATAGCCCGGAACACATGCAACTACGGTCGCGAATACTTCCGTTGAGCTCAATCCAAATTTCGAATAAATGTGTCCATTATCCAAATCCACATCAACTTGGGCACGGTATGGCCGATGAAACCCTTATTAACATGAACTCGGTGGATTAACACTCATCACCCACTTCCCCTACGTAACAAGGTTTGTACCCCGGTAGGGCCGAGTGCACTCCCTCGCGAAATAGGTTTTCATGGTTTCTACTATTTGGTAAGGCTATGTCTCAATTGATAGTTTTAGCGAGAGGTCATGTCAATTTATTATCTATCACGTTTTAAGTGAACTAAAGCGGTGAACTACGATAATTCTAATTGACACGGTCGATAAACTCGATAAAAGACAATGCATGTTTAGTTATGGCGATTTAGCGATGCATGTAACATAAAATAAAATGCAAGCATAAAGATAAATAAATCCTAGTATGGCCTTTCCTAAAATAGAAAAACTATTAATCTATTACATATTCGGAAACCAACTCCATTGGTCCCTTGAACTTCGGTTGTGACACGCATCTCGAGGTAACACCGTCTTTATGTATCGCCATTCTTGAAGAAATCCGTCTTTTGGAACTCCTAATGAAAAAAATTACATAATAAATTACATAATTTCCTATTATACATTTGTAACTAAAATAAAATAAATCTATTAAATATTACAAAACGGTGATACGAGATCACAATAAAAATTACAACCGAATCGATATTCCCATACATTTCGGAAATACCAATTAAAATCTAAGGCCATACTAAGTAAAATTACATAATTCAAAAATTACATAAATTAAAATTATGACAATCATAAAGAAAATGCAGCATTATAATATGTATGAACATGCTCAATTTTTATGCTAAATCGCCTTTAAATAGCCAATATCATATATTACTCGGTTTTTACGGATTTGCGTGATTTCAACGTTTTATAATCACCAAAAATACATAAACTCACATTTATGCATAAGTCAATTACCCTAACCTCTTAGGACTCAAAATATAGTCTTCACTAATAATTTGACCATAATTAACTTTTATTTACAAAATTGTTCATAAATGGGCCAAAAAATACAAAATTAAGCTATTAAACTTCAAATAAATCCAAAAATTCCAAATAAATTCAAAATTTGAAATTTAAATTCATGAACATTCTGGAAAAATTCCATGACACTCATAATGTTCAAAATCTTAGGTTAAAAAATTTCGAAAATTTTCCGGAAAAACAATGTTGCGGTTTATCGATATTTAATAAAATAATCATAAAAACATGGAAAAATTATTTTCATTAACTTTTCAATTTTAGATCTGAAAAATATAATAAAATGCAACATTAGACGTTTTTCCTAAGTCATAGATTATATTTTATTAATTTTCATTAATAATGTCACTATTTATGCCATTTTTCTTCAAAAATTCATAAATCATGCTAAAAGACTTCTTTATAGCCAATTATTTTACACACATCTTGTAAAATTGCATGTGACAACATATAAATTTTCTATGACCAGATTCGAAATTTAACTCATATTAACCTATTTTTCTCTTAAATCCGAATTTAATAATGAAAAATTCATTTTTCGAGCATAACAAGTGCAAAAATTATGAAAATTTACAGGTTATCTCAAAATAATATATGTAACAACATATCCAAAAACCAACTTAAAATTCGAAGTATAGCTAATTTTCGACCAAAAATGACATTTTTACTCATAAAATCACATTTAAATGTCATTATTGTAAATTATGAACAATAAAAAATCCGAAAAATTAACCAAAAATCCTAAAACACTTTAGGACCAGAAATATTAACATGCATGTAATTATTTCGTGATATCTCATAATAACACAAATTTTACAAGTTTTATTTTGTTATTCATATAACTCGGAAAAACTTTTAACCAATTTGCATGCAAACAACCGTGGCTCTTGATACCGATTGAAGGAAATGTAGATTCATATACATTATAACATATTTATATATGTCTAATTAATTTGTCATAAAATTAAAACGGATCTTATGCATGCAAACATTAAAATAAATAGAGGAGAAATTATGTCCTTACATATTAAATTTCGGATATTTGGGCACAAAAGAGATCACCTTTCTCTTTTGTTCTTGAGCTTATTCCAATGGAAGAACAAAGATCTAAGAATGAGATCTCTCCCTAAATATAATACCCAAGGCTCCTCTTAATTAAATTAATATTACAAATACTAGTTATAATATTAATCTATGAGAAAATTGAACCAAAAATATTGTTAACACTTTGAATATTTTCGGTTTTGATGAGAGATAAAGAGAGGATTTTATTTCTCTAGAAAACTTGTATTTTGGATGATTATTAGAATGAATAATGGACTAACTCATATTAGTGTATTATTAGGTAAATAAGATGAAAAACCATAATGGTTTTTCATCTCAAAAACCGGGTGGAAGGGTGGCATGGGAGGGAGCCAATGCATGCTCTAGTTGCTCTTCACAATGAGCATTAGGTTTGCATGGCTACAAGAGTAGGTAATCATTGTGTTTTCTATTAATATAATCAACACAATATTAGACTAATTACTCCCATAATTTCGGTCCATTTAGATAATATGGACTCCACATTATCTTTGTCAAAATGTCAACTTGTCTTATGTCACATGTCATATGCAACATAATTTGTCATGTATTTTTAACATATTAAAAATCAACGTATTAATAAAAATACGTCACATACAAAAATTGACTTAGTAATTTCATAATTACTTGTACCAAAATATTTTACCATTTATAAATTACAACCGATTGTATTTATAATAATTCATTCAATTTTAATTGTTACATTAAACAATTATTTCATCCGAGTAATGACACAATTCAATTACTCAGACCGTATCTTATTTAATCACATTTCAATATGATACGTAAATTTCACTTCCAAAATCGTCCGTCAATTTTCAAGTAATTTAATTAACTCGTAACATTATACGATTAATTAAATAATCAATTAAGAGGGTTGCCCTTTAGGTATGACCTAGGGGGTCAACTGATCACCACCGTCACACGACAGTAATGTCAAACTCTAGTAAGCCAATCATTACCGATATATGTTGACCAGTTGACAGTAACAATATTACTTCCCAATTGTATTCATTTTAATGAGACTTAAACATGTGATCATCATGATCAACAGTCGTGATCGCATTATTGTCGGAGGACACATATTCCAACAATAGATGGCTGAGATTGAACTTTTAAATTTAAACAAAACAAAATCAGTTTACGTTGGTTCTCCGTTCCTTTGATAAACAAAACTCTCGTTCATCTTCGTTACTCCTCCATTCCAGCTAAGAAATACATTCAGACGAACCATAGCATTTGAGAAAAAATAAAGTAGCAGCAATAGTTTCTTCTCAATTTAAACAATTAACAATCAATTCATCAATTTTTAATGGCCATCAATTATGGCGAGTTCGAGTTGCGTCAGTTTTCCGTCATTGTTGCGGTCGAATGATGTTCGGAATATTTCTCTTAATTCTGAGATCTGTTCATCGTCTAGTTTCACTCATTCACTGCCGACTTGTTTATCATTGCTCGTTGTTTCGTTTTGTTTTGTTCTTTTCTGGGATTTGAGAAATTGATTGATTTGGGGATTTTGATAGGGTTGAAATTGATGGATTTTGATGAAGATTATGATGTTGATTAATTGATTATGTGTTCAGTTCAATTTCTTTCAGGAAGGTATAAATAGCTTTTATAAGACGGTGGCCTTGAGTTCAGTTACCACAGGCGATCTACAACCGTGTATGGAAGAAATTGAAAACTTTCCAGAAATTGGAGAACGTGATGAAGAGTTGGCAACTCTGTTCAACAGGAAATACCAAGAGTGCTTTGAAAAGGGGGATACTGTTATGACGGTGAATGGCGAACTGAAGAATGTGGCATGTAGAGTTGAGTATGTAGAGGGCGATTTCGTTCATATCAAACCTAATGTCAAGATCCCTCTGGTGAGATTTTTACTTAGTTCCACTGTACTCCTGAAATAATATACTTTCCTGTCTAATAGTTCCATTTTGGTGGCAGAAAACCATTACAGTGCGTAAAATCGAGCTAGTTAAGCATTTTGAAGCTGGGTGTCAAGTGAAGATAGTAAATGGTATTCATGAAGGCACAACTGGTATGGTAATTAAAGTCAATGGAAACAAGCTTATTATTCTTTCGATGCAAAGAAAGGACCGGGCAAGCCTTACAATCACTTGATACGGTTTCTTACGAGCACGATCATATAGTCAGGTCTTTGGTGTATGATCTAACGTAAGAATATATTAGATAACTAAGAAGAAGGTAGTTGGAGGATATATTAGATGACTAAGAAGGATTAAAAAGAAGAGTGAAGAGAAGGATTAAAAAGAAGAGTGAAGAGAAGGTAGTTGAGCGCGAGACCTTAATATGCAAGTTTTGTAACCCTATCAAAATCCCCAAATCAATCAATTTCTTAAGAATATATTAGATGACTAAGAAGTATTAAAAGAAGAGTGAAGAGAAGGAGAAGAGATTAAAATAGGAGTTTGATTGGCGAAGAAGAAGGTGAAGAGGACGAATGTTATATAGAACAAACATGCATGCTGAGACTGACTTTTTCCACCAAAATGTAATTAATAGGATTAATGGTTTATATTAACTCTCTCTTCTAAATTATAGTCCTACTTTATAATATAAGAGAAGAATAGTAGAAAAAATAACATGCGGTAAAAAAAAGAGTAAAAATCAAAGTAGTAAAAAATCAAAGTCACACCGGAATAACATCACAATAACAGCAGAATAACAGTAGAATAACAGCACAATAACACGTGGTAAAAAAAATAAAAAAAATAAAATCAAAGTCATAAAAAAATCAAAGTGACACCAGAATAACATCACAATAACAGCAGAATAACAGTAGAATAACAGCACAATAACACGTGGTAAAAAAAATAAAAAAAAAATAAAATCAAAGTCATAAAAAAATCAAAGTGACACCGGAATAACATCACAATAACAGAAGAATAACAGTAGAATAACAGCACAATAACACGTGGTAAAAAAATAAAAATAATAAAATCAAAGTCATAAAAAAATCAAAGTGACACCAGAATAACATCACAATAACAGTTAAATAACAGTAGAATAACAGCACAATAACACGTGGTAAAAAAAATAAAATAAAATAAAATCAAAGTCATAAAAAAATCAAAGTGACACCAGAATAACATCACAATAACAGCAGAATAACAGTAGAATAACAGCACAATAACACGTGGTAAAATAAATAAAAATAAAATAAAATCAAGGTCGTAAAAAAAATCAAAGTGGCACCGGAATAACAACACAATAACAGCACAATAACATGCGGTAAAAAAAAGAGTAAAAAAATCAAAGTAGTAAAAAAATCAAAGTAGTAAAAAAATCAAAGTGACACCGGAATAACATCACAATAACAGCAGAATAACAGTAGAGTAACAGCACAATAACACGTGGTAAAAAAAAAATCAAAGTCGTAAAAAAAATCAAAGTAACAGCAGAATAACATCACAATAACAGCGGAATAACAATAACATGTGGTAAAAAAAGAGGAAAAAAAAATCAAAGCCATAACAAAAATCAAAAGTAAAAAAAACACAATAACAGCATAATAACACGAGGTAAAAAAAATAAGAGTAAAAAAAATTCAAGGAAAAAAAAATTGGTACAAAAAGAAAAAGAAAAAAAGGTAACATAATGAGAAAATTAGAGAAAAACATAAGAGAAAAAAAAAATCAAAGTTGTAAAAAAAAGCATAATAACACGAGGTAAAAAAGGAGATAAAAAAAAAATTAAAAAAAAATCAAGTAAAAAAAATCACGTACAAAAAGAAAAAGAAAAAAAGGTAACATAATGAGTAAATTAAAGAAAAACATAAGAGAAAACAAAAATCAAAGTGGTAAAAAAAAGCATAATAACACGAGGTAAAAAAAAGGAAAAAAAAATTAAAGTAAAAAAAAAGTAACATTAGAAAAAAGAGAAAATAAGTAAATGATAATGGTTTTATATGACATGTAAGATTTGATCTTGGCCACTCATCTCTAATATAATCTAGTGGCTGAGATTCCCCCAACTCACAACTCACCATAAGAACCAAAATCACCAAATCCAATCTCTCTCTCTCTCTCTTTTCTCTCTCTCTCTATATATATATATATATATATATATATATATATATATATATATATATATATATATATATATATATATATTTTTTTTTTTTTTTCTTTCTTTTTTTTTAAGTGTTATTAAGACGGTTCAGGACATTACAATACGAGTTTACTTTTCGATCCGAGTTAATAACTTACATCTCTTATATTAACAAGTCAGTTTCTTCTAATATATTAAAATTATCTCATTATTATTATCTATAATCGTAACTTAGACCATTAAATTATCCTTTCATTTACTAATTATTATATTAGTCATTACCAAATTATTCGGGTGTTATACTTACTCTCACCAGTCACCTCATTTGAAAAATATAGAGTATGTTTAATTTCTGTGAGATATTGTGACCCATGCTTCTCACGTACATCTACTGTCAAGCACAGAATTTACAGCTTTTTATTAGGAAAACAAATATTGCATGAGTAATACAGAATAATAAAGGAAAATTTCCAATATGGGTACCTGAGGTTTGCTTATAGTTTCATTTTGGGTGCCTAATATTTGGTTAGTTATACTTTAAGTGCTCAAGGCAAGGGGGTGTTTGGTAAACGGTGGATTGAAAAATTTTCAGCATATTCAAGGCTTTTAGCATGTTTGACTCACCAATCTACTATTTTGAGTGTTTGGTAAATGGCATATTGAAAGAGTAGATTGGAGCTCAATCTACTGTTTTCCAATATGCTGCTCTACCCAGCATATTCACATTAGTAGATTATGAAATATGAATCCGTCAACAATCTATACATAGATACAACAATCTATTAACCAAAATCTGTTAATTACCAAACACTTCTACTAAATCTGCTAATTGAAATATACTAGTCAAACCTGTTAATCCAATCTGTCATTTATAATCTGCTTGACCAATCTGCTTCTGCTAATATCAATCTGCTGATTACCAAACAGGGTCTTGATCTAATTCCAATTTAGTTATATAAAATTTGACATTATTTAAATTTAGACATTTTTTAATTAACGTAATAGCTCTTTTATGTACATATTTTACTTTTTTACGGGCTCTTTTTCATAATTTTTCCACAATATGCCCCTCTTCTAAACAAATGAAAAATCCCTTTTTTCCTCCATCTAAAAATTAATCAAATCATCCTCAAATTTATCAATTTTGCATCTTCATTTTTATATTGAACAATAATTATTTTATTTTTATGAATTAGCCGTCAATTTTTTTTATCACAAATGGAGCACTTACATGCCCTATTTCAATTGATACCAAAATGCTATCACTTCCACGCCAAATTTCAACTGAAATATGGTATACAAATAACAAATGAAGATTGTTTGGGAGTTGCACGAGTTAGTAGTCACACACTTTTTTTTCATGCATCACTGAATCTCAAACAACGGATTGCAATAGATATAAAAAGGGTTTTTCTATATAGTACCCCTTTGTTTTTTCGTTTTCTATATGATACCCCTTTAGTTTTTAAAACATCAATGGTACCCCTAACTTTTCTAAAAATCAACAAGACGTGACCCTGAGTTTCTATTCCAACAAATTCCGTCCAATTGCTCCGTTATTTGCTTACATGGCTGTTTATTTGGCAACATTCGCTTACATGGCGATGATATAGATTTGTTAAGGCCTAATTTCCTTCTTTAATTAACCTCTAACATAACCCTTTATTTCTTTTCCAGATGTTCACCATTGAAACCATAACACCACCTACACTCCACACCCCTCCCCCTCCCCCTCCCCCACCATCAGCCATCCCATATCCACCATTACCTTTATTACCCACACCACATCTCCCATTATCCTAACACCACATACACTCCTTCATTCCATAAACCAGCCTAACGCCACCAACACTCTATTTTCCAATCTCCCATCTTATCAGCCACCGTAGCCTCCCAACTACAAGCAAATTTCAAGATCTGGGATGATGGAGGTTGTACAACGAGACTGGTAATGAACAAGAGTCAGCAAACATTGATGGTGACGTTTATAGGTGGTGCAATGGGGAGTGAGAGAAAAGGGGTTGTTTGGGGTTTTGATGAGCGAGAGGTGAAGGGCCTGAAGGCGGTCATTGGAGGGTTGTGGTTGTGCGACGAACTCAAGGACGGGTAGGGTTGAGTAAATGTTAGGTGGTTGTTCTGGCTGAGCGTGGTGTTGTTCGTAGGCAGTCGTAATCGGTGGTGAGTTGAGGATGGATGTGGTTTAAGTAATTGTTAATGGTGAAAATTGGTGATTATAAAGATAAATGAAGCTTACGAGGTAAACAAAGCCCTCAAACCCACATCATTGTCCACTCACCGACACGTAATTTAAAGTTGTAGCTATATACGCATCCTCGTCAGCAAAACTAACGGAGCAAAATCACGGAAAATTGTGTTAGGGTCACGGTAGTTGTTTATAAGAAAGTTTAGGGGTATCATAGATGTTTTAAAAAGTAAAGGGGTATCATGAAGAAAATGAAAAAACACAAGGGTACTATATAGAAAAACCCATATAAAAAAGACTGCAATAACGCCTTATGAATATCGTCATTAACTGCAAACTGAACATGTAGATTAACCAGGTCACAAGGCGGGTGGAGTATGGAAGTTGCACCGCAAAGACGGGTCTGTTGGTGGGGGAATGAGTGGCGCAATGGAAGGGGTGGGTGGTAGGGGTGGCGGCCTGGGGTGGGAGAGAGTTGAAATTGTAATATTAAAACGTAATTGTTATTTCCTACACGCCTTTTTACTAAATCCTACACAAAATTCTGGCTTTTTCCGACTCTACCCCTCCAATTCATACAACACAAAATAAAAATTAACCTAACCCAAATCCAAACCCCAGCCCCGACCACCCCTCCAGCACCCCAGCCACTGTGGTCAAGCACCGACCGGCGACGACCACCACTTCATCAGCTTCTACCACTCTTTCTTCCCTCTTAAGTTGTTACTGCGGAAACAACTCCGCAAGGAGATAATTGTCCGAAATTAAAGCGTAATGCGTCGGAAAATGATTATGATTGAAACAAAACGTACAAACCCAAATTTTAGCGGCGAAATCAACGACGGAAAAAGGGTTTGGAATTAATCAACAAATTATACAGTGTTAGAAGATTGAAACTGGAATTGCACTTTTACTTGCTTCTTGTTTTATGCCTGCAATTACATTCCATTGTACTCAATTGGAGGTTGAAGATGATCGAACGACTGATTGATTACAATTGGTTATAGGTGTAATTGTGATTAATTGGAAATTGTATAGTAAAACATTATAATGATTAAATTAGTGGAATGTGATTTGGGGATGATTTGATCATAAATTAGGGTTTAGTTTCTTGTTTTTTCTCTTGTTTTTTTGTGTTTGAAAGGAGAAGGACAAAGATGGAAAAAGTCGAAATTTTGTGTAGGATCTAGTAAAATGTGCGCAGAAAATAGCACGTCTCTATTAAAAATGAGGGGAGTTGAAATGAGAGGGGTAAAACGGTAAATTATGTACAGATTGAGTAAATCATGTACATGAAAGAACATCGCCTTAATTAAAAGAATGATGTTTTTTTTTCCAAACTAGTTTAAGACATAACAATTTCATAACTAGGTACTCTTTTTTGTTACTTTTTCTATTGTATTACAAAATCTTTTTGTCATTTTTTTTTTATCTTACGAAGATTGTTATGGTTCAATTTATTTAATTATATTCAAAAAAAAAAATTTACTCTTTTTCCAGAAAAATGTATTCCTTAGTTTAATGCATGTAATGTGTCCCCTACTAAGAAAAATCAAAGCAAATTAAACTTATAAACATACTACGTATATTTTAACATAAGTAAATTAAAACTAAAGAATAATTTTAATAAGCAAATTATCTAATTATAAACATACTTAGGTTTCTTAATTATTTTTTAATATTTATTGTGTTATAAATATAATTTATAGTTGAAATTATATCAAAAAGTTCTATCAAATGTTTTCCCATCATATACCTTCAAACAATTATATAACATTGAAATATCACTTATAAGAATATAATTTTAGACCTCAAACTCAAACTTTATCCACTAATAATTAATTAATCGCTAATCATTTGCTTAAAGAAGTTAATGCTTAGTTGCTTACTAATTATTGCGGAGTATCGAGTATTACACAAACGTAATTATAGCTTGTAAATCCAACAAACTTTTAAAGTGTTATGAGTTTGTAAGTTTTAAAAAAATTAACTGGAATTAAAATTACATAATTTATTTTCGCAGTACTTTTTTACTCATTACAGTACTTTTCGTATCCTACTTTCCATTTACCTACCCCTGCTAAAAAAACACATCAATACATTCTCTCCATTACTAACCCTTGCATGTGTATCAAAACCTCGATTATGGATGGTAATTTGGGTGTAGACATAATAGAATAGGTAATTAATTCACTAATTGCATTATCATTAATTAAATTAAGTTGCATTTTATAATTAATTTAGGGTTTATGTTGAAATCAATTTAGGGTTGTGCTAATTAGGGATGGAAGGATGGTAGAGGGATGGTGGGTGGCTGGCAGAGGAGCGGCGTCGCCGGAGATAGGGGCGAGCATCGCCGGCGACAGCAGAGGCAGGGGTCCGGCTAGGGGCAGGAGAAGGACGGCCGGCGAGTGTGAGTTTAAGGAAATAGCGACAGAACCAGAGGAGGGACAAGCTCATAGCAGGGGCGATCACCGGTCAAAGGTCTGTTGTTGTCGGCGGTGGCTGTCGGCGGATGGTGGTTAGGGGGCAAGGGGATGAACGATGGTTGTGATATGGTGAAGTAGTGGAGGTTGTTGGTGGGTGGTTGACTTTATTTGTTGGATTACGTAGTAGATTGAAAAAAATAGGATGGAAATGAGAGGGGCAATATGGGAATAACGTACTGTATCGAGTAAAATGTATACTGCGAAAATCAACACCCTAAAATTATTAGACTCGAAAATGACCCGCCACATAAAACCATCGGAAAATATCAAGTTTTACTTCATGTGCGATGGTTTTATATCTTTGCTTCACTTAAATTGAACCTCATGTGTCAGTGTATACCGTCTCACATAAGACTCGGTGCTCAAAAATATCTTATAATTGGTAACACTCATATGCGACGGTCTTTCGACTTGATGTCAATTAAATAATTTGCTACTAAAATTATTATTTATTTTTAATTTGAATATGCAAAATATGTGTATATGTTAATAATTTAATTTGCTTTTTTTCTTAGTAGGGTAGACATTTATCTACATGTAATATTTTTGGAAGAAAAAGAGAATTTTTTTTCTGGGCCATATTAATTTTTGTAAGACAAAACAAAAACAATAAAAAGATTTTGTAATTAAAAAAAAATGTAACAAAAAAAAGTACCTAGTTGTGAAAATGTTACTAAATTTTGTAAATAAACTAGTTTAGAAAAAAAATATCACTTTTTTAATTAGAAAATGCCTAAATAGAAATCATATCAAACCTTATATCACCAAATTGGAATTAGACTAAACCTTGGGCACCTAAAGTGGAACTAACCAGACCTTGGGTACCCAAAATGAAACTATAAGACCATCTACAACAACAATAAGATCTACACTCAAAGTTAATATTTTTACAATTATTACCCCACAACAACAAAAAGAATTTATCAAAATATGACTTTTTTGTTCACAAAAACTTATTTTATGTTCCAAGTTTTTTTTTTTTTTTTTTTTTTTGTGGAGGAATGAATATGAAAATATCAACTTTAGAAATGGGTCTTTTTGTTGTTGTTGTAGCCTTGTAGGTGCTCATAATGAGAGAATGGTTGCCTTTTATTGTCTTACTAGTTTGAAAGTCCATACTTCGTACGGGTTAATAACCTTAATTATTTTAAAACTAAGTTATAAAATATTATCGAATAGGTGTTTCGAAGTTCAAATCCGAGTGTCACATAATTCTTAAAAAAATAAAATATCTTAATCCCTTATGGTTTTCCATATTTCCAATGGAGCCAAAGACTCATTATTTTTAGTTCTGGATTATGATGGAGTAAAGCAAAATGGCTCACTAAAGTGGTTGTGCTTCTTTCTCTTGTGAAGTAGCAGTCCTTCGATGCAGTTCTCGATGCAATTTTCATCTTGGGTCATTCGGAGACACTATCTTTGTGTTTCAAACACAAGGGTAGCTGCGTACATCCGACCCCCTTACCCCGTAATTTGCGGGGGCCATTGAGACACTGGGGTAATGTTGTTGTTGTTGTTGTTGTTGTTGTTGTTGTTGTTGTTGTTGTTGTTGTTGTTGTTGTTGTTGTTGTTGTTGTTGTTGTTGTTGTTGTACCCAAATCCCTTATGATCTCTTGATACGTACTTGATTCTAAGCATTAAGTAGCCTCTAAAACTTTTTCTAGCAAAATTTATTAAGGGGTGTTTGGTTTGCTAATTTGGAATGAAATGGAATGGATTGACTTCATTCAACTGTTTGGTTGGGTGATTTTTGAATGGAGTTAGCTCCACCCCAACCCTTTGGAATCCCAATCTCACCCTCCCCCCTTGTTGGATTCAAACTCCATTCCCCCCTTCTAAAACTTGTAGCGAACGAAACAAGATTAGGTAATTAAGTATGGATTTAGAACCCCATACCACCATATTATCAAACTCAATTCCATTCCATTCCGATTTGTTGAACCAGACGACCCTTAAGTACTAATTATCGTAAGTGTAAGGGAATCGGGACGCTTTGATAGCCCTTATTATTAATATAAAGACATGTGCGAAATTAATGAATAGTTTACATTTGCTGTATTTTGTGAAGGGGAATAAAGTAAATGTAAACTATTGACTGGAACGGAAGGAGTATATATATTTTTTGTTTGAACCATATACCTACCCTTCAAATATGGACAATTTACTTACACATGTCATGCTTTAGTCATTTCAAATTTTTTGTTCAATTAATAAGACCATCTTACATAATAATAATAATAATTAATTTTCTAATTACTGATACACAAAGTTCATTTTTATGTTCTTTCTTTCACAAAGCACATGTAATGTATACTCCTACGATCATCTTATTGCCATCATTCCATCGTAAAGGCGTAAAGGATAAACACATCTATGTTTTTGGCCACTACAAGCATACATACAATTTAGTGACAACAAAATTATAGTTTGATAAATTTTAATTCTAACCGTAATAATAGAAACTCTTAAGAACTCTCTTTCACAATAGTTAAGTGACTCAAAAGATTTTGGGTTGATTCCCAAGTTTCAAGGATGACTTCTATTTATAATTATAAGATCACCCTACCTTATGCTAATCTTTTAATGTGGGACAATTCTACTCTTTATACGTAGGATATTCACAACACCTCCATTATTTTTCAATGTGGAATAAATAACATACTAAGAAATACACCATCTTTTTCACACCCAGCGCCACATCCAACCCGAATCCCGAAATACGGACAACTGCTACTCATTATATCTAATAGTAGTTATATTTAATAATATGAGCAAATACTATATGTTAATATTCGTACGTTCAACATCCAATCTGATTAATAATGAGCAAATACTAACAAACTAATCTTATCTAGCGTCTAAAGTTTTTTCGCATGTATATAGGTAACACTTGTGCAATTTTATCTTATTGCTAATAAACTAATCTTATCTAAAGTCCAAAGTTTTTCTTACGCATAAGTTAACATTTTTTTCTTATAAATATTAAGTAGTTTTTAAGGGTTGGACTATCTAGATGAGAAAAAAATGTTAAAACTTGAAAAATTAACATGAAAAATTAACATTATGCATGTAACGTTACTTTTAAAGTCTCTTATATAATTAGTATACTACTGATGTATGTTCGTTATATAAAAATTCAGCTTAAAAATTAAAAAATAAATAACTTATTCACGAATAGGATCCTACAACCTGTTGTACAGTAGTATTGTACAACAGGCCCATATATTACATATTAAACTATTTAAGCCCAAAAAAAAAATTCTACACATCTCCTTTTTTCCCTAATTCTGATTTCTCTCCAGTCGACAAACCCTACCCCCTCTTTCTCTTCTCTAAATTTCTCTTAAACGATCCGTAATTCTGATCCTAATATGGTGAAAAGAAATCAATTGACATCATAATCAAAGAGGAAAAACGCATCGAATAATATTTTGGTGAACGAGAAGCAATTTACATCATCATCAAGAAGGAAAAATGGATCTAATAATACTTTGAGGTAAATTTTTACACCAATCATACAAACTATTATTAGAAGAATACAAGGTCAAAAATTCGAGTACATAAGAATACGAGCTATTAAAATAAGAATATGAGCTAATGTAAAAAGATTACGAGCTTAAAAGAATCACGAACTTAAAAATACAAGCACATGAGAATACGAGCTATTAAGATAATAATACGAGTTAATGTAAAAAGAATACGAGTTTGAAGGATTACGAGCTTAAAAATACGAGCGCATAAGAATATGAGCTATTAATATAAGAATACAAGCTAATTTAAAAATAATACGAGTTTAAAAGGATCAAGAGCTTCAAAATACGAGCACATAATAATATGAGCTATAAAGATAAAAATATGAGCTAATGTAAAGAGAATAAGAGCTTCAACTATTTTCATGCATTAAAAATTTTGGATAATTTTTTTTTTTCATCACGAGTCATGTCATATGATTTGTTCCATATATTCAATTAATTATAATAAATTAAAGGAGAATATGATTCATTAACTGGATGATGGATGAAGATGGAGAGGAGTTAGAAAAATATGGAAGCAGTCAGAGAAAGAAGGAGGATTGGATTCAAAATTGGATTACGTTATTTTTTTTTCCTAAAAGTATTTGGAAAAAGACTAAAATAACCTTGGATGTACAATGCTCATTGTACATCCAGTTGTATAGTCTTGGAACTGTAACTTATTGCTAAACTACTAAATTTGAGTAGAAAAGGAGATGATATAACTATATATAATTATATAATTGTGAAACCACCAAAATCAAAAGTATAATACAAATAAATTTCACTATTGTGGAGGTAATAATACAAACTCTTATAAGAGTTATCTAAGACAATACTTAAGAGATTTAAAAGATTTTGTGTTGATACTTAAGATCCAAGGATGACTCATATTTATAGTCATAGGATCACCCCCACATTATGTTAATCTTTCGATGTGAGACAATTCTACTATTTATAATAATAGCATCAGCACAACTTATCTTAATCTTTCGATGTGAGACAATTCTACTATTTATAATAGGATGACCCAACCTTTTCTACTATTTATACGTACAGTCCATTTTTCTTAAGACCATTGCTTTTGGTCTAAAATAAGACGGGTAACATGTCATCATTTTACAATAAAATGTTGTTATTTTTTTATAACATGTTACCATTATTGTTCACATCATTTTCAAGGTAAAAAATGACACCTCTAGTCATAACATTTTGTGAATTAATTGGTTACATTTTCTTAAAAAATGGCAACATTTTATCCGTCTGACAAATAAGACCAAAAGTGTCAGTCTGAAACAAGAATTTGTGTTATACGTAGTATGTTCATCACATCTACATTATTTTTCAATGTGTGACATATAACATACTAAGAAGTACATCATCTTTTTCGCACCTAGTTTGACATCAAACTCGATTTAATAACGATTTGTTCTTTGGAGTCAGGCCTTCTACTCCCCCTTAATTGATGTATGAACTCTGTTTGTAAGTCTTTTAATTTAAGTATCTATTTAAACAAAAAAAGATTGAAGACAGATAAATCCGTCTCAAATAAAAATTTGTGATAATAAAAAAAAAAATGGTATCAAGACTACATAAGCCGTTATGGCCTATGAGTCTTTTAGGAAAAAATTTTTGTAACATTTTATTTTGAATGTGTTGGTAGTTCCTAGAGCTAAGATGGTAGCTCAACCATGAGCTATTTGCTATACTTGGATTTCTTCAACTATTGTCCGCTTAATTCTTTGACTAATATTCAGTGAGTTGGTCCTATTGTAATGAAATCATACCTAACTAATTTTTATATTCTCATTATCATTAAATTGAATAATTAAAACATTATAAACATTATAACCCACTTTAATATAGGAAATATTATTATTATAATAATTAAAACATTCTCCACATTATTTTTTATATCATATTGTAAAGATAATTTTACAAATTCTTAAGAACTCTCTAAGACAATACTTGAGAGACTCAAAAGATTTTGGGTTGATAAATAAATTACAAGGATGCCTTCTATTTATAATCATAGGATCACTCCACCTTATGTTAATCTTTCGATGTGGGATAATTTTATTATTTATATATGTTCAAGGTGGAACATATAAAATACTAAGAAGTATATCATCTTAAATATGTGCAAATAATATGAAATCTATACTCTAACGATAGCATTTTTTACCACGAATTTAATTATACCATTTTCATAATTTTTTTAACGATACTTTTTTCTTCAAATGAAATGTAAAAAGTTTTTATATAAAAATTAGAAAAATTACTTGAATATAATTTAGGAAATATATATTATAATAATTAAAAGATTTTTACTTTATTTTTTATATCAAAAAATATTATTTATGAAACTTTCCTAAATTGATTTTTGATGATGTGGACAACTTAGAATCGCTCTAAAAAAGCCTCTTATATAAATATAAATATATATATATATATATATAGATATAGATAGATAGATATAGATTGATCTAATTGACATGAAGTTTGCTAATTGTTGTATAAAGTTTTTAGAGAAAATATCATTTTATAATAAAATGAGGTGGATAGGTTGAGTATCCACAAAAAACAACAAAAAATTTTCGAAATTACGTTTTCACATACGATCTTTACTCTTTCACATACACTTTTTCATAAACTTTCCCTATCATACCCTTTTCAGTTTTCTCTAGAACCTAAACAAATTAACTCTTACATATGCCCTTTTCTTTAAAATCGAATCTAATTGTTCTATAAACTTGGAACAATGGATTATAATTTTTCAATTAATGAAGTAATTTTGTTGTGCAGCAATTATAAAATGCTTTTGTTAAATTTATTAGGGTTTATCAATAACCAATTTGTAATGTTTATGGAGAATTATCAAGTAATGTTTACTTGTTTACTCTTCTTTTGTGCTTGTGCTTTTATTTGTCGTTATTCGCCCTAATTAATGGATTCTATTATTATGCGTCTATTAATTAATTGATGATTATTACTCTATGTGTTCAACAATGGTATTGCTATCATCAGCTTTATGCCATCGTATCAGCAAATGTTTATGGTACAAAAACCAGAACAAATGTGTCCGGTGACTCCTAGTACTTGTTAATCCATTAATGTGTTTTAAGATTAATTTGGTGGTGGTTACTCTATTGTGTCGGACGGGAACGTGGTGGTCAGAGCAGGTGGGAGGGAGAGTGTGGTGTTGATGGTGAAACAAGATGAGGGAAGGGAGAAAAAATTCGATTGGATAAATGAATGAACAAAATGACAAGGATAAAATTGTAAAATACGTATGTGAAAGAGTAAAATGCGTATGTGAAAGAGTAAAATCCGTTGTAAATGCTCTAAGCAAACCTTAGGTAGCCAAGGTGGGTCATATTGGAAATTTTCTAATAATCAACAACTACTAGGTAGTATCCCGAGCTTCGCGCGACCTGTTTTAAAATTTTATGATTATAATTGAAGAAAAATAATATAATTCATATATGACCTTCAATATTTTCTCTTATAAATAATTTGTTCTCAAATTTAATTTTTTTAGATTTAACTTCAATATTTTAAAATAATTTAAAAAAAACAGTTTTAATTAAAACTAATAAGTGATAATTAATTATGCATGATCAACGTTTTATAAATAAATTTGTGAGTGGTGAAATATCATATTAATCAAAATAAAATTTATTCGAATAATACAAAAATCAACTATAAGTTCTCAAATTATATCATTTCACGGTACTTTATGTTTCAAATCAATTAATATTTGTCCAAAATGATGTGAACATAATTTTATGTAATTTTTAACTTTTTATGTATAACATGTGACATTAATCTATCAAACATATATGGTTCAAACTTAACTTATTCAAATGTTTTGATTGTGTCTTGCATGTGATATGTGTCAAACATATCTATGAGAAATTTGCACCTTTTGTTTTTTTTAAACAACTATATATAATAATGTTTAAGAGTTTACCTGTAAATATAATAGGTTGAACTTTCTCAAATATTATTTTTTGATGTGAAGTATTTAAAAGATAACATATAAAATATTTAATTTAAAGTAATACGGAGTATTTGGTTAGTCATAATCAATATTTTATATTAGACTTATACATACTTAATTAAAGATATTATAAAAATGTAACGTGTTTTCTACTTTTTCATGTCGTTTATAATATTATATTACTTAATAATCGTTACTTTTGTTTTGATTATTCAAATGCACTCGCGATCACTATGTACATACACACTCGTACACATACTCATTAGCACACTATTGAAACCTATCAAAATCTCATATATATTCAATTTATCCAATATTTTTTTTTTCATTCACACACTATAAAAACCTATATCTTAGTAGTTTTTTTAAAGTTCTGTTTTTAATATATACAATGACTCTTCCAAATATATTTTTTTAATGGATATAATAGTCTAAGTTTTATAACTTTCTCAAAATATTTTTTTACGTAAATGTAAAACATTGTGAGACACTCACTTTAATCATCTCTACATATCAAAATAAACATTTCAATAAATATAATGAAAATTATACTCAATTGAAAGTATTTTTCACAATGAACGTAATTATTTACATTTTATAATTTTTATCAAAATAACTTTTTAGTAAATTGAGAATCAAATCACCGTAATAATTTAATATAATTTATTAAATTATAATTAATATTTTGCTGAGATTTATACCGCATTTATTATGTTTATAATTAATGTTCAACTATAATTAATACGTGTATTTAAGGCTGGGTTGAGATGTGGTGCATCCACAAATTCAACCCATTTTATATATATATATATATATATATATATATATATATATATATATATATATATATATATATATATATATATATATATATATATATATATATATATATATATATATATATATATATATATACTAGGTAGTATCCTGAGCTTCACGCGGCTTTGTTTTATAATTTTATTATTATAATTGAAAAATAATATAATTCATATATAAGCTTTAATATTTTTACTTATAAATAAAAATAAGTTATTTTTTCTCAAATTGATTCTTTTAGGTTTAACTTCAATGTTTTAAAATAAAATAAATATAATTTTAATTAAAACTAATAAGTTATAATTAATTATGCATGATCAACGTTTTATAAATAAATTTATGACTGCTCAAATATCATATTAATTAAAATAAAATTTATTCGAATAATGAAACAATCAACAATAAGTTCTCAAATCATATCATTTCATGATACGTTATGTTCAAAACCAATTAAAACTGTTCAAAATTATGTGAATAGGATTTTTTGTAATTTTTAATTTTTTATGTATAAAGTGTATGTGATATTTATGTATCAAATATATAGGGTCCAAACTCAACTTATTCAAATATTTTGATTGTATCTGGCATAATTGCATGTGCTATGTGTCAAACATATCTATAAGAAACTTGCACCTTTTATTTTTTTAAACAACTATATATAATGATGTTTAAGAGTTTACCTATAAATAAAATAGGTTGAACTTTCTGAAATATTATTTTTTGAGGTTTAACTTCAAAATATTTAAAAGATAACATATAAAATATTTAACTAAAAGTAAAATATTTTAGTTAGTCGTAATCAATATTTTATATTTGACGTATACATTTTTAATTGAAGATATTAAAGAAAACTGTAAAGTGTTTTCTACTTTTTCATGTCGTTTATAGTACTATATTACTTAATAATTATTATTTTTGTTTTGATTATTCAAATGTAATCGCGATCACTGTGTACATACATACTCGTACACATACTCGTTATCACACTATATAAACCAACCAAAATCTCGATCATATGTATTCAACTTCTCGTATTATAATTTTTTTCATTCCACACTATAAAAACATATCTCTTAGGAGTTTTCTTTAAGTTCTATTTTTAATAAATACAATTACTCTTTCAAATATTTTTTTTAATGGATTTAATGGTCTAAGTTTTATAACATTCTCAAAATGTTTTTTTTTTACGTAAATGTAAAACATTGTGAGACACTCACTTTAATCATCTCTACATATCAAAATAAATATTTCAATAAATATAATGAAAATTATACTCAATTGAAAGCATTTTTCACAATGAACGTAATTATTTACATTTTATAATTTTTATCAAAATAACTTTTTAGTAAATTTAGAATCAAATCACCGTAATTATTTAATATAATTTTATAATATAATTTATTAAATTATAATTAATATTTTGCTGAGATTTATACCGCATTTATTATGTTTATATTTAATGTTCAACTATAATTAATACGTGTATTTAAGGCTGGGTTGACACGTGGCGTGATACCCGTCGTTGTGAGCACCAAAAAATAATATTTATAATTCCTATTAAAACTAACCTAGGCTAGTGGTAACAGGGTCGAACTACAAGGAGGCGAATGTAATTAAAAGTTGTCTAAATTTAGTCTAAGGAAACAAGTGTGGGGGTTGATTTGATTTGGTCTATAGCTAATAACAATAAAAATTAAACTAAAGAAATATATTAAATCAAATATAAAGAAGGGTACTAGGATGGTCGGTTCATTATAGTTTCGGTGGCAGCAAACTAAGTCGGTCTAAATCAAACACATAAGGCGGGAAAACAAGAGGTCCTCTCGGGCCACTCTCAACAGATAGCATCTTTCGATCTCGCTATAAGCCCCTAATATCACTAATACTGACTCTCGTCCTGAAAAGTGACTAATAATCTAAACTTTACCTATCTTTCGATCTCAGCATAGTTTAGTCATTTTAATTGGTGATCTAACAACCTTCCCTATCTTTCGATCTAATGGGTCAGTCAAATATTAAGCATTCAACTAGTCGCATGCATTCGATTCGTTAAATAAAGAATTAAAACAATTAAAACGAAGGTAAAACCTCACGTGGTCAGTCGATCGACCAGGTATGGCAGTCGATCGACTGAAACGCGATTCAGGCCGTGATAATTCTAATGCTGCCTACACTATAATTACCCTACATCCTAGCACGAATAAATTAGCTACTCATACTAAGAATGATAACAACAATAAGATTGACTATTAAATCTACTGAATTCATGATTAATACAGAAGGGTAAATAAATAGCATAAAACGATAAAATTGGCTTTGAACCTAACTAGCAATTTTTATACTATCAACGCAATAAAGATGAACTGAAATAAAACAGAAAGAATACCAAAATTGCAGAGGAATTGTAACGGAATGATTAGAAGTACGAACGAAAATTTGATGCAAACCAATATTCCAAACCCTAATTATTGTCTAAAGAACTGTATGTAAAACTAGATAATAATTCGATGCCTATTCTCATGTTCTAGGTTACGTTATATAGCAAACTAACGTAACTTTTATTTCCAAAACCTAAATACAATGGGCTTGCTTTTCCTCGATCTTTTAATTCTCGTCTGAAGTAGCGGTGTGGTCGATCGACTGCTGTGACCGGTCGATCGACTGGGATGCAGTGTACAGTAGCTTCTGGATCCCGTGAGTTGGTCGATCGACTAAGGGTACTGGTCGATCGACTGCTTTAACTGGTACTTGACTTCTATAATCTCGTGGATTTGTCTTTTGGGCCTTGAAATGGGCACCAAGCTCGTTCCTTAGGTGAATACTTCACGTCAAATGCAATGCAGGATACTCGGGGACGGATTTAGCTCAATTTCCGTTGAATTATTCACATTTATGCAATAATGTACAAAAACACGAAAGTAGACGGAAATAGAGGAAATGGTAGCTTAAACTACACAAATGAGCTCTGAAATGCGTGTAAAATGAGGTATAAAACATCATATAAATGACACGCATCAAACTTTTCCAAACCAAACCCTTGCTTGTCCCCAAGCAAGAACTAGACTCGATCTAATGACCTAATGGAACGAGTTCAATCTCAGAGTGAATTACAATATGTAAAGCCTAAACCATTTTAATGCAACAACCAACAATCAATTAGTAATGTGAATCATGCACACGAGTTATAAGGTCGTTAAAAACTGCTGAACCGTTAACTATAGAGACTTATCAAATTGGACTCTCACGGGTCGCACATATCACACATAAGCACAGGTGAATATATAAGAGGATAGAAAGAATTCATTTTTTAAAGACTCTCACCTAACTACGACCTATAAGAACATGCCTGCAATATAATATGAAAACAATCTCTATAACCGTACATATGCATTCCAACCAACAAAATACTATGACACATGCTGAGGTATATATGTGGATATGTGAGGTATGGGTAAGAAGGGGCAAAACATTTATGGGAAAGTGGAGGTACAGGTGATCAAGCTAGTACCAAAATGGAACTACATGGCAACATCCTTCTTCTTGCTCATAATCAATCGAAACGGTGCTATAGCAAGCACAAAACTCACAATCTCCAGTATAACAGTAATAAACCAACTCCCCATAAGATACTAATGCAACATGGGAGCAAAAATCGCCATAAGATAAGGATTTTGAATTATGCGAATTGATTTTCCTCTTTTCTTTCGAATCTCAGTCGATCGACCAGAATTGGCAGTCGATCGACTGCTTTGAACAGTACAGAACTCTTTTTTCTTTTTTCGAATCATTTCATATTTTTCTTTTTCTTTTCTTTCAACTTCTTCTTTTCGTTCCTTTCATCTTCCCAACAATATCTCAATAAGAGCAAATGCTACCAAAAACTAAGTAACAATCCCAAGAACATAGACTACTAGCTTGACAAGGGCAGGCTAAATGTAGGATGTAGTAATGGGACAAAAAGGCTGTTTTTGGCAGTGTGAAGCTTATGGGCAAAATGAATAAAGGGAAACCTCTACCACATGTGTCAAAAAACCACAAACCGAATGCATACAGGTATTAAGCAGATGCACATTTATGTAACATGTCTCATAAGGAGTACTACTCACATTCCTAGATAAACTGGTCATAGATGACACCAGTTATAGGCTCTAATAACTCAGAAATATGATGTAACTTGCCAAAAATCTAAGTCAAGTCTCAAGTTCAGCAAATAATTAACGAAAACTCATAGATATGCACTTATACGATTCTACTAATAACATGTCAATTAGCACGGCTTAGGCAAAACAGATGCAAATGCAATGTCATCATTGAAATACTACCGTTCCGACTCGACCTGTATGCTAAAATAAACGTGCATTTTTTGAAATTTTTTAAATTTTTAAATTTTTTTTTTTTGGAATTTTGTATATATATGAAATGAAATAAACAATGCAAGGCAATAATGTAAACGTGAATGCAAGCAAATGAAATGCGACGCAAAACCCTTCCCCAAACCAAATCGCACAATGTCCCCATTGTGCAAAATCATGTAATGAAGAAAAATGGAAAACGGGAATTTGCGAGAAAATAAAGAAATATGACATGGAGTGGAAATCGGGAACTCACAAGACTTTAAGCGCAGCAAAAGGAAACCTCCCCAAACCAGCGTGAGCTAGGAGGTTTAAGTAGCTAGCAGTGCTACCAAAAAGGTACCTAAAAAGACAGAAGAACCACGCATAAGCCCGAGAAAACAATAATGAAGCGGTAAATATGTGCACAAGGTCAGAAAAATAGAAGAAATAAATAATTTGACGGAAGATAAAGTGGAGTAGAAAACTCCCTCAAGTCCGCAAATCAACCAAACACAACAGGGGAGAGGTCGTGAACAAGTACAGCAGCGTCCTCGGTCGATCGACTATATCAGGCAGTCGATCGACCAATGTGAAGGGAACAGTAGCTCCTGGAAACTGCAGATCAGTCGATCGACCACATAGCTCAGTCGATCGACTGAAAATACTGCTTTAACTTCTGAATTCTTCGTATTTGCTCAATTACTTGAGCTAATGAGGTCTAAAAACCTGTAAATGCACAATAATACGCGCCCAACATTGCGCAAAACCCAGAGTAAAGTCTAAAGCGCTTAAAAATCCTAAACAACCAAAAATAAATGTGAAGTCTCGCGCACACAAAAGCAATAAAAAAAAAAGAGTTTTTAAAAAGCAATAAAATGTTTGTAAGGCATGTGATCAACTAATAGTTGATCAAGAACGGCCACGGTATGGCCCACTTCGTCGGCTTCTGGCTACAAGAGGTAGCCTCAACGGTGCTCATCTTCACAGCTGCACCTTTCTCAACTTCAGCATCCGTAGAGCTTGACGGATCAACAGCTTTGTCATCTCCCCAATCAATGACCTCTTCCGGTTCATCCAAATCCAAGTCGGACTGTCTCACTTTGGCTGGCTCATCTTCAAGCTCCTCATTAGTGCCATAACTCAGGCATCCAAGACTGCCTCTCGAAATGATTTGCTCCTTCACAGCCGGAGCAACCCGCGGCTCTTCCTTCCCCAAACCAGCTCCTGCAATATCCAAAACAACAGAATCTTCCTCCTTCTTGCTCCCAGTCTGGGGCGGAGGTGTTATAACAGGAATAGGAATAGAGACAGGCATATCAGGAAGCACAAAGTATGATTTCTTTTCAAAAACCGTATTACAGGTGACAGGCCACATGGGGTCTTTCTTCCTAGCTGTCTGAGCGAAGACAATAGAATGCTTCCCCACTTTGAAGGTCAGGGTCCCAGAACCAACATCAATAATCGCACCAAGGTGTGCGAAATGGCCTACCTAGAATGATAGGTATGTGGGCATCCTCAGGCATATCTAAGACTACAAAGTCTACAGGGAAGAAAAACTTCCCTATTTGCACAGGGATGTCTTCTAGGACTCCTATAGGCTGAACCGCAGATCAGTCAGCCATCTGAACGGTCATGCTCGTAACTGCAAACCTATTCAACTTTAACTTTCTAGCAAGACCCAAGGGCATGACGCTAATACTAGCTCCTAGGTCACATAATGCCTTCTCAATAGAGAAGGTACCTATATTACAAGGAACGGAAAAGTTACCCGGGTCCTCTAGCTTATGGGGTGCAGTGTGAGTCAGATAAGAACAAGTTTCCTCAGTCAGTGCAACAGTATGTACGGTTTCAAGTGATCTCTTTTTAGAAAGCAATTGCTTCATGAACTTCATATAAGCGGGCACTTGATTTACTAATTCAAGGAAAGGTACTTGTACGTTAAGACTACGAACAATATTTTCAAATTTATTGAAAGATACCTGTTCCTTTGTCGGCACTAGTCTCTCTGGATAAGGGGCTGAAGGAAGTAACTTAGCCCTCTCCTCTAAGTCTCGCATGCCGGCATCCGTGGACTTAGGCTGGAAGTCCACTACCTTCTCCTTATTGAAGCTTGACCCCTATTCAGACCGTCTCAAATAGGAACCATTGATCGACATTGGGTCGTACTTCGGAATCGGGAAGGACCCATCAGCACTCGGGTCTTGCCCCAATACTTTCGGAGTTGTCGTACCCCGAAACAAATGGTCTCTCAAATTATTGGGCATTGGACGACGTAATTGCTCAATATCAGCAGCGGCCTCAGTCGATCGACCACCTTGCTCAGTCGATCGACTGAGGTCTACAGTTCCAGAAGCTCCTGTAACCCGCACTTCAGTCGATCGACCGGGTACATCAGTCGATCGACTGATATACCTGGTAGACGCCTTTTTCTTGGTATTATTCGTTACAGCTTTATTCTGACTCGGTTTCGCTTCATCTTTTGCAGGGGCATCCTCGACCATGGCAGGCCCTCCAGGGTAGACCCACTCCTCAAAGTGATGGCATTTAGGGTCTCTTTCTGGTCAATTTGAGTCGGTAAGTGTCCCGGAGCTCGAGTGGTACTCTTGCTAGCCAATTGAGCAATTTGGCTTTCTAAAAGTTTCATTCCGGCCTCTCTAGCTTGGGACTCCTTTTGCAACATATTCTTCAACTCAGCAAAGTCAGAATTTTGAGATTGTTGCTGCTGCGGCACATAGGGAGGTTTTTGATATTATTGTTGCTTATGATGAGGGGGCACGTAGGCTTGCTGCTGCTGCGGAGGTGGAGTTGGATTTAGGACATTCTGGCTACTCCACCTCAAGTTGGGATGAACATTAGGCTCATAGTAGGTGTTTGTCTGCCTATAATGTTGAAAGGCAGCACAAGACTCGAAGGGACTAGGACAATTTTCTGAGATATGTCCCTCAGCTCCACATCTTCTACAGACGAAAGGACCGTCTGACACAGCATTTACTTGGTAAATACCTGCTTTTGAAGCTCCTCCCAGTTCATACTTGTCAAATCTCGCAGTGAGAGCTTCAAGTGCAGCTACAGAAGGAGATTCAAGACTCTCTCCTTTGATTCCCCCTGAATTCCCATACTCAACCTTGTGGGTGGCTAAGTCATCAATGATCTTCCACCCCTTAGTCTCTCCCATATTCTCAAAGCAAATCGGCCATTGGCTGCAGCATCCAAAATAGCCCTCTGATCGTCATACAGCCCGTTATAGAACTGATTGCAAAGACTCCATTTTTCGAACCCCATGGTGCGGTATTGTTCGCACCAGCTTCTTGAAACGAACCCATGCTTCATGAAAGTTCTCATCCGGCCCTTGTTTAAAGCTCGTGATTTGAGCTCTAATGGCATTCGTCTTCGAGGCAGAGAAGTACTTCTTGTAAAATGCCAGGGCTAAGGAATTCCAGTCGGTGATCCCATGAGCGGCTCGGTCTAGATCTCTGTACCACTCCCTTGCAGCATCACGGAGTGAGAATATAAACATAGTCTCCTTTATCTGGTCCTGGGTCACACCGGTCGGTAGGGGTATAGAGCAGCAGTAATCGATAAATATTTCCATATGCTTGGCTGCATCTTCATTTGCAGCTCCCCCGAACTGGTTCCTCTCAATTAAGTTGATATAGGAAGGCTTCGGTTCGAATTTCCTATCAGCTCCAGGTAATTCGAATCCCTTGTAAAGATTTTCGGCTGTCGGCTCAGAATGACTTGCTATAGTTACTTCTTCAGCCATGACTGGAATTTCTGGAGAAGTGACTGTCTCAGCTGAAGAAATAGAAGCAGGAGATGTAGGTGGGTCTTCTTCGAACAGAGCGTTCTCGTAGTAACTTGACAGAGTACTCAGCTCTTCCTCTGTCGGCAATACTCTAGATGATCGTCTCAACTCGCGCAAGGTCTTCTCAATCTCAGGATTGAAAGGTACTAGTTCACCACCCTGTGACCTGCGCATAAGAAGAAACTACAAAAAGAATATAAGAAAAGTTTAAGGAACGGATGTCCCTTAAACTGAGAAAGACTAAATAAAAACAACTAGAAATTAGAACAATTGCCTCCCCGGCAACGGCGCCCAAATTTGATACCCGTCGTTGTGAGCACCAAAAAATAATATTTATAATTCCTATTAAAACTAACCTAGGCTAGTGGTAACAGGGTCGAACCACAAGGAGGCGAATGTAATTAAAAGTTGTCTAAATTTAGTCTAAGGTAAAAAGTGTGGGGGTTGATTTGATTTGGTCTATAGCTAATAACAATAAAAATTAAACTAAAGAAATATATTAAATCAAATATAAAGAAGGGTACTAGGATGGTCGGTTCATTATAGTTTCGGCGGCAGCAAACTAAGTCGGTCTAAATCAAACACATAAGGCGGGAAAACAAGAGGTCCTCTCGGTCCACTCTCAACAGATAGCATCTTTCGATCTCTCTATAAGCCCCTAATATCACTAATACTGACTCTCGTCCTGAAAAGTGACTAATAATCTAAACTTTACCTATCTTTTGATCTCAGCATAGTTTAGTCATTTTAATTGGTGATCTAACAACCTTCCCTATCTTTCGGTCTAATGGGTCAGTCAAATATTAAGCATTCAACTAGTCGCATGCATTCGATTCGTTAAATAAAAAATTAAAACAATTAAAACGAAGGTAAAACCTCACGTGGTCAGTCGATCGACCAGGTATGGCAGTCGATCGACTGACACGCGATTCAGGACGTGATAATTCTAATGCCGCCTACACTATAATTCCCCTACATCCTAGCACGAATAAATTAGCTACTCATACTGTAGATACCCGTATCCGTCGATATTGGAATTTATAGAGAACTCGACAAACACCCGATGATGATAGGACACATGTATTTATTAGTTGTCATTGTCATTATTTGGGTTCGTTTTACGATGTAGAATGGGCATCGTCGATGAAGTATTTTATTAATTTAAATGATATTTAAATTAATGTTTTTTTTAAGTGAGTTCATTTTATTAATTTAAATGATATTTAAATTATGGTTTTTTTTGAGGTGAATTCAATTTATTTTATTTTATTTTGAATTTATTTTCCCAAGTTTATTTTATTGAAAATAAAATAAATAATTGATTTGAAAAATCATTTTATGAATATATTTGATTTGAAAAATCATTTATTTTAATGTGTTAATTGATTTGAAAAATCGATTTTTAAAGCGAAGAAAACTCGTTTTAGAAGCATGTTTTTGAGCTCGATTTTAGCTCGGTTTTTGGGCCCGTTTTCTTTACGAGTTGGCACGAATATCGAGTACACTAACCAACCTAGACCACTACCCATCCAACCCAGTTCGAACCCCCTATCCACGGCCCAAAATTCCATCCCAAATCATCCCCAAACAGCCCGCAATACACGAGCAGCCCCCCTGTTTTGGCAGCTCAATCCCGAGCCCAAAACCCGCTCCAAACACCACCAAAACCCGTACCCATTAACCCTAACCCATACCCTAGTATCCTACCCATATTACCCTAGCTTAATCACCAAGAAAACCCCTCTCAAACCCTCACAAAAGCTGCTGGACAGCAGCTATGCGTGAGCAGGCCCGACTGCCTCTCCCTCTCTTTTACCCTACTTTAACTCCTTATAAATACCATCCCTTCACCATACATTGATTCCTCTAAGTTCTCCCCACATCCTACCTTCACTCACAAGATTTAAACCTCAGAAACAAACCCTAATTGCCTCTCAAAAACCCTCCACAAAACCGACATACAAACTGAAACTGTTTGTGTGTCTTCCTCGAAAAACAATTCGTTCCTCCCTCAAACCTCCATCAAAACTCGATTTTATTGTTCCTAATTAACCACATAACATCCATCTACACATTAGACAAAGATTTACGAGCCAAATTGCCCTTGAGAGTACACGAAATCCCTCGAAAAACAGAGTGTTATACACTCTGTTTTTTGCGATTTGTTCTTGTCTGTCCAGTTCTGTTTGTGCTCGTTTTTCGTGCCCAATAACTCAAAACGAGCAGGGGTTGCTTTAAGATCTCTGTTCTCCTCTCTTTCTAGTTTTCAAAACATCTTTTAAATCGAATTTTCGTCGTGAAACGAGGGAGAAATCATCGTTTGAAAGTTGCTGTCCAGATTTGTCAAAAAACGCGTGTTTGCTTTGTTTCTTCGTCGACGACGGCCTCTCGAGATAAAATCTACCATCGATTACGACCCAAGACGGTGTCAACGATACATGTAGATTGAGGGTGCATCAAATCCTCCTCTTTCTCCCTTTTTATTTCGTTTTTTATGCTTGTTCTTTTATAGTTTGTTTTATTCGTTTATCGTTTTTGTTTATCGATTGTTTAATTAACTATGAAACTAGTTTAGTCCGAGTATGAGTTAAAGTACCACCATGAACACCCGCGTTGACTTGAGATGGGAAAATAAACCGCTACTTCAGTCGGTCGTACACCCCCGTCTCATTTACATATCCTCGTGTTCAAGGTAGGGCATAAATAAAACGAATTTCTAACTTCGCTCTTCGCTTTTGACCCCTTTTTATTTCGGCCAACTCGACACACCCTAGGATCCGTTGTATGTTAGTTTAACCTCTGATTGTTAACATATGACGTATTTAGACGACATTCGATCATTTTAATAACCTAATTAGACATGTTAGGTGGCATCGACATAGCTTTTAAAATCGATTAACAATTCTATAACCTAATTGAATACATCTTTCTTATCACTTGATTTCTCGCTAGCATAGGAGTGCGTGATTAGCACCTTCCTATTAACACTCGACGAGTAAGCATTAATCTTATGATATTGTGACCTAATTGGACCCTTTAGGCCGTGTAGAATACACACTCGCGCGTTTCTTCTCAATCGATCAACCTGTTTTATAACTTGTTTTCTAACTCGTTTTCTAATCCGTTTCGCAATCATTCGATCTAACCAATGAACCTAACCTAGGAACTAGGATGGCCTTGTCTTGGCCGTGAGGGTGGTCGTGGTTTGGGCCGTGAGCTTGGCCGTCTTCTTTGTCTTTCTTGCTTCGTTTTTTTATACCTTTGGTTCCTCGTCGTTTCGTTGCTTGTAATTTGTAATTTGTTTATCGAGTTGTAATTTTCGAGCTTGTTTTACTTTTATTGAGTCAAAACCTCTTCAAAAAACCTTAGTCTTGTTTGGTTAGACGGTTGTTCCCCAATGCTTGTAGGAGCGTAGTAAACCGCATGTTGTTTAAAGCAACATGGCTTGGTTTATGCTAATACATGCTTTGGTGCGTAGCCTTATGCCTAATTCGATGAGATTAAGTGAAAGCACGCATTACGAGGAGTGACCCAAGGCCGTGTGTCATGTAGGCCGTGAGTCACCCCTTTGTGCACGGTTTTCTAGGCCGAATGGCCGTGTGTTGCGTCGTGTGTATAGCGTTGTATTTAGATCGAGTTGTATCTTTAATTTATCGTTGCGTCGGCATGAAATGCCTGGTTTGTAATAGGTAGATCCCAACGGCTCCCCCATTCCCCCTTAAGCCTTGCTTGCTTTGTTTTGTATGTTGTTAGATCAATCAACCCACATGCTAAATTACAACTTTGACAAAGTTAGTTTAGTTGCATCTAAAACGACATAGAAATTGTTGTCACATGATAGGGTTAAAACAACGTTTGCATATCATACATCGTAGTAGCTATGACCTTGTTTGAAATCCGACACTTGACTTAGTAGAGGCCGTTATCGACGGGCGGGGTTAGGTGTCCTTATGGGCTTCCTAACACGTACCCTCACCCCTTACTCAAGATCTATGGTTTGTGGATCCGTCTAAATACCATTGGATTACGAGAGTCATTCAATCGAGTGATATAGGGTACAAGTCTTTATCTTTAATCACTAGTAGTCGATTGGCTTTATGCTTTTCGATGAAAGGTGTAAAGTTGACTTGAACGGTTCCAAGTTCCCAAAAAACTTGGTGGCGACTCTAATATGTCTTAATTCGATTCGAAAGAACCTCGAGTCGATTATGCCTAGTGTGGATCCCGCGGGCGCAGCGATTCCGAGGGCCTTGTCCACAATTTGGCGACTCCGCTGGGGAAAAGAGGACTAGTTACACTTTGTTTCTAGGGTCTTTTCCTCCGAGGTGAAACTTGAAAAGAAAGTGTTGGAAAGTAAAACATTACTCATAGTGCTACGATTCATGCATAAACCCTTAAGGACTTGCCCGGGCCGTCCCAGCGTTTCTTCGTGATGCGTGGGGGGCGACGTCCCACTATGCTAGGAAGCTGCACATTGCTCGCTTCCACTTCACCTCGCGTGGTTCTTGATGGTGGGGACGATCTTCTAGGTACTCTACCTTAAGACACCTTGCTCTATAAGACCGCAAAAGGATGGAGGGCATAGACCTTCTTGTAGAAGACTTGCCGAGACTTAGAGATGTCTAGGAGCATACATCCTTGTAACATGAGAATGACAATGTGCAAATTGTTTTCCCGAGTCTTTTCGAAATTTCCCATGTCCTTTTCAAAACCGAACTTTTGAACAACTTACTTTCAAAATAGCATGATTTTCAAAACGCGGAATGCTGCCCAAATAGGACTAGAAATTTCGGCCAAAATGAGCTTTTATAGCCGGCATGCTGCCCATTTCAAATCTCATTTTTCAAATCGATCATTCGTTTTTCAAAATCAATCCAAAATGCCTCTCAAACCTCAACCAAGCATGAAATGCGTCGAGTCGTGTCCGGGTCATGGCCGTGTTAGGCCGGGTGTGTTTCGTTCTAAGAGTCTAGAACACGACCTTGTCGGGTCACCCAAGCTCACCTCTTGGGCTTTGAGTCATGTTGGTCGACCTTTTGGTCTAGGATAGTCCACAAAAAACGTCCAAGCTAGGCCCTTTAGGACATTTCACTCGAACCTAAGGACTATGTTGGTCCAATCACGGGTTTAGTCACACCGAGTCCAGTTTAGAATCGAGCTATGACAGTTTGAGTCATGTTGTTTTGTCGAGCCTAAAATGAACCAAGGTCTAGATCCAACCGTGAGTCGAACCTTTGGTTAGTCAATCTCAAGTCGAGTCTTTGTTTGAGTCAAGTTGGGGTCGTGTCCTTAAGTGTGCAGGGGCTCTTACTTTAAATATTGACTCAGTACGGGGTTTTCTTGTAGAAAGGCCGCCAAAAACCCGGCGTCAAGCAATGGAAGATGCTGTTAACAAGCTTACTGAGGCCGTGAACCTCATGATGACCCGAATGGATGCCATCGAATCTAAGCTGGGTGAAGATTCCCCTCCACCACCGACGATCTGGAAAAACGGTTCAAGTTCATCGAAGACCGTTTGAAGCTCTCCCAGGGGAAGAACATTCACTATGAGAATGCTAGGGCCTATGCCCCAGTTCAGGATAAGTTGCCCACGAACATGGTACTCACTGACATCCCAAAGTTCAAGGGCACCGAAGATCCAGTCCACCATGTTAAGGCCTATAAAGGGTACTTAGCACTGAAGGGAGTACCTGCTGATATGCTCTCTGAAATTTTCGCCCAATCTCTGGGTGAACACCCAAAGGCGTGGTTCTATAATCTTGACCTCAAAAACTTCCCCACTTTCGAAGATATTACGGTGGAGTTCTGTAAGAACTATGCTGACAATGTTGAGATTCAAACCAACATAAGAACTTTGGAGGTTATGACACAAAAGGAGAAAGAGGGCTTTACTGAATTCCTCGCAAGATGGCGCGCTGAAAGCGTAAAACTAGCTAAGAAGCCTGATGAAGTTGAAATGGTAGATAAGTTCGTGAAGAATTTACGACCTGTTTACCGTAATGCTCTGAAATACCAGAATTTTGGTTCTTTCAAGGAATTGATAAGGATCGGGATAAAGGTAGAGGACGATGTCCGAATTCTTTGCCGAGAAGCCAAAGGGATACCAAGGGGCTTCGTCATCTAAAGCAAAAGCACCCGCAGCGGCCCACTTTGTTGAAACTGTCAATCTCTTAGATGGACAGTCAAAAAGGCCTCCGCGCCAAGCTCCGAGGGTATTCACCGATATCGGGTGCACTTACGCCTATGCTCTCCAAAGGCTCATGGCCCAAGGAAAGTTGAAGCCCATTGGTCCAACTCCGGATCCACTGGCGAACAACAAGGCAAATGGTACAAACCGAATGCCTCTTGCCTTTCATCAAGGGAAGGGACACGATACCGAAAGGTGCTTTAGACTAAAGCACGAAATTCAAGATATGATTGAGAACGGAACGCTCCCAATCCCGGCCATAAAGCCCAACAACGTCACCAATCCGTTTGGCGACCACACTAACTTTGTCTCTACCGAAGATAGTGTCGATTACTCTCACTTGATTCGCCCATGTCGTCTAAAAGTGGTTTTCGGCGGAAGAATATTCGTAGATTGCTCCGAATTCCTACCAAGCTTGAGAAACGAGATTACATTCGGGGATTTTGTTGTCGATTGTACTCCTTACATACTCCGAAGCGGCAATGAAATCAATGGTGTGTGGGCTGATGACGAGGATGATGTTTACCTCGTCAAAGGTGCGACAATTCCTCACACCCAAGAAGAAATCTTAAAGGTGAGGCAAGATGCCCTAGAGTCAAACCATTTGACTAGATCCGGACGCCCGTATCATGTGGAGAAAGCTAAAGATACCCCGAACAAGACACCTCTCAAAGAGCCGGTAGTGGTCAAAGTTCTTTGTGAAGGGTCGACCTCCGAGGCTTCCCTCATCAAGCAACTCCAAAAGACTAAGGCCGACGTATCTATCTGGCAACTTATCCTGAGCTCTTTCGAACATCGTCAAGCTTTGTTACAAGCTTTGATGAACATGACCGTGTCGTCGAATACTACTGCCGCGGACATGGTCACTCACATCGCCCAGAATCGGCCTCAGATTACCAACGCTGTGACATTCTCCGACGAAGATCTGCCACCGTTCGGGCCTCGATATAACCTGGCCCTCTATATTGCTACCGTGTGTCTCAACAAGCACATCCCTATGACCTTGGTTGACGACGGATCGGCTGTCAACGTACTCCCTCTGAAAACGGCGCATATTCTGGGCTTGGAGAAGAATGACTTCATCCCCACTACGCAGACAGTTCGGGCATTCGATGGCACTGTGCGTCGAGTGAGTGGACTTGTCGACCTGGTAGTACAGACTGGGCAAGTGGAAAAGAAAATAAGTTGCCAAGTAATTGACATATGCTCATCCTTCAACTTATTGTTGGGAAGGCCCTGGATCCATGCTGTAAGGGCCATAACGTCAACGCTGCATCGAAAAATCAAGGTCCCACTCAATGGCAAAACCGTCACCATTGACGCCACGCCAATTACGGTGGCAGGAGGAGACATTACTTCCGAAGTAAGGGTCGAAGCTACCAATGACGCATGTGGTTTCGAGATTGTCAACATGATCGAGCTGAACTCCGAAGCAGAGAATATGGATCTATACACGGGAAGCCATGCCTGCGAAGTGATTCTCAAGACTGGGAAATACTTCGGTTTCTCTTTATACCCTAGAAAGGAGGGTACATTCGAGTTGAAACCACCAATAGCCAAGGGAGTAACGTTCGGGCTTGGATATGAGCCCACTGAGAAAGATCTACGGGAAAAGAGGGGAAGAACGATCGAAGATCGAGATATTAAAATGGGACCGTATCACCTAACTCTAAACGGTCACTTCGTGAGAGCTGGCGAAGAACTCCCTTGCATGGACTTCCCCGAACCTATCTTTGACCCAAAGGAGAACCTTATGGTCCCAGGAATCGAAGTATTCCAAGATTGCTACTACATCCCTGAAGACATTCTGACCGTGATGCCAGTAGAAACCAAACCGGATCCAATAAGTGACGAGAAAGCTATGGGTTTTCTTTTCGGTGAAGAAAAGAAATCGCCAATACCAAACGAAGATTTGGTAAGTATGATCCTGAGAAGCGAGCGGTTCGACCCATCTACCCTCATCACCGATGTGGATCCTCTTATGACCAACACGGGATGGCGGAAAACAATCAAGTGGACTGACAACAAAGGACTTCTTTTCAAGTTGACAACGGGAGAAGGAGAGATGTTCAAGCCAGATGATGTTACCGATTCTCGAGTCCGAGTCCGAGTCGGTCCGAGTCCGAGATAGGTCCTAAGATTGAGTCTAAGGAGTCAGGTGTTGAAAATACCCCTCCCCTAGCTTTCCCTTCCTATGCACCTTTTCCTAATGGTGGTATTCCGGGGCCTGTCCCGAATACCCCTATCTCGCCACTGATCTCTGATCAGTTGGCTCAAATGTTAGCGCATTTCGCGCAATTTCAAATCAATAATAATATGAACCAGTTTGCTTACGACTTGTCTTACTTACATTGCAACTCAAACTTTGAAAATGATTGTTTTAATAATGACATTGAGACTGAGGTCGAGGATGAACAGTTGGTCGAAGAAGAAGGAGAAGAAGAAATGGAAGCACCTCTACAGTTGATAAAAGGGTTGGAAGAGTACGAACAGAAAACTTCGATCATCGAAGATACCGAAACCATCAATGTAGGTACAACCTTAGAGCCACAGGAGCTTAAAATAGGAACTACTTTAAGTCCCACCGAAAGACAGGGGTTCATTGATTTGTTGCATTAGTTCAAAGATGTTTTCGCATGGTCCTACAAAGACATGCCAGGCATTGACAGGAAATTGCGAGCACGGGATCCCAATCAAGCCGGGATATAAGCCGGTCAAGCGAAACTACGCAAAATGCATACAGATTGTCTCACGAAAGTCAAAGAAGAAATCGACAAGCAACTCAAAGTGGGTTCATCAAGGTGTCGAAATACTCGGACCGGGTGGCTAACGTCGTACCAGTGCCCAAGAAAGATGGTAAAGTTCGGGTTTGTGTCGACTTCCGGGATTTAAACAAGGCAAGTCCGAAGGACGATTTCCCATTACCTCACATCGACATCCTAGTTGACAACACGGCAAAACACGCGTTACTATCCTTTATGGATGGATACGCCGGTTATAATCAGATCAAGATGGCGAAAGAAGATATGCATAAGACCTGCGTTCGAACGCAATGGGGAACCTATTGCTACACAGTAATGCCTTTTGGGTTGATAAACGCAAGGGCTACATACCAGAGGACCGCGACAACATTGTTACATGATTTGATGCACAAGGAGGTCGAGGTTTATGTCGACGACATGATTGTCAAGTCAAAGGAGCGTGATGGCCACCTTGGTACACTACGCAAATTCTTCGAACGATTGCGCAAGTATAACATGAGGTTGAATCCACAAAAATGCGCATTCGGAGTCACATCCGGCAAACTGTTGGGTCACATCGTTAGCCACCGTGGCATCGAGGTGGACCCATCAAAAATAAAGGCCATAATGGAAATGCCTCACCCGAAAACCGAGAAGGAAATTCGAGGTTTCCTAGGAAGAATCCAATATATAAGTCGGTTCGTGGCAAGGCTAACGATGATATGCGAGCCAATTTTCAAGAAATTGAAGGTCGGGAACACGTCGTATGGGATGATCACTTTGTCAAGTCTGCGTTCGATAAAATCAAAGAAATACTATCTTCCCCTCCCGTTCTCGGCCCACCAACGGTGGGTTACCACTTTTGTTGTATCTTACGATTCGGATCTTTGCAATGGGGGCAATCTTTGGCGAGATAGTCGATAAAGAGGAAAGGGCGATTTACTACATTAGTAAAAAGTTCTTGGAGTATGAAATCAAGTATACTCAGCTCGAAAAGACATGTTTGGCTTTAGTATGGGCGACAAAGAAGTTACGGCACTACATGCTCAGTCATAGTGTCTGCATCCACTCGAAGATGGACCCTATCAAATACTTGTTTAAAAAACCAGTTCTAAACGGCAGGGTGTCAAGATGGACTTTAATGCTTTCCGAGTTCGACCTAAAATATGTACCGCTAAAAGTGATAAAGGGAAGGGCGGTTGCAGACTTCCTGGCGGATAACCCGATAGAAGAAACTGAGGTTGTGGATACATGGTCGTTCCCCGACGAAGATATCGTTCACATAGACAATGATACGTGGGACCTCTATTTCGACGGAGCATCGAACTATAGGGGATACGGGATAGGAGTTCTACTCATTTCACCGGAAGGTGAACATGTTCCCATCTCGATCAAATTGTACTTTAACGTCACTAATAACGCGGCCGAATATGAAGCATGCCTACTCGGTTTGCACAGTGCTCTCGAGTTAGGCATCAAAAAGCTTGTAGTACATGGGGACTCATCACTAGTGATCAATCAAGTGGCCGGGACGTGGAAAACCCGAAGTGATAGCTTGGCTCCGTACCAAGCGAAAATCGAGGAACTAGAAAAGTTGTTCGCCGAGGTCAAGTACGTGCATCTCCCCGAGACGAAAAACCGGTTCTTTGATGCACTATCAAAACTAGTTGCTCGATCAACATACCGATCATATGGATACTATGCCGATATGTGTCGAACGAAGATCGTCACCTGCTTATGTTAATGTAATCGGAGACACAGAAGAAACCGAGGCCGAACCTTGGTATCATGCTATTCTGAAATTTAAAGAATCAGGAGAGTATCCACCCGACATGGATAACCGCGGAAAGCGCGCCATTCGAATGCTAGCCGCCCAGTTCGTTAGAACCAATGACGGACAATTGTACAAAAAGACCGCGCAAAATATCCTTCTGCGATGCATAGACTCACCAACTGCGAAAAGAGTCATGGAAGAAGTCCATGACGGAGAGTGTGGCCCACACATGAATGCCCATATCTTTGGTTCGTAAAATCATGAGATTAGGGTATTATTGGACCACGATGGAGACAGTTATGTCGCCAATATGTCAAACACTTGCCATAATTGCCAAATCTTCGCAAACATACAAAGACGTGCCGCCATCATCATTATATACTTTGACATCACCATGGCCTTTCTCAACATAGGGAATCGACATTATTGGAAAGGTCAACCCATCCGGAAATTGGGCATTGTTTCATGCTAGTCGCCATCGATTACTTCACGAAGTGGGTAGAAGTGAAATCATACAAAGTTCTACAAGCAAAGCAGGTAGCAAAGTTCATTCAGAATGAAATCATTTGCAGATATGGGGTGCCGTATGAGCTCATTAGCGACCATAGCACTCACTTCCAGGCCGAAACTGCTAGTAATACTTGAAAAGTATAAAATCAAACACCACAAGTCGTCACCGTATCGACCTCAAACGAATGGTGCGGTGGAAGCCGCCAACAAGACAATCACTTTGTGATTCTCGGAAAATGACTGACAATTATCGCGAATGGCCGGAGAAGATACCGTTCGCACTATGGGGATACGGGACATCTATTCGCACACCACTGGAGCAACTCCGTTCTATCGACATATGGGATGGAAGCAGTCCGACCTATCGAATTAGAGGTACCTTCTTTAAGGATTCTCATAGAAAGTCGGGTCCTCGAAGCCGATCGGCTGCAAGCCGGTATGATTCCTTGGTCATGCTCGACGAGCGACGGTTAAATGCGTTGCACCATGTTCAACTCTATCAGAAAAGGATACAAAGAGCGTTTAACAAAAAGGTGAAACCTCGAGGAATAAAGGATGGGGATTTGGTCCTAAAGTCTGTGCGCGCTTTACTACCAATCGACCCGAGGGGAAAATTCAAGCCGAATTGGGCCGGTCCTTACAGTAAAGAAAATATTATCGGGAGGCGCTGTCGGATCGACGGATCTAGATAGAAATGACTTTGCGAATCCGACGAATTTGGATCAACTGAAGAAATACTATCCGTAGAACTCATTCTCAATGTCGTAAAATAAAATTTTGAATTGCAGTGCTCGTGAGCGAGTCTAGGCCGCGGCACTTTTGCTTCGTTGCTTTTTGTGCGTTATAAATCGATGATTGTAGCGCGTTTGTTTTGTGGAACTACGAGCTCGGTTTGATTCTGTGATAACGAGATACGTAGGCGACTCTTTAAAAGAGTACAACCGACCCTTCCTTGAATAAAATGAAATTTTATGCAGAAACTGGGAATTTTAATAGATAGTAAGTCTTATTAAAGATTGGGCGATGCCCATTACATCCTTCAAAAGAAAAAGAAAACAGCTAACAACAAATAATAAGTAGTAGTATTAAATAATAGATTGGAGTCGAAGGCTCCTACATCTTCTTTTTCCCTTTGCCTTTTGGGTCACGTGACCGAGGCTCCTGCAGAGGAGGGGTAGTTGCGTTCTGTCTAGCGCGCTTCTTAGGAGGAATCGTCATTTCCTCCCGAGGGCCCAGCCTATCTTTTACACTCAAGCGAGGACCAAGCCTCCCTTCTAAGGCTGAGCCCGAGTGTGCGTTTGAACCCAACCGTTTCCACACACACATGCGCCCGTGAGTCGGTCTTAGGAGTCTTCTCGGTCTTAGCTTCGAGTCCGGATGCGGACGAAAGATCGTTAACAAAGAAGTCGCGATCGCTTCGCTTTTGTCATAATATTTGATGTCGACAAGCTCATCCTTCCGACACAAGTCCTTACCCGATTCGGTCTTCTCTTTAAGCCATTTAGTATAAGACGGGGATACCCAGGTAGTCTGAGGGCGCGCAGATACGTACCAAAGACGCCTTTGGTGCCACCTCTTGAGCCAATCATCACATATAGAGCAATTCAGCTCTCTTGCTCGTCCCAGAACAGCCTCACACTTGGGAATTATTTGTCTGCGGCCCATCTAACGCAGGACGCGGTCAGGGTAAATGTGAATAGACCTCTCTAAACCCAGTAGTTGCAAACGTCTGGTCTTGTCATCTTCCGGAATGAACCAGCAAAGAGGGCGACCTTCCCCTTCTGTCAGTTTGTTTCGCCAATAGGCAAGGTCATTTTGATGCTCGTCTTCATACCGCTTGGCACGCATAGTCAGCATACGAGCGAGATACGAGCTGGGCTCACGCGGCGGGGCGAAGAGCCAAAATCTCTCGCAAAGCCACACCTGAAAAAAAGAGAAGGAAAAAACATGAAAAAGACGAAAAAAAAAAAAAAAAAAGAAAAAAGACGAAAAAAAAAGAAAAAAAGAAAAAAAAAACGTGACAAAAAAAAAAAAAAACAAAAAAAAAAAAAAAAAAAAAAAAAAAAAAGAAGGAAAAAACGGAATCGTGGCAGAATACAGCAAAATCGTGGCAGAATACAGCAAAATTGTGGCAGAATGCAGCAAAATCGTGGCAGAATGCAACAAAAACGTGACAAGAATCGTGGTAAAAGGAAAATCAATCAAGGATACGAAATCAGGAGAATAGACCTTGTTACCTGCAATAGACGGGAGCATCCCGACCAATCGGCACCAGGGTTCATTTTCTTAGCATCTAAACCCCGGAGGGTTTCAGCGAGAATAATCCAGGAAGGGTTATGTCCCGTCTCCATCTGAGACACAATAGACAAAAGCTTCGCTTGTCCTACACAAGTTGTCTTGTTCATCCTACCTTCGAAGACATAAAGGTGTAGCATGATCAATCCAAAGGTCATGCGGCAGTACGCTGGCAGTAAAGTACTGTTTCGCAAGATACAAAATTTCCGATGAATACCAAGAAGATTGACTTCGTCACCAGTAACTATCCCCTCAGATTCCGTCCTGGAAAGGCCAAGGCAGTCTAGATATGTTCCACGCCACCCCGAATGAAATTTTGGTATAGCCGGTATGGCCTCAGCATCCCATCCTCCCAGGGCAGAAAACTCTTCAGGTAGAGGGCAGATCTCCCCCTCAGGAAAAGCAAAGACATGGTTATAAGAATCTCAATAGCTAAGGCAGTGTTCCAACAAATACGAGTTGAAGGGGATCCGCGTAAGGGAAGTAATTGCGCCGGTTGAGCGGTCTTTAATTCTTGTCTCTCTGCGCCCGATGAAGTCTGTCTCCCACGCTCGCATAGCACTCGCTAGATTATTCATAATGATTTATGTTATTTGCACCGGTTTGGGGGAAAGCGAGAATAAATTTGGCAATCTGACTCTTCCTTATATATAGAAAGTATAAGGGAAGGAAGCATCTAGGATGACACCCCTAGGGTGCCGTTTTTTCTGAGCCGTGTGGGCCTTGGGTCGCGCGCCTCTTAGGCCCGCCCCAGTTCACACCAATCTTTGGCACGATGCATCGGGTTTTCGCACATCTATCGCGTTTTGGGGAGCGCCGGAACGGCCGATTTACATTTCTACCCTCGACAAGTCCATATTTGAATTAAAGCCCGTGCACACTTACGGTTTTATTTTCCTTTTTTGTTTTACGGTAGCGGGCTACGCCCACGTTGTTTACCGGTCATACAGAGTGTCTGAGTCGTATTTCATGCTCACCCATCAAGGTTCGATTAAAAAAAAAAAATTTCAAAAGTTCAAAATTCCGAAATTTCAAAAAAACTTTTTGCAAATTACGGATAGATGATCCAAGTAGTATAATCTTTTCGGGTCGATGGCCCAACATACCAAGTAAGGTCAAATTCAAAATTCGGGTCGATGACCCAATTTTTTCAAAATTTTCAAATTCAATTCTCGGGTCGATGACCCAGTATTTCAAATAATCCAATTTCAAGATCGATGATCCAAATGTGCTTATGTGATGATTATTGCTAGTACATTTTCTATGTTTCAAATATAGCAGGATATGCTTCAACTGGGGGCTCTAAAGTCTTCGACTTTAGAGCCATCGCAAACTGGGGGCTCTGAAGCCGTTGGCTTCAGAGACCATTATCAAGATGAGAAGGATGACATCCACTCAGAATTCAATTCAATACAAGAGTATGAAATGGAAGAATTCCGCAGCTGAAAGCAAATGATGAAAGCGGCGGCAACCTCCTCGGAAAGTCCCGTCCCATTTGGACACCTGCCAGCAGATGACAAATTTTGGGCAAGTGTCAACAGATGATGAATTTTGGACAAATGCCAGCAGATGATAAACTTTGGGCATGTGTCAGCAGTTGCCGAACTACGACGCGGGTTTGATTCCGTCAGAAACGGATACGTAGGCGCCTAAGGATAAGGCTCAATCCACCATATATGCAATTTTAGCGAGAGTCAATCCCCAACGAAGTTTCAGGTATGATCTCTTCTTATGGCTGGCGAGCTTATATACGCAAGTCTAATGGACTATAAACGACCCGAAGAATCCTCAGGTCGAGAGGGACCTGGGGTATACTTTGACTTTCACCTTGTCCAAGCCTCAGTCAAAGTGGGGGCTCTGTAGATACCCGTATCCGTCGATATTGGAATTTATAGAGAACCCGACAAACACCCGATGATGATAAGACACATGTATTTATTAGTTGTCATTGTCATTATTTGGGTTCGTTTTACGATGTAGAATGGGCATCGTCAATGAAGTATTTTATTAATTTAAATGATATTTAAATTAATGTTTTTTTTAAGTGAGTTCATTTTATTAATTTAAATGATATTTAAATTATGGTTTTTTTTTAGGTGAATTCAATTTATTTTATTTTATTTTGAATTTATTTTCCCAAGTTTATTTTATTGAAAATAAAATAAATAATTGATTTGAAAAATCATTTTATGAATATATTTGATTTGAAAAATCATTTATTTTAATGTGTTAATTGATTTGAAAAATCGATTTTTAAAGCGAAGAAAACTCGTTTTAGAAGCATGTTTTTGAGCTCGATTTTAGCTCGGTTTTTGGGCCCGTTTTCTTTACGAGTTGGCACGAATATCGAGTACACTAACCAACCTAGACCACTACCCATCCAACCCAGTTCGAACCCCCTATCCACGGCCCAAAATTCCATCCCAAATCATCCCCAAACAGCCCGCAATACACGAGCAGCCCCCCTGTTTTGGCAGCTCAATCCCGAGCCCAAAACCCGCTCCAAACACCACCAAAACCCGTACCCATTAACCCTAACCCATACCCTAGTATCCTACCCATATTACCCTAGCTTAATCACCAAGAAAACCCCTCTCAAACCCTCACAAAAGCTGCTGGACAGCAGCTATGCGTGAGCAGGCCCGACTGCCTCTCCCTCTCTTTTACCCTACTTTAACTCCTTATAAATACCACCCCTTCACCATAAATTGATTCCTCTAAGTTCTCCCCACATACTACCTTCACTCACAAGCTTTAAACTTCAGAAACAAACCCTAATTGCCTCTCAAAAACCCTCCACAAAACCGACATACAAACTGAAACTGTTTGTGTGTCTTCCTCGAAAAACAATTCGTTCCTCCCTCAAACCTCCATCAAAACTCGATTTTCTTGTTCCTAATTAACCACATAACATCCATATACACATTAGACAAAGATTTACGAGCCAAATTGCCCTTGAGAGTACACGAAATCCCTCGAAAAACAGTGTTATACACTCTGTTTTTCGTGATTTGTTCTTGTCTGTCCAGTTCTGTTTGTGCTCGTTTTTCGTGCCCAATAACTCAAAACGAGCAGGGGTTGCTTTAAGATCTTTGTTCTCCTCTCTTTCTAGTTTTCAAAACATCTTTTAAATCGAATTTGCGTCGTGAAACGAGGGAGAAATCATCGTTTGAAAGTTGCTGTCCAGATTTGTCAAAAAACGCGTGTTTGCTTTGTTTCTTCGTCGACGACGGCCTCTCGAGATAAAATCTACCATCGATTACGACCCAAGACGGTGTCAACGATACATGTAGATTGAGGGTGCATCAAATCCTCCTCTTTCTCCCTTTTTATTTCGTTTTTTATGCTTGTTCTTTTATAGTTTGTTTTATTCGTTTATCGTTTTTGTTTATCGATTGTTTAATTAACTATGAAACTAGTTTAGTCCGAGTATGAGTTAAAGTACCACCATGAACACCCGCGTTGACTTGAGATGGGAAAATAAACCGCTACTTCAGTCGGTCGTACACCCCCGTCTCATTTACATATCCTCGTGTTCAAGGTAGGGCATAAATAAAACGAATTTCTAACTTCGCTCTTCGCTTTTGACCCCTTTGTTATTTCGGCCAACTCGACACACCCTAGGATCCGTTGTATGTTAGTTTAACCTCTGATTGTTAACATATGACGTATTTAGACGACATTCGATCATTTTAATAACCTAATTAGACACGTTAGGTGGCATCGACATAGCTTTTAAAATCGATTAACAATTCTATAACCTAATTGAATACATCTTTCTTATCACTTGATTTCTCGCTAGCATAGGAGTGCGTGATTAGCACCTTCCTATTAACACTCGACGAGTAAGCATTAATCTTATGATATTGTGACCTAATTGGACCCTTTAGGCCGTGTAGAATACACACTCGCGCGTTTCTTCTCAATCGATCAACCTGTTTTATAACTTGTTTTCTAACTCGTTTTCTAATCCGTTTCGCAATCATTCGATCTAACCAATGAACATAACCTAGGAACTAGGATGGCCTTGTCTTGGCCGTGAGGGTGGTCGTGGTTTGGGCCGTGAGCTTGGCCGTCTTCTTTGTCTTTCTTGCTTCGTTTTTTTATACCTTTGGTTCCTCGTCGTTTCGTTGCTTGTAATTTGTAATTTGTTTATCGAGTTGTAATTTTCGAGCTTGTTTTACTTTTATTGAGTCAAAACCTCTTCAAAAAACCTTAGTCTTGTTTGGTTAGACGGTTGTTCCCCAATGCTTGTAGGAGCGTAGTAAACCGCATGTTGTTTAAAGCAACATGGCCCGGTTTATGCTAATGCATGCTTTGGTGCGTAGCCTTATGCCTAATTCGATGAGATTAAGTGAAAGCACGCATTACGAGGACTGACCTAAGTCCGTGTGTCATGTAGGCCGTGAGTCACCCCTTTGTGCACGGTTTTCTAGGCCGAATGGCCGTATGTTGCGTCGTGTGTATAGCGTTGTATTTAGATCGAGTTGTATCTTTAATTTATCATTGCGTCGGCATGAAATGCCTGGTTTGTAATAGGTAGATCCCAACGGCTCCCCCATTCCCCCTTAAGCCTTGCTTGCTTTGTTTTGTATATTGTTAGATCAATCAACCCACATGCTAAATTACAACTTTGACAAAGTTAGTTTAGTTGCATCTAAAACGACATAGAAATTGTTGTCACATGATAGGGTTAAAACAACGTTTGCATATCGTACATCGTAGTAGCTATGACCTTGTTTGAAATCCGACACTTGACTTAGTAGAGGCCGTTATCGACGGGCGGGGTTAGGTGTCCTTATGGGCTTCCTAACACGTACCCTCACCCCTTACTCAAGATCTATGGTTTGTGGATCCGTCTAAATACCATTGGATTACGAGAGTCATTCAATCGAGTGATATAGGGTACAAGTCTTTATCTTTAATCACTAGTAGTCGATTGGCTTTATGCTTTTCGATGAAAGGTGTAAAGTTGACTTGAACGGTTCCAAGTTCCCAAAAAACTTGGTGGCGACTCTAATATGTCTTAATTCGATTCGAAAGAACCTCGAGTCGATTATGCCTAGTGTGGATCCCGCGGACGCAGTTCCTGAGGGCCTTGTCCACACATACTAAGAATGATAACAACAGTAAGATTGACTATTAAATCTACTGAATTCATGATTAATACGGAAGGGTAAATAAATAGCATAAAACGATAAAATTGGCTTTGAACCTAACTAGCAATTTCTATACTATCAACGCAATAAAGATGAACTGAAATAAAACAGAAAGAATACCGAAATTGCAGAGGAATTGTAACGGAATGATTAGAAGTACGAACGAAAATCCGATGCAAACCAATATTCCAAACCCTAATTATTGTCTAAAGAACTGTATGTAAAACTAGATAATAATTCGATTCCTATTCTGATCTTCTAGGTTACGTTATATAGCAAACTAACGTAACTTTTATTTCCAAAACCTAAATACAATGGGCTTGCTTTTCCTCGATCTTTTAATTCTCGTCTGAAGTAGCGGTGTGGTCGATCGACTGCTGGGACCGGTCGATCGACTGGGATGCAGTGTACAGTAGCTTCTGGATCCCGTGAGTTGGTCGATCGACTAAGGGTATTGGTCGATCGACTGCTTTAGCTGGTACTTGACTTCTATAATCTCGTGGATTTGTCTTTTGAGCCTTTAAATGCGCACCAAGCTCGTTCCTTTGGTGAATACTTCACGTCAAATGCAATGCAGGATACTCGGGGACGGATTTAGCTCAATTTCCGTTGAATTCTTCACATTTCTGCAATAATGTACAAAAACATGAAAGTAGACGGAAATAGAGGAAATGGTAGCTTAAACTACACAAATGAGCTCTGAAATGCGTGTAAAATGAGGTATAAAACATCATATAAATGACACGCATCATGGCGCATCCACAGCGTTCAACCGAGTTTTATATATATATATATATATATATATATATATATATATATAGAGAGAGAGAGAGAGAGAGAGAGAGGTCGGATCCGGTTACGCCGTTAATTATGGCGAGGGGGCCGGCCTCACCAAATTTCTTGGGGACTCATTCAATTTGGGCTGGAAATTTGGGGTCATTCCTAACTTTTCATTTGACCTAAATATTTTCTCTATCTAAAATAAACAATCAAGAGCCCAAAATACTTACTCATCTCTCTCTAAAAATATAACAGACGACGCAGTGATTTCCGAAGAAGATTTTGAATCAACAACAATTGCAACGATTTCCTAGAAAACTGTTCATAGATTTTATCAAAACAACATACAACAGCGTCATTCAAGCAATTTCCGAAGCAGATTTTGATTAATTTCCAGGTAATTTCATAATTTTGATCAAATTTGAGCATATTCATATAATTATGTTAATTCACTCATAAATTGATGATATAAGGCTTGATTGATCTAATTTGAGCGATTTCCTAAATATAAGGTCCAAATTTTATCAAAATTGAGCGAATTCCTTAATATAAGGCTCGCGATTTTCTTAACCTCGCGATTTTGATCTGAACCTCGCGATTTCATACTCCTTAATACATCGTTTTTGATGATTTTGCAGATCTAAATTATTGTTTTCTATTTTACTTTTATTTTATGAATTGAGTCGATTTTGTGAATAGGTAACCTAATTGTGTGAATGTAAGAGTTGGTTGATTGAGTGTTAAACACGATATCGTGATGATGTTTATAATGCTGCTACTGATTTTGTTAGGATGTTACTAGCGAAAGTAGATATCCTGAACGATTTTTTGACTATTAGCATGTATGATGTGTATATGTTTATTTAGTTTTGAAATGTGAATCTAGGGCCTGATTTTGTGAAACTTAGACATGATTTTGTGAACCTTAGAATGTAAAATATGTATATGTTTCAAGTTTTTGCAAGGTTAATCATATGATACATATATATTTGTTTAGTTGTGAATCTAGGACCTAATTTTGTGAAAGTTAGGCATGATTTTGTGAAACCTGTAATATGTTTGTCTAGTTGCTTAATTGTGAATCTAGGAAATGATTTAGTGAACATGAGGCATGATTTTGTGAAACTTTTATCTTCTTAGGTGTTGATTCCAATGTCAACTACAACGCAGAGGGTAGTGTGACGGCTCCTGTGGGTTGTGGTGAGGGTGGTGAAATCTAATTTAAGGTTTTAACTCTTAACAAGGAGATGCATTAGAAGAAGACGAAGAAAACGAAGAAGAAGAGTATAGAGAATGATGTACATGTGAGGATGATGACGATGGAATAAGCAAAAGTTTTATCACATTTAGTTTGATTTTTTTGTTGGGTTTTGAACTTAAGCATTTGGTTACATGTTGGTTTTATCAGTTGATTTTGTTTAGCAAAGAAACTTAATTTTCAACATTATAATAGAATTTTTTGCTGTTACTTTTTGGCTCTTTTCCTTATTTGGTAAATCTCAGTCCTTATTTTGTGAATCTCAGACCTTGTTCAGTGAATCTTAGAGCTTGTTTTATGAAACTTGGTCATCATAAGTGGTTAAAATTACCATTTTTACTCTTTTCCTTATTTGGTAAATCTCAGACCTTATTTTGTGAATCTAAGACCTTATTCAGTGAATCCTAGGGCTTGTTTTGTGAAACTTGGTCATCATAAGTGGTTAACAAAGAAATAAACTCCAATCATACAATTAAGATAGAGAAATCGTCTTACATATGAGATCAACTCAAACAATATAAGGAGTACTTCGTAATACTCATCAAGAAATGTTGTAGTCGTGAACTTGTTACAATAAATGGGTAAAAAAAAAGCAATAAACTACAATCATACAATTGAGACCAAAGCCAACCAAAGCTTGATAACTTCACTCAGAACTACGAAAGTTCAGGACATCTGAACGAAGGCTGACAACAAGAATTTCAAAAATACAAGTGAACAAGGAAAGTACACTTGAAAGATATTTGAGTTCTACTCCACATATAAACTTTAGCAACACCATATTTGACAAATTCCGAACAATACATTTCCATAAACATATGTCTCACACATACAAAACCCACTCATTTAGATTACCAAATCGACCATAGTGGGAGGCTCCCACAGACAGTAATGATGAAGTTCAAGGAAACCATCAAGAATCAATAAGCAAGTCATTTAGAATACATCGACAACAATAGGATTATGAATAATAATCTAGATATAGGCATAACATTTGAATGTCAAACTTATACAACTTAAGCAACATAACATCTGGTATCCGCCATCGATAAGCCATAGACGTCACTTTCTCGGCTATTAAACACCTCAAGATCCATCTCAGAAAGATAACTTCTTTGCAGCACATAAAATAGAAGGATCAGTTGTTTGCAGCACATAAAATGTCGTTGGACACGCTTGTCAACTAAATTAGTCTTCTAAAATCACAAATATGGACCAACATCTTCATTGAATTGTCTTTATCCCACCAACACCTATACCACCAAAAACAAGTAACATTATACACTGATTTAGGAAATATTCACCCAACTTATAAATAAAAGGACTTGACACCAGTTTTAAGACAATGAATTGTACCTTTATATTATTTTTCTCCCATTTGAGAAGTTGCAATATTATAAAATATCTCGTTTTCGAATAATCAAAGCAGCGATTTCCAGAAAAATTGCTATTCGTGAATCTATAGGGACTTGTTTTGTGAATTTAGCTATAAAAAACGATCCTAATCGACTTCCACTTTTATAAAATCTAACTATTTGTTTTGTGAATCTAGGGACTTTATTCATATATCTAGGGAGTTGTTTTGTGAATTTAGGGACTTTATTTGTGAATCGAGTGACTTGTTTTGCCCAAATTCGAAGAGAATTTGGGCAAAGGTCATTAGCGAGTTCTCAATAAAAGGAAATAGTTGGTTGAGTGGCAAGTTTGCCGAAATTGAGCAGTGGATACCCACTTGTTTTGTGAAACTAGAAGGCAATATTGTGAAACTTAGTCATAAATGGTCAAAATCACCTATTTTGCTCATTTTCTTATTTTGTGAATCCTATAGCTTGTTTTGTGAAATTAGAAGGCAATATTGTGAAATTTTGTCATAAAATGGTCGAAATCACTTATTTTGCTCTTTTTCTTATTTTGTGAATCATAGACCCTTGTTTTGTGCATCCCAGGCCTTATATTGTGAAATTTGGTCATAAATGGTCAAAATCACCTATTTTTCTCCTTTTTTTATTTTGTGAATACTATACCTTATTTTGTGAATATTAGAGCTTGTTTTGTGAAACTAGAAGGTAATATTGTGAAATTTGGGCATAAAATGGTCGAAATCACCTATTTTGCTCTTTTTCATATTTTGTGAATCATAGACCCTTGTTTTGTGCATCCTAGGCCTTATATTGTGAAACTTGGTCATAAATGGTCAAAATCACCTATTTTGCTCCTTTTCTTATTTTGTGAATCTTATATCTTATACTTTATTTTGTGAATCTTAGAGCTTGTTTTGTGAAATTAGAAGGTAATATAGTGAAATTTTGTCATAAAATGGTCGAAATCGCCTATTTTGCTCTTTTTCTTATTTTGTGAATCATAGACCTTGTTTTGTGAATCCTAGACCTTATATTGTGAAACTTGGTCATAAATGGTCAAAATTGCCTATTTTCCTCTTTTTCTTATTTTGTGAATCTTATACCTTATTTTGTGAATCCTAGAGTTTGTTTTGTGAAACTAGAAGGCAATATTGTGAAATTTGGTCATAAAATGGTCGAAATCACCTATTTTGCTCCTTTTCTTATTTTGTGAATCATAAACCTTGTTTTGTGAATCCAAGGGCTTATATAGTGAAACTTGTTCATCAATGGTCGAAATCACCTATTTTGCTCTTTTTCTTATTTTGTGAATCATATTCCTTGTTTTGTGAATCCTGAAGCTTATATTGTGAAACTAGAAGGCATTGTGAAACGTGGTCATAAATGGTAGAAATCACCTATTTATATTGTACAGACTAGAAGTTTCCCAGATCATATTCACAAATTAAAATTATACAGACTAGATGTTTCCCAGATCATTGGAGCTATAAAGTACTCCCTTCATGACTCCATTGTGGGAAATAATCTGTATACTTCCCTTTAACATGAAGGATTATAACGATTTAATAAAGATGATCTAAGGTCATAAAATAAAATACATAAACAAAAGTAAAAGGATTTAGAATTAACCTCAGGTCCTAGCAAATATGGCCTAAGAACAATATCAAAATTGATATTCGCCTATTAGTTGCACCCAAGACGATCTGAGATATGCCCTTTGATTATGCTAGAAATCAATCTAAAATTTTCTGTAAAATTTAATTGTCTTTGTGTTCTTGTGATGAGAAAAGGAGGCAAGGTCAAGAAAAAGCATTAGGTTAGAAATAATTCTCTACCTTTCTTTTTATATAGACCGAAATTCGAAATCAATTAGGAAAGAAAATTACTTCCCTAATTTTCGGCCATCAGACCGAATTATGGAGCAAAATTCTCCTTATTTTGGTCTTTCCAAAAATATATAATATGTGTTGAATTGTCATCTAGTGAGGATCGAACCCATGACCTCTTGGTATGTGTACCCTCACTATTACCACTATGACACATTCAACTTATTGATATTAAATACAACTGATTATATTTAACTACGAATTAACAGATTAATTCGTCCAAACTAACCTTATATATATTTAATTTAAATATAACTTATTATATTTAATTTACGAATTGACAGTTAATTCGTCTCAACTTAATATTATTTAATTTTCATTAAATAATTATCTCATCAACACATTGACTAACTTTTTAGTCATTTTGGGCATCAATGTAATTATATTTCTATAACCACATTTCTCAAATACGTCCTATAGGTGTGACCTTTAGGGACCATTGATCACCGCCATCCGTATGATAAATAACGTCAAACTTTCTAGCAAGCCAACCGTTATTAGGTAAACGTTAATCAACTGATTAAATATACGAAGTATACCCTTGTGAACCTGTAAGAGAATTACAAATGTTATCACACTAATTTGTGGAGGACACAAGCTCCAACAAACTCCCACTTGTCCTCACAAGTGTATGTGCGATAACCGATTCTCATATCCTATAAAATTTCTCCCACTCAATGTAAAACAATTTGCAAATACGAATTCACAAAGGTCGTATTTTACAAGCGATCAATATCAAGAGTGGTTTTCCCGACTAGAGAGTAACTTAAGTGATAAACGAATCAACATTCGAGCATGGCCATGCATTTCAGTTACAACTCCTCGAGTGGCCCTAAGAAATAACTATACCTGATAAGGGATGGATATTTTCCTCAACTCGAATCCTGCAGATGTAAGCACAGTATGAAATGACCCAGCAAAAATCTACTTAGCCCCGATTCGGTAGACCGTGAGAAAGAAACCAAAGTCACCCAAAAACTGCCTTAATCTCAAGAGACAGTCGATAGTCAAAAGAATCGACTCTAGGTACACAATGGATGTCCTATCCACGACCTGACACCGAATGTTATAAAACATTTAGGACTCCATGACGTTGTCACAAAAAGTTGTCACAAAAAGTTGTCCTACGAGGTATCGTCATAATCTCGCATCTGTGATTGATCTGTCAACCGTTTGACTTATGGCTCGTTGAACCCACCATCAATCGACTGCACAATATAATAGCCGGAGTTATCAGCTCACATTGGCGATTACGGACCAAAACAAATATAATGTAATTCAGTTCACTTTGTGGCGTTCAATGTTGTCAGTACAATCCACATGAAAAACAAAATATTATATATAAAACGATGAAGTTATAAATAGTATATGAAAAAGATAATGTATCAAATACATAATCAAGTACTACAACTCCAGAACACGTTTAATTCCCATGGAAATAACGTGCCCTATATGCTTATCATAATTCAACGATTCAGTCGTAGAATCTGCTACAACACACTAAGAGTGAAGACGAACTGGACTGAGATCCGTTTGGAAGCTACCATCTGCGTAACCGGTTGCGCATAGCTTAGTATCTCCTCCATAAGTTAATACCCAATCCTTAGTCCTCCGTAGGTACCTGGATTCTTTTGGTACCGACTCGTCATACTCAATGCATGTGCCACGTCTGGATGTGTGCACATCATGGCATACATGATCGATCCTATTGTAGATGCATAAGGAATACGACTCATGTGTTCAACCCCTTCAGGCGTCGTGGGTGACTGAGACTTGCTCAACTGCATCCCAGACGTCGTTGGAAGGTTCCCCTTCTTGGAGTTGGTCATGCTGAACCTCTCAAGAACCTTATTCAAATAAGACTCCTGACTAAGTGATAACGTTCGTCGTGATCTATCTCGGTAGATACGGATTCCCAAAATACGCTGTGCCTCGCCTAGATCTTTCATCTGGAAATGGTTCTTCAACCATCCTTTAACCGAAGATAGGAGAGGAATGTCATTCCCAATCAAGAGTATGTCATCGACATACAATATCAAGAATACAATCTTGCTCCCACTCGACTTGATATATAAGCATGGTTCTTCGACTGATCGAGTGAAACCATACTCTTTTATCACTTGGTCGAAACGATGATTCCAACTCCGAGAGAAGCTTGCTTAAGTCCATAAATGGAACGCTTAAGCTTGCATACTTTCTTAGGATGTTTAGGATCTATGAAACCTTCGGGTTGCACCATGTACAACTCTTCCTCCAAATAACTGTTTAAGAAGGCGGTTTTACATCCATTTGCCAAATCTCATAATCATGAAATGCGGCAATCGCTAAGATTATCCGAATGGAACGTAGCATGACTACAGGTGCAAAAATCTCATCATAATGCAATCCTTGCACTTGAGTGAAACCTTTTGCCACAAGTCGTGCCTTATAGATATCTGGTTGCGCGTCTACAGAACGCTTTATTTTGTAAAGCCATTTGCACTGTAGAGGTTTTACCTTATTAGGTAAATCAACTAGATCTCATACGTTATTCTCATACATGGAGTCCATCTCGGATTGCATGGCTTCGAGCCATAGCTTTGAGTCGGAACAGGCCATAGCACCTTTATAGGTTGCGGGTTCATTACTTTCTAGAAGTAAAACGTCATTCTCCTCGACCATACCAATGTATCTGTCCGGAGGATGAGAGTCCCTACCCGACCTCCTAGGTTCCTCAGGAATATTAACCGTATCATCAGTTGGAGGTACAGCTTTCTCCATCTGTTCCTCGGTTGTTGGTTCTGGAATCTCCGACAGCTCGAAGGTTCTATTACTCGACTTGTTCTCGAGAAATTCTTTCTCTAAGAACGTCGCACTAGCCGCAACAAATACTCGATGTTCGGTAGGCGAATAGAAGTAATGACCAAATGTTCCTTTTGGATAACCTATAAAGTATGTCTTAACCGATCGCGGGCCACGCTTATCCTCGTGTCTCCACTTGACATAAGCCTCGCAGCCCCAAACCCGAATAAAGGACAAGTTAGGTACCGTTCCCTTCCACATTTCATATGGAGTTTTGTCGACAGCTTTAGACGGACTTCGGTTAAGTATAAGAGCAGCTGAAAAAAGAGCATAACCCCATAATGAATCAGGCACTACGGTGTGACTCATCATGGATCGAACCATATCAAGTAAGGTTCGATTTCTCCGTTCGTACACACCATTTAATTGAGGTGTTCAAGGTGGAGTTAACTGTAGAGCGATTCCACAGTCTTTCAGGTGTTGATCAAACTCATTTGAAAGATATTCGCCACCCCGATCTGAACGGAGTGCTTTAATCTTTCTACCCAGTTGGTTCTGTACCCTATTCTGGTATTCCTTGAATTTCTCAAAGGACTCACTTTTATGCTTCATTAAGTAGACATATCCGTATCTACTCAAATCGTCCGTGAAAATGATAAAATATCTATAGCCATCTCTAGCGGTAATTGACATAGGTCCACATACGTCCGTATGTATGAGTCCTAGTAGGTCACTAGCGCGCATTCCAACACCTTTGAAGGAAATTCGAGTCATCTTGCCAATGAGACATGATTCACACGTGCCATATGCAGAAAATCCGAATGAGGGAATAGTCCCATTATCGACGAGTTTCTTTACGCGTTTCTCATTTATGTGTCCCATTCGACAATGCCATAGATAGGTTTGATCTTTGTCACTAACCTTTAATTTCTTATTATTCATGTGTAATACTTCCGTGGTTTGATCTAAGATATAAATTCCATTCATGGAAACTGCTTTGCCATAAATCATTTCATTAAAAGAGAAAATACAACTATTATCCTTTATTGAAAATGTAAAACCGTCTTTAGCAAGTACGGAAACAGAAATAATGTTCTTAGATAAACTGGGTACATAGTAACAGTTATTTAAAGATAACTCAAAACCACTAGGGAGTTGGATTACATATGTTCCCTTCGAGGCAGCAGCTACTCGTGTTCCATTCCCGACTCGTAGGTCCACATCACCTTTTTCGAGAGGTATGATGTTCTTTAGGCCCTGCAAATGATCACACAGATAAGAACCACAACCAGTATCTAGTACCTAAGTTCCGAAACTTGAATGGTTAATCTCAATCATATGAATATAAGATGACATACCAACAGGAACGACGCGGCCTGCCTTGATGTCCTCACGGTAGACGGGACAATTACTCCTCCAATGTCCAGTCTTGTGACAATGGTGGCACTCTATGTCACCGCCCTTGCTCTTTGTCTTACCCTGTGAGCCACTAGTCTCACCAGGCGCACTCTTACCGTTTCCTGGCTTTTTAAACTTTGGCTTACCTACAGCTAGGTCGCCATGAGCCTTGCCCTTACCTTTACCTTTGTTGTAAATTGTAAGAACATCCTGCTTCATGCTCCCACTCAATTTCATATCCTTCTCGGTCTGTACGAGAAGGGAGTGTAGCTCATGAGGACTCCTTTTCAAGTCATTCATATAGTAGTTCGCCCTGAAAAGGGCAAAACCATCGTGAAGAGAATGAAGCATTCTGTAATACCCCGTATTTTATATAATCAATTAAACAGATATTATTATATATTAATTATTATTATACATTTTATTTTACTAATTATATTGGGTTAATTGTTTAGTCGATAATTACGTTAGGTTATTTTACTTGACTCGAGTCGTATCGATCTAAGTTAATTAAGACGGGTTTATATAGAATTCGATATGTGAGCTAACCCATTTGAGTTGGCCCAATAACTGTTCAGCCCATTTAACCCTAAACCCTAACCCTAATAGTGTACCCTAACCCTAATAGTACCTACCCAACCCGCCTCCCTCACTACACACTCCCTCAACCCGCCTCCCTCCTTTCATCAGCTCCAACTTCTATCTTCACGCATAAAGAGAGAGAGAGAGAGAGAGCTTGGTTGTTGACGACGCAGCAGGGAAGATCTAGGGGACTTTGTCGACGGCCGTGGGTGGCCCTGGTGGCTGTTGTGGTGGCGGAAAGGTAAGCATTCAACCCCCTCCTCTGTTTTTCGCATTGATGTCGGGTTGTTGGGGGTTGTTTCGTGTCTTATAGAGGTGAGGCTGGTGGTTGTTGACGGGGTAAGGGAAATGGGTGATAAGTGATGAGTGTAGGGGTGGTGGTTAGGGTGGTTTTAGGTGGGGATAGTGGTTGTGAAAGGCGGCATTGACAGGGGGTAGCAAACGGGTTTAAGCAGGGGATTTTCAGACGGGTTTAGATGGGTATGTTTGGGGTGGCGCCACCGTGGACTTGGGGGAGGTCGAAACGGTGGTGCCACTGTGTCTGGGTGCGTGGTTTGGCGGCGAGCATGACGGTGGTGGTTTGGCAGGGGTTAGGAAATGGTTGCGGTGGTTGTAGGGTGAGTATTAGACGTGTTTGGTGAAGCGTGGTGGTGAACCAGGCCAAATGGCGGCGCTATTTTGACTCGCCGGCGGGAGTCTACCCCAGTGGGGGTGGTCGTTGGTGGCTGGGTCAGTGTGGGGGATTGGGCTGGTGGCTGACACGGCCTCGTGGTGGCGCGTGGGTGCGTGTGAGCGCGTGGGAAGGGGGCGGTGTTGATGACGGGTTGCTTTAGTGTTGAAACGGGTTTTTGTCATTGTTTAATCATTAGAATTCGTTAAGTTATCGTATTCTTAATTAATTAATTAATTCCCGAGTCTTTTTAAATAATTAAAGACGGGTTTTGAGTCGGGTTTGTTAAAATGAAAAAGCTACTATATCGGGAAAGTTTCCATTCTAAGAAATTCTACTTTAGTAACTTTCTATTTTGAGAAGTTGGGGCATATACTAATCGGGTTATTTTAGTTATCAGTTGGGCATGAGTTTGGTGTCGGGATTGTATTTCGGGAAAACTGCTATTTTTAGGAACTCTCTATATTGGGTAACCTATCTATTTTTAATAGCTTCTACTTTGGGAGATTTCTATATTTAGTAATTAGTAATTATAAATATTATAATTGTTTTAGGTGACGGATTCGTGAAGGATCGATAATCAAATTCATTGCTTTATTTTCGGGACTGCTTAAACTGCTTAATTGGAATTGCTGGCACTTTGAGGTAGGGAAATACACTTGACTCATTATCGTTGTTGTTGAATTGTGTTGACTTAATTCATGGTTGTTGATTTACGTTATGATTCATATATGGGAAGGTGATTAACTGATTTGATCGTATTGAGTATAATGTCACAACATCGGGTAACCGGCATGATTTCATGATTTATCAGTTCAGTGATTTATATATATTGTGGTGCATTAATTTCTTTTGAGCATTCATATGCATTGGAGATGGAGGATGTGGTGGTGATGTGGTGTGGTGATGATGATGTTGTGATAAGGCCCAGGCGGGTTCTGCAGGACTTGCCCTGGTGTCCTCAACAAGGAGTGGCGATCGGCTACGGTCGATATATATAGTCTACCGGGGATCGGTATGGCTGGGTTGTCCGGGTTATGAGATATGAGATATGAGTTGAGATGGAGATGGAGGTGACGGAGGAGCATGCATATCATATTTTATTGTTTCATTATTTTCCCTACTCAACCTCGTGGTTGACCCTGTGTATTCGTGAACACCTGTGACGATCCAAATATTGGGGAGCAGACTTGACAGGTTTAAGAGATAGGATGGGAGCTTGATGGGCGTGAGACACTGGATCAGAAGACTTAGTAGCTAGATCATCATTTAGAAGACTTTCACTTTTATTTTATGTTAGTTCTTTGTTGTTTTGATGTAAAAGAAGTTTTGTAATAATTAAGTTAAAGTAATTATATAATTTGCCTTGGAGTTTAATTTGTTATTCACTACCTCGGGAAACCGAGATGGTAACAGTCCGGTTTATTAGGGAATGTCTTGCTAAAGGCTCCTTCATAAATTGGGGTGTTACAAAGTGGTATCAGAGCGAACGATCCTCAGGCCTAAACCAATGAGCCCAATGAACCTAGGATGTGTCGAATTAAAATGAACCCCGGGATAGAACTGTTAGGAGCACACTAAGGTAAGGTATGAGTTAGGGGCCCCCTCACACCGAACCAGCGGCCCTCTCAGTTTGACCCGGAAACCCTGAGTGCATATGAGAGAAAGGGTAGAAAAGTTGCTTGAGGTTGCGCATGAAATTCAAATATCGTTGCCTAAATATTAACTGATTGATATATTGATTATTGCATAATCGAGTTGATGTATACCTTGAGACCCATGTATTCTAACCATTTTGCAGGACAACGCTACGGTAAGTATTTTGTATGAATGATGACGTGATCATATGATGTTGTGGAAATGAGAAATAAATTTTCGAGTTCAGGTTAATAATCAATGAAGTGTTGTGGTAGTCGTGAGCATGAAAATAATTGCGAGTCGATGATAGTTACCTAGGTGGATGTTGAACGATGTGCTGATAGTACTATTATGTCTAGTAATATGCGGTTATGTGATCCCAAAGCCATGCTAGTATAGTCTTGTGATAGTAATTAGAAACACTATTGAATTGCATGTTTATAGTCATGGCAATGGTGATTTAGATGTACGGAGTAGATCAAGATGCGAAGGGATTCTATGGGATAGATGTTTACGGAAGTACAGTGTGAGATTTAAGTTAGGATGAGTTAGTATCGATAGTATGGTTGTAAGAGTTTGAAACATAGAAAATGAACGACTTAGTGCTGAAACTCGTTTTGTTTGATTTTACCCTTTAATTGACCTTACTGCCATTTTTTTCTGTTTATTGCCTATGGATGAAAATTTTATGAGAGATAGCCTTGGGAGTTAGTGTTCATTTGGCGTTGGTTTCATGCTTATAGGATATACGGATTAGGAGTAATAAATATTTTAGTGGGCTGTGGTCAGGAAGTTTCTGTGCAGTGATGTTTGACCAACGATTTTGTAAAAATCCTCATTTAAATTGTATTAATAATTTTCGCATAATTCCAACTCCATCGATCATAAAATTTGGATATGTTTTCAAATTGATAAGCCACGAAAAATCTTGATGTCTCTATATTAAATAATAAGTTTTGCAAACTGACCCAAGTTTTGGACCAATTGCTATCACATGTTTGTTTGGACCAACTGAGTTGTAAAATCCTTTAAAAATGGAATTCTTGTACTTTAGACCTAATTCTTTTTCCCCTGTGTTTTTAACTCTCCGTATTTTATAAAAATAATATGAATCAAGTTGTAATCGAAAGGTTATTTATTCGTGATCTTTGAAAGTTACAACGTGAATCATGACTTGTAAAATGTGTGTTCTAGGTTGAGTTTTCATACAGTTGTTTGATTAATTCATGAGCTTTAGTAATGTGAATTTATAATGTCCTTATATAATGATAGTAGCACGCATGTTCGGTAGTTGTGTATCTTAACAAGTGATAAAATTAAAGTCTAGTTGATAACATTGTTGGCATGATAGTATGAGTGAAATTGGATAGCTTAATTTGATTTTTAATCGAGGGTGAAATGTTTATACGAGTCCAGTTGTTTGCATACTTTATATACATTTGGCACGTTGTAATGTCTCTGGTGTGTGCATCATATTTGCATAGTGGTCGGATATATATAAATATAAAACTATGTTGTCATATCTTGGTAAGTTGATGGCGTTAAAAGTTAATTGATTGTTCTAATATACACGCATGAATAATTATAATAATTATGTCTAAATGTTTACACATGGATGGTAGTAATGAGTATGTCTAAATGTTCACACATGTAGGATGCATCTGAGTTCTAATGTCTTTCATATGAGTTGTGTGCCCATAGTTATATTTATTACCTTCTTCATCGCATTAAATTATTTCACTTGGACCTACACCTATGACATGATAATAAACAGTGTTGTTATTCCTTATTGAATATGTTCGTTATTACAATGTCATAAGATGCTAAAGTGATTCTTGCAGTTGTATGGGTGTGATATAAAGGAAATTGTTTGATATAACACGACAATTGGCATATCTATATTCTCGAGTCGTTACTATCAATTATATTATAATAAAGATTGTTATGATAACTATATTGACAATTATAATAGGATAACCCTTTGATGATTCACATGATATGCATTGGTTTAAATGATAGTCGTTATAGTTACGTCTAATTAAGCCTACGAGTTGCCTAATTATTCAAACCGTACAAATCAGAGAAGCTGTTCAAGTTGTTAATCTTTTATCATAGCTAGTGTTCTACAAAGTATATGATGGCAAATGTATATGTCTAAGTTATTTATAAGATATCTTTTGTTTTGCTGAAAATGAGTATACTAAGTTGCTAGACACAATTGAAAGATATGATTGCTAACATGTGAAACATATGTGGGATATGAAAGTGATGTTGTTGTTGTCATAGATCATATGTAGTTACTTTTATTGGGAAATATGTTTTCAGAATTGATATCGTGCAAACAATTTTTATAATTTAAAATATAAATTATGAGTATGTTGTTGATTGCTTAAATTCATCGACCCAATTCGTGACCTAAACCAGTGAGTGAGTAAATGGTTGTACGGACATGTCAATAAGATCCTGTGAGTGTGATGGATGGTAGTGGTAGATCTATTTTCTGTGATATGTTTGCAATGTGAGAAGTTCTTAAATTGTTTTGTTGATTTTACTCTCGCTCGTTCATAGTCTATAATTGATCATCAAATTTGTTTAGTGGTGAAACCGTGTAAACCTTGGTTCCTTTCTTGTTGTTCTTTAGTTTGATGTTGTGTTTTAAGTTAAGCATGAGCTAGTAATAAATGTTACTTGTTGACAATCAGTTAATTCCTTAATAAAACCTTGTTTCGACCTTAAGGTGAATGCGCAATCTCTTATCATGTGTTCTTTCCTGTCACATGTGGTTGATAATGATTTTGTTGCATAGGTATATGAAAATTGAAAAGAGGTTACGAGGACGTAACCATGTTTCTAGTCGGGTAGGATTGTAAAATCTTAAGGTTTATGTTGCACTTGTTTGTAGATCATAGTTTTGATCAAGTTGATATTTCGTTGTGGGGTACCTATGCAAATGAGTTATATATGTTTTGTTCCTACTTCTGTTAGTTGGTTGATGTGTAAAATGAGAGTGTAGTTAAACTACGGGTATTGAGTTATGAATTGTGGGGCCTCTGTGCTGAGTTACGTTACGGTCCAGTGAGACCATGGTTATTGAGTTAATTGAGTTTGATGTCGGAATTTAGATGGAAGATGACGGTGTTCTCAGGTGAATATTTAGTTGTTATACATTAGTGTTCTCGGGTAATTAGTAGTTGTAGTTAGTTGGGTTAAGTATAGATTTGCTAAAACTTCGGGACGAAGTTTATTTTTAGAAGGGCAGAATGTAACATTCCGTGTCTGTTATGTTTAATTGATGTGTCAAAAGTGTGTGTTAACCGTGTTAGAAATGTGTGACGTCCGTATGTACGATATACAATACCCTTCTGATGTTTGAGTACGGGAGCGAACTTCGGGACGAAGTTCATTTTAAGGGGGGAAGACTGTAATACCCCGTATTTTATATAATCAATTAAACGGATATTATTATATATTAATTATTATTATACATTTTATTTTACTAATTATATTGGGTTAATTGTTTAGTCGATAATTACGTTAGGTTATTTTACTTGACTCGAGTCGTATCGATCTAAGTTAATTAAGACGGGTTTATATAGAATTCGATATGTGAGCTAACCCATTTGAGTTGGCCCAATAACTGTTCAGCCCATTTAACCCTAAACCCTAACCCTAATAGTGTACCCTAACCCTAATAGTACCTACCCAACCCGCCTCCCTCATTTCATCAGCTCCAACTTCTATCTTCACGCATAAAGAGAGCGAGAGTGAGCTTGGTTGTTGACGGCGCAGCAGGGAAGATCTAGGGGACTTTGTCGATGGCCGTGGGTGGCCCTGCTGGCTGTTGTGGTGGCGGAAAGGTAAGCATTCAACCCCCTCCTCTGTTTTTCGCATTGATGTCGGGTTGTTGGGGGTTGTTTCGTGTCTTATAGAGGTGAGGCTGGTGGTTGTTGAAGGGGTAAGGGAAATGGGTGATAAGTGACGAGTGTAGGGGTGGTGGTTAGGGTGGTTTTAGGTGGGGATAGTGGTTGTGAAAGGCGGCATTGACAGGGGGTAGCAAACGGGTTTAAGCAGGGGATTTTCAGACGGGTTTAGATGGGTATGTTTGGGGTGGCGCCACCGTGGACTTGGGGGAGGTCGAAACGGTGGTGCCACTGTGTCTGGGTGCGTGGTTTGGCGGCGAGCATGACGGTGGTGGTTTGGCAGGGGTTAGGAAATGGTTGCGGTGGTTGTAGGGTGAGTATTAGAGGTGTTTGGTGAGGCGTGGTGGTGAACCAGGCCAAATGGCGGCGCTGGTTTGACTCGCCGGCGGGAGTCGACCCAAGTGGGGGTGGTCGTTGGTGGCTGGGTCAGTGTGGGGGATTGGGCTGGTGGCTGACACGGCCTCGTGGTGGCGCGTGGGTGCGTGTGAGCGCGTGGGAAGGGGGCGGTGTTGATGATGGGTTGCTTTAGTGTTGAAACGGGTTTTTGTCATTGTTTAATCATTAGAATTCGTTAAGTTATCGTATTCTTAATTAATTAATTAATTCCCGAGTCTTTTTAAATAATTAAAGACTGGTTTTGAGTCGGGTTTGTTAAAATGAAAAAGCTACTATATCGGGAAAGTTTCCATTCTAAGAAATTCTACTTTAGTAACTTTCTATTTTGGGAAGTTGGGGCATATACTAATCGGGTTATTTTAGTTATCAGTTGGGCATGAGTTTGGTGTCGGGATTGTATTTCGGGAAAACTGCTATTTTTAGGAACTCTCTATATTGGGTAACCTATCTATTTTTAGTAGCTTCTACTTTGGGAGATTTCTATATTTAGTAATTAGTAATTATAAATATTATAATTGTTTTAGGTGACGGATTCGTGAAGGATCGATAATCAAATTCATTGCTTTATTTTCGGGACTGCTTAAACTGCTTAATTGGAATTGCTGGCACTTTGAGGTAGGGAAATACACTTGACTCATTATCGTTGTTGTTGAATTGTGTTTACTTGATTCATGGTTGTTGATTTACGTTATGATTCATATATCGGAAGGTGATTAACTGATTTGATCGTATTGAGTATAATGTCACAACATCGGGTAACCGGCATGATTTCATGATTTATCAGTTCAGTGATTTATATATATTGTGGTGCATTAATTTCTTTTGAGCATTCATATGCATTGGAGATGGAGGATGTGGTGGTGATGTGGTGTGGTGATGATGATGTTGTGATAAGGCCCGGGCGGGTTCTCAGACTTGCCCTGGTGTCCTCAACGCGAAATGGGCGGATCGGCTACGGTCGATATATATAGTCTACCGGGGATCGGTATGGCTGGGTTGTCCGGGTTATGAGATATGAGATATGAATTGAGATGGAGATGGAGGTGACGGAGGAGCATGCATATCATATTTTATTGTTTCATTGTTTTCCCTACTCAACCTCGTGGTTGACCCTGTGTATTCGTGAACACCTGTGACGATCCAAATATTGGGGAGCAGACTTGACAGGTTTAAGAGATAGGATGGGAGCTTGATGGGCGTGAGACACTGGATCAGAAGACTTAGTAGCTAGATCATCATTTAGAAGACTTTCACTTTTATTTTATGTTAGTTCTTTGTTGTTTTGATGTAAAAGAGGTTTTGTAATAATTAAGTTAAAGTAATTATATAATTTGCCTTGGAGTTTAATTTGTTATTCACTACCTCGGGAAACCGAGATGGTAACAGTCCGGTTTATTAGGGAATGTCTTGCTAAAGGCTCCTTCATAAATTGGGGTGTTACAAAGTGGTATCAGAGCGAACGATCCTCAGGCCTAAACCAATGAGCCCAATGAACCTAGGATGTGTCGAATTAAAATGAACCCCGGGATAGAACTGTTAGGAGCACACTAAGGTAAGCTATGAGTTAGGGGCCCCCTCACACCGAACCAGCGGCCCTCTCAGTTTGACCCGGAAACCCTGAGTGCATAAATTGGGGTGTTACAAAGTGGTATCAGAGCGAACGATCCTCAGGCCTAAATAGTATATGAAAAAGATAATGTATCAAATCCATAATCAAGTACTACAACTCCGGAACACGTTTAATTCCCATGGAAATAACGTGCCCTATATGCTTATCATAATTCAACGATTCAGTCATAGAATCTGCTACAACACACTAAGAGTGAAGACGAACTGGACTGAGATCCGTTTGGAAGCTACCATCTGCGTAACCGGTTGCGCATAGCTTAGTATCTCCTCCATAAGTTAATACCCAATCCTTAGTCCTCCGTAGGTACCTGGATTCTTTTGGTACCGACTCGTCATACTCAATGCATGTGCCACGTCTGGATGTGTGCACATCATGGCATACATGATCGATCCTATTGTAGATGCATAAGGAATACGACTCATGTGTTCAACCCCTTCAGGCGTCGTGGGTGACTGAGACTTGCTCAACTGCATCCCAGACGTCGTTGGAAGGTTCCCCTTCTTGGAGTTGGTCATGCTGAACCTCTCAAGAACCTTATTCAAATAAGACTCCTGACTAAGTGATAACGTTCGTCGTGATCTATCTCGGTAGATACGGATTCCCAAAATACGCTGTGCCTCGCCTAGATCTTTCATCTGGAAATGGTTCTTCAACCATCCTTTAACCGAAGATAGGAGAGGAATGTCATTCCCAATCAAGAGTATGTCATCGACATACAATATCAAGAATACAATCTTGCTCCCACTCGACTTGATATATAAGCATGGTTCTTCGACTGATCGAGTGAAACCATACTCTTTTATCACTTGGTCGAAACGATGATTCCAACTCCGAGAAGCTTGCTTAAGTCCATAAATGGAACGCTTAAGCTTGCATACTTTCTTAGGATTTTTAGGATCTATGAAACCTTCGGGTTGCACCATGTACAACTCTTCCTCCAAATAACTGTTTAAGAAGGCGGTTTTACATCCATTTGCCAAATCTCATAATCATGAAATGCGGCAATCGCTAAGATTATCCGAATGGAACGTAGCATGACTACAGGTGCAAAAATCTCATCATAATGCAATCCTTGCACTTGAGTGAAACCTTTTGCCACAAGTCGTGCCTTATAGATATCTGGTTGCGCGTCTACAGAACGCTTTATTTTGTAAAGCCATTTGCACTGTAGAGGTTTTACCTTATTAGGTAAATCAACTAGATCCCATACGTTATTCTCATACATGGAGTCCATCTCGGATTGCATGGCTTCGAGCCATAGCTTTGAGTCGGAACAGGCCATAGCACCTTTATAGGTTGCGGGTTCATTACTTTCTAGAAGTAAAACGTCATTCTCCTCGACCATACCAATGTATCTGTCCGGAGGATGAGAGTCCCTACCCGACCTCCTAGGTTCCTCAGGAATATTAACCGTATCATCAGTTGGAGGTACAGCTTCCTCCATCTGTTCCTCGGTTGTTGGTTCTGGAATCTCCGACAGCTCGAAGGTTCTATTACTCGACTTGTTCTCGAGAAATTCTTTCTCTAAGAACGTCGCACTAGCCGCAACAAATACTCGATGTTCGGTAGGCGAATAGAAGTAATGACCAAATGTTCCTTTTGGATAACCTATAAAATATGTCTTAACCGATCGCGGGCCGAGCTTATCCTCGTGTCTCCACTTGACATAAGCCTCGCAGCCCCAAACCCGAATAAAGGACAAGTTAGGTACCGTTCCCTTCCACATTTCATATGGAGTCTTGTCGACAGCTTTAGACGGACTTCGGTTAAGTATAAGAGCAGCTGACAAAAGAGCATAACCCCATAATGAATCAGGCACTACGGTGTGACTCATCATGGATCGAACCATATCAAGTAAGGTTCGATTTCTCCGTTCGTACACACCATTTAATTGAGGTGTTCCAGGTGGAGTTAATCAGAGAGCGATTCCACAGTCTTTCAGGTGTTGATCAAACTCATTTGAAAGATATTCGCCACCCCGATCTGAACGGAGTGCTTTAATCTTTCTACCCAGTTGGTTCTGTACCCTATTCCGGTATTCCTTGAATTTCTCAAAGGACTCACTTTTATGCTTCATTAAGTAGACATATCCGTATCTACTCAAATCGTCCGTGAAAATGATAAAATATCTATAGCCATCTCTAGCGGTAATTGACATAGGTCCACATACGTCCGTATGTATGAGTCCTAGTAGGTCACTAGCGCGCATTCCAACACCTTTGAAGGAAATTCGAGTCATCTTGCCAATGAGACATGATTCACACGTGCCATATGCAGAAAATCCGAATGAGGGAATAGTCCCATTATCGACGAGTTTCTTTACGCGTTTCTCATTTATGTGTCCCATTCGACAATGCCATAGATAGGTTTGATCTTTGTCACTAACCTTTAATTTCTTATTATTCATGTGTAATACTTCCGTGGTTTGATCTAAGATATAAATTCCATTCATGGAAACTGCTTTGCCATAAATCATTTCATTAAAAGAGAAAATACAACTATTATCCTTTATTGAAAATGTAAAACCGTCTTTAGCAAGTACGGAAACAGAAATAATGTTCTTAGATAAACTGGGTACATAGTAACAGTTATTTAAAGATAACTCAAAACTACTAGGGAGTTGGATTACATATGTTCCCTTCGAGGCAGCAGCTACTCGTGCTCCATTCCCGACTCGTAGGTCCACATCACCTTTTTCGAGAGGTATGATGTTCTTTAGGCCCTGCAAATGATCACACAGATAAGAACCACAACCAGTATCTAGTACCCAAGTTTCGAAACTTGCATGGTTAATCTCAATCATATGAATATAAGATGACATACCAACAGGAACGACGCGGCCTGCCTTGATATCCTCACGGTAGATGGGTCAATTACTCCTCCAATGTCCAGTCTTGTGACAATGGTGGCACTCTATGTCACCGCCCTTGCTCTTTGTCTTACCCTGTGAGCCACTAGTCTCACCAAGCGCACTCTTACCGTTTCCTGGCTTTTTAAACTTTGGCTTACCTATAGCTAGGTCGCCATGAGCCTTGCCCTTACCTTTACCTTTGTTGTAAATTGTGAGAACATCCTACTTCATGCTCCCACTCAATTTCATATCCTTCTCGGTCTGTACGAGAAGGGAGTGTAGCTCATGAGGACTCCTTTTCAAGTCATTCATATAGTAGTTCGCCCTGAAAAGGGCAAAACCATCGTGAAGAGAATGAAGCATTCTGTAATACCCCGTATTTTATATAATCAATTAAACGGATATTATTATATATTAATTATTATTATACATTTTATTTTACTAATTATATTGGGTTAATTGTTTAGTCGATAATTACGTTAGGTTATTTTACTTGACTCGAGTCGTATCGATCTAAGTTAATTAAGACGGGTTTATATAGAATTCGATATGTGAGCTAACCCATTTGAGTTGGCCCAATAACTGTTCAGCCCATTTAACCCTAAACCCTAACCCTAATAGTGTACCCTAACCCTAATAGTACCTACCCAACCCGCCTCCCTCACTACACACTCCCTCAACCCGCCTCCCTCCTTTCATCAGCTCCAACTTCTATCTTCACGCATAAAGAGAGAGAGAGAGAGAGAGAGATCTTGGTTGTTGACGGCGCAGCAGGGAAGATATAGGGGACTTTGTCGACGGCCGTGGGTGGCCCTGGTGGCTGTTGTGGTGGCGGAAAGGTAAGCATTCAACCCCCTCCTCTGTTTTTCGCATTGATGTCGGGTTGTTGGGGGTTGTTTCGTGTCTTATAGAGGTGAGGTTGGTGGTTGTTGACGGGGTAAGGGAAATGGGTGATAAGTGACGAGTGTAGGGGTGGTGGTTAGGGTGGTTTTAGGTGGGGATAGTGGTTGTGAAAGGCGGCATTGACAGGGGGTAGCAAACGGGTTTAAGCAGGGGATTTTCAGACGGGTTTAGATGGGTATGTTTGGGGTGGCGCCACCGTGGACTTGGGGGAGGTCGAAACGGTGGTGCCACTGTGTCTGGGTGCGTGGTTTGGCGGCGAGCATGACGGTGGTGGTTTGGCAGGGGTTAGGAAATGGTTGCGGTGGTTGTAGGGTGAGTATTAGAGGTGTTTGGTGAGGCGTGGTGGTGAACCAGGCCAAATGGCGGCGCTGGTTTGACTCGCCGGCGGGAGTCGACCCCAGTGGGGGTGGTCGTTGGTGGCTGGGTCAGTGTAGGGGATTGGGCTGGTGGCTGACACGGCCTCGTGGTGGCGCGTGGGTGCGTGTGAGCGCGTGGGAAAGGGGCGGTGTTGATGACGGGTTGCTTTAGTGTTGAAACGGGTTTTTGTCATTGTTTAATCATTAGAATTCGTTAAGTTATCGTATTCTTAATTAATTAATTAATTCCCGAGTCTTTTTAAATAATTAAAGACGGGTTTTGAGTCGGGTTTGTTAAAATGAAAAAGCTACTATATCGGGAAAGTTTCCATTCTAAGAAATTCTAATTTAGTAACTTTCTATTTTGGGAAGTTGGGGCATATACTAATCGGGTTATTTTAGTTATCAGTTGGGCATGAGTTTGGTGTCGGGATTGTATTTCGGGAAAACTGCTATTTTTAGGAACTCTCTATATTGGGTAACCTATCTATTTTTAGTAGCTTCTACTTTGGGAGATTTCTATATTTAGTAATTAGTAATTATAAATATTATAATTTTTTTAGGTGACGGATTCGTGAAGGATCGATAATTAAATTCATTGCTTTATTTTCGGGACTGCTTAAACTGCTTAATTGGAATTGCTGGCACTTTGAGGTAGGGAAATACACTTGACTCATTATCGTTGTTGTTGAATTGTGTTGACTTGATTCATGGTTGTTGATTTACGTTATGATTCATATATGGGAAGGTGATTAACTGATTTGATCGTATTGAGTATAATGTCACAACATCGGGTAACCGGCATGATTTCATGATTTATCAGTTAAGTGATTTATATATATTGTGGTGCATTAATTTCTTTTGAGCATTCATATGCATTGGAGATGGAGGATCTGGTGGTGATGTGGTGTGGTGGTGATGATGTTGTGATAAGGCCCAGGCGGGTTCTGCAGGACTTGCCCTGGTGTCCTCAGCTGCGAGCTGGTAGATCGGCTACGGTCGATATATATAGTCTACCGGGGATCGGTATGGCTGGGTTGTCCGGGTTATGAGATATGAGATATGAGTTGAGATGGAGATGGAGGTGACGGAGGAGCATGCATATCATATTTTATTGTTTCATTGTTTTCCCTACTCAACCTCGTGGTTGACCCTGTGTATTCGTGAACACCTGTGACGATCCAAATATTGGGGAGCAGACTTGACAGGTTTAAGAGATAGGATGGGAGCTTGATGGGCGTGAGACACTGGATCAGAAGACTTAGTAGCTAGATCATCATTTAGAAGACTTTCACTTTTATTTTATGTTAGTTCTTTGTTGTTTTGATGTAAAAGAGATTTTGTAATAATTAAGTTAAAGTAATTATATAATTTGCCTTGGAGTTTAATTTGTTATTCACTACCTCGGGAAACCGAGATGGTAACAGTCCGGTTTATTAGGGAATGTCTTGCTAAAGGCTCCTTCATAAATTGGGGTGTTACACATTCGGTCAATGACAATGCTCTCACTGATTTTACAATTCAGTGCCTCCAGTTTCTCGACATTCTCAATCATGTGAAGAATGTGTGGGCTAACCGGTTGGCCCTTCTGGAGTTTCGCATCAAAGAAGCGACAGGTATGCTCATATGTAACGATTCTCGGTGCCTTTAAGAACTCGTTGGTGAGCGTGGTGAAAATCTTGTTTGCACCTTGGGCAATGAAGCGTCTCTGCAAATTGGTTTCCATTGCAAAGATGAGTACGTTCTTTATCGCACCCGCTTCCATAACGAAATCACTATAAGCGAGTGATTCGTTGACTCCACTGCATTTGGGCCTGGTTGACCGGTATTGGCTCGATTAAGTACCGAGCTTACCGTCGGCAATGGCGACATTCCGTAGTGCCGCCTCCCGTCCTCAAAATTGGACCCATCATTCTTCAGTCGAGTGGACTGATTCATTTGGTCAATAAACATTTTTAGCCAGGACGAACGATCTAGTGTGGCACTAGGCATTGGGATTGCGTTATTTCCAGCCATTTGTTGTAACAGTATTATCGATGATAAACGTGTTCTACACTTCGAAAGAAGAATAAAATAATAAGCATGTGCATCGTTTTGATTTTAAGTCTAATGAACTAATGTCATAACGCGAAGACTCAAAACATTTATACAATTGACCTCCCTCAAGAATTATATAAATGACCCCAAGACTCAATTCTCTGCAAATTGATAAGCTAACCTTTTAGCTAATTCTACCGTTAGAATTCTTGGTCGATAAATTTCTGTAAATTCTATCTTTAGTCCATCATAATCACGAGAAACTCTTCGGACTATGATGTTGAGGTAAACTAAGTCAACACAACTACTTACCCAACGTAGAAGGGGTCATATTAGGCCTACCGACGAAGAAGGGACTCATAGATGTTTGCCCTTATAAAGACTAATCTCAATTTCCGTTTTAGAGGAAGATCCCATCAACTATTTTTAATTCATTTTAAGTGAACTATAATCTAGCAAGCGAGAATGATTTAAACTAAAGTGATGGCTTATAGACTGTGACATCTGCATGTCCATAAAAACTAACATACAACTATATGAGTCAATTTTCATGCATTTTAGTAGTAGGTGGTTTGGTTTTAGGTGGAATATGATGCAATTACTAGCAAGTGAATAAAAAGCAATAAAATGAAAAACGTAAAAAAAAAAAACAGTAAAAGTCCTAGTGTGGCCTATCCTATCAAAATGAACAATAAATACAAGTTTGGAATCCATCCTTGGACCCGAGAAGCTTGTCTTGATGTTCCATCTTGATCCATGTAGCGGGAGTGAGCTTGAATCTTCATCTTTAGTCTTCTTTGAAATTACAATAAATAAAATTACATAATTTACCTATTAATTACATTCTAATTTCAAAACCCAAAACTAAAATAAAGGAGATTCGAGATCTCATAATTACATAAAAATTATGTTTCCTTCATTACGAAAACATAATTGACTAAGGCCACACTAAGTATTACAAATTACAACCGATTGCAAAATTAAATACGTAAATAAAATTCATTCATTCGATTCATTCAACATAATTAAAAGCATCAACTAAAATAAATTAAACATACATAATACAATACATTAATTATGTTGATTAATTTATCCAAACCACCTATTTAAATTAAATTAAGTGACAATTCCGCAATTTAATCACATTAATTTCATTTCAATCCATATTAAACTTGTAATATGAATTCTATCCGTCAAAATTTTAAACCGCTTTAAAATAACTCGGTATCTTTAAATTGTGAACCGATTCACAATAACTAATTGGCCAAAAATAAAAAAAAAAAACGAAAACAAATTAAAATTGGTTCGGCTGAAAAAATAAACAAAATTTTTTTATTATTATTTTTAACAGCTACTACACGGCTGATCATAAAAAAAACATCCCCTTCCCCCTTTTTTTTATTCGGCAATTAAGAAAAAAAACTTCCATAATTTTTTTCGGAAAAAAAATCTTTCCTTCTTTTCTTTTTTTTCTGATTCGGTAATAGAGAAAAAAAACCTAAAAACGTTTTTTTTTTCACGGCATACCTAAAAAAAATTGAGCCGTCAAAATTATTTTCCTTTTGCGGCAAAAAGCCCTAATTCAAAAATTGATGAAGAACAAAGTTTATAGTTGCTAATAGAACATGGTTTAGCAAATGAATTAACAATCATGATTAATCTTATATGCTAAAACTATATAGCAAAAACAAGTTATTGTATCAATGACATGATGATACTATATTTATTTTAATTTAATCTGCATTAAATCAAAATCTACCAATTCATATATGATAATTTTAACCGATTAAAACAATGATATGATCTAAAGAAATTGGATATAAATCATCAAACAAAAGGAAAAACGAAAGAAGAAAAAAAAAACAGGCCGAAAGATAAAAAAACTCGGCCAATTTTTTTTTTTTTTTTTAGCCGAAAAAAAAAACGAAACCCTAATTTTTTTCTCGAAAATTAGGTTATAGTTTACATACAAATTTTATGAAAATAATCAAAATTAAAATCGTGGCCTAGTGCTCTGATACCACTTGTGGGAAATAATCTGTATACTTCCCTTTAACATGAAGGATTATAACGATTTGATAAAGATGATCTAAGGTCATAAAATAAAATACATAAACAAAAGTAAAAGGATTTAGAATTAACCTCAGGTCCTAGCAAATATGGCCTAAGAACAATATCAAAATTGATATTCGCCTATTAGTTGCACCCAAGACGATCTGAGATATACCCTTTGATTATGCTAGAAATCAATCTAAAATTTTCTGTAAAATTTAATTGTCTTTGTGTTCTTGTGATAAGAAAAGGAGGCAAGGTCAAGAAAAAGCATTAGGTTAGAAATAATTCTCTACCTTTCTTTTTATATAGACCGAAATCAATTAGGAAAGAAAATTACTTCCCTAATTTTCGGCCATCAGACCGAATTATGGAGCAAAATTCTTCTTATTTTGGTCTTTCCAAAAATATATAATATGTGTTGAATTGTCATCTAGTGAGGATCGAACCCATGACCTCTTGGTATGTGTACCCTCACTATTACCACTATGACACATTCAACTTGTTGATATTAAATACAACTGATTATATTTAACTACGAATTAACAGATTAATTCGTCCAAACTAACCTAATATATATTTAATTTAACGAATTGACAGTTAATTCGTCTCAACTTAATATTATTTAATTTTCATTAAATAATTATCTCATCAACACATTGACTAACTTTTTAGTCATTTTGGGCATCAATGTAATTATATTTCTATAACCACATTTCTCAAATACGTCCTATAGGTGTGACCTTTAGGGACCAGTTGATCACCGCCATCTGTATGATAATAACGTCAAACTTTCTAGCAAGCCAATCGTTATTAGGTAAACGTTAATCAACTGATTAAATATACGAAGTATACCCTTGTGAACCTGTAAGAGATTTACAAATGTTATCACACTAATTTGTGGAGGACACAAGCTCCAACATCCATCCCATTTATATTGTCCCTATTTGTGATGCAAAATGGAAAATGTAAATGCGATGTAGGAAATATATGGTAAATAATACCTTCAAAATGCAATCATTGAGTAGGTTCATTTGAAAACTGAAATGTGACATGTATGAACACAAAGGCATTTACTCATAAATCAATTACATTTCAAATGTGATTGCTACATCAGATGCTCACCTCCATTGAGTTCCTTGATGTCGCCACAGCATCAGTTCCCAGCTTTTTTGGGCGATAGTCAAAGCTTAATTCTCCTTGATCTTTAGAATCATAACTGTTTTCTTACTCATCTTCTCCATCATTGCCATCAAGCCCACTAAGTTGGTAGTCTATATGTTACTTTTCGGCAATCAGCTTTACATGTGGGTCAATTGTCTCTAGCCATTTAACTCCCCTTTTGAAGAAGTTTAACTGTAATTCAAACAAAGTATTCATTAAAGTTATAAGAATCATAATTTTAGTAGTAGACATATTGTTGAGGGTATTGATAATCAGGTAAGAACCACCAGCTAGACCTGAGTTGTATGATGACGAGCTGCTTGTGTTCAAAGACATCGAGACTATCCTTGCTTTAGAGACTTCAGCCTAAAAACACATAGAGTCGCTTCCTCTTCATATTCAGTATGGGCTGTGCTTCAACTGATCCATATAAAAACTTTCACCTTTTCCATCTTTTCACCGTCCTTTTTCTCGCTGTTGTACCAGCATGTATTTATATACAATTTTGTATACCATTTTCTAGTTTAAATACAACTTAAAATTTATGGAAAAAGAGACCTTATGTAGACCAAGGTTCATACATTTTCTCGTCACACTGCTGTTTCATTTCCTATATTAATTAAAGGGAAAAGAATCCAGTCAAAGATCTTGCATACCAAGTAAATGGACATTTATGAAAATAGGTTATAGTAATGAAAACCTGCACAGTTTGAAGTTGATTGAGAAGAGATTCTGATGGATTCATGATAGTGACGAAAATATGGGAACGCTGCCAAAACATAGAAGAGCAAGATTATATCATGGTTTCATATCAAGATAGAATAAACTGACGATAAACAAAACAAAAAGCCACCGCAACAAGGACTTACATAAAGATCAACAAGTTTCTGAAGTTCAAGTTGAATGTTTCTCAGCATCAACAAGGCCTTTTCTGCAGACGTATAAAGAAGCTAATCACCCACCACATTCAGGCCACAACAAATTCAACCCAATATATAGCAATCAAAAGAAAATTATTTTTTCAGGATGGAAGAATTCCCCTTTCCATCATCAGATTCACATGTCAAGCAACCCAAAGAACTCACAATTAAAATAACAATGTTAAAAACATCTTATTTGGATAGAAGAAAACAAATTCACAGAAAACAATTTTTACCTAAAAGAAAACAAGTTTAACTTGTAATACTTACAGTAGCAAAGAATAAGGCCTTAATTTAGACCGGTGGTGTGATCATTTCGAGAATTACCTAACGACCACTCATGTTAATTTTTGCGTGGGATAGTAAAGCAGCAAGACTAACAGAAATCAAGACTGACAAGAACTGACTCAAAACATTTTTCCCGTGTAGCTTCAAATGTGAGCTCATGAAATCTACTAATGAATTCAGAATTTGAATATAAAAATGTGTGAATTGAATATCTACTTTACAGCAGAAACCAGCATATTGCAGGAACTCTGATATATGTTCTTTTTTCAACTCGACGATTAATAATAGTGCTAAATGAAAATTAGGAATTTTGTAATCTGAAACAGGTTAACCATAGTTCTCCTTATAAGCAGGTTAACTAAATAAGCAAGAAAATCAAATTCTAGTAAAGAAAGGCAAAGGAACATAAAAAGAAACGGAGAAATCGACTTCAATTGATTTTATGCGCTCCTACTATGCTTGATTATTCTTAGAAAATGATACAAAACCTGCAGAAGAACAATAATAATTTAACGAATTAAATAAGTCGATTGAAAATTAGGGTGAAAAATACGGAATGAAAGCAAGATGAATCGAAATGTAAATTAGTAGATCAAAGATACATAATTTGCGTATGATAATGGCAGTAGAAAAGCTCACTGATAATGACGGTTGAAAGCTCAATGAAAATGGCGATCGAAAAGATCGGTAATGGCGAAGACGTAGTTGGTTCAGTAGCTGAGTTGAAGACGAGTTGAAGATAGAGAAAGAGGACGCAGTAAATGAAGCGTTTATTGAGGAGAAATGTTGAGGTGGTTTGGATTATATAAGGGGACACGTGGCATCATTTGGTGAGTTTATAATTTATAGATCTGACAGTTTAAAATGAGTCCAGCCGCCTCACCCTAAAAAGGGTGCCTCACATGATTCAATTTATATATATATATATATATATATATATATATATATATATATATATATATATATATATATATATATATATATATGAGAGAGAGAGAGAGAGAGAGAGAGATCAACTAAGTCCCTTATATCATATTAAGTCCATAAGTCTTAATGTGGGTTGTAGGATCAAGCAAACCAATGGCCAAGATTGCACACAAAAAGCGCAGTAAACCCCACTCAACTTATATTTCATATTTACCTCTCTCCTCTTACCCACTAACCCATGCATCTATTGTTATGTCCATCAGTCTGTCATCATTTCCCTCCTCATTTCCAATAGAATTCAAAACAACTTGCGGTTTTTTTTGCCTCTATTTCCCATCATTTCATCTTCCTTTTTCTTTCTTCACATTCCTGATAACTCCACTCGCCATTTTCATCTCTACCAATTAATTCCAACTCAGCTGCAAACTCGCATGTCTCCATTTTTTTATAAGGTATTTTTTTCATTCCTTATTTAGTGATTTGTACTTTGTTTTTTGTTAATTATTGTCTTTTGTTAAACTATCATAAAACGAGTTCATTTGATTTTTCAATTTTCAATTATGGGTTTGCTGTTGTTGATTTGTTCAATAGTTAATTATGGTTTTTACAGATCAAATACGAGTTTATTTCATAATTAACAATGGTTTTTGCCAAGAAAACTTCCAAGAAATCTGAATCAAAGGTTAAAAAATCTCGTCTTTTTTGTATAAGTCTTATAGAATGATGTATAATTTCAATTAAATATATGCATAATTTTAATCCCAATTGTTTGTCATCTACAGATGGATGTTGTAGAAAGTATTGACAAGGGACTTGATACCCAGGTTAAAAGTTTTGACTTTTATTTATCTGCAGTCAGTCGTTGTATAACTCTTACTACATTTTGAATAACTTTAGTATTCAGGATGTATAACTCTTGGTACTAGATGTATAATTCTACTTTTATTCCGTTGTATAACTCTTCTGATTCTGTGACCAACTCTACTTTCATAATGTATAACTGTTGTTGTTATATGTATAACTCTACTTCTATTTAGTTTCTATTCTTAGAGTTATACAATATATGCCTAGAGTTATACATTTTATATCTAGAGTTATACATTTTATACCTGGAGTTATACATTATATGCCTAGAGTTATACAGTATATGCCTAGAGTTATACAGTATATACCTAGAGTTATACCTGGAGTTATACCTAGAGTTATACAGTATATGCTTACAGTTATACATTTTATTGTTAGAGTTATACATTCTATGGTTAGAGTTATACATTCTATAACTTTAGTTTTCAGAATGTCTAACTTTTGTTATTATATGTATAACTCTACTGATTATTTCTTCTTTTGAATGGTGAAAAGAATTTTGGATTTTACAGAATCTTGGTTGAAAAGAAGAGATGACAAACCATTCAAAATTCTTTTTTGTATAACTCTTATAGAATTATGTATAACTTCAACTAAATATATGCATAATTTTAATCCCTATTGTTTGTCATCTACAGATGGATGATGTACCAAGTACTGACAAGGGACCTGATTCCAAGGTTAAAAGTTTGACTTTTTATAACTGCAGTCATTTGTTGTATAACTCTGATTACATTTTGAATAACTATTGCTTTCAGAATGTATAACTCTTGTTATTATATGTATAACTCTTGATATTCTTTGACTAACTCTACTATCAGAATGTATAACTTTACTTATATTTTGTATAATTCTGACTGTTTATTGTATAACTTTAATTCACAGAATGTCTATTTATTTGTTGCAAATATCTCTAATTGCAACTACAGTATGTCTAATTTGGGTGTTGTCCTTGTTTTTCCTCAGATTGCTGAGGCCAAGCCAAGGGTAAAGAGGGTGCATGAAATCACGGTTTCGTGTCGACCTCAAAGGCTTGTCTCTCTCATTGAAAAGCTTAATGAGGATCAGGTGGCCGTTGTTAAGAACATTGGGTTTGGTGGCCTTTTGGAGCTTAAGATTAGCAGCTTTCCACTTGCACACGTTCGTCTGTTCTTGGAGTCCTTCTCTGATGGGTCATATTGTTGGAATATGTGTCCTCCGACAATAATGCGATCACGACTGTTGATCATGATGATCACATGTTTAAATCTCATTATAAAGAATACAATTGGGAAGTAATATTGTTACTGTCAACTGGTCAACATATATCGGTAATGATTGGCTGACTAGAATTTGACATTACTGTCCTGCGACGGTGGTGATCAGTTGACCCCCTAGGTCATACCTATAGGGCAACACTCTTAATTAATTATTTAATTAATCGTATAACGTTACGAGTTAATTAAATTACTTGAAAATTAACGGACGATTTTGGAAGTAAAATTTACGTATCAAATTGAAATGTGATTAAATGGGACACGGTCTGAGTAATCGAATTGTATCATTACTCGTACGAAATTATTGTTTAAAGAAACAATTGAAATTGAATGAATTTTTATAAATACAATCTGTTGTGATTTATAAATGGAAAAATATTTTGGTACAAGTAATTATGAAATTGCTAAGTCAATTTTTGTATATGACGTATTTTTATTAATACTTTGATTTTTAATATGTTAAAAATACATAACAAATTTATGTTACATATGACATGTGACATATTGACAATTGACAAAAATAATATGGATTCCATATTATCCATTGTGCCGAAAATTAGAGGAGGATTAGGATAATATTGTGTTTGATTAAGTTAATGGAAAACATAATGATTACCTACATTCCTAGCCATGCAACCCTAATGCTCATTGTAAAGAACAATCCAAGCATGCATTGGCTCCCCTTAATCCAAAATATAATTCTAGAGAGAACAATATTTCTCCTCTTCTTCTCTCTATAAAACCGAAAATAATTAAGTGTTTATAATTTTTTTGGGTCAATTTTCTACTAAATTAATATTGTACTAGTTCCTATAATATTAATTTTTATTAAGAGAAAGCCTTGGGTATTAAGCTTAGGAAGAGATCCTATACTTGGATCTTGGTTCTTCCATTTAAGGATAGCACAATAACAAGAGAGAAAGGTGATCTCTCTTGTGCCCATAAAACCGAAACATCCAATGTAAGAACATGATTTCTCCTCTATTTTGCTCATTTGTTTGCATGCATAAAATCCATATTTAATTTTATGAAAAATTAAGTTAAGACATATATGAATATGTAAGTATATAGATCTACTTTTCCTTCAATCGGTATCAAGAGCCATGGTTGTTTGCATGCAAATCGGTTAAAAGTTTTTCCGAGTTATAAGAATAACATATAAAACTTGTAAAATTTGTGTTATTATGATATATCACGAAATTAATTCATGCATGTTAATATTTCTGGTCCTAAAATGTTTTAGGATATTTTGGTTATATTTACGGATTTTATTGTTCATATAATACAATAATGGCATTTAAATATGATTTTATGAGTAAAAATGTCATTTTCGGTCTAAAATTAGCTATACTTCGAATTTTCAGTTTATTTTTGGATATGTTGTCACATATATTATTTTGAGATAACCTGTAAATTTTCATAATTTTTGGACTTGTTATGCTCGAAAAATGGATTTTTCATTATTAAATTCGGATTTAGGTGAAAAATAGGTTAATATGAGTTAAATTTCGAATCTGGTCATAGAAAATTATTATGTTGTCACATGCAATTTTACAAGATGTGTGTAAAATAATTGGCTATAAAGAAGTCTTTTTGCATGATTTATGGATTTTTGAAGAAAAATGGCATAAATAGTGACATTATTAGTGTAAAATTAATAAAACATAATCGATGACTTAGAAAAAACGTCTAATGTTGCATTTTATTATCTTTTTCAGATCTAAAATTAAAAAGTTAATGAATATAATTTTTCCATGTTCTTATGATTATTTTATTAAAAATCGATAAACCGCAACATTGTTTTTTCCGGAAAAATTTCGAAATTTTTAACCTAAGATTTTGAACATTATGAGTGTCATGGTATTTTTCCAGAATGTTCATGAGTTTAAATTTCAAATTTTGAATTTATTTGAAATTTTTGTGATTTATTTGAAGTTTATAGCTTATTTTTGTAATTTTTAGTCCATTAATGAACAATTTTATAAAAATGAGTTAATTATGGTCAAATTATTAGTGAAGACTAAATTTTGAGTCCTAAGAGGCTAGGGTAATTAAATTATGCATAAATATGAATTTATGTAATTTTTGTGATTGTAAAATGTTGAAATCACGCAAATCCGTAAAAACCGAGTAATATACGATATTGGCTAATTAAAGGCGATTTAGCATAAATTGAGCATGTTCATACATATTATAATGCTGCATTTTCTTTATGATTGTCATAATTTTAATTTATGTAATTTCGAATTATGTAATTTTACTTAGTATGGCCTTAGATTTTAATTGGTATTTCCCGAAATGTATGGGAATATCGATTCGGTTGTAATTTTTATTGTGATCTCGTATCACCGTTTTGTAATTTAATAGATTCATTTTATTTTAGTTACAAATATATAATAGGAAATTATGTAATTTATTATGTAATTTTAATCATTCCGGAGTTCCCAAAGACGGATTTCTTCAAGAATGGCGATACATAAAGACGGTGTTACCTCGAGATGCGTGCCACAACCGAAGTTCAAGGGACCAATGGAGTTGGTTTCCGAATATGTAATAGTTAAATAGTTTTTCTATTTTAGGAAAGGCCATACTAGGATTTATTTATTTATTTTTATGCTTGCATTTTATTTTATGTCACATGCATCGCTAAATCGCCATAACTAAAACATGCACCCTTATTTTATCGAGTTTATCGACCGTGTCAATTAACATTATCGTAGTTCACCGCTTTAGTTCACTGAAAACGTGATAGATAATAAATTGACATGACCTCTCGCTAAAACAATTAATTGAGACATAGCCTTACCAAATAGTAGAAACCATGAAAACCTATTTCGCGAGGGAGTGCACTCGGCTACCCCGGGGTACAAACCTTGTTACGTAGGGGAAGTGGGTGATAAATGTCTAATCCACCGAATTCATGTTGATAAGGGTTTCATCGGCTACCCCGTGCCTAAGTTGATGTGGGTTTGGATAATGGACACATTTATTCGAAATTTGGATTGAACTCAACAAAAGTAATTGATAAGGGTTTCATCGGCTACCCCGTGCCCTTGTTGATGTGTTTTGGGCTATAGATAAACATTAGAGTAGGTTTATCGACCAAGAGTTCTAAAAGTAGAATCGATTAAAAAGTTAATCCACCGAGTTATATTGATAAAGGTTTCATCGGCTACCCCGTGCCTAAGTTAATATGAATTTGGGTCTTGGAATCATTTATCTAGTTGGGTAGAGGCCACTAGAAAAATGCATAAAACTTGTTTAAATCATACATTTTTACGAGTATTATTATTAAAACGACATTTGTTTTACTCCTTATATTTTGTTTTGTAGACCACTTCTTTTTCTCATAACAAATGGCAACACCAACTCCAAACGCCACACCTCTCGCTAGTTCATCATGGCTACGATCCTTTATGGATCGATGTAAACTTGAAAAGAATGGGTCAAATTTCTCCGATTGGGATGCCCAACTCAAACTGGCCGCCCAAGGTGACGACAAGCTTCGTTACCTTACCGAGGCCTCTCCACCCGAACCTACTACTAGGTCGACCGCCGCCACTAGGGAAGCATATGAGGCTTACCAAAAGGAGTCCGCCGCAATGAAAAATGTCTTGATATTTGCGATGGAGGCGGATCTCCAAAGGAGAGCCTTTAAAATGGGCAATGCTAATGAGATTTACTCCAAGCTTGTGACAATGTTTTCACAAACTCCGCGGATCGTCCAATATGAGGCGGCCGATGCATTCTTTGATCTCGACTTCAAAGAGGGCCAAAAGGTTAGCCCTCATGTGCTCAAACTTATGGAGCTTGTCGAGACATTGAAGATTCAAAAATTTGAAATCCCCAAAGAACTCATTGTAGATAGGATTCTACACTCCTTGTCTAAAGTGAAAGCGTATGTTCAATTCCGGGTGATTTTTAACATGCAAGACAAGGATGTGTCTCTTGAGGAGTTGCACAAGTTACTTGTGCAAGCCGAGAGGGACACGGGGTTAAATGTGAACCCTCCCAAGGATGTGCTTAACATAAGCACTAAGAGTAAGGGGAAGTTCAAGAAGAATGGGAGAAAGGGCAAGAAGCAAGCTCCCACATTCACCAAAGCTAAGACTTGTGAAGCTAGCACCTCAAAGATCAAGAAAGGTCCTCTTGATAAATGCCATTATTGTAATGGCATGGGACATTGGAAAAGAAATTGTTCCAAATACCTTGGTGATATTAAGGCTGGAAAGATCACTCCAGTAGGTAAATGACTATCCTTCTTTTATGTTTCTAATTCAACTATGGTATTATGATGCAAAGTTGTGATAATGTATCTCCCTTTTTATTGTAAATAGGGCCTCCACCAAGCAAAGACAAGGGAAAGGAAAAGCAAGCATGAGAAACCATCAAGAAGCTAGGGATAGCTTTCATGGAGCTTTGCTTTTCATTGTCTTATTTTAAATTATGTTTTGAATTTTAGAACCTTGAGTTTCCGTGTTCGACATGGAAAGGTATTTTGGATAATGGTTTGTATTTTGGATAATGGTGACTTGGTTTGCAACCCAAGTCACCCGTTTTATCATTTATCCTTTTATGTTCTAAAATTCATCTTTAAATGCTTGCACTTTGAAACATAAGATTATTCACTTAAAGTGATCCAATAGACTAATATAATGACGGGTTTCATTATATGTCCACATGCTTAAAGCTTGTGTATGATCATTTATAAAGCGATTTTGAGTCTATGAACTCTCTTAAAGGAATGTCAATCACCAAGTACACATATGAAATCAATAACTATTAGTCTATCTATGAGATAGTTCTCCTTATACTTCAACATCATTAATTTGTGTCTCATATGCTATCTTTGAATCTATAGTGTATTTATTCTAAAGATAGAGTGGGAGAAAAATGAGGACACAACACACAAGGCAAGATAAAACAAGATAAAATTGTGTACTTGTGTAAATGAAGATCTATGCAAGAGAGAATGATATGATTTGAATGAAGGTATATCTATTTACATAGTATGCCGAATAGATGAGATCTATGGTCTCAAGTTAGTTCTATATGACTAAAGAGACCAAGTGTAGTAATCATAAGAGTATATTCTCAAGATAACTACACGAGGAGACCAAAAGAAAGTTTTGGAAGAAAAATGACTAATGTAAAGTCTTAACAAGTTTTTGACTAAGTTTATGAAAATTTTGACCAATAGTTTCAACCTTGAGATTTACTTAAGAGCCTAAATGAATCAAAGTTACATACTAGTTATGATCAAGTTGCAAAATTTGATATACCGATATCTTCAATGGCCAAAGTTTTAACCACGCAAATGTCATTGCTTAACCTCATTATGAAATGGTTAAACCTCCTTCCAAAAGGGTATTTGCAAAGGACGTATTCTAAATATTGTTTATATTTGAATAATGACATTGCTACACATCATTATGACATGAGTGTGTTGGAGATTTAAAATCTCTTTCCGTAAGGTTAAGATGAGACCACTTCAAAATAGGTATTTTGAAAGGATATGATGGGAACATATATGGTTTTATCTTAGTAACTTGGCAATGCAATTTATATTTCAATTCTTGAATAAGTTTTGATTGAGAAGTCAATTTCGAAATGTGTAGAATTGAGTGGGAGTTAGGAAATTCTCATGTGAAGACATGGAATTTAGTGGGAGCTATCATCCTTTGAATGTTTACAACTCATCACTCATTAAGAATGACGAGCTAATACCTTCTTTCATTAAGAAGCTTTTGAGTTTTCAATTCTGGATGAAAATGGACTATGATGAATCCAATTACATCAAGGGATGTTGGGTTAGTATTAAGAGATACACATCGTATCAACATTCACATAGGTTATTCATGTAGATGAAAATGGAATTGCCATTAGCAGTCATGGTCGTTCATTGAACCTATGAACGATTGATCTCATGATTATTAGTAACTAATGTTTCCGCCATTAGAATAATCATGTACATGTCCAATTATGAATCATATGCATAAGAGCATGATGATTGATTGGTAAGCCATAATAGAAACGTCATGAATTCTCGAATAGAATCCGATGAGTGATTTCAGTGTTTGACGGAATGTTCCATTGTGTGTCAAGAGGTTGCACATATTATAGAAAATCCGAGCACATATAAGGATTTATGAGAATCCCAATTCTTTCAAGCCTAGAAAGAGAAATGAGAAGTTTTGGAAAGATGCTTGGTTGAATAAGAGGTTATTCAAAAATAATCTTTCCTAGTTAAGCTATGACTTGTGAGAAGTGCTAAGCTAATAATCTTGACAATTGTTACAAGATTCTACAAAACATATACCTAGTGCATTGTGTGTGGATGGAATACTTGATCAGTACAAGTTATATCATTCATCACAAATTCGTTCGTTATGTGATAGTCGATAAGAAAGTTCTTTCAAGTTAAAGAACCGAAACCAAGGTCGGGAACCTTGATGTGTACTTGGTAAGATTCATGCTATGAGAGAGAACATGAATGTAAAGGAAATTGCAAGTGTAAGAAGTTTGAACACATGGACACATGGCATGTTAAACTTCTATTGCAATCAATAAGTGTTTACACTTACGATATACATCACAAGGTTGTAATATGATATTGACTACCCGAGTGTGATGTCGACATTTGTCGTTTGAGTTATTATTAACTCACCTTGTACTTTGTTGTATCCAAACGGGTTGTGGAGACAATTGAACCCCGTTAAAGTGAACACGGATTAACATTGTATTTGCCCATAGTTACTTGTATGAGGTGACGTCTCGAAGTGACTAGAGTGTGATGCGATTGATGGCAAGTTCAAGTGCCATAGAGTCATGTGAGATGACTAGTCGATCACATAGGCAGACTGTTAGAAACATTTTGTCGGGCCTAATGACCGCTTATAGAGTTCTGGCAAATTTATATAGCCTGGTCGTGGAGAGAGCTACTATAGTATTCAAATAAGTCGATTCTTTTGACTAAAGACTATTCGCCTAAGATGGCACAGTTTCAGATTAACTTTGATTTGTGTTACTACGACCTTCGTAAATGGGGTCAAATGGGCATATTTTGGGTTATGATGGCTGTGGCTAGTCGAAGGGAATGAGTGCGATAGGAATTGTCCACCCCTAGTCGGGGTTATAACAATATCTCGGGGACACTCGAGGAGTAATGAATCGAAATGCGTGGCCACGCTCGGAAAGTATCTATGATAGATAAGTCCGGTCAATCAGTTATTCTCCAGATCGAGGAAACCACTCTCGATATGATCACTTGCAAGTACGACCTGAAAGACACCTTGCATTGAGTGGGAGATAGTAATAGGACAAGAGAATTGGTGACGCACACTTGTCGAGGACAAGTGGGAGATTGTTGGAATATGTGTCCTCCGACAATAATGCGATCACGACTGTTGATCATGATGATCACATGTTTAAATCTCATTATAAAGAATACAATTGGGAAGTAATATTGTTCTTTGTCAACCGGGTCAACATATATCGGTAATGATTGGTGACTAGAGTTTGACATTACTTCGTGCGACGGTGGTGATCGATTGACCCCTAGGTCATACCTATAGGGCAACACTCTTAATTGATTATTTAATTAATCGTATAACGTTACGAGTTAATTAAATTACTTGAAAATTGACGGACGATTTTGGAAGTAAAATTTACGTATCAAATTGAAATGTGATTAAATGGGATACGGTCTGAGTAATCGAATTGTATCATTACTCGGATGAAATTATTGTTTAAAGAAACAATTGAAATTGAATAAATTTTTATAAATACAATCTGTTGTGATTTATAAATGGAAAAATATTTTGGTACAAGTAATTATGAAATTGCTAAGTCAATTTTTGTATATGACGTATTTTTATTAATACGTTCATTTTTAATATGTTAAAAATACATAACAAATTTATGTTACATATGACATGTGACATATTGACAATTGACAAAAATAATATGGATTCCATATTATCCATTGTGCCGAAAATTAGAGGAGGATTAGGATAATATTGTGTTTGATTAAGTTAATGGAAAACACAATGATTACCTACATTCCTAGCCATGCAACCCTAATGCTCATTGTAAAGAACAATCCAAGCATGCATTGGCTCCCCTTAATCCCTCCTCCCACCCGGTTTTCCACTAAGAAAGGTAAAGGTTTTTGCCTTATATTTTTGATATACACTACATTCATTTAGTTGGTGTATTATTCATTCAACCACTCATCCAAAATATAATTCTAGAGAGAACAATAATTCTCCTCTTCTTCTCTTTTTGGGTCAATTTTCTACTAAATTAATATTGTACTAATTCCTATAATATTAATTTTTATTAAGAGAAAGCCTTGGGTATTAAGCTTAGGGAGAGATCCTATACTTGGATCTTGGTTCTTCCATTTAAGGATAGCACAAGAACAAGAGAGAAAGGTGATCTCTCTTGTGCCCATAAAACCGAAACATCCAATGTAAGAACATGATTTCTCCTCTATTTTGCTCATTTGTTTGCATGCATAAAATCCATATTTAATTTTATGACAAATTAAGTTAAGACATATATGAATATGTAAGTATATAGATCTACTTTTCCTTCACATATGTGTTCAGGGCTTCTCGGAAGAAGAAGTTTATGATCAGTAAGCATGATGTGCATGACTGTTTTTTGATTCCCTTTGGACCCAACCCTCTCCCGTTGGTTCCTACTGGTGCGCAGAAGGGGTTTAAATGATGCCGAAAATAAGGCGCTCAAGGACAAATGGCGGCAAGCTTACGGGGTGGATAAAGCTTCTACTTCAATAAGTTTAGGGAAAGTTCACAAGCAACTTATGGAGTACGAGGAGGCGGACGATCATTTTTGTCGGCTATTTGTTTTGTTCTCTCTGTCTTTATTCCTCGCACCCACCCCAAACAACGGGATAGATTTGAAGCTTTTAAGGGCTGTAGAAGACCCTAAATCCATTCCGCATTTTGACTGGTGCCCTTATATTTTGGAAATTATGGTGAAAGCGGGGACAGACTGTAAAAAGGGGTTAACGATGTTGGGTGGCTGTATCCCCTTCCTCATGATAACCTACTTTCAACGATATGATTACAAGGGTAGGCCGTGCCTCCACGATCTACCTTTGATTAAGCATTGGGATGAAACCTCGCTTGTAGAAAGGCTAAAATTTGAGGTGTCTCGAGGGGGATTTGGTCGTTTAACTTTGTCTAAGACCAAGTATCCGAGGTGCCTTCAAGATCCCTCTTATATTAAGAGTTTGGAGAGTATCACCCTCAGCGACCCTCGTGAACCCAAACTACTCATTGCTATCAGCCCCCACCCCCCCCCACCCCCCCTCTCTCCCCGCTCAACTTCTGAGAAGAAGTTCATTCAGATTGAACTACCAGCAGGTGTCGAGGATGACCAGGAATTGAAATCTAGGGCCGTCGATGTAAGTTCAAACTATTATATATTTTGTAGATTGATTCTGTTTCAACTGAACGAACCCATCTATTATAATATAACTAACTTACCATAATTCTTCAATGCAGCATACTCACGAGCTTTATCTACAGATGCAAAGGAACGGTATTGTGTTCTATTCATGGTGTGCAGATGTAACCGCAAGGATCAAATCTGCAACTAGTGATCCGACTGGCCTAAAGCCTAGTCAGGCCTCTCAAGAATTCTTTGAGGGTGAAAAGATTCAAAAGTACGTCGCTGAAGCAGAACATATTACAGAAAGGCTGAAGGTTTCTGTTGGTAACGCACCTGCATTTGGAGAGGTAGTTCGTGACTCTCCCAAAAAAGATGATGGAATTGATGCATCTACGCGTCAAATAAGTGAAGTTCTGTCTAGTCTGGCCAATGATGGGGATGGCAGGGGTGGTAAGCCTTGTGTTGAGTCGCGTGGAGAGTCGGACAAAGCTGACGCGCCAACGAAATCAGTTGCAGTTTCATGGTCACGGATTATGGAGGAAGTGGGAGGTGTTACAGTAGATTCTAATCCGTTATCAGATGCTAGCCCAGGGTTAGAGGATCAAGTTGTTCACAGCCCCGTCCAAAATGACACAGAGCTGTTGTTGGAGGCGAAGTACTGATATGGTCGTTTCAGTACCAAAAATAAATACCTAGCTACTACTAACGGAAGTCAGTGGTAAGTAGGGTCGATCTCCACAGGGAGGCGGTCACTATCTACTTGTCTATTCGGTCTGTCTATGGTCACAAGATGGGGGGTTTAATTGATTTCTAAACTACTGAAGATTAAGGGAAAGAGAAATAAAGGCGAGAAAAAATGTGATAAAGATAACAGATAAGAGAGAATATGTCAGGATTTTGGTTCACCATGGTAGTCAATCGATTCAGTTGCAAATAGCCTAGACAATCTACTGTGAGAAGGATAACGGAAAGGTCCTTCCGGTCCACTTTTTATCCTAGAATTCCACTAACTTAACTTCCGTCCTGATTAGGGTAGTCTACTGTTCATAGCAGGTCTGTTCATTCCAATCTTCCGATCCAGGAACGAAATTAACCAAATTAAAGGGTAACTTCGAAGCGTGCACTCAACTAAGTCGGTATTATAATTAAATTGCCATGGGTACAGATTCTCACAACTAAGCCATCTAGTCTATTCGCTACATCAACTTTATTCTACCATAGATCCCCTAATACCAACATGAATAATTAGCTACTCATATTGCTAATGTTGTCAATAACAAAAATAATGAAATAACTAATAAATGACATAATAAAATTGTAATAAAAATGCATAAACTAATTAGGGCAGAAATTAATTAAGGAAGAACAAAGGATTTAAAGCAAACAAAGTATGAGATTAAGATTAAAAGAGAGAAAGATTACAATCACGAGAATTCCGGCGTAAAGAGCGACAAGATCCAAGCGATAAAACCCGAAAAGCAAAAGTTACAGTGGAAACGTTTAGGGAAAAGAGAAGAGTAAAGAGTGGCGTCAGTAAAAAAGGTGTTTATGACCTAATTCCGACTTCCTTTATATAGGGAAGTCATTATTAACATAAAATAAACCTAACACGGGATAAAAATCCCGAGTATATAAGCTAATCATGCGATCGAGTAACTTTATATCACTCGATCGAACAAAACCAAGCTAAAACCTCTCGATCGAGTACTTTAGGTACTCGATCAAGCACTTATTAAATAGGCACTACTCGATCGAGTATAAAAAGGAGTCGATCGAACACAATTGTACTCGATCAAGTACTTTCCAGCGCACAATTCCTAATTCGCGCACTGAACTTCAAACGGCTGCCATTTCTTCGTTACTTGGGCAAACAGGGCGATTCCGGTGGCGTTGGAAAGCTAAGAGGACAATCTTTCATCTCCAATTGAAATCACCTGAGAATCCATTGTAGAAGTCGAGATATGACTCTTCAAAGTAGGCACTAGCAATTTGAAGTTCCTCCTTTGCTCGCCTAGCTATCTTTCTTCTTTGCGCATCTCAAAATAGCTACATTCCCGCTCCAAATTCACTCTTCCTCCAAATGCATGCTAAACGGACGGTAAAAGGCTCGATTTCACTATTTTCTGGTCCATTCCTTCAAATAGAATAAAACAAACCAAAGTAGCATATTCGGGGCATTTCGTAGCATAAGACTACGATAATAGCATAGAAATACGTGCATAAAAAGGCAAAAAAGACTATATAAAATGCATGTATCAAATCTCCCCAAACCAAACCTTTACTCATCCTCGAGTAAACTAAATGCAAACTAATGGAACGGAAAAGATAACTCAGAGCTAGCTACAAATGCCCACTTAGACCAATTTAATGCAAGCAAACTAGTACTTATAGTGAATAGTCAAATGCAAACGAGTTGTAAGATGTTTATAATAAAGCTGAACCGTCGACCTTGTAAGACCTTTAATAATGCACTCTCACGGGTCACTCTTCTCTCATGAAGCAAAGGGTGAACATATATATATATAAGAGAGAAAGAAAAATAGTCGCTCACCTAGACTACGACCCACATAAACATGCATGCAACTAATATGATAGACAATTCTAGCTACCGTACATACATTCCAACCAAACAAGGTCCTGTCACAGCCGAGGGCTTACAAAAATATGGTAAAGTGAGGCAATGGGTAAGGAAAGGCAGAACATGTTATGGTAATGTGGAGGTATAGGCGGCCAAGCTAGTACCTAAACAAAACCATATAACAACATCCATTTCTCACTCAATTATAGACAACTAAATAATATGAAAGACAAGAATACGGTCATTCATGCAAAAGCACGCATTTCAAGGAATTACAACATAGATATGAGATTAGAATCTGAATCATGTGAGACAGTTAAGTAAGGGATCAACCAATGCAAAATACAAGAATAGAAACCATAGCCATTATTTGGGAAAACCATTTAGCAACCATTGCACGGGACATGGCTACTAATGTCACATTTATACTTATGGCTTGCATCTCACCATAAGAACGGATGAGAACATCAATCTCGACGATCATATCGTAACTAGAGGACGTATAGCTCACCCCTTGTATCCGATAGGACCAAGACAAACAACACAAGGCATAACTCTTACCTTGAAAGACAAATACCGATATCTATAACCAAGCAAGACCTTTACTACTCATATATAAATATATAATTCCCCTGGTAGGACGACAATGGTACTCCCAAGACTCAGTCCTAGTCTAAATATGGCCAGACTCTCGGGGCAGAACGGTCCCCGATTCGACATGCGGCAGAACAGTCCGCATCCAAGACTCGATCGACAGAACGGAAGTCGAGAACCCACAATCGGCAGAACAATCCGAAAGAGGTGGAAAATATGAGCTAAACCCACAATTGGCAGTACAGTCCGAGAGAGGCGTAAAGACAAGTCAAGCAAAATGTATAGCATAAAGGCATTGTCATCAAAATACGATATGAGCTAACCCACGATCGGCAGAACAGTCTGAAAGAGGCGGGAAAAACATAAATCAACCAACTCCCGGCAGAACGACACGAGTGCGGCGAAAACCAATACTTGGCAGAACGGCACAAGTAAGACGAAAAGATATATCATAAGAATACGACTCAACCAAGCGATACGAATCAACTTGGAAAGAGGCTACTACATGTAATGAACCGATGATAATCCAAGTGAGACATTTCATGCCAAATCATAATCATGAATATGAATAACTAACCCATTTCCTCAATATTTGTCACTTGAATAAAAATGTAAACAACGGAAATGAACCATTTATAAAAGCAAAACAAGCATTAATTATAAATGACTCAATTTAATTAAACAAGTAGAATAATTCACTCAGATTTGAGATACGGTAAATAAATGACAATGAACGGATTAAAAATTCATATTATAGGTAAATGAGACATTTCATCAAACTTTGACTTGAATAAATAATAAATTCCACATTTACGATTAATGTGAGAAAAATATATGAATGAACGATATTTAACGAATTATGTTATATAAGGCATGAGACGGGATTTAAATCATTAATGGCCAACTTGCGCCAAAACCATTTATAAACATGACTAGCCAAATTACCAAATATAGCTAGCCCAAAAGAATGTAGTATGTAAATTCCCCATATAAATTATAGTGACCCCAATCTATAAAATATAATGAGCGGTAACGAATAATTTATGTTACGTGAAATTTACGGAATAAAATGGAAACTCACACAAGTGATTTCTTCTTGAGCCTACTACAAAACATGACATTGGCCGAAACCATTCAATCATATAAGTCCAACAAAAGAAATGTGATAAGCCTAATGATTTAATGATGGTGAGCCCAAAGATTAAAAGATGGTGAGCCCAAAATACATGCTTCATAAAAATTGCCAAGGAAATTAAACAATGAGCAAAGGATTGGTACGGCTACCACACTAAGACCACAACCCGACACCTCCATATATCCGTACAATGCAGTCCCGAAGCAGGTCTTAAACCCACTCAAAACCCAGGTCACGGTTGCCAAACACCCGTGAGAATGAGGCTGTAAAACCACTACACAAGCGACCCAAATCAAGGCATTTCAAAGCGAGAATTTTGGGTATGCACAAGACGATATTTACATGAGGAAATTCAATAAGGAAATAGGTCTGAGGGACTGTTTTACGCATCCCAAAACAGGGGCAAAACAGTACCTTACAAGACACCCATACGGAGTTATACATGGTTCAAGGATGAGGTTTCAAAGCGGAAAATATCCAACATATATGTGATGACATAATCAAGAATACACGGGCAAGAAAACAGGTCTGAGGGATCGTTTAATCCATCCCAAAACAGAGCTCAAAACAACATAGCCGCGGGTTGAAAACTGTCTTTAATAGCTCTATTTTGGTTCCATTTTTAGACGGAACTAAATCGGGGTTGGGGACGGGTAAGAGCATGCTTGAAACAAGGATAAAAACCATCAATTTTCTGCATAAACAGCCAGAAAATCTAGCAAAGAGGTACGCATTTATTCGAAGGAACAACCAGTAAATAAGCTACACATAAACCTTTAACCGGCTATACATGAAAACCCAGCCATGGAAACAACCAAGTGACCATGTAAACTAACCACAAACATTACAAAATCAACTTCATACATGAGGAACACAGTTAAAGACTTAAACTTTACGATAAACAAAGACAAAGCCGAGTAAGAAGGGCGAGTTTTCCGACGTTTTGTCGAGTAACCTATCACCGTTACCTCAAACGCTTCTTATTCTTCGAATAAACAGTCCCAAAAGCTTCAATCTTACACAGGGTCTTCGAAACCTTCGTCATGGAGCAAGAAAACGAAAGAGATTGAGGCAAAACCGAAACTTTATAAGATGGGTCGAAACGAAAGTCATACAAGATGGCGGAGAAATGAGGGAGAAAATGGAGGTTGAAGGTCGGCCAAAAATGGCGTCTTGACTCTTGAGGTCTGCTGGTTGTTGTTGCTTTGCTGATTTTGTTTTCGAAAAAGAAAGGGGATTGGGTGGTTGGGAATTGTGAGTGAGGGTGAGAGAGTGAGTCATAGAATAAGATATTTGTTGAGTGTGTGTACGTGTTGTCAGGATCGGATTGGTTCAGATTAGTTCTAGTCTTATCAAGAGAAATGTGACGGTCTTATGTTAGACGGAAATTAAGACAGGCATTATTATTATTATTATTATTATTATTATTATTATTATTATTATTATTATTATTATTATGGTCATTATTATTATCCGACCAAAAATACTTATTTTATACAAATTAAACTTTAAAATATTCTTTTCATTAAAATCGTGCTTAGAGTGAATTAATAAAATTAAATAATTTAAAAATATAAAATAAGGTAATTGAACGGTTAAATAAATTTTAAATGTCAAAAATGCAAAATTCGCGGGGTGTTACAATACCAGTTTATACGGCTTTAATTCCTTAGAAATTATAAGTAGTTTGCCAAAATTTTCAGGTCAAGTCTATTTGTTCAGCTAAATTTTAACATAAACTCGTAGGTATGCAAAAAGACAAAGCTAAAAAGATAATTAGTTTAAATGCAGGGCTTAAGCAAAAAGACAATTCAGTGCAATATCATCATAGAAATCTACCGTTCTGACTCAACCTATATGCAAAAATAAACGCGAATTTTTTTTTGAATTTTTTCGAATTTTTCAATTTTTATGAGATTTTTGAATTTTTATTAAAAATAAACAACAATGCATACGGAAATTAAATGTGACAATAGAAGTGCAATAAAAACAACATTGCAGACACAGATATGGATGCATAACCTCCCCAAACCAAACCGTACAATGCCCCCATTGTAGCAAATCATGGAAAGGAAATGCAAACTAAAAGAGAAAAAGAGTAAATACGGAAAGCTCACAAGATTGCGCGAATAAGGGACCTCCCCAAACCAGCCAGCAACGTGGGAGGTCGCAAACAGCTGCAGGACATCGTCATAGGAAGCCAATCCAACAAAGGGCATCTTAAACAGCTCGATCGAGGAAGAATAATGGTCGATCGAGTGGTTTCTCCTTGGCAGGTACTCGATCGAGTAGAATAAATGCTCGATCGAGTGATTTCAGCAGAAAAAGTTCTCGATCGAGGACAAAAAGTACTCGATCGAGTCATCCTCAGTGGATTCCTGCAAAGACGCATCAAAGCAGCCCGCAAAACTACAAAAAAAGCATAACTGATATAGTCTATGGTATGAAAACCAATTATTACAACGCAAAACTGAAATGAAAAGCAATGTTTGAAAAACAACTAAAGATAAAATCTCCGGGTTGCCTCCCGGGTAGCGCTAGTTTCAGATCGGTCCCAAATCGACCTTCTTTTCTTCAACAAATCCATCGATCGAAATCAAAGCAACTCAAAGCTCTTAACAAGAGATCATATAATCTGCATATGCTACACAAGAGCATAAGTAGCACCAAAGTATAATAGCAACATAGGAAAATAACATGCATGAACGTTTAAGTCTAACGAATTTTCTATGAGAGCTCCTAAATTTGTCAACAAAATAAAGGAGCACGGGAGCAATTATCAATAATCTAGGGTGCTGATTCAGGTTGACAAATTTCTGACGACAAGTACGGTGAAAAACTATTAAATTAATCGTCCAGCTAGGAAAGGGTATAGCATTAAAATACGAAGCATGAGTCAAATGAGGCAATGTACTATTTAAACAAACAATAATATAATTATCGTCAACTACCTCGTTGTGGTCGCTCTCAATGATGGAATCGTTAACAAAGGAAGATATTACCTCTTCCGTGCTAGGAGAAATCACCGACTCAACTGTCTTCTCATCGCCTTCCTTAGTGGAATCTGTCCCGTAAATCGCAGCCTCAAGCGCATCCAGCTCGGCCTTGAAAAGGGGAGATTCACTGTAACCATTATCTTCAGCAAAATCGTCATCTAGAATGAACCCAAGTGACGTTGCATTGCTCTCCATGGCCAAGATCAAAGGTACTCAAGTCTTCCCTTTGACGATCTTTTACCTAAAATTATTTAGGTAGGACCTGTAGGACCTATCAAAACAACACTAAAGAAAAAGATGAGAACTGCCTCAAGGAATTAATCCCTTGAGGCTAAAAACAAGACAAAAATAAACAAGCAAATAAAATAGTTGCCTCCCCGGCAACGGCGCCAAAATTTGATACGGTCGTTTCAGTACCAAAAATAAATACCTAGCTACTACTAACGGAAGTCAGCGGTAAGTAGGGTCGATCTCCACAGAGAGGCGGTCACTATCTACTTGTCTATTCGGTCTGTCTACGGTCACAAGATGGGGGGGGGGGTTAATTGATTTCTAAACTACTGAAGATTAAGGGAAAGAGAAATAAAGGCAGAAAATGTGATAAAGATAACAGATAAGAGAGAATATGTCAGGATTTCGGTTCACCATGGTAGTCAATCGATTCAATTGCAAATAGTTTAGACAATCTACTGTGAGAAGGATAACGAAAAGGTCCTTCCGGTCCACTTTCTATCCTAGAATTCCACTAACTTAACTTCTGTCCTCATTAGGGTAGTCTACTATTCATAGCAGGTATGTTCATTCCAGTCTTTCGATCCAGGAACGAAATTAACCAAATTAAAGGGTAACTTAGAAGCGTGCACTCAACTAAGTCGGTATTATAATTAAATTGCCATGGGTACAGATTCTCACAACTAAGCCGTCTAGTATATTCGCTACATCGTCTTTATTCTACCATAGATCTTCTAATCCCAACATGAATGAATTTAGCTACTCATATTGCTAATGTTGTCAATAATAACAATAATGAAATAACTAATAAATGACACAATGAAATTGTAATAAAAATGCATAAACTAATTAGGGCAGAAATTAATTAAGGAAGAACAAAGGATTTAAAGCAAACAAAGTATGAGATTAAGATTAAAAGAGTGAAAGATTACAATCACGAGAATTTCGGCGTAAAGAGCGACAAGATCCAAGCGATAAAACCCGAAAAGCAAAAGTTACAGTGGAAAAGTTTATGGAAAAGAGAAGAGTAAAGAGTGGCGTCAGTAAAAAAGGTGTTTATGACCTAATCCCGACTTCCTTTATATAGGGAAGTCATTATTAACATAAAATAAACCTAACACGGGATAAAAATCTCGAGTATATAAGCTAATCACTCGATCGAGTAACTTTATATCACTCGATCGAACAAAACCAAGCTAAAACCTCTCGATCGAGTACTTTAGGTACTCGATTGAGCACTTATTAAATAGGCACTACTCGATCAAGTATAAAAAGGATTCGATCCAACACAACTGTACTCGATCGAGTACTTTCCAGCGCACAATTCCTACTTCGCGCACTGAATTTAAAATGGCTTCCATTTCTTCGTTACTTTGGCAAACAGAGCGATTCCAGTCGCGTTGGAAAGCTAAGAAGACAAACTTTCCTCTCCAATTAGAATCACCTGAAAATAAATTTTAAAACTCGAGATATGACTCTTCAAAGTAGGCACTAACAATTTGAAGTTCCTCCTTTGCTCGCCTAGCTATCTTACTTCTTTGCGCATCTCAAAATAGCTACATTCCTGCTCCAAATTCACTCTTCCTCCAAATGCATGCTAAACGGATGGTAAAAGGCTCGATTTCACTATTTTATGGTCCATTCCTGCAAATAAAATAAAACAAACCAAAGTAGCATATTCGGGGCATTTCGTAGCATAAAACTACGATAATAGCATAGAAATACGTGCATAAAAAGGCCAAAAAGACTATATAAAATGCACGTATCAAGTACACCGTGGAGGAAATTGACCAAGCTTACGGACGGTCAGAGGACGCTGAAACTCGGCATGGGGTAGGTGATGAGGTGCATGAGCAAGTTCATGGGGAGGCAATGAAAGAGAATGTTGAAATTCGGCTCGGGGTAGGTGATGAGGTGCATGAGCAAGTTCATGGGGAGGGAATGAAAGAAAATGTTGAAACTCGGCCCGGGGTAGGTTATGAGGTGCATGAGCAAGTTCATAGGGAGGGAATGAAAGAAAATGTTGAAAGATTGTCAGACCGTCAACCGTCAGATAAGGAGATGGAAAAATCTACGGTCCCATCATTACCAATGGATACACAAGAATTGATGGAGTGTATGTTTTCTACTGTTGTAATGAAGGAAGCTTTATGTGGACCTCCAGCAGACGGGAGTGGTCCTGGTGGCGAGGTAAGTTTGTGAATTTGTGCTAAATACTTGTTATACATTCGTTTTTTTTTTATACACTATTAGTCCTATAAATTTCATATAAGGTAACAGTATGCACAACTCCAGAAATTCTGGAGTGAAACTTATAATTACGTATAATAGTTATGTGGATCTGTATAACTCCAACGACCATTTTGTATATGCCTAGAGTTATACATTCTATGCCTAGAGTTATACAGTCTGTGTCTAGAGTTATACATTATATGTTTAGAGTTTTTCATTATATGCTAAGAGTTATACAGTATATGCCTAGAGTTATACATTCTATGCCTAGAATTATACATTCTGTGTCTAGAGTTATACATTATATGTTAGAGTTTTTCATTATATGCTAAGAGTTATACAGTATATGCATAGAGTTATACATTATTTGCCTAGAGTTATGCATTCTATGCCTAGAGTTATACAGTCTGTGTCTAGAGTTAAACATTATATGTTTAGAGTTTTTCATTATATTCTAAGAGTTATACAGTATATGCCTAGAGTTATACATTCTATGCATAGAGTTATACAGTCTGTGTCTAGAGTTATACATTATATGTTTAGAGTTATACAGTATATGCCTAGAGTTATACAGTCTGTGTCTAGAGTTATACATTATATGTTTAGAGTTATACAGTATTTGCCTAGAGTTATATAGTCTGTGTCTAGAGTTATACAATATATGCCTAGAGTTATACATTCTATGCTTGGAGTTACAGAGTAAATGCTAAGGGTATACATTCTATGCTTACAGTTATACATTTTATTGTACAGTTTAATTTTATTTATTTTCATTTAATTTTATTTATTTTCATTCAGGCCACTGTACTAAAGGCTGGAATTGAAAATGTGGAACAACATTAATTCCACGGGGGTGAAAACGTAGTTGTTGCCGATGGTGCGGAGGTCACCCCGGGGGATCTTTCAACGGAATGGAGTGGAAATCACATCCCTCTGACTTTCATGAGCACGGCAGATGTGAATGAGGCATTTAACGGGGTTGATGAGCGCACGAGTAGTGCGGCCAAAGAAGTTGGGGTAGTTGAAAATGCCGGTGCTAGGGTGGAGCCGGTTACACCACCTCCCCCCCCCCCCCCCAATTTATGTTCCGCGATGTGACATGATCCACCATCCTTTCTTGCTTCATTCAACTGTCCCCCTTCCGTGTATGGACATTGTACCCGAGAACCTAGATTGTTCTGAGAATTGTGGGGCACCCGAACCTGACCAGCACGTATGCTCACAGTTGTTGCAATTTAATAAGAAACGTTTCAGGACGGTTTTCAGGGTGAGGAAGGATGTAATGGATTACGTCTTTGATCAATTCCACGACCATAATAAAGAGTAAGTACAAGATAAGTTTTACCTAGATTTCAATATGACAGTGAAACAGGTCATGAACAACACTTGCTGCGTGTCTCATTTTGCTAATCCTTTGTAGGGAACAATTGGTCACATATAACACCCCAAATTGCATAACGCGTATTGATCTCTAGACGTTGATGCCCGGGTTTCAGATTATGAGCAATGTCATCGACTGCTGGTCTGTACTACTCAATCAGCTTACGCACGCAAACACCGCAGCTATTGCAAGTTCGCGCTGTTTCTTTGGCCTAGATCACGCTGTAAGTGTGCTCGAACTCCGCAAGTAGTTTTGTGACTAAATGTACGTAACTTGTGATATAGGCTGACTAACCCCTGTCTATCATTTTTATAGGACCTAGCAATTGCAATTTGGAAAGGCAGGAAAAAAAAACGTGGTTGTTGATCAATCTGAAGGCTTTCGTGCCTCGTGGGACATGTGGCAAGAGTCGTGTTCTAGTCCATTCCAACTGGACTCTGATATGGTGAGCTCAGATATCAATATAGAGACATTTCCATACTGGAGTTATACATTATATGCCTAGAGTTATACAGTATATGCTCAGAATTTTGATGAGTGACTAACTTCACTCCATAACTCTAGGCATAGAATGTATAACTCTAACCATAGAATATATAACTCACTGCACATAATGTACAACTGTAAGCATATGCCTAGAGTTATACAGTATATGCTTACAGTTGTACATTATGTGCAGTGAGTTATACACTCTATGGTTAGAATTATACATTCTATGCCTAGAGTTATAGAGTGAAATCAGTTATTCATCAAAACCCTGAGCATATATTGTACAACTCTAGGCATATAATGTATAACTCTAGACATAGAATGTATAACTCTAGACATATAATGTATAACTCTAACCATATAATGTTTAATTCCAATTATGCACAAAATGAATACCTCTAAGCTTCTAATTATGTTTTATAACTCTTACACTTTTCAGTATAATCAACTGATCTTGTGGTGCATGTTTGTAGATTTTCGTCCCGGTAAGCACAGGCGATCAAGATCACTACTCTTGAATTTGCATAAATTTCCTCTCTGAGCAGATCGAGTACCTTGATAATCGTTCTTACGAGGACGATCTTCTGACGTTACCATATAGAGGGATTGCGTGTATTACTGTAAGACTTATAAAACTGGTGACTAGATTAATTTTCAGCTCCATTGTTTTGTTAATTGGTCTTCCCTTTAAACGCCTTGCCTAACTTCTGGCAGGCTGATGAGATGGGAAAATATATGGTCTCCAAAGGGCTCGACAAAGGGAAGAAAGTTGAAGGGTTTAATTTTGTAAACATTAAATTTAACTGGCAGGGAGCAGGGTATTCTGACAATGAATGTGGTCTTTACGTCATAGTTCATATGTTGTTATACCGTGGAGAGCCATTCGAGTGTACCATAGGGACAAAGGACGGCAATGCCCTCATGCGCGCGGAAGTTGCTGCCACCCTTGTCCTCAGTGACATTAACGTGGAAAGGGAAGTTGTGTTATCTAGGGTAACAGAATTTAAGGAGGCTAAAGACCGTGAATTGGAGTCGATGCGTGAGGCACAGAGGTTAGCCGGTAACACAAGTGGAAGGAAGAGAGGTATCAGTATCGCTGGAGAGAACAGTACTGCTAAACGCCCTTGCTCTAAAGTCAGTCCAACCTATCGGATTCCACCTTCCAAAATAGCCTTGGGCCAGACGCCGTCTAGTCGGGCCCTCTCAACTGTTAGTAGCCACTCCCGGGGTAAGGGCGATGGTCTTGGTTGCACCACATATTGCGGGGAACCAGACGCCGACCTTACAGTGGTCGCCAAGATGCTCAAGTTAAACAAGGCATTAATTAAGGATATCCCGGTGTATCGCAAACAAGTGGCATATTACGTTTTCCTTGATGACTACTAATTTCCAAATAGGTAAGCTGTCTAAAATCAACAGAACCACTTGAGTACTGTTTTATGCATTGTATAACTTCAACTATGAAATGTATAACTTTACCAACTAAAGTTATACATATCATTAATGGAGTTACACATTCCTAATCTGCAGTTATATGTTTCATCACTGAAGTTATGCAGTCATTTTAATAGCAGTTACCTTCCCATTTAGTAGACGTTATTGTAACACCCCTAATTTCCGTAATATAATTCTTTAATTTTATTTTCCCATATTTCATATTTTATTTTTCTGGGAAAATATCCGTCTCTTATCTTTTGAGCTCGAAAACGGTGAAGACCCGCTCCTTCCTTGGGTCTCACGTGATTTTGGTGTAGATGGGTAAGTTTTGGGCCTAAGCTTAGAATAAACCCATGAGCTTCTCTATAAATAAGAAGGGAAACCAAACCCTTACTTCTCTTTTCTCAAAAACCCTAAACCTAATTCTCTCCTCCTCCTTCCTCCCTTGTGCCGTGAGATCCACCCTACCTAGGGTTGCGTGCCGCGTCTCTTCCTCCTTCCTTCATCATCTTTCGTGCTTAGATCGATCCTACTTCTTGGATTTATCTATCCTCTTCGTAAGTTTTATGTTTTTCGCGTAGTTTTTATAGTCTATAGTTTATATATATATATATATATATATATATATATATATATATATATATATATATATATGTTTATATATATATATATAGTAAGTATATTTATTAGATTCGTTATCTTTGGCACGTGGGTGATTCAATAAAGGCGTGGAGACTGCACCTGGAGAAGACGTTTATATCGTTGAAGACGATCTTTAGGATTATTTGCTTAATAAGGTAACTAGGTGTTTCTATTTTAATTGTGTTTATGCCAATTGATGTAACTAATAGGATTTAATGTTTGATTATTTGTTATTGATACCCGTCGTGAGGTGTCAAAAATAAGATTTATAATTTCCAACTACAACTATAGCTAGCGGCAGTCGGGTCGAACCACAGAGAGGCAGATGTAAATTCTAGTTGTCTAAATTCAGTCTAAGGTAACAAGTGTGGGGGTTGAGTTGAATTGGTCTATAGCTAAGAATAAATAAAGACAATAAACTAAAAGACGGATTAAACAGATAAAGGAGAGGTACTAGGATGGTCGGTTCATTAAAGCTTCGGCGGCAGCATACTAAGTCGGTCTGAATCAAACACAAGTGAGGCGGGAAACAAGAGGTCCTCTCGGTCCACTCTTAACAAATAGCATCTTTCGATCTCGTTATAGGTCCCTAATATCACTAATACTTACTCTCGTTCTGAAAAGTGACTAACGGTCTAAACTATACCTATCTTTCGATCTCAGCACAGTTTAGTCATCTTAATTGGTGATCAAATAACTTTCCCTATCTTTCGATCTAATGGGTCAGTCATAAATTAAGCATCTAACTGGTCGCATGCATTCGATTCGTTAAATACAACATTAAAATCAATTAAAACGAAGGGTAACCTCACGAGGTCAGTCGATCGACCGAGAATGTCAGTCGATCGACTGACACGCGAATCAGGCCGTGTTCAATACTTTGCCGCCTACGCTATAATTCACCTACATCCTAGCACAATCAATTTAGCTACTCATACTAAGGGCGATAACAACAATAAGATTTATCATTAAGTCTACGGAATTCATGATAAAAGCGATTAAACAAATAAATGACATAAACGACAATATCGGCTTTGGGAGACTACCTAGCAATTTCTATATTACGAATGATAATAAGACTGAAATTAAGAAGCGAAAGAATACCAGTAGAAATTGCAGAGAAAGGATCCGAACCCGATTGCAAGAAAGTAAACTTTATTGAAGAATTAAACTAACAATGAAGAATTGTATTTTGAACTGAATGATAAACCCTAATGTCACTGATAAAACTTGATGTCAAAACTGAATATGTAAAGCTGCGTTATATAGGAATATAACGTCACACTTATTCCTAAACCTAAGAATACATTGGGCTTTCTAATTCTTGATCTTTTATTTTGCGTCAGACCCGTTGTTCAGTCGATCGACCATAAGCATCGATCGATCGACAAACTTGCGCTGTACAGAGCTTCAGATGTCGTGCTCTGGTCGATCGACCATGTAGGTCGATCGATCGACCAAGGGTCTTTGTCTGAAATGCATTCTGTCGATTCCTGCAGCGCGCACCGATATTAAAACAGCTGCCATTTCTTCGTTACTTGGTCAAATCAGGCGTTCTACGCGGCGTTGGAAATCTAAGAGGATAAGCTTTTACCTCCAATTGGAATCACTCCATTATTAGCTCTAGAACTCGAGATATTGCCATCTGAAGCAGGCTGTAATAATGTGAAGTGCTTCTTTGCTTGTTAAACTCGTACGCACCCATGCTTTTGCTATCTTTAGGCCTTGAAACGCGCACCAAGCTCATTCCTCGAGTCACTACTCCATGTCAAATGCAATGCTAAGTACTTAGGGATGGATTTGGCTCGACTTCTACTCATTTCCGCATAAATCTACAATATTACATAAAAATACGAAAGTAGACAAAATGGGGCAAATAGTAGCATAAACTACATAAATGAGGTCTAAAATGCGTGTAAAATAGGGCGTAAAACGTCATATAAAAGACACGCATTAAACTTCCACAAACCAAACCCTTGCTTGTCCCCAAGCAAGAACTAGACTCGATCTAAAAGCACGAGTTCAATCTCAGAGCGAAATGCAATTGAATAGCCTAAACCAATTTAATGCAATAACTAACAATCAATTAGCAAATGAATCATGCAAACGAGTTATGGAGTCGTTAACAACATGTTGAACCGTCAACTATAGAGACTTATCAAACTGGACTCTCACGGGTCGCTCAAATCACTCAAATAAGCACAGGTGAATAATGTAAAGATTGAAAGAATTCATTTTGTAGTGACACTCATCTAACTACGACCTATAAGAACATGCCTGCAATCTAATATGAAAGTAATCTCTACAACCGTACATATGCATTCCAACCAATCAGATGACCATGACACATGCCGCGGTATATATGGATATGTGAGGTAATGGGTAAGAAGAGGCAAAACATTTTATGGAAAACTGGAAGTACAGGTGATCAAGCTAGTACCAAAACGGAACCATATGACAACATCCAACTTCTTGCTCAAAACTCAATTGATACGGTGCTATAGCAAGCACAAAACTCACAATCTCCGGTATAAAAGTAATCAACCAACTCCCCATAAGATATGAATAATACATGGGAGAAAAAATCGCCATAAGATAAGGGCTTGAATTATGCGAATTGATTTTTTCGGAACCCAATCGATCGACTAGAAATGGCAGTCGATCGACCGCTTTGAACAGTACAGAACTCCCTTTTTTTTCTTTTTCGAATCATTTTTTTTTTCATTTCTTTTTTTTTCTTTTTCAATTCTATTTCTTTCTTTCCTTCTTTTCATCTTCCCAACAACATCTCAAACATGAGCATATGCCACCAAAAATGTAGTAACAATCCTGAAAACTAAACTACTAGCTTGACAAGGGTAGGCTATATGTAGGAGGTAGTAATGGGACAAAAAGGCTATTTTTGGCAGTGTGGAGCTTATGGGTAAAATGAATAAAGGAAAACCTCTACCACATGTGTCAACTAACCACAAACCGAATGCATACAGGTATTAAGCAGATTAAGTTCATATTTATGCAAATTGATATGACATGTCTCATAAGGAGTACTACTCACATTCCTAAATAAACCGGTCATAAATGTCACCAGTTATAGGCTCTAAATCTCAGAAATGTGATGTAGTTTGCCAATTTTCAAAGTCAAGTCTCAAGTTTCAACAAAATATTAACGAAAACTCGTAGATATGCATATACGATTCTACTAATAACATGTTAATTAGCAAGGCTTAGGCATAAAAAAATACAAATGCAATGTCATCATGGAAATACTACCGTTCCGACTCAACCTATATGCTAAAATAAACGTGCATTTTATTGAAATTTTTGAAATTTTTCAGTTTTTTTGATATTTTCTGTATATATGAGAGAAATGAAATAAACAATGCAAAACAAAATTAAACGTGAAACAGAAATGCAAATAAAACTTATGCAAATGCGACGCAAAACCCTTCCCCAAACCAAATCACATAATGTCCCCATTGTGCAAAATCATGTAATGAAATAAAAGAGAAACGGGAATTTGCGAGAAAATAAGTAAATATGACATGAAGTGGAACTTGGGAACTCACAAGACTTTAAGCGCAGACAAAAAGGAAACCTCCCAAACCAGCGCGAGCTAGAGGTTTCAAGAGCAGCGATGTTACCATAAGTGCACGAAAAGACAAACAAAAGATATCGCGCGTAAAACGAAAAACAAAATTGGGACAAGAAAATTATGTGCAAAAATGATGAACGGAAGAAATCAGAAATTAAGCGGAGAATAAAGTGAAAGGAATACTCCATTGACTCCGCAAATCGATCAAACACAAAGCAGGGAATGATCGAAAACAGTGCACAAAGAACGGCCAATGGTCGATCGACTACATCACCCGGTCGATCGACCAGGATGTCGAATGAAGCTCTGAATCGTTCGACCGATCGATCGATCGAGACAGACCGATCGACGAAAAAGTCTTGAACTTCGATTTCTTGAATTAGCTCAATAACTTGAGCTAATATGGTCTATATACCTGCAAAAGTACATGATAACGCGCCCAAAATTTGCGCAAAACCCAAATGTAAAGTCTAAAGTGTAGCTAATTATTAGAGCACACAAAAACAAATAAAGCTAAAAGTTCCAAAACCAAATTGTGGGAAATGTTTCAAACTCCGGGTTGCCTCCCGGTAGCGCTAGATTAGACGGTCCCAGCTCGACCCACTTTTCGATCATCAAAAAGCACAAATCACTGGCCCACTACTAGGCTTCTGATCAACGCAGTGGCTTCAAAGAATCACAAATCTACTCCCGGCCTCCACAACATGGCAACGGAAGAACAACAACGTCTCGCAGCATCCGGATCCCAATCTTTCACCTCAGCGCACAGCTTCTTCTTAGACGGCATATCCTTATCAGGACCTCCTCCTGGATCATATATCTGGGCAGTGCCAGACTTCAAACTAGGAACACCCAACTCACCTCCGGGGTCTTTGAACTTGCCAAGACCTGTAGAAAGAGAAACAAAGCGATGTCCCTCCAATTTGTTCCCTAACTGGGGCGGAGGCGTCAATTCTACAGCAGCAAATGGTTCAACAGAAGGAGTAAGAAGGTATACATAATCGACTAAGGGAGTGGAATTACCTCTAATCGGATAGGAGTGGTCTTCATTTACCTTCTCATCGTCATCCGGAATAGGCGTTGGTGACGATTTAACAATTCCCAAGGCTGCAGGGGTCAATCGAACAGCGTCACTAATCGATCGAGTAGTTTCCTCCTCCGGCATAACTGGTCGATCGACCACTGGTTCCATTCGGTCAACCGCTCTTCCTTCTGCAATGTCATTCGTTCGACCACACAAATCTGCTTGATCGAATTCTTCTTGTGGCACAGCATTGAAGTCTTCAATTGACGCTTCATCTTCCTCCAAATCCTCATCCTCCGAGTCATACATATCATCATTTTGCTCGGCGGCTACTTGAGCCAAGAGAAGCTCAAGTCTTTTGAAAGAAGCTTCTCTCTGTTCAGCGACTTCTTGCATTTGGAGTTTAAACAACTCCACCATGGACTTCAATTCCGCACTCTCTTCAGAAGGAAGAGGGTCTTGCTGAGGCGGTGCAAAGGAATATGCAGGCTCTTGGAAGCCTTGCTGATAGCACGGATGTGGCGGCGCATAATAATCTTGTTTATAATGCCAGTAAGCATAGACTTGGTCCATATCTGCTCGGCACATAACAGAAGCATGCCCCTCAGCGCCACATCTCCCACAAATCTCCACCTGCTGCTCCCAAGAATGGAACATGAGTGGACTCTCCTGAAGTACTGCAAATAAACAACACTAAAGGAGAAGATAAGAACTGCCTCAAGGTACTCAGTCTTCCCTTGAGGCGAAAAACAGACTAAAATAAAGACAACCAAAAATTAGAACAATTGCCTCCCCGGCAACGGCGCCAAAATTTGATACCCGTCGTGAGGTGTCAAAAATAAGATTTATAATTTCCAACTACAACTATAGCTAGCGGCAGTCGGGTCGAACCACAGAGAGGCAGATGTAAATTCTAGTTGTCTAAATTCAGTCTAAGGTAACAAGTGTGGGGGTTGAGTTGAATTGGTTTATAGCTAAGAATAAATAAAGACAATAAACTAAAAGACGGATTAAACGGATAAAGGAGAGGTACTAGGATGGTCGGTTCACTAAAGCTTCGGCGGCAGCATACTAAGTCGGTCTGAATCAAACACAAGTGAGGCGGGAAACAAGAGGTCCTCTCGGTCCACTCTTAACAAATAGCATCTTTCGATCTCGCTATAGGTCCCTAATATCACTAATACTGACTCTCGTCCTGAAAAGTGACTAACGGTCTAAACTATACCTATCTTTCGATCTCTGCACAGTTTAGTCATCTTAATTGGTGATTAAATAACTTTCCCTATCTTTCGATCTAATGGGTCAGTCATAAATTAAGCATCTAACTGGTCGCATGCATTCGATTCGTTAAATACAACATTAAAATCAATTAAAACGAAGGGTAACCTCACGAGGTCAGTCGATCGACCGAGAATGTCAGTCGATCGACTGACACGCGAATCAGGCCGTGTTCAATACTTTGCCGCCTACGCTATAATTCACCTACATCCTAGCACAATCAATTTAGCTACTCATACTAAGGGCGATAACAACAATAAGATTTATCATTAAGTCTACGGAATTCATGATAAAAGCGATTAAACAAATAAATGACATAAACGACAATATCGGCTTTGGGAGACTACCTAGCAATTTCTATATTACGAATGATAATAAGACTGAAATTAAGAAGCGAAAGAATACCAGTAGAAATTGTAGAGAAAGGATCCGAACCCGATTGCAAGAAAGTAAACTTTATTGAAGAATTAAACTAACAATGAAGAATTGTATTTTGAACTGAATGATAAACCCTAATGTCACTGATAAAACTTGATGTCAAAACTGAATATGTAAAGCTACGTTATATAGGAATATAACGTCACACTTATTCCTAAACCTAAGAATACATTGGGCTTTCTAATTCTTGATCTTTTATTTTGCGTCAGACCCGTTGTTCAGTCGATCGACCATAAGCATCAGTCGATCGACAAACTTGCGCTGTACAGAGCTTCAGATGTCGTGCTCTCTGTCGATCGACCATGTAGGTCGATCGATCGACCAAGGGTCTTTGTCTGCACTGCATTCTGTCGATTCCTGCAGCGCGCACCGATATTAAAACAGCTGCCATTTCTTCGTTACTTGGTCAAATCAGGCGTTCTACGCGGCGTTGGAAAGCTAAGAGGATAAGATTTTACCTCCAATTGGAATCACTCCATTATCAGCTCTAGAACTCGAGATATTGCCATCTGAAGCAGGCTGCAATAATGTGAAGTGCTTCTTTGCTTGTTAAACTCGTACGCACCCATGCTTTTGCTATCTTTAGGCCTTGAAACGCGCACCAAGCTCATTCCTCGAGTCACTACTCCATGTCAAATGCAATGCTAAGTACTTAGGGACGGATTTGGCTCGACTTCTACTCAATTCCGCATAAATCTACAATATTACATAAAAATACGAAAGTAGACAAAATGGGGCAAATAGTAGCATAAACTACATAAATGAGCTCTGAAATGCGTGTAAAATAGGGCGTAAAACGTCATATAAAAGACACGCATCAGTTATCATGATTAAATATGTTTCGCATGTTTGTATATATTTTTATGCGTTAATTACATGTCATATGTTGTTTATGTGTTTATTATGGGTGTCATGAGCATAATTAGGGTTTACAAATAAACCCTAATGGCGGCATGATAGGCGGCCAAGAGTTCTCTCCAAAGTTATAGCTAAAGCTAGTATAACCTTGATGATGATTCAAGTGTTATAGCTGAAGTTAGTGCAACTTTGGGTTGTTACTCAAAGTTATGGTTGTTCGAGTTGTAACCTTGGAAATATGAATTCAAGGTTATAGCTGAACCTACTATAACATTGAAGTGCGAGTCAAGGTTATAGCTGAGACCAATGTAACCCTGGGATTATGGCTCAAGGTTATGGTTGACGCTAGTATAACTTTGAGTTTCGTGTCAAGGTTATGGTTGAGGTTACTATAACTTCAAAGGAATTTGTGGAAGTTATAGTCGAGGTTAGTATGACCTCATGTTTAGACTTCATGTTAAGGTTAAGGTTACTATAACACTAATCACTACTAATTGTTTCATATATAGAGTTATATCCAGTCATAGTATAACATTATGTTAGCTTATGTCTTTGATTACACTATTCTATGGTGGAGTTGTAATGTTGTTCATGCATTGTTAGTGCTGTCAGTTATATTGTGTACTTGTTATTTGGTTGGTTGTATAGATGATGATAGTATCAGTTCTATACTATCGGAATGAACAAACGCTACCCTTAGGGGATTATTAAGGTCTATGTTTGGGATTGGTCAGAGGCAGTTCGTTATACGCTCTGGTCCCCGTGTGTCGTTTGGTGTAGCAGAGGCAGTTCGTTATACGCTATGTGTTTCACAGAGAGGTCTGGCCAGGTCTTAGGCATGTAGGCAGTGGTTATACGCTACACATAGTATGGATGCAGTTCGTTATATGGTCCACAGTGGATGCAGTTCATTATACGGTCCATACCAACTATGGAGGCAGTTCGTTATACGCTCCATACCTAGAGGCAGCTCGTTATACGCTCTAGTTGTTGGAGGTAGTTTGTTATACGCTCTGACGGCGTTCATTCTATACACTGAGTTCGTTGCTAGGGGTAGTTCGTTATACGCTATAGTAGTTGGAGGCAGTTCGTTATACGCTCCATTAGTCAGAGGCAGTTCGTTATACGCTCCGAGGGTTGTTTGGTTTGGTTATGGTTGCATTGAGTTTGATTGTCCTAAGTTTCTACGTGGTGTCGTAACATGGGTTGTTGTCATGTGTCGTCTCATGTGGTTTAATTTTGGAGTTATTAATTAGGTGGTTGTCCTAATATGTCCTGGTTTGATGGTAAGTTTGTGTGGAGTCTTCATGAGTATAGATGGTCTCACATGTTTGCTAGTTTTGCATTACAATTGTTATTGATTGTTAGTTATATTCGATTGTTGTAAACATGACTGGGAGAGCATCTAGTTACTCCCGACTGAATTGTGGACCCCCTTCTCAAGTTGTTCAGGTTGAACGATTGTTGCTGACTTGTTGATGCTTGCTTGGGGAATGTGCGAAGCGAGCTTAATAATAAAATAGGAGTTTGCCTTATGTTTTAAGAACCTTCGAATAATGTATTAGTTTGTTTTGGATTTTAGTAGCGAACCGGATTGGTCAGGTGTTTCCGCCACCTTGACCCTTTTATCAGTATCGTACTCTGATATTTATTTTATTTTACGTTTTTCCTTTGTTTATAATCTGGGTTGTTACAGTTATAGCCTGATTAACACCTGATGTCTGAACCACAGTGAACCACTTGTGAACTATGCTAGGCACGCAACAATGAATAGGTTGCAAATGTTGTCCATGCTCCCTGAGACCCCAATGGATGATTCAGTAATTGAGTGTTGGTCCTTGTTGCTTAATCTTTTGGAGGCAGAGGAGTGCGCGTTTTCTCGTTCGTCTTTCTTCGGTATCCGTCATATGGTATGGTTGTAATCAATCCTTTAATAGGCTATAAGAGTTTCACATACCCTCTATGGAGTTATACATAGAGGGTATGATATTTAAAATTTTCACAATGGAAAATATGACTAAAGTTATACATACCCTCTATGGAGTTACACATATTGTTTTGAGAAGTTATTAACAGCCAGTATGAAGTTAGTCATACTTAAATATGAAATAAGAGTTATTGTGCAACTCCATTGCACAACCCCTATAACTCCTCTACTATTCTCATACATATACTTCTACCTGTGCAGGAAATAATCTTGGACTTTGTACGAAACCCTGTCCAACAAACACAGAACACCGAAAAGTTGTACAATGTGTGGGACGTCTTCAGAATCGACAGCGGATCTGATTTCAGCTTGAAGGCTGATTTAATCTTCGTACCCATTAAGATTGAAGCCCATTATACATGATGCGTGTCTTTTATATGATGTTTTACATCCCATTTTACACGCATTTCAGAGCTCATTCTTGTAGTTTATGCTACATTTCTCCCTATTTCCGTCTACTTCCGTATTTTGTACATTATTGCAGAAATGTGAAGAATTCAACGGGAAATCAAGCCAAATCCGTCCCCGAGTAATCTGCATTGCAAATGACGTAAAGGAATTGCTTAAGGAACGAGCTTGGTGCGCAATCCAAGGCCCAAAAGACAAGTCCACGAGTTAAAAGAAGTCAAGTAGCAGCTCCATTAGTCGATCGACCATAATCCTCGGTCGATCGACCAATGTTCGGTTCGAAGCTACTGTTTCTTTGAGGAGCAGCGATCGATCGACCAGCCTTATCGATCGATCGACCATATTGCTATTCCGCATTTAGAATTAGAAGACCGAGAAAGCGCAAGCCCATGATGCTAGGTTTAGGAAATAAGATGTTACGTTATTTGCTATATAACGTAACATAAAACATTCGATTTATGATCAAGTTTTTATCTCGTTTTAGATCTCGTTTTATCACAATTTCATACAAGAACTTTCGTTTTGGTTTATTCGAGTAATTAGGGTTTGGAACATCGTTTTAGCATTGGATTTCTGTTCTTGTTCTTTATCTTCCCTCTGAAACCTCGGTATTCCTTCTGCCCTAATTTCCGTTTATTGTTTTACTTTCGTTATTAGTATAGATTTGCTAGTTAGTACCCCTAAAGCTAATTATCGCATTATCGCTATTTGCTATCTACTTTAAGCATGAATTCAGTAATCATTATTAGTTTAATTGTTGTTTTTACCCTTAGCATGAGTAGCTAATTCTATAGTGCTAGGATGTAGGCGATTTATGGCAAGGGCGGCATTAGATTAGACACGGACTGTCTCGCGTGTTGGTCGATCGACTGACATTGTCGGTCGATCGACTGACCTCGTAGGGTTTCCTTCATTTTAATTGAATTTAATCTTGTATTTAACGAATCGAATGCATGCGACCAGTTAGATATCTATTTTGTGACTGACCCATTAGATCGAAAGATAGGGAAGGTTATTAGACCATCAATTAAATCAACTAGACTGTGCTAAGATCGAGAGATAAGTATAGTTTAGACCATTAGTCACTTTTCAGGACGAGAGTCATTATTAGTGATATTAGGGACCTATAGCGAGATCGAAAGATGCTATTTGTTAAGAGTGGACCGAGAGGACCTCTTTATTTCCCGCCTTACCTGTGTTTGATTCAGACCGACTTAGTTTGCTGCCGCCGAAGCTATAATGAACCGACCATCCTAGTACCCTTCTTTTATCTGTCTAAATCGTTTATTTAGTTTATTATCTTTATTCGCTTTTAGTCGTAGACCAATTCAATTCAACCCCACGATAGTTACCTCGAGATCGAACATAAATCAACTAAAATTTACAACCCCTCCTTGTGGTTCGACCCTGTTACCACTAGCCTAGGTTAGTCCTAATAGGAATTATAAATTTTATCTTTGGTACTCACAACGACGGGTATCAAATTTTGGCGCCGTTGCCGGGGAGGCAATAGTCCTAATTTTAGTTGTTTTTATTTTTAGTCTTTCTTAGTTTAAGGGACATCTGTTCCTTAAACTTTTCTTATATTCTTTTTGTAGTTTCTTCTTATGCGCAGGTCACAGGGCGGAGAATTAGTACCGTTGAACCCTGAGCTTGAAAGATCCTTGCGCGAGTTGAGACGAAAACAAAGAGTATTACCGACAGAGGAAGAGTTGAGTACTCTGTCAAGCTACTACGAGAACGAACTGTTCGAAGATAATCCACCATCTTCGCCCGTTTCCACTTCTTCAGCCGAGACAGTTACTTCTCCGGAAATTCCAGTTATGGCCGAGGAAGCAAGTATAGCTAGTTATTCTGAGCCGACAGCCGATAACTTATATAAGGGGTTCGAGTTACCGGAGATGCCAGAAATTCGAACCAAAGCCCGCCTACATCACTATGGTTGAGAGAAACCGGTTTGGGGGAGCTGCAAATGAAGATGCGCTAAACATATGGAGACCTTTATTGACTCTGCTGTTCCATACCCCCCCAGGTGGCGTGACCCAGACCAAATCAAGGAGACCATGTTCATCTTCTCCCTTCGTGATGCTTTGCAAGGGAGTGGTATAGAGATCTGGACCGAGTGTCCAAGGGATCACCGATTGGAATACATTGGCACGGCATTCTACAAGAAGTACTTTTCCGCTTCAAGGACGATTGCTATTAGAGCTCAAATCACGGGCTTTAAACAAGGGCCGGATGAGAATTTCCACGAAGCATGGGTCCGATTCAAGAAGTTGGTGCGAACCATACCGCACCATGGGTTCGAAAAGTGGAGCTTGTGCAACCATTTCTACAATGGGTTGTACGGCGATCGAGGGCCATTTTGGATCTTTGCGGCCAATGGAAGATTCGCTGAAAATTTGGGAGCAACCAAGGGGTGGAAGATCATTGACGATCTAGCTACCCACAAGGCCGAGTATGGGAATTCTAGAGGGAACCGGAGGAGAGTCATTGAATCTTCCTCTGTTCTTTGCACTTGAGGCTCTCACTGCGAGATTTGACAAGTATGAGCTAGGAGGAGCTTCTAAAGGTGGGATGTACCAAGTTAATCTTTGTGTCGACGGTCCTTTCGTCAGTGAAAGGTGTGGAGGTGAGGGCCATGTCTCGAAAAACGCCCTAGTCCCTTCGAATCATGTCTTTGCCTTTCAACACTATAGGCAGACCAACACCTACTATGAGCCGAACACCCATCCGAACTTGAGTTGGAGGAGCCAAAATGTCCTTAACCCAACTCAAGCTCCACCGCAGCAACAACCTTATATACCACCTCATCAAAAGCAACAGCAATATCAAAAGCCTCCTTATGTGCCGCAGCAACAACAAACACAGAATTCTGAATTTTCCGAGCTTAAGAATCTGTTGCTGAAGGAGTCCCAAGCAAGAGAGGCCGGGATGAAGCTACTAGAGAGCCAAATTGCTCAATTGGCTAGTAAAAATAACACTCGAGCTCCCGGACACTTACCCACTCAACCTGAACAAAAGGAGACCTTAAATGCCATCACTTTGAGGAGCGGGTCCACCCTTGATGGTCCTGCCATGGTTGAGGATGCTGTTGAAAAAGATAAGCCGGAAACAAGTCAAGAGAAAGCTTCAACGAACAAATCAAAGAAAAAGACGTCTGCCAGGTATTTCAGTCGATCGACTGATGTACCTAGTCGATCGACTGAAACACGGGTTACATGAGCTTAAGAATCGTACATCTCGGTCGATCGATCGAGGACGATAGTCGATCGACCGAGATCGGCTGCGATCTTGAAGAATTTCGTCCTTTAATGCCAAATAACTGCGAGACCACTTGTTTCGGGAACCACGATCCGAAAATTTTGGGGCGACAGTCTTGATGGGTCGATCCGGTCCAAGTTCGACCCAATGACGGTTAATGGTTCTCATTTGAGACGATCTGAGGAGGGGTCTAGCTTCAACAAAGAGAAGGTGACGGACTTTCAGCCTAAGTCCAAGGATGCCGGCGCGCGTGAATTGGAGGAGAGAGCCAAGGTACTCCTTACAGCCCCATATCCGGAGAGACTCGTGCCGACGAAGGAACAGGTATCTTTCAGTAAGTTTGAGAAAGTTATCCATAGTCTGAATGTTCAGGTACCCTTCCTTGAGTTAGTTAACCAAGTGCCCGCTTATACTAAATTTATGAAACAACTGTTGTCCAAAAAGCGGTCACTTGAAACAGTGCACACTGTCGCACTCACCAAGAAGTCTTGCTCCTATCTGTCTCTGCTACACTGCGCCCCATAAGTTAGAGGACCCGGTAGCTTTTCTTTCCTTGCAAAATAGGTACCTTCTCAATTGAGAAGGCATTATGTGACCTAGGGGCTAGTATAAGTGTCATGCCCTTGAGTTTAGCTAGGAAACTCAAGTTGACCCGATTTGCTATCACGGACATGACGATTCGGATGGTGACCGATCTGCGGTCGAGCCTATAGGAGTCCTAGAGGACATACCCGTCCAAATAGGGAAGTTTTTCTTCCCTGTTGACTTTGTTGTCCTTGACATGCCTGAGGATGCCCATATACCGATCATCTTAGGAAGGCCGTTTCTGCACACTGCTGGTGCAGTTATTGACGTAGGCTCTGGAACTTTGACCTTCAAAGTTGGGAAACATTCTATCATTTTTGCCCAACCTGCTAAAAAGAAGGACCCCACGTGGCTGTTATTACATGTAATACGGTTTTACGAAAAGAAATCGTACTTTGTGCTTCCCGAATTGCCTGTCCCTATTACTACTGCTGTGTTAACCCCTCCGCCCCAGATTGGGAGCAAAATGGAGGAAGAATCTGTTGTTTTAGATAATGCAGGAGCTGGTTTGGGGAAGGATGAGCTGCAGGTCACTCCAGCCACGACAAAGCCTATCATTCAAAGAGGAGGTCTTGGATGCCTAAGCTATAGGACCGATGAGGAAGTGGAAGATGAGCCAACCAAGGTGAGATTTGTCGACTTGGATTCCGTTGAACCCAAGGAAGCCTTTGATTGGGGGGATGACGAAGTTGATCCATTGAGCTCTCCGACTGTTGAAGCTAAGAAGGGTGCAGCTGATGAGATGAGCACCATTGAGGCTACCTCTAGTAGCCAGAAGCCGACGAAGTGGGCCATACCGTGGTCCTTCTTGATCAACTATTAGTTGATCGATCTCGTTATAAACTTCTCTTTATTTTTTGTGTTAAGACAATTTTATTGCTTTTTGTGTGTGCGAAAACTTCGCTTTTATTTTATTTGCTCAGGATTTTTAAGTACTTTAGGCTTTATTCTGGGTTTTGCGCAATTTTTGGGCGCGTTTTATTGTGTACTTGCAGGTATTTAGAGCTTGTTAGCTCAAATTATTGAGCTAATACGAAGAAATAAGACGTTGCAGCAGTGTAATCAGTCGATCGACTGGTCTTTATGGTCGATCGACTGATTTGCAGGTTTACAGGAGCTACTGTTCACGCCCACCTGGTCGATCGACTGATCTCAGTGGTCGATCGACCACCGCTTTCGCTTATATTTCGTTCACGACCTCTCCCCTGCTGTGTTTGGTCGATATGCGGACCTAAGGGAGTTTTCTACTCCGCTTTATTTTCCGTCATATTACTTCTTACTTCAAGTTCTCTTATTTGTGCACAATTTTACCGTTTCAAAATTGTTTTCTCAGTCTTATGCGTGGTATTTTCTGTCTTTCAGGCACTCTTATTGGTCTACTGCAACCTCCTAGCTCACGCTGGTTTGGGGAGGTTTCCTTTGATGTGCTTAAAGTCTTGTGAGTTCCATATCTTTCCTTTGTGTCTTGCTTATTTATTTCCTCGCAAATTCCCATTTCTCTTTTCTTCACTATATGATTTTGCACAATGGGGACATTGTGCGATTTGGTTTGGGGAAGGGTTTTGCGTCGCATATTTGCTTGCATTCACGTTTATTTTTTGTTTTGCATAGGTCGAGTCGGAACGGTAGTATTTCTATGATGATTTTGCATTTGCACCTGTTTCGCCTGAGCCTTGCTAGATTAACATGTTATTAGTAGAATCGTAAATGCATATCTACGAGTTTTCGTTAAATTATTTGCTGAACTTAAGACTTGACCTTGAATTTTGGCAAACTACATCATATTTCTGAGAATTAGAGCCTATAACTGGTGACATTCATGACCGGTTTATTTAGGAATGTGAGTAGTACTCCTTATGAGACATGTTTCCTTAATTTGCATGAATATGAATTTGATCTACTTAATACCTGTATGCATTCGGTCTGTGGTTTGTTGACACATGTGGTAGAGGTTTCCTTTTCTCATTTTACCCATAAGCTTCACACTGCCAAAAATAGCCTTTTTGTCCCATTACTACATCCTACATTTAGCCTGTCCCTTGTCAAGCTAGTAGTCTGTGTTTTTGGGGTTGTTACTCGTTTTTGGTGGCATTTGCTCTGTTGAGATGATGATTGGAAAAAGAAAGAAACAAAAAGAAAAAAAATGAAAAAAAAAAATTGATTCGAAAAAAAAATGAAAAAAGAGGTTATGTACTGTTCAATGGGTCGATCGACTGCCAAATATGGTCGATCGACTGAGGATCGAGAAAAGAGATCAATTCGCATAATTTAATCCTTATCTTTTGGCGATTTTTGCTCCCATGTTTCATTTATATCCTATGGGGAGTTTATTGATTTGATAGTTTGGAGATTGTGAGTTTTGTGCTTGCTATAGCACTGTTTCGTTTGATTATGAGCAAGAAGTTGGATGTTGCCACTTGGTTCCGTTTTGGTACTAGCTTGATCACCTGGGCCTCCACTTTACCGTAAAATGTTTTGCCTCTTCTTACCCATACCTCACATATCCCATATATACCTCGGCATGTGTCATTGGTCATCTGTTTGGTTGGAATGCGTATGTACGGTCGTAGAGGTCATTTTCATATTTTATTGCTGGCATGTTTTCATAGGTCGTAGTTAGGTGAGAGTCACTACAAAATTACTTCTTTCTATCTTATACATTATTCACCTGTGCTTATTTGAGTGATTTGAGCGACCCGTGAGAGTCCAATTTGATAAGTCTCTACAATGACGGTTCAAAGAATCTTTAACGACTTTATAATTCGTTTGCATGATTCGCATTACTAATTGATTGTTGGTTGTGCATTAAATCGGTTTAGGCTTAGCAGTTTGCATTTCGCTCTGAGATTGAACTCGTTCCATTAGGTCTTTAGATCGAGTCTAGTTCTTGCTTGGGGACAAGCAAGGGTTTGGTTTGGGGAAGTTTGATGCGTGTCTTTTATATGATGTTTTACATCCCATTTTACACGCATTTCAGAGCTCATTCTTGTAGTTTATGCTACATTTCTCCCTATTTCCGTCTACTTCCGTATTTTGTACATTATTGCAGAAATGTGAAGAATTCAACGGGAAATCAAGCCAAATCCGTCCCCGAGTAATCTGCATTGCAAATGACGTAAAGGAATTGCTTAAGGAACGAGCTTGGTGCGCAATCCAAGGCCCAAAAGACAAGTCCACGAGTTAAAAGAAGTCAAGTAGCAGCTCCATTAGTCGATCGACCATAATCCTCAGTCGATCGACCAATGTTCGGGTTCCAGAAGCTACTGTTTGCTGAGGAGCAGTCGATCGACCAGCCTTATCAGTCGATCGACCAGATTGCTATTCCAGACGAGAATTAGAAGACCGAGAAAGCGCAAGCCCATGATGCTAGGTTTAGGAAATAAGATGTTACGTTATTTGCTATATAACGTAACATAAAACATTCAGTTTATCATCAAGTTTTTATCTCAGTTTTAGATCTCAGTTTTTATCACAATTTCATACAGTAACTTTCAGTTTTGGTTTATTCGAGTAATTAGGGTTTGGAACATCGTTTTAGCATTGGATTTCTGTTCTTGTTCTTTATCTTCCCTCTGAAACATCGGTATTCCTTCTGCCCTAATTTCCGTTTATTGTTTTACTTTCGTTATTAGTATAGATTTGCTAGTTAGTACCCCTAAAGCCAATTATCGCATTATCGCTATTTGCTATCTACTTTAAGCATGAATTCAGTAATCATTATTAGTTTAATTGTTGTTTTTACCCTTAGCATGAGTAGCTAATTCTATAGTGCTAGGATGTAGGCGATTTATGGCAAGGGCGGCATTAGATTAGACACGGACTGTCTCGCGTGTTGGTCGATCGACTGACATTGTCGGTCGATCGACTGACCTCGTAGGGTTTCCTTCGTTTTAATTGAATTTAATCTTGTATTTAACGAATCGAATGCATGCGACCAGTTAGATATCTATTTTGTGACTGACCCATTAGATCGAAAGATAGGGAAGGTTATTAGACCATCAATTAAATCAACTAGACTGTGCTAAGATCGAGAGATAAGTATAGTTTAGACCGTTAGTCACTTTTCAGGACGAGAGTCAGTATTAGTGATATTAGGGACCTATAGCGAGATCGAAAGATGCTATTTGTTAAGAGTGGACCGAGAGGACCTCTTTATTTCCCGCCTTACCTGTGTTTGATTCAGACCGACTTAGTTTGCTGCCGCCGAAGCTATAATGAACCGACCATCCTAGTACCCTTCTTTTATCTGTCTAAATCGTTTATTTAGTTTATTATCTTTATTCGCTTTTAGCTGTAGACCAATTCAATTCAACCCCCACGATAGTTACCTCGGACTGAACATAAATCAACTAAAATTTACAACTGCCTCCTTGTGGTTCGACCCTGTTACCACTAGCCTAGGTTAGTCCTAATAGGAATTATAAATTTTATCTTTGGTACTCACAACGACGGGTATCAATACATGTGCGTGTATCAACTTTAATTCACGTACGATTGATCTTCTTGACAATAAGTACTACTCAAATTCGGGCCAGTCGGAGATATGCAAAGCGTGTCACATAATTGTAAGGGGAGGTGACATGTAATTACGTTCAACTCAAAAGTGTTCTTACCGCTTTACAATTTCACTTTTGACGTTTCTTGTTTGTGCCAGGCGAGCCTCATGAGCGACTATCTGGAATCTAGAGACGAGGACAAAGGGAAATTCATACCGGATTACCAGTTTCGTCAGATCCAGTTTGCTTGGCAGAAACAAACGATCAATGACACCGAGTCTGTCTTGTTCACAATGATGCACATGTTAATGTACGAGGGTGATACTTTTAGTCATGTTGATCTTGAGAGGAAGGTGAACCGTCGATATTTGGTAATCCAGCTAGCAGCGACCCTTGTCCTAGCTGATATGAACATCATCGGGAAAGGAGTTCTGACCAAGGTCAACGGTTTCATTGGCGAGAAAGACCAGATCCTGAAGCAACTAGAAGCCAGACGAAAAATGGCGCGGAAAGCAGAGAAAAAACCCGGGAAAAAATAGAATGTATTTCCATTCATTTTGTAGTCTCTGTTTTGCAACTCTTGTAAAGAAACTCCTTATCAACTTAGACAACTTTTTCGGAATAGATTGTTATTATATCATCATGGTCTGTTATGGTTAAAATCCAAGTTATGCATACAAGGGTAAAAGTTACACGTAATTAGAAGTGTTATACAGATAAGTATAAGAGTTATACACTCTGTGAAGTAAATTTATCCAAATTGTGTACAAGAGTTATACAATACATGACTGCAGTTATAAAAAAGGCAAAATTTAATAGGCTATGAGTTATACAAAAAATGCTAAGAGTTATACGTTGAAGGCTTTAGTCAAATATATCCACAATTTTACAAACAAGGGCACATAATTAGAAGTGTTATTCAGATAACTATAAGAGTTATACAATCTGTGAAGTAAAGTTGTCCAAATTGTGCAAAAGAGTTATACAACAAATGACTGCAATTGTGAAAAGCTAGCTACTGAATACCAAATTGTGAAGTAAAGTTATCCAAATTGTGTAAAACAGTTATACAACATTAGCTTGAAATTGCACATTCATATTACTGAAGTTATACAATCTGGAAGTTGAAGTTACCAAATTACATCATTTAAGTGCAAACTCCATTCAAAATAGACAAAAGCTAGCTACTGAATACCCCTTCCGTCTCACCAGATTTTTTACCTTTTAAAGAAAAAAAGATTGTAAATAATTTATTGAGACGAAGGTATTTTTCTACTGCCTACTACTACAGCCGGTTAAGTTTCTCTATTCTTCTTCATCTTCTTCTTCTTCTTCTTCTTCTTCTACTCCTTCAGATGCTGGTGAAGATGGTGGATGCTCAGAAAATGGGTTAGGGCAGTTCCGTTTATCGTGGTGTGCCATTTCTTTGCAGTTATTTCACATGCGCTTTGGCTTACAAGTCAAGGCAATGGCTTTAGCCTTAGCTGACACCATTCTTTTACCGCTGCCTTTGTTTTTGGATTGTTTTGGTGGAAGTATTGTTACCTCGTCACTGGCGGGTCAACCAAGAATTTGGTCCAATTCCTGTTGCTTAGTCAAAACTTTCGTGTACGGTAAAAGTTTCTCCTTGAACTCTCTAATTAAGGAGCTTAAGTTCACAACTTCAGTCACACTCATGCCACGAAGTAAACCAATGGTCGCATGAACTTCTGACCACAACTTCACCATCTCAACTTCTTTTCCATCAGCGCTACCATTTGAATCCGTTTTTTCACCATCACATTCTGATAATCTGAATTGCAATGCATCTTTTCTCCATCTTGTAGAAACATAATCATCTGGAATTGTCTTCTTGCCGTTAGCCGACAAAATCCATACTATATGTCGGCACAGAATTCCCATCCTTTCAAACTTCATACAGCTGCACCGTGCAGCCAGTGTCCCTGTAATCAAATTAAATTATGAATTACTGTCATCTAAATAACGTCTCCATGCATATAGTAGTTGAAGTATACATATAATAATAAGAGTTATACATTATGAAAGTAGAGTTATACATATGGCAACAAGAGTTATACATTCTGAAAGTAGAGTTATACATATAATAACAAGAGTTATACATTCTGAAAACTAAAGTTATTCAAAATGTAATCAGATTTATATTACAAATAACTGCAGTTTAGTGAACAATTGTATAACTTCTAAAGTTATTCTGAAAGTAGAGTTATACATATGGCAATAAGAGTTATACAGTATATGCCTAGAGTTATCCATTCTATGCCTAGAGTTATACTAGAGTTATACATTATATGTTTAGAGTTTTTCATTATATGCTAAGAGTTATACAGTATATGCCTAGATTTATACAGTCTGTGTCTAGAGTTATACATTATATGTTTAGAGTTTTTCATTATATGCTAAGAGTTATACAGTATATGCCTAGAGTTATACAGTTGTCAACAAGAGTTATACATTATGAAAGTAGAGTTATACATATAATTATAAGAGTTATATATTATGAAAACTAAAGTTATTCAAAATGTAATCAGATTTATACAACAAATAACTGCAGTTCAGTGAACAATTGTATAACTTCTAGGTTCAGACAATGTAACTTTGGCACGATATCTAGCAACTTCAGTGAACTACCACATAGATAAAGATTATGCCAAAATGTTGTTACCTGGGTTGTACTCTACGTTGAAACTTTTCTCTCTGCTTGAATCCTTAACGACAGTCACTTCAACTCCATCGACTTCAGCATAGCCCCCGGTCTTACATGTATCGATTGAGCAAATGACCTCTAGTTGGAATTCCTTGAAAACCTCACGGGTATAAACATTTGACGCGTATTCCTCTATGGGTAAATGCGTCCCCCCTTGCTGGTGTTGAGTGTCGGTTTTCATGGTCAAGTCTCTTCTGCGTATGCCGTTGATGGTCCATATCGCTTTCAAAACGCATCCAAAACTCCACTAACGTACCTGACTTCTGCTCAAACTTCTTAAAAAACTATTAATGCTCTCTGATCTCTGGGTTGTCCTCATTACACCACCCATTTTCAAGTCCCTGCAATGCGTCATCACCCATTGGCTCCTTTTATCGTACGCTTCTGTAAACCACTTTTCGTTCACAAGACCATGCGCTTCCATTATTTATGCCCACCTAGCATCAAAGTCGTCTGCTTCTAGGTTGTCGTCCCATATAATGTTGTTCAATTTCTCAAGGAACTCCTTATAATCCTCCCTTGTCACCCCGAACTTCGTTGGCACCTTGTTCAATATATGCCACATGCAAAATCGGTGGCGTGCAGTCTTAAAGGCAAGGGGTACGGCCTTAATAATGCCTGCATCTTGATCTGTGATAATGTACTCGGGCTCCTTTCCACCCATAGCATTCAAAAACCTGTTGAAAACCCACTGGAAGGATTCATGGTCTTCATGGGCAATCAATGCCACCACAGAATGTTACTGATCGCTTATGGTGATCTATACCAGTGAATGGCGTGAAAATCATATCGTACTTGTTTATCGAGTATGTTGGGTCGTACGATACTGCATCTCCAAAAACAGAGTAGTTCCTTCTAGGCTGTTACCCCGGCCAGTTGCCCTTCGAAGCCTATTATCCTTGTCAACTTCATAATCAAAATAAAACCCCTGCCTATTTTGTGCCATATTCTCGAACCGGTCTATGAACAATTGACCGTCCCGTTTATGGATGAAGCATTTCACATCTCGGTGGAAGTTCTTAAAATCAGTTAAGGATTCACCAATGTTCTCGAACCCGTTTACGAGTTCCTTACACATGTTGTACGTCTTAGTTGCTCATATCCTCAACTGCAGTGGACAACATATCCTGATCAGTGCTGACTAATAATAAAAAATTCCTCAACTATAACTCTTACACCTTTTCGTATAACTTCATGAAACATATGCATAACTCCATTCACTGATTATGCAACTTCTTATTATTTAAAACTCTTACATCTGAAAGTATAACCTTCATTGCGATTATGTATAACTCTAACAACTTTCTATATAACTCTAAGGCTGTTATAAATTATTCTAGAATTTTAAAAAATATTTAGAAGTTTCGCAATCAATTACTCGAGGTTTACATAACTCTAAGATCTCGGTGTATAACTTTAGACCACACTACGTATGTATAACACCAACGAGTCTTGTTTGCCATTCAATTATTGGAGGTTTGATTAATAGTAAACTAACCCTTGAGTTGTACATTATCAAGTACTTGTGAAAATCTTCGATGTTCCGCGACATCTTTTGAAACTGACGATCCTCACTAGATACAAGCTCGTGATTATGCCCCATGTGGAATCGGTCAATTACTAATACTCTATTCTTCATAAATAGCCTGACATGTGCTTTACACCCTCCCTCTTGACTGTATATTTTCTCTGTTTCGCAGTTGTTAATCCCCATTGCATTTCTTCTTCCCTAATCCCGGTCTCATTTTTTTTAATTACTGCCTCGCCTTTTGAGACATATGTGAATCCCTCTCTGTTGCAAACCAACAACTTTGACTTGATTTCACCGTCGCACCATTTTTTCGTCGTATACTTCCGAACATCAAACCCGGACGCCAGTGCATAAATTTTATAGAATGTCACTGCCTCGTCGATTTCAAAAAATTGTTGTCCTACACAAGGTGTAAACTCCGCTGCCAAATGCTTACAATACTCAGTTTCCGCTTCCTTTCGACCATCTGAGTAAAATCAATGATCCATGAGATGATTAAGAAATATAAAACTCCAAGCATAGAATGTATAACCCCAGGTATAAAATGTATAACTCCAAGCATACTGTATAACTCTAGACACAGTCTGTATAACTCTAGGCAAATACTGTATAACTCTAAACATATAATGTATAACTCTAGACACAGACTGTATAACTCTAGGCATATACTGTATAACTCTAAACATATAATGTATAACTCTAGAAACAGACTGTATAATTCTAGGCATATAATGTACAACTCTAAACATATAATGTTTAACTCTAGACACAGACTGTATAACTCTACGCATAGAATGTATAACTCTAGGCATATACTGTATAACTCTTAGCATATAATGAAAAACTCTAAACATATAATGTATAACTCTAGACACAGACTGTATAACTCTAGGCATAGAATGAATAACTCTAGGCATATATTGTATAACTCTTAGCATATAATGAAAAATTCTAAACATATAATGTATAACTCTAGACACAGACTGTATAACTCTAAGCATAGAATGTATAACTCTAGGCATATAATGTATAACTATAGAGAATGTATAACTCTAGGCATATAATGTACAACTCTAAGCAGAGAATGTATAACTCTAGCCATATAGTGTACAACTCCAAGAATATAATGTACAACTCTAATTATATAATGTATAACTCCAAGAATATAATATACAACTCTAATCATATAATGTATAACTCTACGCATATAATGTATAACTCTAGCCATATAATGTATAACCCTCTACATCCTATAACTTCAATTAATGAATGTATAACTTCACTTATAACATGAATAACTATATCAAAATTGGTTGTTTAGTAATATTTTTTATGCAAAATTTAGGGTTAGAATTACAGGAGTTATGTACTCTGTTACCTGAAGCTGTAGGAAATTGTCAAAGAGTTATACAAAAAACCACTGGAGTTATAACACGATGAATATAAAATTTTATGATCCAAAAATATAATGTTTAACCTGAAGCTAATATGGGTAAGAGTTATACATATATGGGTAAGAGTTTTACTTAAACCCACTGAAGTTATAATTCGTCCTTTATCAAACTTTTAAATTTCCATCACTTTTGCCATGAACAACAAGCTACCAAAATGAAAGAACAAATCTGATGAACACCATAAAAGAACAATTATACCAAATTTAATGAACATCATGAAATAACAACACCATGAAGAATAATGAACCGACACAAATGAAATAACAACACCATCAAGCTAAAATTACATATAGCATTTTATTCATGAACATCAAGCTACAACAATAACCAAGACACAAATAAGAAAGCAAATAACTCACCATCGACGGCAACTTCAATCTGCATATGATCCATTTCACACACACTGACCGTCATTTTGATCGTCTTTCTCTGATGAACAATGACAAATTATTTATTTTCAACAAAGCGAATGAAATTTATTCGGAAACATGAAGTAGTTATACAGTGGGAATAAAATTTCTCTTATTTTTTTGATGATTTATAATGAATTTTACAGAATTTTGGATGCTTTTGAATGTTGATTTTTATGGGTTTTGCTTGTTGAGAGGTTTTGAATGGTGAAAGAAGTGGGAAGCATGCAAAATGAATTATTAGTCTTTGTTTATTCCTTTTGTCCGCGGAATTTGTACTGCAAGAAGTACACAAATAGTGCACTGTCTACCCTCTCTCATACAATCAGCATTTCCTTTTTTTTTTTTTTTGCTCTAAAAATGGCGCCCTCTCTCCTTATCTCATCCATTGAATCCCTTCATCTAAGGGTTCTTATAAAGACTTAGAACCTTATATAATATAAGGGACTTATAAGAACCTTTATATATATATATATATATATATATATATATATATATATATATATATATATATATATATATAGAGGCCGGATCCGGTGAGGCACCTCATTATGGCGAGGCGGCCGGCCTCACCAAATTCTTCATTATGGTGAGGCAAGATCCGGTGAGTCCACCTATATATTTGAGTCCATGAGTCCATAAAACAATATCACGCACTATACAATACAATATCACGAATTTTTTTTTTCGAAATTTTTTTTTTCGAATTTTTTTTTTCAATTTTTTTTTTCGAATTTTTTTTTTTCAAATTTTTTTTTTTCAAATTTTTTTTTCCGAAAAAGTTTTTTTTTTTTTTTTTTTTTTTTTTTTTTTTTTTTTTAATCTCATACCTATTTTGTGAATCTCATACCTTATTCAGTGAATCTTTAAGGCTTGTTTTGTGAAACTTGATCATCATAATTGGTTAAAATCACCTATTTCGCTCTTTTCTTTATTAGGTGAATCTCAGACTTTGTTTTGTGAATCTCAGACCTTGTTCAGTGAATCTTAGAACTTGTTTTGTGAAACTTGGTCATCATAAGTGGTTAAAATCACGTTTTTTCCTCTTTTCCTTATTTTGTGAATCTCATACCTTATTCAGTGAATCTCAAGACTTGTTTTGTGAAACTTGGTCATCATAAGTGGTTAAAAATCACATATTTTGCCCTTTTCTTTATTAGGTGAATCTCAGACTTTGTTTTGTGAATCTCAGACCTTGTTCGGTGAATCTTAGAGCTTATTTTGTGAAACATGGTCATCATAAGTGGTTAAAATCACGTTTTTTGCTCTTTTCCTTATTTGGTGAATCTCAGACCTTATTTTGTGAATCTCATACTTTATTCAGTGAATCTTAAGGTTTGTTTTGCGAAACTTAATCATCATAAGTGGTTAAAATCACCTATTTTGCTCTTTTCTTTATTAGGTGAATCTCAGACTTTGTTTTGTGAATCTCAGACCTTGTTCAGTGAATCTTAGAGCTTGTTTTGTGAAACTTGGTCATCATAAGTGGTTAAAATCACGTTTCTTGCTCTTTTCCTTATTTGGTGAATCTCAAGCCTTATTTTGTGAATCTCATACCTTATTTAGTGAATCTTAAGGCTTGTTTTGTGAAACTTGATCATCATAAGTGGTTAAAATCATCTATTTTGCTCTTTTCTTTATTAGGTGAATCGAGACTTTGTTTTGTGAATCTCGAGCTTGTTCGATGAATCGTAGAGCTTGTTTTGTGAAACTTGGTCATCATAAGTGGTTAAAATCACGTTTTTTGCTCTTTCCTTATTTGGTGAATCTCGGACTTTGTTTTGTGAATCTCAGACCTTGTTCACTGAATCTTAGAGGTTGTTTTGTCAGATTCAACGTCAAGTCGATCTCTTCGTATTGTCAAACCATAAATTCAACTTACATAAACCAATTATATATACATAAACTTCAGGTACACATCCCAATCCAAAATGAATAAGTACAAATAATAAAATTGAAAATACAATTAAAATAATAATTTTAAACAATAGCTATGCTGCTAAAATTTACTACTCATTCATCAACACACCACCAAGTGAGTAAATTAGTGCTCTTTTATTTTGTGAAGCGTCTCGACGTACATGTTGTCACCAGAGTAGACCTGGCAAAAGCAACCCGACCCGATTGACCCGACCCGAAAAAGCTGACCCGAGACCCGAAGTGACCCGAACTACATCACCCGAATGTGACCCGAAAACCCGAATTGACCCGACCCGACCCGAACATGACCCGAGCTTTCTTGACCCGTACTGGCCCGACCCGAAAATGACCCGATCCGAAACCACTAAACCCGAAAATGACCCGACAAAATATAACTCTAATTAAACTGAAAAGACTTGAAATGACTATTTCTCTATTATTCATTGACCCGAAAATGACCCGACCCAAAACAACCCGACCCGCTTGACCCGAAACAGACCCGACAACAAACCCGAAATAGACCCGAAACCCGAAAAGACCCGTCCCGGCCCGAATTAACCCGAACTCAACGAGAGACCCGAATTGACCCGACCCGAATTGGCCCGACCCAAACCCGACCCGTTGACCCGTTTTGCCAGGTCTACACCAGAGTAAATCACACACTTTTCTACCCTTTGTAATGCAGCTTGACCCTTGATTATCAACATTACCCTTGCTTATCAACATTACTGTAAATCCAAGTGCAGATTATTAGAAGCAATGCTCAAAGACCAAAACTATCAATTACATATTCAAAGCAAAATTTCATTATCAGTAAGTATTGAATCGAATCGAGGAACATATTGAAAGTTTGAAACTAGATCTTCAACAAAAATAACATAACCATCTTAAATGGTGTTACTCCAATGATTTGCTAACTAATTTCATATACTATCTGTAGAACACACTCACCTTTGATTTTACGACATAACAAATTTAAGGACAATTTTAAGGACATATCCCGAATTTCAGCTTTGATTTTACTACATCACAAATTCAAGTAAAAAATTCATATTATTTACAGTTAAAGTGACAAATACCTAGAGCTCAATACTTGTACTCATATCGCAACAAATTACCTATGACAATTAAGTCAGGCTACTCATATCACAATAAAAACGGTAACAATCATGTTACATAAAATCAAAGTATAGACAATCACAACCCTATGATTTACCATGCTATTCCAAAGATTATCTTTAGCAATCGATGATTCCTTTTCAATCAAACATTCTATAAACCTAAATCAACGAAGCATGAGTCCATTCGGATATCAATCAAACAAAAAATTGCAGAAAAGTAAGAAAATACCATACAATTCCTGTAAAATGAAAGATTTAATAACAATATATATAAGTTAAAGCTCTAATCTATACGAACTGAGGGAGATTAAATCGAATTCGTAAAACTAAAATCGCAAAAATACAATTTGAATCAAATGATAGAAATTTACCTATTTTACGCAAGCTTATTAGGATAATACTATTGAGGATGAAATCGAGATAGAATCGCAAATCGGAATGTCTGTGATCATTGAAATCAAAATCGAAATCAAAGTTAGAAGAAGATAAAGAATTGCAATGGTGACTTTTCAACAACCTTCTCGGTAAATTTTATTCATAGTTGATTTTGGGGATAGTTTTTAGTGAGATATTTAGAGAGAGAGAGAGAAAGAAAGGAAGAAAAGGACGTTGCGAGGGTTTTGTTTACTACTCAGTCTAACGTGGCGCAATCTGGCGCATTGAACAGTATTAGATTCGACGGTGTAAAATGATAGGATGGAGATAAAAGCCTTACACACCCTTTAGAAGGGTCTCACATGATTCAATCTCTATATATATATATATATATATATATATATATATATAAAAGATAGAGAGATTTTTTTTTGTTGGGTAAGGGTAAAAGATAAAACGAATTTAAGAAAACATTATGGGTTGACCATGCAATGTCCTTAATGATTAAGTTCAGTAGGATGTCAGTAAATCAGCTGAAAACACATTCTCTCCATGTTTTATGTCGGAAGATAATTCACTAACCTCCAAATTACTTTATAATCACATACATTTTAAGCTGTTTTAGATTCCCAATACCTCACGAATTCCATTATTAATCTAATCATCCATTTAATCAACTTACTAATCAATTATCAATTACTCACTTTTTTCTTTAATATAGAATTGGAAGCTGCCACTTTCTTGCATCTCTGATTACCAAAGCTCCAAAACAAAAAAACCAAAAAAAAAAAAATAAAAAAAAAAATAAACAGAAAATGTCATCATAAAGATCAAAACTTGATAACTATAGAGGGAGATTTGAGGGTAATGCAGATCAAAATGAGAAGAAATCAAGTTTTCATTTTTTTGTCTTCTTACTGTTTTATTGGTGTTACACTAATTTTATGCATAACTACACAAAATGATGAACTTTCTACTTTGATTTCTGTCAAAAAATCCTTGATTGATTCTTTGGATCATATGAAAGATTGGAATGAAACAAACAATGCTCCTCATTGTAATTGGAAGGGTGTTTGGTGTAATTCAGCAGGTTTTGTTGAAAAACTTGATCTTTCCAACATGAATTTAAGTGGGAAAATCTCAGATTCTATCAAAAACCTCACAAATTTAAAAAGTTTCAATCTTTCATGCAATGCATTTGCTTCCTCATTGCCTAAATATTTTTCTAACCTCACTTCGTTAGTAAGTATTGATCTTAGTTTGAATGATTTCACTGGTAGCTTTCCTTCTGGTTTCGGAAGCGCGAAAAATCTTGTTAGTCTCAACATCTCAGGAAACAACTTTGTTGGGTCAATCCCTGTGGATATAGGCTATGCTAGTTCTCTTGAGGTGTTAGACATTAGAGGGAGTTATTTCGAGGGTTCGATTCCTGAGTCCTTGAAAAACCTTCAGAAATTGAGGTTCTTAGGTCTGTCAGGTAATAATTTGACAGGCAAACTGCCTTCTGAACTTGGGCAGTTGTCTTCTTTAGAAACTATGATCATTGGGTATAACTGGTTTGTAGGGTCTATACCCAAAGAATTTGGGAACCTTAGTAAACTACAGTATTTAGACCTTGCTGTTGGGACCTTAAGTGGGCAGATTCCTGCACAACTGGGGATGTTGCAGAATCTTACCACAGTGTTTTTGTATCAAAACAGTTTTGAAGGGAATATTCCAAGGGAATTGGGAAATATTTCATCCCTGTCATACTTGGATCTTTCTGATAATGAAATTTCAGGTGAAATGCCAAAGGAATTGGGAAACCTGACGAATTTGCGGCTTTTGAATCTGATGTGCAATCATCTGACTGGTGAAATACCGAAAGAGATTGGAGAGTTAACCAATTTGCAAGTACTTAATCTATGGCAGAATTCACTGACAGGTCATTTACCTGTACGTTTAGGTCTAAAATCTCCTTTGGAATGGCTTGATGTTTCATCAAACTCAATTTCAGGTGTAATTCCTCCTGATTTATGTAATTCTGGCAATCTCATCAAACTCATTCTTTTTAACAATACTTTCTCTGGTTCTATACCTTTAGGTCTCACAAAATGTGATTCATTAGTCAGAGTTAGGGTACAGAACAATCAAATTTCCGGGACTATCCCAACTGGTTTAGGCGCACTGCCTAAACTTGAGAGGTTGGAATTAGAAAATAACAATCTAAATGGGTCCATCCCAGATGATCTTTCGGTTTCGGCAACGCTTTCCTTCATTGATGTGTCCTCCAACCATCTTGACTCATTTCTCCCTTCAGGAATTCTGTCCATTCCTACACTACAAACTTTTAAGGCTTCTAAGAACAATTTAGAGGGTCATCTTCCCAACCAATTTCAAGATTGCCCTTCTTTAAATGTCCTTGATCTGTCCCACAACCATCTGTCTGGAGAGATTCCAAAGAGCATTGCATCATGTGAAAAGATGGTTACTTTAAATCTTAGAGGAAACCAACTCTCAGGGAAAATCCCTAATTCCCTTGCAGGACTGCCCACTTTAGCTGTTCTTGACCTATCTAACAACTCATTGACGGGTCAAATACCCGATGTTTTTGGGACTTCACCCACTTTAGAAACCCTAAACTTGTCTTATAACAAGCTTGAAGGTCCTATACCTTCAACTGGCTTATTCACTAGCATCAACCCAGATGAACTCACAGGCAATCCTGGTCTTTGTGGAGGTGTACTCCTTCCATGCTCTAGAACCCATGTTAAGTCATTAAACCGATCAAGAAAAAGACAGGCAAATCATATAATAATTGGATTTGGGGTAGGAATATCGGTCCTCTTAGGCCTGGGATTAGCGTTTTTAGCAGGAAGGATGGTGTACAGAAGATGGTATTTGTATAGCAGTTCAGTAGAAGAGTGGTTTGCAAGGAACAACAAAGAATGGCCTTGGAGACTAATAGCATTCCAAAGACTAAATTTCACAAGTGCAGAAATCTTATCTTGCTTGAAGGAAACAAATGTGATCGGAATGGGAGGATCTGGGATTGTCTACAAGGCCGAGATCCAAAAGCCACACTCAATCATAGCCGTGAAAAAGCTGTGGAAATTGCCCGGTGATGTGGAAACCGGAGAGAACTTGTTAGCTGAGGTGGATCTTCTAGGAAGGCTTAGACATAGGAACATAGTCAAGCTATTAGGATACTTGCACAATGAAAATGAGGTTATGATGGTTTATGATTACATGCCAAACGGAAGCCTAGGAAGAGCATTACATGGTAGCAAGCAATGCCCTAAAAACAACATGCTTGTAGATTGGGTTTCTAGGTACAACATTGCAGTCGGAGTTGCTCAAGGCTTGGCTTACCTCCACCATGATTGCCACCCTTCCGTGATTCATCGTGATGTCAAGTCAAACAATATATTACTCGATGAAAACTTTGAGGCTCGGATTGCGGATTTTGGGCTGGCTAAGATGATGCTTAACAAGGACAAGACTGTCTCCATGGTTGCTGGTTCATACGGTTATATTGCACCTGGTGAGCGTTTAACATATTACATATCAAAGCTTAATTGCATAATTACTTAACTACTGCTGAATTTTTTGACAAGTTTTAACATGTTTCCTTAAGCCCGAAACTAAAATCTCTGAAACCTTGTACAACAGAATATGGGTACAGCCTAAAGATCGACGAGAAAAGCGATATCTACAGCTACGGAGTAGTACTCCTAGAGCTAATCACCGGGATGAAGCCACTAGACCCAACTATCGGAGAGGCAACCGACTTAGTCGATTGGGTTAGAGGGAAGATTAGAGACAGCAAAGGGACAGAGGAAGTACTAGATGCAGATGTGTCAGGGAAGTGCAAGTACATACAGGAAGAAATGATCCTCGTCCTTCGGATTGCTCTTCTTTGCACGGTAAAGTTACCGAAAGAAAGGCCATCAATGAGGGACATTATCACAATGCTCAGAGAGGCTAAGCCTAGAAGGAAGAGTATTTGCAACAATGATGGATACAGTGTTAACATTGATAAACCAGTGTTTACAACATCTCCAGTTACCGGCCTATTATAGGAAGTTTGCAAGTGTAAACCAGCAACATTAATTCAATTCTTCCCTTCCCTAGTAGAGTTCAATTTTCCTTTCAAAGTCTTTTCAATTTTTTTCTTTTTTGAACATTTGATAAATTAGCCTAGATTGTAGAGGGTGTTGTAACTTGACAACCAAGGTAGATTAATGTACTTAAATCACATTATACTAAGAGATAAAATTAATATGTAAATTGAGAAGCCGTTATATTCACTAGTTCACTATTTTGTTTAGTTTTAGTACACACAAAGGTAAGGGTGCGTACTCGAATATCACAAATTTCGCAAGAGCCACAGGTGTAAAGTGTAATGTTGTACAAATCTTTGTAAGACCATCTCCAACCCAAAAGGTCGACTTAATTGGATTACCAAAAATTTTTCTCTTAATTACACCTTATTAATCTTAATCCACTTTCACTCTCTCAAGTAAAAAAGGTCACAACCCATGACTGTCCCAAACAGAAAGTCACCACTTTAGGTCACCACCCATTTTTTTTGTTTACTTTGTTGTCCTCATTATTTGTGTCCAAGCAATTAGAAGGTGACACCTACTAGGTCACCAAATTGACCTCCAATTGACCTCTTCTACTTCAAGGTCACCAATTGACCTCCAATTGACATCTTCTACTTCAAAGTCATGCTAATATGGTACTTAATTATGGATTAGCATGACCCAACTAATATGGTACTTAATTATGGATTAGCATGACCCAACAAGGTCATGACCCTCTCTGTGACCTTGCTTGGGCAGGGTCTAAAAGACCATCCTTTTTGGGCAATTAACCCCAGAGCTAGGGGTGAGCAAAACCGGATATCCGATACGGTTTTGTAAACCGTATCGGATATCCGATTTTTTAAATCTCCTTTTTTAGTATCCTTATCCGATACGGTTTTTCCGTATATACGAAAACCGTATATCCGGTATCCGGTTTTCAACCTCTCTTATGTAATTTAATATATTTTTTTTCTTTTCTATGTGTGAATGTTGGTTTTTTTAGTAACTTAAAAGTGTTTTAAAAAGCTATAAAAGTAAGTCTATATATCTATATATATATATATATATATATATATATATATATATATATATATATATATATATATATATAAAAGAGAGTTTTTTCGAGCGATCTGAAAGCGTCCACATCATCAAAAATCAATTTAGAAAAGTATAATTTTTAATGTAAAAAATAAAGTGGAGAATCTTTTAATTATTATAATATGTATATTTCCTAAATTATATTCAAGTGATATTTCTAATTTTTATATCAACCTTTTACATTTCATTTGGCAAAAAAATATCGTTAAAAAAATATGAAAATAATATAATTAGCTTTGTAGTAAAAAATGCTATCATTAGGGTATAGATTTCATATTCTTTGCACATATTAAAGATGGTGTACTTCGTAATATGTAAAATTGTGTACTTTTTAGTATGTTTTGTCTCACATTGGAAAATAACGTAGGTGCGGTGAATATGCTACATATAAATAGTAGAATTGTCCCACATCGAAAGATTAGTGCAAAGTGATGTGATCCTATGATTATAAATAGGAGGCATATTTGGAACTTATGATCCATCCAAAAAAATTTGAGTCTCATAAATATTGTTTTAAAGAGCTCTTAAGATTTTCAATCATTATCTACGATATGATATAAACAATAAAGTGAAAATCGTTGGGAACTACCCGGGAAAGAGTTAAGAACATGAGCAAGAAAATAAAAAAATACAAAACTAAAGGTTTTACTAATGGTAGTCTCCTGACAGAGTACAAAACTAAAGAAATAATGTCGGTAAAAAAATTATGAAAATAATTATTAGATTCATGGCAAGAAATGCTATCATTAGAGTATGTATAGATTTCATATAATTTGCACATATTAAAGATGGTGTATTTCATAGTATGTTATATGTCCCACATTGAAAAATAATATATGTGTGACAAATATACTACATATAAAAAATAGAATTTTCCCACATCGAAATATAACATAAGGTGGGTGATTCCATGATTATAAATAAGAGGCATCATTGGAACTTTAACATCAACCCAAAATCATTTGAATATCTTAAGTACTATCTTGGAGTGCTCTTAAAAGTTTATATCATTATATTTTCTACCTATTGATTTTATATGTCTCACATTTAAAAAATAATGTAGGTGTGGTAAATATACTACGTTTAAATAATATAATTAGAATTGTGTTAAAAAAATTTTCTATCATTAGAGTATAGATTCATATCATTTGCACATATTTTTATTATGATAAAAAAAAATAGAAAACAAATGTATGAATATTAATAGATAATATAGTATTTACTTATTATTAAATCGGGTTGGATGTCGAATTAAGTTCAAAAAACATGGTGTACTTTTAAATATGTTATTCGTCTCACATTGAAAAAGAATGTAGGTGTGATAAATATATAATACGTATAAATAGTTGAATTGTCCCACATTAGAAGATTATCATAAGCTGAGGTGATCCCATGATTATAAATAGGATATATCCTTAGAACTTATGTATCACCCAAATATATTAATCTCTCAAAGTATACTTATTATATAAGAGACTTTAAACATAATCTTGAATTAAATGTTAAATTTCTGAAGTTGTAACATTTTTTTAAGGTGGGAGAAAGAGCGATAAAATGGTCAGTGTTATAACGGAAATTTTTCATGATACCATAATTTTGGTAGATTACACATAATATCCCTAATTTTAAGTTTCTACATATAATACCTTTGTGTTTACTTTTTTTTCATAACGTTATTACTCCTATGAGTAACTAGATGAGTAATTGAGCATGCCATGCTATTTGTGTTTTGTTATTTAGGTATTAAATGTTAGTTTATTAAATAAAATATAGATTTAGGATTTAGATATTGAACTGTTTGTGTAATAGATAACAAAAGAAAAAGGCGTCCCCAAGTCATAAGAGTAATGGGCTTATGACGGAAGTTGTCAAATGGTATTCTGAGAAAGAAAAAGGTGAACACAAGGGTACCATTTGTAGAAACTTAAAATTAGGGGTACCATGTGTAATCTATCAAAGTTCAAAGTTACCATGAGAAATTTCTAATATTATAATGATATAGTTAATTAAATTTTCATTTAAAAAAGAGAGATATTCGTACCAATAAAACAATAAAGGGGAATTATTTTTAATTGTTATTTTATTGTCACGCCATCAAACTTAACGTCCATTTAATAACCTTTACATTAGGGGGTACCATGGGAACCTCAAGGGTACCGTAGGCAGATTCTTAAAAATATGGGTAACATGGAAAATCTGACAAAATTAAGAGGTACCACGGAAAATTTCCGTATCTCAATTATGATTTTTTTTTTTTGAAGAAAAACAACGTACAAATATTAATGGAGAGTACTTGATCATATTATTAAATTTAAATATAACTATTAGATATATGAGTAGCAATTGTTCGTATTCGGTATTCGGGATCTGGTTGGATGTCGAATTAAGTGGAAAAAAGATAGTGTAATTCTAAGTATGTTATTTGTCCCACATTGAAAAATAATGCAGGTTTGATGAATATATATTACGTATAAATAGTAGAATTGTCCCACATCAGAAAATAATCCAAGTTTGGTGAATATATTACATATAAATAATAGAATTGTCCCACATCAAAAGATTAATATAAGGTAGGGTGATTATATGATTATAAATAAGAGTTAACCCACATATATATTAATCTTTTAATATGTAAACCAATCATTAGACATAGAATGTAAACATTAAACCCTTATAACGTTTTTTTTTTTTTTTGCATTATAAATAAGTTTATTACCCCGTTGCAACGCACGGGCATTCAAACTAGTAAATTATAAAGTTTAATACTAATAAGGTTTAATCACCAACATATTGGATATTTTGTGATTTATGTATATATTTTAATATTTTATTCTAGAAAAAGGCAACCGTGTCGGATACCGTATATCCGGTTTTATATTTTGATGATCCTTATCCGATACGGTTTTTAAAAACCGTATCGGATAGCCGAAAATCCATATAATTAAATTCATATAGCGTATCGAATACATATAATAAAACCATATCGTATAATTTTGCTCAGCCCTACCCAGAGCTCAAGAATATTTGATATTTTTAATTTTTTTATATGAACTATTTTACACTGTCATCCTCAAAATAAGAATATTATACAAGAATTTATGCACAACAAATTTGTACGTACCCCTATGAATAACCATCCTTATCGCCTTTGCTAAATAACAAAAGAAAAGTAACCTGCTACAACAAGAAAAACAATGGGAAAAAGGGTACCTTTACTCTCATAGCATTAGAAACTTCCTGCTATGGGGCCAAATATTTTTTACAAAATACATGACTTTTACAAGATACCTAGGGCGGCTACCTGCAAAACTGATTTATGTTCACCGTAGCCAAGAACAGGAACAACAAATGGCACCAGTATGCTTTTCGGTGCTTATTGTGTGTATAAACAACAATCTCTGATGGAGTAACTCGAAACATGCTGAGTAGGTCAAATGATTTTCCATTCCGAGATTTCCAATAATTGGCTGCTCCCACTTGCAGCATATCCGTAGAATGAGCCAAGGATTTTCAGGGATGTCCCTAACTATTGAACGAAAAATGTCTGTCAATTAGCTCCGCCCAGTAGAGGAGTTCCAGATGCTGTGCCATTATCAAGATACCTCACAGATATCGACTGCAAAAGCAGATTGATAGCTCAACCTAAAAGTTCTTTACCGTAGTGATTTTGATCTAGACTGTTTACAGGTTAAACGCCCTCTTACTAGAGAAGTATGCGTATATCATATATGTGCTCTAACAAAGGGGGACTGTTACTCCGAACCGGTTAAAAATGTCCAATGCGGATTTGTCCCCAAGTGTCAAAATTAGCTATTTTATGAAAAACCGCCATTTTTTGCTTAAAATAGTGTCGAAGTGTCCCTCTGTACGAGTTTCAAGTGTCCGATATGGGTACATAAAAGCTGAATAACACATGAGCAGAGTACATGTTAATCTCAATAATCTGTGACATGTAAAACCTTTCCATTATGTGTGTTTACGAAGTATGAAACTTGCAGGACAAAACGCTTTAAAATGAGAGAATTTCAAGCTATATGTGCTAAAAATTACCTCGCTTACATACACACTTGAGAGAGAGAAGGGCTCTTTCTCTCGAATTCCACCATTGCTTTCCATGATTCTTTCTAGATCCTAAGGGGACAACAGATGATTAGTAAGATTATGTCACCAACACTTACTATATCCTCTTGACATATACTAGAATTCTAAAGTGTACATGAAATGAAATAAAAAGCATCCAGCTCAATTCCTCGAAAAAATTACTCAGACTCTGTTGTAGGTGTTCAAAATCGGTGCATGGCACGGATAATTTGTAATAAAATTCATGTTTTTTCTATTTTGGCCTAAAATAAAAAGTTGTGACGACACATGACAATGGTCGCAAATTTGTGACTTACGTTCCTTTTCGCAACTGTCGGAGGTCACAAATATAGTATTTGCTGACCGTGACTTTAAAAGGTTGCAAAAAGCAGTCTTAAACCTGTATGTCTCTAGTCATACCTGTCAAACGGGTCGAGTGGGCCAGGTCAAAATACGGGTTAGGCTCAGAACACGGGTCGAAATTGTTTCTAACACCTTTTTTTACCAATTTTTAAATAAAAAAATATTTTTTAAGAATTAAAGCATATTTAATATTAATATTTTGATCATATTCAATGCTTACATAGTTACATTAACTATATTGAAACAATTATTGAAATTAAGTTATTTTAATAACTACGGAGTATTTTATTATTAAACGTTAAAAGTATATAAAATTGATTTCTAAATTGTGTTTGTCATTTAAAGTATTAAAACTAAATTTTTTTATTATTATTTAAAATACTAATATTTTAATAAAAACTTTGATTAGGTTTTGACCCCAAATTAACTGGTCATTTCGGATTCGGGTCGCAGGTCGATATTTTCGGGACTTGACCCGGGGAGAAAAAAAAGAAAAAAGAAAAAAAAAGGTGGGTTCAGCTTCCGGTCGGGTTAGAATTTGACAGGTCTAGTTTGGACTTGGAGATAGACTGATAATATGTTCCTTTGTATTTGGAGAGGGGATGGGGTAGAGATTGGTTTGAATATGCAAGAAATAATAAATATCATTCTATCAATAAGAGGAAACCAAAAAAAAGAACATATAACTTTCTACCTTAGAAATGAAGTTTCGCATAATGGTTCATACCTTTCCTGTCAAAATTTCATACTCCAGTAGTTCATCAACAATCATTCTCAACACCTGTTGGTTTTTCTTGAGCATATCAATAGCCTTATCAAAGGCCAGATTATATATCTGCTCAAAGCCCAAAAAAAAGGTATGTTAGATATTCACTTGTTCAGGTCCTTGGCAGTAAAACAACTTCCAAGTTCCAACGTATAAGTAAATTAACGTTAAGAAACTCTATGTTCGAAGGTTGTAAAGCTTCGAAACTCAACCATTTACAAACCTGTTCAACTTTAGCAGCCATCTCATACTCATGTTTGCTCCCCATGCTCAGAGTTGTGGCCTGGTGCAGAAATAGATTTTCAATACTAAGAATACTTTACGTGAGGTTTTTAAAAAAGTATTATTGTAAAAACCACACATCATTTGGCCCACAAAATAACTTTTTCGTAACCAACATAATTTATGGCATGGTGTGTATAGGTGTATTTAATGAATGTTTTTTTTTAACTTGGGGAAAAACCCTTTCAGGGGATACTTTCTGATTCAGAATAGCTGGTAAATCGCTAGAATATAATTAAATTCTGAAACCAATTAAACAAAAGACATCAAGCGTCAGCATAGCTTATAACTGAATAGAATCTTTCAGACATCAAACTAGCAATCTAGCATAAATTAAACATGACGTGGAAAAAACATTGGTTAGTCATCGTGAGTTTTAATCTTCTTTAAGCTTGCTAATGCTACTAGAAGTTGCAAAAGTTTTTTTTGTTATTACTGAACATTTTCTGTAAAAAATAGAAGTGCAACCAATTAAGGTTTAAAGGCAATACCGCATATCCATGATGGTAAATTGCAGGAGTTTCATCAGGCCCCCATCCATACTGAAGTACCATCCTAGTAGCTATCTGTTACATAGCAAATGAACCGAACTTAAGTTAACGGCTAATAGTCATCCGTTCAAACTTCAAAGTTCATAAAATAACAGGCAGGTTGATGTTAATTTGTAGCCAAAACGAAGTTGTGATCAACTGGTACTACCTCTATATTGTTCCCATTTGACTTTAGTGGTCAAAGCATGTCTAATTTTGACCACTAATTTCTCCAAATATAGGTAGAGGTACAATGTAAATAAATTAGATATATATTAAAACAACCATTTTCACCTTAACATCATCAAAAAAATGTGCCTGTAGTATTTTGAGTATTTTTTGAAAGCACATCTTTCATAGTTGACATCATTTGACCATCTTAATGGGACAATATAAACAAGATGGATGGAGTACTAGCAAACAACTCTTAAGTAATACCTCCCTTTATACTGTTAGATTCGCTACATTTTCCTTTTTGCTCCTTTCAAACCAGTTCACCACATTTACTTTGTCGATATAAAATGTCCTTAACCATATTCACACTAGTCTTGCAACAAGGCCATTTACCCTTCTAACCATTAAATTTATACTTTCCCTACCTTAAAAGTCATATGAAAAAGTAGTGATTCCGATGGAATGAAGAGAGTGCTATGTAAATTACAAGACTTGGGTGCAGAAAACAGTGCTCACCTCCTGTGCCTGCTTCAGCTCAGAGGTCGACAACAGATTCTCTTCACCAAAAGGAAGTAACAATTGTGATGCAACATGTGATCCAAAGCAAAATACAAGCTTTTTCTCGAGATATGATATAGTTTCCACATTACCATACATAGAGCCGCCACTCTTAGCCTGAGTAATCTTCGTACATCCGATTCCCTGCATACGTATGACGAGTGTAACCATAGAAAAATGTCAGAGTAAATGAGAATCACCAATAACAGACAGACTCAAGAGTTACAGTTGAAAAGGAACACATAGCATCCCTGAGCTCAATAACTCAATTATATACAATATTCAACATATTTGGTCGCTGATTTGTGAAAATGCATAATAGGCTGCTCAAAGTTAAACCCAATAGTAAAAGAAAAAACATAATTGAATCTCAAAAAAACGCTTTCACCACTCCTTTGTCCCCGTTTTATAAAATTTTGTGGGCAAATTTGAAACTCCAGTCACTCTGACAGTCTGACTCGGCTACAAGTGTTTGGATATGGAACATACCCAAACGTACAACTCGCCATGCATGACCCATTTTTGTGACACGAGGCTGTCGAGTAATGAGGATACAAGATCGAGGTCACTTTTTAATTTTAAATCTGGAATATTAGTGATCTTTTAAGTGAAATAAAGAGGTGTTTGAGAAATATTCCCTCTGATTCATATAAATAATGCTTCAGGAAAAGCAAAAAAAGTTGGATCTCTAGTAGATTTTTACCTCATTACCCATGAATTTACCTCAACCCTTCCTTTCCTCCGTCACCCAACCACCACGAACAGGCATGCCACCATCCCACAACCACCCTTATCTACCCTTGAGACACCATCCCACAGCCACCCTAATCTACCCTCTTGCAACCACCCTACCACCACAAACTACCCCCTTCGTTAATCCGCAGTCACAGCCCATCGATGACCAACCATCACCACCTCCCCCGCATGTAGCCTTATCCATGACTACCACACTCATACAGCCCTATACACCACAGCTTAGGACTCAATGCTGGTGGCAATCTGGGTGAGTGGATAACAGAGGGGAGGTGGGGAGAGAGAATCGTTGGGATGAGAGAAATAATGTGGGGGTGGGGTGTATAATTTTAAAATCCCAATAGAACTTCCCAAAATAACAAAAGTATAAAAGCAAATGAAACAACACAGAAAAAAGAAAAAAAAAAAAAAAAAAAAAAAAAAAAAATATATATATATATATATATATATATATAGTATTAGGATCATGTAAGTCCTCCCCCTTCCCTTGAGTCCATAAATCCCCCTTAGAGCCCTTAGATGAGGGAAATGGAGGGCTGAGATTTACACAAGAAAAAAAAAAGGATTAAAGCTAATTAAACCCACTATCTCACTACCACATTAATTAATCCTAATTAACCACTAATTCAATATATATATTTTTTCCTCCCACCTACTTATCTCTCATCCACACAATTTCCTTCACCCACTCTCTCTCAAAACCTCTCACTCTCAAAAACCCTAAAATTCAAAAACCAAAATAATAAAAAAATTACCCCCCCCCCCCTTCCCCAACCCCACCTGCCACCACCACCTACCCCCAAGACCACCACCACCCACCGGCACTACAACAACTCCCCGGGTCAGCGCTCTACCGCCTGCTGCCACCGACCACAACAACACACGCACCACACACGCCGCCGCCACCACACCAACGCACCTTGTCGACCACCGTACCACCACCACAACACGTACCCCACCACAACATCAGATGCACCACACACGCCACCACGCACCACACACGCCGCATTCACTCCCTTCTTTCCACCATCACGACCTCCACCAACCACACCACCTCCTCCCCTTCTTTTTTTCCAGATTTGTTCCCCACCACCATCCGGCTGTCCTTCAACCACCACACAACAACAACACCCGCCATTACTACCACCACCACCAACAAACGCACCCTATCCCACGCAAATCACGACGACAAGTCGTCCTTTCTCCGGCTCGTTTCAGATTTAAGAGGGTTTTTGTTTGTTTTAAATTTGTTTGTTTTTTTTTTCATTTTCGGATCTAAGAGGGTGGGGTGTTTTGTTTTCTTTGATTTTTGTTTTGTCGATAGATGTGGGTTTTTGTTTTCTTTTATTTTTGTTTTTTTTTTTGTGTTTTTTTTTTGTTTTGTTTTGGTTTTTAGTTTTTAATTTTTTTTTTTAATGTTTTAGATCTGATTGTTGGTGTTTTTTTCATTATTTTTTAAATTTTAGATCTTATATTATTTTAGTCACATTTATTTTTTTCGGTTTCTTATAGTTGTTGGTGGTGGTATTACAGTTAATTACACTTTTTTCTATTAAAATTACACTTTTTTCTATTAAAGTTACATTTTTTCTGTTAAAGTTACATTTTTCTATATTATTAAAGTTACACTTTTCTCCATTAAAATTTCACTTTTATCTATTAAAATTACATTTATCTCCATTAAAGTTATACTTATCTCTATTAAGGTTACCCTCTCAATGACTAAAGTTATACTCTCAATGGACTAAAGTTACACTCTCAAAGGACTAAAGTTACAATCTCAATGGATTAAAGTTACACTTTTAATATGGACTAGAGATACACTCTCAATGGACTAAAATTACAATTTAATGGACTAAAATTACACTTTAATGGACTAAAGTTACACTTTTGGACTAAAATTACAATTTAATGGACTAAAATTACACTTTAATGGACTAAAGTTACACTTCTCGACTAAAATTACACTTTAATGAACTAAAGTTACACTTATAAATCACTCAATTTACAATGAGTTGTGTTAAAATTTGAAAAATTCAAAATAATATTTCTCAAAATTTGTCGTAAACTTGCTTCAAAATTTCAAATTTGTCGTAAAACGCAAAATTTATTGTAAACTTGCTTCAAAATTTGAAATTACAAAATAATATCCGTCAAAACTTCTTTCTTTTTGTTAAAGTTACACTTTTTTTTGTTAAAATTACACTTTTAAAACAGTAAAAGTGTCATAAAATTTGTATAAACTTTCTCTAAAAAAAAAATGTATAAACTTGAAAGTATAAGAAGACAAAAGATAGTGTTAATTGTGTAGAATAATCAATTAGTAAATGTATAATTAAAGCTAGAGAGAGAAAGTTGATTAATTAGTGTATAGGAAACTAATTAGTGTTAAGTGTGTTTCTTGCTTTCAATCTCAACCATCAATATTGGAAGATCCAAGAGATGTAGTGAGGACTTAGGGACTCAAAATATATAAGGGACTTATAAGAACTTGTCTATATATATATATATATAGAGAGAGAGAGAGGAAGGATCAAGTGAGTCCACCAAAAAGCATTGAGTCCCTAAGTCCTCTTAGGAGCCATTGAAAAGATAGGATGGAGGGTTGAGATTGAAGGGGAAAAGGGAGGGATTAATGCTAAATGGAGGGGATTGAAGCTAATTAATTACTTTCCCTCACTACCTCCACTAATCAACCACTAATTTTACTATATAACATTTATTTTCCACTCACTTCTCTCTCATCTCACACAATTATCATTCCACTCATCTCTCTACAAATCAAAAACATTCAATTCCTATCAAAAATCTAACAAAAATCAAAAAACAAATAATTCAAAAAAATCAAAAAAAAAATTTCCCCCTCATTCACTCACACACCCGCCACCACCACGACACACCACCCACCACCCACACACCCGCTACCACCACCACGACACACCACTCACACAACCACGACACACCACCCACACACCCGCTACCACAACCACGACACACCACTCACACACCAACAACCACAGCCACAACCACCGCACATCACCACCACCTTCCTTCTTTCTCCTTCCCCGTCACCCAGATCCGCCACTACGCAGCCACGACGACAACAACCACCTCACCAGCCACCACCTCCTTCCTCTCCAACCACCGCCCACAACACCTCCACCCGACACCACTTCAGCCCACCAGACACATTACCACCCCACCACCACGCACCACACACGGCTCCTGAAACCACCGCACGTCACAAACACCTCCATCCTTTCTCTCTCTTTTTTTTTTTTTTTCCAGATCTGCCACCAAACACTCACCTACGTCGCCATTCACCACCGCACATCACCACTCCTCTGTTTCTGCCGCACCGCCAGTCGCTCATCCTCACCCGACAACTCCTCCCTCCTGTCCGCCACAACAACCACCACCAACGCCAAAACGCCAGATCTGGTTGTTGTATGGTTATTGTCGATGGTCATGTCGATCGTGCTATTGATGGTGGTGTTGTCGTTTGATTTTTTTTAATTGTTTTGTGGTTGTTGTCGTTCCTGTTGATGTTGATGATGATGTTGGAACTCATCATTTTATTGTTTTATTATTAATGGTGTACAAGGTTGCCAATGGTTTGAAACAATAGGAAAATGTGTCCAGAGAGTCTTCTTTTTTGGTGCTGTTCATTTTATTGTCGTGTACTTTTTTGGTTTTTTTTTTTTTTTTTTTTTTTTGGAAAAGTGGTGTTTTAATGATAAAAAAAGGTGGTGTTTTGTTTTGTTGTGGGTGTTTGTTTTATAATTTTTCAAATCAATTGTCTTATAAAAATCGTCTTGTTATATATTTTTTTCAGATCTGATTTTGTTGGGTTTCTTTTTCATTTTTCAGATCTCGTCTTTCTTTAAATCTACACTAATATTTATTAGATTTATACTCATATTTAAATTTACACTCGTATTTCTTTACATTTACACTCGTATTTCTTTACATTTACACTTCTATTTATTTACAGTTACACTCGTATTTGTTTATCTACACTAATATTTATTAGATTTATACTCATATTTAAATTTACACTCGATTTCTTTACATTTACACTCGTATTTCTTTACATTTACACTCGTATTTCTTTACATTTACACTCATATTTCTTTAAATTTTCACTTGCATTTCCTCACATTTACACTCATATTTCATTACATTTACACTCATATTTCTTTACATTTACACTAATATTTCTGTACACATTTACACTTCTATCTCTTTACATTTACACTCATTTGAAAATGACCATATTTTATTAACGTTACACTCATATTTCTTTACATTTACACTCATATTACTTTACATTTACACTCGTATCTCTTTACATTTACACTCGTTAAAATTATAAAAATTTGCACTCATATTTTTTGTGGATATGAGTTGGTGGTGGAGGACGGCGGTGGTGGTGTTTGTTGGTAGTCGGACTAAAGTTTTACTCATAAAGGACCAAAGTTCCACTTATAAAGGACCAAAGGACCAAATTTACACTCTAAAACCTTCAAATTTACACTTAAAATACTACATTTACACTCGTAAAACATCACATTTACACTCGTAAAATGTTAAAATTATATAAATTCAAAATTTTCGTCACAAAAAATAAAAAAAAATAAATTTTACACTCTAAAAATGTTACATTTACACTCGTAAAACTTCACATTTACACTTGTAAAGTGTTAAAATTATATAAATTCAAAATTTCCGTCACAAAAAATAAATTTTACACTCTTAAAATGTTACATTTACACTAGTAAAACATCACATTTACACTTGTAAAGTGTTAAAATTATATAAATTCAAAATTTCCGTCACATTTACACTTGTAAAACTCATACAACATTACATTTACACTTCTGAAATCTAAAACTCAAAACTGATTAATTAGGGGCTAGAGAGAGAGAGAGAAAAATTTATTAGTGTATAGAAATTTGATTAGTGGTAATTTTTTTTGGTAATTTTCAATCTCAACCACCCATCTCAATCCAACCATCCATATTTTTTTCCTTTTCTTTTTAATGGCCTTTAATCAAATTCATCTCAACCATCCATTGAGGCCATCCAATGGCCCTTAGAGGGACTTATGGACTCAATTTGAGAGGAGGACTCATTAGATCTTACCTCTATATATATATATATATATATATATAGAGAGAGAGAGAGAGAGAGAGAGAGTGGTTCTTCTAAGGTCCTTACATCCATTGAGTCCCTAAGTCCTTATAAGGGCCTTTGGATGGAAGGGATGGAGGGATGAGATTACATCTCATTCAAGGGTCACAAATGAACCTCCCTAATCTCCCTCCCTAATTGTGTATAACTCTACCTAATTGTGTATAACTCTACCACCATTCTAAACTCCCAACTCACTTCCTCATTCACTCATCCTCTCTCATTTCTCACATTCACTCTTTCTCTCTCATTCTCTCAAAAAAAAAAACCAAACCAAAAAAAACCAAAAACCTAAATAAATCAAAATCTAAACAAACCAAAAAAAAAAAAAAGAACAACTTCATTCATCTTCTTCCCTCCAGCCGCACAACCGCCAGCCGCACCCCCTCCCCAGCCGCACTACCGCCACTCCTCCTCTGAACCGTCCCTCCGTCACCAACCGTTCCAGATCTACTTTTCTTTTTTTTTTTTCAATTTTTTTTCCTTATTTCAATTGTTGTTGGTTGTTGCGGCTGGTGGTGGTGTTTGTGGCGGTTGGTGTCAATGTTGTTGTGGTTGTTATTGTTGTAGCTCCGTTGTGGCGGTTGTTAGTGTTGTTGTTGGTGTCAATTTTTTTTTTTAAAAGATGCAGTGCATCACCTTTCTCCCTTCCCTGTTGTTTCGTCTTTTTTTTTTTTTTTTTTTTTTTTTTTTTTTTTTTTTTTTTTTTTTTAAATTTGTTTATGGAAATCCTTGTCTTATTATATGTTTGTTTTAATCTCGTCTTAGTACTTATTTTTTCAAACTTCGTCTTGTAAATTCGTCTTGTTATTATGTATTTATTTTAGATCTAATAATTTTTTGTTATTGATGGTTGTTAATTTTTTGTTGGTTATTTTAGATCTAATAACTTCAATGCCCTTATGTACAACTTCAGTGATCATTGTTATTTTTGTTTTTTGTTTTATTTACGGTTTTTGTTAGATTTACGGGTTTTTTGTTAGATTTATGCATAAAATTTGTTATTCTCATGAGTCATTCACCAACATTTTATTTTTGTATATAATTTGTTAATTTATTTGGGTTATACGACTAAAGTTATACAATTTACGACTTAAAACACCAAAGTATTTTTGGACTAAAGTTATACATCTTGTCTATTAAAGTTATACACTGCGTGCATTAGAGTTATACACACGATATTTAGATTTGGTTTTTTTTTTATTGTTATTTGGTTTATTTCAGATTTCGGGTTTGGTTGGGTTGTTGGTTTTATTATTCTTATTTGGTTTTTTGTTTTTGTTATTATGAGTTTTTTTGGTTTTTGTTATTATTTTTTTTTTTCTTCATATTTTTCATATTTATTGTTTGATTTTTTTACTATTTACGACTAAAGTTATACATTTTATGACTAAAGTTATACAATTTTGTACTAAAGTTATACAAATTTGGACTACAATTATACAAAAAATGAACTAAAGTTATACAAAAATGAACCAAAGTTATACAAAAATGAACCAAAGTTATTCAAAAATCGACCAGAGTTATACAAAAATGCACCAAAGTTATACAAAAATTGGACTAAAGTCATACAACAATGGACTAAAGTTATACAAAAAATTGGACTAAAGTTATACAAAAATGAACCAAAGTTATACAAAAATGAACCAAAGTTCTACAAAAATGGACCAGAGTTATACAAAAATGCACCAAAGTTATACAAAAATTGGACTAAAGTCATACAACAATGGACTAAAGTTATACAAAAAATTGGACTAAAGTTATACAAAAATGAACCAAAGTTATACAAAAATGAACCAAAGTTATACAAAAATGGACCAGAGTTATACAAAAATGCACCAGAGTTATACAAAAAATTGGACTAAAGTTATACAAAAAATGAACCAAAGTTATACAAAAATGAACCAAAGTTATACAAAAATGGACCAGAGTTATACAAAAATGCACCAGAGTTATACAAAAATGCACCAGAGTTATACAAAAGTTAGTCCATTTTTGTATAACTTTAGTCCATTTTTGTATAACTTTGGTTCATTTTTGTATGACTTTGGTTCATTTTTGTATAACTCTGGTTCATTTTTGTATAACTTTGGTTCATTTTGGTATAACTTTAGTCCATTTTTTGTATAACTTTGGTGCATTTTTGTATAACTCTGGTCGATTTTTGTATAACTTTGGTTCATTTTTTGTACAACTTTGGTTCATTTTTGTATAACTTTGGTTCATTTTTGTATAACTCTGGTGTATTTTTGTATAACTCTGGTGCATTTTTGTATAACTCTGGTCCATTTTTGTATAACTTTGGTTTATTTTTGTATAACTTTGGTTCATTTTTTGTATAACTTTAGTCCAATTTTTTTTATAACTTTAGTCCAATTTTTGTATAACTTTAGTCTTTTTTTGTATAACTTTGGTCTATTTTTGTATAACTTTGGTTCATTTTTGTATAACTTTAGTCCATTATTGTCTTAGATGAAAAAAAGTATCTCAAAAAAAAAAAAACGAGATTTAAAACACGAAATCTTAAAAAAAACGTATACCAAAAAGAGATTTAAGAAAATGAATAATAAATGAGAACTAACAAAATAAAAGACAACTAAAATAAAATAAAAGACAAAAAAAATAATGAATGGAAAAAACAACTCAAAACATACAAATTAACACAAAACGAAAAAAAAAAAAAAAAAAAAAAAAACGGCGGGGGGGGGGGGGGGGGGGGGGGGTGGGTGGTTAGTTGGTGACGGGTGGGGTGGTGGTGGGTGGTGGTGAATGAGGAAGAGAGGAGTGGGTGATTTATTTGGGTTTTTTGATTTATTTGGATTTTTTGGGTTTTTTTATTTATTTGGATTTTTTGGGTTTTTTTTATTTATTTGGGTTTTTTTTTTAGAGTTTGAGAGAAGAGAGAAATGAAATGTGTAAGATGAAAGAGAAATGGATGAGTGGAAAAGAAATATAAAGTAAATTAGTGATTAATTAGAGTGGATTAGTGAATGAGGAGAGAGATGGTGAGATTAGTTTATGAACACACTTTTTGGGGGTTGATCTCATCCCTCCATCTCCTTCCATCCAATGGCTCATAATAGAATTTATGGACTTTATATTTCTATGGACCTTAGTTGATCCCTTCTCTATATATATATATATATATATATATATATATGGATTAGAGGAACCACAAAATCCTTAAAAATCACTCTAACTGTGTGTTTGGATGGTAAAAGTTGAGGGAAAGGGAGGGAAGGGAAGGGGACGGAAAGATAGGGGAGAGAAAAGAACGGGGAATGGAGGAAGGGGATTTTCCTTCCCCTTTCTCCAATGTTGGAGAGAATAGGCTTGGAGGAGGGAAAATAGATCCCTCTAAATCTCTCACCTCCATTTCCCTCCTACCTCATTTGTTAACCAAACAAGGGATTTTGTATCACTTCTTCGCCCTCCCCTCCCTTTCCCTCCAAAACCCCCTATACGAAGCCCTATGCTTCATACACTAGTTTACACGCGGGCCTCCTTTTTCATCTCTGCTAGGAGAAGTGTTAGATTGATAATTGCCGGGTACTGATTCCAAGATTTTACACCGATATCCTTGAGTGTGGTATCGCACACAAGAATGGCCCATTCTACCCATATCTTTGATTCTGGTGACAGGCACGAGAATGACTCAAAAGTGAATTGTCAAAGTAATATAGGTTTGTTCTGAAAACACAACAGAAATATATGTTTTGAACAATTTAGGTAATTGAAATCCCATGTTTAATGTTTCAATCCCTGTATATTAGATATATATATGCTACAGTTCAGGTACTTGCAATTTCAAAAGTTCCCCTAAACTGAAACACTGAAAGTGTTGACCATTGATTTTGACCGTGAAAGATAAAAGTAACTGACCTCCCAAGCAAGAGGCTCAAGCCACATTGTATCAACGACATCAAAGTTTGGCAATAGAAGAGCAATGAGGCCACGACCAGCAGCCCACACCGCATGAGGAAACTTTGTCTCCCTTGTCCACTGTTAAGCAATGATAAAGAATATATTCAATTATTATAATAGACTATTGGCAAGACAGCACTACAATACATATGATCTAAAAGCCTAACAGAGCAAGTGCATTATGAATCTATCAGATGAAGTTGCTATGAATATTCTTACCTCGACTGGAGGAGTGTAGAGCTCGATTCCATTGCTAATTTGACCATATGGCTCCATTAGATCAACAACATTCTTCAAATCTTCTTTTGTTAATGTCAGTCCCAAATGATTTACAATCACCCTGCTTAGCTGTCTAGCAACTTTTGTTTTCCTCAGCCAGCTAGGGATAGAAGCACTAAAAGTCTACATGTAAAGCATTCAGTATCAGTAAGCAATTTAGTAAGCCGTGAACATAATATTAAAACAATAGGTCTCACATAAAACGGTTTTAGACAAATCATTAAATAAAGACCTATACACCATTAACCCTCATCACAAATTATGAGTGGTTAATAAACGAAATTACAAAAGGGAGATTTAGTAAAACGTAGGGCCATTTTACATGTAAAATTGCCTTACTCAAGAATTTGTGGTATTAAAATTAGCATCTGGCTGAAAATTGGAATCCCAGTCTAGTTAAATAATGCTCTCTTGATTCCTGGTATCGAGTACAAAATATGGAAAATTTACACCTAGAATGTTTAAGCTCTAGCTAAAATAAGAACATATTCAAAATCCGCGGTAAACTTGTAATTGTCCGACTTTTTACCTGTTCAAAAAACTCAGGTAGTTGACTAGTTAGGTATATCCGATTATCCGTATATAGAGAGGAATAAATCATGTTCCACTTCCAAATGCATGACTGAAACTTAACTAGTGCACAGCGAACATGTGGTGTGTGCCACCCAGATGTTATCAAAGAAACTGGTATATCAACTAACACATTCAACAGGTTATAGGACATATAGGTCTATCAAATAAACTTCATCGTCTAATATTGTAGAAATAGCTATGTAAAAGAGTATAAGTTGGTGGATGATGTTCTCTGGCTCCCTATTTGGGTAGGAGTAAATGTACTCTAGAAGAAGTGTTTGGCCAATTTCAGTGAATGATTACTTAAATAACACAAAGCTTCCATGTCACACCATGTTGAAAGTCTCCAATTATAACCAGAAGTGATTTAACTTTAGGGAATATATCCTGGTAATTACTATCGGGAATATATCGTATCGGGAATATATCCTGCTAATTACTAGCTGCAAGATATATGTGTTAAGACTGACTTTGTCAGTAGTTGTAGAAGAAAGAAAGCCTACCCAACAAACAAAAAAAGGGGAAACGCCAAAGATAAAAATATGACTTCTACACACGTTAATTAAACAGAATTCGTGATACACAACTGTCCTGTTGAATTTCATCATTCCCTTTGTACGCGTAGATATATAAAATCGATTTTTTTTCTCATCATCAACTTCTCAGGAATCTACAGAGTTTTATTATCAAAATTTCTGTCAGTCGATTATTTCTTATTCGTAGTCAATTATTTTTGTTTTCTTACGCTATATGTTTCCCTGCCTATTCTAAAAGATAACATTCAAGTAAGCAAAGATATAGGATTACCTTTCCAGTTACTTGTCCACAAAAGAATGCATCAATTTTAGATGAGATGCTAAGTAGGAGGTCAAACATAATTCAGTCCATACAATTATAAAGACATCACGGCAATACGAAGATTTCATAAAGTAAACACACCATACATATGGACTATGTTACTCCGACACTTCACTTAGCTGCTGTGTCGCGCATCGGACACAACACGGCACTTCGACACTACACTTTAGACCACAAAATAGAAAACTTCGCACAGAAGAGCCATATCCGACACTCCGACACGTGTCAAACACGAAACCCTGTTGGAGAGTTAAAGTAACACAGCATATGGAAGCCAAAGATGGAAAGACTTACAGAAAACCAGCTACAGTAGCTCATCAGTTCCTCTGTGTCAAGAAACTTGCTCCTGAAGGCACTACCTTCCAAAGCTACAGGGACAAGTTTCAACTCAATGGGGCGTAGAAGAGCCGTCTTTTCAGCCACCTGGAGATACAGCAAACTGATTATTAGGTGAACAAGATTCAAAGCTCCAAAAGAGGACAAATCAAAGCAGGGAATTTGAGACACTCGCTTAGGCAATTATCTTCAATATCTCCCGGATCATATGTGCAAAAATTTAGGAAACGAACACTCTAATTAAAGATTTCAACGCTAAGAATCTAATGACATAAGTTTTCGAATATTTCACAAAGTTGTTTTAACTTTTCAAATAACCTAAACATAAATAGACGTCAGAGAGTAGTTTGTTACTTGAATGATTGAATCTATACATAGAAAGAGAAATCATATGCAGCTGAGGAAAGATCTGTACAGTTCTCACTGTTGGTAGTAGTTTTCTTATTTCATAAATGAGATAGTAACCACTTGAACAGTATGCTCATGAACATACAAGCCAAAAGGTATCAGCACAAAGAAAATGAATTCTGAATTTTAATCTGTATAATTTGTTTGGATGTTTTTAAGTTACAAAAGTAACATTATAATTTATTTGATCTATTTAAACGACAAAAAAAATTGATAAAAATAATATTTTTATTACTTTTGTCTAAATTGTTTAGAATTTTGAAATATTTCTTAAATTTTACAAAGAGCTATTTAAAGGATTTTATTTCAAAATATATTAAGTGGATGTGATATAAGATTCATTATAGAATATTTTTAAGCAAGATATAAATTCAGGAACATATTTTCTGAAATTAAAAATAGAAATACCTTATTAAAGTATCCCATGAACTACACTAAATTTTGTAACAACATAGCAAACATACAAGATTATTAAGTTATATACGAGTAAATGTTTATGTTATATTAAAAAGTGGAAAAAAATGTGACTTTGCAATGCACCCAAATTGTAACTATTTTCAAACCTTAGGCACCCAAGGTGGTACTAGTCAAATCTTAGACGCTCAAAAGTAAAACTATCCAAACCTCAAGTACTCAAAGTACAGCTATGTTTAAGTAACAAAAGTGGAATAACAAAAAAAAAATAGGTATCTTAAGTGGAATATTGTCAAACATCAGGGAAGAAAAAGAATAATGATAAAAAAAAGCATGCAAAGATTTAGTAGAACGAAAAAAAGTCTATTCTTCTAAGCAGACTTAGAATTTTCGAAATAACCTTTCTCCAGTCCACAAAATCAATAATATCAGGATCCATAGCTTCTCTGGCTGCCTTACGCAATATGCTTTCTCTTTCTGCTTCAGTAGGACGCTGAAGATTAAACATTCTATCCATTCTACCAGGACGTCTTAAAGCTTCGTCAATCTGGTTTAGATTTCTCGTGGTAGCCATCAAAACCACACCATCTTGCTTTTCGAAACTGCATGAAAGCGTTATGTGTTTAGCTGGTTCTAGCATGCATTGTAATATCTACATGGTATAATAAAAAATGACAATGGGGCCTGAAGATTTTTACAAGGATATGGAACATACCCATCAAGCTCCACAAGTAGTTGATTGATAAAAGCCTCATGATCCTGCTGTTTTGTATGAATGAACTTTCCCCGGACACCGGCAAATAGATCAAAATCTTCCACAAATATTATAACAGGTGCCTAAGGATATCATAAAAGAACAGGTTAAAAATGATGATGAAACTAGTCACATAGATGAAAGAATATAGTTTAAATACATATAAAATCATCAGATTGTTGATCTACAAAGATGCAGATAGCAGAATAAGCTCACATACGGCCCTTAGTTTGAACCAGGCACGGTCAAATGGCGAGAGACAGTTATGCAAAAGACAAGGCTTACGGACCGAAGGCAATGAAACAACAACAATAAAAAACCCTTAATCCCAAAATGATTAGCGGTCCGCTGACATGAAACATCATCTCAAACGGTCAATTGACAAGTAAAATAATGAGAAGAAGAAAAAGTAGTCGATATAAAAGACATGCCAAATATTTTTATTACAAAGTAAATAAAATTACCTAACTACTCTCTGAGCTTATTCTGCTATAAAATGAAGCGACAAAAATTATAAAATAAATAAACACATAGGAAATGAGTATATGGACAAAATAATTAATTAATGAAAGTAATCCAGAATATTGAAAAGGAAACAAAAGGGATAAAAGTTGACAAACAAATTTCCAGAGAAACAAAAAGTAACCATGAAATCAATCAAACCCCATCATCTACCAATCCCCACAAAGAATGGAAACTCTAGTGCCGTACAAAGATGTTCCGACTTAGCAGCGTCGGACGCATCAAAGTGTCAAGTATCAGAAGACAGACGCTGCTTTTTTGTAAAAAATTTCATATTTTTGCTCTAAAATGAAGTGAAATAGTGTCGTATTCACGCAATATATTGCCAGAGTTGGTGTCGAAGTAATTTGGGTCCTAAGAAACAAGCCAATAACCAGTGCTTATGGAGGATATTATGGATATGAAACATGTTACTTCTACGCTGTTGATAATTTTTTTTAAGAAAAAGACTAGAAACCCAAGTATCTTTACATTGTGAAGAAGGAAGCAGAAGGGTTACATATAAAGAACTACCAAATCTCGGGCTGTCTGGAATAATTCTCGGACGTTTGATGCACTCTGCCCAACCCAGAGTCCAGCTTCCAATTGCTGAGCTTCGATATTGACAACAGGTACCTTGGCTTCCGCAGCAATTGCCAAGGCAAGTGATGTTTTCCCAGTCCCCCTCTCACCCACAATAAGAACACCCTGCAAAGTATTTGAGATAACTTCACTTGTATGAGCTTCCTAAATTCGTAATGCAAGTAGTGCAGAAAGATATACAGAAAAGAAACTCTGATATCCCAGAACAAGAAGCCTTTTCACTAGCAAATGCAATTAAAACACGGAGTTCAAATGCTGAACATTTTTCACAAGCAGAAAATTCATTTCCAATATGAATACTTATAAGAAAAATGATTTATTAATGAAGCACAAGCGTAAGAAGGTATCATCAGTGAATCGTGTAAGGTGAGATAATTTTTGGATACACTGGGTGTCATTTCACAAATGTAACTAATGGTCACTGACTCGTTTGGAATTTTACCTTTTTTCAATAACTATTTTTGGATACACTGGATACACTTCCAAGTTTCTATTATTTGGTGTCCATAAAAAAACTTCTCACTTGGAATTTTACCTTTTTTCAATAACTATTTGTGGTCATTACTGTTTGTCACCCCACACTTAAGTTGCATTTCCATCTCATATTATGTTTATAGGGAAAAAAGTAACTAATAATTGAATAATATATACAAACTACATGCATGATTTAAAAAAATAAATAAATAAATAAAATAAAACACATGTAAAATCGGTTTTTAACATCATAAAAATCGTTTTACAGCACTTGGATAGTTACCATAAAAGAGATCTTACCGCGGCTATCTCTGACTTTCATTACATGATCAACAATTGGTTTTTAACAATCACCATAAATTTCTTAATTCAAATAATGTTCATTATTTACATATAACAAGAAGAAACCCAAAGCATGTTCAATATTACATACCCGAGGTGCACGGGCTCCCAGCTTCTGAAATGCACTTGGATTTTGTAGAAATGCCACAACTTCATTTATCTCTTCTCTCATGGAATCGACACTAGCAAAATCTTTCAGCCGTATTGGTGGGTTTTTCACTCTCTAAGAAACAACGGGTTGTATGAATATTTGAAGTTAGAGTTGAAAAAAGGTGAAAAAGAACAACATCATGCGTTTACCTTCATATCATCAAATGCTGTTTTAATTGGATCAACCCCAGCTCTCTTTTTCATTATTATTTTCTGTTTTCTGAATTTTATGTATCCCAACTGCAATAAAGCATCAAAAGACGCAATAAAGAATCCATAGCACAGCAAATATAGTGCAAGACAGACACACCAGAGTTCAACATATCAAGAGTAAATAGAAGCTTATTGTTTTTTTTTTTTGGTAAAAAAATAGAAGCTTATTGGGTTTTTTTGGTAAAAAAATAGAAGCTTATTGTTGTTAAGACTTGTTAATGATAAACCTAATTAAACATGTAGTGGTCAATTGAGCATATAAAATTAAGTCACTCGGTCACTCCTTCCCCTGAGGTCATTATTGTAATCACGCTGTTGATTAGCATGTTCAAAAGGTTCTTAGAACTGGGGGCCTAAATTTTGGCGCCTAAAAATATGTCTAAAGAAGTAATAACAAAACTTTGAGGTGAAAAAGCAGCAACAAATTACTTTATTTACACGGAAAAAACATCTGTTTTAATATTTGATTGAGTACTAACTTTTGTGTTTTAATTTATTAAATTAAAAGGAAAAAAATTGTTTTTATTTAGGTCAACATATTGATATGTTGAACCGGGCCTCTCAAATTCATTTGACGGAGTAGAGTGTAATGCAAAAACTGAGGCAGAAAATTCAGAGAATGTCAGGAAGTTTAAAGGAGTTCTTTATACATACAAAGGGACATCAAGGTGTAAGGAAGATACCTCCTTTCAGCATGAGCCCTTAGAAACAAAATAGCATCATACCAAATCATCAGGATATTGGTTATCAAGGACTAATATCCAGTGTCATATATGCTCAGCAAATGGATAACTCAAATTAAAAAAATGTTTTATGATCAACTAAGTTGAAGCGGAGTAAATACCACTCTTTGAAGCTTCCGGAAGTTCGGATTTCGGCGGTAGGGCCCGTAACCGAGCAGTCTAGGAACTTTTCTCTTTAAATATTTGAATACATGAAACAGCACATATCCATAAAGGGCACTTCTTATAAGAAACCAAAAGTACCAACCAAGATTATCTCTCTTTCTCAATTTGAAGTTTGTCTCTGCCTCAGATTGCCATTTCAGGTACCAGGTTGAGTCAATAGTCACACCTATTTCCTCCGGCCAGGCCATACCAAGCTTTATCCTTATCTACAGATAAGAAGTAATCTGAAATGATTATCAAAGATCGCCAATTATACGAACTACTCCCTTAAGGAATTTGGATTCACTACAGTTTTCCTTATTTGACTGTCAAGAGACAAAAATACACTCTCAAAAGTTTATGGGTTCACTATCCATCCACTTTGCAAACATACCCTCTCCACTTGCCATTTTCTAAAATCTTGCACCAATTAGAAATGTAGTGAATCCAAATGAGTGGAAGGAATATAAAATAAACAAAGTTAGAAGTAGGAAAAATACCGGATAAGGTATTAAGAATTCCACAATGGGAAATACAATCATCATCATTATGTCATCGTTGATGTTTTTAATCTTCGTGAATAGCCATTTTTGACCAAAAGAAACAATTCTAGTCTTCCATATACCATTAATTAATTGATAGGAAAGTCTAGCCAGTAAAAGGACTTGCTGATAGATACTCAACTCTGACAGTGGAATCCACATCAGGTGGACAGCAGTTGGAACACCAGACGCAATCATTTTGAGGTACAATCCATCAAACCCTCCAAAATCTTCGAAGAGCACTTCATATTCCTGTAAAAAAAATGTTAGATCCGCTAGACATATACACAACTCATGTAAAAAAGAAAGTGTCATCTAGGGTATGAGGATGACCTTTATATTTACAAAGAAATCTTTGTCCTCTCCCTTCAATCCAATGTACATGGCACCCCAGTCGTGCCTTATTCGCGCATACTCCACAAGGTTCTTGGAAACTGCATATGGCACTGCAATAGGGTCCATTTCCCATCTATTTTTTTCCTCGTTATATAGCGTTTTAGATACGACTCTATCACGATCTAACACAATGCGTTCCTGAAAACATGCAAAACCAAAACCTTTCAGAAAACTGTGCCTGCAACTTATTTTTCATAATTTAAGAATTGTAGGTAAACACGAAATTGTCTACTGTACCGCTAGGAAAAAGATCTAAATCCTGTAACAGATCCCAAAGACAAGAGACATGGTACGGATTAGAGAGCATGAATTTCTTCTTATATCACCAATACAATCTTGCAGATGTCATTACTCAATAAACCTAGCAAATAACGCCTTAAGGGTGATACCTAAGACCAAAATTTAAATTTTGTTCTAAGCACTCTCACTCCCTTTGTAGGTCTACCTAACATTTTGTAATAACTATTGTCATTTTATCATCTAAAAAGAATGTAGAAAGTGTATATTGTGAAAATATATTTTGGCCAAACTCTCACTCCAGTTTATGAACATATTGCAAATATAGATTTCACTCCAACTTATTTAAAATCAGACATGCACACAAAAAAACGTTCTGACGCAATGCCAAGTAATAGAGGACAAGAATACCAGTCTCTCAGCTACATATTGTTCACCACGATCAACACTCTCCAGTAAGCTCTTTTTTAATTTTGCTTTTGCGTCTTTACGCCACCTCTTCCATCCATGATGTAAGTGGACACTTACAGCCTTGGGAACTACAACCTCCTTATCACCAAACATCCACTTTAAATCAACTTCTGGAAAACCTTTCACAACCTCACCTTCTGGTGTATTCACAACAATACGCTTTTCATCCCCATGTTTTTTCATCTCTCTTCTGATACGAGCCTCGACTTCTCTTTGCAGATTCTTTGACTCCTGAAGAGTTTGCTTTACGTGTGATGCAAAGTCTGTTTGCTCCCCCTCAAATAGAGGCTGAAGAGCATCATCAGACTCTACCACACCTGGCAATACCATCTGTTTCACATGTTCTCTTTGAGCAGCTTCCAACTCGTGCTGTATATCGTTTTTGGAAAAGGCTGCAGTAGATTTTTTTGATGAGCTGCAAATTTAAAGCATATTGGTGTAAGCAAAAATAAGTAAACTAACTTTCTTATAGCATCAGACAAGTATCAGAAGTCTTTGTTTACATGGAGCCAGACTCAATGTTCTATGGTTCTAGATTATGCTGCTCGCTAAAGTAGTTGCGCTTCTTTACATTAGGAAGTTGCAATCATATAATGCAATATCTATTTTTATTTTAGGTCATACGGAACATCCTCTCTTTGTTGTTAACAGACTCACCGTTCTCTGGCTCTAGATTATGATGGGAGACGGCTCACTACTAAAGTAATTGCACTTCTTTACATTCGGAAGTTGCAATCATTAATGCAATTTCCATTTTTATTTTGGGTTATCTTGAACATCCTCTCTTTGTTGTAAACATAGGGAAATGCTGAGCAAACCACCCCCCCTCAATATCTGCAAAAGGCCTCGAGTCAAAAATGACTACTACTCTACTGCAAATCCTACTAATACAGCTCAATAAATTATGATCTCCAACCACAACCCCCTGTAAAGAGTGGACTCCGTAGCAACAAAAATAGAAGAGTGAAATCCAAAACATGATGAAAAAAAATTTATATTAATTAGTAACATCTACCCAACAGGATCACCCTTCTCGCCTCAAGTAACTTGTCTGTTAAGAACCTCTAATAGAAGCAAGCACTCTAAAGATTGCAGTTTAAGGAGGTGGGTAACTACTAACTACTAGCCCCAATCCATGGGAGACTATTGCCGTCCAATCCCTAAGGATTATTTTCAACACTCTCCACCACCGCCACGGCTACCCCATCCATTCTTTGCATTTTACTCCATTACCCCACTTAATGCATTACCGTAAATCAAAGAAAGCCTTAGCAACAAATATTTCAAAAGAGTTCAAAAGGTAAACGAGAACTAAACAAAAGTCATCAAAAGTTAGGGAAGTTGAAGAATGAAGAGACTAAGAACATCAAAAGGCAACCATGGAAGTAAGAAACACACATTCAGCCAACTAAAATAATGCCACAATGATGTCATAGGACACACGTTCAAACAACTCACACTACAGGATAAAGAGAGGCATAACTACCATAAATAATGATGGATGACAACAAAAGAAGCACGAACAACAGAATTACCTCATGCTATGCCTGCATGTCTGCGTAAATCTCTGGACCAAGCGCTCACACTCCTGCTCAACAAAAGAGAGTTCCCTCACACCAATACTCAATGCCATTGTTTCCCTTCTCAACATTTCATCCTCGACCTCCCCGGCTTTCTCCTGCAATGCATTGTACTCTCTCTCACTGCTATCCATCTCCTTGACCAACTTGTCAATCTTCTCTCTAACCCCCTTATCGCCACCAACACTTTGACGATCGCCTTTTAACTTCATCAACAACTTATCTTGCTCCCTCTTTGCCGACAACACCACCACTAGCACATCATTAGCTCTACGATCAAACTCCCATTTCTCTTTCCCCAACTCTCTCAGCTCAGCAAACAACCCACCCATAATCTCAATTTGTAACTCTTCTCTCTTCAGCTTGACTCCCTTCAAAGCAGCCTCTAAATCATCAATTTTACTTTCGCCAGCCCTCACTGCTTCCATAACCTTTAAAACATCCGAAACACTCTCTAGCAAGCTATTTGTGTACCTTGAATACTCATGTTCCTTCCAAGACACCAACTTTTGCTCCTCTTTAACAACTTTACCCTTCTTCCTCCATACCAAATCACTAATTGAAGGCAACGCAACAGCAAGGGGTGGGTGCCCGCGAACCGGGCACATCCCAATTACAATCCAAAACAATGTAAAGGCAATCGACTTGGAAAAACCACTAAACAAACCATCTTTATTTAACCTAACACTAGAATTACTACGTAAGAAACGATCTTTCTCCTCAATTAGACCAACATTATCCAAATTAACACTGGAATTAATTGAAGATTCACACACCTGTGGAGCTGCAAACTGGTTGGAGAAGCAAGCCCAACTTGATTTTCTCCTAAAATTAAAAAATGAATGACATGGGTATGATTTTTCCACTAGAATTTTGGGTTTTGTAGAGGTTTTAAGTCTTTTTCTCCTTCCATGGTGGTGGTGAGTTGAGAAGGGGGTAGAATTGTAATGAGGGATGGACTGAAATGGAGTAACAATGGAGTTTGAAGATGAAGGGCATGTTGGGAACATAAAGGTATGAAGATTAACTAACAAATGTGTAAGGAATAACAAGGAATTCAAGATTTTACTGGAGAATTTTTGCAGTGAGAGGTGAGAAGTGTGGGAATAAATGGACAGATAACAAGAAAAGGGTTTATCGGAAATGTTATTTGTTTCAACTGTTTGAGTTTTGTTGCCTTCGGTTCTAGTTCAAAGCCAATGTCCCTGATGGGTGGAAGACTGGAAGTTGGGCTACCGGCCAAGCGCGGTTCAAGTAACGGTGGTTGCTTTACTAGGACGGTTACTCTAATGTACTCCTCCCTTTTTGGCACTATTTATAGTCGTAGAGAATCTTTGATATTATTCGTAATCTATAAGACAAAATATATTCATATGAGATCTTATTTCATTTATCGTTAGGAATGCTACAAGAATATCAAATTTATATAATTTTTAATAATGTGTAACTAATGATATTCACGTTGCAAAACGTGTCTCGGCAAGTGTGATAAAACAACTGTTACCTTTGGTTTGGATAGAAGAGAGTATTATTTTGGCTCAATTTAAAAGCTAATTTAAGTCTAAACTATACCTCGTCATCACAGATTAATCCAAATTATATTTTAACTCATAATAATTCGAATTATACCCTCAATTTTCTCACAATGCTCGAGGTTGTCGACTATTTGTTAGTCAAGTCACACATTCCCAAAAAAAAAAAACTACTAAAAACATTAAGAAAATAAGGGTTTTTCTCATATGCAATGTACCCCTTTGTTATTGAATTTTCTAACATACACCCCTCCTTTTCCAAGATCTTCATTAATGCCCTTGAACTCAGTAAATTAGTAGCAATCGTAGTCCTTTAAGTTAATGCCAAAATCTCATTTGTGACGGCACGTATTCGTCACTTTGGAGTGACGGATACCATTTTCTCTCACAAATGACCCAAATAGAGGAGAGAGGGAAGCACATGGGGGTGCCCCACCTTGTCCCCCCTCTATTCGTTTTGTGAGTGGCATTACCCGTCACTTGCTTCGACCCGTCTTCAGCAAGACTAACTGTAAGTTAATAAACGTTAAGTAACTCAGCTAAGTGCTGAATTAGCTGTGTGAATAGGTTGCGTTGGTAATCTTCCATCCCATTTTGTCTGCAAGAAAATTTTCCTCCAATTACAAAAATGACAACACGGCTAATCTCATATGTTCACTTCATTTTTCTTTCTTCACCTACACATTGCCAAATTGATTTGTTCCTTTCATTTTTTCTTCTTCTTCATTTTTCTTTTTTCTTCACTTACACACTCAAGATTTACGTAGGATTGATTTACTACAAAAAAAATTCAAAAGGACTGACTGATGTGGTCATTATTACGCACTTTTAACCCCTTAACCAACCTCATTTTGCATGCCAATCGACTTAATTACCGTCACTTTTATAGTCATTCACTTCCTATTTGCTATTTCCTCCCTTTTTAGTCGTCTTGTATGAAAGGAGCTAATTGAATTGGAACGGTTTTAGCATGATTTTGAGCTTAAATGAAGGCAAATCGACTTACTCGATGATTGGCAGGGAAGAGGAGGCAAGGCACGGAGACCCGTAGGCCTTTGATGCAAGATTTGCGGTGATATTGAGCAGCTCCCACAAGCTAATTCTAGCTCCCACGGGTTCTTGGGCAGGAAAGAAGAAAAAGGAGTAATCGCAGCTTAACTCGCTCGAGACAATCTCCAAGACTGTCCAACTCGCGCAAGTTCTGCCACAGCTCGGTCGAGACAGTCACCAGTACTGTTCAACTAGCTCGAGTTGCACTATGACCCTCTCGAGACAATGCATATTCCGCCATTCCGCTTTTCTTCCTCCCCTTACTTAATCCTAATCTTGTAACCCCTATAAATACCCTATTTGTAATAATTCTAGGATTATGCTTCATTATACTTAGGGAGCCCCCTTAGATTAGAATATTCTCTTAGATTAGTCTTTAATCTTTCCATACAATTGTGGACATGGGCCACCCGCGCTTTTATGAATGTTTTAAGGCAGCGGTACTTCTCCCACGGAACCTTGGATAGCCAAAGCACGTCATGGGACGTTACCGATTTGTAAGACATTGAAACCGGTGAAAGGTTGAATAAGCCTGCATTTGTGGAGTCGCCACCAATTTTTATGGGAAATTGGAACCGCTCGAATACCTCGTGCCATGTCAAGACACAAAGTAATGACATGAACACTAAGAACTCGTTACCCTTAGCATTCTATGTCTAGAATGACTCTCGTGGATGCCAATGAACACGGATGTTCACAGAGATCTGGAGTAAGGGGTGAGGGTACGTATTAGGAAGCTCTTTAATCGAACACCTAATCTCGCCCGCCTCGATAGCGGCCTCTATTAATGATTAGAGAAATCATTCGTATTTGATATGTTGTCGATTATATGCATGCAATGCGACTAACACAGATTAATCCTAGCATGTGAATTAAACTATGTCGGTTAACACGTAATTCAGCAATTAATAATGTCGAAGTTGGAACTTATATTAATTACATGTAAAAAAGCAAGTAAATAAACCATACCTAAACAATACGATAAATAAACAACAATAATCGAAATTACAAATGAATTACAAAGGTTGAATTGATTTACGTCAAAAGTACACTTAAGACGGAATTTTGAAGATAAAAGAGAGAGAGGAAAATTAAAGGTAGAAATTAAAGTGACAAAATAAGTCAGATTAAGGGTGATATTACGATTATTAGTTAATTAATCACGTGATTAAAGCTAGGCCAAAGCGAGAACAAAAGTTCAGGGACAGAAACCATCTCAGAACAGGCGCAACATCTGATGCGTCCCTGGGAAGAAGCGCAGCTATTCCTGCATTTGTTCTTGAGTTGAGCTCTGGCTGTGACTTCAGAACCGCTATTTGTTAATGTTCGTTGGTATATTTACGATTAATTATTGATGTTTAGACTTAAGTTGAAGTGGTTTAGCATATTAATTACATCTGGAACCGTCATAAGAGCGATGAAAAATGAATTAAAATGAGTTAGAACGAATTAGGTTTATTTACGATGTCGGAAAAAATACAAAAGGAACAAACTTGATCGAATAGAACTTGATAAACTGGAATTAAACAAGGAAACATGTACCAAAGACGAATCCCAGAAATTTGATATGAACAAATCGAGTTCCCAACATCCGGGTTTGATTTAATGACAAAAAGCCGCAAATATTGAATTATAAGGGATTTAAGTCGAGAATAAAACGTTATAATTAAAAGGAATTATTAAATATGATTTATGTACTAAAAAAAAGAAGAAAGTAGGAAAATAAAACAAAAGGGACGAAACAGAGGAAACTCGAGGAAGAAGAAGAAGAGTAGGAGCAGCGGCAGCCTCTGGAAGAGGCGCAGCAAAAGCTGCGACCCTTAGCAGAGGCGCAGCTGCTGCTGCATTTCTTCTCGACGTCTGGTTACTGCTGTTTCGTAAAAACAGTTTGTAATAAAGGTTTTTAAAATCGGTTTTAAATATACTTTTGACGTAAATCTTACAATAATGACTACAAAAAATAAAATACAATAAAAAAGATGGGATTTACACCCTCAGACTTACATGTTTGACGAAACGAGATTGACTAAGTTAACGTTAGTGATTGCTCGACTCAAATGTATGTAGAAAGTGCCCTCGTTGGAGAATTTTAGATTAATTGATTGATGTGTAGTGGTCAAATTGGTCGGTCATGCAACGTGACTGGTACTCAGAAAGATCTGAGCTTACGTGGTCGATTGATCAAGCACGTAGGCGTCGAATGCTTAGAGCAAGGTCTAGAATGCAAAGGGAGAAGAGAAGGGTGGACACTCGCGTGAAAAATATGGAGACCGAAGGTCTCTATTTATACTAAAAAAATGTGAAGAGTTTTGGAATGACACTGTTGGGGTTGGTGTCCTTAACAGTAAGTGCAAGGACTTATAAACCTCTAAAAGGATCAAAGGGCATACTTTTGGTATTATTATCAGTTGATCCACGTTTATCAATAACGGTTGGCTTGCTAGATAAGTTTGACGTTATTGTCATACAGATGGCGGTGATCAACTGGTCCCTAAAAGTCACACCTATAGGATACGTTTGAGAGACGTGACAGTATGAAAATACGGTCATGTAGATGCCAATTTTGACTAACCGATTAGTCGAGTTATTTGACTAATATTTAGTCAAAATGTGATGTTGAGATATGTTATTTAATACGGATTAAATAATAATGGCTAAGGCGAATTAAGCAGTTAATTCGTAAAATTAAATATAAACGATTTATATTTGATTAATGTATATTGAATATAATTATACAATATTGTCTTTGTCGGACACGTATTAATGATTCAACTGATCCGTGTTATAATTAGTTGATGCTTTAATATCCGATAACCGATGACAATTTATGATGAAACCGTGTCATATACATTTAGCGCATTTCAGGTCGTACCATGAGTTAAAATTAAGAGGAAGTGGAAGCCCACTTCCCCATGCAAACCCACGGTGGCGAACAAACAAAAGGAGAGACTCCCTCTCCTTTTGACCGAGACAATTTCATTCACACAGAAATTAGGGTTTTGGAGATTAAGCTTTCTCTGAAACCGAGATCTCACATCTCGAGAAAAACTCACATCAAGTTCTCCCAATATTGCAAGGCAATCGGAGAACACGTTCTAGCACAAGGGCATTTCTCGGACGGTCTTGGGTGCAACAATTAGGAGGGAATCTCTGTTGATTTCTGTTCTTTACGCCGTGCATCAAAGGACCCGAGGTTGATTCTTTATCCTTATCGTTTCATTGTTGTATTTCGTTTATGACCATATTTCACATGTTAAATTTACGTTATAGTCCTAAATTTAAAGGGTCTTATACGGATATTACCCCACAAGTGGTATCAGAGCGAGGCCACGTAAATTTTCATTGTGATTTTTCATAAAACGATTTTGAAACGGTAGTTTTTGTCTCGAAATCCGTGCCTTGTATACACGGATGTTGCGTTTTTGTTGAAACCGTGACATGTTTTACACGGTTGATTCACTTTTTCCGTTTTGTTCTTTTACATATTGTTATTTTATACGGAGATTATAATAATATGTCAAGTTTTGTCAAATTATAAAATTGATTTTATGCGTTTTTGATCAAAAATTGAATTTGGTTTTGTGTTCACAAACTGTTTTCACGAGGGTTTTAAGTTTTCAGAACTTGTTTGGTCTCGATCGAATGGATTTCTACTCGATCGAGAGCTTTTTCTGTCTTGTTTTTGTTCGATCGAGTCCTTGCAGTACTCGATCGACCCTGTTAAAACCCCCACCGCTCGATCGAGAAGTCCTCGTACTCGATCGAGCAGATTTGCTGATAAAAGCTCTCGATCGACCTCCAGTACTGTCGATCGAGTACTTCCTGATTGGCAAGCCCCTCGATCGAATGGCAGCCTCATTCGATCGAGCCCTCTTGTTCCTCGATCGAGCACTTATGTCCCTGGATCGAGGGATTTCGTTTTGCCAGCTTTGAAAATTTTTCCTTTTGCTTTAAATTTTCTTTTGGCCTTAATTTGTACTTTATACGGATATTGTACACTCGCTATGATTGTGAAACGGTTCACACACGTACCATTAAGTTATTTTAAAGCGTATTTAAAGTAACCGGATGTATTAGATTAAAATTAAATTGATAGAAGCGGTTTTATCACATGAATTTTAATCATTAAAAGGTGGTTTGGATAAATTTCACATAATTACGGAATTATGCCACGAATGAATTTGTTTTTAGTTGATGCATTTTATTTATCGTTCTTGTTTAATTTGAATGCTTTTAATTACGTATTTATTTATTTTTGCAAACGGTTGTAACTTAGTGTGGCCTTAGTAGAACGTGTTACCGTAATGATGGAACACGGTCTTGGTTGTATTTTGTGATCTCGTATCTCCGTTTTGGATTTTTCACTTGTAATTACAGTTTTAATTAGAATGTAAATAGGTTTATATTTGTAATTTTAAATTGTAATTTTTGAGAAGACCAAAGATGAAGATCGGATGCTCACTCCCGCTACATGGATCAAGATGGAACATCAAGACAAGCTTGTCGGGTCCAACGGTGGATTCCAAAGTTGTTTTATGTTTTATTTTACTAGGATAGGCCACACTAGGGATTTTTATTTACGTATTGCATTCAATTTTTATTTTATCGTAACGATAGTATGCATCATTTTCCGCCTAAAAACCAAACCACCTAATTATTACATGAAAACTGACACATATAGAGGTCACGAGTTAGTTTTCTTTGACATTCTCATGTCACAGATCCATGCTAAGCCATCACCTAAATTAATTCATTCACGCAGACGCTAGTTATTCGTTCACTTAATATGAATTATAATTTAGTTGATGGGATCTTCCTCGTATAATCAAAAATTGAGAACGGTCTTTATAGGTCAAACTCCAATGAGTCCCTTCTTCGTCGGTAGGCATAATATGACCCCTTCTACGTCGGGTAAGTTGGAACCGATTGACCTATTTTATCTCAACACTATGATCACTCGTACGATCCTGTGATTATGGTGGACTATAGATAGGATTTACAGAAATCTATCGACCAAGAGTTCTTACGAAAGAATTAGCTAAACAGTTGGCTTATCGGTTTACAAATTGAGTCTTGGGATCACTTGTATCATTCTTGAGGGAGATCAATTATGCAAGTGCGAGAGTCTACACGTTAAAACAAATTTTTAAATAGACTTAAATCACCTCGATGAGTTGCTTATTTCGTTTTTGTTTTTCTTTCTTTTTCAAAGGTAGATCACGAACTTTTAAACTGCTAATATCAAATGGTGGTTCTACGATAACCCAATGCCAAGTGCCACATTGGACCGTGAGTCCTGGCTTCGGATCTTCATGAATCGGATGAATCGTCTACTCGATCAAGAATGATGGATCAAACTTCGCGACGGGAGGCGGCATTACGGAATGCTCCGCTGCGACGGAAGCTCAAATATCTATTGGAGCCCATCCCGGCAAACCCAAGTCCCACGGCTAGAGCTGCTGAAATCACCAAGTTTAATGATTTCTGTATGGAAGCGGGTGCGATTAAAAACGTACTCATTTTTGCAATGGAACCCAATTTGCTGAAACGCTTCATAGCCCATGGTGCGAACAAGATTTTCACCACGCTCACCAAGGAATTCTCGAAAGCACCGAGAATCGTGACCTATGAGCATACCACTCGCTTCTTTGATGCGAGACTCCCGAAGGGCCAACCGGTTAGCCCACACATTCTCGGCATGATTGAGAATGTCGAAAAGTCGAGACCTTTGATTGTAAGATCAGCGAGAACATTGTGATCGACCGCATACTTCACTCACTCCACGATGGTTATTCGCAATTTAGAGCGAATTACTATATGAATGATTTGAAGAAAACTCCCCATGAATCGCACTCCCTCCTCGTACGCACCGAGAAGGACATGAAGTTCGGTGGGAGCATGAAACAAGATGTTCTCGTTGTGACAAACAAGGGAAAGGGTAAGGGCAAAGCTCGGCAAACCTAGCGAGGGTAAGGCAAAGTTCAAGAAGTCGGGTTCGGGTAAGAGTGGACCTGGTGAGTCGAGCACCTCATCAAAGCGTGACAAAGAGCAAAACCGAAAACATGGAATGCCATCACCGCCACAAGATCGGGCATTGGAGGCGCACATGTCCTGTTTATCATGAGGACATAAAAGCAGGTCGCGTTAAACCTGTTGGTATGTCTTCTTCTCCTACTTTTATTCATATGATTGAGATTAACCACGCAAGTTACGGAACTTGGGTACTTGATACTGGTTGTGGTTCTCATCTGTGTAATCATGTGCAGGGCCTCCGAAATCTCGAGCCTCTCGTAAAGGGTGAGGTTGACCTGCGTGTCGGGAATGGAGCAAGAGTGGCTGCCGTCTCGAAGGGAACATATGTGATCCAGCTTCCTAGTGGATTTGAGTTATCATTATATGATTGCTATTATGTACCCGTCTTTCCAAAAACATTATTTCTTTTACGCACTTGACAAACTTGGTTTTTCATTTGTAATAGAGAATAATACTTGCATTTTCTCATTACACGATATGATTTATGGCAAGGCAGTCTCCATGAATGGAATTTATGTTTTAGATCAGACAACCGAAATATTACACGTAATGAATAAAAGGTTAAAGGTTGGTGACAAAGATCAGACGTATCTATGGCACTGCCGTATGGGACACATTAATGAGAAACGCGTAAAACAACTCATTAAACATGGAGCTATCTCGGCCTTTGATTTTCAATCATTTGGCACGTGTGAATCATGTCTCATCGGTAAGATGACTCGAATTTCCTTCAAAGGTGTTGGAATGCGCGCTGCTGACCTATTAGGACTCATACACACGGATGTATGTGGACCTATGTCAATCACCGCACGAGAAGGCTATAGGTATTTCATCACTTTCACGGATGATTTAAGTAGATATGGATATGTCTACTTAATGAAGCACAAAAGTGAATCATTTGAGAAATTCAAGGAATACCAGAATAGGGTGCAGAACCTATTAGGTAGGAAGATTAAAACACTGCGTTCAGATCGTGGTGGCGAGTATCTTTCTCACGAGTTTGATCAACACCTTAAAGACTGTGGGATTGCCCTACAGTTAACTCCACCTGGAACACCTCAATTGAATGGTGTGTCCGAACGGAGAAATTGAACACTACTTGATATGGTTCGATCCATGATGAGTCACACCGTGTTGCTTGACTCATTGTGGGGTTATGCTCTTTTGTCAGCCGCTCTAATACTTAACCGAAGTCCGTCTAAAGCTGTTGACAAGACTCCATATGAACTATGGAAGGGAACGGTCCCTAACTTGTCCTTTATACGGGTTTGGGGCTGCGAGGCTTATGTCAAGTGGAGACCTGAAGATAAGCTCGGCCCGCGATCGGTCAAGACATACTTTATAGGTTATCCTAAAGGAACACTTGGTCATTACTTCTATTCGCCAATCGAACAACGTGTTTTTGTTGCGGCTAGTGCGACATTCTTAGAGAAGGAATTTCTCGAGAATGCAAAGAGTGATAGAACCTTCGACCTGTCGGAGATTCCAGAACCAAATACCGAGCAACCATTGGAGGAACCTATTCCTTCAATCCCGCTCCGTGAATATTCCTGAGGAACCTAGGAGGTCGGGAAGAGTCTATATTCCTCCGGAGATACATTGGTATGGTCGAGGAACATGACATAGATGACGTTCTACTCTTAACGAGTAGTGAACCCGCAACCTATAAAGGTGCCATGACTAGTTCCGACTCAAAGCTATGGCTTGAGGCCATGCAATCCGAGATGGACTCTATGTATGAGAACAACGTATGGGATCTTGTTGACTTACCTGCTAAGGTTCGTCCCCTTCAATGCAAATGGCTTTACAAGATAAAGCATTCTCTGGAAGGTCAACAAGATATCTATAAAGCACGACTAGTTGCTAAAGGTTTCACCCAAGTGCCAGGTTTGCACTACGATGAAATTTTGCACCCGTAGTCATCTTTGCGTTCCATTCGGATCATCTTAGCGATCGCCGCTTTTCATGACTATGAAATTTGGCAAATGGATGTGAAAACCGCCTTCTTAAACGGCTTTTTGGAGGAAGAGTTGTACATGGTACAACCCGAAGGTTTCATCGATCCACAACATCCTAAGAAAGTATGCAAACTTAAGCGTTCCATTTATGGACTTAAGCAAGCATCTCGGAGTTGGAATCATCGCTTCGACCAAGTGATTAAAGAAAATGGATTTACTCGATCGGTCGAGGAACCATGTTTATATATCAAGTCGAGTGGGAGCAAGATTGTTTTCCTAATATTGTATGTTGACGACATACTCCCGATTGGGAATGACATACCTCTCTTAACTTCGGTGAAAGTATGGTTGAAAAACCATTTCCAGATGAAAGATCCGGGAGAGGCGCAAAGAATTCTAGGCATCCGTATCTATCGAGATAGATCACGACGATGTTATCTCTCGATCGAGTCTTACATAGACAAAGTCCTAGAGAGATTAAGCATGACTAACTCCAAGAAGGGGTTTCTTCCTATGGCTCCGGGGTGCATTTGAGCAAATCTCGGCACCGAGACACCGGAAGAGAAAGAGCGCATGACACGGATTCCTTATGCTTCGGCTATAGGATCAATCATGTATGCCATGATATGCACACGTCCGGGCGTGGCATATGCATTGAGTATGACAAGTCGATTCCAACAAAGATCCAGGTGAATCACATTGGTTAGTAGTCAAGAACATTCTTAAGTACCTCCGGAGGACTAAAGATTGGGCATTGACTTATGGAGGCGAACAAAAGCTATGCGCAACCGGTTCTGCGAGATGCTAGCTTCCAAACGGATCGTGATGACTCGAAATCTCGATCTGGATTCGTTTTTACTCTTAATGGCGCTATGATCACCGGAAGAGTTCGAAACAAACTGTTACAAGAGATTCTACGATCGCGTCCGAGTACTATGCCGCGTCCGAAGCTACAAAGGAAGCGATATGGATGCGTCAATTCTTACATGGACTATCTGTAGTGCCTAGTTCGAATGACCCGATCACCATCTATTGCGACAATAGTGGTGCCATCTTCCAAGCTAAGGAGCCAAAGTCTAGCAACAAGTCTAGACATGTACAACGGAAAGCTCATCTAATCCGAGATTACGTGGAGCAAAAGGAAGTAGTGATAGACAAGATTGCTACCGATGATAACATAGCAGATCCTCTCACTAAAGCATTACGACAAGATAAGCATGAAGGGCATGTTAATTCCATGGGAATTAAACGTGTTCCTAAGTTGTAGTACTCTTTTATGGATTAGATTCATTCCCTTTTGTACTCTATACGACATCATCGTTTTGATATTTTATACATATTTTGTTTCTTTCATGTGGAATTGTACGACAATTTTTGAACACCACAAAGTGAACTGAACGAACATTATATTTTTCAGTCCTTAATTGCCCACATGAGCTGATAACTCTGGCAATTATTTTGTGACGTTGGTTGATGGTGGGTTCAACGAGCCATAAGTCAACCGGTTGACTGACCAATCACAGAGGCGATTTATACGGATATTTCGTAGGACACAATTGTGACATCGACGTGGAGTCCTAAATGTTTTATAACATTCGGTGCCCGGTCGTGGATAGGACTTCCATGGTGATCCTAAGAGTCGATTCTTTTGACTATCGATTGTCTCTTGAGACTAAGGCAGATTTTGGGTGACTTTGGTTTCTTTCTCACGGTCATCCGTAACAGGGGCCAAGTAGATTTTTTCTGGGTCATTTCATGCCGTGCTTAGATCGGAAGGAGTCGAGTTGAAGGAAATATTCAGCCTTTATCGTGTACTCGATATTTCTCGGGGCCACTCGAGGAGTCAGAATCGAAATGCATGGCCATGCTCGGATACGGATTCGTTTTATCAGTTAAGTTACTCTCTAGTCGGGGAAACCACTCTAGATACAGATCGATTGTAAAATACGACCTTTGCGGATCCGGATCTTCAAATTGTTTTACATTGAGTGGGAGAAATTTTAAATGAATATGAGAATCGGTTATCGCACATACACTTGTACGGACAAGTGGGAGTTTGTTGGAGCTTGTGTCCTCCAGTTAGTGCGGATAACGTCATTGCACATACACTTGTACGGACAAGTGGGAGCTTGTTGGGGTTGGTGTCCTTAACAGTTAGTGCAAGGACTTATAAACCTCTAAAAGGATCAAAGGGCATACTTTTGGTATTATTATCGGTTGATCCACGTTTATCAATAACGGTTGGCTTGCTAGATAAGTTTGACGTTATTGTCATACTGATGGCGGTGATCAACTGGTCCCTAAAAGTCACACCTATAGGATAGGTTTGAGAGACGTGACAAGATGAAAATACAAATCATGTAGATGCCAATTTTGACTAACCAGGTTAGTTCGAGTTATTTGACTAATATTTAGTCAAAATGTGATGTTGAGATATGTTATTTAATACGGATTAAATAATAATGGCTAAGGCGAATTAAGCAGTTAATTCGTAAAATTAAATATAAACGATTTATATTTGATTAATGTATATTGAATATAATTATACAATATTGTCTTTGTCGGACACGTATTAATGATTCAACTGATCCGTGTTATAATTAGTTGATGCTTTAATATCCGATAACCGATGACAATTTATGATGAAACCGTGTCATATACATTTAGCGCATTTCAGGTCGTACCATGAGTTAAAATTAAGAGGAAGTGGAAGCCCACTTCCCCATGCAAACCCACGGCTGGCCGAACCAAACAAAAGGAGAGACTCCCTCTCCTTTTGACCGAGACAATTTCATTCACACAGAAATTAGGGTTTTGGAGATTAAGCTTTCTCTGAAACCGAGATCTCACATCTCGAGAAAAACTCACATCAAGTTCTCCCAATATTGCAAGGCAATCGGAGAACACGTTCTAGCACAAGGGCATTTCTCGGATGGTCTTGGGTGCAACAATTAGGAGGGAATCTCTGTTGATTTCTGTTCTTTACGCCGTGCATCAAAGGACCCGAGGTTGATTCTTTATCCTTATCGTTTCATTGTTGTATTTCGTTTATGACCATATTTCACATGTTAAATTTACGTTATAGTCCTAAATTTAAAGGGTCTTATACGGATATTACCCCACAGACACAAACTTTGGAAAAAAATCACGGAAATATTCCGTAAACAGCAAAAACAGGCTGGAGAAGAGGCGCAGCAGCTGCTGCGATCCTTCCAAGAGGCGCAGCACCTGCTGCGTCATTTCCCCAGAGGTTTCCTCCTACGGAAGAAAGATTTCCGCGTTTCTATTATGGAATTGCGGTAGATCTCTACTTCCTTATTTCCTAAAATATGATATATGAGATATATTTTGCCAAAAGATATAAATTTAATTTTAGGAATAAATATCTAGAACATTCTAGAACATTCCGACTCGGCATTTTAAACGGTTTCTTAGAAAATGAAACGATTTTTTGACCCGGACTCCAAATGAACTCTAATTACTGTCAAAATGACCGTATCGGCGCGTAGATGACGATCAAGGGGTAGACACAAGTGTTTGAGCTATCACTTGACGATAAACTTACGGACTGTCATAAATCGTTCCGCGTACCAAACATACAGCCCAATCATCACTGGGTGGTTGGCGGAAGGTGCAGAAATGAGGTATCTACAGAACCCCCACTTTTACTGAGGCTTGGAAAAGGCGAAAGTCAAAGTATAGCCATCAAGTCAATCGAAGATTACAACCTGACGACTATGGCGACGCAAGGCGGTTCAAGGGGACTGAACCAAGGACCTGTCATCGGGAACATTTTAGAGTTTGCCGACTATCGGGGAGGGTCGTTTAAAGTCCATTAGACTACTACGTAAGGAAGCTCGCCAGCCATAAGAAGAAATCATACCTGGATAATCTGCATGTCTCTATCCTCAAACAAACTCTCATTGGGAAAAAATAGATGTCTTGATTAGGGGAATCTGCCTATCTCTGTCCTCAAGCAAACTCTCATTGGGGAGCATATAATTTCTTGATTGTCAACAACAACACTGCAAAATATCGCTGAAGAAGCATATATCGACGACTAGGAACATCTTGATCGTCGTGGAAGAAATCTTGAGTGAGCAATACTGCTGCGCTGGGGAGAAATATGGATGACTCTGTCTGGATTGAATCGTTTTCGAGAGATCTGCTTGCATCTGCTTTCAAACAAACTCCGCTTCTCGAGAAGTGCATCGGCTGTAATGAACTCTCGTTTGGGATATAAATATATTGATAAAGGCGTGTCTCAACACCGTCGAGGAAAATAAAGAGGCTTGACTGATAATGGCGCGTGCTAAGCACTGTTGGAAATCCGCTCGGTTGTCGCAAGCGAAATTCTGATAATAACTAATGAGCCTGACAGGGCAGTCGTATACCTATCAAAAATAACCAACTGGCTCTAACTAATATAGCTAGGGAAGTCGTGTCGATCTCCACAGGGAGATGGGAAAATGTCAGCTTTGTCTAAGTTCGTCACGGTAACCAAATTGGGAGTTTTAATTGGGTTGCTGTTCTAAACTAATAAGGATGAGAGAGAGAAAAGGCAGAGAAAAAGGATTAAATAGATAAGGAAAAACAGCTAAGACAGACGGTTCACCATGATCATTCAGTCAAGTAATCTAAGTCTCAGGTCAATGCAAGTATGGTCTGAGGAGCAGTGAATATCTCCTTCCGGTCTCAATTCACCCTAAAGCACAGATAGCTTAGCTTCCGCCCTCACTACAGTGCCCTAATGTTCGTTACGAGTCTCACCCTTTCCAACCTTCCGGTCCAGGTCAAGGTTTACTATGATAAGAATGTCTAATTGCGTCGACTCAACTAGACAGATACAATTAACTGTAGCGATTAATAACAGAGACTACACAAGCATTAACCTAATATGGCAACTACCATTCCTTCATAATCATGGATCCTCTAGCCTTAGCAAAAGGGAATTAGCTATGCATCACCATTGAATTAACAACAATAACATATAAATGATAGAAATTAAACATGATAATAAAATAAGAGGGAAACAAATAAGCAATTGCAAAATAAAGGAAGAAGGGAAATAAAAGCACTAATTGTATTAAGAATAAGAACAAGAATCAAAAGAGAGTAATGATACCGAATACAAGGTCGAATCCAAGTAGCAAAAGGGTAGAAGGAAGGTAAAATAAAGAAACAGTAGAAGTTTTTCTAGTGAAAAGTGAATGAGGAATAAGAGTTACGCAGTCTACTGTATTAGTAGTATACAAAAATCCTCCTCTAAACCTAATCCATAACTAAATTACAAAAGCCCATACGAAAATAGGCGGAAAAACTCTATTACAGGAAGAACCACTCGATCGAGTGGAAATAAACCACTCGATCGAGTAACTAAGCGTCAAACCCCTCGATCGAGTGAAAATAAACCACTCGATCGAGTAACTCCTTGTATTGCCTACTTGATTGAATATTGGGACTGCTCGATCGAGTAACCTTCAGTATATAAAGCATTCGATCGACTAGAAAAGTAGTCGATCGAGCTATCTTGGTACGTTGAGGCACTAAACACCTTCCAAAACTAGCTCACGCGTCTTCAAAGTGATAGATTCCAAGCTTCGGCTCCTTGTTCTCCATAAATGCATGCAAATGGGACGAGTTTAGGCTCGATTTATCTCCTCTTTGGCTTATTCCTGCAATTTACATAAAACGAACCAAAATAGAATATTCGGGGGTATTTGTAGCTAGATGCCACGTAAATAATACAGAAATGCGTGTAAAAATGAGGTAAAAACCTTATATAATATACACGCATCAAATCTCCCCAAACCAAACATTTGCTTGTCCCCAAGCAAACTATGAATGCAACTAAGAATAAACAGTGGAACGGGACCAACACATCAGCTACAAATCACCCACCAAAACCAGTTTAATGCAACAACTAACAAAGTGGCAAATGATAAGTGCAAACGAGTTAAATCAATGTTTCAAACTTACTGAACCGTCGACCTTGCAAGACTCAAAAGATATCGGACTCTCACGGGTCGCTCATCGCTCAAGTGTAGGCACGAGGTGAGTATATATGTGAAAGATAAAAAGAAGTAAAGACACTCACCTAACTGTACTCGACCTATAAGAACATGTATGTAGTTAACATGAATAAAGTCTCTACAACCGTACATACGCATTCCAACCATACTAATGACCAAGACACATGCCGAGGACTTACATTTGGGTAAGTGAGGTAATGGGTAAGAAGGGGCTAAGATGAATTTGGATATGTGGGGTTAATAGCCAGGCTAGCAACAACGAATCCAAATATTAAACCGCGTCCCAACTTCGTACTCAATAAAACAAATCAAAACAGTGCCAATTCAATGCACTTAACTCACAATACACCAAAAGCTTGTCAACTCCCCATAAAATATAAGTAAAACATGGGAGTGAAAATCATTATACAATTTCTTAATTCTCTGCACATGATTTTTCTTTTCTTTTTCATGTTTCCATTTTTTTTCATTCTTTTCTTCTTTTTTTTTTCTTTCATTTTCATCCATCATTTTTTCTTTCATTCCCTTCAATTCTTCCACCATCTCCTGAATTCTGATAAAAGTAACCAAACTGCAGTAAAGTATTCCAAACAGCTACTCATTACTAGCTCGGTTAGGGTAGGAAAAATTATAGTATGTAGCTAAAAGGACAAAAGGCAATTTGGCTATGTGGGGCTCATGGGTAGAATGAAATAAAGGGGAACTACCTCTCCTAACATGTGTCACCATCCACAGACCGAATGCATACATGTATTAAGAAGACTAGACTCATGCTTATGCAAATTGATGTTACATGCCTTACAGAGAGTACTACTCACATCCTAAATGAAACCGGTCGTGAATGTCACCAGTTTATAAAGCTCTAACCTCAGAATGTAATGTAGCTTGCCGATATGTGAGTCAAGTCTATTCGTTCAGATAAGAGAGAAACAAAAACTCGTAGATCATGCACATAATCATGACAAATAAATGTCAAGAATATGCAAGGCTCAAGTAAGGATTCAATGTAGCGTCAAAGTTCAAACGTTCCGACTCATATTAAACGTGAAATTTTTGAAATTTATGTGATTTTCGAATTAAAAACGACAATGCATGCGAAAATAAATAAACGTGCAAATGAAAATGCAAGAAAACATGTAGACACAGATATGGATGCATACCTCCCCAAACCAAACCGTACAATACCCTCATTGTACCAAAAATAGGGAAAGAAATGCAAACTAAGGAGAGAAGGATAAGTGGAGTCGGAAGACTTACAAAACGTCATGAAGAGGGACCTCCCCAAACCGACCATGAACATGGGAGGTCAAAAGAAGTCAAGCAGAAGCTCAACAGACGAAAAGTAACGGCTGGAAGACGAAACCACTTGATCGAGTGGATTGGAATAGCTCGATCGAGTGAAATGGCATCAAAAGGTGCTCGATCGAGCAAATTGTTACTCGATCGAGTGATTCGGGTTATGCAGCTTGTCGATCGAGTATTGAAATCACTCGATCTAGTGAACATGATCTCAAAGTGCTCGATCGAGTAGAAAAACTACTCGATCGAGTGTCTGTACCTGCAGAACACGCATCAAAAGCAAGGAAAATACATAGGGTGCATAAAACAGCGTCTAAAGTTCAACAAAAAGCTAAAGGCAAATAAAAAGTTCAACAAAAATACAATAAAATAGTCCGGGTTGTTTCCCGGAGAGCGCAGGTTTAAGAGGTCCCGCACGACCTTTCTGACATCAATTAACTGGCACATCTAGCTCGTCGAAGTACAGGACTTCAACACGATTATCTGCTTCATTTGCCTCGTGATAATGATTCACATATTGCCCATTCACCTTGAAACGATTTCCCTCGGGACCTTCTAGCTCAACGGATCCATATCTAGTAACAGCTGTCACCGTATAAGGACCACTCCACCCGGACTTCAGCTTGCCAGGAAACAATCGCAGCCGGGCATTAAACAGCAGCACCTTTTGCCCGACATCAAACTCCCGAGGTAGAATTCTTTTGTCATGCCATCTCTTTGTCTTTTCTTTATAAATGCGCGAGCTATCATAGGCGTTAAGCCTAAATTCTTCCAACTCATCTAGCTGCAAAAGACGATTCTGACCACACAACTTAGGATCAAAGTTAAGCTCTCGAATTGCCCACCAACCCTTACATTCCAACTCAACAGGTAAGTGACATGATTTTCCATAAACTAACCTATAAGGTGATGCACCAATTGGTGTCTTAAAGGCAGTTCTGTAGGCCCATAATGTGTCTTCTAATTTAAGACTCCAGTCTTTCCGTGATTTAGAAACTACCTTAGACAAGATCTCTTTCAACTCGCGATTAGAGACCTCAACCTGACCACCAGTTTGGGGATGATACCCCAAACCACGCTGGTGTTGGACACCAACTTTAGACAGAATAGAAGTTAGTTTCTTTTCTTTAAAGTGCATTCCCCCATCACTAATGACGACCCTAGGGACACCAAATCGGGGGAAATATGACCTTTTTAAACATTTTTATCACGGTCTTGGCATCACAATGAGGTGAGGCAATTGCCTCAACCCATTTCGACACATAATCTCTGACCACTAAAATGTACCCGTTACCTTTTACTAGACGGAACGGTCCTTGGAAGTCAATGCCCCAGACATCGAAAACCTCAACCTCTAAGATACCATTTTGTGGCATCTCATGTCTCTTTGAAATGTTCCCTGATCGTTGGCAAGCATCACAGGCTGAAACAAAAGACTTAGCATCAGCAAACAAAGAAGGCCAGTAAAAACCAGACTGAAGTACCTTAGCCACGGTGCGCGATGGACCGTGGTGACCACAATAGGAAGAGGAGTGACAGCCTTCTAGGACTACTTTGGCCTCCCACTGCGGAATACACCGTCTCAGAGAGACCGTCCCGCACATTCCTTAAATAAATAAGGATCGTCCCAAAAATATCGCTGCTAGCGTTATACGTAAAACGCTTCCTCTGGCGATGAGAAAGGTCGGGGCGGCACTTGCCACTGACAACGAAGTTAGCTATATCTGCATACTAAGGCTCTTGGTTAACAATAGACGATAATACAGCAAAAGTATCGTCAGGGAAAGAATCATCAATATGTAAAGAATCTTCACCTTCTTGTCGCGACAGATGATCAGCTACAACGTTCTCAGCTCCTTTCTTATCTTTAATCTACAAATCAAACTCCTGAAGAAGGAGTATCCATCTCAATAGCCGTGGTTTATCCTCCTTCTTAGCAAGGAGGTGCCTCGTGAGCCGCATGGTCGATAAAAAAAAGAACTTCGACCCAATCAAATAAGAACGAAATTTCTCTAAGGCATAAACTACAGCTAGCAGCTCTTTTTCAGTGGTAGTGTACTTCACTTGAGCCTCATCTAGAGTTCGGCTTGCATAGTAAATTGCATTTAAAGCTTTGTCTTTCCTTTGGCCTAGCACCGCTCCTAGTGCATAGTCACTGGCATCACACATTATCTCAAACGGCAAGTCCCAGTCGGGAGGCTGTATGATTGGCGCAGAGACTAAAGCCTGCTTTAACCTGTGAAAAGCAGAAAGACACTCTTCAGTAAACACAAAAGGGGCGTCCTTAAGTAGCAGCTGTGTAAGTGGTTAAGCAATTTTTGAGAAATCCTTGATAAACCGGTGATAGAAGCCGGCGTGGCCAAGGAAACTCCTCACCCCCTTAACATTAACAGGAGGTGGTAATTGCTGAATCACTTCCACCTTTGCTTTATCAACCTCTATTCCCCTATCAGAAACTAAGTGCCCTAAGACAACTCCCTCGTTGACCATGAAATGGCACTTCTCCCAGTTAAGCACGAGATTAACCTCGATGCAGCACTGCAACACTTTATCAAGGTTAGACAGACAGTTAGAAAAATCACTTCCATAACTGAAATCGTCCATGAAAACTTCCATAATAGACTCGATAAACTCTGAAAATATCCCCATCATGCACCTTTTGAAGGTGGCAGGGGCATTACATAAACCAAAAAGCATCCTGCGATAAGCAAACACGCCTTGAGGACAAGTAAATGTAGTCTTAGCTTGATCGTCTGGGTGAATAGGGATATGAAAGAACCCTCAATACCCGTCTAAATAGCAGAAAAATTTATGAGAAGCTAACCTTTCTACCATTTGATCAATAAAAGGAAGGGGAGAGTGATCTTTCTTGGTGGCGGCATTCAGCTGTCTGTAATCTATACACATCTGCCAACCAGTCACTACTCTAGTGGGTATTAACTCATTCTTATCATTCTTAACCACGGTAGTCCCTCCTTTCTTCGGGACTACCTGCACTGGACTCACCCATTTAGAATGACCAACAGAATAGATAATACCTGCGTCGAGCGACTTCATTACCTCGGCCATCACAACATCTTGCATCTTCTTAAGTTCAAAATGACGCCGACCACATGCAAGGTTTATGATCTTCCTCCAGCTCTATCATGTGCATACAAATATTGGGACTAATCCCCTTGATATCGTCCAAAGAATAACCCAAAGCTTTCCTTTTTTTCTTAAGCACAGCTAACAAAGAAGTCAGCTGATCATTATCAAGCTTAGCGCTAACGATGACTGGATATCGCTCAGTATCATCTAAAAAAGCATATTTTAGATGAGAGGGGAGAGGCTTACGCTCTGGCACCTTTACCTCAATGGAGCAAAGAGTACTGATCATATGTTCCACTTGCTCTCCCTCAGCGTCGGGGAGTTCACGCTCATCTAAATCATCTATAAGCAAATCCAACACAGCATCATCGTTATCTGGGTTATCTTCACACTCATCCAAAAGCATAAGAGCCTCTAGTGGGTCCTTCATAAAAAAACCCGACCAGAAGTCATAAATAGACTCATCAATAATATCAACCGAATAACAAGTATCCTCTATCATTGGCCGAGCCAAAGTGCTAGGCAGGCTAAAAGTGATCGCGTCATCCCCTACTGCAAGAGTCAAACGCCCTTGTTTGACATCAATAATGGCCCCATCTGTACAAAAGAACGGTCTTCCTAAGATAATTGGGGTCCGGGTGTCCTCAGCTATGTCTAAAACAATGAAATCTACTGGTATAAAGAACTTGCCTATTTTTTCACAGGCACGTCCTCCAAGACACCTAAGGGTCTCCTAACAGATCTATCAGCCATCTGTAGGGTAATGTTAGTCAATTTAAGATGACCCATATTCAATTTCTTGCAGACAGATAGGGGCATGACGCTGACGCTGGCTCCTAAATCACAAAGAGCCTTATCAATAACTAAATTGCCTATAACACAGGTAATAGAGAAGCTACCCGGGTCTTTCATTTTAGGCGGAGCCTTATTTAAAAGTAAGTTACTAGACTCTTCCATAAATGAAATCGTCTCAAACTCACTTAGCTCTCTCTTACGCGTCATAATATCTTTCATAAATTTAGCGTAAGTAGGTACCTGGGTAACGAGTTCGGTAAAAGGGACAGTTACCTGGAGGTTCTTCACAACGTCCACAAACTTACCGTACTGTCGCTCGACCTTCGCGTCCTTCAGACGACTCGGAAAGGGTACTCTGGTAGCAATAAGTGAACCCGCGACTTTCTCTTTACCTTTATCAGTGCGTGACGTCTCCACAGTAGGGGAAGATGACACGGTGGCGGAATTAGATAGCAAAATAGGGTTTCCGCTGCTTCTGGTACTCGATCGAGTACTTTCCTCACTCGATCGAGTGGTTTCATGTTGGAGTTTACTCGATCGACCATTTTCTTCACTCGATCGAGTGATCTCTTTTTCAGGCTTGCCCGATCGATCACTTTGTTCACTCGATCGAGTGATTTCTCCAGCTATTTCACTCGATCGAGTAAGAATATCACTCGATCGAGCATCGGTAATTTGAGCACTACTCAATCGACCACAATTATCATTTGATCGAGTGATGGGATGGATTGTTTCACTGGATCGAGTAGAATTTTCACTCGATCGAGTGTCTGGACAACACGCAACAAGGATTTCGTCCAAAAACTCATCTAAATCATCTTCCGGGGCATTATCAGCTGTCAAAATCCCGTCTTCTGGTACTTGTGGCCCCTCATGAGTAAGGCCACCTTGGAGATTCGTGGCATTAACCGGATCGCATATCGGTAGAATGTTGGCTTGGTCTTTCGCGAGTGTTAGCTGCGTGACTTGTTCTCTTAATTCCACAATAACAGTTTCATTCTCGCTACATTTCTCCCCAAACTGTTGTGTTAAGTTCAACATCAAGGATTTCAGTTTGGCAATTTCCTTGTTTTTAGAAGGAGAGACCGGCTGCGGTGCAGGCGTAGAAAAAGTAGAAACATTCTTCATTTCCTCGTATAATTGAGAGAAAGGGACCCCTTGCTTGTATTTCTGATAAGTAAGGACGCGCTCTATACTTGCCAGACAATCAATAAGGTCATGCCCTTCCATGCCACATCTACCACATATCTCCACATGCTCAGTGATTGAACAGACCTGTGCGATTTCACTCACAGCTTTCGTAATCTCCACATTACCTAGACTTTTGCTAGGACTTTCCACTGCAGCTGTTGCCAACTCGTTAACTTGCTCACTACCTCGGGGATTTCCATATTCTGAAACATGAATAGCCATCTCTTCAATAAGGCGCCACCCTTGGTCATCTTCAACATTCTTCGTGAATCTCCCCTTAGCTACACTATCGAGAATAACTCTTTGGTTTCGATATAACCCGTTGTAGAACTGGGTACAAAGGAACCAATGCTTGAGACCATGGTGAGGCACAGAACGGACGAGCTTCTTGAACCTCGCCCACGCCCCATCCAAATCTTCAGTAGGTAGTTGCTCAAAAGAAGTAATCTAAGCTCTTAAGGCATTAGTGCGATACGGTGGGAAATATCGCCTGTAAAAGGCCAAAGCAAGGGAACTCCAGTCGGTTACACCGGCTGCCTCCCTATCTAAATCCCTCAACCATTCCCGGGCATCATCAGTTAAAGAAAAGGGAAAGAGAGCTCCCTTCACTTTGTCCTGTGTCACCCCAAAGAACAAGAGGAATGGTAGAGCAATACTCAGAAATGTGATTCTATATGCCTCGCATGGATCTTCTTCGGTACCCCCCTAAAGAGATTTCTCTCGACCACCAGTGTATAAGATGGGTGGATTCCAAAGGTTCCCGACTCAGTAGTGGGTAATAGGAAACCTTTTGGAAGCGAATCCACATTAGGCTCTGAATGGCTGGCTATATTAGGCATCCTGGCAAATAGAATTTACAAAGCAAAGCAGGTGCGACGATGTTCTCTTATAGAACAGATAACCTGCAAAACTAATCAAAAACTTCGCAACAAATGAGATCAGTCTCAAGGAATAAATTCCTTGAGACGAGAGACAAACTCAAATAAAGCAACAAAATTGCGCCACCTCCCCGGCAACGGCGCCAAAATTTGACAGGGCAGTCGTATACCTATCAAAAATAACCAACTGGCTCTAACTAATATAACTAGGGAAGTCGAGTCGATCTCCACAGGGAGATGGGAAAATGTCAGCTTTCTCTAAGTTCGTCACGGTAACCAAATTGGGGGTTTTAATTGGGTTGTTGTTCTATAATAAGGATGAGAGAGAGAAAAGGCAGAGAAAAAGGATTAAACAGATAAGGAAAAACAGCTAAGACAGACGGTTCACCATGATCATTCAGTCAAGTCAATCGAAGATTACAACCTGACGACTATGGCGACGCAAGGCGGTTCAAGGGGACTGAACCAAGGACCTGTCATCGGGAACATTTTAGAGTTTGTCGACTATCGGGGAGGGTCGTTTAAAGTCCATTAGACTACTACGTAAGGAAGCTCGCCAGCCATAAGAAGAAATCATACCTGGAGAATCTGCATGTCTCTATCCTCAAACAAACTCTCACTGGGAAAAAATAGATGTCTTGATTAGGGGAATCTGCCTATCTCTGTCCTCAAGCAAACTCTCATTGGGGAGCATATAATTTCTTGATTGTCAACAGCAACACTGCAAAATATCGCTGAAGAAGCATATATCGACGACTAGGAACATCTTGATCGTCGTGGAAGAAATCTTGAGTGAGCAATACTGCTGCGCTGGGGAGAAATATGGATGACTCTGTCTGGATTGAATCATTTTCGGGAGATCTGCTTGCATCTGCTTTCAAACAAACTCCGCTTCTCGAGAAGTGCATCGGCTGTAATGAACTCTCGTTTGGGATATAAATATATTGATAAAGGCGTGTCTCAACACCGTCGAGGAAAATAAAGAGGCTTGACTGATAATGGCGCGTGCTAAGCACTGTTGGAAATCCGCTCGGTTGTTGCAAGCGAAATTCTGATAATAACTAATTAGCCTGACAGGGCAGTCGTATACCTATCAAAAATAACCAACTGGCTCTAACTAATATAGCTAGGGAAGTCGTGTCGATCTCCACAGGGAGATGGGAAAATGTCAGCTTTGTCGAAGTTCGTCACGGTAACCAAATTGGGGGTTTTAATTGGGTTGCTGTTCTAAACTAATAAGGATGAGAGAGAGAAAAGGCAGAGAAAAAGGATTAAACAGATAAGGAAAAACAGCTAAGACAGACGGTTCACCATGATCATTCAATCAAGTAATCTAAGTCTCGGTCAATGCAAGTATGGTCCGAGGAGCAGTGAATATCTCCTTCCGGTCTCAATTCGCCCTAAAGCACAGATAGCTTAGCTTCCGCCCTCACTACAATGCCCTAATGTTCGCTACGAGTCTCACCCTTTCCAACCTTCTGGTCCAGGTCAAGGTTTACTATGATAAAAATGTCTAATTGCGTCGACTCAATTAGACAGATACAATTAACTGTAGCGATTAATAACAGAGACTACACAAGCATTAACCTAATATGGCAACTACCATTCCTTCATAAGCATGGATCCCCTAGCCTTAGCAAAAGGGAATTAGCTATGCATCACCATTAAATTAACAACAATAACATATAAATGATAGAAATTAAACGTGATAATAAAATAAGAGGGAAACAAATAAGCAATTGCAAAATAAAGGAAGAAGGGAAATAAAAGCACTAATTGTATTAAAAATAAGAACAAGAATCAAAAGGGAGTAATGATACCGAAGACAAGGTCGAATCCAAGTAGCAAAAGGGTAGAAAGAAGGTAAAATAAAGAAACAGTAAAAGTTTTTCTAGTAAAAAATGAATGAGGAAGAGTTACCACTCGATCGAGTAACTCCTTGTATTGCCTACTTGATTGAATACTGGGACTGCTCGATCGAGTAACCTTCAGTATATAAAGCATTCGATCGACTAGAAAAGTAGTCGATCGAGCTATCTTGGTACGTTTAGGCACTAAACACCTTCCGAAACTAGCTCATGCATCTTCAAAGTGATAGATTTCAAGCTCCGGCTCCTTGTTCTCCATAAATGCATGCAAATGGGACGAGTTTAGGCTCGATTTATCTCCTCTTTGGCTTATTCCTGCAATTTACATAAAACGAACCAAAGTAGAATATTCGAGGGTATTTGTAGCTAGATGCCACGTAAATAATACAGAAATGCGTGTAAAAATGAGGTAAAAACCTTATATAATATACACGCATCAGTGCCCGTGAGCTGGCTTCAAAGGAGTCCTTGCCGGGAACCAAAACGTGATGGCTTGGCAGTCCGTTTAGAAAAATAATGCGGGTCTGGACGAAAAGAACGCCCAAAAGAACCAAATATAATATATAGGATGTTGGAGAAGAGGCGCACAAAACTTGGGCCAACAAATAACTAACTTATAACGGATTTTTGAATTTTTGAGCTGGAACGATGCTGGGGAACAGGCGCAGCAAGAGTTGCGTTATTTGGAAGGGGCGCAGCTAGTGCTGCGTCATTTCCTGGGCATGTCCCTGTCTGGGTAAAACCACTACTAAACCCGTGTTTTATTTCATTTATACAAAACACAAAAATCCTCTCAAATTCTCTCAAATTCCAACCAAAACTTGTCAAAACTTGATCAATTCGTGCCATAAATCATAACTAATCGAGGTATGTATCTCATTCATGCTTTAAATTCGCGTTTTTGATTGAACTAGGGCCGCAAATTAGGGTTCTTCCCCTTTAATGTCGAAAAAATTGGGGCTTTTGCCTCAAACGGATTTGCTTGATAAAATTGACATTAGAAATGGATAATTGGCAATGTTAGGAACACAACCATGTATTTTTTTTGCAATTTCGTCAAGTATTGAGCATTTGGCGAAAAATGAGATGGTTTCTCAGCTGCTTCGAAAATGACCTTAAGATTGTCCATTTTTGATGAAATTTGGTGTTTCGGAACCCTTGTGTAATGGGTAAACTTGCTATCATGTTGAATATTCGATTTGTGACAACTCTTTCAGGACACTTTTTTAGGGCATAATCTGTGCGATAACGCGGAAAATATAACTAATAAATTAGAGCAGAAATTTATGAGATTTTAAAAACATTTTACTATTAGTTAAAGATTAACACGCGGGAGCCACTAAAGAAATGAAACAAATACAACAGTAGGCAGACTTAGGTTATTACAACCCAAGTCTAGAAAGCGGGGAAAACATATCCCACGAATAAACAGATAAAAGGGTTTCTAAACTAGCAAACTAAGGTCCAAGGGTTTAGTTCTCGTTAGCCCACACGTCTTCCCCACGTAAGCATCTTCACCACTTGTCATTCATGTAAACATAAACGCCACAGTCAGTGGGGAGTAACTCAAGGTTCTCCCAGCCACAAAATGTCAAAACGAACATAATAAAGAACGTAAACAAATAATCATATTAGGTAAGATATGAGTGAATCGAATTATAACTAAACATGGGATCATACGTGTGTAAACCAACAAGGATAAAAGAAATGATGGAATAAACAAGTAAGTAAAGCATAAGCATCAATAAATAGATGGAGAAGAAAGACAAGGAAACAGACACGACCACTTAGCCACGAGCACGTATTTCAAGGAGATATGACCAAAGTAACCATCCAAATAATGCAAGACATTTATCACTCTTAGACTACAATTTCCCCGGGTAGGACTACGATAATAATACGATCCTAGTCTAAATCTGCAGATTCTCGGGTGTACATCCCGATTCGACGTGCGCCAGCACAGCACGCACCCAAGACTGGACTACTAAGGAGACCGATTACCCCAATCGCCAGAACAACACGAAAGTGGCGGAGAGACTAAGATAAAACTCACTTGCCAGAACAGCACAAGTGGCTAAAACCGTACCTGCCAGAACAGCACAAGTAGGCCAAAACCGTACTTGCCAGAACAGCACAAGCAAGCCAAACCCGTACTTGCCAGAACAGCACAAGTAGGGCGAAAATGTATGTCAAGCATATACGATGGTATTATGGCATTTCTACAAGAATACGACTCATTACAAGTAATTATTTATAACAAATATCTAATACTTGTATTATATTATTAAATATTCCACTTCATAATTTAACATGCCGATTAAATAAAATATAATAGGCGATAATGAACAATTTACGTTATATGAAAATTACGGAATAACATGGAAACAAGCACAAGTGCCTCATTTATGAGCCCAAAAAGCAAACTAGGTGAGGCCCAAAGAATTTACTAATACCAACCCAACAAATTCAACACAACAAGTCCAATACATGTAATTTATTTAGCCCAATAATTAAGGTATAATGAATCCATTAAATGCCATAAGGTGAACCCAAAAAAATAAGGAGTAGTGAGCCCAACAACTAAACAAGGGTGAGCCCAATGATTAAATAATGGTGAGCCCAAAAGTCACCTTTCACAAAATGGAATACTAAGGCAAAGGAAGAAATAAGAGTGGGGTACACTCCCACCTTGATCAACAACCCGTCACTACCCGCACAAAACAGCCGAGCTTAGCCACTATTCGACTACCTACAACCACCCTTCATACTATTCTATGTCCCGTCCCAACTCAGACCAAAACAATCCCGAAATAGGCCGCCATTACAACTCGAAATCAGCCACTAATAAAACCGAGTAACAACAACTAAAACGAGACAAGCATAAGATGGGTACATACACACACGCATTTATACGCTTATTTCCCATACGGACTAAACAACTTTTACTACTCTCTGTCCCGTCCCAAGTCAGACCTAAACGATTCTGAAACAGGCCACCCCTACGACCCAAAAACAGCCAAGAACTGCCACGAACACCCGCCAACGCCACTCATACACACCCGTTCCAAAACAGAGACCAAAATAGTCTATGTTACGGTTTTAAGGCCGAATTCAGCAGCCCCATTCATCTCAAATTCAAGACGGAATTAAAGCAAAGTTGAGACGGAAATAAGCACGACTAAAACATGATTAACCACCACAAATTTTACCATGGCCATGCTGAACAAAAATCAGAAAAACGCAGCTATAAACACCCATGGAAACAGACGAACATCATATACTCGAAACAACACCCTAGCCGAATTCAGTATGAGAAATAAGCTACGAAAAACACCCAAATAACCATGTAAGACGACCACTAGATCCACATATTCAACCATATATATGAGAAAGACATAAAGAACTAAACTTTACGACAAATAAGAGTGAAGAACAGTGTAAAAGGCAAAATATCGACACTTTGTCGAGTAACCTATCACCGTTACCTTAGCTCTCGAATTTCGGGGAAAACGTCCAAAAACATGAGCCTTTCTTCAGTCTTCAAGGTCTTCAACTAAAAGGAGGAAAAACGAGTTGTTTAAGACGAGAAACCGAGTTGTCTTTTAAGACAACATTTTCGAAAACTCAACAAAATCGAAACTTTCTTACCTTGAAAGAATGAGGAAGGAAAGAGGAAGAGAAAGGTACAAAAATTAGAGAATTTGGTCGAGAAATGAGGGCGGGATCTTTGTTCGAAGGTCGAATAAAAATGGAGGGTGAAGGTTTGTTGTTGCTGCTGTTTATTGCTGTTGTTTGCAGGTTAGTCGAAAAAGAGAGGAAATAAGAAATGAGGGGGTGGGGACGATTTTAAGACAATCAACAACAATAATATATAATTAATAATAATAATAATAATATATAATAATAATGATTATATAAAGGTAGAGTGTAAGAGGGTAAGTGAGTGTGTTGTCGATATAGGATAGGTCGAGAAAAGATTAGTCTCACAAGTGGAAATGTGACGGTCTATAGCTAGACAGAAAAATGTCTCGAGTCTATATTAACTTAAGACGGAAATTAATATTATTATTGTCACTATTATTATTGTCTGACTAAAATACGTATTTTTATATAAATTAAGCTTTAAAATATTCTTTTTATAAAATTCGTGCTTAAAATGAAATAATTAAATTAAATAATTTAAAAATATAAAATAAGGTAATTGAACGGTTAAATAAACCCCACCTTTTAAAAAGTTTCGTCCTCAAACTTGAAAGTAGAAACGAAAAGTTGTATAAAAATAAAACCGGACTTTTGAAATTGGTAACTAAAACATTAAAAAGGTTACTTAACGTAAGAATTAAAATTCTTTCAAAAGTTTCAAATAAATTTTTCCGAAAGAACCAGATTCTCATCAAAGGAACGGAAGTTTTCTCGTTACGCATTCAAGAACATCACATTCCAAATCAAAGATAAGGTCAAATATCAAATCATCTGCAAAAATCCAAAATCAAAATACTTTCAAAAACATTAATGAAGAGTTCTCAAAAGTATAAGTCTCATTCATGGAACGAAATTGCTCTTGTTGTGCACACAAGAACGCTAACTTTCTAAGTCAAAGACAAATTTTAAACAAAAATCATTCGCCGATAAGCGTAGAGCAAGTTATTAGACGCCTTTAATAACGAGTCCTAACATCCCATCAACGTTAAAACCAAACGAAAAAGATAATCCACTCAATTTTCCTTTTACAAAAGCCAATATGAAAATAAAAGTTTCACTTTTAAACTCAAAAAGGAGTCAAGTTCGTGAAAAGATAACACCAAACTTTGATAAAGAAATCATAAATAGATCAAAGTTAACAGAAATCGGGTAAAATTTAAAGAAATCTCAGGTTTAGCAACTCAAAACCATGATAAAGAAGTCTATACTCAAAGAACAAATAGGGAACTAAATCAAATTTTCATTTTCAATTTTTTTAAATAGGTAAGGTTTTGCAAAAGTAGCATAAACTTTTAACAACGAATCAAAATTGGTGGCTTGAAACGTTTAGAAATTGTACGAAATGAAAAGTAACTTAGATATCATAAAAACAAAGTACGCTAAGAGAGTTCAAACTTAACCAACAAAAGAGCTATGATGAATTTCCTAGGGGTAAGGTTGGAAGTAAGGTCCACAAGGAGGTCAAAGATAGAGTTTCACAGGTTACGAGTGTCAAACTTAAAGGAGGAGCATGATGAAGCGAGAAAGAGAGGTATGAACGATAACGCTTATGGTCAAAGAAGAAGGGGAATTAGACAACAAGGAAACGCCAGATACTCAAATCTCAAACAACAACGTCATCCTAAAAGGTTCTGAAAACTTCCTAACAACAAAACTTATGACCATAATACTCCCAAGGATTTCCTTAAAACACTTACGTTACTTCATCCTAAGTCATTCCATGAAACAAGGTACTTCACAATGAGTGTGATCTCACAGCTCCAAGTCTTCACACATCTACAAACAACCTCCACGAGATCAAAGTCAAAGCTATATTCATATCCAATTAGTGTCAACTATGAGTTTCTCTAAATGGTACAACCCTCAATCAAAAATCCAAATTCAAAAGTTCTTTTGCACAATCTATCATCCCAAAGAGATCTTGTTATACTCTCGAAACTTAAAGCATGGTGACATTCTCCAAAGTACGAGACAACCACCCAAAATATCTAACTCATCTCAGCTCAACATCTATCTATCCCAACTTATAATTACATCTCAAGAACTCTGGCTACTAATCCTCATTACCGCAAAGTGAATACCCAAATGAGATTCCAAAACTAGCAACAACTCTCGCCTATCATGGTCCTTATATAATCATTACAACCCTCACAAAAGTATACCGACTATGCTAACCTCGAGCTCAACTGAAACTTCCAAGTATAAACATCAAGGCCAAGTTCTATAACCTTAGTATCATAAGCAACTTACACTTAACACACAGAATCCACCAATTAATTATACTCATTTTATCAAGGAACTAGGTATAAGAATCACTAAGTATGCCTCATCACACAACCTAAGTCTTTCTAACATCACAACGTCTCAAAACATGGGTTATGGGTCAACCACAAACAAACTCCACAAAGCCAAATTATCCAACCAAGAATAACATCCCACAAAATAAAGAGAACTATCAAAAAGGCGTCAAGGGAGGATAATCAAGGAACAAAGAACAGGTTGGGGGGACAAGAGTAACTTCCAAGGAAAAGGAAAAGAGAGTTTGGAAGAAGAAGTAAGCATCAAGAAGTAATAGAACGAGGCAAGGTACACAAGAACGAGGAATATCTTTGAGGAAGTAGAATTATTCTTCAAAGGTTGACCAAATCTTCAATTCCCCGCAATAGGCACGAAGTCCTGATCTTCACGTAGGTAAGCTCACGGTTATTAATCCAAGGGTACAAGAATAATTGACAATCAACAAACATGTTAGAACCTACCACGAAGCATACACAAAGAGACTACCAACTTAGGTCCTTATTTCTACCCATCTCTTATTTATTATTTAAGGTCAAGTTTAAATTTAAATTTGGGGTACACGTGTATGCGTCGGGAGGAACATAGGCTATGATACCAACTGTGACACCCCGCGATAACGCGGAAAATATAACTAATAAATTAAAGCGGAAATTTATGAGATTTTAAAAACTTTTTACTATTAGTTAAATATTAACACGCGGGAGCCACTAAAGAAATTAAACAAATACAACAATAGGCAGACTTAGGTTATTACAACCCAAGTCTAGAAAGCGGGGAAAAGATATCCCACGAATAAACAGATAAAGGGTTTCTAAACTAGCAAACTAAGGTCCAAGGGTTTAGTTCTCGTTAGCCCACACGTCTTCCCCACGTAAGCATCTTCACCACCTGTCATTCATGTAAACATGAACGCCACAGTCAGTGGGGAGTAACTCAAGGTTCTCCCAACCACAAAATGTTAAAACGAACATAACAAAGAACATAAAAAAATAATCATATTAGGTAAGATATGAGTGAATCGAATTATAACTAAACATGGGATCATACGTGTGTAAACCAACAAGGATAAAAGAAATTATGGAATAAAAAAGTAAGTAAAGCATAAGCAGCAATAAATAGATGGAGAAGAAAGACAAGGAAACAGACACGACCACTTAGCCACGAGCACGTATTTCAAGGAGATATGACCAAAGTAACCATCCAAATAATGCAAGACATTTATCACTCCGATCTTAGACTACAATTTCCCCGGGTAGGACTACGATAATAATACGATCCTAGTCTAAATCTGCAGATTCTCGGGTGTACATTCTGATTCGACGTGCGCCAGCATAGCACGCACCCAAGACTCGACTACTAAGGAGACCGAGTACCCCAATCGCTAGAACAACACGAAAGTGGCAGAGAGACTAAGATAAAACTCACTTGCCAGAATAGCACAAGTGGCTAAAACCGTACCTGCCAGAATAGCACAAGTAGGCCAAAACCGTACTTGCCAGAACAGCACAAGCAGGCCAAACCGTACTTGCCAGAACAACACAAGTAGGGCGAAAATGTATGTCAAGCATATACGATGGTATTATGGCATTTCTACAAGAATACGACTCATTACAAGTAATTGTTTATAACAAATATCTAAGACTTGTATTATATTATTAAATATTCCACTTCATAATTTAACATGTCGATTAAATAAAATATAATAGGTGATAATGAACAATTTACGTTATATGAAAATTACGGAATAATATGGAAACAAGCACAAGTGCCTCATTTATGAGCCCAAAAAGCAAACTAGGTGAGGCCCAAAGAATTTACTCATACCAACCCAACAAATTCAACACAACAAGTCCAATACATGTAATGTATTTAGCCCAATAATTAAGGTATAATGAATCCATTAAATGCCATAAGGTGAACCCAAAAAAATAAGGAGTAGTGAGCCCATCAACTAAACAAGAGTGAGCCCAATGATTAAATAATGGTGAGCCAAAAAGTCACCCTTCACAAAATGGAATACTAAGGCAAAGGAAGAAATAAGAGTGGGGTACACTCCCACCGTGATCAACAATCCGTCACTACCCGCACAAAACAGCCGAGCTTAGCCACTACTCGACTACCTACAACTACCCTTCATACTATTCTATGTCCCGTCCCAACTCAGACCAAAACAATCTCGAAATAGGCCGCCATTACAACTCGAAATCAGCAAAAGTCAGCCACTAATAAAACCGAACAACAACCAAAACGAGACAAGCATAAGACGGGTACATACACACACGCATTTATAGCTCATTTCCCATATGGACTAAACAACTTTTACTGCTCTATGTCCCGTCCCAAGTCAGACCCAAACGGTCCTGAAACAGGCCACCCCTACGACCCAAAAACAGCCAAGAACTGCCACGAACACCAGCCAACGCCCACTCATACACACCCGTTCCAAAACAGAGACCAAAACAGTCTATGTTACGGTTTTAAGGCCGAATTCAGCAGCCCCATTCAACTCAAATTCAAGACGGAATTAAAGCAAAGTTGAGATGGAAATAAGCACGACTAAAACATGATTAACCACCACAAATTTTACCATAGCCATGCTGAACAAAAATCAGAAAAAACGCAGCTATAAACACCCATGGAAACAGACGAACAACATATACTCGAAACCACACCCTAGCCGAATTCAGTATGAGAAATAAGCTACGAAAAACATCCAAATAACCATGTAAGACGACCACTAGATCCACATATTCAACCACATATATGAGAAAGACATAAAGAACTAAACTTTACGACAAATAAGAGTGAAGAACCGTGTAAAAGGCAAAATATCGACACTTTGTCGAGTAACCTATCACAGTTACCTTAGCTCTCGAATTTCCGGGGAAAACGTCCAAAAACATGAGCCTTTCTTCAGTCTTCAAGGTCTTCAACTAAAAGGAAGAAAAATGAGTTGTTTAAGACGAGAAACCGAGTTGTCTTTTAAGACGACATTTTCGAAAACTCAACAAAATCGAAGCTTTCTTACCTTGAAAGAATGAGGAAGGAAAGAGGAAGAGAAAGGTACAAAAGTTAGAGAATTTGGTCGAGAAATGAGGGTGGGATCTATGTTCGAAGGTCGAATAAAAATGGAGGGTGAAGGTTTGTTGTTGCTACTGTTTATTGCTGTTCTTTGCAGGTTAGTCAAAAAACAGAGGAAAGAAAAAATGAGGGGGTGGGGACGGTTGTAAGACAATCAACAACAATAATATATAATTAATAATAATAATATATTATAATAATGCTTATATAAAGGTAGAGTGTAAGAGGGTAGGTGAGTGTGTTGTCGATAGAGGATAGGTCGAGAAAAGATTAGTATCACAAGTGGAAATGTGACGGTCTATAGCTAGACGGAAAAATGTCTCGAGTCTATATTAACTTAAGACGGAAACTAATATTATTATTGTCACTGTTATTATTGTCTGACTAAAATACGTATTTTTATATAAATTAAGCTTTAAAATATTCTTTTTATAAAATTCGTGCTTAAAATGAAATAATTTAATTAAATAATTGAAAAATATAAAATAAGGTAATTGAACGGTTAAATAAATTATAAATGTCAAAATGGGAAATTCGCGGGTGTTACATAATCGCTATTATAGCGAAATGCTGCCGAAATTTCGACTCAAACCCGTAACTAGGCTTGAACTTAGACTTGACTTGCCCCTACCTTCCACGTGTGTGGCCGGGTTTCGAAAGAAGTAGCCAAAGATGGCGATAAAACCCCTTTTTAGATGTCGAAAATGCTTGAAATGTCTCAAAAGGGCTTGCCATGGCTTTGACATGGCCTTGTTTGCCTTATTTTGCAGGTGACGTGCCTTCTACGTCGGGGAGGGCTCCCATAGACGTAGACTTCGACCCCTTATCTTACTCTGGTGGGTGGAGAGAGACAGGAGGAGATGTTCGAGGAGGAGGTTGAGGAGGTCCCGAGGAGGGCCAACGTGGGACGAGGCGGTCGCCAGCTTATGGGTGCACCCGAGTGGGCCGAGAAATGGGATGGTAGACATCTCATTTGGGCGGCAGAGAGCCACCTGTCTTACAGGACGTCGAGGAGTCTGGTAAGTTTCGAACTTGTCATTTCCTATTACCTTTCCTATTTGTTTGTCGTTTCATTTCTCATTTGTTTTGCGCTAAAGATAGCTTTTGCTTTGAATTGATACAGGATGCCAGAAACATGAGGTCCTTTTCCGGCTACACGACGATGATGGAGGCTTTTGAGAGACTGTCGGAGGAGGAGAAGGCCATCGTCGAGCTGAGAGCCTTCGGGGCTTTGGTCGGAGCTTGGAGGGCGATTAAGGAAAAGAATATTCGGGCTAACCTTTGCCTAATTCGAGCTTTCCTTAATCGGTACTGGGACACGACCTCGACTTTCCATATGCCTTTTGGAGAGGTCGGGGTCACTTTGAAGGACTACGGCATGATCTCGGGTCTGCCGTGTGGAGAGGTGACTTTGGTGTGGCTGTTGATGGCCATGAGAGTAGACTTGGACGAGGCGAGGAGGCTGATCGGCTGGAACCTGGCGGCGGGGGCTGCCAGCGTTCCCGGGTTGGTGCCGAGTTCTTACGTCAGGGACTACTTTGCGGGTAGGACCCCCGCGAGAGTGAGGATGGATGGGCGGATAGTGCCTCCTCCTCCTTGTACTGCTGAGCAGAGGGCTCGTCTGTGGCTGTGGTGGTTCTTATCTTCGATTTACCTCGGAGACAAGGGGGAGAGGCTGTCAACGAGGCTCCTTCCCTTCCTTTCTGGCCTGAGTAGCCTAGGTCGTTGGGACTGGATTACTCCTGACTTTGCGGTCCTCACTCGTTACATGAGGGCCACGGTACGTCCGGAGCTGATGGAGAAGAGGACTTCTCCTGCTACTGTCGGTCCTAGGCTCCTGTTAGAGGTATGAACCTTTCCTTTGGATTATGAAAGATCATTATTTTTTCATCATTTTTATTGTTATTGAATTAATAAATGATTATCTTGTCTGCAGGCGTGGGTGTACTCCTACTTTCCCGGCTTCGCGCCCAAGAGGACGGAGCCTGAGCCGAGGGTGTACCCTGTCGTGAGGGACTGGGTGGTGTGCCGTAGGAAGAGCCAGCGCTCTTCTTACGACGTTTGTCGGAGGGGCGGGAATGCCCTGAAGTTGGAGGACGTAAGTGCCTTTGATCCTTATCTGGTTACTTTTCTTTTTCTGTCTTTTATTTAGAAGTGATCATAAGAATGCCCCCCCCCCCTCCCACTTAGAGCCGATCATAGGAATGACCCCTTGTTTCCTTATTTTTGTGGGTGCCTAGACCTTGGGAGGACTACCCTGATGCTCCAGCTTTCGTGGCCGAGATCCTTCATCCCAGGAGCTCGAGTCGGCTGTTGCTGAGGACGTCCATGGGACCTGTGTGGTACCTGGGTGAGCGTTTGACTTGGCAGTGCTCTCGTGACACCTTCACGGTTCCCATCTATCCTCCACGGACGATGTTTAGGGAGCCTTCTGTGGCTGAGAGAGAGGCCGACTTGGCTGACGCTAGTGGTGACACCCTCCTTTTTCCTGGCGAGGAGTAGTCCGAGTTCGTTCACCGGAAGTTGGCGTACTGGCCGATCGTGGTAAGTATTTTACCTTTTCCTTATTTTTGAATTAATTTGACAAATGACGAAAAATCGTCAAATAAAGAGCCATTTGAACCTTGTAGGAGATCGAGGTGGCAGGCGTCGAGCCCCCAGCTTACCCCGAGGTGTTGGAGTACACTGACGCGACGGGCATGACGACGATCTCGAAGCTCCGCGACTTTGGCGAGGAGGTGACCGATGCTGGCTTGGAGGAGTGGAAGCACCTAGTGAGGAGGGTAAGCCCCCAGCTTTGGGTGTCTTCATTATTTTATCGCATAGGAATGCATTTGCTCTCTTTTTTTTGAACCTTCTTTGTATTCGAATTCAGGTGGCGCCGTCCCGGTACATGGCGTTGTGGAGGGTGGCCAACCGGTTGTGGGCTACGGCCATCGAGGCTCTCGTAGGTGGCCGAGGACGACAGGTATGAACCTCTCATTCCCTTTCTTATTTTATTTCAAATTTCGTTGCAATTTCTTGCATTTGGTTGAAATGAGGCATTTCTTCATTTGTATGCAGAGAGAGCGTGACCCGCAGCGCGAGCGTGGAGTGGGATCTGGCGCAGTCCCGGGAGGAGATGGCTCGTCTGTTGAGGGAGTTGGAGGTCAGGGACGCCGAGATCGCCGCCCTCGAGGTGACCGTAGCAGAGTTGAGTGGCGACCAGGACTAGCTGCCCTTCTTTTTGCTGTTGTCTTGTATACATTTTGTACATTTTGGACTTTTTGGACCTGTTTTGGGCGAGAGCCCCCAGTTTGATGTATATACCGTCTTTTAGTTGTGTATATAATGGCCTAAGTGCCTTTGCTGCTGGGTGTTTGTTGTTCCTGCAGGTTAGCTTAAAAGAACAGGTTTGGTAGGTGACGGTTTGTGCTGTCATGCTGCCGGAATTTACATAGAATTTACACGTAAAACACGTAGCATGTAGGTGGCCCAAATTGGCGCAAAATAGAAAAAAGTGCCCGAAAATGAGCGAATATGACAAAAATGTCAAAAATTATGAAAATGCTCAGAAATGCGCAAAAATGCCCAGAAATGAGCGAAATGACCGGCGCAAAAATGCCCAGAAATGAGCGAAATGACCGGACAGTAGCGAGGGCTACCCCCTAAAAAAAATTAAAAAGAAATATCTAAGTGTGAAATGTATTGAAAACGAGGAATGAAATGATTCCCCTAAAAAAGAAAAGAAATAAAAATGAGTAAGTGCTCGTTTGGCGATAATGTCGATTTTGCCTCGAAAAGCGAACCCGAAAAGAATTAGGAAACAAAAAACTTGGTAATTTTGACGAAATTACCAAACTAATATTCTATAGGAATAGGAAAGCATAGCCAGAAGCAAAATAGGAAAGATCCATGGTTGAAAACACGGAAAATGACCTGGGGAAGAGGCGCAGCAAGAGCTGCGACTCTTCGAAGAGGCGCAGCAGATGCTGCGTCATTTCTCCAGTTAGTCAGACCTCGAAAGAAATTAAGAAACAGCGAATAGTATAAATAGAGACTTCAGGTGAGCTTTTATTCACACAATTTCTTCTTCTTCTTCCGTCTATTACATAAAATTTTTCATATCCCCTCAAAAACCTTCAAAATTATGGATGCCTTTGAAAACCGTCTGAAGGAATAGACGAATGAGTTTACAACCATTGAGAAACACAATATGGGTGCTTTCAATTTAGGATCGATCTTGAGTCTCAAATTAGTGAAAGTTGTGAAGCCTCTCTTGGATGCTTGTCTTGAGTATTGGGACCCGAACTTTCATGTATTCGCATTTCCTGGATGCGAAATTTGTCCTTTTCCTGAAGAAATAGCTGCTGTTGGAGGATGGGATCCAGAAAATGTACCGGCTATACCTCCTAAATTTCAAGGATATAAAGGTAAATTTAGGGACTTGCTTGAATTGACCAAGGCTGAGGTAAACCGTCTTGTGACCTCAAAAGGTGTCCGCATGTTTGATTTTATTGACCGATTTATAAATAGGGAGGACCCTACTATTTATTATGTTGCGAGGCGCAGAGCCTTTGAGTTTTGTCTACTGCATTGCCATGTCCTTCGAGGGCATGTTGATGAGAAGATGAGAGGGGATCCTCGTTTTCTGAGCTTTGTGGAAAAAATGGAGCTGCGCAAGAGCCCAGCATGCCTAGTCTTAGGGGAGACCATTCTTGGTTTGGATAATAGAAAGACCAATTGCGAGCTTCCTTATTTGGGAAGTCCCATCATCTTGCAGGTAAGAACCATATTTCGACCGTTCTTGTTTTTTTTTGTCTTTCCGTTGTTCTTCGTTTTTTTTCTTTTTTTTTTCTTCTCGGTCGATGCACGGGTATTAATTCCCGTTTTCTTTTTTTGCTTGCAGGTTTAGCTGATGGAGCGGCTGCGATTGATCGAGCCCCCAGTTAATGTGCAAAGATACCATGCTCGGTCAATTGCAATGAGGACTAGGCTGTATATGGTGGACTTCACTCGGGTATGCAACTACTGGGAAAATAAGTTGAAGAGTGAAGATGGTCCCTTGATCCGATGGATTGTGCCATGGTGGCATCTCAGGTCAGTTACCGGAGTCTTATCTTTGGATCCGATACGGTCAGTTCGTATCCCTGGCTTGGAATTCATGGTTTGCATTTTTCCGGAGAGATTGATGAGGCAAGTGGGCCTTAAGCAGAAAATTCCAAAGTTGGATACCGTTCCTCAAACTGCCTTGGCACATACTTCGGAGTCTTGTCGGGAATGGGTAATTCGGTGGGCCCAAAGGAACATGTGGTTCATACCAATTCCTATTGTCTTCTTATGGGTATCTGACTCATATTTGCAATGGAAAAAGGCCGGTACTCCCAAAGAACGTGAGAAGCTGAGGAAGCACGAGCCCGTGGATTATAAAATCCGCGAAGTAGCAAATGAGAAACAAAAGTACTTGACTGAAGCAGAAGAAGAGGCCGGATTCCGAGTCGCGCGTCCGTCGAAGAAGCCGAAAACCTCCTCTGTTGAGAAGATGGTGATAGATCGAAATGGTAAGGCTAGACCACGAGAACGATCGTTGGTGATTAGGTTGGAGATAGCATAAGAGCGCCCGACTCGTGGTCGAGACAAGAAGTATGACAAGGGTGACAAAGGCAAAGGGAAAATGGAAGAATAGCCTTAGTCATTTATTATAGAAAGGAAGAGAGAGAAAGCTCTAAAATTCTAATCTAAATTTCAACAATGACGGCAGTTAAGGCTACACAAAACCGCTTTTCTCCTTTAATAAATTCATCTTCGTCATTAAAAAATGCTCAAAAATCACAAAAAAGTGTTACTATCAATGGTAGGAGTCATGAACGTCCTAAAGTTATTACCTTTGAGGCTCCATCTTCCTCTGATGCAAGGAAAACTCGTTCTATGCAGGATATTCAGGGTATCCCTGTCTTACAGCTCCCTGAATATGATGTGCAAGATGTAACTGAGGAGGATGAGGAGCTACAGGAAGGTTGGGTACTTCGTCATGGAGGAAAGGACATCCCTGTTCTTCCAACAATCCATGAGGAGGAAGTTCCTAAAGAGCTCTTACAGTTTTCCCATGATGACATCAAAACAGAGGTAGAATTTTGGTCTCATTCTGTTATGTGTTATATCTTGGGTGCAAACCCTCCCTGGGCAATGGTTGAGGATTACATTTATCATGTCTGGGGTAGGTTTGGAGTGAAAAGAGTTTCTTTTCTCGATAATGGAGTTTTTCTTGTTAGATTCACTAAGAATGAGGATAGGGAGGCTTTGTTACATTCTGGATATTACCTTTATGATAACGAACCTATTGTTATTAAACCATGGACTGTGGATATGGAGCTTGTTAAGGCTAAAGTTGATGTTGTTCCTGTATGGGTTAAACTCTTTAATGTTCCTCTGAAATTTTGGGGGAGCTGTTTACCAGCAATTGCAGGATTAGTGGGTAAGTTTGTTAAAAAAGACCAAGACACTCATGATAAAGTTAGGCTAAGCTATGCTAGGGTTATGGTGGAATTTTCCATGGATCAGACCTTACCTGCAAAAGTCAAGTTCTTGGATGAATCAGAGCATATGGTCTTTATGCCTGTGGAGTATGAGTGGAAACCTATCTCATGTACTAGCTGTAATGGGATAGGGCACAATGCTACACAGTGCAAGAAACCAGCAAAGAAAGCTTCAAAGCCTAAACTGAAACAGAAGCAGATTTGGAAGCATGTTCAAACAGCTAAAGCTCATGAAGCTGTTGTGGATCCTGTGAGCACCTCTCCTGTACTAACCCCTACCAATTTTCCTCCTTTACACACTGTTAGATCTGTACCTAAACAATCTACTCCAGCAAAAAATATTATGAGGTTGAATAGGCAGGAGAATATAATAGGGATGAGGCTCTCTGCCAAATTTAGCAAGTATTCATTCTTAGATGCACTGAACAACTTTAATGCTTCCGGGGGGGTAGTAGAGAGTGGAAAGGACCCTCCTGGAGGCACTCTCAATGCATAGCATAGGATTTTGGAACGTGAGAGGTCTAAATGGCCTGAATAAGCAGAAAATGGTTAAATGGTTTTTGCACAATAATGGAGTAGGCTTGTTTGGCTTATTAGAAACTAAGCTGAAACCTGGAACTCTCTTGAATAAAAATACTTCAATTTGTGATGGTTGGAGCATTTCCACTAACTGCAGTTGGCATAAAGGAGGTATGATTTGGATTTTATGGAAGCCAGATTGTTTTGATATTAATTTTCTTTCCTACAATGCTCAGCATATTCATATGGTAGTAAAATCTCTTGCTAATAATAAGACTTTCAATCTCACCATGATATATGCTTTTAATGGTTTGGAGGAGAGGGTGGCTTTATGGAATATTCTGAAGGAGATTTCCCTTGACTGTAATGAACCTTGGTTGTGGTTAGGGGATTTCAATACTGTTATGTCACCAGTGGAAAGGTTAGGGGGTAACACCACTGATGCTGAAATGGAACATTTCCAGGATTGTGTCTCTATTTGTGGCATGGAAGATATACCCTCAACTGGAACCTTGTTTACTTGGTCTAATAAGCAGAATCCTTCTGATAGAGTTTATAGTAGGTTGGATAGGGCAATGGGAAATCAAGCTTGGCTGGATGGATTTGGTGATACTTACGCACATTTTCACCCTGAAGGATTGTTTGACCATTGCCCATGTACTGTATTGACTAAACACTCTACCTTGGGGGGCAAGAAAAACTTCAAATATTTTAACATGTGGGGATCTGCTAGTCAATTTAAAGATATTGTGAGGAATGTGTGGAGTATTCAGGTTTAAGGGACAAAGATGTTCTCACTTATTAAGAAGTTGAAAGCTTTGAAACCTGCCTTGAAGAGTCTGAATAAGTGCTGCTTCTCTGATATAGAAAACAGCACCACTATTGCAACTTTGGCCCTTGAGAATATTCAGAAGATGCTGGTTGATAACCCTGGTGATATTAATTTACTACAGCAGGAAATGGATATGGCTCAGGATTTAAGAGAACTCATCTCATCTAGAGATAGTTTTTTGATTCAAAAAGCCAAAATCTAATGGTCTTTGGAAGGAGATTTGAATACTAACTACTTTCACCATGCTATTAAGAAAAGAATTTATCTAAATAAAGTTTTTCAAATTGAAGATATGAATGGAAGTCTTTGTACTGATGGTGATTCTATTCAGACTGCTTTCCTTACTTATTATCAGTCTCTTTTGGGGTCTCAGACAGAGACTGAGAAAGTGAACTTGACTGTGGTGAGGCAAGGACCTTGTTGTACTGATGAGCATTGGAATATTCCGAGTAAGCCTGTTACTGCTGAGGAGGTAAAGAATTGTCTGTTTAGTATCCCTAAAGGAAAATCCCCTGGACCTGATGGTTATGGTAGTCAGTTCTTTAGGGATGCTTGAGATATTATAGGTGATGAGATTTGTGCTGCAGTACTAAATTTCTTTGAAACTGGCAAACTCTTAACTCAGATTAATGCTACCATTATTACTCTTATCCCTAAGGTGGAGAGACCAGGGACTGTTAAGCATTATAGACCTATTTCTTGTTGTAATGTGATTTACAAAACCATTTCTAAGCTGATGTGTGCTAGGCTTGCTGTGATCCTTCCTGATATCATCAGCAGAAATCAGGGAGCCTTTGTTAAAGGAAGGAGCATTCTTGAAAACATCCTCATATGCCAAGATTTAGTCAGGCTCTAAAATAGGGGTATGACTTCTCCTAGGTGTATGTTTAAGCTAGATTTGCAGAAGGCTTATGATACTATAGAGTGGAATTTTTTGGATCAAATGCTTGTAGCTCTTAAGTTCCCTAATAAGTTCCATCAATTGATAATGGTTTGCCTTACTTCTCCCACCTACACTTTAAACTTGAATGGAGCTCATTTTGGATATTTCCCTGGAAAGAGAGGTCTAAGGCAAGGGGCCCTCTTTCTCCTCTCTTATTTTGCATCTGTATGGAATATCTAATAAGAGTTATGAATTATGCAGCTAATACTTGGTATTTTAGATATCATCCTTTATGTAAAAGTCTTAAATTGACTCATATACTATTTGCTGATGATTTGCTGATGTTTTGCAAAGGGGACAGTCAGTATATTATGTTGCTCCTTAGAGTTATGGCTACCTTCTCAGCAGCTTCTGGTTCAAAAGTCAATGCTGCCAAGTCTGAGGTTGTCTTCAATGGGGTGACAGATAGTTTGAAAGCTGATATTATTCAAGTCTCAGGTTTTCAGGAGGGTGCACTGCCATTCAAATACTTGGGAGTCCCAATTCAACCTGGCAGATTATTAAGGAAGGATTGCAGAGTTCTCACTGATAAATTTGTAAGGAAAATCAGAGGTATTGGGGCAAGGAAACTAAGTTATGCAGGAAGGCTTGTCCTTATTAATTTTGTGCTTAATACCTTGCATAATTATTGGGCATCTATATTCCTAATACCAAAGTGTGTGATCCATCAAATTGAAGCTATTTGTAGGAATTTATTATGGGAAAATAGCATTGACTACAATAGGGCCCCTTTGGTTGCTTGAACTGATATATGTTACATTAAGAAATAGGGTGGTCTAGGGATTAAGAATGCTGGGGTGTGGAATATGGCTAGTGTGGGGAAGCTGGTGCACTGGCTATATACCAAAGCTGATAGGTTGTGGGTCTTGTGGATTGATCATGTATATCTAAAGGGAGCTGGCTGGTCTAACTATCATCCACCTCCAGATGCTAAATGGAACTGGAGGAACATTTGTAAAACTAGGGAGCTTTTGTCTGGTGGATATCAGGGTAATCACTGGAGAGGGCAACCTAATGTTACTGGTTACACTGTCAGTTCTGGTTACTGTTGGTTACAGGGCACACACCCCCTGTCCAATGGTACAAAGATGTTTGGGGTACATGGAATATACCTAAGCATGCGTTTATTGGATGGCTGGTTCAGAGGAAGGCTTTAAACACTCGTGTTAAGCTAGCAAGATTTGGTCTGTGCAATTCTGATAGATGTTTATTGTGTGAAGCAGCTGCTGAATCACATGAGCACTTGTTCACTGATTGTGTTTATACTTCAAGGGTGATTGCTAGAATTCAGGATTGGTTGCACCTTTTACTTTCACTGGTACAATTGGTTATTCTAAACTTCAGATTAAAATCTGTCGACTTGCTAAGGTGGCAATCTGGTATAATATTTGGCATACAAGAAATGTATGCAGATTGGACCAGAAAGTGAAGAGGCCTGAGTATTTAGCTACTGAAATTATAGCTCAAGTTCGTCAACGAGTTATTCACAAGATTGATAGAATAGAGGCTTTAAAGAATAGAGATTGGTTAGTATTGTTAAATATTCATCTCATGTAATGGTGTTAGACTTTCATAGAGTCTAACATATGAATGTTTTATCATGTAATGATTTTCCTATATTAATACAAAAGCTCACATTTAACCAAAAAAAATATAGTATTGTTTATTATTTTGTAATAAATGGCGAGGTTTTTAGAATCCTAGCCTAACATTTATTTTCAGCATTATTATTTTTATGTATTTGGCATATTATTAATATTTATGGAACAATGAATAAAATATTTATTAGTTATGAAACTGTTATGATTTTCTTTTATTATTCTTGTCGAATTTCAAATGCAAATGCAAATGTCTTTCTATTTACATTTTTTAAAATAATAATGGATTGTATCCTGTGAAGGATTGTCTACGTATTCATTAGAAAAAATAAAATCAAATCCTGTGCGTAGTTCGAGTAAATGTAAAAGAATAATTGTTCGAAGCAAGAGCTTGTAATGAACTTTAGAAAAAATAAGCAGGTGCTTTTTACTTTCTCCTAAAGGAAGTACAATTCAATTTTTTTGACGATATGAGGATGGCGAGATGTCAAAATGCAAGAGCAATAGTGACATAAGCTTTCTTTCAGCGAACCAAGTGTGGGGATATATCCGTATATATCAATATAATTAGGATTATAACGCAATTGTAAAACGTGATTATAGTCATAAAGCGATAAAATAAAATCGAAAACTAGAGAAAAGAAACAACCTTCGGTCCTTGATTTTATGGCCTAAGAACAATATCAAAATTGATATTCGCCTATTAGTTGCACCCAAGACGATCTGAGATATGCCCTATTGATTGTGCTAGAATCGATCTAAAATTTTCTGTAAAATTTAGTTGTTTTGTGTTTTTCTGATGAGAGAGGAGGCAAGGTCAAAGAAAAGAATTAGGGTAGAAGAATTCTCACCCTTTCTTTCTTATAGTAGCCGAAATTAGGAGTCAATTAGGAAAGAAAAAAAATCTCTCCTAATTTTCGGCCTAACTGACCGAAATAAGGAGATTATTCTCCTTATTTTTGGTCTTTCCAAAAATATATAAAATATGTTGAATTGTCATCTAGTGAGGATTGAACCCATGACCTCTTGGTTTGTGTACCCTCACTATTACCACTATGACACATTCATCTTGTTGATATTAAACATAACTGATTATATTTAATTACGAATTAACAGATTAATTCGTCCAAGCTAACATTAAATATATTTAACTAAATATAACTTATTATATTTAATTTACGAATTGACAGTTAATTCGTCTCAACTTAATATTATTTAATTTTATTAAATAATTATCTCATCAACACATTGACTAACTTTTTAGTCATTTTGGGCATCAATGTGATTATATTTCTATAACCACATTTCTCAAACACATCCTATAGGTGTGACCTTTAGGGACCAGTTGATCACCGCCATCTGTATGATAATAACGTCAAACTTTCTAGCAAGCCAACCGTTATTAGGTAAACGTTAATCAACTGATTAAATATACGAAGTATACCCTTGTGAACCTGTAAGAGATTTACAAATGTTATCATACTAATTTGTGGAGGACACAAGCTCCAACAAACTCCCACTTGTCCTCACAAGTGTATGTGCGATAACCGATTCTCATATCCTAAAATTTCTCCCACTCAATGTAAAACAATTTGCAAATCCGAATTCACAAAGGTCGTATTTTACAAGCGATCAATATCAAGAGTGGTTTCCCCGACTAGAGAGTAACATAACTGATAAACGAATCAACATTCGAGCATGGCCATACATTTCAGTTACAACTCCTCGAGTGGCCCTGAGAAATAACTATACCTGATAAAGGTTGGATATTTTCCTCAACTCAAATCTTGCAGATGTAAGCACAGTAAGAAATGACCCAGAAAAAATCTACTTAGCCTCCAGTTACGGCAGACCGTGAGAAAGAAACCAAAGTCACCCAAAAACTGCCTTAATCTCAAGAGACAGTCGATAGTCAAAAGAATCGACTCTAGGAACACAATGGATGTCCTATCCACGACCTGGCACCTAATGTTAATAAACATTTAGGACTCCATTACGTTGTCACAAAAAGTTGTCCTACGAGGTATCGTGATAATCTCGCATCTGTGATCGATCAGTCAACCGTTTGACTTATGGCTCGTTGAACCCACCATCAATCGACTGCACAATATAATAGCCGGAGTTATCAACTCACATTGGCGATTACGGACCAAACAAATATAATGCAATTCATTTCACTTTGTGGCGTTCAATGTTGTCAGTACAATCCACATGAAAAACAAAATATTATATATAAAACGATGAAGTTATAAATAATATATGAAAAAGATAATGTATCAAATCCATAATCAAGTACTACAACTCAGGAACATGTTTAATTCCAATGGAATTAACATGCCCTACATGTTTATCATAATTCAACGGTTTGGTGAGAGGATCCGCGATGTTATCATCCGTCGCAATCTTGTCAATCACTATCTCTTCTTGCTCCACGTAATCACGGATCAGGTGAGCTTTCCGAAGTACATGTCTAGATTTGTTGCTAGACTTTGGCTCCTTAGCCAAGAAAATGGCACCTCTATTGTCACAATAGATGGTGATCGGGTCATTCGAACTAGGAACTACCGAAAGCCCTTGTAAGAATTGACGCATCCATATCGCTTCCTTTGCTGCCTCTGAAGCGGCATAGTACTCGGATTCAGTGGTAGAATCTGCTACAACACTCTATTTGGAACTCTTCCAGCTGACCGCAGTACCATTAAGAGTGAAGACGAACCCGGACTGAGATTTTGAGTCATCTCGATCCGTTTGGAAGCTAGCATCTGCGTAACCGGTTGCGCATAGCTTAGTATCGCCTCCATAAGTCAATACCCAATCCTTAGTCCTCCGTAGGTACTTGAGGATATTTTTGACTCGCTATCCATGTGTTTCACCGAGTCTTTTGGTACCGACTCGTCATACTCAATGCATATGCCACGTCTGGACGTGTGCATATCATGGCATACATGATCGATCCTATTGCGGATGCATAAGGAACACGACTCATGCGCTCAATCCCTTCGGGCATCGTGGGTGATCGAGACTTGATCAATCTGCATCCCGATCGTCATAGGAAGGTTCCCCTTCTTGGAGTTGGTCATGCCGAACCTCTCAAGAACCTTATCCAAATAAGACTCCTGACTAAGTGATAACGTCCGTCGTGATCTATCTCGGTAGATACAGATTCCCAAAATGCGCTGTGCCTCACCCAGATCTTTCATCTGGAAATGGTTCTTCAACCATTCTTTAACCGAAGATAGGAGAGGAATGTCATTCCCAATCAAGAGTATGTCATCGACATATAATATCAAGAATACAATCTTGCTCCCACTCGACTTGATATATAAGCATGGTTCCTCGACCGATCGAATGAAGCCATACTCTTTTATCACTTGGTTGAAACGATGATTCCAACTCCGAGAAGCTTGCTTAAGTCCATAAATGGAACGCTTAAGCTTGCATACTTTCTTAGGATGCTCAGGATCTATGAAACCTTCGGGTTGCACCATGTACAACTCTTCCTCCAAATAACCGTTTAAGAAGGCGGTTTTCACATCCATTTGCCAAATCTCATAATCATGGAATGCGGCAATCGCTAAGATTATCCGAATGGAACGTAGCATGACTACAGGTGCAAAAATCTCATCATAATGCAATCCTTGCACTTGAGTGAAACCTTTTGCCACAAGTCGTGCCTTATAGGTATCTGGTTGCGCGTCTACAAAGTGCTTTATTTTGTAAAGCCATTTGCACTGTAAAGGTTTTACCTTATTAGGTAAATCAACTAGATCCCACATGTTATTCTCATACATGGAGTCCATCTCGGATTGCATGGCTTTGAGCCATAGGTTTGAGTCGAAACAGGCCATAGCACCTTTATAGGTAGCGGGTTCATTACTTTCTAGAAGTAAAATGTCATTCTCCTCGACCATACCAATGTATCTGTCCGGAGGATGAGAGTCTCTACCCGACCTCCTAGGTTCCTCAGGAATATTAACCGTATCATCAGTTGGAGGTACAACTTCCTCTATCTGTTCCTCGATCGTTGGTTCTGGAATCTCCAACAGCTCGAAGGTTCTATTACTCGTCTTGTTCTCGAGAAATTCTTTCTCTAAGAACGTCACACTAGCCGCAATAAAAACTCGATGTTCGGTAGGCGAATAGAAGTAATGACCAAATGTTCCTTTTGGATAACCTATAAAGTATGTCTTGACCGATCGCGGGCCGAGCTTATCCTCGTGTCTCCACTTGACATAAGCCTCGCAGCCCCAAACCCGAATAAAGGACAAGTTGGGTACTGTTCCCTTCCACATTTCATATGGAGTCTTGTCGACAGCTTTAGACGGACTTCGGTTAAGTATAAGAGCAGCTGGCAAATAAGCATAACCCCATAATGAATCAGGCACTACGGTGTGACTCATCATGGATCGAATCATATCAAGTAAGGTTCGATTTCTCCGTTCGGACACACCATTCAATTGAGGTGTTCCAGGTGGAGTTAATCGCAAAACGATTCCACATCTTTCGGTGTTGATCAAACTCATTTGAAAGATATTCGCCACCCCGATCTGAACGAAGTGCTTTAATCTTTCTACCCAGTTGGTTCTGTACCCTATTCTGGTATTCCTTGAATTTCTCAAAGGACTCACTTTTATGCTTCATTAAGTCGACATATCCGTATCTACTCAAATCGTCCGTGAAAGTGATAAAATATCTATAGCCATCTCTAGCGGTAATTGACATAGGTCCACATACGTCCGTATGTATGAGTCCTAATAGGTCACTAGCGCGCATTCCAACACCTTTGAAGGAAATTTGAGTCATCTTGCCAATGAGACATGATTCACACGTGCCATATGTAGAAAAATCGAATGCGGGAATAGACCCATTATCGACGAGTTTCTTCACGCGTTTCTCATTTATGTGTCCCATTCGACAATGCCATAGATAGGTTTGATCTTTGTCACCAACCTTTAATTTCTTATTATTCATGTGTAATATTTCCGTGGTTTGATCTAAGATATAAATTCCATTCATGGAAACTGATTTGCCATAAATAATTTCATTAAAAGAGAAAATACTACTATTATCCTTTATTGAAAATGTAAAACCGTCTTTAGCAAGTACGGAAACAGAAATAATGTTCTTAAATAAACTGGGTACATAGTAACAGTTATTTAAAAATAACTCAAAACCACTAGGGAGTTGGATTACATATGTTCCCTTCGAGGCAGCAGCAACTCGTGCTCCATTCCCGACTCGCAGGTCCACATCACCTTTTTTGAGAGGTATGATGTTCTTTAGGCCCTACAAATGATTACACAGATGAGATCCACAACCAGTATCTAGTACCCAAGTTCCAAAACTTGCATGGTTAATCTCAATCATATGAATATAAGATGACATACCAACAGGAATGACGCGGCCTGCCTTGATGTCCTCACGGTAGACGGGACAGTTCCTCCTCCAATGTCCAGTCTTGTGACAATGGTGGCACTCTATGTCACCGCCCTTGCTCTTTGCCTTACCCTGTGAGCCACTAGTCTCACCAGGTGCACTCTTACCGTTTCCTGGCTTCTTAAACTTTGGCTTACCTACAGCTAGGTCGCCATGAGCCTTGCCCTTACCCTTACCTTTGTTGTAAATCGTGAGAATATCCTGCTTCACGCTCCCACTCAATTTCATATCCTTCTCGGTCTGTACGAGAAGGGAGTGTAGCTCATGAGGACTCTTTTTCAAGTCGTTCATATAGTAGTTTGCCCTGAAAAGGGCAAAACCATCATGAAGAGAATGAAGCATTCGGTCAATGACAATGCTCTCACTGATCTTACAATTCAGTGCCTCCAACTTCTCGACATTCTCAATCATGTGAAGAATGTGTGGGCTAACTGGTTGGCCCTTCCGGAGTTTCGCATCAAAGAAGCGACAGGTATGCTCATATGTAACGATTCTCGGTGCCTTTGAGAACTCGTTAGTGAGTGTGGTGAAAATCTTGTTTGCACCTTGGGCAATGAAGCGTCTCTGCAAATTGGTTTCCATTACAAAGATGAGTACGTTCTTTATCGCACCCGCTTCCATAACGAAATCACTATAAGCGAGTGACTCGTTGGCTCCTGCATTTGGGCCTGGGTTGACCGGTATTAGCTCAGTTAAATACCTGAGCTTACCGTCAAGAATGGCAAGATTCCGTAGTGCCGCCTCCCATCCATGAAAGTTGGACCCATCATTCTTCAGTCGCGTGGACTGATTCATTTGGTCCATGAATATTTTTAGCCAGGACGAACGATCTAGTGTGGCAATAGGCATTGGGATTGCGTTATTTCCAGCCATTTGTTATAACAATATTATTGATAATAAACGTGTTCTACACTGCGAAAGAAGAATAAAATAATAAGCATGTGCATCGTTTTTATTTTAAGTCTAATGAACTAATGTCATAACTCGAAGACTCAAAAACATTTATACAATTGACCTCCCTCAAGAATTATATAAATGACCCCAAGACTCAATTCTCTGCAAATTGATAAGCTAACCTTTTAGCTAATTCTACCGTTAGAATTCCTGGTAGATAAATTTCTGTAAATTCTATCTTTAGTCCATCATAATCACGAGAAACTCTTCGGACTATGATGTTGAGGTAAACTAAGTCAACACAACTACTTACCCAATGTAGAAGGGGCCATATTAGGCCTACCGACGAAGAAGGGACTCATAGATGTTTGCCCTTATAAAGACTAATCTCAATTTCCGTTTTAGAGGAAGATCCCATCAACTTTATTTTAATTCATTTTAAGTGAACTATAATCTAGCATGCGAGAATGAATAAACTAAGGTGATGGCTTATTGACTGTGACATCTGCATGTCCATGAAAACTAACATACAACCTATACGAGTCAATTTTCATGCATTTTAGTAGTAGGTGGTTTGGTTTTAGGCGGAATATGATGCATAAAACTAACATGTGAATGAAAAGCAATAAGAATGAAAAACGTAAAAAAATTAGTAAAAGTCCTAGTGTGGCCTATCCTATCAAAATGAACAATAAATACAAGTTTGGAATCCATCCTTGGACCCGAGAAGCTTGTCTTGATGTTCCATCTTGATCCATGTAGCGAGAGTGAGCTCCAATCTCCATCTTTAGTCTTCTTAGAAATTACATTAAAAAAATTACATAATTGACCTATTTATTACATTCTAATTTCAAAAACCCAAAACTAAAGTAAAGGAGATTCGAGATCTCATAATTACATAAAAATTATGTTTCCTTAATTACGAAAACATAATTTGACTAAGGCCACACTAAGTAAAATTCAACCGATTGTACAATAATGTGCGTAAAATATAAACCATTCAAAACATTCATTCAACATGATAAATACGCATCAACTAAAAATAACCATTCACGACATAATGCAATATGTTGATTGATTATCCAAACCACCTTTTAAAATCGATATCATGTGATAATTCCGTAATTCATCACACAATGCCAATCGAAATCCAATTTAATCCATAATCTATATGAATAACAATCATATTATTTCAAGCCTATTTAAAATAATATGGTATCAAGAATTAGTGAACTTTTTCACTGAAACAATATACATTATCTTCATAATGCATTCGGCCCAATTTTTTTTTTTAAAAAAAACCGAAACTAATAATAAAACACACGGCTGAAAAAGAGCAGCGAAAAAAAATCTGTCGCGCAAAAACTTTCAGCATTAAAATAAAAAACACAGCAGTAAAAACAATGTTACAGCAGTGAAAAAAACGAGATTTTTACAGCAGTAAAAGGACCCGTCACAGCAGCCCTAAACAGCAGCCATAACGCAAAGAAAAACAGGCAGTAACTATCTGCCACAAATCAGCCGTGAAAAAAAATTTTAAGCATTAAAAAAACTGATTTTTCATGACTTAATCCGTATTAAAACAAAACCAACAATGATATTTTTCAATATATACATCTTAACTTGTAAAAACAAGGATCAAAGATGAACAAAATTGAATAAAACCGAGATGAAACCCTAAAAAAAAATGGCGGCAGAAACATATTGCCGAGAAAACAAAATTTCCGGTTTCGATTTTTCCAAACGATTTAAACATCAAAAATTATGAAAATCACATAAAACAAATACGTAGATGAGGCTCTGATACCACTTCTGGGGATATATCCGTATATATCAATATAATTAGGATTATAACGCAATTGTAAAACGTGATTATAGTCATAAAGCGATAAAATAAAATCGAAAACTAGAGAAAAGAAACAACCTTCGGTCCTTGCTTTTATGGCCTAAGAACTATATCAAAATTGATATTCGCCTATTAGTTGCACCCAAGACGACCTGAGATATGCCCTATTGATTGTGCTAGAATCGATCTAAAATTTTCTGTAAAATTTAGTTGTTTTGTGTTTTTCCGATGAGAGAGGAGGCAAGGTCAAAGAAAAGAATTAGGGTAGAAGAATTCTCACCCTTTCTTTCTTATAGTAGCCGAAATTAGGAGTCAATTAGGAAAGAAAAAAAAATCTCTCCTAATTTTCGGCCTAACTGACCGAAATAAGGAGATTATTCTCCTTATTTTTGGTCTTTCCAAAAATATATAAAATATGTTGAATTGTCATCTAGTGAGGATTGAACCCATGACCTCTTGGTTTGTGTACCCTCACTATTACCACTATGACACATTCATCTTGTTGATATTAAACATAACTGATTATATTTAATTACGAATTAACAGATTAATTCGTCCAAGCTAACATTAAATATATTTAACTAAATATAACTTATTATATTTAATTTACGAATTGACAGTTAATTCGTCTCAACTTAATATTATTTAATTTTATTAAATAATTATCTCATCAACACATTGACTAACTTTTTAGTCATTTTGGGCATCAATGTGATTATATTTCTATAACCACATTTCTCAAACACATCCTATAGGTGTGACCTTTAGGGACCAGTTGATCACCGCCATCTGTATGATAATAACGTCAAACTTTCTAGCAAGCCAACCGTTATTAGGTAAACGTTAATCGGCTGATTAAATATACGAAGTATACCCTTGTGAACCTGTAAGAGATTTACAAATGTTATCATACTAATTTGTGGAGGACACCAGCTCCAACACCAAGGGCCAATTTTATTTCGTGTCGTATGAGCGGCACGTCGGTTACGCGAGGCGCGTTTTCTTGTCCTATGCTAAGGGTAGTATCGTTTCAGTTGGTCTAGGTTGGTAGAATTAGAAAATTCATTCCCATCTAGGTCTGTTATCCTAACCGCACCCCCCGAGAGTATGGACTTGACTAAAAAAGGTCCGACCCAGTTAGGTTTAAACTTTCCTCGTGGATCGACAGGTATGAGAGCTCTGGCTGATTTGAGCACCAAATCTCCTTCTTTGATGTTCCTGGGCTTAACCCATTTGTTAAAGGCTCGTTTGATATGTGTCTGATATGTCTGTACATTATGTAATGCACGCAACCTTCGTTCATCCAAGAGGATGAGTTCCTCATATCGATCCCTATTTCAATCTGAAAGATCAAGGATCCTAATTAGACTCTCTAATTAAAAACAAATTATCTCATAATATGTTAATTTAGTGATCTATGTAACATGCATGCAAATATAAAAGCATAAAAATAAAGGTGAAGGAAAAACAATTTCCTTACATTGATATTTATGGTAAAAATGGGCACAAACTAGATCACCTATCTAGTTTGTTCTTGAGCTAAATAAAGATGGATGATCCTCCTAGAAAAACCTTCAAAAAGAAAGTCTTCTTCAAGTAGCACCCAAGAACAACACCCAAATAATTTTACAAGTATTAACTAGATACTAGTAAAATTTAACCCTTGATAATATGTGAATATTACTAACAATCTTAGTAATTATTTTGTTTTTATTACTATCAAGCTTAGTAAGTGATGTATTATTATTTTAGAGGGATGGACAATTTTTGTTCACAAGCAAAACACAAGTGAGGTTGCATATAAAAAAAAAGAACAAAAATTGGTCTAAATGGAGGAGGAAAACCGGTGGGAGAGGGTAGAGTGTGGGAGTGAACTTATTTCAATTTTTGTCGAATCTTATATCACATGCAAAAGATCATAAGATGACTTATGGAAGAAAAACAAGCAAAGTGAAATGATTATGTTTATAATCATCCACTACACTCTATTTACACGGTCCAATGTCCCATTTACGGGTCCATTTTGGTTCTCATATTTGTCGCACAAATACGTGTAAATTTTATTTAAACATCGTTTTATGTTTAAATGCTACCCGAATAATTTCATCCAAAACACTCCGTAAATATACGTGTACCACAACACATATTATTTATATACTAATATTAATCACATTAACAATTAGTACAGTTTTAGTGAATTAACAATTAATTAACTAAAACCCGTTTCCCAAAATTTATTATTCAATTATCGCATAATTAAATAATAACTGCCGTGCCTCTAGTTCGCAACTCGAAATCTCTCTAAAAATAATCGACTAACCTATTAGTCTATAAATCAAGGGAAAAAATAAATTGTATCTCATACAATCAATTAGTTATCAATTGGGGTTCGTTCCTATAGGTGTGACCGAAAAGGGTCAGTTGATCACCGCCGTCTCACGACAATAACGTCAAACTCTAGTCAGAAAACTGTTATCGATTTACGTTAATCAACTGACAAGGATCAAATGATTAAATGTCCTGATGATATTCCTTTAATGAGATTTATTATGTAAACGCATTATTGTGGAGGACACTAACTCCAACAATCTCCCACTTGTCCAACACAAGGTGTGCGCTACCAATTCTCTTGTCCATTTTAATCTCCCACTTAATGAAAGGTATCTTCTAGGTCGCACTTGCATATGAACATATCGCGAGTGGTTTTCTCGATCGGGAGTGTGACTACCTGACCGGAAAAATCTCCCACAGATTACTTCCGAGCGTGGCCACATATTTGTAGTCATAACTCCTCGAGTGGCCTTGAGATATAGTTACCCAACGTGAGTGGACAATTTCTGTATACCTTATCTATCTTTGTCCAATATAGATCATCATGACTCAGAAGATGCCCTCTAGCCTCCTTTCACGGTACGACCTAGGACAAAAACCAAAGTCCCTCAGAAACTGCATTGACTTGGATAATAGTCTCCAGTCAAAAGAATCGACTCATAGGAACATCTTAGAGATCCCTGCCACGACCAGGCTTCTATAATAGAACTTAGGGACTCTCTAAATGGTCACTGTCCGGCAATGTATCACACACTCTGTCTATGTAATCGACTAGTCATCACGTATGACCTCATGGTGTTGAACAACCATCAATCGACTTACAATCTAGTCACTCCGAGACGTCACCTCATTAAGTGACTAGGGACAAAATACAATGTTCATCTTATTCACTTGAATAGTGTTCAACATTGTCTCCACAACATATTCAGATAAACAAGGTATTAAAATTTAGTCACACTAAATAAAAGATTCATAAAAGAATGAATGCAAAAACAATGAATGTGATTATCATATATATAATAAGAGATACACTATCCAATTATTACATATCCATAATCTAAATAAAATCTGGTATTCATCTCAATCCCATTGCGATGACATGACCATCATGCTTAGCCTTTGATAAAGGCTTGGTTAAAGGATCAGCAATATTATCATCTGTCCCAACCTTACAAATGTCAATTTCCTTCCTTTCCACATAATCTCTAATTACATGGTATTTTCTTTCAATGTGTCTATAATTGTTACTAGACTTTATCTCTTTGGCTTGAAAAATAGCTCCACTGTTATCACAATATAGAGTGATCGGATCTTCGGCGGAATGGACTACTCCTAGTCCCTCCATGAATTACCTAATCCAAACAGCTTCCTTTGCAGCCTCAGACGCTGCAAGGTACTCAGCCTCTGTTGTAAAATCCACGATAACACTTTGCTTGAAGCTCTTCCAGCAAACAGCTCCTCCATTTAGCATAAACACATAGCCGGATTGGTATTTCATATCATCCCGATCGGTTTGGAAACTTGCGTCCGTGTAACCTCTTACACGCAACTCAGTTTCTCCTCCAAACACTAAGAACGAATCCTTAGTCCTTCTCAAGTACTTAAGGATGTTCTCTACGGCTATCCAGTGACTCTCACCAGGCTTGGCTTGATAATGACTTATCATGCTCAAGGCATACGCGACATCGGGACGAGTGCAAATCATAGCATACATGATAGTCCCAACAGTGGAAGCATAAGGGACGGTCTTCATGTATTCAATTTCCTTTGGGGTAGAGAGAGACTGTGACTTGCTCAAAGTAATCCCTTGGCCCATAGGTAGAAATCCTGTCTTGGAGTCTTTCATATTGAACCGCTCAAGAACTTTATCAATATAAGCTTCTTGACTCAATGCTAGTATTCTTTTGGACCTATCCCTATAGATCCGGATACCCAAGATTCGTTGTACCTCTCCCAAGCCCTTCATCTGGAAGTGTTTCCCTAGCCACTCCTTTATGGAAGTGAGCGATGGAACATCATTCCCAATGAGCAATATGTCATCCATATATAGGACAAGGAATGTAACCTTACTCCCACTAAACTTCATATATAAACACGGTTCTTCAACACTTCTAGTGAAACCATATTGTTTATAACATGATCAAAGCGATGATTCCAACTCCGAGATGCTTGCTTAAGACCATAGATGGACTTCTTGAGCTTACACATCTTCTTAGGGTTAGATGTATCCACAAAAATTTCAGGCTGTATCATATACACTTCCTCTTCTAGAATCCCATTCAAGAAGGCGGTTTTGACATCCATTTGCCAAATCTCATAATCATGAAATGCGGCAACCGCTAAGATTATCTTAGTGGACCGAAGCATAGCGACTGGAGCGAAGGTTTCATCATAGTGTAAACCATGAACTTGGGTGAAACTTTTTGCCACCAATCTAGCTTTGTAAACATCTATATGTTTATCCATGCCGAGCTTAATTTTATATATCCATTTACACTGAAGGGGTCGCACTCCCTCAGGTAAATCCACCAAGTCCCATACTTGGTTCTCGTACATGGAATCCAATTCGGACCGCATGGCTTCTAGCCAAAGCAAGGAGTCGGGACTAGACATGGCCGATTTGTAGGTAGTGGGTTCATCTCTTTCTAAAAGTAACAAAACACCATCCTCTTCGATGTTACCAAGGTAGCGGTCAGGTGGATTAGAAATCCTACTTGACTTTCTGGGAACAATTACCGTTTCAGAGGAGGAGGGAATGCTATCCTCCACGTTCTCTTCTACCTCATTCTCGGTTTGTGGCTCTCGAACTTTATCAAGTTAAAATTTTCTCCCACTCTGTCTCCTAGAAATAAACTCCTTTTCTAGGAAGACAACATCACGAGCCACAAACACTTTGTTCTCGTGTTTATTGTAGAAGTAATAGCCACGTGTTTCCCTTGGATATCCTACAAAAGACATTTGTCAGACCTGGGTGCAAGCTTATTGTCAGACTTGATCTTGATGTATGCTTCGCAACCCCAAATACGCATGAATGACAAATGAGGGACTTTCCCTATCCATATCTCATATGGAGTCTTATCGTCCGCTTTAGTCGGGCTTCGATTTAGTGAAAATATTGCAGACAAGAGGGCAAAACCCCAAAATAAACTAGGAAGCTCGGTTAGACTCATCATAGACCGAACCATATCTAGTAAAGTTCGGTTTGTCCTTTCGGCCACACCATTTAATTGTGGTGTGCCAGGAGGAGTCCATTGTGATACTGTACCACAATCTTTCAGGTGTGAATCAAATCAGAATTTAGGTATTCACCACCACGATCGGATCGTAGGGTCTTAATCTTTTTATCCAATTGGTTCTCTACTTCATTTTGAAACTCTTTGAACTTGTCAAAAGCTTCACTCTTGTTCTTCATTAAGTAAACATACCCATATCTACTTAAGTCATCAGTAAAAGTAATGAAGTTGTGAAAACCTCCTCTAGCGGTGATGGTTAATGGTCCACACACATCCGTATGTATGAGAGCCAAAACCTCACCAGCTCGTGTCCCTTTTCCCGCAAAAGGTGCACGAGTCATCTTGCCTAAAAGTTAAGACTCACATATACCATAAGATTAGAAATCAAATGGTTTGAGCACTTTTGATGAAGCAAGTCTCTTAATGCGTCTTTCACTTATGTGACCTAAACGACAATGCCAAAGGTATGATTCATTTGGATCACCCGTTTTGAGCTTTTTAGTTTTCACATGATAAACGTCATTAACATCATTTAAAACATAAATGCTTCCAATTGAAATGGCCTTGCTATAAACCACATCATTTAATGAAAAAGTACAACTATTGTCCTTACTCATAAAACAAAAGCCTTCCGCGTCTAACGCGGAAATGGAGATGATGTTCTTGGTTAAAGTTGGTACAAAATAACACTTATTTATATACAACTCTAGACCACTAGCTAAAGTGAGCATATAGGTCCCACTCCCCATATTAGGCACGTGATAACCGTTTACCACCCTACTTACCCAAGGGAAAAAGAGAACACCCCGCTTGGGCGAGCGTAGCTCTAATGAACAAGGGATTCATAGGTGTTACTAATTGGTAAGGCTAATCTCAATTTTAGTTATGTGAGAGATCTTGTCAATTTAGTCATAAATTCCCTATAAGTGAACTAAGTCGGTGAATGTAAATGACGTGAATTGACAAACGCAAAAATAAAATGCATGTGAATGACGTTTTGGCATGCGCGAAAATAAAAACAAGCAAGCATATGAATAATCCTAGTATGGCCACCTAGTTAATAAAAACTAGAGTATTACATATCGGAAACCAACTCCTTGGTCTCTTGCCTCTTTATTCCAAAACTGGCTTCTTCTTGTGGGATTTGGAACACCTTCCAAAAATAGACTCCGTCTCGATGTAATCCGTCTTTTGGAAACGCCAGTAAGAATAACTATTACAGTTTAAATTACATATCTATTCCTATTATACATTAATTAATAAAATAAATAAAAGTATTAATTAAATACAAACCGACGATACGAGATCGTATTTAGTTACAAACAAATCGCTATTCCCATTCATTTCGGGTAATAACGATTAAAATAAACTAAGCCATACTAGGTACAACAAAATAAATACTTTAAATAAATGACAATCATTCATTAAATTTAAATAAATATGCTTAAAATTCTGTAAAATGATGCCAAAATCGCCCTATCTATCAATCGTTGGTATCCATCTCGGTTTTGTGGATTTAATCGATTTTTAACTTGTAAAAATCAATAATCAACTCTTAATTCTCATTTAAGTCTAAAATAATTGTCCAAACTGTTTTGGACCTCAAACTTAGTCTTCACTAATTTAATGATGAATAATTAGTTTGATTTGGTGATATTTTGCTAATTTAATCGGTAAAATCATAACTTTTAAGTAATAAATCCAAAATAATTGAAAATATTACCAAAAATTGAAACAAAAATTTTGAGTATAATGGAACACTCCCAAGAACACCAAAATTTTAGAAAAAATTGCCTAAAAAATAGGGTAAAAGTTTATGAAGAAAAAGATCGATATTTATCGGTTTTTAACCACTAAAACCAATAAACATCAAAACAAGGTGAAATCACATTTTAAATTTTACTTTTAACTTTTAAATAATATTTTTAAATGTACATAAATTTATCAAGGGCAGGAACAAGTGTTTCGAGTATATGATTAATATATTTCACTTTTATCGACTTTTATCTCATAAAATCAATAAACATGCAAAACTTGAAACCAACCTTCGAAATTTTACATAAAATCTGTAGAAAATATGCCTGAAATACCATAAAAATTTCATGACCCGAATCAACTTTTAACTATTTTTAGTTAACTCTTAACTAAAATACGACATTTTGACTAGGTTTTCTACAAAAAATCATTAAAAATAGCAAGATAACTTCATAAATCACCAAATTTTACCACAAACCTTTTTAGATCAGTAGGTATGCATGTCCAAAAATTTTCATGCTAAAACCTCCTTTAACACAATTTTTGAGTTTTTATAAATTATCTCATAATTTATTAATATGACTAAAATCAACATGCAAATTATCAGCCTTGCTCTGATACCACTTGAAAGATCAAAGATCCTAATTAGACTCTAATTAAAAACAAATTATCTCATAATATGTTAATTTAGTTATCTATGTAACATGCATGCAAATATAAAAGCATAAAAATAAAGGTTAAGGAAAAACAATTTTCTTACATTGATATTTATGGTAAAAATGGGTACAAACTAGATCACCTATCTAGTTTGTTCTTGAGCTAAATAAAGATGGATGATCCTTCTAGAAAAACCTTCAAAAAGAAAGTCTCCTTCAAGTAGCACCCAAAACAACACCCAGATAATTTTACAAGTATTAACTAGATACTAGTAAAATTTAACCCTTGATAATATGTGAATATTACTAACAATCTTAGTAATTATTTTGTTTTATTACTAACAAGCTTAGTAAGTGATGTATTATTATTTTAGAGAGATGGACAATTTTTGTTCAATGCAAAACACAAGTGAGCTTGCATATAAAAAAAAGAACAAAAATTGGACTAAATGGAGGAGGAAAACTGGTGGGAGAGGGTAGAGTGTGGGAGTGAACTTGTTTCAATTTTTGTCGAATCTTATATCACATGCAAATGATCATAAGATGACTTATGGAAGAAAAACAAGCAAAGTGAAATGATTATGTTTATAATCATCCACTACACTCCATTTACACAGTCCAATGTCCCATTTATGGGTCCATTTTGGTTCTTCTATTTGTCGCACAAATACGTGTAAATTTTATTTAAACATCGTTTTATGTTTAAATGCTACCCGATTAATTTCGTCCAAAACACTCCGTAAATATACGTGTACCACTACACATATTATTTATGTACTAATATTAATCACATTAATCAATTAGTACAGTTTTAATGAATTAACAATTAATTAACTAAAATCCTTCTCCCAAAATTTATTATTCAATTATCGCATAATTAAATAATAACTGTTGTGCCTCGAGTTCGCAACTCAAAATCTCTCAAAAATAATCGATTAACCTTTTAGTCTATAAATCAAGGGACTAAATAAATTGTATCTCATAAAATCAATTAGTTATCAATTGGGGTTCGTTCCTATAGGTGTGACCGAAAGGGGTCAGTTGATCACCGCCGTCTCACGACAATAACGTCAAACTCTAGTTAGCCAACCGTTATCGATTTACGTTAATCAACTGACAAGGATCAAATAATTAAATGTCCTGATGATATTCCTTTAATGAGATTTATTATGTAAACACACTATTGTGGAGGACACTAACTCCAACACATTCAGCTTCAGGGATTTGACTTTCGAGCAAAATGCATAGGGATGGAATTTCTAATTCAACTGGTTGTACAGCTTCTATACCGTAAGTTAAAAAGAAAGGAGTGGCCCCAGTGGGCGTCCTAACTGATGTGCGATAACTCCATAGTACAAAAGGTATCTTTCTAGGCCAATCTCGGTAATTGTCGATCATTTTCTTGAGGATCATGACGTTATTTTTGTTAGCTGCCTCCACCGCGCCATTAGTTTGAGGTCTATAAGGCGAGGAATGGTGGTGCTTGATCTTATATTTGGTTAGTAATTGCTCAGTCTCGGCCTGGAAATGTGATCCATTGTCACTGATGATTTCATGTGGGCAACCATATCGACAGATGATATTGGTTTGTATGAACTTTGCCACATTTTTGGCTGTGAGACTAGTGTAAGATGCTGCTTCGACTCATTTAGTAAAATAGTCGATAGCTACCAAAATGAAATAGTGACCTCCTGTTCCGGCTGGAGTGATCTTCCCAATGATGTCGATTTCCCAAGCAGAAAATGGCCAAGGAGATGTCATGGTGTAAAGCATCGAGGGAGGGACATGTTGCACATTCCCGAAGATCTGGCAATTATGGCAATGTCTGACGTATTTAATACAATTTGACTCCATTATCATCCAGTAATATCCCAGACGCGTGATTTTCTTTGACATCATGGGTTCGCTCATGTGAGGACCGCATTCTCCATCGTGAACTTCTTCCATCACTTTTTGTGCCTGTGAATGATCTAGGCAACACAAGACGACACCAAGAGGTGTTCTTTTGTAAAATTCTCCTTGCATGAGGAGGTGTTGAGAGGCCAGTAGGCGTATCGCGCGTTGTCCCTTCTTATCCATATCCGGTGGGTATGTACCATTAAGTTTGAAGTTTAGAATGGCCGGGAACCAAGGCTCCTCTAGGCTTTCTTCTTCATCTGTAAGGAGGTGTACATAGGCTGGTTCTAACCGCCGTTCGATGCATAAAGGCATTTCCACCATGTTGTCTGGCATATTAATCAAAGATGCAAGTTTTACAAGAACGTCTGCAAATCGATTCTCTTCACGAGGCAGGTGTAGATAAGTGACCTGACCAAAGAATTGGGCGACTTGATCTATCCTAGCCTGATAGGGTGCTAGACTTTCACTTCGAATTTTCCAAGATCCTGTTACTTGGTTAATGATCAAGGATGAGTCTCCGCGAACCCGAAGATTCTTAATGCCTAAACTCACTGCTGCTTGTAGACCAATGAGGTAAGCTTCATATTTTGCTGCATTATTTGTCACCTCGAAGTCGAGTTTGACAAAAAGTGGTGTATGCTCGCCTTCAGGAGAAATGAGCAACACTCCTATTCCAAATCCTCTTAAATTCGATGCCCCATCAAAATAAAGATCCCAAGAGTCTACACTGGTCTGTAGGATATCCTCGTCTGGAAATGACCACATGTCTATTGCGGGTATCGTTGATAGGATTATATATGAAAAACTCGGCAACGACGCGCCCTTTTATGACTTTTAGAGGTACGTACTTGAGATCGAACTCCGAGAGCATTAAGGTCCACCTTGCCAATCGTCCGTTGAGAACGGGTTTCTCGAAGAGGTATTTGACGGGATCCATTTTAGAATATATCTTGACAGAGTAGCTAAGCATTTAGTGGCGTAGCTTCTTTGTCGCCCATACAAGAGCGAGGTATGTCTTTTCGAGAGGCGTGTACTTACACTCTGTATTCTTAGAACTTCTTACTAAGGTAGTAGATAACTCTTTCTTCTTTTCCAACAGTCTGTGCAAGCATAGTCCCCATGGCCGTTTCGGTGACTGTGAGATACAAACCAAGAGGTTGATCTCGTTGGGGAGGCATTAGCACTGATGGCTTAGCCAATATCTCCTTAATCCTGTCAAACGCCTTTTGACAATCGTCGTCCCATATGGCATGATCTGTTTTCTTGAGATTTTTGAAAATAGGTTCGCAGATCATAGTGAGTTTCGATATGAATCGGCTTATATACTGCACTTTACCTAAAAATCCTCTAACCTCCTTCTCTGTTTGGGGTTGTGGCATTTCGATTAAAGCTTTGATCTTGGATGGATCAATTTCTATTCCCCTCTGGCTGACGACATATCCCAGAAGTTTGCCTGATGTTACTCCGAATGCACATTTCTGAAGATTGAGCCTCATGTTGTACTTGCGCAGTCTTAGGAAGAATTTGCGAAGGTTATCGATGTGCCCCTTCCTATCTTTGGATTTGACAATCATATCATCCACGTACACTTCTACTTCTTTATGCATCATGTCATGTAGCAATGTGGTCTTAGTGCGTTGGTATGTAGCTCCAGCATTGATTAGCCCAAATGGCATAATTGTATAACAATACGTGTCCCACTGAGTGACGAAGGCTGTCTTATGCATATCTCCTATGGCCATTTTGATCTGGTTATATCCTGCATACCCGTCCATGAAGGATAACAGCGCGTGATCTGTTGTATTATCTACCAATATGTCGATGTGTGGTAGAGGGAAGTCGTCCTTGGGACTCGCTTTCTTCAAGTCTCTGAAAAAAACAGAAACCCGGATTCGCCCATCCTTTTTGGGTACGGGGACTATGTTAGCCACCCAGTCTGAATACTCGGAAACTTTTATGAACCCGGCTTTGAATTTCTTATCGACTTCTTCTTTGATTTTAAGAGCCCACTCTGTCCTCATCCGACGAAGCTTCTGTTTTACAGGTTTGAAACCTGGTTTGACTGGAATTTGATGTTCTGCAATATCCCTGTCGATCCCTGACATGTCCTTGTAAGACCAAGCGAAAACGTCCTTGAACTCGTGTAGAAGGTCGATGAAATTTGCCCTTTCAGTTGGGTTTAAGGTCGTCCCTATCCTAAGTTCTTGGGGTTCTAGTTCGGTTCCTACGTTGATGGGTTCAGTGTTCTCTATAACTGGTGCCCCTTTCCCCTCTTGTAGTATTTTTTTTAACTATATAGGGAGATAATTCGAATGAGTCTGGGTCAGGGTCATCCTCATTATCATCATAAATAGAATTGCATTCAGAAAAACACAAGGAGTAAGCAGAATCTGATTTATTCATATTAAATTTTGAAAAGAGCTGAAACAAAGAAGCCATTTGTTCAGTAGTCAGTGGCGGTAAAGGGACAGCTGCTGGGACATTTCCCAAGCTGCTGTTACTATGCGATGCTACGCTAGGAGAAACAATAGGATGGGGAGTGGCAACAGAAGAAGACTCTCTAGCGACTTCTCTAGACTCAGACTCTAATTCCGACTCCGACTCCGACTCTGACTCGAATATTGTCCTCGAGTTCTCCTTTGAACATATCTCCTTCTCCAGTAGTGACTTTGAAGGGCTTCCCTTGGTTGTTAGTCCATTTGATTGACTTTCTCCATCCTTTTTGCTGATTCAGGCTAGTGTCAGCGATCAATGTTGTGGAGTTGAAATGCTCATCTTGAAGTATCATGGTAATGATATCATCCTACGCTGCTCTAACAAATCGGTCTTCCCCAAACAGAAGGCTAACGGCTTGTTCTTTTAAACAAGGTGTTTGACGAGTTTTAACGGTAAGAACCGTTTCTGGAGGGATGAAATAGAAATCGTAGAAGACCTTGATTCCAGCTAGTTGTATTCCCTTATAAATGCCAAGGTTCGGGAAACTCGTGAAAGTATTCATGACTCCCCTCCCTAACGAAGTATCCATTTAGGGTAGGGAGACAGGGTCGCATTTGGATTCCTTTGTCTTTACGATTTTGGAACTGAGTAAGCATTTCTAAGGCTTCTGCTTTCGTGGGCTTGTACCCCAAACCTAATGGTATCCTTTGAGAGTTTCCTTCTTTGTAAGGTGTAAAGGTATTCTTCTTGGCAGGGTTTAATGGCATTCCCGGGAAGTATCCCTGGGACTTGAGTATGTGGTTGACCACTAAATTGGAGTATGGGTTGAAGTATAGAGGCGCCAGTTCGCTCTCTACAAGATTTATGCTCTGAAATCCTCCAAATTCATATATTGGGTCTGTGACCACTTGGTTGCTTGACATTTTCTCTATCACAGCCTTGATAGGTGATGAAGTGATCGTCACTACTTTTCCATCTAGAAGAATCTTGATTTTTTGGTGCAAGGTGGATGTTATCGCTTTGGAAGCGTGAATCCAAGGCCTTCCCAGAAGTATATTGAAGGATGCCTCGATGTCCACTATCTGAAAATTAACCTTTCGCTCGATTGGCCCTGTGGCTATAGTGAGGTTAATTAGCCCTGCTACTTTACGTCGTGTTCCATCGTATGCTCGAACACCTTGGTTGGTAGGAGTCCAATCTGATTCTTTCATGCTCAACTTATGTGCTGTCTTTAGTGGTATGACGTTGACTGCGGAGCCGTCATCCACCAAAGTCATTGGTACATTCTTCTTTAAGCATGTGACTGTAATGTATAGAGCGAGGTTATGACTGACGCCGAACGGAGGCAAATCCTCATCTGAAAAAGTAACTGGGTTACTTAGTTTAACTGAGTCTTGGAAGACTAGGTTGACTACGTCATCAGGCATAGAGTTGTGCGCTACGTTCAACTTAGCCAATGCTTGCAGTAAAGCATGACGATGGGGAAATGAACTCGCAACTAATTGCCAGACTGAAAGATCAGCCTTTGTCTTCTGCAGTTATTTTAGTAAGTGGTCAGTAGATGTATCTTCGCCATCATTTGTTGTGATTGAAGGAAAAGTAGATCTATATACTAACATATTCATATATGTTTTAGCTTAATTTGTCATAAAATTAAATGGTGATCTTATGCATGCAAACTATAAACAATATAAAGAAGAAATCTTTTTCTTACATTGGATTTTCGGTTTATATGGGCAGAAAAGAGATCTCCTTCTCTTTTGTTCTTGTGCTTTCCTCAATGGATGAACAAGGACTCAAATGTAGAATCCCTCCCAAGGAATGATACCCAAGATATACCCTTAATAAAATTAATATTATTAATACTAGAATAACATTAATCTTTTAAATAAAATGACCCAAAAATATTTGGTCCTCTCTAATTTTCGGTCAAGAGGAGGAAAAAGGAGGAAGAGAATATTTTTATCTCACTAAAAATATTTTTGTGTGTTGTTAGAATGAATTATGTTTACACTAGATATCATGTAGTGTATATTGGAGAAAATAAGAGAAAACCCTTGGCCCCTCTTTTGTCCAAAACCCGGGTAGGGTGGGGGAAGTGTGGCCAATGCATGCACAATGTGTTCTTTATAAGAATGTGTAGGTGTGCATGGCTAGCAATAGGTTAACATCATTATGCTTTCCATTAACTTTAATCAACATAATATATATGTGATTCCTCCCAATATTTCGGCCAAATTGAGATAAAATGGATTCCATTTTATCTTTGTCAATTTGTCAATATGTCACATGTCATATGTCACATAAAATTGATATGTATTTTTATCATATTAAAAATCAACGTATTAATTAAAAATACGTCATATACAAAAATCGACTTAGTAATTCACAATTACGTGAACCAAAATATTTTACCAATTATAAATCACAATAAATTGTATTTATAATAATTCATTCAATTTCAATTGTTTCCTTAAACAATAATTTCATCTGAGTAATGAAACAATTCGATTACTCAGACCGTATCTCATTTAATCAGATTATAATGAAATACGTAAATTTTACTTCCAAAATCGTCCGTCAATTTTTCAAGTAATTTAATTAACTCGTAACGTTATACGATTAATTAAATGATTAATTAAGAGTAATATCCTTTAGGTATGACCTAGGGGATCAACTGATCACCACCGTCGCACGACAGTAATGTCAAACTCTAGTCAGCCAATCATTACCGATATGTGTGGACCAGTTGACAGTATAAATACTTCCCAATCGTATTCTTTTAAAATGAGATTTAAACATGTGATCATCATGATCAACAGTTGTGATCGCATTATTGTCGGAGGACACATATTTCAACAATCTCCCACTTGTCCTCGACAAGTGTGCGTCACCAATTCTCTTGTCCTATTACTATCTCCCACTCAATGCAAGGTGTCTTTCAGGTCGTACTTGCAAGTGATCATATCGAGAGTGGTTTCCTCGATCTGGAGAATAACTGATTGACCGGATTTATCCACCATGGATACATTCCGAGCGTGGCCACGCATTTCCAGTTCATTACTCCTCGAGTGGCCCTGAGATATTGTTATAACCCTGACTAGGGGTGGACAATTCCTATTGCACTCATTCCCTTCAACTAGCCACAACCATCATAACCCAAAATATGCCCATTTGACCCCATTTACGAAGGTCGTAGTAACACAAATCAAATTTAATATGAAACTGTGCCATCTTAGGCGAATATTCTTTAGTCAAAAGAATCGACTCATTTGAATACTATAGCAGCTCTCGCCACGACCAGGCTATATAAATTTGCCAGAACTCTATAAGCGGTCATTAGGCCTGACAAAATGTTCCTAATGATCGCCTATGTGATCGACTAGTCATCTCACATGACTCTATGGCACTTGAACTTCCCATCAATCGCATCACACTCTAGTCACTTCGAGACGTCACCTCATACAAGTGACTATGGGCAAATACTATGTTAATCCGTGTTCACTTTAACGGGGTTCAATTGTCACCACAACCCGTTTGGATGTAACAATGTATAAATTAAAGATAAAAGACAAATGTGATTATGAACATGAACAACAACACCACTTTTATTTCATTTCAAAATCTAACATAGACTTGGTACACGTTTAAGTCCCATGGACGCCATATGTCCATCATGTTTAGCCTGCGATAAAGGCTTGGTGAGCGGATCGGCTATATTGTCATCCGTCCCAACCTTACAAATCGCAATTTCCTTTCTTTCAATGAAATCTCTTATTACATGATATTTTCTAAGTACATGTCTAGATCTATTACTAGACTTCGGCTCCTTAGCTTGGAAGATCTTCCCACTATTATCACAATAGAGAGTGATGGGATCATTGGCGGTAGGTACTACTCTTAGACCTTCCGTGAATTGCCTGATCCAAACAGCTTCCTTAGCAGCTTCTGATGCTGCAATGTACTCCGCCTCCGTTGTAGAATCCATGATTCTGACTTCCTTGAAGCTTCTCCAGCTTACGGCACCACCATTGAGCATGAAAACGAAACCAGCTTGTGATTTCATGTCATCTCTATCTGTTTGAAAACTTGAGTCCGTGTATCCATTAACACGCAGCTCAGTGTCCCCTCCAAACACTAGGATAGATTCCTTAGTTCTTCTCAAGTACTTAAGGATGTTCTTGACGTCTATCCAGTGACTCTCACCTGGATTTCCTTGATATCTACTCGTCATGCTCAAGGCATACATGATTGATCCAACAACGGAAGCATAAGGGACCGTCTTCATGCGTTCAACATCATGGGGTTCGGAGGGAGATTGAGTCTTGCTCAATATCGTCCCGGTTACCATAGGTACCAATCCCCTTTTGGATTTGTCCATGCTGAACCGTCGAAGAATCTTATCAACATAAGACTCTTGACTTAGTGCCAATATCCTCTTGGATCTATCTCTATGGATCCGAATACCTAATATGCGTTGTGCTTCTCCTAAATCCTTCATTTGGAAGTGGTTACCTAACCACTTCTTAACAGAAGACAACATCGGAATATCATTTCCAATGAGTAGTATGTTATCGACATACAAGATTAGGAACACAACATTGCTCCCACTAAATTTCATGTATAAACATGGTTCCTCAACACTTCGAGTGAAACCATTTTCCTTTATAACATGATTGAATCGATGATTACAACTTCTAGATGCTTGCTTAAGACCATAAATGGATCTCTTAAGCTTGCACACTTTGTTAGGATTTTTAGAATCAATAAAAACCTTCGGGTTGTATCTTGTACACCTCCTCTTCTAAATGCCCATTTTGAAAAGCGGTTTTGACATCTGATACCCGTCGTTGTGAGTACCAAAAATAATATTTATAATTTCCTATTAAGACTAACCTAGGCTAGTGGTAACAGGGTCGAACCACAGAGAGGCGGGGGAGTTATAGTTGCTTTTATTTCGATCTATCGGTAATGATTGTGGGGGTTTTGGTTTGAGTTGATTCTAGAACTAACAACATAAAATAAATACATAAATAAAAGTAAATAAGGATGTAAACAACGATGAAAGGAATGCTAAGACGGTCGGTTCACTATAGCTGCGATGGCACATAATCCTAGGTAAGTCCGAAATACAGTCGTGTAGGATGGGTAAAACAAGTCCTTTCGGTCCAAGTTAACTAGTAGCTCCTTTCGGCCTATGCTACTAGTCCCTAAGTCTCACTAATACTAGCTCTCGCCCTGAAAAGTGATTCTTAAAGCCTAAATTACATTATCTCTCGATCTCAGCAATTTAGTCGTCTTAATTCGTTAATTAATGCCCTTCCCTATCTCTTGATCTATGGGTCGGTCAAAACTAAGCATCTAACAAGTCTCCTCTCGGTCTCATTGCTAAATATTGCACTTAACGAATCAAACAACGCTAATCAAACACGAGGTCAGTCGATCGACCAGCTACCCCAGTCGATCGACCAACCGGCTCAGTTGATCGACTAGTTAAGCCAGTCGATCGACCAAGCCCTAATGCGGGGTCACCTGTTTTATTGCCATCTACGCCATAGATCCCCTACATCTTAGCAATGATGATTTAGCTACTCATGATATTGACAATAACAGCAATAAACTTAACTAATAAAGCGATCGAATTCATACTTGAATTAATTAAATAAATAATCAACATAAACGATAAATAGGCTTTGGGATCCTATCTAGCAATTCTAAACTACGGAAGAATTAAAGTAATGAAATTTAACAAAGAAAACAGAAGAATACCGTACGAAGAACTGAAGAGGAAAGAACCAAAGCTTAATGCGAAAAGTAAATTTTATTGTCGAAAGCTAAACTAAACTAATGAATGATAATCAAAAGGTAGGCAGGGGTTACGTTTAAATAAGAGAGTCACGTAAAACCCTACTCGAAAACCTAATTGCAACTGGGCTTCTAATCTCGTCTTTAATGTGCGTCAGATTAAAATAGCAGTCGATAGACCACACAGGTCAGTCGATCGACCAACCTCCGCTGTACAGTAGCTTCTGATAATCGTGCTCCAGTCGATCGACCAAGGTCATCAGTCGATCGACCACGGGTGCTTTGTCATGAACTTGCATTCGACGATTCTGCAGCAGCGCGCACCGATCTTAAAACAGGTGCCATTTCTTCGTTACTTGGTCAAATCAGGCGTTCTATGCGGCGTTGGAAAGCTAAGAGGATAAGCTTTCACCTCCAGTTGGAATCACTCGATTATCAGCTATAGAACTCGAGATATAGCCATTTTAGCAGCCTGCAATGTCGAGAAGCACTTCTTCGCTTGTTAAACTCGTACGCACCCTTGCTTTTGCTATCTTTAGGCCTTGAAACGCGCACCAAGCTCATTCCTCGAGTCAATACTCCATGTCAAATGCAATGCTAAGTACTTAGGGACAGATTCGGCTTATTTTCCGCTGAAATCTTCATATTCCTACAAAATCACAAGAAAAGGAAGAAATACACGAAACAAGGGAAATAGTAGCATAAACTACTCAATTGAGCTCTGAAATGCGTGTGAAATGAGGTGCAAAACATCATATAATAGACACGCATCAAACTTCCCCAAACCAAACCCTTGCTTGTCCCCAAGCAAGAACTAGACTCGGTCCTAAAACCTAATGGAACGAGTTCAATCTCAGAGCGAAATGCAAACTGTCAAGCCTAAACCAGTTTAATGCAACAACTAACAATCAATTAGCAATATGAATCATGCAAACGAGTTATGTAGTCGTTAAAAATTGCTGAACCGTCAACTATAGAAACTTATCAAATCGGACTCTCACGGGTCACTCAAATCACTCAAATAAGCACAGGTGAATATATGTAAAGATAGAAAGAAGTAATTTTGTGAAGACTCTCACCTAACTACGACCTATAAGAACATGCCTGCAATCTAATATGAAAATAACCTCTACAACCGTACATACGCATTCCAACCAACAAATGACCATGACACATGCCGAGGTAAATATGGATATGTGAGGTAATGGGTAAGAAGGGGCTAAAAAGAATTTGGATATGAGGAGTAATAAGCCAAGCTAGTAACTTCAATCCAAACTATAAGCGAATCCCAACTTCAAACTCAATGTAAATGATACAAGACGGTGCCAATTCAAGGCACAAAGCTCACAATCTCCATAAAAGTTAACTCCCCAAAGAATATAAATGAGAACATGGGAGTGAAAATCACCAAATCGTAATAATTGAAACATGTGATTTTTTCGATTTTTTTTTTCTTTTTCGGGATGCAGTCGATCGACCATAGGGAGCAGTCGATCGACCAGCTTCTACAGTACTCGTCTCTTTTTTCTTTTCTTTCTTTTTTTGAATCATTTTTCTTCTCCTCTTTTTTTCTTTTCAATTCTATTTTTTTCTTTCTTTCCTTTTTCCTTCATCTTCCCAACATCATCTCAAAATGAGCTTATAACCAAATCACAATAAAATATTCCCAAAAATACAAGTACTAGCTCGGATAAGGTATGCTAATTTTAGACTGTAGTTTATGGGACAAAAGAGGCTAAATTTGGCTATGAGGGGTTTATGGGCAAAATAAGAAAAGGGAAACCTCTACCACATGTGTCAGCAAAACCACAAACCGAATGCATACAGGTATTAAGTAGATCAAATTCATAATTATGCAAATTAAGGAAACATGTCTCATAAGGAGTACTACTCACATTCCTAGATAAACTGGTCATGAATGTCACCAGTTATAAGGCTCTAAATCTCAGAATATGATGTAGTTTGCCAAAAATCAAAGTCAAGTCTCAAGTTTAGCAAGAAATTAACGAAAACTTGTAGACTATGCATATATGATTCTACTAATAACATGTCAATTAGCAAGGCTTAGGCGTAAACAGCTGCAAATGCAAAATCATCATGGAAATACTACCGTTCCGACTCGACCTATATGCTAAAATAAACATGCATTTTTGTTTGAATTTTTGAAATTTTTGAAATTTTTTTCGTATTTTGTATATATATAAGGGAAATGAAAAAAAACAAATGCAAACTGAAATGTAAACGTGAATGCAAGCAAATCAAATACAACGCAAAACCCTTCCCCAAACCAAATCGCACAATGTCCCCATTGTGCAAAATCATGTAATGAAAGAAAAGAGAAACGGGAATTTGCTAAATAAATAAATATGACATGAAATAAAGACTCGGAAACTTACAAGACTTTAAGCGCAGCAAAAGGAAACCTCCCCAAACCAGCGTGAGCTAGGAGGTTTCAGTAGCTAGCAGTGCTACCAATAAGTACCTGAAAAGACAAACAAAAGATACCGCGTGTAAAACGAAAAAAAAAAACAATTATGAACGGTACAATTATGTGCAAAAAATGAAAAACAGAAGAAATCAGAAATAAGACGGAAAATAAAGTGGAGGGAAGACTCCCTTAATTCCGCAAAACGATCAAACACAGCAGGGGAATGATCAAAAATAGGTACAGCAGCGAACATGGTCGATCGACCACATCACCCAGTCAATCGACCAGGTGAACAGGAACAGAAGCTCTTGGAGATCGCAGCTCAGTTGATCGACCATACTAGCCAGTCGATCGACTGGAATAACTGCTGTAACTTCCTGATTTCGTCTAATTAGCTCAATAAAGAGAGCTAATATGGTCTTCAACCTGCAAAAGCACATAATAACGCGCCCAAAATTGCGCAAACCCAAAGTAAAAGTCTAAAGTATTAAAATCCTAAACAAACCAATAAAAATGCGAAGTCTCGCGCACACGAAAAACGATAAATAGTCTAAAAGCGATAAATTGTCTTAAAAAGGTCAAAAAAACGAATGGATCAATGAAAACTGCGGAAAATCTCCGACCAAGGCTTCTGTCTACATGAAGTAGCTTCCGCAGTGCTCATCTCAGAAGCTGGGCTCCACTCAACTCCGCCTGGAATACTCAACGGATCATCTCTAGCATCTTCCCAAGTATGGCCATCATCTTCTAGTTTCTCACACTCAATATCCGACTCCGAAATTTTGACTGGCTCCTTCTTCTTGGGCTCCTCATCTGGCTCCTCGTCCGTGCCATAACTAAGACATCCTAGACCGCCTCTTTGAACAATGGGCTCCTTCACAGCTGGAGCGATTAGCGGTTCCTCCTTCCCCAAACCATTTCCTGCAATACTCAAAACAGAAGAATCTGCCTCCAATTTGCTCCCAATCTGGGGCGGAGGTGTCATAACAGGAATGGGTACAGGCAAGGGAGTAGGAGTATCAGTAATGACAACATAAGACTTACGAGTAGAAATCGCATTACAAGTCACAGGACACATAGCATCTTTCTTCCTATAAGTCTGGGCAAAACTAATGGACTGCTTCCCTACTTTAAAGGTCAGTGTCCCTGAGCCAACATCAATAATCGCACCAAAGAAATGTGCGAAAGGGTATACCCAAAATTATAAGAATATGAGCATCCTCGGGTATATCCAGTACAACGAAGTCAACAGGGAAGAAAAACTTTCCTATTTGCACAGGAATGTCTTCTAAGACTCCTATAGGCTGGACCGCAGAACGATCAGCCATCTGTACCGTCATGCTAGTAACTGCAAACCTAGTCAATTTCAATTTTCTAGCAAGACTTAAAGGCATGACACTAATACTAGCCCCTAAATCACATAATGCCTTCTCAATTGAGAAGGTACCAATATTACAAGGGACGAAAAAGCTACCCGGTCGGCTAACTTGTGTGGAGCAAAGTGTGAGTCAAATAAGAGCTAGATTCTTCAGTTAAATTAACAGACTCGACCCTATCAAGTTTCCGCTTTTTATTTAAAAGCTGCTTCATGAATTTCATGTAAGCGGGAACTTGATTTACCAACTCAAGAAAAGGTACTTGCACATTAAGACCATGAATGACATTTTTAAATTTTTCGAAATATACCTCATCCTTCGTTGGTACTAGCCTCTCGGGATATGGGGCTGTCAGAAGTAGCTTAGCCCTCTCCTCTAGGTCTCTTATACCGGCATCAGTGGATTTAGGCTGAAAATCCACCACCTTCTCTTTGTTGAAGCTCGAGCCTTCCTCAGACCGTCTCAGATATGACCCATTAATCGACATCGGTCATACTTGGGAACCGAGACCGACCCATCGATTTCTCGGGTCTTGCCTCAATGAATTCGGAGTTGCCGTACCCGAAAATAAGTGATCCCTCAAGTTGTCTAGCATTGGAGGACGAAAGGACTCACCTACAAAGACAGTCGTCAGTCGATCGACCATGCATGTCAGTCGATCGACTGACTTCTACAGGAACAGTAGCTGCTGTATGTTGCGGACTGGTCGATCGACTGGGTATGTCAGTCGATCGACCGTGATTACTGCTGATCGTCTTTTTCTCGCCCTTTTTCTTCTTCCCTTTTTCAGCAGCTTTCTCGGGTTCATCGAGAGCAGACCCGCTCCTCAGCGTCATTGCATGTACGGTCTCAATACGCTGATTCAGAGAGTGAAACTGACTTGGTATCTCAGCTGCATTTTGATCCAATGTTGCAATATGAGATATCAGCTTCGCGATTAAGACCTGATTCGCCGCATTGCTTTTCTGTACCTCCACCATAAGCAACACTAGACTCGTCAACTCGCAACTTCGTTTTCAACTCTTCTTGACGGAGTGGATGGTGGTGGGGCTTCATAAGGAGGCTCATATGGTTGATGCGGTGAAGCAGGAGCGTAATTATACGAATTGTCAAGCTGAAGTTGATGAAAAGCAAACATCTTCTCCTTAGGGTGCCCGCATGCATCAGATGTGTGTCCCGCTCCGCCGCATCTCCCACAAAATGGAACCTGCTGCTCTTGAGAATGGAACATGTGTGGATCTTTCTGAAGTGCTGTAGATAGGACCTGTAGGACCTAACAAAACAACACTAAAGAAGATGGTAAGAACTGCCTCAAGGTACTCGGTCTTCCCTTGAGGCGAAAAAACAGAACTAAAATGAAAAACAACCAAAACTAGCGCCCTCCCCAAGAACGGCGCCAAAATTTGATACCCGTCGTTGTGAGTACCAAAAATAATATTTATAATTTCCTATTAAGACTAACCTAGGCTAGTGGTAACAGGGTCGAACCACGAGAGAGGCGGGGAGTTATAGTTGCTTTTATTTCATCTATCGGTAATGATTGTGGGGGTTTTGGTTTGAGTTGATTCTAGAACTAACAACATAAAATAAATAAATAAATAAAAGTAAATAAGGATGTAAACAACGATGAAAGGAATGCTAAGACGGTCGGTTCACTATAGCTGCGATGACACATAATCCTAGGTAAGTCCGAAATACAGTCGTGTAGGATGGGTAAAACAAGTCCTTTCGGTCCAAGTTAACTAGTAGCTCCTTTCGGCCTATGCTACTAGTCCCTAAGTCTCACTAATACTAGCTCTCGCCCTGAAAAGTGATTCTTAAAGCCTAAATTACATTATCTCTCGATCTCAGCAATTTAGTCGTCTTAATTCGTTAATTAATGCCCTTCCCTATCTCTTGATCTATGGGTCGGTCAAAACTAAGCATCTAACAAGTCTCCTCTCGGTCTCATTGCTAAATATTGCACTTAACGAATCAAACAACGCTAATCAAACACGAGGTCAGTCGATCGACCAGCTACCCCAGTCGATCGACCAACCGGCTCAGTCGATCGACTAGTTAAGCCAGTCGATCGACCAAGCCCTAATGCGGGGTCACCTGTTTTATTGCCATCTACGCCATAGATCCCCTACATCTTAGCAATGATGATTTAGCTACTCATGATATTGACAATAACAGCAATAAACTTAACTAATAAAGTGATCGAATTCATACTTGAATTAATTAAATAAATAATCAACATAAACGATAAATAGGCTTTGGGATCCTATCTAGCAATTCTAAACTACGGAAGAATTAAAGTAATGAAATTTAACAAAGAAAACAAGAATACCGTATTTAAGAACTCAAGAGGAAAGAACCAAAGCTTAATGCGAAAAGTAAATTTTATTGTCGAAAGCTAAACTAAACTAATGAATGATAATCAAAAGTTAGGCAGGGGTTACGTTTAAATAAGAGAGTCACGTAAAACCCTACTCGAAAACCTAATTGCAAAATCGGGCTTCTAATCTCGTCTTTAATGTGCGTCAGATTAAAATAGCAGTCGATAGACCACACAGGTCAGTCGATCGACCAACCTCCGCTGTACAGTAGCTTCTGATAATCGTGCTCCAGTCGATCGACCAAGGTCATCAGTCGATCGACCACGGGTGCTGTACAGAATTGCATTCTGACGATTCCTGCAGCGCGCACCGATATTAAAACAGCTGCCATTTCTTCGTTACTTGGTCAAATCAGGCGTTCTACGTGGCGTTGGAAAGCTAAGAGGATAAGATTTCACCTCCAGTTGGAATCACTCGATTATCAGCTATAGAACTCGAGATATAGCCATTTTAGCAGCCTGCAATGTCGAGAAGCACTTCTTCGCTTTTTAAACTCGTACGCACCCTTGCTTTTGCTATCTTTAGGCCTTGAAACGCGCACCAAGCTCATTCCTCGAGTCAATACTCCATGTCAAATGCAATGCTAAGTACTTAGGGACGGATTCGGCTTATTTTCCGCTGAAATCTTCATATTCCAACAAAATCACAAGAAAAGGAAGAAATACACGAAACAAGGGAAATAGTAGCATAAACTACTCAATTGAGCTCTGAAATGCGTGTGAAATGAGGTGCAAAACATCATATAATAGACACGCATCAACATCCATTTGCCATATTTCATAATCATGAAATGCGGCAATCGCTAACAAAATTCGTATGGATCTTAGCATGGCTACGGGGGCGAAGGTCTCATCATAATGGAGACCTTGGACTTGGGTAAATCCTTTTGCCACTAGCCTAGCTTTGTAGACATTGTCATGTCCTTCTATGCCATTATTGACTTTGAATATCCATTTGTATTGAAGGGGTCTTGCCCCTTTAGGCAAATCTACCAAGTCCCAAACTTTGTTTTCATGCATAGAATCCATTTCGGACTTCATGGCTTCAAGCCATAAGGAGGAATTTGGACTAGAGATTGCAGTCTTGTAGGTCGCGGGCTCGTCACTTTCTATAAGCAATACATTGAGTGTTCCATCTTCTTCGATATGTCCCACATATCGATCGGGATGGCGTATAACTCGGCCCGTCCTTCTAAGTGGAGGAGGGACAACCGCATTAGACGATGAAGGAACATCTTCTTGCATCTCTACCTCGGTTTGTGGCTCTTGAACTTCATCAAGTTCAAAATTTCTCCCACTCTGTCTCTTAGAAATAAATCCTCTTTCTAAGAAGACAGCCTCGCAAGACACAAACACTTTGTTTGCTTGAGGTTTGTAGAAGTAGTAACCTCGTGAGGTTAAGGGGTAACCTACAAAGATGCACTTTTCGGATCTTGGGGCAAGCTTGTTGTCGCTCTTAGACTTGACGTAAGCATCACATCTCCAAATCTTCATATAGGATATATTGGGAACCCTTCCTGTCCACATCTCACATGGAGTCTTTTCAGTGGACTTTGTGGGACTATTGTTTAAAGATCTAATTGCGGTTTGAATCGCAAATCCCCAAAACGAGTTTGGTAACTCGGTTTGACTCATCATGGATCGAACCATATCAAGTAGGGTTCGATTTCTCCTTTCGGCAACACCATTAAGTTGTGGTGTTCCGGGTGGAGTAAGTTGTGATATAATACCACGCCCTTTCAAGTGTGAATCAAATTCAAGGCTAAGGTATTCTCCACCACGATCGGATCGTAGTGCCTTAATCCTTTTGTTCAATTGGTTCTCTACTTCGTTTTGAAATTCCTTGAATTTCTCAAACGCTTCACTCTTATGCTTCATTAAATAGATATACCCATATCTACTCAAGTCATCGGTGAAGGTTATAAAGTAGTCATAATTACCACGAGCGGTGATACTCATTGGTCCACATACATCGGTGTGTATGAGTCCCAATAGTTCACTAGCTCGTGTCCCTTTACCACTAAAAGGATTACGAGTCATTTTGCCAAGTAGGCAATATTCGCATGTACCATATGATTGATAATCAAATGGTGTAATCACATTAGTCGAAATTAATCTTTTGATGCAATTCTCGTTTATGTGACCTAATCGACAATGCCAAATGAACGCTTCACTTGGGTCACTTGATTTGAGTTTCTTTGATTGAATGTTATAAATATCATTAGTCGGATTTGAGGTCTCTAAAATATAAATGCCATTGATGGAAGAAGCTTGGCCTATAACCAAATCATTCTTTGAAATAGTACAACGATTGTTCTTAATGACAAAACAAAAACCGTCCATGTCTAGCATGGCGATTGAAATAATGTTTTTAGAGAGTGTAGGCACATAAAAACAATTATGTAAATACAACTCAAATCCATTAGGCAAAGCTAGAATATAAGTTCCTTTGGATTCGGCCGCTACTCGAGCTCCATTTCCAAGACGTAGATCCACATCTCCCTTGCTAAGCCTCTCCACATCTCTTAAACCTTGTAAATGATTACAAAGGTGAGAACCACAACCGGTATCTAGTACCCATGTCATAGTGGAAGTATAATTTATATCAATAACATAAATTTCCTCAGGAATTTTACCTTTTGGAGTGATGATTCCTTCCCTTATATTTCGCAAATACACGGGACAATTCCTAAGCCAATGTCCCATGCCATAGCAATAATGGCACTCATCATTAACTTGCTTGAAGTTTTTGATTTTCTTTCCCTTCTTCTTGAAATTTTTGCCTTTTGAAGCAAGAACTTGATTGCTTGAGCTCCCACTAGTTTTGGCATCTTTATCTTCCAGAGACAAAGACCCTATAGATTGTATGAGGTAGTCTTCCTGAGACGGACTCACACGAGATCTAGTAGTAGTAGGTGGTTTAGAAGAAGTGATAAAGTTAAGGTTTCCATCCGAACCTATCCCAAAATGAAGTTCTCTAGTAGTGTCGAAATCATTGTTGGAGCAAACGTCGTCAAAAACATTGTGGTAAGACTCAATAGTTATCGGTGTGGTAGCATTTGATGGATTCATTGTAATGAACTATAAATATGGAGGAAAAGGAAATATTAACATTTGTCTTTTAATATCATACTTGTAAATAATTAACAAGATATGAGCATTTATATAGTGACCTCTACCCAACTATTATAAATGATTCCAAGACCCAAATTCATATCGACTTAGGCACGGTGGGGCCGATTCATCCTTTATCAATATAACTCGGTGGATTAACGTTTAATCGATTCTACTTTTAGAACTCTTGGTCGATAATATTACATTAACATTTATCTTTAGCCCAAAACACATTCAACAAGGGGATGGTGTGGCCGATAAAACCCTTATCGAAAAACTTTTGTTGAGTTCAATCCAAATTTCGAATAAATGTGTCCATGATCCAAACCCACATTAACTTGGGCACGGTGTGGCCGATTCATCCCTTATCAACATGAATTCGGTGGATAGACATTTATCACCCACTTCCCCTACGTAACAAGGTTTGTACCCGGTGTGGCCGTGCACTCCCTCACGAAATAGGTTTTCATGGTTTCTACTCTTTGGTAAGGCTATGTCTCAATTGATTGTTTTAGCGAGAGGTCATGTCAATTTATTATCTATCACGTTTTAAGTGAACTAAAGCGGTGAATTACGATAATTGTAATTGACAACGGTCGATGAACTCGATTAAGACGATGCATGTTTTAGTTATGGCGATTTAGCGATGCATGCGACATATAAATAAAATGCAAAGCATAAAAAATAAATCTAGTATGGCCTTCCTAGAATAGAAAATCTAATTAACTATTACATATTCGGAAACCAATTCCATTGGTCCCTTGAACTTCGGTTGTGTCATGCATCTCGAGGTAACACCGTCTTTATGTATCGCCATCTTGAAGAAATCCGTCTTTGGGAACTCCGGAATAAATAAAATTACATAATTTCCTATTATACATTTGTAACTAAAATAAAATAAATCTATTAAATTACAAGACGGTGATACGAAATCACAATAAAATTACAACCGAATCGATATTCCCATACATTTCGGGTAATACCAATTAAAAACTAAGGCCATACTAAGTAAAAATTACATAATTCAAAAAATTACATAAAATAAAATTATGACAATCATAAAGAAAAATGCAGAATTATAATATGTATGAACATGCCCAATTTTATGCTAAATCGCCTTTAAGTAGCCAATATCGTATATTACTCGGTTTTTACGGATTTGCGTGATTTCAACATTTTATAATCACAAAAATTACATAAATTCATATTTATGCATTAGTTAATTACCCTAACCACTTAGGACTCAAAATTAGTCTTCACTAATTATTTGACCATAATTAACTTATATTTCTAAAATTTGTTCATTAATGGACTTAAAATTATAATAAAAAGCTATAAAGTTCAAATAAATCACAAAAATTTCAAATAAATTCAAAATTTGAAATTTAAACTCATGAACATTCTGGAAAAATACCATGACACTCATAATATTCAAAAAACTTAGGTTAAAAATTTTGAATTTTATCCGGAATAACAATGTTGCGGTTTATCGGGTTTTAACAAAATAATCATAAAAACATGAGAAAAATTATATTCATCAACTTTTAAATTTTAGATCTAAAAAAGATAATAAAATGCAACATGTGACGTTTTTCCTTAGTCATGGAGTATGTTTTATTAATATTTCACTAATTAAGTCACTATTTATGCTATTTTTCTTCAAAAATCATAAATCATGCATAAAGACTTCAATATAGCCTATTATTTTACACACATCTTGTAAAATTGCATGTGACAACATACTAAATTTCTATGACCAGATTCGAAATTTATCTCATATTAACCTATTTTTCACTTAAATCCGATTTTAATAATGAAAAATCCATTTTTCGAGCATAAGAAGTCCAAAAATTATGAAAATTTACAGGTCATCTCAAAATAATATATGTGACAACATATCCAAAAATCACTGGAAAATTCGAAGTTTAGATAATTTTAGTCCGAAAATGACATTTTATTCATAAAATCATATTTTTAATGTCATTATTATGTAATATGAACAATAAAAATCCATAAAATAACCAAAATATCCTAAAAATATTTTAGGACCAGAAACTTTAACATGCAAAATTATTTTCGTGATATATCATAATAACACAAATTTAAACAAGTTTTATATGTTAATCGTATAACTCGGAAAAACTATAACCGATTTGCATGCAAACAACCAAGGCTCTTGATACCGATTGAAGGAAAAGTAAATCTATATACTAACATATTTATATATGTTTTAGGTTAATTTGTCATAAAATTAAATGGTGATCTTATGCATGCAAACTATAAACAATATAAAGAAGAAATCTTTTTCTTACATTGGATTTTCGGTTTATATGGGCACAAAAGAGATCTCCTTCTCTTTTGTTCTTGTGCTTTCCTCAATGGATGAACAAGGATTCAAATGTAGAATCTCTCCCAAGGAATGATACCCAAGATATACCCTTAATAAAATTAATATTATTAATACTAGAATAACATTAATCTTTTAAATAAAATGACCCAAAAATATTTGGTCCTCTCTAATTTTCGGTCAAGAGGAGGAAGAAGGAGGAAGAGAATATTTTTATCTCACTAAAAATATTTTTGTGTGTTGTTAGAATGAATTATGTTTACACTAGATATCATGTAGTGTATATTGGAGAAAACAAGAGAAAACCCTTGGCTCCTCTTTTGTCCAAAAACCGGGTAGGGTGGGGGAAGTGTGGCCAATGCATGTACAATGTGTTCTTTACAAGAATGTGTAGGTGTGCATGGCTAGCAATAGGTTAACATCATTATGCTTTCCATTAACTTTAATCAACATAATATATATGTTAATTCCTCCCAACATTTCGGCCAAATTGAGATAAAATGGATTCCATTTTATCTTTGTCAATTTGTCAATATGTCACATGTCATATGTCACTTAAAATTGTTATGTATTTTTATCATATTAAAAATCAACGTATTAATTAAAAATACGTCATATACAAAAATCGACTTAGTAATTCACAATTACGTGAACCAAAATATTTTACCAATTGTAAATCACAATAAATTGTATTTATAATAATTCATTCAATTTCAATTGTTTCCTTAAACAATAATTTCATCTGAGTAATGAAACAATTCGATTACTCAGACCGTATCTCATTTAATCAGATTATAATGAAATACGTAAATTTTACTTCCAAAATCGTCCGTCAATTTTTCAAGTAATTTAATTAACTCGTAACGTTATACGATTAATTAAATGATTAATTAAGAGTAACATCCTTTAGGTATGACCTAGGGGATCAACTGATCACCACCGTCGCACGACAGTAATGTCAAACTCTAGTCAGCCAATCATTACCGATATGTGTGGACCAGTTTACAGTATAAATACTTCCCAATCGTATTCTTTTAAAATGAGATTTAAACATGTGATCATCATGATCAACAGTTGTGATCGCATTATTGTCGGAGGACACATATTCCAACAGTGATGACATTGGTGTTAGTCACTGGACTATTAGCCGTAGGATCATTCTGAGAGACATTCTAATATGGACGCCCTAAGCGAGTAAGGTGGTCTATATCTTGATCTTCGCTAGCCTTGACTATATCCTCACTAACCTTGACTAGATAATGTTCTGTGAGGTATTCATCTTCATCGTCATCAGTCCATATTCCGTTGTTGATACTGAACTCCTCAACCTGATGATTTCGGCTTCCAGACTGGTTATTTGCTCGACTAGATTGTCAACTACTGCGATTACCTCTTGCATCGTAGACTTTTGAGATAGAATTGGAACTTGTGGCATGTTTTCCTGGGGTGCGGCGCCTGGAATGCATAGGGATGCCACCACAGTTTCCAGCTCTGAAACTTTCCTACTTACACTCTTTGCCCATGCGATAAAATCGGCAATGTAGGAGAAATGGTGGAATAACTTCCCTCATCTTCTAGCGCATGAATCTCATCCTCGAAAGGAGAAATGAGGTGTGAACAATCCAAGGTGGATTCTTCATATGTGATCATCAGAACTCCAAGAGGATTCTGAGTATTGTTAGGCTTACCTCCGGGAGGCATGGGTAAACGACCATCTTCAATCATATCGTGGATGACATGTTTCAACTTGAAGCATTTCTCCGTATCGTGTCCCTTGCCTCTATGATATTCGCAGTATGCATTCTCATCCCAGAATTTAGACTTCTTCTCTGGGTCGAGTGTAGGTCCTATGGGTTGAAGCTTGCCTTGATTCATCAACCTTTTCAAAGTGTTAGAATATGAACCACCAATGTTTGTGAACTTCCTTGGCGGGCTATTCTTTTTAGATGATTTGACAAGGTTGACCTCATCGGTCTTACTAGTGGAGCCATAAGAACGACTCATTGAACCTTGATATCCGCGACATACCGTTTTGGACAAAAGCCCCTTTCGGATGTCGTCTTCAATTCTCGTTCCTAGCACAGTCAAGTCTTTGAAAGACTTTATGTTTTGGTACCTCAAATGGTTTGCGTAAACAGGTCTCAAATTATCCACGAACTTTTCCACAAGAGTGGCTTCATCTGGGCGTTCAACAAGTTGTGTGCTAGTCTTCCTCCACCTACTTAGGAAGTCGGTGAAGCCTTCTATCTCATTTTGGGTAAGAACCTCTAAAGTGCGCATATTGACTTGGATTTCAGCATTATCCGCGTATTGTTTAGTGAACTCAATTGCGGCATCGTCCCAAGTGGCAATTTTCTTGTGCTCCAAAGAGTAAAACCATTGCTTAGGAATAGTGTTGAGAGATGAAGGAAAGATCCTTAGGAACATCTCGGGTTTGATGTCTTTGATAGACATATAATCTTTGAAGGCACGAATGTGGTTCAAAGGATTTTCATGCCCCTTGAACTTTGGGATGTCAGTCATGTTGAAGTTGGTAGGCCGTTGAGCATTTACCGCCTCATACTTGCGATTATTCTCCCTGTAGATGTCATCTCCCTTAAGGTACATCAGTTGCTCCTCCAAGTATTGGAGTCACTTTTCAGCTTCAGTAGGACCTAGTGGGGGGTTGACTTCTGGTTGTCCAACAAAGGGTGGAAGGTTACATGCACGCTCATGTCGGGAACATCATTCTCTGCAGGAGGCGAGCATAAGCTTGGTCTTGGCTTGTTTGGAGACGGACGAGCGCAGCTAGGATTAGATCATTACCATTTTGGGGTTGTCCATTAACACTTGCGTGACTAGTTCCAGGCATCTTGGAAACTGGGGATAAGAGATCGATGACGAATCAAAACACGATCGACCATTTTAGCACACTTACTCAAAAGAGACTCGACTCGTGAATTGGGCGTGTGCCACTGTGTCTAGTGAGGTTTAAAAATGACAAAATTTGAAATGTTTGTCCTAGGCAACTCTAGTATAGTTGTAGGAGTGCTGACTCGAGGCGTGGTCTTTAAAATGGGTTTTGAGGCCCGAATTTTGACTGGACATTTGGACAGAGTTTTGACTCATTTTGCGCTATTTTAGGCCACTTTTAAAATATTTACATTTTGAAAGGGATTTTATTTTACAAAATTTCGTCATGGTTTTGTTTACAAAATGGTGATCACGTATATGATACAAACATTCATACATGCATTATAACGGTATGCTGAGCGCATTTAAAGGGTTTTGGCTTAAAAGGTAGGTCGTCATACCAAGTAATCAAACCCTGGTCTATGGAGAGGTCCGTGCCAAACATGAGTAAGGTCGGTTACTAGTACATTTCCTCGAGTAGTGAAAGCCCTTGATACAAACAAGAGTATGTACCACGGTATGGTTGACGTCAATCGCTATCTATCCTTAGCCACAGATAAGAATTTGGACCGTCCAGACGGGACGATTGGTCGAATGGGTTGGATTAAGCCTAGGAAGGCCGAATGAAACGACCTAAGAAGGTCGAGTAATTAAAACCGACAACTGTCTCGTATAAACTATTCCCTAACCTCGTTCAAGTTTCACTCGGGGTAACACGTAAGTGTATCATCCCCAGCGGAGTCGCCAAACTGTAGACATGGGCCACCCGCGCCGCGTGCACCCGCGTGTTTGTGAATGTTTTAAGGCGGCGGTACTTCTCCCACGGAACCTTGGATAGCCAAAGCACGTCATTGGCCGTTACCAATTTGTGAGGCATTGAAACTGGTGAAAGGTTGAATAAGCTTGCATTTGTGGAGTCGCCACCAATTTTTATGGGAAATTGTAACCGTTCGAATACCTCGTGCCATGTCAAGACACAAAGTAATGACATGAACACTAAGAACTCGTTACCCTTAACATTCTATGTCTAGAATGACTCTCGTGGATGCCAATAAACACGGATGTTCACAGAGATCTAGAGTAAGGGATGAGGGTACGTATTAGGAAGCTCTTTAATCGAACACCTAATCCCGTCCGCCTCGATAGCGGCCTCTAGTAATGATTAGGGAAATCGTTCATATTTGATATGTTGTCGATTATATGCATGCAATGCGACAAACACAGATTAATACTAGCATGTGAATTAAACTATGTCGGTTAACATGTAATTCAGCAATTAATAATGTCGAAGTTGGAATTTATATTAATTACATGTAAAAAAGCAAGTAAATAAACCATACATAAACAATATGATAAATAAACAACAATAATCGAAATTACAAATGAATTACAAAGGTTGAATTGATTTACGTCAAATGTACACTTAAGACGGAATTTTGAAGATAAAAGAGAGAGGAAAATAAAAGGTAGAAATTAAAGTAACAAAATAAGTCAGATTAAGGGTGATATTACGATTATTAGTTAATTAATCACGTGATTAAAGCTATATCAAAGCGAGAACAAAAGTTCAGGGACAGAAATCATGTCAGAACAGGCGCAACATCTGCAGCGTCCCTTGGAAGAGGCGTAGCTATTCCTTCGTCTGTTCTTGAGTTGAGTTCTGGCTGTGAAGTCAGAACCGCTATTTGTTAATGTTCGTTGGTATATTTACGATTAATTATTGATGTTTAGACTCAAGTTGAAGTGGTTTAGCATATTAATTACATCTGGAACCGTCATAAGAGCGATGAAAAACGGATTAAAATGAGTTAGAACGAATTAGATTTATTTACGATGTTGGAAAAAATACAAAAGGAACAAACTTGAAAATCGAGTAGAACTTGATAAACTGGAATTAAACAAAGAAACATGTACCAAAGACGAATCCCAGAAATTTGATATGAACAAATCGCGTTCCGAACATCCGGGTTTGATTTAATGACGAAAACCCACAAATATTGAATTATAAGGGATTTAAGTCGAGAATAAAACGTTATAATTAAAAGGAATTATTAAATATGATTTATGTACTAAAGAAAAGAAGAAAGTAGGAAAATAAAACAAAAGGGGCGAAACAGAGGAAACTCGAGGAAGAAGAAGAAGAGCAGGAGCAGCGGCAGCCTCTGGAAGAGGCGCAGCTGCTGCTGCGTTTCTTCTCGACGTCTGGTTACTGCTATTTCGTAAAAACAGTTTGTAATAAAGGATTTTAAAATCGGTTTTAAATATACTTTTGACGTAAATCTTACAATAATGAGTATAAAAAATAAAATACAATAAAAAAGATGGGATTTACACCCTCAGACTTACATGTTTGACGAAACGAGATTGACTAACTTAACATTAGTGATTGCTCGACTCGAATGTATTTAGAAAGTGCCCTCGTTGGAGGATTTTAGATTACTTGATTGATGTGTAGTGGTCAAATTGGTCGGTCATGCAACATGACTGGTACTCAGAAAGATCTGAGCTTACGTGGTCGATTGATGTGACTTCTAATTGCGCACTTTTAGTCCCCTAATTGAACCTATTTTGCATACTATTATAACATTTCATAGCCATTATATCTGTCAAATCCTTTCTACTTTGCTTTCCTATTGCATTTTATATGACTTGTAGGAGAGAGGACAATGAGGCGGAATTCCCGTCTCCCGTGCACATTTGGAAGATTGATGACGACCTTAGATGGACCAGTATGAAGAGGTGGGAACGAAGACAAAGCAAGAATAAGGAGTATGCAAAGACTAAAGGCCGTGAAGTAAGGATCATACCGTGCAACAATCCGAGCGGCTTAGGCACAAAACGAGGGGATCCTCCTCTCATGATCCGAGCGTCCTGTGCAGAAGACGAGCGGATCCTCCCCTCACAATCCGAGCGTCTCCTCTCCTGGTCTGAGTGGATCGTGGCAGCACTAGCGTGATATGTTCATCTCCTCGCAAGACTTGTATTTCCCCACTTTAAAACTTAGCATTGTTATTTACTAATCTATCCTTACTTAACCTAATGATGTACTACTATATATACCCCATTTGTAATAATCAAAAGGAGAGTACAATTAGACACCAAGAGGTATTCTTAGATTAGATCAAGTTTCCTTAGATTAAATCAATCTCTCTTAAATTAGATTAGGAGTAGATTAGAATAGATTAATCTCAATCATTCCACATTAATCTTTCCTCAATCATTGTTCAAGTTTATTATTATTGGGTAATTGAAGACTATTGGGTTATTATTGGAGAATTGATAACTCTTCATCAATCAATCAAGTTTTCTTCTATAATCCTTTGCTTTATTATTCAGATCATCTTAAGTTTGGTATAATATCTTTACTCTTTACTTTTTATTGTTTATTTCCTCTTCCTCTTATCATGTTTATACTTGTTGTGATGATTGACACCATTAATGACATGTTTTCCATAATAACGAGCGAGTAGTTACTTAGGTAGGATTAATGGGGAATTATGGGAAACAAACATGGGGAATAATTCATGCTTAATCTAATATGTTTTCATAATTTATTTGCTTGCTTGTTGTGATTTCAACTTATGCACATGTTATGTTTGATGAAATGCGAGCCTATGAATCCTTACATTTTTTACAATCACCTATTTTTTCAATGACACTTGTAAGCTTATACACAACTCGAGTCTCATTAGACCATGCATATAGTTGAATAGGAAGGACTAAGTCGACTTGTAGGTGTTGTACAATCTAATCGATTTGGCTCCGGGACCCAAACCTTCTTAGGGATTGTAAGCTTATACACCAACTCGATCCCATCACAACAATAAATGCTTGCATCTAATTGAGAACATATTTGTATGATCACCACCATGAATTCCCTATGAACCCATGACTTCCTAGTGCTTTTAATCAATTGCTTACATCTCTTGATTTATTGCTTGCTTTACTTTATTGCTTCCATTAGTTTAGACTCATCAACTACAAACCCCAACAATTGTGACACTAGCATAAATTGAGATAGATAGACTTAGAACCCAAAGCACACCGTCCCATGGATCGACCTCGACTTAACCACTAACTAGTTGTTTGTTGAGAATTTAAATGTGTTTGATTGAGAGCCCCAACGTGTTTGATTGAGAGCCCCAACGACCTGGACGCCGTTGCCGGGGACGGTGTTATGTGATTAAGTTCTTACTTGTTTGTCTATTTTAATTGTGCTTTAACCTTGAGGAACTTGTTCCTCAAGGTTCGTTCTTACCATTTTATTGTAGTTTCCATGCTTGTAGTTGTTTCCTTGTCCTAGCTATGATGGCTCAAGACTTGACATATGGAATATGTGGTGGATCTTTTGAGTATGACTATGGGTATGGGGAGTTTGAGGAGCAAGTCAACACAAACCTACCTTACAACTCATACAATGAAAATCCTAACTACTACCCCAATTTTTCCCACCAAAATCACCATATCCAATATCCACAACAACCACCCTCCCAATACCCACTTTACAACCAATTCCAAATGCCACAATATGACCATTTTCACACCCATCCACAACAAGAAGATGAGCCCATTCAAAATGTGATTCTCTAAATGATGGGAGATCAACAAAACTTCTTCAAACAAGTGCTAGAGGAGAGCCAAAGTAAAGACAATGTTCTTCAAAATATTATTACCCATGGTGAGGAGTTGGTAAATCAAATTGCCCAAATTAAGGAAACCCAAGTAGCCACTCCACACCAATCCTTTAACATTGTCCATGAATGCGAGTTTGAAGGGGTAACCTTTGATAAAGAAGATGAGTGGGAAGAGCCAATCCCTTTGAGCTCTTGTGAGTATGAAAGTGTTGTGTTCAATGAAGAAGACACGAGGTTGAGTAAGTCAAGTACTCTTAGCCTTTGTAAGTATGAAGGTGTGTCCTTTAATGTGAATATTGAGATTATGGAGAAAGAGTTATTGAAGAAAATTGAAGCCCCCAGCTATGATTCTTATGAAGATAGCCATGATGACAAAATCGTGAAAGAATCTTATGTGTTTTACAAGGACTTTTGGAATAAGGAAGAAGAAACTTGTGAGATCACTTTACTTGAGGAGCCTATCCTTGAGAAATTTGAGATACCCTACCATGAAGAGAATGAATGTCTCCTTCCTAGTGACCATGAAGACAATTTCGCACCCACCATGGAACCTATGATTGTTGGAGATGATATGACCTTCTCCAAAAAGTCAAAACATCATATAAAGGGTACTTGGTGGAAAAGCTCAAGAACAAACTTGCGAATGAACTTACTTGTGGAAATTTGGCACCCACAATTTCAACTCCAAAGGTACCCCGTCATCAATGCCATGAGAATTCTCCTTCTACTCTTGAAGGATTGAATAATCTAAGCGCTATCATCATCACCAAAATTGAAGAAGAAGTTGGTGAGTGGAAGCCTCCGGATAAAAATGAGCCATACTTCATTCTTCATAATGACAAGAATCGTGGGCTTACTAATTTCAAGCATTGCAACCAATCAAGTGCCAAGAGAAAGGTGAAAAAGAGAATGAATGATAAGTTTCCTTGGACAAGCTTTATTTTGAATTTGAGCAAACCATATTTATGCTTATTTGGGGCTTGTTCACAAGCTTTTGATCTTCTTCTAAGAGCCTTGAGCTCTATGGACAAGGAATCTCGACGATTTGAACTAGTTTGGTGGAGTCCTATCTGAAACCACTATTTGTAAAATGTTCCATCCCATAACCTTGGCATTGTATAATATTGTATATAATTTCGCATTTCTTACATTTCCTTACATGAGAGTAGTGAGAGAGGGTTTCTTACCCATTTATTGAGCATACTTTCAGAAAAAGATAAGAAGGAATCACAAAAGGGTGCAAGGGAAACAAATTCAAAAGAAAGGAACAAGGGATTGAGAAAGACGGCACGAGACGCTCGTCCCGAGGGCAAGAAGCTCGTCCTGAGCCTCGCTAAGAGCATAATTTGGCACTGACCTAAAATTCGCTCGGATTTCTCAGGAGACGCTCGTCTCAGAAGGAAGACGCTCGTCTCTTCTATAGGACGCTCGTCTTGAGCATAGACTTGGAAACGAAATATGCACTGGATAAGAATCCGCTCAGATTCACAGGAATATGCTCGACCCAGGAAAGACGCTCGTCTCTTCCTCGATACGCTCGTCCACAGCCAGTCTCAAAACTTCCAGGATCCCTGACTAAGAATCTGCGCGTCCTGTCATCAAGACGCTCGGATTTCTCCACGAAGAGGCTCGTCTCCAACACGGGACGCTCGGATCCGCTCTAATTTCTGCTGAAAACTCGTGGAATCCGCCCGAGCCCGGCCCTTATCCGCCCGACTTCCACCCATTTTCCTTTATAAACACCCCCACCATCCCTCATTTCCCTTATCTTATCTACTCAAAATCTCACATCATCATCTCTCAAAAATCCCCATCACAAAAATCAACCATCAAAACCCTAACTTCTCTATCGAAAATGACGAACCTAAAGGGAAAAGACAAGAAATCATTCGAGGCCGCACCTAAGAAGCGCAAGGGTACTTCTTCATCCACTCCGAGGGAGACAAGGGGCCATCGCAATGTGATGATACGAGGTGTGGAACAACTCGAATTTTTCCCCGAGGTAATCTTCACTTGCAATGAACACCACCAAAAATTCGTTCATCTGCTAGGTAAGCATTACAAACCCACTCAGTTCATTGATACCGCTGTTTTAGAGCTCCTATGTATAAGGTATCAAACTGAAATGTTCTTCGATGGTTTGGGTCTCGGGAAGCTATTCTATGCCCATGAGGAGACCTACCTTAGCCTTACCCTTGAGTTTCTATGTAGTCTCCGCATTGTCACAATTACTCGGAGAACTGTTTGTTTGGAGTTCCGACTATGCAATCAAGACCATAGGTTAACCCTTGACCAATTTGCAAATGTCTTTGGTCTTGATGTGCCAAGCGAAAACACTGACAAGCCCTCCGACTTCAATGTTAACCACATTTGGAGAGCCATCTCCGGGAGGGACCTCTTTCACTTGAAACAATGCTATACCTTAGCGATTCAACATCTGGTGATTCAGATCACCGAGTGCTTCATAGTCGACACTATCAATGGGAGATTTGAACAAGATAGGTGCACTCTCCTTGACTTGACCTTCTTATAGTCTTATTTGAATGTTCAAGGGACAAGGCCTTACAATTTTAACACGCCCCTTGAGATCCTTACAAGGTTCTTTGATTATGCTCAAGGGAACTCTAACATTAAGACCTTTGTGATGGGAGGCCTAGTCACAATGTTGGCCAATGACCTTTGCCCCGGGTTTAACCTTCACGGGGCCTATGAGAAGCTCGAAGGGAGCACTTTGATTGATGAGGATGCCATCTTCAATCACCACCGGTGGTGCACCTACACTCAAACCGGAAGTGTGGAGTGGTTTACAAAGGGATGTTATTCAATTGTCCTCACGGGGTGGAATGTACCACCTACCGAGCCACGGTTGAGTCGGTACTCGCCTACACCGAGTTACCTCCTTTATATTTAGATTCACCTCAATCCACCACAACGAGACAAAGCGCCTCCTCAACCCCGTCAACCTCGTGGGATGCTGGCACAGGATAATGCACCACCGTCATATGTACCCATTCCACCTTACCCCATTCAGCATGTACCGTTCACTCCCCAAGTTCCCAATGCTCCGGACATGAATAACTTGATGAAGCTTATGCAACGGGTCGATCTTGGAGTGCACGATGGGAGGGTTGATAACTATTTGGCCCTTTATCCTCAATACTACCAAATGGCTCAACAAGGGTATATCGACCCTAGAGGCCCTCGCCCATCTTGGGCTCAACCGCACCTTTTGTTCCCTAATCAAGGGAACCAAGATGGGAACTTTGGCGGTCAAGGTGGAGGGTTCTACGGCCAAGGAGGAGGGTATGACCAATGAGGTTCTAGCGGGTATAGATACCGCGATGATGATGATGATGACGAGTGAGATGGCAAGAGGTGTCTACCACACCACCTCTAATTGTAAGATATTTTTTCTCTTCCTCTCTCTCATGTATAGTTGTATTGCATTTTCAATTATCTTGCATTTGTATTATATCATTCACATTAGTTAGTTCTATAGTATAGTTCACATTAGTTAGTTCACATAGTATAATTGGCATTGTAATATATTTCACATGATTCATATAGTTAGTTGCATATAGACTAAAATTCATGCATAATCACTAATGACCAAACCTATTCATTTCTACACTAGAAATAGTGTTTAAATCGGTTTGGGGAGGTTTGATCATAGGTGACTTAAACATTAATCATGCATCATTTAGTGTAGTTTAGATTGCATCCATTTGTTATATATGTCATATAGAATTGCATTTAGTTAGAGCATGCATTCATTCATATCATATCATTGCATTTGTACTTCAATTTCCATAAAAATCAAAAATCAAAAAACATGTATTTCTTTTTTATTCCTACTCCTAAATGTACATTGAGGACAATTTCCAAAATAAAGTGGGGGGATGAGAATTTATATTCCAAAATACATAAAAATTGAAAAATTTCGAAAAATCCCAAAAATATGTTCTTTAATTTCATTAAAACAAAAGTCATAAAAATTTGAAAATTTCAAAAACCAAAAACATGTTCTTTAATTTAGTAGTGTAGAATTGTATATACTTGTGTTTTTGTTCTCTTCTCACATAGATACGGCACTTCATTTGAGCCATTGTCAAGGGAATGTGAAGATCGCTTGGTATGATCACTCTAATCCCTATTTCCCTTCCCTTTCTTTTCATTACTCATATGAGGACGATGGGCTTACATGTCAAGGAGGATGTGGTGTATTTTGTTGTTGCGGTTTGTGTACCTATGTGTTGTTAGGAGTTGCATTTAGTTTATATGGCATAATAGTTGATAGAAGCATATGCATTAGAGTTGTATATATGTTAATTGCATCATGGCATGTAGTTGCATGGTTAGAAATGTTTGTGAAAATGCCTATTTCGGAAGCTTGACAAGTGTATATAAGGCCCTTGTAGATAATTTTTCTCCTTGAGACTTTGTTTGCTATAATACCCTCAAGACACCCTAGGATGTGTCATACTAGTATCTTTTGACCCATGGACTAAGGCCTAGTCAAGAGTACCTTGTGGTGTGATAACTCCTTGGCTACCGTTTATTCCAAGGTGACCCTTGATGCCATGCAACCGTCCTTACACTTCTTCTATCATATTTTGTCAACAAAAAGGGAATGGGCACAAAAATCTCCAAATTGAGTTCAAGTACCAAAATGAAAAATTAAAAAGTTTGCAAATTGTATCAATGAAAAGAGGAGCAAAAATAGACTCTTATGCTTTAATAGAAGTACCCTTGTTACAAAAATGGGTGACTTCAAAAAATGTTCAAAAATGAAAAGATTGAAAAAAATTTGCCAAGTATAAAAAATGTCACACATCAAAGAAATGGCAAAGAAAATTTTTCTCAAATGTCAAATGCCACAACAATTTGGGGGAAAAAAAACAAAACAAAAGCAAACTACCATTGTGAAACTCAAACATATTGATCCCTTTTATCCATTTATGATATCTTCTTTGTTGCATGGTGGAGAGGGGACGACCCTTCTTCTTGTCTAGGCAAGAGGGGGAATTCCGCGATCCTACAGTGTTTCTAACACCATAAGGAGTATACTCTTGATGAAAGCATTTAGCGATTGAGGACAAAAGTACCCTAGTTTAACACAACTTGGAGGTGATTTTTTGGAATCCTTTTAGACTTAGTAGCTTGGAGAAACAATATCTATGATGAAGTGTGTACCCTTAAATTGCTTCTCTTGTAGATGATTTACGCCACTTAGATGAGGAAAGTGGCTATTCTTTTGTAGATGCATCCATTACTTGTTTTGTGTGCTTAATGCTTGGATGTATCACCATTTTGGCAAGCCCCACCTTGCCTTGCAAGAAGGCATCTTACCTCATATATGTCTTGTTGTGAGTCGAAGGGGCGGAGTGAGACCCGCTAATTGTCTCACATCGGTTATATTATTATTATTATTATTATTAGAATAGTTTAAATAAAGGTCTAGTTCTAGTCACCTCTTTACTCGGGACGAGTAAAGGTTCGGTTTGGGGATGTTTGATGTGACTCCTAATTGCGCACTTTTAGTCCCCTAATTGAACCTATTTTGCATACTATTATAACATTTCATAGCCATTATATCCGTCAAATCCTTTCTACTTTGCTTTCCTAGTGCATTTTGTATGACTTGTAGGAGAGAGGACAATGAGGCGGAATTCCCGTCTCCCGTACATATTTGGAAGATTGATGACGACCTTAGATGGACTAGTATGAAGAGGTGGCAAGAACGACGACAAAGCAAGAATAAGGAGTATGCAAAGACTAAAGGTCGTGAAGCAAGGATCATACTGTGCAACAATCCGAGTGGCTTATGCACAAAACGAACGGATCCTCCTCTCATGATCCGAGCGTCCCGTGCAGAGGACGAGCGGATCCTCCCCTCACAATCCGAGCGTCTCCTCTCCTGGCTCGAGCGGATCGTGGCAGCACTAGCGTGATATGCTCATCTCCTCGCAAGACTTGTATTTCCCCACTTTAAAACTTAGCATTGTTATTTACTAATCTATCCTTACTTAACCTAGTGCTGTACTACTATATATACCCCATTTGTAATAATCAAAAGGAGAGTCCAATTAGACACCAAGAGGTATTCTTAGATTAGATCAAGTTTCCTTAGATTAAATCAATCTCTCTTAAATTAGATTAGGAGTAGATTAGAATAGATTAATATCAATCACTCCACATTAATCTTTCCTCAATCATTGTTCAAGTTTATTATTATTGGGTAATTGAAGACTATTGGGTTATTATTGGAGAATTGACAACTCTTCATCAATCAATCAAGTTTTCTTCTATTATCCTTTGCTTTATTATTTGGATCATCTTAAGTTTGGTATAATCTCTTTACTCTTTACTTTTTATTGTTTATTTCCTCTTCCACTTATCATGTTTATACTTGTTGTGATGATTGACGCCATTAATGACATGTTTTCCATAATAATGAGTGAGTAGTTGCTTAGCTAGGATTAATGGGAAATTAGGGGAAACAAACATGGGGAATGATTCATGCTTAATCTAATATGTTTTCATAATTTATTTGCTTGCTTGTTGTGATTTCAACTTATGCACATGTTATGTTTGATGAAATGCGAGCCTATGAATCCTTGCATTTTTTACCCATCACCTATTTTTTCAATGAGACTTGTAAGCTTATACACCAACTCGAGTCTCATTAGACCATGCATATAGTTGAATAGGAAGGACTAAGTCGACTTATAAGTGTTGTACAATCAAATCGATTCGGCTCCGGGACCCAAACCTTCTTAGAGATTGAAAGCTTATACACCAACTTGATCCCATCACAACAATAAATGCTTGCATCTAATTGAGAACATATTTGTATGATCACCACCATGAATCCCCTATGAACCCATGACATACTAGTGTTTTAAATCAATTGCTTACATCTCTTGATTTATTGCTTGCTTTAATTTATTGCTTCCATTAGTTTAGACTCACCAACTATAAACCCCAACAATTGTGACACTAGCATAAATTGAGATAGATAGACTTAGAACCCAAAGCACACCGTTCCATGGATCGACCTCGACTTAATCACTAACTAGTTGTTTGTTGAGAATATAAATGTGTTTGATTGAGAGCCCCAATGACACTATTTATCATTGATTGATCAAGCACGTAGGCGTCGAATGCTTAGAGCAAGGTCTAGAATGCAAAAGGAGAAGAGAAGGGCGGACACTCGCGTGAAAAATATGGAGACCAGGGTCTCTATTTATACTAAAAAAATGTGAAGAGTTTTGGAATGACAAAAACTTTGGAAAGAAATCACAGAAATATTCCGTAAACAGCAAAAACAGGTTGAAGAAGAGGCGCAACAGCTGCTGCGATCCTTCTAAGAGGCGCAACACCTGCTGCGTCATTTCCCCAGAGGTTTCCTCCTGCGGAAGAAAGATTTCCGAGTTTCTATTATGGAATTGCGGTAGATCTCTACTTCCTTATTCCCTAAAATATGATATATGAGATATATTTTGCCAAAAGATATAAATTTTATTTTAGGAATAAATATCTAGAACATTCTAGAACATTCCGACTCGGCATTTTAAACGGTTTCTTAGACAATGAAGCGGTTTTTTGACCCGGACTCCAAATGAACTCTAATTACTGTCAAAACGACCGTATCGGCGCGTAGATGAAGACCAAGGAGTAGACACAAGTGTTTAAGCTATAATTTGATGATAAACTTATGGACTGCCATAAATCATTCCGCGTACCAAAGATGCGGCCCAATCATCACTGGGTGGTTGGCGAAAGGTGCAGAAATGAGGTATATACAACAATTTACATTAATCTTTAAATAATTGTTCTTGTAATTTACACCTTCAATAGTTTACATCTTTGGATCTCTTGGGTATGTATTTGAAGATAAGTGATAAGTCTCCATCTTTATACAAGGATCCTCTTTTATTTATGTTCATCTTTACTTTTCAAGTTGGTACATTTCTTATCTCTCCTTAATCATTTGTTATTACTTGCTTAATATCATCCTGCTTAGTTTAGTCTCTTTGTTTTTTTATTATTATTAGCATAATTCTTATGATGATTAGTGAGTAGGAACCTTGTTGGGGTTAATGGGGGAGTAGGGGATGATTAAAGGGTAGAATCCATGCTTGTTGAGTCTATATTATTGATTGAATGTTGTGGTTTCAACTAGTGCACATGTTATGTTTGATGAAATGCTTGATTGACAACCTAGAATGATTCTCTCTCTATTCAACTTCTCCTATAAGATCGAGAGCCATAGGAGAAGTTAGACCATGCATGATGTTTCTAGGGAGACCGGGTGTACGCGAGAGCTAACCCGACTCAACCTAGGTGGAACCGTAAAATCGAGAGCCTCGATTCTAACCTGACTATAACTTTAATTGATTTTGGACTCATATCACTACAAGGAAAACGCGGATTAGTGATGGGAAAACTGACCGAAAAAACGAGTCGTTAGAAAACACCGGAAACTGACGGTATTTTGACGGTTAATCCGTCAGTAACAGGTACTGACGGAAAATCCGTCAGATACTTTTGGCGCGTTGACAAAGTCAATGGCGCTAAATAGTATGTGACGGAAATTCTGCTAGTAAATCCATATGGCTAACAGATGTTTCGTCCGGTCAGATGCTTCTTTTATCCCAAAACCGCACAATCTCCTCGACACTTTAACAATTTTCCCCCAAATCAATTAAAATCCTATAACCCTAACCTCCTAAAACCCGACACCACCACCACCCTCCTCCACTTCCGGTGCCACCACCACCACCACCAACACCACCACGCCGTCGCCGTCACTATTAGGTAATTAATGGACTTCTTCCCTTCCTCTCTTCTCTCTCCTTTCCCTTTTCCTTTTCCTTTTCTTATTTTCATTTTTTTTTTGCTTCCACAGCCACCGTGCCGCCGCCACCGTGCCGTCGCCTGCTGCCTTCTCCTTCTTTCTCATTCTTCCTTTTAAATTATTTGTGAAGTTAATTAGGTATTGTTTAATCTCCTTTTAATTATTTTTTGTTTAATTAGCTTAATTGATTTAGGATAGTAGTTATTGTTGTAATTGTTGTTGAATTATTGTTGGTGTTGATGCATGTTGACTTAGGATAGAAGCCCATTTTGTTGAAATGTATGTTGTGTTGTGAAAATTTTGTGAGGTGTTAATAATATTGTTAAAAATTGGAATTATTTTTAATTAAATTAGCTATGTAATTTTATTGTTAAAAATTGGAATTATTGTTAATAATATTGTTAAAAATTGGAATTATTGTTAATTAGATTATTGTTAAATTAGATTATTGTTAAATTTTGTGAAATGTTAATGTTTTTAAAATGATAATTAGACTTAATGTTAATTAGACTAGATATGTAAACTGAAAAATCAGTCATGTAAGTTTTTGTTAGCTTGAAAAAGTAGTCATTGTTGTATGTTTTGTTTTTAATATTGTTAAAATTATTATTCATATTGACCTAGTACCCGTTCAAAAATTACTCACTAGGAGTAATTTTTGAATAGTCCCCGTTTTGGGACTGTCTTTGTACGTTTCAAGTCACTTAGGTAGTAAACATGTACTTGTGATTTGTTAATGATGAAAGAGTTTGGTGAAAATTCCTTTAATGTCCTCTGAATGCATATGTGGAGTAATTATTTATTCTACATTTTGTATTTGGAGAACGAAAGGGAATTGTTGCCGAATTTTTTCCTCATTAATAAATCATAAGTACATGTTTGCTAGTGACTTGAAAGATACATTGATGGGTTTAGGTTGGAGTGATAAGGACCCAATTCAAGGAAATAAAGATTCTTTGTAAACAATCGTCATTTATATTGGTTATAATGTTTAATTATTGTGTATATTCTTGATTGTGATTGTTGTTAAGTTATTGTCTTTTTTAATGACATATATATATATAGACTTTTTATGTTATTGTCTTTTTTAATTATTGTGTGTGTATATATATATATATATATATATATATATATATATATATATATATATATATATATATATATATATATATATAAAATGTAGAAACATAATAACATGAAAAGATTAGAATGGCAGTGGATGTATGAAAGATAAGACGAAAAAAAGAAACCCAAGAAAGCATTTGCAGAGGGGGTGAAAGAGTTTTTTAAATTCGCGGAAGAAAGTAGTGAGTATAAGAATTTAGGTGAAATGAGGTGTCCCTGTAAGAAATGCAAAAACCTAGGTTTTAAAAGGAAACGTGATGTTAAAGTTCATCTTTGGTCGAATGGTTTCGCTGATAATTACTATGTATGGACATATCACGGTGAGAAACTACCTAGTAAAGCAAGTACAAATGCTAGTGAGAATCCTTACCGTGAGTTCGTGGAGAATGCATTGCGTGATACTGTTGACCAAATTTTGGAGGATCGACTCAATCCCGATGACCTTAACGATGAAGAAGTGCGTTATGAAACCCCAAACCCTCAAGTTTGTTCCTTCTTTAAAATGTTAGAGCAAGCCAAACAACTAGTGTATGAGGGAAGTAATATGAATTTTTTGGAAGCGGTTGCTAGGTTGTTAGCACTCAAATGTGAGAATAACATATCTCTTAGATGCGCTAATGGTTTTGTGTCGTTCGTTGGTGACCTAACTCCAAAGGAAAATCAAATGGCACGCAATTTTTATGAGATTAAGAAAGTTCTCAAGGGACTCCAACTACCCCATTAGAAGATTGATGCACGTCTTAATGGATGCATGCTTTTCTAGGAAGAAAATGCTAATCTTGAGGAATGTACAAAGTGTCGTGCATCTCAGTATAAAGGTGAAAAGAATTCAAGGGGGAGGCGAATTCCTTGTAAACCATAAACTTATTTCCCGCTTGCGCCAAGGTTACAACGACTATATGCAACCAACCACATAGCAGGTGAGATGAGTTGGCACTACAAAAAAACCCGAATAAGAGAAAGGGGTACAATGGCACATCCAAGTGATGGAGAAGCGTGGAAACATTTCAATAGAGAGCATCCGGATTTTGCAAGTGAGCCCCGGAATGTTCGGCTAGGTTTGTGTACGGATGGATTTCAACCTTTTGGGCAATTCGGGACGAAATACTCCTATTGACCCGTAATTGTGACTCCGTACAACTTACCTCCTTGCTTATGCATGAAGAGACAATTTCCGTTCTATCTATGCTCGTCCCCGGTCCTAAGAACCCCAAGTCAAATTTATATGTCTACCTCCAACCGTTGATCAAAGAGTTGAAACAACCGGATGATGGACACAGGTTTGGAGGTGGTAGTTTTATTTCTCCTATAGGTTAGAGCCTTTAGTTAGGTTAGTATTATCGTCTATTAGGGACTATGAAAAAACATTGGTGATTTGTGTTTAATTAGTAAGACAATGTACGAATTTGACCGACTTTTTATGTAAAAAAATTGCATTCAATTCTCTTTTGTTGCCTCTCTTGATTCCCGCAATTGCGGTCGACGTGATAATGGATTCCCGCTTGGCGGTTGACGATTGTATATGTATTTTGCAGGTTTTGGTTGTATTTGAAACGATGCAAATACGCATCGTGGCTGGGCAGCAAGCTGCTGTTTCCAGCCCTGTTTTTAAAAATCCTGACGGAAATTCCGTCAGGAAAATCAAGCCTTCTTTGACTTTCCTGACGAAATTTCCGTCAGAGGCCTATTATTTGGTATTCTAGTTTAGTGCCACGTGTCACCTCCTGACAAAAAATCCGTCAGGAAAATCAAAGAAGGTTTGACTTTCCCGACGGAATTTCTGTCAGAGGCCTATTTTTCAGTTTTCCAAATCAACCGCCAATTATGCCACGTGTCATCGTCCTGACGGAATATCCGTCCGTAATACACTATACTGACGGAAATTCCGTCAGTTCCCTGCCGTGACTGGACGACGGTAATTCTGTCAGTGATCCGTCAGTAATAGCTGTGGACATGGGCCACAAGCCGGTCTGCGGGCGAGAGCCGCCTATCGGTCCGTAGTCATGGGCCACCTGCACGCCAAGCCAATATGTGGACATGCAGCGGTCTTTTAAAAGCCACGCTCGGCGACGTCTCGGCAAAGGTCTCGAAACGATGCAGAGATGTTCAGAGTCGCCACCAAGCATTTGTGGGATGCTTGGAACCCGTTCGAATCCTTTTTATACCTAGGTCAATCAAGGCAAAAAGCGGTGTTTAACATAGGTACTAAAGATAAGGACTCGTCCCCCTTTTAGCATTCTATGCCTAAAATGACTCTCGTACGCCCTCGATAAGGCCATCCACTATCCAAAGGTTCTGAGTAAGGGGTGAGGGTAAGTATTGGGAAGCCCTTTATTCGGACACCCAATCCTGCCCGCGTTAGCGGCTTCTACTGATCGATCGTGGTTGTTTAAGTGCAAAAGTTGATAAAACGGTTTAAATGCATGAATGTGCATCCAAAAGTCTTAACCTAACATGTGAAAGTTTTCTAAGTCGGTTTGTTTATCCACATAGCATGAAATTGATGTCAAAGTTGGATTTAGATTGATTTGCATGTGAAAACGGAAATTAAACATCCATTTACCAAATTTGGGTTATGATGCTTAACACGATCCATTTATTTGAAAAAGTGTATTGATAGGGCAGTCGTATACCTATCAAAAATAACTAACTAAACTAACTATATAGCTAGGAAAGTCAGGTCGATCTCCTCAGGGAGGCAAGATATCTGTAAAGGATCCGTCTATTTGGTCACAAAATGGGGGGGGGGGGGGGTTATAATTGATTTTCTAAACTAAAAGGCTTTAAAGGAAGAGAAATAAAGAAGAACAATAAAGGCAGAAAATAGGAATAAGGTGATCAATAAAGAAGGGACATGTCAGAACTTCGGTTCACTACGGTAGTCTAGTGACTCAACTGCAAATAGTCTAGATAAATTACTGTGAGACGGATATGGAAAGGTCCTTCCGGTCCACTTTCAATCCTAGATTTCCACTAACTTAACTTTCGTCCTTGTCAGGGTAGTCTACTGTTCATAGCAGGTCTATATAGTCCAATCTTCCGATCCAGGATTAAATTTAACCAGATTAAAAGGTGACTCAGAAGCGTGCACTCAACTAAGTCGGTAAATACAGTTATATTGCCATGGGGACAGAGTCTCACAAATAATTCATCTAACCTACTCACTACATCGTCACATTTCTACCGTAGATCCCCTAATCCCAACATGAAACAAATTAGCTACTCATGCTATTAATATTGTCAAAACTAATAACAATGAAATAACTAACATTAAACATAATGAAATAATAATGAAATTGCATAAATAAGGATTAGGGCAGGAATTAAAAAGGAACAAAACAAGTAATTAAAGTAAATAAATGAAGAATAAAGATTAAAAGAGAGTAGAGATTACAATCGCAAGAATCCGGCGTAAAGAACAACTAAATCCGAGCGAGAAAATCCGAAAGCAAAAGTTACAGGAGAGGAAAAAGCAACGCCATGTTTTTGCAGTGAAAGATGAATAAATGATAATCGATTATTTAGATTCTTAGATGCCTAATGATTTAATTAATGTACGTTTTTATAGAAAAATGCTAAGTCCAATAACTAAAAACAAGTTCACGGAGTAATTAAAGCCCATGGAAGACAAAACCACTCGATCGAGCAGTCTGAAACAGCTCGATCGAGTACTTCTCCAGGCAATCTACTCGATCGAGTAGAATTAGTGCTCGATCGAGTAACCTCTATTTCCAGCACTATTTGATCGAGTAAAATACTGCTCGATCGAACATTCTCAGCCATAGAAACCACTTGATCGACCAATAAAAGGGCTCGATCGAGTGTTCTTCCTCTTAAACAACTTCATCTCGTTGCCGACTGCTTCGTAGACCGTTCCTTCACGCATCCCAATGCAAAATCTTGCTCTGAAAAATCCCGTCTCCTAAAAATGCATACAAAGTAGGACGAAAATGGTACGATTCCACTACTTTCACGTTCATATCTACAAAACGGACAAATCGAACCAAAGTAGCCAATTCGGGGCAAAATGCGATATAAACAGTACAAAAGTACATGGAATTACGTGCTAAAATAGGCTAAAAAGACTATACAAAATGCACGTATCAAATCTCCCCAAACCGAACCTTTATTCGTCCTCGAGTAAACTAAAATGCAACTAATGGAACAGAAATGAAAACTTAGAGCTAGCTTAACTTGTCTACTTGAACCATTTTAATGCAACAAAAATTAACAGTTACAGCTATGCATTCAATACGCAAATGAGTTATAAGTTGTTCAGAATATTAGCCGACCTATCGACCTTGCAAGACCAACAAAATCGGACTCTCACGTAGTCACTCTTCTCTCATGAAGCAAAGGACGAATAATATATGTGAAAGAGAGAAAGAGAAACAGTCACTCACCTAACTGCGACCTACATAGCATGCATGCAACAAAAATGAAAGACAATTCAAGTATTAATGCACACATTCCAACCAATAATGTCCGTCACAGCCGAGGGCTTACAAATGATATAGGAATAGTGAGGTTCAGGTGAGAAAAGGCAAAAAAAGTTATGGAAATGTGGAGGTAAAAGCGCCAAGCTAGTTCCTAAACAGGACCATATAAGACCGTCCGAATCTCAACTGACTGAAAAGTAAAGTACAAGTGCCCTTCATTTGACGCACAACTCACTAATCACATACACTATCTCCTCAAAAATATGGAATAAGAAAGGAGGAGTTAGACGGTCACAAACTTTCCTTTTTTAATGCCGTCTAAATTAATCAACTGATACAAATCAAATATTATTTCAAATCTTTTTCTTCATTTTTCTGACATACGTGAATCATACATTTTTTTTTCTTTTCGTTTTTGTTTTCTTATTCACGTTTTTCCTTTCCCTTTTTTTTTTCTTCTTTTCAATTCTCTTTTTTTTTTTCCTTCCTCCTTCTTTTATTTACACCAACTCCAATCAAAATGATACGGGCCAAACTGCAGACAGAAAATCATACCACAAAAGACATACTAAACTAGCTTGACTAGGCAGGCTCAGTTTGGGATGTAGCTAATAGGTCAAAAAGGCAAGTTTTGGCTTAAGTGGAGCTAAATGGGTGAAAAATATAAGAAATGGGGAAAAATTTGCAAGCACCTCCCTGCATGTGACACTGACCACAAACCCGAAATTGTGCATTTGACAAGAAATCGAATGTCATAAAAGTGCAAAAATGATAAACATGCTATGTAAGGAGTACTACTCTCAATTCCTAATGAACTGGTCATGAATGTCACCAGTTACGGGCTCTAAAACTCAGAAATTATAAGTTTCTCGCCAATTTATCAAGTCAAGTCTAAACAGTCAGCTATATTTGAACAAAAACTCGTAGACTATGCGTATGACAAAGCTAATAACTGTCAATGAAAGTGCAAGGCTAAAGTAAAAGGTCAAATTAAAGTGGAATTTCATCACGGAAATCTCCTGTTCCGACTCAACCTATATGCAAAAATAAACGTGAAATTTTTGATTTTTTTTGAAATGTTTTTAATTTTTTATGGTTTTTTTTGAATTTTAAAGAAATAAATAAATACAAATGCAAGCTGAAAAATAGAAACATGAATGCAAAACAAATGCAAAAGCAGACTCAAAAGGATGCAATACCCTCCCCAAACCAAAACGGACAATGCCCTCGTTGTCCTCCAGCATACACCAGCAGATATATACAGGGGAACGGGAATATACAACTAATAATGAATGAAAAACAATAAAATAAAAAGGAGACAAAAGAAATAAAAGAACGAGAATATACATACAAAACACGAACTTCCCCAAACCAGCCTGAAAACTGGGGAATTGAGTAGACCAGCAGCTACTCGTCAGCCTCCTCCGTCACGTCCTCCTCCTCCTCCTCACTAGCAGGGTCCGGGTACCCCTCAGCTGGGTACCGGTAAAAGGAAGGGTGTGGCCAACCCTCTGGGATCGGACGGTGTCGCCGCATGTGATACTCGTATAGAGGGAACAAAGTCAAAGCTATGTCCCTCTCCATACGAGCCTGCCTCTCTGCAATCTCAATCAACAAACCGTCACGGCGCCCTTGGTCCATGACCGAGGATGCCTCAAAGGGTTGAAGAGGTACAAAATTAGCCGGTAGGACCGGCTGTGTCTATGTCTGGTGATACCCGTCGTTGTGAGTACCAAAGATAAAATTTATAATTTCTATTAAGACTAACCTAGGCTAGTGGTAACAGGGTCGAACCACAAGGAGGCAGATGTAAATTTTAGTTGATTTAAGTTCAGTCTGAGGTAACTATTGTGGGGGTTGAATTGAATTGGTCTACAGCTAAAAGTGAACAAAGATAATAAACTAAATAAACGATTTAAACAGAAAAAAGAAGGGTACTAGGATGGTCGGTTCATTATAGCTTCGGCGGCAACAAACTAAGTCGGTCTGAATCAAACACAGGTAAGGCGGGAGATAAAGAGGTCCTCTCGGTCTACTCTTAACAAATAGCATCTTTCGATCTCGCTATTGGTCCCTAATGTCACTAATACTAACTTTCGTCCTGGAAAGCGACTAACGGTCTAAACTGTACCTATCTTTCGATCTTAGCACAGTTTAGTCGATTTAATTGATGGTCAAATAACTTTCCCTATCTTTCGATCTAATGGGTCGGTTACAAAATAGGTATCTAACTGGTCGCATGCATTCGATTGGTTAAACACAAGATTAAATTCAATTAAAACGAAAATAAAACCCTACGAGGTCGATCGATCGATCGACAATGTCGATCGATCGACCAACACGCGAGACAGTCCGTGTAAAATCTATTGCCGCCTATGCCATAAATCGCCTACATCCTAGCACTAAAGAATTAGCTACTCATGATGAAAGTGCTAACAACAATAAAACTAATAACGATTCATCGAATTCATGCTTAAAGTAAATAACTAACAATGATAATACGATAATTGGCTTTCGGGATACTAACTAGCAAATCTATACTAATGACGAAAGTAAAACAATAAACTGAAATTAGGGCAGAAGGAATACCGAGATTTCAGAGGAAAGATTAAGAACAAGAACAGAATTCCAATGCTAAAACGATGTTCCAAACCCTAATTACTCGAATAAACAAAAACTGAAAGTTGCTGTGTAAAACTTAGATAAAAACTTGGATGATAAACTGAATGTTTTATGTTACGTTATATAGCAAAAAAACGTAACATCTTATTTCCTAAACCTAGCATCATGGGCTTGCGCTTTCTCGGTCTTCTAATTCTCGTCTGGAATAGCAATCGGTCGATCGATCGATAAGGCTGGTCGATCGATCGCTCCTCAACAAACAAAGAGCTTCGAACCCGAACATTGGTCGATCGACTGAGGGAGATGGTCGATCGACTAATGGAGCTGCTACTCGACTTCTTGAAACTCGTGGACTTGTCTTTTGGTCCTTGGATTGCGCACCAAGCTCGTTCCTTAAGTGATTCCTTTACGTCATTTGCAATGCAGTTTACTCGGGGACGGATTTGGCTTGATTTCCCGTTGAATTCTTCACATTTCTGCAATAATGTACAAAATACGGAAGTAGACGGAAATAGGGAGAAATTTAGCATAAACTACAAGAATGAGCTATGAAATGCGTGTAAAATGGGATGTAAACATCATATAAATAACACGCATCAAACTTCCCCAAACCAAACCCTTGCTTGTCCCCAAGCAAGAACTAGACTCGATCTAATGACCTAATGGAACGAGTTCAATCTCAGAGCGAAATGCAAACTGTTAAGCCTAAACCAATTTAATGCACAACCAACAATCAACTAGTAACGTGAATCATGCAAACGAGTTATGAGGTCGTTAAAGACTGCTGAACCGTCAAGTGTAGAGACTTATCAAATTGGACTCTCGCGGGTCGCTCAAATCACTCAATAAGCACAGGTGATATATATGTAAGATAGAAAGAATTAATTTTGTAGTGACTCTCACCTAACTATGACCTATGAAAACATACCAGCAATAAAATATGAAAATGACCTCTACGACCGTACATACGCATTCCAACCAAACAGATGACCAATGACACATGCCGAGGTATATATGGGATATGTGAGGTATGGGTAAGAAGAGGCAAAACATTTTATGGTAAAGTGGAGGTACAGGTGATGAAGCTAGTACCAAAACGGAACCAAGTGGCAACATCCAGCTTCTTGCTCATAATCAAGCGAAACGGTGCTATAGCAAGCACAAAACTCACAATCTCCAAACTATCAAATCAATAAACTCCCCATAGGATATCAATGAAACATGGGAGCAAAAATCGCCAAAAGATAAGGATTAAATTATGCGAATTGACTTCTTCCTCGAATCTCAGTCGATCGACCATATTTGGCAGTCGATCGACTGCTTAAACAGTACAGAACCTCTTTTTTCATTTCTTTTTCGAATCATTTTTTCTTTCTTTTTCTTTTGTTTCTTTCTTTCCCTTTTCATTTTCCAAACATCATCTCAACAGAGCATATGCCCCCAAAAACGAGTAACAACCCCAAAAACACAGACTACTAGCTTGACAAGGACAAAGCTAAATGTAGGACGTAGTAATGGGACAAAAAGGTCATTTTTTGGCGATTGTGAAGCTTATGGGTAAAATAAGAAAAGGGAAACCTCTACCACATGTGTCAACAAACCACAAACCGAATGCATACAGTATTAAGTAGATCAAATTCATATTCATGCAAATTAAGGAAACATGTCTCATAAGGAGTACTACTCACATTCCTAATTAAACCGGTCATGAATGTCACCGATTATAGGCTCTAATTCTCGAAATATGATGTAGTTTGCCAAAAATCAAAGTCAAGTCTCAAGTTCAAAGAAGAATGTAGCGAAAACTCGTAGATATGCATTTACGATTCTACTAATAACATGTTGATCTAGCAAGGCTCAGGCGAAACAGGTGCAAATGTAAAATCATCATAGAAATACTACCGTTCCGACTCGACCTATATGCTAAAATAAACGTGCATTTTATGGAATTTTTTTTTGAAATTTTTCAATTTTTTTTTTGAATTTTTCTGTATATATAAGAGAAATGAAATAAACAATGCAAAACAAAATTGAACGTGAATGCAAGCAAATGATATGCGACGCAAAACCCTTCCCCAAACCAAATCGCACAATGTCCCCATTGTGCAAAATCATGTAATGAAGGAAAGAGAAATGGGAATTTGCGAGAAAATAAACAAGCAAGACACAAAGGAAAGATATGGAACTCACAAGACTTTAAGCGCGAGAAAGGAAACCTCCCCAAACCAGCGTGAGCTAGGAGGTTTCGAGTAGCTAGCAGTGCTACCAATAAGAGTGCCTGAAAGACAGAAAATACCATGCATAAGACTGAGAAAACAATTTTTGAAACGGTAAAATTGTGCACAAATGAGAAAATAGAAGAGATAAATAATTTGACGGAAAATAAAGTGGAGTAGAAAAACTCCCTTAAGTCCGCAAATCGACCAAACACAGCAGGGGAGAGGTCGTGAACAGTCAAAGTGTCTACGGTCGATCGACCTATAGGGGTAGTCGATCGACTAGATGAACAGAACGAAGCTCCTGGAAAGCGCAACTCGCCGATCGACCATGATGGTCGGTCGATCGATCCAAAATCTCTTTGTACTCCTTATTTCTTCGTTTTTGCTCAATGATTTGAGCTAACAAGCTCTAAACACCTGCAAGTGCACAATAATACGCGCCCAAAATTTCGCAAAACCCAGAAAAAAAGTCTAAAGTACTTGAAAATCCTAAGCAAACAAAATAAAAGCGAAGTTTTCGCGCACACAAAAAACAATAAAAATGTCTTAACAAAGCAAATAAAATGAAGTTTATAACGAGATCGATCAACTAATAGTTGATCAAGAAGGACCACTGGTATGGCCCACTTCGTCGGCTTTCCGGTTACTAGAGGTAGCCTCAATGGTGCTCATCTCATCATCACCGCACCCTTCTTAGCATCGACAGTCGGAGGGCTCAACGGATCAACTTTGTCAGCTCCCTAATCAAGGATTTCGTTGGGTTCAACGGAATCCAAGTCAGACCATCTCACCTTGGTTGGCTTATCTTCCACTTCCTCATCAGTCCCATAGCTTAGGCATCCAAGGCCTCCTCTTTGAATGATAGGCTTCTTTACAAATTGCACAACTTGTAGCACTTCCTTCCCAAACCAGCTCTGCATTATCTAAAACAACAGATTCTTCCTCCTTCTTGCTCCCAATCTGGGGCGGAGGGGTTAACACAGCAGTAGTGATAGGGACAGGCAATTCAGGAAGCACAAAGTACGATTTTTTTTCAGAGACCGTATTACAAGTAACAGGCCACATGGGATCCTTCTTTTTAGCAGGTGGGCAAAAATGATAGAATGTTTCCCAACTTTGAAGGTCAAAGTTCCAGAGCCTACGTCAATAACTGTACCAGCAGTGTGCAGAAACGGCCTACCTAGGATGATCGGTATATGGGCATCCTCAGGTATGTCCAGGACAACAAAATCAACAGCGAAGAAAAACTTCCCTATTTGGACGGGTATGTCCTCTAGGACTCCTATAGGCTCAACCGCAGATCGGTCAGCCATCTGAACTGTCATGTCTGTGATAGCAAACCGGGTCAACTTAAGCCTCCTAGCTAAACTCAAGGGAATGACACTTATACTGGCCCCTAGATCACACAATGCCTTCTCAATCGAGAAGGTACCTATTTTGCAAGGAACAGAAAAGCTACCCGGGTCCTCTAACTTATGGGGTGCAGTATGAGACAGATAGGAGCAAGACTCCTTGGTGAGTGCGACAGTGTGCACTGTTTCAAGTGACCGCTTTTTGGACAACAGTTGTTTCATAAATTTAGTATAAGCGGGCACTTGGTTAACTAACTCAAGGAAGGGGACTTGTACATTTAGACTACGGATAACTTTCTCAAACTTACTGAAAGATACCTGTTCCTTCGTCGGCACGAGTCTCTCCGGATATGGGGCTGTGAGGAGTACCTTAGCTCTCTCCTCCAATTCACGCGCGCCGGCGTCCTTGGACTTAGGCTGAAAGTCCGTCACCTTCTCTTTGTTGAAGCTAGACCCCTCCTCAGACCGTCTCAAATGAGAACCATTAACCGTCATTGGGTCGAACTTCGGGACCGGGACTGACCCATCAGCATTCGGGTCTTGTCCTAAAATCTTCGGGACCGTGGTACCCCGAAACAAGTGGTCTCGTAGGTTATTTGGCATTAAAGGACGAAATTCTTCAAGATCGCGATGATCTCGGTCGATCGACCACTCTCTCGGTCGATCGACGAGATGTACATCCCAAGCTCCTCAGTAACCCGTGCTTGATCGATCGACTAGGTATATCGGTCGATCGATCAAATACCCTGCGACGTCTTTTCCTTTGATTTGTTCGTTGAAGCTTTCTCTTGACTTGTTTCCGGCTCATCTTTTTCAACAACGTCCTCGACCATGGCACGACCATCAAGGGTGGACCCGCTCCTCAAAGTGATGGCATTTAGGGTCTCCTTTTGTTCCGGTTGAGTAGGTAAGTGTCCGGGAGCTCGAGTGTTACTTTTGCTAGCCAGTTGAGCAATTTGGCTCTCTAGTAACTTCATCCCGGCCTCTCTTGCTTGGGACTCCTTTAGCAACAGGTTCTTAAGCTCGAAAAAATTCAGAATTCTGCGATTGTTCTTCTTTGTGGCACATAAGGAGGTTTCTGATATTGTTGTTGCTTTTGATGAGGGGGTATATAGGGTTGTTCTTTGCGGCGGAGCTTGAGTTGGGTTAAGGACATTTTGGCTCCTCCAACTCAAGTTCGGATGGGTGTTCGGCTCATAGTAGGTGTTGGTCCGCCTATAGTGTTGAAAGGCGAAAGACAAGATTCAAAGGGACTAGGCGCGTTTTTCGAGAGACATGGCCCTCACCTCCACACCTCTCACACGAAGGGGACCGTCGACACAACATTGACTTGGTACATCCCACCTTTGGAAGCTCCTCCTAGCTCATACTTGTCAAATCTCGCGGTAAGAGCCTCAAGCGCAGCGACAGAGGAGGATTCAGCAGCTCTCCTCTGGTTCCCTCTAGAATTCCCATACTCGGCCTTGTGGGTAGCTAGATCGTCAATGATCTTCCACCCCTTGGTTGCTCCCAAATTTTCAAAGAAATCTCCCGTTGGGTCGCAGATCCAAAATGGCCCTCTGATCGTCGTACAACCCATTGTAGAAATGATTGCACAAACTCCATTTTTCGAACCCATGGTGCGGTATGGTTCGCACCAACTTCTTAAATCGGACCCATGCTTCGTGGAAATTCTCATCCGCCCCTGTTTAAAGCCCGTGATTTGAGCTCTAATAGTGATCGTCCTTGAAGCAGAGAAGTACTTCTTGTAGAACGCCAATGCCAATGTATTCCAATCGTGATCCCTTGAACGGCTCGGTCCCGGATCTCTATACCACTCCCTTGCAAAGATCGCGAAGGGAGAAGATGAACATAGTCTCCTTGATCTGGTCTTGGGTCACGCCACCGGTGGGGGGGTATGGAACAACGATGAGTCAATAAAGGTCTCCATATGCTTAGCCGCATCTTCATTTGCGCTCCCCAAACCGGTTTCTCTCAACCATAGTGATGTAGGCAGGCTTTGGTTCGAACTTCCTCGCATCACCTGGTAGCTCGAACCCCTTATATAAGTTATCGGCTGTCGGCTCAGAATAACTAGCTATACTTGCTTCCTCGGCCATGACTGGAATTTCCGGAGAAGTAACTGTCTCGGCTGAAGAAGTGGAAACGGGCGAAGATGGTGGATTATCTTCGAACAGTTCGTTCTCGTGATAGCTTGACAGAATACTCAGCTCTTCCTCTGTCGGTAGTATCCTTTGTGTTCGTCTCAACTCGCGCAAGGATCTTTCAAGCTCAGGGTTCAACGGTACTAATTCTCCACCCCGTGACTGCGCGCATAAGAAGAAAATACAAAAAGAATATAAGAAAAGTTTAAGGAACGGATGTCCCTTAAACTAAGAAAGACTAAAAATAAAAACAACTAAAATTAGGACTATTGCCTCCCCGACAACGGCGCCAAAATTTGATACCCGTCGTTGTGAGTACCAAAGATAAAATTTATAATTCCTATTAAGACTAACCTAGGCTAGTGGTAACAGGGTCGAACCACAAGGAGGCAGATGTAAATTTTAGTTGATTTAAGTTCAGTCTGAGGTAACTATTGTGGGGGTTGAATTGAATTGGTCTACAACTAAAAGTGAACAAAGATAATAAACTAAATAAACGATTTAAACAGATAAAAGAAGGGTACTAGGATGGTCGGTTCATTATAGCTTCGGCGGCAGCAAACTAAGTCGGTCTAAATCAAACACAGGTAAGGCGGGAGATAAAGAGGTCCTCTCGGTCTACTCTTAACAAATAGCATCTTTCGATCTCGCTATAGGTCCCTAATGTCACTAATACTAACTTTCGTCCTGGAACGCGACTAACGGTCTAAACTATACCTATCTTTCGATCTTAGCACAGTTTAGTCGATTTAATTGATGGTCAAATAACTTTCCCTATCTTTCGATCTAATGGGTCGGTTACAAAATAGGTATCTAACTGGTCGCATGCATTCGATTGGTTAAACACAAGATTAAATTCAATTAAAACGAAAATAAAACCCTACGAGGTCAGTCGATCGACTGACAGATCGACCAACACGCGAGACAGTCCGTGTAAAATCTATTGCCGCCTATGCCATAAATCGCCTACATCCTAGCACTAAAGAATTAGCTACTCATGATGAAAGTGCTAACAACAATAAAACTAATAACGACATCGAATTCATGCTTAAAGTAAATAACAAACAGCGATAATACGATAATTGGCTTTCGGGATACTAACTAGCAAATCTATACTAATGACGAAAGTAAAACAATAAACTGAAATTAGGGCAGAAGGAATACCGAGATTTCAGAGGAAAGATTAAGAACAAGAACAGAATTCCAATGCTAAAACGATGTTCCAAACCCTAATTACTCGAATAAACCAAAACTGAAAGTTGCTGTGTAAAACTTAGATAAAAACTTGGATGATAAACTGAATGTTTTATGTTACGTTATATAGCAAAAAAACGTAACATCTTATTTCCTAAACCTAGCATCATGGGCTTGCGCTTTCTCGGTCTTCTAATTCTCGTCTGGAATAGCAATCTGGTCGATCGACTGATAAGGCTGGTCGATCGATCGCTCCTCGAAGAAACAAAGAGCTTCGAACCCGAACATTGGTCGATCGACTGAGGGGGATGGTCGATCGACTAATGGAGCTGCTACTCGACTTCTTGAAACTCGTGGACTTGTCTTTTGGGCCTTGGATTGCGCACCAAGCTCGTTCCTTAAGTGATTCCTTTAAGTCATTTGCAATGCAGTTTACTCGGGGACGGATTTGGCTTGATTTCCCGTTGAATTCTTCACATTTCTGCAATAATGTACAAAATACGGAAGTAGACGGAAATAGGGAGAAATGTAACATAAACTACAAGAATGAGCTCTGAAATGCGTGTAAAATGGGATGTAAACATCATATAAATAACACGCATCATCTGGTCAGCAGGCGCAGGAGTAGGAGTGGGAGTAGGGATCGGGGTAGGTGTGGCCGTGGAAGTCTGGCCACCCGTGGAAGGTGCGGATCCCTCTCTGGTCTCAAGTCTACGCCACTTCTTAGTGGCGGGTAAGGTAGTAGGTGGTGGTCGGTAGGTGGTCGGGCGCCCTGTGCGATAGTAGGCAAAGGGGCTAGACGAGGGAGAGTGGTGCAAGGTAGGTCTACGGACAAGGAACCGTCTATCTTCCAGGTCCGGCAGTCAGAAGTCAGCCAGGTCTGAGAGTGCATAGACGCTAGGCTCAGGTACCTATCTCCCTCGATGTACGGTAGGTCACGTGGCAAGGCCTGGAGGAGAGAGCGGGCAAGAATGGTGGCTATGCCACCGCAGACGATAGTGCCCGTGATCTTCTCTCCTTGAGCCTGGAAGTACTGGGCGGTCAAGTAAGCGAGGTTGAGGGTAAAGGGACCCTCGCAGTCGATGTTCAGATAACCGCCTAAGATAGAGAGCTCGTTGTTGTTGATGTTGTTTGGCTCCTTTCGGCAAAAAATAGTGCTCCCCATCAGTCTAAGAAAGTAACGGGTAGGGGGAAGGTGGACCTGAACGAGCTTTCACTCGGGAAAGGTGGTATGGGCCAAGGTCCGCCAAAGCTGACGAATGACCTTCCTAGGGGCAACAGTGGCGCCCGTAAAGGAAAGTTCGAATCTAGTACCAAACTCCTCTAATGTCATCGAAAAAGTCCGGTTGAACAACCGGAAAGACCCAGAAAGACTAGTGGGGGCAGCATCGTGTGCCCCGGAGGAGAAGATGAAGGAGCTGAAGAACTCGAGACTCAACTCCCGAAAGGTATGGCCACTCATAGTGATGAGTCCGGCCATCCCCGTGCCCCGTAAAAGCTCACAAGCTGGCTAATAGAAACCGAGCCTCTCAAGTGACATACGGCAAAGGAAACGTGTAGGGAGAAACTCGCAGTCAACTAAGTTATAAAATCTAGAACGATGTACACCATTAACAAAAATTACCCGCGGGTACTCAGGGTGGGAGTCGAGGGTGTCGTCCACTCGGATCGTGACCGTACCAGCAGAGACACTAGGACTAGGTGTAGCATGACTACGACCGCGAGCCCGGTCTCTCGAACCTGAAGTAGAAGACCGTCCACTGACGGTACGAGGTACTAGGGCCGCTCTGAAGGCAGCTGCGGCAGCAGGTGAAAGTGAAGCTGCAGCAGTGGACGCAGCAGAGACCGCCACTGAGGAAGAAAGGCTAGCAGCAGTGCTAGCAGCTGTTGCTGAAACGGAGCTAGAAGCAGTGCTAGTAGGAGTAAAGACAGTACCGGCAGCAGAAACAAGAAAAACAGAGGTACTGGCAAGTGCGGAGACGGTAGTAGCAGCAGGGACTACCGTCTCAGACAAAGACAAGGACGGACTGGCATCGGAGCTCGTAGAAGGCATAGAGCTAGAATCCATGCTAGTCAAACAGGGCAGGGCAAACTGATAAGAAAACAGCATGAAAACAGTAGAGAATTTCCCTAAACAGTCGAGATTTTCGACTGGCAGCCCTAATTCCCGAATTTTTCCTCAATAATTTCGACAGAGATGAACCCTAATCACAAATTTATCATAAAATTCGAACTAAACATGTGAAAATCAATGAGGTAAGGGAATTAATCATCAAGTAAGGCAAATTGGGCAAAGAATCACAATTATAGTCGAAAAATTCGACCCAAAATGAATTTCAAAACCCTAATTCCTAATTCACTTCATAAAAAGCAAAATTAATGAAATTAAAATGCAAAGAAGTATTGGAATTACTTACTTGACGATGAGGAACCTACAAATTGAGCAATTAATCGATAAAACAAGCAAGAATGGCGATTTTTGATCGAAAAATCGCAAACCCTAATTCCTCTAATTGACCGTGTAAATGATGTGACCATTATTTTAGCATATTTAGTCCCAGAATTAGCCTCGTTCATATGCTTTTTAGCACATATTTGGGTCATATACTATCTTTAGTCCTTTGTTTTGCATATTCTTTGAGGTTTTGTTTCCTTGGTAGGAGAGGAGTGCAAACCTTGCATTTTCATGGCAAAATAGAGCTAAATTGATCAAATCTAATGACCAAGAATCAAAGAGAAGATAAGACTAGAAGGCCTTTGTACATATTATAGTAGATGGGCAATGATGAAGAAATCCTTGCATCCCCAACTAAATCCCGGAGGACTATTGGAAGAAGAGAAGAAGAAAAGAAGGAAAGAAAGGCTGTGACGAGATCTGCTCGTCCAGCCATGAAGACGCCCGTCCAACACTTCAGGAATCCGAGCAGCTTCGCCACAATCCGCCCGTCCAACTTCACCATAATCCGCTCGTCCAGCGTACCAATCCGCTCGTCCAGCGTACCAATCCGCTCGTCCAGCGTACCAATCCGCCCGTCCAGCCACCACGAAATCCGCCCGTCCCGACACCTTGGACGCTCGGATTCTCTTACAGGCCCATACGTCCTCTTCTTCCCTCCATGAAAGATGCGCATATTTATGAAAGACCGGCAAAAAGGAGACTCGCATCTTTTCTGAGAGGAGCAATTCCTCAAGGACTTAATCGTCGTTTAAGCCCTTAGTAAACCCTAATTTGTGTACCTAATCCCCACTATAAATACCCCATTAGTCTAATTAGATAAGCATGTTCTTCTTACCAATCTTTAGTGTAGTTTATATCATTCTAATCTCTTCTTAATCTTGTAATCAACTTCTAATCAAATATTAATACAAATCTCATTTCCTTAATTTTCCTTTTGTTCATCTTTTATTTTGGGTAATTGAAGATTATTTGGGTTATTATTGGGAGATTGACAACCTTCCATCATTCATCAAGTACTTCTATTATTCTTTGCTTTATTTTGGAATCATTAGTAGGTATAATCCTCTTAATCCCTTTTTAATTATTGTTAATCTTTCTTACTTGTTCATCATGTTTTGCTTTGTTAATGTGATTGATAACCTTGTTAACATGCTAAACTTTATAATGAGTGAGTAGTTTCCTTAACTAGGGTTAATTAGGGGTGCTAACGAGCCGAGCCGAGCCCGAGCTTGGCCTTGCTCGGCTTCTGCTCAAGAACTAAAACTCGATCTCGAGCCGATCTCGAGCTTACCCGAGCTTGTAGAAAATGTGCTCGATATCAAGCTTGCGAGCTTTAACGCGAGCTCGAGCCAAGTTCGAGCTCAAATCGAGCCTATATATAATGGTTAATTTTTTGATTTTTTTTCTTCCGATATTTTCAATAACAAGGCTCGAAGGTTAAATGTAAAATATTTGACAAATCAGTGAGACATTTGATATACGTGACACAAAGATATAATCATGATAAAATATTTTTATAAAATATGTGCAATATCTTATATAATCACACAAGTTCGAGCCGCTCACGAGCTTTTCGAGCCAAGCCAGCGTTTGCTCGGCTTGACTCGTTAAGCTCTCGAGCTGAGTCCGAGCTCGAGTCGATCTCGCACGAGCCGAGCTTTGACCGAGCTTTTGCCGAGCCGATCTCGAGTTGCTCGCGAGCTGTCTCGTCTCATTAACACCCCTAGGGTTAATGGGTAATTAGGGAAAACCAACATGGGGAATGATTCATGCTTAATTTAATATGTTTTCATAGTTTATTTGCTTGCTTGTTGTGATCTCAACTTATGCACATGTTATGTTTGATGAAATGCGAGCCTATGAATCCTTGCATTTTTTACCCATCACCTACCTTTTCAATGAGACTTGTAAGATATAAACCAACTCGAGTCTCATAGGCCATGCATATAGTTGAGTAGGGAGGATTAAGTCGACTTGTAGGTGTTGTACAATCTAATCGATTCGGCTCCGGGACCCAAACCTTTCTAGGATTGTAAGATATAAACCAACTCGATCCATCACAACAATAATTGCTTGCTTATAATTTGAGAATATGTTTGTATGATCAATTCCCATGAATCCCCTATGACCCCATGACACCCTAGTGCTTTTAATCAATTATTTACATCTCATTTTAATCATCTTGCTTGTTTACTTTTATTGCTATTTAGTTTAGTGATCTTCTTATCTCAACCCAAATCGTGACACCCCTAGACACCGCTACTTGCAATCGAAAATCCTACATCAATACCCGTCCCTTGGGATCCGACCTTTACTTACCTCTTTACTAATAGTAGAGTTGTTTGTGAAGTTATAAATATTGTTTTGGTCTAGGTGGTCCTAACGATAAGTAACCGAAAATTAAGCTCCAAGTGAGTTCGACCAAAAATGGCGTCGTTGCCGGGGACGGAGTTAACTTGATTTGATTTTCTTAGATTGTTATTAGTTTTGTCTTTCTTTGCCTTGGGGAAGTAAAACTCCTCAAGGTTTATTCTAATTGTTTTCAAGTTGTTTGATATTTTGCATGTCTAGAAGATCACAAGGTAACTTGTTACCCATTGATCACGAAATTGAAATGACTTTGACAAACAATAGAAGACTTGCTAGAGGTACTTTGAGAGGTATTGGTGAGGTTGTATATATTCAACCAAATACTATTGAGTTCATCAACCCTTTTGAAAGAGAAGGTGAGGAGAACCCAACACCCAATCCAACACAAAATCAACCCACAATGCCTAAATTTTCATCACATTCCGTATCAACCGAGGAGAACCTACCCAATGGTACTCCCACACCACAACACTTAACCGGAAATTTCATTGCAAAATCCGCATTTATCCAATTAGTCGAAAGAAGCCAATTTGGGGGGATACCTATTGAAGACCCTCACTCTCACATGGAGACTTTTTATGACTATTGTGATGCGATTTCACAAACCGGTGTGACTCAAGACGAAATTAGATGGGTCTTATTTCCTTTTTCTCTAATCGGCACCGCAAAACAATGGTTGAAAGGCCATGATAAGGCTACTCTTGGAATTGACTCTTGGAAGAAGTTGGCTCTAACTTTCTACAAAAAATTCTACCCTCCGGAAAAGACTAACATGCTAAGAGCTCAAATTACGGGTTTTAAGCAAAGGGATGAAGAATCTTTGTATGAAGCTTGGGAGCAGTTCAAAGGAATTTGTCGCTCATGTCCTCATCATGGACTTAGCGAGTGGTTCTTGGTACAACAATTTTGGAATGGTCTTTATGAAGACTCAAGAAACATTCTCAACATGGGATCAAATGGTATGTTCACCGAAGTTGACGATAATCAAACTTGGAACAAGATTGAGGAAATGGCGGTCCATAATTCACAATATAGTAGACCTTGCAAGGCTACTAGAGGAGGAAAGCGAGAAGTGGACTCTATTACTCAATTGGGTGCTCAACTTAGTGCTCATATTGATACCATTAACTTGATATTTGAAAAGGCTATGGCTAAACTTGAAGAAGCCTCAAAATCACCAAAGCATCATGTTAATGCCATGGTAGCATCTTCATCAATCCCAAGTGGGATATGTGAGAATTGTGGAACTTTGGGACAAGACCAAAGTGAATGTAGGGGAACAAATGAACAAGTAAATGCTTTTCAAGCATACAAGAGTGGTACCCCTTATTCAAATCATTACAATGAAAACACCAAATTCCACCCAAATCTCTCATACAAAAGCCAAAATGTTCAAAACCCTCAACAAACATACACCCCACCTCCCATGAGAAACCAAAATCAAAGACCCTTTTTCAACCTAAACCAAGGTTACCAAAATCAAATTCCATACAATCAACAAAATAACCAAGGTTTTGAAGTTCAAAAGGGGTCCTCCAAATGCAAAATAATCAACAACAATTTTTCACTCAAATGCAAAAGGATAGCCAAGCAAAGGACATCACCATCAACAACATCCTAGCCCACACAAAAATGTTGGAAACTCAATTGACCCAACTAGCGTCTTCAAACTCTCAAAGGCAAAAGGGGCAATTACCACCTCAAAGTAATCCCCCAAGACATGAAACGGTTAGTGCCATTCACTTGAGGAGTGGTACGAGGTATGAAGGACCGAAGAAGCAAGTTGAGGATGAAGTTGTGGAAGGTAGTGACAAAGAAGAAGTTGTGCAAAACTCTAAGGAAGGAGAACCAACAAAAGAAGAAGTTTCAAAGAAAAGTGAAGAGAAGGCCAAGGAGAAAGAGCCCATCGTGATTAGACTTCCATTCCCAAGTCGTCAAGCTAAGCCTAAGTTTGATGACCAACTTGGGAAATTTATGGAAATTGTGAAGAATTTGGAAGTCTCGATTCCTTTCACGGAATTGATCAATCACGTGCCGGCCTATGCAAAGTACATGAAGGACATCCTTACGAAAAAGAAGTCGATCCGGAAGCTTGAAACTATCGCCTTCACTAAGGTGAGTAGTGCAATCCTTCAAGGGAGTTCACCTCCGAAACTAAAAGACCCGGGAAGCTTCTCAATACCGTGTACCATTGGCGACACCACGATCAATAAGGCTCTGTGTGATCTAAAAGCAAGCGTGAGTGTTATGCCGTATTCAGTTAGTAAAAGGCTTGGGATGGGAGAGTTTAAATGTACCAACATCATACTCCAAATGGCTGATAGATCGACGAAGACACCATTAGGGATATGGGAAGATGTTCTCGTAAGAATCGACAAATTCTTCATCTCGGTGGACTTTGTCATCGTTGACATGGAAGAAGACTCCAATATTCCGATCATCCTCGGTAGGCCTTTCTTACACACCGCGGGTGCGGTGATAGATGTGAAGCACGGAGAGCTTACTCTAGAAGTGGGAGACGAGACCATAACTTTCAATCTTGACAAGACCTGAAGAGCTCCCCGTTTGCATGAACCATGCTTCATGGTTGATCACTATAGCCGGAAGGATGATAGGAAGAAGTCAGAATTCCAATGGAAAAAGAAAGTTGATGATGCTCCATTCAAAGAGCAAGAGAATAGCAACAAGGAGAGCTTGAAAAGCTCACCCATGACAAGTGAAGAAGATGGCCTCATTGGCCAAAACAAGAAAGAAGGAGAGTTGTCTCTATCAACTCAAGAAAACTTTAATGATCAAGTAGACGAAGTTTGCGGTCTTTGGGATGATAAGTTCGAAGGGATATTTAATCCCTACATTGGTAATGCTATGAATCAAGACCATCATGGAGAACAACATGTGAAAATATCTATTGAGGATTTTTATCATGACAATGAACAAGCTTTCGACTACTTCTTCAAGGTGTTGAGTAACATAAACAACACCTTGAACATGCCCCCTTGACATCTCACATTGTATGAGAGTTTGGTGGAGTCCTCCCTAAACCACCAATTGTAAATATTCTAACTCCCTAACTTGCATTTCAATTTTTACATTGCATCTTTGTCATTTTTGGATTTATATTTTTGTGCCTTGATCAAGATATTCATCATTTTTGAGAGAAGTGAGGGAGGGACTTATAATTTTATTGATGTGTAGTGCTTTGACTTAGTGTGGGGATAGCAATTGCCTAGGCTATTCATGCCTTTGTAGTGCCCCCACAATGAAGAACACGAGAATTGAAGAATAAAAATGTTTTGGGTTATGCAGTACCCGCGGATGGACCTGAATCCGTGTGGACAAGGAGGAATCCGAGCGGCCAAGAGGAGAATCCGCTCGTCCTGAGGAATCCAAGCGTCCAATGTTACCAGAGGCCCGTCTGGTAGAGCTGTAGAATTCAAAAAAATGGTCTGTCTCAGAATTCGAGCGTCCCAATTGGGAATCCGCTCGTCTGATTCAAGACGCTCGTCTTACAGAGAAGACGCTCGTCTTTCTGCTGTTGAAATTTAAAGAATTACCCTGTAACAAAATCCGAGCATCTTCCAAAGAATCCGCTCGTCTCACATTGGGGAATCTGCTCGTCTTTCCAGAAAGCCGCTCGTCCTGTGGCGTCATTTCCTTAGGTAAAAACGAAGAATCCGAGCGTCCCAGAATGCAATCCGCTCGTCCCCTGCTGCTATTTCAAAATTAACGGGTCTTTTAAAACCCTTTTCCCTCATTCATTTTCATTTCTTCTACATTCAAACACTACCCAAAACCCAAAAAAACCAAAAACGCCAAAAACCCTCATCCTCTACATCAATAAAACAAGATTTCCTCAACCAAATTCAACAAAATCAAATCCAAACTTCCTCACAAAAAATATTAATCACTCCTTTTACCACACCAATTGATTCAAACACCAAAATCTTCAATTTTTGAGTCGATTTTTAAGATACAAAGCAACATTCTTTCATCTTAAATCGATTTGGGCATAACTAAAAATTGAAGATTTCAATCTCTCTTTGGTGTAATCAAGAATGGCAAGAACTAAAGGAGGTAACAAGGCACCCCCAAAGAAGACACTTTCAAAAAGGCAACAAACTCTTCAAGCAAAACAATTGTCAAAGGCATTGGTAGTTCATGAGGCAAGATTGGAGGTTCAACAAGGTCCCCCTATGGAAGCTAAAACATCGACAACTCCGGTCATTGAGCAATTATCCAATTATCCGGAGGTAATTTTCACTTCCGACTCTCATAGGGATAAATTTGTTCTCTTTGCTAAGAAGACCATTATGCCTACAAAATTTATTTGTGAAGATGCTTTGACAAAGTTGGGTGTTCTTGAACAAACCAAAACCTTCTTTTAGGCTATGGGATTGGGTAAATTGTTTACCATGAAAGAATTGACATACCCCTCCCTCACCTTGGAATTTTTTAGTTCCTTGAAACTCACAAGGGTGGAAACTAGAACCCACATCGAGTTTCGTCTTGCAAATGTTAATAGACGCATCACTTTTGGTGAAATGAGTAAGATTTTAGGCCATAGTGATACCCCTTACTATGAAAAGATCCCCGACAAGTATGACCCCGCTCCTCTTTGGGAGGCAATTTCCGGAAAGAAGTTTGTGCGCTTTCATGATTGTCATGCTCTATTAGTCAACCATCCGGGCATTAGAGTGTGGCATAAGGTCATTGGTAATACTTTGATAGCAAGAAATGGAACTAATCATCTTACCAAGCACGATTTTGTTCTTCTTGAGTCGACCTTGAACATAGGAAGGGAATATACTAAGCCATATAATGCTCTAAGGCTTTTGGTTGAACGATGGCTTAATGTCGATTGTGGTAAAGAGGGCACCGCTTTCACTGTGAATGGAGGACTAGTTACCTATTTGGCCAAGCAGTTTAACCCAAATTTCAACAAAGACAAAACTTATGTGGTGGCTAAAGGAGGTCATCTCATTGATATGGACACCATGATTCACAAGTTTAAGTGGGTCAAGCATGCTCCTCTTGACACCAAATATGGGTGGTTAACCAATGAAGCTAGATCCTTCACTTTGCCTTCAAAGATTTGCCGATTGAGTGTTCACCGACCAAACTACCTTCTTCCACTCTCCGAGGAGACCGAGTATATTATTCGACAACAAAGAGGCGAGATTGATGAGCCCTCCTCCTCCACTGTCACACCACCCTACCCATTTGAGTATCACGAGTTCAAACCCAAGGATGTCGAGGTAGGAAATGATTACATGACTCTACTCATAAGGGAAATGCACAAGCAAGTTTACAATGATAGAGTGGATGTTTACAAGGCCCAATATCCGCCCCTCCTACATCTAGCTAGGCAAGGACTTCTTGATTCATCATGTCTTTTGCCTAGTTGGGCGGATAGGGAAGTTTTCTTTCCTAGCACCTATAGTGGTGGAAGACCGGGTGGAGTGGAGAATGTTGATGAGGGTGTTGATGAAGAAGGTGAAGAAGAAGAAGCGGTTCAAGAGAATGTTCAAGAAGAAGAAAGTGAGGAAGAGCAAGGAAGTGAAAGTGGGACTGGAGATGATTCCACATCTATGGAGGAAGATGATGATAATGATGATATGATGAAGGATTAGCAAACCTTGAAGGCTCCTACATTCTTTCACCCCTCTTATGGTTTGTCTACTTCTTTTATTTTCTTTATTGTATTTTGATCATTTGTTTGTGGAGTCCTAGCAACATGGAGGACTAACACCTTGGCTCCATTAAGGTGTTCTTTTTATTGTTCCTACTTGTAAAATCCAAAATGACAATTTGTAGTTTCATGCATTGCATTCTATGTGCATGAACTACCCCGAAATTCAAGACATTAGAAATAGTGTCTATTTTGGTTTGGGGAAGTCCATGCATGAATCCCCTATGACCCCATGACCCAAACCTTCCTAGGATTGTAAGATATAAACCAACTCGATCCATCACAACAATAATTGCTTGCTTATAATTTGAGAATATGTTTGTATGATCAATTCCCATGAATCCCCTATGACCCCATGACATCCTAGTGCTTTTAATCAATTGTTTACATCTCATTTTAATCATCTTGCTTGTTTACTTTTATTTCTATTTAGTTTAGTGATCTTCTTATCTCAACCCAAATCGTGACACCCCTAGACACCGCTACTTGCAATCGAAAATTCTACATCAATACCCGTCCCTTGGGATCCGACCTTTACTTGCCTCTTTACTAATAGTAGAGTTGTTTGTGAAGTTATAAATATTGTTTTGGTCTAGGTGCTCCTAATGACAAGTAACCAAAAATTAAGCTCCAAGTGAGTCCGACCAGTAAAACAACAAGTATCAAGGGGAAAGCAGAGGGCAATGGACGATTAATTAGCAATGAATAGAATGTAGGTGTTGGATTTGGTAAATGGGCAAGATTAATGAGGGGTTTGGGGATTTTTCGCAAAAATAGAGGGGAAGAGTGAATAATGAACGAGAAAATGAAATAAAGGAGGAAAATAGGAAGTTTAGAAGACACTTCCTGCGTAGCCTTTGCAAATCCACTCGATCGAGAGATTTTAAACCACTCGATCGAGAGCTCTGGTATGCATTTCACTCGATCGAGTAAAAATTTACTCGATCGAGTTCTCCCCTTTTTAGCTTCTGTCGATCGAGTATTATGGAACCATTCGATCGAGCATTTTCCACTCGATCGAGTACAAAAAGTAATCGATCGAGCTCTTTTCCTCGTGTAAGCCTTTGAATTTGCGTATAATTCCCCAAACCTGCATAAAGACACTCACAAAAATATCCCAAAATACCAAATATGAATAGTAGCAGTCTATAGTCTTCTAATCTACGCTAAAAATGTCTAAATTCTAATTGTCCTAATTAAATGCAATAAATAAATCCGACGGAAATTAAAAATTGTTTATACAATTTGTTACACGGGGCATTTCCCCGCTCACTTCTCAAAGCAATTCAGCAGCCCCTCGGAGGGCTCCTGACTGGAGGACGTCACCTTAGCAACATTAACCGTCCTCTTCAACTTCCACGAGCTTGAACTTGAATCATTAGGAGGAGAATAGTTGACGTCCCCATACGCGCAAACTTTCCTCGTCCTTATTCCTTTCTCACCAGCTTTTGCGTCATCACTCCCACTTTGACTGACATTAATTGCACAATAATCATTGACAGCTCCTTCAATATTTTCATCTGTACCTGCAGCAAGGAAAACAGACGAACTTTCCTCCTTCTTGCTCTCAATCTGAGGCAGAGGGGTCACGATAGCAGCACAATATTCCAAATATTCATTTGGAGTGTCAATAGGAGGGTCAATAAAAGAGAGGGCATTGCAAGGCTGAGCTTGCATGGGAGCCCTTCGGGACTTAGTCTGATGGAATATCAATTCCTTGTCCCCAACCTAAAAGGTCAATGTCTTGTCCCCGACGTCTATCACTGCACGAGCAGTAAATAAAAATGGTCTCCCTAAAATGATAGGGGTATGTGTGTCCTCGGGGATGTCAAGTACAACGAAATCAACGGGAATAAAGAATCTCCCAATCTTAACAGGTATGTCTTCTATGACACCTAACGGCCGTGATATACTACAGTCGGCCATCTGAACAGTCATATTTGTGCAATTAAACTTGGTCAAACTAAGTCTCTTAGCAAGAGACAGCGGTAAGACACTCACGCTAACGCCAAGATCGCATAATGCGTTATTAATTAAGTGGGTACCAATATGACACGGAATCGAGAAACTACCCGGATCTGACAGTTTGGGAGGTAACTTATTCTGAACTAGGGTCGTTCCTACCTCGGTCAAAGCTACCATCTCATGATCGTTAATGTGCCTCTTACATGATAAAATTTCTTTCATAAATTTAAGGTAAGTGGGTACCCGTGTCAGCAATTCGGCGAACGGAACCGTAACTTGCAAGCTTTTCAGGAGTTCGACAAATTTACCGAACTGTTGATTAGCCTTTGTGTTCTGTAGCCGCCTCGGGAAGGGTACCATGATGGGTATCTCGAGCCTCTTGTTCCTCTCTTCCAATGTATCAGCTAGATCAAGCTCTACATCCTTCGATCGAGACTTCTTTCCTCTCGAACGGGGTCTTTCGGGCAATTTTTCACTCGATCGAGCACTAGCAGGCTCTCGATCGAGGTCTTCTATAACAGCATCACTCGATCGAGCAAAAATATCACTCGATCGAGTAGTATCCTCAATAAAATCACTCGATCGAACTGTTTGCTTTACTCGATCGAGTTGTTCTTTCTCCTGTTCACTCGATCGAGTAAAAATTATACTCGATCGAGTCTTTTCTTCATCTTTTTCACTCGATCGACCACCTGAAACCAGTCGATCAAGTATCTTCTTTGTCGTCAGTTCTTTTTCTTCAAGCGTGCACTGTTCATCAACAGTAATTACCTTCCTTGGGTCTGATTTCAACAATTCCGGTCCCTCATATGAACGACCGCTTCTCAGATTTATTAAATTCACCGTCTCATATGGATTCTTATCAGCTTGTGACGGTAAATGACACTACTTCCTCGTGGATTGGTTCGCGGCTAACTGGGCAACTTGAGTTTCAAGTGACTTGATGGACGGATCTTTCTATTGTTCACTTAGTTGCCATTGCTTTGTCAAAGACTGCAGCATCGTCTTCAACTCAGATAACTCGCTCACCCCACCTAAGGATGATGCACCGTGATTAGGTGTAGGAAAGGAAGGAGGCTTCTGAAAGCCTTGTTGAGCCTTATGAGGAGGGACATATGGCTGCTGCTGCTGTGGAGGAGGGGTAGGATTGAGTACATTTTAACTTGTCCACCTCAAATTGGGATGGACCGCGCCTTGGTTATTATAATAGGAACCCCCTCCTTACCTGTATTGTTGAAAAACAAGGACCTGTTCCTTCTCTGTAAGACAGCGAACATCAGTGTGACCGTCGTTGCTCCCACACCTCTCACATGTGACGGTCTCCCCTCTAGTAAGCATATGGACCGTCTGAGGCTCCCCAGCAGAATGCAGCTCTAATTTATCGAAATGAGCATTCATGGCTTTCAACTGAGCCACAATTGCCTTATCAACCGCATGAACTGTTCGAATACCAACCCTCGGGTTCCCATACTTGGCACAATGGGTCGCCATCTCCTCAATAATCGCCCATCCCTTATCATCATTGGTATTCTTTTGAAATCTTCCGTTGGATGAGGCATCAAGTATGGCTCTGTGTTCATCGTACAACTCATTGTAGAACTGATTGGACAGAAACCATGGATCAAAACCATGGTGAGGAAGAGACCTCAACAACCTCTTGAACCGACACCAAGCTTCATAGAAAGTTTCATCCGGTGCCTGCTTGAAACTAGTGATCTTTGCCCTCAGCTGATTGGTGCGTTGCGGAGGGAAATATCTCTTATAAAAAGCAAGAGCAAGATATCTAACTAAACTAAGTATATAGCTAGGGAAGTCAGGTCGATCTCCTCAGGGAGGCAAGATATATGTAAAGAGTCCGTTTATTTGGTCACAAAATGGGGGGTTTATAATTGATTTTCTGAACTAAAGGGTGTAAAAGGAAGAGAAACAAGGAAAGAGCAGTGGTCCGTAAAGACCTCCATATGCTTCCTCGGGTCTTCACCTGCCACACCTCTAAAGTGATTTCTCTCCACCAGATTGATATAGGATGGACGGATGTCAAAAGTATTCCCATCCTCAGTCTGGAGATTGAAACCTTTAGGAATAGATGATGCTTTAGGCTCCGAATGACTTGCAATATTCGGCATCTTTACTGGTTGGTTTACAGAACTGAGATTATCTTCTCCTAAAGATTGATCTTCTGTAAATAGGAAATGCTGAAGTACGGGTTCGAAAGTACTCAAGGCTTCCTTTCGTGATTCTCTTTGCAGACGGAGTCTATGCCTGAACAGTCTCTCTGGCTCAGAATCAGCTGACACTAACTCCAACCTGTTTGACCTGGGCATACACAACACTTGAAAGAAAATAAATAAGAATTGTCTCAAGGAATAAGAATTCCCTGAGACGGATAAAATAAACGAAACAAAAACAGATAGGGCAATTGCCTCCCCGACAACGACGCCAAAGTTTGACAGGGCAGTCGTATATATATCAAAAATAACTAACTAAACTAACTATATAGCTAGGGAAGTCAGGTCGATCTCTTCAGGGAGGCAAGATATCTGTAAAGGGTCCGTCTATTTGGTCACAAAATGGGGGGTTTATAATTTATTTTCTAAATTAAAAGGCTTTAAAGGAAGAGAAATAAAGAAGAACAATAAAGGCAGAAAATAGGAATAAGGTGATCAATAAAGAAGGGACATGTCAGGACTTCGGTTCACTACGGTAGTCTAGTGACTCAACTGCAAATAGTCTAGATAAATTACTGTGAGATGGATATGGAAAGGTCCTTCCGGTCCAGTTTCTATCCTAGATTTCCACTAACTTAACTTCCGTCCTCATCAAGGTAGTCTACTATTCATAGCAGGTCTATTTAGTCCAATCTTCCGATCCAGGATTAAATTTAACCAGATTAAAAGGTGACTCAGAAGCGTGCACTCAACTACGTCGGTAAATACAGTTATATTGCCATGGGTACAGAGTCTCACAAATAATTCATCTAACCTACTCACTACATCGTCACATTTCTACCGTAGATCCCCTAATCCCAACATGAAACAAATTAGCTACTCATGCTATTAATATTGTGAAAACTAATAACAATGAAATAACTAACATTAAACATAATGAAATAATAATGAAATTGCATAAATAAGGATTAGGGCAGGAATTAAAAAGGAACAAAACAAGTAATTAAAGTAAATAAATGAAGAATTAAGATTAAAAAAGAGTAGAATTACAATCGCAAGAATCCGGCGTAAAGAACAACTAAATCCGAGCGAGAAAATCTGAAAGCAAAAGTTACCGGAGAGGAAAAAGCAACGCAGTCTTTTTGCAGTGAGAGATGAATAAATGATAATCGATTCTTTAGATTCTTAGATGCCTAATGACCTAATTAATGTACGTTTTTATAGAAAAATGCTATGTCCAATAACTAAAAACAAGTTCACGGACTAATTAAAGCCCATGGAAGACAAAACCACTCGATCGAGCAGTCTGAAACAGCTCGATCGAGTACTTCTCCAGGCAATCTACTCGATCGAGTAGAATTAGTGCTCGATCGAGTAATCTCCATTTCCAGCATTATTTGATCGAGTAAAATACTGCTCGATCGGACATTCTCAGCCATAGAAACCATTTGATCGACCAATAATAGGGCTCGATCGAGTGTTCTTCCTCGAAAACAACTTCATCTCGCAGCCGACTGCTTCGTAGACCATTCCTTCACGCATCCCAATGCAAAATCTCGCTCTGAAAAATCCCGTCTCCTCAAAATGCATACAAAGTAGGACGAAAATGGTATGATTCCACTACTTTCATGTTCATTTCTACAAAACGGAGAAAACGAACCAAAGTAGCCAATTCGGGGCATAATGCGATATAAACAGTACAAAAGTACATGGAAATACGTGCTAAAATAGGCTAAAAAGACTATACAAAATGCACGTATCATGTATTTATGACAGAGTGTAAAAACATAAACTTGTCAATCTGATCCGTCACATATTCGGGTTAACCGTAATCGGGATTGTCCTAGACAAGTGCTAAAATGAGACAGAACAGTGCCAGACAGCCCCATTGGGGCGCGAGCGTATTGGCGAGGAAAGGGGCTCTGCCCAGGTTTATAAAAGATGAAAACAGGAGGCCTTGGGGCGCGAGCCATGAGCTGAACCAAGAGGCGTCTCCTGGTTATAAAAAAGTTGTTTAAAACCATTTTAAAAGGTTGTTAAAAAGGTTATTTAAAACTGTATCTGTGATGAATAATTGCAAATATTGTTTTGTATGGCTCAGAATAATTACTATTGTGTTAGTAATATTCGTTGTCGGATTTGCAAGTTTGAAAAGTGTAATTTATAAATTAACATGTAAAATGTTTTATATGAACTAATATGTTAAGTTCATTTCTTTGTAATTAGTCAATTTAATCATCGTACTCGGATTAAACCGACATGGTATAAAGAACCAAGGATGATTATGAATTATGACTAATATATTTACAAATGTAAATAAATGAGAAAAATGCTAAATAAAGAAAAAGGGTGTTAAAATACCCATTAAAATGTAATTAACCAATAATATCACCGAGTCACGGAATAAACCGTCATGGTATAAAGAACCAAGGATGATTTAAATTTATGGCTAAAAAGTTTGTCATAAAAATGATTTGAAACATTTGAAATGGTAAAAACCGTAAAAGGAAAGAAGTAAAAATAAAAGAAAGTGTTGAAGGAAAGACGAGCTCAAACACATTTGAGTCTGACCTGGACACCCACAAGAGGCGCGAGCCTCCCTGCATAGCAAGGAGCTTCTGTCTCAGGCCAAAACTCGGTTTTGGCTCGTCTAACCTATATTTGAATCGTGTTATGCATTGTTCATGCTCATAAACTCAAAAAACCAGTAAAGATATGAAATAAATAACTTGTTTACACTCTCAAACTTACGTGTATTGATGTTTGTGACGTAGATAACTTTAGAGACGGTTTTCTCGTAGCGACTACTCGCGATCAAAGAAGTTTAAAAGAGTGCCTTAAAAAGGATTTTGTTTTGAAAATATGTTAATTAAAACATGTTGATTGATGAATTGAGTTGGTCAAATGAGTCGGTCGAATGTACGGCGACGGTACCAAACAAAATGTGTAAGGCTTGTGTTTTCGATCGGTAGGTCGTAAACACGTGTCGATTTTGTGACCTAGGAAGTCGGATCTAGAAGTTTAAGAGAGAGGTGAGGGGGCAGACACTCGCATAAAGATTATGGTGTGTGAAGGTTGGTATTTATAGAGAAATAGGGGTGGTAGCAAGTCGGTTAAGTTTGCTTGCTGGCCAAGGGCATGCCTAAAGAGGCGCGAGCTACCTAGTGACTGAAAGGGGTGTACTGTCCCTTTCAGAAATTTGGATTTTGCATTTGTTCTAACCAATGTTTTGTTGGTTGTGATTTGTGGTCTTTGATGGTTGCTTAGCCGTGTAAGCTTGATCTTGGGTGTTATTTGGGGTAGGTATTTTGTATCCTTGACTCGGGTTTGACCTGTGTGAGTCGGGATTTGAATTTCGAGTCGGTTTTTGGCCCGGTGTCGGTTTTGGCTCTAGTTAGGGTCATTTTAATGGAATTGACATGATAAAGAAATTCATGGCATTATTTTCGACAATCAAGATTTGGGTTGACTCGGATTGACTCAGGTTGACTCGAGTTACGGGTTTCTGAGTCGGTTTTGGGTCCGAAGACGGTTTTAACTCTAAATAGTATTATTTTAATGCAAATGAAGTTAGAAAACCATTTTTGAAACCATTTTTCATATCCGAGTAATGCATTGAACTGTCTCATGTATAGCCAATCCACGCACGCATATCAAAAACACGTTATAGTCCGATCATCATCGGGTGGTATTTGGAAGGTGCAGATACTGGGTATCTACAGAGCCCCCACTTTGACTGAGGCTTGGACGGGGCGAAAGTCAAAGTATGGTCTCCAGGTCAATCGAAGATTATAACCTGAAGACCATTGCGACGTTGAGGCGACTCAAAAGGGTTTGAGCCAAGGACCTGCCGTCGGGATGGGTGACGTCGAGGCGACTCGGGGATTCGAGTCAAGGACCTACCGTCCAGAACATTTTAGTGTCGGTCGACTTTTGATGCGGGTCGTTTAAAGTCCATTAGACTACATATGAAGGCTCGCCAGCCATAAGAAGGAGTCATACCTGAGGCATCTTCGGGATATGTCCTTGAATCATTTGCGCGCAAAGGCTCGCCAGCCATGTTGAAGGTGCATTTTGATGCTCGCCAGCCATGTTAAAAGTGCGTCTTGAGGCTCGCCAGCCATGTTGAAGGTGCATTGTGAGGTTCGACAGCCTTGTTGAATGTGCGTTCTGATGCGTGTATTTTATATAAGGTTTTTACCTCATTTTTACACGCATTTCTTGTTGGAATATGTGTCCTCCGACAATAATGCGATCACAACTGTCGATCATGATGATCACATGTTTAAATCTCATTTTAAGAATACATGTGGGAAGTAATATTTTATTGTCAACTGATCCACACATATCGGTAATGATTGGCTGACTAGAGTTAGACATTACTGTCGTGCGACGGTGGTGATCAGTTGATCCCCTTAGGTCATACCTAAAGGGTAACACTCTTAATTGATTATTTAATTGATCGTATGTCGATACGAGTTAATTAAATTGCTTAAAATTGACGGATGATTTTGTGAGTTTTATTGACGTGTCTTATTGTAATTTGATTAAATAAAGATACGGTCTAAGTAATCAAATTGTTTTATTACTTGAATAAAATTATTGTTTACGAAACAATTGAAACTGAATGAATAATTTATTATAAATACAAGACTTTGTGATTTATAATTGATAAACCATTTTTGGTAAGAGTAATTATGAATTACTAAGTCGATTTTTGTACATGACGTATTTTTATTAATACGTTGATTTTTAATATGTTAAAAATACATTGCATTGTGACATGTCATGTAACATGTAACATATGACAAATTGACAAATGACAAAATATAAAATGGACCTCCCATTTTATGTAAGTGCTTAAAAATAAGGAGGGAGTATTAGGTTTAAATTATGTTAATTATGTTTAAGTGGAAAGCATAATCATAAGACCTAATACATAGCCATGCACACCTAGTTGCTTTTGTGAAGAGCATCTTGGTCATGCATTGGCCCTTGCCACCCCCCCATAACCGGTTTTCAAAGGGCCATTATAGAGAGTTTTTCTCTCTAATTATTCATTTCACAACTTGTATTATTTTCTAGTGTAAGAAAATAAAAATTCTCTCTAATTCAAAAAGCTTAGAGAAATAAAATCTCTCTATAATCATCCTCTCTTGGCCGAATTTTCAAGAGGACAAAAATAAATTTCTTTGGGTCAATTTTAGTAAGATTATTATTATTCTAGATCAAGTAATATTAATCTATTAAGAGGTTATCTTGGGTATTCATCTTTGGGAGGGATTCTATCTTTGAATCCTTGTTCTTCCATTTGTAAGGAAAGCTCAAGAACAAGTAAGAAGGAGATCTTACTTGTGCCCTTTTAATCCGAAAATCCATAGTAAGAATAACGATTTCTTCACTATTTCTATTTATGTTTGCATGCATAAGATTTGTAATTATTTTATGACTAAATAATTTCTCAAATATATGAATATGTTATATAATGAGATTAATAATTTCTAACAAGCGGTATCATGAGCCTTAGGTTGTTTGCATGCAAATCAGTTATTGTTTTTCCGAGTTATAAGATTAACATACAAAACTTATAAATTTGTGTTTATTATGAAATATCACGAAATTTATTTGCATGTTAAAGTTTCTGGTCCTAAAATGTATTTAGGATATTTTGGTTCATTTATGGATTTTATTGTTCATTTTATATAATAATGGCATTAAAATGTGATTTTTATGATAAAAATGTCATTTTTGGACTAACAATATCTAAACTTCGATTTTTCTAGTGATTTTTGGATATGTTTTCACATATATTATCTAATGATGGCCTGTAAATTTTCATAATAAAATGAGTTGTTATGCTCGAAATATGGATTTTTCAATTAAAAATTGTATTTAAATGGGAAAATAGGTTAATATGAGTTATATTTCGAATCTGGTCATGGAAATTTATTATGTTGTCACATGCAATTTTACAAGATGTGTGTAAAATATTTGTCTATAATGAAGTCTTTATGCATGATTTATGAATTTTTGATGAAAAATCACATAAATAATGACTTTAATTAGTAAAAAATGCTAAAACATACTTCATGACTATTGAAAAATGTCACATGTTGCATGTTATCATATATTTCAGATCTAAAAGTGAAAATTTAATAAAAATAATTTTTCTCATATTTTTATGGTAATAATTGATAAATCCGATAAACCGCAACATTGTTTTTCTCGATAAATTTTTGAACTTTTTAACCTATGTTTTTGAGCATTATGAGTGTCATGGTGTTTTTCCAGATTGTTCATGAGTTTAAATTTCAAATTTTGAAATTATTTGAAATTTTTATGATTTAATTTGAAGTTTATGGCAAAATTTTGTATTTTGAGTCCATTTATGAACAATATTAAGAAATATAAGTTAATTATAGTCAATATGTTAGTGGAGACTAATTTTGAGTCCAAAGTTGGTTAGGGTAATTAACTTGTACATAAATATGAATTTATGTAATTATTGTGATTTTAAAAGGTTAAATCATGCAAATCTGTAAAAAACCGATTAATATACGATATTGGCTCCTTAAAGGCGATTTAGCATAAAATTGGGCATGTTCATACAGATTATAATGCTGCATTTTATTTATGATTGTCATATTTTAATTTTATGTAATTTTTGAATTATGTAATTTTACTTAGTATGGCCTTAGTTTTAATTGGTATTACCCGAAATGTATGTGAATATCGATTCGGTTGTAATTTATTGTGATCTCGTATCACCGTTTTGTAATTTAATAGATTTATCTTTATTTTTAATTACAAATGTATAATAGGAAATTATGTAATTTGTTACGTAATTTATTTATTCCGGAGTTCCTTGAAGACGGTGCCACTCGAGAAGGCGATCCATTAAAGAAAGTGTTGCCTTGAAATGCGTGCCAAGACCTAAGTTCAAGGGATCAAAGGAGTTGGTTTCCGAATTTGTAACAGTTTATTAGATTTAATATTTTAGGAAGGCCATACTAGGATTTTATTTATGCTTTGCATTTTATTTATATGTTGCATGCATCGCTAAATCGCCATAACTAAACATGCATTTTTATCTAGTTAATCGACTGTGTCAATCACAATTATCGTAGTTCACCGCTTTAGTTCACTTAAAACGTGATAGATAATAAATTGACATGACCTCTCGCGAAAATAAACAATTGAGACTTAGCCTTACCAAAAAGTAGAAACCATGAAACCTATTTCGCGAGGGAGTGCACTCGGCCACCCCAGGTTACAAACCTTGTTACGTAGGGGAAGTGGGTGATAAATGTCTATCCACCGAATTCATGTTGAGGAGGGATGAATCGGCTACCCCGTGCCCAAGTTAATGTGAATTTGGATCATGGACACATTTATTTTAAATTTGGATTGAGCTCAACGGAAGTATTCGTGGCTATAGATAAATATTAGAGTAATTTTATCGACCGAGAATTCTAAAAGTAGAATCGATTAAAGAGTTAATCCACCGAGTTATATTGATGAGGGATGAATTGGCTACCCCGTGCCCAAGTTAATATGAATTTGGATCTCGGAATCATTTATAATAGTTGGGTAGAGGTCGCTATATAAATGCTCATATCTTGTTAAATTATTTACAAGAATGATTTAAAAAGTCAAATGTTAATATTTCCTTTTCCTCCATACTTGTAGTTCATTACAATGAATCCATCAAACGCTACTACACCGATTACCATTGAGTCTTGCCACAATGTTTTTGACGACGTTTGCTTCAACAATGATTTCGACACTACTAGAGAACTTTCTTTTGGGATAGGTTCGGATGGAAACATAAACTTCATCACTTCTTCTAAACCTCCTACTACTACAAGATCTCCGGTCTCAGGAATACCGCCTCATAAAATCTATAGGATCTTTGTCTGTGGAAGAGAAAGATGCCAAAACTACTGGGAGCTCAAGCAATCAAGTTCTTGCTTCCAAGGGCAAAAAGTTTAAGAAGAAGGGAAAGAAGGGGAAAAACTTGAAGCAAGTTGAAGATGAGTGCCATGCCATTATTGCTATGGCATGGGACATTGGCTTAGGAATTGTCCCGTATATTTGCGAAATATAAGGGAAGGAATCATCGTTCCAAAAGGTAAAATTCCTAAGGAAATTTATGTTATTGATGTAAATTATACTTCCACTACGACATGGGTACTGGATACCGGTTGTGGTTCTCACCTTTGTAATCATTTACAGGGGTTAAGAGACGTGAAGAGGCTTAGCAAAGGAGATGTGGATCTACGCCTTGGAAATGGAGCTCGAGTAGCGGCCGAATCCAAGGGAACTTATGTATTAGCTTTGCCTAATGGATTTGAGTTGTATTTATATAATTGTTTTTATGTGCCTACACTTTCTAAAAACATTATTTCAATCGCTATGTTGGACATGGACGGTTTTTATTTTGTCATTAAGAACAATCGTTGTACTATTTCAAGGAACGACTTCGTTATAGGCCAAGCTTCTTCCATTAATGGCATTTACATTTTAGAAACCTCGAATCCGACTAATGACATCTACAACATTCAATCAAAGAAACTCAAATCAAGTGATCCAGATGAATCGTTCATTTGGCATTGTCGATTAGGTCACATAAACGAGAATCGCATCAAAAGATTAATTTCGACTAATGTGATTTTACCATTTGATTATCAATCATATGGAACATGCGAATATTGCCTTCTTGGCAAAATGACTCGAAATCCTTTTAGCGGTAAAGGAACTCGAGCAAGTGAACTATTGGGACTCATACATACCGATGTATGTGGACCAATGAGTATCACCGCTCGAGGAAATTATGACTACTTCATAACCTTCACCGATGACTTGAGTAGATATGGGTATATCTATCTAATGAAGCACAAAAGTGAAGCTTTTGAGAAATTCAAGGAATTTCAAAACGAAGTAGAGAACCAATTGAACAAAAGGATAAAGGCAGTACGATCCGATCGTGGTGGAGAATATCTTAGCCTTGAATTCGATTCACACTTGAAAGGTTGTGGTATTATATCACAACTTTCTCCACCCAGAACACCACAACTCAATGGTGTTGCCGAAAGGAGAAATCGAACCCTACTTGATATGGTTCGATCCATGATGAGTCAAACCGAGTTACCGAACTCGTTTTGGGGATTTGCAATCCAAACTGCAATTATATCTTTGAATAATAGTCCCACAAAGACAACCGAAAAGACTCCATTTGAGATATGGAAAGGAAGAGTTCCTAATCTATCCTACATGAAGATTTGGGGATGTAATGCTTACGTCAAGGCAAAGGCCGACAACAAGCTTGCCCCAAGATCCGAAAAATGCATCTTTGTAGGTTACCCCGTGACCTCTCGAGGATATTACTTCTACAAGCCTCAAGAAAACAAAGTGTTTGTGTCTTGCAAGGCTGTCTTCTTAGAAAGAGAATTTATTTCTAAGAGACAGAGTGGGAGAAATTTTGACCTTGATGAAGTTCAAGATCCACAAACCGAGGTAGAGACGCAAGAAGATGTTCCTTCGTCGTCTAGCGCGGTTGTCCCTCCTCCTCTTAGAATAACGGGCCGAGTTATTCGCCATCCCGATCGATATGTGGGACTTATTGAAGAAGATGGAACATTCGATGTGTTGCTTTTAGAAAGTGACGAGCCCGCCACCTACGAGGCTGCAATCTCTAGTCCAAATTCCTCCTTATGGCTTGAAGCCATGAAGTCCGAGATGGATTCTATGCATGAAAACCAAGTTTGGAACTTGGTGGATTTGCCTAAAGGGGCAAGACCTCTTCAATGTAAATGGATTTTCAAAGTCAAGAATGGCATAAAAGGACATGATGATGTCTACAAAGCTAAGCTAGTGACAAAAGGATTTACCCAAGTCCAAGGTCTCCATTATGATGAAACCTTTGCCCCCGTAGCCATGCGAAGATCCATACGGATTTTGTTAGCGATTGCCGCATTTCATGATTATGAAATATGGCATAAATTGGTGTCAAAACCGCTTTTCTAAATGGGCATTTAGAAGAGGAGGTGTACATGATACAACCCGAAGGTTTTGTTGATTCTAAAAATCCTAACAAAGTGTGCAAACTTAAGAGATCCATTTATGGTCTTAAGCAAGCATCAAGAAGTTGGAATCATCGATTCGATCATGTAATAAAGGAGAATGGTTTCACTAGAAGTGTTGAGGAACCATGTTTATACATGAAATTTAGTGGGAGCAATGTTGTGTTCCTAATCTTGTATGTCGATGATATACTACTCATTGGAAATGACATTCCAATGTTGTGTTATGTTAAGAAGTGGTTAGGTAACCATTTCCAAATGAAGGATTTAGGAGAGGCACAACGCATATTAGGTATCCGGATCCATAGAGATAGATCCAAGAGGATATTGGCACTAAGTCAAGAGTCTTATGTTGATAAGATTCTCCGACGTTTCAGCATTTACAAATCAAAAAGGGGATTGGTACCTATGGTAACTGGGACGATATTGAGCAAGTCTCAATCGCCCTCCGAACCCCATGAGGTTGAACGCATGAAGTTGATCCCTTATGCTTCCGCTGTTAGATCAATCATGTACGCCATGATATGCACACGTCCTGATGTCTCGTATGCCTTGAGCATGACGAGTAGATATCAAGGAAATCCAGGTGAGAGTCACTGGATAGCCGTCAAGAACATCCTTATGTACTTGAGAAGAACTAAGGATTCTATATTAGTGTTTGGAGGAGACACCGAGCTCCGTGTTAATGGATACACGGACCCAAGTTTTCAAACGGATAGAGATGACATGAAATCACAAGCTGGTTTCGTTTTCATGCTCAATGGTGGTGCTGTTAGCTGGAGAAGCTTCAAGGAAGCTATGACTGCGGATTCAACAACGGAGGCTAAGTACATTGCAGCATCAGAGGCTGCCAGGGAAGCTGTATGGATCAGGCAATTCACGGAAGGTCTAAGAGTAGTACCTACCGCCAATGATCCCATCACTCTCTATTGTGATAATAGTGGGACGATCTTCCGAGCTAAAGAGCCAAAGTCTAGTAATAGATCTAGACATGTACTTAGAAAATATCATGTAATTAGAGATTTCATTGAAAGAAAGGAAATTGCGATATGTAAGGTTGGGACGGATGGCAACATAGCCGATCCGCTTACCAAGCCTTAATCGCAGGCTAAACACAACGGACATATGGTGTCCATGGGTCTTAAACGTGTACCTAGTTTGTGTTAGATTTTGAAATGAAATAAAAAGTGTTGTTTTTGTTCATGTTCATAATCACATTTGTCTTTTATCTTTTCTTTATACATTGTTACATCCAAACGGGTTGTAGTGACAATTGAACCCCGTTAAAGTGAACACGAATTAACATAGTATTCGCCCATAGTCACTTGTATGAGGCGACGTCTCGAAGTGACTAGAGTGTGATGCGATTAATGGCAAGTTCAAGTGCCATGAAGTCATATGAGAATGACTAGTCGATCACATATGCAGACTGTTAGGAACCCTTTGTCGGGCCTTATGACCGCTTATAGAGTTCTGGCAAATTTATATAGCCTGGCCGTGGCGAGAGCTACTATAGTATTCTAATGATTGGATTATTTTGACTAAAGACTGTTCGCCTAAGGTGGCACAGTTTCAGATTAACTTTGATTTATGTTACTATGACCTTCGTAAATGGGGTCAAATGGGCATATTTTGGGTTATGATGGCTGTGGCTAGTCGAAGGGAATAAGTGCGATAGGAATTGTCCACCCCTTGTCAGGGTTATAAAAATATCTCAGGGCCACTCGAGGAGAAATGAACTGGAAATGCGTGGCCACGCTCGGAAGGTATCTATGGTAGATAATTCCGGTCAATCAGTTATTCTCCAGATCGAGGAAACCACTTTCGATATGATCACTTGCAAGTACGACCTGAAAGACACCTTGCATTGAGTGGAAGATAGTAATAGGACAAGAGAATTGGTGACGCACACTTGTCGAGGACAAGTGGGAGATTGTTGGAATATGTGTCCTCCGACAATAATGCGATCACAACTGCCGATCATGATGATCACATGCTTAAATCTCATTTTAAGAATACATGTGGAAAGTAATATTTTACTGTCAACTGCTCCACACATATCCGTAATGATTGGCTGACTAGAGTTTGACATTACTGTCGTGCAACGGTGGTGATCAGTTGATCCCCTTAGGTCATACCTAAAATGTAACACTCTTAATTGATTATTTAATGGATCGTATGTCGATACGGGTTAATTAAATTGCTTAAAATTAACGGATGATTTTGTGAGTTTTATTAACGTGTCTTATTGTAATTTGATTAAATAAAGATACGGTCTAAGTAATCAAATTGTTTTATTACTTGGATAAAATTATTGTTTACGAAACAATTGAAACTAAATGAATAATTTATTATAAATACAAGACGTTGTGATTTATAATTGATAAACCATTTTTGGTACGAGTAATTATGAATTACTAAGTCGATTTTTGTACATGACGTATTTTTATTAATACGTTGATTTTTAATATGTTAAAAATACATTGCATTATGACATGTCATGTAACATGTAACATATGACAAATTGAAAAATGACAAAATATAAAATGGACCTCCCATTTTATGTAAGTGCCGAAAATAAGGAGGGAGTATTAGGTTTAAATTATTTTAATTATGTTTAAGTGGAAAGCATAATCATAAGACCTAATACATAGCCATGCACACCTAGTTGCTTTTGTGAAGAGCATCTTGGTCATGCATTGGCCCTTGCCACCCCCTATAACCGGTTTTCAAAAGGGCCATTATAGAGAGTTTTTCTCTCTAATTATTCATTTCACAACTTGTATTATTTTCTAGTGTAAGAAAATAAAAATTCTCTCTAATTCAAAAAGCTTAGAGAAATAAAATCTCTCTATAATCATCCTCTCTTGGCCGAATTTTCAAGAGGACAAAAATAATTTTTTTTTGGGTCAATTTTAGTAAGATTATTATTATTATAGATCAAGTAATATTAATCTATTAAGAGGTTATCTTGGGTATTCATCTTTGGGAGGGATTCTATCTATGAATCCTTGTTCTTCCATTTGTAAGTAAAGCTCAAGAACAAGTAAGAAGGAGATCTTACTTGTGCCCTTTTAATCCGAAAATCCATAGTAAGAATAACGATTTCTTCACTATTTCTATTCATGTTTGCATGCATAAGATTTGTAATTATTTTATGACTAAATAATTTCTCACATATATGAATATGTTATATAATGAGATTAATAATTTCTAACATTTCTATACTATTTTATGTGGCATCTAGCTACAAATACCCCCGAATAGTCTACTGGTTCGTCTTGTGTAAATTGCAGGTATAGACCGAAATGAAGATAAAACGAGCCCAAACTCATCCCATTTGCATACATTTATGGAGAACAAGTAATCAGAGCTTGGAATCTATCACTTTGAAGACGCGTGAGCTGATTTCGGAAGGTGTTGAAGTGCCTTATGTGCTAATATAGCTCGATCGACCCTTTTTCAGTCGATCGAATGCTTTATTTCTGAAGTTTAACTTGTTCGAGTAGTTTTCATACTCGATCGAGAAGGCCAATATAAGGAGTTACTCGATCGAACGGTTTTTCCATTCGATTGAGAGGATTTGCTGCATAGTTACTCGATCGAGTGGTTTAATTCCACTCGATCGAGAGGTTTTACCGTTCAGCCGTGTTTTTGCCTTATTTCTTATGGCCTTTTGCAATTAGGTTTATTAATTAGGTCTAGGAGTAAGTTTTTCGTGTGCTATTTTAGAGAGTAGACTGTGTTACTCTCAGTATCTCTTCTTCCTTTTGCTTTACTCTTTTCTACTCTAGACTACTCGGATTCGGAACTTGTAATCGGTACAGTTACTCCTTTTTATTTCTTAATCGTAATTGTTATTTTTAATTCTTCCCTTCTCTTATTGCTTTTCATTATTGCGTTATTCAATCTCCCTTCGCATTATTATCATGTTTAATTTATATTATCTATGCATTATTATTGTTGATTCGATGATGATACGTAGCTAATTCCCTTTCGCTAAGACTAGGGAACCCATGATTATGAAGGAGTAGTAATTGATTTATTAGGTTAATGCTTGTGTAGTCTTTGTTGTTAATCGCTGCATTTAATTATTTCTGTCTAATTGATTCGACGCAATTAGTCATTTAATCATAGTAAACCTTGACGTGGACCGGAAGGTTGGAAAGGGTGAGACTCGTAGCGAACATTAGGGCACCGTAGTGAGGGCGGAAGCTAAGCTATTTGTGCTTTAGGGCGAATTGAGACCGGAAGGAGATATTCACTGCCCCATAGACCATACTCGCATTGACCTGAGACCTAGATTGCTTGACTGAATGATCATGGTGAACCGGCTGTCTTAGCTGCTTTCTCCTTATTTGCTTGATCTTTATTCCCTTCCTTAATCTCTTTAGTTTATAACAACAAATTCAAACCCCCAATTTGGTTACCGTGACGGACTTAGTAAAGATGACATTTTCCCATCTCCCTATGGAGATCGACCCGACTTCCCTAGCTATATTAGTTACAGCCAGTTGGTTATTTTTGATAGGTATACGACTGCCCTGTCACGTTCTAAGGCTCGCCAGCCATGTTGAATGTCGAATGATCGACTGTGGAAATAGCCTGAAACATCGGGCGTATTTCAAGATATCGTCTGGTAATGACTTCCAACTAGGTTGACGTTGATATGTTTATCTAGAGAGCAACGAACTCCAATTTGCTGGGGGTCCTAAAAGAACTCCGTGGGGATGAATCATCCAAGCAAGGCTCTCTGGAAAACCATTTAGGGAGAGCACTATGTAGTGGTCATGAATGATGTTGCGAGGATCTTTGAAAGACCTGTGTGACTCCTTTTTGAAAATTGGCACTCGATGCGGAGTTAGAAACTTCTCAGGACTCGACGGGGGTATGAGTTGCTGCTCGTTGGGAGGTAGCGCATGCCATGTAATCGATGGGGTTAAAGCCCTCGGATTTGACGGGTCGGCGTTTGTTGGGAAGAACCCAATACTTAGCTGGAGTGTGTTTGTCTTCTCAAGATTACCTACATGGTTAGTGACCACACAAATCCGCAGTCGCATAGACAAGCACATTGAATGCAAGCATATAAGCAGGTAAGCACATAAGCATGTGAACAATTAGCATATAAGTAACTAGCATGTAATATCTCACGCGAGAGGAGATAGAAGTTTCGAAAGTTATGAAGCTTAAAATTGAGTCTTGTTGCTTGTAGATCCGTGATTTGATAGATTGGAGACACGTGACCGTTGTGACATCGACTCACACGGACACATACTGACAGATTGACAAACAGACGGTCGTGAACGTGATTCAGATTCGGTGTCGACACAACACGTGAGTGACTCTGACAGACTTTGCACATGTGAGTGCAACTCCTAGCCAAGAAAGGGTGACGACGCATATCAAATCCATGGAGTAGAAGGTCTGCTCGGCTGGGAAACACGAATTGATAATATTCTCCAAACATCTTTGCCTTCGCTTGCTTGTTTGAGATCCCTTCTCGAGTTTTGATGATTCAGAGAGCGGAACCAAGACCCTGTCATCGTCCGAACCGAGCACTAGGCTATGGGCGATTTTATTTTGGACTGTAGTGGAGATTCAAAAGATGTTTGAGGATAAAGGATGGGTGGCGTCTCGAAAGAGAAGCCCCCAGAGTGAGAAAGTAAGAATTTGACAAAACAAGGAATGGGCGACGTCTTAAGGAAGAAGCCCCCAATAAAGAGGTATAAGATTAATTTTTTACAGTTGGGTGGGCTGCTCTTGAGGATTGATGTTGATGGTTGATATTGAAACGGGTGTGCAGTTATGTCTTTATTGGGGGACTGCCTACGTATTCGCGTGTTTGCGAAATCAAACAAGATCGTAGTTCTGAGCTGTTTTTCGAGGGTTGAAAATTGGAATTGTTTTGAAAAGGATGTGCGGTTGTGTCCTTGTTGGGGGAATGCCTACGTATTCGCGTGTTAGCGAAATCAAACCAGATCATAGTTCTACGTGTGTGTGCAATGGGTTGCAAATTGAAGGTTTGAAAATTGAATGTGTGTGGGGGTGTGGTTGTGCCCTCATAATAGGACTGCCTACATATTCATGTGAAGTGAAATCAAACTAGATCGTAGTTCTGAATGTGTTTTGATAATTGATTTTGAGGTGTATGGTTGTGTCCTTGAAGGACCGCCTACATATTCACGTGAAGTGAAATCAAACCAGATCGTAGTTCTGAACGTGTTTTGATAATTGATTTTGAGGTGTATGGTTGTGTCCATGAAGGACTGCCTACGTATTCACACGGTGTAAAATTAAACTAGATCGTAGTTCTGAATGTGTGTGCCTAAGTGAGTTGTTAGGACCTTAAAGTGTGAGGGTCACAACGGTAAATTTCGTTTGGTGACTCGACTGAATGTGTGCCTAAGCGAGTTGTTAGGACTTAAAGTGTGAGGGTCACGACGGTAAACTCCGTTTGGTGACTCGAGAAATTGATTTGAGATAATTCCTCCTTGATCACAAATCAAAGAGGTGTGATTTGTGAGAATGTTCCTTATCATGTGAGCACACTAAAAAGTGGACCTTAAGGGTAGACTAGGTATATCTCATTCTCAGTAGCAAAGCATTCGAGGACTCCTTATCTGGGTCAGGGCGAAAATGGCTTCGGCATTATGGAATGTGGAGCTCGGTAATAATAGGTTTATTTGACAGATAAAAATATGGAGCTGAGGGTCACGACGGTGAATTCCGTTTGGTGACTCGAGAGTTGATTGGAGAGAAATACTTCTTGATCATGAATCGACGAGGCGTAATTTGTGAAAATGTTTTTTGTTATGTGAGCACACTAAAAAGTGGACTCTAAGAACGAAATGGGCATGTCCCGTTCCGGGGAGCGATGTCCTTTTTGAAGACTCCGTATCGGGGTCAAGGTGAAAACGGCTTCGACATTATGGAATGTGGAGGCTAGTAATAAGAGGTTTTGTTTGACAGATAAAAATCTGGAGCTTGTATTTTGTGGTGCTTAGGCCGATGGGTTACGACTTGTAATGGGGTCTCAGGCTTGATATGGCCTGAGCACGAAATGGTTGGTAAATAATGTGGGATCAGATTCCCATGTCTGGACCTTAAAGGTTAAGGTTTGGTGTTTGTTTTTTTTTTTGGACCTGTTGGTCCGAGATTTGGTGTGTTGGAGTCGTTGGTCCTGGGCTTTGGACTTGTTGGTCCTGGACTTGGTGTTTGGACTCGTTGGTCCTAGGCTTTGGACATGTTTGTCCTGGACTTGGTGTTTTGGACTTATTGGTACTAGGCTTTGGACTTTGTAGGTCCTGGACTTGGTGTTTTGGACTCATGGGTCTTGGGCTTTGGACTTGTTGGTCCTGGACTTGGTGTGTTGGACTCATGGTTCCAGGGCTTTGGACTTGTTGGTCCTCGACTTGGTGTTTTGGACTCATGGGTCCTGGGCTTTGGAATTGTTGTTCTTGGACTTGGTGTTTTGGACTCATGGGTCCTGGATTTTGTATGTTGGACTCATGGGTCTTGGGCTTTGGACTTGTTGGTCCTGGACCTGGTGTTTTGGACTCATGGGTCCTAGATTGTGTATGTTGGACTCATGGGTCCTGGGCTTTGGACTTGTTGGTCCTGGACTTGTTGGTCCTGGACTTGGTGTTTTGGACTCATGGGTCCTGGATTTTGTATGTTGGACTCATGGGTCCTGGGCTTTGGACTTGTTGGTCCTGGACTTGGTGTTTTGGACTCATGGGTCCTGGATTTTGTATGTTGGATTCATGGGTCCTTGGCTTTGGACTTGTTGGTCCTGGACTTGGTGTTTTGGACTCATGGGTCCTGGATTTTGTATGTTGGACTCATGGGTCCTGGGTTTTGGGCTTATTGGTCCTGGACTTTGGTGTTTTGGACTCATGGGTCCTGGGCTTTGGACTTGTTGGTCCTGGACTTGGTATTTTGGTGTTGGACTGTTGGTCCGAAGTTTGAAAAGTGACGGTTTTTTTAATTCCGTCGTTTTGAATTGACAGAAAATAACGATTTTGAATTCTGCTATTTTGTTTTTGTTTGAAAAGAACGGTTTTTAAATCCGTCGTTTGGAATTGTGGGAAAATAACGAATTTGAATTTCGCTATTTCATTTTTATTTGAAAAGGACGGTTTTAATTCCGTCGTTTGGAATTTGTGAAAGTAGCGAATTTGAATTTCACTATTTTGTATTTGTGATTTGAAAATGACGGTTTTTGATTCCGTCGTTGAAATTCGTGAAAATAGCGAATTTGAATTTCACTATTTTGGTTTTGTTTTGCCTTTAGCCTTGGCTTTGGTTTTTGCTTTAGCTTTGACTTTGGCTTTGGCCTTGAATGGCTATTGGCTTGGGCCTTTGATTTTGGCCTTTCGCTTTCGCTTTGGCTTTTTGGTTTTCGCCTTTGTTTTGGCTTGGATCTATTGGTTCTTTGCCATCCTTCGTTCGAGGAAAGTAAAGGTGCAGATGGGGATCTACCCGTTGGTGAGAGGTCGATTCTTTGTGGTGGGATATTTTTGTGGGGAATTGGCTTGCCTTCCGTCATTGATCATGAACAAGGAGATGTTCTGGTTTGTTATTTGGGTTCGTCGTAGAATCCCTTTGATAAAATTTCGTTCTAAATTGGGTGCTATTGAAAGGTTTCTATTGTCAGACATGGAATAGGTAAAGAATATGGACACGGAGTTTTGAGGCCTCTACTTACTCGGTACGGAACGTCGCTCGAGTGTACTCACGTTGAATTGGAACATGTTGTTTGTTTTAAATCAATTCTCAAATCAATTCTCGTTGTCAACTGGAAATGGTGAAGGAGAGAATATATGATGGTTGGAAATTGTGCTTTTATTTAGATAAATAAGATGTTAGCACAGACTCGATGAACACGTGTGACTTATGGGGACAGCCCCCAGTTTGTCACTTTGGAATAAAAGGACAAACACTAGGATAGATATGAGAAAGTCTAAGACTCGGACTCGGACTCATACTCAATTGTAGATACGGACTCCTAATCATCATTTTCCTCCTCGAAGGTCTCTTTCGCAGCATCCAACGGCTTAAATGTCTGGTCTTGAGCATTGACCCACTTGAGCACTTCACTCTCGTTGTTGGGAATGATATGAGGACAAGTCGATGAGGCTTTCATCCCGTTGCAAAAAGACATGTTCATTAGGGTTGTCTTCATCACTTGGTTGGCATAGGGATGAAGCTATCAGTTCATGGTTGTCGATCATATTTTGAATAACATGTTTCACTTTGAAGCACGTTTCAGTGTCATGACCTTTTCCTTGATGATACTGGCAATAGGCCTTGCCGTCCCATAAACGGGTTTTCCTGCTTTCAGACAGGTTCGGAGTGGGCCCGATTGGTTGTAGTTTCCCTTCAGCCATGAGCTTTTGAAGAGCTGCAGCATAGGTTGTGTTGAGATTGGTGAATGTCCTTTGAGAACGTTCAACCTTGTTGTTTGACTTGAGACATCCAGGAGGATTGTCTTGACTGAGAGGTGCGACTATGATTTCACCAGCTTCAATCATATCTTGAATGACATTCTTGAGTTTGAAGCAGGCTTCAGTGTCATGACCTTTGCCTTGATGGTATTGGCAATAAGCATTACCATCCCAGGATCGGGCTCTTTTGTGTTCGGGTTTGTCCGGAGTCGGACCAATGGGTTGGAGCATTCCTTCTGAAGCAAGTATCCCCAGAGCAGTGCTATATGTTATACCCAGATCCGTGAATACCCTTTGATGTTTTCCCATGGTTCCAACATTGGTGTTTTTGGGGATGTTTTTGTGAGTTTTGTTTTTGGTAATCCTGGGTGAAAATAGGATTTGGAAGTTTTTGGGATATTGATTGATATTTTGAAAGGGATTTTGGTAAGGTGATTTTATGTTCTTTGTTGGTGGGTTCATGGGTGTGGGAACCGTCGGATGACTCCTCACTTTCAATAGCTGTTGGTTGGTGAATGGAGGGTTGGTTTTCTCCATGATGGCCAGGTTCATTTTCGGTGCTATCAAACCTCTTCTCCAAATTAGCTGCTCGAGTGTTCAAATCATCGATAGCCACTTGTAGCTTTGAGAAAATGGTTGATGGAGCCGGAGAGCATCATTATAGCGCTTTGTATGCCATCCTCATAAATTGCATGAACTTTCTCATCGTCAGGAGAGATGAGGTGAGAGCAGTCTAGGGAAGATTCCTGACTGTGTCCAATAGGGTTTTATGGAGGGTTGTTTTTGTTGTTTGCTGAGGGAGGTTGTGGTAATTCGCCCTTTTCAATCATATCAAGGATGGCGCCTTTTAAGGGAAGACACATCTCGGTGTAATGTCCGCGACCTTGGTGATATTGACAAAACAGTTTTCCATCCCATCTTCGACCTCGCTTGCTTGGTAAAGGGTCTGGAGTTGGACCAATTGGTTGGAGTTTTCCTAGGGAGATTAGCCTTTCCAAGGCTGTAGCATAAGGCATACCCAAATCTGGGAAGGAACTATGAGGTCGTCTTGTTTTGGTTGGTGGAGCACCTAAGGAATTTGCTTCAGTGGTTTTGGTAACCCTCCAACTAGGGTTGGTTTTGTTGTTGGCATGTAGTCGGTTTTCAAGAAGCTTAACCCTTTGCTCAATACCAGAAGAAGGAAAATTCCCGGTCATCATTTTGTCCTCAACATGGGAGAGACGAGTGCTCAAGTTTTCCACGGTAGCTAGGAGTCGAAGGACCACGTTGTTGGTTTCAACAGAAGTCATGGCCGATGAAGGTTGATCAGCTTCTTGAGTTTCTGGTTGGCGATTGATGGCACCCAAGGGATTCCTATTTGACATAACGATAGGCGTTATAACTTGTCTTGGCAAGGGATTGCACAAACAAAGGCAAGTACGACACATATGTACAAAAGGCAGTTTTGTCATGAAGACGCGACGGTGTGACTAGGTTATGAGTTCATTAAAGATCGTGAATGACCTCTTGTGTTTGAACTCAGGGTGCATGACTTTGAACTTAGACTCGAGTGTCAACTTTGGCATAGTGATGCCTAGACAGACGACTTCTGACTTAATTTGGATGTTTGTCGATGGAGTGACGCCGTTGGACAAGACATGTACACAAACTTGACCTTTTACCTGTAATGTAGGGGGAAGACTGGTTTAATACCCAAGAGGTTTTGACTCGGCTAACGGCATTGAAGATGTCTCGACAATTAGGCGACGCGACCAAAACCAGAAGGTGGGTACTAACTTCGGCGGAGACTCGATGTTATCTAGACGACTTGACTTGAAATCGACTGGACTCTAATCGACTCGAGGCTGAATCAGAAAGGTGGACTGAAGTTTTCGAAAAATAGAAATTTTCCAAAAGATTCATTTATCGTTTTATGGACGGCTTCCGAAGAGTAGGGATCTCCGAAAGTCGGTCAGTTGAAAGGGTTGTTTAAGGTTTGTTTCAAAAGACAGTTTAAGTTGAGATTGCGGCGCTTCTGAAAAAAATGTGTTGTTTCCGAAGATGTTTTTTTGAAATTTCGAATCACGGATTTGAAAATCGAGAATTAAAGAATTTGGAATCGTCATCACAATGGCTATGAAAACGGTTAAATTTGTTTTCAAAGGATTAAAAGTTGGGTTGAAAATTTGAAAGCGGTTAAATTTGTTTTCAAAGATTGAGTTTTGATTTGAAATCTGAAAACCGTTAAATTGGTTTTCAAAGATTTGATTTTGAATTGAAATTTGAAAATGCTTAATTTTGTTTTTAAATGATTTGAAATTGGATTTAAAATCTGATAACGATTAAATTTGTTTTCAAAGATTTGATTTTGAATTTGAAATTTGAAAACGGTTAAGTTTGTTTTCAAATGATTTGAAATTGGATTTGAAATATGAAAACGATTAAATTTGTTTTCAAAGATTTGATTTTGAATTTGAAATTTGAAAATGGTTAATTTTGTTTTCAAATGGTTTGAAGTTGGATTTGAAATTTGAAAACGGTTAGATTTGTTTTCAAAGATTTGAAATTGGGTTTGAAATTTGAAAACGGTTAAATTTGTTTTCAAATGATTTGAAATTGGATTTGAAATTTGAAAACGGTTGAATTTGTTTTCAAAGATTTGATTTTGAATTGAAATTTGAAAACGATTAAATTTGTTTTCAAAGATTTGAAATTGGTTTGGAAATTTGAAAACGGTTAAATTTGTTTTCAAATGGTTTGATTTTGAATATGAAATTTGAAAACGGTTAAATTTGTTTTCAAATGATTTGAAATTATGAGGATTGAATTCTTCATTACGACGGGTTAGAAAACAGTTTTAATCTTTGGAAGATGGTATGCAAATCGAAAATTGTGAGAATTTAAATCGTCATTATGACGGTTTAGAAAAGCCAAATTTGATTTTGAAAACGAGATTTTAAATTTGGAAAATTGCACGGGTTAAAATCGTCATTAGGACGAATTGAAAAACGTTTTAGTTTGAAAACTGTTTTCGAATTTTGAAAATTCGAGGATAGAATTCGTCATTACGACGGCGTAAAAAGGCGATTTGAGAATACTACGGTCGACGATAGACCAAGGTTTGAAACGGCAATTATGACGACGTAAAAGGGTATTTCGTATTGGCTTGTGAAAACCAAGGTTTGAAGTCGTCATTACAACGGCATGAAAAGGTGCATTTGGAATGGTTATAAAACCGGGTTTTGAAATGGCCATTATAACGGCGCAAAAAGGTTTTTTGAAACGTTTTGTGAAAACCGGGTTTGAAAATCGTCATTACGACGGCCAGAAAGGTGTTTTGAAACGGTTGTAAAAACCCGGTTTGAAGATCGTCATTACGACGGCCTAGAAAGGCGTGTTGAAATGGTTGTAGAAAACTGGGTTTGAAAATCGTCACTACGACGGCATGAAAAGGTTTGCAACGGTCGGCGAAAGACCGAGGTTTGAAACGGCCATTATAACGGCGCAAAAGGGTGTTTTTGAAAGTTTGAAAAATGACACAGAAGGACTTATGATCATAAAACATATAAGCACTCACAGTTCATTATATTATGCATAATGCTGACATGGGTTTTGGCTTAAAAGGGTGGGTTACACACCAAACGATCAAACCCTGATTTACGAGAGAGATACCAATCCAAACAAAATGTGTAAGGAGGGTGCCCTAGCCTCGTGCTCGAAGGTGATGAAAGCTCTTTGACAAAACAGAAATGTGTAATGTCAATGGTATGCTTGACTCAATCGGAATTCGAAACACGGGGATGAGAAAACTCACACCGACGGGACGAGCCAATTGGTCGGTAAAGGTTAGGTTGTGGGCCCGGACAAGGAACCCAACTTATGACCGTAATATCAATTAATGCATTTTAACCACGACCTCATTCGAGTTTCACCTCTAAGGATCACAAAGACACAAGTGTCCTAGTTATCCCCATCAGAGTCGCCAATCTATGGACATGGGCCACAAGCCGGTCTGCGGGCGAGAGCCGCCTACCGGTCCGTAGTCATGGGCCACCAGCACACCAAGCCAATATGTGGACATGCAGCGGTCTTTTGAAAGCCACGCTCGGCGGCGTAAAAATGCTTTCGACCGAATCGTTTTAGATCAGTCGATTTCGTCTCCGCAAAGGTCTCTAAATTATGCAGAGATGTTCGGAGTCGCCACCAAGAATTTGTGGGATGCTTGGAACCCGTTCGAATCCACTTTATACCTAGGTCAATCAAGGCAAAAATCGGTGTTTGACATAGGTACTAAAGATAAGGACTCGTCCCCCTTTTAGCATTCTATGCCTAAAATGACTCTCGTACGCCCTGGATAAGGCTATCCACTATCCAAAGGTTCTGAGTAAGAGGTGAGGGTACATATTGGGAAGCCCTTTAATCGAACACCCAATCCCTCCCGCGTTAGCGGCCTCTACTGATCGATCGTGGTTGTTTAAATCATTTGTTTACATCTTTACTTTATTACTTGTCTTAGTTTTCCTTGTTGTTTACTTGCTTTTCATTAGTTTAAACTGTAAACGCAATATAACTGTGACAACCTTAGCATAACTAGAATAAGGTTGAGCAATTTAGGTACCCTTGTCCTTTGGGTTCGACTCCGACTTACTACCTATACTAAGTTGGATATAAATGTGTTTGAGAGTGAACAACGACTCGCTCATCAAAATGGCGCCGTTGTCGGGGATGGTGTTGAGTGTTTCTGATTTTTCTTGTGTCTATATTTAGTTGTGCTTCTTCTTGAGAGACTTTGGTTCCTTGTGAATTTTGTTTCTTGTGTTTAAAATGTCTACATTCACTTTTTGCCAAAATGAACATGAATCATTTCATAAGTACCTTGCAAGATTTACAATTACATGACTTATGCTTGGCATCATGGTTATATGCTTTCTACTTGGGAGGCATGTTGTGTTGTTTATAATGGCATGAACCTTGAAACCCGCAACTTAGCATTTCACATGAGTGGTGGTAGAATATTTGAAATGAGTTGTGAGGAGCTTTGGGTGTTTGTTGAATTCATGGCCACCAAGTGTTTAGTAAAAGTACTACATGACATGATTAAAACTCCTAAGGAACATATGTTAGAAGTGATAAAAACCACCTTTCAAAAGTTCATTGATGAAAACTATGACGAAAATGAGATTTGTAAGGGTGAAACTCTCCTTCTACCTTTGAGTCTACTTGTTATGTGAGGAAATTTGCCCCTCCTTGGGAAGATGGTGTAATAGATGAAGATAGTGATGATGATGAGGAGTACATGTTTGATTGTGAACCCAATGTTTTGACTCCACTTCTTCACCTTTCTTGTGTGACAATGAGCACACTTTCCATGAATTTGAGTGATAATGAGGGAGTGAGGATGATATGATAGAGGATTTGAGTGATATCTCTCCTTTTCTGAGTATATTTTCAAAGGAGAAGAAGTGTGAAGATGTTGATGAATCCTTACTTAAATCTTATGAGTACAACCCCTTTGATAGTGGACCTTGTTAGGATTAACCTCTCACTTCCATTGACCCCTTATGCTTTGACCTTCTAGCACCCACCTATGAGCATATTGTTAAGGAGATAGAGGAGCTTGGTGAAATGGAGGCCATTCTTTTAGGTAATAAGTTGGGTTATAAGGGAGGTCAAGAAAAGAATGAAGATGTTGTTGTGTGGTAGAAAGAGAAGGAGGCATGTGCTAACAATGACCATGTGATGTTTGACAAGTTCATGTGGCTTCTTACTTAGGTTTTGCAAGTGGACTCTTGTTTTGGCACTATATTTGTTTCTTTGTAGGTCATGCCCAATCATTTGACCATCTCTTGAGGGCCTTAAATGCCATTGATGTTTGATCAAAGTGAATAGAAGAATGATGAGTTTGGTGGAGTCCTCCCTATAACCACCATTTGTAAGATATCTTATCCCATGCTTTTAATTCTTGCATACATTTAGTGTTTTTGTCTTAACTCCCCCTTGGATCGTCAATGATGAACCTCAATTGTAAGGGTGTGCCTTATTCGGTTTGAGGAAGTTAATGATTTTTCTCACCATCATTCCCATCTAGTACTTGCAATCAAACCTGCTCTCTTTTTGAATTGGAAACAATGTTTTGTTCGATTTTGGGAGGTTTGATTACAAGTGTTAGGAGTTAATTCAAATTTGATGTAACACGCCATTCTTACCCGGCCAAGGTAAGTGGGAGATTTGACGTGATTCATTTTAGCGCACTCTTAACCCCCTTTTGAACCCCGTTTCTCATGCTTATTTGCACATTAAGGTCATTTCGGCATCTTTAGCTTCCTATTTGTCTTTCTATAAGATATTAGCCCATTTGTAGGAAAGGAAGCAAAACTAGCAAAAATCGCACATAAATGAAGCAATTAAGAGCTTAATTGATGGTAATAATGGGCAAGCATGAAGAGGAGACAGAAACCAAGGACTCGTAGCAAGGATGTAAGTCAATTGGAGCCATCCCCTACTATCTAGGGTCGTCGCCGCGGAGTTATTGAATATTTTTGAAGTGGAATTTACAGAAGATTCCCAGCCGGTCATGGACCGGCGGTCGGTCGTCCAAGCTCCATTGGCAGCTCAAGAAGAAGTCAAACTTTGTTGAAACTTTCGATAGTTCTGAGACGGTCATGGACCGGCGGCTAGTGGACCGGCCCAGACCCTTTCTCCGCAATATTGTCCTCCTCTTCTTTGTTTGACCTAATTATTAGAACACTATATATAGACAGTCATAATTTGTATTAGAGACACAACCCTAGTTCTTAATTTATTTCCTCTTTAATGTTAAGTATTCCTTAATCAAGTACTAATCTTTCCATAATTAAGCCTTAATTACTTCCTAAAATAGCATAGATTTAGTTTGTTTGAGTTGTTTGTATATAATATTTTGGTTGTAATAGAAGATATTGAAAGATTTCTTTCATAATCATTCCAAAGTTTTAAGATTTTCTTATTGTTTGGTATAATTCTCTTCTTAATGTCATTTTACATTCATTTGTTTACATTTCAAGTTCATCTCTTTTATTGTTTGAATTAGTATTATGTTTGTTGCCTTATGTATGCTTGTTTTTCAATTGTTTACATTTGTATTACAAGGATGAGTGAGTAGTCTCTTGTAGGGTTTTAGGGGGATCTTGAGTAGGGGTTTGGATGATGATATTGGGTAGTTAACATATGGTTTTGGATAAAATCTTTGGTCTTCATACACTTGCATATAAGGTGTTTGATGAAATGTTTGTATGAAAGTGCAAGTCTTTTAATGATGTATGCTTAGTATTTCTTTACATGAGAGTGCAAAGAGATGTTTGATAGTTTGTGTAACACCCTAAGAGTTTAAGAGGAGATTTGTCCCACATCGGGAAAGTATGGAGCTTTTAATATGTTTATAAAGGATTCCGCCCACCACTTAGTAACAAGGTCCTGTGATTTTGGGCTTATGTGAGGACAATTAATGGGCCCAAAGGTATACATCCCATCTTATTGGAGTTGTGTTATGACGGTGATGGGTTAGGTTGTAATGGCATCAGAACAACCCTGCGACCGTGTAGTGGGCTTGTGGTCAGGACACTCAGGAGTAATAGGGTCACCCACCTAGCGGGGGAGGATTCTGGGCATGACTGTTGTCAGCTCCGAGGCACAACGAGGATGTTGTGTTCTTTGAGTGGGGAAATTTGTAACACCCCAAGAGTTTGAGAGGAGATTTGTCCCACATCGGTAAAATAAGATGCTTGTGATATGTTTATAAAGGATTTCACCCACCACTTAGTTACAAGGTCTTGTGCTTTTGGACTTAAGTGAGGACAATTAATGGTCCCAAAGGTCCACATCCCATCTTATTAGGGTCATGTTACGATGGTGATGGGTCGGGTTTTTATAGTATGTTTGTGAAGGGTTATGACACAAAGTGAAGATTTTGTGTTTGACTTTAGGAAAGACTAAGAAATTAGTACTTAAAACCTAGACCAAATCATTACCCATTACTTGTTAACCCCATAATCTTGTCCACCTTACATGGGTGAACCCAAAGACTAACTTTTTTTTTATATTTGTTAAAACCCATTTCATTAATCGCATTTGGTCTTTTCACTTTCATTAGTTTACATTCTAGTTAATAGTTAAAGAATCACTTTCATTTATTAGGTTAAACTTTGATTCAAACAAGCTCGGTACTAATCCACACCATCTTTGTGATCGACACCCGATTTATACTACTTAAATAGGGTTAACTCATAAATTGTTTTTGATAAGGGAAACGACGACACATCTCTTTATCAGTCATGAAATGGTTAGCAATCACTAAGATATTCCAAATAAATCAAAGCATTGCAAGTAGTGCAAACCCTTTATCACCAATCTGACTTTGAAAACATCTTTATGTCCATCCAAGTCGATCTTGATCTTAAAGATCTATTTACACTAAAAAGGTCCAACTTCTTCAAGTAAAACAACCAGGTCTCCTACCTGATAATCACACTTAAAGTATATCTTGGACCACATAGCTCCAAGCCATTACAATGAGTTGGGACTAGAAACAGCCTCTTTGTAAATTACAGGAAAAGTAACACGAATTCAACACCTCCGACAGGTGACAAGTTCAACCTGACCTCCTAGGTTCCAAAGTAACAACTACTGAAACTGACATAGAGGAAACGATTTCCTGCATCGTTTTCTTAGTTTGTGGTTCTTGAACTTCACGAAGTTCAAATTTTCTCCCACTCTGTCCTCTTAAAAACTCCTTTTATAGAAAGACAACATCACAAGCCACAAACACTTTGTTCTCAAGACTATTGTAGGATTTCTGGCCACGTGTTTCCTTCGGATAACTTACATATTAGGTAATTTACTTACCCATATCTCATATGGAGTCTATCGACTGCTTCAGTTGAGCTTTGATTAAGTGAAAAAATTAAATGGCAAACAAAAAACAGTAAAACCGCAAATTGAGTCAATTAGCTTAGTTTGACTCATCATGTACCGAACCATATCTAATAAAGTTAAGTTACTTCTATCTGTGATACCATATCCCATTCCTTTAGGTAAAAATCAAAGTCATCACTTAGACATTCCCCACCACGATCGGGTCATTAGGCTATGATCCTATAATCTATTTGGTTTTCTACTTTATTTTTAAACTCTTTGAACTTTTCAAAGGTTTCACTCTTTTACCTCTTTAAATAGATATCTCTATATCAACTTAGATCATTGATAAAAGAATGAAGTAAATATAACCACCTCTGGCTTAGATTGTTATTGGACCAAACATATCCATATGTATTGGTTCCACTAACTCGTAAGCTCGAGCTCTTTTTCCACAAAAGGGCACCAGTCATCTTGCCTTGAATACAAGATTTATACTGTTGCTAAATTGGTGGATTTGAGAAAGTGTTAAGGCGGCGACACTTCTCCCACAGAACTTTGTAAACAAAGCACGTCATAGGCCATTCCCGGTTTAAAAGGCTTTGAAACCAGTGAAAGGTAGAACAAGCTTGCTGGTGCAGGAGCATTATGAGATAACTCATTATCTCCCAATGCTTCTGCATCACCTGCATTTGAGGAGTCGCCACAAAGTTTTGTGGAAAACTGGAAACCGTTTGAATACTTCATGATATGCCAACATGAAGTGTGACATTGACACTAATGACATTCATTTACCCTTAGCATTCCATGTCTAGAATGACTCTCGCGATGCCAAAGAACAAGGATGTCCAAAGAGATCTTGAGTAAGGGGTGGGGGTACGTATTAGGAAGCTCTTTAATCGAACTCCTAATACCGCCCGCCTTGATAGCAACCTCACCTTATGATCTGGGAAATCGTTTATACTTGATGTGTTGTTGATTATATGCATGCAATACAACATCCATTAGATTAAACCTAGCATGTGAATTAGACTAAGTAAGTGAACATACAATTTACAATTAGTGGTCGAAATAAGAATTTTTATTCATTACATGCGAGAAAAGCCAATCAAATAAATCATACAAGGTACAAAATATAAATTACATGACGAATACGAAATTAGTGTCGCAAAATACTCAAAAAGAGTTTTAATAGAAAGAAAAAAAATAAAATAAAAAATAAAGAAAATAAAATAAAATAAAACGAGCGAATTAAGTCAAGGCGAGTTGAGTTCAGCGGCAAAAACAACCTCAGAATAGGCGCAACAAATGATGCGCCCTCTGGAAAGGGCACATCAATCACTGTGTCTGTTCTAGAGCTGGGTTCTGACTGTGAAAGTCAGATCCGCAGCCGTTAGTGTTCGTTGGTGATTTTAGTTGATTGATTAATTTGACTAGAAGGAAGTAATTTAAGCATGTTTTAGTGTATAAGAATCGCCGTGAATTATGTCAAGATAGAATTTAGCATAGATTATACGGCGATTTATAAGAAATGATCGAAGTCGGAATTAATTATATGAATTACGAACTCGAATCACAAACGGGATTCAGGATTAATTAAAAATATAAAAAATAAGGAATTAAAATTGAAAAATAAATCATAACAATGTACAAAGGCCGAATTCAAGGGACTCGATATGGAAAAATCGAAGCTCTTATACCCGAGTTTGAATTAATGACGAAAACCAGTTAATATAGGCTATAAGGTGTAGACACCTCGTTTCTACACCTCCCGTCAACCACCCAGTGATGATTAGCCCGCATGTTTAATCAGGCGGAGCGATATACGACATTTCGTAAGTTCGTCGACACTGAAGGAAATGTAGATTCATATACATTTTAACATACTCATATATGTCTAAATAAAAATGTCATAAAATTAAAACGGATTTTATGCATGCAAACAAATAATATAATAGAGGAGAAATCATGTCCTTACATTGTGGATTTCGGATTTAAGGGCACAAAAGAGATCACCTTTCTCTTTTGATCTTGAGCTTTTCCTTATGGATGAATAAGATCTAAGTATAAGATCTCTCCCTAAGCTTTATACCCAAGGCTTAACACTTAATCTAATTAATATTATAAGTACTAGTATAATATTAATCTAAGAGAAAATTGAACCAAAAACTTTTATAAAACACTTATATGTTTCGGTTTTTATGAGAGAAGAAGAGGAGGAAATTTCTTCTCACTAGAACTAATTTTTGGATGATCAATTGAATAAATATTCACTAACACATTTTAGTGTAATAATAGGTAAAATTAGATGAAAAACCAATGATGGTTTTCTCATCAAAAACCGGGTGGAAGGGGGGCTTTTAGGGGAGCCAATGCATGAACACATTTGTCTTCACAAGAATATTAGGGTTGCATGGCTAGGAATGTAGGTAATCATTGTGTTCTTATAATAATTAAACAAACACAATATTAGCTTCCACTACCCCTTAATTTCGGTACAATGGATAATATAGAGTCCATATTATTTTTGTCAATTTGTTAATATGTAACATGTCATATGTCACATAATATGTTATGTATTTTTAACACATTAAAAATCAACGTATTAGTAAAAATACGTCACATACAAAAATTGATTTGGTAATTTCATAATTACTTGTGCCGAAATATTTTACCAATTTATAAATCGTATTTACAAAAATTCATTCAATTCCGATTGTTTCCTTAAACAATAATTTCACCCGAGTAATGATACAATTCAATTACTCAGACCGCATCTCATTTAATCACATTTCAATTTGATACGTAAATTTTACTTCCAAAATCGTCCGTCAATTTTCAAGTAATTTAATTAACTCGCAACATTATACGATTAATTAAATAATCAATTAAGAGTATTGCCCTTTAGGTATGACCTAGGGGGTCAACTGATCACCACCGTCACACGACAGTAATGTCAAACTCTAGTCAGCCAATCATTACCGATATATGTTGACCAGTTGACAGTAACAATATTACTTCCCAATTGTATCCATTTTAATGAGACTTAAACATGTGATCATCATGATCAACAGTCGTGATCGCATTATTGTCGGAGGACACATATTCCAACAATCTCCCACTTGTCCTCGACATGTGTGCGTCACCAATTCTCTTGTCCTATTACTATCTCCCACTCAATGCAAGGTGTCTTTCAGGTCGTACTTGCAAGTGATCATATCGAGAGTGGTTTCCTCGATCTGGAGAATAACTGATTGACCGGATTTATCCACTCAGGATGCCATCCGAGCGTGGCCACGCATTTCCAGTTCATTACTCCTCGAGTGGCCCTGAGATATTGTTATAACCCTGACTAGGGGTGGACAATTCCTATCGCACTCATTCCCTTCGACTAGCCACAGCCATCATAACCCAAAATATGCCCATTTGACCCCATTTACGAAGGTCGTAGTAACACAAATCAAAGTTAATCTGAAACTGTGCCATCTTAGGCGAATAGTCTTTAGTCAAAAGAATTGACTCATTTTGAATACTATAGTAGCTCTCGCCACGACCAGGCTATATAAATTTGCCAGAACTCTATAAACGGTCCTTAGGCCCGACAAAATGTTCCCAACAGTCTGCCTATGTGATCGACTAGTCATCTCACATGACTCTATGGCACTTGAACTTGCCATCAATCGCATCACACTCTAGTCACTTCGAGACGTCACCTCATATAAGTAACTATGGGCAATTACAATGTTAATCCATGTTCACTTTAACGGGGTTCAATTGTCTCTACAACCCGTTTGGATATAACAATGTACAAGGTGAGTTATTAATAACTCAAACGACAAATGTCGACATCACACTCGGGTAGTCAATATCATATTACAACTTTGTGATGTATATCGTCAGTGTAAACACTTATTGATTGCAATAGAAGTTTAACATCCCATGTGTCCATGTGTTCAAACTTCTTACACTTGCAATCTCCTTCACATTCATGTTCTCTCTCATAGCATGAATCTTACCAAGTACACATCAAGGTTCCCGACCTTGGTTTCGGTTCTTTAACTTGAAAGAACTTTCTTATCGATTATCTCATAACGAACGAATTTGTGATGAATGATATAACTTGTACCGATCAAGTATTCCATCCACACACAATGCACTAGGTATATGTTTTGTAGAATCTTGTAACAATTGACAAGATTATTTAGCTTAGCACTTCTCACAAGTCCTAGCTTTACTAGGAAAGATTGTTTTTGAATAACCTCTTATTCAACCAAGCATCTTTCCAAAACTTCTCATTTCTCTTTCTAGGCTTGAAAGATTTGGGATTCTCATAAATCCTCATATGTGCTCGGATTTTCTACAATATGTGCAACCTCTTGACACACAATAGAACATTCCGTCAATCACTGAAATCACTCATCGGATTCTACTCGAGAATTCATGACGTTTCTATTATGGCTTATCAATCAATCATCATGCTCTTATGCATATGATTCATAATTGGACATGTATATGATTATTCTAATGGCGGAAACATTAGTTATTGATAATCATGAGATCATCCGTTCTTAGGTTCAATGAACTACCATGACTGCTAATGGTAATCCCATTTTTATTCATATGAATAACCTATGTGTATGTTGATACGATGTGTATCTCTTAATACTAATCCAACATCCCTCGATGTAGTTGGATTCATCATTGTCCATTTTCATCCAGAATTGAAAACTCAATAGCTTCTTTATGAAGGAAGGTATTAGCTCGTCATTCTTTAATGAGTGATGAGTCGTAAAAATTCAAAAGATGATAACTCCCACTAAATTCCATGTCTTCACATGAGAATTTCCTAACTCCCACTCAATTCTACATATTTCGAAATTGACTTCTCAATCGAAATTTATTCAAGAATTGAAATATAAATCGCATTGCCAAGTTATTAGGATAAAACCATATATGTTCCCATCATATCTTTTCAAAATACCTATTTTGAAGTGGTCTCATCTTAACCTTACGGAAAGAGATTTTAAATCTCCAACACACTCATGTCGTAATGATGTGTAGTAATGTCATTTTCAAATATAAACAATATTTAGAATGCATCCTTCGCAAATACCCTTTTGGAAGGAGGTTTAACCATTTCATAGTGAGGTTAAGCATGACATCTGCGTGGTTAAAACTTTGGCCATTGAAGATATCGGTATGTCAATCCTTGCAACTCGATCATAACTAGTATGTTACTATGATTCATTTAGGCTCTTAAGTAAATCTCATGGTTGAAACTATTGGTCAAATGTTTCATAAACTTAGTCAAAAACTTGTTAAGACTTTACATTAGTCATTTTATTCCAAAACTTCTTTTGGTCTCCTCACGTAGTATTCTTAAGAATATACTATTATGTTAACTACACTTGGTCTCTTTAGTCATATAGAATTAACTTGAGACCATAGATCTCATCTATTCGGCATACTATATAAATAGATATACCTTCATTCAAATCATTTTCTCTTGCGTAGATCTTAATTTACACAAGTACACAATTTTAATCTTGCCTTGTGTGTTGTGTCCTCATTTTTTCTCCCACTCTATCTTTAGAATAAATACACTATATATTCAAAGATAGCATATGAGACACTAATCAATGATGTTGAAGTATAAGGAGAACTATCTCATGGATAGACTAATAGTAATTGATTTCATATGTGTACTTGGTGATTGACATACCTTTAAGAGAGTTCATAGACTCAAAATCGCTTCATAAATGATCATACACAAGCCTTAAGCATGTGGACATATAATGAAACCCGTCATTATAATTGTCTATTAGATCACCTTAAGTGAATGATCTTATGTTTCAAAACGCAAGCATTTAAAGATGAATTTTAGAACATTAAAAGGATAAATGATAAAACGGGTGACTTGGGTTGCAAACCAAGTCACCATCATCCAAAATACAACTCATTATCCAAAATACTTTTCCATGTCGAACACGGAAACTTAAAGTTCTAGAATCCAAAACATAACTTAAAATAAGACAATGAAAAACAAAGCTCCATAAAAGCTATCCTTAGCTTCTCCATGGTTTCTTATGCTTGCTTTTCTTTTCCTTTGTCTTTGCTTGGTGGAGGCCCTATTTTCAATAAAAAGGGAGATACATTATCACAACTTTGCATCATAATACCATAGTTGAATTTAGAAACATAAAAGAAGGTTAGTCATTTACCTACTGGAGTGATCTTTCCAGCTTTGATATCACCAAGGTATTTGGAACAATTTCTTTTCCAATGACCCATGCCATTACAATAATGGCACTTATCAAGAGGACCCTTCTTGACTTTGGAGGTGCTAGCTTCACAAGACTTAGCTTTGGTGAATGTGGGAGCTTGCTTTTTACCCTTTCTTCCACTCTTCTTGAACTTCCCCTTACTCTTTGTGCTTATGTTAAGCACATCCTTGGGAGGGTTCACATTTAACCCCATGTCCCTCTCGGCTTGCACAAGTAACTTGTGCAACTCCTCAAGAGACACGTCCTTGTCTTGCATGTTGAAATTCACCCGGAATTGCACATATGCCTTGACTTTGGACAAGGAGTGTAGAATCCTATCTACGATGAGTTCTTTGGGGATTTCAACCTTTTGAATTTTCAAGGTCTCGACAAGCTCCATGAGTTTGAGCACATGAGGGCTAACCTTTTGGCCCTCTTTGAAGTCGAGATCAAAGAATGCCGCGGCCGCCTCATATTGGACGATCCGCGGAGTTTGTGAAAACATGGTCACAAGTTTGGAGTAAATCTATTAGCATTGCCCATTTTGAAGGCTCTCCTTTGGAGGTCCGCCTCCATCGCAAATATCAAGACATTTTTCATTGCGGCGGACTCCTTTTGGTAAGCCTCATATGCTTCCCTAGTGGCCGCGGTGGACCTAGTGGAGGGTTCGGGTGGAGAGGCCTCGGTAAGGTAACGAAGCTTGTCGTCACCTTCGGCGGCTAATTTGAGTTGGGCATCCCAATCGGAGAAATTTGACCCATTCTTTTCAAGTTTACATCGATCCATAAAGGATCGGAGCCAAGATGAAGTAGCGAGAGGTGTCGCATCAGGGGTTGGTGTTGGTGTTGCCATTTGTTATGAAAAAGAAGTGGTCTACAAAACAAAATATAAGGAGTAAAACAATTGTCGTTTTAATAATACTCGTAAAAATGTATGATTTAAACAAGTTATATGCATTTTTCTAGTGACCTCTACCCAACTAGATAAATGATTCCAAGACCCAAATTCATATCGACTTAGGCACGGTGGGGCCGATACATCCTTTATCAATATAACTCGGTGGATTAACGTTTAATCGATTCTACTTTTAGAACTCTTGGTCGATAATACTACATTAACAATTATCTATAGCCCAAAACACATCGACAAGGGCACGGTGGGGCCGATACATCCCTTATCAAATACTTTTGTTGAGTTCAATCCAAATTTCGAATAAATGTGTCCATGATCCAAACCCACATTAACTTGGGCACGGTGGGGCCGATACATCCCTCATCAACATGAATTCGGTGGATTAACATTCATCACCCACTTCCCCTACGTAACAAGGTTTGTACCCCGGTGTGGCCGAGTGCACTCCCTCACGAAATAGGTTTTCATGGTTTCTACTATTTGGTAAGGCTATGTCTCAATTGATAGTTTTAGCGAGAGGTCATGTCAATTTATTATCTATCACGTTTTAAGTGAACTAAAGCGGTGAACTACGATAATTCTAATTGACACGGTCGATAAACTCGATAAAAGACAATGCATGTTTAGTTATGGCGATTTAGCGATGCATGTGACATAAAATAAAATGCAAGCATAAAGATAAATAAATCCTAGTATGGCCTATCCTAAAAATAGAAAAACTATTTAACTATTACATATTCGGAAACCAACTCCATTGGTCCCTTGAACTTCGGTTGTGGCACACATCTCGAGGTAACACCGTCTTTATGTATCGCCATTCTTGAAGAAATCCGTCTTTTGGAACTCCGGAATGAATAAAATTACATAATAAATTACATAATTTCCTATTATACATTTGTAACTAAAATAAAATAAATCTATTAAATTACAAAACGGTGATACGAGATCACAATAAAAATTACAACCGAATCGATATTCCCATACATTTCGGGAAATACCAATTAAATCTAAGGCCATACTAAGTAAAATTACATAATTCAAAAATTACATAAATTAAAATTATGACAATCATAAAGAAAATGCAGCATTATAATATGTATGAACATGCTCAATTTTATGCTAAATCGCCTTTAAATTGCCAATATCGTATATTACTCGGTTTTTACGGATTTGCGTGATTTCAACATTTTACAATCACAAAAATACATAAACTCATATTTATGCATAAGTTAATTACCCTAACCTCTTAGGACTCAAAATTTAGTCTTCACTAATAATTTGACCATAATTAACCCATATTTTATAAAATTGTTCATAAATGGACCAAAATTACAAAAATAAGCTATTAAACTTCAAATAAATCACAAAATTTCAAATAAATTCAAAAATTTGAAATTTAAATTCATGAACATTCTGGAAAATTACCATGACACTCATAATGTTCAAAATCTTAGGTTAAAAATTTCGAAATTTTCCCCGGAAAAACAATGTTGCGGTTTATCGATTTTTAATAAAATAATCATAAAAACATGGAAAAATTATTTTCATTAACTTTTCAATTTTAGATCTGAAAAATATAATAAATTGCAACATTACACGTTTTTCCTAAGTCATAGATTATGTTTTATTAATTTTCACTAATAATGTCACTATTTATGCTATTTTTCTTCAAAAATTCATAAATCATGCAAAAAGACTTCTTTATAGCCAATTATTTTACACACATCTTGTAAAATTGCATGTGACAACATATTAATTTTTTATGACCAGATTCGAAATTTAACTCATATTAACCTATTTTTCACCTAAATCCAAATTTAATAATGAAAAATTCATTTTTCGAGCATAACAAGTCCAAAAATTATGAAAATTTGCAGGTTATCTCAAAATAATATATGTGACAACATATCCAAAAACCAAGTTAAAATTCGAAGTATAGCTAATTTTAGACCAAAAATGACATTTTTACTCATAAAATCACATTTAAATGCCATTATTGTAAATTATGAACAATAAAAATCCGAAAAATAACCAAAATATCCCAAAAACACTTTAGGACCAGAAATATTAACATGCATGTAATAATTTCGTGATATCTCATAATAACACAAATTTTACAAGATTTATTTGTTATTCTTATAACTCGGAAAAACTTTTAACCAATTTGCATGCAAACAACCGTGGCTCTCTGATACCAATTGAAGGAAATGTAGATTCATATACATTTTAACATACTCATATATGTCTAAATAAAAATGTCATAAAATTAAAACGGATTTTATGCATGCAAACAAATAATATAATAGAGGAGAAATCATGTCCTTACATTGTGGATTTCGGATTTAAGGGCACAAAAGAGATCACCTTTCTCTTTTGATCTTGAGCTTTTCCTTATGGATGAATAAGATCTAAGTATAAGATCTCTCCCTAAGCTTTATACCCAAGGCTTAACACTTAATCTAATTAATATTATAAGTACAAGTATAATATTAATCTAAGAGAAAATTGAACCAAAAACTTTTATAAAACACTTATATGTTTCGGTTTTTATGAGAGAAGAAGAGGAGGAAATTTCTTCTCACTAGAACTAATTTTTGGATGATCAATTGAATAAATATTCACTAACACATTTTAGTGTAATAATAGGTAAAATTAGATGAAAAACCAATGATGGTTTTCTCATCAAAAACCGGTGGAAGGGGGCTTTTAGGGGAGCCAATGCATGAACACATTTGTCTTCACAAGAATATTAGGGTTGCATGGCTAGGAATGTAGGTAATCATTGTGTTCTTATAATAATTAAACAAACACAATATTAGCTTCCACTACCCCTTAATTTCGGTACAATGGATAATATAGAGTCCATATTATTTTTGTCAATTTGTTAATATGTAACATGTCATATGTCACATAATATGTTATGTATTTTTAACACATTAAAAATCAACGTATTAGTAAAAATACGTCACATACAAAAATTGATTTGGTAATTTCATAATTACTTGTGCCGAAATATTTTACCAATTTATAAATCGTATTTACAAAAATTCATTCAATTCCGATTGTTTCCTTAAACAATAATTTCACCCGAGTAATGATACAATTCAATTACTCAGACCGCATCTCATTTAATCACATTTCAATTTGATACGTAAATTTTACTTCCAAAATCGTCCGTCAATTTTCAAGTAATTTAATTAACTCGCAACATTATACGATTAATTAAATAATCAATTAAGAGTATTGCCCTTTAGGTATGACCTAGGGGGTCAACTGATCACCACCGTCACACGACAGTAATGTCAAACTCTAGTCAGCCAATCATTACCGATATATGTTGACCAGTTGACAGTAACAATATTACTTCCCAATTGTATCCATTTTAATGAGACTTAAACATGTGATCATCATGATCAACAGTCGTGATCGCATTATTGTCGGAGGACACATATTCCAACAGACACGTGATAGCTCAAACACTCGAGTCAACCTCATGGTCGTCATCTACGCGCCGATATAGTCGTTTTGACAGTAATTAGAATTCATATGGAGTTCGGGTAAACAACCGCTTCCATTTTCTAAACCGTTTTAAACCCGAGTCGGAATATTCTGGAATTTTCTGAAGTATTATTCCTAAATTTTATCTTTTATCATGAAAATATCTACCTTGCGGAATAAGGAAGCCTACATCTTCCCTAATTCTTAAAATCAACCGCGGAAATCTTTATTGCTCAGGTGGAAACTGGCCAAGAGAGAACGCAGCAGGTACTGCGCCTCTTGGAAGGGTCGTAGTTCCTGCTGCGCCTCTTCCTGGGCTGCTTTTTCTCCAGTTTTCAGATTTCTTCCGGATTTCTTTCCTAATTATACTTTTACCATAATTCCTCCAAGCGATTAGTATAAATAGAGGCCTTCGCCTCACATATTTTTCACGCAAGTGTCTGCCTTTTTCTTCTCCCTTTGCTATCTAAGACCGCGCTCTTGCTTTTCGACGCCTACGTGCTTGCTCTATGCGACCACGTAAGCTGAGATCATTCTGAGTACCAGTCACATTTGCATGACCGACCAATTTGACCACTACACTTTAATCAACTCAATCAATTTGTTCTAAATCCTCTTAAGAGGATACTTTCATATTACATTGAGTCGAGCAATCACTAATACGACAACTTAGTTAATCTCGCTTCGTCAAACATATAAGTCTGAGGGTGTAAAATCTCAATTTTATTTATTGTATTTTATTTTGTACCAATTAATATACGGATTTATATCACAAGTATGCTCAAAACCGCTTTCAAAATCACCCTTTCAATCTTACTTTTCAAAACAACAGCGAAAGACGTTCTAGAAGAAACGCATCAGCACATGCGCCTTCTGGAACAGTCGCAGCATTTGCTGCGCCTCTTCGAGAGGTTGCTTTTTCTGCTGTTGCTCTTCTTCCTCTTTCTCGAGTATCTGTGTCTTCGTTTTCTTTTCTTCTTTCTTTGAAATTTCATATTTTCAGTTTATAAATTTGTTTTCCTTAATACTTTTCGATAATTTTCGACTTAAATCTCTTATAACTAATATTTGCGGGTTTTCGTCATCGAATTCGAACTCGGATTTAAGAGACTCGATTTTTTCATATCAAGTCCCTTGATTCGTCTTTGATACATGGTTTTCATTATGTTTCTCATCAATCTTTATTTCCAGATTCAAGTTTTGTATATAAATCAATTCCGACATCGCAAATAACCGAACTCGTAATATTTCGTTTAATTCATCCTTTTATCAATTTATGACGATTTTATATGTATGTAATCTGACTAAATCACCTTCACTTGAGTTGTATAATAATAATCAACGTAAATTAACCAACAAACGAAAACAATTAACGAGTCTGACTTTCATAGTCAGAACCCAACTCAAGAACAGACGCACGGTCTGATGCGCCTTTTCTAAGGGACGCAGCAGATGCTGCGCATGTTCTGAGATGACTTCTGCCTCTGAACTCATCTCGTTCAGACGTAAATTTAGTTTAGGGCTTTAACCGACTATTACTTCGTATTATCACTTGTAATCCGACATATTTTCATATTTTATGTTTCGTTTCTTTTATTTTCTTTTCAAACCCTTTTGTTTTCGTGCGTACTTGTGACGTAAATTCAAATTATCCATTGTAATTAAATTGTAATTTATTTAGTTTTTGTAATTTATTTATTTCATATTGTTCTTGTATGATTTACTTAATTGGCATATTCACATGTAATAAATATAAATTCCAACTTCGACCCAATTAATTGCAAATTGTTTGTCAAACCGACTTAGTCTAATTCTCATATGCTAGGTTTAAAACATCGTTTTTGCATTGCATGCATACAACTGACAACATATCGAGTATAAATAACTTCCCTGATCATTAGTAGAGGCCGCAATCGAGGCGGACGGGATTAGGTGTTCAAATAATTGAGCTTCCTAAGACGTACCCTCACCCCTAACTCAAGATCTCTGTGAACATCCGTGTTCATTGGCATCACGAGAGTCATTCTAGACATAGAATGCTAAGGGCAACGAATTTCTTAGTGTTCATGTCACTAATTTGTGTCTTGACATGACGCGAAGTATTCGAACGCGTCCAATTTTCCATAAAAATTGGTGGTGACTCCACAAATGCAGGCTTGTTAAACCTTTCACCGGTTTCAATGCCTTCCAAATCGGTAACGGCCCATGACGTGCTTTAGCCCTCGCCCCGGTGTTCCATGGGAGAAATGCCGCCGCCTCGAAACCAACGCACGGGTGCTCGCGAGGCGGGTGGCTTTGTCCACAGTTTGGCGACTCCGCTGGGGATGATACACTTAGACTAAGTCTAGTGTTACCCAGGGTGAAACTTGAACAAGGTTAGGGAATAGTTTATATAAGACAATTGTCAGTTTTCATTACTCGACCTTCTTAGGTCGTTTTAGCCAGCCTACCTAGGCTTAACCCAACCAATTCCACCAATCGTCCTGTCTGGACGGTACAAGTTACTATTTGTGCCCAAGGATGGATAACGATTGACGTCAACCATACCACGATACTTACTCATGTTTGTATCAAGAGCTTTCACTACCCAAGCGAATGGACTAGGAACCGACCCGACTCATGTTTGGCACGGACCTCTCCACATACCAGGGTACGATGGCTTGGTATGGCAACTCACCTTTTAAACCAAAACCCTTCTAAAAGCACTCAACATACTGTTTAAATGCCTATATTTGTATTTGTAACTTGTATGATATCACCTTTTGTAAACAAAACCATGACAAAATTTTCAAAATCTTTCTTCAAAATGCAAAAATATAAATCTTTCAAAATGGCCTAAAATGTTGAAAGTCAACAAAGTCAAGTCGAAACTTTGTCAAAATTTCAAAAATCAACCTTTTCAAAAATCAAAACATCAAAATCAACACTCCAAGATGGTCGGGACAAATTTCAAAAATCAACCTTTTTAGTCAGTCCACGAGTCTTGTCTTGTTTGAGTAGGTGTGCAGAGTAGTCGAATGTGTCTTGATTCATCGTCGGTTCTTATCCTCAGTCCAAGATGGTCGGAACAAATGAAAGTGCAGCAAGCGTTCAAGGCCAACTCGAAGATAATGGTAATAATCAAGTTCTGGTCGCGCTACTCCGTTGATAAGCTAAATTGCACACCTAGTATAAGATAAACCAACTGGCCTAAACTAATGCAGTAGAGGAAGTCGAGATCGTATCCACAAGGAGACAATTGTGTTCTATTTTCTAAATAAAGTGTAACACCCTCTTCTTACCCGACCAGGGTAATTAGGAGATGTTACCATTCCGGTTTCCCGAGGCAGTGAAATCGGAATTACAATTAAGAAACTTTATTAAATAAATAACAAGTTTATTTATTACAAACGTAAACTAATGAATAAATGACATACAACTCGTTTATGACTATGTCGTCTACCTAGTGCCTATGTACTCGACTCCAAGTCTGTAGCGCGGCCCGAACCCCGATCACGTCAACAAGTAAACCTGTACTTAACCTGCTCCCCATATGATCGAAAATATCATATGGATCGACACAGGCAACCCCGGAAATAGGTGACAATTACACAGACATAACAAACGTCAGTTTCAATAAATAAAGTGTGACACGACTCGAGTATGTGAAAATGCAACATGACTATAATATCAATGACATGCTATCCAACAATCACCACCATGGTACTGGGACACGCCCAAACATACCAACAACCACACTAATACAGGGACACACCCAGACATACCAACAATCACACTGGTACCGGGACACGCCCAGACGTACCGGGTCTGGATGCCAACCGGATCCCCTGCCAGACGTCGTGTCTCAACCACACGCGTCCCTCCAAACTCAAGCCATCAATGTGCACATCCCCCTTGTAGTGGGAAGCTCCAAGAGGCGACTCAAGCGTAAGACGGTCTCCCAACCGTCTTACATCTCCAAAACAAGTAACCAATCAGACCACCATGTCCTCCAACATACAAGACAACACAATAAATACGATATACCATATAACATGCCAATTACCGACTCACTCAATGCAATTGATAATAAATGACTCATTTAACAAACAAACACAATATTGAAACTGAGTAGGATAACCTACCTTTTAGCATAGTCCGTAAGCAATCCGGCTAATAATAATCTTCCACAAAAACCGTCACCTAAATATAATAATTAAATATATTTAATTACTAACTAATATAATTAAATTAAATACGAATTAATTAATTAAATAAAACCCGTCTTAAGCTATTTAAAACCCGTCTTAAACACGCTACCCAAAACCCGCAAAAACGACCCTACAACTAAGGCCAACCACCACCACATCCATCACCACCATGGTCCACCTTCCCCCCACACCTGACCATGGTGGTCAGCCGCCCAAGGCAGCCGTAACCACGGCCCAAACAACCGTCCAACAACAACAACATAATCTGTCACACACATACTTGAGACCCAATCAAAACAACCACTAAAAGCACCATGGCAGCTACCACCAACCACCATCGTGGCCTCCCCTAACCAAGGTGGACCCAGCCGCCACCCTTGGCACCAACCACGGCCACCACAACCCTAAGACACGACAACAACAACCAACACCAATCCCGTATGCCTCCTTTTGGACCCGTTTTACACCGCACAAACGCCACCTATTCCACCACCCATTACCACCCCTATAACCCCCACTCAACCCCCAACAAAACCCACCCAAAATCAGCCCAAAAGAACCATGAAAGGTGGGTCAAAAATCCGTCTTAAGACGGTCTCACAACAACAACAAATACTCATAAAATGACTCGGTCAAACCCGGTTTTTTGGTGGTCAACGGGGTGGTCAATGACGGCCAGAGGTGGGTCGGGGTCAAGGCGGGTCAACGGTATAAATTAAATAATATATAAACAAGTTTAAGACGGTTTTACCTTACGATTTCGAGGCGGAGGGACAAAATCTCCATTTTCCTTTTCTCTCTTTTTCTCTTCTTTCTCTCTAGGGTTTTGGTGGTGGATTTTGTGGGATTGCAAATGGATAAGGGTTGGGTGGATAAGGTAGGGTGGAGGGTATATGTACATGGGTAGTTAGTATGGTAGCATACGATATATACATGTATAGGTATTATGTATTATTATCATTATAACTAATTATTATTATTATCATTACTATCCTATAATAATTATTATTATTATTATCATTATTCCATTATTATTATTCCGTCTCAAGCTCAACTCCCTAAATACAATATAATATTATTATTATTATATAATTATTAAATACGGAGTATTACAATCTTCTCTCCTTAAAATAAACTTCGTCCCCGAAGTTTCACCTCATTCTTCTCTTTCCGACTATTCCCACAAATCTCATCACCGATTCCCACTCACTCTCTCTCGCCTCACATGTTTATCAACCGTTCTTTCTAAATATCACACTCATCCCAAAGTTCTTTTCTCAGCTCTCATTATTTCCTCACATTCCGTACTTTTTTTTTTTTTCGAATTGTTACATCCACTCCCCCTAAAAGGGAACTTTGTCCCGAAGTTCAACTGTCAAACCTCATAATGTGCTCTCATATTATCATTACTAAATTCCACAAATGACTATGATCTAGGTTTAACACTCTTTCTCACTCATTGCAAATCCATAATCAAAACTCATATAGTTATAATTCAATTGATAGAAACCCCCCATCTACAAGCCTCCCAAAGGTCAAGTGTCAGGTCAAACCTACGGTTCCAATCTATAATCTTATAAACAACTCCTGATTCATGTTGGTTATATATATAAGTATCTATTGCGGGGTATAACTTAATTATTATTATTACGTATCTATATCACATCAAATCTCATACATTCACGCGTATGTATATCAATCATGAATAAGCGGACTCCATGAAACAATCAAATAATGCAAATTTCTCGTTTTGTGACTTAACCATGTTCAACATTCCCATTCCCGGACATCATGCCACGCATATACCACATCAAATCCAACACATCATCACACATGTGTTTCCATATCCGTTCCCATCCATCATCAACACTTCCGTTTATAAGGAAGACAATAATCACAATCATGCAAATGACTATTATGCAACACAAAATTTGCATATTTCCTCTTACTTTTACATAACCAAATAAAATCACGCCGACTAACATACATCAAACAAGGTTATCACATCATTTCCGTCATCAATCCATTCATGTCGAATCAACGATTTCCATTTACTTGCAAAATGCCACACCATATGATCAAACGTAAATAATTCACACATATCACCCATGTAAGGCTAATCATGGTCATCCAACAGAAGTCAACTAATAAAAATCGCGAAATAAGGGTACATGTTCAATATTTGGTCAAATATCAATAATACAAGGGTCAAAGCAGTCCACTCGGTGGAGTGTAGGAAGCCACTCGGCCGAGTAGGCGACCACTCGGTCGAGTGCATGGTGCACTCGGTCAATCGTCACCTAGGGCATAATGTTTTCATTCTCAACTCGATTCCAAACCTCCTTATTTCATCACATAATTGCTAATAGGGTCCGATGGTGCCCAACACACCATTAAATAACTGAATTTAATCATAACCCTTGGCCCTATGGCCATCATCATTGCACAGTTAAGATAAAACATCCGAGACACACTACCAATACAAAAAACTATTTTATAGTTCTTTTCGCAACCGTTCTATTTTCTCCCTATATCCGGCGACGGTATCACCATACCGTCACCAACAACAACAATAGTCAAATCGGTGTCTACAACAATTACACTATCTCATGGACACGGCCTAACCACCCATTATTCTCAAGGAATAATAACATTGTCACCCTTCAAATAGACACTTCAATTAGATAACGATATATACCACATACGCTTTACTTGACGATTGGGAGGCAACTTTACAACAATATCTATACCACTAATGAGATCGGATTCCCACACAACCACTTTCACACTTCATGCGTATACACTTAAATTAAACGGTTACACTCTATAACACGAATGATCAAATGCCTCAATTTATCTACCAACCAGAGTTTCCAAGTCATGCTCAATATCAATAATATTCCTTAATATGTAACCCAAACCTCATTCACTATCCATAAGTTAAAACACTCAACAAATACTCAACCTAGATCATTTATCACTCGTTATCCACAATTACTTCATAGAATTATCTTACTCAATCCCAAAACACCTTACGCAAGCTAAAGTCACTTTCTACTACCCCTACTTTTCAAACAAAATGATACACCTTCCTACTTACACGGTTTAAATCCAACTCAACGAAGCTTACATTAATCCCAATAAAATATATGTCTCACACTCATAACCCTCAAACACAACACCACTCATCACCAATTATTAACATTTGTCCAACTACCCGAATCAAAGCTATCAATCAAATATTTTATCTACACGTCTTTACTCATCAAAACTATACGACCCAAAAAGGTAAATAAGGCAATGATCCATATATAAGCAAAAAAACACATTATTCACAAACATTGCAACCCCGTGAAACAATGGAACTACGTTTCAAATATCAAATTTAAAACTTAATCTTATACACCTTGGTATGTATATATATATAAAAAATGTTGGGTACAATTTTAAGGTGAGGTTCTCGATCTAAGATCATCCATAGCATTATTAACAAAATTATAAACTCGCGGAATAATAAAACCAAGTAATTAGAACAAAATCAAAATTTGAGCATCAACACTATAATTTCTACACATATCACCATTGACAAAATTGGGGCACTATGAGAAAATTAAGCCATGTTTGAAATATAAAATCAAAACTTAGTGACCTACATATGAAATCTCAAAAGTAATTGGTTCACTTTTAAAACGGAAATTTCGATTTAAATTATGTTATTACAGTGATACTCATAAATATTATTGCATTAAAGCATCGTTAAGCCAACTTTAAGATAGAAGAAGGAATCAAAATTTGGTCAAGCGGAATTACCAACTTAAGACAATACATAACATTACTAATGGAAATTGAAGCATTATTACTCAACTAATTCAAGAAATCTTTAAAAACAAAACTCTCAAATTTTGAGACCATGCTTAACCTCATTAAATAGCATTTGAATCTTTATTACATCATTAGATAAGAGTGAAGTATGAAATCAAGATTAGGTCATTTTTAATACAACTAACATACATGTCAAAATTTGAGAGGCTATTTGTAAGGCAAAACCCATAGGTTCATGCAACACAAAAAAATAATTAGATAGTGTTATGAGTGAAAAAATCATAATCATTCATTTTAAGATGAAATTTCAAAGGATTTTGGATAGCATTTTAAGATTAAATTCCGATTCAAAAATGATACATGTCGAATGAGAAGGGAAAGTCAAAATTATGCGTGCATTTTGTATAGTCTTTGTAGCCTATTTTAGCACGTATTTCCATGTACTTTGTACTGTTTATATCGCATTATGCCCCGAATTGGCTACTTTGGTTCGTTTTGTCCGTTTTGTAGGAATGAATGTGAAGTAGTGGAATCGTACCATTTTCGTCTTATTTTGCATGCATTTTGAGGAGACGGGATTTTTCAGAATAAGATCTTGCATTTGGATGCGTGAAGGAACGGTCTACGAAGCAGTCGGCTACGAGTTGGAGCTGTTTTAGAGGAAGATCACTCGATTGAGCCCATTTTTTTGGTTGATCGAGTGATTTTTGTGAATGAGTTGGGCGATCGAGTGGTTTGTTTTACTCGATCGACAGTGCTAGAATTGGGTTACTCGATCGAGTAGTATTTTTGCTCGATCGAGTGGATTGCTTGGAGAAGTACTCGATCGAGCTCTTTCAGACTGCTCGATCGAGTTGTTTGGTCTTTAATGGGCTTTAATTAGTCCGTGAACTTATTCTTAGCTTATAGACTTAGCTTATTTCTATTTAAACGCACAATAATTAGGTCATTAGGCATCTTATCATCTATTATTCCTCTAGGAATTACGTTTACTGCTTTACACTCTCTTCTCTCAAAACTCACTACTGTAACTTTGCTTTCAGATTATTTCTCGCTCGGATTTATTTGTTCTTTATGACGTATTCTTGCGACTGTAATCTATCTCTCTTCTTTAGTCTTAATCTTTCATTTATTTACTTTAATTACTTGTTTTGTTCTCTTTAATTTCTGCCCTAATTTATTTATGCACTTTTATTATTGTTTTATCATGTTTAATATTGGTTATTTCGTTGTTATTAGTCTTGACAATATTAATAGCATGAGTAGCTAAATCATTTCATTTTAGGATTAGGGGATCTACGGTAGAAATGTGACGATGTAGTGAATAGGTTAGATGAATTATTTGTGAGACTCTGTCCCCATAGCAATATAACTGTATTTACCGACTTAGTTGAGTGCACGCTTCTGAGTCACCCTTTAATCTGGTTAAATTTAATCCTAGATCAGAAGATTGGACTAAATAGACCTTCTATGAACAGTAGACTACCCTGGCGAGGACGGAAGTTATCTTAGTGGGAATCTAAAGTGGACCGGAAGGACCTTTCCATATCCGTCTCACAGTAATTTATCTAGACTTTTTGTAGTTGAGTCACTGGACTACCGTAGTGAACTGAAATCCTGACATGTCCCTTCTTTATTGATAGTTTATCTCTATTTTCTGCCTTCACTGCTCTTTCATTGCTTCTCTTTCTTTTACACCTTTTAGTTTAGAAAATCAATTATAAACCCCCCCATTTTGTGACCAAATAGACGGACTCTTTACAGATATATTGCCTCCCTGAGGAGATCGACCTGAATTCCCTAGCTATATAGTTAGTTTAGTTAGTTATTTTTGATAGGTATACGACAGCCCTGTCAAATTTTGGCGCTGTTGCCGGGGAGGCAATTGCCTTATCTGTTTTTTGTTTCGTTTATTTTATCCGTCTCAGGGAATTCTTATTCCTTGAGACAGTTCTTATTTATTTTCTTTCAGTGTTGTGTATGCCCAGGTCAAACAGGTTGGAGTTAGTTTCAGCTGATTCTGAGCCAGAGAGATTGTTCAAGCATAGACTCCGTCTGCAAAGAGAATCACGAAAGGAAGACTTGAGTACTTTCGAACCCGAACTTCAGCATTTCCTATTTATAGAAGATAAATATTTAGTAGAAGATAATCTCAGTTCTGTAAACCAACCAGTAACGATGCCGAATATTGCAAGTCATTCGGAGCCTAAAGCATCATCTATTCCTAAGGGTTTCAATCTCCAGACTGAGGATGGGAATACTTTTGACATCCGTCCATCCTATATCAATCTGGTGGAGAGAAATCTCTTTAGAGGTGTAGGAGGAGAAGACCCGATGAAGCATATAGAGGTCTTTACGGACTACTATTCTACTATCCCCGCCACAAAGGGGGTAACTCAAGACAAGATTAAGGAGGTGTTGTTTCCTTTTTCTTTGACTGACTCAGTCAGGAAGTGGCTGACTGACTTGGACCGTACGGCCGCAGGGATCATAGACTGGGAGACCGTTGCTCTTGCTTTTTATAAGAGATATTTCCCTCCGCAGCGCACCAATCAGCTAAGGGCAAAGATCACTAGTTTCAAGCAGGCACTTGATGACACTTTCTATGAAGCTTGGTGTCGGTTCAAGAGGTTGGTGAGGTCTCTTCCTCACCATGGTTTTGATCCATGGTTTCTGGCTAATCAGTTCTATAATGGGTTGTACGATGACCACAGAGCTATACTTGATGCATCATCCAATGAAATATTCCAAAAGAATACTGATGATGATAAGGGGTGGGCTAATATTATTGAGGAAATGCGACCCATTGTGCCGAATATGGGAACCCGAGGGACGGTATTCGAACAGTTCACGCGGTTGATAAGGCAGTCATGGCTCAGCTGGAAGCCATGAATGCTCGTTTTGATAAATTAGAGCTATATTATGCTGGGGAGCCTCAGACGGTCCATTTGCTTACTAGAGGGGAAACCGTCACATGTGAGAGGTGTGGAAGCAACGACGGTCATACTGCTATTGACTGTCTTACAGAGAAGGAATAAGTCCTTGCTTTTCAACAATACATGTAAGGAGGGGGTTCCTATTATAATAACCAAGGGGCAGTCCATCACAATTTGAGGTGGACAAGTCAAAATGTACTTAATCCTACCCCTCCTCCGCAGCAGCAGCATCCATATGTCCTACCTCATAAGGCTCAACAAGGCTTTCAGAAGCCTCCTTTCTTTCCTACACCTAATCACGGTGCATCATCCTCAGGTGGGGTGAGCGAGTTATCTGAGTTGAAGACGATGCTGCAGTCTTTGACAAAGCAATGGCAACTAAGTGACCAACAGAAAGATGCATCCATCAAGTCACTTGAAACTCAAGTTGCCCAGTTAGCCACAAACCAATCCACGAGGAAGCAGGGTTATTTACCGTCACAAGCTGATAAGAATCCACACGAGACGATGAATTTAATAAATCTGAGAAGCGGTCGTTCATATGAGGGACCGGAATTGTTGAAATCAGACCCGAGGAAAGTAATTACTGCTGATGAACAGTGTACTGTTGATGAAAAAGTGCTGACGACAAAGAAGATACTCGATCGACTGGTTTCAGGTGGTCAATCGAGTGAAAAAACTGAAGAAAGGACTCGATCGAGTGGAATTTCTGCTCGATCGAGTGACCAGGAAAAAGAACAGCTCGATCGAGTGACCAGGAAAAAGAACAGCTCGATCGAGTAAAACAACCAGTTCGATCGAGTGATTTTAATGAGGATTCTGCTCGATCGAGTGATATTTTTGCTCGATCGAGTGATGCTGATAAAGAAGACCTCGATCGAGAGCCTATCGAGTGAAATGTCGCCTGAAAGACCCTGTTTGAGAGGAAAGAAGTCTCGATCGAAGGATGTAGAGCTTGATCCAGCCGATACGTTGGAAGAGAGGAATAAGGGGCTCAAAATACCCATTACGGTGCCCTTCCCGAGGCGACTACAGAACACAAAGGCTAATCAACAGTTCGGTAAATTTGCCGAACTCTTGAAAAGCTTGCAAGTCACTGTTCCGTTCGCCGAATTGCTGACACAGGTACCCTCTTACCTTAAATTTATAAAAGAAATTTTATCACGTAAGAGGCACATTAACAATCATGAGACGGTAGCTTTGACCGAGGTAGGGACGGCCCTAGTTTAGAATAAGTTACCTCCCTAACAGTCAGACCCGGGTAGTTTCTCGATTCCGTGTCATATTGGTACCCACTTAATTGATAACGCGTTATGCGATCTTGGTGCTAGCGTGAGTGTCTTACCGCTGTCTCTTGCTAAGAGACTTGGTTTGACCAAGTTTAATTGCACAAGTATGACTGTTCAGATGGCCGACCGTAGTATATCACGGCCGTTAGGTGTCATAGAAGACATACCTGTTAAGATCGGGAGATTCTTTATTCCCGTTGATTTCGTTGTACTTGACATCCCCGAGGACACACATACCCCTATCATTTTAGGGAGACCATTTTTATTCACTGCCCGTGCAGTGATAGACGTCGGGGGCAAGAGATTGACCTTTCAGGTTGGGGACGAGGAATTGATATTCCATCAGTCTAAGTCCCGAAAGGCTCCAATGCAAGCTCAGCCTTACAAATCCCTCTCTTCTACTGACCCTTCTATTGACACTCCAAATGAAGATTTGGAATATTGTGCTGCTATCGTGTCCCCTCCGCCTCAGATTGAGAGCAAAAAGGAGGAAAGTTCGTCTGTTTTCCTTGCTGCAGGTACAGATGAAAATAATGCAGGAGCTGTCAATGGTTATTATGCAATTAATGTCAGTCAAAGTGGGAGTGATGACGCTAAAGCTGGTGAAAAAGGAATAAAGACGAGGAAAGTTCCCGCGTATGTGGACGTCAACTATTCTCCTCCTACTGATTCAAGTACAAGCTCATGGAGAATGAAGAGGACGGTTAATGTTGCTGAGGTGACATGCTCCAGTCAGAAGCCCTCCGAGGGGCTGCTGAATTGCTTTGAGAAGTGAGCGGGGAAATGCCCCGTATAACAAATTGTAAAAACAATTTTTAATTTCCGTTGGATTTATTTATTGCATTTAATTAGGACAATTAGAGTTTAGACATTTTTAGCGTAGTTTGAAAGACTATAGACTGTTACTATTCATATTTGGTATTTTGGGATATTTTTGCGAGTGTTTTTATGCAGGTTTGGGGAGATTATACGCAAATTCAAAGGCTTACACGAGGAAAAGAGCTCGATCGAGTACTTTTTGTACTCGATCGAGTACTTTTTGTACTCGATCAAGTGAAATTTTATCAATCGAATGGTTCCAGAATGCTCGATCGACAAAAGCTAAAAAGGGGAGTACTCGATCAAGTAACTTTTTACTCGATCGAGTGAACTGCATATGGGGAGCTCTCGATCGAGTGATTTTACATCACTCGATCGAGTGAATTTGGAAATGACGCACATGGAGTCTCTTTAACTCCCTTCCTTTTTCTTATTATTTCAATTTCTTCCTCATTTTTTGACTGCTCTTCACTATTTGCGATAAATCCTCCCAAAAACCTCCATTAATCTTGCCCAATACCAAATCTACCACCTACAAATCGTTCCTTGCTAATTAAACGACAGTTGCCCTCTACTTTCCCCTTGATTATTGTTTTACGCGGTCAATTAGAGGAGTTAGGGTTTGCGGTTTTTCGATCGAAAATCGCCAAAATTTGCTTGTTTGTGTCGATTAATTGCTCTTTGTAGGTCCCTTAGCATCAAGTAAGTAATTCCTACTCTTCATTGTCTTTTAATTGCATTAATTTTGCCTTTTATGAAGATAATTAGAAATTAGGGTCTCGGGATTTCCTTTTGGGTCGAATTTTTCGACTATTATTGTGATTCCATGCTTCATTTGCCTTACTTAATGATTAATTCCCTTACCTCGTTAATGTTCACATGTTTAATTCGAATTTTTTGAGAAATTTGTGATTAGGGTTCTTGATAGTCGAAATTTTCGACTGAAAATTGGTTGTTATCTGCTATTAATACGTCATAGAAAATGTCATTTGATGATCATCCCCCTTTTCCCGTCACTGATTACTTGTTTAATTCGAATTTTTGAGGAACAAATTTAGGAATTAGGGCTGCCAGTCGAAAATTTCGACTGTTTTGGGAAATTTTTCTGCTGTTTCATTGCTGATTTCTTATCATTTTCCCCTGCCCTAACAAGGATGGATTCTAGCTCTATGCCTTCTACGAGCTCGACTATTAGTCCGTCCCTGTCTCAGAGGTGGTCCCTGCTGCCACCACCGTCTCCGCACCTCCTAGTACCACAGCCACTGGTTCTGTTTTCCTTGTTAGTGTTGTCGGTACTGTCTTTACTCCTGCTAGCACTGCTGCTAGCCCCGTTTCAGCCACAGCTGCTAGCACTGCTGCTAGCCTTTCTTCCTCAGTGGCGGTCTCTACTGTATCCACTGCTGCAGCTTCACTTTCTACCTCAGGTACGGTGAACACCTCTGCTGCGTGCTCACCTGCAGTCGAAGCTGCTTTCAGAGCGGTCCTAGTACCTCGCACCGTCAGTGGACGGTCTTCTACCTCAGGTTCTAGAGGTCGAGGTCGCGGTCGTGGTCATGCTACACATGCTCTTAGCGTCTCTGCTGGCACGGTTACTATCCGAGTGGACGACACTCTTGACTCCCACCCTGAGTACCCGCAAGTAAATTTTGTTAATGGTGTACATCGTGCTAGATTTTATAACTTAGTTGACTGCGAGTTTCTCCCTACGCGTTTCCTTTGCCGTACGTCACTTGAGAGGCTTGGTTTCTATGAGCCGGTTTGTGAGCTTTTACGAGGCACGGGGATGGCCGGACTTATCACTATGAGTGGCCATAACTTTAGGGAGCTGAATCTTGAGTTCTTCAGCTCCTTCACCTTCTCCTCCGGGGCACACGACGCTGCCCCCACTAGCCTTTCTGTATCCTTCCGGTTGTTCAACCAGACTTTTTCTATGACATTGGAGGAGTTTGGTACTAGACTCGGACTCTCCTTTACGGGCGCCACTGTTGCCCATAGGAAGGTCCTCCTTCAGCTTTGGTGGAACTTGGCCCAGACCACCTTTCCCGAGCGAAAGCTCGCTCAGGTCCACCTCCCCCCGCCCGTTACTTCCTCAGACTGATGGGAAGTACTATTTTTGGCCGAAAGGAGCCAAACAACATCAACAACAACGACCTCTCTATTTTAGGCGTTCCCTGAACATCGACTGTGAGGCTCTCTTTACCCTCAACATCGCATACTTGACCGCCAAGTACTTCCATGCTCAGGGAGAGAAGATTAAGGGCACTATCGTCTGCGGTGGCATAGCCACCATTCTTGCCCTCTCTCTCCTCCATGACTTGCCTCGTGACCTAACGTACATAGAGGGAGATAGGTACCTGAGCCTAGCGTCTATGCACTCTCAGACCTGGCTGACTTCCGATTACCGGACCTGGAAGATAGATGGTTCCTTGTCCGTAGACCTACCTTGCACCACTCTCCCTCATCTAGTCCCTTTGCCTACTGTTTCACGGGGGGCCCGACCACCACCTTTACCCGAGTACCACCTACCGATCCGACCACCTACTACCTTACCCGCTTCTAAGAAGCGGCGTAGACTTGAGACCGGAGAGGGGTCCACACCTTCCGCGAGTGGCCAACCTTCCACGACCACTCTTATCCCGACCCCTACTCCTACTCCCGCGCCTGCTGACCAGACACAGACACAGCCGGTCCTACCGGCTAATTTTGTATCTCCTCCACCATTTGAGGGGTCCTCGGTCATGGACCAGGGGCACCGTGATGGTTTGTTGATTGAGATTGCAGAGAGACAGGCTCGTATGGAGCGGGACTTAGCTTTGACTTTGTTCCCTCTATACGGGTATCACATGAGGCGACACCGTCCGATCCCATAGGGTTGGCCATACCCTTCCTTTTACCGTACCCGGCTGAGGGGTATCCAGAGCCTGCTAGTGAGGAGGAGGAGGACGACGAGGACCCGGCGGCGGCAGCAGAGAGAGCTCGAGCTGAGTAGAGGAGGAGGAGGTGGATCCGGACTACACTGTGACGGTGGAGGACGTGACGGAGGAGGCTGACGAGTAGCTGCTGGTCTACTCACTTCCCCAGTTTTCAGGCTGGTTTGGGGAAGTTCGTGTTTTGTATGTCTATTCTCGCTCTTTTATTTCTTTTGTCTCCTTTTTATTTTATTGTTTTTCATTCTTTATTGGTTGTATATTCCCGTTCCCCTGTATATATCTGCTGGTGTATGCTGGAGGACAACGAGGGCGTTGTCCGTTTTGGTTTGGGGAGGGTATTGCATCCTTTTGAGTCTGCTTTTGCATTTGTTTTGCATTCATGTTTCTATTTTTCAGCTTGCATTTGTATTTATTTATTTCATTAAAATTCAAAAAAAAAAAACCAAAAAATTAGAAAATTTCAAAAATCCAAAAATGTTCACGTTTATTTTTGCATATAGGTTGAGTCGGAACGGTTGATTTCCGTGATGATATTGCACTTTAACTTGTCATTTTACTTGAGCCTTGCACTTTTATTGACGGTTATTAGCTTTGTCATACGCATAATCTATGAGTTTTTGTTCAAATGTAGCTGACTGCTTAGACTTGACCTGATAAATCGGCAACCTACTTACAATTTCTGAGATTTAGAGCTCATAACTGGTGACATTCATGACCAGTTCATTAGGAATTGAGAGTAGTACTCCTTGCATAGTATGTTTATCATTTTTGCACTTTTATGACATTCGATTTCTTATCAAATGCACACATTCGGGTTTGTGGTCGGTGTCACATGCAGGGAGGTGCTTGCAAATTTTCCCCTTTTCTTATATTTTTCACCCATTTCGCTCCACTTAAGCCAAAACTTTTTTGACCCATTAGCTACATCCCAAACTGCGCCTGCCTAGTCAAGCTAGTTTAGTATGTCTTTTGTGGTATGTGTTTTCTGTCTGCAGTTTGGCCCGTATCATTTTGATTGGAGTTGGTGTAAATAAAGGAAGGAGAAAAGAAAAAAAAAAGAGAATTGAAAAAAAAAACAAAAGGAAAAACGTGAAGAAGAAAAAAAAAATGAAAAAAATGATGAAAAATGAATGATTCACGTAAGTCAGAAAAAGGAAGAAAAAGTTGAAAACATGCAATATTTGATTTGTATCAGCTGATTCATTAAGACAGTATTAAAAAAAGGAAGTTTGTGACCGTCTAACTCCTCGGTTCTTCTTCCATATTTTTGAGGAGATAGTGTATGTGATTAGTGATTTGTGTGCCAAATAAAGGGCACTTGTACTTTATTTTTCAGTCAGTTGAGATTCGGACAGTGTTATATGGTCCTGTTAGGAACTAGCTTGACGCTTTTACCTCCACATTACCATAATCTTTTATGCCTTTTCTCACCTGACCCTCACTATTCCCATATCATTTGTAAGCCCACGGCTGTGACGGACATTATTGGTTGGAGTGTGTGTATTAGTACTTGAATTGTCTTTCATTTTTGTTGCATGCATGCTATGTAGGTCGCAGTTTAGGTGAGTGACTGTTTCTCTTTCTCTCTTTCATATATATAATTCACCCTTTGCTTCATGAGAGAAGAGTGACCACGTGAGAGTCCGATTTTGTTGGTCTTGCAAAGTCGACAGGTCGTCTATATTTCTGAACAACTCATAACTCGTTTGTGTATTGACTGCATAGCTGTAACTGTTAATTTATGTTGCATTAAACTGGTTCAAGTAGACAAGCTATAGCTAGCTCTGAGTTTTCATTTCCGTTCCATTAGTTGCATTTTAGTTTACTCGAGGACGAGTAAAGGTTCGGTTTGGGGAGATTTGATACGTGCATTTTGTATAGTCTTTTTAGCCTATTTTAGCACGTATTTCCATGTACTTTTGTACTGTTTATATCGCATTACGCCCCGAATTGGCTACTTTTGTTCGTTTTGTCCGTTTTGTAGGAATGAACGTGAAAGTAGTGGAATCGTACAATTTTCATCTTATTTTGCATGCATTTTGAGGAGACGGGATTTTTCAGAGTGAGATCTTGCATTGGGATGCGTGAAGGAACAGTCTACGAAGTAGTCGGCTACGAGTTGGAGCTGTTTCAGAGGAAGAGCACTCGATCGAGCCCATTTTATTGGTCGATCGAGTGGTTTTTGTGGCTGAGTTGGTCGATCGAGTGATTTGTTTTACTCGATCGACAGTGCTGGAATTGGGGGTTACTCGATCGAGTAGTATTTTTGCTCGATCGAGTGGATTGCTTGGAGAAGTACTCGATCGAGCTCTTTCAGACTGCTCAATCGAGTTGTTTGGTCTTTAATGGGCTTTAATTAGTCCGTGAACTTATTCTTAGCTTATGGACATAGCTTATTTCTATTTAAACTCACAATAATTAGGTCATTAGGCATCTTATCATTTATTATTCATCTAGGAATTACGTTTACTGCTTTACACTCTCTTCTCTCAAAACTCTCCACTGTAACTTTGGTTTCGAATTATTTCTCGCTCGGATTTAGTTGTTATTTACGCCGGATTCTTGAGATTGTAATCTATCTCTCTTCTTTAGTCTTAATCTTTCATTTATTTACTTTAATTACTTGTTTTGTTCTCTTTAATTTCTGCCCTAATTCATTTATGCACTTTTATTATTGTTTTATCATGTTTAATATTAGTTATTTCGTTGTTATTAGTCTTGACAATATTAATAGCATGAGTAGCTAAATCATTTCATGTTAGGATTAGGAGATCTACGGTAGAAATGTGACGATGTAGTGAATAGGTTAGATGAATTATTTGTGAGACTCTGTCCCCATAGCAATATAACTGTATTTACCGACTTAGTTGAGTGCACGCTTCTGAGTCACCCTTTAATCTGGTTAAATTTAATCCTGGATCGTAAGATTGGACTAAATAGACCTGCTATGAATAGTAGACTACCCTGACGAGGACGGAAGTTAAGTTAGTGGGAATCTAGGATAGAAAGTGGACCGGAAGGACCTTTCCATATCCGTCTCACAGTAATTTATCTAGACTATTTGCATTTGAGTCACTGGACTACCGTAGTGAACTGAAATCCTGACATGTCCCTTCTTTATTGATAGTTTATCTCTATTTTCTGCCTTCACTGCTCTTTCCTTGCTTCTCTTTCTTTTACACCTTTTAGTTTAGAAAATCAATTATAAACCCCCCCATTTTGTGACCAAATAGACGGACTCTTTACAGATATCTTGCCTCCCTGAGAAGATCGACGTGACTTCCCTAGCTATATAGTTAGTTTAGTTAGTTATTTTTTATAAGTATACGACAGCCCTGTCACAAAACTTAAGCATGACAAGGTTTTCGGGCCTCATTAGTCAACTAAACTAAGTTTTAAGCATTAGAATAAATCGAAACTCAAACATGAACGTCCAATGCTTCAAAAATTTTGTGGCAAAATTTTCAGAATAAAATTCAAATTCATGATAAGAGTTAGCAACAACAACCAAGCTCTAGATGGATGTAGAAGCTCTTTACTCACCACTCTAAAGAGGGTGAGATTGTAGAAGCTCTAGATGGATGTTAGTTGAGGAAACTTGTGGTTCTCCTTTTGTAAGATTGGCCATCTATTCCCTATATGGATGAATAAAATGGCTTGCTTTTCTTACAAAAAAAAACAACCAAGCTCTAGTATTTTTTTAAACAATTAACCATGAAACAAACATAAAATTAAACGGTTGACTCAAAACACACATTTTCGAGTTCAAAAAAAAATATTTGATTAAAATTCCACATAATGATTTTATACTTGACGTCGTAAATGTTGCAAAAAGATGACTAACATTATGAATCAAACCAAACACACCATTAGTTGACAAAATTTGAAAGAATTAGTGTAGGTTTAAATGAAATCAAAATCGGAAAAGAATAAGAAAAAAGAAGACACCACTTATATGATGAAATTAGCCAAGTTAAGGAATAAATGTAGCAGAAAACTCGAATCCGAACAATAAACATCAACAAGGGAATTTAAAAATAGTTTTAAATGACGAAAGAATAAAGGTGTAAAATAAAATAAGGTAATAACACAATTTCTGCGAAATTTACAGCCCAGAAACTAGCACTCGGTCGAGTGCTGAGTCCACTTGGTCGAGTGCCAGTCCACTCGGTCGAGTTCCCACTCCACTCGGTCCAGTGACTCACTACCAGAACTTAAAAATTTTCTTGAAATTAGCTCACTTGGTCGAGTGGTGGGGTTCACTCGGTCGAGTGGCTGGTACTCGGTCGAGTACTAGCTCGCACTCGACTGGGTGCCTCTTTTTGGTTTGCAATTTCCGACTAAGAATTACTTCTTATGTTAGTGACTACTTTACTAATGACTATTACTAATCACACTCGAACTATGGCATTGGTGACATTCAAACATATATGCGGTATTAACATGGCAAAGGACGGGGCTAGTGCCCCTCATACACTAACACGTAACAATCATTCTCAAAACATGTCATACACATTACCCTTTTCCATCAAATTTTCACATTTCAACATGTACCAAATGAACAATTATATCATGCAAGAATCCTATCAACTATGCAAATTACGGCTTTAAAACTCATCATATTCCAAACACACAACACTCCCATAATTAAATGCATTTCATATGTTATTATTTACCACACAACCTCTATATCATGCAACATGTCCCAACAAAACCATAACACAAGCATAACTCATGAAACATTTCAATTTACGTTTCCTGACTCATAACCACCCACGTAGTGACCAACCGAAACAATAGGATCTAGTTTTGAAATGAGGGATCCTTCTCACCCAAAACCAACCCCCTATCATTCTCATGTCGGGTTCATTTTATTAGAGACACCTAGGTTCATTGGTTTAGGTTCCAAAATCGTCGCTCTGATACCACTTTGTAACACCCCCTTCTTACCCGACCAAGGTAATTAGGAGATGTTACCATCCCGGTTTCCCGAGGCAATGAAATCTGAATTATAATTAAGAAACTTTATTAAATAAATAATAAGTTTAGTTATCAGAAACGTAAACTAATGAATAAATGAAATACAACTCGTTTATGACTATGTCGTCTACCTAGTGACTATGTACTCGACTCCAAGTCCATAGTGTCCCCAACTTGAAACTCTATGTCCCGACGATGTAGATCTGCGTAACTCTTTTGTCGATCCTGGGCTGCTCGCATCCGTTCTCTGATCATCTTAATCTGTTCCACCATCTCATGCACCATCTCTGGTCCTAAAACCACTGCCTCAGCACTATCGTCCCAACAGATTGGACTCCTACATCTCCTCCCATACAAAGCCTCAAACGGTGCCATACCAATACTGGTGTGATAGCTGTTGTTGTAAGAAAACTCTATCAAGTCCAACCTCTGCTCCCAGCTACCACCAAAATCCATCACACAAGCTCGCAACATATCCTCAAGAGTCTTGATTGTTCTCTCAGTCTGCCCATCTGTCGCAGGATGAAATGTTGTACTCATCTTCAAAGTTGTTCCCAACGATTCCTGCAACTCCTTCCAAAACCTCGATATAAACCTCGCATCTCTGTCAGACACTATGTCCTTAGGTACTCCATGTAACTTAAGCACGTTCTTTCGATAGGCCATAGCCAATTGTGCCTTAGTCCATGTATCTTTCATTGGAACAAAGTGAGCTGACTTGGTCAGACGATCCACTATCACCCAAATCATGTTGTTACCTTGTTGACTCTTAGGCAAACCCACAATGAAATCCATGGAAATGGATTCCCACTTCCACTCAGGCACCTCTAAAGACTGAATCTTACCTTGTGGTCTTCTCTGTTCCCCTTTAACTCTCTGGCATGTCAAACAACGGAACACAAACTCAGCTGTCTCTTTCTTCATCCCTGGCCACCAAAACGTTTTCTTCAAATCCTTGTATAGCTTGTCTCCACCTGGATGAACTGAATATGGTGTGCAATGCGCCTCTGTCATTATCGTCTTTTTCAACTCCTCATCACTAGGAACACACCACCTACCATCAAACCTCAAACTACCATCTGTATGAATAGAAAACCGAGACACTGTCCCTTTCTCTACTCCAGCTCTCCACTCAACTATCTTAGGATCCAAAGCCTGCTTATCCCGAATGTCATCATAAAACTCCAGATGTACTGTCATATCACCCATGGCATCTCCTTTCTGCATCATATGTATCCCAAAGCTCGCGACCTCATCCCTCAGCCTCATCAAAGATAGAGCTGTACACAAGGAATGTACACTCTTCCTACTCAAAGCATCAGCAACAACATTGGCCTTCCCTTCATGGTAGATAATTTCCATGTCGTAGTCGCCAATCAACTCCATCCACCTCCTCTTTCTCATGTTCAACTCCTTCTGCGTGAAGATGTACTTAAGACTCTTGTGATCAGAAAATACCTTAAAGATTGCTCCATAAAGGTAATGTCTCCAAATCTTGAGAGCAAACACCACTGCACCCAACTCCAGATCATGAGTAGGGTAGTTCTCCTCATAAGGCTTCAACTGCCTAGAAGCATAGGCAATCACTTTACCATTCTGCATCAACACACATCCCAGCCCATTCTTCGAGGCATCTGTATAAACCTCAAAATTCTCGCTCCCTTCAGGCAATGCGAGGACAGGAGCTGTGGTCAAACGCTCCTTTAGTGTTTGGAACGCCGTCTCACAACTCTCATCCCAACGAAACCTGTTCTCTTTCCTCATCAACGCTGTCATCGGTCTAGCTATCTTGGAGAAATCTTTCACGAACCGTCTGTAGTATCCAGCTAAACCCAAGAAACTTCTAACCTCAGCGACATTCTTCGGTGCTTCCCACTTTGTCACTGCCTCAATCTTCGCCGGATCCACAGCTACCCCATCTTTAGAGATTACATGCCCCAGAAAAGCAACTTTCTCTAACCAGAACTCACACTTGGACAGCTTAGCATACAACTCATGATCCCTCAAAGTCTGCAACACGATCCTCAGATGCTCCTCATGCTCCTCCTTAGTCTTAGAGTAGACTAAGATGTCATCGATAAACACCACTACAAATTGGTCCAAGAACTGTCTGAAGATTCTATTCATCAAATCCATAAACACTGCCGGCGCATTAGACAACCCAAACGGCATCACCACATACTCATAATGGCCATACCTTGACGTGAAAGCTGTCTTTGGTATGTCCACCTCTCTCGATCTTCACCGATGGTACCCGACCTCAAATCAATCTTAGAAAAGACTTTGCACCGCTCAACTCGATCAAACAGTCATCTATCCTTGGCAAAGGATACTTGTTCTTTATCGTCACACGGTTCGGCTCCCTGTAATCTATGCACAGACCTCAAGCTCCCATCTTTCTTCTTCACGAATGTAATCGGTGCTCCACAAGGCGATACACTTGGTCTAATGTATCCCTTCTCTATCAAAGCATCCAACTGCTTCCTAAGTTCCTCCATCTCCTTAGGACCCATACGGTACGGTGCCTTAGAGATTGGCCCCGCCCCTGGCTTCAACTCTACGGTGAAATCTATCTCTCTCTTCGGTGGCAACCCCGGAATCTCCTCTGAAAAACATCTGCAAACTCTCCCACCACCGTATCTCATCAATCGTCGGACTCTCTATCCGGTCATCTCTCATATGACACAAGATCAACGGACATCCCTTCCTCAGATAAGACTTCAAGGTGACAGCTGCAATCAACTTAACTTTGGGTTTGACTAGAAACCCACGATAAGACACACTAACACCCTTAGGACCTCGTAAGGACACTTTCTTTTGATGACAGTCTATCTTAGCTTTATACTTTCCTAACCTATCTATCCCAACTATCATCTCAAAACCGTTAAACGGAAACTCTAGCAAGTCTACAGGGAAATCGACTTGCCCAACTATCAAAGATACATCTCTAAACAACCTCCCACACGATACGGACTCACCCGAAGGTATGAAAACTTGCTCGATGAATGACTCATATACTCTCAAACCCAACTGTTTTACATGACTCGAAGACACAAACGACCGAGAAGCCCCGAATCAAACAAAACAAACGTAGGAATACCATTAACAAGGAATGTACCGGTGATAACGTGCGCATCTTCCTCACCGCCTTCTTCTCCATCATGAATAACTTGCCACATGGTCTTCCGCCCACCTCCCGGACAAGATCTTGGCGATGCGGTCGGCTTAGCACCCGACCCTTGATTGATTGTTGTTGTTGTTCGTCGGTGTTTTCTCGATAAGAATTACCGCCGTTGCGGTTGCCTCCACTCTGGTAACTCGACTTCCCGGTTTGGCCATGATCCAGCCGGTCATTACTCGCGAAGCTCTGTGCGTCTCTCGAAAGATCCCGGTGCACTCGTGCACTCATGTCTCTTGTGGCCTACACCACCACAACCAAAGCAGTCACTCCCCAACTATTACTCACACTCCCCGGCCACGCCCAAAGGAAGCCCCAAAGATCAACCCGACCCCGAGAAAACCCCTTAGATTGATTGTGGTTGCCTTTATTATAATTAGATTGGCCACCACCCTCGCTCTCAGACTTCCTCTTCTCACCACCAGACCTCTCCTGAGCCATCTCCACCAACCTCTCAGCTCTCCCAGCCCTCTCATAAGCTTCCTTGACATCGGTAAGGATTCCCACGGGTAACTTATCCATAATCGTGGTAGTCAACCCTCTCTCAAACCTCAATGCCAGGTTCTCCTCACTCAAACCCATATCCTCAGCATACCTGGACTTCTCATTGAACTGTCTGTAGTACTCGGCTACAGACATCTCAGCGGTCATCTTAAACTTATCAAACTCTTCCCTCAACTTACTCCTTACATGCTCCGGTACGAACTCCTTCCTCACAGCCCTACGAAACTCCTCCCAAGGTATAGCAGGTAAGCCTTGGTTGGTGTATATCTCCTTAGCACTCACCTTCACTGAATCCCACCACTTGCCTGCTGCCTCCCTCAGATAGAACGCAGCCTGTTCCACTCTCATCTCATCAGGACAGTGAACCAAGTCTAAGATGTTCTCCATCTCTCTCAGCCAACTATCAAGAAGGTTAGGTTCCCCAACCCCCTTGTATTCCTTCGGGTTAAACCTCGCAATATAGAGGCTGATTTTAGAATGATCAACCTCCTTCTCCTTACTCTTATCCTTGTCCTCATTCACTCTCTTCAGGGTCTCAGTAAGAGCATCCTGGTGCTCTAACATCTTAACGATGTAATCCACGGTCATAAGCTCAGCTCTCGCGTACAAAGCAGTTCTCTTGGGCGGCATCTTGAAGCTATATAAGAAAGGGGTAAACATAAACACACGTACTAAACCTCAAAACACGAAAACACGATGCCCAGAACCCACTCGATCGAGTTCCCAAACACACTCGATCGAGTAACGGGCTACTCGATCGAGTGCCCCACGTACTCGATTGAGTACCCAAACTCCAACCAAACGGACTTCCGATCTCTTTCCTACTCGATCGAGTATCTAGGCTACTCGATCGAGTGACCCCCTACTCGATCGAGTACCCCTAGTTACTCGATCGAGTGCCCCAAAACTCGATTCTGGACTCAAAATCGCCAAAAACCCACCCGATCGAGTCAGCCCCACTCGATCGAGTAACCCTAATTCGTAAGAGCTACCCGCATATTACGTCATATGCTAACATGCTAACTTTATAAATCACATATTATATCATAACAATCATGCTATTAATTGCCACGTTGTAAAACATTCAACATGCTATCATTTCATCAACTGTTTCTATATATATCATCACTTTTCTTTCACCTCCTCAACTTCCAATTCGAACATCCAACAATCAACACATTCCATCACATTTGTAAACAAGTTAACCAAACACACATACGACTCGACAAACACTTCCCCCACGTGACCGGTTCAAAGTTGTAGGGCGACCCCCGCGACTTTAGGACGTCTCCCAAGCCTTTGCACTAGCTCCTACAACTTTTACCCCGGGTTCATTTTAATTGACTCCCTAGGTTCATTAAGTTCATTGGTTACAGGTTTCAGGATCGTCTCTCTGATACCATTTTGTAACACCCCCATACTCCAAGTGCCTTACCAGGACCACTCAGGTATGAAGACATTACCATCTCGGTTACCCGAGGCAAGGATAATCAAACAACAATAAAGAAACAACGTTTATTATAAATAGTTTAACGAATAGTTACAATCCATGAAACCAACTAAAAATACGATACATTATTCTCAAACCGATCGTCTAAATCAAAAGTAAATAAACTAAAGGCTACAAATGGAAGACTCCTATCATCATGTCGTGGCATCCCAAATATCCCAAGACTCATCTCAATACCTGCTCAATATCTGCTCACCATCCCCGAATGGATCACCGCAGTTTACAAAACAACACCGGGTCGATTAATCACACAATCAATATAGATAACAATAATAAGATAAACAGACAATTTGAATCACACACACACACACACACCAACTCCCATCATCTCAATACGATCGTCCCACCGGACCCATTACCGCCCGATGGGGGACCGCACCGTTCCCACCTAAGCCCCGCTCATCATACCGAGCGATAACCCCGTCCCATTAATGTGCACATCCCCTTCCGTGGCGGGTTCCACGAAGGGCGAAACTAGGGCGTGAAGTCACTCCCGCAAGTGACCCCACTCAGCCGAGAACGCATCTCGAGAACCATCAACAGCAATCACAACCACAAACACAAGACAATCATCATATCAAACAACTAACTACAAAGACATCACCAATATCCCATTATGGGACTAATACGAGTAGGAAATCCTACCCGGAAAGCACAACAAGCGGACGGTATCTACAAACCGTATCAAAACGCCTCTTCTACGAACCCTCCTCCTATCATATAACACATAGAGACTACACATCACAAACTACACACCAACACCCCCAATCTCTAAATTAGGGTTTAACCAATCTTAACAAAGCATTATAAAAATTATGTTAAAAGCTTACCCTCGACGTAAGGAACTCAACGATACGAATTACGACAAGAACTCGACCGTCTCGAACTCCGGAATTGCTAAGAATGCGATTAGGAAGATGAACTGGCTGCTTTCTCTCTTAAACAGGGTTTTAGGTTTTGTAAAAGTGATTTAAAACAATGACGATTATGTTTAAATACCTTAATCGCATAATTAACAAAACCCGAGAAAACTCCCCGTAAAACCGGACACTCGATCGAGTACCCAAGGTACTCGATCGAGTACCCCCTTACTCGATCGAGTACCCCAGCTACTCGATCGAGTACCCAACAGGTCAGAAACTATTTTATTTCGCAACTTACCCTTACTCGACAGAGTAAGGGCTACTCGATAGAGTACCCCAAGACTTAGAAATACGGAGTATTACACAAAACCCTTGCTTGTCCCCAAGCAAGCAATAAACACAAGACACAAAAGGGGACTAATGGAACGGTATACAAATTCAGATCTAACTATGTTTTTGGTACGCCTAAACGAATTTAGTGCAAACAAGCCAACGCCAAAGTACAAAAATAAATGCAAACGAGTTATATATATGATAAAGCTACTGAACCGTCGACCTTGCAAAACTTGTATATATCGGACTCTCACGGGTCGCACATCACTCATTTAAAGAACATGGCGAGTATATTGTAAGATAGAAATAAATGAAGTCACTCATCTAACTGCGACCTATAAGAACATGCATGCAATCTAACATGATAAATACCACTACCGACCGTACATACGCATTCCAACCAGACTGGACCAAGATACATGCCGAGGACTTATATATGGTGTAAAGTAAGGTAATTGGGTAAAAAGGGGCAAAACAGATTTGGATAAGTGGAGGTAAAGCCAAGCTAGTACAACCGTAACCAAATACTAACTCATCCGCCTCATAAACCCAACTTAAAAGAATAAAACGATGCCAGTGCAGCATAAACTCACTCATGTCATTAAAAAACGATACCCCATAATATATAAAGACCAACATGGGAGTAAAGACCGACACAATTTCTTTCTTCTTTTTTTTTTCAGTTGTTTTTTTTCCTTTTTTGATTTGATTTTTTTTTTTCATTTCTTTTTCTTGATGATTTTTCCAACCTCTTCCTTTTTTTTTCTTTTCTTCCTTTTCATTTCAACCCTCTTCTCATTATCAAATGCAAATACCAAACTGACGAACAACACATACCCACAATTAACAAATAAACTAGCTTGGCTGAGGTAGGCTAAATTTTGGATTGTAGTTAATAAATGGGTCAAAATAAGTCAATTTGGCTAGTGAAGTTCAAGGGTAAAAATACGAGAAAGGAGGATTTGCCTCTCCACATGTGTCACCGCCACAAACCGAATGCATATAGGTATTAAGAGATAAATATCATGCTTATGCAAATTGATGTTATATGCCTTTTAAGGAGTACTACTCTCATCCTAGAATGAAACTGATCATAAATGTCGTTAGTTTATTAAGCTCTATACCTTAGAAATTTTGAGTCGGTTGCCGATATAAAGTCAAGTCTATTCGTTCAGTAAATTTAATCAAAAACTCGTAGATTATGCAAAAGTTTGTACAAGAAAGGCATTGGATATGCAAGGCTTAGGCTAGAAATAAAAGCATAGACGCGGGTTCATCATTGTTATCCAACCATTCCGACTCGACCTAATATGCAAAAGAAGACATTTGTTTGTGTTTTTTCACAATTTTTAATTTTTTTGTTTGTTTTTTTTTTGAATGACAAAAGCAATGCATACGGAAATGCAGGAAACATGCAAACTGAAATGCAATAAGATGTAGATGGATGCAAACAAAGACAGATGCATACCGTCCCCAAACCAAATCACACAATGCCCTCATTGTGTTCAACGAACAACCATCAGCATCAGAAAATATGGGAAAACAGATATGCGAAATAAGATGAATACAAATAAAGTAAAGCATAAGAAAAGAAACTTACAAAATTGTACAAAGCGGACCACCCCAAACTAGCAGAAACTAAGGGGAAACGTGGACAACGTGTCACTAATTATAAACCTTCATCTAAGTGTGAGTAAAAGTACGTAAGCGCTCAAGGCCCTTAAAAGCTTATCATAAATCTGTGCATGTGCTACACAAAAGCATAAGTAGCACCAACATATAATGTGAGCATATAAAATTAAGGTTAGAGACCGTCTCAGCTTGCTGTAACTTCTTTGACAGCTCTCATAATAATCCACCAAATTATTCCGCCCATCAGCTAAGCATAGAACATCAAAGCTTAAACCATAAGGCACAACTGAAGCATTTAACAGTGAAAACACGTAAGTAGAAATAACATGCTTAGACGGGTATTCTATGTGAGGTGGAGGAGTCAAGTGTGCAATAGGAGAAGGTGGGTAGTCATCCCAAATACAAGGGGTGGTAAAGTCAAATGTGTCAACAGGATCTCACATTATAAGCTCATCTATTATATCGGCATATGTATCCCATTTGACCTCAAGAGCTTCCAATGGCACATCCTCACTCTCTTTATCGTAAAACTCATCATAAAAGGGATTCTATAGAGGGTCTGTCAAGTCTTCCTCATGTGTCTCATATTCTGTAAAATTGTCATAGAGGGGTTCTAGATTATCCTCAAAGAAAGGGTTATCAACTGAGCATATGGGCTCTTCCTCTACGTGTTCGTCGATATCTTTTTTATTCATTAAAATCGGTTTCTATGATGTCACCCACGTCCTCATCCATGTCTGACTGAAATGAAAAAGTGGGTTTAATGCATTCAAGAGCAAGCCATTCAAAGAGACAAAGGACATCTTCAATATTCTTACCACCATAATCTCTCTTACCTATGGAGTCAATATAGGCTTGGGTTTGTTTGTTCATACCTCTTATGATGGTAAGGCACACAGTAAGCTGTGAGAGTTTGCCTTCATAGTTATAAGAACGAATCCAATCATTCCATCTATGCGTATAATCGTGGAAGTTCTCATCTTCACCTTGTGGAAACTGGATGGAAATCATTAGAACGGTCTCAAAGAACTGAAGTTCCCTGAGACAAAAGACAAACTTAATAAAAAAACAGAAAATAATTGCCTCCCCGGCAACGGCGCCAAAATTTGATAGGCTAAATCGCACACCTAATCAAAGATAAACCAACTGGCCTAAACTAATGCAGTAGAGGAAGTCGGGATCGTATCCACAGGGAGACAATTGTGTTCTATTTTCTAATTAAAGTCTGTCTAGGTAACAAATTAGGGGTTTTTTTGTTTGAAATATTAAACTATCAGCAATGAAGAAAACATAAATAAAGCGTAGAAAATGGAATTCAAATAATAAGAGAAAAGGCTAGGACATCGGGTCACCACAGTCAACAACGGTCAGAGGTAGGGTCTACGACCAACATAAGTACGGTCTGAAGGGTAGTGAATAGGTCCTCTCGGTCCACTATTCGCCCTAGAATACTAATATAACTCTCGCTCTAATTAGGATATTCTATTGTTTGCAGCAGGTCTAACTCTCTCCCATTTCTCGATCTAGGCCGGAGTTTACCAAATTAATTAACTAGTTACGTGCACTTAACCAATTAACCTCAGTTATATGCTACAATTAACAATACAGATTTATATATATGCCAGATATAATCACCTAGTTAAGACCGTCTTATTATCATGGCTTCCCTAATCCTAGAAAAGGGAATTTAGCTACGCATATTTTAATCTATGATAACAATAACAAATATGATTATTGATTCAAACATGATAAGCAATTGACAAGAATAAATAAGCATGAAATAAACGAGATTAAAAGAGAAAAGAAAAGACAAGAAGAAGTAATAAATGAAGAACAAGAGTAAATTAAACTACCGAATGAAAGAATGAATTACCAGTTTGCAAATCCAAAAATCTAGAGCAAAGAAACATAAAGAGAGTTTTAACAGTGTAAAAAGATGTAACCTAATAAAGTTTTCAGGTTATTCTTTTATACTAAGTCTAAAATAAAAAACATAGGCTGGAAATATCGGCCAAAATAACTTCCTGTCGATCGACCAAACAGAATGGTCAATCGACTAAAAAGAGTTGTCAAGGTGAAATAAGTCGAATGACCAAAAACTTCACTCGATCGACTATTTGTCCTCGCGCATTTTCTGCAACACGCACTGAACTTCAAACGGCCGTCATTTCTTTGTTACTTGGGAAACTCGAGCATTTTCAGTGGCATTGGAAAGCTAGCAGGATAAGCTTTCACCTCCAATTTAAATCACTTGATTATCATTTGTAGAACTTGAGCTATGGCTCTTCAAAGTAGGCACTAGTAATGTGAAGCTCTTCTTTTGCTCTTTAAGCTTCCTTACTTCACTAAGGACTCCAAAACGGATGGTTTCCATGATCATTTCATACCAAGGCGAAGATTGCACGCTTTAGTGACGGGTTTTAGCTTGTTTGCACATACTCGAGCCTATAACCTGCATAAAATACAACACGGCCCAAAGTAGCCAAAACAAGGGAGAATAGTAGCTTACGATACTCAATAATGCATGGAAATGCGTGCAAAAATATGGAATAAATGTATATAAAAGGCACGTATAATCTGTCTCCAAGCCAGTCGAGATGTTGCTTATGCTCGTCTCTAAATAATCGAAAGTCGCATAGTAGCCGTAGAAGCTAGGTTTCCTCCTACGAAAGAGCCTATTCATTATATCCCTTTGCGTGACGATCCTCCACCGTTCGTAAATGATTCATCCCCTGTCGTCACTGAAGCTGAAAAGCGTCTTCAATACTTAGAAGAGCAACTAATATACCTCAAAGGAGATGCCACCTATAGGGAAAATAGTCGAAAGTATAAGGCAGTAAATGCCCAACTACTAACCAATTTCAACATGACTTACATACCAAAATTCAAGGGGCATGAAAACCCTCTAAACCACATTCGTGCTTTCAAAGACTACATGTCTATTAAGGGAATCAAGCCAGATAAGTTCTTAAGGATCTTTCCTTCATCTCTCGACACCATTCCCAAAAAGTGGTTCTACTCTCTAGACCACAAGAAGATTTCTACTAGGGATGATGCAGCCATTGAGCTCACTAAGCAGTACGCTGATAATGCCGAAATTCTCATTCATATGTGGTCAACATGTCCATCCGACGTGAACCAACCACTATAGATTGTGAACATAAGAGTATACACACAGGCAGACAAAACAAGGGCCAAAGCAGATAACTCGGTCGAGTGTAGGAGGTCACTCGGCCGAGTAGGCGGCCACTCGGTCGAGTGCATAGTGCACTCAGTCAAGTGTCACATGGGTATAACATTTTCGTTCTCAAACCCATTTCCAAACTTTCCTATTCCATCACATATATGCTAATAAATTCCGATGGTGATTAATACACCGTCAAACAACCAAATTTAAAACTACTCTTGGCCCATGGCCATCATCACTACACAAATAAGATAAGATATCCAAGGCATACTGCCAACACAACCATACCATTTCATCATCAACAGCTGCACTGTAGTGCGACACTCCAGTCACATTAGTAAACACAACACATTACACTATCTTATGGACACGACCTAATAACTCATCACTCTCAAGGAATAATAACAACATCATCACTCACTCAAGCATTACAACAAAATCACGATGTACACCATGGGCGTTTCACCATAACGCTTGGGAGGCAATTTTACAAAGAGAATCTATACTACCACTCTCAGGGTCGGAGTTCGACACAACCACTTCCACATATCATGCCTATGTACTTAGGTTAACGGTCACTTTATGTATCACAAATGATCAAACTCATCAACCATAAGATTGAATCTTTTAAGTATTAAATGCACCACTCTTACTCTCATGACCACAAAACAAAACTTGGTAATATCGAATCCACAATTATGCCACCTCACACGGGTTCACTCGAAAATTACAACAAATTCCCCATTGAATGTCGGGTTACCACTTGCAAAATCTCCAACTCATCTCTTGGTCTAGTACTCTATATCTAGTATTCCAGATTCCTAACCCTTATCACTATTTATCCAGTTTACACCATTCCTCCAGTCACATCTCACATTCTTCAGAACTTTTATCAGCTCATGTCATCACTCTCTCTTACTCTTAGTTCCTCAATTATTCCCTCATTATTCTACAAATCCAACTCAGTCATATGCCAGCCAAAATACTTGAGTCGTGCTCAAATGGTCACTCTCACATGTTCTCAAATTGCGTTCACTACCTATGAGTCCACACAACCGCTACGTATCCAATTTTGATTGCACTCCACTCATCATTTATAAGTTGTCTCTCATGATCAATTCGCCATACTCAAAACATTACATGGGTCAACTACCGTCCTAGTGTTCCGAAATTATAAAACTTGATGACTATGTCCAAAATCACTCGTCTTGTCGAAAACATATGCCTAAGTGTTAGGGTAAGAAAATACTCTTTTGGTCTTACACACAACTCTATACCCGGAAATCTCGGGTTAACTCAACGGATAGGGTGATAAAAATCAAAACAACCCAGAACGGATATGAAAAGGTAGCAAATTAAATAACATGGAGGGGATAGGAAATCAATGGTCGACACCTTAAAATTGCCCTAATAGCACACTTCAAGTAAGATGAACTTTGGAAAACGATACAACTTCAAAACTCAACTCTGATGCAATTTTACTCAAACTTGACTCAAATGCGAAATGCTATATTAAAACTTTAACATAAAGGTCATTTGTCTCAAATTTCTCGAAAACTTTAATATGTAGTAATCCGTCATAGGATGATACATGTCGCTATAGGCCACGTTCAAAGCATTACTATTTGATTTGTGCAAAACATAAATTAGAAAAGTCAAAAATCCGGGAAGGTATATCATTCATTTTCGAAAAGAAAACTTTAAGGCGGAAAACTTTCTTGTGCTTGACTTCATAAAACATTTTACTCAAAGATTAATAATAAGAAGTAATTAAGGTACATCACGAGCGAAAAATAAAAGCTTATTGTATACTTTTCTAAACATTTTCAGGAATTTGTCAACCTTTAAGACGACAAAATTTCGATTCGCACCCTTTTATTACAAATTTCAAAATAATATTAGTTTTAAATTACTATTAAACCATATTTGGGTTAAAATCAAAATTGTTCATGTTTCTCGCTTGGTTCAAAAGTTTAGGTCAAAATTGCAATGAAATATTCGTTTCTAAGACAATGTACCACACTATTAGGAATGGTAGTAGTCTTTGTAAGAAGATTAAAACAAGTTTCAATTATGGAAATTAGAAGTGAGTAAAAACTTTTAAGTTGAAATTTTCGCATACAACGTAAAATCTGACATTAACAACAATCGTTAAGCCTTACTTGTTCAATATGACCCAACAACAAACATGAAAATCCGGTTATCGACTCAAAAGCTCAAGTTTCTAAGCTCATCCATGGTGGGAAAGAAAATTTAGCATGAAAATTTGATTTTTGACCGCCCTAATGATATAGAAAATAAACCATTACTATGAAATTGAACAAGTCATGCAATTATTTGATAAAACTTGAATAAACATGTGTATATATAAAGCCATTTCAAATTGCAAAATGAAGAAGATGAACTCAGCCACCTAGTCAAAATTTGAGAAGACGAATAAAGAAAAGTGGAGTAGCAAAGTGTAATTCAAACAACAAATCACAATATGAAAACTTTGAATTATTTTAAGATAAATCGATGTCGAAGTTATGAGTTCGAGATAGAAATGAAAATATAAGGTAGAAAAAGCAAATTTTACACGAATTTCACACCTCACCAAGCCCACTCGACCGAGTACTTAGGGCACTCGATCGAGTGCAACCCCACTTGGTCTAGTGACAGGTTACTCGATCGAGTGGAAACCTTCCAAAAGTTTTCCAGTTTCTTGAATTTGCCCACTCGGTCGAGTGACAAATCCACTCAGTCGAGTTATTTGTTCACTCGATCGAGTGACTCATCCACTTGGTCGCGTGACTGGTCAACTCGCTCAAGTGCTACCTTACTCGATTAGGTTTGGCCTCACACTCACTATATTTATTACATTACTCTCATAATCATATCTACTCTACTAACAATCATCACCATTCATGCTTTATTAATGACACTAGCAAGCTCAAATGATACATACATGCCAAGATTCGGGACTATCGTCCCTCATATCAACCCACACTAATCATATTACGATATACTACTCACATGAGTCCATATATCCATCCATCACAGGTTATCACATTCTACATGAATGATTCTATCATACTATAAACCTATTACGAGTCACAAACACACATGCCTTCATACCACTTTCACTAATGATCATATCCCATACCATATTCAAACACACATTAAAACCATAACACATATGCATTCATATCAAGATTCACATAATGTTTCCCATACTCCTAGCCACCACGTAGTGACCAACTGAGACGATAGGCACTAGCTTTGGCATGAGGGCTATTAAGCCTGATATTCCTACGAGGAATACAGGGTATGATTAAACCCTGGCCTGACATTCAGGACAGAAGCCTAAGGATAATTCAGGCTAGGCACCAGGCAGGAGAGGGCAACGTACAAGTACGAAGATATCAATTGACCAAGTCAACAAGGAATATATTGAATAATTATCATATAATTATGATAATTATATCAGCATTAAAGGAGAATAATAAATTATAATCATGGATCATTTATCCGGCCATTTATACGCATTCAAGACAGCAATCAAGGGGGTCATTTAAGGAAAATATTCTGTCATTAAGGTGAAGACCTTGCGGTTACATGAAGATTGTTATATAAGGGAAGCTCAAGACCATTTGAAGAGACATTACATCATGCTCTATCATACAAGAAAAGCTTACAAGCCCTACTATTACAACACTTATAATGATAATACATTATATAAGCTCTACATATATTTCGGGTATTACCGAATCGATATTCCCATACATTTCGGGTAATACCAATTAAAAAACTAAGGCCATACTAAGCAAAATTACATAATTCAAAAATTACATAAAATAAAATTATGACAATCATAAATAAAATGCAGCATTATAATATGTATGAACATGCCCAATTTTATGCTAAATCGCCTTTAAGGAGCCAATATCGTATATTACACGGTTTTTACGGATATGCGTGATTCAACGTTTTATAATCACAAAAATTACATAAATTCATATTTATGCACAATTTAATTACCCTAACCTCTTAGGACTCAAAATTAGTCTTCACTAACTATTTGACTATAATTAACTCATATTTCTTAAAATTGTTCATTAATGGACTCAAAATTACAATAAAATGCTATAAACTTCAAATAAATCACAAAATTTCAAATAAATTCAAAATTTTGAAATTCAAACTTATGAACATTCTGGAAAAATACCATGATACTCATAATGTTCAAAAAATTAGGTTAAAATTTCGTAAAATTATCGGAAAAACTATGTTGCGGTTTATCGGATTTATCAATAATAATCATAAAAACATGAGAAAAAATATATTCATCAACTTTTCAATTTTAGATCTGAAAAAGACAATAAAATGCAACATGTGACGTTTTTCCTTAGTCATGGAGTATGTTTTAGCAAATATTCACTAATTAAGTCACTATTTATGTTATTTTTCATCAAAAATTCATAAATCATGCATGATGACTTCATTATAGCCTATTATTTTACACACATCTTATAACATTGCATGTGACAACATACTAAATTTCTCTTACCAGATTCGAAATATTTCTCATATTAACCTATTTTTCATTTAAATTCGATTTTTATCATGAAAAATCCATATTTCGAGCATAAAAAATCCAAAAAATTTGAAAATTTTCAGATCATCTAAAAATAATATATGTGAAAACATATCCAAAAATCACTGAAAAATTCAAAGTTTAGCTAATTTTCGTCCAAAAATGAAATTTTTATCACAAAAATCACATTTTAATGCCATTATTAAATAAAATGAACAATAAAAATCCATAAATTAACCAAAAAATATCCTAAAATATTTTAGGACCAGAAACTTTAACATGCATAAATTATTTTCGTGATATATCATAATAACACAAATTTACAAGTTTTATATGTTAATCGTATAACTCGGAAAAACTATAACCGATTTGCATGCAAACAACCTTGTGCTCTTGATACCGCTTGTTAGAAATATATATCTCATTACTTAACATATTCTTATATGTTTCAAATTTATTTAGTCATAAAATAAATTCTAGATCTTATGCACGCAAACTAAAAAGGTAAGAGAAGAAATCATGTTCCTTACTATGATAATTTCGGTCATCATATGGGCAACAACATGATCTCCTTCTTGTTAGGTATTGAGCTTTCCATTAATGGATGAACATTCATGGCTTCAAATTAGAAGCCCTCCAATTAGTAGCCCCCAAAACTATCCCTCAATCCCACAAACTAATATGTACTAGATATTTGTAATGTGGTTTACCTTAGAATTGATTGCTAATGCTCATATACTACTACTAGTATTATTAGTATTTGATTTGTATAAATTAGATTCATCAAACTTGATTTTATGATGAACAAGAGAGAGAAAGTAGTTTTTATGAAAAACATGAGAGAATGATGAAAAATGAGGAAAAATCCTCTCTAATTCCCAACCCAAAACCGGTGGCCATGTATGGTCTTATGACCATTTTTCTTTTCCTTTTTGTCTTTACAAGACAAATGTGTAAGGCTTTGTCCATAGTCAGGTCACTATCAAGTGTCATGGACAAATGAATAAGACAAATGGAAAAAGACAAAACTTCCAAGCATGCCCACCCAATTTCGGTTTTCTTGTGTAATATGGAGTCCATTTTATTTTTGTCAATTGTACAATTGTATGTCATGTGACATGTGACATGTCTTATGTCATGTTTTAATTTAAAATACATATTTAACAAATTAAATATCATTTACAAATTAAATAAATCATATTTAACAAATTGACTAGTAATATAAAATTACTTTCTCATAAAATGGTCATTTAATTACTAGTTAGTATAATTCACAATATCTTGTAATTATAAGTAACTTATCATTCTCATCTCGCGTGTTTCGCAAACACCGATTAATTTTAGTAATCTTAAATTACTAAATAAAATCTTATTTAATCACATTATAATAAGATGTCATTTTCTCTCTTATGATAATAATTTGTTCAATTTTAAGGAATTAATTAATCTGTATCGGCATACAATTAATTAACCTTTTCAATTAAGGGAATCGTCCTTTAGGTGTGACCTCAAGGATCAATCGATCACAAATTGCCGCACGACGATAATGTCAAACTCTAGCCAGCTAATCATTACCGATATGTGTGGACCAGTTGACTATATATGTAATGTATCATCCCTTTCGTATTCTTGGTATGAGATTTAAATGTGTGATCAATATGATCGACAATTGTGATCGCATTATTGTCGGGGACACTTACTCCAACAATCTCTCACTTGTCCTCGACAAGTGTGCGTCACCAATTCTCTTGTCCTATTACTATCTCCCATTCAATGCAAGGTGTCTTTCGGGTCGTACTTACAAGCGATCATATCGTGAGTGGTTTCCTCGATCTTGAGAATAACTGATTGACCGGAGTTATCTACCATAGATAGCATCCGAGCGTGGCCACGCATTTCCAGTTCATTACTCCTCGAGTGGCCCTGAGATATTGTTATAACCCTGACAAGGGGTGGACAATTCCTATCGCACATATTTCCTTCGACTAGCCACATCCATCATAACCCAAAATATGCCCATTTGACCCCATTTACGAAGGTCGTAGTAACACAAATCAAAGTTAATCTGAAACTGTGCCACTTTAGGCGAACGGTCTTTAGTCAAAAGAATCGACTCATTAGAATACTATAGTAGCTCTCGCCACGACCAGGCTATATAAATTTGCCAGAACTCTATAAGCGGTCACTGCCCGACAAAGTGTTCCTAACAGTCTGCCTATATATGTGATCGACTAGTCATCTCACATGACTCTATGGCACTTGAACTTGCCATCAATCGCATCACACTCTAGTCACTTCGAGACGTCACCTCATACAAGTGACTATGGGCAAATACAATGCTAATCCGTGTTAACTTTAACGGGGTTCAATGTTGTCTCTACAACCCGTTTGGATGTAACAAAGTATAAAAGGAGTTTTTAAAGTAAAAACTCGAACGACAAATGCGATTATCACATATGAATAGTCAATGCCTGATTACTATTTCATGTTCTATAATCTAATTTGATCTTGTATGTAGTTGTTCATTTCAATTCAATTGAAATGACATGACTCATCATGTTTAGCCTATGAGTAGGCTTTGGTTAGTAGGTTTTATCAACTTCTTGTACCTTACTGAACCTTACTACATACTCGTTTTCCTTTGTAATGTATACATTTGCATCACAAAACTTTCTGAGTACGTGTCGAGATCCAATCATGACATAAGCCCTCTAGCCTAAGAATAGCTCCCACTGTTTTCACAGTGTTCGGGACTCATCCTTCTTGCACATCCCATGATTGCAAGTGTACTCAATTTCTGTTATAAATATCTCTCATTGTTCTTTATTGCCTAGAACGATTCTAGAAAATCTATTTCTTAAATAACATAGCCACAATGGTATCTTAACCATCCTAATGTGTTTTGATTATGGTTTTGTCGGAAACCATGCGCAATCTCAATTGTCAATTGTCATTTGTGTAACACCCTTACACAAAAATTGCATCAGAAACACTTTGCATTATATCCTTAATTCTTCTGCAAGCACTTAAGGGTAATCTTTATGGCTTACTTGGTAAAGATTACTTAAATTTGATTTTAAAACAATTCATCATACTCAAAGCATATGAAGTGTTATACATCATTACTTATTTAATTGATCCGGCAGCGGAAGCAAATGAAATCAATCAAATATGTTCAATTTAATTGAACTAGTCATGAATCTTATCAACATAAGACTTCTTATTTGACGCTAATATCATGTGGAATTATCTTCATAAATCTGGATATTAAAGATGTATTATATTACTCCAAAAGTCTTAAATCATTCTCAATGATCAGTATGTCATCCACATATAAGACTAATTAAAATTTCCGTAACTCCCACTAAACTTTATGTATAAAAACAACTTCTCGTCTTATCGAGAAAAGTTTTATAACATGATCAAAACATTGATTCTAACTCATTGATGTCCTACTTAAGACCCTTTCTTAAGTTTCACATTATCTTAGGATTGCAAGAATCTACAAAACTCAAGACATATATTGAATACATTCATTCTAATTGAAGAAGTGGGTTTTAGATTCACTCGCTATGTATTTCATAATAATGAGATACAATCTCTAAGAAGATCCAAATAGACTTAAGCATTTCGTTTGCATCCAAATTTCTTTGCCACCAATCTTGCTTTGAAATCTCTCTTTATTAGTGCAAAAACCCTTTGTCACTAATAAAGCCTTTTTATTTCAGATTTTCATGGCTCTAAGCCTTGTATTGAGTTGTGACTTATATATCCTTATGTAAGTCATATGTTCATTACTTTCCAGAAGTAATCAACTTGAATCAAACAATTTCTTTGTAAGTTGCTTATTCATCATTTTCAACAAGTGATGACTTTAACCTCATAGGTTTTGAAGAAACAACGTTTTATACACAAAACTTCTCATGTAGTCAAGAAAGACCAGTTTCTTGCGACATAACATTCTTTGTGGCTCTTGAATAATGTCTCCCACTCTGTCTTCTAGAAATAAACTTGTATTTTAGAAAGACAGCTTCACGAGCCGCAAACCCGTCGTACTCGTGATAATTGAAAGAGAAAAATGAGCATTTGTTTCTTGTGAAAACTTACAAACATGGTACCTTACCATATCATATCTCATATGATTCGTTTTAGTTTTAGTGGAAAAAATAATTTAGACAAAATGATAAAATCCCCAAAAGAATCAAGTAACTCAAAGTAACTTGATTGAAGTTCAAACCATATCGAATAGCGTTTGATTTCTTATCCAATCACACATTATCCCATAATGTGTGTTAAGAGAGATTAACTTATGATACTATATCACATTTTATTTGGATTATATCAAAGTCTTCACTTGGATAATCCCATCACGATTAAATCGTGATTCCTTGAAGTCTTTAAACTTCTTCAAAGATTTCTCTATTTACCTTATTAAGTGAACACATTAGTGTCAACTTAAATCGTTGGTAAAAATAAAATGATCAACCTATTTTGGATCAATGGTTTACAACCTCGATCTCCTTTACAACCAAAAGGCACGAGATATCTTGCTTTGAATACAAGATACGTATAAACCATTAACAATCTAATGGTTTCGAGAGTACTCGATAACTCTTTGCGTTCATCATTCCAGAATTTAAGGTTTAATCTTGGGTTACCAATTTGAGTCTTGCATCATCTTCATGATATATCATTCTAGTTTGGTTTAGAATATGATCACCTTGATAATGGGCTAGCCATACATCAAATCATGGTGTATAGGGTCACAAAAGTGAAACTTCTTTTTGTATCTTAACAATTTTATATTCTTATTTAGAGTTTATGCACTTAATAGTCACAATTAAGTACTACTTTAAATCCAAAAACTAGATTGAGTACACAATTACTCTATCTCTCAACATTATTGTTGCTAGTCGTCATATTCTGATCATCTTATGTGTCGAATACAATGATGAAAACCTCCACTGGTTTCTAATATTGACGAAGTAGTACTAGCAAAATTTATGTTTAATGAAATAAACATTTAAAGAAGAAGGTCCCATTAGATGTCCCACAACTAACTTGTTGATTCTTTAATAATTTGGGGTAGTTTCCTTTCTAGTTTCTAACATTCAAGACAATGGAAACTTTATTGGTCGGGATTGATAGGTTTAGTATCGTCATTTTCAACAACTTTACTTTTAACATTACCTTGTATCAATTCCATTCTAATTTTACTTCTTTGAACCTCATTCTTTTTCTTAACGGTTTAAGAGAATGCTCCCACTCATTTCAATGAGTCTTTGCTTTGAGAAGCAAAATTGAATTCATGAAGATGACTCTTCATTTGTTCGTTTAGTCTTAAAACTTTCATTGAAGTGGTTGCGGTATTTCGGTCTATTACGATTTCCGAAAAATCTAATTACCAAAACAATTTATCGCTTCAAGGTACTTAATTTAATTAAGTATGTGAAAAACAATCCATTGTAAGTAGATGTGTTAGTCAAGAATCAAAAACCTGTTTGATAATGAATAACTTTAATCTATACTCTTTACAAGAGATCCTTAACAATGGTTAATTTGAGGTTTTAGAAGCAAATTCATATTTGTCTTTAGTTAAGATGTTTTAATGGAGATCTGAATCAAAAATCGAAATAATATCGTATATGAATTGTGGTAAAGAAATAGAACAATATGATAACGGAATAGTGGAAAACTTAACACTTATCGTTTTATTAATACTTGTAAACAAGTATAGCATTTACATAGTGACCTCTACCCAACTATGATAAATGATTCCGAGATCCAAATTCATATTAACTTGGGCACGGGATAGCCGATGGAACCCTTATCAATATAACTCGGTGGACTAACTCTTTAATCGATTATACTTTTAGAATTCTCGGTCGATAAAATTACTCTAATATTTATCTTTAGCCCAAAACACATCCGACAAGGGCGCGGGATAGCCGATGAAACTCTTATCCAAAAAAACTTTTGTTGAGTTCAATCCAAAATTCGAATAAATGTGTCCATGATCCAAACCCACATTAACTTGGGCACGGGATAGCCGATGAAACCCTCATCAACATGAATTCGGTGGATAGACATTTATCACCCACTTCCCCTACGTAACAAGGTTTGTACCCCGGGATGGCCGAGTGCACTCCCTCGCGAAATAGGTTTTCATGATTTCTACTTTTTGGTAAGGCTATGTCTCAATTGTTTATTTTTAGCGAGAGGTCATGTCAATTTATTATCTATCACGTTTTAAGTGAACTAAAGCGGTGAACTACGATAATTGTAATTGACACGGTCGAAAAACTCGATTAAAAAGATGATGCATGTTTTAGTTATGTCGATTTAGCGATGCATGCAACTTATAAATAAAATGCAAAGCATAAATTAAATCCTAGTATGGCCTTCCTTAAAAAGAAAATCTAATTAACTATTACATATTTGGAAACCAACTCCATTGGTCCCTTGAACTTCGGTTTAGGCACGCATCTCGAGGTAACACCGTCTTTATGTATCGTCTTCCTTGAGTGACACTGTCTTCAAGGAACTCCGAAATAAAATTACATAATAAATTACATAATTTCCTATTATACATTTGTAATTAAAATAAAATAAATCTATTAAATTACAAAACGGTGATACGAGATCACAATAAATTACAACCGAATCGATATTCCCATACATTTCGGGTATTACCAATTAAAAAACTAAGGCCATACTAAGTAAAAATTACATAATTCAAAAATTACATAAAATAAAATTATGACAATCATAAATAAAATGCAGCATTATAAAATGTATGAACATGCCCAATTTTATGCTAAATCGCCTTTAAGGAGCCAATATCGTATATTACACGGTTTTTACGGATTTGCGTGATTCAACGTTTTATAATCACAAAAATTACATAAATTCATATTTATGCACAAGTTAATTACCCTAACCTCTTAGGAGTCAAAATTAGTCTTCACTAACTATTTGACTATAATTAACTCATATTTCTTAAAATTGTTCATTAACGGACTCAAAATTACAATAAAATGCTATAAACTTCAAAGAAATCACAAAATTTCAAATAAATTCAAAAATTTGAAATTTAAACTTATGAACATTCTGGAAAAATACCATGATACTCATAATGTTCAAAAACGTAGGTTAAAATTTTGTAAAATTATCGGAAAAACTATGTTGCGGTTTATCGGATTTATCAATAATAATCATAAAAACATGAGAAAAAATATATTCATCAACTTTTACATTTTATATCTGAAAAAGATAATAAAATGCAACATGTAACGTTTTTACTTAGTCATGGAGTATGTTTTAGAAAATATTCACTAATTAAGTCACTATTTATGCTATTTTTCATCAAAAATTCATAAATCATGCATGAGGACTTCATTATAGCCTATTATTTTACACACATATTATAAAATTGTATGGGACAACATACTAAATTTCTATGACCAGATTCGAAATATTTCTGATATTAACCTATTTTTCATTTAAATTCGATTTTTATCATGAAAAATCCATATTTCGAGCATAAAAACTCCAACAAATTTGAAAATTTTCAGATCATCTAAAAATAATATATGTGAAAATATATCCAAAAATCACTGAAAAATTAGAAGTTTAGCTAATTTTCGTCCAAAAATGACATTTTTATCACAAAAATCACATTTTAATGCCATTATTAAATAAAATGAACAATAAAAATCCATAAATTAACCAAAAAATATCCTAAAACATTTTAGGACCAGAAACTTTAACATGCATAAATTATTTTCGTGATATATCATAATAACAACAATTTACAAGTTTTATATGTTAATCGTATAACTCGGAAAAACTATAACCGATTTGCATGCAAACAACCATGTGCTCTTGATACCGCTGGTTAGAAATATATATCTCATTACTTAACATATTCTTATATGTTTCAAATTTATTTAGTCATAAAATAAATTCTAGATCTTATGCATGCAAACTAAAAAGGTAAGAGAAGAAATCATGTTCCTTACTATGATAATTTCGGTCATCATATGGGCACCAACAAGATCTCCTTCTTGTTAGTTCTTGAGCTTTCCATTAATGAATGAACATTCATGACTTCAAATTAGAAGCCCTCCAATTAGTAGCACCCAAAACTATCCCTCAATCCCACAAACTAATATGTACTAGATATTTGTAATGTGGTTTACCTTAAAATTGATTACTAATGCTCATATACTACTACTAGTATTATTAGTATTTTATTTGTATAAATTAGATTCATCAAACTTGATTTTATGATGAACAAGAGAGAGAAAGTAGTTTTTATGAAAAACATGAGAGAATGATGAAAAATGAGGAAAAATCCTCTCTAATTCCCTACCCAAAACCGGTGGCCATGTATGGTCTTATGACCATTTTTCTTTTCCTTTTTGTCTTCACAAGACAAATGTGTAAGGCTTTGTCCATAGTCATGTCACTATCAAGTGTCATGGACAAATGAATAAGACATAAATGGAAAAAGACAAAACTTCCAAGCATGCCCACCCAATTTCGGTTTCCTTGTGTAATATGGAGTCCATTTTATTTTTGTCAATTGTACAATTGTATGTCATGTGACATGTGACAAGTCTTATGTCATGTTTTAATTTAAAATGCATATTTAACAAATTAAATATCATTTACAAATTAAATAAATCATATTTAACAAATTGATAGTAATATAAAATTACTTTCTCATAAAATGGTCATTTAATTACTAGTTAGTATAATTCACAATATCTTGTAATTATAACTAACTTATCATTCTCATCTCGCGTGTTTCGCAAACACCGATTAATTTTAGTAATATAACTTCTTAAATTACTAAATAAAATCTTATTTAATCACATTATAATAAGATGTCATTTTATCTCTTATGATAATAATTTGTTCAATTTTAAGGAATTAATTAATCTGTATCGGCATACAATTAATTAACCTTTTCAATTAAGGGAATCGTCCTTTAGGTGTGACCTCAGGGATCAACTGATCACAACCGTCGCACGACAGTAATGTCAAACTCTAGCCAGCCAATCATTACCGATATGTGTGGACCAGTTGACTATATATGTAATGTATCATCCCTTTCGTATTCTTGGTATGTGATCAATATGATCGACAATTGTGATCGCATTATTGTCGGGAAAACTTACTCCAACAAATAGTGTTTGGTTTAATAACTACAACCTCACAAATACCTCTCAAAGTACCTGTATCAAGTCTTCTATTGTTTTTCAAAGTCCTTTCAATTTCGTGATCAAAGGGTAACAAGTTACCTTGTGATCTTCTAGACATGCAAAATATCAAACAACTTGAAAATAATTAGAACAAACCTTGAGGAGTTTTACTTCCCCAAGGCAAAGAAAGACACAACTAATAACAATCTAATAAAATTTAAATCAAGTTAACACCGTCCCCGGCAACGGCGCCATTTTTTGGTCGAGTCCTCTTTGAGGTTTAGTTTTTGGTACTTGTCGTTAGGAGCACCTAGACCAAAACAATATTTATAACTTCACAAACAACTCTACTTTTAGGAAAGAGGCAAGTAAATGTCGGATCCCAAGAGACGGGTATTGAAGTGAGATTTTCAATTGCAACTAGCTGTGTCTAGGGGTGTCACAATTTGGGGTTTGAATAGAAGATCACTAAACTAAGTAGCAATGAAAGTAAACAAGCAAGATGATTAAAAAGGGGTGTAAACAATTGATAAAAGGCACTAGGGTGTTGATGTGACCATAATTAGAGCATATTTAGTCCCCGAATTAGCCTTGTTCCCATGCTTTTTAGTGCATATTTGGGTCATTTATTGTCTTTAGTTCTTTGTTTTGCATATTCTTTGAGTTTTTGATCCCTTGGTAGGAAAGGAGTGCAAACCTTGCATTTTCATGGCAAAATGAGGCTAAATTGATTGAATTCATTGACTAAGCATCAAGGAGAGACAAGATTAGAAGGCCTTTGTACATACTATAGTAGATGGGCAATGATGAGAAAAGATCCTTGCACCCCCGAGGAAATCCTCAAGGATTCTATGAAGAAAAAGGAAGAAAAGAAGAAGGAGCAAGACTGCCTGACAATCCGTGCGGATTGCCTTGAATCCGCCCGTCCACCAAGCCACAATCCGACCGGCTTCTCCAGAAGACGCCCGGGAAAAAGCTCCCAAATCCGCCCGTCTTCACCCCCTGGACGCCCGGGCAGAGACCGCCAAATCCGCCCGTTCCGTGCTAAAGACGCCCGGATTCCCAGACAGTCCCATTTCGTCTTCTTCAAGCTTCAAGGAAGGATGCACATCTTTTTCTAGAGACCGGAGTCTCCCTAGAGACCGGAGTCTCCCTAGAGACCGGAGTCTCCCAAAAGAGACCGGCGTTTCCTCAACAAGGGACTTAATCATTATTTAAGCCCTTAGTTAACCCTAATTCATACACCTAATCTCCACTATAAATACCCCATTAGTCTAATTAGAAGAGGATGTTCTTCTTAGCAATCTTTAGAGTAGTTAAAATCAATCAAATCTCTCTTGTGATCAACATTTAATCAAGTTTTAATACAAGTTTTATTTCCTTAATCTCAATCTTGTTCATCTTTTATTTTGGGTAATTGAAGATTATTTGGGTTATTATTGGGCGATTGACAACCTCTCAATCAAGCATCAAGTACTTCTTTTATTCTTTGCTTTATTATTGGAATCATTAGTAGGTATAATTCTATTATCCCTCTTTAATTATTGTTAATTATCTTCATTTATTCATCATGTTTCACTTTGTTGGTATGATTGACAACCTTGCTAGCATGTTCAACATGATAATGAGTGAGTAGTTTCCTTAGCTAGGGTTAATGGGTAATTAGGGGAAACCAACATGGGGGATGATTCATGCTTAAATTAATATGCTTTCATAGTTTATTTGCTTGCTTGTTGTGATCTCAACTTATGCACATGTTATGTTTGAAAATGTGAGCCTATGAATCTTTGCATTTTTTACCCATCACCTATCTTTTCAATGAGACTTGTAAGACATAAACCAACTCGAGTCTCATTAGACCATGCATATTGTTGAGTAGGGAAGATTAAGTCGACTTGTAGGTGTTGTACAATCTAATCGATTCGGCTCCGGGACCCAAACTTTCCTAGGATTGTAAGATATAAACCAACTCGATTCATCACAACAATAATTGCTTGCTTATAACTTTGAGAATATGTTTGTATGATCAATTCCCATGAATCCCCTATGACCCCATGACACCCTAGTGCCTTTTATCAATTGTTTACATCCCTTTTAATTCATCTTGCTTGTTTACTTTCATTGCTATTTAGTTTAGTGATCTTCTACATCAAACCCCAATTGTGACACACCTTAAGACACCACTAGTTGCAATAGAAATCTCATCTCAATTCCCGTCCCTTGGGATCCGACCTTTACTTGCCTCTTTACTAATTGTAGAGTTGTTTGTGAAGTTATAAATTGTGTTTTGGTCTAGGTACTCCTAACGACAAGTAACCGAAAAATATAGTCCGGCCAAAAATGGCGCCGTTGCCGGGGACGGTGTTAACTTGATTTAGATTTTCTTATATTGTTATTAGTTGTGTCTTTCTTTGCCTTGGGGAAGTAAAACTCCTCAAGGTTTGTTCTAATTGTTTTCGAGTTGTTTGATATTTTGCATGTCTAGAAGGTCACAAGGTGACTTGTTACCCTTTGATCTCGAAATTGAAAGAACTTTGACAACCAATAGAAGACTTGCTAGGAGAACTTTGAGAGGTATAGGTGAGGTTGTAGATATTCAACCAAATACTATTGAGTTCATCAACCCTTTTGCAAGAGAAGGTGAGGAGAACCCAACACAAAATCCAACACAAAATCAACCCACAATGCCTAAGTTTTCATCACATTCCGTACCCACCGAGGAGAACCTACTGTAACACCCCCATATCCAGAGGAGCCTTAACTAGGCCTTCCTTAGCATATAAGGGCATTACCATCTCGGTTACCCGAGGACAGTAATAATCAAATGTCGATAAAAGAACTATTATGTTATATTACAAGTGACTTAAAACCAACTGATGATATAAAAGATACAACTCAAAGGCTACTCGCTACAACTATCAAATCTCGTGAAGACTCATCCCTGCCCGGACTTCAGCTATCAACGAAATCAACACCTGCTAAGACAGACTACTTACCATAAGGGATCACGGCAGACACATAAAACAACAAGACAGCCACACAAGGTCAGTACTGAGATAAGATACAACAATGCCAACAACACCTAACAATACAACACAACACAATCAGTCACACACAAGCACACCCACACCGATCAATCTCCTTCACCGACTGTCCACTGGACCAGCCCTGACAGTGGGGGACCGCGGCCGTACCCACCAAATCCCCGCTCATCCTACCGAGCGATAACCCTGTCCCATTAATGTGCACATCCCCTTCTGTGGCGGGTTCCACGAAAGGCAAAACTAGGGCGTGAAGCCACTCCCGCAAGTGACTCCACTCAGCCGAGAACGCATCTCGAGAACCAGAGACAAACAATCAGCAATCACAATACAACATCAACAACCGTCTGAACCAATCAACAACGACACAAGAATCGACACACACTAGACTATCTACAGAAACTGAGTAGGCGAACCTATCTTTAAGCAACTGCAACCAATCCATGCCAATACATGCCATATCCAGGAATCAAGCAAAACCTATAACCACAACTAACCCATCTATTACTATCAAGCAAACCCTAACCGCAAAGACAAGGATATGGATGATGATGACGACATACCTATGAGGAGAAACCCGGCAAAAGACCACTACCCGACTCAAGCTATGCTCTCCTAAGGCACAATGACCTTCAAAAGGCTTCCAATGAGGTTTTATGGTGAAGGGAAGGGAAAGGGGCGACTAGAGGATAGAAGGAATGAGGCGGAAATGATTTGCGGATTTAACAAAACGCGATTAAAAACCCTCGCTGAAAACCCGATACTCGATCAAGTACCACACATACTCGATCGAGTGACCCCTTACTCGATCGAGTAACCACGCTACTCGATCGAGTAGCCTCTACTCTATCGAGTACCACCCATAACTCGTAACCCAAGATGGCTTTGGCACCCACTTCTAAGAACTATTCCCGCTCCCAAGGTCAGTCAACGCTGGTCAAAGGGTCCCTAAAAGGGTGGGTATTACAGTCTTCCCCCCTTAGAAGAACTTCGTCCCCGAAGTTCCACTCACCCATCTCAACGCACAAGACACGGGAGAAACACGACATCACTATTCTTCCTACTCAAGTTGTTACTCCCATGAAATGCCATCCTCCATGTCCTCATCATCACTGTCTAACGCTCTACATACATGTATATCGACTCTTGTCAGCTATCATATAAAACATCAACCTCGCACTGCAAACCAACGCCAACAATGATCTCCCATCATATTACGGGATTACTCAATTCACTAGTAACTACTGTCAACACGAAACATATCTCATATCAACTTCATGCCGTACGAATATACCACCATGTTACTCAACAACGCAATTCTATTACAACACATTGTACCACAACTATCTCTTTATGACCGTCCTTTAAAACATACTATCATATTCACTTCAACGCATGAATTACTCAACAAACTAAGGTAACCAATTACAACTTCATACAAGCAAAGTGACCAAGGTACTAGAAAATTTGTAATTAAACAACAAAGTATAATAAACGAACAACAACATAAATTCAAAATCGGCCTTTTTATTTTGCGACATTACTCTTCCCCTCTAAAAAGGAACTTCGTCCCCGAAGTTCACCATTAATATTACCACACATAATACCTATTACTTGTATCATGTCCTAAATTAAAACCATATTATTTATTACGGACATTACTCACTAATTATATTCTCATTAAATTAGAAATCATACACAATCCACCGGAATAACTAGCCACCGCCGATAAAGCATGTTAATATCGTATGCACAATTGTATAAAAAGATGTAACGTCGATGAATAGATAGTAATATGGCGGATGTAATATAAAAACAATAAGAAACCATCACCACTTCACTACTTTTGACAAATATGCATATAAAACCCAAGCGCGACGTCCAACATATGAAATTAACGGTTCAAAGGTGTTACTAATCATCACTAACCATGCTAAACATCATTCATGTAATTATATAGAAATTGAACACTTTTAATTTTCGAAAACTTCATGTAACAGTGCTACTCGATCGAGTATTTAGTGGTACTCGATCGAGTGTCGTGGTACTCGATCGAGTGTCTTGGCTACTCGATCGAGTAGCCCTGAGATCAGAATGTCTCTTTTCTGCCACACCTATAGCTACTCGATCGAGTACAGGGTACTCTGTCGAGTACCTATAGGTCTACATTTTTTGGAAACCTGCCATAACCACACATATATATATAAAATCGTCACATAATTTGAGTCGGAATGACCTTCCGACTCACAAAATCCTGCAACAAAGTAAAGTAGTAAATCTGGCCTTATGGCCAAGCATACAAATCCGAAAATAAAAGGTTCTAACAACTAACAACTACCAACATCCAAGACCAACAATCATAACAAAGATAAAGAAATAGGAGTATCACTCCTGTTGCTGCTGCTGCTCCTCCTCCATCACCTCATCACCACCACCATCACCTCCCGAGGTGCCCGCTCCCGATGACCTGATCCCTGCATTAACTCCCGCTCCATCTCCCGGACCTACGTGCCATGGGGTCAAACTACCATAAGGAAAGGACTGAGGCGTTCCCCAAGCCGACTGATCCACTCCGTAAGAGTGGAAAACCCCACTGTAGTCCCCGACTCCACTCCACCAAACCGGATGCGGTCCCTCGGTCCCAATTCCCTGAGAGTACGCCATCTCATGCATGTTCCGGAGTGTCAAGGTAAATGACACTCTCTCTGCTAAGTAGCTCGATCGCGTCTCCGGGGTGTCGAGGTAAGGGTAGCACGGGAAAGGGTGCTGCTGTGGTGGTGCTACCGGCCGTGGTCTGGTCTCAGCGGTCCTCTCTCTCACTCTACGGGGTCCTCTCCCCAACCTGGGCCTCTCCTCCCTGACCCCCGCGTTCTTCCCCTTCTTCGGCTCGGGCATCACCTGGAGAATCACGTCATCGATGAGATAGGTCTACAACTGGCGGGGCACGTCATCGTCCTCCTCCTCCTCGTCGGAGTCAATAGCTGTTACCACCGGCTCTAACGGCTCGGTCGGTGGAAGATGCTCAGAAGCCTGGATCCCCATTCAACTCATCCCCCACACTCTCCAGGCTAGGCTACCGTCGGCCAAAGTTCTCAACCATTTCAGGTCGAGGTAGTACTCACGGTCCATCGTAGGCACCGGTGTAGCCAGAGGCACATACTCCGCAGAAGCCTCAAAGGAGGTTAGCTTTTCAGCTAACCGAGTGGCGATAGCGCCACAACTCAAGTACCGGGAAGAGGCAGTAGTCATCAAAGCAAGGCTAGCGCAGACGATGGCAAGAGCATTAAAGACCACATTCCTGGCCCGCTCCGGGTTGAGGTAAGACATCAGAAGCAACACCTCATGATTGTTCACTTTACTGATATCCGGTCTATCATAAAGTAGGTTCGAAAGAGAACGGAGAAAGACCCTCAAGGTAACATGCTGAACATCATTAATCAGCATGTTACTTGACGTGGGAGCTGGCTTTCCGGTCAGACAAGGCATTAGGCGGCAGACACCGCACTCAGCAGGAATATCAGTGATAAAATCCTTGGGAGGCTTAGCCAACCCAAGGTGAGATGCAAAAAGATCCATAGTCAACAGGAAACTGGTGTTCATCAACCTAAACTCAACGGTTTGGGCAGCGGGGTCATAGCTAAAAGAGCTCATAAACTCCAAGGTTAGAAAAGGGTAGGAATGTTTCCTCAGCCGGTACAACCCCGTAAAGCCCAAAGTCTCGAATATATGACGAACATCCGTCTCTATTCCCAAATCCTCCAAAAGTGTAGTATCTATACACCTCCTCGGTCTCATTTTGCGTTTTTGCAAAACTACAAAACGCTCTCTCTGTTTGAAATCGACAAACACAACCGAAGGGTAATCCGGTACTGCGGGTACCACGGGTCCACTCCCTTCCCCAACCTCAGGCTGGGTAACCCTTCCCCGTTTACTGTGACGGGTCCCTACGTTCGGTCTCGGCATCTGTTTCAGCATATGACTTAAGCAACTTACATAAACATCTAAAGCATATACTTCACGCAATTGGATTTTATATACTCGGCTAGGTACACAAATTCACCAACAAGTTCCCAATTCGATATATAATCTCAGTTTATAACGACTCACAATTAATGGTTGTGAAAAGTTTATCATGGAAAACACATATACCCAACCAATTCTAACATCCTAGCATGATTCTAATGTTACTCTATACACACACCTAACATCATGTGAGGCATTCGTACAAGTTCTTGGAAAAGTATTTTAGGACATATCATCATCACCTTCAATATTAGAAACAAATAACTTAATTAAACTTGTCAGACGGTCTCTACAGCTGTAAAAACTTTGACATATTTTACATCAATTATCATCACTACTATCATATTAAAGTTCAACCTTCACTTAAACAGTCATATACAACAACAAATTTCAAATATAGGTTACGAATTTCCATTTTGGGCACTTTTAAGACGGAGTTTTAAGGCAACTTTTTAGGGTGAAAATCATCAAAATTCATCCTTCAACATGTTATAAACAAGGTATAGTACTCAATTTCATCATCTAATCCATGTAAAACAACCAGAATCGATTTTGATTTTTGTAAACCCTAGAAATTTCGGTTTCAATCTGGCAATTTCTAGTCTATTTTACAGCAATTAATCACCAACAATCAAGGAAAGAAGGCATGTGAATCATGTTACAACAATTAAAAGCAACAAATTGATCATATGAATCGAAATTTCAGATTATACAATCATCCCAACAATGTAAAGGCTTAAAAAAAACATGTAAATAGGGAAGAAATCATACCTTGATTAAGTAGTAAAGTAAAGGAACGAAATTAAACAAAGAAAATAACCCCAAACTAACCACTACCAAAACAAGAATATGAGAGATTATAAGGGTTTTGAGAGCTTAGGTTTCGAAATAAGAAGAAGGAATGAGAAGAATAGGAAGAAATAAGGGTTTTAAGAAACCCGTAAGATTCGATGTACAGTAACCTACTCGATCGAGTGTCTACTGTACTCGATCGAGTACCACCCTACTCGATCGAGTAGGCGCTATTTCATCGAGTATCTGCAGATTTTTTTTTTTTTCCACATCCCGACGTCATAGCTTCCAACTAGATCGAGTAAGGTCTACTCGGTCTAGTAAGCACTCGCACTCGGTCAAGTAGACTTAAGTACTCGGTCAGAAATACGAGGTGACTTGAAGATTCCTGCAAAAATAATATCGCGTGTCGATTCCAAACTAAGTTCGGATTCGTCACTAGTTATCATGCGCGTTCACGCATTACCATTATTACTTAAGCCTAACGTATTGTCTCCACACATAAGGTTTATGTCACATTACGCTACACAAATTAGCCAACTCGGTTTACCTGCTACCGAGTCATTCATAAGCATAATCACGTCATCATACTACACTTAAACATATTTTATCACATTACTACCAAACTCGTGTTCACTTCAACTTGAAACATATAATTAACATTAATTCGTTCTTTCATATATCATATAAATGCATAATCTTCATAACAAATTAATCTATCATGTTCCAAATTCAGTCATAAGCAAATCATCCTTACACAAATCGATTGTCACGCAGCGGAAAAAATTTCATTCAATAAAGAAGGCATATACACATTACTATATGCTATGTTTCATATTATAACTCAACAATTCCATAACTATCATCGTTGTAATTACGGTAGGGTTTATAAACTCGTACATGACTACCGTTATCATCAACTTATAGCAAACACCAACATGTTCACTCTTCTATTATAGCACACCCATTCACGTTTCCACTCATTTCTATCGAATAGACTTTTGTTACGTATCTCAAAATCATCATACAAGCTCACTAATCATGCCAAAACTTCACTAAGAACCACCCAAACGCAACTACTATACTCATCTCTACGTTAGCAAAGACTCAACCTCAGATAACTCCGACACAATTAACATACACATCACGCATATACACAAGGACTCCACATTCCCATACCATGTGTCTGGCTTAAGTATCATGGGGCCAAGATTTTGAAATGAGGGCGCCTACTCACCCAAAATCTAGCATCAGCTGGGGCTCCCATTATACATACACCAGGTTCATTTTATTAGACTCGCTAAGTTCATTAAGTTCATTTGTTACAGGTTCCAAAATCGTCTCTCTGATACCACTTTGTAACACCCTCATATCCAGAGGAGCCTTAACTAGGCCTTCCTTAGCATATAAGGGCATTACCATCTCGGTTACCCGAGGACAGTAATAATCAAGTGTCGATAAAAGAACTATTATGTTATATTACAAGTGACCTAAAACAAACTGATGATATGAAACATACAACTCAAAGGCTACTCGCTATAACTATCAAATCTCGTGAAGACTCATCCCTGCCCGGACTCCAGCTATCAACGAAATCAACACCTACTAAGACAGACTGCTCACCATAAGGGATCACGGCTGACACATAAAACAATAAGACAGCCACACAAGGTCAGTACTGAGATAAGATACAACAATGCCAACAACACCTAACAATACAACACAACACAATCGTCACACACAAGCACACCCACACCGATCAATCTCCGTACCCACCAAATCCCCGCTCATCCTACCGAGCGATAACCCTGTCCCATTAATGTGCACATCCCCTTCCGTGGCGGGTTCCACGAAGGGCGAAACTAGGGCATGAAGCCACTCCCGCAAGTGACTCCAGTCAGCCAAGAACGCATCTCGAGAACCAGAGACAAAAAATCATCAATCACAATACAACATCAACAACCGTCTGAACCAATCAACAACGACACAACAATCGACACACACTAGACTATCTACAGAAACTGAGTAGGCGAACCTACCTTTAAGCAACTGCAACCAATCCATGCGAACACATAACATATCCAGCAATCAAGCAAAGCCTATAACCACAACACAACCATCTATTACTATCAAGCAAACCATAACTGCAAAGACAAGGATATGGATGATTATGACGACATACCTATGAGGAAAAACCCGGCAAAAGACCGCTACCCGACTCAAGCTATGCTCTCCTAAGGCACAAGGACCTTCAAAAGGCTTCCATGGAGGTTTTATGGTGAAGGGAAGGAAAAGGGGCGACTAGAGGATAGAAGGAATGAGGCGGAAATGATTTGCGGATTTAACAAAACGCGATTAAAAGCCCTCGCTGAAAACCCGATACTCGATCGAGTACCACACATACTCGATCGAGTGACCCCCTACTCGATCGAGTAACCACGCTACTCGATCGAGTAGCCTCTACTCTATCGAGTAACACCCATAACTCGTAACCCAAGATGGCTTTGGCACGCACTTCTAAGAACTATTCCCGCTGCCAACGTCAGTCAACGCTGGTCAAAGGGTCCTTAAAAGGGTGGGTATTACACCTACCCAATGGTACTCCCACACCACAACATCTAACCGGAAATTTTATTGCCAAATCCGCATTTATCCAACTAGTCGAAAGAAGCCAATTTGGGGGGATGCCTAGTGAAGACCCTCATTCTCATATGGAGACTTTTTGTGACTATTGTGATGCGATTTCTCAAACCGGTGTAACTCAAGACCAAATTCGATGGGTCTTATTTCCTTTTTCTCTAATTGGCACCGCAAAACAATGGCTGAAAGGCCTTGATAAGGCTACTCTCGGAATTGATTCTTGGAAAAAGTTGGCTCTAGCTTTCTACAAAAAGTTCTATCCACCGGAAAAGACTAACATGCTAAGAGCTCAAATTACGGGCTTTAAGCAAAGGGATGAAGAATCTTTGTATGAAGCTTGGGACCGATTCAAGGGAATTTGTCGCTCATGTCCTCACCATGGACTTAGCGAGTGGTTCTTGGTACAACAATTTTGGAACGGTCTTTATGAAGATTCAAGGAACATTCTCAACATGGGATCAAATGGAATGTTCACCGAAGTTGATGACAATCAAACTTGGAACAAAATTGAGGAAATGGCGGTCCATAACTCACAATATAGTAGACCTCGCAAGGCTACTAGAGGAGGAAAGCATGAAGTGGACTCCATTACTCAATTGGGTGCTCAACTTAGTGCTCACATTGATACCATCAATTTAAAGTTTGAAAAAGCTATGGCTAGACTTGAAGAAGCCTCCAAATCACCAAAGCATCATGTTAATGCCATGACGGCATCTTCATCAATCCCAAGTGGGATATGTGAGAATTGTGGAACTTTGGGACATGGCCAAGGTGAATGTAAGGGAACAAATGAACAAGTGAATTCTTTCCAAGCATACAAGAGTAGTACCCCTTATTCAAACTATTAAAATGAAAACACCAAATTCCATCCAAATCTCTCATACAAAAGCCAAAATATTCAAAACCCTCAACCAACATACACCCCACCTCCCATGAGAAACCAAAATCAAAGACCCTTTTACAACCAAAACCAAGGTTACCAAAATCAAACTCCATACAATCAACAAAATGACAAAGGTTTTGATGTTCAAAAAGCGGTCCTCCAAATGCAAAAGAATCAACAAGAGTTTTTTACTCAAATGCAAAAGGATAGTCAAGCTAAGGAAATCACCATAAACAACATCCTCGCTCACACCAAAATATTGGAAACCCAATTGACTCAACTAGCATCTTCAAGCGCACAAAGACAAAAGGGGCAATTACCACCTCAAAGTAATCCCCCAAGACATGAAACGGTTAGTGCCATTCACTTGAGGAGTGGTACAAGGTATGGAGCACCAAAGAAGCAAGTTGAGGATGAAGTTGTGGAAGCTAGTGACAAAGAAGAAATTGTGCAAAACTCCAAGGATGGAGAACAACCAAAAGAAGAAATTTCAAAGAAAAATGAAGACAAGGTCAAGGAGAAGGAGCCCATTGTGATTAGACTTCCTTTTCCATGTCGTCAATCCAAGCCCAAATTTGATGACCAACTTGGAAAATTTATGGAAATTGTGAAGAATTTGGAAGTCTCAATTCCTTTCACGGAATTAATCAATCACGTGCCGGCCTATGCAAAATACATGAAAGACATCCTAACAAAGAATAAGTCGATCCGGAAGCTTGAGACTATCGCTTTTACTAAGGTGAGTAGCGCAATACTTCAAGGGAGTTCACCTCCAAAACTCAAAGATCCGGGAAGCTTCTCAATACCGTGTACCATTGGCGACACCACGATCAACAAAGCCTTATGTGATCTAGGGGCTAGTGTGAGTGTTATGCTGTACTCGGTAAGTAAAAGGTTAGGGATGGGAGAGCTTAAATGCACCAATATCACACTCCAAATGGCCGATAGATCGACGAAGACACCATTAGAGATATGGGAAGATGTTTCCGTAAGAATTGGGAAATTTTTCATCCCGGTGGTTTTTGTTATTGTTGACATGGAAGAAGACTCCAACATTCCAATCATTCTAGGAATATCTTTCTTACACACCGCGGGTGCGGTGATTGATGTGAAGCATGGAGAGCTCACTCTAGAAGTGGGAGATGAGAGCATAACTTTCAATCTTGATAAAACCATGAGAGCTCCCCGTTTGCATGAACCATGTTTTATGGTTGATCATTATAGCCGGAAGGATGATAGGAAGAAGTCGGAATTCTAATGGAAGAAAAAATTGAAGATGCTCCATTCAAAGAGCAAGTGAATTGTAACAAAGAGAGCTTGAAAAGCTCACCAAAGTCAAGCAATGAATAGGATGGCCTCATTGGCTAAGACAAGAAAGTGGGAGAGTTGTCTCCATCAACTCAAGAGATCTTTAGTTATCAAGTAGATGAAGTTTGTGGTTTTTGGGACGATGAGTTTGAAGGGATTTTCAATCCCTATATTGGTAATTCTATCGATCAAGACCGACAACAAGGGAAAAGGTTTATTGAAGACCTTTATCATGATAATGAATAAGCTTTTGATTACTTCTTCAAGGTGTTGAGCAACATCAACAACACCTTGGACATGCCCCCATGACATCTCACTAAGGATGAGAGTTTGGTGGAGTCCTCCTTAAACCACCATTTGTAAATATTTCTAACTCCCTAACTTGCATTTTAATTCATACATTGCATTTTTTGTCATTGTTGGATTTTTATGCTTTGATCAAGATAATTATCATTTTTGAGAGAAGTGAGAGAGGGACTAATGATTCAATTGATGTGTAGTGCTTTAGCTTAATGTAGGGATAACAATTGCCTAGGCTATTCATGCCTTAGTAGTGCCCCTACAATGAAGAACACGAGATTTGAAGAATGGAAAATGACAAGGGATATGCAAGTACACGGATGGAACTGAATCCGGGTAAATCAGGGAGAATCCGAGCGTCTTCATGGGAATCCGCCCGTCTTCAGGCAATCCGGGCATCTTTGTCAAAATCCGCCCGTCCATCCGAGCTGAAAATTTGAAATTTTGAGACTGTTGAAGAATCCGAGCGTCCTGGTAGAGAAGACGCTCGTCTTCAGAAATCCACCCGTCTTGGAAGGAAAGACGCCCGTTTTTTTTACCTGTGAAAAACAAGAAATCTTACTGTCTGAGAATCCGCCCGTCTTCGGCAGAAGACACCTGTCCCGCAGCCGATAAATCCGAGCGTCTTTGCTGAAAGACGCTCGTCTTTAGGCGAGAATTCTGAACCAAAAGAGGCAGAATCCGAGCGTCCCGAAGGAAAGACGCCCGTCTTCCCCTGCAATTCAAAAAATTTTGGGTATTTTAAATACCCCATCCCACATTCATTTTTTCATTCCTTCATTCAAAACACTACCCATAAACCCCAAAACTCAAAACCCTCATCCTCTCCATCACCAAAACAAGATTTCCTCAACCAAATTCAACAAAATCAAATCAAAACTTCCTTTTAACAACAATTAATCACTCCTCTTCCAACAAAAATCTAACCAAGCACCAAAATCTTCAACCTTTGAGTCGATTTTTGAAATTATAAAGGCAAAGCCTTTCATCTTAAAATCGATTTGGGTATACATGGAAATTGAAGATTTTCACTCTTTTCTTGGTTAAATCATCAATGGCAAGGACAAAAGGAGCAACAAAGGCACCTAAGACAAAGGCACTCTCAACAAGACAAAAGAGTCTTCAAGCAAAGAAAGCCTCATTGGCTATGGTGGTAGCTAGTTCAAACATGGAAGTGCAACAACAACAACCTCCCTTGGAAGCAACAACATCAACAACTCCGGAAATTGCTCAACTATCGAACTATCCGGAGGTAATTTTCATTTGAAACTCCCATAGGGATACATTTGCCAAGTATGCTAGAAATTCCTTTCTATCCACCAAATTCATATGTGAAGATGCCTTGAACAAATTGGGTGTCCTTGAATAAACTAAAGCCTTCTTTGAAGCCATGGGGTTGGGACAATTGTTTGCTACAAGAGAATTGACATACCCCTCCCTTACCTTAGAATTCTTGAGTTCTTTGAAAGTTGCTAAGGTAGAGACTAGATAAAACATCGAGTTCCGCCTTGCTAATTGATGTGACCATAATTAGCGCATATTTAGCCCCCGAATTAGCCTTGTTCCCATGCTTTTTAGTGCATATTTGGGTCATTTATTATCTTTAGTTCTTTGTTTTGCATATTCTTTGAGATTTTGATCCCTTGGTAGGAAAGGAGTAAGAATCTTGCATTTTCATGGCAAAACGAGACTAAATTGATCGAATTCAATGACCAAGCATCAAGGAGAGACAAGATTAGAAGGCCTTTATACATATGATAGTAGATGAGCAATGTTGAGAAAGGATCCTTGAGTCCCCAAGGAAATCCCCAAGGAATTTATGAATAAAAGGGAAGGAAAGAAGAAGAAGTCTTGCTGAGGCACAATCCGTGCGGATTGTCTACAATCCGGCCGTCTTCCACCTGCACAATCCGTGCAGTTTTCCACCAAGACGCTCGGGTTTAGCCACCACAATCCGCCCGGATTCTCTTGAATCCGCTCGTGTTCCATCGCCAGAATCCGCCCGTCCCGACCCTGATCCGCTCAGATTCCTCTACAGCGCATTTTCGTCTTCGCCAAGCTACAAAGAAAGAAGCCCTTCCTTCGAAAAATACCGGCTCCTCCCTGCTCAATCTAAAAAGTGTAATTACTAGTTTAGCCCTTAGTTAACCCTAATGCATCCCCCTAATTTCCATTATAAATACCCCATTAGTCTAATTAGAAGAGCATGTTCTTCTTATCAATAATTAGAGTAGTTAATATCAATCAAATCTCTCTTTAGTTTTGTAATCAACAATTAATCAAGTTCTAATACAAGTTTTATTTCCTTAATCTCTCTTTTGTTCATCCTTTATTTTGGGTAATTGAAGATTATTTGGGTTATTATTGGGAGATTGACAACCTCTCAATCAAGCATCAAGTACTTCTTTTATCTTTGCTTTATTATTGGAATCATTAGTAGGTATAATTCTCTTAATCCCTTTTTAATTATTGTTAATTACTTTCATTTATTCATCATGTTTCATTTTGTTGGTATGATTGACAAACTTGCTAGCATGATCAACATGATAATGAGTGAGTAGTCTCTTAGCTAGGGTTAATGGGTGATTAGGGGAAACCAACATGGGGAATGATTCATGCTTAAATTAATATGCTTTCATGTTTTATTTGCTTGCTTGTTTTGATCTCAACTCATGCACATGTTATGTTTGATGAAATGCTAAGCCTATGAATCCTTGCATTTATTACCATCACCTATCTTTTCAATGAGACTTGTAAGACATAAACCAACTCGAGTCTCATTAGACCATGCATGTTGTTGAGTAGGGAAGATTAAGTCGACTTGTAGGTGTTGTACAATCTAATCGATTCGGCTCCGGGACCCAAACTTTCCGAGGATTGTAAGATATAACCCAACTCAATCCATCACAACAATAATTGCTTGCTTATAATTTGAGAACATGTTTGTATGATCAATTCCCATGATTCCCCTATGATCCCATAACACCCTAGTGCTTCTTAATCAATTGTTTACACCCCTTTTTAATTCATCTTGCTTGTTTATTTTCATTGCTATTTTAGTCAGTGACCTTCTACATCAACCCAAATTGTGACACCCCTAAGACACCACTAGTTTCAATAGAAATCTCATTTCAATACCCGTCCCTTGGGATCCGACCTTTACTTGCCTCTTTACTAATTGTAGAGTTGTTTGTGAAGTTATAAATTGTGTTTTGATTCGGACGTGACCCAACGACCACACCTTAAATTGTGAACACGAAACGGACCGATCAAAAAATGGCGCCGTTGCCGGGGACGGTGTTTACTTGATTTAGATTTCCTTTTATTGTTATTAGTTGTGTCTTTCTTCGCCTTTGGGAAGTAAAACTCCTCAAGGTTTGTTCTAATTGTTTTCGAGTTGTTTGATATTTTGCATGTCTAGAAGGTCACAAGGTGATTTGTTACCTTTTGACCGCGAAATTGAAAGAACCTTAACAAACAACAGGAGATTTGCTAGGAGGAATTTGAGAGGTATTAGTGAAGTTGTTCAACCCACTATTGAGTTCATCAACCCTTTTCGCAATAGAAGGAGAGGAGAACCCATTACACAATACCCCACAAAATCAACCTACAATGCCTAAATTCTCGTCACATTCCGTACCCACCGAGGAGAACCTACCCAATGGTACTCCTACACCACAACATCTAACCGGAAATTTTATTGCCAAATCCGCCTTTATCCAATTAGTCGAAAGGAGCCAATTTGGGGGGATGCCTAGTGAAGACCCTCATTCTCATATGGAAACCTTTTGCGACTATTGTGATGCGATCTCTCAAACCGGTGTGAGTCAAGACCAAATTCGATGGGTCTTATTTCCTTTTTCTCTAATCGGCACCGCGAAACAATGGTTGAAGGGCCTTGATAAGGCCACTCTCGGAATAGATTCTTGGAAGAAGTTGGCTCTAGCTTTCTACAAAAAATTCTACCCACCGGAAAAGACTAACATGCTAAGAGCTCAAATTACGGGTTTTAAGCAAAGGGATGAAAATTCTTTGTATGAAGCTTGGGAGCGGTTCAAGGGAATTTGTCGCTCATGTCCTCACCATGGACTTAGCGAATGGTTTTTGGTACAACAATTTTGGAACGGTTTATATGAAGATTCAAGGAACATTCTCAACATGGGATCAAATGGAATGTTCACCGAAGTTGATGACAATCAAACATGGAACAAAATTGAGGAAATGGCGGTCCATAACTCACAATATAGTAGACCTCGCAAGGCTACTAGAGGAGGAAAGCATGAAGTGGACTCCGTTACTCAATTGGGTGCTCAACTTAGTGCTCATATTGACACAATCAATTTGAAGTTTGAAAATGCTATGGCTAGACTTGAAGAAGTCTCAAAATCACCAAAGCATCATGTTAATGCCATGACGGCATCTTCATCAATCCCAAGTGGGATATGTGAGAATTGTGGAACTTTGGGACATAACCAAGGTGAATGTAGGGGAACAAATGAACAAGTGAATGCTTTCCAAGCATACAAGAGTGGTACCCCTTATTCAAACTATTACAATGAAAACACCAAATTCCATCCAAATCTCTCATACAAAAGCCAAAATGTTCAAAATCCTCAAACAACATACACTCCACCACCCATGAGAAACCAAAATCAAAGACCCTTTTACAATCAAAACCATGGTTACCAAAATCAAAATCCATAAAATCACCAAAATGGCCAAGGTTTTGATGTCCAAAAAGCGGTACTCCAAATGCAAAAGAATCAACAAGAATTTTTCACTCAAATGCAAAAAGATAGCCAAGCAAAGGAAACCACCATCAATAACATCCTAGCTCACACCAAAATGTTGGAAACCCAATTGACTCAACTAGCATCTTCAAGCTCACAAAGACAAAAGGGGCAATTACCACCTCAAAGTTATCCCCTAAGACATGAAACGGTTAGTGCCATTCACTTGAGAAGTGGTACAAGGTATGAAGCACCGAAGAAGCAAGTTGAGGATGAAGTTGTGGAAGCTAGTGATAAGGAAGAAATTGTGCAAAACTCCAAGAATGGAGAATCATCAAAAGAAGAAAGTTCAAAGAAAAATGAAGACAAGGTCAAGGAGAAGGAGCCCATTGTGATTAGACTTCCATTTCCAAGTCGTCAAGCCAAGCCCAAATTTGACGATCAACTTGGAAAGTTCATGGAAATTGTGAAGAATTTGGAAGTCTCGATTCCTTTCACGGAATTAATCAATCAGGTGCCGGCCTATGCGAAATACATGAAAGATATCCTCACAAAGAAGAAGTCAATCCGGAAACTTGAGACTATCGCCTTCACTAAGGTGAGTAGTGCAATACTTCAAGGGAGTTCACCTCCAAAACTAAAGGATCCGGGAAGCTTCTCAATACCGTGTACCATTGGCGACACAACGATCAACAAAGCCTTATGTGATCTAGGGGCTAGTGTGAGTGTCATGCCGTACTCGGTGAGTAAAAGGTTGGGGATGGGAGAGCTTAAATGCACCAATATCACACTCCAAATGGCCGATAGATCGACGAAGACACCATTAGGGATATGGGAAGATGTCCCCGTACAAATTGGGAAGTTTTTCATCCCGGTGGACTTTGTCATTGTTGATATGGAGGAAGATTCCAACATTCCAATCATTCTAGGAAGACCTTTCCTACACACCGCGGGTGCGGTGATCGATGTGAAACATGGTGAGCTCACTCTAGAAGTGGGAGATGAAAGCATAACCTTTAATCTTGACAAGACTATGAGAGCTCCTCGTTTGCATGAACCGTGTTTCATGATTGATCATTATAGCCGAAAGGATGAGAGGAAGAAATCGGAACTCCAATGGAAGAAGAAAATTGAAGATGCTCCATTCAAAGAGCAAGTGAATTGTGACAAGGAGAGCTTGCAAAGCTCATCAAAATCAATCAAAGAAGAAGAGGATGGCCTCATTGGCCAAGAGAAGAAATTGGAAGAGTTGTCTCCATCAAATCAAGAGATTTTCAATGATCAACTTAATGAAGTTTGTGGTCTTTGGGACGACGAATTCGAAGGGATTTTTAATCCCTACATTGGTAATACCTTCGATCAAGACCGACAACAAGGGCCAAAGTCTATTGAAGAGCTCTATAACAATAATGAACAAGCTTTTGATTACTTTTTCAAGGTGTTGAGCAACATCAACAATACCTTGAACATGCCCCCTTGACATCTCATCAAGAATGAGAGTTTGGTGGAGTCCTCCCTAAACCACCATTTGTAAATATTTCTAACTCCCTAACTCGCATTTCAATTCTTGCATTTTTCTCATCTTTGGATTTTTATTTAGTTTGATCAAGATAATTGTCATGTTTGAGAGAAGTGAGGGAGGGACTAATAATTTCAATTGATGTGTAGTGCTTTAGCTTAGTGTGAGGATGGCAATTGCCTAGGCTAATCATGCCTTAGTAGTGCCTCCACAATGAAGAACACAAGATATGAAGAAAAATAGAAGAATGATAAGGGATATGCATTGTACACGGATGGAACTGAATCCGGGTACAAAGGGGCCGAATCCGAGCGGATTCAAGAGAATCCGCCCGTCTTCATGCAATCCGAGCGTATTGGGTATAAGACGCACGTCCCTATGAGCTGCATTTTTGAAATATTTTTGACTGTAAGAGAATCCGGGCGTCCTGAACAGCAATCCGCCCGTCTCTGGAAATCCGTCCGTCTTGGAAAGAAGACGCCCGTCTTCTCTGCTGAGGAAAACAAGAAAAATTCCTGGTCTGAAATCCGTCCGTCTTCTGGAGAATCCGCCCGTCCCGTATCAGCAAATCCGAGCGTCTTCTCTTAAAGACGCCCGTCTTTAGGCGAGTTTTATCAAACCCAGAAAGTGAAGAATCCGCCCGTATTTGGCAGAAACCGCACGGATTGCCCCTGCAGTTCGAATTTTTCGGTCTTTATAAAATCCCTCTCACCTTCATTCATTCATTCATTCATTCATTAATAACACTACTCAAAAACATCAAAACCCTCATCCTCTCCATCACAAAAACAAAATCCCTCAACTATATTCAACAAAATCAAATCAAAACATCCTTTCAACAACAAATTAATCACTCCTTTTTCAATAAAAATCAAAACCAAGCACAAAATATTCAACCTTTGAGTCGATTTTTGAATTCATAAAGGCAAAGCCTTTCACCTTTAAATCGATTTGGGTACACTACAAATTGAAGATTTTTCATTCTTTTCTTGGTTAGTTCATCAATGACAAGGACTAAGGGAGCAACAAAGGCAACAAAGGCACCAAAGACACTTTCACAAAGGCAAAAGGCTCTTCAAGCAAAGAAAGCATTGGCTATGGTGGTAGCAACCCCAAACTTGAAAGTGCAACAACAACAACAACCTTCTATGGGAGCAACAACATCTTCTACTCCGAAAATTGATCAACTTTTGCATTATCCGGAGGTAACTTTTATTTCCGAAACCCATAGAGATACTTTTGCCAAGTTTGCTAGGAAATCATTTCAATCCACCAAATTTATTTGTGAAGAAACCTTGGATAAGTTGGGTGTCCTTGAGCAAACTAGAGCCTTTTTCAAAGCAATGGGGTTGAAGAAATTGTTTGAATCAAAAGAATTGACACACCCCTCCCTTACCTTGGAGTTTTTGAGTTCTTTGAAAGTCACCAAAGTTGAGACTAGGGAGAATCTCGAGTTTCGTCTAGCTAATGTTAGTAGACGCATTTCCTTTAGGGAATTGGGTGAAATTTTGGGTCTTAGTGATGAACCGAGTTATTTTAAGAATTATGGAAAGTATGACCCCGACCCTCTTTGGGAGGCAATTTCCGGAAGGAAATTTGAGGATTTTCATGCGAGTCGTGCTCTTTTAGTCCACCATCCGGGCGTAAGGGTATGGCACAAGGTCATAGGAAACACCATTATTGCAAGGAAAGATACCAACCATTTCACCAAACTTGATTTTATTCTTCTTGAATAGGCTTTGAACATTGGAAGAGTACACACCAAGCCTTTCCACTCTTTGAGGCTTTTGGTAGATTGATGGCTCAACATTGATTGTGGGAAGAAAGGCAGTACCGTTATTGTCAATGGCGGCCTAGTCACTATCCTAGCTAAGTACTTTGATCCTAACTTCAACAAGGATAACAAGTATAAAGCAAAGGAGGGTGGTCATCTTGTTGATTTGCATACTATGATACACAAGTACAAGTGGGTTGCCCATAACCCTCTTGACACCAAGTATGGATGGCTCACTAGTGAAGCTAGATCGTTCACTTTGCCTTCAAAGATTTGTCGTCTAAGCGTCCACCGGACCAATTATCTACTTCCCCTTTCTAAAGAGGCCGAGTATATTATCCAACAACAAAAGGGTGAACTTGAAATGCCCTCCTCTTCCATTGTCACACCACCTTATCCCTTTGAGTATCAAGAGTTCAAGCCGGAAGGAGTTGAAGCAAGAAATGATTATTTGACTCTTCTCATGAAAGCAATGCACAAGCAAGCCTTTGAGGATCGGAAAAATGCTTACTTGGCTCAATATCCACCCCTCCTACACTTCGCTAGGCAAGGACTACTTGATCCATCATGTCCTTTGCCTAGTTGGGCGGATAGAGAAGTCCTATTTCCAGGTGCATCTAGGGTCGTTTCGGGTGACAATGAGGTTGTTGGTAATGAAGAAGTTGATGATAACATTGATGAGGAAGCAAGTGAAGAAGGAGAAAAGGATGGTGAGCAAGGTGAAGAAGAAAGTGAAGAAGAAAATGAAGAGGGAAGTGGCAATGAGACCACTTCTAATGAGGAAAGTGATGATGGTGATGATATGATAGAAGATTAACAAGCCTTGAAGGCTCCTACCCTCTCATGGTTTGTCTATTTCTCTCTTTGTTTTAATTATTTTCTTGATCATTGTTGGAGTAGTCCTAGCACCATAGAGGACTCACACCTCGGTACCATTGAGGTGTTCTCATTTTATCGTTCCCACTTTCAAAATCCAAAATGACAAATTAGTTTCATGCATTGTATAGTGTGTGCATGAACTACACCCACCCTTGGACATTAGCAATAGTGTCTAACTCGGTTTGGGGAAGTTAATGCATACACAACGGGAGGTAATCTAAATTATCCTCTCCGTCATAACAAAAACCATGCATCATGTAGTGTAGCTTAGTGTAGATTGCATTTAGTATAGAAATCATGCATCATCTTTGCATAATTTCCATCATTTTGGCCATTGAGGACAATGCCCATATTAGTGGGGGATGGTAATTCTAACATTTAACTCTTATAATCCAAAAAAATTGAAAATTTTTGAAAATCATAAAAATTTGAAAAAATTGAAAAGCCAAAAACATGTTTATTTCCTTTTGTAGTGTAGTCTTGTGTATATATTGTTTTGTATATATTGTGTTTGTTCTATCCTTGTTCACATTGATTGACTACGCCACATCCGAGACATGAGGATAATGAAGACCGCATGGTATGATCTTTCCAATCTTCTTTTTCCTCTTTATGTTAATGACTATGTGGCTTTATTTTGTTTGATGCGGTATAACAATGTGAACTTAGGCCTTGCATTTAGTTTATATGTCATATTAGTTGGTAGAATCACTTGCATTAGGATGTTTATATTAGTTGCATCATAGCATGTAGTTGCATGTTAGAAATGTTTTGAAAAATGCCTAATTAGGAACTTTGACAAGAGCAACTAAGCCATTACAAATACTTGTTCAACTTAAAACTTTGCCTACTAGAATGGTTGTAAAACACCCTAGATAGTGTCATACTAGTATCTTTTGAGCCATGACCCAAAGCCTAGTCAAGGGTTTGCATGTGAGTCACCTATCCAACCCCGTGATGTGATGTGGACTTGGTTAACTTGTCTAGGTGACCTTGATTGACCTTGTGGTAAGGCAACCCAAAAATATTTTCTATCAATAAGTTTGAAGTGCTCATTTCGAAAGTTTTGTCATGTGGAAGTAATTTAATGCCAAGGAAACCTCAAATGTTATGAATTGTTGAATGTTGAGAAATTTAAGTTGTTTTGATGGAGGCGTACCACTTCGATGTGCTTTGGAGCGGGATCCATTGAATTGGGCCCCCACACGGTTGTGAATTCGGCCGCCTAGAGACAGAGTGACTATCACCCCGAAAAGCTATTGTCTAGAGGTTAACCGGTTGCCTAATAAGCGATTGGCGAAAGCAAAGGACACTAGCCCGGAAGGGACAAACCCCATCTTAAATTTTTGAAATGTGAAAATGAAATGAGGTCAATTTTTGAATACTAGTCATATCCACCCGTTGTGTATAAAGATTTGAGCATTTCATTCCCAAAAAGCCTTTTGTCAAGCCACTTTGTCGAGCTTGGGACGATCCATGACCTTTACTTTTGTAGAGAATTCGACACTTGTCATGTCATATGCTACTAGCATCATAGGGATCATCATTCCACCACCATCTGATCGCTCTTGACGAAAGCATTTGGAAATTGAGGATGAAAGTAGTCTAGTTTAACACCATTTGGAGGTGATTTAGTGCCATCCTCTTAGCCTTAGTCATTTGTTGAACTAGTATTTGTGAAGGATTACATGCTCTTAAATTTGTTCCTCTTTAGTGCCTCCGCCGCTTGATGAGGAAGTGGCTATTCTTTTGTAGATGCATCCATTATGTGATTTTGTGTGCTTAATGTTTGGATGTGTCGCCATTTTGGCAAGACCCACCTTGCCTTGCAAGAAGGCATCCTACCTCATGGTTGTCTTGTTGTGAGTTGAAGGGGCGGAGTGAGACCCGCTAATTGTCTCATATCGGCTATGTTATTAGGTTAGTTTAAATAATGGTCCTAGTCTTTGTCACCTCTTTACTCGGGACGAGCAAAGGTTCGGTTTGGGGATATTTGATGTGACCATAATTAGTGCATATTTAGCCCCCGAATTAGCCTTGTTCCCATGCTTTTTAGTGCATATTTGGGTCATTTATTATCTTTAGTTCTTTGTTTTGCATATTCTTTGAGATTTTGATCCCTTGGTAGCAAAGGAGTAAGAATCTTGCATTTTCATGGCAAAACGAGACTAAATTGATCGAATTCAATGACCAAGCATCAAGGAGAGACAAGATTAGAAGGCCTTTATACATATGATAGTAGATGAGTAATGTTGAGAAAGGATCCTTGAGTCCCCAAGGAAATCCCCAAGGAATTTATGAAGAAAAGGTAAGAAAAGAAGAAGAAGTCTTGCTGAGGCACAATCCGTGCGGATTGTCTACAATCCGACCGTCCTCCACCTGCACAATCCGTGCGGTTTTCCACCAAGTCGCTCGGGTTTAGCCACCACAATCCGCCCGGATTCTCTTGAATCCGCTCATGTTCCATCGCCAGAATCCGCCCGTCCCGACCCTGATCCGCTCGGATTCCTCTACAGCGCATTTTCGTCTTCTCCAAGCTACAAAGAAAGAAGCCCTTCCTTCGAAAAATACCGGCTCCTCCCTGCTCAATCTAAAAAGTGTAATTACTAGTTTAGCCCTTAGTTAACCCTAATGCATCCCCCTAATTTCCACTATAAATACCCCATTAGTCTAATTAGAAGAGCATGTTCTTCTTATCAATAATTAGAGTAGTTAATATCAATCAAATCTCTCTTTAGTTTTGTAATCAACAATTAATCAAGTTCTAATACAAGTTTTATTTCCTTAATCTCTCTTTTGTTCATCCTTTATTTTGGGTAATTGAAGATTATTTGGGTTATTATTGGGAGATTGACAACCTCTCAATCAAGCATCAAGTACTTCTTTTATCTTTGCTTTATTATTGGAATCATTAGTAGGTATAATTCTCTTAATCCCTTTTTAATTATTGTTAATTACTTTCATTTATTCATCATGTTTCATTTTGTTGGTATGATTGACAACCTTGCTAGCATGATCAACATGATAATGAGTGAGTAGTCTCTTAGCTAGGGTTAATGGGTGATTAGGGAAACCAACATGGGGAATGATTCATGCTTAAATTAATATGCTTTCATGTTTTATTTGCTTGCTTGTTTTGATCTCAACTCATGCACATGTTATGTTTGATGAAATGCTAAGCCTATGAATCCTTGCATTTATTACCATCACCTATCTTTTCAATGAGACTTGTAAGACATAAACCAACTCGAGTCTCATTAGACCATGCATGTTGTTGAGTAGGGAAGATTAAGTCGACTTGTAGGTGTTGTACAATCTAATCGATTCGGCTCCGGGACCTAAACTTTCCTAGGATTGTAAGATATAACCCAACTCAATCCATCACAACAATAATTGCTTGCTTATAATTTGAGAACATGTTTGTATGATCAATTCCCATGATTCCCCTATGATCCCATGACACCCTAGTGCTTCTTAATCAATTGTTTACACCCCTTTTTAATTCATCTTGCTTGTTTATTTTCATTGTTATTTTAGTTAGTGACCTTCTACATCAACCCAAATTGTGACACCCCTTAGACACCACTAGTTTCAATAGAAATCTCATTTCAATACCCGTCCCTTGGGATCCGACCTTTACTTGCCTCTTTACTAATTGTAGAGTTGTTTTTGAAGTTATAAATTGTGTTTTGATTCGGACGTGACCCAACGACCACACCTTAAATTGTGAACACGAAACGGACCGATCACTAATGTGAGTAGGCGCATCACCTTTGATGAATTGGGTAAAGCATTGGGTCTTAGTGATTCACCTAGTTATTTCAAGAATCCCGGAAAGTATGACCCCGCTCCTCTTTGGGAGGCGATTTCCGGAAGGAAATTGGAGAACTATCATGCTAGTCGCACTCTATTAGTCCACCATCCGGGCATTTGAGTGTGGCATAAGGTCATCGGGAATACTATCATTGCAAGAAAACACACTAACCACTTTACCAAGCTCGATTGTGTTCTTCTTGAGTCAGCCTTAAATATTGGAAGGGAATTCACCATGCCTTACAATTCTCTAAGGCTTTTGGTGGAAAGATGGCTAAATGTTGATTGTGGAAGGCAAGGCACCACCGTTATTGTAAATGGAGGTCTAGTCACTCTTTTGGCTAAGTATTTTGATCCGAATTTCAACAAGGATAGCAAGCATGTGGCGAAAAAGGGGGTCATCTCCTTGACATGGATTCCATGATTAACAAGTACAAGTGGGTCACTCATAACCCTCTTGACATCAAGTATGGGTGGCTCACCAATGAGGCTAGATCTTTTACTTTGCCTTCCAATATATGCCGTTTGAGTGTCCATCGGACCAGCTACCTTCTTCCCCTCTCAAAAGAAGCCGAATACATCATCCGTCAACAAAGGGGTGAAATTGAAATGCCCTCCTCCTCTATTGTCACACCACCCTATCCTTTCAAGTATCAAGAGTTCAAACCTGAAGGTGTTAAAGCAAGCAATGACTACATGACTCTACTTATGCAAGAGAGGCACAAACAAGCTTTTAAGGATCGGGAAGATGCTTACTTAGCCCAATATCCACCCCTCCTTTATTTAGCTAGGCAAGGACTACTTGATCCTTCATGTCCTTTGCCTAGTTGGGCGGATAGGGAAGTCTTCTTTCCGAGTGCATCTAGGGGTGAGATTCCGGGTGACGATGAGGTTGTCGGTGATGAGGTTGTTGATAGCATTGGGGAAGAGGCTAATGAAGAAGAAGAAGAGGATGATGAAAAAAGTGAGCAAGAAAGTGAAGAGGGAAGTAGTGATAAGTCCACTTCTATTGAGGAAGATGATGATAATGATGATATGGTGGAAGACTACCAAGCTTTGGAGGCTCCTACCCTCTTGAGGTTTGTCTACTTCTTTCTTTGTTTTATTTACTTTATCTTGATCATGGTTGAAGAGTCCTAGCAACATAGAGGACTAACACCTCGGCCCCATTGAGGTGTTCTTATTTCATTGTTCCCACTTTTGAAAATCCAAAATGACAATTTAGTTTCTTGCATTGCATCTTGTGTGCATGAACTACCCCAACTTTACGACATTAGAAATAATGTCTAACTCGGTTTGGGGAAGTACATGCACACGCAACGGGAGGTAATCTAAATTACGCTCTCCGTCATAAACAAAAAAAACCATGCATCATGTAGTATAGATTAGTATAGCTTGCATTTAGTGTAGAATTCATGCATCATGCTTGCATGATTTCCCATCATTTTGGCCATTGAGGACAATGCCCATATTAGTGTGGGGATAGGGAATTCTAACTTAACTTTTATTCAAAAATCCAAAAAAATCAAAAAATTTGAAAAACCATAAAAATTTGAAAATTTGAAAAACCAAAAACAAGTACATTTCCTTTGTAGTGTAGTCATGTATATATTGTTGTATATATTGTATTTGTTTTATCTTTATTCACATTGATCGACTACACCACATCCGAGACATGAGGATATTGAAGACCGCATGGTATGATCTTTCCAATCTCCTTTTTTCCTCTTTATGTTAATGACAATATGCCTTTATTTTGATTGATGCGGTATAACAATGTGAACTTAGGACTTTGCATTTAGTTTATATGTCATATTAGTTGGTAGAATCATTTGCATTAGGATGTATATATGTTAGTTGCATCATGGCATGTAGTTTGCATGTTAGAAAAATTTTGTGAAACCGTCTACTTGGGAAGCTTGACAAGTGTATATAGGCCCTAGTTGATGCTTTTTCATCTTAAGACTTTGCTTGCTAGAATACTTGTAAAACACCCTAGGATGTGTCATGCTAGTATCCTTTGACCCATGAATTAAGGCCTAGTCAAGAGTAGCTTGTGGTGTGATAACTCCTTGGCTACCGTTTATTTCAAGGTGACCCTTGAAACCATGCATCCATCCATCATCCATGTTCTACAACATTTTTTTCATCAAAGGGAATGGGCACAAAAAGAAATCAATTTGAATTCAATGAAATGAAAAGTGAAAGAAAGTTTGCAAAAAAATGCATCAAATGAAAAGAGGAGCAAAAATAGAACTCCTAAAGCTTCAAATATAAGGAACCCTCACTACATATGGGGTGACTTTGAAAATGTTCAAAAGAAAATGCAAGAAGTTGAAAATTGTCAAGTATTGAAATGCCAAAAATCAAAAAGAAATGGCAAAAAGAAAGTGTTCTCAAAATGTCAAACGCCAGAAGAAATTGGGGGGAAAAACAAAAACAAAAACAAACTCCCAAAATGAAACTCAAATATCTATTGATCCCTTTATCCATCGTATCCATTTTTGTGCATGGGGTCATAGGGGATTCATGGGAATTGATCATACAAACATATTCTCAAATTATAAGCAAGCAATTATTGTTGTGATGGATCGAGTTGGTTTATATCTTATAATCCTAGGAAAGTTTGGGTCCCAGAGCCGAATCGATTAGATTATACAACACCTACAAGTCGACTTAATCTTTCCTACTCAACTATATGCATGGTCTAATGAGACTCGAGTTGGTTTATGTCTTACAAGTCTCATTGAAAAGATAGGTGATGGGTAAAAAATGCAAGGATTCATAGGCTCGCATTTCATCAAACATAACATGTGCATAAGTTAAGATCACAACAAGCAAGCAAATAAACTATGAAAACATATTAATTTAAGCATGAATCATCCCCCATGTTGGTTTCCCCTAATTACCCATTAACCCTAGCTAAGGAAACTACTCACTCATTATCATGTTGAACATGCTAGCAAGGTTGTCAATCATACCAACAAAGTAAAACATGATGAATAAATGAAGATAATTAACAACAATTAAAAAGGGATTAAGAAAATTCTACCTACTAATGATTCCATTAATAAAGCAAAGAATAATAGAAGTACTTGATGATTGATTGGAAGGTTGTCAATCTCCCAATAATAACCCAAATAATCTTCAATTACCCAAAATGAAAGATGAACAAAAGAAAGATTAAGGAAATGAGATTTGTATTAAGACTTGATTAAAAGTTGATTACAAGATTAAAGAGAGATTAGAATGATATAAACTACACTAGATATTGCTAAGAAGAACATGATTATCTAATTAGACTAATGGGGTATTTATAGTGGGGATTAGGTACACAAATTAGGGTTTACTAAGGGCTTAAATGACGATTAAGTCCTTGAGGAATTGCTCCTCTCAGAAAAATATGCGAGTCTCCTTTTTGCTAGTCTTTCCCGGGGTATGCGCATGCTTCATAGAACAAGTAGAAGACGAAATAGCTGTCACACAATCCGAGCGTCCAGGGGATGGGACGAGCGGATTATGGGTCTTTTGGACGAGTGGATTTGTGGGGTGGACGGGCGGATTGTGGTGGTTTTGGACGAGCGTCCCTCTGAGGAAGACGCTCGGATTCCTGATCTTGGACGGGCGGATTGTGGGCAATCCGCTCGGATTCTTGACCAGCTTCTTCCCTTCTTCTTTTCTTCCTTCTTCTTCATAAAATCCTTGAGGATTTCGTCGGAGATGCAAGGATCTTTTCTCATCATTTCCCATCTACTATAGTATGTACAAAGGCCTTCTAGTCTTGTCTTCTCTTTGATGCTTGGTCATTGAATTCAATCAATTTAGCTTCATTTTGCCATGAAAATGCAAGGTTTACACTCCTTTCCTACCAAGGGATCAAAACCTCAAAGAATATGCAAAAAAAAGGACTAAAGACAATAAATGACCCAAATATGCACTAAAAAGCATGAGAACAAGGCTAATTCGGGGACTAAATATGCTCAAATAATGGTCACATCACCTGGTCAACATGATGTTCAAGGAGCAAATAGGGGACACCATGGAGGTCTACATTGACGACATGGTAGTAAAATCAAAGAATGCACAAGACCATGTGAAGCATCTGAAGCAAGCATTTCAAATCCTGGAAAAATATAATATGAAGCTCAACCCTGCAAAATGTCACTTTGGAGTTTATGCAGGGAAATTCCTAGGTTATATGGTGACCAAAAGAGGCATAGAAGCCAGCCCTAAACAGATCAAGGCTATTCTAGAGTTACTGTCACCCAAATCTGTCAAGGACATTAAAAAACTGTAAAGAAGAGTAGCAGCCCTGAACAGGTTCATATCCAGATTATGTGAAAGGTGTAAAACTTTTTACAACCTACTCAGAAAAAATAAGTAATTCCAATGGACCCCTGAACAAGAAGAGGCCTTTCAAGATTTAAAACTGTATCTCTCATCTCCACCTTTACTGGCCAAGCCAGAAAAAGGTCAACCCATGTCAATATACCTCTCTGCATTGAAATTGCGGTATGTACAGTCTTGGTAAAAGAATTAGAAGGCCAGCAACACCCTGTCTACTACGTATGTAAGAGCCTACTAGATGCAGAAATGAGGTATGGTTTACTTGAAAAGTATGTTTTAGCCTTGATCACGTCACTTGCCAAGTTGCGTCCTTATTTTGAGTCTCACCCCATAATAGTCAAGACCAACATACCCATAAAAGCTGTCCTACGCAAGCCTGAACAATCAGGTAGGATGGCCAAATGGTCAGTCCAACTTAGCACCTATGATATCACCTTCGAACCTAGGACATCAATCAAATCACAGGCCTTAACAGACTTTGTGGTTGATTTAAGCCCTAACCTAGAATCGGACCTTACCAAAGAAGTCAATCAATTAGAAAATAAAACCTAAGACCAACAATGAACCCTGTTCACCGATGGCGCATCCAATGTAAGAGGTATAAGATTAGAATTAGTGCTAAAATCGCTACAAGGGGATATTATAGCCCAGGCTGTAAGTTGTGAATTCAAAGCTACTAACAATGAGGCTGAATATGAAGCCGTCACAGCTGGACTCAAGGTATGTCTAGGCCTCAGTGTTCAAAACTTAAAGGTATGGAGTCCCTTTAGAGATAGTCTGTGATAACGACACCCAGTTTGTTGGAAAAAGAACCAATGCTTTCTGTGATGAATGGAATATCAACCTGGTGACCTCAACCCCTGGTTACCCAAAAGAAAATGGTCAGGCCGAATCAAGCAACAAGGTAGTCATCAACTGCCTAAAAAAGAAGCTGAAAAGTAAACGAGGCAGATGGGCTGAAGAACTTCCACTAGTACTATGGGCAGACAGGACAACTCCAAAGACGTCAACAGGCCATACACCCTATTTCCTGGTGTATGGTTGTGAAGCAGTCATCCCTGCAGAAGTGCACGTGCTAACCTCAAGATACAGCCTAAACAACCTCGAGGCAAATGCCTACCTGATGCAAGACAACTTAACCCTGCCAGAAGAACTTACAGACTCCGCTAGAATCAGGATGACCTCACATCAACGAACACTAGCTAGAAGTTACAACAAGAATGTCAGAATCAGAGTTTCTAAGGAAGGAGATCTTGTCCTACAAAAAGTATTTCCAAACAAAAAAGAAAAATCAGCAGGCAAATTAGCCCCTGCATGGGAAGAACCATGTTTAATAGACTCCATCGCCGGACAGGGAGCATACAGGCTACAAACCTTATAAGGAGAAATGATCCCAAGGTCTTGGAATGTAACTCATTTGAAACTATACTATTTCATATATAGCTCTTGAAATAAAAATAGCAATACCCTTTCTTGATAATGTAAAATTCAAATTTTAACTTATAAACTATGTGGTTCTCGCCTACTTTGCCTGATGAAACTGCTTGCCTTATATGATCAAATTCTATGTGTACCCTGTACGAAAATTTATATGTTTAACCTTGCTTAAAATAATATCTGAATACTGAAAATATTATACATGAATTTTTGTTACATGGATAAAATCTCCAGGACTGAGGGCTACCCTATTATACCTGTACTTTTCAAAGTACCTTTTAAAAATAAACTCCTGCACTCTGTCATGCCTAAATAAAGGTTGGTAACCCACACCAGATACGGTAAATACAGGCATGATTATTGCCCAACACAGGTAATTACTACACACCTCTACAACGGCTGGACACAGCACTGGACGTGTAAGAAGGTGAGAGACCCTTACGACCGTCCAAATGTCCTCCCGACAGGCCGAATACCAAGCCCTCTAGACAGGTAGGGGACATAAGCCCTCTAGTCAGGCCGGATCCCACCAATTTTAATCATAACAGAAACTGCATATGGTTAAAGATTCAGTACAACATATGAGAGGTTAACAAGTTATAAGATTTGTTTTCAACAGGTTAACAGGTTGAAGTTTACCAAATCAAGAAACAACAAAAATAACGAATCTAGAAATAAAAAAGCAAGCCAGAAAGGTAAACTTGTTATCATTACCAAGTCCTTACTCCCTGGGGCAAAGGCAACAAAAAGTTTAGCTTATCAGGGATACCTTTCCTGACAAGAGGAACCAAAATAATAAATTATTTATCCAGGGAAATCCCCCTTGGATGGGCCAAACCAAAGTTATTAAAATTTCTTAAAAAATTACTTCTTCTCCTGAGAAGCAGTATCAGCAACATCACCTTCAGCCTCCTTGGCAACCTCAAGATCCTGCTCAACCGGAGAATCCACCTCCTCCTCTTCACCAAGGTTGTGCAGATCAGAATACCTTTTAGCAGCCAAAGCCATCTCAGCTTCAGGGTCCCATTTAGCTCTAGCCTACACAAGCTCATTCTTTGCAGCAACTTTTCCCCTAACAAAGAAGTAGAAAGCAGCGTAATCAAGCTTGCTTTCCAAATCATCCTTCTCCATGTTGAGCTCCTCATTCCTCTCCAAAGCCTCCTGCAACAACTGCTTGGCAGATCCAACCTCCAACTTAGCAGCATCACGCACAAGCTGCGCCCTATTCAAATCAGCCCGGACATCAGCTAAGTCAGCCTGAGCAAAGGAAAACTCAGACTTCAACTTATCAAAATCAGAGCCAATTGAATTGACCCTGGCTACCAGTGAAGTGGACTGATAAGCATTGAGAAGGCATGACATCGCAACCTGAATATAGAAATAAAATCAAGCCATCAACAATATAATTCAAAAAACTGCCAAGAGGAAAAATCGGGAAAGAAGAAAAGTAAAGCTACCTCCCCTAGAGATGCAAGAGCATCTGTCACACGATTGACATCATGATCCACCATGGCAACTGCCTTAGTAGAAGACTCAACAAGATCCATTGAAAGGGTTGAAGGAGAGATAGAGGCAGCATACTCCTGGATCTTTTCCCTAGCAAAGTCCATATTATCCACCCTGGCCTTGACCTCCCTAATAGCAGGAGCAATACTAGCAGTATCCTGCTTTCTCTTCTGATCAGCTGATGATGTCTCAACAAAAGGTGCAACAGGAGTATCTAGAACAGCTGACACATCAGTCAAATCAATGGGTTTATCAGCTTTAGTACCAGGACCACCACTACCGTGGGAACCTTCCTCCTTAATCTGAGCAAGCCTGGCATTCAGATTAGTGTGCCAAACATGCCAGGCCTAGTAGACAACCTGGTAGCTGCAACATGAGACACTATATCAGCAATAAAAATGAGGCCATTATAAACATATTTTCCTAAGAACGAAACCAAAATAAAAAGAAAACTTACCATTAAAAGTAGAGACCTCGGCAGCTTTGGTAGGCTTAAGAGCTCTAGGAACATTTTCAGCCTTCAAACAACGTGGAAAATAAGAAGCTCCGCTACAGTATGACCACGACTTTTAATAGAAGGGAGAGCCAAGAAAGTAGTTACCCTCTCAGAAGGATAATCTACATTGAACACCCAATCATCCACTGAAAAGTAAGGTATACTCTGATAATATTTCCTGCTTTCCTTTTTACTAACAAAACATGTGCAGGGAAGAACAAAATAACAAGCAACATACCAGCAACACAAGCGTCATAATTGAGATATGCCAGGTCAGGCCCAACAGAATTGGTCCTGATAAACATATAACCAGCAGCCCTGTTTTTGTCAGCACTGCTGTCCAAGTTGTTGAAAAGAGGAGTAGTCGAGGGCCTAGCCTTGAAGTTAACCCTACCAGGGCTATGGGTATTCAAAAGATAGCAGCTTTTCAAGTCACCTAAAGTAAAGGACAGATTATGCTTCCCACACAGGTACTCGATTGAGTAAACCCCCTTTCAGACTGAAGGCATAATCTGATATGGTGGAACACCAATCTCCTTGATCACTTACACCATTAAAGAGGAGAGAGGCAACTTACAACCAGCCCTAAAAGCCTAGTCATGAATACAGAACCAACCAGGACAAGCCCAGTCAGCCCTGATCGGTGAATCTTCAGGGATCCAAACTTCACAGTCGGCAGGGATAACCCCCTTCTCCCTCAAAATACTCTCAAACTCAGGTTTGAGACGGTTAGGAGGGCTAAGATGCTCACTAAGAGCTTTTGTTGGCTTAAACTCAAAATCACCATGGAAGATAGACACCATCTCCACACCAGCAGTACCAGAAGGAATTTCAGAAAACTCGAGTTTATTTTCAGAGGTTTATTCAGGGTTTGGAACGTCAGGAGAACCAGAAGCAATAGCCCCCCTAGTAGATTTTCTTTTTACAACCATTGTTTTGTCTTCTGGAAAAATTACGAGAAGATGGACAAAGGTTGAAGATGAAGATTGAAGAAGAAAATTGGGAGAATTTCAGAGGAATTATTTGAGTTTTTGGTGAAGAACAACGCAAGAGTAAAAGAAGTATTTATATTGCGGTGATCAAAATCTAGGGTTACTGCAAGTTGGACACGGTTATTCAGATAGTTGCAGTAAATAGACACTTGTCGCATTCATATCAACTAGCCGTTTTCTTTGCAATAATCACGCTCAACCGTCTAAAGCAAGTTACTTAATGATGTTTATCTTCTCATTACTAACCTGACTCAGCGACAATGAGAAGATAAAGGGGCAATTGTTAAGCCTAATATTCCCACGATGAATACAAGGTATGATTACACCCTGGCCTGACATTCAGAACAGAAGCCTAAGGATAATTCAGGCTAGGCACCAGGCAGGAGGAGGCAACATACTTCAAGTACGAAGATATCAATTGACCAAGTCAACAAGGAATATATTGAATAATTATCATATAATTATGCTAATTATATCAACATTAAAGGAAAATAATTAATCATAATCATGGATCATTGATCCGGCCATTTATACGCATTCAAGACAGCAATCAAGGGGGTCATTTAAGGAAAATATTCTTTCATTAAGGTGAAGATCTTGCGGTTACATGAAGATTGCTATATAAGGGAAGCTCAAGACTATTTGAAGCGACATTCCATCACGCTCTATCATACAACAAAAGCATACAAGCCCTACTATTACAACACTTAGAACGACGATGCATCGTATAAGCTCTACATATAATCATCCTCCTAAATATTATAGTGAAACCTCTCCTGGCTTGGTGCCCGTGGTTTTTTCCCATTAAAGGGTTTTCCATGTACAGAATTCATTGTCTTATTTGTTCTCTTTACTTTCTATTATTTGCACTTTATTAAGCGTGCCCTGCAGCCATATACAAGATAAACGAACTAGTTAACCCTACTAACTCTCTACCCTGACCTGATTTAGCCCTGTGCAGAATCTAAATAAAACAAGGGCGCCTACTCATCCAAAACCGATCTCCTATTGTACTTATATCGGGTTCATTTTCCTTAGACTCTCCTAGATTCATTTTTGGTTCATTGGTTTAGGTTCAAAAATCGTCGCTCTGATACCACTTTGTAACACCCCAATTATCCGGCCAAGATAATTGAAACATTACTACCTCGATTTCCCGAGGTAGTATTTTAAAACTTCAATCAAAGAACATTTTATTAATGTAATGTTTAATGAATTACAGAAACGTAAACAAATGAATAAAAGTACAACTCATGACAACTATACTCTTATAGCCAATTATACTCGTCGCGTGACTAATCAAGCTCGTCCCGTTTTCCGCGTGCTATCCAAACAACCTGTACTTAACCTGCTCCCCATATGATCAGAAATATCATATGGATCAACACAGGCCACCCCGGAAATTGGTGACAATTATACAGACACACAAACGTCAGTTTCAATAAATAAAGTGTGACACAACTCAAAGTGTGTGAGTATGCAACAAGACTATAACATGAATGACATGCTAACAAACAACCACAACCACGGTACCGGAACCCGCCCAGACATACCGACAACCATACTGGTAGCAGGACACGCCCAGACATATAAACAACCACAAATAGGTATCGGGACACGCCCAGGCGTACCGGGTTCGAAAGCCAACTGGATCCTCTGCCAGACGTCGTGTCTCAACCACACGAGTCCCTCTGTAACTCAAGCCATTAATGTGCACATCTCTCTTGGAGTGGAAGCTCCAAGAGGCGACTCAAGCGGAAGACGGTCTCAAAAACGCCTTCTGTCTCCAGACAACAAGTAACCAATCAAACCTCCATGTCCTCTGACATGCAAGACAACACAATAAATGCAATATACCATATAACATGCCAATTACCGACTCATTCAATTCAATTGATAACAAATGACTCATTTAGCAAATAAACACAATATTGAAACTGAGTAGGATAAACCTACCTCAGAGCATATCCACATAGGCAATCCGAATAAAATAATCTTCCACAAAAACCATCACCTAAATATAATTAATTACTAACTAATCCTATCTAATTAAATAAGAATTAGTTAATTAAAATGTCTTAAAACTATTTAAAAACCCGACTCATACTCTTCGCCCCTAGCCGTCATCAAGCACCACCCATTCTGCCACCATGGACCACCACCACCAGCTATGGTGGCCCATGGCCAGCAGCACAACAGTGGCGGCAACCACCACCATGACATCCCCACCGTACTCACACATATGTCACACTCACACACAGCCCTACACACACCCGACACTAACCCAAAGCCACCACCCTCGCTGGCAGAGGCCATCGCCCCTGACCACGGTCGGTCCAGTGACCACCCACCACACCGTGGAAACCAACAATAGCAATAGTAACACCCACGGCAGCAACAACAACAAAAACAACACAACAACACAACCCCGACATCCCTGCTTTTTCTCCTTAAAACTGCCATTCTTGTCGCCCTCACAGCCACCCACAACCACCACTCTACTCCTTTTATCACCCAGGACCCAAACCTATCTAGAACCAGACCCAAACCGACCCATAACGTCCCTAAAACCGAAGCCCTACACCGGTTTACCAAGATCCCAAAAACTCAACCAAAACCACTCAGGCAATGCCCTATACGGGTGGTCAACGGCAGTCTAAAGGTGGTCAAAGACGGGTCAAGGTCGGGACGGGTTTGTTAGGCCTGATATGTCCACGCTAATGTTCAAGACAAGCTTTCACCCTGGCCTGATAATCAGGACAGAAACGCCAGGATAACTCAAGACTGGCACCAGGCATGAGAGGACAACGGTCAAGTAAGCAAATATTATTTGACCAAGTCAAGCACAATTATGGAGAATAAATCAAGATTATTACGCTAATTATGAAGTATTAAAGGGAAATATCCTATCATAATGACCGGGCATTTATCCGGGTAAATATGGAGCATTAAAGGTGCAATTAATGGCGTCATTAAGAGGAAATAATACGCCTTAATTGAGGAGATTATCCAGGATATGAAGTTTACTATATAAAGAGGAGCCAAGATCATTCCAAGACACATCCTACAAGATTACAAGCTACTTTATCACAATACTTTGAGCAAAATACGTTGTTGTGCTAATCATATTATTATTCTCCGTAAACTATAGTGAAACCTCTCCTGGCTTGGTGCCCGTGGTTTTTCCCATTTAAGGGTTTTCCACGTACAAAATCTATTGTCTTACTTATTTCCTTTATTTCCTTTACTTTACGCATTGTTAAGCTTGCCCTGCAATAATATACAAGGTAGACGAGCTAGTTAACCCTGCAACCACTCTACCCTGACCTGATTCAGCTTTGTGCAGAATACACCCAAAACAATTGGCGCCCACCATGGGGCATCTAGCTTATTAATATCTTTTTTTTTCCACACAAATAATCCAAAAAACAAAGGAATCAGCAAAAACATGTCTCAACCAACCATAAAAGAACAACTGACTGCCGCATTACAAAAAATAGCTTAGTCAGAGGCTAAAATCTTGCAACTAAAAGAATCTGAATCAGCCTGGAAACAAAAACTAGAAAAGTCAAAGGGATCAATCTCCATAATCCAGCCTGGAACCCCATTCTCATCAATTGTCAAGCACTTTGATTTCTGAAGTTTTAGGAGTCCGAGTGGTGTCAAAAGTGTGATCAACGTTGATGAGGAGACCCCCAAAGATGATAAAGCTGATGAAATAGGAGCAGCCGTCATGATGGCAATAGACTAGAAAATGAAGAAGCTCAATGAAAAATTCGAGAAAATACCCGGAGTCCCTGTCAGCATGAAGGAAGTTGCCCCTGAAAGCTATGCTGACTCGCCTTTTTATAGACGAGATAGCTAAATAGATCTTTCCAAAACAAATTTGTGATTCCATTCATGAGGACCTATGATGGGACCTCAGATCCACAAAATCATGTGGCCTTCTACAAGCAAAAAATGTTGGCCGCTTCTATTCCTAGTGAATTTAGGCAGGTTTGCATGTACAATGGATTTGGAACAACAATGACCAGACCTGCACTGCAGTGGTATATCAACATGCCTAATGGAAGTATCGGATCCTTTGCTAACCTGATCAACACATTCAACCAGCAGTTCACAAGTAGCAGGGCGATGGAGAAACGTTCTAGTGACCTGTACAGGATTACCCATAAACCAGATGAGACTCTCAGAGTCTTCCTTGCCAGATTAAACAAGGAGAAAGTGTCAATTCCCAGGTGTGACTTTGGAACGGCTGTGGAAGCATTCAGGCAGGGATTACTACCTAATAGTGATCTCTATGGTGAGCTGACCATGTACCTCTGTCATTTCTTCGAAGATGTCCAAGCAAAGACACTTGCTTATTTCAGCCTAGAGGAATACAAAAGTTACAAGGTTGGAGGACCTGCAACACAAAAGACTATGACAAGCCAAATAGGAGAAGCACCAGCAGGGGCAATAACTATAGGAGTGGTCTATATACCAGGCATGATCAGTCAGAAGTCAACCTAGCGCAAGAAGAGCAAGGTAAGGCTAAAGTTCATCCACCTATCTCTGAATATAACTTCTCTGTTGACATTGTAGGTTTGATCAGGTGACTGGATAACATGGGACCAGTGGTCAGGTGGCCTAGAAAATCAGACAATCCAAATCAAAGGAAGGACCATACCAAGTGGTGTGGATTTCACATGGATATAGGGCATATAATGGAGGATTACTTTACTCTCAGGAAAGAAATAGCCTACCTCCTAAAGCCAGGATACCTCATAGATCTGATCAAAGCCAGAGGTAGGAACGAAGATCCTAGTAAAGTCAAGCAGGAGATAAAGCAGGAGCGCAATCTCCCTGCTCCACCTCCACTCAATGAATTAAAACGCATAAATGGCGGATCAAAGATTTGTGGCCTGACTATTTCAGCAGCAAAAAAGATAGCTAGGACTCCTCAAACTAAATCACCCTACAAGCCTGGAATTATACCACATATCACGTTTAGTGGCTATGATCTGGTGGGCATCCCTGACCTACATTATGATGGCCTGGTGATCACCATGCAAGTTGGAACTACCAACGTAAGGAAAATCTTGTTAGATAGAGGCAACACAGTGAACCTGATCATACTTGATGTACTAAAAGCCATGAAGATCAGGGAGGATCAAATCACCAAGAAATCCAGTGTTCTGGTAGGGTTTAGCGGTGAGACAAAGAATACATTGGGAGAGATCCATCTCCCTACCTATGCTGAAGGCGTTGCATCTTATGAAAGATTTCGGAGTTTTAGACTGTTTATCCTCCTACAATGTCATTCTGGGTAGGCCCTGGATTCACAATGTCAAGGCTGTCCCCTCTACTTATCATCAGTGTATCAAGATACCTACAAACTGGGGAGTGGCAACCATCAAAGGTTAGCATAAATCAGCCCAGGAATGCTATACAGAGGCCCTAAAGCCATCCAAGGCAGGTAAGTCTCTCGCACAGCAATTACCGTACCCTGTCAGGAGTACATATGTAGCATCACCAAAGATGGAAATAGATAAGGTAATCCTCAACCCTGAGTATCCTGACAGGTATGTTCTAGTTGGCTCTGACGCTCCTGATTCAGTCAGGCCCCAATTAGTAAGCTTTCTTAAAAATAAATCTTCCTGTTTTACTTGGTCTCATTTTGATATGACTTGAATTGGTGCTGATATTATCACTCATAAACTTAATATTGGCACATCTTTCAAGCCTGTACAACAGAAAAGATGAAAGTTTGCACCAGAAAGAAACACCATTATCAATGAAGAAGTAGACAAACTCCTAGACATGGGCATGATCAGGGAAGTGATGTACCCTGAATGGCTGGCAAACAGAGTGGTCGTGAAGAAAAAGTATGGCAAATGGAGAATCGGTGTATATTGCACTAACCTGAACAAAGCCTGCCCTAAGGATCCATTCCCTCTTCCACATATTGATGCCATGGCAGATGCAACGGCAGGATATGAGATGCTCACGTTCATGGACGCCTTTAGAGGATTTAAGCAAGTAAAGATGTACCCTTCTGACCAGGAGAGTACTTCATTACTGACCGGGGCATATACTATTACACTGCCATGTCATTCGATCTGAAGAATGTAGGGGCAACGTACCAACGCCTAGTCAACATGATTTCAAGGAGCAGATTGGGGACATCATGGAGGTCTTTGTAGATGACATGGTGGTAAAATCCGAGGATGCACAAGATCATGTGAAGCACTTGGAAATAACATTTCAAATCCTGGAGAAATATAACATGAAGCTCAACCCTGCTAAATGCCACTTTGGAGTTTCTATAGGAAAGTTCTTAGGCTATATGGTGACTAGTCTTGAACAGATCAAAGCTATACTGGAATTACAATCACCCAAATCTGTCAAGGATATTTAGAAATTGACAGGCAGGGTAGCTGCCCTGAATAGGTTTATATCCAGATCTGATGAAAGGTGTAAAACATTTTACAACCTGCTCAGGAAAAACAAGCAGTTCAAGTGGACCCCTGAGCATGAGGAAGCCTTTCAGGACCTAAAACTATATCTCTCCTCTCCACCTTTACCGGCCAAGCAAGAAAAGGGACATCTCCTGTCAGTATATCTTTCTGTTACTGATACCGCAGTAAGTGCAGTCTTGGTAAAAGAACTGGAAGGTCAGCGACACCCTGTTTACTATGTAAGTAAAAGTCTACTAGATGCTGAAATGAGGTATGATTTACTTGAAAAGTATATTTTAGCTTTGATCATGTCATGTGCTAAGTTGCGACCTTATTTTGAAAGTTACCCCTTAATAGTCAGGACCAACTTACCTATAAAATCTGTCTTGAGGAAGCCTGAACTTTTAGGCAGGATGTCCAAATGGTCAGTACAACTTAGTACCTATGATATTACCTTTGAACCCAGGACAGCAATCAAATCATAGGCCTTAGAACACTTTGCGGCTGATTTCAGCTCTAACCTAGAATCAACCCCGACCAAGGAAGTTAATCAGTTAGAAAACAAAACCTCAGACCAGCAGTGGACCTTGTTCACAGATGGGGCATCCAATGTAAGGGGTACAGGGTTAGGATTAGTGCTAAAATTGCCACAAGGGGACACCATAGCCCAGGCTGTAAGTTGTGAGTTCAAAGCTACTAATAATGAAGCTGAATATGAAGCCCTCATAGCAGGACTCAAGGTATGTCTAGACCTCGGTGATCAAAACTTGAGGGTAAAAACTAATTCACTTTTAATTGAAAATCAGATAAAAGGAATTTATACAGCAAAGGATGAAAAAATGATTTTATATCTGGAATATGCTAAAAAACTTTGCGATAAATTCATTTCATTTGATATTGAGCAAATACCAAGAGACCTGAATACCCAGGCTGACGCTTTGGCCAACCTTGGTTCAAATTTTACCCCTGCTATTTTTGATAAAGTACCGATTGTACATTTGCTTGAGTCTGCCATCAGCAAACCTGAGCAAGTCAACCCTGTTAACACTGACAATGACTCTTGGACTAAACCTTATTATGATTGGTTCCTGCGAAGTATACAACCTCAGGGCACGCATGAAGCCAGAGCATTTAAAAGTAGGGCTTCTACTTATTCTATCATCAATAACACTTTGTTTAAAAGTTCTCAGGCTCGACCTTACTTAAGGTGTCTTGAACCACATGAAGCTAAGCAAGTACTTCAAGAAATTCACGACGGATATTGTGGCAACCATAAAGGTGGATGAAGCCTGGCAAGCAAGGTACTTAGGACTGGCTATTACTAGCCAACCTTAAGGGCTGACTGTCTGGTCTATTGTACAAAATGTGAAGCCTGCCAAATACATGCTCCAGTTATCCATCAACCATCAGAGCTACTTCATTCAATTTCTGCTCCCTGGCCATTCATGAAGTGGGGCATGGATATAGTAGGAAAGCTTCCAGGAGCCCTAAGCCAGAAAGTGTTCATGTTAGCCATGACTGATTACTTCTCCAAATGGATTGAAGCAGCTTTTTTTAGGCAGGTCACTAAGAAGGAAGTAATATCCTTCATCAGGACAAATATCGTATGAAGGTATGGAGCCCCTTCAGATATAGTCTGTGACAATGGCACTCAATTCGTCGGAAAAAGAACCAAGGCTTTTTGTGATGAATGGAATATCAACCTGGTAACTTCAACTCATGGCTACCCGAAAGCAAACGGCCAGGCTGAATCAAGCAACAAGGTAGTCGTCAACTTCCTAAAAAAGAAGTTGAAGAGTAGACGAGGCAGATGGGCTGAAGAGTCCATTAATGCTATGGGCAGACATGACAACTCTAAAAACATCAACATGCCAAACACCCTATTCCTTGGTGTATGGCTGTGAAGCAGTCATTCTTGCAGAACTACATATGCCAACTTCAAGATACAGCCTGGACAACATAGAAGAGAATAACAGCCTGATGCAGAATAACTTTGTCCTAATAGAAGAATTAAGAGATGCTGCCAGAATCAGGATAGCATCATATCAATCAACAATGGCTAGAAGCTAAAACAAAAATGTCAAAATCAGAGTTTTTAAAGAAGGAGACTTAGTTCTACAGAAAGTATTCCCAAACAAAAAAAGAAAAAACTGCAGGCAAGCTAGCTCTTTGATGGAGACCGAGTCGTTATTCACTCAATCAAACACATTTATATTCTCAACAAACAACTAGATAGTGGTTAAGTAGAGGTCAATCCACGTGACGGTGTGCTTTGGGTTCTAAGTCTATCAATCTCAATTTATGCTAGTGTCACAAGTATTGGGATTTGAGGTTGATAATTCAAAACTAATGAAAGCAATAAAAAGCAATGTAAGGTAAAACAAGCAAAAAAGGAAAGGATATAAACAAATAGTAAAGGAGACTAGGATGTCATGGGTTCATAGGGGAATCATGATGAGATCACATAAAAAAAGTTTCATAGATGCAAGCAATTTATTGTTGTAATGGAATCGAGTTAGTTTATATCTTACAATTCCTAGGAAGTTTTGGATCTCAGAGCCGAGTCGGTCAAGACTTTACAACACCTACAAGTCGACTTAATTCATCATATTCAACTATATGCATGGTCTAACAAGCCTTGAGTTGGTTTATATCTTACAAGTCTTGTTGAAAGGAAAACAGAATCATGCTAGGTTGTCAATCAAGCATTTTATCAAACATAACATGTGCATAAGTTGAAACTACAACAAGCAAGCATTCATATGAACTTATTAAGTAAAGATCTACCCCATTATTAACTCCCCTAATCCCCCACTAACCCTAGTTAAGGAAACGACTCACTCATTATCATGGAAAACATGTTAACAATGGTGTCAATCATTTTAACAAGTATAAACATGATGGAAGAGTAAAGAAATAATCAATATTTAAGTAAAGAGTAAAGAAATTATACCAATCTTAAGATGAGCACATGGAAAGGAAAGAATAATAAAAGACAACTTGATTGATTGATGAAGAGTTATCAATTCTCCAATACAAACCCAAATAATCTTCAATTACCCAATCAGATCTAAGAATTCTTGAACAATAATTAAGGAAAGATTAAAGTGTAATTTGTAGAATGATTGAAGTCTAATCTATTCTAATCTACTCCTAATCTATCCTAAGGGAACTTAATCTCTTAATTATTACAAATGAAGTATATATAGTGGTTACAACATTAGGTTAAGCAAGGGTAGATTAGGAAATAACATGCTTATGTGTCGAATACTCCTTTGCACGTCTCAAAAGGATCCGTAGGAGGTAGTCTGAGCATCAACTCGAGCGAGTTGAGCTCGACTCGAGCGGGTTGAAGGCCAACTCGAGCTGGTTGCCTACAACTCGAGCGGGTTGAGGAGCAGCTCTTTTCTCTTTGCTTCTTTGCTTATGATGCTTCCATATACTCCTTATTCCTATCATTCTTGGTCATCATTCTTGCCTCCTCTTCATACTAGTCCCTCCAAGATCATCAACAAGCTTTCGAATATGCGCGAGAGACGGGAATCCCGCCTTATTATCTTCTTTCCTACCAGACATATGAAATGCACTAGGAAAGCAAATAGGAAGCAAATGACAGATAAAATGGCTATGGATTGCTATATTAGTATGCAAAAATAAGTTGATTAGGGGACTAAATGTGCTTAATCATGAGCCACATCAAATATCCCCAAACCGAACCTTTACTCGTCCCGAGTAAAGAGGTGACTTGAACTAGACCTTTATTTAAACTATCTTAATAATAATATAATCGATGTGAGAGAAATAGCGGGTCTCACTCCGCCCCTTTAACTCACAACAATGCATCCGTGAGTTAAGATACCTTCTTGCAAGGCAAGGTGGCGCTTGCCAAAATGGCGATGCATCCAAGCATTAAGTATACAAAAACAAGTCAAAGGATGCATCTACAAAAGAATAGCCACTTTCCTCATCTAAGTGGCGGAAATCGTCTACAAGGGAAGCAATTTAAGGGTACACAGTCCATCATAGATATTAGTACTCCTAGTCAGTAAGTCCAAGAGGATACAAACAAGTCACCTTCAAGTACTGTTAAACTAGGCCACTTTCGTCCACAATTGCTAAATGCTTTTGCCAAGAGCCAAATCCTTATGGTGTTAAAAAACATTATAGGATCGCGGAATTCCCCCTCTTGCGTAGACAATAAGAAGGGTCGTCCCCTCTCTGTTGGAGTTAGTGTCCTCCACAATAGTGCGTTTACATAATAAATCTCATTAAAGGAATATCATCAGGATATTTATTATTTGACCCTCGTCAGTTGATTTACGAAAATCAATAACGGTTGGCTGACTAGAGTTTGACGTTATTATCGTGAGACGGCGGTGATCAACTGACCTCCTTCGGTCACACCTATAGGAACGAACCCCAATTGATAACTAATTAATTGTATGAGATACAATTTATTTAGTCCCTTGATTTATAGACTAAAAGGTTAGTCGATTATTTATAGAGAGATTTTGAGTTGCGAACTCGTGTCGCGGCAATTATTATTTAATTATGCGATAATTAAATTTTATGAGACGAGTTTTAGTTAATTAATTGTTAATTCACTAAAATTGTAATAATTAATTAATGTGATTAATATTAGTACGTAAATAATATGTGTAGCGGTATACGTATATTTACGGAGTGGTGAAGTATTTAAACATGAAACGATGTTTAAAGTAAAATTACACGTATTTGTGCGACAAATATAAGAACCGATATGGACCCGTAAATGGGCATTGGACCGTGTAAAACAGAGTGTAGTGGATGATTACAAACACAATCATTTCACTTTACTTTTTATTCTTCTATAAGTTATCTTTTGTTCTTATGCATGTCATAAAGGATTGGACAAAAATTAAGAATATCCACTCCTACACTCTACCCTCCCCCAACCGGTTTTCCCCCTCCTATTAGACCAATTTGTGTTCATTTTTTCACATGCTTGCTCACTTGTATTTTTCATGTGAATAAAAATTGTCTATCTCTCTAAAATAATTATACATCACTTACTAAGTTTTTTTTAGTAATAATCAAGGGTATATCTTATCAAATATCTACTTAATATTTGTAGGATATTGGGAGTTTGTTCTTGGGTGCACATTGTTAGGAGATCTTCTCTTTGAAGATTTGGTAAGGAGGATCATCCTTTGTTTTTAAGCTTAAGAGAAAACTAGATAGGTGATCTAGTTTGTGCCCATTTTTACCATAAAAATCAATGTAAGGAAATGGTTGTTCCTTAATCTTCATTATTTTGCTTTTATATTAGCATGCATGTTACATAGATCACTAAAACAAGATTTTATGAGATAACTTATTTTTAGTTAGAGAGTCTAATTTAGATCTATGATCTTTCAAGTGGTATCAGAGCTAGGCTTGTAATTTGCATGTTGATTTTAAGCATATCAAACAAATTATGAGATAATTTGAAAAACTCAAAAATTGTGTTAGAAGAGGTTTTAGCACAAAAATTTTTGGGCATGCATACCTACTGATCTCAAAAGGTTTGTGGTAAAATTTGGTGATTTGTGAAGTTATTTTGCTATTTTTAATGATTTTTGCTAGAAACCGAGTCAAAAATGCCGTATTTTGGTTAAGAGTTAACTAAAAATAGTTAAAAGTTGATTCAGGTTATAAAATTTTTATGGTGTTTCATGCATATTTTCTACAGATTGTATATAAAATTTCGAAGGTTGAATTAAAGTTTTGCATGTATATTGATTTTATGAGATAAAAGTCGATAAAAATAAAATAAATTAATCATATACTCGAGACAGTTGTTCCTGCCCTTGATAAATTTATGTACATTCAAAAATATGATTTAAAAGTTAAAAGTGAAATTTAAAATGTATTTTCACCTTGTTTTGATGTTTATTGGTTTTAGTGGTTAAAAACCGATAAATATCAATCTTTTTCTTCATAAAAATTTATCCGACTTTTTGGGCAATTTTTCTGATATTTTGGTGTTCTTGGGAGTAGTCCAGATTACTCAAAATTTTTTGTTTCAATTTTTGGTAATATTTTCAATTATTTTGGATTTATTACTTAAAAGTTATGATTTTACCGATTAAATTAGCAAAATATAAGAAAGATGATGAGAGAGAAAGTTAGAGAGAGAAATAGTTAAGATTTTTAGCTGCTTTTCATTCAAGCAATGGCTCAAACAAGGAAATCAACCAAAAATAATCCAAAAACTACAATTTCTAATAAAAAATGACACAAAATTCACAAAAACATGTTGATTTTAGCGTTAATTCATCTAATTGTGACACCCCCATACTCCAAGTGCCTTACCAGGACAACTCAGGTATAAAGATGTCACCATCTCGATTTTACGAGGCAATGATAATCAAAAGACAATAAAGAAACAACATTTAAATAGTATAAAGTTTAGTGAATACAATCCAAAACCAACTGATAAAATACGGTTACAAGTTCTTAAACCAAATGTCTAACAACTAAACAAAATGTCTAGCAACTACTCAAACTATAGCGGAAGACTCTATCATCTCGTGGTGACACATCCCAGCTAGCCCATATCTCTTGACTCATACCTGCTCAACAACTGCTCACCATCCCCGAATGGATCACCACAGTTTTTCAAAACAAAGACGGGGTCAGTACTAATCACACAATTATACAATTACAAAAAGACAGAAACCAACACAGCTCAATCGTCAACCCAAACTCCGTATTCAACTCTTTAACACTGACTACACACTTAAGTGTGTAGTCCTGCCAGAGTACCCATCGCAACAGGTAACTCCATTTCGCCAGTGGGGGACCGCAGCCGTTCCCACCTAAGCCCCGCTCATACCATAGAGCGATAAACCCAAATCCATTAATGTGCACATCCCTTCGGTGGCGGGTTCCACATAAGGTTAATAATGGGCGTGAGGCCACTCCCACAAGTGAACCCACTCAGCCAGGGACGCACCCCGAAGAACACAGACAGATACAATCAATCACAACCATTAACAGTAACCAATTTCAACAACCGTCACAATACGAATATGATACTATACAACAATCACAACCAACAACCAACACATTATATGACTAATACTGAGTAGCGAAACCCTACCTGGAATGCAACACACGCAGACGATCTCAACAGCTGTATCAAAAAGCCTCTTCTACGAATCCTCCTTCTAACACATCATCACATAATCACTAACCATACAAAAACTAACACAAATCCCCAATCCCCCAAATTAGGGTTTAAACAAACTTGACTAAATACTATAAAATTGGTACGCAGATCTTACCCTCGACGCAAGGATCACAAGGATGCAAAGAACGATGAAATCCGACCTCTCAAGCTCCGGGATTTGTCAATAACACGGATGAATGCAAAGAATGTAACTTGAATCTCTTTTCAATGTGATTAGGTTTGTAAAAAGTGTATTATGAAGATGACGGAAATATTTATATATTAATCCGTGTTATTAACAAAACCCAACAAAACATTACCCGAAAACCGAGCTACTCGGTCGAGTACCCAGACTACTTGATCGAGTGCCCTACAGGCAGAATACTGTTTTAAAAACCAAAACACCCTTACTCGACAATGTAAGTCTCACTCGATAGAGTACCCAGAGACTCATGAAACCGTAGTATTACAGTCTTCCCTCCTTGAAAAGAACTTCGTCCTCGAAGTTCAAACCACTACAAAGAAAAGACATACTACCATACTCCCGACACAACAACCATAACAAAACTCAACACAAAACATGTTACCAACCAAACTCAACCCGACTCAAACCACTACTAACTATACCGACACAACACAAAAGGTGCAAAAACTCTTCGCGATCATCTCCTACCCCCCTAAAAGAAACAAGGTTAAGTCCCCATAACCATACATACCTGATCAAAAAGGAAAGGGTTACGCTCTCTCATGACCTCCTCTGCCTCCCATGTAGCTTCCTCAACCTCATGATTAGACCAAAGGATCTTAAGTAAGAATGTCTCACCATGTCTAGTCTTCTTAACCTTTCGATCAAGAATCTGCTTATGCACCTCAAGGTAAGACAAGGACTCATCTAGCTCTATGCTCTCTGCCTCTAACATATGTGACAGATCAATCATATACTTGCGCAGCTGAGATATATGAAACACGTTATGTACCCTATCCAAAGAAGACTGTAAAGCCAAATGATAAGCAACCTCTCCAACCCGTTCTAGGATCTCATATGGTCCTATGAACTTCTGACTCAGCTTGCCTTTCTTCCCAAACCTCATAACCCCACGCATAGGAGAAATTTTCAGAAGAACCTTGTCCCCAATATGAAATTCTATATCCCGGCGATGTAGATCTGCATAACTCTTTTACCTATCCTGAGCTGCTCTCATCCTCTCTCTGATCATCTTAATCTGCTCAACCATCTCATGTACCATCTCTGGTTCTAAAACCACTACCTCAGCACTGTCATCCCACCAAATCAGACTCCTACATCTCCTCCCATATAAAGCCTCAAATGGCGTCATGCCAATACTAGTGTGATAGTTGTTGTTGTAAGAAAACTCAATCAAGTCCAACCTCTGTTCCCAGCTACCACCAAAATCCATCACACAAGCTCGTAACATGTCCTCAAGAGTCTTGATTGTTCTCTCTGTCTGACCATCTGTTACAGGATGAAATGTTGTACTCATCTTCAATGTCGTTCCCAAAGATTCCTGCAACTCTTTCCAAAACCTTGAGATAAACCTCGCATCTCTTTCAGATACTATATCTTTAGGCACCTCGTGTAACCTTACCACATTCTTCCGATAGGCCATAGCTAATTGTGCCTTAGTCCACGTATCTTTCATTGGCACAAAATGAGCTGACTTGGCCTGTCGATCCACTATAACCCATATCATGTTGTTACCCTGTTGACTCTTTGGCAAACCCACGATAAAATCCATAGAAATGGATTCCCACTTCCACTCAGGTACCTCAAGAGACTGGATCTTACCTTGTGGTCGTCGCTGTTCCCCTTTACCTCTCTGACATGTCAAACAACTGCCCACAAACTCTGTTGTTTTTTTTTTGCTTCATCTCAGGCCTCCAGAACGTCTTTTTTAGATCCTTGTACAGCTTGTCACCACCTGGATGTACCGAATATGGTCTCTGTCATGATTGTCTTTTTCAGCTCCTCATCATCAGAGACACACCATCTCCCATCAAACCTCAAACTGCCATCTGTGTGAATAGAGAATCTAGACACTATCCCTTTCTCTACTCCAGCTCTCCACTCCACCATCTTAGGATCCAACACCTATTTACCTCGAATGTCATCATAAAGATCAGGATGCACTGTCAAATCTCCCATAGCATCCCCTTTTTGGATCATATGTATCCCAAACTTCCTAACCTCATCAAAGATATAGCTGTGCACAAAGCATGTACACTCTTTCTGCTCAAGGCATCTGCAACTACATTGGCTTTCCCTTCATGGTAGATAATATCCATGTCATAATCGCCAATTAACTCCATCCACCTCCTCTGTCTCATGTTCAACTCCTTTTGAGTGAAGATGTACTTGAGACTCTTGTGATATGAAAATACCTTAAAGGTCGCCCCATAAAGGTAATGTCTCCAAATCTTAAGGGCAAACACCACCGCACCCAACTCTAGATCGTGTGTAGGATAATTCTCCTCGTAAGGCTTCAATTGCCTAGAAGCATAGGCAATGACTCTACCATTCCGCATCAACACACATCCCAACCCATTCTTTGAGGCATCTGTATAAACCTCAAACTTCTCACTCCCTTCAGGCAATGCTAAGATTGGAGCTGTGGTCAAACGCTCCTTTAATGTTTGGAGCGCCGTCTCACAACTCTCGTCCCAATGAAACCTGTTCTCTTTCCACATCAAAGCTGTCACAGCTCTAGCAATCTTGGAGAAATCCTTCACGAACCGTCTGTAGTCACCTGCTAAACCCAAGAAACTCCTGATCTCAGCTACGTTCTTTGGTGCTTCCCACTTGGTAACTGCCTCAATCTTTGCAGGATCCACAGCTACCCCATCCTTAGAGATCACATGCCCCAGAAAAGCAACTTTCTCTAACCAGAACTCACACATGGACATCTTAGCATACAACTCATGCTCCCTCAAGGTCTGCAACACAATCCTCAGATGTTCCTAATGTTCCTCCTTAGTCTTGGAGTAGACTAAGATGTCATCTATAAAAACCACCACGAACTTGTCCAAAAACTGACTGAAGACTCTGTTCATCAAATCCATAAACATAGCCGGCGCATTATATAACCCAAAAGGCATCACAACATACTCATAATGGCCATACCTCGACGTAAAAGCTGTCTTTATTTGGTATGTCCTCATCTCTAATCTTCACCTGATGGTACTCCGATCTCAGCTCAATCTTAGAAAAGACTGCTGCACCAATCAACTGATCAAACAGGTCATCTATCCTTGGCAAAGGATACTTGTTCTTCACCGTCACTCGGTTCAGCTCCCTGTAATCTATGCACAACCTTAAACTCCCATCTTTCTTTTTCACGAAAAGAACTGGTGCTTCCGACGGTGATACACTAGGTCTAATGTATCCCTTCTCTATCAGATCATCTAACTACTTCATGAGCTCCTCCAACTCCTTAGGACCCATCCGGTACGGTGCCTTAGAGATTGGCCCCGTCCCCGGTTTCAGTTCAACACTGAAATCTATCTCCCTCTTCGGCGGCAACCCCGGAATCTCCTCTGGAAAGACATCTGAAAACGCCCCCACAACTGGTATCTGATTAACTGTCGGACTCTCTATCCGGTCATATCTTACATGGCACAAGATCATCGGGCACCCCTTCCTCAGATAAGACTTCAAGGTCACAGCTGCAATCAACTTAACTTTGGGTTTGACAACAAACCCACGATAAGACACACTAATCCCCTCAGGACCTCTCAGAGACACTTTCTTTTGATGATAGTCTATCTTAGCTTTGTACTTCCCTAACCAATCCATCCCGACTATCATCTCAAAACCACCTAAAGTAAACTTTAGCAAGTCTACGGGTAGATCAACTTGCCCAACTATCATAGATATATCCCTAAACAACCTCCCACATGTTACAGACTCTCCCGAAGGTATAAAAACTTTCTCACTTACAGACTCATACTCTCTCAAACCCAACTGTTTAACATGACTCGAAAATACAAACGACTGAGACGCCCCCGAATTAAACAAAACAAAGGTGTAAACACCATTAACAAGAAACGTACCAGTGATAACATGTGCGTCGTCCTCAGCTACTTGTTTCTCCATCATAAACAGCTTTTCACTGGTCTTCTGCCCACCTCCCTGGATAGTACTGGCAGAGGTAGTCGGCTTACCACCCGACCCCTGGTTGTTGTTGGTGTTCGTAGCTGGCTTCTGATAAGAACTACCGCTGTTGCGGTTACCTCCCCCATTGTTGCTCTGACCTCCCCGGTTGTTCCATGACCCAGCTGGTCTGTTACTTGCAAAACTCTGTGCCGGCCCCTGAGAAAAGCTCCCCTGTCCCGGCCTCTGGTAACCCCCGCTCACCGCATTGGTGCACTCATGTCTCTTATGGCTTACACCGCCTTAGTTAAAACATGTCAGCCCCCAACTGCCGCTACTGTTCCCACGACCACGCCCATAAGAAGCCCATGTACTAAACCCCGAGCCATACGAATATACTCTAGCCTGAGTGTGGTTGCCCTTCTTGTAGTTAGATTGGCCACCGCCCTCGCTCTTAGCCTTTCTTTTCTCAGCACCTCTCTCCCGGGCCATCTCTACCAACCTCTCAGCTCTCCCAGCCCTCTCATAAGCTTCCTTAACATCAGTAAGGACTCCCACGGGTAACTTATCCATTATCTTGGGGGTCAACCCTTTCTCAAACCTCAAAGCTAGGTTCTCCTCATTCAATCCCATATCCTCAGCATACCTAGACTTCTCATTAAACTGTTTGTAGTACTCACCCACATACATCTCAGAGGTCATCTTGAACCCATCAAACTCCTCCCTTAGCTTACTCCTCACATTCTCCGGCACAAACTCCCTCTTTATAGATTTCCTAAACTCTTCCCAAGGAATAGCAGGCAGCCCCTGCTTCGCATACATATCTCTAGCGCTCACCTTTACCTTATCCCACCACTCTCCTGCTGCCTCCCTCAAGTAGAACGCAACTTGTTCTACCCTCATCTCATCCGGAGAATGTACCAAATCCAGAATGTTCTCCATCTCACGATGTCAATTGTCAAGAAGAATTGGCTCCCCGGTTCCCTTATTCTATTTCGGGTTAAACCTCGCTATGTAGAGACTGATCTTAGAGTGATCAACCTCCTTATCTTTTCCCACTCTCTTTAGCGCTTATGTAAGAGCATCTTGATGCTCCAACATCTTAATTATGTCATCAACGTTCATGCTCTCAGCTCTCGCATAAAAGGCGGTTCTCTTTGGCGGCATCTTGAAACTAAATAAGAAAAGGTAGATATAAACATACATACTATAACCCAAAACACGAAAACAGCCTGCACAGACCCCACTCGATCGAGTAACAAAACCCACTCAATCGAGTTGAGGCTACTAAATCGAGTGCCCCACATACTCGATCGAGTGCCACGACTCCAGACCCCAAACAAACCTTCTGATCTCTAACATACTCGACCGAGTTGACAGGCCACTCGATCGAGTGCCCCCTACTCGATCGAGTGCCCCTATGTACTCGATCGAGTACCCAAAAACACGATTGTGACCATAAAAACGTCAAACTATACACTCGATCGAGTTAAACCTAGTTGATCGAGCACCTCACCTACTCGATCGAGTGCCCCCCACTCGATCGAGTCATGCGGACTCGTATACACTACCCGCATGTTATCTCACTTACCCCAACATAATACGCAATCTTTATAAACTCGGCATTATAATTATTACTATGCATGCAAATCTACACAAGTTCTCATATGATCATAAAGCATTCTACTTCAAATTATCAAAATGCCACATTATAAACACCCAACATGCTTCTTCATTCAATTCACATATAAAACATATCTTTTCAACCTCTAACCATACTTTCAATTCTCCACTTCCAACATTCAACAATTCACAACACATACTTTTATATACACATACGAACCAAAAGATAACACATACGACCTTGACACATTCCCTCCATATGATCGGTTCAAAATTGCAGGGCGAGTTCGCGACTTCAGGACGTCTCCCAAGCCTTTGCATTAGCTCCTACAACTTTTACCCCGGGATCATTTTAATTTGACTCCATATGTTCATTAGGTTCATTAGTTACAGGTTTCAGGATCGTCGCTCTGATACCACTTTGTGACACCCCCATACTCCAAGTGCCTTACCAGGACCACTCAGGTAAAAAGATGTCACCATCTCGGTTTCCCGAGGCAATGATAATAAAAAGACAATAAAGAAACAACATTTAAATAGTATAAAGTTTAGTGAATACAATCATAAACCAACTATTAAATTACGGTTACAAGTTCTTAAACCAAATGTCTAACAACTAAACAAAATGTCTGGCAACTACTCAAACTACAGCGGAAGACTATCATCTTGTGGTGACACATCCCAGCTAGCCCATATGTCTCGACTCATACTTGCTCAATAACTGCTCACCATCCACGAATGGTTCCCCACAGTTTTTCAAAACAAAGACGGGGTCAGTACTAATCACACAATTATACAACTACAAAAAGACAGAAACCAACACAGCTCAATCGTCACATAACCCAAACTCCGTATTCAACTCCTCAACACTGACTACACACTAAAGTGTGTAGTCCTGCCAGAGTACCCATCGCAACAGGTAACTCCACTCCGCCAGTGGGGGACCGCAGCCGTTCTCACCTAAGCCCCGCTCATACCATAGAGCGATAAACCCAAATCCATTAATGTGCACATCCCTTCTATGGCGGGTTCCACAAAAGGAGAATAATGGGCGTGAAGCCACTCCCGCAAGTGACCCCACTCAGCCAGCGACGTACCCCGAAGAACATAGACAGATACGATTAATTACAACCATCAACAGTAACCAATTCCAACAACCGTCACAATACGAATATGATACTATACAACAATCACAACCAACAACCAACACATTATGTGACTAAGACTGAGTAGGAAACCCTACCTGGAATGCAACACACGCAGACGATCTCAACAACTGTATCAAAAAGCCTCTTCTACGAATCCTCCTCCTAACACATCATCACATAATCACTAACCATACAAAAACTAACACAAATCAACAAACCCCCAAATTAAGGTTTAAACAAACTTGACTAAATACTATAAAATTGGTACGTATATCTTACCCTCGATGCAAGGATCACAAGGATGCAAAGAACGATGAAATTCGAGCTCTCAAGCTCCGGGATTTGTCAATAACACGGATGAATGCGAAGAACGTAACTTGAATCTCTTTTCAATGTGATTAGGTTTGTAAAAAGTGTATTATGAAGATGACAGAAAGATTTTTATATTAATCCGTGTTATTAACAAAACCCGACAAAACATTACCCGAAAAACGAGCTACTCGATCGAGTAACTGTCGTACTCGATCGAGTACCCTACAGGCAGAATACTATTTTAAAAACCAAAACACCCTTACTCGATAGAGTAAGGCCCACTCGATAGAGTACCCAGAGACTCATAAAACCTTAGTATTGCACTAATAAAGGGAAATCGCAAAGGCAATTGCAGTTTTCGTCTCAGAAATTGGAAGCTGATTTGCAGTCGATCATCGAAGAGGAGGAAGAGCTTGCTGATCCTGAGGAGGAAGTTGTAGTTACTCGAGTGGTTACTCCGGTGGTTACTCCTATGGTAAGGATTACGAAAGATGATGTTGCTGGTGAGATATCTGTTTGGTCCACTAATGTTGTTTGTTACGTACTAGGTGCGAATCCACCAAGCTCTGTTTTGACTGGGTTTATACGGGGGGTATGGCAGGCTCAGGGGGTGGATAAAATCTCGTTTATGCCAAACGGTATCTTCCTCGTTAGGTTTAAAATAAAAGAACAGCAACAATTTTTGTTGGGGAATGGTCATCTGCTATTTGAGAATAAGCCTGTTATTATAAAAGAGTGGACACGTGAGATGAACCTGATTAAGCATAATGTGAAGAGAATACCAATTTGGATGAAAATTCATGGACTAGATGTGAAATATTGGGGAATGGGATGTCTTAAGAAATTATGTGAGGTGGTTGGTAAATTCATTTGTTGTGATGAAGCTACCCTTCATAACAATTTCTTAGGGTTTGCCCGTATCATGATTGAAGTTGATATTGGGCAAGCTTTCCCTGAAACAATTAATTTCCAGGATGAGAATGGTGAGACTCAGACTCTTAAGATTGTATATAATTGGCTCCCATTATCATGTACAGCATGCAAGGGTTTGGGTCATTTGGCTGAGAATTGCAGGAAGGTAGGAAATAAATTAGTGGTTAAGAAAGTTTAGAGACCCAAGGGGGTCCTGTGGCTAGGCAGCCAAAACCTGTTATTGAACCAGTGGCGCCTATACAAGCTCAGGAGAAGAGGACACAGAAGGAGGCTTCTCCTGATATTGCTTTAACTCCTCTAATGGTGACTAAAACACCCGTGGTTGAGAACTCTATCCCTAAAAGGTTTTTAACCAAATTGTTGAGGACTAAAACTGGTGTACGTAGATCTTTTGCCTCGGGGGGGGGGGGGGGTGTTTCTTTCGGGAGAATCTCTCTAATTCTTTGCATAAATCTAGGTTGGGACTGATTGAGCATTGCACTGTGGATAAAGGGCGGACTAGTAAGACCACCTCTGACAATGGGTAGTTATGGAGTATGGAACATCAGAGGTCTAAATAATCCTAATAAACAAAAAGAAATAAAAAAATTCCTTCATTATAATAAAGTGGGATTATTTGGCCTTTTAGAAACTAAGATTAAGAATAATAATTGGAATAAAGTTAGGTGCAATTTATGTGATGATTGGGCTATTTGTACCAATTCTAGTTTACATAAAGGTGGTAGAATATGGGTAATTTGGGATCCTCAACTGTTTGAGGTGGATATTTTGGATGTTTCTGTGCAATGTATCCATACTCTTGTTACTGATAAAGCTAGGAAAACTAAGTTTTTGTTTATTGTAGTGTATGGCCTGAACAAAGCTGCAGAAAGGGAGCCATTATGGAGTAGTTTGAGACATTTTATACTACTGTTAATGGCCCTTGGCTTGTTGGGGGTGATTTTAACACTGTCCTTGCTAGTAATGAAAGAATTGGGGGAGCTCCAATAACAAATGCTGAGATGAGACCACTTTTACAGGTGGTACAAGATTGTAAGTTGGCTGATTTAGGGGCTAGAGGAGCTTTCTTTACTTGGACGAATAAACATGAGGTTGAGACTAAGATTTATAGTATAATTGATAGAATGTTGGTTAATGATGAATGGACTATCAATTTTCCTACTAGTTATGTACATTTCTTACCTGAGGGGATGTTTGATCATTGTCCTGCTCTTGTAAAGCTTGAGGAGGAGGCTTATGGCAGGAGGGCCCCCTTCAAGTATTTTAACATGTGGTCTTTAGCTCCTGAGTATGATAGCATCATTAGAAATGATGCTATCATACTGAATAAGTAGTAAAGGAGTATGGAACATGTGGTCTTTAGCTCCGTCTCTAAATGAATGGGAATTGCGATTTGTTTGTAATTTAAATACGATCTCGTATCATCGATTTGTAATTAATTAATAGTTTTATTTATTTTATTAACTAATGTATAATAGGAATAGCTATGTAATTTAATTGTAATAATTATTCTTACCGGCGTTCCAAAAGACGGATTTATATCGAGACGGAGTCTATTTTTGGAAGGTGTTCCAAATCCCACAAGAAGGAGCCACTTTTGGAATGAAGAGGAAAGGGACCAAGGAGTTGGTTTCCGATCTGTAATAGTATAGTTTTTATTAACTAGGTGGCCATACTAGGATTAGTCATATGCTTGCTTGCTTTTATTTTTCCACGCATGCCAAAAACGCCATTCACATGCATTTTATTTTTCGCGTTTGTCAATTCACGTCATTTACATTCACCGACTTAGTTCACTTATAGGGAATTTATGACTAAATTGACAAGATCTCTCACATAACTAAAATTGAGATTAGCCTTACCAATTAGTAACACCTATGAATCCCTTGTTCATTAGAACCACGCTCGCCCAGGCGGGGTGTTCTCTTTTTACCTTGGGTAAGTAGGGTGGTAAACGGTTATCACGCGCCAAAGTTTGTTGGATTCAACGGGGAATAAGACGATCTTGTATTCCGGGGCTAGTAGATGGATTTAAGGAAATTCGTCAACCAAGAGTTCTAGAGGTAGAATTAGTCAACCGTTGACTTACCGAATTTACACGATTATGGGATGTTTCGCCCAAGCGATGCTCATTTTTGTTTAAAATTTGGGTCTTGGAGTCATTTATATAGTTTAGTGGGAGATCATTATATAAATGTTAAAACTTGTTAAACATGTTTTCACAAGTATTTTTAAGACAATGAATGTTAATTTTTCCTTATTTGTTGTAGCATTTTAATTCGCAATGGCAACTTCTTCAACTTCCATCGACTACTTCACTAGGCAAAGATTCATGGCTAAGGTCCGTAATGGATAAATGTATCTTAAAAGATGATGTTAGTAACTTTATTGAATGGGAATCCAACATCAAAAGTGTCGCGTTGTCCGACAACGTACTCACTTACTTGACCGATGCCCCTCCCATCGAGCCCGGTCCAAGGGCCTCGTCGGCGGTGCAGACCGCCTATGCTGACCATGTGAAGATGCCGAATGATATAAAAAACGTGTTAATATGTTCGATGTCCCCAAAGCTCAAGATTTCGTGCATTTTTTTAAATGCGTACGAGATATTCACTTGTATGACTACTATGTTTTCACAAACACCAAAAGTCCGTCAATACGATGCGGCGGCACGCTTCTTTAAAGCAAAGCTTGAGAGGGGCCAAAAGGTTGGTCCTCATGTGCTAAATATGGTCGAATATGTCGACATCCTAGAGCGTCTAGGGTGTAATATTCCTAAGACTCTTGTGGTGGATCGTATCCTCCACTCACTTTCCACCAAGTTTGCCCACTTTAGGGTAAACTACAATATGAATGGCATGGATAAGAGTTATCATGAAACTCATGCACTCCTCACCCAAGCGGAGAGGGATATGGAAGCTAGTGGGACTGAAAAAGGGGATGTTCTAACCATGAAGTTAAAGAACATGTCCCCCTTGGAGTTAAGAATGGAAAGGGGAAGGAAAAATCCCAATTCAAGAAATCGTCAAAGAAACAAGACAAGGGAAAAGGGAAAGCCTTTGAGAATGGCAAACCCAAGGCAAAAGGTGTCAAACTCTCCGAGGCCAAATGTTTCCATTTTAATGGGAAAGGGCATTATAAGAGGAGTTGTCCCAAATACTTGGAGGATCTCAAGGAAGGGCGTGTGACGCCTATTGGTATGATTTCCTCTCTCTATGTGATAGACGTTAGTTATGCTTGCACTTTCACTTGGGTACTTGATACTGGATGTGGCTCTCACCTTTTTAATAATTTGCAGGGTTTAAGGGACGTGCAAGCACAAGGAAAAGGTGATGTGGATCTCCGCATGGGCAATGGAGCTAGAGTAGTGGCCGTTTCCATGGGGACCTATGTGCTCAATTTAGCTAGTGGTCTATAGTTGTATTTAAATAAGTCTTATTTTATACCAACTTTAACCAAGAGCAGCATCTCCATTTCCGCATTTGACGCGGAAGGCTTTTGTTTTATGATTAAGGACAATAGATGTACTTTTTCGTTAAATGATTTGGTTTATGGCAAGGCCATTTCAATTGGAGGCATTTATGTTTTAAATGATGTTAATGACGTTTATCATGTTGAAACTAAAAAGCTCAAAATGGGAGATCCAAATGAATCCTACCTTTGGCATTGTCGTTTAGGTCATATAAACGAAAGACGCATTAAGAGACTTGCTTCATCAAAAGTGCTCAAACCATATGATTTCAAATCTTATGATATATGCGAGTCTTTCCTTTTAGGCAAGATGACTCGTGCACCTTTTGCGGGAAAAGGGACACGAGCTAGTGAGGTTTTGGCTCTCATACATACGGATGTGTGTGGACCATTAACCATCACCGCTAGAGGAGGTTTTTACTACTTCATTACTTTTACTGATGACTTGAGTAGATATGGGTATCTCTACTTAATGAAGAACAAAAGTGAAGCTTTTGACAAGTTCAAGGAGTTTCAGAATGAAGTAGAGTACCAATTAGATAAAAAGATTAAGACCCTATGATCCGATCGTGGTGGTGAATACCTAAATTCTGAATTTGATTTACACCTAAAAGATTGTGGTATAGTTTCACAATCGACTCCTCCTGGCACACCACAATTAAATTGTGTAGCTGAAAGGAGAAACCGAACTTTACAAGATATGGTTCGGTCTATAATGAGTCTTACCGAGCTTCCTGATTCGTTTTAGGGTTTTGCCCTCTTGTCTGCAATATTTTCTCTAAATCGAAGCTCGACTAAAGCGGCCGATAAGACTCCATATGAGATATGGACAAGGAAAGTCCCTCATTTGTCATTCATGCGTATTTGGGGTTGTGAAGCATACGTCAATATCAAGTCTGAAAATAAGCTTGCACCCAGGTCTGACAAATGTCTTTTTCTAGGATATCCAAGGGAAACACGTGGCTATTACTTCTACAATAAACACGAGAATAAAGTGTTTGTGGCTCGTGATGCTGTCTTCCTTGAAAAAGAGTTTATTTCTAGGAGACAGATTGGGAGAAAATTTGAACTTGACGAAGTTCGAGAGCCATAAACCGAGAATGAGGTAGAGCAGAACGTGGAGAATAGCATTCCCTCTTCCTCTGAAAGGGTAATTGATCCTAGAAAGTCAAGTAGGATTTCTAATCCACCTGACCGCTACCTTGGTAACATCGAAGAGGATGATGTTTTGTTACTTTTGGAAAGTGATGAACCCACTACCTACAAATCGGCCATGTCTAGTCCCGACTCCTCGCATTGGCTAGAAGCCATGCAGTCCGAAATCTATTCTATGTACGAGAACCAAGTATGGGACTTGGTGGTTTTACCTGAGGGAGTGCGACCCCTTCAGTGTAAATGGATGTATAAAATTAAGCTCGGCGTGGATAAACATATAGATGTTTACAAAGTTAGATTGGTGGCAAAAAGTTTCATCCAAGTTCATGGTTTACACTATGACGAAACCTTCGCTCCAGTCGATATACTTCGGTCCATTAGGATAATCTTATTGGTTGCCGCATTTCAAGATTATGAGATTGGGCAAATGGATGTCAAAACTGCCTTCTTGAATAGGATTCTAGAAGAGGAAGTGTACATGATACAACCTGAAGGTTTTGTGGATACATCTAACCCTAAGAAGGTGTTTAAGCTCAATAATTCCATCTATGGTCTTAAGCAAGCATCTCGGAGTTGGAATCATCGCTTTGATCATGTTATTAAACAATATGGTTTTACTCAAAGTGTGGAAGAACCGTGTTTATACATGAAGTTTAGTGGGATTAAGGTTGCATTCCTTGTCCTATATGTGGATGACATATTGCTCATCAGGAATGATGTTCCATCGCTCACTTCCATAAAGGAGTGGCTAGGGAAAACCTTCCAGATGAAGGACTTGGGAGAGGCACAACGAATCTTAGGTATCCGGATCTATAGGGATAGGTCCAAAAGGATACTAGCATTGAGTCAAGAAGCTTATATTGACAAAGTTCTTGACCGGTTCAATATGAAAGACTCCAAGAGAGGATTTCTACCTATGGGCCAAAGGATTACTTTGAGCAAGTCACAGTATCCCTCTACCCCTAAGGAGATTGAACACATGATGACTGTCCTTATGCTTCTGTTGTTGGGTCTATCATGTATGTTATGATTTGCACTCGTCCCGACGTTGCGTATGCCTTGAGCATGACAAGTCGTTATAAAGCCAAGCCTGGTGAGAGTCACTAGACAGCCGTAAAGAACATCCTTAACTACTTGAGAAGGACTAAGGATTCGTTCTTAGTGTTTTGAGGAGAAACTGAGTTGCGTGTAAGAGGTTACACGGACGCAAGTTTCCAAACCGATCGGGATGATATGAAATCTCAATCCGGCTATGTCTTTATGCTAAATGGAAGAGCTTTTTGCTGGAACAGCTTCAAACAAAGCGTTATCGCGGATTCTACAGCAGAGGCTGAATACCTTGCAACGTCTGAGGCTGCAAAGGAAGCTGTTTGGATTAGGCAATTCACGGAGGGATTAAGAGTAGTCCATTCCGCCAAAGATCCAATCACTCTATATTGTGATAACAATTGAGCTATTTTTCAAGCCAAAGAGCCGAAGTCTAGTAATAAATCTAGACACATTGAGAGGAAATACCATGCAATTAGAGATTATGTGGAAAGGATGGAAATTGACATTTGTAAGGTTGGGACAGATGATAATATTTTTTTTGTTTTTGGTAAAATGTGAGATGTATATTATATATCATAAAGAATAATAATTACAAACATATTGGACTCAAGGTTATAGGTTCAAAACTCACTAGGAGCAAACCTTACATATCAGTTTCTAGACTCAAAAGCCAATTCTTCTCAGCACTAGACATGTGATCATCACGTTTATATTTGATTCTATGCTTCACATTATCCTTAATCAGTTGCACAACCCTGTTTGGATTAGTAAGGATTGCATTCAGCCTCGCATTATTTCTCTGTGTCCATATATGGTAATAACTAGCAGCCAACACAAGAGCATATACATTCTTCTGCACTTTTGATCCTGCAGAACTCACACCCCCTGCTGATGGGATTTGCAATCTACTCCCATTATTCCTTATAAGCCATGAGATCAAAGAATTTTTAGGTATGTTCTAACTGCACCACACAGTCTCATACCAGACAGGTTTGACTTGGTGAGGTCTCAGCCAGGCATATCCCCTACTAATAGTATATCCCCTAGTATCAGGAATCCATTTTCCATCAGAGTAAGTAGTTTTAATGATTTCCTTAACTTTATAAATATTCTTCAAAGTCCAAGTAACATCTGCAGCTGGTTTATAGTCATGCATTTATCAAAGGCTAAGCATGATGGTCATGTCGTCGCAATGGGATAGAGACGAATACCAGATTTTCTTTAGATTATGGATATGTAATAATTGGATAGTGTATCGCTTATTATATATATGATAATCACATTCATTGTTTTTGCATTCATTTATGAATCTTTTATTTAGTGTGACTAAATTTTTTAATACCTTGTTTATCTGAATAAGTTGTGGAGACAATGTTGAACATTATTCAAGTGAATAAGATGAACATTGTATTTTTTCCCTAGTCACTTACTGAGGTGACGTCTCAGAGTGACTAGATTTTAAGTCGGTTGATGGTTCTTCAACACCATGAGGTCATACGTGATGACTAGTCGATTACATAGGCAGAGTGTGTGACACTTTCCCGGACAGTGACCATTTTGAGAGTCCCTAAGTTCTATTATAGATGCCTGGTCATGGCAGGGATCTCTAAGATGTTCCTATGAGTCGATTATTTTGACTGGAGACTATTATCCAAGTCAGTGCAGTTTCTGAGTGACTTTGGTTTTTGTCCTGGGTCGTATCGTGAAAGGAGGCTAGAGGGCATCTTCTGAGTCATGATGATCTGTATTGAGAAAAGATAGATAGGGCATACATGAATTGTCCACCCACGTTGGGTAATTATATCTCAAGGCCACTCGAGGAGTTGTGACTATAAATGCGTGGCCACGCTCGGAAGTAATCTGTGGTAGATTTTTTCGGTCTTGTAGTCACACTCCCGATCGAGAAAACCACTCGCGATATGTTCATGTGCAAGTGCGACCTGAAAGACACCTTGCATTGAGTGCGAGATTAAAACAGACAAGAGAATTGGTAGCGCACACCTTGTGTCGGACAAGTGGGAGATTGTTGGAGTTAGTGTCCTCCACAATAGTGCATTTACATAATAAATCTCATTAAAGGAATATCACCAGGATATTTATTATTTGATCCTCGTCAGTTGATTAATGAAAATCAATAACGGTTGGCTGAGTAGAGTTTGACGTTATTGTCGTGAGACGGCGGTGATCAACTGGCCCTTTTCGGTCACATCTATTGGAACGAACCTCAATTGATAACTAATTAATTGTATGAGATACAATTTATTTAGTCCCTTGATTTATAGACTAAAAGGTTAGTCGATTATTTTTAGTTGCGAACTCGTGGCGCGGCAGTTATTATTTAATTATGCGATAATTAAATAATAAATTTTATGAGATGGGTTTTAGTTAATTAGTTGTTAATTCACTAAAATTGTACTAATTAATTTATGTGATTAATATTAGTACGTAAATAATATGTGTAGCGGTATACGTATATTTACGGAGTGTTTTGAACAAAATTAATCGGGAAGTATTTAAACATGAAACGATGTTTAAAGTAAAATTACACGTTTTTGTGCGACAAATATAAGAACCGATATGGACTCGTAAATGGACATTGGACCATGTGAAATAGAGTATAGTGGATGATTACAAACATAATAATTTCACTTTACTTTATATTCTTCCATAAGTTATCTTTTGTTCTTATGCATGTCATAAAGGATTGGACAAAAATTAAGAAAATCCCCTCCTACACTCTACCCTCTCCCTACCGGTTTTCCCCCTCCTATTAGACCATTTTTTGTTCATTTTTTCACATGCTTGCTCACTTGTATTTTGCAAGTGAATAAAAATTGTCTATCTCTCTAAAATAATTATACATCACTTACTAAGTTTTCTTTAGTAATATTCACATATAATCAAGGGTATATCTTATCAAATATCTAGTTAATATTTATAGGATATTGGGTATTTGTTCTTCGGTACACATTGTTAGGAGATATTCTCTTTGAAGATTTGGTAAGGACGATCATCCTTTGTTTTTAAGCTCAGGAACAAACTAGATAGGTGATCTAGTTTGTACCCATTTTTACCATAAAAATCAATGTAAGGAAATTGTTTTTCCTTAATCTTCATTATTTTGCTTTTATATTAGCATGCATGTTACATAGATTACTAAAACAACATTTTATGAGATAACTTGTTTTTAATTAGAGAGTCTAATTTAGATCTGTGATCTTTCACTCTCCACCATGCAACAAATATAGAATCATCAATGGATAAAAGGGATTCAAAGTGTATTAGTTTTATGATAGTTGTTTGCTTTTGGGTTTATTTTCCCCTTCATTTTTATTGCATTTGATGATTAAGAACATTTCATGCCATTTTTGCTGTTTGACTTTTTGATACTTGACAATTTCAATTTTGCATTTTTGAACATTTTTCAAAGTAACCCCATTTGTAGCAAGGGTACTTCTATTAAAGCATATGAGTCTAATTTTGCACCTCATTTCATTGATGCAATTTTTAAACATTTGATTTTGATTTGGTACTTGAACTCAATTTGATGTTTTTGTGCCCATTCCCTTTTTGTTGACAAAATGAGGATAGAAGTGCAAGGACGGTTGCATGGCATCAAGGGTCACTTTGAAATAAACGGTAGCCAAGGAGTTATCACACCACAAGGCACTCTTGACTAGGCCTTAGACCATGGGACAAAAGATATTAGTATGACACATCCTAGGATGTGTTGAGAGTATTCTAGTAAATAAAGTCTAAAGGAGAAAAATTATCTACAAGGGCTTTATATACACTTGTCAAGCTTCCCAAATAGGCATTTTCACAAAACTTTCTACCATGCAAACTACAAGCCATGATGCAACTAACATATATACAACTCTAATGCATATGCTTCTATCAACTAAAATGCCATATAATGTAGATGTAACTCCAAACAACACGTAGATACACAAACCGCAACAACAAAATACACCACATCCTCCTTGACATGTAAGCCGACCCTCCTCATATGAATAATAAAAAGAAATGGAAGGGAAATAGGGATTAGAGCGATCATACCAAGCGGTCTTCACATTCCCTTGCTAATGCCTCAAATGAAGTGTCATATCTATGTGAGAAGATAATAAAAACACAAGTATATACAATTTTACACTTCTAAATTAAGGGACATGTTTTTGGTTTTTGAAATTTTCAAATTTTTATGGGTTTTGTTTTTATGAAATTAAAAAACATATTTTTGGGTTTTTTTTGAAAATTTTCAAATTTTAATGTATTTTGAAAATATAAATTCCCATCCCCCACTTTATTTTGGACATTGGCATCAATGTACATGTAGGAGTAGGAATGGAAAATAAAAACATATTTTGGATTTTTGAATTGAAGTACAAATGCAATGATATAATATGAATGAATGCATGCTCTAACTAAATGTAATTCTATATAACATATATAACATATGAATGCAATCTAAACTATGCTAGATGATGCATGTTCTCTATTAAGCTATGGTCACCTATGATCAAACCTCCCTAACCGATTTAAGCACTACTTATAGTATAGGAGAAATGAGGTTTGGTCATTAGTGACTATGCATGAATGCAAATTTAACTATATGCATTAACTATATGAGACATGTGAGATATATTACAATGCAAGCTATATTCTATATGAACTAATGCAAATGCAATATGGAATATAATACAAATACAAGCCTAAACTATATGATTAACTATAATGTATGTCACTTCATGGTATAACCTCACCAAACCGATTAAACACCATTGCTAATGTAGGAAGAAAGGGCTTTAATCATGAGGTAACTACATAAATGCAACTATACATGAGAGATAGGGAAAGAAAGGGTTCTTACAATCATGATCTCAATGGTTTGTATATTGTAGAAGATGAAGATGGTAGATAGGATACATATATAGCCATGTCACGAGCCAAATGAGAGAAAATGTGAGTTTCAGGGTCAACTCGGGCGGGCTGGACTTAGCTCGCCCTGATTCTGCTTCAGCTTTAGAATTTTAGCATCAACCCAATCGAGTCCATAACAACCCGCTCGAGTCAAAGCTCGACCCGCTCGAGTCGATTCTGACCCGCTCGAGTTGAGGCTTGGGACGCCCGTTTTCACAGGAATTCGCTCGTGTTCTCGTGCAGAGACCTTTTTCTTTCTTTCTTCACGTCTTAACTAGCACGGGTTCACCTCAATCCCCACGGGTTATGCATGATTTTGGCCCCAAGCTTGAATCCTCCATTTTCTTCATTTCTTTGCATTTCCTATCTTCTCATTTCATCATCTTCGTTCAAGATGCTCAATCAAAATATGAGATCCCTCCTTTTCATCTCTCATGCGATAAATGCATGCAAGATTACACTAAATGCAACTATATTATAACTGGTGGCTTGAGATAGGACTCCACCAAACTTAAGTCAAATGGCAAATTTCATTATCCATGGAGCTTAATGCTCTTAGTGAACGATCAAAGGTTTTTGAATAGGCCTCAAATAAGCACAAGTAGGAACTTGGCCACTTCAAAATAGAATAGAGCAGATCCTCCACAAGGGGCTTCTTATGGAAATTTCTCCCCTTCACTTTGGCTATTTTATCATAGCCTTTTTGGCTCTCCAAACTAGCAAGCTTATAATTCTTGTCGTCGGAAGGCTTCCATTCTCTCCTGTCTCCCTCAAATATGGTGGTGATGATAGAATTTGGATTTATCAATTCTTCAAGAATAGAAGGAGAATTCTCATAGCATTGATGACGAGATAGCTTAGGAATTGAGATTGCGGGTGCCAAGTCTCCACAATTAAGCTCATTCGTAACTTTGTTCTTGAGCTTTTCCACCAAGTACCATTTATGTGTGATGTGACTCATATTTGAGCATATTTAGTCCCCGAATTAGCCTCGTTTCTATGCTTTTTAGTGCATAATTAGGTCATTTACTACCTTTATTTTCCCGTTGTGCATATTCTTTGAGGTTTTGATCCCTTGGTTGGAAAGGAGTGTAAACCTTTCATTTTCATGCCAAAATGGAGCTAAATTGATCAAATTCAATGACCAAGCATCAAAGGGAAGACAATACTAGAAGGCCTATGTAGGAAATAAAGTAGATTGGGCAATGAGGAAAGGATCCTTGCATCTCCAACAAGATCCCCGAGGATTGTTGAGGAAAGAAAAGAAGAGAAGTGACTGACCTGTGATCCGAGCGTCTCCCTGCCCAGGACGAGCGTCTCCTTGCTACAATCCGAGCGTCCCGATGCCAAGACGCTCGTCTTGAGGCCAAATGATCCGAGCGTCTCTCCCATAATCCGCTCGGATCCCCATGCAGAACCAACCGTCCCTGCTGCCTAGACGCTCGGGACGAGCAAATTCTTTAGAGATTACCAAAACGGAGATGAGCATCTCCTTGGAGAGGAGAACTTCCTCAACTTTTCTTAATGGTCTTAATAGTCATTTAAGCCCTTAGTAACCCTAATCTTTGTACCTAATCTCTAGTATAAATACCCCATTGTACTACCTAGATTAGCATGTCATCTTAATAGGATCTTAATCTTATCTTAATCAAGTCTTAATACTCTTTTAATCTTGTAATTAATTCTCAATTTAGCATTAATACAAATATCATTTCTTAATCTTTCCTTAATTTCTCTGTTGTTCATCATTTATTTTGGGTAATTAGAAGATTATTTGGGTTTATTTGGAGGATTGACAACCTTCCATCAATCATCAAGTACTTATATTATTCTTTGCTTTATTATTTGGATCATCTTTATAGGTATAATTCTCTCTTAATACTTTTTAATTATTGTTAATCATCTTCATTTGTTCATCATGTTTTGCCTTGCTAGTATGATTGACAACCTTGTTAGCATGTTAAACTTGATAATGAGTGAGTAGTTACCTTAACTAGGGTTAATGGGGAATTAGGGGAAACCAACATGGGGATTGATTCATGATTAATCTAATATGTTTTCATAATTAATTTGCTTGCTTGTTATGATTCCAACTTATGCACATGTTATGTTTCATGAAATGCGAGCCTATGAATCCTTCCATTTTTTACCCATCACTTACCTCTTCAATGATACTTGAAAGACATAAACCAACTCGAGTATAATTAGACCATGCATATAGTTGGATAGGGAGGATTAAGTCGACTTGTAGGTGTTGTACAATCTAATCGATTCGGCTCCGAGACCCAAACCTTCCTAGGGATTGTAAGATATACACTAACTCGATCCCATCATAACAATAAGTGCTTGCAACTAGTAGGAAACATGTTTGTTTGATCAAATCCCATGAATCCCCTATAAACCCATGACACCCTAGTGCTTTTAATCAATTGTTTACATCTCGTTTTAATCATATTGCTTGCTTTCATTACCTTATTTACATTGTTATTTAGTTTAGGTGATCTCATACCTCAACCCAATTTGTGACACCCTTAGACACAACCATTTACAATCGAAAATCCTACATCAATACCCGTCCCTTGGGATCCGACCTTTACTTACCTATTTACTAAAAGTAGAGTAGTTTGTGAAGTTATAAATATTGTTTTGGTCTAGGTAACTCTTAACGACAAATAACCAAAATCCATACACTGACCAAAAATGGCGCCATTGTCGGGGACAGTGTTAACTTGATTTGATTTTGTTTGATTGTTTTTAGTTGTGTCTTTCTTTACCTTGGGGAAGTCAAACTCCTCAAGGTTTGTTCTAATTATTTTCAAGTTGTTTGATATTTTGCATGTCTAGGAGATCACAAGATAACTTGTTACCCATTGATCTTGAAATTGAAAGAACTTTAACCAGCAATAGAAGACTTGCTAGAAACACTTTGAGAGGTATTGGTGAGATTGTGGACATTCAACCAAATAACATTGAGTTCATCAACCCTTTTGCAAGATAAGGAGAGGATAACCCAACACATGACCAACCACAAAATCAACCCACAATACCTAAATTTTTATCACATTCCGTACCAACCAAGGAGAACCTACCAAATGGTAATCCCACCCCACAACACTTAACCGGTAATTTCATTGCAAAATCCGCATTTATACAATTAGGTTAGAGAAGTCAATTTGGGGAGATGCCTAGTGAAGACCCTCATTCTCATATGGAGACTTTTTGTGACTATTGTGATGCGATTTCTCAAACCGGAGTGACTCAAGACCAAATGCGATGGGTCTTATTTCCGTTTTCTTTTATGGGTACCGCGAAACAATGGTTGAAGAGCCTAGACAAGGCTACTCTTGGTATTGACTCCTGGAAGAAATTGGCACTTGATTTCTACAAGAAATTCTATCCTCTGGAGAAGACTAATATGTTGAGAGCCCAAATCACCAGGTTCAAACAAAGGGATGAGGAATATTTGTATGAAGCATGGGAGAGATTCAAGGATACTTGCCGATCTTGTCCACATCATGGACTTAGCGAGTGGTTCCTTGTACAAATTTTTTGGAATGGTCTATATGAAGAATCTCGAAACATTCTCAATATGGGATCAAATGGTATGTTTACCGAAGGTGATGATAATCAAACATGGAACAAGATTGAGGAAATGACGGTCCATAACTCACAATATAGTAGACCTTAGAAGGCTACTAGAGAAGGAAAGCATGAAGTGGACTCTATTACTCAATTGGTGCTCAACTTAGTGCTCATATTGATACCATTAATTTGGAGTTTGAGAAGGCTATAGCTAAACTTGAAGAGGCCTCCAAATCACCTAAGCAACATGTTAATGCCATGGTGGCAACTTCATCAATTCCAAGTGGAGTATGTGAGAGTTGTGGAACTTTGGGACATGACCAAAGTGAATGTAGGGGAATAATGCGTGTTTTTTATATAAGGTTTTCACATCATTTTTACACGCATTTCTGTACTATTTTACGTGGCATTTCGCTACAAATACCCCCACATAGTCTACTTTGGTTTGTCTTGTGTAAATTGCAGGTATAGATCAAAGAGAAGATAAATAGAGCCTAAACTCATCCCATTGGCATGCATTTATGGAGAACAAGGTGCCGGAGCTTGGAATATATCACTTTGAAGACGAGCGAGCTGAGTTCGGAACGTGTCATAGAGCCTAACATGCCAAAATAGCTCGATCGACCACTTATCTAGTCGATCGAATTCTTTATACCATGAAGATCACTCGATCGAGTTGTTTATCTACTCGATCGAGCAGGCCACAATAAGGAGTTACTCGATCGAGTAGTATTTCTACTCGATCGAAGGGAATTTTGCTTAGTTTACTCGATCGAGTGGTTTTATTCCACTCGATCGAGTGGTTTGCCTTGTATTGGTATTTTTCCGCCTATTTTCGTATGGGCTTTTGTAATTAGGCTTTGGATTAGGTTAGAGGGGGATATTTTCGGGTGCTACTAAAAGGAGTAGACTGCGTAACTCTTGCACAGGGACTTCTCCTAGATCTTACTCACTGCTTCTCTCTTCTTTAATCTTTGCTACTCAGATTCGGATTGTGTAATCGGTATTATTTTCCCTTTTTAATTTCTTAATCATAATTGCTATTTCTCTATTTGCTTTCATTATTGTTTAATTTGGTCCCTTTGCTTTCATTATTATCATGTTTAATTCTCATTATCTATATATTATTGTTGTTGATTCGATAGTAATGTGTAGCTAATTCCCTTTTGCTAAGGCTAGGGGATCCATGAATATGAAGGAAGAGTAATTGAATTATTAGGTTAATGCTTGTGTAGTCTTTGATGTTAATCGCTTCTATAATTGTATCTGTCTAATTGAGTCGACGCAATTAGGTATTTATTCGTAATAAACCATGACCTGGGCCGGAAGGTTGGAAAGGGTGAGATTCGTAGCAAACATTAGGGCACCGTAGTGAGGGTGGAAGTTAACTATTTGTGCTTTAGGGTGAATTGAAACCGGAAGGAGATATTCACTGCCCCTTTGACCATACTTGCATTGACCTGAGACCTAGATTGCTTGACCGAATGATCATGGTGAACTGACTTTCTTAGCTGCTTTTCCTTTATCTGTTTAATCTTTATTCTCTGTCTTTTTCTCTTTCTCATTCTCATTAGTTTAAGACAACCAAATTAAAACCTCCCAAATTGGTTACCGTGACGAACTTAGACAAAGTCGACATTTTCCCATCTCCCTGTGGAGATCGACCTGACTTCCCTAGCTATATTTGTTAGAGCCAGTTCGTTATTTTTGATAGGTATACGACTACCCTGTCAAATTTTAGCGCCGTTGCTGGGGAGGTGGCGCAATTTTGTTGCTTTATTTAAGTTTGTCTTTCGTCTCAAGAAACTTTTTCCTTGAGACTGATCTCATTTTTGCAAAATTTTTTGATTAGTTTGCAGGTTATCTGTTCTATAAGAGAATCTTGTCGCACCTGCTCTGCTTTGTAAATTTTATCTGCCAGAATGCCGAATATAGCCAGCCATTCAGAGCCTAATGTGCATTCCCTTCCAAAAGGCTTCTTACCACCCACTACTGAATCGGGAACTTTTGGAATCCACCCGTCCTACATAAAGCTGGTCGAGAGAAATCTTTTCGAGGGGGGGGGGGGGAGGGGTACGTGAAGAAGATCCATGCAGGCATATAGAGTTGCTTACAGAGTATTGCTCTACCATTCCTCTTGCTGCTGGGGTAACACAAGACAGAGTAAAAGGAGTTCTTTTTCCTTTCTTTTTGGCTGATGATACCCGGGAATGGTTGAGGGATTTAGACAGGGAAGCAGCCGGGGTAACTGACTGGAGTTCCCTTGCCTTGACCTTTTACAGGCGATATTTTCCGCCACAGCGCACTAATGCGTTGAGAGCTCAGATTAATGCATTTGAGCAATTGTCCACTGAAGACTTGAATGGGGCTTGGACAAGGTTCAAGAAGCTCGTCCGTTCTGTGCCTCATCACGGTTTCAAGCGTTGGTTCCTATGTAACCAATTCTATAACGGGTTATATCCGGAACAGAGAGCTATCCTTGATAATGTAGCTAAGGGGAGATTCACGAAGAATGTAGAGGATGATCAAGGGTGGCATCTTATTGAGGAGATGGCCATCCATGTTGCCGAATATGGAAATCCCCGAAGAAGTGGGCAAGTTCACGAGTTGGTGGCAGCTGAGGTGGCAAGTCCTAGCAAAAGTTTAGGTAGTGCGGAGATTACGGAGACTATGGGTGAGCATGCACAAATTTGTGCTATTAATGAGCATGTGGAGATATGTGGTAGATGCAGCATGGAGGGGCATGACCCCATTGGTTGTATGGCGAGAATAGAGCACGTCCTTGCTTACCAGAAATACACGAAAGGAGTTCCTTTTTCCCAATTATATGAAGAGATGACGAATGTTTCTACTCTCTCTAGGCAAATACCGCAACCACACCCTCCTTCTACAAATGGGGAGATCGCCGAAATGAAATCCTTGGTTTTGAGCTTAACACAACATTTTGGGGAGAAATGCAACAAGGATGATAGCGCTATCGTGGAGTTAAGGGAACAAGTCGCGCAATTGCCACTCGCGAAAAACCAAGCTAATCATCCACCGTCGTGCGACCCAATCCATGCAATAAATCTCAGAAGTGACGTTGCTTATAAGGGGCCAAAAATACCAGAAGACGGGGTTGTGATAGCTGATAATACCCCGGAAGATGATTTGGACGAGTTTCTGGACGAAATCCTTGCTGCGTGCTGTCCAGACACTCGATCGAGTGAAATTTCTACTCGATCGAGTGAAATAATCAATCCAGGTACTCGATCGAGTGATAACCTTACTCGATCGAGTGGCGTCCAATTTATAGACGGTCGATCGAGTAAGCCAGAAATAGAAGAGCTCGATCGAGTAGTTCAAACAGCTCGATCGAGTAAATATCAAGAGAAAACCACTCGATCGAGTGAGGGAAGTACTCGATCGAGTGCCAGAACCAGCGGAGACCCTATTTTGACATCTAATTCCGCTACCGTGTCATCTTCCCCTGCTATGAAGACGTCACGCACTGATAAAGGTAAAGAGAAAGTCGCGGGTCCACTCATTGCTACCAGAGTACCCTTTCCCAGTCGTCTGAAGGACGCGAAGGTCGAGCGACAGTACGGTAAGTTTGTGGATGTTGTGAAGAACCTCCAGGTAACTGTCCCTTTTACCGAACTTATTATCCAGGTACCTACTTACGCTAAATTCATGGAAGATATTGTGACGTGTAAGAGAGAGCTAAGTGAATTTGAGACCATTTCATTTTTGGAAGAGTCTAGTAATTTACTTTTAAATAAGGCTCCACCTAAAATGAAAGACCTGGGTAGCTTCTATATTACCTGTGTTATAGGCAATGTGGTTATTGATAAGGCTCTTTGTGATTTAGGAGCCAGCGTCAGTGTCATGCCCTTATCTATCTGCAAAAAATTGAATATGGTCATCTTAAATTGACTAACATTACCCTACAGATGGCCGATAGATCTATTAGGCGAACCTTAGGTGTCTTAGAGGACGTGCCTGTGAAAATAGGCAAGCTCTTTATACTAGTAGATTTGATTATTTTAGACATAACTGAGGACACCCGGACCCCAATTATCTTAGGAAGACCGTTCCTTTGTACAGCTGGGGCCATTATTGATGTCAAACAAGGGCGTTTGACTCTTGCAGTAGGGGATGACGCGATCACATTCAGTCTGCCTAGCACTTTGGCTCGGCCAATGATAGAGGATACATGTTATTCTGTCGATATTATTGACGAGTCTGTTTATGACTTCTGGGCGGGTTCTTTTATAAAGAACCCACTAGAGGCTCTTATGCTTTTGGATGAGCGTGCAGATAACCCAGATGACGATGATGTTGTGATGGATATGCTTATAGATGATTTAGATGAGCGTGAAACCACCGACGCTGAGGGAGAGCAAGTGGAACAGATGATCAGTACCCTTTGCTCCATTGAGGTAAATGTGCCTGAGCGTAAGCCTCTTCCCTCTCATCTAAAATATGTTTTCTTAGATGATACTGAGCAATATCCAGTCATTCTTAGTGCAAAGCTTCATAATGATCAGCTGACTTCCTTGTTAGCTGTGCTTAAGAAAAACAGGAAAGCTTTGGGTTATTCCTTAGATGATATCAAGGGGATTAGTCCCGATATTTGTATGAACATGATAGAGTTGGAGGAAGATCACAAACCTTGCAGACAGGGTCAGCGCCGGCTAAATCAAAAGATGCAAGATGTTGTGATGGCTGAGGTAATGAAGCTGCTCGACGCAGGTATTATCTACTATGTTGGTCATTCTAAGTGGGTGAGTCCAGTACATGTGGTCCCAAAGTAAGGAGTGACTACCGTGGTTAGGAATGACAAAAATGAGTTAATACCCACTCGAGTAGTGACTGGTTGGCGGATGTGTTTAGATTACAGACAGCCGAATGCCGCCACCAAGAAATATCACTTTCCCCTTCCTTTTATTGATCAGATGGTAGAAAGGTTAGCTTCTCATAAGTTTTTCTGCTATTTAGACGGGTATTCAGGGTTCTTTCAGATCCCTATTCACCCAGATGATCAAGCTAAGACTACTTTCACTTGTCCTCAGGGCGTGTTTGCTTATCGCAGGATGCCTTTTGGTTTATGTAATGCCCCTGCCACCTTCCAAAGGTGCATGATGGGGATATTTTCAGAGTATATTGAGTCTATTATGGAAGTTTTCATGGACGATTTCAGTGTTTATGGAAGTGATTTTTCTAACTCTCTGTCTAACCTTGATAAAGTGTTGCAGCACTGCATTGAGGTTAATCTCGTTCTTAACTGGGAGAAGTGCCATTTCATGGTCAACGAGGGAGTTGTCTTAGGGCACCTAGTTTCTGATAGGGGAATAGAAGTTGATAACACAAAAGTAGAAGTGATTCAGCAATTACCTCCTCCTGTTAATGTTAAAGGAGTGAGAAGCTTCCTTGGTCACGCCGGCTTTTATCACCGGTTTATGACGGATTTTTCAAAAATTGCTAAACCCCTTACATAGCTGCTGCTTAAGGATGCCCCTTTTGTATTTACTGACGAGTGTCTTTCTGCTTTTAATAGGTTAAAGCAGGCTTTGTTATCTGCGCCGATCATACAGCCTCCCGAGTGGGACTTGCCGTTTGAGATAATGTGTGATGCCAGTGATTATGCACTAGGAGCGGTGCTAGGCCAACTGAAAGACAAAGCTTTAAATGCAATCTACTATGCAAGCCGAACTCTGGATGAGGCTCAAATGAAGTACACCACCACTGAAAAAGAGCTGCTAGCTGTAGTTTATGCCTTAGAGAAATTTTGTTCTTATTTGATTGGGTCAGAAGTTACTGTTTTTACTAACCATGCAGCTTTGAGGCATCTCCTTGCCAAGAAGGAGGCTAAACCACGGCTATTGAGATAGATACTCCTTCTCCAGGAGTTTGATTTGCAGATTAAAGATAAGAAAGGAGCTGAGAACGTTGTAGCTGATCATCTGTCGCGACAAGAGGGGGAAGATTCTTTACCTATTGATGAGTCTTTTCCTGATGATTCTTTATTTGCTATATTATCTTCTATTGTTAACCAAGAACCTTGGTATGCAGATATAGCTAATTACATTGTCAGTGGCAAGCTTCCGCCTGATCTTTCTCATCAGCAGAGGAAGCGTTTTCTGTATAACTCTAAGCAGTATTTTTGGGATGATCCTTATTTGTTTAAGGAATGTGCTGACGGTCTCTACAGACGGTGTATTCCGCAGTGGGAGACCAAAGTAGTCCTAGAAGGCTGTCACTCCTCTCCCTATGGTGGTCACCACGATCCTTCGTGCACCATGGCTAAGGTACTTCAGTCTGGTTTTTACTGGCCCTCTTTGTTTGTTGATGCTAAGTCTTTCGTTTCAGCTTGTGATGCCTGCCAACGATTAGGGAATATTTCAAAGAGACATGAGATGCCACAAAAATGGTATCTTAGAGGTCGAGGTTTTCGATGTCTGGGGCATTGATTTCTAAGGACCGTTCCCATCTAGTAAAGGTAACAGGTACATTTTAGTAGCTGTAGATTATGTGTCGAAATGGGTTGAGGTAATCGTCTCACACCATTGTGATGCCAAAACCGTGATAAAAATGTTTAAAGAGATCATATTTCCCCGATTTGGTGTCCCTATGGTCGTAATTAGTGATGGGGGAATGGAAACTAACTTCTATTCTGTCTAAGGTTGGTGTTCAACACCGGCGTGGTTTGGGGTATCATCCCCAAACCAGTGGTCAGATTGAGGTCTCTAATCGCGAGATTAAAGAGATCTTGTCTAAGGTAGTTTCTAAATCACGGAAAGACTGGAGTCTTAAATTGGAAGACACATTATGGTCTTACATAACTGCCTTTAAGACACCAATTGGTGCGTCACCTTATCGGTTAGTTTATGGGAAATCATGTCATTTACCTATTGAGTTGGAGAGTAAGGCTTGGTGGGCAATTCGTGAGCTTAACTTTGATCCTAAGTTGTGTGGTCAGAATCTTATTTTGCAGCTAGATGAGTTGGAAGAGTTTAGGCTTAATACCTATGATAGCTCGCGCATTTACAAGGAAAAGATGAAGAGATGGCATGACAAAAGAATTCTACCTCGGGAATTTCATGTCGGGCAAAAGGTGTTGCTGTTTAATAACCGACTGCAATTATTTCCTGGTAAGCTGAAGTCCAGGTAGAGTGGTCCTTAAACGGTGACAACTGTTACCAAATTTGGATCCGTCGAGCTAGAAAGTCCCGAAGGAAACCGGTTCAAGGTGAATGGGCAGTATGTGAAGCATTATCACAAGGCAAATGAAGTAGACAATCGTGTTGAAGTCCTGTACTTCGACGAGCTTGACGCGCCAGTTAATTGATGCCAGAAAGGTCGTGCAGGACCTCTTAAACATGCACTCTCCGGGAGGCAACCCGGACTGTTTTGTTTTATTTTTGTTGAACTTTTTCCCTTCGCATTTAGTTTTTGTTAAACTTTAAACGCTAAACTTTGCGTCCTTTGTATTTCCCTTGCTCTTTACTCGTGTTTTGCAGGTGCAACAACTCGATCGAGTAGTTTTTCTACTCGATCGAGCACATTTGAGTTGATAATCACTCGATCGAGTAACATCTATACTCGATCGACAAGCTGCACATCCACGATCACTCGATCGAGTAATAATTTCACTCGATCGAGCTATTCCAAGCTACTCGATCGAGCTGTTTCGTCTTCAAGATGCTGCTTTTCGTCTATTCAGCTATTGCTTGACTACTTATTGACTTCTTATGACCTCCCATGTTCATGGTCGGTTTGGGGAGGTCCCTCTTCCTGACGTTTTGTAAGTTTTCCGACTCCACTTATCCTTTCCTCCTTAGTTTACATTTCTTTCCCTATTTTTGGTACAATGAGGATATTGTACGGTTTGGTTTGGGGAGGTATGCATCCATATCTGTGTCTGCATGTTTTCTTGCATTTTCGTTTACACGTTTATTTATTTCTGCATGCATTGTCGCTCCTAAATTCAAAAAATCACAAAAATTTCAAAAACTTCAAAAAATTTCACGTTTAATTTGCGTCGGAATGTTTGAACTTTGACGCTACATTGAATCCTTCCCTCTGCCTTGCATATTCTTGACATATTGCTGGCATGATAATGTGCATGATCCACGAGTTTTTTGTTTCTCTCTTTTCTGAACGAATAGACTTGACTCACATATTGGCAAGCTACATTACATTCTGAGGTTAGAGCTTTATAAACTGGTGACATTCATGACCGGTTTCATTTAAGATGTGAGTAGTACTCTCTGTAAGGCATGTAACATCAATTTGCATAAGCATGAGTCTAGTCTTCTTAATACCTGTATGCATTCGGTATGTGGATGGTGACACATGTTAGGAGAGGCAGTTCCCTTTTATTTCATTCTACCCATGAGCTCCACATAGCCAAATTGCCTTTTTGTCCTATTAGCTACATTCTACAATTTTGCCTACCCTAACCGAGCTAGTGATGTGTAGCTGTTTGGAATGCTTTACTGCAGTCTGGTTATATATCTGATTTCAGAAGTTGGTAGAAGAATTGAAGGGAATGAAAAGAAAGAAAATGTTGAAAAAAAAGAGAAAAGAAAAAAAAATGAATGAAAATGAAAAAAAAAGGAGTTGAAAAAGAAAAATGAAACGAAAGAAAAATCATATGCGAAAGATGAAAAATTGTATGGATGATTTTCACTCCCATGTCTTACTTATATTTTATGGGGAGTTGACAAGCTTATGGAGTTTTGTGAGTTGAGTGCATCTAATTTGCACTGTATTGTATTGATATATATTGAGTATGAAGTTGGGATGCAGTTTCATAATTTGGATCCGTGCTGCTAGTTTGGCTACTAACTCCACATTTCCAAATTCATCTTAGCCCAGTCTTACCCATTACCTCACTTACCCAAATGTAAGTCCTCGGCATGTGTCTTGGTCATTAGTTGGTTGGAATGCGTATGTACGGTTGTAGAGACATTATTCATGTTAACTGCATGCATGTTCTTATAGGTGGAGTTGTTAAGGACACCAGCCCCTTGTGGGGTAATATCCGTATAAAACCCATAATTTGAAGGATTATAACACAAATTTAATACGTGATTTATAGTCATAAACGAAAACAACAATGAAACGATAAAGATCAAGGATTAACCTTCGGTCCTAGTGCAAATTGGCAATGAGAGATCAAAGTAGATCTCCTCCTAAATGATGCACCCAAGATCGTCTGAGAAATGCCCTTGTGCTAGAATGAATCCTCTAATTGCCTTGTAATATTGAGAGGATTATTTTGTGAGTTTTTCTTTAGATGAGAGATCTAGGTTTAGAGAGGAAAAATGTCTCTCAAAACCCTAAAATTTTTATCAAAATGAATTAGGTTTCAAAAGAGGGAAAAAAACTCTCTTTTGTCCTCACTTGGCCGGCCATCCATGGGCTCACTCGGGAAGTGGGCTTCCACTTCCTTTTAGTTTTAGCTCATGGTCCGGTCCGCAAATTGCTAAAACGTATACGACGGGTTTTCTAATTATAAATTGTCATCGGTTATCGGTAATTAAAACATTAACTAATAACGCGGATTAGTTGAAATGTTAATACATGTCCGACAAAGACAATATTGTATAATTAATTTATTCAATATACGTTAATCAAATATAAATCGTTTATATTCAATTTTACGAATTAATTGCTTAATTCGCCTTAGCCGTTATTATTTAATCCGTATTAAATAAAATATCTCAACATCACATTTTTGACTAATTACTAGTCAAATAACTCGGACTAACTGGTTAGTCAAATTTGGCATCTACATGACTGTATTTTCATACCGTCACATCTCTCAAACGTATCCTATAGGTGTGACTTTTAGGGACCAGTTGATCACCGCCATCTGTATGACAATAACGTCAAACTTATCTAGCAAGCCAACCGTTATTGATAAACGTGGATCAACTGATAATAATACCAAAAGTATGCCCTTTGATCCTTTTAGAGATTTATAAGTCCTTGCACTAACTGTAAAGGACACTAGCCCCAACAAGCTCCCACTTGTCCGTACAAGTGTATGTGCAATGACGTTATCCGCACTAACTGGAGGACACCACCTCCAACAAACTCCCACTTGTCCGTACAAGTGTATGTGCGATAACCGATTCTCATATTCATTTAAAATTTCTCCCACTCAATGTAAAACAATTTGCAGATCCGGAGCCGCAAAGGTCGTATTTTACAATCGATCTGTATCTAGAGTGGTTTCCCCGACTAGAGAGTAACTTAACTGATAAAACGAATCCGTATCCGAGCATGGCCATGCATTTCGATTCTGACTCCTCGAGTGGCCCTGAGAAATATCGAGTACCCGATAAAGGCTGAATATTTCCTTCAACTCGACTCCTTCCGATCTAAGCACAAAGACATGAAATGACCCGAAAAAATCTACTTGGCCCCCTGTTACGGATGACCGTGAGAAAGAAACCAAAGTCACCCAAAATCTGCCTTAGTCTCAAGAGACAGTCGATAGTCAAAAGAATCGACTCTTAGGATCACCATGGAAGTCCTATCCACGACCGGGCACCGAATGTTATAAAACATTTAGGACTCCACGTCGATGTCACAATTGTGTCCCACGAAATATCCGTATAAATCGCCTCTGTGATTGGTCAGTCAACCGGTTGACTTATGGCTCGTTGAACCCACCATCAACCAACGTCACAAAATAATTGCCAGAGTTATCAGCTCATGTGGGCAATTAAGGACTGAAAAATATAATGTTTGTTCAGTTCACTTTGTGGTGTTCAAAATTGCCGTACAATTCCACATGAAAAATAAAATATATAAATATCAAAACGATGATGTCGTATAGAGTACACAAGAAAATGAATCTAATCCATAAAAGAGTACTACAACTCAGGAACACGTTTAATTCCCATGGAATTAACATGCCCTTCATGCTTATCTTGTCGTAATGGTTTAGTGAGAGGATCTGCTATATTATCATGTGTAGCAATCTTTTCTATCACTACTTCCTTTTGCTCCACGTAATTTCGGATTAGATGAGCTTTCCGTTGTACATGTCTAGACGCGACATAGTACTCGGACTCAGTCGTAGAATCTGTTTGTAACACTTTGTTTGGAACTCTTCCACCGATCTGCAGGCGCCATTAAGAGTAAAAACGAATCCAGATTGAGATTTCGAGTCATCTCGATCCGTTTGGAAGCTAGCATCTGCGTAACCGGTTGCGCATAGCTTTTGAGGGCCTCCATAAGTCAATGCCCAATCTTTAGTCCTCCGTAGGTACTTAAGAAAGTTCTTGACAGCCAGCCAATATGATTCACCTGGATGCTGTTGGAATTGACTTGTCATACTCAATGCATATGCCACGTCCGGACGTGTGCATATCATGGCATACATGATTGATCCTATAGCTGAAGCATAAGGAATCCGTGTCATGCGCTCTTTTTCTTCCGGTGTCTCTGGTGCCTGAGATTTGCTCAGGTGCACCCCTGGAGCCATAGGAAGAAACCCCTTTTTGGAGTTAGTCATGCTGAATCTCTCTAGGATTTTGTCTATGTAAGACTCCTGACTGAGAGATAACATCCGTCGTGATCTATCTCGATAGATACGGATGCCCAGAATTCTTTGTGCCTCACCCAGATCTTTCATCTGGAAATGGTTTTTCAACCATACTTTCACCGAAGTTAAGAGAGGTATGTCATTCCCAATCAGGAGTATGTCGTCAACATACAATATTAGGAAAACAATCTTGCTCCCACTCGACTTGATATATAGACATGGTTCCTCGACCGATCGAGTGAATCCATTTTCTTTAATCACTTGGTCGAAGCGATGATTCCAACTCCGAGATGCTTGCTTAAGTCCGTAAATGGAACGCTTAAGCTTGCACACTTTCTTAGGATGTTCTGGATCGATGAAACCTTCGGGTTGTACCATGTACAACTCTTCCTCCAAAAAGCCGTTTAAGAAGGCGGTTTTCACGTCCATTTGCCAAATTTCATAGTCATGAAAAGCGGCAATCGCTAAGATAATCCGAATGGAACACAGCATGACTACGGGTGCAAAAATCTCATCGCAGTGCAAACCTGGCACTTGGGTGAAACCTTTAGCAACTAGTCGTGCTTTGTAGATATCTTGTTGACCTTCCACATAATGATTTATCTTGTAAAGCCATTTGCATTGAAGGGGACGAACCTTAGCAGGTAAGTCAACAAGATCCCACACGTTGTTCTCATACATGGAGTCCATCTCGGATTGCATGGCCTCAAGCCATAGCTTTGAGTCGGAACTGGTCATGGCACCTTTATAGGTTGCGGGTTCACTACTCGTTAAGAGTAGAATGTCATCTATGTCATGTTCCTCGACCATACCAATGTATCTGTCCGGAGGAATATAGACTCTTCCCGACCTCCTAGGTTCCTCAGGAATGTTAACCGCAGCCGGGATTGAAGGAATGGGTTCCTCCAATAGTTGCTCGGTACTTGGTTCTGGAATCTCCGACAGTTCGAAGGTTCTATCACTCTTTGCATTCTCGAGAAATTCATTTTCTAAGAATGTCGCACTAGCCGCAACAAAAACACGTTGTTCGGTTGGCGAATAAAAGTAATGACCAAGCGTTCCTTTAGGATAACCTATAAAGTATGTCTTGACCGCTCGTGGGCCGAGCTTATCCTCGTGTCTCCACTTGACATAAGCCTCGCAGCCCCAAACCCGTATAAAGGACAAGTTAGGGACCGTTCCCTTCCATAGTTCATATGGAGTCTTGTCAACAGCTTTAGACGGACTTCGGTTAAGTATTAGAGCAGCCTGACAGAAGAGTATAACCCCATAATGAGTCAGGCAACACGGTGTGACTCATCATGGATCGAACCATATCAAGTAGTGTTCGATTTCTCCGTTCGGACACACCATTCAATTGAGGTGTTCCAGGTGGAGTTAACTGTAAGGCAATCCCACAGTCTTTGAGGTGTTGATCAAACTCGTGAGAAAGATACTCGCCACCACGATCCGAACGCAGTGTTTTGATCTTTCTACCTAATAGGTTCTGTACCCTATTCTGGTATTCTTTGAATTTCTCAAAGGATTCACTTTTATGCTTCATTAAGTAGACATAGCCATATCTTCTTAAATCGTCCGTGAAAGTGATGAAATACCTATAGCCTTCTCGTGCGGTGATTGACATAGGTCCACATACATCCGTGTGTATAAGTCCTAATAGGTCGCAGCCGCGCATTCCAACACCTTTGAAGGAAATCCGAGTCATCTTACCGATGAGACATGATTCACACGTGCCAAATGATTGAAAATCAAAGGCCGAGATAGCTCCATGTTTGATGAGCTGTTTAACGCGTTTCTCATTAATGTGTCCCATACGGCAGTGCCATAGATACGTTTGATCTTTGTCACCAACCTTTAACTTTTTATTCATTACGTGTAATATTTCGGTGGTCTGATCTAAAACATAAATTCCGTTCATGGAGACTGCCTTGCCATAAATCATATCGTGTAAAGAGAAAATGCAAGTATTATTCTCTATTACAAATGAAAAACCATGTTTGTCAAGTGCGGCTGAAATAATGTTCTTAGAAAGACGGGTACATAATAGCGATTATATAAAAATAACTCAAATCCGCTAGGAAGCGGATCACGTATGTTCCCCTCGAGACGGCAGCCACTCGTGCTCCATTCCCGACACGCGAGTCCACCTCACCCTTTACGAGGGGTTCGATGTTTGGAGCCCCGCACATGATTACACAGATGAGAACCACAACCAATATCAAGTACCCAAGTTCCGTAACTTGCGTGGTTAATCTCAATCATATGAATAAAAGTAGAAGAAGAAGACATACCAACGGGTTTAACACGACACTGCCTTTAAGTCCTCATGATAAACAGGACATGTACGCCTCCAATGCCCAGTCTTGTGGAAATGATGGCATTCCATGTTTTCATTCTTGCTCTTTGTCGCGCCCGATGAGTTGCTCGACTCACCAGGACCACTCTTACCCGAACCCGACTTCTTGAACTTCGGTTTACCTCTGCTAGGTTTGCACGAGCTTTGCTCTTACCTTTCCCCTTGTTTGTCACAACGAGAACATCACGATTCATGCTCCCACTGAACTTCATGTCCTTCTCGGTGTGTACGAGAAGGGAGTGCAATTCATGGGGAGTTTTCTTCAAATCATTCATATAGTAATTCGCTCTAAAGAGCGCAAAACCATCGTGGAGTGAATGAAGCATGCGGTCAATCACAATGTTCTCGCTGATTTTACAATCAAAGGTCTCCGACTTCTCGACATTCTCAATCATGCTTTGAGAATGTGTGGGCTAACTTGGTTGGCCCATACGGAGTCTCGCATCAAATAAGCGAGTGGTATGCTCATAGGTCACGATTCTCGGTGCTTTCGAGAATTCCTTGGTGAGCGTGGTGAAAATCTTGTTCGCACCATGGGCTATGAAGCGTTTCCGCAAATTGGATTCCATTGCAAAAATGAGTACGTTTTTAATCGCACCCGCTTCCATACGAAATCGTTAAACTTGGCGATTTCAGCGGCTCTAGCCGTGGGACCTGGGTTTGCGGGAGGGGCTCTAATAGATATTTGAGCTTCCGTCGGCGGCGGCGATTCCGTAATCTTTGCCTCCCGATCCGCGAAGTTTGATCCATCATTCTTGATCGAGTAGACGATTCATCCGATTCATGAAGATCCGAAGCCAGGACTCACGGTCCAATGTGGCACTTGGCATTGGGTCGTTCAAGTGACCAGCCATATTGTTATTTGCAGTTTAAGTGAACGTGATCTACACTGAAAAAGAAAGAAGACACAAAACGAAATAAGCAACTCATCGAGGTGATTTAAGTCTATTAAAATTTATTTTAATCGTGTAGACTCATTGCACTTGTATAATTGATCTCCCTCAAGAATGATACAAGTGATCCCAAGACTGAATTTCTGTAAATTGATAATCCAACTGTTTAGCTAATTCTTCCGTAAGAACTCTTGGTCGATAGATTTCCGTAAATCCTATCTATAGTCCACCATAATCACAGGATCGTACGAGTGACCATAGTGTTGAGATAAAATAGGTCAATCAGTTCCAACTTACCCGACGTAGAAGGGGTCATATTATGCCTACCGACGAAGAAGGGACTCATTGGAGTTTGACCTATAAAGACTATTCTCAATTTTTGTTTATACGAGGAAGATCCCATCAACTAAATTATAATTCATATTAAGTGAACGAATAACTAGCGTCTGCGTGAATGAATTAATTTGGGTGATGGCTTAAAATCATGTGACATTAGAATGTCAAAGAAAACTAACTCGTGCAAAAAACAAAAAAATTTTTTTTTGGGGTACTGGTACTGTTCACGTACAGCAGTACAGAAGAAAAAAAAAAAAATTTTTTTTTGTTTTTTGTTTTTTTCGGCCCTTTTTAATGCATAAAACGGTTTTTATGCTCTCGCTTGATAGTGAAACGGTTCACCCATGTAAAATTAAGTTACTTTAAAACGATTTAAAGTAACGGATTATCACGAATTAAAATTAAGTTGATGAAGCGGTTTTGTCACATAATTTTAATTATCTTTGGTGGTTTGGATAAATTTTACATAATTACGGAATTATGTCACGAATAAATTTAATTTAGTTGATGCATTTTATTTATCGTTCTTGTTTAATTTGAATGCTTTTAATTACGTATTTACTTATTTTTGCAAACGGTTGTAACTTAGTGTGGCCTTAGTAGAACGTGTTACCGTAATGATGGAACACGGTCTTGGTTGTATTTTGAGATCTCGTATCTCCATTTTTATTTCTTTTAATTACAGTTTTTATTTAGAATGTAAATAGGTTTATATTTGTAAATTTTAAATTGTAATTTTTGAGAAGACTAAAGATGGAGACCGGATGCTCACTCCCGCTACATGGACAAAGATGGAACACCAAGACAAGCTTTTCGGGTCCAACGGTGGATTCCAAAGTTGTATTTTGTTCTTTTTACTAGGATAGGCCACACTAGGAATTTTTATTTACGTATCGCATTCATTTATTTATTTTATTGTAACGATAGTATGCATCATATTCCGCCTAAAAACCAAACCACCTAATAATTGCATGAAAACTGACACATATAGAGGTCACGAGTTAGTTTTCTTTGACATTCGTATGTCACATGATTCATTATAAGCCATCACCCAAATTAATTCATTCACGCAGACGCTAGTTATTCGTTCACTTAATATGAATCATAATTTAGTTGATGGGATCTTCCTCGTATAAACAAAAATTGAGAACGGTCTTTATAGGTCAAACTCCAATGAGTCCCTTCTTCGTCGGTAGGCATAATATGACCCCTTCTACGTCGGGTAAGTTGGAACCGATTGACCTATTTTATCTCAACACTATGGTCACTCGTACGATCCTGTGACTATGGTGGACTATAGATAGGATTTACGGAAATCTATCGACCAAGAGTTCTTCCGGAAGAATTAGCTAAACAGTTGGCTTATCAATTTACAGAAATTGAGTCTTGGGATCACTTGTATCATTCTTGAGGGAGATCAATTATGCAAGTGCATTGAGTCTACACGTTAAAATGAATTTTAAATAGACTTAAATCACCTCGATGAGTTGCTTATTTCGTTTTTGTTTTTCTTTCTTTTTCGGTGTAGATCACGAACTTTTAAACCGCAAATAACAAATGGTCGGTTCTACGATAACCCAATGCCAAGTGCCACATTGGACCGTGAGTCCTGGCTTCGGATCTTCATGAATCAGATGAATCAGTCCACTCGACTGAAGAATGATGGATCCAACTTCGGAGACTGGGAGGCGGCATTACGGAATGCTGTCGCTGCTGATGGGAAGCTTAAATATCTATTAGAGCCCCTCCCGCAAACCCAGTCCCACGGCTAGAGCTGTTGAAATCACCAAGTTTAATGATTTCTGTATGGAAGCGGGTGCGATTAAAAACGTACTCATTTTTGCAATGGAACCCAATTTGCCGAAACGCTTCATAGCCCATGGTGCAAACAAGATTTTCACCACGCTCACTAAGGAATTCTCGAAAGCACCGAGAATCGTGACCTATGAGCACACCACTCGCTTCTTTGATGCGAGACTCCGAAAGGGCCAACTGTTAGCCCACACATTCTCAGCATGATTGAGAATGTCGAGAAGCTGGAGACCTTTGATTGTAACATCAGCGAGAACATTGTTATCGACCGCATGCTTCATTCACTCCACGATGGTTTTTCGCAATTTCGAGCGAATTACTATATGAATGATTTGAAGAAAACCCCACATGAACCGCACTCCTTCTCGTATGCACCGAGAAGGACATGAAGCTCAGTGGGAGCTTGAAACAGGATGTTCTCGTTGTGTCAAACAAGGGGAAAGGTAAGGGCAAAGCTCAGGCAAACCTAGCAGTAGGTAAACCGAAGTTCAAGAAGTCGGGTTCAGGTAAGAGTGTGCCTGGTGAGTCGAGCACCTCATCAGGCGCGACAAAGAGCAAGAATGAAAACATGGAATGTCATCATTGCCACAAGACTGGGCATTGGAGGCGTACATGTCCTGTTTATCATGAGGACTTAAAGGCAGGTCGTGTTAAACCTGTTGGTATGTCTTCTCTATCTTCTACTTTTATTCATATGATTGAGATTAACCACACAAGTTACGGAACTTGGGTACTTGATACTGGTTGTGGTTCTCATCTGTGTAATCATGTGCAGGGCCTCCGAAATCTCGAGCCTCTCGTAAAGGGTGAGGTTGACCTGCGCGTTGGGAATGGAGCAAGAGTGGTTGCCATCTCAAAGGGGACATATGTGATCCAGCTTCCTAGCGGATTTGAGTTATCATTATATGATTGCTATTATGTTCCTAGTCTTTCGAAAAACATTATTTCAGTTTCTGCACTTGACAAACTTGGTTTTTCATTTGTAATAGAAAATAATGCTTGCATTTTCTCTTTACACGATATGATTTATGGCAAGGCAGTCTCCTTGAACGGAATTTATGTTTTAGATCGACGGCACGACCGAAATATTACACGTAATGAATAAAAAGTTAAAGGTTGGTGATAAAGATCAAACGTATCTATGGCACTGCCGTATGGGACACATTAATGAGAAACGCGTTAAACAGCTCATCAAAAATGGAGCTATCTCGGCCTTTGATTTTCAATCATTTGGCACGTGTGAATCATGTCTCATCGGTAAGATGACTCGGATTTCCTTCACAGGTGTTGGAATGCGCGCTGCTGACCTATTAGGACTCATACACACGGATGTATGTGGACCTATGTCAATCACCGCACGAGAAGGCTATAGGTATTTCATCACTTTCACGGACGATTTAAGTAGATATGGCTATGTCTACTTGATGAAGCACAAAAGTGAATCCTTTGAGAAATTCAAAGAATACCAAAATAGGATACAGAACCTACTTGGTAGAAAGATAAAAACACTACGTTCAGATCGTGGTGGCGAGTATCTTTCTCACGAGTTTGATCAACACCTCAAAGACTGTGGGATCGCCTTACAGTTAACTCCACCTGGAACACCTCAATTGAATGGTGTGTCCGAACGGAGAAATCTAACACTACTTGATATGGTTCGATCCATGATGAGTCACACCGTGTTGCCTGACTCATTATGGGGTTATGCTCTTCTGTCAGCTGCTCTAATACTTAACCGAAGTCCGTCTAAAGCTGTTAACAAGACTCCATATGAACTATGGAAGGGAACGGTCCCTAACTTGTCCTTTATACGGGTTTGGGGCTGCGAGGCTTATGTCAAGTGGAGACACGAGGATAAGCTCGGCCCGCGATCGGTCAAGACATACTTTATAGGTTATCCTAAAGGAACACTTGGTCATTACTTCTATTCGCCAACCGAACAACGCGTTTTTGTTGCGGCTAGTGCGACATTCTTAGAGAAGGAATTTCTCGAGAATGCAAAGAGTGATAGAACCTTCGACCTGTCGGAGATTCCAGAACCAAACACCGAGCAACCATTGGAGGAACCAATTCCTTCAATCCCGGCTGCGGTAAATATTCCTGAGGAACCTAGGAGGTCGGGAAGAGTCTCTATTCCTCCGGACAGATACATTGGTCTGGTCGAGGAACATGACATAGATGACATTCTACTCTTAACGAGTAGTGAACCCGCAACCTATAAAGGTGCCATGACCAGTTCTGACTCAAAGCTATGGCTTGAGGCCATGCAATCCGAGATGGACTCTATGTATGAGAACAACGTATGGGATCTTGTTGACTTACCTGCTAAGGTTCGTCCCCTTCAATGCAAATGGCTTTACAAGATGAAGCATTCTGTGGAAGGTCAACAAGATATCTACAAAGCACGACTAGTTGCTAAAGGTTTCACCCAAGTGCCAGGTTTGCACTACGATGAAATTTTTGCACCCGTAGTCATGCTGCGTTCCATTCGGATTATCTTAGCGATTGCCGCTTTTCATGACTATGAAATTTGGCAAATGGACGTGAAAACCGCCTTCTTAAACGGCTTTTTGGAGGAAGAGTTGTACATGGTACAACCCGAAGGTTTCATCGATCCAGAACATCCTAAGAAAGTGTGCAAGCTTAAGCGTTCCATTTATGGACTCAAGCAAGCATCAAGGAGTTAGAATCATCGCTTCGACCAAGTGATAAAAGAAAATGGATTTACTCGATCGGTCGAGGAACCATGTCTATATATCAAGTCGAGTGGGAGCAAGATTGTCTTCCTAATATTGTATGTTGACGACATACTCCTGATTGGGAATGGCATACCTCTCTTAACTTCGGTGAAAGTATGGTTGAAAAACCATTTCCAGATGAAAGATCTGGGAGAGGCACAAAGAATTCTAGGCATCCGTATCTATCGAGATAGATCACGACGGATGCTATCTCTCGATCAGAGTCTTACATAGACAAAGTCCTAGAGAGATTCAAAGATGACTAACTCCAAGAAGGGGTTCCTTCCTATGTCTCCAGGGGTGCATTTGAGCAAGTCTCAGGCACCAGAGACACCGGAAGAGAAAGAGCGCATGGCACGGATACCTTATGCCTCGGCAATAGGATCTATCATGTATGCCATGATATGCACACGTCCGGACGTGGCATATGCATTGAGTATGACAAGTCGATTCCAACAAAGATCCGGTGAACCACATTGGTTGGCTGTCAAGAACATTCTTAAGTACCTACGGAGGACTAAAAATTGGGCATTGACTTATGGAGGCGAACAAAAGCTATGCGCAACCTATTCTGCAGATGCTAGCTTCCAAACGGATCGTGATGACTCGAAATCTCGATGCTGGATTCGTTTTTACTCTTAATGGCGCTGCATCACCGAAGAGTTCAAACAAACTGTTGCAACAGATTCTACGACTGAGTCCGAGTACTATGCCGCGTCCGAAGCTACAAAGGAAGCGATATGGATGCGTCAATTCTTACATGGGCTATCCAGAGTGCCTAGTTCGAATGACCCGATCACCATCTATTGCAACAATAGTGGTGCCATCTTCCAAGCTAAGGAGCCAAAGTCTAGCAACAAGTCTAGACATGTACAACGGAAAGCTCATCTAATCCGAGATTACGTGGAGCAAAAGGAAGTAGTGATAGAAAAGATTGCTACAGATGATAACATAGCAGATCCTCTCACTAAAGCATTACGACAAGATAAGCATGAAGGGCACGTTAATTCCATGGGAATTAAACGTGTTCCTAAGTTGTAGTACTCTTTTATGGATTAGATTCATTCCCTTTTGTACTCTATACGACATCATCGTTTTGATACTTATATATTTTATTTTTCATGTGGAATTGTACGACAATTTTTGAACACCACAAAGTGAACTGAACGAACATTATATTTTTCAGTCCTTAATTGCCCACATGAGCTGATAACTCTGGCAATTATTTTGTGACGTTGGTTGATGGTGGGTTCAACGAGCCATAAGTCAACCGGTTGACTGACCAATCACAGAGGCGATTTATATGGATATTTCGTAGGACACAATTGTGACATCGACGTGGAGTCCTAAATGTTTTATAACATTCGGTGCCCGGTCGTGGATAGGACTTCCATGGTGATCCTAAGAGTCGATTCTTTTGACTATCGACCGTCTCTTGAGACTAAGGCCGATTTTGGGTGACTTTGGTTTCTTTCTCACGGTCATCCGTAACTGGGGGCCAAGTAGATTTTTTCTGGGTCATTTCATGGTGTGCTTAGATCGGAAGGAGTCGAGTTGAAGGAAATATTCAGCCTTTATCGGTACTCGATATTTCTCGGGCCACTCGAGGAGTCAGAATCGAAATGCATGGCCATGCTCGGATACGGATTCGTTTTATCGGTTAAGTTACTCTCTAGTCGGGGAAACCACTCTTGATACGGATCGATTGTAAAATACGACCTTTGTGGATCCGGATCTGCAAATTGTTTTACATTGAGTGGGAGAAATTTTAAATGAATATGAGAATCGGTTATCGCACATACACTTGTACGGACAAGTGGGAGTTTGTTGGAGCTTGTGTCCTCCAGTTAGTGCGGATAACGTCATTGCACATACACTTGTACGGACAAGTGGGAGCTTGTTGGGGCTGGTGTCCTTAACAGTTAGTGCAAGGACTTATAAATCTCTAAAAGGATCAAAGGGCATACTTTTGGTATTATTATCAGTAGGTCCACGTTTATCAATAACGGTTGGCTTGCTAGATAAGTTTGACGTTATTGTCATACAGATGGCGGTGATCAACTGGTCCCTAAAAGTCACACCTATAAGATACGTTTGAGAGATGTGACGGTATTAAAATACAATCATGTAGATGCCAATTTTGACTAACCAGTTAGTCTGAGTTATTTGACTAATAATTAGTCGAAAATGTGATGTTGAGATATTTTATTTAATACGGATTAAATAATAATGGCTAAGACGAATTAAGCGGTTAATTCGTAAAATTGAATATAAGCGTTTTATATTTAATTAAATGTATATTGAATATAATTATACAATATTGTCTTTGTCGGACATGTATTAATAATTCAACTAAACCGTGTTATTAGTTGATGATTTAATATCCGATAACCGATGACAGTCTATAATAAACACTGCGTTGTATACATTTCAGCCTCGGACCACGAGTTAAAAATAAGGAGAAAATGGAAGCCCATTTCCCCCTTGTCCACTCGGTTTTGGCCGAATTAGGTGAGACAAAAGGAGAGCTCTCTCCTTCACTTGAAACCTAATTCATTTGCTAAAAATTTTTAGGGTTTTGGGAATTGTGCCTCCCGAAATTCGGATCTCTCATCCAACACAAACTCACAAAACAATCCCCTTAATATTGCAAGGCAATTAGGGGATTCTCTCTAGCACAAGGGCATTTCTCGGACAATCTTGGGTGCAACATTTAGGAGGAGATCTACCTTGATCTCTCATTGCCTTTTGCACTAGGACCGAAGGTTATTTCTATACCTTTATCGTTTCATCATGTTTTTCGTTTTATGACTATAAATCACATATTAATTTTGCGTTATAATCCTATAAAGAAAGGGTTTTATACGGATATTACCCCACAGGAGTTAGGTGAGTTTCTTTAATTCTTTCTATCTCTCACATATATACTCACCCTGTGCCTAAATATAAGTGATGAGCGACCCGTGAGAGTCCGATTTCTTTGAGTCTCGCAAGGTTGAGGGTTCAGTAAGTTTGAAACATTGATTTAACTCGTTTGCATTTATCACTTGCCACTTTGTTAGTTGTTGCATTAAACTGGTTTTGGAGGATGATTTGTAGCTGATGCGTTGGTCCCGTTCCACTGTTTATTCTTAGTTGCATTCATGGTTTGCTTGGGGACAAGCAAAGGTTTGGTTTGGGGAGATTTGATGCATGTATTTTATATAAGGTTTTCACCTCATTTTTACACGCATTTCTGTACTATTTTACGCGGCATTTCGCTACAAATACCCCCGAATAGTCTACTTTGGTTTGTCTTGTGTAAATTGCAGGTATAGACCGAAGAGAAGATAAATCGAGCCTAAACTCATCCTATTTGCATGCATTTATGGAGAACAAGGAGCCGGAGCTTGGAATCTATCACTTTGAAGACGAGCGAGCTGAATTCGGAAGGTGTCATAGTGCCTAACGTGCCAAAATAGCTCGATCACCACTTATTTAGTCGATCGAATGCTTTATACCAAGAAGATCACTCGATCGAGTTGTTTATCTACTCGATCAAGCAGGCCACAATAAGGAGTTACTCGATCGAGTAGTATTTCTACTCGATCGAAGGGAATTTTGCTTAGTTTACTCGATCGAGCGGTTTTATTCCACTCGATCGAGTGCTTTGCCTTGTATTTGTATTTTTCCGCCTATTTTCGTATGGGCTTTTGTAATTAGGCTTTGGATTAGGTTAGAGGGGGAGATTTTCGGGTGCTACTAAAAGGAGTAGACTGCGTAACTCTTGCACAGGGACTTCTCCTTGATCTTACTCACTGCTTCTCTCTTTTTTACTCTTGGCTACTCAGATTCGGATTGTGTAATCGGTATTATTTTCCCTTTTTAATTTCTTAATCATAATTGGTATTTCTCTATTTGCTTTCATTATTGTTTAATTCGGTCTCTTTGCTTTCATTATTATCATGTTTAATTCTCATTATCTATATATTATTGTTGTTGATTCGATAGTAATGTGTAGCTAATTCCCTTTTTCTAAGGCTAGGGGATCCATGATTATGAAGGAAGAGTAATTGAATTATTAGGTTAATGCTTGTGTAGTCTTTGATGTTAATCGCTTCTATAATTGTATCTGTCTAATTGAGTCGACGCAATTAGGTATTTATTCGTAATAAACATTGACCTGGGCCGGAAGGTTGGAAAGGGTGACATTCGTAGCAAACATTAGGGCACCGTAGTGAGGGCGGAAGTTAAGCTATTTGTGCTTTAGGGTGAATTGAGACCGGAAGGAGATATTCACTGCCCCTTTGACCATACTTGCATCGACCTGAGACCTAGATTGCTTGACTGAATGATCATGGTGAACCGACTGTCTTAGCTGCTTTTCCTTTGTCTGTTTAATCATTATTCTCTGCCTTTTTCTCTTTCTCATTCTCATTAGTTTAAGACAACCCAATTAAAACGCCCCAAATTGGTTACCGTGATGAACTTAGAGAAAGTCGACATTTTCCCATCTCCCTGTGGAGATCGACCCGACTTCCCTAGCTATATTAGTTAGAGCCAGTTGGTTGTTTTTGATAGGTATAGGACTGCCTTGTCAGGGAAGAAGTGAACAAGTGAATGCTTTCCAAGCATACAAGAGTGGTACCCCTTATTCCAACTATTACTATGAAAATACAAAATTCCATCCAAACCACTCATACAAAAGCCAAAATGTTCAAAACCATCAAACAACATACACCCCACCACCAATGAAAAACCAAGCTCAAAGACCCTTTTAAAATCAAAACCAAAGTTATCAAAATCAACCTCCATACAATCAAACAAATGACCAAGGTTTTGATGTTCGAAAACCGGTCCTCCAAATACAAAAGAACCAACAAGAATTTTTCACTCAAATGCAAAAGGATAGCCAAGCAAAAGACATATCACCATTAACAACATACTAGATCACACAAAGATGTTGGAGACCCAACTGTCTCAATTAGCATCTTCAAGTTCACAAAGACAAAAGGGGCAATTACCATCTCATGGTAATCCCCCAAGACAAGAATCGGTGAATGCCATCCATTTGAGGAGTGGTACAAGGTATGAAGGGCCGAAGAGGCTCATTGATGAAGATGTTGTGAATGCTAGTCACAAGAAAAGAGTTATTGAAGACTCTAAGAAAGAAGAAGAACCCATCACCATTCAAGAATTTTAAAAGGAGAATGAAGAGAAGGCTAAAGAGAAAAAGCCTATTGTGATTCGGCTTCCGTTTCCAAGTCATCAAGCTAAGTCTTGGGAAGTTTATGGAGATTGTCAAGAACTTGGAAGTCTCAATTCCGTTTACAGAATCAATCAATCACGTTCCAGCCTATGCGAAATACATGAAAGATATTCTTAAAAAGAAGAAATCCATCCGGAAATTTGAGACTATTGCTTTCACTAAGGTGAGTAGGGTCATCCTACAAGGAAGTTCACCTCCAAAACTAAAGGATCTGGAAAGTTTCTCTATTCCATGCACCATTGGCGACACCACAATCAACAAAGCTCTATGTGACCTTCGGGCAAGTGTGAGTGTCATGCCATATTCGGTGTGCAAAAGGCTAGGAATATGAGAGCTTAAGTGCACTAATATCACACTTCAAATGGCGGATCGATCAACGAAGACACCTTTAGGGGTAAGGGTGAAGGAAAAGTAGATCTAAATACTACATATTCATATATGTTATTAAATTAATTTGTCATAAAATTAATAAAGGTCTTATGCATGCAAACTAATTAGCAAAATAAAGAAGAAATCATGTTCTTACATTGTGATTTCGGTTCATATGGGCGCAAAAGAGATCTCCTTCTCTTTTGCTCTTGAGCTTTCCTTTTGGATGAACAAAGACCCAAGTGTAGGATCTCTCCCAAGGAATTATACCCAAAGCTTACTCTTAATTAAAATTAATATTATAAATACTAGTACAATATTAATTTTGTAAGAAAATTGACTCAAAATAATTGTTTTTGCTCTTGAATATTCGGTCAAGAGTAGAGGAATTTTTTGGAGTATTTTATCTCTCTAATTTCTCATTAAAATGTAGAGAGGAAATTAAATTTCTCACACTAGAAATTATGTGTGTTGAATGAATGAAAAATTAGAGAAGAAAAACTCTCTAAATGGCCTTGCTAAAACCGGTGGGGGGAGGGATTGGGTAGCCTATGCATGGGCATGATTCTCTAACCAAGAGAATAGGTATGCAAGGCTAGGTGTAGGTAGTGTCATCATATTGTTTCCACTTCAATTATTAAACATAATTTAATCACCATAATCCCTCCATATTTCGGTCCACTTATAATATGGGATCCATATTATTTTTGTCAATTTTGTCTTATGTCACATGTCATATGTTACATAAATTTGTTGTGCATTTTTAACATATTAAAAAACAACGTATTATTAAAAATACGTCACATACAAAAATCGACTGAGTAATTCATAATTACTTGTACCACAATATTTTACCGATTATAAATCACAACAGTTTGTATTTATAATAATTCATTCAAATCAATTGTTTCCTTAAACAATAATTTCATCTGAGCAATGATACAATTCGATTACTCAGACCGTATCTCATTTTAATCAATTTCAATGTGATACGTAAATTTTACTTCCAAAATCGTCCGTCAATTTTCAAGCAATTTAATTAACTCGTAACATTATACGATTAATTAAATGATCAATTAAGAGTGTTGCCCTATAGGTATGACCTAGGGGATCAACGATCACCACCGTCGCATCGCACGAAATGTCAAACTCTAGTCAGCCAATCATTACCGATATATGTTGATCAGTTGACAGTAAAAAATACTTCCTAATTGTATTCTTTAGAATGAGATTTAATAATGATATTTAAATCATGTGATCGCACTATTGTTGAGTACACATTTCCCAACAATCTCTCACTTGTCCTCGACAAGTGTGCGTCACCAATTCTCTTGTCCTATTACTATCTCCCACTCAATGCAAGGTGTCTTTCAGGTCGTACTTGCAAGTGATCATATCGAGAGTGGTTTCCTCGATCTGGAGAATAACTGATTGACCGGACTTATCTATCATAGATACTTTCCGAGCGTGGCCACGCATTTCCAGTTCATTACTCCTCGAGTGGCCCTGAGATATTGTTATAACCCTGACTAGGGGTGGACAATTCATATCGCACTCATTCCCTTCGACTAGCCACAGCCATCATAACCCAAAATATGCCCATTTGACCCCATTTATGAAGGTCGTAGTAACACAAATCAAAGTTAATCTGAAACTGTGCCATCTTAGGCGAATAGTCTTTAGTCAAAAGAATCGACTCATTTGAATACTATAGTAGCTCTTGCCACGACCAGGCTATATAAATTGCCAGAACTCTATAAGCGGTCATAAGGCCCGACAAAATGTTCCTAACAGTCTGCCTATGTGATCGACTAGTCATCTCACATTACTCTATGGCACTTGAACTTGCCATCAATCGCATCACACTCTAGTCACTTCGAGACGTCACCTCATACAAGTGACTATGGGCAAATACTATGTTAATCCGTGTTCACTTTAACGGGGTTCAATTGTCACTACAACCCGTTTGGATGTAACAATGTATAAATTAAAGATAAAAGACAAATGTGATTATGAACATGAACAAAAACAACACTTTTATTTCATTTCAAAATCTAACATAGACTTGGTACACGTTTAAGTCCCATGGACGCCATATATCCATCATGTTTAGCCTGCGATAAAGGCTTGGTGAGCGGATCGGCTATGTTGTCATCCGTCCCAACCTTACAAATCACAATTTTCTTTCTTTCAATGAAATCTCTTATTACATGATATTTTCTAAGTACATGTCTAGATCTATTACAAGACTTTGGCTCCTTAGCTTGGAAGATCGTCCCACTATTATCACAATAGAGAGTGATGGGATCATTGGCGGTAGATACTACTTTTAGACCTTCCGTGAATTGCCTGATCCAAAAAGCTTCCTTAGCGACTTCGATCTTTGCAATGTACTCACCTCCGTTGTTGAATCCGCGATTCTGACTTCCTTGAAGCTTCTCCAGCTTACGGCACCACCATTGAGCATGAAAACGAAACCAGCTTGTGATTTCAAGTCATCTCTATCTGTCTAGAAACTTGAGTCCGTGTATCCATTAACACGCAACTCAGTGTCTCCTCCAAACACTAGGATAGAATCCTTAGTTCTTCTCAAGTACTTAAGGATGTTCTTGACAGCAATCTAGTGACTCTCACCTGGATTTCCTTGATATCTACTCGTCATGCTCAAGGCATACGAGACATCAGGACGTGTGCATATCATGGCATACATGATTGATCCAACAGCGGAAGCATAAGGGATCAACTTCATGCGTTCAACATCGTGGGGTTCGGAGGGAGATTGAGTCTTGCTCAATATCGTCCCTGTTACCATAGGTACCAAACCCCTTTTGGATTTGTCCATGCTGAACCGTCGAAGAATCTTATCAACATAAGACTCTTGACTTAGTGCCAATATCCTCTTGGATCTATCTCTATGGATCCGGATACCTAATATGCGTTGTGCCTCTCCTAAATCCTTCATTTGGATGTGGTTACCTAACCACTTCTTAACAGAAGACAACATTGGAATATCATTTCCAATGAGTAGTATGTCATCGACATATAAGATTAGGAACACAACATTGCTCCCACTGAATTTCATGTATAAACATGGTTCCTCAACACTTCGAGTGAAACCATTTTCCTTTATAACATGATTGAATCGATGATTCCAACTTCTAGATGCTTGCTTAAGACCATAAATGGATCTCTTAAACTTGCACAATTTGTTAGGATTTTTAGCATCAACAAAACCTTCGAGTTGTATCATGTACACCTCCTCTTCTAAATGCCCATTTAGAAAAGCGGTTTTGACATCCATTTGCCATATTTCATAATCATGAAATGCGGCAATCGCTAACAAAATCCGTATGGATCTTAGCATGGCTACGGGGGCGAAGGTCTCATCATAATGGAGACCTTGGACTTGGGTAAATCCTTTTGCCACTACCCTAACTTTGTAGACATCGTCATGTCCTTCTATGCCATTCTTGATTTTGAATATCCATTTGCATTAAAGGGGTCTTGCCCCTTTAGGCAAATCTACCAAGTCCCAAACTTGGTTTTCATGCATAGAATCCATTTCGGACTTCATGGCTTCAAGCCATAAGGAGGAATTTGGACTAGAGATTGCGGCCTAGAAGGTGGCGGGCTCGTCACTTTCCATAAGCAACACATCGAGTGTTCCATCTTGCTCGATAAGTCCCACATATCGATCGGGATGGCGAATTACTCGACTCGTTCTTCTAAGTGGAGGAGGGACAACCGCGTTAGACGACGAAGGAACATCTTCTTGCGTCTCTACCTCGGTTTATGGCTCTTGAACTTCGTCAAGTTCAAAATTTCTCCCACTCTGTCTCTTAGAAATAAATTCTCTTTCTAAGAAGACAGCCTCGCAAGACACAAACACTTTGTTATCTTGAGGTTTGTAGAAGTAGTATCCTCGAGAGGTTGAGGGGTAACCTACAAAGATGCATTTTTCGGATCTTGGGGCAAGCTTGTTGTCGTTCTTAGTTTTGACGTAAGCATCACATCCCCAAATCTTCATATAGGATATATTGGGGATCTTTCCCGTCCACATCTCACATGGAGTCTTTTCGGTGGACTTTGTGGGACTATTGTTCAAAGATCGAGTTGCGGTTTGAATCGCAAATCCCCAAAACGAGTTCGGTAACTCGGTTTGACTCATCATGGATCGAACCATATCAAGTAGAGTTCGATTCCTCCTTTCGGCAACACCATTGAGTTGTGGTGTTCCGGGTGGAGTAAGTTGTGATATAATACCCCGACCTTTCAAGTGTGAATCAAATTCTAGGCTAAGGTATTCACAACCACGATCGGATCGTAGTGCCTTAATCCTTTTGTTCAATTGGTTCTCTACTTCGTTTTGAAATTCCTTGAATTTTTCAAACGCTTCACTCTTATGCTTCATTAAATAGATATGCCCATATCTACTCCAGTCATCCGTGAAGGTTATAAAGTAGTCATAATTACCACGAGCGGTGATACTCATTGGTCCACATACATCGGTGTGTATGAGTCCCAATAGTTCACTAGCTCGTGTCCCTTTACCACTAAAAGGATTACGAGTCATTTTGCCAAGTAGGCAATATTCGCACGTACCATATGATTGATAATCAAATGGTGTAATCACATTAGTCGAAATTAATCTTTTGATGCGATTCTCGTTTATGTGACCTAATCGACAATGCCAAATGAACGCTTCACTTGGGTCACTTGATTTGAGTTTCTTTGATTGAATGTTATAGATATCATTAGTCGTATTTGAGGTCTCTAAAATGTAAATGCCATTTATAGAGGAAGCTTGGCCTATAACCAAGTCGTTCCTAGAAATAGTACAACGATTGTTCTTAATGACAAAACAAAAACCGTCCATGTCTAGCATGGCGATTGAAATAATGTTTTTAGAGAGTGTAGGCACATAAAAACAATTATGTAAATACAACTCAAATCCGTTAGGCAAAGCTAAAACATAAGTTCCTTTGGATTCAGCCGCTACTCGAGCTCCATTTCCAAGGCGTAGATCCACATCTCCCTTGCTAAGCGTCTCCACATCTCTTAAACCCTGTAAATGATTACAAAGGTGAGAACCACATCCGGTATATAGTACCCATGTCGTAGTGGAAGTATAATTTATATCAATAACATAAATTTCCTTAGGAATTTTACCTTTTGGAGTGATAATTCCTTCCCTTATATTTCGCAAATATACGGGACAATTCCTAAGCCAATGTCCCATGCCATAGTAATAATGGCACTCATCATTAACTTGCTTGAAGTTTTTGATTTTCTTTCCCTTCTTCTTGAACCTTTTGCCCTTTGAAGCAAGAACTTGATTGCTTGAGCTCCCACTAGTTTTGGCATCTTTATCTTCCAGAGACAAAGACCATATAGATTGTATGAGGTAGTCTTCCTGAGACGGACTCACACGTGGTCTAGTAGTAGTAGGTGGTTTAGAAGAGTTTATGAAGTTAAGGTTTCCATCCGAACCTATCCCAAAATGAAGTTCTCTAGTAGTGTCGAAATCATTGTTGGAGCATACGTCGTCAAAAACATTGTGGTAAGACTCAATAGTTATTGGTGCTGTAGCATTTGATGGATTCATTGTAATGAACTACAAATATGGAGGAAAAGGAAATATTAACATTTGTCTTTTAATATCATACTTGTAAATGATTAACAAGATATGAACATTTATATAGTGACCTCTACCCAACTATTATAAATGATTCCAAGACCCAAATTCATATTGACTTAGGCACGGTGGGGCCGATACATCCTTTATCAATATAACTCGGTGGATTAACGTTTAATCGATTCTACTTTTAGAACTCTTGGTCGATAATATTACACATCCAACAAGGGCACGGTGGGGCCGATACATCCCTTATCAAAAACTTTTGTTGAGTTCAATCCAAATTTCGAATAAATGTGTCCATGATCCAAACCCACATTAACTTGGGCACGGTGTGGCCGATACATCCCTTATCAACATGAATTCGGTGGATAGACATTTATCACCCACTTCCCCTACGTAACAAGGTTTGTACCCCGGTGGGGCCGAGCGCACTCCCTCGCGAAATAGGTTTTTATGGTTTCTACTATTTGGTAAGGCTATGTCTCAATTAATTGTTTTAGCGAGAGGTCATGTCAATTTATTATCTATCACGTTTTAAGTGAACTAAAGCGGTGAACTACGATAATTTTAATTGACACGGTGGATAAACTCGATAAAAGAAGATGCATGTTTTAGTTATGGCGATTTAGCGATGCATGCGACATAAAATAAAATGCAAGCATAAAAATAAATAAAACCTAGTATGGCCTTTCCTAAAATAGAAAAACTATTTAACTATTACATATTCGGAAACCAACTCCATTGGTCCCTTGAACTTCGGTTGTGACACGCATCTCGAGGTAACACCGTCTTTATGTATCGCCATTCTTGAAGAAATCCGTCTTTTGGAACTCCGGAATGAATAAAATTACATAATTTCCTATTATACATTTGTAAATAAAATAAAATAATTCTATTAAATTACAAAACGGTGATACGAGATCACAATAAAATTACAACCGAATCGATATTCCCATACATTTCGGGAAATACCAATTAAAATCTAAGGCCATACTAAGTAAAATTTCATAATTCAAAAATTACATAAATTAAAATTATGACAATCATAGAAATGCAGCATTATAATATGTATGAACATGCCCAATTTTATGCTAAATCGCCTTTAATTAGCCAATATCGTATATTACTCGGTTTTTACGGATTTGCGTGATTTCAACATTTTATAATCACTAAAATTACATAAATTCATATTTATGCATAAGTTAATTACCCTAACATTTTAGGACTCAAAATTTAGTCTTCACTAATTATTTGACCATAATTAACTCATATTTCTAAAATTGTTCATTAATGGACCAAAAATTACAAAAATAAGCTATAAACTTCAAATAAATCACAAAATTTCAAATAAATTCAAAATTCAAAATTTAAATTCATGAACATTCTGGAAAAATACCATGACACTCATAATGTTCAAAAACTTAGGTTAAAAAATTTCGAAATTTTTCCGGAAAAACAATGTTGCGGTTTATCGGTTTTAACTAAAATAATCATAAAAACATGAGAAAAATTTTATTCATCAACTTTTCAATTTTAGATCTGAAAAATATAATAAAATGCAACATATAACGTTTTTCCTTAGTCATAGATTATGTTTTATTAATTTTTCACTAATAATGTCACTATTTATGCTATTTTTCTTCAAAAATCCATAAATCATGCAACAAGACTTCACTATAGCCCATTATTTTACACACATCTTGTAAAATTGCATGTGACAACATATTAAATTTCTATGACCAGATTCGAAATTTAACTCATATTAACCTATTTTTCACCTAAATCCGAATTTAATAATGAAAAATCCATTTTTCGAGCATAACAAGTCCAAAAATTATGAAAATTAACAGGTTATCTCAAAATAATATATGTGACAACATATCCAAAAATCACTGGAAAATTCGAAGTATAGCTAATTTTAGACCGAAAATGACATTTTTACTCATAAAATCATATTTAAATGCCATTATTGTATAATATGAACAATAAAAATCCGCAAATATAACCAAAATATCCTAAAACATTTTAGGACCAGAAATTTTAACATGCATGAATTAATTTCGTGATATATCATAATAACACAAATTTTACATGTTTTATATGTTATTCTTATAACTCGGAAAAAGTTTTAACCGATTTGCATGCAAACAACCATGGCTCTGATACCAATTGAAGGAAAAGTAGATCTAAATACTTACATATTCATATATGTTATTAAATTAATTTTTCATAAAATTAATAAAGGTCTTATGCATGCAAACTAATTAGCAAAATAAAGAAGAAATCATGTTCTTACATTGTGATTTCGGTTCATATGGGCACAAAAGAGATCTCCTTCTCTTTTATTCTTGAGCTTTCCTTTTGGATGAACAAAGACCCAAGTGTAGGATCTCTCCCAAGGAATTATACCCAAAGCTTACTCTTAATTAAAATTAATATTATAAATACTAGTACAATATTAATTTTGTAAGAAAATTGACTCAAAATAATTGTTTTTGCTCTTGAATATTCGGTCAAGAGTAGAGGAATTATTTGGAGTATTTTATCTCTCTAATTTCTCATTAAAATGTAGAGAGGAAATTAAATTTCTCACACTAGAAATTATGTGTGTTGAATGAATGAAAAATTAGAGAAGAAAAACTCTCTAAATGGCCTTGCTAAAACCGGTGGGGGGGGGGGGGGGGGGAGGGATTGGGTAGCCTATGCATGGGCATGATTCTCTAACCAAGAGAATAGGTATGCAAGGCTAGGTGTAGGTAGTGTCATCATATTGTTTCCACTTCAATTATTAAACATAATTTAATCACCATAATCCCTCCATATTTCGGTCCACTTATAATATGGGATCCATATTATTTTTGTCAATTTTGTCTTATGTCACATGTCATATGTTACATAAATTTGTTGTGCATTTTTAACATATTAAAAATCAACGTATTATTAAAAATATGTCACATACAAAAATAGACTTAGTAATTCATAATTACTTGTACCAAAATATTTTACCGATTATAAATCACAACAGTTTGTATTTATAATAATTCATTCAAATCAATTGTTTCCTTAAACAATAATTTCATCTGAGCAATGATACAATTCGATTACTCAGACCGTATCTCATTTTAATCAATTTCAATGTGATACGTAAATTTTACTTCCAAAATCGTCCGTCAATTTTCAAGCAATTTAATTAACTCGTAACATTATACGATTAATTAAATGATCAATTAAGAGTGTTGCCCTATAGGTATGACCTAGGGGATCAACTGATCACCACCGTCGCACGACACTACTGTCAAACTCTAGTCAGCCAATCATTAACGATATATGATGAACAGTTGACAGTAAAAAATACTTCCCAATTGTATTCTTTAGAATGAGATTTAATAATGATATTTAAATCATGTGATCGCACTATTGTTGAGGACACATTTCCCAACAAAGGGAAGATGTGCCGATAAGAATTGGCAAGTTCTTCATCCCGGTGGACTTTGTTATTGTTGATATGGAGGAAGACTCCAACATTCCTATCGTTTTAGGAAGACCTTTCTTGCACACCGTAGGAGCGGTGATTGATGTGAAACATGGAGAGCTCAACCTTAAAGTGGGAGATGAAACAATCACTTTTAATCTTGACAAGACAATGAAAGCTCCCCGACTACATGAGCCATGTTTCATGGTTGATCAGTATAGCCGAGAAAGTGATAGGAAGAAGTTGGCCTCTCAATACAATGAACAAGATATGGGTAAAGAATCACCACCCATATAGGAGAAGAAAATGGGTAATCTCCAAGATGCTTCATCCAAAGAGCAAGAATTTTTCAACAAGAATGAGAGCTTGAATAGCTCACCACCACTCATGACAAGAGAAAATGAAGGCCTCATTGGCCATAATGACAAGACGAAAGAGGAGTTGTTCTCATCAACTCATGATACTATTGGGGAACAAGTAGATGAAGTATGCGGTCTTTGGGATGATGAGTTTGAAGGGATATTTAATCCCTATATCGGTAATGTTATGACCCAATCCACCATGAAGAACACAGTGTGCAAAGGTCTATTGAGGATCTTTATCATGACAATGAACAAGCTTTCGACTACTTGTTCAAGGTGTTGAGCAACATCAACAACACCTTGGCCATGCCCCCTTGACATCTCACTTATGGATGAGAGTTTGGTTGAGTCCTCCCTAAACCACCATTTGTAAATATTCTAACCCCTTAACTTGCATTTTACTTATTGTATTGCATTTTTGTCAATTTTTGATTTATATTTTTATGCTTTGATCAAGATTGTCATCATTTCGAGAAAAAGTGAGGGAGGGACTTATGTGATTATTGATATGTAGTGTTTTGACATAGTGTGGGGATAGCAATTGCCTAGGCTATCCAAGCCTTCGTAGTGCCCCCACAATGAAGACCAAAGGAATGAAGTACCCACGGATGGAACTGAATTCGTGTGGTAGAGGGAAAATGCGAGCGGCCCGACAGGAATCCGCTCGTCCTGAAGACAATCTGAGCATCCTGTTGAGAAGACGCTCGTCCTGAGAGAGTTGGAAAAAGAATTTTCGGTCTGACTGATAATCCGATCCTCCCATTGAAAATCCGCTCGTCTCAGTCAGGACGCTCGTCCCATAAAGAATCCGCTCATCCTACTGCTGGTAAAATTTGAGATTTCTCCCTGAAAAGGAATCCGAGCGTCTTCATTCAAATCTGCTCGTGGTCGGTCGCTTTCTTAGCTTAGATTTCGGTTACTTGTCGATAGGAGTACCTAGACCAAAACAATATTTATAAACTTCACAAACAACTCTACTATTAGTAAAGAGGTAAGTAAAGGTCGGATCCCAAGGGACAGGTATTGATGTAGGATTCTCAATTGCAAGTAGTGGTGTATAAGGGTGTCACAATTTGGGTTGAGATAAGATGATCACTAAACTAAATAACAATAAAAGTAAACAAGCAAGATGATTAAAAAGAGGTGTAAACAATTGATTAAAAGCATTAGGGAGTCATGGGTTCATAGGTGATTCATGGGATTTGATCAAACAAACATGTTTTCAACTAGATGCAAGCAATTAATATTGTGATGGGATCGAGTTAGTCTATATCTTACAATCCCTAGGAAGGTTTGGGTCCCGGAGCCGAATCGATTAGATTGTACAACACCTACAAGTCGACTTAATCCTCCCTATCCAACAATATGCATGGTCTGATGAGACTCGAGTTGGTTTATGTCCTACAAGTCTCATTGAAAAGATAAGTGATGGGTAAAAAATGAAAGGATTCATAGGCTCGCATTTCATCAAACATAACATGTGTATAAGTTGAAATCACAACAAGCAAGCAAATTAATTATGAAAGCATATTAGATTAAGCATGAATCAATCCCCATGTTGGTTTCCCCTAATTCCCCATTAACCCTAGTTAAGGAAATTACTCACTCATTATCAAGTTTAACATGTTAACAAGGTTGTCAATCATATTAACAAAGCAAAACATGATGAATAAGTAAAGATGATTAATAAAAATTAAAAAGAGATTAAGAGAATTATACCTAATGATGATTCCAAAATAATAAGCAAAGAATAATAGAAGCACTTGATGAATGATCAGAAGGTTGTCAATCCTCCAAATAAACCCAAATAATCTTCAATTACCCAAAATAAGGGATGAACAATAGAGAAATTAAGGAAATGAGATTTGTAATAATACTTGATTAAAAGTTGATTACAAGATTAAAGAGAGATTAGAATAATATAAACTACACTAAAGATTGATAAGAAGAACATGATAATCTAATTAGTAAAATGGAGTATTTATAATGGGGATTAGGTGCACAAATTAGGGTTACTAAGGGCTTAAATGGCGATTAAGTCATTAAGAAAAGTTGGGGAAATGCTCCTCTCGAAGAAAGATGCGAGTATCCTTTTTGCTAGTCTTTCGAAAATATGCGCATCCCGAGTAGAACAAGAAGAAGTCGGGCTGCACTGGAGAACCATCCGAGCGTCCAAAAGGTCGGGACGAGCGGATTGTGCAGGCGGTGGACGAGCGGCCAGGCAGGTGGGACGCTCGGATTGTGGGGCTCTTGGACGAGCGGCCCGATGCTGGGACGAGCGGATTCTAGTCCAACGAGCTTTTTTTTCTTTTCTTCTTTCCTTCTTCCAACAATCCTCCGGGATCTTGTTGGATATGCAAGGATCTTCTTCATCATTGCCCATCTACTACATTATTTACAAAGGCCTTCTAGTCTTGTCTTCACTTTGATGCTTGGTCATTAGATTCGATCAATTTAGCTCTATTTTACCATGAAAATGCAAGGTTTGCACTCCTCTCCTACCAAGGAAACAAAACCTCAAAGAATATGCAAAACAAAGGACTAAAGATAGTAAATGACCCAAATATGCACTAAAAAGCATAGGAACGAGGCTAATTCGGGGAATAAATATGCTCAAATATTGGTCACATCAAATATCCCCAAACCGAACCTTTGCTTGTCCCGATTAAAGAGGTGACAAAACTAGGGCCCTTATTTAAACTAACCTACTAATATAGCAGATATGAGACAATTAACGGGTCTCACTCCGCCCCTTCAACTCACAACAAGACAACCATGAGGTAGGATGCCTTTTTGCAAGGCAAGGTGGGTCTTGCCAAAATGGTGACACATCCAATCATTAAGGCACACAAAATCAAGTAATGGATGCATCTACAAAAGGAATAGCCACTTTCCTCATCTAAGTGGCGGAAATTATCTAAAGGGGAAGCAATTCAAGGGTGCACACTCCTTTATAGATATGGTTTCTTCAAACCACAAAGCCTAGAAGGATACCAATAAATCACCTCCAAATTTTGTCAAGATAGGGTACCTTTGTCCTCAATCGTTAAATGCTTTTGTCAAGAGTAGACTCCCTATGGTGTTAGAAACACTGGAGGATCGTGGAATTCTGCTTCTTGCCTAGTCAAGAAGAAGGGTTGTCCCCTCTTTACCATTCATAAAAATGGATATGATGGATAAAGGGATCAATAGGATTTGAGTTTCATTTGGGAGTTTGCTTTTGAGAACACTTTTTTTTCCATTTCTTTTGATGTTTGGCATTTCAACACCTGACAATTTCAACTTTTGCATTTTCTTTTGAACATTTTCAAAGTCACCCCAATTAGTAACGAGGGTGCCTTATATTTGAAGCTTTAGGAGTTCATTTTTGCTCCTCTTTTCTTTTGATGCAATTGCAAACCTTTTCTTTTCTTGAACTCAAATTTTTGAACAATTTTTTTGCCCATTCTCTTTGATGACAAAAATATGGTAGAATATGGATGAATGATGGTTGCATGGTTTCAAGGGTCACCTTGGAATAAACGGTAGCCAAGGAGTTATCACACCACAAGGTACTCTTGATTAGGCCTTAATCCATGGGTCAAAGGATACTAGCATGACACATCCTAGGGTGTTTTACAAGTATTCTAACAAGCAAAGTCTTAAGAAGAAAAAACATCTACTAGGGCCTATGTACACTTGTCAAGCTTCCCAAATAGACGGTTTCGCAAAAATTTTCTAACATGCAGACTATATGCCATGATGAAACTAACATTTATACAACCTAATGCATATGCTTCTACCAACTAGTATGCCAAATAATCTAAATACAAGTCCTAGATTCACATTGTTTATACCGCATTAATCAAAATAAAGCCACATAGTCATTAACATAAAGAGGAAAAAGGAGATTGGAAAGATCATATCATGCGGTCTTCAATATCCTCATGTCTCGGATGTGGCGTAGTCGATCAATGTAAACAAGGATGAACAAACATAATATATACAAAACAATATATATACAAGACTACACTACAAAGGGAAATGAACTTGTTTTTGCATTTTCAATTTTTCAATTTTTATGGTTTTTATGTTTATGAAACAAAAAGACATGTTTTTGTATTTTTCAAAATTTTTCAATTTTTATGTGTTTTTGGAATATAAATTCCCATCCCCCACTTTATTTTGGACATTGTCCTCAATGTACATGTAGGAGTAGGAATGAAAAAGAAAGTACATGTTTTTTGGATTTTAGGGTTATATTATAAGTGGAAGGAAGGATGAGGTGTCACAAATTATGTGGTGGGTGAGAATTGAATTCGCGATAATCTGGAAAATAAGGCGCAGGGAGACGAGCGGATTCGACACAGGGACGCTTGGATTTCTGGGCATTGGGACGAGCAGATTCCTTTCGGGACGCTCGAATTCTTTTCCAGGGAAAAATCCCAGATTTTGAAGTATTCAGGACGAGCGTAGGGTTGTCGGGACGAGCATCTTGCTTTAGTAGGATGAGCAGATTCTACTGAGGATGCTCGGATTCTCTTCCAGCGAGGAATGCCAGAAATTGTTGCTAAAGAGACGAGCGGATTTTCGAAGCGACGGGCGTCCAGATCCAGACGAGCGTATTGCGATGGTGGATGTTCGGATTTCGGATCAGAACAAAACAGCTGCTTGTCAGCTCTTATAGGGCGAGCGGATTCCCAGTCGGACGCTCGGATTCCTTGCTTGGACGAGCGTCTTCCTCACGGGACGCTTGGATTTCTCCTACTTCTCCTTCATTTCGATAAAAATGTTTCTCCACACTTGAAAACTAGTTCCTTCATTCATCAAAATGATTAGTGACCCTCCCTCACTTACTCTCACGGCGAGAATCATGTTTATGATAAAAATACAATAAAGTTAAAAGTACAAGTAAAAAGGGTTAGTATATTTGCAAGTGGTGGTTTAGGGAGAACTCCACCAAACTTTCCTTTTGATGATCTCTTCAAGGATGAGGAGGCCCGAGGTAGGTGACCTCGACGTCTCCAATGAATGCTCCCTCATATTATGGCTTCAATCTTTGGCTATTGACCTTGAATTTGCTTCCATCTTCCGATTTGATCTCAAAGTCTCCATACTTACCTACCTCGGTGATCACATAAGGACCCATCCATCTAGAGTTCAACTTCCCGGGAAAGAGTCGATATCGGGAATTGAATAGAAGGACTTTATCTCCTTTGTTCAAGGCTTTTTGCTTAATTCTCTTGTCATGAAGAAACTTTGTCCTTTCCTTGTAGATCTTGGCATTCTCATAATATTGTAGTCGGAATTCTTCCAACTATTGAATTTGTATCATCTTCTTTTGACCGCTTAATTTGAGATCAAGGTTGAGAGCTTTGATTGCCCAAAAAGCTTTGTACTCTAACTCAATTGGCAAGTGGCATGCCTTCCCATAGACAAGTTTGTAAGCGGAAGCTCCTATGGGAGTCTTATAGGCCGTCCTATAAGCCCAAAGAGCGTCATCAAGCTTCATGCTCCAATCCTTACGAGTCTTGTTGACAACTTTCTCAAGAATTTGCTTGATCTCTCTATTTGAAACTTCAACTTGACCGCTTGTTTGAGGATGGTATCCCAAACCGGTTCTATGTTGAACACCATATTTGGTCAAAAGGGATGTGAGCTTCTTTTCATGAAAATGCATTCCTCCATCACTTATGATTGCTCTAGGGACCCTGAATCTTAGGAAGATTATTTTCTTGAAGAGCTTAGTGACCGTTTTTGCATCATCGGTTGGGATGGCAATTGCATCCACCCATTTTAAGACGTATTCTACGGCCACAAGGATATATTTGTTCCATTTGGATGTCACAAACGGCCCTTGGTAGTCGATCCCCAAACCGTCGAAGATCTCCACCTCTAGTATGCCCCTTTGTGGCATTGCATTCCTCCAAGGGATATTCCCCGTCCTTTGACAAGCATCACAATGAAGGATAAACTCCCTAGCATCTTGGAACATCATAGGCAAAAAGAAGCCCGATTGAAGAATTTTTGCAATGGTTCTCCTTGCTCCATGGTGTCAACCATAAGGGGATGAGTGACATCCTTCCAAAATTCCTTGAATTTCCCATTGAGGGATGCACCTCGGTAGAGCCCATCACTACACTCCTTATAAAGATTTGGGTCATCCCAAAAGTACCTCTTTACTTCGAATAAGAACCTCTTCCTTTTGTTGTAGTTTAAGCTTGGAGGGAGCACTCTTCTAACAATATAGTTGGCATAATCGGCAAACCATGGGGTCATATGTCTCTCAAGTTGTGTTTATATAGCCATTAAGATATCATCGGGGAAAGAGTTATTGATCGGTGTTTCTCCTTCTTCATCATGAAACCGGATTCTTGACAAGTGATCTGCCACTACATTCTCGGCCCCTTTCTTATCTCTTATTTCCAAGTTGAATTATTGAAGAAGCAAAATACATCTCACAACCTTGGTTTTGCCTCTTTCTTTATCAAGAGATGTCGAAGAGCACGGTGATCCGAAAAGACAATCACCTTGGATCCAAGTAAATAGGAACAGAATTTGTTCAAAGCATAGACAATGGCAAGGAGCTATTTCTCGGTGGTATCATAGTTCACTTGGGAAGAATGAAGAGTCTTGCTTATATAGTAGATAGCATGTAAGTCACTTTCTACCCGTTGGCCAAGAACTGCTCCAATGGCGTAGTTACTAGCATCACACATAATCTCGAACGGTAGTTCCCAATTTGGTGGTTTAATGATCGGTGCCGAGATTAGTAATTCCTTGATTCTATTAAAGGCTTCAACACACTCATTAGTGAAATGGAATTGGGCATCTTTAAGTAAGAGTTGAGTGAGGGGTTTCGCGATTTTTGAGAAATCTTTTATAAAACAGCGATAGAAATTCGGGTGACCGAGAAAACTTCTCAGCCCTCTAACATTCACGGGAGGTTGGAGTTTCTCTATCACCTCAACCTTAGGTTTATCGACCTCGATGCCCTTTTTCGAGATTAAATGACCCAAGACAATTCCTTCATTGACCATGAAGTGACACTTTTCCCAATTCAAAACGAGACTAACATCTTCACATTTTTGCAATACAAGAGAAAGATTATGCAAGCATGAGTCAAAGTCTTTTCCATAAACGCTAAAATCATCCATAAAAACTTCCATTATGGTCTCTAGGTAGTCGGAGAAGAAACTTATCATGCATCTTTGGAAAGTAGCGGGGGCAATACATAAGCCAAAATGTATTCTCCTATATGCAAAAGTACCATAAGGGCATGTGAAGGTGGTCTTGTGTTGGTCATCCGGGTGTATAGGGATTTGAAAAAATCCCGAATACCCGTCAAGGTAGAAAAACAACTTGTTGGAGGCTAGCCTCTCAAGCATTTGGTTAATGAATGGTAGGGGAAATGATATTTTCTTGTTGCGGAATTCAATTTTCGATAGTCAATACACATACGCCAACCAGTGATCTTCCTTGTGGGTATTAGCTCATTCTTTTAATTTGTCACTACCGTGGGACCTCCTTTATTAGGTACCACTTGAACGGGGTTAACCCACAAAGAGTCCGATATGGAATATATGTTTCCCGCATCAAGTAATTTCATAACCTCTCCTTTAACAACTTCTTGCATGTGGGGGTTTAATCTCCTTTGAGATTGGATGGTAGGTCTATGGTCTTCCTCTAGATGAATTTTATGCATACAAAAGTTGGGACTTATCCCTTTATGGTCATCTAGACTATAACCTATAGCCTTTTCATGTTGTTTCAACACATCAAGCAATTTTCCCAATTGGGTTTCATCAAGTTTGTCATTAACAATCACGGGTTTGGTCTTAGATTCATCAAGATAAGCATATTTCAAATTTGGGGGAAGGGGTTTTAAAGTTGGAACTTGTACCTCACTTTCCTCCATTGAAGGTTCATTAAGAACTTGCTCCATTTCCATTAGACACTTCATTCTCATGGCATACTCAGCTTGTTCATCAATCTCACTAATCTCATCATACTCAAACTCCATGATAAATCTTTCTTGCTCTTCGGTTTGTATGATGTCTTCTATGATTGCTTGCTCTTGTTCTATGGGTTGATATGCTTCCACAAGGATGTTATGTACTAATTCGGATTGCTCATGAGTAAGTTCTTTATTGGCTAGAGCGGACTCAAGAAGATCTACTGATGCGTGTATTTTATATAAGGTTTTTACCTCATTTTTACACGCATTTCTGTACTATTTACGTGGCATCTAGCTACAAATACCCCCGAATATTCTACTTTGGTTCGTTTTGTGTAAATTGCAGGAATAAACCAAAGAGGAGATAAATGGAGCCTAAACTCGTCCCATTTGCATGCATTTATGGAGAACAAGGAGCTAGAGTTTGGAATCTATCACTTTGAAGACGCGTGAGCTGGTTTCGGAAGGTGTCATAGTGTCTAACGTGCCAAAATAGCTCGATCGACTACTTTCTAGTCGATCGAATGCTTTATAAACTGAAGGTTACTCGATCGAGCAGTTCCAGTACCCAATCGAGAAGGAAGTACAAGGAGGTACTCGATCGAGTGGTTTATTTCCACTCGATCGAAGGGTTTGTCGCTTAGTTGCTCGATCGAGTGGTTTGGCCTGTAATAGAGTTTTTCCGCCTATTTTCGTATGGGCTTTTGTAATTAGGCTATGGATTAGGTTTAAGGGGGAGTTTTTTGTATGCTACTAAATACAGTAGACTGCGTAACTCTTCCTTATTCACTTCTATTCTATTGACTTCTACTGCTTCTTCATTTTCACTCTCCTTCTACCCTTTGCTACTCGGATTCGGATTTGTGATCGGTATTATTTTTCCTTTTTAATTCCTTAATTGTAATTGTTGTTTTATTTCTATCTTTCTTTTATAGCTTTCATCATTACCCTATTCAATCTTTATTAGCTTTATTAACATGTTCAATTCCTATTATCTATATGTTATTGTTGTTGATTCGATAGTAATGTGTAGCTAATTTCCCTCTTGCTAAGACTAGGGAATCCATGATTATGAAGGAATAGTAATTGCCATATTAGGTCTTGTGCTTGTGTGGTTTATGTTGTTAATCGCTGCACTTATTTGTATCTGTCTAATTGAGTCGACGCAATTAGGCATTTAAATTGTAGTAAACCTTGACCTAGACCGGAAGGTTGGAAAGGGCGAGACTTGTAGCGAACATTAGGGCACTGTAGTGAGAGCGGAAGCTAAGCTATTTGTGCTTTAGGGCGAATTGAGACCGGAAGGAGATATTCATTTCTCCTCAGACCATACTTGCATAGACCTGGGACCTAGATTGCTTGACTGAATGATCATGGTGAACCGACTGTCTTAGCTGTTTTCTCCATATTTGCTTAATCTTTATTCTCTTGCTTTTCTTCTCTTTCTTAGTCTTCTTAGTTTAAAACAATCAAATACAACCTCCCAATTTGGTTACCGTGACGAACTTAGGCAAAGCTGACATTTTTCCATCCCCCTGTGGAGATCGACCCGACTTCCCTAGCTATATTAGTTAGAGCCAGTTGGTTATTTTTGATAGGTATACGACTGCCCTGTCATCTACCTTCAACTCCCAATGCATATTTTTTGGCCTCACTTGCTTCCAAGGCTTCCAATGCTTGCATGGGGTCTTTGAAGAAAGGTATACTCAAGTGGTTCTCAACAAAACAATCTATAATATCCATCTTGCATAATATCGAACAACTTGAAAACAATTAAAACAAACCTTGAGGAGTTTTACTCCCCCAAGGCTAAGAAAGACACAACTAATAATAATCAATGAAAATCAAATCAAGTTAACACCGTCCCCGGCAACGGCGCCATTTTTGGTCGGTCGCTTTCTTAGCTTGTTTATACCGCATCAATCAAAATAAAGCCACATAGTCATTAACATAAAGAGGAAAAAGGAGATTGGAAAGATCATACCATGCGGTCTTCAATATCCTCATGTCTCGGATGTGGCGTAGTCGATCAATGTAAACAAGGATGAACAAACATAATATATACAAAACAATATATATACAAGACTACACTACAAAGGGAAATGAACTTGTTTTTGCATTTTCAATTTTTTAATTTTTATGGTTTTTATGTTTATGAAACAAAAAGACATGTTTTTGTATTTTTCAAAAATTTTCAATTTTTATGTGTTTTTGGAATATAAATTCCCATCCCCCACTTTATTTTGGACATTGTCCTCAATGTACATGTAGGAGTAGGAATGAAAAAGAAAGTACATGTTTTTTGGATTTTTGAATAAATGCAATGATATGAATGAATGCATGCTCTAACTAAATGTAATTCTATATGATCTGTATATCACAAATGAATGCAATCTATACTATACTAGATGATGCATGTGTTTTTGTTATGGCGGAGAGCATAATTTTGATTAGCTCCCAATGCATATGCATGGACTTCCTTAAACCAAAACAGACATTATTTCTAATGTCAAGAATTTCGGGGGAGTTCATGTACATAGAATGCAATGCACGAAACTAAAAAATGTCATTTTGGATTTTTCAAGTCGGGAACAATAAAAATGAACACCTTAATGATGCCAAGGTGTTAGTCCTCCAATGTTGCTAGGACTCCTCAAACACGAAACAAATATGGTACAACAAATTATCAAAACATCAAATTCTTTTCATGAAAATGAAAGAGTCGGGATAAAGGAAACTTCACTTAAGCCTTGATGGATGCCTCTTGCCCGTTCCATCTAGCTATGAAGTGATCTCTAGAGATCGTCATCATCTCCCGTCTAAGTCACTATCCCAAGCTTCTTTGGATGCATCACTCACATTGAAGTCCATGAACTCATCTCTCTCACTATTGAGCTCCACCACAAGACTTATCACTCCCTTCGCCTTCTTGCCCATTTGCTCCTTCGTTGGCCCTTTCCGAGTTTGGGAAGAGAATGTCCATTTGAGCCCAAGAGGGAAACATTCCCTCCTCGCTAATATTTCCTTGTTGAACCAAACGGTGGAATTGTGGGTATAGAGCATAATAGCTATCCACGGCGGCCTCATATTGACGGAGATGCATGTCTTGGAGAATCCCCGTCACAAAATCGTCTCGAGGGAGGATGAAGGGGTTATGATGATTGTAAGGTTGATATTGAAAAGGGTAGGGAGGTATCTTGATCTTTTCATTTTGTTGTTGTGGCTCGTGTTGTTGTTGTTGTTGGTTTGGAGGTGGTGCTTGATTTGTTTGGTTCAGGTTCATGGGGATGAGGTATGATGGGATTGGGGATAGAGGGCCCCTCCTTGGTGAAATTCTCGGTAAACCGTTCATTGGCAAGTAGATAAGGTTGCTCCCTTTTGTATCCATTTGATTCTCTCTTCAAAACCCTCGTGGGTTATCCAATGATGTTGCACAAGAATTATCTCCTCATTGATCCTTGTATTTCCCGGAAGAAGAGTGTACTCATTGTTCTCTTTGAACCTTGGATTGAATTGTTTCGCGAGTCTTGTAATGAGTCCTCCATTGACGATATGCTTCATCCCATCGTCATCCCCATTTTGAAACTTACCCCATTTCTCAAGGAGTACAAGTGGTGCATTGAAATGATATCCACTTCTTCCTTGGATCTCAAGATATGATTCCATGAATACGAGATCAAGCTCATTCACAATCGCCGGATCTCGGCGTGCAAGAATAGTTCCGGATAAGAACCGGTAAGTGAGCCTTAGAATAGGGTTTTGGATGTGAACTGCCAAACATTCTTTGATATACAAAACGTCTCGACCGGTCATGGCTCTCCACAATGGTGCTATACTATACTTCTTTGGTCTTGATGTTCGGGTAGGCGAAACATCCAAACCGAGCACATCTACAAACTCAACAAGAGTCATCATCCTTGTTACATTTTCCAATCTAAACTCTATGTGAAACATTTTGTTCAAAGTTGTGATATTTAAGAAACTTAAGAACTCAAGAACAAGAGGTCGGTAGGTTCGCTCATGCATGTGAAACAAGGTAGAAAGACCGAACAACTCAAAAAGGACTTCCGTTTGATGGTATATTCCAAGCTTTCTTAATTTTTTATGGCATAAAAATTTGGTAGGAAGAATATTCTTACCAAGTAGTCGGTGAAACACAAGCCGTTGAACATCGTTCACAAACTCAATGTTGGAAAAATCGTCAAGCTTGGTGAGATCTACAATCTCCTCATGTTCCCTTCTTAGAGTGTTGAGGTGAGAAGTAGACGAGCTTCCCCTCACTTTTGGTCTTCTTCTTTCCCTAAATAAAGATCCTCTTGGTCCCATTCTTGGATTGTAAATTTGAAAATTGATTTGTTTAAACTAGATCTTCCTTTTGAATCTTTTTGAAACCCTAGAATTTGGGGGTTTTTGTTTTTGTGGGGTGAATGAGTACTTGAGATGTGCTTTGGAGTCATAGGGGGGGGGGGTTATATTATAAGTGGAAGGAAGGATGAGGTGTCACAAATTATGTGGTGGGTGAGAATTGAATTCGCGGAAATCTGGAAAATAAGGCGCAGGGAGACGAGCGGATTCGACATCAGGACGCTCGGATTTCTGGGCATTGGGACGAGCGGATTCCTTTCGGGACGCTCGGATTCTTTTCCAGAGAAAAATCCCAGATTTTGAAGTAGTCAGGACGAACGTAAGGTTGTCGGGACGAGCATCTTGCTTTAGTAGGACGAGCAGATTCTACTGAGGATGCTCGGATTCTCTTCCATCGAGGAATGCCAGAAACTGTTGCTAAAGAGACGAGCGGATTTTCGAAGTGACGGGCGTCCAGATCCAGACGAGCGTATTGCGATGGTGGATGTTCGGATTTTAGATCAGAACAAAACAGCTGCTTGTCAGCTCTTATAGGACGAGCGGATTCCCAGTCGGACGCTCGAATTCCTTGCTTGGACGAGCGTCTTCCTCACGGGACGCTTGGATTTCTCCTGCTTCTCCTTCATTTCGATAGAAATGTTTCTCCACACTTGAAAACTAGTTCCTTCATTCATCAAAATGATTAGTGACCCTCCCTCACTTACTCTCACGACGAGAATCATGTTTATGATAAAAATACAATAAAGTTAAAAGTACAAGTAAAAAGGGTTAGTATATTTACAAGTGGTGGTTTAGAGAGAACTCCACCAAACTTTCCTTTTGATGATCTCTTCAAGGATGAGGAGGCCCGAGGTAGGTGACCTCGACGTCTCCAATGAATGCTCCCTCATAATATGGCTTCAATCTTTGGCCATTGACCTTGAATTTGCTTCCATCTTCCGATTTGATCTCAAAGTCTCCATACTTACCTACCTCGGTGATCACATAAGGACCCATCCATCTAGAGTTCAACTTCCCGGGAAAGAGTCGATATCGGGAATTGAATAGAAGGACTTTATCTCCTTTGTGCAAGGCTTTTTGCTTAATTCTCTTGTCATGAAGAAACTTTGTCCTTTCCTTGTAGATCTTGGCATTCTCATAATATTGTAGTCGGAATTCTTCCAACTCTTGAATTTGTATCATCTTCTTTTGACCGCTTAATTTGAGATCAAGGTTGAGAGCTTTGATTGCCCAAAAAGCTTTGTACTCTAACTCAATTGGCAAGTGTCATGCCTTCCCATAAACAAGTTTGTAAGGGGAAGCTCCTATGGGAGTCTTATAGGTCGTCCTATAAGCCCAAAGAGCGTCATCAAGCTTCATGCTCCAATCCTTATGAGTCTTGTTGACAACTTTCTCAAGAATTTGCTTGATCTCTCTATTTGAAACTTCAACTTGACCGCTTGTTTGAGGATGGTATCCCAAACCGGTTCTATGTTGAACACCATATTTGGTCAAAAGGGATGTGAGCTTCTTTTCATAAAAATGCATTCCTCCATCACTTATGATTGCTCTAGGGACCCTGAATCTTAGGAAGATTATTTTCTTGAAGAGCTTAGTGACCGTTTTTGCATCATCGGTTGGGGTGGCAATTGCATCCACCCATTTTAAGACGTAGTCTACGGCCACAAGGATATATTTGTTCCATTTGGATGTCACAAACGGCCCTTGGTAGTCGATCCCCAAACCGTCGAAGATCTCCACCTCTAGTATGCCCCTTCGTGTCATTTCATTCCTCCAAGAGATATTCCCCGTCCTTTGACAAGCATCACAATGAAGGATGAACTCCCTAGCATCTTGGAACATCATAGGCAAAAAGAAGCCCGAATGAAGAATTTTTGCAATGGTTCTCCTTGCTCCATGGTGTCCACCATAAGGGGATGAGTGACATCCTTCCAAAATTCCTTGAATTTCCCATTGAGGGATGCACCTCGGTAGAGCCCATAACTACACTCCTTGTAAAGATTTGGGTCATCCCAAAAGTACCTCTTTACTTCGAATAAGAACCTCTTCCTTTTGTTGTAGTTTAAGCTTGGAGGGAGCACTCTTCTAACAATATAGTTGGCATAATCGGCAAACCATGGGGTGATATGTCTCTCAAGTTGTGTTTAAATAGCCATTAAGATATCATCGGGGAAAGAGTTATTGATCGGTGTTTCTCCTTCTTCATCATGAAACCGGATTCTTGACAAGTGATCTGCCACTACATTCTCGGCCCCTTTCTTATCTCTTATTTCCATGTCGAATTATTGAAGAAGCAAAATACATCTCACAACCTTGGTTTTGCCTCTTTCTTTATCAAGAGATGTCGAAGAGCACGGTGATCCGAAAAGACAATCACCTTGGATCCAAGTAAATAGGAACAGAATTTGTTCAAAGCATAGACAATGGCAAGGAGCTATTTCTCGGTGGTATCATAGTTCACTTGGGAAGAATGAAGAGTCTTGCTTATATAGTAGATAGCATGTAAATCACTTTCTACCCGTTGGCCAAGAACTGCTCCAATGGCGTAGTTACTAGCATCACACATAATCTCGAACGGTAGTTCCCAATTTGGTGGTTTAATGATCGGTGCCGAGATTAGTACTTCCTTGATTCTATTAAAGGCTTCAACACACTCATTAGTGAAATGGAATTGGGCATCTTTAAGTAAGAGTTGAGTGAGGGGTTTCGCGATTTTTGAGAAATCTTTTATAAAACAGCGATAGAAATTCGGGTTACCGAGAAAACTTCTCAGCCCTCTAACATTCACGGGAGGTTGGAGTTTCTCTATCACCTCAACTTTAGCTTTATCGACCTCGATGCCCTTTTTCGAGATTAAATGACCCAAGACAATTCCTTCATTGACCATGAAGTGACACTTTTCCCAATTCAAAACGAGACTTACATCTTAACATTTTTGCAATACAAGAGAAAGATTATGCAAGCATGAGTCAAAGTCTTTTCCATAAACGCTAAAATCATCCATAAAAACTTCCATTATGGTCTCTAGGTAGTCGGAGAAGACACTTATCATGCATCTTTGGAAAGTAGCGGGGGCAATACATAAGCCAAAATGTATTCTCCTATATGCAAAAGTACCATAAGGGCATGTGAAGGTGGTCTTGTGTTGGTCATCCGGGTGTATAGGGATTTGAAAGAATCCCGAATACCCGTCAAGGTAGCAAAAGAACTTGTTGGAGGCTAGCCTCTCAAGCATTTGGTTAATGAATGGTAGGGGAAATGATCTTTTCTTGTTGCGGAATTCAATTTTCGATAGTCAATACACATACGCCAACCAGTGATCTTCCTTGTGGCTATTAGCTCATTCTTTTAATTTGTCACTACCGTGGGACCTCCTTTATTAGGTACCACTTGAACGGGGTTAACCCACAAAGAGTCCGATATGGAATATATGTTTCCCGCATCAAGTAATTTCATAACCTCTCCTTTAACAACTTCTTGCATGTGGGGGTTTAATCTCCTTTGAGATTAGATGGTAGGTCTATGGTCTTCCTCTAGATGAATTTTATGCATACAAAAGTTGGGACTTATCCCTTTAAGGTCATCTAGACTATAACCTATAGCCTTTTCATGTTGTTTCAACACATCAAGCAATTTTCCCAATTGGGTTTCATCAAGTTTGTCATTAACAATCACGGGTTTGGTCTTAGATTCATCAAGATAAGCATATTTCAAATTTGGGGGAAGGGGTTTTAAAGTTGGAACTTGTACCTCACTTTCCTCCATTGAAGGTTCATTAAGAACTTGCTCCATTTCCATTCGACACTTCATTCTCATGGCATACTCAGCTTGTTCTTCAATCTCACTAATCTCATCATACTCAAACTCCATGATAAATCTTTCTTGCTCTTCGGTTTGTATGATGTCTTCTATGATTGCTTGCTCTTGTTCTATGGGTTGATATGCTTCCACAAGGATGTTATGTACTAATTCAGATTGCTCATGAGTAAGTTATTTATTGGCTAGAGCGGACTCAAGAAGATCTACTGATGCGTGTATTTTATATAAGGTTTTTACCTCATTTTTACACGCATTTCTGTACTATTTACGTGGCATCTAGCTACAAATACCCCCGAATATTCTACATTGGTTCGTTTTGTGTAAATTGCAGGAATAAACCAAAGAGGAGATAAATGGAGCCTAAACTCGTCCCATTTGCATGCATTTATGGATAACAAGGAGCTAGAGTTTGGAATCTATCACTTTGAAGATGCGTGAGCTGGTTTCGGAAGGTGTCATAGTGTCTAACGTGCCAAAATAGCTCGATCGACTACTTTCTAGTCGATCGAATGCTTTATATACTGAAGGTTACTCGATCGAGCAGTTCCAGTATCCAATCGAGAAGGAAGTACAAGGAGGTACTCGATCGAGTGGTTTATTTCCACTCGATCGAGTGGTTTGGCCTGTAATAGAGTTTTTCCGCCTATTTTCGTATGGGCTTTTGTAATTAGGCTATGGATTAGGTTTAAGGGGGAGATTTTTGTATGCTACTAAATACAGTAAACTGCGTAACTCTTCCTTATTCACTTCTATTCTATTGACTTCTACTACTTCTTCATTTTCACTCTCCTTCTACCCTTTGCTACTCGGATTCGGATTTGTGATCGGTATTATTTTTCCTTTTTAATTCCTTAATTATAATTGTTGTTTTATTTCTATCTTTCTTTTATAGCTTTCATCATTACCCTATTCAATCTTTATTAGCTTTATTAACATGTTCAATTCCTATTATCTATATGTTATTGTTGTTGATTCGATAGTAATGTGTAGCTAATTTCCCTCTTGCTAAGACTAGGGAATCCATGATTATGAAGGAATAGTAATTGCCATATTAGGTCTTGTGCTTGTGTGGTTTATGTTGTTAATCGCTGCACTTATTTGTATCTGTCTAATTGAGTCGACGGAATTAGGCATTTAAATTGTAGTAAACCTTGACCTAGACCGGAAGGTTGGAAAGGGCGAGACTTGTAGCGAACATTAGGGCACCGTAGTGAGAGCGGAAGCTAAGCTATTTGTGCTTTAGGGCGAATTGAGACCGGAAGGAGATATTCATTTCTCCTCAGACCATACTTGCATAGACCTGGGACCTAGATTTCTTGACTGAATGATCATGGTGAACGGACTGTCTTAGCTGTTTTCTCCATATTTGCTTAATCTTTATTCTCTTGCTTTTCTTCTCTTTCTTAGTCTTCTTAGTTTAAAACAATCAAATACAACCCCCCAATTTGGTTACCGTGACGAACTTAGGCAAAGCTGACATTTTCCCATCCCCCTGTGGAGATCGACCCGACTTCCCTAGCTATATTAGTTAGAGCCAGTTGGTTATTTTTGATAGGTATACGACTGCCCTGTCAACTACCTTCAACTCCCAATGCATATTTTTGGCCTCACTTGCTTCCAAGGCTTCCAATGCTTGCATGGGGTCTTTGAAGAAAGGTATACTCAAGTGGTCCTCAACAAAACAATCTATAATATCCATCTTGCAAAATATCGAACAACTTGAAAACAATTAAAACAAACCTTGAGGAGTTTTACTCCCCCAAGGCTAAGAAAGACACAACTAATAATAATCAAAGAAAATCAAATCAAGTTAACACCGTCCCCGGCAACGGCGCCATTTTTGGTCGGTCGCTTTCTTAGCTTAGATTTCGGTTACTTGTCATTAGGAGTACCTAGACCAAAACAATATTTATAATCTTCACAAACAACTCTACTATTAGTAAAGAGGTAAGTAAAGGTCGGAACCCAAGGGACGGGTATTGATGTAGGATTTTCGATTGCAAGTAGTGGTGTCTAAGGGTGTCACAATTTGGGTTGAGATAAGAAGATCACTAAACTAAATAACAATAAAAGTAAACAAGCAAGATGGTTAAAAAGAGGTGTAAACAATTGATTAAAAGCACTAGGGTGTCAAGGGTTCATAGGGGATTCATGGAATCTGATCACACAAACATATTTTCAACTAGATGCAAGCAATTATTATTGTGATGGGATCGAGTTAGTGTATATCTTACAATCCCTAGGAAGGTTTGGGTCACGGAGCCGAATCGATTAGATTGGACAACACCTACAAGTCGACTTAATCCTCCCTATCCAACAATATGCATGGTTTGATGAGACTCGAGTTGGTTTATGTCTTACAAGTCTCATTGAAAAGATAAGTGATGGGTAAAAAATGCAAGGATTCATCGGCTCGCATTTCAGCAAACATAACATGTGCATAAGTTGAAATCACAACAAGCAAGCAAATTAATTATGAAAGCATATTAGATTAAGCATGAATCAATCCCCATGTTGGTTTCCCGTAATTCACCATTAACCCTAGTTAAGGAAACTACTCACTCATTATCAAGTTTAACATGTTAACAAGGTTGTCAATCATATCAACAAAACAAAACATGATGAATAAGTAAAGATGATTAACAATAATTAAAAAGGGATTAAGAGAATTATAGCTAATGATAATTCCAAAATAATAAGCAAAGAATAAGAGAAGTACTTGATGAATGATTAGAAGGTTGTCAATCCTCCAAATAAACCCAAATAATCTTTAATTACCCAAAATAAAGGATGAACAATGGAGAAATTAAGGAAATGAGATTTGTATTAATACTTGATTAAAAGTTGATTACAAGATTAAAGAGAGATTAGAATAATATAAACTACACTAAACATTGATAAGATGAACATGATAAACAATGGGGTATTTATAATGGGGATTAGGTGCACAAATTAGGGTTACTAAGAGCTTAAATGACGATTAAGTCCTTACGAAAAGTTGAGGAAATGCTCCTCTCGAAGAAAGATTCGAGTCTCCTTTTTGCTAGTCTTTCGAAAATATGTGCATCCCGAGTAGAACAAGTAGAATCCGGGCTGCACAAGAGAACAATCCGAGTGTCCAAAAGTCGGGACGAGCGGATTGTGAAGGCGGTGGACGAGCGGCCAGGCAGGTGGGACTCTCGGATTGTGGGGCTCTTGGACGAGCGTCCCGATGCTGGGACGAGCGGATTCTAGTCCAGCGAGCTTTTTCTTCTTTCCTTCTTTCCTTCTTCCAACAATCCTCCGAGATCTTGTTGGAGATGCAAGGATCTTCTTCATCATTGCTAGAGCTGGCAAGTCTGACCCGACCCGAGTGACCCGACCCGAACCCGAGCAAACCCGACCCGACCCGAACCCGAAAATACTGTGACCCGAAACCGACCCGACCCGAACCGATGGCGACCCGTAACCCGACACGACTCGATTATCAGTGACCCGAACCCGACCCAGACCCGACCCGATACTGACCCGACCCGATTAAATTGATGATCCGACAATTATTAAGCTTAATTTTGATCAAAATGAAAGTGATTTTGTGTTTAGATTGATATGTTTGACTTAGTAATGGATTAATTAAACCAAATAATAGGTTAAAAACTAAATTTAATGGTAAAAAATTATAGTAATGCGATTAAGTTACCGGACTCGATAATGACCCGACCCAAACCCGACCCGACCCGATACATCATTTGACCCGAAATGACCCGACCCGATAACGACCCGAACCCGACCCGACTCGACCCGAAAGGGTATGCTGACCCGATATGACCCGAACCCGATATGACCCGACCCGACGTGACCCGACCCAAACCCGACCCGGCTGACCCGATTGCCACCTCTAATCATTGCCCATCTACTACATTATTTACAAAGGCCTTCTAGAATTGTCTTCACTTTGATGCTTGGTCATTAGATTGATCAATTTAGCTCTATTTTGCCATGAAAATGCAAGGTTTGCACTCCTCTCCTACCAAGGAAACAAAACCTCAATGAATATGCAAAACAAAGGACTAAAGATAGTAAATGACCCAAATATGCATTAAAAACCATAGGAACGAGGCTAATTTGGGGACTAAATATGCTCAAATATTGGTCACATCAGCTCGTCCTCCTTCAAAAAGACGCTCGTCTTCCTCCGAAGACGCTCATCTCAGCACGTCTTATTTTCTGAAGCAAACTGGAGCTGAATCCGAACGTCTCATGGGGAATCTGCTCATCTCCTCTCTCAAAACAAACGGGTTTAAAACCCCACCTTTCCCAATTCATTTTACTCATTCATAACACAAACACATCTCCAAAACCCTTAAAACCCTCAATCCCTCCATCCACCAACATCAAATTTCTCAACCAAAATCACCCAAATTAATTCCAAACTTCCTCAAAACTCGAACAAATCACTCCTTTACCAACAACAAGCAATTAAAACACCAACATCTTCAAAGTTTGAATCGAATTTTAGGATACAAGGCAAAATTCAACTATCCTAAATCGATTTGGGTCTTATTGGAATTTGAAGAAATCAAGCTTATCTTTGGTGTTACTACATAAAGGAGAGCATGGCAAGAACAAAAGGCGGAAGCAAGGCACCCCAAAGAAGAACCTTTCCAAAAGACAACAAGCTCTACAAGCTCTTCAAGCATCTAAGGCATTGGTGGTTCAAAATGCAAGGATGGAAATTCAAGAGTCTATTCCTCCTATGGAAGCTACTACTTCTACTCCGGTTGTTGAACAACTAGATGATTATCCGGAGGTAATTTTCACTTCCGACTGTCATAGGAAGAAATTTGTTTCCCTTGCTAAGAAATCCATTTTACCCACCAAATTCATATGCCAAGAGATCTTGTCAAAATTGGGTGTCTTAGAACAAACCAAGACCTTTTTCGAGTCCATGGGATTGAGTATTTTGTTTGATATGCAAGAGTTGACTTACTCATCCCTCATCTTAGAATTCTTAAGCTCTTTGAAAGTTACCAAGGTGGAGACCCGAACAAACATTGAATTCCGTCTCAATAATATTGATAGAAAATTGTCTTTTCGCGAGTTTGGTGAAATTTTTGGCCTTAGCAATTACCCGACTTACACGAAGAAACCTACCAAGTATTATCCCGCTCCCTTATGGAAGGCTATTACCGGGAGAGAGTTTACATCTAACCATGATTGTCGTGCTCTTTTTTTCCATCATCCGGGCATAAGAGTATGGCACAAGGTTGTTGGGCATACTTTGATTGCTAGGAAGGGAACGAACCATTTCACCGAACTTGACTTTATTTATCTCGAGTCAACCTTGAACATTGGAAGAGATTTCACCAAAAAGTACAACATTCTTCAACTTTTGAATGAGAGGTGGCTCAAAGTCGATCAGGGCAAAGAAGGCACGGCCTTTATTGTTAATGGAGGTTTGGCAACTTATTTGGCTAAACACTTTAACCGGAACTTCAACCAGGATGGCACCTATAAACCGGTTAAGGGAGGCCATATCATTGATCTTGCCACCATGGTTCAAAAATTCAAATGGGTCACAAATGATACTCTTGATAACAAGTTTGGGTGGTTAACTAAATATGCTAAATCCTTCACATTGCCAAGCAAGATTTGCGGATTAAATGTTCATAGGCAAAACTACCTTATCCCACTCTCTGAGGAAGCTGAGTATATTATACAACACCAAGGGGAAGACATTGCCGAGCCCTCCTTCATTATCACCCCACCTTACCCATTCACCTACCATGAATTTCAACCCGAAAATGTTAAGGCGGGGAATGACTACTTGACTCTCTTGATGAAATAAATGCACAAGCAAGCTTATGAGGATAGAGTTGATGCTTATAAAGCAGAATATCCGCCTCTCCTACATCTTGCTAGGCAAGGACTTCTTGACCCAACTTTTCCTTTACCTAGTTGGGCGGATAAGGAAATCTTCTTTCCTAGTGCTTCTAGAGGTGGTAGCTTGGGTGAAGAGGAGATGGTTGTTGTTGAGAGTGGTGCACAAGAAGGTGAATAAAATGAAGAGAATGAAGAAGAAGAAGAGGGTAGTGAGGATGAAGAAGGAAGTTCAAGTGCAAGTGGTGATGACTCCACGTCTATGGAGGTTGATGATGACTCAAGTGAAGAGGTCGATGGAGATGATAGTGATGACGCCATGAGCGAAGATTGAGGATTAGCAACCTCTTGGGAGGATGCCACATTACTTTGTGAGTTTCCTACACCTCCTTTAAGGTTTGTTTATTTCTCTTGTTTTTTCTATAATTTTTATCTTGATCATGATTTTTGAGTCCTAGCATCATCTAGAGGACTCACACCTCGGTCCCATTGAGGTGTTTCTTTTACTGTTCCCACATTCAAAATCCAAAATGACAATTCTAGTTTCATGCATAGCATCTTTATGCATGAACTCCCCCAATTTTTGACATTATAAATAGTGTCTATTTTGGTTTAGGGAAGTTTATGCATATGCATTGAGAGCTAATCTAAATTATGCTCTCCAACCAAAAACAAAAAAAAATCATTCATCATATAGCATAGCTTAGTTTTCATTCACTCTTGTTTATATGTCATATAGTTTGCATGGCGCGATCCTCCAGTGTTTCTAACACCATAGGGAGTCTATTCTTGACGAAAGCATTTAACAATTGAGGACAAAGGTACCCTAGCTTGACACAACTTGGAGATGATTTATTGGTATCCTTCTAGGCTTAGTAGTTTGAAAAAACCATATCTATAATGGAATGTGTACCCTTAGATTGCTTCCCCTTTAGATAATTTCCACCACTTAGATGAGGAAAGTGGCTATTCATTTTTGTAGATGCATCCATTACTTGTTTTGTGTGCTTTAATGCTTGGATGTGTTGCCATTTTGGCAAGCCCCACCCTGCCTTGCGAGAAGGCATCTTACCTCATGGTTGTCTTGTTGTGAGTTGAAGGGGCGGAGTGAGACCCGCTACTTCTCTCACATCGACTATATTAGTAGGATAGTTTGAATAAGGATCCTAGTTTTTGTCACCTCTTTACTCGAGACGAGCAAAGGTTCGGTTTGGGGATATTTGATGTGACTCATATTTGAGCATATTTAGTCGCCGAATTAGCCTCGTTCCTATGCTTTTTAATGCATACTTAGGTCATTTACTACCTTTAGTTTCCCATTTTGCATTATCTTTGAGGTTTTGTTCCCTTGGTAGGAAAGGAGTGCAAACCTTGCATTTTCATGGCAAAATGGAGCTAAATTGATCAAATTAATGAAGAGTTGTCAAATTTCCAAATAATAACCCAATAATCTTCAATTACCCAATAATAAAGCTTGAAAAATAATTAAGGAAAGATTAATATGTAATTTGTGGAAAGATTAAAGGATAATCTATTCTAATCTATTCCTAATGTAATCTAAGAGAGATTGATTTAATCTAAGGGAACTTAGTCTCTTGATTATTACAAATGGAGTATATATAGTGGTACATCATTAGGTTAAGCAAGGGTATATTAGTAAATAACATTCTTAAGTGTTGAATAGAGCTTTGCAAGTCCCGAGGAACATGCGCGGATCATGTATCAACTCCCAAGGAAATCTGCGCGGATTGGCCAGAAGAGAAGGCTTGCTGTAAAACGATCCGCTCGTCCTGGCATCGGGATGCGTGGATCCTAGGTCTAGGATGCGCGGATTGAGTTTGGTGGCGCGGATTGTCTCACAGGGTTTTTTGAAATGGCAAAGCAGTTTTGAGACGCGCGGATTGAGTCTGGGACGTGCGGATTGGCGGCCAGCTTGTCTATTTAAGCTCGGATTGTAAAACGGACGTCATTTCCTCATCCGAACTCCTATTGGAGTGATTCAAAAGTCTAGACCACTTGATTTTTCGACGCCGTTTCATCTAGCATATTTTTATAGCCAAACAAGCCACTCTTGGTTTGGTTCCGACCAATTTCTTCGTGTAATGGCTTCCTTCTCGTCATCCTTGCTTTTAAGCCTATGATCCTTCTATATACTCTTTATTCCTACATCCTTGGTCATCATTCTTGTCTCCTTTTCATACTAGTCCATCCAAGATCGTCAACAAGCTTCCGAATATGCGCAAGAGACGGGAATTCCGCCTCATTATCTTCTTCCTTACAAGACATATACAATGCAATAGGAAAGCAAAATAGGAAGGAATTGACGGATAAAATGGTCATGAAATGCTATATTAGTATGCAAAATGGGTTCAATTAGGGGACTAAATGTGCGCAATTAAGAGTCACATCACATTGTATGAGTTGTAAGTTAGGTTTGTGTTGACTTGCTCCTCAAACTCTCCATACCCATTGCCATACTCAAAAGACCCACTACATACTCCATGTGCCAAGCCTTGAGCCATCATCATAACTAAGACAAGGAAACAACTACAAACATGGAAACTTCACGAAAATGGTAAGAATGACCTTGAGGAACAAGTTCCTCAAGGTTAAAGCACAATTAAAATAGACAAACAAACAAGAACTTAATCACATAACACCGTCCCCGGCAACGGCGCCATTTTGATGGTGAGCGAGTCATTGTTCAGTCAATCAAACACATTTATATTCTCAACAAACAACTAGATAGTAGTTAAGTTGAGGTCAATCCACGGGACGGTGTGCTTTGGGTTCTAATTCTATCTATCACAATTTATGCTAGTGTGACAAGTATTGGGGTTTAAGGTTGATAGTTCTAAATTAATGAAAGCAATAAAAAGCAATGTAAGGTAAAACAAGCAACAAAGGAAAGGATGTAAGCAAATGGTAAAGGACACTAGGATGTCATGGGTCCATAGGGGAATCATGATGAGATTACATAAACAAGTTTCATAGATGGAAGCAATTTACTGTTGTAATGGAATTGAGTTAGTTATATCTTACAATTCCTAGGAAGTTTTGGGTCTCGGAGCCGAGTCGGTCAAGACTTTACAACACCTACAAGTCGAATTAATTCTTCCTATTCAACTATATGCATGGTCTAACAAGCCTTGAGTTGGTTTATGTCTTACAAGTCTTGTTGAAAGGATAAGAGAATGATGCTAGGTTGTCAATCAAGCATTTTATCAAGCATAACATGTGCATAAGTTAAAACTACAACAAGAAAGCATTCATATGAACTTATTAAGTAAAGATCTACGCCATGATTAACTCCCCTAATCCCCCACTAACCCTAGCTAAGGAAACTACTCACTCATTATCATGGAAAACATGTTAACAATAGTGTCAATCATCTTAACAAGTATAAACATGATGGAAGAGTAAAGCAATAATCAATAATTAAGTAAAGAGTAAAGAAATTATACCAATCTTAAGATGAGAAAATGGAAAGGAAATAATAATAGAAGAGAACTTGATTGATTAATGAAGAGTTCAATTCTCCAATACAAACCCAAATTATCTTCAATTACCCAATTAGATCTAAGAATTCTTGAACAATAATTAAGGAAAGATTAAAGTGTAATTTGTGGAATGATTAAAGGCTAATATTTTCTAATATACTCCTAATCTAACCTAAGGGAACTTAATCTTTTAATTATTACAAATGAAGTATATATAGTGGTTACAACATTAGGTTAAGCAAGGGTAGATTAGGAAATAACATGATTATGTCTCGAAAAATCCTTTGCACGTCTCAAAAGGATCCGTGGGAGGCAGTCTTGGCATCAACTCGAGCGAGTTGAGCTCGACTCGAGCGGGTTGAAGGCCAACTCGAACGGGTTACCTACAACTCGAGCGGGTTGAGGAGCAGCTTTTTTCCCTTTGCTTCTTTGCTTATGATGCTTCCATATAATCCTTATTCCTGTAATACCCCGTAATTTAATAATAATTAATGAGAATAGTTTATGTAATTTAAATAATTAATTAATGAGATTTCTAATAGTAGTTGCGAGAAAGACGTTAATTAAATAATAAATAAATAAGCAAGTCGGGAATTGGGTTTAGCTAGTAATAATCCTTGGGCCGTGTGTTGTGAATAATGGGCTGATTATATTAGGCCTAGCAAGAGTAGTAGTCGGGATTTAAAGCGGAATTTAATAATATAATAATAATTGGTAATTCTTAATAATAATTAGAAAAGGCAAAAGTTTCCTAATTGGTCGCATATACTCCCTAAACCTAGTCTATAAATACTTAATAAATCTGAAAAGCAATTCATAAAAGAAGAGGAGACACGTAGAAGGAATTAAGACGGAATTTACATCGCTAATTAACTCGAGGTAAGACGGTCTTATGTATATACTTTGCCATATTATAACTCGTAAACTAGACGACCTTATGACGAACTAAGACCATAACCATGACCGAGGGATATCAGGGTGTGACCGGAACTATGTATGACCACTAGGGACCGCCGGGAAGGGGGTGTTTGAAGGGGTTGTTGTGGGGTGGTTGTGATGAACTGAAATTGGATTTTTGAACCCATATTGACTCGTTTTGACTTGGGTTCGGTTTGCAATGGCACCTGGGTGTAGGTCGAATATGGTGGGTGGATAAGGGTGGTCTTGGGTGGTGTTTTGCGCGGTGGCTGCCGGAAAACACGCGACAGGGCATGGTATTGCTAAACACGTTTGAACCGTTTTAGACACGATTGCTTTGACTTGTTGGACTCGAACTAGGATTGGCTGGGTTCATTGTCATTAGTCGGTCCTAGTGGTTGTGTTAGGGTGGTCGGAGGTGGTGGTTTGTGTGGATGGTTGATGGGTGTCGCGAAAACAGGGGCAGTTTGGTTGTTGTAGTCGTTGGTGGTGCCGTGAGGTCCTGGCCATGGGTGGTGGTGACCCAGGTTGGTTGAGCCGTACCTGGGCTTCTCCAGGAGGGACTCGTGGTGGTCACGAGCTGCCATGGTGGTGAGTTGTTTGCGTTGTTTGTCGGTGTCGGGTTTAAGGAGGGAGTATAGGGCGTGGTTGTGTGGGTTGTAGGGGGCGGTATGTTTGGTGTTTAGGGACTGGTTGTGTGCGTCATGATGCAAGCTAGAGGTGGCGGGCCTGGGTGTTGTTGTTGGTGGTTGGTAGTGTCGGGAAAACACGGGTGAAGGAAGGGTGTTGAACGTGGTTTTGAGGTGTGGTACGGGGTTGTGTTTGTGGGTGTGTACACGGGTTCTATTGTTGGTTGATTTCATTATTTAAGACGGGTTTTACGTAATAATTTATACGAGCACATAAATAACATAATTAATTTATAATTAATTAATTAATTAATAAGTAAAATACAAAATTAGTTTAATTGTTTATAATTTATATAAATAGAATTAGTAGTGATTGTGAATAATATATCTTATTAGGTGACGGAATTGTTGAGACGGTTTGAAGTGGAATATTTCTAAATATCTTATTGGATTGCTATTTGGGAGTATTTTGCCGAAAAGGTAGGATAACGATTCTACTGGACCCATTAATTGTGTATCTTCTCATTTAGTTGGATGTTGTGTTAATTGAATTGAACTGTTTGGATAATTGGATTATACATATCTTGTATATTGTGATTGGAAGAGGTTTTATTGGATGTTCTTGAGACGGTGTGGTAGGTAGCCATTATTGTTGCTACAGTTGGTTTGATAATGAGTTTGATATCAGGTTTAGCCTGGCTGAGGTAGACATCATGGTAAGGGCCTTCGGGTGATGTTATATAAACTTACTGGCTGAGGTAGACATCATGGTAAGAGCCTTCGGGTGATGTATTATAAACTTACTGGTAGACACCGTTTAATACCTTCGTGGTGGTGTATTGGGAGAAAAAGTTGATTTGGCGTTGGTGTTCGAATCTTTATACTATTTATATTATCTGTCTTGAGATTGTTATCCTACTCAACCTCGTGGTTGACAGTGTATTCGTGAACACCTGTGATGAACCATAATGGGGAGCAGTTGTGGTACTAAAGATTAGGCCGACTTGGGAGCATTGGGATGTGAGCTCGACTTGGACCGTAGTTGTTGGCTAGATCACTTAGTTGACTTATACAACTTTATTTTTTTTGTAATTTCCGCTGCGTAGTATATTGTAATGTTAAGGTTTAAATTTAACCGGTTGGCAATGTAATATAACCATTATTTCAGTTAAAGTTATTAAAGTACTTTGGTTTGTTTTAATTTGTATCATTTACCTCGGGCAACCGAGATGGTAACAGTCCTATTTATTGAGAATGTCTTGCTAAAGGCTCCTAAATAAATTGGGGTGTTACAAAGTGGTATCAGAGCAAAACGATGCTCAAGCCTAACCAATGAACCTAATAATGAATATAGGATGTGTCTAATAAAATGAACCCGGGTAGAAACTGTTACGTGCCCCTTTAGGCTTAGGATGAGAAGGTACCCTCACTCCGAACCCCGGCCCTTCCAGTTTTGAACCGGTTACCTCGAGAGATAACTAAGAGCGGGGAACACTAAAATAAATATTGAGTATCTCTTAGGATTCATTGTTGACTTGAAGGTGTATTGTTTTTATGGATAAATAATGATGTGATGTTGAATTTTTTTGATCATGAGCATGAAAGTAATTGTCGAATTGGTATTGATTATGTGGTTGGATGTTGTGTGATAGTAGTATCATGTCTAATGATATGCGGTTGTGTGAATCCCAAAGCCATGTTATTTAAAATATATTATGAAATGATTAAGCTTATGATATGAATGCTTTAGAGTATATACTAGTCGTGTGTGAAAGTTTATTGACCAAGTTGTGTTGATATAGAAGTAGGAGGGTGTTAATAAGGGCTTGTGACCTAGTAAAAAGGAACCTAGAGCTGAACTTTATTTCGTCAAATTTTACCCCTATTTTATTTAGTTTCCATTTCACCTCCGTTTATCATACAAGGTTGATATTTTTATGAGTAATAACCTAGTGAGTTAGCTTAGCAATGCCGTTGGTCTCATGTTTAAAAGTTTTATGGGTTGGGAGAAATAAATAATTTAGTGGACAGTGGCCTGAAAGTTCCTGTACAGTGAAGTTTTCGACAAACGAGTTTGTAAAATTTCTCATTTAATTTGTACTTAATATTTTTACCTAATTCTAACTCCACTATTTAAAGGACTCAAATATGTTTTCAAATTGATAAGCCACGTTGTAAGGTGAATTTTTGACAATTAATAGTGATTTTTACAAGTTGACCTAAAAGTTTTAGCTTTTGCTGATCGGTTTTATTTCGACCCACTGAATTGTAAAAATCTTTATAAATTTATTATTCGAGATTTAGACTTGATTCTTTTTCTCATGCTTTAAAAACTCTTTATATTTTCTGGAAAGTATAAAAACTCAATGTAAAATGTAACGGTTGTTTAATGGTGATCTTTGAAAGTTACAGCTTGACTTTGATTTCTGAAAACGCGAGTTTTACCAAAAGTTTAATATAAATGTTTTATCAGTTATTAACCTATGATAATGGGAGGTGAGAGTAATGATAGGAGGACCTATGCAGAGGGTAATAAAGGATAGAATTGATCAGACCTTATCTTTATAAGTATAGAATATTTAAAATGTTAAGCCATCTTTACTCCGGTAGAAACGTATGTTGTCTTGTTTTACTTTTATAGAACCATGCCTCCAAAGAGATCTACACCTACACCCTCTACCATGTCCCAAGAGGAGATTGACCGTTTGATATCTATGAATGAGGCTTTGACTGCGGCTCTGAAGGCTAAAGGGTCGATTCGGGATCCAAAGAAAGATGAGTGCTAATATTGCAAGACATAACCCGACGAAGTATGACGGATTAGGTGAACCATCTTTACTAGGAGATTGGCATAGGGAGTTCGATAACCTTTTTGAGTTGTTGGGTTGTCCTGCGGAACTACAAGTAGATCAAGCTGCTTACTATTTGAGGGGAAAAGCGGGTTTGTGGTGGAATCGTAGTAAGGAGGTCTTAAGGGAAGCTTGGAGGGAGAGTGATGAACCTTTTATTACTTGGAAAGGTTTTAAGGAGACCATGAGAGCTGTATTTGTGCCGGAACATATTAAGAGTAAGATGAGAGCTGAATTTGATTCTTTTAGGATGACTGATGAGATGGCAGTAGAGACTTATTATAACAGGTTTATGGAATTATCAGAATATGTAGCTGACTTGAATTTTAGTGATGAGATGTTGGCACTCGGATTTGAAAAGGGATTAACAACTACTATTAAGAAGAGACTTGCAGCTGGTCAGCCAAGTACCATGGATGATGTTTATCAACGAGCTGGGCACGCAGAGAGGATTGCCGATATGTTAAAGGAAGAGAAGAGGGAGAAGGAGGAAAAGAAGGGGAAGGGAGAGAAGAGGAAGGTAGAAATTACAACTGAGAGTGCAGGAGGCAGTAAGAAACAGAGTGTGGGTCAAACTCAATCATATTTTTCGAGTGAAGGGTTGTCTAGTGGAGCTAGTAATGTGAATTGTTTCAGGTGTGGGAAGCCGGGACATAGGAGGTTTGAGTGTAGAGTAAATTTGGAGAGTCAAGGGAGTGGTGTTGGAAATGGGAATCAGAATGGGGGTTACTATACTCCTATGTCAGGTTACGAGAGTAATCAGAAGACCGGGGGTCGGAGCAATCAGGTGAATTTTAATAATAGCTACAATCAGAGCTACAATAATAGGCAAGGCAAAGGAGTTGATCAGAGTAATGGTGGAAAGACATTTGGAACAGCTAGCACCGTACAAGGGAGTGGGGAGAAGAGTAACTAGGGTTTATTAGGAGGAGTGGAGTCTTATCATATATAAGTATTTAAGTTGTTAGTTGTTTTAATAAGGTAGTAATAGTTCCGAAACTTCGGGACGAAGTTTATTTTTAGGGGGGTAGAATGTGACACCTCATGTTTTAAGTTTATTTTGTGATACATTTTCATGTTTTGAATTAGTTTGTGATACATTTTGATAAGTATGATATGGTTTTATAATGATTAAGTAAGTTAATTATGTTGCAATGATCATAAGTTGGAATGAGGCTCAGTTGTGTGAATGTTTATAAATGTTGTTTTTAGTAGTTATGGGCGAACTTCGGGACGAAGTTCATTTTAAGTGGGGAAGATTGTAATACCCCGTAATTTAATAATAATTAATGAGAATAGTTTATGTAATTTAAATAATTAATTAATGAGATTTCTAATAGTAGTTGCGAGAAAGACGTTAATTAAATAATAAATAAATAAGCAAGTCGGGAATTGGGTTTAGCTAGTAATAAGCCTTGGGCCATGTGTTGTGAATAATGGGCAGATTATATTAGGCCTAGCAAGAGTAGTAGTCGGGATTTAAAGCGGAATTTAATAATATAATAATAATTGATAATTCTTAATAATAATTAGAAAAGGCAAAAGTTTCCTAATTGGTCGCATATACTCCCTAAACCTAGTCTATAAATAATTAATAAATCTGAAAAGCAATTCATAAAAGAAGAGGAGACACGTAGAAGGAATTAAGACGGAATTTACATCGCTAATTAACTCGAGGTAAGACGGTCTTATGTATATACTTTGCCATATTATAACTCGTAAACTAGACGACCATATGACGAACTAAGACCATAACCATGACCGAGGGATATCAGGGTGTGACCGGAACTATGAATGACCACTAGGGACCGCCGGGAAGGGGGTGTTTGAAGGGGTTGTTGTGGGGTGGTTGTGATGAACTGAAATTGGATTTTTGAACCCATATTGACTCGTTTTGACTTGGGTTCGGTTTGCGTTGGCACCTGGGTGTGGGTTGAATATGGTGGGTGGATAAGGGTGGTCTTGGGTGGTGTTTTGCGCGGTGGCTGCCGGAAAACACGCGACAGGGCATGGTATTGCTAAACACGTTTGAACCGTTTTAGACACGATTGCTTTGACTTGTTGGACTCGAACGAGGATTGGCTGGGTTCATTGTCATTAGTCGGTCCTAGTGGTTGTGTTAAGGTGGTCGGAGGTGGTGGTTTGTGTGGATGGTTGATGGGTGTCGCGAAAACAGGGGCAGTTTGGTTGTTGTAGTCGTTGGTGGTGCCGTGAGTTGCTGGCCATGGGTGGTGGTGACCCAGGTTGGTTGAGCCGTACCTGGGCTTCTCCAGGAGGGACTCGTGGTGGTCACGAGCTGCCATGGTGGTGAGTTGTTTTCGTTGTTTGTCGGTGTCGGGTTTAAGGAGGGAGTATAGGGCGTGGTTGTGTGGGTTGTAGGGGGCGGTATGTTTGGTGTTTAGGGACTGGTTGTGTGCGTCATGATGCAAGCTAGAGGTGGCGGGCCTGGGTGTTGTTGTTGGTGGTTGGTAGTGTCGGGTAAACACGGGTGAAGGAAGGGTGTTGAACGTGGTTTTGAGGTGTGGTACGGGGTTGTGTTTGTGGGTGTGTACACGGGTTCTATTGTTGGTTGGTTTCATTATTTAAGACGGGTTTTACGTAATAATTTATACGAGCACATAAATAACATAATTAATTTATAATTAATTAATTAATTAATAAGTAAAATACAAAATTAGTTTAATTGTTTATAATTTATATAATTAGAATTAGTAGTGATTGTGAATAATGATATCTTATTAGGTGACGGAATTGTTGAGACGGTTTGAAGTGGAATATTTCTAAATATCTTATTGGATTGCTATTTGGGAGTATTTTGCCGAAAAGGTAGGATAACGATTCTACTGGACCCATTAATTGTGTATCTTCTCATTTAATTGGATGTTGTGTTAATTGAATTGAACTGTTTGGATAATTGGATTATATATATCTTGTATATTGTGATTGGAAGGGGTTTTATTGGATGTTCTTGAGACGGTGTGGTAGGTAGCCATTATTGTTGCTACAGTTGGTTTGATAATGAGTTTGATATCAGGTTTAGCCTGGCTGAGGTAGACATCATGGTAAGGGCCTTCGGGTGATGTTATATAAACTTACTGGCTGAGGTAGACATCATGGTAAGAGCCTTCGGGTGATGTATTATAAACTTACTGGCAGACACCGTTTAATACCTTCGTGGTGGTGTATTGGGAGAAAAAGTTGATTTGGCGTTGGTGTTTGAATCTTTATACTATTTATATTATCTGTCTTGAGATTGTTATCCTACTCAACCTCGTGGTTGACAGTGTATTCGTGAACACCTGTGATGAACCATAATGGGGAGCAGATTTGACAGGTACTAAAGATTAGCTGACTTGGGAGCATTGGGATGTGAGCTCGACTTGGAACGTAGTTGTTGGCTAGATCACTTAGTTGACTTATACAACTTTATTTTTTTTGTAATTTCCGCTGCGTAGTATATTGTAATGTTAAGGTTTAAATTTAACCGGTTGGCAATGTAATATAACCATTATTTCAATTAAAGTTATTAAAGTACTTTGGTTTGTTTTAATTTGTATCATTTACCTCGGGCTACCGAGATGGTAACAGTCCTATTTATTGAGAATGTCTTGCTAAAGGATCCTAAATAAATGGGGGTGTTACAATTCCTATCATTCTTGGTCATCATTCTTGCCTCCTCTTAATACTAGTTCATCCAAGATCATCAAAAAGCGTCCGAATATGTGCAAGAGATGGGAATCCCGCCTCATTATCTTCTTTCCTACAAGATATATGAAATGCACTAGGAAATCAAATAGGAAGCAATTGACGGATAAAATGTCTATAGAATGCTATATTAGTATGCAAAAATAGGTTGATTAGGGGACTAAGTGTACGTAATCATGAGCCACATCACCCCTCTATGAGAAAGCCCATATTTAATAGACTCAATCGTCGGGCAAGGAGCATACAGGCTAGAAACCTTAGAGGGACAAATGATCCCAAGGTCCTGGAATTTAACTCATTTGAAACTATTTCATATATAAATACTCAGAATAAACGAAGTTATACCCTATCTTGACAAGGTAAAAATTCAATTCTACTTATACTAATTTAATATATTTAAATCCTGCATGTTCTGCCTGTCAAAAGTGTTTGCCTCATGTGTCCAAACTGCAAAATTTATGTGTATCCCGCATGCAAAATTTATATGTGTTACCCTGCTCAGATATGTCCTAATATAATATTTGAATCCTGAAAAATTATGCATGATTTATTATTTTGTTTTTGCAAAAAATTATCATTTCATTCGTTTAAGAAAGAAATTACAAGTGGTTTTTTTGCAAAGACTATCCACTAGAGATTTGGGGACCATAGACTATGTACAATACAATGGTAATGCTTATGATTATACCACATAAGCATTCTAGTAGAAATAAGAAATTTAATTCTACAAACCACCTTAGCAACAACAGTCTTCCTTCCCTGAAACAGACGAGAATTTCTTTCAATCCAAATCTGATGCACAACAGCTGCTAAAGATGTACCAAACCATGCCACCTTCCAATCATGTTTGCTTCCTGAGCCTGCCAGTTTCAGCTCCTCTAGCAAACTTGCACCAGCTCGGAGGAGACTCATCCAATTGAGTATCTGTTCCCAGACTGCACTAGAGAAAGGACAAGTGAAGAACAAATTATTGTGGTCCTCTAAAGCTGCCTCACACAGTGAACATCTATTTACCACATGAAACCCTCGGTGCTGTAAATTATCCACAGTTGCCAGCTGCTTCTGAACAGCAAGAGAACAAACAATTCTGTGACTAGGGACAATTCGAGGATGAACTAAACCTTTAGTTCAACAGCCAGCCAGAATAGCACCTCTGAGATAACCATAGGCTGCTTTAACACTGAACTTACCATTAGAATACATACTATTTAGCAGAACCTTAGCATTAGGGATATTGCCAGCAAGAACAATTAGCCTATCTCTTACATTCAGACTACCCTTGAGACTAGAAGATAAGCTATCATGGGACTACACTGACCAAACATTCTGATGCTGCAAGACATAAGAGTGATGCCAGGTTTCCCAACTCCCCACATTAGCATAAGATAAGAGATGAATCCATCTACACAGCAGAGCAGCATTCCAATTAGAAAGATCCTTAATGTTGTAACCTCCTGCATCCCAAGGCAAGCAGATATCTTGCCATTTCTTAAACACCATTCTCTTTCCTTCAAAAGGAATGCCCCAGAAAAAATCTTTACAAAGTTTTTTTATATTTTTGAGAACCTCTTGAGGCAAGAGAATACAAGAGCGCCAAAAGGTTCCAAGACCAAGAACCACAGATGTAAGCAATTGAACCCTCTCAGCATAGGTAAGGAGGTGAGTGGACCAGTGCTGAATGACATGCTTAATCTTCAGAAGTAGAGAATCAAACATGGTCACAGAAAGCGTGGAAGGAGATAAAGGGACTCCTAGGTATCTGAAGGGAAACTGGCCATCAGAAAACCCAAGCATGATTTATTATTACATGAATAAATCTTCAGGATTGAGGGCTACCCTATTATATCCCATTACTTTGCTTTTTAGTTTTCAGTACTCTTTATTTTTGTTGCACACTGTCGTGCCCAAACGAATGTTGGTAACCCACACCAGATACGGAAAATACGGGATCAATCAGGCATGAAATAATTGTCTGGCCCAGCTATTTGTTGCATACCTCTACAACAGCTGGACGCAGCACTGTGACGGATAAGAAGGTGAAAGATCCTGACGACACGTCCAAATGTCCTCCAGACAGGTCGAATACCAAGCCCTCCATCCAGGTAGGGGACATAAGCCCTCCAGTCAAGCGAGATCCCACCCACTTCAATCATGACAGGAAGAAAAACTGCACATGATTGAAGATTATACATCGAATTAAGACATATGATAGGTTAACAGGTTGAAGAATTATATGACATGTTAACAGGTTGAAAAATATTTCTAATAGGTTAACAGGTTGATGAAAAACTAGTTTAGATCCCGCGCAATAAATGCGCGGTATTTATAGATTTTTGTATTACTTAAATTAACACCTCATTAATTTTTCAAGAAAACTTAGTCAAATTGAATTGTAAAATAATAGTGGTATCTCATTAATTGCTCATTTTTCTCGATATTGTATTTTTTTTTCGAGAAAAGAAATTAAATCTAAAAATTAATTCAAGAGAATTAAGTAATTTGCCGAAATGTATTTTTTTTAAAAAGGTATTTTTTATAGCACAATGTTAATGATTCCAATTTATAAATTCTCTCAATTTTTTTGGTTATGAAAGAAATCAAAATGATTTATAGTTTTGTTTATACATAGTATGAATAATGTAAGTTAAGTCATTCTCAAATAAAAATATCAATAAAAGATTTAATAGTTTATAGTTTTATATTATTTATATTTTAATTAAAATATTATAGTTTAGTGTTTAGTGAAAATTATATAATTTGATGGAAAAAAGTAATTTTAATGAAAAGAATTATATATTGAAATACATTATAATTATTAATTTCCATATTTAGTGAATAGAATTAAATTATCAATAGTTTTCATATTTAAAAAGATGCCTTTTAGAGGGAAAATTTGTGAGTTTACCTATTCTTTTAGTAGATAGGGGATTTATCAGGTTAACAGGCTAAGAACCAGCAACGTCAGAAAACAACAATCCAAAAATATATAAGAGCAAGCCAGAAAAGCAAACTTGCTATCATTAATAAGCCTTCACCCCTGGGGCAAAGGCAGCAAAATGTTTAACTTGTCAGGGAGGATCTCCCTGACAAGGGGAATCAGAACACCAAATTGTTTGTCGAGGGACATCCCCCCTTGATGGGCCAAAAACCAAAAAAATATCACTACAACAAATCATCACTTGCGCCACGTGAATTTGTAATTAGTGGCAAAAATTTACTTGGCCACGGGAAAAACATTTAAGATAAAACTACTGGAAATGTTATGCCACGGGAAAAAAACAACTGTGGCTAATATTCACTTGCGCCACGCATTATGGCCACGTCCGTGGCAAATTGTGTTTTTGGCCACGAATTAAGCCACGCCCGTGGCAAAAAACATATTTAGCCACGAGTAAGACTTGCCATGGCAAAAAATTATCTTAGCCATGAAAGAGGCCGACCGTGGCCAAAACAAAATGTCTTAGCCCCGAATATACCACGTTGTAGCAAATAATCGTCTTCCATTAAGAGAGAAATTCGTGACATATACATATAGAGTTTTAGTTTTAGCACTTCCAACGTCGATTTTTTATATGAATTAGTGAACAAGTATGACCCGACCCGAACATACTTTAGGTGACACGACAAAAAGTTACTTATTCTCCAAAAAATATAAAATTATCTTAAAAATTATTAATAAGTACGATATAATTATTAATGAAACGCGCTTTCTTATTTCAGATGGGCTATTTCTCATCTGAAATAAGATGGACCAAATGTAGTCATTTTACTAAAAGATGTTATTATTTTCTGATAAAATGTTACCATTATTTTCAGGGTAAAAAGTGACAACTTTTGTTATAACATTTTGTCATTAAATGGCTACATTCTATTAAAAAGTGGTGACATTTCGTCCAACTTATTTCAAACCGTCTGAAACAAGACTTATTGTTAATGAAATATCAAATTCATCACAAACGTAAGTCAATATCATGTAAAAAAAACATGAAACATAAAATGAAAACTTAGAGTCCTTTTTTTTAAAAAAAAAAAAATAGTTTACCAAACTCCTGAACATGGTGTTCGTGCCCTCATGTCCAAATTGAGCACTAACAATGTTCGTTGGTGCAGGACCGAACTGAAAATGACCAAACTCTTTAGACCGAAGACCAAGTAAGGGTTGAATGGCAGGCCGAGAATCGGACAATATTAATATTAGTCCAGTTCGGTCTAGACCAAAAAACGCGTGGAGCGGTGTAATACCCGACCTTTGTGGGACCCATACTTAGACCTCGGGACCCGTGAGAGGAGGTTTAGACCGATAAGAGAGCACTCAGAATGGAAAGATAGCCTTACACTAGACCCAAGCCTACAACGTTTAGTGTTGCAGTGGATCGAGTGGATCTACTCGGTCGAGTGAACGGTACACTCGACCGAGTGAGTCCACTCGACCGAGTGAGTCCACTCTACCGAGTGGAGTGCAACTCGGCCGAGTGAGTCCACTCGGCCGAGTGGACTCGGCACACGGTCGAGTGCCACTGTTTTCAGAACACGAGATTTAACTCCTTTCTTCCCTTAACCCTAAATCATTTCCACCTTCTTCCTTATCTCTCAAAACTCCCTCCCCTCTCTCTAAAACCCTCACAAGCACCTTCTACATGGGATTAAAGCTGGGATTAGAGGATCTACCACCTTCCTCTTCATCTCCTTTACTTAGTAGGTAAAGATCTCTCCCTTTCTAGTCTTTAAACCCTGGCTTTTGGGGGAATTCATCATAGGTAATTAATTAGCAATTAATAAGTGTATTTGAGGTAATCAAGGGGTAATAATAAGGGGCTTTGTAATATATATTAGTATAGGATGTAATTGGATAGTTATTATGTAATTTATGTAGGATGAGACGGTTTTGTGAGATGGATGCTTGGTAATTTCGAGTAGCTTGAGGAGATTGCAAAAAGGTATGTTAATCCTACTCGCTTTCAGTGATGTAAAGTCATTTATGTTGATGTTGTAGTTAGACTTGCATAATTAGGGCATTTGCATTATAACATGCTTAGTGGTAATCATATCATTAAAAGGAAGATTATGTTATGTTGGTTGTGGTTCATGCGTTGGTTAATATCACATATGTAGGAAGAATTATTGTTGTTTTTGTTGTTGTCGTATTGTTGTTGTTGTTGTTGTTTTGGAGACGTAAGATGGTTGGAAGACCGTCTTACTGATATGACTCTTAATTGCGCACATTTAGTCCCCTTATTATACCTATTTTGCATGTAATATAGCATTTCATGACCATTTTATCCGTCAAATTCCTTCCTATTTCGCTTTCCTATCGCATTGTGTATGTTTTGTAGGAAAGGAGGTAATGAGGCGGGATTCCCATCTCTTGTGCATATTCGGGAGCTTGTTGACGATCTTGGATGGACTAGTATTAAGAGGAGGCAAGAACGACAACCGACAAAATAAGAATAAAGAGTATACGTAGATCATGGGTTTCTAAAGCAAGAGGTGGAAAACTGTATGAAGATCCGAGCGGCCCGAGTACAAGACGGGCGGATCCAACACCTATGATCCGAGCGTTTTCCCTGCAAGACGGGCGGATCCAGCACTTTTGATCCGAGCGTCTTCCCTGCAAGACGGGCGGATTCTTTCACAGGCTGACCATGCTTCAAACTGATCCGAGCAGATCGTGGTAGGACTAGCAACGTGATTTGCGCATTTCCTTCGAGACTTGCATTTCCCTACTCAAAAACTTAGAAATGCTATTTACTAATCTACCCTTACTTAACCTAATGATGTACCAATATATATATTCAATTTGTAATAATCAAGAGGATAAATTCCGATAGTAGGAAGTTCTCTTAAATTAGGAAAACCTTTCTTATATTAGATTAGAAGTAGATTAGAATAGATTAATCTCAATCATTCCACAAAATTACACATTAATCTTTCCTTAATTGTTGTTCAAGTTTATTAATGGGTAATTTGAAGATTATTGGGTTATTATTGGAGAATTGACAACTCTTCATCAATCAATCAAGTTTTCTTCTATTATTCTTTGCTTTATTATTTGGATCATCTCAAGTAGGTATAATCTCTTTTACTCTTGTTTAATTATTGTTGATCACATCATTTATTCATCATGTCTTACTTGTTGTGATGATTGACACCATTAATGACATGTTTCCCATGATAATGAGTGAATAGTCTTTTAGCTAGGATTAATGGGGAATTAGGGGAGAGAAACATGAGGATTGATCTATGCTTAATCTAATATGTTTTCATAATTAAATTGCTTGCTTGTTGTGATTTCAACTTATGCACATGTTATGTTCGATGAAATGCGAGCCTATGAATCCTTACATTTTTTACCCATCACCTATCTTTTCAATGAGGCTTGTAAGCTTATACACCAACTCGAGTCTCATTAGACCATGCATATAGTTAAATAGGAAGGACTAAGTCGACTTGTAGGTGTTGTACAATCTAATCGATTCGGCTCCGGGACCCAAACCCTCTTAGGGATTGTAAGCTTATACACCAACTCGATCCCATTACAACAATAAGTGCTTGCTATATAATTGAGAACATGTTTGTATAATTTACTCCCCATGAATCCCCTATGAACCCATGATATCCTAGCACTTTTAGTCATTTGTTTAAATCCTTCCTTTTATTGCTTGTTTTACTTTATTGCTTGCATTAGTCTAGAACACAACTACAAACCCAAATAAATTATGACACTAGTATAAATTGACATAGATAGACTTAGAACCCAAAGCACACCGTCCCATGGATCGACCTCGACTTAACCACTAACTAGTTATTTGTTGAGAAATATAAATGTGTTTGATGGAGTGAACAACGACTCGCTTCTACCATCACTTATGCTTGAGTTTCCTCTTGGAGCTTCCCACTCCAAGAGGGATGTGCACATTAATGACTTGAGTTGGAGGGACTCGTGTGGTTGAGACACGACGTCTGGTAGGGGATCCGGTTGCCTTCCGGACCTGGTACGTCTGGGCGTGTCCTGGTACCTGTTTGTGGTTATTGGTACGTCTGGGCGTGTCCGGTACCTGTGTGGTTGTCGGTATGCCTGGGCATGTCCCGGTACCGTGAAGGTGGTCTCGTTGTATTATGTCGTTCATTTTGGTAGTCGTTTTGCATGTTCGCACTTTAATTGTGGCATCTTTTATCTGTCCCTTGAAACTGATGTTTGTGTGTCTGTGTCTGTCACCTATCTCTTTTGGGGTGGCGTGTATTAATCCATACGATGTTCTTTGGTCATATGCAGAGCATATTATGTGCAGGTTTGTTTGTTGACGTGATCGGGATTCGGGCCGCGCTACGGACTTTGGAGTCTAGTACATAGTTACTAAGTAGATGGCATAGTCATAGACGAGTTGCATTTTATTTATTAGTTCATAATTGTAATAACTAAACTTGTGTTTATTTAATAAAGTCTCCTAATTGTAATTCTGATTCCATTACCTCGGAAAACCGAGACAGTAACGCCCTAATTACCTTGGCCAGGTAGTTTGGGGTGTTACAAAGTGGTATCAGAGCGACGATTTTGGAACCTAAACCAATGAACCCAAAATGAACCTAGGTGTGTCTAATAAAATGAACCCGTCTTGAGTACGATAGGAGATCGGTTTTGGATGAGTGGGCACCCTCATATCAAAACTAGTGCCTATTGTCTTGGTTGGTCACTACGTGGGTGGTTAAAAGTATGGGTGAACGCTATGTGGAAGTTGTATAGTTGTATGCTTGCATGAATTTATGATTTGGGTTAAGCTTTCGGATGATATAGTCCTTGCCATGATACATGAAAGTGTGGAAGTTGAATTCTAGGCTGTTAAGAGCACTATGCTTAGAAATAGTAGTATATGTTGGTATACGAATACTGACCTTGCTTTTGAATTTTACACCGTGTGCTAAATGAATGCATGTTAGGGTATTTGTCGTGTATGATTGGTGAATTATGATGGTACAATAGCCATTAGTACTAGGATTTTATACAAAAGACGGTAAAATGGGATGACGTATAAGCTAACTCGGGTGAGTCACTGAAAGTCGGTGGACTCCCGAACCCCCTCTTGTGTTGCAAGGATTTTATCGTTCTTTCCGACTCAAATTTCGAGACTTAAGCAACCACTCTACCGAGTGCGAGTCCATAATCGACCGAGTGCGGGTGCACTCGACCGAGTAGGACTGATACTCGACCGAGTGGACCACTTTCCAGGAGGTGAAAACATTTTGTAAAGCAGGTCACTCGACCGAGTAAGCTCCCACTCGACCGAGTGAACTCGCCACTCGACCGAGTGGAACTGGCCTGGGAATTTCACGGGTCTAAATCCTTTTTTCCTCATTCCTTATCTCCTTCATATCTCATTTTCACCTTATTCCAACAACACCAAAATTCCTCTAAAAATAATTCTAAAACTCCATTGATGGTGATTTGCTACTTGGCTAAGTTTTCAACTCACGATTTCCGTCTCAAATCTCTCCTAACTAGCAATGTAAGTAGGCCATTCTTCTACTTACCCTTTCATCTTGAATTTGCTAGATCTACACTAGTGTGCTTGAGGTGTGTCTATTAAATTCATGCTTTTACTTAATTCATAGTGACAAATAGCTTTCTACATTATAGTTGTTGCTAAAAATCATGTTTTTTTGTCAATCCTACCACCTAAATTGAAGAACACGAAAATGGATACATGAGCTTGTATGTGGACTTTTGGCGCTTGTTGTTGAGTCTAATTGGACAACAAAAGCTTAACCTTTGTTGTTATGGATGGGTTTTGTTTAATATGTGAAAATTTCGCCTTAAAATTTCGTCTTAAATTTTCAAATTCTAGACAAGTCATGCCAAAATTTTGATTTTTCTTGAGTGAAAGTTGATTTAATTGTATATCTCTTGTAGCATATCAAGGAACACGAGGAGCACCCGTGGAAGAAACAACCGCCAACCCGAACCGGAGGCACCACCCGCCTTTACCCATCCGAGATACCCGGAGTTAGAATTCGAAAGTGAACCCCATAGGAATACCTTCTTAGCCCTCACTGAGCGACGTATGAACGCCACTAGGTGTGTGTCGGAGAGTGCCTTAGAAGCGTTAGGGATAGAGGTGCAAGTGCACGACATCTTTAGCGTACTTGGGATGGGGGGATTGTATAACTTAGCGGAAATAAGCTACCACATCCTTATCCTAGAATTTTTGAGCTCCTTCAAGTTAGGTTCTTTAACCCTCTTATTATACTCATATAATATAAATCTAAGTTACTTGTTAAATTAGATGATAAGAATCTAGTGCATGCAAAAAAAATAATAAGAAATAAAGAGAGAAAACAATGTTTTCCTTACATTGGAATAAATGGAAATATGGGCACAAGGAAGGACTCCTTCCAACCTTGTTCTTGAGCTATGAAAATAAGGATGATCCTCCAACCTCAAGTGTAGAAGTTGCTCATTTTGATTGCACCCAAGATTAGACCCAAATATTCCTAAATAATATTAACTAGATATTATTAGAAACTAAAAGCTTAATATTATTTTTATTACTACCTTAGTAATTAGAGAATAATATGGTTGTTGTGTGTTTTTAGAGAGATGTTTGCATACGATAAGAATGAGGTAAAATGAGCAACAAAAATTGTTCTTAAAAGCTCCCAAATCCGGCACCCTCTTAGCACAACTGGGCAATTATTTTTCCTTATTTTAATCCATGCAAAAATAGGTAATGAATACATTAGAGTAGGTATTTGTCATAAGCATGCAAGTAGTATGATGATTACATGCAAGTGGATGACTAAAGAAAAGACAAAAATAAAATGTTGTCCAACAACATAATATTTTCGGCCAACATGTGTATAAAATGGACCATTTTGATTTTATAATCTTTGTTACACAAATATAGGAATCATATACTTATTCATCTTATACAAATAAGTATTAGTTTGATCATATAACAATTATATAATATAAACTAATAATTAATATACACTTAGCTCTTAAGTGATAATTATGTCATTATATTAATATATAATGGGTCCTATAATATCCAGTTAAATTAATTTATAACTCTTTGTAAATATAATCAACAAATAACCTCTACCTCTAAAAATACAAAACCTCGATTAATTTAACGAATAAACATTTAATTATTAAATTAAATCTTATTCAATCATATTAGTAAAAGATATAAAATTTCATTAGTCAATCATCGTATAATTGAATAATAAACTTGTGTTGACTCGAGTTCTAAATTCGACTTCAACAAACTCACACAACTATATATATATATATATATATATATATATATATATATATATATATATATATATATATAGAATTAGGATCACATGAGTCCACCCTATCTTTTTGAGTCTCGTGAGTCCACTTATGTATCACACGCTCAACACAAAAATATCACGATTTTTTTATGAATAATTTTTTTTTTAAAGTCTAAACTGTGATATTGTTTAGTATAACCTGTGGTATTATATCTGAGTCTGTGAGTCCAGTAAAAGAGTATCACAAGTTATACAAAACAATATCATACCTTACAATAAACAATATAACTGGTTGTACTAAACAATATCACGGGTTATACTATACAATATCACACCACTGAACCTAACTCTGCATTTCATTCCGCCTTTCACCATCTTCATTCGGCTTTCAAGATCTGTCTAGTCCTTTTACTGACATGTATGTGCATGCGTACAAGCAAGAAACATAGTCATCTAGACCGAAAACCGGTCAAGAATTGGGCTAGACAGATCTTGAAAGACTTAAGTTACTTGCAATGTCATAACCCACCAATTATCCATAGAGATCTCAAGTGTGAAAACATTTTTGTGAATGGAAATTCGGGAAGGATTAAAATCGGGGATACAACAAGAATGGCTCGGTCAAATACAAATCAAGATCTGAGTTTTGGGGTTCTTCTGTTGGTTCCACATAGCCATCATAGAGCCTATGAATAATTTGCAAAACATGCGCAGCCTTTTCATCATCACCGTTACCAATATTCAGAAAACAAGACTCGATTAGTTCCATCTTGTAACGAGGATCCAAGAATGCGACAATTGCAGGTATTAGGTACATCTCATTCCAGTACTTATTCAATGTCTTAAGCATTCTCTCGGCCAAAGCCTAAAAAAATGCATCTGAACTGTTTGCCTCTTCTGTTAAATAAATCTGAATCTCTTGGAGATGAGGTAAGAACAGATTAGCCGTTGGGATCTTAGCTTTGAAAAATCCCTTCGTGATCTTGTAGATTTTATCCACCATTTTGCACACCCTCTTAACTTTTCCCCATTCCTCTTTTGATGGAGGATCTCCACAAAATACTAAATCTCCCTTCCATTGCAGAGCATCGCGAAGTTTAGCGCTTGTATTGTTATTGTTTGGTTCAAAAATTAACAAGTGATATTTTTGTGTACAGTGTGTGATACATATGTGGACTCATGGGACTCAAAAATATAGGTGGAATCACCGGATTTTGCCTATACATATATACATATATATATATATATATATATATATATATATATATATGTATGTATATATATATGTATATATATACATATATATATATATATATATATATATATGTATATATATATGTATATATGTATATATATATATATATATATATATATATATATATATATATATATATATATATATATATATGTGTGTGTATATATATATATATATATATATATATACATACATATATATATATATATACATATATATATATATCAAATATACATATATAAATATAAGGGACTGATCAACCTGTATCAAATATATTTGATCAGTTAATAATTTGGGTTCCATCCTATAGGTCTAACCTGAAGGGATCAACTGATTACCACCGTCAAATGACAGTAACGTCAAACTGTAGTCAGCCAATTGTTACCGATAAATGTTGATCAGTTGACTATATAATGTATCATCCCTTATGTATTCTTAATAAGAGATTTAAATATGTGATCGCACTATTGTTGAGGACACATACTCCAACAATCTCCCACTTGTCCGAGACAAGTGTGCGTCACCAATTCTCTTGTCCTATTACATCTCCCACTAAATGCAAGGTGTCTTGCAGGTTGTACTTGCACGTGATCATATCTAGAGTGGTTTCCTCGATCTGGAGAGTAACTTTTTGACCGGAATTATCTACCGTAGATACCTTTCGAGCGTGGCCACGCATTTTCAGTTCACTACTACTCGATTGGCCCTGAGATTTAGATAACCCTGACAAGGGGGTGGACAATTCCTATCACATTGTTCCCTTTGTTCAGCCACAGTTCATGATGACCCAAAAGATGCCCATTTGCACTCCATATTCGGAAGTCGTAGAGCAAAAATAAAAGCCCATCAGAAACTGTCCCGACTTGGGCGAACAATCTCTAGTCAAGAATCGACTCAAAAAGAATACTATAGTAGCTCTCGCCACGACCAAGATATATGAATTTCAAGAACTCTATAAGCAGTCACTGCCCGACAGAGTGTCCCATATAGTTTGCCTATGTGATCGACTAGTCATCTCTCATGACCCTATGACACTTGAACTTGCCATCAACAGACTCAGACTCTAGTCACTAGGAGACGTCACCTCATATAAGTGATTAGAGGCCAATACTAAGTTAATGTAGTTCACTTTAATAAGGTTCAACGTTGTCCTTACAACCTATTTGGATATAACAAAGTAATAAAAGATTTTAAAACAAAACTCAAACGATAAATGCGATAATCTTATATGAATTATCAATATAATATTATTACTTCATATCGCATAATCCAAGGTGAATAAAATCCATGAAACTACATGGTGGTTTCATCAAACCTGCAACAAAAACATGGTTGGAGAGTATACAATATAACCATCATTCCAACTTCATAAATTGCAATTTCCTTCTTTCGATGTATTTTCGAATGTCATGAAATTTCTAATCACTCATTTAGATTTGATGTTAGGTTTGAGCTACTTAACTTGAAAGATGCTCCCACTGTTATCATATTACTTGTCATAAGATCCATGGTGAAAGGATTTACTTTTAGTTCCTTTACAATCCATATTATCCTTACCACAAAGTACTCAGACTCTATTTGTAGAACTCACAATGACAAACTTTCCAAGGTTGTTCTAGCTATTTGCACCTCTAACAATTGACTACAAGATCAGCCTAAGAAACTCGAGCTTTTGTAACCCTTCACAAAAAACTCCATGTTTCTATTAATCATAAGTACGAATCCTTATTCCTTCTCAAGAACTCAAGGATGTATTCAGCGACAATCCATTGACCTTCACATGGATTGACTTGTCTTGCTTAAAGCAAACAATTTATCAGTGTTTGCGCATATCTTAGCACATTAGGTCGATCCAATGGCAGAAACATTGGGAATCTATTTCATGTGTTCAACAGTTTCAGGTTCAGTGGGTAACTGTGACTGGTTCAAAGTAATCTCACAACCCATTGGAATAAAATCCCTCTTGGATTTATCCATGCTGAAATGATGAAGAATCTTATCAACATAAGACTATTGACTTAATGCCAATATCCTTTTAGGTCTATTTCTATAGATCCGGATATTAAATATGCGATGTGCCTCGCCTAAATCTTTCATCTAAAAATGATTTCCCTACCACGCCTTTACGGAGGTAAGCATCAGTACATCATTCCCATTGAGTAATATATGAAGACAATTTTTCTGCCACTAAAATCCATGTATAAACATAGTTCTTCGACAATTCGAGTGAAACCATTCTCTATTATCACATGATTTGAAAATAAGCTCCCACTAAACTTCATGTATAATTATGGTTCTTTGACAATTCAAATGCAACCATTCTCTATTATCACATGACTGGGAAAAATGATTTTTATAATCTCTTAATGCTTGCTTAAAACCACATATGGATCCCTTAAGCTTACAAAGCATGTTAGGACTCTCAGACTTAAACTTAAGATCAGTGTCACATACACATCCTCTTCTAAAATCCTATTTAGAAAAGTGGTTTAATATCACCTGCCATGTTTCATGAAATGTGGCAATAACTAACATGATTTGATTGGGTTAACATCACCATGTTCATCTACGCTATTCTATACTTGAAGGCTTTACTTCAAAGAGACCAATATCTTAAGTAATTATTTTTAGCTTTGTGTATAGAATCTATCACGGATTATAAAACCAAGACTTCTTTACAACAATTCCAATTTGGATCACTAGCAACAACCACTAGATAGATCATAGTTCTATTACATTCTAAAAGCAACTATATTTATAACACATGGATGACTTTTAGAACATATGCTCGTGTCATTATTCTACAAAATAAGTTTGTAGCGATTTTCTCCCATTCTATCTTTTTAGAAATACACTTACTTTCCAAAAAGATAGCTTCATGAGCTATAAACAATTTTGTTCTTATGAATGCGAATGAGCATTGGGCACATGTTATCTTTGAGTGATCTATTAAGATATGTTATGATTTTAGAGACTAATCCCTTCCATATCTTGTATGTAGTCTCGTTTATGATTTATATTGCGCGTTTTCGCTTTAAACAACTCATGCTCGCATTGGATTTCAAATCCCCAAATATGAGTTCAATAACTCATTTTTAACTCTCAATCGATCGATCTTATATTACATAAGAAATGACATGGTGCCATAAATCTTTTAAGTGGGAATCAAATTCATAACTTAGGTCTTTACCATTTCGAACAAATCATCATCTTTCAATGTGATCGATTGAGTTGAGTCGATTCATTTTATGTTATAGATATTAATAGAGAAAGAGGAAAGATATCTTAGAACTTAAAATGCCATAAACGGAAATGACTTGGGTTGAAAGCCAAGTCATTTAAAACAAAATACAATATTTGTTCGGAGATGCAAAATAAAATAAATTTCCACGTCTAACATGGAAACAAAATAAGTTCTCTAGATAATGTCATAACATAACTACTATTATGAAGACATATTCAAAATAAAACGCCAAGCCAAGTCCATAGGTCTTCATCTATGCGGTGGCTACTTTTAGCTTCCCTTGGAGATCCTTCTCATGCTTGCTTAGCTTTTTCAGTCTTCTCATGCCCTAAATTCAATAAGAAAGGTGAGAATCACAACTAGTATCTCAATACAAAGTTGAGTTGGAAAATTAATATCAATAACATAAACTTTTGGAAGAAATATTACCTATTGGAGTTACACGTCCAGGCTTGATGTCTCCCAAGTATTTGGGGCAATTGCGCTTCCAATGGCCCATGCCATTACAATAATGGCACTTATCATCGGATGTTGCTCCCTTTTTGGGTTTGGGAGAGCTATTCTCAATAGATTTCCCCTTACCCTTGTCGGGAGTGGGCTTCTTACTCTTGTTAACATTTTTCTTAAACTTTCCCTTACTCTTTGCATTTATGTCGGGCACATCCTTGCTAGTGCTTGCATTAAGCCCCATATCTCTTTCGGCTTGTACAAGCATTTTCTGCAACTCATGGAGATCGGTTTTCAAGTTTTGCAGGTTATAATTTACCCTATACTGAACATAGCCCTTGATTCAGCTTAAGTAATGGAGCACTCGGTCAATCACGAGTTGCTCGGGGATCTCAACCCCTTGAAACTTGAGGGTCTCAACATGCTCAATCATTTTGAGCACATGAGGGATCACTTTTTGTCTTTCTTTGATATTGAGGTCAAAGAATTGTGAAGCCGCTTCATATTGAAAAATCCCAGGATCTTGTGAAAACATGGTCACAAGTCTAGTGTAGATTTCACAGGCGAAGCTCATCTTTATGGCACTCCTTTGAAGATCGGGCTCCATGGAGAGAATCAAGACATTCTTGACCGCGGCGGATTATTTTTGTAAGTCTCATAGGCCTCCCTAGCCGCGGTTGACGACCTAGCACTAGGAGTAGCGGGAGGAGCCGCGGTAAGGTATTGAAGCTTGTCATCACCTTCCACGGCTAAGCGAAGTTGCGCATCCCAATCGTTTAAATTTGAACCATTATTTTCGAGTTTGCAACGATCCATAAAGGATCGAAGCCATGAAACGGTAGTGAGAGGTGGTTAGGATGAGCTAGAAGTTGCCATTATGATAAATCAAATTGACTACAAATATGAGATAAAGGAAAAATTAATATTTATCGTAAATAAGACTTGTAAACATATTAGTCAAGTTTAGCATTTATATAATGACCTCCACCCAATTATATAAACGATTCCAAGACCCAAATTCATATTAACTCGGTTGTGAGCCTACGGGTCCTCTACATTCTTACTAATACAATTTGGTGGGTTAGCTCATTTAACCGATTCTACACTTAGAACTCTCGGTCGATGAAATTACACTAAGTTCATCTTTAGCCCGGACCTATTGAGACAACAGTCCCTCTAATACTTCCGTTGAGATCAACCAAATTTCGAAATGTAATAACATTTTATTACCCCACTTACCCAACATAAAAAGAAAGCACCCCAGTATAGTAAAATACCGTATTGTACCCCTAATGAAATTGAGATTCATGGGTTCCTACTAATTGGTAAGGCTAAGTCTCAATCTTTAAAAATATAAGAGGTCTTGTCAATTTATTATCTATCTCTTTTAAGTAAACTAAATTAGTAATCTATCGATAATTATAATTGACAAGGTCGATGATTCGATATAAAAATGCATGAGATGTTATGGCGATTTGGCATGCATGCAAACATATAAAATAGAACATGTAAAGAAAAGCAATTTCCTAGTATGGTCTTCCTAACAATAGAAAAACTAATAATCTATTACAAATTCGGAAACCAACTCCTTTGATCCCTTGAACTTCATGTGGCTCGCCTCCCAAGGATACACCGTCTTGATCGGAGCGCCTTTCCGAATGGCACCGTCTTTATGAAACGTCGGGATTACAAAATAATAATAAAATACATAGTTATTACTATTATACATTTGTAATAAAAACTAAATCTATTAAATTACAAAATGGTGATGTGAGATCACATTAAAATTACACCCAAATCGATATTCGCTTACATTACGGGTAATACCGATTAAAAACTAAGGCCATACTAAGACAAATTACAACATTCAAAAAATTACATAAATTTAAACGACATTCATCCCTAAAATATGCAACAAAATATATGTATTCAAACATGCAAAATGAATGTGCCAAATCGCCTTACTAGATTATATCGTATATAGCTCGGTTTTTAGGGAAATACGTGTTATTTAACTTATTATAAATCACTAATGAATTCTTAAATCAAATTTAAGCCCAATTTAATTATCCTAATTGTTTTAGGACTCAAAAATTAGTCTTCACTAAAAATTTGACAATAATCCAACTTGGTTATACATTATAGCTCATATTTGACCCTTTTACCATAACTTTTATGAAATAAATCCAAAGTTAATTAAAATAATCTAAAAAATTTAAATTTAAATTTTGAACAATCTGGAATATTACCATGACCTTCATAATATCAAAAATATGGATTAAAAAATTTCGAATTAATTTAAAGAAAAATATAGTTGCGATTTATCGGTTTTTTCAAATAAAATATCCAAATCATACGAAAATTACTCTAATAAATTTTCCAACTTTGCATATGATATGTAGGACATAAATAAAACCTAAAATAATTTTCTCATGCCATAGAAATTAATTTATCTATTTTTTCTTATATAACCTCGATTTAATCCAATTTTAACCATTAAAATCATAAATCATGCAAAATTAATCAAATTAATCTCAAATTTTACATACAATAAGTAAAATATGCATGTGAGATCATATTAAAATTTTATAGTCAGATTCAAAGTTAACTATCTTTAGTTAATAAACCATCATTTTACTCATTAAAATGTTATTATTATACTAAAAATCATAAAAATGAACAATAATCTTCCATAAATCATCTAAAATGACCTAAAACGTTTAGGACTAGAATGAATACATGCATCAAAATTTCTTGTATATCTCATACTAACACAAATATTCCGGTTTTTATTTTAGTCATCTAATAACTCGTAAAATATAACAACCCGACCTACCACCGTCGTAACACAACCCAATAAGATGGGTGTGCACCTTTGGGCCCATATTTGTCCTCACTTAAGCCCAAAATCATAAGGCCTTGTTACTAAGTGGTGGGTGGAATCCTTTATAAACATATCACAACCTCCTCAATTCCCCGATGTGGAACAACCTTACTCTCAATAACTTGGGGTGTTACATAAAAAACCAATAAAACTATTTGCATACCACAATCAAGCTCTAATATCACTTGTTAGGCTCTTTAACCCTCGTATTAGACTCGTCTAATCTAAATCTAAGTTACTTGTTAAATTAGATGATAAGAATCTAGTGCATGCAAACAAAATAACAAGAAATAAAGAGAGAAAATAATATTTTTATTACATTGGAATAGATGGAAATATGGGCACAAGGAAGGACTCCTTCCAACCTTGTTCTTGAGCTATGAATATAAGGATGATCCTCCAACCTCAAGTGTAGAAGTTGCTACTTTTGATTGCACCCAAGATTAGACCCAAATATTCCTAAATAATATTAACTAGATATTATTAGAAATTAAACCCTTAATATTATTTTTATTACTACCTTAGTAATTAGAGGATAATATGGTTGTTGTGTGTTTTAGAGAGATGTTTGCATAAGATAAGAATAAGGAAAAATGAAAAACAAAAATTGCTCTTAAAAGCTCCCAAAACCGGCACCCCCTTAGCACAAGTGGGCAATTACTTTTCCTTATTTTAATCTATGCAAAAATAGGTAATGAGTATATTAGAGTAGGTCTTTGTCATAAGCATGCAAGTATTAGGATGATTACATGCAAGTGAATGACTAAAGAAAAGACAAAAATAAAATATTGTCCAACAACATAGTATATTCGGCCAACATGTGTATAAAATGGACCATTTTGATTTTGTAATGTTTGTTACACAAATATAACAATCATATACTTATTCATCTTATATAAATAACTATTAGTTTGATCATATAACAATTATATAATATAAACTAGTAATTAATACACACTTAACTCTTAAGTGATAATTATGTCATTATATTAATATATAATGGGTCCTCTAATGTTCAATTAAATTAATTTACAAATCTTTGTAAATATAATCAACAAATAACCTCTACCTCTAAAAATACAAAACATCGATTAATATAACAAATTAAAGTTTAGTTATTAAATTAAATCTTATTCAATCATATTAGAAAAAGATATAAAATTTCATTAGTCAGTCATCGCATAATTGAATAATAAACTTGTGTTGACTCGAGTTCTAAACTTGACTTCAACAAACTCACACTACTAAATATATATATATATATATATATATATATATATATATATATATATATATATATATATATATATATATATATATATATATAAATATATATATATATATAGAGCGGGATCCGTGAGGACGGCTAAATATTTGAGGATTGAGGATTGCAATACAATATCACGAAAAAATCAGATTTGTCCAAAAAAAAATTAAAAAAAAAAAATTTTTTTTTTTTTTTTTGACTATTTTTTTTCGTGTGATATTGTTTCGAACAACTTTGTGATATTGTATTGAATATCACGAAAAAATCGGACTTTGTCCAAAAAAATTTTTTTATAAAAAAAAAAAAATTTTGTTTTGCGCAGCTATTTTTTTCGTGTGATATTGTTTCGAACAACCTGTGATATTGTATTGAATATCACGAAAAAAATCAGACTTGTCCAAAAAAAAAAATTTTTTTATAAATTTGTTTTTTTTTTTTTTTTGCGCCTATTTTTTTTCGTGTGATATTGTTTCGAACAACCTGTGATATTGTATTGAATATCACGAAAAAAATCAGACTTGTCCAAAAAAAAAAAATTTATAAAAAAAAAAATTTTTTTTGTTTTTTTTTTGCGCAGCTTTTTTTTTCGTGTGATATTGTTTCGAACAACCTGTGATATTGTAACGAAATCCTCAATCCTCAAAAAGATAGTGTATCCTCACATGATCTCATTCCTATATATATATATGTATCCTCACATGATCCCATTCCTATATATATATATATATATATATATATATATAGGAATGAGATCATGTGAGGATACACTATCTTTTTGAGGATTGAGGATTTCGTTACAATATCACAGGTTGTTCAATACAATATCACAAGTTATTCAATACAATATCACACATAAAAAAACACCTGTGCAAAAAAAAATTTTTTTTTCAAAAAGAAAAAAATTTTCTTTGGCAAAGGTCAAATTTTCCGTGATATTGTATTGAAAAACATGTGATATTGTATTCACTAATCCCCAATCCTCAAATATTTAAGAGTTCTCACCGGATCCCGACTCTATATATATATATATATATAAGGGACTGATCAACCTGTATCAAATATATTTGATCAGTTAATAATTTGGGTTCCATCCTATAGGTGTGACCTCAAGGGATCATTTGATCACCACCGTCAAACGACAGTAACGTCAAACTCTAGTCAGTTAATCATTACCGATAAATGTTGATCAGTTGATTATATAATGTATCATCCCATATGTATTCTTAATATGAGATTTAAATATGTGATCGCACTATTGTTAAGGACACATACTCCAACACTTCCTCTACAATCCAAAAGACCACACCGTGAGCTTTCGACTCAAGAACACCTCATTTGACCTATCTTGTGATGTCTTTGCGGAGCGGCTAGGTGTAGGAAAAAGAGCCACCCATACTCTTGACAAGGTGAGGAAGGAAATGAAAGCCACAAAATACATTGACCTTTACACGGATAACCGCAATATCGACGTCAGTGCCATGAAAATAAATGATGTGGAACACCCCGTTTTGAAAGCTTTCCTTCGCCTTTTGACCAACCTCCTTTACGGGAGAAGGGATCATAGTAAACTCAATTCCTCGGAAGTGCTACTTCTAAGCTCCTACCTCAATCCATACTATGAGAGACGTTTTTACTTTAGCCCCATGTCTATGGTTTGCTTAGCGTTTGAAAGGATGACCAAGTCCGACAAGTGCTCCTTTGATTGTGGTGCCCTAGTGACTAGACTAGCCAAGAACCTCTTGGGTTATGAACCGGGGGAAATTGATAGGCCCATGAGTACGGAGGTACCATACTTCGACATTGCCTACATGAAAGGCATGTTTTGGATTGTGGATAGGAAAGACAAAAGGGGATACTCATGGAGGGTGAACACGGACTCATATATGAAAGTCCCCGCAAACGGGGGATTGCCCTAAACCTCTCACTTACCCGAACGAGCCCCACCTTGCCCTCCGGCCCGATCTTACCTCATTCCCGAAAGTCTTACTTACACTCTTCGTACTAGGACTTTTCCACATGCCCCATCATCCTCTTTTGTGTCCATGCCCCCGCCACCCTTTGATCGCCCTAGACACTCCACTTACGCTCCGTCCTCTTCCTTCATGCACGAGCCTTCACCGCACCATGACCCTCCTTGGCACTCCATGCACATGCCGTCCTTCACCGGAGGATATAACCAACCACCGCCGGCTTATGATTACCAATACCCCATGGCGGACCTTGTTGAGAGAGTGAACAACTCCTTGGTCCTAAGAGATATACACGAGTTTACCTATAACCAAGGGGTAAAGCCAACCGAACGTCCTAGTTTTTGATCCGGGGATGGGGACACTTCCGGCATATTCAAAGGCTATGGTATTCAACCTTCGGATTGGGGTCATAGAGTTCCTCACGGCGACAGACACTTGCTTGGTCCTTGGGCGGGACCGCACTACATCACCGGAAGTTTCTTTAATGATGCGCACAAAAGTGGAGGCTACCAAGAGAATGTGGGTGGTGGTTACCAAGGTAACATGGATAGCTCGTATTAAGAGGAGGTAGGAGGTGTCTCTCACGAGGGTGGAAACAATGTTTTCTATGGGAGCGGGAGTGGAGGCGGAGCATCTAGTTGGGCACCGAGACTTATGGAGTATCAAGGCCGCTATGTCAACGCAATTGTGGAAGACGCGACGATGGACACTTCGGGAGATACAAGGAGTGAAGAGCTTAGCACGAGGAGGGAGGAGTCACCAGTAAGCAACCAAGGAGCCCTGGTTTGGTGGGTGAAGAGGCTTGGCAAGAGGAGGAAGTCATCTTCTTAGTTTTATCCACTCATGTGGAAACTTGTGTGACCTTGTGTCGGTTGAGTCTCGAAAAATTTGCTTTTTTCGCAATGTAAACTCGGCCATAAGGCAAAAACCTACTGGATGTTGTGTGGTGGGATGATGTTATGATTACCATTGAGACTCTTTTGCAAGTATGATTGACCATTGGTATGTTTAGAGACCATGAATGATCGAATTTTAGGACTATCAGGTAACACTCGAGCAAGCCCCATCTTCACACGACCGAGTGGTGGTTCACTCGACCGAGTGTCCTCTATCACTCGATCAAGTGAGCTGAAATCAGACTCTGGGAACTTCCTCTAAGAACCTGCACTCGACCGAGTAACCCTCTCACTCGACCAAGTGCGACTCCCACTTGACCGAGTAAGTCTCCACTCGACTGAGTGGACTGTTCTGTTTCTATCTTGATTGTTTTGAACCGACATGGACCAAGTATTTTCATTTTGTGACCCTACCGACCACCCAATATTTGTATGAATGTAGAAATCATCAAAGAATAAACCGGAATGAGTTGTTTAGATTGTTATGTGCCGTTTTATATGTTGTAAACATGAAATATGTTTAACTGACAGATGAGACCTAACATATTTAGTAACGATAATAAGAATATGGTAATTGGTAAACATAAGCGAGAATTATATGAGTCTTACACGATCGAGTCTTGTAGCAACTAGACTAAGATGTCATGATACAAGGATGGATGAGAATACATGCGTAATCACGTGGTTTGTGCACCACATGAATTAATCGAGAATAAGGGATATAGAAGAAAGTGAGCCCTGCTAGGCGAGGTAGTTGACCGCGTTATGATTGTTACGTACAGAGTCATGAGTTATACACATATACCTAGAATCTCACACTATGCATGATACTACTGGACCTTAGCCATGAGAGTGGGAATTAATGTTGAGCTTGATTGTACTCGAACCCAGGAGCCTAGAACGAGTGAGTAAGAGAATCCTTCTTCCGAGAGATCGAGTGGCGAACTTCGGGACAAAGTTCGCTTTTAGAGGGAGTGAATGTAACATTTAGGAATAATAAAGGACATGAGAACACAAAAAATCACGTACGGTAAAACACTAGCGAGAGAGACGAGCGAATGTGTGGGGAAGAGTCGTGGGGGTGAGGTATGACACGAATGAGACGTAAGAAAGTGTTAAGGAAAAGTGAGGATGAGGCGAACTTTGAGGACGAAGTTTATTTTTAAGGAGGCAAGATTGTAATACCTGGCCTTTGTGAGACCCGTACTTAGACCTCGGGACACGTGAGAGGAGGTTTAGATCGATAAGAGAGCACTCGGAAAGGAAATATAACCTTACACTAGACCCACGCCTAGACCGATTAGTGCTGCAGCAGATCGAGTGGGTCTACTCGGTCGAGTGAACGGTACACTCGACCGAGTGAGTCCACTCGACCGAGTGGAGTGCTACTCGGCTAAGTGAGTCCTCTCGACCGAGTGGACTTGGCACTCGGTCGAGTGCCACTGTTTTCAGAAAACGGGATTTAATCCCTTTCTTCCCCTAACCTTATATCATGTCCACCTTCCTCGTTATCTCTCCAAACTCCCTCCCCTCTCTCTAAAACCCTCACAAACACCTTATACTTGGGATTCAAGCTGGGATTAGAGGATCTACCACCTTCCTCTTCATCTCCTTCACTTAGTAGGTAAAGATATCTCCCTTTCTAGTCTTTAAACCTTAGCTTTTGGGGGAATTCGTCATTGGTAATTAATTAGCAATTAATAAGTGTATTTAGGGTAATTAATTGGTAATAATATGGGGCTTTGTAATATATATTAGTATAGGATGTATTGTGATAGTTATTATATAATTTATGTAGGATGAGACGGTTTTGTGAGATGGATGCTTGGTAATTTCGAGTAGCTTAAGGAGATTGCAAAAAGGTAGGTTAATCCTACTCGGTTTCAGTAATGTAAAGTCATTTATGTTGATGTTATAGTTAGCCTTGCACAATTAGGGCATTTTCATTATAACATGCTTAGTGGTAATCATATCATTAAGAGGACGATTATGTTATATTGGTTGTGGTTCATGCCTTGGATAATATCACATATGTGGGCAGAAATATTATTGTTGTCATTGTCGTATTGTTGTTGTTGTTGTTGTTGTTGTTGTTGTTGTTGTTGTTGTTGTTGTTGTTGTTGTTGTTGTTGTTGTTGTTGTTGTTGTTGTTGTTGTTGTTGTTGTTGTTGTTGTTGTTGTTGTTGTTGTTTTTTTGGAGACGTAAGACGGTTGGGAGACCGTCTTATGCTTGAGTCGCCTCTTGGAGCTTCCCACTCCAAGAGGGATGTGCTCATTAATGACTTGATTCGGAGGGACTCGTGTGGTGGAGACACGACGTCTGGCAGGGGATCCGGTTGGCTTTCGGACTCGGTACGTCTGGGCGTGTCCCGGTACCTGTTTATGGTTATTGGTACGTCTGGGCGTGTCCTGGTACCTGTGTGGTTGTCAGTATGCCTGGGCGTGTTTCGGTACCGTGATGGTGGTCTCGTTGTATTATGTTGTTCATTTTGGTAGTCGTTTTGCATGTTCGCACTTTAATTGTGGCATCTTTTATTTGTCCATTGAAACTGACACTTATGTGTCTGTGTCTGTCACCTCTCTCTTTTGGGGTAGCCTGTGTTGATCCATATGATGTCCTTTGGTCATATGGAGAGCATATTATGTGCAAGTTTGTTTGTTGACGTGATCGGGATTCGGGCCGCGCTACGGACTTTGGAGTCGAGTACATAGTTATTAAGTAGATGGCATAGTCATAGACGAGTTGCATTTTATTTATTAGTTCATAATTGTAATAACTAAACTTGTGTTTATTTATCAAAGTCTCCTAATTGTAATTCCGATTCCATTATCCCGGGAAACCGAGACGGTAACGCCCTAATTACCTTGGCCGGGTAGTGTGGGGTGTTACAACCGGACCGAACCAAATGGACCTAATGTGGTTGCCATAGACATCATGTAGTTAGATTTAGCAAAAGGGACTCGACCCGAATAACCCAACTAGCACTAGTATAACAACCCGATCCGCCACTGTTGTAACACAACCCCAATAAGATGGGATGTGTACCTTAGGGCCATTATTTGTCCTCACTTAAGCCCAAAAGTACAAGGTCTTGTTACCAAGTGTTCGGTGAAATTCTTTATAAACATATCACAAGCTCCATATTTTCCGATGTGGGACAAATTTCCTCTCAATCTCTTGGGGTGTTACAACCTGAATTGAAGACTCGAATCCGTTCCGATACCCGAATTAACCCGAACTTATCCAACTCGGCGCAAATTTTTATTATTGGAAATTGATTGTTATTCCCAAATAACTTAAAAACCACTAACCAAGAAATGATCCAAACCCGAAATCACCTCACCCGACCTGAATTCTTGCAAACCGGAACAACCCTACCCCGAATTGACCCGACCCGGTTGACCTGTTTGCCCGGTCCAGGTGCAGTTTATATTATTAGAACATAAAAACTTCGTAACGATCAAAATAATCAACATTATTTTCTTACTTCGTAACGATCAAAATAATCAACATTATTTTCTTACTAGATTTGAGTACATAATTACATATCTTATCATAGGTGTAAAAAAAGTACGAAAAAGTAAATAATGTTACAAATTTAAAGATTCTTTTGTCATATAAGTTTTGTTCACGGTCCGTTTTGCGGTCCATTCTATTTGGACCAAGACCAAATCGAAGACCAAAGTAAAGTAAATTGATGGACCGTAAAGCTGACCAAAAAAACCCTACCGAGCGCAAAGTTATGAGATTCAACTACTGATATATTTTAATAACAATATTAAAAAAAAAAGACTAAAACAACGTTAATACGTTAATGCACTAATACCCATGCTCCAAAGAGTCCAAACTCCAAACCCACCAAACCAAAAAAACACAAACATTTACAAAGTTACCACTTACAATAAACTAATGAAACCAAAAGACTGAACGCATCCCCCAAACCAACCGAAGTCCCACGAAACCATTCAGTCGCTCGATCCCTCACTAGCTTGAACCACCCAGGAACCACCAGTGACTAGTACAACTTGTCGATCGCATCAATCATCTGGATTGCACGCGAACCATCGTGCACATCTTAATTCCAAAGGTAATTACAGGAGCCCTAATTTTCAATTTGAAATTAGTTTTTGTCTGTTTAATCGGATTACTATGAGTTAAACGGAATGCTAATCTGATTACTGTTTGTTAATCGAATTACTGTTATAAATATGAATTAATCTCGTGCTTGCTAATTATTTTGCACGATTTTTTCAATCTTCATACTACGTACTAAGAAATTTAGTTTGATGGGTGTGATTATCATTGTACTAAAAGGCTAATTATTAACAAGAGCCCTCCCACGATTACCGATGTTTGCTTGTGATGATCATTTTAGTTTGTTGATTATGATGTTTGTTTGTTGATTATCCTACTGCTATGTTTGTTGACTATTGATGTTAAATGTTTTACTACAACTTTTTACTCATGAGGCAAGTTTTATCATTTGGGTAAATTATCATTTAAGACGGTTATATCTGGCTTAAGCTAAAGACGGGTCAAATTTGCCCATGTGGGATGATACTTCACCCTTTTTAATTATGCTTTGATTAATTAATTCCTAAAACTTGGAAGTTCGTATGCTAACACATGTGAGTAATATTTTAGAACAATACAGGTTAAGTATTTTAGCACCACCAGAATTTAAACGGAGATTACGGGATTAGTTGAGTGAGAAATCTTATGTTTCTATTTTGTATGTGCCCGATATTAAAGGATCGAAGGAATGGAAGTGTGAGCTTACTAGAACTCCTTATGGCAAACACTTCATACATGAGGCTTTCACTAAATTTCTTTGTTTTTTTAGAAGTTTTCTGATTTAGTTTACGTGCGAAATTGAACGAATGATGTGTGTTGGCTATTAAATTTTTTAGCAGTTGAATGCTTACATGAGATTCTTGTACGAATAAATGTTTCCTGACAACCAGCTATTGGACTAAATGTGTCGTTAAGCTGATATGATTTTTTCCATGGGCACCTCTTTCTGGATAAAGAAACAAGAGGATTTGGAATATTGTAAGTTCGAAAACGTCGGATTATCTAAGATATGTTCCCCTATTTTGATATGGATTGCTTTAATGAATGTTATACTATAAACCATCTATGACTTCACATTGAGTATTGGCAATAGTTGTGCAAAATCTGCTTGTCCAAATTTATTTATTTTTTAAAGCTCCATGCTATTATATTATTGTCATTAATGTGTGACTTATTTGAGGTTTATGCCGAAATCAACTAAGGCACACTTTACTTTGTTTGATATCTAGATTCGTCAAAGGCTGTTTTTGACTTGTCTTGTCTTAAATGTATTGCTGCATACATTGATTTATTACCTTGTGATTTTTCTTAGTCAAAGCTATTACACCATATAAACTTGTCATCATCATCAACTATGCTCTTTAATTAGACTGTTTTTACTTTTGTCAAGGCTAGTCTCTCTGATATATAATGGCTAAAGAAGAAACCGAGTTAATTAGGGCCTTAATTTATGATTTAGCGATTATGATTGTTGTTATGGTTATGCAGCTTATACGAATTCCTTTTGAAATAAAAATACTCTCTTTACTTCTATAGTACTATACAAATTGATTTTCTAAACCATCCAAGTGTTCTTAGCTTCCTGCTGCTTATTTGACCCATCGAGAGCTTAGAATGGTCGGATTTTAACACAGATGTGATATATCATTTACAAAAAAACATTCATGTGTGGTTGTTTTGATATCATTTTCATGCTATGCATATAAGCTAATTTGACTTGTAGTTGAACTAAAATCATTTTTGAACAAGACAGAATACTTCATACTTATTGTGAATTTTGGTCGTTTACTTAAAATTATTCCAGCTCTAATGTTAAACATGAAAATTTTTGTGAATGAAGTATCATTTTGTGTGACGATGATGATGAAAAAAAGACTCAAAATACTTGGAACACTGATAAGCAAAATCCTAATAGGTAAGGAGGTACTCCTCACTCCCCAAAGGCTAGTATCTCATTAATAGAATGTCATAGGTTTGTTTATATTGTTATGGAGAAACATATAAGGAGCAATGTAGATAAATGTTCATAATTTTCTTTAAGATTAATAACAATTTTGTTACTATTTTTTATTTTTATGAATTTGGGTGTAATTTTTTCTTTGATTAAAGACATTGTATGTTTGACTAAATACTTTAATAATATCAACCTGTTCTTTCTCACTTTGTCGTCATCACACGTGTTATTGTGTTGATAAATATGATCGTTAAGATCATTTGAAGCCACATGCAAGAAATTTGTGTCGACAATTTCTAGTGGATAGTAAACGGCTAGCCACGGGAAAATGTATTATATGCCAACGATTTTCTTGTATTTAAAAAGGTGTTAGCCACGGGAAATCAATGTCTTGCCACGAGAGACAATAATTTATTTGAAACATTTAGCGACTGGAACTGTCACATTGCCACGATAGAATCTTGTGGCTATTAAAATTTTAGCCACGGAAGTAATTTTTGGCCATGAATTTTAGCCACGGGAATTATCACATTGCCATGATAGAATCTTGTGGCTATTAAAATTTTAGCCACGAGAGTAATTTTTGGCCACGAATTTTAGCCACGTAAAAATCTGTGGCAAAAAAACTAGGTATTTGCCACGTCTATGATTTGCCACGAATTTTTGCCACGAATTTTAGCCACGGCCACTTGCGCTACGAAAGATTTTTCGTGGCCAAGTCCTTTAGCCATGGAAATTTGGCACTTACGTCACGAATTAAACTGTGGTGCAAGTGGTGAATTGTTGTAGTGTATTAAATTAAAATTACCGCTTCTCTTGAGAAGCAGCATCAGCAACATCTTCTTTGGCCTCCTCGGCATCCTGATCTTCCTGCTCCCATGGAGACTCCGCTTCCTCCTCTTCACCAAGGTTATGCAAGTTAGGATATGTCTTAGCATCAAGGGCAATTTCAGCTTCTGGATTCCTCTTTGCCCTTGCCTTCACTGGTTCAGACATGGCAACAACCTTCCCTTTGACAAAAAAGTAGAAGACAACATCGTCAAGCTGGCCCTCCAGGTCATCTTTTTCAAGGTTCAGCTCTTCATTCCTTTCCAAAGCCTCTTGCAGCAACTGCCTGCTAGACCCAACCTCAACCTTGTCAGCATCATGCTCAGCCTATGCTCTCTTCAAATCAGCCTTGGCTGCAACCAGATCAGTCTGAGTAAAGGAAAGCCCAGACTTTAGCTTATCAACGTCAGAGTTGAGCATATTAGTTCTAGCCACCAATGAAGAGGTCTGATAACCATTGACAAGACAAGCTATTGCCGCCTGACAAGGAAAATAGGAGAAATATTAGAAAAAGAATTAGGAAAATAACCAAGAAAGTAACCCAAAGAAAAATTCAGGATACCTCTCCCAGGGAACCAAGAGCGTCAGTCACAAGATTGACAGCATGATCCATCATAGCAACCACCTTGGTAGAAGATTCAATAGGGTCGATCGACACCATTAGAGGGGAGTTGGAGTCAGCAAATTCCTGGATCTTTTCCTTAGCAGCTTCTAAAGTTCCTGCCCTAGCCTTTACCTCTCTAATAGGAGGAGGAATACCAGCCTCCTTCTGCTTCCTCTTATGAGCAATAGGACTAGCCTTAGTAAGAATAACAGGAACATCAGGAATAACTGGAGCAGCTTGAATGTCGGTTAAATCAATCGGTTTATCAGCCTCAGTTCCAGGACCACCAGAGAGTCTTCCTCTTTAACCCGGGCAACCCTGGCATTTAAACCTGCCATACCAACACTACTACAAAACTTGTGATGGACATCAGACTTTTCGCTATATGGACATCGGATACACAACCGATGTAGAGTTTGGTCATGTCCATTGTGGATTAATGGACATCGGATTTTAAACCGATGTCCATTAAAATTTGCACATCGGATTTTTAGGAAAACCGATGTCTATTTGATCAATGAACATCGGATTTTTAGGAAAACCGATGTCTATTTGATCAATGGACATCAGTTGTTTGCAAAAATCCGATGTCTATAATTATTATTTTTTATTAAAACAAATATTACGATGTTGCCCATATTAGTCATACACATGATGACAATGCAAAATGATTCCATAATCAACAAAAAATATCTGTATACAATCAATCGGTTCAACTAGCAATGGATATATGACAATGCAAAATGACAATGCATAGAAAATGAAAATGACTTGTCACCCCACTCAGCAACAAAAACAAGTGCAAATGTACAAATGACTATGCTAGCAGCAGCTAGAATCCCAGCGCCAGTTCCTGAAGTTCCTGAAAAATCTGAAACTGCCAGCTCCGCCTGGTTCAAAAGGAAAGTAAGGCATTTTCTATAGATAAGTTGGGGGACAATTCCACTTTTGAATGACAATGAAAAGCCTAAAGCCAAGGGGGGAGGAGGAGGAGGTATATGGTATGAAAACATCCATAAAATGGTAAACAGTCAGAGAGAAAGAGAAAAGTCAGACACACATACAACATTACAAACTCAAGTCTTTTGTTTAACTCAAAAATCAATTAGATGTACCATAAATTATTTATAGATCTTCAAATCATCTGTTGTGGCTGTCTCAAGTTCTTTAGTGTGTGCAAAATTCTCCTCACAGAAGTAAAATAAAAAAGACCCCAATGAGACTAGGGAATATTTTCCTACCGGGTCAGCATAAAGCTCATATATTTTCCCCACTGAACTATGGAATTGAGAAATATGAAGAGAACTTGTAGCTACTTAGTAACCTTCAAGGAATTATTGCTCAATTGATCCTAGGTTAGAGTAGGAAACAATAAGTATTTTGCTAATTACATTCGCCAACGATTTGCGATATGTAATGAATATTTAGCAAGAGCTGAACTATATGCCTACTTTGAAGAAGATATGTAAAAACAATTTTAATTTTCTCTTAACAGCATTGAAATTTAAAAATACAGATGCTCTATTTTATACATAAATAGTAGAAGGCCATTACGTTTCTAATAGTTGGATTCAGACCTTTGCGGCAAACTAACGCAAACAATGTCCAAGTACACATGCCAACATTCTTTTAGAACCATGAGACTTTGTTTCATAAAACCTCTGCAACTTAAGAACGGTGAACACATTCACCAATTTTAAAAATAAGACTTGCCAATATAAGTATATTAGGGACAAAAGAAACTAAATAAAGATGTCAGAAGGACGTAAACGAATAATAAGCCAACATAATTGTTAAAGGGTAATGGTGGAACATACCAACTGGAAAATGATAAATAATCCCTCTGGTGGTCACGAAATGTGTCACGTCGATCCAGGCATAGTCATCAACTACACATGAAAAACATTCAATCATACATTTAGGAAGGTAAGTAATTGTCGACATTCATATCTTATTTTTTAGAAATGCATTGTTATGTTAGCTCGTCTAGCTTATGGCTCACAAGCTCACATCCTACACAAGTATAACATAGATAATGTAAAAGAACACCACTCATTCAAACAACACAAGAACCCGCTTAAAATCTCACTAATAACGTTGTTTTAATGGGTCTGAAACTCAAAATCAAAGCTTGAAATCATAAAGGGTACAAACTGCTTGTAAGGAACTTTAATAGGTAAAGAAACAAAAAAAAAAACAACTAGCAAAATAATTCATAGCAGCAGCAAAGAGTTGGAACACACATTTCATCGAACACTTGGTGTGCAAAGTCAAATTCAACGTTCCATTACAGCTAACGCTTAATCCCATCCTTCAAACTGAACGAAATCCAATCAAACATAATACAAGTACTCCGTAACACATCAGTTCCACAATTACGCCACTGAGATATGCAATTAAGAAGTTAAGCGAAAAAGCCCCAACCTCATATGAACCGTAATTCGTATCGATATTTATCAATAAGACGCATCTTCAAACAAATATGAATCGAAATCTAGATATGAAACCATTGAACAGGCAGTTGGTGGAAAACCCTAGATATGAAACCAATATGAATCGAAATCTAAAAAACAAATTACATGTAAAGGGAACCTGTGGTGGCTACGTAAGTCGAGGGTCTAACGTCGAGTGGTAGAGAGGCCAAGTAAGGAGACCGATGAGGCGGTTGATCGAAGACTCGAAGTGTTACTTTTGATGTGAGAGTCTCAGGGAGAAACTGATGGAGTAACAATTGGGGTATATCATATAGTATGAGAATGAGATGCGGAGGCCATTATTAAATGGCATTAATATTAATTTATTTACTTTCGTTAGTTTTAGGCTATGGTTCTCAAAGCAACCGTAGTCTTTTCTTTTTGTCTCGCAGATTTGGCTACGATTCTTACTTACCAATTGGTCTCCCTTGTGACGGATTACCATTTGTGCCGGATATTTTGTGAGTTAAAATGGTTACAAAATGGGTTAGTGGAGAAAGGGGACCACATGAATAGTGTTGCAGAGAGAGAAAAAGTGAGTACTTTGTGAGGTAAAATGGTATCCGTCACTCAAGAGTGACAGATATGTGCCGTCACAAACAAGAATTTGTGCTTACTTACAACCGTAGCCATTTATAAAAGGTTACGGTTATTGATAGTAACCGTAGCTTTTTCTACTAGCCAAAGGTATTTTTTCTACTAGTGCGGGGTTGGTAGCCGGAGGGAGGGAGAGTGAGTACAGGGTTTTGGGGGTTAGGGTTTGGGAGTGAGAGTGAGAGTGAGGGAGAGGATTTGGGGAAGAATGTATGTAGTCGAAATTATAAGTGATAGCGGTGAGGCAAATATTTTTGCCGCCTATAATTTTCACTTTAGATGCACATTGGTTAAATGCAATGTCCCATGTCCATGACTTTTATATAGACATGGGTTTTATTAAATATCACATGCCCTTTAAAATCAGAAATAATGGACATGTGTTTTTTAACGCAACCGATGTACATATAATTATATGCACATCAGTTTTTTGCAAACAACCGATGTGCATGTTATGTACATCGGTTTTCCAGATAATCCGATGTCCATCGACTGATGTCCATAACGAGTTTTGTAGTAGTGCAAACCTGGTACGCCTGGTAGATGACCTGGTAGCTACAAAATAAGGAATTGCATTACCAATTAAGACGAGCCATAATAAAATTAATCGATAAACGGAGAAGCACGGAGAAGGGAGCCTTACTTCCAGAAGTTGAGGCACCAAGAGCCTTAACAGGCCTACGAGCCTTAGAGACACCTTATCCCTTCAGGCAACGAGAAAAACGTTCTATCCCAAAGCAGAATGGCCATGACCTCTGTTCAGGAGGAATGGCCAGAAAAGCACTTACCCTTTCAGAAGGATACTCAGCATTGCTCACCCAATCATCAACTATAAGAAAGGTACATCCTGTTAAATATTTCCCCCTTTATTTTAGACTAACAAAATATGTGTTGGACAAGTAAAAAGTTACAAGAGACTTACCAACAGTACAGGCATCAAAGTTGAGATACACCAGATCGGGGCCAATTGAATTGGTCCTGATGAACATGTAACCAGCAGCCCAACTTTTATCAGCACCACTATCCAAATTGCTAAGAAGAGGATTAGTCGAAGGACTAACCTTGGAACTAACCCTTCCAGGACTATGTGTCCTCAGGGAATAGCAACACTTCAAATCATCAAGAGTAAAAACTAGTTTATGCTTTTCACATAAATACTCAACAGAATGAACCACCTTCCAGACCGTAGGCATGATCTGGCAAGATAGGACACCAATTTTCTTGACTACTTCAACCATAAAAGGAGAGAAAGGCAACTTATAACTAGCCCTGAAAGCCCAATCATGGATACAGAACCAACCAGGACAAGCCTAGTCAGCCCTGATAGAAGAATCCTCAGGAATCCAAACTTCGGTATCAGTAGGAATAATCCCCTTTTCCTTCAGAATTTTCTCAAACTTAGGTTTGAGACGATTGGGAAGAGAAGACTGCTCGTCAAGCGCTTTAGATGGTTTAAACTCAAATTATTTATGAAAGATGGACACCATCTCCATAGCAGGGACAGAGCAAGGATTCTCAGAAGATTCAGGCTTGTTCTCAAAACTGTGTTCAGGGTCCTGGACGAAATGAGTGCCAGGAGTAACAACACCTCTGGTAGATTTTCTTTTTGTTATAGTAGTTAAATTCTGGGAATTTAAGAGAGTTTGAACGAAGGTTTAAGAAGATGATTAGGGAAGAATTAGAGGACTTGCAGAGAAATTGATCAGATTTTGGTGAAGAATGAAGCAACGGTTAAAAGACTATTTATAACGGGTGAATACCTAGTGTTTACTGCAACTTGCACGCAGTAATTGAAAGCAGTTGCAGTAAATAAGACACTTGGCACATTTAAACTAACTAGTCGTTTTTTCTATGATGACTACAATTCAATCGTCTAAAGCAACTTACTTAATTAAAGTAATCTTTATCTTCTCATTACTGACCTGACCTCAGCGATAATAAGAAGACAACGGGCAATTGTTGGACCAGATATTTCCACGCTATATTCAGGATAAACTTTCACTCTGGCCTGACAATCAGGATAGAAACGCCAAGATAACTCAAGACTGGCATGAGGCAGGAGAGGACAACGGTCAAGCAAGCAAATATTATTTGACCAAGTCAAGCAAGATTATGGAGAATAAATTAAGATTATTATGCTAATTATGGAGCATTAAAGGGAAAGATCCTATCATAATGACCAGGCATTTATCTGGGTAAATATGGAGCATTGGAGGTGCAATTAATGGCGTCATTAAGAGGAAATAATACGCCTTAATTGAGGAGATTATCCAGGATATCAAGATTATTATATAAAGAGGAGCCAAGATTATTCCAAGACACATCCTACAAGATTACAAGCTACTTTATCACAATACATAGAGCAAAATACGTTGTTGTGCTAATCATATAATTATTCTCCATAAATTACAGTGAAACCTCTCCTGGCTTGGTGCCCGTGGTTTTTTTCCCATTTAAGGGTTTTCCACGTACAAAATCTATTGTCTTAGTTGTTTCCTTCATTTCCTTTACTTTATGCATTGTTAAGCCCGCCCTGCAGTAATATACAAGGTAAACAAGCTAGTTAGCCCTGCAATAACTCTACCCTGACCTGATTCAGCTTTGTGCAGAATCCACCCAAAACAGGGTTAATGGTATAAAAAATAATAATAAAGGTTAGTATAAGACGGTCTTACCATAGGAACTCGGGGCGGAGGGACGGAATTCTCCTTCTCTCTTCTCTTCCTCCCATCTCCTCTTTTATCTCTCTTTTATTTGTGTGGTGGAAATGCAAATGAAATGATAAGGTGGGTGGGGGGGGGGGGGTGGTAAATATAGTTTAAGAGTAGTATAAAGTGAGTGTATGTGTATGCATGTATATGTATCTTATTATTATTATTTTTTTTTTTTTTTTGGAGAAAAGTTTTGGATCTTTTTATTTCATGAAATAAGCATAAAGTACAAGATCCTTGCCACTCTTTCCTACAAAGGAGACCAGAAAAGTCCCCTAAGATAAAAGAATAAAAAGAGACCTAAGGTAAAGTCCTACGAAAGTAAAGCTCCATACTAACGTAAAGTCACAACTTTCTTAATAACAATACTAATGGAATCAGCCGAAGTCTTAACCCCCTTAAAAATCCTATTGTTACGCTCCTTCCACAAATAGTAGATAGTGGCCATGAAGCTTGCTCGTTGCTTGACCGAACGAACACCTTCCTGTAATATGAAAACCAGAGAGTAGGAGCTCAGAGGCAGAGACACCCATTGAGCAATGGATGATATTACTTGCTTGGAGAAGCCACAATCAAAGAACAGATGATGAATATCCTCGCAGCTATGCTCACATAGTACACACCTACTAACCATGAATAACCGTACCCTCGAGATGTCAGCCTGTCAATCATGGGAGGTCCATTGTGCATTGTCATCATAGCAGTGAAAGAGTGCTTGGGATGGCAGCCATCACCATGTACCTGCTTGGCCATGAAAGCTGAGTCCCTTCTAGTTCTAATATGGTCATACATAGAGCCCGTACAGTACCTCTGGTGAGAAGTGCAAGACCCCAACAACTGGTGTGCCTGATCAGATGAGCCAGCAATGTTCAAAAGAAGATCCTTCATTTTGAGCACGTTGTTCCAGTACCAGGAGTTAGTGATGGTCGGATGTGCATCCCATAGACTAACCCCTTTCAGAACATATGCATTTATCCACCTTGTCCAAATGCAATTTGGTCTATAAAAAATTTTCCAAACCCATTTGATCATTTGTGCACAATTTCAACTCAATACCTCTTTAATGCCTATCCCCCCCCCCCCCCCCCTCTAATTTTGGGGAGCATAGCAACTGCCATTTCAGAAACACATGCCTTCTAGCCCCATCCTCAATATCCCAAAGAAAATCCTTGCAAAGTTTGGTAATTCTTTTAGCTATGCCCTTAGGAAGTAGCACACTAGCCCCCCCAGAAATTATTAAGCCCAAAAATGATCGAGTTAACCAGTAGAGCTTTTCCTGCATAACTCAAACTAGCATTAGCCCAGTGCATAACCCTGCCTTTGATCTTGTCTAGGAGAGGTTTATACATACCCTGAGTAATCCCAGCATTAAATAAAGGGAGACCCAGGTACTTGAAGGGGAAGGAACCCATGCTGAAACCAGTAGCTGCCAGAATGAGGTCCATCACATCATCAGTAATACCTCCAAGACAGAGGTCAGTTTTGGAAAGATTAGCATGAAGTCCAGAAATCTGACTAAACTGATCAAGATACTTAGCAACAGCTGTAACAGAAGGTAGGTCACCACGAGTAAAGATGAGAAGGTCATCTGCAAAGACAAGGTGAGTAAGGTTCTGTTGAACAAATTTAGGGTGATAAGAGAAGTTTACAGCCCTAGGAATTCTTTTGAGGAGCCTTGACAGCACCTCCATGCAAATGACAAAGAGATAGGGAGAGAGAGGATCTCCTTGTCTCAAGCCACATTTCCCAGGAAAAAACCCCTGAACCTCTCCATTGATAAGAAGGGAATAGTGTGGGGAGGTAATGCAGGCCACGATCCACTTAATAAACAGAGGAGGGAACTTAAGTAAAGTGAAACTATCCTTAAGGAACCCCCAATTTACAGAATCAAAGGCCTTCTTGATATCCACTTTGAGCAAGCACCTTGGAGTAAGATGAGCAAGACCATATTTGGAAACCAATTCATGAGCAAGCATGGTATTGTCAAAAATATCCCTATTAGCCACAAAGGCAGCTTATTCAGGGCCTATAATGGAGTCTAAAACTTGTTGAAGCCTATTACCAAGGATCTTGCTCACCACCTTGTAAAAAGTGGTGCAGCAAGCTATAGGCCTATAATCTTTGACAGTGAGGGGGGTCTCCGTCTTTGGAATAATATGTATCTTATTATTATTATTATTATTATTATTATTATTATTATTATTTTTATTTATTTTTTTTTATAAAAGGATGCGCGCAGCTTTCATTAAATGAAAAATAAAAGTTTACATGAAATTGTTGGGGAGTTGAGAGACAATCTGGGCTCCCACACCCTTAGCAACAGCAAAGCTAAGTCTAGTAAAAATGTAAGCGGCCACCCGAGCCCTCGCATCCTGAGATACCGAGAATATCTGGATCCGCTTGAGCAAGGCAACAGCATCCGAACCCAGCTCCCCAAGTGATGAGAAAGAGAAGGGAAGAAAACCATAACCCGCTGCCGCGCACAAATCCCCATACTTAGCATACTTACGCTGAGCAGCATCGGCAACAACCCGGCCAGGCACAAATTCCGTCATCCCAGTCTGAGTCAAAGGATAAAACCCTGTCAGCTCAACGCACACATCACGCCCTCTGTCCCAAGAATAAAGCAGCAAATCCGCAGGACGAAGAGAACCACCATGCCCGTCAACCAAACCGATATCAACCTCCTTTCCAGCAGAAATACCAGACCTATAGCAGACGTCGAAAAGAGTGTCACGGACGAGGTTATGCCGATGTTTAACGCCCACAGTACCAGTACAAGAAACAGCGTGGTCTCCAAAAACATCATCAGCAAAAACCCGAGAGCAAGCAGGGCATGGCCTAGATACCGTGAATAACGGAACACCCAAACGATACCCAAGCACACTACGGTAAGTCCTCCCGTTCATAGTCTGACCCAATCCCGAGATAGGAACTGCACGCAACCAATCAGAGGAGTGGGAACCCTGCTGAGACTGTCACAACGCAAGCTGGCCTGGTGTGAAAGAGAAAACAAACTCTGAGGCAGCAGCAACCGCCGCGAAATAAATGTCTGCCAATTTCTTCATAAGTTTGGGGGCAGCAATTTCACTAGGGTTACCTAAGATACCAGAGCCTGTAGTCGCAGTAAAAACCCGCACGACATCGTTAAAAGCAGGGACAGCAGCAACAATACCAGAAGGTTCGAGGAGCTTAGCCTGCAAATCAGCAGACTGCAAACAGGACACAATAAAAGCATAATGTAAAACATCTACCGCCACGTAGACACCAAGACCACCAAGATGAAAAGGGAATGTAGCAAGGCGCCACTGCCAATCCCCAAAACCCGGGCCAGACGCAGTGACAATACGTTCCAAGCTGGAATGAAGAGCAGCATCAAAAGGAAGATGGACCGACCCAAATACACCTGGGGAGAAAGTACGAAGGGAGAAATAGAGCTTAGAAATACCAGTACAAGCTCGAAGTAGAAGCAACTCACATTGCGGGCCCTCAATCTTCGCAACCAAGTCCATTAGCTCAGTGGTCTTAGTTACTCTCCTCGCCACAATCTCACTGCCAAAACCAGGACAAGTACTGACAGGTCCACCCAAAACTGTAACACCACGCAAGGGCCGAGCAATAGAAGGGGGGAAAACCCCATGAAGCCGACTCTGAGGATCCTCAACAGGCCAAAAGACCTCCGTCTTGGAGACATTAAGGTGCAGTCCAAAACAATGGCCATCCGCCATAATCAAATCAAAGACCTTCCCACCTCCAAAGTATCCCCCACAATGGTGCCATCATCCAAGTACGACGCCTCCATAGTGAGGTCAAAAGTGTCCCGGATTTTGCATACCAAGGGATGCAAAACCAAAGCGAAAAGCAAAGGGCCCAAAGAATCACCCTGCTGGACACCCTGACAAGACCACAAGCAGTGCTCCCCATAAAAAAGACGGGTAGGGCTGGAATAACAAAACTTCACCTAACGGGAAAGAACCGAGCAACGAAGGCGGACTTCCTGAAGCATGGTCGCACGATCAACAAGGTTGAAAGCATTCTGGAAATCAACCAGCAACATAGGAAGTCCCACCTCAGCACCCCGAGCCTCAATGAGCCGATTCAAGGCATGCAAGATAGCCTCTCCTCCACTGGACACACCCACCCCAAACTGAAGACCAGCAAAGTAAGAAGGCAAGGAAGGATCAACCATAAAGCACCAACCTTAGAGACAAGCCGTCTCCAAACAGTGCCAACAGCAATCGGACGAACACCACCACCTGGTTTAACAAGCGGCGTGAGAGGGGCACTGGCAATGTACTCACCCAAAGCAAGAGGACACCGGCCCTCAAGAAAAAGATTAACCACTCTAGTAATAGAAGTGATCAAATCATTAGAGATAGCCACAGCTGCGCCACTCAAACAGTCCATCAGATGTTGGGCGCGAAAAAAATCCCTCCTACAAGAAGTACCGCGTGGGAAGCTCTAAATCATATCCAAAACCACTGACAAAGAGGCAACCGGAGGATGATGATCCCTAGACAAAGGAGGAAATGTAGGAAGCGGGGCGACATGATGTTTCTCAAGCAAGGCCACTAGAGTGGCATCGGAGTAGGGGGCGACACCAGAGGAAGAGAGCACCCGAACAACAGCAATCTCGTGACCATCACAAATTCTCCTCCGACATTGACGGAGGTTAAGCTCACTCAAATCCAGGTCCTCCTCTACAGTAAATAAAGAAGGACCCTCATCCAAACATTCCTGCAACAGCTGCAAACACCCCCCCCCCCCAAGGTATCCCCCAAGCAAGAGTAGCCCTGGAAATATTCTCCTCCTGATACTGGCGCCGAATAGCAGTCCGACACTCAACATTACTCCGAGGAGCAAAAGTCTTAAGCAAACAAAGTGGTAAAACAAGCAAACGAATCCAGTGGGAGAGATCACCAGGGGAACCAGCCACATCATCTAGGGCTCCTTTCAAAGCCCGAGCAAACCCAAGACGACACTTAGGAGGAATAGATTTCACGGTGCGAAGGCCCAACGACATAAACGATCAAGCGATGATATAGACCACTCAACAAGCTCAACACTATCATCAGAAGAAACCGAAGTAGAAGGAGCCAAAGGTATCGGAATACCAAAAATGTGAAAGCTGTGGAGGCCATCAACACACTCCTGATGTACCACAATATCACCCCGAGTATGTCGACATCTAGCACGGGTGGTACGGGTTTTAAAGCACACCCCACACAACCAGAGCCCCATCCGTCTCAAAGTACTCTCGGCATTGGAATAGACAGTCAAACTATCAGTAAGAGTCTGACGCGTAAGTCCCAACGCACCATCATGACAATGTCGGTCCTGAAAATGCTTCTGCCAAGCAGCCTTAGTAAGGCCCTTACCAAAACCATCCCGACATGAATGAAGACTCGAGAAAGGACAATGGTACCGCACAAGCTCGGGCATGAAGGAAGAAGCAAAACCACACGCCCTACCCGCACAAAAACCGATATAGCCACCCGAACGAAACCACCACACATGCAACCGCACAAGTAGCTAGAGGCTGTAAGAAGACTAGGCAACAAGATAAACAAGCTAACCAACGGCCTAGAAGAAAGCACAACTGACCACCAACACACCACCCACTCCGGTGGTGGTCGACAAACAACACTAACCACCTAAAAACCACGACAGTAGTAGCCCATAACACCCACCACAAACACCACCTACATGACTAATCAGCATGCAGCAACTAGTAGTGGTCGGACACTGTAGCAGTAGACACCACGGTTGGTAGACAACCAGCAGCCCAAAAAAACCGCAGTAGAAAACGCAACCCTACAGCGAAAATAGAGAATACTTACCGGAGGAAAACGCCAAGGCAGAGTAGTCGGCCACCACAGCAAGGACCAGCGACGTGAGGTCTGGTGGTCTAAGGGTGGTGGCGATGGGGTGCAGTCACCGCAGGCAGGCGTCAATAATAATAATAATAATAATAATAATAATAATAATAATAATAATAATTATTATTATTATTATTAATTAATAATTATTAATATTAATATTATTATTATTATTATTATTATTATTATTATTATTATTATTATTATTATTATTGTTATTATTATTGTTATTATCATCATCATCATCATCATTATTATTCCGTCTCAAGCCCAACTCGCTAAATACGATAAAATATTATTATATAATTATTAAATACGGAGTATTACACCACCTTCTTATGCATAGTGGCATTTCTATCATGTTGTCAAGCATATTAATAAAAGATGCAAGTTTTGCAAGAGTTTCTGCAAATTGATTTTTTTCTCGAGGTAGATGCAGATTAGTGATCTGATCGAAGAATTAAGCAACTTGATCTATCCTAGCTTGATAAGGTGCAAGACATTCACTACTGATTTTTCAACATCTAATGATTTGGTTGATAATTAAGGATGAATTCCCATGAACTCGAATTCTTTTGATACCTAGGCTCACCGCTGCCTGTAAACCAATGAGGCAGGCCTTATATTCAGCTGCATTATTAGTCACCTCAAAGTCGAGTTTGACTGAACTCGGTGTATGCTCACCGTCAGGATAAATAAGCAATACTACTATACCACACCCCCTTAAATTGGAAGCATCATCAAAGTAGAAGTCCCATGATTCTACACTAGTGTGTAGAATATCTTCATCTGGGAATGATCATGTATTTATCATTTGGACATCCTGTATAACATTATCTGCAAAGAACTTGACCACTGCTCGTCCCTTAATGTCTTTCAAAGGTGCGTACTTGAGATTGAATTCAGAAAGCATCAAAGTCCATTGTGCTAGTCTACCATTTAGAACTGGCTTCTCGAATATGTACTTGATAGGGTCCATTTTTTAGAAGACTGAGACAGAATAAATGAGCATGTAATGTCGCAGCTACTTTGTTGCCCACACAAGAGCGAGGCATGTCTTCTCGAGAGTGTATACTTGACCTCGTAATCCAAGAACTTCTTACTGAGGTTGTAGATAGCTCTTTCATCTTTTTCCACAGTCTAAGCTAGCATAACACCCACAGTTGTTTCTGTCACTGTACGGTAGAGACAAAGGTTGGTCCTTCTGTGGCGGCATAAGGACAGGCGGTTTACCTAAAATTTCCTTGATAATGTAAAACACCTTTTGACAATCGTCATGCCACATGGTGTGGTCCGTCTTTATGAGCTTCTTGAATATTGGCCGACAAATGAGAGTGAGCTTGGAGATGAATCGGCTTATGTACGGACATTTACCCAGTAAACCCCTTCATTCTTTCTCTGTCTGGGGGTGTGGCATCTCGATCAGAGCTTTGATCTTGGATGGATCAATATCTATACCCCTTTAGCAGACTACATATCCTAACAATTTGCCAGATGTTACTCCGAACTCGCATTTCTGAGGATTGAGTGTCATATTGTACTTGCAAAGCCTAAGGAAGAACTTGTGAAGATTGGCGTTGTGACCCTGTCTATCTTTGGATTTGACAATCATATCTTCGACATAGACTTCCACCTTCTTATGCATCATGTCATGCAGCAAGGTAGTGGTGGTTCGTTGTTTTGTGGCTCCAGAATTGATTAATCAAAATGGCATTAATGTGTAGCAATATACCCAGGGCGTGACGAACGCGGTCTTAGGCATGTCTTCTACGACCATCTTAATCTGATTGTAGCTTGCATACTCATCCATGAATAACAGTCATCTTTTGGATTGGCTTTATTCAGGTCTCTAAAGTCAACGCTAACCCCGATTCTACCATCCTTTTTACGCATAGAGACTATGTTAGCCACCCAGTCATAATACTCAGAATATTTTATGTACCCGGCTTGAAATTGCTTGTCTACTTCTTTCTTGATCTTGAGAGCCCACTCTGTTCTCATTCTACGAGGTTTATGTTTCACAGGCTTGAACCCTGGTTTAATCGGAATTCGATGCTCGACGATATCTTTGTCTCTTCCTGGCATGTCCTTGCAAGACTAAGCGAAAACATCCTTGAATTCGTGGAAGATGTCGATGAAATGAGCCCTTTCAACTGGGTCTAGGGTCGTCCCTCTCGTAAGTTCTTTAGGTTCTAGGTCTGTCCCTACATTGATAGGTTCATTTTCTATTACTGGTACCCCTTGTCCCTCTTCTAGCATTTCTATAATTATATAGGGCGACAATTCGATTGAGTATGGGTCAGGATGTTCCTCAGTAACCTTGTAAATATAATTGCAAGCAAAATAACACAACGAGTAAGCAGAATCTAATTTATTCATATTAAATTTGAAAAGAGCTGAAACAAAGATGTCATCTGAGCAGTGGTCAATTGTGGTAGAGTAACAGTCTATGGGACATTTCCCAAGTTACTGTTACTAGAAGATGATAAACTAGGAGATAGTTAGGAGAAATGACGGGAACGGCAGTGACAACAGAAGGAAACTCCCGAATAACTTCTTTGGACTTGGACTCCGATTCCAACTCCGACTCAGACTCGGACTTAAACTCGTCATCTTCGGGTTCTCCTTTAAACATCTCTCCTTCACCAATGTGAGCTTAAAGAGGTTTCCTTGATTGTTCGTCCACTTGATCGACTTTCTCCATCATGTCTGCATCTTAACTAGATCTACATCAGTAATCAGAGAAATTGGATTAAAATGGTCATCCCGAAGTATCATGGTAATAATCTCATCTTAGGCTGCCCTCATGAATCGATCTTCTCCAAATAGGAGGTTGACAGCTTAATCATTCTAGACAAGATGTCTGATGAGCTTTGACGGCAGGAGCCGTTTCTTTTGGAATGAAGTAGCAGTCATGGAACACTTCAATTCCGGCTAGGCTTTCTCCTTTGAACATCCAGTGTAATACCCGGTATTGTGGGACCCGTACTTTGACCTAGGGATGTATGAGGGAGCCCACACGTACTTGGATAAGACCAAGTAAGTCCTAAACTAGACCTAGTGGACTTCCAGTGGACCGAGTAATACCTCAAGTGGGCCAAGTGAGTTGGCACTCGGTCGAGTGAGGGTACACTCCTCGAGTGAGAACCACTCGGTCGAGTGAACTGGTCACTCGGTCGAGTGTACTGAGCTGTACCCGAGAGAGGATATTTCGGGATTTCCATTCTATCCAACCCTATCCCATTCATTCTCCTCCTTCTTCCTTCTTACACTAAAACCCTCTCCCTTCTCTCTAAAACACCCCAAATGCCTTTTCGTCAACCTTCAAGCTTGGATTAATGGTGGAACATGCCTCCTATGCACCGATCTACATTTGTAAGTAGAAATATCACCCTTTCCTCTTTGTCTTATGAATAAATTCGAGTTAGGGTTTAATAAGAGAGGTTAATTAGTATTTAATTAGGTAAAATATGTAATTAGTAACTTATAATGAAGGATTTTATGTTATAATTTAGTATAGAATGAACTGTGATAGTTATTACATGATTTATGTAGGATGAGACGATATTATGAGATGGATACTTAGTGATTTCGATTAGCTTGAGGTACGCTTAAAGGTAGGTTATCCTACTCGGTTTCAATGTTGTATAAGCATGTTTGTATGTCTTTCTTTGTAATAAGCATTCATGAATTGGTTAATATGTTATGTGGGTATTGGAAGGGTTATTATTCATAATATGTGGAATGGAATTCATGAGTTGGTCATATGCTTAATGTGGCTTTTCCATTTTCTATGTATAGTTGTGAATGGATTGTGTTGGAGATCTTTGATGGTAGTCTTTGATTTTTGAAGAGACGTAAGACGGTTCGGAAACCGTCTTATGCTCGGGTCGCCCTTTGGAGGTTCCCACTCCAAGGGTAATGTGCACATTAATGGCTTGAGTATAGAGGGACACGTGTGGTTGAGACACGGCGTCTGGCAGGGGATCCGGTTGGCTTCCGGACCCGGTACGTCTAGGTGTGTCCTGGCACCTAGTGTGGTGATCGGTATGCCTGGGCATGTCCCGGTACCGGAGTAGGGGCTGAGGGTATGTCTGGGCGTGTCCCGGTACCAGTGTGATGTTGATTTATCTGTGTCTCATGCATATAATCAACATGTTGCATATTTCCCTTATTATGTGATATGTTACACTTATCATTGAAACTGACGTTAGTTGTGTCAGTGTAAATCTCACCTATTTCTGGGGCGGATTTTTTTGATCCATATGATATTTCCGATCATATGGGGAGCAGTTATCTACAGGTTAGCTTTGGTAGCATGTGGGAGAAGGGACGAGGCTTGATGATCTCCGAGTCGGACGTGTTTGATTGGATTAGCTTAGGGGTCATGACTTGTAATCTTTCGTTATTCATTTATTCGTTGTTAACCATTAAACATTTTATTCATAAAATTGTTCTTGGATTTTATCTCTGATTTCACTACCTCAGGAAACCGAGACGGTAACGCCCCAATTACCTTGCCCGGGTAGTTGGGGTGTTACAAAGTGGTATCAGAGCAATGATTTTGGAACCTAAACGAATGAACCAAAATGAACTAGGTGTGTATTAAAAATGAACCCGACACGAGTCCAATGGAAGATCGGCTTTGTGTGAGTGGGCACCCTCATATCAAAACTAGTGCCTATTGCCTCGGTTGGTCACTATGTGGGTGGTTACTGTTGGGAAATGTGTCCTCAACAATAGTGCGATCATATGATTTAAAATCATTATTAAATCTCATTTTAAAGAATACAATTGGGAAGTAATATTGTTACTGTCAACTGGTCAACATATATCGGTAATGATTGGCTGACTAGAGTTTGACATTACTGTCGTGTGACGGTGGTGATCGATTGACCCCTAGGTCATACCTAAAGGGCAATACTCTTAATTGATTATTTAATTAATCGTATAACGTTACGAGTTAATTAAATTACTTGAAAATTGACGGACGATTTTGGAAGTAAAATTTACGTATCATATTGAAATGTGATTAAATGAGATACGGTCTGAGTAATCGAATTGTTTCATTACTCGGATGAAATTATTGTTTAAGGAAACAATCGGAATTGAATGAATTTTTGTAAATACGATTTATAAATTGGTAAAATATTTTGGCACAAGTAATTATGAAATTACTAAGTCGATTTTTGTATGTGACGTATTTTGATAATACGTTGATTTTTAAAATGTTAAAAATACATAACAAATTTATGTGACATATAACATGTGACATATAGACAATTGACAAAAATAATATGGAATCCATATTATAGATGTGCCGAAAATTTGGAAGAGGATTAGAATTAATATTGTGTTTACATTTAGTGGAAAACATGATGATTATAATAGGAGAGTAGCCATGCAACCCTATTGACCTTGTGAAGGCAAACTAATGCATGCATTGGGTCTTTCTCTTCTCCTCTCCTACCCTCTTTCACGGTTCACCAAAAAGAAAAAGAAAAGAGTTTTGTTTTTATTTTTGGATATACACTACATGCTAAGTTGTAAGATATTCATTCATACTTACTTCAAAATATTTTTAGAAAGATAAAAACCTCTAAAAATCCCTCTCCTCTAAACCGGTTTTTACAGAGTAAAAACCAAACTTTTTGGTTCAATTTTTCACTAAGATTAATATTATACTAGATCCAATAATATTAATTAGATTAAGAGAAAGCCTTGGGTATAAAACATAGGGAGAGATCTTACACTTAGATCTTTGTTCTTCCATAAGGAAAGCTCAAGAACAAAAGAAAAGGAGATTTCTTTTGTGCCCTTTAAATCCGAAATACCCATTGTAAGAACATGATTTCTTCTCTTTGTTATTTTGTTTGCATGCATAAAATCCGTAATTAATTTTATGACAAATTATTTAGACATATATGAGTATGTTAATATGTATATGAATCTACATTTCTTTCAATCGGTATCAAGAGCCACGGTTGTTTGCATGCAAATTGGTTAAAAGTTTTTCCGAGTTATATGAATAACGAAATAAAACTTGTAAAATTTGTGTTATTATGATATATCACGAAATAATTACATGCATGTTAATATTTCTGGTCCTAAAGTGTTTTAGGATTTTTTGGTTAATTTTTCGGATTTTTATTGTTCATATTTAATAATAATGACATTTAAATGTGATTTTATGAGTAAAAATGTCATTTTTGGTCGAAAATTAGCTATACTTCGAATTTTAAGTTGGTTTTTGGATATGTTGTTACATATATTATTTTGAGATAACCTGTAAAGTTTCATAATTTTTGCACTTGTTATGCTCGAAAAATGAATTTTTCATTATTAAATTCGGATTTAAGAGAAAAATAGGTTAATATGAGTTAAATTTCGAATCTGGTCATAGAAAATTTATATGTTGTCACATGCAATTTTACAAGATGTGTGTAAAATAATTGGCTATAAATAAGTCTTTTAGCATGATTTATGAATTTTTGAAGAAAAATGGCATAAATAGTGACATTATTAGTTGAAAATTAATAAAACATATTCTATGACTTAGGAAAAACGTTTAATGTTGCATTTTATTATATTTTTTCAGATCTAAAATTGAAAAGTTAATGAAAATAATTTTTCCATGTTTTTATGATTATTTTATTAAATATCGATAAACCGCAACATTGTTTTTCCGGAAAAATTTCGAAATTTTTAACCTAAGATTTTGAACATTATGAGTGTCATGGAATTTTTCCAGAATGTTCATGAATTTAAATTTCAAATTTTGAATTTATTTGAAATTTTTCGATTTATTTGAAGTTTAATGGCTTATTTTTGTAATTTTGGTCCTTTTATGAACAATTTTATAAATAAAGGTTAATTATGGTCAAATTGTTAGTGAAGTCTATATTTTGAGTCCTAAGAGGTTAGGGTAATTAACTTATGCATAAATATGAGTTTATGTATTTTTGTGATTATAAAATGTTGAAATCACGCAAATCCGTAAAAACCGAGTAATATACGATATTGGCTAATTAAAAGGCGATTTAGCATAAAAATTGAGCATGTTCATACATATTATAATGCTGCATTTTTCTTTATGATTGTCATAATTTTAATTTATGTAATTTTGAATTATGTAATTTTACTTAGTATGGCCTTAGATTTTAATTGGTATTTCCCGAAATGTATGGGAATATCGATTCGGTTGTAATTTTTATTGTGATCTCGTATCACCGTTTTGTAATTTAATAGATTTATTTTATTTTAGTTACAAATGTATAATAGGAAATTATGTAATTTATTATGTAATTTTATTCATTCCGTAGTTTCCAAAAGACGGATTTCTTCAAGAATGGCGATACATAAAGATGGTGTTACCTCGAGATGTGTGCCACAACCGAAGTTCAAGGGACCAATGGAGTTGGTTTCCGAATATGTAATAGATTAATAGTTTTTCTATTTTAGGAAAGGCCATACTAGGATTTATTTATTTTTATGCTTGCATTTTATTTTATGTCACATGCATCGCTAAATCGCCATAACTAAAACATGCATCCTTATTTTATCGAGTTTATCGACCGTGTCAATTAAAATTATCGTAGTTCACCGCTTTAGTTCACTTAAAACGTGATAGATAATAAATTGACATGACCTCTCGCTAAAGTAAACAATTGAGACTTAGCCTTACCAAAAATTAGAAACCCATGAAGTACCGGTTTAAAGGGGAGTTGAGCGGCTTTACCGTAAGACAAACCTTGTTACGTTGGTGAAGTGGGGTGATAAATGTCTATCCACCGAATTTATGTTAATGAAGGGTATTTCGGCACACCGTGCCCTAAGTTGATATGAGTTTGGATCATGGACACATTTATTCGAAATTTGGGTTGAACTCAACGAAAGTATTCACGACGTATTTCCGGATGTGTTTCGGGCTAAAGATAAATATTAATGTAATTTTATCGACTAAGAGTTCTAAAAGTAGAATCGATTAAAGAGTTAATCCACCGAGTTATATTGATAAGGGGTATTTCGGCACACCGTGCCCCAAGTTAATATGAATTTGGATCTTGGAATCATTTATCATAGTTGGGTAGAGGTCACTATGTAAATGCTATACTTGTTTACAAGTATTTATAAAACGATAAATGTTAAAGTTTTCCACTATTCCGTTTTTATATTGTTCTATTTCTTTGCCACAATTCATATACGATATCATTTCGTTTTTGATTCAAATCTCCATTAAAACATCGTAACTAAAGACAAATATGAATTTGCTTCTAAAACCTCAAGTGAACCATTGCTAAGGATCTCTTGTAAAGAGTATAGATAAAGGTTATTCATTATCAAACAGGTTTTTGATTCTTGACTAACACATCTACTTACAATGGATTGTTATTCATATACTTAATTGAATTAAGTACCTTGAAGCGATAAATTGTTTTGGTAATTAGATTTGTAAGAATTCGTAATTGACCAAAATAACGCAACCACTTCAATGAAAGTTTTAAGACTAAAACGAACAAATGAAGAGTAATCTTCATGAATTCAATTTTGCTTCTCAAAGCAAAGACTCATTGAAAATAAGTGGGAGCATTCTCTTAAACCGTTAAGATGGAGACGAGGTTCAAGAAGTAAAGATTATAATGGAATTGATACAAGGTAATGTTAAAGGTAAAGTTGTTGAGAATAACGATACTAAACCTATCAATCCCGACCGATAATAAGTTTCCATTGTCTTAAATGTTGGACACAAGAAAGGAAACTACCCCAAATTATTGAATAATTATCAAGTTAGTTGTGGGACATCTAATGTGACCTTCTTCTTTAAATGTTTATTTGATTAAACATAAATTTTGCTAATACTACTTCGTCAATATTAGAAACCAGTGAAGGTTTTCATCATTGTATTGGATACATAGGATGAATAGAATATGACGACTAGCAACAATGAAGTCGAGAGATAGAGTAATTATGTACTCAATCTAGTTTTTGGATTTAAAGTGGTACTTAATTGTGACTATTAAGTGCATAAACTCTAAATAAGAATATAAACTTGTTAAGATACAAAAGAAGTTTCACTTTTGTGACCCTATACACCACGATTTGATGTATGGCAAGCCCATTATCAAGGTGATTATATTCTAAGCCAAACTAGAATAATATATCATGAAGATGATGCAAGACTCAAAATTGGTAACCCAAGATTAAACCTTAAATTTTGGAATGATGAACGCAAAGAGTTATCGAGTACTCTTGAAACCATTAGATTGTTAATGGTATATGCGTATCTTGTATTCAAAGCAAGAAGTCTCGTACCTTTTGGTTGAAAAGGAGATCGAGGTTGTAAATCATTGATCCAAAATAGGTTGATCATTTTCTTTTACCAACGATTTAAGTTGACGCTAATATGTTCACTTAATAAGGTAAAAGGAGAAATCTTTGAAGAATTTCAAAGAGTTCAAGGAATCACGATTTAGTCGTGATGGGATTATCAAAGTGAAGACTTTGATATAAGCCAAAGGAAATGTGATATAGTATCACATGTTAATCTCTCTTAGCACGCATCATGGAATAATGTGTGATTGGATAAGAAATCAAACGCTATTTGATATGGTTTGGATTTCAATCAAGTTACTTTGAGTTACTTGATTCTTTTGGGGATTTTATCATTTTTTGTCTAAATTATTTTTCCACTAAATCAAAACATATGAGATATGAAATGGTAAGGGTACCATGCTTGTAAGTTCTCACAAGAAACAAATGCTCATTTTTCCCTTTCAATTTTCACGAGTACGACGGGTTTGCGGCTCATGAAGCTGTCTTTTTAAAATACAAGTTTATTTTTAGAAGACAGAGTGGGAGAAATTATTCAAAGAGCCACAAAGATGTTATGTCGCAAGAAACAGGTCTTTCTTGGCTACGTGAGATGTTTTGTGTAAAACGTTGTCGCAAGAAACTGGTCTTTCTTGGCTACATGAGACGTTTTGTGTAAGACATTGTTTCTTCAATCACTTGGAGGTTAAAATTCGTCACTTGTTAAAAATGATGAATTCATGTTACTTTTAAGAAAGTAAAAGAGCTTATAACTTACAAAGAAATTGTTTGATTCAAGATTGATTACTTCTGGAAAGTAATGAACATATGACTTACATAAGAGTGATTAAGTCACAACTCAATATAAGGCTTAGAGCCATGAAAATCCGAAATAAAAAGGCTTGATTAGTTGCAAAGGGTTTTGCACTAATAAAGAGAGATTTCAAGGTTTGATTGGTTGCAAAGGGTTTTGCACCAATTGAAATGCTTAAGCCTATTTGGATCTTCTTAGGGATTGTGTTTCATTATTATGAAATACATAGCGAGTGAATCTAAAACCCACTTCTTCAATTAGAAGGAATGTATTCAGTACATGTCTTGAGTTTTGAAGATTCTTGCAATCCTAAGATAATGTGAAACTTAAGAGAGGGTCTTAAGTAGGACATCAATGAGTTGGAATCAACATTATGGATCATGTGATAAAACATTTCTCGATAAGTCGAGAAGTTGTGTTTATACATGGAGTTTAGTGGGAGTTACGGAAGTTTTAATTAGTCCGATATGTGGATGACATATTGATCATCAAGAATGATTTAAGACTTTTGGAGTATTATAATACATCTTTGATATCCAGATTTATGAAGATAAATCCACATGATATTAGCGTCAGTAAGAAGTCTTATGTTGATAAGATTCATGACTAGTTCAATTAAATTGAACATATTTGATTGATTCCATTTGCTTCCGCTGCCGGATCAATTAAATGAGTAAAGATGTATAACACTTCATATGCTTTGAGTATGATGAATTGTTTTTCAAAATCAAATTAAGTAATCTTTACCAAGTAAGCCATATAGATTACCCTTAAGTGCTTGCAGAAGTATTAAGGAAGTAAAGCAAAGTGTTTATGATGCAATATTGTGTAAGGGTATTACACAAGTGACAATTGACAATTGAGGTTGCGCATGGTTTCCGACAAAACCATAATCAAAACACATTAGGATGGTTAAGATACCATTGTGGCTATAATAATTAAGAAGTAGATTTTCTAGAATCGTTCTAGGCAAATAAAGAACAATGAGAGATATTTATAACGGAAATTGAGTACACTTGCAATCATGAGATGTGCAAGAAGGAAGAGTCCCGCACACTCGCGAAATCGTGGGAGCTGTTCTAAAGATAGAAGGCCTATGTCTTGATTGGATCTCGACACGTACTCCGAAAGTTTTGTAATGCAAATGTATACATTACAAAGGAAAACGAGTATGTAGTAAGGTTGAGTAAGGTACAAGAAGTTTATAAAACCTACTAACCAAAGCCTTCTCAAAGGCTAAACATGATGAGTCATGTTATTTCAATTGAATTGAAATGAACAACTATGTACAAGATCAAATTAGATTATAGAACATGAAATAGTAATCAGGCATTGACTATTCATGTGTGATAATCGCATTTGTCGTTCGAGTTTTATTTTAAAACTCTTTTATTATACTTTGTTACATCCAAACGGGTTGTGGAGACAATTGAACCCCGTTAAAGTGAACACGGATTAGCATGGTATTCGCCCATAGTCACTTGTATGAGGTGACGTCTCGAAGTGACTAGAGTGTGATGCGATTGATGGCAAGTTCAAGTGCCATAGAGTCATGTGAGATGACTAGTCGATCACATAGGCAGACTGTTAGGAACATTTTGTCGGGCCTAATGACCGCTTATAGAGTTCTGGCAAATTTATATAGCCTGGTCGTGGCGAGAGCTGCTATAGTATTCAAATGAGTCGATTCTTTTGACTAAAGACTATTCACCTAAGATGGCTCAGTTTCAGATTAACTTTGATTTGTGTTACTACGACCTTCGTAAATGGGGTCAAATGGGCATATTTTGGGTTATGATGGTTGTGGCTAGTCGAAGGGAATGAGTGCGATAGAATTGTCCACCCCTTGTCAGGGTTAAAACAATATCTCAGGGCCACTCGAGGAGTAATGAACTGTAAATGCGTGGCCACGCTCGGAAGGTATCCAGAGTGGATAAATCCGGTCAATCAGTTATTCTCCAGATCGAGGAAACCACTCTCGATATGATCACTTGCAAGTACGACCCGAAAGACACCTTGCATTGAGTGGGAGATAGTAATAGGACAAGAGAATTGGTGACGCACACTTGTCGAGGACAAGTGGGAGATTGTTGGGAAATGTGTCCTCAACAATAGTGCGATCATATGATTTAAAATCATTATTAAATCTCATTTTAAAGAATACAATTGGGAAGTAATATTGTTACTGTCAACTGGTCAACATATATCGGTAATGATTGGCTGACTAGAGTTTGACATTACTTTATCGTGTGACGGTGGTGATCGATTGACCCCTAGGTCATACCTAAAGGGCAATACTCTTAATTGATTATTTAATTAATCGTATAACGTTACGAGTTAATTAAATTACTTGAAAATTGACGGACGATTTTGGAAGTAAAATTTACGTATCATATTGAAATGTGATTAAATGAGATACGGTCTGAGTAATCGAATTGTTTCATTACTCGGATGAAATTATTGTTTAAGGAAACAATCGGAATTGAATGATTTTTTGTAAATACGATTTATAAATTGGTAAAATATTTTGGCACAAGTAATTATGAAATTACTAAGTCGATTTTTGTATGTGACGTATTTTGATAATACATTGATTTTTAAAATGTTAAAAATACATAACAAATTTATGTGACATATAACATGTGACATATAGACAATTGACAAAAATAATATGGAATCCATATTATAGATGTGCCGAAAATTTGGAAGAGGATTAGAATTAATATTGTGTTTACATTTAGTGGAAAACATGATGATTATAATAGGAGAGTAGCCATGCAACCCTATTGACCTTGTGAAGGCAAACTAATGCATGCATTGGGTCTTTCTCTTCTCCTCTCCTACCCTCTTTCACGGTTCACCAAAAAGAAAAAGAAAAGAGTTTTGTTTTTATTTTTGGATATACACTACATGCTAAGTTGTAAGATATTCATTCATACTTACTTCAAAATATTTTTAGAAAGATAAAAACCTCTAAAAATCCCTCTCCTCTAAACCGGTTTTTAGAGAGTAAAAACCAAACTTTTTGGTTCAATTTTTCACTAAGATTAATATTATACTAGATCCAATAATATTAATTAGATTAAGAGAAAGCCTTGGGTATAAAACATAGGGAGAGATCTTACACTTAGATCTTTGTTCTTCCATAAGGAAAGCTCAAGAACAAAAGAAAAGGAGATTTCTTTTGTGCCCTTTAAATCCGAAATACCCATTGTAAGAACATGATTTCTTCTCTTTGTTATTTTGTTTGCATGCATAAAATCCGTAATTAATTTTATGACAAATTATTTAGACATATATGAGTATGTTAATATGTATATGAATCTACATTTCTTTCAGTTACAAGTAAGGGGGAACGATATTGACGATGTGGTATGATGGCATGAATGATATGGTTGTTGCTAGACTCTTGCATGCTATGAGATTTCATATATGTAGGAATGAATTTGCATGTCTTGACACCTCTTGGAAAATAATAATCCCATTCCCTTGTTGCATGTTATGCGGTTATCTAATGCTTGATAGAGTTATTGTTAGTATATAGATGGCAACATTTTGTTAGGTTAAGTGCGAGTGTGAATGTAGGGATTAAGGATCGACGACCTTGGTGTCGCATGAGCTAACTCGGGATGAGCCACTGATAAGTGGTGAATTCCCGAACCTTATATTGTCTTGCAGGAAATCCGTCGATAAGCCCTTAGTGAGGATTTGAAACCCAACGAGGTCACTTGACCGAGTACGAGTGCCAACTCGGCCGAGTAAGCGACCACTCGACCGAGTGGACCCTTGAATCGACCGAGTGGACCTGGTTCCAAGGGGTTATACATTCTGGAAAACTCATAACTCGACCGAGTGGGTCATCCACTCGACCGAGTGCACTCGGCACTTGACCGAGTGGGTTCACACGGGTTGGGTTACTCGGCTAAAAGCCCTTTTTTCCCCAATTCTTCATTCTTATCTTCATACCTTCATCTCTTTCATCAACAAAATTCTCCCAAAAACCTCCATTGTTGCTCTAACTTGCTTAGAATTCATCCTATTTCTCCACTTTTCTCATCTAATCCCACTAATTTGGTCAAGGTAGGCTAATTCATCTTCTTCCATCTTTTTCCCCAAATTTGAATTTCTTAGATCTACTTATAAATCCGACAAGTTTTGTTAATTAAATTTTCCTTTTGCTTAATTCATGGTACTAGTAAGCTTTTAACACCATCGTTTTGGATAAAACTCAAATTTTGTGTAGAAAATTTTGTCCACCATTGTAGAACTCGAAAAGTGGTGCTCTTGAGTCAATGATTGGATTTTGGTGATTATTGTTGTGTATAGTTGGACAACAAATGCTTAACTTTTGTTGTCATGGATGGATCTTTCATAATATGTGTAAATTTGTCTTAAAACTCCATCTTAAATTTTTTTAATTTTAGACAAGTCATGCCCAAATTTTGATTTTTCATGAGCGAAACTTAGTTTGAATGCCTTGTAAGACTACTATCTTGGTTAATAATGTATTAAGTAAGCCAAAACGAAATAAATTTTGTCTTAAAACTTGAGTAAAAACCCTTCTAAGTTCTTCTAAAATTTCCATGAATAATGCATTTTGTGCCTTAATGGTGATTTTCCTATGATGTAGTATTGAGAATTTTGTGGTTACTACCACCTTATAAGAAAGATTAAAAGAAATTCTGTCTCAAAGTCTTGAAAACCAACACTAACCATATTATATTCTAAATTTATACTCACCACTTGTGTTACTACTTTACTTGTTCAATCTAAAGGTTTTCTTATGATAAAGAAGCACTTCACTCTCCCAAAATTCTTTTTTTTTTTAAAATTTTTGACAAGCTAAACTTTATTTCCGCAAACTTTGACGAAATTGCTGTTAATGGTAATGTCATGTAATTACTTAAGTGAAACTTTGAAGTGTAGTGTGTCATGGATGAGTCGAAATTTGACAAGTCCGGTGATGTATTGGAATAATACATGTAATTAAAGTCATGCTTTAACTCGTGTTATTCCACAAGGATCTTTAAATCCCGGAAAATAATTTTTGTAACATAAGAAATTTTTTGGAGAGGTCAATTAAATTACAAGAAACTATAATAGAAATCCCCTTTCATTTGGTGTCTATAAAATTCAAAAGTTGAGAAAATTCTATCCATATTCAAAATTTGCTTCAAATTCTTACCTTTCCCGTTCCATATCTTGTGTGATGTTCTCTTTTAGCATGGCAAGGAATGCTAGAAGCGGTCGTGAAAGGAACGCTCGCTAACCCCAAAAATAAGCACCGCCCGCTATCACCCTCCCGGACTACCCGTCCATAGCTTTTGAGAGTGAGGAGCACCGGGACAAGTTTGAGGTCCTAGCCACTAGGAGGATGGCTCCGACCAAGTGTATGTCTGTAGGTACCTTGGAAGCCCTAGGGATAGAGAAGGAGGTACATAACATCTTCACGATACTTGGATTGGAGGGTTTGTACATCTTGGGAGAGATAAGTTACCACAACCTCACCCTCAAGGTTTTGAGCTCCTTCACCTATGACAAGAGGACCCATAAGGTGAGTTTTAGGCTCACGAATACCTCTTTCAACTTAAGTAGTGATGTTTTTGCCGACCATCTAGGGGTGGGTAGGCTAGTTGTTGGTCACCATGACAAGATTGAGAAGGACATGAAAGCCTCAAAATACTACCACCTTTATACAAGCAAGGAAAAGGTTAGTGTAAGTAACATGAAAACTAGTGACAATGAGCATCCCGTCCTAAAGATTTTCTTGTGCTCCTTGACCAACCTCCTCTATGGGAAGAGGGACCTGAGCAAGCTCAACTCCACAGAGGTATTGATCTTGAGCTCCTACCTTAACCCCGGCCACGAAAACCGTCTCCACTTAAATATCGTGTCTTTGGTTTATCTTGCCCTTGAGAGGATGGCCGAAGTGGACCAATGTTCCTTAGATTGTGGAGCCTTACTGTAATACTACGGTTTTCTATGTATATGGGTACTCTATCGAGGGGGGCTTACTCTGTCGAGTAAGTATGTTTTTACGCAAAACAGTAGTCTGCCTGTTGGGTACTCGATCGAGTACATGTGACACTCGATCGAGTAAGGGGCACTCGATCGAGTAAGTCACTTACTCGATCGAGTAAGTGAGTCTTACGAGCTATTTTAGCCGGGTTTTGTTAATAACGCGTGATTAGTATAAAAGGATTCCGTCATCTTTCTTAATCACTTTTCACCTTTTCTACAACCTTTCAAGAGAAAAATAAGTTACGTAGCTTTCATTCATCGCGTTATTAGCAAGTCCCAAGGGCTAGGATCGTCGGATTGTCTTGTTCTTTACGTCGTTGAGTTCATCGCGTCAAGGATAAAATTCTTGTATAATTTTTATATTGTTTCGTTAAGTTTATTTAAAACCCTAATTGGGTAGATTTGGGGGTTTTGGGTGTATTATGTTGTTTAGGTGATAATTATATGAATATGTGTTATAGGAGGAGGATTCGTGGAGGAACATTACTGAGTAGCTGCGAGTGACGGTCTTGTGGTTGCTTTTTCCAGGTAGGGTTTCCCTACTCGGTTATTGTTTACATAGTATTATTGATGGTTGATCATTGTTGTTGATATGTATCATATTGGAATCGGTAATTGGTAATTGTTGTTATATAATGTGGTTGGTTATGATTACTTGTCTGTGGTTTGCGAGGTGCGTCCTCGGCTGAGTGGAGTCACTTGCAGGAGTGGCTTCACGCCCTTGATTCGCCCTCTATGGAACCCGCCACAAAGGGGATGTGCACATTTAGGAACTTGGGTTATCGCTCAGATGAGATGAGCGGGGCTTAGGTGGGAACGGCTGCGGTCCCCCACTGGCGGTGTGGAATACTTGTTGCGATGGGTATTCTGGCAAGACTACACACTTTAGTGTGTAGTCAGGTGTGTGGAGTTGTGATGGAGATTGGATGATTAGATTGGATGATTGTTGTGTTGCTTTTGTTGGAGTATGTGTCCTCAACAATGTTGCGATCACATTATTAAAACTCATAGTAAGAATACATAAAGGGATGATTCATTTTTATACGTCAACTGATCAACATTAATTGGTAATGATTGGCTGACTAGAGTTTGACATTACAGTCGTTTGACGGTGGTGATCAGTTGATCCCTTAAGGTCACACCAAAAGGACGATTCCCTTAATAGATAAATTAATTAATTATATGCTGATACAGATTAATTAATTTCTTAAAAATTGAACAATTTACATATATTAGTGAGAATATGAATCTTATTGTAATTCAATTAAATGAGATACGTTTTAGTAATTAAAATGTTATATTACTAATACCTTGTTTATGAAACAATTAAATTAAGAATGATCAGTTAATTATAATTATAATCTGTTGTAGATTATATTAACATGAACCATTTTATTACTTGTGATTGTGAATCACTAGTCAATTGTAGTATATAATTGAATTAATATATGTAATGATATTTAATTGTTAAATATGCATTAATATTATTAATAACATGTTACATGTCACATGTCACACATTATATGACAAAATGACAATTGACAAAAATAAAATGGATTTCATTTTATAAAGGGGCACCGGTTTTTTAGAGGAGATTAGGGTGAATGGTTAAATTGTTTTAATAAGTGGAAAACATAATGATTGCTATTAAAACCTATACTACACCCTAATACTCTTTGAGAAGAATAACTCTACAAAAGAAAAGAGACATGCATTAGCTCTCTCCTCTCTCTAAGCCACCGGTTTCACCCCTACTACCACAATAAGAATTGTTCTTATGTTTCTCTTGAATTCATTCTTATGTTTTGTGGTGGTTTCACAACTACTTTTCACTCATCTCTCTAAAACATGTTTTTAGAAAATATTTGTTCAAAGATCTAATTTTATAGATTACTATAGTAGTAATAGAAATAATATTAGTACACATTTTAAGGTTAACTACTAAGATAATCTAGTTAATTAATTAGTAGTTTAAAGGGTTGTCTTGGTGCAATTGAAAGGAGGTTCTCACATTATTGAGACACAGGGGGATCATCCATTTATTTTGAGCTCAAGAACAAGTATAGAAAGGTGTTCTTACTTCTGCCCTAATCCGATTTCCGCTATGTAAGAAGTATTCTTCTTAAACTTTAACTTTTAATGTTATGCATGCATAATATTCATATCTAATTAAAAGAGTTAATTAGATCTAAAATTAAAGGAGTTTATTTTGAGGGTTATCGAATCCTTTCAAGTGGTATCATGAGCTTAGGTTGTTGCATGCATAATCGACTTAGTTTTTCCGACTAAATTAAAACTAGAAATTTGTGATTTATATGATTAAGCCACGAAATTATTTTTCATATTAAGTATTCGGGTCCTTAAATGTATTTAGGTCATTTTGATGATTTATGGTAATTTTGGCTCATTTTAATGATTTTTAGTAATTTTATTACATTTTAATGTATAAAATGGTATTTAAAATGCTAAAAATAGTTAAACTTTGTTTCTGACCATGAAATTTTTATATGACCTCACATTCATATTTTACTTATTGTATGTAAAATTTTGTATAAATTTGATTTATTTTGAATGATTTATAATTTTTATGAGATAAAAATGAGATAAATCGAGGTAAAAAGGTTAAAATTAGATAAACTTCGAAACAGGCCACCAAATTTTAATATGTTGTCACATGCACATTTTACTCACTGTGTGTAAAATTTTAGATAAAATTGATTCATTTTGCATGATTTATGAATTTTTTTAGTGTAAAAATGACATAAATAGTGACTATTTTAGCATAAATAGCTAAAAAAATTAAATGGCATGAAAAAATAATTTTAGGTTGCATTTTTATCCCAAATATCAGATCTAAAGTTGGAACATTTATTAGATTAATCTTCATATGGTTTAGATGTTTTATTAAATAAAACCGATAAATTACAACTATATTTTTCTCGAAATAAATTCGAAAATTTTAACCTTGATTTTTGACATTATGAGTGTCATAGAATTATTCCAGAATATTCAAAAAAATTAAAAATCAAATTTTGAAATTATTGTAATTAAATTTGGATTTATTTCATAAAAGGTTATGATATTAAGGTAAAAAATGAGCATATATGTTAAATCAAGTTGAATTATTGTCAAAAATTGAGTAACGACTAATTTTTGAGTCCTAAAAGGTTAGGATAATTAACTTGGACTAAAAATTTGATTTTAGTATTATTTTGTGATTTTAATAAGTTAAAAATCGCGAATAACCATAAAACCGGATTATATTTACGATATAAGTTTAAATAGGGCGATTTGGCACATATTTTGGCATGTTAAATACATATTATAATGCTGCATATTTCATTGATGAATGTCATATTTTTTTTATATAATTTTGAATTATGTAATTTTATCTTAGTATGGCCTTAGTTTTAATCGGTATTACTCGTAATGTAAGGGAATATTGATTCGGTTGTAATTTATTGTGATCTCGTATCACTTTTATTTTATTTCATTAGATTTTATTTTACAAATGTATAATAGGAAGTACAATGTACATTTTATTATTTAATTATTTGTAATTCCAGAGTTCCCATAAGACGGTGCCATTCAGAAAGGAGTTCCGATCGAGACGGTGTCTATCCTTGGGAGGTGTGTCACGTGAAGACTCTAGGTACCAAAGGAGTTGGTTTCCGAATTTGTAATAGAATATAAGATTTTCTAATTTAGGAAATGCCATACTAGGAAATTTATTTTTTCTTTGTTTGCTTGCTTTATATGTTTGCATGCATTGCCAAATCGCCATAACTTCACATGCATATTTTATCGTCTTTTCGACCGTGTCGATTATAATTATCGTTAGTTCACTAATATAGTTCACATAAAGGTGATAGATAATAAATCGACAAGACCTTTCACATATTTAAAAATTGAGATTAGGCTTTCCAAATAGTAGGTGATACCCGTCGTGAGGTGTCAAAAATAAATTTATAATCTCCAACTACAACTATAGCTAGCGGCAGTCGGGTCGAACCACAGAGAGGCAGACGTAATTTCTAGTTGTTTAAATTCGGTCTAAGGTAACAAAAGGTGGGGGTTTGATTTGGTTTGGTCTATAGCTAATAACAATAAAAGAAAAGTAAACTAATGAAATGTATAAAATCAAGTATAAAAAGAGGTACTAGGATGGTTGGTTTGTTATAGTTTCGGCGGCAGCATATTAAACAGGTCTAAATCAAACACATGAGGCGGGAAATAAAGAGGTCCTCTCGGTCCACTCTTAACAAATAGCATCTTTCGATCTCGCTATAGGTCCCTAATATCACTAATACTAACTTTCGTCCTGAAAAGTGATTTACGGTCTAAACTCCACCTATCTTTCGATCTTAGCATGGTTTAGTCATTTTAATTGGTGATCTGGCAACTGTCCCTATCTCTCGATCTAATGGGTCAGTCAATCCTAACCATTCAACTAGTCGTGTGCACTCGATTCGTCGAATAAAGAATTAAAACAAGTAAAACGAAAATAAAACCTCACGTGGTCAGTCGATCGACCGGGTAGGGTGGTCGATCGACCAACACGCGAATCAGGTCGTGTTCATTATATTGCCGCCTACACTACAATTCCCCTACATCCTAGCACAATTAATTTAGCTACTCATGGCTATGGCAAAAATAACAATAATATTGACGATAAAGACTACTGAATTCATGCTAAAAATAGTAGAACAAACAATTAACATAAACGATAATTGGCTTGGATTCTAACTAACAATTCTATATCTAACAACGCAATAAAGATGAACTGAAAGTAGAATAGAAGGAATACCGAAAATTGCAGAAGAATAGCAACGGAATGATTAGAAGTATGAATGAAAATCCGATGCAACCAATATTCCAAACCCTAACTATGATATTCTAAAACTGAATGTGAAACTTAGATCAAAACTGGGATCAAACTGTGGTTTGGAACAATTGGAATGTCCCTAAACATTCCATTGTTACTTAGTTGATGATGCATAATGGGATGAATGTCAAGGAAAAATTGCTCAAGTATGCTTGCTGTGCTGATGACTTATGTGTGATGTGTGAGTTTCAAACTGAGACTGTGCATCATGTGTTCTCTGAATGTGTTTACAGTTGCAGAATTAAAGCTCAGCTAAGGCAATGGTTTGGAGGAACTGTCCCTGATACGATACATCTAGCTATGGTGTATCAGAAATCAGTCCTATGGAAAGCAAGAGCTGCTTGTCTTACTGCATACCATTACCATGTTTGGTTCCAAAGAAACAACGCAAGATTAAACTGTTGCTTGCTGCGTCCTGAAGTGGTAGCCAGGAAAATTGAGGAAGAAGTTATCAGGAGAGTAACAGCTAAGCTAGGAGGAGCCAATGTGAACATTGATTGGCTTGCTTTAATTCAAGGATATCAGGCTTAGTTGATATATGTTTGTTTTTGTCAATGTGGGGGTTTGAACCGTGATCAGTTTGTATCTTTTGTATATTCCTTGATTTTATATATAATATTCACATTTTCACCAAAAAAAATAGCCTTCCATAAGGGAGCGGGATAATACTTGGTAGGTTTCTTCGTGTAAGTCGGGTAATTGCTAAGGCCAAAAATTTCACCAAACTCGCGAAAAGACAATTTTCTATCAATATCCCACTTGGGATTGATGAAGATGCTACCATGGCATTAACATGATGCTTTGGTGATTTTGAGGCTTCTTCAAGTTTAGCCATAGCCTTCTCAAACTTCAAGTTTATGGTATCAATATGAGCACTAAGTTGAGCACCCAATTGAGTAATAGAGTCCACTTCATGCTTTCCTCCTCTAGTAGCCTTGCGAGGTCTACTATATTGTGAATTATTGACCGCTATTTCCTCAATCTTGTTCCAAGTTTGATTATCGTCAACTTCGTTGAACATACCATTTGATCCCATGTTGAGAATGTTTCTTGAGTCTTCATAAAGACCATTCCAAAATTGTTGTACTAAGAACCACTCGCTAAGTCCATGATGAGGACATGAGCGACAAATTCCTTTGAATCGCTCCCAAGCTTCATACAAAGATTCTTCATCCCTTTGCTTAAAACCCGTAATTTGAGCTCTTAGCATGTTAGTCTTTTCCGGAGGGTAGAATTTTTTATAGAAAGCTAGAGCCAACTTCTTCTAAGAATCAATTCCAAGAGTAGCCTTATCAAGGCCTTTCAACCATTGTTTTGCGGTGCCGATTAGAGAAAAAGGAAATAAGACCCATCGAATTTGGTCTTGGGTCACACCGGTTTGTGAAATCGCATCACAATAGTCACAAAAAGTCTCCATGTGAGAGTGAGGGTCTTCACTAGGCATCCCCCCAAATTGGCTTCTTTCGACTAATTGGATAAATGCGTATTTTGAAATGAAATTTCCGGTTAAGTGTTGTGGTGTGGGAGTACCATTGGGTAGATTCTCCTCGGTTGGTACGGAATGTGATGAAAATTTAGGCATTGTGGGTTGATTTTGTGTTGGATTTGATGTTGGGTTCTCCTCACCTTCTCTTGCAAAAGGGTTGATGAACTCAATAGTATTTGTTTGAATATCTACAACCTCACCTATACCTCTCAAAGTACCTCTAGCAAGTCTTCTATTGTTTGTCAAAGTCCTTTCAATTTCGTGATCAAAGGGTAACAAGTTACCTTGTGACCTTCTAGACATGCAAAATATCAAACAACTTGAAAACAATTAGAACAAACCTTGAGGAGTTTTACTTCCCCAAGGCAAATAAAGGCACAACTAATAACAATCTAAGAAAATCAAATCAAGTTAACACCGTCCCCGGCAACGGCGCCATTTTTGGTCGGAATTTCTCACTCGGAGCTTTTACTTTTCGGTTACTTGTCGTTAGGAGCACCTAGACCAAAACAATATTTATAACTTCACAAACAACTCTACTATTAGTAAATAGGCAAGTAAAGGTCGGATCCCAAGGGACGGGTATTGATGTAGGATTTTTGATTGCAAGTAGCGGTGTCTAGGGTTGTCACGATTTGGGGTTGAGATGAGAAGATCCCTAAAACTAAATAGCAATAAAAGTAAACAAGCAAGATGATTAAAAAGGGATGTAAACTATTGATTAAAAGCACTAGGGTGTCATGGGGTCATAGGGGATTCATGGGAATTGATCATACAAACATATTCTCAAATTATAAGCAAGCAATTATTATTGTGATGGATCGAGTTGGTTTATATCTTACAATCCTAGGAAGGTTTGGGTCCCGGAGCCGAATCGATTAGATTTTACAACACCTACAAGTCGACTTAATCCCTCCTACTCAACTATATGCATGGTTTAATGAGACGCGAGTTGGTTTATGTCTTACAAGTCTCATTGAAAAGGTAAGTGATGGGTAAAAAATGCAAGGATTCATAGGCTCGCATTTCATCAAACATAACATGTGCATAAGTTGAGATCACAACAAGCAAGCAAATAAACTATGAAAACATATTAAATTAAGCATTAATCATTCCCCATGTTGGTTTTCTCTAATTACCCATTAACCCTAGTTAAAGAAACTACTCACTCAATATCAAATTTAGCATGTTAATAAGGTTGTCAATCACATTAACAAAGCAAAACATGATGAATAAATGAAGATGATTAAAAATAATTAAAAAAGATTAAGAGGATTATACCTACTAATTATTCCAAAATAAAGCAAAGAATAATAGAAGTACTTGATGATTGATTGAAATGTTGTCAATCTCCCAATAATAACCCAAATAATCTTCAATTACCCAAAATAAAAGATGAACAAAAGAGAAATTAAGGAAATAAGATTTGTATTAAGACTTGATTAAAAGTTGATTATAAGATTAAGAAGAGATTAGAATGATATAAACTACACTAGAGATTGATAAGAAGAACATGATTATCTAATTAGACTAATGGGGTATTTATACTGGGGATTAGGTACACAAATTAGGGTTTACTAAGGGCTTAAATGACGATTAAGTCCTTGAGGAATCGCTCCTCTCAAAAGAGATGTCGATCTCCTTTTTGCCGGTCTTTCATAAATATGCGCATCTTTCATGGAGCATGAAGAAAGGACGTATGGGACTGCAACGGAATCCGAGCGTCCAAGGTGTCGGGATGGGCGGATTTCCTGGTGGCTGGACGGGCGAATTGTTGGGCAGGACGAGCGGATTGTGGAGTTGCTGGATGGGCGTCCCTTCTGCAAAGACGCTCGGATTTCCCTCGTCTTGGACGGGCGTCTTCTTGGTTGGACGGGCGAATTGTGTCACAGCTCCCTCTCCTTCTTTTCTTCTTCCAATAATCCTCCGGGATTTAGTCGGGGATGCAAGGATCTTCATCATTGCCCATCTACTATAATATGTACAAAGGCCTTCTAGTCTTGTCTTCTCTTTGATGCATGGTCATTAGATTTGATCAATTTATCTCCATTTTGCCATGAAAATGCAAGGTTTGTACTCCTCTCCTACTAAGGAAACAAAACCTCAAAGAATATGCAAAACAAAGGACTAAAGATAGTAAATGACCCAATTATGTACTAAAAAGCATAGGAACGAGGCTAATTCGGGGACTAAATATGCTCAAATAATGGTCACATCACATATTCTTTGACTCTGAAGTTTTCTTTTTTGAGAACTTGTTGTTATTGTTGTTGAACGATTTTGCTTCCTTATTTCTGAAGATGCGTTTGTTAAATCGTTTAGCAAATAAGACCGTTTCGTCCTCTATTTCAACATCTTATTCTTCCTTAGCAGAAGCTTGTAGAGCCATGCTCTTAGTGTTACTGGCCTCTGCCTCATCGTCTTCCAAGACAAGTTCATGAGCCATGAGAGAACTAATAAGTTCTGCGTAAGGAAGAGAAGTGAGATCTCTGACTTCTTCCATAACCGTGACCTTGGGATGCCCTTTCTTGGTCAAACTCCTAAGTACTTTTCTAGCAATATCCTCGGAGTTAAAGGTTTTACCAAGATTTTTGAGCTCATTGACTATAGTAAAAAATCGTGCTGATATGCTATCAAGTGATTCATTCTTTTCCATTCTAAAAAGTTCATACTTTTCAATTAGCAGGTCAATGCGATATTTCCTTACAGCCGATGTTCCTTCATAGGCTAACTCAAGACCATCCCATATTTCCTTGGCCGAAGTGTAAGAGGAAAAACGATCGAATTCAGTCGATGTCATGCCATTTTGTAACAGGCTTATCGCTTTCGAGTTTTTCTCAGCCTTCTTGTAATCAGCCTCAATATAGTCATCTTCCTTTTTCTCATAGGTAGTGCCTTCCGAAGATGCGACCAAATTTTTATGTGGTCTGTTCTTTATAATCGTCCAGCACCCCCAATCATGTCCTTTTATGTAGTGTGTCATCATGTTTTTCCAAAGTCCATAATTTTTCCCATCAAAGACGGGACACTTAAGATACTTGGAATCCATTTCACATGTGTAAGGCAGCGGAAATAAAATAAAATAAAAAGATAAAAATATAGACGGATCTAGTCTCTTTGCGGTTAGGCAATCAAGAGCATGAGGCTCTGATACCAATTGAAAAGTCTATCCCACCCGAAATACTCGGGAGGGGGAAGGGGGGTGAATTGAGTATTTAAAAACTTATGCCTACTTTTTATTTTATATCAAGGTAATTAATTACTTAAAGTTTATTGATTAAACTTTAACTAATTAACTAACCGATTATGAACGTAATGAAATGAACGAAAAGAAAAAATGCAAGGACACACGATATTTGAAGTGGTTCAGCTTCACACGTCAAAGCCTACGTCCACTATTCTAGATTAATAATTTTAGTACCTCTCTCCGGATTACAAAATTATCAACCCACTCGTATAGCTAACTCTAACTATAACTCAATTTGAATATCACTCGATATTCGGTCTTGACTATCTTAAGTTACTAAGAAAGCACTTGATTGTTCTTCTAAGTGTTCACACAATTGAACGAGTAAGAAACAATATGAAGTACTATTATCTTATGACGTAACCTTAAGAAAAATAATCAAAATAAAGAGCACGACTTTTCGCAAGATTTTCCAAACGCAAAACAATCAGAATAGTCAATTAAAAATTAAACGCAATTTTGTTTGCAAGGGATTTTTAATATTTCGAAAAGCTTCACTAGAATAAAGAATGATCATATGTATTTATAGTAGAGGAAAGAACTAGGGTTTGCACGAAACCCTAGGATGCCGTGAGATAGGCGGCTTACCTTGCAAGAGGTAAATCTCTATTTCTTTCCTAATTCAATCCAAGATATTTTAGTTTAGGTAAATGAGATAAAAGTGAATCTTATTTTTTCTATAACTATATCTTTAAGATTTTCAGATAAGTGAACAAATTAAATCATGTATATATTTAAGATAAGAAAATATCTTATAAAAATATAAGCTAGATTTAATTAGATAGGTTACTTGTACTAGAAGACTTGTAAAACCTAAAGGTTCAAAGCCAGCGGCCGAAACCCTAGGCCCGTGTCCATCTAGACGAAAATCTCTTTTCTTAGATTAGGGTTAGGTTAAAATAAACTAGAAAACCCTAGGTATCATGACGACCCATAAGTCGTTTTACTAACCAATAGAGACATGCAAGTTATCCATTATAACAACCCATATATCAACTCCACTATAGATACATATGATTTCGAAATATGTTTAAAGAATTTTATCCTTTGAAAAATGATTTTAAAACCATTAAAATCGTGCCATTTAAAATGCTACTCAAAGTTATAGTAGAAACAGCTATAACTTAACGTTTGGTAAGTAAAGTTATAGGTGAAATAGCTATAACTTTACCTTCCCAATATTCTTTTCTTAAGATACCGTCATTAGATGAAGACCTATACTAGCTAATCTTCCTGGAGATCTTCAGTAATAGGATCTTCTCTTTATCTTGACCAAAAGCTCTTCATCTTGAGCTTGTTAAAGACTTGATCTAGCCTTTTGCTTGAGTGATCATCATACTTGAAACTTGTTACAGTTACTATGACGCTTTAAGAATCTTCAATGTTATAGCTTAAGCTGCTATAACATTACTTGAATGATGCCTCACAAATCTTCAATGTTATAGCTAAGAATGCTATAACATTACTTGCTAAACTTGTAAACCTAAGTCAATCTAACAAAGACTAAACAAACGATTACGAGAAAGAGTATATATAAAACGAAGCACACACTTGTCATTATCAAAACTTAATCATATATCTATATGGTCCAACAATCGCGGAATTCCCCCTCTTGCCTAGACAAGAAGAAGGGTCGTCCCCTCTCCATAATGCAACAAAAATAGGATCATCGATGGATAAAAGGGATAAAGATGGTTTTGAGTTTCTCGATGGTAATTTGCTTGTGGGTTATTTTCCCCCCATTTTTGTAACATTTGACAGTGAAGAACATTTCTTGCCATTTTTATGTTTGGCATTTTGATACTTGGCAATTTCAATTTTTGTATTTTTGAACATTTTTCAAAGTAACCTCATTTGTAGCAAGGGTACTTCTATTAAAGCGTAGGAGTCTATTTTTGCTCCTCATTTCATTGATGCAATTTGCAAACATTTGATTTTGATTTGGTACTTGAACTCAATTTGATATTTTGTGCCCATTCCCTTTTTGTTTGACAAAATGATGATAGAAGTGAAAGAACGGTTGCATGGTTTCAAAGGTCACCTTAGAATAAACGGTAGCCAAGGAGTTATCACACCACAAGGTACTCTTGACTAGGCCTTTCCATGGGTCAAAAGATACTAGTATGACACATCCTAGGGTGTCTACAGGGTATTCTAGCAAACAAAGTCTCAAGGAGAAAAATTATCTACAAGGGCCTTATATACACTTGTCAAGCTTCCCAAATAGGCATTTTCACAAAACTTTTCTACCATGCAACTATATGCCATGATGCAAATAGCATATATACAATCCTAATGCATATGCTTCTATCAACTATTATGCCATATAAACTAAATGCATGCAACTCCTAACATCATATAGGTTCATACCACATAAACAAAAAGGAGCCATATTGTCATTAACATATAAGAAAGGGAGAAGGAGATTTGGAAAGTTCATACCACGCGGTCTTCTTTATCTCTTATGCTTCGAATGTGGCGTAGTCGTTCCAATATGATAAGAGTGACAAACTAACAAATATATACAATTCTATGCTATAAAGAAAGAACATGTTTTTGGAATTTTTTAAATTTTCAAATTTTTATGGGTCTTGTTTTTATGAAATTTAAAGAACGTATTTTTATGATTTTTCGAAAGTTTTCAATTTTTATGTATTTTGGAATATAAATTCTCACCCCCCCACTTTATTCTGGACATTGTCCTCAATGTACATGTAGGAGTAGGAATAAAAAGGAAATACATGTTTTTGGATTTTTGGATTTATGGAAATTGAAGTACAAATGCAAATGCAGTGATATGAATGAATGCATGCTCTAAGTAAATGCAATTCTATATGACATATATAACAAATGAATACAATCTAAACTACACTAGATGATGCATGCTCTAAGTAAATGCTTAGGTCACCTATGATCAAACCTCCCCAAATCGATTTAAGCATTATTTCTAGTGTTGGAGAAATGAGGTTTGGTCATTAGTGACTATGCATAAATGCAAGTTTGACTAAATGAATTAACAATATGAGATATATTACAATGCAATTTATACTATTTTGGACATGGCCCACCTGCGACGCCCAACCGATCTGTGGACGTGCAACGGCCTTTTGAAAGCCACACTCGGCGGCGTAAAAATGCTTTCAACCGGATCGTTTTAGATCGGTCGGTTTCGTCTCGGCAAGGGTCTCGAAATGATGCAAGAGATGTTCGGAGTCGCCACCAAGCATTTTTGGAATGCTTGGAACCCGTTTGAATCCACTTTATACCTTGGTCAACCAAGGAAAAAAGCGGTGTTTGACATAGGTACTAAAGATTAGGAGTCGTCCCTGTTGGAGTTAGTGTCCTCCACAATAGTGCGTTAACGAATTAAATCTCAGTAATGGAATATCATCAGATATTTAATTATTTGATCCTCGTCAGTTGATTAACGTAAATCGATAACGGTTGGCTGACTAGAGTTTGACGTTATTGTCGTGAGACGGCGGTGATCAACTGACCCCTTTCGGTCACACCTATAGGAACGAACCCCAATAGACAACTAATTAATTGTATGAGATACAATTTATTTAGTCCCTTGATTAGTAGACTAAAAGGTTAGTCAATTATTTTAAGAGAGAATTCGAGTTGCGAACTCGAGGAACGGCGGTTATTATTTAATTATGTGTTAATTGAATAATAAATTCTGGGAGACGGGTTTTAGTTAATTAACTGTTAATTTACTAAAATTGTACTAATTGATTAATGTGATTAATATTAATACGTAAATAATATGTGTAGTGGTACACGTATATTTACGGAGTGAATTGGACGAATTAATTATGGAAGTATTTAAACATGAAACGATGTTTAAAATAAAAATTACACGTATTTGTGCGACAAATATAAGAACCAACATGGACCCGTAAATGGGCAAGTGGACCGTGTAAAATAAGAGTAGTGGATGATTAGGAACATAATCATTTCACCTTACTTTATATACTATCATAAGTTATCTTATAAATGATTTTGCATGTGATGTAAGATAGAATAATATAAGACAATTGAATACTCCAACACTCCACCCTTCCACCCTGTTTTTCCCCCTTTAATAGACCAAATTGTTTGTTCATTTTTACACTCTACAACATTCACTTGTTTACTTTGCATGTGATTCATTTATTTGGTCTACATCTCTCTAAAAATAATAATTCATCTTTACTAAGTTTGTTAGTAAAAAATTTCATTACTAAGAGAGTTAGTAATATTACAAATAATATCAAGGGTATAATAATAATAAGTTCTAGTTAAATACTTGTTATTATTTTTGGGTAAGTTCTTGGGTGCAACAAGAAGGAGATCTTCTTTTTGAAGATTTGTAAGGAGCATCATCCATTTGGTATAAGCTCAAGAACAAGCTAGTAAGATGAACTAGTTTGTGCCCTTTTCACCACAATATCAATGTAAGGAAATTGTTTTTCCTTATACTTTTATTTTATGCTTTCATATTAGTATGCATGTTACATAGATCACCTAAATGACAAATTATGAGATAATTTAATTTTTATTAGAGAGTCTAATATGGATCTATGATCTTTTAAGTGGTATCAGAGCTTAGGCTTGTAATTTGCATGTTGATTTTAAGCATTTTAATGAATTATGAGATAATTTATAAAAACTCAAAAATTATGTTAGAAGACGTTTTAGCACGAAATTTTTGGGACATGCATACCTACTGATCTCAAAAGCTTTGTGGTATTTTTTGGTGATTTATGAAGTTATTTTGCTATTTTAAATGTTTTTTGGTAGAAAACCGAGTCAAAATGCCGTATTTTAGTTAAAAATTGACTAAAAATAGTTAAAAGTTGATTCGGTGCATGGATTTTTTATGGTATTTCGTGCATATTTTCTACTGATTGTATGCAAAAATTTGAAGGTTGGTTCGAGTTTTTTGCATGTTTGTTAATTTTATGAGATAAATGTCGATAAAAGTGAAATTAATTAATCATAATTTAGAAACATTTGATTCTGCCCATGATAAATTTATGTACATTTCAAAATATTATTTAAATGTTAAAAGTGATTTTACATGTGTGTTTTCACTTTGTTTTGATGTTTATTGGTTTTAGTGGTTAAAAACTGATAAATATCGATCTTTTTCTTCATAAAATTTATCCGGAATTTTTGGGCAATTTTTCTGATATTTTGGTGTTCTTGGTAGTGTTCCAGAATACTAAAAATTTTTGTTTCAATTTTTTGGGTATTTTTTTAATTATTTTGGATTTTTACTTAAATATTATGATTTTATCGATTAAATTAGCAAAATATCACCAAATCAAACTAATTATTTATCATAAAATTAGTGATGACTAATTTTGAGGTTAAAAACATTTTGGACAATTAGTTTGGACTTAAATGAGATTTAAGAGTTGATTATTGATTTTTACATGTTAAAATCGATTAAATCCACAAAAACCGAGATGGATACCAACGAATGATAGATAGGGCGATTTTGGCATCATTTTACAGCATTTTAAGCATATTTATTTAAGTTGAATGAATGATTGTCATTTTTTTAAAGTATTTATCTTGTTGTACCTAGTATGGCCTAGATAATTTTAATCGTTATTACCCGAAATGAATGGGAATATCGATTTGTTTGTAATTAAATACGATCTCGTATCGTTGGTTTGTAATTAATTAATAGTTTTATTTATTTTATTAATTAATGTATAATAGGAATAGCTATGTAATTTAATTGTAATAGTTATTTTTACCGGCGTTTCCAAAAGACGGATTGCATCAAGACGGAGTCTATTTTTGGAAGGTGTTCCAAATCCCACAAGGAAGAACCACTTGTGGAATGAAGAGGCAAGGGACCAAGTAGTTGGTTTCCGAAATGTAATAGACTAGTTTTTATTAACTAGGCGGCCATACTAGGATTTATTCATATGCTTACATGTTTGCTTGTTTTATTTTCGCGCATGCCAAATCGCCATTCACATGCATTTTGTTTTCGCGGTTGTCAATTCACGTCATTCACATTCGCCAACTTAGTTCACTTATAGGGAATTTATGACTAAATTGACAAGATCTCTCACATAACTAAAATTGAGATTAGCCTTACCAATTAGTAACACCTATGAATCTTTTGTTCATTAGAGCCACGTTCGCCCAAGCGGGGTGTTCTCTTTTTACCTTGAGTAAGTAGGGTGGTAAGCGGTTATATCACGCCAAAATTGATTGGACTCAACGGGATATAATACGGTCTTGTGTTCCGGGGCTAGTAGATGGATTTAAGGAAATTCGTCGACCAAGAGTTCTAGAGGTAGAATTAGTCAACGTGACTTACCGAATTTACACAATTATGGGATGTTTCGCCCAAGCGATGCTCATTTTTGTTTAAAATTTGGATCTTGGAATCATTTATATAATTTAGTGGGAGATCATAATATAAATGCCAAAACTTGTTAAACATGTTTTCACAAGTAAAATTAAAACATTGAATGTTAATTTTTCCTATTTTTCGTTCATTCTCATAAATGTATGACATCGCGCACTTCATCCTCCTTTCTCTATTTATTGTTATACTTGTTTCATTCTTTCATGGAAAGCGGTTTCTTTGAACGAATTAATGATTGGTAACATAATTTACCGATTCACCTACATAAGCTTACAACAATTTTTGCGATTATTATACAACTTAACGTCCATACATATTAAAAAGGGGTTTTATGTTACAAACTCATATTACGAGTTTAAAAGGAAGTCATATTTTATCAAGAGTGTCTTGATTTCGAAAGTGAGACCTCCATCATGAAGATGACATATTAGTTTTAATTACTCAAGAGTAATTCAAAAGTTTGCGAAAAGAGTTTTCAAAAACACTTAGAATACTACAATATGATACCGTCAAATGACTCACTTCGAGAAAGGTCAAATCGATTGTTTATGCCCTAAAGAGCTCAGGCATATGATAACAATTGAACGGTTAGGTAGTCCAATTTCGCAAGAAGTTGAGATTTTGCCACATGTTACACTCACTTTATAGTAATTCACTCTTACTAAGTGTATAAAATATCACGAATGACATGAAGAGAGGTCTTCATGAGATTCATTTTTTTTTATTGAAGCAAAGAGGAATACGAAAGTGAGTGGGAGTTAAGAAGTAGTAACCCTAGATGTATGCGATAGGACAAATTTGAAAGAGACATCTACTCAATGGATACGCTAGTTCCACTATCTTGATATGAGATTCCAAGTATGGATCATTTCTTTGTAAAGATGTTTACATGAATTAATAAAACGTAAGACATCTAGCATAGGACATTTTGTATCGAAATGGTGCTAGATTAGCAATGATTTCGATGGGGACAAATGTACCTAAATTTGTTTTTTAAAAGAATGTAATCATCTATGTTTATACATAGAAGGCATCACTCATGTGATTTAAAACAAAAGGTTGTACCTACTCCTATGACAACTTGGTGGTTGGTTTAGACCACTTAAGTTAGAGGAATTTTACATTCTTCACGAAAACTAAATGTTATACTATCTTGTAGATTTTAAAGTCTCTAATCTGATGAACCCAATTGATCAAACCTCAAGTAAATTCGTTTAAACGAATAAACGATAAGCACATCGAACAACCATTTGATTGAGAATCTTATGGTATGTGTGCATGTATTATGTTTTCTTTTGTAGAAAAGAAACACAATAGTGAGGTGATTGACCATATACATACGGATGTGTAAGGCCGATAGTTGGTAATATACATACTTGGTTGCTTTTACCGTATTGTTAAGTAGATATGAAAACCTCGTATCTATTTAATAAGACATAAAAGTGATTTTTGAAAAGATGAATATTTTCAAAATGAAGTAGTAAACCAAAAGCACTTCAAGATCAAGATGTTGATCGGAAGTTTCAAAGTAATGACTTTGAAAGATTAAATGGGTAATATCAAGTAATGACCTTGATAATCACTAAGAAGATTGTGAACCAGTTCACATAATACCTTCTCCTTGAGACACCTTAGAGTATGGTGTAATCCAGTATATAAACCAAACTTTATGAGATATAGTTTGAGGTTTTTCGCAATTTTGTAAGCTATTTTCTCACTAAAAGTTTAAAACCCGACTATAATAGCCTAAATGACTCCATATGAGATATGGATAGGGAGAGTCCCTAACTTGTCTTTTTATACATTTGGGATCATAAATGTTTATGTTCAGAACCAATTTATGTATTTGTGAGGGTTATCCAAAATTGAACCACTTGGTTTTTACTCCTCCAAAACGAGAAAATAAAGTTTGTGGCTAATAATGCTGTCTTTCCAGAACGATTTTCATTTTTTGGAAGACAGAGTGGGAGAAATTTTGAACTTACCGAAGTCCAAGACCCACAAACTGAGTACAATGCAAGAAGATGTTCTTTATTGAGGCTCAGTGGTGAGTACAATGCAAGACAGAGTGGGAGAAATTGTTGCTAATCCTCTAACCAAAGCCGTTGGCATAAGGTAGACATGATGGTTATGTTATCTCAATGTGATTGAGCAGTATACCTTAATTGTTGTAGATCGTTATGTAAATATTGGATAGAGTATTGATATTTACATAAGTGATGATCGCATTCATTGTTTGAGTCTTTTAAGAACTCAATTATTCAGTTTGACTGAAAACATGAATACCTTGTTTATCTGAATAAGTTGTGGACAATGTTGAACAATATTCAAGTGAATAAGATGAACATTGTATTTTGTCCCTAGTCACTTAATGAGGTGACGTCTCGGAGTGACTAGATTGTAAGTCGATTGATGATTGTTCAACACCATAAGGTCATATGTGATGACTGGTCGATTACATAGGCAGAGTGTGTGACACTTTGTCGTACAGTGACCATTTAGAGAGTCCCTAAGTTCTATTATAGACGCCTGGTCGTGGCGGGGATCTCTAAGATGTTCTAATGAGTCGATTCTTTTGACTGGAGACTATTATCTGAGCAGGTGCAGTTTCCGAGTGACTTTGGTTTTTGTCCTAGGTCGTGCCGTGAAAGGAGGCCAAAAGGGCATTTACTAGGTCATGGTGAGCTGTATTGTGCAATAGGATAGATAGGGCATACATGAATTGTCCACCCACGTTGGGTAACTATATCTCAAGGCCACTCGAGGAGTTAGTGACTACAAATGCGTGGCCACACTCGGAAGTAATCTGTGAGAGATTTTCCCGGTTAGGTAGTCACACTCCCGATCGAGAAAACCACTCGCGATGTGTTCATGTGCAAGTGCGACCTGAAAGACACCTTGCATTGAGTGGGAGATTAAAACGGACAAGAGAATTGGTAGCGCACACCTTGTGTTGGACAAGTGGGAGATTGTTGGAGTTAGTGTCCTCCACAATAGTGCGTTAACGAAATAAATCTCATTAATGGAATATCATCAGATATTTAATTATTTGATCCTCGTCAGTTGATTAACGTAAATCGATAACGGTTGGCTGACTAGAGTTTGACGTTATTGTCGTGAGACGGCGGTGATCAACTGACCCCTTTCGGTCACACCTATAGGAACGAACCCCAATAGACAACTAATTAATTGTATGAGATACAATTTATTTAGTCTCTTGATTTGTAGACTAAAAGGTTAGTCAATTATTTTAAGAGAGAATTCGAGTTGTGATGTGTGTCTATTATATGATGTTTTACACCTAATTCTACACGCGTTTCAGACCACAATTAGTAGTTTATTCTACTATTTTTCCTATTTCCGTCTACTTTTGTGTTTTTGTGTGATATTGCAGAAATATGATGATTTCAGCAGAAAATGAGCCAAATCCGTCCCTAACTGTTTAGCATAGCATTTGACATGAAGGGAAAGCTTGAGGAATGAACTTGGCGCGCGTTTCAAGGCCTAAAGATAGCGGAAGCATGGGTGCGTGCAAGTTACAAGCATTTGACAAGCAAAGAAGCACTTCACGATATTGCAGCCTGTTTCAAATGTCTATATCTCGAGTTTGAGATAATCAAGTGATTCCAATTGTATGTGAAAGCTTGTCCTCTTAGATTTCCAACGCCGCAAGAATCGCTTTATTCCGACAAGTACCGAAGAAATGGCAGCTGTTTTAAGATCAGCGCGCGCTGCAGAGTTCGTCAGAATGCATTGCTGTACAGCACGTTTGGTCGATCGACTGGATTCATTGGTCGACCGACCAAGTATACTGAAGCATGAAATTTATTTTTAATCAGAAGCTACTGTTACCCTGACATTTGGTCGGTAGACTGATACATGTGGTCGATAGACCACTCAACAATCTGGCGAGAAACTAAAAGACGTGATTTAAGCCCATTGTAATTAGATTTTTAGATATAGGTTGCGTGGAACTCTATATAACGTAACCTCATATCCAGTATTCATCATTGAGTTCCTATTAGGTTATCATTAGCTTACAATTAATTATTCAATACGTTAGATTGTTCTTCATACTTTATTTCTCAATAAAGCTTTGCTTCGGATCTTCTTCTGCTTTGCTATTTCGGTATTATTCCCTTTTAATTTACAGTTCACTTTATTTGCTTTTTAGTTTAGAATTGCTAGTGTAGATATCCCGAAACCGTCATTAACGTTTTATGAAATTTAATTGTTCTTCTAGTTTAATTATGAATTCTATTCCTTTAATCGCAAATTACATTGTTGTTATCATTATTAGTATGTGTAGCTAAATCACCCCTTGCTAGGATGTAGGCGAACTATTAGCGTACATGGCACTAGAATAGTTACCCTCGGATTAGGGCTTGGTCGACCGACTGGCTTATCTGGTCGGTCGACTGAGTCGAGTGGTCGGTCGACTGAGGTAGCCGGTCGATCGACCATCATCGTGTCTGATTTGCATCGTCTGACTCGTTAATATCTATCAATGAGACCTGGCGGAGACTTGTTAGATGCTTAGTTTTGACCAACCCGTAGATCGAAAGATAGGGAAGGACTTAGATTAACGAATTAAGACAGCTAAATTGCTAGACTGAAAGGTAAGTGATTTAGGCATTAGGATCACTAGTCAAGAACGAAAGTTAGTATTAGTGACACCTAGGGACTAATAGCATAGACCGAGAGGGGCTATTAGTTGACTTGGACCGAGAGGACTTGTCATACCCATCACCCACGGCTTTATTTCGAGACTTACCTAGACTTTTGTGCCATCGTAGCTATAGTGACCCGATCATCCTAGCTCCTTTCTAACATTTGTTTACATCATTTTATTATTTGCTTGTTTTTATTCGTTTATTTATTTCGTTTGCATTTAGACTTAGACAAAATCAAAACCCCCCCTCAAATTGTTACCTTAAGACTAGAATTTTAAACAATAGAAACTCCCCCGCCTCTCTATGGTTCGACCCTGTTACCACTAACTTCTGTTAGTTTTAATAGGTATTATAAATATTGTTTTTGGTGCACACAACGACAGGCATCAAATTTTGGCGCCGTTGCTGGGGAGGCAGCGCTAGTTTTTATTGTTTTATTATTTTAGTCTTTTTCTTAGTTTAAGGAGCTTTTGTTCCTTAAACTTTTCTCATTGTTTTTGTGTAGTTTTATCTTATGCGCAGGTCATAACAAGGCGAATTATTTCCCCTTGATATCAAGCTTGAGAGGACTTTGCGCGTGAATATGAGATTATTTCAAGAACAACAGTCAGAGGAAAAGCCTGGTTCTCATTCTAGTTTTTACGAGAACGAATTATTTGAGGAGAACCCACCATCATCTCCAGTTTCTTCAACCGATACCGTTACCTCACCAGATTTTCTAGAGATGGCTGAAGAAGCAAGTATAGCTAGTCACTCCGAGCCAACAGCTGCGAATCTCTATAAGGGATTCGCATTACCAGGGACGGAAAGAAAATTTGAGCCAAAACCATCTTGTATTAATTTGGTTGAGAGAAACCAATTTGGGGGAGCTGCAAATGAAGATGCGGCTAAACATATGGAGACATTCATTGACTACTGTTGTTCCATACCCCCACCAGCAGGTGTGACCCAGGACCAGGTGAAGGAGACGATGTTTATATTCTCACTCCGTGATGCTGCTAGGGAGTGGTACCGAGACCTGGATCGAGCTGCTAATGGGATCACTGACTGGAATTCTTTGGCCCTAGCATTCCACAAGAAATATTTCTCTGCCTCGAAGACCAATGCCATTAGAGCTCAGATCACGAGCTTCAAACAGGGTCCTGATGAGAATTTTCATGAGGCGTGGGTCCGTTTCAAGAAGCTGGTGCGAACTATTCCGCACCATGGGTTAGAGCAATGGAGCCTATGCAATCAGGTTTATAATGGGCTTTATGACGATCAGAGGGCTATCCTGGATGCTGCAGCTAATGGCAGATTCCAGGAGAATGTTGGAGAAACTAAGGGGTGGAAAATCATTGATGATATGGCCACCCATAAAGCTGAGCATGGAAATTCCAAGGGAAATCAAAAGAGAGCTGCTGAATCCCCTTCTGTAGCTGCATTAGAGGCTCTTACGGCGAGATTTGATATGTACGAGTTGGGAGGAGCTTCAAAAGGAGGGATTTATCAAGTAAATGTTGTGTCAGACGGTCCTTTCGTCTGCAAGAGATGTGGAGGAGAACGACATGTAGCAGATTTTTATCCTAGTCCCTATGAGTCTTGTGCTGCTTTTCAACATTATAGGCAGACAAACACTTATTTTGAGCCGAATGTCCATCCAAACTTGAGGTGGAGTAGCCAAAACGTCCAAAATCTGACTCCACCCCCACAGCAGCAGCAGCAGCAACAAAATTATGTGCCCCCTCATAAGCAACAACAGTTTCAAAAGCCTCCCTATGTGCCTCAGCAGCAGCAATTTCAAAGTTCTGACATTTCTGAGCTGAAAAACATGGTTCAAAATCTGTCGGGTTTGCTGCAAAAGGAGTCTCAAGCTATTACTACCAGGAGTGGGTCTACACTTGAGGGTCCTATAGTTGAAACTGCTAAAGGGAAGAAAAGGGCTGAAAAAGGGAAGAGTAAACAAAACGAGAAAAAGAAGAATAGCAGCACTGTTGGTCGACCGACCGTCCCAACCAGTCGACCGACCACCTCCACTGTTTCAGAAGTGGTTTCTGATGTTTCTGAAGATTCTGGAAAAATTGACCCTGGTCGACCGACCGAGGAGGATGGTCGACCAACCACCAACGCTGCTGATTCCGAGTTGTTTCGTCCCTGTATGCCCGATAACTTGAAAGATTTTCTATTCCGGAGTGAGAGTAATCCGAGATTCTTGAGGCAAGCTTTAAATGCGGATGGTTCCATTCCAGTCCCATATCCGGAGAGGCTAATTCCGACAAAAGAACAGGTATCTTTCGATAAATTCAAAGATGTGATTCGTAGTTTAAATGTTCAGGTACCTTTCCTTGAGTTGGTCAATCAAGTGCCCGCTTACATGAAATTCATGAAGCAGCTTTTAACTAAAAAGCGGTCACTTGAGCCTGTCCAGTCTGTAGCATTTACCGAGGAGTCTAGCTCCTATCTTACCCAGACTGCCCCCCGGAAATTAGCTGATCCGGGTAGTTTCTCTGTCCCATGTTCTATTGGCACCTTTCCCATAGAGAAAGCCTTATGTGATTTGGGGGCTAGCATTAGTGTCATGCCCTTAAGTCTAGCGAAGAAATTAGGCTTGACCAAATTTGCCGTGACCAACATGACTGTTCAGATGGCTGATCGCTCTGCGGTCCAGCCTATAGGAGTCTTAGAGGACATTCCTGTCCAAATAGGGAAATTCTTTTTCCCTGTTGACTTTATTGTCCTAGACATTCCCGAGGACGATCATATACCTATCATTCTAGGGAGACCATTTTTGCACACTGCTGGTGCAATAATTGATGTTGGGGAGCGGACCTTGACCTTTAGATTGGGCAAACAGTCCATTGTTTTTTCTCAAACCTGCTAGGAAGAAGGATCCCATGTGGGATGTTACATGCAATGCTATTTCTGCTAAACCGTCTTATGTGGTCATTTTTGATGTTCCTACTTTATTGCCTGTACCCATTATTCCTGCTGTTGTGACACCTCCGCCTCAGATTGGGAGCAAATTGGAGAACGATTTGTTTGTTTCATCTATTGCAGGAGCTGGTTTGGGGAAGGATGAGCTGCCCGTTACTCCAGTTGAGCCTATTGTTTAGAGAGGTGGCCTTGGATGCTTGAGTTATGGCACTGATGAGGAGCCTGAAGAGGATAAGCCGGCCAAAGTTACAGTTTCTGACTTGGAACTTGAGGAGTCAGATGACAAGTGGGAGGATGCGTCAGATGTAGATCCGTCAGACGATATTGTGGATTGGAGTGCGGAGAAGATAACCACCATGGAGGGTACTTTGTGTAGCCAGAAGCCATGGTCGGAGATTTTCCGCATTTTTCGCGGATAAACATTTTATTGCTTGAGTTTTTAAGACAATTTATCGCGTTTAAGACTTTTTACTGTTTTTGGTTTGCACGAGACTTCGCTTTGTTTGCTTTGTTTTAGGATTATTAAGACTATAGACTGTTTTATTGGGTTTGCGTGAATTTTGGGCGCGTTATTTTGTGCACTTGCAGGTTTATAGGCCGTATTAACTCAATTTATTGAGTTAAAATTGAAGAAAACTAGTTCTGCTTCAGGTGCAGCGGTCTGTCGGCCAATCCCATCAGTCGACCGACCGGACCGCAGCTTCCAGGGAGTACTGTTCTTCACGACAAATGGTCGGTCGACCATACCCTGTGGTCGGTCGACCCTTCTTGCTGTTGTTACGTGTTTTGGCGATCATGCTTGGTCGTCTCATGAAGCGTGAATGGGCATTCTAGGGAGTTTTTCTCTCTATTCTTTCCCTTTCACTTTTGTTTTCGTTTTCTTCTACTTTAAATTCCATGCACATTTTTTCCGCCCAAGTTCTTTTATTTCCGAATGATGTTTGCTTTTCTGTCTTTCAGAGTTTCGGGTATCTTATGGTAGCACTGCTGGCTACCGAAATCTCCAAGCTCGCGCTGGTTTGGGGAGGTTTCCTTTCGCGCATGAAGTATTGTGAGTTCCCGACATCCTTTTCTCTTATGTCTTATTTAGTTGTAGTTCTTTAAATGCAAATTCCCATTTCTTTGTTTTCCGCTTCTTATACATGATTTTGCACAATGGGGACATTGTGTGATTTGGGTTGGGGAAGGGTATTGCATTGCATAGCATTCATTTGTTTTTGCATTAACGTTTAATTATTCTGTTTGCATTGTTATTTAATTTCTCCATATATACCAAAATACCAAAAAAATTGAAAAAATTCAAAAAATTCAAAAAAATTGCACGTTTATTGTAGCATGTAGGTCGAGTCGGAACGGTAGTATTTCAATGATGATATTGCATTTGCATCTGTTTATGCCTAAGCCTTGCTTAATTGACATGTTATTAGTAGAATCAAATATACATAATCTATGAGTTTTCGTTAAATATCTTGCTGAGCTTTAGACTTGACTTAGATTTTTGGCAAACTACATCATTTTCTGAGTTATTAGAGCCTATAACTGGTGTCATCTGTGACCGGTTTATCTAGGATTGTGAGTAGTTGCTCCTTATGAGACATGTTACATTAATTTGTATAAATATGAACTTAATCTGCTTAATACCTGTATGCATTCGGTCTGTGGTTTGTTGACACATGTGGAAGAGGACCCCTTTTCTCATTTTATCCATAAGCCCCTCATAGCCAAATTTGCCTTTTTTTGTCACATAAACTACATCCTATATTTAGCCTACCTTATCCGAGCTAGTAATGGTGTTTTTGGGAATTTGCTTAATGCTATTTAGTTATATGCTCAATTGAGTGATTGGTGAAATGATGAGAAGGAAAAGAAAGGAAAAAAAAAGAAAAAAAAAACAGAAAAAAAAGATGAAAAAATTGTATCAGACCCGACATTCAGTCGACCAACCGTCCCCTATAGTCGGTCGACCATGGTTACTGCAAATTCGAAAAATCACATGTTTCAATTATTATGATTTAGTGATTTTCACTCCCATGTTATCATATATTTTCTTTGGGGAGTTGAATTTTATGGAGGTTGTGAGTTTTGTGCTTCAATTTGGCACCATATTATATCATTTACATTGTGTTTGAAGTTGGGATTCGTTTATAGTTTGGATTGTAGTACTAGCTTGGCTTATTACTCCTCATATCCAAATTCATTTTAGCCCCTTCTTGCCCTTTACCTCACATATCCATATTACCTCGGCATGTGTCATGGTCCTTTATGGTTGGAATGCGTATGTACGGTTGTAGAGATTACTTTCATATTAGACTGCAGGCATGTTATTATAGGTCGTTGTTAGGTGAGCGTCATTACAAAATTATTTCTTCCTATCTTTTAGATATACTCACCCGTGCTTTAATGAGTGATTGAGCGACCCGTGAGAGTCCATGATGATAAGTCTCTATAGTTGACGGTTCAGCAGTTTTTTAACGACTACATAACTCGTTTGCATGATTCATATTGCTAATTGATTGTTGATTTGTAGCATTAAATTGATTTAGGCTTTACTTGTTGCATTTCGCTCTAAGATTGAACTCGTTCCATTAGGTCCTAAGATCGAGTCTAGTTCTTGCTTGGGGACAAGCAAGGGTTTGGTTTGGGGAAGTTTGATGCGTGTCTATTATATGATGTTTTACACCTCATTCTACACGCGTTTCAGAGCTCAATTAGTAGATTATTCTACTATTTTTCCTATTTCCGTCTACTTTTGTGTTTTTGTGTGATATTGCAGAAATATGAAGATTTCAGCGGAAAATAAGCCAAATCCGTCCCTAAGTGTTTTTCATAGCATTTGACATGAAGGGAAAGCTTGAGGAATGAACTTGGCGCGCGTATCAAGGCCTAAAGATAGCGGAAGCATGGGTGCGTGCAAGTTACAAGCATTTGACAAGCAAAGAAGCACTTCACGATATTGCAGCCTGTTTAAAATGGCTATATCTCGAGTTTTAGAGCTGATAATCAAGTGATTCGAATTGGAGATGAAAGTTTATCCTCTTAGCTTTCCAACGCCGCGATAATCGCTTTATTCCGATAAGTAACGAAGAAATGGCAGCTATTTTAAGATCGGCGCGCGCTGCAGAATTCGTCAAAATGCATTGCTGTACAGCACGTTTGGTCGATCGACTGGATACATTGGTCGGCCGACCAAGTATACTGAAGCACGAAATTTATTTTTACTCAGACGCTACTGTTACCCCGACATTTGGTCGGTAGACTGATACATGCGGTCGGTAGACCACTCCACAATCTGACGAGAAACTAAAAGACGTGATTTAAGCCCATTGTAATTAGGTTATTAGATATAGGTTACGTGAAACTCTATATAACGTAACCTCATATCCTGTATTCATTATTGAGTTCCTATTAGGTTATCATTAGCTTACAATTAATTATTCAATACGTTAGATTGTTCTTCATACTTTATTTCTCAATAAAGCTTTGCTTCGGATCTTCTTCTGCTTTGCTATTTCGGTATTATTCCCTTTTAATTTACAGTTCACTTTATTTGCTTTTATTTTAGAATTTCTAGTGTAGATATCCCGAAACCGTCATTAACATTTTATGCAATTTAATTGTTCTTCTAGTTTAATTATGAATTCTATTCCTTTAATCGCAAATTACATTGTTGTTATCATTGTTAGTATGTGTAGCTAAATCACCTCTTGCTAGGATGTAGGCGAACTATTAGCGTAGATGGCACTAGAATAGTTACCCTCGGATTAGGGCTTGGTCGACCGACTGGCTTATCTGGTCGGTCGACTGAGTCAGGTGGTCGGTCGACTGGGGTAGCCGGTCGATAGACCATCTTCGTGTCTGATTTGCATCGTTTGACTCGTTAAGTGCAATATCTATCAATGAGACCTGGCGGAGACTTGTTAGATGCTTAGTTTTGACCAACCCGTAGATCGAAAGATAGGGAAGGACTTAGATTAACGAATTAGGACGGCTAAATTGCTAGACTGAAAGGTAAGTGATTTAGGCATTAGGATCACTAGTCAAGAACGAAAGTTAGAATTAGTGACACCTAGGGACTAATAGCATAGACCGAGAGGGGCTATTAGTTGACTTGGACCGAGAGGACTTGTCATACCCATCACCCACGAGTGTATTTCGAGACTTACCTAGACTTTTGTGCCATCGTAGCTATAGTGACCCGATCATCCTTGCTCCTTTCTATCATTTGTTTACATCATTTTATCATTTGCTTGTTTTTATTCGTTTATTTATTTCGTTTGCATTTGGACTTAGACAAAATCAAAACCCCCCTCAAATTGTTACCTTAAGACTAGAAATTTAAACAATAGAAACTCCCCCGCCTCTCTGTGGTTCAACCCTGTTACCACTAACTTCTGTTAGTTTTAATAGGTATTATAAATATTATTTTTGGTGAACACAACGACAGGCATCAAGTTGCGAACTCGAGGAATGGCAGTTATTATTTAATTTTGTGATAATTGAATAATAAATTTTTGGAGACGGGTTTTAGTTAATTAACTATTAATTTATTTAAATTGTACTAATTGATTAATGTGATTAATATTAGTACGTAAATAATATATGTAGTGGTACACGTATATTTACGGACCGAATTGGACGAATTAATTATGGAAGTATTTAAACATGAAACGATGTTAAAAATAAAAATTACACGTATTTGTGCGACAAATATAAGAACCAACATGGACCCGTAAATGGGCAAGTGGACCGTGTAAAATAAGAGTAGTGGATGATTAGGAACATAATCATTTTACCTTACTTTATATACTACCATAAGTTATCTTATAAATGATTTTGCATGTGATGTAAGATAGAATAATATAAGACAATTGAACACTCCAACACTCCACCCTTCCACCCGGTTTTTCCCCCTTTAATAGACCAAATTGTTTGTTCATTTTTACACTCAACAACATTCACTTGTTTACTTTGCATTTAATTCATTTATTTGGTCTACATCTCTCTAAAAATAATAATTCATCTTTACTAAATTTGTTAGTAAATAAATTTCATTACTAAGAGAGTTAGTAATATTACAAATAATATCAAGGGTATAATAATAATAAGTTCTAGTTAAATACTTGTTATTATTTTTGGGTAAGTTCTTGGGTGCAACAAGAAGGAGATCTTCTTTTTGAAGATTTGTAAGGAGGATCATCCATTTGGTATAAGCTCAAGAACAAGCTAGTAAGGTGAACTAGTTTGTGCTCTTTTTACCACAATATCAATGTAAGGAAATTGTTTTTCCTTATACTTTTATTTTTATGCTTTCATATTAGCATGCATGTTACATAGATCACCTGAATGACAAATTATGAGATAATTTAATTTTTATTAGAGAGTCTAATATGGATCTATGATCTTTCAGTCCCTCATTAGCATCATATCTCTAGAATGACTGTCGTACGCCCTGGATAAGGTCATCCACATTCCAAATTTTCTGAGTAAGAGGTGAAGGTACGTGTTAGGAAGCTCTTTAATCGGACACCCAATCCCGTCCGCGGTAGCGGCCTCTACTGATCAATCTTGGTTGGTTAAATACGAAAGTTGATAAAATGGGTAAATGCATGAATGCGCATCCACAAGTTTGAACCCAACATGTGAGCTTTCTCTGTCAGTTAATTAATACAAATATCAAGTATTTGATGTTAAGTTGGATTTAATGTTGATTTGCATGCAAGACGGAAATTAAAAATCCATTTACCAAGTTAGATTTATGGTGCATAACGTGATCCATTTGTCTTAGTAAGAGGTTTTGCAAATACGATGTAAAAGGGCAGATTTGTCATCTGATCCGTCCTATATTTCGGTTATCTGAAGTCGGGATCATCCTAGACAAGTGCTGGAAGAAAACAGGGTCTACATCAGGCAGCCTATATAGGCGCGAGCCATCCGGCAATGCAAACAGCCATGTCCTAGTTTGAAAATTTGAAAATGAGTGACCTGTTTAGGCGCGAGTGAATAGACGGTTGAAGGGACATCTTCTGATTGTTAAAATGTTTGTAAAACGGTTAAAAAAGAGGGTGTTTGAACCCATCTTGGTTTGAAAAGGTCGTTTATACCGCTTTTATGTTGATTTGTTTGTGATTAGTCAATGTTTATCATCGTACTCGGGTTAAAATCCGACATGGTATATGTGGACATGGCCCACCTGCACGCCCAGCCGATCTGTGGACATACGACGGTCTTTTAAAAGCCACGCTCGGCGGCGTAAAAATGCTTTCGACCGGATCGTTTTAGATCGGTCGGTTTTTTCTCGTTAAGGGTCTCGAAACGATTAGAGATGTTCGGAGTCGCCACCAAGCATTTGTGGGATGCCTGGAACCCGTTTGAAATCCACTTTATACCTCGGTCAAATCGAAGCACAAAGCAGCGTTTGACATAGGTACTAAAGATATGGAAATCGTCCCTCTTTAGCATCCTATCTCTAGAATGACTCTCGTACGCCCTGGATAAGGTCGTCCACTATCCAAAGTTTCTGAGTAAGAGGTGAAGGTACGTATTGGGAAGCCCTTTAATCAGACACCCAATCCCGCCCGCGTCAGCGGCCTCTACTAATCGATCTTGGTTGGTTGAATGCAAAAGTTGATAAAACGGTTTAAATGCATGAATGCGCATCCAATAATTTAAACCTAACAAGTGAGAGCTTTCTAAGTTGGTTGATTTAATCCAAGTATCAAGTATAAGATGTCGAGTTAGATTAATGATTGATTTGCATGCAAGACGGAAATTAAACATCCATTTACCGTATTAGGTTTAGGGTGAACATGATCCATTTGTCTTAGTAAAGTGTTTTTCAAACACGATTTCGAATAGTCATCTAATCCGTCCTATATCCGGGCTAACCGGAGTCAGGATCGTCCTAGACTAATGCTGGAAAAGGAACAGGCCCTGTACCAGACGGCTACATGAGGCGCGAGCCAGCCGACAGTGTAAGGGGCCTTTTCCTGGTTTTGAAGATGAGAAATGGAGGGCCTGTTTAGGCGCGGATTAGCCCACGGTTTATGTGCCGTGTTCTGACTTTTTAGAAAACGTTATAAAACGTGTTGAAAATGGGTATTTGAACCCGGTTTGATTTGAAGGTGTCGTTTAGTCTGTATTTGTTAATTTGAAGAACTAGATTCGAATAATCATCATTATCTTGATAATATTCGGTGTCGGGTTCGATTTGGCAAACTTGACATGAATAGTTTTGAGAGTAATTATGGACTAATTGTTTTAAGTCCATTTGATGTAATTAGTCGGTACTCATCATCGTACCCGGGTTAAAATCCGGCATGGTATGTAGAACCAAGGATGACTTTGTGTTGGTGACGAATATGTTTGTTTTTAGAAATATAAAGAAATGAAATAAAAGGTTTTAAAATACCTTTTAAATGTCATTAACCAAATATTATCACCGAAACAAGGATTTAAACGTCATGGTATGAGGAACCAAGGGTGAAAAATGTCTTATGGTTAAAACAAATGAAATAAAAAGGGTTCGAAAGTATTTGGAATGGAAAAAACCAATTACAAATGTGAAAATGGATTAAAGGGAAATGACTAGAACAAACACGGTTGATCTCTGACCTGGACACCCCATTTAGGCGCGGGCAAGCTGTCGACCTAAGGGGCTTCTGTCTCAGGCCGAAAATCAGTTTTTGCTTGTTTATTCCATGTTTTGGTTCATGTTATGCACGTTTTAGCATGTTGTAGTCATGAAACAAATGAAAACATAATAAAAGAGGATTTTTACACCCTCATACTTACATGTTTGGTTATGGCGAGTGACCGACATAAGTGTAACAACTCGTTTGATCGGAAAAGACTCGGTTTAAAACCGTTTTGGTAAGTAATAAGAGTGTTTTAATGTTAGTGACGGTGTAATGGTCGAAGTGGTCGGTCAAGTGATTTAATGCACGATGATGGTACCAAACAATGTGTAAGGCTTGTATTTACGATCGGTAGGTCGTAAATACGCGTCGGGTTGTGACTTAAGAAGTCGAGTATAGAAGTTTAAGGGAGATGTGAGGGGGCGGACTCTCGCGTAAATCTCAAATGGGTGGCATTTGAGGGGTATTTATAGGAGAATGAGTGGTTGTGTGAGTTTTGAGCGACGTGGCCACCTGGGCTGCTCAAAGAGGCGCGAGCCACGTCGCGGTTCTTCGAGGTGAGTTGTCGCTTTCACAACAAACGCAATCATGATTTGTTCTATCCTAGGTTTTGTAGTCACAGGTTTGGTACTTGACCTTTTATGAATCCGGGAAAACTTAAGGTAGAAGATTTGAAATGGTTTGTTTTTGGTGGTTGACTCGGGTTGACTCGTTGTTGGAGTCGGGATTTGAATTTTTGAGTCGGTTTTTGGTCCGGTGTCGGTTTTGACTCTAGTTAGTGTCATTGCGACCCCGTCGTCGTGCATTAAACACTCAAGGTATTTTTGAAATATTTTAAAATGTTTTATTTTCGAAATCGTTTTAAGTTTTCCGACGTAAAGTTGTACACAAACTGTCGATCAAACGCCGCGATTCTAAAACATGTTATAGTCCAATAATCATCGGGTGTTTGTCGGAGTCTCAGCAGATACCGGGTATCTACAGAGCCCCCACTTTGACTGAGGCTTGGACAGGGCAAAAGTCAAAGTAGAGCCCCCAGGTCAATCGAAGATTACAACCTGGAGACCCGAGCGACGTCGAGGCGGCTCGAAAGGATTCGGGCTAAGGACCTGCCGTCGGGAAGGGCGACGCCAAGGCGACTCGAGGGTACGAGCCATGGACCTGTCGTCGGGAATAGTTTAGAATATGTCGACTGTCCGTGCGGGTCGTTTAAAGTCCATTAGACTACGTACAAAGGCTCGCCAGCCATAAGAAGGAGTCATATCTGAGGCATCTTCGGATATGTCCTTGCGCGTTTGCGGACAAAGGCTCGCCAGCTGTGGTAAGGAAATGTACCCGAGGCATCTTCGGGATGTATCCTTGAGTATCTGCGGAAAAGGCTCGCCAGCCATGATAAGGAAATGTACCCGAGGCATCTTCGGGATGTGTCCTTGAGTATCTGCGGACAAAGGCTCGCCAACTGCGATAAGGAAATGTACCCGAGGCATCTTCGGGATGTGTCCTGGAGTATCTGCGGACAAAGGCTCGCCAGCCGTGATAAGGAAATGTACCCGAGGCATCTTCGGGATGTGTCCTGGAGTATCTGCGGACAAAGGCTCGCCAACCGCGATAAGGAAATGTACCCGAGGCATCTTCGGGATGTGTCCTGGAGTATTTGCGGACAAAGGCTCGCCAGCCGTGATAAGGAATGTACCCGAGGCATCTTCGGGATGTGTCTTTGAGGTGTTTGCGGACAAAGGCTCGCCAGCCATGGTAAAGAGGTAAGGAAATGTACCCGAGGCATCTTCGGGATGTGTCCTTGAGTGTTTGCGGACAAAGGCTCGCCAGCCGTGACGGTCGGTTTAACGGACCGTGAGCATAGCCGCGTCAAATGGGCTTGTTTAGAAAGTAGCGAACTCATGATGCCGCTGTGGAAATAGTGAAGTCAAATTTTCACTATCACTGTTTTTGAAATGAGCGGGTTCCGCGAGGAAGCCCCCTGCTAGTATTTGAAGGAATAGTGAATTTGGAAACTTCACCATTCGTCGTTTCTTCTTTGAATTTGAAGTGGCGGGTCTGATCGCCGTTTGTTTGAATTTTGAAGTAAATAGCAAATTTTAAATCTGCTATTACGTTTGAAGTGACGGTTTATATGCCGCCGTTGACATTTGATGGAAATAGTGAATTTGGAATCTTCACTATTAATTGAAGTGGCGGTTTATGTGCCGCCGTTGACATTTGATGGAAATAGTGAATTTGGAATCTTCACTATGAATTGAAGTGACGGTTTATGTGCCGTCGTTTGAAAATTTGAAGAAATAGTGAATTTTGAACTTTCACTATCATTTTTGAAAATTGAAGATAATAGCGAATTTTGGATTTTCACTATTAGTTTTTGTCTTTGAGAAAATGACGACCTTTAATATCGTCAACGAAAATTGTTGGACCTTCTAGCTCACTTCCAATCGTGCCATTAACAACAATGTCATCCCAAGGTATGCATTTCCTCATGAATCCATTTAAATTTGTTGATCTTTAGCTTGATTGAATTAGGGCGGAATTTTACCCTAGAAAATCGAATTGGGCGTTTTTGATTGAGCCCATTCCAAGTGAAATTGATGCTTGCATTAGGTTAGAAACCTGTTTAGGAGTGTAGGGGTGCTTTTAATTTGCATTTTGGTCCCCGTTCCCGCTCCCTATGCTCGAAAAACGTGAGTGAGGTGAGAAACCGTCTCATTTCGCAATGCCAAGTTTATTTGCTTTGATAGTGGGTCCCATTAGGTTGCATCGTAGTCGGGTAGTGTGGGAAAATTTGGAATTTTTGCGTTTGTGACGGTCCTATGTCTGACAAAATAAGCGCCTGTTTGGGCTTGAATTGAGTCAGTTGGCCTTGAAATGGACCTTATTGGTAGTTTAGGTCGCCTTGAGGTGTGATAAAATCACGTTCGCCCTTTTGCGGTCGTTTTTGAATTTTCGACCGACTTGGGCTCAAATTAGCGTATGAATTGCCTTTTTGAGCCATGGAAAAATACCCCATTGTGTCGGGAATGTATTTTGGTTTGCTGGCGGACCTTGTATGGGTCTTGGAATGCCGTTTTTTTTTATGATGGTTTTGACTCGTCTTTTGCTTGAAAAGAGGGGCGAGTCGTTTTTTGTGTTTGTTTTTTTTTGTGAGCTGTTTTGTTTGGTTGGGTTTGGGCGGGATTGCCCTTGTTTCGTTTTGCAGGTTATTTTTTTTTTGCTTTTTTTCTTGGATTTGTCCATTTCTTGCCGTCGTAATGCCGAAACTTCGGCTGACGTCTTTTTGTTATTTTTGATTTTTTGTAGGGTACCATTTGGGACCTATGGGGTCCGTTGTTGAGGCATTGGAGGAGGAAGACGATCCTGGAGGGGAAGAGACGACTGTTTTTTGTTACAGGCTTGGTTGTGTTTCTCCCTGGCGGCCTTTGCCCGGCCAATGATGGGGTATCGATCGTTGGTCGTTGCCTGCAGAGGTTCGGATGGCCGATGAGTGGGGTTCAATACGGGCGTGTTATCCCACGTTGCCGCTTTCAGTTGCCGTTGAATTCAGCTGATTGGGGTTCAACATCGGGGTAGCACCTGTTGTCGTGGTCCTCTTTCACTCCCGAATTCTGCTGATTGGAGGCCAATGTCGGGGTGACGTGCTAAGTTACGATCCTCGGTTGTCGTGTCGTCCGAAGTCTGCCAGGCATCATTTTTCTTTTTGTCGTGGAGCAGGAATGAGGTATTACCGTCATGGTAACCACCTCTGCTTCCGATGTTGCTCCTCTGCCCCTTATGTTTCTCTCTTTCTTTTCTCTTTGAGTGGATAGAGAGTGCTTAGTTCGGTAGGTGGCAGATAGCCCCCAGTTCGTTGTCTTAGGCCAGTGTCTGTATGATAGATGTCCGTACTGGATCCTGTTTGTACGGTCAGTTGCCCGTATCAAACGCATGTCGATGTATTTTGAGTGAGGCGGTTTGTATATATGTGTTTTTGGATTGTGGTTTATTTTGTGATTTTTGGCTTTTTTGGCTTTTTTGTGTTGTGTTTCGGAGGAGCGCTATCGGCTGTTGATTCTCCTTTTGCCTCGCACCAGTTCCTGTATTGTTAGTGTAGAAAAACAGGCAACAGGTAGCACGTATGCATAAACGTAAACACGTAAAAGCATTTGAACAAAATTTAACCAAGATGACTTGAAGTTAAAATTTGAAATTTGAAATGAATTTTGAAAATTTGCGACGAGTCGTCACGTTCGTAATTTAAAAGGAGTTGATTTGAAGATTTGAGCAATTAACTCGTGTCGCGAATTAAATTTCGTCGAAATTATTGAAATTCATTTGCGACTCGATAAAAAAATTCAAACTCAAACCGCCAGGGATGAATTTTAGAAATAGATTTTTACGAGTATATTTGATTTTTGATTTTTGAGGTCAAGACTCGATTTTGTGAGTGCATCAATTTTGAGGAAAATTGACGTCGTGTTATCAATTTTCGACTATGACGGGAAATTGCGAAAAAGCGAAAAATTTTCGGGATTTTGACTGACATGGAAATGATCCGTCGCGGATCGGGACGACTAGCCCTTCCCCCTTTAAAAAAGAAAGAAAAATCCGTATGTTGAAAGCTGCGTCATGGAAACCGTGTCGGATTTCGTAAAACGCGAAAACAAGGAAATGTGAGTGTGAGGAAACACAAAAAATGCCTTGAATCACCCCGAAGAGGCGCGAGCTTCCTGGCGGGAGGTTTGAGGTGTCAGGAAAAAACACAAGTTGAAAGAGACAAGTCAACAGCGGGAATCCTGGGGAAGCCTCAAAGAGGCGCGAGCCGCCAGGCGATGGAAGCCAGCTTTCCTCCTTTTTCTGAAAAACGCGCTGATCATTTTGTATAAATAGGGACGTTTGCGCTTCATTGTTTCATCATCTGAAACACAAAATCATCTCTACAAAACCTCTTCTTCTTCCACAAAAATATTTCATGGATGCTTTTGAGAACGCATTGCGACAATGGTGCCGGGATTTATCGCCTCCCGAAAAGTATTAACTCGTTTGCATGGGAGTTGGTCAATTGTTGGTGCTTCGTCAAGTCAAGGTGCAACCTTCATTTTTTGAAGCATGTCCTCAGTTTTGGGATTCGAAGCATCATGTTTTCGTTTTCCCGAAAGGTGAGCTTTGTTCTCTTGCTGAAGAAGTAGGAGCCATTGGTGGGTGGCCGGGTTGTGTTCCGGTGCTTCCTCCGACTCGGTTGTGCTACAAGGAGAAATTATGTTCCATGTTGGGCTTGTCGATAAGCCAAATCAACTTTCTTCTTGCTCCATATTGTGTGGATATGTTGGCTTTTATCAACATCTTTTCAAATCGATTAGATGCTAATGTCTCAGAGGTGGCTAGGAGAAGGGCTCTTGCATTTCGCCTTGTCCATGTGTACCTCTTTGTTGATGTCTTGAAGAAGGAGGGGTCAAAATGCTATGGTAGCATGACCCTTATTCATGTGATTGAGCAAATGGAGCATGGTAGAGATCCATCATGGTTGGTGCTTGGAGAGATTCCCAAGCTTTGGACAAGGAAGGCTCTTGTGGAGATGCTCCCTCTTTCGGATCCCCAAGGATCCTCCAAGTGTGGCTATTGGAGAGGCTAAGGTATGTAGAGCCTCCAGTTGATTCTTCTTCTAATTCCTTCCGTCATCTTACCATGAGGAAGAAGTTGTACCCGGATAATTTTGCTTCCACCGAGGCTTATTGGGCCGCAAGATTGGCGGAGGAGGGTGGTCCTCATATCCGTTGGGTGGTACCGTGGTGGCACTTGAGGTCCTTCACGGGGTTGTCCGCTTCGGGTGCTAGTCCTCGTTCTTTGATGGTGGTGGGTTTGAAGGTTGTTTCCTTCATTTATCCCGAAAGGCTCATGAGGCAAATGGGGCGTCAACAAAAGGTGCCCGCTTTGGGAGGTACCAAACCCCGTTACCACGACATGGGTGAGTCCCGCTTATGTCAAGTGGTCACGTGCTCCGTCCTTGGAAGAGAGATCCAAATTTCGTAAGGACGAGGTTGTCGACTTGAAGTATCGGGAGGTTGGCAAAGCCCACCGTGCCTTCTTTGAGGAGTATGTTGACGGAGATTCCCCGATGTGATGAGACCACCGAAGAGGAGGAGTTCCGGCCCCAAGATTATGGTGGACCGTGCATGACACGTCTGTCGTGTACCTGTCAAAAATTAAACTAACTTAACTAACTATATAGCTAGGGAAGTCAGGTCGATCTCCACATGGAGGCAAGATATCTGTAGAAGTCCGTCTATTTGGTCACAAATGGGAGGGGGGGGGGGTTGTTTGAATGATTTTCTAAACTACTAAGTTGAAAGGAAAGAGAAATAAAGAGTAAGAGCAGTAAAGGCAAAAATAGGTTTAAACTATCAGATAGAGAGGGACATGTCAGGATTTCGGTTCACTACGGTAGTCCAGTGACTCAGCTATAAATGACTCAGACGAATTAATGTAAGACGGATGTTGAAAGGTCCTTTCGGTCCACTTTCTATCCTAAAATACCAATAACTTAAATTTCATTCTCGTCAAGGTAGTCTACTGTTCATAGTAGGCCTATTCAGTCCAATATTTCGATCAAGGATTAATTTTAGCCAGATTAAAGGATAACTCAGAAGCGTGCACTCAACTAAGTCGATAAATACAATTAAATTGCTATGGTGACAGAGTCTTATAATCAATTCATCTGTTTCATCTACTACATCGTCACATTCCTACCGTAGATCCCCTAATCCCAACAAGAAAGGGGTTTAGCTACTAATGTCGCTAATTAAACTAACAGCAGATAAAATTCCAGCAGTAAACATTATGAAATAACAAATAAAATGCATAAGAGAGAAATTAGGGCAAAGGAAATAAATAGAGTAAACAAGAAATTAGAGCAAACAATGATTAATTATTATAAAAGAAGAGAAAGGAATTACAATCCAGCGAATTCCGGCGTAAAGAACACAAAATCCGAACGAAAATAGATCCGAGAGCAAGGCTACAGTGAAGGGAAAAGCAACGTAACAAAGTTTTGATGTGTAAACTGATTAAAGTAAAAGATAGATAAAAGATGATCCTAATAACCTAGTTAACGTAGGTTTAAATAGGAAAAGTAAATAAGTTTGCGGAATAAAACAACACATGGGCTGTTTTAAAGCCCATAATAGCGAAACCACTCAATCGAGTGGTTTAAAACCACTCGATCGAGCAAATCCTCAGCAACATCTACTCGATCGAGTAGAAAGTTACTCGATCGAGTAACTCGTCTTTCTGCAGCTTAAGGATCGAGTAGAAATCTACTCGATCGACCATCTTGGGACGTAAAAACCACTTGATCGAGTGGTCGAACTGCTCGATCGAGTTCTTTGACTTCAAATCAGCTCAAGTCCGTCACCGACTGCCTCGTAATGCGTGCCTTGACGCTTCCAAATGTATTATCTCACTCTGGAAAATCCCGTCTCCTCTAAATGCATGCAAAAAGGACGAAAAAGAGTACGATTTCACTACTTTCGCGTTCATTTCTACAAAATGGACAAAACGAACCAAAGTAGCCAATTCGGGGCAAAATACTATAAAAACAGTATAAAAATGCGTAGAAATACGTGCTAAAATAGGCTAAAAAGACTATATAAAAAGCACGTATCAAATCTCCTCAAACCGAACCTTTACTCGTCCTCGAGTAAACTAAAATGCAACTAATGGAACGGAAATGATAACTCAGAGCTAGCTTAACTTGTCTACTTGAACCAATTTAATGCAACAAAGATTAACAGTTAAAGCTAAGCAGTCAATACGCAAACGAGTTATAAGTTGTTCAGAAACATAGCCAACGTATCGACCTTGCAAGACCAACAAAATCGGACTCTCTCGTGGTCACTCTTCTCTCATGAAGTAAAGGGTGAATGTTATATGTAAAAGAGAGAAGAAAAGACAGTCCCTCACCTAATTGTAACCTACATAGCATGCATGCAACAAAAATGAAAGACAATTCAAGTACTAATGCACACACTCCAACCAATAATGTCCGTCACAGCCGAGGGCTTACAAATAATTTGGGAATAGTGAGGTTCAGGTGAGAAAGGCAAAACATGTTATGGAAATGTGGAGGTAAAAGCGTCAAGCTAGTTCCTAACAGGACCATAATAAAAACCATCCGAATCTCAACTGACTGAAAAACTAAGTACAAGTGCCTTTCATTTGGCACAAAGCTCACTAAACTCAAACACAATCTCCTCAAAAATATAGAATAAGAAAGGAGGAGTCAGACGGTCACAAACTTTCCTTTTTTAAAACACCGTCTGAAATAACTAACTGAAACAAATCAACTTTTTTTTTTCAACTTTTTTTTTTTTCTTCTGATTCACGTTTCAACCTCTTTCTTTTCATTTTTTTCATTTTTTTTTTCTTTCTTTCACTTTCACGTTTTTTTTTTCTTTTTCAATTCTTTTTTTTCTTTTCTTTTCCTCCTTCCAATATTTCCACCAACTCCCAACAAAGAAATACGGGCCAAAATACAGCCGGAAAAACATACCACAAAAGACATACTAACTAGCTTGACTAGGTATGCTTAGTTTGGGATGTAGCTAATGGGTCAAAAAGGCAAGTTTTGGCTTATGTGGAGCTAAATGGGTGAAAAGTATAAAGAAAGGGAAATTTGCAAGCACCTCCCTGCATGTGACACCAACCACAAACCCGAATATGTGCATTTGACCCGAAATTGAATGTCATAAAAGTGCAAAAAAAAAGATGAACATGTTATGCAAGGAGTACTACTCTCAACTCCTAATGAACTGGTCATGAATGTCACCAGTTTGGGCTCAAAAACTCAGAATTTATCAAGTAGTTTGCCAATTTATCAGGTCAAGTCTAAACAGTCAGCTATATTTGAACAGAAACTCGTAGACTATGCGTATGACAAAGCTAATAACTATCAATAAAGTGCAAGGCTCAAGTAAATGACAAGTTATACTGCATTATCATCACGGTAATCTACCGTTCCGACTCAACCTATATGCAAAAGTAAACGTGAATTTTTTGATTTTTTTGAAATTTTCTTTTTTTTTTTTGGATTTTTGATTTTTTTTAATGAAATAAACAACAATGCAAGCTGAAAAATAAAAGTGAATGCAAAAACAGATGCAAATGCAGACTCAAAAGGATGCAATACCCTCCCCAAACCAAAACGGACAACGCCCTCGTTGTCCTCCAGCATACACCAAGAGATATATACAGGGGAGCGGGAATATACAATCAAAAGAAAATAAAAACAATAAATAAAAAAGAGACAAAATAAAAGAGTAAGAGAGACATACAAAATACGAACTTCCCCAAAACAGCCAGAAAACTGGGGAAGTGAGTAGACCAGTAGCTACTCGTCGTCGTCATCGTCGCTGTCACGGATGTCCTCCACCCTGAACTCCGGATCTCTCTCCTCCTCTCTCCTCCTCTGCTCCTCAGCACGAGTTCTCTCCACTGTCACCTCCGGGTCCTCGTCCTCCTCCTCCTCAGACACCGGGTACCCCTCAGCTGGGTACCGGAAGAACGAAGAGTGTGGCCAACCCTCTGGGATGGGACGGTGTCGCCGCAAGTGGTACTTGTACAGAGGGTGTAAAGCAAGAGCCAAATCCCTCTCCATACGAGCCTGACGCTCTGCAACCTCAAGCAACAAACCGTAAACGGCGCCCCCTTGGTCCGGCTTAGGCTGTGTCTGGTTAGTGGCGGTGGGAGTAGGAGTGGTAGTAGTAGTGGGAGTAGAGGTCGGAGCGGGCGTAGCCGTGGAAGGCTGGGTACTCCCTGAAGGTGTGGACCCCTCTCCAGTCCTAAGGCGCCGCTTCTTGGCGGCGGGTGCAGTGGGAGGTGGTCGGCGTGGAAGGTGAAGGTCAGACAGTGGTGGCAGGCGGGCGCCCCTCGCAACAGTGGGCAAGGGCTCTAGACGGGGGAGAGTCTCACAAGGTAAGTCTACAGACAGGAAGCCGTCTATCTTCCATATCTTAGAGTCTGGGGTAAGCCAATGCTGAGAAAGCATGGCATCCAGACTCAGTAGCCTCTCTCTCTCGAGGTACTGCAAGTCACGAGGCCAAACGGGGATAAGGGAACGGGCAAGAATGGTGGCTATGCCACCGCAGGCAATGGTTCCCGTCTCCTTATTCCCCTGGCTCTGAAGGTACTGGGCTGTCAAGTAAGCTATGTTCAGGGTAAAAAGACCCTCACAGTCGATGTTCAGGTAACCGCCCAGGATGGAGAGCTCGGTGTTTGTGATGTTGTTCGGCTCCTTTCTGCCGAAAATAGTGCTCCCCATCAGTCTAAGAAAACAACAGACGGTGGGGAGGTGGACCTGTTGGAGCTTTCGCTCCTGAAAAGTGGTCTGGGCCAGGGTCATCAGGTTATAAAATTTCTTACGATGTAAAGCGTTAACAAAATGTACCTGCGGATAGTCTGGGTGAGGGTCGAGGGAGGTGTCCCCTCGGACTGTGACTGAGCCAGAAGTAGAAGGAGCAGCAGCTGTAGAAGTGCTAGGAGCGGAAGTAGAGGTAACAAGAGCTGGCGTAGCTTGAGACTGTCTACGACCTCTGCCTCTGGAACTCAAAGCAGAAGCCCGTGCAGTGACGGTGTGAGGAACCAGGGCTGCTCTAATGGCAGCTGCGGCAGCTGGCGAGTCCACCACAGGTGTAAAAGTAGAGGCTGGTGTAGGAGTAGTGGCTGCTGTGGCCACCACTGAAGAGGAACTAGCAGCAGTGCTAGCAGTGGTGGTGACCGTAGAGGAAGTGGCAGCCTGAACTGAGCTAGCAGCAGAGCTAGCTGGAGCGAAAACTGTACCTGCAGCTGAAAATAGGAACACTGGGGCTGCAGTAGTAACCAAAATGGAGACAGTGGCAGCAGCAGGGGCCACTGTTTCAGACAGAGACGGACTAGAGGACGAACTGGTAGAGGGTAAAGAGCTAGAGTCCATCCTATATACAGAGGGCAGGGGACATGATAAGAAAATAGCGTCTAAAAGTAGCTTAGACAGAAGGAAAAGCCAGCAGAAAACATCATGTAAATCCCCTACCAGTCGAAAATTTCGACTTACAGCACATAATTCCCAACAATCCTCAAAAATTTCGAGTCACAGTAGGCAAACAGCGATAGGGAACGGGAATAGCAGTTAACAACAGTAGCAAGTAACAATAACTGAGGTTAATTAAATCATGGCAAAGATATAGACCCGTCGACGATCGAAAAACTCGATCAAGCGAAATTTAATCGGGAAATTTTGCGTAAAATTCAAATTGATCATGCAACAACAACGAGGAATGCAGATATATCATAAAGTAAGACAATTAAGGGCAAATAAAGACAATTAAAGTCGAAAATTCGACCAACGATGGATTTTCGAACCCTAATTTCAATTTTACCTCATAAAATTCAAAATAATCGAAATTAAAATGCAAAGAGGGTGTAGAAATCACTTACTTGATGGGAATGGACCTACAATATGCAATTAATCTTCAAAGAAACAAGCAAAACAAGCGATTTTTTTATCTCAAAGCCGCAAACCCTAACCCGCGTTAAAAACCGTGAAGATGAGCACAAATAGAGGAAATTATGGGGCTTTGAAAGATTAATAAGCAAGAAACAGATTGTAGGTGGCGGATTTGGAGATTGGGGCAAGAAAAAAGGGGATTTGGGGGTGATTTTATCGCAATGAGGGAAGGGTTTGACGAAAATTAGGGGATAAATGAAATAGAAATAAGAACAAAAGGGTTTAAGGAAATAAAACTCCCTGCATCCTGTTGCATTTACTCGATCGAGTGGTTTTAAACCACTCGATCGAGCACTTTGATGCTCCATCTACTCGATCGAGTAGAATTCTACTCGATCAAGAAGTCCCCTTTATTGCTTCACTCGATCGATTAGAAGAAGCACTCGATTGACCAATTTTCCACTCAATCCAGTACAAAAAGTACTCGATCGAGCTCTTTTCTCGCGTAAGCTCATGAATTTCGTCTTTCTTCCTTTATATTTGCGTAAAACTTCCCCAAACCTGCATAAAAACACGTGCAAAAATATCCCAGCATACCAAATATGCATATAAACAGTCTATAGTCTTAAATCTACGCTAAAAACAGTCTGAAAGCTAATTGTCCTAATCAAAGCATTAAAACAAATTCAACGGAAAATTCAAAAATTATTTATTACAAGGTGTTACACGGGGCATTTCCCCGCTTAATTCCCAATGCAATTAAGTAGCCCCTTGAAGGGCTCCTGACTGGAGGACGTCATCTCAGCAACGTTGATTGTCCTCCTCAACTTCCATGAGCATGAATTATGATTTGAAACGGTAGGAGGGGAGTAGTTCACATCCACATAAGCACGACCTTTTCTCATCCTTGCTCCTCTATCACCGTCTTTAGCATCCTTACCTCCAATTTGATTGACAGTAATTACACCATGTCCTTTGACAGCTCCTTCATTGCTTTCATATGTACCTACAGCAAGGAAAACAGACGAACTTTCCTCCTTTTTGCTCTCAGTCTGAGGCGGAGGGGTAACAATTGCAGCATAATACTCCAAATTTTCAACTGGAGTGTCAATAATAGGGTCGATAGAAGAGAGAGCATTGCAAGGCTGAGCTTGCATGGGAGCCCTCCGGGACTTAGACAGATGAAAAATCAGCTCCTCATCCCCTACCTGAAAGGTCAAAGTCTTCCCTCCGACGTCGATAACTGCATGGGCAGTAGACAAAAATAGTCTCCCTAAAATAATAGGGGTGTGTGCATCTTCAGGGATATCTAAGACAACGAAATCAACGGGAATAAAGAACCTCCCGATCCTCACAGGTACGTCTTCTACTATACCTAGTGGCCGTGATATACTACGGTCGGCCATCTGGACTGTCATGTTAGTGCAACTCAGCTTTGTCAAACCAAGTCTCTTAGCTAGAGACAGCGGTAAGACACTCATGCTAGCGCCTAAATCGCATAGCGCATTATCAATCAAATAGGTACCGATATGACACGGAATTGAAAAACTACCCGGGTCTGACTGCTTAGGAGGTAACTTATTTTGAAATAGGGCTGACCCCACCTCAGTCAAAGCTACGGTCTCACTATCACTAATATTCCTCTTACGCGATAAAATTTCTTTCATATACTTAAGATAAGAGGGTACCTTTGTCAGCAACTCGATAAATGGCACAGTGACTTCTAAGCTTTTCAGAAGTTCGACAAATTTGCCGAATTGTTGAGTAGCTTTAGTATTCTGCAGCAGCCATGGGAAGGGAATCGTGATAGGTATCTCGAGTCCCTTGTTTCTCTCTTCCAATGTATCTTCCGGTGCAAGCTCTGTATCCTTTGGACGCTTCTTACCTCTCGAACGAGGTCTTTCCGGTGATTTACCGCTTAATCGAGCACTAGCAGGCTCTCGAATAAGCTTCCCGTCATCAAAACTACTCGATCGACTAATATACCCATTCGATCGAGTAGAATCTTCATCAATATCACTCGATCGAGTGAAATTTTCACTCGATCGAGCAAATCCATTTTGCTCTTCACTCGATCGAGTAGAGAAACTACTCGATCGACCAGTCTGCTTTTCCTGTTCACTCAATCGAGTGGAATTTTCACTTGATCGACCACTTTCTTCACTAAATCTGCTCGATCGACCTCCATAAACTAGTCGATCGAGCACTTTCTTTGCCGTGAGCTCATTTTCATCGCCAGAACACTGTTCACCATCAGTTTTAGCGTTCCTTGGGTCTGATTTTTGCATTTACGGTCCCTCATACGAACGACCGCTTCTCAGATTGATGAAATTTACCGTCTCATGTGGATTCTTCTCATTTTGAGTCGGTAATTGACCCTGCTTTCTTGTGGATTGGTTCATGGCTAGTTGGGCAACTTGAGTTTCAAGTGCCTTTATGGACGCATCTTTCTGTTGATCACTCAGCTGAAACTGCTTCGTAAAAGCTTGCAACATAGACTTAAGCTCACCAATTTCACTCACCCCACCGGAAGATGATGCACCGTGATTAAGAGGAGTAAGAGAAGGAGGCTTCTGAAAGCCTTGTTGATTCTTGTGTGGAGGAACATAAGGCTGCTGCTGGTGCGGAGGAGGTGAAGGATTGAGCACATTTTGACTAGTCCACCTCAAATTGGGATGGACTGCCCCTTGATTATTGTAATAGGAACCTCCTCCATGCCTATATTGCTGAAAGGCAAGGACTTGTTCCTTCTCTACAAGACAGCCAACAGCAGTGTGGCCATCATTACTCCCACATCTCTCACATGTCACGGTCTCTCCTCTAGTAAGAACATGGACCGTCTGAGGCTCCCCAGCAGCTTGTAGCTCCAACTTGTCAAATCTAGCATTCATGGTCTCCAGCTGAGCCAAAACCTGCTTATCAACTGCATGAACTATTCTAATCCCATCCCTCGGGTTACCATACTCAGCACCGTGATTTGCCATCTCCTCAATAAGGGGCCATCCCTTATCATCATCGGTGTTTTCCTGGAATCTTCCACTAGATGTCGCATCAAGTATGACTCTTTGGTCGTCATACAACCCATTGTAGAACTGATTAGCTAGAAACCATGGGTCAAAACCATGGTGAGGAATGGACCTCACCAACTTCTTGAATCGCGACCACGCATCATAGAAACTTTCATCGGGAGCCTGTCTGAAACTAGTAATCTTGGCCCTCAGCAGATTGGTGCGTTGTGGAGGGAAATATCTCTTGTAAAAAGCAAGAGCAAGAGACTCCCAATCAGAACCCCAAAGAATGTGCGGTCCAAGTCGATCGACCACTCCCTCCTTGCTGAATCGGCTAAAGAGAAAGGAAATAGAACCTCCTTAATCTTATCTTGAGTTACCCCCTTAGTGGCGGGGATAGTAGAACAATAGTCTGTAAAGACCTCCATGTGCTTCATCGGGTCTTCACCAGCCACACCTCTATAGATATTCCTCTCCACCAGATTGATATAAGAAGGACGGATGTCGAATGTATTCCCATCCTCAGTCTGGAGATTGAAACCCTTCGGAATAGAGGATGCTTTAGGCACCGAATGACTGGAAAGCTTAGGCATCTTTACTGTAGAAATCAGACTATCTTCCTCGAAAAGAGAGTGATATAGCTCTGGCTCGAAAGTACTCAAGTCTTCCTTTCGTGATGTTCTCTACAGACGGAGTCTATGCCTGAATAGTCTCTCTGGCTCTGAATCAGCTGAAACAAATTCAAACATGTCTGACCTGGGCATAAACAATACTGAAAGATAATAATAAGAACGGCCTCAAGGAATAGAAATTCCCTGAGACGGATAAAATAAACGAAACAAAAAACAGATAGGGCAATTGCCTCCCCGGCAACGGCGCCAAAATTTGACATGTACGTCGTGTACCTGTAAAAAATAAAACTAATTAAACTAACTATATAGCTAGGGAAGTCAGGTCGATCTCCACAGGGAGGCAAGATATCTGTAGAAGTCCGTCTATTTGGTCACAAATGGGGGGAGGGGGGGGGGGAGGGGTTGTTTGAATGATTTTCTAAACTACTAAGTTGAAAGGAAAGAGAAATAAAGTGTAAGAGCAGTAAAGGCAAGAATAGGTTTAAACTATTAGATAGAGAGGGACTTGTCAGGATTTCGGTTCACTACGGTAGTCTAGTGACTCAGCTGTAAATGACTCAGACGAATTAATGTAAGACGGATGTTGAAAGGTCCTTTCGGTCCACTTTCTATCCTAAAATACCACTAACTTACCTTTCATTCTCGTCAGGGTAGTGTACTGTTCATAGCAGGCCTATTCAGTCTAATCTTTCGATCTAGGATTAATTTTAGCCAGATTAAAGGATAACTCTGAAGCGTGCACTCAACTAAGTCGATAAATACAATTAAATTGCTATGGTGACAGAGTCTTATAATCAATTCATCTGTTTCATCTACTATATCGTCACATTCCTACCGTAGATCCCCTAATCCCAACATGAAAGGGGTTTAGCTACTAATGTCGCTAATTAAACTAACAGCAGATAAAATTCCAGTAGTAAACATTATGAAATAACAAATAAAATGCATAAGAGAGAAATTAGGGCAAAGGAAATAAATAGAGTAAACAAGAAATTAGAGCAAACAATGATTAATTATTATAAAAGAAGAGAAAGGAATTACAATCCAGCGAATTCCGGCGTAAAGAACACAAAATCCGAACGAAAATAGATCCGAGAGCAAGGTTACAGTGAAGGGAAAAGCAACCTAACAAAGTTTTGATGTGTAAACTGATTAAAGTAAAAGATAGATAAAAGATGATCCTAATAACCTAGTTAACGTAGGTTTAAATAGGAAAAGTAAATAAGTTTGCGGAATAAAACAACACACGGGCTGTTTTAAAGCCCATAATAGCGAAACCACTCAATCGAGTGGTTTAAAACCACTCGATCGAGCAAATCCTCAGCAACATCTACTCGATCGAGTAGAAAGTTACTCGATCGAGTAACTCGTCTTTCTGCAGCTTAAGGATCGAGTAGAAATCTACTCGATCTACCATCTTGGGACGTAAAAACCACTTGATCGAGTGGTAGAACTGCTCGATCGAGTTCTTTGACTTCAAATCAGCTCAAGTCCATCACCGACTGCCTCGTAATGCGTGCCTTGACGCTTCCAAACGTATTATCTCACTCTGGAAAATCCCGTCTCCTCTAAATGCATGCAAAAAGGACGAAAAAGAGTACGATTCCACTACTTTCGCGTTCATTTTTACAAAATGGCCAAAACGAACCAAAGTAGCCAATTCGGGGCAAAATACTATAAAAACAGTATAAAAATTCATAGAAATACGTGCTAAAATAGGCTAAAAAGACTATATAAAAAGCACGTATCAGTGCATTGGCTCGTCTTGGGTCGAATATGGGGTCTTGTGCTAGACCGGAGGCCGTCGCCGTCTTAGATCCGTTGAGGATCCGTTCCGAGGAGTAAATCCATGCTAGGCGGGCCAACAAGAAGAACAAGGGGAAGATGTACCCCGAAGGAAAAGGCAAGGGTAAAATGAAAGATTGAAGACCTCCATTACCCGCTTTATTATTATGTTGTAGTAGTGTTGTGAGTTTTTATTATGTTGTACTAGCTAGTTATTGTATGTTTTGTGCTAGTTTTATTATGTGAGGTGTTTTAGTTGACACCTTAGCTTTGACAAGTTGTAGAGTCGTCGAGCTTTGTTCATTGTTGAAATCGTAATCCCTTCCATTATTAATTAAATAAGAGGATTGCCCGTGTCGAAAATTATGAACGCTTGTTTATTCCATCCATTTTGTAAAGGCAATTCAATTTGAATCGTCCTAAATATTTGCACTTGGAAAAGTAGTATTCTGTAGGAAGGGAATAGTTTTCCCTTTCTCTTTTTTTGTGGGAAAGGGAATAGTTTTCCCTTTCTCTTTTTTTGGGATGTTTTTTTTTTCTAGGTGGGGGTTTTCGTCTTTGATTGTGGGGATGGTTGTATCCTTCTTGTGTAAGAAAGGACTGCCTACATATTCACCTGGAGAGGTGAAATCAAACCATGATCGTAGTTCGAAATATTTTGTAAATTTTGGTTGGGTTTTGTGGTTGTATCCCTCAGGCGTAAGAGGGACTGCCTACGTATTCACCTGAAGAGGTGAAATCAAACCATGCTCGTAGTTCAGGGCTTTTTGTTTTAGTGCAAATGGATGTTGCCTTTGACAGATCAAAGGACATTTGAAACGGGCAAGGTGCCGCAGTTTAGACTCGATAAAACATGCAATTTGAAATCAGAACACGTTGAGGAACTTGACTTGAAAAGGGGTTAAGGTGGTTGCTAGTTGTAAAACTAGGCTAGGTTGTTGGTTGCTATTGTTTAAGGGTAGTACTTCTTGAGTTGGTCTAGGTTGGTTGGATTTGTAAAGTTCTCCCCATCTAGGTCACTCAGTCTCACTGCGCCCCCCGAAAGTATTTTCTTGACCAGGTATGGCCCGGCCCAGCTGGGTTTGAATTTCCCCCTCGGATCGACGGGTAATGGTGCTCGAACTGACTTGAGGACCAAGTCGCCCTCCTGGATGTTTCTGGGTTTAACCTTCTTTTTGAATGTCCGTTATATACGTCGTTGGTATAGCTGGACGTTGTGCAAGGGGTTGAGTCGCCGTTCGTCTAGAAGAGTGAGTTGTTCGTACCTTCGACGGGTCCATTCCGCCTCAGGGACCTGACTCTCCAGTAGAATGCGTAGAGAAGGGACTTCTAACTCTACCGGTTGAGCCGCCTCAATACCGTATGCTAGGTAGAAGGGTGTGGCGCCTGTCGGTGTTCGAATGGAGGTTCGGTATCCCCAGAGTGTGAATAGGAGTTTGCTCGGCTAATCGCGGTAGTTGTCTTGCATTTTCCTGATAATGGTGACCAGAGTTTTATTAGCTGTCTCCACCCCTCCGTTGGTTTGGGGACGGTAGGAGGATAATCGATGTCGCTTGATCTTGTATTTGTCTAGCAAGGCCTGAGTTTCCGCCCGGAAGTGAGAGCCTTGATCGCTGATGATTTCGTGGGGTACCCCATATCGGCAGACGATGTTGTTTTGAATGAACTTGGCCACTTGTTTGGCGGTCAAGACTACATATGACTGTGCTTCAACCCATTTGGTGAAGTAATCGATGGCGACGAGGACGAAGCAATGCCCCTTAGTGCCTACCGGGTTGACTTTCCCGATGATGTCGATGCCCCAGGTTGAGAAAGGCCAGGGTGATGTCATGGTGTATAAAAGGGATGGTGGTATGTGTTGTATGCTGGCGAAGATTTGGCAATTGTGGCAATGTTTGACGTAGTTACGGCAATCGGCCTCCATGGTGGTCCAGTAGTAACCTAGTCGCATGATTTTTCGAGTAAGCATCATTGCACTCATGTGAGGGCCACATTCTCCGTCGTGAACCTCTCCCATGACTTTTTTGGCTTTGTGTTGGTCGATGCAAAGGAGGAGAATTCCTTGGGGTGTTCTTTTGTATAGTTGATTTTGGTTTATCACGGATTGTGATGCAAGTAAACGGATGGCTCTTTGTCCTCTTTGATCAGACTTGGGAGGGAATTCCTTTTTGGTTTTGTAATTGAGGATGGCTTGGTACCAAGGTTCATTATGGCTTTCCTCGTCGTTGATAATGGCACAAACGTGAGCTGGCTCGCTCCTTCTCTCGACACATAGGGGCATTGATGTCATATCGTCAGGTATGTTGACGAGAGCGGCAAGCTTTCCCAGGGCATCAACAAATTGATTTTCCTCTCGTGGCAAGTGGAAGTAGTCGATTTGGTCGAAAAATTCGGCCTCTTGATTGATCTTTAATCGGTAGGGAGCTAAGCTGTCAGATCGGATTTTCTATGATCCGGACACCTGATTGATGATGAGCGAGGAATCGCCGTGGTCCCTCAGCCTCTTGATGCCAAGTGTGATGGCTACTTGTAGGCCGATGAGACATGCTTCATATTCAGCGGCATTGTTGGTGACAGCAAAGTCCAGCTTGACCGAGATCGGAACATGTTTTCCCTCTGGTGAAATTAGAAGGATTCCTACTCCGAAGCCTCTTAGATTAGATGCACCATCGAAGTATAGGTCCCATGCGTCGGAGTCGGCACAAAGAATGTCTTCGTAAGGAAGCGACCATTTGTCAGTCGTTGGGTCATCGTTGACGGGATTCTCCGCCAGGAAATCATCGACTGCTCTTCCCTCGATAACCTTGAGGGGTACAAACTTAAGATCAAACTCGGACAGCATGAGTGTCCACCTAGACAGCCTTCCGTTTAGTACGGGTTTTTCGAAGATGTATTTAACCGGGTCCATCTTGGAGTAGATGTGGACCGTGTAGCTGAGCATGTAATGCCGCAGCTTCTTTGTATACCATACTAGGGCAAGGCATGTCTTCTCCAGTTGGGTATACCGCGTCTCGTACTCAATGAACTTTTTACTGATGTAGTAGGTGGCCCGTTCTTCGTTGCCGACTGTTTGTGCTAACATTGCTCCCATGGTTGTGTTGGTAACAGTCAGGTATAGGGATAGAGGAATCCCCGGTTGAGGTGGCATGAGGACATGAGGTTTGGATAGGATTTCCTTTATCCTGTCGAAGGCCTTCTGACAGTCGTCGTCCCAATCGGTGTGATCGGAGGCGCGAAGCTTTTTGAATATTGGTTTACAAATCATAGTGAGCTTGGCAATGAAGCGGCTGATGTATTGGACCTGACCGAGAAATCCCCGAATCTCCTTCTCGTTCCTAGGCCGTGGCATTTGTTGAAGGGATTTGATTTTGGTTGGGTCAATCTCAATTGTCTTTTGATGACGACATGTCCCAAGAGTTTTCCGGAGGTGACCTCGAATGCACACTTCTGAGGATTTAGTCTCATGTTATATTTCCGCAGACGAGCGAAGAATTTCCGGAGGGCACTGATGTGGTCGTCCCGTTCTTTTGATTTAACAATCATGTCATCGACATATACCTCTACCTCCTTGTGCATCATATCATGTAGGAGAGTGGTAGCGGTTCTTTGATAAGTTGCTCCGGTGTTGATGAGGCCGAAAGGCATGACCGTGTTGCAATATGTACCCCACTGTGTAGTGAATGCCGTCTTGTGCATATCTTCCTCAGCCATTTTAATCTGGTTGTACCCAGCATACCTGTCCATGAAGGGCAGGAGAGCATGCTCGGCAGTATTGTCCACCAGAATGTCAACATGTGGCAAAGGGAAGTCGTCCTTTGGGCTAGCCTTGTTCAGATCCCTAAAGTCGACGCAAACCCGAATTCTTCCGTCTTTATTTGTTATGGGCACAATATTGGCCACCCTATCAGAGTATTCGGACACTTTGATGAAACCAGCCTTGAACTGTTTATCCATTTCTTCCATGATTTTCAGGGCCTATTCAGGACGCATCCGGCGTAGCTTCTGCTTCACAGGTTTAGCTCCAGGTTTAATGGGTATCCGGTGCTCTGCAATTTCTCTGTCAATCCCAGGCATGTCTCTGTAAGACCAGGCGAACACGTCCTTGTATTCGTGGAGGAGGTCAATGAACTGTTGTCTTTCCGAGGGGTCGAGGGTTATCCCTATCCTAAGTTCTTGAGGTGTGTTATCGGTTCCTACGTTAATAGGTTCGGTCTCCTCAATTATGGGGGTTCTGGTTTCCCGTTTGTCAAGTTATTTGGCAAGGTGAGGTGGGTAGTCACTCAAGTCAAATTCCTCATAGTCATTCAGAATTGCATTGTAGTTAAAATGAGACGAGTCATAAGCAAACTTAGCGTTCATTAAGTTGACACGAGCGAAAAGCTCGGAAAGGACATATATCTCGTGGTCAGTCAGAGGCGACACAACAGAGGAGGTAGCCCCTGGAACAGGCTCCAGGTTGTCACCTTTCATGGGAGTGGGGGTGACCCTAGTAGACTCAGCCTCTGAATCAGCCACGACTTTGTGATAAAACAGCGGGAAGGGGACCTTGACTGGGACATCAGGAGTGTTAGGAGCTATGAGAGACTCTGATTCCGACTCAGACTCAGACTCAGATTCTTCTTTACTTCCCCCTTTGAACATAGGGCCTTCTCCAGTTGTGATCTTGAGGATGCGGCCTTGGCGATCGGTCCACTTGACGGTCTTCCTCCAGCCTTGGGTAGCTTTCTCCGGGTCAGTGTCGTAGATCAAGGCGGTGGGATCAAATTGGTTGTCCTTCAGGGCGAGGTTGATAATGTCCTCACAGTCGAGGCGCTTGATGTTATCTTCCCCAAAGAGAAGAGTGACAGCTTATCCGTCGAGGCATGGTGACGGCTTAGACTCGGTTGATGCAGCTTCGATGTTGTCAGGGATGAAGTAGCAGTCCTGGAAGGCCTCAACTCCCGGGTACCTAGTCTTGGCCACAGAGTCATTGATTGGCTTCGGAAAGCCATGATAGAGCTCAGATTCTCCCTCGGGGACAAAGTATCCATTGAGGGTTGGATGATAAGGACGGAGGATTACTCCGTGCTTCTTGCGCTTTCGAACTAGGAGGTTCATCTCCTGGATATCCTCATCGGTAGGTTCATATCCCAGTTCAAAGGGGATGTTGGGGACCTTAGCCTGTTTTAAGAGAGGCAATGGGCCTTTCAGTGGATTGAGCGGCAAACCCGGGAAGTAACCCTGATGCATCATGATGCGGCTGACTGTGAGGTTGGCAAACGGGTCACAATCAGAGGGTGTTGATTCATCAGTTATGGCATTCACAGCTTGGAAACCCCACATTTCATTGTCATCCTCCTCAATGGCTTGGGAGGCTATTCCCTTTCTCATGACACCTTTGATCGGGGAAGCAGGTATTGTTATTGTTTTCCCGTTGAAGGGGACCCTGATTTTCTGGTGGAGAGTCGAGGTAACTGCCTTGACGACGTGAATCCAGGGACGTCCCAAGAGCATATTGAAAGAGGCGTCGATGTCGACCACCTGAAAACTGGTTTGTCTTTCCAGTGGTCCGGTCGCGACAGCTAGAGTGATAAGCCCCGCGACCTTGCGACGAGTGCCGTCGTAGGCTCGTACTCCTTGATTTGTCGGGACCAAATCAGCTTCCTTAATACCCAGCTTGTGAGCAGTCTTGAGAGGAATGACATTCACCGTGGATCCGTCATCCACGAGGACCATGGGTACATTTTTCTTGAGGCATTGTACGGTGATATACAGGGTCAGGTTATGATTGGCTTCGAACGGAGGGATATCCTCGTCGGAGAAGACGACGGGGTTGTTCAGATCAGAGGCGTCCCTCGTCATATGTGCCACTATTTCTTCAGGGGAAGAGGTGGAGGGCACTGTTAACTTTCCCAAAGCCTGTAGCAGAGCCTGTCGATGCTCAAAAGATGTTGCGATTAGTTGTCAGATTGATATTTCAGCCTTTGCCTTCTGAAGCTGTTTAAGGATTGAATTCTCATGAGCCCTTGGTTGAGTGTCCACCTCTGGGATGACTTGGTCATTTGTTGTTGGAACGACCGTTGGATTGTTCAGGTTCTGATAGGGACGTCCGGACCGGGTGAGGTGTCTGATCTCTTTCGCTCGTTTCTCTTTCCCTGGGATGATATAGACATCCTCAAGATCATCTCTCCAGATGCCATTAAATTCAGAGTCTCGAGGATACCTTGGAGGGGTATCCCTCGGTGGGCAGTTCTTGTGAGGGATATTTTTGTGAGGGTGGTTTTTGTGAGGGTGATTTTTATGGGGGTAGTTATTGTGAGGGTAGTTATTGTGAGGGTGATTTTCACGAGGTCTATGCCATAATGGTCGCGGGAGCAATCCATCCTGGTGTGGGTAGTTTTGAATGCTTGGGGAATTCTCCCTCGGGCGCGGTGGTGGAGGATTGAAGATAAGTGGATGGTAGGCGTCGTCAAGTCGGGTGATTCTCTCGGAGAGGCTGGCTATGGCCTCCTCGACCTGTTGGAACATGGTGAGCATAGTGGCAGCACTAAACACAAACACTCGGTCTGAAGGATCTTTTTCCAAAGCATTCACCTCGTCATCAACTGGCAGGATGAGGTATTAGGAGTCTAAAGTCGGCTCATCGTCAGAGATGGCGTGGATTCCCAGAGGGTTCGTTTTGTTGTTCATCTTAGTCAGTGGGGGTAAAGGCAAATCTCATTTCTCAATCATGTCTTGGATGATGTGTTTGAGTTTGAAGCAGGTTTCGTTATCATGCCCTTTCCCTTGATGGTACTGACAGTAGGCATTAGGGTTCCAGAACCGGGACTTCTTGGCATCGGTCGGATCCGAGGTGGGTCCGATCGGTTGTAACTTCCCCTGGTCTATGAGCCTCTTCAGAGCACTTGCATAAGTCGACCCTATGTTGGTGAACACTCTCTGGGGCGCTCAGTTCTCTTAGTAGATGGTTCGACGAGGTGAACCTCATCGATCTTGTTCGTTTGACCAAAAGGGCGAGATCCGGTTGATGTGGATCCCTGGTAGCCTCTGCCAGTGGTCTTGGCCAAGACACCCTTTCGGAGGTCATCTTCAATACGTGTCCCCAGAATTTGCAGGTCTTGGAAGGTCTTAATATTCTGATACCTCAGTAGGTTGGCATAAACTGGGCGGAGATTGTTGACGAACTTTTCCACCAAAGTTGATTCACTTGGCTTACTGACCAATTGAGTACTCACCCTCCTCCAATGGGTTAAGAACTCGGTGAACCCCTCCTTATCGTTCTGGGTTAGCACCTCGAAAGTACGGGTATTGGCCTGGATCTCGACATTGTCGGCATATTGTTTGACAAACTCGACTGCGACCTCATCCCAAGTAGTAAGGTTTTTCGGGTCAGAGGAGTAGTACCATTGGCGAGGGATCGGTTCCAAGGAGGATGGGAAGATTCGGGTGAAGAGTTCTTGTTTGACACCTTTAATAGCCATGTAGTCTTTGAAAGCACGGATATGATTGAGTGGGTCCTCCACTCCTTTGAACTTAGGCACATCAGTTAGGGTGAAGTTGTCAGGTAATTGCTACCCAACAGGTTCGAACCTTCGGTTGTTCTCAAGTTGGATATTGTTACCCCAGGCTAGGAGCTGTTCTTCCAAGAGCTATAACCTCTTCTCAGTTTCAGTCAGAGGTGGAGTATTATGTTCTCCAGTTTCCTTGTTCTCCAGGGCGTCGATACGGGTCTCGACCCGATCCAGGGTGACCTTAAGAGTGGTAAGCATGCTGGCTAGCTGATCAGTCGTGACATTTCTGTTGTTATCATTGTTGTTGGATGAAGCTGAAGACGGGGCCATGGCTTTGAGGCAGAAAAACGGTTCACATTACAACTCAATCGGACACGGTTCCAAGACCGAACGCAAACAACACAAAGGACGAGACAAAGATCAGACTCAACAAGACGAGGGTGACCATGTGTGGTTCCTCGGTGCTGACTCGATTTATGACGTGACGGTGTTTGACCGAACCTTTGACACAAGTCCAACGTAACGGCGTGACGCCATTGGACGGTTCTCGTGGTGAGACGACTCAAAAGTAAAGACCCATAAGTATGTTTCCTTCGACTCGATAGACACGAGGCGGAATTGGAATGGTGGACTGAAGTTTTCGAAAATAGAAATTTTCAAAAAGATTCATTTGTCGATTTAATGGACGGCTTCCGAAGATAGAGATCTCCATAAGTCGGTTAGTTGAAAAGGTTGTCTTAAGTTTATTTGCAAAAGACGGTTTTGAGTTTGAATCGGCTCGGAAAACAGTGTATTGTCTCCCAAGACGGTTTTGAAATTCAAAATTGTATGTTTTGAAAATCGATTTTGAAATGTTTGAAGAGGTCTCGGGGACGGTGCGTGGTCCTCGGGATCCTGAAAGAGTCTCGAGAAAAGGGTGTGTGCTTTTCTCGGATTTTGAAAGAGCCATTGCCGGCGCGAAACGGGTTAAAATCCGTGTCTAGACGCGGCGATTAACGGCGTAAAAAGGTGATTCGAAATGGTTGTAGAAAACCGGGTTTGAAAATTTTCATTACGACGGCCTAGAAAGGCGTGTTGAAATGGTTATAAAAATCGGGTTTGAAAATCGTCATTACGACGGCCTAGAAAGGCGTGTTGAAATGGTTATAAAAACCGGGTTTGAAAATTATCATTACGACGGCCTAGAAAGGCGTGTTGAAATGGTTATAAAAACCGGGTTTGAAAATTGTCATTACGACGGCCTAGAAAGGCGTGTTGAAATGGTTATAAAACCGGGTTTGAAAATCGTCATTACGACAGCCTAGAAAGGCGTGTTGAAATGGTTATAAAAACCGGGTTTGAAAATCGTCATTACGACGGCCTAAAAAGGCGTGCATCGGTCGGCGAAAGACCGAGGTTTGAAACGGCCATTATAACGGCGCAAAAAGGTGATTTTGAAAGTTTGAAAATGACACGGAAGGACTTATGATCAAGTAGCACATACGCACTCACAGTTTCTTTATATTATGCATTATACTGACACGGGTTTTGGCTTAAAAGGGTGGGTTACACACCAAGCAATCAAACCCCGATTTTCAAGAGGGATACCAATCCAAACAAAATGTGTAAGGAGGGTGCCCTAGCCTCGTGCTCGAACGTGATGAAAGCTCTTTGACGAAACAGAAATGTGTAACGTCAATGGTATGCTTGACTCAATCGGGATTCATAACGCGGGGATGAGAAAAACTCACGCCGACGAGACGATCCCATTGGTCGAAAAGGGTTAGGTTGTGGGCCCGGACAAGGAACCCGACCGTGGCCGTAATATCAATTAATGCGTTCCAACCAAGACCTCGTTCGAGTCTCACCATCTAGGGATCACAAAGACGTAAGTGTCCTAGTTATCCCCAGCGGAGTCGCCAATCTGTGGACATGGCCCACCTGCACGCCCAGCTGATCTGTGGACATACAACGGTCTTTTGAAAGCCACACTCGGCGGCGTAAAAATGCTTTCGACCGGATCGTTTTAGATCGGTCGGTTTTGTCTCGGTAAGGGTCTCGAAATAATTAAAGATATTCGGAGTCGCCACCAAGCATTTGTGGGATGCCTGGAACCCGTTCGAAATCCACTTTATACCTCGGTCAAATCGAAGCACAAAGCAGTGTTTGAAATAGGTACTAAAGATAAGGAAATCGTCCCTCTTTAGCATCCTATCTCTAGAATGACTCTCGTACACCCTGGATAAGGTCGTCCACTATCCAAAGTTTCTGGTAAGAGGTGAAGGTACGTATTGGGAAGCCCTTTAATCAGACACCCAATCCCGCCCGCGTCAGCGGCCTCTACTGATCGATCTTGGTTGGTTGAATGCAAAAGTTAATAAAACGGTTTAAATGCATGAATGCGCATCCAATAATTTAAACCTAACATGCGAGATCTTTCTAAGTCGGTTGATTTAATCCAAGTATCAAGTATAAGATGTCGAGTTGGATTAATGATTGATTTGCATTCAAGACGGAAATTAAACATCCATTTACCGTATTAGGTTTAGGGTGCATAACATGATCCATTTGTCTTAGTAAAGTGTTTTGCAAACACGATCTCGAATAGTCATCTGATTCGTCTTATATCCGGGCTAACCGGAGTCGGGATCGTCCTAGACTAATGCTGGAAAAGGAATAGGCCCTGTACTAGACGACTAAATGAGGCGCGAGCCAGCCGGCAGTGTAAGGGGCCTCTTCCTGGTTTTGAAGAAGAGTAATGGAGGGCCTGTTTAGGCGCAGGTTAGCCCACGGTTTATGTGTCGTGTTCTGACTTTTTAGAAAACCTTATAAAACGTGTTGAAAATGGGTATTTGAACCCGGTTTGATTTGAAGGGGTCGTTTAGACCGCATTTGTTAATTTGAAGAACTAGACTCGAATAATCATCATTATCTTGATAATATTCGGTGTCGGGTTCGATTTGGCAAACTTGACATGAATAGTTTTGAGAGTAATTATGGACTAATTGTTTTAAGTCCATTTGAATGTAATTATTCGATACTCATCATCGTACCCGGGTTAAAATCCGGCATGGTATGTAGAACCAAGGATGACTTTGTGTTGGTGACTAATATGTTTGTTTTTAGAAATATAAAGAAATGAAATAAAAGGTTTTAAAATACCTTTTAAATGTCATTAACCAAATATTATCACCGAAACACGGATTTAACCGTCATGGTATGAGGAACCAAGGGTGAAAAATGTCTTATGGTTAAAACAAATGAAATAAAAAGGGTTCGAAAGTATTTGGAATGGTAAAAACCGATTACAGATGTGAAAATGGATTAAAGGGAAATGACGAGAACAAACACGGTTGATCTCTGACCTGGACACCCCATTTAGGCGCGGGCAAGCTGGCGACCTAAGGGGCTTCTGTCTCAGGCCAAAAATCAGTTTTGGCTCGTTTATTCCATGTTTTGGTTCATGTTTTGCACGTTTTAGCATGTTATAGTCATGAAACAAATGAAAACATAATAAAAGAGGATTTTTACACCCTCATACTTACATGTTTTGTTATGGCGAGTGACCGACGTAAGTGTAACAACTCGTTTGATCGGAAAAGACTCGGTTTAAAACCGTTTTGGTAAGTAATAAGAGTGTTTTAATGTTAAGGACGGTGTAGTGGTCGAAGTGGTCGGTCAAGTGATTTAATGCACGATGTCGGTACCAAACAATGTGTAAGGCTTGTATTTACGATCGGTAAGTCGTAAATACGCGTAGGGTTGTAACTTAAGAAGTCGAGTATAGAAGTTTAAGGGAGATGTGAGGGGGCGGACTCTCGCGTAAATCTCAAATGGGTGGCATTTGAGGGGTATTTATAGGAGTATGAGTGGTTGTGTGAGTTTTGAGGGACGTGGCCACCTGGGCTGCTCAAAGAGGCGCGAGCCACGTCGCGGTTCTTCGAGGTGAGTTGTCGCTTTCACAACAAACGCAATCATGATTTGTTCTATCCTAGGTTTTGTAGTCACGTGTTTGGTACTTGACCGTTCATGAATCCGGGAAAACTTAAGGTAGAAGATTTGAAATGTTTTGTTTTTGGTGGTTGACTCAGTTTGACTCGTTGTTGGAGTCCGGATTTGAATTTTTGAGTCGGTTTTTGGTCCGGTGTCGGTTTTGACTCTAGTTAGTGTCATTGCGACCCCGTCGTCGTGCATTAAACATTCCAGGTATTTTTGAAATGTTTTAAAATGTTTTATTTTCGAAATCGTTTTAAGTTTTCCGACGTAAAGTTGTACACAAACTGTCGATCAAACGCCGCGATTCCAAAACATGTTATAGTCCGATAATCATCGGGTGTTTGTCGGAGTCTCAGCAGATACTGGGTATCTACAGTATATAGCACCATGGGTGATTTTGTATTTATGACTAATATATTTGTTTTTGAAATGTAAAGAAATGAAATAAAAAGGTTTTAAAATGCCTTTCAAAATGTAATTAACCAAATATTATCACCGAAACACGGATTAAACCGTCATGGTATTAGGAACCAAGGGTGAAAAATATTTTATGGTTAAAAGTTTATCATGAAAATGATTTGAAATATTTGAAATGGTAAAAATCGATTATAAATGAGAAATGAATTAAAGAGAAAGATGAGACCAAACACGGTTGGATTAAGGCTTGAGAGGGGGTTTAGGCGTGAGCCTCTCTGTTATACAAGCAGCCCCTGTCTCCGACTAAAATCCGGTTTTGGCTCATTTAACCCATATTTGAATCATGTTATGCATGTTTTAGCATGTTATAGTCATAAAACAGATGAAAAACATGTTAGAAGAGGATTTTTACACCCTCATACTTACATGCTTGGCTTGAGACGAGAAATCGACGAAAGTGTATCAACTTGTTTGGTCGGAAAACTCGGTTTGAAAACCGTTTTAACAATGTAAAAGAGTGTTTTAAGTTTAGTGATGGTGTAGTTGGTCGAGATGGTCGGTCAAGTGGTTTAATGTACGATGATGGTACCAAACAATGTGTAAGGCTTGTGTTTTCTATCGGTAGGTCGGAAACACGTGTCGGTTTGTGACTTGAGAAGTCGAGTCTAGAATTTTATGGGAGAGATGAGGGGACGGACACTCACGTAAGGTGTTATGGTGTGTGAAGGTGGGTATTTATAGAGAAATGGGTGGTTGTGTGCGTTTTGAGCGACGTGGCCTCATTAGCTGCTCGAAGAGGCGCGGGCCATTTCGTGGGTCTTTGAGGTGTCTTTTCACTATCACGCAATTTAAATCATGATTTGTTCAATCATATGTTTTGGATGAAATGATTTGTACTTGACCATGAAGCATTCCAGGAATACTTAACATGGATGTTTTGAATGTTTGTTGTTTGTGTTTGACTTTTTGTTGGAGGCGGGATTTGAATTTTTGAGTCAGTTTTTGGTCCTGTATCGGTTTTGACTCTAGTTAGTGTCATTGCGGCCGTGTCGTCATGCATTAAACACTCCAAGTACTTTTGAAATGTTTTGAAATATTTTGTTTTCGAAATCGTTTTAAGTTTTTCGACGTATAGTTGTACAAAACTATCGATCAAGCGCATCGATTCCTAAGCATGTTGTAGTCTGATAATCATTGGGTGTTTGTTGGAGACTCGACAGAGACTGGGAATCTACAGATTTCCCACTTTGGATGAGGCTTGGACAGAGCGAAAGTCAAAGTATAGCCCCCAAGTCAATCGAAGATTACAACCTGGAGACCGAAGCGACGTCGAGGCGGCTCGAAAGAGTTCGGGCTAAGGACCTATCGTCGGGGATACGAGTCAAGGACCTATCGTCGGGAACAGTTTAGAGTCTGTCGACTTTCCGTGTGGGTCAATTAAAGTCCATTAGACTACGTACGAAGGCTCGCCAGCCATAAGAATGAGTCATACCTAAAGCATCATCGAGATTTATCCTTGAGTTGTTTCTTGTTTGCGGATAAAGGCTCGTCACCCATGTTGCGGATATGAAGGGTCTCGCCAGCCGCATTGCGGATATGAAGGGGCTCGCCAGCCACGTTGAATGTGCGCTATGAGGCTCACCAGCCATGTTAAATATGCTTTTTGAGGCTCGCCAGCCATGTTGAATGTGCGTTGTGAGGCTCGCCAGCCATGTTGAATGTGCGTTGTGAGGCTCGCTAGCCAAGTTGAATTTGCATTGTGAGGCTCGCCAGTCATGTTAAATGTGCGTTGTGGAGCTCGCCAGCCATGTTGAATGTGCATTGTGAGGCTCGCCAGCCATGTTGAATGTCGAATGATCGACTGTGGGAAATAGCCGCGTTGGACGGGCCTGTTTCGAGAAGTTGTTTGAGTTAGCGGGCTCCATAAGGAAGCCTCCGATATCCTATTGGGGAATCTCGGTGTTTCTATCGGATGTATGTGGCGCCAGAAAGGAATAGGCTCGTGAGCCTGGCTCCCGTGGTCGACGGTGATTTTGAATCTCGAAGGGAGATAATGGTTTTTATTGCCGTTTGTTTTGTAGAAAAAGGACAGATGTGTATTCTCCCATTTGATGTGTGTTTGGGGATGACGGTTTTAATTTTGTCTTCCCATGATTTGAGATTTGTGAAGGGCAGTGAATTTCACTACCCTGTTTGAAGGTTTGACGGTTTTTAATGCCGTTTGTTTGAGGTTTGAACATGTTGAAAATTTTGTGAAAATAGCGAATTTGAACTTCACTATTTATTTTTGTTTGAAAGTGACGGTTTTTAATGCCATCGCTGAAAGTTTGAAAGTTGTGGAATTACGAATTTTGAATTTCACTGTTTTGTTTTTGTTCGAGAAATGACGGTTTTTATTGCTGTCATTGAAGTTTTGTGAAAATAGCGAGTTTGAATTTCACTATTTATTTTTGTATGCGAAAGGTGACGATTTTTAATTCCGTCGTTGAAAATTTTGTGAAAATAGCGAATTTGAATTTCGCTACTTTGTTTTGTTTTTGAAAAATGACGGTTTTTAATTCCGTCGTTGAAAATTTTGTAAAAATAGCGAATTTGAATTTCGCTACTTTGTTTTGTTTTTCAAAAATGACAGTTTTTTAATTCCGCCGTAATAATTGAAGTTTGGGTAGGGAATTGGGCTAAAGCCCAAAATTCCGCTGAATGAGCAGAAAATGCCCCCATTGAGGCGCGAGCCTTCCTGCGAAGGGATGGGGCTCCCCTTTTTTCTGTAAAAAGACGCGAGAAGCCTAAGCTTCTCATTTCACTTCATCTTCTTCCCTAAAACCGCGACAATCACAAAAATCGCCTTTTTTGGGTTTCGTTTCTCGCTTGCTTTCGTGCTACAAACATCATGTCATCTCAAGGTATGTTAATCCTCTCGAATACATTTGAATTTGTTTGTCTTTTTGTTAATTGAATTAAGGCGGAATCCTAACCTTCGAAAATCGATTTGGGCATTTTTGTTTAGCCCACTTTTGAGTGAAATTGATGATTGCATTAGGTTAAAAACCTGTTTAGGAGTCGGGTGAACGCCCTCCGAGTTGGTGACGTAAGTCGTTGCTTCTTACCTCTTTTGTTTTGTAGAAACGGATAGAGATAGGATGGTTGGGTAGCTTAGAAAGCCCCCAGTTAGTTGTTTTGCTTTGCCTTGAGTGAAGTTGGTTGGGTGGCCTTGGGAGCACTACACAGGCGTACCGGCTGCTGTTAGGGAGCGTCTGCGACCTCGTAGTTCCCAGCGTTTTTACCATGAGACGGCGATCGAGCCGGTTTGGTACATGGGCAAGCGTTTAGCTTGTTAGTGTTTCAGCGAGACCTTTGTGGTGTCGGTCGATCTGCCTAGGGTTCTGTTCTAGAAATCGACACCCGATGAGGCTGAGGAGCACCTTCACGGCCGTGGAGGTGAGGGGCTTTTGTTACGGGAGGCTGACTACGACATCTTCCGCTTGTCGGCACTTGCCTGGTATCCGATTGAGGTATGTTTTCCTCTCTTCTTCGTTTTCATTGCTTGTTTTTGTGCCTTGGTGAAATGATTTGTTACCGTCGACGCGGATTTCTGTTATAGGGTGTCGACATGCTCATGAGGACCCAGCCCCCAGTTTTTCCGACACAGACCACCTTTTAGGGGCCGGGTGGTGAGGAGCTACAGCTACGTCTGCCAGAGACTGCGGCTGCTGAGGTGACCGATGTTGGCAAGGAGTGTAGTTTGACGGTTCTGAGGGTGAGTTTATGATTCGAATACTCCTCCTTGTTTGTATTTTGCCTTGCTTTTTTGTTGTGTTGAAGGACTTCTCTGGTTGTAGGTGTCGATCGTTAGTCATCAGGCTATGTGACGGATGGCTAACCGGTGGAAGGCACTTGCTGGTGACTTGGCTGCGAAGGAGGCTCGACATGAACAGGTGCCTTTTGTTGGTTGTTTTTGTGTGTTTTTGTGTTGCATTTCACGTTTAGATCTTAATGACCTGTATTGTGCTTTGCAGGGTACTGCGGATCCGGCGGAGCTTGCTCGGGTCCGTGCTGAGTTGGATGCGGCGAGGTTGATGATCGAGTCACAGAAGCTGGGGATTATTAGTCGGGACCACGAGGTGAGGCGTCGTGAGGAGATGTTGGCTGCAGCGGAGGAGCTTCGCATCACGATGGAGTACGAGACGTTGGAAAGTTCTTCTGAGAGGGGGCCCGAGCGGGAGGTGGTGTCTGCTTTTCCCGCGACATCTCGTGAGACCGAGACTGGTCCACTGGGAGTTGTTGACTAGTTGTAGATGTTTGCCCATGTCTTGGACTTTTGTTTGTTTATATTTACATTTTGCGTGAGGCAGTTTGTATATTTGTGTTTTTGGATTGTAGTTTATTTTGTTTGTTTTTTTTGTGTTGTGTTTCGGAGAAGCGCGGTCAGTGGTTGATTCCCCTTTGCTTTGCATTAGTTCTTGCATCGTTAGTGTAGAAAACACGCAACGGGTAGCAAGTATGCACACATGTAATCACGCAAAAGCATTTGACAAAAATAACCACGATGACTCGAAATTAAAATTTGAAATTTGAAAAGAAATCTTGAAAATTCCGCGACAGGTCATCACGTTTGGATTTTCCAAAAGAAACTGATTTGAAATTTTGAGCAATTAACTCGTGTTTGAATTAAATTGCATCGAATTTTGCTGAAAATTGATTTGGAACTCGAAAAACTAAAACTCAAACCGTCACGGATGAATTTTAAAGAGATTATTTTTGTGAGTGTATTTGATTTGATATTTGTGAGATCAAGACTCGGATTTGTAAGAGTTTGAATTTTGAAGAGAATTGACGTCATGTTATCAATTCACGATTTTTATGGAAAAATGCGAAAAAGCGAAATTTTTTTGGAATTTTCGACTGACATGGAAAAGATCCATCGCGGATCAAGGCGACCAGCCCTTCCCCCCTAAAAAAAGCGAGAGAAAAAACTTGTATGTTTAAAGTTGCGTCATAGAAACCGTGCCGGATTTCGTAAAACGCGAAAACAAGGAAATGTGAGTGTGAGAAAACACAAATATTCCCGGATAGGCCTGGAGAGGCGCGAGCCATATGGCGAGAGAATCTAGGTGTCAGGAAGAAACACAACTTGATTGGGACAAACCAAGGTGCGGATCCTGAGGACCAGCCCAAAGAGGAGCGAGGCCAAGGGCGATGGAAGCGAGCTTCCTCTTTTTTCGAAAAAAAGCGCTGATTGTTCTGTATAAATAGGGACGTTTGTGCTTCATTATTTCAGCATCCGAAACACGAAAAACATCTCTACAAAAACCTTTCTTCCTCTTCCGCAAAACTATTCATGGATGCTTTCGAAAATAGGTTGCGACATTGGTGGCGGGATTTATCGCCCCCCCCCAACGAGAAATATCAACTCGTTGTAATGGGAGTTGGTCAATTGTTGGTGCTTATTGAAGTCAAAGTGTAATCCTAGTTTCTTGAAGCATGCTCTCGGTTTTGGGATTCGAGACATCATGTTTTCGTTTTCCCGTAAGGCGAAATTTGTCCTTTTGCCGAAGAAGTAGGCGCCATTGGTGGGTCGCCGGATTGTACTCCGGTGCTTCACCCGACTTGATTGTGTTAGATAGAGAAGTTTCGTTCAATGTTGGGCTTGTCAACGAGCCAAGTGAACTTTCTCCTTGCTCCCCATGGTGTGGATATGTTGCTCAAATCAACATTTTCTCAAATCGGTTGGATGTCAATGTCTCGGAGGTAGCTAGGAAAAGGGCTCTTGCCTTTTGCCTAGTGCATTGCATGCATGCCTTCTTGTCGATGCTTTAAAGAAGGAGGGGTCATAGTGTTATGGTAGTAGGACCCTTGTGCATATAGTTGAGCAAATGGAGCATGGTAGGGATCCATCATGGTTGGTGCTTGGCGAGATCATCCAAGCTTTGGATAAGAAGGGCTCTTGTGGAGAAGCTCCCTCATTTGGATCTCTAAGGATCCTGCAAGTGTGGCTCTTGGGGAGGGTAAGGTATATAGAGCCTCCGGCCGATTCTTCTTCTTACTCCTTCCATCACCTTACTATGAAGAAGAAATTGTACTCGGATAGTTTTGCATCCACCGAGGTCTATTGGACCTCAAGATTGGTGGAGGAGGGTGGTCCTCATATCCGTTGGGTGGTACCATGGTGGCACTTGAGGTCCTTCACGGGGTTGCCCGCTTCGGTTGCTAGTTCTTGTTCTTTGATGGTGGTGGGTTTGAAGGTTGATTCCTTCATCTATCCCGATGGCTTATGAGGAAAATGGGGCGACAACAAAAGGTGCCAGCTCAAGACACTCTCGTCCAAGAGAGCGTTTTCTGGAACTCCGAACTCGTCGAGGTCTTCGAAAGGTGGTGGGCCACTCGGCCGATTTGGGAGGTACTAAACCCCGTTGCCACGACATGGGTGACTCATGCTTATGTCAAGTGGTCAAGAGCTTAAACCTTGGAGGAAAGGTCCAAGTCTCGTAAGGACGAGGTCGTCGACTTGAAGTATAGAGAGGTTGGCAAGGCCAACCGTGCCTTCTTTGACGACTTTGTTGATGGAGCAAGCCCGGATGTAATTAGGCCACTAAAGAGGTAGTGGGCCGTGTATGGGCTCGACTTGGACCGAGTATGGGGTCTTGCAAGAGACCGGAGGTCGTCGCCGTTGTAGATCCGTTGAGAATCCATTCCGAAGAGGAAGTTCATGCTAGGCAGGCCAACAACAAGAACAAGGGGAAGATGTAGCCCGAGGGAAAAGGCAAGGGTAGAATGGAAGAATGAAGACATCCATTACCCACTTTATTATTGTGTTGTATTAGTGTTGATAGTTTTTTTTATTATGTTGTACTAGCTATGTATTGTGTATTTTATGCTAGTTTTACGATGTGAGTTGTATTAGTCGACATTCTAGCTTTGACAAGCTGTAGACTTGTTTAGCTTTATATGTTGTCAAATTTGTAATCCTTTTCATTATTAATTAAATAAGAGGATTGCTTGTGTTGAACGAAGTTGTGAACGCTTGTCTCTTCCATCCATTTTGTAAAGGCAATTCGGTTTGAATTATCCTAAACATTGCACTTGGGAAATGAGATTTTTGTGGGAAGAGAGAAAGGCTTTTTTTTTGTATTTTTGTGGGAAAGGGAATGTTTTTTCTTTTCCCTTCTTTTTTTTAAGTTGATATCGGTGATATTTTTTGTATGTGGGGATGGTTGTATCCTTCATGTGTACGAAAGGACTGTCTACGTATTCACCTGAAAAGGTGAAATCAAACCATGCTCGTAGTTCGAATGTTTTGTAAATTTTATTTGGGTGTTGTGGTTGTATCCTTCTTGTATAAGAAAGGACTGCTTACGTATCAACCTGAAAAGGGTGAAATCAAACCATGCTCGTAGTTTAGGTGTTTTTGTTTGAGTGCAAATGGATGTTGCCTTTGACAGATCAAAGGTCGTTTGAGACGTGGCAAGGTGTCGTAACTTAGACTCGGTAAAACATGCAATTTCAAATCAGAACGCATTGAGGAAATTGACTTGAAAGGGATATGGTGGTTACTAGTCATAAGACTAGGGCAAGGTTTGTTGGTTGTTAGGTCTCAAGGGTAGTATTTCTTTAGTTGGTCTAGGTTGGTCGGGTTTGTGAAATCCTCCCCGTCTAGGTCACTCAGTCTCACTGTGCCCCTCGAAAGTATTTTCTTGACCAGGTATTGCCCGGCCCAATTGGGTTTGAATTTCCCCCTCGGATCGACGGGTAGTGGTGCTAGAACCCACTTGAGGACCAAGTCTCCTTCTTCGATGTTTCTGGATTTGACCTTTTTGTTGAATGCGCGTTGTATTCGTCGTTGGTATAGCTGGACGTTGTGCAAGGTGTTGAGTCGCCGTTCGTCTAGAAGCGTGAGTTGTTCGAACCTTCAACGGGTCCATTCCGTCTCAGGAACATTACTCTCCAGTAGCATGCGTAAAGATGGGACCTCCAACTCTACTGGTTAAACCGCCTCCATACCGTATGCTAGGTAGAAGTGTGTGGTTCATGTGGGTGTTCGAATGGAGGTTCGGTATCCCCAGAGTGCGAATGGGAGTTTGCTCGGGTAATCGCGGTAATTATCTTGCATCTTTTTTATGATGGTGACAAGAGTTTTGTTTGTTGTCTCTACCGCTTCGTTGGTTTGGGCACGATAGGGAGATGATCTATGCCGCTTGATTTTGTATTTGTCCACCAAGGCTTGTGTTAAAGCCCGGAAGTAGGAGCCTTGATCGCTGATTATTTCATCGGGTACCTCATATCTGCAGATGATGTTGTCCTGGATGAACTTGGCCACTTGTTTGGCGGTCAAGACTGCATAAGACTATGCTTTCACCCATTTGGTGAAGTAGTCGATGGCGACGAGGACAAAGCAATGCCCTTTGGTGCCTATCGGATTGCCCTTCCCGATGCTGTCGATGCCCCAGGTCGAGAAAGGATAGGGTGATGTCATGGTGTACAAAAGGGCTGGTGATATGTGTTGTATGTTGGCGAAGATTTGGCAATTGTAGCAATGTTTGACGTAGTTTCTGCAATCGGCTTCCATGGTTGTCTAGTAGTAGCCTAACTGCATAATTTTTCGGGTCAGCATCATTGTGCTCATGTGAGGGCCAAATTCTCCGTCGTGGACCACTCCCATGACTTTTTTTGGCTTTGTGGTGTTCAATGCAAAGGAGAAGAATCCCTTGGGGTGTTCTTTTGTATAGTTGTTCTTTGTTTATCACGAATTGTGATGAAAGTAAACGGATGGCTCTTTGTGAAAGGATTCAATAACCCTCTAAATAAACTCATTTAATTGATGATCTAAATTACACTTTGATTTAGTCATTAGATCTAGTGCATGCTTAACAAAATTAACAAGGTTAGGAAAAAACTGTTTTCTTACATTGGTGAGACGGATTTATGGGGAATAGTTTTGGACTCCTTCAAATCTAAATCTTGAGCTAAATAAGATATTAGGATGACCCTCCAACTAGATCCCAAAGTAGAGATCCTCCTCTTGATTGCACCCAAGACTACCTCTCAATACTACAAATATTATTAACTAGATAATAAGAGTAGTGACCTTTAATATAAATCTAATATTAAAGTTATTACTACAATAGTAATCTAATTGAATATTATAAATATAGAATAATTTTTTGCAAAAAATCATTTTATGTGTATGAGAGAATATATGAGATAAAGAGAGATAAACTCATCTTCAAAAATAAGAACAACATCTTATGTTAAAGGGGAGGGGGAACCGTGTAAAAGGAGTGGGAAAGCACAATTCCAATTTTCTATTTTGCTTTTTGTCTGACCCATAATCCTAGGATAGTTCTAGTTATCATATGGTAATTATGGTGTTTATTTGCATAAATAAGAACACCCATTATCACCGCTAACCACCCCCAATTTCGGTCCACCCTTGATTAAAATGGACATCCATTTTACAACTTATATTTTGTCATTTGTAATATGTGACATGTGACACATAACATGTCACAAGTAATTTTAATGTATATATTTAACAAATTAAATATCATTACTTGTCAAATAAATTACATATAACAATATAATTAGTAATTCATAATTACATGTATGTAAAATGAGTCATTTTGAATTTAGTTAATATAATCTACAACATTTTATAATTATAACTAACTAATTACTCTTATCTCAAATATTTCATAAACATTAATCAACTTTCGTAATATAACATTTTAATTACTAAATTGAATCTTATTTAATCATATTACAATAAGAAATAATATTCTCTCTTATATATCAATTTGTTCAATTTAAGGATTTAATCAATCTGTATCGTCATACAATCGATTAACTTTACAATTGAGGGAATCGTCATTTAGGTGTGACCTTAAGGGATCAACTGATCACCAAAGTTAAACGACAGTAATATCAAACTCTAGTCAGCCAATCACTACCGATTAATGTTGATCAGTTGACATATATAAAAGAATCATCCCTTAGGTATTCATCATGAGTTTCAATAATGTGATCGCACCATTGTTGAGGACACATACTCCAACAATCTCCCACTTGTCCGAGACAAGTGTGCATCACCAATTCTCTTGTCCTATTACAATCTCCCACTCAATGCAAGGTGTCTTGGAGGTCGTACTTGCATATTATCATATCAAAAGTGGTTTCCTTGATCTGGAGAGTAACTGTCTGACCGGAATTCTCTACCGTAGATTTTTTTTGAGCGTGGCCACGCATTTTTAGTTCACTACTCCTCGAGTGGCCTTGAGATTTCAAATAACCCTAACAAGGGGTGGACAATTCCTATCGCACTTTTCACTTCGTACGGCCACAGTTCATCATGACCTAAAAGATGCTCACTCACCCCCTTTTTATAGAATGACTTGGGGCAAAATCATAATCAATCAGAATCAGTGTCGACTTGGGCGAACAGTCTCTAGTCAAAGAATCGACTCAAAAGAATACTATTGTAGGTCTCGCCACGACCAGGCTACATAAAAGTTTCCAGAACTCTATAAGCGGTCACATCCCAACAGAGTGTTCCATACAGTCTGCCTATGTGATCGATTAGTCATCGCTTATGATCCTATGGCACTTGAACTTGCCATCAATCGACTCACACTCTAGTCATTAGGAGACGTCACCTCATATAAGTAACTAGGGGCAATTACTATGTTTATCCAGTTCACTTTAATAGGGTTCAATATTGTATCAACAACCTATTTGGATAAACAAGGCATTATAAGAAAAGAGTTTTGAATAAAACTCAAACGATGAATTTATTATCACATATGTAGAATTGATACAATATCAATTACTACATAATCTATAATTAATTTTTAATCTTGTATACAGTTGATCATCTCAATTCAATTGAAATGGTATGACTTATCATGCTAAGGCTATGATAAGGCCTTGGTTAGGAAGTCTTAGCAACACATTGCACTTTCCTAACCTTACTATATACTATTTCCAATCGTTATCTATAATCTAGTATTATAAAAACCTATTGAGTACGTGTCTAGATCGAATCTAGACATAGGCTATCTTGCCTTAGAGTAGCTCCCACTGTCCTCCCAGTGAATGGGACTCATCCCTATTTCATATCTCATTGTTGCAATTGTACTCAATTTTCGTTGCACATATCTCATTATTCAACTGCCTAGAACGTTTCTAGCAGATTTACTCCTCAAATAATCATAGCCAAGGTGGTTCTCTAACCATCCTCATGTGATTAGAACATGGTCATTGTGTAACACTTTACACATAAATCCAATAATTATTTCTAAACATGTATCCTCTCGTATCTATCACTATAGATTCGAATACTAAAGATGCTTTTCATCTCTTCTAATTCCAAGTCTCCCAATCACTCCATCACGTAAGCGAGTATTGGTACATCACTCTTAATGAATAATATGTCATCTACATCTAAGACATGGAATGCATATCATTAGCGCTCCTTGAGAAGTAATAGATGGACTATATGGCTATATAGTGACTTTCACAAGGATTCGATTTTTAACTTTTCGTCATACTCCAAGTATACATAGTATAAGAATGGTGATACATCTTTAGCTTAACGAATTAATCCCGTAGCGGAAGCAAATGGATTCACATTCTAAATGTTCGACACCTTTGAACTTGTCAAGACTCTTATCAATATAAGAATATAAACTTGACGTTAATATCCATCGATCTGGATATCATAGAGATGCATTATTCTTCTCCTAAATATTTCATCCCTCATAGTGATCAATATGTCATTTACATATAAGATTAGTAAGACCACTCTACTCCCACTAAACTTTATGTATAAATACAACTACTCGACAATTCGAGAAAAGTTTATCACATGATCAACACATACAATTTAACTCCTTTACATCTACTTAAGACTTCTTCTTAAGTTCGCCTCCTACCTTAGGATAGTTGCGATTTACAAAACTCATACAAGATGGTTTTAAAATCCAACTGTCAAGTATCATTATGAAATCCGAATTAAATGAAGCATTGTTATTCGTGCAAACCTTTTTATCACCAATCAACCAAGTTATGGAAGCATCTTAGTTCATGCTCATTTCGGACTCTTGTGGAGTTGAAACTAGATAAAGCATCTTAATAAGTTACAGGTTTGTTACTTCCAAAAAGCAACATGACTCCTGTCTACTTAGGTTTCGACAAAATTTCTACTGATTTTGACCAAGAAAGAACAGTTTTCGATGTGTTATTCTCAGTTTGTGGCTCTTGAACATTTTCTCCCACTCTGTCTTTAAGAAATAATCCTCTTTTCTTAATAGACAGCATCACGAGCCACAAACCTTTTGTTCTCGTGATCATGTAGGAAAAATGACCACATGTTTAACTATCGAAACAAACTACAACTTAGATACCATGCCTAATCATATCTCATATGAATTGTGTGCTATTGCTTTATATGTTTTAGTAGAAAAATAAATGCCAGACAAATTTATAATAAAAACTACCTTCCACTCAATTGTAAAGATTCAATCATATCACATATGATTCTTTGTTACTTTCTAACGCATTCTGTCTAATATAATGTGTTTATGAAAGTGAACTTGTGATACCATATCACTATCTATTTGGTGTAAAATAAAGTTATTACTTCATGGTTCTCATCCTAAACAAAGTACTAATACTTTGGTTTTATACTTCATAAGAAGAATTCATAGAACTTATTCAAAGAATTTCTCTTCTCACCTCATTAAGTGGATATCAAGTATCTACCTAGTTCATCGGTAAAAGAGAAGTAATAATGACCTTCTTAGATTGAGAATATATTCGACCATACACATTGAAGTGTAATTAGGTGAATAACTTATTCTATTTGCTATACTTTTCAAGAAAAGTCACGAAACATCTTGCTTTGAATACAAGATTCGCACATTTCATGAGATTCACAATCAAATGGTGCGGGATACTAGTCAAAACTAGTTTTAATGGGACTTTCAATCGACAAATGAGAAATAATTTGGGATCACCAACTCGAGTCTTATATAATATATATGACATTTTAATTCTAGTTTTAGAATACAATTACCTTGATTCATATGGTCTAACCATAAACCAAATCGTGGCATGTAAGGGCACGACGTTTGTTTTAATCGCATTATAAAACCCTTTGCATTTTATGTAAAACTAGAATTATATTCTAATTTAGAATTAGTGTACATCATAACAATTATTGAGGTACATCTCTAAATCGGAAACTAGATCAAGCACATTATAACATTTATATGTCTTTGGATGAAGTGGCAACTACCTTAGTTCCATTCATATCAATTTCATTCATGCTAGTCGTCATACGATTATCCAATGTTAGGATTCTAAGGATTTACAAAACCCTCGGATTGTGTTATGAACACATCCTCCTCTAAATACCCATTTAGAAAGGTGGTTTTGACATCCTTTTGCCATATTTCATAATCATGAAATGTGGCAATTGCTACCATGATTCACAAATTTGTATCAAATACAAATGTTGTGGTAATATAGCATGAATATAGTACCAATGTCATAGATATTTAATAAGGAATATATTGGAGTCATACAACCAACTTCCAAAATCTTTACTTATTAGGGTTTGAATCTATTTTAGTGTCCGACATTTTCTCTCTTGAACCTCGTTCTATCCTTAACGATTTAAGATAGATGCTCTCTTATTATAGCTCCCACTTACTTCTAAGAATTCTCACTTGATGAAGACTCTTCTTCACTCAATTCTTAGTTAATCCCTTGTAAGGGCTAACTTTATGAAGTAATTGTGGTATTTGGTCAATCAAGATTTCTAACAAATCAAATTACCAAGTTTATTTTAACATTGTCATGTTCTTAACTATTTAAGTGTTTAATGACAAGTGTTTTAGGTTGAGCAATAAGATTGTTGAACCGTGTATGTATAGAAGAATTTATCAAAACATATTTTGACTAATTAGTAATTCTATTCAGGCTCTTTACAAGAGATAGGTACGTAAGAAATTCTAAGATGTTAATCTTATATTTCCATAGGACGATTCCTATCCAGTTCTATGGAATAGAACGATTCCTATGGAGCTAGTCCACAACCTATGATACGGTTCATATGAGGATTTATAAAGAGATTCTATTTGTCGTTAGCAATAGAGGTTTAGCGGAGACTCGTGTTAAAATCGAATGATATCTTATATGAGTAGGAGCGATAATAAAGAACAATATAAAACAACGAAATAGTGGGAAAAACAACATTCATCGTAAAAATAAAACCTTTTAACAAGTTATAGCATTTATATAATGACCTCCACCCAATTATATAAATTATTCCAAGATCCAACTTTATACAGATATGGGCACGGGGAAACCGATACATCCCATACTCATATAAATTGGTGAGTCAACTTATTTACTGATCTACCTTAGAATTCTCGGTCGATGAAATTACATTAAGTTCATCTCTAGCCCAGAACATGAGACTAGTCTCCATATCCGTTGAGTCCAACCAAATTTCGCGTGTAATACCTTGTTATTACCCCACTTACCCGATGAAAAATGAAAGTACCCCGGGAAACGGAATCTACCCCAAATGTCAAAGGGATTCATGGGTCCTACTATTTGGAAAGGCTAATCTCAATTTTAAATATGTGAGAGGTCTTGTCAATTTATTATCTATCACTTTTATGTGAACTATATTAGTGAACTAACGATAATTATAATCGACACGGTCGAAAAAAACGATAATTATAAAAATGCATATGATGTTATGGCGATTTGGCAATGCATGTAACATATAAAGAAAAATGCAATGCAATAAATAAATTTCCTAGTATGGCCTTCCTAAAATAAAAAATCTAATATTCTATTACAAAATCGGAAACGAACTCCTTTGGTCGCTTGAACTTCAAATGGCACGCCTCCCAAGGACACCGTCTTCATCGGAACTTCTTTCCGAGTGGCACGATCTTTGGGAAACTCCGGAATTACAAATATAATAATAAAATGTACATTGCATTTCCTATTATACGTTTGTAAAATAAAATCTAGTAAAAATAAAAGTGATATGAAATCACATTAAATTACAACTGAATCGGTATTCCCTTACATTACGGGTAATACCGATTAAACTAAGGCCATACTAAGATAAATTTACATAATTCAAAATTACCTAAATAAAATATGACATTCATCAATGAAAATGTAGCATTATAATATGTGTCTAACATGCCAAATTAATGTGCCAAATCGCCGAATTTAAATTTTATATCGTATATAATCCGGTTTTATGGAAATGTGTGATAATAACTAATTAAAATCACTAAAAAATAATTAAATCGAATTTAAGTCCCAGTTAATTATCCTAACTTTTTAGGACTCAAAATTAGTCTTCACTAAATATTTGACAATAATTCAATTTTATATTATAATATTGCTCATATTTGACTCTAAAATCATAACATATTATGAAATAAATTCAAATTTAATTACAATAATTTCAAATTTCAAATTTTAAATTCTTGAACATTCTGGAATATTACCATAACAGTCATAATGTCAAAATTGGGGTTAAATATTTCGAAATAATTTAGAGAAAAATACAGTTGCGATTTATCTGTTTTATCAAATAAAATACCAAAATCAAACGAAAATTAATCCAATAAATTTTCCAACTTTCCATCTGTCACGCATGATATAAAATCAACTTTTAATAATTTTCTCATGCCATGAAATTCATTTTAGCTATTTTTTCTAAAATAGTCACCATTTATGTCATTTTTACGATAAAATTAATAAATCATGCAAGATAAATCGTATTCATCTCAAATTTCATGGCCAGATTTGAAGTTTAACCATTTTTAATCACATAACCTCCTTTTATAGCATTTTTATCATATAAAATTATAAATCATACAAATTAATCACATTAATCTGAAATTTTACATAAAATAAGTAAAATATGCATGTGAGGTCATACTAAAATTTCATGGTCAGATTCGAAGTTTAACTATTTTTAGTTAAAAAATGCCATTTTACTCATTAAAATGTAATTATCTCACTAAATATTATTAAAATTAGCAATAATCATCCATAAATCATCAAAATGACCTAAATATATTTTAGTACCAGAATACATAACATGCAAAATAATTTCGTTTTGTATCATATAAATCACAAAATATCTAGTTTTAATTAAGTTACATTTAACTCGGAAAAACCAAACCGATTATACATGCGCGACCTATTGCTCTGTTACCACTTGAAAGAATTCAATAACCCTCTAAATAAACTTATTTAGTTGATGATCTAATTACTCTTTGATTTAGTCATTAGATCTAGTGCATGCATAACAAAATTAACAAGGTTAGGAGAAAACGGTTTTCTTACATTGGTGAGACGGATTTATGGGCACTAGATTTGGACTCCTTCCAAATCTAGATCTTGAGCTAAATAAGATATTTGGATGATCCTCCAACAAGATCCTAAAGTAGAGATCCTCCTCTTGATTTCACCCAAGACTACCCCTCAATACTAAAAATATTATTAACTAGATAATAAGAGTAGTGACCTTAAATATAAATCTAATATTAGAGTTATTACTACAATAGTAATCTAGTTGAATATTAGAAATATAGAACAATTTTTGGCATAAAACCATTTTATGTGTATGAGAGAATATATGAGATAAAGAGAGATAAACTCATCTTTAAAAATAAGAACAACAACTTATGTTAAAGGGGAGGGGGAACCATGTAAAAGGAGTGGGGAAGCACAATTACAATTTTCTATTTTGCTTTTAGTCTTACCCATAATCCTAGGGTAGGTCTAGTTAGCGTAGGGTAATTATGGTGTTTATTTGCATAAATAAGAACACCCATTATCACCCCTAACCACCCCAATTTCTGTCCACCCTTGATTAAAATGGACATCCATTTTACAACTTATATTTTGTCATTTGTAATATGTGACATGTGACACATAACATGTCACAAGTAATTTTAATGCATATTTAACAAATTAAATATCATTACTTGTCAAATAAATTACATATAACTATATAATTAGTAATTCATAATTACATATATGTAAAATGGGTCATTTTGAATTTAGTTAATATAATCTACAACATTTTGTAATTATAACTAACTAATTACTCTTATCTCAAATGTTATATAAACATTAATCAAATTTAGTAATATAACATTTTAATTACTAAATTGAATCTTATTTAATCATATTACAATAAGATATAATATACTCTCTTATATATCAATTTGTTCAATTTAAGGATTTAATCAATCTGTATTGTCATACAATCGATTAACTTTACAATTGAGGGAATCGTCCTTTAGGTGTGACCTTAAGGGATCAACTGATCACCACCGTTAAACGACAGTAATGTCAAACTCTAGTCAGCCAATCATTACCAATTAATGTTGATCAGTTGACATATATAAATGAATCATCCCTTACGTATTCTTATCATGAGTTTCAATTATGTGATCACACCATTGTTGAGGACACGTACTCCAACACTTTGTCCCCTTGTATCAGAGTTGGGAGGGAATTCATTTTTTATTTTTTAGTTGAGGACGACTTGGTACCAAGGTTCAACATGGTTCTCCTCGTCGTTGTTGATGGCGCAGATGTGAGCTGGCTCGTACCTTCTCTCGACACAAAGGGGCCTTGATGTCATGTTGTCAGGTATATTGACGAGCGCGACAAGTTTTGCCAGGGCATCAGCAAATTGATTTTCCTCTCGTGGTAAGTGGAAGTACTCGACTCTGTCGAAGAACTCGGCCTCCTGATAAATTTTTGCTCGGTAGGGTGCTAAGTTGTCGCTTAGGATTTTCCATGATCCGGACATATGATTGATGATTAGTGAGGAATCGCCGTGGACTCTCAGTCTCTTGATGCCATGTGTTATGGCTGCTTGTAGGCCGATGAGGCATGCTTTGTATTCGGCGGCATTGTTGGTGACGGCGAAGTCTAGCTTGACTGAGATCGGAACATGCTCTCCCTCTGGTGATATCAGAAGGATTCCTACCCCGAAGCCTCTCAGGTTTGATGCAGCATTGAAGTATAGATCTCATGCGTCAGTGTCGGCACAAAGGATGTCTTCGTCAGGAAGTGACCATGTGTCAGTCGTTAGATCCTCGTTGACGGGGGTTTCTGCCAGGAAATCGGTGACTGCCCTTCCCTTGATGACCTTGAGGGGTACGAATTTGAGGTCAAATTCATATATCATGAGTGTCCATCTAGACAGCCTTCCGTTTAGTATGGGTTTTTCGAAGATGTATTTGATCGGGTCCATCTTGGAATAGATGTGAACCGTGTAGCTGAGCATGTAGTGTCGCAGCTTCTTTGTTGACCACACCAGGGCAAGGCATGTCTTTTCCAATTGCGTGTACCTTGTCTCATACTCGATGAACTTTTTGCTGATGTAGTAGATTGTTCGTTCTTCGCCGTTTACTGTTTGTGCTAGCATTGCTCCCATGGCTGTGTCAGTGATAGTCAGGTATAGGGAGAAGGGAATTCCTTGTTGAGGTGGCATGAGGACAGAAGGTTTGGATAGGATTTCATTTATCCTGTCGAAGGCCTTTTGACAGTCGTCGTCCCAATCAGTGTGATTGGAGGCGCGAAGCTTCTTCAAGATTGGTTCGCAAATCATGGTGAGCTTGGCTATGAAGCGGCTGATGTATTGGACTTGACCGAGAAATCCCTGAATCTCGTTCTCGTTCTTAGGCCGAGTCATTTGTTGAAGAGCCTTGATTTTGGTAGGATCAATTTCGATGCCTCTTTTGCTGATGACTTATCCTAGGAGTTTTCCGGAGATGACCCCAAATGCACACTTCTCAGGATTCACTCTCATGTTATATTTTCGCAAACGGGCGAATAATTTCCGGAGGCTGCTGATGTGGCCGTCCTGTTCTTTTGATTTGACGATCATGTTATCGACATATACCTCCAACTCCTTGTGCATCATATCATGTAGGAGTGTGGTGGCGGTTCTTTGATAAGTTGCTCCGACGTTGATTAGATCGAAGGGCATGACAGTGTAGCAGTATGTACTCCACTGTGTAGTGAATGCAGTCTTGTGCATGTTTTCCTCAGCCATTTTGATCTGGTTGTACCCAGCATACCCGTCCATGAATGATAATAGGGCGTGCTCGGTAGTGTTATCCACCAGGATGTCCACATGTGGCAGAGGGAAGTCGTCTTTTGGGCTTGCTTTGTTTAGGTCCCTAAAGTCGACGTAAACCCGAATTCCCCCGTCTTTCTTGGGTACAGGAACTATGTTGGCCACCCAGTCAGAGTATTCCGATTCTTTGATGAATCCAGCTTTGAACTGTTTTTATACCTCTTCTTTGATTTTCAAGAGCCCATTCAGGGCGCATTCGGCGCAACTTTTGTTTCACGGGTTTAGCTCCGGGTTTAATGGGTATTCTGTGTTCTGCAATCTCTCTGTCGATCTCAGGCATGTATTTGTAGGACCAAGCGAATACGTCCTTTTATTCGTGCAGAAGGTCGATGAACTGCTGTCTTTCCGAGGGGTCAAGGGTTGTCCCTATCCTAAGTTCTTGAGGTGTGTTATCAGTCCTTACGTTAATAGGTTCAGTCTCCTCAATGATGGGGGTCATATCTTCTCGTTTGTCAAGTTCTTTGGCTAGGTGAGGTGGGTAATCACTCAAGTCAAATTCCTCATATTCGTTCAGAATTGCATTGCAGTTAAAATGAGACAAGTCATAATCAAACTTAGCGTTAATTAAGTCGACTTGAGCGAAAAGCTCGGATAGGACAGACATCTCATGAGCGGTCAGAGGCGACACAGCAGAGAAGGTGGCCCCTGGAACAAGCTCCAGGTTGCTACCTTCCATGGGAGTGGGGATAACCTTATTTGACTCAGCCTCTGAAGCAGCCACGAGCTTATGATAAAACAGTGGAAAGGGGACCTTGACTACGACATCAGGAGTGTTAGGAGCTAGGACAAACTCTGACTCTGACACAGACTCAGACTCTCCTTCACTTTCCTCTTTGAACATAGGGCCTTCTCCAGTTGTGACCTTGAGGATGCAGCCTTCGCGATCGGTTCACTTGACAGTTTTCCTCCAGCCTTGTATAGCTTTCTCCGGGTCTGTATCAGAGATTAAGGCGGTGGGATCGAACTGGTTGACTTTTAGAGCAATATTGATGATGTCCTCATAGTCGAGGTGCTTGATGTTGTCTTCTCCGAAGAGGAGACTGACGGCTTGTCCATCGAGGCATGGGGTCGACTCAGATTTGGTCGACGCGGTTTTGGTGTTGTCGATGATAAAGTAGCAGTCTTGAAAGACCTCTACATCCGGGTGCTTGACCTTGGCTACGGAGTCATAGATTGGCTCGGGAAAGCAGTTGTATAGCTCGGATTCTCCCTCGGGGATGAAATATCCATTGAGAGTCAAATGGTAGGGACGGAGCTTGACTTCGTGCTTTTTACGTTTCCGTATTAGGAGGTTCATTTCTTGGATGTCTTTATCGGCAGGCTCATAGCCTAGCCCGAAGGGGATGTTGAGGACCTTGGCCCATTTTATAGGGGGCAAGATGCTCTTTAGCGGAATGAGGGGCAAGCCCGGGAAATATCCTTGGCGCATCAGAATGCGATTAATTGTGAGGTTGGAGAACGGGTCACAATCAAAAGGTGGTGATTCATTGGTTAGGGCATTCACAGCTTGGAATCCCCACATTTCGACGTCGTCCTCCTCAATGACTTGAGAGGATATTCCCTTCTTCATGATAGCCTTGATCGGAGAAGCGGGAATTGTGATTGTCTTTCCGTTGAAAGGGACCCTGATTTTCTGATTGAGGGTTGAGGTGACGGCCTTGACTGCGTGAATTCAGGGGCGTCCTAGAAGCATGTTGAAAGAGGCGTCAATGTCGACCACCTAAATTGGCTTGTCTTTTTAAGGGTCCAGTTGCAATGGTCAAGGTGATAAGCCCTGCAACCTTACGACGAGTGTCATCATAGGCGCGTACTCCTTTATTAGTTGGGACCAAATAAGCTTCTTTGATACCTAGTTTGTGAGCGTCTTGAGGGAAATGACATTAACCGCAGATCCGTCATCGACTAGAACCATAGGCACATCTTCTTGAGGAATTGTACGGTGATGTACAGGGCCAGGTTGTGGTTTGCCCCGAAGGGAGGGATATCTTCGTCAGAGAAGAAGACCGGGTTAGTTGTTCAGATCGGGGATATCCCTTGTCATATGTGCCACCACTTCTTCAGGAGAGGAGGTAGAGGAAACAGTCAAATTTCCCAAGGCTTGTAGCAAAGCTTGCCGATGTTCGAAGGATGTAGCAATCAGTTACCAAATTGAAATCTTGGCCTTTGCTTTTTGCAGTTGTTTAAGGATCGAGTTTTCGGGAACCTTGGGTTGGGTGTCCCTGTCTGGGATAACCTAGTCATTCATTGTTAGAACGACTGTTGCATTGTTCGGGTTTTGGTAGGGGCGTCCAGACCGGGTAAGTTGACCGATCTCTTTTGCTTGTTTGCCCTTTCCCGGAACCATATAGACATCCTCCGCGTCGTCTCTCTAGATACCATTGATTTCGGGATCGCGAGGGTACCTTGGAGGAGTATTCCTCGGTTGGTAGTTTTTATGAGGAAAGTTTTTGTGGGGGTAATTTTTGTGGGGTCAATTATTGTGGGGTTGATTATGGTAGGGTACGTGCCAGAATGGTCGCGGGAGCAATCCTTCCTGGTGAGGGTAGTTTTGGGTGTTTGGAGGACCCTCCTTCTGGCGCGGTGTTGGTGTTGGTTGGTTGAAAATCAAGCGGTGGTAGACGTCCTCAAGTCGAGTAATCGTTTCTAAGAGACTGGCTATGGCTTCCTCAACTTGTTGGAACATGGTCGCGTCGCTGAATACGAATATCCTATCTGGGGTATCCTTCTCCAAGGCATTCACCTTGTCATCAATTGTCAAGATGAGGTGTGAGAAATCCAAGGTTGGCTCGTCATCAGAGATGGCATGGATTCCTAAGGGGTTTGTTTTGTTGTTTGGTTTTGTGGGTTGGGGTAAAGGTAGATCTCCTTTCTCGATCATGTCTTGAATGATGTGCTTTAGCTTAAAGCAGGCTTCTGTGTCATAACCCTTTCCCTGGTGATACTGGCAGTAGGCATTGGGATTCCAGAAACGGGTTTTCTTAGCCTCGGACGGGTCCGGAGTGGGCCCAATTGGTTCTAGTTTCCCCTGGTCCATGAGTCTTTTTAAGCCACTAGCATAGGTTGACCCCAAGTTTGTGAATACCCTTTGAGGGCGCTCAGTTTCTTCGTGGTTGGTTCGAGGAGATTGACCTCATCAATTTTGTTCGGTTGACCATAGGGGCGAGATCCGGTTGATGTAGATCCCTGATAACCGCTACCAGTGGTTTTGGTTAGGACACCCTTGCGGCGGTCGTCTTCAATGCGAGTCCCGAGGATTTGTAGGTCCTGGAATGTCTTGATTTTTTGGTATCTCAGCAGGTTGGCATAAATCGGGCAGAGGTTGTTGACTAATTTCTCCACCAGAGTTGATTCACTCGGCTTACTGACCAATTGAGTGCTTAGCCTCCTCCAATGGGTTAGGAATTCTGTAAACCCTTCCTTATCATTCTGGGTCAAGACTTCAAGAGTGCGGGTGTTAGCTTGGATTTCGACATTGTCGGCATACTATTTGGCAAATTCAACGGCGATTTCATCCCAAGTAGTGAGGTTCTTGGGGTCGAGGGAATAGTACCACTGGCGGGGAATCGGTACCAGGGATGATGGGAAGATCCGGGTGAAGAGTTCCTGTTTGACCCCCTTAATGACCATGTAATCCTTAAAGGCCCGATTCTGATTGAGCAGGTCCTCCACTACATTAAACTTGGGTACATCGGTCAAGGTAAAGTTGTCGGGTAGTTGATCCCCAACGGGTTCGAATCTTCGATTGTTCTCAAGGTGGATGTTGTTACCACAAGCTAGGAGTTGTTCTTCCAAAAGTTTGAGCCTTTTCTCAGTTTTAATCAAAGACGGAGTGTTGTGTTCTCCGGTTTCCTTGTTTTCTAAGGCGTCGATACGAGTCTCAACACGGTCTAGGGTGACCTTAAGAGAGGTGAGAAGGCTGGCTAGCTGAGTGGTTGTGACATCTCTGTTGTCATTGTTGTTGTTGGATGAAGCTGAAGACGGGGCCATGGCTCTGATGCAGAAAAATGGCTCACATTACATCTCAATCCGACACGATTTAACGACTAAATACAGACAACACAAGAGACGAAAAAACAGATCAGACTCAACGAGACGAGGGCAACAATGTGTGGTGCATCGGTGCTGCCTCGATTTATAATGTGACGGTGTTGACCGGACTTTGACTCGTGTCCAACGTAATGGCATGACGCCGTTGAACGAGTCTCGAGGTAAGACGACTCATAAGTAAAGACCCATAAGTACGCTTGCTTCGACTCGGTTGACATGAGGCGGAATTGGAATGGTGGACTGAAGTTTTCAAAAATGGAGATTTCCAAAAAGATTCGTTTGTCGCTTTATAGACGGTCCCGAAGAATAGGGATCTTCAGAAGTGGACCAGTTGAAGAGTTATGTTAAGTTTGTTTTCAAAAGACGGTTTGAGTTTGAGTCGGCTCTGAAAACAATGTACTATTTCGAAAGACGGTTTTTGAAATTCAAAATTGTATGTTTTGTAAATCGAGCTTTGAAATGTTTGAGAAGATCTCGGGGATGGTGTATGGTCCTCCGGATTTGAAAATGCTTCGAAAAAGGGGTGTGTGCCTTTCTCGGGTTTTGAAAGAGCCATTGTGTCGGCGAAAGACGGGTTAAAATCCATGTCTTGACGCGCCGATTATAATGGCGCAAAAGGTGTTTTTGAAACGGTTGTAAAAACCAAGTTTGAAAATCGGCTTTATGACGGCCTAAATAGCCGTGTTTTTGAAATATTTATAGAAAACCGGGTTTGAAATCGTCATTACGAAGGCTTAAAAAGGCGTGCTTTTTGAAATGGTTGTAGAAAAACCGGGTTTGAAAGTCGTCATTACGATGGCCTAGAAAGGCGTGTTTTTTGAAATGGTTATAGAAAACCGGGTTTGAAAATCGTCATTACGATGGCCTAGAAAGGCGTGGTTTTTGAAATGGTTGTAGAAAACCGGGTTTGAAAATCGTCATTACGACAGCCTAGAAAGGCTTGTTTTTTGAAATGCAACGGTCGGCGAAAGACCAAGGTTTTAAACGGCCATTATAATGGCGTAAAAGTTTTTTTGAAAGTTTGAAATGAAACGGAAGGACTTATGATCACATAACACAAAAGCACTCGCAGTTTCATTATATTATGCATAATGCTGACATGGGTTTTAGCTTAAAAGGGTGGGTAACACACCAAGTGATCAAACCCCGATTTTTGAGAGGGATACCAATCCAAACAAACCGTGTAAGGAGGGTGCCCTAGCCTCATGCTCGAAGGTGATGAAAGCTCTTTGACGAAATAAAAATGTGTAACGTCAACGGTATGCTTGACTTAATCAGGATTCGAAACGCGGGGATGAGAAAACTCACGCCGACGAGACGAGCCAATTGGTCAAAAAAGGGTTAGGTTGTGGGCCCGGACAAGGAACCCGACTATGACCGTAATATCAATTAACGCATTTCAACCAAGACCTCGTTCGACTCTCACCATCTAGGGATCACAAAGACACAGGTGTCCTTGTTTTCCCCAACAGAGTCTCCAATCTGTGGACATGGCCCACTTGCGACGCCCAGCCGATCTTTGGACGTGCAGCGGTCTTTTGAAAGCCACGCTCGGCGGCGTAAAAATGCTTTCGACCAGATCATTTTAGATCGGTCGGTTTCATCTCGGCAAGGGTCTCGAAACGATGCAAGAGATGTTCAGAGTCGCCACCAAGCATTTGTGGGATGCTTGGAACCCGTTCAAATCCACTTTATACCTAGGTCAATCAAGAAAAACAGCGGTGTTTGACATAGGTATTAAAGATAAGGAGTCGTCCCTCTTTAGCATCTTATCTCTGGAATGACTCTCGTACGCCCTGGATAGGTCGTCCACTATCCAAAGTTTCTCAGTAAGAGGTGAAGGTACGTATTGGGAAGCTCTTTAATCAGACACCCAGTCCCGCCCGCGGTAGCAGCCTCTACTGATCAATCTCGGTTGGATAAATGCAAAAGTTGATAAAACGGGTAAATGCATGAATGCACATCTAGAATTTTGAACCTAACATGTGAGCTTTATATGTCGGTTATTTAATCCAAATATCAAGTATTTGATGTCAAGTTGGATTTAATGTTGATTTGCATGCAAGACAAAAATTAAACATCCATTTACCGAGTTAGGTTTATGGTGCATAACGTGATCCATTTGTCTTAGGAAGGCATTTTGCAAATAAGATGTAAAAGGGGCAGATTTGTCATCTGATCCGTCCTGTATTCGGGTTATCCGAAGTCGGGATCGTCCTAGACAAGTGCTGGAAGGAAACAGGGTCTACATCAGGCAGTCTATATAGGCGCGAGCCATCCGGCGATGCAAACAGGCCTGTTCTGGTTTGAAAATTGGTAAATGAGTGACCTGTTTAGGCGCAAGTCAACAGACGGTTGAAGGGATGTCTTATGACTGTTAAAATGTTTGTAAAACGGTTTGAAAAGAGGGTGTTTGAACCTTTCTTGGTTTGAAAAGGTCGTTTAGACCACTTTTGTGTTGATGTAAGGAACGAGACTTGAATAATCGTCATTGTATTGACAATATTCGATGTCGGTTTCGGTTTTGCAAGCTTGACATGAATAGTTTTGAGAATGATTATGAACTAATTGTTTTAAGTTCATTTGTTTGTGACTAGTCACTGTTTATCATCGTACTCGGGTTAAAATCCGACATGGTATGTAGAGCCAAGGATGATTTTTTATTTATGACAAATATATTTGTTTTTGAAATGTAAAGAAATGAAATAAAAGGTTTTAAAATGCCGTTTAAAATGTAATTTACCAAATATAATCACCGAAACACGGATTAAATCGTCATGATATTATGAACCAACAAGGGTAAAAAATGTTTTATGGTTAAAAGTTTATCATGAAAATGATTTGATATATTTGAAATGGTAAAAATCGATTATAAATAAGAAATGAATTAAAGAGAAAGATGAGACCAAACACGGCTGGATAAAGGCCTGAGAGGGGGTTTAGGAGCGAGCCTGTCTGCTATACAAGCAGCCCCTGTCCCCGGCTAAAATCCAGTTGATGTGGGCGTGTCGTTGTATACCCAATCAAACACATTTATAATACTTAACAAACAACTAGTTAGTGGTAAGTCAAGGTCGATCCATGGGACGGTGTGCTTTGGGTTCTAAGTCTGTCTATCTTAATTTATGCTAGTGTCACAATTGATTTGGGTTTGTAGTTGTGTCCTAGACTAATGCAAGCAATAAAGTAAAGCAAACAATGAACTAAGAAATGTAAACAAATGACTAAAAGCACTAGGATGTCATGGGTTCATAGGGGATTCATGGGAGTTGATCATACAAACATGTTCACAAAGTTGCAAGCAATTAATGTTGTAAAGGAACCGAGTTGGTTTATGTCTTACGGTTCATAGGAAGAGTTGGGTCCCGGAGCCGAATCGATTAGATTGTACAACACTTACAAGTCGACTTAATTTCCTTTTATTCAACTTGTATGCATGGTCTAACAAGACCCGAGTTGATTTATATCTTACAAGTCAAGTTGAGTAGATAAGCGATGGTTGTAAATGCAAGGATTCATAGGCTTAGCATTTCATCAAACATAACATGTGCATAAAGTTGACATCACAACAAGCAAGCAAATTGATTATGAAAACATATTAGATTAAGCATGACTAACCTCATGTTGGTGTCCCCTAATTACCCACTAATCCTAGTTAAGAGACTACTCACTCATTATCAAGTTTAACATGCTAACAAGGTTGTCAATCATATTAACAAGGTAAAACACGATGAACAAGTAAGAAAAATTAACAATAATTAAAACAAGGATTGAGAGAATTATACCTATGGAGATTCCAAATAATAAAGCAAAGAATAAAAGAAGAGAACTTGATTGATTGATGAAGAGTTGCCAATTCTCCAATAATAACCCAATAATCTTCTAATTACCCAATAATAAACTTGAATAATAAACTTGAACAATAAATAAGGAAAGATTAATGTGTAATTTGTGGAAAGATTAAAGAGTAATCTATTCTAATCTACTCCTAATCTAATCTAAGGAAGGATTGATTTTATCTAATGAAAACTTGATTATAATCTAAAAACTTTTTCCTTTGATTATTACAAATGGGGCATATATAGTAGAGCATCATTAGGTTAAGCAAGGGTAAAATAGTAATTTAACAATGCTAATTGTTGAGTAGGGAATCGCCGGTCTCAAGGGAGACTCCGGTCTCCTTTTCGCCGGTCTTTCAAAATATGCGCATCCTTCATAGAACAAGAAGAACACGAAAGTTGCTGTAAGGGAATCCGGGCGTCCAAGGCATGAAGATGGGCGGATTGTAGGAAGACGGGTGGATTGTTGGGAAGACGGGCGGATTGTAGGAAGACAGGCGGATTGTTGGGAAGACGGGCGGATTGGTCTCGGGACGCTCGGATTCTGGGCTGTGTATTTATTTTTTTCTTTCTGTCTAACAATCTGAGCGTCTTGAGGGGAAGACGGGCGGATTGGGTCTCAGGAATCCGAGCGTCTTGAGTCTCGGGACGAGCGGATTGGCGGACAGGTTCTTTGTTTGACCTCGGATTGTAAAACGGACGTCATTTTCTCATCCGGACTCCTATTGGAGTGATTCAAAAGCCTAGATCACTTGTTTTTTCGACGCCGTTCCATCTAGCATACCTTCAGAGCCAAAGCAGCAACCCTTGTTTTGGTTCCGAGCAGTTTCCTCTTGTAATGCCTTCCCTCTCGTCATCCTTACTCTTAACCCTTTGATCCTTCTATATAAACTTTATTCCTACATCCTTGTTCATCATTCTTGTCTCCTCTTCATACTAGTCCATCCAATATCATCAAAAAGCTTCCAAATATGCCCGAAAGACGGGAATTTCCGCCTTATTATCTTCTTTCCTACAAAACAAACGAAACGCACTAGGAAAGCAAAATAGAAAGCATTTGACGGATAAAATGGTCATGGATTGATATAATAGTATGCAAAATAGGCTCAATTAGGGGGCTAAATATGCTCAAATAATGGTCACATCAAATATCCCCAAACCGAACCTTTACTCGTCCCGAGTAAAGAGGTGACAAAAACTAGACCTTTATTTAAACTATCCTAATATAACCGATATGAGACAATTAGCGGGTCTCACTCCGCCCCTTCAACTCACAACAAGACAACCATGAGGTAGGATGCCTTCTTGCAAGGCAAGGTGGGTCTGGCCAAAATGGCGACACATCCAAACATTAAGCACACAAAATCAAGTAATTGATGCATCTACAAAAGAATAGCCACTTTCCTCATCTAAGTGGCGGAAATTATCTACAAGGGAAGCAATTCAAGGGTACACACTCCTTCATAGATGCAATTTCTTCAAACTACTAAGCCTAGAAGGATACCAATAAATCACCTCCAAGTTGTGTCAAGCTAGGGTACCTCTGTCCTCAATCGTTAAATGCTTTTGTCAAGAATAGACTCCCTATGGTGTTAGTAACACTGGAGGATCGCGGAATTCCCCCTCTTGCCTAGACAAGAAGAAGGGTCGTCCCCTCTCTACCATGCACAAAAATGGATACGATGGATAAAGGGATCAATATATATTTGAGTTTCATTTTGGGAGTTTGCTTTTGTTTTTGTTTTCCCCCCAATTTCTTGTGGCATATAACATTTGAGAGCACTTTCTTTTGCCATTTCTTTTGATTTTTGGCTTTTCAACACTTGACAACTTTCAACTTATTGCATTTCTTTTTGAACATTTTCAAAGTCACCCCATATGTAGTGAGGGTGCCTGTAACACCCCGGTTTATAAAGGAGCCTTTGGCAAGACATTCCCCAATAAACCGGACTGTTACCATCTCGGTTTCCCGAGGTAGTGAATAACAAAGTACAACAAAACCAAAGTACTTTAAATTAAAACTTAACGATTACGTGTTTATTACAAATTATCCAACTAATACTTAATATAAGATAAATACAACCCGCAGGGGAAAATAAATTAAGTGATAAAATCTTCTATGTGATCTAGACTTCTAGGTAGACTGGCCAAGTCCTCACGCATCCCATAGCTCCCAAGTCAGCTAATCTTTAGTACCTGTCAAATCTGCTCCCCATTATGGTTCATCACAGGTGTTCACGAATACACAGGGTCAACCACGAGGTTGAGTAGGGAAAACAATGAAACAATAAACATGATATGCATGCTCCTCCGTCACCTCCATCTCCATCTCAACTCATATCTCATCTCATACCCCGGACAACCCAGCCATACCGATCCCCGGTAGACTATATATATATATATCGACCGTAGCCGATCTGCCAGCTCGCAGCTGAGGACACCAGGGCAAGTCCTGCAGAACCCGCCTGGGCCTTATCACAACATCACATCGTATCCCAACATCGTCACCACCACATCCTCCTCCAACTCCAATGCATATGAAATGCTCAACAGTAATTAATGCAATGCAGTATGTATATAAATCACTGAACTGATAAACCATAAAGTCATGCCAGTTACCCGTTGTTGTGATATCATACTCAATACGATAAATTCAGTCAATCACTTCCCGTATATAAATCATAACGTAAGTCAACAACCAGGAATCAAGTCAACACAACTCAACAAATGATGATAATAAGACAAGTGTATTTCCCTACCTCAAAGTGCCGAAATCCAATTAAGCGATTAATGGATCAATGGACGATGTCCAATAATATTCCATCTCAAAATCGTTCTCTGAAAGATAAATAATGATAACAATTACTTAACTATTCCCGTTCCCAACATAGAGGGTTATTAATGATAGGACTTCCTAAAAATGGAAACTTTCCCGATATAGTAACTTTTCTCTTTTAACCAACCCGACTCAAAACCCGACTTGAATTATTTAACTGGTTCGGGAATTAATTTAAATAACCGATATGATAATTTAAAAGATTAAACGAATTATTCGATTAAGAAAACCCGAATCAAATATTGGACAACTCAACAATCCCGACTCAAAACCGTCTCTGAACATTTTAAATAACTCGGGAGTTAAATTAAATAACTAATTTAGATGACTCGGAATTAAATTAAATAACCATTTTAATGAATTAAACGATTTAAGGAAGAACCCGAGTCACACAAACAATTCAAACAACCCGTCTTTAATTATTTACTTAACTCGGGAATTAAGTTAATTAATTTAGAATACGACCCGATACGAAATATAACGATTAAATGATGAAAAATCCGTTTAAAAACCAAAACAGCCCGCACCCCTTCACACGCGCACACGCACCACCACAAGCCACCTCACCACCGCGACAACCACCTGACCCAACACCCACTCGACCTCACCACCCACGACCACCACCACTGGTCGATCGCCGCCGGCGCGAGTCGAACCAGGGCTGGCAATCTGGCCGGTTCACTGCGCGTGCCTCCCCCAAACACCTGTTCTCTCCTTTACCACCACCGCACTCTACACCCATAACCTCATCAACCACGACAGCCCCACTCGCCGTCAACCCACGAACCAAGACACGGTGGCGCCGCCGTTTCGACCTCCCCCGAGTCAACGGTGGCGCCACCCCAAATCCCAACCATAAAACTCGCTTTGAAAACTCATATTATAACCCGTTTGACCACCCCCATCGATGCCGCCTTTCTCTGCCCCTACAACCACCTAGGACCACCCTAACCACCACCACTACACTCGCCACTCATCACCCATTTCCCCTACCCCGACACCAATCAACATTAACACCTCTATAAGACACGAAACCATGACCAACATCTCGACAGAAAACAAAACAGAGGAGGAGGTGCTGAACCTTACCTTTTTCCGCCACCATAACAGCCACCACGGCCGCCTAAGAACGTCGACGACCACCCCTAGCCCTTCCTTGCTGCACCGTGACCACCCATGCTCTCTCTCTCTCTCTCGTTTTGCGTAAAAGCCGAGATCTAAGCTGAAGAAAGGAGGGAGGCGGGTTGAGGGAATGTGAGGCGGGTTGTGTTAGGGTAGAATTAGGTTAAACTTAGGTTAAAATTAGGTTATATGGTAAATGGGTAAATGGGTTATAACATCTTGACCCAAAAATGCTACCTAAAACTATAAACCCGACTCGTCTTACAATATGAATCAATTTATTACTTTTACGATACTACTAAATAATAATATCTCGCTCAAATAAAATACGGGGTATTACTGTCTTCCCCCCTTAAAATGAACTTCGTCCCGAAGTTCGCTCCCGTACTCAAACATCAGCAGGGCATTGTATATCGTACATACGGACGTCACGCATTTCTAACGCGGTTAACACACACTTTTGACACCTCAATTAACATAACAAATACGGAATGTTACATTCTGCCCTCCTAAAAATAAACTTCGTCCCGAAGTTTACCTCGTCGTTACTTAACTCAATTAACTACGACTAATAACTACCTGAGAACACAACTGTATAACAACTAAATATTCATCTGAGAACACCGTCGTCTTCCATCTAAATTCCGATCTCGAACTCAAGTAACTCAATAACCATGATCACACTGGACCGTAAACATAACTCGGCACATAGGCCCCACAACTCAATACTAGTGGCCAATCTCAATCTCAATATCAATAGTTTACTACACTCTTCTTTTACACATCAACCAACTAATGTAAGTAGGAACAAACATATAGAACTCATTTGCATAGGTACCCCACAACGGAACATTTACTTGATCAAAACCACCATCTACAAATAAGTGCAAAACAAACATTAAGATTTTACAATCCTACCCGACTAGAAACATGGTTACGTCCTCGTAACCCCTTTTCAAATTTTCATATACCTATGCAACAAGATCATTATCAACCACGCGTGACAGGAAAGAATACATGATAAGAGGTTGCGCATCAACATTAAGGTCGAAACAAGGTTTTATTAAGGAATTAACTGATTGTCAACACGTAACATTTATTACTAGCTCATGCGTAACTTAAAAACACAACTTCAACTAAAAGAACAACACGAAAGGAATCATGGTTTACACGGTTTCACAACTAATAAATTTGATGATCAATTATAGACTATGAACGAGCGAGAGCAAAATCAACAAAACAATTTAAGAACTTCTTACATTTGTAAACATATCACAGAAATAGATCTACCACTACTATCTATCACAATCACAGGGTCTTATTGACATGTCCATACAACCCTTTACTCACTCACTGGTTTAGGTCACGAATTAGGTCGATGAATTTAAGCAATCAACATCATACTCATAATTCATATCTTAGATTATAAAAATTGTTTGCACGATATCAATTCTGAAAACATGTTTCCCAATAAAGGTAACTACATATGATCTATGACAACGACAACATTACTTCCATATCACACCTATGTTTCACATTTTAGCAACCATATCATTCAATTGTGTCCAAAGAACTTAGTATAATTCATTTTCAAAAAAAACAAGAGACATTGTATAAAGAGTTTAAACATATACATTTGCCATCATATACTTTGTAGAACACTAGCTATGATAAAAGATTAGCAACTAGAACAACTTCTCTGATTTGCATGATTGAATAATTAGGCAACTCGTAGGCTCAATTAAATGTAACGATAATGACTATCATTTAAACCAATGCATATCATGTGAATCATCAAAAGAGTTATCCCATTATAATTGCCAACATAGTTATCATGACAATTTTTATTGTAATATAATTGATAGTAACGACTCGAGTATATAGATATGCCAATTGTCATGTTATATCAAACAGTTTCCTTTATATCACACCCATACAATTGCAAGAATCACTTTAGCATTTTATGACAATATAATAACGAATATATTCAATAAGGAATAACAACATTGTTTATTATCATGTTATAATTTTAGGTCAATCAAATAATTTAATGTGATGAAGGTAATAAATATAACTATTGGCACACAACTCATATGAAAGACATTAGAACTTAGATGCAACCTACATTTGTGACATTTGGACATACTCATTACTATCATCCATGTGTAAACATTTAGACATAATTATTACAATTATTCATGCGAGTATATTAGAACAATCAAATTAACTTTTAACGCCATCAACTTTACCAAGATATGAGAACATAGTTTTATATTTATATATATCCGACCACCATGCAAATATGATGAACATACTAGAGATATTACAACATGCCAAACATACATAAAATATGCAACAACTGGACTCGTATAAAATATTTCACCCTTGATTAAGAATCAATTTAAGCTATCCAATTTTACTCACACTATCATGCCAACAATGTTATCAACTAGACTTTAATTTTATCGCCTGTTAAGATACATAACTACTGAACATGCGTGCTACTATCATCATATAAAACATTATAAGATCACATTAATAAGGCTCATGAAATAACCAAACAATTATATGAAAACTCACATAGTACGCACATTTTACCAGTCATGATTCACGTTGTAACTTTCAAAAATCACAATAAATAACCGTCCAACGAATACTTGAGTTAGATTACTTTTTATAACATACCGAGAGTTAAAAACACAGGGGAAAAAGAATTATGTCTAAAGCACAAGAATTTCATTTTTTTAAGGCATTTTACAACTCAGTTGTTCCAAATAAGTATGTGACGGCAATTGGTTCGAAACTTGGGTCAGTTTGCAAAACGTACCATTTAATATAGAAACATCAAGAATTTTCGTGGCTTAACAATTTGAAAACATATGCGAATCTTCTGATCGATGGAGTTGGAATTATGCAAAAATTATCAGTACAATTTAAATGGGGATTTTTACAAAATCATTGGTCAAAACATCACTGCACAGGAACTTCCTGACCACAGCCCACTAAAATATTTATTACTCCTAATCCGTATATCATATAAGTATGAAACCAACGCCAAATGAACACTAACTCACGAGGCTATCTCTCACAAAATTTTCATCCATAGGGGATTAACAGAAAAGAAATGACAGCCAGATCAATTAGGGAGTAAAATCAAACAAACTTGTTTCAGCACTAGGTCATTCATCTACTATGTTCCAAGCTCTTACAACCACACTATCGATATTAACTCATCCTAACTTAAATCTCACACTGTATACCTTCGTAACATCTACCCCATAGAATCCCGTTGCATCTCGATCTACTCCGTAAATCTAATCACGATTGCTATGACTAGAAACATGCAGTTCAATAGTGTTTCTTATTACTATCACAAGACTATACTAGCATGGCTTTGGGATCACATAACCGCATATCACTAGACATAATAGTACTATCAGCACATCATTCAACATCCACCTAGGTAAATATCATAATTTCGTAATTATTTTCACGCTCACGATTACCACATTCCAACACTTCACTGATTATCAATCTGAACACGAAGATTTATTTCTCATTTCCACAACATCATATGATCACATCATCATTCATACAAAATACTTACCGTAACGTTGTCCTGTAGAATGGTTAGAACATATGAGTCTCAAGGTGTACATCCACTCGATTATATTCAAGGTTTTTCCTTCTAACTACCCATTCACTCAATTTCTCTCGGGTTACCTGTTCAAAACGAGAGGGCAAAAGAGCACGTATTAAGGGCGCCTTCTTAACCGCACCGTGAGCTCCTATCGCTTTATTCCCGGGGTTCATTTTACTTAGACACATCCTACGTTCATTGGGTTCATTGGTTTAGGCCTGAGGATCGTTCGCTCTGATACCACTTTGTAACACCCCGGTTTATAAAGGAGCCTTTGGCAAGACATTCCCCAATAAACCGGACTGTTACCATCTCGGTTTCCCGAGGTAGTGAATAACAAAGTACAACAAAACCAAAGTACTTTAAATTAAAACTTAACGATTACGTGTTTATTACAAATTATCCAACTAATACTTAATATAAGATAAATACAACCCGAGGGAAAATAAATTAAGTGATAAAATCTTCTATGTGATCTAGACTTCTAGGTAGACTGGCCAAGTCCTCACGCATCCCATAGCTCCCAAGTCGGCTAATCTTTAGTACTGTCAAATCTGCTCCCATTATGGTTCATCACGGTGTTCACGAATACACAGGGTCAACCACGAGGTTGAGTAGGGAAAACAATGAAACAATAAACATGATATGCATGCTCCTCCGTCACCTCCATCTCCATCTCAACTCATATCTCATCTCATACCCCGGACAACCCAGCCATACCGATCCCCGGTAGACTATATATATATCGACCGTAGCCGATCTGCCAGCTCGCAGCTGAGGACACCAGGGCAAGTCCTGCAGAACCCGCCTGGGCCTTATCACAACATCACATCGTATCCCAACATCGTCACCACCACATCCTCCTCCAACTCCAATGCATATGAAATGCTCAACGAAATTAATTAATGCAATGCGGTATGTATATAAATCACTCGAACCGATAAACCATAAAGTCATGCCGATTACCCGTTGTTGTGATATCATACTCAATACGATAAATTCAGTCAATCACTTCCCGTATATAAATCATAACGTAAGTCAACAACCAGGAATCAAGTCAACACAACTCAACAGCGACGATAATAAGACAAGTGTATTTCCCTACCTCAAAGTGCCAAAAATCCAATTAAGCGATTAAGCGGTCAATGGACATGATGTCCAATAATATTCCATCTCAAAATCGTTCTCTGAAAGATAAATAATGATAACAATTACTTAACTATTCCCGTTCCCAACATAGAGGGTTATTAATGATAGGACTTCCTAAAAATGGAAACTTTCCCGATATAGTAACTTTTCTCTTTTAACCAACCCGACTCAAAACCCGACTTGAATTATTTAACTGGTTCGGGAATTAATTTAAATAACCGATATGATAATTTAAAAGATTAAACGAATTATTCGATTAAGAAAACCCGAATCAAATATTGGACAACTCAACAATCCCGACTCAAAACCGTCTCTGAACATTTTAAATAACTCGGGAGTTAAATTAAATAACTAATTTAGATGACTCGGAATTAAATTAAATAACCATTTTAATGAATTAAACGATTTAAGGAAGAACCCGAGTCACACAAACAATTCAAACAACCCGTCTTTAATTATTTACTTAACTCGGGAATTAAGTTAATTAATTTAGAATACGACCCGATCTGAAATATAACGATTAAATGATGAAAAATCCGTTTAAAAACCAAAACAGCCCGCACCCCTTCACACGCGCACACGCACCACCACAAGCCACCTCACCACCGCGACAACCACCTGACCCAACACCCACTCTGACCTCACCACCCACGACCACCACCAGCCTGGTCGATCGCCACGCCAGAGAGTCGAACCAGGGTGGCAATCTGGCCGGTTCACCTGCCGTGCCTCCCAAACACCACTGTTCTCTCCTTTACCACCACCGCACTCTACACCCATAACCTCACAACCACGACAGCTCCACTCGCCAACCCACGAACCAAGACACAAAGTGACGCCGCCGTTTTCGACCTCCCCGAGTCAACGGTGGCGCCACCCCAAATCCCAACCATAAAACTCGCCTGAAAACTCATATTATAACCCGTTTGACCACCCCCATCGATGCCGCCTTTCTCTGCCCCTACAACCACCTAGGACCACCCTAACCACCACCACTACACTCGCCACTCATCACCCATTTCCCCTACCCCGACACCAATCAACATTAACACCTCTATAAGACACGAAACCATGACCAACATCTCGACAGAAAACAAAACAGAGGAGGAGGTGCTGAACCTTACCTTTTTCCGCCACCATAACAGCCACCACGGCCGCCTAAGAACGTCGACGACCACCCCTAGCCCTTCCTTGCTGCACCGTGACCACCCATGCTCTCTCTCTCTCTCTCGTTTTGCGTGAAAGCCGAGATCTAAGCTGAAGAAAGGAGGGAGGCGGGTTGAGGGAATGTGAGGCGGGTTGTGTTAGGGTAGAATTAGGTTAAACTTAGGTTAAAATTAGGTTATATGGTAAATGGGTAAATGGGTTATAACATCTTGACCCAAAAATGCTACCTAAAACTATAAACCCGACTCGTCTTACAATATGAATCAATTTATTACTTTTACGATACTACTAAATAATAATATCTCGCTCAAATAAAATACGGGGTATTACAGTGCCTTATATTTGAAGCTTTAGGAGTCTATTTTTGCTCCTCTTTTCATTTGATGCAATTGGCAAACTTTCTTTCACTTTTCATTTCATTTCTTTGAACTCAAATCAATTTCTTTTTGTGCTCATTCCCTTTGATGACAAAAATGTGGTAGAACATGGATGATGGATGTATGCATGGTTTCAAGGGTCCCCTTGGAATAAACGGTAGCCAAGGAGTTATCACACCACAAGGTACTCTTGACTAGGCCTTAATCCATGGGTCAAAGGATACTAGCATGACACATCCTAGGGTGTTTTACAAGTATTCTAACAAGCAAAGTCTTAAGAAGAAAAAGCATCTACTAGGGCCTATATACACTTGTCAAGCTTCCCAAGTAGACGGTTTCACAAAATTTTTCTAACATGCAACTACATGCCATGATGCAACTAACATATATACATTCTAATGCATATGCTTCTACCAACTAATATGCCAAATAATCTAAATACAACTCCTAACAACACATAGATACACAAACCGCAACAACAAAATACACCACATTCTCCTTGACATGTAAGCCCATCCTCCTCATATGAATAACGAAAAAGAAATGGAAGGGAAATAGAGATTAGAACGAGCATACCAAGCGGTCTTCATTTTTCCTTGCTAATGCCTCAAATGTAGTGTTGTATCTATGTGAGAAGAGAACAAAAGTACAAGTATATACAATTCTACACTACTAAATTAAAGAACATGTTTTTGGTTTTTGAAATTTTTAAATTTTTATCGATTTTGTTTTTATGGAATTAAAAGACATATTTTTGTGATTTTTCGAAATTTTTCAATTTTTATCATTTTTGGAATATAAAATCCCATCCCTCACTTTATTTTGGACATTGTCGGCAATGTACATGTAGGAGTAGGAATAAAAAGGAAATACATGTTTTTGAATTTTTGATTTTATGGAAATTGAAGTACAAATGCAATGATATGGAATGAATGAATGCATGCTCTAACTAAATGCAATTCTATATGACATATAACAAATGAATGCAATCTAAACTATAGTATATGATGCATGATTAATGCTTAAGTCACCTATGATCAAACCTCCCCAAACCGATTTAAACACTATTTCTAGTGTAGAAAAGAATAGGATTGGTCATTAGTGGCTATGCATGAATTCTAGTCTATATGCAACTAACTACATGAGCTAGCTAATGCAAATGAAATATGATACAAATACATGCGAAAGCTACACTAAATGCAATGTATATACAAAAGAGAGAGAGAGAGAGAGAGAGAGAGAGAGAGAGAGAGAGAGAGAGGAGTATCATACAAATAGAGGTGATGAGGTAGGCCTCTTTCACTCGTCATCCTCCTCATCTTGGGGGTAACCATACCAGTGAGAACTCCCGGCTTGGTCATATCCTCCTGCTTGGCCCCAGTACCCTCCTTGGTCAAACCCTCCTTGGTCATGCCCTCCTCCTTGGCCCGAATACCCTCCACCACCAAGATTCCAAGCTTGGTCCCCTTGATTAGGGAACAAATCTTGCGGTTGGGCCCAAGAGGGCTTAGGACCATTGGGGTCAATATACCCTTGTTGAGCCATGTTATAGTATTGGGGATAAAGGGCCAAGTAGCTGTCGACCCTCCCTTCATGTACCCCGAGGTCCACTCTATTCATGAGTTTCATCAAATCATTAATGCCCCGGGTATTGGGGATTTCCGGTCGGAATTGGGTATAAGGAGTAGGGTATGGTGGGATAGGCACATAGGAATGTGGGCGATTAGGCCTTGCCGGTACCCCACGAGGTACTTGTTGTTGGCGGGGCGGCTCTTCCCTTTGAGGGGGATTGTCGAGGATTTGGATATCAAGGAGGTAGCTTGGTGGAGGCGAATATGGGCTCAATCTTGGGTCGGTGCCCGGTATATTCCAACCCTCAAGGATGATGGAGGTGCACCCTTTTGTGAGCCATTCTACACGCCCTTCTTGAGTGTAGTTACACCACCGGTGGTGGGTGAAGACGGCGTGTTCATCAATTAAAGTACTCCTCTCAAGAGGAGTATAAATCCCTTGGGAGTTGAACCCGGGGCAAAGGTAGTTGGCCAAACTAGTTCAAATTGTAGAAATTCTTGTGCATAGTGCTCAAAGCTCTTAATAGGAGATCAAAAGCTTGTGAACAAGCTCCAAATAAACATAAGTATGGGTTGCTCCATTTGAACATGAAATTTGGCCAAGGAAGCTTGTAATATGTTCTTTCTTTTGCTTTGTCCTCGGCACTAGAGCTTTCCCAATGCTTCCAATAAACAAGCCCATGATTCTTGTCAACACTAGGCATGAAGTACGGTTCGTTTTCATCCGTAGACTTCCACTCACCAACTTCTTCTTCAATTTTGGTAATGATAATAGCATTTGAACTTGTCAATCCTTCAAGAGTAGAAGGAGAATTCTCATGGCATTGATGATCGAGCTCCTTAGAAGTTGTCACTGTGTGTGCCAAACTTCCACAAATAGCTTCACAAGCAAGTTTCTCCTTGAGATTTTTCACCAAGTATCTTTTGTACGATGCTTTGGCCTTTTGAAGAAGGTCCACCATATCCTCTTCAACAATCATAGGTTCCATGGTGGGTGCGAAAAGGTCTTCATGGTCAATAGGAAAGAGGAATTCATTTTCTTCATGGAAGCATACCTCAAACTTCTCAAGAATGGGCTCCTCAATTAAGGCAATCTCACAACTCCATTCCTCTTCTTCATTGCAAGACACATATCCCGCAAAAGCTTCTTCCATAGGCTTGTCATCATCGCTATCTCCATACGAATCATAGATAGGGGCATCATTCTTTTTCATTAATTCTTCCTCCACCATCTCACTAATCACCACAAAGGACACACCCTCATACTCACAAAGGCTAAGAGTATTTGGCTTACTCAACCTCATATCTTCCTCATCAAATACCACACTTTCATATTCACAAGAGCTCAAAGGAATTGGATCTTCCCACTTTTCATCAAAGGTAACTCCTTCAAACTCGCATTTATAGACAATGTCTAAGGGATGGTGAGGAGTAGTTAGTTGGGTTTCTTTTATTTGGGCAATTTGAATTTCCAATTCCTCACCTTGGGTAACAATGTCTTGAAGAACATTGTCCCTTTTTTGGCTCTCTTCTAGCATTTGTTTGAAGAATTTTTGTTGATCTCCCATCAATTGGAGAATCACATTTTGAATGGGCTAATCTTCTATTTGTGGGTGGGTGTGAAAGTGGTTGTATTATGGCAATTGAAATTCATTATGAAGTGAGTTTTGGGTGGGTGGTTGTTGTGGATAATGGATGTGGGGATTTTGGTGGGAAAACTTGGGGTAGTAGTTAAGATTTTCATTGCATGAGTAGTAAGGTAGGTTTGTGTTGACTTGCTCCTCAAACTCCCCATACCCATAGTCATACTCAAAATATCCACCACATACTCCATATGTCAAGTTTTGAGCCATCATAGCTAAGACAAGGAAACAACTACAACCATGGAAACTACACAAAAACGGTAAGAACAATCCTTGAGGAACAAGTTCCTCAAGGTGAAAGCAAAATCAAAATAGACAAACAAGTAAGAACTTAATCACATAGAACCATCCCCGGCAACGGCGCCATTTTGATGGGTGAGAGTTGGTCATCACACATCCAATCAAACACATTTATAATACTCAACAAACAACTAGTTAGTGGTAAGTCGAGGTCGATCCATGGGACGGTGTGCTTTGGGTTCTAAGTCTGTCTATCTCAATTTATGCTAGTGTCACAATTGATTTGGGTTTGTAGTTATGTCCTAGACTAATGCAAGCAATAAAGTAAAGCAAACAATGAACTAAGAAATGTAAACAAATGACTAAAAGCACTAGGATGCCATGGGTTAATAGGGAATTCATGGGAGTTGATCATACAAACATGTTCACAAAGTTGCAAGCAATTAATGTTGTAAAGGAACCGAGTTGGTTTATGTCTTACGGTTCATAGGAAGAGTTGGATCCCGGAGCCGAATCGATTAGATTGTACAACACCTACAAGTCGACTTAATTTCCTCCTATTCAACTTCTATGCATGGTCTAACAAGACTCGAGTTGATTTATATCTTACAAGTCAAGTTGAGTAGATATGAGATGGTTGTAAATGCAAGGATTCATAGGCTTAGCATTTCATCAAACATAACATGTGCATAAAGTTGACATCACAACAAGCAAGCAAATTGATTATGAAAACATATTAGATTAAGCATGACTAACCCCATGTTGGTTTCCCCTAATTACCCACTAATCCTAGTTAAGAGACTACTCACTCATTATCAAGTTTAACATGCTAACAAGGTTGTCAATCATATTAACAAGGTAAAACATGATGAACAGGTAAGAAAGATTAACAATAATTAAAACAAGGATTGAGAGAATTATACCTATGGAGATTCCAAATAATAAAGCAAAGAATAAAAGAAGAGAACTTGATTGATTGATGAAGAGTTGTCAATTCTCCAATAATAACCCAATAATCTTCTAATTACCCAATAATAAACTTGAATAATAAACTTGAACAATAATTAAGGAAAGATTAATGTGTAATTTGTGGAAAGATTAAAGAGTAATCTATTCTAATCTACTCCTAATCTAATCTAAGGAAGGATTGATTTTACCTAATGAAAACTTGATTATAATCTAAAAACTTTTTCCTTTGAATATTACAAATGGGGTATATATAGTAGAGCATCATTAGGTTAAGCAAGGGTAAAATAGTAATTTAACAATGCTAATTGTTGAGTAGGGAATCGCCGGTCTCAAGGGAGACTCCGGTTTCCTTTTCGCCGGTCTTTGAAAAATATGCGCATCCTTCATAGAACAACAAGAACACGAAAGTTGCTGTAAGGGAATCCGGGCGTCCAAGGCATGAAGACGGGCGAATTGTAGGAAGACCGGCGGATTGTTGGGAAGACGGGCGGATTGTAGGAAGACGGGCGGATTGTTGGGAAGACGGGTGGATTGGTCTCGGGACGCTCGGATTCTGGGCTGTGTATTTATTTTTTTCTTTCTGTCTAACAATCTGAGCGTCTTGAGGGGAAGACGGACGGATTGGGTCTCAGGAATCAGAGCGTCTCGAGTCTCGGGACGAGCGGATTGGAGGACAGCTTCTTTGTTTGACCTCGGATTGTAAAACGGACGTCATTTTCTCATCCGGACTCCTATTGGAGTGATTCAAAAGCCTAGATCACTTGTTTTTTCGACGCCGTTCCATCTAGCATACTTTCAGAGCCAAAGGAGTAACCCTTGGTTTGGTTCCAAGCAATTTCTTCTTGTAATGTCTTCCCTCTCGTCATCCTTACTCTTAACCCTTTGATCCTTCTATATACACTTTATTCCTATATCCTTGGTCATCATTCTTGTCTCCTCTTCATACTAGTCCATCCAATATCATCAAAAAGCTTTTAAATATGCACGAAAGACGGGAATTTCCGCCTTATTATCTTCTTTCCTACAAAACATACGAAATGCACTAGGAAAGCAAAATAGAAAGCATTTGACGGATAAAATGGTCATGGAATGATATAATAGTATGCAAAATAGGCTCAATTAGGGGACTAAATATGCTCAAATAATGGTCACATCATCGGTTTTGGCTCATTTAACCCATATTTGAATCATGTTATGCATGTTTTAGCATGTTATAGTCATAAAACAGATGAAAAACATGATAGAAGAGGATTTTTACACCCGCATACTTACATGCTAGACATGAGACGAGAAATCGACAAAAGTGTATCAACTTTTTTGGTCGGAAAACTCGGTTTGAAAACCGTTTTAACAATGTAAAAGAGTGTTTTAAGTTTAGTGATGGTGTAGTTGGTCGAGATGGTCGGTCAAGTGGTTTAATGCACGATGACAGTACCAAATAATGTGTAAGGCTTGTGTTTTCGATCGGTAGGTCGGAAACACGTGTCGGCTTGAGACTTGAGAAGCTGAGTCTAGAATTTTATGGGAGAGATGAGGGGGCGGACACTCGCGTAAGGTGTTATGGTGTGTGAAGGTGGATATTTATAGAGAAATGGGTGGTTGTGTGCTTTTTTAGCGACGTGGCCTCATGGGCTGCTCGAAGAGGTGCGAGCCATTTCGCGGGTCTTCGAGGTGGCTTGTCACTATCATGCAATTGAAATCATGATTTGTTCTATCCTATGTATTGGATGACGTTATTTGTACTTGACCATGAAGCATTCCGGGAATACTTAACACGGAAGTGTTGAAAAGTTTGTTGTTTGTGTTTGACTCGGTTTGACTCGTTGTTGGAGTCGGGATTTAAATTTTTGAGCCGGTTTTTGGTCCGGTGTCGGTTTTGACTCTAGTTAGTGTCATTGCGACCCCGTCGTCATGCATTAAACACTCCAGGTACTTTTGAAATGTTTTCGAAATCATTATAAGTTTTCTGACGTATAGTTGTACAAAACTGTCGATCAAACGCTGCGATTCCTAAGCATGTTGTAGTTCGATAATCATCGGGTGTTTGTTGGAGACTCGACAGATACTGGGTATCTAAGACTATATGAACTAATGCAAATGCAATATGGAATATAATACAAATACAAGCTTAAACTATATGATTAAATATAATGCATATCACTTCATGGTTTAACTTCCCCAAACCGATTTTAAACACCATTGCTAATGTAGGAAGAAAGGAGTTTAATCATGAAGTAACTACATAAATGCAACTATACATGAGAGATAGGGAAAGAAAGGGTTCTTACAATCATGATCGCAATTAAATCCCCCTTCATCGAGGCTATCATCATCTCTTTTGATAGTTGGGGATGAACAAGTGTGTTTGTGGAAGATGAAGATAAGATAGGATGGAGTATCAAGCTTTGTCACGAGCCATTTAGGAGTAAAAGGTGAGTTTCAGGGTCAACGCGGGTGGACTGGGCTTAGCTCACCCGAATTCTGCTTCATCTTTGGAATTTTACTCTGAACCCGCTCGAGTCCGAACTAGATCGCTCGAGTTACTGCTCGACCCGCTCGAGTTCTTTCTGACTCTCTCGAGTTGAGGGTGGGGACGCTCGGATTCACTGGAATCCGCCCGAGTTCTCGTTCAGGGGATTGTTTTTCTTTCTTTAGGCCTCAACTCGGGCGAGTTCATCTCCAAATGCATGGGTTATCCATTATTTTGGACCAAGGCTTCTATAATGATATGAAGAATATGCTTAAGCCCAAATTCTCCATTTTTTTCATTTCTTTGCATTTCCTATCTTCTCATTTTCATCATTTTCCTTCAAAATGCTCAATTAAAATATGAGATCCCTCCCTTTCATCTCTCATGCAATAATTAAATGAATGAATGCAAAATGACACTAAATGCATATATACAAGTTAATGGTTATTGAGGAACTCCATCAAACCAAAGATTGTCAATTAATAATTTCACGTCAAAATATCACTAGTACTCAAACCTCGTAGAAGTCGGTCAAATTCTTAGGAGTGGGACATAAATAGGCATGAATAGCAACATGAGATTATGCAATTAAATAATACCCAAGTAATAGACCGAACAAGCATGTGAAGAACACTATGACAAAAATTATAGGAGATATGATGGATGGAAGGGACATGAAATGAGTAATTGCTTAACACTTTACTCAACTCGTCCTCCAAATAGTCAAAATCGCCACATTCAAGGCAAGTACTCTCATTTTCATCCAAGGTGATCTTAATGGTGTCTATTTGGGGTTCCCAAATGTCATCATATTCCTCATCCCAACGAGGACCATTATCAAAGGGGTTGTCGTAACAAGGCTCACCAACTTCAACACAATTGTCTCCCTCCAACATGTCATCCTAAAAGGGTGAGTTTTCACTCAAGCTCACATCCATCTCACCCTTATTTTGCCCTTTAACATCAAATTTTATGGAAGTTGGGTTCATTGTTACACAATAAGAGTAAGATGACGGGATCCAAGCATTGGTTTCACAGTCAAGAATGTAATCCTCATCATCATCACTCTCTTCATCTATCACTCTATCTTCCCAAGGTGGGGCAAATTTCTTCACATAGTAGGTAGGCTCAAGGTTATAGAAAGGTGTCTCATTCTTACAAATCTCATTTTCATCATAGTTTTCCTCAATAAATTTTAAAATGTGGTTTTTATTGCTTCCTACATACCTTCCTTGGCACTTTCAAATATGTCATGCACAATTTTTTTAAGACATTCGGTGGCCATGAACTCAACAAATTCCCAAAATTCCTCACAACTCATCTCACATATCCTACCACCACTCAAATGAAATGCTAAGTTGCGGGTTTCAAGGTTCATGCCATCACACACAACACGACATGCTTGCCAATTTTGAAGAGTAAAACCATGATGCCAAGCATAAGTCATATAATCTTCAAATCTTGCAATATACTTATCAAATGACTCATTTTCAAATTGCCAAAAGGTGAAAGTAAACATGTTGAACATATGAAATAAAGCAAGTACAAGAAATAAAATTCTCAAGGAACCAAGATCCCTCAAGAAGAAGCACAACTAAACTAGACAAAAGAACGATTCAAATACAAAACACCGTCCCCGACAACGGCGCCATTTTGATGATACGACGGATCGTTGTCCACCATCAAACACATTTATATCCAACTACTAGCATAGCAAGTAAGTCGGAGTTTAACCCAAAGGATGGGGCTACTCAAATTGTTCAATCTAATTGTAGTTACACTAGGTTTGTCACAATTTATTTGAGTTAATGATTTGAAACTAATGAAAGCAATAAATAGCAATGAAAGGTAAAACAAGCAACAAAATTAAGGATGTAAACAAATGGTAAAAGACACTAGGATGTCATGGGTTCAGAGGGGAATCATGGTAAGATATCATAAATGAGTCACCTAGATGCAAGCAATTATTATTGTTGGAATCGAGTTAGTTTATATCTTACAATTCCTAGAGAGTTTTAGGTCCTGGAGTCGAGTCGATCAAGACTTTACAACACCTACATCGACTTATTCAACTATATACATGGTCTAATAAGCCTTGAGTTAGTTTATATCTTACAAGTAAGTCATGTTGAAAGGATAAGAGAATCATGCTAGGTTGTCAATCAAGCATTTCATCAAACATAACATGTGCATAAGTTGAAAATACAATAAGCAAGCATTCATATGAACTCATTAAGCATAGATTTATCCCATAATTACTCCCCTAATCCCCCACTAACCCTAGCTAAGAGACTACTGACTCATTATCATGGTGAACATGTTAGCAATGGTGTCAAACATCACAACATAATTGAACATGATGATTAAGCAAGGTAATAAAACAAGAAATTAACAAGTAAATAAAGAGGGATTAAGAAGATTACCAACTTGGAAAGTAAACATGAACATAAATAAAGAAGAATTCTTGAATAAAGATGGAGACTTGTCACTTAGCCTTCAAATACATACCCAAGAGATCCAAATATAAATAACTTGAGATAAACAAAGGAAATGGAAGAACAATAGAAGAAACCCTTTGATTAATGGTGGAGAGTTGTCAATTCCCCAATACAAACCCAAGAATTTTTCAAGTACAAAACTAAATCTAAGATTGTTTGAGAAATAATTGAGGAAAGATTAAAGTGCAATTTGTGGAATGATTAAAGGCTAATCTATTCTAATCTACTCCTAATAAGAGCTTAATCTAATCTAAGGGAACTTAGCCTTCACTACGAGGGCTTAATCTCTTAATTATTACAAATGGAGTATATATAGTGGGTACAACATTAGGTTAGGCAAGGGTAGATTAGGAAACATGCTTATATGTTGAAGGAATTAATCCCTTGCACGATTCAAGAAGATCCGTGCGAGTTATGAACAGTATAGGCACCAACCCGGGCGGGTTGAATCTAACTCGAGCGGGTCATTGACCAACTCGAGCAGGTTGTTCCAAACTCGAGCGGGTTGAGCAGCAGTTCTTCTCCCTTTGCTTCTATGCTTATGATGCTTCCATATACTCCTTATTCCTATCATCTTTGGTCACTATTCTTGCCTCCTCTTCATACTAATCCGTCGAAGATCGTCAACAAACTTCCGAGTATGCGCGAGAGACAGGAATTCCGCCTCATTTATCTTCTTTCCTACATGACATATGAAATGAACTAGGAAAGCAAATAGGAAGCAATTGACGAATAAAATGGCTATGAAATGCTATATTAGTATGCAAAATTAGGTTGATTAGGGGACTAAATGTGCGTAATTATGAGCCACATCTCCTCACCACGGTCCTAACAAGATGCATAGACTCCCATTTAGTTTTGAACTCCGAAAAATGCCATCTAATGGTAGAGAGTGGCATAGTGTTGGGACATGTGGTTTCGAAAAGAGGGATTGAGGTGGATAGGGCAAGGTGGATAGGGAAAGGTGGAAGTGATTCAAACCTTACCCTATCCCACTAATAGTCGAGAAGTGAGTTCATTCGTAGGGCATGCCGGGTTTTATAGACGTTTTATTAAAGACTTTTCCAAGGTTGATAACCCCATTTGCAAGCTTTTGCACAAGGATGTGGACTTTGTTTTTTATGATCATTGTTGGGAAGCATTTGACTTGTTGGAGAAAAAGCTAGTTTCGGCACCAATCATTTGAGCCTCTAATTGGAATATCCCCTTTGAGATAATGACGGGTGCAAGCGACTATGCTATTGGAGCCATGTTGGGACAAAAAGAAGACAAAGATTCCTACGTTATCCAATATACCTCGTCCCTACTTAATGATGCACAAAAGAACTACACCACAACCGAGAAGGAGTTCTTGGCGATGGTATATGCCCTTGAAAATTCCGCTCTTTTCTATTGGGTGTCAAAGTAATTATATACACCGATCACAAGGCCATGACTCAACTAGTGGGGAAAAAAAATACAAAACAATATGTGGTGGGTTCTCCTCCTAAGTGAGTTTGATGTCGAGATAAGAGAAAAGAAGGGATTGGCTAATGTGGTAGCCAACCACCTTAGCCGGTTGAATCTAGAACAAGAGCAAATGAAGAGAATGGGTGAAGTTGATGGAAGTTTACCACATGAGTCCCTATATGGTTTGCCGACTATTGAACCATGGTATGAAAACATGGTCAACTACATGGTCACAACAAAGTTTCAATCCACTCTATCTTCAAGCTAAAGGAGCAAGATAAAAGCCAATTCCAAGTATTATTCTTGGGATGACCCATACTTATGGAAATTTTTTCAAGACCAAGTGATTAGACGTTGTGTGCCGGACGTTGATATTCCGGCTATTCATAAGCATTGTCATGACTATGCTTATGGTGGACACTTTGGCTCCCAAAGGACGGCAAGAAAAGTGCTAGAATGCGGTTTTTATTGGCCAAGTCTATTTAAAGATGCACATGCATTTGTGAAGACTTGTGATCGGTGCCAAAGGTGTGGCAACATATCAAGAAAAAATTAGATGCCGCAAAGACCTATGCTCTTTTGTGAGATTTTCGATGTTTGGGGTATAGACTTCATAGGGCCATTCCCAAACTCCCATGGGTTTCTATACATTCTCCTAGTCGTTGATTATGTATCCAAGTGGGTGGAAGCCATTCCCACAAGAAATGATGATGTCAAGACGGTGAGTGTCTTTGTTCAAAGAAATATCTTCTCAAGATTTGGGTTTTCCAAAGCCATCATAAGTGATAGGGGGACACACTTTTGCAATAAAGTGATTGAAGCGTTGTTAAAAAAAAATATGGATTCATCAATAAGGTTTCCACGGCCTATCACCCTCAAACCAATGGCCAAGCGGAAGTATCAACCGGGAAATTAAAGGAATTTTGGAGAAGACGGTGAACCCCGACCGAAAGGATTGGAGCAAGAGACTTGATGATTCTTTATGGGCCTATCGAATGGCCTATAAAACTCCAATAGGCATGTCCCCATATTGTCTCATCTATAGGAAAGCATGTCATCTTCCCGTGGAAGTTGAACACAATGCTTATTGGGTCGTCAAAGCCTTCAACCAAAACCTTGATGAGGCGGGAATGCATAGAAAATTGCAACTCCAAGAAATCGAAGAAATACGACTTAATTCCTATGACAATGCCGCTATATACAAGGAGAAATCAAGGGTTTGACATGACAAACTAATAAGTATAAAGGAATTCAAGGAAGGCCAAAAAGTGCTTGTGTTTCAAAACCTTCTCAAATTGTTTTCCGGAAAATTGAGGTCTCGTTAGGTGGGCCCGTATGTGGTGCACAAGATTCACTCTCATGGGGCCATAGAAGTGGAGGGTCCAAGCTTGGGAAAGACAATTAAAGTCAATTGGAAAAGACTCAAGATATATCATGAAGGGGTTGAAATGCATGAAGAAGAGGAGCTCACCTTAGAGGACCCAATTTATCACTACTAAATCTTAAGAGGCACTAAGTCGAGCCATCGACGTTAAATAAACGGCAAAATTTTGTATATACTCTATCCCTTATAATAGTCTTTACATGCATTCATATAATAGTTTCAATTCTGCAATTTACCGCTTTCCTAGTTTGTGTGTGCCTTAAAAATGTGCAACAATTGTGGAACAATTTGACGGTTTGTTCAAGTGTGTAGTGGCTCGAAAACAGGCGCTTGGGAAGCATGTCATAAGAGTAATCAATGGTGTAATGGCCCAGGACATAAACAACATGGGGCAAGGAAGGAATGGGAAAGAACGAACATGGAAAAAACCCACCAAGGCAAAAAGTTAGGACTCAAGTGAAGACACAGAATCCAACGGAAGCGCAACCTGCGCTCTGTTGCGCAGCCTGCACAATTGACTGCCGCGGGATGAGCTTTTACCTTTAAACACGAGATTCTTATCCTCCCTTCACAATATTTCGACATTTACTCATCTCAAACACCCTCTCTGATACCGCCATTTTAGTACCAAAAATAATTACCTAAAACTACTAATAGAAGCTAGCGGAAGTAGGGTCGATCTCCACAGTGAGGCTATTATATCTATCTGCTAATCTAAGTCTGTCTGGTAACAAATGGGTATTTTGAATTTATTTCTAACTAAAAAAAGGATTAAAGCAAGATAATAAGATAAAAGAGCAGTAAAAGTAAAGAGGATTAAAAATGTGATCAGATAAAGAGAAGTTTGCTAGGAATTCGGTTCACCATGGCAGTTAAATAACTCAGTCATAAATAGTTCAGACGATCTAATGTGAGAAGAGTAAGGGAAAGGTCCTTCTGGTCCGCTATCCACCCTTAAATACTACTAACTTAACTTCCGTCCTCATTAGGGTGGTCTACTGTTCATAACAGGTCTGTTCATTCCAATCTTTCGATCTAGGATTGAATTTAACCAATTTAACGAGTTTAGAAGCATGCACACAACTAAACGATTACAGTTATATTGTTAATGAAAAAGTTCTCACAATATAATCATCTAACCTATTCATAACATCATCAACTTACTACCATGGCTCCCCTAATTCTAACATAGAGGGATTTAGCTACTCATGCTATTAATGAAATAAACAATAACAATAATAAATAAACTAGTAGAAGACATAATAGATGAGTAACAAAGATGAATCATATACTACTAACAATAATAATAAAACAGAAATTAAGGACCAAAGATTAAGAGAAACAAAGAAGAATTAAATTAGGAGCAAAGAGTGAAGAAAGATTACAAAGATAAGATCCGGAATTAAAGAGCAACGCAACGTAGAAAAAGGGAAAGAAGCAGTCTGCTTAAGAGAATAATTAAGAGTAATAGTGTATGATAAAAGATGATTCTTAACCTAATGACGTCGTCCCTTATATAGGGAAGCGTTTCTTAACTAAAAGATTAGCTAAACACGGAATAAAATCCCGTGTAATTAAGCAAAGCCCTCGATCGAGGCATTTGAGACCTCACGATCAAGTAATTCCTCAGCAGATCCTCTCGATCGAACAATCAGCACATTCGATCGAGAGCTTCCCATTCAGCCTATTTCGATCGAGTACAGCAGGGACTCGATCGAACTCTAACAACCGTCAAAACCACTCGATCGAGTAAAAGGGCTCTCGATCGAGTACTCAGCAACTGAAAACAGCTTGATCTTTGATTGCTTAGCTTTTAAGGACTCCCTCACGCTTCCCGAGGTATGGCACTTCCGCTCTAAATCCTCCATCTCCATAAATGCATGCTAGGAGGAACGAATAAGGCACGATTTCACCACTTTGAGGTCCGTTCCTGCAAATGAGACGAAACAAAACTAAAGTAGCCTATTCGGGGCTTTTTGCAATACAAAACTATGAAATTGACATGGAGATGCGTTCAATAAGAGGCTAAAAAGACTATATAAATTGCACGTATCAAATCTCCCCAAACCAAACCTTTATCGCCCTCGAGTAAACTAAATTCAAACTAATGGAACGGATAAGAAAACTCAGAGCTAGCTATAACTTGCCCACTTAAACCGTTTAATGCAAACAAAACTAACATTTATAGCTACAACAGTCAGGCGCAAACGAGTTGTATGATGTCTATAAATAAGCTGAACTGTCAACCTTGCAAGGCCTTTAAAATTGGACTCTCACGAGTCACTCTTCTCTCATAAAGCAAAGGGTAAGTGTATAAGTGCAAGAGAATAAGAGAAAATAGTCACTCACCTAAACTACGACCCACATAAGCATGCTTGCAACAAAAATGATAGATAATTCTAATCATTATACATGCATTCCAACCAAATAACATCTGTCACAGCTGAGGGCTTACAAAAATTATGGTTCAGTGAGGCAATGGGTAAGAAAAGGCAAAACATTTATGGGATATGTGGAGGCAATGTGTCAAGCTAGCATCACAACAAAGCCATATTAAGCAAATCCAATTCTTAATCAATTATAAAATCAAACTCAAGTGCCCGTCTTTTGGCACCGAAAACTCACTAACCAAACACAACAACTCCTCAAAAGATATAAATAATGCATAGGATTAAGACCGTCACAAACTTCCCTTTTTTACACGGTATGTTTTTCTTTTTTCTTTTTTTTTTCTTTTCTAATTCTTTTCTTATTTTCATGCCCACATGTGACACCGACCATAAACCTGAATGCATGCAAGCAAAAAGCAATCGAATTTCATAAGAGTGCAAATTGATGAACATGTTATGCAAGGAGTATACTACTCTCAATTTCTACATGAACTGGTCATAGATGACACCAGTTATACGGCTCTAAAAACTTAGAAATTTTAAAGTAGTTTGCCAATTTTTTCAAGTCAAGTCTATATGTTCAGCTATATTTTAACATTAACTCGTAGACTATGCGCATGACAAAGCTTATAAAATGCCAATTTGATGCAATGCTTGAGTGAAACGACAAGTTACAGTGCAATATCATCACAGAAATCTACCGTTCCGACTCGACTTATATGCATAAATAAACGTGATATATTTGAATTTTTCTATTTTTCGTAATTTTTCATAACATTTTGAAATTAAAACAACAATGCAAGAAGAAAATTAACGTGAATGCAAAAATAAATACAAATGCAGACTCAAAGGATACAATACCCTCCCCAAACCAAAACGGACAACGCCCTCGTTGTCCTCCAGCATACACCAGCCGAATATATGGGGAATGGGATAAATACAACCAATAAATGAATGAATTAAATAAATAAAAGGAGATGAAAAATAAATAAAGCAGAAATACTTACAAAATAAGCGAACTTCCCCAAACCAGCCAGAAAACTGGGGAAATGAGTAGACCAGCAGCTACTCATCAGCCCCCTCCACCTCGTCAGCCACCACGAAGTCGGGGTCACTCTCCTCCTCTCCTCTCCTTTGTCGACCTCCAGCAGTGATGTCAGCTCGTACCCACTCCTCCTGCTCAGCTGTGTCCTCCTCACTCTCAGGCTGTGGGTACCCCTCCGCCGGGTACCGGTAGAAAGAAAGGTGTGGCCAGCCCTCAGGAATGGGACGTCTCCTCATCATATGATACTCGTATATAGGGAACAACACAAGTGCCTGATCCCGCTTTATACGAGCTACCCTGGTACACATCTCAAGAAGAAGAGAGTCACGACGCCCTTAGTCCATGACCTCGGGCGCCACAAACAGAGTAGGGGAACAAAGTTAGCCGGCAGAACCGGCTGTGGGACAGAAGGAGTAGGGATAGGGGTCGGTGTAAGCGTAGGCGTGGATGTCTACCTAGCCTGAGTCGGTGTAGACCCCTCTCTAATCTCAGGTCGCTTCCGCTTCTTAGAAGCGGAAGAAGTGGAAGGAGTAAGTAAAAGGTGGTAGGAAGGTAGAGGTGGAGGTAACGTACCCGACACAGTGGTCAAAAGTAAAAGACGAGGTAGGTCGGGAAAAGGTAGAGTCACGGAGTCGGAACCACAGATCTTCCAAGTTCGCAGATCTTTAGCTAACTAAAACATCGCCAACATGGAGTTAATATCTATGTACACATGCCTATTTACATGTGTTAGGCCACGGGGGAAGTCAGTGAAGAGGCCACGGGCAATGTAGGATGCAATCCCACCACAGGAAATCGTGCCCGTCCTCTTCTGCGCGACAACGTTAAAATGTTGAGCTGTCAAATAAGCAATCTTAAAAACAAAGGGGCCGACACTATCGATGTTCAGATAGCCCCCTAAAATAGATAACTCAACATTGTTAACGTTGTTAGGCTCGCCGCGGTCAAAGATCGTCCCTCCTACGAGACGCAGAAAGTAACGGGTCGGGGGAAGATAGACGTGAGCCACATTCCTCTAGTCAAAGGGAGTTTGTGCGATGGTAGGCCAAAGTAAAGACAGGATCTTCCGAGGAGGATCCTGATGTCCGTGAGAAATCAATCGTAACCTCCTCCCGAACTCAGTTAAGGTCCAAGTGAAGGTCTGGTTAAACAGTCGAAAAGAAACACAAGAACTCTCCGGGTCAGTGGCATAGGCAGTGGGTGAGAACGTAAAAGAACTAAAAAACTCAAGGGTCACTTGCTCATAGGTCAACGCTCTCATCGTGGTCAAACCCGTCATCCCCGTCCCGTTCAATAACTCAGCCACGGGTTCGAAAATACCCAACTTTTCCAATAAAGAACGACACAAATTTTTTTGTAGAGGTAATGTCATAGTCCATCAAATGCTGAAAACGCTTACGATGAAGAGGGTTAATAAAACGTACCTCAAGATATTCCTCTATAGGATCCAAGGAATCGTCAGCTGCGAACCTGGTAGCGGCTCGCGCAGCAGCAGTAGAACCCCCTCCTCGTCCTCGTCCCCGTGAACTTGAGGCAGCAGAAGTAGCTAGGGCAGAAGCAACCAGTCCAGGAGCGCTGCCTGAGACTGGTCAAGGGGCAAGTGCAGCTGAGGTAACTGTGACAGACGGTATCGACACGGCAGGGGTTGACACCAAGGATGGTACAGAGGCAGTGGTAACAATAGCGGGAATAAGAGCAGCTGTAACAGCGGGAGTAACAGTAGCAGTAACAGCAGTGCTAGTAACGATGGTGGCAGCAGGGACCACCATCGCAGACATAGACGGAGTAGCAGTAGAACTAGAAGCATATAAAGAACTACTTTCCATCCTATTAAACAAAGTAAGTCCTAAAATCAGAGAACAATCCAGCAACAAAACGATTTTTCCCCGAATTTCAGAAATTTCGAAACCCTAAATGCTAAATTAAGGCGAAAAATTCAATTGAACAATAGGAAATAAGGGAGAACGACATACTTGTGAATTACCCAAGAAGAAATTGCAAATGAAATCAACAAATTAAGCACAAAATCAATCGAAAACCGTTCGATTTTTCGAACCCTAGAACCGCGAAAAATCCCACAAAAACACGAAATTTCAAGCGGATTGTAGAGGGCAAATGTCGAAATTATAGCAAGGAACAATATTGGGTAATTGATTTGGTAGAAAAAAGAAGAAAAATGGAGGATTGGGGTTGATTAGGGTTATCGCACTTGAAAGAGGGAAGAACAAATGAAATAATGAAATACAGTAAGGGAGAAAGGAGACTCCCTCGAGCTTTAGTAAGCAACAATCACTCGATAGAGTGATTTTAAATCACTCGATCGAGAGCTTCGCTTGATATTTTGCTCGATCGAGTAAAAGACCAATCGATTGAGAACCCTTTAATTGTGACCCTTCGATCGACGACAGGAAACCTCTCGATCGAATCCTTTTGCTAGGTATTCTGCTCGATCGAGTACAAAAAGTGCGCTATCGAGGCTTTTTCCTTTGGCATGCATCCCAATACAGCATATCTTCCCCAAACCTGCATAAAAACACAGCAGAATACTTCCCGAAACTACCAAATTAAAAAAAAATACGCAGTCTATATTCGGTCTTACGCTAAAAACAAACTACGCTATTGTCTAAAGTCTAAACGCGAAATAAAAAGTCTAACAAAAATTCAAATTACAAAGTTTTTACAACGGGACATTTCCCGTTTATTTTCCGAAGCACTTTAACAGCCCAAAAGGGGGCTTCTAACTGGAGGAGGTCCCTTCAGCATTGCGGACCGTCCTCTTTGATCGCCATGAGCTTGAACTGGTTGAAGAAGAATAGTTCGCGTCCACATACGCCTTCACTTTCTTCTTTCCTTTGTCTTTCTTTTCTCATTCATGATCCTTTTCCTTGTCATCTTTCTTGGCATCATTCCCATCCGTGAGCTTGTCTCTCACTATATCTTTATCGATGTGATCTCTAATGTCCACTCTGTCGATTCCTGCAACAACAGAAACAACAGAATGGTCCTCCATATCACAGCACATGACTCAATATTATCAACTGGATAGTCTGTATCAGGGTCTATAGAGGGTAAGGCATTGCAAGGTTGAACCTGCATAGGAGCCCTACGAACATTGGACTGATGGAAAATCAGCTCTTCATCATCTACCTGAAAAGTAAGAGTCTTCCCCCCGACATTGATTACTGCGCGAGCAGTAAATAGAAATGGTCGTCCTAATATGATATGAGTGTAAGACTCCTCGGGGATGTCTAATACCACAAAGTCAACGGGAATAAAGAATTTCCCGATCTTTACAGGTATGTCCTCTAAGACACCTAGGTGCCGAGATAATGTACGGTCGGCCATCTGCACAGTCATATTGGTACAGTGAAACTTGATCAAACCTAGTCTCTTAGCGAGAGACAACGGTAAGACGCTCGCACTAGCTCCCAAATCACATAACGCATTGTCAATCAAGTGGGTCCCTATATGGCATGGAATAGAAAAGCTACCTGGGTCAGAATGTTTGGGTGGTGTCTTATTCTGAATTAGGGCAGTGCCTACTTCAGTCAAAGCTACCGTTTAATGGTCATTTATATGCCTCTTACGCGTTAATATTTCTTTCATAAATTTCATGTAAGAGGGTACCTGAGTTAGCAATTTGGCGAATGGAACGTTGACGTGAAGGCTCTTTAAAATATCAGCAAATTTTCCGAACTTGTGTTCAGCCTTTCTGTTCTGCAATCGCCTCGGGAAAGGGACCGTAATGGGAATTTCCAAGCCTTTATTTCTTTCTGCCAAAGTTTCAACACGATTATCAGCAATTTTACTCGATCGAGAATGCTTGTCATTTGATCGAGTAGTTTGTTCATCATTTTCACTCGATCGAATGCTATTACCCGTTCGATCGAAATCTCTCTTTTCTTCAGTACTTGATCGAACAATAGAACCATTCGATCGAGCATCTACCTTAGCAATTCCTCTCGATCGACCACCTGAAATGAGTCGATCGAGTACTTTTCTCGGGTTCAGCATATTTTTGTCCAAGGACGACTGTTTACGCTCAGAAACATTAATTTCCGGGTCTGATTTTTCATCTTCTGTCGACATTTTAGGTCCCTCATAGGAAAGACCACTCCTCAGATTAATTAAATTCACTATCTCGTGACGTTTCTTATCAGGTTGGGATGGTAAATGACCCGGCTGCCTTGAAGCTTGATTAGTGGCGAGTTGAGCTATTTGAGACTTAAGTGACTTAATTGATGCATCTTTTTATTGGTCACTCTTTTACAATTGAATAGTCAACGATTGAACCATCGACTTCAACTTGGTCATTTCACTTACACCACAAGAAGAAGCACCTTGTTGCAGCGGTGGAGAAGATGGAGGCTTTTGAAGGCCTTTTTGAGCTTTATGAGGTGGAACATATCGTTGTTGCTGCTGCGGTGGAGGTGTAGGATTTAATAGATTTTGACTTGTCCATCTCAAGTTAGGAAGGACTCCGGCTTGATTATTGTAATAGGAGCCCCCTTGCCTATATTGTTGAAAGGCAAGAACCTGCTCCTTCTTAGTTAGACAGTCAACAGCGGTGTGACCATCATTACTTCCACATCTCTCATATGAAACGGTTTCTTGTCCAGTCAACAAGTGAACCATCTGTTGATCTCCTGTATTCTGCAACTCCAACTTCTCAAACCTGGCATTCATGGCTTCCAGCTGAGCCACAACTGCACTATCAACAGAAGAAACTATTCTAATTCCTCCTCTTGGGTTCCCATATTCAGCACAATGGGTGGCCATCTCCTCTATAATTCCCCATCCTTTGTCATCAACGATATACTTTTGAAACCGACCATTTGATGCAGCATCCAAAATAGCACGGTGGTCGTCGTAGAACCCATTATAGAATTGGTTGCACAAATACCACGGCTCGAAACCATGATGAGGGACAGACCGCACTATTTTCTTGAACCGGTTCCACGCTTCATACACGTTTTCGTCCGGAGTTTGCTTGACACTCGTGATTTTTCCTCTCAGCTGATTAACTCTTTGTGGAGAAAAGTACCTTTTGTAGAAAGCGAGAGCCAAGTTCTCCCAATTTGTTATTCCAACTGCGGCTCTATCAAGATCAGTGAGCCAATCTTGGGCTCCATCTATAAGGGTGAAAGGAAATAGAACTTCCTTAATCTTGTCCTGCGTCACTCCCTTGGTAGCGGGAATGGTAGAACAGTAATCGGTGAAGACTTCCATGTGCTTTCGCGGATCCTCACCCGCTACCCCACAGTACATTTTTCTTTCGACCAAGTTGATGTAAGACGGCCGAATGTCAAATGTACTGCCATCCTCTGTTGCAATGTTAAAACCATTAGGGATAGAAACAGCTGTAGGCTCAGAGTGACTCGCGATATTAGGCATCTTCACAGAATTAGCGGTAGAAATAGATTGTCTTCTTCAAAAGACTGGTCTTCTACAAATAAGAAGTGTTCAAGATCGGGTTCAAAAGTACTCAAGACTTCCTTTTGATTCTTTCTCGGCAATCTTTGTCTATAGCGAAAGGTCCGCTTTGGTTCAGGATCAGCTGGCACTAATTCTGACCTGTTAGACCTGGGTATAAACAACACTGGAGAAAATAAATAAGAACTGTCTCAAGGAATTGAAAATTTCCTGAGACGAAGACAAACTAAAAATAAACAGATAAATAGGCTAATTGCCTCCCCGGCAACGACGCCAAAATTTGTTACCGTCGTTTTAGTACCAAAACTAATTACCTAAAACTACTAAGAGAAGTTAGCGAAAGTAGGGTCGATCTCCACAGGGAGGCTATTATATCTATCTTCTAATCTAAGTCTGTCTGGTAACAAATGGGGATTTTGAATTGATTTCTAACTACAAAAAAGATTAAAGCAAGAGAATAAGATAAAAGAGCAGTAAAAGTAAAGAGGATTAAAAATGTGATTAGATAAAGAGAAGTATGCTAGAAATTCAGTTCACCATGGCAGTTAAATAACTCGGTCATAAATAGTTCAGACAATCTAATGTGAGAAGGGTAAGGGAAAGGTCCTTTCGGTCCGCTATCCACCCTAAAATACAACTAACTTAACTTCCGTCCTCATTAGGGTAGTCTACTATTTATAACAGGTCTATTCATTCCAATCTTCCGATCTAGGATTGAATTTAACCAATTTAACGAGTTTAGAAGCGTGCACTCAACTAAACGATTACAGTTATATTGTTAATGAAACAGTTCTCACAATATAATCATCTAACCTATTCATAACATCGTCAACTTACTACCATGGCTCCCCTAATTCTAACATAGAGGGATTTAGCTACTCATGTTATTAATGAAATAAACAATAACAATAATAAATAAACTAGTAGAAGACATAATAGTTGAGTAACAAAGATGAATCATAAACTACTAACAATAATAATAAAACAGAAATTAAGGACCAAAGATTAAGAGCAACAAAGAAGAATTTAATTAGGAGCAAAGAGTGAAGAAAGATTACAAAGATAAGATCCGGAATTAAAGAGCAACGCAACATAGTAAAAAGGAAAGAAGCAGTCTGCTTAAGAGAATAATTAAGAGTAATAGTGTATGATAAAAGATGATTCTTAACCTAATGACGTCTTCCCTTATATAGGGAAGCGTTTCTTAACTAAAAGATTAGCTAAACACGGAATAAAATCCCGTGTAATTAAGCAAAGCCCTTGATCGAGGCATTTGAGACCTCTCGATCGAGCTATTCCTCAGCAGATCCTCTCGATCGAACAATCAGCACATTCGACCGAGAGCTTCCAATTCAGCCTACTTCGATCGAGTACAGCAGGGACTCGATCGAACTCTAAGAACCGTCAAAACCACTCGATCGAGTAAAAGGGCTCTCGATCGATTACTCAGCAACTGAAAACATCTTGATCTTCATTTGGTTAGCTTTTAAGGACTACCTCACACTTCCCGAGGTATGGCACTTCCGCTCTAAATCCTTCATCTCCATAAATGCATGCTAGGAGGAACGAATAACGCACGATTTCACCACTTTGAAGTCTATTCCTTCAAATGAGATAAAACAAAACCAAAGTAGCCTATTCGGGGCATTTTGCAATACAAAACTATGAAATCGACATGGAGATGCGTGCAATAAAAGGCTAAAAAGACTATATAAATTGCACGTATCACTCTCCCTTCAACAAAAACATAAACCATCATCTAAAATAACCCTACAACTTCAACAAATCACCAACTTTATTATCAATTTCACCTCCCAACATCAGCCCATCATCAATCCATCAACATTTGCATCAAAAATCTGAGTTTTTGCCCAAATTTGTCCCAAACCCTAAATCTTCGAGCCGTTTATTTCAAGCATCTCAAGTGGTTTAAATGGGTATTGGGGCACTCAAGGAGTGTCAATCGGTATTATACATCAATCCATAAGAAATTTAAGTTGAATCGGGAAGGTATAAGACAACGTTTCCAACTCTCTCATTTCTTGCTTTAGAAAATCCGAAATTATTCTAATTTTGTGTGAAATTTTGGATTGTAATTGTCAATTGTGGTGTATAATTGCTGGGTTAAACCAATTTTCTGAGTAAGGTCTAAGGGATTCATCAAACATCACTCACTTCTACCATCTTGAAGTAGTGCATAGAAGGTGTTTGTTGAATTGCCCCTAAGAGTGCTTATTCTTGCTAGGTACCATGGTATTCGGTAAAAGAAAGTCCGTTCAACAAGGAGAAGGAAGTGCACCAAAGCCGTTTGAGGGAGATAAAGGGTTAAATGCCGAATCGAAGAAGGTTTTCAAAAAGCTAGAAAAAGTCCATCCCATACTCGTAACCAAATTTCTCCACCGGGACACCCTCCAAAAACTAGGCATAGAGGAACTCACTTTTCAACTTTTGAGTAAGGTGGGATTGGAGAGTACATGGATGTATATGCGGATACTTATCGATCATATACCTTTGAGTTTCTTACCACAATCAACATTACGGGGGAGGGAGCTCATGAGAGGATAAACTTTAGGCTCATCAAAGTGTGGCACTCTATCAATTTTAATGAAGCCCGGGAGGTGATGGACATCACCAAACCTCCTAGCCTTGTTAACCAACCCCGAGGGAAGCTAAATGAAGTGTGGTTAGATATCACGGGGCAGCAAACCCAAGACCACAATGACAAACTCTCCGCCATCACCAACCCCGTAATCCGCATATTGACGAGGTTTATTGCTTGCTTGTTCTTCTCTATGGGAGAGCCAACCAAGGTGAGTGACACGTTTAGGGAATGTATATGGACAATGCTTTCCGAAGGTAAGGGGGTGCTAGATTGGGCACGACTTTTTGTGAATTCATGTATCAAGCATCGGAAGGGAAGAGGAGGTCCAATAAATAGTGGAGGCTTGATCACATTCTTTGTGGCTGAGTATGTGGGAGAATTCCCGAAAAATCAAATCCCCGTTTGTGGAAATGCTTTCTACAATGAACAAGGATTGGTGGAAACCCACATGATCCAACTCATCGATGCAATTGAATTCTCATGCTCTTGGCTACGAATGGGGAAGACTCCATACATGATCCTCCCCCGCAATGCTCCAATTCCTAGTGGCCCCCGAGCCGCACATTTCTATTGCTCGGCCGATGAGGAAGAACAACAAGGGCCAAGGGTAAGAAGAAGAAGAGTGGCCACCCTGCCGGTTTTCAATGTGGAAAGTGAGGAAGAAAGAGAGATTGAGAGAATAGAGAGAGGCATGTCCATACAAGACACACTTATGTATGATGCGGGCACAAGTTTAAGCACCCCTATTGCCTCTTGGCAACAACAAATGTTTGATTATTTCAATGGAACCCGGGGGACTTTGGAAGCAATTACTGGACGGGTTGAGAGCTCTTATACATGGCAACAACAACAACAAGGGCCAAGATTGGAGAGCTTGGACCAATGGAGGGTGTCTAGCATTAAGCATCAAAAGTTGAGTGCGGAGGCCGAGGCGCCACAAACAATTATGCTAAGGGAGATAGCACAAAGGCGAGAGGACTCCATTGCTTGGAAAAGACAACAAAAAGAGTTTGCAGAGGGAAAGTGGCCGAGCAATTTGGGGTCCAAAATGTGCGCCATACCCAATACATTGAAGATTCCTATGAAGATGCACAAGCTCAAGAAGACTCTCTTGGCATCATCTGTGGCCTTTTCGGCATGACACTCAACAACAACAACCTCGAGTACCAACCCAAAATCTATCAACAAGTGGATGAAACATATGATAGAGCAAGGAGAGTAAGGGAGAACCGAGAAAGAAGGAGAACAAGCAAAGGGACCTATGAGCATGGTGGTGGCTCGAGTTCCCATAATAAATGAAGATGGAGTTTAGACCTCCTCCACATTGAGGACATTGTGGAAAACAAGTATGGAGGAGGGAATATCTTTGTAATATATGTATATAGTTCATTTTATGCAACCCAAAAAAAAATGAAAATCCCGGCTAGGTGAAAACCCACAAGGGTGGGCGCCTAGGCAAAAATGGGAAGATGGTCGAGGATCGGATGAAAACCCAAAAGAGCATTCCGGGAAAACTAAAAAATAGAGAAGCGAGCCACCATGAGAGGAAAGGAAAAGCTAAGGTGAAAACCCGAAAGGGCACCTTAGGCAAAATGAGGGATTTTCAACAAAAAAAAATCGAAAAATAGAAAAAAAAATACACCACCAAAAAGATGGAGGGATAAGAAGGGAGCAATAAGGAGGATCTTGGAAGGATGTTAGCTTTAGGACTTAATTTGTTTTTGTGTCATAAAATTTGCTTCAAATTGGTGGATTTTTTATTTGGCTACTTGAGTTGTTGATGCTTGACGGAGTTTAGCCAACCCAGTAGCACAATCTTCATGGCATGGAGTGACAAGGGGGTGTTATAACGAGGCGATGTGATGATAGTAGGGGTTATGTAGGCCAATTTTCTATCACCTTGGGATAAGGTGAGAGTGGCCATCTCTTGAATGGAGTCATAAGGAGGGCGGTTGCATGGATTGAGTCGGAGTCAGAGTTGTTTTGTGTCTTGTATTGACGGATGACATAAGATGGGGGAGTGAGAGAAGAGTGTGTGAAAACCTTGAGTGTAGATTTTCCCTTTTTATTGGTGGTTGTCAAATGAGGGATGATATAAGAAGGGAGTTGCAACGGAAGAGTGATCGGATTATCCCATGCTCACTTTGCGAACTCGGTTGATGCTTTACATAGTCTTGAATTTTACTCGGGACGAGTAACAGTTCAAGTGTGGGGGGAATTTGATAGAGTCGCTTGTGTTGTGTCAATTTAGGATGTTTAATAAGTTCTAAAGCCGATTTTGTGTGCTAATCTTTAACATATGCCGGCAAATTCCATTTGATTGTAAGTCTGATATCTTGAACTCTACTTTGGTTTGCTCATCTCAAAAGGTAACTTCAAGCTTTCTTATCAATGAGTTAAGATGGAGAATTTGTTTTGCACTAGCCGAGACATGAAGTTCATAAACCGAAGTATGATCAAGTGAAGACGGGGAAAAAAGGATCAAGGTGAAAGTGAAAATTTAAAGAAGTACTACGGAGACGGGCGCAGCCTGCGCCACAAAGTGCAGCCTACACACTTTGCCCAACCTACGCCCAAGTTCAGAGCCTGCGCAAATTTTAAAGATACACGGGCCTAATTTTCCACAATTGGGCTTTGTGAGACGTTTAACCTAGATTCGTGTGCAGCACTATAAATACCTCAAGCTTTTGAAGAATAATTTATCTTATGCTTTGTTATTAATCTTGTAGTAATGAAAACTCAATCTTTACATTTTCATTGTAATATTTCCACAAAACTTGGGTTGTAAGATGACTATGGTTGACTAAGTTCTTATTTATTAGTGTAATTTCTTTCAAAGCTTACAACTTTGGTATTGTAAGACTCCTTAATCTCTTCTAAGTTATCAATTACTCTTTCCTTGTGTTTATTTCTCATATGTTAAGTTAATGAATGTGTGGTTTGATCATCCTTGCATCTTGTTTACTTAATTAGTGCAAATTCTAGAGACATGGTTCATCTATCTAGGATTGTTGAAGCAAACTTATTGTGTGTTAAACACTGAAGATGGGATTAGAAAGATAAAGCTCCTCATTCTCTCTAGGATTCCTAGGGTTTTAGCTTGCAAAAATAGCAAGGAAAATCGTCAAAAAAATCCCAATTAAAAAGCAAAGTACGATCTAAAGCTAAACAACGTATTTCCTTCACCAATTGTTCAGACCTTCGCCTGGATATGGATCAACCGTCTTCATTAAAAGGAAGTCTTGCAATTCCACAATTGGCTGATGCACAAAAACCAAGAGAGGTTAGCGAGATTATGGGGATCCCAATGCTGAATCTTGATACCATTGTTGATTAAAAAGAAGGATCTCAGCATGATTCTGCTTAGGATGCTAATGAATTGATTGAAGTCAATGGTAAGAAAACAAAGTTTCCTCAGAATGTTTTAAATTCATCGGGTCCTCTTTTAAAATTTACTAATAAAGATGTTGAGGATGAGTTGAAATTCTGGGATACTGCGGTTGTGTGTTATGTTCTAGGAAGTAATCCACCATAGGAATTGCTTGAGGGGTTCGTTAAGAAGTTATGGGGTGTGTATAAGATAGATAAAATTTCTTTTCTTCTTAATGGTGTCTTTCTTGTTCGATTCCCTACAAAGGGATGTCAAAACCTAGTGTTTCAATAAGGCTTCCCTATGTTTGATAATAAACCTCTGATTGTCAAACCATGGTCTGAGGCTTGTAGTTTGCGCAAGGAAAAAGTTCAATTCGTGCCCATTTAGTTGCGTCTGTATGACATGCCTCTTAAATTATGGGGTAAGACAAGCCTTGAAAAATATGCAGGATTACTGGGTAAATTCATCAAGAGAGATGGTACCACTTATAAGACGGGTTTAGTACGATATAAAAGTGTCGTTTTGGATTGCTATTGGTGAAATAAGTAGTGTTAATTCCCATGTTATGATATTGATTGTATTAATGGGATATACTTAGTTGATATTTTCCATTAATGAATTGGAGGAATGGTTTTGGACGGAGTTTGTGACATGATCATATGTTGACTATAACAATTTGGGCCGAAACAACAATCAACAATTAATTAAGTTAAGGGCAATATCCAAGTGGACTAGCAACAAGGAAAACAAAGAACCCACACATGGAGACAAGCTCACATGGGTTGTCCGATAATAGCCCAACAAGCAGAAATGAAGACCACAGCAAGAAAAATAAAACACGGAGTACCTTTTTGTGACAGATATACACGCGGGTCGCGGGGAATGGCGCAGGTCGCGCGTGCTTCAGTCAGCTCGCGGACGAGTTTCATGCTTTATTTCGTTCTTTCCTAAACTTGATTACTTTATTATTATTATTATTATTATTATTATTATTATTATTATTATTATTATTATTATTATTATTATTATTATTATCATTATTATTATTATTATTATTATTATTATTATTATTTTTATTTTTATTTTTATAGAAGGATGCGCGCAGCTTTCATAAATAGAATAAAAGTTTACATGATATTGATGGGGAGCCGAGAGACAATCTGGGCTGCCACACCCTTAGCAACAGCAAAGCTAAGTCTAGTAAAAATATAAGCAGCCACTCGAGCCCCTGCATCCTGAGTACCGAGAATTTCTGAATTCGCTTGTGCAAGGCAACCGCATCCGAACCCAGCTCCCCAAGGGAAGAGAAAGAGAAGGGAAGGAAACCATAACCAGCTGCCGTGCATAAATCCCCATACTTAGCACACTTACGCTGAGCAGCATCAGCGACAACCCGGTCGGGCACAAAATCCATCATCCCAGTCTGAGTCAAAGGAGAAGACCATGACAAATCGACGCACACATCGCGCCCTCTGTCCCAGGAATAAAGCAGCAAATCCGCAGAACGAAGAGAGCCTCTATGTCCGTCAACCAAACCAATATCAACCTCCTTACCCGTAGAAATACCAGACCTATAGCAGATGTCGAATAAGGTGTCACGAACGAGGTTGTGTTGATGCTTAACACCCACATTACCAGTACAAAAATCAGCGTGGTCCCCGTAAACATCATCAGCAAAAACCCGAGAGCAAGCAGGACAAGGCCTAGATACCGTGAATAACGGACTACCCAGTCGATACCCAAGCACACTACGGTAAGTCCTCCTGTTCATAGTCTGACCCAACCCTGAGATAGGAACCGCACGCAACCAATTAGAGGAGTGGGCACCCTGCTGACACTTCCACAAAGCAAGCTGACGCGGTGTCAAAGAGAAAACAGACTCTGAAGCAGCAGCAACCGTCGCGAAATATATGTCTGCCAAATTTTTCATAAGTTTGGGGGCAGCAATTTCACTAGGGTTACGTAAGATAGCAGAACCTGTAGTCTCAGAAAACACCCGTACGGCATCGTCGAAAGTAGGACCAGCATCGCAATACCAGAGGGTCGTAGGAGCTTAGCCTACAAATCAGCAGACTGCAAACGGGACGCAAGAAAAACATAGTGTAAAACATCTCCTGCCGCATAAACACCAAGACCACCAAGATGAAAAGGGAATGTAGCAAGGAGCCCCTGCCAATCCCCAAAACCAGGGCTAGACGCGGTGACAATACGTTCCAAGCTGGAACGAGGAGCAGCATCGAAAGGAAGATGGACCAAACCAAATTCACAGGGGGAGCAAGTACGAAGAGAGAAATAGAGCTTAGAAATACCAGTACAAGCTCTAAGCAGAAGCAACTCACATTGTAGGTCCTCAAGTCTCGCGACCAAGTCCATAAGCTCAATGGTTTTAGTCACTCTCTTCGCCACAATCTCACTGCCAAAACTAGGACAAGTACAGACTGGTCCACCCAAAACAGAGACACCACGCAAGGGCCGAGCAATAGAAGGGGGGAATACCCCGGGAAGCCGACTCTGAGGATCCTCAACAGGCCAAAAGACCTCAATCTTGGAGACATTAAAATGCAGTCCAAAACGAGGGCCATCCGCCATAATCAAATCCAAAACCCTCCCCACCTCCAATGTGTCCCCAACAATGGTGCCATCATCCAAGTACCACGCCTTCATAGTAAGGTCAAAAGAGTCCCGGATTTTGCACACCAAGGGATGCAAAACCAAAGCAAAAAGCAAAGGGCCCAAAGGATCACCCTGCTAAAATGTCAGTTGGCAGGCTCGAACCCACACCAATAGAAACAACGCCTGCTACTTCACCACCGCGCCAACTATCTTAAGTTATTATTATTATTATTATTATTATTATTAGTTATTTTTATTAGGTTAAGTATCAAGTTCATATTATTCTATTCTATTATTCATTCAATAGTTGTAATTTGGGGAAAAAACTCTCTTGAACTCTAATTACTTTTGCTTAGAAATTATGAAGAACTAATCATCCCTTTCTTGGATCGACGAACTGAAGCTATCTTCAGATTAATTGTGAGATTGTTCTTTCTTTCTTTATTTCTCAAGTATTGTTTATGTCTCTTGCTCTTATTTTATGATTATTGTTTCTCTTGCTAATCTGATCAATTAGTAATTGCTTTCATTAATCTATTACCGGTTTAGATATTAAATTCGTAATTGTTCAATTAATCTAGACTAAAGTAGCAAACTTTACCCTAATAATTTGTATGCGTTTCATCGTTATTAGACGAAGTAGAGACTAGAAATATAATTCGAATCATTAACCGCGTGTGTTAAAGATCGTTATCTTTATTGCGTCCTTGGATTGTTAATGTTGTTGTTGGATTAAATCTAGACGCGTGGATTAGATTTTTCAATAATTAGGGTCTTCTAATATCGCGTTTCGAGTTAGTTGACTAAACTTAAGAGGGAGAAGGAAACCTGTATTTCCACAATAAAGTAATTGAATTAAAGACAATCGAAGACCAATTAGTTTGTTGATAGTGGATGTTTGGTTATCCAAGACCTTTAATCATCTGAATTAATCTTCTTTATTACTTTTTCTTATTAGTCATTAGCTTATTTAATTAACAAAACCCCCCTATTATTGTTACTTGTACTCTTTACTTTTTACACATTAATTACACCGCCTTCCTTGTGGATTCGACACGCGACTTACCTCTACTATATAGTTTTAGGTAATAGGACTTTATTACTTATTTTTGGGAGTATACGACTTCGGCTCACCAAATTTTGGCGCCTTTGCCGGGGAAGGCAATAGTTTAATTTTTTGTGTATTAGTGCAGAGTCTTTATTGTTTTTTTTTGTTATTTTATGCATAGTACTCGTTCTTCTAACCTGAACATCGAGCCTTTCGACCAAGAGATTGCGCATACTCTTTTCGGGTTACGAAGGAACAAACGAGGTGAAATAGTGGCTATTCTTGAAGGCAGTGAGTTCGACGATCTGCATTCCGATTCTGACAATTCTGAAATTTCTGAAGAATCCAAAAAGTCTTTGAATATGGCTAGAGAGACCCGTACATTAAAGGAGCTCACAGCTCCAAATCTTGTTGTTCAGCCATTATTCATCACTTTTCTAGCATTGGATGATGGAGTTACTTTTGAACTGGAATCTGGTTTGATACATCAATTACTAAGTTTCAGTGGGACGAGTATTGAGGATCCAAATAAGCATCTTTCGGACTTTCATATTGTGTGCACCGGTATGAAGCCAGTTGATGTCACAGATGAGCAATTTAAATTAAGAGGCTTTCCTTTCTCCTTGAAAAGCAAAGCGAGAGACTGGTTATTAAATTATCTACCACCGGCGAGTATCACTAATTGGATATGTATGAAGAAAGCATTCTTGGAGAAGTATTTTCCTCCTTGTCGATCAACTCAACTGAAAAGAGTCATCAGTAATATTAAGCAGCAAGACGGAGAAACTTTGGTACGAGTACCTTAAAAAGTTTAAGCAGTTATGGGCCAGCTGCCCCTACCATGGTTACTCCGAACAGGATCTCATCATGTAATTTTGTGGTGTACTGAACCAAGATGACCGCCGTATGATTCATTCTGCTTGTGAAGGAAATATAGCCAATAAGAATCTAGATGAAACTTGGGAGGTTATCACAGAGCTAGCCGAGACCTCTAAACAGTTTGAGAGAAGACCTTCACGGAGAGGAGTGAATTCTATGGGTGTTAATCCTGGCTTGGAGGAAAAGGTTGATAATATTGCTTCCACACTCCGTGATATGTTACCTGGCAGACAAATGGCTGTTATTTGTAGTATATGCTCTACTGAGGGTCATCCTAGCAATTTGTGCCCTCAAATGCAAGAGGGTGGTTTTCAGATGGTAAATGGTGTATGGGAGAGTAGTCCAAACACAAAATGGGATCCATACTCTAATACTTATAATGAAGGATGGAAAGCTCATCCTAACTTCCGTTGGGGAAATTCTCAAGTTAGCCCATCATCTGGCCCTCCTAGAGGTCAGTTTATTCTGCGATCACAAGAGCAACTCTACGTACCTCATGAAAGACAATAACCCCAAATTAGACCTCTCTAATTAGGTTATCAAAATCTTTATTTTATAAATTATTGGATCTATATAATATGCATGTAATATTTAAGCTATTTTAAATTTAAGAAGAGAAAAAACAATTTTTCCTTACATTGAGTAATGGTAGTATTTGGGCACAATGAGATCTCCTATCTTGTTGTTCTTGAGCTATTCATATTGGCAAGATCATCCAAAAACTCAAATCTACAAAGTAGAAGATCTCCTTTCTAATGGCACCCAAGAACTTACCCAAAACCTTACAAATATTAACTAGATATTATGAAAGACTACCCTTGAAAATAATACTAACACTTAGTAAAAATATTAGATTTATAATACTAACTCTTAGTATGTGATTTCTAATATTTTAGGTTTTTAGAGAGATGAACACTTATATTTCTCTCCACATGCAAAAGATGAGTGGAAAAAAAATGAAAAACACAATTGTATGTATGTATATGTTGGACGGTTGGGAGTAGGAAGAGTGGAGTGTTTGTTTTCTTATTTTATTCCACCCAATACACATTGGTATGGGTAAGAACAAAAGCACAATGGGAAGTGCACCCAATAAAAATGGCATGTGCATAATCATTGTGTTTTATGCACTCTTATCCATAATGCATACGGTCCAATGTGACCGAGTCGGGTCCATTACAGTTATTATATTTGTTTCACACATACGTGTAATGATTATTTCAAACATCGTTTTATGTTTAAATAATTCCCGACTAATTTTAACTAAAACACTCCGTAAATATACATGTACAGCTACACATATATTTTACGTACCAATACTAATCACAATAGTCAATTAGTACTAATTTAACAATTAACTGCTTAATCATTAATTCCCGTCTCAAATAATTTATTATTCAATTATCGCATAATTAAATAATAATTTCCGCGCCTCGAGTTTACAACTCGATATCTTCTCTAAATTAATTAATCGACTAACTCTTAGTCAATTTATCAAGGGACTAATTAAACTGTATCTCATACAATTATTTAGCTTTCGTGTTGGAACTCGTTCCTTTAGGTGTGACTGAAAGGGATCAACTGAACACTGTTGTCTCACAACAGTAACGTCAAACCCTAGTTGGCCAACCGTTACTGATATATGTTGATCAACTGACTAGTATTGCCATTGAATATCCCATGCATATTCCTTAATGAGATTTAATAATATTATCACGCACTATTGTGGAGGACAAAAACTCCAAGACCTTAGGCACCACCACAAGCTACACCAAGTTCATCAATGTCTACTGAGGACATGATTTAGGCTTGTACCATTAGTGTCACTCAAGATAGCGCATAAAATAAACAAAATTTCAAGAATCTTGAGAATCAGGTTAGTCAATTAGCTACCGCGGTGAATCGTTTGGAAGCTAAACAATCGGGTGCTTTACCGTCTCAAACAGTCCCAAATCCTAGGGAGAATGTGAATGTCGTATCATTGAGAAATGGTAGGAAATTGGTGGAGATTGAAAAGCCAAAAGCTAAGCCTAAGGTGGTGACCATTCAAGAAGAAGAGGAGCTAGTGGTTGAAGAGGAAAAGCTACTTAATGATGGAGGGGAAGAGGACGCATCTAATTCAAAGGAGGTGACACCATCTATGCCTTCATATGAGCCACTCCCACCTTTTCCCGCGGCTTTGAAAGATACCAAGAAGAAGGAGCATGACAATGATGATATTTATGAATCATTTCTTAAATGCGAGGTAAATATTCTTTTACTTGAGTTGCTTAAGAGTATTCCTAGGTACACAAAGTTTTTAAAAGAACTTTGTATGATTAAAAGAAATCGAAAGGAATGGAGTTTGAAAAAGTCAAAGGGTAAAGCTAGTGAATTTGTGTCGGGGTTGTTTAAGAGTAAGACCCCTCCTAAGTGTAGTGATCCGGGTGTCTTTACTATACCTTGTACTATAGGTGATACACGGTTTGAAAGAGCCATGTTAGATCTAGAGGCGTCAATAAATGTTCTCCTCTACCATGTTTATGAGTCTCTTAAGCTTGGTCCTTTAAAGAGTACTAGGGTGGTAGTCCAACTTGCTAATCGGTCTAGTGTTCACCCTAGGGGAGTAGTAGAGAATGTAATAGTTAAGGTAGATTAGTTGGTTTTTCCAACTGATTTCTATGTTTTGTATATGGCACAGGAGGTCGATGGAGTCCCAATTTTATTGGGTTGACCATTCTTAAAGACCGCGGGAACCCGAATTAAAGTTCCAAATGGTTCCTTGACTATGGAGTTTAATAGGAGGGTGGTTAAATTTGAAATTAATCCACCTAATTTGACTAACTCTGCGGTTTATTCTCTTTGTGCTATTGCTACTAACCATTCTATAAGAAGCTGGAAACCACCACTTCCGAGCAAAACTTGTGAAATTTTGCAGGACTCTCTGCCTAAAGTGAAAAGGTGTATCCTTCTCTAGGAGAATCTTAAAGATGTTGAACTAATTCGTCGAAAGGGCTCAGGTCAAGCAACACAGTGATATATATCAAATCAAGTAGTGCACACCCCGTTCCATTGGTAAGGTAACTTTCTAGACTCTTACTTAAGCCGGGTGGTTTACCACTCCACGAGATGTCGAGCCAACGACGTTAAACAACAGCGCTTCTGGGAGGCAACCCATAGATTTGTGTGTGCAATTTTTGCGCAAAAAGAAAAGAGTGACAAAAAAACGAAAAAAAAAAAAAACAAACGGATCTGTCTTGATTTCTGGTGTTTGCGACATAAGAAGGGAGACATAGAAGGTTGGTTGGGTAGGATAGAGGCTAAGGTGTGGAGAAACTGCGGTGCATTGTTGTGGCACCTTGCTAATGCGGTTGGATGGTTTGTTGTTTTGGCGTAGAGAGGATTATGATTAACCATGTAAGCTCGGAGTTGTGGAAGTATTTTATTTATGTGCAATCTGTTGCTAGAACTTATGTTATTAGAGCTACTTGGTCATTTGTTAGGATGGAGTAATAAGGGGCGTTAGTGTTACTCTTATCTTTTGTTGGCCTTGTGTGATTGTGTTTTATGCAATATGCTAATGGCCAAGTGTGGGGACGAGGTATGGTGTGTTGATTGATCTATTCCACGCGGTGTTGAGGATTGACATGTCTATTGACAATGGTATTGATGGCACTCATATGTTTAAGGTTGTTAAAAAATTGAAGCTTCTCAAGCCTGAGCTTAAAAAACTTAATCAAGCTCAGTTTTCTGACATAGAAAACAGGGCTGATATAGCCTATCTAAAGCTTATTCAGATTCAGGAGCAGCTTGTTGCTAAACCAGGAGATCCAGACTTATTACATCGAGCATACTACTCATCAGAATCTCTTATTCTCCAAGTCGCAAAAATGGAATTTCTGAAACAGAAAGCTAAGGCTCACTGGATCAAGGAGGGTGATGCAAATACTGCTTACTTTCATGGGGTCCTTAAAGCTCGAAGGAATAAGAATTACATCTGCCAAATTATAGATCATAAGGATAGAACTCATGATAGCCAAGAAGGGATTCAGCAGGCCTTTTTGGACTATTATACAATGTTCTTTGGGATCTAAAGCCACAACCACTAAGGTGAGTAGCGGATTGTGAGGGAAGGGGCGTGTGTAGTGAGTTTCATAAGCGATTTTGCTTTGAGTCCAGTTACTAAAGAAGAGGTCAAAGAGGTTCTATTTCATATTCCAAATGACAAGGCACCTGGGCCAGATGGGTATTCTAGCAAATTTTTCAAGGATAGTTGGGACACTGTGGGTGTTGAAGTCACAAAAGTCTGTCTTTGGATTTCTTTGATTCAGCCTTATTCTCAAAAACAGATAAATTCAACCATGCTCACATTAATTCCTAAGGTTGATAGGCCTACTAGTGTGCTCCAATATAGACCAATTGCCTGTTGCAATGTTATATATAAATGTATATCCAAAGTACTTTGCAACAGGCTTGCCAGTATCCTTCCTGATCTGATTGCTACGAACCAAGGAGGATTTATTCAGGGGAGGAGCATCATGGAAAACATTCTTATATGCCAAGATATTATCAGACTATATGAGAGGAAGGTCTGTCTCTCCTAGATGCTTGTTTAAAATGGACTTACAGAAAGCTTATGATACAATTGAGTGGGCCTTTTTAGAACAAATGCTAAATGCTCTGCAGTTTCCTAAGCAAGTCACAGGGTGGATTATGCAATGTGTCACAACTACTAGCTACTCAATCAATCTTAATGGCAATGTATTTGGATATTTCAAAGGGCAAAGAGGTCTAAGGCAGGGGGACCCTCTCTCCCCCCTATTGTTCACTATATGCATGGAATACTTATCTAGACTCCTTAATCATACCACTGCCCAGGATTTTCATTTCCATCCATTATGTAAGCCTATGAAGTTGACACATCTTATGTTTGCAGACGATCTTCTCTTATTTTGCAAAGGAGACAATCGATCCATCATGACTATACTCAGAACCTTTTCTACATTCTCCAAATCTTCAGGTTTAAAACTGAGTAGGGGCAAGTCTAATGCTTATTTCAATGGGGTCCCTGAGAATTTGAAGCAAGATATCATTCAGGTTTCAGGTATGGTTGAAGGCTCTATTCCATTCAAATACCTAGGGGTTCCTATCAAAACCTCCAGATTGAGGGCCAAAGACTGTCAGCCACTCATTGATAAGGTTGTACACAGGATCGAGTTTTGGGTGCCAGGAAATTATCCTATGCGGGAAGGCTTACCCTTATTCGAGCCGTGCTAAAGACCCTACATAATTACTTGGGCTAGCATTTTCATATTACCTCTCAAGGTTATTCAAAGAATAGAGGCCATTTGTAGGAATTTTCTTTGGGATGGGGGAGTAGATTATGTGAGATCCCCCCTTGTCTCCTGGGATAAAACTTGTAGGCCTAAGAAGGAGGGTGGTTTGGGGTTAAAAAATGACAAGATCCGGAACCAAGCTGCGCAGTTGGGAAGGCTGTCCAGTGGTTGGCTTCCAAGCCTGACCACCTGTGGGTCAAATGGGTAAATCAAATCTACCTCAAGGGGAGAGACTGGTTGGAGTATTCTCCCACAAATAACTCCAGCTGGTCTTGGAGAAAAGTTTGCAAGATAAAGGAGCTTCTCCAATCACAGTTCATACAACAAGTTTGGAGAGAGGAGAAAGGTCATGAGTACACCATAGCTCGAGGATATGAGTTCCTCAGATCTAAAGGGGAGCCTGTCTCTTGGGCTAAGCTTGTTTGGCACAAATACACTATTCCTAAACATGGTTTCATCGGATGGATTTACCAGCTGGGCAGACTGAACACAAATGATAAACTTTACAGATTAGGGATAAGTGAAGAGAATAATCATTACCTTTGTGGTCGTGTGGGCGAAACAATTGAGCACCTATTCTTCGATTGCGACTACAAATGGATCGATCTCTAGTCTAGGCTCCCATTTGCAGATCGCCATCCCTCCTTGTAATCTCAACACTTGGAGATTGAATCGACCGGGACGGACACGAGGAAAAGCCTGATCAACGCTATTATTAACGCTACTATCTATTGGATTTGGCGACAAAGGAACCTGAGTAAGCATGAACTTACCGTTTGTAGGCCTGAGAGAGTAGCAGTAAACCTAATGGATGAAGTTTTCCATCGTGTGATGAACATGGAAGGAAACTTCATTGACGCCCAGACCGCGCTTTGGTTGAGAGGCTCCAAATGAGGAAGAAGATGATTATTAGGGATTTGTTGTCCTTTTGATCCTATTTGGTTTTGTTGTAATATCAGTTTGGTTGTTTTAGATGAGAATGTCGTTTTGGTCTGAACTGGTTGGTGGGCGAGTGTAATTTGGGCCAAGTCGGTCTAATTATTCTCGTTGTATGGTTACGATTTTTTCTATAATATACTCACATTTTATCGAAAAAAAGACATGTCTATTGAGTCGTCTGACTAAGGTTTGTTCTCTTTTTCCCTTTATTGTGTCCTTGCAACATTGAGGACAATGTTTCATTCAAGTGTGGGGAGGGAGCATCGTTCCGATTTGTAGTCATTTGTAGTTGTGTGGTGGGTTTATTTCAGTTATTTATTTCAACAAAAAAGAATTGAAAAGGAAAAAAAAGGAAAGAAAAGAATCCCAACTAGATGAAAACCCGGAAGGGCGCCTAGGCAAGATTGGGATGTGGCCGAGGACGGAGTGAAAACCTGAAAGGGCGCTCCGGGTAAGATGAAGAATCGAGTTGCGTGCCACTGAGAATAGAGTGAGCTTGAAAAAAATGAAAGCTAGAGTGAAAACCCTCAAGGGCGGGCGCTCTAGGCAAAATGAGAGATTTAGGTAAAGAAAAAATCTTCCGATGCTTTTTCATCTCCCTTTACTATGTTGGATACCGTCTAGTAAGAGTTTCATTGTAAGTCTTGTAAGCTTCCTTATACTTTTGTGGATCGCTGTTGGTTTGAGCTTTTATTGAGTCCTTTGAGTTTACTCGAGGACGAGTAAAGATCTAAGTGTGGAGAAGTTGATAAGACAGGTTTAGTACGATATGAAAGTGTCGTTTTGGATGCTATTGGTGAAATAAGTGGTGTTAATTCCCATTTTATGATATTGATTGTATTAATGGGATACTTAGTTGATATTATCCATTAATGAATTGGAGGAATGGTCTTGGATGGAGTTTGTGACATAATCATATGTTGACTATAACAATTTGGGCCGAAACAACAATCAAATATTAATAAGTTAAGGGAAATATCCAAGTAGACTAGCAACAAGGAAAACAAAGAACCCACATATGGAGACAAGCTCACATGGGTTGTCCGATATTAGCCCAACAGCAGAAATGAAGTCTGCAGCAAGAAAAATAAAACACGGAGCAGTTTTTTGTGACAGATATACACGCGGGTCGCGGGAAATGGCGCGGGTCGCGTGTGCTTCAAGCAGCTCGAGGACGAGTTTCATGCTTTATTTCGTCCTTTCCTAAACTTGATTACTTTATTATTATTATTATTATTATTATTATTATTATTATTATTATTATTATTATTATTATTATTATTATTATTATTATTATTATTATTACTATTAGTATTATTATTATTATTATTATTATTATTATTATTATTATTATTAGATTATTGTTATTAGTTATTTTTATTAGGTTAAGTATCAACTTCATATTATTCTATTCTATTATTCATTCAATAGTTGTAATTTGAGCAAAAACTCTCTTGAACCCAATTACTTTTGCTAAGAAATTATGAGGAACTAATCCTCCCTTTCTTAGATCGATGAACTGAAGCTATCTTCAGATTAATTGTGAGATTGTTCTTTCTTTCTTTATTTCTCAAGTATTGTTTATGTCTCTTGGTCTTATTTTATGATTATTGTTTCTCTTACTAATCTGATCAATTAGTAATTGATTTCATTAATCTATTGCAGGTTTAGATATTGAATCCGTAATTGTTCAATTAATCTAGACTAAAGTAGCAAACTTTACTCTAATAATTTGTATGCGTTTCATCGTTATTAGGACAAAGTAGAGACTAGACATGTAATTCGAATCGTTAACCGCGTGTCTTAAAGATCGTTATTTTTGTTGCTTCCTTGGATTGTTAATGTTGTTGTTGAATTAAATCTAAATGCGTGGATTAGATTGTTCAATAATTAGGGTCTTCTAATATCGCGTTTCGAGTTAGTTGACTAAACTTAAGAGGGAGAAGGAAACTTGTATTTCAACAATAAAGTAATTGAATTAAAGACAATCGAAGATCAATTAGTTTGTTGATAGTGGATGTTTGTTGACCCAAGACCTTTAATCATCTGAATTAATCATCTTTATTACTTTGTCTTATTAGTCATTAGCTTATTCAATCAACAAAACCCCTTATTATTGTTACTTGTACTCTTTACTTTTTACACATTAATTACATCGCCTTCCTTGTGGATTGGACACCCGACTTACCTCTACTATATAATTTAAGGTAATAAGACTTTATTACTTATTTTTAGTAGCATACGACTTCGGCTCACCAGCCACTGAGGACAAAACTAGATTGGGGGTATGCCAGGCTTTTGGTAGAAGTTGAGATTGGACAAGCCTTTCCTGAGAGACTCTTGTTTCAGGATGAGAAAGGACATGATGTTAGTATTTTGGTGGAATACGAGTGGAAACTTACGGTGTCTGATACTTGTAAGGGAATAGGACATAGAACTGATATGCGCAAGAAGAAACAATTCCTTGTACCTGTGCCAAAGCCTGTATTCAAACCACCACAACAAATTTGGAGAGCTGTTAAGAAGCCTATTGTGAGGGTGAGGTCTTCACCTAAGGTAATCTCTCCTGAGTTGCCTTTTGGAGGGCCAACATTTCAGGACTCAACCTTGATCACTCCAGTTCATGTCATCCAGCAAGTAATAAGGCAAGAACATATAACTGATGTGAATGTCTCTCCTGCTAAGTCATATATATGTGGGTGCTCTTAATTACTACTAGCCCAGTGGGTAAGGGGTCAAAAAATGGGAGACAAGAGGAACCACCTGGATCAGTATCTAATGGATAGTTTAGGCAACTGGAATGTTAGAGGAATAAACGGAGCCAATAAACAGGTAGATGTCAAGAAATTTCTTTTTCAAAATTATATTGGGCTTTATGGCTTAGTAGAAACAAAAATTAACTATCAAGATTTTGATAATGTGTTAGGTAATTTGGGTGGACATTGGAAGGGGATTAATAATAATGAATATCATCATGGAGGTAGAGTTTGGGTAATCTGAGATCCATAGCTTTTTGTGGTTTCATCACTTCATAAGAATGCTCAGGTGATAACAGTTCAGGTCACTGAAATTGCTTCAGAAGATGCCTTCTTATACTCTGTTGTCTATGGCACCAATGATGATGGGGAGAGATTGGATTTATGGACACATATGAGAGAAATTAAGGATAAATATCAAGGGCCTTGGAAGTGTGTGGTGACTTCAATAGTGTCCTTAACTTCAATGAAAGAATTTGTAGGGAAGTAGTATGGACTGATATTGCAGACTTTAGAGAATGTGTAGATTATTGTGGGTTTGTTCATATCAAGGGGTAGAATGCTTTCTATACTTGGAAAAACAAACAAATATGTAACACCCCAACTATCTGAAAGGATTAAATAACCTTCTAATTAAACTCATTTAATTGATGATCTAAATTACTCATTGATTTAGTCATTAGATCTAGTGCATGCATAACAAAATTAACAAGGTTAGGAGAAAATGATTTTCATACAATGGTGAAACGGATTTAAGGGCACTAGATTTGGACTCCTTCCAAATCTAGATCTTAAGCTAAATAAGATATTAGGATGATCCTCCAATATGATCCCAAAGTAGAGATCCTCCTCTTGATTGCACCAAGACTATCTCTCAATACTAATATTATTACTAACTAGATAACAATATTAGTTACCTTAAATAAATCTAATATTGATACTATTACTACCTTAGTAATCTTATTTTAGATATTAGATTTTTGAACAATTTTATGTACAAAAACTATTTTAGAGGGTTAGAGAGATATCCATCAAAAAGGAATGATAAGAATTAATTGAATGGGAAAAATAAGAACAATTTTCTTATTGTCCATGAGAGGGGGTGCCGGTTTGGTGGAGTGGCCAAAAGGAGCCAATGCATGCCCATCTTACCTTTTGCTCTTATCTAAATATTTAGGGTAGCATATAGGGTTTTAGGGGCAATCATAATGTCATTAATATAAAATTAACAATTACAATTAACCCTTAAACACCCCTTAAAACCGGTGGACTCATATAATGTGGACTACATTTTATTTTTGTCATTTGTCATTTGTAATATGGTGTGACATGTGACATATAACATGTCATTAATCAATTTAATGCATATTTAACAATTAAATATCATTATATAAATTAATTAAATTACAAATAACAAATAACAAATTTCCTAGTAATTCATAATTACTTGTGCATAAAATTGGTCAAGTTAATATAATTCACAACATTTTGTAATTTTATTAACTATTCATGCTTATCTCAATTGTTTCATAAACAATAATCACTTTTAGTAATATAATATTTTAATTACTAAATTGAATCTTATTTAATCATATTACAATAAGATATAATATTCTCTCTTATATATCAATTTGTTCAATTTAAGGATTTAATCAATCTGTATCGTCATACAATCGATTAACTTTACAATTGAGGGAATCGTCCTTTAGGCGTGACTTTAAGGGATCAACTGATCACCACCGTTAAACGACAGTAATGTCAAACTCTATTAAGCCAATCATTACCGATTAATGTTGATCAGTTGACATATATAAATGAATCATCCCTTACGTATTCTTATCATGAGTTTCAATAATGTGATCGCACCATTGTTGAGGACACATACTCCAACGATCTCCCACTTGTCCGAGACAAGTGTGCGTCACCAATTCTCTTGTCCTATTACAATCTCCCACTCAATACAAGGTGTCTTGCAGGTCGTACTTGCATGTGATCATATCAAGAGTGGTTTCCTCGATCTGGAGAGTAACTGTTTGACCGGAGTTATCTACCGTAGATACTTTCCGAGCGTGGCCACGCATTTCTAGTTCACTACTCCTCGAGTGGCCTTAAGATTTCAAATACCCCTGATAAAGGGTGGACAATTCCTATCGCACTATTCATTTCGTACACCCACAGTTCATCATGACCCAAAAGATGCACACTCAGCCCTTTTGACAGAATGGCTTGGGGCAAAAATCAAAGTCAATCAGAAACTGTGCCGACTTGGGCGAACAGTCTCTAGTCAAAGAATCAACTCAAAAGAATATTATTGTAGCGCTCGTGATGACCCTGCTATAAAAAATTGTCAGAACTCTATAAGAGGTCACTGCCCGACAGAGTGTCCCATACAGTCTGCCTATGTTGTGACACTCTCATTCATTGCGGAAAAGTAAACACGTAATTCTAAATAAAAACTGCATGGATATGTTTGTAATAGGTCCATTTGGGTAGAAACCTGTAATTTTTAAAACCTGAACCTGTTATAAAAATATCCAAATAGGAAGGTGTCAAACATGCAAGGTCCAAAATAAATCCCATAAATAAAACATCGCTAAAGTCGCGAAACAAAGTTATACAACCCAAATATGAAAAAGGGAGACATATGTACCTAAAAAAAGTATATGACATAAAAAGTGTTTAAGGGTCACAATAAAATAAAGCTAATCTAGGTCCCAAGGTTACTTTGCTCGCTAGCTCGTCCATGTACCCCATATATGCATCACCTACCTGTCAATCGCATTTTATACAAATACGAAAGCCACAGTCAGTGGGGAGTAACTTCGAGTTCTCCCAGCCACGAAATGTCGTAATTAATATAACATGTAAACATAAGAATATGAATATGAATAACACATAGCCTTAGCATATAGATGCTAAACAATCGTGCTTATCATGTGAACAACAATATAACAACACATAGTCCTAGCATGTGAATACTAGACCGACTCATACTACACTATCATGTGAATCACATAACATCCGGGAATCCAAACTCTATCAACCATAGCCGGCTTGCATCTCACCTTCTATGATTCATAGAATCATCAAACAAGAAAGGACAATATATCTAGAGACAGGCATAAGTTCCTAGTACCATCAATAGTCACTCTGTAACTCGAGTCTATACCACGAGGTAAGGTAAACACCCTAGTCCTAAACCTGCGCAGACCTAGCGACATGCGGAAAACTACAGCATCCAAGACCCATGATATCAACACATGAGTACCCCTAAGGAGTCCACCAAAGGGTTGGCTAGTACTTAAGCTGACCACATACTTCTAAGAGTACGTCAGGAGGTCATGCCCTAACTTGGATATAAACCCACCAAGCTAAGACACAAAGGCTATTAAGCGATGAACATATACTCGTCAAAGACTATAATGGCCTATCTATGACGACGGCCGAAATAATCACCTAGGACCTAGTCCCAGCTTGAATACTTTAGCCCATACCACACAAGACAAGTAGGACACCCACTTAACCATAAGAGGGGCATAGAGTCCAAACTTGCACACGCAAATGATCATACACACCCTAGCATATGAAAGGCTACGCAATAGCATATCCAGCTAACAATCCAACAATATCTCCAATATCAATATAACCCAAATTCCAGCTAACCAACAGTACCATAATCCATGAGAACAAGCTAAAATGGCAAAGAGGCAACAAGACTCAAGCATAAGGCATCCAAAGCATCCAACAACCAACATGTGAAATGATAATCACAAATATCAAGGCATAACATAAAACATCCAATAACAACCAATCTCACCTCAAAGACAAACCCTCGACCCGAGTCCCGCGACGGGTCTTCGATCTAATCGAGGCTGACCGGTTTAAACCTAGTTTGACCAAACTCGTTCGGTCAATCTGGCCCAGCTCAGAGTCTTGGCCTACATCACAAAATTCATCACAATATCATTCTCATAACATTTCCAATTTCTATCATGTGAAAAACTATTAACATAAGTACAAAATAACTAATTCCACAAAATTCTCACATAATAAAATAGCATAAATAACCGTCTCACACAAAGGTAAACTTTTCTATAAATTTTTAATCGATAAAACGACGCCATTTACTCATACGGACTCCGAATTGTGTGATTCAAGTGGCTAAACCACCTAATTTTTCGATGCCGTTCAATCTGTCATATTTTTGGAAACATTGGAAACCGTCTCGGTCCGGTACTGATGCGTTCCAGCCAAAACACGGACTTGTCACAACACATAATTTCTCATCCAAATTTCTTCCAAACGATAATATACAAATGGGTAACATAAATTAAACATAAGCATACTCATCTTACTCCATTCATTCATTTATCAACAAGATCGTCTCAAACAACAACAAACAACAACAAACGAAAACAAACAACAAAAAACAACAACAAACAACAAATACAACTACTAATGTGACATTAATTCGTCGAGTAACTCGGAATAGTTACCTTAAGCTAGCAAAGAGACAAGTAATAACTTGAGAAAAATTCTAAAACCCAAAATTACTCTTCATCTTCAACCACATATGAGTCACCTAACTCATCTTCAAATTCTTCACCTATAAGAACAACAAAAACACAATTATTAAGCTTAAATTCGAAAACCCTAAAAGATGAGCCTTAAAACAAAATTGGGGGAAATGAAAATAAAGCTTACTAGTAGATGAGGATTGAAGAGAGGATTCCGAATATATAATTTTTATGAGATTTTGTGGAGAAATGAAGGATTTATGGTGGATTTAGGGATTGTAAGGAGGATTTTTGAGATTAATTTGGTGTTTGATGAAAGGAAGAGAGAGAGTGAATTATGCAGGAAATGAGAATTGAAAGAGGGGACAATGGAGGGTAGGTGGCCAGCTAAAATGCATGGGGAGATGGGTCATTTGTTTACGTTTTGGGGTTTGTTTCGACGGTAATTAGAAATATTCGTCGAACGCGATTTCCGAGAATATTAAAGTTCTTAAACACTATTTTACTAAAAGATTAAGTACTCATATGCCCAATATCCAAACTCGTTTACCCAACGACCGTAAGAAATGGGAAAATCCCAATTTTACGACTTTTATCCGAAATCTATTTTATCAAAGGAAAAAGTTTAAATATAGTTTAAATCACTTTTAAACATTTCTATACTATCAAAAATAATTACTTTTCTTCAAAATAAAATAAGATTATATTTTATCAAATAAATTTTATTTCAAATAAATTAATATTAAATTAAAATAGATTAAAATATTACTTTTAAAATATAATAAAGGTCTTCAAATTTACGGGGTGTTACATATGTGATCGATTAGTCATCCCTTATGACCCTTTGCCACTTGAACTTTCCATCAATCGACTCATACTCTAGTCATTAGGAGACGTCACCTCATATAAGTGACTAGGAGCGAATACTATGTTAATCCAGTTCACTTTAAAAGGGTTCAACATTGTTTCGACAACCTATTTGGAAAAACAAAGCATTAAAGAAAAGAGTTTTGAATAAAACTCAAACGATGAGTGCATTATCACATAAGTAAAATTGATACAATATCAATTACTACATAATCTATAATTCATCTTGAATCTCGTATATAGTGGATCATCTCAATTCAATTGAAATGGCATCACACATCATGCTAAGCCTATGAGAAGGCCTTGATTAGTAAGTCTTAGCAACACTTTGCACTTTACTAACCTTACTATATACTATTTCCCTTTGTTATGTATAATCTTTATTATAAAAACCCTTTTGAGTATATGTGTCTAGATCTAATCTAGACATAGGCTATCTTGCCTTAGAATAGCTCCCATTGTCCTCACAGTGAGTAGGGATAGGACCTTATGTTATTGGAACGAACTACCATAGTTCCTCCAATTCACAAAACTGAATCCTTATATTATCCCTTCCTTCTTGCATATCTCATTATTGCAAGTGTACACAATTTCTGTTGTGTATATCTCATTGTTCAACTGCCTAGGACGTTTCTAGCAGATATCCTCCTTAAATAATATAGCCAAGATGGTTCTCTAACCATCCTTATGTGTTTAGAATATGGTTTTTGTGTAACTCCTTGCACATAAATCCATCTCATTTCTAAATGCTTAGCTTCATATCTTTAGTACTTCCTGAGTACTAACTAATGAACTATGTGGCTATATAGAGACTTCTCTCAAAGATTCGATTTGTAACATCTCGTCATACTCCAAGTATACGAGGTTTAAGAATGGAAATACATCTTAGTGTAATGAATTAACCCCGCAGCGGAAGCAAATGGATTCAATTTCTTCATGTTCAATATTTTTGAACTTGTCAAGATTCTTATTAACATAAGAATATTAAATTTTATGCTAATATCCATCTAACTGGATATCTTAGAGATGTATTATTCTTCTCCTAATTCTTCCATCATTCACAATGATCATATGTCCCTTACATATAAGACAAGTAACACCACATTACTCCCACTAAACTCCATGTATAAACAGAACTACTCGACAATTCGAGAAAAGTTTATCACATGATCAAAACTTACAATTTAACTCCTTAACATCTACTTAATACTTCTTCTTAAGTTTTCATCCTACCTTAGGATAGTTGCGATTTTCAAAACTCATGCAAGATGATTTTAAAATCCAACTATTACAAAATCCGAATTTAGCAAAGCGTTGTTGTAGCGTGCAAAACTCTTTGCTATAAATTAACCAAGCTAAATAAACATCTTCATGTTTATGCTCACTTCAGACTCTTGTGAAGTTGAGACTAGATAAAGCATCTTAATAAGTTACAGGTTCATTACTTTCAAAAGTAACATGACTCCTGTCCACTTTAGGTTTTGAATAAATAATTACTGATTTTGACCAAGAAGGAATAACTTCCTATGTCTTATTCTCAGTTTGTGGCTCTTGAAGATTTTCTTCCACTCTGTCTTTAAGAAATAATCCTCTTTTCTTTAATAGACAGCATCACTAGCCACAAATCCTTTGTTCTCGTGATCATGTAGAGCACATGATTACTATCAAAACAAGCTACAATTTAGGTACCATGCCTAACCATATCTCATATGAAAAGTAGATGATTGCTTTAACCATGTTTTATTTTAGTGGAAAATTTAAATGCCAGACAAATTTTATAACATAAACTACCTCCAACTATATTGTATAGATCCAATCATATCATAATGAAAGTGAACTTGTGATACCATATCACACTCTTTTTGGTGCAGATAAAAGTCATCACTTTATTGTTCCCCATTTTAACAAAGTACTAATACTTTGGTTTTATAATCTGTAGGTTTTGATACTTTTTAAACATTCATTGAACTTATTGAAAGAATTTCTCTTCTTACCTCATTAAGTGGATATCAAGTATCTACCTAATTTATTGGTAAAAGAGATGAAGAAGTAATAACCTTGTCTGATTGAAATTGTATTCGACCATACACTTCAAAGTGTAAATAGGGCGAATATCTTGCTCTATTCATAATCCTTTTGCAGAAAAAGTCGTGAATTAACTTGCTTTGAATACAAGATTCATATACACCAAAAGATTCCCAATCAAATGGTTTGGGAGACTAGTCAAAACTAGTTTCTAAATGTGATTTTCAATCGAGAATTGAGAAATAATTGAAGTCACCAACTTGAGTCTTATATATATGACATTTTATTCCTAGTTTGAATATAATTACCTTGATTTGTATGGTCTGACCAGAAACTTAATCGTGGTATGTAAGGGCACAACGCTTGTTTTAATTGCATAATAGTGAAACCCCTTTGTTTTTATACAAAAACTTGAATTATATTCTTATTTAGAGTTATTGTACATCATAACAATTATTGAGGTACACTTCTAAATACAAAACTAATATGAGTACATTACAACATTCATATGTTCATGGATGAAATGGCAACTATCCTAGTTCCATTCATGCAATTTTCTGAACTTTTTCTTGCTAGTCATCACATGATAATGCCAAATATTATGATGAAATCCATAAATTTGTATCAAATACTCATGATGTGGTAATTGGCAATAATCCAATGATAATGTCATAGATGTTCAAGAAGGAATATGTTGGAGTCACACGACCAACTTCCTGGATCTTTACTTATGGGGGTTTGTATCTATTTTAGTGTCTAACATCTTCTCTTTCGAGCCTAATTCTATCCTTAATAATTAAGATAGGTACTTACTTCTTATTGCTCCCACTGACTTTAAGAATTTCTACTTGATGAAGACTTATCTTCATATAAATTCCTAGTTAATCCTTCACAAGGGTTAACTCTATTGTGGTATTTGGTTAATCAAAATTTCTAACAAATAAATTTACCAATTTAACATTGCCATGTTAACAATAACTTAAGTACTTGATGACAATTAGTGTTTAGTTTGAGCAATAAGACTTTTGAACCGTGGATACATAGAAGATATTATCAAAACATATTTTGACTAATCATTATTTCTATTCCCACATCTTCACAAGAATCATACATAGGCATGTTAGGAATTTAAGATGTTAATCTTATATGATATAGGACAACTCCTATGGAGTTATATGCAATAGAACGATTCCTATGGAACTAGTCCGTGCCCTATTTAAACGGTTCATTTGAGGATTTAGAAAGAGATTCTATTTGTCGTTAGTAATAGTGGTTTAGCGGAGACTCGTGTTACAATCGAATGATATCGTATATGAGTAGGAGCGATGATAAAGAACAATATAAAACAACGAAATAGTTGGAAAAGAAACATTTATCGTTAAAATATGAAAACATTTTAGCATGTTTTAGCATTTATATAATGACCTCCACCCAATTATATAAATGATTCCGAGATCCAAATCCATATTAACTCGGGTACGGGGAAACCGATACATCCCTCACTAATATAACTCGGTGGGTCAACTCTTTAACCGATTCTACAATTAGAACTCCGGTCGATGAAATTACATTAAGTTCATCTCTAGCCCCGGAACATAAGACTAGTCTTCATGTCCCGTTGAGTCCAACCAAAATTCGTGTGTAATAACTTGTTATTACCCCACTTACCCGATGAAAATGAAAGTACCCCGGGAAACGGAATCTACCCCAAATGTCAAAAGGATTCGTGAGTCCTACTATTTGGAAAGGCTAATCTCAATTTTAAATATGTGAGAGGTCTTGTCGATTTATTATCTATCACTTTTATGTGAACTATATTAGTGAACTAACGATAATTACAATCGATAAGGTCGAAAAGATGATATAAATATATATAAAAATGCCTGTTTAGTTTATGGCGATTTGGCAATGCATGCAAACATATACAGGAAAAATGCAAAGCAATAAATAAATTTCCTAGTATAGCGTTCGTAAAATAGAAAATATAATATTCTATTTACAAATGCAGAAACCAACTCAATTGGTCTCTTGAACTTCAAGTGGCACACTTCCCAAGGACTTCGTGTTGATCGGAACGCCTTTCCGATTGTCACCATCTTGAAGGAACTCCAGAATTACAAATAATAATAATATTACATAGCATTTCTATTATACATTTGTAAAAAGGAATCTAGTAAAAATAAAAGTGATGCGAGATCACATTAAAATTACAACCGAATCGGTATTCCATTACATTACGGGTAATACCGATTAAAACTAAGGCCATACTAAGATAAAATTACATAATTAAAAATTACATAAATAAAATATGACATTCATAAATAAAATATGCAGCATAAATATATGTGTCTAACATGCCAAATTTATGTGCCAAATCGCCCTATTTAAACCTTATATCTTATATAATCCGGTTTTATGGAAATGCGTGATAATAACTTTTTAAAATCACAAATCAATACTTAAATCAAATTTAAGCCCAAGTTAATTATTATATCCTTCTTAGGACTCAAAAATTAGTCTTCACTAAATATTTGACAATAATTCAACTTGGTTTTGTATTATTGCTTATTTAAACTTCTTTAATCATAATTAATTATGAAATAATTCCCAATAAATCATAAAAATTTGAAAATTTCGAAATCACATTTTTTTGCATATACTGGAAAATTATCAAGATTCCAAAAACTCAATAAAATTTTCCCACAAAATATTTATAATTTACTTCATTAATAAATTGTATAAATCATAACTTTTACCATTTAATTCCAAATTAAACATAAAAATTATTGAAAAATCAAAATCAAAATTTTGAACATTCCTAAATAATTTCCAGAGCCTGAAAATGGTAAAATTTCAACCAAAAATTTCGAATTAATTTTTATGACTAATAAAGTTGCCCTTTTATCGATTTTATCACATAAAAATTAATAAACATACCAAATCAATCAAAATTATTCATACAACTTTATATCTGATGTTCATATCATATATACAACATCAGGGAAAATTTTCATGCCATAAAATTTAATTTAGCTATTTTTGCTAAAAATAGTCACTATTTATATCATTTTAACCATTAAAATTTTAAATCATGCATAATAAATCACATTTATCTCAAATATTACATACAATATTTAAAATATGTACGTCACATCATATTAAAATTTCATGGTCTGTTTCAAAGTTTAACTATTTTTAGTCATTTAACCTCCATTTATACCATTTTTATCACATAAAAATCATAAAACATGCAAAACTAATCACAATGATCCGAGATTTTACATACAATATGCAAAATATGCATGTGAAGTCATACTAAAAAATCACGGCCAGTAATAAAGTTTAACTATTTTTAGTAAATAAAAGTTCATTTTACTCATTAAAATGTAATTATTTCACTAAAAATTATAATAATAAGCAATGATCGTCCATAAATCATCAAAATGACCTAAAAACATTTTAGGATCAGAATGTATAATATGCAACAATTTTCGTGGCTTTATCATATAAATCACAAAATATCTAGTTTTAATTACGTTACATTTAACTCGGAAATACCAAACTGATTATGCATGCATGCACGACCTAAGCTCTGATACCACTTGAAAGGATTCAATAACCCTCTAATTAAACTCATTTAATTGATGATCTAAATTACTCATTGATTTAGTCATTAGACCTAGTGCATGCATAACAAAATTAACAAGAATGGTGAAACGGATTTAAGGGCACTAGATTTGGACTCCTTCCAAATCTAGATCTTGAGTTAAATAAGATATTAGGATGATCCTCCAATAAGATCCCAAAGTAGAGATCCTTCTCTTGATTGCACCAAGACTATCCCTCAATACTAATATTATTACTAACTAGATAACATTATTAGTTACTTTAAATAAATCTAATATTGATACTATTACTACCTTAGTAATCTTATTTTAGATAATAGATTTTTGAATAATTTTATGTACTAAAACTATTTTAGAGAGTTAGAGAGATATCCATTAAAAAGGAATGATAAGAATTAATTGAATGGGAAAAATAAGAACAACTTTCTTATTGTCCATGAGAGGGGGTGCCGATTTGGTGGAGTGGCCAAAAGGAGCCAATGCATGCATATTTTACATTTTACTCTTATCTAGATGTTTAGGATAGCATCTAGGGTTTTAGGGGTAATCATAATATCCTTAATTTAAAATTATCAATTACAATTAACCCTTAAACAACCCTTAAAACCGGTGGACTCATATAATGTGGACTCCATTTTATTTTTGTCATTTGTCATTTGAAATATGGTGTGACATGTGACATGTAACATGTTATTAATCAATTTAATGCATATTTAACAATTAAATATCATTATATAAATTAATTAAATTACAAATAACAAATTTCCTAGTAATTCATAATTACTTGTGTATAAAATTGGTCAAGTTAATATAATTCACAACATTTTATAATTTTAATTAACTATTCATTCTCATCTCAATTGTTTCATAAACAATAATAAATTTTAGTAATATAACATTTTAATTACTAAATTGAATCTTATTTAATCATATTACATTAAGATATAATATTCTCTCTTATATATCAATTTGTTCAATTTAAGAATTTAGTCAATTTGTATCGTCACACAATCGATTAGCTTTACAATTGAAGGAATCGTCCTTTAGGTGTGACCTTAAGGGATCAACTGATCACCACCGTTAAACGACAGTAATGTCAAATTCTAGTCAGCCAATCATTACCGATTAATGTTGATCAATTGACATATATAAATGAATCATCCCTTACGTATTCTTATCATGAATTTCAATAATGTGATCGCACCATTGTTCAGGACACATACTCCAACACTATCTGGCCAAGATAATTGGAGCGTTACCATCTCGGTTTCCCGAGGTAGGGTTTCAAAACTTCAATCAAAGAACATTTTATTAATGTAATGGTTAATGATTTATATAAACATAAACGAATGAGTAAAAGTACAACTCGTGAGAACTATACTCTTCGAGTCAACTAGACTCGTCTCATGCCTCATCAAGCTCAACCCTTCTCCCGTGTGCTATCAAAACAACATGTACTTAACCTGATCCCCATATGACCAAAGGATATCATATGGATCGACACATGCCACCCCAAAAGAGATAGGTGACAATGACACAGACACACAAACATCAATTTCATTAAATAAATAAAGTGTTGCACGACTCGAGTGTGTGAGCATACAACATTACCATGATATGAATGAACCACCATCAACAACCACCACCACAGTACGGGGACACACCCAGACATACCGACAACCACACTGGTACCGGGACACGCCCAGACATACCGATAACCACAACCAGGTACCAGGACACGCCCAGACGTACCGGGTCCGGAAGCCAACCGGATCCCCTGCCAGACGCCGTGTGATAAGGTTTTTTTCAGTCGTTTGCCTTAGTCAAACTAAAACCTATACTACTACTAACAAAATAGCTAGCGGTAAGTCAGGGTCGAATCCACAGGGAGGCGGTGATTATCTAGTTTGTTTATATTTAAATCTGTCTTAAAGGTAACAATTTTATGGGGTTTGATTGAGTTTGTTTTCTAACTACTGATAGCAATTTAGAGATGATAGGCAATAATGTTAAAGAGTCTACGGATCGGGTTCACTAGATTGACATCCAAGGGTAAGATTTAGTTCATTGATTGAGCAATTTATATTGTTGAAAGTCATATGATCGGTCAATTCTAATATGTTTTTTTTAGATCTAAATTAACATGCAATCGCTATTATTAAGTCGGTCTAATTCAATTATCGTGGCCTATACAAGTTTTAACCATGTCGGTGATAATTCTAGTTTATGCGATACTAATTAATTAATTCTGATAAGTAATCAACTAATTAGAAGTAGAATAATAATTGAACAACAATAGAAAGCAAGTTAACAATCAATTCATAAGTAACCCCTTTTCTAACCACCTAAATCCCCTTTCGCCCTAGATAGTAAATTTAGCTACTCATGGTAATAACAATATCAACAATAAAGTTAGATGAAAGCATGATTGAAGACATGAAATAATAACAATGAATTAAGAGCATAAACTTGAATAATAATTAATGAGGAACGATTGAATACTTTAACAATTAATGAGGAAAGATTGATAGATCCGAAAGTAAGAACAATAATTAAACTAAACTAAGTTTTCTAAGAGAGTTTTAGAGGAATTCTACTCAACCTACGAAAAATAATGCGTAATAATGCGTAAATAACCTAGGGTACCAGTTTAGGTATTTATAATAAAACATAACCGACTTAAGGAAATTTGCGGGAATTATAGAAACACTTGGTTCCTCGATCGAGCTAGGGCTTACTCAATCGAGTCACCAACATCCTCGATCGAGCCTTGTGCTTACTCGATCGAGGCACCACTCTTTTCAGCTCTTTTCCTCGTGTTTTCTTCTTAACTTCTCTTCCTTCATTCTTATGGATTTCCGTGTCGTGCTTCGTGTGTTCCTTCATGCCTACTCTGCGATGCCCATTTCATTCCTTTGCTCCTCAAATGCATCATTCCTGCATTAATCATCAAAAAGCGAAAGTATCGACATTCTAACATAAAAGGCATGTAAATAATATAAACTAGCACGAAATCGTATCAAAAGTATTAAATGGGAGGCATAAATATGCATATAATTATGACTCATCAAACTCCCCCAAACCATCTATTTGCTTGTCCTCAAGCAAAGCAACATACAATACAAAAGGCAATCATACAAATGGCAAATAAACAACTCAGAGTTAATGTTGATGCACACACAAATCCCAAGCTATCCATATCTATAACAAAGAAATGACCAAATTGTACCAATAAAACAAATTCAAAGGTACGGGAAATAGAAAACGTAGCTCAAGTCTCAAGTCACCATACTATAGACAAATGCCAAATACCTTTCGATCTTGCAAGACAAATTAGTCGGATTCTCGCGGATTTCACTCATGCACTCATAAGTACGTAAGGGTGAGTTATATGTGAATATAGAAAGAAGTATAAGCACTCACTCGACTTATGAAACATGCATGCAATCTAATGTGATAGAAATTTCCCCAACTAATATGCAATCACCATATGTAGACAAAGCTACATGTATCAAGGACAATAAGGGTGGCAAATGGGTTAAAGAGATAGAAATGGTTTGTGCCAAAGCACGGTATGGATATGTGGAGCTAAGACGGTAGTCGCAGCGCTAAACCAAAACCAAATCTTAAAATAACAAATGAACCCAACTTAGAGAAATGATCTCAACTTTACAACACATGAGAGCGAATGAACTACTCACCAATTTCACATTAGACTCTAACAACCATCCTTTTGATCCTTGACAAAACCAAATGAAGCAATCTCTTTTCAATTCTCTTTTTTCCTAGTTTTCGATTTTTCTTTTTTTACTTTCTTCTTTTTTTTTTTTTTTTTTTTTTGCTTCATATTTTTTCCTTTTTCCAATACAAGAATACAACACAATTGCTAAATAATGATCTTCATATACCCACATGACAACAATAAGTCCCAACTCAACCATAATAGCAAAATAAACATGATAAACCAGCAACTGCGACTGTCCCGATATGGTAGGCAAATTCTCGGATTGTAGCTAATAAATGTAGGATATAAAAAGGCTACAAACGTTCAAACGGGCTAATAAAAGGATAATTGTAAAGCTTATTTGAATGGTAAGAACCGCATATCCACATGTACTTAGTCAAATGAAAGCAATAAAAGTATCAAGAAATCAATGTCATACTTATGCAGTTTGATATTACATATTCCACAAGGAGAAACCACACTCAAGCCTAATTGACAATGAGACCAGTTTATTGATGTTCCTAGCCTAGGAAGCTCTATAGACCTCGGAATTTAAGTAGTTTACCAACATAATTGTGCCAAATCTAATCAATATAAGGCATGTCAGTACGGTTAAGACTTGAATTGTGAGCTTTGTTTTCATGGCTAACGGGTCAAAACAATGTACATGGACAACTATGGGATTCAAATTAAAAAACAATTCAATTTAATATCATTGTTATTAAATTCACCAAGACTCGACTCAAAATAAAGGAAAAGACATGTTTTTGTATTTTGAAATTTTTTAATTTTTATGGTTTTTTGATATATAAAAGCACACAACAATAAATAAAGCACATAACATAATTAAACTCCTCCCCCAAACCTAAATGTCACAGTGTCCTCATTGTGACGCCTACAGCATAGTAATCACACACAAATCCAGCAAACTAGAGGACACAACTAACAAGAGGAATGGAAAAGAAATATAAAATACAATAAAATAAGGTACAAGGGAAGAGAATACCGGGTAAGTGTGTGAAAATTCCCCCAAACCAGCTGCAAAACAGGGGAAAATATCAACCGTGCAAATCCTATCATCGTCTGGCTACGTTACTGACCCAAAAACCTGGTTACTCGATCGAGCCCCATGACACTCGATCGAGGAACCTACTGTCGAGCAAGAATTCTACATTTAAAATAAATGCGCACACAAATCATAATCAATACAAGTTAAAGCTCGTAACAGTAAATCAAAAAATAGCGCATGTGCTACACACAAGCATAAGTAGCACCAATAAATATTCCAAAAGAAAATAAATGACAAATAAAGCTCATGCTCATCAAACTCAAAGTCTAATGTAAAATAAGAGCAATGGTCATCGTTTTTCAAGTCATCATCACTTGGTAGGAGATAGGACATTTTATTCATCATAGGAGCGTCATCAAAAACTCTGACTAGCTCCTCTTTGAAAATCTCGGCCTCCAAAGCATCTGAAAGGATTCATTAACCCTTAATTAAACTCATTTTAATTAGATCTAAATTAACCATTGATTTAGTCTTTGTGAATCTAGTGCATAACAAAAAACAAGAATGAGGAGAAAACGGATTTCTTACCATGGTGATGGGACGGAAATGGGCACAAGCAAGGACACCTTCCTATGCTTGTTCTTGAGCTAACTAATATGGGATGATCCTCCAAAATTCTATAAGTTCAATAATGTGAACACCTCCTCTTAGTTGCTCCAAGACAAACCCAAAATCATACTAATATTATTAACTAGATAATATAAGTAGTTTACCTTAATAGTAGGTCTAATATTATTTTCAATTACTACACTAGTAAGTATATAAATATTAGATTGTTTGAACAAATTTATCATAAAACCATTTATGTGTTTTGAGAGAATATGGAGAAAAGAAGAGAGATAAGCATCAAAAGACCACACATTATATAAAAATGAGAACATGCTCTTTTTTTCCTTGGGGTGACCTGTTTTTACACTTAAAAATAGGGTCACGCATTTTTTTTTGTCTTCTCAAAACAATAGCTAGTGAATAGGTGTGTAAGGGCTAGTTGTAGGTGTCATCATTATGTTTTGAGTATCTTATGCAAAGATAAGACAACAACCCTAAAGCACCCAATAAAAATCGGTCCTCCCCATAATAAAATGGAATCCATTTTACAAAATGTCATTTGTTATTTGTCACATATGACATGTTACACATAACATGTCATAAGTCATATTAATGCATATTTAACAAACTAAATATCATTACTTTATCAAATAAATTATAAATAACAAATTAAATGGTAATTTACAATTACATATATGTAAAATGGGTTATTTTGAATTTAGTCAATATAATCTACAACATCTTATAATTATAACTAACTAACTAACAATTCTCATCTCAAATGTTTCATAAACATTAATCAATTTTAGTAATAAAGCATTTTAATTACTAAAATGAATCTTATTTATCAATTATAATAAGATATAATATTCTCTCTTATATATCAATTTGTTCAATTTAAAGATTTAATTAATCTGTATCATCATACAATCGATTAACGTTACAATTGAGGGCATCGTTCTTTAGGAGTGACCTTAAGGGATCAACTGATCACCACCGTTAAACGACGATAATGTCAAACTCTAGTCAGCTAATCATTATCGATTAATGTTGACCAATTGACTTATATAAAAATATTGAATCATCCCTTTACGTATGCTTATCATGAGTTTTAATAATGTGATCGCACTATTGTTGAGGACACATACTCCAACAATCTCCCACTAGTCCGAGACAAGTGTGCGTCACCAATTCGCTTGTCCTATTACAATCTCCCAGTCAATGCAAGGTGTCTTGCAGGTCGTACTTGGATGTGATCATATCTAGAGTGGTTTCCTCGATCTGGAGAGTAACTGTCTGACCGAAATTATCTACCGTAGATACCTTCCGAGCGTGGCCACGCATTTTCAGTTCACTTCTCCTCGAGTGGCCTTGAGATTTCAAATAACCCTGACAAGGGGTGGACAATTCCTATCGCACTATTCCCTTTGTTTAGCCACAGCGCATCATGATCCAAGAGATGCCTATTTGACCTCATTTACGAAGGTCGTAGAGCATAACTTAAAGTCACTCAGAATCTGTGCCAACTTGGGCGAATAGTCTTTAGTCAATGAATTGACTCAAAAGAATACTATAGTAGCTCTCGCCACGACCACGCTATATAAATTACAAGAACTCTATAACCGGTAACTGCCCGACAGAGTGTCCCATACAGTCTACCTATGTGATCGACTAGTCATCCCTTATGACTCTATGGCACTTGAACTTGCCATTAATCGACTCACACTCTAGTCACTTAGAGACGTCACCTCATATAAGTGACTAGGGGCCAATACTATGATAATCCAGTTCACTTAAATAGGGTTCAATATTGTCTCGACAACCTATTTGGAAAATAAAGTATTATAAGGAAAGAGTTTTGAATAAAACTCAAACGATGAATGTATTATCACATATGTAAAATTGATACTATATCAATTACTATATAATCTATAATCCATACTTAATATTGTATACAACTATGCATCTCAACTCAATTGAAATGACATGACTTATCATGCTTAGCCTATGAAAAGGCCTTGGTTAGCAAGTTTTAGCAAGACTTTGTACTTTCCCTAACCTTACTATATACTAATTCCCTTTGTTATGTATAATCTTTATTATAAAACTTTTGAGTACGTGTCTAGATCCAATCTGGACATAGGCTTGTTAACCTTGGAATAACTCCCACTGATCTCACAGTGAGTAGGGATAGGACCTTCGGTTATTGGAACGAACTACCATAGTTCCTCCAATTTACAAAACCGAATCCTCCATTCCTTCTTGCATATCACATTAATGCAAGTGTACTCAATTTCTGTTGTATATATCCAATTGTTCAACTGCCTAGAATGTTTCTAGCAGATATCCTCCTTAAATAATATAGCCAAGATGGTTCTCTAACCATCCTTATGTGTTTAGAATATGGTTTTTGTGTCACTCCTTTCACATAAATCCACTAATTATTTCTATACACTTATCATGTCTTATCTATCACTATAGATTCGGATACTAAAGATGTCTTGCATCTCTTCCTTGTCTCCCAATCACTTCTTAACGGAAGTGAGTATAGGCCCATCATTCTCAATGTATAATATGTTATCAACATATGAGATATAGAAGATATATCATTAGTGCTTCTTGAGTACTAATGGATAGACTATATGGTTATATAGTGACTTTCACATAAATTCGATTTATAACCTTATGTCATACTCTAAGTATACGAATTATAAGAATGGCGATACATCTTAGCTAAATGAATTAATCCCACAGCGGAAACAAGTGGATTCAATTGCTACATGTTCAATACCTTTGAATTTGTCTAGACTCTTATCAATATAGGAATATTCATTTAACGCTAATATCCTCTTAGAACTATCTTTATAGGCCTGGATACCTTAGAGATGTATTATTACTCTCCTAAGTCTTTCATTATTCACAATGATCAATATGTCGTTTACATATAAGACTATGAACACCACATTACTCCCACTAAACTCCATGTATAAACAGAACTACTCAACAATTCGAGACATGTTTATCACATGATCAAAACTTACAATTCAACTCCTTAACTTCTACTTAAAATTTCTTCTTAAGTTTGTATCCTACCTTAGGATAGTTGCGATTTACAAAACTCATGCAAGATGATTTTAAAATCCAACTATATTAAATCATATCCGAATACAATGAAGCTTTGTTATTGTGTGCAAAACCATTGCCACCAACTAACCAAGCTAAATAAACATTTTCATATTTATGCTCGTTTCAGACTTTTGCCGAGTTGAAACTAGATAAAGCATCTTAATAAGTTACAGGTTTGTTATAACATGACTCCTGTCCACTTAGATTTCTCGGAAATATTTACTTATTTTGACCAAGAAGAAACATCTTCCTACGTCTTATTTGACCAAGGAGAAACATCTTCCTACGTCTTATTCTCAGTTTGTGGCTCTTGAACATTTTATCCCACTCTGTCTATAAGAAATAATCCTCTTTTCTTTAATAGACAGCATCACGAGCCACAAACTCTTTGTTTTCGTGATCATGTAGGAAGAGAGACCACATGTTAACTATCGAAACAAGATACATCTATGTACCATGCCTAACCATATCTCATATGAAATGTAGATGATTGCTTTAATTATGTTTTGTTTTAGTGAAAATTTTGATGCGAGACAAATTTTTATAACAGAAACTATCTCCAACTTTATTGTAAAGATTCAATCATATCATAATAAAAGTCTTGTGATACCATATCACACTCCTTTTGGTGCATATAAAAGTCTTCACTTTATTGTTCCCTATTTGAACAAAGTACTAATACTTTGGTTTTATAGTCTCTAGGTTTTGATACTTTTAAACATCCATTTGAACTTATTCAAATAATTTATCTTCTTACCTTATTAAGTGGATACCAAGTATTTACCTAGTTCGTTGGTAGAAGAGATAAAGAAGTAATAACCTTTTCTGATTGAAATTGTATTCGACCATGCACTTCAAAGTGTAAATAGGGTGAATATCTTGCTCTATTCATCATCCTTTTCTAGAAAGAAGTCATGAATAAATCTTGCTTTGAATACAAGATTCGAACACACCAAGAGATGCCCAATCAAATGGTTTGGGACACTAGTCAAAACTAGTTTCTAAATGCAATTTTCAATCAAGAATTGAGAAATGATTGGGGTCACCAACTTGAGTCTTATATAATATATATGACATTTATTTTTAGTTTGAATATAATTACCTTTATTTGTATGGTCTCACCATAAACTTAATCGTGACATGTTAGGGCACAACACTTGTATTAATTGCATAACTGAGAAACCCTTTGCATTTTATACAAAAACTTGAATTATATTCTTATCTAGAGTTGGTGTATATCATAACAATTATTGAGGTACATTTCTAAATATAAAACTAAAATGAGTACACTACAACATTCATATGTTCATGGATGAAATGGCAACTACACTAGTCCCATTCATGCAAATTTCTGAACATTTTCTTGCTAGTCGTCGTACGATTATTTAATGTTAGGATTCTAAGGATTTACAAAACCCTTGGATTGTGTTATGAACACATCCTCCTTTAAATACCCATTTAGAAAGGTGGTTTTGACATCCTTTTGCCATATTTCATAATCATGAAATGTAGTAATTTCTAACATGATTCACAAATTTATATCAAATACTCATGATGTGATTATTGGCAAGAATGCAATGTCAATGTCATAGATATTCAGGAAGGTATATGTTGGAGTCACACAACCAACTTCCTAGATCTTTACTTATTTGGGGTTTGTCTCTATTTTAGTGTCTAACACCTTCTCTTCCGAGCCTAGTTCTATCCTTAACAATTAAGATAGATACTTACTTCTTATTGCTCCCACTCACTTCAAGAATATCTACTTGATGAAGACTTATCTTCATATAAATTTCTAGTTAATCCTTCACAAGGATGAACTTTATTGTGGTATTTGGTCAATCAAAATTTTTAACAAATTAATTTACCAATTGATGTGACTCATATTTGAGCATATTTTGTCCCCGAACTAGCCGCATTCCTATAATTTTTAGTGCATAATTAAGTCATTTACTATTTTTAGTTTCTTGTTTTGCATATTCTTTGAGGTTTTGATCCCTTGAAAGGAAAGGAGTGCAAACCCTTCATTTTCATGGCAAAATGGAGCTAAATTGATCAAATTCAATGACCAAGCATCAAAGGGAAGACAATGCTAGAAGGCCTACGTAGATAATAAAGTAGATTCGGCAATGATAAAATGATCCTTGCCTCTCCAACAAGATCCCCGAGGATTGTTAAAGAAAGAAAAGAAGAGAAGGTGTTGTGAAGGAATCTGAGCGTCGCAGTGCCTAGGACGAGCGTCGCTCTGCTACAGTCCAAGCGTCCCAAGGCCAAGACGGTCGTCTTGAGGCCCCATGATCCGAGCGTCCTGACCCACAATCCGCTCGGATCCTGCTCCAGAACCAACCGTCCCTTAGCCAAGACGCTCGGGACGAGCGTATTATTTGACGACCACCAAAATGAAGATAAGCATCTCCTTGGAGAGGAGCACTTCCTCAACTTTTCTTAAGGGTCTTAATAGTCATTTAAGCCCTTAGTAACCCTAATATTTATACCTAATCTCTAGTATAAATACGCCATTGTACTACCTAGATTAGCATGTCATCTTAATAGGATCTTAATCAAGTCCTAATACTCTCTTAATCTTGTAATCAATTCTTAATTTAGCATTAATACAAATCTCATTTCTTAATCATTCCTTAATTTCTCTATTGTTCATCATTTATTTTGGGTAATTAGAAGATTATATGGGTTTATTTGGAGGATTGACAACCTTCCGTCAATCATCAAGTACTTCTATTATTCTTTGCTTTAATTGGGAATCATCTTTATAGGTATAATATTCTCTTAATCCTTTTTAATTATTGTTAATCATCTTCATTTATTCATCATGTTTTGCCTTGCTAGTATGATTGACAACCTTGTTAACATGTTAAACTTGATAATGAGTGAGTAGTTTTCTTAACTAGGGTTAATGGGGTATTAGGGGAAACCAACATGGGGATTGATTCATGCTTAATCTAATATGTTTCCATAATTAATTTGCTTGCTTGTTGTGATTTCAACTTATGCACATGTTATGTTTGATGAAATACGAGCCTATGAATCCTTGCATTTTTTACCCATCACTTACCTTTTCAATGAGACTTGTAAGACATAAACCAACTCGAGTCTCATTAGACCATGCATATAGTTGGATAGGGAGGATTAAGTCGACTTGTAGGTGTTGTACAATCTAATCGATTCGGCTCCGGGGCCCAAACCTTCCTAGGGATTGTAAGATATACACTAACTCGATCCCATCATAACAATAATTGCTTGCATCTAGTAGAAAATTTTTTTGTATGATCAAATCCCATGAATCCCCTATGAACCCATGACACCCTAGTGCTTTTAATCAATTGTTTACATATCGTTTTAATCATCTTGCTTGCTTTCATTACTTTATTTACATTGTTATTTAGTTTAGTTGATCTCCTACCTCAACCCAAATTGTGACACCCTTAGACACAACCATTTGCAATCGAAAATCCTACATCAATAGCCGTCCCTTGGGACCCGACCTTTACTTACCGCTTTACTATAAGTAGAGTAGTTTGTGGAGTTATAAATATTGTTTTGGTCTAGGTAACTTTTGACGACGAGTAACAAAACCAACGAACCAAAAATGGCGCCGTTGCCGGGGACGGTGTTAACTTGATTTGATTTTCTTTGATAGTTTTTAGTTATGTCTTTCTTTGCCTTGGGGAAGTAAAACTCCTCAAGGTACTTCTCATCTTTTCTCTTAGTGCGCTTTGCAAGATGGATATTATTGATTGTTTTGTTGAGGACCACTTGAGTATACCTTTCTTCAAAGACCCCATGCAAGCATTGGAAGCCTTAGAACCAAGTGAGGCCAAAAATATGCATTGGGAATTGGAAGTAGATCTTCTTGAGGCCGCTCTAGCCAACAAGGAACTTACTCATGAGCAATCCGTATTAGTACATAACATCCTTGTAGAAGCATATCAACCCACAGAAGAAGAACAAGAAACCGAAGATGATATCATACAAGCCGAGAAGCAAGAAGAATTTGTTATGGAATTTGAGTATGATGAGATTAGTGAGCTTGAAGAACAAGTTGAATATGCCATGAGAATTGAATGTCTAATGGAAATGGAGCAAGTCCTTAATGAATCTTCAATGGAAGAGAGTGAGGTACAAGTTCCAACTCTAAAACCCCTTCCCCCAAATTTGGAATATGCTTACCTTGATGAATCTAAGACTAAACCCGTGATTGTTAATGACAAACTTGATGAGAACCAATTGGGGAAATTGCTTGATGTGTTGAAACAACACGAAAAAGCTATAGGTTATAGTCTAGATGACCTTAAGGGGATAAGTCCCAATTTTTGCATGCATAGGATTCATCGAGAAGAAGACCATAGACCTACCATCCAATATCAAAGGATATTAAACCCCCACATGCAAGAAGTTGTAAAAGCGGAGGTTATGAAATTACTTGATGCAGGAATCATATATCCTATATCGGATTCCTTGTGGGTTAGCCCCGTTCAAGTGGTGCCTAAGAAAGGAGGTACCACGGTGGTAACGAACGATAAGAGTGAGCTAATACCCAGAAGGAAGATCACCGGTTGTCGTATGTGTATTGACTATCGAAAATCGAATTCCGCAACAAGAAAGGATCATTTCCCCTACCATTCATTGACCAAATGCTGGAGAGGTTAGCCTCTAACAAGTTCTTTTGCTACCTTGACGGGTATTCGGGATTCTTCCAAATCCCGATACACCCAGATGACCAACATAAGACCACCTTCACATGCCCTTATGGTACTTTTGCATATAGGAGAATGCCTTTTGGCTTATGTAATGCCCCCGCAACTTTCCAAAGATGCATGATGAGTGTCTTCTCCGAATATCTAGAAACCATAATGGAAGTTTTTATGGATGATTTTAGCGTTTATGGAAATGACTTTGACTCTTGCTTGCGTAATCTTTCTCCTGTATTGCAAAAATGTGAAGATGTTAGTCTTGTTTTGAATTGGGAAAAGTGTCACTTTATGGTCAATGAAGGTATTGTTTTGGGTCATTTAATCTCAGAAAAGGGCATCAAAGTCGATAATGCTAAGGTTGAGGTGATAGAGAAACTCCCACCTCCCGTGAATGTTAGAGGGGTGAGAATTTTTCTCGGTCACGCGGGTTTCTATCGCCGTTTTATAAAATATTTCTCAAAAATCGCAAAACCCCTCACTCAACTCTTACTTAAAGATGCCCAATTCCGCTTCACTAATGAGTGTGTTGAAGCCTTTAATAGAATTAAGGAAGCACTAATCTCGGCACCGATCATTCAACCACCAAATTGGGAACTACCATTCGAGATCATGTGCGACGCGAGTAACTATGCCGTTGGAGCGGTTCTTGGACAACGGGTAGGAAGGGCTTTGAATGCTATCTATTATATAAGCAAGACTCTTGATTCCTACCAAGTGAATTATGATACTACCTAGAAGGAACTCCTTACCATTGTCTATGCTTTAGACAGATTTCGTTCCTATCTGCTTGGATCAAAAGTGATTGTTTTCTCGGATCACTGTGGTCTTCAACATCTCTTGATAAAGAAAGAATCAAAACCAAGATTGTTGAGATGGATTTTGCTACTCCAAGAATTTAACTTAGAAATAAGAGATAAGAAGGGGGGCGAGAATGTGGTAGCGGATCACTTGTCGAGAATCCAATTTCATGATGAAGAGGGAGAGACACCGATCAATGACTCTTTCCCCGATGATATTTTGATGGCCATTCATTCACAACTTGAGAGGCATACTACTCCATGGTTTGCCGACTATGCCAATTATATTGTTGGAGGAGTTCTTCCTCAAAATTTGAGCTACAACCAAAGGAAGAGATTCTTATTCGAAGTAAAGAGATATTTTTGGGATGACCCCAATCTTTACAAAGAGTGTAGTGATGGACTTTACCGGAGGTGCGTACCCCAATGGGAGATTCATGGTATTTTGGAAGGATGTCACTCATCACCTTATGGTGGACACCATGGAGCACGAAGGGCTATTGCTAAGATCCTTCAATCGGGTTTCTTTTGGCCTACTATGTTCCAAGATGCTAGGGAATTTATCCTCCATTGTGATGCTTGTCAAAAAACGAGAAATATTTCTTGGAGGAACGAGATGCCGCAAAGAGGGATATTGGAGGTGGAAATCTTCGATGTTTGGGGCATCGACTACCAAGGACCGTTCGTGACATCTAAGGGAAACAGATACATCCTTAAGGCCGTTGACTATGTTTTAAAATCGGTAGCGGCAATTGCTACCCCAACCGATGATGCCAAAACAGTCACAAAACTCTTGAAGAAAATAATCTTCCCAAGGTTCGGAGTCCCTAGAGCAATCATAAGTGATGGAGGGACACATTTTTGTGAAAAGAAGCTCACATCCCTTTTGACCAAATATAGTGTGCAAAATAGAACCGGCTTGGGATATCATCCTCAAACAAGCGGTCAAGTTGAAGTCTCAAATAGAGAGATCACGCAAATCCTTGAGACGGTTGTTAAGAAGACTCGTAAGGATTGGAGCATGATGCTTGATGACGCTCTTTGGGCTTATAGGACGGCCTATAAGACTCCCATAGGAGCCTCCCCTTACAAACTTGTCTATGGGAAAGCATGTCACTTGCCAATTGAGCTTGAATACAAATATTTTTGGGCAATCAAAGCTCTCAACCTTGATCTCAAATTAAGTGGTCAAAAGAGAATGATGCAAATCCAAGAGTTAGAGGAATTCCGACTACAATCTTATGAGAATGCCAAAATCTGCAAAGAAAGGACAAAGTTGCTTCAAGACAAGAGAATCAAGCAAAAGGCCTTACACAAGGGAGACAAAATCCTTCTATTCAACTCCCGATACCGTCTCTTTCCGGGGAAGTTGAACTCTAGATGGATGGGTCCCTATATGATCACCAAAGCCGGGAAATATGAGGACTTCGAGATAAGGTCGGAAGATGGAAGCAAGTTTAAAGTCAATGGTTAAAGATTGAAACCATATTATAAAGGAGCATTCATTGGAGAAGTCGAGGTCACCTACCTCGGGCCCCCATCTCCATGAGAAGATTGTCAAAGAAAGAGTTTGGTGGAGTCCTCTCCAAACCACCACTTGTAAATATATTAACTCTTTTAACTTGTATCTTTAACTTTATTACATTTTTATCATAAGCATGATTCTTGCCATGAGAGTAAGTGAGGGAGGGTCACTAATCATTTTTTTATGAATGAAGGATTTAGCAATTCAAGTGTGAGGAAATACTTTCACCGGAATGGAGGAGAAACAGGACCAACCCGAGCGACTCGTTAGGAATCCGCTCGTCCAGACCAAAGTTCCGAGCGTCCTGGCAGAAAGACGCTCGTCTTAAGAAAGCTAGGAAGCAGATATTCTGTTCTGACTGAAGATCCGAGCATCTCTAAAGACAATCCGCTCGTCTCAGTCAAGACGGTCATCATACCAGGAATCCGCTCGTCCTGATTGTATCATTTTCTGGGATTTCATCCTGACAGAGAATCCGAACGTCCCCAGTAGGATCCGCTCGTCTATATGCAGAAATCCAAGCGTCCCGACTAGCGTCTGTTCGTCCTGGCTGCTTCAAAACTTCGGGGTCTGATCTGCCTGAAGATCTGAGCGTCGTGTGAGGAATCCGCTCGTCTCCAGGAGCTACGATCCGAGCGTCTCATGCTCGAGCCGCTCGTTACCGTAACGTCTTTTTTTCTCTAATTTCTCGCCAATTATATCTCTCCCCACTACACATTTCGTGACACCTCATCCTTCCTTCCACTTTAAAACATAAAAACCCCTCTCATATAACTCAAATCATATCTCAAGCACTTATTTACCCCTCAAAAACAAAAACCCCCAAAATCTTGGGTTACAAAAGAAGATCTAAATCACAAAGAACATCTCCATATTTCAACAAGCCTAGTTCTAGATCTACATTCAAGAATGGGGCCAAGAGGATCATTATTTAGAGAGAAAAGAAGACCAAGGGTAAGGGGGAGCTCATCTATTTCTCACCTTAATACTTTGAGGAGAGAACATGAAGAGATAATTGATCTTACAAAACTTGATGAGTTTTCCAACATAGAGTTTGTCAATGATGTACAAAGGCTCGTTTTCCATCGTCTTCTTGGTAAGAACAGTATACCCACTAAATTTATGTGCCATAAGACTTTGAGGAAACTTGGAATCTTCATCAAATTGAAGCTCTCTTTGAATTGTTTGGTCTTTCAAACTTATTTCACATGCATGAGCGTACCTATCGATCTTTAGTTCTTGAATTCTTGAGCTTCTTGAAAATCACTACCTTGAACAAGACCATATGTGTGGAATTTAGTTTGGAAAACACCACTAGAATGATGACCCTTGTTGAATTAGCTAATGTGCTTGGGCTAGATGTTTCGCCTACCCGAACATCAAAGCCAAGAAAGTATAGCATAGAACCCCTTTGGAGAGAAATGACGGGTCGAGATTTCTCATACATCAAAGAATGCTTGGCTTTTCACATTCAAAATCCTATCATTAGGCTCACTTATCGATTTCTAGCCGGCACCCTTCTTGCCCGTCGGGATCCCGCAATAGTGAATGAGCTTGACCTTGTATTCATGGAGTCTTACCTCGAAATTCAAAGGAGGAGCGGGTACCATTTCAATTCCCCCCTTGTTCTTCTCGAGAAATGGGCTAAATTCCGGAATGGGGACGATGATGGTGTTAAACACATTGTCAATGGGGGACTTATTACAAGGCTTGCCAAGTTTTTCAACCCTAAATTCAATGGAAACAATGAGTATGTACCCCTTCCGGGCAACACAAGGATCAATGAAGAGCTAATCCTTAGGCAACACCATTGGATGACCCATGAGGGATATGAAAAGAGGATCAAATGGCTTACTAAGGGAAACACCCCCATTTACCTACCAAAAGAAGGATTAGCAAGAATTTCACCAAAACGAGGCCCCATCTCTCCAATACCATCTTATCACATCCCAACAAGTGCGAATCAAGCAAATCAAGCACCACCTCCAACACAACATCAACAACATGAACAACAAAAGAATGACAATGAAAAGATTGTGATACCAACTTACCCCTTCCAATACCAACCTTACAACCACCCGAATCCTTTCATCCTCCCTAGGGATGATTTTGTGATGGGAATCCTTCAAGATATGCATCTCCGACAATTTGAAGCCAATGTGGATAACTATTATGCCTTGTATCCACAATTTCACCAAATGGCTCGGCAAGGAATCATTAGTGAAGAGGGAATGCTTCCCTCTTGGGTTCAAATGCATATTCTTTTCCCAAATTCGGAGAAAGCTAATGAGGGAGCACATGGTCAAGGAGGTTAAGGGAGTGAAAACTCAAATGGAGGAGACACGGTGGAGCTAAATAGCGAAGAGGATGAGTTTATGGATTTCCATGGAAGCGATGCATCGAGGGAAGCTTGGGATAGTGATTTGGGAGGGGATGATGACGAGCTTTGAAGAACACTTCATGAGCTAGGTGGAGCGGGCGCAAGGCACCCATCAAGGCCAAAGTGAAGTTTCTTTTTCTTTCCCCTCATTTCTTTCTTTTTCATGACAAGAATTTCATGTTTTGTTTCACAATTTATTGTTTCCACCTTGTGGTGTCCTTGTAAAATTGAAGGACTATTATCTCACCTTAGCAACATTAAAGGTGCTAATTTAATTGTTCCCACATTCAAAATCCAAAATGACAAATGTAGTTTCATGCATATCATCCTTATTCATGAACTCCCCCAATTTTTGACATTAGAAATAGTGTCTATTTTGGTTTGGGGAAGTTTATGCTTATGCATTGGGAGCTAATCTAAATTATGCTCTCTAATATAACAAAAACCCATACATCAAATAGCATAGCTTAGTTTGCATTCACTCTTGTTTATATGTCATATAATTTGCATTTAGCTTAGAAATCATGCATTTTCATATAAATTGTATAATTTCCTATCGTATTGGCCATTGATGACAATGCCCATACTAGTGTGGGGATGGGAAATTCTAACATGACTTTTTAAACAAAAATGAAAAAAATTGAAAAATTTTGAAAAACACAAAAACATGTCTTTTAATTTTCATTAAAACAAAAACCATAACAATTTGAAAAATTCAAAAATCCAAAAACATGTTCATTTCCTTTGTAGTGTAGTCTTGTATATATTGTGTTTGTCCATCCTTTTTCACATTGATCGACTACGCCACATTCGAGACATGAGGATATTTAAGACCGCATGGTATGATCTTTCCAATCTCCTTTTTCCTCTTTATGTTAATGACTATGTGGCTTTATTTTTATTGATGCAGTATAAACAATGTGAATTTAGGATTGCATTTAGATTATTTGGCATACTAGTTGGTAGAAGCATATGCATTAGGTTGTATAAATGTTAGTTGCATCATGGCATATAGTTGCATTTAGAAAAATTTTTGTGAAAACATCTATTTGGGAAACTTGACAAGTGTATATAAGGCCCTTGTAGATACTTTTTCTTCTTAAGACTTTGCTTGTTAGAATACTTGTAAAACACCCTAGGACGTGTCATGCTAGTATCCGTTGACCCATAGATTAAGGCCTAGTCAAGAGTACCTTGTGGTGTGATAACTCATTGGCTACCGTTTATTCCAAGGTGACCCTTGAAACCATGCAACCATCCATCATCTATATTCTACCACATTTTGTCAACAAAAGGGAATGGGCACAAAAATTGTTCAAAATTGAGCTCAAGGAATGAAAAGAAAAAGTTTGCAATTGCATCAACAGAAAAGAGGAGTAACAAAAATAAAAACTCCTATGCTTCAAAAATAAGCACCCTCACTACAAATGGGGTGACTTTGAAAATGTTCAAAAAGAAATGAAAAGAAAAAATTAAAATTGCCATGTGTTGAAAATGCCAAACATCAAAGAATGGCAAAAGAAATGTTCTCAAAATGTCAAATGCCACAAGAAATTGGGGGGGAAAACACCAACAAAAGCAAACTCCCACATGAAACTCAAAGTTCTATTGACCCCTTTTCCATCGTATCCATTTTTGTACATGGTAGATAGGGAACGACCCTTCTGAATGTTTAGGCAAGAAGGGGAGTTCCGCGATCCTCCAGTGTTTCTAACACCATAGAGAGTCTACTCTTGACGAAAGCATTTAAATATTGAGGACAAAGGTACCCCAGCTTGACACAACTTGGACGTGATTTATTGGTATCCTTCTAGGCTTAGTAGTTTGAAGAAACCATATCTATAATGGAATGTGTACCCTTAGATGGCTTCCCCTTTAGATAATTTCTGCCACTTATATGAGGAAAGTGGCTATTCATTTTTATAGATGCATCCATTAGTTGTTTTGTGTGCTTAAATGCTTGGATGTATCGCCATTTTCTGTAACAACCATGGTACAACAAGAATATAAATTAAGTTCAAGGTGGCGGAAACACCCTGACACCGCGGTAGCTACTAAATAAAAATTGAGTACTCAAAAGTAATACAAGGTCTACGGGGAATAAATACCCCTATAACTGAAATGAAATAAAAGTCGGAAACATGAGTCTAATAAAATTAAAAGAGTGCGCTAAAACAAGGCGCTCGCTAGCTCACTCGAGGTAACCCCAGACTAAATAAGCAACCATCATCCACCTGCCAGTCATAAGAATGATAGCCACGGTCAGTGGAGAGTAACTCGGACATCCTCCCAGCCATATTACATCACGATAAAGCAACCAAGTAATTAAGATTGATCAATAATGAACAAATGGCTTACCAATAAACATATTATACAATTAAAATTATAAGCTCATTATAAATTAATCACACTTGAAACTAAATAAATCAAATGACTCATTTATTAAACGAAAACTTATTAAACCAAACATATTAAATCAATTACCATTCAGTAAGGCGAAACGGCAAGGCAACCCATCACTGTTACCTTATCCCTACGGTAGGACTGCGATAAATATACGGTCCTAGTCTAATTATGGCCACACTCTCGGGAAAAATGTACCCCAATTCGACAGTCACCAAGCCTATTAACATCCATAATGATGACCCCATAGACTCCATATTAGCCTATAAACAACCGGGCTGATAGGACGACTCCGACCTGCCTAGACTGCCCATACACACAGCTACTAGGATACAAGTGAAGCGGATAATATAAGACGATTCTATTACTCGAGTCAGTTAACTAATTACTATACACAAATATTGGGGTACGAGTATTAGACGTATGTAACATCCAACATAAACTATATAGTTAACAATGTGACGTTTGGACATTAATGTAATAAGTTATTACCAAACCCACGTAGCAAAACAAATGACATGACACTACGTACATATAAAGACTTATTAAACAAGGAAGCATGTTGGATCTGTTCGTTAAATCCCGCGTACCCCAAACCATAATTTCAATCCCTCTTATCATCAAGCCTTTATGGTTAGAAAAATATAATTAAACTAATTAATATGATAGAATATGGTGAGACAATTATTTACACTTAGGAAACAAACGACTGTACATTTAAACACAATAGTGCCAGTCCTAAACCTTCATTAAATGGAGATAGAGATGCATATAGAAGTTATATATAATCAAGTGGTGTATTTGTGAGCGACATACAAGATACAGTTTAAGCATCAACCAAAATAATGTCACCATAAGATGCTTACCAAGTTAACACCCCATAATTAACATGCTTGCTACTCCACAAGTACAATATTTAGACATCCCCTTTCTCGCTAAACAGAGGACACACAGAGTATATCATTCTCGAACTTTGACCGACTTCACGCCATAACCACACAAAATATAGCACACAATATTTCACAAGAAAACACATAAATCAATTGAACCATCATCGACCAATCTAGCCTACAAGACCGCAAAACCGCAACGTAATACCGAGGATGGTCGTTGACGTTACCTTTTTAGCGCTTAATCTTCAATGGGGTGTCCGGGTCGTCCGAGCTTGAACCTATGTCGAAATCGGAACGGAAACGGCGTTAAACATACACGTTTTAAAGCTATAGGAAAACATGTAATAGGAACTAAAGTGGAACGAAATCGGTACGATAATGAAGATTACTGGGAGAAGAAGAGAATGAAGTAAGAATTACAGAAAACCGTTAAGAAACGAGAGAGAACGGTGCTGCCAAAACTGAGGGTTTGAAATTGTAAAGGTGGATGAGAAGTCGATGTCTTATGCGTGAAGAAGAGTAGTAGCTGACTCTTATTCAAATGCTAAAGCTAACTGAACGAGAGATTACCTACTAAAATCTTGGGATGTGATCTGGTCTTCAACAAACCACAATTACGAGTTGACTAGATTAATATACTTACGGATTTCCTAATAAAGCTTAGTGCTTAAACCTCATATTAAGACGATCTAACATCAAAATAAAATGACATGGTCTAATTAAAATAAATATGTATTTCAAAATAATATATTTTGAAAATAATTAAATTATACTCCCTCCTATTCCGAATAACTGTCCCATTTGGACAATGGCACGAAAATTAAGGAATGAAGTTAAAATAATGAAAAGTATTGTATAGGGGTAAGAATATAGGAGTTAAATAATGAAAAGTATTGAATATAATGGTTTAGGGGTGGTTGGGATGGTAAATAAAGAAAAGAGACAAGGGTAGGAAAGTCAAAAAACATGTCCAAATATGGCAAATGGGACAGTTATGTGAATAGACGAAAATGGCAAATGAGACAGTTATTCGGAATAGGAGGGAGTATACTTTATAAATTAGTCTTGCAATTTTAAATAATGTGCATAGTTTATAAAATTATCGCCCTATCATAATAAATAAATATGACAACTTAGAAAAATTATAAAATCAATTAAAGGAATTTAAAGCTCGAGAGTAACTAACATTATGACGGAAAAACGCGAGTGTTACAGTCTCCCCTACTTCTAAAAGTTTCGCCCTCGAAACTTAACGCGGAAAAAAAAACGAAGGTAGGAAAGAAAAGAAGGGATCGAAATAAATGAGATGATAATAACAAATTACCTCTCTCAAAAAGATGGGGGTGCTTTGCTCGCATAGAATATTGAGTCTCCCATGTCTCTTCCACGAACTTGTCGCACCCCCAAAGAACTTTAACTAAAGGTACAACCTTATTTCTAAGGCGTTTTTCCTTCTTATCCAAGATGCGAATAGGTCCCTCCTCATAGGTCAGGTTAGGCTCAATTTCCAAAACTTCAGTTTGCAAGACGTGACTGGGATCGCTAATGTACTTCCTCAGCTGAGAAACATGGAACACGTCATGAACCTTCCCAAGACTAGCTGGCAACTCCAACCTATACGCCACTGGGCCAATTCTCTTGAGCACCTCATAAGGACCCACATACTTAGGACTCAGCTTCCCTTTTATACAAAACCTTCTAACACCCTTCATCGGAGAAACTTTGAGAAATACTTTCTCACCCACTTCGAACTCCAAAGGTCGTCGTCTTACATCTGCATAAGATTTTTGTCTGTCTTAAGTTGCTTTCATCCTTTCTCGAATCAGCTTGACGCCGTCAATGGTCTATTGTAGCTTCTCAGGACCCAATTCACGGACTTCACTAGCTTGATCCCAACATAATGGACTGCGGCATTCCTCCCGTACAAAGCCTCATAAGGAGCCATCTTGATGCTTGCATGATAACAGTTGTTGTAGGAAAACTCGACCAAAGGTAAACTCTTCTCCCAACTCGCTTGAAAATCCAAGGCACAAGCATGGAGCATGTCTTCAAGGGTTTGAATAGTTCTCTCCGTCTGTCCATCTGTAGCGGTATGAAAAGCTGTACTCATCATCAACTTGCTACCCATAGCCTTCTGCAACGCTTGCCAAAAACGGGAACAAAATCTCGGATCTCGATCGGACACAATCTCCAAAGGAACACCGTGATATCTTACTATCACATCCACATAAGCACTTGCCAAACGATCTAAACTCCAAGTCTCCTTGATTGGCACAAAGTGAGCACACTTCGTCATACGATCCACGATCACCCAAACAACATCTTTACCACCAATAGTTCTTGGCAATGCCATCACAAAGTCCATAGAGATAGACTCCCACTTCCATGTAGGAATCGCCAACGGCTGCAACAAACCACGTGGTCTCTTGTGATCAATTTTAACCTGCTGAAAAGTAAGACACTTACTCACATACTCAACAATGTCATTCCTCATACGGGGCCACCAAAACTGGAGCTTCAAATCTTGATACATCTTATCACCACCTGGATGCACTGTATACGGTGTGTTATGCGCCTCACTCAAAATCTTTACTTTTAACTCGACATCGTCAGGGATACACCATCTACCTCAAAACTTGAGAACCCCATCTGGATTGACTTCAAAACCAACAACTTTACCAATACCCAACTTAAAACGGATATCAGCTAACTTAGAATCAGCTACCTGCCTCTCTCGGATTTCCCGGAACAACTCCGGTTCAGCCACCATGGCAATCAGACATGCACTACCAGGATCCACAAATTCCAAATTAAGCTTCCTGAACTCTGCACACAAATCATCTGGCAAAATTTTGATAGAGTTAACAGAATGAACGGTCTTCCTACTGAGAGCATCAGCTACAACATTGGCCTTCCCTTCATGATAAAGTAACTCCACATCATAATCATTAAACAACTCTAACCAGCGTCTTTGTCTCGGGTTTAAGTCCTTCTGAGTGAAAATGTACCTGAGACTCTTGTGGTCAGTGTAGATGCTAGCTGACCAGTCGTGACATCTCTGTTGTTATCATTGTTGTTGTTGTTGACAGACGAAGTTGAAGACGGGGCCATGGCTCTGAGGCAGAAAAACGGCTCACATTACAACTCAATCTGACATGGTTCAAAGACTGAACGCAGACAACACAAAGGACGAGACAAAGATCAGACTCAACAAGACGAGGGTGACCGTGTGTGGTTCTTCGGTGCTGACTCGATTTATGACGTGACGGTGTTGACCGAACTTTTGACATGAGTCCAACATAACGGCGTGACGCCATTAGACGGGTCTCATGGTGAGACAACTCATAAGTAAAGACCCATAAGTACGTTTGCTTGGACTCGATAGACACGAGGCGAAATTGGAATGGTGGCCTGAAGTTTTCGAAAATAGAAATTTTCAAAAAGATTCATTTGTCACTTTATGGACGGCTTCAGAAGATAGAGATCTCCGCAAGTCGATCAATTGAAAGGGTTGTCTTAAGTTTATTTGCAAAAGACGGTTTGAGTTTGAGTCGGCTCGGAAAACAGTGTATTGTTCCCCAAGACGGTTTTTGAAATTCAAAATTGTATGTTTTGAAAATCGAGTTTGAAATGTTTGAAGAGGTCTCGGGGACGGTGCATGGTCCTCAGGATCTCGAAAGTGTCTCGAGAAAAGGGTGTGTGCTTTTCTCGGGTTTTGAAAGAGCCATTGTTGGCGCGAAACGGGTTGAAATCTGTAACTAGACGCGGCGATTATAACGGCGTAAAAAGGTGATTTGAAATGGTTGTAGAAAATCGGGTTTGAAAATCGTCATTACGACTGCCTAGAAAGGCGTGTTGAAATGGTTATAAAAACCGGGTTTGAAAATTGTCATTACGACGGCCTAGAACCCGACGGCCTAGAAAGGCGTGTTGAAATGGTTATAAAAACCGGGTTTGAAAATCGTCATTACGAAGGCCTAGAAAGGCGTGTTTGAAATGGTTATAAAAACCGGGTTTTATAAATCGTCATTACGACGGCCTAGAAAGGGGTGTTTGAAATGGTTATAAAAACCGGGTTTTAAAAATTGTCATTACGACGGCCTAGAAAGGCGTGCAATGATCGGCGAAAGACCGAGGTTTTGAAATGGCCATTATAACGGCGAAAAAGGGTGTTTTTTGAAAGTTTTGAAAATGACACGGAAGGACTTATGATCAAGTAGCACATAAGCACTCACAGTTTCATTATATTATGCATTATGATGACACGGGTTTTGGCTTAGAAGGGTGGGTTACACACCAAGCAATCAAACCCCGATTTGCGAGAGGGATACCAATCCAAACAAAATGTGTAACGTCAATGGTATGCTTGACTCAATCGGGATTCGAAACGCGGGGATGATAATGTGGGAAATAATCTGTATACTTCCCTTTAACATGAAGGATTATAACGATTAAACAAAGATGATCTAAGGTCATAAAATAAAATACATAAACAAAAGTAAAAGGATTTAGAATTAACCTCAGGTCCTAGCAAAATTGGCCTAAGAACAATATCAAAACTGATATTCGCCTATTAGTTGCACCCAAGACGATCTGAGATATACCCTTTGATTATGCTAGAAATCAATCTAAAATTTTCTGTAAAATTTTATTGTCTTTGTGTTTTGTGATGAGAAAGAGGAGGCAAGGTCAGAAAAAATATTAGGTCAGAAATAATTCTCTACCTTTGTTTTTATATAGACCGAAATCCGAAATCAATTAGGAAAGAAATAACCTCCTAATTTTCGGCCAAACAGACCGAAAATAAGGAGTGTATTTTCCTTATTTTGGTCTTTCCAAAAATATATAAACTGTGTTAAATTGTCATCTAGTGAGGATCGAACCCATGACCTCTTGGCTTGTGTACCCTCACTATTACCACTATGACACATTCAACGTGTTGATATTAAATACAACTGATTATATTTAACTACGAATTAACAGATTAATTCGTCCAAACTAACCTTATATATATTTAATTAAATATAACTTATTATATTTAATTTACGAATTGACAGTTAATTCGTCTCAACTTGATATTATTTAATTTTTATTAAATAATTATCTCATCAACACATTGACTAACTTTTTAGTCATTTTGGGCATCAATGTAATTATATTTCTATAACCACATTTCTCAAATACGTCCTATATATAGGTGTGACCTTTAGGGACCAGTTGATCACCGCCATCTGTATGATAATAACGTCAAACTCTCTAGCAAGCCAACCGTTATTAGGTAAACGTTAATCAACTGATTAAATATACGAAGTATACCCTTGTGAACCTGTAAGAGATTTACAAATGTTATCACACTAATTTGTGGGGGACACCAGCTCCAACAAACTCCCACTTGTCCTCACAAGTGTATGTGCGATAACCGATTCTCATATCCTTTAAAATTTCTCCCACTCAATGTAAAACAATTTGCAAATCCGAATTCATAAAGGTCGTATTTTACAAGCGATCAGTATCAAGAGTGGTTTTCCCGACTAGAGAGTAACTTAACTGATAAACGAATCAACATTCGAGCATGGCCATGCATTTCAGTTACAACTCCTCGAGTGGCCCTGAGAAATAACTATACCTGATAAGGGATGAATATTTTCCTCAACTCGAATCCTGCATACGTAAGCACAGTATGAAATGACCCAGAAAAAATCTACTTAGCCCCGATTCACGGTGAGACCGTGAGAAAGAAACCAAAGTCACCCAAAGACTGCCTTAATCTCAAGAGACAGTTGATAGTCATAAGAATCGACTCTAGGTACACAATGGATGTCCTATCCACGACCTGGCACCGAATGTTATAAAACATTTAGGACTCCATTACGATGTCACAAATAAAAATTGTCCTACGAGGTATCGTCATAATCTCGTATCTGTGATCGATTAGTCAACCGTTTAACTTATGGCTCGTTGAACCCACCATCAATCGACTGCACAATATAATAGCCGGAGTTATCAGCTCACATTGGCGATTACGGACCTAAACAAATATAATGTAATTCAGTTCACTTTGTGGCGTTCAATGTTGTCAGTACAATCCACATGAAAAACAAAATATTATATATATAAAACGATGAATTTATAAATAATATATGAAAAAGATAATGTATCAAATCCATAATCAAGTACTAAAACTTAGGAACATGTTTGATTCCCATGGAATTAACATGCCCTACATGCTTATCATAATTCAACGGTATGGTGAGAGGATCCGCGATGTTATCATCCGTCGCAATCTTGTCAATCACTATCTCTTCTTGCTCCACGTAATCACGGATCAGGTGAGCCTTCCGAAGTACATGTCTAGATTTGTTGCTAGACTTTGGCTCCTTAGCCTGGAAGATGGCACCTCTATTGTCACAATAGATGGTGATCGGGTCATTCGAACTAGGAACTACCGAAAGCCCTTGTAAGAATTGACGCATCCATATCGCTTCCTTTGCTGCCTCCGAAGCGGCATAGTACTCGGATTCAGTAGTAGAATCTGCTACAACACTCTGTTTGGAACTCTTCCAGCTGACCGCTGCACCATTAAGAGTGAAGACGAACCCGGACTGAGATTTTGAATCATCTCGATCCGTTTGGAAGCTAGCATCTGCGTAACCGGTTGCGCATAGCTTTGTATCGCCTCCATAAGTCAATACCCAATCCTTAGTCCTCCGTAGGTACTTGAGGATATTTTTGACTGCTATCCAGTGTGTCTCACCTGGAGTCTTTTGGTACCGACTCGTCATACTCAATACATATGCCACGTCTGGACGTGTGCATATCATGGCATACATGATCGATCCTATTGCAGAAGCATAAGGAACACGACTCGTGCGCTCAATACCTTCAGGCGTCGTGGGTGACTGAGACTTGCTCAACTGCATCCCAGTCGTCATAGGAAGGTTCCCCTTCTAGGAGTTGGTCATGCTGAACCTCTCAAGAACCTTATCCAAATAAGACTCCTGACTAAGTGATAACGTCCGTCGTGATCTATCTCGGTAGATACGGATTCCCAAAATACGTTGTGCCTCACCCAGATCTTTCATCTGGAAATGGTTCTTCAACCATTCTTTAACCGAAGATAGGAGAGGAATGTCATTCCCAATCAAGAGTATGTCATCGACATACAATATTAAGAACACAATCTTGCTCCCACTCGACTTGATATATAAGCATGGTTCTTCGACCGATCGAGTGAAACCATACTCTTTTATCAGTTGGTCGAAACGATGATTCCAACTCCGAGAAGCTTGCTTAAGTCCATAAATGGAACGCTTAAGCTTACATACCTTCTTAGGATGTTTAGGATCTATGAAACCTTCGGGTTGCACCATGTACAACTCTTCCTCAAAATAACCGTTTAAGAAGGCGGTTTTCACATCCATTTGCCAAATCTCATAATCATGAAATGCGGCAATCGCTAAGATTATCCGAATGGAACGTAGCATGACTACAGGTGCAAAAATCTCATCATAATGCAATACTTGCACTTGAGTGAAACCTTTTGCCACAAGTCGTGCCTTATAGATATCTGGTTGCGCGTCTACAGAACGCTTTATTTTGTAAAGCCATTTGCACTGTAGAGGTTTTACCTTATTAGGTAAATCAACTAGATCCCATACGTTATTCTCATACATGGAGTCCATCTCTGATTGCATGGCTTCGAGCCATAGCTTTGAGTCGGAACAGGCCATAGCACCTTTATAGGTTGCGGGTTCATTACTTTCTAGAAGTAAAACATCATTCTCCTCGACCATACCAATGTATCTGTCCGGAGGATGAGAGTCTCTACCCGACCTCCTAGGTTCCTTAGGAATATTAACCGTATCATCAGTTGGAGGTACAGCTTCCTCCATCTGTTCCTCGGTTGTTGGTTCTAGAATCTCCGACAGCTCGAAGGTTCTATTACTCGACTTGTTCTCGAGAAATTCTTTCTCTAAGAACGTCGCACTAGCCGCAACAAATACTCGATGTTCGGTAGGCGAATAGAAGTAATGACCAAATGTTCTTTTTGGATAACCTATAAAGTATGTCTTGACCGATCGCGGGCCGAGCTTATCCTCGTGTCTCCACTTGACATAAGCCTCGCAGCCCCAAACCCGAATAAAGGACAAGTTAGGTACCGTTCCCTTCCACATTTCATATGTAGTCTTGTCGACAGCTTTAGACGGACTTCGGTTAAGTATAAGAGCAGCTGACAAAAGAGCATAACCCCATAATGAATCAGGCACTACGGTGTGACTCATCATGGATCGAACCATATCAAGTAAGGTTCAATTTCTCCGTTCGGACACACCATTTAATTGAGGTGTTCCAGGTGGAGTTAATCGTAGAGCGATTCCACGATCTTTTCGGTGTTGATCAAACTCATTTGAAAGATATTCGCCACCACGATCTGAACGGAGTGCTTTAATCTTTCTACCCAGTTGGTTTTGTACCCTATTCTGGTATTCCTTGAATTTCTCAAAGGACTCACTTTTATGCTTCATTAAGTAGACATATCCGTATCTACTCAAATCATCCGTGAAAGTGATAAAATATATATAGCCATCTCTAGCGGTAATTGACATAGGTCCATATACGTCCGTATGTATGAGTCCTAATAAGTCACTAGCGCGCATTCCAACACCTTTGAAGGAAATTCGAGTCATCTTGCCAATGAGACATGATTCACATGTGCCATATGCAGAAAATCCGAATGAGGGAATAGTCCCATTATCGACGAGTTTCTTTACGCGTTTCTCATTTATGTGTCCCATTCGACAATGCCATAGATAGGTTTGATCTTTGTCACCAACCTTTAATTTCTTATTATTCATGTGTAATACTTCCGTGGTTTGATCTAAGATATAAATTCCATTCATGGAAACTGCTTTGCCATAAATCATTTCATTAAAAGAGAAAATATAACTATTATCCTTTATTGAAAATGTAAAACCGTCTTTAGCAAGTACGGAAACAGAAATAATGTTCCTAGATAAACTGGGTACATAGTAACAGTTATTTAAAGATAGCTCAAACCCACTAGGGAGTTGGATTACATATGTTCCCTTCGAGGCAGCAGCTACTCGTCCTCCATTCCCGACTCGCAGGTCCACATCACCTTTTTCGAGAGGTATGATGTTCTTTAGGCCCTGCAAATGATTACACAGATGAGAACCACAACCAGTATCTAGTACCCAAGTTCCGAAACTTGCATGGTTAATCTCAATCATATGAATATAAGATGACATACCAACAGGAACGACGCGGCCTGCCTTGATGTCCTTACGGTAGACGGGACAGTTCCTCCTCTAATGTCCAGTCTTGTGACAATGGTGGCACTCTATGTCACCGCCCTTGCTCTTTGTCTTGCCTTGTGAGCCACTAGTCTCACCAGGCGCACTCTTACCGTTTCCTGGCTTCTTAAACTTTGGCTTACCTACAACTAGGTCGCCATGAACCTTGCCCATACCTTTACTCTTGTTGTGAATCGTGAGAACATCCTGCTTCATGCTCCCACTCAATTTCATATCCATCTCGGTCTGTACGAGAAGGGAGTGTAGCTCATGAGGACTCTTTTTCAAGTCATTCATGTAGTAGTTCGCCCTGAAAAGGGCAAAACCATCATGAAGAGAATGAAGCATTCGGTCAATGACAATGCTCTCACTGATTCTACAATTCAGTGACTCCAGTTTCTCGACATTCTCAATCATGTGAAAAATGTGTGGGCTAACCGGTTGGCCCTTCTGGAGTTTCGCATCAAAGAAGCGACAGGTATGCTCATATGTGATGATTCTCGGTGCCTTTGAGAACTCATTAGTGAGCGTGGTGAAAATCTTATTTGCACCTTGGGCAATGAAGCGTCTCTGCAAATTGGTTTCCATTGCAAAGATGAGTACGTTCTTTATCGCACCCGCTTCCATAACGAAATCACTATAAGCGAGTGACTCGTTGGCTCCTGCATTTGGGCCTGGGTTGACCGGTATTGGCTCAGTTAAATACCTGAGCTTACCGTCAGCAATGGCAGCATTCCGTAGTGCCGCCTCCCAGTCCGCAAAGTTGGACCCATCATTCTTCAGTCGTGTGGACTGATTCATTTGGTCCATGAATACTTTTAGCCAGGATGAACGATCTAGTGTGGCACTAGGCATTGGGATTGCGTTATTTCCAGCCGTTTGTTGTAACAGTATTATTGATAATTAGCGTGTTCTACACTGCGAAAGAAGAATAAAATAATAAGCATGCATCGTTTTTATTTTAAGTCTAATGAACTAATGTCATAACGCGAAGACTCAAAAACATTTATACAATTGACCTCCCTTAAGAATTATATAAATGACCCCAAGACTCAATTCTCTGTAAATTGATAAGCTAACCTGTTAGCTAATTCTACCGTTACAATTCCTGGTCGATAAATTTACTGTAAATTCTATCTTTAGTCCATCATAATCACGAGAAACTCTTCGGACTATGATGTTGAGGTAAACTAAGACAACACAACTACTTACCCAACGTAGAAGGGGTCATATTAGGCCTACCGACGAAGAAGGGACTCATAGATGTTTGCCCTTATAAAGACTAATCTCAATTTCTTAGAGGAAGATCCCATCAACTATTTTTAATTCATTTTAAGTGAACTATAATCTAGCATGCGAGAATGATTTAAACTAAAGTGATGGCTTATAGACTGTGACATCTGCATGTCCATGAAAACTAACAGACAACTATATGAGTCAATTTTCATGCATTTTAGTAGTAGGTGGTTTGGTTTTAGGCGGAATATGATGCAATTACTAGCATGTGAATGAAAAGCAATAAAATGAAAAACGTAAAAAAAACAGTAAAAGTCCTAGTGTGGCATATCCTATCAAAATGAACAATAAATACAAGTTTGGAATCCATCCTTGGACCCGAAAAGCTTGTCTTGATGTTCCATCTTGATCCATGTAGCGGGAGTGAGCTTGAATCTTCATCTTTAGTCTTCTTTGAAATTACAATAATTAAAATTACATAATTGACCTATTAATTACATTCTAATTTCAAAACCCAAAACTAAAATAAAGGAGATTCGAGATCTCATAATTACATAAAAATTATGTTTCCTTCATTACGAAAACATAATTGACTAAGGCCACACTAAGTATTACAAATTACAACCGATTGCAAAATTAAATACGTAAATAAAATTCATTCATTCGATTCATTCAACATAATTAAAAGCATCAACTAAAATAAATTAAACATACATAATACAATAAATTAATTATGTTGATTAATTTATCCAAACCACCTATTTAAATTAAATTAAGTGACAATTCCGCAAGTTAATCACATTAATTCATACATAATCCATATTAAACTTGTAATATGAATTCTATCCGTCAAAATTTTAAACTACTTCAAAATAACTCGGTATCATTAAATTGTGAACCGATTCACAATAACAAATTGGCCAAAAAAAAAAAAAAAAAAAAACAAAATCCAATTTTTTTTTTAAATTGGTCACGGCAAAAAAAAAAACAGAAAATTTTTTTTTTTTTTTTATGTTTCAGCTGCACGGCTGAATATTTAAAAAAAAAAAAAACCCTTTTCCTATTTTAATTTGGTAAATAGGAAAAACAAGGAAAAAACTTTCCATAATTTTTTTTCCCTTTCTATTTCGGTAAATAGGCAAATAAAAATTTCTATTTTTTATTTTTTTTTCTTTTTCTCGGTTTACCAAAAACAAAATTAAAAAAAAAAAAAAAATCCCGGTAAACCCTAAAAAAAACGTCCTTACCCTTTTTTTTTCTTTTTGCGGCAAGATGCCCTAAAACAAGATTTGATGACTAATTTGTTTACCTTTGCTATAAGCACATGATTAGCATATAAAAAAATAAACATGATCAATTTATATGCCAAAAACTATATAGCAAAAACAATTCTTTTATCATAAACATGATGATTCCATTTAATTTTAACTTAATCTGCATTAAATCAAAAAACTACCAATAAAAAAATTTCGAATCACAAAAAAAGAAACCCTTTATTTGTTTTTCGAAAATCAGGTTATGTTTACATACAATTTTTATGAAAATCATCAAGATTAAAATCGAAGCCTAGTGCTCTGATACCACTTGTGGGAAATAATCTGTATACTTCCCTTTAACATGAAGGATTATAACGATTTAACAAAGATGATCTAAGGTCATAAAATAAAATACATAAACAAAAGTAAAAGGATTTAGAATTAACCTCAGGTCCTAGCAAAATTGGCCTAAGAACAATATCAAAACTGATATTCGCCTATTAGTTGCACCCAAGACGATCTGAGATATACCCTTTGATTATGCTAGAAATCAATCTAAAATTTTCTGTAAAATTTTATTGTCTTTGTGTTTTGTGATGAGAAAGAGGAGGCAAGGTCAGAAAAAATATTAGGTCAGAAATAATTCTCTACCTTTCTTTTTATATAGACCGAAATCCGAAATCAATTAGGAAAGAAATAACCTCCTAATTTTCGGCCAAACAGACCGAAAATAAGGAGTATATTTTCCTTATTTTGGTCTTTCCAAAAATATATAAAGTGTGTTAAATTGTCATCTAGTGAGGATCGAACCCATTACCTCTTGGCTTGTGTACCCTCACTATTACCACTATGACACATTCAACTTGTTGATATTAAATACAACTGATTATATTTAACTACGAATTAACAGATTAATTCGTCCAAACTAACCTTATATATATTTAATTAAATATAACTTATTATATTTAATTTACGAATTGACAGTTAATTCGTCTCAACTTAATATTATTTAATTTTTATTAAATAATTATCTCATCAACACATTGACTAACTTTTTAGTCATTTTGGGCATCAATGTAATTATATTTCTATAACCACATTTCTCAAATACGTCCTATAGGTGTGACCTTTAGGGACCAGTTGATCACCGCCATCTGTATGATAATAACGTCAAACTCTCAAGCAAGTCAACCGTTATTAGGTAAACGTTAATCAACTGATTAAATATACGAAGTATACCCTTGTGAACCTGTAAGAGATTTACAAATGTTATCACACTAATTTGTGGAGGACACCAGCTCCAACAGATAAAACTCAGGCCGACGAGACGAGTCAATTGGTCGAAAAGGGTTAGGTTGTGGGCCCGGACAAGGAACCCGACCGTGACCGTAATATCAATTAATGCATTCCAACCAAGACCTCGTTCGAGTCTCACCATCTAGGGATCACAAAGACGTAAGTGTCCTAGTTTTCCCCAGCGGAGTCGCCATTCTGTGGACATAGCCACCTACACGCCAAGCCAATCTGTGGACGTATAGCGGTCTTTTGAAAGCCACGCTCGGCGGCGTAAAAATGCTTTTGACCGGATCGTTTTAGATCGGTCGGTTTCGTCTCGGTAAGGGTCTCGAAACGATTAGAGATGTTCGGAGTCGCCACCAAGCATTTGTGGGATGCTTGGAACCCGTTCGAAATCCACTTTATACCTCGGTCATTTCGAAGCACAAAGCAGCGTTTGACATAGGTACTAAAGATAAGGAAATCGTCCCTCTTTAGCATCCTATCTCTAGAATGACTCTCGTATGCCCTGGATAAGGTCGTCCACTATCCAAAGTTTCTGAGTAAGAGGTGAAGGTACGTATTGGGAAGCCCTTTAATCAGACACCCAATCCCGCCCGCGGTAGCGGCCTCTACTGATCGATCTTGGTTGGTTGAATGCAAAAGTTGATAAAACGGTTTAAATACATGAACGCACATCCAATAATTTAAACCTAACATATGAGAGCTTTCTAAGTTGGTTGATTTAATCCAAGTATCAAGTATAAGATGTCGAGTTGGATTAATGATTGATTTGCATGCAAGACGGAAATTAAACATCCATTTACCAAATTAGGTTTAGGGTGCATAACGTGATCCATTTATCTTGGTAAAGCGTTTTGCAAGTATGATTTTGAATAAGCAAATAGTCATCTGATCCGTCCTATATCCGGGCTAACCGGAGTCGGGATCGTCCTAGACGAGTGCTGAAAAGGGAACAGGTCCTGTACAGACGGCTACATGAGGTGCGAGCCAGCCGGCGGTACAAGAGGCCTCCCTGGTTTTGAAAATGAGAAAGAAAAGGCCTGCTTGAGGCGCGGGTCAACCTACGGTTATATGTCGTATTCTGGCCATTTAGAAATAGTTATAAAACATGTTGAAAAATGGGTATTTGAACCCGATTTGATTTGAAAGGGTCGTTTAGACCGCAGAACGAGACTCGAATAATCATCATTGTTTTGATGATATTCGGTGTCGGGTTCGACTTTGACAAACTTGACATGAATAGTTTTGAAAATGATTATGAACTAATTGCTTTAAGTTCATTTGAATGTAATTAGTCGATACTCATCATCGTACTCGGATTAAAATCCGGCATGGTATGTAGAACCAAGGATGACTTTGTGTTGGGGACTAATATGTTTGTTTCGAAAATGTAAAGAAATGATGAAAGGCTTTAAAATACCTCCCAAAAATGTAATAAAAGGCTTTAAAATACCTATTAAATGTTATTAACCAAATATTATCACCGAAACACGGATTTAACCATCATGGTATGAGGAACCAAGGGTGAAAGATGTTTTATGGTTAAAACAAATGAAATAAAATAAAAAAGGGTTTGAAAATATTTGAAATGGTAAAAACCGATAGTAAATATGAAAATGAATTAAAGGGAAAAGACGAGAACAAACATGATTGAGTTCTGACCTGGACACCCCATTTAGGCGCGGGCAAGCCGGCGAACCAAGGGGATTTTGTCTCAGGCCAAAAATCAGTTTTGGCTCGTTTATTCCACATTTTGGTTCATGTTATGCATGTTTTAGCATGCTGTAGTCATGAAACAAATAAAAACATGATAAAAGAAGGATTTTTACACCCTCATACTTACATGTTTGGTTACGGCGAGAAACCGACGTAAGTGTAACAACTCGTTTGGTTGGAAAAGACTCGGTTTAAAACCGTTTTGGTAAGTAAAAAGAGTGTTTTAAGATTAGTGACGGTGTAGTGGTCGAAGTGGTCGGTCAAGTGATTTAATGCACGATGAAGGTACCAAACAATGTGTAAGGCTTGTATTTACGATCCGTAGGTCGTAAATACGCGTCGGATTGTGACTTAAGAAGTTGAGTCGAGAATTTTAAGGGACAAAAGAGGGGGCGGACACTCGCGTAACTTCTAAAATGGGGGCATTTGAGGGGTATTTATAGGAAAATGAGTGGTTGTGTGAGTTTTGAGCGACGTGGCCACCTGGGCTGCTCAAAGAGCCGCGAGCCACGTCGCGGGTCTTGTTGTCTTGTCGCTTTCACACAAGAGCAATCATGATTTGTTCTATCCTAGGATTTGTAGTCATATGTTTGGTACTTGACCATACATAAATCTGGGAAATCTTAGCATAGACGGTTTTGAAAGTTTTCTTTTTGGTGGTTGACTCGGTTTGACTCGTTGTTGGAGTCGGGATTTGAATTTTTGAGTTGGTTTTTGGTCCGGTGTCGGTTTTGACTCTAGTTAGTGTCATTGCGACGCCGTCGTCGTGCATTAAACACTCCAGGTATTTTTGAAATGTTTTGAAATGTTTTATTTTCGAAATCGTTTTAAGTTTTCCGACGTAAAGTTGTACACAAACTATCGATCAAACGCCGCGATTCTAAAGCATGTTATAGTCCGATAATCATCGGGTGTTTGTTGGAGTCTCAGCAGATACTGGGTATCTACACTTACACGTGTGAAATGGATTCCAAGTATCTTAAGTGTCCCGTCGTTGATGGGAAGAATTATGGACTTTGGAAAAACATGATGACACACTATATAAAAGGACATGATTGGGAGTGCTGGACGATCATCAAGAATGGACCAAACAAAATTTTGGTTGCATCTTCGGAAGGCACTACCTATGAGAAAAAGGAAGAAGACTATATTGAGGCTAATTACAAGAAGGCTGAGAAAAACTCGAAAGCGATAAGCCTGTTACAAAACGGCATGACATCGACTGAATTCGATCGTTTTTCCTCTTGCACTTCGGCCAAGGAAATATGGGATGGGCTTGAGTTGGCCTATGAAGGAACGTCGGTTGTAAGGAAATATCGCATTGACCTGCTGATTCAAAAATATGAACTTTTTAGAATGGAAAAGAATGAATCACTTGATAGCATGTCAGCACGATTTTCTACTATAGTCAATGAGCTCAAAAATCTTGGTAAAACTTTTGACTCCGAGGATATTGCTCGAAAAGTACTTAGGAGTCTAACCAAGAAATGGCGTCCCAAGGTCACGGTTATGGAAGAAGTCAGAGATCTCACTTCTCTTCCTTATGGAGAACTTATTGGTGCTCTCATGGCTCATGAACTCGTCTTGGAAGACGATGAGGCCGGGGCCAGTAACATTAAGAGCATGGCTCTACAAGCTTCTGCTAAGGAAGAAGAAGATGTTGAAATAGAGGATGAAACGGTCTTGTTTGCTAAACAATTTAACAAACGCATCTTCAGAAATAAGCAAGCAAAATCGTTCAAAAACAATAACAACAAGTTCTCCAATAAGAAAACTTCTGAGTCAAAGAATACGTTTGCTAATAGAGGATGCTTCAAGTATGGAGAATCCAGTCATATGATTAAGCATTGTCCCATATGGGAGAAAATTAAAGACAAAGCAAAATGTGAGAAGACCAAGAAGGAATTCAAGCAAGTGATGATGGCATCATGCTGGGGAGATCTCGACCCTGAGGACGACGAAGCATCAGAAGAAGAAGAAGAAGTTGCTTACCTATGTCTAAGCAACGTTAGTCTTGACCTCTTCTCAGACAATGATAAAGATAGCATGGACTCCTACTGCTGCTTCCTAGGAGATTCCGATTCAGAAGAAGAAGAAGAAGAGGTAAGTAATCTTGAACTTAAGAAAAGTGTTAAGAAATTGCCTAAGAATGCTTTAATTGAATATTTTGAACAATCTCTTGATAAGTGTCACGAACAAGAGATAGAATTGAAAGACTTGAAAGAACAAATTCCCGATATTGCTGAAGAGAATCACCTCCTTAAAGCAAAGACCAAAAAGCTCAAATATAAAGTTAGAGCTAATATGGCTACAACTTCAGATACGACAAATGCTGAGAAGAAGGCTCTTGAGTCTAAAGTTATAGCTAATGAAGCTATAACCTCAGACCTGAAACTCAACATTAAGCATCTTCAAGCCAAAGTTATAGCTAGTGAAGCTATAACATTGGAATTGAGGAAAGTCAAAGAGCTTCTTGAGTCCAAGGCTACGGCTAGAGAAGCCGTGATCTCATATCAAAAGAAGGAGATTGAGACTCTAACTCAGCAATTAAAGGAATCTAAAACCGTTCTTTCAAATACTAAAAGAACGCATACCGAGACAATACGAATTCTTAATGATAGATTCCAGAACTTTCGTGACAATTATGAAGAGACTCATCCTCCCAAAGTCGTAGAGTCAGACCATTCCAAATGCAACAAAGAAATACAGTCCTTAAAAGAATTAATCTTGCACGCTAGAAAGGTTCACGAAAAATGGGAAGGTAGCACACGTGTCCTACATTTCCTAACTGAACCATCGGATAACAACTTGAAAATGGGATTACGGCACGAGTGCTATGGTCGTAGAGATCACTCTAAATGCAAATCAACCCCTTCTGAACGAGATTTTAGAAGGAGAAAATATACAAATTTACCAGAATATTTGATTTGCAATTATTGTGGTCATACTGGACATATCCAAGAAAATTGTGTCAAATATGCTCATGATTTAAGAAAAGGAATCAATTTTGTTAAAGCATCTAACACTGCTTTCGAGGAAAGTAATTGTACCCCATATGAACCATGAACCAATGAAGAACGCAACAATGATCATCGTTGGTTCTACGATATGAGCTTCGATTTCAAGAAGGCTACCAAATCAAAACAAACACCTAAACCTAAAAAGCCCTTCAAACCCAAAGCTCCTCCAAAACAACCTGAAAGACCACGACATAAGGAACCCACAACTAAACCTAAGACGGTTCCTAAACAAACCCATTCGCCTCCAAAACGTAAAGTCATAAAAAAGGTTTGGGTTAGAAAAGATCTAGTTTTTAGAGTGACTAACGTCAAAGGACCCAACTTAGCTTGGGTACCTAAAAACTGTATCTAATTATTTTGTAGGTTGTGGTGAAAGAAAATAACCTATGTGATGTGACCATTATTTGAGCATATTTAGTCCCTGAATTAGCCTTGTTCCCATGCTTTTTAGTGCATATTTAGGTCATTTATTATCTTTAGTCCTTTGTTTTGCATATTCTTTTAGGTTTTGTTCCCTTGGTAGGAAAGGAGTACAAACCTTGCATTTTCATGGCAAAATAGAGCTAAATTGATTGAATTCAATGACCAAGCGTCAAAGAGAAGACAAGACTTGAAGGCCTTTGTACATATTATAGTAGATGGGCAGTGATGAGGAAAGATCCTTGCATCTCCGACAAGATCCCCGAGGATTGTTGGAAGAAGGAGGAAGAAAAGAAGAAAAAAAAAAAAGAAACTGGCCACGAATCCGAGCGGCTTGACCCTCGTGACGCTTGTCCAAGAAGGCCAGAATCCGAGCGTCCGGCCAAGGAATTCGCTCGTCCAACAACCAGGCAATCCGCTCGTCCCACTGCCTTGGACGCTCGGATTGTGTTACAGCAACTTTTTGTTTTCTTCTTGTTCTATGAAGGATGCGCATATTTCGGAAAGACCGGCAAAAAGGAGACCGGCATCTCTTTTGAGAGGAGCGATTCCTCAAGGACTTAATCGTCATTTAAGCCCTTAGTAAACCCTAATTTATGTACCTAATCCCCACTATAAATACCCCATTAGTCTAATTAGATAATCATGTTCTTCTTATCAATCTCTAGTGTAGTTTATATCATTCTAATCTTTTCTTAATCTTGTAATCAACTTTTAATCAAGTCTTAATACAAATCTCATTTCCGTAATCTCTTTTTGTTCATCTTTTATTTTGGGTAATTGAAGATTATTTGGGTTATTATTGGGAGCTTGACAACCTTCCAATCAATCATCAAGTACTTCTATTATTCTTTGATTTATTATTGGAATCATTAGTAGGTATAATTCTCTTAATCCCTTTTTAATTATTGTTAATTATCTTCATTTATTCATCATGTCTTGCTTTGTTAATGTGATTGACAACCTTGTTAACATGCTAAACTTGATAATGAGTCAGTAGTTTCCTTAACTAGGGTTAATGGATAATTAGGGGAAATTAACATGAGGAATGATTCATGCTTAATTTAATATGTTTTCATAGTTTATTTGCTTGCTTGTTGTGATCTCAACTTATGCACATGTTATGTTTGATGAAATGAGAGCCTATGAATCCTTGCATTTTTTACCCATCACTTACCTTTTCAATGAGACTTGTAAGACATAAACCAACTCGCGTCTCATTAGACCATGCATATAGTTGAGTAGGGAGGATTAATTCGACTTGTAGGTGTTGTACAATCTAATCGATTCGGCTCCGGGACCCAAACCTTCCTAGTATTGTAAGATATAAACCAACTCGATCCATCACAACAATAATTGCTTGCTTATAATTTGAGAATATGTTTGTATGATCAATTCCCATGAATCCCCTATGACCCCATGACACCCTAGTGCCTTTTATCAATTGTTTACATCCCTTTTTAATCATCTTGCTTGTTTACTTTTATTGCTATTTAGTTTAGTGATCTTCTACTTCAAACCCTAAATTGTGACACCCCTAGACACCGCTACTTACAATTGAAAATCTTACTTCAATACCCGTCCCTTGGGATCCGACCTTTACTTGCCTTTTTACTAATAGTAGAGTTGTTTGTGAAGTTATAAATATTGTTTTGGTCTAGGTGCTCCTAACGACAAGTAACCGAAAACTAAACCTCCAAGTGTTTACGCACTAAAAATGGTGCCGTTGCCGGGGACGGTGTTAACTTGATTTAGATTTTCTTAGATTGTTATTAGTTGTGTCTTTCTTTGTCTTGGGGAAGTAAAACTCCTCAAGATTTGTTCTAATTGTTTTCAAGTTGTTCGATATTTTGCAAGATGGATCTTATAGATTGTTTTGTAGAGGACCACTTAAGTATACCTTTCTTCAAAGACCCCATGCAAGCATTGGAAGCCTTGGAAGCAAGTGAGGCCAAAAATATGTATTGGGAGTTAGAGGTAGATCTTTTTGAGGCCGCTCTAGCTAACAAAGAACTTACTCATAAGCAATCTGAATTAGTACATAACATCCTTGTGGAAGCATATCAACCTATAGAACATGAGAAATCAATCCTAGAAGACATCTTACAAGTCGAAGAGCAAGAAGAATTCGTCATGGAATTCGAGTATGACGAAATTGACGAGCCCGAAGAACAAGTTGAACATGCCATGAGAATGGAGTGTAATGGAAATGGAGAAAATTCTCAATGAACCTTCTAAGGAGGAAAGTGAGGTACAAATCCCTACTTTAAAACCCCTTCCCCCAAATTTGAAATATGCTTTCCTTGATAAATCTACGACCAAACCCGTGATTGTTAATGATAGACTTGATGAAAACCAATTGGGAAAATTGCTTGATGTGTTGAAGCAACATGAAAAGGCTATAGGTTATAGTCTAGATGACCTTAAGGGGATAAGTCCCAACTTTTGTATGCATGGAATTCATCTAGAGTGGGACCATAGACCTACCATCCAATCTCAAAGGAGATTAAACCCCCACATGCAAGAAGTTGTCAAGGGAGAGAGGTTATGAAATTACTTAATGCAGGAATCATATATCCCATATCGGACTCTTTGTGGGTTAGCCCCGTTCAAGTGGTGACTAAGAAAGGAGGTACCATGGTGGTGACAAACGAAAAGAATGAGCTAATACCCACAAGGAAGATCACCGGTTGGCGTATGTGCATTGACTACCGAAAATTGAATTCCGTAACAAGAAAGGATCATTTCCCCCTACCATTCATTGACCAAATGCTTGAGAGGCTAGCCTCCAACAAGTTCTTTTGTTACCTTGATGGGTATTCGGGATTCTTTCAAATCCCTATACACCCGGATGACCAACACAAGACCACCTTCACATGCCCTTATGGTACTTTTGCATATAGGAGGATGCCTTTTGGCTTGTGTAATGCCCCCGCCACTTTTCAAAGATGCATGATGAGTGTCTTCTCCGATTACCTAGAGACCATAATGGAAGTTTTTATGGATGATTTTAGCGTTTATGGAAAAGACTTTCACTCATTTTTGCATAATCTTTCTCTTGTATTGCAAAAATGTGAAGATGTTAGTCTTGTCTTAAATTGGGAAAAGTGTCACTTCATGGTCAATGAAGGAATTGTTTTGGGTCATCTAATTTCGGAAAAGGGCATCGAGGTCGATAAAGCTAAGGTTGAGGTGATTGAGAAACTCCCACCTCCCGTGAATGTTAGAGGGGTGAGAATTTTTCTCGGTCACGCGGGTTTCTATCGCCGTTTCATAAAAGATTTTTCAAAAATAGCGAAACCCCTCACTCAACTCTTACTTAAAGATGCCCAATTCCATTTCACTGATGAGTGTGTTGAAGCCTTTAATAGAATCAAGGAAGCACTAATCTCGGCACCTATCATTCAACCTCCAAATTGGGATTTACCGTTCGAGATTATGTGTGATGCTAGTAACTACGCCGTTGGAGCGGTTCTTGGCCAACGGGTAGGCAGAGCTCTACATTCCATGTACTATATAAGCAAGACTCTTGATCCCTCCCAAGTGAACTATGACACCACCGAGAAAGAGCTTCTTGCCATTGTCTATGCTTTGGACAAATTCCGTTCCTACTTACTTGGATCCAAAGTGATTGTCTTTTCGGATCACCGTGCTCTCCGACACCTCTTAATAAAAAAGGAGGCAAAACCAAGGTTGTTGAGATGGATTTTGCTTCTTCAAGAACTCGACTTGGAAATAAGAGACAAGAAAGGAGCCGAAAATGTAGTGGCGGATCACTTGTCAAGGATCCGGTTTCATGATGAACAAGGAGAAACGCCGATCAATGACTCATTTCCCGACGATATCTTGATGGCCATTCAAACACAACTTGAAAGGCACATCACCCCATGGTTTGCCGATTATGCCAACTATATCGTTGGAAGAGTACTCCCTCCAAATTTGAACTACAACCAAAGGAAGAGGTTCTTATTCGAAGTAAAAAGGTACTTTTGGGATGACCCAAATCTTTACAAAGAGTGTAGTGATGGGCTCTACCGGAGGTTCATCCCTCAATGGGAAGTCCAAGGAATCTTGTAAGGATGTCACTCGTCACCTTACGGTGGGCACCATGGAGCAAGGAGAACCATTGCAAAAATTCTTCAATCGAGCTTCTATTGGCTTACGATGTTCCAAGACACAAGGGAATTCTTCATTCATTGTGATGCTTGTCAAAGGACGGGGAATATCTCTTGGAGGAATGAAATGCCACAAAGGGGCATACTAGAGGTGGAGATCTTCGACGTTTGGGGGATCGACTACCAAGGGCCGTTTGTGACGTCCAATGGGAATAAGTATATCCTTGTGGCCGTAGATTACGTCTCAAAGTGGGTGGAGGCAATTACCACCCCAAACGATGATGCAAAGACGGCCACCAAGCTCTTCAAGAAAATAATCTTCCCAAGATTCGGAGTCCATAGAGCAATCATAAGTGATGGAGGAACGCATTTTCATGAAAAGAAGCTCGCATCCCTTTTGACCAAATATGGTGTGCAACATAGAACCGGCTTAGGATATCATCCTCAAACAAGCGGTCAAGTTGAAGTTTCGAATAGAGAGATCAAGCAAATTCTTGAGAAAGTTGTAAACAAGACCCGAAAGGATTAGAGCACAAAGCTTGATGACGCTCTTTGGGCTTATAGGACGGCCTATAAGACTCCCATAGGAGCGTCTCCTTACAAACTTGTTTATGGAAAAGCATGCCACTTGCCAATCGAATTAGAGTACCAAGCTTTTTGGGCAATCCGAGCCCTTAACCTTGATCTCAAATTAAGTGGTCAAAAGAGGATGATACAAATTCAAGAGTTGGAATAATTCCGACTACAATCTTATGAGAATGCCAAGATCTACAAGGAAAGAACAAGATTGCTTCATGACAAGAGGATCAAGCAAAAAGCCTTGCACAAAGGGGATAAAGTCCTTTTATTCAATTCCCGATATCGACTCTTTCCCGGGAAGTTGAACTCTAGATGGATGGGTCCCTATGTGATCACCGAGGTTGGAAAGTATGGGGATTTTGAAATCAAGACGGAAGATGGAAGCAAATTCAAGGTCAATGCCCAAAGATTGAAGCCATTTATTGGAGAGGTCGAGGTCACCTACCTCGGGCCTCCTCATCCTTGAAGGAATCATCAAAGGGAGAGTTTGGTAGAGTCCTCCCTAAACCACCACTTGTAAATATACTAACCCCTCTAACTTGTATTTATAATTTTATTGCATTCCTTTTATCATAAACATAAATTCTTTTCATGAGAGTAAGTGAGGGAGGGTCACTAATGATTTTTGATGAAGGAAGGAACTAGTTTTCAAGTGTGGGGAAGCTTTTTATCGGAGTAAAGGAAATCGAGGAGAATCCGCTCGTCAAGCAAGGAATCTGAGCGTCTGAGGAGGAAATCCGCTCGGCTTATTCAAGACGCCCGTCTTATTGACAATTCGCTCGTCTTTTTACTGCATGACTTTGGGATACTTTCCTGTAAGAGAATACGAGCGTCCCTCAGACAAGACGCTCGTCCTACTTCAGAAAAGACGCTCGTCCTAAGCTCGATCCACTCGTCTTGGCTGCTTCAAATTTTGGAAAAATCCGCTGTAAGAGAATCCGAGCGTCTTCCCAGGAATTCGCTCGTCCCAAATCGAGGGAATCCGAGCGTCCCAGGCCCGAATCCGCTCGTCTCCTTGCGGCCTTCACTCCCGATTTTTACGATTTTAATTCTCCCCACCACACAATTTGTGACACATCACCCTTCCTTCCACTTGTATTATAAAAACCCACCTTCTTATGACTCCAAAGCATATCCCAAAAACTCTTTCATTCCACAAAAACAAAAGCCCCAAATTCTAGGGTTTCAAAAGCAAGTTTCAATCCAAAAAGAGCATCTTCATACTTCAACAAATCAAAAATTCCAACTCCAAAATCAAAGAATGGGACCAAGGGGATCTTCATTTAGGGATAGAAGAAGACCAAGAGTGAGAGGAAATTCTTCTACTTCTCACATCAACACTCTAAGAAGGGAGCATGAAGAAATTATGGATCTTACCAAGCTTGATGACTTCTCTAATGTTGAATTCGTAAATGATGTGCAAAGGCTCGTTTTTCACCGACTTCTTGGTAAGAACATTCTCCCTATAAAGTTTTTATGCCATAGAACTTTAAGGAAGCTTGGGATTTACCATCAAATGGAAGCCCTTTTTGAGTTGTTTGGTCTCTCTACCCTATTTCGCATGCACGAGCAAACCTACCGATCCCTTGTTCTTGAATTTTTAAGCTTCTTGAAAATCACAACCTTGAATAGAACGATTTGCATAGAATTTAGGTTGGAAAGTGTTTCGAGAATGATGACACTAGTGGAATTTGCTAATGTGCTTGGCCTTGATGTCTCGCCTACCTGGACATCAAAACCGAAGAAATATAGTGTTGCACCCCTATAGAGAGCCATGACCGGCCGAGATTTCATGTACATTAAGGAGTGTCTAGCTTTCCACAATCAAAATCCTATTTTGAGACTCACCTACCGGTTCCTTTCCGGCACCCTCCTTGTACGCCGAGACCCGGCAATTGTGAACGAACTCGATCTTGTGTTCATGGAGTCTTATCTCGATATCCGAGGAAGGGGTGGATACCATTTTAATGCGCCTCTTGTACTACTCGAGAAGTGGGCTAAGTTTAGAAACGGAGATGACGATGGGATGAAACATATCGTTAATGGAGGACTCATTACAAAGATTGCAAAGCATTTCAATCCAAAATTTAATGAGAACAATGAGTACACACCTCTTTCCGGGAATACAAGGATAAATGAAGAACTCCTTCTTGTGCATCATCATTGGATTACCCTTGAGGGGGTTGATAAAAGGATCAAGTGGATAACAAAGGGGAGTGATCCAATCTACTTACCAATGACCGGTCTACCAAGAATCTCACCAAGAAGGGGTCCTCTATCACCGATCTCGTCCTACATCATCCCCGCAAACCCAACCCAAGCAAGGCAAGCAGCACCACCACCAATAAATCCCCAACAACAACAAGAGCAACAACAACAAGATGAGAAAATCAAGATACCTCCCTACCCTTTTCCATACCAACCATACAACCACCCTAACCCTTTATCCTCCCCCGTGATGACTTTGTAACGGGAATTCTCCAAGACTTGCATTTCCGACAATACGACGCTACTATGGATAACTATTATGCACTTTACCCTCAATTCCACAATATGATTCAACGAGGGAAGATTAGTGAGGAGGGAGTGTTTCCTTCTTGGGCACAAATGGATATACTCTTCCCAAATTCGGAAAAAGCAAATGAAGGGGCAAATGGGCAACAAGATGAAGGGAGCGACAAATCTTGGGGTGGGGATACGGTGGAGCTTAATAGCGAAGAAGATGAGTTCATGGACCCTAATACAAGTGATGCATCCAAGGAAATCTGGGATACTGACCTAGAGGGGGATGATGGCGATCTCTAGAAGATCTCTTCATAACTAGATAGAGCGGGCATGAGGCACCCATCTCAAGCTTAAGTGAAGTTTCCTTATCCCCTCTCTTTATTTTCAATTTTCATGAAAGAATTTAATGTTTTGATAACTTGTACAATATTTGTCTTTGGTTTGTCTTGAGAGTCCTAGCAACACGGAGGACTAACACCTTGGCTCCATTAAGGTGTTCTTTTTATTGTTCCCACATGAAAAATCCAAAATAACAATTTATAGTTTCATGCATTGCATTTCGTGTGCATGAACTACCCCAAAATTTAAGACATTAGAAATAATGTCTATTTTGGTTTGGGGAAGTACATGCATAAGCATCGGGAGGTAATCTAAATTACGCTCTCCGCCATAACAAAAACCCATGCATCATGTAGTGTAGCTTAGTATAGCTTGAATTTAGTTTAGAAATCATGCATCATACTTGCATAATTTCCTATCATATTAGCCATTGAGGACAATGCCCATACTAGTGTGGGGATGGGAAATTCTAACTTGACTTTTATTCAAAAATAAAAAAAAATCAAAAAAATTCGAAAAATTGAAAAAATTGAAAAATTGAAAAATCCAAAAACATGTTAATTTCCTTTGTAGTGTAGTTTGGTATATATTGTTTGTATATATTATTATGTTTGTCTATCCTTGTTCACATTGATCGACTACGCCACATCCGAGACATGAGTATATTGAAGACCGCATGGTATGATCTTTCCAATCTCCTTTTTCCTCTCTATGTTAATGACTATGTGGCTTTATTTTGATTGATGCGGTATAAACAATGTGAATTTAGGACTTGCATTTAGATTATTTGGCATATTAGTTGGTAGAATCATATGCATTAGGATGTATATATGATAGTTGCATCATGGCATGTAGTTTGCATGTTAGAAAAATTTTGTGAAACCGTCTACTTGGGAAACTTGACAAGTGTATATAGGCCCTAGTAGATGTTTTTTCTTCTTAAGACTTTGCTTGTTAGAATACTTGTAAAACACCCTAGGATGTGTCATGCTAGTATCCTTTGACCCATGGATTAAGGCCTAGTCAAGAGTACCTTGTGGTGTGATAACTCCTTGGCTACCGTTTATTCCAAGGTGACCCTTGAAACCATGCAACCATCATTCATCCATGTTCTACCATACATTTTGTCATCAAAGGGAATGGGCACAAAAAGAAATTGTTCAAAAATTTGAGTTCAAGAAATGAAAAGAAAAGAAAAGGAAAAGTTTGCAAAATGCATCAAAAGAAAAGAGGAGTAACAAAATGAAAACTCCTATGCTTCAAATATAAGGCACCCTCGTTACTAATTGGGGTGACTTTGAAAATGTTCAAAAGAAAAATGCAAAAGTTGAAAAGTTGTCAAGTGTTGAAATGCCAAACATCAAAAGATATTGCAAAAGAAAGTATTCTCGAATGTTATATGCCACAAGAAATTGGGGGGAAAAACAAACAACAAAAGCAAACTCCCAAATGAAACTCAAATACTATCGATCCCTTTATCCATCGTATCCATTTTTGTGCATAGTAGAGAGGGGACGACCCTTCTTCTTGTCTAGACAAGAAGGGGAATTCCGCGATCCTCCAGTATTTCTAACACCATAGGGAATCTATTCTTGACAAAAGCATTTAACGATTAAGGACAAAGGTACCCTAGCTTGACACAACTTGGAGGTGATTTATTGGTATCCTTCTAGGCTTAGTAGTTTGAAGAAATTGCATCTATGAAGGAGTGTGTACCCTTGAATTGTTTCCCTTGTAGATAATTTCCGCCACTTAGATGAGGAAAGTGGCTATTCTTTTGTAGATGCATCCATTACTTGTTTTGTGTGCTTTAATGTTTGGATGTGTCGCCATTTTGGCAAGACCCACCTTGCCTTGAAAGAAGGCATCCTACCTCATGGTTGTCTTGTTGTGAGTTGAAGGGGCGGAGTGAGACCCGCTAATTGTCTCATATCGGCTATGCTATTAGGTTAGTTTAAATAACGGTCCTAGTTTTTGTCACCTCTTTACTCGGGACGAGCAAAGGTTCGGTTTGGGGATATTTGATGTGACCATTATTTGAGCATATTTAGTCCCCAAATTAGCCTTGTTCCCATGCTTTTTAGTACATATTTAGGTCATTTATTGTCTTTAGTCCTTTGTTTTGCATATTCTTTGAGGTTTTGTTCCCTTGGTAGGAAAAGAGTGCAAACCTTGCATTTTCATGGCAAAATAGAGCTAAATTGATTGAATTCAATGACCAAGCATCAAAGAGAAGACAAGACTAGAAGGCCTTTGTACATATTATAGTAGATGGGCAATGATGAGGAAAGATCCTTGCATCTCCGACAAGCTCCCCGAGGATTGTTGGAAGAAGGAGGAAGAAAAGAAGAAAAAAAAGGAAACTGACCAAGAATCCGAGCGGCTTGACCCTTGGGACGCTCGTCCAAGAAGTCCAGAATCCGAGCGTCCGGTCAAGGAATCCGCTCGTCCAACAACCAGGCAATCCGCTCGTCCCACTGCCTTGGACGCTCGGATTGTGTTACAACAACTTTTTGTTTTCTTCTTGTTCTATGAAGGATGCGCATATTTCGGAAAGACCGGCAAAAAGGAGACCGGCATCTCTTTTGAGAGGAGCGATTCCTTAAGGACTTAATCGTCATTTAAGCTATTAGTAAACCCTAATTTATGTACCTAATCCTCACTATAAATACCACATTAGTCTAATTAGAAAATCATGTTATTCTTATCAATCTCTAGTGTACTTTATATCATTCTAATCTTTTCTTAATCTTGTAATCAACTTTTAATCAAGTCTTAATACAAATCTCATTTTCTTAATCTCTCTTTTGTTCATCTTTTATTTTGGGTAATTGAAGATTATTTGGGTTATTATTGGGAGATTGACAACCTTCCAATCAATCATCAAGTACTTCTATTATTCTTTGCTTTATTATTTGAATCATTAGTAGGTATAATTCTCTTAATTCCTTTTTAATTATTGTTAATTATCTTCATTTATTCATCATGTCTTGCTTTGTTAATGTGATTGACAACCTTGTTAACATGCTAAACTTGATAATGAGTGAGTAGTTTCCTTAACTAGGGTTAATGGGTAATTATGGGAAATCAACATGAGGAATGATTCATGCTTAATTTAATATGTTTTCATAGTTTATTTGCTTGCTTGTTGTGATCTCAACTTATGCACATGTTATGTTTGATGAAATGCGAGCCTATGAATCCTTGCATTTTTTACCCATCACTTACCTATTCAATGAGACTTGTAAGACATAAACCAACTCGAGTCTCATTAGACCATGCATATAGTTGAGTAGGGAGGATTAAGTCGACTTGTAGGTGTTGTACAATCTAATCGATTCGGCTCCGGGACCCAAACCTTCCTAGGATTGTAAGATATAAACCAACTCGATCCATCACAACAATAATTGCTTACTTATAATTTGAGAATATGTTTGTATGATCAATTCCCATGAATCCCCTATGACCCCATGGCACCCTAGTGCCTTTTATCAATTGTTTACATCTCTTTTTAATCATCTTGCTTGTTTAATTTTATTGCTATTTAGTTTAGTGATCTTCTACTTCAAACCCCAAATTGTCACACCCCTAGACACCGCTACTTACAATTGAAAATCTTACTTCAATACCCGTCCCTTGGGATCCGACCTTTACTTGCCTCTTTACTAATAGTAGAGTTGTTTGTGAAGTTATAAATATTGTTTTGGTCTAGGTGCTCCTAACAACAAGTAACCGAAAACTAAACCTCCAAGTGAGTACGCACCACTATGGTACCTTGATAGTGGATGCTCAAGGCACATGACTGGAGATGTAAATTTATTTCTTTCACTTGAACCCTTCGATGGAGGTAAGGTCACATTTGGTGATAACAAGAAGGGTAAGATCATCGGTGTTGGTAAAGTTCGAATATCCTCTTCTCATGTTATTAGTGATGTTTATCTTGTTAGTGGTCTCAAACACAATTTACTGAGTATCTCTCAATTATGTGACAAAGGAAATAAAGTTGTCTTTCATTCAGATTCTTGTCGAATAATAATTGAAGGAACAAGTAGTGTTGTGCTTGAAGGACATCATAAAAGGAATGTTTATATGATAGATCTAAATAATATTCCTACGAATTCATTCACGTCCATGAAAGTAACGACAGATGACCCGTGCCTTTGGCACAAAAGATTTGCTCACATAAATTCAACAACGTTGAATAAACTAAAGAAATGGGATTTGGTTGAAGGACTTCCCTCCATCAAATTTGATCAGGAAGCATTATGCGACTCGTGTGCTCGTTGCAAACATGAGAGATCATCGTTCAAACCCAAGAGAATGGTAAGTACCAAGGAACCACTAGAACTCATGCATATGGATCTTTGTGGCCCAATGAAGGTAAGAAGTAGAGGTGGATCCAGGTATGTCTTCGTTCTAGTTGATGATTACTCTAGATATGTTTGGCCTATATTTCTCAATTCAAAGGATGAAACTTTCGAAGAGTTTACAGTTCTAATGATGCTTGCCCAAAATAATTATAAATCAAAATTAGTTTCCATTCGTACGGATCATGGCACCGAATTTGATAACCATGCTTTTATAGAATACTGTAGAGAGAATGGTGTTGGGCATAACTTCTCAGCACCACAAACCCCACAGCAAAACGGTGTTATTGAACGTATGAATAGAACATTGGAGGATATGGCACGCACGATGTTGTTGTGTAGCACCCTACCTCGAAATTTCTGGCCGAGGTTATTAGTACTGCATGCTATGTTCATAATCGAGCTTTGATTAGACCCATTCTCAAGAAGACTCCTTATGAGCTTCTTAGGGGACGTAAACCTAACATATCACATCTACGTTGCTTCGGGAGTAAATGTTTTGTCCATAGTAATGGCAAAAATAGATTAAACAAATTCGATCTCAGAAGTGACGAAGCGGTGTTTGTCGGTTATTCTAATCATAGTAAAGCATATAAGGTTTTCAATAAAAGAACCTTATGCATCGAAGAAAGTGTTCATGTTGTTTTTGATGAGAATAATATGTTTGAGAAAGCTGAATAGGATGAGGAAGAAGATTTGAACGAACCTGATTTCCGACTATCCAGGGATGAACTTCCAGAATTGGATGATGTAGATAAAGAAATTGAGGGCACAAATGATGAACAAGGAAGCCCTTCGAATGATAAAGGAAAGAGAACTGAGAGTTTAGTTGATGATACTAAAACCTCTTCTCAATCTAAGCAATTGGAGGATAAAGTTATAACTGATGAAGCTATAACTTCAACTCCAAATCAATGAATTAGATCCAATGTTATAACTGATTCTGTTATAACTCCAGGATTGGATTCAGGGGGAACAAGGCTTGAACCCCAATCATTCGAAGAAGGCGAGACTAGTTCAGAAGAAGATGTGCCTCCTGTTTCTAAGAAATGGAAATATAAGGATTCTCATCCAATGGAAACCATCCTAGGAAATTTGAATGAAGGTGTTCGAACTCGTAGAAGACTTAACAACTTTTGTTCGTTCTACTCCTTTCTCTCAACCATTGAGCCAACAAATATCAAAGAAGCACTTGCCGAACCAGATTGGATCGTTGCTATGCAAGAAGAGCTTCAACAGTTCGAACGGAAAAAAGTGTGGCATTTGGTTCCAAGACCTAAAGACCGAACGGTTATCGGTACGAGATGGGTTTTTAGAAACAAGCTGGACGATATAGGAATTATTGTACGAAATAAAGCAAGATTGGTTGTACAAGGGTATAATCAACAAGAAGGAATTGACTATGATGAGACCTTCGCTCCTGTAGCCAGACTTGAGGCTATTAGATTGTTAATAGCGTTTGCTGCTCATAAGGGAATCAAACTTTATCAAATGGACGTTAAGACAACATTTCTTAATGGTTATTTGAACGAAGAGGTTTTTGTGGAACAACCTCCAGGATTTCTCGATAGCAAGTTTCAAAACCATGTTTTCAAATTAGATAAAGCCTTGTATGGTTTGAAACAAGCTTCGAGTTCGTGGTACGACAGATTATCAAAATATCTTCTTGAAAGTGGTTTTAAAAGAGGATCTGTCAATAAAACCCTATTCCTGAAAACAGAGGATTCTGATTTATTAGTTGTACAAATATACGTTGACGATATTATTTTTGGTTCAACTAATAATCGTTTATGTAAGTACTTTTCATATTTAACGACCTCAGAATTCGAGATGAGCATGATGGGAGAACTCAAGTTCTTCCTTGGACTCCAGATTCAACAAACTTCTGAAGGAATTATGATACACCAACAAAAATACATCAAGGAGCTAATCAAGAAATTCGGTATGGAAAATTCTAATTCTAAGCCAACTCCTATGGATACTGAGAAGAAGTTGACTTTGGATGAAAACGGTAAGTCTGTCGATGAGACGACTTATCGATGATGATTATGACATACCTATAAGGAGAAACCCGGCAAAAGACCGCTACCCGACTCAAGTGACGCTCTCCTAAGGCACAAGAACCTTCAAAGGGCTTCCATGGGGGTTTTAAGGTGAAGGGAAGGGAAAGAGGTGACCAAAGGATAGGAGGAATGAGGCGGAAAATGATTTGCGGATTTAACAAAAACGCGATTAAAAACCCTCGCTGAAAACTCGATACTCGATTGAGTACCCCACATACTCGATCGAGTGACCCCCTACTCGATCGAGTAGCCCATACTCTATCGAGTACCACTCTTAAAACGTAACCCGAGATAGTTTTGGCACGCACTTCTAAGACTATTCCCGCTCCCATGGTCAGTCAACGCTGGTCAAAGGGTCTCTAAAAGGGCGGGTATTACATGCGGCTAGGGCGGCTAAGGAGTGTGTCCGTCATCGGGGTCATTGGCTAACTTAGCTAGTCAACGAGGGGCAATATGGCGTGAAGGGAAGGCTATGCATGAGGATATGCGGGTTGTTTACGAGGCTACTAAAGCCTTGTCATTGAAAGTGCTCAATTTCGAGACGTGTCTCACGGCACAAGCTAACCATGTCCGCTCATGCTTTGATCGTCTTAACTCTCTTGAGTTTAGGACCCCTCCCGGTTATGTGAACCCAAATGTCGTGAAACGCGACTACCCTTAACCCATCATCATCCTTACCTTGCTTTTCTTTTTATTAGACTTTCTGTTTTGAATAATTGTCTAATTCGGCCCATTTTGGCTTGCTCTTCCATTCGGCCCATTTGGCTTTATCACTTGTCTCCTTATTCGACCCATTGGCAATTAGACTACTTTGGTTTGTAGTACTCTAATTTTATATTTGGCATGCTTAATGTAGATTATTTTATCATTTTATAATCTTTCTTTGCATGATTAATACGTGTCTCGATCTATATCATTCTAGTTGTTTTATGTCTTTTCTCGTCTTTTCGATGATGTCAAGAAGGGGAAGAAAATTATCGTGACTTAAGTATTTGCCTAAGTTTGCTCCTTGTCAGAACCTTTAATCTCTTAAGGTCCTTAGATGCTATACTTTGTATATTAGTGGTACGTTCTTGCGTTTGACTGACTATAACTTTTACAATATTATATTGAGGGGGAACGTTCACTTAGTCACAAATCATAAGAGACTTGTCATCATCAAAAAGGGGAAATTTGTTGGACCATATAGATATATGTTAAGTTTTGATAATGACAAGTGTGTGCTTTATATTATATATACTCTTGCTTGTAATCGTTTGTTTAGTCTTTGTTAAGATTGACTTAGGTTTACAAGATTAAGCAAGTAATGTTATAGCATCCTTGGCTATAACATTGAAGATTTGTGAAGCATCATTCAAGTAATGTTATAGCAGCTTGAGCTATAACATTGAAGATTCTTAAAGCGTCATAGTAATTGTAACAAGTTTCAAGTATGATGATCACTCAAGCAAAAGGCTAGATCAAGTCTTTAACAATCTCAAGATGAAGAGCTTTTGGTCAAGATAAAGAGAAGATCCTATCACTGAAGATCTCCAGGAAGATTAGCTAGTATAGCTCTTCATCTAATGACGGTATCTTAAGAAAAGAATATTGGGAAGGTAAAGTTATAGCCATTTCACCTATAACTTTACTTACCAAATTTAAAGTTATAGTTGTTTCTACTATAACTTTGGGTAGCATTTTAATGGCACGATTTTAATAGTTTTAAAATCATTTTTCAAAGAATAAAATTCTTTAAACATATTTCGAAATCATATGTGTATATAGTAGAGATGAATTATGGGTTGTTATAATGGATAACTTGCATGTCTCTATTGGTTAGTAAAACGACTTATGGGTCGTCATGCTACCTAGGGTTTGCTAGTTTATTTTAACCTAACCCTAATCCAAGAAGAGGGATTTTCGTCTAGATGGACACGGCCCTAGAGTTTCGGCCGCTGGCTTTGAACCATTAGGTTTTACAAGTCCTCTAGTACAAGTAACCTATCTGTTGGAGCTTGTGTCCTCCACAAATTAGTGTGATAACATTTGTAAATCTCTTGAAGGTTCACAAGGGTATACTTCGTATTTTATCAGTTGATTAACGATTACCTAATAACGGTTGGCTGGCTAGAAAGTTTGACGTTATTATCATACAGATGGCGGTGATCAACTGGTCCCTAAAGGTCACACCTGTAGGATGTGTTTGAGAGATGTGGTTATGGAAATGTAATCACATTGATGCCTTATATGACTAAACAGTTAGTCAATGTGTTGATGAGACGATTATTTAATGCCGATTAAATAATATTAGTTGAGAGAATTAACTGTCAATTCGTAAATTGAATATAATAAGTTATATTTAATTAATGTATATGATGTAAGCTTGGATGAATTAATATGTTAATTCGTAATTAAATGTAATCGGTTATATTTAATCAACAAGATGAATGTGTCATAGTGGTAATAGTAAGGGTACTCAAACCAAGAGGTTATGGGATCGATCCTCACTAAATGACAATTTATAAATAATACATTTTATACATTTTGTATACTACCAAAATAAGAAGATTTAATCTCCTTATTTTTGGGTAGGAAATGAAACCGAAAAAAAGAGAATTTAACTCTCTTAATTTCGGGATTTGGGCCGAGTTTTAGGAAATGAAAAAAAAAACTCCCCTTATTCTACTCTTTTTCGGTTATAATAAGAGTAGAAGGGAGAATTTTCTAACCTAATTCTTTTCCCATTCTTGCCTCTCATCTAAAAACACAAAAACATAAACCCTAATTAATTTACTGAAATTGAGGGATCGATTCTAGCAACAAGTTAAGGGCCTCATATCGTCTTGGGTGCAACTAATAGGCGAATATCATTGCGATATTGTTCTTAGGCCGAATTTGCTAGGACCGAAGGTTGATTCTTCATCTCTTTACCTTTTTTTTATGTAATTTAATTTTATGACTAGCATTTATCATGATATATTCGTTATAGTCCTTAAATTTAAAGGGATGTATACAGATAAATCCCACAAGTGGTATCAGAGCCAAGGCCACGAATTTTAATTTTGATGATTCTCATAAAATTGTTTGTAAACAATAATTAGGGTTTTCGAAAAAAAATAATCGGCTGAAATATTTTTTTGTGCCGTGAAGAATTTTTTTTACAGCCGATTGTTCCGTTTTTGTTCTTGTTTTTGATGATTAGTTCCATTTAGATTTATTCATATTATTGTTTTAATAGGTTAAGATAATAATATAATGAATTTGTAGATGTTTGATTTAATGAGGATTAAATTGTAATGTAAATGGAATAGTTTTGTTGATGATACAAAAATTTGTTTTTTGCTATATAGTTTTTGGCATATTCGGTTAATCATGTTTTATTAATTCATATGCTAATCTTGTTAATAGCAACAATAAACGATTATTGTTCATCAATATCATGTTTTTGCAATTAGGGTATCATGCCGAATTGATAAAAAAAAATTTGGGGCTGTTTTAATTTTTTTCCAGCCGAGACACAAAAAAAAAATTAGGGTTTCTGTTTTTTTGTTGTTTCGTTTTTTTTCAGCCAGGAAAAAAAAAATTGTTTTTGTTACTGTTCACAGTAGGCAGAATTTTTTTTTTTTTTAAATAAAAAAAAAAAAAAAAAAAAAGAGAGAAGTTTTGTTTCGGTTTTTACAGAAAAAACCGTGAAGAAAGAAAAAAAACGCGGGCTGTTTAGTTTTTTTTTTTTTTTAGCCGAGAGCAAAGAAAAAAAACTGTTTTTTTATTTTTCCTGTTTTAGCCGAGACATATATAAAAAAAAAGGATTTTGTTTTTGTTTGTTTTGGCCAATATTAATTATACATTACATTTACAATGTATGATTAATTGTTGTGAAACGGTTCACAATTTTAAAGATACCTAATTATTTTAAAGCAGTTTAAAATATTGATGGATTAAATTCATATTACAAGTTTAATATGAATTAAGATTGAAATTAATGTGATTAATTGAGGAATTGTCACTTAATTTGAAATTTAAATAGGTGGTTTGGATAAAATTAATCTACATAATTAAAGAATTATGTCTTGCATGTTTAATTTTTTTTAGTTGATGCTTTTCTTTTGTTGAATGAATCGTTGAATGAATTTATTTACGTATTTTTGCAATCGGTTGTAATTTGTTATACTTAGTGTGGCCTTAGTTAATTATGTTTTCGTAATGAAGGAAACATAATTTTTATGTAATTATGAGATCTCGAATCTCCTTTATTTTTATTTAGTTTTTGGGTTTTGAAATTAGAATGTAATAAATAGGTTTATTAAGTAAATTTATTTATTGTATTTTTCAAAGAAGACTAAAGATGGAGATTGGAGCTCACTCCCGCTACATGGATCAAGATGGAACATCGAGACAAGCTTCTCGGGTCCAAGGATGGATTCCAAATTTGTATTTAATGTTCATTTTGATAGGATAGGCCACACTAGGACCTTTTTATTTTTTTTACGTTTTTCATTCCTATTGCTTTTCATTCACATGATAGTTTATGCATCATATTCCGCCTAAAACCAAACCACCTACTACTAAAATGCATGAAAATTGACACATATAGGTTGTATGTTAGTTTTCATAGACATATAGATGTCACATGTTTATTAAGCCATCACCTTAGTTTATTCATTCACGTATGCTAGATATTAGTTCACTTAAAATGAATTAAAATAAAGTTGATGGGATCTTCCTCTAAAACGGAAATTGAGATTAGTCTTTATAAGGGGAAACAACTATGAATCCCTTCTTCGTCGGTAGGCATAATATGACCCCTTCTACGTTGGGTAAGTAGTTTGTGTTGACTTAGTTTATCTCAACATTATAGTCCGAAGAGTTTCTCGTGATTATGATTGACTAAAGATAGAATTTACAGAAATTTATCGACCAAGAATTCTAACAGTAGAATTAGCCAAAAGGTTGGCTTATCAAATTACAGATAATTGAGTCTTGGGATCATTTATATAATTCTTGAGGAAGGTCAATTGTATAAATGTTTTGAGTCTTCGCGCTATAACACTAGTTCATTAGACTTAAATTAAAATCGATGCACATGCTTATTATTTATTCTTCTTTTCGCAGTGTAGAACACGTTTATTTTACTGTTACAACAAATGGCTGGAAATAACGAAATCCTAATGCCTAGTGCCACACTTGGACGCGAGTCCTGGCTGAAAGTTTTTATGGACAACATGAATCAGTACACGCGACTGAAGAATGATAGGTCCAACTTTGCGGACTGGGATGCAGCACTACGGAATGCTGCCATTGCTGACGGTAAGCTCAAGTACTTAACTGAGCCAATACCGGTAAACTCAAGCCCCAATGCGGGAGTTAACGAGTCACTTGCTTATAGTGATTTCGTTATGGAAGCGGGTGCGATAAAGAACGTACTCATCTTTGCAATGGAAACCAATTTGCAGAGACGCTTCATTGCCCAAGGTGCGAACAAGATTTTCACCACGCTCACTAACGAGTTCTCAAAAGCACCGAGGATCGTTACTTATGAGAATACATGTCGCTTCTTTGATGCGAAACTCCAAAAGGGCCAACCGGATAGCCCACACATTCTTAACATGATTGAGAATGTCGAAAAGTTGGAGGCACTTGATTGCAAAATCAGTGAGAGCATTGTCATTGACCGAATGCTTCATTCTCTTCACGATGGTTTTGCCCTTTTCAGGGCGAACTACTACATGAATGACTTGAAAAAGAGTCCTCATGAGCTACACTCCCTTCTCGTACAGACCGAGAAGGATATGAAATTGAGTGGGAGCATGAAGCAGGATGTTCTCACGATTTCAAACAAGGGTAAAGGTAAGGGCAAAGCTCCAGGCGACCTAACTTAAGGTAAGCCAAAATTCAAGAAGCCAGGAAACGGTAAGAGTGGGCCTGGTGAGACTAGTGGCTCACAGGGCAAGGCAAAGAGCAAGGGCGGTGACATTGAGTGCCACCATTGTCACAAGACTGGACATTGGAGGAGGAACTGTCTCATCTACCGTGAGTACATCAAAGCAGGCCGCGTCGTTCCTGTTGGTATGTCATCTTATATTCATATGATTGAGATTAACCATGCAAGTTTCAGAACTTGGGTACTTGATACTGGTTGTGATTCTCATCTGTGTAATCATTTGCAGGGCCTAAGAAACATCACACCTCTCAAAAAGGGTGATGTGGACCTGCGAGTCGGGAATGGAGCCAGAGTTGCTGCTGTCTCGAAGGGAACATATGTAATCCAACTCCCTAGTGGTTTTGAGTTATTTTTAAATAACTGTTACTATGTACCCAGTTTGTCTATGAACATTATTTCAGTTTCCGTACTTGATAAAGACGGATTTTCATTGTTAATAAAGGATAATAGCTGTATTTTCTCTTTAAATGAAATGATTTATGGTAAAGCGGTTTCCATGAATGGAATTTACATCTTAGATCAAACCACGGAAGTATTACACATGAATAATAAGAAATTAAAGGTTGGTGACAAAGATCAAACCTATCTATGGCATTGTCGAATGGGACACATAAATGAGAAACGCGTAAAGAAACTCGTCGATAATGGGACTATTCCCGCATTCGAATTTTCTACATATGGCACGTGTGAATCATGTCTCATTGGCAAAATGACTCGAATTTCCTTCAAAGGTGTTGGAATGCGCGCTAGTGACCTATTAGGACTCATACATACTGATGTTTGTGGACCTATGTCAATTACCGCTAGAGATGGCTATAAATATTTTATCACTTTCACGGACGATTTGAGTAGATACGGATATGTCTACTTAATGAAGCATAAAAGTGAGTCCTTTGAGAAATTCAAGGAATACCAGAACAGGGTTGAAAACCAACTGGGTAGAAAGGTTAAAGCACTCCGTTCAGATCGGGGTGGCGAATATCTTTCAAATGAGTTTGATCAACACCTTAAAAACTGTGGAATCGTTCTACAGTTAACTCCACCTGGAACACCTCAATTAAATGGTGTATCCGAACGGAGAAATCGAACCTTACTTGATATGGTTCGATCCATGATGAGTCACACGGTAGTGCCTGATTCATTATGGGGTTTTGCTCTTTGTCACCGCTGCTTTACTTAACCGAAGTCCGACTAAAGCTGTCGACAAGACTCCATATGAAATGTGGAAGGGAACGGTACCTAACTTGTCCTTTATTCGGGTTTGGGGCTGCGAGGCTTATGTCAAGTGGAGACACGAGGATAAGCTCAGCCCGCGGTCGGTCCAGACATACTTTATAGGTTATCCAAAAGGAACGTTTGGTCATTACTTCTATTCGCCTACCGAACATCGAGTTTTTGTTGCGGCTAGTACGACGTTCTTAGAGAAAGAATTTCTCGAGAACAAGACAAGTAATAGAACCTTCGAGTCATCGGGATTCCAGAACCAACAACCGAGGAACAGATGGAGGAAGTTGTTCCTCCAACTGATGATACGGTTAATATTCCTGAGGAACCTAGGAGGTCGGGTAGAGTCTCTCATCCTCCGGACAGATACATTGGTATGGTCGAGGAGAATGACATTTTACTCCTAGAGAGTAATGAACCCGCTACCTATAAAGATGTTATGGCCTGTTCCGACTCAAAGCTATGGCTCGAAGCCATGCAATCCGAGATGAACTCCATGTATGAGAATGATGTATGAGATCTAGTTGATTTACCTAATAAGGTAAAACCTCTACAGTGCAAATGGCTTTAGAAAATAAAGCGTTCTGTAGACGCGCAACCAGATACCTATAAGGCACGACTAGTGGCAAAAGGTTTCACTCAAGTGCACGGATTGCATTATGATGAGATTTTTGCACCTGTAGTCATGCTACGTTCCATTCGGATAATCTTAGCGATTGCCGATTTTCATGATTATGAAATTTGGCAAATGGATGTGAAAACCACCTTCTTAAACGGTTATTTGGAGGAAGAGTTGTACATGGTGCAACCCGAAGGTTTCATAGATCCTGAACATCCTTAGAAAGTATGCAAGCTTAAGCGTTCCATTTATGGACTTAAGCAACCTTTTCGGAGTTGGAATCATCGTTTCGACCAGGTGATAAAAGAGTATGGTTTCACTCGATCGGTCGAAGAACCATGCTTATATATCAAGTCGAGTGGGAGCAAGATTGTATTCTTGATATTGTATGTCGATGACATACTCCTGATTGGGAATGACATTCCTCTCCTATCTTCGGTTAAAGAATGGTTGAAGAACCATTTCCAGATGAAAGATCTGGGTGAGGCACAACGCATTTTGGGAATCCGTGTCTACCGAGATAGATCACGACGGACGTTATCACTTAGTCAGGAGTCTTATTTGGATAAGATTCTTGAGAAGTTCAAAGATAACCAACTCCAAGAAGGGAACCTTCCAATGACGTCCTGGGATGCGATTGAGCAAGTCTCGATCACCCACGACGCCTGAAGGGATTGAGCGCATGAGTCGTGTTCCTTATGCATCAGCAATAGGATCAATCATGTATGTCATGATATGCACACGTCCAGACGTGGCATATGCATTGAGTATGACGAGTCGGTACCAAAATAATCCAGGTGAAACACACTGGATAGCTGTTAAAAATATCCTCAAGTACCTACGGAGGATTAAGGATAGGGTATTGACTTATGGAGGCGATACTAAGCTATGCGCAATCGGTTACGCAGATGCTAGCTTCCAAACGGATCGAGATGATTCAAAATCTCACTCCGGGTTCGTCTTCACTCTTAATGGTGCTGCGGTCAGCTGGAAGAGTTCCAAACAGAGTGTTGTAGCAGATTCTACCACTGAATCCGAGTACTATGCCGCTTCAGAAGCAACTAAGGAAGCGATATGGATGCGTCAATTCTTACAAGGACTTACGATAGTTCCTAGTTCGAATGACCCGATCACTATCTATTGTGACAATAGAGGTGCCATCTTCCAGGCTAAGGAGCCTAAGTCTAGCAACAAATCTAGACATGTACATCGGAAAGCTCACCTGATCCGTGATTACGTGGAGCAAGAAGAGATAATGATTGACAAGATTGCGACGGATGATAACATCGCGGACCCTCTCACTAAACCGTTGAATTTTGATAAGCATGAAGGGCACGTTATTTCCATGGGAATTAAACGTGTTCCTGAGTTGTAGTAGTTGATTATGAATTTGATACATTATCTTTTTCATATACTTTCCTGAGTTGTAGTAGTTGATTATGAATTTGATACATTATCTTTTTCATATACTATTTATAACTTCATCGTTTTATTATAATATTTTGTTTTTCATGTGGATTGTACTGACAACTTTGAACACCATAAAGTGAACTGAATTACATTATATTTTTGTTTGGTCCGTAATCGCCTTAATGAGCTGATAACTCTGGCTATTATATTGTGCAGTCGATTGATGGTGGGTTCAACGAGCCATGAGTCAAACTGTTGACTGATCGATCACAAATGTGAGATTATAACGATACCTCGTTGGACAAAAATTTTGTGACAACGTAATGGAGTCCTAAATGTTTAAAAACATTCGGTGCCAGGTCGTGGATAGGACATCCATTGTGTTCCTAGAGTCGATTCTTTTGACTATCGATTGTCTCTTGAGATTAAGGCAGTTTTTGGGTGACTTTGGTTTCTTTCTCACGGTTTGCCGTAACTGGAGGCTAAGTAGATTTTTTTGGGTCATTTCATACTGTGCTTACATCTGCAGGATTCGAGTTGAGGAAAATATCCAACTCTTATCAGGTATAGTTATTTCTCAGGGCCACTCGAGGAGTTGTAACTGAAATGCATGGCCATGCTCGAATGATGATTCGTTTATCAGTTAAGTTACTCTCTAGTCGGGGAAACCACTCTTGATACAGATCACTTGTAAAATACGATCTTTGTGAATACAGATTTTGGAAATTGTTTTACATTGAGTGGGAGAAATTTTAGGATATGAGAAGCGGTTATCGCACATACACTTGTGAGGACAAGTGGGAGTTTGTTGGAGCTTGTGTCCTCCACAAATTAGTGTGATAACATTTTTAAATCTCTTACAGGTTCACAAGGGTATACTTCGTATTTTATCAGTTGATTAACGATTACCTAATAACGGTTGGCTTGCTAGAAAGTTTGACGTTATTATCATACAGATGGCGGTGATCAACTGGTCCCTAAAGGTCACACCTATAGGATGTGTTTGAGAGATGTGGTTATGGAAATGTAATCACATTGATGCCTTATATGACTAAACAGTTAGTCAATGTGTTGATGAGACGATTATTTAATGCCGATTAAATAATATTAGTTGAGACAATTAATCAATTAATTCGTAAATTGAATATAATAAGTTATATTTAATTAATGTATATGATGTAATCTTGGACGAATTAATATGTTAATTCGTAATTAAATGTAATCGGTTATATTTAATCAACAAGATGAATGTGTCATAGTGGTAATAATAAGGGTACTCAAACCAAGAGGTTATGGGATCGATCCTCACTAAATGACAATTTATAAATAATACATTTTATACATTTTGTATACTACCAAAATAAGAAGATTTAATCTCCTTATTTTTGGGTAGGAAATGAAACCGAAAAAAAGAGAATTTAACTCTCTTAATTTCGGGATTTGGGCCGAGTTTTAGGAAATGAAAAAAAACTCCCTTTATTCTACTCTTTTCCGGTTATAATAAGAGTAGAAGGGAGAATTTTCTAACCTAATTCTTTTTCCCATTCTTGCCTCTCATCTAAAAACACAAAAACATAAACCCTAATTAATTTACTGAAATTGAGGGATCGATTCTAGCAACAAGTTAAGGGCATTTCTCATATCGTCTTGGGTGCAACTAATAGGCGAATATCATTGCGATATTGTTCTTAGGCCGAATTTGCTAGGACCGAAGGTTGATTCTTCATCTCTGTACCTTTTTGTTTATGTAATTTAATTTTATGACTAGCATTCATCATGATATATTCGTTATAGTCCTTAAATTTAAAGGGATGTATACAGATAAATCCCACACTATCTAATTAAATCTAGCTTATATTTTTTTATATGATATTTTCTTATCTTAAATATATATATGATTTAATTTGTTTACTTATCTGAAAATCTTATTGATATAGTTATAGAAAAATAAGATTCACTTTTATCTTATTTACCTAAACTAATATATCTTGGATTGAATTAGGAAAGAGATAGAGATTTATCTCTTGCGAGATAAACCGTCTATCTCACGGCATCCTAGGGCTTCGTGCAAACCCTAGTTCTCTCCTCTACTATAAATACATATGATCATTCTTTATTCTAGTTAAGCTTTTCAAAATATTAAAAATCCCTTGCAAACAAAATTGAGTTTAATTTTTAATTGGCTATTTTTATTGTTTTGCGTTTGGAAAATCTTGCGAAAAGTCGTGCTTTTTAATTTGCTTATTTTTCTTAAGGTTACATCATAAGATAATAGTACTTCATATTGTTTCTTACTCGTTCAATTGTGTGAACACTTAGAAGAACAATCAAGTGCTTTCTTAGTAACTTAAGATAGTCAAAACCGAATATCTAGTGATATTCAAATTGAGTTATAGTTAGAGTTAGCTATACGAGTGGGTTGATAATTTTGTAATCCGGAGAGAGGTACTAAAATTATTAATCGAGAATAGTGGACGTAGGCTTCGACGTGTGAAGCTGAACCACTTTAAATATCGCGTGTCCTTGCAGTTTTTCTTTTCGTTCATTTCATTACGTTCATAATCACTTAGTTAATTAGTTAAAGTTTAATCAATAAACTTAAGTAATTAATCATTGATATAAAATAAAAAGTAGGCATAAGTTTTTAAATACTCAATTCACCCCCCCCCCCTCGAGTATTTCGGGTGTGATAGACTCTTCAATATTATTATTATTATTATTATTATTATTATTATTATTATTATTATTATTATTATTATTATTATTATTATTATTATTTATTTTATTATAAAGGATGCGCGCAGCTATTATTAAATGAAAAACAAAAGTTTACATGAAATTGGTGGGGAGCCGAGAAACAAGCTGGGCTCCCACACCCTTAGCAACAGCAAAGCTAAGTCTAGTAAAAATGTAAGCGGCCACCCGAGCCCCCGCATCCTGAGATACCGAGAATTTCTAGATCCGCTTGAGCAAAACAACAGCATCTGAACCCAACTCCACAAGTGATGAGAAAGAGAATGGAAGGAAACCATAACCCGCTGTCGCGCACAAATCCCCATACTTAGCACACTTACGCTGAGCAGTATCGGCAACAACCCGGCCAGGCACAAAATTCGTCATCCCAGTCTGAGTCAAAGGAGAAGACTCGGTCAAGTCAACGCACACATCACGCCCCCTGTCCCAAGAATAAAGCAGCAAATCCGCAAGACGAAGTTATTATTATTATTATTATTATTATTATTATTATTATTATTATTATTATTATTATTATTATTATTATTATTATTATTTTACAAACACGATTATTATTATTATTACTACTATTAAAATCACGAGTACACACGGCCCAAGTCATACTTGCAACCCAATCCAATTCCCGTCTTACTTTATTATTTTATTATTTTATATTTAATTACCGTCTTGTATACAATTATTAATTATAACGCCTTTAATTAACTATTTGAATCACGTAAATTAGTTATATGGATTTCATTAAATTACAGGGTATTACATTATTATGCATCTTTTCCAGTGAGCCTACACTAATAACAAATGGCTTAATTCACCTAATGAGTATACAGTTGCAGCATGGTATGATTGGTTGAGGATGAAGAGTCCTAAGGTTGAGTGGAGGAACCTCTGTTGGAATTCTTAAATCTCTCAAAATGCTCCTTTATTTTTTGGGAATTCTATCAGAGACTACCTACTAAAAATAAACTCATCAAAATGGGTCTAGGGATTATTGATCAGAATTGTTCCATTGTTCCATGTATCCTGAGAGTCATAGTCACTTAGCATATACGTGTGAGTATGCAAAGGTGTGTATCAGGTTGTTACAAAGTCAGCTGAGTATCAATTTCAGAGTGCAGGATTTGGTGAAGTGGTATGCTACTGGAAGAAGGGTCACTAAATTTCCCAAAAAAAAAAAAAAAATATATTGACGCTTGTCATGTGGCCTTAATATATTGGATTTGGCGAGTCAGAAATGAGGAAAGAATGGATTCGTATGTAAGGAGGCCTGAGGTAGTTGTTCAGCAGATTCTAGCTGATATCAAGACACGGTTCCTGAAGCAAAATACTAGTATTTTAATGAGCAAGGATAGGACTTGGTTTCAATTAGTTTGATCCATAGTCTATTCTTTTATTCTTTGATGTATTTTCATATATTAAAAAAGCAAAAAAAAAAATTGTTTTGTGTTGAATTTGGTTAAAGGATTCACATGATAAGTAGGAAGGTTTATGTTTTTTCTTGTTTGTATGGATTCATCTTATGAGAATTGATCCTAGCCTAAATATCTTGGTACAAATCTTCATGCTCATGTTTGGTCATCTCTCATGGTATTGAATTGTTGGGTAAACTTGATGGATGCATATGAGTAGGTTTATTTATGTGTGTTACTAGCTTGATATGGTGGTACTAGGTTGATAATATAGAAAAAGAGAAAAAAGTCTAACTTGTCAATTGTTGGTTGCTAAGGAGAGGTTACACCAAATCTCTCCCCCATTTGATTTCTTGAACATTAAGTATTTGTTGAATTGCTTCTTTGATAAAGCTTGCATCTTTAGTTATTTCTCATCTAGTTCTCACATGAAAATCTCTCTTTATGTTAAACCTTGTTTGTTCATTGTCTATAACCATAGTTTGTGATTAATGTCAATTGAAGAGTCTTAATTAGTAAAGGAATATAATCGGTGATTATTATTGACTGCATAGCAAAGCATATATACAGTAGGTTGTTAGCTAGGTTAGCTACAAATTAGGGAAGAATTACCTATACAAATAATCTAAGTTAGGTAACTAAATATTAGGTAAATAATTACATATATTTACTAATCTAATATTCTATCACACCCCCGCAGTCGAAGCTGGAGGTAACCGAACGTTGAGACTGTCACGGAAATCATCAAATAAAACTAGAGGAAGCCCCTTTGTGAAAATATCCGCGATTTGATAACGAGAAGAAATGTGTCGGACCCGTACTTCACCACGTTCGACTTTCTCACGAACAAAATGAATATCCATCTCAATATGCTTAGTACGCTGGTGTTGGACCGGGTTTCCTGACAGATAGATGGCACTGACGTTATCACAATAGACAAGAGTAGCCTTTGGCATGGGAACATGTAGCTCGACAAGTAGATTGCGGAGCCAACATGATTCGGCCACGACATTCGCGACCCCACGATACTCGGCCTCGGCACTCGATTTTGACACTGTTGGTTGTCGTTTAGAGGCCCACGACACCAAATTATTCCCGAGAAACACACAATATCCGGACGTTGACCGACGAGTATCCGGACACCCACCCCAATCGGCATCAGTATAGGCTGTTAGGTGCGATGGAGTGGATTTTTGAAGAAGGAGCCCACGGTGTAAGGTGCCAGCAACGTAGCGAATAACACGCTTCAAGGCAGCCATATGTTCATTCATCGGATTGTGCATAAAGAGGCATACCTGTTGTACCGCGTAGGATATGTCGGGTCTTGTAAAAGTAAGATACTGAAGAGCTCCGGCTAGACTACGGTACAATGTGGGATTATCATAAGGAATTGACGGCGAAGCACTTAATTTAGCCTTAGTATCAACCGGGGTGGCAGCCGGTTTGCACGATGACATGCCAGCCCTTTCAACGATCTCTGTAGCATATTTAGTTTGAGAAAGAAACATACCCGTTGATGACCTCGTGACGGAGATGCCCAAAAAATAATGGAGCGGACCGAGATCTTTCATAGCAAATTCCGATTGTAAGTCGCGCATTATACTTGTTCGAAGTGACTCACAAGAACAAGTTAAGATGATATCATCGACATAGAGCAATAAGTAAGCAGTTTGTTGACCTTGTCGAAGAATAAATAACGAATGATCGACTTTACTATGAATAAAACCAAGACGAGCAATATAATCTGCAAACCTTTTATACCAAGCTCGAGGAGCCTGTTTGAGACCGTAAAGAGACTTTTTGAGTAGACAAACATGGTCAGGCCGTGATTTGTCTCGATACCCAATCGGTTGATACATGTAAACTGTTTCATCAAGTGTCCCATGTAGAAAGGCGTTTTTAACGTCAAGTTGATTAATTGACCAAGATTTGGACAAAGCAATAGAGAGCACGGTTCGAATTGTAGCTGGCTTAACCACAGGACTGAACGTCTCTCCACAATCAATACCAACCTGTTGTGTTTTTCCGTCACCTACAAGACGGGCTTTATACCTTTCAAAAGAACCGTCAGAATTAAATTTATGACGATAAATCCACATCGATCGAATGACATTTACGTCCATAGGACGTGGAACCAAGACCCATGTCTTATTATTAATAAGAGCCGTATACTCGTCATCCATGGCCAGTTTCCAATTCGGGTCACTAAGGGCTATATTCGGATTTTTTGGAATGGGTGATATAGCTACTGTGTGAGACAAATTTTGGGGTGGCTTTGGTTTCGAGTATTTGGGATTTGGTCTGTAAATACCATGATCAGCGCGGGTTGTAGGTTTGGTTGGGGGAGGGAGAGAACGACTATTAGTGGAAGTCGTTGGTTGGGTGTGTACTGACGAACCAGGCTGGGTATGGTGACCAGGGGCGACACGGCTGGGTTGGGCAGGAGTGGACGCAGCTGGGCTAGGGGTAGGCTGGTTAGCAGGAGACACGGTCTGTGTTTGACGTGGCTGGGTGGAGGGCGAGGTCATGTGTCGAAGGACATAGGGAGAGACTTCGTCATCCAAAAAATCATAAGTATGTGTGTCGGGTCGATGAGAGGAAGCAAACGGAAAAACAGTTTCATCGAATAAGACATGACGACAAATAAGAATTTTATTAGTAGACATATCAAGACACTTGTATCCTCTATGATCTTTGGGATACCCAAGAAAAACACAAGGGGAGGAGCGAGGTTGAAGTTTGTTGATGGTTGTGGACGGTTTAAGAGGGAAACACAAACAACCAAAAACACGAAGGTGGCTATATGTGGGAGCACGATTATAGAGCAAACACAAGGGAATATTATAGGCAATGGGCTTACTAGGAAGGATGTTCGAAATATATGTGGCTAAGTCAAGAGCGTGATGCCAAAGGGTCACAGGTATAGAAGCGTGAAAAAGAATGGTTCGCATTATGTTATTAATAGAACGAATTTTGCGTTCGGCTTTCCCGTTTTGAGACGAGGTGTGAGGACAAGAGAGGCGATAAACGAGTCCCTGATCCGCACAAAATTGTTTAATTGGGCCGTTTACAAACTCCGTTCCATTGTCACATTGAATCGACTTTATTTTACGCTCGAATTGGGTTTGGACAAATTTATGAAATTTCAATAAAATGGAGGTGACTTCATTTTTATGAGCTATAGGAAAAGTCCATAAGAAATTGCAATAATCATCCAAAATCAATAAATAATACTTGTGATCGAGAGATCTTAATATTGGTGACGTCCATAAGTCACAATGAATAATATCAAATGGCAAATACGTATAAGAAATAGACTTAGCAAATGGTAATCGAACATGTTTTCCAAGAGGACATGAATGACAAAAAGAATTTTTGGAATTCAAATTACAATCAATCAATTTATTTTGCCTAATAATATGGAAAATTGGATCACCGGGATGACCCAAACGACTATGCCAAGTAGACGGAGCTAAGGCTGCATATGTTGATGGAGCGGCTGAAATGGGTGCATTGGATTTTGTAGTGGTAGAAATAGGATAGAGATCTCCCCGACTATTACACCTCATGAGACGATTCCCCGTCCGCAAGTCCTTCACACAAAAACCAAATGGGTCAAATTCAACGGTGACCTTGTTATCGGTGGTGAATTTTCTAACGGAAATTAGATTTTTAACTAAGGCGGGGGCATATAACACGTTTTTCAAAATCAAAGGTTGATGTGGTGTGGGTAGGGAAGTTTGTCCGTATCCTTTAATTGGAATTGACTGGCCATTTCCAACAATTATACCATTAGGAAAACTCGAATTAATAAAAGACGAGAGAGTACCTTGATCCGACGTCATATGAGACGTAGCACCGGTGTCCATGACCCACGGCTCAGGAGGCGTGAGTCCCAACGTGTACATCGCAGCCTCGATGTCCGTTTGAGTAGGCATCGAACCCGTAGCAGCATAAGCCTGGTTCGGCCTTGGTCCTAGAATACCTTGCTGGCTTCGTGGACCATAAGATGGTCTGACCCATGGACCGGAGGGGTATGGACACGGTGGGTAGCCCCAAGGAGAGGGAGGCCACTGCCACGGCCCATACCCGCCATTCCATTGCGCCGGTGTAGTTGGAGCATTCGCAGCAGGAGACGGAACAGAGGATTCCTGAGACGAGGAGCCCTTGCCTTTCCCACCTTTGTTGCTCTTCTTCTTACCACCACCCTGGCCACGATTGCCTTTCCCATTCGCAGCAGCTTTGGAGGATGGACCACCAGCATCCGTGTCGACAGAGCCTCGAGAGTACAAGGCCTCTGTTTCGCCTGTAGCAGCTTGCTTGGCGAGGCTGGCTTCTTCGAGAGTTAGCATAGAGCGCGCTCGATAGAAGGCCGGTAGAGGATCTTTTTGACGAATAATCGTCCCAACACTCTTATACGCCGGAGACAAACCAGAGACCAATTGAAGAACAAGTCGACTATCTGACACGGGTGCGCCGACATTTTTCAATTGGTCCGCCAAAGATTTTAATCGTTGGCAATAGGCAGAGACGGAGGAGAAATCCGCCATGTTGATGTGCGAAAACTCTTGCTCAAGAGTTACAGCACGAGAATTTTTGTTATCTTGAAAGATATCAGCGAGACGATCCCATGCCTCTTTAGCAGTGGACTCGGCCTCGATGATAGTTTCTAAGAGTTCGGTAGTGATGGTAGAGTAGATCCACTGGAGGACCGTCGCGTCGAGTGTTTCCCATAATTCCTGTTCATCAGCCGTGCTAGGCGCCTTTGGAGGTACCTTAGGGGTGACGATGTGGTGGAGAACACGATTAGACTTCGCATGATTCGTAAATAGCGCCACCCACAACGGGTATTGATCGTTGTCCATCCCTAGTTTGACGGGGATGTGATTGGTGATGTTATTTACGGCGAGCGCCGGATGAAATTGAGATTTCGCATCTGGTGCCATTTTTGTGACGTGAGGTCGGATAGTGGAGAGGAAGCGGAAGCAGTTGGTTGATCGATTAGGGTTCCTGATACCATAAAGGAATATAATCGGTGATTATTATTGACTGCATAGCAAAGCATATATACAGTAGGTTGTTAGCTAGGTTAGCTACAAATTAGGGAAGAATTACCTATACAAATAATCTAAGTTAGGTAACTAAATATTAGGTAAATAATTACATATATTTACTAATCTAATATTCTATCAATTAGTCATTAGTGTTGGTTTAATAGTTGGTTAATAGTCTAAAAGTCAAGTCTTTAGCTTAACTTCCTTCCCTTGAGTTCGACCCTTACTTCCACTTTACTATTGTTTTAGTTAGGAGTTAGTAGAGTCAAACTAAGGTTTATAAATTGTTAATTTGGTAGTTAACTCTACTATTTAACGACACCTAGTAATTCTCCTACCAATATCGTATACATTGCAAGCAAAAATAATAGTTTCTTCCATAGAAACCCCAATTTTTTTTTCTAACAAAGTGAATATAGTTCCATTAATTGCATGTGTACAACCCCGTTTCACCTCCATTTATCTCCATTAATGTTCTTGAACTATTTGTTACATACTACAAACAATATTGAAATGATGCCATTACAACCCCATATCATTTACCCAATCAAACATAGAAAAACGAAAAAAACATGGTTATAAAAGATGGAATGTTGAGATGATTTGACTCTATAAATCACACATACCCAACGATATTAGATAACTAGTGAATTTGGAGTAAAGTATGTATATGGCATTACAAAATAATACTCCCATTATCCTTGTCATGCCTATCCTTCTTATGGTCGCCACCACAAACTATAGTGAACTCAAACCCACATACCTTACCAAAACACCTAAACAATTTCCCACTTTCGGTCTTCGATCGTCGATGAACGCGTTTATTATGTCGGAGACCTGACCCGTTAACTCCACTATCTTTACCATACATTGTCATTGGATGGTGCAACTCTGTTTTCCACCTTTCAATCTTTGACATTACGCCTTCCTCGCTTTGCTCGTCTTCCCATTGCAGGATTGAGCTTTCAGCGTCCTCGTTTTTCTTCCCACGCCGGCCATGGGCGGCGGCTTTCGCCACCGAGGCCGGCAAATATAGCCCCTTGGCCACCGCGGCCGCCACAACAGACGGGGAAGGGCCCACGTCGGTACATAAGGAACCGCCGAGCGACGATGCGGGCCGGGTCATGGGCCCGTTCGTCTCGTGCATTGGCCCGGGAGTAGGACTTGGCCGATGCTCGTCCACGTCGGCCGCGGTCCATGAGCGCTCGCTCTTGACTCTGCGCATTGCGCCTTGTGGTGGGTCGGGCTTGGGTCGAGACTCAGGCACATCGAGCCCCGAGAGCGGCATGCTTCTTAAGGTCCCGTCCATGACGCTAACACCCACATTGAGGATCCCTTGTGGACGCCCTGACGGTCGTCGAATTTGGAGGGCCACTGCTCGTCGGGCTGTGCCTTTCGGGTTGGGGGTGGGTATGAGACTAGCGATTGAAACCCGAACTGACCCGACAACAACGTCACGGAGCCATGCTTGGGTGTATATCTCAACAACAAATGTGGTTGCTTCAGATTTAAGGAACCCGGGTGTGACACGGAAAACAAACTTGTCGTTCCATTCGGGGCAATTGTTCCCCTTGTGATCAACACGAGTCGTTTGTTTTCTTTCCGGGTCAACCCACCCAATAGCATACGTACTCATTGGTCCACATACGGGTGCAAGGTCCCGAGCTGATATTATGTTAATTTGTAGCAAATGAAATGGTTCTGTCATTGTTTTGCGATTGTAATAATTTTATTTGAAATTGAATAAACAAATTATGAAATTGATTATTCTTTTCAAATATCTCGTCGTCCTGAGGACGGCGAGGTGGGAGAAAAGATAGAAAAAATTGTTGGTAAGAGAAAAAGCTCTTATAATTCTAGATAGAAATGTGTGGAGAAAAAAGTTTATAAGAAAATAATTTCTGTTGTTACAACCTTTTCTCTCATAGTTGAAATTAGGTTAGGAAAAGTTTATGTGGGTTTTGTCAATCTAATTATAGATTGTATTTTTCCTGAAATGACATCTCTGTTCTATAAACATGGAGAATTGAACAACTAATTAAATGGCAATGGCAAGAGACAGAGATAAATTAAATATTATGCTGTCGTATGATTAAGCCAACCATAATTTCTTTTTTTAAACATCCAGCTTTTAGGACAACATGGTAAGAAGAGTTTAGTCAGGGATTCGATACTTGTCCATGAAATTGGAACAAACTCTTTGGCTAACCGAATACCCCATCGTAAAAGCACACACGACGAGGGAATTATACATTGTTGTTGTCGATAGACATTCCGGTTTACAACAACAACAAAATATTAATCATGTGGTTGAACTTTTTACACCGGATGTAACTAAATTTATGGTACAATATTTTGTTGTTGTCAATAATCAATCATCCTTTACCATTGCATTTTCATAACACGAATTTTTACATGTAAACAGTCACAACTTACGCCGCCTCAGCGCCTCTCACAACCAATTTAAATAATGTTAAAAAGGAAAGGAATTGTAAAATGTTATAACTTGTGACGGTCACAAATAAGAGTAGATATTTTCTGAATCCGTACAAAAAAACAAAAACAAAAAACTCACGTGGTTAAAGAAGCAACTTTTTTAGAGCGCAGTAGGCATGATAGAGCATCTTCCTGAGCAAAAACGTGAGACTATTATTGTAGCTTGTTCTCCATCTTAGGGTATGACATGGTGACTATTATTATATTCTCCGTATTCAACAAAATCATGTTTACGAAAGTATAATTAACAGCAAAAGGTCTCTTTTCAGACGAACTATTTCATCTGAAGGCTTCAGATGGGATTTATAATTGTCACATCTAGGGGTGCTAACGAGCCGAGCCGAGCCCGAGCTTGGCCTTGCTCGGCTTGTGCTCAAGAACTAAAACTCGAGCTCGAGCCGATCTCGAGCTTACCCGAGCTTGAAAAAAATGTGCTCGTTATAAAGCTTGCGAGCTTTAACGCGAGCTCGAGCCAAACTCGAGCCCAAATCGAGCCTATATAAAACTGTTTATTTTTTTATTTTTTTCTTTCGATATTTTCAATAACAAGGCTCAAGGGTTATAAGTAAAAATATTTGGCAAATCAGCGTGACATTTGATATGTGTGATACAAAAATATAATTATGATAAAATATTTTTATAAAGTATCAGTAATATCTTATGTAATCAAACAAATTAAATTTCCGCTCATGAGCTTTTCGAGTCGAGCCAGCCTTTGCTCGGCTTGACTCGTTAAGCTCTCGAGCCGAGTCCGAGCCCGAGCCGAGCTCGTACGAGCCGAGCTTTGACCGAGCTTTGACCGAGCCGATCTCGAGTAGCTCGCGAGCTGTCTCGGCTCATTAACACCCCTAGTCACATCTAACCATAAAAATGATCACATAAGGTTAGTATAAAGCCTTGAGACGAAATAGACCATATGAAGTGAGAATTAGTGAATAAACCAAGGTTGAAAATTCCTCAGCCTAATAATCTGGTACTTGCTTAAACATGTTTACCTAATACGGAGTACAAGTTGATTCATTCATTCAATAACGTTAGGAGCTACTTGCCAACTTCATCTATGGAGTAAATGAATGGAATTACGGGTGCAAACGTTTTGGCTTTTTAATGCTAACAAAAAAAAAAAAAAATTGCCAATCAGCTTCAGGGTCGAGGTTAAACTATATGTAGAGAATGAGTTCACATAAGATCTAATAGCAAAGTCACATTTCATATAGCGACTCTTGTACCGAAAAAAAATAAAAACGTGTGAATATTTTATTGGGGAACAAAATAAAACCGCTCTATGACACGACTTTATTTCTGAACCTACATAAACCAATTCTCGAAATTTTTCACCCCAAGTCCCCAACCACTATTCCCCATTTTTTTGTAGCATTAACGGAAAAGAAAAAAAAAAGATCCCACAAATAAAAGACACGGTAATCAATAAAACATGGTTTAGCTAGTGTTACGGCTTCTTGGTAACTTTGTTTTTCAAAAAGTAGTCACATCTGACAATAAAATGTTTTTAAACCACGTCTTATTGATTAAGACGAAAATAGCCCATGTTAAAGTGACCAACTCGTATGGTAAACCGGGGTATACGTTAGAAACTTTCATCATTCTATGATGTACTACGGAGTATATTATACTAGTAGCCCAAAACGACAAGTACCCCACTTAAAAACTTCTGACAAAGCTCCAACAAACATACCACAACTTGGTGTATTATTAACATTTTCAAACCATGACTGGTACAACTCTTCCCTCTATTCTCTCTTCAACTCTCCATCTCCTATTTCTCAACTCTTTCTCATCCACCAAAACACCATGACAATCACCAAAACCACCTCTGTTAAATTCTCAAAACCCACCTCTGTTCTCCCCTATGAGACACCCTACCTTAATGATCTTTACACCCTTGGCAAAATCCTCGGGCAAGGCCAATACGGAACCACCTATTTATGCACAGAGATTTCCACTGGACTCGAATATGCCTGCAAATCGATACCCAAGAGGAAGCTCTTGTGTCGAGACGACTGTGACGATGTTTGGAGAGAAATACAGATAATGCACCATTTAGCTGAATGCCGGAATGTGGTGACTATAAAGGGTGCTTATGAGGACTCCACTCATGTTCACTTGGTTATGGAGTTGTGTCAAGGTGGGGAGTTGTTTGATCGGATTGTAGCTAAAGGGCAGTATAATGAGCGGGAGGCAGCAAAGTTGATGAGCACCATTGTTGGGGTTGTTGAAGCTTGTCATTCGTTGGGGGTTATTCATAGAGATCTCAAGCCAGAGAATTTCTTATTTAAGAGCATTGACGGGGATTCTCCCCTTCAAAGTATTGACTTTGGCCTCTCTGTATTCTATCAGCCAGGTATTGCCTTCCTCATGCTCTCCTTTTGTTTGAATTATTTCTTCCCAGAAACATTTATACGAGATGGTCTTACAACCGACACTTGCATCCAAGGGTCACGATAACCTTTCATATACAATGTTGTTCGTTTCCTAGAGTAGGGCAATCGAGTCACTTAGGCCAGTATCGTGCCGGATCATTGAAATCATACAGTATCATATTGTGTTTGGGTATATCCAGGTCAATATCCTTTGGAGGAAGCGACTATTTTTTGCGACAAATGTGATAGTCACATTATAATTAAGACACCAAACACCAAACACCAAATGTAGAAAGAAAGGATGAGAAAAGCTCTGGAACTTACCCTTGGTGCTGTTTTCTATTTTCAGGAGATACATTCTCAGATGTTGTAGGGAGTCCATTCTATGTTGCACCGGAAGTGTTGTTAAAGCTCTACGGGCCAGAAGCTGATGTTTGGAGTGCAGGGGTCATACTTTACATATTGCTCTGTGGAGTTCCACCTTTCTGGGCAGGTAAGTCGGAGCAAAATTGTGTCATTTATAGCAATCAGAGATGTACCAAGAACAAACACTTGTTCTGAGAATATAACTATAGAAACAAAATAGGCCCTTTACCGATCTCCTCTCCATTTCCTTCCAAGCAGAAAATATGTCTTTTTTCCTTCTTCTGTCGCCCTTTTTTCTCCAAATCACTCCATCCACAGGCATGATATAAATGTTTTAAACACATTTTCTAGGTCCATGATTGTCTAAAACCTTTGTGAATGACTCATGACAAATTCACCATATTCTAACAGGAACATTTACTCAATGTCTCAAAAGGTTACCACTTACCACCAACCGCGAAGTAAGGGGTTGGCTTAACCATGTATTGAAAGCAAAATGAAGTTGTTATTAGATGATACTTCGTACATAATAGTGCATCTTTAAATTTGTTTTCACATAATAGAACTGCTGACTAGAAAATGTTGTTGTGAACTTTCATTTCAGAAACTGATGCCGGAATCTTCAAGCAAGTACTGAAAGGAAAGCTAGATTTTGAAACCCAACCATGGCCAAATATATCAGATGGTGCAAAAGATCTAATTAGAAAGATGCTTGAAAGGAATCCCAAGAAGAGACTCACAGCTTATCAAGTGTTGTGTAATACACCTAAGACTCATCTTATAAGCTCACACATCAGAATGTTATATTCTTATTAAGAGTCTCGTCAGTAACATAAGCTGTTTTTTCTAACAGGTCATCCATGGATAGTTGATGAGACTAGTGTGCCAGACAAACCTCTTGATTCTGCTGTTTTATCGCGCCTCAAACAATTTTCAGCCATGAACAAGCTAAAGAAGATGGCTTGCAGGGTAAAGACATTTTTCTAAATTATTAACTACATAAAGATATACACTTTCTGAAACTTCATATGGTTCAAGTAGCAAGTTTTTAGCATTATATGGTTTACAAGGATAGCAATACACACTTTCGATGCACAGATGGCTTAATTAATGTCTTCATAAACAAATTGTGTGTTCCCAATCCAAAACTACGGTTGCATTTATCCACCCCCTTTGTGCCACCATAGGCCCAAGCTTTTTTACACTGTCGTAATATTACAACTGCTCTAGTATGAGACAGTCCAATCATAGTAGAGTGACTCAATAGGAGAGTAACCCAAAGCTAAATTATAAAAATACTTGTATTTATGTTATCATTCACATTTACTTTGACACAATCATTTTATTATAATGAAAATGGACATATTTAAGTAGAGTTACTCAGCTCAAATATGACCGTCGTCATTATAAATCATGTTGTCAAAATAAAATTACTTACAGGATTATACTTATCAATGTTTTTTCTAAGATGGACATACTGTCAATGGGTAAATTTACTGATGAGACGTCCTAAACTACTACAATTTGTGATGATTATATTCTAGAAAATCTGACCACACGTCTGCAGGTCATTGCAGAGAGACTGTCTGAAGAAGAAATTGGTGGATTGAAGGAGCTGTTTAAGAAAATAGACAAAGATCAAAGTGGATCTATAACATTTGAAGAATTGAGAGACGGCCTACAGCGGGTCGACTCCAAGATAAGAGAGTCAGAAATTGTAGATCTCATGAATGCAGTAAGGAACATAATATATTAATACAAAAGCATGGATATTTCTTCAACTAAACCATTACTAATTCAAACATGAATTTTCTTATGTCAGGCAGATGTTGATGAAAATGGAACCTTAGACTATGGAGAATTTCTCGCAGCTACCCTGCACCTAAACAAGGTGGATAGAGAGGAGAATTTAGCATCAGCATTTTCCTACTTTGATAAAGATGGAAGTGGGTATATAACCATTGATGAGCTTCAACAAGCATGCAAAGAACTCGGGCTGAGTGCCCTTAACCTCGAGGAAATGATCAAAGAGATTGATCTAGATGATGTAAGTTTCGTCTCAAAATCCATTAACATGTTGAGAATATTCATATTTTTGGCCTAAAAGTAAGTGTCGAGTCAAGTCGTGTCGTGTCAAAATGTAGGCGGCATAGTGTTGGAGTAAAATATTAGCAAAAGCACGGGATAATCTTATTATCAGTACATGGATCAAAACCCATTGTTTTCGTATTTGATGAAGCGATTTTCAAACTTAGAATTGTCAAGTTCTTCACCAAACGGTCAAACAAGCACCATCTGACTAGCTTTAATATGTAAATGATGTGGTTCAGGATGGGCAAATAGACTACGGAGAATTTGTGGCTATGATGAGAAAGGCAGATGGAGGAGGTGGAAGGAGAACAATTAGAGGTGGTATAAATTGGGAAGATGCTGTTGAAATCCTAGAGGCTGCATAAACAAACATCTGAAACAAGCATCATCGGGAAGTAGTAATTCTCTTCAATCAGAAAATCAGACTAACCATGTGATTCAATTATCTCTAGGAGACATTTGATATAAACTGAAACAAAACAATCACCCTGACTCCAATTGTGCATGTTTGTTTGTCCAAGCATTAAAAAAAAAAAAAAAAAAAAAAAAAAAAAAAAAAAAAAAAAAAACGCTTGATACTCTTTGTCACATATTAAAGGCTATTATTTTTGGGAAGATACCATCTATGTTGATGAATGCGACACTACACACATATTTATAAAGATATATGCATCAATCATTTGAACAACAAGAACAAATTACATGAAGAAAATCACTCATCATGATGTCGAAACGCTTTATTCACTTGAGCAAGAGATCATGCATTCTGAGTTAAAATAGACAGACTAAAGTTTGCTGGTTACGGGAAGATACTTGGTATGACGTCCCTGCGCAACCATCTTGCCATTAGCTTTTTTCCTCAACTCTACGCTAACAACACCAATTGATTTGCCAACACGTAAAACCTTGGCTTCTATTTCGATTTCCTCCTGTATCACCACAATATACGCAGCAGCTCCATTGATTGAATGAAATAATTAATTAATTAATTAATTAATTAATTAATTAATGGTAATTAAAGAGAAAAGGAGGAAAAGTACATTAAGTATGGCAGCATCAAGGTAGGAGACATTAATTTCAACAGAAACGCCAGTAGAAGGAGCACCAACAGTAAAAATAACAGCGGATCCAATCAAATCAACGAGCGAAGCAATCGCACCTCCATGTAAAGTATTTGCAGTGTTCTGTAGTTCAAACTCAAATGAATCAAATGAATAATAAAACCCTAATTAATTAGATAAATTGAAATTGAAATTGAAGGTACCAGGAGACGAGGAGGAACTTTGAAGGTGCAAAGGATGCGACCAGGTTCAATGAGAGTGACCTGGAGACCATGGACTATAAAGGGGTCGAATAATTTGTAGGGAAGTTTGTCGATTTTTGTGGCTTCGACTTCTTTGCCTTGTTTCTCTAGGTACTTTTTAATGCTTTCAAACTCCATTTTCTACTTCTTCTTCTTTCACTTTCCTTGACTTTCTCTGCCCATCTACTACTACTCCAGCTATCAGCTACCTAGATTACTAGATTCATTGCTCTTCTTGGGTCCATACTACTACTCCATACCCTTACGCTTGCCAAACTGATCCAACCACACAAATTTAACTCCAATTGTTTCAACGTTCAAGAGTAATAGTTCATCTATTTTAAATAACCTTCCATATTTTCCTTTTGTCTATGCATAATAGCTTTCATATTTCATCCTTTAGTAAAGTTTAATGGTTACTAGTTTGAATGTCCGTGCATTGCAACGGGGTAATTAACTTATTTATAATGCAAAAAAAAAAAACGTTATAAGGGTTTAATGTTTACATTCTACTAGTATTGGTGTCCGGCTTCGTCCGGGCTACCTCTACTTACCATTAAATTTTTTTTAATTAAATAAAAATACTTAAAGTTGCAAAACTCATAAATTTATCATTAATATATTTTTCTATGACATGTCCTAAAATTACGATGAAATAAATTTTGAGACAAATTCACTACTCCCGCTATTAATATTTACCCTTATTAATGAAACAATAGTAATAACATTTCACTACTTGCTTATAATCATTGTTACTTTCACTACTCCCGCTGTAGTTATTGTTACTGTCACTACTGTCGCATTAATATTGATAATTTCATTACTCCCGCCGTAATTATTGTTACTTTCACTATTGTCGCATTAATATTGATTATTTCACTACTCCCGTTGTTGTTTCTACCACTTTCATTAATTTCGCTGATAATATTGTTACTTTTACTATTCAAATGAGTGATTATTATCATATACCTATATCCAATGTTACTACAATTCTTTTCTTTACTGACGAAATTCTTTTTACTACTTAGGCATGCAATTTTAAGAGGATTATATATTTATATAAATATATTACATATATGCATTACAAATTGAAAAAATTATGCAATATTATATATTATGGAAACTAACTTGACCTATTTATAACCTACTTATATTATATTTTTGCATGTTAAATAATTAACATCTCTATACATCTAATAAACTATAATAAAGTTTAATAAAATTGCATAGATTTTAAATTTAATATATAATTTTATGATTATAATAATTAATACCATAAGTGTGCATGTTTATACTAATTAATTATTTTTTTAAGGAAATTTACCATCTTCTAGTCTTCTATAAATATTTAGGAAAATTACCAAGCATCTTCTTTCTTTTAGTCTCTTTGAAATTGACCACCTTAATTAATTATTTTATTTTACGAAAATTGACCATCTTAATTAATTATTTTATTTTAAGGAAATTGACCATGTTTTAGTCTCTTACAAATGTTTAGGAAAATTACCAAGCTTCTATATAATTTAATTTTAACCCAAACTATATAATATTTGCATTAAGATCCCTTAATCGGGTCCATCACACGGTGCTAGTGATTTAAAACTATATAGTATAATTAATTTGTATAACTTTCTTTAATTACATTGAAGTCCCTTGGTTTCTGGATTTAATATATAGTATTGATGTCTAATCATTTATTTACATATTATTAAAATATCTCTTTCAAAAAAAAATAAAAGATTAATATATATGTGGGTTAACTCTTATTTATTATCATATAATCATCATATCTTATACTAATCTTTCGATGTGGGACAATTCTACTATTTATAAGTAATATATTCACCAAACTTGGATTATTTTTCTGATGTGGGACAATTCTTCTATTTATACGTAGTATATATTCATCAAACCTGCATTGTTTTTCAATGTGGGACAAATAACATACACAAAATTACACCATATTTTTTGCACTTAGTTCGACATCCAACCAGATCCCGAATACCGAACACGGATAATTGCTACTCATTATATCTAATAGTTATATCCATTAATATTTGTACATTGTTTTTCTTCAAAAAAAAATTTATCATAATTGAGATACGGAAATTTCCCGTGGTACCCCTTAATTTTATCAGATTTTCCATGTTACCCCTACTTTTAAGAATCTGCCTATGTTATCCTTGAGGTTCCATTTTTTTTACCCATGATACCCCTAATATAATGGCTTTTAAATGGACGTTAAGTTTGATGGCGTGACAATAAAATAACAATTAAAAAATAATACCCCCTTTATTGTTTTATTAGTACGGATATCTCTCTCTTTTAAATGAAAATTTAATTAACTACTCCCTCCGTACCATACCAAAGGTAACATTTACTATAAACGGACGTACCACACCAAAGGTAACATTCCTTATTTGGCTCACAACATTACCAAATTATCCTTATACCCATTTGATATTTACACAAAATGTCATTACATACCCCACCTACCAACCCACAATTAAACACACAATTACATACCCCACCTATTTTTTCCCTCTTTACCCTTACTTTTTCCACATTTTCTTAAATACTCCATTTTTCCCTACATTACCTTTGGTGTGGTACGGAGGGAGTATATCATTATAATATTGGAAATTTCTCATGGTAACCTTGAACTTTGATATATTACACATGGTACCCCTAATTTTAAATTTCTACAAATGGTACCCCTGTGTTCACCTTTTTCTTTCCCATAATACAGTTTGACAACTTCCGTCATAACGTCATTACTCCTATGACTTGTGACGCTTTTTTCTTTTGTTATCTATTACACAAACACTTCATCATCTAATTCCTAAATCCATATTTTATTTAATAAACTAACATTTAATATCTAACAAAACACAAATAGCATGACATGCTCAATTACTCATCTAGTTACTCATAGGAGTAACGTCGTTATGAAAAAAGTAAACACAAGGGAATTATATGTAGAAACTTAAAATTAGGGGCATTATGTGTAATCTACCAAAATTCGAGGGTACCATGAAAATTTTTCGTTATAATATTGACCATTTTATCGCTCTTTCTCCCACCTAAAAAAATGTTACAACTTTAAAAATTTAACATTTAATTCAAGATTATGTATAAAGTCTCTTATATAATAAGTATACTTTGAGAAATAATATATTTGGGATAATACCTAAGTTCCAAGACAAAACCTATTTATAATCACGGGATCACCCCACCTTATGATAATCTTCTGATGTGGGACAATTCAACTATTTATATGTAGTATATATTTATCACACCTACATTATTTTTCAATATGAGATGAATAATATATTTAAAAGTACACCATATTTTTTGAACCTAATTCGACATCCAACCCGATTTAATAATAAGCAAATACTATATTATCTATTAATATTCATAGTTTGTTTTCTTTTTTTTTTTTATCATATTTAAAATATGTGCAAATGATATGAACCTATACTCTAATGATAGAATTTTTTTAACACAATTCTAATTATATTATTTAAACGTAATATATTTACCACACCTACATTATTTTCAATGTGGGACATATAAATTCTATAGGTAGAAAATATAATGATATAAACTTTTAAGAGCTCTCCAAGACAATACTTAAGAGACTTAAAATATTTTGGGTCGATGCCTAAGTTTCAAGGATGCCTCCTATTTATAATCATAGAATCACCCACCTTATGCTATATTTCGATGTGGAAAATTTCTATTTTTTATATGTAGTATATTTGTCACACCTATATTATTCTTCAATGTGGGACATATAACATACTATGAAATACACCATCATTAATATGTGCAAATTATATGAAATATATATACTCTAATGATAGCATTTCTTACCATGAATCTAAATATTATTTTTATACCGACATTATTTTGCCAAATGAAATATAAAAGTTTTTATATAAAAATTAGAAACATCACTTGAATATAAAATAAGAAATACAGAGTGTATATATTATAATAACTAAAAGATTTTCCAAAGATTAACTGAGGTTAGAAATCATTATTGTACAGACAGTAATACAAACTCTTTTAAGAGCTCTCTCTGACAGTACTTAAGAGAATCAAAAGATTTTGGATTATGACTTCTATTTATAATTATAAGATCACTCTGCCTTATGATAATCTTCCGATGTGGGACAATTCTAATATTTATACATAGTATATTCACCACACTTACATTACTTTTCAATGTAGGACAAATAACATACTAAGTACACCATTTTTTTCCGCACCTACTTTGACATCAAACCGATTTAATAATGAGAAAATACAATGCAATCTACACTCTAATTATAACATTTTTTTGTCACAATCTAATTATATAATTTTCATACGATACTTTTTTGTCAAATGAAATATAAAGTTTTTATATCAAAATTATAAACATCACTTTAATATAATATAGAAAATGTGTATATATATATATATATATATATATATATATATATATATATATATATATTTATATATATATATATATAGAACTAGGATCATATGAGTTAGGTTTTTTTGGTGAGTTACCCCTCTAAATCTGAACCACTAATCTAATCTAAGATGGATGACTGAGATTAGATCTTACTCAACCTACAAATACCCACTTTTCCCTCAATCTCCCCCATTATTAGAAAACCACTCTCTCTCCTCGTTTAACCTCTAAAAAACCAGAAAAAAAAAAGAATCGATAAAAATTATGAAATTCAATCTTCATCAATTTCGTTCAAGTTGCAGCTACAAACTCAGTCTTCATCATAATCGTTCAAATTCGTCATCAATTAAGGAGATTTCGTCGTCACTTTCGCTTCATCTTCGTATTTCTCTTCAATTTCACAATAGGTAAGTACTAATTTTGTTTTTCTAGATCTGATTTGTGCGATTTCATTATCGTTCTTATCTAATGTTCGTTTCATTTTCGTTGATTCGTTGTAAATCTGCTTGTTCTTATGTCTTTGTTGTTAAATTACTTGTTCTCTCATTGTTTTTGCTAATAATTTATAAGGTTTTGAGTTTGAGATGAGAATTCTTAATGATTTGTGCATTTTCATGTTGTTTGTAAGGTGTTTGAGTAGGTTTTTTGTTATTCAATTGTGTTTTTGTATCTTTGATAATATCTCGGATTTTGTGGTTAATCTGTTAATAGCAGTTATTGTATTACTTTAACGAGTTATTGTATTATTCAAACTCAGTTATTGTATTTTGTATTTACTTCTTGTTTGCTATGTTTGAATATATTCTGTTAATAATAGTTATTGTATTGATTTAACCGAGTTATTGTATTATTCAAACTTAGTTATTGTATTGTTTTAACTTAGTTGTTTAAAATTAGAGTTGTTGTAAGATGGCGTATTCTTATAGAATCTGTTTAAGTTGGTTATAATAATATTACACCTCAATTATTGTATTGTTTTAACTTAATTATTTCAATTTGGAGTTATTATTGTGGTCTCATATAATATGCTTATAGTCGGTTATAATAATATACTTTACTTGAGAGCCATGGAACGAGAGATAGCTTCTTCTTCAAGCCAACCCTAAAACATCAAAAAATACGTTTATTTTTCTTTAATTCAGCTTGAACCATGGCAAAAACTCGTGCTCGCAATAAGAATTCTGTTACTGATGATCATACTGTCGTTATAGAAACAATTTCTGAACATGATGATACTTCTTTTACTCAAATTGATGCTTAAAAGAAGGCTCAATCTGATATTTTATCAGAACATGGAATTTCAGGTACAAATTCTTCTGCTATAGTTGGACAATTGTTAAATCTTACTGGTTTATTGGACAAACCTGTTCCTACTGAGGAGTTACTTGTTAGTAGTAATAGTCCTACTGCTACACAACCCACTACTGATCTGGGTATTGGAATTGCTAAAACATGGTCGTCTGTCGCTAAACCTAAACAGGGGATGAGCTTGTTCTGTAACATCCCTAATTTCCTTAATATAATTCTATAATTTTATTTTCCCATATTTCATATTTTATTTTCCGGGAAAATATCCGTCTGTTATCTTTTGGGCTCGTTGGGCTCGAAAAACGGTGAAGACCCGCTCCTTCCTTGGGTCTCACGTGATTTTTGGTGTAGATGGGTAAGTTTTGGGTCTAAACCTAGAATAAACCCATGAGCTTCTCTATAAATAAGAAGGGAAATCAAACCCTTGCTTCTCTTTTCTCACAAAACCCTAAACCTAATTTCTCTCCTCCTCTTTCCTCTCTTGTGCCGCGCGCCCCTTCCTAGGGTTTCGTGTCGTTCTTCCTTTCTTCCTCCTTCCTTCATCATCTTTCGTGCTTAGTTCGATCCTACTTCTTGGATTTGTCTATCTTCTTCGTAAGTTGTATGTTTTCGCATAGTTTTATAATTTTTATAGTTTTTATATATATAGTTAGTATATTTATTAGTTTCTTTATCTTTGGCACGTGGATGATTTCTATAAAGGCGTGGAAGTTGCACCTGGAGAAGACGTTTATATCGTTGAAGACGATCTCTAGGGTTTTATTTGCTTAATAAGGTAACTAGGTGTGTTCTTTTAATTATGTTTATGCCAATTGATGTAGTTAATATGATTTAATGATTGATTTGTATGATTAGTACATGTTTGGTTGTTTATTATCATGTTAATTATGTTTTTCGCATGTTTGTATATGATTTAATGCTTTAATTATATATCGTATGTTGTTTATGTGTTTATTATGGGTGTCATGAGCGCAATTAGGGTTACGAATAAACCCTAGTGGCGGCATGATAAGCGGCCAAAAGTGCTCTCCAAAGTTATAGCTAAAGCTAGTATAACCTTGATGATGATTCAAGTGTTATAGCTGAAGTTAGTACAACTTTGGGGTAGTTACTCTAGTTATGGCTGAAGCAACTATAACATTGAAGTACGAGATAAGGTTATAGCTGGAACTAACGTACCCTGAGATTTATGGCTCAAGGTTATGGTTGGAACTAGTGTAACTTGAGGTTCGTGTCAAGGTTATAGTTAAGGTAAGTATAACTTCAAGTCGTATGAAATAGAAATAATTAAAAAAACCCTAATGCCGACTGAACGTGCGAAAGTTCATCTCCATCTAGGGCATTAGTTTCAACGACAATGGCTCGTTCTTCTACATAAAATTCACCAAAAAAAACATAATAAAAGTAGTAGTAGTAATGGATCTGTGAAGGGGAGTGATAGGAGGACTGATGGTGAGAAGAAGCAGGGGCCAGACGAAGAAGATGTTTTACGTATCAAACCCATGCATGAAGTCCATACAGTGCCTGGTCTATCTTTTGAGGATGAGGAGAATCCTGATAGCATACAATGGGTGACACAGAGGGGTAAGAAGCATGATTCACGCAGCCATATAGTGGTGACAGAAGAGAATAGTGAGTCAGATGAGGCGGCTTTGTTGCAATTCACCACTGAGGATGTCAGTGAAGAAATTACGTATTGGAATCAGGCTGTTTACTATTTTGTTTTAGGTGCAAATCCTCCTTGGGAGGTCTTGCAGGGATATGTGCATAGAATATAGGGGAAACATGGTATTGACAAGGTCTCCTTCTTACCAAATGAGATTTTTTTGGTAAGATTTAAGGAGATGAAGGATAAAGAGGAAGTGCTAAATGCAGGGTCTCATATGTTTGATAATAAACCGCTGATAGTTAAGCCATGGCAAGAGGATATTGATCTCCTGAAGGAAGAAGTGAAAGTTGTGCCAGCATGGATTCGAATCCATGGATTGCCCCTCAAATTTTGGGGTACATGTTTACCCTCCATTGCTGGATTGGTAGGTCCCTATGTGAAGTCCGATCTGCACGCAACCACAAACAAAACGAGACTTGGCTTTGCTAGAATAATGGTTGAGTCAAGAAGGTGGGGCAAGGTTTCCTTCAACTGTCAAATTTCGTGATGAGAATGGCAAGATTGTGATATTAAATGTTGAATATGAATGGAAGCCTTTATTGTGTGATAAATGTAAGGGACTAGGGCATGAAGCCAAAAATTGCAGAAAGGATCAGAACAGGAATACTCAATCTAAGGCTACAGTGAAGAAAGTTTGGAGACCAATTCCAAAGAATGTGAGCAATCCTGCAATATCTGACAAAGAGTTCCCTGTTTTGTCTACAGTGGCATCCCCTCGTCTGTTGGATTATGAACCAAAGTGATAATGCAGGGGCCTCCCTGTTTGTTTGTAGGACCTCCCGTATCAGAAACTAAACCTCCTGATAATGTTAATGATAGCAGCATTCAGGTGGAAGACATTACAGATGAGGAGAATGAAAATTTGGAGACTCAGGTAGTGGATATTGGTGACCCTCAAATACCTATTAATAATAATGAATAATATAGGGTTTTGGAATGTTCGTGGTATGAATAGTGTGAATAAACAAAAAAATTGTCAAAAGTTTTATTCAAAATAATGAGGCCTGTTTATTTGGCCTATTAGAAACAAAAATAAATGGTGTTAATGTTGGTAATATAGCTCATAGTATGCTTGAGGGATGGAGTGTTGCAACCAATTGTAGTTTGCATAAAGGTGGGAGGGTCTTGTTGTTATGGAGGCCTACTGTGTTTGATGTCAACATCATTCAATATGATCCTCAATTCATTCATACTAGGATCTTAATTAAGGCCACTCAGCAAGTTTTCCTTCTCACTATTGTATATGCTTTCAATGAGGGCTCACAGAGATTGGATTTATGGGATAATTTGAAGTCAGTTGCAGGTCAATGTGATATACCTTGGGCTTTAGCAGGGGATTTCAACACTGTTCTTTCTCCAGAAGAGAGACTTGGGGCTGATTCAAAGCAGGAGGATATGGATACTTTTAATGATTGCATGTCTGCCTGTGGTATGATGGATATTGCAGCAACTTGTGCTTTCTTCACTTGGACAAATAAGCAAGATATTGGCCATAGGAAGTACAGTAGATTGGATAGATTTCTAGTCAATCAAGAGTGGGTAGATGTGTTCCCTGATATGCATGCACATTTTCATCCGGAAGGGCTCATGGACCATACTCCTTGCATTGTAAGAAATGTGAAATTGAATGGCAGGAGAGCCAACATAGCTTTAAGTACTTTAATATGTGGAGTGATGCTCCAAATTTTATTGATACAGTAAAGAGCTATTGGAGTCAGCAGATTGATGGTACTAAGATGTTTAGGGTGGTTAAAAAATTGAAGGCTCTAAAGGGAGGTCTTAAGAATCTTAATAAGGAGTGTTTTTCAGATATAGAACTCAATGCAAGCAAAGCCAGTCATACTCTTGAGGAAATTCAGTTGCAACTTCAGGATAATTATGATAACCCTGATCTTATTACTCTTGAATTGCAGGCCCTTGATGAAGTAAGATTCTGGACTAAAGCTAGGGATAGTTTTTTACAACAGAAAGCTAAGACTCAATGGATAGATGAAGGGGATAGCAATACGCTTTATTTTCACAATGTTATTAAGAGAAGATGCCCGAGAAACAAGATAGTGCGGTTGAAGATCGAATGGTACATTGTGTATCGATACTATCGACATTCGAAATACTTTCCCGAAGTTTTATCGAGTCTGCTAGGCGAAGAAGGAGACGAACATGTGAGAATGGAGGTTCTGCAGACGGGTTCCTTTTGCGGTGATCAACATTGTACTTCCTTATTATCTCCAATCACTAAAGAAGAAATTAAAAGTGCGTGTTCTCTATTCCTAAGGATAAGGCTCCTGGGCCCGATGGATATACCAAAGGATTCTTTAAGGATTCATGGGACATTGTTGGGGATGAGGTTTGCGTCTTTGTAATGGATTTCTTTACTACTGGTTGTCTGCTCACCCAGATAAATGCAACTAATATCACCCTAATCCCTAAGTGTGACGGACAACTCTTTGTTAGCCATTTCGGACCTATAGCTTTGTTGTAACATGATTTACAAGGTGATATCTAAACCGCTTTGTAATAGGTTGGCTACGATTTTGCACGACATCATCCATGAGAACCAAGGTGCCTTTATCAAAGGTAGGTCCATCATTGAAAATGTTCTCATCTGTCAGGACATCATTCATATGTATTCCAGAAAAGCTGTCACTCCAAGATGTCTATTTAAAATTGATTTGCAAAAAGCTTATGATACAGTTGATTGGGATTTTGTTGAGCAGATGCTACATGGACTCAAGTTTCCTTCTCACTTCATACAGCTGGTTATGCAATGTGTGAGGTCTACTTATTTTACATTGTCTTTGAATGGGAATAATTTTGGCTATTTTCAAGGACAAAGGGGTCCGAGGCAGGGAGACCCAATTTCTCCTCTTCTATTTACCATATACATGGAGTACTTAACAAGATTGATTAAATTTGCAACTGATAGATGGCCATTCCAATATCATCCCCTATGCAAGAATTTGAAGCTCACACACCTCATGTTTGCTGATGACTTACTTCTCTTCTGCAAGGGTAAACCACAATCCATTTGGCTTCTCATGAGAGCCTTCTCATCCTTTTCTAAGGCATCTGGATTGGCCATGAATAACTCCAAGTCTGAAATATTCTTCAATGGAGTTTATGAGGACATTAGAGAGGGCATTAAACAGGTGACAGGTTTCAGGGAGGGCACCATGCCTTTCGTGCACTGGGAGTGCCTATTAAAGCAGGTAGGCTCACCAAGAAGGAATGCTCTGCCTTAACTGAAAAGATGGTGGCACGGATCAGAGGCCTTGGAGCCAAAAAAACTTTCCTATGCTGGCAGGGTGACTCTCATCAATGCTGTTCTCAACACTCTCCAAAACTATTGGGCTCAAATGTTCATTATTCCTAAATGCATCATTAACCATATAATGGCCATTTGCAGGAACTTCCTGTGGGATGGCTCCCCTGATTACCACAGAGTCCCCCTTGTAGCTTGGGACAAAGTTACTTTGCCTAAAAAGGAGGGAGGTTTAGGGATAAAGAAAGCTGATGTCTGGAATATTGCCACTGTTGGAAAACTGGTTAATTGGATCTATTGCAAAGCTGATAGGCTATGGATTAAATGGATCAGTGATGTGTATATTAAAAATCAAGACTGGCATAACTACTCTCCCCCTGATGATGCAACCTGGGTTTGGAAAAATGTGTGTAAAGTAAAAGAGAAGCTCAAGGATGGTTTTCATGACAACAAATGGATAATGAACTCTAAAGGTTACTCTATTAAAGAGGGGTATGCCTGGCTTACTCCTGCTCACCCCTCTCTGAACTGGACTAATATAGTGTGGAATAGTTGGAATATCCCTAAACACTCATTGACTACCTGGCTGAGAATGAATGAAGGCATGAATGTGAAGAGTAAGTTGTTTAGGTTTGGTCGCGCACCTGACTGGTGTATCTTGTGCCACGCATACAACCGTAAAAGCAAAGATGGAGCATCTGTTTCTGAACCGTGTGTATCTTTGTCAAAGTTCGGACTGTTTGTTGCATTGGTTTGGAGGCAGCTTCCCAACAATAGACAGACTGAGTGCTGCTAACAGGAATACTATGCAATGGAAGTTTAAGGTGGCCATGTTCAATGCTTACTGCTATGCTATTTGGTTCCAAAGAAACAATGCCAGGATCAATGCCTGGCTAGTGAGACCTGAAGTTACTGCTGCTTGAATAGAGGATGACATTAGGAGGAGGATTAAAATGAAATGTAAGGCTATAGTAGATCAATCTGAGCTACTTTGGCTGCAAAATATGATGTTGGTTTGATATGCTTCTAGTAGGATTTGATCCTTGAACCTCATGTAATTTTTTTTTGATATGATATATAATATACTCACATTACACCAAAAAAAAAAAAAAAAAAAAAAAAAAAAACTTCAAGTCGTATATATTGAAGTTATAGTCGAGGTTACTATAACCTCGCACCTAGGGTCTATGTTATGGTTAGGGTTGCTATAACATTGAGTGGTTAATGTTAAAGTTATAACTGAAGTTACTATAACATTGGTTGCTTATACTTGTTCGCATGTTGTGTTGTGTTCAGTTATTATTTGACATTATGTTGCATATATCTTTGGTTACTCTTGTTCATTTGATAAGTAGGATGGTCGGTTATACTATTCTACGAGTTGAGTCATGATGTTGTTCACGCATGTTAGTACAGTCAGTTATACTGTGCATTTGTGGTTTGCTAGTTTGAATAGATGACGGTAGTATCAGTTATATACTATCGGAACGAACTAACGTCACCCGTCGATGCGGGATTTCTTTGGTCTATGTTCGGGGGGGGGGGGGGAGGGGGTAGCAGAGGCAGTGGTTATACGCTCTGTTCCCCGAGTGTCGTTCGGTTTACCGAGAGTCTGGCCAGGTCTTAGACATATAGGCATGTTGGAGCTTGTGTCCTCCACAGATTAGTGTGATAACATTTGTAAATCTCTTACAGGTTCACAAGGGTATACTTAGTATTTTAATCAGTTGATTAACGATTACCTAATAACGGTTGGCTTGCTAGAGAGTTTGACGTTATTATCATACAGATGGCGGTGATCAACTGGTCCCTAAAGGTCACACCTATAGGATGTGTTTGAGAGATGTGGTTATGGAAATGTAATCACATAGATGCCTTATATGACTAAATAGTTAGTCAATGTGTTGATGAGACAATTATTTAATGAAGATTAAATAATATTAGTTGAGACGAATTATGTCAATTCGTAAATTGAATATAATAAGTTATATTTAATTAAATGTATGTAATGTTAGCTTCGACGAATTAATATGTTAATTCGTAATTAAATGTAATCGGTGATATTTAATATCAACAAGATGAATGTGTCATAGTGGTAATAGTAAGGGTACTCAAACCAAGAGGTTATGGGTTCGATCCTCACTAGATGATAATTTATATTTAACACATTTTTACATTTTTGGAATAACCGAAAATAAGAGAAATTAATTCTCCTAATTTCGGAAATGGGCCGAAAATTAGAAGAAGAAGAAGAAATCTACCCTAATCTTCCATATACACGGTTTATAGGGGAGAAAAGGGAGATGATTCTAACCTAATTTTTCATTCTCATTCTTGCCTCTCATCTAAAAAACACAAAAAAAAAGAAAAACCCTAGCAATTTACTAAAAATTCGGGGATCGATTCTAGCAACAAGTTAAGGGCATATCTCATATCGTCTTGGGTGCAACTGATAGGCGAATATTAACTTTGATATTGTTCTTAGGTCGTTTTTGCTAGGACCGAAGGTTTTTTCTTAATCCTTTACATTTTGTTTATGCAATTTAATTTATGACTAGTTTCATCATTATAATTTTCGTTATAATCCTTAAAATTAAAGGGATGCATACAGATAAATCCCACAAGTGGTATCAGAGTCAAGGCCACGAATTTTAATTTTGATGATTTTCATAAAATTGGATGTAAACTTATGTTTAGGGTTTCGAAAATAAGAAAAAAAAGGTGCGGCTGAAAAAAATTTGCCGAGTGGAAAATTTTTTTTGCCGTTTATTTTTCTGTTTTTTTGGGTTTTGTTGTTGATGATTATTTCCATTTCGATTTTTCATATTGTTGTTTAATCAGTTAATATAAACATATGATAAATTGGTAGTTTTTTTATTTAATGAAGATTAAGTTAAATTGTAAATGGAATCGTCATGTTGATGATATAAAAATTTGTTTTTACTATATAGTTTTGGGATATACATTAATCATGTTTCATTAATTTATATGCTAATCTCGTTCTAATAACATCTATAAACGATTTTTGTTCATCTTAATGTTTTTGCAATTAGGGCATTATGTCAAATGCAAAAGAGTTTTTTTTTGTTTTCTGTTACTGTTCATCGTGAACAGTGTATAAAAAAAAAACTATTAATTTTTGGTTTTGCTGTTATGACCGAAAAAAAACTGTTTTTTTTTGCAATTACCGAATTCAAAAAAAAAATAAACGGGCTGTTTAGTTTTTTTTTTCAGCCGTGAGAAAGAATTAAATTTTTTTTTTGTTTTAGGCGAGACATATAAAAAAAAAGGATTTTGTTTTTGTTTGTTTTGGCTAATATTAATTATACATTTACAATGTATGATTAATTGTTGTGAAACGGTTCACAATTTTAAGATACCTAATTATTTTAAAGCAGTTTAAAATATTGATGGATTAAATTCATATTACAAGTTTAATATGAATTAAGATTGAAATTAATGTGATTAATTGAGGAATTGTCACTTAATTTGATTTTAAATAGGTGGTTTGGAAAATTAATCTACTTAATTAAAGAATTATGTCTTGTATGTTTAATTTATTTTAGTTGATGCATTTTATTTTAGTTGAATGAATCGTTTGAATGGTTTAATTTACGTATTTTTGCAATTGGTTGTAATTTGTAATACTTAGTGTGGCCTTAGTTAATTATGTTTTCGTAATGAAGAAAACATAATTTTTATGTAATTATGAGATCTCGTATCTCCTTTTTTTCTTTAGTTTTTGGGTTTTGAAATTAGAATGTAATAAATAGGTTTATTATGTAAATTTATTTATTGTAATTTTCAAAGAAGACTAAAGATGGAGATTGGAGCTCACTCCCGCTACATGGATCAAGATGGAACATCGAGACAAGCTTCTCGGATCCAAGGATGGATTCCAAATTTGTATTTAATGTTCATTTTGATAGGATAGGCCACACTAGGACTTTTATTGTTTTTACGTTTTTCATTCCTATTGCTTTTCATTCACATGATAGTTTATGCATCATTTTCCGCCTAAAACCAAACCACCTACTACTAAAATGCATGAAAATTGACACATATAGGTTGTATGTTAGTTTTCATAGGCATACAGATGTCACATGTTTTTAAGCCATCACCTTAGTTTATTCATTCACGCATGCTAGATATTAGTTCACTTAAAATGAATTAAAATAAAGTTGATGGGATCTTCCTCTAAAACGGAAATTGAGATTAGTCTTTATAAGGGCAAACAACTATGAATCCCTTCTTCGTCGGTAGGCATAATATGACCCCTTCTACGTTGGGTAAGTAGTTTGTGTTGACTTAGTTTATCTCAACATTATGGTCCGAAGAGTTTCTCGTGATTATGATGGACTAAAGATAGAATTTACATAAATTTATCGACCAGGAATTCTAACAGTAGAATTAGCCAAAAGGTTGGCTTATCAATTTACAGATAATTGAGTCTTGGGCTCATTTATATAATTCTTGAGGAAGGTCAATTGTATAAATGTTTTGAGTCTTCGCGTTATGACACTAGTTCATTAGACTTAAATTAAAATCGATGCACATGCTTATTATTTATTCTTCTTTTCGCAGTGTAGAACACGTTTATTTTACTTTTACAACAAATGGCTGGAAATAACGAAATCCCAATGCCTAGTGCCACACTTGGACGCGAGTCCTGGCTGGAAGTTTTTATGGACAACATGAATCAGTACACGCGACTGAAAAATGATGGGTCCAACTTTGCGGACTGGGAGGCAGCACTACGGAATGCCGCCATTGCTGACGGTAAACTCAAGTACTTAACTGAGCCAATACCGGTAAATCCAGGCCCCAATGCGGGAGTTAACGAGTCACTTGCTTATAGTGATTTCGTTATGGAAGCGGGTGCGATAAAGAACGTACTCATCTTTGCAATGGAAACTAATTTGCAGAGACGCTTCATTGCCCAAGGTGCGAACAATATTTTCACCACGCTCACTAACAAGTTCTCAAAAGCACTGAGGATCGTTACTTATGAGCATACCTGTCACTTCTTTGATGCGAAACTCCATAAGGGCCAACCGGTTAGCCTACACATTCTTAACATGATTGAGAATGTCGAGAAGTTGGAGGCACTTGATTGCAAAATCAGTGAGAGCATTGTCATTGACCGAATGCTTCATTCTCTTCACGATGGTTTTGCCCTTTTCCGGGCGAACTACTACATGCATGACTTGAAAAAGAGTCCTCATGAGCTACACTCCCTTCTCGTACAGACCGAGAAGGACATGAAATTGAGTGGGAGCATGAAGCAGGATGTTCTCACGATTTCCAACAAGGGTAAAGGTAAGGGCAAAGCTCCAGGCGACCTAGCTGTAGGCAAGCCAAAATTCAAGAAGCCAAGAAACGGTAAGAGTGGGCCCGGTGAGACTAGTGGCTCACAGGGTGATGCGACCATAATTGGCGCATATTTAGCCCCCGAATTACCATTGTTTCTATGCTTTTTAGTGCCTATTTGGGTCATTTCTTATCTTTAGATCTTTGTTTTGCATATTCTTTGAGATTTTGATCCCTTGGTAGGAAAGGAGTAAGAATCTTGCATTTTCATGGCAAAACGAGGCTAAATGGATCGTATTCAATGACCAAGCATCAAGGAGAGACAAGACTAGAAGGCCTTTGTACATAGCTAAGTAGAAGATCAATGTTGAGAAAGGATCCTTGAGTCCCCAAGGAAATCCCCAAGGATTCTATGAAGAAAAGGAAAGAAAAGAAGAAGGAATGACGCTGTAGAAGAATCCGAACGGATCATCCATGATCCGTCCGTCCGCCACTCAATCCGAGCGTCCTACCCCAGATCCGCTCGGATCCCCCAGGCCCAATCCGAGCGTCTTACGCCTTGATCCGCTCGGATCGTCCATGCCCCATCCGTCCGTCTCGACCTCCATCCGCTCGGATCACGATGACATGGTTTCGTCCTTCAAGTTACAAAATGGAGACGCCCTTCTCTCATTGAATACCGGAGTCTCCTTGCTCAACTTAAAAGTGTAATTACTAGTTTAACCCTTAGTTAACCCTAATGCATCCTCCCTAATTTTCACTATAAATACCCCATTAGTCTAATTAGAGGGGCATGTTCTTCTAATCAATAATTAGTGTAGTTAATATCAATCAAATCTCTCTTCAATATTGTAATCAAATATTAATCAAGTTTTAATCCAAGTTTTAGTTCCTTAATCTCTCTCTTGTTCTTACTTTATTTTGGGTAATTGAAGATCATTTGGGTTATTATTGGGAGATTGACAACCTCTCAATCTAGGATTCAAGTACTTCTATTATTCTTGCTTTATTATTGGAATCATTAGTAGGTATAATCTCTTAATCCCTTTTTAATTATTGCTAATTACTTTCATTTATTCATCATGTTTCATTATGTTAGTATGATTGACAACCTTTCTAGCATGATCAATATGATAATGAGTGAGTAGTCTCTTAGCTAGGGTTTAATGGGTGATTAAGGGAAACCAACATGGGGATGATTCATGCTTAAATCAATATGCTTTCATATCTTATTTGCTTGCTTGTTTTGATCTTAATACATGCACATGTTATGTTTGATGAAATGCTAAGCCTATGAATCCTTGCATTTATTATCATCTACTATCTCTTCAACTTGACTTGTAAGACATAACCCAACTCGAGTCTTGTTAGATCATGCATGTGTTAAGTAGGAAAGATTAAGTCGACTTGTAGGTGTTGTACAATCTATGTGATTCGGCTCCGGACCCAAACTTTCCTAGGATTGTAAGATATAACCCAACTCAATCCATCACAACAATAATTGCTTGCTTATAAATTGAGAACATGTTTGTATGATCATATCCCATGAATCCCCTATGAACCCATGACACCCTAGTGCTTTTAATCAATTGTTTACACCCTTATTCCATTTACCTTGTTAGTTTATTTTCATTGCTATTTTAGTTTAGTAACCTTCTACATCAACCCAACTTGTGACACCCCTAGACACCACTAGTAGCAATAGAAATCTTCGTTTTCAATACCCGTCCCTTGGGATCCGACCTTTACTTGCCTCTTTACTAATTTGTAGAGTTGTTTGTGAAGTATAAATTGTGTTTTGTATCGACCATTGACCAACGACCACAATTACTTAATTTGTGAACTAAATGGCTCCGATCAAAAATGGCGCCGTTCTTGGGGACGGTGTTTAATTGATTTTAGATTTCTTTTATTGTTTTTAGTTGTGTCTTTTTTCACCTTGGGGAAGTAAAACTCCTCAAGGTTTGTTCTAATTGTTTTCTAGTTGTTTGATATTTTGCATGTCTAGAAGGTTACAAAGAGATTTGTTACCTTTTGACCGTGAAATCGAAAGAACCTTGACGAATAATAGGAGACTTGTTAGGAGGAATTTGGGAGGTGTTGGTGAAGTTGTTCAACCCACTAGTGAGTTTGTCAATCCTTTCGCAATAGAAGGAGAAGAGAACCCATTAAACAATACCACACAAAATCCACCTACAATGCCTAAATTTTCGTCCCACTCTACACCCACCGAGGAGAATTTACCAAACGGTACTCCTACCCCACAACATCTTACCGGAAATTTTATTGCCAAGTCCGCCTTCATCCAACTAGTTGAGAGGAGCCAATTCGGGGGCATGCCAAGTGAGGACCCTCATTCTCATATGGAAACCTTTTGCGATTATTGTGATGCTATCTCTCAAACGGGCGTGACTCAAGACCAAATTAGATGGGTCTTATTTCCTTTTTCGTTAATCGGAACCGCAAAGCAATGGTTGAAGGGCCTTGATAAGGCCACCCTTGGAATAGATTCTTGGAAGAAGTTAGCTCTCGCTTTCTACAAAAAATTCTACCCACCCGAAAAGACCAATATGCTAAGAGCTCAAATCACGAGTTTTAAACAAAGGGATGAAGAATCTTTGTATGAAGCTTGGGAGCGGTTCAAAGGTGTTTGTCGCTCATGTCCTCACCATGGACTTAGCGAATGGTTTTTAGTGCAACAATTTTGGAATGGTTTATATGAAGATTCAAGGAACATTCTCAATATGGGATCAAATGGAATGTTCACCGAAGTTGATGACAATCAAACATGGAACAAGATTGAGGAAATGGCGGTCCATAATTCGCAATATAGTAGGCCTCGCAAGGCTACTAGAGGAAAGTATGAAGTGGACACCGTTACTCAATTGGGTGCTCAACTTAGTGCTCACATTGACACTATCAACTTGAAGTTTGAACAAGCTATGGCTAGACTTGAGGAAAACTCAAAATCAAAACATCATGTCAATGCCATGACGGCATCCTCATCAATCCCAAGTGGGATATGTGAGAATTGTGGAACCTTAGGTCATGATCAAAGTGAATGTAGGGGAACAACCGAGCAAGTCAATGCTTTCCAAGCTTACAAAAGCGGTACCCCTTATTCAAATTTTTACAATGAAAATACCAAGTTCCACCCAAATCTCTCATACAAAAGCCAAAATGTTCAAAACCCTCAAACAACATACACTCCACCACCCATGAGAAATCAAAACCAAAGACCCTTTTTCAATCAAAACCAAGGTTACCAAAATCAAAATCCATACAATCACCACAATGACCAAAGTTTTGATGTCCAAAAAGCGGTCCTTCAAATGCAAAAGAATCAACAAGAATTCTTCACCCAAATGCAAAAGGATAGCCAAGCGAAGGATACCACCATCAACAACATTCTAGCTCACACCAAGATGTTGGAAACACAATTGACCCAACTAGCATCTTCAAGCTCACAAAGACAAAAGGGGCAATTACCACCTCAAGGTAATCCCCCTAGACATGAAACGGTTAGTGCCATTCACTTGAGAAGTGGTACAAGGTATGAAGCACCGAAGGAGCAAGTTGAGGATGAAGTTGTGAGAGCTAGTGAGAATGAAGTTGTGGTGCAAGGTCCCAAAGAAGGGGAATCATCAAAAGAAGAAAGTTCAAAGAAAAATGAAGATAAAGCCAAAGAAAAGGAGCCCATTGTGATTAGACTTCCTTTTCCAAGTCGTCAAGTCAAGCCCAAATTTGATGATCAACTTGGAAAGTTCATGGAAATTGTGAAGAACTTAGAAGTCTCAATTCCTTTCACGGAATTAATCAATCACGTTCCGGCCTATGCAAAGTACATGAAAGATATCCTCACAAAGAAGAAGTCGATCCGGAAACTTGAGACTATCGCCTTCACTAAGGTGAGTAGTGCCATACTTCAAGGGAGTTCACCTCCAAAGTTAAAGGATCCGGAAGCTTCTCAATACCGTGTACCATTGGCGACACAACGATCAACAAAGCCTTATGTGATCTAGGGGCTAGTGTGAGTGTCATGCCGTACTCGGTGAGTAAAAGGTTGGGAATGGGAGAGCTTAAATGTACCAATATCACTCTTCAAATGGCCGATAGATCGACGAAGACACCGCTAGGGATATGGGAAGATGTCCCCGTGCGAATTGGGAAGTTTTTCATCCCGGTGGACTTTGTCATTGTTGATATGGAGGAAGATTCCAACATTCCAATCATCTTAGGAAGACCTTTCCTACACACCGCGGGTGCGGTGATTGATGTGAAGCATGGAGAGCTCACTCTAGAAGTGGGAGATGAAAGCATAACTTTTAATCTTGACAAGACCATGAGAGCTCCTCGTTTGCATGAGCCATGTTTCATGATTGATCATTATAGCCGGAAAGATGAGAAGAAGAGATCGGAACTCCAATGGAGGAAGAAAGTTGAAGATGCTCCATTCAAAGAACAAGTGAATTGTGACAAGGAGAGCTTGCATAGCTCATCAAAATCAACCAAGGAAGAAGAAGATGGCCTCATTAGCCAAAAGAAGAATTTGGGAGAGTTGTCTCCATCCAAGCAAGAGATTTTCAATGATCAACTCAATGAAGTTTGTGGTCTTTGGGACGACGAATTTAAAGGGATCTTTAATCCCTACATTGGGCATGCCATCGATCATGATCAACAACAAGAACCACGGTCTATTGAGAACCTCTACCATAACAACGAACAAGCTTTTAATTACTTCTTCGAGGTGTTGAGCAACATCAACAACACCTTGAACATGCCTCCTTGACATCTCATCAAGAATGAGAGTTTGGTGGAGTCCTCCCTAAACCACCACTTGTAAATATTTCTAACTCCCTAACTTACATTTAATTTTTGCATTGCATTTTTGTCATTTTTGGATTTTATTTACCTTGATCAAAATAATTGTCATGAAAAGAGAGAAGTGAGGGAGGGACTAATGATTTTAATTGATGTGTAGTGATTTACCTTAGTGTGGGGATGGCAATTGCCTAGGCTATTCACGCCTTAGTAGTGCCCCCACAATGAAGAACACAAGAAAAGAAAGAAAGAAAGAAAGAATGTTAAGGAATGGGTTTGCGCAAGGATCCGTGTAATCAAGGAAGAATCCGAGCGGATTCTGGAGAATCCGCCCGTCTGCAGAGGATCCGAGCGTCCGGTGAGAAGACGCCCGTCTTGGGCTGTGCAAAAATTGAAGAATTCCTGTCATTTAAGGAATCCGAGCGGATTTCTGGAAAGACGCCCGTCTCCCAGGATCCGTCCGTCTCTGGTAAAATCCGCCCGTCTTGAAGCTGAAGAAAAACAAGAAAAATCTCTGGATGAGAATCCGACCGGATTTCCCAAGAGACGCCCGTCCCTCAATAAAAATCCGTCCGGATTTCCCCAGGAGACGCCCGTCTTTAGGCGGGATTTTTAAATTTTGAAGCTTGAAAATCCGAGCGGATTGCGCCTAATCCGCACGGATCGTGCCTGCATCTTCGAGATTTTCGTTTCTTTAAATACCCCCCACCTTCATTCATTCATTCATTCATAAACACTACCCATAACACCAAAACCCTCATCCTCTCCATCTCAAACACAAAAACCCTCAACAAAATCACCAAAACAAAATCAAACCACCCTTCAAACATCAAATTAATCACTCCATCTTCAAGAAAAATCAAAACCAAGCACAAAATCTTCACCCTTTGAGTCGATTTTTGCTCTCATAAAGGCAAAGCCTTTCACTTTCAAAATCGATTTGGGCATTCTACAAATTGAAGATTTTTGATTCTCTACTTGGTTTGTTCATCAAATGGCAAGAACAAAGGGAGCAACAAAGGCAACAAAGGCACCAAAAGCAAAGGCTCTCTCTCAAAGGCAAAAAGCTCTACAAACAAAGAAAGCTTTGGCAATGGTGGTGTCAACACCAAGCTTGGTAGTGGAACAACCTCGAGAAATTTCTATGGAAGCATCACCTTCTACTCCGGTAATTAATCAACTCTTGCATTATCCGGAGGTAACTTTCATTTCCGATGACCATAGAAATTCTTTTGTCAAGTTTGCTATGAAACAAATTCAATCCACCAAGTTCATATGTGAAAAAACCTTAGAGAAGCTAGGTGTCCTTGAACAAACAAGAGTCTTTTTCAATGCCATGGGTTTGAAGAAATTGTTTGAAATGAAAGAAGTAACATACCCCTCCCTTGTCTTGGAATTCTTAAGTTCCTTGAAAGTGACAAAGGTTGAGAATAGAGAAAATATTGAGTTTCGTCTAGCTAACACTAGTAGACGCATTTCCTTTCCGGAATTGGGTGCAATTTTGGGTCTTAGCGATGAACATAAATTCTATAAGCAATATGGTAAGTACGATCCCGCGCCTCTTTGGGAGGCAATCTCCGGGAAGAAATATGAAGATTTTCATGCTTGTCGTGCTCTCTTGGTCCATCATCCGGGCATAAGAGTTTGGCACAAAGTTGTGGGAAATACCATAATTGCTAGAAGAGACACCAATCATTTCACGGGGCTCGATTTTATTCTCCTTGAATCAACCTTGAATATTGGAAGAAGTTACACCAAGCCTTACAATTGTTTGAGGCTATTGGTTGATAGATGGCTTCATGTAGATAGTGGGAAGAAGGGTACGACCGTTATTGTTAATGGCGGCCTTGTCACGGTCCTAGCCAAGCACTTTGATCCTAATTTCAATAAGGATAGCAAGTACAAGGCTAAGGATGGTGGCCATCTCATTGATATGTCCACCTTGATTAACAAGTTTAAGTGGGTTGTTCACAATTCCCTTGATACCAAGTATGGGTGGCTTACTAGTGAGGCTCGTTCATTCACTTTACCCGCAAAGATTTGCCGTCTTAGTGTCCACCGGACCAACTATTTACTTCCCCTAACCAAAGAAGCCGAGTACATCATTCAACAACAAAAGGGTGACCATGAGGCCCCCTCCTCTTCCATTATCATACCACCTTACCCCTATGACTATGAAGAGTTTACGCCGGAAGGAATTGAAATTGGGAAAGACTATGTAACTCTTCTTATGAGAGCCATGCACAAGCAAGCTTATGAAGACCGGAAGAATGCTTATCTAGCTCAATATCCTCCCCTCCTACATTTAGCTAGGCAAGGACTCCTTGATCCATCTTGTCCTTTGCCTAGTTGGGCGGATAGAGAAGCTTTGTTCCCGGGTGCATCAAGGGATGTGGTGGAAGATAATGAGGTTGTTGGAAATGATGAGGAGATTGATGATAATATTGAGGAAGAAGCAAGCGGAGATGAAGAAAGGGATGGTGAAGATGGTGAAGATGATGATGAGGAAAGCAATGAAGAAAGTGCCAAGGAAAGTGGCAATGAGACCACTTCTCATGAGGGAAGTGGTGATAATGATAGTATGATGGAAGACTAGCCTTGGAGACTCCTACTCTCCCACGGTTTGTCTATATCTCTTTGTACTTTACTTCATTTTGATCATTGGTTAGTTGAGTCCTAGCAACATCAAAGGACTCACACCTCGGTTCCCTTGAGGTGTTCTTTATTGTTCCCATTTTTGAAAATCCAAAATGACAATCTAGTCTCATGCATAGCATAGCATGTGCATGAACTCCCCCATGTCTCGACATTAGCAATAGTGTCTTACTTGGTTTGGGGAAGTTGATGCATACGCAACGGGAGGTAATCTAAATTATCCTCTCCGTCATAACAAAACAACATGCATCATGTAGAATAGCTTAGTGTAGAATTGCATTTAGCATAGAAATCATGCATCACTCTTGCATAATTTCCATCATTTTGGCCATTGAGGACAATGCCCATATTAGTGTGGGGATGGGAATTCTAACACTTAACTTCTATTCAAAAACCCATAAAAATTGAAAAATTTCAAAAATCATAAAAATTTGAAAATTGAAAAATCCAAAAACAAGTTCATTCTCCTTTGTATATATTGTCTTGTATATATTATGTTTGTTTCATCCTTGTTCACTTTGATTGACTACGCCACATCCGAGACATGAGGATATTGAAGACCGCATGGTATGATCTTTCCAATCTCCTTTTTCCTCTTTATGTTAATGACTATGTGGCTTTATTTTGATTGATGCGGTAAAACAATGTGAACTTAGGACTTGCATTTAGTTTATATGTCATATTAGTTGGTAGAATCATTTGCATTAGGATGTTTATATGTTAGTTGCATCATGGCATGTAGTTTGCATGTTAGAAAAATTTTGCGAAACCGTCTACTTCGGAAGCTTGACAAGTGTATATAGGCCCTAGTAGATGCTTTTTATTCTTAAGACTTTGCTTGTTAGAATGCTTGTAAAACACCCTAGGATGTGTCATGCTAGTATCCTTTGACCCATGGTTTAAGGCCGAGTCAAGAGTACCTTGTGGTGTGATAACTCCTTGGCTACCGTTTATTCCAAGGTGACCCTTGAAACCATGCATACTTCTATCCATCATCCATGTTCTACCACATTTTTGTCATCAAAGGGAATGGGCACAAAAAGAAATTGATTTGAGTTCAAAGAAATGAAAAGTGAAAGAAAGTTTGCAAAAATGCATCAAATGAAAAGAGGAGCAAAAATAGAACTCCTAAAGCTTCAAATACAAGGCACCCTCGTTACTAATTGGGGTGACTTTGGAAATGTTCAAAAATGCAAAAAGTTGTCAAGTATTGAAATGTCAAAAATCAAAAAGAAATGGCAAAGAAAGTGTTCTCAAATGTCAAATGCCAAAGAAATTTGGGGGGAAAACAAAAACAAAAGCAAACTCCCAAAGTGAAACTCAAATACTATCGATCCCTTTATCCATCATATCCATTTTTGTGCATGGTAGAGAGGGGACGACCCTTCTTCTTGTCTAGGCAAGAGGGGGAATTCCGCGATCCTCCAGTGTTTCTAACACCATAGGGAGTCTACTCTTGACAAAAGCATTTAACGATTGAGGACAAAGGTACCCTAGCTTGACACCTTTTGGAGGTGATTTATTGGTATCCTTCTAGGCTTAGTAGTTTGAACAAATTGCATCTATGAAGGATTGTGTACCCTCGAATTGCTTCCCTTGTAGATAATTTCCGCCACTTAGATGAGGAAAGTGGCTATTCTTTTGTAGATGCATCCATTACTTGATTTTGTGTGCTTAATGTTTGGATGTGTCGCCATTTTGGCAAGACCCACCTTGCCTTGCAAGAAGGCATCCTACCTCATGGTTGTCTTGTTGTGAGTTGAAGGGGCGGAGTGAGACCCGCTAATTGTCTCATATCGGCTATTATTATTAGGTTAGGTTAGTTTTGGTCCTAGTCTTTGTCACCTCTTTACTCGGGACGAGCAAAGGTTCGGTTTGGGGATATTTGATGCGACCATAATTGGCGCATATTTAGCCCCCGAATTACCATTGTTTCTATGCTTTTTAGTGCCTATTTGGGTCATTTCTTATCTTTAGATCTTTGTTTTGCATATTCTTTGAGATTTTGATCCCTTGGTAGGAAAGGAGTAAGAATCTTGCATTTTCATGGCAAAACGAGGCTAAATGGATCGTATTCAATGACCAAGCATCAAGGAGAGACAAGACTAGAAGGCCTTTGTACATAGCTAAGTAGAAGATCAATGTTGAGAAAGGATCCTTGAGTCCCCAAGGAAATCCCCAAGGATTCTATGAAGAAAAGGAAAGAAAAGAAGAAGGAATGACGCTGTAGAAGAATCCGAACGGATCATCCATGATCCGTCCGTCCGCCCAGCTCAATCCGAGCGTCCTTACCCAGGATCCGCTCGGATGCCCCAGGCCCAATCCGAGCGTCTTCTGCCTTGATCCGCTCGGATCGTCCATGCCCCATCCGTCCGTCTCGACCTCCATCCGCTCGGATCACAAGATCAAACATGGTTTCGTCCTTCAAGTTACAAAATGGAGACGCCCTTCTCTCATTGAATACCGGAGTCTCCTTGCTCAACTTAAAAAGTGTAATTACTAGTTTAACCCTTAGTTAACCCTAATGCATCCTCCCTAATTTTCACTATAAATACCCCATTAGTCTAATTAGAGGGGCATGTTCTTCTAATCAATAATTAGTGTAGTTAATATCAATCAAATCTCTCTTCAATATTGTAATCAAATATTAATCAAGTTTTAATCCAAGTTTTAGTTCCTTAATCTCTCTCTTGTTCTTACTTTATTTTGGGTAATTGAAGATCATTTGGGTTATTATTGGGAGATTGACAACCTCTCAATCTAGGATTCAAGTACTTCTATTATTCTTGCTTTATTATTGGAATCATTAGTAGGTATAATCTCTTAATCCCTTTTTAATTATTGCTAATTACTTTCATTTATTCATCATGTTTCATTATGTTAGTATGATTGACAACCTTTCTAGCATGATCAATATGATAATGAGTGAGTAGTCTCTTAGCTAGGGTTTAATGGGTGATTAGGGGAAACCAACATGGGGATGATTCATGCTTAAATCAATATGCTTTCATATCTTATTTGCTTGCTTGTTTTGATCTTAATACATGCACATGTTATGTTTGATGAAATGCTAAGCCTATGAATCCTTGCATTTATTATCATCTACTATCTCTTCAACTTGACTTGTAAGACATAACCCAACTCGAGTCTTGTTAGATCATGCATGTGTTAAGTAGGAAAGATTAAGTCGACTTGTAGGTGTTGTACAATCTATGTGATTCGGCTCCGGGACCCAAACTTTCCTAGGATTGTAAGATATAACCCAACTCAATCCATCACAACAATAATTGCTTGCTTATAAATTGAGAACATGTTTGTATGATCATATCCCATGAATCCCCTATGAACCCATGACACCCTAGTGCTTTTAATCAATTGTTTACACCCTTATTCCATTTACCTTGTTAGTTTATTTTCATTGCTATTTTAGTTTAGTAACCTTCTACATCAACCCAACTTGTGACACCCCTAGACACCACTAGTAGCAATAGAAATCTTCGTTTTCAATACCCGTCCATTGGGATCCGACCTTTACTTGCCTCTTTACTAATTTGTAGAGTTGTTTGTGAAGTATAAATTGTGTTTTGTATCGACTATTGACCAACGACCACAATTACTTAATTTGTGAACTAAATGGCTCCGATCACAGGGCAAGGTAAAGAGCAAGGGCGGTGACATTGAGTGCCACCATTGTCACAAGACTGGACATTGGAGGAGGAACTGTCCCGTCTACCGTGAGGACATCAAAGCAGGCCGCGTCGTTCCTGTTGGTATGTCATCTTATGCAAGTTTCGGAACTTGGGTACTTGATACTGGTTGTGGTTCTCATCTGTGTAATCATTTGCAGGGCCTAAGAAACATCATACCTCTCGGAAAGGGTGATGTGGACCTGCGAGTCGGGAATGAAGCCAGAGTTGCTGCTGTCTCGAAGGGAACATATGTAATCCAACTCCCTAGTGGTTTTGAGTTATTTTTAAATAACTGTTACTATGTACCCAGTTTGTCTAAGAAAATTATTTCAGTTTCCGTATTTGATAAAGACGGATTTTCATTTTTAATAAAGGATAATAGCTGTATTTTCTCTTTCAATGAAATGATTTATGGTAAAGCGGTTTCCATGAATGGAATTTACATCTTAGATCAAACCACGGAAGTATTACACATGAATAATAAGAAATTAAAGGTTGGTGACAAAGATCAAACCTATCTATGGCATTGTCGAATGGGACACCTAAATGAGAAACGCGTAAAGAAACTTGTCGATAATGGGACTATTACCACATTTGAATTTTCTACATATGGCACGTGTGAATCATGTCTCATTGGCAAAATGACTCGAATTTCCTTTAAAGGTGTTGGAATGCGCGCTAGTGACCTATTAGGACTCATATATACTGATGTTTGTGGACCTATGTCAATTACCGCTAGAGATGGCTATAGATATTTTATCACTTTCACGGACGATTTGAGTAGATATGGATATGTCTACTTAATGAAGCATAAAAGTGAGTCCTTTGAAAAATTCAAGGAATACCAGAACAGGGTTGAAAACCAACTGGGTAGAAAGGTTAAAGCACTCCGTTCAGATCGGGGTGGCGAATATCTTTCAAATGAGTTTGATCAACACCTTAAAGACTGTGGAATCGTTTTGCGCTTAACTCCACCTGAACACCTCAATTAAATGGTGTGTCCGAACGGAGAAATCGAACCTTACTTGATATGGTTCGATCCATGATGAGTCACACGGTAGTGCCCGATTCATTATGGGGTTTTGCTCTTTGTCACCGCTCTTATACTTAACCGAAGTCCGACTAAAGCTGTCGACAAGACTCCATATGAAATGGGGAAGGGAACGGTACCTAACTTGTCCTTTATTCGGGTTTGGGGCTGCGAGGCTTATGTCAAGTGGAGACACGAGGATAAACTCAGCCCGCGATCGGTCAAGACATACCTTATAGGTTATCCAAAAGGAACATTTGGTCATTACTTCTATTCGCCTACCGAACATCGAGTTTTTGTTGCGGCTAGTGCAACGTTCTTAGAGAAAGAATTTCTCGAGAACAAGACAAGTAATAGAACCTTCGAGCTGTCGGAGATTCCAGAACCAACAACCAAGGAACAGATGGAGGAAGTTGTTCCTCCAACTAATGATACGGTTAACATTCCCGAGGAACCTAGGAGGTCGGGTAGAGTCTCTCATCCTCCGGACAGATACATTGGTATGGTCGAGGAGAATGAGGTTTTACTCCTAGGGGCTTGCCTGGAATCCATGGAATTATTAAGGGGGTAAGTTTTATTGGGCGATAATTACTAGGGAAATTAATTAGTGGGGTAATGAGTTCCTTGATGATATGTTTGGCATAAGAGTAATGATTACTGGGTAGATCTTTTACTCCATTAATCATTACCCAGGGGGGAGGGTGTGTAATGTATTACCCCTACACAAGGGTAATAATTCCAGGAGGTGAATAATTACCTGCATACCAAACATGGGAAATACACCTCACATATTACTCCCCTATTCATTCCCCTCCTATTACCCTCAATCCAAGCAAGCCCTAGAGAGTAATGAACCCGCTACCTATAAAGGTGCTATGGCCTGTTCCGACTCAAAGCTATGGCTCGAAGCCATGCAATCCGAGATGGACTCCATGTATGAGAATGACGTATGGGATCTAGTTGATTTACCTAATAAGGTAAAACCTCTACAGTGCAAATGGCTTTACAAAATAAAGCGTTCTGTAGACGCGCAACCAGATACCTATAAGGCACGACTAGTGGCAAAAGGTTTCACTCAAGTGCACGGATTGCATTATGATGAGATTTTTGCACCTGTAGTCATGCTACGTTCCATTCGGATAATCTTAGCGATTGCCGCATTTCATGACTATGAAATTTGGCAAATGGATGTGAAAACCGCCTTCTTAAACGGTTATTTGGAGGAAGAGTTGTACATGGTGCAACCCGAAGGTTTCATAGATCCTGAACATCCTAAGAAAGTTTGCAAGCTTAAGCGTTCCATTTATGGACATAAGCAAGCTTCTCGGAGTTGGAATCATCGTTTCGACCAAGTGATAAAAGAGTATGGTTTCACTCGATTGGTCGAGGAACCATGCTTATATATCAAGTCGAGTGGGAGCAAGATTATATTCTTGATATTGTATGTCGATGACATACTCTTGATTGGGAATAACATTCCTCTCCTATCTTCGGTTAAAGAATGGTTAAAGAACCATTTCCAGATAAAAGATCTGGGTGAGGCACAACGCATTTTGGGAATCCGTATCTACCGAGATAGATCACGACGGACGTTATCACTTAGTCAGGAGTCTTATTTGGATAATATTCTTGAGAAGTTCAGCATGACCAACTCCAAGAAGGGGAACCTTTGACGTCTGGGATGCAGTTGAGCAAGTCTCAGTCACCCACGACGCCTGAAGGGATTGAGCGCATGAGTCGTGTTCCTTATGCATCTACAATAGGATCAATCATGTATGCCATGATATGCACACGTCCAGACGTGGCATATGCATTGAGTATGACGAGTCGGTACCAAAAGAATCCAGGTGAAACACACTGGATAGCTGTTAAAAATATCCTCAAGTACCTACGGAGGACTAAGGATAGGGTATTGACTTATGGAGGTGATACTAAGCTATGCGCAATCGGTTACGCAGATGCTAGCTTCCAAACGGATCGAGATGATTCAAAATCTCAGTTCGGGTTCGTCTTCACTCTTAATGGTGCTGCGGTCAGCTGGAAGAGTTCCAAACAGAGTGTTGTAGCAGATTCTACCACTGAATCCGAGTACTATACCGCCTCGGAAGCAGATAAGGAAGCGATATGGATGCGTCAATTCTTACAAGGACTTACGATAGTTCCTAGTTCGAATGACCCAATCACCATCTATTGTGATTATAGAGGTGCCATCTTTCAGGCTAAGGAGCCAAAGTCTAGCAACAAATCTAGACATGTACATCGGAAAGCTCACCTGATCCGTGATTACGTGGAGCAAGAAGAGATAGTGATTGACAAGATTGCGACGGATGATAACATCGCGGACCCTCTCACTAAACCGTTGAATTTTGATAAGCATGAAGGGCACGTTATTTCCATGGGAATTAAACGTGTTCCTGAGTTGTACTAGTTGATTATGAATTTGATACATTATCTTTTTCATATACTATTTATAACTTCATCGTTTTATTATAATATTTTGTTTTTCATGTGGATTGTACTGACAACTTTGAACGCCACAAAGTGAACTGAATTACATTATATTTTGTTTGGTCCCTAATCGCCTACAAGAGCTGATAACTCTGGCTATTATATTGTGCAGTCGATTGATGGTGGGTTCAACGAGCCATAAGTCAAACTGTTGACTGATCGATCACAAATGCGAGATTATAACGATACCTCGTAGGACAAATTTTTGTGACAACGTAATGGAGTCCTAAATGTTTAAAAACATTCGGTGCCAGGTCGTGGATAGGACATCCATTGTGTTCCTAGAGTTGATTCTTTTGACTATCGACTGTTTCTTGAGATTAAGGCAGTTTTGGGGTGACTTTGGTTTCTTTCTCACGGTCTGCCGTAACTGGAGGCTAAGTAGATTTTTTCTGGGTCATTTCATACTGTGCTTACATCTGCAGGATTCGAGTTGAGGAAAATATCCAACCTTTATCAGGTATAGTTATTTCTCAGGGCCACTCGAGGAGTTGTAACTGAAATGCATGGCCGTGCTCGAATGATGATTCGTTGATCAGTTAAGTTACTCTCTAGTCGGGGAAACCACTCTTGATGATGATCGCTTGTAAAATACGACCTTTGTGAATACGGATTTGCAAATTGTTTTACATTGAGTGGGAGAAATTTTAGGATATGAGAATCGGTTATCGCACATACACTTGTGAGGACAAGTGGGAGTTTGTTGGAGCTTGTGTCCTCCACAGATTTGTGTGATAACATTTGTAAATCTCTTACCGGTTCACAAGGGTATACTTAGTATTTTAATCAGTTGATTAACGATTACCTAATAACGGTTGGCTTGCTAGAGAGTTTGACGTTATTATCATACAGATGGCGGTGATCAACTGGTCCCTAAAGGTCACACCTATAGGATGTGTTTGAGAGATGTGGTTATGGAAATGTAATCACATTGATGCCTTATATGACTAAACAGTTAGTCAATGTGTTGATGAGACAATTATTTAATGAAGATTAAATAATATTAGTTGAGACGAATTAATCATCGTCAATTAAGTAAATTGAATATAATAAGTTATATTTAATTAAATGTATGTAATGTTAGCTTGGACGAATTAATATGTTAATTCGTAATTAAATGTAATCGGTTATATTTAATATCAACAAGATGAATATGTCATAGTGGTAATAGTAAGGGTACTCAAACCAAGAGGTTATGGGTTCGATCCTCACTAGATGACAATTTATATTTAACACATTTTTACATTTTTGGAATAACCGAAAATAAGAGAAATTAATTCTCCTAATTTCGGAAATGGGCCGAAAATTAGAAGAAGAAGAAATCTACCCTAATCTTCCATATACACGGTTTATAGGGGAGAAAAGGGAGATGATTCTAACCTAATTTTTCATTCTCATTCTTGCCTCTCATCTAAAAAACACAAAAAAAAGAAAAACTCTAGCAATTTACTAAAAATTCGGGGATCGATTCTAGAAACAAGTTAAGGGCATATCTCATATCGTCTTGGGTGCAACTGATAGGCGAATATCAACTTTGATATTGTTCTTAGGCCGTTTTTGCTAGGACCGAAGGTTGTTTCTTAATCATTTACATTTTGTTTATGCAATTTAATTTATGACTAGTTTCATCATTATAATTTTCGTTATAATCCTTAAAATTAAAGGGATGCATACAGATAAATCCCACAAGGCAGTGGTTATACGCTATACATAGTACCGTGGAGGCAGTGGTTATACGCTCCACAGCGATGAAGGCAGTGATTATACGCTCCGTCAGCTAGAGGCAGTGGTTATACGCTCTGGTAAGTTAGAGGCAGTGGTTATACGCTCTAACGGGCGTTCGCTCTATTCGCTATGCTTGATTGCTAGCTTTGTGCCTTCTGTTGCTGTGGATTGTGTGTCACCATGTTTGCTATGCTTGATTGCTAGCTTTGTGCCTTAGGTTGTTGTGGGTCGTTTGTCTCTACTAGCCTTGTAAGTGTTCATGGTCTAGTTCTTGCATATGGTCTAGGTTTGCATGATTGCATTCATTTAAGATTGATAAGTCATGGTAAGCTTTGTTGGGTCTTTCATGAGTATAGATGATCTCGCATGTTTACTGGTTTTACATTTCATTTGTTAATGATTGTTTATTATATTCAATTGTTGTAAACATGACTGGGAGAGCATCTAGTTACTCCCGACTGAATTGTCGACCCCTTTCTCAGGTTGTTCAGGTTGAACGCTTGTTGCTGACTTGTTGATGCTTGCTTGGGGAATGTGCGAAGCGAGCTTAATAATAAAATAGGAGTTTGCTTTATGTTTTAAGAACCTTCGAATAATGTATTAGTTGTTTTGGATTTAGTAGCGAACCGGATTGGTCAGGTGTTTCCGCCACCTTGACCCTTTTATCAGTATCGTACTCTGATATTCATTTTATTTACGTTTCTCCTTTGTTTTATAATCCGGGTTGTTACATGTTCTAATTTGATAAAAGTGCGGATTGTTAGGCAGTTGAGATTGATGAGGAGGATGTTGAGGAGGAAATAAAATTTTGGAAGAACACTCTTATGGGTAATTTTCTGGGATTAAAACCAAAGATACAACAAGTGGATGAGTTTGTTCAGAAAAACTGGAACACTGTTACTCGTCCAATTGTTCAGTATTATAGGAAGGGATGGTACAGTTTCAGGTTTTTATGTGAGGATGACATGAATGAGATATTAAATGGAGGGCCATGGACTATGGGTTCTGGTACCCTTATTTTGAAGTAGTGGTCACCCACTTTTTCTAAGGAAATGGATAGTGTATCAATTATCCCTGCTTGGGTTTTATTCTCTGATTTGGATCATTTTATGTGGTTAGAGAAGGTGCTAAGTAAGATGGCAAGGGTGGTAGGCAAACCTCTCTTTGCTGATTTGCCTACTACATTTAAATCAAAGCTCTCTTTCGCAAGGGTCCTGGTTGAGGTTGATGTGGCTGGATCATTGCCTACATCAGTCACACTATCTTCTCTATACCATGGAAAAGTGGAGCAAAGGGTCATCTATGAATGGCTACCCTATTACTGTCACTGCTGCAGGAAATTGGGTCATGTCCAAGAGAAATGCAAGTTTCATAAGATCAACCAAAAACTTGCTGAAAACAAAAATAAGGTGGTCCAAGAGTATAGGCCTGTTCAGGTTAATACTCCTCACAACACTAATAGTCAGGACTCAGGAAGCCATATGCTAAGCCATATTCCTCCTAAGTCAGGGGAGGTACTCACTACTAACACTACAGGGATGAGCTCAGAATGTCCTGGACTAGGCTCCTCTTCTGTTGCTTTGGTAGTTAGTTCTCCATCTGATGATAAATAGGAGGGTCAAGAATGTAATGTGCTAGGTCAGCAAGACACTGTTGTTGTTGAGGTTATTAATCTGTCTAATGCAGGGACTGATATTTCTGATAGTGAAGAGATTGGGATTCTTGTGAGCAACCGCTTCTCTGTATTGCCCACAGATAGCAGTATTGGTGATAATAATTTGGTGGTCCCTCAGGCAGAGGACCCACCAGACCCAGGGAAATGATTATCTCCTCTTGGAATATAAGAGGTCTAAATGACCCAATAAAGCAGATGGAGGTTAGGAGCTATATGACTAAGAATAAAGTGGAAGTGCTAGGACTTTTAGAAACTAGAGTTAAATCCAATAATTTTGCTGCTATATCTAGGACTTTTCCTTTATATTCTATTATAAATAACTATTCTCACCATTACAATGGGAGAATATGGGTTTTCTGGGATCATAGGAAATTTACTGTTCTCTCTTCTCAAATACATGACCAATTGATTCACCTTGAGCTTTTACATCATATTTCTCAAGCAAAGATTTATGTTACCTTCATTTATGCTAGTAATGATGCTAGCCAAAGAGAAAGGTTATGGGATGAGCTCAGAGGCCTAGCTGGTTCTATTACTCAGTGGATTATTCTGGGAGATTTTAACATTATTAGAGAAATGGGTGAAAGAATTGGACCAAATCCACCCTCAGTTTCTGAGATTCTTGCTTTTAACAAATGTGTATTGGATTGTACCTTGGAGGATATTAACAGTTTTGGCTGTGAGTGTTGGGAAATGTGTCCTCAACAATAGTGCGATTACATGATTTAAATATCATTATTAAATCTCATTTTAAGAATACAATTGGGAAGTAATATTGTTATATCAAACTGGTCAACATATATCGGTAATGATTGGTGACTAGAGTTTGACATTATTATCGTGTGTGACGGTGGTGATCAGTTGATTGACCCTAGGTCATACCTAAAGGGCAATACTCTTAATTGATTATTTAATTAATCGTATAATGTTGCGAGTTAATTAAATTACTTGAAAATTGACGGACGATTTTGGAAGTAAAATTTACGTATCAAATTGAAATATGATTAAATGAGATACGGTCTGAGTAATCAAATTATTACTCGGATGAAATTATTGTTTAAAGAAACAATTGGATTTGAATGAATTATTATAAATGCGATTTATAAACGGTAAAATATTTTGGTACGAGTAATTATGAATTACTAAGTCAATTTTGTATATGACGTATTTTTATTAATACGTTGATTTTTAATATGTTAAAAATACATGACAAATATATGTGACATGTGACATGTAACATATAGACAATTGACAAAAATAATATGGACACCATATTATGTAAAGGGCCGAAAATTAGAAGGTTTTTAGCTAATTATAAGTTGTTTGTGATTAGTGGAAAACACAATGATTAAAAAGCAAACTAGCCATGCAAGCCTATTGTTCCTTGTGAAGAACAACCTTACCATGCATTGGCTCACCCTATGTCCTCCTCTTACACGGTTTGGAGAAGACAAATGCCATCATTGTTTTTCTTATAATTTTACCCAATAACACTAAAATGTTTTAGTGTGTATTCATTCCAATTTCACTCATCCAAAAAAAAAAATATAGTTTTAGAGAGAATTAAAATCCTCCTTATTATCTCTCTAAAAAACCGAAAATATATAAGAGTTTATAAATTTTTGGTTCCATTTTTCTACTAAGATTAATATTATACTAGATCAAATAATATTAATTAAATTAAGTGAAAGCCTTGGGTATAAAGCATAGGGAGAGATCTTACACTTAGATCTTTGTTCTTCCATTGGAAAAGCTCAAGAACAAGAAGAGAAAGGTGATCTCTCTTGTGCCCTAATAGCCGAAATCTACAATGTAAGGACATGATTTCTCCTCTATTTATTTTATTGTTTGCATGCATAAGATCCGTTTTAATTTTATGACAAATTAATTAGACATATTTGAGTATGTTTTTATGTATATGAATCTACATTTCCTTCAGTGAGCACACTTGGACCAACAAAAGAGAGTCTCATGATAGAGTTTGGTCTAGATTGGAAAGGGTCTTAACTAATCCTTCCTGGTTAGTTTATTATCCTTCCACACATGTTCAGATCCTCCCTGCTGGGATATCTGATCACTCCCCCATATTGGTTGATATTCATGATGGAAATGTTATAAGAAGGAAATTTAGCTACCTAAATTGTTGGGAAGAACACAAAAATTATAAGTCAGTTGTTCAACAAGCTTGGGACTTCCCTGTTAGAGGAAACCACATGTTCAAGCTCTTTGCAAAATTAAAGAATGTCAGGAAAAATCTTATTGATTTGCATAAGACAAGCTATTCTGGGTTATCTAAGAGGGTTTCTGATGCTAATAAGTGTCTTGAGGATTGTCAAATGGAACTTCAGAAGCAACCACTTGATTCTGATCTTATTGAGCAGGAGAAGATCTTGCTACATAATTATCTCACTCTCAGGAAAACTGAAACAAGCTCACTTCAACAACGTGCAAAAATTAAAGATGTTAAGTTCAATGATGCACCTAACAGTTATTTCTTTTCTAGAATTGCTGCTAGGAAACATCAGAGCCTTAATGGTAGAATTCAGGACATTCATGGTGCACATAGGGAGGGATTGTCTGAGGTGAATGCTGCTTTTGTAGAGTATTACTAGTGGCTTCTTGGTCAGAAAAAAGACATTGCTGCTTTTGATTATGTCATTATTGAGGGACATACTCATCAGGAACAGGACTGGGATCCTTTGTGTAGGGCTGTTACTGAAGGGGATATCAGGAAAGCTCTTTTCTCTATGGGGTCTCATAAGAGTCCTGGGCTGGATGGTTTTTCTGCCCAATTCTTTAAGACTAATTGGGATATCATCAAGTCTGATTTTTGCTCAACTATACAAGAATTCTTTAAGAAGGGGACACTGCCTAAGCAAGCCAACACTACTCTACTTGCTTTAATCCCTAAAAAGCCAGTGGTTAATACTGTCATGGATTATAGACCCATTGTTTGTTGCACTGTTCTTTATAAAACAATAAGCAAAATTTTATGTGACAGATTAAAGGTAGTGTTGCCTGAGATCATTGGAAAAGAGCAAGGGGCTTTTGTGGCTGGCAAAAGCATATTTGAAAACATTATGCTCACTCAATCTTTGGTTAAGGGTTATGGGCAACAAGGGGTCTCACCAAGATGCTTGATTAAAGTTGATATAAGGAAGGCTTTTGATTCCTTGCAATGGAATTTTATACAGCAGATGTTGAAACACTTCAACTTTCCCCCCCAATTTCAGAAGTGGGTTATGGACTGTATTACTTCCACTTGGTTTAGCTTAAAAATTAAGAGTGATACAGTTGGTTTCTTTAAAGGAGAGTGTGGCCTGAGACAAGGGGATCCCTTATCTCCCTTCTTATTTGTAATGAGCATGGAGATTCTGTACAGGTTACTCAGACGTATACACTCTAAACCACAGGTATCCTATCATCCTAAGTGTGGAAGACTGGGATTAAATCATCTTATCTTTGAAGATGATTTAATGCTCTTTGTTCGTGGAGATGTTCCATCAGTCAAGGCTGCTACTCAGACTTTGGAGGAGTTTGCACAGTTATCTGGGTTGTATGCAAATCCTGATAAAACTAACATATATATGGGGGAGTGTCTGCAGGGGTTCAACATGCTATACTTGAGGAGACAAAATTTGTGCAAGGAGAGTTCCCCTTCAGGTACTTGGGTGTGCCCCTAAATGAAGGGAGACTTAACAAAGAGATGTTTGCAGATCTGTTGAATAATATCCAAAAAGCTCTTCATCATTGGGCTAATTATAGGTTATCTTATGCTGGCAAAATCAGTTTGATAAATACTGTGATCTTTGGACTGGAACAATTCTGGTGCTCCACTTTACTGATCCCTAAAGGTGTCATCAAACTGGTAACTAAATTCTGCAGGCATTTTCTATGGGGTACTGTGGAGGGTCAACGTAAGCTTATAATGAAAAGTTGGCGTTCTTGCTGCAAACCTCATGTGGAGGGTGGGTTTAATATTAAGGAGATTTTGGGTTGGAATAAATTTTTACTGTGTAAGTGGATTTGGGCCATTGAGACTCATGCTGATAGCTCTTGGGTTCTTTGGAATCACACTTACAACATTAAGCATGGAAGCTTTTGGACAATGCAGACAAAAAGCTTTCACTCTGAGAGCTGGAAAAGCATTCTGAAGGTCAGAGATCTGTTATTAGCAAAGACTGGTGGTATTGACAATGCTCGTGCCTTGCTGTATCGTTGTGTTGCAGGTGGGAAGCTGCAACTCAGCTTAATCTATAAACAGTTGAGAGATCATGATCATAAAATCAGGTTGGAAAAGACTGTGTGGAATAGGGTTGCTCTTCCTAAGCATAGTGTCCTGGTTGTCTTGGCTATGCAGTATAAATTAGCTACCATTGATAAATTAAATCATAGGGGAATGCATATGGTTAATCGTTGCATTACTCAGGCAAAGTCAAATGAGTCTCATCGGCACTTGTTTTTTCGTTGTCAGTTTGCTGCATCAATTTGGCACAGGTTATTGCAATGGCTGAAGCTAAGGGGAAGGACTGATTGTTTGAAACGGGAACTGCATTGGTTAGCTGGTAAAAGGACTAGACGCCATTGGAAAGCTCAGCGGATATCAAGCTGTCTTACTGCTTTACCTTATAGCATCTGGAAGAACGGAATTCCTGTATTTTTCGAGATGTTGAACATAATGAGGACTACATTGTAAGACGAGTCCAATACTTAGTTAGTATACGATTATTATATGCATTTCATTCTTCGTATGAGGATGAAATCCTAGAGTCCTTTAGCTAGTAATATATTTGGAAGTGTTGTTGGTTATCTTTGTAAGATTGGCCTCTTTTATTCCCTTAATGGATGAATAATATGGGCTTGCTTTTCTTGCAAAAAAAAAAAAAAATATATACTTTACTTCTCTAAAATATCCAGTTATTTTATAGTTGTTTTACGGTTATTTCAATACTTATAGGTGGTTATTGTATATCAGTTGCAAAGTTATTTATAACTTACCCCCTTTTTATTTTTATTTCTTTCAGTGAGCTTTTGTTGTCTGCTGGTTCAACCCTCATCAATCGGCAAGACATGGTTCTCATTGGGAAGAAATACGAGTGGAAAAAAACGTGGAAACAACAAAGAAGACACGGTTCTCTTTGGAAGAAATATTTTAGACGTTGTATTGTAGATAAATATATGTAATATTTGTGATGCTACTATTGTTAGATGTATTATTTGAAATGCATAGATGTAATTAAGATGATGCTTAGATATAATTTGTTGATGATGTTTAAATGTAATGTGTTGGAAACAAAATAGTTATATAATGAAAGTAAGTGGTTTTTTTAACCTTGTTATATATATATATATATATATATATATATATATATATATATATATATATATATATATATATATATATATATATATATATATATATATATATATATATTATTTCATTTTTCAGATTTTGCTATTTCATTAACCAATCTCAATTATTGATTGAATGAAATGACTAGTTATGCAATTAAACAAGATAAACAAACACAAGATAGAAATTTGAGTATATTTGAATTTCATCTCAATACAATAACGCGATTTACTCATTACAATAACTGACTTTCTACATTACAATAACTACAAATACCAAAGTTTTACATTACAATAATTGAGTTTCTACATTACAATAAATGAGTTTCTACATTGGAATAACTACAAATACTAGAGTTTCTACATTACAATAAATACAAATAACAGAGTTTATACATTACAATAAACTCAGTTTTCTACATTACAATAACTATAAATATCAGAAAAGATTATTCTCAGTAAACAACTAAGTTAACTATAAAATAACTACATTTCTTCATTAAAATGACCAAGTATAGACATCAATTTTTCCATTGAATGTCAATTATCCGCATCTATTGTGATTCCACCTTCAAATCACCAAAAAAGAGACTATAACTTACCATAACACTCATGAAGCAACTACAAAATACAATACATGAGTTTCGATAATACAATAACTGAGTTAAAGTAATACAATAATCGAGATATAATGTTACAACAACTAACGAGTGAACATGAAATTTGAACATATTTGAGTTTCATCTCAATAAAATAACACAATTTATTCATTACAATAACCGAGTTTCTACATTACAATAACTACAAATACCAGAATTTTACATGATAATAAATGAGTTTCTACATTATAAAAACTGGGTTATTCAATTAAACAAGATGAAAACTAACAAAAAATGACCAAGTAAATGCATCAATTTTTCCATTGAACGTCAATTATCCGCGTCTATCTTGATTCAACCTGCAAATCACCAAAAGGCTAACTATAACTTAACAGATACAATAACTGAGTTTTAATAATACAATAACTGAGTTTATACATTAGAATAACTATCAATACCAGAGAACATTTTTCTCAGTAAACAACTGAGTTAACTATAAAATAACTACGTTTCTTCATTACAATAACCGAGTTTCTACATTAAAATAACTTTACATACCAGAGAGCCTTATTCTCAGTAAACAAGATATTTTATTACAGTAACGTAATTATTCTACCATACAACATCAATTATTCTATTACACGACTTCAATTATTCCATCAAGCATTAATTGTTCGTGTTCAACGTCATTCCACCTGCAAATCACCCAAAAAATATACAATTAATCGAAATACTAATGTTATTAATCACGAAAAAAACACATAAATCATAAGAATTTGTTATTTAGATCAAATACTGCAGTTATTCGAGTATTAAATATGAAATCGTAAGAAATATTCATACCTTCGTTTTGATTTGAAGAGTTAGGGTTTTGCGAAATTTGAGTATTAAGAAAAAACTGAGAGTTTCAATTAGATTAATCGAAATTGTTAATGAATTTTGTGTAAACCTCTGGAATTTACAAAAAAAAAGGTGATGAATCGATGAATTTGTTGATCAATTTTGAAGAATTTTTGTGCGATTTTTTTTTATCATAATAGCGTAGGAACAATTTTGGTAGTAACGGAGAGAGAGAGAGAGGAGTTTAGTTTATTTTGTGACGTATTATTGTGATTTGTGAGCTATTGGTTTTGTTAGGTCACTTGTATATATACGTAGGGGTAACTTACGAAAATTGGCAAACTCACCGGATCTGGCCTCTCTTTCTATATATATATATATATATATATATAGGGTTGGGGACAGGTGCGAACTAAAGTACGGTGCGAACCGTACGAACTACTCAGATACACAGTATAATACTTCCAGATACACAAGTTAGTACCTCTAGATACACATCATGGTATAACTACTAGATACACATGTATTCCGTGGTAATACCATATGTATCCGGGCCGTATTATGTGTATCTACCGCTCCACTAGGATCCACAAAGCCCACCACCACTTGCCACCACCATTGCCGCTGTCACCATCACAACCGCCAGCCTATCACCACCCACCACCACTACAGCCGTCACCATCACAACCGCCAGCCTACCACCACCATCACGTCCACCGCCATTTTACCACCACCACCACCTCCACTAATACGAAACAAGTAATCAAACACCACTCTGTCAGAAACTCTCCATCGTCGTGCTCGCAGGTTTACCCTTCTCCACCCGTGTCATTTTTTGAGAGCAAGAACATTTTTCGATTAGGAATTTTTTAATAATAACCTCGGCTAGTTGTATTATTAAAAACTCAATTTCAACTCCTTTAGATCTACACTATACTGAGAGTTCAAAATAACATAATAAAGAAATGAGGAAGTCAACGAACTTCCAACATCCCCAAAAATGACCTTATTCTTTCCGATTACGTTAGTCAAAATTGATTGGCGAAAACAAGTAGTGTTGAATCTAGCCCCGAAGCTGGTCGTCGCTTGTGTGGTGGTGGAGGGTGATGAACGTCAGAAGAGGCGTAAAGACGACGGATCTAAACTATATAATATTTGAAAGTGGCAGGCGGTGATGGGTGAGATTGAGTAGTTTGGATCTAACCTCGGTGATGTCGACAATTGTTTTGGAAGACGGTGGATCTTTTGCAGTTGCCCGAGGGAAGTAATAGAAAGAAAGAGCGTGATACTATGAATGTTTTAGAGTTATAATTGTGATATCTCATGATAAGATTGGTGTTGTTAATAATTGTAAATGAGTAATTGTATTCTCATAAGTTGGATTGTGCTCGGTTGTGTGAATATTTATAAATGTCGTTGTAGTAGTAATGGGCGAACTTCGGGACGAAGTTCATTTTAAGGGGGAAAGACTGTAATACCTCGTAATTTAATAATAATTTATGAGAATAATTTATGTAATTTAAATAAATAACTAATGGCATTTCTAATAGTAAGTTGTGAATAAGACGTTAATTAAATAATTAAATAAGTAAGCAGGTCGGAAATTGGGCTTAGCTAATAATAAGGCATTGGGCCGTGTGTTATAATTGTATGAATAGATTTTAATTTCTTAGTACGAGTAGTAGTCGGGAATTAATAATAATATATTATGGAAATAATAATATTTGAAGGTGATAATAATTATAATATTAATTATCCTAATAATATTGGTGATATAATAGAATTAGTAAAGGAAGTATGTAGTAATCTTACTTGTGGAAAGACCAATATAATAATATGTAATAATAATAATAATAATAATAAAATTTATAATGGTAATAATAATTGTATAATAGTAATAAGGTAATAGTAATAGTTTCTTAATTGGTATCTCATACACCCAAACATAGACTATAAATACGTAATAAATCTGAAAATAATTCATAAAAGAAGAAAGAAGAGATCTAAAAGAAAGAAGAGAAGAATTAAGGAAGAGAAAGGCAAAGGAATTAATTTTATTATCGCCTCAAGGTAATACTTTAAGACCGTCTCATGTATACACTTCGCTTCATTATAACTTGTTATTTAGACCACCATAGGACTTGCTCTGACCGTGAATGTGACCATGGACCACCATAGGGTAGCCGGACCTCCGTTTGACCACCAATGACCGGCGGGGCAGGGGTGTTTTTATGGGTTTTCGTGTAGGTGTTTGAGGGTGTGTGTACCGTAGGTTATATGGGTTTTTGACCCTTATTGCGTGTGACCCAGACCTGACCGGGACTAGGGTTGAGACCAGGGATGATAGTCGACCACCTTGGTGGTGTCTTGGTGGCCGTATATGGTGGTTTGCGGCGGTGGTGGCCGAAAAATGCGAAAATAGGGTAGGTGTGGGTGTTTGTGTGTGACCGTCTTAAACTGACTGTCGTGACCTGTGTAGACAGTTTGAGGGAACGGTAGGGACACCCCTGGAACCACTGTGAGTCAGTGGTGACGACGGTGGTGGCCAGAGGTGGTGCGGTGCCGTGTAGTGTTGATGGTAGCGGGTTAGAATAGTGTCGGGTTTTCGGTGGTTGTGGGAGTAGTTGTGTTGGTGTCGTGGTTAGGGCAGCTTGTGTAATACTCCGTATTTATAAGTCTTGGGGTACTCTATCGAGTAGGCCTTACTCTGTCGAGTAAGGGTAAGTTGCGAGATAAAATAGTTTCTGACCTGTTGGGTACTCGATCGAGTAGCTGGGGCACTCGATCGAGTAAGGGGGTACTCGATCGAGTACCTTGGGTACTCGATCGAGTGTCCGGTTTTCCGGGAGTTTTCTCGAGTTTTGTTAATTATGCGATTAAGGTATTTAAGCTTCATCGTCATTATTCTAAACCACTTTTACAAAACCTAAATTCCTGTTTAAGAGAGAAAGCAAACAAGTTCATCTTCTTAATCGCATTCTTAGCAATTCCCGAGTTCGGACGGTCGATTCTTGTCGTTGTGTATACCGTTGAGTTCCTTGCGTCGAGGGTAAGATCTACGTACCGTTTTTATTGTATTTCCTTTGATTTGGTTAAACCCTAATTTGGAGATTGGGGGTTTTTATGTGTAGTATGTGATTGGTAGCCTCTATGTGTTGTATGATAGGAGGAGGGTTCATAAAAGAGGCTTTTTGACTCGGCGAGAGAGACCGTCGATTGTGTGCATACCCGGTAGGATTTCCTACTCAGTATTAGTCCCATAATGGGATATTGGTTGATGTGTTGTATTTGGTTGTTTGATATAATAATTGTATTGTGATTGTGGTTGTGATCGTTGTTGATGGTTAGCGAGGCGTGGCCTCGGGCCGAGTGGGGTCACTTGCGGGAGTGGCTTCACGCCCTAGTTTCGCCTTCTCGTGGAACCCGCTCTACGAAGGGATGTGCACATTAATGGACGGGGTTATCGCTCACTATGTGGAGCGGGGATTTGGTGGGTGCTACTGCGGTCCCCCACTAGCGGTAAGTGGCTGTCCAAAGTGGACGGTCGGATTGAGATGATGGGAATTGGTTGGTTGTGTGTGTGTGTGACAGTTAAGCTATCTGTTTATCTTATCATTGTTGTTTATATTGATTGTGTGATTAGTCTTGACCCGACCCGGTGTTGTTTTTAAACTGCGGTGATCCATTCGGGGATGGTGAGCGATATTGAGCAGTATTGAGATGAGTACTGGGATAGCCGGGGGATGCCACGACATGATGATAGGAGTCTTCCAACTGTAGCCTTTAGTTTATTTACATTTCAGTTAGAACAGTCAGTTTGAGATCATGTATCGTACTTTTGGTTTGGTTTTGAGGATTGTAACTATTCGCTAAATTATTTATAATAAACGTTGTTTCTTCATTATTGTTTGATTATCATTGCCTCGGGTAACCGAGATGGTAATGTCTTCATACCTGAGTGGTCCTGGTAAGGCACTTGGAGTATGGGGGTGTTACAAATGGTATCAGAGCGACGATCCTGAAACCTGTAACCAATGAACCTAATGAACATAGGGAGTCAATTAAAATGAACCCAGGGTAAAAGTTGTAGGAGCTAGTGCAAAGGCTTGGGAGACGTCCTAAAGTCGCAGGGGTCGCCCTGCAACTTTGAACCGGTCACATGGGGGAAGTGTTTGTCGAGTCGTATGTGTGTTTGGTTAACTTGTGTAAGAATGTGATGAAATGTGTTAATTGTTGGGTGTTGAAGTAGAAAGTTGAGCATGTGAAAGGAAATGGTGATATGTGGGAATTTGTTGATGAGATGATAACATGTTGGATGATTTACAATGTGGCATTTAATAACATGATGAAATGATCTCGTAGATAGTAGAAAAAGATGCGTAGCATGTTTATTATGATATAATGTGATTTATAAGTTTAGCATGTTAGCATATGACGTAACATGCGGGTAGCTTTTATGTATTAGCATGACTCGATCGAGTGGGACTGACTCGATCGGGTGGGTTTTTGACGATTTTGAGTCCAGAATCGTGTTTTTGGGCACTCGATCGAGTAACTAGGGGTACTCGATCGAGTAGGGGGTCACTCGATCGAGTAGCCTAGATACTCGATCGAGTAGGTAAGAGATCGAAGTTCATTAAGGTCGATGCTTGGGTACTCGATCGAGTATGTTGGGCACTCGATCGAGTAGCCCGTTACTCGATCGAGTGGGTTTGGGAACTCGATCGAGTAGGTCCTGGGTGGCGTGTCTTCGTGTTTTGAAGTTTAGTACGTATGTTCATATCTACCCTTTCTTATATATGTATAGTTTCAAGATGCCGCCCAAGAGAACGCTTTGTATCGAGAGCCGAGCTTATGACCGTGGATGACATCGTTAAGATGTTAGAGCACCAGGATGCTCTTACCGAGACCCTAAAGAAAGTGAATGAGGATAAGAATAAGGATAAGGAGAAGGAGGTTGATCATTCAAAAATCAGCCTCTACATTGCGAGGTTTAACCCGAAAGAGTATAAGGGAGTTGGGGAACCTAACCTTCTTGATAGTTGGCTGAGAGAGATGGAGAACATATTAGATTTGGTTCACCGTCCCGATGAGATGAGGGTGGAACAGTGCGTTCTATCCGAGGGAGGCAAAGAGGCAAGTGGTGGGATTCAGTGAAAGTGAGTGATAAGGAGATATATACAAACCAAGGCTTACCTGCTATTCCTTGGGAGGAGTTTCGTAGGGGTCGTGAGGAAGGAGTTTGTACCGGAACATGTGAGGAGTAAGATGAGAGAAGAGTTTGATGGTTTTAAGATGACTCACGAGATGTCTGTGGCTGAGTACTACAGTCGTTCAATGAGAAGTCTAGGTATCTTTGAGGATATGGGATTGAGTGAGGAGAATCGCACCGAGGTTTGAGAGGGGTTGACCCCTAAGATTATGGATAAGTTACCCGTGGGAATCCTTATCGATGTTAAGGAAGCTTATGAGAGGGCGGGGAGAGCCGAGAGGTTGGTGGAGATGGCTCAGGAGAGGTTAGGTGGTGAGAAGAGGAAGTCTGAGAGCGAGGGTGTTGGCCAATCGAATCACAAGAAAGGCAACCACAATCGCCCTAAGGGATTTTCTTAAGGGTCCAGGTTCGGTCTTTGGGGCTTCCTTTGGGCGTGGCCGTGGAAGTGTGAGTAATAGTTGGGGAGTGACCTGCTATAGCCGTGGTGGTGTAGGCCACAAGAGACATGAGTGCACAAGTGCACCAGGATCTTTCCGGAGACTGCGCGCAGAGCTTCGCGAGCAACGACCTACCGGATCATGGCCAAACCGGGAAGTCGAGTTACCGAGTGGAGGCAACCGCAACGGCGGTAATTCTTATCGAAACCACCAGCAACAACAACAACAATCAAGGGTCGGGTGCTAAGCCGACCACCTCGGCCCAAGATCTTGTCCGGGAGGTGGGCGGAAGACCGAAGGGCAAGTTATTCATGATGGAGAAGAAAGCAAATGAGGAAGATGCGCACGTTATCACCCCAGACATTCCTTGTTAATGGTATTCCTACCTTTGTTTTGTTTGATTCGGGGGCTTCTCGGTTGTTTGTGTCTTGAGTCATGTCAAACAGTTGGGTTTGAGAGTATATGAGTCTATTAGTGAGCAAGTTTTCATACCTTCGGGTGAGTCTGTATCGTGTGGGAGATTGTTCAGAGATGTATCTTTGATAGTTGGGCAAGTTGATTTCCCTGTAGACTTGCTAGAGTTTCCTTTTAACGGTTTTGAGATGATAGTCGGGATGGATTGGTTAGGAAAGTATAAAGCTAAGATAGACTGTCATCAAAAGAAGGTGTCTTTAAGAGGTCCTAAGGGCGTTAGTGTGTCTTATCGTGGGTTTCTAGTCAAACCCAAAGTTAAGTTGATTGCAGCTGTTACATTGAAGTCTTATCTGAGGAAGGGATGTCCTTTGATCTTGTGTCATGTGAGAGATGACCGGATAGAGAGTCCGACAGTTGATGAGATACCAGTGGTGGGCGAGTTTGCAGATGTTTTTCCGAGAGGAGATTCCGGGGTTGCCACCAAAGAGGGAGATAGATTTCACTGTTGAGTTGAAGCCGGGGACGGGGCCAATCTCTAAGGCACCGCATCCGTATAGGTCCTAAGGAGATGGAGGAGCTTAGGAAGCATTGGATGATCGATAGAGAAGGGATACATTAGACCAAGTGTATCGCCGTGGGGAGCACCAGTTCTTTTCGTGAAGAAGAAAGATGGGAGTTTGAGGTTATGCATAGATTACAGGGAGCTGAACCGAGTGACGATAAAGAACAAGTATCCTTTGCCAAGGATAAATGACCTGTTTGATCAGTTGAGTGGTGCAACGGTCTTTTCTAAGATTGATTTGAGGTCGGGGTACCATCAGGTGAAGATTAGAGAGGTGGACATACCAAAGACAGCTTTCACGTCGAGGTATGGCCATTGTGAGTATGTGGTGATGCCGTTTGGGTTATCTAATGCGCCGGCAGTGTTTATGGATTTGATGAACAGAATCTTCAGACAGTTCTTGGACCAGTTTGTAGTGGTGTTTATCGATGATATCTTAGTCTACTCTAAGACTAAGGAGGAGCATAAGGAGCATCTGAGGATTGTGTTGCAGACTTTGAGGGATCATGAGTTGTATGCTAAACTGTCCAAGTGTGAGTTCTGGTTAGAGAAAGTTGCTTTTCTGGGGCATGTGATCTCTAAAGATGGGGTAGCTGTGGATCCAGCGAAGATTGAGGCAGTGACAAAGTGGGAAGCACCGAAGAATGTTGCTGAGGTTAGGAGTTTCTTGGGTTTAGCTAGATACTGTAGACGGTTCGTGAAGGATTTCTCCAAGATAGCTAGACCGATGACAGCGTTGATGAGGAAAGAGAACAGGTTTCGTTGGGATGAGAGTTGTGAGACGGCGTTCCAAACATTAAAGGAGCGTTTGACCACAACTCCTGTCTTAGCATTGCCTGAAAGGAGCGAGAACTTTGAGGTTTATACGGATGCCTCGAAGAATGGGCTGGGATGTGTGTTGATGCAGAATGGTAAAGTGATTGCCTATGCTTCTAGGCAATTGAAGCCTTATGAGGAGAACTACCCTACTCATGATCTGGAGTTGGGTGCAGTGGTGTTTGCTCTCAAGATTTGGAGACATTACCTTTATGGAGCAATCTTTAAGGTATTTTCTGATCACAAGAGTCTCAAGTACATCTTCACGGAGAAGGAGTTGAACATGAGACAGAGGAGGTGGATGGAGCTGATTGGCGATTATGACATGGAAATCATCTACCATGAAGGGAAGGCCAATGTTGTTGCTGATGCTTTGAGTAGGAAGAGTGTACATTCTCTGTGTACAGCTCTATCCTTGATGAGGCTGAGGGATGAGGTAGCGAGTTTTGGGATACATATGATGCAGAAAGGAGATGTCATGGGTGATATGACAGTACATCTGGAGTTTTATGATGATATTCGGGGTAAGAAGGCTTTGGATCCTAAGATAGTTGAGTGGAGAGCTGGAGTAGAGAAAGGGACAGTGTCCCGGTTTTCTATTCATACAGATGGTAGTTTGAGGTTTGATGGTAGGTGGTGTGTTCCTAATGATGAGGAGTTGAAAAAGACTATCATGACAGAGGCACATTGCACACCATACTCAGTTCATCCAGGTGGAGACAAGCTATACAAGGATTTGAAGAAAACGTTTTGGTGGCCTGGGATGAAGAAAGAGACAGCTGAGTTTGTGTCCCGTTGTTTGACATGCCAGAGAGTTAAAGGGGAACAGAGACGACCACAAGGTAAGATTCAGTCTTTAGAGGTACCTGAGTGGAAGTGGGAATCCATTTCCATGGATTTCATTGTGGGTTTGCCAAAGAGTCAACAAGGTAACAACATGATTTGTGTGATAGTAGATCGTCTGACCAAGTCAGCTCATTTTGTTCCAATGAAAGATACATGGACTAAGGCACAATTGGCTATGGCCTATCGAAAGAACGTGCTTAAGTTACATGGAGTCCCTAAGGACATAGTGTCTGACAGAGATGCGAGGTTTATATCGAGGTTTTGGAAGGAGTTGCAAGAATCGTTGGGAACAACTTTGAAGATGAGTACATCATTTCATCCTGCGCGACAGACGGGCGGATCGAGAGAACAATCAAGACTCTTGAGGATATGTTGCGAGCTTGTGTGATGGATTTTGGTGGTAGCTGGGAGCAGAGGTTGGACTTGATAGAATTTTCTTACAATAACAGTTATCACACCAGTATAGGTATGGCACCGTTTGAGGCTTTGTATGGGAGGAGATGTAGGAGTCCAATCTGTTGGGACGATAGTCTTGAGGCAAAGGTTTTAGAACCAGAGATGGTGCATGAGATGGTGGAACAGATAAAGATGATCAGGGAAAGGATGAGAGCAGCTCAAGATCGACAAAAGAGTTATGCAGATTTACATCGCCGGGATATAGAGTTTCAAGTTGGGGACAAGGTTCTTTTGAAAGTGTCTCTTATGCATGGGGTTATGAGATTTGGGAAGAAAGGCAAGCTAAGTCAGAAGTTTATAGGGCCTTATGAGATCTTAGAGCGAGTTGGGGAAGTTGCTTATCGTCTGGCTTTACCAGCTGCGTAAGAGAGAGTGCATAATGTGTTTCATGTATCGCAGCTGCGGAAGTATGTGAGTGACCCGTCACATGTGTTAGAGGCAGAGAGCTTAGAGCTAGATGAGTCCTTATCATATCTTGAAGTGCCTAAGCAGATTCTAGACCGAAAGGTTAGAAAGACTAGGAGTGATGAGACAGTTTTGTTTAAGATCTTGTGGTCTAACCACGAGACCGAGGAAGCTACATGGGAGCCAGAGGAAGCTATGAAAGAGCGTTACCCTTTCCTTTTTGATCAGGTATGTATGGTTACGGGGACGTAACCTTGTTTCTTTTAGGGGGGTAGGAGATGATCGCGAGCAGTTTTTAAGAGTTTTATACCCCTTTTATATGTTGTGTCGGTATGGTTGTCGGGATGAGTTGGGTAAGTATCATGTTTTATGTTGAATTTTGTTTTGGTTGCTGAGTCGAGAAGGTTATGGGAGTACCTTTGTTTAGTAGTGGTTTGAACTTCGGGGACGAAGTTCCTTTTAAGGAGGGAAGACTGTAATACTCCGTATTTATAAGTCTTGGGGTACTCTATCGAGTAGGCCTTACTCTGTCGAGTAAGGGTAAGTTGTGAGATAAAATAGTTTCGACTGTTGGGTACTCGATCGAGTAGTCGGGGCACTCGATCGAGTAGGGGTACTCGATCGAGTACCTTGGGTACTCGATCGAGTGTCCGGTTTTCCGGGGAGTTTTCTCGGGTTTTGTTAATTATGCGATTAAGGTATTTAAGCTTCATCGTCATTATTCTAAATCACTTTTACAAAACCTAAATTCCTGTTTAAGAGAGAAAGCAAACAAGTTCATCTTCTTAATCGCATTCTTAGCAATTCCCGAGTTCGACGGTCGGTTCTTGTCGTTGTGTATACCGTTGAGTTCCTTGCGTCGAGGGTAAGATCTACGTACCCTTTTTATTGTATTTCCTTTGATTTGGTTAAACCCTAATTTAGAGATTGGGGGTTTTTATGTGTAGTATGTGATTGGTAGCCTCTATGTGTTGTATGATAGGAGGAGGGTTCATAGAAGAGGCTTTTTGACTTAGCAGTAGAGACCGTCTGATTGTGTGCATACCAGGTAGGATTTCCTACTCAGTATTAGTCCCATAATGGGATATTGGTTGATGTGTTGTATTTGGTTGTTTGATATAATAATTGTATTGTGATTGTGGTTGTGATCGTCGTTGATGGTTCGCGAGGCGTGGCCTCGGCTGAGTGGGGTCACTTGCGGGAGTGGCTTCACGCCCTAGTTTCGCCTTCTGTGGAACCCGCTACAGAAGGGATGTGCACATTAATGGACAGGGTTATCGCTAACTATGTGGAGCGGGGATTTGGTGGGTACAGGTCGCGGTCCCCCATCGCGTAATGGGTCCAAAGTGGACGGTCGGATTGAGATGATGGGAATTGGTTGGTTGTGTGTGTGTGTGTGTGTGACGCTTAAGTCATGTCTTTTATCTTATCATTGTTGTTTATATTGATTTTGTGATTAGTACTTGACCCGGTGTTGTTTTTTAAACTGCGGTGATCCATTCGGGGATGGTGAGCGATATTGAGCGGTATTGAGATGAGTCTGGGATAGGCCGGATGCCACGACATGATGATAGGAGTCTTCCATTTGTAGCCTTTAGTTTATTTACATTTCATTAGAACATCGGTTTGAGATCATGTATCGTACTTTTGGTTTGGTTTTGAGGATTGTAACTATTCGCTAAATTATTTATAATAAACGTTGTTTCTTCATTGTTGTTTGATTATCATTGCCTCGGGTAACCGAGATGGTAATGTCTTCATACCTGAGTGGTCCTGTTAAGGCACTTGGAGTACGGGGGTGTTACAGCTTGGGGAGGCCGTGAATGGTGGCTGATGGTGGTGGCAACGGGTGGCAGTGTTGGCGGTAGAAGGGGCAGTCAGTGGAGGGTGTTGGTGGTGGTGTTGGTAACGGGAGTGTAATGGTGGTGCAACTCGTGCAAGGGTGTTTGATGCATATGATAACCACGGGAAAAGAGGGGAAGGTTATGTCGTGGGATTAAGGGGGTAATTGGGATGAGTTATTATATTCGGTTTTGACTCGGAATTTGGGTTATGATTAAAGACGGGTTTAATACACTAATAATTTACGTAAAAAAAACATAATTAAATAACTAATTTATAATTAAAGTAATTAATTATATGGTTTGATAAAGTAGTAATTATAATTGTCGGAATTGTTAGGTGACGATCTTGTGAAGGATTGTGACGATATTCGCTTGCTTAACTGTTTGGATTGCTTGAGCTGTTTATTTGGAGAATTTGCTATCAGGTAGGGATAAATCCTACTCAACTCTTACTCGATAATATTTGGTTTATTGGATGGCTTATATTAAAATGAATTGATCATATGAGAATTGTGTTGGTTAATTATAATCGTAATTGTTAGAAGGGAGCATTATATTGTATATGTGGGATTAGTTATGATGGAGTTACTGTTATTGCATCGGTTATTCTGTTTAGTACTGGCAGACATCCCTTCGTGGTGATGTAGATTATTATTGAGGTTATATTGGCAGACGTCATGGTAAGAGCCTTCGGGTGACATATTTCAGATTTATTCTGGCAGACGATATTTATCGTGTTTACTCGAGGCAGGCCCCAGATTGGTTTGCAGGCCATCTGATGGATATTACTCAATTATATGTTGAGGCAGACATTACCATTTGGTAATGTAGTGTGTGTTTACTCACCTTCGGGTTGAGGCTGCCCCGGCCAAGGATTGGCGGGATGATTAGTGTGACGAGTAGAACTTGGCTTAAGTGTGCTAAGTAAAAGGAAGGAGCACATTGTCAAGGAGTTGTGCAATGTTAAAGGGAAATTGGATTGTTATCGTATGTTTTGTTGTTAGTATTTATTCCTACTTAACCTCACGGTTGACTGTGTATCCGTGAACACCTGCGGTGAACCGTTTTATGGGGAGCAGATTTGACAGGTACTAAAGATTAGCTGACTTGGGAGCATTGAGAGAAGAGCTCGACTTGGACCATAGTTGAATTCTAGATCACCTAGAACAATTACATCACTTTATTTATTTCCGCTGCGAGATGTATTGTATTTTATATTAAGTTTTAGTTGGTTAAGTTGTAATAAACATGTAATCATTAAGCTTTAATTTAAAGTACTTTGAGTTATTCACTACCTCGGGAAACCGAGATGGTAACAGTCCTATTTATTTGGGAATGTCTAGCTAAAGGCTCCTAAATAAATGAGGGTGTTACAAAGAGGGGGAGTGATGAATAGAGGTTTCGCCATTGGGGTGCCAGTAGTTTCCGGCTGGAACTTAAAGTCCGGCGACGGCGAACGGAGGTTGAGGGTATGGATTAAAGACAATGACAATGTGTCAGGGAGAAGATGTGTGAGAAGGAGAAAGGTAGTCAGTAGTTTCAGGGTAAATATTAGCGCGTGTGTTTTGGTTTTAAGTTAGTTTGCACGAGATCCTATATATATATATATATATATATATATATATATATATATATATGAGACAATTCTATTATTATATATAATATATTCACCACACCTACATTATTTTTCAATGTGGGACATATAACATACTAAAAAGTACATATCTTTTATATCAAAAATTTTTGGGTTAATACCTAAGTTTCAAGGATGCCTCCTATTTATATTTATAGAATCACCCTACCGTATACTATTCTTTCGATGTGAGATACATAATTTAATTATTTAGACGTAGTATGTTCATCATGCCTACATTATTTTTTATTGTGAAAGATATAACATATCAAGAAGTACATGTCTCTTCTTAAAAAAACCACTATTGTATACATATTATTTTTCTTTGAAGGTAAAACCCCTTAGTCTCGATCATTAGATATGGATCTCTACATCGTACATATAGCGACTCATTAACGCTCTATTACTGCTTTTAGAAGACAACCATTAGTAAAATCTTTAGTTTTGTACTGTGTCAGGAGACTACCATTAGTGAAACCTTTAGTTTTGTATTTTTTTGATTTTCTTGTTCATGTTCTTAACTCTTTCCCGGGTAGTTCCCAACGATTTCCACTTTATTTTTTTATATCATATCGTAGATAATGATAGAAAATCTTAAGAGCTCTTTAAGACATTATTTATGAGACTCAATAATTTTTGGGTGGATACATAAGTTCCAAATATGCCTCCTATTTATAATCATAGGATCACATCACCTTATACTAATCTTTCGATGTGGGACAATTCTACTATTTATATGTAGTATATTCACCACACCTACGTTATTTTCCAATGTGGGACAAAACATACTAAAAATTACACAATTTTACATAGTAAGAAGTTTTAATATATGCAAATAATATGAAATCTATACTCTAATGATAGCATTTTTTTACCACGAAGCTAATTATATTATTTTAATAATTTTTTTAACGATACTTTTTTGCCAAGTGAAATGTAAAAGTTTGATATAAAAATTGGAAATATCACTTGAATATAATTTATGAAATATATATATTATAATTAAAAGATTCTCCACTTTATTTTTTAAATCAAAAATTATTATTTATGATACTTTTCTAAATTAATTTTTGATGATGTGGACGCTCTCAGATCGCTCGAAAAAACTCTCTTATATATATATATATATTGTGGACGCGGGCCACGGGTTCGCTTGGGAAAAACAAGCGTTTCCATTTGTGGAGTCGCCACCAATTTATTGTGGAAAATTGGAAACCGTTCGAATACTTCGCGTCATGTCAAGACACAATGTAGTGACATAGACACCAAGAACTCGTAACCCTTAGCATTCTATGTCTAGAATGACTCTCGTGGATGCCAATGAACACGGATGTTCACAGAGATCTGGAGTAAGGGGTGAGGGTACGTATTAGGAAACTCTTTTGATCGAACATCTAATCCCGCCTGCCTCGATAGCGGCCTCTACTAATGATTAGGGAAATTATTCATACTCGATATGTCGTCGATTATATGCATGCAATGCAACATCCAATAAATTAATCCTAGCATGTGAGAACTAACTAAGTCGGTGAGCATGTAATTTAGCATACATTAGGTCGAAGTACAAACAAACGATAATAAAGGATATAATAAAGATACAATAATTACATCGGTTCGATTGATTTACGTCAAAAATACATTTAAAACGGATAATTTAAGAAAAGAAAAAGGGAAAATAAATTAACGAACAGATTAGCAGTGATAATACGGGTAATAGTCGATTAATACGTACGCTAATGAACTAGGTCAAAGAAACAACGGAAGTTCAGAGGCAGAACTCAACCCGGAACAGGCGCACCAGAGTCGCGTCCCTTGGAAGAGGCGTCGTAGTCACTGCGTCTGTTCCTGAGGTGAGTTCTGGCCGTGAAGCCGGAACTGGATATCGTTAATATTCATTGGTAATTTAATGACCGATTAATGATATTCGACTCAAGTAAAAGTGATTTAATGGATTATTTACATATGAAAGGGTCATAAAAACAGTAAAAGACGGACTCGAATTAATTAGAACGAATTAAAAGATTAATTACAAGATTAATTGTGGATTAATATACAAACTAAATTTACTAGGGTTCAATTAATGTTAAACTATTGACGATGATGATGATAAACAGATGAAAATATACCAAAGGTCGAATTCCAGAGACTTGATATTGAGGAATCGAATCTCTAAAACCCGAATTGATTTTAATGACGAAAATCCGCAAATATTAATTACTTGGGATTTAAGTCGGGAATTAAAAGATGATAAATTAGTAATGAATTATGTATATTAAAATTAGTATGCGAATGAAATAAGAAACAAACAAGAAAAAAGAATGAAAGAAAGTAAACGAATTAACAGAAGACGAAGGAAGAAGAAGGAAAGCAGGAACTGCGGCAGCCTCAAGAAGAGGCGCAGCAGATGCTGCGGCCCTTCGAAGAGGCGCAGCAGATGCTGCGGCCCTTCGAAGAGGCGCAGCAGATGCTGCGGCCCTTCGAAGAGGCGCAGCAGTTGCTGCGTTCCTTCTCGACATCAATCTCCCGTTAATCCGTAAAAAGGTTTTGAATAAAAGGTTCTATAAATCGGTTTTTAAACATGCTTTCGACGTAAATCTTACAATGATTAGTACAAAAAATAAAATACAATAATAAAAGAGGGGATTTACACCCTCAGACTTACATGTTTGACGAAACGAGATTGACTAATTTAACGATTAGTGATTGCTCGACTCGAATGTACGACGAAAGTGCCCTCGTAAGAGGAATTAAACTAAATTGATTAAGTTGATTGAGTGGAGTTGGTCAAATTGGCCGGTCATGCAAAATGAGGCTGGTACTCAGAAGGATCCGAGCTTGGTCGAAAGTTCAAGCACGTAGACGCCAATAAGTAAAGAGCGCGGTCTTAGAATGCAAAAGGAGAAGAGAAGGACGGACACTCGCGTGAGAAATATGTGGAACGAAGGTCCCTATTTATACTAATCACACGGAGGAATTAGGGTTTCGGTAAAACTTTGGAAGTAAATCTCGAAAAGATCTCAAAATACGCAGAAAGGAGCTAAGGAAGAGGCACAACAGCCATTGCGGCTCTTGGAAGAGGCGCAGCAGATGCTGCGTCTTTTCCCCAGAGGTTTCCTCCTGCGGAAGAAAGATTTTCCGCGTTTCTATTATGGAATTGCCAAAAGATTAAAAGATTGAAATATGGAATAGAACTATCCGGAACATTCCAGAATATTCTGACTTGGCATTTTAAACGGTTATTAGAAAATGAAGACAGTTTTTGACCCGGACTCCAAATGTACTCTAATTACTGTCAAAATGACCGTAACGGCGCGTAGATGACGACCAAGGGGTAGACACAAGTATTTGAGCTATCACTTGACGATAAACTTACGAATTGTCATAAATCGTTCCGTGTACCAAACATGCGGCCCAATCATCACCGGGTGGCTTGCGAGAGGTGTAGAAATGAGGTATCTACACACACACACACACACACACACACACACACACACATATATATATATATATATATATATATATATATATATATATATATATATATATATATATATATATATATATATATATATATATATATATATATATATATATATATATATATATATATATATATATATATATATATATATAAAGGAAGGAAGGATCAACTAAGGCCATCTATATATTTGAGTCCATAAGTCCTATTGTGAGCCATTGGATGGAGGGAGATGGATGGCCAAGATCAACCTCCAAAAGTGTGTTTATGTACTAATATCACTCATTCTCTCCTCCTTCACTAATCTTTCTAATTAATCACTAATTCACTATAACTTCTTTTCCTCCCATCCACTTCTCTCATATATCACACAACTCATCTTCTCTCTAAAACCCCAAAAAATAAAAACCCAAAAAATCCAAATAAATAAAAAACCCAAAACCCAAATAAATAAATAAAACCCAAAAAATCCAATTAAATCAAAAAACCCAAAAAATACAATTAAATCAAAAAACCCAAATAAATCATTCATTCTTCTCTTCCTCATTCACCACCACCCACCACTATCCCACCCGACACCAACTCACCGCCCACCACCGCCGCCACCACACCGCCGCCACCGCACCGCCGCCAACTTTTTTTTTTTTTTTTTTTTTTTTTTTTTTTTTTTTTACGGTTTTTTTTTTTTTTTTTTTTTTTTTTTTCGTTTGGTCTTTATTTTCATATTTTGAGTTGTTTTTTCCATTCATTTTTTGTTGTTGTCTTTTATTTTCTTTTATTTTGTTACTTCTCCTTTTTTATTCATTTTCTCAAATCTCTTCTTGTTATACTTTTTTTTAAGATTTCGGGTTTTAAATCTTGTTATTTGGTTTATTTTAGATTTCGGGTTTGGTTGGGTTGTTGGTTTTTTGGTTTTATTATTGTTATTTGGTTTTTTGTTTTTGTTATTATGAGTTTTTTTTGGTTTTTGTTATTATTATTTTTTTTTCATATTTTTCATATTTATTGTTTGATTTTTTTACTATTTACGACTAAAGTTATACATTTTATGACCAAAGTTATACAAAAAAAGACTAAAGTTATACAAAAATTGGACTAAAGTTATACAAAAAATTGGACTAAAGTTATACAAAAATGAACCAGAGTTATACAAAAATGAACCAAAGTTATACAAAAATGAACCAAAGTTATACAAGAATGGACCAAAGTTATACAAAAATGGACTAAAGTTATACAAATATGGACTAAAGTTATACAAAAAAAGACTGAAGTTATACAAAAATAGACCAAAGTTATACAAAAAAAGACTAAAGTTATACAAAAATTGGACTAAAGTGATACAACAATGCACCAAAGTTATACAAAAAATGTACTAAAGTTATACAAAAAATGGACTAAAGTTATACAAAAATCGACCAGAGTTATACAAAAATGGACCAAAGTTATACAAAAAATGGACTAAAGTTATACAAAAATGAACCAAAGTTATACAAAAATGAACCAGAGTTATACAAAAATGAACCAAAGTTATACAAAAATGAACCAAAGTTATACAAAAATGGACTAAAGTTATACAAAAATGGACTAACTTTTGTATAACTCTGGTGCATTTTTGTATAACTCTGGTGCATTTTTGTATAACTCTGGTCCATTTTTGTATAACTTTGGTTCATTTTTGTATAACTTTGGTTCATTTTTTGTATAACTTTAGTCCAATTTTTTGTATAACTCTGGTGCATTTTTGTATAACTCTGGTCAATTTTTGTATAACTTTGGTTCATTTTTGTATAACTTTGGTTCATTTTTGTATAACTTTAGTCCAATTTTTTGTATAACTTTAGTCCATTGTTGTATGACTTTAGTCCAATTTTTGTATAACTTTGGTGCATTTTTGTATAACTCTGGTCGATTTTTGAATAACTTTGGTTCATTTTTGTATAACTTTGGTTCATTTTTGTATAACTTTGGTTCATTTTTGTATAACTTTGGTTCATTTTTTGTATAACTTTAGTCCAATTTTTTGTATAACTCTGGTGCATTTTTGTATAACTCTGGTGTCTTGAGTACCTCACAAGGATTCTTAATGTGGTGACTCTTAGGCATGATTTTCGTTTCCACCCTATGTGTAGAGGGCTTGGGCTGTGTCACCTAGCTTTTGCTGATGATTTATTGCTCTTCAGCAGAGGTGACACTAATTCAGTCATGGTTCTAATGCGAGCTCTACACACCTTCTCAATTGCTTCTGGGCTTACCATCAACAAGTTGAAATCTGATATATATATGAATGGTTTGAATTCTGATACTGAAGCTCAAATTTTAGCCATTTCTGGTTTCAAAAAAGGTAACTTCCCTTTTAGATACTTGGGTGTGGACATTTCTTACAAGAGGTTAACTAACCATCAGTGCAATAAACTGGTGGACAAAATGGTGCTAAGGATCCACAGTTGGGGTGCAAAACAATTGAGTTATGCAGGTCGGTTAACCTTAGTAAAGGCTGTTTTGACTCAACTTCATTGTTATTGGGCTAGAATTTATCTCCTTCCTAAAGGCATCATCCAGAAAGTTGACAGCATTTGCAGGAATTACTTGTGATCTGGCAAAGATGGGTATCATAGGGTCCCTGCAGTCTCCTGGGAAAGGTGCTGTCAGTCAAAACTATATGGAGGCCTGGGGATAAATAATAGTCATGTTTGGAATATTGCTAGCATTGGTAAATACTCTTGGTGGGTTGCTAATAAGAAGGACAGTCTATGGGTGAAATGGATTCACCATTTATATGTCAAGCAACAAGACTGGTGGAATTACTCTCCTAATATCAATTCGAGCTGGGTTTGGCGCCAATTTTGCAAAGTGAAAGACAAACTGAAGATGTGTTTGGATTATCAGACCTGGCTCCTGTCACCTTATTCCACTCAGAAAACCTATGACTGTTTAATGGGTACCAGAGAAAAGGCTAGTTGGATACCCTTTGTTTGGAACCGTGTATGTCTCCCTAAGGTCAATTTCATTAATTGGCTATATGCTCAGAATAGACTTCTCACTAAGGTCGATTATCAAGTTTGGAGTAATTTACGATGGTGTCACATTGCCTCTGTGCGAATGCTCGGGAGTCCCAACAAAGATCTTTTCTTTGATTGTCATTTCGGTGCCCAATGTTTGAGTCCGGTTAGACATTGGCGGGTGTGACCTGGTCTTTTCAAATCCTTGGATTGCATTCTCGTAAACGCTTTAAGAGTTTACTCGCGATGACAGTCTTAATGGCCACTTTGCATGCTTGGTGTACCTAATTTGGTGAGCAGAACACGGCTAAACATGACAGTATGATCCCTCGTCCTGCAAAGATTCTTCTGCAACTTCAGAGTATAATTAAATTCAGAGTGCATGCTTTGGAGACTCAGGCTACTCTGAGAACCCGTGATTGGTTAAGTGATAGAGGCTTGCTTACTTCCTAATGTTAGACTTGTACTGAGCTAGTAGAGTTTGTTTTAGGGCCTTAAGGTTTTTGGTCCTACTATGATTGTAACCATGTACTTGATTTGATGAGCTTAATGAGAATTTTCACATTCTACCAAAAAATTGTATAACTCTGGTCAATTTTTGTATAACTTTGGTTCATTTTTGTATAACTTTGGTTCATTTTTGTATAATTTTAGTCCTATTTTTTGTATAACTTTAGTCCAATTTTTGTATAACTTTAGTCTTTTTTTGTATAACTTTGGTCATAAAATGTATAACTTTAGTCATAAAATGTATAACTTTAGTCATAAAATGTATAACTTTAGTCGTAAATAGTAAAAAAATCAAACAATAAATATGAAAAATATGAAAAAAAAAAATAATAATAAAAACCAAAAAAACTCATAATAACAAAAACAAAAAACCAAATAACAATAATAAAACCAAAAAACCAACAACCCAACCACACCCGAAATCTAAAATAAACCAAATAACAATAAAAAAAAAACCTAATTTAAATATCGTGTGTATAACTCTAATGCATGCAGTGTATAACTTTAATAGACAAGATGTATAACTTTAGTCCAAAAAATCAAATAACAATAACAACCAAATAAAAAAATAAAAAAACCCATACAAAAACACATATAACAAGACATATTTAAAAAAAAAAAAAAAAAAAAACAACAACAAACAAACAGATCTCGACAAAACAAAAAACAACAAACAAACAAGAAAACCAAAAACAAAACCAAAAACCAAAAACAACAAATAACAATACAAATAAAAAAAAAAAAAAAAAAAAAAACTGACACAGCAACAACAACACGATACAACCATAGCAACAACAATGAAAAACAAAACCCAAAACAATGAAAAACAAAAACCCAAAAATCTAAAAAAAGCAACACATCAACGAATCTAAAAAAAAGCAAACGAAATCTGAAAAAAAAAATCAAAAACGAAAATGGTGGTGGTGAGTGTTGGTGCGTGCGGTTCAGAGGATGCGGTGGTGGTGTTTGGTGTCGGGATGGCGCGGCAGGGTTGTTTGGGTGGCCGGTTGAGCCGGGTTGAGGAAGGAGGGTGGCCGGTTGAGGAAGGAGGGTTGAGGAAGGAGGGTGACGGGTTGAGGAAGGAGGGTGGCTGGTTGAGCCGTGGGTGAGGAGGAGGAGCCGTGGGTAATGGGGCGGCTGAAATGGTGGAGGATGGAGTTTTTATTGGTTTTTGGTTTTTGGTTTTTTTAGTTTGTTTATATTTGGTTTTTTTTTGAGAGAATGAGAGAAAGATGAGAGAGAATGAGTGTATGAGAGAAGTGTGAATGAATGAATAATGAGGAAGTGAGTTGGGAGATTAGAATGGTGGAAGAGTTATACACAATTAGGTGGAGTTATACACAATTAGGGAGGGAGATTAGGGAGGTTCATTTGTGACCCTTGAATGAGATGTAATCTCATCCCTCCATCCCTTCCATCCAAAGGCCCTTATAAGGACTTAGGGACTCAATGGATGTAAGGACCTTAGAAGAACCACTCTCTCTCTCTCTCTCTCTCTCTATATATATATATATATATATATATATATATATATATATATATATATATATATATATATATATATATATATATATATATATATATATATATATATATATATATATATATATATATATATATATAGGGTCGAAATCCGAGAACCACTAACATAATGAGAACCGTGAGAACCCTTACTAAATCATCATCAAATCTTGTTCCGAAAGTTTTGATGAATCATTTACCCTTAGTTTAGTTTATTCAAACACATTTTTAGTATACCTAATCAAAATTTATTGATTTTATTAACAAAATATAAACTTAATGTACAAAAATACAATTAGGCATACTAAAACAGTTATAGATGCACGAAAATAAATATTAGGTGCATGAAAATTGTTACATGCATGAAAATGATTACTAGGTGCATGAAAAAAACAGGTTCTACGTGCATGAGAATTAGTTATAGGTGCGTGAAAATTGTCAGATACATGAAAATGAGTAGTAGGTGCATAAGAATTAATAAAATGCATCTCGTCTCGATTTTTACCACTAGTTTATGTTTTTTAGACCAAGAAATATGTTATCTAGCCATAAAATTCCATGCCGAATCCAAATATGTCATTAGTTTTTTTTAAAAAATCTCATAAGGTGGAGTTCTCACGGTTCTCATTATCTTGATGGTTCTCATAGGATCCCAATTCTATATATATATATATATATATATATATATATATATATATATATATATATATATATATATATATATATATATATATATATATATATATATTTGGGATCCTATGAGAACCACTAGTATAATGAGAACCACTACTACTACTATTAATAATAATAATACGGACGACATTAGACTTTATTTTGTTTGAAACCTACGCGCACCCCCAAACCCTTCAATCTCATTCATTTTCCCATTTTCACTTCCTCACTCATCTCTCCTTCTCTCTCTTCGACCATCACCCTCTCCGTCATCCTTTCCGATCGCCCTCTCCGATCATCGTTAACCAAATCATATTTCCGTCACTTCTCAAATCTCAACTCATTCATCATAGCATTTTCGTTCCTCTAATCCGATTCAACCGCCATTACTGAGTTTCATTCCTACAAATTAAGGTAATCAACTTCTCAAATTCATTGCGATTCTACGCCAATTTGTTCATGCTATGTAATTTTCCTTGAGATTCATCAATTTGTCTATAGCTATTACCCCTAACTTCGAGTAATTTTCCCTAATTAAGCTAATTGATTGTTCTTATATGAGGAACTCTTAGATTTGTAGTCTTATGCTTCAACCTATGTGGAATTTTAGTTTAGTTAGAGTTAAGCAATAATCTAACCCTAATTTCTTTCTTATTCATCCATTTTAATGATTTTATGATTCAAATTAGTTAATCAGGATTTTATTCCTCTTTTATACTTCTTTCGATCATTTTTGTTCATTTCAATTATTGTTCGATTCAAGTTACAAGTATTTCTCGCTATTTTTACCAGTTTCATCAAATAGAACAATATAAATGAGGCGGATCTGGTATTAATGAAGATTGCAATCAGATGATTTTTTAGTAGAGTTGGCACTTTCTAGTGATCTTGAATTGATGTGATTCTACTTTAATTAAGTTCATTAGAGGAAAAAAAGTGGCAGGCAATGTATAATAAGATTTATGCAATAAATATTCAAATTGACAAGAATTTTAGTGCAAAGCTTTCAGGATATGGTTGGGTTTGCCTGCTTCCTGAAGCCGATCTCTGAAGTGCTCCTACTCCTACTGTGAGTGGTTATGCCATTATTTTCTTTTAAGTAGTGTTGTAAACTTGTTGATGCTGCTGCTTAGTTTACACTACTACAAATACATGCAACTACAACGGCCCTTTAACAACGCTTATTCACGAAAATCATCAAAAGACGTTGTAGAATGGATGGCGCGAATTTTACTAAACTTAATTACAACGGTTCTGTGTTGTTAACCGTTGTTATTGGTATTAACAACAGGTCATACTTTCAAAACCGTTGTTAATATAAAAACTAATAACAACGGTTGAATCTGTAATACATTTTAACCGTTGTTAATAATTTAGCGCAAAATTAGTGAAAAGTAATTACAACGGTTTGTTTAGAACCCGTTTTTATTAGGTTGTAATAACGGTTGTATACTGAGTAACCGTTGTTATTAATGTAATGCAAATCTTAAGAACAACAGATTGCTTTATTTTGCTATATGCTACAAAACACAAACACAAGCTAATACTGCTACTATATCATCCTCCATTCCTCCCTGATCGTCTCTCTGTCTTCATCTCCATCACTGTTGTCATTGACTTCTCTCCCTCATCGTGTTTATCAATCAGGTATATATGTTTCTTAGCAACGCTTATAGATATAGGATTTTTTTGGTTATTATCTAATTTGTTGATAATTTAGCTTAATTGCTTTCTTGAATTTCGTTTATTTGTTTGCCTATTATTGGATTTTCTGAATTAGTTGCCTATATATTACAAATGTAGAAAAATGACTCGAACTTGGATGATTGATGCAAATATGAGTGACCGCAACTATAAGGATGGTTTAGCCGAATTTTATGAAGTCGTTTCGAACAATTTGAAAGGTTCTTCTAGTATTGCATGTCCTTGTGAAAGATGTGGTAATATTATCTATATGGCTTTTCCGGACGTTAAAATACACCTAGAAAAGTGGAGATTTAGTCGATCCTATACACGTTAGATTTTTCATGGGGAACCATTAGAGGACGAGAATAGCTCTAAAGAACATGATGTTGAGGTACACGAAAGGCTAACTGATGATCCTGAGTTTGCCGAGTTTTTTGAGTTGGAAGAGTTGGAAGCAGAGAAGTTGAATGTTGGGTCTATAGATAATGAAGAGAATGATGATGAGTCGAATGCTTTTAAAGATGTAGGTGATAACACTATTAATTGGGATGACCTTAACAACATGTATGAGAAGTTGTGTGAGTCTGAAGTACCTCTGTATCCTGGTTGTAAGTTCACAAAAATGTCGGCTGTGGTGAAGTTGTATAATATCAAGGGGGTAAATGGGGTGAGTGACACGTGTTTCACTAGTTTTTTAGCCTTGATAAAGGAGTTGCTTCCAGATGGTAATGTTCTACCTGTTAAGACATATGAGGCGAAAAAACTAATAAGAGGAGTGGGTATGAAATATGAGAAAATACATGCATGTCCAAATGATTGCATATTGTATCGGAAATTATATCAAAACTTAACCAATTGCCCTAAATGTTTGGAGTGGCGTTATAAGGATAAGGAAGGGATCCCGGCTAAGGTGTTGTGGTATTTTCCAGTGATACCAAGATTTATAAGGATTTATGCGAATCCCAATGATTCAAAAATGTTAACTTGGCATGAAATAGGAAGAATAAATGATGGAAAGCTAAGACACCCGGCAGATGGTATGCAATGGAAATCGTTCGACGCTAAGTATCCTGAGTTCGGCAATGAACCTAGAAAATTACGTCTAGCGTTGTCCACTAATGGAATGAACCCACACGGAAACATGAGTAGCCAACATAGTACTTGGCCAGTAGTGTTGGCTATTTATAACTTACCTCCATATGTGTGCATGAAAAGAAAGTATTTGATGTTGTCGTTGTTAATTTCTGGCCCTAAATAAACTGAAAATGATATAGATGTCTATTTGGAACCTCTTCTAGATGATTTGCGAATGTTGTGGGATAGTGGGATAGAAGTATTTGATGCATATAAGAACGAAACTTTCAATTTGAGAGCGATGTTATTGTGTACAATATCTGACTATCCGGCTTATGGCGACCTTTCTAGGCACACAGTTCATGGGAAAGAGGCTTGTCCATTGTGTGGGGAGGATATCGAGTCTGAATACTTGAAGTCTTATCGTAAGTATGTGTATATGGGAAATAGGAGGTTCTTGTATCATGACCATTGTTATCGCAAGATGCAGAAAGCATTCAATGGAAGACAAGAACTTCGTCAGCCTCCTAGAACTTTGAGTGGGCATGAAGTTTATCAGAAAGTAAAGCATATTGAGATAGATTATGGAAAGAAGAGCGACTCTAAATTGTCTACTCGTGGGTATAAAAAAAGATCCATATTTTTTTGATAAACTTCCATATTGGCCTGACCTGGAGGTCAGGCATTGCCTCGATTTCATGCACATTGAGAAAAATGTCTGTGATAATATTATCAATACCCTTCTGAATGTTCCCGGTAAAACAAAGGATAAAGCCGCAGCTAGGGAAGATATGAAAATGATGGGTATTAGGCTAGAGTTGGCAGCACAGAAGAGAGATAATCGTACATTTTTACCGCCAGCAGCTTATACCCTTTCACAGAATGAGAAAAAAGAGTTATGTGCATGATTGAATGGAATTAAAGTGCCACATGGTTATTCGTCGAACATCAAAAGCCTAGTGTCGATGCAAGACCTAAAACTCACCGGTTTAAAGTCACATGATTGTCACACTTTGATGCAACAATTACTACCTGTGGCTATTAGTTCCATTTTACCTGAAAAGGTAAGATATGCTATAACTAGATTCTGTCTCTTCTTCCAGTCCATATGCGAGAAAGTCATCGATCCCGATGACGCGGATTCATTGCAGGACCTCGTTGTAGCCTCTCTTTGTCAGTTGGAAATGTATTTTTCACCCTGTTTCTTCACTCTCATGATTCATCTGACCATTCACTTGGTTAGGGAAATTTTGTACCTTGGGCCCATGTACTTGAGATACCAGTATCCTTTCGAAAGATTGATGAAAGTCTACAAGGACTATACATCTAATCGGTATCGTCCGGAAGGTTGTATTGCTGAACGCGCTATTTTAGACGAAGCTCTTTTATATTGTTATGCTCATCTCTCCCCTGAGGAGTTGATTGGCGTTCCTAAGAATCGTCATAGTGACTGGATGACCGGAAAAGGTATTAGGGGCCGGGTTGAAAAAATTGTGACACGTGAAATGTTGCATTTAGCACATACGTATGTGCTAAACAACGAAGATGAGGTGCAACCTTATATTCAACAACACAAAGATGAGCTCAAATACGATCACCCAAACAAGACCGAGAAGTGGATTGCAAACGAGCATACGAAGACGTTTGCAGAGTGGTTTAGGAATATTGTCTTAGAGTGTACGAATCAAACTGGTGATGACATCTCTCCTAGGTTACTACGTCTTGGTTTAGGTCCAAATGCCAGGGTCACCTTTTACAGCAGTTTTGCCATTAATGGATATACTTTTTACACCCGCGAGCAAGATGAGTTGAGCACAATGCAAAATAGTGGTGTGAGTTCTGAATTTGAGGCAATGCACTTTGCTACTTCAAAAGATAAAAAGCCTATTTGGGGAAAATGCCTTTATTATGGTGTTATTCAAGAAATATTGGTACTAGATTACATTAATTTCACAATGCCTTTGTTTCGATGTAACTGGGTTGATAACAACATTCATTGTGTCCGGAAGGATAAGATGGGATTTACGTTGGCCAATCTGGGTAAGGTTGGCAATAATAAGGATGATCCTTTCATAATGGCATCCCAAGCTAAACAAGTGTTCTATGTCACCGATCCTATGGATAAGAAGTGGTCTGTTGTACTGTCTATAAGTAGTAGAAGGAGTAGTCCATCCGATAATGGTGATGATGATCAGGATGTCGTTTTTGAGGGAATGGATCACTCTACCACTGTATCTTATTTCGATGATGTTGACACTGATCATGAGGACACTGAAAGCATCTATATGCGTGATGACCATGGTGAAGGTATTTGGGTTAACGAAGAAACTATGACATCCAAGAAACGTCCCCGATCCTGAGATGGTCCATAATGTAAGTTATTATTTCCTCCGTTCTCATATGATCTACCCACTGTATCTTATAATGAAATAGTAGCTGGTGTTGTCTTATTTTCTTGATCTTATTATTAGATGTGGATGCTGGTGTTGAAATTGTTTGAATAATGTTGCAAATATATGGTGCTTATAATTACGGTATGTATTGTTACAGGTTTGGACTGTAATGGAATTACAGTAATTTAAAAAAAAAAAGGTTAAACAATAACAACGGTTATATTTAAATTACCCGTTGTTATTACTTTGAACAACAGTTATATTTACATCACCCGTTGTTATTACTATCAACAACGGTTATAGTTACATCACCAGTTGTTATTACTTTCAACAACGGGTGTAGTACCCCTACCTGTTGTCACTGATTTTTTAGACATATTTCATTTTGGCGCAAATTTGGTGAAAATATATTACAACGGGTATATTTTAACCGTTGTAATAAAGTTTTGACAACGGTTGACTTTTATTGACCCGTTGTTATTAACATATAACAACGGTTTTGTTTTGAGGACCCGTTGTCAATAGTTTGTCTTAATAAAAAACTAATTTACAAACACATACAGCATACCACACAAACACACACAACACCAGTTCAACCGTTGGTATCCTGAGTTTATTATTCTCTCTCCCCCGCTTTCTACATTCTCGTTGTCGGCCATCGCCCAGTTTCCGACGCCCAGATTCCGTTGCCTTCCCTTATCATCCTGCTCGTTCTCTTTATCATCATCATCATCAGGTATGTTCACTTTAATTTTGTGTTTTGTCATTAGGGTTTTAAGACGATCATCTTTTTTCTTTTTCATGCATCTGTTTGTTTTTCGTCTTCTTTGCTATCTTTATCATCCCGCATCATCTACTTCGCTCATCTTATTAGGGTTTAGGATTTTAGAAGCTCAATCTGTTGTTTTAAATTTTCATTCCTCTTTAGGGTTTTAGATAATACTCTGCATGACGTTGTTAAGTTGTTCATTTACTATTTCATTCATATTTGGGTTTTAGGATTATCATGGGTGAAAAACGGAAAAGAAGTCAAAAGAATAATAAGCGTGGGGATGATAATAAGCCTGGTGAGAGGGGTGCTACGAAGTGCCCGCAAGCCCTTGCAGCTATAGCCGCTAAAGAGCCGCTTGAAATAACATGGAGCACGAAGGGTTTCCCTACTGGTCCAAATGCGGGTTTTTATCCAGTTGGATTGGATGTTGCACAAGACAGTTTGTGCCTATCCATTTAGATGAAATTAGAAATTTGAATCCAAAATTGAGGAATTTATACTTGGCTCGTGTAAAGGAAGACTTTGATATTGCCGATGAATGCCATGATAAGTATTTAATGCATAAGGCAGGGGATGCCGTAAGGCAGTGGAAGTGTGACGTTGCTAGGGATTGGTTTTATGTGGACAAGGCAACGGGGGAGATGCGTAAGAACACACCGGGAGACAATAAGTATCCCACCATCAGTCAGGAATAATGGGATCTTTTCAAAGAGATGAGAACTAGTGAGAAGTTTCAGGTTAAATATCCTCGCCTTTTAACGATTTACCTATCATTTTTTAATTAATGAGTTCTTTATATAATCTTTTTATTATCTCATCTACTTGCGCTTTTATATAATTATATGAAGGCCGTTAGCAGAATAAATCGTGCTAACATTTCATGTAAGAAGGGAAAATGGTATAGTTCTCGAGGCGGTTACAGAAAGATAGAAGAGAACCTCGTAAGTAGCATGCATTCCCCTGTGAGACTTGATTTTTTTAATCACAGTTGGACTTGATACACATTTACATGTATAACTATTACCATGTTAATGTGTAGGTGGCAAAGGGAGTGACCAACTTGGATCGGCATGTAACTTATAAAGAAGGGCACACGCCTAAAGGATCCCGGTCGCGTGACAAATATGATGAGGAAGTGTTAGCCAACATAGTAAGCATTATTTTATTAAGACGAGATCATTACTAACTTTATTATTTTAGCCACAAATATAATTTGAAGTTTATTTAATATATTATAGGACAACGTATTGAAGGAGGTAGAAGAAGGGAAATTCACTCCCAATGGTCGTGATGACGTTCTTGCTAGAGCGATCGGCCGACCCGAACATCCAGGTAGATTGAGGGGCGTCCCGTTACAGGTTGGAGTAACGAAATATTATGGGACAACTGTCCCGAAAAAGAAGAAAATGAAGACTAAGGCTGAGAAGGCTGACATGGTAACATTTATTCTATTATTTTCATTTAAGTTCAATTCACATGTTATTGTTGGGATAAAAATTGCTGAAACATTACATTCTTGGCACGCAGCTTCAGTTAATGGCATCCGTACTACTAAAGTTGAATGCTGGAGGCAAGCTTTCCGAAGAAGAAGTGAAGATGATGGAGGATGTCATTTATAAAGGGGGTAATAAGGTACACCAGATTGGTCAAGAGGCCGAGAAAACTACTACCTTGGCAATACATGAGAATGAAGTATTGGTCAACGAGATTCAGAAAGATCAGGTACCTAATGCTTCTGAAGTTGTAACAACTAAAGCTGATCAGGTACCTAATACTTCCTTATTTTTCTTTTATTTTTTTGGTGTAAGATCAGGGGGTGTATTCCCTGCCAGCTCTAATGCTATAACTTCTGACATCGTGCCATTGGTTAATTTTATTAGGTAAATAATGGTTTTGAAAAGGAGATGCAACTTGAGAAGACGGCTGATGGAAAACAGCATACATCTCCTTCAAGTCAGTTCACTGTTTTCAGTAAGGTATGCATGAAGTGTTTAATTAGTTAAATTTATATGAATTCTATTAAATTTTGGGATATAATAATATAAGTGTATTCTTCATGCCGTGAACAAGAGGCCAGTTATTCTTGCTGACCCTAAATTCGATAAACCATATGTGCGTGTTGGCCGGGCTCTCGTAGAAATGCCCACCAAATCAGCAGCGGAAACTGTAGTGGTTGTTCATGGCAAAAAACTTTTGCCGAATCATAGAAAAGTGGAGATAACTGAAGTCTTTCCAGGCCATGAACACTTTCAACTGCCTATCCCAGTTCGTGACGACATTACCATTCTGGGAGATGCGGTTGGAAGTTTGATCCAATGGCCTGAATCTCACATCTTCTTGGCTCATTCGTCTCCGCCTCAGCCGAAAGCAGTTGGGGTTAGAAGAAATACCTTTATATATATGTTAAATTTTTAATTGTTGAATGTTTTTATATGTTCAATTTATATGTTATTTTTTTTTTAGGGAACAAAAAAGCCGGCTAAGGCGGATAAGCCTAAGTCCACAGACATGCCAACTACCTCGTCAAGATAACAACTTGATGAGGTATTTAATTAACTTCTCCATTTTTTTGAAAACCTCCCTTTATTTATATTTTTTCTGTATTTCTAAAAAGCGTGGAAATTTTTTGTAGGGAACAAAAAAGCCGGCTAAGGCAGATAAGCCTAAGTCCCCGGACATGCCAACTACCTCGTCTAGACAAAAACTTGATGAGGTATTTAATTAACTTCTCCATTGTTTTAAAAACCTCCCTTTATTTATATTTTTTCTGTATTTTTAAAAAGCATGGAAATTTTGTGTAGGGGACAAAAGAGACGGATAAGCCTAAGTCCCCAGTCATACATGCTACTACTACCTCATCATTGAAAGAGCAGGTTGATGAGGTATTTAGTTAAGTACTCTTTTATTTTTATTACTCCAACTAGCTAGCTAGGATATGTTACCTTTGGATTTTTTATTATTTTAATTATCTTAATGTGTAGGCTGGTGGTAGTATCACAAAATCAAAGAATCATTATTTCCCCGAAGTGAAAGATGTTAGGAGTTTAAACTCCACAAAATATTCTGGGAATGATTACATGCTAAAAGTAAGAACGGTGACGATGAGGAAACTGCATGAGGAGGCTTGCGATCGCATAGAAAACGAGCAATTGATAATTATTCCGCTCGAGGAGCATATTCTAGGGGTTGAGCGCGAAGCAATTATGTCATGGGATATGCTAGCCATTTGGGCTGGCCTAGACGAGATTGATGTCCAACACCTATTTGTTTGGATGAAGTAAGTTTCTTAATAAATAATTTCATATTCTAATATTCTGACTACTAGATAGTGTTTTAAATGCCGGAATTAATACCGTAATAATGTAGTATATTGAAATTGAGAGTGATCCCCGTGAACAAGATTCCAAGTGATCAATACGGATTCCTGTGCCCCTATGTTTTATCTATGTTTATCTCGATTTTTTCGTTCGAAGATCGGGTAGATTATATTGCTCAGCAATTGGCAACAAACAAGAAGCTGGTTTTTGCCCCTTATAATGAAAAAGGGTAATAAACAAATTAATATTACGTTTCCCCTACAATTGCATTTTCATAACTAATATATGTACTTGTTAATAATGATGATGTCTCTTGATGTAGGAATCATTGGGTGCTAGTAGCCATCATGCCGACGAAGAAGAAAGTATTTTGGTTGGACTCTATACATAATCCACCAAGCGAGACTTTTAAGCGCTTGATTATTAAGTAAGTTTATAATATTGATTTATTTATAATAACATTTTCAATTTTTATTTATAGCAAAAACCTCATTTTTGCCCCTACAAAAATGAGTTTCTGCCTCCTTTTTTTTTTTTTAAAAAAAAAGGGCCTTTGAGAAGAAAAGAGCTAACGAGCAGCATCAACCCACGAAAGATTCTTATGATGGCCCTACTTTTATTACGATAACAGGGGTACGTGCTCAAATACAATACCTTAAGTGAAAAGATCTGTGTTTAATACTAATACAATACCTAAAGTTCAAGATTCTAATGTGAGCCTTCTCTCGTCTGTTTGTTTTTATGTAATAATAGGTCCCTCGCCAGCCGGATAACATACAATGTGGATACTACATTTTTCAGTTCATGTTGGAGATTATTACGCGAAGATATATCCTTATTCCAGAAAAAGTAAGTAATTTAATAATGTGTTTATTACTTTTTTTAAATTAGAGCTGATGTTGTCTTGCTTGCTGCTATACCATGATGTTGCTATGCAATATTTGATGTTGTTACAATAATGTCCTGTCTTTGTTTTTTCCGCAGTATGTAATCAACCCGTCACAAGAGCTTCAGCAGTACAAATGTTTACATATAGACGAGGTAAGAGACATGTTGGGCAAATACGTCTTAGAACATAGCAATGCTGAAGACTAAATGTATGATACTCAGAGCTTAGATCAGCTTATTAGTAAATTTTTGAGTTTTTTGTCGAAAACTACCTTACATTTAGGGGTCTTTGTAAAATAACTACCTTACTTTATTTTTTTTGTCAAATGCTACCTTTTATATTTTTGATTTGTATTTTTAGTACCTATTCTAGCTTTCCGGCCAAAAAAGTCAAATCTCTGGCATTGACTTACTCCACACGCGAGAGCTTATGTGTTTGTTTTACGTTTTTTACCTTTTAACCCTAAACAAGTCCTTTTCACTTTCACTCTTTCACTGCCTCGTCTAACTTTTACACTTCCCTCATCTTACATTTCTCTCGACAAAACAAGTATAAACCTTTGTTAATCATTCATCAAGTCCTTGCATTTGTCCTGATCATCATCATCATCGTCATCTATGTTCTTAGCTACTCGAGTTTACTTTTAGCATTTGACAGGTACTAATTTTTAAGAAAAACCCTACTTTTAACAATAAGTAGTTTGTAGTTCTTCATCTCGTTTTTCAATATCTAAGTCTTTATAAGTGTCATTGTACTTGGATTCAAGTCTTCACAAATTCTCCTCAAAAGCTTTTCTATCTTGAAGAGAAGAAGAGAAAATGAAATAGGAGGGAGAAAAAGGAAAGTAAAAAAAGAGGGGAAATAGAAGGTAGAAGAGCAGGGGAAGGATGGATATAAAGAAAACAAGAACATAAACATAAGCTCTCATGTGTGAACTTATGTCAATGCCTGAGTATTGACTTTTTTTTGGCCGGAAAGTTAGAATAGGTACCAAAAATACAAATCAAAAATACAAAAGGTAGCAATTGACAAAAAATATAAAGTAAGGTAGTTATTTTACAAAGACCCCTAAATGTAAGGTAGTTTTTGACAAAAAACTCTAAATTTTTTGTTGAAGTTAGGGAATGATTAGTTCTTGTAAATTTAACTCCTATAAGTATATATATATATATATATATATATATATATATATATATATATATATATATATATATATATATATATATATATATATATGATGTCTTTGTTGTGGTTGAATTGAATCTATTGAGTTCGATGAATCCAAATTTGTGATTTATCTTTGGTGCTGATATATGGTGCTGCTGATATATGCAGGTTTTTGAATGGCATGAAACAAATTTAATTTTTAAAAACATTAGGAGTTCGTAATAAAAACGGTTACTAAAAAAAACCCGTTGTAAATACCCTTCACAAATACCCGCCATAATATTCAACAATAGGTTTTAAAATAGGAACCGTTGTAAATACCTTTCACAAATACCCGCGCATAATATTCAACAACAGGTTTTAAACGAAGAACCGTTGTTAAAAGTCTTCACAATTTTGGTGGGAAAGTTACAACAACGGGTTTTAAAAGAAGAACCGTTGTTACTACAAATTTCAACAACGGGTATTTAGCATATACCCGTTGTTAAAAGTGTTCACAATTTTGGAGGGAAAGTTACAACAACGGTTATTCATATGACAACGTTGTTATATTATTCCCATCAAATTTTTGAAACACTTTCCACAATGGCTTACATGCAACAACAACGGCTTTTAACCGTGGTGAATACTTTCGACAACGGTTTAAGTAAATAACCTAACCGTTGTAAATACCTTTTACAACGGCCGCTTTAACAACGTCCACTTTTTCTTTTTACAACGGTTTGTACCCGTTGTTATAGACTGTATCTGTAGTAGTGTTACTTTTAGCTGAGAGTTGGATTTTCTGCCTTGGCTGAATCTATGCCTAGTATCCCGTGAGTTCGCTTTGAGCCTTCAATGATAATACAATAGCACCATTTTAATGCATGTCACTAAGGCTGTTGCACTATTACATGGTAAAAATAAGGGTAAGTGTATAAGTAAGGTTGTTGATGTGCTGTTTTATAGAGTAGTTATTTTTAAGACATTTTATTTTCATGAAATAAGATTCTATGTGTATGAAAGGTTTTATGTGCATAAAATAAGGTTCTATTTGCATGAAATAAGTGTTAAATTGGTATGAAATACAATGATATGTGTATAAAATAAGGTTCTTTGCACGAAATAAGATTCTATGTGCATGAAATAAGTGTTAAGTGGGCATGAAATAAGGTTCTATGTGCATGAAATATATGTTAAATGGGCAACAACAACAACAACAACAACACCAACAATATCAGAGCCTTAGTCCCAAAATGATTTGGGGTCGGCTGACATTGAATCATCCTTTAGAATCATCCATAGGTGAACGCACATCTCAATAAGCGAATAGAAAAGGAAAAATGAAAAACAAAAGGGGGAGCGAAAATGTAATAGAAAGTCAAGGTAAACTTACAGGTATTAAAATCGAATTTCAGATTTCTTTTATAGAAACTTAAAATTTAAATCGAGAGAAAATATTAAAACGATTTTGAAAACCGAAATAGAATTAAGGATCCGGAATGCCTTAAAAGTAAACCAAGTAAAATATATAAGAAAGTGTTCGGTAAAAAAATGTAATAAAGGAGAGAAGAACAAATAATTTAATTTTTTTTAAATTAAATAAAAACACTAAATATGTCAAAAAAATATCAAATACTAGAAATCAACATGAATCCTTTCTCTCCATTGTGCCCTCTCCGTCACCATACTCTCCTCAAGCCCTAGAAATCTCATATCGTTCTCTATCACTCTCAACCATGTCTGTCTCGGTCTTCCTCTTCCTCTAGGGACCTTTTCTGTTCTCCAAGTCTGCGACCTCCTAACTGGTGCGTCCATAGGTTTCCTTCTCACATGGCCAAACCATCTTAGTCGGTTTTTCATCATCTTGTCTTCTATTGGCGCCACTTTTACCTTTTCCCTAATCACCTCATTCCTTAATCGATCTTTCCTTGTATGTCCGCACATCCATCTCAACATACGCATCTCCGCCACACTCATCTTTTGAATGTGACAATGTTTCACGGCCCAACACTCGGAACCGTAAAGTAAGGCAGGCCTAATTGCCGTGCGATAAAATTTTCCCTTTAATCTTTGGGGCATATCTTTATCGCATAAAAACCCTGAAGCACCCTTCCATTTCAACCATCCCGCTTTAATTCTGTGAACCACATCTTCGTCTAACTCCCCATCTAAATAATAGATCCTAGATATCTGAGAAATATGACCCCTCAACAACATTCCCATCAAAAATAATACTCCCCGCCTCTGTCGATCTCAACCCCGCCACTTTAGTGAACGGACACCTCAAATACTCAGTCTTACTCATGCTCAACCTAAACCCATGAGTCTCTAAAGTCTGCCTCCACAATTCCAACTTTCTCTCCACCCCCTCTTTCGTCTCATCAATCAACACAATATCATCAGCAAACATCATACACCAAAGGATGTCGTCCTGAATATCCCTCGTCAACTCATCCATAACTATGGCAAAGAGAAAAGGACTAATTCCGGAACCTTGATTCACCCCGATGGTAATGGGAAATTCTTCCGTTCTCCCAACATTAGTGCGGACACTTGCACTAGCCCCCTCATACATGTCCTTTATGAGGTCAATATATTTTTGAGACACACACTTTCTCGCCAAAGCCCACCAAAGTACTTCTCTTGGTACCCTATCATATGCCTTTTCCAAGTCAATAAAAGCCATATGCAAGTCCTTCTTCTTGTCCCGATGTTGTTCCATCAACTGTCTCATGATAAAAATCGCATCCATAGTCGATCTCCCGGGCATAAATCCAAATTGGTTATCCGAGATTTCTACACATCTCCTAAGCCTTTGCTTAATTATCCGCTCCCATAACTTCATCGTATGACTCATAAGTTTGATTCCCCGATAGTTGGAACACTCTTGAACATCACCTTTGTTCTTGTACAAAGGGACAAGAGTGCTTCTCCTCAAAGCTGATGGCATCTTGTTGCTCCTCCAAATTTTGTTGAAGAGCATGGTTACCCATTCGATCCCTTTCTCCCCGAAGCACCTCCAAACTTCTATGGGTATACCATCCGGACCCTCTCCTTTCTTTGACCCCATCTTCCTTAACGCCTTTCGAATTTCACTCTTTTGTATTCTACGAACAAATTCCCGATTAACCATGCTTGGTGTTACTTATACATCCCCAAAACCTTGTTCCTGATGTCCATTGAATAAAGTATCAAAGTAAGAACTCCATCTAGCCTTTATTATATTAAATGGGCATGAAATAAAATTATATGTGCATAAAATAAGGTTATATGTGCATGAAATAAGGATTTATGTTCGTTAAAAAGTTCTTCAGTTGCATCAATTGGTTATATTATTATACTAATTACTGTTGGTTAGGAACGTTAATTTTATATGGGCATGAAATAGATTATATGTGCATGAAATACAGTTCTATGTGCACGAAGTAAAGTTCTATGTACCTGAAATAAGGGAAATGACCATGGACGAGATTTAATATATTTACCGACCTTTTATGTTAATGTGGTATAGCAAACAGGAGCATTCATTTTATATGAATTTCCAGCATACATTATTTAATTGAATTCCTGCATTCTGAATCCCAAAATGAATTCCTTTTATCTTAGCTTGCAGACTCTTAATTATATCCATGATGATCCCTTTTTGTCTTCTGACCCTTTCATTCACTCCGACTTCATTTCGTTGGAGCCAGATATGGTAATTCATTGCCATGAATGCATGGCGATTATACTTTGTCTGAATTTGGTCCATCTCCTCATAGCTATCCACTGCATGATTCCAGTTTGAGGTACCTGAATGTGCAGTAGCTTTGCCATTCTATCCATGAGCAGCCTACTTACTGTATTCATAGGTCTGAAATAGGTGGGGATGGCTTTATATTCCATTCCTACAGAGTACACATTCCTTATCACTACTTATGCCAAGCCTGTACAATTTATCTTTCAATTGTAAGGCCTTCATTTCAATCAATCAACAAATAAATTTGTGTTTGGGACACTGCAATTATTCCAGATTTTCTTGTGCCAATAGTTATACTTTACTCGTGAGTAGTGACTGATAGACTAATCCATCATACAAATAACTAAGATACTAGCATTCTCATTTCATCTTTTTTTATTGTATTTTAAAGGCTATTAGCTCAATGGTAGAGCGATGTGCACATTTTGCACAAAGGTATGGGTTCGAATCCCATATAGCCTATTAAATAACAAATCCCATGATTGACAATACTGTAAATTAAGATTAAGCGGGCTATAATCATGCTTGGACAAAGTCGAGCAAGCCATAATTAGACACGCGTGTGCAATAAGAACGCCTAGGCAGTGTAATAGGTTTATAGTGATCGGAAATTCAAAGGCGAGCATATATGTAGAAATATAACCATACGTGCACGCCTTACTTGAAATAGGATTGCAATTTACAAGGTCCGGTCGCTAGCATTATAAATTTAAAAGAAACACTAGTATTTCATAGCCAATATGGGAGTCGAACCCACATCTTGTGCATTGCATAATACTCTGCCATTTGAGCTAATTGGCATTCGAAATAAGTAAAATGTAAATAACAGCACATCACCTTCTTTAAACTCCATTCAAGTTTCTTGTTAGCTTCCTTGAATCAGTTGTACAACGAAAGGGAGGAAAGAAGCACCATTCATCATGACTGTAGTCGGGGCCATTGAAACATGGCCAAGTTCAACCTCCCTTTGAGTTATCATGGATCATCTGAAGGTGCTCGAGAATGCAAAGACAGACGGGCTAATTAAACTCACAAGACGCAGAATGACGGATTGATTACTTTCTATGAGTCTGATGAAGATGTCGACATAGTCGAAGATCCAGGGAATGACCCTTTTGTGGTTGTGGTCACCACAACGATTGGGGAAATTTCAAAGTGGAAAGGATATTGGTTGATTCTCCTAAACTTCTTGACATATGATCTCGTCTCAGAAGTCGGTCTTAGGAATGAAGTTTAATAAGAATTAAAGTTATTTTGAGACTCTACTTGATGACCAGAATGCTATGTCCTGGAGTTGCCCATCCCAATTCCCAATGTCAGAGGCACAAAATCTTACATATGCCTCTAAATCCTAGTGGCATTCCACCCTTTGTTTGGGTCTAATGCTCTTTGGCAGGGATTCCTTAAACCTCTTAAACCAACAAATGCTATTTTTCCCTATGTTCGGGGAGGGACTTAACACATTCCAACTCATGAGAAATTATCAAACAGGAAGACACAATAAACACATCCAAAAGTCGTAGGAACCACAAAATTGTTATTTCTAACCAGACAGTTATCAATTCACATTTAATTTCAGCACAAAGCATTATAGTATTGCAAGTATACCAACTAAATTTACGAAACTACATGATTAAATATAAATGAAGATGCACATGCATCCAACCTTATATACTGTTAACATATCAATGTGACACCCTGAAGTATAAGTTGGAAATGACATTTGAATAATAATATTGTTGGCAGTAGCGCTCGCTACAAATTTATCACGTATTTCGAGAATCACTTATCTGATTTGAGTTCTTCACACTAAGCGGGTGTTATACACGTAAAAATAAGCTTTGGTAAATAGAAATATTGATTAGATACACAAAAATAATCAGTGCATAGACAAAAAAATGATTGGGAAGAAAGGAGTATTTATTGTGGATTCCTTATAAAATCACAAATGTTCGAAAAGGGCACAACGAGATGACACATTAATATTTCTTAATCAAATTTATTACTATGTATATAGAAATAAGCTTAGGTGCATAAAAATACTCAGTAGATGCACCAAAATAACCACTATATACACTAAATAACAGATTAATTTTTTCTATGAATAAAGATAGAAAGTTGTGCGTTTCTAGTCAGATATACAGCCTAAGAGTTGATAATATTAAGGAAAAACTAAACAACCTTGCAATGAATCTAGGTCAAAATCATATTAAGGCAGAATTAGTACTAATAACAACAAACAACAATTAACTACAAACAACAATGGAGTATTGTCTAATTTTCATATTTTACTGTCTATGAACCGTAATCTACTGCATATCAAGCAATATAATTTGACATTAGATCAAATTAGGTTTAAAACAAAATCAATCATAGTAATTTGGCATAAACTCATAGTTTAATTAAAATAATACGAAAATGATATCATCTAGGTTACAAAATTGAAGAGATTTGATCATGAAATTTACCTTTTATTAATGATGGTGAAGGAGGAAAATTATGGTTGTTGGCTATGTTGAAGCCAAAGATGCGCAGAGAGAGAGAGAGAGAGAGAGAGAGAGAGAGAGAGAGAGAGAGAGAGAGAGAGAGATGTGGTGCATTTGTGATTTTTGTAAACACAGGAATGATTAGTCGTTGAATCGTGACTAATCTAGTGGTAATATAAGAAGTTCTCATGGTTCTCATTATACTAGTGGTTCTCACCGGATCCCGACCCTATATATATATATATATATATATATATATATATATATATATATATATATAGAGAATTTGGATCACATGAGTCCTACCTAATTATTTGAGTCCATGAGTCCATCTACAATATCACACATGAGTCATAACAATACTGATTTATATCAAGCTATTAGTAAGGTTATTTTCGTCATTTCCTAAACTTATTATATAAACCCTATTATCAGCTCAATTCTCACCATTTGAATTCATTCACTTTCTCTCTCTTCTCTCTCTCTTCCGCGTTCACGCTGTTCATTCTTACGCCGTCATTTTTCGCGCGTTGTCGTCTTTCTTCGCTCTCGTTGTCATCTTCACCTGTGTTCATCATCATCCGTCATCGTTTTCCAGCGATTTTCTTCATCATTCGTCTCAGTGGCTCATCCTCATTGACTTTTTCATCATCCGTCATCTTCATCTCTTTTTTCCTCAGTTTTAACATATTCAATGTCAGGTATTTCATCGTTTTTGCTTCTTTTTTTTCATGTTTTAATTTTTCATTCTGTTTTCCTGTTTATTGCATGATGTTTTATTATTATTGTATCTTCGACTGAATTCGTTGTGTAATTACTGGTTTTTTGTTATAATTGATGTTATAATTCATCAACATCAATCACGGATTCATCAATTCGTGCTATTTTATGCATTAAAATCATGTACTGATTACCTACTTTCTTCAACATGTAGTTTTTGCTATTTGATGTGTTAAAATTTATTCTATGTTTTCTTCAACTTCTACTTCTGTGCTAATTGACGTATAAAAATGATGTACTAATTGTCTGTTTTCTTTATCATTAAGTTTATTTTGGATTCACTGCTTGTGTTTACTTCAAGTTTTGATCGTTATTTAACAGTTTCCTTAATATCACTTTTTATCAGTAGAGTATCATAATTAATTCTGAATAGTATCACATTTTATAGTTTCTGTTTGCCTGATTACTGCTCATTAGAATCAGTTTCCTTTTTACATTATCACATTGAGTCCTTTACAGTATCATAGGCTGCAGTACATGACTGGTAATTACTTTCTGTACATTAGTATCACATGTTATGCTTCAGAATATCACATTGAGTCCTTTACAGTATCATAGGCTACAGTACATGACTGGTAATTACTTTCTGTACATTAGTATCACATGTTAAGCTTAAGAATATCACATTGAGTCCTTTACAGTATCATATGCTGAAGTACATGCCTGGTAATTACTTTCTATGCATTAGTATCACATGTTATGCTTCAGAATATCACATGTATTCCTTCACAGTATCGTAGGCTGCAATACGGTTGCGTATTTATTTTATATTCATCAGTATCACATTTTATGTTACACAATATCACATGCATCCCTTCACAATATCATAGTTTTATAATAATCTAGTTATATTTGTTATAATTTGTTTATTCAAATTCTCTTGTTGTAGAAAATACTTTCGTTGTCCCTGTGGTACCTGTTCCTACTCCACAATGCATAGACGTTGATGAGGTGCATGCTGGGAATCGTCTTTCTTTGATGGTGACCCCTGGAGGTTCTGAGGGAGTGGGTCGAAATATTGCAACTGAATTTACACCTACAATAGGACAAACTTTTGCTACGTTAGACGAGGGTATACAGTTTTATGAGACTTATGCAATAGCATGTGGTTTTGAACCAAGGAAATCTTCAACGAAAAGGTTTCGTAGTAGTGGAGATATTAGGACAAAATTGATTATGTGTCACCGGGAAGGATTTAGGGATTCTAAGCCGACAATATTACCCATTACTGGTGAGGAGGAGGAGCCAATGGTCAAGGCCTATAATCCGAAGAAGACTAAGGTTACTAGGATTGGTTGTAAAGCTAGGATTTTTTTTAAATTTGTTATTAAAGAAATTGACCAAGTTCAAGTGCCACTCTTTGTTGTTGATCAGTTTCATGCTGCCCATAACCACCGTCTTTCTCCACTCAAGTATAGAGAATTTCATAAAAAATGTAGAAACCTTGCTTTTCAACATAAACAAACCATCGTTGATAATTGCAAGGTCAATATTGGCCCAACCTCTACTTTCAGGTCCGTCAAGGAATATGTTGACGGCTATGAAAATATTGGAGCTTTTTTGACTGACTTTAAGAATTTTGGAAGGGAAATCAAGTGTTTTATAGGTCTTAAGGATGCTCAAATATTTGTAGACCAGTTGGAAACCCTTCATGAAACGCAGGAAGGTTTTTATTATGCCTATGATATTGATCAGAATAAGTGTTTGTTTCGTGTATTTTGGGCTGATGTAGCAGCACGTCATAATTACGCTCTATACGGTGAGGCGGTGACTTTTGACCCAACCTATTCAACTAATAAGTACGACATGATCTTTGGTCCCTTTACTGGTGTTGATCATCACAAGAATTCCGTCACTTTTGGCGCTTCGCTTATGTCTAGGGAGAATGACCAAAATTTTAAATGGATTTTCACAAAATTCTTAGATTGTATGGGTGGGAAGGAACCCCATTGCTTTTTTACCGATCAATGTCCTGCTATGAAAATTGCAGTCCCTGCTACTTTTACGACTACTGCCCACCGCTATTGCATGTGGCATATTATGAAGAAATTACCTGAAAAGTTAGGCACGACAGTGACCAAAGAGACTGACTTCGTCACTCGTCTGAATTCTGTTGTTTGGGATTCAGACTTAGAGCCTTCTGACTTTGAAGAGAGGTGGTGTTTGTTGATCAGTGAGTTTCAATTGGAAGATAATTCATGGTTGCAATATCTGTTTTTCAAGCGGCAACGTTGGATTCCGGCGTATTATCGTGATATTCCTCTTGGTTGTCTTTTAAGAACAACGCAACGCTCTGAGAGCGAAAACAGCTTCTTTAAGCGGTTTGAGAATCCTCATGGCACACTTGTTGAGTTTTGGATGCGCTTTCAAAGTGTTATGGATCAGCAACGTTACACCCAAAAATCTCTTGACAGAGATAGTGATCACTCCCTACCTCAAACCAAAACCCTTCTTAGCCTTGAGGTTCATGCATCGACTGTTTATACGCACGCTCTCTTTTATGAATTCCAACAGCAGTGCGTTGATTCTCTAAACTCATGTAGTGCTGGTGATTCTTCAAGGGAGGGCAGTACAAGGTTCCTAGAAGTTGAAAATTCTATCTTCAATAAGACTAACACTGTCGCATTTAATCCTTCAACGTTTGATGCAACATGTTCATGCAAGTTGTTTGAGAGGAAGGGATACATTTGTAAACACATCATCTGGATTTTATCAGGTAAAGGGATCAAAAAGATACATGATAAGTATTTTCTTAGTAGGTGGACAAAGAACACTAAAAAAATGCCCTTGTATGATGTTCACGGTCAATTGTTGGATGATTTTAATTCGTCGAATGTCACTAAGCTTCAGATTTCGACTGTCTGGTCTGAATTCTACTCAACATTAACACTGCTCAAATCTCTGCCTGAAAATCACATAAATGAATTGACTTCATTACTGAAGACATTTTGACAACATTTCAAGTCTGGTGCTGAAAAATTGACTAAACAACAAGAGTTGGAGATGCTCCTTGGGGTTAAGTCTTCATCTGAGGTCCGTATACTACCTCCTGTTCAATCAAAAAACAAGGGTAATGGCAAGAGGTTGATGTCCAAGAAAGATCAGTCCATTGCAAAGGCACAAAAGCCGAAAAGATTTTGCAATAATTGTGAACAAATGGCACATCATGATAAGCGGAATTGCCCTAATGCAGCTGTTGATACATCACAACACTCGTTTGATCATGAATCTGATGTAAGTAATTTGTCTTACAACTTTTATTATTTCACTTTTACGTGTGCTATACCACAGTTGCTGAAGTGTGACCCTGATAAACAATATCACAGTCCATGCAAAAAAATATCACATTCCATGGTAAATAATATCAGTACCTTGTTAACCACTATCAGAATATATACTTGATTGTAGACAATATCATCCCAATATTAAAAAAATATCACTTATTTAAAAGGTGTCTACTTTGAAACAATATCACAATCATTTAAAAACAATATCACTTGTCACTGGCAACATTTATCAATTTTAAATCCCTATCTATTTTCAGAATCAACCAAACAATATCAACACGTGTATTCAATAATATCACATTATGTACCCCAATAATATCAAACAAAAAAGGATTTTTATATCCCTAGCCACTGTTGTTGTTCCTGAGGATTAATATCACAACAACTAAAACATAATATCATACAACCCTTGAAACAATATCACAGTTTTCCGTTTGATCAAAAAGAAATTATATTTTGTCAAACTTATTACTGACGTTATGTCACTGTTTTTGTCTGTTTGTTTTGCAGATTTCTTCACTTGTTGATAGTGATTAAGGGCTTCTGGATGCTGAGGAAGTTTATTTTACATCATCAACTTTTCACAATCGAGTTTTTATTACTTATACTATTCAATTTCTTTCTTGCATGTCATTCCAAATGGCATGATTTTTGTATTCTCTCCATTTTTTTTCCTTGTATGTCATTCCAAATGGCATCAATTTTGTATTCTCTCCATTTGGGTATAAATATTATAAAAACCGCATAATTACTAATGTTGTTTTGTTGCCATTATTAAATACTATCCCACCTCATTTGAAGGTTTATCACACTTGATTCAAAAAAAATATCATCATAATAGTTAAACAATATCACAACATTACACTTGCTTGTATACGTATTTTATTATATTGTATTATATTGTAAAATACTACTAAGGAATATCACATTTCAAGTGAAACAATATCACCAGTATTCATAAATATTACCACTACAATTGGATGTTTTTAGGAAACAATATTACAAAAATATGATTAAAATATCACAGTACATACTAGACAACATCAACCAGTGAGTGAATTAATATCACAATTTTGTCTGCTAAATAATATCACAACTTATCCAACTAAAAAGGAATTTTCAATCCCTACCCCCTGATTTATTTTAGAGAATAAATACAACAATATCAACATGTTTACGGAACAATATCACACTGGGTACCAAAACAATATCAAAGAAAAAAGATTCAAACAACCTAGTCTGCTGTTATTATTTCTGAGAACTAATATCACAACAACTTAAGCAAAGTATCAAACAACTCCTGAAACAATATCACAGTTTACTAAGAGTTGATAAAAAAAAAAAGTTATATTCCTACCAGTGTCCCTAAAACAATATCACACAACTCCTGAAACAATATCACATGTCTGTCCTACCAGCATTACAATATGTGACAATATCAACCATTGTACTTAATAATATCACAATGTGTACAAAAAAAGTTATCCAACTTAAAAGGGAATTTTAAATCCCTATCCGTTGATTTATTTTAGAGAATAAATACAATAATATCATCATGTTTACGGAACAATATCACACTGGGTACCAAAACAATATCAAAGAAAAAAGATTTTAACAACCTTGTCTGCTGTTATTATTACTGAGAACTAATATCACAACAGCTTAAGCAAAGTATCACCCAACTCCTGAAACAATATCACAGTTACTAAGAGTTGATAAAAAAAAGTTATATTTCCTACCATTGTACCTAAAACAATATCACACAACTCCTGAAACAATATCACATATCTGTCCTACCAGCATTACATTCCTAGTCCTACTTTTGTCCTCTTCCTCTACCTCTCCCTCTACCTCTATTATTAAGATTTGCAGTCGTATTCAGTCGTTTGTACTGGATTGTGGGTGTTTCTGCATCATGTTCACCATCTTGTTCGGATTCAGGTAGTCTGTCAAAACAGAAATGGCATGTTATGGTTCTATGTGAAATTTATACCTTTGTGTCTGTTGCAAATAAAAGCAGAAACGTAATGCTATGATTCTATATCAGAAATGTAAAAGTCGGGTTTTTGGTTTTTACCTTCTGATTGGAGATTTGCGAAGAATGAGTATTTCTGTGTTAATTGTTGGCATTCTAGTAGCATCCTCCTTGGCTTTTGTTTGAACATTGGGCTTCTCTTTTGGCGGACATTCTGCCTTTGTTATTTCCTGTTCCACAGTATTGTCCTTATCAACAACATTATCCTTGGCTTTTATCTTATTGCCCTTGTCTTTTGCATCTTCATTATTCTTCCTCTTTTCCTTCAATCTATTTAAAAGCTCTCCCTTTCCCGCTGTAAATTCTTCAACTTTTCCAATCAGCGCTGTCCTCATGTCATTTATGTCAGCTAAAAGTAAAGCCGTTGCTATTTCTACCCAGTAGTAGCGCCGATGCACTTTTGACTGCAACTCAGCTTCAAACAACTGCCCCTCATACCGAATCATGTGCATCATTAAGAAGTTTCCCGATTCAGTATTGTTTGCTTCCTTCTTTTGCCAATTGAAACTCGTGTTGACAACATCAAAATCTATTATTTCATGCACTCTATCAACATTTTTCCCTGCTAGGAAATCACTCATGTGATAGGCCTACAATAATTAGTCACACTATTAGTCATTATTTTCTCAAACAATCATATGCATTTATTGCATACACTCAATCTATCCTAGCCAAAATATCAGACAATCATATGACATGTCACTATCAAGAATATCATTAAATCATATCACCGAATCTGTAGCCTTGTATATTTCAGTCTGCTCCCAGTTGTCGTACTCTGTATTGTCTAACACTTCAATCGTCTCGGTTTTGAAATTTACACAAACACAGAAATAGTGTTCTTGCAACACCATCGGAATAAAAACTAAATCTGCTTCCATGTTACATGGAACTGTGTTACTTCTTATGAATTTATCCCATTCTTCGAATATCTTTTCCCTGTTCGCTTCTTTGCCTTCTGTAACTTCTACTATTGATTCCTGTAGTGTATATATATATGTATATATATAAGTTAACAAATCCTTTACATTTAAGAGTTACTACATTTTAATCAAAACGTGAATATGTGTAAACAATATCACTTTTATGTGTGCTATATCACGTTCTGAAATGTGACCCCGATAAACAATATCAGAGTCCATGCCAAAAAATATCACAGTCCATAGTAAATAATATCAGTACCCTTGTGAACCAATATCAGAACATTATACTTGATTGTAGACAATATCATCCCAGCACTAAAAAATATCACTTATTTTAAAGGTGTCTACTTTGAAACAATATCACAATCATTTAAAAACAATATCACTTGTCAGTGGCAACATTTATAAATTTTAAATCCCTATAATTTCAGAATCAATTAAAGAATATCAATTTGTGTATGCAATAATATCACACTATGTACCCCAACAACATCACATTTTAAATAAGTGTAATTTTTTAATCAAAGCGTGAATATGTATAAATCAAAACAGAATGTCAGCTTACCATGTGTCGAATTCCAAAAAACAATAAACTTGTTTCACAGGGTTCTATGTGCTCAATGTGATTCAGAATTAGTGACCAACATTCAATCACATTGTTGTTGACATGTACACTTGGAAGCAACGACAATATATCCTGTCTTGCAAGGTATTGATCATCACTGAACTTGGCAACAACCAAACTGCTCAAAACATTAACACCAATGTTCAAAAATTGTCACATTAACAGTGATAGTGATAACCAATATCAAAATTAAACAATATCACATATTTAAAAGGTGATCCTGATAAACAATATCACAGTCCATGCTAAAAAATATCACAGTCCATGCTAAATAATATTAGTACCTTTCTGAACCACTTTCAGAACATCATACTTGATCGTAGACAATATCATCCCAATACTAAAAAATATCACTTATTTAAAAGTTGTCTAATTTGAAACAATATCATAATCATTTAAAAAAAATATCACATATCACTGGGAACATTTATAAATTTAAAAGCCCTACTTATTTTTCAGAATCAATTTAACAATATCAACCTGTGTATGTAACAATATCACACTATGTACCACAACAATATCAAAATTAAGTGAACAACAATCAGAACAATATCTTTCTTTGTATGACACTTGATTATATACAATATCATGCTTTTATACCAGTTTCTACTCTAAAACAATATCAAACCCATTAACGTACAATATCACATGACACTAGCAACAATATCACCTTTTGTAATTCTTTTGTCAAACTTAGATATCATTGCAAATATTATCAGACCATTAATAAAAAAAGTTGCACAAAGATATATGTTTTAAGGAACCATACTCTAATGGGAGAATGTGGTCGTCAATAGGCGATGAGTCAATCACTTCATTCCTCGTAGTCAACATGTTTGCACACAGCGACTTGTTTGCCTTCATAAATCTTGAGACGAACTCCAATTTAGGATCTGCCACACCACAGTTCAACGTGCATCCAAGGCCATCTGATTTCCCCCTTTTACCGCCGCTAACGACACAACGGCGAACCATCTTCTACAAAAGAGCTAGAAACATTTTATATTACAGTATTTAATATATATTTTGTATTTATAATAATAATAAAAAATTAGGACTGTACAATGTAGAAGTCAGTGTTTTAAAATATAACCTTTTATTTTTGATAGCGGCGTCTGAACTTTGTTTTTCCCACCTTTTTCTCTCTTGCTTTGTTTTTTTCCTCTTTGTCTTTTTGCCAGCAATTTAGGCAACAATATACCTTTTGTGGCATTAAGGGTTGTAACTCTCTTCCAGACTTTACTCCTATCTTTATTCAAATCACTCAATACGAACGTTGCTGCAATCTCTCCCCTGTATAACTGCCTCATCTTTGCATCGCTTAGTTCACAATCAAAAGGCTCACCAACAAAGAACATCATGTGAAACATCATGAATATGCCACAGTCCAGGTTCAACTCTTTCGATTGCCAATGAAATTTCACATTATTCATTTCGTAGTCCTTCACCTTTAGCCCACTTTCAGTACCTTTCGTGATGAGGTATTCACCATAAAGAGTCCCCTGTATATGATTAATGTAAACAACTTTTCAATTTCAAGCTTATCGAACAAAACCATTATCCCATTAGTTCTTTGTTTTCAATATTTGTACTTATAGCCATATGAGCCATGTGTACGTGCTCCTCGTCTTGGAATTCATCATACTCTCTGTTGTCCAAATAGAACATTTTCTGCCTCTTCAAGTCAACACAGATACAGACGTAGTGCTCTTCATAGACCAAAGGTATGAACACCTTTAGATGAAATAATAATATTAGGAAACAATATTATAAAAATATGAATAAAAATATCATAGTGCATACTAGACAATATCATTCTTAATAATATTTTTTGTCCCTCTGAAGTTTTTTTGGTATGTTGTAAAATAATATCAACCAGTGTACTCAATAATATCAGAGTCTATACCAAAACAATATCAAAGTTAAAAGACTTTTAAATCCATATACCACTGTTGTTATTTTTTAGAAGCTATAAAACAATGTCAACCATTGTACATAATAATATCACACTGTTAAATATTAGAAAAAAAAAGTGATTCATTTTCATTTTTGGGAGACAATATCACAATTAAGAAGTAACAATATCACACAATATTATGCACAATATCACAGTTGAATTTAAGAATTGTTTTTAAGAACAATATCAACAGTAACTGCTAACAATATCATACATTATACATAACAATATCACTGATAAAAGTAGAAATGTCTTACCATGTCTGAATTCAAATTCAGTGGCTCCTTAAAAAGAGCTGACCACGTGTCCCATGTGTCATATACTGTTTGCTTAAGTTTTGCCAATTCATCAATATTATCTTCATCGAATTTTAAGATTTTTTCTATATCACCCTGTTGTTCATAAGGGCATCTTATTAGTCTCCATAAAACACATTCTACAATACCTAATTTAAAAGATGATAAATGTGTGTGTTTCCATACCGAGTGGGCAATGCCATAGAAAATTCTTGTCAATTTGTCGTTTCCCTTTTGAGCAATTTGGAACTCATTGAGCAATATTGCCCATGCTTCAAGTACCACTGCTTCTATCTTCGTGTTAGGCAACAAAGACTCAATATCTTCCTTTTGTATACAATGGTAAGTTCCAAAGTTGTAGACAATTTCTCTATTCCATGTTGCAAAAATATTAGCATATTAGTTATTTTTTTAAAGTACTAATATGGTGCAAATTAAGTCATGTCTTACATTTAAAAAATTGTTTAAAGAGTGACTTACAACTTGCTGAATGTATGGTCTGTAAGGAAGCAATAATCCATGACGTCCTTTCGATTCTTCAAGACAGGTTCAAATAAATTGCTGCTCCTGAACATTGATTCTGATACAAGGATATCATCTTTGATTGGCAAACCACATTGAAAAGTACACCCCAAATTGTGAGGTACCATATCGGCTGAAGTAGGTACTCTGTCTGAGTGCAACAAATATTCACTGATATTTCCCTTCCCTGCTGTATCTAAACCAGCATTTGTTACAATTTCTTTTAATTTAGTCACCACATTACTATCGTCATTCATTTTATCAACCACAAGTTCTGTTTCAACAGGCTCCTTATCAACCACAACATATTTTTCAACTCCCTTCCCTGAATTGAACTGATTAACAGCCTCGTCCAATTGAGTCGCCACTTCAGGAACCTCATTGGCCTTCTCTTTCTCGGCCGCTTTTTCAACACAATGCTGATATGTTGTATCATGATTAACGTCTTCATTTGTTTTGTCTTCAACAGGCTGTGTTACTCCAAAATCAACATTTGTAAGAACCTCCTCCAATTGAGTCAACATATTTGTAACCTGATTGTCCTTCTCCTTCTCTGCTTTTTCCCCTGTAGCAATATCAACCTCCTTATTGATAACCTCATCTTCAACATCCTCGTTATTTTTTCCAGCCTCTCTATCAATGTCCTCCTGATTTGTTGAACCATTATTACCCACCTCATTGTGTCCCTCTTGGACAGTCTTCATTACTCCCAAACCTTCATTTGTCTCCAAATTAATGTTTTCATTCAACTGAGTCAACACATTTGTCTCTTCATTAATGGTTTCATTATCTGTTTCCGTGCTGCCTCTAGGAGTTGTAACACGATTCATATCCTCACTAGCCCTTCCTCCTCCTAAAACAATATTGTCTACTATGTCATTCAAATTTGAATACATATCATAATCCTCATCATCTTTTTTTTCATCATTAGCACTATTCAAGTTTGTAATATCAATAATTTCTTCACCTTCTTCCTCGTGATCACTGCTGATTTGAAGATCTTGATCTGTACATCCTCCATATTTTTTGTTCAATTCCGCGTATTGAATTTTTAACATGTCAGTCAATACATCAAACGAGGGAAGCCCTTTTCTTGATTTCGCCCTTTCATAAGACCTTGCTATCAACCCATCCATAAAGGCATGATATCCAATATCTTTCATGAAAGGCAAAGTTTGTGTATTGGGAGTATCTTGTTCTTGCTTCTCTGATGTATCACAATTATCAGTGTTTTCTTCAGCAGCTTCTTTTTCAGTTTCAACATCTTTAGTACAGTCTTTTGTGGCAGCAGGTTGGGTAGAGATAGTTCTTTCATCTTTTGAATTGTTGGGTTTTGTCTTGATGAACTTCTTCATGTTATGTACAAATCTTGAAAAGAACAACTCGTTGTCCCTCTTTATACGCAGATAAGTTTCATGAGCACTCTGCCAAATGACATAATAAAAATATTAAACAAGAGTATTAAATATTTATTCACAAAAATATCATAATTTATTGAAAAAATATCACCATTATTCTTTAATAATATCACAACATTACACTTGATTGTAGACGTTACCTATTTGTGTGATATTGTTTTACAATATCACACTTCATGTGACACAATATCACTCTATTTGTCTTACTGTGAATCAATATCAGAAGCATTACAATTGGTTGCTATTATGAAACAATATCACAAATAGCCACCATAAATATCACAGTTCGTAATGAACAATATCACAGTTTGATAAAATATCATTATCATTAACAAAATTTATTCTCCCGGGCAGTTTTTAAATAATGGTAAAACAATATCAACTTGGGTAAACAAAAGTATCACAATGTGTACAAAACAATATCAAAGTAAGAAGAAAAGGAATAGATGTAACTGTAAGGACAACAAAAAGGCATTAGTACTTACATCCATTGCTCTTGCTTTGATTTCTTTATCAGTTTCAACTCCTTTAGGCAGCTTAATCATGCTGTAGCCCTCTTTTGCTTCAGGTTCAGCTTCATCATCATCTTTCTCAGAGTTTGTGTAAGTCTCATCTCCGGTTCTTCTGAAAAATTTATCATCTCTTGTTAGCCACTGAAATTTTATCTCTTTCAAAGATTCAAAGAAACATACTGTAACAGCTTGAGTACTTAATGATAAATATACATAGGAATGTTGTATTTTCTCCTGACCTTGATGTGATAAACAGATTGGGTACTCAATTTTCGAAATTGGTGCATTCCCCAATATTGCTGTTTTCTTCTCATCTTCAACTCTTGATGTCAGAGTCAGATCATCCCAATGTTGGATTAGCGGTAGAGTGTATTTCATAGCCTTGCCCTTAAAATTGAACCTATGGAAGTAGGCTAGCATAATCACTAGTAGGCAACCGATGATATTCGACTTCTTTTTTTCTTTCCATCCCTTAATACTAGCAGTCATCTCTTCAAAGACATAATCACACCAATCATAGTCTCTAATTTTAGTCACATCCGCAACAGACTTAACAAGTTTTAAATCTAGGGTTTTATTCGTATTGGGTGCTAGAAAAATGGACATGCTATACAGAACAAACATTCTCTTAAACTCATCACCAGCCTCAGTACACGTCATCAATCTATCATGCACATCCTTCACATTAAATGGAGCAGAAGTACCTTTCACACCAAACTTCAGCCTCCAATCATTTTTCATTTTGGTGTCAATCAGAGTAGTGGTATTCCCCCTTTTTGCGGTGGTTACTTTATCACCTGTCCTAGGTAGTAGAAACATGTCATGGACATCATGCTTTGACAGTAGAAAATCCAACTTTTTTGTTCTAAACATATTGCTAGAACAGTCATATGCTTTCAAGACCCGATTCAGGATTCCATGTGGTAGTTGAGTTACCTTTAACTTTAACAAACCTCCAAATCCAATATCCCTTACAGCCTTCTGTTGTTCTTCATTTAAGTTCTTAACCAACTCAACCAACTTTTTTGGCCTGCACTTAGTCTGAAATTCTGTTCCCTTCTTTTTATGTACCTTATGCTGCTCAACTTCTTGAATTGCGACTTCTTTGTTGGTGTTTTGTTCTACCAGCTCCATAGTATTGTTTTGTTTGTTATTCTTTGTTTTCCTATGTTTATACTTCTTTAATGTTGTTTCTTCAACATTATGAATTGCTGCTATTGGCCTCTTTTCGCCAATGGTTATGTTAGGTTCATCTGTAACTGCCAGTTCCATTTTCTTGCTAGTAACTATCTGCACTTAAAATTTTATTAGTATCACATTCTGTGCTTAATAGTATTAGATCTGTTGGAATATGTGTCCTCCGACAATAATGCGATCACAACTGTTGATCATGATGATCACATGTTTAAGTCTCATTTTAAAGAATACATTTGGGAAGTATTTTTACTGTCAACTGGTCCACACATATCGGTAATGATTGGCTGACTAGAGTTTGATATTACTGTCGTGCGACGGTGGTGATCAGTTGATCCCCTCGGTCATACCTAAAGGATATTACTCTTAATTGATCATTTAATTGATCGTATAACGTTACGAGTTAATTAAATTACTTGAAAATTGACGGATGATTTTGGAAGTAAAATTTACGTATCTCATTATAATCTGATTAAATAAGATACGGTCTAAGTGATCGAATTGTTTTATTACTTGGATGAAATTATTGTTTTAAGGAAACAATTGAAACTGAATGAATTATTATAAATACAAGATGTTGTGATTTATAATTGGTAAATTATTTTGGAACAAGTAATTGTGAATTACTAAGTCGATTTTGTATATGACGTATTTTTATTAATGCGTTGATTTTTAATATGTTAAAAATACATAACTATTTTACATGACATGTGACATGTGACAAATTGACAAATTGACAAAAATAAAATGGAATCCATTTTATCTCCTAATGGACCGAAATATTGGGTGTGATTAACAATATATATTGTGTTAATTAAGATAGTGGAAAATATGATTATTTTCTATAACTAGGCATGCAAACCTAGTGCCTCTTGTGAAGAGCACCAAGCTCATGCATTGGCCTTCCTCCCACCCCCTACCCGGTTTTCCCTTGAAAAGAGCCAAGGGTCTTTTGCTCAATGAGATTATTTCACTACATGCAAAAGATAATTCATTCATTATTCATTCATCAAAAATATTCTTAGAGAGATAAAAATATTCTCTTCCTCCTTCTTCCTCCTCTTAACCGAAAACTAGAGTGGACCAAAAATATTTTGGGTCATTTTATTTAAATTAATGTTATTCTAGTATTGATAATATTAATTTTATTAAGGGCATATCTTGGGTATCATTCCTTGGGAGGAATTCTACATTTGAGTCCTTTGTTCATCCATTTAAGGAGAGCTCAAGAACAAGATAGTAGGAGAACTCTTTTGTGCCCTTTGATCCGAAAATAACAATGTAATAATGAAGATTTCTTCTTTAACTATTTTATTGTTTGCATGCATAAGATCACGATTTAATTTTATGACTAAATTAACAAAAACATATATGAATATGTTAGTAAAGAGATCTAGATTTCTAACAAGTGGTATCAGAGCCTTGGTTGTTTGCTTGCAAATCGGTTAAAAGTTTTTCCGAGTTATACGATTAATATATAAAACTTGTTTAATTTGTGTTATTATGATATATCATGAAAATAATTATGCATGTTAAAGTTTATGGTCCTAAAGTGTTTTAGAATATTTTGGTTAATTTATGGATTTTTATTGTTCATATTATATAATTATGGCATTAAAAATATGATTTTATGAATAAAGTGTCATTTTCGGACTAAAATTAGCTAAACTTCGAATTTTCCAGTAATTTTTGGATATGTTATCACATATATTATTTCGAGATGACCTGTAAATTTGCATAATTTTTGGACTTCTTATGCTTGAAATATGGATTTTTCATGTTTAAAATCGGATTTAGATGAAAAATAGGTTAATATGAGATAAATTTCGAATCTGGTCATAGAAATTTAGTATGTTGTCACATGAAATTTTATAAGATGTGTGTAAGATAATAGGCTATATTGAATTCTTTATGCATGATTTATGATTTTTTGAAGAAAAATAGCATAAATAGTGACTTAATTAGTGAAATATTAATAAAACATACTCCATGACTAAGGAAAAACGTCACATGTTGCATTTTATTATCTTTTTAAGATCTAAAATTGAAAAGTTGATGAATATAATTTTTCTCATGTTTTTATGATTTTTATTGATAAATCCGTTAAACCGCAACATAGTTTTTCCGATAATTTTACGAAATTTTAACCTAAGTCTTTGAACATTATGAGTGTCATGGTATTTTTCCAGAATGTTCACAAGTTTTAAATTTCAAATTTTGAATTTATTTGAAATTTTGTGATTTATTTGAAGTTTATAGCTTATTATTATAATTTTAGGTCCATTAATGAACAAATTTTAGAAATATGAGTTAATTATGGTCAAATAATTAGTGAAGACTAAATTTTGAGTCCTAAGAGGTTAGGGTAATTAACTTATGCATAAATATGAATTTATGTATTTTTGTGATTGTAAAACGTTGAATCACGCAAATCCGTAAAAATCGTGTAATATACGATATTGGCTACTTAAAGGCGATTTAGCATAAAATTGGGCATGTTCATACATATTATAATGCTGCATTTTCTTTATGATTGTCATAATTTTATTTTATGTAATTTTGAATTATGTAATTTTACTTAGTATGGCCTTAGTTTTTTAATTGGTATTACTCGAAATGTATGGGAATATCGATTCGGTTGTAATTTATTGTGATCTCGTATCACCGTTTTGTAATTTAATAGATTTATTTTATTTTAATTACAATTGTATAATAGGAAATTATGTAATTCGTTATGTAATTTATTTATTTATTCCGGAGCTCCTTGAAGACGGTGTCACAAAAGATGGCGATTCATAAAGATGGTGTTACCTCGAGATGCGTGCCTCAACCGAAGTTCAAGGGACCAATGGAGTTGGTTTCCGAATATGTAATAGTTAAATAGTTTTTCTATTTTAGGAAGGCCATACTAGGATTTATTTTATGCTTTGCATTTTATTTAGATGTCGCATGCATCGCTAAATCGCCATAACTAAAATATGCATTATCTTTTAATCGAGTATATCGACCGTGTCAATTACAATTATCGTAGTTCACCGCTTTAGTTCACTTAAAACGTGATAGATAATAAATTGACATGACCTCTCGCTAAAACAATCAATTGAGACATAGCCTTACCAAATAGTAGAAACCATGAAAACCTATTTCGCGAGGGAGTGCACTCGGCTACCCCGGGGTACAAACCTTGTTACGTAGGGGAAGTGGGTGATAAATGTCTATCCACCGAATTCATGTTGATGAGGGTTTCATCGGCTACCCCGTGCTCAAGTTAATGTGGGTTTGGATCATGGACACATTTATTCGAAATTTGGATTGAACTCAACAATAGTTTTTGATAAGGGTTTCATCGGCTACCCCGTGCCCTTGTCGGATGTGTTTTGGGCTATAGATAAATATTAGAGTAAATTTATCGACCGAGAGTTCTAAAAGTAGAATCGATTAAAAGTTAGTCCACCGAGTTATATTGATAAGGGTTTCATCGGCTACCCCGTGCCCAAGTTAATATGAATTTGGATCTCGGAATCATTTATAATAGTTGGGTAGAGGTCACTATATAAATGCTCATATCTTGTTAATTTATTTACAAGTATGATTTAAAAGACAAATGTTAATATTTCCTTTCCTTCATACTTGTAGTTCATTACAATGAATCCATCAAACGCTACCGCACCGATAACTATTGAGTCATACCACAATGTTTTTGACGACGTTTGCTCCAACAATGATTTCGACACTACTAGAGAACTTCATTTTGGGATAGGTTCGGATGGAAACCTTAACTTCATCACTTCTACTAGACCACCCACTACCACTAGATCCCGTGTGAGCCCGTCTCAGGAAGACCACCTCATACAATCTATAGGATCTTTGTCTCTGGAAGATAAAGATGCCAAAACTAGTGGGAGCTCAAGCAATCAAGTTCTTGCTTCGAAGGGCAAAAGGTTCAAGAAGAAGGGAAAGAAAGTCAAAAACTTCAAGCAAGTTAATGATGAGTGCCATTATTGCTATGGCATGGGACATTGGCTTAGGAATTGTCCCGTATATTTGCGAAATATAAGGGAAGGAATCATCACTCCAAAAGGTAAAATTCTTAAGGAAATTTATGTTATTGATATAAATTATACTTCCACTACGACATGGGTACTGGATACCGGTTGTGGTTCTCACCTTTGTAATCATTTACAGGGTTTAAGAGACGTGAAGAGGCTTAGCAAGGGAGATGTGGATCTACGCCTTGGAAATGGAGCTCGAGTAGCGGCCGAATCCAAAGGAACTTATGTTTTAGCTTTGCCTAACGGATTTGAGTTGTATTTACATAATTGTTTTTATGTGCCTACACTCTCTAAAAACATTATTTCAATCGCCATGCTAGACATGGACGGTTTTTGTTTTGTCATTAAGAACAATCGTTGTACTATTTCAAGGAATGATTTGGTTATAGGCCAAGCCTCTTCCATCAATGGCATTTACATTTTAGAAACCTCAAATCCGACTAATGATATCTATAACAGTCAATCAAAGAAACTCAAAACAAGTGACCCAAGTGAAGCGTTCATTTGGCATTGTCGATTAGGTCACATAAACGAGAATCGCATCAAAAGATTAATTTCGACTAATGTGATTACACCATTTGATTTTCAATAATATGATACGTGCGAATATTGCCTTCTTGGCAAAATGACTCGTAATCCTTTTAGTGGTAAAGGGACACGAGCTAGTGAACTATTGGGACTCATACACACCGATGTGTGTGGACCAATGAGTATCACCGCTCGTGGAAATTATGACTACTTCATAACCTTCACCGATGATTTAAGTAGATATGGGTATATCTATCTAATGAAGCATAAGAGTGAAGCGTTTGAGAAATTCAAGGAATTTCAAAACGAAGTAGAGAACCAATTGAACAAAAGGATTAAGGCACTACGATCCGATCGTGGTGGAGAATATCTTAGTCTAGAATTCGATTCACACTTGAAAGGTTGTGGTATTATATCACAACTTTCTCCACCCGGAACGCCACAACTCAATGGTGTTGCCGAAAGGAGAAATCGAACCCTACTTGATATGGTTCGATCCATGATGAGTCAAACCGAGTTACCAAACTCGTTTTGAGGATTTTCAATCCAAACTGCAATTCTATCTTTGAATAATAGTCCCACTAAATCCACCGAAAAGACTCCATTTGAAATATGGAAAGGAAGAGTTCCTAATCTATCCTACATGAAAATCTGGGGATGTGATGCTTACGTTAAGGCAAAGTCCGACAATAAGCTTGCCCCAAGATCCGTAAAATGCATCTTTGTAGGTTACCCTTTGACCTCTCGAGGTTACTACTTCTACAAACCTCAAGAAAACAAAGTGTTTGTGTCTTCCGAGGCTGTCTTCTTAGAAAGCCAATTTATTTCTAAGAGACAGAGTGGGAGAAATTTTGAACTTGATGAAGTTCAAGAGCCACAAACCGAGGTAGAGACGCAAGAAGATGTTCCTTCGTCGTCTAACGCGGTTGTCCCTCCTCCACTTAGAAGAACGGGCCGAGTTATTCGCCATCCCGATCGATATGTGGGACTTATCGAAGAAGACACTACAACAAATTGTCACTTGCGCCACGAATTATGCCACGGGAATTTATAATTCGTGGCTAAATTCTGCTTAGCCACGGGAAAAATTCATTCATTATTTTGGAAAAAAATTTACGCCACGAGATAACTTTTCCCGTGGCAAAAAGTCACTTGCGCCACGAAATAGGCTACACCCGTGGCAAAAAGTCACTTGCGCCACGAAATAGGCTACACCCGTGTCAAATGATCATTTTAGCCACGAACTATGTCACACCCGTGACGAAATTTGAATTAGCCACGAATTGTTCCGTGGCAAAAAAAATTTTAGCCATGACCTAACAAACTCCTGTGGCGAGTAACTTTTCCGACTTAAATTAAGATATTTTCATATTAAGGCAAACTTAAAATTTAAAAGAAATTTAATCGAATATAAATAATATGAAAATGCATTTAAATATAAAATTTCCAAACACTTTGATTAATTTAATTAATATTTTTTTATTGTTTTATTTACTTTAATAAGAAATTTTAAAATTTTATAAACTTATATGCAAGCAAAGAAAATTTTATCGTCTAAATTTTTTGATTCTTTTAGAAATCACAATTACGTTTTGCAGGTTTTTCAAAACATTTCTAATTTAAGAAATTTGTTTTAATATATAATTTTGTTTACTAGAGTCGTGAATTTCTTTTAATTTTTTAATTAAAACATTATAATCTTGAATAACAAACTTAAATGGTCGTATCACATTTAAAGACAAAGCATATAAAATTAAATAAATAAGTTATTCATCATCTATCTTTGATAAATCTAAAATTAACATATTGTCAAATTGGTTCATTTAAAATTTGATTTACAACATTATTTGTAAGATATTTATATAAAAATTTAAATTTGATATAAAATTTAACTTGGTGAGAAAAAAAGTTTGGAAATTTTTTTTTAGGAGTGAAAAAAAACGACAATTAGATTTAAAAACTGATTAAATAAAATAAGTGCACTGTGAAATGAAAGAAAAAAAAATGATCTCCCACAAATCAGTTAAGAAAAAAACATATCGGAAAAATTATAAATATAAAAAATTCTAGGGTTCATCGATAAACATTACCAATATAAGGACCCTTTTTCATAATCAGTACCAACATAATCAATAATTAGTAATCAATACAAAAATATTAACTTTTTTCTACGAGCAGTACTAAGTTGCCTGAAAATCTAATCTCAACCTACTTGAAAAGGTCCAAAAAACCATCTTTCAAGTACAAATGTCCACTCACTCTCTTCCAAAATCCCTCTCTTAGATGAAAACACCTTTAAAGTAGGAAAAAAAAATTAGAGTAAGAAGGCGACTTGGTACCTATCGTAGAAAAAAGTTAATATTTTGGTAGTGATTACTAATTATTGATTATGTTGGTATTGATTATGAAAAAGATGACTAAAGTTGGTAGTTTTTATCAATTTACCCAAAATTCAATATGGAGAAATTTTTTCCATTGAAAATGAGCACATCACAAGGAAAATATAGAAATTATAATAATATAATGTCACATGTGCAAATAATGTGAAAATTTTGGGAAAAAAAAACGATAAATCATAACAAAGAGAAACCAGATTAAGAAAATAAGCGATTCGGTTGTACGACAGTGTTTTTCGTGTTTTTTGAGTAAAAAGTGACTACTTTTTGGTTAATAGTGACCAATTTGGGGGAAAAAAAGACCTTAAGTTATAAAAAGGGGTCATTGTTTTACCAAAAAATGGTTAATTTTTCATATCGTATGTACGACGGTCATACAATAGCATTTGCGTAAAAAAAATATACGAAAAAATGAGTACAAGAGAAATAAAAATAAGAATGTCGATAAATTAATGAAATAAAAAAATGTTAGAAAAACACGATTAAGTTTACTTTTTAGAGAAAATGGGAACTTAGGCAAAAAAAATGACGTCAAAAACATTAGTCGGGAGGGTAAAATCGAAAATTTGATTATTTTGGCCAAACTAATGTTTTCCCGCAAAAGTTCGTAAATCATGTAACATTTTTGTAATGAAATAGTACTAAAAGTAAATTTTGAAAGGGAAAAAATAAACGTAAAAAGATTCAAAGTACTAATTATATCAACAAAGTTAACTTTCCGTTTCAGTAGCACATCAAAAGAGCTCTGCAGTTAAGCGTGCTCAAGTGAGAGTAGTGTTGGGATGGGTGACCTCCTGGGAAGCCTCTTTGATGCGCGCGAATGCATGACCGGTGAAACCAAAGAAAGTTCAAATGAATCAAGTTAACTAGCGAAACCAATACCGAGATTGTCACTATTCCATATATGATAAAATATCGATCGTAAAACAAAATTATTTAACATTTTATTTATTTAATTTTCATATATATTTTTTGCCACGGGAATTATTTTTTGGCCACGGGAAATTTTTTGGCCACGGGAGTTATTAGCCACGGGAGAATCCGTGGCCAAAAATTTAATAATAGCCACGTTCTTATTTTTCCCGTGGCTATCTCTTTGCCACGGCCACTTGCGTCACGGAAGGTATTCCCGTGGCCAAATGATTTAGCCACGGAAATTTAACACTTGCGCCACGAATTTAGCCGTGGCCCAAGTGCTCATTTGTAGTAGTGGATGGAACACTCGAAGTGTTGCTTATAGAAAGTGACGAGCCCGCCACCTACAAGGCCGCAATCTCTATTCCAAATTCCTTCTTATGGCTTGAAGCCATGAAGTTCGAAATGGATTCTATGCATGAAAACCAAGTTTGGGACTTGGTAGATTTGCCTAAAGGGGCAAGACCTCTTCAATGCAAATGGATATTCAAAGTAAAAAATGGCATAGAAGGACATGATGATGTCAACAAAGCTAGGCTAGTGGCAAAAGGATTTACCCAAGTCCAAGGTCTCCATTATGATGAGACCTTCGCGCCCGTAGCCATGCTAAGATCCATACGGATTTTGTTAGCGATCGCCGCATTTCATGATTATGAAATATGGCAAATGGATGTCAAAACCGCTTTTCTAAATAGGAATTTAGAAGAGGAGGTGTACATGATACAACCCGAAGGTTTTGTTGATTCTAAAAATCCTAACAAAGTGTGCAAGCTTAAGAGATCCATTTATGGTCTTAAGCAAGCATCTAGAAGTTGGAATCATAGATTCAACCATGTAATAAAGGAAAATGGTTTCACTCGAAGTGTTGAGGAACCATGTTTATACATGAAATTTAGTGGGAGCAATGTTGTGTTCCTAATCTTATATGTCGATGACATACTACTCATTGGAAATGATATTCCAATGTTGTCTTCTGTTAAGAATTGGTTAGGTAACCACTTCCAAATGAAGGATTTAGGAGAAGCACAACGCATATTAGGTATCCGGATCCATAGAGATAGATCCAAGAGGATATTGGCACTAAGTCAGGAGTCTTATGTTGATAAGATTCTTCGACGGTTCAGCATGGATAAATCCAAAAGGGGTTTGGTACCTATGGTAACTGGGACGATATTGAGCAAGACTCAATCTCCCTCCGAACCCCATGATGTTGAACGCATGAAGATGATCCCTTATGCTTCCGCTGTTGGATCAATCATGTACGCCATGATATGCACACGTCCTGATGTCTCGTATGCCTTGAGCATGACGAGTAGATATCCAGGAAATTCAGGTGAGAGTCACTGGATTGCCGTCAAGAACATCCTTAAGTACTTAAGAAGGACTAAGGATTCTATCTTAGTGTTTGGAGGAGACACCGAACTCCGTGTTAATGGATACACGGACTCAAGTTTTCAAACGGATAGAGATGACATGAAATCACAAGCTGGTTTCGTTTTCATGCTCAATGGTGGTGCCGTAAGCTGGAGAAGCTTCAAGGAAGTTGTAACTGCGGATTCAACAACGGAGGCTGAGTACATTGCAGCATCAGAAGCTGCCAAGGAAGCTGTTTGGATCAGGCAATTCACGGAAGGTCTAAGAGTAGTACCTACCGCCAATGATCCCATCACTCTCTATTGTGATAATAGTGGGACGATCTTCCAAGCTAAGGAGCCAAAGTCTAGTAATAGATCTAGACATGTACTTAGAAAATATCATGTAATTAGAGATTTTATTGAAAGAAAGGAAATTGCGATTTGTAAGGTTGGGACGGATGACAACATAGCCGATCCGCTCACCAAACCTTTATCGCAAACCAAGCATGATGGACATGTTGCGTCCATGGGACTTAAACGTGTACCAAGTTTTTGTTAGATTTGGAAATGAAATAAAAGTGTTGTTTTTGTTCATGTTCACAATCACATTTGTCTTTTATCTTTAATTTATACATTGTTACATCCAAACGGGTTGTAATGACAATTGAACCCCGTTAAAGTGAACACGGATTAACATAGTATTTGCCCATAACCACTTGTATGAGGTGACGTCTCGAAGTGACTAGAGTGTGATACGATTGATGGCAAGTTCAAGTGCCATAGAGTCATGTGAGATGACTAGTCGATCACATAGGCAGACTGTTAGGAACATTTTGTCGGGCACTATGACCGCTTATAGAGTTCTGGCAAATTTATATAGCCTGGTCGTGGCGAGAGCTACTATCGTATTCAAATGAGTCGATTCTTTTGACTAAAGACTATTCGCCTAAGATGGCACAGTTTCAGATTAACTTTGATTTGTATTACTACGACCTTCGTAAATGGGGTCAAATGGGCATATTTTGGGTTATGATGGCTGTGGCTAGTCGAAGGGAATGAGTGCAATAGGAATTGTCCACCCCTAGTCAGGGTTATAACAATATCTCAAGGCCACTCGAGGAGTAATGAACTGGAAATGCGTGGCCACGCTCGGAATGTATCCATGGTGGATAAATCCGGTCAATCGTTGTTTCTCCAGATCGAGGAAACCACTCTCGATATGATCACTTGCAAGTACGACCTGAAAGACACCTTGCATTGAGTGGGAGATAGTAATAGGACAAGAGAATTGGTGACGCACACTTGTCGAGGACAAGTGGGAGATTGTTGGAATATGTGTCCTCCGACAATAATGCGATCACAACTGTTGATCATGATGATCACATGTTTAAGTCTCATTTTAAAGAATACATTTGGGAAGTATTTTTACTATCAAATGGTCCACACATATCGGTAATGATTGGCTGACTAGAGTTTGACATTACTGTCGTGCGACGGTGGTGATCAGTTGATCCCCTAGGTCATACCTAAAGGATATTACTCTTAATTGATCATTTAATTGATCGTATAACGTTACGAGTTAATTAAATTACTTGAAAATTGACGGACGATTTTGGAAGTAAAATTTACGTATCTCATTATAATCTGATTAAATAAGATACGGTCTAAGTGATCGAATTGTTTTATTACTTGGATGAAATTATTGTTTAAAGAAACAATTGAAACTGAATGAATTATTATAAATACAAGATGTTGTGATTTATAATTGGTAAATTATTTTGGTACAAGTAATTGTGAATTACTAAGTCGATTTTGTATATGACGTATTTTTATTAATGCGTTGATTTTTAATATGTTAAAAATACATAACAATTTTACATGACATGTGACATGTGACAAATTGACAAAAATAAAATGGAATTCATTTTATCTCCTAATGGACCGAAATATTGGGTGTGATTAACAATATATATTGTGTTAATTAAGATAGTGGAAAATATGATTATTTTCTATAACTAGGCATGCAAACCTAGTGCCTCTTGTGAAGAGCACCAAGCTCATGCATTGGCCTTCCTCCCACCCCCTACCCAGTTTTCCGTTGAAAAGAGCCAAGGGTCTTTTGCTCAATGAGATTATTTTACTACATGCAAAAGATAATTCATTCATTATTCATTCATCAAAAATATTTTTAGAGAGATAAAAATATTCTCTTCCTCCTTCTTCCTCCTCTTAACCGAAAACTAGAGAAGACCAAAAATATTTTGGGTCATTTTATTTAAATTAATGTTATTCTAGTATTGATAATATTAATTTTATTAAGGGTATATCTTGGGTATCATTCCTTGGGAGGGATTCAACATTTGAGTCCTTTGTTCATCCATTTAAGGAGAGCTCAAGAACAAGAGAGTAGGAGAACTCTTTTGTGCCCTTTGATCCGAAAATAACAATGTAAGAATGAAGATTTCTTCTTTAACTATTTTATTGTTTGCATGCATAAGATCACGATTTAATTTTATGACTAAATTAACAAAAACATATATGAATATGTTAGTAAAGAGATCTAGATTTCTAACAAGATCATATAAACAACAGTATCACGTTACAGTATAGTATCACTACCAATTCTTAACAGTGTCACACCTTATGCTTAACAGTATCACTGGTTAAAGAAATGTTTCTCAATTGACCTAAACTATCAAATTTAAATAGTATCACTAGCTACTCTTAATAGTATCACACTTAATAGTATCAACAGAAAACGAGACATTCCTCATTAACAAGTCCAAATTTACTGGTTAACACTAGATTTCACATTGAACAATAGCTAACCCTATTTTTCGCGATTGAAACAAACAAAACAACTAATAATCATCTACAACTATCAAATTTAAATAGTATCACTACCTACTGTTAATAGTATCAACAGAAAACGAGACATTCCTCATTAACAAGTCCAAATTTACTGGTTAACACTAAATTTCACATTGAACAATAGCTAACCCTATTTTTTGCGATTGAAACAAACAAAACAACTAATAATCATCTACAACTACAATCGATCATAGTTTTTTGTTCAATGTATCCATGTTATCAACAAAATACTGTTTAAACTCATTAACAACTAAGACACTGTATAAATTTACAACAACAACTTGAAAGTAAGCGTTTAAACTCATTAACAAGTCGAAAATTAGTGCTTAAATGCTATTTTTACCATATAATTGAACTTAACTACAGTAATTAAGAACAAAATCAATATGTATAATCAAATTAAAACTCCAAAAGATGAACAAAAATTGCAAAAATGTAATAGAAAGTGATTAGAGCGTACCTCGACGATTTTTCAACCTAATTTTGAAATTCAACTGATATTATGCAAAGGATTGAACGACTGAATCTATATTATTGAAATTGAGTTGATATTGTCTTTGAATCTTTAGGTTTTTGCGGATTTTCAGTGAGATTTTTGAGGGAGTATTTGTTTTTGTGTGATTTTTAGAGAGAGAAACAATTTTTAAAAAAGTGAACGGTTTTGTCTTCTTTTAGAAGTTTAAGCGCCATTTTCCTGTCAATATGTAGCGTGATATTCTTTTGCCTTATGCGTGATATTGTGGATGGACTCATGGACTCAAATATTTAGGTGGACTCACCGGATCCCATATATATATATACATATATATATATATATATATATATATATATATACATATATATATATATATATATATATATATATACATATATATATATATATATATATATACATATATATATATATATATATATATATATATATAGAGAGGAGTTCAAATGAGTCCACCTAAAATGGTGAGTCCCTAAGTCCTAATCTTAACCATTGATCTTATAAAGTTGATGGTTGAGATATTAAAGTTTTGAGATGAAAACTTTATTGTTTTATAAATGAAACTTTAATTTATAAATGTAACTTTAATTCTTTACAATTACAACTTTAATATTTAAGGTTATTTTATAAATAAAAATTTATATTTATATTACAAAATTTTATTTTAAATATATAAAATTGATTTTTGAGTGTAACTTTAATGTTTTGCGAGTGAAACTTTAACGGTAAAAAATGAAACTTTAATGTTTTTAGACAATTTTTAATATAAAAAATTGAATTTATTTAATTTTATTGATTTATAACTTTAACTTTAATATTTTACGAGTGAAACTTTTATGAGAAAAATTGAAACTTTAATTTTTTTAGACAATTTTTTATATAAAAATTTGAATTTATCTAATTTTACTGATTTATAAATATAACTTTAATGCTTTACGCGTGAAACTTTAATGCTAAAAATTAAAACTTTAGTTTATTTAGACAATTTCTAATATAAAATTTGAATTTAATTAATTTTACTGATTTAATTTTTTTATGTAAATATTGTAGTTTTATTAACGTAACTTTAATGTTTTACGGTTGTAACTTTAATCATAATTTTTGAAACTTTGTTTTTTTTATATGATTTTAAAATTATACTAATTTGAATTTACTCTCATGTGAAACTTTAATCAATATTAATGAAACTTCAGTCCATAACTTTGAAACTTTAATCCATTATCATCAAACCAACACCTTACCCACCATCAGTCAAATAAATTTAGTCAATATCATGTGAAACTTTAGTCAATAACAATGAAACTTTAATCCATATTTTTAAAACTTTAATCCATTATCACCCACCATTACCACCACCGTCACCACCAAAAACACCACCACCATACCGGCCCCACCTCACCCGAGCCACAACAACCACCAAAACATCCCCACCCAAACCGTCACCACCCCCACGACATACATCACCAAACCGCAGCAACAACAACCGAAACCACAAAAATATAAAACGATAATATTTACAACACAAAAAAAAAAAAAAATGAAAACCTCCACCACCACCGACATAAACCACCACCGACATAACCTCCACCACTGACCAACACCCAAGACCCCACTACCACCAACCCACTACTACCGAGGGAAGCAGCGGACGCAGGGGAGGCCGAGGGCGGCATAGGTGTCGGGGTGGTGACCGAGGGAGACAGATGGCGGCGTTAGGGTGACCGAGGGAGGCAGAGGATGGCGGTAGTGGTGTCGGGGTGGTGACCGAGTGAAGCAGCAGAGAGGTAAGGGAGGAGAAAAACGAAGAGGGCGGCGGGAGGAGTAGGTGGCGGCGGCGGCGAGTTGGGTTAGTGAGATGGGTCGGAGAGAGAAAGGAGGAAGAGAGGGAAAGGGAGGAAGAGAGAGAAGAAGCAGGAAGTGAAATGAAAAAAAATTAGGGTTTTTGTGTTTTATATAGAGTTTTCATTTTCAGATTCAATCTTAACCCTTCATTTTGTTCTAATCTAATGGTTGAGATTAGGACTCATGGGACTCATGTAAAGAGGTGGACTCTCTTGATCCCATTTCTATATATATATATATATATATATATATACATATATATATATATATATATATATACATATATATATATATATATATATGTGTGTGTGTGTGTGTGTGTATTTTAATCACCTCACCCCACAACAATACCCACAATACTGAATACACATATTTTATCTTATTTTAATCACTTCATCCCACAACAATACCCCACAATACGATCCCTCTCTCCGTAGCACCTTTAAATCTTGTGTCACCCATGAATAGGGAAGTTTATCAAGAGTAGGAGGCAATGTTCTATATTTTCTTCCCCTTTCTTTTTTTCACAGAGAATAAGAAAGTTAATTTGAACCACACTAAACACACTACCCCTCATGTCATTGAATTTGGTCCACACAAATCATCCAAAAAATAAAATAGGGAAGAAAACCCGAATAATCGAATAAGGAAATATAGAAGAAAATATAGAATAGGAGAGAATAAGAGGGAGTAATAAATATACTCCATATTACATAGTTTTCGAATCCAAAAACCACAAACTTTTTGGAAAAACCGTCTCTAAATAAATCAAAAGAAATGATAATGTCACTACATCTCTTTTTGTTAATGTCACATCAATACGAGCTAAGTCAGAAGGCATGGTACTATTCACCATCTCGCAAACATCGGTTACATTAGTAATTTTGGTGTAGTATTATACCTTCCCTAAATTAATGAGAGACGACCCAATTAAGAGTGTATTAGATCAAATAATACCATATTATTATATAATTATTCTGATTATATTATTTCCTTAGTTAATGCAAAATAACCACTACATAGACAGTTTCATACTTACATATTATAGCGAATCTTTCCTAATTTTGCTTTAGCATATCCAACCATACACTGACGTTTCATCACCATTTTCTCACATTGTTGTCAAACTCCAAAAAAATCATCCATAATAAATTATCTAAGAACGCATTTTATCACATTATTCACGCAAAACTAAATGTCATATATATCAATTTTTCTGCATCGTAATGGAAAACAGACATTTGACTTAACTCGTATTGATGTGACATTAACAAAAAGATTATTTGTCGGTAAATTTGTATGCAATAAAAGAACATGACCAAGAAATTGCAATGGTTGTGGCAGAATATGACATGTTTTGGGTTGAAAACAATCAAGTTAGCGTTACCCAAGCTAGAGTCGGGTCGACGCACTACTTTCGGATGTTGGATGAGATGGCGTCCTTCTGCCTCGAGCTTTACCTGCACACATAACATACATGGCCTTAGGGGGTGACCCGAAGGGCCCTCTCTGATGCCTAAGTCATTACGATATCCTTAGATGTATAGCCGAGACCTTTCGCGTGAGACTCTATCTCGGTCCCTGTAACACCCCCACATACCAAGGTGCCTTACCAAGGACCACCCTAGCATGAGAAGCTGTTACCATCTCGGTTGCCCGAGGTTAGTATATCAAAATTAACCATTCCGAAACATTTATTAAAGTATGAAGTTTAAACGATTACATTGTCTCAAACAAAATCCAAAAGAAAGTATATGTGAATCTCAATACAACTGAAACCAAAACAGCTAAACTCATAACAGCGGAAGCTAGACTCGAAGTGATAACATCCCAACTCCTCCCCGTAGCTAAAGATAACCATCACCTGTCACAATCTGCTCACCATCCCCGAATGGATCACAACTATTTTACAAAACAACAACGGGGTCAGTTCACTATATAATTAAGATAAGTAATTACAATAAAAGCAATGACAGCAATTCCACAAACATTCTCCATTCCCAACCATGTCTCATAACTAAGTACACACTTAAATGTGTAGTCTTGTCAGATTACTGCCGCGACAGATAATCCACACCGCCAGTGGGGGACCGCAGCCTTGCCCGCCTAAGCCTCGCTTATCGCAACGAGCAATAACCCATGTGACTTAATGTACACATCCCCTCTTGTGGTGGGTTCCACAAGGGGTGAATCAAGGGCATGAAGCCACTCCCGCAAGTGACTCCACTAAGCCGAGGACGCACCTTACCAACACAATCAATCCACCACAACTCCAACAATTAAAAATATAATTCTATCTTAGCACAAATCCGATACGAGTCAACAAACGGAAGCTTGAACTGCTCTTCTACAAATTCTCCACCTAAGAACAATCATAACAATCGAATTACAACATGCAAACATCCCTTTTTCCCCAATTCCCAATACTACGGTAAAACCCTAAAAGACAAAATTGACAAAATGTAACACCCCCATACTCCAAGTGCCTTACCAGGACCACTCAGGTATGAAGACATTACCATCTCGGTTACCCGAGGCAATGATAATCAAACAACAATAATGAAACAACGGTTATTATAAATAGTTTACCGAATAGTTACAATCCATGAAACCAATTAAAAGTACGATACATTATTCTCAAACGATGTCTAACTGAAATGTAAATAAACTAAGGCTACAGCGGAAGACTCCTATCATCATGTCGTGGCATCCCGGCTATCCCAAGACTCATCTCAATACCGCTCAATATCTCGCTCACCATCCTCGAATGGATCACCGCAGTTTACAAAACAACACCGGTCGTACTAATCACACAATCAATATAGATAACGATAATAAGATAAACAGACAAATTTGAACTGTCACACACACACACACACACCACCAACTCCCATCATCTCAATCCCGACATCGTCCACCGGACCACCACGCGATGGGGGACCGCAGCCGTTCCCACCTAAGCCCCGCTCATCATACGAGCGATAACCCTGTCCCATTAATGTGCACATCCCCTTCCGTGGCGGGTTCCACGAAGGGCGAAACTAGGGCGTGAAGTCACTCCCGCAAGTGACCCCACTCAGCCGAGAACGCATCTCGAGAACCATCAACAACAATCGCAACCACAAACACAGTACAATCATTATATCAAACAACCAAATACAACACATCACCAATATCCCATTATGGGACTAATACGAGTAGGAAATCCTACCGAAAGCACAACAAGCAGACGGTATCTACAGCTGTATCAAAACGCCTCTTCTACGAACCCTCCTCCTATCATATAACACATAAGGACTACACATCACATACTACACACAAAACCCCCAATCTCTAAATTAGGGTTTAACCAAACTTAACAAAACACTATAAAAATTATATTAAAAGCTTACCCTCGACGCAAGGAACTCAACGATACGAATTACGACACGAACTGACCGTCTGAACTCCGGGAATTGCTAAGAATGCGATTAGGAAGATGAACTGGCTGCTTTCTCTCTTAAACAGGGTTTTAGGTTTTGTAAAAGTGATTTAAAAAAATGACGATTATGTTTAAATACCTTAATCGCATAATTAACAAAACCCGAGAAAACTCCCCGTAAAACCGGACACTCGATCGAGTGCCCAAGGTACTCGATCGAGTACCCCCTTACTCGATCGAGTACCCCAGCTACTCGATCGAGTACCCAACAGGTCAGAAACTATTTTATTTCGCAACTTGCCCTTACTCGACAGAGTAAGGGCTACTCGATAGAGTACCCCAAGACATATAAATACGGAGTATTACAGTCTTCCCTCCTTAAAAGGAACTTCGTCCCCGAAGTTCAAACCACTACTAAACAAAGGTACTCCCATAAGCTTCCCGACTCGAAGGTCAAACAGAATTCAACGTAAAACATGATACTAACCCAACTCATCCCGACAAACATACCGACACAACATATAAAAGGGTTATAAAACTCTTAAAAACTGCTCGCGATCATCTCCTACCCCCCTAAAAGAAACAAGGTTACGTCCCCGTAACCATACATACCTGATCAAAAAGGAAAGGGTAACGCTCTTTCATGATATCTTCTGCCTCCCATGTAGCTTCCTCAGTCTCGTGGTTAGACAAAAGGATCTTAAGCAAAACTGTCTCACCACTCCTAGTTTTCCTAACCTTTCGATCAAGAATCTGCTTAGGTACCTCAAGATATGATAAAGACTCATCTAGCTCTAAGCTCTCTGCCTCCAACACATGTGACGGGTCACTCACATACTTCCGCAGCTGCGATACATGAAACACATTATGCACTCTCTCCAACGCAGCTGGTAAAGCCAGACGATAAGCAACTTCCCCAACTCGCTCTAAGATCTCATAAGGCCCTATAAACTTCTGACTTAGCTTGCCTTTCTTCCCAAATCTCATAACTCCACGCATCGGAGACACTTTCAGAAGAACCTTGTCCCCAACTTGAAACTCTATGTCCCGACGATGTAGATCCGCATAACTCTTTTGTCGATCCCGGGTGCTCTCATCCGTTCCCCGATCATCTTAATCTGTTCCACCATCTCATGCACCATCTCTGGTCCTAAAACCACTGCCTCAGCACTATCGTCCCAACAGATTGGACTCCTACATCTCCTCCCATACAAAGCCTCAAACGGTGCCATACCAATACTGGTGATAGCTGTTGTTGTAAGAAAACTCTATCAAGTCCAACCTCTGCTCCCAGCTACCACCAAAATCCATCACACAAGCTCGTAACATATCCTCAAGAGTCTTGATTGTTCTCTCCGTCTGCCCATCTGTCGCAGGATGAAATGCTGTACTCATCTTCAAAGTTGTTCCCAACGATTCCTGCAACTCCTTCCAAAACCTCGATATAAACCTCGCATCTCTGTCAGACACTATGTCCTTAGGGACTCCATGTAACTTAAGCACGTTCTTTCGATAGGCCATAGCCAATTGTGCCTTAGTCCATGTATCTTTCATTGGAACAAAGTGAGCTGACTTGGTCAGACGATCCACTATCACCCAAATCATGTTGTTACCTTGTTGACTCTTAGGCAAACCCACAATGAAATCCATGGAAAAAGATTCCCACTTCCACTCGGGCACCTCTAAAGACTGAATCTTACCTTGTGGTCTTCTCTGTTCCCCTTTAACTCTTTGGCATGTCAAACAACGGGACACAAACTCAGCTGTCTCTTTCTTCATCCCAGGCCACCAAAACGTTTTCTTCAAATCCTTGTATAGCTTGTCTCCACCTGGATGAACTGAATATGGTGTGCAATGCGCCTCTGTCATGATCGTCTTTTTCAACTCCTCATCATTAGGAACACACCACCTACCATCAAACCTCAAACTACCATCTGTATGAATAGAAAACCGGGACACTGTCCCTTTCTCTACTCCAGCTCTCCACTCAACTATCTTAGGATCCAAAGCCTGCTTATCCCGAATGTCATCATAAAACTCCAGATGTACTGTCATATCACCCATGGCATCTCCTTTCTGCATCATATGCATCCCAAAGCTCGCTACCTCATCCCTCAGCCTCATCAAAGATAGAGCTGTACACAAGGAATGTACACTCTTTCTACTCAAAGCATCAGCAACAACATTGGCCTTCCCTTCATGGTAGATAATCTCCATGTCGTAATCGCCAATCAGCTCCATCCACCTCCTCTGTCTCATTTTCAACTCCTTCTGCGTGAAGATGTACTTAAGACTCTTGTGATCAGAAAATACCTTAAAGATTGCTCCATAAAGGTAATGTCTCCAAATCTTGAGAGCAAACACCACTGCACCCAACTCCAGATCATGAGTAGGGTAGTTCTCCTCATAAGGCTTCAACTGCCTAGAAGCATAGGCAATCACTTTACCATTCTCGCATCAACACACATCCCGCCCCATTCTTCGAGGCATCTCGTATAAACCTCGAAATTCTCGCTCCCCTTCGTGCAATGCGAGGACAGGAGCTGTGATCAAACGCTTCTTTAATGTTTGGAACGCCGTCTCACAACTCTCATCCCAACGAAACCTGTTCTCTTTCCTCATCAACGCTGTCATCGGTCTAGCTATCTTGGAGAAATCTTTCACGAACCGTCTGTAGTATCCAAATAAACCCAAGAAACTTCTAACCTCGGAACATTCTTCTGCTTCCCACTTTGTCACTGCCTCAATCTTCGCCGGATCCACAGCTACCCCATCTTTAGAGATTACATGCCCCAGAAAAGCAACTTTCTCTAACCAGAACTCACACTTGGACAGCTTAGCATACAACTCATGATCCCTCAAAGTCTGCAACACGATCCTCAGATGCTCCTCCTTAGTCTTAGAGTAGACTAAGATATCATCGATAAACACTACTACAAACTGGTCCAAGAACTGTCTGAAGATTCTATTCATCAAATCCATAAACACTGCCGGCGCATTAGACAACCCAAACGGCATCACCACATACTCATAATGGCCATACCTTGACGTGAAAGTCAGTCTTTGGTATGTCCACCTCTCTAATCTTCACCGATGGTACCCCGACCTCAAATCAATCTTAGAAAAGACATTTGCACCGCTCAACGATCAAACAGGTCATCTATCCTTGGCAAAGGATACTTGTTCTTTATCGTCACACGTTCGGCTCCCCGTAATCTATGCATAGCCTCAAACTCCCATCTTTCTTCTTCACGAACAGGCGGTGCTCCCCAGGCGATACACTTGGTCTAATGTATCCCTTCTCTATCAAATCATCCAACTGCTTCCTAAGTTCCTCCATATCCTTAGGACCCATACGGTACGGTGCCTTAGAGATTGGCCCCGTCCCTGGCTTCAACTCTACGGTGAAATCTATCTCCCTCTTCGGTGGCAACCCCGGAATCTCCTCTGGAAAAACATCTGCAAACTCTCCCACCACTGGTATCTCATCAACTATCGGACTCTCTATCCGGTCATCTCTCACATGACACAAGATCAACGGACATCCCTTCCTCAGATAAGACTTCAAGGTGACAGCTGCAATCAACTTAACCTTGGGTTTGACTAGAAACCCACGGTAAGACACACTAACACCCTTTGGACCTCTTAAGGACACTTTCTTTTGATGACAGTCTATCTTAGCTTTATACATTCCTAACCAATCCATCCCAACTATCATCTCAAAACCATTAAAAGGAAACTCTAGCAAGTCTACAGGGAAATCAACTTGTCCAACTATCAAAGATACATCTCTAAACAACCTCCCACACGATACAGACTCACCCGAAGGTATGAAAACTTGCTCACTAACAGACTCATATACTATCAAACCCAACTGTTTTACATGACTCGAAGACACAAATGATTGAGAAGCCCCCGAATCAAACAAAACAAAGGTAGGAATACCATTAACAAGGAATGTACCGGTGATAACGTGCGCATCTTCCTCAGCTGCCTTCTTCTCCATCATGAATAACTTGCCATCGGTCTTCCGCCCACCTCCCCGGACAAGATCTTGGTGATGCGGTCGGCTTAGCACCCGACCCTTGATTGTTGTTGTTGTTCGTCGGTGTCTTCGATAAGAATTACCGCCGTTGCGGTTGCCTCCCACTCAACTCGACTTCCCCGGTTGTGCCATGATCCAGTAGGTCATTACTCGCGAAGCTCGTGCGGGTCTCGAAAGATCCCGGTGCACTCGTGCACTCATGTCTCTTGTGGCCTACACCACCACAACCAAAGCGGTCACTCCCCGGCTATTACTCACACTCCCACGGCCACGCCCAAAGGAAGCCCCAAAGACTAAACCCGGACCCGGAAGAAAATCCTTTAGGCCGATTGTGGTTGCCTTTCTTGTGATTCGATTGGCCACCACCCTCGCTCTCAGACTTCCTCTTCTCACCACCAGACCTCTCCTGAGCCATCTCCACCAACCTCTCAGCTCTCCCAGCCCTCTCATAAGCTTCCTTAACATCGGTAAGGATTCCCACGGGTAACTTATCCATAATCGTGGTAGTCAACCCTCTCTCAAACCTCAATGCCGGGTTCTCCTCCTCAAACCCATGTCCTCGGATACCTGGACTTCTCATTGAACTGTCTCGTAGTACTCGGCTCACGGACATCTCGTGATCATCTTAAACTTATCAAACTCTTCCCTCAACTTACTCCTCACATGCTCCGCACGAACTCCTTCCTCTCACCCCTACGAAACTCCTCCCAAGGTATAGCGGGTAAGCCTTGGTTGGTGTATATCTCCTTAGCACTCACCTTCACTTTGAATCCCACCACTTGCCTGCCGCCTCCCTCAGATAGAACGCAGCCTGTTCCACCCTCATCTCATCAGGACAATAAACCAAGTCTAAGATGTTCTCCATCTCTCTCAGCCAACTATCAAGCAGATTAGGCTCCCCAACTCCCTTGTATATTTTCGGGTTAAACCTCACAATATAGAGGCTGATTTTAGAATGATCAACCTCCTTCTCCTTACTCTTATCCTTGTCCTCATTCACTCTCTTCAGGGTCTCAGTAAGAGCGTCCTGGTGCTCTAACATCTTAACGATGTTATCCACGGTCATAAGCTCAGCTCTCGCGTACAAAGCAGTTCTCTTGGGCGGCATCTTGAAGCTATATAAGAAAGGGGTAAACATAAACACACGTACTAAACCTCAAAACACGAAAACACGATGCCCAGAACCCACTCGATCGAGTTCCCAAACACACTAGATCGAGTAACGGGCTACTCGATCGAGTGCCCCACGTACTCGATCGAGTACCCAAACTCCAGAACCAAACAGACCTTCTGATCTCTTACCTACTCGATCGAGTATCTAGGCTACTCGATCGAGTGACCCCCTACTCGATCGAGTACCCCTAGTTACTCGATCGAGTGCCCCAAAACTCGATTCTGGACTCAAAATCGCCAAAAACCCACCCGATCAAGTCAGTCCCACTCGATCGAGTAACACTAATACGTAAGAGCTACCCGCATATTACGTCATATGCTAACATGCTAACTTTATAAATCACATATTATATCATAACAATCATGCTATTAATTGCCACGTTGTAAAACATTCAACATGCTATCATTTCATCAACAGTTTCTATATATATCATCACTTTTCTTTCACCTCTCAACTTCCAATTCGAACATCCATCAATCAACACATTCCATCACATTTGTAAACAAATTAATCAAACACACATACGACTCGACAAACACTTCCCCCATGTGACCGGTTCAAAGTTGTAGGGCGACCCCTGCGACTTTAGGACGTCTCCCAAGCCTTTGCACTAGCTCCTACAACCCTTACCCCGGGTTCATTTTAATTGACTCCCTATGTTCATTAAGTTCATTGGTTACAGGTTTCAGGATCGTCGCTCTGATACCATTTGTAACACCCCCATACTCCAAGTGCCTTACCAGGACCACTCAGGTATGAAGACATTGCCATCTCGGTTACCCGAGGAAATGATAATCAAACAACAATAATGAAACAACGGTTATTATAAATAGTTTAACGAATAGTTACAATCCATGAAACCAATTAAAAGTACGATACATTATTCTCAAACGATGTCTAACTGAAATGTAAATAAACTAAGGCTACAAATGAAGACTCCTATCATCATGTCGTGGCATCCTGCTATCCCGACTCATCTCAATACCTGCTCAATATCTGCTCACCATCCCCGAATGGATCACCGTAGGTTTACAAAACAACACCGGGTCGATCTAATCACACAATCAATATAGATAACGATAATAAGATAAACAGACAAACGAATCACACACACACACACACACACACCAACTCCCATCATCTCAATCCCGATCGTCCACCGGACCCACCACGCCAATGGGGACCGCAGCCGTTCCCACCTAAGCCCCGCTCATCATACGAGCGATAACCCTGTCCCATTAATGTGCACATCCCCTTCCGTGGCGGGTTCCACAAAGGGCGAAACTAGGGCGTGAAGTCACTCCCGCAAGTGACCCCACTCAGCCGAGAACGCATCTCGAGAACCATCAACAACAATCGCAACCACAAACACAGTACAATCATTATATCAAACAACCAAATACAACACATCACCAATATCCCATTATGGGACTAATACGAGTAGGAAATCCTACCCGGAAAGCACAACAAGCGACGGTATCTACAAACAGTATCAAAACGCCTCTTCTACGAACCCTCCTCCTATCATATAACACGTAAAGACTACACATCACATACTACACACAAAATCCCCAATCTCTAAATTAGGGTTTAACCAAACTTAACAAAACACTATAAAAATTATATTAAAAGCTTACCCTCGACGCAAGGAACTCAACGATACGAATTACGACACGAACTGACCGTCTGAACTCCGGGAATTGCTAAGAATGCGATTAGGAAGATGAACTGGCTGCTTTCTCTCTTAAACAGGGTTTTAGGTTTTGTAAAAGTGATTTAAAAAAATGACGATTATGTTTAAATACCTTAATCGCATAATTAACAAAACCCGAGAAAACTCCCCGTAAAACCGGACACTCGATCGAGTGCCCAAGGTACTCGATCGAGTACCCCCTTACTCGATCAAGTACCCCAGCTACTCGATCGAGTACCCAACAGGTCAGAAACTATTTTATTTTGCAACTTGCCCTTACTCGACAGAGTAAGGGCTACTCGATAGAGTACCCCAAGACATATAAATACGGAGTATTACAGCAAACATCCCTTTTTCCCCAATTCCCAATACTACGGTAAAACCCCAAAAGACAAAACTGACAAAAGGTATAAAACTAGTGACTTACCGACGGAACCGACGCAAGAGAGAAAAGAACAAGGACTCACGAACAATCAAAGATCTTGGGAGAGATTAGGAGTGATTCGAGTACTTAGAAATGTTTTAGGTTTTGGTAAAAAGTGAAAAGTGAAACTGTTAATCGTAATTTATAACTCTAATCATCCTTAACCAAACCGCGGAAATAATTCTCGTCAGACCGGATTCTCGGTCGAGTATTGTGAATACTCGGCCGAGTACCCTTTACTCGGCCGAGTGTTCCTGGACAGTAGCCTGACCAGACAACACACGACGCATTACTCGGCCGAGTTAGCCCTATTCGGCCGAGTAATAGAACTCAGAAAAACGTGGTATTACAGTCTTCCCTCCTTAAAAAGAACTTCGTCCCCGAAGGTCATACCATACCCAAAACAAAACAAAACAAACCAACACAACACTAACTGCTCAACAACAACAACAACTACTCCAAGTACCAACAACTCCAACTATACAAGACAAATGACTCAACTCAAACTCGAAAGATGACAAAACGCAACTATGTTAACCTCAACTAACCCAAAAACAAGCATGCGACCATCTCCTACCCCCCTTAAAAGACAACGGTTACGTCCCCATAACCAAACATACCTGATCGAGAAGGTGAGGAAAACGCTCTCTCATTGACTTCTATGGTTCCCATGTCACTTCTTCCACATTGTGATTAGTGTTAGAATTCATAATCTCATTATACTCAACATATTCATATATGTTCAAATTTATTTAGTCGTAAAATAAATTACAAATCTTATGCATGCAAACTTAAATTAAAAGGAGAAGAAATCATCAACCCTTACAATGATAATTTCGAATTATTGGGCACAAATGAGTTTTCCTACTCACTTGTTCTTGAGCTCTCCTAAAATGGATGAATAAAGATTCAAGAGTAAAATCTCTCCCAAGGAATTATACCCAAAGTAACCCCTTAAAACATTAATATTATCAATACTAGAACAATATTACTTTAAATAAAATTGACCCAAAATATGGAATTTTGTCTCTTATTTTCGGTTAAGAGAAGGGAGAAGATGGAGTAATTTATCTCTCTAAAACTCTATATTTTAGATGATGTTAGAATGAATAATACACACAAGCTTTTGCATGTAGTGTGTGAGTGAAAAATAAGCAAAAATATTTTGCTCTTTTCTTATGGGAAAACCGAAAATGGGGAGAGGAGATAACCCAATGCATGCTCACCTTTTTCTTCCCAAGAGAAAGCCATGTATGCAAGGCTATATGTAGGCATTATCATTATGTTTTCCACTTATAAATAATCAACACAATTTTAAATACTCCCTCCATTTCGGTACACATACATAAAATGGATGAGTCCATTTTATTTATGATTTTGTCAATATGTCACATGTGACACATTTCATGACATCTTATTTATAAAATGTATTTTTAACCATTAAAAAATCAACATATTAATAAAATATGTCACTTATAAAAATTAACATAGTAATTCACAATTAATTGCACCAAAAATGGTTTACCAATTTATAAATCACAACATCTTGTATTTATAATTAATTATTCATTCCGTTTCAATTGTTTCCGTAAACAATAATTTCATCTAAGTAATAAAACAATTCGATTACTTAGACCGTATCTTATTTAATCAAATTACAATGAGACACGTAAATATTACTTCCAAAATCGTCCATCAATTTTAAGTAATTTAATTAACTTGTATCGTCATACGATCAATTAAACATTCAATTAAGAGTGTTACCCTTTAGGTATGACCTAAGGGGATCAACTGATCACCACCGTCGCACGACAGTAATGTCAAACTCTAGTCAGCTAATCATTACCGATATGTGTAGACCAGTTGACAGTAAAATATTACTTCCCACATGTATTCTTAAAATGAGACTTAAACATGTGATCATCATGATCGATCGGCCAGATCGCATTATTGTCGGAGGACACATATTCCAACAATCTCCCACTTGTCCTCGACAAGTGTGCGTCACCAATTCTCTTGTCCTATTACTATCTCCCACTCAATGCAAGGTGTCTTTCAGGTCGTACTTGCAAGTGATCATATCGAGAGTGGTTTCCTCGATCTGGAGAATAACTGATTGACCGGATTTATTTACCATAGATACCTTCCAAGCGTGGCCACGCATTTCCAGTTCATTACTCCTCGAGTGGCCCTGAGATATTATTTTAACCCTGACAAGGGGGTGGACAATTCCTATCGCACTTATTCCCTTCGACTAGCCACAGCCATCATAACCCAAAATATGCCCATTTGACCCCATTTACGAAGCTCGTAGTAACACAAATCAAAGTTAATCTGAAACTGTGCCACCTTAGGCGAACAGTCTTTAGTCAAAAGAATCGACTCATTAGAATACTATAGTAGCTCTCGCCACGACCAGGCTATATAAATTTGCCAGAACTCTATAAGCGGTCATAAGGCCCGACAAAGTGTTCCTAACAGTCTGCCTTTGTGATCGACTAGTCATCTCACATGACTCTATCGCACCTGAACTTGCCATCAATCGCATCACACTCTAGTCACTTCGAGACGTCACCTCGTATAAGTGACTATGGGCGAATACCATGTTAATCCGGGTTCACTTTAACGGGGTTGAATATTGTCTCTACAACCCGTTTGGATGTAACAAAGTATAAAGGAGTTTTTTTCAGACTTTAAAAAAAAAACTCGAACGATAAATGTGATTATCATATGAGTAGTCAATACTTGATTACTACTTCATATTCTATAATCTAGTTTGATCTTGAATGTAGTTGTTCATCTCAATTCAATTGAAATGACATGACTCATCATGTTAAGCCTATGAGAAGGCTTTGGTTAGTAGGTTTTATCAACTTCTTGTACCTAACTCAACCTTACTACATACTCGTTTTCCTTTGTAATGTATATATTTGCATTACGAAACTTTCTGAGTACGTGTCGAGATCCAATCAAGACATAAGCCCTCTAGCCTTAGAATAGCTCCCACTATTTTCACAGTGTGCGGGACCCATCCCTCTCGCAGATCTCATGATTGCAAGTGTACTCAATTTCCGTTGTGAGCATCCTTATTGTTCTTTATTGCTTAGAACGATTCTAACAAATCCATTTCTTAAATAACATGGCCACTATGGTATCTTAACCATCCTAATGTGTTTTGATTATGGTTTTGTCGGAAACCATGCGCAATCTCAATTGTCAATTGTCATTTGTGTAACACCCTTACACAAAATTGCTTCAAAAAACACTTTCCATTACATCCTTAATGCTTCTGCAAGCACTTAAGAGTAATCTTTATGGCTTACTTGGTAATTATTACTTAAATTCGATTTGAAACAATTCATCATACTCAAAGTATATGAAGTGTTATACATCATTTCCTATTTAATTGATTCGGCAGCGGAAGCAAATGGAATCAATCAAATATGTTCAACTTGATTGAACTAGTCATGAAACTTATCAACATAAGACTTCTTATTTGACGCTAATATCATGTGGATTTATCTTCATAAATCTGGATATTAAAGATGTACTATATTTCTCCAAGTCTTAAATCATTCCCAATGATCAATATGTCATCCACATATAAGACTAATTAAAATTTCCGTAACTCCCACTAAACTCCATGTATAAACACCAACCTATTGAGAAAAGTTTTATAATATGATCAAAACATTGATTCCAACTCATTAATGTCCTACTCAAGACCCTCTCTTAAGTTTCACATTATCTTAGGATTGCAAGAATCTACAAAACTCAAGACATGTATTGAATACATTCCTTCTAATTGAAGAAGTGAGTTTTAGATTCACTTGCTATATGTATATCATCATAATGAAACACAATCCCTAAGAAGATCCAAATAGACTTAAGCATTTCAACTAGTGCAAAACCCTTTGCTATCAATCAAGCTTTGATATCTAATAATTCACTTGGAATTAATTTCGGATTTTCATGGCTCTAAGCCTTGTATTGAGTTGTGACTTAAACACTCTCATGTAAGTCATATGTTCACTACTTTCTAGAAGTAATCAACTTGAATCAAATAATTTCTTTGTAAGTTGCAAGCTCTTTACTTTCTAAAAGTAACACTAATTCATCGTCATCAACAAGTGATGACTTTAACCTTCTAGGTTTTGAAGAAACAACGTCTTACACAAAACGTCTCATGTAGCCAAGAAAGACCAGTTTCTTGCGACATAACATTCTTTGTGGCTCTTGAATAATTTCTCCCACTCTGTCTTCTAGAAATAAACTTGTATTCTAGAAAGACAGCTTTACGAGCCACAATCCCATTGTACTTGTGATTATAGTAAGGAAAAATGAGCATTTGTTTCTTTTGAAAACTTACATACATGGTACCCTACCATTTCATATCTCATATGATTCATTTTAGATTTAGCGGAAAAATAATTTAGACAAAATGATAAACTCCCCAAAAGGATCAAGTAACTCAAAGTAACTTGATTGAAGTCCAAACCATATCAAATAGCATTTGATTTCTTTATCCAATCACACATTATCCCATAATGTGTGCTAGGAGAGATTAATTTGTGATACTTATATCACATTTCCTTTGGCTTATATCAAAGTCTTCACTTTGATAATCACATCACGACTAGATCGTGATTCTTTGAACTCTCTGAACTTCTTCAAAGATTTCTCTATTTACCTTATTAAGTGAACACATTAGTGTCAAATTAAATCGTTGGTAAAATAAAATGATCAACCTATTTTGGATCAATTATTTACAACCTCGATCTCCTTTTCAACCAAAAGGCACGAGACATCTTGCTTTGAATACAAGATACGCATATACCATAAGATTAACAATCTAATGGTTTCAAGAGTACTCGATAACTCTTTGCGTTCATCATTCCAGAATTTAAGGTTTAATCTTGTGATACCAATTTGAGTCTTGCATCATCTTCATGATGTATCATTCTAATTTGGTTTAGAATATAATCACCTTGATAATGGGCTAGCCATACATCAAATCATGGTGTATAGGGTCACAAAAGTGAAACCTCTTTTATTACTTAACAAGTCTATATTCTTATTTAGAGTTTATGCACTTAACAGTCACAATTAAGTACAACTCTAAACCCAAAACTAGATTGATTACAAAATGACTCTATCTCTCAACATCATTGTTGCTAGTCGTCATATTCTAATCATCCTATGTATCAAGTACAATGATGAAAACCACCACCGGTTTCTAATATTGACGAAGTAGTACTAGCAAAAATTTATGTCAATCAAATAAACATTAAAGAAGAAGGTCCCATTAGATGTCCCACAACTAACTTGTTGATCCTTCAATAATTTGGGGTAGTTTCCTTTCTAGCGTCCAACAATTAAGACAATGGAAACTTTATCGGTCGGGATTGATAGGTTTAGTATTGTTATTCTCAATAACGTTACTTTTAACATTACCTTGTATCAATTCCATTCTAATTTTACTTCTTTAAAACCTTATCCTTTTATTAACGGTTTAAGAGAATGCTCCCACTCATTTCAATGAGTCTTTGCTTTGAGAAGCAAAATTATATTCATGAAGACTACTCTTCATTCGTTTGTTTAGTCTCAAAACTTTCATTGAAGTGGTTGCGGTATTTTGGTCTATTACGATTTCCAACAAATCTAGTCACCAAAATGATTTAACGTTTCAAAATACTTAACTCAATTAAGCACATGAGAAACTATTCATTGTAAGTAGATATGTTAGTCGAAAATCAAAAGCCCTTTTGATCACGAATAACTTTCATCTATACTCTTCACAAGAGATCCTTACAATGGATAAGCCGAGGTTTTTAGAAGAAAAATTCAAATTTTTGTCTTTAGTTACGATGTTTTAATGGAGATTTGAACTAAAAATCGAAATGATATTGTATAATTTGAGGTAAAGAAATAGAACAAGACGATAACGGAATAATGAAAACAACACATTCATCGTTATAATAATACTTGTAAACAAGTATAGCATTTACATAGTGACCTCTACCCAACTATGATAAATGATTCCAAGATCCAAATTCATATTAACTTGGGCACAGTGTGGCCGATAAATCCCTTATCAGTATAACTCGGTGGATTAACTCTTTAATCGATTCTACTTTTAGAACTCTTGGTCGATAAAATTACATTAACATTTATCTTTAGCCCAAAACACATCCGACAAGGGCACGGTGTAGCCGATAAATCCCTTATCAATACTTCTGTTGAGCTCAATCCAAATTTTGAATAAATGTGTCCATGATCCAAACCCACATTAACTTGGGCACGGTGTAGCCGATGAAACCCTCATCAACATGAATTCGGTGGATAGACATTTATCACCCACTTCCCCTAACTAACAAAGTTTGTACCCCGGTGTGGCCGAGTGCACTCCCTCACGAAATAGGTTTTCATGGTTTCTATTTTTTGGTAAGGCTAAGTCTCAATTGTTTGTTTTAGCGAGAGGTCATGTCAATTTATTATCTATCACGTTTTAAGTGAACTAAAGCGGTGAACTACGATAATTGTAATTGAAACGGTCGATAAACTCGATTAAATGATAATGCATGTTTTAGATATGGCGATTTAGCGATGCATGCAACATATAAATAAAATGCAAAGCATAAATTAAATCCTAGTATGGCCTTCCTAAAAAAGTAAATCTAATAAACTATTACAAATTCGGAAACCAACTCCATTGGTCCCTTGAACTTCGGTTTTGCCACGCATCTCGAGGTAACACCGTCTTTAATGGATCGCCTTCTTAAGTAGCACCGTCTTCAAGGATCTCCGGAATAAATTAAATTACATAACAAATTACATAATTTCCTATTATACATTTGTAATTAAAATAAAATAAATCTATTAAATTAAAAAACGGTGATACGAGATCACAATAAATTACAACCAAATCGATATTCCCATACATTTCGGGTAATACCAATTAAAAACTAAGGCCATACTAAGTAAAATTACATAATTGAAAAATTACATAAAATAAAATTATGACAATCATAAATAAAATGCTGCATTACAAATTGTATGAACATGCCCAATTTTATGCTAAATCGCCTTTAAGGAGCCAATATCGTATATTAATCTGTTTTTACGGATTTGCGTGATTTAAACCTTAATAATCACTATAATTACATAAATTCATATTTATGTACAAGTTAATTACCCTAACCAACTTAGGACTCAAAATTAGTCTCCACTAACTTATATTTCTAAAAATTGTTCATAAAAGGACTTAAAATTACAATATAAAGCCTTAAACTTCAAATAAATCATAAAAATTTCAAATAAATTCAAAATTCAAAATTTTAAACTCATGAACATTCTGGAAAAATACCATGACACTCATAATATTCAAAAACTTAGGTTAAAAATTTCGAAAATTATCAAGGAAAAATTATGTTGCGGTTTATCGGATTTATCAATTATAACCATAAAAATATGAGAAAAATTATTTTTATTAACTTTTCACTTTTAGATATGAAATAGGTGATAAAAAGCAACATGTGACGTTTTTCCTTAGTCAGGAAGTATGTTTTAGCAATTTTTCACTAATTAAAGTCACTATTTATGTTATTTTTCATCAAAAAATCACAAATCATGCATAAAGACTTCATTATAGCCAATTATTTTACACACATCTTTTAAAATTTCATGTGACAACATACTAAATTTCTATGACCATATTCGAAATATTACTCATATTAACCTATTTTTCATTTAAATTCGATTTTTATATTGAAAAATCCATATTTCGAGCGTAAGACCTCATAAAATTATGAAAAATTACAGGTAATCAAAATATAATATATGTGACAACATATCCGAAAACCACTGGAAAAAACGAAGTTTAGCTAAATTTAGTCCAAAAATGACATTTTTAACATAAAATCACATTTTAATGCCATTATTATATAAATGAAAAATTGAAAATCCATAAATTAACCAAAATATCCTAAATACATTTTAGGACCAGAAACATTAATATGCATATGATTGATTTCGTGATATATCAAAATAAACACGAATTTATAAGTTTTATATGTTAATGGTATAACTCGGAAAAACTATAACTGATTTGCATGCAAACAACCTAAAGCTCTGATACCACTTGTTAGAATTCATAATCTCATTATACTCAACATATTCATATATGTTCAAATTTATTTAGTCGTAAAATAAATTACAAATCTTATGCATGCAAACTTAAATTAAAAGGAGAAGAAATCATCAACCCTTACAATGATAATTTCGAATTATTAGGCACAAATGAGTTTTCCTACTCACTTGTTCTTGAGCTCTCCTAAAATGGATGAATAAAGATTCAAGAGTAGAATCTCTCCCAAGGAATTATACCCAAAGTAACCCCTTAAAACATTAATATTATCAATACTAGAACAATATTAATTTAAATAAAACTGATCCAAAATATGGAATTTTGTCTCTTATTTTCGGTTAAGAGAAGGGAGAAGATGGAGTAATTTATCTCTCTAAAACTCTATATTTTAGATGATGTTAGAATGAATAATACACACAAGCTTTTGCATGTAGTGTGTGAGTGAAAAATAAGCAAAAATATTTTGCTCTTTTCTTATGGGAAAACCGAAAATGGGGAGAGGAGATAACCCAATGCATGCTCACCTTTTCTTCCCAAGAGAAAGCTATGTATACAAGGCTATATATAGGCATTATCATTATGTTTTCCACTTATAAATAATCAACACAATTTTATCCTAAATACTCCCTCCATTTCGGTACACATACATAAAATGGATGAGTCCATTTTATTTGTGATTTTGTCAATATGTCACATGTGACACATTTCATGACATCTTATTTATAAAATGTATTTTTAACCATTAAAAAATCAACATATTAATAAAATATGTCACTTATAAAAATTAACATAGTAATTCACAATTACTTGCACCAAAAATGGTTTACCAATTTATAAATCACAACATCTTGTATTTATAATAAATTATTCATTCCGTTTCAATTGTTTCCGTAAACAATAATTTCATCTAAGTAATAAAACAATTCGATTACTTAGACCGTATCTTATTTAATCAAATTATAATGAGACACGTAAATATTACTTCCAAAATCGTCCGTCAATTTTAAGTAATTTAACTAACTCGTATCGTCATACGATCCATTAAACATTCAATTAAGAGTGTTACCCTTTAGGTATGACCTAAGGGGATCAACTGATCACCACCGTCGCACGACAGTAATGTCAAACTCTAGTCAGCTAATCATTACCGATATGTGTGGACCAGTTGACAGTAAAATATTACTTCCCACATGTATTCATAAAATGAGACTTAAACATGTGATCATCATGATCAACAGTTGTGATCGCATTATTGTCGGAGGACACATATTATAACAATTAGTCCAAAGTACCTTTAGTAAGACGGTGTGGACATGGACCACGTCTCGGTCTGTGGATTTAGGGGTCCACCCACCGATCTACGGTCACGGGCCACCTGCACGCCCAGCCAAACTGTGGACATGCAGAGGTCTATTGAAAGCCACGCTCGGCGGCGTTGAAATGCTTTCGACCGGATCGTTTTAGATCGGTCGGTTTCGTCTCGGTAAGGGTCTCGAAACGATATAGAGATGTTTGGAGTCGCCACCAAGCATTTGTGGGATGCTTGGAACCCGTTCGAATCCACTTTATACCTAGGTCAACCAAGGCAAAAAGCGGTGTTTGACATAGGTACTAAAGATAAGAACTCGTCCCCCTTTTAGCATTCTATGCCTAAAATGACTCTCGTACGCCCTGGATAAGGTCGTCCACTATCCAAAGGTTCTGAGTAAGGGGTGAGGGTACGTATTGGGAAGCCCTTTAATCGGACACCCAATCCCGCCCGCGTTAGCGGCCTCTACTGATCGATCGTGGTTGTTTAAGTGCAAAAGTTGATAGAACGGTTAAAATGCATGAATGCACATCCAAAAGTTTTAACCTAACATGTGAGCTTTCTAAGTCGGTTTGTTAATCCAAATATCAAGCATAAGATGTCAAGTTGCATTTATGGTTGATTTTCATGTGAGAACGGAAATTAAACATCCATTTACCAAATTCGGGTTATGATGCTTAACATGATCCATTTATTGAAAAAGGGTGTCAAATGACAAAGTGTAAAAACGTAAGCTTGTCAATCTGATCCGTCATGTGTTCGGATTAACCGTAATCAGGATCGTCCTAGACAAGTGCTAAAAATGAGGCAGAATAGCGCCAGGCAGCCCCATTGGGGCGCGAGCCTATTGGCGATGGAAGGGGCTCGGCCCTGGTTTTGAAATGTGAAAACAGGCGGTCCCTTGGGGCGCGAGCCATGAGCCGACCCAAGGGGGCGTCTCCTGGTTTTTGAAAAGGTTGTTTAAAACCCTATTTATGATGAAAGATTTGCAAATATGATTTCCGTGACTCTGAATAATTACTATTATGTTAGTAATATTCGTTGTCGTATTTGCATGTTTGAAAAGCATAATAAAATGTGTAAATGGAAAATGTTTGATTTGAACTAATTATGGTAAGTTCAATTATTTGTAATTAGTCAAGTTTGTCATCGTACTCGGATTAAACCGACATGGTGTAAAGAACCAAGGATGATTATGAATTATGACTAATATGTTTACAAATGTAAACAAATGAGAAAAATGCTAAATAAAAGAAAAGGGTGTTAAAATATCCATTAAAATGTAATTAACCAAATATATCACCGAGTCACGGAATAAACCGCCATGGTATAAAGAACCAAGAATGATTTTTATAATGGTCAAAATATGTTCATCATAAAAATGAATTAAAATGGTAAATAAAAGAGTAGAAATACCTTTAAAATGTAATTAACCAATTAATATCACCGAGTCACGGATTTAACCGTCATGGTATATGGAACCAAGGGTGATTATGATTTATGGTTAAAAGGTTTGTTATAGAAATGGTTTGAAACATTCGAAATGGTAAAAACCGTAAAAGGAAAGAAGTAAAAATAAAAGAAAGCGTTGAAGGAAAGACGAACTCAAACACGTTTGAGTCTGACCTGGGCACCCCATTGAGGCGCGAGCCACGTTGCACATTAAGGGGCTTCTGCCTCAGGCCAAAATTCGGTTTTGGCTCGTCTAACCTATATTTGAATCGTGTTATGCATTGTTCATGCTTATAGACTCATAAAAACAGTAAATACATGAAATAAAGTGAGTTGTTTACACCCTCAAACTTACGTGTATGATGTTTGCGACATAGACGACTTTAGAGACAAATTTTCTCGTAGCGACTACTCACGATCAAGAAGTTTAAAAAGAGTGCCTTAAAAAAGGATTTTGTTTTGTAAATGAGTTGAAAATATGTTAATTAAAACATGTTGATTAATGTTGAGTTGGTCGAATGGGTCGGTCGAATGCACGGCGACGGTACCAAACAATATGTGTAAGGCTTGTGTTTACGATCGGTAGGTCGTAAACACGTGTCGATTTTGTGACTTAGGAAGTCGAGTATAGAAGTTTAAGGGAGATGTGAGGGGGCGGACTCTCGCGTGAATATTATGGTGTGTGATGGTGGGTATTTATAGAGAAATGTGGGATGGTAGGTCGGTCGATTTTGCTTGGAGGCTAAGGAGACACCCCATTGAGGCGCGAGCCACCCCGTGACTCAATGGGGTGTACTGTCCCTTTCGCAAATTTGGATTTTGCATTTGTTCTAACCAATGTTTTGTTGGTTGTGATTTGTGGTCTTTGAGGTTTGCTTAGCCGTGTAAGCTTCCTCTTAGGTGATATTTGGGGTAGGTATTTTGTGTCTTTGACTCGGGTTTGACCCGTGTGAGTCGGGATTTGAATTTCGAGTCGATTTTTGGCTCGGTGTCGGTTTTGACTCTAATTAGGGTCATTTTAATGGAAATGACATGATGAAAACATTCATGGCATTATTTTTGACATTCGAGTTTTGGGTTGACTCGGGTTGACTCAGGTTGACTCGAGTTGCGGGTTTCTGAGTCGGTTTTGGGTCCGAAGACGGTTTTAACTCTAAATAGAGTTATTTTAATGGAAATGGCATTATTTTTGATATTCGAGATTTGGGTTGAATCGGGTTGACTCAGGTTGACTCTAGTTGTCGGTTTTGGGTCCGAAGACGGTTTTAACTCTAAATAGTGTTATTTTAATGCAAATGAAGTTAGAAAACTTTTGAAATCATTTTTCATATCCGAGTAGTGCATTAAACCATCTCATGTATAGCCAATCCACGCACGCATATCAAAAACACATTATAGTCCGATCATCATCGGGTGGTTTTTGGAAGGTGCAGATACTGGGTATCTACAGACGGTCTCACCGTTGCTTGTCTTGCGCACTTTCCCGTCTAAGATCTCCTTGGGAACCTCCGCATAAGTTAGAGACTCATCTAACTCTATGTTCTCAACTTCAAGTACATGTGATGGATCGCTCACAAACTTCCGGAGTTGCGAAACATGAAACACGTTGTGGACTCAATCCAGCAGTGGTGGTAAAGTTAGACGGTAGACTACTTCACCTATGCGCTCTAGGATCTCATACGAACCGATAGACTTCTGACTCAACTTCTCTTTCTTGCCAAACCTCATCACCCCTCGCATATGTGACACTTTCAAAAGGACCTTGTCACCTACGTCGAACTCAATGTCCCTGCGGTGCAAATCTGCATAACTCTTTTGGCGATCTTGAGCTTATTTAATCTTTTAACGAATCATGCGAACTTGCTCAGTCATATCCTGCACCATCTGTGATCCTAAAACCACTGTTTCAGCACTATCGTCCCAACAAACCAGACTCCTACACTTCCTGCCATATAAAGCCTCAAATGGTGCCATCCCAATACTGGTGTGATAGCCGTTGTTGTATGAAAACTCAATCAAGTCCAGCCTATCTTCCCAACTTCCACCAAACTCTATGACGCAAGCCCTCAAAATATCTTCCAAAGTCTTGATAGTCCTCTCCGTCTGACCATCTATCGCAGGATGAAAATTTTTACTCATCTTCAAGGTAGTCCCCATCAAATCCTGCAACTCTTGCCAAAACCGTGATATAAACCGCGCATCTCGATCTGACACTATGTCCTTTGGCACACCATGTAACCGAACCACATGCATCCTATAACCCAAAGCTAACTGTATCTTGGTCCAAGTATCCTTCATCGAAATGAAGTGAGCTAACTTTGTTAAACGGTCGACGATCACCCAAATCATATTGTTACCTTGCTGAGTCCTTGGTAACCCCACGATGAAATCCATAGAGATCGACTCTCATTTTCACTCTGGCACCACAAGTGACTGAATCTTACCTTGTGGTCTGCGTTGCTCATCCTTTACTCTTTGGCAAGTTGGACATTTAGCCACGAACTCGACCACATGTTTCTTTATGTTAGGCCACCAAAACGTTTTCTTTAAGTCCTTATAAAGCTTATCACCACCCGGATGAACTGGATAAGGAGTGCAATGAGCCTCCGTCATGAACACCCTTTTCAAGTCCGTATCACTAGGAATACACCATCTCCCATCAAAATGAACACTCTCATCTGTGTGGATAGAAAACCTCAAAACTGTGCCATTCTTTACCCTTGACTTCCACTCTTGAATCTTGGGATCAAGCTCCTGTTTCCTCTTTATGTCATCATACAAGTCTGGTTTGATAGTCAAGTCCCCTATGGCATCCCCCTTTCGGATCATATGAATCCCCATCTTGGACATGTTGGGGTTGGTGTCCTTAACAGTTAGTGCAAGGACTTATAAACCTCTAAAAGGATCAAAGGGCATACCTTTGGTATTATTATCAGTTGATCCACGTTTATCAATAACGGTTGGCTTGCTAGATAAGTTTGACGTTATTGTCATACAGATGGCGGTGATCAACTGGTCCCTAAAAGTCACACCTATAGGATACGTTCGAGAGATGTGACGGTATGAAAATACAGTCATGTAGATGCCAAATTTGACTAACCAGTTAGTCCGAGTCATTTGACTAGTAATTAGTCAAAATGTGATGTTGAGATATTATATTTAATACGGATTAAATATCATGGGCTAAGGCGAATTAACCAGTTAATTCGTAAAATTAAATATAAGCGTTTTATATTTAATTAATGTATATTGAATTAATTATACAATATCGTCTTTGTCGGACACGTTTTAATACTTCAACTAACCCGTGTTATTAGTTGATGTTTTAATAGCCGATAACCGATGATTTATAATAAACCGCGTCATATACATTTAATCTTTTGGGCACGGACTACGAGTTAAAATGAAGAGGAAATGGAAAAGCCCATTACCTCCCCATGGACTCGGTTTGGCCGAGATTAGGAGAACAAAAGGGAGAGCTTCTCCTCCCTTCTAACCAAATCGTCATTAGTGAAAATAATTAGGGTTTTAGAGATTAATTTTCTCTCTGAAACTGAGATCTCACATCTCGAGAAAACCTCACATCAGTTCTCCCAATATTGCAAGGCAATCGGAGAACACCATCTAGCCAAGGGCATATCTCGGACAAGTCTTGGGTGCAACAATTAGGAGGGAATCTCGTTTGATTTACTCGTTCTTTACGCCGCACTATAAAGGACCCGAGGTTAATTCTTTACCTTTATCGTTTCTCTATTGTATTTATGTTTTATGACGATAATCGCATGTTAAATTTACGTTATAGTCCTAAATTTAGAGGGTCTTATACGGATATTACCCCTCAAGTGGTATCAGAGCGAGGCCACGTAAATTTTTCTATGTGTTTTTCATAAAACGATTTTGAAACGGTTGTGTTTTATCTCGAAAACCGTGCCATGTATACACGGCTGGATTTTTTTTTTAACCGTGACATGATATTACACGGTTGTTTTGTGTGATTTTCGATTTGTTCTTTTACATGTTGTTATTTTATACGGAGATTATAGCAACATGTCAAGTTTTGTCAATTGTTAAATTGTTTTGATGCGTTTTAGATCAAAATTGCAATTGATTTTGTCTCGACAAACTGTTTTCACGAGGGTTTTGTATTTTCAGCCATGTTTGCATTCGATCGAGCGTATTTCTACTCGATCGAGTGCCTTTTCTGTCTTGTTTTTGCTCGATCGAGTCCCTGCCGTACTCGATCGACCCCTTTCAAAACCCCACTGCTCGATCGAGTTGTCCTCGTACTCGATCGAGCAGATTAGCTGATTAAAGTACTCGATCGACCACCAGTTCAGTCGATCGAGCACTTTCTGATTGGCCATCCACTCGATCGACTTGCAGTTCAGTCGATCGAGTCCCTTTTGTTCCTCGACCGAGAACTTTTGTCCCTGGATCGAGGGATTTCGTTTCTGGCAGCTTTGAAAATTTATTCTCTTGTTTTAAATTTTCTTTTGGCCATAATATGTACTTTATACGGATATTGTACACTCGCTATGATTGTGAAACGGTTCACACACGTACCATTAAGTTATTTTAACGTGTATTTAAAGTAACGGACTGTATTAGATTAAAATTAAATTGATAGAAGCAGTTTTATCACATGAATTTTAATCATTAAAAGGTGGTTTGGATAAATTTAACATAATTACGGAATTATGTCACGAATGAATTTGTTTTTAGTTGATGCATCTATTTATCGTTTTGTTGAATGCCTTGAATGCCTTTTATTACGTATTTATTTATTTTTGCAAACGGTTGTAACTTAGTGTGGCCTTAGTAGAACGTGTTACCGTAATGATGGAACACGGTCTTGGTTGTATTTTGAGATCTCGTATCTCCGTTTTGGATTTTTCACTTGTAATTACAGTTTTTATTAGAATGTAATTAGGTTTATATTTTGTAACTTTAATTGTAATTTTTGAGAAGACCAAAGACGGAGACCAGATACTCACTCCCGCTACCTGGATCAAGATGGAACAACAAGACAAGCTTCTTGGGTCCAACGGTGGATTCCAAAGTTGTATTTTGTTCTTTTTATTAGGATAGGCCACACTAGGAAATTTTATTTACGTATTGCATTCAATTATTTATTTTTCCGTAACGATAGTATGCATCATATTCCGCCTAAAACCAAACCACCTAATAAATGCATGAAAACTGACACATTTAGAGGTCACGAGTTAGTTTTCTTTGACATTCGTATGTCACACGATTTTCATAAGCCATCACCCAAATTAATTCATTCACGCAGACGCTAGTTATTCGTTCACTTAATATGAATTATAATTTAGTTGATGGGATCTTCCTCGTATAAACAAAAATTGAGAACGGTCTTTATAGTCAAACTCCAATGAGTCCCTTCTTCGTCGGTAGGCATAATATGACCCCTTCTACGTCGGGTAAGTTGGAACCGATTGACCTATTTTATCTCAACACTATGGTCACTCGTACGATCCTGTGACTGTGGTGGACTATAGATAGGATTTACGGAAATCTATCGACCAAGAGTTCTTCCGGAAGAATTAGCTAAACAGTTGGCTTATCAATTTACAGAAATTGAGTCTTGGGATCACTTGTATCATTCTTAAGGGAGATCAATTATGCAAGTGCGAGAGTCTACATGTTTAAAATGAATTTTAAAATAGACTTAAATCACCTCGATGAGTTGCTTATTTCGTTTTGTTTTTCTTCCTTTTTCAAAGGTAGAAACACGAACATTTAAACTGCTAATAACATAATGGCTAGCCGTGAGGACGACCCAATGCCAAGTGTCACATTGGACCGTGAGTCCTGGCTTCGGATCTTCATGGATCGGATGAATCGCTACTCGATCAAGAATGATGGATCAAACTTCACGGATTGGGAGGCGGCATTACGGAATGCTGCCATTGCTGATGGGAAGCTCAAATATCTGATTGAGCCCATCCCACCAAACCCAGGCCCCACGGCTGAAATTAACGAAATCGACAAGTATAACGATTTCGCCATGGAAGCGGGTGCGGTAAAGAACGTACTTATTTTTGCAATGGAATCCAATTTGCAGAAACGCTTCATAGCTCAAAGTGCAAACAAGATTTTCACTACACTCACTAGGGAATTCTCAAAAGCACCGAGAATCGTGACCTATGAGCTTACCACTCGCTTCTTTGATGCGAGACTCGAAAGGGCCAACCGTTAGCCCACACATTCTCAGCATGATTGAGAATGTCGAGAAGCTGGAGACCTTTGATTGTAAGATCAGCGAGAACATTGTTATTGACCGCATACTTCACTCACTCCACGATGGTTATTCGCAATTTAGAGCGAATTACTATATGAATGATCGAAGAAAACTCCCCATGAATCGCACACTCCCTCCTCGTACAGACCGAGAAGGACATGAAGTTCAATGGGAGCATGAAACAAGATGTTCTCGTTGTGTCAAACAAGGGCAAGGGTAAGGGCAAAGTTCAGCCAGGCCTAGCAAAAGAGGCAAACCGAAGTTTAAGAAGTCGGGATCGGGTAAGAGTGGGCCTGGTGAGGCAAGTAACTCATCGAGCACGACAAAGAGCAAGACCGAAAACATGGAATGCCATCATTGCCACAAGATTGGGCATTGGAGGCGTACATGTCCTGTTTATCATGAGGACATAAAAGCAGGTCGCGTTAAACCTGTTGGTATGTCTTCTCCTTCTACTTTTATTCATATGATTGAGATTAACCACGCAAGTTACGGAACTTGGGTACTTGATACTGGTTGTGGTTCTCATCTGTGTAATCATGTGCAGGGGCTCCGAAACATCGAACCCCTCGTAAAGGGTGAGGTGGACCTGCGTGTTGGGAATGGAGCAAGAGTAGCTGCCATCTCCAAGGGGACATATGTAATCCAGCTTCCAAGCGGATTTGAGTTGTCATTATATGATTGCTATTATGTACCTAGTCTTTCCAAAAACATTATTTCAGGTTTAAACGCTTGATAAACTTGGGTTTTCATTTGTAATAGAAAACAATGCTTGCATTTTCTCATTACACAATATGATTTATGGCAAGGCAGTTTCCATGAATGGAATTTATGTTTTAGATCAGACCAATGAAATATTACACGTAATGAATAAAAAGTTAAAGGTTGGTGACAAAGATCAAACGTATCTATGGCAAATCGCTGTACGGGGACACATTAATGAGAAACGCGTAAAAACAGACTCATCAAACATGGAGCTATCTCGGCCTTTGATTTTCAATCATTTGGCACGTGTGAATCATGTCTCATCGGTAAGATGACTCGGATTTCCTTCAAAGGTGTTGGAATGCGCGGCTGACGACCTATTAGGGCTCATACACACGGATGTATGTGGTCCTATGTCAATCACCGCACGAGAAGGCTATAGGTATTTCATCACTTTCACGGATGATTTAAGTAGATATGGCTACTTAATGAAGCACAAAAGTGAATCCTTTGAGAAATTCAAGGAATACCAGAATAGGGTACATAACCTATTAGGTAGGAAGATTAAAACACTGCGTTCGGATCGTGGTGGCGAGTATCTTTCTCACGAGTTTGATCAAGACCTAAAGGACTGTGGGATTGCCCTACGATTAACTCCACCGGAACACCTCGGTTGAATGGTGTGTCCGAACGGAGAAATCGAACACTACTTGATATGGTTCGATCCATGATGAGTCACACGATTTTACCTGATTCATTATGGGGTTATGCTCTTTTGTCAGCCGCTCTAATACTTAACCGAAGTCCGTCTAAAGCTGTAGACAAGACTCCATATGAACTATGGAAGGGAACGGTCCCTAACTAAAACGTGTCCGACAAAGACGATATTGTATAATTAATTCAATATACATTAATTAAATATAAAACGCTTATATTTAATTTTACGAATTAACTGGTTAATTCGCCTTAGCCCATGATATTTAATCCGTATTAAATATAATATCTCAACATCACATTTTGACTAATTACTAGTCAAATGACTCGGACTAACTGGTTAGTCAAATTTGGCATCTACATGACTGTATTTTCATACCGTCACATCTCTCGAACGTATCCTATAGGTGTGACTTTTAGGGACCAGTTGATCACCGCCATCTGTATGACAATAACGTCAAACTTATCTAGCAAGCCAACCGTTATTGATAAACGTGGATCAACTGATAATAATACCAAAGGTATGCCCTTTGATCCTTTTAGAGGTTTATAAGTCCTTGCACTAACTGTTAAGGACACCAACCCCAACAAGCTCCCACTTGTCCGTACAAGTGCATGTGCAATGACGTTATCCGCACTAACTGGAGGACACAGCCCCAACAGGACATCCCATCCCTCATCTTCAGCAAAGACGTAGCTGTACATAATGAATGTACACTCTTCCTACTCAAAGCATCTGCCATGACATTGGCCTTACCCTCGTGATACATGATCTCCATGTCATAGTGCCCAATCAACTCCATCCATCGCCTCTGTCGCATGTTCAGCTCTTTCTGTGTGTAGATATACATTAGACTCTTATGATAGGAAAACACCTTAAAGGTTTCCCCATAAAGATAGTGCCTCCAAATCATTAGAGGAAAAACAACTGCACCCAGCTCCAAATCATGAGTCTGATAGTTCTCCTCATACGGCTTCAGCTGCCTTAACGCATAAGCTATAACCTTCCCATTCTGCATCAACACACAACCCATACCATTCTTTGAAGCATCAGTGTATACTTCAAAGTTCTCACTTGCCTCAAGTAAAGATAGAATAGGAGTTGTGGTCAAACGCTCCTTTAAGGTTTGGAACACCATCTCACAACTCTCATCCCAGCGAAATTTGGTCTCTTTCCGCATCAACGCTGTCATAGGTCTCGTGACCTTAGAAAAGTCTTTCGCGAACCTCCTGTAGTAGCTAGCTAAATCGAAGAAACTCCGAATCTCAGCAACATTCTTTGGTGATTCCCACTTAGTCACTGCCTCAATCTTGCTAGGATCCACCGACACACCCTCTTTAGATATCACATGACCCAGAAAAGCCACTTTCTCTAACCAAAACTCGCACTTAGATAGCTTAGCATATAACTGATTATCTCGCAAAGTCTGCAGAACCAACCTCAGATGCTCCTTGTGCTCCTCCTTAGTCTTAGAATAGACCAAGATGTCATGAATGAAGATGACCACAAACCTATCCAAGAACGGGCTGAAAATCCGGTTCATAAGATCCATGAAAACTGCTGGTGCATTCGTCAACCCAAAAGGCATAACTACACACTCGTAGTGACCATATCGTGACCGAAAAGCTGTCTTAGAAAACATCCCTGCGTCACTCAGCTGGTAAAAAAGATCATCAATCCTTGGCAAAGGATACCTGTTCTTCACCGTGACATGATTCAACTCCCTATAGTCGAGGCATAGCCTCATGCTCCCGTCTTTCTTTTTCATAAACAACACTGGTGCTCCCAACGGTGACATACTAGGCCGAATATACCCTTTGTCTACCAGGTCATTTAGTTGCTTCTTCAACTCTTCCAGCTCTTTAGGCCCCATACGGTACGGTGCTTTAGATATAGGTCCCGTCCCCGGTTTGAGCTCAACATTAAAGTCGATATCTCTCTTAGATGATAAACCCGGTAACTCATCTGGAAAAACATCACTAAACTCTCTAACCACAAGTATATCAGATGCCGACGGCTCCTCCACACGCATATCTCTAACTTGACAAAGAATCAAAGGACTCTTCTTCCTCAAACATGACTTTAAAGTCATCACCGCGATAAACTTACACTTTGCTCTCACTACGAACCCCCTATATGATACCTAGACTCCCTTAGGCCCCTTTAAAGACACCCTCTTTTGTCTGCAATCTATCTTAGCGTCATGCGTACCCAACCAATCCATCCCGACGATGACCTCAAACCCATCCATAGGAAACTCTAACAAGTTGACCGGTAAGTCTACCTCCCCCCACTAACATAGATACATCTCTATACAACTTAAAATATGACACCAACTCCCCTGAAGGTATAAACACACTATATTTCACTAGCTCATACTCTCCCAAACCCATAGCTAAGGCATGACTCCTATACACAAAAGAGTGGGTTGCCCCCGAATCAAACAGAACAAAAGATGGCGTATTATGAACAAGAAAAGTACCGGTAACAACATGAGCATCGTTCTCCGCCTCTTGCTTGCCCATCATAAAGAGCTTGCCACTTATTTTCTAACCTCCACCCTAGACCGTGGTAGTCGAAGTAGTCGGCTTGGCTGCCGAGTTCTGAGTCACATTGTTGTTCAGACGCTGATAGGGCCCTCCATTGTTGCGGTTGTACCCGCCATTGTTGTTGTTCGGCCCTCCACAACCCAGATGGCCTGTTACTAGCAAAAATTTGGCTTGGAGCCTGAGAAAAGTTCCCCTGATAAGTCCCCGGAGAGCCTCCTCCCCCTCTAGCCCTGGTGCACTCATGCCTTTTATGACCCACTCCACCACAGTTGAAGCAGGTAAGGTTGGAGTTGTCACTGGTACTCTGACAACCTCCTCTTCCCCAAGCCCGAGATCCCCCTGCATAGCCAGACCCTCCAGAAAAAGCCCTAGCCTGACCGTGATTGTCCTTCTTGTGGCCCGACTGGTTGCCACACTAACTCTCCGCCTTTCTCTTCTCAACATTCCTTTCCTTAGCCTCCTTGGCCAAGTCACCTAACCTCTCAGCATGCCTATCTCATGCATATACCTCTTTCAGATCGGTGAGTAACCCAGCTGGTAGTCTATCCATGATCTTTGGTGCCAACCCCTTTTCAAAACGAAGAGCTAAACCTCGTTGACCCAACTGCATATCCTCTGTGTAACGTGACAACTCTAGGAACTGGTGATAGTACTCTGTGACGGTCATATCATCAGCCATGGTGAAAGAATTAAACTTAGTTCTCAGCTTGTGACGGATGTGCTCCGGCACAAAATGCTCCCTCATAGCGCTCTTTAAGCCTGCCCATGGTATCGCATCGTATCCCTGGTCATTGTAGTATGCTCTAGCATCCTCTTTCACATTCTGCCACCAGACCCCAACCTCACCCCTTAGGTAGAATGCAACCTGTTCTACCGCCATCTCTGCTGGACACTTCATGACCTCTAGAAGTCTCTCCATCTCGCGGTGTCAATTATTGAGAAGCTTTGGCTTAACGGTGCCCTCATAAGTAGAGGGGTGGAAGCGAGAAATGGTGGTGCTTAGTCGGGATGCGTCCATCGGTTTCTCACCGCCCTTATCCACGTTCTTGAGTGCCTCCATGAGCGCATCTTGCTGCTTAATCATACAAGCAATCTTATCCACAGTCATCTCGGTAGCTTGAATGTAAGCACCTGACCTCTTTGGCGGCATTTTGAGCTGATATAGCCAAGGAAACGTAAGCACATAGCCTACGGCTCAAAATAAACAAACCCTCCGCCAAAGAAGTACTCGGCCGAGTACTGTGAAATGCTCGGTCGAGTAAGGACTACTCTAAACAAAACCGTTACAACAACTATACAAATTAGAGCTTTAGGAATGGATCTTACCAGGGGCAAGGAAATAGTGGGAATCACCCGAGTGCAGGCAAGAGCGTAGCTGGATTCAATGGGACAGGGCATGAAGGTGCTAAGGATAATAAAGTTGTTTGATTAAGTATGTAGGTTACGGGGACGTAACCCTTTCTTTTAGGGGGATAGGATGTAATACTCCGTTATTTCTTGTTATTAATGTTTATTTCTTATTATTTATGATACACTTTGGTGATACATTTTCAATATATTAAAAATACACTTGGATACGCGTTTTAAGTACGTTTTGATCTCTGCTAAGTTTGTTGATTTATGTTGGGAATTTGTTTGGTTGGAGGTTTCTTGAGTATGTTTGAGTGAACTTCGGGACGAAGTTCTTTTTAAGGAGGGAAGACTGTAATACCCCGTATTTTAGAGGATGGTCAAAACATCATTTTATTAAAATGTGATTTATGGAAATGGATATTTTATATTAATTGTTTATTAATTATTAATTATTGAGACGTGTAATTATGAGACGGGAAATAATAATTAAATAATACATAATAATATATGACGGAGGATATGTATACATATGACGCATACTAGTATAAGTATATAATGGTGACGGTATTATACGATGAATAAGGCAACAAGTATTTTATACGGTATTCATATGAGATAATAATAATATTACCTAATAAGATAAGGAAAGTTTCTCCACCTTCCTATTAGTATAAATAGGACCCTCTAGCTAATCTTTTGTTCACTTCTATTCACATAAAATCACAATTAAAAGTAAGAGAGAAATAAGAGGGGAAAGGGAGCTTTATATATATCTTACAATCGTCTCTTGAGATAACCGTCTTATAAACTCTTTCTTATAATTAAATTATTAAAATAATGTGTCAACCCGACCTTGATCATTGACCCGATCTAGTCTGACCCGTTGACTTAGTTTGACCGTTGACCGTGACCTATATTATTCAATTGTTTGCATTGTTTGTAAGAATCAGATCTAAGACACTCCAAGAAAGAAAAATAAGACACGAGACCCTGACTTTTTCAATCCATGGCTACACATAACCTGACTCGGTTCTGGGTAGGGGGTCTAGGGTGGCGTGTGGTGGTTTGAGGCTGGCGGTGGTGCCGACATGGTGGCAGGGGGCGTAGGAGGAAGTAATGATGCCGTGTTGTTGTTGTTGCTTGTTGATAAACCGTGACAAATACAGAGGAACCATTGACCCATAACCCAAGTCGGTTGAACCATGACCTGGGTTAGGATAGACCGGTGGCTGTGGGTGGTTAGGGATCAGGATTGGTGGTAGTTGTGGTGGTTGGTGGCGGTAATGGTTATTGTCGCGATTTGTATGCAGGTTGGGGATGCGAATTCTTCACTGGGTTCGACGGAACCAAGGACCCATACTGGGCTCCACCGTAGTTCAGGTGGTTGACCGCGGTGGCAGGTCTAGTTGTGGGCTTGGCTGTGTTGAGGCTGGTGAAGAAGGAATGAGGCGTTTCGTTGTTAATGGCGGGTTTCAGCGGGTGTTGTTGAGGCTGTGTCGAGAGGTAGAAGGGAGTAGAAGAAGGGTGTCGTGATTGGATGGCTAAGGGCTGGTGGCAGGCATAGTGGGTTACGATGGCTGTCACGGCCTGGTGTGGTTTGTGTGGGTGTTGGTTCATGGAGGTAGCACGGGTAGAATATGGTAATTGGGCATGATTATAATTATTGTTATTTTCATTACATTGCTTGGTGACGGGTTTTGACTCGGGTGTGTTGGTTTTGGGTCATGTGGGATTATTTTGGAGTCGGATTTAATTTATTTGTTCATTGAGTCGGGAATTTAATCAAGTTTAGTTAAGATAAGTCGGGATAATTAGTTAATGAGTTATTAACCCGAATTTAATTAATTAATTAGTTTATATAATGAATTATTATTAGAATGTAATTATTGTTTATTATTATTATTTATTTAATTAGGTATCGACCTTGTGAGACGGTAATATTACTACTACTTGATTCGTGTGCTTGCTATTCGGATTTTTGAAGGAAGGTTTTGGCATTATTATTTCGCTTGCTTGACTCGGAATTTGCTATTGAGGTAGGATAGCTACTCAATCACTTTAATGTTTACTTGAATGGTATTATCCAATTTTATTGGTTGAATTATTTGGAATTGTGATGGATGATATATGATTGTTGGTTGGTTGCATTGAGATATATTGTTTAATGACTACCTCAGCTCGTGACTGAGATGATTTGATTATTGACTACCTCAGCTCGTGACTGAGACGATTATATTGTTTATTGGATTCCTCAGTTTCGTGTCTGAGATGGTAAGAAATTGTGTTGCTCAATTGTTTGCATTTTCATATCATGAGCACTTGCATTGGATACCTCAGAACAGGTTCTGCAGGACTTGTTTCTGGGATGATGAGACTACCTCAACTTTGGTTAGCATGATGAGACTACCTCAACTTCGGTTGGGATGATGAGACTGATGTGACCATAATTGGCGCATATTTAGCCCCCGAATTAGCCTTGTTTCCATGCTTTTTAGTGCTTATTTGGGTCATTTCTTATCTTTAGTTCTTTGTTTTGCATATTCTTTGAGATTTTGATCCCTTGGTAGGAAAGGAGTAAGAATCTTGCATTTTCATGGCAAAACGAGACTAAATTGATCGAATTCAATGACCAAGCATCAAGGAGAGACAAGATTAGAAGGCCTTTGTACATATCATAGTAGAAGAGCAATGTTGAGGAAAGATCCTTGAGTCCCCAAGGAAATCCCCAAGGAATTTATGAAGAAAAGGGAAGAAAAGAAGAAGTTACTATCTTTGATCGACAATTCGAGCGGATTGTCAACAATCCGCCCGTCCGGCCTCTGCACAATCCGAGCGTCCCCACGCCGAGAATCCGCTCGGATTCCCCTCAACAATCCGTCCGGATTCCTCGAATCCGCTCGGATTCCACCGCCCAAATCCGGCCGTCCCGACCTTATTCCGTCCGGATTTCTTCACAAAGACGGATTGTCTTCTTCAAGCTACGAAAAGAGAAGCCCTTCTCTCAGAAAATACCGGGTCCTCCTTGCTCAACTTAAAAAGTGTAATTACTAGTTTAGCCCTTAGTTAACCCTAATGCATCCTACCTTATTTTCACTATAAATACCCCATTAGGCTAATTAGAGGAGCATGTTCTTCTTATCAATAATTAGTGTAGTTAATATCAATCAAACCTCTCTTCAATATTGTAATCAAGTATTAATCAAGTTTTAATCCAAGTTTTTGTTCTTTAATCTCTCTTTTGTTCATCCTTTATTTTGGGTAATTGAAGATTATTTGGGTTATTATTGGGAGATTGACAACCTCTCAATCTAGCATTCAAGTACTTCTATTATTCTTGCTTTATTATTGGAATCATTAGTAGGTATAATCTCTTAATCCCTTTTTAATTATTGTTAATTACTTTCATTTATTCATCATGTTTCATATTGTTGGTATGATTGACAACCTTGCTAGCATGATCAACATGATAATGAGTGAGTAGTCTTTTAGCTAGGGTTAATGGGTGATTAGGGGAAACCAAAATGGGGAATGATTCATGCTTAAATTAATATACTTTCATGTTTTATTTGCTTGCTTGTTTTGATCTCAACTCATGCACATGTTATATTTGATGAAATGCTAAGCCTATGAATCCTTGCATTTACTATCATCTTCTATCTTTTCAATGAGACTTGTAAGATATAACCCAACTCGAGTCTCATTAGACCATGCATGTTGTTGAGTAGGGAAGATTAAGTCGACTTGTAGGTGTTGTACAATCTAATCGATTCGGCTCCGGGACCCAAACTTTCCTAGGATTGTAAGATATAACCCAACTCAATCCATCACAACAATAATTGCTTGCTTATAATTTGAGAACATGTTTGTATGATCATATCCCATGATTCCCCTATGATCCCATGACACCCTAGTGCCTTTCATCAATTGTTTACACCTCTTTAATTTATCTTGCTTGTTTATTTTCATTGTTATTCTAGTTTAGTAACCTTCTACATCAACCCAATTTGTGACACCCCTTAGACACCACTAGTTACAATAGAAATTTCATTTCAACTCCCGTCCCTTGGGATCCGACCTTTACTTGCCTCTTTACTAATTGTAGAGTTGCTTGTTAAGCTATAAATTGTGTTTTGATTCGACCGTGACCAACGACCACATCTTAATTTGTGAACAATTAGCGGGATCGCATCAAAAATGGCGCCGTTGCCGGGGACGGTGTTTGTTTGACTTAGATTTCCTTTTTGTTATTAGTTGTGTCTTTCTTCGCCTTGAGGAAGTAAAACTCCTCAAGGTTTGTTCTAATTGTTTTTGAGTTGTTTGATATTTTGCATGTCTAGAAGGTTACAAGATGATTTGTTACCTTTTGACCGTGAAATCGAAAGAACCTTGACGAACAGTAGGAGACTTGTTAGGAGGAATTTGAGAGGTGTTAGTGAAGTTGTTCAACCCACTAGTGAGTTTGTCAATCCTTTCGCAATAGAAGGAGAAGAAAACCCATTACACAATACCCCACAAAATCCACCTACAATGCCAAAATTCTCGTCGCACTCCGTACCCACCGAGGAGAATCTACCAAATAGTACTCCTACACCGCAACATCTCACCGGAAATTTTATTGCCAAGTCCGCCTTCATCCAACTAGTTGAGAGGAGCCAATTCGGGGGGATGCCTAGTGAGGATCCTCATTCTCATATGGAAACCTTTTGCGACTATTGTGATGCTATCTCTCAAACGGGCGTGACTCAAGACCAAATTAGGTGGGTCTTATTTCCTTTTTCCTTAATCGGCACCGCAAAGCAATGGTTGAAGGGCCTTGATAAGGCCACCCTTGGAATAGATTCTTGGAAGAAGTTAGCTCTAGCTTTCTACAAAAAATTCTACCCACCGGAAAAGACAAACATGCTAAGAGCTCAAATTACGGGTTTTAAGCAAAGGGATGAAGAGTCTTTGTATGAAGCTTGGGAGCGGTTTAAAGGTATTTGTCGCTCATGTCCTCACCATGGACATAGCGAATGGGTTTTGGTACAACAATTTTGGAATGGTATATATGAAGATTCTAGGAACATTCTCAATATGGGATCAAATGGAATGTTCACCGAAGTTGATGACAATCAAACATGGAACAAGATTGAGGAAATGGTGGTCCATAACTCACAATATAGTAGACCTCGCAAGGCTACTAGAGGAGGAAGGCATGAAGTGGACTCCGTTACTCAATTGGGTGCTCAACTTAGTGCTCACATTGACATAATCAACTTGAAGTTTGAACAAGCTATGGCTAGACTTGAGGAAAACTCAAAATCATCGAAGCATCATGTTAATGCCATGACGGCATCCTCATCAATCCCAAGTGGGATATGTGAGAATTGGGGAACTTTGGGACATGACCAAAATGAATGTAGGGGAACAAATGAACAAGTGAATGCTTTCCAAGCATACAAGAGTAGTACCCCTTATTCCAACTTTTACAATGAAAACACCAAATTCCATCCAAATCTCTCATACAAAAGCCAAAATGTTCAAAACCCTCAAACAACATACACTCCACCACCCATGAGAAACCAAAATCAAAGACCCTTTTACAATCAAAACCAAGGTTACCAAAATCAAAATCCATACAATCACCAAAATGACCAAGGCTTTGATGTCCAAAAAGCGGTCCTCCAAATGCAAAAGAACCAACAAGAATTTTTCACCCAAATGCAAAAAGATAGCCAAGCAAAGGAAACCACCATCAACAACATTCTAGCTCATACCAAGATGTTGGAAACACAATTGACTCAACTAGCATCTTCAAGCTCACAAAGACAAAAGGGGCAATTACCACCTCAAAGTAATCCCCCTAGACATGAAACGGTTAGTGCCATTCACTTGAGAAGTGGTACAAGGTATGAAGCACCGAAGAAGCAAGTTGAGGATGAAGTTGTGGAAGCTAGTGAAAAGGAAGAAATTGTGCAAAACTCCAAAGATGGAGAATCATCAAAAGAACAAAGTTCAAAGAAAAATGAAGACAAGGCCAAGGAGAAGGAACCCATTGTGATTAGACTTCCTTTTCCAAGTCGTCAAGCCAAGCCCAAATTTGATGATCAACTTGGAAAATTCATGGAAATTGTGAAGAATTTAGAAGTCTCAATTCCTTTCACGGAATTAATCAATCACGTTCCGGCCTATGCAAAGTACATGAAAGATATCCTCACAAAGAAGAAGTCAATCCGGAAACTTGAGACTATCGCCTTCACCAAGGTGAGTAGTGCAATACTTCAAGGGAGTTCACCTCCAAAGTTAAAGGATCCGGGAAACTTCTCAATACCGTGTACCATTGGCGACACGACGATCAACAAAGCCTTATGTGATCTAGGGGCTAGTGTGAGTGTCATGCCATACTCGGTAAGTAAAAGGTTGGGGATGGGAGAGCTTAAATGCACCAACATCACACTCCAAATGGCCGATAGATCGACGAAGACACCGTTAGGGATATGGGAAGATGTCCCCGTGCGAATTGGGAAGTTTTTCATCCCGGTGGACTTTGTCATTGTTGATATGGAGGAAGATTCCAACATTCCAATCATCCTAGGAAGACCCTTCCTACACACCGCCGGTGCGGTAATTGATGTGAAACATGGAGAGCTCACTCTAGAAGTGGGAGATGAAAGCATAACTTTTAATCTTGACAAAACCATGAGAGCTCCTCGTTTGCATGAGCCATGTTTCATGATTGATCATTATAGCCGAAAAGATGAAAGGAAGAAATCGGAACTCCAATGGAAGAAGAAAGTTGAAGATGCTCCATTCAAAGAGCAAGTAAATTGTGACAAGGAGAGCTTGCAAAGCTTATCAAAATCAACCAAGGAAGAAGAAGATGGCCTCATTGGCCAAGGGAAGAAATTGGGAGAGTTGTCTCCATCTAAGCAAGAGATTTTCAATGATCAACTCAATGAAGTTTGTGGTCTTTGGGACGACGAATTTGAAGGGATTTTTAATCCCTACATTGGACATGCCATCGATCATGATCAACAACAAGGGCCACGGTCTATTGAGGACCTCTACCATGATAATGAACAAGCTTTTGATTACTTCTTCAAGGTGTTGAGCAACATCAACAACACCTTGAACATGCCCCCTTGACATCTCATCAAGAATGAGAGTTTGGTGGAGTCCTCCCTAAACCACCACTTGTAAATATTTCTAACTCCCTAACTTACATTTCAATTCTTGTATTGCATTTTTGTCATCTTTGTATTTTTATTTACTTTGATCAAAATAATTGTCATGTAAGAGAGAAGTGAGGGAGGGACTAACAATTTCAATTGATGTGTAGTGCTTTACCTTAGTGTGGGGATGGCTATTTCCTAGGCTATCCATGCCTTAGTAGTGCCCCCACAATGAAGAACACAAGACTTGAAGGAAGAATGGAAGAATGATAAAGGAAATGCGCTGTGCACGGGTGGAACTGAATCCGTGTACACAGGGGAAGAATCCGAGCGGATTCCCAAGAATCCGCCCGTCTTATGCAATCCGAGCGTCCCGCGAAAAAGACGCCCGTCTTGAATCGAGCTGAATTTTGAAATTTTCTTGATCGTTAAAGAATCCGAGCGGATTTAAAAATCCGCCCGTCTTGAAGAATCCGTCCGTCCGGGAGAAAAGACGTCCGTCTTTGCAAATCGAGGAAAACAAGCAAATTTCTCTCTCGACCAAATCCGTCCGTCTTTACGAAAATCCGCCCGTCCGTGTTCAAAAATCCGAGCGGATTGTTAAGAATCCGCCCGTCTTTAGGCGAGTTTTTGCAAAGGTAGAAGAAGCAGAATCCGCACGGATTGGGCCTAATCCGCACGGATTGCCCCTGCAGTTTCGAAATTTTCGGCTTCTTTAAAACCCCTCCCACCTTCATTCATTCATTCATTCATTCATAAACACTACCCACAACATCAAAACCCTTATCCTCTCCATCATAAAAACAAAAACCCTCAACAACATTCAACAAAAACAAATCAAACCATCATTCAAACAATAAATTAATCACTCCTTCTTCAACAAAAATAAAAACCAAGCACAAAATCTTCAACCTTTGAGTCGATTTTTGATTTCATAAAGGCAAAGCCTTTCACCTTCAAATCGATTTGGGCATACTACAAATTGAAGATTTTTCATTCTTTTCTTGGTTAGTTCATCAATGGCAAGAACTAAGGGTGCAACAAAGGCAACAAAGGCACCAAAGGCTAAGGCACTCTCACAAAGGCAAAAGGCTCTTCAAACAAAGAAAGCTTTGGCTATGGTGGTAGCAACACCAAACTTGGAAGTACAACAACAACAACAACCTTCTATGGGAGCATCACCTTCTACTCCGTTAATTAATCAACTTTTGCATTATCCGGAGGTAACTTTTATTTCCGATACCCATAGAAATACATTTGTCAAGTTTGCTATGAAGTCATTACAATCCACCAAATTCATATGTGAAGATACCTTAGAAAAATTGGGTGTTCTTGAACAAACAAAAGCCTTTTTCAAAGCCATGGGGTTGAAGAAATTGTTTGAAACAAAGGAATTGACATACCCCTCCCTTGTCTTGGAATTTTTAAGTTCTTTGAAAGTCACCAAAGTTGAAGATAGGGAAAATCTCGAGTTTCGTCTAGCTAATGTTAGTAGACGCATTACCTTTAAGGAATTAGGTGAAATTTTGGGTCTTAGTGATGAATCGCGTTATCTTAAGCATTATGGAAAGTATGACCCCGAGCCTCTTTGGGAGGCAATCTCCGGGAAGAAATTTGAGGATTTTCATGCATGTCGTGCTCTTTTGGTCCATCATCCGGGCATAAGAGTATGGCACAAGGTTGAGGGAAATACCATAATTGCTAGGAAAGACACCAATCATTTCACAAGACTTGATTTTATTCTCCTTGAATCGGCTTTGAATATTGGAAGAATTCACACCAAGCCTTACAATTCTTTGAGGCTATTGGTTGATAGATGGCTCAATGTTGATAGTGGGAAGAAGGGCACGACCGTTATTGTCAATGGTGGCCTAGTCACGGTCCTAGCTAAGCACTTTGATCCTAATTTCAATAAGGATAAGAAGTACAAAGCAAAGGAAGGTGGCCATCTTATTGATATGCATACCATGATTCACAAGTTCAAGTGGGTTTCCCAAAACCCCCTTGACACTAAGTATGGATGGCTAACTAGTGAAGCTAGATCGTTCACCTTGCCCTCGAAGATTTGTCGCCTAAGCGTCCACCGGACCAATTATCTACTTCCCCTTTCCGAAGAAGCCGAGTATATCATTCAACAACAAAAGGGTGATCTTGAAACCCCCTCCTCTTCCATTGTCATACCACCTTACCCCTTTGAGTATGAAGAGTTCAAACCGGAAGGAATTGAAATTGGGAAAGACTATGTGACTCTTCTCATGCAAGCAATGCACAAGCAAGCCTATGAAGATCGGAAAAATGCTTATTTGGCTCAATATCCACCCCTCCTACATTTAGCTAGGCAAGGACTCCTTGATCCATCTTGTCTTTTGCCTAGTTGGGCGGATAGAGAAGTCTTATTTCCGGGTGCATCTAGGGTCGTTGTGGGAGACAATGAGGTTGTTGGACATGATGAAGAAGTTGATGATAATATTGAGGAAGATGCAAGTGAAGATGGAGAAAGAACTGGTGAAGATGATGATGAGCAAGATGAGGAAGAAAGTGAAGAAGCAAATGACAAGGAAAGTGGCAATGTGACCACTTCTCATGAGGGAAGTGGTGATGATGATAGCATGATGGAAGATTAGCAAGCCTTGGAGACTCCTACACTCCCATGGTTTGTCTATATCTCTTTGTATTTTATTTCATTTTGATCATTGTTGGAGAAGTCCTAGCAACATCAAAGGACTCACACCTCGGTACCATTGAGGTGTTCTTATTTTATTGTTCCCATTTGTAAAATCCAAAATGACAAATTAGTTTCATGCATAGCATAGTGTGTGCATGAACTATACCCATCCTTGGACATTAGCAATAGTGTCTCACTCGGTTTGGGGAAGTTAATGCATACGCAACGGGAGGTAATCTAAATTATCCTCTCCGTCATAACAAAAACCATGCATCATGTAGTGTAGCTTAGTATAGATTGCATTTAGTATAGAAATTAAATCATGCATCATCTTTGCATAATTTCCATCATTTTGGCCATTGAGGACAATGCCCATATTAGTGTGGGGATGGGAATTCTAACATTTAACTCTTATTCAAAAAACTCATAAAAATTGAAAAAATTGAAAACCCAAAAACAAGTTCATTTCCTTTGTATATATTGTCTTGTATATATTGTGTTTGTTTTATCCTTGTTCACATTGATTGACTACGCCACATCCGAGACATGAGGATATTGAAGACCGCATGGTATGATCTTTCCAATTTCCTTTTTCCTCTTTATGTTAATGGCTATGTGGCTTTATTTTGATTGATGCGGTATAACAATGTGAATTTAGGACTTTCATTTAGTTTATATGTCATATTAGTTGGTAGAATCATATGCATTAGGATGTTTATATGCTAGTTGCATCATGGCATGTAGTTGCATGTTAGAAAAATTTTGCGAAACCGTCTACTTGGGAAGCTTGACAAGTGTATATAGGCCCTAGTAGATGCCTTTTGTTCTTAAGACTTTGCTTGTTATAATGCTTGTAAAACACCCTAGGATGTGTCATGCTAGTATCCTTTGACCCATGGTTTAAGGCCGAGTCAAGAGTACCTTGTGGTGTGATAACTCCTTGGCTACCGTTTATTCCAAGGTGACACTACTACAAAAATAGACCTAATGCAACATTTCGTGTGCAACACTTACGGTTTGTGTTGCAATTTTCAGTTAATTAAGCAACGCTTAATTTATAAATGTTGCTTTTACTTACATAAGACAACACTTTAATATAAGTGTTGCAATGTATTACTCGAAGTGCAACGTTTTTATACAAATGTTGCATTTTGTCGCAACACTTGTGCAACACTTATATCACATAAGTTATAAACCCTTTATAAAAATTTCATTTTTTTGTTCAAATTACTCAAAACATTTTATTGAAAATTTTGTTTGTGCGCCACTTTTTATTTTTTGGAATCTCCCATCAATAATCAATATTATTATTCAATCTTTCAATTCCTTCCATCACGCGTCATTCAATTCATTTATTTGATACAGTAACAAAAACTCTTCGATATTCTTCGTCCTTTCTCATTCGACACTTCTACCGTCTCTTTGCTTCTCCTTTCTCATTCGATCTTCTTCGTTTCTCTTTCATGCATTCAATCCACTGTCTCTTAATCATTCAATCTCAAGTTTGATTCACCCAGAAAAGGCGAAGGCATATTGGGAACGAAGCAACCATCGTTCGCGACTTTACGACCTTAAATAAGATGAATCTAATTTAAAATAAATAAATAAATAAATAAATAAAAAGCAAATATGAAACACGGTCTACACGAGTCTTCTTATAACACTCTTACGACCTTTCATTCAACCAGTTATCATCACTCTCATTCACCCAATTACACCCAAAACCCTAAATCACCGCCAACCACTCACGCACCGACAACCACCATGTTATCGCCGGCAGACGCCGAACCCACAACCATCTCGCGCCACTGTAACGTTTACATTAACAAATCACAATCCTCATTCAGGTATTATTCATTATTTCGATTATTTTTAAATTTATCACAATTCATATGTTTTTTCGAGGATTTGTTTTCATTATCCACTGAATTTTGGTTGTGTATGCTGTTTGTGTTTTGGTATTCAATTGTTTTAAGCATTTTAGGGTACAATTAACCTATGGTTGAGATTTTTAATTAAATTTGGTTTCAATTTGAAGATAATTCGTTTCTACTGATGCTTTGGAGTAGTAGGGATAATTTCTTGAGTTAATTATATGACGAGGGAAGGATATGTTGAATTGAAGTTCAATTACGTACATTTTATTAATAGATCTGACTTAATGGCTCATTCCAATATTCCTGTCTTTAATTTTCTCTCTTATTTGTTAAGGAATCCATTTTCTTTCGAATCCAGAATTAGTTCAAGTATAATTTAGCATTTCTAGAATTTGAAATGAAATTCTCCATTCCCAAACGCACTATAAAGTGCATTGTTCTGTCATTTATACACACTGTAAAGTTGTAAAACGACCTTTTAATCGAACTTCATGTTCTATCCTTTTGTTAGGCTATTGCAATCTTGCATTCGGATTTTACAATCCTATGACTCTGGTGCTTTAATGGCATCAAGGAGTAATGTCAAATATTCTCGACTTGATGACGGTGAGGATGATGCAAGTTATAACTATATCGATGCTTTGATAATATAAGAGGAAAGGAATATGATCTAATGATCCAAAAATTCTTCTAGTCTGGTTTCTTTTGTCCCTTGGTTGCTTACCGTGTTATCGCCAACCTCTCACCGACAACCACCGTGTTATCGCTGGCAGACACCTCGTCACCGACGAACCACAACCATCTCAGCGCCACTCGTCAACGTTTGATTCACAATCCTCGATCGGTATGATTCTTTTTACAATTATTTGTAAAGTTATCGCAATACATATGTTTTTCGAGGATTTGTTTTTATTTTCCACTGAATTTCAGTTTCGTATGGTGTTTGCGTTTTGGGATTCTATTATTTTTTTCATGTTAGGTTACAATTAAGTATTAGGGTTAGCGATTTCAATTAATTTGATTTCAATTCGGAGATAATTCATTTTCTCGATGCTTTGAGTAGAAGAGATGATTTACGAGTTAATTATGCTAACAATGTTAGTGTTGGGAAGGATATGTTGAATTGAAGTGTTTATCCTGCATAAATTTATCTCTCTTTCATTAGCAGGTCTTTAATTACTGACGTTGGCCGACCTTTCTCTTCAATTTCTGGAATTTTCATCATCAATCAATCTGTTCAGTTGTTTGTCATGATCAGCCACATTGTGTTCCTTATATTAAGCTTCCAAGTCCCTTGCTAATGAGTAAAATGGAGATCTGAGTGTTCTCTGATTCTTAAGTCTCCACTTGTCTTCTCTTAATTTTTGTAAATTCTGATGCTATTTTTTTTAGTTCACTTGCTTTATCATTTGGAATCTAGTCTTGGCTCTTAATTCTAATAAAGTTACAGGTGTTCTCAGTACATGGCATAGTTTGAATGCAATATTGGTATTGGTAATCTGTTTTAATTTTCAGTAATCAAGTGGGTAATTCCTGGTTTGATGTATCAGTGTCGCGAGTATCCGACCCCTTCTTATTCCGCCTTATGCGAAAGCTTTCATAAATTGGAGTAATGTTTGTCGTTGAGGAGAGTAACGACGGAGTATTTGTTCCTTGGTTGATAACAATCTAATTGGACCCCAATCTCTCAAAAATGGTAATTTGTGTTTCTCTCTTGAATCAATCCACATTCTCATATGTTTAATCATGAATTTATAGGGTTAAATTGAATTGAATTATAATGTGTAAAATGTAAATAATAAAAAATGCAGGCATCGGAGAAGAAGCTAGCAAACCCAATGAGCGAAATCAAGGTACAGAAGCTGGTCCTCCTGTCTTTATGAGAACGACGGGCTTTGGCCTTACCTTTGGAACATCTCTGTTGGTGAATCTGGAGATCGTCTCACCAGAGCTGCCAAAGGTTTCTTTTTTCGTTTCATTCTTCATTTATAATCTTCTCATTTTTTCTACTTACCAGACCGTCTTTTTGTATCAGACCTTCTAAGTTAAGTATAATATTTTTGATTGATTGTTTGATTAAATTGGGTTGGGTTGGTTTGGTTTGGTTTGATATGATTTGTAGGTGTTGGAACAACTTAGTGGATAAACCCCTGTTTTCTCTACGGATATACTCTTTTAGTTTTTGTTCTATATATTACTCTCCGACTCTTTATTTTCTCATTTCCAGGGCATACTATTTGTAAGACCTGGGGAAATGATAAGGAACACCTATCATATCTCTAGTCTACACACCCAATTTCTATCTAGGATACACAATTTTGTTCCTAATCCTATGCTTAATATTGTCAATGTCTGTTTTAGCAACAAAACATGGCCGATCAACTTAGAGCTTTAGCCTGCACATATTCCGTTGATTCCAGATGAAGTACCAGCAGCAGGTAAGTATCATACCAGAATTTCTTCTACATTTTTGTTCCATTTCTTAGATCAGCGCAATTAGTCCCTTGATATCGAGAATAGGAACTGGCACCATTCTTCTACCAAATTGATGATTTTTCTTTGTATTCACACTCACGAAAAAGGTGATCATGTGTTTCTGATCCGTTTCCACAAATAACAGTAGTTGTCAATGCTACACCCTATCTCAAAGAGTTTTTCTTTGACATTGAGTGCAGCAGTTATATTGCTTGATCTGCAGAAAAATGACATCACACATTGTTGGATACCCACTTGGTTTAGTTTATATAAATTAGTTGAAGTAAAGTTCTCTTAGTTGCTAAATGATCTGCTTTTGGTCAAATCTGCACTTCTTTTATGTCTTAGCCCAACAAAATTTTAATCTCATAGTGGTTAAATAATTCGATTTTTGATTGTATGTGTTATTCTCATATGGTTATTTTTTGTGTATCAAATTTGGCAGGTCGGGAAAACAGGTGTTCAAGAGCATTAAAGTCGCTATTTGGAGTTTGGCCTAAGAAATTGTAGATGTGTAAAATCAATTCTAATTGTGCTGCTTGGATCATGAAAAAAATCTGTAGCTTTAGCGAATGCATCCGAGTAGAATATTCTTATTTTTTTAGCTTTAACTATTGATGTTGATTTGTAAGGTAGTTGTATGTCAAACATTGATTTTGTAATTAATTACGTATTATGACCAATGCAACACTTTTCAAAAGTGTTGCTTCAGATTAAAAAGTTGCATTAGAAGATAAAAAATGTTGCATTAGAAGATAAAAAATGTTGCCTTTGCAATTGAAAAAGCGTTGCATAAACATGACCAATGCAACACTTTTCAAAAGTGTTGCTTCAGATTAAAAAGTGTTGCATTAAGCGTTGCAATGACCTAATGCAACAAGACCTGATGTAGCACTTGATTAAGTGTTGCATAAACTCTATTGCAACATTTATATGACATTATGCAACAATAACAAAGTGTTGCTATAGAATCTAAATGTAGTAGTGTGACCCTTGAAACCATGCAACCATCATTCATCCATGTTCTACCATATTTTTGTCAACAAAAGGGAATGGGCACAAAAAGAAATCAATTTGAGTTCAATGAAATGAAAAGTGAAAGAAAGTTTGCAAAAAATGCATCAAATGAAAAGAGGAGCAAAAATAGACTCCTAAAGCTTCAAATACAAGGCACCCTCGTTACTAATTGGGGTGACTTTGAAAATGTTCAAAAGAAAATGCAAAAAGTTGTCAAGTGTTGAAAATGCCAAAAATCAAAAGAAATGGCAAAGAAAGTGTTCTCAAATGTTATATGCCACAAGAATTTGGGGGGAAAACAAAAGCAAACTCCCAAAATGAAACTCAAATATCTATCGATCCCTTTTCCATCTTATCCATTTTTGTGCATGGTAGAGAGGGGACGACCCTTCTTCTTGTCTAGGCAAGAGGGGGAATTCCGCGATCCTCCAGTGTTTCTAACACCATAGGGAGTTTACTCTTGACAAAAGCATTTAACGATTGAGGACAAAGGTACCCTAGCTTGACACAACTTGGAGGTGATTTATTGGTATCCTTCTAGGCTTAGTAGTTTGAACAAATTGCATCTATGAAGGATTGTGTACCCTTGAATTGCTTCCCTTGTAGATAATTTCCGCCACTTGATGAGGGAGTGGCTATTCTTTTTGTAGATGCATCCATTTTGTGTTTTTGTGTGCTTAATGTTTGGATGTGTCGCCATTTTGGCAAGACCCACCTTGCCTTGTAAGAAGGCATCCTACCTCATGGTTGTCTTGTTGTGAGTTGAAGGGGTGGAGTGAGACCCGCTAATTGTCTCATATCGGCTATATTATTAGGATAGGTTAGTTTTGGTCCTAGTCTTTGTCACCTCTTTACTCGGGACGAGCAAAGGTTCGGTTTGGGGATATTTGATGTTACCATAATTGGCGCATATTTAGCCCCCGAATTAGCCTTGTTTCCATGCTTTTTAGTGCTTATTTGGGTCATTTCTTATCTTTAGTTCTTTGTTTTGCATATTCTTTGAGATTTTGATCCCTTGGTAGGAAAGGAGTAAGAATCTTGCATTTTCATGGCAAAACGAGACTAAATTAATCGAATTCAATGACCAAGCATCAAGGAGAGACAAGATTAGAAGGCCTTTGTACATATTGTAGTAGAAGAGCAATGTTGAGGAAAGATCCTTGAGTCCCCAAGGAAATCCCCAAGGAATTTATGAAGAAAAGGGAAGAAAAGAAGAAGTTACTATCTTTGATGACAATCCGAGCGGATTGTCAACAATCCGCCCGTCCGGCCTCGCACAATCCGAGCGTCCCACGCCGAGAATCCGCTCGGATTCCCCTCAACAATCCGTCCGGATTCCTCGAAATCCGCTCGGATTCCACCGGCCAAATCCGGCCGTCCCGACCTTATTCCGCCCGGATTTCTTCACAAAGACGGATTGTCTTCTTCAAGCTACGAAAAGAGAAGCCCTTCTCTCGAAAAATACCGGGTCCTCCTTGCTCAACTTAAAAAGTGTAATTACTAGTTTAGCCCTTAGTTAACCCTAATGCATCCTCCCTAATTTTCACTATAAATACCCCATTAGGCTAATTAGAGGAGCATGTTCTTCTTATCAATAATTAGTGTAGTTAATATCAATCAAACCTCTCTTTAATATTGTAATCAAGTATTAATCAAGTTTTAATCCAAGTTTTAGTTCTTTAATCTCTCTTTTGTTCATCCTTTATTTTGGGTAATTGAAGATTATTTGGGTTATTATTGGGAGATTGACAACCTCTCAATCTAGCATTCAAGTACTTCTATTATTCTTGCTTTATTATTGGAATCATTAGTAGGTATAATCTCTTAATCCCTTTTTAATTATTGTTAATTACTTTCATTTATTCATCATGTTTCATATTGTTGGTATGATTGACAACCTTGCTAGCATGATCAACATGATAATGAGTGAGTAGTCTCTTAGCTAGGGTTAATGGGTGATTAGGGAAACCAACATGGGGAATGATTCATGCTTAAATTAATATGCTTTCATGTTTTATTTGCTTGCTTGTTTTGATCTCAACTCATGCACATGTTATATTTGATGAAATGCTAAGCCTATGAATCCTTGCATTTACTATCATCTTCTATCTTTTCAATGAGACTTGTAAGATATAACCCAACTCGAGTCTCATTAGACCATGCATGTTGTTGAGTAGGGAAGATTAAGTCGACTTGTAGGTGTTGTACAATCTAATCGATTCGGACCCAAACTTTCCTAGGATTGTAAGATATAACCCAACTCAATCCATCACAACAATAATTGCTTGCTTATAATTTGAGAATATGTTTGTATGATCATATCCCATGATTCCCCTATGATCCCATGACACCCTAGTGCCTTTAATCAATTGTTTACACCTCTTTAATTCATCTTGCTTGTTTATTTTCATTGTTATTCTAGTTTAGTAACCTTCTACATCAACCCAATTTGTGACACCCCTTAGACACCACTAGTTACAATAGAAATCTCATTTCAACTCCCGTCCCTTGGGATCCGACCTTTACTTGCCTCTTTACTAATTGTAGAGTTGCTTGTTAAGCTATAAATTGTGTTTTGATTCGACCGTGACCAACGACCACATCTTAATTTGTGAACACTTAGCGGGATCGCATCAGAGACTACCCCGGCCAGGGATTGGCGGGATGAACGGGAGCGTCGGAGGATTGATCATGAGCATGCATTGCATTTGCATTTAGTATTATTCTTGTATCCATTTATTGTGGTTGTTTGGCTATTCCTACTCAACCTCGTGGTTGACAGTGTATTTGTGAACACCTGTGATGAACCTTAATGGGGAGCAGATTTGACAGGTGCCAAAGATTAGCTCACTCGGGAGCATTGGGATGAGAGCTTGACTTGGACCATAGTTGAAGTCTAGATCACATAGAATAATTATATCACTTTATTTATTTCCGCTGCAAATTGAAATGTTTTTTTATTAAGTTTTAGTTGGTTAAGTTGTAATAAACATGTAATCATTAAAGTTTTATTTAAAGTACTTTGGTGAGTTGGACTTTGTTATTCACTACCTCGGGAAACCGAGATGGTAACAGTTCTATTTATTTGGGAATATTTAGCTAAAGACTCCTGAATAAATGGGGGTGTTACAAAGTGGTATCAGAGCAAAACGATCCTCGGGCCTAACCAATGAACAATAATGAACATAGGAGGTTTCTAAATAAAATGAACCCCGGGTAGAAACTGTTAGGAGCCCCTAATGCGGTTAAGAAGCGTGCCTTAATTCGTATCCTGGCCCTCTCAAGTTTTAAACTGGTCACCTCGGGAAATGATAAGAGAGTGGGTAGTTAGTATTGAGTTGATTTATGAGCCAGTTGGATATTATTTACTAGCTTCGCTGCAGGGTGAAAGATATTGCAAGGTAAGTAAAATGGATGAGATGTAAAATGGTTGAGAATTGTATGTATGTTGCCTTATGAGATGTTTGTTAATATATAATGGATGATGGATGTAATTGTGATGATTGTATGAATTAGAAATCATGTCTAGTGATATGCGGTACATGTTCCCCGAAACCATGCTTCTTACAATGTTTTTGCAATAATTGAATAGAATATAGATTTATGTACTTGTGATGTACGGAATAGGAGTAATATAAAGAATGCTAAAGTTAGATACCTAGCCATGTGTGGAGTGTGATGACCGATTTACGATAATTTGGGTATAGGAGAATACTTGTAAGGACTTATGAATTAGTACAAGGTAACCTAGAGCTAAAACTCGTTTCGTCTAAATTGTGACTTAGGAGAGGTGACAGTTTTGACCAAGACCTTGGTGGTAGGATAACCTTAGTTCAATTCAACTAATCACATGAGTTTATTTTGGAGGAATTAGTTTGTTACCCTATAACTTTTCATAGTATGGAAACTTATACCCTTTCTTTTACTTTTATAGACAATATGGCACCAAGGAGTGCTAGAGCTTCTACCATGACCGATGAGGAGATTGAGAGGTTGCATGACCTGAATGCTGCATTATTAGAGATTGTAAAGGGGAAGAAGATGAGATGAATCCTTATAAGGTGGGAGCATCAGTGGCTCGATATAAGCCAGCAAAGTATGAGGGAGTTGGGGAACCATCTTTGTTAGGAGAGTGGTGCAGGGAGTTTGATAATATTTTTGAATTGATAGCTTGTCCAGAGGAAATGCAAGTTGATCAGGCTGTGTTTTATTTGAGAGGGAAAGCTGGGAGGTGGTGGACTAAGAATAAGGAAACTATAAGAGAGGTATTTCAGTTGAGTAAGGAACCTTATGTGCCATGGCAGAATTTCAAAAACATTTTAAGAATTACCTTTATACCTGAACACATTAGAAGTAAGATGAGAGCTCAGTTTGATTCTTTTAAGATGACCGATGAGATGACAGTAGGGGATTATCATAACAATTTCAAGGAGTTAGCTGAGTATGTGGCAGATTTGAATTATAATGATGAAGTGTTGGCAATGAGATTCGAGAAGGGGTTGACTTTGGCTATTAAGAAGAGACTTACTGCTGGTATACCTACCACTGTTGAGGAGGTATACCAGAGAGCAGGTCATGCTGAGAGGATTAAGGAGATGGTAATGGAGGAGAAGAAAGAAAAAGGAGAAAAGAAGAGGAAGTCGGAGGTTGTGAGTGAGGGAGCTGGGGAAAGTAAGAAGGCAAACACTAACCAATTTAGAGCTTACACTAGTAGTGGTGCAACATTTGGGGGTAGTGTTAGTCATGGTGAGAGTCGTAGTGCCTTTAGTGAGCCTAGTGGTATTCAATGCTTTAGATGTGGAAAGATGGGCCATAAAGCCTTTACTTGTAGAGTGGTTATGGATGGTCCGACTGGAGAGCATAGGAGCCAGGGAGGAGGTATTCGTACACCTGCACATAGACAGAGGAGCGACCAACAATTCAGAGGTTGGAGTAACCAGAGGAGTTACAACAAATACTCCAACCAAAACCGTTACAACAACTATACAAATCAGAGCTCTAGGAATGGATCTTACCAGGGGCAAGGAAATATTGGGAATCACCCGAGTGCAGGCAAGAGCGTAGCTTGATTCAATGGGACAGGGCAGGAAGGTGCTAAGGATAATAAAGTTGTTTGATTAAGTATGTAGGTTACGGGGACGTAACCCTTTCTTTTAGGGGGATAGGATGTAATACTCCGTTATTTCTTGTTATTAATGTTTATTTCTTATTATTTATGATACACTTTGGTGATACATTTTCAATATATTAATAATACACTTGGATACGCGTTTTAAGTACGTTTTGATCTCTGCTAAGTTTGTTGATTTATGTTGGGAATTTGTATGGTTGGAGGTTTCTTGAGTATGTTTGAGTGAACTTCGGGACGAAGTTCTTTTTAAGGAGGGAAGACTGTAATACCCCGTATTTTAGAGGATGGTCAAAACATCATTTTATTAAAATGTGATTTATGGAAATGGATATTTTATATTAATTGTTTATTAATTATTAATTATTGAGACGTGTAATTATGAGACGGGAAATAATAATTAAATAATACATAATAATATATGACGGAGGATATGTATACATATGACGCATACTAGTATAAGTATATATGGTGACGGTATTATACGATGAATAAGGCAACAAGTATTTTATACGGTATTCATATGAGATAATAATAATATTACCTAATAAGATAAGGAGAGTTTCTCCACCTACCTATTAGTATAAATAAGACCCTCTAGCTATTCTTTTGTTCACTTCTATTCACATAAAATAACAATTAAAAGTAAGAGAGAAATAAGAGGGGAAAGGGTGCTTTATATCTATCTTACAACCGTCTTGAGGTAACCGTCTCATAAACTCTTTCTTATAATTAAATTATTAAAATATTGTGTCAACCCGACCTTGATCATTGACCCGACCTAGTCTGACCCGTTGACTTAGTTTGACCGTTGACCGTGACCTATATTATTCAATTGTTTGCATTGTTTGTTAGAATCAGATCTAAGACACCCCAAGAAAGAAAAATAAGACACGAGTCCCTGACTTTTCAATCCATGGCTACACATAACCTGACTCGGTTCTGGGTAGGGGGTTTAGGGTGTCGTGTGGTGGTTTGAGGCTGGCGGTGGTGCCGACATGGTGGCAGGGGGCGTAGGAGGAAGTAGTGATGTCGTGTTGTTGTTGTTGCTTGTTGATAAACCGTGACAAATACAGAGGAACCATTGACCCATAACCCAAGTCGGTTGAACCATGACCTGGGTAAGGATAGACCGCTGGCTGTGGGTGGTTAGGGATCAGGATTGGTGGTAGTTGTCGTGGTTGGTGGCGGTAATGGTTGTTATCGCAATTTGTATGCAGGTTGGGGATGCGAATTCTTCACTGGGTTCGACGGAACCAAGGACCCATGCTAGGCTCCACCGTAGTTCAGGTGGCTGACCGCGGTGGCAGGTCTAGTGGTGGGCTTGACTGTGTCGAGGCTGGTGAAGAAGGAATTAGGCGTTTCGTTGTTAATGGCGGGTTTCAGCGGGTGTTGTTGAGGCTGTGTCGAGAGGTAGAAGGGAGTAGAAGAAGGGTGTCGTGATTGGAAGGCTAAGGGCTGGTGGCAGGCATAGTGGATTACGATGGCTGTCACGGCCTGCTGTGGTTTGTGTGGGTGTCGGTTCATGGAGGTAGCACGGGTAGAAGATGGTAAATGGGAATGATTATAATTATTGTTATAGTCATTACATTGCTTGGTGACGGGTTTTGACTCGGGTGTGTTGGTTTTAGGTTATGTGGGATTATTTTGGAGTCGGATTTAATTTATTTGTTCATTGAGTCGGGAATTTAATCAAGTTTACTTAAGATAAGTCGGGATAATTAGTTAATGAGTTATTAACCCGGATTTAATTAATTAATTAGTTTATATAATGAATTATTATTAGAATGTAATTATTGTTTATTATTATTATTTATTTATTTAGGTATCGACCTTGTGAGACGGTAATATTACTACTACTTGATTCGTGTGCTTGCTATTCGGATTTTTGAAGGAAGGTTTTGGCATAATTATTTCGCTTGCTTGACTCGGAATTTGCTATTGAGGTAGGATAGCTACTCAATCACTTAATGTTTACTTGAATGGTATTATCTAATTTTATTTGTTGAATTATTTGGAATTGTGATGGATGATATATGATTGTTGGTTGGTTGCATTGAGATATATTGTTTAATGACTACCTCAGCTCGTGACTGAGATGATTTGATTATTGACTACCTCAGCTCGTGACTGAGATGATTATATTGTTTATTGGATTCCTCAGTTTCGTGTCTGAGATGGTAAGAAATTGTGGTGCTCAATTGTTTGCATTTTCATATCATGAGCACTTGCATTGGATACCTCAGAACAGGTTCTGTAAGACTTGTTTCTATAATGATGAGACTACCTCAACTTCGGTTGGGATGATGAGACTACCTCAACTTCGGTTGGGATGATGAGACTACCCCAGCCAGGGATTGGCGGGATGAACGGGAGCGTTGGAGGATTGATCATGAGCATGCATTGCATTTGCATTTAGTATTATTCTTGTATCCATTTATTGTGGTTGTTTGGCTATTCCTACTCAACCTCGTGGTTGACAGTGTATTCGTGAACACCTGTGGTGAACCTTAATGGGGAGCAGATTTGACAGGTACCAAAGATTAGCTGACTCGGGAGCATTGGGATGAGAGCTTGACTTGGACCATAGTTGAAGTCTAGATCACATAGAATAATTATATCACTTTATTTATTTCCGCTGCGAATTGTAAATGTTTTTGTATTAAGTTTTAGTTGGTTAAGTTGTAATAAACATGTAATCATTAAAGTTTTATTTAAAGTACTTTGGTGAGTTGGACTTTGTTATTCACTACCTCGGGAAACCGAGATGGTAACAGTTCTATTTATTTGGGAATGTCTAGCTAAAGGCTCCTGAATAAATGGGGGTGTTACAGAAAGTATATGTGAATCTCAATACAACTGAAACCAAAACAGCTAAACTCGTAACAGCGGAAGCTAGACTTGAAGTGATGACATCCTATCTCGTCCCTGTAGCTAAAGACAACCATCACATGTCACAATCTGCTCACAATCCCGAATGGATCATCACAATTTTACAAAACAACAACGGGGTCAGTTCACTGTATAATTAAGATAAGCAATTACAATAAAAGTAATGGCAACAATTCCACAAACATTCTCCATTCCCAACCATGTCTCATAACTAACTACACACTTAAATATGTAGTCCTGCCAGATTACTGCCGCGACAGATAATCCACACCGTCAGTGGGGGACCGCAGCCTTGCCCACCTAAGCCCCGCTCATCGTAACGAGCAATAACCCATGTTCCTTAGTGTGCACATCCACTTTTGTGGCTAGTTCCACAAGGGGCAAATCAAGGGCGTGAAGCCACTCCCGTAAGTGACTCCACTCAGCCGAGGACGCACCTCACCAACACAATCAATCCACCACAACTCCAACAATTAAGAATACAATTAAACCACAATACTAATCATGCTAATTAAATCACAATCATCACATCTTAAATCAATTATGCAATCAAATGAGTAGGGAAACCCTACCTTAGAACAGATCCGATACGAGTCAACAAACGGAAGCTAGAATTGCTCTTCCACAAATTCTCTACCTAACAACAATCATAACAATCCAATCACAACATGTAAACATCCCTTTTCCCCAATTCTCAATACTAAGGTAAAACCCTAAAAGACAAAACTGACAAAAGGTATAAGACTAGTGACTTACCGACGCAGGAGAGAAAAGAACAAGGACTCACGGACAATCAAGGATCTTCGGAGAGATTAGGAATGATTAGAGTACGTAGAAATGTTTTAGGTTTTGGTAAAAAGTGAAAAGTGAAATTGTTAATCGTAATTTATAACTCTAATCATCCTTAACCAAACCGCGGAAATAATTCCCGTTAGACCGGATACTTGATCGAGTATTACGAATACTCGGCCGAGTACCCCTTACTCGGCCGAGTATTACCATACTCGGCCGACTGTTCCTGAACAGTAGCCTGACCAGAAAACACACGGCACATTACTCACCGAGTTATCCCTATTCGGCCGAGTAACAGAACTCAAAAAAATGTGGTATTACAGTCCCACTCTTAGATGTTTTAGGTAGTCTTACTTCTAGAGAGAATGGAGTTGTTGTTGTTGTGATTAATTGACTGAATGTCGTTGTCTTTCCTGACAAGGATCATTATTCTCCGTGTAAGTGCCTTCCTTTGGTAGGAATCCAAGGGAAGATATTTATGTGAGAGAGGATGTGTACCTTAAGTTTGACCTGACTCTTATTTGGACTTGTTAGACACGTCGATTGGCATGCGGGTCAGATCGACTCGGCGTGCCCCATCAATTTGCCCAGACATGATGGTATCTGAGCCAAGCACCTGAGTGTTTATTCCCTTTGATGACGGGTTTGTGGGAGCCTTGTCATTTCAAATCATATTGCGCCATGTGACGGCTTTGGGCGGTCGACCTACTCATCGCTCTTTTTCCTTACAAATGCCTTTGATAAGTGAGTTCACGTGTTGATATCTTTTGAGATTTATTTTTGCGTTTCACTCGATAGATTTATTGGGAGCTTTGAGCGTGGAGTTCTCCAGATGTCGTCATCGAGAAGGAGCATTGTTGTGACACCCCTCGATAGGGCATCAAAAGAACTATCAAATCTAAGCGGAAAATACGAGATTTTTAAAACCTTTAAAAGTTTAAAGTGTGAAATCCACCATAAGTGATCAAACTAAAATGAAAGGTAAGATAATTAAGTTTTACAATTAAAAACAAAGTGTGTTGGGGAAAAGATATCCCACGAATAAGCACAAGTCTAAAGATAGGTGAGTCTAAGAAAACGATAACTAAAGTCCAAAGGTCAACGTTCTCGCTAGCTCACACGTCTTCCCCATATAATCTATATCACAAACCTGTCATTCATGTAAACATGAACACCACAGTCAGTGGGGAGTAACTCAGGGTTCTCCCAGCCACAATATGTCAAAATACAAGTAAGCAAGAACTTAATTAAACATATTGATCATACATCATACTTGAATAATAATAATGAACAAGGGGATATAAACGATAATCATAATGAGTTAGGCATATTACAGTCATAGTCAGATAGGCATGGTACATTATATTAAATATGCATTCGAGGGATGTGGAATAACTAAGTCAACCAATTTCATATTAACTCGACTCAACTATTCATGTGAGATGATTAAATAACATGGAAGACACGAATACGATCGTTTAGACAAAACCACACATTTCAAGGAAATATATCATATATATGAGGTTAGACATCCAATCATATGTAGAAGATAAATAACGGATCGATTAAATAGAAAATACATGGATGGAAACCATAGCCATTACTTTAAAAACCTCTTAACAAACATTGCACGGGACGTGGCTACTAATGTCACATTCATACTTATGGCTTGCATCTCACCATAAGAACGGATGGGACCATCGATCCCGGCGATCATATTGCAACTAGAGGCTTGCATCTCACCTCTAGTATCCGATAGGACCAAGACTCTCATAAACAATCATATAAGACGTGAACTCTCGATTATAAGGAGACGCCAATGACCATAATCAAGCAAGACATTTACGTAGTATGGACTCACAAGACAAACACCTAGACTCCAACCAACTGGTAGGACGACGATAATAATACGGTCCTAGTCTAAACCTGGATCCAGACTCTCGGGATGGGCGTCACCCGATTCGACATGTGGTGACCTATCCGCATCCAAGACTCGATACATGGCACACAGTCCGTAACCAAAGGTCGAGTAACCTCCAATCGGAAACATGGCACACAGTCCGTAACCAAAGGCCCGAAGAGGCAGTAGGATAACCCAATCTGGAAACATGGCACACAGTCCGGAACCAAAGGTCCGAAAGGGGTAAATAAAGAATGTCAAGTCATCACACAATGTAAAACGTCGCAATTGGGTTACAAATAAGAGTAACAATAGTTTGCATGATCATAACGTAAATAAGTCTTAAATTAACCAATTACCAATAAGGAAGAAGATACATGCATAAATCATTAATTAGAAGTTACAAGTGCAAAAGGAGCAAAGAGAGGACTCCCAGCCGGGAGGGGTACCGGCGGCCGGGCCACCGGCTGGGGCAACATACCAATATTTAGAAATTCCAAAAGACTTACAGCGCTCTCCCAGCCGGGTGGGCCACCGGCTGCCGGGCCACCGGCTGGGAGTACACACCCATATTCAAAAATCACAAAAACTTACAGAGAACTCCCAGCCGGGTGGAGCACCGGCTGCCGGGCCACCGGCTGGGAGTACACACTCCTTAAAAATTGCTTTAAAGTTACAGCGATCTCCCAGCCGGGTGGTTTACCGGCTGCCAGGCCACCGACTGGGAGTACATACTCAATAAAATTGGCCAAATACTTACAACGCACTCCCAGCCGGGTGGCGAACCGGCTGCCGGGCAACCGACTGTGAGTACACAGTACTCGGACAGTCCAATATTGACTCCCAAACACTTTGAAACCAACCAAACTCGTTTCACAACAAGTATTTACGTGTCCTAGCATGATTCTAACTTGGATAAACAACATACGTGAGACGGTATTCAATAATTACGAATCTAAATGGTAAAGCATGAAACTTTCATCTAAACATGTGAGAATTTACATACAAGCATGTTATTCAACATCTAATTAGCACAAATCATGAAAGATACTAATTTTAACATTCATATGAGTATAATACTACATAAATCACACAATTTTAACATAAAAGTCGAGTAACCCATCACCGCTACCTTTTTGCACTTAAATCCACAATAGACTCGTCTACCTTTCAAGAATCTGTTGGAGTTAGTGTCCTCCACAATAGTGCGTTTACATAATAAATCTCATTAAAGGAATATCATTAGATATTTATTTATTTGATCCTAGTCAGCTGATCAACGTATATCGGTAATGGTTGGCCAACTAGGGTTTGACGTTACTGTCGTGAGACGGAGGTGTTCAGCTGATCCCTTACGGTCACACCTAAAGGAACGAGCCCCAACACGAAAGCTAATTAATTATATGAGATACAATTTAAATTAGTCCCTTTATTAAATTGACTAAGAGTTAGTCGATTAAATTGATTTAGAGAGATATCGAGTTGTGAACTCGAGGTACGGAAATTATTATTTAATTATGCGATAATTGAATAATAAGTTATTTGAGACAAGAATTAATGATTAAGCAGTTAATTATTAAATTGGTACTAGTTGACTAATGTGATTAGTATTGGTACGTAAACTATATGTGTAGCGGTACACATATATTTACGGAGTGATTTAGACGAAATTAATTGGAAACATTTAAACATGATACGATGTTTAAATAAAATTTACACGTATTTGTGCGACAAATATAAGAACCAAAATGGACCCGTAATTGGGACATTGGACCGTGTAAATGGAGTGTAGTGGATGATTATAGACATAATCATTTCACTTTACTTGTTGTTTCTTCCATAAAATCATCTTATGATCACTTGCATGTGATATAAGATTGCACAAAATAAAAACAAGTGCACTCCCTCACTCCAGTATGACCACCCGCCACTTTCCACATTAACACTCCAATTGTTGTTCATTTTTACACTACTTCTTTTGGTGTGTTTTGCATGTGAAAAATAATTGGTCTTTCTCTATAAAAATCATAAGCATCATCTTTACTAAGATTGTTAGTAAATCAAAATAAATACTAAGAGTGTTAGTATTATTTTACATAATATTCAACGGGTTATATGGTTAATTTCTAGTTAAAACTAATCATATGAGTTGGAGGTTTGTTCTTAGGTGCAACTTAAAGGAGCTCTTCTAATTTGAAGATTGGATGATCTTGCCATTTTCAATAGCTCAAGAACAACCAAGATGGGTGATCTTGGTTGTGCCCAAATACTACCTTTTCTCAATGTAAGGAAAACTATTTTCCTCTTCCTTTATTCTAATATGCTTTTATATTGCATGCATGTTACATAGATCATCAATATAACATATTATGAGTTAATTTTTTTTAATTATAGAGTCTAATTAGGATCTATGATATTTCAAGTGGTATCACAACTTAGGCTTGTAATTTGCATGTTGATTTTAAGCATTTTAATGAATTATGAGATAATTTATAAAAACTCAAAAAAATTGTGTTAGAAGAGGTTTTAACACGAAATTTTTGGGACATGCATACCTACTGATCTCAAAAGGTTTGTGGTATTTTTGGGTGATTTTTGAAGTTATTTTTCTATTTTTAATGATTTTTGGTAGAAAACCGAGTCAAAATGCCGTATTTTAGTTAAAAATTGACTAAAAATAGTTAAATGTTGATTAGGTACATGGATTTTTTTTATGGTATTTCATGCATGTTTTCTACTTATTGTATTCAAAAAGTTGAAGGTTGGTTCGAATTTTTTGCATGTTTATTGATTTTATGAGATAAAAGTCGATAAAAGTGAAATTAATTAATCATAATTTCGAAACATTTGATTCTGCCCATGATAAATTTATGTACATTTAAAAATATTATTTAAATGTTAAAAGTGATTTTGCATGTGTGTTTTCACTTTGTTTTGATGTTTGGTTTTAGTGGTTAAAAACCGATAAATATCGATCTTTTTCTTCATATAATTTATCCGGAATTTTTGGGCAATTTTTCTGATATTTTGGTATTCTTGGGAGTTTTACAGAATACTAAAAATTTTTGTTTCAATTTTTTGGGTATTTTTTCAATTATTTTGGATTTTTACTTAAATATTATGATTTTACCGATTAAATTAGCAAAATATCACCAAAACAAACTAATTATTTATCATAAAATTAGTGAGGACTAATTTTGAGGTTCAAAACAGTTTGGACAATTAGTTTGGACTTAAATGAGATTTAAGAGTTGATTATTGATTTTTACATGTTAAAAATCGATTAAATCCACAAAAACCGAGATGAATACCAACGATTGATAGATAGGGCGATTTTGGCATGATTTTACAGCATTTTAAGCATATTTATTTAAGTTGAATGAATGATTGTCATTTATTTAAAGTATTTATCTTGTTGTACCTAGTATGGCCTAGTTTAATTTTAATCGTTATTACCCGAAATGAATGGGAATATCGATTTGGTTGTAATTTAAATACGATCTCATATTGTCGGTTTGTAATTAATTAATAGTTTTATTTATTTTATTAATTAATGTATAATAGGAATAGCTATGTAATTCAATTGTAATAGCTATTTTTACCGGCGTTTCCAAAAGACGGATTACAACAAGACGGAGTCTATTTTTGGAAGGTGTTCCAAATCCTACAAGGAAGAGCCACTTATGGAATGAAGAGGCAAGGGACCAAGGAGTTGGTTTCCGAAATGTAATAGACTAAGTTTTTATTAACTAGGTGGCCATACTAGGATTTATTCAAATGCTTACTTGTTTGCTTGTTTTATTTTCGCGCATGCCAAAATCGCCATTCACATGCATTTTTATTTTCGCGGTTGTTAATTCACGTCATTTACATTCACTGAATTAATTCACTTATAAGGAATTTATGACTAAATTGACAAGATCTCTCATGTAACTAAAATTGAGATTAGCCTTACCAATTAGTAACACCTATGAATCTCTTGTTCATTAGAGCCACGCTCGCCCAAGCAGGGTGTTCTCTTTTTACCTTGAGTAAGTAGGGTGGTAAGAGGTTATCACACGCCAAAATTGGTTGGACTCAACGGGATATAAGACGGTCTTGTGTTCCGGGGCTAGTAGATGGATTTAAGGAAATTCGTCGACCGAGAGTTCTAGAGGTAGAATTAGTCAACGTGACTTACCGAATTTACACAATTATGGGATGTTTCGCCCAAGCGATGCTCATTTTTGTTTAATATTTGGGTCTTGGAATCATTTATATAATTTAGTGAGAGATCATTATATAAATGCTAATACTTGTTGAACATGTTTTTCACAAGTATTTTTAAAACATTGAATGTTAATTTTTCCTATTTTTCGTTCTTTTTCATTAATGAATTTACTATGACATCGCGCACTTCATCCTCCTTTCATCCTCTATTTATTATTATACCCGTTCCGTTCTTTCATAGGAAGCGGTTTCTTTGAAGGAATTAATGATTGGTAACATGATTTACCAATTCACCTACATAAGTTTATAACGATTTTTGCGATTATTATACAACTTAACGTCCATACATATTAAAAAGGGGTTTTATGTTGCAAACTCATATTACGAGTTTAAAAGGAAGTCACATTTTATCAAGAGAGTCTTGATTTCGGAAGTGACACCTTCGTCATGATGATGACATATTAGTTTTAATTACTCAAATGTAATTCAAAAGTTTACGAAAAGAGTTTTCAAAAATACTTATAATACTCCAATATGATACCGTCAAATGGCTCACTTTGAGAAAGGCCAAATCGATTGTTTATGCGCTAAAGAGTTTAGGTATATGATAACAATTGAACGGTTAGGTAGTCCAATTTCACAAGAAGTTGAGATTTTGCCACATGTTTCACTCACATTATAGTAATTCACTCTTACTAAGTGTATAAAATATCACGAATGACATGAAGAGAAGTCTTCATGAGATTCATTTTTGCTTGATTGAAGCAAAGAGGAATGTGAAAGTGAGTGGGAGTTAACAAGAAGTAACCCTAGATGTATGCGATAGGACAAAGTTGAAAGAGACATCTAGTCAATGGATAGGCTAGTTCCACTATCTTGGTATGAGATACCAAGTACGGGTCATTTCTTTGTAAAGAAGTTTACATGAATTGATAAAACGTAAGACGTCTAGCATAGGACATTTTTGTATCGAAATGGTGCTAGACTAACAATGATTTCGATAGGGACAAATGTACCTAAATTTGGTTTTAAAAGAATGTAATTATCTATGTTTATACATAGAAGGCATCACTCATGTGATTTAAAACAAAATGTTGTACCTATTCCTATGATAACTTGGTGGTTGGTTTAGACCACTTAAGTTAGAGGAATTTTACATTCTTCACGAAAACTAAATGTTATACGATCTTGTAGATTTTAAAGTCTCTATTCCGGTGAACCCAAATTGATCAAACCTCAAGTAAATTCTTTTACACGAATAAACTATAAGCACATCGAACAACCATTTGATTGTGAGTCTTATGGTATGTGTGCATGTATTATGTTTTTCTTTTGCAGAAAAGAAACACAATAGTGAGGTGATTGACCATATACATACGGATGCTTAAGGTCAATAGTTGGTTATAAATATACTTCGTTACCTTTACCGTAATGTTAAGTAGATATGAAAACCTCATATCTATTTAATAAGACATAAAAGTAATTTTTGAAACGTGAAATATTTTCAAAATGAAGTAGTAAACCAAAAGCACGTCAAGATCAAGATGTTGATCGGAAGTTTCAAAGTAGTGACTTTGAAAATCAAATGGGTAATATCAAGTAATGATCTTGATAATCACTAAGAAGATTGTGAATCAGTTCACATATACCTTCTCCTTGGGACACCATAAAGTATGGTGTAGTCATGTATATAAACCGAACTTTATGAGATATAGTTTGAGGTTTTTCGCAATTTTGTAAGCTATTTTTCTCACTAAAAGTTTAAAACCCGACTATAATAGCCTAAATGACTCCATACGAGATATGGATAGGGAGAGTCCTTAACTTGTCTTTTATACATTTGGGATCATAAATGTTTATGTTCAGAACCAATTTGTGTATTTGTGAGGGTTATCCAAAATTGAACCACTTGGTTTTTACTCCTCCAAAATGAGAACAAAGAGTTTGTGGCTCATAATACTGTCTTTCCAGAAAGATTTTCATTTTCTGGAAGACAGCATGGGAGAAATTTTGAACTTGCGGAAGTCCAAGACCCACAAACTGAGTACAATGCAAAAAGACGTTATTTATTGAGGCTCAGTGGCGAGTACAATGCAAGAAGACGTTCTTTATTGTGGCTCAGTGGTTTTAAGGAGATAAATTTTGCGATAATATTGCGTTACTTTTCAAAAGTGACGAATCTTAAACCCTCATCAAAGGCTTTTCTATAGTATGAACTCTATGTGATGGCGTGTCACCATGCAATTCGAATTGATCTCCTTGCACACGATGCGATAAGGAAGGAAACACGAGATGTTTTCGAGACTTGATTTAAGGTGAATACTTTAGTTGGTTACCTTGATCTTGTCGTAAAGGTTACATAAGATGTTTAAAATTTGGGCTTGTTATAGAGAGATTTATGACAACCCAAATGCCTTTATCAATTCGTATGTTCTTAGCAATATAGCTTCTCATGAGGATGAGATTCGACAAATGAATAATGAAACTTTCTCCATGGGAGAAGTTTTGTTAATGTTGTCAATGCTAAGAAGCCTAGCATGCTTGAAATATCCCTTTTGTGATCTTGATATACGTCAAAGAGTTGGAACTTTGGGTTCAATCATGTAGTCTATCAAAACGGTATTACTCGAGTGTCGAGATAACATGATGATACATGGAGTTTAGTGGGAGCTAAAGTGAGTTTCTTAGTCTAAATATGTGCTAGACATATTAGTGACTAGAAATGTAGCTAAGGTGATATTTCTTAGTCTAAAATATGTGTTTGACATATTAGTGACTAGAAATATTCTCGGGTTAATACTTGAGAGTAGCATGGCGCATATTAAATATCCGGATCTAATGAAATAGATCTCTATGGATATTAGCATTATAGTCAAGAGACTTATGTGATAAGATTCTTGACTTGTTCAAGTTGTTGAACAATTAATATGATCTCTTGTGCTTCCGCTGCAGGATCTATTAATTATGCTAAAAGCTTCTCTCGTCGGGACTTATCATGTTGAGAATATGAGAAGTCATTACCAATCATTTTCTAATGCGTGTCACTAGATTATTATCAAGAGCATCCTTGAGTACTTGAGAAGCACTGAAGATTTACTCTTGTTGAATGGAGGAATTAATGAATTTCGTGTAAAAGGTTATACGATTACATTCCTATGCTTATAAGATGTTATGAGTCTCGTTAAGGAATGGTTAGCATGTAAGAGTGTTATGTGCATAAAGAATAATATGTATAAGAAGTTATACATATATGTATAAGAAGTTATACATGAATAAAGCAAATATGCATGAGGAGTCATACATAAAAGATGTTATATGAAGGATGTGTATGTATAAGTGTTATACGTACAAATCATGAACGAAAAGCTAAGTACATTACAGCATCCGATGTTGTAAAAGAGATAGTTGATAACCGGAATTTAGTGGAACTAGAGTAGTTCCGTTAGCCGAATATCGTCTCCCGAGAGACTGTGAAAACAGTGGGAGTATTTGACTGGCTTTAGAACCAGAGTCTAAAAACTTGTTTAAACATGTACTTAGAAAGGCTCTATGTGATGAAAAGATTGCATAGAACAAAGGAAAATTGCAATGGAAATTAGAGTGATGTAACTGTTGCTAATCCTCTAACCAAAGTCGTTGGCATAAGGTAGACATGATGGTTATGTCATCTCAATGTGATTGAGCAGTATACCTTAATTGCTGAAGATCGTTATGTAAATATTGGATAGAGTATTGATATTTATATAAGTGATGATCGCATTCATTGTTAGAGTTTCTTTAAGAACTCAATTATTCAGTTTGACTGAAAACATTGAATACCTTGTTTATCTGAATAAGTTGTGGAGACAATGTTGAACAATATTCAAGTGAATAAGATGAACATTGTATTTTGTCCCTAGTCACTTAATGAGGTGACGTCTCGGAGTGACTAGATTGTGAGTCGATTGATGGTTGTTCAACACCATAAGGTCATACGAGATGACTGGTCGATTACATAGGCAGAATGTGTGACACTTTGCCGGACAGTGACCATTTAGAGAGTCCCTAAGTTCTATTATAGACGCCTGGTCGTGGCGGGGATCTCTAAGATGTTCTAATGAGCCGATTCTTTTGCCTGGAGACTATTATCTGAGCAAGTGCAGTTTCCGAGTGACTTTGGTTTTTGTCCTAGGTCGTGCCGTGAAAGGAGACCAAAAGGGCATTTACTAGGTCATGGTGATCTGTATTGTGCAATAGGATAGATAGGGCATACAGAATTTGTCCACCCACGTTGGGTAACTATATCTCAAGGCCACTCGGGGAGTTAATGACTACAAATGCGTGGCCACGCTCGGAAGTAATCTGTGAGAGATTTTTCCGGTCAGGTAGTCACACTCCCGATCGAGAAAACCACTCGCGATATGTTCGTGTGCAAGTGTGACCTGAAAGACACCTTGCATTGAGTGGGAGATTAAAACGGACAAGAGAATTGGTAGCGCACACCTTGTGTCGGACAAGTGGGAGATTGTTGGAGTTAGTGTCCTCCACAATAGTGCGTTTACATAATAAATCTCATTAAAGGAATATCATCAAATATTTATTTATTTGATCCTAGTCAGCTGATCAACGTATATCGGTAACGGTTGGCCAACTAGGGTTTGACGTTACTGTCGTGAGACGGCGGTGTTCAGCTGATCCCTTTCGGTCACACCTAAAGGAACGAGCCCCAACACGAAAGCTAATTAATTATATGATATACAATTTAAATTAGTCTCTTGATTAAATTGACTAAGAGTTAGTCGATTAAATTGATTTAGAGAGATATCGAGTTGTGAACTCGAGGTACGGAAATTATTATTTAATTATGCGATAATTGAATAATAAATTATTTGAGACAGGAATTAATGATTAAGCAGTTAATTATTAAATTGGTACTAGTTGACTAATGTGATTTGTATTGGTACGTAAACTATATGTGTAGCGGTACACATATATTTACGGAGTGATTTAGACGATATTAATTGGAAACATTTAAACATGATACGATGTTTAAATAAAATTTACACGTATTTGTGCGACAAATAAAAGAACCAAAATGGACCCGTATTTGGGACATTGGACCGTGTAAATGGAGTGTAGTGGATGATTATAGACATAATCATTTCACTTTACTTGTTGTTTCTTCCATAAAATCATCTTATGATCACTTGCATGTGATATAAGATTGCACAAAATAAAAACAAGTGCACTCCTTCACTCCACTATGACCACCCGCCACTTTCCACATTAACACTCCAATTGTTGTTCATTTTTACACTACTTCTTTTGGTGTGTTTTGCATGTGAAAAATAATTGGTCTTTCTCTCTAAAAATCATAAGCATCATGTTTACTAAGATTGTTAGTAAATCAAAATAAATACTAAGAGTGTTAGTATCATTTTACATAATATTCAAGGGGTTATATGGTTAATTTCTAGTTAAAATTAATCATATGAGTTGGAGGTTTGTTTTTGGGTGAAACTTAAAGGACCTCTTCTAATTTGAATATTGGATGATCTTGCCATTCTCAATAGCTCAAGAACAACCAAGATGGGTGATCTTGGTTGTGCCCAAATACTACCTTTTCTCAATGTAAGGAAAATTGTTTTCCTCTTCTTTTATTCTAATATGCTTTTATATTGCATGCATGTTACATAGATCATCAATATAACATATTATGAGATAATTTGTTTTTAATTAGGGAGTCTATTTAGGATCTATGATATTTTAGAATCCACTTCCAGGTTAACTAATCTTTCTCCTAAACATAAGAAAACACAAATTAAGACTAATAATCGAAATTAGAAAAAAGGTACCATGTATAAAATGGGTCGACAGCCCCATTTATGGAGGAAAGTCGGTTCCTTTATTACCTAGAAAGATGGAGGGCGATAAGAGGAAGAGATAGACGCGAAAATCACTTGATTCGGATAAGAATTGAGCAAGTTATGGTGTTTTGAAGATTTGTAAGAGAAAGGTGTAAAAATGGTGTTTGTTGAATATGGTGTGCTGAAAAAATTGAGGAGGAAGGTGTAGTTAGGGTTTCCTTCATGATCCTTATGAGGAGGAAAGAGTTGCAGGTTAGCCCAATAGTCATACTAGGCCCAAAATGTAAAATTAAGTCGATATACACTAGAATTTACGTCTCAAGTCCACTACAACTCAAGACGGGAATTATTATTATTATTATTATTATTATTATTATTATTATTATTATTATTATTATTATTATTATTATTATTATTATTATTATTATTACTATTATTATTATTATTATTATTATTATTATTATTATTATTATTATTATTATTATTATTATTATTATTATTATTATTATTATTATTATTATTATTATTATTATTATTATTATTATTATTATTATTATTATTATTATTATTATTATCCGACCAAAATATTTATTTTTTGTATAAGCTAAGCTTTAAAAATATAACATTTATAAAAACCATGTTTAAAAATGAAATTAAATAATTTAATATATATATATAAGACAGTAGAATGGTTAATTAAATTATAAATGTCAAAATGGATAATTTGCGGGTGTTACAATCACCCCATCTTTTAAAAAGTTTCGTCCTCGAAACTTGAAAGTAAGAAATGAAAGGTTATAAAGTTAAAGTCGGACTTTTGTAATCGACAACCAAAACATTAAAAGTTTCTCATTGCAAGAATTAAAATTCCTTCGAAAGTTTCAAGTAGAGTTTTTCAACAGCATCAAATTCTCGTCAGAGGAACGTAAGTGTTCTTGTTGCGCATTCAAGAACGTCACATTCCAAATCAAAGATAAGGTCAAAACCAAATTATTTGTATAAATCGAAAATCAAAATACTTTCAAAAACATTAATGAAGAGTTCTCAAAAGTATAAGTCTCAATCATGGAACGAAATTGCTCTTGTCGTGCACACAAGAACGCTAACTTTCCAAGTCAAAGACAAATCTAAGACAAAAGTCACACGTCGACAAGCGTAGAACAAGTTATTAAACGTTTCTAATAACGAGTTCTAACATCCGATCAACGTTAAAATCAAAAGAAAAAGGCAATTCACTCAAATTTTCTTTTGCAAAGATCAAAATAGAAATAGAGGTTTCACTTTTAAAATCAAAAGGAAGTCAAATTCCTGAAAAAGTTAATAGAAATTGGATTAAATTTAAAGAATTCTTGGGTTTAGCAATTAAAATTATGATAAATAAGTTTATACTCAAAGAACAAATAGGGAACTAAATCAAATTTTCATTTTCAAATCTTTAAGATAGGTATAGTTTTGTAAGAGTAATATAAATTTTTAATAACGAATCAAAATGGTAGCTTGAAATGTTTAGAAATTGTACGAAGTGAAAAGTAATTTAAACAACATAAATACAAAGTCCGATAAGAGGATCCAGACTTAATTAACAAAAGAGCTATGACGAACTTCCTAGGGGTAAGATTCGAGGTAAGGTCAACAAGGATGTCAAAGGTAGAGTTTCACACGTTATGAGTATCAGACTTAAAGGAGGAGCATGACGAAGCGAGGAAGAGAGGTATGAACGGTAACGCTTATGGGCGAAGAAGAAAGGAAATTAGACCACAAGGAAATGCCAGATACTCAAATCTCAAACAACAACATTATCCTAACGGTTCCGAAAACTTCCTAACCACAAAACTTATAACCACATAACTCTCAAGGATTTCCTCTAAACACTTATGTTACTTGTCCTAAGCTATTCTATGAAACAAGGTACCTCACTATAAGTGTGATTTCACCACTCCAAATCCTCAAACATCTACAAAAAATTTCCACAAGATCAATGTCAAGCTTCTAATAAGGCTATACTCATATCCAACTAGTATCAACTACGAGTTCCTCAAAATGGTAAAACCCTCAATCAAAAATCCAAACTCAAAAGTTCTTTTGCACATTCTATCATACCAAAGAGATCTTGTTACACTCTAGAAACCTAAGGCATAGATGGTGACATTCTCCATATTGCGAGACAACCACCCCAAAACATTTAACTCATCCCAGCTCAACATCTATCGATCTCAACTTATAATTACATCTCAAGGGCTCTAGCTACTAATCCTCGTTACCGCAAAGTGAATACCCAAATGAGATTCCAATACTAGAAACAACTCTCGCCTAACATGGTTCTTATGTAATCATCACAACACTCACAAAAGTATACCGACTATGCTAACCTCAAGCTTAACTTAAACTTCCAAGTAACACTTTCATCACCAATGGTCAACAACGTCCTATAGGTGTTTCCTTCCGAGCTCTAAATTTCCAGAAAAGGTTCCTCAAATATTCCACAAGATTCTCATCTCCAAACAAGGTAGTAACATGCCAATCCAAAAACTCCTTTCATGAAAGTCCACTCTTCTACATTCTTTTGATAAAGATACATAATCACCCAAGCTTAAAAAATGAATAGGATCTCGAGTCCTTCTATCCTTTATAGCTACTAAAACAAGCGCTAAGACTCCCCAACAATGTAGCTTAGTCTCACTCTCATACCATACCTTAAGTAGTAATCAAGATCACTCACTTAGACAAACTAATAATCCCACAATTAGCATTTCTCATATGGTAACATCTACATTATCAAACTCTCATATCCAAAGTAATTACGAAGGCCAATCATAAACTTAACTTACTTACTCACTCAATCTTACATCTTTAATTCCACCATTCGATTTCACCCATTCTAAGTTAAGTACTAGGCACTAGTATCCCAAGACACGTCTCACTACACTTCTCAAGCCTTTCGAATCTCAAACATAAACAACAAAGCCAAGTTCTATAACCTTAGTAACACATACAACTCACACTTTACAACCCAAATAATTCCACTAATCGACCACACTCAGTTCATGTCAAGCAACTAAGTCAAAGAAACCTCAAGGTATGTCTTACCACACTGGTAAAGCCTCTCCAACAAAACAAACTCTCAAGGCGAGGGTTAGGAGTCAATCACAAACCAACTCCACAAAGCCAAAATTCTCAACCAAGGTTAACATTCCATAAGACAAAGATGAAGGTGTCCATGAGGGGTCTTATAAGAAGAAAAGGTACAAAGACAACTCTCAAGATATGTGAGAAGAGTTGCGAAAGGTATAGAAGCACAAAGATAAGGGAATATGACAAGGCATTCTAAGAGAGGAAGGAATCTCTGAGACGGTAGAGACACTCTTCAAGAGAAAGAGATCCATATGCAAGATGTTATGGAAGGAGAAACAAAAACGAAAGATAGGTCGGGTGAGTACCAAACTAGCTTTCAAGGTAAAGCAAAAGAAAGAGTACTATAAAAAACGCGTTAAGGGAGGATAAGCAAGGAACAAAGGACAAGTTAGGAGGGTACGAGAGTAGCTTCCAAGGAAAAGAGAAAAGAAAGCTTAGAAGAGGAAATAAGCATCAAGAAGTGAAACAACAAGACAAGTTACATAAGAACGAGGAATATCTTCAAGGAAGAAGAAGCATTCTTCCAAAGCTGAACAAATCTTCAATCTTCGGCAATAGGCACCAAATCTTGATCTTCACGTAGGTAAGCTCACGGTAATTGATCCAAGGGCACAATAATTATTAATTGACAATCAACAAACATGTTAGAACCTACCACGAAGCATACACAAAGAGACTACCAACTTAGGTCCTTAGTTCTACCCATCTCTCATTTATTATTCAAGGTCAAGTTCAAGTTTAAATTTGGGGTACACGTGTGTGTGTCGGGAGCAACATAGGCTCTGATACCAACTGTGACACCCCTCGATAGGGCATCAAAAGAACTATCAAATCTAAGCGGAAAATACGAGATTTTTAAAACCTTTAAAAGTTTAAAGTGTGAAATCCACCATAAGTGATCAAACGAAAATGAAAGGTAAGATAATTAAGTTTTACAATTAAAAACAAAGTGCGTTGGGGAAAGATATCCCACGAATAAGCACAAGTTTAAAGATAGGTGAGTCTAAGAAAACGATAACTAAAGTCCAAGGGTCAACGTTCTCGCTAGCTCACACGTCTTCCCCATATAATCTGCATCACAAACCTGTCGTTCATGTAAACGTGAACCCCACAGTCAGTGGGGAGTAACTCAGGGTTCTCCTAGCCACAATATGTCAAAATACAAGTAAGCAAGAACTTAATTAAACATATTGATCATACATCATACTTGAATAATAATAATGAACAAGGGGATATAAATGATAATCATAATAAGATAGACATATTACAGTCATAGTGAGATAGGCATGGTACATTATCTTAAATATGCATTCGAGGGATGTGGAATAACTAAGTCAACCAATTTCATATTAACTCGACTCAACTATTCATGTGAGATGATTAAATAACATGGAAGACACAAATACGGTCGTTTAGACAAAACCACGCATTTCAAGGAAATATAACATAGATATGAGCTTAGACATCCAATCATATGTAGAAGATAAATAACGGATCGATTAAATAGAAAATACATCGATGGGTGGTACACACTCCTTAAAAATTGCTTTAAAGCTACAGCGATCTCTCAGTAGGGTGGTGTACCGGCTGCCGGGCCACCGGCTGGGAGTACATACTCAATAAAATTGGCCAAATACTTACAGCGCACTCCCAGCCGGGTGGTGTACCGACTTCCGGGCAACCGGCTGGGAGTACACAGTACTCGGACAGTCCAAAATCGACTCCCAAACACTTTGAAACCAACCAAAATCGTTTCACAACAAGTATTTACGTGTCCTAGCATGATTTTAACTCGGAGAAACAACATACTTGAGACGATATTCAATAATTACGGATCTAAATGATAAAGCATGGAACTTTCATCGAAACATGTGAGAATTTACATACAAGCATGTTATTCAACATCCAATTAGCACAAATCATGAAAGATACTAATTTTAACATTCATATGAGTATAATACTACATAAATCACACAATTTTAACATAAAAGTCGAGTAACCCATCAACGTTACCTTTTTGCACTTAAATCCACAATAGACTCGTCTACCTTTCAAGAATCCACTTCCGGGTTAACTAATCTTTCTCCTAAACATAAGAAAACACAAATTAAGACTAAGAATCGAAATTAGAAAAAGGATACCATGTATAAAATGGGTCTACTGTAACACCCCACGTAATTGAAGAGGTCCAGTGATAGGCTTAAATGACTAGTGCTTAAAGGGATTGGAAGTACTACTCATATCAACAAAGTGCACTTTCTTTTATGGTCATCCATGCGAAATAACTCCAAAGATAAGCGTGCTTGACTGGGAGTAGTCTTAGGATGGGTGACCTCCTGGGAAGGTTTCCGGGATGCGCATGAGTGAGGACAAAATGCGCTGTAAAGGACCCGTGTTGATCTGTGGGCCATGTACATAGCCTGGTGAGCTATCATAAGTAACCGCTCCCGACCCTGTTTGGGACGGGGTGTTACAAGTGGTATCAGAGCAACCCAGAGACCGAGTGGTGATCGGAGGCAGTTGTTATATGCTCCTGGAGGCAGTGGTTATACGCTCCATTGTGATCACACACCTAGCGGGGGAGGATTCTGGGTTAGCGGTTATGCTCCCAGGCGCAACGAGGACGTTGCGTTCTTCAAGTGGGGGTGACTGTAACACCCCACGGTAATTGAAGAGGTCCATTGATAGGCTTAAATGACTAGTGCTTAAAGGGATTGGAAGTACTACTCATATTAACAAAGTGCACTTTCTTTTATGATCATCCATGCGAAAGAACTCCAAAGTTAAGCGTGCTTGACTGGGAGTAGTCTTAGGATGGGTGACCTCCTGGGAAGGTTTCCAGGATGCGCATGAGTGAGGACAAAATGCGCTGTAAAGGACCCGTGTTAATCTGTGGGCCATGTACACAGCCTGGTGAGCTATCATAAGTAACCGCTCCCGTCCCGGTTTGGGCCGGGGTGTTACATCAACAACCTCATTTATGGAGGAAAGTCGGTTCCTTTATCACCTAGAAAGATGGAGGGCGATGAGAGGAAGAGATAGATGCGAAAATCACTTGATTCGGATAAGAATTGAGCAAGTTATGGTGTTTTGAAGATTTGTAAGAGAAATGTGTAAAAATGGTGTTTCTTGATTATGGTGTGCTGAAAAAATTGTGGAGGAAGGTGTAGTTAGGGTTTCCTTTATGATCCTTATGAGGAGGAAAGAGTAGTAGGTGAGCCCAATAGTCATACTAGGCCCAAAATGTAAAATTGAGTCGATATACACTAGAATTTACGTCTCAAGTCCACTACAACTCAAGACGGGAAATATTATTATTATTATTATTATTATTATTATTATTATTATTATTATTATTATTATTATTATTATTATTATTGTTATTATTATTATTATTATTATTATTATTGTTATTATTATTATTATTATTGTTATTATTATTATTATTTTTATTATTATTATTATTATTGTTATTATTATTATTATAATTATTATTATTATTATTATTATTATTATTATTATTATTATTATTATTATTATTATTATTATTATTATTATTATTATTATTATTATTATTATTATTATTATTATTATTATTATTATTATTATTATTATTATTACTATTACTATTACTATTACTATTACTATTACTATTACTATTACTATTACTATTACTATTACTATTACTATTACTATTACTATTACTATTATTATTATTATTATTATTATTATTATTATTATTATTATTATTATTATTATTATTATTGTTTTTATTATCCGACCAAAATATTTATTTTTTGTATAAGCTAAGCTTTAAAAATATAACATTTATAAAAATCATGTTTAAAAATAAAATTAATAAAATTAATGAAATTAAATAATTTAATATATAAATAAGACAGTAGAATGGTTAATTAAATTATAAATGTCAAAATGGAAAATTCGCGGGTGCTACAATTGTGTCCAGGAGTAGGCGGTCGGCTCGATCGGAGGAGTCGGTCATGTCTCCAGTGTGTGCACTTGTGGCTGAACCGGGGGAAGGTGAGGCAACTTTGGAGCCTGTGAACCTTGAGTGGGAGCTGGTTTTGGATGCTCTTCCCTGTATTCGGAGTCGACAAGGGGATGCTCGTAACCGAATAAGAAAGGCATTCTGGGATCTTTTCTTTGGAGATCGAAGGTCGGCTGTGGTGTAGGCCGAGGCTATGCGAATCATATCCGAGATAGCTAAGGATGAGGACTTTGACGTAGTAGAGGCAAAGTTCGCCGAGATTGAGCTTTCCCTCGCCAAGGTGGCTGGAGCATTAACCTTGGGGCAGTCCTAGTGTAGGAGTTTAGTTTTTGTATGTAGTAGACGTCTTACTGTATTAGGGAACGAGTAGCTTCTTCCGCAATTTTTGTATTTTCATCCCTTTTCTTTGTGAGATAGAAAGAGTGATTCTTATTCTTTCGTCACGTGCTCTATGTTTATACAAGGATTGTATCACTTCGTTTTCGGGAAATCACTTTGGGGATCCCTGAAGTATACCTTTTATCCCCTTATTTTGCTGATGTCAATTGATGCCGATAGTGACGTTGTCGTTACTCAGTTTGTTGATGGCTCTTATCCTTGTTTGTCGGGCAGTTCTTCACCGTCCACGATCGGTATGCTGAGTCGATCCTGTTCTCCTCGCGAATTGTCTCATGTGGATGTCGCGGAGCCTAAGGCATCGTTGTCTGGCCTCAACTCGACAGGCAGGGTCTTCGAGAGGGAGGTACATCGGTTGTAGTTCATGTTTCGCCTCCTAAAAGGCAATTTGCCCCTGGGGACCCGATGGTGGCTTCTATCAGGTCTTCTCCTAACCGTTGTAGCATGGCTGTGAAGCTGGTTCGGAAGTATAGGACGAAGCTGAAGCCGTCTAAAATGTCGGATCGGACGCGACTCGCTGGGTCGATCCTCCTCATCTGCATCAGAGGGAAGATCTAGCTCCCCGGAGTCAGCCTCTTCTCGAATGTGAGGACGGCTTGGTAAAGGGTGATAAATCCACCGGTCTCTTTGATAGACAGGCTCGGACTTACTCTTCTAGGCATTTCCTCTGTGTCTACACCTTATAGTTGTATGTAAGTAGCCTTTCTTTAAAAAAAAAAGATGAGAGAGAAAAAACCTGAGAAACACAAAAAAAGAGAAATTTCGTAGCTAGGTAGCGCCGTTTTCTTCAATAACAATGGTGAAAATTTTGTCAACACATAAACTAGCTTCTTCTTCATCTCATGGAAAAACCAAAAATACGCCATCGTCATCTTCGATTCCTAATAATCCTGTACAAGCTGGACCGTCTTGTTCTGTTGTCAGGAAATCCAAAAATATCAATGAAATTATAAGGTTGACTCCTTTTGACCTTGAAACCATTGATATTGATGAGATTGGTGAGCAATGGTTAATGCAAGGAAAGAAAAAGAAAGTCTTGGCCACATTTGAAGAGGAACCTTATGATTTGATTCAATTTACACCTGATGATGTTAAAGACGAGATTAATTATTGGAAATCTTCGGTGTATTGTTTCATCTTAGGGGCCAATCCTCCCTAGGATATTGTTGAGGGCTTTGTTCGTAGAATTTGGGCAAATTTCCCCATAGATAAGGTATCTTTCTTACCAAATGGCATTTTCATGGTTCCTTTTACTTCTACGACAAGTAAAGTAGCTATTCTCAAATAGGGTCATTACTTGTTTGACAATAAGCCGCTTATTGTTAGGGATTGGAATGACCAAGTAGAATTGACCAAGGAGAATGTTATGACTGTACCTGTCTGGGTTAAGCTTCACAACCTCCCTTTGAAGTTCTGGGGCAAATGTTTGCCCAAAATTGCAGGCTTGGTTGGGAATTATATCCGTAGTGACCCTTCTACTAAGGATAAAAGAAGGTTAGGTTTGCTAGGGTTTTGCTTGAAGTTCCATTTGGCAAGCCTTTGCCTAACTTTACTAAATTTTTGGACGAGGAGGGTTTGTTTGTGAAAATCAAAGTTGAATGTGGGTGGAAACCTGTATTATGTACTGTGTGTGGTGGGACTGGGCATGAAAGTGACCAATGTATAAAGCCAACAAAAAAGACTCCACCTGCTGCATCAGTAACAAAAAAATGGGTTCCTAAAAGAAAAGTTGTTGTGCAAGCTCAACTCAATGTCCCTAAACCTATTTCCCTTGCCTATGTGGCTCCTACTCCAACAGTTGTCCAGAAAACTCCTGTGGAAATACTACATAAATTGGAGGTTACTTGGAATAGGGACGATTCATACCAGCAAGTTAATACCCCTGCTAATCCCACTGTTACCCTGAGTAGACAGGAAATTATTCAAGAAGGGCAGAATTCTGCTAAGTTCAGTCAATACACCTTTCTTGATGCTCTCAATAATGTTACTCCTAAGGTGGGTATTGGCACAAATGGTAGTGTGTTACTCCACTCTGGGAGTAATGCATAGCCTAGGTTTTTGGAACATTAGGGGACTTAACAACCAATCTAAGCAGAAGCAAGTCAAATGGTTTCTCCATAATCATCAGGTGGGGTTGTTTTGTCTCCTTGAGACAAAGATTAAACCTTTGTCTCTAAATGCTGTTAGATCAAATGTTTGTGAATGGTGGTCAGTCTCAACTAATACTTCTTGGCATATTGGTGGCAGAATTCGGGTCCTGTGGAATCCCACCATTTTCCAGGTCCAATTTTTACACTATAGTGCTCAACTTATACATATGCGTATCACTAAGATTTCTTCTAATGTTCAGTTCTTTTGTTCAATGGTTTATGCCTTTAATGATACCACTTAAAGGAAAGCCTTATGGACTAATCTCAATAGCTTTTCTCATACTATCACTACTCCTTGGGTCATCTGTGGAGATTTTAATTGTGTTCTCTCACCTTCTGAGAGGCTTGATGGTCAGACTAGCGAGGAGGAAATGGAGGATTTTCAAGCATGTATTGACTACCGTGGATTAATAGATAGCCCTGATATTGGCCCCTTCTACATATGGAACAATAAGCAGGAGCCATATACTAGGGTCTACTCTAGGCTTGATAGAGTCCTTGTAAATCAAGAATGGATCCAGACTAGACCAGATTCTTTTGCTTATTTTTATAATGAAGGTCTTTTTTATCACACCCCCTACATTATTCAAACTGCTACTGATAATTTCATGGGGAGGAAAAGCTTTAAATATTTTAGTGTGTGGAGTCAAGTTAATGACTTTCTCCCTTGCATTAAACAAGTGTGGGATTAATATTGGGAGGGGACTAAAATGTTTAGAGTGGTTATGAAGAAACATTTGAAGAAGAAACATTTGAAGAAACCTTTGAAGAGTTTAAACAATAAACTATTTGCTGATATTGAAAATAGCACAATTCGTGCTTGGAAACATCTGAATAATATTTAGAGCTACTTGAAACAAAATCCTACTGACTCTGAATGGATTGAGAAGGAGATTCAGGCTGCTAAGTTATACAAAGATTTGAAAACTGCTTGTGATAGTTTTCTTTTGCGGAAGTCCAAAGCAACTTGGGTAACTAGTGGTGATAGTAATACCAGCTATTTTCATAGCATCCTAAAAGGGAGATATACCAAAAATAACATTTTCAGAATTACTGATACTGAGGGTCGAGTCCATACTGATGGTGACTATATTCAACAGGCTTTCCTCTCCTATCATGAGAACTTGCTGGGCACTACTTCTGCTACCTCTCATTTCTATACTAATGTGGTAAAATTGGGCAATGTGTGCTCTCAGGAACACCATAGCATTCTCTTTGCTCTTGTCACAAAAAAAGAAGTTAAAGATGCTATTTTCTCTATTCCCAACCACAAAGCTCCAAGCCCTGATGGTTTTTCAAGTGCTTTTTTCAAGAACTCGTGGACTGTCATTGGTGATGAGGTCTGTAATGCTGTTCTTGATTTCTTTAAGACTGGGAAACTCTTACAACAAGTAAACATACATTTATTACTTTGATTCCAAAGTGTGATATGCCTCAAAATGTAACTCAGTTCAGGCCAATTGCTTGTTGCAATGTTTTCTACAATGCTATTTCAAAACAATTATGCACAAGGTTGGCTGCTGTTCTACCTACTATTGTCAGTGATAATCAAGGTGGCTTTGTCCAAGGCAGGAGCATTGTTGAGAATATACTAGGGTTTTTTGTCAAACACGACCTTTAAAAAAAAAATTCTTTCAAACACCACCTTTAAAAAAAAAGTTTGTAAAACACAACCTTTAATAAATTTTTTGTTGTCAAACACGACTTTTTGGCTGAAGAACTTAGCATTTTGCAATGGGGTAACTTTCAATCGATGTTTGGGATATCAAATGATGTCGGTTTGAGGTGTTCTTGGACTCGTTGGAAAGGTGGAAATACAAGCTTTCCATAGGTTATCAACACGATGGTCAAAAGTGGCCTTATATGGGGTATATTATTGTGTAAAGTAAGGCTGGTCGGAAGGATTAACAAGTGGTCGGGGGTTTTTAGTGGGTCTTTTAAAGAAGTTATGATGCTTTTTTTGTCTGAAATTTGGTATGTAGGTAGCGGGGAGTGCAAGGTAGGTCTTAGTTGTATTGTTTGTGGTGGTTGTTGATTACAAGTGGTGGTTCCAGGGGAGTTAATTTGAATGTAAAAAACATTCAAAAGAATGTCAAAGTAGGATTTCTTTTTTTGTGGGTCAATTCAGTCACCTCAAACCAGCACTTACAACAAATAACCACAAAAAACAACACCACTACGGCCTACCTTACACTCCCCGCTACCTACACACCAATTTTCAGACCAAACAAAGCATCATAACCTCTTTAAAAGACCCACTAAAAATCCCCGACCACCCGCTAATCTCTCCGACCCGCCTTACTTTACACATCAATAGACCCCACATAAGGCCGCATTTGACCATCGTATTGATAACCCCTGGAAATCTTGTATTTCCACCTTTCCACCGAGTCCAAAAACGCCTCAAACCGACATCGTTTGCATCTCAAACATCGACTGAAAGTTACCCCATTACAAAATGTTAAGTCTTTCGGCCAAATAGTCGTGTTTGACAACAAAAAATTTATTAAAGGTTGTGTTTTACAAACTTTTTTTTTAAAGGTAGTGTTTGGAAGAATTTTTTTTAAAGGTTGTGTTTGACAAAAAAACCCAATATACTAATATGCCAAGGTATCATGAGGCTCTATAATAGAAAAACTGTCTCCTCAAGGTGCCTGCTTAAAGTTGACCTGAGGAAGGCCTATGAATCTGTGATTTGGGATTTTATTGAACAAATGTTGTATGCATTAAATTTCCCTCCTCCTTTCATTAACTTGCAAATGGTCTGTGTTAGATCTACTTCTTACTCTCTAGTCCTGAATGGCATGAATTTTGACTACTTTAAAGGGGTTAAGGGGCTTAGACAGGGGACCATATTTTCCCTTTGCTTTTCACCATTGCCATGGAGTACTTAATCAGAATCCTTCAGCATGTCACTAAGACAATGAAGTTCAGATACCATCCGCTGTGTGGTAAGTTTAAATAATCTCACCTCATGTTTGTTGATGATCTTTTACTGTTTTCTAAGAGTGATACAACCTTAATTATGATTCTCCTTAGAGCTTTTGCAACTTTTACTGCTGCTACTGGTTTGCACATAAATAATATGAAGTCAAACATTTATTTTAATGGTGTTGCTCAAATTGTTAAGGATGATATCCTTCAAGTCTCTGGGTTTTCAAAAGGAACTCTCCCATTTATATATTTTGGAGTTCCTATATCGACTTTCTGTGAAACATTGCTCAGTCCTCATAAAGAAAGTGACTGCAAGGATTAGAGGATTAGGTGTAAAAAAAATTGTCCTATGCTGGGAGGCTTACTTTGGTGTCTGCTGTTTTAGCTTCTCTCTATAACTACTGGGCTTCCATCTTCATCATTCCCAAGTGTGTTCTAAGAAAGGTGGATGCTATTTGCAGAAATTACATGTGGGATGGCTCTACTAAATATATCAGAACCCCTATGGTTATGTAGACACCTCGTTTCTGCACCTCCCGCAAACCACCCGGTGATGATTGGGCCGCATGTTTGATTCGCGGAATGATTGGTGACAGTTCGTAAGATTATCGTCAAGTGATTGCTCAAATATTAATGTCTACCTCTTAGTTGTCATCTACGTCCTGATACGGTCGTTTTGGCAGTAATTAGAGTACATTCGGAGTCCGGGTCAAAAACCGTCTCCATTTTCTCGATAGTTTGTTAAATCCCGAGTCGAATGTTCGGAATGTTCCGGATATTTCTATTCCATATTTCACAAATTTTATCTTTTGACAAATAATATCCCGTAATATTCAAAAGATAATCGAATTATTTCCGTCCTACCATAACTCAAACGCGGAAATCTTTCTTCAGCAGGAGGAAACCTCCTGGGAACAGACGCAGAGGGTGCGCCTCTTCCAAGAGACGCAGTGATCGCGCGCCTCTTCCTGCACCCTTCTTTGCATGATTTATGTATCTTTTTTATATCTTTCCGAGATTCACTTCCAAAGAGTCTCCGAAACCCTATTCCTTCACGTGATTAGTATAAATAGGAGCTTTCGTTCCTCATATTTCTCACGCGAGTGTCCGCCCTTCTCTTCTCCCTTTGCATTCTAGACTTCGTTCTTACTAATTGGCGCCTACGTGCTTGGACTTCCGACCACGTAAGCTCGGATCTTTCCGGGTACCAGCCTTTCCGTTGCATGACCGACCAATTTGACCAACTCCACTCAATCAACTTTAATTAATCAATCGTTTTCCTCTTACGAGGGCACTCTTTCCTTGCATTCGCGTCGAGCATTCACTAGTCGATTCTTAGTTCATCTCGTTCCGTCAACATGTAAGTCTGAGGGTGTAATCTCTCTTTATTTATTGTATTTTATTCAGCATATCATTCATGTAAGATTTACGTCGAAAATACCTCATTAAAACCGATTTCTAAAACCGTCTTTAAAACCTGTTTTTCGCGATTCCCGATGAGATGACGTCGAGAAAAGACGCAGCAATCGCTGCGCCTCTTGAAGGAGCGCGAGCCCTGCTGCGCCTCTTCGTGAGGCCGCCGCAGCTTCTCGCTTCTTTTCTTCTTCTTAAATCCTCTCTGTTATTCCGTCTTTCTTATTTGTTTTCGTATGTTTGTCTTTAATTCCCTCACATGATAGTTCAATAATTCACATGTATATAATTTATTCATCATTAATATGTTTTAATCATCATAAGTCCGCCTTAAATCCCAAGTAATCCATATTTGCGGGTTTTCGTCATTAATATTCAAACCCGGGTTTTAGAAATTCAATTGTTCATATTGAGTTTAAAATTCGTCATTGATATAGTTTTCATCTGTTTATCCATTAATTCGTCATTAATTTGTCATCAATTCATCATGTTTAGTTTGTTCCATTCACCGATGTCACTAATTAATCATTCATTAACATCGTCCCTTCATGTAATTAATCCGTTTAATTCCGTCTCATTCATGTTTTACTATTTTTATGACTAATTCATATGTAAATAACATGCTAATCATTTTCATCCGAGTAATTATATCTAATCAATCCTTAAAATTAACAATTAACCTTAACGATTTGCAGTTCCGGCTTCACAGCCAGAATTCACCCTTGGAACAGACGCAAAGAATCGCTGCGCCTCTTCCGAGGGCGCGATCTCTTGCTTTGTTCAAGGATGAGTTCTGTCCCTGAACTCCTTTTCTGCCTTGACATAGTTTAATTAGTTTACGTATTAATTAACTAGTATTCGTAATATCACCTAATCCCTGTTCGTTAATTTATTTCTTTTATTCTTTTATTTCTTTTTCTCAAATCATCCGTTTTAAAGGTATTTTCGACATAAATCGCCTAACCCGTTGTAATTATTGTAATTTTCATTATTGTAATTTATTGTATTTCCATTTATTGTTTGTATGCTTTCACATGACAATCAAACTTAAATCCTACTTCGACCCAATTGTTTGCTAATTACGTGTCAACCGACTTAGTTAAATCTTCACATGCTAGGATTAATCTAATGGATGTTGCATTGCATGCATATAGCCGACGATATATCAAGTACGAATAACTTCCCTAATCATTAGTAGAGGCCGCTATCGAGGCGGGCGGGATTAGGTGTTCGATCAAAAGAGCTTCCTAATACGTACCCTCACCCCTTACTCCAGATCTCCGTGAGCACCCGTGTTCATTGGCATCCACGAGAGTCATTCTAGACATAGAATGCTAAGGGTAACGATTGCTTAGTGTTCATGTCGCTACTTTGTGTCTTGACATGACACGAAGTATTCGAACGGTTCCAATTTCCCATAAAAATTGGTGGCGACTCCATACAAAATGCAAACGCTTGTTCCCCGTTTCTCACCAAGCGCCCCCGTGGGCGGCCCGCTGTCCACAGTTTGGCGACTCCGCTGGGGATAATACACTTACGTGTAGCCAAGGGTGAAACTTGAACAAGGTTAGGGAATAGTTTGTACAAGACAATTGTCGGTTTTCATAACTCGATCTTCTTAGGTCGTTTATTCGGCCTTCCTAGGCCCAACCCAACCCTTTCGACCAATCGTCCCGTCTAAACGGTCCTAATTCTTATTTGGGCCTAAGGATGGATAGCGATTGACGTCATCCATACCATGATGCTTACTCTTGTTTGTATCAAGGGCCTTCACTACTTGAGGAAATGGACTAGGAATCGGCCTTACTCTTGTTTGGCACGAGCCTCTCCACAGACTTCGGGTTTGATGGTTCGGTATGGCAACCCACCCTTTAAACCAAAACCCTTTTAAATGCACTCAGCATCCCGTTATAATGCTTGTATAAATGTGTAAACCTTACGTGATCACCATTTCTAAACAAACCATGACGAATTTTCAAAAATCAAAAGCCAATTTCAAAACAAAATTTCGAAAAAAAAAGGCATTCAATTAGCACAAAATCCGGTCAAAACTCTGTCCGTTTGTCGTGTCAAACTTCGGGCCTAAAACCCATTTCAAAACCAAATACAAAAAAAACGTAAAAAAAACAAAAAAAAACGAAAAAAAAAACGTCAAAAAAAAAAAAAAAATGTTTTCAAACCGTGTAAATGTAAATATGTAAATTCAATTGGGCTAAGTTAGAGTCAAAATCCAAACCGACTATGTCCTAGTCGGAACTCCGTCGAGTCATAAACTCGTTTTCCTTTACATTTTGGGTCTTTTCAAATTCAAGTCAAGTCCTAAGGCGTCACGCCGTCATTTTGGACCCTCTACCCCAATTCAGTTAGGATCTAAACACTCGAGTCACACGTTCCGAGGCTTAACACACGAGTCTCAATGGGCCTCATATTTGAGTCTAAACTACAACAGTCTTCTTAACGCCTATAAGCAAACCTCGAGTCTAGAATCAACATGTGTCCTCAATCCCATCAATAAGGTCAATCATATGAATGTCACTCCGTCAAAGTCAACACTCGAGTCTAAAGGTCAAGGTTAAACACCGTGGATTCAAACACGAGAAGTCGCTCACGACATTTCATGAATTCACAAGTCAAGTCTAGATTTGTCATCTTATCCCTTCCTTTGTTGGCCGCCTTAGTATGCGTGATCCCCTATCGAATCGAGTTGTAATGTGCGTCATTTCTGTCGAGTAGGAATCCAGCAAGTTCTGTCAATCAGCAAGGTCACGAAGAAGTTCAAGCCACAATCACTGTGTCTCTCCAAGATGTTTATGCCATGGTCCTACGAGTGCAAGATACAGTGGAAAATTTGAGCATTCGCGTCTTCACCCTCGAGAATGGAATGGTGGAAAAGAACACACCAACTAGAGAAACCTCTAGTCTAGGTCGTCCAAAGCTTACCTCTTGCAATAACCATCGTCTTAGAAAGCCAAAAATAGCTGAAAGAAAACCTGGGAGGCATCAAAGGGTGCTTACCGATTTAGGCATGTCTTATGCCGATGCTTTGAAGAGACTTTCTGCCCAAGGCAAGCTATATCCAATAGGGCCGACTCCGGATCCACCTTTAGAGAAACAGATGAACCTCTGGAAGGGCAACAAATACTGCTTATATCACCAAGGTAGAGGCCATGATATTGAAGAGTGTTTTCTCTTGAAACACACCATCCAAAATATGATCGAGGATGGCAAGCTTCCTAAGCCACCTTCTGTCGCGCAATCTAAGAAAATCGACCCTCTTGGGTCTAATATCATTAAACATGACGGAGAATCATCTCTAGACTGTTCTCATCTCCTCAATCTTCGTGACGATGAAGAAATCAATGTCCTCGAAGACGAAGATATCCAAAACGGAATGCTCATGCTTTCCATTGCCTTCAAAAATAAATTCTCCAGAATACAGGGAGCTATTGATAGCCTAAACTCTCGACTTTCCAACATGGATAAACAGTTTGCTGAAATAGGTAAGAAGCTTGATGCCCAATCTCTCAAAATGAAAAGTGTCCAGACAAAACCTCAACCTGACGGTCCTAAAGCAACAAACGAGACACTTATCCCTAGTTCTTCCAATCCAAGCATCAAAATCAACAAAGTCAACCTCATGGAGCCTTTGTCAAAGAACTCTCCCAGGTCATTCACAAGTCTAGGCATACCGTACGCCCTAGCCTTAAACAAATTATCCTCTCTAGGTCTTCTTCAACCAATAGGGCCCACCCCAGATCCGGAAAGGAAGTCTAAGTTTTGGGATGGCAATTCGTATTGTCAATACCATAGAGGAAGGGGGCATGACACCGAGAATTGCTACAAACTAAAGAATATCATCCAAGATAATATCGTGAATGGCAAGTACCATGTATCGACCTTTGCTCAAGATGACATTAAGTGTGATATGGCTAAACTCATGGAAGTTCCACCCAGAAGACCAGGACGGGCTCCTAGATCATTCGCTAACCTTGGCATCACCTATGCGGCGGCGCTACAAATGTTAGTATCACAGGGCAAAATACACCTAATCGGTCCAACTCCAGACCCTGAAAACATACTACCTAGATGGAACAGTAATGCATATTGCCAATATCATCGTGGTAGGGGACATGATACAGAAGCATGCTTTTGTTTGAAGCATATGATCCAAGATATGATCGAAAGCGGGAAGTTGTCCCTCTCAACTTTTAACCCACAAGGTAGCTTAGGCAATCCCCATGGATATACCCCTTATCAAGAAACTCTTCTTGACTGTTATCCTTCCAGTATTCCCAATGATTAGGACGAGGTGCTCAAATGGGTGAATGCTCAAAGTCAGATGCCAAAGCCAATTGCTGGAAGAGAAAATATTCAAGCATGGGCCGATGATTACGAGTCTGGATCCGAAATCGAGTCAAAGTCCGAGTCCGAGTCCTAAGGCTTTCTTTCCCATAATGGTTTTAATGTCTTTCTTCGTGACAATCTGGGGGCTGTCCCAGGAGTCACGTATCTTCTTAAGTCTATGTTAAAATATTCATTACCCATTTCAATAAAAGCACACTTTTCAATCCACATATTATTTCCTATCTTTTCCTCTACCCTTTTCCTGTGACAACAAGAATTGGTTTGAGACATTTTTTAAAATGACAACAACAACACATGACAGTCGATGTGAGTACACTTAGATGATGTTCCGTTCTATGTTGTAGAGGACCTGAAACTCTGTGTTCTTTTCTTACCTATTTCATGTCTGGCAATAGAAACCACAATATAACCCTAGTCTAGGACGAGCATATCTCAAGAGATTCTAGAACGAATCCAGACCGTCTCCCTTATTGACAATCCATGACAGAAGGCAAGCCCATTATCCCCACAATAAACAACCCGTGTTACTAAAAGACCAACCCGTTTCACATCAAAAGGTGCTAGTCTGACCTAAGCCCATCCAAGACGATACGAGCCATGATGAAAGATAAAGGCTCAATCAAGAGAAATACCAAAGATCAATATCCAAGACAAAAGAGTCAAAAGAAGAAGGCTCAATCAAGCAAGTCAAGTCAATATCCAAAGTTGAAGTAATCCTTCAAAACCTGATCAAAAATCTGAGCAAAAGCCGAAATATATTTTAGACCAAGAATCTGAATCTGAATCAAGAACAAGTCTGAAATCAAATACTAAACGGAATACTGCTGAAGTCTATATAGAATCAAGACATCGATGAAGATGGTCATCTAGCACCCCCACTTAGACTTTCACACATCACACACCCTAAGTCCTTCTCGAGACCGTTACCGGGGAGATAGTTAGGAATTTTGAGAATCTTCTCAAGCTCGTCAAATATACCCATCCTTTAGGGCTAAGACATGGAAACTTGAACCCACGTCATTTTAACCCACCTTTATGTGCTCAGGCTACATCAAGCCAAGAGACTCCATTTCCAAGCCATATTACAAGCCATAATCCCATCAAGCCTTAACTCCACAAAATCAAGCTCCAGAGATTTGTTTCATCAAAGCCTCTTATTACCGAGCTCCACATTCCAAATATCCAATCCAGTTTCACCTGGACCCAAACACGGAGTCTTCAAATACTTTGCTACCTAGGACGGGATATACCCAATTCATCCTTAGGGTCCACTTTAGGTGTGCTCATACGACAAGGAAATTTTTACAAACCTAGTTATACCTCTTTGGTCTATGATCAAAGGGAGTTATCTCAAATCGATTCTTCGAGTCACCAAAGGAATACACCCTTGTGACCCCTGCACTTTAAGGCCCTAACAACATAGCTTAGGCACACACTCAGAACTACGAGCATGGTTTGATTTCACCTTTTCAGGTGGATACGTAGGCAGTCCTTTCTTACACAAGAAGGATACAACCACAACACCCAAACAAAATTAAACCTCAATTCTCAAAGCCAAACCTCAGAACTGCGATCTGGTTTGATTTCACCTTTTCAGGTGGATACGTAGGCAGTCCTCAAGGACACAACCATCCCCACTCCCAACTTTCAACCTCAATTATCAACCACCTCAACCATCAACTTTCAACCTCTATTTCAACCTTCCAACCTCAATTAACATCGCTTCCACAATCAACACCTCTATACTGGGGGCTCCTTATTGTCGCCAGCCTCTTTTTTTTACCAAAGTCTAGAGTCATCTTCTCATCCTGGGGGCTTCTCTTCCGAGATGCCACCCTTCCTTTATTCCTATCTTATTTTAAGCCAAGCTAGTGCTCGGTCCGGACAATGACAAAGGTCTTAGATCGATTCTCCAAGTTATTGTGCCTCAAGAGGGGTCTCTTTTACAGCAAACGGCAGCAAAAGAAGTCCAAGATGATCCATGGCTCATGCCTTGCCTTTAATATGCCTTCATCATCCTTGCAATTATTCTACCTTTGGAACCGATACGCGTTGTCACCCACACTTGGCTAGGGGTTGCGCACACTTAGGCAAAGTCTGTCAAAGTCATCCTTGTGTCGCGTCAAATCTAAGTTAGTGTCGCGTCAGTCAAACCTAAGTCTACATTTCGCATTGCGTCCATATAAGGTCTGTGTCATATCAAGAACTATGTCTAAAGCCCATTTGAATATGCATAACGCATTACAAACGACAAATTTCTTTGAACAAGTTTTAAACAACTTTTAAAAAAGAAACAAGTTTTGCAAAACCTATGTGTCTCCTCATTCGAGGCCCGTGTGATAATTGCTTACGTGCATATATTAGATTGCATTCTTGTGTGGCTACTAACCTTGCAGGTAAGTATCAGAAGCAGTATTTTGCAGTATTGCTCAAGATCCTTTTATCCAGCGCAACAGTATTTTGCAGTATTGTCCCAAATTCATCTTATCCCGCGCAGCAGTATTTTGCAGTATTGCTCAGTTTATTTTGTCCGGCGCAGTAGTATTTTGCAGTACTGCTCACTCAAGATTCCTCTCACGACGATCAAGATGTTCCTAGTCGTCAATATTTCCCCAGCAAGAGTTCGCTTGAGACCAACGCAAGCGGGTTCCCCAGCAGTTTCTACCGACGTCCTGCTGCTTTCAATATTTCTTGTTTCCCCGCGGAGTCCGACAAGGTGTCGCTCTCCAGAAGTTTCTATACCCAAAACTTAATTACCTCTAGGTTGAACTTATATTTGGCCTCCTTCCCGTCAATGCTTTCCTTTAGGGTCCCACACCCTAGCACCAATCCTTATATATCCTTTAGGTCTTACCCTTAGCTCCCATGCTCAAACCCTAGCTCCTATGCACCTCCGAAAGCATCTCGAGAAGAAGTCTCAGGTATGGTTTCTTCTTATGGCTGGCGAGCCTCCTTACGTAGTCTAATGGACTTTAAACGACCCTCCCCGATAGTCGACAGACTCTAAAATGTTCCCGACGACAGGTCCTTGGTTCAGACCCCTTGAACCGCCTCGCGTCGCCATAGTCGTCAGGTTGTAATCTTCGATTGACCTGATGGCTATACTTTGACTTTCGCCTTGTCCAAGCCTCAGTCAAAGTGGGGGCTCTGTAGACACCTCGTGTCTGCACCTCCCGCAAACCACCCGGTGATGATTGGGCCGCATGTTTGATACGCGGAACGATTTGTGACGATTCGTAAGATTATCGTCAAGTGATTGCTCAAATATTAATGTCTACCTCTTAGTTGTCATCTACGTCCTGATACGGTCGTTTTGGCAGTAATTAGAGTACATTCGGAGTCCGGGTCAAAAACCGTCTCCATTTTCTGATAGCTGTTAAATCCCGAGTCAGAATGTTCTGGAATGTTCCGGATATTTCTATTCCATATTTCACAAATTTTATCTTTTGACAAATAATATCCCGTAATATTCAAAAGATAATCGAATTATTTCCGTCCTACCATAACTCAAACGCGGAAATCTTTCTTCAAAGAGAGGAAACCTCACGGAACAGACGACGCGAAGTCTGCGCCTCTTCCAAGAGACGCAGTGATCGGCTAACGCGCCACTTCCCAGCCCTTCTTTGCATGATTTACGTATCTTTTTTATATCTTTCCGAGATTCACTTCCAAAGAGTCTCCGAAACCCTATTCCTTCACGTGATTAGTATAAATAGGAGCTTTCGTTCCTCATATTTCTCACGCGAGTGTCCGCCCTTCTCTTCTCCCTTTGCATTCTAGACTTCGTTCTTACTAATTGGCGCCTACGTGCTTGGACTTCCGACCACGTAAGCTCGGATCTTTCCGGGTACCAGCCTTTTCGTTGCATGACCGACCAATTTGACCAACTCCACTCAATCAACTTTAATTAATCAATCGTTTTCCTCTTACGAGGGCACTCTTTCCTTGCATTCGCGTCGAGCATTCACTAGTCGATTCTTAGTTCATCTCGTTCCGTCAACATGTAAGTCTGAGGGTGTAATCTCTCTTTATTTATTGTATTTTATTCAGCATATCATTCATGCAAGATTTACGTCGAAAATACCTCATTAAAACCGATTTCTAAAACCGTCTTTAAAACTGTTTTTCGCGATTCCCGGTGAGATGACGTCGAGAAAAGACGCAAGAATCGCTGCGCCTCTTGAAGGAGCGCGATTCTGCTGCGCCTCTTCGTGAGGCCGCCGCATTCTGCTTCTTTTCTTCTTCTTCGTCCTCTGTTATTCCGTCTTTCTTATTTGTTTTCGTATGTTTGTCTTTAATTCCCTCACATGATAGTTCAATAATTCACATGTATATAATTTATTCATCATTAATATGTTTTAATCATCATAAGTCCGCCTTAAATCCCAAGTAATCCATATTTGCGGGTTTTCGTCATTAATATTCAAACCCGGGTTTTAGAAATTCAATTCGTTCATATTGAGTTTCTGGAATTCGTCATTGATATAGTTTTCATCTGTTTATCCATTAATTCGTCATTAATTTGTCATCAATTCATCATGTTTAGTTTGTTCCATTCACCGATGTCACTAATTAATCATTCATTAACATCGTCCCTTCATGTAATTAATCCGTTTAATTCCGTCTCATTCATGTTTTACTATTTTTATGACTAATTCATATGTAAATAACATGCTAATCATTTTCATCCGAGTAATTATATCTAATCAATCCTTAAAATTAACAATTAACCTTAACGATTTGCGATTCCGCCTTCACGACCAAATTCACCCTTGAATGAGCAGAGAATCGGCCGCTGCTGCGCTCTTCCAGAGGGCGCGATCTGCTGCTTTGTTCCAGGATGAGTTCTGTCCCTGAACTCCTTTTCTGCCTTGACATAGTTTAATTAGTTTACGTATTAATTAACTAGTATTCGTAATATCACCTAATCCCTGTTCGTTAATTTATTTCTTTTATTCTTTTATTTCTTTTTCTCAAATCATCCGTTTTAAAGGTATTTTCGACATAAATCGCCTAACCCGTTGTAATTATTGTAATTTTCATTATTGTAATTTATTGTATTTCCATTTATTATTTGTATGCTTTCACATGACAATCAAACTTAAATCCTACTTCGACCCAATTGTTTGCTAATTACGTGTCAACCGACTTAGTTAAATCTTCACATGCTAGGATTAATCTAATGGATGTTGCATTGCATGCATATAGCCGACGATATATCAAGTACGAATAACTTCCCTAATCATTAGTAGAGGCCGCTATCGAGGTGGGCGGGATTAGGTGTTCGATCAAAAGAGCCTCCTAATACGTACCCTCACCCCTTACTCCAGATCTCCGTGAGCACCCGTGTTCATTGGCATCCACGAGAGTCATTCTAGACATAGAATGCTAAGGGTAACGATTGCTTAGTGTTCATGTCGCTACTTTGTGTCTTGACATGACACGAGGTATTCGAACGGTTCCAATTTCCCATAAAAATTGGTGGCGACTCCATACAAAATGCAAACGCTTGTCCCTCGTTTCTCACCAAGCGCCCCCGTGGGCGGCCCGCTGTCCACAGGTTATAAGGGATAGTATCTCTTGGAATGTGCCTGCCTTAGGCAATCTGGTTTGGTGGGTATTTTCAAAACCAAATAGCTTATGGGTCAAGTGGGTGCATCATCTCTATCTGAAAGGTGAAAACTGGTCTACTTACATACCTAAGAATGATACTATTTGGTCTTGGAAGACTATTTGCAAGGTAAAGGATAAGTTCTGTCCAACTTATAACAATGGACAGTGGCTGCCTCAACCTAATGGATATTCTGTTACTGGTGGTTACAACTGGATCAGGAACCCACAACCACAGGTTACCTGGTCACAATGCATTTGGAATAATAGGTGTATTCCAAAGCATAATTTTACAAATTGGCTTATTGCAAGAGAATCCCTTCTGCTGAACGACATGTTGTTCTCTTTGGGCATCTCTCCTGATGATATGTGTGTAATTTGTTGGTGTGCTGCTGAGACTCATGCCCACTTATTTCAGCAATGTGTTTATGCAAGACTGATATTCAGTAAGCTGCAGCAACAATTAAACACCTGTTTGCCAAACTCTGATATGCTTCAGTTGATTTAGTCTAAACCATGGTCAAGAGTCAAGAAAAAAGTTGTGAATGCTTTTATTCAGGCCAGTCAGTATGCTATTTGGCAGCAACGCAACAGAGCAAGGCTTGAAGGTGTTATTGATCGTCGAGAAGCTGTGATCCAGTCCATTTTGTTGACTCTTAAATGGAGGTCAACATTCTGGCAAGATAGATCGAAAAAGAGGAATGATGTGTGTTGGATCAAGTCTATCTTTCACTAAGTTTAGTTGGATCCAAAATATGTAATGTATCAAACTATGTCCTAGTTTGTAATGGCTTGTTTCGTGCGTAATGAGAATTTCTAACCTTTCCACCTCCACCCCCCCCCCTACCCCCCCCCCCCCCAAAAAAAAAGTAGCCTTTCTATTGTGTGGTTGGCTAGTATGTCAGATGTAGTTGTGGTTTTCTCTCTTACTCCTTGGGGTTTTCGGATCTAAATTGTTTTGAACCTTTGACTTCAGCCGTCGTTTCTCCCGTCTTTTTGTACCCGTGTTGCCCTCCAATTCCTCAAGGGATTCGGGGGGGGGGGGGTGTGGAATGCATTTACTCCTTCTCTGACTTTTTCCTATAAATAGGATCGCAATCGTTTAGGGTTTTTTGCGCAACTCACCTCGCACTTTGATTAGACATGTCGTCTTCACAGGAATCTTTCAATAAGAAGTCTACTGATTACCGCTCGGATGGTCCATTTGGTGGGTCTTCTTTGAGATATCCTCTTGAAGAACTCTCGGACTAACTTCCCTGTAATTTACTTTTGTCAAATGTAATCTTAACCACTTATTTAAATTTTGATGATGTGTTTTGAATAAAAGTTTGTTCGGCTTGTTTTTATCTGCTCGAACTCTTTTTATTTCCCGCTTTCTTCCTTCACACGCTTTGCAATTGTTGATTTCGAATTCGAACTGGGAAAGGTTACACTTCCAATAGTTGCAACTGTTCCGCTTTTCTCCTGTGGATGTTTGACGCGTGACCAGTTATATGTGTACCTCTCTTTCCCCCCACTTGTCGTATCTTTGCAGGATCTAGGGTTTTCATTTTTTTTGCCCAATAAATTGCTTCCTTCTTATCATTGTTACACAATACGAAAACCTTCTTATTGTCTTGAGAGATTTGATTTTTTACCTTCTCTACTCGTTCCTCTGTTGTCCATCGTTTTTGCTTTTCTAGGTCAATTTCCCCATCTCTTTACTTCGCTTTCTTTAATGGATCTTAGAGTTGTTAGTGAGATGGGCGTATCCGGCATTGACCGTGGGGATTCGTCTAACGTTTCTGGCTCTTTTGGTGACACTCGAGTGGGTCACCCCGTTGCCCGTCTTGGTTACCCTGGTCAGTTTGCCTGTTTCTGTGGCCATGATGGTGAGTTGTCATCCTATATTGAGGATTTGGATAGCGAACTTCTAGACATCGAGCCGATTGATTCGGCGGGACCCTCACAGATTGGGAGTCCCGACGTCGTTGTACCCGTTCGTCGTGTCTTGAATAAGGTTAAATATTCCCTCGCCTTGTATGCCTACCTGGATTGCACCTTTGTGAGTTGGGTTCAGCTTCAGGATGTTCGAGAGTTGGTTTACTGACATTTAAACATTCCGCATGAGTATGTTCTGAGGTTTCCGGCCCAAACCGACACAGTATGTGAACCACCCGAGGGTTTCACGACGGTTTAGTTGTATCATTTAGAGCCCGGTCTCCGATTCCCTCTAGACCCTTTCATCGAGGAGTTCTTCTTTAGGGCGAATATGGCCCTTTGTCAAGCACTACTACAAATATAGGCAATAACAACTCCCCATTAACAACAAATATTAATGCGTAATACGTAATAACGTTGTGAATTGGATTATTTCATTTTGGCGCAAATCAGTGAAAAGTAATAACAACGGTTAATTTATTAAATCCGTTGTTAATGATAAACACAACGGTTGTTAAGCTAGAAACTATTGTCAATTAACTGAGAGTAATAACAACGGTTTAACATGTAATACTTAATAATTTTGTTAATTGGATTATTTTATTTTGGCGCAAATAAGTGAAAAATAATAACGGTTACATCTGAAAACCGTTGTTATCACTAATGATAACGGTTATTTAACTTGTAACCGTTGCCAATTTAAAGTATTAAAAACGATTAATAGATTAGAAACTGTTGTCATTAGTTTCAGTGTGTAAAAACAAAAACAAACTCTCATATCTAACACATAAACACACAACACAACACATACAAACACAAACACAAACACAAACACAAACACAAACACAAACACAAACACAAACACAGAAACAAACACAAATAGAGAAACAACCGCACTCTCCATTGACGTCGACACTCTCCCTCGCCGTCGCTCTGTCATCTCCATCACCGTCGTCATCGTCTCTCCCTCATCGCCTTTTTCTCTTTATCAGGTGTATATCTCTTCAATATTTTCTATGATTATTCACAAAAATAAAGAGGTTTCTCAGTCATCGTCGTCTTAGTCTTTTGTTTTGGTTTTTTTGATGTTGTTGATGATTTGTTTGATGGGTTTCATTCAATTGTTTTTTTCTTTGTTTTTCATCTTTAATTATGGTTTTACGATTTATTATGTTTCTATAAAAGTCTCTGCACGTCTCTGTTTATCCTACGTTTGGATTGTTTTACTCTTTATTTAGATATGGTTCGAACTTTGATGATTGATGCAAATAAGAGTGACCCCATCTATAACGATGGTTTAGCAGAATTTTATGAAATCATTGCGAAAAATTTGAAAGGTTCTTCTAGTATTCCATGCCCTTGTGAAAGATGTGGTAATGTTAGGTATATGGCTTTTTCGGACGTAAAAATTCACTTAGAGAAGTATAATTTTAGTTGTTCCTATACCCGTTAGATTTTTCATGGGGAATCATTAGAGGAAGAGGAAAGTTTTGAAGAAGGTGATGATGAGGGGATAGGTGCGGAATACGAAAGGCTAAGTGATGCCAAGTTTGCTGAGTTGGAAGCAGACATTGATATTACATCCGAAGCTGGGTTTGGTACGGGTGACAAGTTGAATGTTGGGTTCAAAAATAATGAAGAGAAAGATGATGTGTCGAATGCTTTTGAAGATGTAGGTGATGACACTAATTTGGATGACCTAAACAACCCGTATGAGAATTTGCGTGAGTCTGAATTGCCTCTGTACCCGGGTTCTAAGTACACAAAAATGTTGACTGTGGTGAAGTTGTATAATATCAAGGGGACAAATGGGGTAAGCGACACGTGTTTCACTAGTTTATTAGCCTTAATAAACGACTTGCTTCCAGATAGTAATGTTCTTCCTGTTAGAACTTTTGAGGCTAGGAAACTGATTAGAGGAGTGGGTATGAAATATGAGAAAATACATGCATGTCCAAATGACTGCCTATTGTACCAAAAAGTATATCAAAACTTAGCTAACTGTCCGGTTTGTTTTGAGTGGCGTTATAAGGATAAGGAAGGGATCCCGACTAAGGTGTTGCGGTATTTTCCAATAATACCAAGAATCATAAGGATTTATTCGAATGTAGAAGATGCAAGAATGATGACTTGGCATAAAACTGGAAGAATAAATGATGGAAAGCTAAGACACCCGACAGATGGCATACAATGGAAAGCGATTGATGCTAAGTATCCTGTGTTCCTTAATGAACCTAGAAACTTACGTCTAGCGTTGTCCACTGATGGAATGACCCCACACGGACACATGGGTAGTTAATATTGTACTTGGCCAGTAGTGTTGGCTATTTATAACTTACCTCCATATGTGTGCATGAAAAGAAAGTATTTGATATTGTCGTTGTTAATTTCCGACCCTAAACAACTTGGAAACAATATAGATGTCTATTTGGAACCTCTTCTAGATGATTTGCGAATTTTGGGGGATTGTGGGATAGAAGTATTCGATGGATATATGAATGAAACTTTCAATTTGAGAGTGATGTTGTTATGTACAATAACTAACTATCCGGCTTATGGCGACCTTTATGGATATACTGCGCATGGGAAAGAGGCTTGCCCATTGTTTGGAGAGGATATTGTATCAGAATACTTAGAGTATTCTCGCAAGCATGTGTACATGAGAAATCATAGGGGGTTACGCCGTGATCATCCTTTTCGTAAGCTTCTGAAGGCACTTAATGGGTACGCCAAGCATCGTGCGAGTCCTAAGATTTTGAATGGGCATGAAGTTTATGAGAAATTTAAGGAAATTGAGATGATATATGGGAAGAGGAGCGGCTCGATTTTCTTTGATAAACTTCCATATTGGCCCGACCTAGAAGTTAAACATTGCCTCGATTTCATGAACATTGAGAAGAATGTATGTGATATCACCAACACCCTGTTGAATGTTCCCGGCAAAAAAAAATATAAGAAAGACGCCAGGGAAGATATGACATTGATGGTTATTAGGCCAGAGCTGGCACCAGAGAAGAGAGGTAATCGTACATTTTTGCCGCTAGCAGCTTTTACCCTTTCACGGGAGGAGAAAAAACAGTTCTGTGCATGCTTAAATGGTATTAAGGTGCCACAGGGTTATTCTTTGAATATAAGAAGCCTTGTGTCGATGTAGGACCTAAAACTCATTGGGTTAAAGTCACATGACTCTCGCACTTTTATGCAACAGTTATTACCTATGGCTATTCGGTCCATTTTTCCCAACAAGGTACGATATGCTTTAACTAGATTTTGTGTCTTTTTCCAGTCTATTTGCGAGAAAGTCATTGATCCCGCTTACGTAGAGTCTTTGAAAAAACAAGTTGTCACCTCTCTTTTTTTTCTGTTGGAAATGTATTTTCCACCCTCGTTTTTCACTATCATGGTACACCTGACTGTTCACTTAGTTAGGGAGATTTTGTATCTTGGCCCCGTGTACTTGAGATACCAGTATCCTTTCGAAAGATTGATGAAAGTGTACAAGGACTAAACATCTAATCGGTATCAGCCAGAAGGTTGTATTGCTGAGCGCGCTATTATCGATGAAGCTCTTTCATATTGTTACGCGCACCTCTCCAGTGACGTGTTAATTGGAGTACCTAAGAATCGCCATAATGACTGGATGGCGGGAAAAAGGCATTAATGGTCGTGTTGAAAAAATTGTGACACGTGACATGTTGTATTTAGCACATACGTACGTGCTTCACAACAAGTTATCATAAAACTCTGGTTCCACTGTCAAATCGTTGATGGTGTCCCCCTTGCGAATCATATATATACCCATCTTAGTCACTTCATCTTTCAGCTGCATTTGTGACAAAGCATTGCACGAGGAATGCACACTCTTCCTGCTCAATGCGTTGGTTACAACATTAAACTTTTCCTCGTGGTAGATTATCTCTATATCGTAGTCCCCAATCAGCTCCATCCACCTCCTCTAACGCATATTCAACTCCTTTTGAGTGAAGATGTTTTTCAAACTATTGTGATCTGAAATCACCTTAAAAGTTGCCCCGTGTCTCCAAATCTTTAGAGAAAACACAACGACTCCCAACTCTAAGTCATGAGTAGGGTATTTCTCCTCATAGGATTTCAATTGCCTCGATGTATAAGCGATGACCTTCCCATTCTACATTAAAACACAACCCATACCATTCTTCGAAGCGTCGGTATATACCTCAAAGTTCTCACTTCCCTCAGGTAGTGCTAAGACAGGAGCTGTAGTGAAACACTCTTTTAAAGTTTGGAACGCTATCTCAAAACTCTCATCCCAGTAAAATCGGTTCTCTTTCCTCATCAAAGTTGTCATCGGCCTAGCAATCGTAGAAAAGTCTTTCACAAACTCGTGTAGTAATCGGCCAAGCCTAAGAAACTCCGAATTTCAACCACATTTTTTAGTGCTTCCCAGTTTAACACTGCTGCAATCTTGCTAGGATCCATAGACACCCCATATTTTGAAATCACATGGCCCAGAAAAGCCACTTTCTCCAACCAAAACTCGCACTTGGACAACTTAGCATACAACTGGTTATCGCGTAATGTTTGCAATACCAATGGTAGATGGTTCGCGTGCTCCACTTTAGTCTTGGAATAGACAAGGATTTTGTTAATGAAGACCACCGCAAACTGGTCCAAGAAAGGATTGAAGACCCGACTCATCAAATCTATAAATGCAGCGGGTGCATTAGTCAACCCAAAAGGCATCACCAAGTACTCATAGTGACCATACCGTGATCTGAAAGCTGTCTTAGGAACATCCTTATCTCGGATTCTCAACTAATGGTATCCCTGATGAACGTGTCGTTTTACGCTCTAAAACACATTTATACCCAACTGCTAGCATAGCAACCAAGCAAGTCGGGGTCGAACCTAAAGGACGGGGGTAATTAAATTGTTCAATATAATTGTAGTTGCACTAGGTTTTTCACAATTGGTTGGGTTGATGATTCTAAAGTAATAAAAGCAATAAGGTAAAATAAGGAACAAATGAAAGGATGTAAACAAATGAGAAAAGGCAATAGGATGTCATGGGATCATAGGGGAATCATGGTAAGATAGCATAAATGAATCATATATATGCAAGAAATTATTATTGTTGGAATTAATTTAGTGTTCCTCTTACAATTCTTAGGGGAAACACCTACAAGTCGGTCAAGACTGTACAACACCTACAAGTCGACTTGGTTTTCCTATTCATGGTGAGATAAAATAAATGAGTCATACGAAGGTTTGGGTCCCAGAGCCGAATCGGTCAAGACTGTACAACACCTACAAGTCGACTTAGTCCTTTCCTATCCAACTATATGCATGGTCTAACAAGCCTTGAGTTAGTTGATATCTTACAACTCTTGTTGAATGGATAAGAGAATCAAGCTAGGTTGTCAATCAAGCAATTCATCAAACATGACATGTGCATAAGTTGAGAAAACAATAGGAAAATATTCATATGAACTCATTAAGCATAAATCTTTCCCATGATTAACTCCCCTAATCCCCTATTAACCCTAGCTAGGAGACTACTCACTCATGATCATGGAAAACATGCTAACAAGGGTGTCGATCATATTAACAAGTCTAAACATGATGAAGTAGTAAAACAATAAACAAGGATTAAGTAAAGAGTAGAGAAATTGTACCAACTTAGGATGATCAAATAGAAAGCAAAGAATAATAGAAGAAAACTTGATTGATTGATGAAGAGTTGTCAATTCTCCAATAATAACCCAATAGTCTTCAATTGCCCAATACGATATCTTGAACAATAATTAAGGAAAGATTAAAGTGCAATTTTGTGGAATGATTGAGATTTATCTATTCTAATCTACTCCTAATCTAATCTAAGAAAGCTTAATCTAAATTAAGGAAGCTTAATCTTCTCTAAATACTAGAGGGGTATATATAGTAGTACAAGGATTAGGTTAACTAAGGGCTTAAATGACGATTAAGTCCCAGGAGGAGCCCCACGACTCCATGATTGAGAAAATCTCCCTGCATGAGATTCCGGGCGTCTAGAGTGGGGTCGGGCGTCCCGACGGGTCGCTTGTCTGTTTGAGCTCGGATTGTAAAACGGACATCATTTCCTCATCCGGACTCCTATTGGAGTGATTCAAAAGCCTAGACCACTTGATTTTTTGACGCAGTTTCATCAAGCATATTTTTAGAGACAAACAAGCAAGTCTTGGTTTTGTTCCAAGCAATTTCCTTATGTAATGGCCCTCTTCTAATTCGTGGGGATCCTTCATGGGTCGTGGGGATTCTTCGTGGGTCGTGGGGATCCTTAGTTATTTCCCAATTACTCCGTTTAGGCATGTTTAGTGCTCCTCTCCTACAAAGGACCCCAAACCTTTATAGAACATGCATAATAGGTAGCTAAAGACAAGAAACGACCCTAATATATACTAAAAAGCATAGGAACTAGGCTAGTTAGGGGACTTAATGTGCGTCAATACGAGTCACATCAAATATCCCCAAACCAAACCTTTGCTCGTCTCGAGTAAAGAGGTGACTAAAACTATGACCTTTATTTATACTAATCTAATAATAAAGCCGATGTGAGACAATTAGCGAGTCTCACTCTACCCCTTCGACTCACAATGAGACATCTATGAGGTAAGATGCCTTCTTACGAGGCATGGTGGGGCTTGCCAAAATGGCGATACATCCAAGCATTTAAGCACACAAGAACAAGTAAAAGGATGCATCTACAAAATAATAGCCACTTTCCTCATATAAGTGGCGAAAATCACCTACAAGGGAAGCAATTCAAAGGTACACACTCCATCATAGGTATTGGTTCTCCTTGTTACTAAGTCCAAGAGGATACAAACAAGTCACCTCCAATTTATGTTAAACTATGTTACCTTCGTCCACAATCGCTAAATGCTTTTGTCAAGAGCCAAGTCCCTATGGTGTTAGAAAACACTGTAGGATAGCGGAATTCCCCCTCTTGCCTAGACAAGAAGAAGGGTCGTCCCTTCTCCACCATGGAACAAAGAAAGGATCATCAATGGATAAAAGGGTTTTAAAGTGTATGAGATTCATGATAGTTGTTTGCTTTTGGGTTTATTCCCCCCCCCCCCCCCCCCCCCCATTTTTGTAGCATTTGACGATTAAGAACATTCCATGCCATTTTTGATGTTTGGCTTTTTGATACTTGGCAATTTCAATTTTGCATTTTTTGAACATTTTTCAAAGTAACCCCATTTGTAGAAAGGGTACTTCTATTAAAGCATAGAAGTCTATTTTTTATCCTCTTTTCATTTGATGCAATTTGCAAACATTTGATTTCGATTTGGTACTTGAACTAAATTTGATGTTTTTATACCCATTCCCTTTTTGTTGGCAACATATGATGATAGAAGTGAAACAACGGTTGCATGGCTTCAAAGGTCACCTTGGAATAAACGGTAGCCAAGGAGTTATCACACCACAAGGTACTCTTGACTAGGCCTTAGACCATGAGATAAAAGATAATAGTATGACACATCCTAGGTTGTCTTGAGGGTATTCTAGCAAGCAAAGTCTCAAGGAGAAAAATTATTTACAAGGGCCTTATATACACTTGTCAAGCTTCCCAAATAGGCATTTTCACAAAAATTTTCTAAAATGCATTTACATGCCACGATGCAACTAACATATATACAACTCTAATGCATATGCTTCTATTAACTACTATGCCACGTAAACTAAATGCAAACTCTTTGCAACACATGGTTCATACCGCATCAATCAAAATATAGCCACATTGTCATTAACATACAAAAAGGAGGAAGGAGATTTGGAAAGATCATACCATGCGGTCTTCTATTTCCTTCATGCCTCAAATGTGGCGTAGTCGACCCAATGTAATAAGAGTGACAAACAAACAAATATATACAATATATACAATTCTACACTACAAAGGAAAGAACATGTTTTTGGTTTTTTAAATTTTCAAATTTTTATGGATTTTGTTTTTATGAAATTAAAGAACATATTTTTGCGTTTTTTCGAAATTTTTCAATTTTTATATATATTGGAATATAAATTCCTATCCCCCACTTTATTTTGGACAGTGTCCTCAATGTACATGTAGGAGTAGGAATGAAAAGAAATACATGTTTTTGGGTTTTTGATTTTATGGGAATGAAGTACAAATGAAATGAAATGATATGAATGAATGCATGCATGCTCAAACTAAATGCAATTCTATATGACATATATAACAAATGAATGCAATATACACTACACTAGATGATGCATGTTTTCTAGTAAACTATGATCACCTATGATTAAACCTCCCCAAACCGATTTAAGCACTATTTCTAGTGTAGAATGGAATAGGTTTGGTCATTAGTGACTATGCATGAATTGAAGGCTATATGCAACTAACTACATGAATCATGTGATATATACTACAATGCAAACTAATCTAATTATGTGAAATATATTACAATGCAAGCTAATCTAAAATGCAATGTAACTATCATTATGATACAATGTAAGGCTTAGAAAGAGTATATTACAAATGGTGGATTGAGATAGGACTCCACCAAACTAAGTTGAGATGACAAATTCCACTATCCATGGAGCTCAATGCTCTCAATAGGCGATCAAAGGCTTGTGAATAGGCCTCAAATAAGCACAAGTAGGACCTTGGCCACTTCCAAATAGAATAGAGCCAATCCTCCACAAGAGGCTTCTCATTGAAATTTCTCCCCTTCACTTTGGCCTTTTCACCATAGCCTTTTTGGCTCTCCAAACTAGCAAGCTTAGAATTCTTGTCATCGGGAGGCTTCCATTCTCTCCCGTCCCCCTCAAATATGGTGGTGATGATAGCATTTGGATTTATCAATCCTTTAAGAATAGAAGGAGAATTCTCATAGCATTGATGACGGGGTAGCTTAGGAATTGAGATTAAGGGTGCCAAGTCTCCACAAGTAAGCTCATTCATAGCTTTGTTCTTGAGCTTCTCCACCAAGTACCTTTTGTATGACATTTAGACCTCTTGGATAAAGTTTACCATATCATCTCCAACAATCATAGGTTCCATGGTGGGTGCAAAAAGGTCTTCATAGGCAATAGGAAAGAGACATTTATCTTCTCCATGGAAGCATTGATACTGTCGTTTCTGTACCAAAAATAAATACCTAAATATACTAACAGAAGCTAGTGATAAGTAGGGTCGATCTCCACAGGGAGGCAAGATATCTGTTAAAGGTCCGTCTATTAAGTCACAAAATGGGGGGTTTGATTATTGATTTCTAACTAAATAACGATTAAGGGAAAGAGAAATTAATTAAGAGCAATAAAAGTGAGAGAATTATAAATAAGTTGCTCAAATAGAGAAAGTATGCCAGGATTTCGGTTCACCATGGTAGTCTACCGACTCAGCTGCAAATAGCCTAGACAATCTACTGTGAGAGGGATACAAGAAAGGTCCTTCCGGTCCACTTTCTATCCTAGAATGCCACTAACTTAACTTCCGTCCTCGTCATGGTAGTCTACTATTCATAGCAGGTCTATTTAATCCAATCTTCTGATCCAGGAGTAAACTTAACCAGATTAAAGATAACTTAGAAGCGTGCACTCAACTAAGTCGGTATTACAATTAAATTGCCATGGGTACAGGTTCTCACAAATAAATCATCTAGTCTATTCGCTACATCGTCACAATCCTACCATGGATTCCCTAATCCCAACATGAGAGAAATTAGCTACTCATATTACTAATGGCGTCAACAATAATAATAATGAAAATACTAATGAAAGGCATGGTAAAACAACAATAATTATGCATAAACTAAATTAGGGCAGAATTAATACGAAGAGAGAACAAGGATTAGAGCAAACAAATAAATAGATTAAGATTAAGGAAGAAGAGTGATTACAATCAAGAGAATTCCGGCGTAGAGATCAATCCAATACACAAGCAAAGATTAAAGGAGAGGAGATTAAGTTTACAGTGAAGAGTATGAAGGAAAGATTAGAGAGTTCTAAGATGATCCAAAACGTACAAATGACCTAATTAATGAAATCTTAAATAGGAAAATAATACTTAACGAAATAAAACAAATCACGGGTCACTTAAAGCCCGCGTGAAATTAAAACCTCTCGATCGAGTGAAATCAAACCACTCGATCGAGATCTTCTCAAGCTCTTCCTCTCGATCGAGTAAATGACACTCTCGATTGAGGACTTCCAATTTCCAGCATTTCGATCGAGTAACCTCGTGTCCTCCAAACCACTCGATCGAACCAAAAGACTTCTCGATCGAGTGATTTTCTTCATATCAGCCTCTCAAGTTGATTTTGACTGCTTCGTTGACCACCCTTCACGCACTCCAAGGCATAATTCTCGATCTAACATTCTCGTCTCCTCATTATGCATGCTAAATAGGACGAAAAGAGTACGGTTTAACCACTTTTAGGTTCATTTCTGCAATTCAGACAAAATAAACCATGGTAGCTAATTCGGAGCATTTTGCAATACATAACGGCATAAAAATGCATAGAAATAAGTGCAAAATAAGACTAAAAAGCCTATATAAAATGCACGCATCAAATATCCCCAAACCGAACCTTTACTCGTCCTCGAGTAAACTAAATGCAAACTAATGGAACGGAAATGAAAACTCAGAGCTAGCCATAACTTGTCTACTTGAACAAATTTAATGCAAACAAAAATCAACAGTTACAGCTACAACGGTTAATACGCAAACGAGTTATAAGATGTCCATAAACAAAGCTGACCTATCGACCTTGCAAGACCAATAAAATCGGACTGTCACGTGGTCACTCTTCTCTCATGAAGCAAAGGGTGAATTATATATGTATAAGAGAGAAAGAGAAACAGTCACTCACCTAAACTGCGACCTACATAACATGCATGCAACAAAATGATAGACGATTCAAGTACTATGCATACACTCCAACCAACAATGTCCGTCACGGCCGAGGGCTTACAAATAGTATAGGAAAGTGAGGTTCAGGTAAGAAAAGGCAAAATAAATTATGGGAATGTGAAGGTAAAGCGTCAAGCTAGCTCCTAAACAAGACCATATAAGACCATCCAAGTCTCAGCTGACTGAAAATAAAGAACGAGTGCCCTTCATCGGCACATATCTCACTAACCAAATACATTATCTCCTCAAAAATATATGAATAAGAACAAAGGAGTAGACCGTCACAAACTTCCCTTTTCTAATACGGTCCTAATATTCAAACCATACAACTCAATTTTTTTTTCTTTTCTCATTTATTTTTCTTCTTGTCTGCCCGTGTGATTCAATTTTTTTCATTTTTTTTTCTCTTTTTTTTTTCTTTCACGTCTCTTTTTTTCTTTCTCATTTTTTTTCAATCATCCTTCTTCATTTTGCACCAACTCCAAACAATAAAATCGAGCCAAACTCGCAACATGGATCATCATACCACAAAAGACACACTAAACTAGCTTGACTAGGCAGGCTTAGTTTTGGGTGTAGCTAATGGGTCAAAAAGGCTAAATTTGGCTTAAGAGGAGCTAAATGGGTGAAAAACGTAAGAAAGGGAAATTTGCAAGCACCTCCCTACATGTGACACCGACCACAAACCCGAATGTATGCAATTGACAAGAAATCGAATGTCATAAATGTGCAAAAATGATAAACATGCTATGCAAGGAGTACTACTCTCAATTCCTATGTAAACCGGTCATGAATATCACCAGTTATATGGCTCTAAATCTAAGAAATTATAGAGTAGGTTCCCAATTTATCAGGTCAAGTCTACACTGTCAGCTAAATTTGAACAAAAACTCGTAGATATGCGTAAGACTCGGCAAATAACTGTCGATAGAGTACAAGGCTCAAGTAAAAATGACAAGTTACAGTGCAATATCATCACGGAAATCAACCGTTCCGACTCAACCTATATGCAAAATGAAACGTGAAATTTTATTAATTTTTGAAATTTTCTAATTTTTTTTGGATTTTTATGATTTTTTGAAATAAAAGAGAATAATGCAAGAAGAAAATAGAAACGTGAATGCAAAAACAAATGCAAATGCAGACTCAAAGGATGCATTACCCTCCCCAAACCAAAACGGACAACGCCCTCGTTGTCCTCCAGCATACACCAGCAGATAAATATAGGGGAACGGGAAAATACAACCGATAAATGCATGAAAAACAATAAATAAAAAGGAGACAAAAGAAATAAGAGAACAATAATGTACATACAAAACACGAACTTCCCCAAACCAGCTTGATAACTATGGAAGTGAGTAGACCAGTAGCTACTCGTCAGCCTCGTCCATCACGTCCTCCACCGTAACCGTGAAGTCCGGGTCTCTCTCCTGCTCCCTCCTCATCACCTCCTTAGCCTGAGTCCTCGCTGCCTCCTCAGCTGTGCCCTCCTCCTCGTCACTGGCTGGCTCTAGGTACCCCTCAGCTGGGTACCGGTAAAAAGACAGGTGTGGCCAACCCTCAGGAACTGGACGTCGTTCGCATCATGTGATACTCGTATATAGGGAGCAAAGTAAGAGCTATGTCCCGCTCCATACGAGCCTGCCTGTTAAGAAGCTCAAGCAGCAAACTGTCACGGCGTCCTTGGTCAAGGACCGCGGACGCCTCAAAGGGTGGAGGAGGAACAAAATTAGCCGGGTAAACCGGCTGTGTCTGGTCGGGCGCAGGAGTAGGATTAGGAGTAGGAGTATTGATCGGGGTAAGAATGGTCGTGGAAGTCTGGCCACCCGTAGAAGGTGTGGATCCCTCTCCGGTCTCAGGTCTCTTCCTCTTCTTAGAAGAAGACATGGTAGGAGGGGGAGCAAGCGGAAGGTGATACATGGGTAGTGGTGGAGGTATCCTGCCCCTAACAGTGGGCAGGGGAACGAGACGAGGCAGAGTGGTGCAAGTTAAGGGTACAGACAAGGAACCACAAATCTTCCATGCCTGATGGTCAGAAGTAAGCCAAGTCATAGACAGCATAGCTGCCAGGTCAAGGTACCTATCGGTGTCTAGGTGCTGTAGGTCACGAGGAAAGGCGGGGAAGATAGAACGGGCAAGAAAAGTGGCTATGCCACCGCAAACAATGGTGACTGTAGTCTTCTGCCCCACCGTGTGAAAGTATTGAGCAGTCAAGTAAGCAATATTAAGCACAAAGGGTCCCTGACTGTCAATGTTCAGGTACCCACCAAGAATAGACAGCTCAATGTTGTTCACGTTGTTAGGTTCTTTACGGCCAAATAATGTCCCACCAATGACACGCAAGAAGTAACGGGCCGGGGGAAGGTGGACATGCGCGAGCTTGCACTCCTCGTAACTGGTCTGTGCCAAGGTCCTCCACAACTGGCGCATGACCTTCCTAGGGGCGGCAGTGTCACCCGTAAAAGAAAGACCTAACCTAGTACCAAACTCCTCTAAGGTCCAAGAAAAAGTCCGATTAAATAACCGGAAGGAAACAGAAACAAAGGTCGGGTCAGTGGCTTAGGCGCCAGAAGAGAAGGTAACGGAGCTGAAAAACTCGAGGGCCAGCTTCTTGAAGGTCAAGGCACTCATGGTAATCAGTCCCGTCATCCCCGCCCATCTCAAAATATCAAGTACGGGCTCGTAAATACCTAACCTATCAAGTGACCTACGACAAAAAAATTTAGTAGACAAAAAATCACAACTCTCTAAGGCAAAGAAACGTTGACGATGTATAGAATTACCGAAAATCACCTCAGGGTAGTCGGGGTGCGGGTCAAGTGAGTCGTGAACTCGGATAGTGACGGGGCCAGCAGCAGGCGTGGCTCGTCCGCGACCCCGGCCTCTAGTACCTGAAGAAGAAGCCCGTCCTCTGACAGAACGAGGTAATAAGGCCGCTCGGTAAGCAGCTGTGATAGCTGGTGACCACGCAGCAGGGGTGGTCACCGTACCAGACGTAGAAGGTGCAGCTGTACTGGTAGAAGCAAAGGCAAAGCTAGCAGTAGAGCTAGTTGAGACGGAGGCAGAAACAGAGCTAGCCGCGATGGAGGTGGAACTAGTGACAGCAGCAGTAGTACCAGTAACAACAGGTAACAGGGGTAGTAGCAGCGGTACTAACAGTCGTAGTGACGGTGGTGACAGCAGGGACCACCGTCTCAGTCAAGGACGAAACAACAGTCGAACTAGTCGAAGGCAATGAACTACTTTCCATCCTAATCAAGTAAGAAATGGGGGAAACAATTAATTAAGCATATTAAACACAAAACCCCCAATTTCAGTCGGGTTTTTTGAATTGAAAGACAAACCCTAAACCCCAAATTACTTTATAATGACGAACTAAAGCAATTAATCAACAAAAAGGTAAAGGGGGAACTTAATTGATGATGAAACCTACAAAACAAGCAAGAGAATCGACAAGCAAATGATGCAAATGGCGGAATTTCAGTCGAAAACCGCAAACCCTAATTCCCTTAATTGACCGCGAAAAAGAACAAATTTGAAGGGGAAATCAAAGGGCTTTAGTCGATATACTAGCAAGGATTAAAATGTGGGTGTTGGATTTGATATTGGGGCAAAAATTATGGAGGATTTTGGGTTAATGTCGCAAATAAGGAAGAGCAAAAATGAAAAATGAAAATAAAAGAATGAAAAAGAGGAAGTTAAAGAGTTACTTCCTGCGTGTAAATGGCAAATTCACTCAATCGAGTGATTTGAAATCAATCGATCGAGAACTTTGGCTTCTATTTCACTCGATCGAGCAGAATTCCACTCGATCGAGAACTCTTCAGTTTTGCCATTTCGATCGAACAGCTTAAAACCTCTCGATCGAACCTTTTTCCTGTTCATTACTATCGATCGAGAACAAAAAGTACTCGATCGAGTTATTTTCTCGTATAATTCATCCCAATGCGACATTATCTCCCCAAACCTGCAAAAAAAAAAAACTCGCAAACATAACCCGACAATACCAAATCGCAAAATAACAGTTTATAGTCGATATTTTCTATGCTAATTAAACTAAAGTCTAGCAGTCCTAAAAACGCAATAAAGAAATTCGACGGAAATTTATAGTTTTACAATTTGTTACAACGAGGCATTCCCCGCTCAATTCGCAAAACATTTCAGTAGCCCAAAGGAGGGCTTCTGACTGGAGGAGGTCCCTTCAGCATCTTTGACCGTCCTCTTCGATCTCCATTAGCTTGAATTCGAACCAGTAGAGGGAGAATAGTAAACGTCCACGTATACATGAGCTTTCTTCGTCCCTTTGTCTTTCCCATCAGTTTTGACATTGACATCTCCATTTTGTTTGACTTTAATCGCCCTTTGACCATTGACAACTCCAGCATTTATTTCATCTGTACTTGCAGCAAGGAAAACAGAAGAATATTCCTCCTTTTTGCTCTCAGTCTGAGGCGGAGGGGTTACAATAGCAGCACAAAATTCAACACTCTCAACTGAAGTGACTATTTCTGAGTTAGTAGAGGATAGGGCATTGCAAGGTTGAGCTTGCATGGGAGCCCTACGAGATTTAGATTGATGAAAAATCAATTCTTCATCTCCTACCTGAAACGTAAGTGTCTTACCCCCGACATCGATCACTGCGCGAGCAGTGAATAAAAATGGTCTCCCTAAAATAGTAGGGGTGGGAGTGTACTCGGGAATATCAAGCACTACGAAGTCTACGGGAATAAATAATCTCCCGATCTTGACAGGTATGTCCTCTATAACTCTTAGTGGCAGTGATATACTACAGTCGGCCATCTGAACGGTCATGTTAGTGCAATTAAATTTAGTCAAACCAAGTCTCTTAGTGAGAGACAAAGGTGGGACGCTCATGCTAGCGCCAAGATCGCATAACGCGTTGTCAATCAAATGGGGTCCTATATGACACGAAATTGAGAAACTACCGGGGTCTGACAGTTTAGGTGGCAACTTATTTTGAACTAGGGCAGTCCCTACCTCAGTTAAAGCTACCGTCTCATGATCGTTTACATGCCTCTTACGCGACAAAATTTATTTCCTGAGTCAGTAACTCGGCGAATGGAACAGTAACATGTAAGCTTTTCAGGAGCTCGGCGAATTTCCCGAACTGTTGATTGGCTTTGGTGCTCTATAATCGCCTTGGGAAGGGCACCGTAATAGGAATCTCGAGCCCTTTATTCCTCTCTTCCAACGTCTCAGCAGGTTCAAGCTCTTTTTCACTCGAACGAGTCTTTTTACCCCTCGATCGAGTCTTTCTAGGTGATATTTCACTCGATCGAGCATTTCCAGCCTCTCGATCGAGTTCCTTAATAGCAACAGTGTTCGATCGAGGCATATTTCCACTCGATCGAACATATTCTTCAATATTTTCACTCGATCGAGTGGTTTTAACCTCTCGATCGATTCCCTGAAATCCAATTCACTCGATCGAGGAGCATTTCCGTTCGATCGAGTGCTTTCTTCAACATTTCTACTCGATTGACCCCCAGAAATCAGTCGATCGATTATTTCTTTCGTGCTTGGCATATTTTCAGCAAGATATGACTGTTCATCCTCCATAATAACATCCCTCGAGTCTGAAATGTCCTTATCAGCAGACGATATGTTGGGAAATGTGTCCTCAACAACAGTGCGATCACATGATTTAAATATCATTATTAAATCTCATTACAAGAAGACGGAAGGGATGATACATTATATATATAGTCAACTGGTCCACACATATCGGTAATGATTGGCTGGCTAGAGTTTGACATTATTGTCGTGCGACGGTGGTGACCAGTTGATCCCTTGAGGTCACACCTAAAGGACGATTCCCTTAATTGAAAAGGTTAATTAATTGTATACCGATACAGATTAATTAATTCCTTAAAATTTAACAAATTATCATAAGAGAGAAAAATGACATCTTATTCTAATGTGATTAAATGAGATTTTATTTAGTAATTTAAGAAGTTATATTACTAAAATTAATTGTACAATTGACAAAAATAAAATGGACTCCATATTACACTACATAAACCGAAATTGGTGGGCATTGTGAGATGCCAACCGGTTTTGTACAAGGTAGAGTAAATATTATTCTCTTAATTTTTACTCATCATTCATTCTAATATTACATGCAAAAAGTTCATGTATTTTTCCTCTCTTCTCTCTCTTTAATCTTCATCAAAAAGATGAGTTTTTGATTCAAATTTGTTCAAAAAATTACTAAAATTATTAATGTAATATATGAGTATTAGTAATCAATTTTAAGGTAAACCACAATATAAATATCTAGTACATATTAGTTTGTGGGTTTAAGGGATAGTCTTGGGTGCTACTAATTGGAGGGCTTCTATTTTGAGGTCATGTATGTTCATCCAATATTGGAAAGCTCAAGAACTAACAAGAAGGAGATCTTGTTGGTGCCGATTTGACCAAAATTCATATGGTGAGAAAATGATTTCTTCACTTATTTATTTTAGTTTGCATGCATAAGATCTAGAATTTATTTTATGACTAAATAAATTTGAAACATATAAGAATATGTTGTATAATGAGATATAGATTTCCAACAAGCGGTATCAGAGCACAAGGTTGTTTGCATGCAAATCGATTATAGTTTTTCCGAGTTATACGATTAATAAATAAAACTTGTAAATTTGTGTTATTATGATATATCACGAAATTAATTTTTTCATGTTAAAATTTCTGATCCTAAAATGTATTTAGGATATTTTGGTTTAATTTATGGATTTTATTGTTCATTTTATATAATATTGGCATTAAAATGTGATTTTTATGATAAAAATGTCATTTTTGGACGAAAATTAGCTAAACTTCGAATTTTCCAGTGGTTTTTGGATATGTTTTCACATATATTACTTTTAGATGATCTGGAAATTTTCATAATTTTATGAGTTCTTATGCTCGAAAAATGAATTTTTCATGTTAAAAATCGAATTTAAATGAAAAATAGGTTAAAATGAGAAATATTTCGAATCTTGTCATAGAAATTTAGTATGTTGTCACATGAAATTTTACAAGATGTCTGTAAAATAATAGGCTATAATGAAGTCTTCATGCATGATTTATGGATTTTTGATGAAAAATAGCATAAATAGTGACTTAATTAGTAAATAATTGCTAAAACATACTCCATGACTAAGGAAAAACGTCAGCATTTTATTATCTTTTTCAGATCTAAAATTGAAAAGTTAATGAATATAATTTTTCTCATGTTTTTATGATTATAATTGATAAATCCGATAAACCGCAACATTATTTTTCCCGATAAATTTTGAAATTTTTAACCTAATTTTTTGAACATTATGAGTGTCATGGTATTTTTTCCAGAATGTTCATGAGTTTAAATTTCAAATTTTGAATTTATTTGAATTTTTTGTGATTTATTTGAAGTTTATAGCATTTTATTATAATTTTAAGTCCATTAATGAACAATTTTAGAAATATGAGTTAATTATGGTCAAGTAATTAGTGAAGACTAATTTTGAGTCCTAAGAGGTTAGGGTAATTAACTTGTGCATAAATATGAATTTATGTAATTTTTGTGATTATAAAACGTTGAATCACGCAAATCCGTAAAAACCGTGTAACATACGATATTGGCTCCTTAAAGGCGATTTAACATAAAATTGGGCATGTTCATATATATTATAATACTGCATTTTATTTATGATTGTCATAATTTTATTTTATGTAATTTTTGAATTATGTAATTTTACTTAGTATGGCCTTAGTTTTTAATTGGTATTACCCGAAATGTATGGGAATATCGATTCGGTTGTAATTTATTGTGATCTCGTATCACTGTTTTGTAAGTTAATAGATTTATTTTTATTTTAGTTACAAATGTATAATAGGAAATTATGTAATTTGTTATGAAATTTATTTATTTCGGAGTTCCTTGAAGACGGTGTCACTCAAGGAAGACGATACATAAAGACGGTGTTGCCTCGAGATGCGTGCCACAACCGAAGTTTAAGGGACCAATAGAGTTGGTTTCCGAATATGTAATAGTTAATTAGATTTTCTATTTTTAGGAAGGCCATACTAGGATTTAAATTTATGCTTTGCATTTTATTTATATGTCGCATGCATCGCTAAATCGCCATAACTAAAACATGCATCATCTTTTAATCGAGTATATCGACCGTGTCAATTATAATTATCGTAGTTCACCGCTTTAGTTCACTTAAAACGTGATAGATAATAAATTGACATGACCTCTCGCTAAAACAATCAATTGAGACATACCCTTACCAAAGAGTAGAAACCATGAAAACCTATTTCGTGAGGGAGTGCGCTCGGCCACACCGGGGTACAAACCTTGTTACGTAGGGGAAGTGGGTGATAAATGTCTATCCACCGAATTCATGTTGATAAGAGATGTATCGGCCACACCGTGCCCAAGTTGATGTGGATTTGGATCATGGACACATTTATTCGAAATTTGGGTTGAACTCAACAAACGTTTTTGATAAGGGATGTATCAGCCACACCGTGCCCTTGTCGGATGTGTTTTGGGCTAAAGATAAATGTTAATGTAATTTTATCGACCAAGAGTTCTAAAAGTAGAATCGATTAAAGAGTTAATCCACCGAGTTATATTGATAAGGGATGTATCGGCCACACCGTGCCCAAGTTAATATGAACTTGGATCTTGGAATCATTTATCATAGTTGGGTAGAGGTCACTATGTAAATGCTATACTTCTTTACAAGTATTAATATAACGATGAATGTTTTGTTTTCATTATTCCGTTATCATATTGTACTATTTCTTTACCACAATTCATATACGATATCATTTCGATTTTTGACACAAATCTCCATTTAAAACATCGTAACTAAAGACAAATATGAATTTGCTTCTAAAACCTCAAATGAACCATTGCTAAGGATCTCTTGTAAAGAGTATAGATTAAAGTTATTCATTATCAAACAGGTTTTTGATTCTTGACTAACACATCTACTTACAATGAATTGTTTCTAATTTTGGTAACTAGATTTGTTGGAAATTAAAATTGACCAAAATAACGCAACCACTTCAATGAAAGTTTTAAGACTAAAACGAACAAATGAAGAGTAATCTTCATGAATTCAATTTTGCTTCTCAAAGCATAGACTCATTGAAATGAGTGGGAGCATTCTCTTAAACCGTTAAGATGAGGACGAGGTTCAAGAAGTAAAGATTATAATGGAATTGATACAAGGTAATATTAAAAGTAAAGTTGTTGAGAATAGCGATACTAAACCTATCAATCCCGACCGATAAAGTTTCCACTGTCTTAAATGTTGGACACTAGAAAGAAAACTACCCTAAATTATTGAAGAATCAACAAGTTAGTTGTGGGACATCTACTGGGACCTTCTTCTTTAAATGTTTATTTGACTAAACATAAATTTTGCTAGTACTACTACGTCAACATTAGAAACCAGTGGTGGTTTTCATCAGTATGTTTGATACATAGGATGATTAGAATATGACGACTAGCAACAATGAAGTCGAGAGATAGAGTCATTGTGTACTTAATCTAGTTTTTGGGTTTGGAGTTGTACTTAATTGTGATTATTAAGTACATAAACTCTAAATAAGAATACAAACTTGTTAAGATACAAAAGAGGTTTCACTTTTGTGACCCTATACACCATAAGTTGATGTATGGCTAGCCTATTATCAAGGTGGTTATATTCTAAACCAAACTAGAATAATTTATCATGAAGATGATGCAAGACTCAAATTGGTAACCCAAGATCAAACCTTAGATTCTGAAATGATTAACGCAAAGAGTTATCGAGTACTCTTGAAACCATTAGATCTTATGGTTTATGCGTATCTTGTATTCAAAGCAAGATATCTCTAGCCTTTTGGTTGAAAAGGAGATCGAGGTTGTAAATCATCGATCCATAATAGGTTGATCATTATCTTTTACCAACGATTTAAGTTGACACTAATATGTTCACTTAATAAGGTAAATAGAGAAATCTTTGAAGAATTTCAAAGAGTTCAAGGAATCACGATTTAATCGCGATGGGATTATCAAAGTGAAAACTTTGATATAAGCCAAAAGAAATGTGATATAGTATCACAAGTTAATCTCTCTTAACACACATTATGGGATAATGTGTGGTTGGATAAGAAATCAAACGCTATTCGATATGGTTTGGACTTCAATCAAGTTACTTTGAGTTACTTGATCCTTTTGGGGATTTTATCATTTTGTCTAAATTATTTTTTCCACTAAATCGAATCATATGAGATACGAAATGATAAGGTTACCATGTTTGTAAGTTTTCACAAGAGACAGATGCTCATTTTTCCCTTTTCAATTATCACGAGTACGACGGGTTTGCGGCTCGTGAAGCTGTCTTTCTAAAATACAAGTTTATTTCTAGAAGACAGAGTGGGAGAAATTATTCAAGAGCCACAAAGAATGTTATGTCGCAAGAAACTGGTCTTTCTTGGCTACATGAGAAGTTTTGTGTAAGATGTTGTTTCTTCAAAATCTAGGAGGTTAAATTCGTCACTTGTTAAAGATGATGAATTCATGCTACTTTTAAGAAAGTAAAGAGCTTATAACTTACAAAAGAAATTGTTTGATTCAAGTTGATTACTTCTGGAAAGTAATCAACAAATGACTTACATAAGAGTGTTTAAGTCACAACTCAATATAAGGCTTAGAGCCATGAAAATCCGAAATAAAAAGGCTTGATTAGTGACAAAGGGTTTTGCACTAATAAAGAGAGATTTCAAAGCTTGATTGGGAGCAAAGTGTTTTGCACTAGTTGAAATGCTTAAGTCTATTTGGATCTTCTTAGGGATTGTGTTTCATTATTATGAAATACATAGCAAGTGAAATCTAAAACCCACTTCTTCAATTAGAAGGAATGTATTCAATACATGTCTTGAGTTTTGTAGATTCTTGCAATCCTAAGATAATGTGAAACTTAAGAGAGGATCTTAAGTAGGACATCAATGAGTTGGAATCAACATTTTGATCATGTGATAAAACATTTCTCGATAAGTCGAGAAATTGTGTTTATACATGAAGTTTAGTGGGAGTTACGGAAATTTTAATTAGTCTTATATGTGGATGACATATTGATCATTGCGAATGATTTAAGACTTATGGAGTATTATAATACATCTTTAATATCTAGATTTATGAAGATAAATCCTCATGATATTAGCGTCAATAAGAAGTCTTATGTTGATAAGATTCATAACTAGTTCAATTAAATTGAACATATTTGATTGATTCCATTTGCTTCCGCTGCCGGATCAATTAAATGAGTAATGATGTATCACACTTCATATACTTTAAGTATGATGAATTGTTTTCAAAATCGAATTTAAGTAATCTTTACCAAGTAAACCATAAAGATTACCCTTAAGTGCTTACAGAAGCATTAAGGAAGTAAAGCAAAGTGTTTATGATGCAATTTTGTGTAAGGGTGTTACACAAGTGACAATTGACAATTGAGATTGCACATGGTTTCTGACAAAACCATAATCAAAACACATTAGGACGGTTAAGATACCATTGTGGCTATGTTAATTAAGAAGTAGATTTTCTAGAATCGTTCTAGGCAATAAAGAACAATGAAAAATGTTTACAACGGAAATTGAGTACACTTGCAATCATGAGAGGTGCAAGAAGGATGAGTCCCGCACACTTTGTGAAAAACAAAGTGGGAGCTATTCTAAGGCTAGAGGGCCTATGTCTTGATTGGATCTCGACACGTACTCAGAAAGTTTTGTAATGCAAATGTATACATTACAAAGGAAAACGAGTATGTAGTAAGGTTGAGTAAGGTACAAGAAGTTGATAAAACCTACTAACCAAAGCTTTCTCATAGGCTTAACATGATGAGTCGTGTCATTTCAATTAAATTGAGATGAATAACTACATAAAAGATCAAATTAGATTATAGAATATGAAGTAGTAATCAAGCATTGACTATTCATATGTGATAATCGCATTTGTCGTTTGAGTTTTACTATAAAACTCTTTTATTATACTTTGTTACATTCAAACGGGTTGTAGAGACAACATTGAACCCCGTTAAAGTGAACCTGGATTAACATGGTATTCGCCCATAGTCACTTGTATGAGGTGACGTCTCGAAGTGACTAGAGTGTGATGCGATTGATGGCAAGTTCAAGTGCCATAGAGTCATGTGAGATGACTAGTCGATCACATAGGCAGACTGTTAGGAACACTTTGTCGGGCAGTGACCGCTTATAGAGTTCTCGCAAATTCATAAAGCCTGGTCGTGGCGAGAGCTACTATAGTATTCTAATGAGTCGATTCTTTTGACTAAAGACTGTTCGCCTAAGATGGCACAGTTTCAGATTAACTTTGATTTGTGTTACTACGACCTTCGTAAATGGGGTCAAATGGGCATATTTTGGGTTATGATGGCTGTGGCTAGTCGAAGGGAATAAGTGCGATAGGAATTGTCCACCCCTTGTCAGGGTTAAAACAATATCTCAGGGCCACTCGAGGAGTAATGAACTGGAAATGCGTGGCCACGCTCGGAAGGTATCTATGATAGATAAATCCGGTCAATCAGTTATTCTCCAGATCGAGGAAACCACTCTCGATATGATCACTTGCAAGTTCGACCTGAAAGACACTTGCATTGAGTGGGAGATAGTAATAGGACAAGAGAATTGGTGACGCACACTTGTCGAGGACAAGTGGGAGATTGTTGGGAAATGTGTCCTCAACAACAGTGCGATCACATGATTTAAATATCATTATTAAATCTCATTACAAGAATACGGAAGGGATGATACATTATATATATAGTCAACTGGTCCACACATATCGGTAATGATTGGTCAAGGCTAGAGTTTGACATTACTGTCGTGCGACGGTGGTGACCAGTTGATCCCTTGAGGTCACACCTAAAGGACGATTCCCTTAATTGAAAAGGTTAATTAATTGTATACCGTTACAGATTAATTAATTCCTTAAAATTTAACAAATTATCATAAGAGAGAAAAATGACATCTTATTCTAATGTGATTAAATGAGATTTTATTTAGTAATTTAAGAAGTTATATTACTAAAATTAATCGGTGTTTGCGAAACACGCGAGATGAGAATGATAAGTTAGTTATAATTACAAGATATTGTGAATTATACTAACTAGTAATTAAATGACCATTTTATGAGAAAGTAATTTTATATTACTAGTCAATTGTTAAATGTGATTTATTTAATTTGTAAATGATATTTAATTTGTTAAATATGCATTTTAAATTAAAACATGACATAAGACATGTCACATGTCTCATGACATACAATTGTACAATTGACAAAAATAAAATGGACTCCATATTACACTACATAAACCGAAATTGGTGGGCATTGTGAGATGTTTTGTCTTTTTCCATTTGTCTTATTCATTTGTCCAAATTGCATGATAGTGACACGACAATGAAAAAGACTTACACCTATTTGTCTTGTGAAGACAAAAAGAAAAATAATTATGGTCAATAAGGTGATATGCCAACCGGTTTTGTACAAGGTAGAGTAAATATTATTCTCTTAATTTTTACTCATCATTCATTCTAATATTACATGCAAAAAGTTCATGTATTTTTCCTTTCTTCTCTCTCTTTAATCTTCATCAAAAAGATGAGTTTTTGATTCAAATTTGTTCAAAAGATTACTAAAATTATTAATGTAATATATGAGTATTAGTAATCAATTTTAAGGTAAACCACAATATAAATATCTAGTACATATTAGTTTGTGGGTTTAAGGGATAGTCTTGGGTGCTACTAATTGGAGGGCTTCTATTTTGAGGTCATATATGTTCATCCAATATTGGAAAGCTCAAGAACTAACAAGAAGGAGATTTGTTGGTGCCCATTTGACCGAAATTCATATGGTGAGAAAATTATTTCTTCACTTATTTATTTTAGTTTGCATGTATAAGATCTAGAATTTATTTTATGACTAAATAAATTTGAAACATATAAGAATATGTTGTATAATGAGATATAGATTTCCAACACGATATTGGTCCTTCTGATGTGACCATTATTTGAGCATATTTAGTCCCCGAATTAGCCTTGTTCCCATGCTTTTTAGTGCATATTTGGGTCATTTATTGTCTTTAGTCCTTTGTTTTGCATATTCTTTGAGGTTTTGATCCCTTGGTAGGAAAGGAGTGCAAACCTTGAATTTTCATGGCAAAATGGAGCTAAATTGATTGAATTCAATGACCAAGCATCAAAGACAAGATAAGACTAGAAGGCCTTTGTACATATTGTGTTAGTTGGGCAATAATGAGAAAAGATCCTTGCATCTCCGATGAAATCCCCAAGGATTGTATGAAGAAGAAGGAAGAAAAGAAGAAGGGAAGAAGCTGATCAAAAATCCGAGCGGATTGCCTACTGGACGCCCGTCCAAGACAAGGAATCCGAGCGTCTTCCTCAGAGGGACGCTCGTCCAAAAGACCCACAATCCGCCCATCCAGCCATCGAATCCGCTCGTCCAAAAGCCAGACAATCCGCTCGTCCCGTGCCCTGGACGCTCGGATTGTGTTACAGCTTTTCCGTTTTCTTCTTGTTCTATGAAGGATGCGCATATCTCGGGAAAGACTAGCAAAAAGGAGACTCGCATATTTTTCTGAGAGGAGCGATTCCTAAACGACTTAATCGTCATTTAAGCCCTTAGTAAACTCTAATTTGTGTACCTAATCCCCACTATAAATACCCCATTAGTCTAATTAGATTATCATGTTCTTCTTATCAATCTTTAGTGTAGTTTATATCATTCTAATCTCTCTTTAATCTTGTAATAAACTTTTAATCAAGTCTTAATACAATTCTCATTTCCTTAATCTCTCTTTTGTTCATCTTTCATTTTGGGTAATTGAAGATTATTTGGGTTATTATTGGGAGATTGACAACCTTCCAATCAATCATCAAGTACTTCTATTATTCTTTGCTTTATTATTGGAATCATTAGTACCTATAATTCTCTTAATCCCTTTTTAATTATTGTTAATTATCTTCATTTATTCATCATGTTTTACTTTGTTGGTACGATTGACAACCTTGCTAGCATGTTCAACATGATAATGAGTGAGTAGTTTCCTTGGCTAGGGTTAATGGGTAATTAGGGAAAACCGACATGGGGGATGATTCATGCTTAATTTAATATGTTTTCATTGCTTATTTGCTTGCTTGTTGTTATCTCAACTTATGAACATGTTATGTTTGATGAAATGCGAGCCTATGAATCCTTGTATTTTTTACCCATCACCTACCTTTTCAATGAGACTTGTAAGACATAAACCAACTCGAGTCTCATTAGACCATGCATATAGTTGAGTAGGGAAGCTTAAGTCGACTTGTAGGTGTTGTACAATCTAATCGATTCGGCTCCGGGACCCGAACTTTCCTAGGATTGTAAGATATGAACCAACTCGATCCATCACAATAATAATTGCTTGTTTATAATTTGAGAATATGTTTGTATGATCAATTCCCATAAATCCCCTATGACCCCATGACACCCTAGTGCCTTTTATCAATTGTTTACATCTCTTTTTAATCATCTTGCTTGTTTACTTTCATTGCTATTTAGTTTAGTGATCTTCTATTCCAACCCCAAATTGTGACACCCCTAGACACAGGTAGTTACAATTGAAAATCTCACTTCAATACCCGTCCCTTGGGATCCGACCTTTACTTGCCTCTTTACTAATAGTAGAGTTGTTTGTGGAGTTATAAATATTGTTTTGGTCTAGGTGCTCCTAACGACAAGTACCGAAAACTAAACCTCCCAAGTGAGTACGACCAAAAATGGCGCCGTTGCCGGGGACGGTGTTAACTTGATTTAGATTTTCTTAGATTGTTATTAGTTGTGTCTTTCTTTGCCTTGGGGAAGTAAAACTCCTCAAGGTTTAATTTGTTCTAATTATTTTCGAGTTGTTTGATATTTTGCATGTCTAGAAGATCACAAGGTAACTTGTTACCCCTTGATCACGAAATTGAAAGGACTTTGACAAACAATAGAAGACTTGCTAGAGGAACTTTGAGAGGTATTGGTGAGGTTGTAGATATTCAACCAAACGCTATTGAGTTCGTCAAACCTTTTTCAAGAGAAGGTGAGGAGAACCCAACACAAAACCCAACACAAAATCAACCCACAATGCCTAAATTGTTGTCACATTCCGTACCAACCGAGGAGAACCTACCCAATGGTACTCCCACACCACATCACTTAACCGGAAATTCCATTGCCAAATCCGCATTTATCCAATTAGTCGAAAGAAGCCAATTTGGGGGGATGCCTAGTGAAGACCCTCACTCTCACATGGAGACTTTTTGTGACTATTGTGAAGCGATTTCTCAAACCGGTGTAACTCAAGACCAAATTCGATGGGTCTTATTTCCTTTTTCTCTAATTGGCACCGCAAAACAATGGTTGAAAGGCCTTGATAAGGCTACTCTCGGAATTGACTCTTGGAAGAAATTGGCTCTAGCTTTCTACAAAAAGTTCTACCCACTGGAAAAGACTAACATGCTAAGAGCTCAAATTACGGGCTTTAAGCAAAGAGATGAAGAATATTTGTATGAAGCTTGGGAGCGATTCAAGGGAATTTGTCGCTCATGTCCTCATCATGGACTTAGCGAGTGGTTCTTGGTACAACAATTTTGGAATGGTCTTTATGAAGACTCAAGAAACATTCTCAACATGGGATCAAATGGTATGTTCACCGAAGTTGACGATAATCAAACTTGGAACAAGATTGAGGAAATGGCGGTCCATAATTCACAATATAGTAGACCTCGCAAGGCTACTAGAGGAGGAAAGCATGAAGTGGACTCTATTACTCAATTGGGTGCTCAACTTAGTGCTCACATTGATACCATCAATTTGAAGTTCGAAAAAGTTATGGCTAGACTTGAAGAAGCCTCAAAATCACCAAAGCATCATGTTAATGCCATGACGGCATCTTCATCAATCCCAAGTGGGATATGTGAGAATTGTGGAACTTTGGGACATGACCAAAGTGAATGTAGGGGAACAAATGAACAAGTGAATGCTTTTCAAGCATACAAGAGTGGTACCCCTTATTCAAATTATTACAATGAAAACACCATATTCCACCCAAATCTCTCATACAAAAGCCAAAATGTTCAAAACCCTCAACCAACATACACCCCACCTCCCATGAGAAACCAAAATCAAAGACCCTTTTACCACCAAAACCAAGGTTACCAAAATCAAACTCCATACAATCAACAAAATGACCAAGGTTTTGATGTTCAAAAAGCGGTCATTCAAATGCAAAAGAATCAACAAGAGTTTTTCACCCAATTGCAAAAGGATAGTCAAGCAAAGGAAATCACCATCAACAACATTCTAGCCCACACCAAGATGTTGGAAACCCAATTGACTCAACTAGCATCTTCAAGCTCACAAAGACAAAATGGGCAATTACGACCTCAAAGTAATCCCCCGAGACATGAAACGGTTAGTGCTATTCACTTGAGGAGTGGTACGAGGTATGAAGCACCAAAGAAGCAAGTTGAGGATGAAGTTGTGGAAGCTAGTGACAAATAAGAAGTTGTGCAAAACGCCAAGGATGGAGAACCATAAAAAGAAGAAGTTTCAAAGAAAAATGAAGACAAGGCCAAGGAGAAGGAACCCATTGTGATTAGACTTCCTTTTCCACGTCGTCAAGCTAAGCCCAAATTTGATGACCAACTTGGAAAATTTATGGAAATTGTGAAGAATTTGGAAGTCTCGATTCCTTTCACGGAATTAATCAATCACGTGCCGGCCTATGCAAAGTACATGAAGGACATCCTTACGAAAAAGAAGTCGATCCGGAAGCTTGAGACTATCGCCTTCACTAAGGTGAGTAGTGCAATCCTTCAAGGGAGTTCACCTCCGAAACTTAAAGATCCGGGAAGCTTCTCAATACCGTGTACCATTGGCGACACAACGATAAAAAAAGCCCTATGTGATCTAGGGGCTAGTGTGAGTGTTATGCCGTGCTCATTAAGTAAAAGGTTAGGGATGGGAGAGCTTAAATGTAAAAATATCACACTCCAAATGGCCGATAGATCGACGAAGACGCCATTAGGGATATGGGAAGATGTTCCCGTAAGAGTTGGGAAATTTTTCATCCCGGTGGACTTTGTCATTGTTGACATGGAAGAAGACTCCAATATTCCAATCATTCTAGTTAGACCTTTCTTGCACACCATGAATGCGGTGATAGATGTGAAGCATGGAGAGCTCACTCTAGAGGAGGGAGATGAGAGCATAACTTTCAATCTTGACGAGACCATGAGAGCTCCCCGTTTGCATGAACCATGTTTTATGGTTGATCATTATAGCCGGTAGGATGATAGGAAGAAGTCGGAATTCCAATGGAAAAAGAAAGTTGATGATGCTCCATCAAAAGAGCAAGGGAATAGCAACAAAGAGAGCTTGAAAAGCTCACCCATGACAAGTGAAGAGGATGGCCTTGTTGGCCAAAACAAGAAAGGAGGAGAGTTGTCTCTATCAACTCAAGAGATCTTTAGTGATCAAGTAGACGAAGTTTGCGGTCTTTGGGACGATGAGTTTGAAGGGATTTTCAATCCCTACATTGGTAATGCTATCGATCAAGACCAACATGAAGGACAACAAGTGCAAAGATCTATTGAGGATTTTTATCATGATAATGAACAAGCTTTTGACTACTTCTTCAAGATGTTGAGTAACATCAACAACACCTTGAATATGCCCCCATGACATCTCACTAAGGATGAGAGTTTGGTGGAGTCCTCTCCAAACCACCATTTGTAAATATTTCTAACTCCCTAACTTGCATTTTAATTTTTACATTGCATTTTTGTCATTTATGGATTTTTGTGCCTTGATCAAGATATTCATCATTTTTTAGAGAAGTGAGGGAGGGACTAATGATTTTATTGATGTGTAGTGCTTTAACTTAGTGTGGGGATAGCAATTGCCTAGGCTATTCATGCCTTTGTAGTGCCCCTACAATGAAGAAGGCGGGATTTGAAGAATGAAAATGACACGGGTTATGCAAGTGCACGGATGGACCTGAATCCGGGTAGACAAGGAGAAATCCGAGCGACTAAAGGGTAATCCGCTCGTCTTATAGGAATCCGAGCGTCTGTGGAGGAATCCGTCCGTCCAAATGAAATGCAAAATGAAAAATTTTGGTCTGTAAGAGAATCCGAGCGTCCCAGCTGAGAAGACGCTCGTCTGAAACTGGCCGCTCGTCTTTGTAGAAAGACGCTCGTCTTTTTGCCAGTGCAGAGTAAGAAAAGTTCCTGTAAGAGAATTCGCTCGTCTCTGAGGAAAGCCGCTCGTCCCACATTCAGAATCCGCTCGTCTTCACTGAAAGACGCTCGTCTTTAGGCGAGTTTTCCTGAAGCCAATTTAAGCAGAATTCGAGCGTCCCGACAGGAATCCGCTCGTCTTCCCCTGCTGTTTTGAATTTTTCGGGTGTTTTAATACACCTTCCCACATTCATTTCATTCATTCATTCAAACACTACCCATAAACCCCAAAACCCCAAAACCCTCATCCTCTCCATCACCAAAAACAAGATTTCCTCAACCAAATTCAACAAAATCAAATTCAAACTTCCTTACAACAACAATTAATCACTCCTTTTGCAACAATAATCAATCCAAGCACCAAAATCTTCAACCTTTGAGTCGATTTTTGAAATACAAAGACAAATCCTTTCATCTTAAATCGATTTGGGTATAATTAGAAATTGAAGATTTTCAATCTTTTCTTGGTGTAATCAACAATGGCAAGAACAAAAGGAGAAACAAAGGCACTCAAAGCAAAGACACTTTCGAAAAGGCAACAAAGCCTTCAAGAAAAGAAAGCTTCAATGGCTATGGTGGTCTCTAATGCAAACTTGGAAATTCAACAACAACAAGATCCTCCCTTGAAAACAACAACATCAACAACTCCGGAAATCGCTCAATTATCCAACTATCCGGAGGTAATTTTCATTTCCAACTCCCATAGGGATACATTTGCCAAGTATGCTAAGAAAGCCATTTTGCCCACCAAATTCATTTGTGAAGATGCCTTGAAAAAATTGGGTGTCCTTGAACAAACAAAAGCCTTTTTTGAAGCCATGGGTTTGGGTAAATTGTTCACCATAAGAGAATTGACATACCCCTCCCTTACCTTGGAATTCTTAAGTTCATTGAAAGTGACTAAGGTAGAAACTAGAGAATACATGAGTTTCGTCTTGCGAATGTGAATAGGGGCATCACCTTTAATGTTTTGGGTAAGATATTAGACCTTAGTGATACACCATATTATCACAAGATGCCCGAGAAGTATGACCCCGCTCCTCTTTGGAAGGCAATTTCCGGGAAGAAATTTGTGAGCTTTCATGCTTGTCGCGCTCTATTAGTCCACCATTCGGGCATTAGAGTGTGGCACAAGGTCATCGGGAATACTATAATAGCAATAAAAGGCACTAATCACTTCACCAAGCTCGATTGTGTTCTACTTGAGTCGGCCTTAAATGTAGGAAGGGAATTCACTAAGCCCTACAATGCTCTAAGGCATTTTATGGAAAGATGGCTTAATGTTGATTGTGGAAAGGAAGGCACCGCTCATATTGTAAATGGAGGTCTAGTTACTCTCTTGGCCAAGCACTTTGACGCAAATTTCAACAAGGATAACACCTATGTGGCGATCAAAGGGGGTCATCTCATTGACATTGACGCCATGATTTACAAGTATAAGTAGGTCAAGAATAACTCTCTTGACACCAACTATGGGTGGCTAACCAATGATGCTAGATCTTTCACTTTGCCTTCCAAGATATTCCGATTAAGTGCTCATCAAACAAACTACCTTCTTCCACTCTCCAAGGGCGCCGAGTACATCATCCGTCAACAAAGGGGCGAGAATGAAGAGCCCACCTCCTCCATTGTCACACCACCCTACCCATTCAAATATCAAGAGTTCAAACCCAAAGATGTTGAAGTGGGCAATGATTACTTGACTCTCCTCATGAGAGAGATGCATAAACAAGCTTATAATGATCGAGTAGATGCATACTTGGCCCAATATCCACCCCTCCTTCATTTAGATAGGCAAGGACTACTTGATCCATCATGTCCTTTGCCTAGTTGGGCGGATAGGGAAGTTTTTTTTCCAAGCACATCTAGGGGTGAAAGACCGGGTGAAGATGAGAATGTCGATAATGAGGTTGTTGATGATGAGGGTGTTGATGAAGAGGTAGATGAAGAAGAAGAGATTAATGAAGATGATGAAGGAAGTGAGCAAGATCAAGGAAGTGAATATGAGAGTGGAGATGATTCCACTTCCATGGAGGAAAATGATGACAATGATGATATGATGAAGGACTAGCAAACTTTGGAGGCTCCTACCCTCTTGAGGTTTGTCTACTTCTCTTTGTTTTCTTTATTTTATCTTGATCATAGTTTGAGAGTCCTAGCAACACGAGGACTAACACCTCGGCCCCATTGAGGTGTTCTTTTTATTGTTCCCACTTGAAAAATCCAAAATGACAATATATAGTTTCATGCATTGCATTTCGTGTGCATGAACTACCCAAAAATTTAAGACATTAGAAATAATGTCTATCTCGGTTTGGGGAAGTACATGCATACTGATACCCGTCGTTGTGAGCACCAAAAATAATATTTATAATTCCTATTAAAACTAACCTAGGCTAGTGGTAACAGGGTCGAACCACAAGGAGGCGAATGTAATTAAAAGTTGTCTAAATTTAGTCTAAGGTAACAAGTGTGGGGGTTGATTTGATTTGGTTTGTAGCTAATAACAATAAAAATTAAACTAAAGAAATATATTAAATCAAATATAAAGAAGGGTACTAGGATGGTCGGTTCACTATAGTTTCGGCGGCAGCAAACTAAGTCGGTCTAAATCAAGCACATGAGGTGGGAAAACAAGAGGTCCTCTCGGTCCACTCTTTACAGATAGCATCTTTCGATCTCGCTATAAGTCCCTAATATCACTAATACTGACTCTCGTCCTGAAAAGTGACTAATAATCTAAACTTTACCTATCTTTCGATCTCAGCATAGTTTAGTCATTTTAATTGGTGATATAACAACTGCCCCTATCTCTCGATCTAATGGGTCAGTCACATCCTAAACATTCAACTAGTCGTGTGCACTCGATTCGTCGAAAAAAGAATTAAAACAATTAAAACGAAGGTAAAACCTCACGTGGCCAGTCGATCGACCAGGTATGGCGGTCGATCGACTGACACGCGATTTCAGTCCATGTTAATTCTACGCCGCCTAATCCTACAGTTCCCCTACATCCTAGCACAAGCAATTTAGCTACTCATACTGAAATTAAAGGCAACAATAAAATTGGCTAAATAAACTACAGAATTCATGATTAATGCGGTAAAATAAACAATTAACATAAGACGGCAATTCGGCTTTGGGAAAACTGATCTAGCAATTCTACAACTACGAATGAATGCAAAAGAACTGAATAAAACCAGAGAATACCGTGTGAATTGCGAAGGAAAAGAACAAAGCCGAATGCAACAGTGAATTGTATTCAATACCGAAGCAATCCTCGAACCCTAATTAATAAACTCAAACTAAACGGAATTGAAAACTGAATAAGAACTTCCCCTTTTCTGAATGTTCTCGGTTACGTTATATAGAAAATATACGTAACACTTATTATCAAAACCTAAACACAATGGGCTTGCTTTTCCTCGATCTTCTTATTCACGTCTGATTAGCGTCTTGGTCAATCGACCAAGCATGGCGGTCGATCGATCGCCTGAGCTGAACAAAGAGCTACCGGAACTCGCAGTTGGTCGATCGATCAAGGCGGTGGTCGATCGACCAAGTAGCGATAGTTGGCTTCTATAATCTCGTGGATTTGTCTTTTGGGCCTTGAAACGCGCACCAAGCTCATTCCTTAAGTGAATTCTTCACGTCAAATGCAATGCAGGATACTCGGGGACGGATTTAGCTCAATTTCCGTTGAATTCTTCACATTTCTGCAATAATGTACAAAAACACGAAAGTAGACGGAAATAGGGAGAATAGTAACATAAACTACTAAAATGAGCTCTGAAATGCGTGTAAAACAGGATGTAAAACATCATATTTAGGACACGCATCAAACTTCCCCAAACCAAACCCTTGCTTGTCCCCAAGCAAGAAATAGACTCGATCTAATTACCTAATGGAACGAGTTCAATCTTAGAGCGAAATGCAAACTGTCAGGCCTAAACCAATTTAATGCAATAACCAACAATCAATTAGCAATGTGAATCATGCAGACGAGTTATAAAGTCGTTAAGAACTGCTGAACCGTCAACTATAGAAACTTATCAAATTGGACTCTCACGGGTCGCTCAAATCACTCATAAGCACAGGTGAATATATAAGAGGATAGAAAGAATTCATTTTGTAGAGACTCTCACCTAATTACGACCTATAAGAACATGCCTGCAATATAATATGAAAATGATCTCTACAACCGTACATATGCATTCCAACCAACAAATGACCATGACACATGCCGAGGTAAATATGGATAATGTGAGGTATGGGTAAGAAGAGGCAAAACATTTACGAGAAAGTGGAGGTACAGGTGATCAAGCTAGTACCAAAACGGAACCATATGACAACATCCTTCTTCTTGCTCAAAATTCAATCGATACGGTGCTATAGCAAGCACAAAACTCACAATCTCCATCATAACAGTAATCAACCAACTTCCCATAAGATACTAATGCAACATGGGAGCAAAAATCGCCATAAGATAAGGATTTGAATATGCGAATTGATTCCTTTATTCTTTTTCTCGGATACCAGTCGATCGACCAGAATTGGCAGTCGATCGACCGTTTTGAACAGTACAGAACTCTTTTTTCCTTTCTTTCTCGAATCATTTTTTATCTTTTTTTTCTTTTCTATTTCTTTCTTTCCTTCTTTTCATTTTCACAACAACATCTCGATCGAGCAAAAACCACCAAAAACGAAGTAACAATCCCAAAAACGTAAACTACTAGCTTGACAAGGGCAGGCTAAATATAGGATGTAGTGATGGGACAAAAAGGCTGTTTTTGCAGTGTGAAGCTTATGGGCAAAAAGAATAAAGGGAAACCTCTCCCACATATGTCAACAAACCACAGACCGAATGCATATAGGTATTAAGCAGATTAAGTTCATATTTATGCACATTTATGTAACATGTCTCATAAGGAGTACCACTCACATCCTAGATAAACTGGTCATAGATGACACCAGTTATAGGCTCTAAATCTCAGAAATATGATGTAGTTTGCCAAAAATCTAAGTCAAGTCTCAAGTTCAGCAAATAATTTAACGAAAACTCGTAGACTATGCAATTGATTCTACTAATAACATGTCAATTAGAAAGGCTTAGGCAAGAACAGATGCAAATGCAATGTCATCATGGAAATACTACCGTTCCGACTCGATCTATATGCTAAAATAAACGTGCATTTTTTTTGAATTTTTATCGAATTTTTCAATTTTTTGAATTTTCTGTATATGAGAAATGAAGAAAACAATGCAAACAATGCAAAACAAAAATGTAAACGTGAAGGCAAGCAAATGATATGCGACGCAAAAGCCTTCCCCAAACCAAATCGCACAATGTCCCCATTGTGCAAAATCATGTTATGAAAGAAAAGAGAAACAGGAATTTTCGAGAAAATAAATAAATACGACAAGAAGTAAAACTCGGGAACTCACAAGACTTTAAGCGCATCAAAAGGAGACCTCCCCAAACCAGCGTGAGCTAGGAGGTTTCAGTAGCTAGCAGTGCTACCAAAAAGTACCTGAAAAGACAAAAGGACCACGCATAAGTCCGAGAAAACAATTTTGAAGCGGTATTATGCCCACCATTTAGAAAAATAGAAGAAATAAACAATATGACGGAAGATAAAGTGGAGTAGAAAACTCCCTCAATTCCGCAAATTGACCAAACGCAGCAGGGGAGAGGTCGGGAATAGGTACAGCAGTGCAGGGCGGTCGATCGACTACATAGCCCAGTCGATCGACCAGAGTGAACAGGAATAGAAGCTCCTGGAACTGTGCAGCCAGTCGATCGACTGGGCTATGTAGTCGATCGACTGAAAATACTGCTGTAACTTCTGATTTCTTCGTATTTGCTCAATAACTTGAGCTAATGAGGTCTAAAACCTGCAAGTGCACAATAATATGCGCCCAAAATTGCGCAAAACCCAAAGTAAAGTCTAAAGCACTTAAAAATCCGAAACAAAATAATTAAATGCGAAGTCTCGCGCACACAAAAGCAATAAAATAGTTTAAAAGCAATAAAATGAAGTTTTTGATAAAGCGCGTGATCAACTAGTAGTTGATCAAGAATGGCCACGGTATGGCCCACTTCGTCGGCTTCTTGCTACAAGAGGTAGCCTCAACGGTGCTCATCTTTTCAGCTGCACCCTTCTTAGCTTCCACGTCCGTAGAACTCAACGGGTCAACATGTCGGACATCATCCCAAGCAATGACCTCGTCGGAATCCAGATCAGACTCCTTTGCCTTGACCGGCTCATCTTCAAGCTCTTCATCAGTGCCATAGCTCAGGCATCCAAGACCGCCTCGTGAAATGATCGGCTCCTTCACAGCTGGAGCAACTTGCACCTCTCCCTTCCCCAAACCAGCTCCTGCAATGTCTAAAACAGAAGAATCTTCCTCCACTTTGCTCCCAATCTGGGGCGGAGGTGTTACAACAGGAGTAGGAATAGAGACAGGCATATCAGGAAGTATAAAATACGATTTCTTTTCAGAAACCGTATTGCAAGTGACAGGCCACATGGGTTTCTTCTTCCTAGCTATCTGAGCAAAGACAATGGAGTGTTTCCCTACTTTGAAGGTCAGGGTCCCAGAGCCAACATCAATAACTGCACCAGCAGTGTGCAGAAATGGCCTACCTAGAATGATAGGTATGTGGGCATCCTCAGGCATATCTAGGACCACAAAGTCTACAGGGAAGAAAAACTTCCCTATTTGCACAGGGATGTCCTCTAAGACTCCTATAGGCTAGACCGCAGAGCGATCAGCCATCTAAACGGTCATGCTCGTAACTGCAAACCTATTCAATTTTAACTTTCTAGCAAGACTCAAGGGCATGACGCTAATACTAGCTCCTAGGTCACATAATGCCTTCTCAATAGAGAAGGTACCTATATTACAAGGAACGGAAAAGCTACCTGGGTCTTTGAGCTTATGGGGTGCAGTGTGAGTCAAATAAGAACATGACTCTTTAGTGAGTGCGAAAGTATGTACAGTTTCAAGTTACCTCTTTTTAGACAGTAATTGCTTCATAAACTTCATGTAAGCGGGCACTTGATTCACTAATTCAAGGAAAGGTACTTGTACGTTTAGACTACGAACAACATTTTCAAATTTATTGAAAGATACATGTTCCTTCGTCGGCACCAATCTCTCCGGATAGAGGGCTGTAAGAAGTAACTTAGCCCTCTCCTCTAAATCTCGCATGCCGGCATCCGTGGACTTAGGCTGGAAGTCCACTACCTTCTCCTTATTGAAGCTTGACCCCTCTTCAGACCGCCTCAAATATGAACCATTAATCGACATTGGGTCGTACTTCGGAACCGTAACAGACCCATCAGCAGTCGGGTCTGGCCTCAATATTTTTGAGGCAGTCGTACCCCGAAACAAATGATCCCTCAAGTTATCGGGCATTGGAGGACGAAATTGTTCACCATCAGCAGCGGTTCCAGACGATCGACCAGGTTGGTTAGTCGATCGACTGGCTTCAACAGTACCAGAAGCTACTGTTTGTTGCACCTCAGTTGATCGACCGGGTATGTCAGTCGATCGACTGACATACCTGGTAGACGCCTTTTTCTTTCCTTTGTTCGTTCCAGCTTTGTTTTGACTCGGTTCCGGCTTATCTTTTTCAGGGGCATCCTCAATCATAGGAGGCCCCTCCAGGATAGACCCGCTCCTCAAAGTGATGGCATTAACGGTCTCCTTTTGGTCAAATTGAGTCGGTAAGTGCCCCGGAGCTCGAGTGGTATTCTTGCTAGCCAATTGAGCAATTTGGCTCTCTAGCAGTTTCATCCCGGCCTCCCTAGCTTGGGACTTCTTTTGCAACATATTCTTCAACTCAGCAAACTCAGAATTTTGGGATTGTGGTTGCTGCGGCACATAAGGAGGTTTTTGATATTGTTGTTGCTTGTGAGGGGGCACATAACTTTGCTGCTGCTGCTGCTGCTGCGGAGAGGGAGTTGGATTTAGGACATTCTGGCTACTCCACCTCAAGTTGGAATGAACATTAGGCTCATAGTAGGTGTTTGTCTGCCTATAATGTTGAAAGGCAGCACAAGACTCAAAGGGACTAGGACAATTTTCTGAAACATGTCCCTCAGCTCCACACCTTTTGCAGACGAATGGACCGTCTGACACAGCATTTACACGGTAAATACCTCCTTTAGAAGCTCCTCCCAACTCGTATTTGTCAAACCTCGCTGTGAGAGCCTCTAATGCGACTACGAAAGGGGATTCAAGACTCTCCTCTGATTGCCTCTGGAATTCCCATATTCAGCTTTATGGGTGGCTAAGTCATCAATGATCTTCCACCCCTTAGTCTCTCCCATATTCTCAACAAATCGGCCATTGGCTGCATCATCCAAGATAGCCCTCTAATCGTCATACAGCCCATTATAGAACTGATTGCAAAGACTCCATTTTTCGAACCCATGGTGCGGTATGGTTCGCACCAATTTCTTGAAACGGACCCATGCCTCATGAAAGTTCTCATCCAGCCCTTGTTTAAAGCTCGTGATCTGAGCTCTAATGGCATTCGTCTTCAAGGCAGAGAAGTATTTCTTGTAAAATGCCAGGGCTAAGGAATTCCAATCGGTGATCCCATGAGCAGCTCGATCCAGATCTCTGTACTACTCCCTTGCAGCATTGCGGAGTGAGCATATAAACATGGTCTCCTTTATTTGTTCCTGGGTCACACCGGTCGGTGGGGGTATAGAGCAGCAATAATCGATAAATATCTCCATATGATTGGCTGCATCTTCATTTGTAGCTCCCCCGAACTGGTTCCTCTCAACAAAGTTGATATAGGAAGGCTTCGGTTCGAATTTCCTATCAGCTCCAGGTAATTCGAACCCCTTGTATAGATTTGCAGCTGTCGGCTCAGAATGACTTGCTATAGTTGCTTCTTCAGCCATGACTGGAATTTCCGGAGATGTGACTGTTTCAGCTGAAGAAGTAGAAGCAGGAGATGTAAGTGGGTCTTCTTCGAACAGCTCGTTCTCGTAGTAACTAGACAGAGTACTCAGCTCTTCCTCTGTCGGCAATACCCTTGATGATCTTCTCAACTCACGCAAGGATTTCTCAATCTCAGGATTGAACGGTACTAGTTCACCACCCTGTGACCTGCGCATAAGAAGAAACTACAAAAAGAATATAAGAAAAGTTTAAGGAACGGATGTCCCTTAAACTAAGAAAGACTAAATAAAAGCAACTAAAAATTAGAACAATTGCCTCCCCGGCAACGGCGCCAAAATTTGATACCCGTCGTGAGGTGTCAAAAATAAATTTATAATCTCCAACTACAACTATAGCTAGCGGCCGTCGGGTCGAACCACGAGAGAGCGACGTAATTTCTAGTTGTTTAATTTCGGTCTAAGGTAACAGAAATGTGGGGGGTTTTGAGTTGATTTGATCTATAGCTAAGGCGATAAAAGACAATAAACTAAAAAGACGGATAAAAACAGATATTAAAGGGGTGCAAGGATGGTCGGTTCACTATAGTTTCGGCGGCAGCAAACTAGGCAGGTCTAAATCAAACACATGAGGTAGGAAAATAAGAGGTCCTCTCGGTCCACTCTTAACAAATAGCATCTTTCGATCTCGCTACAAGTCCCTAATATCACTAATACTGACTCTCGTCCTGAAAAGTGACTTATAATCTAAACTTTACCTATCTTTCGATCTCAGCATAGTTTAGTCATTTTAATTGGTGATCTAACAAATTTCCCTATCTTTCGATCTAATGGGTCAGCCATACATTAAGCATTCAACTAGTCGCATGCATTCGATTCGTCAAATACAACATTTAAATCAATTAAAACGAAGGTAAACCTCACGTGGTCGGTCGACCGACCGGGTAGGGTGGTCGATCGACCAACACGTGATTAGGGCTCCCTAATTCTAGTGCCGCCTACACTATAATTTCCCTACATCCTAGAACAATTAATTTAGCTACTCATGATACTGAATAAAACAACAATAATCATAACGAAATAAACTATCGAATTCATACTTGAAATAATCAAATAACAAATAGCGATAAACGATAATTGGCTTTGGATACTAACTAGCAATTCTCTATCTATGAATAATAAAAGGCAATGGAACTGAAATAAGAACAGGGGAAATACCGAAATTGCAGGGAAATGGATCCAAAAACCGATTGCAAAAGAGTAACTTTATTGACGGAAAAAAATCTAACTAATGAATTGTGTTAAGAACTGTATGCTAAAAACTTGATGCCAAAACTGAATAACCTAGCTTACGTTATATAGAATACAACGTAGTTCTTATTCTAAAACCCTATATACTATGGGCTTGCTATTTCTCGATCTTTTAATTCTCGTTTGAGTAGCGGCTTGGTCGATCGACTAAGCACGGCGGTCGATCGACTGAGATGCAGTGTACATAGCTTCTGGATCCCGTGGGTTGGTCGATCGACCAAAGGCAGTGGTCGATCGACTACTTTAACTGATACTTGACTTCTATAATCTCGTGGATTTGTCTTTTGGGCCTTGAAACGCGCACCAAGCTCGTTCCTTAAGTGAATTCTTCACGTCAAATGCAATGCAGGATACTCGGGGACGGATTTAGCTCAATTTCCGTTGAATTCTTCACATTTCTGCAATAATGTACAAAAACACGAAAGTAGACGGAAGTAGGGAGAATAGTAGCATAAACTACTAAAATGAGCTCTGAAATGCGTGTAAAACAGGATGTAAAATATCATATTTAGGACACGCATCAAACTTCCCCAAACCAAACCCTTGCTTGTCCCCAAGCAAGAACTAGACTCGATCTAATTACCTAATGGAACGAGTTCAATCTCAGAGCGAAATGCAAACTGTCAGGCCTAAACCAATTTAATGCAATAACCAACAATAAATTAACAATGTGAATCATGCAGACAAGTTATAAAGTCGTTAAGAACTGCTAAACCGTCAACTGTAGAAACTTATCAAATTGGACTCTCACGGGTCGCTCAAATCACTCATAAGCACAGGTGAATATATAAGAGGATAGAAAGAATTCATTTGGTAGAGACTCTCACCTAACGACGACCTATAAGAACATGCCTGCAAAATAATATGAAAATGATCTCTACAACCGTACATATGCATTCCAACCAACAAATTACCATGACACACGAGGTAAATATGGATAATGTCAGGTATGGGTAAGAAGAGGCAAAACATTTACGGGAAAGTGGAGGTACAGGTGATCAAGCTAGTACCAAAATGGAACCATATGACAACATCCTTCTTCTTGCTCAAAATTCAATCGATACGGTGTTATAGCAAGCACAAAACTCACAATCTCCATCATAACAGTAATCAACCAACTCCCCATAAGATACTAATGCAACATGGGAGCAAAAATCGCCATAAGATAAGGATTTGAATATGCGAATTGATTCCTTTCTTCTTTTTCTCGGATCCCAGTCAATCGACCAGAATTGGCAGTCGATCGACCGTTTTGAACAGTACAGAACTCTTTTTTCCTTTCTTTCTCGAATCATTTTTTTATCTTTTTTTTTATCTTTTCTATTTTTTTCTTTCCTTCTTTTCATTTTTCCAACAACATCTCGATCGAGCAAAAACCACCAAAAACGAAGTAACAATCCCAAAAACGTAAACTACTAGCTTGACAAGGGCAGGCTAAATATAGGATGTAGTGATGGGACAAAAAGGCTGTTTTGGCAGTGTGAAGCTTATGGGCAAAAAGAATAAAGGGAAACCTCTACCACATGTGTCAACAAACCACAGACCGAATGCATACAGGTATTAAGCAGATTAAGTTCATATTTATGCACATTTATGTAACATGTCTCATAAGGAGTACTACTCACATCCTAGATAAACTGGTCATAGATGACACCAGTTATAGGCTCTAAATCTCAGAAATATGATGTAGTTTGCCAAAAATCTAAGTCAAGTCTCAAGTTCAGCAAATAATTTAACGAAAACTCGTAGACTATGCAATTGATTCTACTAATAACATGTCAATTAGCAAGGCTTAGGCAAGAATAGATGCAAATGCAATGTCATCATGGAAATACTACCGTTCCGACTCGATCTATATGCTAAAATAAACGTGCATTTTTTTTTGAATTTTTATCGAATTTTTCAATTTTTTTGAATTTTCTGTATATGAGAAATGAAGAAAACAATGCAGACAATGCAAAACAAAAATGTAAACGTGAATGCAACCAAATTCAACAAAATCAAATTCAAACTTCCTTACAATAACAATTAATCACTCCTTTTGCAACAATAATCAATCCAAGCACCAAAATCTTCAACCTTTGAGTCGATTTTTGAAATACAAAGACAAATCCTTTCATCTTAAATCGATTTAGGTATAATTAGAAATTGAAGATTTTCAATCTTTTCTTGGTGTAATCAACAATGGCAAGAACAAAAGGAGAAACAAAGGCACTCAAAGCAAAGACACTTTCGAAAAGGAAACAAAGCCTTCAAGAAAAGAAAGCTTCAATGGCTATGGTGGTCTCTAATGCAAACTTGGAAGTTCAACAACAACAAGATCCTCCCTTGGAAGCAACAACATCAACAACTCCGGAAATCGCTCAATTATCCAACTATCCGGAGGTAATTTTCATTTCCAACTCCCATAGGGATACATTTGCCAAGTATGCTAAGAAAGCAATTTTGCCCACCAAATTCATTTGTGAAGATGCCTTGAACAAATTGGGTGTCCTTGAACAAACAAAAGCCTTCTTTGAAGCCATGGGTTTGGGTAAATTGTTCACCATAAGAGAATTGACATACCTCTCCCTTACCTTGGAATTCTTAAGTTCATTGAAAGTGACTAAGGTAGAAACTAGATAATACATTGAGTTTCGTCTTGCGAATGTGAATAGAGGCATCACCTTTGATGTTTTGGGTAAGATATTAGACCTTAGTGATACACCATATTATCACAAGATGCCCGAGAAGTATGACCCCGCTCCTCTTTGGGAGGCAATTTCCGGGAAGAAATTTGTGAGCTTTCATGCTTGTCGCGCTCTATTAGTCCACCATCAGGGCATTAGAGTGTGGCACAAGGTCATCGGGAATACTATAATAGCAAGAAAAGGCACTAATCACTTCACCAAGCTCGATTGTGTTCTACTTGAGTCGGCCTTAAATGTGGGAAGGGAATTCACTAAGCCCTACAATGCTCTAAGGCTTTTTATGGAAAGATGGCTTAATGTTGATTGTGGTAAGGAAGGCACCGCTCATATTGTAAATGGAGGTCTAGTTACTCTCTTGGCCAATCACTTTGACGCAAATTTCAACAAGGATAACACCTATGTGGCGATTAAAGGGGGTCATCTCATTGACATTGACGCTATGATTTACAAGTATAAGTGGGTCAAGAATAACTCTCTTGACACCAACTATGGGTGGCTAACCAATGATGCTAGATCTTTCACTTTGCCTTCCAAGATATTCCGATTAAGTGCTCATCGAACAAACTACCTTCTTCCGCTCTCCAAGGGCGCCGAGTACATCATCCGTCAACAAAGGGGCGAGATTGAAGAGCCCTCCTCCTCCATTGTCACACCACCCTACCCATTCAAATATAAAGAGTTCAAACCCAAAGATGTTGAAGTGGGTAATGATTACTTGACTCTCCTCATGAGAGAGATGCATAAACAAGCTTATAATGATCGAGTGGATGCATACTTGGCCCAATTTCCACCCCTCCTTCATTAAGCTAGGCAAGGACTACTTGATCCATCATGTCCTTTGCCTAGTTGGGCGGATAGGGAAGTTTTTTTTCCAAGCACATCAAGGGGTGAAAGACCGCGTGAAGATGAGAATGTCGATGATGAGGTTGTTGATGATGAGGGTGTTGATAAAGAGGTAGATGAAGAAGAAGGGGTTAATGAAGATGATGAAGGAAGTGAGCAAGATCAAGGAAGTGAATATGAGAGTGGAGATGATTCCACTTCCATGGAGGAAAATGATGACAATGATGATATGATGAAGGACTAGCAAACTTTAGAGGCTCCTACCCTCTTGAGGTTTGTCTACTTCTCTTTGTTTTCTTTATTTTATCTTGATCATAGTTTGAGAGTCCTAGCAACATGAGGACTAACACCTCGGCCCCATTGAGGTGTTCTTTTTATTGTTCCCACTAGAAAAATCCAAAATGACAATATATAGTTTCATGCATTGCATTTCGTGTGCATGAACTACCCCAAAATTTAAGACATTAGAAATAATGTCTATCTCGGTTTGGGGAAGTACATGCATACTGATACCCGTCGTTGTGAGCACCAAAAATAATATTTATAATTCCTATTAAAACTAACCTAGGCTAGTGGTAACAGGGTCGAACCACAAGGAGGCGAATGTAATTAAAAGTTGTCTAAATTTAGTCTAAGGTAACAAGTGTGGGGGTGGACTTGATTTGGTCTGTAGCTAATAACAATAAAAATTAAACTAAAGAAATATATTAAATCAAATATAAAGAAGGGTACTAGGATGGTCGGTTCACTATAGTTTCGGCGGCAGCAAACTAAGTCGGTCTAAATCAAACACATGAGGCGGGAAAACAATAGGTCCTCTCGGTCCACTCTTTACAGATAGCATCTTTCGATCTTTCTATAAGTCCCTAATATCACTAATACTGACTCTCGTCCTGAAAAGTGACTAATTATCTAAACTTTACCTATCTTTCGATCTCAGCATAGTTTAGTCATTTTAATTGGTGCTCTAACAACTGCCCCTCTCTCTCGATCTAATGGCTCAGTCACATCCTAAACATTCAACTAGTCGTGTGCACTCGATTCGTCGAAAAAAGAATTAAAACAATTTAAACGAAGGTAAAACCTCACGTGGCCAGTCGATCGACCAGGTATGGCGGTCGATCGACTGACACGCGATTTCAGTCCATGTTAATTCTACGCCACCTAATCCTACAGTTCCCCTACATCCTAGCACAAGCAATTTAGCTACTCATACTGAAATTAAAGGCAACAATAAAATTGGCTAAATAAACTACAGAATTCATGATTAATGCGGTAAAATAAACAATTAACATAAGACGGCAATTCAGCTTTGGGGAAACTGATCTAGCAATTCTACAACTACGAATGAATGCAAAATAACTGAATAAAACCAGAGAATACCGTGTGAATTGCGAAGGAAAAGAACAAAGCCGAATGCAACAGTGAATTGTATTCAATACCGAAGTAATCCTCGAACCCTAATTAATAAACTCAAACTAAACGGAATTGAAAACTGAATAAGAACTTCCCCTTTTCTGAATGTTCTCGGTTACGTTATATAGAAAATATACGTAACACTTATTATCAAAACCTAAACACAATGGGCTTGCTTTTCCTCGATCTTCTTATTCACGTCTGATTAGCATCTTGGTCGATCGACCAAGCATGGCGGTCGATCGACTGCCCTGAGCTGAACAGTAGCTACTGGAACCCGCAGGTTGGTCGATCGAGTGAAGGCAGTGGTCGATTGACCGAAGTAGCTGATAGTTGGCTTCTATAATCTCGTGGATTTGTCTTTTGGGCCTTGAAACGCGCACCAAGCTCGTTCCTTAAGTGAATTCTTCACGTCAAATGCAATGCAGGATACTCGGGGACGGATTTAGCTCAATTTCCGTTGAATTCTTCACATTTCTGCAATAATGTACAAAAACACCAAAGTAGACGGAAATAGGGAGAATAGTAGCATAAACTACTAAAATGAGCTCTAAAATGCGTGTAAAACAGGATGTAAAACATCATATTTAGGACACGCATCACATACGCAACGGGAGGTAATCTAAATTACGCTCTCCGTCATAAACAAAAAACCATGCATCATGTAGTGTAGCTTAGTATAGCTTGCATTTAGTATAGAAATCATGCATCATACTTGCATAATTTCCTATCATATTGGCCATTGAGGACAATGCCCATATTAGTGTGGAGATGTGAAATTCTAACTTAACTTTTATTCAAAAATCCAAAAAAAATCAAAAATTTCGAAAAAATCAAAAAAAAATTGAAAAATTGGAAATCCAAAAACAAGTTCATTTCCTTTCTAGTGTAGTCTTGTATATATTGTTTGTATATATTATGTTTGTCTATCCTTGTTCACATTGATCGACTACGCCACATTCGAGACATGAGGATATTGAAGACCGCATGGTATGATCTTTCCAATCTCCTTTTTCCTCTTTATGTTAATGACTATGTGGCTTTATTTTGATTGATGCGGTATAAACAATGTGAATCTAGGACTTGCATTTAGATTATTTGGCATATTAGTTGGTAGAATCATATGCATTAGGATGTATATATGTTAGTTGCATCATGGCATGTAGTTTGCATGTTAGAAAATTTTGCGAAACCGTCTACTTAGGAAGCTTGACAAGTGTATATAGGCCCTAGTAGATGCTTTTTCTTCTTAAGACTTTGCTTGTTAGAATACTTGTAAAATACCCTAGGATGTGTCATGCTAGTATCCTTTGACCCATGGATTAAGGCCTAGTCAAGAGTACCTTGTGGTGTGATAACTCCTTGGCTACCGTTTATTCCAAGGTGACCCATGAAATCATGCAACCATCATTCATCCATGTTCTACCATACATTTTGTCATCAAAGGGAATGGGCACAAAAAGAAATTGAGTTGAGTTCAAGAAATGAAATGAAAAGTGAAAGAAAGTTTGCAAAATGCATCAAAAGAAAAGAGGAGTAACAAAAATGAAAACTCCTATGCTTCAAATATAAGGCACCCTCACTACATATGGGGTGACTTTGAAAATGTTCAAAAAGAAAAAATGCAAAAAGTTGAAAGTTGTCAAGTGTTGAATTGCCAAAAATCAAAAGAAATGGCAAAAGAAAGTGTTCTCAAATGTTATATGCCACAATAAATTGGGGGGAAAAACACCAACAAAAGCAAACTCCCAAATGAAACTCAAATACTATCGATCCCTTTATCCATCGTATCCATTTTTGTGCATGCTAGAGAGGGGACGACCCTTCTTCTTGTCTAGGCACGAGGGGGAATTCCGCGATCCTCCAGTGTTTCTAACACCATAGGGAGTCTACTCTTGACAAAAGCATTTAACGATTGAGGACAAAGGTACCCTAGCTTGACACAACTTGGAGGTGATTTATTGGTGTCCTTCTAGGCTTAATAGTTTGAAGAAATTGCATCTATGAAGGACTGTGTACCCTTGAATTGCTTCCCTTGTAGATAATTTCCGCCACTTAGATGAGGAAAGTGGCTATTCTTTTGTAGATGCATCCATTACTTGATTTTATGTGCTTTAATACTTGGATGTGTCGCCATTTTGGCAAGACCCACCTTGCCTTGCAAGAAGGCATCCTACCTCATGGTTGTCTTGTTGTGAGTTGAAGGGGCGGAGTGAGACCCGCTAATTGTCTCATATCGGCTATGCTATTAGGTTAGTTTAAATAACGGTCCTAGTTTTTGTCACCTCTTTACTCGGGATGAGCAAAGGTTCGGTTTGGGGATATTTGATGTGACCATTATTTGAGCATATTTAGTCCCCGAATTAGCCTTGTTCCCATGCTTTTTAGTGCATATTTGGGTCATTTATTGTCTTTAGTCCTTTGTTTTGCATATTCTTTGAGGTTTTGATCCCTTGGTAGGAAAGGAGTGCAAACCTTGTATTTTCATGGCAAAATGGAGCTAAATTAATTGAATTCAATGACCAAGCATCAAAGAGAAGACAAGACTAGAAGGCCTTTGTACATATTGTAGTAGCTGGGCAATGATGAGAAAAGATCATTGCATCTCCGATGAAATCCCCAAGGATTGTAGAAGAAGAAGGAAGAAAAGAAGAAGGGAAGAAGCTGATCAAGAATCCGAGCGGATTGCCTACTGGACGCCCGTCCAAGACAAGGAATCCGAGCGTCTTCCTCAGAGGGACGCTCGTCCAAAAGACCCACAATCCGCCCGTCCAGCCATCGAATCCGCTCGTCCAAAAGCCAGACAAACCGCTCGTCCCGTGCCCTGGACGCTCGGATTGTGTTACAGCTTTTCCGTTTTCTTCTTGTTCTATGAAGGATGCGCATATCTCGGGAAAGACTAGCAAAAAGGAGACTCGCATATTTTTCTGAGAGGAGCGATTCCTCAAGGACTTAATCGTCATTTAAGCCTTAGTAAACCCTAATTTTTGAACCTAATCCCCACTATAAATACCCCATTAGTCTAATTAGATTATCATGTTCTTCTTATCAATCTTTAGTGCAGTTTATATCATTCTAATCTCTCTTTAATCTTGTAATCAACTTTTAATCAAGTCTTAATACAAATCTCATTTCCTTAATCTCTCTTTTGTTCATCTTTCATTTTGGGTAATTGAAGATTATTTGGGTTATTATTGGGAGATTGCGAACCTTCCAATCAATCATCAAGTACTTTTATTATTCTTTGCTTTATTATTGGAATCATTAGTAGGTATAATTCTCTTAATCCCTTTTTAATTATTGTTAATTATCTTCATTTATTCATCATGTTTTACTTTTTTGGTATGATTGACAACCTTGCTAGCATGTTCAACATGATAATGAGTGAGTAGTTTCCTTAGCTAGGGTTAATGGGTAATTAGGGGAAACCGACACGGGGGATGATTCATGCTTAATTTAATATGTTTTCATAGTTTATTTGCTTGCTTGTTGTGATCTCAACTTATGCACATGTTATGTTTGATGAAATGCGAGCCTAAGAATCCTTGCATTTTTTACCCATCACCTACCTTTTCAATGAGACTTGTAAGACATAAACCAACTCGAGTCTCATTAGACCATGCATATAGTTGAGTAGGGAAGATTAAGTCGACTTGTAGGTGTTGTACAATCTAATCGATCCGGCTCCGGGACCCAAACTTTCCTAGGATTGTAAGATATAAACCAACTCGATCCATCACAACAATAATTGCTTGCTTATAATTTTAGAATATGTTTGTATGATCATTCCCATGAATCCCCTATGACCCCATGACACCCTAGTGCCTTTTATAAATTGTTTACATCTCTTTTTAATCATCTTGCTTGTTTACTTTCATTGCTATTTAGTTTAGTGATCTTCTATTCCAACCCCAAATTGTGACACCCCTAAACACCGCTAGTTACAATTGAAAATCTCACTTCAATACCTGTCCCTTGGGATCCGACCTTTAATTGCCTCTTTACTAATAGTAAAGTTGTTTGTGGAGTTATAAATATTGTTTTGGTCTAGGTGCTCCTAACGACAAGTACCGAAAACTTAACCTCCCAAGTGAGTACGACCACCTTCTCAGATTAAGTTAATCGTCTCGTGCGGGTTCTTCTCAGATTGGCGGCGAGTTGAGCAACTTGAGTTTCAAGTGACTTAATGGATGCTTCCTTTTGTTGGTCACTTAGTTGCAGCTGCTTAGTCAATGATTGAATCATCGACTTTAACTCACCCAATTCACTTACCCCACTAGAAGATGAAGCTCCTTGGTGCGATGGAGGAAAACAAGGAGGCTTTTGGAAGCCTTGTTGAGCCTTGTGAGGAGGGATATAAGGTTGTTGCTGCTGCGGTGGAGGAGTGGGATTGAGAACATTCTGACTTGTCCACCTCAAATTGGGATGGACTGCCCCTTGATTATTGTAATAGGAACCTCCTCCTTGCCTATATTGTTGAAAGGCAAGGACTTGTTCCTTCTCAGTCAGACAGTCAATAGCAGTATGACCGTCATTGCTTCCACACCTCTCACAAGTGACTGTTTCCTGTCTAGTCAACAGATGGACCGTCTGTTGATCTCCAGCAGATTGCAGCTCCAATCTATCAAACCGAGCATTCATGGCTTCCAGCTGAGCCACGACTGCCTTATCAACCAAATGGACCGTTCGAATATTGTCCCGTGGGTTCCCATATTCGGCACAATGGGTCGCCATCTCCTCAATAATGCCCAATCCCTTATCATCATCAATGTTCTTTTGAAATCTCCCGTTGGACGAGGCGTCAAGTATAGCTCTGTGGTCATCGTACAACCCATTGTAAAACTGGTTGAACAAAAACCACTGATCAAAACCATGGTGAGGAAGAGACCTCACCAACTTCTTGAACCGGCACCAAGATTCATAGAAAGTCTCATCATGTGCCTGCTTGAAACTAGTAATCTTACCCCTCAGCTGATTAGTGCGTTGTGGAGGGAAGTATCTTTTGTAGAAGGCAAGTGCGAGAGTCTCCCAGTTGGTGATACCAGCAGCAGTCCGGTCAAGATCAGCCAGCCACTCACAAGTTGAGTCAGTCAGAGAAAGAGGAAAAAGCACTTCCTTTATCTTGTCTTGTGTTACTCCCTTAGTGGCAGGAATAGTAGAGCAATAGTCAGTAAAGACTTCCATATGCTTTCGCGGATCTTCACCCGCCACACCTCGGTTTAGATTTCTTTCCACCAAATTTATGTAAGACGGACGGATATCGAAAGTGTTACCATCCTCAGTTGTGAGATTGAAACCTTTAGGGATCGAGGATGCTTTGGGCTCTGAGTGACTTCCAATGTTAGGCATCTTTACAGGCTTGTCGGCAAAAATGAGATTGTCTTCTTCAAAAGACGGTTCTTCTACAAATAAGAAGTGTTGTAGCTCGGGTTCGAAAGTACTTAAGTCTTTCTGGCTCAGGATTATTAGCTGGAACTAAATCCGACCTGTTTGACCTGGGCATACATAACACTGAAAGAAATAAGTGAGAACTGCCTCAAGGAATAGAAATTCCCTTAGACGGATAAAAATAAACGAAAACAAAAACATATAGGGCTATTGCCTCCCCGGCAACGGCGCCAAAATTTGATATTGTCGTTTCTGTACCAAAAATAAATACCTAAATATACTAACATAAGCAAGTGATAAGTAGGGTCGATCTCCACAGGGAGGCAAGATATCTGTTAAAGGTCCGTCTATTAAGTCACAAAATGGGGGGTTTGATTATTGATTTCTAACTAAATAAGGATTAAGGGAAAGAGAAATAAATTAAGAGCAATAAAAGTGAGAGAATTATACATAAGTTGATCAAATAGAGAAAGCATGTCAGGATTTCGGTTCACCATGGTAGTCTACCGATTCAGCTGCAAATAGCCTAGACAATCTACTGTGACAGGGATACAAGAAAGGTCCTTCGGTCCACTTTCTATCCTAGAATGCCACTAACTTAACTTCCATCGTAGTCAGGGTAGTCTACTGTTCATAGCAGGTCTATTTAATCCAATCTTCCGATCCAAGAGTAAACTTAACTAGATTAAAGATAACTTAAAAGCGTGCACTCAACTAAGTCGGTATTACAGTTAAATTGCCATGGGTACAGATTCTCACAAATAAATCATCTAGTCTATTCGCTACATCGTCACAACCCTACCATGGATTCCCTAATCCCAACATGAGATAAATTAGCTACTCATATTACTAATGGCATCAACAATAATAATAATAATGAATATACTAATGAAAGGCATGGTAAAACAACAATAATTATGCATAAACTAAATTAGGGCAGAATTAATACGAAGAGAGAACAAGGATTAGAGCAAACAAATAAATAGATTAAGATTAAGGAAGAAGAGTGATTACAATCAAGAGAATTTCGGCGTAGAGATCAATCCAATACCCAAGCAAAGATTAAAGGAGAGGATATTAAGTTTACAGTGAAGAGTATGAAGGAAATATTAGAGAGTTCTAAGATGATCCAAAACTTACAAATGACCTAATTAATGAAAGCTTAAATAGGAAAAAAATACTTAACGAAATAAAACTAATCACGGGTCACTTAAAGCCCACGTGAAACAAAAACCTCTCGATCGAGATTTTCTCAAGCTCATCCTCTCGATCGAGTAAATAACACTCTCGATCGAGGACTTCCAATTTCCAGCATTTCGATCGAGTAAAGAAAAGTACTCGATCGACTCTCGTGTCCTCCAAACCACTCGATTGAACCAAAAGACTTCTCGATCGAGTGCTATTCTTCATATCAGCCTCTCAAGTTGACTTTTACTGCTTCGTTGACCACCCTTCACGCACTCCAAGGCATAATTCTCGCTCTAACATTCTCGTCTCCTCATTATGCATGCTAAATAGGACGAAAAGAGAACGGTTTCACCATTTTCAGGTTCATTTCTGCAATTCAGACAAAACAAACCAAGGTAGCCAATTCGGGGCATTTTGCAATACATAACGGCATAAAAATGCATAGAAATACGTGCAAAATAAGACTAAAAAGGCTATATAAAATGCACGCATCAAGCATACCTCAAACTTCTCAAGGATGGGCTCCTCAAGTGAGGCAATATCACAACTCCATTCCTCTTCTTCATTACATGAGTCATTGCAAGACACATATTTCCCATAATGCTCTTCCATAGGCTTATCATCATCGCTATCTCCATACGAATCATAGATAGGGGCTTCACTCCTCTTCATTAACCCTTTCTCCAACACCTCAATGTTCACATCAAATGACACACCCTCATACTTACAAAGACTAAGAGTATTTGGCTTACTCAACCTCATATCTTCTTCATCAAATACCACAGTTTCATACTCACAAGAGCTCAAAGAGATTGGCTCTTCCCACTTCACATCTTCTTCATCAAAGGACATTACCTCAAATTTTCATTCATGGTCAATGCTTAAGGATTGGTGAGGAGTGGTTGCTTGGGTTGCCTTCATTTGGGCAATTCGAATTGCCAACTCTTCACCATAGGTAGCAATGCTTTGAAGAACATTGTCCCTATTTTGGCTCTCCTCTAGCACTTGTTTGAAGAAATTTTGTTGATTTCCCATCATTTAGAGAACCACATGTTGAATGTTAAAGTCATGCTCATCTTCTTGTTGTGGGTAGGTGTAACACCCCCATACTCCAAGTGCCTTACCAGGACCACTCAGGTATAAGGGTATTACCATCTCGGTTGCCCGAGGCAATGAATATCATAAAACAATAAAGAAACGTACTTTTAAAGTAATTATAGTTTAAGTGATTACATGTTCAAATCCAAAACTAATAAAAGAAATTACAAGGTTCTCAGACGGTCTACAGCTAAAACTATCAAAGCTACTAGACATCGTCTGACACAGCGGAAGACTTCTAACTGCCACGTGATGACTCATCCTAGCTATCTCATACGCGTCATATCACACCTGCTCAATAACTGCTCACCACCCCCGAATGGATCACCACAGTTTTTTTAAAACATTTAAACGGGGTCAGTACTAATCACACAATTCAATACATATATCAACAATAAGATGAACAGACAGCTTAACTGTCACACACACACAACCAACCAATTCCAATCATCTCAATCATCGATCGTCCACCGGACCACCGCGATGGGGGACCGCAGCCGTACCCACCAAATCCCCGCTCCACATAGTGAGCGATAACCCTGTCCATTAATGTGCACATCCCCTTCCGTGGCGGGTTCCACGAAGGGCGAAACTAGGGCGTGAAGTCACTCCCGCAAGTGACCCCACTCAGCCGAGAACGCATCTCGAGAACCATCAACAGCAATCACAACCACAAACACAGTACAATCATTATATCAAACAACCAAATACAGCACATCACCAATATCCCATTATGGGACTAATACTGAGTAGGAAATCCTACCTGATATGCACACAAACAGACGGTCTCTACAGCTGAGTCAAAAAGCCTCTTCTATGAACCCTCCTCCTATCATACAACACATAAGGGCTACCAAATCACATACTACACATAAAACCCCCAAATCTCTAAATAAGGGTTTAACCAAAACAAAGGAAAGACAATAAAAAGGGTACGTAGATCTTACCCTCGACGCAAGGAACTCAACGGTATAAACATCGACAAGAACTGACCGTCTGAACTCCGGGAATTGCTAAGAATGCGATTTAAGAAGATGAACTTGTTTGCTTTCTCTCTTAAACAGGAATTTAGGTTTTATAAAAGTGATTTAGAATAATGACGACGAAGCTTAAATACCTTAATCGCATAATTAACAAAACCCAAGAAAACTCCCCGTAAAACCGGCTACTGGATCGAGTACCCAAGGTACTCGATCGAGTACCCCCCTTACTCGATCGAGTGCCCCAGCTACTCGATCGAGTACCCAACAGGTCAGAAACTATTTTATTTCGCAACTTACCCTTACTCGACAGAGTAAGGCCTACTCGATAGAGTACCCAAAAACTCATAAATACGGAGTATTACAGTCTTCCCTCCTTAAAAAGAACTTCGTCCCCGAAGTTCAACCCATACATAAAAACAACCATACTGACTCGACCAAGACACAACAACTTAGCTAAGGACTCAAGAACTCGACCGAACATAGAACATGAACTCTTAACACCCACTCCACCAACTATGTTTACTTCCACAACATGACTCACTATACCGTATCTACCACATATATATCTCTCACGATACCAACTCCATACATAACCAACTACCATCCTCTAATGCTGCTAGCTCCATAATATCATCAACTATCAAATCCAATACCAAGACACGCATAGACATCAAACGGAATGTTACATTCTACCACCCTTAAAAGGAACTTCGTCCTCGAAGTTTACTCACACTCGTAACCTCATCATCCAACTGTCAACACTAGCGAAATATTCTCACACTCCTAAACATCACGCTACTACAAGCATGGTCATGACCTTTAATAAAATCACCCACAACACGAATCGATCTTTTATTCTACATCAAGACTCAACTTCCGAATATATTACCATATGTACTGTTGAGGACACATTTCCTATAATTTCAAGAGCCACAAAGAATGTTATGTCGCAAGAAACTGGTCTTTCTTGGTTACATGAGACGTTTTGTGTAAGACATTGTTTCTTCAAAACCTAGGAGGTTAAAATTCGTCACTTGTTAAAAATGATGAATTCATGTTACTTTTAAGAAAGTAAAGAGCTTATAACTTACAAAGAAATTGTTTGATTCAAGATTGATTACTTCTGGAAAGTAATGAACATATGACTTACATCAGAGTGTTTAAAGTCACAGCTCAATTCAAGGCTTAGAGCCATGAAAATCCGAATCGAAAGACTTGATTAGTGACAAAGGGTTTTGCACTAATAAAGAAAGATTTCAAAGTTTGATTGGTGGCAAAGTGTTTTGCGCTAGTTGAAATGCTTAAGTCTATTTGGATCTTCTTAGGGATTGTATTTCATTATGAGGTTATGAAATACATAGCGAGTGAATCTAAAACCCACTTCTTCAATAGAAGGAATGTATTCAATACATGTCTTGAGTTTAGTAGATTCTTGCAATCCTAAGATAATGTGAAACTTAAGAGAGGGTCTTAAGTAGGACATCAATGAGTTGGAATCAACATTTTGATCATGTGATAAAACGTTTCTCGATAAGTCGAGAAGTTGTGTTTATACATGGAGTTTAGTGGGAGTTACGGAATTTTTAATTAGTCCGATATGTGGATGACATATTGATCATCGAGAATGATTTAAGACTTTTGGAGTTATATAATACATCTTTAATATCTAGATTTATGCAGATAAATCCACATGATATTAACGTCAGTAAGAAGTCTTATGTTGATAAGATTCATGACTAGTTCAATTAAATTGAACATATTTGATTGATTCCATTTGCTTCCGCTGCCGAATCAATTAAAAAGAAATGATGTGCAACACTTCATATACTTTGAATATGATGAATTGTTTTCAAAATCGAATTTAAGTAATCTTTGCCAAGTACGCCATAAAGATTACCCTTAAGTGCATGCAGAAGCATTAAGGAAGTAAAGCAAAGTGTTTATGATGCAATTTTGTGTAAGTGTGTTACACAAGTGACAATTGACAATTGAGGTTGCGCATGGTTTCCGACAAAACCATAATCAAAACACATTAGGATGGTTAAGATACCATTGTGGCTATGATAATTAAGAAGTAGATTTTCTAGAATCGTTCTAGGCAATAAAGAACAATGAGAGATATTAATAACGGAAATTGAGTACACTTGCAATCATGAGATGTGCAAGAGGATGAGTCCCGCACACTGAGAAAACAGTGGGAGCTATTCTTAGGCTAAGAGGGCCTATGTCTTGATTGGATCTCGACACGTACTCAGAGAGTTTTGTGATGCAAATGTATACATTACAAAGGAAAACGAGTATGTAGTAGGGTTGAGTAAGGTACAAGAAATTGATAAAACCTACTAACCAAAGCCTTCTCAAAGGCTAAACATGATGAGTCATGTCATTTCAATTGAATTGAAATTAACAACTACATGCAAGATCAAATTAGATTATAGAATATGAAATAGTAATCAGGCATTGACTATTCATATGTGATAATCGCATTTGTCGTTCGAGTTTTTCTTTAAAAACTCCTTTTATACCTTGTTACATCCAAACGGGTTGTAGAGACAATTGAACCCCGTTAAAGTGAACACGGATTAGCATGGTATTCGCCCATAGTCACTTGTATGAGGTGACGTCTCGAAGTGACTAGAGTGTGATGCGATTGATGGCAAGTTCAAGTGCCATAGAGTCATGTGAGATGACTAGTCGATCACATAGGCAGATTGTTAGGAACTTTTTGTCGGGCCTAATGACCGCTTATAGAGTTCTCGCAAATTTATATAGCCTGGTCGTGGCGAGAGCTGCTATAGTATTCTAATGAGTCGATTCTTTTGACTAAAGACTATTCACCTAAGATGGCTCGATTTTGATTAACTTTGATTTGTGTTACTACGACCTTCGTAAATGGGGTCAAATGGGCATATTTTGGGTTATGATGGCTGTGGCTAGTCGAAGGGAATGAGTGCGATAGGAATTGTCCATCCCCTTGTCAGGGTTAAAACAATATCTCGGGCCACTCGAGGAGTAATGAATCGGAAATGCGTGGCCACGCTCGGAAGGTATCCGTGAGTGGATAAATCCGGTCAATCGGTCATTCTCCGGATCGAGGAAACCACTCTCGATATGATCACTTGCAAGTACGACCTGAAAGACACCTTGCATTGAGTGGGAGATAGTAATAGGACAAGAGAATTGGTGACGCACACTTGTCGAGGACAAGTGGGAGATTGTTGGGAAATGTGTCCTCAACAATAGTGCGATCACATGATTTAAATATCATTACTAAATCTCATTTTAAGAATACAATTGGGAAGTAATATTGTTATCTTCAAACTGGTCAACATATATCGGTAATGATTGGCTGACTAGAGTTTGACATTACTGTCGTGTGACGGTGGTGATCATTTGACCCCTAGGTCATACCTAAAGGGCAATACACTTAATTGATTATTTAATTAATCGTATAACGTTACGAGTTGATTAAATTACTTGAAAATTGACGGGCGATTTTGGAAGTAAAATTTACGTATCAAATTGAAATGTGATTAAATGAGATACGGTCCAAGTAATTGAATTGTATCATTACTCGGATGAAATAATTGTTTAATGTAACAATTGAATTGAATGAATTATTATAAATACAAACTGTTGTGATTTATAAAGTGGTAAAATATTTTGGTACGAGTAATTGTGAAATTACTAAGTCAATTTTTGTATGTGACGTATTTTTGATAATACGTTGATTTTTAATATGTTAAAAATTACATAACAAATATATGTGACATGTGACATGTAACATATAGACAATTGACAAAAATAATATGGACACCATGTTATGTAAAGTGCCGAAAATAAGAGGGGAATGGACTTAATATTGTGTTTATATTTTAAATAAGAAAACATAATGATTATAAAGTAATCTAGCCATGCAAGCCTATGAACATTGTTAAGAGCAACAATTTCATGCATTGGCTCTTTCCTTCCTCCACTCCCACCGGTTTTGGGAAGTAAAAACACTTGAGTTTGTTTTTCTTATTTTGCCTAATATTCACTAAGAGGTAGTGGATGCTTATTCATTCTTTTACTCATCAAAATATAAGATTTCTAGAGAGACAAAAAAAAACTCTCTCTTCTTTTTCTCTCCCATATAGCCGAAATTATTAAGTATGTATAATAATTTTGGGTCATTTTTCTACTAGATTAATATTATACTAGTATTCATAATATTAATTAGATTAAGTGTTAAGCCTTGGGTATAAAGCTTGGGGAGAGATCTTATTCTTAGATCTTGTTCATCCATTGGAATAGCTCAAGAACAAGAAGAGAAAGGTGATCTCTCTTGTGCCCAATATAGCCGAAATATTGAATGTAAGGACATTATTTCTCTTCTTTTATATTATTGTTTGCATGCATAAAATCCGTTTTAATTTTATGACAAATTATTTTAGACATATATGAGTATGTTAAAGTGTATATGAATCTACATTTCCTTCATGTACAACCATCAAAATCTGTTTTATCGCATCCTACTCCTCTTAAGACAAATGTTACGTCCTCGTAACTCACTAATACCAAACCATATCTATATCTCATTACCCTCTGTACCACCACATGTCAAAGATAACCGTCTATAAACCAAACACTCACCATTCTTATATCCAAGGCTCCCATACATAAACATTTCCCATTCCTCAACTCATTCGGCATAGCACCTAACCTATACCATAAACTCGTAGCAAATCACCATACCCACTCTTCATTATTACTGCCAAACAACATACCTCTCTATGTAAGGCACTTATCTCCCAGAAGCATAACTCACGATCCGCACTCGTTACGTACACGCACACTAGATCCTCAAGTTCTTTCTTTCATTACCGCAAAATTCATACACAACTTAACATGACACTAATTTCCCCAACACCCTACACTCACTTTGTCTCAACAAAAGATTATGAACTACCTGCGCTTTGAGATCATTACAACACATGTTCCACGAATCATTTTCCATTACCATGTCTACCGATGTCTCATCTGAAAACAAGATCAAAATTACCGTAACAACCTCTCACAACCGTGCCCCATCAACAGATTATCACTATCCCATGACAACAAAGAAACATATACAACTCTACTTCATATCATACTCTACCTCATTCCCAACTTAACCTGGTAAAGAAAACATGAATAAACAAGACAACTGTCTATCAAAGACAAAACCGAAACTCGCAGAGAGCAACATCAAACAAAACAACAATTTATGTATAACCGGTATGTACTTTCGAAACTCGAATCATAATCATCCCGCCTACTCCACCACAACCGGTGGCATCACAACACCGCCACCAACAACCACACCGTAGTGCGAAAATATCCGCATCACAAAGACTATGTACCGTGCCCGATCACCACCCGAGGCACCACAACCACACCGATAGACATCACAACGCATACAATTCCCATAAATACGACTCAAAGATAACTTCTCAGACAAGAAAACTTACTCAAATCCACTTTATTAAATCACCACGCAACATATTATATGGATAAACAGATAAGCATCTCATGAACATCATCTCTACCATTTCCCGGAATACACATGTGTTATCAATACACATAAAATTATAACTAGCCATGTCAAATCAATCAAGTTATTACCTTTTTGGATATCATTCAATTAAATTACCGTGTCCAACATATATATTACAGAACATTCATAAAACAACTTTATAATTATCACACCATACCACTTCTTGTGAGGTCAGAACCTCACACAAACATTTACACATATCATAGACCCGTAATCACAACCAACTAGTCAATCCTGACCACGTAAGTTACCACTCGAAAAAGGTTACCTGCCGCCCGAGTTTAACTCATATGCCCCTCATAACATATTCCCCCATTCGCACAACCATCACCTCCTGCCAAATATAACCATACCTTCACTATTCAACTAATAGCGTCCGCCTCATCTAACCATATCTTATACCCTCTCACAATCATACACAACAATCAGGTCCCTACCAAATCAACCTCTTTAGAATTGCTACCTTTCTAATATACCATCACCCTTAACCATTAGTGATAACACCACAATGCCACCGCTGCTCGTATATCAAATCTCTTACACTCATATCAAAATAACATGGTTTTTCTCCTATTTTTGGTTAACATTGCAAATAACGAACATCAAACCCATCCACAAAATTACCTCCACATTATTCCCAAAGCTATCTTATTTGTATTGTCATCCAACTCTCCACCAAATATCTCGTATCGTGCCAATACTCCACCAACTTCTTACTCCCTTAATTCCTCGAAACTCATTACCAATCATGTTGTCCTGAAACTCCTATATAACCTTTAGCTAACATCCTCGTGATACCATCACACATTTCGATGATTCCTTATCTTTATATCACATAGCTCCGGTGAACATTTTCCTCAGCTTACTTTTATCCTTCTTTTCTCTTTACACTCAATAATACCAATTAATAGTTCAACTCCTTATTCCTTCTAGCTAACTCTTTAGAAATCCAGTTACCCCTTCGTTGCTCCAAAACTCAATTCCATTATTTTCTACCGACATCATCTCACTCTTTCTTACCATGGATCTTCTCTTATTATGCTATCACTCATACTTGCCACTAATCTATCCATAGAACCAACGTTTAATGTTCAAACAATTGCATCTCCCTTTTTACATCTCTAGAAATCAGAATTCATTTAATACCGTTAATTACCCAAGGAAATCACACAGTAGTTTCATCTTTTAATAAACCAAACCTCCCAAACTCACTCACTGTCTACAAATACACCTCGCGACATGTCTCCACAAAGTTCACTATATATTACTCTTCTCAACCCCTTTAAACGAACTTTCACTACATAAATCCATAACCCACACGACTCCTAACCATTTTCCTCCATAACTCTTTACACATCTCAAGCTGCCACTATCCACATTCTTACTTTCAATATTTTCATTCTCACGTTCATTATACTCACATCATCCCTTGCCTATATTCACTTATTTTTACATTACTCAACACACAATCATATCACTCATCCCGTCTCGCAAAACGTGCGCCATGCCTCAATAAACTATACCAATCTTCCTTTTCTTTTTCCACCATCTATCATAATCACATATAACTCATGTCCTCCCCACCGAACTCATACTCATCATAGTGCCACTCTTTACATCATAAGATTGGGTAACTTACGCTTCAGGACCAACACATACGTAAAACAATGCATAAAGAAGTAATACAACACCTTTGAATTAAACATAATATGCAACGAATGTCAAAAGATAAACATATGACCCGAAACACGCATATGACCTGCACAGACCCCACTCGATCGAGTACCAGAACCTACTCGATCGAGTTGAGGCTACTCGATCGAGTGCCCAACATGCTCGATCGAGTGCCCCGACTCCAGAACCCAAACAGACCTTCTGATCTCTGACTTACTCGACCGAGTAGCCCGGCTACTCGATCGAGTGACCCCATACTCGATCGAGTGCCCGAGGTACTCGATCGAGTGCCCAAAAACACGATTCTGGTCAAAATAACGACAAATACCCACTCGATCGAATCAAACCCACTCGATCGCGTCATGCAGATTTGTGAATACTACCCGAATGTTATCTCACATACCCTAACGTACTATGCATTCATTATTATTTCAACATTATGATTACAACTACGCATTCAAATCTGCGCGACTCCTCATACAATTAACAAAATAATCTACTTCGTGTTATCAAGTGCCACGTTATAAACAACCGTCATGCTTTTCATCCAATTCGTTATATAAAACACATATCATTGAACCTCTATTCTTCATGTTACTACTTACCAAAAGCCAAACATTACCATCTATCATGCTCATATAACATTCAACTTTCAATCATGTATTACCCGCATGTTTTAAATTTTCATAACTTTTCATAACACAAACCACACCCATACACTACAAATCCTATTTCCATGTTGCTAATACAACAACATTACAAATCCACTTCATCACACATCATCATATACGAACTACTTTCTTTTTCTACCATATCATTCATCATTCTCATATACTTTTCCAACGATTCCAACCAACATGTAAACCAACTATCATGCAACATGCTTTCAACAAACCATATACAGCACAATTAACATACACGTCGCACATATACACACGGACTCCACGTTCCCATACCATGTGACTGGCTTAAGTATCATGGGGCTAAGATTTTGAAGTGAGGGCGCCTACTCACCCAAAACCTAACATCAGCCGGGGCTCCCATTACACATACACTTGGTTCATTTTATTAGACTCCCTATGTTCATTATGTTCATTTGTTACAGGTTCCAAAATCGTCGCTCTGATACCATTTGTAACACCCCCGTACTCCAAGTGCCTTACCAGGACCACTCAGGTATAACGGTATTACCATCTCGGTTGCCCGAGGCAATGAATATCATAAAACAATAAAGAAACGTACTTTTAAAGTAATTATAGTTTAAGTGATTACATGTTCAAAACCAAAACTAATAAAAGAAATTACAAGGTTCTCAGACGGTCTACGCTAAAACTATCAAAGCTACTAGACATCGTCGACACAAATGAAGACTTCTAACTGCCACGTGATGACTCATCCCGGCTATCTCATACGCGTCATATCACACTCCGCTCAATAACGCTCACCACCCCGAATGGATCACCACAGTTTTTTAAAACATTTAAACGGGGTCAATACTAATCACACAATTCAATACATATATCAACAATAAGATGAACAGATGAAGCTTAATCACACACACACACAACCAACCAATTCCAATCATCTCAATCACCGATCGTCCACCGGACTACCACACGCCAAAGCTGGGGGACCGCACCGTACCCACCAAATCCCCGCTCCACATAGTGAGCGATAACCCCGTCCATTAATGTGCACATCCCCTTCCGTGGCGGGTTCCACGAAGGGCGAAACTAGGCGTGAAGTCACTCCCGCAAGTGACCCCACTCAGCCGAGAACGCATCTCGAGAACCATCAACAGCAATCACAACCACAAACACAAGACAATCATTATATCAAACAACCAAATACAAAGACATCACCAATATCCCATTATGGGACTAATACGAGTAGGAAATCCTACCCGATATGCACACAAACAGACGGTCTCTACAAACAGTCAAAAAGCCTCTTCTATGAACCCTCCTCCTATCATACAACACATAAGGGCTACCAAATCACATACTACACATAAAACCCCCAAATCTCTAAATTAGGGTTTAACCAAAACAAAGGAAAGACAATAAAAAGGGTACGTAGATCTTACCCTCGACGCAAGGAACTCAACGGTATAAACATCGACAAGAACCGACCGTCTCGAACTCCGGAATTGCTAAGAATGCGATTAAGAAGATGAACTTGTTTGCTTTCTCTCTTAAACAGGAATTTAGGTTTTGTAAAAGTGATTTAGAATAATGACGACGAAGCTTAAATACCTTAATCGCATAATTAACAAAACCCGAGAAAACTCCCCGTAAAACCGGCTACTCGATCGAGTACCCAAGGTACTCGATCGAGTACGCCCCTTTCTCGATCGAGTGCCCCAGCTACTCGATCGAGTACCCAACAGGTCAGAAACTATTTTATTTCGCAACTTACCCTTACTCGACAGAGTAAGGCCTACTCGATAGAGTACCCAAAAACTCATAAATACGGAGTATTACAGTAGGTGTGAAAGTGGTGATATTGTGGCATTTGGAATTGGTTGTAAAGTGAGTTTTGGGTGGGTGGTTTTTGTGGATACTGGATGTGGGGATTTTGGTGAGAAAAGTTGGGGTAGTAGTTAGGACTTTCATTGTATGAGTTTTAAGGTAGGTTTGTGTTGACTTGCTCCTCAAACTCCCCATACCCATAGTCATACTCAAAAGCTCCACCACATACTCCATATGTCAAGTCTTGAGCCATCATAGCTAAGACAAGGAAACAACTACAACCAAAGAAACTACACAAAAATGGTAAGAACGACCTTGAGGAATAAGTTCCTCAAGGTTAAAGCAAAATTAAAATAGACAAACAAACAAGAACTTAATCACAAAACACCATCCCCGGCAACGGCGCCATTTTGATGGTGAGCGAGTCGTTGTTCGCTCAATCAAATATATTTATAATCTCAACAAACAACTAGATAGTGGTTAAGTCGAGGTCGATCCATGGGATGGTGTGCTTTGGCTTCTAAGTCTATCTATCTCAATTTATGGTAGTGCCATAATTGGTTTGGGTTGGAGTTGGTGAGTCTAAACTAAAGGAGGCAATAAAGTAAAACAAGCAACAAATTAAAAGATGTAAACAATTGATTAAAGGTACTAGGGTGTCATGGGATCATAGGGGAATCTTGGAAAGATAGCATAAATGAATCATATACATGCAAGCAATTATTATTGTTGTAATCAATTTAGTGTACCTCTTACAATTCTTAGGGGAAACTTAGGTCCCGGAGCCGAGTCGGTCAAGACTGTACAACACCTACAAGTCGACTTGGTTTTCCCTATTCATGGTGAGATAACATAAATAAGTCCTAGGAAGGTTTGGGTCCCTGAGCCAAGTCGTTCAAGACTGTACAACACCAACAAGTCTACTTAGTCCCTTCCTATCCAACTATATGCATGGTTTAACAAGCCTTGAGTTAGTTTATATCTTACAAGTCTTGTTGAATGGATAAGAGAATCAAGTTAGGTTGTCAATCAAGCAACTCATCAAACATGACATGTGCATAAATTGAGAAAACAATAGGCAAGCATTCATATGAACTCATTAAGCATAAATCTTTCCCATGATTAACTCCCCTAATCCCCCATTAACCCTAGCTAGGAGACTACTCACTCATGATCATGGAAAACATGCTAACGAGGGTGTCAATCATATTAACAAGTCTAAACATGATGAAGGAGTAAAACAATAAACAAGGATTAAGTAAAGAGTAGAGAAATTGTACCAACTTAGGATGATCAAATAGAAAGCAAAGAATAATAGAAGAAAACTTGATTGATTGATGAAGAGTTGTCAATTCTCCAATAATAACCCAATAGTCTTCAATTGCCCAGTAAGAAATCTTGAACAATAATTAAGGAAAGATTAAAGTGCAATTTTGTGGAATGATTGAGATTAATCAATTTATATAACTAAAGGAGGCTTTTTTTTCTAATTATACTATTAGCATTAGTATTAGGAGATTATTAATTATTTAAAATTTTTCTATTATAATTAGGAATATAATTTTCCTACTAGAAATGAGAATTAATTAATTATTTTACAATTTTCCTATTAGAAATAGAAAATAAATTAACAATTTATTAAGGCTTTTTTTTCCTAATTATACTATTAGAATTAGGAGATAATAATTATTTAAAAAATTCCTATTATAATTAGGAATATGATTTTCCTATTAGAAATGAGAATTAATTAATTATTTTACAATTTTATTATTAGAAACGGGAAATAAATTAATTATCTACAATTTATTAATATTAAAAAATTATTCTTTAGTATTTGTTCACTTTTTATTAAATTAGAAGGAAAAAAACATTTGATATATTTATAATATCCAATTTTATAACAACTTTCGATTAAAAAAATGAGGTATTATGAGGCTAAAAGGCCGTAGGTCGAACTGGGTTATGACAAATGTGCATGCATAATACGTACTACATGGAATTTACTCATGTAAAGAGTAAAATGAACACTGAAATATGCCCTTACGTCTTTTGTTATTGCTAATGTCATATATAATTATACATAATACGAAATTTATTTTTCAAATGTCATATGTATTTCTCCTACTAATTTTAAAGTTATTTCTCTCACAATAAACTTCCACTTCTATTTATAATTTATTACATATTATTTATATTCATTTGTCATTATATAAAAGTATATTAATCAAAATTTAAATAAGATATTCACAAATTATTGATAAGTACAAAGTTTGATATCTATTTTTCAAGGAGTATTAAAAGATAAAGAAAGTTGCTGCTAATTTGCGAATCGAAATATCATATTATGACAAATGAGTAAATGTTTTGAAAAACTTTATTGTACGATTGTTTTACAATTTAAAGTAAAAATGGTACCACGAGTAATAAAATAGATTTGAATGAGGCTTGAAGGTAAATTAGTAGATACACTTATTATAAAAATATGTATAAGGTTAAGATTCAATTCAAGCAACTATCAACATTAAAAAAAATTAATGAAAAACACATAAAAGGGTAATAGTAGTCTTTCCCTAACATAGTGAAGACCGTCTCTCTCAAGCTTTTCTTCTGACAAATTTACATGCATAAAAAACGGTACTATTCAATTATATGGAGCAAACAAATTATTGTTGATGCTATATATATTTTTTTTGTGTAAATTGAGCACATCATCACTATAATTTAGGGAGAGATACGAATTGCGGAAGGGTGACACATATTCGTCATGCATTATACGATGCTTTAACCACCTTTAGGCAAAAATATAAAAATAAATGAAAAAATTTAAACCTAAAAGGGAGTCACGTACTTGCCAACTCTTCTATAGTTCTCTGCCGCATTAATATTCTCATGAAGTTTATAACATTTATTTCATATTAATAAAAAAAATGATTACACTGCTTCGTACAATTTTTTATTTATAACTTTTAGCTAACTTATTTGAACTTGCTTAAATTTATATATTTTAAGTGAAGAATATTAATTATAAATATGATAAAGATAAAGTTTGATCTTTAATTTCCTCAAAGATAAAAAAAAACTCAATTTTTATTTTCTTACAATATACTAATTAAAGGTCATAATGTAAAACAGGAAATTACACCACAATCTACTATTTCAATATGCCGATGATCAACACTCAAAATAGCACATTTGTTATTTAAATAGTGTAAAAACTCTCAAAATGCTAAAAAAAAAATGTTCAATTTGTCATTATCAAACAAAACCTAAGATTCTGCATTTTTTTTGTCGTGTTCAACTTAATCTTCACGGGATGTAAAAATGATGAAGTTCAGAAAGTAGCGGTTAGTTTTCTGTTAGTTAGATGGATTTTTCAAGAGAGAGATGAAAGCTTTGCATTTTAGACCGTTTTATGTGTGAACCGGAGGGATTAAGTAGTGGGCTAAAGGTTGTTTCGAGTGGGAATGAGGTTGATTGCGATGAGTTGGTGACTAAAGTTTTTCCTTACTAGATCTAGAAAGAGGATAATAATTATGAGATAATAAAATTTGAAGAAAAAAGGACAATAAAAATGAGATGGAGGTAGTAAGATTTATTTATGCAAAATGAAATAAATAGAAAAGTTCGTGTATATATATAATATTCAAACTTATTCAGTTTACAAACATAGTACCTAAACACTTTGTTTGAGTATCTGGAATGGAGGTAGGGGAGGGAACGGGAAAAAGACTAGGAAGGGAAAAGGGAGAGAGATAAGAGGGAAGATTGCTTCTTAAACTTTTCTTTGTTGAAGGAGAAATAAATTGTCTTCGATAAGGAAGATGAGGATCCATATCATTTGGAGTAAAGATTGATGTTTCATGAAGGTGAATGTGATTTATGACTTCTTAGATGTAAAACGTGGCATAAAGGTAGTGATAGTTGTAGTGGAATGGAGGTTGTTTCAAATAGTAAGAACTAATCACAGTGGCTGATGTTTTATTTCGCGGTTAAATTAGTGGGGTGGAGGGAGGGTGCATTTGAGGAGGGCGATGAGTTTAACGAGGATAGTGATAATAAATAAGGTTATTTATCAGTAAAATATCGCTTGCATTAAAACATATAGGTAAGATGAATAATAACAAGAAACCTCAAAAGATCATACTGATGAACTTAATCTTGACCCCATCAATCCAAATTAAAGTAAAATCTTAATTCTAACAATATTGTCGAGAGCAAGGGTTAGTTTCCATTGGATTGTGGATTTTTCTAGAAGTAGGGGTTTAGTTTTTCACTTGGTTGGATAAATTTGAGAGAATTTTTGAAGACAAGGATCGATCTTTCAAGGGATAAAATTGTTTAAGATCATGTGTGTGAATAAGGAAGAAAAATAGGGGTCTGCGTGAAAGATTTTCTTTCAAATGAGAAGATGGGGGGGGGGGGGCAAGACTATTGTTATAGGGGGTGTCATAAGCAGCCCCAGCCATGTAGTATTGCGTTGGAATTTGGTTCACATTCAAAGGTACGTCTATAGTTTGACCGGGAGATATAACATTTAACTACCTGTAAATATTTTTACGTAACTACCATTTGACCCAACAATGATTAAATTATGATTGTTATTCTAAAGAAGGAGATTTGTTGCATCATTGAGTTGGTTATGCAAAGTAGATATTATTGTTTTCCTTGACCAATTGAAAAACAAACAGGTATTAATGAACAAAATCTAAAAACTCTCAGTCTCAAGTATCATATATATAAACTTCATATTGATTTTATTTTCCTAAAAAACAACATTGTCGAGAGCAAGGGTTAGTTTCCATTGGATGGTGGTTTTTTTCTAGAAGTAGGGGTTTAGTTTTTCACTTGGTTGGATAAATTTGAGATAAGTTTCGGAGACAAGGATCGATCTTTCAAGGGATGAGATTGTTTTAGATCATGTGTGTGAATAGGGAAGAAAAATAGAGGTATGCGTGAAAGATTTTGTTTCAAATGAGAAGTTGGGTGGGGGGTTCAAAAGCAGCCCTGGCCATGTAGTATTGCGTCGGAATTTGGATCACATTCAAACGTACTTCTATAGTTTGACCGGGAGATATAACATTCTAACTACCTCTAGTGAGGGGTCAAAAGCAGCCATAGCCATGTAGTATTGCGTCGGAATTTGGATCACATTCAAACGTACTTCTATAGTTTGACCGGGAGATATAACATTCTAACTACCTTTAAATATTTTTACATATTACAATTTGATCCAGCAATGGTTAAATTATGGTTGTTATTCGAAAGAAGAAGATTTGTTGCATCATTGAGTTGATTATACAGAGTAGATATTATTGTTGTCCTTGACCAATTGAAAAACAAACAAGTATTAATGAACAAATTCTAAAATCTATCAGTCCAAGTATCATATATATAAATTTCATATTGGTTTTATTTTCCCAAAAAAAAAGTATTTTATTAATCAAACACTCTTTTATTCTTATGTCAATATTATGTTAACAGGAATTATTTGCTGGTCATGCGGCATACATAAAATCTTAGATATGAGCGATGTATTATATGTCTATATTCCATTTTATTGTGAAATTTATCACACATTATTTTAATATCCGTGCAACGCACGGGCAAGAAAACTAGTATATTCTAATCTACTCCTAATCTAATCTAAGAAAGCTTAATCTAAACTAAGGAAGCTTAATCTCCTCCAAATACAAGAGGGGTATATATAGTAGTACAAGGGTTAGGTTAAATAAGGGATTAAATGACGATTAAGCCCCTTGAAAGAAGAATAGAGCCTTACAAGTCCCAGGAGGATCCCCACGACTCCATGATTGAGAAAATCTCCCTGTATGAGAATCCGGGCGTCCCGACGGGTAGCTTGTCTATTTGAGCCCGGATTGTAAAACGGACATCATTTCCACATTCGGACTCCTATTGGAGTGATTCAAAAGCCTAGACCACTTGATTTTTCGACGCAGTTTCATCTAGTATATTTTCAGAGCCAAAAAAGCAACTCTTGGTTTGGTTCCAAGCAATTTTCTCTTGGAATGGCTCTCTTCTAATTCGTGGGGATCCTTCATGGGTCGTGGGGATCCTTAGTTATTGCCCAATTACTTGTTTTATTGACTTAGGCCTTTAGTATTGGTCTTCTCTTTGATGCTTGATCATTGGATATTATCAATTCAGCTTCGTTTCACTCTGTTTAGGCAAGGTTAGTTATCCTCTCCTACAAAGGACACAAAACCTTTATAGAACATGCATAATAGGAAGCTAAAAACAAGAAACGACCCTAATATATACTAAATAGCATAGGAACTAGGCTAGTTAAGGGACTAAATGTGCGTCACTACGAGTCACATCAATCTCGACCTTAGATCGATCTTGTAAAACACCTCGGCTCCACTTAACTGATCGAATAAGTCATCAAATAGCGGCAACGAATACATGTTCTTCACCATGACATAGTTCAACTCCCTGTAGTCGATGCATAACCTCATACTACCATCCTTCTTCACAAATAACATCGGTGCTCACCACGACGATACACTAGGTCGAATATATCCCTTCTCTAACAGATCATCCAGTTGTTTCTTCAACTCTTCCAATTCTTTCGGTGCCATCCGATATGGAGCCTTGGATATAGGTCCCGTTCCCGGCTTCAACTCCACACTAAAATCGATGTCTCTATTTAGCGGTAACCCTAGAATCTCATCTGGAAAAACATCCACGAACTCATCCACAACCGGTATCTCTGTTGCTATAGGTTCCTCCAATCGACTATCCCAAATGTGACAAAGAATCATGGGACACCGCTTCCTCAGGTAAGATTTCAAGGTTATAGCTGCAATAGCCTTGAACTTTGGCTTGACCACAAACCCCCGGTAAGATACTCGAGTTCCCTTAGAACCCCTCAAAGTCACCTTTTTCTGATGGCAATCTATACTAGCTTTGTACTTACCCAACCAGTCCATATCCAACTCCAATAATTACCAATCACTGACTACACACTAAAGTGTTTAGCCCTACCAGGATACCTATAGCAACAGGTAACCCACACCGCCAGTGCGGACCGCAGCCGTACCACCTAAGCCCCGCTCATCGCAACGAGCGATCCCAGCTCCTTAACGTGCTCGTCCCCCTTATGACGGGAGCCACAAGGGGCGAACATGGGTATGGAACCATCTCGTGATATAGTTCCACAACAATCAACCAACCAACAATACAATCCCATCAACCTTCAATCATCCCAATCAAAGAAAACATACCAAGAATCAATCACAAGCAATCAATCAATTATACATCCAATTGAGTAGGGAAACCCTACTTTATTTACAATCCAAATCAATCACAATAACAAATCAGAAAGGCTCCTCTACGAACTCGCCACCTATAATCACATCATACAATTAAAATCTACCCTAAACCCCCCAAAAAATCTTATTAGGGTTTAACAATAACTACATGACAATAATAATAAAATTACGATGCTTACCGACGAAATCGACAGGAACGAAAGATGTAAAATCTGTAATACCTCGCATTTATAAAGACTTAGACTTGACTGAGTAGACGATCCACTCGATTGAGTGGAGGATTGAGTACACTTTGGCAGTAGGCTGGAAGCCTGGAAAAGTGATAACTCGACCGAGTGACCATCCACTCAACCGAGTGAAGCCCCCATTCGATCGAGTGGACAACCCACTAGACCGAGTGTCGGTCGAGTTTAGCTTATACGAGAAGTTTGTTTGGTGAGATGTCGCTTTCGTGGCGTATCTTTTTAGATTTCCACCTAAAACCCTTCCCAAACCTTATCCTCACCACTCTCTAAACTTTCCCAAAAATATCTCTAAAATATCCACTAACCAATCCTCTCAAAAACCCTAGCATCCGAGTGAAGAATTCTTGCCTCCTTGTTCATCCATCTTGTTTATAAGTTAATTTATACTCCATTTTCCTTTAATGTTGTCTTAGTAACCTTAATTATCCTAGTATAATACCTCATAATTAATTAGGTTATGAGAATTAAGAGGAATAATTAAAGAGTTTAATTAGTAGATTTATTATAATTGTTTATAGTAATGAATGTAGTAATTAATGTGTGTAGGGAGCTTCATTGAGAAGCACTTCTAGTAGGTAGCTTCTGGATTTGTGAAGATAAGCTTGAGGTAAGGTTTTTCCTACTTAGCTATAATGATATGGGTGTTTAATTGTGCATTTATTGTCATTAATTACATTTGTCTCATGATAGTTGCATTATAACATGTTTTGATAATTAGGGTTTTATCACATAAGATGAATTTATGGTAATTATGTGAAGGTAAGTATGGTGAATTGTCACAAGGATGATTACATTGCATTATAACATGTTAAAGAGCAATTAAATGAAAATAAAAGAAATAATGAAGAATTGAGCATGATTATACTTGTTGTATTAATATGGTTGCATAGTTGTGTTGGTTAGACTTGTTTGGCTTGTTCATGGTTTGGTTAACAATGGAGGACATTGGAGGATTCTTGGTTACGATTTTGGAGACGGAAGGCAATTAGGAAAATCGTCTTCCGCTCAAGTCACCCTTGGAGCTTCCCACTCCAAGAGGGATGTGCACATTTAGTACTTGGATTATGGAGGGACTCGTGTGGTTGAGGCACGACGTCTGGCAGGGGACTCGAGTCGCACTCGGGCCCGGTACCACGGACGTGTTCCGAGTACCTTGTGTTGATAGTGATGTCGTAGGCGTGTCCCTATCACTGATTTGTGGAGGTGTATGTTGGAGGATGACTTTCATGTATTTTTATATCTTGTTGGAATGTTGGTTATTTCCTTTTCATTGTCACACAAGTAAGTAGGTTTAGTTATTGCATTCATTGAACATTTATATCGTTAAGCTAACACTTGGGTTTTGAAATATCTGTGGTGAACCATATGGTGAGTTCCGCCTATATGAGGAGCAATGTTGACAGGTTGGCATGCTAGATACGAGGACTTGGGGAGCGGTCTTCATTAGTTGTCACCATTATTGTTTATCTTAGTTTTTGACATTTAAACTCCATTCTCTTCGATTTGGTTGTATTACTTGGGATGATCTTTATATCCCTTAAACTTTTTACCATTTAACTAGTTACAACTTAACTATTTGAGTTTAACGCTAAACACTTCTTTACTTGATTGTTCGCACTATAAGCTTGGAAAACCAAGTCTTGTGATGCCTCCATATATAGGGAATGCCTTGAGGAGGGGTCCCGATATATGGGGGTATTACAAAGTGGTATCAGAGCAACGATTTTGTAGCCTAAACCAATGAACCAATGAAATAGGGTGAGTCAATCTAAAATAAACCGAGTTTGAGTCATAGAGAACTTGTGACAAGCTTGGGAGACGTCCCAAGGCCGTGCCCTTGTCCTCTTAACTTAAGTCGGTCACTACGCATGGGTAATGGGGAGTATTTGTTGTATGTGATTGTTACATATTCCTTGTTTAGTGTTGTGGATTTATTACATGCTTAGTGATATCTTATATGATAACATGGTTGATGGTAGTAGAAACTTGAGAAGGATGTGTTGGATGTATAGATGTAAGCATACATGCTAATATCGTCATATGTGAGTTTTATGTTGTATCTATGCCTCTACTTTTCTCTGTACTTGCATTTAGGAACATGTAAATAGGATTATATGTGGACTTGTTTGAGTGGGGATGGATAAATAGCTCATATGAGGTGTACTCGGTCAAGTGGAAAAAGGGACTCGGCTGACTAGAAGGCACTCGACCGAGTGCCCCTGCCACTCGACCGAGTGGATACCTTTCCAGACTCGATGAACCTCCACTAAGTTGTGACACTCGATCGAGTGGGGGACTCACTAGACCGAGTGATAGGACCAATCGACCGAGTGGACCTTGGAGGGATTTCTGGAAACATTCTGTAAGTTGAGGCACTCGACCGAGTGGGCTCACCACTCGACCGAGTGACATCCCACACTCGATCGAGTGGACCTATATAGTAGTCAATACCCTTTGCCTCCTATTTTGGAGCATGTATTGACGTTTGTTACACTTATTGAAGAGACATAATACCGAGAACCCGCGCAAGGACTCCTTCACCTTCATCTCGCGTGTCCGAGGAAGAAATAAAGCGGCTCATTGCTCAAAATTAGGCCCTCACCGAGGCCGATAGAAATGTCACTAGGGAGAGATATGCGGCGATGGATGCCTCCACCGTGAGCACCGCCATCTCGCGCAACCGCCCTACCAAATACCTTAGGGTGGGGGAGGCTTGTCTCTTTAGCTACTGGATAAGGGAAATGGAAAACGTGTTTGAAGTGGTAAGATGCCCCGAAGAGCTTAAAGTGGAACAAGCCGCCTTCTATGTAATACCCGGTATTTTAATATGATATTATATTAGGCCGAGTTACCAACTGGGTCGTGTAGTGTATTTGTGACTCGGGTAATTATGTGACTCAGGTTTTAATTAATCTAACTAGGCTAGGCCCGTATCGTCTTAATAGCACCTATCCTATATGTATAACTCATCTAACCAAACCCTAATCTCCCTATCACCATATTCACTTTAACCATGAGAAAAGAGAGAAAAGAGAGAAGAGGGAGCCGTGTGTGAAGGGAGCCGCGTGAGGCATTGTGAGGCGATTTCTCAGCCTATTCTCATCCTATTTCGTAAGTAGACTATCCTATTACCTCTTTATTCAATTATTAGCATAATTATAGTAGTAGTGGAATAATTTTTGTAACCCTAGAAATTGGTTTGGGGGTTTTGATTATAAATTGTATGAGATAAATGAATAGAATAGTTACAGCAATTTACAGATTCATTGGTCTGTGTTGTTTGAGTGTTTTACCTGTCTTAAAGTCGTGGGATGCAAAAAGTTAAAGAAGAGACTCATGTTTATTCCAAGCCTAGTTTATGCCTGTGAAAATTGGTAGCATTTCCCCGTGTAGTTTTTCCTGAATAAATTATTTGTGAACGTCTATATAAAAAGTCCGCGAATCAGTAGAGGCTGAAAGATTACTTCTAAAACATAATTTAGATATTAAATTGGTGCTGGGTCTTTTTCATATATTTAATTTAAAGAGTTTAGATGAGTTAGGCGTTGGTTTTACTTAAAAATCATTTGTCAAACTCGTTTTATGAATCAATACTTTTTATGCGACGGTTTCTGTCAGTTTTTGGAAATCAGTCTGAAAACCCTTGATAAGTTTGGAATTTGATAAAAAAATGTTAGATATAATTTGTGGCTAAGACGCATGGGGTTCCAATTCAATTGGCCTTGCATCAATTCGAATTTTCTGGAATTAGTTATTCATTTTATACCGAGTCTGCTATGTGTAGGAAAATCAGGGAAAGTCGTGTTTGTTCCTTAAGTTGATATTCCTATTAAATTACGATGAGTCTAGGTTATGTGAATGATTAATTGACTGAGTAGGTGGTAATTATACATAATTATGTTATGTAGGTGATGGATATGTGAAGGATCATAATTGATTGCTTGTGCGTGTTTGGATTGCGAAAAGGTAGGGAAATACACTTGACTTATTATCGTTGTTGTTGAATGGTGTTGATTTGTTGTGTTTCGTATGACCAAGTTGTGAACGTTGACTTATTTCGTGGTTGTTGCTTTATGCTATGACTCATATACTGGATTGTGATTGATCGAGTTGATCGTATTGAGTATGCTATCACAACATTTTGTAGCTGGTATGATTTTATAATTGATCAGTTCAATGGTATACATATTGCATTGCATTGTTTACTGTTAAGCATTTCATGTGCATTGGAGTTGGAGGATAGTGTGGTGGTGACGAGGTTGTGATACGTTGTGATGTTGTGATAAGGCCCAGGCGGGTTCTACAGACACCTCGGATAACCTCACCGTGAGTGGTATATCGACGACGATCGATTGATAGTCTGCCGGGGATCGGTATGGTGGGCGTTCAGTTATGAGATATGAGTTGAGATGGAGGTGGAGGTGACGGAGGAGCATGCATATCATATTTTGTTGTTTCATTGTATTCCCTACTCAACCTCGTGGTTGACCACCGTGTATTCGTGAACACCGTGACGATCCAAATATTGGGGAGCGGACTTGACTTGAGTTTATGAGATAGGATGGGAGCTTGATGGGCGTCAGACACTGGATCAGAAGACTTAGTAGCTAGATCATCATTTAGAAGACTTTCACTTTTATTTATGTTAGTTCTTTGTAATTTGATGTAAATGAGGTTTTGTAAAAAAAAGTTAAGTTAAAGAAATTATGTAATTTGCCTTGGAGTTTAATTTGTTATTCACTACCTCGGGAAACCGAGATGGTAACAGTCTTGTTTATTAGGGAATGTCTTTCTAGAGGCTCCTTTATAAATCGGGGTGTTACATTCTACTTGGGAGGTGTTGCAGGAGGATGGTGTTATAAAGAAAGGGACGTAATGAGAGACTTCTATGAGGAGAGAGGTGAGGCCGCCAACCCTTGGACCGACTTCAAGGTAGAAATGAGAAATGAATTCATCCCCGAGCATGTGAGATGCAAACTCCGGGCGGAGTTCGACAATTTTGATATGGTCGATGCTATGACGGATCAAGATTACTACAACTGTTTCAACGAGCTAGCTACTTATGTGGAAGACCTCCACCTTAGCCAATCACACTTGGCTCTAAAATTTTAGGGAGGATTGACCGTCAAGATCCTAGAGACGCTCCCACCCGAAGAAGTGTCAAGTATGAAAGAGGTCTATGCTAGGGCCAGAAACACGGAGAGGCTACTCGGCATGATCAAGGATTCTAAGGAGAGGTACGGGGAGAAAAGAAAGACCGAAAGTGAAGGTGGAGGATATCAACCCAAGAAGTCTAACTTCAATCAAGCTAGGTCCTACTCAGAAGGAGCACCAATAAGTGGCTATGGAAGATCGGGTGGATATGGTGGTAGAGCCGTGTTAGGTTCATATACCTATTATTAGACTCTTCTAATGGCGAACTAATTAACATTTTAATCATTAGTTCTTTAGATCTAGTGCATGCATGCATAACTAAATAAGTAATAAAATGAGAAAACAATAATTCTTACATTGTTGTATAAAACGAAATGGGCACAAGTAAGGTCTCCTACCTTCACTTGTTCTTGAGCTAGAGTGTCAATGGAAGATCCTCCAACCTTGGTCTCAAAGTAGAAACCCTCCTCAAGAGATGCACCCAAGACTAGCCTTTATCACTACTAAATAATATTAGCTAGATATTTATTTAGTAGTCTACCTTAAAAATGACTACTAATACTCATATATTACATTAATAATATTAGTACTGTTCTTTAACAATTTAGATTGAAACTTCTAATGTTTTTAGAAAGAAAACTATGAATGAGAGAGGTTTTGCATGTGTTGAAGATGTGAGCATCTTTTTAGAAAACAAGTAAGTAGAAAAATAAGAACAACAAAGTGTCCTCTTATGCTCAAGTGATCCGGCCACTTTGCTCTTTTAAGGGCATTTTTGGTCTTCTCAAAATCACATGCAAAATAGTGTAGGTAGTAGGCTTTAGTAAAGTATTGTCATAAGTTGTTGGAGGATCTTTCCAACAACTAAATGACAAAACCAAAACTCTAGCATTCTCATGTTTTGGACGGTACACATTGGTGTACATGGGTCCATTTTTGTCTTATAATATTTGTCTCACAAATGTTTATAAGTCTTATGTTTAATTATCTTACATAATTAAATATTTAATTTGATCATACAACAATTATGTGACAAATTAATAAACATATATTCACTCAACTTATTGAGTAATATTTTACCATTATATCAACATATAATGGGTCCCATAATAGCTAGTTCGTTAAATTTACAACCTCTTGTAAATGTAAATAACTAATTACCTCTACCTCGAAATATTTATAAAACCTCAACATAATTTAGTAAATTAATATATTAATATATTAATCCACTAAATCGAATCTTATTTAATCGAATTATAATAAGATACATATTTCCTTTCAAAATTATAATTTGTTCTTATTTGAGGAATTAATTAACTTGTATCAAAATACAACTAATTAACTTTACTGATAAGGGCATCATCCTATAGGTGTGACCTTAAGGATCAACTGACCACCACCGTCCTACGACATTAACGTTAAACTCTAGCAAGCCAATCGTTACCAATTAATGTTGATCAGATGACTATTTAATTTATCATCCCTTTCGTATTCTTATAATGAGATTTAATTATGATTTTAAATCATGTGATCTCAGTATTGTTGAGGACATATACTCCAACAATCTCCTATTTGTCCGAGACAAGTGTGTGTCACCAATTCTCTTGTCCTATTACAATCTCCCACTCAATGCAAGGCGTCTTGCAGGTCGTACTTGATTTGATCTTATCTTGAGTGGTTTTCTCGATCTGGAGAGTAACTGTATGACCGGAATTATCTACCGTAGATACCTTCCGAGCGTCGCCACGCATTTTCAGTTCACTACTCCTCGAGTGGCCCTGATATTTCAAACAACCATGACAAGGAGGTGGACAATTCCTATCACACTATTCCCTTCGTATAGCCACAGATCATCATGACCCAAAATATACTCATTTGACTTCAGTTATGACAGTCGTAGAGTATAAATCAAAGCCAATCAGAAACTTGGGCCAACTTGGGCGAATAGTCTCTAGTCAAAATAATCTACTCATAAGAATACTATAGTAGCTCTCGCCACGACTAGGCTTTATGAATTTCCAGAACTCTATAAGCGGTCACTGCCCGGCAGAGTGTCCCATACAGTCTGTCTATGTGATCGACTAGTCATCCCATATGACCCTATGACACTTGAACTTGCCATCAATCGCATCACACTCTAGTTACTTCGAGACATCACCTCCTTTAAGTAACCAGGGGCGCATACTATGTCAATCCAGTTCACTTTAATGGGGTTCAATATTGTCTCAACAACCCATTTGGATATAACAAAGTAATGGGTGAGTTTTAAAGAAACTCAAACGATAAATGCGATTATCATATATGAATAGTCAATACACTATTAGTACTTCATATCTTATAATCTATAGTGTAGCTTTTACACTAGTTATAATGCAATGAAGGCTTGGTAAGTGGATATACCATGTATCCATTCATTCCAACTTTATGAATTGCTATTTCCTTTTATTCAATGTTATTTCTAATGACATGAATTTATCTAAGTAAATGTCTAGTCTTATTACTAGACTTGGGCTCTTATACTTGGAAGATGCTCCCACTGTTATCATATAACTTTTGATAAAGTTTGTGGTAGAGGGATCCACTCTCATTCCCTATGATGACCATCTTATCACAATGTACTTAGATTCCGTTTGTAGAACTTGCAATGGTTGAAACTAAAACATTTCTCTAGTCTCTTACTCTTAAGTCAATAAAATCATCCTAGGATTTCGATAAATCGTTATAGGTTTGGAAACTAGAGTTTGTGTAACCCTTCAACACACAACTTAGTATATCATCCAAACATATGAACGAATCCTCAATTCTCCTCAAGAATCTCAAAGGATGTTCTTTAAGGCTTTCACAAGACCATCATTCGAATTAACTTGTTATTGACTTATTATGCTACAAGCATATGATTCATCACGGCGTGTGCATTTAATAGCATACATGATCGTTCTAATGGCAGAAACATTAGAAATCGATTTTATATGATCAACAACATATTTAGGTTTAGTGAATGACTATGACTCTATCATAGTAATTCCACTTTCATCAATATGAATAACCTACTCAAACTTGTTGATGTTAAACAGATATGAAACAACTTATCATCATAAGGTTCTCGACTCTATGCCAATATTCTCCCAAATTTAACACATAGATTCGGAAATCTAGAATACATTATACCTTTTCCTAGTCTCCCAATCACTCTTTCACAGAGGAGAGTATTGTTACATCATTCTCAATGAGTAATATGTTATCAACATATAAGACATGGAAATATAATTCAGGCTCCCACTTAACTTCATGTATAAACATGATTCTTCAATCATGTGAATGAAACCATTCTCAATTATCACATGAACGAAAAGTATGATAATTACAATCCTTTGATGCTTGCTTAAGACCATTCTAGGACCACTTAAGTAAGCTTTGCATAATATGTTAGGATTATTAGATCTTTATTTAAGGTTTTGTGTACCGTACACATCATTCTCTAAATTCCCACTTTATAAAAGCGATTTTTTTTAATATGATTTGTCTTGATCAACATCTTCATGTCAATCTATGCATTTAGGTACTCTAAAACTCTATTTAATTTAAACAGACCCTCGCCTTAAAGTAAATCTACTCTTGAGATTGTAATGTTATAGCTATTATGCAACAAAGTCGATTTAGGACTGCTCGTAATTGATCATTCAATAGGTCATAATTCCATTACTTTCAAAAAGTAACATATTAATAATAAGACTTGTGTACTATAATCCCACTCTATCTTAATAGATTATAGTTCTATTACTTTCAAAAAGTAACACATTGACTATAAGACTTGTTTGTGACGATATACTCGCACTCTATCTCTTAGAAATGCTTCTATCTTCTTAAGAGATAGCTTTGTGAGTCACAAACATATGTGGTGAAGTAATACAAGTTCGTCTTAGAATAACATGTTAGCTCATAAAAGACCATCTCTATTATGGCAGCTTGATTCATGTAATATGCGAGTCTGATCCATGTTATTTGTTAAATAGACTCTCTATTTTAGGTATCTCCAGGTTGACCCTCCAGATTAAAATAAAAATCCCAAAAGTGAGTTCAACAACTCAACCCGACTCATATTAGTGTGATCTTATGGGTAGTGACCCAAGGTCCTAATCCATAAATAATAAATCAAATTCATTACTTAGATCTTTGCCACTACGATCGGATCGTAATGCTTTAAAACTTTTGTTCAATTGGTTGTCTACGTCATTTAGAAATTATTTAAATTTCTTAAATTCTTCACTTTATTTTTGATTAAGTAAACATACCCATATCTACTTAAATCATCGGTAAAAGTGACAAAGTAGTCATAATTTCTCCTTGCGGTGATTCTCAATGGACCACATACGTAGGTATGTACTAGTCCCAACAAAACACTTGCTCGTGTCCATTTACCACTAAAGGGAGTATGAATCAATTTGCGAAGGAGACAAGATTCACATATTCCATATGATTGAAAATCAAATGGTCCATTAAATCTAGTCGACACTAGCCCTTTAATGCGTTTCTCATTTATGTGACCTAATCGAAAAAGCCAAATGTACATATCATTTGGATCACTAGTTATGAGTCTTTTGGATTGTATGTTATAGATATCTTTAGTTGAGTTGGAAGTGTCTAAAACATGAATACCATTGATAGAAGTGGCTTGGCTCACGGCCAAGTCATATTAAACAAAATACAACGATTGTTTTTTATGACAAAAGAAAAATCCTTCTATGTCTAACATAGAAATGGTAATAATGTTTTTAGACAAAGTGGGTACATAATAACAATTATATAAGTACAACTCAAAGCTATTAGCTAAATACATAGGTCCCTCTTGAAGTGGCGGCTACCCTAGCTCCATTTCCTAGTCGGAGATTTACATCACCCTTGTTTAGCTTTTCCACATTTCCAAGCCCCTGTATACGATTACAAAGGTGAGAACCACAACCGGTATCCAATACCCATGTTGAGGTGGAATTATAATATATATCAATAACAAAGATTTCGGAAGAAATAGTACCAAGTGGAGTGACAAGTCCAACATTGATATCTTCCAAATACTTAGGGCAATTACGCTTCCAATAGCCAATGACATTATAATAATGACATTCGTCATAGGATTGGTCACCCTTCTTGGTTTTGGTTGTGGTAATCTTACTATCTACTTCCAATTCATTATCGGGTTTGGGTTTCTTACCCTTCTTTGCTTTTCCTTTAGTAATACCATTACTCCTTTCAGTTTCAAGGACATTCTTGCTACAACTCCCACTCAATATGATATGTCTCCTTGCTTCTACAAACAATGATGCCTTGGAATTTGTGAGATTCTCCTCACAAGATTCTCTTACCAAAGAGGTGGGCATGAGAATGGGAGTGGGAGGTGCAGAAGTGGTAAAATAGCAAAGATTTCCATCCTCGCCAATGCCAAAACGTAGTTCTCTAGTCGGGTCATTGTCATACAAGGAGCATTTTTCATTGAATGATTTGAGCCACGAATTAATGGTGATCGGTGTAATAGTTTCAGATGAATCCATTGCGGAAAAAATAACTACAAAAACGGAGATGAAGGAAAAACAATTAACATTTATCGTTATAATACTCGTAAATATTAATACAAGTATAGCATTTATATAGTGACCTCTACCCAACTATAATAAATGATTCCGAGATCCAAAATTCATATTAGCTCAATTGTGGGACAACGGTCCCTCTACAACTTTTACTAATACAACTTGGTGGGTTAACCCTCTTAACCGATTCTACAATTAGAATTCTCGGTCGATGAATTTACGTTAAGTTCACCTTTAGCCCGAACCTTTTGCGGCTACGGTCGCAAAATACTTTCGTTAAGATCAACCAAACTTTCGAAGTGTAATAACTTCTTATTAACCCACTTACCCAACGTCAATAGAAGCACCCCGAAAAATCCTATTGTACTTCTTATGAAATTTAGATTTATGGGCTCCTACTATTTGGTAAGGCTAAGTCTCAATCTTTTAAAAGTAAAGGTCTTGTCAATTTATTATCTATCAATTTTAAGTGAACTAAAAGTCGAATTATCAATAATTATAATTGACACGGTCGAAGACTCGATATGATATGCATGTATTGTTATGGCGATTTGGCAATGCATGCAACATATTAAACGAAATGCAATGCAAGTAATAAATTCCTAGTATGGCCTTCCTAAAATATAAAATCAAATAATCTATTACATATTCGGAAACCAACTCCTTTGGTCCCTTGAATCTTCAAGTGGCATGCCTCCCAAGAACACTGTCTTTGTCGGAACGCCTTTCCGAATGGCACCGTCTTGAAAGAACTCCGGAATTACAAATAACAATAAAAATACAAAGCTATTCCTATTATACATTTATAGTATGAAAAACTAGTAAAAATAAAAGTATTACGAGATTACATTAAATTACAACCGATTCAATATTCCCTTACATTACGGGTAATATTGATTAAAACTAAGGTCATACTAAGATAAATTACATAATTCAAAATTATATAAATAAAATATGACATTCAACAATGAAATATGCAGCATTATAATATGTGTCTATCATGCCAAATTATGTGCCAAATCGCCCTATTTAACTTATATCGATTATATAACTTGGTTTTATGGAAATGCACGATTTTAACTTATTAAAATCGCTAAATAATACTAAAATCTAATTTTAGTTCAAGTTAATTATCCTAAAACTCTTAGGTCTCAAAACTTAGTCATCACTCAATTTTTGACAATAATTCAACTTGATTTAATTTTTACGTTCATTTTTTACCCTAAAATCATAACATTTATGAAATAAATCCAAATTAAATTACAATAATTTCATAATTTGAATTTTAAATTTATGAAAATTCTGGAATATATCCATGATACTCATAATGTCAAAAATCATGGTTAAATTTTTCGACTTTATTTCGATAAAAATGTAGTTGCAATTTATCGGTTTTATCAAATAAAACATCTAAAGTGATCAAAAATTAATCTAATCAATTTTACAACTTTATATCTGATAAGTGGGATATAAATTCAACCTAAAATAATTTTCTCATGCCATATAATTCGTTTTAGCTATTTATGCTAAAATAGTTACTATTTATGTCATTTTTACTCTAAAAATTCATAAATCATGCAAAATGAATTAAGTTCATCTCAAATTGTACATACAGTGAGTAAAATATTCATGCCACAACATATTAAAATTTTATGGCCTATTTTGAAGTTTAACTATATTTAACCATTTTACCTCCATTTAATTCATTTTTATCTCATAAAAATCATAAATCATGAAATATTAATCACATTAATACGAAATTTTACATACAATACATAAAATATTCATGTGAGGTAATATGAAAATTTTAAGGTCAAAAACTTAGTTTAACTATTTTTAGCATTTTAATTTCCATTTTAGTCATAAAAATGTAATAAAATCACTAAAATCATTAAAATGAGCAATAAAATACCATAAATCATAAAAATGATCTAAAAATATTTTAGGACCAGAATATACAACATGCATTATGATTTAGTGGCTTTATCTAATAAATCACAAATTTTTAATTTTAATTAAGTTACTAATAACTCGAAAAAACTATAAATCGATTATGCATGCAACATCATATGCTCTGACACCAATAGTTAGGTTCATATAACTATTATTAGACTCCTCTAATGGCGAACTAATTAACATTTTAATCATTAGTTCTTTAGATCTAGTGCATGCATAACTAAATAAGTAATAAAATGAGAAAACAATGATTCTTACATTGTTGTATAAAACGAAATGGGCACAAGTAAGGTCTCCTACCTTCACTTGTTCTTGAGCTAGAGTGTCAATGGAAGATCCTCCAACCTTGGTCTCAAAGTAGAAACCCTCCTCAAGAGATGCATCCAAGACTAGCCCTTATCACTACTAAATAATATTAGCTAGATATTTATTTAGTAGTCTACCTTAAAAATGGCTACTAATACTCATATATTACATTAATAATATTAGTAGTATTCTTGAACAATTTAGATCGAAACTTCTCAAGTTTTTAGAAAGAAAACTATAAATGAGAGAGGTTTTGCATGTGTTTAAGATGTGAGCATCTTTTTAGAAAACAAGTAAGTAGAAAAATAAGAACAACAAAGTGTCCTCTTATGCTCAAGTGATCCGGCCACTTTGCTCTTTTAAGAGTATTTTTGGTCTTCTCAAAATCACATGCAAAATAGTGTAGGTAGTAGGCTTTAGTAAAGTATTGTCATAAGTTGTTGGAGCATCTTTCCAACAACTAAATGACAAAACAAAAACTCTAGCATGCTCATGTTTTGGACGGTAGACATTGGTGTATATGGATCCATTTTTGTCTTATAATATTTGTCTCACAAATGTTTATAAGTCTTATGTTTAATTATCTTACATAATTAAATATTTAATTTGATCATACAACAATTATGTGACAAATTAATAAACATATATTCACTCAACTTATTGTTAGAAATCTATATCTCATTATTTAACATATTCATATATGTTACAATTAATTTAGTCATTAAATTAAATACAAATCTTACGCATGCAAACTAAAATAGATAAGTGAAGAAATCGTTTTCCTTACTATATATCTCGGATCAAAGGGCACAAGTAAGATCTCCTTCTTACTTGTTCTTGAGCTTTCCAATAATGGATGAACATTCATGACTTCAAAATAGAAGCCCTCCAATAAGTAGCACCCAAGACTATCCCAAAATCCCACAAACTAACATGTACTAGATGTTTGTAATGTAGTTTACCTTAAAATCGGTTACTAATACTCATATACTACTACTAGTATTATTAGTGATTGATTTATACAAATTAGATTCATAAAAATGAATTTTATGAAGAACAAGAGAGAGAAGGTAGTGATTTTCATAAAAAACCTGAGAGAATGAATTATTAAGAGAAAAATCTCTCAATGGTGGTGTACAAAACCGGTGGGGGGGGAGGGATTTTAGGTCCTTTTTGTTTTTCCTTTTTGTCTTCACAAGACAAATTGTGTAAGTCTTTGTCCATAGTCATGTCACTATCTAGCATATTAGACAAATGAATAAGACAAATGGAAAAGGACAAAACTTCTCACAATGCCAACCAATTTTCGGATTATATGTATTATGGAGTCCATTTTATTTTTGTCAATTGCACAATTGTATGTCATGTGACATGTCTTATGTCTTATGTCATGTTTTAATTTAAAATGCATATTTAAAAAATTAAATATCATTTACAAATTAAATAAATCACATTTAACAAATTGACTAGTAATTCAAAATTACTTTTACATAAAATGATCATTTAATTATTAGTTAGTATAATTCACAACATCTTGTAATTATAACTAACTTATCATTCTCATCTCGCATGTTTCGCAAACACCGATTAATTTTAGTAATATAACTTCTTAAATTACTAAATAAAATCTTATTTAATCACATTATAATAAGATGTCATTTTCTCTCTTATGATAATAATTTGTTCAATTTTAAGGAATTAACTAATGCGTCGTACATACATACATTAATTAACCTTTTCAATTAAGGGAATCGTCCTTTAGGTGTGACCTCAAGGGATCAACTGATCACCACCGTCGCACGACAGTAATGTCAAACTCTAGCCAGCCAATCATTACCGATATGTGTGGAGCAGTTGACTATATATGTAATGTATCATCCCTTTCGTATTCTTGATATGAGATTTAAATATGTGATCAATATGATCGACAATTGTGATCGTATTATTGTCGGGGACACTTACTCCAACAATCTCCCACTTGTCCTCGACAAGTGTGCGTCACCAATTCTCTTGTCCTATTACTATATCCCACTCAATGCAAGGTGTCTTTCGGGTCGTACTTGCAAGTGATCATATCGAGAGTGGTTTCCTCGATCTGGAGAATAACTTATTGACCGGAGTTATCTACCATAGATACCTTCCCAGCGTGGCCACGCATTTCCAGTTCATTACTCCTCGAGTGGCCCTGAGATATTGTTTTAACCCTGATAAGGGGGTGGACAATTCCTATCGCACTATTCCTTTCGAATAGCCACAGCCATCATAACCCAAAATATGCCCATTTGACCCCATTTACGAAGGTCGTAGTAACATAAATCAAAGCTAATCTGAAACTGTGTCATCTTGGGCGAACAGTCTTTCATCAGAAGAATCGACTCATTAGAATACCATAGTAGCTCTCGCCACGACCAGGCTATATAAATTTGCCAGAACTCTATAAGCGGTCACTGCCCGACAAAGTGTTCCTAACAGTCTGCCTATGTGATCGACTAGTCATCTCACATGACTCTATGGCACTTGAACTTGCCATCAATCGCATCACACTCTAGTCACTTCGAGACGTCACCTCATACAAGTGACTATGGGCGAATACCATGATAATCCGGGTTCACTTTAACGGGGTTCAATGTTGTCTCTACAACCCGTTTGGATGTTACAAAGTATAAAAGGAGTTTTTCAGCTTAAAAAACTCGAACGACAAATGTGATTATCACATATGAATAGTCAATACCTGATTACTATTTCATATTCTATAATCTAATTTGATCTTGTATGTAGTTATTGATCTCAATCCAATTGAAATGACATGACTCATCATGTTAAGCCTATGAGAAGGCTTTGGTTAGTAGGTTTTATCAACTTCTTGTACCTTACTCAACCTTACTACATACTCGTTTTCCTTTGTAATGTATACATTTGCATTACAAAACTTTCTGAGTACGTGTCGAGATCCAATCAAGACATAGGCCCTCTAGCCTTAGAATAGCTCCCACTTTGTTTTCACACTTTGTGGGGACTCATCCTTCTTGCACATCTCATGATTGCAAGTGTACTCAATTTCCGTTGTAAATATTTCTCATTGTTCTTTATTGCCTTGAACGATTCTAGAAAATCTATTTCTTAAATAACATAGCCACAATGGTATCTTAACCATCCTAATGTGTTTTGATTATGGTTTTGTCAGAAACCATGCGCAATCTCAATTGTCAATTGTCATTTGTGTAACACCCTTACACAAAATTGCATCAAAAACACTTTGCTTTACATCCTTAATGCTTCTGCAAGCACTTAAGGGTAATCTTTATGGCTTACTTGGTACTATTACTTAAATTCGATTTGAAACAATTCATCATACTCAAAGTATATGAAGTGTTATACATCATTTCATATTTAATTGATTCGGCAGCGGAAGCAAATGGAATCAATCAAATATGTTCAACTTGATTGAACTAGTCATGAATCTTATCAACATAAGACTTCTTATTTGACGCTAATATCATGTGGATTTATATCCATAAATATGGATATTAAAGATGTATTATAATACTCCATAAGTCTTAAATCATTCCCAATGATCAATGTGTCATCCACATATAAGACTAATTCAAATTTCCGTAACTCCCACTAAACTCTATGTATAAACACAACTTCTCGACTTATCGAGAAAAGTTTTATAACATGATCAAGACATTGATTCCAACTCATTGATGTCCTACTTACGACAATCTCTTAAGTTGCACATTATCTTAGAATTGTAAGAATCTATAAAACTCATGACATGTATTGAATGCATTCCTTCTAATTGAAGAAGTGGGTTTTAGATTCACTCGTTATATGATATCATCATAATGAAATACAATCCCTAAGAAGAACCGAATGGTGCAAAACACTTTTCAACTAATCAAGCTTTGATATCTCTCTTAGATATCCAACAATTCCACTCGGAATTTATTTCGGATTTTCATGGCTCTAAGCCTTGTATTGAGTTGTGACTTAAATACTTTCATGTAAGTCATGTATTCATTACTTTCCAGAAGTAATCAACTTGAATCAAACAATTTCTTTGTAAGTTGTAAGCTCTTTACTTTAAGCTCTTTACTTTCTTAAAAGTAACACTAATTCATCATCTTCAACAAGTGATGGCTTTAACCTCCTAGGTTTTGAAGAAACAATGTCTTACACAAAATGTACAAAACGTCTCATGTAGCCAAGAAAGACCAGTATCTTGCGACATACAATTCTTTTGTGGCTCTTGAATAATTTTTCCCACTCTGTCTTCTAGAAATAAACTTGTATTCTAGAAAGACAGCTTCACGAGCCGCAAACCCGTTGTACTCGTGATTATAGTAAGGAAAAATGAGCATTTGTTTCTTTTGAAAAACTTACAAATATGGTACCCTACCATTTCATATCTCATATGATTCATTTTAGATTTAGTGGAAAAATAATTTAGACAAAATGATAAAATCCCGAAAAGGATCAAGTAACTCAAAGTAACTTGATCGATGTCCAAACCTTATCGAATAGCGTCTGATTTCTTTATTCAACCAGACATTATCCCATAATGTGTGTTAAGAGAGATTAACTTGTGATACTATATCACATTTCATTTGGTTTATATCAAAGTCTTCACTTTGATAATCCCATCACGACTAAATCGTGATTCCTTGAACTCTTTGAACTTCTTCAAAGATTTCTCTATTTACCTTATTAAGTGAAGACATTAGCGTCAACTTAAATCGTTGGTAAAAGAAAATGATCAACCTATTTTGTATAAATGATTTACAACCTCAATCTCCTTTTCAACCAAAAGGCACGAGACATCTTGCGTTCAATACAAGATACGCATATACCATATGATTAACAATCTAATGGTTCCAAGAGTACTCGATAACTCTTTGCGTTCATCATTCCAAAATTTATGGTTTAATCTTGGGTTACCAATTTGAGTCTTGCATCATCTACATGATATGTCATTCTAGTTTGGTTTAGAATATAATCACCTTGATAATGGGCTAGCCATACATCAAATCACGGTGTATAGGGTCACAAAAGTGAAACCTCTTTTGTATCTTAACAAGTTTATATTCTTATTTAGAGTATATGCACTTAATAGTCACAATTAAGTACAACTTTAAACCCAAAACTAGATTGAGTACACAATGACTCTATCTCTCAACATTATTTTGCTAGTCGTCATATATTAATCATCCTATGTATCGCATACAATGATGAAAGCCACCACCGGTTTCTAATATTGACGAAGTAGTACTAGCAAAATTTATGTTAATCGAATAAAAATTTAAAGAAGAAGGTCCCATTAGATGTCCCACAACTAACTTGTTGATTTTTCAATAATTTGGGGTAGTTTCCTTTCTAGCGTCCAATAATTAAGACAATGGAAACTTTATCGGTCGGGATTGATAGGTTTAGTATTGTTATTCTCAATAACTTTACCTTTAACATTACCTTGTATCAATTCCATTCTAATTTTACTTCTTTAAAACCTTATCATTTTCTTAACCGTTTAAGAGAATGCTCCCACTCATTTCAATGAGTCTTTGCTTAGAGAAGCAAAATTGAAATTCATGAAGACTACTCTTCAATCGTTTGTTTTAGTCTTAAAACTTTCATTGAAGTGGTTGCGGTATTTTCGTCAATTTTGATTTCCAACAAATCTAGTTACCAAAATGATTTAACGTTTCAAAGTACTTAACTTAATTAAGCATATGAGAAAAATTGTAAGTAGATATGTTAGTCAAGAATCAAAATGATAATGCATGTTTTAAGTGAACTCAATTGTTTATTTTTTAGCGAGAGGTCAAGTCAATTTATTATCTATCACATTTTAAGTGAACTAAAGCGGTGAACTACGATAATTATAATTGACACAGTCGATAAACTCGATTAAAATGATAATGCATGTTTTAGTTATGGCGATTTAGCGATGCATGCAACATATAAATAAAATGCAAATCATTATAAAAATCATAGTATGGCCTTCCAAAATAGTAAATCTAATTAACTATGACAAATTCGGAAACCAACTCCATTGGTCCCTTGAACTTCGGTTTTCGCACGCATCTCGAGGTAACACCGTCTTTAATGGATCGCCTTCTCGAGTGACACCGTCTTCAAGGAACTCCGGAATAAATAAATTACATAACAAATTACATAATTTCCTATTATACATTTGTAATTAAAATAAAACTAAATCTATTAAATTACAAAACGGTGATACGAGATCACAATAAATTACAACCGAATCGATATTCCCATACATTTCGGGTAATATCAATTAAAAAATTAAGGTCATACTAAGCAAAATTACATAATATTAAAACTAAAATTATGACAATCATAAATAAAATGCAGCATTATAATATGTATGAACATGCCCAATTTTATGCTAAATCGCCTTTAAGGAGCCAATATCGTATATATATATCGGTTTTTACGGATTTGCGTGATTTAATCTTTTATAATCACAATAATTACATAAATTCCTATTTATGTACAAGTTAATTACCCTAACCAACTTAGGACTCAAAATTAGTCTCCACTAACACTTGACAATAATTAACTTATATTTCTTAATATTGTTCATAAATGGACTCAAAATTACAATATTATGACATAAACTTCAAATAAATCATAAAAATTTCAAATAAATTTGAATTTGAAATTCAAACTCATGAACATTCTGGAAAAATACCATGACACTCATAATGTTCAAAAACTTAGGTTAAAAATTTTCGAAAATTATCGGGAAAAACAATGTGGCGGTTTATCCGATTTATCAATTATTACCATAAAAATATGAGAAAAATTATTTTTATCAAATTTTAAATTTTAGATCTGAAATAAATGATAAAATGCAACATGTGACGTTTTTTCTTAGTCATGAAGTATGTTTTAGCAATTTATACTAATTAAAGTCACTATTTATGTGATTTTTCATCAAAAATTCATAAATCATGAATAAAGACTTCATTATAGCCAATTATTTTACACACATTTTGTAAAATTTCATGTGACAACATACTAAATTTCTATGACCATATTCGAAATATAACTCATATTAACCTATTTTTCCATTTAAATTCGATTTTATTTTGAAAAATCCATATTTCGAGCATAATAACTCATAAAATTATGAAAAATTACAGGTCATCAAAATATAATATATGTGAAAACATATCCAAAACCCACAGGAAAAATCGAAGTTTAGCTAATTTTAGTCCAAAAATGACATTTTTATCATAAAATTACATTTAAATGCCATTATTATATAAAATGCACAATAAAAATCCATAACTTAACCAAAATATCCTAAATAAATTTTAGGACCAGAACCTTTAACATGCATAATTGATTTCGTGATATATCATAATAAAAACAAATTTATAAGTTTTATTTGTTAATCATATAACTCGGAAAAACTATAACCGATTTGCATGCAAACAACCTAACGCTCATGATACTGCTTGTTAGAAATATATATCTCATTATTTAACATATTAATATATGTTACAATTAATTTAGTCATAAAATTAAATACAAATCTTATGCATGCAAACTAAAATAGATAAGTGAAAAAATCGTTTTCCTTACTATATATCTCGGATCAAAGGGCACAAGTAAGATCTCCTTCTTACTTGTTCTTGAGCTTTCCAATAATGGATGAACATTCATGACTTCAAAATAGAAGCTCTCCAATAAGTAGCACCCAAGACTATCCCAAAATCCCACAAACTAACATGTACTAGATGTTTGTAATGTAGTTTACCTTAAAATCGGTTACTAATACTCATATACTACTACTAGTATTATTAGTGATTGATTTATACAAATTAGATTCATAAAAATAAATTTATGAAGAACAAGAGAGAGAAGGTAGTGATTTTCATAAAAACATGAGAGAATGAATTATTAAGAGAAAAATCTCTCAATGGTGGTGTACAAAACCGGTGGGGTGGGGGGGGGGGGGGGATTTTAGGTCCTTTTTCTTTTTCCTTTTTATCTTCACAAGGCAAATTGTGTAAGCCTTTGTCCATAGTCATGTCACTATCAAGCATATTAGACAAATGAATAAGACAAATGGAAAAAGACAAAACTTCTCACAATGCCCACCAATTTTTGGTTTATATGTAGTATGGAGTCCATTTTATTTTTGTCAATTGCATAATTGTATGTCATGTGACATGTGACATGTCTTATGTCATGTTTTAATTTAAAATGCATATTTAACAAATTAAATATCATTTACAAACTAAATAAATCACATTTAACAAATTGACTAGTAATTCAAAATTACTTTCACATAAAATGGTCATTTAATTATTAGTTAGTATAATTCACAACATCTTGTAATTATAACTAACTTATCATTCTCATCTCGCGTGTTTCGCAAACATCGATTAATTTTAATAATATAACTTCTTAAATTACTAAATAAAATCTTATTTAATCACATTATAATAAGATGTCATTTTCTCTCTTATGATAATAATTTGTTCAATTTTAAGGAATTAATTAATCTGTGTCGACATACAATTAATTAACCTTTTCAATTAAGGAAATCGTCCTTTAGGTGTGACCTCAAGGGATCAACTGATCACCACCGTCGCACGACAGTAATGTCAAACTCTAGCCAGCCAATCATTACCGATATGTGTGGACCAGTTGACTATATATGTAATGTATCATCCCTTTCGTATTCTTGATATGAGATTTAAATATGTGATCAATATGATCAACAATTGTGATCGCATTATTGTCGGGGACACTTACTCCAACACTTATTGAGTAATATTTTACCACTATATCTACATATAATGGGTCCCATAATAGCTAGTTAGTTAAATTTACAACCTTGATGAAAGTGAGAGTTAGTCGTCACACATCCAATCAAACACATTTATAATTCTCAACAAACAACTAGTTAGTGTTTAAGTCGAGGTCGATCCATGGGACGGTGTGCTTTGGGTTCTAAGTCTATCTATCTCAATTTATGCTAGTGTCACAATTTGTTTGGGTTTGTAGATGTGTTCTAAACTAATACAAGCAACAAAGTAAAACAAGCAAGTAAAGGTGTAGATAAATAATAAAGGATACTAGGATGTCATGGGGTCATATGGGATTCATGGGAGTTGATCATACAAACATGTTCTCAATTAAATATCAAGCAATTATTATTGTGACGGGATCGAGTTAGTGTATATCTTACAATCCCTAAGAAGGTTTTGGGTCCCGGAGCCGAATCGATTAAATTGTACAACACCTACAAGTCGACTTAGTCCTTCCTATTCAACTATATGCATGGTCTAATGAGGCTCGAGTTGGTTTATGTCTTACAAGCCTCATTGAAGAGATAGGTGATGGGTGAAAATGCAAGGATTCATAGGCTTAGCATTTCATCAAACATAACATGTGCATAAGTTGGAATCACAACAAGCAAGTAAATAAATTATGTGAACATATTCAATTAAGCATGAATCATTCCCCATGTTTGTTTCCCCTAATTCCCCATTAACCCTAGTTAAGAGACTACTCACTCATTATCAAGTTTACCATGCTAACAAGGTTGTCAATCTTATTAACAAGGCAAAACATGATGAATGAATGGAAATGATTAACAATAATTAAAAAGGGATTAAGAGAATTATGCCTAATGATGATTCCAAAATAATAAGCAAAGAATAATAGAAGTACTTGATGATTGATGGAAGGTTGTCAATCTCCCAATAATAACCCAATAATCTTCTAATTATCCAATAATAAACTTGAATTACTCAATGATAAACTTGAACAATAATTAAGGAATGATTAATGTATAATTTGTGGAAAGGTTAAAGAGTAATCTATTCTAATCTACTCCTAATGAAGGTTTAATCTAATCTAAGAGAACTTGATTTAATCTAAGAAAGCTTGGTTCTAAGAGGGCTTGCCTCCATAAGAGGGCTTTTTTCTTTGATTATTACAAATGGAGTATATATAGTGGTACATCATTAGGTTAAGCAAGGGTAGATTAGTAAATAACAACGCTAATTATTGAGTTGAGGAAGTGCTCCTCTCCAAGGAAGATGCTAGTCTCCTTTTTGCTAGTCTTTCAGAAATATGCGCATCTCGAGTGGAACAAGGAAGAGACGTGCTGTACTGGGCAGGAATCCGAGCGGCCAAGGGGTCAGGACAAGCGGATTGTGGTGGTGCAAGACGAGCGGACAGGGTGGTGGGACGCTCGGATTGTGGAGGTCTTGGACGACCGGACAGGGTGGTGGGACGCTCGGATTGTGGAGGTCTTGGACGAGCGTCCCGAGGCTGCGACGGGCGGATTGTAGTCCAGCAAGCTTCTTCCTCTTTTCTTCTTTTCTTCTTCCAACAATTCTCAAAGATCTTGTCGGAGATGCAAGGATCTTCTTCATCATTGTCCATCTACTACATTATTTACATAGGCCTTCTAGTCTTGTCTTCACTTTGATGCTTGGTCATTAGATTCGATCAATTTAGCTCCATTTTGCCATGAAAATGCAAGGTTTGTACTCCTTTCCTACCAAGGAAACAAAACCTCAAAGAATATGCAAAACAAAGGACTAAAGATAGTAAATGACCCAATTATGCACTAAAAAGCATTGGAACGAGGGTAATTCGGGGACTAAATATGCTCAAATATTAGTCACATCAAATATCCCCAAACCGAACCTTTGCTCTTCCCGAGTAAAGAGGTGACAAAACTAGGACCCTTATTTAAACTAACCTACTAATATAGCCGATATGAGACAATTAGCGGGTCTCACTCCGCCCCTTCAACTCAAAACAAGACAACCATGAGGTGGGATGCCTTCTTGCAAGGCAAGGTGAGGCTTGCCAAAATGGCGACCCATCCAAGATTTAAAGCACACAAAATCAAGTAATGGATGCATCTACAAAAGAATAGCCACTTTCCTCATCTAAGTGGCGGAAATTATCTAAAGGGAAGCAATTCAAGAGTACACACTCCTTCATAGATATGGTTTCTTCAAACTACTAAGCCTAAAAGGATACCAATAAATCACCTCCAAGTTGTGTCAAGCTAGGGTGCCTTTGTCCTCAATCGTTAAATGCTTTCGTCAAGAGTAGACTCCCTATGGTGTTAGAATCACTGGAGGATCGTGGAATTCCCATTCTTGCCTAGACAAGAAGAAGGGTCGTCCCCTCTCTACCATGCACAAAAATGAATACGATGGAAAAGGGATCAATAGTATTTGAGTTTCATTTGGGAGTTTCATTTAGGAGTTTGATTTTGTTGTTATTTTTACCCCCAATTTGTTGTGGCATATAACATTTAAGAACACTTTTTTTTTGCCATTTCTTTTGATGTTTGGCATTTCAATACTTGACAATTTCAACTTTTCTTTGCATTTCTTTTTGAACATTTTCAAAGTCACCCCATTTGTAGTGAGGGTGGTTATATTTGAAGCATTAGGAGTCTATTTTTGCTCCTCTTTTCATTTGATGCAATTTGCAAACTTTTTGACTTCTCATTTTATTTCTTGAACTCAAATTTTGAACAATTTTTGTACCCATTCCCTTTGATGACAAAAATGTGGTAGAACATGGATGATAGATGCATGGTTTCAAGGGTCACCTTGGAATAAACGGTAGCCAATGAGTTATCACACCACAAGGTACTCTTGGCTAGGCCTTAATCCATGGGTCAAAGGATACTAGTATGACAAAACCTAGGGTGTTTTACAAGTATTCTAACAAACAAAGTCTTAAGAAGAAAATGCCTCTACAAGGGCCTATATACACTTGTCAAGTTTTCCAAATAGACGGTTTCACAAAATTTTTCTAACATTCAAACTACATGCCATGATGCAACTAACATTTATACATCCTAATGCATATGCTTCTACCAACTAATATGCCAAATAATCTAAATGCAATCCTAAATTCACATTGTTTTTACCGCATCAATCAAAATAAAGCCACATAGTCATTAACATAAAGAGGAAAAAGGAGATTGGAAAGATCAAACCATGCGGTCTTCAATATCCTCATGTCTCAGATGTGGCGTAGTCGATTAATGTGAAAAAGGATAGACAAACAAACATATAAGTATATATATACAATTCTAAACTATAAAGGAAATGAACATGTTTTTTGATTTTTCAATTTTTCAATTTTTTATGGTTTTTATGATTTATGAAATAAAAAGACATGTTTTTGTATTTTTCAAAATTTTTCAATTTTTATCATTTTTGGAATATAAATTCCCATCCCCTACTTTATTTTGGACATTGTCCTCAATGTACATGTAGGCGTAGGAATGAAAAAGAAAGTTCATGTGTTTTGGATTTTTGAATAAATGCAATGATATGAATGAATGCATGCTCTAACTAAATGCAGTTCTATATGATATATATGACAAATTAATGCAATCTAAACTTACGCTAAATGATGCATGATTTCTAGTAAACTATGGACACCTATGATCAAACCTCCCCAAACCGATTTAAACACTATTTCTAGTGTAGAAAAGAATAGGATTGGTCATTAGTGACTATGCATGAATTCTAGTCTATATGCAACTATCTACATGAATCATGTGAGATATATTACAATGCAAACTAATCTAATCATTTGAGATATTTTATAAAGCAACTATACTATATGAACTAACTAATGGAAATGCAATATGAAATATTTCACAAATGCAAGGTAAATTTATATGTATATAACTAAATGCAAGTGCAAATGTAATGCAAAGTCAAAGTAAAGGGTATCTTACAAATGGTGGTTTGAGGGAGGACTCCATCAAACTCATTCCTTGTTGCCATGGTTATTGATGTTGTCCATTTTGCTCAATGCTCTCAATAACCGGTCAAAGGCTTGAGCACAATCCTCAAATAGGCAAAGATAGAACCATGGCCACTTCAAAATGGAATAGAGCCAATCCTCCACAAGGGGCTTTTCATTGAAATTTCTCCCCTTCACCTTGGCCTTTTCATCATAGCCTTTTTAGCTCTCCAAATTAGCAAGCTTAGAATTCTTGTCATCGGGAGGCTTCCATTCTCTCCCGTCTCCCTCAAATATAGTGATAACGATAGCATTTGGATTTATCAATCCTTCAAGAATAGAAGGAGAATTCTCATAGTATTGATGACGGGATAACTTAGGAATTGAGATTGTGGGAGCCAAATCTCCACAAGTAAGCTCATTTGCGACTTTGTTTTTGAGCTTTTCCACCAAGTACCTTTTATATGATGATTTGGCTTTTTGGATAAGGTCTTCGATATCATCTCCAACAATCATAGGTTCCATGGTGGGTGCAAAAAGGTCTTCATGGTCAATAGGAGAGAGAATTCATCTTCTTCATGGAAGCATACCTCAAACTTCTCAAGTATGGGCTCCTCAAGTGAGGCAATCTCACAACTCCCTTCATCTTCTTCATTCCATAAGTCCTTGAAAGACACATATTCCGTATAAGCTTTTTCCATAGGCTTGTCATCATCACTATCTTCATATGAATCGTAAATGGGGGCTTCACTCCTCCTCATCAACTCTCTCTCCAACACCTCAATGTTCACATTAAAGGACACACCCTCATACTCACAAAGGCTAAGAGTCTTTAGCTTACTTAACCTTATATCTTCTTCATAAAATACCACACTTTCATACTCACAAGAGCTCAAGGAGATTGGCTCTTCCCACTTCTCATCAAAGGTAACTCCTTCAAACTCGCATTTATGATCAATGTCTAAGGAATGGTGAGGAGTAGTTAGTTGGGTTTCTTTCATTTGGGCAATTTGAATTGCCAACTCCTCACCATGAGTAACAATCTTTGAAGAACATTGTCCCTATTTTGGCTCTCCTCTAGCACTTGTTTGAAGAAATTTTGTTGATCTCCCATCATTTGGAGAATCATATTTTGAATGGGTTCATCTTCTTGTTGTGGGTGGGTGTGAAAGTGGTCATATTGTGGCAATTGAAATTCATTATAAAGGGTATTGAGTGGGTGGTTGTTGTGGATAATGGATGTGGTGATTTTGGTGGGAAAACTTGGGGTAGTGATTAGGATTTTCATTGTACGAATAGTGAGGTAGGTTTGTGTTGACTTGCTTCTCAAACTCCCCATACCCATGGTCATACTCAAAGAATCTACCACATACTCCATATGTCAAGTCTTGAGTCATCATAGCTAAGACAAAGAAACAACTACAACCAAGAAAACTACACAAAAAAGGTAAGAACAAACCTTGAGGAACAAGTTCCTCAAGGTTAAAGTACAAATAAAAATAGACAAACAAGTAAGAACATAATCACATAGCACCGTCCCCGGCAGCCGCGCCATTTTGATTAAAGTGAGAGTTGGTCGTCATACATCCAATCAAACACATTTATAATTCTCAACAAAAAACTAGTTAGTGGTTAAGTCGAGGTCGATCCATGGGACGGTGTGCTTTGGGTTCTAAGTCTATCTATCTCAATTTATGCTAGTGTCACAATTTGTTTGGGTTTGTAGTTGTGTTCTAAACTAATACAAGCAACAAAGTAAAACAAGCAAGTAAAGGTGTAGATAAATAATAAAGGATACTAGGATGTCATGGGGTCATATGGGATTCATGGGAGTTGATCATACAAACATGTTCTCAATTAAATATCAAGCAATTATTGTTGTGATGAGATCGAGTTAGTGTATATCTTACAATCCCTAAGAAGGTTTTGGGTCCCGGAGCCGAATCGATTAGATTGTGCAACACCTAGAAGTCGACTTAGTCCTTCCTATTCAACTATATGCATGGTCTAATGAGGCTCGGGTTGGTTTATGTCTTACAAGCCTCATTGAAGAGATAGGTGATGGGTGAAAATGCAAGGATTCATAGGCCTAGCATTTCATCAAGCATAACATGTGCATAAGTTGGAATCACAACAAGCAAGTAAATAAATTATGTGAACATATTAGATTAAGCATGAATCATTCCCCATGTTTGTTTCCCCTAATTCCCCATTAACCCTAGTTAAGAGACTATTCACTCATTATCAATTTATCATGCTAACAAGGTTGTCAATCATATTAACAAGGCAAAACATGATGAATTAATGGAAATGATTAACAATAATTAAAAAGGGATTAAGAGAATTATGCCTAATGATGATTCCAAAATAATAAGCAAAGAATAATAGAAGTACTTGATGATTGATGGAAGGTTGTCAATCTTCCAATAATAACCCAATAATCTTCTAATTACCCAATAATAAACATAAATTACTCAATAATAAACTTGAACAATAATTAAAGAAAGATTAATGTGTAATTTGTGGAAAGATTAAAGAGTAATCTATTCTAATCTACTCCTAATGAAGGTTTAATCTAATCTAAGAGAACTTGATTTAATCTAAGAAAGCTTGGTTCTAAGAGGGCTTGCCTCCATAAGAGGGCTTTTTTCTTTGATTATTACAAATGGAGTATATATAGTGGTACATCATTAGGTTAAGCAAGGGTAGATTACTAAATAACAATGCTAATTGTTGAGTTGAGGAAGTGCTCCTCTCCAAGGAAGATGCTATTCTCCTTTTTGCTAGTCTTTCAGAAATATGCATATCCCGAGTGGAACAAGGAAGAGACGTGCTGTACTGGGCAGGAATCCGAGCGGCCAAGGGGTCGGGACGAGCGGATTGTGGTGGTGCAGGACGAGCGGACAGGGTGGTGGGACGCTCGGATTGTGGAGGTCTTGGACGAGCGGACAGGGTGGTGGGACGCTCGGATTGTGGAGGTCTTGGACGAGTGTCCCGAGGCTGCGACGGGCGCATTGTAGTCCAGCAAGCTTCTTCCTCTTTTCTTCTTTTCTTCTTCCAAAAATCCTCAAGGATCTTGTCGGAGATGCAAGGATCTTCTTCATCATTGCCCAGCTACTACATTTTTTACATAGGCCTTCTAGTCTTGTCTTCACTTTGATGCTTGGTCATTAGTTTCGATCAATTTAGCTCCATTTTGCCATGAAAATGCAAGGTTTGCACTCCTCTCCTACCAAGGAAACAAAACCTCAAAGAATATGCAAAACAAAGGACTAAAGATAGTAAATAACCCAATTATGAACTAAAAAGCATAGGAACGAGGCTAATTCGGAGACTAAATATGCTCAAATATTGGTCACATCAAACCTCTTGTAAATGTAAATAACTAATTACCTCTACCTCGAAATATTTATAAAACATCAACATAATTTAGTAAATTAATATATTAATATATTAATCCACTAAATCGGATCTTATTTAATCGAATTACAATAAGATACATATTTCCTTTCAAAAATATAAATTGTTCTTATTTAAGGAATTAATTAACTTGTATCAAAATACAACTAATTAACTTTACTGATAAGGGCATCATCTTAGAGGTGTGACCTTAAGGGATCAACTGACCACCACCGTCCTACGACAGTAACGTCAAACTCTAGCAAGCCAATCGTTACCGATTAATGTTAATCAGTTGACTATTTAATTTATCATTCCTTTCGTATTCTTATAATGAGATTTAATTATGATTTTAAATCATGTGATCGTACTATTGTTGAGGACACATACTCCAACAAGCCGCGGGTGAAGGAGGAGGATTAAGGTGCTACAATTGTGGTGGCCTCGGCCACAAGAAAGTGGAGTGTACTAGCACCCCAAAAGGGCCTAACCGGAGGTTCGGGCACGGAAACTCCTACTCCACTCCTTCTCAAAGCGGGACTAACAACCGAAATTCGGAGGCATGGAGCAACCCGGGGAATGCTTACTACACTTTCAATGGTGGCAACAAACGGGGAAATTTCAACCGGGGAGCTCCATCTAGAGCAGTAAGCTTCGCGAGAGGCAATGCTTCGGGGAGTAGGTCAACCCAATCGGCAAGCACGGTACGAGGTGAACCCAAGTCTAGTGGTAAACTCTTTGCCATGGATAAGAAGAGCACCGAAGAGGATGCCCACGTTGTCTCCGGTACATTCCTTATCAACTCTCATCCTTGTTTCATTTTATTTAGCTTGGGGGCCACTCATTATTTTATGTCTAAGAGTCATGTGTTGACCCTAAGTTTAGGGGAGGGAGAACTAGCCAATGACGATGTGTCCTTACCTTCGGAAGAGTTCATCATATGTTCAAAAGTGTATAGGGAGGTGTCGGTCATAGTACATGAAACCAACTTTCTGGTAAACCTCTTTGTATTTCCTTTAGAGGGATTTGAGGTAATCCTAGGGATGGATTGCCTAAGTAGACACAAAGCCAATATAGATTGCTATCAAAATAAAGTCGCCTTGAGAGGACCCAAAGGTACTAAAGTGTCATACAAAGGTTACTTAGTCAAACCAAAAGTGAAACTAGTTTCGGTAATGACCTTAAAGATATGTTTGAAGAAGGGTTGCCCTATGCTCTTGTGTCATGTATGGGACACTAGTATGGAAAGACCGCAAGCACAAGATATATAGGTGGTGAGATATTTTGAGGATGTATTTCCGAAGGAGTTACCTGGATTACCTCCTCCAAGAGAAGTAGAATTTGGAGTGGACTTGAAACCGGGTACAGGACCAATCTTTAAGGCCCCGTACTGGATGGGTCCAAAAGAGTTAGAGGAATTGAAGAGGCAACTTTGGGAATTGACGGATAAGGGTTACATTAGACCAAGTGTTTCACCATGGGGAGCACCGGTTCTATTTGTAAAGAAGAAAGACGGAACATTGAGATTATGCATCGACTATAGGGAGTTGAATAATGTCACCGTCAAGAACAAATACCCTCTACCAAGGATTGATGATTTGTTTGACCAACTTAGTGGAGCCGGAGTATTTTTAAAGATTGACCTACGATCGGGCTATCACCAATTGAAGATCAAGGATGAGGATATCCCAAAGACCGCATTTAGATAAAGGTACGGGCATTATGAGTTCGTAGTGATGCCATTTGGGTTAACAAATACACCGGCCGCTTTCATGGATCTCATAAATAGGGTGTTTGGTCCGTACTTGGACAAGTTCGTGGTGGTATTCATAGACGATATTTTGGTCTTCACCAAGACCAAAGAAGATCACGAGGAGCACCTAAGAATTATTTTGCAAACCTTGAGGGAGCACCAACTCTATGCAAAGCTTAGTAAGTGCGAGTTTTGGTTGGAGAAGGTGGCTTTCTTACTTAGGTCATGTAATATCAAGGGAAGGAGTTGTCGTGGATCCTACCAAGATTGAGGACATGTCTAAGTGGGTGGCTGTAACACCCCCATCTACCAAGGAGCCTTAACAAGACCTTCCCCATTAGATAAGGGCGTTACCATCTCGGTTGCCCGAGGAATAGTAATTATCAAATGTCGATAAAAGAACAATTATGTTTATTTACAAGTTACCAACCAAAAATAAAAGATACAACTCGTTACATCTGTCAACTACGTGAAACTATCTCTGCCATGACTCGTGGTTGACTCGTCCCTCCAAGCACCCAGCTATGATCCAGATATCAACCTGCTAAGACCGACTGCTCACCATAGTGGATCACGGCAGACACAACACAAAGAGAAAACACAACACCACCACACAAGGTCAGTAACTAAAGGAACACACAAAACTAGACACAAAAAATATACACACATCACTTCTCCAACCACCCACACTTCTTTGATTGCCCGAAGGTCAAGTCCTGCCAGATTACCAATTGCAACCAGTAATCCTCGCCGCCAGTGGGGGGACCGTAGCCGTACCCACCAAATCCCCGCTCATCAATCCCAAGCGAAAACCCATGTTCCTTAATGTGCAAATCCTCTCCTGTGACGGGTTCCACAGAGGGCGAATCAAGGGTGTGAAACCACTCCCGCAAGTGACTCCACTCAGCCGAGGATGCGACTCGTGAACCAGAGACAAACAAACAACAACCAACTACAACCAATCATAACACCAAATACAACAAGATTCCATAAATAATACACTAAACAACTAACAGTACTGAGTAGGAAAATCTACCTCTAGCCATTCGCAGCAACACCGCATACAATCCACACAACGGCAAGCAAACCCATAAGCATAACTGAACTAAGGAAGACGATAATGATGATGATGACAACATACCTAATCATAGCATTCCGGCGACAAGACTGCTACTCGACTCATGCTTCCCGTCCCCATGGTGTCTCGACTCTCATAAGCTCCAAAAAGGATGAATACAGGTGAAGGGGTAGAGAGGTGACGGCATCTAGGTTTAGGAGAAAAGAAATGAAATGATTTTGGGTTTCATGATGTCCCGATATATATTTTACCGCTGAACTCCAGTTACTCGATCGAGTATATGACTTACTCGATCGAGTGACTGAGCTACTCGATCGAGTAGCTTCCGCTAGATCGAGCCTTCTAAACTCAAAGGGTTACTATGACGTAAGACTAAACTCGAAAGGCTAACAAAGGTCTAGACACGCGTCTAAGGTCAGTCAACGATGGTCAACGGGTTCCTAAAAGGATGAGTATTGCAGTCTTCCCCTCTTAAAAAGAACTTCGTCCCCGAAGTTCAACTCATCATCCCCCACGACACAAAGTGCAACGTGAACTAGAGCAACTGACAACCACTCACCTCGACAAGGACAACCACACTCATTCCCATATACCACCCATCCATGTACGCCCAGCACCCATCATCATCATCCACCTTAGCAACACACCATCCAATATGACCTCTTATCGAGTCATCAATCATGCATTATAAGCGAGAACACACTAACACAGCCGCTACTTCTACCTTACTAACCAAATTTTAACATTGCACGATTCCATACACCATTCATATCATACTCATCTAAAAATTACCCACCAACAACAATTACTTACTAATCACCCAAGTACAATGAATTATCAGCCGCTTATACAATAAACAATTAACAATCATTTTAAATTATTCCCACAACACTTATATTACTCAATTTAAATCATTTACATTACTCAACAATGTAACAACTCAATTACTTAACAAACTCACTTAACATCCATGTGCATTACCATCACATAGCTAACGTTCAAAGTTTAAGCAAACAGACTGGTTAAACAACCCAAAATGGAGTACAACAATACGGTGAACCTTACCAACAATTTACTTAAAATGTGATATTTTTGTCATAAATGTTATTGTTCTTCACGCGATATTACTCTTCCCCTCTTAAAAAAGAACTTCGTCCCCAAAGTTCACCTTCAAGAGGAGCTACAAACATTATACGAAAAGATAACTCCACATAATCTTGACATGACGAAACCATGTTAACATACGTTTAGACCAACAACTATCATAGCACCTTATTGACATTAATTGGATAATTTGTATACATGTGCATAGAGTTCGGAAAACAAACGATAAATGGGTTCATGAAACGCAATGGCGTAAAACCAAATGTATATGAGAATTGATTACTTGTTTTGTAACATGCATACGCAACATATATCAACTTCGATATTACCATTCACAACTTAATCATCACTTAGAAAGACGGTCGATTAGCGCAAAACATGTCATCCCATGAAATTAACGTAACCACCTTGATAACACATTGAATACAATACAAAATATAGAGAAGCATAAATTATTAAACACGATATAAAATATTAGCATGTTGCTTCTCCCCCAAGGTAGAAAGAACGGGTCTAAGGTTCACAGGGGCTACTCGATCGAGTATAGAGCACTCGATCGAGTCCGAAGTAGGCTACTCGATCGAGTAAGGCGTACTCGATCAAGTATCCACTGGTCAGGTCACCCCTCCAACGTCAACACAAGTAAGAGAATTCTAGCCAAACTCCGGGATTTAATCCTGGCATCTTTCACCTGCACTACGAGTCCAAACAATCCTACAAGATACGGGCTTATGGCCAGTTACAAACCAAACAAATCCAAAGTATGAAGAAACCAAAACAAAACGAGTATCACAAGTCTACTAGACAATAACAAGAAAAAGCCATCGCTCGAGGTCACCATCTCGATCCTCTACCATCTCCTCATCTACTCCTCCTCCACCAAACGTGTTGATTCCAGCTGTGCCCGCTCCTGTGGTAGCTACTGTACCTGAGTCTCCTCTTACTCACCATGGTGCTAGACAACCAAAAGGATAACTCCTAGGCTCCCCCATATAGCTGGATCTACTCTATATAAGTGCAAGACTCCACTATCACCCCCGACACCTCTCTACCAAACTGGTTGGGCCAGGTTGGTCTCAATGCCCTACACGTATGCCATCTCATGAAGGTTCCGGAGCGTCAATATGTTGGATACCCTCTCTGTGAGCTCACTCACCTGCATCGCGGGACTAAAGGAAGAAGGGTAACTGGGATACTGGTACTGTGGAGGCATGGGCTGCACAGGCTGAGTCTCACCAATCCTCTCTCTCACTCGTCTGGGACCCCTCCCCACTCTAGGTTCGAGTGCTCTATACTCGATCGAGTAGCCCCTGCTCCTGCCCGGCAGTACTACCTTATCGATGATGGCCTTTTAGAGGTGATGCAGGAGCCGACCAAGGGGGGCCAGGCTAGACCTGAGGACCACACTGCTGTCAAAGGCTCGATCACAGGGAGATGCTCTGGGTCAGGGAGTTTCATCCAAGTCATGCCCCATACCCTCCAAGCTAACGAACCACCTCCAAAGTCCTCGACCATTTATGGTTGATGACGTAATCTCTATCCAAAGTGGGCACAACTGGGACCATAGGTGTGAGGGCCGAAGAGGCCTCAAACGTAGTCAATCGCTCAACTAACCGTGTGGCAATAGCACCATAACTCAAGCACCGGGTCGAAGAGGTGGCCATCAAGGCCAAGCTAGCACAAACGATGGCCGGGCCACTAAAGAAGACTCTCTGTGCTCGGGTAGGGTTCAGATAGGTGACCAACAACATAACCTCATGCGAGTTCAACTTACTCACATCCCTCCTATCATACAGCAAACAGGTCAAAGCTCGGAGAAAGATCTCCTAAGTGACATGTTGAACATCATTAATAAACATGTTACTCGAGGTACGAGCAGGCTTACCAGTGAAACAAGGCGTATAACTTCTAGCCCCACACTCAGTCGAGATGTCTCTAAGAGATCCCTTCTCAGGTCGAGCAAGTCCAAGATGAGAAGCAAACTGGTCGATGGACAATAGAAAACTGGTGTTCATAAGACGGAACTCTACGATCTTAGCTACCACATCATAGGAAAAAGAGCTCATAAACTCCAAAGTCAAGAAAGGGTAAGGGTGCTTCCTAAGACAATACAACCCCGTCAAACCCAAGGTTTCAAAGATATGTCTCACGTCTACCTCTATTTTCAGGTCATCTAGGATGGTAGTGTCGATGCATCTAGTAGGTTTCATACGGAGCTTCGTCAAGTCAACAAAGGCATTCCTTTGCTTAAAGTTCGCAAAGATAACGATAGAATACTCATAAACGGGTGGAAAAATCGGTCCCTGACTCCCTTCTCCCACCTCAGGCTCATAGGCCCTAGATCTCTTACTCTGACGGGTCACAGCTGCGGCTCTTGGCATCTGTTTCAACATATTTTTAGCCACACAAAACGGATTCTTACTTGATCAAAAGAACCTTTTAAAGTATACTCATGGATAAAGAAACAGCAATTTAAAGTAACTTTTATAAGACAACTAACAATTTCCCAAAACACGTTACTCTCATTTTTTTTTGGTGAAATGTGAGAAATTATATTAAACTCAAAAAAAATTACAAAGGTATTTTGAGCAATAGACAAGTCTATTACTCATACAAACAAAAATAATCAAACAAATAAGGCCTATATGAAACAAAGAAGCTCATCTTAACATATTCATATTTCATAAAAGACGGTTTCATGGTTTTCAAAACATAAAATTCTAACCATTACTAGAAAGGTTGGGATCTTAATTCTCCAAAAAATAGCTTCACGAAAGATCATTGACACAAAGATTTGGGGCGAAATTCAGTTTGGGTCACTTTTAAGACGGGGTTTCAAGACGAAATGTTTGAGTGATACTAACCAAAATCAACACCAAACATGATACCAATAACATCCCTTTAGTCGATTTTCCCCTTTAGGTAAGCAAAAGATGAACAAAATAAAGTTTGTAAGGCAAACCCTAAAAATTTCGGCCCCCAAATATACTCACAAATCAATTAGATTTTGTAATTTCTAGCATCAACAACAACGAATTAAAGCAATTTTACCAAAATACCACAACTATAATCAAAATCCATGAGTATAAATCGAATTTTTCAGAAAATTAACACTTTTATATGCTACTAATTGATTAAAAGCAAAGAAAGAGAGTAGCAATCTTACCTTGAATGAATTGCAAGAGGATTGAATGAAATAACAAGAAGATTTCAACCACAATTACCCAAGAATTAGAGAGAAAAGAAGTTTTTGGAAGAGTTTAGGGTTTAGAGAAATAAGAGAAATAGAAAAGAATGGAAGAATAGAGCATATGTATCCCGTCCAAATACGGGTACTGTAGAAACTTACTCGATCGAGTGACTCGGTTACTCGATCGAGTGGCATCTACTCGATCGAGTTGGAGTTGCTCGATCGAGTTTCCGCTGGCAGTTCCAACGATTTCAATCCCATAACCTAACTACTAGATCGAGTAAGGTCTACTCGGTCATGTAGGCACTCGTACTCAGTCGAATAAGACTAGAACAAGGTCAAAGGTTATGAATTCGGTTAACGGTTCCTGCAAAACAACAACTCGTTTTGTGTCCAAGGTGCACTTGGCACTCGTCACTGATTATTTCCACACAATCACTATCAGTTAACACTACTCACATGTAACACGATTACCTCAACCGAACGCTACACATATATTGTAACACCCCCATTTATTTAAGGGCCTGAACTAGGACTCCTCAGATAAATGACGGTGTTACCATCTCGGAAACCCGAGGTAGTAGATACAAAGGAAAGAAACACAGTACTTTAATAAAAATGTTTATAGTGAGATTACAACTGGAATAAAACAAAGTCTCCAAAAATATGACCAAAAGATACGATCGATAAAGCTACTAATAAGACTAAGGTGGGCTAGGCACTAAGTCCGTCATCCAAACTCTCTTCCCAGCCAGCTCCCATCAGTCTCTAAAATACCTGTCAATCTGCTCCCCAATAATTGGATCATCACAGGCGTACACGAATACACAGGGTCAGCCGCGAAGCTGAGTAGGGAAAACAATTGAACAACAAAATATGATATGCATGATCCTCCGTCACCTCCATCTCCATCTCAACTCATATCTCATATCTCATTTCTCATATCTCATAACCCGGACAACCCACCATACCGATCCCCTAGACTATATATATCGACCGTAGCCGATCTGCCCGGCTCGCACCGAGGACACCAGGGCAAGTCTGCCGAGAGACCCGCCTGGGCCTTATCACAATCCACATCGTACCTCAACATCGTCACTCCTACACCATCCTCCAACTCCAATGCATATGAAATGCTCAACAAGTAATAATGCAACACAATGTGTATATTAATGAATGAAATCATGCCGGCTATCAAAAGATTGGAATAACATACTCAACACTAACACGATTCATCAACCCCACCTCATTACATGAAACATAACATCAATCACAACCACGAACAAGTCAACGATCTCAGCTTGGTCATATGGAACACAAACAAGTCAACTCAATTCAATAATACGGTAAGGAGTCAAGTGTGTTTCCCCTACCTCAAAGTGCCGCGAATCCAACTAAGCGATTAAGCGGTCCGAAATAAGGCAATGAATTTGATTATCGATCCTTCACGAGTCCGTCACCTAAAACCATTATAATATTTATTATTATTAACTACTAAATATAAAATTTCCCAAAATAGAAACTTTCCCGAAATAGTAACTTTTCTCTTTTAACAAACCCGACTCAAAACCCGCCTCTAATTATTTTAAATAACTCGGGAACTAATTTAAATAAATTATGAATAAGACCAAATAACGAATTATAACGATCAACTCATGGAAAAACCCGTTTCGAAAACAAAACAGCCCGTCATCAACCCTACCCCCTTCACACGCACCCACACTCCTCACGCGCCACCTATCCCACCGCGACAACCACCAGACCTGCTCCCCACTTCGACCCCACCACCAACAACCACCACCAGCCTGGTCGACTGCCGCCGGCGAGTCGAACCAGGGCTGGCATCTGGCCTGGTTCACCGCCAAGCCCCACCAAACACCCCCTGTTTATCTCCTACCACCACCACCACCGCAACCAGCAACCACCCCCTGCCACATAACCACCATCCAACTCGCCGTCAGCCCACGAACCTAAACACCGTGGCACCACCATTTCGACCTCCCCCGAGTCCACGGTGGTGCCACCCCAAACCTAGCCGTCTAAAACTCGCCTGAAACCGTAACCAAAACCCGTTTTGCCCCCTCCATCGATACCGCCTGTTTCTGCCACCCTAATCACCTACAACCACCCCAACAACCACCAAGCTACTCGCCACTCACCACACTACTCCTATATCCCGTCAACCACCACCACCAGCGCTTGTCTAAGACACACAACCGCATCCAAAAACCCGACAGAAATATGAAACAGCGGAGAAGGTTGTCTCTTACCTTTTTCCTGCCGCCACAACAGCCACCAGGGTCGTCTATGGTCGATGACAACCACCCTAAGGTCTTCCTTGCTGCGCCATCGACACCCACTCTCTCTCTCTCCCTCTCGTTTTGCGTGCAGGTTGAGGTCGAAGCTGATGAAGAAGGGAGGCGGGTGAGGTGTGTGTCGTGTATTGCTAGGGTAAAAACATTAGGTTAAAACTTAGGTTAGAACATGATGTTGGGTGTTGGGTTAATTGGGTTAAACATGATATTGGGTAAACCCAAATGGGTCGAGGTAAATGGTTTAGCTCACGTCTCGAATACCATATAAACCCGTCTCAAATAACTTATGCAACAACTCGCTTTTACGATATCAACACGACTAAACAATTAACTCAACTCAACTATTATCCCGACATAATTAGTAAAATAATATATATAATAATTACATATAATAATATCCGTTTAATTAATTATATTATATAAAATACGGGGTATTACAGTCTTCCCCCCTTAAAATGAACTTCGTCCCGAAGTTCGCTCAACTACCAAACCTTCAAGTACCACCGTGGTTACCAAAACAGATTTCCTAGTACCAGAACTCATGAACTTAAGCGGGTGAAACGGTATGTTACATTCTACCCTCCTAAAAAGAAAGTTACGTCCCGGAACTTACTTCATGCAAATCTATCACCACTCATGAACTCGTGCAACTATCGGAGCGCCATAACAAAGCAGCAGCTTTAATTACACAACATAGAGAACTCATTTGTATGGGTACCACGCAACGAAACATCAAAAACATCGGCTTGAACAAACTACGATCTACAACTTGATCAAAACCACGATCTATACACAAGTGGAACATAAACCTTAAGATTTTACAATCCTACCCAACTAAAAACATGGTTACGTCCTCGTAACCTCTTCTCAACTTTCATATTCCAATGTAACAAAACACTGTCAACAACATGTAATCAGAAAAGAACACATGACCAAAAGATTGCGCAGTAACATTAAAGTTGAAAACAAGGTTTTATTATGAAATTAACTGATTGTCAACAAGTATCACTCATTACTTAGTTCATGCTTGACTTAAAACACAACATCGAACTAAAAGAACAACAAGAAGGAACCAAAGGTTTACACGGTTTCACAACAGACCGATCATGGTGTTACTAGCCCTAACCTAACGGTCCTTAGGTCGCGCTTCCTCTGTTTCTCGGTGACTTCTATGTCATTCCCTTTCTCGTTCACCTCTTCCCCAGAAGTCCGGCCTGGTGGTTCATCGTACTTTCGGCATCGGGTACATTAGCGTAAAATTCGTGTCTCGGTCGCCCGCTATAAAGTCAAAGGTATGATCGGGCGGGTATTTGGCCCCGCCGCATGAATGGGGTCACGGAATAGCCTCATGCAATGGGTGGTCAACTCTCTCATATAAAATCGTTTGCTTTGTCCTTTAGTATGCCGTCGGGAATAGAATCGATAAGGGTATACGCTCTTAACTGAGTATTAGTTAAATACTCAGGGTGCCCATTATGGCCATACATGTCCATGGCAGTGCAAAGTCTCTCACAATGCTCATTAAAGTCAGCATCAAGTGACATGTAACAGTCTTGCGGGTGTACATTGTAGGGATCCATCCTACAAAATGGAAGGTTAACAAATTTAGACACAAGGGTGTTAAGACAAGGGATTCATCCTCGAGGTTTAAGTGTGCGAAAGCTATATAACAAGTTTTCGGGGTAACTGTTGTAATACCAGGGTTTTGGTCAACTCAAGATCATCACAATTCGCATTATCTACCAGAGAACAATCATTTTAGAAATATCAACTGCAAGAATACACGTAAACCAGCATACAATCTACATTGACCCCACCAAATTCCACTCCCAAGTCAAAACTGTTACCAATTCCGAATAATTGAACAATCTGCTACTAATAAATCACCAGGAGTATTAAAACATGCGGTACATGAGCATTACTTAAACACCTCGAAACCATAGAAAACATAACACGTAATCAAAACCTTTTTACTCATCAGACATACAACACGAATTGGCCAACTTGTTTGATATAAATTCTGAAACATATTCGCTAATAAAAGTAACAACATATGATCCATGCCTACACAACATTACTTCCATATCACACATGTGTTTGACATCATAGCAACCATATCGTTCAATTGTGTCCAAAGAACTTAGTACCACTCATTTTCAAAGAAAAACAAACGATATCGCATAAATAGTTTAAACATACATTCACCATCGTATACTTTGTAGAATTCTAGCTATAGTAAAAGATTAGCAACTTGGAAACTTCACTGATTTGCACGACTTAAATACTTAGGCAACCCGTAGACTCAATTAAATGTAACTATAACGACTATCATTTAAACCAATGCATATCATGTGAATCATCAAAGGGTTATCCTATTATAATTGTCAACATAGTTATCATAACAATCTTCATGTTAATATAATTGATAGTAACGACACGAGAATATAAATATGCCAATTGTCGTGTTATATCAAACAGTTCCCTTTATATCATACCCATGCATTTGCAAGAATCACTTTAGTACTTTACGACATTGTAATAACGAACATATTCAATAACAAGAATAACAACACCGTTTATTATCATGTTATAGGTTTTAGGTTCAATCAAATAATTTAATGCAATGAAAGCAATAAGTATAACTATAGGCACACAGACTCACATAAAGGACCTTAGGACTCAGATGACATCCTACATGTGGGAACATTTAGACATAACCATTACTACCGTTCATGTGTAAATATTTAACATCATTATTGTAAATATTCATGCGAGTACATTAGGACATTTAACGCCACCAAATTTACCAAGATATGATAATATAGTTTTATATTTATGTATACCTGACCACTATACGAATATGATGAACAACAGAGGTATTACAACATGCCACAAAATATGCAAACAACTGGACTCGTACAAACATTTCACCCTCGATTAAGAATCAAATTAAGCTATCCAATTTTACTCACGCTATCATGCCAACAATGTTATCAACTAAGTTTTAATTTTATCACTTGTTAAGATATATAACTACTGAACATGCGTGCTACTATCATCATGTAAAACATTAAAATTTCACATTACTAAGGCTCATTAATTAATCAAACAACTATATGAAAACTTAACATAGAACGTACATTTTACAGGTCAAAATCACGAATAAACAGCCGTTCAACGAAAACTTGAGTTACATTACTTTTCATAACATACAGAGAGTTAATAGTTCGTGATAAAAAGAAGGAGGTTGAAAGTTCAAGAATTCAATTTTTAAAGAATTTTACAACTCGGTTGGTCCAAACAAGTATGTGACAAAGAATTGGTCCGAAACTTGGGTCAGTTTGCAAAGCTTACCATTTACTACAGAGACATCAAGAATTTTCGTGGCTTATCAATTTGAAAACGTGTGCGAAACCTCTAGTCAATGGAGTTGGAATTATGCAAAAATCATTTACACAAATTAAATGAGGATTTTTACAAAAACGTTGGTCAAAACATCACTGCACAGAAACTTCCCGACCACAGCCCACTAAAACATTTATTACTCTTAATCCGTATACCCTATAAGCATGAAACCAACGCCAAAAGAACACTAACTCACGAGGCTATTTCTCATAAAATTTTCATCCATAGAAAATTAACAGAAAGGAAATGACAGCTAGATCAATTACAGAGTAAAATCAAACAAAACGGATTTCAACACTAAATCATTCATTTTCCATGTTCCACCCTCTTACAACCATACTATCGACACTAACTCATCCTAACTTAAATCTCGCACTTTTGTATATACGTAAACATCTATCCCATAGAAATCCTTTCGCATCCCGACCTACCCCTTACATCTAATCACGTTTGCTACGACTAAAAACAAGCAATTCAATGGTGTCTCTCATTACCATCACGATACTATACTAGCATGGCTTCGGGGTCACATAACCGCATATCACTAGACATAATAGTACTATCAACACATCATTCAACATCCAACTAGGTAACTATCATCGACTCGCAATTATTTTCATACTCACGGCTACCACAACATTTCACTGGTTATTAACCTGGACTCGAAAATTTTATTCCTCATTTCCACAACATCATATGCTCACGTCATCATTCATACAAAATACTTACCGTAGCGTTGTCCTGCGGGGTGGTTAGAATATATGGGTCTCAAGGTATACAAAGAACTCGATTATGTAATAATCGGTGTATCAACCAGATTAACACTTAGGCAACGATATATGAATTTCATGCTCAACCTCATGCAACTTTGCTACCTTTTCTCTCATATACACTCAGGGTTTCCGGGTCAAACTGAGAGGGCCGCTGGTTCGGTGTGAGGGGGCCCCTAACTCATACCTTACCTTAGTGTGCCCCTAACGTTCTATCCGGGTTCATTTTATTTAGACTCTTCCTATGTTCATTGGATTCATTGGTTTAGGCCCGAGGATCGTTCGCTCTGATACCACTTTGTAACACCCCCATTTATTTAAGGGCCTGAACTAGGACTCCTCGGATAAATGACGGTGTTACCATCTCGAAAACCCGAGGTAGTAGATACAAAGGAAAGAAACACAAGATTTAATAAAAATGTTTATAGTGAGATTACAACTGGAATAAAACAAAGTCTCCAAAAATATGACCAAAAGATACGGTCGATAAAGCTACTAATAAGACTAAGGTGGGCTAGGCACTAAGTCCGTCATCCAAACTCTCTTCCCACCAGCTCCCATCGGTCTCTCGAAATACCATCAATCTGCTCCCCAATAATTGGATCATCACAGGCGCACACGAATACACAGGGTCGGTCACCGAAGGCCGAGTAGGGAAAACAATTGAACAACAAAATATGATATGCATGATCCTCCGTCACCTCCATCTCCATCTCAACTCATATCTCATTTCTCATTTCTCATATCTCATAACCCGGACAACCCAACCATACCGATCCCCAGACTATATATATCGACCGTAGCCGATCTGCCACTCGCAATGAGGACACCAGGGCAAGTCCTGCAGAACCCGCCTGGGCCTTATCACAATCCACATCGTACCTCAACATCGTCACTCCTACACCATCCTCCAACTCCAATGCATATGAAATGCTCAACAGTAATAATGCAACACAATGTGTATATTAATGAATGAAATCATGCCACTATCAAAAGATTGGAATAACATACTCAACACTAACATTCATCAACCCCACCTCATTACATGAAACATAACATCAATCACAACCACGAACAAGTCAACGATCTCAGCTTGGTCATATGGAACACAAACAAGTCAACTCAATTCAATAATACGGTAAGGAGTCAAGTGTGTTTCCCCTACCTCAAAGTGCCAAATAATCCAACTAAGCGATTAAGCGGTCCGAGAAATAAGGCAATGAATTTGATTATCGATCCTTCACGAGTCCGTCACCTAAAACCATTATAATATTTATTATTATTAACTACTAAATATAAAATTTCCCAAAATAGAAACTTTCCCGAAATAGTAACTTTTCTCTTTTAACAAACCCGACTCAAAACCCGCCTCTAATTATTTTAAATAACTCGGGAACTAATTTAAATAAATTATGAATAAGACCAAATAACGAATTATAACGATCAACTCATGGAAAAACCCGTTTCGAAAACAAAACAGCCCGTCATCAACCCTACCCCCTTCACACGCACCCACACTCCTCACGCGCCACCTATCCCACCGCGACAACCACCGGACACTGCTCCCCACTTCGACCCCACCACCAACAACCACCACCAGCCTGGTCGATTGCCGCCGCGAGTCGAACCAGGGCGGCATCCGCCTGGTTCACCGCCAAGCCCCACCAAACACCCCCCCTGTTTATCTCCTACCACCACCGCAACCAGCAACCACCCCCTGCCACATAACCACCATCCAACTCGCCGTCAGCCCACGAACCTAAACACCGTGTCACCACCATTTCGACCTCCCCCGAGTCCACGGTGGTGCCACCCCAAACCTAGCCGTCTAAAACTCGCCTGAAACCGTAACCAAAACCCGTTTTGCCCCCTCCATCGATACCGCTTTGTTTCGCCACCCTAATCACCTACAACCACCCCAACAACCACCAAGCTACTCGCCACTCACCACACTACTCCTATATCCCGTCAACCACCACCACCAGCGCTTGTCTAAGACACACAACCGCATCCAAAAACCCGACAGAAATATGAAACAATGGAGAAGGTTGTCTCTTACCTTTTTCCCCGCCGCCACAACAGCCACCAGGGTCGTCTATGGTCGATGACAACCACCCTAAGGTCTTCCTTGCTGCGCCATCGACACCCACTCTCTCTCTCTCCCTCTCGTTTTGCGTGCAGGTTGAGGTCGAAGCTGATGAATAAGGGAGGCGGGTGAGGTGTGTGTCGTGTATTGCTAGGGTAAAAACATTAGGTTAAAACTTAGGTTAGAACATGATGTTGGGTGTTGGGTTAATTGGGTTAAACATGATATTGGGTAAACCCAAATGGGTCCAGGTAAATGGTTTAGCTCACGTCTCGAATACCATATAAACCCGTCTCAAATAACTTATGCAACAACTCGCTTTTACGATATCAACACGACTAAACAATTAACTCAACTCAACTATTATCCCGACATAATTAGTAAAATAATATATATAATAATTACATATAATAATATCCGTTTAATTAATTATATTATATAAAATACGGGGTATTACAGTCTTCCCCCCTTAAAATGAACTTCGTCCCGAAGTTCGCTCAACTACCAAACCTTCAAGTACCACCGTGGTTACCAAAACAGATTTCCTAGTACCAGAACTCATGAACTTAAGCGGGTGAAACGGTATGTTACATATATCATCCCATCATATACCAACAGTTACAAATTAATCAACTACGACATACTTCAACTCACATGTACATATGTAACAACAATATTATTACTTTATTTACGCATATCTAAGCTTGATCGTTCAACATGTGATTATAATATATAAAAACATTCCATCCGGCAAATTAACTATCACCTATTACCCATGCTTGCTCTACTGTTCGACACATTAGAACAATCCAAAAAATCACAAATCACGATTCAATTTGCTATACTTATTCACAAGAGTATACAAATCACGATTCAATTTGCTCTACGCACTCCGAGTAAATGATTTGTATACTCTTGTGAATAAGTATAGCAAATTGTATACTCCCAGTAAATGATTCTCGTATACACACGCACTTGTTTACTTGATTGTTCGCACTACAAGCTTGAGAAACCAAGCCTTGTGATGCCTCCATATGTTGGGAATGCCATGAGGAAGGGTCCCGACTTATGGGGGTGTTAAAAAACCCTTCAATCTAGCCCTAGCAGTAATTAGAATAGTTGGAGAAGTTGTATGTAGTTTAGGTTTTAAAATAATGATTAAGAAACTGTTAACACGTCTTTATATAATTCTCCAATTATTTTAATCAAAACCGCGGATTTAACCCCGTCAGATCGGTTACTCGGCCGATTACTCTGATGCGTGTCATTTATATGATGTTTTACACCCTATTTTACACGCATTTCAAAGCTCAATTGAGTACTTTATGCTACTATTTCCCTTGTTTCGTGTATTTCTTCCTTTTCTTGTGATTTTGTAGGAATATGAAGATTTCAGTGGAAAATAAGCCGAATCCGTCCCTAATTACTTAGCATTGCATTTGACATGGAGTATTGACTCGAGGAATGAGCTTGGTGCGCGTTTCAAGGCCTAAAGATAGCAAAAGCAAGGGTGCGTACGAGTTTAACAAGCAAAGAAGCATTTCACGATATTGCAGGCTCGTTCAGATGGCTATATCTCGAGTTCTATAGCATATAATCGAGTGATTCCAAGAAGAGGTGAAATATTATCCTCTTAGCTTTCCAAGGCCGTGTAGAACGCCTGATTTGACCAAGTAACAAAGAAATGGCAGCTGTTTTAAGATCGGTGCGCGCTGCAGGAATCGTCAGAATGCAATTCTGTACAGCACCTTTGGTCGATCGACTGGCCTTAGAGGTCGATCGACCACCACGCGATCTGATGCGCAAATTAAAAGATCGAGAATTAGAAAGCCCAATATATTCTTAGGTTTAGGAATAAGAGTGCGTGATATCCCTATATAACTAACCCTATGTTTCAGAATAAGGGGGATTCATTAGCTTGGTATCATACAGTTCCTTTCATACATTCATATCTTTAGTTTAGAATTTTCAATAAAGTTTGCATCTTCGCTTTGGGATTCATCTTGTTCCTTTGCATCGGTAATTTTAATCTTTAAATTTCAGTACTGCTTTATTCGTTTTGTAGTGTTAATTCTTGCTAGATAGAATCCCAAAGCCAATTTCTCGTTTTATGTTAGTAATTTGTTTAGTTAATTTAATTATGAAATCAATTGCTTTAGTTGTTAATCTTGCTGTTATTATTATCATCGTTATGAGTAGCTAAACACCCATTGCTAAGATGTAGGGGATCTATGGCGTAGATGGCAGTAGAATAGGTAACCCCGCATTAGGGCTTGGTCGATCGACTGGCTTAACTAGTCGATCGACTGAGCCGGTTTGTCGATTGACTGGGGTAGCTGGTCGATCGACTGTCTTCGTGTTTGATTAGCATTGTTTGATTCGTTAAGTGCAATATCTAGCAATGAGACCGAGAGGAGACTTGTTAGATGCTTAGTTTTGACCAACCCATAGATCAAAAGATAGAGAAGGGCATTAATTAACGAGTTGAGACGACTAAATTGCTGAGATCGAGAGATAATGTAATTTAGGCTTTAGGAATCACTTTTCAGGGCGAGAGCTAGCATTAGTGAGACTTAGGGACTGGTAGCATAGGCCGAAAGGAGCTACTAGTTAACTTGGACCGAGAGGACTTGTTTTACCCATCCTACACGACTGTATTTCGGACTTACCTAGGATTATGTGCCATCGCAGCTATAGTGAACCGACCGTCTTAGCATTTCTTTTATCATTGTTTACCGTCCTTATTTACTTTTATTTGTTTATTTAGTTTATGTCATTAGATTTAGTTATAATTCTCATCAAAACCCCCTCACTATTACCCGATAGACTGAAATATAAAGCAACTATTATCTCCCTACCTCCCTGCGGATCGACCCTTACTACCACTTGCTAGTTGTAGTTTGGTTTTATAAATATTATTTTTGGTACTCACTTCAACAGGTATCAAATTTTGGCGCCGTTCTTGGGAGGCGGCGCTAGTTTTTGTTGTTTTTCATTTTAGTTCGCTTTTTCGCCTCAAGGGAAGACCGAGTACCTTGAGGCGCTTCTTATCTTCTTCTTTAGTGTTGTTTATTTTCAGTACTTCAGAGAGTCCACTCATGTTCCATTCTCGGGAGCAAGCGGTCTTTGTTTTGTGGAAGATGCGGCGGAGCGGGACACACATCTGAGGCATGCAGGCACCCTAAGGAGAAGATGTTTGCTTTTCATCAACTTCAGCTCGACAATTCGTATAATTGCACCCCTACTTCACCGCATCAACCATATGTGCCTCCTTATGAAGCCCCACCACCATCCACTCCATCACAGCAAGAGTTGAAAAACGAAGTTGCAGAGTTGACGAGTCTAGTGCAGGTGCTTATGGTGGAGGTACAGAAAAGCAATGCGGCAAATCGGCCTTAATCACGGTCGATATCTCAAATTGCTACATTAGACAAGAATGCAGCTGAGATACCGAGTCAATTCCACTCTCTGAATCAGCGTATTGAGACCGTACATGCAATGACGCTGAGGAGCGGGTCTGCTCTCGATGGACCCGAGAAACCTGCTGAAAAAGGGAAGAAGAAAAAGGGCGAGAAAAAGATTATCAGCAGTAAACACGGTAGATCGACCACATCACCCAGTCGATCGACCAGTCCGTGAAATGACATAGCTTCTGGTACTGTTGAAACCAGTCGATCGACTGACCAACATGGTCGATCGACTGAGGAAGCAGCTGATAACGAACCATTCCGTCCTCCAATGCCAGATAACTTGAGGGATTATTTATTTCGGGGTACTACAGCTCCGAAATCATCGAGGCAAGATCCAGATATTGATGGGTCCGTTCCGGTTCCAAAGTATGACCCGATGACGATCAATATTTCATATCTGAGACTGTCTGAAGAAGGGTCAAGCTTCAACAAAGAGAAGGTAGTGGACTTTCAGCCTAAGTCCACCGATGCTGGTATGAGAGACCTAGAGGAGAGGGCTAAGCTACTTCTGACAGCCCCATATCCAGAGAGGCTAGTACCAACGAAATATGAGGTATACTTTGAAAAATTTAAAAATGTCATTCATGGTCTTAATGTGCAAGTACCTTTTCTTGAGTTGGTAAATCAAGTTCCCGCTTACATGAAATTCATGAAACAGCTTTTAAATAAGAAGCGGAAACTTGATAGGGTCGAGTCTGTTAATTTAACTGATGAATCTAGCTCTTATTTGACTCGCACTGCTCCACAGAAGTTAGCTGACCCGGGTAGCTTTTCAGTCCCTTGTAATATTGGTACCTTCTCAATTGAGAAGGGATTATGTGACCTAGGAGCCAGCATTAGCGTTATGCCTTTGAGTCTAGCTAGAAAATTGAAATTGACTAGGTTTGCAGTTACTAGCATAACGGTACAGATGGCGGATCGTTCTGCGGTCCAGCCTATAGGAGTCTTGGAAGACATTCTTGTGCAAATAGGAAAGTTTTTCTTCCCTGTTGACTTCGTTGTACTGGATATACCCGAGGATGCTCATATTCCTATCATTTTGGGTAGACCCTTTCTACACACTACTGGTGCAGTTATAGATGTTAGCTCAGGGACATTGACCTTTAAGGTGGGGAAGCAGTCCATTAGTTTTGCCCAGACTTATAGGAAGAAAGATGTTATGTGTCCTGTGACTTGTAATGCGATTTCTACTCGTAAGTCTTATGTTGTCATTACTGACACTCCTACTTCCTTACCTGTACCTATTCCTGTAATGACACCTCCGCCCCAGATTGGGAGCAATATGGAGGACAATTCTCTTGTTTTGAATGTTGCAGGAACCGATTTGGGGAAGGAAGAACCGCTCGCTGCTCCAACAGAGAAGGAGCCAATTGTTCAGAGAGGCGGTCTAGGATGTCTTAGTTATGGCACGGACGAGGAGCCAGATGAGGAGCCAAGAAGAAGGCGCCAGTCAAAATTTCGGAGTCGGATCTCGAGTGTGAGGAGCTAGAAGATGATGGGCATGCTTGGGAAGATGCTAGAGATGATCCATTGAGCATCCCAGTCGGAGTGGAGTGGAGTCCAGCTTCGGAGATGAGCACTGCGGAAGCTACTTCATGTAGACAGAAGCCTTGGTCGGAGATTTTCCACAGTTTCCATTGATCTATGCGTTTCTTAGACCTTTTAAAAATTATTTTACTGCTTTTAGACTATTTATCGTTTTTCGTGTGCGCGAAACTTCGCTTAGTTTGGTTTGCTTAGGATTTTTATAAACTTTAGACTGATACTTTGGGTTTTGCGCAATTTTGGGCGCGTTATTATGTGTATTTGCAGGTTTATAGACCTTGTTAGCTCAATTTATTGAGCTAATTCGAAGAAATCAGAAAGTTACAGCACGTTCTCAGTCGATCTACTGGTCAGTATGGTCGATCGACTGAGCTGCGAAATCCAGGAGCTTCTGTTTCTGTTCACCTTGGTCGATCGACTGGGTGATGTGGTCGATCGACCGCCCAGAGCTGCTGTACCTGTTTTCGATCATTCCCCTGCTGTGTTTGGTCGATTTGCGGAGTCAAGGGAGTATTCCCTTCACTTTATTCTCCGCTTAATTTCTGATTTCTTCTGTTTTTCTTATTTTTGCACATAATTACCGCTTCAACATTGCTTTCTCGAAATTACGCGCGGTCTTTTGTTTGTCTTTTCAAGTACTTATTGGTAGCACTGCTGGCTACTGAAACCTCCTAGCTCACGCTGGTTTGGGGAGGTTTCCTTTTGCTGCGCTTAAAGTCTTGTGAGTTCCCGAGTCCTTTTCATGACTTATTTATTTATTTTCTCGCAAATTCCCATTTCCCTTTTATTTCATTACATGATTTTGCACAATGGGGACATTGTGCGATTTGGTTTGGGGAAGGGTTTTGCGTTGCATTTCATTTGCTTACATTCACGTTTACATTTTGTCTTGCATTGTTGTTTATTTCTTTATATATATATATACAAAATTCAAAAAAAAATTTGAAAAATTTCAAAATTTCAAAAAAAATATCATGTTTATTTTAGCATATAGGTTGAGTCGGAACGGTAGTATTTCAATGATGACAATGCATTTTCAGCTGTTTTATGCCTAAGCCTTGCTAATTGACATGTTATTAGTAGAATCATTTGCATAGTCTACGAGTTTTCGTTAAATTCTTGCTGGACTTGAGACTTGACTTAGATTTTTGGCAAACTACATCATTTTCTGAGATTTAGAGCCTTATAACTGGTGACATCTATGACCAGTTTATCTAGGATGTGAGTAGTACTCCTTATGAGACATGTTACATTAATTTGCATAAATATGAACTTAATCTGCTTAATACCTGTATGCATTCGGTTTGTGGTTTGTTGACACATGTGGTAGAGGTTTCCCTTTATTTATTTTACCCATGAGCCTCTCATAGCAAAATTTAGCCTTTTGTCCCTTAACTACATCCTATATTTAGCCTGCCATCGTCAAGCTAGTAGTCTTAGTTTTTGGGAATATGTCTATTGCGGTTTGGTTATATGCTCTCATTGAGATGATGTTGGAAAAAGAATGAAGGAGGAAAAAGAATTGAGAAAGTTGAAAAGAAAGAAAGAAAGAAAGAAAGAAAAAAGAAAAATGATTCGAAAAAAAAAAGAGAAACAATTTCGATACATGGTCGATCGACTGGACTCATTGGTCGATCGACTGAAGTCCGAGAAAAGAAAAATCGCCTAATTCAAAGTCTTTATTTAATGGCGATTTTTGCTCCCATGTTGCATTTGTATCTTATGGGGAGTTGACTATTTATGGAATTTGTGAGATTTGTGCTTGCTATTAGCACCGGTTTTATTGTTGATTTTGAGTAGGGAAGTGGATGTTGTCATATGGTTTTATTTGGGTACTAGCTTGGCCGCCTATACCTCCACATTTCCATAATTGTTTTGCCCTTCTTACCCATTACCTCACATATCCATATTTACCTCGGCACGTGTCATGGTCATTTGTTTGGTTGAATGCATATGTACGGTTGTAGAGATTATTTTCATATTAGACTGCAGGCATGTTCTTATAGGTCGCAGTTAGGTGAGTGTCACTACAAAATGAATTCTTTCTATCTATACATTATTCACCTTGTGCTTATTTGAGTGATTTGAGCGACCCGTGAGAGTCTAATTTGATAAGTCTCTACAGTTGACGGTTCAGCAGTTTTTAACGACTTTATAACTCGTTTGCATGATTCACATTGCTAATTGATTGTTGGTTATTGCATTAAATTGGTTTAGGCTTGACAGTTTGCATTTCGCTCTGAGATTGAACTCGTTCCATTAGGTTTTAGGATCGAGTCTAGTTCTTGCTTGGGGACAAGCAAGGGTTTGGTTTGGGGAAGTTTGATGCGTGTCATTTATATGATGTTTTACACCCTATTTTACACGCATTTCAAAGCTCAATTGAGTAGTTTATGCTACTATTTCCCTTGTTTCGTGTATTTCTTCCTTTTCTTGTGATTTTGTAGGAATATGAAGATTTCAGTGGAAAATAAGCCGAATCCGTCCCTAAGTACTTAGCATTGCATTTGACATGGAGTATTGACTCGAGGAATGAGCTTGATGCGCGTTTCAAGTCCTAAAGATAGCAAAAGCAAGGGTGCGTACGAGTTTAACAAGCAAAGAAGCATTTCACGATATTGCAGGCTCGTTCAGATGGCTATATCTCGAGTTCTAGAGCAGATAATCGAGTGATTCCAAGAAGAGGTGAAATCTTATCCTCTTAGCTTTCCAAGGCCGTATAGAACGCCTGATTTGACCAAGTAACAAAGAAATGGCAGCTGTTTTAAGATCGGTGCGCGCTGCAGGAATCGTCAGAATGCAATTCTGTACAGCACCTTTGGTCGATCGACTGGCCTTAGTGGTCGATCGACCACCACGCGATCTGATGCGCAAATTAAAAGATCGAGAATTAGAAAGCCCAATATATTCTTAGGTTTAGGAATAAGAGTGCGTGATATCCCTATATAACTAACCCTATGTTTCAGAATAAGGGGGATTCATTAGCTTGGTATCATACAGTTCCTTTCATACATTCATATCTTTAGTTTAGAATTTTCAATAAAGTTTGCATCTTTGCTTTGGGATTCATCTTGTTCCTTTGCATCGGTAATTTTAATCTTTAAATTTCAATACTGCTTTATTCGTTTTGTAGTGTTAATTCTTGCTAGATAGAATCCCAAAGCCAATTTCTCGTTTTATGTTAGTAATTTGTTTAGTTAATTTAATTATGAAATCAATTGCTTTAGTTGTTAATCTTGCTGTTATTATTATCATAGTTATGAGTAGATAAACACCCTTTGCTAAGATGTAGGGGATCTATGGCATAGATGGCAGTAGAATAGGTAACCCTGCATTAGGGCTTGGTCGATCGACTGGCTTAACTAGTCGATCGGCTGAGCCGGTTTGTCGATTGACTGGGGTAGTTGGTCGATCGACTGTCTTCGTGTTTAATTAGCATTGTTTGATTCGTTAAGTGCAATATCTAGCAATGAGACTGAGAGGAGACTTGTTAGATGCTTAGTTTTGACCAACCCATAGATCGAAAGATAGGGAAGGGCATTAATTAACGAGTTGAGACGACTAAATTGCTGAGATCGAGAGATAATGTAATTTAGGCTTTAGGAATCACTTTTCAGGGCGAGAACTAGCATTAGTGAGACTTAGGGACAAGTAGCATAGGCCGAAAGGAGCTACTAGTTAACTTGGACCGAGAGGACTTGTTTTACCCATCCTACACGACTGTATTTCGGACTTACTTAGGATTATGTGCCATCGCAGCTATAGTGAACCGACCGTCTTAGCATTTCTTTTATCATTGTTTACCGTCCTTATTTACTTTTATTTGTTTATTTAGTTTATGTCATTAGATTTAGTTATAATTCTCATCAAAACCCCCTCACTGTTACCCGATAGACTGAAATATAAAGCAACTATTATCTCCCTACCTCCCTGCGGATCGACCCTTACTGCCACTTGCTAGTTGTAGTTTGGTTTTATAAATATTATTTTTGGTACTCACTTCGACATGTATCATACTCGATGTACTCGACTGAGTAAGGCCAACTCGACCGAGTACCAACATACCCGATAGAGTACTAACGTTCCAGAACCCAACCTTAGCACACCCGACAGCCTACTCGGTCGAGTAAGCCCTACTCAACCGAGTACCCCATGGTTAGAAACCTATGGTATTAAATTATCTAGGCTTTCTTCTTACATATCCTCTACCTTCTCCCTCCAATCACCCCACTTCCAAAAAACTGAGGAACTAATTGGACCTGATGAACTAGATGGACCGGCCATCTCAAGAGTAGAAGACACTATTGGTATCTCCCGATTTTCAACATGTTTGGAACCTCCGTAAGCGCCATCCCATGGAATGTAGAAATGGGCTAGAGTGGGCCCCAATGGCCAATGCCCTGCCCTCAACACCTCGAGGTAACTTCAAGTAATGACGATGATCAGTACCAACGGTCCATACATACGCCGCATAATCATCCACATACACAATCATATCACAACTCAGCATAAACTCCACACTAACAGATGTTTCTCCTGCAACCATATCGTTCGAATCCTTAATTTTAAAGTGACGAACAATTAAAGTAACCATGCCTCCCACCAGAATGTTTCCAGATGCAGCTTTTTGGTGCTTCTCACACCGAGAAAGATAGATCTCAAGCAAAATCCGGGTAACTCTGACTCTTGGGCATCATTACCCACAAATAGTTCAAATCCGCCTTGGGCAAGTGTGTCAGTTCTCCCTTGCATAAGAAAGTAGAATTTAACACTCTATGAATGTAGTGATGGGTCGGGTGAGGAATATCGGCATTTTTCTCACCCGCGGTACAGTATCCTCCTCCCCCCTTTTGTGCCTTCCAAAAAATCTCTTGCTCTTGTTAGCTCAATTTCTTAAATTATCCATCCCCTTTCTTATCAATCCCAAAAATTTCCCTCAACTCATAAGTCAACTCCCTCTCCTCTTCATCAAGGTGAAAGGTGATCCTAGGTGGGTCATCATCTCTATAAACTTGTAATGTGGAGAGCAATTCTAAGGTAAACCACCGAAAAGTGGGCACCTTACGGTCACAAAAAGCTCCCAAACCCACCCTTTCAAGAAATTCCTCCACCGCACCTTCAATCCCGAGTAATTGAGTAGCAAAGGGATCGACAAATTTAGTAGCCATAATGACCCTATCATACAAAAGTCGCCACACCTTCTTATGTTCAGCACTCGAATTCTCGCACCCTATATAATCAACAGGCGATTTATTTTGCTTTGTATTACCCATAGAAACAATAGTCATCAACTTAACAACAATTCTCCAACAACAGACTCCAATTTCAGCAATAAACCAACTCCAATTTCAGCAATAAACTCCAATTTTTACCACTTTAACAATAAACTCGTCCAATGCCCACAACAATTAAATACTAAGAGTAAGAGCAACTCAACAATAATATACACCCTTTCTAAAGAGTACACTAGTTTAATTCAAGTTAATTCAAAGCAAAGAAGGAGTGAAAATTAAGACCAAATCTTGAAGAAAGGCTCCAAACTTTCTTGAGACAGTCTTGATAAAAACCTCGGACACTCCAATACGCAAAAAACGACCTGAAAATCGCCCCCTATTGCTGCTATTTTTTCGAAATTGGAAAACACCCAATTTCTAGGGTTCACGTTTTTAGGTAAATAAGGGCAAGTTAGGAGTGTTGTAGGTTTATTTTGTGTGAGATAATGGAGAAAAGATGATGTATTTTGATTAGGTAAATCTAGAGGAGAGCTTGGAAGCGTAACAATGCAGGAATAGGAGATGGGAGGGTTGTTCGGCGTTTGTTCTCCTTGTTTTTTCTTTTCTTTTCTTTTTTTTTTAAAGTAGAAATCTGATTTTAGGGAAGAAAGTAAAGAGAATAAGACGACATACCTGATACCCGTGTTCGATTTTTTTTCTTTTTCGGGCGGGTCAGCTGCGTGGGCCTGCGGGCCGCAGCTAGTCCTAGCCAATTCGAACCATTACTTACCTTGTTTCTTCTTCTTTCGCGCAGGCTTGCTGTTTGCCCGAAGGGCTGGATTTTTGGGCCTTTACTTGACCCTTTTATCTTTTTCCATTCTCTCTTTTTTTTTCTACACATTCAAAAGCAATAAAACGCTAGATGAATTAGATTTTATACTATACTAACATAATAGGAATGTGGAAATTTAATATAACTAAACACACTTTTTTATCTAAAGGAATGAAACTCATAATTAATTATACTTACTACTAGGACCCTTAAATAAGACAAAGCACAAATAAGAGGATACAAAATTCGGGTTGCCTCCTGATAGCACTGTTGTTTTACGTCATGACGAGCTCAAGTTTGGTATGTAGGCTTCTCTAGGTAAATGGCTTTGGCTTCCTCCATTTGAAAACCATCATAGTACAATTTGAGACGTTGACCGTTTACTTTCAAAAAATTTCCCGTCTCCAAGCTTTGAATCTCAACGGTTCTAAGTGGGAATACCTTGGTAACCATGAATGGTCTAACCCACTGGGATTTCAGCTTACCCGAAAATAAATGTAGGCGACTTTGATACACAAGAACCTTTTAACCCACCTCAAAGTTCCGCCTAGAAATCATTTTACCATGCCAAGCCTTAGTCTTGTCCTTATACAAGGCCGCATTCTCATATGAGTCAAGTCGAATCTCTTCCAATTCTTGAAGTTGTAGCATTCTATGGAGACCCGCATCATCTAGACTCATGGTGAAGCTTTTGACTACTCAATATACTTTGTGTTCGAGCTCAACAGGTAAATGACAAGGCTTACCAAACACAATCTGAAATGCGGACATACCAAGTGGTGTTTTATTAGCTGTTCTATATGCCCATAATGCATCTTCTAGCCTCAAACTCCAATCATTTCGGTTAGGATTAACCGTCTTCTCCAAAATTTACTTGACCTCTCTATTGGACACTTCAGCTTGTCCATTCGTCTGGTGGTGGTAGGCAGTGGAAATCCAATTAGTCACTCCATATTTCTTCACCAAGGCCTTGATGGTACGATTGTAGAAATGAGTACCACGATCACCAATAAGGGCCCTTGGAAACCCAAAACGAGTGAAAATATGGCTTTTGACAAACGCAGTCACCACCTTAGCGTCATCGGTCTTAGTGGGGATAGCTTCCATCCACTTAGATACATAATCCACCGCCAATAAAATATTGAGATAGCCATCTGACTTAGGGAAAGGACCCATAGAGTCAATACCCCATACGTTTAAAATCTCACAGAATAACATCGACTTAGGGAAAGGACCCATAAATGTCTAAAATGGCTGAATAATAATTCCAATTCAGTCGTTCTTATTACAAATATACAAATAGAAAGAGAAAAACGACTACTTTTTTATTTCATTAAATGAAACTTATCTAGAAAAAAGTTTGATAAAAGAGCTTCTACCTTCTCAACGGATAATGAAAGAACGAAATCTGGGTAAACGCCAACACCTAGTACAGGTAGAAAGATAGAAGTCGAAACAAAATTCTCGTGGACCAGAATAAAAAAAATAGGAGTTTGTAATATTAAATAACTTATATCCATAAAACATTTGACGTAATTATCACATGATTTGAAAAAGAGATGGCAATCATGAAAAAATTTTGGCCACCAAAAACCGCACTCTAGCACTTTCCTTGCAGTTCTCCCAGCACCAAAATGTTCACAAGCATATAAGTGACAATGTGCCAAAACAGATGCAATCTTGGCCTCTGGAAGACATCTTTTAATAATCTGATCTGGCCCATGCTTCTACAAATCAGGTTCATCCTAAATGTAATATTTAGCATCACTCTTGATATTATCTCTTTGGGACTTATAAAATCCAGCATGAAACCATTCGGAGACAAAATAATTTACAATATTAGCATACCATGGCTCGGTGGTTTGAATGGTTGGCAATGTCTCATCGAGAAACACCTATTTGATAAGATATTTGTTGTTTCTCGCTTCATCATCAGGAACTAGCATACTTAAGTGGTCAGCTACCACGTTTTCGAATCCCTTCTTATTCTTCAATTCCAAATCAAACTCACTCAAAAGTAGAATCCGCCTTATTAGTCTAGGCTTGGATTCTTTCTTTGACATCAAATACCGAAGAGCAGCATGATCGCAATAGACAACAATCTTGGTTCCTAGAAGAAAGGAGCGGAACTTTTCCAAGGCAAAAACTACCACTAACAACTTCTTCTCGATAGTGGAGTAATTCTTATGAGCTTCATTCAATGTTATCGAGGCATAGTGAATCACGTGAGATAAACAACCCACCTTTTGCCCCAAAACAGCTCCTAATGCGTAGTCACTTGCGTCAGACATAATTTCAAACGGGAGAGACCAATCAGGAGCCTAGATAATAGGAGCGGTGACTAATCGGCCCATCAAATCATCAAATGCCTTCTTGCATCCATCGCCAAATATAAATTCATTCTCCTTTTACAGCAGCTTGCAAAGCGGTAAGGCAATCTTTGAGAAGTTTTTAATAAACCTGCGGTAGAAACCTACATGACCAAGAAAAGAACGTACTTCACGAACGGTAGTAGGATAAGGTAAAGACTGAATAGTATCTACCTTTGCTTTATTGACCTCTATGCCTCGTGAGGAGACTATATGCCCCAAGACTATCCCTTGTTCAACCATAAAGTGACACTTTTCAGAATTTAAAACGAGATTAGTGTCAACACATCTTTTTAAAACAAGGGATAAATGAGCTAGACAATCATCAATGACTCACCATGAATGGTGAAATCATCCATAAAGACCTCTATTAATTGTTCAACATATTCAGAAAATATGCTAACCATACAACGTTGAAAGGTACCATGGGCATTAAAAAGTCCAAAGAGCATACGGTTATATGCAAAAGTGCCAAATGAACAAGTAAAAGTAGTTTTATCTTGGTCCTCGGGAGAGATGGCTATTTGAAAATAGCCTGAATAACCATCTAGAAAACAATAAATAGCCTTACTAGCTAGTATCTCCAACATTTGATCAATGAAAGCAAGGGGAAAATGGTCTTTTCTAGTCACAACATTAAGTCTACGATAATCAATACAGACCCTCCACCCATTTTGCACTCTAGTCGGGACCACGACTTCTTCAGCATTCTCTACAACAGTTACCCAGACTTTTTAGGGACTACCTGTATAGGACTCACCCACTTAATATCAGATATGGGGTATATCATTCCCACGCGCAACAATTAATAACCTCTTTCTTTACCACTTTTATCATAGGAGGACTCAACCGTCGCTGTGGTTGTCTTACCGGCTTCGCATCATCCTCAAGTAAGATGCGGTGCATGTAAGTAGATGGACTAATGCCCTTGATGTCGGCGATAGTCCATCCTATAGTAGTCTTATGCTCACCTAAGACCTTTACCAACTTCTCCTCTTGGTCCTTATTCAGTTTACTGAAGATAATAATCGGCAGCGTATCTCCCTCACCAAGAAACACATACTTCCAGAACACATACTTCAAATGTTCTGGAAGTGGCTTTAGCTCTACCTTTGGTGCCTGCACAATAGATGATAACAACTTCTCTAAAGGAAGGGTTAGTGGTGCTTTTTCATAAGAAATTGGATTTATTTCATACAAACTCAAATTTGCCACTACCTTCTACAAGTTAGTAGACAAAGCAATATCTACACCATCCTTTTCTATACTATTCTAAATCACCATTTGCACATCACCAACTCCACTAATATTAAACACATCTTCCACACAAGTATTAGGGTAATGATGTGACTCATATTTGAGCACATTTAGTCCCCGAATTAACCTCATTCCTATACTTTTTAGCACATATTTGGGTCATTTATTATCTTTAGTTTCCCATTTTGCATATTCTTTGAGGTTTTGTGTCCTTGGTAGGAGAGGATGGCTAACCTTGCATTTATGAGGCGAAATAAAGCTAAATGGATCGCATCTAATGACCAAGCATCAAAGAGAAGACCGACACTAGAGGCCTAAGTATATAAATAAAGTGAAATGGGCAATGATGAAAGGATCCCTGCATCCCCAACATGATCCTCGCGGATTGTTAAGGAGCTAAACAAGAGAAGCACTCTGCCCAAGGATCCGAGCGGCCCGAGCTTGATCCGATCGTGCCACACTGCAAGGATCCGAGTGGCTTGATCCCAGGACGAGTGGACTGTGTAGCAAAGATCCGAGCGTTCCCTCCCCTTATCCGAACGGATCCCTTCACAGAACAACCCGTGCCTCAGTATGAGACGAGCGGATCGTGGTAGGACTAGCAAGGAGGATCCGCGCATTTCCCTCGGGAGTAGCATTTCCTCAAGTTTTCTTAGGGTCTTAATAGTCATTTAAGCCCTTAGTAACCCTAATCCTTATACCTAATCTTTAGTATAAATACACCTTTGTACTACCTATATTAGCATCAATTCTTAATCCAATCTTAATACTCTCTTAAATTAGTTTTAATTTAGTTGTAATACAATTCTCAATATTAATCACATCTTAATCTTTCCCTAATTTGTCTATTGTTCTTCCTTTTATTTGTGTAATTAGAAGATTATTTGGGTTTATTTGGAGGATTGACAACCTTCCATCAATCATCAAGTACTTCTATTATACTTTGCTTTATTATTTGGAATCATCTTCATAGGTATAATTTCTCTTTACCCTTGCTTAATTATTATTAATCACTTTCATTTATTCATCACGTTTTGCTTTGTTAGTATGATTGACAACCTTATTAGCATGCTAAACTTGATCATGAGTGAGTAGTTCTTTAGCTAGTGTTAATGGGGAATTAGGGGAAACAAACATGGGGATTGATCTATGCTTAATCTAATATGTTTTCATAATTAATTTGCTTGCTTGTTGTGATTTCAACCTATGAACATGTTATGTTTGATGAAATGCGAGCCTATGAATCCTTCCATTTTTTTATCCATCCCTTATCTCTTCAATGAGGCTTGTAAGATATAAACAAACTCGAGCCTCATTAAACCATGCATAGAGTTGAATAACAAGGATTAAGTTGACTTGTAGGTGTTGTACAGTCTAGACGACTCGGCTCCGGGACCCAAACCTTCTTAGAGATTGTAAGATATACGCTAACTCGATCCCACACAACAATAAGTGCTTACATCTAATTGAGAACATGTTTGTATGATCAACTCCCATGAATCCCCTGTGAACCCATGACACCCTAGTGCCTTTAATCAATTGTTTACAACTCCCTTTTTAATTGCTTTGGTTTGCTTTCATTACTTTACTTTCATTTTGTTGATTAGTTTAGATTACACATCATCTCAACCCAAATTGTGACACCCAAAGACATAGCTATTTACCATTGAGAATCCTACATAAATACCCGTCCCTTGGGATCCGACCTTTACTTACCTCTTTACTAAGAGTAGTTTGTGAAGTTATAAATATTGTTTTGGTTGGTAGCCTTTGACGATGAGTTTTAACCGGACCAGGTAACTAAGGGCTTAAATGACAATTAAGTCCCTAAGAAGAAGATTAACGCCTTGCAAGTCCCTAAGGAGCCTCATGACCTCACTATGTTGGACGTTCGTACTGGATAGGGAGCCGCCTGGCCTGGGTGTGAGACCCTCTGTCTGAGCTTCGAGACGCCCGGTTTGTTCTTGGTACGCCCGGTCTGAGTCTCGCGCCGATCGGGCTGCTCCTGGGACGCCCGGATCATTGATCAGCATAGTTTCCTCTTGTTTGACTGCCCCAAGATTCGTGGGGATCATTAAGGGGTCGTGGGGGTCTTCATCATTGCCCATTCTACTTGTTCTACTAACTTAGGTCTTTAGTTTTGGCTTCCTCCTTGTTGCTTGGTCGTTAGATGCGATCCATTTAGCTCCAAATTACTCCATAAATGCAAGGTTCGCATTCCTCTCCTATCAAGGACATAAAATCTCAGAGAATATGCAAAGTGGGAAGCTAAAGATAAGAAACGACCCTAATACATGGAAGAAAGCATAGGAATGTGGCTAGTTCAGAGACTAAAAGTGTGCAAATATGAGTCACATCACACATCTTCCACCACTCCCTTGGGGTAAGCATTAGATCGATCAGCTAACTGTATAACTACCCATGTCTCTACCAAATAACCAAGTTTCATAGACTTATAAAGGGAATCGGGGATCACATTAATAGATGCACCTAAATCTAGCATAGCTTTCTTAATTCTAGTATCACGCAAAGTGCAAGGAATAGTGAACATGTCAGGATCACCGCATTTCGGTGGTAGTTTTAGTTGAAACATAACACTAACATGTTCACTAACCTTGACTTTTTGGGCACCTTTCAGTCTTTGTTGTCTTTTAATTGTATAAAACTCTTTCAAAAATTTAGCATAGCTAGGTACACTTTTCAAAAGATCAAGAAAGGGGAATGTTTACCTCACACTTATAGAATGTCTCATAAATATCCGTGTCGTTCTCAATCCATCTTGTAGACTTGAAAGCATTATGAAATGGAACATCCTCTGCCTCCAATATTGGTTCAGTAATAACCACAACTTGTATCACAGGTTCTGGAATTGTACTCTCACCTTTCTCAACCATAATCTCCTCTTCTTCGTGCAAGATGGCACTCTTGGACTTTGCTTTTGGTTTCTCAGCTTCAACCAATTGTCTTCCGTTTCTAACTGACACCGCACTTACATTCTTTGGATTTCCTACCGTTTGAGACTGTAGTCACTACTATAAAAATGATCAAAGAGAACGGTTGGTAACCGTTCTTATACGTAGTTTGGACCGTCCTATGGCCAAGCGTTCTCTTTGATCTAAGAGAACGGTTGAAATCAAGTCAACCCGGTCTCTTTGTAACAACAATCAGAACGGTTGCTTTTTAGAACCATTCTCGTTGATATATCAAAGAGAACGGTTACATGAAATAACCAGTCTCTTTGATAAGGCAGTTCTCTTTGTTAGAGTTTTAGAGTTTTTGGCGCCTTAGTTCTACCATTTCAAAGAGAACAGTTGTGATGGTACTAACCGATCTCTTTGATCCTGTAATTTTTTTTAAAAATATTTCTATTTTTATCGTAATCCTACACGAATGAATCGTATAGCTCATAAGAATTAAACCTATTACAATTCAAAAACTCCAGTAATTTTTACACAAGAAAAACCTTCCGATTTAATTTGAACCATTAGGACAAATTTTATTGAAACAAAATACAAAATTGTATCATGTTGTTAAGAGCCTACAAATATCGAAGATACGTTACCATGTGCAAAACATAAATAAAAATCTTCAATCCTCATCACTTAGTCGCATCATAGTTCAAATAAATCGAACTTCAAAAAATCGTAATCATCGTCTGCAGAAAAATGAAGCTTGCATCAGTTTCTATAGCAGGACTCTCGTGAATATTCGATACCGGGTACATAATTAAAATGAGAGACTCTTAAACACATAGGACACACCAATATATGGCATATAATTATGATAAATATGCTCATTAAAATCTCAATGTATTAGCGGTTCTAAGTTAGTCAAAATTAGACCCCATCTGATCGATACATCGACAAAAGTACACTCAAATGTAAAACAATCAACACATAAGCTGACAATTTTTTTCTTAACATACAAACTACTCCTAGCATTTATCATTTAATCGAAATCCATGTCCTCCAGCCTCACAATCAACCCACAACATAAAGAGGAAGGAAAAAAAGTTGAAGAACAGATAATCGTTACCAATCAAATCTAGCAAATGACATAAAGGAAAGCATGAAAAAAAACAGCAATAATCGTCAGAACTTGGAATTCACCACAGCCTTGTTTTCTGCTCATGTTCCATAATATAAAGATTATCATCTTGTTTTCTCATTTTCAGAAACGACACTAAAAGAGTCAGTAGTGGAAAAATGTTACCTGAGACAAAATAGGGATTGATGCACCAGGAAGCATGGCTGATCCCCCGATCCAAAACACATAAACAAGAAAAAAAATCAAGGTAAGTTAAGCCAAATGCCTTTGTTGCAGAACCTTGGTCACAAATGCAAGACGATACAGTAATCAATAATTATTTTATACACTCAATCGATTTATCCACATTCAATTACCAAAATATCTAGGGAGTACTCCGTATCATACATAATGTTTCAAATATATTAAGACAACAAACCTATCAACAAAATAGAAACCAGGGTATAGGATGTTAGGAAAAATAGGTCCTCGGCCAACGCCGGTAACCAGTAAGCTTGATTGTCTATAGTAGATCTTCATTAGAAAAAATCGACATGCCCCTTCTATAAGCTATACTCCCTTAACATGTCCAAATTATATAGTCAGAATGTTAGAGAAGAATAGGTTAATCACTTAATCTTATGAATTGATCACACACCTTGGAGATTTTCTTCAAGTTTCTTAACCATGCTAACCTGTCCGGGTGATTCAACTCTTAGAGGCTCAAACAGCAGGTCACCTAATTGAAAGGTCACAAACTGAGATTCAACTTCACAATATTAGCGAAATGAAAGGAACTGAGCATAAGATAGCGCATAGAAGACAAAATAACAATGTATAGAGACAAAACTACTTGGTGCCAGCAACTTCTTGACCACCCCATGTCCGCTCATCTCCCATAGCATATATGATTGACAAAAGTTCTAACTTTTTTAGAAGTTGCTTATTTGGTGCATGTAGCAGGGCGCTCCTCAACTTACTAGTGCACGTGGTAGGGTGCTCCTCAACTTAACGACGGTCGAATCAATACATCAGTTCACCTACACAAAGTCACACAAACCAAGTACAAGAATATCAGAAACAACACCCTAAATCATATTGAGGGAGATTTAACATGGTAGAATACAAGGAGCCATTATCCTTACTTCATCCAATCCAAATGGAGCTTGAATAATATAGTTCATATTATTCAAATGGTGTAGGTGTATAGTCACAACTAAGCAATGAAGGTATAATACTAAGTACAACAAAACAACCATGCTCGGAATCATCTAAGAACCATGTTTGAGATCGCATCAGGCACATATCCATAAAAACTCAAACCAGCTAATGCATCAAAAGGTTGTTCACTAGTTAATTGACTTAATAATCAACAAGCTAATTAAAATCCAACTAAAACTCATAGCATTCATTTTCAGTCTTATAGTCGTAAACAAAAACACACAAATATATTTAAAGTGAGAAAACCTCACTAACCTTATAAATATCAGATCACAACCAACAAATTAGGGAATATCCCAAGGCATAAGCTCAGGAAAGCAGCAACCATGCGATGATGCTGATTACGAGTAAGAACATGCTGCTCATCATGTAAGAACAGTGTGTAAATATTCAGCTAACACACACAATTAATCTCCATCAAAGATTAATGGGAAAACCAGTAAACACAAATTGAAAATTATGCAGCTACTGAAATTAGAGTTTTGAGTAATTGAGAATATAAGTTAAACAAAGAAAAACTAATCCAATCACACTTTCAATAAGGCAAATAGACTGATAATATAATATAAATTTGTCTAGTTAGAAATTAAAATAAGAAAACTAAGAAAATTTGAATTAAAATTAACATACATATTGAAATGAAAGCGTCGACTACTTGACCAACGACGCGGCAACTGTGGTGAGACGAAGGTGTAAGGTCAAATCTAACTACTATATAAACTTCATCCACAAAAAAACCACCAACAATCAGAAAAGTTTTATACTATTGAGCTAAATCAATTGTATAAAATAAGCAACAATAAAATTAAATTTACTAATTTAAAATCGAATAAATAAAAGTGGTATAAACCTGGTACTCAGCCTCACACGAAACATAAATTTGGGTTTCAAGAATATATATACCTAGAAATTTCCCAGATCTCCCAAACGAATCAAGATGTTGAAGAACATCCAAGGAATCCGGGTACAAAATGGAATCTTGAATCATGGCGCCGGCGACGAGAAAACAGTTGCATGAATGGCCACCGAGATGCGACGAGGGTCGTGGCGGTGGAAAGGGACTGAGAGGAAAGGATGACTGTAAATGTACGAAATGAGTTGATGAAGTGTAAATGGGGTTTTTAGGGATTTAATAGAGAACGGTCGAGGATAGGGACCGTGCTCTTTGTTTTATCAAGGAGAACGGTTTGGATATATAACCGGTCTCTTTTATATTTTAGGACGGTTAGTCAAACCTAACCGTTCTCTTTGTTAATGTACGAGAACGGTTTGAGCAAACAACCGTTCTCTATTGAAATCCTATATGCCCGCCAAAATAAATATAACAAAGAGACCGGTTCCGCTATCAACCGTTCTTGAAGGGGCGTTCTCTTTGTCTTAAATTGTAGTAGTGAGTACATTAGAATCCCTAGCTAGGCTCCAACCGATTAATGGATCTCGCCATTTGCCCCAATTGATTCTCAATATTTTGAATACTAGTCTTGTTCTCCTTTTGATTTTGAATAGTTGTTGCTTGGAGAGTAGCTTGAGTAGTAACCAATGCTCGTATCATGTCTTCAGTTGACACTTGACCACTATGAGGAGGTTGAGTCGGAGGTATATTTTAAACTGGTGATCGAGGTATAAACCGAGTCTTAGGTTGACTAGATTGGCCACTTTGTCAAAAATGTTGGGTGTTTTGAGATCTGTCCCACCGAAAATTTGGATGTGCTTTCCACCCGGGATTGAAAGTGTAAGATTAAGGATCTCACTTCTTCTGAGGTGTGCTCTCCCATACTCCATTCACCTCTTCTTGAGGACCTTCTTCCATGAGTGGAAAATGCTCACTAGGATGTCCATCAAAATAGATTCCACAAATCATTGCCATCCTTTTCTCTGACATCATATCCTTGATTTGAGATGTCAAATTATCAACTTATTCTTCAAGATTAGAAGAAGATGAACCCACAGAATTTACTCCACGCTTCGTATATTTTCTAGCAAAATCCATGGAGCTCTCAGTCAACTCACCAATGATCGTCCAAGGCTCAGGCGGGCTTTTGTTTACAATTTTTCCACCACATGCCGTAGACGCAGGACATGCATCTTCCATGCAAAGGACTCCACAAAAGTATATGACATGGTCTTGAGCGGTATACCCATGGTAGGGATATGTAGTACATAACTTCTTCAAACGTTCCAAGTACTCATACATAGTCTCACAATCCCTCTGGTCGGTATTACTAATTTCCTTCTTCAGTTGAGAGGCTCGAGATACATGAAAGTATTTTTTCAAGAATGCATTTTTCTTCTTCACCGATGTATCAGTACTTGAAGGTGGCAAATAGTACAACCAATCTCGTGCAGAATTCTTAAGAGAAAATGGAAAGGCCCTCAATTTATGTTGTTCATCAGTAACTGTAGCTGGCTTCATGCTTGAGCAAACTGTAATACCCGCCCTGTTTAAGGACTTGTTGACTGACTGTTTGACCAAGAGAGACCCGTGGCAAGGGATATAGGAAAGGATAGGAGACCTATGCTACTGTTTACTCGACCTAGTAGGGGTTACTCGGTCGAGTAGTGGTAACACTCGACCGAGTATGGCTTACTCGGCCGAGTATGAAGATACTCGACCAAGTATCACGGCTGTTAACGCGTATTATAAAACGCGAGATCGTAAACCTTATTTCTTTTTTTACGGTTCTTCTACATTTCTAACCCTAACACCTCTCTCTCTCTCCCTCCTACCTATCACCCACCCCTCTACTCTTTCACTTAGCCTAGACACTAAACCAAGAAGGGGGAATGGTTCATGCTTGGAGTCATCGAGTCGGGATGTCATCGTTGCCGACTTCAGTCCGCGTCTCAAGGTAAGTCGTTGTTTCGTTGTTGTCTTTCAGTAGTTTTTTGGTGTAGTCAAGTAATAGGATATGGTTACTACTTATAGGATTTGCCTCGGAGTCTTGCCTGGATTGTTGTTGGATGCACTTTCATGAATTAGCGATAATGTAGGGTTTCCCTACTCGGTCTACTGTATAATTGATTTAATGCATTGTTGTGAATGATTGATTTGTTCATGTTGTTGGTTGATTGTCGTTGGTGGATTAGAGTATGGGTGTTGGTGATGAGATAATTGGTGTTGTTGCAAGCAGTGGTGGAGCTAGGGGGCTAGCAGGGGCGGTCACCCCTCTGGCGGACGAAAATTTTGAAGTTTTAGTTAAATTTTTCGAAATTTTTTCGAGTGTACCTTATAAAACTAGTCGTTCGCCCACCCTAAAAATTTTCGCCCCCCTAAGTTCAAATCCTAGCTCCGCCACTGGTTGCGAGGTGCATCCTCGGCTAAGTGGAATCACTTGCAGGAGTGGCTTCACGCCCTTGATTCGCCCTTTGTTGAACCCGCCACAGGAGGGGATGTGCACATTAATGAACAGGGTTATCACTCATTGAGGAGAGGGGGCTAGGTAGACAAGGCTGCGGTCCCCCACTGGCAGGCTTACACACTTTGGTGTGTAGTCAGTCGGGAGATGTGATTGGGAGTAAAGGTGGATTAGGGAACCACTGTTTACCTTTATCTTACTTTATCTTATCTTGATTATTCAGTGAACTGGCCCCGTGTTATGTTTTTAAAACTGTGGTGATCCATTCGGGGATGGTGAGCAGTTGGTTTAGCAGGTACAGCTAGTCTTGATGCTTGCGGGGCATGAAAGGGAATTGAGTCATCACGCTACCAAAGTAGATGTCGCCGTCACTCACGTTTAGTAGTCCTTGTAGTTGGTTATGTTGTATCTTTGTCACGCTGTTCTATAATGTAAAGTAGTAAGCTATTTCTTAAATGTTCTATTATTGTTTGTTTGATCTACTTACCTCGGGAAACCGAGATGATAGTACCTTTATACACTGGAGTGGTCCTTGGTAAGGCACCTTGGTATATGGGGATGTTACAAAGTGGTATCAGAGCAACGATTTTGGAACCTGAACCAATGAACCAAATGAATATAGGGTGTCAAGTTAAAATGAACCCGGTGTATGCGTGTTGGGAGCCCCTTATGTTGGTTTTGGGTGGGAAGGCGCCCTCATCTCAGAATCCCGACCCCAATCGTGCTTAAGCCAGCCACCGTGGAAGGGTAGATATATAGGAGTGTCTTTGTGCCAAAGTATGTGTCAGGTCTCTATGCATATAGTAGTCTATGTAATAATGTGAAGAGTATAGAATAGGTGGAGTTTTGCATGCGCGTAAGCGATTTTCTCAATGAAGTGTTAGTAAGGTTAGGTGTACGTGCTGTATGGATGAAATGACTGATGAGTCTAAAGCCTTATGCATAGTTGTACATGACGGAAAAGGTAACAAATGATGGTAGTGTTGTAACGTGACGGGAAGGATGGATATGTGAACGGGTGCTTAATGGTATGTGTATGTGTATGTGTATGTGTACTTGTAACGATGGTGTGGATGTATGCTCGTAAATAGACTTAATCGTGTCTTACCTGCTATATAGTCAAGTTAGTTAAGGTACATGTGTGGTGGCATGAATTGTTTTACTATCGGTTATGTGCATAATAACATGTGATGCATAAGAATATCGTAATGAATTTTATGACTTATGACGTGCTTTGTTGTGTTAGAAATAAGGTCTAACGATGATGGGCCCGATTAAGTGGAACTCCAAACGATTGTTTATTGTTTTGCAGAAAAAACAATTATATCATCTTATTCCGTCACTGATCTGTTAAACTCGACCGAGTAAAGTTGACACTCGACCGAGTAGGCCATACTCGGCCGAGTAAAGAGGCACTCGACCGAGTATTCACAATGGTTGATTACACTCGCTACTGACCTCTGAATACTCGATCGAGTAGACTAAATACTCGACCGAGTAAGCTATACTCGTCCGAGTCAACCCGATACTCGACCGAGTACCCGTTTATCACGATCCAACTCGGTTACTTCCGAAAACCCTATAACCCCTCTTCCTTTCTTAGTTCCGCCTCCTATCATTCATTCTACTCTAATTCTTCAAACCTTACTTTCTCTCTCAAAACACTTTGGTGATTCTTGGTTGTGGTTGCTCTTAGATTTCCTCTTGCTTGTTCAAATTTCCAATCAAGGTAATGTATCTAACCGATTTTCTTAACTTTTCATTCAATCAATGGTAGAACTTGCCCTAAAATTAAAATTTTAACTCTTGTGATTCAAGTTTTTATGCTTCTAATCTTGTTATTATGGTCATATTGCTCTTAAACATTGCCTATTTATGCTCTAAAATGGTTTTCATGCTTGAAATCATCCATCTTATGTTAGAGATTTTTCTAGGGTTTGCTTCCAAGTTTTGATTTTTAGTCACTTAGATTGCCTCTAGGATGTTCCTTGAGAGTTAATTGTTGATAGTAATGCTTTTCTTGGTTGGTATGACGTCTTTTGCAAGAAAAATTCGTCTTAAAAGTGTATAACTCGAAAAATAGTCCTTACTATGGCAAAATTTCTAGAAAATTCTTGTTGAATACATCTTTTTGCAGCATGCCGAAAGCAAAAGCCCCAGCAAAGAAACGGACTCGCGCCAATGTTCACTTGGAAACTGGCCAATCTAGCCAGGACCCCATTGTTCCTCCGGTGGATGAACACCCATCGGTAATCTTCTCTAATTTCACACAGCGGGCTGCTTTTGTGGCCTTAATTGGTCGGGCCATGAGGCCGACTCATTATGTAGACCCGAACATCTTGGAGACCTTGGGGGTTCAAGGGGATATCATTCATATTTTTGAGATCTTGGGGATGGAGGGACTTTACCATCTTCGCAAGAAATCCTACCCATATCTGACCTTGGAGTTTCTGAGCTCCTATAAGTATGATGTAAAGAGGAAAACCGTTTCTTTCCACCTCATGAACGAAGACCATAGCTTGACACTTGATGAGTTTGCTAATCACCTTGGGCTAGAAACTGAGAAAAAGGGGTACTTGAGTGATGTGGCAAAGAATAGTGGGGCACCTCACTACCTACCTTACCTGACCGGGAGACCCATTCCGAGTGTGAGTGTCATGTTGATTAATGATGTTCAACATGTGTCACTCCATATATTCCTTAGGATGTTGACTTGTCTACTGTATGGGAAGGAGGATGTGAGTAAGATGAACACTCATGAGGTCATGTTGTTGATGTCATACCTTAACCTTCGCCGGGGACGCCCTTTTACTATAGTGCTCCCGAGGTCGTATGCTCTAGTTTGGACCTTATGGCACGGTCTCCGAGCCGTCACCTTTCTTGCGGAGCTATAGTGACCCGCTTGGCTCAGAGGTTGACTGACTTTGAGGCTCTACCTGCGTCGGGTACTGGGTTGTTCGAGTCTGTCCCTACGATGGATGAGAAGTATTGGTGTCATAACAGGTGGCTTAGGAAGTTGGAGGATGGGTCATATGCGTGGAGAGTGAGGGGATCCATGTGGATGGTACTCCCCGACCCTGAGCATCTACCCGTGGTTGACCATCTGGTAGAGTATGATCCGGAGAGTGAGGAACTGGAACCTAAGCCTCAGTTTTACTTGATTGACCCCACCATCCTCCTAGACTTACCTAAGCCTATGTCCGTGACGGAGAAGCAGCGATCGCTCCCCCGCCTCGCTAGCGCCATAGAGGGAGCATCTAGGGTGGTCGAGACTGAGACTGAGCCTTCCTTTCCACCCCGAGCTTTTACCCATCACAGTACTCGCCCTACCCCACCGTCCACGACCTTAGGATGCAGGTTACTGACCTGACTGAGCGAATCTCCACTACCTTAGTGCTCCGGAACATGTATGAGATGGCGTACAACTAGGGTATAGAGACATAGTTGGCACAGCCAATTTGGTGGAGAGGACCTGGGGTTGACACTGGAGTCTTTCATAGTTACGGGGTTGATCCCAGCTTTTGGAGACCAGCGGAGGAGACCGAGTTTGGCTGCCTCGCGGGACTGTGGGGAGCCAACTACGGCAGTCAGCTAAATAAGGCAGGGAGATGGACCGGCGGTGGAGGTTATTCAGCGTGAGCTTATCAGGGAGTAGGAACGTCTGGAGCAGGGACATCGGGCATCGGAGGTGGATAGGAGGTGGAGGAGGGTGCGGATATTTGATTTCCGTTTTCTTTCTGGACTTGTTTCTTTGGATTTGTTGTTGGATAATTGCTACACTTTATCATACTCTCTTTTATTTAGATGTTGTAATTGTCCATAAGGCCACTACTTGTTTGTTGAGAATATAAATGTGTTTGATTGGATGTGTGACGACCAACTCTTGTCCCGTAAGTTACCCTAATACTTGTACTTAGTATAAATACCCCATTGTGTTAGGGGATTAATCATGAAGTTAATTTACCAATTCCTAATCTAGTTTAGTAGATCTTATTAATCGAGTTGTAATTACTCAATTCAATATTAATCAAATCTTAATTTCTATTTAATCATTCAAGTGTTCTTAGATTTAGTTGGGTAATTTGAAGACTATTTGGGGTTTATTGAAGACTTGACAACTCTTCATCATTCATCAAGTTTTCTTCTATTTTTCTTTGCTTATTAATTGGATCATCCTTAAGTAGTAAGCATATCCTATTACTTGACTACCCAAAAAACCTACTGAAAGACAACAACGAAACAACGACTTACCTTGAGACGCGAACTGAAGTCGGCAACGATGACATACCGACTCGATGACTCTAAGCATGAACCATTCCCCCTTCTTGGTTTAGTGTCTAAGCTAAGTAAAAGAGTAGAGGGGTGGGTGATAGGTAGGAGAGAGAGAGAGAGAGAGAGAGAGAGAGAGAGAGAGAGAGAGAGAGAGAGAGAGAGAGAGAGAGAGAGAGAGAGAGGTTAGGGTTAGAAATATAAAAAAACCGTCGAAAAAGAAATAAGGTTTACAATCTCGCATTTTATAATACGCGTTAACAGCCGTGATACTCGGTCGAGTATCTTCATACCCAGCCGAGTAAGCCATTCTCGGTCGAGTGTTGCCACTACTCGGCCGAGTAACCCCTACTAGGTCGAGTAAACAGTAATGTAGGTCTCCTATCCTTTCCTATATCCCTTGCCACAGGTCTCTCCTGATCAAACGGTCAGTCAAAAAGTCCTTAAACAGGGCGGGTATTACAGTCTTCCCTCCTTAAAAGGAACTTCATCCCCGAAGTTCGTCTCCTACCTCCCAACACGACGGACAAAACACCTAAGGAAAGATCTATCGCTTCACGACAACGAACACCAAACAAAAGTTTAAGACGTATATTACATCAGGTTATTGTCGGTTATCAACGTCTTTCGACATAGTTTTGTCACCCACAGAATCACCATGCTTCTAATGTATCCTACCACCCAGTTAAATATGGAACAAAGTTGAACTTCAAAGGCACATATGTTATAAGTTCATGACTACTTAGAGACTTGAAAATTAAAACAATGGTGAAACATAGAAGAACTGTGTCAACTTGTTAGAACTTTTTACCGCAATGTTATCTACCCCTCTAAATGGAACTTCGTCCCCGAAGTTCATTCACCCGTCGGACCAGCTCATAAACGTGCAAAGAATCGACAACGTCAACATATATCACATGTGTGACAACTACAACACGTCCATAATGTATATAGATAACCATCCTATTCATGCAATTTAGGGAAAACAATACATGCCGCATAGACAAAGCTATGTCAATTGTACGCATATGAACCATGATGATACCATTGCCATTCCGGCAACATTGATTACTGTCAACACATACATCCCAGACCTTACATTAGTATTACCATCTTATCATAGATTACGATCGTATATCGTTACCATATAAGCAAAGTGCATACCATGAAGTTTTAACGCGACACCGAGGCATTGAAGCATACATGTACAGAAAAACAGTTACTTATTTGATTCTATTACAAATTCAAATAGCGTGTGTTGCAATATGCAGATACTCGGTCGAGTATCAAGGAGTACTCGGTCGAGTACGTGATACTCGGCCGAGTATCGGCATGCTCGGCCGAATTTTCCCGAGCAGAATGTGATTTTCGGCATCTTATACACACAACACCAAAGTTTAGTCCTACAAACAGCTAAAGGTCTAACATCAACTCTCATCCCGAGCGTCTAGGCCAAGGGACGGTTGGCACTGGAGAGGAATCCGAGCGGATTGGTCTCAGGACGCTCGGATCCTAAGGCCTCAAGATGAGCGTTGTGACCACGGGACGCTCGGATCACAAGGCTTCAATTCGAGGGTCCTAGAGGGGGGACGAGTGTCTTGTCTCAGGGGACGAGCGTCTTGAGTCTTGGGACGAGCGGTTTGGCGGACAGCTTCTCTGTTTGAGCTCGGATTGTAAAACGGACGTCATTTTCTCATCCGGACTCATATTGGAGTGATTCAAAAGCCTAGATCACTTGGTTTTTCAACGCTGCTTCATCTAGCATACTTTTAGAGCCAAAGGAGTAACCCTTGGTTTGGTTCCGACCAATTTATTCTTGCAATGACTTCCTTCTCGTCATCATTGCTCTTAAGCCTATAATCCTTCTATATACTCTTTTTTCCTACATCCTTGGTCATCAATCTTGCCTTCCTCTTCATACTATTCCATCCAATATCATCAAAAAGCTTCCAAATATGCACGAGAGATGGGAATTTCCGCCTAATTATCTTCCTTCCTACAAAACATACGAAATGCACTAGGAAAGCAAAATAGAAAGCATTTGACGGATAAAATGGCTATGGAATGTTATAATAGTATGCAAACTAGGCTCAATTAGGGGACTAAAGGTGCGCAAATAATATTCACATCAAATATTCCCAAACCGAACCTTTACTCGTCCCGAGTAAAGAGGTGACAAAAACTAGGACCCTTATTCAAACTAACCTACTAATATAGCCGATGTGAGACAATTAGCGGGTCTCACTCCGCCCCTTCAACTCACAACAAGACAACCATGAGGTAGGTTGCCTTCTTGCAAGGCAAGGTGGGTCTTGCCAAAATGGCGACACATCCAAGCATTAAAGCACACAAAATCAAGTAATAGATGCATCTACAAAAGAATAGCCACTTTCCTCATCTAAGTGGCAGAAATTATCTAAAGGGGAATCAATCTAAGGGTACACATTCCATTATAGATATGGTTTCTTCAAACTACTAAGCCTAGAAGGATACCAATAAATAACCTCCAGGTTGTGTCAAGCTAGGGTACCTTTGTCCTCAATCGTTAAATGTTTTTGTCAAGAATAGACTCCCTATGGTGTTAGAAAAACTGGAGGATCGCGGAATTCCCCTTCTTGCCTAGACAAGAAGAAGGGTCGTCCCCTCTCTACCATGCACAAAAGTGGATTCGATGGAAAGGGACACTACTACAGATACAGGCTATAACAACGGTTAAAAACCGTTGTTATATAAAAAAGCGGACGTTGTTAAATCGTCTGTTGTAGTAGGTTTTAACAACGGTTGGTTTTTCTAATAAACCCGTTGTGAAAACTATTAACAACGGTTTAAAGTAGAAAAAACCGTTGTGGAAAGGGTGACTAAATTTTGGTGGGAAAGTTATAACAACGGTTACAGTATAAAAAACCGTTGTTATAACTAAAGACAACGGGTTTTTTCTAAATAACCGTTGTTGTTTATTTTACAAAAACAAAATTAAATTAAATATTACTAGATGCATGCATTATTATTACGGCCCGTTATAATTCCGATGCATGCATTATTACTGCCTCTGCATATGAATGGACAATATATGGAATGAGAAGGGTTATTAGATTTGAAGCAGAGATATGATGGCACAACTTCCTAAACATATATTAATTAAAAAATAACTCAAACGACACATTACTTAGTATAAATACATGCATTATCTCAACCACCATTCCATTATCTCACTATATATCTCCAAACCCTAACTGCTAAAAAATACTCCAAACCCTAAATCTTTCAAACAAACTCCAAACTTCATCAACAATGAATGATACCATCCGTAAGATCACATTACTATGACCGAGCACAACAGAGTTTCATCCGCCGGTTCTTGGACATCGAGGACAGGTTCAGGAGCTACTTAGATGAAGCTCGATCCGCACTCAAGGACGCCAAAAAAAATGGCTTGACAGAGCAGCAGTTGTTGCAGCTATATGACGATATAGTAACTACTGAACGAAACTTCCAAAAAGCTAAGGAGGAGAGGATGGATATCATAGAAGAGAATGAGACTCTCTATGCATATCTAAAAATTGCATTTTTATCAATGTAATTCGTTTTTTAATTTATGTATTTATATATATATATATATATATATATATATATATATATATATATATATATATATATATATATATATATATATATATATATTAAGTTTATCATGCATTCCTCTCTATCATCTTGCTTCTTCTTTGTTTTATTTTATTTAATTTGTTTTACAAGCTAATAAACGCAGAAAAACAACAGTGACAAAATTAATTAAGTGAATAATACTTAGAGAAAGAACATAATGATCGATAAAAACACATGGAAATGAAATAATTAGAGAAAGAAAATAATGACTGAGATGACAAAACCTAAATTAAATCATGCATATTTACCTGATAATTAGAGAAAGTAAGAGACGATGAAACCAACAGTGGCGGCGAGATGATAAAGCGGCGATGAGAAAGGGAGAAAGAGACGATGAGAAAGTGTGTGTGTGTGTGTGTGTGTGTGTGTGTGTGTGTGTGTGTGTGTGTGTGTGTGTGTGTGTGTGTGTGTGTGTGTGTGTGTGTGTGTGTGTGTGTGTGTGTGTGTGTGTGTGTGTGTGTGTGTGTGTGTGTGTGTGTTTGTGTTTGTGTTTGTGTTTGTGTATGTTTGTGTTTGTGTTAGGTTTGTGTTTTGTCGTTGTAGTTGATCTGCGTTTGTGTGGTTTATAGTATGGAAAGTATTGACAACGGTTGTTAAACAAAAACTCGTTGTCATTACAGAATATATTAACAATGGGTCCATAGTAAACCGTTGTTAAAAAGTATTAACAACGGGTTTATAAATAACCGTTGTAATTACTTTTCACTAACTTTGCACCAATTTTGCGCCAAATTATTAACAACGGTTGTGCATGTTTGACCCGTTGTTAAAACCTATAACAACGGTTTTGGAAATTTTAGTAAAATTCGCGCCATCCGTTCTACAACGTCTTATGGTGATTTTCGTGGATAAGCGTTGTTAAAGGAGCGTTGTAGTTGCCTGGATTTGTAGTAGTGGGATCAATAGATTTTGAGTTTCATGTGGGAGTTTGCTTTTCTTGTTGTTATTCCCCCCAATTTCTTGTGGCTTTTGATATTTGAGAACATTTTCTTTTTGCCATTTCTTTTGATGTTTGGCATTTTAATACTTGACAACTTTCAACTTTTTGCATTTTATTTTGAACATTTTCAAAACTACCCCATTTGTAGTAAGGGTGCTTATATTTGAAGTATTAGGAGTCTGTTTTTGCTCCTCTTTTCATTTGATGCATTTTGCAAACTTTTTGACTTTCATTTCAATGCTTGAACTCAAATTTTGAACAATTTTTGTGCCCATTCCCTTTGATGACAAAAATGTGGTAGAACATGGATGATAGATTCATGGTTTCAAGGGTCACCTTGGAATAAACGCTAGCCAAGAAGTTATCACGCCACAAGGTACTCTTGACTAGGCCTTAATCCATGGGTCAAAGGATACTAGCATGACACATCCTAGGGCGTTTTACAAGTATTCTAACAAGCAAAGTCTTAAGAAGAAAAAGTATCTACTAGGGCCTTATATACACTTGTCAAGTTTCCCAAATAGATGCTTTCACAAAAAATTTCCTAAATGCAACTATATGCCATGATGAAACTAACATTTATACAACCTAATGCATATGCTTCTACCAACTAGCATGCCAAATAAACTAAATGCAATCCTAATTTCTCATTGTTTATACCGCATCAATCAAAATAAAGCCACATAGTCATTAACATAAAGAGGAAAAAGGATATTGGAAAGATCAAACCATGCGGTCTTCAATATCCTCATGTCTCGGATGTGGCGTAGTCGGTCAATGTGAAAAGGATAAACAAACACAATATATACAAGACTACACTACAAAGGAAATGAACATGTTTTTGGGTTTTTCAAATTTTTATGTATTTTTCGAAATTTTTCAATTTTTTTTATTTTGAAATATAAATTCTCATCCCCCACTTTATTTTGGACATTGTCCTCAATGTACATGTAGGAGTAGGAATAAAAAGGAAATATATTTTTATGGATTTTTGATTTTTTTGAAATAAAGTACAAATGCAATGATATGATATGAATGAATGCATGCTCTAACTAAATGAAATTCTAAATGAAATATATAACAAATGAATGCAATCTAAACTATACTATATGATGCATGATTTCTATTAAGTTATGGTCACCTATTATCAAATTTCCCCAAACTGATTTAAACACTATTTCTAGTGTAGAAATGAATAGGTTTGGCCATTAGTAACTATGCATGAATTCTAATCTATATGCAACTAACTATATGAATCATGTGAGATATATTACAATGCAACTATACTATATGAACTAACTAATGTAAATGCAATATGAAATATAATATAAATGCAAGCTAAATGTATATGTATATGTATATAACTAAATGCAAGTGTAAATGTAATGCAAAGTCAAAGTAAAGGGTATCTTACAAATGGTGGTTTGAGGGAGGACTCCACCAAACTCATTCCTTGTTGCCATGTTTATTGATCTTGTCCATGTTGCTTAATGCTCTCAATAACCGGTCAAAGGCTTGAGCACAATCCTCAAATAAGCATGAATACGGTTTGTTCCAATTCAAGATGAAGCTTGGCCAAGGGGGCTTGTCACTTATTCTCTTCTTCACCTTACCCTTAACACTTGATCCTTTGCAATGCTTCAAACCAATAGGCCCATGATTCTTGTTAACGTAAGGTATGAAGTGTGGTTCATATTCGTCCGGAAACTTCCACTCACCAACTTCTTCTTCAATTTTTGTGATGATGATAGCATTCGGATTTATTAATCCTTCAAGAGTAGAAGGAGAATTCTCATAACATTGATGACCGGATACCTTAGTAATTGATGTTGTGGGTGCCAAATTTCCACAAGCAAGTTCATTTGCAAGTTTGTTCTTGAGCTTTTCCACCAAGTACCCTTTGTATGATGCTTTGACTTTTTGAAGAAGGTTCACCATATCATCTCCAACAATCATTGGCTCCATGGTGGGTGCTAAAAGGTATTCATGGTCAATAGGAAAGAGACATTCATCTTCCTCACGGAAGCATACCTCAAACTTCTCAAAGATAGGCTCCTCGAGCAAGATGATATCACAAGTCCATTCTTCTCCCCTATTCCAAAGGTCCTTGTAAGACTCGTATTCTTCATAAGCCTCTTTTATGGTCTTGTCATCATTACTATCTTCATATGAATCATAAATGGTTGCTTCATTCTTCTTCAATAATTCTTCCTCCACCATCTCAATATTCACATCAAAGGACACACCTTCATACTCACAAAGGTTAAGAGTATTTGGCTTACTCAACCTCATATCATCCTCATCAAATACCACACTTTCATACTCACAAGAGCTCAAAGAGATTGGCTCTTCCCACTTCTCATCAAAGATAACTCCTTCAAACTCGCATTCATGATCAATGTCCAAGGAATGGTGGGGAGTGATTGTTTGGGATTCTTTCATTTGGGCAATTTGAATCTCCAATTCCTCACCTTGGATAACAATGTCATGAAGAACATTGTCCCTCTTTTGGCTTTCCTCTAGCATTTGTTTGAAGAAGTTTTATTGATCTCCCATCATTTGGAGAATCACATTTTGAATGTGTTCATCTTCTTGTTGTGGGTATATGTGAAAGTGCTCATATTGTGGCATTTGGAATTGATTGTAAAGTGAATTTTGGGTAGGTGGTTGTTGTGGATAATGTATGTGGGGATTTTGGTGGGAAAAGTTGAGGTAGTAGTTAGGATTTTCATTGTATGAGTAGTAAGGTAGGTTTGTGTTGACTTGCTCCTCAAACTCCCCATACCTATAGTCATACTCAAAAAGATCCACCACATACTCCATATGTCAAGTCTTGGGTCATCATTATAGCCAAGATAAAGAAACAACTACAAACAAGGAAACTACAAGAAAACGGTAAAACGAACCTTGAGGAACAAGTTCCTCAAGGTTAAAGCCCAATTAAAATAGACAAACAAGTAAGAACTTAATCACAAAATACCGTCCCCGTCAACGGCGCCATTTTGATGGGGACAAGAGTTGGTCGTCATAAATCCAATCAAACACATTTATATTCTCAACAAACAACTAGTTTGTGGTAAGTCGAGGTCGATCCATGGGACGGTGTGCTTTGGGTTCTAAGTCTATCTATCTCAATTTATGCTAGTGTCACAATTTGTTTGGGTTTGTAGTTGTATTCTAGACTAATACAAGCAATAAAGTAAAACGAGCAATAAAAGGAAGGATGTAAACAAATGATTAAAAGTTCTAGGATGTCATGGGTTCATAGGGAAATCATGGGAGTTGATCATACAAACATTTTCTCAATTATAGGCAAGCAATTATTGTTGTGATGCAATCGAGTTAGTGTATATCTTACAATCCCTAAAAAGGTTTGGGTCCCGGAGCCGAATCGATTAGATTGTACAACACCTACAAGCCGACTTAATCCTCCCTATTCAACATTATGCATGGTCTAATGAGACTCGAGTTGGTTTATGTCTTACAAGTCTCGTTGAAGAGATAGGTGATGGGTGAAAATGCAAGGATTCATAGGCTTAGCATTTCATCAAACATAACATGTGCATAAGTTGGAATCACAACAAGCAAGCAAATAAATTATGTGAACATATTAGATTAAGCATGAATCAATCCCCATGTTGGTTTCCCTTAATTACCCATTAATCTTAGCTAAAGAAACTATTCACTCATGATCAAGTTTAACATGTTAATAAGGTTTTCAATCATACTAACAAAGCCAAACATGATGAACAAGTAAGAAAGATTAACAATAATTAAAACAAGGATTAAGAGAATTATACCTATGGAGATTCCAAAATAATAATGCAAACAATAATAGAAGTACTTGATGATTGATGGAAGGTTGTCAATCTTCCAATAAGCCTAAATGATCTTCTAATTACCCAATAATAAACTTGAACAATAATTAAGGAAAGATTAATGTGTAATTTTGTGGAAAGATTAAAGGATAATCTATCCTAATCTACTCCTAATATAATCTAAGGAAAGTTGATTTAATCTAAGAAAGCTTGATTTAATCTAAGGAAACTTGATGGTTTGATTATTACAAATGGAGTATATATAGTAGTGCATCATTAGGTTAAGCAAGGGTAGATTAGTAAATAACAATGCTAATTATTGACTTGAGGAAATGCTCCTCTCGAAGGGGGATGCTAGTCTCCTTTTTGGTGGTCTCCGGAAAATATGCTCATCCCGAGCGTCTAGGCCGAGGGACGGTTGGCACTGGAGAGGAATCCGAGCGGATTGGTCTCGGGACGCTCGGATCACAAGGCCTCAAGACGAGCGTCGTGACCACGGGACGCTCGGATCACAAGGCTTCAAGTTGAGCGTCCTGGAGGGGGGGCGAGCATCTTGTCTCAGGGGACGAGCGTCTTGAGTCTCAGGACGAGCGGATTGGCGAACAGCTTCTCTGTTTGAGCTCGGATTGTAAAACGGACGTCATTTTCTCATCCGGACTCTTATTGGAGTGATTCAAAAGCCTATATCACTTGGTTTTTCGACGCTGTTTAATCTAGAATACTTTTAGAGCCAAAGGATCAACCCTTGGTTTGGTTCCGAGCAATTTCTTCTTGCAATGACTTCCTTCTCGTCATCCTTGCTCTTAAGCCTATGATCCTTCTATATACTCTTTATTCCTACATCCTTGGTCATCAATTTTGCCTTCCTATTTATACTAGTCCATCTAATATCATCAAAAAGCTTCCAAATATGCACGAGAGACAGGAATTTCTGCCTAATTATCTTCCTTCCTACAAAACATACGAAATACACTAGGAAAGCAAAATAGAAAGCATTTGACGGATAAAATGGCTATGGAATGTTATAATAGTATGCAAACTAGGCTCAATTAGGGAACTAAATGTGCGCAAATAATATTCACATCATTAACTAAGGGCTTAAATGACAATTAAGTCCCTAAGAAGAAGATTAACGCCTTGCAAGTCCCTAAGGAGCCTCACGACCTCACTATGTTGGACGTTGTACTGGATAGGGAGTCGCCCGGTCTTGGTATGAGACCCTCGGTCTGAGCTTCGAGACGCCCAGTTTGTTCTTGGGACGCCCGATCTAAGTCTCGAGCCGCTCAGGCTACTCCTGGGATGCCCGGATCATTGATCAGCATAGTTTCCTCTTCTTTGACTGCCCGAAGATTCGTGGGGATCATTGAGGGATCGTAGGGGTCTTCACCATTGCCCATTCTACTTGTTCTACATACTTAGGTCTTTAGTTTTGGCTTCCTCCTTTTTGCTTGGTCGTTAGATGCGATCCATTTAGCTCCAAATTACTCCATAAATGCAAGGTTAGCATTCCTCTCCTACCAAGGACACAAAACCTCAAAGAATATGCAAAGTGGGAAGCTAAAAATAAGAAACGACCCTAATACATGCAAGAAAGCATAGGAATGAGGCTAGTTCAAGGACTAAAAGTGTGCAAATATGAGTCACATCACACGTCCTCCACCACTACCTTGGGGTAAGCATTAGATCGGTCAGCTAACTGTATAACTACCCAAGTCTCTACCAAAGAACCAAATTTAATAGAGTTATAAAGGGAATAGGGGATCATATTAATAGATGCACCTAAATCTAGCATAGCTCTCTCAATTCTAGTGTCACGCAAAGTGCAAGGAATAGTGAGCATGTCAGGGTCACCGAATTTCGGTGGCAATTTTCGTTGAAACATAACGCTAACATGTTCACTAACCTTGACTTTTTGGGCACCTTTCAGTCTTTGTTGTCTTTTTATAGTATACAACTCTTTCAAAAATTTAGCATAGCTAGGTACAATTTTCAAAAGATCAAGAAAGGGTAATGTTTACCTCACACTTACGGAATGTCTCATAAATATTTTTTTTGTTCTGAATCCATCTTGTAGACTTGAAAGCATTATGAAATGGAACATCCGCCGCCTCCAATATTGGTTCAACAATAACCACAACTTGTAACAGGTTCTGGAGTTGCACTCTCACCTTTCTCAACCACAATCCTCTATTCTTCGTGCAAGATGGCACTCTTGGACTTTGCTTTTGGTTTCTCAGCTTCAACCAATTGCCTTCGGTTTCTAAGTGACACCGCACTTACATTCTTTGGATTTCCTACCATTTGAGACTGTAGTACTTTAGAATCTCTAGCTAAGCTCCAACCGATTAATGGATCTCGCCATTTGCCCCAATTGATTCTCAATATTTTGAATACTAGCCTTGTTCTCCTTTTGATTTTGAATAGCTGTTGCTTGGAGAGTAGCTTGACTAGTAACCAATGCTCGTATCATGTCTTCAGTTGACATTTGACCATTATGAGGAGGTTGAGTCAGAGGTATATTTTGAACTAGTGATCAAGGTATAAACCGAGTCTTAGGTTGACTAGATTGGCCACTTTGTCCAAAATGTTGGGTGTTTTGAGATCTGCCCCACCGAAAATTTGGATGTGCTTTCAACCCGGGATTGAAAGTGTAAGAGTAAGGATCTCACTTCTTCTGTGGTGTGCTCTCCCATACTCCATTCACCTCTTCTTGAGGACCTTCTTCCATGAGTAGAAAATGCTCACTAGGATGTCCATCGAAACAGATTCCACAAACCATTGCCATCTTTTTCCCTGACATCATATCCTTGATTTGAGATGTCAAATTATCAACTTATTCTTCAAGATTGGAAGAAGATGAACCCACAGAATTTACTCCACGCTTCGTATATTTTCAAGCAAAATCCATGGAGCTCTCAGTCAACTCACCAATGATCGTCCAAGCCTCAGGCGGGCTTTTGTTTACAATATTTCCACCAAATTCCGCAGACACAGTACGGGCATCTTCCATGCAAAGGACTCCACAAAAGTACATGACAAGGTCTTGAGCGGTATACCCATGGTAGGGATATATAGTACATAACTTCTTGAAACGTTCCAAGTACTCATACATAGTATCACAATCCCTCCGGTCGGTATTACTAATTTCCTTCTTCAGTTGAGAGGCTCGAGATGCATGAAAGTATTTTTTCAAGAATGCCTTTTTCATCTTCACCCATATATCAATACTTGAAGGTGGCAAATAGTACAACTAATCTCGTGCAGAATCCTTAAGAGAAAATGGAAAGGCTCTCAATTTAAATTGTTCATCAGTAACTGTAGCTGGCTTCATGCTTGAGCAAACTGTAATACCCACCCTGTTTAAGGACTTGTTGACTGACCGTTTGACCAAGAGAGACCCGTGGCAAGGGATATAGGAAAGGATAGGAGACCTACGCTACTGTTTACTTGACCTAGTAGGGGTTACACGGCCGATGGTAACACTCGACCGAGTATGGCTTACTCGGCCGAGTATGAAGATACTCGACCGAGTATCACGGCTGTTACCACGTAATATAAAACGCGAGATCGTAAAACTTATTTCTTTTTCGATGGTTGTTTTATATTTCTAACCATAACCTCTCTCTCTCTCTCTCCTACCTATCACCCACCCCTCTACTCTTTCACTTAGCCTAGACACTAAACCAAGAAGGGGGAATGGTTCATGCTTGGAGTCATCGAGTCAGGATGTCATCGTTGCCGACTTCAGTCCGCGTCTCAAGGTAAGTCATTGTTTTGTTGTTGTCTTTCAGTAGGTTTTTGGGGTAGTCTAGTAATAGGATATGGTTACTACTTGTAGGATTCGCCTCGGAGTCTTGTCTGACTAGTTGTTGGATGCACTTTCATGGATTAGCGATAAGGTAGAGTTTCCCTAATCGGTCTACTGTATAATTGATTTAATGCATTGTTGTGATTGATTTATATGATTCTTGTTGTTTATTGATTGTTGTTGGTGGATTGGAGTATGAGTGTTGGTGATGAGATGATTGGTGTTGTTGCAAGGTGCGTCCTCGTCTGAGTGGAGTCACTTGCGGTAGTGGCCTCACGCCCTTGATTTGCTCTTTGTGGAACCCGCCACAGGAGGGGATGTGCACATTAATGAACAGGGTTATCGCTCGTTTCTGAGCGGGGCTTAGGTGGGCAAGGCTGCGGTCCCCCACTAGAAAGGCTACACACTTTGGTGTGTAGTCAGTCTGGAGATGTGATTGGGAGTGGAGGTGAATTGTGGAATAGATGATTACCTTTATCTTGCTTTGTCTTATCTTGATTATTCAGTGAACTGACCCCGTGTTGTGTTTTCAAAACTGTGGTGATCCATTCAGGGATGATGAGTAGTTGGTTTAGCATGTACAACTATTCTTAACGCTTGCGGGGCACGGAAGGGAATTGAGTCATCACACTACCGAAGTAGATGTCGCCGTCACTCACGTTTAGTAGTCCTTGTAGTTGGTTATGTTGTATCTTTGTCACGTTGTTCTATAATGTAAAGTATTAAGCTATTTCTTAAATGTTCTACTATTGTTTGTTTAATCTACTTACCTTGGGAAACCGAGATGATAGCACCTTTATACACTGGGGTGGTCCTTGGTAAGGCACCTTGGTGTATGGGGGTGTTACATAAACAATATGGAAATCCAACAAATGCTTATTGGGGTCCTCTCCACTTAGACCGTTGAAAGTGGGCAGTTGACGAATCAGCCCCGACTTCAACTCAAAAGTTCCATTCTCACCTAACTGAGGATAAGTAACACAAAGAGGTTGTTGGGTGAGATCGGGTGCTGTAAGTTCCTTAATAGTACCAGCCATAATAAAAGACTTACCAGATTTTTCAAAAATTTCCGAATTGTCAGAATCGAAATGCAAATCGCCGAATTCGCTACCTTCAGGAATAGCCACTATTACACCTCGTTTGTTCTTCCGTAACCTGAAAAGAGTATGCTCAATCTCTAGATCGAAAGGCTCGAGATTTAGATTAGAAATACGAGTATTATGCATAAACCTACTCAAAAACAATTAATGCCAATTCCCCGGCAACGGCGCCAAAATTTGACAGGCTTGAGTTGTATGCCCCAAATTAATAATTTATATCACTTAACTCCTTAGTACTAAACAAGTAGTAAAGCAAAAATAAGGGTCGAACCACAAGGAATTGGATTAATCATAAATGAAATTAAAGTGTAGAAAAGAGCGACGCTTAGTTAAATTAAGAATCGTAGTAACTATCTAGGGGGGGGGTGAGTTTCGTTTATAGACTAAACTAATAATGAATTGAGAATAAGCAGTAAAGTTATAAATAATTAAATATGAAGAAATATCTTCACCCAAATTAGTATTCACTACTAAATAATTAATGACCCGATCATTGACTACAATCAATTACCGACCTTGAGAAATCTATTACAATATCTAATAAAGTTCGGTTTTATCAAAAATGAATTTCTCATCTAATTTTAGTGAAGAAAATCAAATCGGTTGCCTTTAATCACCCTTTCTATTACTAACCCAAATCACGCAATTCTAGTTCAAGTAATTAGAAGCATTGATGTGACTCATATTTGAGCACATTTAGTCCCCGAATTAACCTCGTTCCCATGCTTTCTAGCATATATTAAGGTCATTTCTTATCTTTAGTTTCCCATTTTGCATATTCTTGAGGTTTTGTGTCCTTGGTAGGAGTCTATCGCTAACCTTGCATTTATGAGGCGAAATGGAGCTAAATGGATCGCATCTAATGACATAGCATCAAGGAGGAGACCGATACTAGAGGCCTAAGCAAATAAATAGAGTAAAATAGGCAATGATGAAAAGATCCTTGCATCCCCAACACAATCCCCGCGGATTGTTAAGGAGCTAAATAAGAGAAGAATCCTGTGCCACGATCCGAGCGGCCCCAGCTCAGGACGAGCGGATCAGAGCAACGATCCAAGCGTCCCTGAGCATGATCTGAGCGTACCAAAGCACAATCCGGGCATCCCGACTGCCAGCCCGAGCGGGTCTCCTTACAGGACAAGCCGTGCTTTAGGTGAGGACGAGCGGATCCTGGTGGGAGTTGCAAGCATGATCCGCCCATGTCCCTCGGGAGTTGCATTTCCTCAAGCTTCTCTTAGGATCTTAATAGTCATTTAAGCCCTTAGTAACCCTAATCCTTGTACTTAATTCTAGTATAAATATCCCTTTGTACTACCTAGATTAGAATCAAGTTTTAATCAAGTTTCAATCAAGCTTTAATCTCATTTTAATCAACTCTTAATCCTCTCTTAATTTAGTTGTAATACATTTCTCAATATTAATTACATCTTAATCTTCCTTAATTCTCTCAATTGTTCTTAGTTTTATTTGGGTAATTAGAAGATTATTGGGGTTTATTGGAGGATTGACAACCTTCCATCTATCATCAAGTACTTCTATTATTCTTTGCTTTATTATTTGGATCATCTTCATAGGTATAATTCCTTTTTACCTTTGTTTAATTATTGTTAATCACATCATTTATTCATCATGTTTTGCTTTGTTAGTATGATTGAGAACCTTGTTAGTATGCTAAACATAATCATGATTGAGTAGTTCTTTAGCTAGGGTTAATGGGGAATTAGGGGAAACAAACATGAGAATTGATCTATGCTTAATCTAATATATTTTCATAATTAATTTGCTTGCTTGTTCTGATTTCAACCTATGCACATGTTATGTTTGATGAAATGCGAGCCTATGAATCCTTGCATTTTTTACCCATCTCCTATCTTTTCAATGAGACTTGTAAGACATAAACCAACTCGAGCCTCATTAGACCATGCATAAGAGTTGAATAGGGGGAGAATAAGTCGACTTGTAGGTGTTGTACAGTCTAGACGACTCAGCTCCGGGACCTAAATTCTCCTAGGGATTGTAAGATATACACTAACTTGATCCCATCACAACAATAAGTGCTTGCATCTATTTGAGAACATGTTTGTATAATCTATTTCCATGTATCCCCTATGAACCCATGACACCCTCGTACTTTTAATCAATTGTTTTCAACCCCTTTATTTGCTTTACTTACATCTTATTGATTAGTTTAGACCACATCTCATCTCAAACCCAATTTGTGACACCCTAAGACATAGCTACTTGCAATTGAAAATCCTACATCAATACCCGTCCCTTGGGATCCAACCTTTACTTACCTCTTTGCTAAGAGTAGTTTGTGAAGTTATAAATATTGTTTTGGTTGGTAGCTTTTGACAACGAGTTTAAACCGAACCAAAAATGGCGCCGTTGCCGGGGACGGTGTTCAATTGATTTGATTTTCGTTAATTGTTTTTAGTTGTGTCTTTATTTACCTTGGGGAAGTTAATCTCCTCAAGGTTGTTCTAATAGTTTTTGAGTTGTTTGATATTTTGCATGACTAGGAGATCACAAGGTAATTTATTACCTATTGATTTCGAAATTGAAAGGACCTTAACCAACAATAGAAGAGTTGTTAGAGGTACTTCAAGAGTTGTAGGTATTGGTGAGATTGTGGACATTCAACCAAATAACATTCAGTTTGTCAACCCTTTTGCAAGAGAAGGAGAGGATAACCCAATTCAAAACCCACCACAAAATCAACCTATAATGCCTAAATTTTCATCACATTCCGTACCAACCGAGGAAAACCTACCAAACGGTACTCCTACACCACCATATTTAACCGGTAATTTCATTGCCAAATCCGCATTCATACAATTAGTTGAGAGAAGCCAATTTGGAGGGATGCCTAGTGAAGACCCTCATTCACATATGGAGAATTTTTGTGACTATTGTGATGCAATTTCTCAAACCGGAGTTACTCAAGACCAAATCTGATGGGTATTGTTTCCTTTTTATTTAATCGGTACCGAAAAGCAATGGTTAAAGAGCCTAGACAAGGCTACCCTTGGTATTGATTCATGGAAGAAGTTAGCACTTGCCTTCTACAAGAAATTCTATTCTCCGGAGAAGACTAATATGTTAAGAGCCCAAATCACCGGGTTCAAGCAAAGGGATGAGGAATCATTATATGAAGCATGGGAGAGATTTAAGGACACTTGTCGTTCTTGTCCACACCATAGACTTAGTGAGTGGTTCCTTGTGCAACAATTTTGGAACGGCCTATATGAAGACTCCAGCAATGTTCTTAATATGGGATCCAATGGGATGTTTACCGAAGTTGATGACAATCAAACATGGGCCAAAATCGAAGAGATGGCGGTTCATAATTCCCAATATAGTAGGCCTCGAAAGACCACAAGAGGATGAAAGCATGAAGTAGATTCCATCACTCAATTGGGTGCTCAACTAAGTGCTCATATCGACACCATCAATTTGAAGTTTGAGAAGGCCATGGCTAAGCTTGATGAAGCTTCCAAATCACCCAAACAACATGTTAATGCTATGGTGGCATCATCCTCAATTCCAAGTGGAGTATGTGAAAGTTGTGGAACCTTGGGACATGATCAAAATGAATGTAGGGAAACAAGTGAACAAGTCAATGCTTTCCAAGCATACAAGAGTGGCACCCCTTATTCCAACTACTATAATGAGAACACCAAATTCCATCCAAATCTTTCATACAAGATCCAAAATGTCCAAACCCCCCAACAAACATACACCCCACCTCTAATGAGAAACCAAGCTCAAAGACCCTTTTTCAACCAAAGCCAAGGTTACCAAAATCAACCTTCCTACAACCAGTCAAATGACCAAAGCTTTGATGTTCAAAAAGCGGTCCTCCAAATGCAAAAGAACCAACAAGAATTTTTCACCCAAATGCAAAAATATAGCCAAGCTAAAGATATCACCATCAACAACATTCTTGCCCACACCAAAATGTTAGAAACTCAAATGACTTAATTAGCATCTTCTAGCTCTCAAAGACAAAAGGGGCAATTACCGCCTCAAGGTAATCCCCCAAGACATGAGACGATTAGTGCCATCCATTTGAGGAGTGGTACAAGATATGAGGGGCCGAAGAGGCCAATTGATGAAGATATTGTGGATGTTAGTGATAAGCAAGGAGTTGTGGAGAACTCTAAGGAGGTAGATCCTACCACCAATGAAATTTCAAAGAAGAAGAATAAAGAGAAGGCTAAGGAAAAAGAGCCTATTGTAATTAGACTTCCATTCCCAAGTCGCCAAGCTAAGCCTAAGCTTGATGACCAACTTGGAAAGTTCATGAAAATTGTGAAGAACTTAGAAGTCTCAATCCCATTCACGAAATTGATCAATCATGTTCCGGCTTATGCAAAGTACATGAAAGATATTCTTACCAAGAAGAAATCCATCCGAAAGTTGGAGACTATTGCCTTTACCAAAGTGAGTAGTGCTATTCTTCAAGGGAGTTCCCCTCCAAAGCTTAAATATCCAGGAAGTTTTTCTATTCCTTGTACCATTGGTGACACTACAATCAACAAAGCATTATGTGACCTTAGAGCATGTGTAAGTGTCATGCCATACTCGGTATGTAAGAGGCTAGGAATGGGAGAGCTCAAATGCACCAACATCACTCTTCAAATGGCGGATCGATCAACAAAGGTACCTTTAGGGGTATGGGAGAATGTGCCCGTGAGAATTGGCGAATTCTTCATCCCGGTAGACTTTGTCATTGTAGACATGGAAGAGGATTCCAACATTCCTACCATTTTAGGAAGATCTTTCTTGCATACCGCCGGAGCGGTAATCGATGTGAAACATGGAGAGCTCACACTTGAAGTAAGGGATGAGACAATCACTTTCAATCTTGACAAAACAATGAGAGCTCCCCGACTACATGAGCCATGTTTCATGGTCGGTCATTATAGCAGAGAAAGTGATAGGAAGAAGTTAGAATATCTATGCAAAGATCAAACCATGGGTAAAGAAACACCACCTATATGGAAGAAGAAAGTGGATGACCTTCAAGTAGCTCTATTCGGAGAGCAAGGAATTTTCAACAACAATGAGAGCTTGAATAGCTCACCCATCATGACAAGCAATGAAGAAGGCCTCATTGGCCAATATAACAAAAGAGAGGAGTTGCCCTTATCAACTCATGACATCATTGGGGAACAAGTTAGTGAAGTTTGTGGTCTATGGGATGATGAATTTGAAGGATTGGTCAATCCTTATATTGGAAATGCTATGGCCTTAGACCAAGGCTTTGTGGATCCTTGTCATCACTTTGACTTGGAATACAACAATGAAGAAAACAATTTGCAAAGGTCTACCCAAGACCTCTATCATAAAAATGAGCATGCCTTCGACTACTTCTACAAGGTGTTGAGCAACATCAACAACACCTTGACTTTGCCACCTTGACATCTCATCCAAGAATGAGAGTTTGGTGGAGTCCTCCCTAAAACACCATTTGTAAATATTCTAACTCCTTAACTCGCATTTTATTTCCTTTATTGCATTTTTGTCACTTTTGGATTTGCATTTTTGTGCTTTGATCAAGATTTTTGACATGAGAGCAAGTGAGGGAGGTATTTTAACGTGTTTTGATGTGTAGTGCTTGATCAAGTGTGAGAATAGCAAATGCCTAGGCTAACCGAGCCTTTGTAGTGCAACCACAATATTTAACAAAGGAGAAGAAGAAAGAACAACATGGGAAAAGGAATCCCCACGAGCGGACCTGAGCTCGTGGGAGCTAGAGAAGATCCGAGCGTCCCCAGGAGAATCTGAGCGTCCCCAGCTTGCATCCGAGCGTCCTGGCCTTAGTACGCGGGTCCTGAGAAAGTTTGAGTTGAAGAAAACGCCCTGTAAGAAAATCTGAGCAGATCACCCTCAGGACGCTCGTCCCCATCCTTAGGACGCTCGTCTTGGCATCAATCCGCGCATCCTGGGAAGACTCCCAGTCTATGAAATTACGCTGTAAGTAAATCCGCACGTCCCCAGGTGAATCCGAGCATCCCAGAAAGAATCCGCTCGAGCTAAGGAAGATCCGCGCGTCCTGGCACTGGTTTGAAATTTCAGGATGTCCTGTAAGACGATCCGCGCGTCCCAAGTCTGATCCGAGCGTCCCTAGCTGCTACTTAAGCAAAACACGGGACTTCCCTTCCTTATTCCCAATTCATTTCTATCTTTCACAAACACAAACACATACCTTTTCTCCCACTTAAACCCTCAATTAACCCATTCAAAAACACCAATTTCTCAACAAAATTCACCACCATTCAAACAAAACTTGCTCAAAACAAGATTAAATCATTCCTTTATCAACAAAAGACCATCTAAACATCAAATTCCTCACAAATTGAATCAATTTTCTAGGGTTTAGGCAAAAATTCAAAAATCCTAAATTGATTGAAGAATTGATTGAAGTTTGAGGAAGCAAAGAACATTCAAGCAAAATCTTGTTTTGTTGATACCAATTTGAGAAGGAGAACACAATGGCAAGGACCAAAGGCGGAACCAAGGCACCAAAGACTCCAAATTTATCAAAGAGACAACAAGCTCTTCTTGCATCTAAGGCTTTGGTAGTGACACAATCAAGGGTGCAAATCCAAGAAATCGCAACTCCTATTGAGGAAGCTACCACACCTACTCCGGTTATAGAACAATTGCCAAATTTTCCGGATGTAACTTTCTTAACCGATGCTCATAGGAATGCATTTTTATCCCTTACTAGAAAGACTATTGTTACTACCAAGTTTATATGTCAAGACACTTTGGAAAAATTGGGTGTGCTTGAGCGAACTAGAACATTTTTTGAGTCCATGAGGTTGTTAGCCCTCTTTGAAATGGAAGAATTGACCTACCCTTCATTAACCATAGAGTTCATAAGCTCCTTGAAGGTGTCTAAGATAGAGACTCGACATTATGTTGAATTCCGTCTTGAGAACAAGAGTAGAAACATGACTTTGAGTGAGTTTGGTAATGTGTTTGGTCTTTTACAATATCATCATTATGAGAAGAAGCCTTTAAAATATGATGCCGCACCCCTTTGGAAAGCCATTACCGGTCGGAAATTTGACTTTTTACGGGAGTGTCATGCTATATATGTTCATCAGCCGTGCATAAGAGTATGGCACAAGTTTGTGGGCAATACCTTGATTGCTAGAAAAGACACCAATCACTTCACCGAACTTGATTTTGTCTACCTTGAGTCCTACATGAATATCAATGGAAAGTTCACCAAAAATTACAACATTGTTCAACTATTGCTTGATCGGTGGCTTGAGATTGATAATGGGAAAGACAGAGCGGCCTTCATTGTAAACGGTGGCTTAGTAACGAGGCTAGCTAAGCACTTTAATCCAAACTAGTTTTTAAACCCGTGCACTGCACGGGTGGTAACGAAAACTATTATTAAACGTTCAAGTTTATGTATTTTCTTGTTGGTAAATTACTAAAATTTTAAAAAAATTATTTTATCTAACCTTACACTTTTGATAAATTTATGTTGCTTAATATTATTTGAAGTACTCGCTTTTTTTTTCATCGACTCTTAATTTATGAGAAGTAAAATCTGAAAAGTGGATATCAAATTATTGTAAATTTCATAACTTATTTATTTATCCATTATACAATTAATTTTACTCATTGTTTTACGCCTTTTTATTATATTACCTCTCTTGTTTTTGTTCTCATCTCAATTCACTACCTTTTCTCTCATTTCTTCTCTCATTTGTCATCACATGGATGTCTGGAAGCAGCGTTCGTCATTACTACCATGAGACCCACCAGCAAACCCTTCATCGCCGTGGTGACTGCACCCAACACCTCGGACCAAGACCTCCCTCCCAACCCGTTCTTGCCTCGACAATCTCATACGTCTCCCATCGTACCTCTAGTATAACCACCATCCCGGCCCATCCCATGCTTAACCTCTAACCCGACCCTTCTCTTAACCTTTATGCTACTCTTCACCCCATCATTATTCATTACCCACCCATTGTGACCCATCCCCTATCACGACCTCCCTTTCAACCCATATCTCATCAGCCCCTCACAACCAACAACCTAGCTCCAATCCAATATCCTACCTCCTCAACTACCCATACCTCTTCTTGCCTCCACCATCCCCTACGCCCCCCCACCGTCCCTCTAATAATAAATATCACCTCCATCCCTCGACTCTACCCGAGGCGCGACCTCCTACCCTGCTCCTACCCCTATTCGACCCCTTATCTCATCATTACCCATCCATTGTGATCGACCCCCTCCCTTATCACGACCTCCTACCCTCGACACCGCCCCTTCTTTTTTCTTTTTATTACGTTTTCCACCATTTGCTTGATCATCCTTATGCCAAATCTAACTATAGTATATACATATACATTTATTCCCACCCATTTTTTAAATACCTTTTATATTCTATACCACATTAGATTTTAAAAGTACTCTTAAAAATTTTTGATACTCTTATTATATTTGTAGATTTAGACCGCTTTAATATTATTCACTTAGAAAGGTTTTAGATGACCTAATCCATACGACCCTTAATACCTATTTATGAGAAGAAAGATACTTATCATAAATATATGCCTACAACTTAATATTATTCCGACATTTGTGCTATGTTATTCATGCTTGACTTTTTGAGGTTTTTAAGAGTGCACTTTAACTTCGCTTTTTAGCATTTTGTATTACTATTTTTTTGTGGCTAAAGCACCAAATTGGTAAAAAAAGTAGGGGTTGTTGGACAGATTGGTAAAAAAAGTCTTAGTTAGGACAAATTAGTAAAAAAAATTGATTGTAGGACAAATTGGTAAAAAAAAGTAAGGTTGTGTTGTATGTTGATTAAAAAAAAGTTTAAGTAATATTTAAGTCAAAATTTAAATAAAAAATCAAAAGTAATTATTCTTAACAACATGTGCTAATTTTTTTTACCTATTATTTTCTTGATCAAAGTGCAATATTATGCTAGGCCACCACTCGCTAGTGGTGAACACATACTGTTTAATTAGCTATACGGTTTTAAAAATTAAAATTCTAAATGTCACTGTACAAATCCAACCCGGTTAAATCGGTATACGGTTTCCAAGTACCCGGTTAAATTGGATATATGATTTCTTGTAGTATTTTACCGTTTTCTAACTTGTGATTACTTACTTGTATTTCTTTTTTAGAAAAAAAAAACATTTTAAACTTCGTTCTACTTGAACCAATAAGATCTTAAAAAAACGCGTATCGCGTTTACGGAAATATGTATCTTATGTATGAAACATTGAAACCTTGTATAATCTAAATCGAATTCATATTTCAAAACCGTTGTATATGTTTTTCTCACCGCTAACACTCGTAATAAATAGGTTTGATTTAGCTACATACATATGCAGTTAAGACACTATATATGCAAAGAATAGGAATAAATCAAGAAGTTAGTGCACTTACGTTTCATTTGGCATTCAACCCATTAATAATAATCAAGGTTTATGAGTAAGCAAAGGAAATAAAAATGGTGAATGGCTGCCTATTCTTTACTCGTCGGCAAGACGAAGTACATCTTATATCTTCCAATTTTGAAACCATTTACGGTTCTTTGTTCATGCATAATTATACCATAAATGTATCAAATTATTGAGAATTAAAATGTTGTAGATACTCTATGAGAGATTAAGATAATTATGGACAAAGAAAATTGTTTCCTTGGTTAGACGCAGATTTTAAGGAGCATGGTTATATAGGTTTCCATTTTTTTAACAATTGTTATCCTAAAATTACACAGATGACGTATACACTGTATCTACCTACAATTTTTTTATACGGGATTCGAGTTAGGTAACTATATTAAAATTATAATAAGGCTGAAATTATTTGCATTTAACACGTGGCTGAAGCCATCTGTCGATGACACGTGGCAGATGGTTTCAGCTTTAATATAATATATGATTTCAACAAAGATAACACATACAAACCGGTTAAAGGGAGCAACCTCCTTGATATGAGCACTATGATCAACAAATTCCATTGGGTCAAGAATGACAATCTTGACAATAAATATGAGTGGCTCATCAAAGAAGCTAAGTCCTTTGTCTTGCCTAGCAAGATTTTCCGTCTTTCCGTCCGCAGACTAAACTACCTATTGCCCGTCTCCGAGGAAGCCAAAGTGATAATTAAGCAAAATAGGGAACCAATTGCAAAGCCCTCCTCCTCCACCATTGTGACTCCACCATACCCCTTTGCCTACCAAGAATTCAAACCAAGTGGCTCTAATGTCGTGGTAGGCAACGACTATTTGACCCAATTATTGTAACAAATGCATAAAGAATCTCATGATGATCGGGTGAATTGCCTACCGTGCCCAATATCCACCCCTTCTACATCTAGCTAGGCAAGGACTTCTTGATCCTTCATGTCCTTTGCCTAGTTGGACGGATAGGGAGGTATTCTTCCCTAATGCTTCTCAAGATGCCGAAATGGATAGTCGGGTGGCACATGGAAAGGAGGTTGTTATTTATGAAGACGGGGAAGGTAATGATTCATGCCAAGAAGAAGAAGAGCAAGGTTCAAGTTCCAAAGTTGATGATGGAAATGGTGAATCCTCCGAGTCAATGGAGGTGGATGATGAAGAAGATAATGAAGAAATTGATGATGCAAGTGATGATGACGACAATGATGCCGGTGATGAGGATGCCACAATGAGCGATAATTGAGGGTTGACAAGGCTATTTGGAGGATACTACACATGCGAGGTTGATTACTTGACTTCAACCTATTCCATTGTGAGTTTCCTACACCTCCTTTAGCTTTGTCTCTATATCATGTTTTTAATCTTTATCTTGAGTACTTATCTTGAGTCCTAGCAACATTTAAAGGACTCCCACCTCGGTTCCATTGAGGTGTCATATTTTGTTCCCGCTTTGAAAATCCAAAATGGCAATTAGGATTCATGCATTGCATCTTTTCCTTGTGCATGAACTCCCCCTATCTTTACACTAGAAATAGTGTCTTTCTTGGTTTGGGGAAGTTCAAACACAAGGGATGGGAGTTAATTCAAATTAGCTCTCCGAACAATAGAAAGCATGCATCATATAGAATAAATTAGAATGCATCACTTGTGTATATATGTCATATAGTTTGCATATTAGTGTAGAAATCATGCATGTTCATTTAGCTTGCATTGCATAATTTCCTATGGTTTTGGCCATTGATGACAATGCCCATACTAGTGTGGGGATGGGAAATTCTAACTTAACTTTTAAAATCAAAAATGATAAAAATTGAAAATTTTTGAAAAAAAATCAAAAACATGTTCTTTCATTTCACAAAAACAAAAACCATAAAAATTTTAAAATTTTAAAAATCCAAAAACACGTCCTTTCCTTTGTAGTATAGAATTGTATATTGTATATACTTGTGTTTGTTTGTCCTCTTATCACATTGGATCGACTACGCCACATCCGAGGCATGAGGAATATGAAGACCGCATGGTATGATCTTTCCAATTTCCTTTTTCCTCTCTATGTTAATGACTATGTGGCTTTATTTTGAATGATGCGGTACAACCCAATGTGATCTTAGGAGTTTCATGTAGTTTATATGGCATACTAGTTGATAGAAGCATATGCATTAGGTTGTATAAATGTTAGTTGCATCATGGCATGTAGTTGCATTTTAGGAAAAAATTTATGAAAACATCTATTTGGGAAACTTGACAAGTGTATATAAGGCCCTTGTAGATACTTTTTCTTCTTGAGACTTTGCTCATTAGAATACCTCTAAAACACCCTAGGATGTGTCATGCTAGTATCTTTTGACCCATGGACTAAGGTCTAGTCAAGAGTACCTTGTGATGTGATGACTCCTTGGCTACCGTTTATTCCAAGGTGACCCTTGAAACCATGCAACCATCTTCCACTTCTATCATCATCCTTGTCAACAAAAAAGGAATGGGCACAAAAATTATCAACTTGAGTTCAAGTACCAAAATGAAAAACAAGAAGTTTGCACAAATTTGCATCAAAGAAAAGAGGAGTACAAAAATAAGAACTCCTATGCTTCATATAAAAGCACCCTTGTTACAAATTGGGGTCACTTTGAAAATGTTCAAAAAATCCAAAAGTTAAAAATTGTCAAGCATCAAATTGCCAAACATCAAAGAAATGGCAAAGAAAATTGTTCTCAAAAATGTCAAATGCCACAAGAATTTGGGGGGAATAACAAAACCAAAAGAAAACTCCCACTATAAAACTCAAAATCTATTGATCCCTTTTTCCATTGAACCCACTTTTGTGCATGGTAGAGAGGGGACGACCCTTCTTCTTGTCTAAGCAAGAGGGGGAATTTCGCGATCCTACAGTGTTTCTAACATCATAAGGAGTCTAATCTTGACGAAAGCATTTAGCAATTGAGGACGAAGGTACCCTAGCTTGACACAACTTGGAGGTGATTTATTGGTATCCTTCTAGGCTTAGTAACTTGAAGAAACCATATCTATAATGGAGTGTGTACCCTTAGATTGTTTCCCTTCTCGATAATTTCTGCCACTTAGATGAGGAAAGTGGCTATTCTTTTGTAGATGCATCCATTACCTTCTTTTTTGTGCTTAATGATTGGATGTATCGCCATTTTGGCAAGCCCCACCTTGCCTTGCAAGAAGGCATCTTAGCTCATGAATGTCTTGTTATGAGTTGAGGGGCGGAGTGAGACCCGCTAATTGTCTCATATCGGCTATATTAGTAGGTTAGTTTAAATAAAGGTCATAGTTTTAGTCACCTCTTTACTCGGGACGAGCAAAGGTTCGGTTTGGGGATGTTGATGTGACTCATATTTGAGCACATTTAGTCCCCAAATTAACCTCGTTCCCATGCTTTCTAGTATATATTAGGGTCATTTCTTATCTTTAGTTTACCATTTTGTATATTTTTTGAGGTTTTGTATCCTTGGTAGGAGAGGATCGCTAATATTGCATTTATGAGGCGAAATGGAGCTAAATGGATCGCATCTAATGACCAAGCATCAAGGAGAAAACCGATACTAGAGGCCAGGCCTAATCAAATAAATAGAGTAAAATAGGCAATGATGAAAAGATCCTTGCATCCCCAACACAATCCCCGCGGATTGTTAAGGAGCCAAACAAGAGAAGAATCCTGTGCCACGACCCGAGCGGCCCGAGCTCAGGGCGAGCGGATTAGAGAAACAATCCGAGCGTCCCTGAGCATGATCCGAGCGTACCAAAGCACAATCCGGGCGTCCCGGCTGCCAGCCCGAGCGGATCTCATTACAGGACAGGCCGTGCTTCAGGTGAGGACGAGTGGATCCTGGTGGGAGTTGCAAGCATGATCCGCGCATGTCCCTCGGTAGTTGCATTTCCTCAAGCTTCTCTTAGGGTCTTAATAGTCATTTAAGCTCTTAGTAACCCTAATCCTTGTATTTAATTCTAGTATAAATACCTCTTTGTACTACCTAGATTAGAATCAAGTTTTAATCAAGTTTCAATCAAGCTTTAATCTCATTTTAATCAACACTTAATCCTCTCTTAATTTAGTTGTAATACATTTCTCAATATTAATTACATCTTAATCTTTCCTTAATTCTCTCAATTGTTCTTAGTTTTATTTGGGTAATTAGAAGATTATTGGGGTTTATTGGAGGATTGATAACCTTCCATCAATCATCAAGTACTTCTATTATTCTTTGCTTTATTATTTGGATCATCTTCATAGGTATAATTCCTTTTTACCCTTGTTTAATTATTGTTAATCACATCATTTATTCATCATGTTTTGTTTTGTTAGTATTATTGAGAACCTTGTTAGTATGCTAAACTTGATCATGAGTGAGTAGTTTTTTAGCTAGGGTTAATGGGGAATTAGGGGAAAGAAACATGGGAATTGATCTATGCTTAATCTAATATGTTTTCATAATTAATTTGCTTGTTTGTTGTGATTTCAACCTATGCACATGTTATGTTTGATGAAATGGGAGCCTATGAATCCTTGCATTTTTTACCCATCTCCTATCTTTTCAATGAGGCTTGTAAGACATAAACCAACTCGAGCCTCATTAGACCATGCATAAGAGTTGAATAGGGGGAGACTGAGTCGACTTGTAGGTGTTGTACAGTCTAGACGACTCGGCTCCGGGACCTAAATTCTCCTAGGGATTGTAAGATATACACTAACTCGATCTCATCACAACAATAAGTGCTTGCATCTATTTGAGAACATGTTTGTATAATCTATTTCCATGTATCCCCTATGAACCCATGACACCCTAGTACTTTTAATCAATTGTTTTCAACCCCTTTATTTGCTTTACTTACATCTTGTTGATTAGTTTAGACCACATTTCATCTCAAATCCAATTTGTGACACCCTAAGACATAACTACTTGTAATTGAAAATCCTACATCAATACCCGTCCCTTAGGATCCGACCTTTACTTACCTCTTTGCTAAGAGTAGTTTGTGAAGTTATTAATATTGTTTTGGTTGGTAGCTTTTGACGACGAGTTTAAACCGAACCAAGCATTCAATCAATTGAGAAAAAAACCAATAGAAATAATTAATATCAACAACGCTGTCGATATTCAAATCACTAGTTTTTTTCTCTTGATAGCTCTCCGAAAAATAATACAACTCTCAATAATAATGTCTTAGCTAAGTTCTTAACCTAATAACAATAATAAAAATTAATAAAAGTAATAATAAGTCTAACAATAATAAAGAAATAAAGTATAAGAAACAAAGTACAAAAGACGACTTGGCTTGATGATGCACGAGTTACCCTCTCGCAACCCCCGCGCGAGTCGGGTAAAAAAACCAAAATCTAGTGCTTCTTTTCCTTTTTTTTGTTTCCTCCTAGCTTCTGTCTTGCTTTATGGCGACTTGGGCCTGTTTTATCAACTCGAACTGAGCCTTGTTTGCACATCTTCTCTTGCCATCCATACTAGTACACATCTCAAAAACCAACATCAACCCAACACATTCCTTTAACTTGCTAATCCATAATTCTACCAAATTACTCCACTTTAATTATCAAAACAATAAAATGGTAAATTATGCAATTATAAGACTACACTTTATTTTTTTCCCCAAAACTCCTCATAAATCACTACTCTTAACATATAACAAATACGTCATATCAACATACATCTATATACTAGTCTACTAGACATGAAACTAATAGGATATAAATATAATGGTTGATGGTTGAGGCCCAACTATTATATTTATGTTATTAGAAACTTTAATGACTCATATCTTTATACATGTCCATGAGGATAGTGATGACTTCCTCGGATACAAAAATCTCTTTCGTGCTTAAGCGGAGACATTAGCCATTGAGATCATGCTATGCCATGACGATAAATAAGCGTCAGGGGCAGTCACTTAATCATGCTGATGTTTATTTGGCAAACCAGATTTTAGTCATGACTAGCTTTACGCAACAACGTCAAGAACAATATCACCGAGAGATTAAAGTTCTACATTAATGACAGGGAACAGGTATACCTGGGTACATGGAAAATACCGTGTACAAAGAAGTTTTTTCACATCTATAAAATTAGATATTGTATTATATATTTCGCAGGAAGTTCATAGAGCACAACCAGTCTTAATTGTAGATGGTCAAAAACAAATTTTATTGTTTAGAGATCTAACAAATTCTCCAACCACAGGCTACTTATATAATTGAGATACATGTTGTTTTGCTTAACACCATTCAACATTACACTGTCGTATACTTACAAAATGGAATATATTAGTAGATGTTGTAAGTTAATCTAATCTGCGAATCTTATAAAAGTCAATCTCAGTGATCACGTATTCATTTTAAGGAATTAAACCACGTTTTTGGAAATGACGTTTAAATTAACTAAAATCGGTGGTGCGTACAACAATAAAAATAGGTAACTACATAATACAATTGTGTCTTCGGATGTTATACAACTGATATAATTAGTACCAATAAGAGTAGCTTTTATGTTAAAGGGATTGACGATCCATTAATAATCAACTAAATCAACCCAAAAGTTTTGTGTGTTCTGATTTTCAGTGTAGTTGGAAATTTTGTTATCAACTTAATTGACTTCTACTACCAAACCATGACAATGTAAACCAACGTTTGCAATAGTTGTTTAACAAATTCTTAGAACATTCAACATGCATATTGTTAAAGATGATCCTAATAGGAGCCCATGTATTCTATGTAATAGAATCACATATATCTTTGTACTGTTGTTTATAGACTACTAATTTTATTATAATTCAGTGTGGATTTGATTTCTGTACTTATGTTGTAAGAGATCTAACATTTTCTCTAAACACACTAAATATATATTTATGATATCTGTTCCTTTACGTAATACCATTTAGTTTTACGTAGTTGTTATAGATTAAAATCATTTGCAAAACTCATAAAGGTCTATCTCGGTTATTAAGGGCAGTTCATTTTGGTGAGTTGCACTATGTTTATGGAGATAACATTTTGTATTTAATTAAAAATCAGTGATGTCTATAACAATGAAAAAACTAAACACATACTCTAACTATGTCACTTGATGTTTTACAACTGAAATGACAAAACTTCTATGCTAGAAGCATTAATAATTCATTGATGATCAATTAAACCAACCACGAACTTTTGAATATCAATGATTCAAACATAGTTGAATTTTTTTTATCAACTTAAGAATAATTGTATACAAATGATCCTAATGAGATCCCCGTGCATCGCACGGACTTTCTAACTATTTAACGATTATTCCAGATTTTGTTTAAACCCTGTGGATCAAAATTTTCGAATTTGACCAAAAAAAACAAATCGGGTCGGAGTTTGACGTGTCTACCGAAACACAATCAAATCTGAAAACAAACTCCACTCCAAAAACAACTATAAATCCTCCTCAGAACACTACATATCCTCCTCCATAACGGCAATACCAAAATATCTCCCTTTTTCACCCTTTAAAGTAGCAACTACGGAGTAGCAAACAGCATCAAATATAAGAGAATCAAAACTATCTCTGAGTGATCTGAAAAATGGCGTCACCAGCCGCCATTGTAGAGGGCGGTGAGGTCGCCGGACAACAACAACAACAACAACAACAAAGAGGTGGTTTTGGACAATCTATAGGAGGTGTAATAAGGATGATGGTGTTTTGGTATTTTATATCAAAGTTCTTATTTTCTCCTAAAAAGACTTCCGACCCTTCTCTTCTTATGTCCAATCTCTTCCAAAAGTCTGAACCTTTGGTATCTTTCTCCCTTTTATTCTTTCTTTTGCTATTCAATTTCATCTGGGTTTATGTTATTTCATTCACTTTTAGATTTAGCTGTTTCTTGTTAATTTGTTACTTGATCGAGTTGATAGGGTTTTTACTTGGTTTTCTATTTCAATTTGATAGTTTTTATTGAGGTTTGAATGATATCAGAATATGGGCTACTGGTTTTTTATTGGTTTGCTGTTAAATTGATCAGCTGGGTTGACTTTTTTTTTTTTTTTTTTTTTTTTTTTTTTTTTTTTTTTTCTTGTTTATGCACTCGATGCAATTTTCATCTTGGGTAATTTGGAAACCGCCTCTATCTGTTGCTACCACAAGGTAAGGCTGCGTACATCCTACCCCATACCCCGCAATTTGTGGGAGACATTGAGCACTGGGGTAATGTTGTTGTTTATGCATTGAGGTTTAGTGATATTTATATTATATTGGGTTGATGCTAAAATCTGTCTGTTTGATGAGTTTGACGTGGTTCATTGTGTTGAAAAATATATTCTGGCTTAGTTGAACTTCATCTACAGTAATGCTTCAACTTACGAAACCAAGTGTGTGGTTTACTACTTTACTAGGGGTTTTAACGTCAGGCAGCTGATGATTTTTTTCTTCGATAAAGAGACGCTTTTATTCTTAAATCCTAATCAATAAACATGTGTAGTTTTTACATTAGAAAAGTCTTGTTGGTAGTCTTAAGTTTGGAGTTTGGACTGTTGTTCATGTGAAGGATTCTCTCAGTATTTGTGGCTTAGGTCATCTCGCTACGTTTGAGCGGTAGCTATGGGTTAGTGACAGTTGGATCTAATCTATACCTAAAATTGCCCTTACGGGAAGTCACTTGGATTTGTCATATCACTGCTTAATTGTGCGGTTCTTCTTAATTTTCTCTAGCTGGTAGTTACCTATGAGCTAGTGGACCTTTACATCTCTTATATTTAAATTCATATATGCATGATATTCAGTGAATCTGGATTTGAACCCTGAATTTTTATTTAGCTTATTTGAATTTGCTATATTTTCCGTAGGATATGTGGCTGTACCTCTCTGAGCATGATAAGTTCAATGACTTCGGGAATGAGAAGGCACTCATATGGCATGAGACTAACATACCTTATGCAGTCTGGAAACCGGAGAGTACCAGAGCACTATCCTTGAAGTATCAGCCATCGGAGGTGACCTTCTATCCTTCATAATTTTAGTTGATACTCAATCTAGCCAAAAATTGAAACATGCATTGTTGAAATTGAAATGTGCTTGATGCCCTTACAGTAACATTTTTACTTGTCATTTTCATAGCACAACATATGTTCCCTAATGTTTATGGTCTTGACTTAATGACTCATTATTTTTTTCTTCAGGCTTTAAAAAATAATGGGTCCCTCTATGCTCATGTATTCTTTGCTCGGTCAGGTTTCTCACCAGATCCTAATGATCCCGAGTATGAACCATTGGCTGCATTCGGTAGAAGCATTCGTAAGCTTTCATACCTCCTTAAAATCTTCTGAATTTTATCATTTGATGGGTATAATCACCCTTGGTAGTTTAAAAAATTCTGGTCATCAACAAGGTTCTAATTTCGACTTTTTCTAATGCAGCTGTTGTAAAATTCTTACCCAAGTCTAAAGCTGACAAAAAGAGATCCCTGCTTGGAGATGAGAAAAGCTCTTCCGAAGAAAAAAAGGTGTTGTAAAATGTTACATGACCATCATGTTCAGTACATTCTTTATCATGTTCATTAAATGCTATCTTTCATAAATCAACCTTTCAGGTCTACTGACTAATACAGCCTGTATAACGTGTAAATAAATGTACACGAACCATCAATTGAACAATAAATGTTACCAAGTGATGTGATTGGAGCTATCTTTTTGTGGCTCCATTACCTTGATGGACTAATTATCTTCCTAGTCTATATTTTCACTATCCCTGCTTGAGCTGTTTGTTTTGACTACCCGAAATACATTTTATCGGTGTGAACAATATAACGAAAGTAGGGTAAAGTATCAACAATGATTTTCTCGAATATGCATTGTATGATATCTGAGCATACAATTTCAGCATACAGTATTGCTGGAGTGTGTGACACAAAATCTCAGGTTTTGGGAGTTTTTTATGGTTATAAAAGAAATTGGAATTGCCTCAAAATGTCAGTTACTGTGGCACACTAACTGTTTTTTTTGGCCCTACTCCTTACTTGCCAAATACTGTCATGAATAATGATAATGAAAACTTGATGAAGTTTTCTTGTGATATGTTTGCAGGTGACTGAAGATTCACAAGGCGAGCTTAAAGATGAAGGCCCCGTTGAATGGATTTCTTACTGGAAACCTAATGTGACAATTAATCTGGTCGATGATTTCACTAGGTAAGTTGATTCTATCGATATCTAACCCCATATCTTTCATATCTTATTTTAGTTTTAGTCTTTTTGACCAATATTATTTCAAAGTATGCAATATTTAAAAACTTTACACAAATGATACTCCCTCCATTTCACTCAATAGCCCCTCAAAAAGGTCTAATAATACTTATTGAGTGATTGGAAGGACAATATACTTGGGGTGAAGGAAGTACATGCTGCTATCCCTTGGTCTTTTGGCAATGAAATTCTCCCTTCGCCGGGCACTTTGCCTCCTCCTGTTTGACTTGTATGGGAGTCTGCCTTGTCTTAGGGCTGTCTATAGTTCTCTGTTTGTTAGTAATTGTCTAATTGATACATTTTGGCCACTCTTTTCCCCTTTGACAGGTATTCCAGTAGTGCTGTTCCTCCAAATGTTGCTCCTTGTATCCTTTATATTAATTTTTATTTAGCTCCATCTTGACTTTGATTATTTTAACTGATTTATGATTTCTCATGGCATGGGAGCTCAGATTAGCAAGCATGGTCTATTTATTACTATGCTGAAAGAAGCTAATAAAGACATCTGACACTGGCTTTTCAAAATAAAGGTCAAAGAGGGATATGTAGTGATTTGGACTTGTGATACTGAACTTTGTGGTAAAGGATTTTTTGTGTCATTCAAAATCCAACCTCCACTGATAGGTATTCTGGTACCGCTGTTCAGTGTGTTCACTGCAATCTTGACCCTTTCTATCTGTATATTATATATACGAATGATTTTGTTAGAGTCAAGTACATTTCGTTATTAGAGTCATCTTAAGTCTTAACAAAAGTGGCTTGTCCAAAGTCCTTTTCTGTTGCTCCTCCCCGTTAAACCATTTGTGTGATCCTAAGAGCCTAAATATGTGTATTTTGGTTAGTTTAGCTCGTAAGTTTTTTTTAGTAGTGAGTCATGACATGGGTTCGAAACCCATCAACATCAAAAAGTGCACTTGTGGCTCCCTTTACACAAAAAAAAGGAGCTCATAGTTATGATTTGAGTTGCTCTCAAGAGTTGTATTCTTGTAGGAGGTTCATAATTCGACTTCTGACTTATTGTTAATTATATGATTTGAAGTGATTCTTACATGGCACACAGAATGGTGGTATGCCAATGGGGAAGTGATCCTTTATTTATGCACTTGCACTTGCATGAGTCATGTGGTGTCTGTGTGTTTAGCTGTTAGATACTTGGATGTATGTACCTCAAATTCATTATACAGGTGAATAGGCGTGGGAAAAGCTTTTACAATTTATTTGGTGATAACCCCAAATCATTTTGGGATTAAGGCTCTGATGTTGTTGTTGTATTGCATTGTACTGCATACACTTTGAGCTTCTTTAACATAGTGACACAGATCTGAATGTAGAGCCCAAAACAGGAGATTATTTCCCAATCATATACTTCAATGAATTTTGGTTACTAAAAGATAAGTTGATACCAATCAATGAGACCGTGACTGAGCTACCATTGAACTTGGAGGTGGGCCCTATAAGCATGACCAAGTGGCAACTTTTCCTGCAGATTGAGCAGTCATTCCAGATGCAGCGCAGTTATGGAAGTATGATTGAAAGCGAGGGTGATGAGATTAAGGTTTGTTTTTTTTAATTTTCTGACTGCATTTTGCTCCCCTTTTATATTCTTGTAATAAATCTGGACAAGTTCTAGTATAAAGAGGTCTTTTTGTATTAGGCATTTAACAAACAACCACCATATAGAAAAAAGAAATTAAAATGAGAAAACCCAATCGCTTCCTTCTTCCCTACATCCCTCCTCTGTTCAGACCTCCTCCCCTGTTTCTTCTGTGTCAAGTTCTCTTGGTCCATTGCTCCTCCTATGTACTTTCCAGTGGTCCGGCCAACATCACAGCCACCTGCTGACCATCACTTAATGCTGACGCCACCGCCACACTAGATCATATTTTGGCAAGTGGTTGATTGAGGGCTCATGAGACAGTGCAGTCGTCACGTAGAACAATCGTCATTTGAAGCATTCAGCGATCGGTGATTAATGAAAAAAAAGAAAAAGAAAATAGAAATAAAGAAGGAAGCACGATAAATAGTCAATATACAAATAAAAGTAAGAAACTCTTAAAAAAGTAGAGAACTTTTACTTGATGTATGCAATGATTATCATTTTTCTGTGCTAGAATTGTGTCCTAGGCATAGATTAATGCGCTGACAGTTATTTCATCTGACAATTTGACAGAGGGTATTCTTGGAAGGAAATCCTTACCTTCTTGGAATCACTATGGTTGTCTCCATGCTTCATTCTGTGTTTGACTTTTTGGCCTTTAAGAATGGTAAGTAAAGGTTGGTCTCTACACTATTCGTCCCACATGGTATCCAGGGCTTGCAAACTGATGTCTCTGTTCTCTTTTATTTTGTTCGGATTTTGGTACATAAGATATTCAATTCTGGAACAAGAACAAGTCCATGGAAGGGCTATCCGCAAAGAGTGTTGTCGTCAGCTTTATCTCTCAGCTGATTGTTTTCTTGTATTTACTGGATAATGAAACCTCATGGATGATTCTTATGAGTTCCGGTGTTGGTTGTTGCATTGAGTTTTGGAAGATAGGAAAGGCAATGCACATAGAGGTATGATTTCTGGTTTATCATTTTTAGCCTTTATTCTTATCTCTTGTATAGTTCTTCTCATTAGTATTCATGAAACTTGGGCTGTCATGATTACTTCCTTCTACTCGTGCAAGGGTATCATTTTAAGCATAAAAGTCGGTTTTGCAAGTTAGAGGAATCTCCTCCTTTCTTGTTTACTTAAAATTCCTGATTCAACCTAGAATTTTGACCATTTAATGTTACAAATGAAAAGTCGGAAACATCTTTATGCTGTATTAATGTCTTTGAACCATAAAGGACAAAGAGCGAAGGCTTATTTTAGAGGCATTAGTCAGCTTGAGTTCATAATTTGTCGTTTTGCCTAGTTCGTAAATAGTTCAACCCAGGGTTACCTAATTCGCTAACATAGGGTGCGTATTGCGAATTAATACGCGCGTATCAATTCGCAATACGTTTTTGAATTAATTCGCACTAATTCTCGAATTATATATAAAAACTAGCGAATTCTAAAAGTTTAATTCATGTATTAATTCGCACTAATTCGCGAATTATATATAAAAATTAGCGAATTTTACAAGTTCAATTTGTGTATTAAAAACTAAAAATTCAATATAATATGATCAACTTCAAAGATCATCAAAGGGAAAGGAGAAGATATATCAGTAGACTAGCAACTTAATCTTATTTTGGTGTTTTGTCTGGTTTCGTCACTTTGTGTTTACTTAAGAAACCAAAAAAATATGATCAGTAGACTTATTTTGGTGGTTCCGTCACTTTGTAATGCTGAATTGTTGATCTTTATGCAATGAACCTTTTGTTTTTTTGTTATTATCATCATGTAAATGAAGCGTATTAGTAATTATGAATTCACGAATTGCTTTTTTTTGTAATACTTTGCGTATTCAATTCCCTATTTTGAGCGAATTGCGAATTCGAATTATGTGTATTATGAATTCAACAACCCTGATTCAACCTTGCTACAAGTATTAGGCACACTTGTTTTGTCATTTGTCTGTCTTGTTCGGTATATTTCTGTTACCATTTTAACATTTTCTAGTTCTAAAGTTTGTTTCCATATGAGAAAGAAGGAACCATGTTATTTGACCCCATATCATTTTTGTCATGTTTTTATTGGTGCTGTTCGTATTTCAGAGTTATTTTAAGAAAAAAACTGGTGTATTTTCGTGACTATCCTTCTCATATGTTTTTCACCAAAGTCTTGGGGACAATTGTCAGAAATCATTTTCTCATGTTCTTTTGGGTGCCGTATAACTGATTGTTTTTCACTTACGCTCATTCTGAACATCCTTGTTTCAGGTGGATAGATCTGGTAAGATACCGAAGCTAAGATTCAAAGATCGCGATTCTTATAAGATGAACAAGACCAAGGAGTATGATGACATGGCGATGAAGTATCTGTCTTATGTCTTGTTCTTCCTTGTTTGCTGTTCATCTATTTACTCTCTGAAGTATGAGCGCCACAAGAGTTGGTACTCATGGATTCTTTCTTCAATGACACAGTGTGTCTATATGTTTGGTACGCATTCTTTCTTTAGTTCAGTATTTAACCCCGTGTGTGTTAAGTATTGCTCATTTAGCGGGTTTTTAACGTCTAAAACCAGGGAGAACTGAAGACATTAGCAAGAGTTTCACATATATTGTCCATTTGACCAGTGAAAATGAGTCATACAAATGATTCTTATACAGATTTGTCCAGTCTTGTAATTTGAGTATCTTTAATGTTCTATAATTTGAGCTGTGGAAAAACTTACTCAACCCTTATTGAACCTAACCCAAAAAGGACCATGAGAAGTAGACTTGAATCTAAATTGACTCAAATTGAAACTATCCGGGCCAAAAATAACCAAAAATGGTGATACAGATCTTAATAGCCATGACCTGGGATGGCCTGATTGACCCAGCTCGCAATCCTTGACCAAAATACCACAATCAGAATTGAAACATACCTGAAATGACCCGGTAAGACCTGAATGGTTAGGTGCCCAGGCCTATCTATGAATAAGTGTTCCACTCTCAAGTTTTCTGACTTCCAAAAAGAAGTGTGTACACATTTAATCTTTTTTATTTCTATTTGGCTGTTTTCTTTGCTGGCAAAGCATATGACTTGTTTGATTTATGTGTAAAGTCACCTTAATGAACTTGCTTGGTTGTATGTCTTTCATGTATCACATTTAAGATCTAAATTTGACTCCGTGATTATACTTGTAGGCTTTATAATGATGTGTCCTCAATTGTTCATAAACTACAAGCTGAAGTCTGTGGCTCATCTACCGTGGAGGCAAATGACATACAAGTTCCTGAACACAATTATTGATGATCTCTTTGCTTTCGTAATAAAGATGCCTTGGCTTCACCGACTTTCAGTTTTCCGTGATGGTAACAACACATCTTTAACTTCTTCCTTGTGCTACCTGTACTTGGCTAACTAATGAATCCTTGTTAAAAAAAACCGCTTTCTGTTAGAAAAAATAGTTGACCGAGTTTAAATGGGTTGCTTCTAGAAACCGCACCTTGTGTTCTCTGATAATTTGCTGTAGTATATTTCCTATAGTGAAATAATCAGGTTCACGAATCATGTGAAATTTGCTTAAAACTTCCCATTTCACCAGTATTCACTCTGTCTTGCTCATTTGTTCAAGTTTTTTTTTAGTCTCATGACGCTCGACCTACAGATTTTTTTACGTAGTTATTTCTGCCCATCTCGAACAACTGTTTGTGTTTCTTTTTGAAGCAAGCATTTTGTGTTACAAATATTGTTGCGCCCTCATTTCTGGGTTCTACCCATGCTAGTGAAAGACCATAATAATTACCCTTACTTTACAGTATACAGAATGACTCGAAAGCTACTGAAACAAATAGATGAGAGTAATGAGACACGGGGAGCATAGTTGGTTTTGCGTTAGCTATCAATTAAGCCACTTTTGAATGGAATTGTCATTTATTTGACCTTTTGTTTCTATTGTCCCTTTAATTTTGCAGATCTCATATTCCTGATATACATATACCAAAGATGGATATATCCTGTGGACAAAAAGCGGGTGAATGAATTCGGTTTTGGTGGGGAGGATGAGCCTCAACCTACAGAAGCCATAGATGAAGCTAAGGAAGGCGACAAGAAAACAAACTAATGACTGTTTTTACGTCGAGGCCAATTGTATTGCGTCGTCTTCCTCTTAACTGTAGAGTGGCAGGTAGCTTGGATCAGTCATCACTTGGGAGTGCTGTTTTGCTTCATTTTTGTCTTTATATTCATATTCTTTATCCAGCTAGAAATAGCTAGCGAATAGAACGCTTTCTTCCTGTAAAGATCTCAGTATTGTATTACGAATAACTGATATAAATGTTTTCTAATCTCTTAACACGAATTTTGGGATCCATCCATAAGAGCAGTTTTACTGTCGACAGTTTTTGAACTCTTTTAATGTTCCTTCTCCCCTTTGCCTCCTATGTTGTACATTTACATACTCTTAGATGATAGGGCTTGTTATGTATGGAAGGGTGAAAAGTATGATCCTCCTTGTATATATGCATGATGTTGACGGATTTGGTCCAAGTGTTTTTATTCTCACAGTGTTGCTTCCTATCTCTTCTTTCTAATATTATTCAGCTATTCATGTACTTTTAGAACAATATAAATTAACATTCTAAGGTGGTGTTTGGTTGCCCCATTAAAAGTGGCTGGATTGGAAAAACGAAGGTTGTTTGTTTGCCCAAAATCACGTGAATTGACCAATTTACGTGTTTTGTAAAATCATGGGAAATTAATTCCCCATATGGCAACCATTCGATGCCTAAAATGGTAATTCTCATTTTTGAGGGGTGAACCATGCTACTGGTATATAGTTGCGTACACAAGCATCGGATACGAATAAACCTTTCAATCCTGTCTTGGCTTGAATGACCCTGTGGCACAAATGCACAAAGGTTCGTGGTTGTAGAGTGATCATGCTTGATTATTTATACTAGTTTTAGACCCGTGCAAAAAATTGCACGGGTTAATTTTAAATTATAATATTAAAAATATGTTACTTAATATGATTACATGAGATTTAATATTATTATATCGTTATAAATTTAGCTCGTGCGAATAGAATTTCATGGGATTTAATATTAAAAAATACAAGTTAATAAGAACTAATAAATTTACAATTTGAGTAATTGAGATAGTTTTGAAGGTCTTGCCTTTTATATATATAAATTATATATATAAAGAGACTTTATTATCAGACTAAAATCATAAATATTAGGAGAAATAATGAAATGAAGAAAACAATGAGAAAATGAGAAAAGAGGAATATTAATTGCAGTGAGGCCCATCCACTAAAAATTGTGTGAACCAATCACAGCCCTCTAAAAGACTTTGATATTATACAATAAAGGATAAAGGATCTGATCATATAGACATTGTTCCTTTTGCCGGATTTTATTGGATAAGAACTATAAACCAAGTCGGATATTGGATCGTTCGAAGATGTTCGAATCCGATCCAAAAAATAACTCGAATTGAATATCCATATCTGACATTTTCGGAGACCATATCAGATCTAAACACCCATCTAAGAATTTTTAGAAATCCGTAACCGATCAAAAACAATATCCTTTTTTTAATTGTTTGATATGAGTATATTTAAAAATAGATGGGTTGCAAGTCGTAACTATCCCTACTTAATTACTGCAAAATAATAATAATAATAATAATAATAATAATAATAATAATAATATTATTATTATTATTATTATTATTATTATTATTATTATTATTATTATTATAAAAACTCATATTATTATTTTTTGGATGTGTAAGTAAAATATTTTTATCGTAATCATTTAAAGTCATTTTTTAGAGGTTTTTTAAATATAAATTATGAATATTCATAAATTTTGTTTTATATCTAAAGTTTAAACACATTTCATTTATCGAAACTCGAATTTTTATTTATTTATCTAAACTTGGTTGTTATTATAAATTAACAAACTCGTTATAACTTATGATAGTTTTCAATTGAGTCAATACTGTTTTTTATAGTCATAATATCTCTTTGAGTTAGAAATTGTGTTTCAAATAAAATCATAACTCGTCAAATTATTAATTAATTAATTTTTGTTATTAATTGCTAACTTCATTTAGTAACGTAACTACGTATGAATTTCCGTTCAACAACAAATAATAAAAAACGAAGGGAGTATTATATTATATAAATAAATAAGTTAAAATGTAATGTGCTTAAATTTTTTTTGTTGATATACACGTTGGGTGAGAAATTATCGGTGATTTGCGAGTAAATCATGTAGAGAGATAAGACTATTCATAATATCTCTTTTATAGAGTCATAATATCACTTTAAGTTAGTAAATCATGTAGAGAGATCAATAAATAAGTTAAAATGTGTTGTGCATTTTTTTTTTGATAAAAGTGTAAAATTTATAGTGTTTTTAGTGACGTGATCACTCTCCTTGCATTATTTGTTTTTGCTTTAATAGAGACAAGATTATTTATTAGTGGAGTAAAACTTTGGACATAATTATGTATTATGTATTATTATTTTTAAATTAGTTATTATTCATTATTTTATTTTAATACGTATAAAACGTAAACATAAATATTTACTTACAAAAGATGTATAAAACGTAAACATAAACATTTACGCACAAAAGGTGGTGGTTTTTCAGAAATTAATTCCATAATCTAAGTTACGGGTCCCACTTGGCTGTTAAAAAAAAATCATGCACATGATGACGTGGGTGCACCACAATGCAAGAAATGATCTTGCTTTTATATAGATAAGATTTTACCTAGTTTTTTTGCCCGTAAAATTAGAGGGTCGTTTTTTTTGGTAGAATGTAAGTAATATATTAAGATAAAAAAATGGCCTAATACAGATTATAGTCCCCTTATACAACCTATCTCTTCTATGTATACAGAATATACCAAAAACTTAAAAAATAGAATCAATCCAAGCTCTATCACGTTGAGAGAATGAGCTAACATTCAACTTTAGCACCTTAATTTAATTTCATTGATCACCAACTGAACAAGAGTTCCAAGCCTCTGAATTTGACAAAGAATCTGTGCTTCATTTCTATTATTCCAGACACCATATAGTAAGGCCACATAAGATGCACAAATAGCTTTCCTCTGTAGCTTCGATCTGAAAGATCATAGATCCTAATTAGACTCTCTAATTAAAAATCAAATTATCTCATAATTTGTGTTTATGTGATCTATGTAACATGCATGCAATATTAAAGCATATTAATACTCCCTCCATACCAGACCAATGGTAACACTTACCTAATACGGCCGTACCACACCAATGGTAACATTCCTTATTTGGCCCACAACATTACCAAGTTATCCTTATACCTTTTTTATATTTACACAAAATGCCATTACATACCCCACCTATCAACCCACAATCAAACCCACAATTACATACCTCACCTATTTTTTTCCCTCTTTACCCTTGCTTTTACCCTCTTTTCTTAAAAACTCCATTTTTTTTTACCACGTTACCATTTGTCTTGTATGGAGGGAGTACAAAAGATGACGAAAATAATTTTCCTTACGTTGAGAAATGGTAGTATTTGGGCACAACCAAGATCACCCATATTGGTTGTTCTTGAGCTATTCATATTGGCAAGATCCTCCTAGAATCCAAGTCTCCAAAAGAGAAGACCTCCTTACATGATGCACCCAAAAAATTACCCAACAACCTTACAAATATTAACTAGATATTTGGTAAGATTACCCTTGAAATAATATGTGAATAATACTAACTCTTAGTATTAATTTTAATCACTAACTATTAGTAATTTTATGTGTTTTTATTTTTTAGAGAGATGTAAGAACTCTTTACACTTTTTCTCACATGCAAAATGTTCAAGTGTGTAAAATGAACCAAAAGATGAAGTGTAACAGCGGGGAGGCCGGGACATGTAGAGGGGAGGTGGAGTGTTGAATTTGTCTTATTTTAATATGCCCAATGAAGCATAGATTTGAAAAGAACAAAAATATTATGGGAAGTGAAATTGTATAAGTGGAATGATTATGACCAAAGCAACCCTCAATCCCATTTACACGATTTCCATGACCCATTTACGGGTCCATATTGGTTCTTATATTTGTCGCACAAATACGTGTAAATTTTATTTAAACATCGTTTTATGTTTAAATGCTTCCCAATTAATTTTGTCTAAAACACTCCGTAAATATACGTGTACAACTACACATATATTTTACGGACCAATACTAATCACATTAGTCAATTAGTACTAATTTAACAATTAACTACTTAATCATTAGTTCCCGTCTCAAATAATTTATTATTTAATCATCGCATAATTAAATAATAATTTCCGCGCCTCGAGTTCACAACTCAATATCTCTCTAAATTAATTAATCAACTAACTCTTAGTTAATTTATCAAGGGACTAATTAAACTGTATCTCATACAATTAATTAGTTTTCATGTTGGGGTTCGTTCCTTTAGGTGTGACCGAAAGGGATCAGCTGAACACCGCCGTCTCACGACAGTAACGTCAAACCCTAGTTGGCCAACCGTTACCGATATACGTTGATCAGCTGACTAGTATTGCCAATGAATATCCCATGCATATTCCTTAATGAGATTTAACAATATTATCACGCACCATTGTGGAGGACAAAACTCCAACACGATCTCCCTCTGCCTGCATTAAACAAGCTCACAAGATCAAACAAGTAAATCTGAACTTGCAATTTTTTTTGCAACAGTCTTGTGCATTGTTTGGTGTAAGCACAATTTTGAAACAGATGACATGAGACTCAGGCTCAAACCCACATAAATCACACATTCTATTTAGCTGCAAACCCATCTTCAATAACCTATCTTTGGTGAGGAGTTTCTTGTGCATACAAGCTCAACAAATAAAGGAACTTTTAGGAACATTTAAATTATTCCAACAAGCATGCCTCCAAGGAACTTTTGGATGATCCCCTCGAAGCCAATTATATCCATCAGCAACAAAATACTCCGCAGATTTATTAAGCCACTTGTTGTTTACATAGGCAGACTTAAGAAGATCTTTTACTTGGATTATTTTCTTCCAGAACCAACAATCAATAGGAGAAACATAGTCAGTCCAATGTGTGTCTTTCATATACACATGACTCACCCATCTCACTCATAAGTGGTCCTTTTTATTGGCCAGTCACCACGCAAATCTACCTATCAAAGCCTTGTTCTAGAGTTTAGAATTCTTTATGTCTAGCCCACCTTCTTCTCTTGGTATACAGCATGTCCCCCAGTTAACATTTAGAGCCTTCTTGTACTCTACTTTACCCCCTAGGTAATTTATGCAGATAGTGTCAATCTTGATCATGATCCCATTAGGTATAAGAAAGATGGATGCCCAATAATATGAATGAATAGAGGTCAGCACAGAATTCACTAGTGTGAGCCTGCCAGCATAAGAGAGATGTCTGGCACCTCATCCTCTTATCCAAACAACCATCATATCAATAAGTTGCACACCTTCATTCTTAATCAATTTCTTTGCAGATATAGGGACACCAAGATATTTGAAGGGCAGCTTCCCTCTAGTAAAACCAGAAACTTGCAGAACATTACTTATGATTTCACTCATCACACCATTGAAATATATTTCAGATTTTGTTTTGTTTAAACATAACCCAGATGCTGTACAAAAGGTAGCAAAACTCCTCAAAATCCACTTAATAGAGGATTCATTACCTTTACAGAATAACAATAAGTCATCTGCAAAGAGTAAATGATTCCGTTTGACTGCACCACACAAAGGGTAAAATCTAAACTCATCTTGTTGAGCCACTAACTCCAAAATTCTAGATAAATAATCCATACAAAGATTAAATAACAAGGGAGACAATGCATCTCCTTGTCTTAATCCTTTGAAAAAAAAACCAAAATTATTGCCATTCACTGCCAGAGAATATGGAGTGGTAACACATGTCATAAGGATATTGATAAACTCCTGAGGAAACTTCAAAGCTTTCAACATTTGCACCAAGAACTTCCATTCTACAGTGTCATAAGCCTTCCTCAAGTTAATTTTAATCATGCATCTAGAAGAGGCAGCCTTCGTATTATACAGTCTAACTATATCTTGACAAATCAAGACATTTCCCACAATATTCCTTCCTTTAACAAAACCACCTTGACTACTATTCACAATGTCAGGAAGGACCTCTCTAAGTCTATTGCAAAGGAGCTTAACAATGAACTTATATATCACTACAAGGATAACACGGCATAGTAACGAAAGTGTAGGGACGGATGAAAATCCCGTCACAAAACACGGGTTTGTGACGGACTTGTGACGGGCTTGTGACGGACAGAAACTTGTGACGGGCTACCCGTCACATACCGTCGCATGAATTTGGCGCGTTAACAAAAACAAGGGCGCCAAAGGCTATGACGGATTACCCGTCACAAAAGAGGAACTTGTGACGGATAGTACGTCACAAAAACAGTATTTTGCAACGGATATTCGGTCACAAGTCCCTCTTATGTGACGAATATTCCGTTACACAAAATAATCTGAAAAAGTAAACTTGTGACGGATATTCCGTCACATAGTGGATTAAAAACATAGGATTGGGATGGATTTGTGACGGACACAAAAGCATGCTATAGGTCGAAAGTCAAGGACACTAATAGGATTGTAATCTTTGGGAATTAAAGTGAAGGTAATAGTGTTGATTTGCTTAAGAAGATGACCATTATTGAAGAAGTCCTGAATAGCTTGAATAATATCTCCTCCCACAACATCCCATGTAATACCTCGCATTTATACAGACTAGACTTGACCAAGTAGACGATTCACTCGGCGGAATGGAGCCCCACTCGACCGAGTGAAGGACCGAATGTCATTGGAGAGTATTCTAGAAGCCTGTAAAGATGGTCACTCGACCGAGTGACCACCCACTCGACTGAGTGGAGCTTCCACTCGATCGAGTGGACCGGTCACTCGACCGAGTGCCGGTCGAGTGCGGCTTATACGGGAAGATTGTTGGTGAGATGTCGCTTTCGAAACCTTATCATTTCAGATTTCCCCCACAAAACCCTTCTGCAATACTATTCACACCACTCTCTAAACTCCCCCAATATCTCTCTAAATTCCTCACCAACAAACCCTCTCAAAACCCTAATTCTCTAGAGATGATTCTTGCCTCCTTTGTTCTTCCAGTTGGTTGTAAGTTGATCTACACTCCTTTTCCCTTTAATCTTGTCTTAACAATCTTATTTAGTTAGTAGATTACTCTATACTTAATTAGGTTGTATGAATTAAAGGGGATATTTAAGGGGGATTTAATTAGTATGGTTATATAATAGATTGTAGTATTGGTTGTAGCAATTAATGTGTGTAGAGAGTTTCATTGAGGAGCATTTCTAGTGAGTAGCTTGTGGATTGGTGAAGATAAGCTTGAGGTAGGGTTTTCCCTACTTAGCTATGGTGATATTAGTGTTTAATTGTGCATTTACTGTCACTAATTGCATTTGTCTCATGATAGTTGCATTATAACATGTTTTGGTAATTAGGGTTTATCATATAAGATGACTCCATGGTAATTAGGTTAAGATGAGAAAGGTAAATTGTCACAAAGATGTTTACATTGCATTATAACATGTTAAAGAGCAATTAAATGATGAGAAATGGATTAGTGAAGAGTTGAGCATGATTGTACTTGTCTTACCATTATGGTTGCATAATTGTGTAGTTTGGACTTGTTCGTTTGTTCTTGGTTTGGTGGACATTGGAGGATGTTGGAGGATCATTGGTTCTAATTTTAGAGACGGAAGACAGTTGGGAAACCGTCTTCCGCTCTAGTCACCCTTGGAGTTTCCCACTCCAAGGGGGATGTGCACATTTAGTACTTGGGTTACGGAGGGACTCGTGTGGTGAGGCACGACATCCGGCAGGGGACTCGAGTTTCACTCGAGCCCAGTATCACGGACGTGGTCCGAGTACCTTGTGTGTGTGTTAGTGACGTCGTAGGCGTGTCCCGGTCACCGGTTGTGTGGATGTGTGTTGGAGGGTAATTTCCTATCTCTCATTGTACCTTATTGGTTTCATCTTGCATTGTCATATGTTAGGTAAGCTTAGTATCTCATGCATTGAACATTTATATCATTAAGCTAACACTTGGGTTTTGAATTATCTGTGGTGAACCATATGGTGATTTCCGCCCATATGGGGAGCAGTGTTGACAGATTAGCACGATTCATTCGAGGGCTTGGGGAGCAGTCTTCACTTGTCGTCACCACTTGTGTTTATCTTAGCTTTTTGACAATTAAACTCCTACTTTTCGATTGGGTTGTCTAACATTTGGGATGGTAATTGCATCCCCCAACTTGTAACCATTTAACTCTAACTTTTGTATTTCTTTATGTTGAGTTGGGAACTTCTTTACATGATTGTTCGCACTACAAAACTTGGGAAACCAAGTCTTGTGATGCCTCCATACGTTGGGAATGCCTAAAGGAAAGGATCCTGACTTATGGGGGTGTTACAAAGTGGTATCAGAGCATCATTTTTGGAGCCTAAATCAATGAACCAATGAACTAGGGTGACTCAATCTAAAATGAACTCGGTTTGAGTCATAGAGAACTTGTAACAAGTTTGGGAGACGTCCCAAAGTTGTGCCATTGTCCTCTTAACTTAAGTCGGTCACTATGCGGGGGGAATGGGGCATGTGTGATGCTTATGGTTGTTGCATATTTTTTGCTTAGTGTTGTGGATTTGTTACATTACTTGGTAATATTGTAACACCCCCATACTCCAAGTGCCTTACCAGGACCACTTAAGACATGAGAATGCTACCATCTCGGTTACCCGAGGCAATGATAATCAAATGGACAATAACGAAACGTACTTTAATAATAATAAAGTTAAAGCGATATAGCCAACTCCGAAACTGATAAATGAAAATACAAAGGTTCTCAAAACTGTCAAATGACTAAACAAAATAAGAGAATGTTCGACACAACGGAAGACTTCTAAGACAACATCGTGATGACTCAACCCAGCTATCCCATTCGCATCGACTCATACCTGCTCAATACCTGCTCACCACCCCCGAATGGATCACCATAGTTTTTAAAACATTTAAACGGGGTCAGTACTGATTACATAAAACAAACAGCTGCAATAAGACAATACAACAAACAACTCAATCACCACAACTCCATCTCATCTCCTCACACGTGACTAGACACTGAAGTGTGTAGTCCTGCCAGAGTACCCATCGCAACAAAAACTCCACACCGCCAGTGGGGGACCGCAACCGTTCCCACCTAAGCCCCGCTCATCTCATCCGAGCGATAAACCCATGTTCATTAATGTGCACATCCCTTTTGTGGCGGGTTCCACAGAAGGCAAATTAAGGGCGTGAAGCCACTCCCACAAGTGACTCCCCTTAGCCAGGGACGCACCCCGAAGATCACAGACAGTTATACAACAATCACCTTACACAATCAACAATTACCAAAAACCAAATCCAATACGATAATCGAACAACAACAACAACAACAACAACACTATGTAACCAATAATAAGTAGGGAAACCCTACCTGGAATAGCAATCACCACAGACGATCCAGCAGCTAATCAGAATCTCTCCTCTACGAATCTGTAGATACCTCATTTCTACACCTCCCGCAAACCACCCAGTGATGATTGGGCCGCATGTTTGGTATGCGGAACGATTTGTGACAGTTCGTAAGTTTATCGTTAAGTGATCGCTCAAACACTTGTTTCTACCTCTTAATTGTCATCTACGTGCCGATACGGTCGTTTTGGCAGTAATTAGAGTATATTTGGAGTCCGGGTAAAAAACCGTCTTCATTTTCTAAAACCGAGTCAGGATGTTTTGGAATGTTCCGGATATTTCTATTCCATATTTTGCAATCTTTTAATCTTTGGTAAAGAATTTCCCGTAATATTCACACAAAATATTAAGGAAAACAAGATTAATCCGTTATTCCATAACCAAAACACGGAAATCTTTCTTCCGCAGGAGGAAACCACTTGGGAATGGACGCAGCAAGTGCTGCGCCTCTTCCAAGAGACGCAGTGCCTGCTGCGCCTCTTCCCAAGTCCTTTTTTTGCGTATTTTTCGTATCTTTTCATATCTTTTCGAGATTCACTTCCAAAGTTTCTCCGAAAACCCTAATTTCCTCTGTGTGATTAGTATAAATAGAGATCTTTGGTCTCACATATTTCTCACGCGAGTGTCCGCCCTTCTCTTCTCCCTTTGCATTCTAGACCACGTTCTTACTTTTTGGCGTCTACGTGCTTGAACTTTCGACCACGTAAGCTCGAATATTTCTGAGTACCAGCCTCGTTTTGCATGACTGACCAATTTGACCAACTCCACATCAATCAACTTTGTCTAATTTCCTCTTACGAGGGCACTTTCGTCTACATTCGAATCGAGCATCACTAAACGTATACTTAGTTCATCTCGTATCGTTAAACATGTAATTCCGAGGGTGTAAATCCCTATTTTATTATTGTTCTTTATTTTTGTATCATATTGTAAGATTTATGTCGAAAGTATTCTTAAAACCGATTTCTAAAACCTTGTTTAAAACCCTTTTTACGGATTATCAGAAGACAACCGTCGAGAAAGGACGCAGCAACTGCTGCGCCTCTTCGAAGGGACGCAGTACCTGCTGCGCCTCTTCGTAAGGCTGCCGCAGTTCCTGCTTCCTTTCTTCTTCCTTCGTCTTTTGTTAATCCGTTTGTTTTGCTTTTGTTTCCAATTGTTCATCGTTCTTTTTAACATGATAATTTAAGCATGATAATTTTAACATGTAATTCAGTATTCGTTTATCATCTTTTAAATCCCGACTTAAATCCCTTATAATTCATATTTGCGGGTTTTCTTCATTAAAATCAATTCGGGTTTTAGAGGTTCGATTCATCAATATTGAATCTCAGGAATTCCTCTTTGATATATTTGCATCTGTTTATTTATCATATCCATCATTAATTCGTCTTAATAACCTGGTTAACCTAATTAATTTGTCTTAGTTCGTTTTAATCCATAATTACCTCATTAATCTTGTAATTAATTAGTTTTGATCTATGCTTTACCGTTTTTATGACCTCATTCATATGTAAATAATCTGTTAATCACTTTCATCCGAGTCAATTACTCGTAATCAAGCATTAAATTTACCAATGAACATTAACGAGTTGCGGTTCCGGCTTCACAGCCAGAACTCAACCCAGGGACAGATGCAGCGACTGCTGCGCCTCTTCCAAGGGACGCAGCTCTGCTGCGCCTGTTCCCGGTTGATTTCTGTCTCTGAACTCCCGTTTCTGCTTTGACTTAATTTATTAATTACGTATTTAATTAACTATTAGTCGTATTATCACCTAATATCTATTTGTTGATTTGTTTATTCTTTCTTTTCCCAAATTATCCGTTTTAAATGTATTTTCGACATAAATCAATTAAAACCGATGTAATTATTGTAATTTTCATTATTTTTATTATTGTATTTCTTTTATTGTATTGTTTGTATGTTTTTCACATGTAATCAACCTAATTCCTACTTTGACCTACTTGCATGTTAAATTACGTGTTAACCAACTTAGTCTAATTCTCATATGTTAGGACGAATCTATTGGATGTTGTATTGCATGCATATAAATCGACAAGATATCAAGTATAGACAATTTCCCTAATCATTAGTAGAGGCCGCTATCGAGGCGGGCGGGATTAAGTGTTCGATCAAAAGAGCTTCCTAATACGTACCCTCACCCCTTACTCCAGATCTCTGTGAACATCCATGTTCATTGGCATCCACGAGAGTCATTCTAGACATAGAATGCTAAGGGTAACGAGTTCTTGGTGTTCATGTCACTACTTTGTGTCTTGACATGGCACGAGGTATTCGAACGGTTTCCAATTTTCCACAATAAATTGGTGGCGACTCCACAAATGCAAACGCTTGTTCCCAAGCGCCGCCGTGGGCCCGCGTCTACAGTTTGGCGACTTCGCTGGGGATAATACACTTACGTGTAGCCAAAAAGGGTGAAACTTGAACAAGGTTAGGGAATAATTTGTACAAGACAATTGTCGGTTTTCATAACTCGGTCTTCCTAGATCGTTTCATTCGGCCTTCCTAGGCCCAATCCAACCCATTCGACCAATCGTCCCGTCTAAACAGTCCTAATTCTTATTTGGGCCTAAGGATGGATAGAGATTGACGTCATCCATACCATGATACTTACTCTTGTTTGTATCAAGGACTTTCACTACTTGAGGAAATGGACTAGGAATCGGCCTTACTCTTGTTTGGTACGAGCCTCTCCACAGACTTCGGGTTTGATTGTTCGGTTTGGCAACCCACCCTTTAAACCAAAACCCTTTTAAATGCACTCAGCATCCCGTTATAATTCTTGTATAATGTTTCTACCATATGTGATCACCATTTCTTAACAAACCATGACGATTTTTTGTAAAATCAAAATCCTTCTCTAAAATGTAAAAATTTCGAAACTTGGGGCTAATATTAGCGCAAAACCAGTTGAAACTCTGTCCAATTGTCAAGTCAAAATCCGGGCCTTAAAACCCATTTCAAAATCTCACTTCAAGTCCACTCCTACAACTACACTAAAGTTGACTAGGACCAACATTTTCAAGCTTGGTCGTTTCCTCAAAACTCACTTGACACAAGTGGCACACTCCCACTTCTCAAGTCAAAACATTTCTTTTCAAGTAAGTGTGCTAGAATGGTCGATCGTATTTTGATTCGTCGTCAATCTGTTATCCAGTTTCCAAGATGCCAGAATCAAGTGACGTGAACTTCAACCAACTCCAGAATGGTAATGATAAAATCCTAGCCGCGCTAGCTCGTATTCAAGTTACTCAAGACCAAGTGTATGATCGCCTTGACACAATTGAGGGACGAATATATGCCGTGAAAACGAGGATGCCTCCTTGAGAAAGTGAAGTGTCTGATGAATTTGTGAACAACTTCGGGGACGAAAACCCTCCCATAGGTATGACTGCAGCTGAGAAATGACTCCAATACTTGGAGGAACAATTGATGTTTCTCAAAGGTGATGACATTTATAGGGAAAACAATCTCAAATATGAAGCCGTGAGTTCCAAGTAACCAACCAACTTCAACATGACGGATATCCCTAAATTCAAGGGGCATGAAAACCCTTTGAACCATATCCGTGCTTTCAAGGATTACATATCTATCAAAGGCATTAAACCCGAGATGTTCTTAAGGATCTTTCCTTCATCTCTTGACACCATCCCAAAACAATGGTTCTATTCGCTAGAGCATAAGAAAATCACTACCTGGGATGATGCCGCAATCGAGTTTGCTAAACAATATGCGGATAGTGCTGAAATCCAAGTCAACATGCGCACTTTAGAGGTTCTTACCCAAAATGACAAAGAAGGTTTCACCGACTTCTTAAGTCGGTGGAGGAAGACTAGTACTCAACTTGTTGAACGTCCGGATGAAGCTACCCTCGTGGAGAAATTCGTGGACGACCTAAAGCCCATCTATGCAAATCATTTGAGGTATCAAAACATTAAGACCTTCAAAGATTTAACCGTACTAGGGACAAGGATCGAAGTTGACATCCGTAAAGGGCTCTTGTCCAAAACGATAGGTCGTGGATATCAAGGCTCAACAAGTCGTTCTTACGGCTCTACTAGCAAAACTGATGAGGTTAACCTTCTCGAGCCATCTAAGAAGAGTACCCCACCAAGGAAATTTACAAATCTAGGGGACACGTATTCCAACGCTCTGAAAAGGTTGATGAAGCTGGGTAAACTCCAACCCATAGGCCCTACACCCGAACCAGAAAAGAAATCCAAATTCTGGGATGAGAATTCGTACTGCGAATACCATAGAGGCAAGGGACATGATACAGAAAAATGCTACAAACTGAAAAATGTACTTCAAGATTTGATTGAAGACGGTCGCCTACCAATACCACCTGGAGGTAAGCCTAACAACACTCAGAATCCTCTTAGAATTCTAGTGATTACAAGTGAAGAATCTACCATAGATTGTTCACACCTTATTTCTCCAGTTGAAGATGAAATTCATGCAATAGAGAATGAAGGGAACTACTTTACCATTTCTCCAACCATCACTGATTTTATTGCATGGGCAAAGAGTGTGAATAAGCAAGTCATGGAACTAGATACTGCAGTGGCAACCCTACGTGGTCCCAACACCACACCTAAAGAACGTGCACCACTAGTCTTTTCTCAAAACACTACAATGCAAGAAGTTGTAGTCGTGGTTGATGAGCTAGTCGACCAGATTATCCAATCAGAGGCTGAAATCATGAGAATAAGAGAACTTGCTGCCAACAATGGGATATGGGCCGATGATGATGAAGACGAGTATCTCACTGAACACTACCTAGTCAAAATTAGTGAAGAAATAGTCCAAAATGGTGAAGACCAAGATGCAGACCACCTTACTCGTTTGGGACGCCCATACCAAAACACTTCTCAAAACAACCCCATAGCAAACGGTCCAACCAATGTGGTCATACCAAATGATAATGAAGAAGGCCCTACTGACCATTTGCTAAAGCAACTACAGAAGACAAAGGCTGATCTTTCAGTCTGGCAACTAGTGGCAAGCTCATTCCCACATCGCCAAGCTTTACTGCAAGCCTTGGCCAAACTAAATGTGGCACATAACTCCACACCTGACGACGTGGTCAACTTGGTCTTCCAAGAATCACCGAAGCTAAGTAATCCTATTACTTTCTCGGATGAAGATTTGCCACCCTTTGGTGCTAGTCATAACTTGGCTCTTTACATCACAGTCATTTGCCTAAAGAAGAATGTGCCAATGACTTTGGTAGATGATGGCTCTGTAGTCAATGTCATACCCCTGAAAATGGCATACAAATTGGGCATGAAAGAGTCGGATTGGACCCCTACCAATCAGGGTGTTCGCGCATATGATGGTACACGACGAAAGGTAGTAGGACTCGTTAACCTAACCATAGCCACATGGCCAATTGAGCGAAAGGTCAACTTCCACATAGTGGACATTGAGGCAGCCTTTAACATACTTCTGGGAAGACCCTGGATTCACGCTTCCAAAGCGGTAACATCCACACTCCACCAGAAAATCAAAATCCCACTTAATGGTAAAGTAGTGACGATCACTTCGTCGCCCATCAAGGCAGTAATCGAAAAGAAGTCAAGTAATCAAGTCCTTGCAGATCCAGTACATGAACTTGGGGGCTTCCATATCATAAATGTCATAGAAAGTGAGTTGGTACCCTTATACTTCAATCCCTACTCTAACTTAGTGGTCAACCACATACTCAAAACCCAGGGATACTTTCCGGGAATGCCTTTGAATCCTATCCGAAGAAACACCTTTGCACCCTACAAAGAGGGTAACTAAAAAAGAATACCCCTTGGACTAGGATACAAACCCACTAAAGAGGAAATTCTCGAGATGCTCACTCAAGTTCAAAACCGTAAGAACGTGGGAATCCAAATGCGACCCTACCTCCCTACCCTAAATGGATACTTCGTTAGGGAAGGAAGTCAAGATATCTTTCACGGATTTCCTGAGCCTTGGCACTATCTCGAAAGGAAGCTAGCCGGAATCGAGATCTTTCACGATTGCTACTTCATTCCTCCAGAAACGGTTTCTACCGTCAAGACTCGTCAAGCACCTTGCTTAGACGAACAAGCCGTGAGTCTACTATTTGGAGAAGATCGATTTGTTAGAGCCGCGCATGATGAGATCATTACCATGATACTTCAAGACGATCACTTCAACCCTACCGCGTTAATCACAGAAACTAACACCAATCAACAGAAAGGATGGAGAAAATCGAGCAAGTGGACAAACAATCAAGGAAGACTCTTCAAGCTCACCACTGGAGAAGGAGAGATGTTCAAAGGAGAACCAGAAGACGATGAATTCGAGTGAGAGTCGGAGTCAGAGTCGGAGTCTAGAGAAGTTCCTAGAGAGTCTCCTCCTGTCGTCATTCCCACTCCCCTTGTTTCTCTTAGCTTAGTGTCAAATAGCAACAGTAGTTCGGGAAATGTCCCAACGGCTGTCCCTTTACCGCCACTGACTAAAGATCAGATGACTTCTTTGTTCCAACTTTTCTCAAATTTTAACATGAATAAATCAGGTTCTGCTTACTCTTTGTGTTATCTTGAATGCAATTCTGTTTACGATGATGATGAGGATGACCCAGACCCAGACTCAATCGAAATACCTCCCTACATAGCCAAACAAATACTACAAGAGGGGGAAGGGGGACCAGTGATAGAAAATACTAAACCTATCAACGTAGGAACTGAACTAGAACCCCAAGAACTTAGGATAGGGACTACCTTGAGCCCCACCAAAAGGGCCAATTTCATAGACCTCATGCACGAGTTCAAAGACGTTTTTTCTTGGTCCTACAAAGATATGCCAGGGATCGACAGGGACATCGCAGAGCATAGAATCCCAATCAAACCAGGTTTCAAACCCGTGAAACAGAAGCTTCGTCGAATGAGGACAGAATGGGCTCTCAAGATCAAAGAAGAAGTCGATAAACAATTCAAAGCCGGTTTCATCAAAGTTTCCGGGTACTCAGACTGGGTAGCTAACTTAGTACCCGTACCCAAAAAGGATGGGAGAATCCGTGTTTGTGTTGACTTTAGAGACTTAAACAAAGCAAGTCCTAAGGATGACTTTCCTCTACCACATATCGACATATTGGTGGATAATACTGCAGATCACGCGTTACTATCCTTCATGGATGGATACGCAGGATATAACCAGATCAAGATGGCCATAGAAGACATGCATAAGACCGCCTTCGTCACTCAATGGAGAACCTATTGCTACACAGTTATGCCATTTGGGTTAATCAACGCCGGAGCTACATACCAATGCACCGCAACTACGCTCTTACATGACATGATGCATAAAGAAGTTGAGGTATACGTAGATGACATGATTGTCAAGTCCAAGGAAAGAGAGGGGCACATTGCAAACCTTCGAAAATTCTTCTCAAGGCTACGGAGGTACAACATGAGGCTCAATCCTCAGAAATGCGCATTCGGAGTAACATCTGGCAAACTCCTAGGATACATTGTTAGCCAACGAGGTATAGAAATAGACCCTTCTAAGATCAAAGCTCTAATAGAAATGCCGTAACCTCAAACGGAGAAAGAAGTTAGAGGATTCCTAGGCAAGGTGCAATACATAAATCGATTCATATCGAAACTCACCATGATCTGCGAACCTATCTTCAAGAAGTTAAAGAAAACAGATCACACCATTTGGGATGATGACTGTCAGAAGGCTTTCGACCGAATCAAGGAAATACTAGCCAAACCACCAGTGCTCATGCCACCTCAACGAGATCAACCTCTTGGTTTATATGTCACGGTAACTGAAACGGCCATGGGCGCCATGCTAGCTCAAACTGTAGGAAAAGAAGAAAGAGCTATGTACTACCTTAGTAAGAAGTTCTTGGAGTACGAGTGCAAATACTCACCACTCGAGAAGACATGCCTCGCTCTTGTTTGGGCAACAAAGAAGCTACGCTATTACATGCTTAGCTACTCCGTCAAAATATCACTAATGGAAAAAACCCCTATTGCGTCAGTTGTAGAGGGCCTTTTGCGTCAGTTTTGGCCTGACGTATATCGAGGGGTCGTATTTGGTATGCGTCAGTTGTAAAACTGACGCAAAAAGTTCACCATTTACGTCAGTTGTATTTTAAAAACTGACGCAAAAAAGAACCATTTGCGTCAGTTATGCTTTAAAAAACGGACGCAATTGCATGTACAACTGACGCAAATGCTTCAACATTTGCATCAGTTTTTTATAGAACCGATGCATTTTCTTTATTTTTTTGCGTCATTTGTTATCATAACTGATGCAATTGATATTTTGTTTTAGGGCCAATTCATTTTTCTCATTTTCTCATTTGCATCATTTCTTTCAAGAACCGACACAATTTATTAATGCTTTTTTTTATATAAAAATTTGGTGGCAAAATTATATGAAACTCACAATGTGAATACCACAAATGCGAGATGATTTGATAATCAATAATAAATATCTTTATACAACCGATTATTCCAAGTCAATTACCTAAAGATCTTTAACCAACTAAGCTATCAAGAAAAATATAAAACAATGCTTCATCAACGATTCCACTTTCAAATCCATACTTAGCCATAAGAGTATCCTTGCTATATTGGTAATTGAGTCCAAAGGCAGCTAATGTCACTGAAATTCTTCCTTAGCAACTCGTACTCCTTCATATTCACTTTAGCCTTGTCACCTCTTATAATCACACATCAAGAAATATTTTCATCAAGGCTGGTAAAAAAAATATTTTCATCAAGGCTGATACAAAAAACATTTTCATCAAGTCAATTTTAGAGTTCGATTTTGTATGGGGAAGTTCAAGTTCGTTGATTACTATGAGATTTAAATGCATGATATGTTAGATCAGATTCGCCAACAACTTCAGAATCATCCAATCAATGGATATGATATACAAAGAATGAGATAAGAATGAGTGAAACTCACAGGGGCAAGAAATCGAATATAGCCCGGCTCTAGCGAGGATTGTCAGGCTTCAGACGTGCAACTACAACAGGGAAAGGGACGTACCATATCTTGCTATGGCATTACTTTCAAATATTGAACCTTCACGGGTTCCAGAACAGGGACCTGAAACGAGAATTCTTCAGATAATCACATGTTCAAATCAAAAAGCGACTAAAAATCAATGTTAGTGACAAAATCAATTACCTTGCCAATGGGGTTCATTTTCAAAAACTCGGGAGTTTTGTTGGAGAATCCCATCTCAAAGCTCTCAGCCAAATCAACTTTAACACCCACCAGTGCATGCATCATCTAAATAAAAGCAGACTCTTCATTGCTCAATAAGAGACACGTCTGATCTTACAAGCATAGATTAATAACTAGAAATAAATTTGTAATCATCAATAAACATAACATGATTTCTTACCTAACAGTTTGAACCTCTTATGCCAGGGCTGCAACAGCAACAGAACAGGATAGCATAACTAATGGTGTGACCTATTTAAATGAAACCAAATCCTCTGCAGCAAAAACCAGCATTGATAATAGAACATGATCAAGTGCTCGAGCAAGAAAATTCACATCTCTTCATATTTTCCATGAGCTTACAAGAAGCAGCTTTTAAAATTAAATAAATGCAATGCCATCATTGATCTAATGGAAATAAACAGAATTCAAACAAACAAAGATCAAGAAGAATTAACATTTTCTAAGTTTCGATTTACAACCACCAATGATAATACGACATATCCAACCCAATATAGTTTCAAGAAACAACCAATATACTCGGACAAAAGGTTATGGGAGGAAAACAAGACAACGCAACCTCCACAATCAACTGTCTCTATATTTACATTACTAATTTTTTATCAGAAGCAAAGTACATAGCTTGTGACCAGCTATAGTATCTGGTTCTCAAATTAAACTAGCCAAAGCTATACTAATTTTACAATTTTGGACCAAAAGTAACCACCTGGCTTTAGGACCAGATCCATCTTATGTCTAAACAGTAGGACGAAATAACCATTGTTGGTGTTTTGCAATCATATGTCATATACTCTAAGCAAATAATTAGATAAACAACATTACCTAAACCCGAAGGATGCCAAACTTCCATCTTGAGTGCATATCAAGAGAACTGGACCTATTTCAAGCAAGAATAAAAAATCAGGGAGAAACATGCTCAATTACTCGATTTTAATCAGTAACACAAGAACAATATACATAAACAAATTTGTGATAGGTGTTGGGCTGATCAAAAGCAAGGCAGAAGAATGATACCATGATCTTTAGACATCAAAAATACAGTCTCGACCCCGCATCACATAGCAAATTCCCTTGACAGCTGCAAAAGAAAAAAAATTGTCGGAAAACAGCAAAATTAAAAGCCTTGACCTCTAGATTGCCTTTTATTGTCAAATCTTTTCTAACTAGAGCACTACTTTTAACAACTATGAGGTACGGAGTAGTAAACTTAAAAATATAGGAAGTAATCAAGTTTTCTCCTCATTTTATAGCTTAATAAGAGTGAAATGGAGTAAACCTTCTATTCTGGCAGCAAGGGGAGGACTGATGCGCAAGGGGAGGTAGAAGTGCAGAAAAAGTTGTATCCGTGCGCTTCAGATCTATGCGTCTAAATAATTCCATAGTCACTGGGCCAATTCCAATTCAAAATGCACAAAAGGAAATATTGCTGTAAATTGCTAAAAGAAAGAAGTTAAAATCTTGGTCAAAATGAGGCTCAACAAATGCTCCCTACAAAAAAATAGACGCTACAAGCAAGACAAGGAGTAGAACTGAAAGAGGGTATTTTTAATGACAGTAGGACTTTTTCTTGAAAGAAGAACTTCACAAATTCCAGTGCAAAAAAAAAAAGTCACAAAAAAAATGAGTTGGTTAATAAAACTTTCCCTGTGTAGATCTCATACAAGCAACAACCAAGTGACCAAATATCCATGGGATGATCATAAGGTAAACCAAGAACTGCAAATATAACAATGCCAATGCTAAATCATTAATAAAGAAATTTGAATGATGATCACAGTCGAAAGTGAACTCCAAATTCAGTATTCACATAAAATGCAATGCAATGAAGCTTACTTATCTCAGGCGCTCGATAAAAACGGCTCACAAGTTATGAAGTTATTTCATTTTTTCCAGCAAACATTGCATTCCCGAAATCGAACAACTTAAGCGCGGTCTTGGCTTCATACACCTAAATATCACATTGAGAATAGATGGTCAAATATGGAGATCAATAGTTAGGCAAATTCGATCAAATTAATAGAACCAGTCTTACCAACATATTATCAGGCTTTATAACGATGTGAAGTACTCCATAACAGAAAGAGTTTGCAATAGAACTGTACAGAAGTTTGATGCATCATTTCTTTGGATGTCAGGATCACTTTGCATGAAATTAAAACTGAGGTGCGAGCAATGACTGTACAACTATACCTTAAGCTAACCCAATGGCAGTGGTGTGAAAAGTACCAGAAATTAACCCACCCAAACCAACTAATCAAAATAGAAAACCCCCAATTTCACCTAACCCTAACCCTAAAACAATTCTAGATTTACATTCAATGCATACTAACAAATCAATTACTACGCAAAATTGAATGTAAACAACAAAAATAAAACCTATTAAAAGAACTTCCAACAAAAAACTTAAGTAAAAATCATACCAATATCAAATTAGGAATTACATGAATAGAAGAGTGAGACGACGGTAGTGGGTCGGTGGTAGGTCGGGGCCGAGGCGTCAGTGGGTCGGCGGTGGGGCGGTGGTGTGGTGTCGATTGAATGAAGGAATGGGGGAAAGGGAGAGGAGTGTTCATTATTTTATCGAATGAATGAACAGGAAGGAACTGGGGTACTTCGTATATGGCAATGGTTTGTATTTGCACCGGTTTCACGTAAAACTGATGCAAATACCTAATATCAAATAAGTCAGTTCATTAATATAATTGACGTATTTGATCAAATACATCGGTTTTGCTGAAAACCGATGCATTATATACGTCAGTTTCTTTCAAGAACTGACGCAAATAGCTTGACTATAGAGCAAAAATGGATTCCCGCCAAAATTAAGTACTTTTTGCATTAGTTTTTATAGAACCGACATAAATCGACTGACGCAATAGGTGTTTTTTCTATTAGTGTATACTCCAAAATGGATCCTGTCAAATACCTCTTCGAGAAACCCGTTCTCAATGGACGTTTAGCAAGATGGACTTTGATGCTCTCAGAGTTCGATCTCAAGTATATACCTTTGAAAGTTATAAAGGGGCGCGCCGTTGCCGAATTCTTCGCAGAAAATCCCATCAATGATACACAAACGATAGACACCTGGTCGTTTCCGGATGAGGATATACTCCAAACGGATGTAGACGCCTGGGACCTCTATTTTGATGGAGCATCGAACTTAAGAGGATTTGGAATAGGAGTGTTGCTCATTTCTCCTGAAGGCGAGCATACACCAATATCTGTCAAACTCGACTTCAAGGTGACAAATAACGCTGCAGAATACGAAGCCTGTCTCGTTGGATTGTAAGCGGCAGTAAGTTTAGGCATCAAGAATCTTCGAGTACATGGGGATTCATCTTGGATCATCAACCAAATTATGGGATCTTGGAAAATCCGAAGCGAACGCTTAGCACCTTATCAAGCCAGAATAGACCAAGTTGCCCAATTCTTCGATCAAGTAACCTACCTACATCTACCTCGAGAAGAAAATCAATTTGCAGATACTCTTGCAAAACTTGCATCTTTGATTAATATGCCGGATATCATGGTAGAAATGCCTTTATGCATCAAACGACGATCAGAGCCAGCTTATGTGCACCAAATCACCAATGAAGAGGAAATCACAGAGGAACCTTGGTTCCAAGCGATCCTAAACTTCAAGCTCAATGGCACCTATCCATCAGAAATGGACAAAAGGGGACAACGCGCTATCCGCTTGCTAGCTTCCCAAACGTTCTCATGCAAGGAGAACTATACAAAAGAACACCTCTTGGTGTAATCCTACGCTATCTTGATCATTCACAGGCACGGAAAGTGATGGAAGAAGTCCATGATGGAGAATGTGGCCCTCACATGAGTGGACCCATGATGGCAAAGAAAATCACACGTTTGGGGTATTATTAGACCACGATGGAATCCGATTGCATCAAATATGTAAGACATTGACATAATTGCCAAATCTTCGGGAATGTACAACATGTCCCTCCTTCATTGCTTTACACCATGGCATCTCCCTGGCCATTTTCTGCTTGGGGAATTGACATCATCGGTAAGATCACTCCAGCCGGAACAGGAGGTCACTGTTTCATCGTAGTAGCAATCAATTATTTCACCAAGTGGGTAGAAGCAGCTTCCTACACCAACCTTACAGCTAAGAACGTGGCAAAGTTCATACAAACCAACATTATTTGTCGATGTGGTTGCCCACATGAGACCATCAGTGACAATGGATCATATTTCCAAGCTGAGATTGAACAATTTCTAGCCAAGTACAAAATTAAGCATCACCACTCCTCGCCATATAGACCACAAACCAATGGCGCGGTAGAGGCAGCAAAAAAAAAAGTTGTCACGATTCTCAAGAAAATGATTGACAACTATAGAGATTTACCAAGCAAGATACCCTTTGCTTTATGGGGATATCGTACATCTGTTAGGACGCCCACTGGGGCCACCCCTTTCTATTTGACTTACGGCATGGAGGCTGTACAACCAGTCGAGCTAGAAGTACCATCCTTGCGTATTGTACTCGAAAGTCAAATCCCAGAAGCCGAGTGGAAGAGGGATAGATATGAAGAACTCATCCTCTTGGATGAACGAAGGTTACGTGCATTACACAATGTGCAAACATACCAAGCACGTATCAAACGAGCCTTCAACAGAAGGGTTAAGCCAAGGAACATCAAAGAAGGAGACTTGGTCCTCAAATCAATTAGAGCTCTTTTACCTGTCGATCCACGAGGAAAATTCAAACCCAATTGGGCCGAGCCATTTCTAGTCAAGTCCATACTTCCAGGGAGTGCGGTTAGAATCACGGACCTAGATGGGAACGAATTTGCCAACCTGACAAACCTCGACCAACTGAAACGTTACTATGCCTAGAATAGGAGCAAAAAAAAACGCGCCTCGCGTAATGATGTAACCATAATTAGCGCATATTTAGCCCCCGAATTAGCCTTGTTCCCATGCTTTTTAGTGCATAGTTGGGTCATTTATTGTCTTTAGTTCTTTGTTTTGCATATTTTTTGAGATTTTGATCCCTTGGTAGGAAAGGAATGCAAATCTTTCATTTTCATGGCAAAACAAGACTAAATTGATTGAATTCAATGACCAAGCATCAAGGAGAGACAATATTAGAAGGCCTTTGTTCATATTATAGTAGATGAGCAATGTTGAGAAAGGATCCTTGCATCCCCGAGGAAATCCCGAAGGATTTTATGAAGAAAAGGGAAGAAAAGAAGAAGAAATAGTGCTGAGCTACAATCCGAGCGGATTGTCCACAATCCGTCCGTCCTCCACAAGCACGATCCGTGCGTCTTCTTCCAAAGACGCCCGGGTTAGCAGCCCCCAGAATCCGCCCGGATTCCCCTGAAGACGCCCGTCTTCCCTCGCCTGAATCCGCCCGTCCCGACTCCAATACGCACGGATTCCAAGATCACAACAAATTTCGTCTTCTCCAAGCTACAAAGAAAGAAGCCCTTCCTTCGAAAAATACCGGCTCCTCCCTGCTCAATCTAAAAAGTGTAATTACTAGTTTAGCCTTTAGTTAACCCTAATGCATCCACCTAATTTCCACTATAAATACCCCATTAGTCTAATTAGAAGAGGATGTTCTTCTTATAAATATTTAGAGTAGTTAATATCAATTAAATCTCTGTTTAGTATTGTAATCAACAATTAATCAAGTTCTAATACAAGTTTTATTTCCTTAATCTCTCTTTTGTTCATCCTTTATTTTGGGTAATTGAAGATTATTTGGGTTATTATTAGGAGATTGACAACCTCTCAATCAAGCATCAAGTACTTCTTTTATTCTTTGCTTTATTATTGGAATCATTAGTAGGTATAATTCTCTTAATCCCTTTTTAATTATTGTTAATTACTTTCATTTATTCATCATGTTTCCTTTTGTTGGTATGATTAACAACCTTGCTAGCATGATCAACATGATAATGAGTGAGTAGTGACCTATCTAGGGTTAATGGGTAATTAGGGGAAACCAACATGGGGAATGATTCATGCTTCAATTAATATGCTTTCATGGTTTATTTGCTTGCTTGTTTTGATCTCAACTCATGCACATGTTATGTTTGATGAAATCTGAGCCTATGGATCCTTGCATTTTTTTACCCATCACCTATCTTTTCAATGAGACTTGTAAGACATAAACCAACTCGAGTCTCATTAGACCATGCATGTTGTTGAGTAGGGAAGACTAAGTCGACTTGTAGGTGTTGTACAATCTAATCGATTCGGCTCCGGGACCCAAACTTTCCTAGGATTGTAAGATATAACCCAAGTCAATCCATCACAACAATAATTGCTTGCTTATAATTTGAGAACATGTTTGTATGATCAATTCCCATGATTCCCCTATGACCCCATGACACCCTAGTGCTTTTTATCAATTGTTTACAACCCTTTTAATTCATCTTACTTATTTACTTCCATTGCTATTTTAGTTTAGTGACCTTCTACATCAACCCAATTTGTGACACCCCTAAGACACCACTAGTTTCAATAGAAATCTCATCTCAATTCCCGTCCCTTGGGATACGACCTTTACTTGCCTCTTTACTAATTGTAGAGTTGTTTGTGAAGCTATAAATTGTGTTTTGATTCGGACGTGACCCAACGACAACATCTATTAAATTGTGAACACGAAACGGACCGATCAAAAATGGCGCCGTTGCCGGGGACGGTGTTAACTTGATTTAGATTTTGTTATATTATTATTAGTGTTGTCTTTCTTTGACTTGGGGAAGTAAAACTCCTCAAGGTTTGTTCTAGTTTTTTTCGAGTTGTTTGATATTTTGCATGTCTAGAAGGTCACAAGGTGATTTGTTACCTTTTGACCGTGAAATTGAAAGGACCTTGACAAACAATAGGAGATTTGCTAGGAGGAATTTGAGAGGTATTAGCGAGGTAGTGGATATTCAACCAACTATTGAGTTCATCAACCCTTTTGCAAGAGAAGGTGAGGAGAACCCAACACAACATACCCCACAAAATCAACCTACAATGCCTAAATTTTCATCACATTCCGTACCCACCGAGGAGAACCTACCCAGTGGTACTCCCACACCACAACATTTGACCGGAAATTTTATTGCCAAATCCGCCTTTATCCAATTAGTCGAAAGGAGCCAATTTGGGGGGATGCGTAGTGAAGACCCTCATTCTCATATGGAAACCTTTTGTGACTATTGTGATGCGATTTCTCAAACCGGTGTGACTCAAGACCAAATTCGATGGGTCTTATTTCCTTTTTCTCTAATCGGCACCGCGAAACAATGGTTGAAGGGCCTTGATAAGGCCACTCTCGGAATTGATTCTTGGAAGAAGTTGGCTCTAGCTTTCTACAAAACGTTCTACCCACCGGAAAAGACTAACATGCTAAGAGCTCAAATTACGGGTTTTAAGCAAAGGGATGAAGAATCTTTGTATGAAGCTTGGGAGCGGTTCAACGGAATTTGTCGCTCATGTCCTCACCATGGACTTAGCGAGTGGTTCTTGGTACAACAATTTTGGAACGGTTTATATGAAGATTCAAGGAACATTCTTAACATGGGATCAAATGGAATGTTCACCGAAGTTGATGACAATCAAACATGGAACAATATTGAGGAAATGGCGGTCCATAACTCACAATATAGTAGACCTCGCAAGGCTACTAGAGGAGGAAGGCATGAAGTGGACTCCGTTACTCAATTGGGTGCTCAACTTAGTGCTCACATTGACACAATCAATTTAAAGTTTGAACAAGCTATGGCTAGACTTGAAGAAGCCTCAAAATCACCAAAGCATCATGTTAATGCCATGACGGCATCCTCATCAATCCCAAGTGGGATATGTGAGAATTGTGGAACTTTGGGACATGACCAAGGTGAATGTAGGGGAACAAATGAACAAGTGAATGCTTTCCAAGCATACAAGAGTGGTACCCCTTATTCCAACTATTACAATGAAAACACCAAGTTTCATCCAAATCTCTCATACAAAAGCCAAAATGTTCAAAACCCTCAAACAACATACACCCCACCTCCCATGAGAAACCAAAATCAAAGACCCTTTTTCAACCAAAACCAAGGTTACCAAAACAAAAATTCATACAATCACCAAAATGACCAAGGTTTTGATGTTCAAAAAGCGGTCCTCCAAATGCAAAAGAATCAACAAGAGTTTTTCACTCAAATGCAAAAAGATAGTCAAGCAAAAGAAACCACCATCAACAACATTCTAGCTCACACCAAGATGTTGGAAACACAATTGACTCAACTAGCATCTTCAAGCTCACAAAGACAAAAGGGGCAATTACCACCTCAAAGTAATCCCCCAAGACATGAAACGGTTAGTGCCATTCACTTGAGAAGTGGTACAAGGTATGAAGCACCGAAGAAGCAAGTTAAGGATGAAGTTGTGGAAGCTAGTGATAAGGAAGAAATTGTGAAAAACTCCAAAGATGGAGAATCATCAAAAGAAGAGATTTCAAAGAAAAGTGAAGACAAGGCCAAGGAGAAGGAGCCCATTGTGATTAGACTTCATTTTCCAAGTCGTTAAGCCAAGCCCAAATTTGATGACCAACTTGGAAAGTTTATGGAAATTGTGAAGAATTTGGAAGTCTCAATTCCTTTCACGGAATTAATCAATCACGTGCCGGCCTATGCGAAATACATTAAAGACATCCTCACAAAGAAGAAGTCGATCCGGAAACTTGAGACTATCGCCTTCACTAAGGTGAGTAGTGCAATACTTCAAGGGAGTTCACCTCCAAAACTAAAGGATCCGGGAAGCTTTTCAATACCGTGTACCATTGGCGACACCACGATCAACAAATCCTTATGTGATCTAGGGGCTAGTGTGAGTGTTATGCCGTACTCGGTGAGTAAAAGGTTGGGGATGGGAGAGCTTAAATGCACCAATATCACACTCCAAATGTCCGATAGATCGACGAAGACACCATTAGGGATATGGGAAGATGTCCCCGTGCGAATTGGGAAGTTTTTCATCCCGGTGGACTTTGTCATTGTTGATATGGAGGAAGATTCCAACATTCCAATCATTCTAGGAAGACCCTTCTTACACACCGCGGGTGCGGTGATTGATGTAAAACATGGTGAGCTCACTCTAGAAGTGGGAGATGAGAGTATAACTTTTAATCTTGACAAGACTATGAGAGCTCCCCGTTTACATGAACCGTGTTTTATGATCGATCATTATAGTCCGAAGGATGAAAGGAAGAAGTCGGAACTCCAATGGAAGAAGAAAATTGAAGATGCTCCATTCAAAGAGCAAGTAAATTGTGACAAAGAGAGCTTGCAAGGCTCATCAAAGACAAGCGATGAAGAAGATGGCCTCATTGGCCAAGAAAAGGAAATGGGAAAGTTGTGTCCATCAAATCAAGAGATTTTCAATGATCAACTTAATGAAGTTTGTGGTCTTTGGGACGACGAATTTGAAGGGATTTTTAATCCCTACATTGGTAATGCCATCGATCAAGACCGACAACAAGGGCCAAGGTCTATTGAAGACCTCTATCATGATAATGAACAAGCATTTGATTACTTTTTGAATGTGTTGAGCAACATCAACAACACCTTGAACATGCCCCCTTGACATCTCATCAAGAATGAGAGTTTGGTGGAGTCCTCCCTAAACCACCATTTGTAAATATTTCTAACTCCCTAACTTGCATTTCAATTCTTGTATTGCATTTTTGTTATTTTTGGATTTTTATACTTTGATCAAGATAATTATCATGTTTGAGAGAATTGAGGGAGGGACTAATAATTTCAATTAATGTGTAGTGCTTTAGCTTAGTGTGGGGATGGCAATTGCCTAGGCTATCCATGCCTTAGTAGTGCCCCCATAATGAAGAACACGAGATATGAAGAAGAATGGAAGAATGACAAGGGATATGCATTGTACACGGATGGAACTGAATCCGGGTACAAAGGGGTCGAATCCGAGCAGATTCAGGAGAATCCGCCCGTTTTCAAGCAATCCGGACGTATTGGGTAGAAGACGCACGTCCTGAAATGAGCTGAACTTTTGATATTTTTGACTGTCAGCGAATCCGGGCGTCCTGCATCATAATCCACCCGTCTTCAAAAATCCGCCCGTCCTGAAAGGAAGACGCCCGCCTTCTTGGCTGAAAAAAACAAGAAAAATCCCTGGACTGAAATCCGCCCGTCTTCTAAAGAAGACGCCCGTCCCGTGTATGCAAATCCGAGCGTCTTCACTGAAAGACGCCCGACTTTAGGCGAGTTTTTCCAAACCCAGAAAAGGCAGAATCCGCCCGTCCCGAGCAGAATCCGCCCGTCTTACCCCTACAGTTCAAAATTTTCGGGTTTTATAAACCCCCTCCCACATTCATTTCTTCATTTCTTAATTCATAAAACTACTCAAAACCTCAAAACCCTCATCCTCTCCATCACAAAAACAAAATTCCTCAACAACATTCACTAAAATCAAATCAAAACATCCTTTTAACAACAAATCAATCACTCCTTTTGCAACAAAAATCAAAACCAAGCACAAAATCTTCAACCTTTGAGTCGATTTTTGAATTCATAAAGGTAAAGCCTTTCATCTTTAAATCGATTTGGGTGTACTAGATATTGAAGATTTTTCACTCTTTCTTGGTTAATTCATCAATGGCAAGGACTAAGGGAGCAACAAAGGCAACAAAAGCAAAGGCACCAAAGGCAAAGACACTTTCATTAAGGCAAAAGACTCTTCAAGCAAAGAAAGCATTGGCTATGGTGGTAGCAAACCCAAACTTGGAAGTGCAACAACAACAACAACCTCCCATGGGAGCAACAACATCTACTACTCCGTAAATTGATCAACTTGCAAAATATCCGGAGGTAATTTTCATTTCAAAATCCCATAGGGACACTTTTGCCAAGTTTGCTAGAAAATCATTTCAATCCACCAACTTTATTTGTGAAGATACCTTAGAAAATTGGGTGTCCTTGAGCAAACTAGAGCCTTTTCAAAGACATGGGGTTTGAGAAATTGTTTGAATCAAAAGAATTGACATACCCCTCCCTTACCTTAGAATTTTTAAGTTCTTTGAAAGTTAACAAGGTTGAGACCATAGAGACCATCGAGTTTCGTCTAGCTAATGTTAGTAGGCGCATCTCCTTTGAGGAAATGGGTAAAGCTTTGAGTCTTAGTGATTATCCGAGTTATTTTAAGAATGTTGGCAAATATGACCCCGACCCTCTTTGGGAGGCGATTTCCGGAAGGAAATTTGAAGACTTTCATGCGAGTCGTGCTCTTTTAGTCCACCATCCGGGCATAAGAGTATGGCACAAGGTCGTGGGGAACACCATCAATGCAAGAAAAGACACCAACCATTTCACCAAACTCGATTTTGTTCTTCTTGAGTCGGCTTTGAACGTTGGTAGGAAATTCACCAAGCCTTTTAACTTTCTAAGGCTCTTGGTGGATAGATGGTTAAATATTGATTGTGGGAAGAAAAGCACTACCGTTATTGTGAATGGAGGCCTAGTCACTATCCTAGCTAAATACTTTGATCCTAACTTCAACAAAGATAACAAGTATGAGGCGAAAGAAGGTGGTCATCTCGTTGATTTGCATACTATGATACACAAGTACAAGTGGGTGCCCATAACCCTCTTGACACCAAGTATGGATGGCTCACTAGTGAGGCTAGTTCTTTCACTTTGCCTTCAAAGATTTGTCGATTGAGTGTCCACCGGACCAATTATCTACTTCCCCTTTCAAAAGAGGCCGAGTATATTATCCAACAACAAAAGGGTGAACTTGAAATACCCTCCTCTTCCATTGTCACACCACCTTACCCTTTTGAGTACCAAGAGTTCAAGCCGGAAGGTGTTGAATCAAGACATGATTATTTGACTCTTCTCATGCAAGCAATGCACAAGCAAGCCTTTGAGGATCGGAAAAATGCTTACTTAACTCAATATCCACCCCTCTTAAACTTAGCTAGGCAAGGACTACTTGACCCATCATGTCCTTTGCCTAGTTGGGCGGATAAGGAAGTCCTATTTCCGAGTGCATCTAGGGTTGTTCCGGGTGATAATGAGGTTGTTGGTAATGAAGAAGTTGATGATAACATTAATGAGGAAGCAAGTGAAGAAGGAGAAGAGGATGATGAGCAAGGTGAAGAAGAAGGTGAAGAATCAAGTGAAGAGGGAAGTGGCAATCAGACCACTTCTAATGAGGATGATGATGATAGTGATGATATGATGGAAGATTAGCAAGCTTTGGAGGCTCCTACCCTCTCAAGGTTTGTCTATTTCTCTCTTTGTTCTATTTATTTTTCTTGATCATTGTTGGAGTAGTCCTAGCACCATAGAGGACTCACACCTCAGTATCATTGAGGTGTTCTCATTTATTGTTCCCACCTTTCAAAATCCAAAATGACAACATTAGTTTCATGCATTGCATAGTGTGTGCATGAACTACACCCATCCATGGACATTAGCAATAATGTCTAGATCGGTTTGGGGAAGTTAATGCATACACAACGGGAGGTAATCTAAATTATCCTCTCCGTCATAAACAAAAACCATGCATCATGTAGTATAGATTAGTGTAGATTGCATTTAGTGTAGAAATCATGCATCATGTTTGCATAATTTCCCATCATTTTGGCCATTGAGGACAATGCCCATATTAGTGTGGGGATGGGGAATTCTAACTTAACTTTTATTCAAAAATCCAAAAAAATTGAAAAATTTCGAAAAACCATAAAAATTTGAAAATTGAAAAACCCAAAAACATGTTTATTCCTTTTGTAGTGTAGTTATATATATATTGTATATATTGTGTTTGTTCTATCCTTGTTCACATTGAATGACTACGCCACATCCGAGACATGAGGATCATGAAGACCGCAAGGTATGATCTTTCCAATCTCCTTTTTCCTCTTTATGTTAATGACTATGTGGCTTTATTTTGATTGATGCGGTATAACAATGTGAACTTAGGACTTGCATTTAGTTTATATGTCATATTAGTTGATAGAATCACTTGCATTAGGATGTATATATTAGTTGCATCATGGCATGTAGTTGCATTTAGATAAAACATTTTGAAAAGTGCCTAATTGTGAACTTTGACAAGAGCAACTAAGCCATTACAAATACTTTTTCAACTTAAGACTTTGCCTACTAGAATGGTTGTAAAACACCCTAGATAGTGTCATACTAGTGTCTTTTGACCCATGACCCAAAGCCTAGTCAAGGGTTTGCATGTGAGTCACCTATCCAACCCCGTGATGCGATGTGGACTTGGTTAACTTGTCTAGGTGACCTTGATTGACCTTGTGATAAGGCAACCCAAAAACATTTTCTATCAATAAGCTTGAAGTGCTCATTTCAAAGAATTTTGTCATGTGGAAGTAATTTAATGCCAAGGAAACCTCAAATGTTATGAAATATTGAAATGTTGAGAAATTTAATTGTTTTGATGGAGGCGTACCACTTCGATGTGCTTTGGAGCGGGATCCATTGAATTGGGCCCCCACACGGTTGTGAATTCGGCCGCCCAGAGACAGAGTGACTATCACCCCGAAAAGCTATTGTCTAGAGGTTAACCGGTTGCCTAATAAGCGATTGGCGAAAGCAAATGACACTAGCCTGGAAGGGACAAACCCCATCTTAAATTTTTGAAATGTGAAAGTGAAATGAGGACAATTTTGAATACTAGTCATATCCACCCTTGTTTATAAAGATTTGAGCATTTCATTCCCAAAAAGCCTTTTGTCAAACCACTTTGTCGAGCTTGGGACGATCCATGACCTTTAATTTTGTAGAGAATTCGAGACTTGTCATGTCATATGCTACTAGCATCATAGGGATCATCATTCCACCACCATCCGATCGCTCTTGACGAAAGCATTTGGAAATTGAGGACGAAAGTAGTCTAGTTTAACACCATTTGGAGGTGATTTAGTGCCATCCTCTTAGCCTTAGTAATTTGTTGAACTAGTATTTGTGAAGGATTACATGCTCTTAAATTTGTTCTCTCTTAGTACCTCCGCCACTTAATGAGGAAGTGGCTATTCCTTTTGTAGATGCATCCATTATTTGATTTTGTGTGCTTAATGTTTGGATGTGTCGCCATTTTGGCAAGACCCACCTTGCCTTGCAAGAAGGCATCCTACCTCATGGTTGTCTTGTTGTGAGTTGAAGGGGCGGAGTGAGACCCGCTAATTGTCTCATATCGGCTATGTTATTAGGTTAGTTTAAATAATGGTCCTAGTCTTTGTCACCTCTTTACTCAGGACGAGCAAAGGTTCGGTTTGGGGATATTTGATGTGACCATAATTAGCGCATATTTAGCACCCGAATTAGCCTTGTTCCCATGCTTTTTAGTGCATAGTTGGGTCATTTATTGTCTTTAGTTCTTTGTTTTGCATATTCTTTGAGATTTTGATCCCTTGGTAGGAAAGAAGTGCAAATCTTGCATTTTCATGGCAAAACAAGACTAACTTGATTTAATTCAATGACCAAGCATCAAGGAGAGACAAGATTAGAAGGCCTTTGTACATATTATAGTAGATGAGCAATGTTGAGAAAGGATCCTTGCATCCCCGAGGAAATCCCCAAGGATTTTATGAAGAAAAGGGAAGAAAAGAAGAAGAAATAGTGCTGAGCTACAATCCGAGCGGATTTTCCACAATACGTCCGTCCTCCACAAGCACGATCCGTGCGTCTTCTTCCAAAGACGCCCGGGTTAGCAGCCCCCAGAATCCGCCCGGATTCCCCTGAAGACGCCCGTCTTCCCTCGCTGAATCCGCCCGTCCCGACTCCAATACGCACGGATTCCAGTACAGCGAAATTTCGTCTTCTCCAAGCTACAAAGAAAGAAGCCCTTCCTTCGAAAAATACCGGCTCCTCCCTGCTCAATCTAAAAAGTGTAATTACTAGTTTAGCCTTTAGTTAACCCTAATGCATCCACCTAATTTTCACTATAAATACCTCATTAGTCTAATTAGAAGAGGATGTTCTTCTTATCAATATTTAGAGTAGTTAATATCAATCAAATCTCTCTTTAGTACTGTAATCAACAATTAATCAAGTTCTAATACAAGTTTTATTTCCTTAATCTCTCTTTTGTTCATCCTTTATTTTGGGTAATTGAAGATTATTTGGGTTATTATTGGGAGATTGACAACCTCTCAATCAAGCATCAAGTACTTCTTTTATTCTTTGCTTTATTATTGGAATCATTAGTAGGTGTAATTCTCTTAATCCCTTTTTAATTATTGTTAATTACTTTCATTTATTCATCATGTTTCCTTTTGTTGGTATGATTGACAACCTTGCTAGCATGATCAACATGATAATGAGTGAGTAGTGACCTATCTAGGGTTAATGGGTAATTAGGGGAAACCAACATGGGGAATGATTCATGCTTAAATTAATATGCTTTCATGGTTTATTTGCTTGCTTGTTTTGATCTCAACTCATGCACATGTTATGTTTGATGAAATGTGAGGCTATGAATCCTTGCATTTTTTTACCCATCACCTATCTTTTCAATGAGACTTGTAAGACATAAACCAACTCGAGTCTCATTAGACCATGCATGTTGTTGAGTAGGGAAGACTAAGTCGACTTGTAGGTGTTGTACAATCTAATCGATTCGGCTCCGGGACCCAAACTTTCCTAGGATTGTAAGATATAACCCAACTCAATCCATCACAACAATAATTGCTTGCTTATAATTTGAGAACATGTTTGTATGATCAATTCCCATGATTCCCCTATGATCCCATGACACCCTAGTGCTTTTTATCAATTGTTTACAACCCTTTTAATTCATCTTGCTTATTTACTTCCATTGTTATTTTAGTTTAGTGACCTTCTACATCAACCCAATTTGTGACACCCCTAAGACACCACTAGTTTCAATAGAAATCTCATCTCAATTCCCGTCCCTTGGGATCCGACCTTTACTTGCCTCTTTACTAATTGTAGAGTTGTTTGTGAAGCTATAAATAGTGTTTTGATTCGGACGTGACCCAACGACAACATCTATTAAATTGTGAACACGAAACGGACCGATCACGTAACCTCACATGTAGCTCTTGTGGCATGAAATAAACGGCCCCTGGCCAAGCTGAATTAAGCTAATGTCATCTTGCTCTTGCATTTTGACAATTTGTCATTCTCATATCATCAAATAAACTAAATTGCATTTTAGGAGTAAGTAAAGCTCATGCTTATTTTCTAAGTTCATTACAAGCTCTTGCTTAGAACAATTATTCTTTTACATTTACTCGAACTACGCGCAAGGGTTTGATTTCATTTTCTAAATGAATACGTAGGCAATCCTTCACGGGATACAACCCATTGAATTATCTTAAATGTAAATAGAAGGACATTTGTAATTGCATTTGAAATTCGACAAGAATAATCATAGAAAATCATAACGGTTTCATAACCAAGTAACCTTTTTTATTTCATTTCTAATAATAATAGTATGTTACATAATACAAATAAACAGGCTAGGATTCTAAAAACCCCAACTTCTTCTTAAAATAATAATAATGAATAAAAATAAAGACTTAGGCTACTCTTCCATTTTCCCTTTGCCTTTGTCATTTTTGTCAAATTTCCAGTCCCGACCTCGAGCCGGACGCTCTTGCGCCACTTCAGACCTAATAACCAACGGTCTCTCTTGCGGTCTAGCTTTGCCATTCTTGTCAACCACCATCTCGAAGACAGGAGAAGTCTTCGGTTTCTTCGAAGGATGAACAACTCGAAATCCGGCTTCTTCCTCTCCCTCAGTCAGATGCTTCTCCTTCTCCTTTTCCACCTCACGAACCTTGTAGTCAACAGGCTCGCGCTTCCTCAATCTCTTACGCTCCTCCGGAGTAGTAGCTTTCCTCCATCGCAGATAGGAATCCGACACCTATAGAGCACTAACAGAAGAATTCAAGAACCATATGTTCCTTTGAGCCCATTTGATGGCCCATTCTCTTCGACTCTCAGTAGTAAGCGCCACGGCAGTCTGCGGGACAGTGTCAAGCTTCAGAATCATCTGCTTCAAACCAACCTGCCTCATCAACCTCTCTGGGAAGATGCATATCATAAACTCCAAGCCGGGAATGCGAACAGATCGGGTAGGATCCAAGGAAGATACTCCAGTGACAGATTTGAGATGCCACCATGGTATGATCCATCTAATTAAGGGGCCACTCTCACTCTTCAATTTGTTTTCCCAGTAATTGCAGACTCGAGTGAAGTCCACCATGTAGAGCCTGATCTTCATTGCAATTGAGCGAGCATGATAAGCAGGAACATTAACTGGGGGCTCGATCAATCGAAGACGCTCCATAAGCCAGACCTACCAGAAGCAGGAATTGGAAAAAAAAAAACGAAAAAAAGAAAAAAAAAAGAAAAAAAACACAAACAATTCTTTTACCTGCAATATATTGGGACTTCCCAAGTAAGGAAGGTCGCGATTGGCTTTCCTGTTATCTAAACCCAATAGGATCTCTCCTAAACACAGACAAGCCGAACTCCTGCGCAGCTCCATTTGCTCAATCACGCTCAAGTAACGAGGGTCGCCTCTCAAATCCTCATCAACATGCCCTTGAAGGACATATACATGTAATAGGCAAAACTCAAATGCCCTTCGCCTCGCAACATAAGAGATAGTGGGATCTGCCCTATTGATGAATCGATCGATGAAATCCAACATTCGCACTCCTTTAGAAGTCACAAGACGGTCCACATCAGCTCTTGCCAACCCAAGAAAGTCTCTAAACTTGTTCTTATACCCTTGAGAAGTGGAGGGAATAGCAGGCAAGTGTTCTGGGTCCCAACCACCAATCGCAACAATTTCTTCGGGAAATGGGCAAATGTCGCCTCCAGGGAAGGCAAATACGTGATAATTCGGGTCCCAATAATCAAGACAAGCATCTAGGAACGGTTTGACTACCTTGATCAGCTTCAAACTCAAGAGAGATCCAAAATTATAAGCACCCATGTCGAGTTTCTCCACATTAGAGAACTTATTTGTCCATTCTTTTAGACGAATTTTGAGAGTATTCATGATGTATGCTTATTTTGGGAGCTTTATGTAATAAGACGAAGAAAAGACGGAAGAATTATGTGAATAAAACATCCCTCGACGTCGGTATTTATACTAAAAGCTGTTTCCTAAAATCCGTCAGGACAGATGCACTAGGGAGCAGGCGCAACACCTGCTGCGCCTCTTCGAAGGGACGCAGCTCTTGATGCACCTCTTCCTCAGCCTTCTTTTTGTGATTTTCCGCGTTGGATCTTTCCTAAATTCCTCAACGAATAATTTCCTATTCATACGGGTTATTATTTTGGTAAATACGTCAAGTTGCCATATTTCGTGTTTCCTAATTTCACGGGCAGGCATTTCGAGGCGATATCGACATTTTCGTCATCTTAGCACGCTTATCCATTTCTTTTTTAAATTTTCTTTTGGGGAATCATTTCTCTGATTTAATTTATTCATTTTCAAACTTATACATTTCTTTTTTAAATTTTCTTTTGGGGAATCATTTCACCGATTTAATTTATTCATTTTCAAACTTATACATTTCCTTTTTAATTTTCTTTTTGGGGAATCATTTCACTCCCATTCCACATTACATTTCAAACTTATATGTTTCTATTTTTTCCTTTTTTAGGGGGTAGCCCTCCCTACCGTCCGGTCATTTCCGGCAAAATTTTTGCATTTTCGAGTCATGGTTTTGCGCTAATTTAGGCCATGTGTACAAATGTATGTTCTATGTGATTTCTATGTAAATTTCGGCAGCATGACGGCGCAAACCGTCATCTACCAAACCTGTTCAAAGCTAACCTGCAGGAACAAACAAAGCAACCCAGCGGCAAAGGCACCTAGGCCATCATATATACAACCAAGAGAGGATATGTACACCAAACTGGGGGCTCGAGCCCCAAAACAAAGTCTGAATGTCCAAAATGTAAGTCCCAAAAATGTACAAATGTACAAAACACAGCAAAAAACAAAAAACCCAAAAAGCTACTGCTGGTCGCCGTCTAGCTCAGCAACTCTCGCCTCGAGAGCAGCAACCTCGGCGTCGCGGACCTCGAGCTCCCTCAGCAGGCGAGTTGTCTCCTCCCGGGACTGGGCAAGCTCTCGCTCGAGCTCGCGCTCCCTCTGCAAACAACAAGAATTGGCTCATGTCAATCATTTCAAACATAAAGAAAATTAGAAAATTCGAAAATGAAGTAAACGGAAGGTTCATACCTGACGTCCTCGGCCGACAACAAGTGCCTCGACGGCAGTAGCCCGCAGCCGGTTGGCTACCCTCCATAAAGCCACGAACCGGGATGGCGCAACCTGCATTTCAAAAGAAAAGATTCTTAACGATTGGACAAACTCAGGAAAATGTGTTCTTACACAAAATTACACAAGTTAGGAGACTCACCCTCCGAATCAGATGCTGCCACTCGTCCAAGCCAGCATCTCTCACCGCCGCATCAAAATCACGCAGCTCGGAGATCATCGTCAACCCCGTCGCGTCAGTGTACTCAAGGGTCTCGGGGTACTCTGGGGCTCGATGCCCGCCGCCTCGACCTCCTGCAAAGTCAAAAGACTTCTTTTAACCGATGACCATTCATCGTGTTCTAAAAATAATCAAAAATAAAGAAGAGTAAAACACTTACCACGACCGGCCAGTACGCCAACCTCCAGTAGAGGAACGCCGAGTAGTCCTCGCCCGGAAGAAGAAGGGCGTCGCCACCAACGCCAGCCAAGTCAACCTCCCTCTCAGCCTCAGAAGGCTCCCTAAACATCGTCCGAAGAGGATCGATGGGAACCGTCAAGACATCCCGAGAGCACTGACGAGCCAAGCGCTCATCCAAGTACCACACAGGACCCATCGACGTCCTCAGCAGCAATCGGCTCGAGCTCCTAGGTCGAAGGACCTCAGCCACAAAGGGAGGAGCGCCAGCGTATTCTATCTAAGGCCTAGGCACCCACTCGGAAAAGCAAACAAGAAGTCATTCTTATGATCAGTTCTGAAAAGTAATGAAGAAACAAACGAAGGTGGAGTTCTCACGCCGTCCAACTGAAGAGCGTTCACCTCCCGCCGACAGACGTCGTGGAAGGAATGCCGACTCCTAGTGCGGCACATCTGTAACACCCCCACACTCCAAGTGCCTTACCAGGACCACTCAGGTATAAGGATGCCACCATCTCGGTTACCCGAGGCATGATATTCATAAGACAATAACGAAACAACTTTAAGAGTAAATAAAGTTTAAAGGGATTACATAGCAATACCAAACTGATAAAAAGAAATACAAGATCCTCAGACGGTCTACTGCTAAAACTATCAAAGCTATAAAACATCGTCTGACACAGCGGAAGACTTCTAACTGCCACGTGATAACTCATCCCAGCTATCCCATACGCATCACATCATACCTGCTCAATAACTGCTCACCACCCCCGAATGGATCACCACAGTTTTTAAAACATTTAAACGGGGTTAGTACTAATCACACAACTCAATATATATATCAACAATAAGATAAACAGACAGCTTAATCGTCACACACACAACCACACCAACCATCTCAATCACTGACTGTCCACTGGACCAGCCCTGCCAGTGGGGGACCGCAGCCGTACCCACCAAATCCCCGCTCCACATAGTGAGCGATAACCCTGTCCATTAATGTGCACATCTCCTTCTGTGGCGGGTTCCACGAAGGGCGAAACTAGGGTGTGAAGCCACTCCCGCAAGTGACCCCACTCAGCCGAGGACACGCCTCGAGAACCACAGACATCAATCACAATCACAATCACAATCACAACCGTTACAATACAATTACTATATTATTCAATCAACCACAACACATTAACAATCATCCCATTATGGGACTAATACTGAGTAGGAAATCCTACCTGGAACAGCAACATAATCAGACGGTCTCAACAGCTGTATAAAAAAGCCTCTTCTACAAATCCTTCTCCTATCATACATACACATAATCACTACCAATCATTATCTACAACAAAACCCCCAATCCCAAAATTAGGGTTTAACAAAACTTGACGAAATACTATAAAATTGGTATGTAGATCTTACCCTCGACGCAAGGATCACAAAGGTATAAAGAACGATGGAATCCGACCTCTCAAGCTCCGGGATTTGTCAACAACACGGATGAATGCGAAGAACGTAACTTGAATCTCCCTTTTAATGTTATTAGGTTTGTAAAAGTGTATTATCAAAGTGACGGAAAGATTTATATATTAATCCGTGTTATTAACAAAACCCGTCGAATTATCACCCGCTAACCGAGCTACTCGATCGAGTAGCTAAGGTACTCGATCGAGTGCCCCCTTACTCGATTGAGTATCCTAGTGTGGACAAGGCCCTCGGGAACTGCGTCCGCGGGATCCACACCAGGCATAATCGACTCGAGGTTCTTTCGAATCGAATTAAGACAAATTAGAGTCGCAACCAAGTTTTTTGGGAACTTGGAACCGTTCAAGTCAACTTTACACCTTTCATCGAAAAGCATAAAGCCAATCGACTACGAGTGATTAAAGATAAAGACTTGTACCCTATATCACTCGATTTGAATGACTCTCGTAATCCAATGGTATTTAGACGGACCCACAAACCATAGATCTTGAGTAAGGGGTGAGGGTACGTGTTAAGAAGCCCATAAGGACACCTAACCCCGCCCGTCAATAACGGCCTCTACTAAGTCAAGTATCGGATTTCAAACAAGGTCATAGCTACTACGATATATGATATGCAAACATCGTTTTAAAACCCTAACATGTGACAACAATTTCTATGTCGTTTAATGCATGAATACTAACTTTGTCAAAGTTGTTTTAGCATGTTGGTTGATTTGAAATAAAAGATGCGCAAACACGGCTTAGGAGGAATGGGGGAGCCATTGGGATCTATCCTATTACAACCCAGGCATTTCATGCCGACACAACGAGAAATAAATTACAACTCAATCTAATTACAACAACTATCGTAATTACTTTGACTCAGATTACAATACAAACTAACAAAATACAACTTAAACTATTAAGTCTTAATAAACGAAACAAATGTAAACAAAAAGGCTAAAGCTAAGTTAGACTAATTAAAGATGTTAGCCGAATTATTAGTTAATAAACAAATTAGATTAGAATTAAACTAATTAAATTAAAATAAATAAGTATAAAGGCTTGAAATAAATTAGGTACAACTTATTAATTAAATTGAACCCAACTTATTAAAATTATTCACCAATCCATATTTATTAAAATAGGATTAGTAAACAATTAAAGAAACAAAAGAAGAAAAGAAACTAAAACTGGCAGACCCGTGCAGTGCACGGATCAGAAGTCAGACAGACCCGTGCAAGGCACGGTTTTTGTAGAAAAGCAAAGTTAATTATGTTTTAATTACGAAATCAGTAAAATAAATTACGAAAAAATTCATTAAATTAAATTTACAGATTTTGAACCATAAAAGATAATTAAAACGACTTTTTAAAAAATTAGAAATAAATAAAACAAATTAAAGGTTAATTAATTACAAATTGAATTAAATAAATACGAACTAGGTTAGGTACAATTCTAAATCGTCAACGAGTGCAAATGGAAAGGTGTTAAGCACGCACTTCCATGCTAGCGAGAAAATTAGTGAAAGGGAAGATGAATTCAATTAAGTTCTGAGAATTGTTAATCGGTTTTTAAAGCTATGTCGATGTACCCTAATGTGTCTAATTAGGTTATCAAATTGATCTAATGTCATCTAAACGAGTTATATGTTAACAATCAGAGGTCATACTAACATGTGACGGGTCCTAAGATGGGTCGAATCACACGAGAGAAGAGGAGATGTCAAAAGCGAAGAACGAAGTTAAAATTTGTTTTATTAATGCCCTACCTTGAACACGAGGATATGTAAATGAGACGGGGTGTACGACCGACTGATGTAGCGGTTTCTTTCCCATCTCAAGTCAACGCGGGTGTTCATGGTGGTACTTTAACTCATACTCGGACTAAACTAGTTTCGTAGTTAATTAGAACAATCGATAAACAAACAAACGATAAACAAACAAAAACAAACTATAAAAAAACAAACATAAAAAAACGAAATAAAAGGGAGAAAGAAAAGGATTTGATGCACCCTCAACCTACATGTATCGTTGACACCGTCTTGGGTCGTAATCGATGGTAGATTTTATCTCGAGAGGCCGTCGTCGACGAAGAAACAAAGCAAACACGCGTTTTTTATCGAATCTGGACAGCAACTTTCAAACAGCGATTTCTCCCTCGTTTCACGGTGAAAATTCGATTTAAAAGATGTTTTGAAAACTAGAAAGAGAGGAGAACAGAGATCTTAAAGCAACCCCTGCTTGTTTTGAGTTATTGGGCACGAAAAACGAGCACAAACAGAACTGGACAGACAGGAACAAACCGCGAAAACAGAGTGTATAACACTCTGTTTTTCGAGGGATTTCGTGTACTCTCAAGGGCAATTTGGCTCGTAAATCTTTGTCTAATGTGTAGATGGATGTTATGTCGTTAATTAGGAACAAGAAACTCGAGTTTTGACGGAGGTTTGACGGAGGAACGAATTGTTTTTCGAAGAGGACACACAAACTGTTTCAGTTTGGATGTCGGTTTTGTGGAGAGTTTTTTGAGAGGCAATTAGGGTTGGTTTCTGAGGTTTAAAGCTTGTAAGTGAAGGTAGGATGTATAGAGAACTTAGAGGAATGAATGTATGGTGAAGGGTGGGTATTTATAAGGAGTTAAAGTAGGGTAAAAGAGAGGGAGAGGCAGTCGGGCTTGCTGATCATAGCTGCTGTCCAGCAGCTTTTGGGGGGTTTTCTAGGGTTCGTTTGGGGGTTTTTCTTGGTGATTAAGGTAAGGTAATATGGGTAGGATATTAGGGTATGGGTTAGGGTTAATGGGCACGGGTTTTGGTGGTATTTGGAGCGGGTTTTGGGCTCGGGAATTGGCACGCAAAACAGGGGGGGGGGGCTGTTTGTATGCGGGCTGTTGGGGTTGATTTGGGATGGAATTTTGGGCCATGGATAGGAGGTTCGAACTGGGGTGGATGGGTATTGGTCTAGGTTGGTTAGTGTACTCGAGATTCGTGCCAATTCGTAAAGAAAACGGGCTCAAAAACCGAGCTAAAATCGAGCTAAAAAAGCATGTTTAAAAACTAGTTTTCTTCGCTTTTAAAATCGATTTTTCAAATCAATTAACCCATTAAAATAAATGACTTTTCAAATCAAATATACTCATAAAATGATTTTTCAAATCAAATATTTATTTTATTTTCAATAAAATAAATTTAAGAAAATAAATTCAAAATAAAATAAATTAAATTGAAATCACTTTAAAAAGACTTTAATTTAAAAAATTATTTAAATTAATAAAATGAACTCACTTAAGAAACATTAATTTAAATATCATTTAAATTAATAAAATACTTCATCGACGACGCCCATTCTACATCGTAAAACGAGCTCCAAATAATGACAATGACAACTAAAGAATACATGTGTCCTATCATCATCGGGTGTTTGCCGGGTTCTCTATAAATTCCAATATCGACGGATACGGGTATCTACAGAGCCCCCACTTTGACTGAGGCTTGGACAAGGCGAAAGTCAAAGTATACCCCAGGTCCCTCTCGACCTGAGGATTCTTCGGGTCGTTTATAGTCCATTAGACTTGCGTATATAAGCTCGCCAGCCATAAGAAGAGACCATACCTGAAACTTCGTTGGGGATTGACTCTCGCTTCTGTTGTGTCAAATTATCGTCGTTGGTCGTCGACCCATAATTGCATATATGGTGAGTTGTGCCTTATCCTTAGGCGCCTACGTATCCGTTTCTGACGGAATCAAACCCGCGTCGTAGTTCGGCAACTGCTGACACATGCCCAAAGTTTATCATCGGCTGGCATTTGTCCAAAATTCATCATCTGCTGACATTTGCCCAAAATTTGTCATCTGCTGGCAGGTGTCCAAATGGGACGGGACTTTCCGAGGAGGTTGCCGCCGCTTTCATCATTTGCTTTCAGCTAAGGAATTCTTCCATTTCATACTCTGTTATTGAATTGAATTCTTGGTGGATGTCATCCTTTACATCTTGATAATGGTCTCTGAAGCCAACGGCTTCAGAGCCCCCAGTTTGCAATGGCTCTAAAGTCGAAGACTTTAGAGCCCCCAGTTGAAGCATATCCTGCTATAATTGGGACACAAAAACGTACTAGCAATAATCATCACATAAGCACATTTGGATCATCGATCTTAAAATTGGATTATTTGAAAGATTGGGTCATCGGCCCGAAAATTGAATTTGAAAATTTTGAATAATTGGGCCATCGACCCGAAGTTTGAAATTGACATCACTTGGAATGTTGGGCCATCGGCCCTTCAAAAAATTGAATTTTGAATTTTTGAATTTTGAAGGATTGGGGTCATCGACCCGAAAATTGAATTTGAAAATTTTGAATAATTGGGCCATCGACCCGAATTTTGAATTTGAAATGAATCCCTTGGATGTTGGGTCGTCGACCCAAAATTTGATGCAAAAAGTTTTTGAAATTTCAGAATTCTGAAATCTTTGGCATTTTGAAATCGAACCTTGACGGGTGAGCAGGAAATACGACTCAGACACTCTGTATGACCCGTAAACAACGTGGGCGTAGCCCGCTACCGTAAAACAAAAAAGGAAAATAAAACCCTAAGTGTGCACGGGTTTTAATTCAATTATTAACTTGTTGGGGGTAGAAATGTAAATAGGCCATTCTGGTGCCCAAAAAACGGCAAATGGGAATCACAAGGCCATCGGACTTGAGACAGAGATATCGTATGGTATGGGCGTGCTCCCAAGGGCACATGGGAATCAAGATCACTTGGCATTGACAAGGTGGATTAAACTCACGGAGCAACAACGTTGGCTTCGCCCAGACACTAAACACAGACTGATTTTATGAGAACAGTTGGACATCACACATCACTCTTGTTGGGAACATTCTGCCACTCTTCTCCTCGCCTCCTTTCTTTTCAGCGAGTATTCATCATTTCTTGCCACCGCCTTCTTTCTTTTCAGCGGGCTTTTACTATTTTTCTTCCACGCCTTCTTTCTTTTCAGCGGGTTTTTCATATTTTCTGTTCCCAACAAAAAACCCACACCTATCTGACTGAGCATCTTTGTCTACACCGTTAGATAAGGCTCATTCTGAGACTTGATACTATTCATCCGAACCTAAATCCTTATCCTAGCCTACATCGAGTGCTAAGACCGACTCAAACAAAGGTGGCTTCATTTGGACTTGGTTAAGACCCGTAAGAAACCGACAAGATGACAACTTGGTTGATGAGTGGATTGAATCCCTTATTCTAAAGGACTGCCTACGTATTCTCGTGGAGCGAAATCAAATCCGACGTAGTTCGATCAAGGTGCATAAACGTGGCATTTTGATTGTGTGTACACACTCGAAGGTTTCACCTAAGGTATCATGTCATATCCCATTCTAGCCTGTAAGGTACCGTTAAATCCCGTGTCTGGGGTTAGGTGTAAAAGGCTTGGATCTTTTGGGATGTGGAGCTTGGTAAAAATAGGTTCGCAAGGTAAACCATCATTCTGAAGGTTCGTTTTGTGGTGCTAAGGCTAAGGGCTATGGCTTCTGATGTGGTTGGAAATGGTGTCTCAGGTTTGATGAACCTGGGTTCAAATGGGTCGGGAAACAATGTGGGTTCAAATTTCCATGTCTGGACCCTAAAGGCCAGGTATAACAACACAAGCGGAATGATTCTCAAAATTCCCGACTATCCCCTGGTAACTGTCTCACGGAGGACTTAGGGGTAAAGAGGTTACTACTGACGCTTTTGGGCTTCGCCCATTGAACTTCAACTATGGGTACTTGACTTGACTTCTGGCTTCCGTAACTTCGACATCCAACCAAAAGCACTCTGCAATAACTTCAACATCTTTTTTTTTCTTTTTTCTTCTTTTTTCATCTTTTTTCATTTTTCTTTTTTTTTTTTCATTTTTTTCCATTTTTCCAATTTTTCTCTTCTTCTCATTTTTTCATTCTTTTTCACCTTTTTTTTTCTCTTTGAAAATGATCTTCTATTCATTCTCTTAGTCATAAATGGATACACCTTGAAAACTGGGCTTCGCCAACTAATTTGGGTAGGAACTAACAATTTCTTGTTAGAACGGGTTGATATCTTCTCTCTTCGAGATGGGATGATTTTGTTGGGGAAAAGGCTTGCCTTCCATCATCGATAGGGGAAACAAGGAGCTAGTCCGGGTTTGTCATAGAATCATCTAAAAGCTTGTCACAAACATTGGTTCAGATGGAGGTTTTCTACCACCAGACATGGAATTGGTAAAGGAATCAAACACGGGATCCTATTGTACCTTACATTTTGAAACGGGACATATTTCTACCCCAAGGATGCCTTTGAATGTGTTGTGCATTTTATCATGCTTTCGAAATGATTGAGGATTGGAAACAAGACATATTTGGAAACGAAACTGGAACTTTTTATTGGAAAGGCAAATGCTTAACAGACTCGAAGGAACGATTCCTAGGACACATCCTAGGTCATCGCGGAACAAACGACTCAACTTCAAGAAAAGAAAGTCCTAGACTCGACTCGACTATGAAAAGAAAATAGATCCCGACTCATAATTTTTCAAATCTGGTCTTGAGCTTTCCCTTGTTCAGCTGTCAGCTTATATGCTCGGTTCTAGTCCTTGATCCCTTTGATGGTCTGCCTCCATCCTGAGGTAGTCCTCTGAGGATCTACGCCAGTGATGAAGGTTGGTGAATCGAATTGTCCTTTATTAACTTTGTTAACAAGAGGAGTACATTCTAGAGCAAGACTTCCGACTTGAATTTCATTCTTCGGGTTTGGCAAGAATTCAAAGCAATCCACAAATATCTTCCCGATAAACACCCCTTTCAAGTGACATGGGCGGATAAGATGGGAATAATCGACATTGTCTTCGACAGAAACAAAGTTGGCGTGATCGCCAAATGGATTGGTGATGTTATTGGGTTTTATGGCTGGGATTGGGAGCGTTCCGTTCTCAATCATGTCTTGAATTTCGTGCTTCAGTCGATAGCACCTTTCAGTATCATGGCCTTTCCCTTGATGATAGGCACAGTAGGCATTTGGTTTATACCATTTACCTTGTTGATCAGCGGGAGGGTCCGGAGTTGGACCAATAGGCTTCAGCTTTCCTTGGGCTATGAGCCTTTGGAGAGCGTATGTATAAGTGCATCCGATATCGGTGAATGCCCTAGGTGTTTGGCACTGCGACTTCTTCGATTGCCCTTCTAAGATATTGATGGCTTCATCAATATGGGTCGTTCTTTGGGGCTTTGGTCCTTAGACGATGAGGCCCCTTGGTACCCTTTCGGCTTTTCACCGACACGCCATTCTCGACATCATCTTCTACCTTTATCCCGATTCTTATCAATTCTTTGAAAGAACCGAAATTCTGGTATTTCAGAGCATTGCGGTAAATAGGTCGTAGATTCTTTACGAACTTATCTACCATTTCGACTTCATCAGGCTTCTTAGCTAGTTTCACGCTTTCAGCGCGCCATCTTGCGAGGAATTCAGTAAAGCCCTCTTTTTCCTTCTGTGTCATTACTTCCAAAGTCCTTATGTTGGTTTGAATCTCAACATTGTCAAGCATAGTGCTTGCGAACTCCACCGTAATATCTTCGAAAGTGGGGAAGTTCTTAAGGTCAAGATTATAGAACCACGCCTTCGGTGTTCATCCGGAGATTGGGCAAAAATTTCGAGAGCATGTCGGCGGTACTCCCTTCAGCGCTAAGTACCCTTTATAGGCCTTAACATGGTGGACCGGATCTTCGGTGCCCTTGAACTTTGGGATGTCGGTGAGTACCATGTTCGTGGGCAACTTATCTGAATCGGGGCATAGGCCCTAGCATTCTCATAGTGAATGTTCTTCCCCTGGGAGAGTTTCAAACGGTCTTCGATGAACTTGAACCGTTTCTCCAGATCAGTCAGAGGTGGGGTAGATGGAGGGGAATCTTCACCCAGCTTAGATTCGATTGCATCCATTCGGGTCATCATGAGGTTCATGGCCTCGGTGAGCTTGTTGATAGCATCTTCCATTGCTTGACGTCGGGTTTTTGGCGGCCTTTCTACAAGAAAACCCCGTACTGAGTCAATATTTAAAGTAAGAGCCCCTGCACACTTAAGGACACGACCCCAACTTGACTCAAACAAAGACTCGACTTGAGACTGACTAACCAAAGGTTCGACTCACGGTTGGATTTAGACCTCGATTCATTTTAGACTCGACAAAACGACATGACTCAAGCTGTCATAGCTCGATTCTAAACTGGACTCGGTGTGACTAAACCCGTGATTGGACCAACATAGTCCTTAGGTTCGAGTGAAACGTCCTAAAGGGCCTAGCTTGGACGTTTCTGTGGATTATCCTAGACCAAATGGTCGACCAACATGACCCCAAAGCCCAAGAGGTGAGCTTGGGTGACCCAACAGGGTCGTGTTCTAGACTCTTGGAACGGAAAAACGCCTGACCTACCACGGCCATGACCCGGACACGACTCGACGCATTTCATGCTTGGTTGAGGTTCGAGAGGCATTTTGGATTGATTTTGAAAAACGAATGATCGATTTGAAAAATGAGATTTGAAATGGGCAGCATGCCGGCTATAAAAGCTTGTTTTGGCCGAAATTTCTAGTCCTATTTGGGCAGCATTCCGCGTTTTGAAAATCATGCTAAGTTTGAAAGTAAGTTGTTCAAAAGTTCGGTTTTGAAAAGGACATGGGAAATTTCGAAAAGACTCGGGAAAACAATTTGCACATTGTCATTCTCATGTTATAAGGATGTATGCTCCTAGACATCTCTAAGTCTCGGCAAGTCTTCTACAAGAAGGTCTATGCCCTCCATCCTTTTGCGGTCTTATAGAGCAAGGTGTCTTAAGGTAGAGTACCTAGAAGATCGTCCCCACCATCAAGAACCACGCGAGGTGAAGTGGAAGCGAGCAATGTGCAGCTTCCTAGCATAGTGGGACGTCGCCCCCCACGCATCACGAAGAAACGCTGGGACGGCCCGGACAAGTCCTTAAGGGTTTATGCATGAATCGTAGCACTATGAGTAATGTTTTACTTTCCAACACTTTCTTTTCAAGTTTCACCTCGGAGGAAAAGACCCTAGAAACAAAGTGTAACTAGTCCTCTTTTCCCCAAATGAGTCGCCAAATCAGGACAAGGCCCTCGGGATCTGCGTCCGCGGGATCCACACCAGGCATAATCGACTCGAGGTTCTTTCGAATCGAATTAAGACAAATTAGAGTCGCCACCAAGTTTTTTGGGAACTTGGAACCGTTCAAGTCAACTTTACACCTTTCATCGAAAAGCATAAAGCCAATCGACTACGAGTGATTAAAGATAAAGACTTGTACCCTATATCACTCGATTTGAATGACTCTCGTAATCCAATGGTATTTAGACGGACCCACAAACCATAGATCTTGAGTAAGGGGTGAGGGTACGTGTTAGGAAGCCCATAAGGACACCTAACCCCGCCCGTCAATAACGGCCTCTACTAAGTCAAGTATCGGATTTCAAACAAGGTCATAGCTACTACGATATATGATATGCAAACATCGTTTTAAAACCCTAACATGTGACAACAATTTCTATGTCGTTTAATGCATGAATACTAACTTTGTCAAAGTTGTTTTAGCATGTTGGTTGATTTGAAATAAAAGATGCGCAAACACGGCTTAGGAGGAATGGGGGAGCCATTGGAATCTATCCTATTACAACCCAGGCATTTCATGCCGACACAACGAGAAATAAATTACAACTCAATCTAATTACAACAACTATCGTAATTACTTTGACTCGTTTACAATACAAACTAACAAAATACAACTTAAACTATTAAGTCTTAATAAACGAAACAAATGTAAACAAAAAGGCTAAAGCTAAGTTAGACTAATTAAAGATGTTAGCCGAATTATTAGTTAATAAACAAATTAGATTAGAATTAAACTAATTAAATTAAAATAAATAAGTATAAAGGCTTGAAATAAATTAGGTACAACTTATTAATTAAATTGAACCCAACTTATTAAAATTATTCACCAATCCATATTTATTAAAATAGGATTAGTAAACAATTAAAGAAACAAAAGAAGAAAAGAAACTAAAACTGGCAGACCCGTGCAGTGCACGGATCAGAAGTCAGACAGACCCGTGCAAGGCACGGTTTTTGTAGAAAAGCAAAGTTAATTATGTTTTAATTACGAAATCAGTAAAATAAATTACGAAAAAATTCATTAAATTAAATTTACAGATTTTGAACCATAAAAGATAATTAAAACGACTTTTTAAAAAATTAGAAATAAATAAAACAAATTAAAGGTTAATTAATTACAAATTGAATTAAATAAATACGAACTAGGTTAGGTACAATTCTAAATCGTCAACGAGTGCAAATGGAAAGGTGTTAAGTACGCACTTCCATGCTAGCGAGAAAATTAGTGAAAGGGAAGATGAATTCAATTAAGTTACAGAATTGTTAATCGGTTTTTAAAGCTATGTCGATGTACCCTAATGTGTCTAATTAGGTTATCAAATTGATCTAATGTCATCTAAACGAGTTATATGTTAACAATCAGAGGTCATACTAACATGTGACGGGTCCTAAGATGGGTCGAATCACACGAGAGAAGAGGAGATGTCAAAAGCGAAGAACGAAGTTAAAATTTGTTTTATTAATGCCCTACCTTGAACACGAGGATATGTAAATGAGACGGGGGTGTACGACCGACTGATGTAGCGGTTTCTTTCCCATCTCAAGTCAACGCGGGTGTTCATGGTGGTACTTTAACTCATACTCGGACTAAACTAGTTTCGTAGTTAATTAGAACAATCGATAAACAAACAAACGATAAACAAACAAACGATAAACAAACAAAAACAAACTATAAAAAAACAAACATAAAAAAACGAAATAAAAGGGAGAAAGAAAAGGATTTGATGCACCCTCAACCTACATGTATCGTTGACACCGTCTTGGGTCGTAATCGATGGTAGATTTTATCTCGAGAGGCCGTCGTCGACGAAGAAACAAAGCAAACACGCGTTTTTTATCGAATCTGGACAGCAACTTTCAAACAGCGATTTCTCCCTCGTTTCACGGTGAAAATTCGATTTAAAAGATGTTTTGAAAACTAGAAAGAGAGGAGAACAGAGATCTTAAAGCAACCCCTGCTTGTTTTGAGTTATTGGGCACGAAAAACGAGCACAAACAGAACTGGACAGACAGGAACAAACGCAAAACAGTGTATAACACTCTGTTTTTCGAGGGATTTCGTGTACTCTCAAGGGCAATTTGGCTCGTAAATCTTTGTCTAATGTGTAGATGGATGTTATGTCGTTAATTAGGAACAAGAAACTCGAGTTTTGACGGAGGTTTGACGGAGGAACGAATTGTTTTTCGAAGAGGACACACAAACTGTTTCAGTTTGGATGTCGGTTTTGTGGAGAGTTTTTTGAGAGGCAATTAGAGTTGGTTTCTGAGGTTTAAAGCTTGTAAGTGAAGGTAGGATGTATAGATAACTTAGAGGAATGAATGTATGGTGAAGGGTGGGTATTTATAAGGAGTTAAAGTAGGGTAAAAGAGAGGGAGAGGCAGTCGGGCTTGCTAATCATAGCTGCTGTCCAGCAGCTTTTGGGGGGTTTTCTAGGGTTCGTTTGGGGGTTTTTCTTGGTGATTAAGGTAAGGTAATATGGGTAGGATATTAGGGTATGGGTTAGGGTTAATGGGCACGGGTTTTGGTGGTATTTGGAGCGGGTTTTGGGCTCGGGAATTGGCACGCAAAACAGGGGGGCTGTTTGTATGCGGGCTGTTGGGGATGATTTGGGATGGAATTTTGGGCCGTGGATAGGGGGTTCGAACTGGGGTGGATGGGTATTGGTCTAGGTTGGTTAGTGTACTCGAGATTCGTGCCAATTCGTAAAGAAAACGGGCTCAAAAACCGAGCTAAAATCGAGCTCAAAAAGCATGTTTAAAAACGAGTTTTCTTCGCTTTTAAAATCGATTTTTCAAATCAATTAACCAATTAAAATAAATAACTTTTCAAATCAAATATACTCATAAAATGATTTTTCAAATCAAATATTTATTTTATTTTCAATAAAATAAATTTAAGAAAATAAATTCAAAATAAAATAAATTAAATTGAAATCACTTTAAAAAGACTTTAATTTAAAAAATCATTTAAATTAATAAAATGAACTCACTTAAGAAACATTAATTTAAATATCATTTAAATTAATAAAATACTTCATCGACGACGCCCATTCTACATCGTAAAACGAGCTCCAAATAATGACAATGACAACTAAAGAATACATGTGTCCTATCATCATCGGGTGTTTGCCGGGTTCTCTATAAATTCCAATATCGACGGATACGGGTATCTACACCTAGTTACTCGATCGAGTACCCAACAGGTCAGAAACTATTTTAAAACGCAACTCACCCTTACTCGACAGAGTAAGGCCTACTCGATAGAGTACCCAAAGACTCATAAATACGGAGTATTACAGTCTTCCCTCCTTAAGAAAAACTTCGTCCCCGAAGTTCAACCCATACATAAAAACAAACATACTAACTCGGTCAAGACGCAACAAAGCTACTAAGAACTCAAAACAAAACCCCAACTTACAGAACATGAAACCATGAACTCTTAACACCAACTCTACCAACTATTCCTACCTCCACACCTCGCTCACGATGTCGTATCAACTACATCATAAACTCTCCCGACACTAACTCCATACATAACCAACTACATAAACATCAAACGGAATGTTACATTCTACCACCCTTAAAAGGAACTTCGTCCTCGAAGTTTACTCACACTCATAACCTCATCATCCAACTGTCAACACTATCGAAGTATTATCGCATTCCTAACATCGAACTACTACAAGCACGTCCATGACCTTTTAACACTATCAACCACAACATATACAAATCCATATCTTATGCTACACCAACACTCTACTTCCCAATATACTATCATATGTACAACCATCAAAATCTCTTTTATCGCATCCTACTCCTCTTAAGATAAATGTTACGTCCTCGTAACTCACTAATACTAAATCTTAGATATATCTTTTCGTTATCCTCATCACCACCGCATGTCAAAGATAACCACCTAGAACCTTAACACTCGCCATGCACATATCCAAGGCTCTCTTACTTAAACAACTCTCATACTTCACTTCAATCGTCACACCACCTAACCTATACCACAAAATCCTTAACTTAATCCAAAACTTCACTTGTTCCCTATTACCGCAACATGACACACCTCTCTATATAAACTACATAAAACTCTTATCGTCAAAAGCATAACTCACGATCCACACTTGTTACGTACACTCACACTAGATCCTCAAGTTCTTTTCTTTATTACCGCAAAACTCATACAAAACTTAACATGACACTAATTCCCAACACCCTACACTCACTGTCCCAAAATCTGATTATGAACCACCTGCAGCGTCCAGATCAATACAACACATGTTCCATCGATCACTTACTATGACTATGTCTAAAGCCTCATCTTAAAACAAGATCAAAAGTACTGTAACAACTTCTGACGACTGTGTCCCATCAACAGGATGTCACTATACCATGACAATAACGAAAACATATACAACTCTCTTCATATCATACTCTACTCTCATACCAAAACTGAACTGGTAAGAAACATCAATAAACAAGACAACTCGTTTATCTCGCACCAACCGAAACTCGCAGGGAGCAACATCAAACAAAACAACAATCTATGTATAACTGGTATGTACTTTTGAAACTCGAATCATAAACATCCTGCCTACTCCACCACATCCGGTGACGGCATCACAACACCGCCACCAACAGCCACACTGCAGTGCGAAAATACCCGCATCACAACACTAAATATCGTGCCCGGATCACCACCCGAGGCACCACAACCACATCGATAGTCATCACAACTTACACAATCCCATAAGTACTGGCTCAACATAACTTCTCGAACAAGAAAAACTTACTCAAATCCACTTTACTAAATCACAAGCAACATATTATATGAATTAAACAGATAATAATCTCGTGAATATCATCCTCTTACCATATCACAGTTTGACATGTATCATGAATACATACAAGTATAGCCAGTCATGCCAGATCACTCAAATTATTACCTTTTTGAATATCATTCAATTAGATTAACGTACTCAACATGCATTACAGAACATTCAAATAACAACTTTATGATAATCACACCATACCACGTCTTGTGAAGTCAAAACCTCACGCAAACATTTATATATCACAGACCCGTAATCACATCCAACCAGTCAATCCTGATCACGTAAGTTACCACTCAACAAAGGTTACCTGTTGTCCGAGCTTAACTCGCATGCCCCTCATCACATTCTTCCATTCGCATCACCAAAGACCTTCCTCGCCATACATAACCATACAGCTAACACTCATTATGAGAAACCACCTCCTAAGACTATGTCTTATACTTCCTGACAACCATACTTTTATCAATTCAGTCTTTACAAAATCAGCCTCTTTAGAATTGCCACTTTTCTAATATACCCTCACCCTTAACCACTAGTCAAAGACCATAACATTACCACTGTCCGGACATCAAACCTCTTCACTCATCTCTAAACATCATGATTTCTTTTCTATCTTTGGTTAATATCCCAAACAACGAACATCGAATCCATGAACAAAATTACCTCAACATTCTTTCCAATATTTTCCTTAATTGAATCATCATCCATTTCTCCACCAAAATCTCATATCATGCAGATATTCTACTAACTTCTTACTTTCCTTAATTTCTCGAAACTCATTATTAATCATGTTGTCCTGAAGCTCCCATATAACCATTAACTAACATCCTCATGATAATATCACACATTTCGATGATTCCTTACCTTTATATCACATAACTCCGGTGAAAATTTTCCTTAGCTTACTTTTTACTCTCCTCATGCTTTTCTTTTTACACTCGACTAAAGCAATTGACCATTCAACTCCTTATTACTTCTTCCTAACTTTTTAGTGCTCCGATCACCTTCTCATTGCTCCAAAATTCCAATCCCATTATTTCTTATCGATATTATCTCACTCTTCCTTACCATGTGTCCCCTCTCATCACTCCACTCACTCACACTTGTCGTTAATTTGTCCATAAAAATCAACATTTAAAGTTCAAACAATTACATCTCTAGAAATCATTTTTTTTTACCGTTAATTGCCCAAGGAAATCCCACAGTAGTTTTATCTCTTAATAAACCAAATCTCCCAAACTCACTCACTGTGTACAAATCTACCTCGCGACATGTCTCCATAAAGTTCACTGTTTACCACTCTTCTCAACTCCTCTAAAACGACCTTTCATTACATATATTCTTACTCAACACTATTTCTAACCATCTCCTTCCATAATTCGTTATACATCTCAGGTTGCTACTATCCACATCCTTTCTTTCAATTTTTTTTTTCATTCTCACGATCCTTAAACTTACATCACTCTTTGCCCACATTCACTTACTCTTACATTACTCAACACACAATCATATCACTCATCCCGTCTCACGAAACATGCTCTATGCCTCAATTAAGCCATACCAATCTCCCTTTTCTTTTTCCACTATCTATCACAACACATAGAACTCATGTCCTCCCACCGAACTCCTACTCACCACAGGTGCCACTCACTACACCATAAGATTGGGTAACTTACGCATCAGGATCAACATACATGTAAAACAATGCATAAAGAAGTAAAATAACATCTTTGAATTAAACATAATATGCAACGAAGTCAAAAGATAAGCATATGACCCAAAACAGGGGTCACTAGATCGAGTACAGGCCACTCGATCGAGTAAGGGACTTACTCGATCGAGTAGGTCAAGATCAGAAGCACGTAAAACAAATCACCAGGGCTACTCGATCGAGTAACTAACGTACTCGATCGAGTGCCCCCTTACGCGATCGAGTACCAAGGATACTCGATCGAGTACCCCAATTCTCAGCACTGTCCAGTTTTCGTAAAACAGTCCTAGCTCACTCATTTCTTGGTCGTTTTGGGCGTGTGACCTATCGTTAGAATCGTAAAAGGACAAGCTATCACCTCCAATTGGAATCACATCAAAATTATTTATGCATCTCAAGTTATAACAGTTTAAAGACAACCGCTTTATAAACGAAAAACACAACTATTGATTTTTACTTCCCAAACGACTTAAACAACAACAAGGTAGACAAAACGACTCAGTACTCATAAAACCAGTATTGCTAATCTCATGTTACCATCTTCAAAAATCAAGCAACAACATCCATCATGCACATATATTATTTAACTCATTAGTCATGTACTAACCGCATACTTTAAATTTTATAATTTTTCGTAACACAAAACATTCTCATACATTACAAATCCTATTTCCATATTACTAATACAACAACATTACAAATACACTTCGTCACCTAAACATATTCATAATCACAAAATTCATATTCTCATGCAATTGCTACTCCATCTTTTCCAATCAATTCATCCATTTCCAACACATTACTCATCATTCTCATACACTTTTCTAACAATTCTAACCAACATTGTAAACCAACTATCATGCAACATGCTTTCAATCAACAACATACGAAATAACATCATCACCATCTTTTCTACACATTCCCCACTCTCAACATACATACATCCACTGATTCATGCCACACATCACTACATAGGTACACAATACACAAGGTAAACACATAGCGATCCCGACTCATATCCCATAGTGACCGGTTCAAAATTGTAGGGCGAGTTCGCGACTTTAGGACGTCTCCCAAGTCTTTGCATTAGCTCCTACAACCTTTACCCCGGGTTCATTTTAATTGACTCCCTATATTCATTGGATTCATTGGTTACAGGTTTCAGGAACCTGGCTCTGATACCATTTGTAACACCCCCACACTCCAAGTGCCTTACCAGGACCACTCAGGTATAAGGATGCCACCATCTCGGTTACCCGAGGCATGATATTCATAAGACAATAACGAAACAACTTTAAGAGTAAATAAAGTTTAAAGGGATTACATAGCAATACCAAACTGATAAAAAGAAATACAAGATCCTCAGACGGTCTCATCGCTAAAACTATCAAAGCTATAAAACATCGTCGACACAAATGAAGACTTCTAACTGCCACGTGATAACTCATCCCAGCTATCCCATACGCATCATATCATACCTGCTCAATAATCGCTCACCACCCCCGAATGGATCACCACGCTTTTAAAACATTTAAACGGGTCGATACTAATCACACAACTCAATATATATATCAACAATAAGATAAACAGACGGCTTAACCGTCACACACACAACCACACCAACCATCTCAATCACGATCGTCCACTGGACCACCACGCCATGGGGGGGACCGCACCGTACCCACCAAATCCCCGCTCCACATAGTGAGCGATAACCCTGTCCATTAATGTGCACATCCCCTTCCGTGGCGGGTTCCACGAAGGGCGAAACTAGGGCGTGAAGCCACTCCCGCAAGTGACCCCACTCAGCCGAGGACACGCCTCGAGAACCACAGACATCAATCACAATCACAATCACAATCACAACCGTTACAATACAATTACTATATTATTCAATCAACCACAACACATCAACAATCATCCCATTATGGGACTAATACTGAGTAGGAAATCCTACCTGGAACAGCAACACAATCAGACGGTCTCAACAACTATATAAAAAAGCCTCTTCTACAAATCCTTCTCCTATCATACATACACATAATCACTACCAATCATTATCTACAACAAAACCCCCAATCCCAAAATTAGGGTTTAACAAAACTTGACGAAATACTATAAAATTGGTATGTAGATCTTACCCTCGACGCAAGGATCACAAAGGTATAAAGAACGATGGAATCCGACCTCTCAAGCTCCGGGATTTGTCAACAACACGGATGAATGCGAAGAACGTAACTTGAATCTCCCTTTTAATGTTATTAGGTTTGTAAAAGTGTATTATGAAAGTGACGGAAAGATTTATATATTAATCCGTGTTATTAACAAAACCCGTCGAATTATCACCCGCTAACCGAGCTACTCGATCGAGTAGCTAAGGTACTCGATCGAGTGCCCCCTTACTCGATCGAGTATCCTAGTTACTCGATCGAGTACCCAACAGGTCAGAAACTATTTTAAAACGCAACTCACCCTTACTCGACAGAGTAAGGCCTACTCGATAGAGTACCCAAAGACTCATAAATACGGAGTATTACAACATCACCTAATCCCTCACAACGGGATAGGCCTTCTCCACCGGCTTCATCCTTTTGGGCGCGAGGCCCGAAAAGTAGGAGTACACCCACGCCTGTAAAATAAGATAGTCAACAACGATCTTTCGTGATTTGACAAGAAAAAAAAATGATCTTTCGTGAAATAAAATGAAGGTTCATACCTCCAACAGCAGTCCAGGGCCGACAGCAGCAGAAGAAGTCCCTTTCTCCATCAACTCCGGACGAACCATGGCCCTCATGAAGCGGATGAGGACCGCAAAATCAGCAGTGCCCCAGTTCCAACGGCCTAGGGAGCTCAGGTCAGAAATAAAGGGAAGGAGCTTCGTCGAAAGCCTCTCTCCCTTATCTCCGAGGTAGATCGAAGACAGAAACCACCAGAGCCACAAACGGACTCTCTGCTCTGCGGTACAGGGAGGAGGAGCCGTCTCCCTCCCCTCGATCACCACTGACGTTGAGGTCTTCCCCGCAAAGTAGTCCCGAACGTAAGAACTAGGCACCAAACCAGGTACCGCAGTAGCCTTCAGCGCCAAGTTACAGCCGATCAACCTCCTAGCCTCAGCCGAGTCAACCCTCATAGCTGTCTCCGACCACTCCACCACCTCAGTCCCACACGAATGACCAGAAATCATGCCGTAGTCCTCTAACGTGACCCCCACCTCGCCAAAAGGCAAGTGAAACGTGGAGGTCATGTCCTAAAACCGGTCCAAGAAAGCTCGGACGAGACTGAGGTTAGCCCGAAGCTTCCTCCTTGCGATATCCCTCTAAGCCTGCACCAGGGCGCCGAATACTCCCCGCTCGATCATGGCTCGCTCCTCCGCTGACAGCCTCTCGTAGCATCCTATCGCCGTCGTGTAGCCCGAGAAGGATCTGATATTCCCGGCCTCCTATATTGATTTGAAACAAAAGCTATCTTTAGCTCAGATGAAGAAGAAAAGGAATGATAAATAGAAATGAAAGAAGATGAATGAAGAGTGATGAATTCGATTTACCAAACTCTTCACCGTCATGTAGGACAGGTGTCCCTCCGCAGCCCAAAACAGGTGCCTACTGTCCCAGGTCTCAGCCCACGCAGGTGCTCCCCTCAGCTGGCGACCACCCCGTCCAACGTTGGCCTGTCTCAGGGCCTTCTCCTCCTCGAGGACCTCGTCCTCTGCAGCCGTCACCGCAGCAGTGAAAGCCTCCTCCAACGCCTCCTTAAGCATCTGAGAAGGGTTAAGAGCGGTGTCCACGTCCATGGGATCCCTCCCGGATGTAGAAGCCTCGTCGCCCGCAAAATTAAAGTGAATGTAGGCCGCGTCAAGTGACGACAAGCCTTAATTAGGGGATTTTCGAGTTTTCGGAGCTCCGAAATCGCTTTTTTCTCGCCATCCTTTGCAATTTTTCCACAAACCCATCCGCTCATGTGATAATTTGGGTTAGGTTAAGCCTAAGTTGAAGCCTAGTCATGGGTTCGAGTCGGAATTATGCCCTAGGAAGAGTCCTGAAAAAGCCGTCACCAATAAAAATTACGAGATGGTAGGAAGTTTACCCATCATGCAAGGATTCCAAATACCAAGTTTCGTCACAAATGGGCAATCCTAAGGCTATTTTCGAAGCGATTTACGGTTTAGCTGTGAAACCGTCACAATTTCACTCAAATGCTCAAAACTCAATGAAAATTCGAAACAAATACATGGTTATTATGCTTACACTACCAATTAGCCATTTACATGGTCAATTTTGCAAGGCAAAATCATTTGGGGGAAAAGCCCCAAATTTTCGACTAATTAGGGTCGAAAACCCTAATTTTGTCGGTCCCATTTGATCAAATACGGAAGATAAATGCAAGATTAATACACATACCTCGATTAGTCATGGCTAATGCAAGCTTTTGGATCAAATTTGGACGGAAATGGTTGGAATTTGAGAGAGAAATTTAGGAATTATATTTCAAAATAATGAAACAAGTCCCTCCGTTTCATCGGGTTTTTACGCAGGATTGACACACCCAGGAAAAGACGCAGCAGGTGTTGTGCTTCTTCCAAGGGACGCAGCTCTTGCTGCGCCTCTTCCTCAGTTTCCCTCCATAGGAATTTTCGAAGATTCGTTATAGGTTCATTATTTTGTGGGCCCATCTTTGGTGCGCCTCTTCCTCGATGCCATATCACATGTTTGGTCCGTTTGATGTATATTCTTCGCCCAGATCCGTATTCTCAAGCCAACAACAAACTGTTGCCATGTTTTGCCAAGACCTAGCTTGTTACAACGAGCGGTTCTTCTTTGACAGGTGTTTCGACACGCCTTTATTATGTTCCCCCAGCGAGAGTACACGAATAGACATTCCCTCTCGAGACATGGAGATCAGTTCCCGATTATGTTGCCCCAGCGAGAGTTCACGGATAGACATTCCCTCTCGAGGCATGGAGATCAACATTAACCCCAAGCTCCTCCGAAGTTTGTTTGAAGCCGACCACAAGCAAATTTCTCCCAGCAGTTCCTGACTATGTCCTGCTGTCTTCTCCCAATATCGCGTTTTGTTTCCCCTGGAGTTTCAAGGAATTTAAGTTATGGTCTCTTATTATGGCTGGTGAGCTTCCTTACATAGTCTAATGGACTTTAAACGACCCTCCCCAATAGTCGACAGACTCTAAAATGTTCCCGATGACAGGTCCTTGGTTAAGACCTCTTGAGCCGCCTCGCGTCGCCATAGTCGTCAGGTTGTAATCTTCGAATGACCTGATGGCTATACTTTGACTTTCATCTTGTCCAAGCCTCAGTCAAAGTGGGGGCTCTGTAGATACCTCATTTCTACACCTCCCGCAAACCACCCGGTGATGATTGGGCCGCATGTTTGGTACGCGGAACAATTTGTGACAGTTTGTAAGTTTATCATCAAGTGATCGCTCAAACACTTGTGTATACCTCTTAATTGTCATCTACGTGCCGATACGGTCATTTTGACAGTAATTAGAGTACATTTGGAGTCCGGGTCAAAAACCGTCTTCATTTTCTAAAACCGAGTCAGGATGTTCTGGAATGTTCCGGAGATTTCAATTCCATATTTTGCAATCTTTTAATCTTTGGTAAAGAATTTCCCGTAATATTCACACAAAATATTAAGGAAAACAAGATTAATCCGTTATTCCATAACCAAAACACGAAAATCTTTCTTCCGCAGGAGGAAACCACTTGGGAAAGGACGCAGCAAGTGCTGTGCCTCTTCCAAGAGATGCAGTGCCTGCTGCGCCTCTTCCCAAGTCTTTTTTTGCGTATTTTTCGTATCTTTTCATATCTTTTCGAGATTCACTTCCAAAGTTTCTCCGAAAACCCTAATTTCCTCCGTGTGATTAGTATAAATAGAGACCTTCTGTCTCACATATTTCTCACGCGAGTGTCCGCCCTTCTCTTCTCCCTTTGCATTCTAGACCACGTTCTTACTTTTTGGCGTCTACGTGCTTGATTTTTCGACCACGTAAGCTCGGATATTTCTGAGTACCAGCCTCGTTTTGCATGACCGACCAATTTGACCAACTCCACATTAATCAACTTTGTCTAATTTCCTCTTACGAGGGCACTTTCGTCTACATTCGAGTCGAGCATCACTAAACGTATACTTAGTTCATCTCGTTTCGTCAAACATGTAAGTTTGAGGGTGTAAATCCCTATTTTTTTATTGTTCTTTATTTTTGTATCATATTGTAAGATTTATGTCGAAAGTATTCTTAAAACTGATTTCTAAAACCCTGTTTAAAACCCTTTTTACGGATTATCAGAAGACAACCGTCGAGAAAGGACGCAGTACCTGCTGCGCCTCTTCGTAAGGCTGTCGCAGTTCCTGCTTCCTTTCTTCTTCCTTCGTCTTTTGTTAATCCGTTTGTTTTGCTTTTGTTTCCAATTGTTCATCGTTCTTTTTAACATGATAATTTGTGCATGATAATTTTAACATGTAATTCATTATTCGTTTATCATCTTTTAAATCCCGACTTAAATCCCTTATAATTCATATTTGCGGGTTTTCGTCATTAAAATCAATTCGGGTTTTAGAGGTTCGATTCATCAATATTGAATCTCAGGAATTCCTCTTTGATATATTTGCATCTGTTTATTTATCATATCCATCATTTATTCGTCTTAATAACTTGTTTAACCTAATTAATTTGTCTTAGTTCGTTTTAATCCATAATTACCTCATTAATCTTGTAATTAATTAGTCCTAATTAGTTTTGATCTATGCTTTACCGTTTTTATGTCCTCATTCATATGTAAACAATCTGTTAATCACTTTCATCCGAGTCAATTAATCGTAATCAAGCATTAAATTTACCAATGAACATTAACGAGTTGCGGTTCCGGCTTCACATCCAGAACTCAACCCAGGAACAGACGCAACGACTGCTGCGTCTCTTCCAAGGGACGCAGCTCTGCTGCGCCTTTTCCCGGTTGATTTCTGTCTATGAACTCCCGTTTCTGCTTTGACTTAGTTTATTAATTACGTATTTAATTAACTATTAGTCGTATTATCACCTAATATCTCTTTGTTGATTTGTTTATTCTTTCTTTTCCCAAATTATCTGTTTTAAAAGTATTTTCGACATAAATTAATTAAAACCGATGTAATTATTGTAATTTTTATTATTGTATTTCTTTTATTGTATTGTTTGTATGTTTTTCACATGTAATCAACCTAATTCCTACTTCGACCTACTTGCATGTTAAATTACGTGTTAACCGACTTAGTCTAGTTCTCACATGTTAGGACTAATCTATTGGATGTTGCATTGCATGCATATAAATCAACAATATATCAAGTATAGACAATTTCCCTAATCATTAGTAGAGGCCGCTATCGAGGCGGGCGGGATTAGGCGTTCGATCAAAAGAGCTTCCTAATACGTACCCTCACCCCTTACTCCAGATCTCTGTGAACATCCGTGTTCATTGGCATCCACGAGAGTCATTCTAGACATAGAATGCTAAGGGTAACAAGTTCTTGGTGTTCATGTCACTACTTTGTGTCTTGACATGGCACGAGGTATTCGAACGGTTTCCAATTTTCCACAATAAATTTGTGGCGACTCCACAAATGCAAACGCTTGTTCGCAAGCGCCCCCGTGGGCCCGCATCCACAGAATCCTCCTCCTATAATATGCATACATACAATTACCAACCACACATCACAAAACACCCAAAACCCCCAACATTACCCAATTAGGGTTTTAACGAAACTCAACCAAACGCTATAAAAATTATACAAGGAACTTACCCTTGACACGACGATCACAACGGCGTAAAGAACGAGATGTTCCGACAACACTAGCCTTTGGATTTATCAATAACACGCGAGAGATGCGAACAACGTAACTTCTAATCTCTTTGAAAGGTTTAAGAATGTTGAAAAGGTGTTTAAAAATAATGACGGAAGCTTTTATATTAATCTCGCGTTATTAACAAAACCCGTCCAAACAAACCCGTAAAACACACTTACTCGATCGAGTCCCCAACTTACTCGATCGAGTACCCTACAGGCAGACTACTGTTTTGCGTAACAAGTTAATTACTCGACAGAGTAAGTCCCACTCGATAGAATACTCATTGACATAGAAAACCATAGTATTACAGTCTTCCCTCCTTAAAAAGAACTTTGTCCCCGATGTTCCAACCCATAGACAAAAACAAAACACACTATCACCACTCCGACACAACAACATAACAAAAACTCAACACAAAACTCAAAACACACCTCCCAAAACAACACTTAACACTCAACCCGACTCAAGACAACTACTAACTGTACTAAACCAACATAAAGCATACAAAAACTCTATGCGGCCATCTTCTACCCCCCTAAAAGAAACATGGTTACGTCCCCGTAACCACACATACCTGATCAAAAAGAGACGGGTACCGCTCCCTCATGGCCTCCTCTGCCTCCCAAGTAGCCTCCTTAACTCATGATTAGACCAAAGAACCTTAAGCAAAACCGTTTCCCCATGTCTCGTTTTCCAAACCTTGCGATCAAGAATCTGTTTCGGCCCCTCAAGATAAGACAAGGACTCATCCAACTCGATGTTCTCTACATCTAACACATGTGAAGGATCACTCACATACTTCCGCAGCCGAGACACGTGAAACACATTATGCACTCTATCTAAAGCAGCTGGCAAAGCTAACCGGTAAGCAACCTCACCCACACGATCCAAAATCTCATATGGTCCGATAAACTTCTGACCCAGTTTCCCTTTCTTACCAAATCTCATGACCCCACGCATAGGAGACACTTTCAAAAGAACCTTGTCCCCAACCTGAAACTCTATGTCACGACTATGTAAATTTGCATAACTCTTTTGTCGATCCTGAGCCGCTTTCATCTTTTGTCTAATCAGCTTAACCTGTTCAACCATCTTCTGTACCATCTGTGGTCCTAAAACAACTGCCTCAGCTCTATCATCCCAGCAAATCGGACGCCTACATCTCCTCCCATACAAAGCGTCAAACGGTGCCATACCAATACTGGTGTGATAGCTCTTGTTATAAGAAAACTCAATCAGGTCCAAGCTCTCCTCCCAGCTTCCACCAAAATCCATAACACAAGTTCGCAACATATCCTCTAAAGTCTTGATGCTCCTCTCCGTCTGCCCATCTGTCGCAGGATGAAATGCAATACTCATCTTCAAAGTAGTTCCCATCAACTCCTACAACTCTTTCCAAAACCGTGATATGAATCTCGCATCTCTATCTGACACTATATCCTTAGGCACCCCATGCAAACGAACCACATGCTTTCTATAAGCCAAAGCTAATTGTATCTTAGTCCATGTATCTTTCATCGGCACAAAGTGAGCTGACTTGGTCAAGCGATCCACTATGACCCATATCATGTTATTACCCTGTTGACTCCTCGGCAAACCCACTATAAAATCTATAGAAATGGACTCCCACTTCCACTCAGGTACCTCAAGAGACTGAATCTTACCTTGTGGTCGTCGCTGCTCCCCTTTAACTATCTCACATGTCAAACAACGAGCCACAAACTCAGCTGTTTCCTTCTTCATCCCAGGCCACCAGAAAGTCTTCTTCAAATCTTTATATAACTTGTCACCACCTGGATGTACCGAATATGGTGTGCAATGAGCCTCTGTCATGATCATCTTCCTCAATTCCTCATCATTGGGTACACACCACCTACCATCGAATCTCACACTGCCATCTGTATGAACAGAGAATCTAGACATCGTCCCTTTCTCTACTCCAGCTCTCCACTCCTCAATCTTGGGATCTAAGGCCTGTTTCCTGCGAATATCATCATAAAGATCTGGCTCTACTGTCAAGTCCCCTCTAGCATCCCCTTTTTGTATCATATGTATACCCATCATCCCTACCTCATCTCTCAACCGCATCAAAGACATAACTGTGCATAGAGAATGTACACTCTTCCTGTTCAAGGCATCTGCAACCACGTTGGCTTTCCCTTCATGGTATATAATATCCATGTCATAATCCCCAATCAGCTCCATCCACCTCCCCTGTCTCATGTTCAAATCCTTTTGAATGAAGATGTACTTGAGACTCTTGTGATCAGAAAACACCTTGGAGGTCGCCCCATAAAGATAGTGCCTCCAAATCTTGAGAGAAAACACAACTACACCCAACTCCAAATCATGTGTTGGATAATTCTCCTCATAAGGATTCAATTGCCTAGAAGCATAAGCAATCACTTTCCCGTTCTGCGTCAACACACACCCCAACCCATTATTTGAAGCATCTGTGTACACTTCAAAGTTCTCACTCCCTTCAGGTAATGCTAAGATTGGAGCTGTGGTCAAACGCTCCTTTAATGTTTGGAACGCCGTCTCACAACTTTCATCCCAACGAAACCTGTTCTCTTTCCTCATCAAAGCTGTCATAGGTCTGGCTATCTTGGAAAAATCTTTCACGAACCGTCGATAGTACCTTGCCAAACCCAAGAAACTCCTGATCTCTGCCACATTCTTCGATGCTTCCCACCGAGTAACTGCCTCTATCTTTGAGGATCCACAACAACACCCTTCTTTAAAATCACATGTCCCAGAAAAGCAACTTCCTCTAACCAGAACTCACACTTAGACCACTTTACATATAGCTGATTGTCTCGCAAAGTCTGCAACACTATCCTCAAATGCTCCTTACGCTCTTCCTTAGTCTTAGAGTAGACTAAGATATCATCGATAAAGACCACCACAAACCTATTCAAGAACTGACTGAAGACCTGGTTCATCAAATCCATAAACACTACAGGTGCATTAGACAACCCAAATGGCATCACAACATACTCATAGTGACCATACCTCGATGTAAAAGTTGTATTCGGTATGTCCTCCTCCCGAATCTTCACCTGATGGTAACCCGACCTCAAATCGTTCTTAGAAAAGACCGCTGCACCGTTCAACTGATCAAACAAGTCATCTATCCTCGGCAAAGGATACATGTTCTTCACTATAACCCTGTTCAGCTCTCTATAATCGATGCATAACCTCAAACTCCCATCTTTCTTTTTCACAAACAAAACTGGTGCTCCCCACGGTGACACGCTAGGTCTAATGTACCCCTTCTCAATCAGATCATCCAGCTGTTTCTTCAGCTCCTCCAATTCCTTGGGATCCATATGGTATGGGGCCTTAGAGATTGGTCCCGTCCCTGGTTTCAGCTCAACACTGAAATCTATCTCGCTCTTTTGGGAACTCTCCCGCCACTGGTATCTGCTCAACTGTCGGACTCTCCATACTATGGTCTCTCACATGGCATAAGATCAACGGACACCTCTTCCTCAGATAAGACTTCAAGGTCACTGCTGCAATCAACTTAACTTTGGGTTTGACAACAAACCCACGATAAGACACACTAATCCCCTTAGGACCTCTCAAAGAAACCCTCTTTTGATGACAATCTATCTTAGCCTTATACTTACCCAATCAGTCCATACCAACTATCATCTCAAAACCATCTAAGGGAAATTCTAACAAGTCCACTGGTAAGTCAACCTGCCCAACTATCATAGACACACCTCTATACAACCGCCCACAAGATACAGACTCACCCGACGGTAAAAAACTTCCTCTTTTACAGACCCATACTCACTCAAACCCAAAAGCTTAGCATGACTCGATGATACAAACGACTGTGATGGCCCCGAATCAAACAAAACAAAGGTAAAGACTCCATTAACAAGAAAAGTACCCGTGATAACGTGAGTATCATCCTCAGCTGCTTTCTTCCCCATCATGAACAACTTACCACTGGTCTTCTGTCCACCTCCCTAGATAGTACTAGCTGAAGTAGACGGCTTAGCAGCCGACCCATGGTTGTTGTTGTTCATCGCCGGTCTCTGATATGAATTACCGCTATTGCGGTTAGCCCCACCATTGTTGTTACTCTGACCACTCGATTATTCCACAACCCAGCCGGCCTGTTACTAGCATAACTCTGGGATGGACCCTGAGAGAAACTCCCCTGTGATGGTCTCTGGAAACTCCCGCTCACAGCGCTGGTACACTCATGTCTCTTGTGGCCCACACCGCCACAGTTAAAGCAAGACAAACCCCAACTGCTGCTGCCACCACCGCGGCCATGCCCGTAAGAAGCTCCACCACTAAACCCTGATCCTGAAGAATAAGCTCTCACCTGGTTACGGCCGCCCCTCTTGTAACTAGACTGACCACCCCTCTCAATCTCAGCCTTCCTCTTCTCAGAAGCCCTCTCTCTGTTCTCCTTAGTCATCTCAACTAACCTCTCAGCTCTCCCAGCACGCTCATATACTTCCTTAACATCAGTAAGGACCCCTACCGGCAACTTCTCCATGATCTTGGGTGTCAACCCCTTCTCAAATCTCAATGCCAAGTTCTCTTGGCTCAGCCCCATATCCTCTGCATACCTAGATTTCTCGTTGAACTTATGATAGTACTTAGCAACCGTCATATCAGAAGTCATATTGAAGTCATCAAACTCCTCTCTCATCTTACTACGCACATGCTCCGGCACAAACTCTTGCCTCATAGACCTCTTAAACTCATCCCATGGTATAGCAGGTAACCCCTGTTTCACATACAATTCCAGCGCACTCACCTTAACCTTATCCCACCACTCACCAGCTGCTTCCCCCAAGTATAACGTAGCTTGTTCCACTCGAAGTTCCTTTGGGAAATGAACCAAATTGAGTATGTTCTCCATCTCTCTATGCCAATTATCCAGCAGGATTGGCGCACCCTTGCCCATCTTGGCATAATCTGCCCCCGCTTCTTTATCATTCCCGAATTTCTTTAAAGCCTCTATAAGAGCATCTTGGTTCTCCAACATCTTAACGACCTCATCTACACTCATGTTCTCAGCCCTGGCATACAACGCGGTTCTTTTCGGCGGCATATTTAAACTATATAAGAAAAGTTAAACATGAACACACATCCCACATCTCAAAACACGAAAACCACCTAGGTAAAACCCACTCGATCGAGTTGAGGTCACTCGATCGAGTTACCCACTTACTCGATCGAGTGCCTCAACTCCAGAACCTGACCAGAAAGAAACCAAAAACGAACTCGATCGAGCTACCTCCTTACTCGATCGAGTTGACCCTACTCGATCGAGTGCCCAAACCTGCTCGATCGAGTGCCCGAAAACAGACTACTGCCCAGAAACGAAAAATAACCCACTCGATCGAGTTATACCTACTCGATCAAGTCTCTCACCTACTCGATCGATTGCCCCCCACTCGATCGAGTCATGCTAACTCGTATACTACCCGCATGTTCAACTCAACGCTTCTAACCATCTATACTTTTATGTAAAACGACAAACATATATACGATATCTATATATATACAAACAATGATAACTTCTCTTCTATGGTTCTAATAAGCCACGTTATAAATCAACTATCATGCAATTCATGTATTTAATCAACGACATATATAATCATACCATCATCATATTTCACCACACATCTCCTATCCTCCACATGCATGCATCCACCTATTCACATAACACATTACTAGATATATTCACAGCACACAGATAAACACACAGCGATCCCGACACACATCCCATGGTGACCGGTTCGAAGTTGTAGGGCGAGTTCGCGACTTTAGGACGTCTCCCAAGCCTTTGCATTAGCTCCTAAAAACTCCTACCCGGGTTCATTTTAGTTTGACTCCCTATGTTCATTAGGTTCATTAGTTACAGGTTTCAGGATCGTTGCTCTGATACCACTTTGTAACACCCCCATACTCCAAGTGCCTTACCAGCGCCACTTAAGGCATGAGAATGCTACCATCTCGGTTACCCGAGTCAATGATGATCAAATGGACAATAACGAAACATACTTTAATAAAAATGAAGTTAAAGCGATAGAGCCAACTCCGAAACTGATAACTGAAAATAGAAAGGTTCTCAAAACTGTCAAACGACTAAACAAAATAAGAGAATGTTCGACACAGCGGAAGATTTCTAAAACAGCATCGTTATGACTCAACCCAGCTGTCCCATGTGTATCAACTCATACCTGCTCAATAACTGCTCACCACCCCCGAATGGATCACCACAGTTTTTAAAACATTTAAACGGGGTCAGTACCGATTACATAAAACAAACAGCTGCAATAAGACAATACAACAAACAACTCAATCACCACAACTCCATCTGATCTCCACACACCTGACTACACACTGAAGTAAGTAGTCCTGCCAGAGTACCCATCGCAACAAGTACTCCACACCGCCAGTGGGGGACCGCAACCATTCCCACCTAAGCCCCGCTCATCTCATCCGAGCGATAACCCACGTTCATTAATGTGCACATCCCTTTTGTGGCGGGTTCCATAGAAGGCGAATCAAGGGCGTGAAGCCACTCCCGCAAGTGACTCCACTCAGCCACGGACGCACCCCAAAGATCAAAGACAGTTATACAATAATCACCTTACACAATCAACAATTACCAAAAACCAATTCCAATACGATAATCAAACAATAACAACAATAACAATCACCAACAACACTATGTAATCAATAATGAGTAGGGAAACCCTCCCTGGAATAGCAATCACCACAGACGATCTAGAAGCTAATCAGAATCTCTCCTATACGAATCTTCCTCCTATAATATGCATACATACAATTACCAACCACACATCACAAAACACCCAAAACCCCCAACATTACCCAATTAGGGTTTTAACGAAACTCAATCAAACGCTATAAAAATTATACAAGGAACTTACCCTTGACACGACGATCACAACGGCGTAAAGAACGAGATGATCCGACAACGCTAGTCTTGGGATTTGTCAATAACGCGAGAGATGCGAACAACGTAACTTCTAATCTCTTTGAAAGGTTTAAGAATGTTGAAAAGGTGTTTAAGAAATAATGACGGAAGCTTTTATATTAATCTCGCGTTATTAACAAAACCCGTCTAAACAAACCCGTAAAACACACTTACTCGATCGAGTAAGTGACTTACTCGATCGAGTCCCCAACTTACTCGATCGAGTACCCTACAGGCAGACTACTATTTTGCGTAACAAGTAACTTACTCGACAGAGTAAGTCCCACTCGATAGAATACCCATAGACATAGAAAACCGTAGTATTACAAATATCCTTTGTGACAGCATGTTGATGATGATACGATTAGGAAGGGTGTGTTGGATGTTTTAATGTGAACATATATTAATTGCCGTCATATGTGAGTTGTATGCCGTATCAATGCCTCTACTTTTCCCGTACATGCGTTTAAAAACATGCAAACAAGGTTGTATGTAGACTTGTAGGAGTTAGGGATGGGTAAATAGCCCTTAAAGTGCACACTTGGTCAAGTGGAAAAAGGGACTCGACCGACTAGAAGGCACTCGACCGAGTGCCTCTACCACTCGACCGAGTGGGCATATTTACAGACCCTTAGGACCTCATGTAAGTTTTGGCACTCGACCGAGTGGTGGATCCACTCGACCGAGTATGTGTCACTCGGCCGAGTAGGAGGACCACTCGACCGAGTAGACTTGGGGGGATTCTGGAAACATTCTGTAAGCCGAGTCACTCGACTGAGTGGGTCACCACTCAACCGAGTGGGCTCACCACTAGACCGAGTGATAATCCGCACTCGATTAAGTGGATCTGTGTTGTGGTCAATGCCTTTCGCCTCCTAATTTGGAGCATGTATTGACGTTTGTTACGCTTATTGAAGAGACATAATGCCGAGAACCCGTGCAAGGACTCCTTCGCCTCCATCCCATGTGTCCGAGGAAGAAATGGAGCGACTCATAGCCCAAAATGAAGCCCTCACCGAGGACGTTAGGAATCTCACTTGAGAGAGAGATGCGGTAATGGATGCCTCCTCCGTGAGCACCTCCATCTCGCGCCACCACCCCACCAAGTGCCTTGGTGTTGGGGATCCATGTCTCTTTAGCGACTGGGTAAGGGAAATGAAGAATTTGTTCGAGGTAGTGAGGTGCCCCGAAGAGCTAAAGGTGGAGAAATCCGCCTTCTACTTAGGAGGTCTCGCGGGAGGGTGGTGGTATAAGGAGAGGGATGCTATGAGGGAATTTTATGAGGAAAGAGGTGAGGTCGTAATACCATGGACCGATTTCAAGGTGGAGATGAGGAATGAGTTCATTTCCGAGCATGTAAGATGCAAAATCCGGGCGGAGTTCGATCGCTTTGTCATGACCGATGCTATGACCGTTCAAGATCACTACATTCGTTACAACGAACTAGCTACATACGTGGAAGACCTTCATCTTAGCCAATCCCCCTTGGCTCTCAAGTTTGAGGGAGGACTAATCGTCAAGATCCTAGAGAAGCTTCAACCCGGAGATGTGTTAAGTGTGAAAGAGGTCTATGCGAGGGCCGAAAATACGGAGAGGCTACTCAGCATGGCCAAGGAGGCTAAGGAAAGGTCGGGGGAAAAGAGGAAGGTCGAAAGTGAGAATATAGGGTACTAACCCGAGAAGAATAATTTAAATCAAGCTAGATTCTACACGGGAGGAGCGCCTACAAGTGGCTACGGGAAATCGGGCGGCTACGGCGGAAGGGCCGTGAGTGAATGAGGAGGACCTCGATGCTATAATTGTGGTGGCTTTTGTAACACCCGCGAATTTCCCATTTTGACATTTAAAGTTTATTAAACCGTTTAACCACTTTATTATATATTTTTGAATTATTCAATTTAATTAATTTTAAGTCAAACACGATTTTTATAAACGTATTATATAAAAGCTCGTTTATATAAAAATACGTACGATTAAATTATATCTTTAAGGCATGATTTATATAATAATATATGTATACGTATTTTTGGTCAGATAATAATAGTGACTCTAATAATAATAATCTTCGTCTCAATTTCCGTCTAGCTATAGACCGTCACATTTCTACTTATGAGTCTAACCTTTCTCGACCTATCCTATATTGACAACACATCACACCCACCTAACATCCTACACTCTACTTGTAAAATATCTCTTTATTATATATTTATATATTATTATTATTACTATTATTATTATCATTATTATTATTATTATAAAGAGTGTGTGGTTGTTGTTGTTTTATACACACAAAACCCCACCCCCCTTCTTATCTCCTCTTTCTTCTTCCCCTCCATTTGAAAACCAACAAAACGCAGCAACAACAACATAAAACATAGCTGTTGTGTAATAGATTGGCCATTGTTCTTCCTGACCTTATTCATGAGAATCAAGGAGCTTTTGTGAAGGGAAGATCCATAATAGAAAATGTCCTTATTTGTCAGGACCTGGTTCACTTGTACAATAGGAGATCAGTCACTCCTAGATGTTTATTTAAACTTGATTTACAGAAAGCATATGATACTGTGGAGTGGGAATTCCTGCAACAAATGCTTTATGGTTTGAAATTTCCTGCCCATTTTGTTCAGTTGGTGATGCAATGTGTGTGTACTACCTCTTATTCCCTCTCTTTGAATGGGACAAACTTTGGGTATTTCCAAGGGAAAAGAGGGCTCAGGCAAGGGGATCCTATCTCTCCCTTATTATTCACCATTTGCATGGAATATCTGACAAGGTTAATAAAGTTTGCAACTCACAGATGGCCATTTCAGTACCACCCTCTTTGCAAAAATCTGAAGCTTACTCATCTAGTTTTTGCTGATGATTTACTGCTCTTCTGTAAAGGGAAACCTGAGTCTATTTGGCTCCTGCTGCGATCAGTCTCCTCTTTCTCCAGTGCTTCTGGTCTCAGACTGAATCATACCAAGTCTGAGATTTTCTTTAATGAAGTTTCTGATGAGATTAAGGAAGGGATCAGAATGGTAACTGGCTTTAAGGAAGGAAGCATGCCATTTAGATATTTAGGAGTGCCTATTAAAGCTGGTAAGTTTAACAAGCAGGAATGCTCTGTCCTGATTGACAAAATGGTAACTAGAATTAGAGGAATGGGTGCTAAGAAACTTTCTTATGCAGGTAGACTGATTCTCATCAACTCAGTGCTTAATACCTTACACAATTACTGGGCTCAGATGTTCCTCATCCCCAAGAGTGTGATAAAGAGAATCGAAGCTATTTGCAGGAACTACTTGTGGGATGGTTCAACTGAATTTCATAGAGTACCCTTGGTTGCCTGGGATAGGGTTACTGTCCCTAAAGCTGCAGGAGGTCTAGGCATCAAAAAGGCTGAGATTTGGAATATTGCAACAGTAGGAAAACTGGTTAACTGGATCTACTGTAAGGCTGATCGTCTATGGATAAAATGGGTGAATGATGTGTACATTAAAAATCAGGACTGGCACCAATATATTCCCCCTGCTGATGCTCCATGGGTTTGGAAAAATGTATGCAAAGTTAAGGAGAAATTGAAGGACGGATTCAGTGATAGCATTTGGACTATTCATCCTAAAGGATACACTATTAAGAGTAGTTATGATTGGCTATGTAGTGATCAATCCAATGTGGATTGGACTGCATTGATCTGGAACAATTGGAACATTCCTAAACATTCCCTTGTTACTTGGCTCAGAATGCAGGATGGAATGAATATGAAAGCTAAGTTGTATGCTTTGGGTTGCAGTCCTGATGACCTGTGTACTATCTGTCAGGCTCAGACTGAAACTATTGAGCATGTTTTTACCAACTGTGAGTATGTGAAGATGGTGAAACAGGAGCTGCAGCACTGGTTTGGAGGAAGTGATATACAGACTCATTCCCTACTTGCAGCTGATAGGAAGAGCATCAAATGGAAGATCAGGGTTGCCATGTTTAATGCAATTACCTATCATATTTGGCTTCAAAGGAATAACGCTCGTATTCATTATTGCATATTGAGACCTACAGTGTTGGTGAGCAGAATAGTGAATGAAGTGAGGAGAAGAATTCAGGGGAAACTCAGAGGAATTGAAGAGGAGCATGTCAGTACTTGGCTTCGCAATATTGGAGTCTTTTAGATTGTGCCTATTTTTGATGTAAAGGGGTCTCGAACCCATGCCTCATTGTATTTATCTTTTGATATATGATATAATATACTCACCTTTTACCAAAAAAAAAAACATAAAACATAGCAGCTCCACCATTTTCGACCTCAAAACGCAGATTTCATCTTCGTTTCTCAACCAAATTCCATTATTTTTGTACCCTTAGCTTCCCCTCCTCATTCTCCTCTATATATAAGAAAGACGCCACCTTGCTATCTATTTCCGTTCGGACGTCTTACTTTGGACTCGTTTTTCCCGCCTTTTTCCTTCGTTCCTGCGTTTGGGTGTTAGTCGGGACAACTCAGAGTAACTGTGGACCGGGAGCATGCTGTTTTAAAGAGCAACGAGATAATGGTGATAGGTTACTCGACAACCATGTCGAGATTTTCGTCCTACTTGTGGTATTCTTACTCGTGTTTAATAAAGTTTAATCCTTTCTTTACCTTTGGTGCGGTATTGGGTCTCGAATGAATGCTGGAAATGAATGGTATCGTCCTCTGGTTATGAATTGTTGAATAGTGGTTGCGTATGTCCTGTCACGTTTTCTATTGCCATTGCTACTGATAAAGATAGTCTGCTGTGTGGTACAGGTAGTATAGAACTGAAACTCGTTTGTTATCACATTTATTCCCAGGAATAGACACGTGATGTAGATTGGATAAATAGTGTCGGTGTTGATATTCTCGTTAAGCTTCTGTCATTTTGTGTAGCCATGTAAATTATCGAAGTTGCTGCATGTCGTTGGGTTAGATTCGTTTAAGGGGTTTTTAGCTGAGTTTTCCGTCACAAATAGCGGGTAAATTGGACTGTTTTAGGATGGTTTCGTCCTCTGTTTTTGGGACAGTACTTGGCATATTCTGGGTGGTTGTTTTGTGGACGATTCACCAACGATTGATTCGGGTCGTAATGACGAGAACATTTTCGTCTAAATTTCGTTTCCAAACGAGTGACTGTATCAGGTCTATGAGAAACCCAGACGGGATTGTTTTGAGTTGGGATGGTGGCTGTCTCACTTAGGTGGTCATAGGAGCTAGTCGTGGCTGCATTGGTGGTTGTTTGTGGGGGCTGGGTGGTGTCGTGTGGTCTGGGCAGCGGCTGCCTGGTCTGGTCGCGGCTTGCTTGGCTTAGGTAGTGGCTGGGATGGGTGTGTATATATACATATATGTATAATATCCGTCTAAAGCTTGTTCTTATGATCGTCTTTTGGTTTACATGTGTGTTTATTTGGGTGAGTTGGAGTGGTCGTGAGGAGGCCGGGCAGAATCTGGCCGTGGGCTGTGATGCCGGCCCCGGTTGGTTGGACGTAGCGCTAACCACAGTTGGTGACTCGAGTAGTTTGTCACGGTTGTAATGGGTCGTCTTACTCCCTTTGTTTTCCCTTATGGTAAGGGTGTTTGTAATTTGAGCATGGTGCCATGTTCTATAAGTGGGTTGGTTTACATGTTTTATTGTTGGGCCATAGTTGTTTGTCTTATAATTGGATTAATTTATACTCCTTTGTTATTGGGCCAACCTCATAGGATGGTGTAGGTTTACGAGTGACCCAATTGTTAAGTTACATTTTATCACGTAAATTTTCATATAACGTAAATTATTCATTATCATTCATTATGTCTTATTTAATCATCTGCATGTTAAATTATAAAATGAGATATTTATCGGCATAAGACAAGTATGAGATATATATTGTTAAATAATTATTTGTGAAGGGTCATATCCTTGATAATGTCTTGTATTGTTCGGTGGTGTGAGTCGTGGTCCTATCGGACACTAGGGGTGAGCCAAAGGCCCTCTAGTTGCGATATGATCGTCGGGACTGATGTTCCCATCCGTACTTATGGTGAGATGCAAGCCATATGTATGAGTGTGACATTAATAATCCCGTCCCATGTACTTGTTTGTTGTACTGGTTTATTCTATTTAACCGGCACGTATAATTATGAAATGAAATGTTTATTTATATGTTACAAACATGAAAAGGATATTATAAATAATTACTTGTAAGAGTCGTATTCTTGTAGAAATGTCATATTACCATCGTATGTGCTTGACATACTTTTTGCCCTGCTTGTGCTGTTCTGGCAAGCATGGGTTTGACCTACTCGTCTTTGTTACGCGAGTACGGTTTTGGCCTACTTGTCTTTGTTACGCAAGTACGGCTTTTGGCCACTGTCTTTGTTACGCAAGTGAGTCTTATCTTAGTCTTTCCGCCACTTTCGTGCTGTTCTGGCGATTGGGGTACTCGTTCTCTTTAGTAGTCGAGTCTTGGGTGTGTGCTGTGCTGGCGCACGTCGAATCGGGATGTACACATGAGAATCTGCAGATTTAGACTAGGACCGTATTATTATCGTAGTCCTACCCGGGGAAATTATAGTCTAAGAGTGATAAATGTGTTGCATTATTTGGATGGTTACTTTGGTCATATCTCCTTGAAATACGTGCTCGTGGCTAAGTGGCCGTGTTGGTTTCCTTGTCCTTCTTTTCCCTTTATTTATTGTTGCTTATGCCTTACTTGTTTATTCCATCATTTCTTTTACTCTTGTTGGTTTAAACACATATAATCCCATGTTTAGTTATGATTCGATTCACTCTTGTCTTATCTAATATGATTGTTTGTTTACGTTCTTTGTTATGTTTGTTTCGACATATTGTGGCTGGGAGAACCTTGAGTTACTCCCCACTGACTGTGGCGTTCATGTTTACATGAATGACATGTATTAGTGATTCATTCATGGGGTGATGACATGTGTGAGCTAGCGAGCACTTCGGCCTAGTAGTTGATTTATTAGGATTGTTTAGACCTACCTTTTATTGTATTGTCATTCGAGGGATATATTTTCCCTCACCTCGACTATCACGTTTGTATATTTAAAATATTTATTTCTGCACTCTTTATTTATGTTTTAGATTTTGGTGAACCCGCGTTTTAAATTTTAAAAAGTTTCAAAAATTCCCTAAATTTCCGCATTTTATTAGTTATATTTTTCCGCGTTATAGCGGGGGTTCACAGTTGGTATCAGAGCCTATGTTGCTCCCGACGCACACACGTGTACCCAAAATTTAAATTGAACTTGACCTTGAATAATAAATAAGAGATGGGTAGACTTAAGGACCTAAGGTGGTAGTCTGTAGTGTGTTTGCTCTTTGTTAGGTTCTAACATGTTTGTTCATTGTCATTTGATAATTTTTATGCCCTTGGATCAATGACTGTAACCTACCAATGTGGTGATCAAGATTTGGTGCCTATTGCTGAGGATTGAAGATTTGTTCTACTTTGAAGGACGGTTCTACTTCCTCGAAGATGTTTCTCATTCTTTGTGTATCTTGTCTTAATCTTTATCTCTTGGGGCTTATCCCTCTTCTAAACTTTCTTCTATTTTGCTTAAAAACTACTCTGGTACTCCTAACTTGTCCTTTGATCCTTGCTAATCTCTCTTAACGTCTTTTTATAGTACTCTTTATTTTGAGGAATGTTGACCTTAGTTAGAAATTTTGACTTTTGAGGAGATTGTTCATGTTTTGACCCTTAAACCTGGTTTTGAGAGGATTTGATGTTGGAAAGACTTAGGTAGTGTGATGAGACATATTTGATGGTTCTTATACCTAGATCCTTGATAAAGTGAGTATATTTGATTGATGGATTTTGTGTGTCAAGTGTGAGTTGTGTTGGTTACTATGGTTATAGAACCTGACTTTGTTGTTTATGTTTGGGATACTAGTGCTGAGTAGTTGACCTAAGGTGGATGAAATTGAATGGTGAAATTAAGGATATAGGATTGACTAAGTGAGTCAAGTTTGTGATTAACTTTAGTAGTTGCTTTGGATTGAGGGTTTTACTTTTTGAGAAACCCATGGTTGACACTAGTTGGATATGAGTATAGCTTTGTTGGAAACCTTGACCAGTTGACCTTGATATTGTGGAAGTTGTTCGTGGATGTTTGAGGAATTGGAGTGATAAAATCACACTTATAGTGGAGTACCATCTTTCAGGGGATAAATTAGGATGAAGTAACATAAGTGATTTGAGGAAATCCTTAGAAGTGTTTTGGTCATAAGTTTTGTCGTTGGGAAGTTTTCGAAACCGTTTAGGCTGATGTTGTTATTTGGGATTCGAGTACTTGGCGTTTCCTTCTTGTCTAATTCCCTTCTTCTTTGATCATAAGCGTTACCGATCATACATCTCTTCCTCGCTTCATCTTGCTCCTCTTTTAAGTTTGATGCTAGTAACCTATAAAGCTCTATCTTTGACATCCTTGTTGATTTGACTTTGAACCTTGCCCTGTGAAATTCATCATAGCTCTTTTCATTAGTTAGGTTTGAATCCTCTTGACATACTTGTATTTATGATACCTAAGTTCTTCTCTTCTCGTACCATTTTTGATTCGTTGTTAAGAATCTATATTACTCTTACAAAACTCTACCTATTTTAAAAGGGTTTGAAACTGGAAAAAAAAATTGATCTAGTTCCCTATTTGTTCTTTGGGTATAAACTCATTTATCATGATTTTAATTGCTAAACCCGAGATTTCTTTAAAGTTTATCTGATTTCTGTTAACTTGGATCTATTTATGATTTCTTTGACAAAGTTTAATATCATATTTTCAGGAACTTGACTCCTTATTGAGTTTAAAAGTGAAATCTTCATTTCTATTTTGGCTATTACAAGAGAAAATTTGAGTGGATTGCCTTTTTCTTTTGATTTTGACGTTGATCGGATGATAGAACTCGTTATTGGAGACGTTTGATAACTTGTTCTACGCTTGTCGGCGATTGATTTTTGTTTTAAATCTGTCTTTGACTTGGAAAGTTAGCGTTCTTGTGTGCACGACAAGAGCAATTTCGTTCCATGAATGAGACTTACACTTTTGAAAACTCTTCATTAATGTTTTTGAAAGTATTTTGATTTTTGATTTATGCAAATAGTTTAATTTTCGATCGGGTTCTGTCTGAAAATTTTAATTGAAACTTTTGAAAGGATTTTGATTCTTACGATAAGTAACCTTTAAAATGTTTTGGTTACCGATTCCAAAGTTTCAGTCTTATTTTATATAACCTTTCATTTCTACTTTCAAGTTTCGAGGACGAAACTTTTTAAAAGATGGGGTGATTGTAACACCCGCGAATTTCCCATTTTGACATTTAAAGTTTATTAAACCGTTTAACCACTTTATTATATATTTTTGAATTATTCAATTTAATTAATTTTATGTCAAACACGATTTTTATAAACGTATTATATAAAAGCTCGTTTATATAAAAATACGTACAATTAAATTATATCTTTAAGGCATGATTTATATAATAATATATGTATACGTATTTTTGGTCAGATAATAATAGTGACTCTAATAATAATAATCTTCGTCTCAATTTCCGTCTAGCTATAGACTGTCACATTTCTACTTGTGAGTCTAACCTTTCTCGACCTATCCTATATTGACAACACATCACATCCACCTAACATCCTACACTCTACTTGTAAAATATCTCTTTATTATATATTTATATATTATTATTATTACTATTATTATTATCATTATTATTATTATTATTATAAAGAGTGTGTAGTTGTTGTTGTTTTATAAGCACAAAACCCCACCCCCCTTCTTATCTCCTCTTTCTTCTTCCCCTCCATTTTAAAACCAACAAAACGCAGCAACAACAACAACATAAAACATAGCAGCTCCACCATTTTCGACCTCAAAACCCAGATTTCATCTTCGTTTCTCAACCAAATTCCATTATGTTTGTACCCTTAGCTTCCCCTCCTCATTCTCCTTCTCTATATGTAAGAAAGATGCCACCTTGCCATCTTTTTCCGTTCGGACGTCTTACTTTGGACTCGTTTTTCCCGCCTTTTTCCTTCGTTCCTGCGTTTGGGTGTTAGTCGGGACAACTCAGAGTAACTGTGGACCGGGAGCATGCTGTTTTAAAGAGCAACGAGGTAACGGTGATAGGTTACTCAACAACCATGTCGAGATTTTCGTCCTACTTGTGGTATTCTTACTCGTGTTTAATAAAGTTTAATCCTTTCTTTACCTTTGGTGCGGTATTGGGTTTCGAATGAATGCTGGAAATGAATGGTATCGTCCTCTGGTTATGAATTGTTAAATAGTGGTTGCGTATGTCCTGTCACGTTTTCTATTGCCATTGCTACTGATAAAGATAGTCTGTTGTGTAGTACAGGTAGTATAGAACTGAAACTCGTTTGTTATCACATTTATTCTCAGGAATAGACACGTGATGTAGATTGGATAAATAGTGTCGGTGTTGATATTCTCGTTAAGCTTGTGTCATTTTGTGTAGCCATGTAAATTATCGAAGTTGCTGCATGTCGTTGGGTTAGATTCGTTTAAGGGGTTTTTAGCTGAGTTTTCCGTCACAAATAGCGGGTAAATTGGACTGTTATAGGACGGTTTCGTCCTCTGTTTTTAGGACTGTACTTGGCATATTCTGGGTGGTTGTTTTGTGGACCATTTTGTCTGCCGTGGGTGGTTATTGTAGTATACACCAACGATTGATTCGGGACGTAATGACGAGAACATTTTCGTCTAAATTTCGTTTCCAAACGAGTGACTGTGTCAGGTCTATGAGAAACCCAGACGAGACTGTTTTGAGTTGGGATGGTGGCTGTCTCACTTAGGTGGTCATAGGAGCTAGTCGTGGCTGCATTGGTGGTTGTTTGTGGGGGCTGGGTGGTGTCGTGTGGTCTGGGCAGCGGCTGCCTGGTCTGGCCGCGGCTTGCTTGGCTTAGGTAGTGGCTGGGATGGGTGTGTATATATACATATATGTATAATAACCGTCTAATGCTTGTTCTTATGATCGTCTTTTGGTTTACATGTGTGTTGATTTGGGTGAGTTGGAGTGGTCGTGAGGAGGCCGGGCAGAATCTGGCCGTGGGCTGTGATGCTGGCCCCGGTTGGTTGGACGTAGCGCTAACCACAGTTGGTGACTCGAGTAGTTTGTCACGGTTGTAATGGGTCATCTTACTCCCTTTGTTTTCCCTTATGGTAAGGGTGTTTGTAATTTGAGCATGGTGCCATGTTTTATAAGTGGGTTGGTTTACATGTTTTATTGTTGGGCCATAGTTGCTTGTCTTATAATTGGATTAATTTATATTCCTTTGTTATTGGGCCAACCTCATAGGATGGTGTAGGTTTACGAGTGACCCAATTGTTATTAGCTACATTTTATCACGTAAATTTTCATATAACGTAAATTATTCATTATCATTCATTATGTCTTATATAATCGGCATGTTAAATTATAAAATGAGATATTTATCTGCATAAGACAAGTATGAGATATTTATCGTTAAATAATTATTTGTGAAGGGTCATATCCTTGATAATGTCTTGTATTGTTCGGTGGTGTGAGTCGTGGTCCTATCGGACACTAGGGGTGAGCCAAAGGCCCTCTAGTTGCGATATGATCATCGGGACTGATATTCCCATCCGTACTTATGGTGAGATGCAAGCCATATGTATGAGTGTGACATTAATAATCCCGTCCCATGTACTTGTTTATTGTACTGGTTTATTCTATTTAACCGGCACGTATAATTATGAAATGAAATGTTTATTTATATGTTACAAGCATGAAAAGGATATTATAAATAATTACTTGTAAGAGTCGTATTCTTGTAGAAATGCCATATTACCATCGTATGTGCTTGACATACTTTTTGCCCTGCTTGTGCTGTTCTGGCAAGCATGGGTTTGACCTACTCGTGCTGTTCTGGCGAGTACGGTTTTGGCCTACTTGTGCTGTTCTGGCAACTACGGCTTTTGGCCACTTGTGCTGTTCTGGCAAGTGAGTCTTATATTATTCTTTCCGCCACTTTCGTGCTGTTCTGGCGATTGGGGTACTCGGTCTTTTTAGTAGTCGAGTCTTGGGTGCGTGTTGTGCTGGCGCACGTCGAATCGGGTTGTACACCCGAGAATCTGCAGATTTAGACTAGGACCGTATTATTACCGTAGTCCTACCCGAGGAAATTATAGTCTAAGAGTGATAAATGTCTTGCATTATTTGGATGGTTACTTTGGTCATATCTCCTTGAAATACGTGCTCGTGGCTAAGTGGCCGTGTTGGTTTCCTTGTCCTTCTTTTCCATTTATTTATTGTTGCTTATGCCTTGTTTATTCCATCATTTCTTTTACTCTTGTTGGTTTATTTGCAGCCTTATAGCACTTTTTACCAAAAAAAAAACAGTAGGAGAGTTAGTTACTTAATTTCATTCATTTTCGTCTTTCCATCTCCCCTTCGAGCCAATGCCCTTATCTATACCCAAATTTTTATAGCTTCTTCGATAAACCCTCATTTCTAGATAATTTACCCATTAACAAGAGTACACGTACATTACAATGGAATTGGAATAAATACATGCCCACCGTGAAAACGACATTCTTTCATAAAAAAATTCTTCTAATTAGAAAAATATACAATAAAATAAAAACGACCCTTGAGGCTGCCAATTATAGAGATCTTTGTAAAGCTCATTATAGCTATCTCTGTCAGAAAGCTAAGGTTGAATGGCTAAAGGAGGGAGATGAAAACACAAAATACTTTCATAATCAAATTAGAGCAACGCAAGATACTTTCACAATCAAGTTCACAATAAGGTTCTCAAGATAAATGATTCCAATTGCATTAGGCATACTAATGCACAAGAATTGAAGGGGCTTTCTTAGAGTATTACATGGATCTCCTGGGGACCAGTAAGACTACTGATAAGGTGCATTTTCCTACAGTTAGAACTGGTAAGACTGTCACAGTGGAGCATGCTAACCTTCTTTTAACTCTTGTGACATAGGAAGAAATTAAAGCTTGTTTATTCTTCATTCCTTCCTCAAATTCTCCTGGTCCTGATGGCTATTCTAGTCAAATTTTTAAGGACTCATGGGATGTAACACCCTCATAAGTCGGGATCCTTTCTTTTAGGCATTCCTAATGTATGAAGGCATCACAAGGTTTGGTTTCCCAAGTTTTTTAGTGCGAACAATCATGTAAAGAAGTTCCCAACTCAACATAAAGCAATAGATAAGTTAGAGTTAAATGGTTACAAGTTGGGGGATGCAATTATCATCCCAAATGTTATACAACCCAATCGAAAAGTAGGAGTTCAATTGTCAAAAAGCTAAGATAAACACAAGTGGTGACGACAAGTGAAGACTGCTCCCCAAGCCCTCGAATGAATCATGCTAACCTGTCAACACTGCTCCCCATATGGGCGGAAATCACCATATGGTTGACCACAGATCATTCAAAACCCAAGTGTTAGCTTAATGATATAAATGTTCAATGAATGCGATACTAAGCTTACCTAACATATGACAATGCAAGATGAAACCAATAAGGTACAATGAGAGATAGGAAATTACCCTCTAACACACATCCACACAACCGGTGACCGGGACACGCCCACGACGTTACTAACACACACACAAGGTACTCGGAACACGTCCGTGATACCGGGCCCGAGTGCGACTCGAGTCCCCTGCCAGACGTCGTGCCTCACCACACGAGTCCCTCTGTAACCCAAGTGCTAAATGTGTACATCCCCCTTGGAGTGGGAAGCTCCAAGGGTTATTGGAGCGGAAGACGGTTTCCCAACCGCATTTCGTCTTCAAAATTAGAATCAATGATCTTCCAACATCCTTCAATGTCCACCAAACCAAGAACAAACCAACAAGTCCAAACAAAACAACTATGAAACCATAATGGTAAGACAAGTACAATCATGCTCAACTCTTCACTAATCTATTTCGCATCATTTAATTGCTCTTTAACATGTTATAATGCAATGTAATCATATTTGTGACAACTTACCATTCTCATCTTAACCTAATTACCATGAAGTCATCTTATATGATAAACCATAATTACCAAAACATGTTATAATGCAACTATCATGAGACAAATACAATTAGTGACAATAAATGCACAACTAAACATTAATATCACCATAGCTAACTAGGGAAAACCCTACCTCAAGCTTATCTTCACCAATCCACAAGCTACTCACTAGAAATGCTCCTCAATGAAGCTCCCTACACACATTAATTACTACAATCAATAGTAGAATCTATTATAATAACCATACTAATTAAATCCCCTTTAAATATCTCCTTTAATTTATACAACCTAATTAAGTATAGAGTAATCTACTAACTAAATAAGATTGTTAAGACAAGATTAAAGGGAAAAGGAGTGTAGATCAACTTACAACCATTTGGAAGAACAAAGGAGGCAAGAATCTTCTCTAGAGAATTAAGGTTTTAAGAGGTTTGTTGGTGAGGAATTTAGAGAGATATTGGGGGAGTTTAGAGAGTGTTGTGAATAGTGTTGGAGAAGGGTTTTGTGTGGAAAATCTCAAATGATAAGGTTCCGAAAGCGACATATCACCAACAATCTTCCCATATAAGCCGCACTCGACCGACACTAGGTCGAGTGACGGGTCCACTCGATCGAGTGGAAGCTCCACTCGGTCGAGTGGATGGTCACTCGGTCGAGTGACCATCTTAACATGCTTCGAAAATACTGTCCAGTGGCAATCGGTCCTTCACTCGGTCGAGTGGGGCTCCAGTCGGCCGAGTGAATCGTCTACTAGGCCAAGTCTAGTCTATATAAATGCGGGGTATTACAATCTTCCCCCTTAAAAGGAACTTTATCCCCAAAGTTCACACTCGACACTCTAAGAGTCAAAATTATATATCCCATGAAATTCTTAAAGTGAAAGGCGGTGAGTCGGGTATCAAGAACTAGTATGTTATGACCAACTATGACGAACCAAAAATTATACGGCTAAGTCAAAAGATTAAGAATTTCATGTTACTTGTACTTGCGCAATACACCCTACCCCTCTAGAAACACGGTTACAACCTCGTAACCGACTCATACCTATTCGAAAAGGTGAGGGTATCGTTCTTTCATGTTCTCCTCGGCCTCCCAAGTGGCCTCTTCAACAAGATGGTTGGACTAAAACATTTTCACCAAGATTGTCTCGCCATGCCTTGTTTTCCAAACCTTTCGGTCTAGGATTTCTTTGGGTGTTTCCACATATGTTAGGGCATCATCAAGTTCGATCATCTCCGCTTCGAGCACATGAGAGGGGTCACTTATGTACTTACGCAATTGAGACACGTGGAAGACATTGTGAACTCGGTCCAAGGCCGGTGAAAGTGCTAAGCGGTAGGCCACTTCCTCGACTCTATCTAAAATTTCATAGGGGCCAATGAACTTTTGGCTCCACTTGCCCCTTTTCCCAAATCTCATGACTCCTCTCTTGGGTGAAACTTTGAGTAGTACTTTGTCTCCTATCGCAAATTCGATGTCACTTCTCCTCAAGTCGGCGTAACTCTTTTGCCTATCTTGTGCCGCTCTCATCTTTTCACGGATTATATGGACTTGATCAATCATGTCTTGAATCATTTGAGGTCCCAATAGCACGACTTCAGTGCTATAATCCTAACATATTGGGCTTCTGCATTTCCTTCCATATAGAGTTTCAAATGGTGCCATGCCAATGCTAGCAAGGTAGTTATTGTTGTAGGAGAACTCAATCAAATGTAGTCTTTCTTCCCAAGAGCCTCCAAATTCGAAGACACAAGCTCTCAACATATCCTTCAATGTTTGGATGGTCCTCTCCGTTTGTCCATCCGTTGCCGGGTGAAAGGTCGTACTCATCTTCAATTGGGTGCCTAAGGAGCTTTGAAGTTCTTGCCAAAATCTTGAAATAAACCACGAATCTCGGTCTGATACTATATCCTTTGGGAACCCATGAAGCTTGACCACATATTTGCAATAAGCATTAGCCAATTCTACCTTACTCCAAGTGTCCTTCATTGCTATAAAATGAGCCGACTTGGCCAATCTATCCTCAATGACCCAAATCATGTTGTTCCCCTTTTGGGTTCTTGGTAGTCCAACTATGAAGTCCATAGATATCGAATCTCACTTCCATTCCGGCACATTTAAGAGTTGTACTTTCCCTTGAGGTCTCTTGTGTTCTCCATTCACTCTTTGGCAAGTCAAGCACCTTGCCACGAACTCCGCCACCTCCCTTTTCATGTTTGACCACCAAAACGTTTTGTTGAGGTCCTTGTACATCTTATCACACCCGGATGCACCGAATAAGGTGTGTTGTGAGCTTTATTCATAATCTTCTTCTTAAGTTCATCATCATTTGGTATACACCACCTCCCTTTGAACCTAAGACTTTAATCCTCGTGTAACTCGAATCTCGAGGGCTCTCCCTTTTCTAGTATTCCCTTCCACTCTTGAATTTTTGCATCACTTGCTTGCCTTCCCCGGATTTCATCATATAACTAGGGCTCTAAGGTCAAATCACCCATTGTTTCCCCTTTTCGTATCACATGGATACCCATCTTGCTCACTTCTTCCTTCAACCTTAGCATGGACAAGGCGGTACACAAGGAGTGCACCGACTTCCTACTCAAGGCATCGGCCACCACATTAGCTTTCCCTTCATGATAGACTATCTCCATGTCATAGTCCCCAATAAGCGCGATCCACCTCCTTTGTCTCATGTTCAAATCCTTTTGGGTGTAGATATACTTCAAGCTTTTGTGGTCGGAAAACACCTTAAAGATTGCTCCATACAAGTAGTGCCTCCAAATCTTCAAGGCAAAGACAACGGCCCCCAATTCTAGGTCGTGGGTTGGGTAGTTCTCTTCATGGGGTCTTCAATTGTCGCGAGGCATAGACAATGACTCTACCATTTTGCATAAGAACACATCCTAAACCATTCTTTGAGGCATCGGTGTATACCTCAAAATTTTTACTCCCTTCCGGCAAGGCTAGTACCGGGTCGTGGTTAGGCACTCCTTTAGGGTCAAGAAGGCCATCTCACAACTCCAGTCCCATTTAAAATGACCCTCTTTCCTCATCAACGATGTCAAGGGTCTAGCAATTTGGAGAATTCTTTTACAAATCGGCGATAATAACCGGCTAGGCCTAGGAAGCTTCGAATTTCCGCCACATTCTTGGGTGCCACCCACCTAGACACGGCCTCAATCTGTAGGATCCACGGCAACTCCTTCCTTTGATATTATTTGTCCTTGGAAAGCCACATTTTCCAACCAAAACTCACACTTACTAAGCATTGCATAAAGTTGGTGCTCCCTCAAGGTTTGTAAAACAATTCTTAGGTGCTCCTCATGCTCTTCCTTGGTCTTGGAGTAGACCAAAATATCGTCTATGAATACCACCACAAACTTGTCCAAGTATGGACTAAACACTCTATTCATGTGGTCCATGTAAGCGGCCGGTGCGTTTGTTAACCCGAATGGCATTATCACAAACTCGTAATGTCCGTACCTTTATCTAAATGCGGTCTTTGGAATGTCTTCATCCTTGGTCTTCAATTGGTGATACCTTGATCTTAGGTCGATCTTTGAAAATATTTCGGCTCCACTAAGTTGGTCAAACAAATCATCAATTATTGGTAGAGGATACTTGTTCTTGACGGTGATGTTGTTCAATTCCCGATAATCTATGCATAGCCTTAACATCCCGTCCTTCTTCTTTACAAAGAGGATTGGTGCTCCCCATGGTGAAGCACTTGGCCTTATGTAGCCTTTATCCATCAACTCCCAAAGTTGTTTCTTCAAATCTTCTAATTCCTTTGGACTCATCCGATAAGGGGCCTTATAGATTGGTCAAGTACCCGGCTTCAAGTCCATCCCAAATTCCACTTCTCTAGGAGGAGGTAACCCGGGAAACTCCTCCGGGAAGACATCCTTGAAATCCTTCACTACCGGTGTATCTTGCGATTGCGGTCTCTCCATACTAGTGTCCCATACATGACACAAGATTATAGGACAACCCTTCTTCAAGCATGTTTTCAAGGTTATCAACGAAACTAGCTTACCTTAGGTTTGACTCGGTAGCTCTTGTATGACACCCTAGTACCCTTGGGTCCCCTCAAGGCGATCTTATTTTGGTAATAGTCTATGTTAGCTTTGTGTTCACTTAGCCAATCTATCCCTAGGATCACTTCAAACCCCTCTAGAGGGAACTCTAAAAGGTTTGCCGGAAATTTGGTCTCATGCACTATGACCGGCACTTCGTTATATACTTTTGAACATAAGATTGACTCCCCCCGAAGGTAAAGATACGTCATCATTGGCTAGTTCTCCCTCCCCCAATCCTAGGGTCAACGCATGACTCTTAGACACAAAAGAATGGGTAGCCCTCGAGTCAAAGAAAACGAAACAAGGATGAGAATTAATAAGGAATGTACCGGAGACAATGTGGGCATCCTCCTCGGCACTCTTCTTATCCATGGCAAAGAACTTGCCACTAGACTTGGGTTCACCTTGCACCGTGCTTGCCGATTGGGTTGGCCGACTCCCGAAGCATTGCCTCCCGCGAAGCTAGCCGCCCTAGATGGAGCTCCCCGGATGAAATTTCCCCGATTTTTGCCGCCGTTGAAGTTGGAGTTAGCATTCCTTGGGTTGTTCCATGCCCCCGAACTCCGGTTGTTGGTCCCACTTTGAGAGGGAGTGTAGTAGGAGTTTCCTTGCCCGAACCTCCGGTTGGGTCCTCTTGGAGTGCTTGTGTACTCCACCTTCTTGTGGCCAAAGCTGTGAACCCCCGCTATAACGCGAAAAATATAACTAATAAAATGCGGAAATTTAGGGAATTTTTGAAACTTTTTAAAATTTAAAACGCGGGTTCCCCAAAATCTAAAACATAAATAAAGAGTGCGGAAATAAAGATTTTAAATTATACAAACGTGATAGTCGAGGTGAGGGAAAATATATCCCTCGAATGAGAATACAATAAAAGGTAGGTCTAAACAATCCTAATAAATCAACTACTAGGCCGAGGTGCTCGCAAGCTCACACATGTCTTCACCCCATGAATGCATCACAAATACCTGTCATTCATGTAAACATGAACGCCACAGTCAGTGGGGAATAACTCAAGGTTCTCCCAGCCACAATATGTCGAAACGAACATAACAAAGAACGTAAACAAACAATCATATTAGATAAGACAAGAGTGAATCGAATCATAACTAACCATGGGATTATATGTGTTTAAACCTACAAGAGTAAAAGAAATGATGGAATAAACAAGTAAGGCATAAACAACAATAAATAAATGGAAAAGAAGGACAAGGAAACCAACACGACCACTTAGCCACAAGCATGTATTTCAAGGAGATATGACCAAAGTAACCATCCAAATAATGCAAGACATTTATCACTCTTAGACTATAATTTCCCCGGGTAAGACTACGATAATAATACGGTCCTAGTCTAAATCTGCAGATTCTCGGGTGTACATCCCGATTCGACGTGCGCCAGCACAGCACGCACCCAAGACTCGACTACTAAAGAGACCGAGTACCCCAATCGCTGAACAAAGACGAAAGTGGCGGAAAGACTAAGATAAGACTAACTTGCCGAAAAAGACAAGTGGCCAAAAGCCGTACTTGCGAACAAAGACAAGTAGGCCAAAACCGTACTTGCCAGAACAGCACGAGTAGGTCAAACCCATGCTTGCCAGAACAGCACAAGCAGGGCAAAAAGTATGTCAAGCACATACGATGGTAATATGGCATTTCTACAAGAATACGACTCTTACAAGTAATTATTTATAATATCCTTTTCATGTTTGTAACATATAAATAAACATTTCATTTCATAATTATACGTGCCGGTTAAATAGAATAAACCAGTACAACAAACAAGTACATGGGACGGGATTATTAATGTCACACTCATACATATGGCATGCATCTCACCATAAGTACGGATGGGAACATCAGTCCCGACGATCATATCGCAACTAGAGGGCCTTTGGCTCACCCCTAGTGTCCGATAGGACCACGACTCACAACACCGAACAATACAAGACATTATCAAGGATATGATCCTTCACAAATAATTATTTAACGATAAATATCTCATACTTGTCTTATGCAGATAAATATCTCATTTTATAATTTAACATGCCAATTAAATAAGACATAATGAATGATAATGAATAATTTACGTTATATGAAAATTTACGTGATAAAATGTAATTAATAACAATTGGGTCACTCGTAAACCTACACCATCCTATGAGGTTGGCCCAATAACAAAGGAATATAAATTAATCCAATTATAAGACAAACAACTATGGCCCAACAATAAAACATGTAAACCAACCCACTTATAAAACATGGCACCATGCTCAAATTACAAACACCCTTACCATAAGGGAAAACAAATGGAGTAAGACGACCCATTACAATCGTGACAAACTACTCGAGTCACCAACTGTGGTTAGCGCTACGTCCAACCAACCGGGGCCGGCATCACAGCCCACGGCCAGATTCTGCCCGGCCTCCTCACGACCACTCCAACTGATGCGATCCCGCTAAGTGTTCACAAATTAAGATGTGGTCATTGGTCACGGTCGAATCAAAACACAATTTATAGCTCCACAAGCAACTCTACAATTAGTAAAGAGGCAAGTAAAGGTCGGATCCCAAGGGACGGGAGTTGAAATGAGATTTCTATTGTAACTAGTGGTGTCTAAGGGGTGTCACAAATTGGGTTGATGTAGAAGGTTACTAAACTAGAATAACAATGAAAATAAACAAGCAAGATGAATTAAAGGGGTGTAAACAATTGATTAAAGGCACTAGGGTGTCATGGGATCATAGGGGAATCATGGGATATGATCATACAAACATGTTCTCAAATTATAAGCAAGCAATTATTGTTGTGATGGATTGAGTTGGGTTATATCTTACAATCCTAGGAAAGTTTGGGTCCCGGAGCCGAATCGATTAGATTGTACAACACCTACAAGTCGACTTAATCTTCCCTACTCAACAACATGCATGGTCTAATGAGACTCGAGTTGGGTTATATCTTACAAGTCTCATTGAAAAGATAGAAGATGATAGTAAATGCAAGGATTCATAGGCTTAGCATTTCATCAAATATAACATGTGCATGAGTTGAGATCAAAACAAGCAAGCAAATAAAACATGAAAGCATATTAATTTAAGCAAGAATCATTCCCCATGTTGGTTTCCCCTAATCACCCATTAACCCTAGCTAAGAGACTACTCACTCATTATCATGTTGATCATGCTAGCAAGATTGTCAATCATACCAACAATATGAAACATGATGAATAAATGAAAGTAATTAACAATAATTAAAAAGGGATTAAGAGATTATACCTACTAATGATTCCAATAATAAAGCAATAATAATAGAAGTACTTGAATGCTAGATTGAGAGGTTGTCAATCTCCCAATAATAACCCAAATAATCTTCAATTACCCAAAATAAAGGATGAACAAAAGAGAGATTAAAGAACTAAAACTTGGATTAAAACTTGATTAATACTTGATTACAATATTGAAGAGAGGTTTGATTGATATTAACTACACTAATTATTGATAAGAAGAACATGCTCCTCTAATTAGCCTAATGGGGTATTTATAGTGAAAATTAGGGAGGATGCATTAGGGTTAACTAAGGGCTAAACTAGTAATTACACTTTTTAAGTTGAGCAAGGAGGACCCGGTATTTTTCGAGAGAAGGGCTTCTCTTTTCGTAGCTTGAAGAAGACAATCGTCTTTGTGAAGAAATCCGGCGGAATAAGGTCGGGACGGCGGATTTGGCGGTGGAATCCGAGCGGATTCGGGGAATCCGGACGGATTGTTGAGGGGAATCCGAGCGGATTCTGCGTGGGACGCTCGGATTGTGCAGACGGACGGATTGTTGACAATCCGCTCGGATTGTCGATCGAAAGATAGTAACTTCTTCTTTTCTTCCCTTTTCTTCATAAATTCCTTGGGGATTTCCTTGGGGACTCAAGGATCTTTCCTCAACATTGCTCTTCTACTATGATATGTACAAAGGCCTTCTAATCTTGTCTCTCCTTGATGCTTGGTCATTTAATTCGATCAATTAAGTCTCGTTTTGCCATGAAAATGCAAGATTCTTACTCCTTTCCTACCAAGGGATCAAAATCTCAAAGAATATGCAAAACAAAGAACTAAAGATAAGAAATGACCCAAATAAGCACTAAAAAGCATGGAAACAAGGCTAATTCGGGGGCTAAATATGCGTCAATTATGGTCACATCAAATATCCCCAAACCAAACCTTTGCTCGTCCCGAGTAAAGAGGTGACAAAGACTAGGACCAAAACTAACCTATCCTAATAATATAGCCGATATGAGACAATTAGCGGGTTTCACTCCGCCCCTTCAACTCACAACAAGACAACCATGAGGTAGGATGCCTTCTTGCAAGGCAAGGTGGGTCTTGCCAAAATGGCGACACATCCAAACATTAAGCACACAAAAACACAAAATGGATGCATCTACAAAAAGAATAGCCACTCCCTCATCAAGTGGCGGAAATTATCTACAAGGGAAGCAATTCAAGGGTACACAATCCTTCATAGATGCAATTTGTTCAAACTACTAAGCCTAGAAGGATACCAATAAATCACCTCCAAGTTGTGTCAAGCTAGGGTACCTTTGTCCTCAATCGTTAAATGCTTTTGTCAAGAGTAGACTCCCTATGGTGTTAGAAACACTGGAGGATCGCGGAATTCCCCCTCTTGCCTAGACAAGAAGAAGGGTCGTCCCCTCTCTACCATGCAAAAAAATGGATACGAATGATAAAGGGATCAATAGATATTTGAGTTTCACTTTTGGGAGTTTGCTTTTGTTTTTGTTTTTCCCCCCAATTTCTTGTGGCATTTGACATTTGAGAACACTTTCTTTGCCATTTCTTTTTGATTTTTGGCATTTCAATACTTGACAACTTTTTTTTTGCATTTCTTTTTGAACATTTTCAAAGTCACCCCAATTAGTAACGAGGGTGCCTTGTATTTGAAGCTTTAGGAGTCTATTTTTGCTCCTCTTTTCATTTGATGCTTTTTTGCAAACTTTCTTTCACTTTTCATTTCATTGAACTCAAATTGATTTGTTTTTGTGCCCATTCCGTTTTGTTGACAAAAATATGGTAGAACTTGGATGAATGATGGTTGCATGGTTTCAAGGGTCACCTTGGAATAAACGGTAGCCAAGGAGTTATCACACCACAAGGTACTCTTGACTCGGCCTTAAACCATGGGTCAAAGGATACTAGCATGACACATCCTAGGGTGTTTTACAAGCATTCTAACAAGCAAAGTCTTAAGAACAAAAGGCATCTACTAGGGCCTATATACACTTGTCAAGCTTCCCAAGTAGACGGTTTCGCAAAATTTTTCTAACATGCAACTACATGCCATGATGCAACTAGCATATAAACATCCTAATGCATATGATTCTACCAACTAATATGACATATAATCTAAATACAAGTCCTAGATTCACATTGTTATACCGCATCAATCAAAATAAAGCCACATAGTCATTAACATAAAGAGGAAAAAGGAGATTGGAAAGATCATACCATGCAGTCTTCAATATCCTCATGTCTCGGATGTGGCGTAGTCAATCAATGTGAACAAGGATAAAACAAACACAATATATACAAGACAATATATACAAAGGAAATGAACTTGTTTTTGGGTTTTTCAATTTTTATGATTTTTGAAAATTTTCAATTTTTATGGGTTTTTTGAATAAGAGTTAAATGTTAGAATTCCCAACCCCACACTAATATGGGCATTGTCCTCAATGGACAAAATGATGGAAATTATGCAAAGATGATGCATGATTTCTATACTAAATGCAATCTATACTAAGCTACACTACATGATGCATGGTTTTTGTTATGACGGAGAGGATAATTTAGATTACCTCCCGTTGCGTATGCATTAACTTCCCCAAACCGAGTGAGACACTATTGCTAATGTCCAAGGATGGGTATAGTTCATGCACACACTATGCTATGCATGAAACTAATTTGTCATTTTGGATTTTACAAATGGGAACAATAAAATAAGAACACCTCAATGGTACCGAGGTGTAAGTCCTTTGATGTTGCTAGGACTTCTCCAACAATGATCAAAATGAAATAAAATACAAAGAGATATAGACAAACCATGGGAGTGTAGGAGTCTCCAAGGCTTGCTAATCTTCCATCATGCTATCATCATCACCACTTCCTTCATGAGAAGTGGTCACATTGCCACTTTCCTTGTCATTTGCTTCTTCACTTTCTTCCTCATCTTGCTCATCATCATCTTCACCAGTTCTTTCTCCATCTTCACTTGCATCTTCCTCAATATTATCATCAACTTCTTCATCATGTCCAACAACCTCATTGTCTCCCACAACGACCCTAGATGCACCCGGAAATAAGACTTCTCTATCCGCCCAACTAGGCAAAAGACAAGATGGATCAAGGAGTCCTTGCCTAGCTAAATGTAGGAGGGGTGGATATTGAGCCAAATAAGCATTTTTCCGATCTTCATAGGCTTGCTTGTGCATTGCTTGCATGAGAAGAGTCACATAGTCTTTCCCAATTTCAATTCCTTCCGGTTTGAACTCTTCATACTCAAAGGGGTAAGGTGGTATGACAATGGAAGAGGAGGGGGTTTCAAGATCACCCTTTTGTTGTTGAATGATCGGCTTCTTCGGAAAGGGGAAGTAGATAATTGGTCCGGTGGACGCTTAGGCGACAAATCTTCGAGGGCAAGGTGAACGATCTAGCTTCACTAGTTAGCCATCCATACTTAGTGTCAAGGGGGTTTTGGGAAACCCACTTGAACTTGTGAATCATGGTATGCATATCAATAAGATGGCCACCTTCCTTTGCTTTGTACTTCTTATCCTTATTGAAATTAGGATCAAAGTGCTTAGCTAGGACCGTGACTAGGCCACCATTGACAATAACGGTCGTGCCCTTCTTCCCACTATCAACATTGAGCCATCTATCAACCAATAGCCTCAAAGAATTGTAAGGCTTGGTGTGAATTCTTCCAATATTCAAAGCCGATTCAAGGAGAATAAAATCAAGTCTTGTGAAATGATTGGTGTCTTTCCTAGCAATTATGGTATTTCCCACAACCTTGTGCCATACTCTTATGCCCGGATGATGGACCAAAAGAGCACGACATGCATGAAAATCCTCAAATTTCTTCCCGGAGATTGCCTCCCAAAGAGGCTCGGGGTCATACTTTCCATAATGCTTAAGATAACGCGATTCATCACTAAGACCCAAAATTTCACCTAATTCCTTAAAGGTAATGCGTCTACTAACATTAGCTAGACGAAACTCGAGATTTTCCCTATCTTCAACTTTGGTGACTTTCAAAGAACTTAAAAATTCCAAGACAAGGGAGGGGTATGTCAATTCCTTTGTTTCAAACAATTTCTTCAACCCCATGGCTTTGAAAAAGGCTTTTGTTTGTTCAAGAACACCCAATTTTTCTAAGGTATCTTCACATATGAATTTGGTGGATTGTAATGACTTCATAGCAAACTTGACAAAGGTATTTCTATAGGTATCGGAAATAAAAGTTACCTCCGGATAATGCAAAAGTTGATTAATTACCGGAGTAGAAGGTGATGCTCCCATAGAAGGTTGTTGTTGTTGTTGTACTTCCAAGTTTGGTGTTGCTACCACCATAGCCAAAGCTTTCTTTGTTTGAAGAGCCTTTTGCCTTTGTGAGAGTGCCTTAGCCTTTGGTGCCTTTGTTGCCTTTGTTGCACCCTTAGTTCTTGCCATTGATGAACTAACCAAGAAAAGAATGAAAAATCTTCAATTTGTAGTATGCCCAAATCGATTTGAAGGTGAAAGGCTTTGCCTTTATGAAATCAAAAATCGACTCAAAGGTTGAAGATTTTGTTCTTGGTTTTGATTTTTGTTGAAGAAGGAGTGATTAATTTGTTGTTTGAAGGATGGTTTGATTTGTTTTTGTTGAATGTTGTTGAGGGTTTTTGTTTTTATGATGGAGAGGATAAGGGTTTTGATGTTGTGGGTAGTGTTTATGAATGAATGAATGAATGAAGGTGGGAGGGGTTTTAAAGAAGCCGAATATTTCGAAAATGCAGGGGCAATCCGTGCGGATTAGGCCCAATCCGTGCGGATTCTGCTTCTTCTACCTTTGCAAAAACTCGCCTAAAGACGGGCGGATTCTTAACAATCCGCTCGGATTTGCTGAACACGGGACGGGCGGATTTTCAGAAAGACGGACGGATTTCTGTCCAGAGAAATTTGCTTGTTTTCCTCACCTGCAAAGACGGACGTCTTTCTCCCTGGACGGACGGATTCTTCAAGACGGGCGGATTTTCAGAAATCCGCTCGGATTCTTTAACAGTCAAGAAAATTTCAAAATTCAGCTCAGTTCAAGACGGGCGTCTTTTCTGCAGGACGCTCGGTTTGCATAAGACGGGCGGATTCTTGGGAATCCGCTCGGATTCTTCCCCTGTGTACACGGATTCAGTTCCACCCGTGCACAGCGCATTTCCTTTATCATTCTTCCATTCTTTCTTCAAGTCTTGTGTTCTTCATTGTGGGGGCACTACTAAGGCATGGATAGCCTAGGCAATTGCCATCCCCACACTAAGGCAAAGCACTACACATCAATTGAAATTGTTAGTCCCTCCCTCACTTCTCTTAAGCATGACAATTATTTTGATCAAAGTAAATACAAATCCAAAAATGACAAAAATGCAATACAAGAATTGAAATGTAAGTTAGGGAGTTAGAAATATTTACAAGTGGTGGTTTAGGGAGGACTCCACCAAACTCTCATTCTTGATGAGATGTCAAGGGGGCATGTTCAAGGTGTTGTTGATGTTGCTCAACACCTTGAAGAAGTAATCAAAAGCTTGTTCATTATCATGGTAGAGGTCCTCAATAGACCGTGGCCCTTGTTGTTGATCATGATCGATGGCATGTCAAATGTAGGGATTAAAAATCCCTTCAAATTCGTCGTCCCAAAGACCACAAACTTCATTGAGTTGATCATTGAAAATCTCTTGCTTAGATGGAGACAACTCTCCCAATTTCTTCTCTTGGCCAATGAGGCCATCTTCTTCTTCCTTGGTTGATTTTGATGAGCTTTGCAAGCTCTCCTTGTCACAATTTACTTGCTCTTTGAATGGAGCATCTTCAACTTTCTTCTTCCATTGGAGTTCCGATTTCTTCCTTTCATCTTTTCGGCTATAATGATCAATCATGAAACATGGCTCATGCAAACGAGGAGCTCTCATGGTTTTGTCAAGATTAAAAGTTATGCTTTCATCTCCCACTTCTAGAGTGAGCTCTCCATGTTTCACATCAATTACCGCACCGGCGGTGTGTAGGAAGGGTCTTCCTAGGATGATTGGAATGTTGGAATCTTCCTCCATATCAACAATGACAAAGTCCACCGGGATGAAAATCTTCCCAATTCGCACGGGGACATCTTCCCATATCCCTAACGGTGTCTTCGTCGATCTATCGGCCATTTGGAGTGTGATGTTGGTGCATTTAAGCTCTCCCATCCCCAACCTTTTACTTACCGAGTATGGCATGACACTCACACTAGCCCCTAGATCACATAAGGCTTTGTTGATCGTCGTGTCGCCAATGGTACACGGTATTGAGAAGCTTCCTGGATCCTTTAACTTTGGAGGTGAACTCCCTTGAAGTATTGCACTACTCACCTTGGTGAAGGCGATAGTCTCAAGTTTTCGGATTGACTTCTTCTTTGTGAGGATATCTTTCATGTACTTTGCATAGGCCGGAACGTGATTGATTAATTCCGTGAAAGGAATTGAGACTTCTAAATTCTTCACAATTTCCATGAATTTTCCAAGTTGATCATCAAATTTGGGCTTGGCTTGACGACTTGGAAAAGGAAGTCTAATCACAATGGGTTCCTTCTCCTTGTCCTTGTCTTCATTTTTCTTTGAACTTTCTTCTTTTGATGATTCTCCATCTTTGGAGTTTTGCACAATTTCTTCCTTTTCACTAGCTTCCACAACTTCATCCTCAACTTGCTTCTTCGGTGCTTCATACCTTGTACCACTTCTCAAGTGAATGGCACTAACCGTTTCATGTCTAGGGGGATTACTTTGAGGTGGTAATTGCCCCTTTTGTCTTTGTGAGCTTCAAGATGCTAGTTGAGTCAATTGTGTTTCCAACATCTTGGTGTGAGCTAGAATGTTGTTGATGGTGGTTTCCTTTGCTTGGCTATCTTTTTGCATTTGGGTGAAAAATTCTTGTTGGTTCTTTTGCATTTGGAGGACCGCTTTTTGGACATCAAAGCCTTGGTCATTTTGGTGATTGTATGGATTTTGATTTTGGTAACCTTGGTTTTGATTGTAAAAGGGTCTTTGATTTTGGTTTCTCATGGGTGGTGGAGTGTATGTTGTTTGAGGGTTTTGAACATTTTGGCTTTTGTATGAGAGATTTGGATGGAATTTGGTGTTTTCATTGTAAAAGTTGGAATAAGGGGTACCACTCTTGTATGCTTGGAAAGCATTCACTTGTTCATTTGTTCCCCTACATTCATTTTGGTCATGTCCCAAAGTTCCACAATTCTCACATATCCCACTTGGGATTGATGAGGATGCCGTCATGGCATTAACATGATGCTTCGATGATTTTGAGTTTTCCTCAAGTCTAGCCATAGCTTGTTCAAACTTCAAGTTGATTGTGTCAATGTGAGCACTAAGTTGAGCACCCAATTGAGTAACGGAGTCCACTTCATGCCTTCCTCCTCTAGTAGCCTTGCGAGGTCTACTATATTGTGAGTTATGGACCGCCATTTCCTCAATCTTGTTCCATGTTTGATTGTCATCAACTTCGGTGAACATTCCATTTGATCCCATATTGAGAATGTTCCTAGAATCTTCATATAAACCATTCCAAAATTGTTGTACCAAAAACCATTCGCTAAGTCCATGGTGAGGACATGAGCGACAAATACCTTTAAACCGCTCCCAAGCTTCATACAAAGACTCTTCATCCCTTTGCTTAAAACCCGTAATTTGAGCTCTTAGCATGTTGGTCTTTTCCGGTGGGTAGAATTTTTTGTAGAAAGCTAGAGCTAACTTCTTCCAAGAATCTATTCCAAGGGTGGCCTTATCAAGGCCCTTCAACCATTGCTTTGCGGTGCCGATTAAGGAAAAAGGAAATAAGACCCATCTAATTTGGTCTTGAGTCACGCCCGTTTGAGAGATAGCATCACAATAGTCGCAAAAGGTTTCCATATGAGAATGAGGATCCTCACTAGGCATCCCCCCGAATTGGCTCCTCTCAACTAGTTGGATGAAGGCGGACTTGGCAATAAAATTTCCGGTGAGATGTTGCGGTGTAGGAGTACCATTTGGTAGATTCTCCTCGGTGGGTACGGAGTGCGACGAGAATTTTGGCATTGTAGGTGGATTTTGTGGGGTATTGTGTAATGGGTTTTCTTCTCCTTCTATTGCGAAAGGATTGACAAACTCACTAGTGGGTTGAACAACTTCACTAACACCTCTCAAATTCCTCCTAACAAGTCTCCTATTGTTCGTCAAGGTTCTTTCGATTTCACGGTCAAAAGGTAACAAATCACCTTGTAACCTTCTAGACATGCAAAATATCAAACAACTCAAAAACAATTAGAACAAACCTTGAGGAGTTTTACTTCCTCAAGGCGAAGAAAGACACAACTAATAACAAAAAGGAAATCTAAGTCAAACAAACACCGTCCCCGGCAACGGCGCCATTTTTTGATGCGATCCCGCTAAGTGTTCACAAATTAAGATGTGGTCGTTGGTCACGGTCGAATCAAAACACAATTTATAGCTCCACAAGCAACTCTACAATTAGTAAAGAGGCAAGTAAAGGTCGGATCCCAATGGACGGGAGTTGAAATGAGATTTCTATTGTAACTAGTGGTGTCTAAGGGGTGTCACAAATTGGGTTGATGTAGAAGGTTACTAAACTAGAATAACAATGAAAATAAACAAGCAAGATGAATTAAAGGGGTGTAAACAATTGATTAAAGGCACTAGGGTGTCATGGGATCATAGGGGAATCATGGGATATGATCATACAAACATGTTCTCAAATTATAAGCAAGCAATTATTGTTGTGATGGATTGAGTTGGGTTATATCTTACAATCCTAGGAAAGTTTGGTCCCGGAGCCGAATCGATTAGATTTTGCAACACCTACAAGTCGACTTAATCTTCCCTACTCAACAACATGCATGGTCTAATGAGACTCGAGTTGGGTTATATCTTACAAGTCTCATTGAAAAGATAGAAGATGATAGTAAATGCAAGGATTCATAGGCTTAGCATTTCATCAAATATAACATGTGCATGAGTTGAGATCAAAACAAGCAAGCAAATAAAACATGAAAGCATATTAATTTAAGCATGAATCATTCCCCATGTTGGTTTCCCCTAATCACCCATTAACCCTAGCTAAGAGACTACTCACTCATTATCATGTTGATCATGCTAGCAAGGTTGTCAATCATACCAACAATATGAAACATGATAAATAAATGAAAGTAATTAACAATAATTAAAAAGGGATTAAGAGATTATACCTACTAATGATTCCAATAATAAAGCAAGAATAATGGAAGTACTTGAATGCTAGATTGAGAGGTTGTCAATCTCCCAATAATAACCCAAATAATCTTCAATTACCCAAAATAAAGGATGAACAAAAGAGAGATTACAGAACTAAAACTTGGATTAAAACTTGATTAATACTTGATTACAATATTGAAGAGAGGTTTGATTGATATTAACTACACTAATTATTGATAAGAAGAACATGCTCCTCTAATTAGCCTAATGGGGTATTTATAGTGAAAATTAGGGAGGATGCATTAGGGTTAACTAAGGGCTAACCTAGTAATTACACTTTTTAAGTTGAGCAAGGAGGACCCGGTATTTTCTGAGAGAAGGGCTTCTCTTTTCGTAGCTTGAAGAAGACAATCCGTCTTTGAAGAAAAATCCGGCGGAATAAGGTCGGGACGGCCGGATTTGGGCGGTGGAATCCGAGCGGATTCTGGGGAATCCGGACGGATTGTTGAGGGGGAATCCTAGCGGATTCTGGCGTGGGACGCTCGGATTGTGCGGAATAAGTCTCGTTTTGCCATGAAAATGCAAGATTCTTACTCCTTTCCTACCAAGGGATCAAAATCTCAAAGAATATGCAAAACAAAGAACTAAAGATAAGAAATGACCCAAATAAGCACTAAAAAGCATGGAAACAAGGCTAATTCGGGGGCTAAATATGCGCCAATTATGGTCACATCACCAACTCACCAAATCAACACACATGTAAACCAAAAGACGGTCATAAGAACAAGCTTTAGACGGATATTATACATATATTAATATATACACACCCATCCCAGCCACTACCTAAACCAAGCAAGCCGCGGCCAGACCAGGCAGCCGCTGCCCAGACCACACGACACCACCTAGCCCCCACAAACAACCACCAATGCAGCCACGACTAGCTCCTATGGCCACCTAAGTGAGACATCCACCATCCCAACTCAAAACAGTCTCGTCTGGGTTTCTCATAGACCTGACAAAGTCACTCGTTTGGAAACGAAATTTAGACGAAAATGTTCTCGTCATTACGACTCGAATCAATCGTTGGTGTATACTACAATAACCACCCACGACAGACAAAATGGTCCACAAAACAACCACCCATAATATGCCAAGTACAGTCCCAAAAACAGAGGACGAAACCGTCCTATAACAGTCCAATTTACCCGCTATTTGTGACGGAAAACTCAGCTAAAAACCCCTTAAACGAATCTAACACAACGACATGCAGCAACTTCGATAATTTACATGGCTACACAAAATGACACAAGCTTAACGCGAATATCAACACCGACACTATTTATCGAATCTACATCACGTGTCTATTCCTGGGAATAAATGTGATAACAAACGAGTTTCAGTTCTATACTACCTGTACCACACAACAGACTATCTTTATCAGTAGCAATGGCAATAGAAAACGTGACAGGACATACGCAACCACTATTTAACAATTCATAACCAGAGGACGATACCATTCATTTCCAGCATTCATTCGAGACCCAATACCGCACCAAAGGTAAAGAAAGGATTAAACTTTATTAAACACAAGTAAGAATACCACAAGTAGGACGAAAATCTCGACATGGTTGTCGAGTAACCTATCACGGTTACCTCGTTGCTCTTTAAAACAGCATGCTCCCGGTCCACAGTTACTCTGAGTTGTCCCGACTAACACCCAAACGCAGGAACGAAGGAAAAAGGCGGGAAAAACGAGTCCAAAGTAAGACGTCCGAACGGAAATAGATGGCAAGGTGGCATCTTTCTTACATATAGAGAAGGAGAATGAGGAGGGGAAGCTAAGGGTACAAAAATAATGAAATTTGGTCGAGAAACGAAGATGAAATCAGGGTTTTGAGGTCGAAAATGGTGGAGCTGCTATGTTTTATGTTGTTGTTGCTGCGTTTTGTTGGTTTTAAAATGGAGGGGAAGAAGAAAGAGGAGATAAGAAGAGGGGTGGGGTTTTGTGCGTATAAAACAACAACCACCACACACTCTTTATAATAATAATAATAATGATAATAATAATAGTAATAATAATAATATATAAATATATAATAAAGAGATATTTTACAAGTAGAGTGTAGGATGTTAGGTGGGTGTGATGTGTTGTCAATATAGGATAGGTCGAGAAAGGTTAGACTCACAAGTAGAAATGTGACGGTCTATAGCTAGACGGAAATTGAGACGAAGATTATTACTATTAGAGTCACTATTATTATCTGACCAAAAATACGTATACATATATTATTATATAAATCATGCCTTAAAGATAGAATTTAATCGTACGTATTTTTATATAAACGAGCTTTTATATAATACGTTTATAAAAATCGTGTTTGACATAAAATTAATTAAATTGAATAATTCAAAAATATATAATAAAGTGGTTAAACGGTTTAATAAACTTTAAATGTCAAAATGGGAAATTCGCGGGTGTTACAATCACCCCATCTTTTAAAAAGTTTTGTCCTCGAAACTTGAAAGTAGAAATAAAAGGTTATATAAAATAAGACTGAAACTTTGGAATCGGTAACCAAAACATTTTAAAGGTTACTTATCGTAAGAATCAAAATCCTTTCAAAAGTTTCAATTAAAATTTTCCGACAGAACCCGATCGAAAATTAAATTATTTGCATAAATCAAAAATCAAAATACTTTCAAAAACATTAATGAAGAGTTTTCAAAAGTGTAAGTCTCATTCATGGAACGAAATTGCTCTTGTCGTGCACACAAGAACGCTAACTTTCCAAGTCAAAGACAGATTTAAAACAAAAATCAATCGCCGACAAGCGTAGAACAAGTTATCAAACGTCTCCAATAACGAGTTCTATCATCCGATCAACGTCAAAATCAAAAGAAAAAGGCAATCCACTCAAATTTTCTCTTGTAACAGCCAAAATAGAAATGAAGATTTCACTTTTAAACTCAATAAGGAGTCAAGTTCCTGAAAATATGATATTAAACTTTGTCAAAGAAATCATAAATAGATCCAAGTTAACAGAAATCAGATAAACTTTAAAGAAATCGCGGGTTTAGCAATTAAAATCATGATAAATGAGTTTATACCCAAAGAACAAATAGGGAACTAGATCAATTTTTTTTTTCCAGTTTCAAACCCTTTTAAAATAGGTAGAGTTTTGTAAGAGTAATATAGATTCTTAACAACGAATCAAAAATGGTAGCTTGAAATGTTTAGAAATTGTACGAGAAGAGAAGAACTTAGGTATCATAAATACAAGTATGTCAAGAGGATTCAAACCTAACTAATGAAAAGAGCTATGATGAATTTCACAGGGCAAGGTTCAAAGTCAAATCAACAAGGATGTCAAAGATAGAGCTTTATAGGTTACTAGCATCAAACTTAAAAGAGGAGCAAGATGAAGCGAGGAAGAGATGTATGATCGGTAACGCTTATGATCAAAGAAGAAGGGAATTAGACAAGAAGGAAACGCCAAGTACTCGAATCCCAAATAACAACATCAGCCTAAACGGTTTCGAAAACTTCCCAACGACAAAACTTATGACCAAAACACTTCTAAGGATTTCCTCAAATCACTTATGTTACTTCATCCTAATTTATCCCCTGAAACATGGTACTCCACTATAAGTGTGATTTCATCACTTCAAATCGTCAAACATCCACGAACAACTTCCACAATATCAAGGTCAACTAGTCAAGGTTTCCAACAAAGCTATACTCATATCCAACTAGTGTCAACCATGGGTTTCTCAAAAAGTAAAACCCTCAATCCAAAGCAACTACCTAAGTTAATCACAAACTTGACTCACTTAGTCAATCCTATATCCTCAATTTCACCATTCAATTTCATCCACCTTAGGTCAACTACTCAGCACTAGTATCCCAAACATAAACAACAAAGCCAGGTTCTATAACCTTAGTAACCAACGCAACTCACACTTGACACACAAAATCCATCAATCAAATATACTCACTTTATCAAGGATCTAGGTATAAGAATCATCAAATATGTCTCATCACACTACCTAAGTCTTTCCAACATCAAATCCTCTCAAAACCAGGTTTAAGGGTCAAAACACGAACAATCTCCTCAAAAGTCAAAATTTCCAACTAAGGTCAACATTCCTCAAATTAAAGAGTACTATAAAAAGACGTTAAGAGAGATTAGCAAGGATCAAAGGACAAGTTAGGAGTACCAGAGTAGTTTTTAAGCAAAATAGAAGAAAGTTTAGAAGAGGGATAAGCACCAAGAGATAAAGATTAAGACAAGATACACAAAGAATGAGAAACATCTTCGAGGAAGTAGAACCGTCCTTCAAATTAGAACAAATCTTCAATCCTCAGCAATAGGCACCAAATCTTGATCACCACATTGGTAGGTTACAGTCATTGATCCAAGGGCACAAAAATTATCAAATGACAATGAACAAACATGTTAGAACCTAACAAAGAGCAAACACACTACAGACTACCACCTTAGGTCCTTAAGTCTACCCATCTCTTATTTATTATTCAAGGTCAAGTTCAATTTAAATTTGGGGTACACGTGTGTGCGTCGGGAGCAACATAGGCTCTGATACCAACTGTGAACCCCCGCTATAACGCGGAAAAATATAACTATTAAAATGCGGAAATTTAGGGAATTTTTAAAACTTTTTAAAATTTAAAACGCGGGTTCACCAAAATCTAAAACATAAGTAAAGAGTGCGGAAATAAAGATTTTAAATTATACAAACGTGATAGTCGAGGTGAGGGAAAATATATCCCTCGAATGACAATACAATAAAAGTTAGGTCTAAACAATCCTAATAAATCAACTACTAGGCCGAAGTGCTCGCTAGCTCACACATGTCATCACCCCATGAATGCATCACTAATACCTGTCATTCTTATAAACATGAAAGCCACAGTCAGTGGGGAGTAACTCAAGGTTCTCCCAGCCACAATATGTCGAAACAAACATAACAAAGAACGTAAACAAACAATCATATTAGATAAGACAAGAGTGAATCGAATCATAACTAAACATGGGATTTATTTGATTATGCTCCGTGACGCTCAAATGAGGCTGATCTTACCTTTTAGTGGCATAGTTAAGACATTAGCGGTAAGTGAAATTCACGTGTTTGTCCTTGAGCCCTTGACATAATTTCTCGTTTATCTGAGGTTATACGTGTTGTTAATCGTAATATGACAAAATCGTGGTCATTTGAAATTATTTCGGAATGACAAAGACAACAATGACATTTTCTTTATTACTCTCTCTGTCCCAGTGAATAGTTTACAATTATTTTATTTTGTGAAGGGAAATAAAACAAGTGCAAATTATTGACTGGAACGGAGGGAGTATAACAAAATACTTTATGCAAGATCTTTTCTCTATTTACTAAATCCATATTATCAATTTGAACACTATGAGAAGTTGAGAAGATTCATATTTCATTAATGTGTTCGCGTAGTTTATTATGTCTCTAAGAAATGGTTTTGATTGTCATATCCTACGTCTTATTCCATAGAGGCAAGAATAATTAAAACTTAGAAGGGAGAAAGGGCTAAACTCTCCTCCATTAGTCAACTGAAAAACACAAATGTTGAACAAATATGAGGTCCGTTTTACCAGATAAGACGATCTTAATGACACTAATTACCGAAATATTTTTTGGATAAATGTAAATTGTATAAGTGCACGAGTAAAAATGCTAGAAACATAAGCAAAAATTGGAACAAAACTACCCTGTAAATTCAGTACATCGTGATGATTAAATACGTTAAAACACTATTTAGCTCATTCTTATTGAAAGGGAATAACCGAAAGAGAAACAAAAGAGTTTATGAGCGTACTGATAAAGCCCTCGGTTCTAAAGACTGGTTACTTCATTTTCCAAACACCGGAGTTAAGCATTTTCCAATCCAGCTTTCTGATCATGCTCCCGTTGAGCTCAATCTCCATCTGATCAAACGCCCTTCAAAAAAACCCTACGAACTAGAATGGTGGAATTTAGAAAATGAGGAATGTTTGGGTCTTATCCAGAACACATGGAGGACACGTATTAGGGGTTCGCCTGCGTTTCGTCTCATGAGAAAGCTTACATCAGTAAGATATGAATTGAAACACTGGTCCATTGAAAAAAGATTGCAATGGAATAGAAATTGAGAAGACTTTGATGAAAAATTAGAGGCTGCGATGGATGTGGCTATCAATGAAGGTAATGAGGAATAATACAATAAGGTTTATTAAGCGCTTAAAGAATTTTCTTTAGCAATCGCGATGTTCTGGAGGCAGAGAGCAAAACTGAAATGGAATGTTGATGGGGATACTTGTACAAAATATTATTTTAATTGGTATAAGGGTCGTGCTGGGCATAATTTTATCCTCGGGTTAAAATTGCAAGATGATACCTGGACATTTGATGAAAATCAGGTGGGTGAGCTTTTCTTTAATCACTTCTATAATATATTTAACCCGGGATATGAGGAGGCCGTTGGAGCAGATATAGAAGGGGAGTCGAGTAGCTCTAATCTTTTCTCCAATGTGGATGTTCGGGTTAAGGACGACGATGTCAATTTTCTTAAGAAGCCTTTCTCGGTGAAGGATGTCAGACGTGCTACATTTCAGTTAGGGACGTTAAAGTCGTCGGGACCTGATGTTATCCCGGCTGCGTTTTTTCAGAGATGTTGGCATGTTGTTAAGGACGATGTTATTAATGTTGCTTTATCCGCCCTCAATTCAGGTTTTATCTCTAAAGAAATGAATAGAACTTTTATTATGCTTGTTCCAAAATGTGAGAACCCGGAGTCATTAGAATATTACCGTCCTATCAGACTCTGCAACGTTATTATGAAAATCATCACTAAGTGTATCCCTAATAAGCTTGCAAGGGTTATGAGGTATCTTGTGGGGGACTCTCAAAATGCCTTTGTTCCAGGACGACATATTAGTGATAATGTTCTCTTGGCTCACAAAGCAATTCACAACATAACCGGTCATAAAAAAGGTCGCCATGGTCAGTTTGCTTTTAAGGCTGATATGAGCAAGGCTTACGACATGGTCCATTGGACCTTCCTTTATAAAACATTAAGGTGCATTGGAATCCCTGACAATTTGATAAAATTAATTATGAACTGTGTGTCTACTGTTTCGTATGAAGTGTTACTCAATGGGGTTCCATTAAAACAATTCAACCCTAGGTGTGGTATCAGGCAGGGGGATCCCTTATCTCCGTATCTATTCATTCTCTGTATGGAAGTTTTGTCCCGTAATATATATCTCTACTGCTATTTGTTGTGGACGGTTACACGACATTAAGCTTAGCCAGTCCTCTCCACCCCTCTCGCATTTATTTTTCGCTGACGACTCTATCTTCTTTCTGACGGATAAAAGGGATGCTTTTCGACAGCTTGATGGAATCCTTAGGCGGTTTTGTGAGGCTTCGGGCCAGACTATCAATTATGAAAAAGCTGGTATTATTTTTAGCACATGCACTCCGATTCGTCGTGCTTCTGCGGGACTTAAAATCCTTAACATCCGGAATAACAAGGGCATTGGTAAGTATTTGGGTATATCCACGGATTTTGAAAGCTCAAAAGCAGATATTTTCTCCACGCTTGTTGACAATGTTAAGAAGCGGATCTCCTCGTGGAATGAGATTTTTCTGTCACCAGCCGGGCGGCTTACACTAATCTCTTCTGTTCTGTCCACTATTTCAAATTACTTTCTATCGGTGTTTAAAATACCGATAAGTGTGGCTAAGAGAATTAATTCTCTTTTGTCACATTTTTGGTGGGAAGGCTTGAGATCGTCTAAGACGGTGCACTGGTGTAGTATTAATTTCCTAAGTATTCCAAAAAGCAGAGGCAGTCTTGGGATTAGGAACGTTTCTTGTCTCAATCAAGCTATCCTGGCCAAGCAAGCCTAGAAGTTGATCACGGCACAAGACACGCTCTTTGGGAAAGTTTTCAGAGACAAAGTATTCCCCCCCCCCCCCCTCGTTTGGTCCTAATTCCATGTCCGCAAAACATACCTCGAATCTATCATGGGGTTGTAGAAGTCTGTTGCGGGGGCTTCAACTTATTTTCCCAAATTGCGCTTGAAAAGTGGGGTACCTCTCCGACATGCATATATGGAGCACTAAGCGGGTTAATGGGGAAACGCCTAGCATGAATCCTAACCTAAATCCGGGCCAAGTCTAGATTGCCTTAAATATTAAGGTCAAAGACCTTCTGTTAGGTCCAGGGGAATGGAATAAAGGGCTAATAACTGAGATTTTCAGTGAAGAATGGCGATCTAAAATCCTGGCCCTCCCATTGTGTTCGTCAAAACCTATTGACACGATTTTTTGGAAGCATACTACTTCAGGTACTTATTCGGTTAAAAGCGGATATGGTATTGCTCTCGAATCTCACCTAAACAGACTTGTAATGAGAAGGATTTATCTAGAATTAGCAGGTCATGTGTTGCTTTCTGTAAAAAGAGGCTTTGGAGACTCCCTGGGCCTCAGAAATGGAAAGTATTAGTTTGGAGAATCCTTACCAATTCTGACTCTAATGGGTCAGAGTTCTAAAAAAGGGGAATAGGTGTGGACCATTCATGTAGATTTTGTTATGGTATGGATAATATTAAGACTTTGAATCATCTATTCCGAGATTGCGATATTGTAGCTAGGATCTGGTCTTCCTCTAATCTGGGCATTCGAACTTGCAACTATTCTCATATGATTGTTGGAGAATGAAATATCAATTGGATTAATTACCTTTCGGAGGCTCATAATGGGGAGTTTTTGGTTATTAACCTGCTTGCTACAATCTGGTGCATATGGTGTACCCGTAATAATCTCGTTTTTAGAGGGGATTCATTCTCGCCCGAGGCTTTCTACAATTTACAATCTGAGGCAACTGCTGCTTATGAGGCTACCCAAGGGATGGTAAGAACAAAGGGGGGTTTTTTCTGGTCTACCGCGTAATGAAGTTCGGGAAAAACTGGAAAATAGTTTTCCGGTTTATCTGACAGGCACGGGCAGAGGGTGTAATACTATTAGGGTGAAAGTGGATGCTGGATGGCATACGTCATTAGTGTCTATTGCTGGCTGGGTGGCGTACAACCCTGAAGGTTCTATCATCTTTGAAGGCGGTAGGAGTTTTTGGTCTGAATCTGCTTTACAGGCTGAGGCAAAGGGTATCCGAGAAGCATTAAGATGGGCTAGCGCTAATGGGATTTTTCATTTGGATGTGTTTTCTGATTGCATACAGATCTTGCTACAGATCACATGAGTGGAGAACGGACACCATTTGACACAAGGAATCCTACTTGATAATGAAGCTAGTTTACCTTTCTTTCATTGTATTAGTTTTAGTTTTATTCCTAGAAACCTGAATTCTGTGGCTCATCGACTAGCGAAACGAGCTATGAGATTGTAAGAAAGTTTTCTTTTATAGCTGTAAAAAAAAGCTCATTCTTATCGAAATGGGCTACAAAATGTAGGCAATCGTCATAAAATCCTTAGGAACACGGTCATCGTGAATTCTTTAACTGGTAACAGGTCTAATTCTTTAGTTAGAAACTAGTTTAGACCCCATACATTATATGCACGGTGCTTAAAGTTTAATATTTTTTTTATAAAATTACTTATATAATATGGGTACCTTATAGTTGTTTACATTTCTTATCATTGTATTTTGCTTTAATAAATAAAGGTATAACTGAAAACTAGTTAAGAGAATTGAGTAATGAGTTAAAATGTATTTTAATGAAAATAATTTTATAGCATAAAGCTAATGAGTTTCATTTTTTTTTTTCAATTTTTTTGGTCACAAAAGTAATAACGATTTCTAGTTTTGGTTTTGTACCGAATATGGGTTAACTCATCATTTAATAATAGTACCAGTAAAAGATTTAGCAATTTATAGTTTTATATCTATTTTATTTTATTTTAATTAAAATATTATAGCTTAGAATTTAGTGAAAATAATATAATTTGATAAAAAGATTAATTTTAATGAAAATATAATAGATGAATTAAATTATAATTGTTATTTTCCTTATTTAGTGAATAAACATAATTATCATTAGTTTTCTTTTTTGAGAATATGCATTTTGGCGGGAAAATGATAGAGTTCACCTATTCATTTAGTAAATAGGGAATTACAACATTCATAGATATTCTCGTCTTCATTCTCCATATGTATGATGATTTCAATCAAAGCGAACAATATAAACTTGACAAACATCTTAAAATTCAGGCATAGGATTAATTTTAAATATATCCAATATAAAAAAAATATTGCCTTCAATTCCAGCTTCACTAATATTTGATTTCTCCAACACAGACGAACAATCTGTAACATACAAAAGTGAATAACCCGCCTGTTAATAGCAATGTGCGTAAACAATGATAACTGCTTGAACATTGTGAATTAGTACGTAATATACTCTATAATAACGGAAATGTTTGGAAGGAGAAAAGGATAGGGCAAAGGACGACTCCGCGACTTGAGTTTTGATGCTGGCAATTGCTAAGTTGTTTTTTTTTTTTTTTAATTTGTGTTGTTTTTCGTTTTTTAAGCTTGTTTGGGACCCTACTCGTTGTAGGTCTCAGGGTTTACCCCGCCTTTTAATCAAAAAAAAAAAAGAATTCGCATTTATGGCTACTATAGCGGAAACAAAAAAAGAAAAATTAATTTACTAATGCCATTAACATACCTTTATCTAGACGAACACATTATCAGAATTCCAAAACATGCCTATGTTTGAACTCCAACTACAGTAAGGAAAATAAAGATCCAATAACAGCAACAAGCTTACATATAATAATGGAGATAGCAAACAAATTTGTGATGACAAACAAAGGCAGATCAAATAAACGATTGAAAAGTATAGTGAGTAAGGAGAGTATAGACATCCTAGAGTAGTCAGAACGTACCGTACGAATGGTATTGAAGGGACCAAATACGGAACACCGAAGGCATAACAAAAGCCTAGCCCACGTTTTCTTCCTTTCTATGCCATTTTATAATGATGTCCAATCTCATAACAGTTTAGCTTTGAAAATTTGAATAGGAGGATAAGTTTAATGATGGAAAGATGAAAGATCAAGGGGAAAATGAAATATCGTGGCCGCCTTTTGCCCTTTGGTATGACTTCAGTTTTTTTTTCTTTTATGGCTATTGCGTAAGTAGGCAATAGGTCCAAAAGTCGAGTGTTAAATTTATTAAAGATGGTGACAGGAACACGTCTTACTTTCATGTCAGTACTCTTGTGCGTAGATGGAGCAATAAAATTAATGCTTTGAAGAACGATGTTGGCGCCTGGGTGGATGATAAGGAAGAGATTAAGTGCAGTGTTGTTGATTACTATAACAAGCTTTATACAGAAGATACTCCGTACCCTACTCCTGACGAGGTTGACATTTCGTATGATATTTTCCAAGACTACAGCAACGAACATTGGGAATGGCTAACTCAGTACTTCTCTTTGCTGAAATCGAGAAGGTAATTTTTGACATGGGTTCTCTTACTCTAGGTCCCGATGGATTTCAAGCGTTGTTCGATCAGAAAAATTGGTCCGTGGTCAAGTCAGACGTTTGTGCCATGCCTATGAAAGCGTTAGAAGGTAAAGGTTTTCCAGTCGGTATGAATGATACTCATCTCGTCCTTATTCCTAAAGTTGTTGCTCCTGAACATAGTTCACAATGCCCGCAAGGGTGGTGATACGAGTACGGAAGCGTAAACAAAATAAAAAGAGTTGTGGAAGGGAGTCGAACTCGTGCCTCTCGGTTTGGAGGGACGAGGTCAGTTAGTTACCACGATATTTGACTAAAAACCGCCGAGTTTCTAAGTCAATAAATGCTTAAAACAGCGACGCCAATCGTTGTTTTAAACGAGATTTGAAAGACCGTTCAAATCTGATTTTGTGATCAAATCTTGATCGTTTTATGAGATTTCTATATTAAACTTCTGTAATTAATTCTTAATACAACCTAAGCTATTTATACTAATAATAATGAATAGTTCTAATGGAAATAATACTCCTACTGTCCTATGCTTAAAGGGCAATTCTACTGACGATAGAAATCGTCATTATTTTAATCAAGTACTCCTACGGATGATGGAAATCATCTTTATTTTAATTAGCTAACTACCCCTAGCTAACTTGCATCCTAGTCGAACCTGACTACTCGACTCATTTATCTAGTATGATTAGGACTCCTATGCAGAGATTTGCTTGTCTATTGAGTAGACCCGAGTTTGACTCTCCTTCTTGCTATTAACAACCAGAATTGTATCATCCCCTCCCTCTTGAGAAGGAATTGTCCTCAATTCTTAGAGACTCAACCCACCGGGATCAAAAACTACTAATACAACCAGTAAACAAGCGAACACTAGCAACAAATCCGCATACAAGAACGAATCACCCTTGATGCCAAGCCACGCCTCGTTCCTTTTTCTCAATTTCAGAATCCTCTTGTGCCAACCACCCCACCACCCTTCGTGCACAAGCATAGATAATTTATCACGAACTTCATGGTCGATCAAACAAAATGAACATGATGATTCCTCCTTAGCTGCTGCCCAATCGAACAAATGAGAATGTGAATGTTCTTGAAATTTCTTAGGGTTAAGCAGGTATTCATAGCCATAGCCAATAAGTCCTAACCCGACACCAAGAGCTGGTGAGCAACACGGTGCCTTTGAATCCGTCTTCGCCGTTTCCTCAACTCCATAATCATCAAAGACATGCGGTCGATTGAAATCAATTGAGGAATCAATGTAGCTGCTCCATAACTCATCCTTGCCAAGATCCTTTTCAAGCTTGCTTTCCATTGCTAACATGGTGAGACTCAAGTTTTTCTTACAACCAGAACGCATAGTATTTGTAGCCTCGGATGACATAGGCTTTAGAACAATCCTTTTCCCCCTATCCAGCAATTCGTAATCATTGCTCCTTCCTTTATGCACCACATCTCGATCATACTGCCAAGGACGGCCCAAAAGAATGTGACAAGCATCCATGGGAACCACATCACATAAGACTTCGTCTTCATAAGGACCCATCGCAATGCACACACGGACCTGATTTGAAACTTGCACCTTCTTACCATCGTTTAACCAATGCAATGCATAAGGCTCGGGATGAGATGTGGTTGGTAAAGCTAGCTTCGAAACCATCTCACTAGAAGCTGCATTTGTACAACTTCGACCATCAACAATCACGCTGCACCATTTATCCCCGACTTGACACTTGGTGTGAAAGAGTTGGTCCCTCTGCTCGGTCACAATAGGCTCGGTTTTGGCCTGCAAAGTCCTACGCAAGACAAGTGTAGTGTCATAAACAGGGCAGTTTAAGCCACGACAGAAACGCGCCATCTTTTGCTCTTCAATTTCATCGACTTCACACATCATAACGAGCTTTTGGAATTCTGTAATATACTCCGCAATACTCATACTCCCTTGCATTAATTCTGCGGATTTACGGAATAAATCAATCCTGTAATTGTTTGGAATATACCTCTTGCGTAGTTTGCACTTGAGTGACTCCCAAGAATTCATCTTTTCTTTGCCTCCCCGAGCACGATCTGCCTTAAGATTCTCGTACCACAAGGATGCGTTTCTACTCAGTTTTAGAACCGCATATTTGCACCTCTTTTCGTCATCTATCTCTTTAAATTCGAACATCCATTCGATTTTTCTTTCCCAGTCAAGATAGTCCTCCGGATCTATGCTTCCTCCGAATTCGGGCAATTCGGTGATCTTGAATTCGTCTTGCTGCAACACACGGCGAGGCTGCATTCGTCCAGCATTCTCGGGTAGGGTTCGCAATACCTCTCGAATCCTATTGACCAAATTGTCTTCGTCGTAACCGTCCATAGTGACAGAGGATCAGGAGCCGAAGAGTTGTGGAAGGGAGTCGAACTCGTGCCTCTCGGATTGGAGGGACGAGGTCAGTTACTTACCACGATATTTGACTAAAAACAGCCGAGTTTCTAAGTCAATAAATGCTTAAAACAACGAGACCCTTACCGAGACGAAACCGACCGATCTAAAAGGATCCGGTCGAAAGCACCTTTACGCCGCCGAGCGTGGCTTTCAAAAGACCGCTCCATGTCCACAGATTGGCTTGGCGTGCAGGTGGCCCGTGACTACGGATCGGTAGGTGGCCCAAATCCACAGACCGAGACGTGGCCCATGTCCACAGATTGGCGACTCCGCTGGGGAAAACTAGGACACTTACGTCTTTGTGATCCCTAGATGGTAAGACTCGAACGAGGTCTTGGTTGGAATGCATTAATTGATATTACGGTCACGGTCGGGTTTCCTTGTCCGGGCCCACAACCTAACCTTTTTCGACCAATTGGCTCGTCTCGTCGGCGTGAGTCTTCTCATCCCCGCGTTTTGAATCCCGATTGAGTCAAGCATACCATTGGCGTTACACATTTCTGTTTCGTCAAAGAGCTTTCATCACTTTCGAGCACGAGGCTAGGGCACCCTCCTTACACGTTTTATTTGGATTGGTATCCCTCTCGCAAATCGGGGTTTGATTGCTTGGTGTGTAACCCACCCTTCTAAAACCAAAACCCGTGTCAACATGATGCATAATAAAATGAACTGTGAGTGCTTATGTGCTATTTGATCATAAGTCCTTCCGTGTAATTTTCAAACTTTCGAAAACACACTTTTCGCGCCGTTATAATGGCCATTTCAAAAATCGGTCTTTCGCCGACCGATGCACGCCTTTCTAGGCCGTCGTAATGACGATTTTCAAACCCGGTTTTGTATAGCCATTTCAACACGCCTTTCTAGACCGTCGTAATGACAATTTTCAAACTCGGTTTTGTATAACCATTTCAAATCACCTTTTTACGCCGTCGTAATGACGATTTTCAAACCCGGTTTTGTATAACCATTTCAACACGCCTTTCTAGGCCGTCATAATGACGATTTTCAAACTCGGTTTTGTATAACCATTTCAAATCACCTTTTTACGCCGTTATAATCGCCGCGTCTAGACACGGATTTTAACCCGTTTTGCGCCGACAATGGCTCTCTTTCAAAACCCAAGAAAAGCACACACCCTTTTCTCGAGACGCTTTCGGGATCCCGAGGACCATGCACCGTCCCCGAGACCTTTTCAAACATTTCAAGCTCGATTTTCAAAACATACAATTTTGAATTTCAAAACCGTGTTGGGAAGCAACACACTGTTTTCCGAGCCGACTCAAACTCAAACCGTCTTTTGCTAATAAACTTAAAACAACCCTTTTCAACTGATCGACTTGCGGAGATCTTTATCTTCGAAAGCCGTCCATTAAAGCGACAAATGAATCTTTTTGGAAATTTCTATTTTCGAAAACTTCAGTCCACCATTCCAATTCCGCCTCGTGTCTATCGAGTCAAAGCAAACGTACTTATGGGTCTTTACTTATGAGTCGTCTCACCACGTGACCCGTCCAATGGCGTCACGCCGTCATGTTGGACTCGTGTCAAAGGTTCGGTCAAACACCGTCACGTCATAAATCGAGTCAGCACCGAGGGACCACACACGGTCACCCCGTCTTGTTGAGTCGATCTTTGTCTCGTCCTTTGTGTTGCCTGGGTTCAGTCTTGGAACCGTGTCGGATTGAGTTATAATGTGAGCCATTTTTCTACCTCAGAGCCATGGCCCCGTCTTCAACTTCGTCTGTCAACCACAACAACAATGATAACAACAGAGATGTCACAACTGATCAACTAGCTAGCCTGCTTACCGCTCTTAAGGTCACTCTAGATCGCGTCGAGACCCGTATCGACGCCCTCGAGAACAAGGAAATTGGGGAACATAATACCCTACCTCTGACTGAAACCGAGAAGAGGCTGAAACTCTTGGAAGAACAGCTCCTAGCCCGGGGTAACAATATCCACCTTGAGAACAACCGAAGGTTCGAACCTGTAGGGGACCAGTTACCTGACAACTTCACCCTGACTGATGTGCCCAAGTTCAAGGGAGTGGAGGACCCACTCAACCACATCCGTGCTTTCAAAGACTACATGGTCATTAAAGGGGTCAAACAGGAGCTCTTTACCCGGATCTTCCCATCCTCTCTGGAACCGATTCCTCGCCAATGGTACTACTCCTTGGATCCGAAAAACCTTACCACTTAGGATGAGATCGCAATTGAGTTTGCCAAACAGTATGCCAACAACGTCGAGATCCAGGCCAACACCCGTACTCTCGAAGTGCTAACCCAAAACGACAAGGAAGAGGAGGGTGAGTACTCAATTGGTCAGTAAGCCGAGTGAATCAACTCTGGTGGAGAAGTTTGTCAACAACCTCCGCCCGGTTTATGCCAACCTACTGAGGTATCAGAATATCAAGACTTTTCAGGATCTGCAGATTCTGGGGACGCGTATTGAGGACGACCTCCGAAAGGGTGTCTTAGCAAAGACCACTGGCAGGGGTTATCAAGGATCTACCTAAACCGGATCTCGCCCTTACGGTCAGACAAACAAGATTGATGAGGTTAACCTCGTCGAACCATCTGCCAAGAAAACTGAACGCCCCCAGAGAGTGTTCACCAACATAGGGTCGACTTATGCAAGTGCCTTGAAAAGACTCATGGACCAAGGGAAGTTACAACCGATCGTGCCCACCCCGGACCCGGCCGATGCCAAGAAATCCCGATTTTGGAACCCCAACGCCTACTTCCAGTATCATCAAGGGAAGGGGCATGATACCTAAAATTGCTTCAAACTCAAGCAGCTCATTCAGGACATGATTGAGAAGGGAGATTTGCCTATACCCCCACCAACTAAACCGAACAACAAAACGAATCCCCTGGGAATTCACGCCATCTCTGACGATGAGCCGACCCTAGACTGTTCTCATCTCATCTTGCCGATTGACGACTAGGTGAATGTTCTGGAAAAGGATCCTTGAGACGGAGTGTTCGTATTCAGTGCTACCACCATGCTCACTATGTTTCAGCAGGTTGAGGAGGCCATTTATCTAGTATGATTAGGACTCCTATGCAGAGATTTGCTTGTCTATTGAGTAGACCTGAGTTCGACTCTCCTTCTTGCTATTAACAACCAGAATTGTATCAGGTGAAGTCTAGTGGTTAAAACTTGGGTGAAATTCCCAGGAGACCCAGGTTCAAGCCTCCCCAAGAGCAAAATCTTGTAGAGCATTCTTGGCCTGAGTCCATGCCTAATAGACTTCGAGCTTGTCACCCTCGGGTGGTTTACCTAGTATACGTGGTTTGCAGGCTATAACGTACACCCGCGGGTTTACCCAGTGCGCACCGAAGGTAGCGGCTGCGGGTTCCCTCGTTACCAAAAAAAAAAAAAACATAGTTCACAATTTTGGCCAATTAGCTTATGTAACGTCGCTTATAAGATTGTCAGCAAGGTACTTGATGAGTAGTATTTTGGTCGCATTTTACCCCTTATTTATACCTTATTCAAACTCGATTTTATGTGCTTAATTGATTAAATAGCTCATTTAATTACTAATTTATAATAATTAGTCAGCTAGAATAAATAATTAGTCGGATTCTTGTTTAATATTAGTATTACTATTACTTTATTATAATAACTAGTGTGTAACCCCTCACGGGCATAATATGTATTTAACTATAACATTTCTGTATATTTGGCAAAATAATAATGGAAGCAGCAGTATAAGTACTATTCAATATAAATAGGTATGCATGTAAATAAGTGGATGATTAGGTGTATAGAGTGTACAAATTAACATTAAAAATTTGACAAATGAATACATAATCATTAGTACTCCGTGCATATCATTGAAAATCACTAAAATACATGTACAATACAAAATAACATTATAAATATTTGAAAAACATTCTTTGTTAGCCGCATTTGTAATTATATTACTTGCATCAATTTCATTGTACGAAAGTATAACTTTCAACCCTTCAGATTGGTGATAGAGATAGCGATCTAGAGTTGGACATGACTGAAAACAGGAGTAAGGAATTTTGAGAACATGAGATAATGATTGTCTCTGACATTTATGATGGTTATCACAAAATATACCGTCCCTAGAAATTGCATTCTTTCGAACATAAAAAAACATTTTGTTACATTTGAAGGAGTTAACGGTGATCAGAGTAATATCGCCTATATATATCTTGAGACGGTTTCTCAATAAACTTATTGAGAGACCAATTACAAATTAATGAAAAAAATGGCATAAATAGTAATAAAATAGGTACATATACTTAAAAATGAGTTACTAATAAAATGATTACAATATATGATAAAATATGTATGATTGTTATGAAAATCTATATATATATATATATAAAAGAGAGTTTTTTCGAGCGATCTGAGAGCGTCCACATCATCAAAAATCAATTTAGGAAAGTATAATTTTTGATGTAAAAAATAAAGTGGAAAATCTTTTAATTATTATAATATGTATATTTCCTAAATTATATTCAAGTGATATTTCCAATTTTTATATCAAACTTTTACATTTCATTTGGCAAAAAAATATCGCTAAAAAAATTATGAAAATAATATAATTAGCTTTGTGGTTAAAAATGCTATTAGTAGAGTATAAATTTCATATTATTTGCACATATTAAAGATGATGTACTTCTTAATATGTAAAATTGTGTAATTTTTAGTATGTTTTGTCCCACATTGGAAAATAACGTAGGTATGGTGAATATATTACATATAAATAGTAGAATTATCCCACATCGAAAGATTAGTATAAGGTGATGTGATCCTATGATTATAAATAGGAGGCATATTTGGAACTTATGTATCCACCCAAAATTTGTTGAGTCTCATAAATATTGTTTTAAAGAGCTCTTAAGATTTTCTATCATTATCTACGATATGATATAAAAAATAAAGTGGAAATCGTTGGGAAATACCCGGGAAAGAGTTAAGAACATGAACATGAAAATAAAAAAATACAAAACTAACAAAACTAAAGGTTTCACTAATGGTAGTCTCCTGACACAGTACAAAACTAAAGATTTTACTAATGGTTGTCTTCTGGATGCAGTAATAAAGCGCTAATGAGTCGTTATATGTACGATGTAGAGATCCCTATCTAATTAATGATCGAGACTAAGTTGTTTTACCTTTAAAGAAAAATAATATGTATACAGTAGTGGTTTTTTTAAGAAGAGACATGTAATTCTTGGTATGTTATATATTTCATATTGAAAAATAATATAGGCATGATGAACATACTACGTCTAAATAATTAAATTATGTATCTCACATCGAAATAATAGTATACGGTAAAGTGATTCTATAAATATAAATATGAGGAATCTTTGAAACTTAGGTATTAACCCAAATTTTTTTGATATAAAAAATATGTACTTTTTAGTATGTTATATATCCCACATTGAAAAATAATGTAGGTGTGGTGAATATATTATATATAAATAATAGAACTGTCCCATATATATATATATATATATATACATTTTCTATATTATATTAAAGTGATGTGTATAATTTTGATATAAAAACTTTATATTTCATTTGACAAAAAAGTATCGTATGAAAATTATATAATTAGATTGTGACAAAAAAAATGTTATCATTAGATTGTAGATTTTATTGTAATTTCTCATTATTAAATCGGGTTGATGTCAAAGTAGGTGCAAAAAAAATGGTGTATTTAGTATGTTATTATTCCTACATTGAAAAGTAATGTAAGTGTGTTGAATATATTATGTATAAATATTAGAATTGTCCCACATCGGAAGATTACCATACGGCAGAGTGATCTTATGATTATAAATAGAAGTCATAACCCAAATTTTTTTGATTCTCTTAAGTATTGTCAGAGAGAGCTCTTAAAAGAGTTTGTATTACTGTCTCTAGAATAATGATCTCTAACCTAAGTTAATCTTTGGAAAATCTTTTAGTAATTATATATAATATATACTCCGTATTTCTTATTTTATATTCAAGTGGTATTCTGGGAAAGAAAAAGGTAAACACATGGGTACCATTTGTAGAAACTTAAAATTAGGGGTACCATGTGTAATCTATCAAAGTTCAAGGTTACCATGAGAAATTTCCAATATTATAATGATATAGTTAATTAAATTTTCATTTAAAAGAGAGAGAAATATGTACCAATAAAACAATAAAGGGGGTATTATTTTTTAATTTTTATTTTATTGTCACGCTATCAAACTTAACGTCCATTTAACAGCCTTTATATTAGGGGATACCATGGGCAAAAAAAATGGAACCTCAAGGGTACCATAGGCAGATTCTTAAAAGTAGGGATAACATGGAAAATCTGACAAAACTAAGAGGTACCACGGAAAATTTCAGTATCTCAATTATAATAAAAAAAAATTGATGAACAACAAAATATAAATATTAATGGAGAGTACTTGATCATATTATTAAATTTAAATATAACTATTAGATATAATGATTAACAATTGTCCGTATTCGGTATTCGGGATCTGTTGGATGTCGAACTAAGTGCCAAAAAAATAGTGTAATTCTGAGTATGATATTTGTCCCACATTGAAAAACAATGCAGGTTTGATGAATATATACTATGTATAAATAGTAGAATTATCCCACATCAGAAAAATAATCCAAGGTTGGTGAATATATTACTTATAAATAATAGAATTGTACCACACCAAAAGATTAGTATATGGTGGAGTGATTATATGATTATAAATAAGTTAAGTCACGTATATATTAATCCTTTATTTTTTTTAATAATATGTAAACAAATCATTAGACATAGTCTCACATAGAATATAAATATTAAACCCTTATAACGTTTTTTTTTTGTATTATAAATAAGTTAATTACCTCGTTGCAACGCACAGACATTCAAACTAAGTTAATGTCGAACATTATTAATGGAGAGTACTTGATCATATTATTAAATTTAAATATAAATATTAGATATAATGAGTAGCAATTGTCCGTATTCGGTATTCGGGATCTGGTTAGATGTCGAACTAAGTGCAAAAAAAATGGTCTAATTCCGAGTATGATATTTGTCCCACTCTGAAAAACAATGCAGGTTTGATGAATATATACTACGTATAAATAGTAAAATTGTCTCACATCAGAAAAATAATACAAGTTTGGTGAATATATTACTTATAAATAGTAGAATAGTATCACACCAAAAGATTAGTATAAGGCGGAGTAATTATATGATTATAAATAAGTTAACCCACGTATATGTATATGTTAATCCTTTTTTTTTTGAAAGAGATATTTTAATAATATGTAAACAAATCATTAGACATAGAATGTAAATATTACACCCTTATAACGTTTTTTTGCATTATAAATAAGTTAATTACCCCGTTGCAAGTTTGCAACTCACGGGAATTCAAACTAAGTTAATGTTGGAACATTATTAATGAAGAGTACTTGATCATATTATTAAATTTAAATATAACTATTAGATATAATGAGTAGCAATTGTCCGTATTCGGTTTTCGGGATCTGGTTGGATGTCGAACTAAATGCAAAAAAGATGGTGTAATTATGAGTATGTTATTTGTCCCACATTGGAAAACAATGCAAGTTTAATAAATATATACTACGTATAAATAGTAGAATTATCGCACATCAGAAAAATAATCTAAGTTTGGTAAATATTACTTATAAATAGTATAATTGTCCCACATCGAAAGATTATTATAAGGTGAGATGATTATAAATAAGAGTTAACCCACGTATATATTAATCTTTTATTTTGTTGAAAGAATATTTTAATAATATGTAAGCAAATCATTAGACATAGAATGTAAACATTAAATCCTTATAACGTTTTTTTTGCATTATAAATAAGTTAATTATCCCGTTGCAACGCACGTGCATTCAAACTAGTATGTACTAAATGAAACACATTCTGAGACACAATAAATAATAAAAGTGGTATAGAAAAACGTAGAGTAAACAACACAAGAAGGACCTGAACTATGGAAAATAATAGCTTTAAGGACCTCAATTATATTTGTGAGGCTTTAAGGACCTGGATGTACTATTTTCCTTCCATAGTTAACTGCCATTAACTCAACATCACCCTAGTCTCTCAAAATGCAAAAAAGTCTCGTCCTATACCTCTTCTTTACTTGTGACTCACTCACTATCGGGTCAACGGATCGGGTTCGGGTTGGGTCATTTCGGGTTTCTCAAATTTTCGGGTAGGATCGTGTCGGGTAATTTCGGGTTACGGGTATGTTGGTCGGGTCTATTTCGGGTCAAGCAGCTCTGGTTATTTCGGGCCGGGTAATTTTGGGGTCAATGACTAAGAGAAAAAAAGGCATTTCAAGTCTTTTGGCGTCAATTAAAGTTATATTTTGTCGGGTTATTTTCGGGTTAAGTGGTTCGGGTCGGGTCTGTTACGGGTCCATGGAAGCCCGTATCATTTTCAGGTCGGGTCGGGTCAATTCGGAATTCGGGTGTCATTTGAGTGCAGCATTTTGGGTCGACTTCGGGTCTCAGGTAGGATCAAATCGGGTCGGGTTGAGAACTACAACTATATGCCATATGTTAAATGTCAAATGATGTCAAATGAATAATGTGTAGTTGTGTATCTGATTGTTTTTAAAATCTAATTTAGTCCGGCCAAATTTCCGTTTAATTAAATAAAAATTACTTTACTTTAACCTATCGTACGAGTTATGGGTTCAGTTATTTCAAGTTCGGGTAAAATACGAATTTGTTTTGAGTTTGTACGGGACGAGTTTGAAGTCGTATTAGGGTCATAAATGAGTTATATTTCAGGTCCAGTTGGCTTGGCTGACAAAGTATATATATTACTTTGGCTGATCGTCAAAGTTTATGGTTCATGTTATTTTCGAGCGGTTCGGTTGAGTTATTTTCTAGCAGGTTTCGTATGGTTATTCGGGCCTGATCATCTTTTGAGAACTCAATGTTAAGAAAGTTGTCTTTGAATAAATGTTAAAATATTAAAATTTATTTAATTTAATTTTAAAATGCTTATAATCAATCATCGTAAAAACGTCTTTCATAAAAATATATTTAATATTTAAATTGGTAATTATTTTTGGGGTCAATGTTAGGAAATGACCCGACCGAATCCGAATTCAAGATTCCGAGTTTTATCCCACCCTGGACCCGAATTGACTCGACTAAATATAATCTGACCCGAATGTTTATTATTGCGAACGGATTATTTTTATTAATAACTTGATAATAGTTGACCGAAAATGAAGGAAAAACTGAACCAAGCCCGAAAATAATCTTATTACTTCATCGAACCATGGTGAATGACAGCATTAACAAATCTTCCACTGGTTAAGTATATTGTGTCTGAAATAATTGTGCCAATATTAGCGAGGATCAGGAGGCCAAAACTTATTTGACTTTGGGGTATGACTTTTTGAGTTAACAACAGTTAACTAGATAACGGAAATAGTACTTGCAGGTCCTTAAAGCCACACATTTATAAACGAGGTCCTTAAAGCTATTGTTCTCCAAAATTGAGGTCCTTCCTTTATTGTTTACTCGAAAAACGTACATAAGAGGATATGACAAAAGTTGTTTCTCAATAACTTAGTAAAAGACCATTTTTCTAAGGTTTCTGTGTATTGTATTGTCATCGTAAGACATATTGTCACTGAAACATCACCACTCAAAACTGTCCAAAAATTTACTTAATAAAGGGGTAAGTGGGATTCGACCTATACGAATTCCGAACTAATCTATCTTATTACGCCATGTTAAAATAATGGGGCCAACCATGCGAGAACCTAGGATTGTTAGGCAAATTCTTACCCGTCTTAAATAAGACGGATCAAATGTAGCCATTTTACGATAAAATGTTACTATTATTTTTCGGGTAAAAAGTGACAACTTTAGTTATAATATTTTGCGCGAAAGTAGTAAACGACCCCCTTAACTTTGCTATGATGTGAAATTGAACCCCTTAAGTTTACTTTGTAGCAAACAACCTCCTTAACTTTGCTCTCAGGTGAAATCAAGCCATTTTATTTTTCCGGTCAAAATCTCACCGGATTGTCAATTTCTCTCCAGTATCTCATGTTGCTTACATATTACTAATAAAATTTCACCCTTTATACTTCAATTTTGATACATTTCAGAGCGCAAGAAAAATTACTCGTACTAAATATTAGCAATACGCCGCTAAAACAGACGAACTTTGATATAAGAAAATAAGATTAGAAATGCAAATGTTGGTGCTGGGTGGATGTCAGGGAGATAGAAAAGCAGATCAAGAGCACAAGCGGCACTCTTTTGAAGCAAACAACTTACCGATACGGGAAAACCTTGTCAAGGGGATTACTGCGTCAACAACCTAAACCCAAATGCGAGCCTACCTGTTGAACGTACGGTGACGGTGACTTGATAATTGTTTAAAAGTGTGCTACTTAATAAGTGTTTATGTGATTCGCTGCTTGCAAATAGCTAGTTCAAAGTTGTTCCGGGTGTAATTCCAGAGCAGTTATGTGTTACCACCCGTGCTTGTAGAATGACGTCTTTAGTTGTATCCTCCTTGCGGTCTCCTGAAACGATGAACAAACTGAGGGCTCGGCTTTGGACCGAGCGAACTCACTCCGACGCTCAAGTCAGTAACTTAGAGAGGTATGTGGTTGTTGCTCGGCAAAGTACGTATTGTAGAGAGATAAGGAAGATATTACCAGATGAATAGTGATTCTTAGGTTAAATTGTGGATCCTTTCCTCAATGATAATTGAGGAGTATTTATAGACTTTCACCTTTTGTCACGTAGTGGCCAAGTGGCCAAGTGGCTAGCAGGTGGAAAGACTGAGCTACCCTCGGCCGAGGGACCCATGGCAGGCCGGCGGGCCCTGTTGACTCACCGCCGAGGGGTCTTGGATATGAGTTCGCGGATGTGTGCCCTAGCGGACAAGGTGTCCTAGCCGAGGCACAAGAGGCAGGCCGACAGGCTGCGTTGGTTAGGCTGTTTAAGCCGTTGACTTGCTGTGGATATCTTTGACCTTGCTCAATATGTTGACTTGGTCAGAGGGTGCAGAATATGCCGCATCAATTTGCCCCCAGCGTAGTCTATGCCGTGGTATGGGCTCCGATGTATGCTGAGCGTATATTCTGCGCAAGTGAAAATTTCTGCCCCGGCTTCTTCTTCTTCCTCGGCGTGACTCTGCTTAGGCCGTACCATATCCCCCCTCCACATGGTTGTGTAATGGACATCCGATGTGGAAAAGGCAATGACGCTGGCTAAGACCAGGGTGGGGAGTGCCGGCTGTTTCTGATTGCCCCCTGGCCGGTGCTTTCCGGCTTGGTTGATCATATGGCCGGCGGAGAAGCGGATACTTAGGATTTTGCTGAGGAAGATGAACAGGCAGAGAGATATGAAGGGGCGTGTTGAAGACGCTTGGTCACTGTTGCATTGATTGACATTCAACTGTTGCAACGATTGACATTCCGTGGCTGCATGTCTGACACGTGTCTGATTGCTGATTGGCTGACGTTTCATGGGTTGTGCCCTGATTGGTCCTTCTTCATGGGCTTTTTCCTATAAATAGGGCAGTTAGTCTTTGAAATTGGGCACCAATTTCACTCTTAAAATTTTCTTTCCTTCAACTTTCCAAGGGTTTTTCTCTCTTCTAATCTTCAGTGTTGCTACTCCGGCTAGTACTTTTCTTCAAGGTAAACCGACAAATTTCTCTTTTTAACTTGTGAGTTTTGCTGTAAACATGTCTTCTGCTGATGCCGGGACTAGTAGACCGACGCTGGGGGATTCCCCATCGCGTCTTGATGAGGAGGAAATGCTAGACGCCATCCCGCTAAGGTCTGGGGGCCCTAGGTCTCCTTCTCCTGAAGTTGATCCTCAAATTTTGGAGGAATGGGAGGATGATGATGATGTTGATGACGGCGGAGACGATTTCGGTGATGACGCTGAAAGGGCTCATCCTAATGAGGGGAGGCAGTACGTAATGGATCACGGCGAACCCTATAAGGTCGGCCCTGACCGTACTTGGATCCATAAGTTCGCCCGTTGCTCCGGCGAGACACTTTTCGAGGGCCATTTCCACTTGGGCAGAGGATACAAAATTGTTATCCCTGAGAGGGGTCAGGCCATCTGTTGCCCTCCACCGGGCTGCACCGGCGTATATATGCGGCACCTGGAGTACGGGCTCCGGTTTCCGCTGAATGATTACGTTATGGCCATCATCAGGGCCATGAACGTCGCCGTGGCCCAGCTGCACCCGTTGGCTGTTAGGACCATAGTCGGCTTTGTCTGGCTCTGTCTCTTTAAGGGGGAGGTCCCAACGGTTAATTTATTCCGTCGGCTTCATTCTCTTTGGCCGTCATTTTCTGGTCGCGTCGGATGGTACAGCGTGCAAATGGAACCGGGTTACGCCTCCGTGGATAAGCTGTCTTCTTGTAAAGACTGGAAAGATCGGTGGGTGTATATTGAGGTACCGGATGACTATCCGCTGCCCCGGTCCTTCCAGCACCAAGTTAATTTGCGGTGCGAGACTAAGGCGGAGCATGACAGATGGGTTAAACGCAAAAAACTTAAGATGGACGCCGACAAGGTCCTTCTTAATGAGGATGAGAAGCTGGCGATGAGGCTCTTTGAGACGGACAAGAGTGGGGCGTCGAAAAGATGGATTCCTCCGACGCAGATCATTCTTCAGCATGAGCTGCTTTGCCATGTCGGCCTCATACCGGCCCTAGCACAGGGTGAGTGGGGTCGGTATGAGGCCTATGACTGCTCTTAATGTCTCTGTCCGTTTTGAATTTTGATTCATTCCTTGCTTAACTCTTGCCCTGCTTCTTTTGCAGATCATTTTTGCGCGGACCTGTCCGAGGATATTCTCAAGAGGATGGGGCTGCACAAGGACAAGACCGTTGCTGATTTGCACCCTAAGGCTCTGGCCCGTGATCGCAGGACGTCGCCGAATGACCTGATGGATCAGCAGCTTAAAGGCCTGAATGTGGAGGCGGCCCAGGCGAGGGTTGCTAGTAACATGCCGCGTCGAACGCGGAAAACAAAGCCTTCGACGGCGACGGCGTCGACGTCCGTTCCACCTCCCATCCCTTCAGTCCAGAAGCTGCCAGTGGAGATCGTTGACATCACCAACGGGGAGGACTCTGATGCGGAGGGATCTCCCCTCGTCCTTAAGAGAAAAAGGTCCACCCCTGCTGCTGCTGCCGCTGTTTTGCCGCTAACTACCGAGGGCGGCAAGGAAATGGGCCCTCCGACAAAGAAATCCAAGCCTGGTACCGATTTATCCTATGGCTCAAACTCAGCGCTCATTGGGCGTTCCGATGAGTGGCTTTCCGATATGTCCATGTTTATCGACACGGATGTTTTAATTGACTTTTTGTAGATCAATCGTCGGCACTGTTCTCACCGTGCGGCAATTGGAGAAGCGACTGAGAAAGGCGGGTGATAGAAATGTCACCGTCGCTCCCGACCTCGGAAGATTTCCCCGCCGAGCTTGTGGCCGAGGGTGCCAAAATATCCAAGAGGTCGGCGAAGTGGACTCGCGAGCCGCTCCCACATTATGGAGCAAGAGAAGACCATGGCCGAGGCCGACCCACGCTCGAGCGGCTAAGGCCGGAACTTGACGCGGCGAACAAGGAGGCTAAGAGGGCCAAGGCGGAGGTCAAGAGGCATCCGTCTTTGAGAAAACTTAGGGAGGACGCTGAAAAGGAAGTCCTTCTTGAGAGAGCCAAGGCCGAGGCCGCGGCGCCGAAGCCGCTAAGTCATGGGAGATGCGTGACTTTGTTCAGAAGCGCGCCGACCTTTACCTTAAACAGAGGAACGAGTTTAGGGACCTGTTCCAGACCCAGGGGAAGGTGGTCCGGGACAAGGATGCTATCATTGCCCAAAGGGAGGAGGACATTGAGAAACTCCAAACCGTTCTTCTCCCTAACATGTGCGCCCAATATCGGGATCTGGCCGAAGGAGCTGCCAGGGAAGTGATTGAGGAGCTCTTCCCTCTTGATGGCTCCTTTCCGTGGGACAGATTTGGCGAGCTGTTTGATGACAAGCTCGAAGCTAAGGAGGAAGAGGCGAAGGAAAAGGCCAAGGAGGAGGCAAGGGTGAAGAGGGAGGCGGAGGCGGCCGCGGAGAAGGCGGCCCTTGCTGAGGAGGCTAGGGCAGCCAAAGAGGAAGCCGAGAGGATGAAGGCAGCTGAGGCTGCTGAGGCTGTGGCTGCTGAGAAAGCTTAGACTGCTGAGACAGCTTCTGGGTCGCCTATTAAGGACGATGCTGCTAACGCTGCTGACGGCGAGCAGCAACAGGCCTAGGGAGGCGGGCGGTTGTCACCAGGCTCTCCCGGCGCCTCGGATAGCTTTAGCTTTAGATCAGTCTTTCCTCCCTGCCATCTGTAACCTCGGATTTTGTCTGTAAATGATATCTGTAACCTTTTGCCTCTCTTTTCCTTGTATTTTGTACAGCTTTGGTAGGTTGTCTTTTGGCTTATCCTTATGGGGACGGCCGTCGTCTGCATTCTCCTCATTTGTAACTCGTTATCTTTTTAATAAGAGTTCGCTTATTTTGCCTCCGGCCTGGCCGAGGTCTTTACCTTATTTTCTTTTGAGTTATCTTCTTGCACTAATAATTGAGCATCTCAACTGTACTTAGCGTTTTCACTTTGCCTCTGGCTTGGCCGAGGTCTTTTCTCGTCTTTGTCTGAGTTGTGTTACGTTATTAATTGAGCGCCTCTTTTGTTTCCGCCTCGGCTTGGCCGAGGCAGTCTAGAGTGCGTGTCTCAACTGTGTTTAACGTTCCTAAGGCATGCTGATCATTTTTGCGAGTATCAACCTCTTGATGATGACTGCCGTGGCGTCTACCACTTGGAGTGACTGCTGCGGCGTCTACCTCTTGGGGTGACTACCGTAGCGTCTACTACTTGGGGTGACTGCGACGGTACTTGCTTCTTGATGATGACTGCCGTGGCGTCTACCACTTGGAGTGACTGCTGCGGCGTCTACCTCTTGGGGTGACTGCCGTAGCGTCTACTACTTGGGGTGACTGCGACGGCGCCTGATCCTTGATGACGACTGCCGTGGCGTCTACCACTTGGAGTGACTGCTGCGGCGTCTACCTCTTGGGGTGACTGCCGTAGCGTCTACTACTTGGGGTGACTGCGACGGCGCCTGCTTCCAGATGATGACTGCCGCTCTTGTCGGTATGACAGTGTGAGCCGGTACACTGCTTTCTCGATAGTGACTACCGCTCTTGTCGGTATGACAAAGGTGAGTCGGTACTGCTTTCGATAGTGACTATTTGGGAAATGAACACTTTGATGGAGAACTTGGACGATTCCTCATTAGATATAAACATGTGCCGGGGTACCCACAGTTGTCTTGGGCACCTCCGGCACTTTACAAGGTACTCTCTGAGATCGTCAGTGTTCTAACGGCTTTATTAAGGGCACACCTTCCTGGTTAGCCGTCAGTTGCATCCATGAGGTCGCCCTCCTGTTGTAAGGATGGGCTTTTCCCCCTTTCTGACTTCTTTGCCGCCTTGAGGGACTGCATGTTGCATCCTCTGGCAGATATCTGGACGTTGACCACCTCGTCCTTCTCGTCCTTGGAGACGAGCTTATGCGCTTCCCCCCGGTCCGAGACATACATCAGTGTCAGGGCCCGTATGGACATCACTGCGTCGGCCTCGCTCAGAGTGACTCGGCCGATAAGAACGTTGTAGGCGGACGAGCCGTCGATGACCACGAACTCAGCTAGAACATTCTTAGCCGCAATCCCTTCGCCGAACATCACCTGCGATCGATCGACCCTGGGGGCACTAGTCCGGCCCCGGAGAAGCCGTCTGATGGGACTGGTGCAAGGGCTTAGGTCCTTCACTTTCAGGCCGAGGTTGAGGAAGCATTCCCTGAACATGATGTTCGTGTAGGCGCCCGTGTCAATCAGGCACCTCTTGACCAGGTGGTTGGATATGTCCAAGTGGACTATGAGTGGGTCGCTGTGAGGGGCGATGACTCCCTCGTAGTCCTTCTTCCCAATAGTTATACCGGGGATGTTGGAAGCGGGGGTCGCTGTGTTGGGCACAAAGTTGATGGCCTGATATAGCTCATTCAGGTGCCGTTTGTGCCCATGAGCGGACCCGCCGTTCTCGTTGCCCCCGATGACAACATGGATTACTCCTATCCGTTCAAAGACGGATTTCTTATTTGAACCGCCGGCCTCATTCTTTTGGCCTTTGGCAACATACTTGCCGAGGCTCCCCTTCCGAATTAGCTCTTCAATGGCATTCTTCAGATGCCGGCAGTTGTCAGTAAGGTGACCGGTGTGGCCGTGGTACTCACAGTACTGGCTCGTGTCACCGTCTCCCTTCGGCTTGGGAGGCCTCTCCCATTTCTGGCCCTCGCCCTTGCTCAGGGCGAAGACCTCGGCGGCAGATACAACCAGGGGGGTGTGATCACGGTACCGCCTTTGGTGGTATGTTCCCGAGCTCCCCCCGGCGCCCGCCGAGCTCTGCTTTCTGGCAGATTTATCAGGCCGTGACCTATTATTGTCACGGCGTCTTTCATCCGGTTTGTCCTCCCGGTGGCTCTTCTTTTCTGAGTGCCCAGCTTCGCTGTGGCCGACCCAGGTCTTGTGATAGTCCTCTACTTTGATGGCTTGATCGGCCATCTTCCTGGCGGCGTCTAAGCCCAGGCCTCCGGACTTGATGAGCTCGTTTTCAAGTCTCCCCTTGGGAGGCCTTTCATCGGCGCAAAGGCCGCCACTGGGATTTATCTCCGGTTCTTTGAACCTTGGCATCGAACCTCTTCACATAGCTTCGTAGAGACTCGCCCCCCTCCTGCCTAATAGTTAGGAGGTCCGACGTCTCCACGGCCTTCCTCTTATTGCAAGAGTACTGGGCTAGGAAAGCGTCCCTTAGGTCGGCGTAAAGATATCCGAGCCGTCGGGCGACCCTTTATACCAACTCGAGCCATCCCATGCAAGGTCGTTGGGAAGACTCGGCACCAGACTTCATCGGGTTGTTCCCACACCGACATGTACGACTCAAAGGCCTCGGCATGGTCGGTGGGGTCGCTATCCCCTTTGTAAGTGAACGCCGGCAATTTTAGTTTGGTTGGCACGGCGGTGTCAAGGACATAGGCGCCGAGGGGTCTGTCGACCACGTGTCGAATGACACGCGGCGATCGGCTCCTCGCATTCCTAGTCCGCCCCTCTCCTCGTCACCGGGTGGGGCTTCTCCTCCGACTATGGTAAGTCGGGCTTCTTCTCGGACTCGACGAGTCGGACTTCTTTCACTCCTCCGAGGCGGGCCTCGTCGGTGCCGCGGTGACGCTGTCCTCCCGCGGGTGTGGGAGGAGCTTAGGTCTACCACTGGCACGCTGGGCTCCTCCGGCGTCTTGACGGGGCCAGCTTCTTCCAGTGCTCCATTCAAGTCTCTTGGAGTCACGTTCTGGGCCCTGGTCTCCTGGACGGGTTCCGCCGCTCTTGTCGGTGTGACAGTGTGAGCCGACGTACTACTAATGAGGTCCAGGAGTAGCTTCAATTTCACTACATCAACCACATGTCCCATGATGGTGACCTGGTTGGCGGGCAGCGGCGTATCTGGTATTATTGGCATCCCGTACTCCGGCTGAATTACCCGGCCGGTGGAGGGTCGCGCAACTCCGAGTTGTGGACGGTATCATCTTGCGAACTCGGTTTCGTCGATTCTTTACCTCTTGTTGTTTTGACATCTTCTTAGCTTTTTGGGTGGGTTTTGTTTTTTTTTTTTTTTTTTGGGAATGAATGTGACTAGCTTCTAGTATCTGTTCCCCACAGACGGCGCCAATTGTTCCGGGTGTAATTCCAGAGCAGTTATGTGTTACCACCCGTGCTTGTAGAATGACGTCTTTAGTTGTATCCTCCTTGCGGTCTCCTGAAACGATGAACAAACTGAGGGCTCGGCTTTGGACCGAGCGAACTCACTCCGACGCTCAAATCAGTAACTTAGAGAGGTAAGTGGTTGTTGCTTGGCAAAGTACGTATTGTAGAGAGATAAGGAAGATATTACCAGATGAATAGTGATTCTTAGGTTAAATTGTGGATCCTTTCCTCAATGATAATTGAGGAGTATTTATAGACTTTCACCTTTTGTCACGTAGTGGCCAAGTGGCCAAGTGGCTAGCAGGTGGAAAGACTGAGCTACCCTCGGCCGAGGGACCCATGGCAGGCCGGCGGGCCCTGTTGACTCACCGCCGAGGGGTCTTGGATATGAGTTCGCGGATGTGTGCCCCGGCGGACAAGGTGTCCTAGCCGAGGCACAAGAGGCAGGCCGACAGGCTGCGTTGGTTAGGCTGTTTAAGCCGTTGACTTGCTGTGGATATCTTTGACCTTGCTCAATATGTTGACTTGGTCAGAGGGTGCAGAATATGCCCCATCAAAAGTCAATGGTAATCTTTGTTCGATGCTAACAGGGAAAGTACAAAGGGTGAAATTTGATTAGTAATATGTAAACAATATGAGATATTGGTGAGAAATTAACAATCCGGTGAGATTTTGACCGGAAAAATATAAAGGGCTTAATTTCACATATGAGCAAAGTTAAGGGGGTTGTTTGCTACAAAGTAAACTTAAGGGGTTTAATCTGACGTCATAGCAAAGTTAAGGGGGTCGTTTACCACTTCCGCGTCGTTGCAATATTTTGTCATTAAATAGTTACATTCTATTTAAAAAATGGTAACATTTACTTCGTCTTATTTCACACCATCTGAAGCAAAATTTACTGGGATTCCAAAACGGACATCCACAGTTCCACGTGATGGAAACATGCTACGGAAAATAAAAGCAATAGTTGTAGATCTTCACAAATTCTCATAATAGACGGACAATATCCGTGTCCCTCTCACAAATGAAGTGGGTAGTGCAAGTGGGTGAGAAATGTATACCTCCAAATCTCCAATTGCCTCCCACTTTAATTTTGTGAGAGGGTCACTCTCTATCTATAGCTATAGATGGATAGTGACCGTCTATAATGAGACAGACTGATCGTTCTTTCCGCATATAAAAGCCGGTGTTATTTATGGTAGTACTACTACTCAATCAACACATGAAAACACATTGGTTATTATCGCAATAGACTTGATAGAACATATACTATCTTAAGTAAAATGGCAGCTTCTCGCAATAGACTTGATAGAACATATACTATCTTAAGTAAAATGGCAGCTTCTTATAATTGAAATAAGAACTACATTCTTGTTCCTCATACCTCATATAGGTGCGAGACATAACTACACATCTGAATTTAAGCTAAAATGCTAAGCCAATATGCTATGTTACACATTTATGCTAATAATTAAGTCATTGTTTGCAGTAATGTAGTATGTAGTAGCAAGAACAATACTTCAAGTGATCACATTCTATGGAGTGTCACCCAAACATGCATCAAACCTGAACCAAAAATACTAACATCTATAGCAAAAACGGGGTAAAGATCATCAAGCACACAAACTTTAACTTGATGAACTCTCTAAATCAAGATACCTATAGATAAAGGCAGGATATAATGAACAATTTAATCACTCGACAACCTTTTATTTGATTGTTTTTGCTAACAACTTCGCATCCAAGTCCAATGCAGCAAAAAGAATAGTTGACATCAAGGGAAAGAACCTCGAATGAGAGCTAAAAGGGAGGTAAACCCATAACTGTCAAACCTAAACCCTAAACCTGTTAAAATCACACACTATTATCAGCAAAGACGTCAATGTAAACACTTGCACCATGTAAATCAAACAAACCCAGAATACAAAGAATAGTCACCGCCATATATCAAATGTAATTATAAGACGGGAGCCAGAGGGCTCAATGGTCATTCAACTGATGCCTATTTTCTAATAATAGAAACGGCCGCAAGCAAAATAAGCTTATGATGGGATTTAAGGAAATCACATGCTAAAATTGAGTTTCGTGCTACAGTTGGCTTTGTTAGAGTTATACACAGCATCACTTGTCCCTTAAAAATCTGAAAAGGTTGAAAACTCGTAATAAAATTCATGTAATTCTTAGATACACACATTTGCGCTTCATCATATAATAAAAATATTGCTTTAAAAGACAGCAAGGGGAATAGTGACCACCCACCCGACCCAAAGCAGGTCCTTATATACTAGAGCTTTGTTAGAGTTATACACAGCATCACTTGTCCCTTAAAAATATGAAAAGGTTGAAAACTCATAATAAAATTCATGTAATTCTTAGATACACACATTTGCGCTTCATCATATAATAAAAATATTGCTTTAAAAGACAGCAAGGGGAATAGTGACCACCCACCCGACCGAAAGCAGGAGGCTGCTTTGTAGCAAGGGGATTTGGCATTAACAACTTTTGAGTAAGGCGATGATGCGTCTGAAGGAAGTATTTTAAAGTCATGGATATAAATAAAGTAAAATTTTAAAGAGTTATTAACGTAGGTCTTGGTCAAACCATCGATTTAGAAATGTTAATGAAACAAACAACCTGCATGTTTTCTATCTTCTTGTAATTTTAACATATCAAGAATTGAACATTTGAGTTAAACCCACACATTTATATAAAAAACCTCAATTACATACCAAAGTCAACATAGTGACACAACAAACGACCCGTGTCATTTATAATTTAACAGCATAGACACTATTAAACATTCAATTGTCAGATTAGATTAATCCACCAAGAATATGAATGAGGGAGGGAGGGAAAGGATTACCTTAATAAGAATATTATATTAGACTATCTAACATTCTTCAAAAAGGATTCAATTGTAAGAATGTGGGAATTGTTGAATACTATTCTTTATGCTGTTGGAACTATATGATATCAGCCATGACATCAGCTGTAACAGAATCATAACAAACTGTAACAGAATGCTAACAGAATGCTAATTGTTCTAACAACTTTTGTACAGACTAACCACCTCTAGTATATAAGGACCTGTACATATCTAAGTTTATTATGATCAATAAAATCATCTTTAATTTCGTCTGATTGTTTGAGAGCTTAAGTTCAAGAGACTCCATTAATGCAAAATCTTCACTATATTCTCAATTCTTTACATTTTCCTTCGATTCTTGTTGTTATTTCATCAAAATTCACATAAAATCATTTTTTTGTTTCATTTTTCAATCAATTTCACTTACATTCGCTTCTTTTCATCGTCAATTCAATCAAATTCTTCCGCTGTGATAATCATACTAATTTGTATCAAGATGCCTGATGCAACATCAAATTCTGTGTACAAGAATCCTCTACATCTCACAACTGGAGATCAATCACTTCTTCAGATCATTCCGCATGTTTTTGATGGTCAAAACTTTCTGCATTGGTCCAGGAATATGCGCATTGCGTTAATCTCCAAGAATAAGCTCGGTTTTGTTAATGGCGGGTGTCCTGAGCCTGCTGTTACTGCTTCCACGCATGGTGATTGGATACGGACTGATTACACAGTCATAAGATGGATTCAATTCTCATTGAGTGAGAAAATTGTTCGTACTTTCAACTATGTCACTTCTTCGAAGCAGCTATGAGAGGAGTTGAATGAGAGGTATAACCAGTCCAATGCTCCACACCTCTATAAGTTGCGCAAGGAGATGACACAGATTTCGCAAGTTAATGATTCTGTAGCTGAATACTACGCAAAGTTGAAATCTGTTTGGGAGGATCATCGTTCTGTTGATCCTTTACCTGATTGCACATATAATGCCATTGCTGCTTGTTCTTGCCAATTACTCAAGCATATTGTTGAACGAGATAATAAGAACAATTTGATTGATTTTCTCATGGGATTGGATAACAAATATGATCAAATCAGAGGTCATATTCTTGCTTTAGATCCACTTCCTTCTGTCAATCAAGCTTTTGCTAAGGTTCATCAAGCAGAGTTGCAAAAGCAAATCACTGAGAGTGATGTTAAAGTTGATCCACTGTTATGCACAATTCTCATCTGTTACACCTGTTGCTAACTTTGCAGGTATATCTCTAGCATCCACTGTTATGCACAATTCTCATCTGTGTGATCATACTTGGATCATTGATTCTGGTGCCTCTAATCATATGACTTATGATTTTAGTCAATTCTTGACACATAAAAAATTAAGCACGCCTGTTACAATAACTTTGCCTGATGGACAACTGAAACTGGTCAAGTATATAGGAGATATTCAATTGACTGAGAAAATTAGGTTGTCTGATGTGTTCTATATTCCTGATTTCAGACATCATTTACCGTCCCTGGGAAAGCTTTTGTCAGTCAATCATCTTCATGCTCATTTTACCTCTGCTGGTTGTGCTATACAGAATCCTTCCACTGAGGAGGTGCTCTGTCATGGCTCCAGAAGTGCTGGCATATACCAGTTTGTTACAAGCTCAAGACAACCAAGCATAGTTTTAAATAAATGTAATAACACACTCCTGTTTGCTGCTGTCAGTTGTGATGATGTACTCTTGTTACACAGTAGACTAGGACATTCTTCCTTGAATGCTATCCAATATGTGTTGCCTGGTTCTATACCTAATAAAAAGCATTTTTATTGTGAGACATGTATTCTTGCTAAACATCATAAATCTCCATTTCCTATTAGTACATCTGTTACTACTTTTCCATTTGAATTAGTGCATATGGATTTATGGGGGCCTTATAGACAAAAGTCTCTAGGCAACCACTCTTATTTCTTTACCATTGTGGATGATTACTCTAGAACCACATGGACAATTCTTTTGAGAGACAAGACCAATCTCTCAGATACTTTAGTGCATTTTTTTTGTCTATGTTAAGAATCATTTTAATACTACCATTAAGCATATCAGGAGTGACAATGGTAGTGAGATAGTTCAGACTGAGTGCAGTCACCTATTTTCTGTTAATAGAATAGTACACCAAAGATCTATACTAGGAAACCCTCAGCAAAATGGGAAGGTTGAGAGAAAGCATCGTCACTTGTTAGAGACAGCAAGAGCCTTAAGAATTCAAGGATATCTTCCTAAAAGTTTTGGGGAGAGTTGATCTTAGCAGCTACTCACTTGATTAACCTAATGCCCACTGATGTGTTACAGTGGAGGACACCACATGAACTCCTATTTGGGAAGGTGCCAGATTACACTCATTTAAGGACATTAGGTTGTCTGTGTTATGCCTCAAATAAGGGATCTGATAAATTTGAAAAGAGTGCACTCAGGTGCATTTTGCTTGGATATCCTTTTTGGGTAGAAGGGATATAGGCTGTATGATCTTGATCAGCACAAGCTCCTTGTCAGCAGAGATGTTGTTTTTAAAGAGGATATCTTTCCCTATAAACCTGGTTATCAGCCTACAGTAGCACCAGTGTTTATAGAAAATTCCATTCCCACTGAGCTGCCACATTTATCTAATACAAATCCACCTGATTTCAATGAGGATTTATTCTTTGATTCCACAGTTACCTCTGAACCAGATATTCAACCAAACACTGCTATCCATTCACATAACAATACCACTACTATTACACCTACTACTACATCAAATATAACAAATAATAATTCAAATACAAATGTTCATTCTTCTTCTAATACAACGGGTCTACAACAGTCCAGTAATGTTCATTCAAATGATATGCCTAAATCAAGGAAGTCACACAGACCTCGCCAGTTTTCAAGCAAGCTGCAAGGATTCATCTGTAAGAGGTTACCACCATCTATCATGCAATCTTTTGCCACTGGTTCTGGTCCTAACATTCCTGAGAACACTGGCACTGCTAGACCTGCAACAGATCTGGTTGCAGCTAGAATAAACCTTGATGGATACACTGGTGAATTTCAGCAGTCTTTTAGACATACTCTACCAATGTTTGAGCCCTCTACTTATGCTCAAGCTAAGGATGATCCCCATTGGCAAGAGGCCATGCAAAAGGAACTGGTGGCCCTTAAAGCTAATGAAACCTGGGTACTCACACCCCTCCCACCAGGCCAGAAAGTCATTGGTACAAAGTGGGTCTTCAAGATCAAGTTCAATCTCAATGGCACTGTAGAACGTTACACAGCTCGACTTGTGGCCAAGGGGTACAAACAAGTTGAAGGGAAGGATTCCAAGCATACATTTAGCCCTATTGCCAAACTAACAACTGTTCGCATTATTATTGCATTGGCAGCTGTCAAGGGGTGGCCATTACACCAGCTTGACATCAACAACGCCTTTCTTCATGGTTTTTTAGAAGAGGAAGTTTACATGGCTAAACCAGATGGCTACACTGCTGGCAATCCTACTAATGTATGCCTTTTAAAGAGGTCCTTATATGACCTGAAGCAGGCTTCACGCCAGTGGAATGTAGAGTTATCCAAATTTTTAACCAAGCAAGAGTTTATTCAAGCCAAATCTAATTATTCTTTGTTCACCAAATCTGATGATCAAGGGAGCTTCACTGTCATTGTGGTCTATGTGGACGACCTCTTAATTACTGGGAACAATGAAGCTCACATCTCTAATATCAAGAGTCTTCTTGATAAAGCGTTTACCGTCAAAGATTTGGGAGCCCTGCGATATTTTTTGGGGATTGAGGTAGCTAGATCCACACCAGGGATTCTCCTCAATCAACGCAAGTACATCTTCGATATTCTCAGGGATAGTCATATGGAGGACTGTCATTCAGATAAATTACCTTTACCATGGGGTTTGAGACTCAGTACAGATGAAGGTGAACTCTTACAACAGCCTGATGTGTATAGACGAATCATTGGCCGTTTGTTATATCTTAATCTCACAAGACCTGATGTGTCTTACATTGTGCAGCAATTGAGTCAGTTTCTGTCACAACCACGAGTTCCTCATTTCCAAGCAGCACTCTATCTGATACGGTATCTCAAGGGTACCATCAATCTTGGCTTATTCTATCCTTCGTCTGCTGATTTGACTATCACCAGTTATTATGATGCTGATTGGGGTACCTGTGCGTATACATGGCGTTCCTTAACTGGTTACTGTGTCTTCTTGGGTTCTTCCCTCATCTCTTGGAAGACAAAAAACAAGCCACGGTCAGCAAGTCCTCTACTGAGTCTGAATACCGCAGCATGAGCCAGACTTCGAGTGAGTTGGTCTGGATCACTAAACTATTGAAAGAGTTGCATATTTCCATTCCTTTACCTATCACTTTGCACTGTGACAACAAAGCTGTGCAACATATAGCTGCAAATCCTAAATTCCACGAACGTACTAAACACCTGAAACTTGATTGTCATTATATACGAGAACTGATACAGGAAGGCCTTATTCAGACAGCACACACTCCCAGTCATTCCGAGATTGCTGATGTCTTCACTAAAGCTTTGGGTGAACAACATCACTTTCATTTTGTTTCCAAATTGGGTCTCCTTGACTCTTCACCAAGCCCAACTTGAGGCGGGGCCGTTGGAACTATATGACATCAGCCATGACATCAGGTGTAACAGAATAATAACAAACTATAACAGAATGCTAATTGTTGTAACAACTTTTGTACAGACTAACCACCTCTAGTATATAAGGACCTGTACATATCTAAGTTTATTATGATCAATAAAATCATCTTTAATTTCGTCTGATTGTTTGAGAGCTTAAGCTCAAGAGACTCCATTTATGGAGGTTCATGCATTTATCATATGCAAGGTTTAGGATTGAGGTCTTAAAAATTAAAAACTAAGAGGAAACAAATTGTAATGCGAGGAAGTTTCGGAAAATGAAATCTTATCAGTTTGATAAATTCTTCGTTGTTTATGAAAAATTCAAACTATGGGATTAAACTAATGTTAGCAGTGACATACTGAGTAATTAAAAATGAATGTACATGTGCTTTTGTCAAAGTTTCATCTAGGCCCCGTGCTGTAAGAGATAAAATCACCCCTTATGGTTCAGATGATTAAATCACCATAGCACTTGAGTAATACATTGCCTCTGCAAATTACAATCGCAGTCAAGAAAGCTAATTCATACATAATTTAGACACCCACAATAGCATATTAATCCTCATACAATCCTAGCTGGAGTAAATATGTCAACTTGGAAATAAAGTGAACAATGATCGAGATGTCGTAGAGGGAGGGGGTAAAAAATTTCAGCAACTTCTTAAAGTTTTTAAAAAATTGGCACCCAATCGCAAAGACCCTATCACTTGAATATGAATCAATTAAACTAAGTATTTATTCTACTTGAATGAGATTAAAAAAAAAAAAAATTTGCTCTAACTAATTTTTGTTATAGTTTATAACAAAGGATTTACAACAAAGGAAAATTCACAAATGGTAACAATGAAATTAGAAAAATAAATGTAGAGCAAAAGTTGAGATGAAAAGTGCAAGTTTACCTATTGGATGCTGCAATCAACGAAAGCGTCAAATAGATTGATTAATCTAATTCTACCACAAACACACACTACCAAACTTTTAGTTGCTCCGATGAATGGTAGTCGATCCTCTGCAAGCAATCTGTACTGATGACGACCATGACAAATTAGTATCAATTTGTTGGTAATTTAAGTGTAATTACCGGTACATTTTAGTGTATTTGGGTTTGGTTCGTAGATGGGTAAATTCGTTATAATATAATACAAGTTCGGGTAGTACGGAGTGTACACTTGCATAATTATTTACGAATTTACGGAATAGTTTTCATTTGAACAATTATGACGAGGGGGTTTCGGGGCAATGCCTGGGAAACTTTGACGGGTTTTAATTCCCACACTAGACATTAAATATGTCAGAATTTGTGAAAAGGTGCAACTCTTCACAAATACATCCCCCTGTACCTTTTCATATCTATATAAATAGAATGGATTGAAGATGTTTAAATTGTTGGGGCTGGTGTCCTTTACAGTTAGTGCAAGGACTTATAAATCTCTAAAAGCATCAAAGGGTATACTTTTGGTATTATTATCAGTTGATCCACGTTTATCAATAACGGTTGGTTTGCTAGATAAGTTTGACGTTATTGTCATACAGATGGCGGTGATCAACTGGTCCCTAAAAGTCACACCTATAGGATACGTTTGAGAGATGTGACGGTATGAAAATACAGTCATGTAGATGCCAAATTTGACTAACCAGTTAGTCTGAGTTATTTTACTAATAATTAGTCAAAATGTCATGTTGAGATATTTTATACGGATTAAATATTAATGGCTAAGGCGGATTAAGCAGTTAATTCGTAAATTAAATATAAAGCGATTTATATTTGATTAATGTATATTGAATATAATTATACAATATCGTCTTTGTCGGACATGTATTAATATTTCAACTAATCCGTATTATTAGTTGATGCTTTAATAACCGATAACCGATGACGATTTATGATAAAACCGTGTCATATACATTTAGCGCATTTCGGGTCGTACCATGAGTTAAAAATAAGAGAAAGTGGAAAGCCCACTCTCCCCATCTAAAGCTCACGGCCGAACCAAGTTCAAAAGGTGAGCTTCCTCTCCTATTTGCCCTAATCATTCATTTGAGAAAAGAATTAGGGTTTTGAGGAATATTATCTCTCAAAACTTTAGATCTCACATCTAAAGAAAAACTCACAAAATAATCCTCTCAATATTGCAAGGCAATTAGAGGATTCATTCTAGCACAAGGGCATTTCTCAGACGATCTTGGGTGCATCATTTAGGAGGAGATCTACTTTGATCTCTCATTGCCAATTTGCACTAGGACCGAAGGTTATTCCTTGATCTTTATCGTTTCATTGTTGTTTTTCGTTTATGACAATAAATTGCATATTAAATTTGCGTTATAATCCTTCAAATTATGGGTTTTATACGGATATTACCCTACAAGTGGTATCAGAGCGAGGTCACGTAAATTTTTCTATGTGATTTTCATCAAACGAATTTTGAATCGATGGATTTTTCTTTAAATTTTGTCTCGGCAGCCATTTATTCATCACGGCATTATTTTTTTTTTGCTGCGTTTTTTTTTGCCTTGGGATCCGTGTTAAGTTTACACGGTGATGGTTGTCGTTTGTCTTGTTTTCATTTTGATCTTTGCATATTGTTTTGTAATCGATATTCATCGCAATATGTTAAAGATCCATCAAAATGTTTGCATAAAATTTCGTGCGGCACAAAATTTTTGTCTCGGCCAAAATTTTTTTTGAAAACCGTGTAGCCTTTGTCACGGCCTGTTTTCTGTTTTTGCATTGATTTGCGTGCCACACATTTTTGTTAGATCGTTCGATCTCTTGTTTTCAATCGTTCTTTACATGTTGTAATTTTAATCGATAATTATTGCAATATGTTAAAGATGTATCAATTGTAGTTTGAATTCTATACGGATTAGATTAAATTACAATTGGCTTTTACAAATCGTTTTTGTTTGTCTTGATGAGGCTCACGTTTTTTTGAGCCGATTGTTTTTTTTTTTTGAGCTCTCGGTTTTTAGCTCCAAAATAAAAAAAAAAAAAAATTTTTTTTTTCGTGGGTACTGATCACGCCCAGCAGTAAAAGAAAAAAAAAAAATTTCTGTTTTTTTTTCGGCCATTTATTGCATAATACGGATTTATGCACTCGCTTGATAGTGAAACGGTTCACCCACGAACAATTTGGTTACTTTAAAACGATTTAAAGTAACGGATTATCATGAATTAAAATTAAGTTGATGAAGCGGTTTTGTCACATAATTTTAATTGTTAAAAGGTGGTTTGGATAATTTAACATAATTACGGAATTATGTCACGAATAAATTTAATTTAGTTGATGCATTTCATTTATCGTTCTTGTTTAATTTGAATGCTTTTAATTACGTATTTATTTATTTTTGCAAACGGTTGTAACTTAGTGTGGCCTTAGTAGAACGTGTTACCGTAATGATGGAACACGGTCTTGGTTGTATTTTGAGATCTCGTATCTCCCCTTTTATTTCTTTTAATTACAGTTTTTATTTAGAATGTAAATAGGTTTATATTTTGTAAATTTTAATTGTAATTTTGAGAAGACTAAAGATGGAGATCGGACAAAGATGGAACATCAAGACAAGCTTTTCGGGTCCAACGGTGGATTCCAAAGTTGTATTATGTTCTTTTACTAGGATAGGCCACACTAGGAATTTTATTTACGTATTGCATTCATTTATTTATTTTATCGTAACGATAGTATGCATCATTTTCCGCCTAAAAACCAAACCACCTAATTATTGCATGAAAACTGACTCATGTAGAGGTCACGCGTTAGTTTTCTTTGACATTCTCATGTCACACGATTTAAGCCATCATCTAAATTAATTCATTCACGCAGTTGCTAGTTATTCGTTCACTTAAAATGAATTGAAACTTAGTTGATGGGATCTTCCTCGTATAAACAAAAATTGAGAACGGTCTTTATAAGTCAAACTCCAATGAATCCCTTCTTCGTCGGTAGGCATAATATGACCCCTTCTACGTCGGGTAAGTTGGAACCGATTGACTTATTTTATCTCAACACTATGGTCACTCGTACGATCCTGTGATCATGGTGGACCATAGATAGGATTTACGGAAATCTATCGACCAAGAGTTTTTACGGAAGAACTAGCTAAACAGTTGGCTTATCAATTTACGGAAATTGAGTCTTGGGATCACTTGTATTATTCTTGAGGGAGATCAATTATACAAGTGCAATGAGTCTACACGATTAAAATGAATTTTAATAGACTTAAATCACCTCGATGAGTTGCTTATTTCGTTTTGTTTTTCTTCCTTTTTCAGTGTAGAACACGAACATTTAAACTGCTAATAACGAAATGGCTGGTCCTACTAACGACCCAATACCAAGTGCCACATTGGACCGTGAGTCCTGGCTTCGGATCTTCATGAATCAGATGAATCAGTCAACTCGACTGAAGAATGATGGATCAAACTTCTCGGACTGGGAGGCAGCATTACGAAATGCTTTGCCTGGCGACCGACGGAAGCTCAAATTTCCGCTTGAGCCCATGCCGTCAAACCCGGCCCCACGGCCGGAGCTAACGAGATCGCTACATATAACGATTTCGTCATGGAAGCGGGTGCGATTAAAAACGTACTCATTTTTGCAATGGAATCCAATTTGCAGAAACGCTTCATAGCCCAAGGTGCAAACAAGATTTTCACCACGCTCACCAAGGAATTCTCGAAAGCACCGAGAATCGTGACCTATGAGCATACCACTCGCTTCTTTGATGCGAGACTCGAAAGGGCCAACCGTTAGCCCACACATTCTCAGCATGATTGAGAATGTCGAGAAGCTGGAGACGCTTGATTGTAAGATCAGCGAGAACATTGTTATTGACCGCATGCTCCATTCACTCCACGATGATTTTTCGCAATTTAGAGCGAATTACTATATGAATGATTTGAAGAAAAGTCCCCATGAACTGCACTCCCTTCTCGTACAGACCGAGAAGGACATGAAGTTCAGTGGGAGCTTGAAACAGGATGTTCTCGTTGTGACAAACAAGGGCAAGGGTAAGGGCAAAGCTCAAGCAGACCTAGCAGTAGGCAAACCGAAGTTCAAGAAGTCAGGGTCAGGTAAGAGTGGGCCTGGTGAGGCAAGTAACTCATCAGGCACGACAAAGAGCAAGACCAATAACATGGAATGCCATCATTGCCACAAGACTGGGCATTGGAGGCGTACATGTCCTGTTTACCATGAGGACATAAAAGCAGGTCGCGTTAAACCTGTTGGTGTGTCTTCATCCTTTCCTACTTTTATTCATATGATTGAGATTAACCACGCAAGTTACGGAACTTGGGTACTAGAAACTGGTTGTGGTTCTCATCTGTGTAATCATGTGCAGGGGCCCCGGAACATCGAACCCCTCGTAAAGGGTGAGGTGGACCTGCGTATCGGGAATGGAGCACGATTGGCTGTCATCTCGAGGGGAACATACGTGATCCAGCTTCCTAGCGGATTTGAGTTATTTTTATATAACTGCTATTATGTACCCAGTCTTTCTAAAACATTATTTCAATTTCTGCACTTGACAAACTTGGTTTTTCATTTGTAATAGAGAATAATACTTGCATTTTCTCTTTACACGATATGATTTATGGCAAGGCAGTCTCCATGAACGGAATTTATGTTTTAGATCAGACCACCGAAATATTACACGTAATGAATAAAAAGTTAAAGGTTGGTGACAAAGATCAAACGTATCTATGGCACTGCCGTATGGGACACATTAATGAGAAACGCGTAAAACAGCTCATAAAGATTGGAGCTATCTCGGCCTTCGATTTTCAATCATTTGGCACGTGTGAATCATGTCTCATCGGTAATATGACTCGGGTTTCCTTCAAAGGTGTTGGAATGCGCGCTGCTGACCTATTAGGACTCACACACACGGATGTATGTGGTCCTATGTCAATCACCGCACGAGAAGGCTATAGGTATTTCATCACTTTCACGGACGATTTAAGTAGATATGGCTATGTCTACTTAATGAAGCACAAAAGTGAATCCTTTGAGGAATTCAAGGAATACCAGAATAGGGTACAGAACCTATTGGGTAGAAAGATTAAAACACTGCGTTCGGATCGTGGTGGTGAGTATCTTTCTCACAAGTTTGATCAACACCTTAAAGACTGTGGGATTGCCCTACAGTTAACTCCACCTGGAACACCTCAGCTGAATGGTGTGTCCGAACGGAGAAATCGAACACTACTTGATATGGTTCGATCCATGATGAGTCACACCGTGTTGCCTGACTCATTGTGGGGTTATGCTCTTCTCGTCACCTGCTCTAATACTTAACCGAAGTCCGTCTAAAGCTGTTGACAAGACTCCATATGAACTATGGAAGGGAACGATCCCTAACTTGTCCTTTATACGGGTTTGGGGCTGCGAGGCTTATGTCAAGTGGAGACACGAGGATAAGCTCGGCCCGCGATCGGTCAAGACATACTTTATAGGTTATCCTAAAGGAACACTTGGTCATTACTTCTATTCGCCAACCGAACAACGTGTTTTTGTTGCGGCTAGTGCGATATTCTTGGAGAAGGAATTTCTCGAGAATGCAAAGAGTGATAGAACCTTCGACCTGTCGGAGATTCCAGAACCAAATACCGAGCAACCATTGGAGGAACCAATTCCTTCAATCCCGGCTGCGGTGAATATTCCTGAGGAACCTAGGAGGTCGGGAAGAGTCTCTATTCCTCCAGATAGATACATTGGTATGGTCGAGGAACATGACATAGATGACATTCTACTCTTAACGAGTAGTGAACCCGCAACCTATAAAGGTGCCATGACTAGTTCTGACTCAAAGCTATGGCTTGAGGCCATGCAATCTGAGATGGACTCTATGTATGAGAACAACGTATGGGATCTCGTTGACTTACCTGCTAAGGTTCGTCCCCTTCAATGCAAATGGCTTTACAAGATAAAGCATTCTGTGGAAGGTCAACAAGATATCTATAAAGCACGACTAGTTGCTAAAGGTTTCACCCAAGTGCCAGGTTTGCACTACGATGAAATTTTTGCACCCGTAGTCATGTTGCGTTCCATTCGGATTATCTTAGCGATTGCCGCTTTTCATGACTATGAAATTTGGAAAATGGATGTGAAAACCGCCTTCTTAAACGGTTTTTTGGAGGAAGAGTTGTACATGGTACAACCCGAAGGTTTCATCGATCCACAACATCCTAAGAAAGTGTGCAAGCTTAAGCGTTCCATTTATGGACTTAAGCAAGCATCTCGGAGTTGGAATCATCGCTTCGACCAAGTGATTAAAGAAAATGGATTTACTCGATCGGTCGAGGAACCATGTCTTTATATCAAGTCGAGTGGGAGCAAGATTGTCTTCCTAATATTGTATGTCGATGACATACTCCTGATTGGGAATGACATACCTCTCTTAACTTCGGTGAAAGTGTGGTTGAAAAACCATTTCCAGATGAATGATCTGGGAGAGGCACAAAGAATTCTAGGCATCCGTATCTATCGAGATAGATCACGACGGATGTTATCTCTCGATCGAGTCTTACATAGACAAAGTCCTAGAGAGATTCAGCATGACTAACTCCAAGAAGGGGTTTCTACCTATGGCTCCGGGGTGCATTTGAGCAAGTCTCGGTCACCGAGACACCGGAAGAGAAAGAGCGCATGACACGGATTCCTTATGCCTCGGCTATAGGATCAATCATGTATGCCATGATATCCACACGTCCGGACGTGGCATATGCATTGAGTATGACAAGTCGATTCCAACAAAGATCCAGGTGAATCACATTGGATGGCTGTCAAGAACATTCTTAAGTACCTACGGAGGACTAAAGATTGGGCATTGACTTATGGAGGCGAACAAAAGCTATGCGCAAACCGGTTCTGTGCAGATGCTAGCTTCCAAACGGATCGTGATGACTCGAAATCTCGATCGGATTCGTTTTTACTCTTAATGGCGCTACGATCACCGGGAAGAGTTCCAAACAAAGTGTTAAAGCGATTCTACGACGAGTTCGAATACTATGTCGCGTCTAGACATGTACAACGGAAAGCTCATCTAATCCCAGATTACGTGGAGCAACAGGAAGTAGTGATAGAAAAGATTGCTACACATGATAATATAGCAGATCCTCTCACTAAACCATTACGACAAGATAAGCATGAAGGGCATGTTAATTCCATGGGAATTAAACGTGTTCCTAAGTTGTAGTACTCTTTTATGGATTAGATTCATTCTCTTTTGTACTCTATACGACATCATCGTTTTGATATTTTATATATTTTGTTTTTCATGTGGATTTGTACGACAAATTTTGAACACCACAAAGTTAACTGAACAAACATTATATTTTTGGTCCTTAATTGCCCACGTGAGCTGATAACTCAAGGTAATTATTTTGTGACGTTGGTTGATGGTGGGTTCAACGAGCCATAAGTCAACAGGTTGACTGACCAATCACAGAGGCGATTTATAGGGATATCTCGTAGGACACAATTGTGACATCAACGTGGAGTCCTAAATGTTTTACAACATTCGGTGCCCGGTCGTGGATAGGACCTCCATGGTGATCCCAAGAGTCGATTCTTTTGACTATCGACTGTCTCTTGAGACTAAGGCAGATTTTGGGTGACTTTGGTTTCTTTCTCACGGTCATCCGTAACGGGGGGCAAGTAGATTGTTTTACGGTCATTTCATGCTTTGTGCTTAGATCGGAAGGAGTTCGAGTTGAAGGAAATATTCACCTTTATCGGTACTCGATATTTCTCGGGGCCACTCGAGGAGTCAGAATCGAAATGCATGGCCATGCTCGAATACGTATTCGTTTTATCGCTAAGTTACTCTCTAGTCGGGGAAACCACTCTAGATACGGATCGATTGTAAAATACGACCTTTGTGGATCCGGATCTGCAAATTGTTTTACATTGAGTGGGAGAAATTTTAAATGAATATGAGAATCGGTTATCGCACATACACTTGTACGGACAAGTGGGAGTTTGTTGGAGCTTGTGTCCTCCAGTTAGTGCGGATAACGTCATTGCACATACACTTGTACGGACAAGTGGGAGCTTGTTGGGGCTGGTGTCCTTTACAGTTAGTGCAAGGACTTATAAATCTCTAAAAGGATCAAAGGGTATACTTTTGGTATTATTATCAGTTGATCCACGTTTATCAATAACGGTTGGCTTGCTAGATAAGTTTGACGTTATTGTCATACAGATGGCGGTGATCAACTGGTCCCTAAAAGTCACACCTATAGGATACGTTTGAGAGATGTGACGGTATGAAAATACAGTCATGTAGATGCCAAATTTGACTAACCAGTTAGTCTGAGTTATTTGACTAATAATTAGTCAAAATGTGATGTTGAGATATTTTATACGGATTAAATAATAATGGCTAAGGCGGATTAAGCAGTTAATTCGTAAATTAAATATAAAGCGATTTATATTTGATTAATGTATATTGAATATAATTATACAATATCGTCTTTGTCGGACATGTATTAATATTTCAACTAATCCGTATTATTAGTTGATGCTTTAATAACCGATAACCGATGACGATTTATGATAAAACCGTGTCATATACATTTAGCGCATTTCGGGTCGTACCATGAGTTAAAAATAAGAGAAAGTGGAAAGCCCACTCTCCCCATCTAAAGCTCACGGCCGAACCAAGCTCAAAAGGTGAGCTTCCTCTCCTATTTGCCCTAATCATTCATTTGAGAAAAGAATTAGGGTTTTGAGAAATATTATCTCTCAAAACTTTAGATCTCACATCTAAAGAAAAACTCACAAAATTACACTCTCAATATTGCAAGACAATTAGAGGATTCATTCTAGCACAAGGGCATTTCTCAGACGATCTTGGGTGCATCATTTAGGAGGAGATCTACTTTGATCTCTCATTGCCAATTTGTACTAGGACCGAAGGTTATTCCTTGATCTTTATCGTTTCATTGTTGTTTTTCGTTTATGACAATAAATTGCATATTAAATTTGCGTTATAATCCTTCAAATTATGGGTTTTATACGGATATTACCCTACATAAATATACGGAAAAATAATCTCATCTTCTGCATCATTGAACGATCTAACAATCTACACACAATACTTCTATATTACTTCTTTGATTTTTGGTTTGTGCCCAAAAATCAGAGGGACACCGTCTTATCTCAATAGGAAATTCAATTTAACCCGGGCACAAATAAGGGTCTAATTGTTCTATTAGGAAAGCGAAGTCGATTCGGTGTGGTTTATTATTGTCAATTCCTATTCCGTGCATACTCAATCTTTAACAATCTAATAGAACAATTTCGAAATATGTCAAGATGGCGAATGCTAAGGAAATGACAATTAAGGATTTTTCATTTTGTGATAATGATTGTATGGGTGTGAAAGAGGACGTCAAGATCTGAGTTTTTGGTGCAATGGTAATTTCAAGTTACTGAAATTGGTTCAAATTTGATCTTTGTTTGCATGGGTTTAGTATGGAACGATACATGGAGTAGTTATTTGCCAATTTGGAAAGCATGTGAATGGAAAATCATTGCAATAGATAAGTAATTTATTGTTTTGATGCATTTGTTACATGGTATTTAAAAGAGCATGTATAGCATAAATGATTATGTTTCCAATGCATACATGATGATTTGTTGTTCACCACACGAGTCCGGTTTTACGGTTAACTATATCACTTTGATAAAGATGGATATTATGATATGGATGTATTTTTTTGTGATAAAAGTATATGAATTTGGCAATGTTGTTATTACTGTTTGAGGCAAAACGGTTTGAAGAGTACTTCATTATGTCACCATTGTTTAATTATTGTCATCTTTATAATTCATGTATGGTGGTTGTCAAAGGAATTCTTATGCATGTACTAATGTACAATTAATAAAAGGCAATGAAAGTTGTTTACGGTTGTTGTCATTTGCATTTTCTCATAATTAAGGTCATGTTGAATTTGTCATCTGGACATATATGCAGTAGTATTATAGTCTCTTAGTCTCTGCATGATGATTATTAGTCATGGATTGAGGATTTTTGATCTCAGTTAAGAAATCATGAAATGTATTATGATGGCTCTAGTTACTTCGTTTAAAATTGTCATATTTTAATGGAGTATAATTTTGATTGTAATTTAGTTTGATGATGTTTCTTTGGTCAATCTCGACAAGTATGCCTTTTCACAGTAAAAACTGTTAAGTGATGGAATTGGCATGTATCATTGATTCATGATAATTGTGTGGGCACTTACATGTTTGTCAATAATTTAATGTAATCTTCTACTAATATGGAGTTGTTGATATTATTGCGGGAGTGTGGTTTTACACATATGAATTCTGCATATTGATAAAGAACAGAATGACAATTTTTTTAAGTCCATTGTGCATATTTGAATTGTACTTATCGTTTTATTTTGTTCTTGTACTCATGTTTATTTAGCAATGGATAATAATATAAAGAGAGAATGACTAGAGAGAGATACGATTTAGGTTAACGATTCTTAGATTAGCAATGGCTAAACAAAAGAAAAATTACCCTAAATCTAGTCGATTAGTAAGGATAATAGCATCAAATAATACAAAAAACACAAAAAATTCTCTTAATAATAATAATAATATTTCATCGAGTAGTAATCATAATCAGAATTCTGGATCCCGATTTCGTGTTTTGCCCTTGAATCCTCATGATTTGGGGGTTTCTGATGCAGGTAATGAGAAGCCAGTATCGGTCCTTCGTCCTTACAATCTGAGTGAGGTGATAGAATCGATACTAGAAGAAGAATCTGATGAGGATTGGGTGGAGGTTCCCGGGCGTAGCAATGGGCAAATCTCGGATTCGCCTTCATCGTCTAGGGTAAGTGGGCTTCAGCTAACTGACTCTGATGTTAAAGACGAATGAGAGTATTGGTTGACGGCTGTATATTGTTATGTCCTTGGAGCGAATCCCCCTTTTAAGGTTTTAGATGGGTTTGTTAAACATATCTGGGGAAACACTGAAATAGAGAAGATTGCTTTTCATTCTAATGGTATCTTCCTGGTGCGTTTTAAAACTAAAGCTATGAAATTGAGAGTCTTGCAAGCTGGACCGATCTTCTTTGATAATAAGCCTGTTGTTGTTAAGGAATGGACGCCGGATTCGAAACTTATAAGGGAGGCAGTTGATATGGTTCCAATTTGGATTAGATTTTATGGGCTTCCTCTGAAATTTTGGGGCAATGCTCTTAAAAAGATTGCTAGTCTAGTTGGGAACCCTCTAAGGTGTGATAGCAATACACAGTTGAAGACGTTCCTTGGCTATGCTCGTATCATGGTTTAGGTTAAAGTTGAGGATTATTTGCCTGATGTGATCGAATTTATGGATTAATTGGATGTTAAGCATAGGCAAATTGTCCACTATGAGTGGAAACCTACCATTTGCACTGAGTGTAAAGCTTTGGGTCATTTCTCTCGTGATTGCAGAAGAAAAGATAAGCAGACGAAGGGGCCTGTGCATGGTAGGAAGACTTGGGTACCAAAGAAGCATGTTGCTTCTAATCCACAACCAGCTGCTGCTGTGCAAGCTGCTACTGTGACAGCTGCTGCAGGGCCTGTTGCTGTTACCTTACCTGAACAGTCTAGAGTGATGATGCCTAGGAGTGGGGAGGGCCCTACTGAAGGGGTTGGTGCCTTTGTTACACCAATGCCCTTCTCTTTTCATCCCTCCTTCTCTCCCTCAAGAATCATTACCCAATTGACTAGGTAGGGTGGGATAAGTGTGAACAGTGGTAGGAGGACCTTCCTGGAAGTATTAGAACGATCTATTCATGTTAGGGAGGTATGTGAAAGTGAAGTGGTTGATGGTTTACCCTTGTTAGAGAATGGGTAGCATTGGGTTTTGGAATGTTCGAGGGTTTAATAGTAGTAATAAGCAGACTGATGTTAGAAGGTTTATGCACCAAAATAATGTTGGTTTATTTGATATTTTAGAAACAAGGGTTCGAATAAACTCTATTAATAAGGTCCATAATGGACTGGGTGCTAATTGGTCTTTAGTCACTAATATTAGTAGTCATGAAGGTGGTAGGATTTGTATTGTTTGGGATGCTATGCACTATAAGGTTGAGGTTATTAGTAATGAAGCTCAAGTTATTCATACTAAAGTGACCTTTCTTCCTACTGGGGTGCACTGGTGGGTCTCAATGGTCTATGGTTTCAACAGAATTGTTGAGAGGATTCCCCTATGGGAATCTCTTACTAATATGTTTGGCATTGTTGATGCTCCTTGGGTGGTCATGGGGGATTTTAACAATGTCTTGGCTATGAATGAATGAATTGGTTCTGAGGTTACTAATGCTGAGTTGAGGGGGTTTCAGAATTGTATTGATGCCTGTGGCTTGATTGATATTCCTGCCCATGGGGCTTTCTTCACCTGGAATAACAAGCACGAGGTTGGGGACAAAGTCTATAGTAGAATTGACAGAGTTTTGGTGAATGATGAATGGCTCATTCATTTCCCAGAGTCTCATACTATGTTCCATCCTGAGGGATTATTCGACCATTGCCCTTGCACTATAACTCTATGGCCAGAGGTTATAAGGAAGAGAGGGAGTTTCAAATACTTTAATATGTGGGGGTGAGCCTACTTTTGGAGATATTGTCAAACAGGTGTGGGATCAATAGATTGAAGGTCATACTATGTTTTAAGTTGTTAAAAAATTGAAGTTGCTAAAGCAACCTCTGAAGGCTCTGAATGCTGCCAGCTATGCTAATATTTAGACCACTGCCAATGTGGCTCTGATCCACCTCCATGATATTCAGTCAAAGGTACATTTGGACCCTTCCAATGTGCTGTTACAACAAAATGAGAAGGTGGCTACAGAAGCTTATCGAGAGTTGGACAAAGCTAGGGTGAGTTTCCTTAGCCAAAAAGCTAAGACTCAATGGTGTAGTGAAGGGGATGAGAATACTAGCTATTTTCATAGTACTCTGAAAGCTAGTCGTTTGTAGAATAGAGTTTTCTGTATTCTGGATAGACATGGTGTGCTACAAGATACTAATGCTGGTACTGAGGCAGCTTTTGAGGATTACTACAAGAATCGGTTAGGGACCAGTAAGTGGGTTGGCAACGTTCATGTCCCAACTGTGAGACAAGGTGTGACTCAAGTTTACGAGACACAGTGCTTTGAGTTAATCAGGGATGTGACTGATACTGAAATTTATGAAGCATTAATTTCTATTCCTCCCAACAAATCTCCAGGTCCTGATGGATATACTTCCCAGTTTTATAAAGATGCTTATTCAATTGTTGGTAAGGATGTCATTCAGGCTGTCAAGGAGTTCTTTACTACTCGTAAGCTTCTGAAACAAGTGAAGTCTACCACTTTGACATTGATTCCAAAAAAAGATAGACCTCTGAGTGTGTCTGACTTCAGGCCTATTGCCTGTTGTAACGTCCTTTACAAGATCATTTCCAAAATTATTTGTAATAGAATGGCTAATGTCCTACCTGAGATCATTAGTGCCAACTAGAGTGCTTTTATCAAAGAAAGGGAGATTGTTGATAATATCTTAATATGTCAAGATTTAGTGCGGCTATACAATAGGAAATCATGCTCTGCTAGGTGTATTATGAAGATAGACCTCAAAAAAGCTTATGATTCCATAGAATGACAGTTCATTGAGCAGATGCTATTGGCCCTAAATTTCCTAATAAGCTGGTACAGTGGATTATGAGGTGTGTGTCTTCTCCGTGGTTTACACTTTCACTTAATGGTTCTACCTTTGGGTATTTTCAAGGGAAGCGTGGTATTAGACAGGGTGATCCAATGTCACCCTTGATTTTTACCATTTGTATGGAGTACTTGAGTAGAGTGCTAAGGGTGGTTACTGAGCAACTGGAGTTTAATTATCATTCCCTCTGCAGAACCTTGAAGCTTAGTCATTTGTGCTTTGCAGATGACCTTCTTATGTTCTGTAGGGGAGATATGGCCTCTATTAAAGTTTTATTGAGAGCCTTTGCAACTTTCTCCTTTGTTTCTGAGCTTGAAATGAATTGTGAAAAATCTGAAATTTACTTCAATGGCATAAATCAAGGTGAGATAGATTATATTCTAAGTATTTCTGGGTTCAAGGAGGGGAGTTTCCCTTTTAAGTACCTAGGGATTCCAATATCTTATAAACGTATGGCAATTGGTGATTGTACTAGATTTGTTGAGAAAGTGGTTAGTAAACTCAGGAGCTGGGAGGGCAAAGTAGCTCAGATACTCTGGGAGACTTGTATTGATTCAGGCTGTTTTATCTCAGCTCCATGTATACTGGGCTCGAAGTTTTGTGATCCCTGTTATAGTTCTTGATAGGATCACTGCAATTTGTAGGAATTACCTTTGGAGTAGTAGTGATCAGTATGGGAGACCTTCTGTGGCATGGGATTCATTATGTACTGAGAAAAAAATTGGGGGACTTGGCATTGTGAATTGTAGATTATGGAATCAAGCTTTAATTGGCAAATATACCTGGTGGCTTGCTTGCAAAAGTGATCACTTGTGGATTAAGTGGGTGGATCATGTGTATATGAAAGGTAGGAATTGGCAAGACTATGCTCCTTCATTGCAATCTAGTTGGACTTGGAGGAAGATATGTGCTGTTAAGGACATATTTAAACCTGGTTATCATCTGAATCAGTGGTGTGATGGTAAGTATACTGTGGCTGCTGGATATAGATGGTTGCAAGGACCTTAGACTAAAGCACAGTGGGCTCCTGTGGTATGGAATAGCCTTAATGTTCCCAAGCATTCCTTCATTGCTTGGCTGTTTACTAAGGAGAGGCTATTGACTAAAGACAGATTGAGGGCATTTGGTTTACCTATTGATGGGATATGTGACCTTTGTGTAGTGCATACAAAGGATCACAATCACTTGTTCTACCAGTGTCCCTTTAGTATCAGGTGTTGGGCAATATTGAGGCAATGGCTGTGTGTCTCATTACCTCCCCAAGATATCCTTCACTGGTGTGTTAAGTGGAGATGCAGATCATTGCTTAAAAAACACTTGGTTTTTGCTGCAGTGGTGGCTGTCTTGTACCATATCTGGCGGGCCAGAAACCTCTGTAGAGTTGATATGGTTGTTCATTCTCCTACTCAGGTGATGAAGGAAGTGAAATCTTCTGTTCAAGCACGGTTCCAAAGGAGGAAGTGGCCTTCCAAATATTAGACTACCTGGATTTTTAAGGCATTCTGATTTTTTTGATAGGAATTTTTGTAGGTTTCATATATAGAGTGTAACTCAAAAATTGTTTGTAATGGTGGCACGTTTATTATATTAATATATATATTCACATTCTACCAAAAAATGATACCGTTTATGGTTTGATCATGATAGTCGTTATTGTTAATTTATAACATGGCTATCTATGTACTCACTTTAAACATGTCAAACATGTCTTGTATAAATAATTTTATCTTGGGTCCTTAGATAAATAGTTTTAGACTTTGGGCATGTTTAATGAGTGGTTAAAATCTTAATATGGTATAATATTAAGTGGCACTATCTTTTGTCTCTTTTGTAACATGATTAGGAGGTAATCTCTTTATTTGGTTTGTATTTAATATTATGTTACAAATAGTGGTTATACTATTGATTGTATGAAGTGTGTGTATTATGACAATGGTGGCCTAGATGTACTATTGAAATGTACAAAGCGGGTGTAAATGCCTATAATGAAACCTCCTCGATATTATACTTGGTAATGCGGGTTGAGCGGTATCACACAGTTGCTTGTATAGCTCAAAGCATAACGTATATGTGGTTGGGTGGTGGATACTTCCTGTTAATGGTTACTTCAGCCACCCTTGGTTTATTTTAGGAAGTGTTGGAGGCTTATTCATGAAAAGGATCATACTTTATGTCAATTTTAGTCTCATTATTGTTAGTCCTTGTTATTTGTTTAGGAAAAGTTTAATGAGATGGATATTAATGTCAATCTTTATCAAGAGTTGTTAATTAATTGGTCATGTGTGTTACATATCATTTTGAATGTGTTTGGTTGTTTGTTCAATTGCTTTAAAAATGATCATGGTTCTTAATGCGGTTAATGTGCAAATAACTTTACTCATATGGATATTAGAGTGATTAATGTTTTATTTATGATGTTTGATCATCAAATGTTTTAGTAATCATGTTATAAACTGACTATGAGTTATCATGTGTGTTGACAATGTTTTAGTTGAGTAACATTTATTGTAATGCTCGAAAATATAATTATTCATATGGATGTTTGTAGTGATTACACTATGCTTGTTTGCTAATAATTATATTAGTAATGTTTTCATATGTTTTTATTATATATGATGTTATATAATATATGAAAAAAAGTCATATTGAATGGGAATGAGTATATTTATGTCTCTTCAATGTAATACACTAAAATTTGGATATTTAGTGTTAACATATGGGTATACATATATGGCTTGATGGCATGGTGTATTGATATAGGTGTTGAAAATCTATATCTCATTACTTAACATATTCATATATGTTCTAATTAATTTAGTCATAAAATTAATAACAAATCTAAGCATGCAAACAATAATAAAATTAGAGAAGAAATCGTTTTCTCACCATATAAATTTCGGTCATCATATGGGCACCAACAAGATCTCCTTCTTGTTAGTTCTTGAGCTTTCTAATAATGGATGAACATTCAAAATCCCAAAGTAGAGATTCTCCTCTTGATTGCACCCAAGACTATCCCTTATCTCCACTAAATAATATTAACTAGATATTAGTTTAGTAGTTTACCTTAAAATTGATTACTAACACTCATATATTACATTAATAATTTTAGTAATCTTTTTGGAACAATTTGAATCAAAAACACATATTTTTGATGAAGAAGAGGATGAATATATGAGAGAGGGAGAGTATGCATGAGAAATGAATGGTGGTGTAAGAATGATCATGAAAGGAACCAACACTACTCAATTAAGAGTAGTGAGGCCGGCCAACCCATGCCAAAAGAGCATCTTTGCTTTTCTTTTTCTCTTATCAAAAATATAGGTGTGTAAGAAAGTGGTGTAGGTTGTAAGGCTAGTCAAGAGTAGCCATGATTACATCTTATTTTATCTCTTAAAATAAAACAACCACAATCCATCACACATCCACCATTTCGGTCCACTTATATAAAATAGACTACCATTTTATTTTGTCAATTTGTCATTTGTCACACAATATGTCTCATGTAGTATGCTACATGTTATTAATTAATTTTAATGCATATTTATCACAAAAATATCATTTTATGAATTAATTAAATTACATCCAATAATTTGACTAGTGATACTTGATCACATAAATAAAATGGGTCATGTAATTATAATTCACAATATTCTGTAATTATAATTAACCATTCATTCCTATTTCTTTTGTTTCTCAAACAATAAATAATTTTAGTAACAAAGCATTTTATTACTAAAATAAATCTTATTTAATCCCATTACAATAAGATATTTATTCTCTCTCACAAATCGAATTGTTCAATTTTAAGGAATTGATCAACTTGCATCGTCATACAATTAATCAACTTTATAGATAAGGGCATCATCCTTTAGGTGTGACCTTAAGGGATCAACTGACCACCACCGTCCCACGACAGTAACGTCAAACTCTAGCAAGCCAATCGTTACCGATTAATATTGATCAGTTGACTATATAATTGAATCATCCCTTACATATTCTTTATATGAGATTTAATAATGATATTTAAATCATGTGATCGCACTATTGTTGAGGACATATTTCCCAACAATCTCCCACTTGTCCTCGACAAGTGTGCGTCACCAATTCTCTTGTCCTATTACTATCTCCCACTCAATGCAAGGTGTCTTTCGGGTCGTACTTACAAGTGATCATATCGAGAGTGGTTTCCTCGATTTGGAGAATAACTGATTGACCGGATTTATCTATCATAGATATCTTCCGAGCGTGGCCACGCATTTCCAGTTCATTACTCCTCGAGTGGCCCTGAGATATTGTTTTAACCCTGACAAGGGGGTGGACAATTCCTATCGCACTTATTCCCTTCGACTAGCCACAGCCATCATAACCCAAAATATGCCCATTTGACCCCATTTACGAAGGTCGTAGTAACACAAATCAAAGTTAATCTGAAACTGTGCCATCTTAGGCGAACAGTCTTTAGTCAAAAGAATCGACTCATTAGAATACTATCGTAGCTCTCGCCACGACCAGGCTATATAAATTTGCCAGAACTCTATAAGCGATCACTGCCCGACAAAGTGTTCCTAACAGTCTGCCTATGTGATCGACTAGTCATCTCACATGACTCTATGGCACTTGAACTTGCCATCAATCGCATCACACTCTAGTCACTTCGAGACGTCACCTCATACAAGTGACTATGGGCGAATACCATGTTAATCCGGGTTCACTTTAACGGGGTTCAATGTTGTCTCTACAACCCGTTTGGATGTAACAAATTATAATAAAAGAGTTTTAAAGTAAAACTTGAACGACAAATGCGATTATCACATATAAATAGTCAATGCCTGATTACTACTTCATATTCTATAATCCAGTTTGATCTTGAATGTAGTTGTTCATCTCAATTCAATTGAAATGAGATGACTCATCATGTTTAGCCTATGAGAAGGCTTTGGTTAGTAGGTTTTATCAACTTCTTGTACCTTACTCAACCTTACTACATACTCGTTTTCCTTTGTAATGTATACATTTGCATTACAAAACTTTCTGAGTACGTGTCGAGATCCAATCAAGACATAGGCCCTCTAGCCTAAGAATAGCTCCCACTGTTTTCACAGTGTGCGGGACTCATCCTCTTGCACATCTCATGATTGCAAGTGTACTCAATTTCCGTTATAAATATTTTTCATTGTTCTTTATTCCCTAGAACGATTTTAGAAAATCTATTTCTTAAATAACATAGCCACAATGGTATCTTAACCATCCTAATGTGTTTTGATTATGTTTTTGTCGGAAACCATGCGCAATCTCAATTGTCAATTGTCACTCGTGTAACACTCTTACACAAAATTGCATCAAAAACATTTTGCTTTACTTTCTTAATGCTTCTGCAAGCACTTAAGGGTAATCAATATGGCTACTTGAATTTCGATTTTGAAACAATTCATCATACTCTAAGTATATGAAGTGTTATACATCATTTCCTATTTAATTGATTCGGCAGCGGAAGCAAATGAAATCAATCAAATATGTTCAATTTAATTGAACTAGTCATGAATCTTATCAACATAAGACTTCTTATTGACTCTAATATCATGTAGATTTATCTTCATAAATCTGGATATTAAAGATGTATTATATTACTCCAAAAGTCTTAAATCGTTCCCAATGATCAATATGTCATCCACATATCGGACTAATTAAAATTTCCGTAACTCCCACTAAACTCTATGTATAAACACAACTTCTCGACTTATCGAGAAAAGTTTTATAACATGATCAAAACATTGATTCCAACTCATTGATGTCCTACTTAAGATTCTCTCTTAAGTTTCACATTATCTTAGGATTGCAAGAATCTACTAAACTCAAGACATATATTGAATACATTCTTTCTAATGAAGAAGTGGGTTTTAGATTCACTCGCTATGTATTTCATAATAATGAAACATAATCCCTAAGAAGATCCAAATAGAATTAAGCATTTCAACTGGTGCAAAACCCTTTGCAACCAATTAAGCCTTGAAAACTGTCTTTATTAGTGCAAAACCCTTTGTCACTAATCAAGCCTTTTATTTCGGATTTTCATGGTTCTAAGCCTTGTAGTGAGTTGTGACTTAAACTGTGACACCCTCACTTATCGCGGAGAAGTAAACACGTAATTCTAGAATAAAACTGCATGGATATGTTTGTAATAGGTTCATTATAGTAAAAACCTGTAATTTTTAAAACCTGAACCTGTTATAAAGATATCCAAATTGGAAGGTGTCAAACATACAAGGTCTAACTAGAAGTGTCATAACATAACCATCGCTAAAGTCGCGAATAGCAAATTATACAACCAAATGTAAAGAGGGAGACATATGTCCCTAAAATGTATGTGACATAAAAAGTGTTTAAGGGTCACAATAAAATAAAGCCAATCTAGGTTCCAAGGTTACTTTGCTCGCTAGCTCGTCCATGTACCCCATATATGCATCACCTACCTGTCATTCGCATTTTATACAAATACGAAAGCCACGATCGAGGGGAGTAACTCCGAGTTCTCCCAGCCACGAAATGTCATAATTAATATAACATGTAAACATAAGAATATGAATACGAATCACACACTGCCTTAGCATATAGATGCTAGACAATCGTGCTTATCATGTGAACAATAATATAACGCCACATAGTCCTAGCATGTGAATACTAGACCGACTCATTCTACACTATCATGTGAATCACATAACATCTAGGAATCCAAACTCTATCAACCATAGCCGGCTTGCATCTAACCTTCTATGATTCATAGAATCATCAAACAAGAAAGGACAATATATCAAAGACAGGCATAAGTTCTTAGTCCCGTCAATAGTCACTCTGTAACTCGAGTTTATACCACGAGGTAGGGAAGGTAATCGAACCGGTATCTTGGCTCAGAGGTTCTATCAAAACATGGCCAAGACACAACACAACCCTAGCCTAAAATCTGCGCAGACCTAGACATGCGGATACACACCACCGCACCCAAGACCCACAATTGTTCTAAAACAAAGTGAGTACCCTAAGGAGTCCACCAAAGGGTTGGCTAGTACTTAAGCTGACCACTTACTCTCAAAATAAGTAACGAGGTCATGCCCCAACTTGGATATAAACCCACCAAGTCAGGAACACAGAGGCTATTAAGCAGTGAACATACACTCGTCAAAGACTATAATGGCCTATCTATGATGAAGGCCGAAATACTCACCTAGGACCTAGTCCCAGCTAGTCCCAGCTTGAATACTTTAGCCCACACCACACAAGACAAGTAGGATACCCAATTTACCATAAGAGGGGCAAAGAGTCCAACTTACCAACATAAATGCTAACATTCTATCATGTGAAAGGCTATATAAAGGTCTATTCAAATGAGACAATCCAATCATATCCTCAATGTCATCAATAACCAAATTATAGCTAACCATCAATATCATAGTCCATGAGAATAAACTACAATGGCTAAAGGCAAACAAGACTCAAGCATAAGGCATCCAAAGCATCCAACAACCAACATGTGAAATGATAATTACAAATATCAAGGCATAACATAAAACCTTCAATAACAACCAATCTTACCTCAAAGACAAACCCTCGACCCGAGTCCCGCGAAGGGTCATCGGTCAAATCGAGGCTGACTGGTTTAAACCTAGTTTGACCAAACTCGTTCGGTCAATCTGGCCCAGCTCAGAGTCTTTGCCTACTTTGGCCCAAATCATAAAATTTATCACAATATAATTCTCATGCTATTTCTAATTTCTATCATGTGAAAAACGAAAGTAACACATTATTAATCATCTAAACACTTAACAAACAACAGGCACAACATTAACTACTAATGTGACATTAATTCGTCGAGTAACTCGGAATAGTTACCTTAAGCTAGAAAAAGGCAAGCAATAAACTTGAGAAAGCTTCTAAAACCCAAAATTACTCTTCATCTTCAACCACATATGAGTCACCTAAAATAATTATGTGAAGGGACGATATTAACGAATTATCGTTATATAAAATATGAGACGGAAATTAATTTAAATTAAAACATGTAAACTTATTCATTAGCTACTGTCTTATGTTCATAAACCATTATGACCCTCCCTTTTGACAGGCATACCAAGAAAATTGTCACAACTTTTACGCCCTAGAAACAGTCCCATAAAGCACCATTTTATCCGTCCCAAAACTGAGCCCAAACCAGCCTGTCACGGCTCCCAAAACCGAGGCCAAAACAGCCCACACGGCCTCCATTTCGATCGTCCCAAAACTCGTCAAGGTCGCACAAAATCGGTACCAAAACAGAGTTCAATCAATCCTAAACCAGTCCTAAACCGAGTCAAAACAAATCTAAAAATGTCCCAAAGTACACTGCAAAGCGGACTCAAAAACAAATTCTAATTTACTCGCACAATACCACAACTAAACAAGATCCCAAATAGCATCCCAAAACAATCCCTACATGTCAGTATACACCGTCTTAAATATACCACTTACTAGCTAGCATCCCAAATGATCCCTAGAGGTCAGTATACACCGTCTCAATCATCTCCACATATCAGTATACACCGTCTCAACTATACAACTGACTAATTAACATCCATAAGGATCTCTATATATAATTATACACCGTCTCAATTATAAAACAGACTAACCAGCATTCGAAATAAACATATTTTACAAGTAATATTTAGTAATCCGTTATCGTTACCTTTTTCCGACCGAACTAGTCCTTCATGACTAACAAATATTCTACCAGACCGTCTATTTTAGTACATACAACCGTCTTATAATAAATAAAGCTGAAAATATAAATGGGTTTGTAAAAATACATGACGAAAATGAATTTTACTTACAACGGATTGACAGGAACGATGAAAGCAACACTATGGAACGAAAATCATTGATAACGGATGACAAACGGAGTGGCAGAATCAATTTAAAATTAAAAAAAAAATGAAAAGAACGAAAAAGAAGAAAAAGGAAGGGAGAAGAAGAAATGTTGCGTGAGAAATGAAGGAGCAGCCTGCCTGCCTGCTATTTATTATGCGTACGTTTCTTCATCGTTAAGAATTCTAGCTAGTTTCTACAAATCGGTTCAAGTTAAATTAAATTGGTTTTAGTAACAATTTCATAAACAACACGTAATCAAAATAAATAAATTTAGTGAGTGAAAATAAAATAAACTCAGCTAGTTAACGTAAATAATACAATATCAGCTTGAATCGGAATTATTAGCGATTTTTACGAAACTAACGAATATTTATAAAAATTGCTAATTTAGTGAAATAAGCTCAAAATAGCTAATTGGACGGTTTTGTTCCCAAAATCCATCTCGGGTTCACTTAAAACAACTTTCATAAGGACTCGTAAAGAAACGGAAATTATTAAATAAATAAACTCGAACTAACTTCAATAAACTCGAACTAACTTTAAATAAACTTATTAATGATTATTAAAATTAACGTATCGAATTATGATGAAATTAATTAATTAGCTAAGCATATATATATAAATCGTTAAATGATGTAATTAAATTCAAAATAGCAATTAAAAGAATTTTATCCAACTTAATAAAATACGGGGTGTTACAATCACCCCATCTTTTAAAAAGTTTCATCCTCGAAACTTGGAAGTATAAATGAAAGGTTATAAAAATAAAACTGGAATTGGAATCAGTAACCAAAACATTTAAAAGGTCACTTATCGTAAGAATCAAAATTCTTTCAAGAGCTTCAACTAAAATTTTCTGTCAGAACCAGATTCTCATCAAAGGAACGGAAGTGTTCTCGTTGCGCATTCAAGAACATCACATTCCAAATCAAAGATAAGGTCAAAAGGCAAATCATTTGTATGAATCAAAAATCAAAATGCTTTCAAAAACATTTATAGAGAGTTTTCGAAAATATAAGTCTCCTCCATGGAACGAAATTGCCCTTGTCGTGCACACAAGAGCGCTAACTTTCCATGTCAAAGACAGATTTAAAATAAAAATCATTCGCCGATAAGCGCCGGGCAAGTTATTAGACGCCTTTAATAACGAGTCCTAACATCCCATCAACGTTAAAACCAAATGAAAATGGCAATCCATTCAAATTTTTCTTTCGCAAAAGCCAAAAGAAAATTAAGGGATTCATGGTTAAACTCAAAAAGGAGTCAAGTTTGTGAAAATATAACATTAAATTTTGACAAAGAATCATAAACAAATCAAAGTTAGTTAGAATTTGAACAAAATTTAAAAGCAACTCGGGTTTAACAATCAAAATTTAGGATAAAGGAGTCGATGCTCAAAGATCAAAATGGGAACTAAATTAAATTTTAATTTTCAAACCTTTAAAATAGGTAAAGTTTTGTAGGAGTAACATATTTTTTTTAAACAACGAATCGAAAATGATAGTTTGAATTGTTTAGAAATTGTACGAAAAGAAAAGTAACTTAGATAGCATAAAAACAAAGTATGTTAAGAGAGCTCAAACTTAACCAACAAGAGAGCTATAATGACTTTCATAGGGTAAAAATTAAAGTCAAAATTACAAGGATGTCAAAGATAGAGTTTCACAAGATACGAGTGTCAAACTTAAAGGAGGAGCAAGATGAAGTGAGGAAATGAGGTATGAACGATGAACGCTTATGGTCAAGGATAAAGGGAAATTAGACAACAAGGAAACGCCAGACACTCTTATCTCAAACAACAACATCACTCAAAACGGTTCCGAAAACTTCCTAACAACAAAACTCATAACCACATCACTCCCAAGGGTTTCCTCAATCGCTTATGTTACCTCATCCTAATCTATTCCCCGAAACAAGGTACTCCACTATAAATGTGATCTCATCGCTCCAAATCCTCAAACATCCAGAAACAACTTTCACAAGCCTAAGGTCAAGGCTTCCAACAAAGCTATATTCGTATCCAACTAGTGACAACTATGGGTTCCTTAAAAAAAATAAACCTTCAATCAAGAATCCCAATACCAAGCTCTAAACTCCAAGAGAAGGTTCCTCAAATATTCCACAAGGTTCTCATTTCAAAACAAGGTAGTAACATACCAACCCCAAAATCTGAAAAATCAATAGGATCTCAAGTTTCTCTATCCTTTTACTTATCAAGGATTCCCAAAAGCGGAACTACACTCGGCTACACTCGGCTACGACATCATCCCATCATCTCAAGTACTCAATGCGACCTCAAGGTCTATACAACTATAGGGTTAACAAATTCTTCTCAATACTAAGTCTCTCTCAACTCAAGAACTCTCAAGAGCCAACTAATACCATATCACATCACCAATCCATTATGGTCATCAACATCCCAAGGAGTATTCTTTCAAATTTGACATCCTAAAACTTACTTACCATCAAATTCCCAAGAAACAAGGTCTTAATTGTAACAATACTTTATCACCTCAAAGTTCCTAAAACCATAAATTAAAACTATGTTCTTTAACCTAACAATTGGTGTCAACCATACCCCTTTCTAGTTATTAAAACAAGTGCTAAAACTTCCCAATAATGTAGCTTACTCTCACTCTCATACCATACCTCAAGTAGTAATCAATATCACTTACTAAAACCAACTAATAATCCCACCATTAGTTTTTCTCATATGGTCATACACATTATCAAACTCTCATGTCCAAAGCGATTATGGAAGCCAATCACAACTTGACTTACTTAGTCAATCCTATATCCTCAAACCCACCATTTAGTTTCATCCCTTTTAAGTCAAGTACTAAGCACTAGTATCCCAAACATAAACAACAATGCCATGTTCCATAACCTTAGTAACCAATGCAACTCACACTTGACACACAAAATCCACCAATCCAACGTACTCACTTTATCAAGGATCTAGGTATAAGAATCACTAAGTATGTCTCATCACCTTACCTAAGTCTTTCTAACATCACAACTTCTCAAAACCGGGGTTATAGGTCAACCGAAAACAACTCCACAAGCCAAATTATCTAACCAAGGTTAACACCCCACAAAAGAAAGAGAACTATCTAAAAGGCGTTAAGGGAGGATTAGCAAGGATGAAAGGACAAGTTGGGAGAATACAAATGTAACTTCCTAGGAAGAAGAAAATAGAGTTTAGACGAAGGATAGGCACCAAGAGGTAAAGAGTAAGGCAAGATACACAAAGAATAAGGAACATCTTCGAGGAAGAAAAAGCATTCTTCAATACTTGAACAAATCTTTAATCTTCGGCAATAGGCACTAAACCTTGATCTTCGTAAAATATAAGTGTCCTTTCAATGGAACGGAGATACTCTTGGCGATCACTCAAGAACATCAATATTCCAATTCAAAGACATAAAAATACATTTTTACACCAACAAATGATAAAACTAATTATCAGACGTCTCCAATAACAAGCTTTAACACTAATTGACGTTAAAACCAGTGAAAAACATTAAAATATTTTCAAAACCTTTAGTTCAAAATTTTTTTTATAATAAGGGTAATAACTCCATTAGCTATAGATAAGCTCACGGTCATTGATCCAAGAACGCAACAATTATTAAATGAAAATCAACAAACAGGTTAGTACCTAACAAAGAGCAAACATAAAGAGACTACAACATAAGGTCCTAAGTCTACCCATCTTACCCATCTCTCAAGTTTATTATTTCAAGGTCAAGTTATTTATATTGGGGTGCACAAACGTGCGTCGGGAGCAAATATGCTCTGATACCAACTGTGACACCCTCACTTATCGCGGAAAAGTAAACACGTAATTCTAGAATAAAACTGCATGGATATGTTTGTAATAGGTTCATTATAGTAAAAACCTGTAATTTTTAAAACCTGAACCTGTTATAAAGATATCCAAATTGGAAGGTGTCAAACATACAAGGTCTAACTAGAAGTGTCATAACATAACCATCGCTAAAGTCGCGAATAGCAAATTATACAACCAAATGTAAAGAGGGAGACATATGTCCCTAAAATGTATGTGACATAAAAAGTGTTTAAGGGTCACAATAAAATAAAGCCAATCTAGGTTCCAAGGTTACTTTGCTCGCTAGCTCGTCCATGTACCCCATATATGCATCACCTACCTGTCATTCGCATTTTATACAAATACGAAAGCCACAGTCAGTGGGGAGTAACTCCGAGTTCTCCCAGCCACGAAATGTCATAATTAATATAACATGTAAACATAAGAATATGAATACGAATCACACACTACCTTAGCATATAGATGCTAGACAATCGTGCTTATCATGTGAACCACAATATAACGCCACATAGTCCTAGCATGTGAATACTAGACCGACTCATTCTACACTATCATGTGAATCACATAACATCTAGGAATCCAAACTCTATCAACCATAGCCGGCTTGCATCTCACCTTCTATGATTCATAGAATCATCAAACAAGAAAGGACAATATATCAAAGACAGGCATAAGTTCTTAGTCCCGTCAATAGTCACTCTGTAACTCGAGTTTATACCATGAGGTAGGGAAGGTAATCGAACCGGTATCTTGGCTCAGAGGTTCTATCAAAACATGGCCAAGACACAACACAACCCTAGCCTAAAATCTGCGCAGACCTAGACATGCGGATACACACCACCGCACCCAAGACCCACAATTGTTCTAAAACAAAGTGAGTACCCTAAGGAGTCCACCAAAGGGTTGGCTAGTACTTAAGCTGACCACTTACTCTCAAAATAAGTAACGAGGTCATGCCCCAACTTGGATATAAACCCACCAAGTCAGGAACACAGAGGCTATTAAGCAGTGAACATACACTCGTTGTAGACACCTCGTTTCTGCACCCCTCGCAAACCACCCGGTGATGATTGGGCCGCATGTTTGATTCGCGGAACGATTTGTGACAGTTCGTAAGATTATCGTCAAGTGATTGCTCAAATATTAATGTCAACCTCTTAAATGTCATCTACGTGCCGATACGGTCGTTTTGGCGATAATTAGAGTACATTCGAGTCCGGTCAAAAACCGTCTCCATTTTCTCGATAACCGTTAAATCCCGAGTCGAATGTTCGGAATGTTCCGGATATTTCTATTCCATATTTCTCAAATTTTATCTTTTGGCAAATAATATCCCGTAATATTCAAAAGATAATCGAATTATTTCCGTCCTACCATAACTTAAACGCGAAATCTTTCTTAAGCGGAGGAAACCTCCACGGGAATAGACGCAGCAGTCTTTGCGCCTCTTCCAAGAGACGCAGTGGCTGCTTCGCCTCTTCCCAGGCCCTTCTTTACATGATTTACGTATCTTTTTTATATCTTTCCGAGATTCACTTCCAAAGAGTCTCCGAAACCCTATTCCGTCGTGTGATTAGTATAAATAGGAGCTTTTGTTCCTCATATTTCTCACGCGAGTGTCCGCCCTTCTCTTCTCCCTTTGCATTCTAGACTTCGTTCTTACTAATTGGCGCCTACGTGCTTGGACTTCCGACCACGTAAGCTCGGATCTTTCCGGGTACCAGCCTCTCCGTTGCATGACCGACCAATTTGACCACTACACTCAATCAATCTAATTAATCAATCTTGTTAAATCGTTTTCCTCTTAAGAGGGCACTCTTTCCTTGCATTCGCGTCGAGCATCACTAATCGATCTTCTTAGTTCTTCTCGTTCCGTCAACATGTAAGTCTGAGGGTGTATTAATCTCTCTTTTATTTATTGTATTTTAATTATTGCATAACAATTGTAAGGTTTATGTCGAAAGTACACCATTAAAACCGATTTCTAAAACCGTCTTTAAAACCTTTTTTGCGGATTTCCGGTGAGACGAGACGTCGAGAAAAGACGCAGCAAAACAACGCTGCGCGCTCTTCGAAGGAGCGCAGCACTGCTGCGCCTCTTCGTGAGGGCCGCCGCAGCTTCTCGCTTCTTTTCTTCTTCTTCCTCCGTCCTCCTCGTAATTCGTATCAATTTATTTCTTTTGTTTTGTTCGTCTGTTAATTCGTTCACATGATAGTTTAATAATTCATATATATATTGACCATCATCATTAACATGTTTAAATCGTCATAAATCCGACTCAAATCCCAAATAATCAATATTTGCGGGTTTTCGTCATTAAATTCAATTCGAGTTTTAGAAATTCAATTCGTTCATATTGGGTTTAAGGGATTCATTGTTGATATATTTTACTGTTTTGTTCATTAATTCGTCGTCATTCATCATGTTTAGTCTAATTCGTTTAGTTCGTTAGTTTAATTAATCATTCATTAACATCGACCCTTCACATAATTAATCCGTTTATTTCCGTCTCATCCATGTTCTACTGTTTTATGACCTCAATCATATGTAAATAATTCATTAATCACTTTCATCCGAGTAAATACTATTAATCAATCATTAAATTCACCGACGAATACTAACAAATTGCAGTTCCGGCTTCATAGCCAGAACTCACCCTTGGAACAGACGCAAAGAATCGCTGCGCGCTCTTCAAAGGGCGCAGATGCTTTCGCTTTGTTCCAGGGTGATTTCTGTCCCTGAACTCCTTTTCTGCCTTGACCTAGTTTAATTAGCTACGTATTAATCAACTAATAATCGTATTATCACCTTCTGACTTGTTCGTATTTCTTTGTTTTATTCTTTTTTATTCTTTTTTATCAAATCATCCGTTTTAGCGGTATTTTCGACATAAATCGCCTATTCCAATGTAATTAATGTAATTTTTCATTCTTGTAATTTATAATTATTGTATTTCGTATTGTTTGTATGTTTCCGCATGTAAATCAACATTAAATTCCAACTTCGACCCAATTGTTTGCTAACTTAATTGTCTACCGACTTAGTTAAATCTTCACATGCTAGGATTAATCTAATGGATGTTGTATTGCATGCATTACAACCGACGGTATATCAAGTACGAATAACTTCCCTAATCATTAGTAGAGGCCGCTATCGAGGCGGGCGGGATTAGGTGTTCGATCAAAAGAGCTTCCTAATACGTACCCTCACCCCTTACTCCAGATCTCCGTGAGCACCCGTGTTCATTGGCATCCACGAGAGTCATTCTAGACATAGAATGCTAAGGGTAACGATTGCTTAGTGTTCATGTCACTACTTTGTGTCTTGACATGACACGAGGTATTCGAACGGTTCCAATTTCCCATAAAAATTGGTGGCGACTCCTTACAAAATGCAAACGCTTGTTTTCGAGCCCCTTCACCAAGCGCCCCGTGGGCGGCCCGTCCACCACGTTTGGCGACTCCGCTGGGGATTTACACTTACGTGTAGCTAAGGGTGAAACTTGAACAAGGTTAGGGAATAAGTTTGTACAAGACAATTGTCGGTTTTCATAACTCGGTCTTCCTAGACCGTTTAATTCGGCCTTCCTAGGCCCAACCCAACCCATTCGACCAATCGTCCCGTCTAAACGGTCCTAATTCTTATTTGGGCCTAAAGATGGATAGCGATTGACGTCATCCATACCATGATGCTTACTCTTGTTTGTATCAAGGGCCTTCACTACTTGAGGAAATGGACTAGGAATCGGCCTTACTCTTGTTTGGCACGAGCCTCTCCCACGACTTCGGGTTTGATGGTTCGGTATGGCAACCCACCCTTTAAACCAAAACCCTTCTAAATGCACTCAGCATCCCGTTATAATGCTTGTATAAATGTGTAAACCTTATGTGATCACCATTTCTAAACAAAACCATGACGAATTTTCAAAAAAAATCAAAACCCGTTTTCAATCAAGAATTTCGAAATAGGGCCTTTCATTAGCACAAAATCCGGTCAAAACTCTGTCCATTTGTCGTGTCAAAATTCGGGCCACAAGCCCATTTCGAACCTCACTTCGAGTCCACTCCTACAACTACACTACAGTTGACTAGGACACACGTTTTCAAAGACCTTGTCTTTCTTCAAAACTCACTCAACACAAGTGGCACACACCCACTTCACGAGTCAAGCTTTTCCTCTTTTAGCAAGTGTGATAGAATGGTCGATCGTGTTTTGATTCGTCGCCGATCTCTTATCCAGTTTCCAAGATGCCTGGGTCAAGTGATGAAACGAACCTCCAGCAAATTCAAGAAAGTAATGATCGAATCCTAGCCGCGATAGCCCAAATGCAAATCACTCAAGAACAAACCTATGACCGCCTTGAGCTTATCGAAGGCCGTATCTTTGATGTAGAGGGAAAGCTACCTCCCCCTAAAGGTGGAGTGCTACAATTTTCCGATGACGAGTCTAAAGATGAGAATCCTGTCCTAGGAACAACCGCAGCTGAGAAAAGACTCCAATACCAAGAGGAGCAATTGATGTACCTTAAGGGGGATGACATTTACAGGGAGAACAATCGTAAGTATGAAGTCGTCAATTCCAAATTGCCCACTAACTTTAGCATGACGGATATCCCTAAGTTTAAAGGACATGAGAACCCTTTGAACCACATCCGCGCCTTCAAGGACTACATGTCTATCAAAGGCATCAAACCCGAGATGTTCTTAAGGATCTTTCCTTCATCTCTCGACACCATCCCAAAGCAATGGTTCTACACTTTAGATCACAAAAAGGTCGCTACTTGGGAGGACGCCGCCATCGAGTTCTCAAAGCAATATGCGGATAATGCCGAAATCCAAGTCAATATGCGTACTCTAGAGGTTCTTACCCAAAATGACAAGGAAGGATTCACCGACTTCCTAAGTAGGTGGAGGAAGACTAGTACTCAACTAGTTGAACGCCCGGATGAGGCCACTCTTGTGGAGAAGTTTGCGGACAATCTCAAGCCCATATATGCCAACCATTTGAGATATCAAAATATCAAGACTTTCAAAGACTTAACCGTGTTAGGGACACGAATTGAAGACGACATCCGCAAAGGACTCTTGTCCAAAACGGTAGGTCGAGGATATCAAGGGTCCACAAGTCGTTCATACGGCTCTACTAGCAAGACCGACGAAGTTAACCTTCTCGAGCCATCCAAGAAAACTAGCCCACCAAGGAAGTTCACAAACCTTGGAGATACGTACTCCAACGCTCTAAAAAGACTAATGAAGCAAGGTAAACTCCAACCCATTGGGCCTACTCCCGAACCTGAAAGGAAGTCCAAATTCTGGGACGAAAATTCCTACTGTGAATACCATAGGGGCAAGGGGCATGACACAGAAAAATGCTACAAATTGAAACATGTGCTACAAGATATGATTGAAGATGGCCGACTTCCAATTCCACCAGGAGGTAAGCCCAACAACACTCAGAATCCTCTTGGAGTTCTAGTGATTACAAGTGACGAATCTACCTTAGATTGCTCACATCTCATTTCTCCCACCGAAAATGAAATTCATGCAATTGAGAAAGAAAGACTCTACTCTACCATCTCCCCTACCATTTCCGACTTCATCGCATGAGCAAGGAGCGTAGATAGACAAGTGTGGGAACTAGAAAACATGGTAATGATCTTACGCAATCCCAATACAACACCTAAAGAGCGCGTACCATTGACCTTCTCTCAAAATGCCACTATGCAAGAAGTAGTCGCCGTGGTCGACAAGCTAGTCGATCAAATCATACAACTAGAAAGTGACATCATGAGGATGAGGGAACTAGCTGCAGTTAATGGGGTTTGGGCCGATGACGATGAAGACGAGTATCTCATCGAAAACTCCTTAGTCAAGGAAATAGTCCAAAATGGTGAAGACCAAGATGTGGATCACCTAACTCGCTCGGGTCGTCCATACCAAAGCACTACTCAAAACGGTCCAACCAACGTCATCACACCAAATGACAACGAAGATGACCCCACTGATCATTTGCTCAAGCAATTACAAAGAACCAAGGCTGATCTTTCGGTCTGGCAACTAGTGGCAAGCTCATTTCCGCATCGCCAAGCTTTACTGCAAGCTTTGGCCAAATTAAATGTAGCACATAACTCTACTCCTGAAGATGTAGTCAACTTGGTCTTCCAAGAATCACCCAAGCTAAGTAATCCTATTACTTTCTCAGATGAAGACTTGCCACCTTTTGGCGCTAGTCACAACCTTGCTCTATACATCACCGTCATTTGTCTAAAGAAGAATGTGCCAATGACTTTGGTAGATGATGGCTCCGCGGTCAACGTCATACCCCTCAAAACGGCATACAAACTAGGCATGAAAGAGTCGGACTGGACTCCTACAAATCAAGGTGTACGCGCATATGACGGTACACGACGAAAAGTGGTAGGACTTGCTAACCTAACCATAGCAACGGGACCAATCGAGCGAAAAGTCAACTTCCAAATAGTGGACATTAAAGCTTCATTCAACATACTTCTGGGAAGGCCTTGGATTCATGCTTCCAAAGCGGTAACATCCACCCTTCATCAAAAGATCAAGATCCCACTAAATGGCAAAGTTGTGACGATCACTTCGTCACCCATCAAGGCCATAATCGAGAAGCAATCAAATAATCAAGTCCTTGCGGATCCCGTCTACGAACTTGGGGGCTTCCAAAGTGTAAATGTCATAGAAAGTGAGTTGGCACCCTTGTACTATAATCCCTACTCAAACTTGGTGGTCAACCACATACTCAAAAATCAGGGATACTTCCCTGAAATGCCTTTGAACCCGATTCGGAAGAACACCTTCGCGCCATACAAGAAAGGCAACTCATCGAGAATACCACTTGGACTAGGGTACAAACCCACAACAGAAGAAGTTCTCGAAATGCTTGCCCAAGTCCAAAATCGCAAGTATGTAGGAGTCCAAATGAGGCCATATCTCCCTACCTTGAATGGATACTTCGTTCAAGAAGGAAGTTCGGAACTCTTTCATGGATTTCCCGAACCTTGGCATTACCTCGAGAGGAAGTTAGCCGGAATCGAGATCTTTCACGATTGCTACTTCATCCCTCCAGAAACGGTTCCTACCGTCAAAACCCGTCAAGCACCTTGCTTAGACGAGCAAGCTGTGAGCCTCCCCGTTTGGGGAGGACCGATTTGTTAAGGCCGCGCAAGATGAGATCATTACTACGATACTTCAAGACGATCGCTTCAACCCCACCGCATTGATCACGAAATCGACACAAAGCGGCGAAAGGATGGAGAAAATCAATCAAATGGACCAACAATCGGGAAGACTCTTCAAGCTCACCACCGGAGAAGGAGAGATGTTCAAAGAAGAACCGAAGACGACGAGTTCGAATCGAATCGAGTCGGAGTCGGAGTCGAGTCAAAGTCTAGAGAAGTCATTAGAGAGTCTACTCCCGTCGTCATCCCCACTCCCTTCGTTTCTCCTAGCTTATTTTCAAGTAGCCACGATAGTTCGGGAAATGCCCCACCATCGTCCCTTTACCACCACCGACCATGGATCAGTTGGCTTCTTTGTTTCAACTTTACTCGAATCTTAATATGAATAAATCGGGTTCGCTTACTCTTTGCGTTATCTTGAGTGCAATTCTGTTTATGATGATACTGAGGATGACCAAGACCCAGACTTGACCGAAATACCTCCCTACGTAGCCAAAGAAATACTACAGGAAGGGGAAGGGGGACCTGTAATTGAAGACACCGAACCCATCAATGTAGGAACCGAACTAGAACCCAAAGAACTTAGGATAGGGACTACCTTGAGCTCTACCGAACGGGCCGACCTCATAGACCTCCTAAATGAATTCAAAGACGTTTTCGCTTGGTCCTACAAAGACATGCCAGGGATCGACAGGGATATCGCCGAACATCGGATTCCGATTAAGCCGGTTTCAAACCCGTGAAACAAGCTTCGACGAATGAGAACAGTGTGGGCTCTAAAGATTAAGGAAGAAGTTGACAAACAATTCAAAGCCGGGTTCATCAAAGTTTCCGAGTATTCTGACTGGGTGGCTAACATAGTGCCCGTACCCAAAAAGGATGGGAGAATCCGAGTTTGTGTTGACTTTAGGGACTTGAACAAAGCAAGTCCAAAAGATGACTTCCCTCTACCTCACATCGACATATTGGTAGACAATACTGCTGACCACGCATTACTATCCTTCATGGATGGATATGCGGGTTATAACCAAATCAAAATGGCCATGGAAGACATGCATAAGACCGCGTTCGTCACCCAATGGGGAACCTATTGCTATACAGTAATGCCGTTCGGATTGATCAACGCCGGAGCTACATACCAACGCACCGCGACTACACTCCTACATGACATGATGCATAAAGAAGTCGAGGTATATGTAGATGACATGATCGTCAAATCCAAGGAGAGAGAGGGACATATCGCGAACCTTCGCAAGTTCTTCGCAAGGCTACGGAAGTACAACATGAGACTCAACCCTCAAAAGTGCACATTTGGGGTAACATCTGGCAAACTCCTAGGATACGTCGTTAGCCAACGAGGTATAGAAATAGATCCTTCCAAAATCAAAGCTCTGATCGAAATGCCACAACCTCAAACAGAAAAGGAAGTCGTGGGGTTCCTGGGAAAAGTGCAATACATAAGTCGATTCATATCGAAACTTACGATGATTTGCGAGCCTATCTTCAAGAAACTCAAGAAAACAGACCACACCATGTGGGACGATGATTGTCAAAAGGCGTTCGACAGAATCAAGGAGATATTGGCTAAACCACCGGTGCTCATGCCACCACAACAAGATCAACCTCTTGGTTTATATCTCACGGCAATCAAACCGCCATGGGTGCCATGTTAGCTCAAACCGTAGGAAGTGAAGAAAGAGCTATTTACTATCTAAGTAAGAAGTTCTTGGAATACGAGTGCAAATACTCACAACTCGAAAAGACATGCCTCGCTCTTGTGTGGGCAACAAAGAAGCTACGTCACTACATGCTTAGCTACTCACAAGATATTCTCCAAAATGGATCCAGTCAAATACCTCTTCGAGAAACCCATTCTCAACGGACGCCTGGCAAGATGGACCATGATGCTCTCAGAATTTGACCTCAAATATGTGCCACTGAAAGTAATAAAGGGTCGCGCCGTCGCCGAATTCTTCGCAGAAAACCCCATCAACGACGCACAAACCATAGATACTTGGTCATTTCCCGACGAGGATATACTTCAAACAGATGTAGACTCCTGGGATCTATACTTCGATGGAGCATCAAACCTAAGAGGATTTGGGATAGGAGTGTTGCTCATTTCTCCTGAAGGTGAGCATACACCGATCGCTGTCAAACTCGACTTCGAGGTGACAAACAACGCCGCAGAGTATGAGGCTTGTCTAATTGGACTACAAGCGGCAGTAAGCTTAGGCATCAAAAATCTCCGAGTGCATGGAGATTCATCACTGATCATCAACCAAGTTACAGGATCCTGGAAAATCCGAAGTGAAAGCCTAGCACCCTATCAGGCTAGGATAGACCAAGTCGCTCAATTGTTTGATCACGTAACCTACTTACACCTACCTCGAGAAGAAAATCAATTTGCAGACGCTCTTGCGAAACTTGCATCTTTGATAAACATGCCAGATTACATGATGGAAATGCCTTTGTGTATCGAACGACGGTCGGAGCCGGCTTATGTCCATCAAATTACCGATGAAGAGGAAATCGCACAGGAACCCTGGTTCCAAGCAATCCTGAACTTCAAGCTCAATGGCACCTATCCACCAGATATGGACAAAAGGGGACAACGAGCTATACGCCTATTGTCTTCACAATATGTTCTCATGCAAGGAGAATTATACAAAAGAACACCTCTTGGTGTAGTCCTACGCTGCCTTGATCATTCACAGGCACGAAAAGTGATGGAAGAAGTCCACGACGGAGAGTGCGGTCCTCACATGAGTGGGCCTATGATGGCAAAGAAAATCACACGTCTAGGGTACTATTGGACCACAATGGAATCCGATTGCATCAAATATGAGACATTGCCACAATCACAAATCTTCGAACGTACAACATGTCCCTCCTTCGTTGCTCTATACGATGACATCTCCTTGGCCATTCTCCGCATGGGGAATTGACATAATTGGGAAAATAACCCCAGCCGGAACAGGAGGTCACTGTTTCATCCTAGTAGCAATTGACTACTTCACCAAGTGGGTAGAAGCGGCTTCCTACACCGCTCTTACGGCCAAAAACGTAGCCAAATTCATACAAAATAACATCATCTGCCGATATGGTTGCCCACATGAAATCATTAGCGATAATGGGTCCCACTTCCAAGCCGAAACCGAACAATTGCTAGCCAAGTACAAGATCAAGCATCATCACTCCTCGCCCTACAGACCACGGACTAACGGCGCGGTAGAAGCGGCTAACAAAAATGTCGTCACGATCCTCAAGAAAATGACTGACAATTATAGAGATTGGCCAAGCAAAATACCCTTCGCTTTGTGGGGGTATCGAACATCCGTCAGGACGCCCACTGGGGCTACTCCTTTCTATTTGACTTACGGCATGGAAGTCGTACAACCAGTCGAGCTAGAAATACCATCCTTGCGTATTCTGCTAGAAAGTCAAATCCCGGAGGCCGATTGGAAAAGGGATAGATATGAAGAACTCATCCTCCTGGATGAACGTAGGCTTCATGCCTTACATAATATCCAGACATATCAAGCACGTATCAAACGAGCTTTCAACAAAAGGGTTAGGCCAAGAAACATCAAAGAAGGAGATTTAGTACTCAAATCGGTCAGAGCTCTTTTACCTGTCGACCCAAGGGGAAAATTCAAACCTAATTGGGCCGGACCATATCTAGTCAAATCCATACTCCCGTGGGGTCTTTGTTAGAATCACAGACCTAGATGGGAATGAGTTTTCAAACCCCACAAATCTCGACCAACTGAAACGATACTATGCCTAGAATAGGAACAAAAACGCGCCTCGCGTAAACCTAAGTGTCGCTCTTGTGGCACTAAATAAACGGCCCCTGGCCCATTTGAATGTCACTATGCTCTTGCATCTTGGCAAACTTGTCATCCTCATATCGTCAAACAAACTAAATTCGCACCTCCCGAGTAAGCAAAAGCTCATGCTTATTTTCTATGTTCATTACAAGCTCTTGCTTCGAACAATTATTCTTTTACATTTACTCGAACTACGCGCAAGGGTTTGATTTCGCTTTTTCTAAGTGAATACGTAGGCAATCCTTCACGGGATTCAACCCACCATTATATTTAAAATGTAAATAGAAGGACATTTGCATTGCATATGAAATTCGACAAGAATAATTAAAGAAAATCACAACGGTTTCATAACCATTTAACCTTTTTATTTCATTCAATTTCTAATAATAAATAATAAAAATAGATTAGGCTAGGATTCTAAAAATCCCTCCTTTCTTATTACAACAATAATAATAATAATCAAATAATAAATAAGACTTGGGCTATTCCTCCATCTTTCCCTTGCCCTTGTCGTTCTTGTCATATTTCTTGTCACGACCTCGAGCCGGGCGCTCTTGCGCCACTTCAGACCTAATCACCAACGGTCTTTCTCGAGGCCTGACTCTTCCATTCTTGCCAACCACCATCTCTGCGACAGAGTAGTCTTCGATTTCTTCAAGGATGAATGACTTGAAACCGGCTTCTTCTTCTCCTTCATCGGATGCTCCTCCTTCTCTTTCTCTCCCTCGCGCACCTTGTAATCAACGGGCTCGCGCTTCCTCGCCTCTTCGCTCTTCCGAAGTTGCAGCCTTTCTCCACCTCAGATAAGAGTCCGACACCCACAAGGCATTGGAGGAGAAGTTCAAGAACCACATGTTTCTTTGGGCCCACTTCATAGCCCACTCTCTTCGGCTCTCTCGTAGTAAGCGCCATAGCGATCTGGAACGGTGTCAAGCCTAGGGATCATCTCGCTTCAACCCGACTTGCCTCATCAATCTCTCGGGAAGATGCATATCATAAACTCCAATCCAGAATGCGCACGGACCTAGTAGGATCCAAAGAAGACACTCCAAAGGATGACTTTGAGGTGCCACCACGGAACGACCCACCGATCGGCGGGCCATCATCATTCTTCACTTGTTCTTCCAATAATCGCAGACCGGGTGAAGTCCACCATGTACAAATTGTCCTCATCGAAATCATACGGGCATGATAGGAAAGTGCATGAACTGGGGGCTCGAGCAATCGGAGCCGTTCCATAAGCCAAACCTACCAAAAAAACAGGTATTAGACACCCGCCAAAAAAACGAAAAAAAAAAAAAAAAAAAAAAAAAAAAAAAAAAAAAAAAAAAAAAAAAAAAAAAAAAAAAAAAAAAAAACGAAAAAGAAAGAAGGGTGTCTTTACCTGTAGGATAACGGGACTTCCCAAGAACGGCAGATCACGGTTGGATTTCCTATTATCTAAGCCCAAAATGATCTCCCCTAGGCATAGACAGGCTGGGCTCCTGCGCAGCTCCATTTGCTCAATAAGACCCAATAGACGGGGATCGCCTCTCAAATCTTCATCAACATGTCCCTAAAAGACATACACATGCAGCAAACAGAAGCCAAATGCTCTCCTCCTGGCAACATAAGAAACAGTAGGGTCGGCCCTGTTGATGAATCGGTCTATAAAATCTAGCATCCTCACGCCCTTTGGAGTAACTAAGCGATCCACCTCGAGTCTAGTAAGTCCAAGCAAATCTCTAAACTTGCTCTTATACCTTTGAGCAGTAGAAGGGATGGCAGGTAAATGTTCGGGGTCCCACCCGCCAATAGCAGCAATTTCCTCCGGAAAAGGACAAATATCACCTCCTGGGAACGCAAAAACGTGATAATTTGGGTCCCAATAATCAAGGCAAGCATCCAAGAACGGTTTTACAACCTTAATGAGTTTCAAACTCAATAAAGACCCAAGGTTATAAGCACCCATATCGTGCTTCTCAATGTTCGAGAACTCATTAGTCCATTCCTTCAAGCGGATCTCCAAAGTATTCATGATGATTTTCTCTTGAAAATTTATTGGGAATTTTTTTTTTTATGTGTGAATCGACGAAGAAGAGACGGAAGAATTATATGATTTAAAGCTTCGTCGACGCTTCTATTTATACTAATTGCTGTTTCCAAAAATCCGTCAGAACCGACCTGCTTGGGAACAGGCGCGGCACTGCTTTGCGCCTCTTCAAAGGGACGCACTCATGCTGCGCGCTCTTCCCCACCTCACTTCTGTGATTTTCGCGTTTGGATCTTTCCTAATTCTATAAACAAATAATTTCCTATTCCTACGGGATTTTATTTTGGTAAATCCGAGAAATTTACCATGCTTCAGGTTTCCTTAATCCGCGGACGCGCATTTCGAGGCGACATCGACATTTTCCGCCATTTTTCTCACACTTTTATATTTAGTTTTCATTTTAATTCTTTTTTATTTCAACATTTTACTTAGTCATTTCATTTTCTTAATTTCTATTTTTTCCATTTTCTAACTTATAGATTTCTCTTTTTCTTTTTTTTCGGGGGTAACCCTCCCTACCGTCCGGTCATTTCCGGCAAAATTTTTGCATTTTTGCGTCCTTTCGAGTCTCATTTTGCGCTAATTAAAGGCCCTATGTGTATATAGAAAATGTATGTGTTGCGTGATTTTCTATGTAAATTTCGACAGCATGACGGCGTAAACCGTTGTCTACCAAACCTGTTCAAAAGCTAACCTGCAGTACAAAACAACACAACCCAAAGCAAAAAAAGGCGCTCAGGCCGTCGTATATACAACAAAAAAGCAAATGTACAAGCAAACTGGGGGCTTCGCCCCAAACAGGTCCAAATGTGCAAGTAAACTGGGGGCTTCGCCCCAAACAATTCCAAAAGTCCAAGTAAACTGGGGGCTTGCGCCCCAAACAAGTCCAAAAATGTTCAAAATCAAGTCTACAAAACCACGCAGACTCATCATGGGCACCCCTCCACTCGGCAACCCTAGCCGTAAGAGCGGCAATCTCGGCGTCCCGAAACTCGAGCTCCCTCGACAAACGAGCAGTCTCCTCCCGAGACTGGGTCAACTCTCGCTCCAGCTCACGATCGGCCTGTGGACAACAATAAATTGACTCATGTCAATCAACTCAATCAAAAATTGGAAATAATCAAAAATCAAAAGAAAACAAATGAGGTTCATACCTGACGACCCCGACCACCGATGAGTACCTCGACGGCGGTAGCTCGTAGCCGGTTGGCCACCCTCCATAATGCCACGAACCGGGACGGCGCAACCTGCATTTCAAAAAATTCTCAGCAAAATTGAACAAATTCAATCAAATGTGTTCTTACACGAAAACTATGCAAAATGGGAACTCACCCTCCGAATCGATCTTTGCGCCACCATCTAGGCCAAGATCCGTCACGCCACATCAAAGTCACGCAGCTCGGAGATCGTCGTCCTCCCAGTAGCGTCAGTGTACTCAAGGGTCTCGGGGTACTCTGGGGGCTCGATGCCCGCCGCCTCAACCTCCTGCAAAGACAAATGGCTCTCGTTAATCGATGATCTTTCGTCGCAATTCTCGAAAATCAAAATCCAACAAGAAAACAAAAGATACTCACCACTACCGGCCAATACGCCAACCTCCCGTAAAGGAACGCCGAGTAATCCTCGTCAGGGAGAAGAAGGTCGTTGCCACTAGCACCGGCCAAGTCCGCCTCCCTCTCAGCCTCAGAAGGCTCCCCGAAAGCACTGACGAGCCAGCCGCTCGCCCAGATACCACACAGGACCCATCGACGTCCACAACAACAGCCGACTCGAGCTCCTAGGTCGAAGGACCTCAGCGACAAAAGGAGGCGCTCCAGCGTACTCCGCTCAAGGTCTGGGCACCCACTGCGACAATATAAAGGCAAAGGTCATTCCTATGATCAATTTAAAACAAGTATAAGAAGGTGTGAATGAATACAAATGGGATACTCACGCTGCTCAGCTGAAGAGCGTTCACATCCCGCCGGTAGACATTGTGAGAAGAACGCTTGCTCTTCGTCCGGCACATGACCCAATCCCTCACCACGGGGTAGGCCCTCTCCAACGGCTCCGTCCTCTTGGGCGCGAGGTCCGGAAAGTAAGAGTACGCCCACGCCTGCAAAACAGAATAGTCAATGACGATCTTTCGATCTTTGATAAAAGAAAGGAATTTACTTTGGTCTAAAGGAAGGTTCATACCTCCAACAAGAGTCTGGTCCGAACCGGCGCAGGAGAAGTCCCCTTCTCCATCAACTCCGGACGAACCATGGCCCTCATGAAACGGATGAGGACCGCAAAACCAGCAGTAACCCAGTCCCAACGCCCAAGGGAACTCAGGTCAGAAAGAAAGGGAAGAAGCTTCGTCGACAGCCTCTCACCCTTGTCTCCGAGGTAAATCGAAGACAAGAACCACCAAAGCCACAGGCGAGCCCTCTGCTCAGCTGTACAAGGAGGAGGAGCCGTCTCCCTCCCATCGATCACCACCGATGCCGGGGTCTTCCCCGCAAAGTAATCTCGAACGTAGGTACTGGGTACCAAACCCGGCACCGCAACAGCCTTCGGCGACAAGTTCCAGCTGATCAACCTCCTCGCTTCGGCCGAATCCGCCCTCATGCCAGTCTCCGGCCACACCATCTCCTCGATCCCCGCACGGCACTGTAAATCATGCCGTAGTCCTCCAAAGTGACTCCCACCTCACCAAAAGGCAGGTGAAACGTGGAAGTCGTATCCCAAAATCGATCCAAGAAAGCGCGGACCAGGCTAAGGTTGGCCCGCAACTTCCTCTTCACGATATCCCTCCAGACCTGAACCAGAGGACCGAATTTGGCAAGACAAATCCATTTGGGGGAAAAGCCCCAAATTTTCGATCAAAAGGGTCGAAAACCCTAATGTTCGCGGCTCAAAATTCGACAAATGTGGAAGATTAATGCAAGATTAAAGCACATACCTCGATTAGTCATATTTTAAGCAAGCTTTTGAATCCAGCCTTGGCGGAAATGGTGAAGATTTGAGAGAGAAATTGCGAAAATTGTGTTTCGAAATAATGAAATAAATCTCTTCTGATTTCGCGTTTTTACGCAGAATTGCTGAATTGGGGAAAAGACGCAGCAGGTGCTGCGCCTCTTCCAAGAGACGCAGCTCTTGCTGCGCCTCTTCCTTTTGTTCCCTCCATATGGATTTTCGAAAATCCGTTATGAGTTCGTTATTTGTGGGCCCATCCTTGGTGCGCCTCTTCCTCGATGACATTTTATCATTTTGGTCCGTTTCGACGATTTCCTTTCGTTCCGGCCCACGTTTTATCCAAATAGCGACAAAGATTTCGCAAAGATTGTCCAAGATCATTTTATCCCGCGCAGCAGTATTTCGCAGTATTGCTCAATTTATGTCCAGCGCAGTAGTGTTTTGCAGTACTGCTCATTCAAGACTTTCTTTCTACGACGATCAAGATCTTCCTGGTCGTCTATCCCCAGCGCATTAGTATTTTGCAGTACTGCTCACTCAAGGTTTCCCCTACGACGATCAAGATGTTCCTAGTCGTCGACATGTTCTCCAACCCAGAGTTCGCTTGAGACCAACGCAAGCAGATTCAACCCTCCAAATTTCGCCAGAGTTCGCTTGAGACCGACGCAAGCGGATCCCCAGCAGTTTCTACCGACGTCCTGCTGTTTTCAATATCTCTTGTTCCCCGCGGAGTTCGATTAAATCTCAGGTATGTTCTCTTCTTATGGCTGGCGAGCCTCCTTACGTAGTCTAATGGACTTTAAACGACCCTCCCCGATAGTCGACAGACTCTAAAATGTTCCCGACGACAGGTCCTTGGCTCAGACCCCTTGAGCCGCCTCGCGTCGCCATAGTCGTCAGGTTGTAATCTTCGATTGAACTGATGGCTATACTTTGACTTTCGCCTTGTCCAAGCCTCGGTCAAAGTGGGGGCTCAGAGACACCTCGTTTCCGCACCCCTCGCAAACCACCCGGTGATGATTGGGCCGCATGTTTGATTCGCGGAACGATTTGTGACAGTTCGTAAGATTATCGTCAAGTGATTGCTCAAATATTAATGTCAACCTCTTAAATGTCATCTACGTGCCGATACGGTCGTTTTGGCGATAATTAGAGTACATTCGAGTCCGGGTCAAAAACCGTCTCCATTTTCTCGATAACTCGTTAAATCCCGAGTCGAATGTTCGGAATGTTCCGGATATTTCTATTCCATATTTCTCAAATTTTATCTTTTGGCAAATAATATCCCGTAATATTCAAAAGATAATCGAATTATTTCCGTCCTACCATAACTTAAACGCGAAATCTTTCTTAAGCAGAGGAAACCTCACGGGAATAGACGCAAGCAGTGTCGCGCTCTTCCAAGAGACGCAGTGGTGCCGCGCTCTTCCCAGTGCCCTTCTTTGCATGATTTACGTATCTTTTTATATCTTTCCGAGATTCACTTCCAAAGAGTCTCCGAAACCCTATTCCGTCGTGTGATTAGTATAAATAGGAGCTTTCGTTCCTCATATTTCTCACGCGAGTGTCCGCCCTTCTCTTCTCCCTTTGCATTCTAGACTTCGTTCTTACTAATTGGCGCCTACGTGCTTGGACTTCCGACCACGTAAGCTCGGATCTTTCCGGTACCACCTCTCCGTTTCATGACCGACCAATTTGACCACTACACTCAATCAATCTAATTAATCAATCTTGTTAAATCGTTTTCCTCTTAAGAGGGCACTCTTTCCTTGCATTCGCGTCGAGCATCACTAATCGATCTTCTTAGTTCTTCTCGTTCCGTCAACATGTAAGTCTGAGGGTGTATTAATCTCTCTTTTATTTATTGTATTTTAATTATTGCATAACAATTGTAAGGTTTATGTCGAAAGTACACCATTAAAACCGATTTCTAAAACCGTCTTTAAAACCTTTTTTGCGGATTTCCAGTAGACAGACGTCGAGAAAAGACGCAGCAAGAATCGCGCCTCTTTCGAAGGAGAGCGCAGCACCTGCTGCGCCTCTTCGTGAGGCTCCCGCAGTTCCTGCTTCTTTTCTTCTTCCTCCGTCCTCTGTAATTCGTATCAATTTATTTCTTTTGTTTTGTTCGTCTGTTAATTCGTTCACATGATAGTTTAATAATTCATATATATATTGACCATCATCATTAACATGTTTAAATCGTCATAAATCCGACTCAAATCCCAAATAATCAATATTTGCGGGTTTTCGTCATTAAATTCAATTCGAGTTTTAGAAATTCAATTCGTTCATATTGGGTTTCTGGGATTCATTGTTGATATATTTTCGCCTGTTTTGTTCATTAATTCGTCGTCATTCATCATGTTTAGTCTAATTCGTTTAGTTCGTTAGTTTAATTAATCATTCATTAACATCGACCCTTCACATAATTAATCCGTTTATTTCCGTCTCATCCATGTTCTACTGTTTTATGACCTCAATCATATGTAAATAATTCATTAATCACTTTCATCCGAGTAAATACTATTAATCAATCATTAAATTCACCGACGAATACTAACAAATTGCAGTTCCGGCTTCATAGCCAGAACTCACCCTTGGAACAGACGCAGCAACTGCTGCGCCTCTTCCAAAGGGCGCAGTGCCTGCTGCGCCTGTTCCAGGGTGATTTCTGTCCCTGAACTCCTTTTCTGCCTTGACCTAGTTTAATTAGCTACGTATTAATCAACTAATAATCGTATTATCACCTTCTGACTTGTTCGTATTTCTTTGTTTTATTCTTTTTTATTCTTTTTTATCAAATCATCCGTTTTAGCGGTATTTTCGACATAAATCGCCTATTCCAATGTAATTAATGTAATTTTTCATTCTTGTAATTTATAATTATTGTATTTCGTATTGTTTGTATGTTTCCGCATGTAAATCAACATTAAATTCCAACTTCGACCCAATTGTTTGCTAACTTAATTGTCTACCGACTTAGTTAAATCTTCACATGCTAGGATTAATCTAATGGATGTTGCATTGCATGCATTACAACCGACGGTATATCAAGTACGAATAACTTCCCTAATCATTAGTAGAGGCCGCTATCGAGGCGGGCGGGATTAGGTGTTCGATCAAAAGAGCTTCCTAATACGTACCCTCACCCCTTACTCCAGATCTCCGTGAGCACCCGTGTTCATTGGCATCCACGAGAGTCATTCTAGACATAGAATGCTAAGGGTAACGATTGCTTAGTGTTCATGTCACTACTTTGTGTCTTGACATGACACCAGGTATTCGAACGGTTCCAATTTCCCATAAAAATTGGTGGCGACTCCTTACAAAATGCAAACGCTTGTTTTCGAGCCCCTTCACCAAGCGCCCCCGTGGGCGGCCCGCTGTCCACACTCGTCAAAGACTATAATGGCCTATCTATGATGAAGGCCGAAATACTCACCTAGGACCTAGTCCCAGCTAGTCCCAGCTTGAATACTTTAGCCCACACCACACAAGACAAGTAGGATACCCAATTTACCATAAGAGGGGCAAAGAGTCCAACTTACCAACATAAATGCTAACATTCTATCATGTGAAAGGCTATATAAAGGTCTATTCAGCAGACAATCCAATCATATCCTCAATGTCATCAATAACCAAATTATAGCTAACCATCAATATCATAGTCCATGAGAATAAACTACAATGGCTAAAGGCAAACAAGACTCAAGCATAAGGCATCCAAAGCATCCAACAACCAACATGTGAAATGATAATTACAAATATCAAGGCATAACATAAAACCTTCAATAACAACCAATCTTACCTCAAAGACAAACCCTCGACCCGAGTCCCGCGAAGGGTCATCGGTCAAATCGAGGCTGACTGGTTTAAACCTAGTTTGACCAAACTCGTTCGGTCAATCTGCCCAAATTTCGAGTCTTTGCCTACTTTGGCCCAAATCATAAAATTTATCACAATATAATTCTCATGCTATTTCTAATTTCTATCATGTGAAAAACGAAAGTAACACATTATTAATCACCTAAACACTTAACAAACAACCAGCACAACATTAACTACTAATGTGACATTAATTCGTCGAGTAACTCGGAATAGTTACCTTAAGCTAGAAAAAGGCAAGCAATAAACTTGAGAAAGCTTCTAAAACCCAAAATTACTCTTCATCTTCAACCACATATGAGTCACCTAAAATAATTATGTGAAGGGACGATATTAACAAATTATCGTTATATAAAATATGAGACGGAAATTAATTTAAATTAAAACATGTAAACATATTCATTAGCTACTGTCTTATGTTCATAAACCATTATGACCCTCCCTTTTGACAGGCATACCAAGAAAATTGTCACAACTTTTATGCCCTAGAAACAGTCCCATAAAGCACCATTTTATCCGTCCCAAAACTGAGCCCAAACCAGCCTGTCACGGCTCCCAAAACCGAGGCCAAAACAGCCCACACGGCCTCCATTTCGATCCCCAAAACTGTCTTAAGGCTGCACAAAACTGGTACCAAAACAGAGTTCAATCAATCCTAAACCAGTCCTAAACCGAGTCAAAACAATCCTAAAAATGTCCCAAAGTACTCCGCAAAGCGGACTCAAAAACATCCTAATTTCTTCGCACAATACCACAACTAAACAAGATCCCAAATAGCATCCTAAAACAATCCCTACATGTCAATATACACCGTCTTAAATATACCACTTACTAGCTAGCATCCCAAATGATCCCTAGAGGTCAGTATACACCGTCTCAATCATCTCCACATATCAGTATACACCGTCTCAACTATACAACTGACTAATTAACATCCATAAGGATCTCTATATATAATTATACACCGTCTCAATTATAAAACAGACTAACCAGCATTCGAAATAAACATATTTTACAAGTAATATTTAGTAATCCGTTATCGTTACCTTTTTCCGACCGAACTAGTCCTTCATGACTAACAAATATTCTACCAGACCGTCTATTTTAGTACATACAACCGTCTTATAATAAATAAAGCTGAAAATATAAATGGGTTTGTAAAAATACATGACGAAAATGAATTTTACTTACAACGGATTGACAGAACGATGAAAGCAAAGACTATGGAACGAAAATCATTGATAACGGATGACAAACGGAGTGGCAGAATCAATTTAAAATTAAAAAAAAAATGAAAAGAACGAAAAAGAAGAAAAAGGAAGGGAGAAGAAGAAATGTTGCGTGAGAAATGAAGGAGCAAAATGCTCTGCCGCTATTTTATTATACGTACGTTTCTTCATCGTTAAGAATTCTAGCTAGTTTCTACAAATCGGTTCAAGTTAAATTAAATTGGTTCTAGTAACAATTTCATAAACGACACGTAATCAAAATAAATAAATTTAGTGAGTGAAAATAAAATAAACTCAGCTAGTTAACGTAAATAATACAATATCAGCTTGAATCGGAATTATTAGCGATTTTTACGAAACTAACGAATATTTATAAAAATTGCTAATTTAGTGAAATAAGCTCAAAATAGCTAATTGGACGGTTTTGTTCCCAAAATCCATCTCGGGTTCACTTAAAACAACTTTCATAAGGACTCGTAAAGAAACGGAAATTATTAAATAAATAAACTCGAACTAACTTCAATAAACTCGAACTAACTTTAAATAAACTTATTAATGATTATTAAAATTAACGTATCGAATTATGATGAAATTAATTAATTAGCTAAGCATATATATATAAATCGTTAAATGATGTAATTAAATTCAAAATAGCAATTAAAAGAATTTTATCCAACTTAATAAAATACGGGGTGTTACATAAACACTCTTATGTAAGTCATACATTCATTACTTTCCAAAAGTAACTTGAATCAAACAGTTTCTTTGTAAGTTATAAGCTCTTTACTTTCTTAAAAGTAGCATGAATTCATCATTTTCAACAAGTGACGAATTAACCTCCTAGGTTTTAAAGAAATAATGTCTTTCACAAAACGTCTTATGTAGCCAAGAAAGACCAGTTTCTTGCGACATAACATTCTTTGTGGCTCTTTAATAATTTCTCTCACTCTGTCTTCTAGAAATAAACTTGTATTTTAGAAAGACGGCGTCACGAGCCACAAACTTGTTGTAACGGTGATAATTGAAAGGGAAAAGCGAGCATTTGTTTCTTGTGTAAGCTTACAACATGGTATCCTACCATATCATATCTCATATGATTCGTTTAGATTTAGTGGAAAAATAATTTAGACAAAATGATAAAATCCCCAAAAGGATCAAGTAACTCAAAGTGACTTGATTGAAGTTCACACCATATCGAATAGCGTTTGAATTCTTATCCAACCATACATTATCCCATAATGTGTGTTAAGAGAGATTAATTTGTGATACTATATCACATTTCCTTTGGCTTATATCAAAGTCTTCACTTTGATAATCCCATCACGACTTGATCGTGATTCATGGAACTCTTTGAACTCCTTCAAAGATTTCTCTATTTACCTTATTAAGTGAACACATTAGCGTCAACCTAAATCGTTGGTAAAATAAAATGATCAACCTATTTTGGATCAATGATTTACAACCTCGATCTCCTTTTCAACCAAAAAGGCACGAGACATCTTGCTTTGAATACAAGATACGCATATACCATAAGATCTAATGGTTTCAAGAGTACTCGATAACTCTTTGCGTTCATCATTCCAGAATTTAAGGTTTAATCTTGGGTTACCAATTTGAGTCTTGCATCATCTTCATGATATATCATTCTAGTTTGGTTTAGAATATAATCACCTTGATAATGGGCTAGCCATACATCAAATCGTGGTGTATAGGGTCACAAAAGTGAAACCTCTTTTGTATCTTAACAAGTATATATTCTCATTTAGAGTTTATGTACTTAATAGTCATAATTAAGTACAACTATAAACCCAAAACTAGATTGATTACACAATGACTCTATCTCTCGATATCATTGTTGCTAGTCGTCATATTCTAATCATTCTACGTATTGCATACAATGATGAAAACCTCCACTGGTTTCTAATATTGACGAAGTAGTTCTAGCAAGATTTATGTCAATCAAATAAACATTTAAAGAAGAAGATCCCATTAGATGTCCCACAACTAACTTGTTGATTCTTCAATAATTTGGGGTAGTTTCCTTTCTAGTGTCCAACATTTAAGACAATGGAAACTTTATCAGTCGGGATTGATAGGTTTAGTATCGTTATTCTCAATAACTTTACTCATTACCTTGTATCAATTCCATTATAATCTTTACTTCTTGAACCTCGTTCTCATCTTAACGGTTTAAGAGAATGCTCCCACTCATTTCAATGAGTCTTTGCTTTGAGAAGCAAAGTTGAATTTATGAAGATTACTCTTCATTTGTTCGTTTTAGTCTTTAAAACTTTCATTGAAGTGGTTGCGTTATTTTGGTCAATTACGAATTCTGACAAATCCAATTACCAAAACAATTTATCGCTTCAAGGTACTTAATTCAATTAAGTATATGAATAACAATCCATTGTAAGTAGATGTGTTAGTCAAGAATCAAAAACCTGTTTGATAATGAATAACTTTTATCTATATTCTTTACAAGAGATCCTTAGCAATGGCTCATTTGAGGTTTTAGAAGCAAATTCATATTTTGTCTTACGTTACGATGTTTTAATGGTGATTTGAATCAAAAATCGAATGATATCGTATATAAATTGTGGTAAAGAAATAGAACAATATGATAACGAAATAATGGAAAACTTAACATTTATCGTTTTATTAATACTTGTAAATAACAAGTAAAGTATTTACATAGTGACCTCTACCCAACTATGATAAATGATTCCAAGACCCAAATTCATATTAACTTGGGCACGGTGTGGCCGATAAAACCCTTATCAATATAACTCGGTGGATTAACGCTTTAATCGATTCTACTTTTAGAACTCTTGGTCGATAATATTACATTAACATTTATCTTTAGCCCAAAACACATTCAACAAGGGCACGGTGTGGCCGATAAAACCCTTATCGAAAAACTTTTGTTGAGTTCAATCCAAATTTTGAATAAATGTGTCCATGATCCAAACCCACATTAACTTGGGCACGGTGTGGCCGATAAAACCCTCATCAACATGAATTCGGTGGATAGACATTTATCACCCACTTCCCCTACGTAACAAGGTTTGTACCCCGGTGTGGCCGAGTGCACTCCCTCACGAAATAGGTTTTCATGGTTTCTACTCTTTGGTAAGGCTATGTCTCAATTGATTGTTTTAGCGAGAGGTCATGTCAATTTATTATCTATCACGTTTTAAGTGAACTAAAGCGGTGAACTACGATAATTTTAATTGACACGGTCGATAAAGTCGATTGAAGATGATGCATGTTTTAGTTATGGCGATTTAGCGATGCATGTGACATATAAATAAAATGCAAAGCATAAAAAATAAATCCTAGTATGACCTTCCTAAAATAGAAAAACTATTTAACTATTACATATTCGGAAACCAACTCCATTGGTCCCTTAAACTTCGGTTGAGGCACGCATCTCGAGGTAACACCGTCTTTTTGAATCGCCATCTTGAATGACACCGTCTTTAAGGAACTCCGGAATAAATAAATTACATAACAAATTACATAATTTCCTATTATACATTTGTAATAAAATAAAATAAATCTATTAAATTACAAAATGGTGATACGAGATCACAATAAATTACAACCGAATCGATATTCCCATACATTTCGGGTAATATCAATTAAAAACTAAGGCCATACTAAGTAAAAATTACATAATTTAAAAAATTACATAAAATAAAATTATGACAATCATAAATAAAATGCAGCATTATAATATGTATGAACATGCCCAATTTTATGCTAAATCGCCTTTAAGGAGCCAATATCGTATATTTAACGGTTCTTACGGATTTGCGTGATTCAACCTTTTAAAATCACAATAAATTACATAAAATCATATTTATCCACAAGTTAATAACCCTAACGTTCTTAGGACTCAAAATTAGTCTTCACTAATAATATTGACTATAATTAACTTGTATTTCTTAAAATTGTTCATTAGAGGACTCAAAATTACAATAAAAATGCTATAAACTTCAAATAAATCACAAAAATTTCAAATAAATTTGAAAATTTTGAAATTTAAACTCATGAACATTCTAGAAAAATAACATGACACTCATAAGGTTAAAAAAACTTAGGTTAAATATTTCGAAATTTATCCGGAAAAACAATGTTGCGGTTTATCGGTTTTAACAAAAATTATCATAAAAATAACATGACACTCATAAGGTGACGTTTTTCCTTAGTCATGGAGTATGTTTTATTAATATTTCACTAATTAAGTCACTATTTATGCTATTTTTCTTCAAAAAATCATAAATCATGCATAAATAGTTCAATATAGCCTATTATTTTACATACATCTTGTAAAATTGCATGTGACAACATACTAAGTTTTATATGTTAATCGTATAACTCGGAAAAACTATAACCGATTTGCATGCAAACAACCAAGGCTCTGATACCGCTTGTTGAAAATCTATAACTCATTACTTAACATATTCATATATGTTCTAATTAATTTAGTCATAAAATTAATAACAAATCTTATGCATGCAAACAATAATAAAATTAGAGAAGAAATCGTTTTCTCACCATATAAATTTCGGTCATCATATGGGCACCAACAAGATCTCCTTCTTGTTAGTTCTTGAGCTTTCCAATAATGGATGAACATTCAAAATCCCAAAGTAGAGATTCTCCTCTTGATTGCACTCAAGACTATCCCTTATCTCCACTAAATAATATTAACTAGATATTAGTTTAGTAGTTTACCTTAAAATTGATTACTAACACTCATATATTACATTAATAATTTTAGTAATCTTTTTGGAACAATTTGAATCAAAAACTCATATTTTTGATGAAGAAGAGGGTGAATATATGAGAGAGGGAGAGTACGCATGAGAAATGATTGGTGGTGTAAGAATGATCATGAAAGGAACCAACACTACTCAATTAAGAGTAGTGAGGCCGGCCAACCCATGCCAAAAGAGCATCTTTGCTTTTCTTTTTCTCTTATCAAAAATATAGGTGTGTAAGAAAGTGGTGTAGGTTGTAAGGCTAGTCAAGAGTAGCCATGATTACATCTTATTTTATCTCTTAAAATAAAACAACCACAATCCATCACACATCCACCATTTCGGTCCACTTATATAAAATAGACTACCATTTTATTTTGTCAATTTGTCATTTGTCACACAATATGTCTCATGTGGTATGCTACATGTTATTAATTAATTTTAATGCATATTTATCACATAAATATCATTTTATGAATTAATTAAATTACATCCAATAATTTGACTAGTGATACTTAATCACATAAATAAAATGGGTCATGTAATTATAATTCACAATATTCTGTAATTATAATTAACCATTCATTCCTATTTCTATTGTTTCTCAAACAATAAATAATTTTAGTAACAAAGCATTTTATTACTAAAATAAATGTTATTTAATCCCATTAAAATAAGATATTTATTCTCTCTCACAAATCGAATTGTTCAATTTTAAGGAATTGATCAACTTGCATCGTCATACAATTAATCAACTTTATAGATAAGGGCATCATCCTTTAGGTGTGACCTTAAGGGATCAACTGACCACCACCGTCCCACGACAGTAACGTCAAACTCTAGCAAGCCAATCGTTACCGATTAATGTTGATCAGTTGACTATATAATTGAATCATCCCTTACGTATTCTTCATATAAGATTTAAGAATGATATTTAAATCATGTGATCGCACTATTGTTGAGGATATATTTCCCAACAATAGGGCGGTACTAAAAACCCGTAAATGGTATCTTAAATAGCCTAATTCTCAAGGAGGAGATGAAACTCACCCATATAGGACATAAATATTGAAGTTGTGTTTAATTTTACATTGATTATTTATGTGAAATGAACATGTAAAGAAATATTTATGAATTAATGTTTTGATCAATGGATATTTGATCGGTTATTTTATAATGTTGTTAGAGTTCTAACTGTTTTGTAATTATTGTTTAACATGTTAATAACTTGTGTAAAGCTTTTTATAGTTTGATTATTTAATTGATTTTACCATATAATCTCGAGAATGATGGTTTGCTATAACCATGGTAAGATTATGGAGTTATAGTGGTTCAATAATATTGAATGCACAATTATTTGACGAGTCCGGTAATGGAGTAGTCATTTGTTGTAAGATTATTGACAAGTTGATTTTTGGCATAGACCAAAGAAGATTTAGTTTGTAAAAGGTGGTTTTGTCATCGTGTTTTTCTATGAAGGACATGGGGGAGGTAATATGATCCTTGGTATTAGGATAAAGGGTGAGAATATGATTATTATTCTCTGGTTAATGATTTACTTTGTAAAAGGTCAAGTATGACACTTTTATTCAATAATAAAAGTGGAGCTCCATTCGGGTTTTCACAAGGGCTTAATTATTGCGGTTTGACAAGTTGAATAATTATACTAGTTTGGCTGGTACTCATCTTTGGCAAGCGATTAGGCAAGTGTGAAAATGTATAAAGTAAACCAGAATTATGGTTTGTTCTATGTCATTTTTCTTCGGTTTTAGAGGGATAGTATATATATGCAAATTGAATTATCAATGTAGAAGGTTATTTTCTACTAGTGGTAATGTATTTTACTTGGGTAAGTATCATGAGTATATGGACTTCAAAGCAGCGAATTTGCATTATGAGTCTGACATTGGAGTTAGTATGCGTAGTGTTAGCATATAGCCGGTTAAAAGGCTAAATAGCTGAAGAAAATAATCTACGATGTTCCTTAAAGTATTTAACCAATTTCATTAATATAATTTTTGATAGTGAATAACGGTGTGCACCGGAGTGTTTGTTATAACACAGTTTGTGGACTATCATAAATGCGAATTGATATTGATTATTTTGTGAGATCTCATTTTTAGTTGATCACTTTGCATAAAGGATCAATTAGGGACTTGGTTATAAAGTCGGTTGACGGGATGGGTCTAAAACTCGTATAAGATCTTTGGCGATAGGATACCCAATTCCCCTCTAATACAATGTTAGAGACCGAATTCAACGTGGAGGGCCTATTGTTAAGAGATTGAAGCACACAATAATTTATATCCCGAGGTGTGTGCTTAGACTTGCATGTTGTAAGGTTGATCTTTTGAAAAAGTGTGTTTGCAAGGACACGATAAAAAGAATCAACCTATATGAACATAAAGTACAGCCGCTCCAAGGGAGTATAGGTTTGACTCCTGATATGTTCATGAATAGATATGGGACACTAGGCTTGTAAATAAGTGTCGGTTTTGTAACTTTAGAAGTAAATTAATTTATGTGTGAGTTATCTTCATGTATTCAAAATGGGTAGAAATGGTTCAATACTTAGTCACACCCCGATACTCGAATATTTGGAATGTGTAATTTCACTATGTGGAAATTCAATCTTCGTGACATTTTCATTTATGCATAAATTGGTATGTTGGTTAGCTTATTTAGAATCTTGAATTACGCTTAAATGGGGGAGGAATGTTGGTAATTTAAGTGTAATTACTGGTTCATTTTAGCGTATTTGGGTTTGGGTCGTAGATGGGTAAGTTCGTTATAATATAATTGTGGACATGGGCCACGTCTCGGTCTGTGGATTTGGGCCACCTACCGGTCCGTAGTCACGGGCCACCTGCACGCCAAGCCAATCTGTGGACATGCAGCAGTCTTTTGAAAGCCACGCTCGGCGGTGTAAAGGTGCTTTCGACCGGATCGTTTTAGATCGGTCGGTTTCGTCTCGGTAAGGGTCTCGAAATGATTAGAGATGTTCAGAGTCGTCACCAAGCATTTGTGGGATGCCTGGAACCCGTTCGAAATCCACTTTATACCTCGGTCAAATCGAAGCACAAAGCAGCGTTTGACATAGGTACTAAAGATAAGGAAATCGTCCCTCTTTAGCATCTTATCTCTAGAATGACTCTCGTACGCCCTAGATAAGGTCGTCCACTATCCAAAGTTTCTAAGTAAGAGGTGAAGGTACGTATTGGGAAGCCCTTTAATCAGACACCCAATCCCGCCCGCGTTTAGCGGCCTATACTGATCGATCTTGGTTGGTTGAATGCAAAAGTTGATAAGACGGTTTAAATGCATGAATGCGCATCCAATGATTTAAACTTAAGATGTGAGAGCTTTCTAAGTCGGTTGATTTAATCCAAGTATCAAGTATAAGATGTCGAGTTGGATTAATGATTGATTTGCATGCAAGACGGAAATTAAACATCCATTTACCGTATTAGGTTTAGGGTGCATAACATGATCCATTTGTCTTAGTAAGGCATTTTGCAAATATGGTTTGAATAGTCATCTGATCCGTCCTATATCTGGGTTAACCGGAGTCGGGATCGTCCTAGACTAATGCTGCAAGGGAACAGGCCCTGTACCAGACGGCTATAAGAGGCGCGAGCCAGCCGGCGATGTAAGGAGCTTCCCTCTGGTTTTGAAAATGAGAAATGAGGAGCCTGCTTGAGGCGCGGGTTAGCCAACGGTTGTATGCCGTGTTCTGACTGTTTAGAAAACGGTATAAAACGTGTTGAAAATGGGTGTTTGAACCCGGTTTGATTTTGAAAGGGTCGTTTAGACCGCATTTGTTGATTTGGAGAACTAGACTCGAATAATGATCATTATTTGATAATATTCGGTGTCGGGTTCGATTTGACAAACTTGACATGAATAGTTTTGAAAAATGATTATGGACTAATTGTTTTAAGTCCATTTCGAATGTAATTAGTCGATACTCGTCATCGTACCCGGGTTAAAATCCGTCATGGTATGTAGAACCAAGGATGATTTTGTGTTGGTGATTAATATGTTTGCTTGAAAATGTGAGGAAATGAAATAAAAGGCTTTAAGTCTAAATGTCATTAACCAAATATTATCACCGAAACACAGATTTAACCGTCATGGTATGAGGAACCAAGGGTGAAAAATGTTTTATGGTTAAAACATGTGAAATGAAACAAAAAGGTTTCGAAAGTACTTGAAATGGTAAAAACCGATTACAAATATGAAAAATGGATTAAGGGAAATGACGAGAACAAACACGGTTGATCTCTAGTCTGAGTACCCCATTTAGGCGCGAGCCTGTTGGCGACCTAAGGGGCTTCTGCCTCAGAACCAAAATCAGTTTTGGCTCGTTTATTCCATGTTTTGGTTCATGTTATGCATGTTTTAGCATGTTAGAGTCATGAAACAAATAAAAACATAATGAAAGATGATTTTTACACCCTCATACTTACATGTTTGGTTATGGCGAGTGACCGACGTAAGTGTAACAATTTGTTTGATCGGAATAAACTCGGTTTAAAACCGTTTTGGTAAGTAAAAGAGTGTTTTAAAAGTTTAGTGATGGTGTAGTGGCCGAAGTGGTCGGACAAGTGATTTAATGCACGATGACGGTACCAAACAATGTGTAAGGCTCGTGTTTACGATCGGTAGGTTGTAAATACGTGTCGGATTGTGACTTAAGAAGTCGAGTCGAGAATTTTAAGGGAGAAAAGAGGGGGCGGACACTCGCGTAACTCTCAAATGGGTGGCATTTGAGGGGTATTTATAGGAGAATGAGTGGTTGTGTGAGTTTTGAGCGACGTGGCCACCGGGTCGCTCGAGAGAAGCGAGCCACGTCGCGGGTCTTCGAGCTGTGTTGTCGCTTTCACAACAAACGCAATCATGATTTGTTCTATTCTAAGTTTTGTAGTCACATGTTTGGTACTTGACCAACATGAATCCGGGAAAACTTAGCATAGAAGGCTTTGAGATATTTTGGTTTTTGTGTTTGACTCGTTGTTGGAGTCGGGATTTGAATTTTCGAGTCGCTTTTTGGTCCGGTGTCGGTTTTGACTCTAGTTAGTGTCATCGTGACCCCGTCGCCGTGCATTAAACACTCCAGGTATTTTTGAAATGTTTTGAAATGTTTTATTTTCGAAATCGTTTTAAGTTTTCCGACGTAAAGTTGTACACAAACTGTCGATCAAACGCTGCGATTCCAAAACATGTTCTAGTCCGATAATCATCGGGTGTTTGTTGGAGTCTCAGCAGATACTGGGTATCTACAGAACCCCCACTTTGACTGAGGCTTGGACAGGGCGAAAGTCAAAGTAGAGCCCCCAAGTCAATCGAAGATTACAACCTGGAGACCCAAGCGACGTCGACGCGGCTCGAAAGGATTCAGGCCAAGGACCTGCCGTCGGGAAGGACGACGCCAAGGCGACTCGAGGGTAAGAGCCAATGACCTGTCGTCGAGAACAGTTTAGAGTCTGACGACTTCCGTGCGGGTCGTTTAATGTCCGTTAGACTGCGTACAAAGGGTCACCAGCCATAAGAAGGAGTCATACCTGAGGCATCTTCGGATATGTCCTTGCAAGGTTGCGGGTAAAGACTCGCTAGCCGTGGTGCGTACGTGAGGAGGGCTCGCCAACCGTGATGTGTTGTAAGGCTCGCCAGCAAAGACAACGAAATGTATCTAAGGCATATTCGGGATGTGTCCTAGAAAGGTTGCGGAAAAAGGCTCGCCAGCCGCGGTGCGTATGTGAGGAGGGCTCGCCAGCCGCGATGCGTTGTAAGGCTCGCCAGCCGAGACAAGAAATGTACACGAGGCATCTTCGGTATGTGTCCTTGAAAGGTTGCGGACAAAGGCTCGCCAGCCATGGTGCGTATGTGAGGAGGGCTCGCCAGCCGCGATGTGTTGTAAGGCTCGCCAGCCGAGACCAGGAAATGTACCCGAGGCATCTTCGGGATGTGTCCTTGAAAGGTTGTGGACAAACGCTCGTTAACCATGGTGCGTATGTGAGGAGGGCTCGCCAGCCGCGATGCGTTGTAAGGTTCGCCAGCCGAGACAAGGAAATGTACCCGAGGCATCTTTGGATATGTCCTTGAAAGGTTGCGGGCAAAGGCTCGCCAGTCGTGGTGCGTACGTGAGGAGGGCTCGCCAACCGTGATGCGTTGTAAGGCTCGCCAGCCAAGACAAGGAAATGTATCCGAGGCATCTTCGGGATGTGTCCTTGAAAGGTTGCGGAAAAAGGCTCGCCAGCCGCGGTGCGTATGTGAGGAGGGCTCGCCAGCCGCGATGCGTTGTAAGGCTCGCCAGCCGAGACAAGAAATGTACACGAGGCATCTTCAAGATGTGTCCTTGAAAGGTTGCGGACAAAGGCTCGCCAGCCATGGTGCGTATGTGAAGAGGGCTCGCCAGCCGCGATGCGTTGTAAGGCTCGCCAGCCGAGACAAGGAAATGTACCCGAGGCATCTTCGGGATGTGTCCTTGAAAGGTTGCGGACAAAGGCTCGCTAGCCATGGTGCGTATGTGAGGAGGGCTCGCCAGCCGCGATGCGTTGTAAGGCTCGCCAGCCGAGACAAGGAAATGTACCCGAGACATCTTCGGGATGTGTCCTTGAAGGGTTGCGGACAAAGGCTCGCCAGCCATGGTGCGTATGTGAGGAGGGCTCGCCAGCCGCGATGCGTTGTAAGGCTCGCCAGCCGAGACAAGGAAATGTACCCGAGGCATTTCGGGGTGTGTCCTTGAAAAGTTGCGGACAAAGGCTCGCCAGCCAAATGTAACGGCCGGTTAATGGACCATGGGAATAGCCGCGTCGAATGGGCTTGTTTTGAAAGTAGCGAACTCGTGATGTCGCTGGGGAAATAGTGAATTTGGATTTTCACTATCACTGTTTTTGGAATGAGTAGGTTCCGCGAGAAAGCCCCCTGCTGGTATTTGAAGGAATAGTGAATTTGGAATTTTCACCATTCGTCGGCTTGAATTTGCAGTGGCGGTTTTGATCGCCGTTTGTTCTAATTTTGATGGAAAATAGCAATTTTGAGTTTGCTATAGCGTTTGAAGTGGCGGTTTATGTGCCGCCGTTGACGTTTGAAAGAAATAGTGAATTTGGAATCTTCACTATTGATTGAAGTGACGGTTTACGTGCCGCCGTTGAAATTTGAAAGAAATAGTGAATTTGGAATCTTCACTATTGATTGAAGTGACGGTTTATGTGCCGCCGTTGACATTTTGAAAGAAATAGTGAATTTGGAATCTTCACTATTGATTGAAGTGACGGTTTATGTGCTGCCGTTGACATTTGAAAGAAATAGTGAATTTGGAATCTTCACTATTGATTGAAGTGACGGTTTATGTGCCGCCGTTGACATTTGAAAGAAATAGTGAATTTGGAATCTTCACTATTGATTGAAGTGACGGTTTATGTGCCGCCGTTGACATGTGAAAGAAATAGTGAATTTGGAATCTTCACTATTGATCGAAGTGACGGTTTATGTGCCGCCGTTGACATGTGAAAGAAATAGTGAATTTGGAATCTTCACTATTGATCGAAGTGACGGTTTATGTGCCGCCGTTGACATGTGATGAAAATAGTGAATTTGGAATCTTCATTATTGATTGAAGTGACGGTTTATGTGCCGCCGTCTAAAATTTGGAGAAATAGCCGTTTTTGAATTTCCGCCATTATTTTTGAAATTGGAGGAATATAGCGATTTTGAATTTTCGCTATTATTTTTGAAGTTGGCGGTTTTGATCGCCGTTTGCTTGATTTTTTTTTAAAACAGCGAATTTAGATTTTCACTATTTGGTTTTGTTTGTTTTCGAGAAAATGACGACATTCAAAATCGTCAACGAAAACTTTGGAGTTTGTTATGGAAAATTGGGCCAAAGCCCAAATTTCGCTGAAAAAGCAAAGGGGAGGGCTGGTTTAGGCCCGAGCCATCTGGCGATAGAAGCCGTCTCCCCTATTTTCTGTTAAAAAGACGCGAGGTTGAGCTGCGGATGATTATTCATCTTGAACCTCAAAAATCTCGAAAAATCGCCATTGAAGGACCTTCTTGCGTGCTTTCACTTATGCCATTGTCAACAAATGTCATCTCAAGGTATGTGTTTCCTCTTGAATCATTTTCAATTTGTTGATCGTTAGCTTGATTGAATTAGGGCGAATTTTTGCCCTAAAAATCGAATTGGGCGTTTTTGATTGAGCCGATTTCGAGTGAAATTGATGTTTGCATTAGGTAAGAAACCTGTTTAGGAGTATAGGGGTGCTTTTAGTTTGCATTTTGGTCCCCGTTCCCGCTCCCTATGCTCGAAAAACGTGAATGAGGCGAGAAACCGTCTCATTTCTTAAAGCCAAGTTTATTTGCTTGGGTAGTGGGTCCCACTAGGTTGCATTGTAGTTGGGAAAACCCGTATTTGCCATCTAAGGACCTTCGTTGGATGTTTGTGGGCACAATTGGACTTTTACCTTTTGCGACGGTCTTACGTCTGACAAAATAAGCGCCTGTTTGGGCTTGAATTGAGTCAGTTTGCCTTGAAATGGACCTTATTGGTATTTTACGTCACCTTGAGGCGTGGTAAAATCACGTTTGCCTTTTTGCGGTCGTTTTTGAATATTTGACCGGTTTTGGCTTAAATTAGCGTATGAATTGCCTTTTTGAATCGTAGAAAAATCCCCATTGTGTCGGGAATGTAAAATCCCTGTTGTGTCGGGAATGTATTTTGGGTTGTTGGCAGACCTTGTATGGGTCTTGAAATGCCGTTTTTGTGGTTTTGACTCGTCTTTTGCTTGAAAAGAGGAGCGAGTCGTTTTTGTGTTTTTTTTGTGAATGGTTTGGGGCGGGATTGCCCTTTGTTTTTGTATTGCAGGTTGTGTTTTTTTTTGTTTTTGGGTTTATCCATTTCATGCCGTCGTAATGCCGAAATTTCGGCTGACGTTTTTTGTTTGTAGGAGAGTGTTCGGGACAGACTGGGTCTGTCGCTGCGACCCTAGAGGAGTTGTTCGGGTCGGGCCCGGTTAGTACTCCGGTTAGCACGCCTGCCGTGGTTGTGGAGGACGTCACTGAGGAGGAGAGACCTCCTGAGTAGACTGTTAGGGCCTTAGGTGCCGTCGAGGAGCGTGAGGAGCCCGTTGTTGGGGCTGTTAGCACTGGTAGAGCTCAGACTGGGGATGAGGCGGGTACCTCCGGGAGGAGGGTTTCTTCGAGGGAGCGACGTCCTCGGGCGACTAGGCGGACGTTGCGGGACGTCAACAGGGTCGTTGAGTTAGGCCCTATCCACCACGTTGAGTCTCGCGGCCATAAGAGGCGGACTGCGGAGACAGCCGAGGACGATGCTGACGCCGCGAGCTGGAGAGCCAGGCGAGTTACGGCCCCACGAGGGTTGCTTTTACGGGCGGCGCCAGAGTGGGCCGAGGGTTTCGACGGTAGCCAGCTTTTGTTTCGACTGGACCGACACCTTTCCTACCGTGCTCACGAGGGCATGGTGAGTTGTATTCCCTGGTTTAATTTTTGTCATTTTTGAAGTGTCGAGCCTAAATAGGCATTCTGACGTTGTCTGTTTTTTATTTCAGGAGATCGGCACCATGAGGACTTTCTAGGGCTTTTCTACCTGCTTGGGCCTTTACGACGTTCTCCGAGCTGGGTCGAGGGCGTTGATAGAGAGGTCGGCTTTTGGGCCGTTGGTGGCCGCTTGGCGGGACGTTCACGGGTCCTCGATTAGGTCGAACCTGTGTTTGATCCGCGCTATATTGGATCGGTACTGGGACACGACGTCGTCGTTCCACATGGAGTTTGGGGAGGTCGGCGTGACTTTAGAGGACTTCGCCATGGTATCCGGCCTTCCCTGCGGCGAGTTGCCCATTGAGTTTACCGCGACACCGGAGAGAGTGTCCTCTCCTGCGGTTACTTCTTTGATCGGTACTGGTTTGCCGGAGCCTTCCGACGTCACCCCGTACCTGATTGCGAGTTCCTACGTGAAGGATCACTTCACTGAGAGGGTGGCAGGTGTTGTTCCGGCGTCGTTGGCGAGCCTGGAGGCAGAGATTGAGGCCGACGCGAGGGAGGCGCGGCTGTGGCTGTGGTACTTCTTGGGTGCCACGTACTTTGGTGACAAGGGCGAGCGCTTGTTGACCAAGGTGCTTCCTCTTCTTTCCGACCTTGACACTTTGGGTCGGTTTGACTGGGTTACGCCGGCTCTGGCGAGTTTTACCCGGTACTTGCACGCGGCGGTGTGTCCGGAGACAGTGGGAGCGGGTAGTGCTCCTGCTCTTGTTGGTCCCAGCCTCATCTTCGAGGTACGAGCGCTTTTTTTTTTGTGGTAGTTTTTTTTTAGTTTGATTTTGATTTTGATTTTGGCAATTTTGAGAAATTGGCTAATTTGTGTTTGCTGTGTTTGATTACAGGCTTGGTTGTATGCTTACTTCACTCCTCTGCGTCCAGGGACTACAGACGGCGTTCCCTCGGTTTACCCTACTGTGAAGGGTTGGACGGTGTCTCGGAAGAAGTCGACCAAGTCGACTTACGAGGACTGCAGGCGTCGCGTGAACAAGCTTCGGGTTGCTGATGTAAGTTCTTGTTCTCTTCTCCCTTTTCCCTTAGATAGAGATAGGATGATTAGGTAGCATAAGGAGCCCCCGGTTAGCTGAGCAACTTTGTTTCGAATGCAGTTTGTTGGGCGGCCCTGGGAGCACTAAACGGGTGTGCCGGCTGCCATCACGGAGCGTTTGCGACCTCGCAGCTCCCTGCGCCTGTACTTGGAGACGGCGATTGAGCCGGTTGACCCGCCTGGGGTGCTGTTCTAGGAGTCGACTCCTGATGAGGTTGAGGAGCATCTTCACGGTCGGGGAGGTGAGGAGTCTTTGTCGGGGACGCCGACTACGACACCTTCCGGTTGTCGAGGCTTGCTTGGTACCCGATCGAGGTATGTTTTCCTCTTTTCTTTTGTTTTCATTGCCTCTCTTGATAGGAGGGTTTGTCATCTTTGATGTGGATCCAAATGGCGGAGTCGACCGGCGATGAGGACTCGGCCCCCGACTTTCCCGACGGAGACCACTTTTCGGGGGGGCGGCGAGGAGCTTCGATTCGCTTACCGGAGCTGCGGTGGCGAGGTGGCCGATGCTTGCATGGAGTGAAGGTTGACTGTTACGAGGGTGAGTTCCTGACTTGAACATTCTTTCCATTTGTACTTTGCCTTACATTGTTTTGAAGGACATTTTTGTTTTGCAGGTGACGACTGTTAGTCACCAGGACTTGTGGCGGATGGCCAACCGCTGGAGGGCGCTTGCTGGTGACCTGGCTACGAGGGAGGCTCGGCTTTCTCAGGTACGTTTTGTGTGTTGTATTTCGTGTATTTGGTGTTGTATTTCACGTTTTTAGATCTTGAGGATCTGTTATTGTGTTTTGCGGGGCACGCTGGGATCCGGCGAGCTTGCTCGGTCCGTCTTGAGTTGGAGGCGGCCAGGTCGATGATCGAGGCCCAGGGGTTGGGGATTACCCGTTCGGACCAGGACTTGAGGCGTCATGAGGACGTGTTGCGGAGTCGAGACGCGGAGATTGCCTCTCGAAGGATCGGTTGGGCTGCGCGGCGGAGGAGCTTCACGTCGAGATGGAGCGTGAGACGTTGGAGAGTTCCTCGGAGAGGGAGTCTGAGCTGGTGGTGGTGTCTGCGTTGGCGGCGACTCCTAGTGAGACCAGGACTGGTCCGACGGGAGACGTCGAGTAGTTATTGTAGTTTGTCCGTGTCTTGGACCCTTGTCTGTACATATTTACATTTTGTGTGAGGCGGTACGTATATATGTGTTTTTGGATCGTGGTTCATTTTGTGATTTTTGGCTTTTTTTGTGTTGTGTTTCGGAGGAGCGTTGTCGGCTGTTGATTATCCTTTTGCTTTGCACCAGTTCCTGCATCGTTAGTTTAGAAAACAAGCAAGAGATAGCACATACGCATAAACGCAGACACGTAGAAGCATTTGATTGAAAATCAAAAACTAACCAAGATGACCTGAAGTTAAAACTTGAAAATTTGAAATGAATTGAAAATTCCGTGACAAAACGTCGCGTTTGGAAATCAAAAGGAATTGATTTGAAAATTTGAGCAATTAACTCGTGTCGTGAATTAAATTGCATCGAAATTATCGAAGTTGACTTGAAAAATATAAAACTCAAACCGTCAGGAAAGATTTTTTAGAAAAGGATTTTTGCGAGTTTATTTGGCTTTTGATTTCAAGACTCGAATTTGTGAGTGCTTGAATTTTTGAGGAAAATTGATGTCGTGTTATCAATTTTCGATTTTGATTTTTGATGGAAAATTGCGAAAAAGCGAAAAATTTTCGGCATTTCAACTGACATGGAATTGATCCATCGCGGATCGGGGCGACTAGCCCTTCCCCCCTTAAAAAAAGAAGCAAAAATCCGTATGTTTAAAGCTGCGTCTTGGAAACCGTGTCGGATTTCGTAAAACGCGAAAATAAGGAAATGTGAGTGTGAGGAAACACAAAATTTCCTGAATCATCCCGAAGAGGTGCGAGGTTCTTGGCGGGAGGTTTGAGGTGTCAGGAGAAAACACATGTTGAAAGAGACAAGTCAACAGCGGGAATCCTGGGGAAGCCTCAAAGAGGCGCGAGCAGCTTGGCGATGGAAGCCAGCTCTCCTCTTTTTCTGAAAAATGTGCTTATCATTTTGTATAAGTAGGGACATTTGCGCTTCATTGTTTCATCATCCGAAACACAAAAACATCTCCACAAAACCTCTTCTTCTTCCACAAAAATATTTCATGGATGCTTTTGAGAATGCATTGCGACAATGGTGTCGGGATTTGTCGCCTCCCGAGAAATATCAACTCGATTGCATGGGAGTTGGTCAATTGTTGGTGCTTCGTCAAGTCAAGGTGCAACCTTCGTTTCATGAAGCATGTTCTCGGTTTTGGGATTCGAAACATCATGTTTTCGTTTTCCCGAAAGGCGAGCTTTGTCCTCTTGCCGAAGAAATTGGAGCCATTGGTGGGTGGCCGGGTTGTGTTCCGGTGCTTCCTCCCACTCGGTTGTGCTACAAGGAGAAATTCCATTCCATGTTGGGCTTATCAACAAGCCAAGTCAAGTTTCTTCTTGCCCCACATGGTGTGGATATGTTGGCTCTTATCAACATCTTTTCAAATCGATTAAATGCTAATGTCTCGGAGGTGGCTAGGAGAAGGGCTCTTGCATTTTGCCTTGTCCATGAGTACCTCTTTGTTGATGTCTTGAAGAAGGAGGGGCCGAGATGCCATGGTAGCATGACCCTTATCCATGTGATTGAGCAAATGGAGCATGGTAGAGATCCATCATGGTTGGTGCTTGGAGAGATAATCCAAGCTTTGGACAAGGAAGGCTCTTGTGGAGAAGCTCCCTCTTTTGGATCGCCAAGGATCCTCCAAGTGTGGCTATTGGAGAGGCTAAGGTATTTAGAGCCTCCGGTTAATCCTTCTTCTTATTCCATCCGTCATCTTACCATGAGGAAGAAGTTGTACCCGGATAGTTTTGCCCACCGAGGCCTATTGGGCCGCAAGGTTGGCGGAGGAGGGTGGTCCTCATATCCGTTAGGTGGTGCCGTGGTGGCACTTGAGGTCCTTCACGGGGTTGCCCACTTCGGGTGCTAGTCCTCGTTCTTTGATGGTGGTGGGTTTGAAGGTTGTTTCCTTCATTTATCCCGAAAGGCTCATGAGGCAAATGGGGCGTCAACAAAAGGTGCCCGCTCAAGATACTCTTGTCCAAGAGAACGTTTTCCGGAACTCCGAGCTCGTGGAATTCTTTGAAAGGTGGTGGGCCCCCCGGCCGCTTTGGGAGGTGCCAAACCCCGTTGCCACGACATGGGTGACTCCCGCTTATGTCAAGTGGTCACGAGCTCCGTCCTTGGAAGAGAGGTCCAAATTTCGTAAGGACGAGGTTGTCGATTTGAAGTATCGAGAGGTTGGCAAGGCCAACCGTGCCTTTATTGAGGAGTATGTTGATGGAGCTACCCCCGATGTGATGAGACCACCGAAGAGGAAGAGTTCGGGTCCCAAGAATATGGTGGGCCGTGCATTGGCTCTTCTTGGGTCGAATATGGGGTCTTGTGCTAGACCGGAGGCCGTCGCCGTCTTAGATACGTTCAGGATCCGTTCCGAGGAAGAAGTCCATGCTAGGCGGGCCAACAAGAAGAGCAAGGGTAAGATGTACCCCGAGGGAAAAGGCAAGGCTAGAATGGAAGAGTGAAGACCTCCATTACCCGTTTTATTATTATGTTGTATTATTGTTGTGAGTTTTTATTATGTTGTACTAGCTAGTTATTGTGTGTTTTGTGCTAGTTTTACTATGTGAGGTGTGTTAGTTGACACCTTAGCTTCGACAAGTTGTAGACTCGTCGAGCTTTATTTGTTGTTGAAAATGTAATCCCTCCCATTATTAATTAAATAAGAGGATTGCTCGTGTCGAAAATTGCAAACGCTTGTTTCTTCCATCCATTTGGTAAAGGCAATGCGATTTGAATCGTCCTAAACGTTTGCACTTGGGAAAGTGGTATTTTGTGGAAAGGGAGAAAGGCTCATTTTGTATTTTTGTGGGAAAGGGAATGGTTTTCCCTTTCTCTTTTTCGAAAGTTGATGTGGGTGATGTTTTTTTGATTGTGGGAATGGTTGTATCCTTCTTGTGTAAGAAAGGACTGCATACGTATCCACCTGAAGAGGTGAAATCAAACCATGATCGTAGTTCGTAATGTTTTGTGAATTTGAATTGGGTTTTGTGGTTGTATCCCTCAGGCATAAGAGGGACTGCCTACGTATCCACCTGAAGAGGTGAAATCAAACCATGCTCGTAGTTCAGGGGGTTTGTTTTTGTAGTGCAAATGGACGTTGCCTTTGACGGATCAAAGGACATTCGAAACGGGCAAGGTGCCGCAGCTTAGACTCGATAAAACATGCAATTTTAAATCAGAACATATTTAGGAACTTGACTTGAAAAGGGTCGAGGTCGATGCTAGTTGTAAAACTAGGCTAGGTTGTTGGTTGATAGGGTTCAAGGGTAGTATTTCTTGAGTTGGTCTAGGTTGGTCGGGTTTGTAAAGTCCTCCCCGTCTAGGTCACTCAGTCTCACTGCGCCCCCCGAAAGTATTTTCTTGACCAGGTATGGCCCGGCCCAGTTGGGTTTGAATTTTCCCCTCGGATCGACGGGTAATGGTGCTCGAACTGACTTGATGACCAAGTCGCCCTCCTGGATGTTTCTGGGTTTAACCTTCTTGTTGAATCCCCGTTGTATACGTCGTTGGTATAGCTGGACGTTATGCAAGGCATTGAGTCACCTTTCGTCTAGAAGAGTGAGTTGTTCGTACCTTCGACGGGTCCATTCCGCCTCAGGGACTTGACTCTCCAGTAGGATGCGTAGAGAAGGGACCTCTAACTCTACCGGTTGAACCGCCTCCATACCGTATGCTAGGTAGAAGGGTGTGGCGCCTGTCGGTGTTCAGATGGAGGTTCGGTATCCCCAGAGTGCGAATGGGAGTTTGCTCGGCCAATCGCGGTAGTTGTCTTGCATTTTCTTGATAATGGTGACAAGATTTTTGTTTGCTGCCTCCACCGCTCCGTTGGTTTGGGGCGGTAGGGGGATGGTCGATGTCGTTTGATCTTGTATTTGTCCAGCAAGGCTTGAGTTTCCGCCCGGAAGTGAGAGCCTTGATCGCTGATGATTTCATGGGGTAACCCGTATCGGCAGATGATGTTGTTTTGAATGAACTTGGCCACTTGTTTGGCGGTCAAGATTGCATATGACTGCGCTTCCACCCATTTGGTGAAGTTGTCGATGGCGACGAGGACGAAGCAATGTACCCGAGACATCTTCGGGATGTGTCCTTGAAGGGTTGCGGACAAAGGCTCGCCAGCCATGGTGCGTATGTGAGGAGGGCTCGCCAGCCACGATGCGTTGTAAGGCTCGCCAGCCGAGACAAGGAAATGTACCCGAGGCATCTTCGGGATGTGTCCTTGAAAAGTTGCGGACAAAGGCTCGCCAGCCATGGTGCGTATGCCGAGACAAGGAAATGTATCCGAGGCATCTTCAGGATGTGTCCTTGAAAGGTTGCGGACAAAGGCTCGTCAACCATGGTGCGTATGTGAGGAGGGCTCGCCAGCCGCGATGCGTTGTAAGGCTCGCCAGCCGAGACAAGGAAATGTACCCGAGGCATTTCGGGGTGTGTCCTTGAAAAGTTGCGGACAAAGGCTCGCCAGCCAAATGTAACGGCCGGTTAATGGACCATGGGAATAGCCGCGTCGAATGGGCTTGTTTTGAAAGTAGCGAACTCGTGATGTCGCTGGGGAAATAGTGAATTTGGATTTTCACTATCACTGTTTTTGGAATGAGTAGGTTCCGCGAGAAAGCCCCCTGCTGGTATTTGAAGGAATAGTGAATTTGGAATTTTCACCATTCGTCGGCTTGAATTTGCAGTGGCGGTTTTGATCGCCGTTTGTTCTAATTTTGATGGAAAATAGCAATTTTGAGTTTGCTATAGCGTTTGAAGTGGCGGTTTATGTGCCGCCGTTGACGTTTGAAAGAAATAGTGAATTTGGAATCTTCACTATTGATTGAAGTGACGGTTTACGTGCCGCCGTTGAAATTTGAAAGAAATAGTGAATTTGGAATCTTCACTATTGATTGAAGTGACGGTTTATGTGCCGCCGTTGACATTTTGAAAGAAATAGTGAATTTGGAATCTTCACTATTGATTGAAGTGACGGTTTATGTGCCGCCGTTGACATTTGAAAGAAATAGTGAATTTGGAATCTTCACTATTGATTGAAGTGACGGTTTATGTGCCGCCGTTGACATTTGAAAGAAATAGTGAATTTGGAATCTTCACTATTGATTGAAGTGACGGTTTATGTGCCGCCGTTGACATGTGAAAGAAATAGTGAATTTGGAATCTTCACTATTGATCGAAGTGACGGTTTATGTGCCGCCGTTGACATGTGAAAGAAATAGTGAATTTGGAATCTTCACTATTGATCGAAGTGACGGTTTATGTGCCGCCGTTGACATGTGATGAAAATAGTGAATTTGGAATCTTCATTATTGATTGAAGTGACGGTTTATGTGCCGCCGTCTAAAATTTGGAGAAATAGCGGTTTTTGAATTTCCGCCATTATTTTTGAAATTGGAGGAATATAGCGATTTTGAATTTTCGCTATTATTTTTGAAGTTGGCGGTTTTGATCGCCGTTTGCTTGATTTTTTTTTAAAACAGCGAATTTAGATTTTCACTATTTGGTTTTGTTTGTTTTCGAGAAAATGACGACATTCAAAATCGTCAACGAAAACTTTGGAGTTTGTTATGGAAAATTGGGCCAAAGCCCAAATTTCGCTGAAAAAGCAAAGGGGAGGGCTGGTTTAGGCCCGAGCCATCTGGCGATAGAAGCCGTCTCCCCTATTTTCTGTTAAAAAGACGCGAGGTTGAGCTGCGGATGATTATTCATCTTGAACCTCAAAAATCTCGAAAAATCGCCATTGAAGGACCTTCTTGCGTGCTTTCACTTATGCCATTGTCAACAAATGTCATCTCAAGGTATGTGTTTCCTCTTGAATCATTTTCAATTTGTTGATCGTTAGCTTGATTGAATTAGGGCGAATTTTTGCCCTAAAAATCGAATTGGGCGTTTTTGATTGAGCCGATTTCGAGTGAAATTGATGTTTGCATTAGGTAAGAAACCTGTTTAGGAGTATAGGGGTGCTTTTAGTTTGCATTTTGGTCCCCGTTCCCGCTCCCTATGCTCGAAAAACGTGAATGAGGCGAGAAACCGTCTCATTTCTTAAAGCCAAGTTTATTTGCTTGGGTAGTGGGTCCCACTAGGTTGCATTGTAGTTGGGAAAACCCGTATTTGCCATCTAAGGACCTTCGTTGGATGTTTGTGGGCACAATTGGACTTTTACCTTTTGCGACGGTCTTACGTCGACAAAATAAGCGCTGTTTGGGCTTGAATTGAGTCAGTTTGCCTTGAAATGGACCTTATTGGTATTTTACGTCACCTTGAGGCGTGGTAAAATCACGTTTGCCTTTTTGCGGTCGTTTTTGAATATTTGACCGGTTTTGGCTTAAATTAGCGTATGAATTGCCTTTTTGAACCGTAGAAAAATCCCCATTGTGTCGGGAATGTAAAATCCCTGTTGTGTCGGGAATGTATTTTGGGTTGTTGGCAGACCTTGTATGGGTCTTGAAATGCCGTTTTGTGGTTTTGACTCGTCTTTTGCTTGAAAAGAGGGGCGAGTCGTTTTTGTGTTTTTTTGTGAATGGTTTGGGGCGGGATTGCCCTTTGTTTTTGTATTGCGGGTTGTGTTTTTTTTTTTTTTGGGTTTATCCATTTCATGCCGTCGTAATGCCGAAATTTCGGTGGACGTTTTTTGTTTGTAGGAGAGTGTTCGGGACGATCCGGGTCCAGTCGCTTTGCGACCCTAGAGGAGTTGTTCGGGTCGGGCCCGGTTAGTACTCCGGTTAGCACGCCTGCCTTGGTTGTGGAGGACGTCACTGAGGAGGAGAGACCTCCTGAGTAGACTGTTAGGGCCTTAGGTGCCGTCGAGGAGCGTGAGGAGCCCGTTGTTGGGGCTGTTAGCACTGGTAGAGCTCGGGATCGGGGATGAGGCGGGTACCTCCGGGAGGAGGGTTTCTTCGAGGAGCGACGTCCTCGGGCGACTAGGCGGACGTTGCGGGGGACGTCAACGAGGGTCGTTGAGTTAGGCCCTATCCACCACGTTGAGTCTCGCGGCCATAAGAGGCGGATCATGGAGACAATGGAGGACGATCTTGGCCGACGCCGCGAGCCGAGAGCCAAAGCGAGTTACGGCCCCACGAGGGTTGCTTTTACGGGCGGCGCCAGAGTGGGCCGAGGGTTTCGACGGTAGCCAGCTTTTGTTTCGACTGGACCGACACCTTTCCTACCGTGCTCACGAGGGCATGGTGAGTTGTATTCCCTGGTTTAATTTTTGTCATTTTTGAAGTGTCGAGCCTAAATAGGCATTCTGACGTTGTCTGTTTTTTATTTCAGGAGATCGGCACCATGAGGACTTTCTAGGGCTTTTCTACCTGCTTGGGCCTTTACGACGTTCTCCGAGCTGGGTCGAGGGCGTTGATAGAGAGGTCGGCTTTTGGGCCGTTGGTGGCCGCTTGGCGGGACATTCACAGGTCCTCGATTAGGTCGAACCTGTGTTTGATCCGCGCTATATTGGATCGGTACTGGGACACGACGTCGTCGTTCCACATGGAGTTTGGGGAGGTCGGCGTGACTTTAGAGGACTTCGCCATGGTATCCGGCCTTCCCTGCGGCGAGTTGCCCATTGAGTTTACCGCGACACCGGAGAGAGTGTCCTCTCCTGCGGTTACTTCTTTGATCGGTACTGGTTTGCCGGAGCCTTCCGACGTCACCCCGTACCTGATTGCGAGTTCCTACGTGAAGGATCACTTCACTGAGAGGGTGGCAGGTGTTGTTCCGGCGTCGTTGGCGAGCCTGGAGGCAGAGATTGAGGCCGACGCGAGGGAGGCGCGGCTGTGGCTGTGGTACTTCTTGGGTGCCACGTACTTTGGTGACAAGGGCGAGCGCTTGTTGACCAAGGTGCTTCCTCTTCTTTCCGACCTTGACACTTTGGGTCGGTTTGACTGGGTTACGCCGGCTCTGGCGAGTTTTACCCGGTACTTGCACGCGGCGGTGCGTCCGGAGACAGTGGGAGCGGGTAGTGCTCCTGCTCTTGTTGGTCCCAGCCTCATCTTCGAGGTACGAGCGCTTTTTTTTTGTGGTAGTTTTTTTTTAGTTTGATTTTGATTTTGACTTTGGCAATTTTGAGAAATTGGCTAATTTGTGTTTGCTGTGTTTGATTACAGGCTTGGTTGTATGCTTACTTCACTCCTCTGCATCCAGGGACTACAGACGGCGTTCCCTCGGCTTACCCTACTGTGAAGGGTTGGACGGTGTCTCGGAAGAAGTCGACCAAGTCGACTTACGAGGACTGCAGGCGTCGCGTGAACAAGCTTCGGGTTGCTGATGTAAGTTCTTGTTCTCTTCTCCCTTTTCCCTTAGATAGAGATAGGATGATTAGGTAGCATAAGGAGCCCCCGGTTAGCTGAGCAACTTTGTTTCGAATGCAGTTTGTTGGGCGGCCCTGGGAGCACTAAACGGGTGTGCCGGCTGCCATCACGGAGCGTTTGCGACCTCGCAGCTCCCTGCGCCTGTACTTGGAGACGGCGATTGAGCCGGTTGACCCGCCTGGGGTGCTGTTCTAGGAGTCGACTCCTGATGAGGTTGAGGAGCATCTTCACGGTCGGGGAGGTGAGGAGCTGTTGCTGCGGGACGCCGACTACGACACCTTCCGGTTGTCGAGGCTTGCTTGGTACCCGATCGAGGTATGTTTTCCTCTTTTCTTTTGTTTTCATTGCCTCTCTTGATAGGAAGGTTTGTCATCTTTGATGTGGATCCAAATGGCAGGGAGTCGACCCGCTGATGAGGACTCAGCCCCCAGCTTTCCCGACGGAGACCACTTTTCAGGGGCCGGGCGGCGAGGAGCTTCAGTTACGCTTACCGGAGCCTGCGGTGGCCGAGGTGGCCGATGCCGGCATGGAGTGAAGGTTGACTGTTCTGAGGGTGAGTTCCTGACTTGAACATTCTTTCCATTTGTACTTTGCCTTACATTGTTTTGAAGGACATTTTTGTTTTGCAGGTGACGACTGTTAGTCACCAGGACTTGTGGCGGATGGCCAACCGCTGGAGGGCGCTTGCTGGTGACCTGGCTACGAGGGAGGCTCGGCTTTCTCAGGTACGTTTTGTGTGTTGTATTTCGTGTATTTGGTGTTGTATTTCACGTTTTTAGATCTTGAGGATCTGTTATTGTGTTTTGCAGGGCACTGCGGATCCGGCGGAGCTTGCTCGGGTCCGTGCTGAGTTGGAGGCAGCCAGGTCGATGATCGAGGCCCAGGGGTTGGGGATTACCCGTTCGGACCAGGACTTGAGGCGTCATGAGGACGTGTTGCGGAGTCGAGACGCGGAGATTGCCTCTCTGAAGGATCAGTTGGCTGCAGCGGAGGAGCTTCACGTCGAGATGGAGCGTGAGACGTTGGAGAGTTCCTCGGAGAGGGAGTCTGAGCTGGTGGTGGTGTCTGCGTTGGCGGCGACTCCTAGTGAGACCAGGACTGGTCCGACGGGAGACGTCGAGTAGTTATTGTAGTTTGTCCGTGTCTTGGACCCTTGTCTGTACATATTTACATTTTGTGTGAGGCGGTACGTATATATGTGTTTTTGGATCGTGGTTCATTTTGTGATTTTTGGCTTTTTTTGTGTTGTGTTTCGGAGGAGCGCTGTCGGCTGTTGATTCTCCTTTTGCTTTGCACCAGTTCCTGCATCGTTAGTGTAGAAAACAAGCAAGAGATAGCACATACGCATAAACGCAGACACGTAGAAGCATTTGATTGAAAATCAAAAACTAACCAAGATGACCTGAAGTTAAAACTTGAAAATTTGAAATGAATTGAAAATTCCGTGACAAAACGTCGCGTTTGGAAATCAAAAGGAATTGATTTGAAAATTTGAGCAATTAACTCGTGTCGTGAATTAAATTGCATCGAAATTATCGAAGTTGACTTGAAAAATATAAAACTCAAACCGTCAGGAAAAATTTTTTAGAAAAGGATTTTTGCGAGTTTATTTGGCTTTTGATTTCAAGACTCGAATTTGTGAGTGCTTGAATTTTTGAGGAAAATTGATGTCGTGTTATCAATTTTCGATTTTGATTTTTGATGGAAAATTGCGAAAAAGCGAAAAATTTTCGGCATTTCAACTGACATGGAATTGATCCATCGCGGATCGGGGCGACTAGCCCTTCCCCCCTTAAAAAAAGAAGCAAAAATCCGTATGTTTAAAGCTGCGTCTTGGAAACCGTGTCGGATTTCGTAAAACGCGAAAATAAGGAAATGTGAGTGTGAGGAAACACAAAATTTCCTGAATCATCCCGAAGAGGTGCGAGGTTCTTGGCGGGAGGTTTGAGGTGTCAGGAGAAAACACATGTTGAAAGAGACAAGTCAACAGCGGGAATCCTGGGGAAGCCTCAAAGAGGCGCGAGCAGCTTGGCGATGGAAGCCAGCTCTCCTCTTTTTCTGAAAAATGTGCTTATCATTTTGTATAAGTAGGGACATTTGCGCTTCATTGTTTCATCATCCGAAACACAAAAACATCTCCACAAAACCTCTTCTTCTTCCACAAAAATATTTCATGGATGCTTTTGAGAATGCATTGCGACAATGGTGTCGGGATTTGTCGCCTCCCGAGAAGTATCAACTCGATTGCATGGGAGTTGGTCAATTGTTGGTGCTTCGTCAAGTCAAGGTGCAACCTTCGTTTCTTGAAGCATGTTCTCGGTTTTGGGATTCGAAACATCATGTTTTCGTTTTCCCGAAAGGCGAGCTTTGTCCTCTTCTTAGAAGAAATTGGAGCCATTGGTGGGTGGCCGGGTTGTGTTCCGGTGCTTCCTCCCACTCGGTTGTGCTACAAGGAGAAATTCCATTCCATGTTGGGCTTATCAACAAGCCAAGTCAAGTTTCTTCTTGCCCCACATGGTGTGGATATGTTGGCTCTTATCAACATCTTTTCAAATCGATTAAATGCTAATGTCTCGGAGGTGGCTAGGAGAAGGGCTCTTGCATTTTGCCTTGTCCATGAGTACCTCTTTGTTGATGTCTTGAAGAAGGAGGGGCCGAGATGCCATGGTAGCATGACCCTTATCCATGTGATTGAGCAAATGGAGCATGGTAGAGATCCATCATGGTTGGTGCTTGGAGAGATAATCCAAGCTTTGGACAAGGAAGGCTCTTGTGGAGAAGCTCCCTCTTTTGGATCGCCAAGGATCCTCCAAGTGTGGCTATTGGAGAGGCTAAGGTATTTAGAGCCTCCGGTTAATCCTTCTTCTTATTCCATCCGTCATCTTACCATGAGGAAGAAGTTGTACCCGGATAGTTTTGCCCACCGAGGCCTATTGGGCCGCAAGGTTGGCGGAGGAGGGTGGTCCTCATATCCGTTAGGTGGTGCCGTGGTGGCACTTGAGGTCCTTCACGGGGTTGCCCACTTCGGGTGCTAGTCCTCGTTCTTTGATGGTGGTGGGTTTGAAGGTTGTTTCCTTCATTTATCCCGAAAGGCTCATGAGGCAAATGGGGCGTCAACAAAAGGTGCCCGCTCAAGATACTCTTGTCCAAGAGAACGTTTTCCGGAACTCCGAGCTCGTGGAATTCTTTGAAAGGTGGTGGGCCCCCCGGCCGCTTTGGGAGGTGCCAAACCCCGTTGCCACGACATGGGTGACTCCCGCTTATGTCAAGTGGTCACGAGCTCCGTCCTTGGAAGAGAGGTCCAAATTTCGTAAGGACGAGGTTGTCGATTTGAAGTATCGAGAGGTTGGCAAGGCCAACCGTGCCTTTATTGAGGAGTATGTTGATGGAGCTACCCCCGATGTGATGAGACCACCGAAGAGGAAGAGTTCGGGTCCCAAGAATATGGTGGGCCGTGCATTGGCTCTTCTTGGGTCGAATATGGGGTCTTGTGCTAGACCGGAGGCCGTCGCCGTCTTAGATACGTTCAGGATCCGTTCCGAGGAAGAAGTCCATGCTAGGCGGGCCAACAAGAAGAGCAAGGGTAAGATGTACCCCGAGGGAAAAGGCAAGGGTAGAATGGAAGAGTGAAGACCTCCATTACCCGTTTTATTATTATGTTGTATTATTGTTGTGAGTTTTTATTATGTTGTACTAGCTAGTTATTGTGTGTTTTGTGCTAGTTTTACTATGTGAGGTGTGTTAGTTGACACCTTAGCTTCGACAAGTTGTAGACTCGTCGAGCTTTATTTGTTGTTGAAAATGTAATCCCTCCCATTATTAATTAAATAAGAGGATTGCTCGTGTCGAAAATTGCAAACGCTTGTTTCTTCCATCCATTTGGTAAAGGCAATGCGATTTGAATCGTCCTAAACGTTTGCACTTGGGAAAGTGGTATTGAAAGGGAGAAAGGCTCATTTTGTATTTTTATGGGAAAGGGAATGGTTTTCCCTTTCTCTTTTTTGAAAGTTGATGTGGGTGATGTTTTTTTGATTGTGGGAATGGTTGTATCCTTCTTGTGTAAGAAAGGACTGCATACGTATCCACCTGAAGAGGTGAAATCAAACCATGATCGTAGTTCGTAATGTTTTGTGAATTTGAATTGGGTTTTGTGGTTGTATCCCTCAGGCATAAGAGGGACTGCCTACGTATCCACCTGAAGAGGTGAAATCAAACCGTGCTCGTAGTTCAGGGGGTTTGTTTTTGTAGTGCAAATGGACGTTGCCTTTGACGGATCAAAGGACATTCGAAACGGGCAAGGTGCCGCAGCTTAGACTCGATAAAACATGCAATTTTAAATCAGAACATATTTAGGAACTTGACTTGAAAAGGGTTGAGGTCGATGCTAGTTGTAAAACTAGGCTAGGTTGTTGGTTGATAGGGTTCAAGGGTAGTATTTCTTGAGTTGGTCTAGGTTGGTCGGGTTTGTAAAGTCCTTCCCGTCTAGGTCACTCAGTCTCACTGCGCCCCCCGAAAGTATTTTCTTGACCAGGTATGGCCCGGCCCAGTTGGGTTTGAATTTTCCCCTTGGATTGACGGGTAATGGTGCTCGAACTGACTTGAGGACCAAGTCGCCCTCCTGGATGTTTCTGGGTTTAACCTTCTTGTTGAATCCCCGTTGTATACGTCGTTGGTATAGCTGGACGTTATGCAAGGCATTGAGTCACCTTTCGTCTAGAAGAGTGAGTTGTTCGTACCTTCGACGGGTCCATTCCGCCTCAGGGACTTGACTCTCCAGTAGGATGCGTAGAGAAGAGACCTCTAACTCTACCGGTTGAACCGCCTCCATACCGTATGCTAGGTAGAAGGGTGTGGCGCCTGTCGGTGTTCAGATGGAGGTTCGGTATCCCCAGAGTGCGAATGGGAGTTTGCTCGGCCAATCGCGGTAGTTGTCTTGCATTTTCTTGATAATGGTGACAAGATTTTTGTTTGCTGCCTCCACCGCTCCGTTGGTTTGGGGCGGTAGGGGGATGGTCGATGTCGTTTGATCTTGTATTTGTCCAGCAAAGCTTGAGTTTCCGCCCGGAAGTGAGAGCCTTGATCGCTGATGATTTCATGGGGTAACCCGTATCGGCAGATGATGTTGTTTTGAATGAACTTGGCCACTTGTTTGGCGGTCAAGATTGCATATGACTGCGCTTCCACCCATTTGGTGAAGTTGTCGATGGCGACGAGGACGAAGCAATGCCCCTTGGTGCCTATCGGGTTGACTTTCCCGATGATGTCGATGCCCCAGGTTGAGTAAGGTCAGGGTGATGTCATGGTGTATAAAAGGGATGGTGGTATGTGTTGTATGTTGGTGAAGATTTGGCAATTGTGGCAATGTTTGACGTAGTTACGGCAATCGGCCTCCATGGTGGTCCAGTAGTAACCTAGCCGCATGATTTTCCGTGTAAGCATCATTGCACTCATGTGAGGGCCACAATCTCCGTCTTGGACCTCTCCCATGACCTTCTTGGATTTGTGATGGTCAATGCAAAGGAGGAGAATTCCTTGGGGTGTTCTTTTGTAGAGTTGATTTTGGTTTATCACGAATTGGGATGCGAGTAAACGGATGGCTCTTTGTCCTCTTTGATCAGAGTTGGGAGGAAATTCGTTTTTGGTTTTGTAATTGAGTATGGCTTGGTTCCAAGGTTCATCATGGCTTTCCTCGTCGTTGATAATGGCACAAATGTGAGCTGGCTCGCTCCTTCTTTCGACACATAGGGGCATCGATGTCATGTCCTCAAGTATGTTGACGAGCGCGGCAAGTATTGCCAGGGCATCAGCAAATTGATTTTCCTCTCGCGGCAAGTGGAAGTATAGTAGTCGACTTGGTCGAAGAACTCGGCCTCATGATTGATCTTTGCTCGGTAGGGAGCTAAGCTGTCAGATCGGATTTTCCATGATCCGGATACTTGATTGATGATGAGTGAGGAATCGCCGTGGACCCTCAGTCTCTTGATGCCAAGTGTGATGGCTGCTTGTAGGCCGATGAGACATGCTTCATATTCAGCGGCGTTGTTGGTGACGGCGAAGTCTAGCTTGACCGAGATCGGAACGTGTTCTCCCTCTGGTGAAATTAGAAGGATTCCTACCCCGAAGCCTCTCAGATTAGATGCACCATCAAAGTATAGGTCCCATGCATCGGAGTCGGCACAAAGGATGTCTTTGTCAGGAAGTGACCATGTGTCGGTCGTTGGATCCTCGTTGACGGGATTTTCTGCTAGGAAATCGGCAACTGCTCTTCCCTTGATAACCTTGAGGGGTACAAACTTGAGATCAAATTCAGACAGCATGAGTGTCCATCTGGACAGCCTTCCATTTAGTACGGGTTTTTCGAAGATAAATTTAACCGGGTCCATCTTGGAGTAGATGTGGACCGAGTAGCTGAGCATGTAATGCCGCAGCTTCTTTGTTGACCATACTAGGGCAAGGCATGTCTTTTCCAGTTGGGTATACCTCGTCTCGTACTCAATGAACTTTTTGCTGATGTAGTAGATGGCTCGCTCCTCGTTGCCAACTGTTTGCGCTAACATTGCTCCCATGGCTGTGTCGGTAACAGCTAGGTATATGGATAGAGGAATCCCTGGTTGAGGTGGCATGAGGACAGGAGGTTTGGATAGGATTTCCTTTATCCTGTAGAAGACTTTCTGACAGTCGTCGTCCCAATCGGTGTGATTGGAGGCGTGAAGCTTCTTGAATATCGATTCACAGATCATAGTGAGCTTGGCAATGAACCGGCTGATGTATTGGACCTGACCGAGAAATCCTCGAATCTCCTTCTCGTTCTTAGGCCGAGGCATTTGTTGAAGGGCTTTGATTTTGGTTGGATCAATCTCAATGCCTCTTTTGCTAACGACATGTCCCAAGAGTTTTCCGGAGGTGACCCCGAATGCACACTTCTGAGGATTTAGTCTCATGTTATATTTCCGCAGACGAGCGAAGAATTTCCGGAGGGCACTGATGTGGCGGTCCCGTTCTTTTGATTTGACGATCATGTCATCGACATATACCTCTACCTCCTTGTGCATCATATCATGTAGGAGAGTGGTAGCGATTCTTTGATAGGTCGCTCCGGCGTTGATGAGGCCGAAAGGCATGACCGTGTAGCAATATGTACCCCACTGTGTGGTGAACGCAGTTTTGTGCATGTCTTCCTCAGCCATTTTAATCTGGTTGTACCCGGCATACCCATCCATGAATGATAGGAGAGCATGTTCGGCGGTGTTGTCCACCAGAATGTCAACATGTGGCAAAGGGAAGTCGTCCTTTGGACTCGCCTTGTTCAGATCCCTGAAGTCGACGCAAACTCGAATTCTTCCATCTTTCTTTGGTATCGGCACAATGTTGGCCACCCAATCCGAGTATTCAGACACTTTGTTGAACCCAGCCTTGAACTGTTTGTCCACCTCTTCTTTGATTTTTAGGGCCCATTCAGGACGCATCCGGCGTAGCTTCTGTTTCACAGGTTTAGCTCCGGGTTTAATGGGTATCTGGTGCTCTGCAATTTCTCTGTCAATCCCATGCATATCTTTGTAAGACCAGGCGAATACGTCCTTGTATTCGTGGAGGAGGTCAATGAACTGTTGTCTTTCCGAGGGGCCAGGGTTGTCCCTATCTTAAGTTCTTGAGGTGTATTGTCGGTTCCTACGTTAATAGGCTCGGTTTCCTCAATGATGGGGGTTCTGGTTTCCCGCTTGTCAAGTTCTTTGGCTAAGTGAGCTGGGTAGTCACTCAAGTCAAATTCCTCACAATCATTCAGAATCGCATTGCAGTTAAATTGAGACGAGTCATAAGCAAACTTAGCGTTCATTAAGTTGACACGAGCGAATAGCTCGGAAAGGACAAATATCTCGTGGTCAGTCAGAGGCGACACTGTTAGAAATCTATATCTCATTACTCAACATATTCTTATATGTTACAAATTAATTTAGTCATAAAATTAATTACAAATCTTATGCATGCAAACTAAATAAGAAGAGATAAGAAAATCAATTTCTCACCATCTAATTTTCGGTCAAATGGGCACCAACAAGATCTCCTTCTTGTTAGTTCTTGAGCTTTCCAATAAAGGATGAACATTCATGACTTCAAAATAGAAGCCCTCCAATTAGTAGCACCCAAGACTATCCCTTAATCCCACAAACTAACATGTACTAGATATTTGTAATGTGGTTTACCTTAAAATTGATTACTAATACTCATATACTACTACTAGTACTATTAGTTATTGATTCATACAAATTAAATTCATCAAACTTGATTTTATGATGAACAAGAGAGATAAGTTTTATGTTTTTCTTAAACATGAGAGAATGGAAAACTTAAGAGAAAACTCTTTAATCTTATTTCCAAAAACCGGTGGGGAGGAGTTTTAGGCCCTTTTCATTTTGCTTTTTGTCTTCAGAAGACAAACTAGTGTAAGGCTTTGTCCATAGTCATGTCACTATCAAGTGTCATGGACAAATGAATAAGACAAATGGAAAAAGACAAAACTTCTAAGCATGCCCACCTAATTTCGGTTTATATGTAGTAATATGGAGTCCATTTTATTTTTCTCAATTGTACAATTGTATGTCATGTGACATGTGACATGTCTTATGTCATGTTTTAATTTAAAATTCATATTTAACAAATTAAATATCATTTACAAATTAAATAAATCATATTTAACAAATTGACTAGTAATTTAAAATTACTTTCTCATAAAATGGTCATTTAATTACTAGTTAGTATAATTCACAACATCTTGTAATTATAACTGACTTATCATTCTCATCTCGCGTGTTTCGCAAACACCGATTAATTTTAGTAATATAACTTCTTAAATTACTAAATAGAATCTCATTTAATCACATTATAATAAGATGTCATTTTCTCTCTTATGATAATAATTTGTTCAATTTTAAGGAATTAATTAATCTGTATCGGCATACAACTAATTCACCTTTTCAATTAAGGGAATCGTACTTTAGGTGTGACCTCAAGGGATCAACTGATCACCACAGTCGCACGACAGTAATGTCAAACTCTAGCCAGCCAATCATTTCCGATATGTATGGACCACTTGACTATATATATTATGTATCATCCCTTTCGTATTCTTGGTATGAGATTTAACTATGTGATCAATATGATCGACAATTGTGATCGCATTATTGTCGGGGACACTTACTCCAACAATCTCCCACTTGTCCTCGACAAGTGTGCGTCACCAATTCTCTTATCTTATTACTATCTCCCACTCAATGCAAGGTGTCTTTCGGTCGTACTTGCAAGTGATCATATCGAGAGTGGTTTCCTCGATCCGGAGAATAATCGATTGACCGGAATTTATCTACCATAGATACCTTCCGAGCGTGGCCACGCATTTCCAATTCATTACTCCTCGAGTGGCCCTGAGATATTGTTATAACCCCGACTAGGGGTGGACAATTCCTATCGCACTTATTCCCTTCGACTAGCCACAACCATCATAACCCAAAATATGCCCATTTGACCCTATTTACGAAGATCGTAGTAACATAAATCAAAGCTAATCTGAAATCGTGCCATCTTAGGCGAATAGTCTTTAGTCAAAAGAATCGACTCATTAGAATACTATAGTAGCTCTCGCCACGACCAGGCTATATAAATTTGCCAGAACTCTATAAGCGGTCACTGCCCGACAAAGTGTTCCTAACAGTCTGCCTATGTGATCGACTAGTCATCTCACATGACTCTATGGCACTTGAACTTGCCATCAATCGCATCACACTCTAGTCACTTCGAGACGTCACCTCATACAAGTGACTATGGGCGAATACCATGTTAATCCGGGTTCACTTTAACGGGGTTCAATATTGTCTCTACAACCCGTTTGGATGTAACAAAGTATAAGAAAATATTTTTTAAAGCAAAAACTCGAACGACAAATGCGATTATCACATATGAATAGTCAATGCGTGATTACTATTTCATATTCTATAATCTAATTTGATCTTGAATGTAGTTGTTCATCTCAATTTAATTGAAATGACATGACTCATCATGTTAAGCCTATGAGAAGGCTTTGGTTAGTAGGTTTTATCAACTTCTTGTACCTTACTCAACCTTACTACATACTCGTTTTCCTTTGTAATGTATACATTTGCATTACAAAACTTTCTGAGTACGTGTCGAGATCCAATCAAGACATAGGCCCTCTAGCCTTAGAATAGCTCCCACTGTTTTCATAGTGTGCGGGACTCATCCTTCTTGCACATCTCATGACTGCAAGTGTACTCAATTTCCGTTGTAATATTTCTCATTGTTCTTTATTGTCTAGAACGATTCTAAAAAATCTATTTCTTAAATAACATAGCCACAATGGTATCTTAACCATCCTTATGTGTTTTGATTATGGTTTTGTCGGAAACCATGCGCAATCTCAATTGTCAATTGTCACTTGTGTAACACCCTTACACAAAATTGCATCAAAAACACTTTGCATTATATCCTTAATGCTTTTGCAAACACTTAAGGGTAATCTTTATGGCTTACTTGGTAACTTATTACTTAAATTCGATTTTAAAACAATTCATCATACTCAAAGTATATGAAGTGTTATACATCATTTCCTATTTAATTGATTCGGCAGCGGAAGCAAATGGAATCAATCAAATATGTTCAACTCGATTGAACTAATCATGAATCTTATCAGCATAAGACTTCTTATTTGATGCTAATATCATGTGGATTTATCTCCATGAAACCGGATATTCAAGATGTATTATATTACTCCAAAAGTCTTAAATCATTCCCAATAATCAATATGTCATCCACATATAAGACTAATTAAAATTTCTGTAACTCCCACTAAACTGCATGTATAAACACAACTTCTCGACTTATCGAGAAAAGTTTTATAACATGATCAAAACATTGATTCCAACTCACTGATGTCCTACTTAAGACCCTCTCTTAAGTTTCACATTATCTTAGGATTGCAAGAATCTACAAAACTCAAGACATGTATTGAATACATTCCTTCTAATTGAAGAAGTGGGTTTTAGATTCACTCGCTATGTATTTCATAATAATGAAACACAATCCCTAAGAATATCCCAATAGATTAAGCATTTCAACTAGTGCAAAACCCTTTGCCACCAATCAAGCTTTGAAATCTCTCTTTATTAGTGCAATAACCCTTTGTCACTAATAAAGCCTTTTTATTTCGGATTTTCATGGTTCCAAGCCTTATATTGAGTTGTGACTTATATACTCTCATGTAAGTCATATATTCATTACTTTCCAGAAGTAATCAACTTGAATCAAACAATTTCTTTGTAAGTTGTAAGCTCTTTACTTTCTTAAAAGTAACACTAACTCATCATCTTCAACAAGTGATGACTTTAACCTTGTGCTCATGATACCGCTTGTTAGAAATCTATATCTCATTACTCAACATATTCTTATATGTTACAAATTAATTTAGTCATAAAATTAATTACAAATCTTATGCATGCAAACTAAATAAGAAGAGATAAGAAAATCAATTTCTCACCATCTAATTTTCGGTCAAATGGGCACCAACAAGATCTCCTTCTTGTTAGTTCTTGAGCTTTCCAATAAAGGATGAACATTCATGACTTCAAAATAGAAGCCCTCCAATTAGTAGCACCCAAGACTATCCCTTAATCCCACAAACTAACATGTACTAGATATTTGTAATGTGGTTTACCTTAAAATTGATTACTAATACTCATATACTACTACTAGTACTATTAGTTATTGATTCATACAAATTAAATTCATCAAACTTGATTTTATGATGAACAAGAGAGATAAGTTTTATGTTTTTCTTAAACATGAGAGAATGGAAAACTTAAGAGAAAACTCTTTAATCTTATTTCCAAAAACCGGTGGGGAGGAGTTTTAGGCCCTTTTCATTTTGCTTTTTGTCTTCAGAAGACAAACTAGTGTAAGGCTTTGTCCATAGTCATGTCACTATCAAGTGTCATGGACAAATGAATAAGACAAATGGAAAAAGACAAAACTTCTAAGCATGCCCACCTAATTTCGGTTTATATGTAGTAATATGGAGTCCATTTTATTTTTCTCAATTGTACAATTGTATGTCATGTGACATGTGACATGTCTTATGTCATGTTTTAATTTAAAATTCATATTTAACAAATTAAATATCATTTACAAATTAAATAAATCATATTTAACAAATTGACTAGTAATTTAAAATTACTTTCTCATAAAATGGTCATTTAATTACTAGTTAGTATAATTCACAACATCTTGTAATTATAACTGACTTATCATTCTCATCTCGCGTGTTTCGCAAACACCGATTAATTTTAGTAATATAACTTCTTAAATTACTAAATAGAATCTCATTTAATCACATTATAATAAGATGTCATTTTCTCTCTTATGATAATAATTTGTTCAATTTTAAAGAATTAATTAATCAGATCGGCATACAACTAATTCACCTTTTCAATTAAGGGAATCGTACTTTAGGTGTGACCTCAAGGGATCAATCGATCACCACAACGCACGACAAGTAATGTCAAACTCTAGCCAGCCAATCATTTCCGATATGTATGGACCACTTGACTATATATATTATGTATCATCCCTTTCGTATTCTTGGTATGAGATTTAACTATGTGATCAATATGATCGACAATTGTGATCGCATTATTGTCGGGGACACTTACTCCAACAATCTCCCACTTGTCCTCGACAAGTGTGCGTCACCAATTCTCTTATCTTATTACTATCTCCCACTCAATGCAAGGTGTCTTTCGGGTCGTACTTGCAAGTGATCATATCGAGAGTGGTTTCCTCGATCTGGAGAATAACTGATTGACCGGAATTTATCTACCATAGATACCTTCCGAGCGTGGCCACGCATTTCCAGTTCATTACTCCTCGAGTGGGCCTGAGATATTGTTTTAACCCTGACTAGGGGGTGGACAATTCCTATCGCACTTATTCCCTTCGACTAGCCACAACCATCATAACCCAAAATATGCCCATTTGACCCTATTTACGAAGATCGTAGTAACATAAATCAAAGCTAATTTGAAACTGTGCCATCTTAGGCGAATAGTCTTTAGTCAAAAGAATCGACTCATTAGAATACTATAGTAGCTCTCGCCACGACCAGGCTATATAAATTTGCCAGAACTCTATAAGCGGTCACTGCCCGACAAAGTGTTCCTAACAGTCTGCCTATGTGATCGACTAGTCATCTCACATGACTCTATGGCACTTGAACTTGCCATCAATCGCATCACACTCTAGTCACTTCGAGACGTCACCTCATACAAGTGACTATGGGCGAATACCATGTTAATCCGGTTCACTTTAACGGGGTTCAATATTGTCTCTACAACCCGTTTGGATGTAACAAAGTATAAGAAAATATTTTTTAAAGCAAAAACTCGAACGACAAATGCGATTATCACATATGAATAGTCAATGCGTGATTACTATTTCATATTCTATAATCTAATTTGATCTTGAATGTAGTTGTTCATCTCAATTTAATTGAAATGACATGACTCATCATGTTAAGCCTATGAGAAGGCTTTGGTTAGTAGGTTTTATCAACTTCTTGTACCTTACTCAACCTTACTACATACTCGTTTTCCTTTGTAATGTATACATTTGCATTACAAAACTTTCTGAGTACGTGTCGAGATCCAATCAAGACATAGGCCCTCTAGCCTTAGAATAGCTCCCACTGTTTTCATAGTGTGCGGGACTCATCCTTCTTGCACATCTCATGACTGCAAGTGTACTCAATTTCCGTTGTAATATTTCTCATTGTTCTTTATTGTCTAGAACGATTCTAAAAAATCTATTTCTTAAATAACATAGCCACAATGGTATCTTAACCATCCTTATGTGTTTTGATTATGGTTTTGTCGGAAACCATGCGCAATCTCAATTGTCAATTGTCACTTGTGTAACACCCTTACACAAAATTGCATCAAAAACACTTTGCATTATATCCTTAATGCTTTTGCAAACACTTAAGGGTAATCTTTATGGCTTACTTGGTAACTTATTACTTAAATTCGATTTTAAAACAATTCATCATACTCAAAGTATATGAAGTGTTATACATCATTTCCTATTTAATTGATTCGGCAGCGGAAGCAAATGGAATCAATCAAATATGTTCAACTCGATTGAACTAATCATGAATCTTATCAGCATAAGACTTCTTATTTGATGCTAATATCATGTGGATTTATCTCCATGAAACCGGATATTCAAGATGTATTATATTACTCCAAAAGTCTTAAATCATTCCCAATAATCAATATGTCATCCACATATAAGACTAATTAAAATTTCTGTAACTCCCACTAAACTGCATGTATAAACACAACTTCTCGACTTATCGAGAAAAGTTTTATAACATGATCAAAACATTGATTCCAACTCACTGATGTCCTACTTAAGACCCTCTCTTAAGTTTCACATTATCTTAGGATTGCAAGAATCTACAAAACTCAAGACATGTATTGAATACATTCCTTCTAATTGAAGAAGTGGGTTTTAGATTCACTCGCTATGTATTTCATAATAATGAAACACAATCCCTAAGAATATCCCAATAGATTAAGCATTTCAACTAGTGCAAAACCCTTTGCCACCAATCAAGCTTTGAAATCTCTCTCTATTAGTACAATAACCCTTTGTCACTAATAAAGCCTTTTTATTTCGGATTTTCATGGTTCCAAGCCTTATATTGAGTTGTGACTTATATACTCTCATGTAAGTCATATGTTCATTACTTTCCATAAGTAATCAACTTGAATCAAACAATTTCTTTGTAAGTTGTAAGCTCTTTACTTTCTTAAAAGTAACACTAACTCATCATCTTCAACAAGTGATGACTTTAACCTTGTGCTCATGATACCGCTTGTTAGAAATCTATATCTCATTACTCAACATATTCTTATATGTTACAAATTAATTTAGTCATAAAATTAATTACAAATCTTATGCATGCAAACTAAATAAGAAGAGATAAGAAAATCAATTTCTCACCATCTAATTTTCGGTCAAATGGGCACCAACAAGATCTCCTTCTTGTTCGTTCTTGAGCTTTCCAATAATGGATGAACATTCATGACTTCAAAATAGAAGCCCTCCAATTAGTAGCACCCAAGACTATCCCTTAATCCCACAAACTAACATGTACTAGATATTTGTAATGTGGTTTACCTTAAAATTGATTACTAATACTCATATACTACTACTATTATTATTAGTTATTGATTCATACAAATTAGATTCATCAAACTTGATTCTATGATGAACAAGAGAGAGAAGTTTTATGTTTTTCTTAAACATGAGAGAATGGAAAAATTAAGAGAAAAACTCTCTAATCTTATTTCCAAAAACCGGTGGGGAGGAGTTTTAGGCCCTTTTCATTTTGCTTTTTGTCTTCACAAGACAAACTAGTGTAAGGCTTTGTCCATAGTCATGTCACTATCAAGTGTCATGGACAAATGAATAAGACAAATGGAAAAAGACAAAACTTCTAAGCATGCCCACCTAATTTCGGTTTATATGTAGTAATATGGAGTCCATTTTATTTTTGTCAATTGCACAATTGTATGTCATGTGACATGTGACATGTCTTATGTCATGTTTTAATTTAAAATGCATATTAACAAATTAAATATCATTTACAAATTAAATAAATCATATTTAACAAATTGACTAGTAATTTAAAATTACTTTCTCATAAAATGGTCATTTAATTACTAGTTAGTGTAATTCACAACATCTTATAATTATAAATGACTTATCATTCTCATCTCGCGTGTTTCGCAAACACCGATTAATTTTAGTAATATAACTTCTTAAATTACTAAATAGAATCTCATTTAATCACATTATAATAAGATGTCATTTTCTCTCTTATGATAATAATTTGTTCAATTTTAAGGAATTAATTAATCTGTATCGGCATACAACTAATTCACCTTTTCAATTAAGGGAATCGTACTTTAGGTGTGACCTCAAGGGATCAACTGATCACCACAGTCGCACGACAGTAATGTCAAACTCTAGCCAGCCAATCATTTCCGATATGTATGGACCACTTGACTATATATATTATGTATCATCCCTTTCGTATTCTTGGTATGAGATTTAACTATGTGATCAATATGATCGACAATTGTGATCGCATTATTGTCGGGGACACTTACTCCAACAATCTCCCACTTGTCCTCGACAAGTGTGCGTCACCAATTCTCTTATCTTATTACTATCTCCCACTCAATGCAAGGTGTCTTTCGGGTCGTACTTGCAAGTGATCATATCGAGAGTGGTTTCCTCGATCTGGAGAATAACTGATTGACCGGAATTTATCTACCATAGATACCTTCCGAGCGTGGCCACGCATTTCCAGTTCATTACTCCTCGAGTGGGCCTGAGATATTGTTTTAACCCTGACTAGGGGGTGGACAATTCCTATCGCACTTATTCCCTTCGACTAGCCACAACCATCATAACCCAAAATATGCCCATTTGACCCTATTTACGAAGATCGTAGTAACATAAATCAAAGCTAATTTGAAACTGTGCCATCTTAGGCGAATAGTCTTTAGTCAAAAGAATCGACTCATTAGAATACTATAGTAGCTCTCGCCACGACCAGGCTATATAAATTTGCCAGAACTCTATAAGCGGTCACTGCCCGACAAAGTGTTCCTAACGATCCGCCTATGTGATCGTCTAGTCATCTCACATGACTCTATGGCACTTGAACTTGCCATCAATCGCATCACACTCTAGTCACTTCGAGACGTCACCTCATACAAGTGACTATGGGCGAATACCATGTTAATCCGGGTTCACTTTAACGGGGTTCAATATTGTCTCTACAACCCGTTTGGATGTAACAAAGTATAAGAAAATATTTTTTAAAGCAAAAACTCGAACGACAAATGCGATTATCACATATGAATAGTCAATGCGTGATTACTATTTCATATTCTATAATCTAATTTGATCTTGAATGTAGTTGTTCATCTCAATTTAATTGAAATGACATGACTCATCATGTTAAGCCTATGAGAAGGCTTTGGTTAGTAGGTTTTATCAACTTCTTGTACCTTACTCAACCTTACTACATACTCGTTTTCCTTTGTAATGTATACATTTGCATTACAAAACTTTCTGAGTACGTGTCGAGATCCAATCAAGACATAGGCCCTCTAGCCTTAGAATAGCTCCCACTGTTTTCATAGTGTGCGGGACTCATCCTTCTTGCACATCTCATGACTGCAAGTGTACTCAATTTCCGTTGTAATATTTCTCATTGTTCTTTATTGTCTAGAACGATTCTAAAAAATCTATTTCTTAAATAACATAGCCACAATGGTATCTTAACCATCCTTATGTGTTTTGATTATGGTTTTGTCGGAAACCATGCGCAATCTCAATTGTCAATTGTCACTTGTGTAACACCCTTACACAAAATTGCATCAAAAACACTTTGCATTATATCCTTAATGCTTTTGCAAACACTTAAGGGTAATCTTTATGGCTTACTTGGTAACTTATTACTTAAATTCGATTTTAAAACAATTCATCATACTCAAAGTATATGAAGTGTTATACATCATTTCCTATTTAATTGATTCGGCAGCGAAGCAAATGGAATCAATCAAATATGTTCAACTCGATTGAACTAATCATGAATCTTATCAGCATAAGACTTCTTATTTGATGCTAATATCATGTGGATTTATCTCCATGAAACCGGATATTCAAGATGTATTATATTACTCCAAAAGTCTTAAATCATTCCCAATAATCAATATGTCATCCACATATAAGACTAATTAAAATTTCTCAGAACTCCCACTAAACTGCATGTATAAACACAACTTCTCGACTTATCGAGAAAAGTTTTATAACATGATCAAAACATTGATTCCAACTCACTGATGTCCTACTTAAGACCCTCTCTTAAGTTTCACATTATCTTAGGATTGCAAGAATCTACAAAACTCAAGACATGTATTGAATACATTCCTTCTAATTGAAGAAGTGGGTTTTAGATTCACTCGCTATGTATTTCATAATAATGAAACACAATCCCTAAGAATATCCCAATAGATTAAGCATTTCAACTAGTGCAAAACCCTTTGCCACCAATCAAGCTTTGAAATCTCTCTCTATTAGTACAATAACCCTTTGTCACTAATAAAGCCTTTTTATTTCGGATTTTCATGGTTCCAAGCCTTATATTGAGTTGTGACTTATATACTCTCATGTAAGTCATATATTCATTACTTTCCAGAAGTAATCAACTTGAATCAAACAATTTCTTTGTAAGTTGTAAGCTCTTTACTTTCTTAAAAGTAACACTAACTCATCATCTTCAACAAGTGATGACTTTAACCTTGTGCTCATGATACCGCTTGTTAGAAATCTATATCTCATTACTCAACATATTCTTATATGTTACAAATTAATTTAGTCATAAAATTAATTACAAATCTTATGCATGCAAACTAAATAAGAAGAGATAAGAAAATCAATTTCTCACCATCTAATTTTCGGTCAAATGGGCACCAACAAGATCTCCTTCTTGTTCGTTCTTGAGCTTTCCAATAATGGATGAACATTCATGACTTCAAAATAGAAGCCCTCCAATTAGTAGCACCCAAGACTATCCCTTAATCCCACAAACTAACATGTACTAGATATTTGTAATGTGGTTTACCTTAAAATTGATTACTAATACTCATATACTACTACTATTATTATTAGTTATTGATTCATACAAATTAGATTCATCAAACTTGATTCTATGATGAACAAGAGAGAGAAGTTTTATGTTTTTCTTAAACATGAGAGAATGGAAAAATTAAGAGAAAAACTCTCTAATCTTATTTCCAAAAACCGGTGGGGAGGAGTTTTAGGCCCTTTTCATTTTGCTTTTTGTCTTCACAAGACAAACTAGTGTAAGGCTTTGTCCATAGTCATGTCACTATCAAGTGTCATGGACAAATGAATAAGACAAATGGAAAAAGACAAAACTTCTAAGCATGCCCACCTAATTTCGGTTTATATGTAGTAATATGGAGTCCATTTTATTTTTGTCAATTGCACAATTGTATGTCATGTGACATGTGACATGTCTTATGTCATGTTTTAATTTAAAATGCATATTAACAAATTAAATATCATTTACAAATTAAATAAATCATATTTAACAAATTGACTAGTAATTTAAAATTACTTTCTCATAAAATGGTCATTTAATTACTAGTTAGTGTAATTCACAACATCTTATAATTATAAATGACTTATCATTCTCATCTCGCGTGTTTCGCAAACACCGATTAATTTTAGTAATATAACTTCTTAAATTACTAAATAGAATCTCATTTAATCACATTATAATAAGATGTCATTTTCTCTCTTATGATAATAATTTGTTCAATTTTAAGGAATTAATTAATCTGTATCGGCATACAACTAATTAACCTTTTCAATTAAGGGAATCGTCCTTTAGGTGTGACCTCAGGGGATCAACTGATCACCACCGTCGCATGACAGTAATGTCAAACTCTAGCCAGCCATTCATTACCGATATGTGTGGACCAGTTGACTATATATATTATGTATCATCCCTTTCGTATTCTTGGTATGAGATTTAACTATGTGATCAATATGATCGACAATTGTGATCGCATTATTGTCGGGGACACTTACTCCAACAGACACAACAGAGGAAGTGGCCCCTGGAACAGGCTCCAGGTTGTCATCTTTCATTGGAGTGGGGGTGACCTTAGTAGACTCAGCCTCTGAATCAGCCACGACTTTGTGATAAAACAGTGGGAAGAGGACGTTGGCTGGGACATCAGGAGTGTTAGGAGCTATGACAGACTCTGACTCCGACTCAGACTCAGACTCAGATCCTTCTTCACCTCCCTTCTTGAACATTGGGCCTTCTCCAGTTGTTATCTTGAGAATGCGGCCTTGACGATCGGTCCGTTTGATGGTTTTCCTCCAGCCCTAGGTAGCTTTCTCCGGGTCATTATCGGAGATCAAGGCGGTTGGATCAAACTGGTTGTCTTTCAGGGCGATGTTGATAATGTCCTCATAGTTGAGGTTCTTGACGTTATCTTCCCCAAATAGGAGTGTGACAGCTTGTCCGTCAAGGCATGGTGACGGCTTGGACTCAGTTGATGCAGCTTCGATGTCGTCAGGGATAAAGTAGCGATCGAAGACTTCCACTCCCGGGTATCTAGCCCTGGCCACAGAGTCATAGATCGGCTCTGGAAAGCCGTGGTAGAGTTCAGACTCCCCCTCGGGGACAAAGTATCCATTGAGAGTCAGGTGATAGGGACGGAGGATGACTCCGTGCTTCTTGCGTTTTCGGATTAGGAGGTTCATCTCCCGGATATCCTCGTCAGTAGGTTCGTATCCCAGCCCAAAGGGAATGTTGGGGACCTTAGCCTGTTTCAATGGAGGCAATGGGTCCTTTAGTAGATTGAGCGGCAAACCCGGGAAATAACCCTGACGCATCATGATACGGTTGATCGTGAGGTGGGTGAACGGGCCACACTCAGAGGTTGCCAATTCATCAGTTATGGCGTTCACGGCTTGGAAACCCCACATTTCATTGTCGTCCTCCTCAATGGCTTGGGAGGCTACCCCTCTTCTCATGACTGCTTTGATTGGGGAAGCGGGAATCGTGATCGTTTTTGTAATACTCCGTATTTTATATTACTATTTAAGTCGGGTTATTTGTTTAGTCGATAATTACGTTATGTTATTTTACTTGACTCGTGTTGTATCGTAAGATCGAGTTGTTTCGTAAGTTATTTGAGACGGGTTTACATGGAATTCGAGATGTGAGCTAACCCATTTACCCTCGGCCCATTGGAGTTTACCCAATAACATGTTTAACCCAACACCCAACATCATGTTTTAACCTAATTCTTAACCTAATGTTACCCTAACACTACACAACCCTCATCTCACCCTCCTCCCTCCTTTTGACGCACACCAACACACACACACACGATCCTTTCATTTGATTGAAGATTGCTCATCGATTCCAACCTAATTCGATTCCCTGTTTGTAAGTCGATTTAATTCCATTGTTTATACTGTTTTAATGTCGTTTTTTTCGAAAAGTTTGAAAAGAGAGTCCTGTTTATTTGATGTCTAGTTTATGCATATAAAATCTCATAGTCAAATTCTTTGTGGTTTGTCCTAGGTGATTTATTTATGAACATGTCGCTGAAAAGTCCGCGAATCTGATTTGGTTGTGGAAAATGATTTGAAACCTTAATTTTTATGTCGATTCAGTTATGAGGCTTCTTCATACATAATCTTTGTATAGTCTAGATGATAATAGGATTTGGAATTTCTGAAAAATAACGTTTTAAACTCGTTTTATGAATCAATACTTTTTATGCGACGGTTTCTGTCAGTTTTTGGAAATCAGTCTGAAAACCCTTGATAAGTATGGAATTTGGGAAAAATACGTTAGATATAATTTGTAGCTAAGACTCATGGGGTTCCAATTCAATTGGCTTTGTATCAATTTGATTTTTCTGGAATTAGTTATGTATTTTATTCCGAGTCTGTCATGTGCTGGAAAATCAGGAAAAATCGTGTTTGTTCTTTAAGTTGATATTCCTATTAAGTTATGATGAGCCTAGGTTATGTGCATGATTATTTGATTGAGTAGGTGGTAATTATATATAATTATGTTATGTAGGTGATGGATATGTGAAGGTTCATAATTGATTGCTTGTGTGAGCTTGGATTGCGAAAAGGTAGGGAAATACACTTGACTTCTTATCGTGTTGTTGAATTGTGTTGACTTGTTTGTGTTTCATATGACCAAATTGTGAGCCTGACTTGATTCGTGGTTGTTGATTACGCTATGATATGGTTGACTGAATTGTTCGTGTTGAGTGTGTTATCACAACATTTGTTAGCTGGCATGATTTCATTCATTGATATACATATTGTATTGCATTGTTCACTGTTGAGCATTCATATGCATTGGAGATGGAGGATGTTGTGGTGATGTGGTGTGGTGATGATGATGTTGTGATAAGGCCCGGGCGGTTCTGCAGACTTGCCCTGGTGTCCTCAACAAGGAGTGGCAGATCGACTACGGTCGATATATATAGTCTACCGGGATCGGTATGGTCAAGGGTTGTCCGGGTTATGAGTTATGAGATATGAGTTATGAGATATGAGTTATGAGATATGAGTTATGAGATATGAGTTGAGATGGAGATGGAGGTGACGGAGGAGCATGCATATCATATTTTGTTGTTTCATTGTTTTCCCTACTCAACCTCGTGGTTGACCACGTGTATTCGTGAACACCGTGATGACCCAAATATTGGCGAGCGGACTTGACAGGTTTAAGAGATAGAACAGGAGCTTGGTGGGCGTGAGACACTGGATCAGAAGACTTAGTAGCTAGATCATCATCTAGAAGACTTTCACTTTTATTTATGTTAGTTCTTTGTAATTTGACGTAAAAGAGGTTTTGTAATAATTAAGTTAAAGACATTATATAATTTTTGCCTTGGAGTTTAATTTGTTATTCACTACCTCGGGAAACCGAGATGGTAACAGTTCGGTTTATTAGGGAATGTCTTGCTAAAGGCTCCCTCATAAACTGGGGTGTTACAGTTTTCCCGTTGAAGGGGACCCTGATCTTTTGGTGGAGCGTTGATGTGACCGCCTTGACGGTGTGAATCCAGAGGCGTCCCAGGAGCATGTTGAAGGACGCGTCGATGTCAACCACTTGAAAACTGGTTTGTCTTTCTAATGTCCCGGTTGAAACGGTCAAAGTGACTAGCCCAGCGACCTTGCGACGAGTGCCGTCGTAGGCGCGTACTCCTTGATTCGTTGGGATTAAATCAGATTCCTTGATGCTAGCCTGTAGGCAGTTTTGAGAGGAATGACATTCACGGCGGAACCGTCATCCACGAGGACCATTGGTATATTCTTTTGGAGGCATTGCACGGTGATATACAGGGCCAGGTTATGATTAGCTCCGAACAAGGGAATATCCTCGTCGGAGAAGACGACCAGGTTGTTCAGATCAGGGGCGTCTCTCGTCATGTGTGCCACTATTTCTTCTGGAGAAGAGGTGGAGGGCACGGTTAATTTTCCCAAGGCCTGCAGCAAAGCCTGTCGATGCTCAAAAGACGTTGCGATCAGCTGCCAAATTGAGATTTCGGCTTTTGCTTTCGGAGTCAAGTTTCGATTGAGTTCTCGGGGGCCTTTGGTTGAGTGTCCACCTCTGGGAGGATTTGGTCATTCGTTGTTGGAACGGTCGTTGAGTTGCTCGGATTCTGATAGGGACGTCCAGACCGGGTGAGATGTCCGATTTCCTTCGTCCGCTTTTCCTTCCCCGGGAGGATATAGACATCCTCAACATCATCCCGCCATATGCCGTTAATTTTAGGGTATCGGAGATACCTTGGAGGGGTATTCCTCGGTGGGTAATTCTTGTGGGGAATATTTTTGTGAGGGCGATTTTTGTGGGGGCAGTTATTTTGAGGGTAGTTATTTTGAAGGTAGTTTTCGTGAGGCCTATGCCAGAATGGTCGCGGGAGCAATCCATCCTGGGGTGGGTAGTTTTGAATGTTTAGGGAAATCTCCTCGGACGCGGTGTTGGGGGATTGAATATGAGTCGATGGTAGGCGTCGTCAAGTCGGGTGATTCTCTTAGAGAGGCTGGTTATGACCTCCTCAACCTGCTGAAACATAGTGAGCATGGTGGCAGCACTGAATACGAACACTCCGTCTGAAGGATCCTTTTCCAGAATATTCACCTCGTCGTCAATTGGCAAGATGAGATGAGAGAAGTCTAGGGTCAGCTCATCGTCAGAGATGGCGTGAATTCCCAGAGTATTCGTTTTGTTGTTCGGCTTAGTTGGTGGGGGTATAGGCAAATCTCCCTTCTCAATCATGTCCTGAATGAGGTGCTTGAGTTTGAAGCAATTTTCGGTATCATGCCCCTTCCCTCGATGAAACTGGCAGTAGGCTTTGGGGTTCCAAAATCGGGATTTCATGGCGTCGGCCGGGTCCGGGGTGGGCCCGATCGGTTGTAACTTCCCTTGGTTCATGAGCCTTTTCAAGGCACTTGCATAAGTCGACCCTATGTTGGTGAACACTCTCTGGGGGCGTTCAGCTTTCTTGGCAGATGGTTCGACGAGGTTAACCTCATCAATCTTGTTTGTTTGACCGTAAGGGCGAGATCCGGTTGAGGTGGATCCTTGATAACCCCTGCCAGTGGTCTTTGCTAAGACACCCTTTCGGAGGTCGTCCTCTATACGCGTCCCCAGAATCTGCAGATCCTGAAAAGTCTTGATATTCTGATACCTCAGTAGGTTGGCATAAACCGGGCGGAGGTTGTTGACAAATTTCTGTACCAGAGTTGATTCACTCGGCTGTCTGACCAATTGAGTACTCACCCTCCTCCAGCGGGTTAGGAACTCAGTGAACCCTTCCTTGTCGTTTTGGGTTAACACCTCGAGAGTACAGGTGTTGGCCTGGATCTCGACGTTGTCGGCATACTGTTTGGCAAACTCAACTGCGATCTCATCCCAAGTGGTAAGGTTTTTCGGATCCAAGGAGTAGTACCATTGGCAAGGAATCAGTTCCAGAGAGGATGGGAAGATCCGGGTAAAGAGCTCCTGTTTGACCCCTTTAATGGCCATGTAGTCTTTGAAAGCACGGATGTGGTTGAGTGGGTCCTCCACTCCTTTGAACTTGGGCACATCAGTTAGGGTGAAGTTGTCAGGTAACTGGTCCCCAACAGGTTCGAACCTTCGGTTGTTCTCAAGGTGGATATTGTTGTCCCGGGCTAGGAGCTATTCTTCCAAGAGTTTCAGCCTCTTCTCGGTTTCAGTCAGAGGTGGGGTATTATGTTCCCCAATTTCCTTGTTCTCCAGGGCGTCGATACGGGTCTCGACGCGATCCAGAGTGACCTTAAGAGCGGTAAGCGGTCAAGCTAGCTGATCAGTTGTGACATCTCTGTTGTTATCATTGTTGTTGTGGTTGACAGACGAAGTTGAAGACGGGGCCATGGCTCTAAGGCAGAAAAACGGCTCACATTACAACTCAATCCGACACAGTTCCATGATTGAACGCAGACAACACAAAGGACGAGACAAAGATCGACTCAACAAGACGGGGTGACCGTGTGTGGTCCCTCGGTGCTGACTCGATTTATGACGTGACGGTGTTTGACCGAACCTTTGACATGAGTCCAACATGACAGCGTTGAAGGAAATGTAGATTCGTATACATACTTAACATACTCTTATATGTCTAATTAATTTGTCATAAAATTAAAACGGATCTTATGCATGCAAACAATAATATAAATAGAGGAGAAATCATGTCCTTACATTCAATATTTCTTTATTAGGCACAAGAGAGATCTCCTTTCTCTTCTTGTTCTTGAGCTTTTCAATGGAAGAACAAAGATCTAAGTGTAAGATCTCTCCCTATGTATTATACCCAAGGCTTCCTCTTAATTAAATTAATATTACAAATACTAGTGTGATATTAATTTTTAGAAAAATTGAACCAAAAATATTTGGTTTTGAGCTCTCAAAACCGGTTGAGAGAATAGGAGAGGAAGAGTGATTAATTTTTGTCATACTAAAAATAATTTATGATGAGAATGAATAATAATTTTTCCACACACTACTCCATATAGTGCATAATAGAAAAATAAGAAAAAGAACCCTTGTTCTTTCCAAGGGAGAACCGGGTAGGGTGAGGGAAAATGGCCTATGCATGGCCTTTGTGCACTTACACAAAGGCATTAGGTATGCAAGCCTATATATGAGTAATCATCATTATGTTTCCCATTAATTTAAACAAACACAATATTTGTTCAAATATCCTCCCAATTTCGGTACATATGTTAATATGGAATCCATATTATTTTTGTCAAATGTCAACATGTCACATGTCATGTGTGACATAAATTTGTTATGTAATTTTTAACATATTAAAAATCAACGTATTAATAAAAATACGTCACATAAAAAAAACGACTTAGTAATTTCATAATTACTTGTGCCAAAATATTTTACCGTTTATAAATCGCATTTATAATAATTCATTCAAATCCAATTGTTTCTTTAAACAATAATTTCATCCGAGTAATGATACAATTCGATTACTCAGACCGTATCTCATTTAATCACATTTCAATTTGATACGTAAATTTTACTTCCAAAATCGTCCGTTAATTTTTCAAGTAATTCAATTAACTCGTAACATTATACGATTAATTAAATAATCAATTAAGTGTATTGCCCTTTAGGTATGACCTAGGGGGTCAACTGATCACCACCGTCACACGACAGTAATGTCAAACTCTAGTCACCAATCATTACCGATATATGTTGACCATTGACAAGAAAAATACTTCCCAATTGTATTCTTTAAAATGAGATTTAATAATGATATTTAAATCATATGATCGCACTATTGTTGAGGACACATTTCCCAACAATCTCCCACTTGTCCTCGACAAGTGTGCGTCACCAATTCTCTTGTCCTATTACTATCTCCCACTCAATGCAAGGTGTCTTTCAGGTCGTACTTGCAAGTGATCATATCAAGAATGGTTTCCTCGATCCGGAGAATAACGATTGACCGGATTTATCCACTCGGATACCTTCCGAGCGTGGCCACGCATTTCCAGTTCATTACTCCTCGAGTGGCCCTGAGATATTGTTTTAACCCTGACAAGGGGATGGACAATTCCTATCGCACTCATTCCCTTCGACTAGCCACAGCCATCATAACCCAAAATATGCCCATTTGACCCCATTTACGAAGGTCGTAGTAACACAAATCAAAGTTAATCTGAAACTGTGCCATCTTAGGTGAATAGTCTTTAGTCAAAAGAATCGACTCATTAGAATACTATAGTAGCTCTCGCCACGACCAGGCTATATATAAATTGCCAGAACTCTATAAGCGGTCATAAGGCCCGACAAAATGTTCCTAACAGTCTGCCTATGTGATCGACTAGTCATCTCACATGACTCTATGGCACTTGAACTTGCCATCAATCGCCTCACACTCTAGTCACTTCGAGACGTCACCTCATACAAGTAACTATGGGCAAATACAATGTTAATCCGTGTTCACTTTAACGGGGTTCAATTGTCTCCACAACCCGTTTGGATGTAACAAAGTATAATAAAAGAGTTTTAAAATAAAACTCGAACGACAAATGCGATTATCACACATGAATAGTCAATGCCTGATTACCATTTCATGTTCTATAATCTAATTTGATCTTGTACGTAGTTGTTCATTTCAATTCAATTGAAATGACATGACTCATCATGTTTAGCTTTTGAGAAGGCTTTGGTTAGTAGGTTTTATCAACTTCTTGTACCTTACTCAACCTCACTACATACTCGTTTTCCTTTTGTAATGTATACATTTGCATTACAAAACTTTCTGAGTACGTGTCGAGATCCAATCAAGACATAGGCCCTCTAGCCTAAGAATAGCTCCCACTGTTTTTACAGTGTGCGGGACTCATCCTTCTTGCACATCTCATGATCACAAGTGTACTCAATTTCCGTTATAAATATCACTCATTGTTCTTTATTGCCTAGAACGATTCTAGAAAATCTACTTCTTAATTAACATTGTCACAATGGTATCTTAACCATCCTAACCACAATGGTATCTTAACCATCCTAATGTGTTTTGATTATGGTTTTGTCGGAAACCATGCGCAACCTCAATTGTCAATTGTCACTTGTGTAACACCCTTACACAAAATTGCATCATAAACACTTTGCATTATAGCCTTAATGCTTCTGCAAGCACTTAAGGCAATCTTTATGGCGTACTTGGCAAAGATTACTTAAATTCGATTTTGAAAACAATTCATCATACTCAAAGTATATGAAGTGTTATACATCATTATTCATTTAATTGATCCGGCAGCGGAAGCGAATGGAATCAATCAAATATGTTCAATTTAATTGAACTAGTCATGAATCTTATCAACATAAGACTTCTTACTGATGCTAATATCATGTGGATTTATCTTCATAAATCCGGATATTCAAGATGTATTATAATACTCCAAAAGTCTTAAATCATTCTCAATGATCAATATGTCATCCACATATCGGACTAATTAAAATTTCCGTAACTCCCACTAAACTTCATGTATAAACACAACTTCTCGACTTATCGAGAAATGTTTTATCACATGATCAAAATGTTGATTCTAACTCATTGATGTCCTACTTAAGACTCTCTCTTAAGTTTCACATTATCTTAGGATTGCAAGAATCTACTAAACTCATGATATGTATTGAATACATTCCTTCTATTGAAGAAGTGGGTTTTAGATTCACTTGCTATGTATTTCATAACCTCATAATGAAACACAATCCCTAAGAAGATCCAAATAGACTTAAGCATTTCAATTAGTGCAAAACCCTTTGCAACTAATCTTGCTATGAAATATGGTTTTGCACTAATCAAGCCTTTTATTTCGGATTTTCATGGCTCTAAGCCTTGTATTGAGTTGTGACTTAAACACTCTTATGTAAGTCCTTTGTCGATTACTTTCCAGAAGTAATCAACTTGAATCAAACAATTTCTTTTGTAAGTTATAAGCTCTTTACTTTCTAAAAAGTAGCATGAATTCATCATTTTTAACAAGTGACGAATTTAACCTCCTAGGTTTTAAAGAAACAACGTCTTACACAAAATGTCTCATGTAGCCAAGAAAGACCAGTTTCTTGCGACATAACTTCTCTGTGGCATTCTTTGTGGCTCTTGAATAATTTCTCCCACTCTGTCTTCTAGAAATAAACTTGTATTTTAGAAAGACAGTTTCATGAGCCGCAAACCCGTCGTGCTCGTGATAATTGCAAGGGAAAAATGAGCATTTGTTTCTTGTAAAAACTTACAAACATGGTACCCTTACCATTTCATATCTCATATGATTCGATTTAGTGGAAAAATAATTTAGACAAAAATGATAATATCCCCAAAAGGATCAAGTAACTCAAAGTAACTTGATTGAAGTTCAAACCATATCGAATAGCGTTTGATTTCTTATGCAACCATACATTATTCCATAATGCGTGCTAAGAGAGATTAACTTGTGATACTATATCACATTTCCTTTGGCTTATATCAAAGTCTTCACTTTGATAATCCCATCACGACTTAATCGTGATTCCTTGAACTCTTTAAACTTCTTCAAAGATTTTTCTATTTACCTTATTAAGTGAACATATTAGCGTCAACTTAAATCGTTGGTAAAAGAAAATGATTAACCTATTTTGGATCGATGATATACAACCTCGATCTTCTTTTCAACCAAAAAGGCACGAGACATCTTGCTTTGAATACAAGATACGCATATACCATTAACAATCTAATGGTTTCAAGAGTACTCGATAACTCTTTGCGTTCATCATTCCAAAATTTAAGGTTTAATCTTGGGTTACCAGTTTAAATCTTACATCATCTACATGATATATCATTCTAGTTTGGTTTAGAATATAATCACCTTGATAATGGGCTAGCCATACATCAAATCGTGGTGTATAGGGTCACAAAAGTGAAAACCTCTTTTGTATCTTAACAAGTTTATATTCTTATTTAGAGTTTATGCACTTAATAGTCACAATTAAGTACAACTTTAAATCCAAAAACTAGATTGAGTACACAATTACTCTATCTCTCAACATTATTGTTGCTAGTCGTCATATTCTAATCATCTTATGTGTCGAATACAATGATGAAAACCTCCACTGGTTTCTAATATTGACGAAGTGGCACTAGCAAAATTTATGTTTAATCAAATAAACACTTTTTAAAGAAGAAGGTCCCATTAGATGTCCCACAACTAACTTGCTGATTCTTCAATAATTTGGGGTAGTTTCCTTTCTCGTGTCCAACATTTAAGACAATGGAAACTTTATCGGTTGGGATTGATAGGTTTAGTATCGTCATTCTCAACAACTTTACCTTTAACATTACCTTGTATCAATTCCATTATAATCTTTACTTCTTGAACCTCGTCCTCATCTTAACGGTTTAAGAGAATGCTCCCACTCATTTCAATGAGTCTTTGCTTTGAGAAGCAAAATTGAATTCATGAAGATTACTCTTCATTTGTTCGTTTTAGTCTTAAAACTTTCGTTGAAGTGGTTGCGTTATTTTGGTCAATTATGAATTCCAACAAATCTAATTACCAAAACAATCTATCATTTCAAGGTACTTAATTCAATTAAGTATATGAAACATAACAATCCATTGTAAGTAGATGTGTTAGTCAAGAATCAAAAACCTGTTTGATAATGAATAACCTTTATCTATACTCTTTACAAGAGATCCTTAGCAATGGTTCACTTGAGGTTTTAGAAGCAAATTCATATTTGTCTTTAGTTACGATGTTTTAATGGAGATTTGAATCAAAAACGAAATGATATCGTATATGAATTGTGGCAAAGAAATAGAACAATATAAAAACGGAATAGTGGAAAACTTTAACATTTATCGTTTTATAAATACTTGTAAACAAGTATAGCATTTACATAGTGACCTCTACCCAACTATGATAAATGATTCCAAGACCCAAATTCATATCAACTTAGGCACGGGGTAGCCGATGCAACCTTCATTAATATAACTCGGTGGATTAACCTTTTAATCGATTCTACTTTTAGAACTCTTGGTCGATAAAATTACGCTAATGTTTATCTATAGCCCAAAACACATCAACAAGGGCACGGGGTAGCCGATGCAACCCTTATCAATTACTTTTGTTGAGTTCAATCCAAATTTCGAATAAATGTGTCCATTATCCAAACCCACATCAACTTGGGCACGGGGTAGCCGATACATCCCTTATCAACATGAATTCGGTGGATTAACATTCATCACCCACTTCCCCTACGTAACAAGGTTTGTACCCCGGGGTAGCCGAGCGCACTCCCTCGCGAAATAGGTTTTCATGGTTTCTACTATTTGGTAAGGCTATGTCTCAATTAATTGTTTTAGCGAGAGGTCATGTCAATTTATTATCTATCACGTTTTAAGTGAACTAAAGCGGTGAACTACGATAATTCGAATTGACACGGTCGATAAACTCGATAAAATAACAATGCATGTTTAGTTATGGCGATTTAGCGATGCATGTGACATAAAATAAAATGCAAGCATAAAAGTAAATAAATCCTAGTATGGCCTTTCCTAAAATAGGAAAACTATTAATCTATTACATATTCGGAAACCAACTCCATTGGTCCCTTGAACTTCGGTTGTAGCACGCATCTCGAGGTAACACCGTCTTTATGTATCGCCATTCTTGAAGTAATCCGTCTTTTGGAACTCCGGAATGAATAAAATTACATAATAAATTACATAATTTCCTATTATACATTTGTAACTAAAATAAAATAAATCTATTAAATTACAAAACGGTGATACGAGATCACAATAAAAATTACAACCGAATCGATATTCCCATACATTTCGGGAAATACCAATTAAAATCTAAGGCCATACTAAGTAAAATTACATAATTCAAAATTACATAAATTAAAATTATGACAATCATAAGGAAAATGCAGCATTATAATATGTATAAACATGCTCAATTTTTATGCTAAATCGCCTTTTAATTAGCCAATATCGTATATTACTCGGTTTTTACGGTTTTGCGTGATTTCAACATTTTATAATCACAAAAATACATAAACTCATATTTATGCATAAGTTAATTACCCTAACGTCTTAGGACTCAAAATATAGTCTTCACTAATAATTTGACCATAATTAACCTTTATTTACAAAATTGTTCATAAATGGACCAAAAATTACAAAAATAAGCTATTAAACTTCAAATAAATCCAAAAATTTCAAATAAATTCAAAATTTGAAATTTAAATTCATGAACATTCTGGAAAAATTCCATGACACTCATAATGTTCAAAATCTTAGGTTAAAAATTTCGAAATTCTTTCCGGAAAAACAATGTTGCGGTTTATCGATATTTAATAAAATAATCATAAAAACATGGAAAAATTATTTTCATTAAATTTTCAATTTTAGATCTGAAAAATATAATAAAATGCAACATTAGACGTTTTTCCTAAGTCATAGATTATGTTTTATTAATTTTCAACTAATAATGTCACTATTTATGCCACTTTTCTTCAAAAATTCATAAATCATGCGAAAAGACTTCTTTATAGCCAATTATTTTACACACATCTTGTACAATTGCATGTGACAACATATTAATTTTCTATGACCAGATTCGAAATTTAACTCATATTAACCTATTTTTCTCTTAAATCCGAATTTAATGATGAAAAATTCATTTTTCGAGCATAACTAGTCCAAAAATTATGAAAATTTACAGGTTATCTCAAAATAATATATGTAACAACATATCCAAAAACCAAGTGAAAATTCGAAGTATAGCTAATTTTCGACCAAAAATGACATTTTTACTCATAAAATCACATTTAAATGTCATTATTATTAAATATGAACAATAAAAATCCGAAAAATTAACCAAAATATCCTAAAACACTTTAGGACCAGAAATATTAACATGCATGTAATTATTTCGTGATATATCATAATAACACAAATTTTACAAGTTTTATTTTGTTATTCATATAACTCGGAAAAACTTTTAACCAATTTGCATGCAAACAACCGTGGCTCTGATACCAATTGAAGGAAATGTAGATTCGTATACATACTTAACATACTCTTATATGTCTAATTAATTTGTCATAAAATTAAAACGGATCTTATGCATGCAAACAATAATATAAATAGAGGAGAAATCATGTCCTTACATTCAATATTTCGGCTATTAGGGCACAAGAGAGATCTCCTTTCTCTTCTTGTTCTTGAGCTTTTCCAATGGAAGAACAAAGATCTAAGTGTAAGATCTCTCCCTATGTATTATACCCAAGGCTTCCTCTTAATTAAATTAATATTACAAATACTAGTGTGATATTAATTTTTAGAAAAATTGAACCAAAAATATTTGGTTTTGAGCTCTCAAAACCGGTTGAGAGAATAGGAGAGGAAGAGTGATTAATTTTTGTCATACTAAAAATAATTTATGATGAGAATGAATAATAATTTTTCCACACACTACTCCATATAGTGCATAATAGAAAAATAAGAAAAAGAACCCTTGTTCTTTCCAAGGGAGAACCGGGTAGGGTGAGGGAAAATGGCCTATGCATGGCCTTTGTGCACTTACACAAAGGCATTAGGTATGCAAGCCTATATATGAGTAATCATCATTATGTTTCCCATTAATTTAAACAAACACAATATTTGTTCAAATATCCTCCCAATTTCGGCACATATGTTAATATGGAATCCATATTATTTTTGTCAAATGTCAACATGTCACATGTCATGTGTGACATAAATTTGTTATGTAATTTTTAACATATTAAAAATCAACGTATTAATAAAAATACGTCACATAAAAAAAACGACTTAGTAATTTCATAATTACTTGTGCCAAAATATTTTACCGTTTATAAATCGCATTTATAATAATTCATTCAAATCCAATTGTTTCTTTAAACAATAATTTCATCCGAGTAATGATACAATTCGATTACTCAGACCGTATCTCATTTAATCACATTTCAATTTGATACGTAAATTTTACTTCCAAAATCGTCCGTTAATTTTTCAAGTAATTCAATTAACTCGTAACATTATACGATTAATTAAATAATCAATTAAGTGTATTGCCCTTTAGGTATGACCTAGGGGGTCAACTGATCACCACCGTCACACGACAGTAATGTCAAACTCTAGTCAGCCAATCATTACCGATATATGTTGACCAGTTGACAGTAAAAATACTTCCCAATTGTATTCTTTAAAATGAGATTTAATAATGATATTTAAATCATATGATCGCACTATTGTTGAGGACACATTTCCCAACAAGCGTGACGCCATTGGACGGGTCTCGTGGTGAGACGACTCATAAATAAAGACCCATAAGTACGTTTGCTTTGACTCGATAGACACAAGGCGGAATAGGAATGGTGGACTGAAGTTTTCAAAAATAGAAATTTCCAAAAAGATTCATTTATCGCTTTAATGGGCGGCTTCCGAAGATTAAGATCTCCGCAAGTCGATCAGTTGAAAAGGGTTGTCTTAAGTTTATTTGCAAAAGACGGTTTGAGTTTGAGTCGGCTCAGAAAACAGTGTGTTGCTTCCCAAGACGGTTTTGAAATTCAAAATTGTATGTTTTGAAAATCGAGCTTGAAATATTTGAAAGGGTCTCGGGGATGGTGCATGGTCCTCGGGATCCCGAAAGTGTCTCGAGAAAAGGGGGTGTGCTTTTCTCGGGTTTTGAAAGAGAGCCATTGCCGGCGCGAAACGGGTTAAAATCCGTGTCTAGATGCGGCGATTATAACGACGTAAAAAGGTGATTTGAAATGGTTATACAAAACCGGGTTTTGAAAATCGTCATTATGACGGCCTTGAAAGGCGTGTTGAAATGGTTATACAAAACCGGGTTTGAAAATTGTCATTACGACGGCCTAGAAAGGCGTGTTGAATTGGTTATACAAAACCGGGCTTGAAAATCGTCATTACGACGGCCTAGAAAGGCGTGTTGAAATGGTTATACAAAACCATGTTTGAAAATCGTCATTACGACGGCCTAGAAAGGCGTGTTGAAATGGTTATACAAAACCGGGTTTGAAAATCGTCATTACGACGGCCTAGAAAGGCGTGTTGAAATGGTTATACAAAACCTGGTTTGAAAATCGTCATTACGACGGCCTAGAAAGGCGTGTTGAAATGGTTATACAAAACCGGATTTGAAAATCGTCATTACAACGGCCTAGAAAGGAGTGTTGAAATGGTTATACAAAACCGGGTTTGAAAATTGTCATTACGACGGCCTGAAAGGCGTGTTGAAATGGTTATACAAAACCGCGTTTGAAAATCGTCATTACGACGGCCTAGAAAGGCGTGCATCGGTCGGCGAAAGACCGAGTTTTGAAATGGCCATTATAACGGCGCGAAAAGGGTGTTTTTTGAAAGTTTGAAAAGGACACGGAAGGACTTATGATCAGATAGCACATAAGCACTCACAGTTCATTATATTATGCACCATGCTGACACGGGTTTTGGTTTTAGAAGGGTGAGTTACACACCAAGCAATCAAACCCCGATTTACGAGAGGGATACCAATCCAAACAAAATGTGTAAGGAGGGTGCCCTAGCCTCGTGCTCGAAAGTGATGAAAGCTCTTTGACGAAACAGAAATGTGTAACGTCAATGGTATGCTTGACTCAATCGAGATTCGAAACGCGGGGATGAGAAGACTCACGCCGACGAGACGAACCAATTGGTCGAAAAAGGTTAGGTTGTGGGCCCAGACAAGGAAACCCGACCGTGACCGTAATATCAATTAATGCATTCCAACCAAGACCTCGTTCGAGTCTCACCATCTAGGGATCACAAAGACGTAAGTGTCCCACAATCCCCAGCGGAGTCGCCAATCTGTGGACATGGGCCACGTCTCGGTCTGTGGATTTGGGCCACCTACCGGTCTGTAGTCACGGGCCACCTGCACGCCAAGCCAATCTGTGGACATGCAGTGGTCTTTTGAAAGCCACGCTCGGCGGCGTAAAGGTGCTTTCGACCGGATCGTTTTAGATCGGTCGTTTTCATCTTGCTAAGGGTCTCGAAACGATTAGAGATGTTCGGAGTCGCCACCAAGCATTTGTGGGATGCCTGGAACTCGTTCGAAATCCACTTTATACCTCGGTCAAATCGAAGCACAAAGCAGTGTTTGACATAGGTACTAAAGATAAGGAAATCGTCCCTCTTTAGCATCCTATCTCTAGAATGACTCTCGTACGCCCAGGATAAGGTCGTCCACTATCCAAAGTTTCTGAGTAAGAGGTGAAGGTACGTATTGGGAAGACCTTTAATCAGACACCCAATCCCGTCCGAGTTTAGCGGCCTCTACTGATCGATCTTGGTTGGTTGAATGCAAAAGTTGATAAGACGGTTTAAATGCATGAAAGCGCATCCAATGATTTAAACCTAAGATGTGAGAGCTTTCTAAGTCTGTTGATTTAATCCAAGTATCAAGTATAAGATGTCGAGTTGGATTAATGATTGATTTGAATGCAAGACGGAAATAAAACATCCATTTACCGTATTAGGTTTAGGGTGCATAACATGATCCATTTGTCTTAGTAAGGCATTTTTCAAATATGGTTTGAATAGTCATCGATCCGTCCTATATCCGGGTTAACCGGAGTCGGGATCGTCCTAGACTAATGCTGGAAGGGAACAGGCCCTATACCAGACGTCTATAAGAGGCGCGAGCCAGCCGGCGGTGTAAGGAGCCTACCTCTGGTTTTGAAAATGAGAAATGATGAGCCTGCTTGAGGCGCGGGTTAGCCAACGATTGTATGCCGTGTTCTGACTGTTTAGAAAACGTTATAAAACATGTTGAAAATGGGTGTTTGAACCCGGTTTGATTTTAAAAAGGTCGTTTAGACCGCATTTGTTGATTTGGAGAACTAGACTCGAATAATCATCATTATTTGATAATATTCGGTGTCGGGTTCTATTTGACAAACTTGACATGATTAGTTTTGAAAAATGATTATGAACTAATTGTTTTAAGTCCATTTCGAATGTAATTAGTCGATACTCGTCATCGTACCCGGGTTAAAATCCGGCATGGTATGTAGAACCAATGATGATTTTGTGTTGGTGACTAATATGTTTGCTTGAAAATGTGAGGAAATAAAATAAAAGGCTTTAAAATACCTTCTAAATGTCATTAACCAAATATTATCACCGAAACACGGATTTAACCGTCATGGTATGAAGAACCAAGGGTGAAAAATGTTTTATGGTTAAAACATGTGAAATGAAACAAAAAGGTTTCGAAAGTACTTGAAATGGTAAAAACCGATTACAAATATGAAAAATGGATTAAGGGAAATGACGAGAACAAACACGGTTGATCTATGGTCTGAGTACCCCATTTAGGCGCAAGCCTGTTGGCGACCTAAGGGGCTTCTGCCTCAGACCAAAAATCAGTTTTGGCTCGTTTATTCCATGTTTTGGTTCATGTTATGCATGTTTTAGCATGTTAGAGTCATGAAACGAATAAAAACATAATGAAAGAGGATTTTTACACCCTCATACTTACATGTTTGGTTATGGCGAGTGACCGACGTAAGCGTAACAACTTGTTTGATCGGAACAAACTCGGTTTAAAACCGTTTTGGTAAATAAAAGAGTGTTTTAAAAGTTTAGTGATGGTGTAGTGGTCGAAGTGGCCGGGCAAGTGATTTAATGCACGATGACGATACCAAACAATGTGTAAGGCTCGTGTTTACGATCGGTAGGTCGTAAATACGCGTCGGATTGTGACTTAAGAAGTCGAGTCGAGAATTTTAAGGGAGAAAAGAGGGGGCGGACACTCGCGTAACTCTCAAATGGGTGGCATTTGAGGGGTATTTATAGGAGAATGAGTGGTTGTGTGAGTTTTGAGGGACGTGGCCATCTGGGCTGCTCAAAGAGGCGCGAGCCACGTCGCTGGCCTTCGAGCTGTGTTGTCGCTTTCACAACAAACGCAATCATGATTTGTTCTATCCTAGGTTTTGTAGTCACATGTTTGGTACTTGACCAACATGAATCCGGGAAAACTTAGCATAGAAGGCTTTGAGATATTTTGGTTTTGTGTTTGACTCGGTTTGACTCGTTGTTGGAGTCGGGATTTGAATTTTCGAGTCGGTTTTTGGTCCGGTGTCGGTTTTGACTCTAGTTAGTGTCATCGTGACCCCGTCGCCGTGTATTAAACACTCCAGGTATTTTTGAAATATTTTGAAATGTTTTATTTTCGAAATCGTTTTAAGTTTTTCGACGTAAAGTTGTACACAAACTGTCGATCAAACGCTGCGATTCCAAAGCATGTTGTAGTCCGATAATCATCGGGTGTTTGTTGGAGTCTCAGCAGATACTGGGTATCTACAATAATGCAAATTCGGGTAGTACGGAATGTACACTTGCATAATTATTTACGAATTTACGAAATAGTTTTCATTTGAACGACTATGACGGGGGGTTTCGGGGCAATGCCCGGGAAACTTTGACGGGTTTTAATTTCCACACTAGACATTAAATATGTCAGAATTTGTGAAAAGGTGCAACTCTTCACAAATACATCCCCTATACCTTTTCATATCTATATAAATAGAATGGATTGAATATGTTTAAATATACGGAAAAATAATCTCATCTTCTGCATCATTAAACGATCTAACAATATACACACAATACTTCTATATTACTTCTTTGATTTTTGGTTTGTGCCCAAAAATCAGAGGGACACAGTCTTATCTCAATAGGAAATTCGATTTAACCCGGGCACAAATAAGGGTCAAATTGTTCTATTAGGAAAGCGAAGTCAATTCGGTGTGGTTTATTATTGTCAATTCCTATTTCGTGCATACTCAATCTTTCACAATCTAATAGAACAATTTCGAAATATGTCAAGATGGCGAATGCTAAGGAAATGACAATTAAGGATTCTTAAGAGTATTTTTTCATTTTGTGATAATGATTGTATGGGTGTAAAAGAGGACGCCAAGATCTGATTTTTTGATGTAATGGTAATTTCAAGTTAGTGAAATTGGTTCAAATTTGATCTTTGTTTGCATGGGTTTAGTATGGAACGATGCATGGAGTAGTTATTTGCCAATTTGGAAAGCATGTGAATGGAAAATCATTGCAACAGATAAGTAATTTATTGTTTTGATGCATTTGTTACATGGTATTTAAAAGAGCATGTATAGTGTAAATGATTATGTTTCCAATGCATACATGATGATTTGTTGTTCACCACACGAGTCCAGTTTTACGGTTAACTATATCACTTTGATAAAGATGAATATTATGATATGGATGTCTTTTTTTGTGATAAAAGTATATGATTTTGGCAATGTTGTTATTACTGTTTGAGGCAAAATGGTTTGAAGAGTACTTCATTATGTCACCATTGTTTAATTATTGTCATCTTTATAATTCATGTATGGTGATTGTCGAAGGAATTCCTATGCATGTACTAATGTACAATTAATAAAAGGCAATGAAAGTTGTTTACGGTTGTTGTCATTTGCATTTTCTCATAATTAAGGTCATTTTGAATTTGTCATCTGGACATATATGCATTAGTATTATAGTCTCTTAGTCTCTGCATGATGATTATTAGTCATGGATTGAGGATTTTTTATCCCAGTTAATAAATCACGAAATGTCTTATGATGGCTCTAGTTATTTCGTTTAAAATTGTCATATTTTAATGGAGTATAATTTTGATTGTAATTTAGTTTGATGATGTTTCTTTGGTCAATCTCGACAAGTATGCCTTTTCACAGTAAAAACTGTTCAGTGATGGAATTGGCATGTATCATTGATTCATGATAATTGTGTGGGCACTTACATGTTTATCAATAATTTAATGTAATCTTCTACCAATATGGAGTTGTTGATATTATTGCGGGAGTGTGGTTTTACACATGAATTCTGCATATTGATAAAGAACGGAATGGGATTTTTTTTAAGTCCATTGTGCATATTTGAATTGTACTTATCGTTTTATTATGTTCTTGTACTCATGTTTATTTAGTTGATATGTCATACATGATTATTTACAATATGATAAATAATGGATATAATGATATCGTTTATGGTTTGATCATGATAGTCGTTATTGTTAATTTATAACATGGCTATCTATGTACTCACTTTACACATGTCAAACATGTCTTGTATAAATAATTTTATCTTGGGTCCTTAGATAAATAGTTTTAGACTTTGGTCATGTTTAATGAGTGGTTAAAATCTTAATATGGTATAATATTAAGTGGCTATCTTTTGTCTCTCGTGTGACATGATTAGGAGGTAATCTCTTTATTTGGTTTGTATTTCATATTATGTTACAAATAGTGGTTATACTATTGATTGTATGAAGTGTGTGTATTATGACAATGGTGGCCTAGATGTACTATTGAAATGTAAAAAGCGGGTGTAAATGCCTATAATGAATCCTCCTCGATATTATACTTGGTAATGCGGGTTGAGCGGTATCACACAGTTGCTTGTATAGCTCAAAGCATAACGTATATGTGGTTGGGTGGTGGATAGTTCCTGTTAATGGTTACTTCAGCCACCCTTGGTTTATTTTAGGAAGTGTTGGAGGCTTATTCATGAAAAGGATCATATTTTATGTCAATTTTATTCTCATTATTGTTAGTCCTTGTTATTTGTTTAGGAAAAGTTTAATGAGATGGATATTAGTTTCTATCTTTATCAAGAGTTGTTAATTAATTGGTCATGAGTGTTACATATCATTTTGAATGTGTTTGGTTGTTTGTTCAATTGGTTTAAAAATGATCATGGTTCTTAATGCGGTTAATGTGCAAATAACTTTACTCATATGGATATTAGAGTGATTAATTTTTTATTTATGATGTTTGATCATCAAATGTTTTAATAATTATGTTATAAACTGACTATGAGTTATCATGTGTGTTGACTATGTTTTAGTTGAGTAACATTTATTGTAATGATCGAAAATATAATTATTCATATGGATGTTTGTAGTGTTTACACTATGCTTGTTTGCTAATAATTATATTAGTAATGTTTTCATATGTTTTTATTATTTATGGTGTTATATAATATATGAAAAAGAGTCATATTGAATGGGAATGAGTATATTTAGGTCTCTTCAATGTAATACACGAAAATTTGGATATTGAGCGTTAACATATGGGTATACATATATGGCTTGGTGGCATGGTGTATTGATATAGGGCGGTACTAAAAACCCGTAAATGGTATCTTAAATAGCCTAATTCTCAAGGAAGAGATGAAACTCACCCATATAGGACATAAATATTGAAGTTGTGTTTAATTTTACATTGATTATTTATTTGAAATGAACATGTAAAGAAATATTTATGAATTAATGTTTTGATCAATGGATATTTGATCGGTTATTTTATAATGTTGTTAGAGTTCTAACTGTTTTGTAATGATTGTTTAACATGTTAATAACTTGTGTAAAGCTTTTTAAAGTTTGATTATGTAATTGATTTTACCATATAATCTCGAGAATGATGGTTTTCTATAACCATGGTAAGATTATGGAGTTATGGTGGTTCAATAATATTGAATGTACAGTTATTTGACGACGCCGGTAATGGAGTAGTCATTTTTTGTAAGATTATTGAGAAGTTGATTTTTGGCATAGACCAAAGATGATTTACTTTGTAAAAGGTGGTTTTGTCATCGTGTTTTTCTATGAAGGACATGGGGGAGGTAATATGATCCTTGGTATTAGGATAAAGGGTGAGAATATGATTATTATTCTCTGGTTAATACTCTCAAAGGTCAAGTATGACACTTTTATTCAATAATAAAAGTGGAGCTCCATTCAGGTTTTCACAAGGGCTTAATTATTGCGGTTTGAAAAGTTGAATAATTATACTAGTTTGGCTGGTACTCATCTTTGGCAAGCGATTAGGGAAGTGTGAAAATGTATAAAGTAAACCAGAATTATGGTTTGTTCTATGTCATTTTCTTTCGGTTTTAGAGGGATAGTATATATATGAAAATTGAATTATCAATGTAGAAGGTTATTTTCTACTAGTGGTAATGTATTTTACTTGGGTAAGTATCATGAGTATATGGACTTCGAAGCAGCGAATTTGCATTATGAGTCTGACATTGGAGTTAGTATGCGTAGTGTTAGCATATAGCCGGTTAAAAGGCTAGTAGTTGAAGAAAATAATCTACGATGTTCCTTAAAGTATTTAACCAATTTCATTAATATAATGAATTGTGGGAGGTTAGGAATCAACAACGATGACGATCATTACTGCGACATGAATCTTTAACACAATTAAAGTCGATCAATCTATTCGGCGATTAAGCAATCAACAACGATGACGATCATTACTGCGAAATGAAAAACAACTTTGGGGTATGATTTCTTGGTTGTGAAAGGAAAATAAAGAAAGGGGGTGGAAGTCGTGGGACAAAACAAAAGGAAAATAATGAATTGTGGGAGGTTAGGAATGCGATACTGGGTAGTTAATTAATTAATGTTTGACTAGAAGTGGCAATCGGGTCACTCAGATCAGTTTCGGTTCGGGTTCTTTCGGATCGGGTTATTTCAGTTTATCTTTTTTTTCGATTTCAGTTCGGTTCAACTCAGGTTGGATTCAGTTTTCACTTTTAGTCGGTTGTAGATATTTCGGGTCGGTTCAGGTTCGAGTTGGTTCAATATCGGTGCAAATAAGGTTCGAGTCGGGTCAATATCAGAGCAGATGATATTTGAGTCAAGTCATTAATCAGATCGGATGTCAAGGGATTAGGCTTTATTCAAAACATTGGATATAATACGAATTTTTTTTTTAAAAGTAATAAATAATGTTTTGTTTGTGTAACTACGATACAATATTAATTCATTGACGTCAAATGGGTCACTCATGTACAAAAAGACACTCTAGATGTGACGCCTAGGTACATTCGGGTCGTTCCAAGTTTCAATATTGGGTTTCTGTCATCAATGTACGGGTTGAAATCGGTTCAGGTATATATCGGTCCGGATTAAAACAATTCAGGTTCAAACAGTTCAGGTTCATTCGATCTTGGGTCTATTTCGGATATTACAAATTCGGTTCGATTTCGAATCAATTCAGGTCCATTTAGTTGTCGGGGTGAAGTTCAGTTATACCTTTCGGGTGTACGGTCAGGTGTCGATTCAGATATTTTCCATCGGTTTTTCGGGTTCGGTATACTTTTGCCAGGTCTAGGGTTGACTCCGTATACCTATGTATATGTGAACAATGTATTTTATACGGTGGATTTATGAGAGTTCGACATGTCAGCTTTTCATAGTATATTGGCTTTTGCTTTAATAGTATTAATGATTAATGATGATAATGATGATTAATGATGATGTGTAGGCAAGGAGGAATAATGAGACGGAGAGCGAGTAAAATGAGACGGAAATTGAGGAGCAAATTGGGTCGATACGGAAATAAGACGAGTTGATTGGTCAAAGAAATGGATTGTGATAAACTGATAATTGACCGAAAGACAAAAGAAAAAGTCAATAATTGACATCATCCTCACTCAACTCCCAAGTCCAAACCCCCTACTAACCAATTTCCTTCGCCATTTTCAATTCACCATAGCAAGGCTCCAAAGAATTCCCCATTATCAACCACTTTATCGACCCAATTCACCATCAAATTCATCCGTAAACACCACCAATGATTCGTCCTCTCCACCATAAGCACCACAATAGGAGCCGCTCAGATCGCACAACCGTACTCACCATTAACCCACCACATCAAATCCATCTCCATCTTAAATACTGAACTTGGAATCAAAACTTGAGTCCAGCTGACCACCATAATCCACCTTCATTCCCTCCTTGCATCTCGCCAACACCATGAACGACCAAGCTTCTCTGCGTGCCCACTTCAACCTTCATCACCATACTCAGCCACAATCGCCTCAAACCGAACCCGACACCAGCTACCAAATTAAGCACCAGATGCATCAATTCTCGACAATCACGACGACTATTTCGTGGTTCAATACCGACATGCGCGCAACATCGATCAAGAGCAGCTACCACGACTCAATTCCGTCATCAATCAACCACGGCGGTATCGATTTCAAGTCCTAATCAACCCCCTGCACTCCCAGCCTCCCAACCGGCCGCCGATACCATCACTGGCCCAGAGCAATACCAAATATTCTCCCCTTTTCCAGAAACTTCCCTGCCGACAAGGACACCGGCGGCCGACTACCCGGCTGCCAACATCTAACAACATCAACAATCAACTCCATTGTTCTCTTAGCCGCCCCACCGGCTGCCTCCCTAATCACCGGCTCCCACCACCATCAATTCTCTCTTCAAATTTCTAGAAACTTCCCTGTCGGTGGCATCACCGACCGCCGGTGGGCCGGCAAAGCTCTCTTTTGCTGCTTTCGTCCTTCGTTTTTCCCCTTTTCCCCTTTTGCCCTTTGATGCGTGTCTTTTATATGATATTTTACATCCTATTTTCCACGCATTTCAGAGCTCATTTGTATAGTTTAAGCTACCATTTCCCCTATTTCTGTCTACTTTCGTGTTCTTGTACATTATTGCAGAAATGTGAAGAACTCAACGGAAATCGAGCTAAATCCGTCCCCGAGTATCCTGCATTGCATTTTGACGTGAAGTATTCGCTTAAGGAACGAGCTTGGTGCGCAATCCAAGGCCCAAAAGACAAATCCACGAGATTATAGAAGTTAAGTAGCAGCTAAAGCAGTCGATCGACCACTACCTTCAGTCGATCGACCAACCATCGGGTTCCAGAGGCTACTGTACACTGCTATTCGGTCGATCGACCGGTAAATTCAGTCGATCGACCAAGACGCTATTCCAGACGAGAATTAAAAGATCGAGATTTATCAAGCCCATGAGTTATTAGGTTTAGGAATTATGTTACGTATACTTTCTATATAACGTAACCTAGTTCGACAGATACAATCTTCCAGTTTTTATCAAGTTTTACATAAAGTTTTACATATAGTTCTTTAGAAATAATTAGGGTTCGAGATTACTTTCGGTATTGAATACAATTCGCTTTGTAATTCGGCTTTGTTCTTTTCCTTCGCAATTCACACGGTACTCTCTGGTTTTATTCTGTTATTTTATTTTCATTCATAGTTGTCGAATTGCTAGATCAGTTCCCAAGTCGAATTGTTGGAATATGTGTCCTCCGACAATAATGCGATCACGACTATTGATCATGATGATCACATGTTTAAGTCTCATTAAAATGAATACAATTGGGATGTAATATATTACAAGTCAACTGGTCCACACATATCGGTAATGATTGGTGACTAGAGTTTGACATTACTTGTGCGTGCGACGGTGATGATCAGTTGATCCCCTTAGGTCATACCTATAGGGAAATACTCTTAATTGATTATTTAATTAATCGTATACCGATACGAGTTAATTAAATTGCTTAAAATTGACGGATGATTTTGTGAGTATAATTTACGTATCAAATTGAAATGTAATTAAATGAGATACGGTCTGAGTAATCGAACTGTATCATTACTCGGATGAAATTATTGGTTAAAGAAACAATTAAATTTGAATGAATTATTATAAATACGATTTATAAATTGGTGAAATATTTTGGTACAAGTAATTACGAATTACTAGTCGATTTTGTAAATGACATATTTTATGAGTATGTTGATTTTTAATATGATAAAAATACATTGCATCGTAACATGTCATGTAACATGTTACATGTGACAAATTTGACAAATGACAAAATAAAATGGATTCTCCATTTTATACTTAAAACCGAAATATGGGTGAGTGTTTAGTAAATATTGTGTTATTTATATTTAAATAAAAACACAATCATGACACTAGGTAGTAGGCTTGCATGCCTAGTCTCTTGTGAAGAGCAAAAACAAAAGGCATTGGGCATACTACCCAATGCCCCTTTTTCGGCCACCAACAAGAAAAGAGAGGAAAGCTCTTCTCTTTTACATCATTCATTCCTCCCAATTTATTTTTTCCTAGTGTAAGAAAATCCTTGAAAACTCTCTACAATTTATGATAATTCTAGAGAAATAAACTCACAAATATTACCACCTCTTGACCGAAATTTCAAGAGTGAAAATACAATTTATATTGTATCAATTTTATTGTAAAACCATTATTATTACTAGATCTAAATAGTATTGGTTTATTAAGATGTATTCCTTGGGTATATGCTTTTGGGAGGGATTCTACACTTGAATCCTTGTTCTTCCATTTGGAAAGCTCAAGAACAAAAGAAAAGGAGATTTCTTTTGTGCCCATTTGAACCGAAATTTCAATGTAAGGATATGATTTCTTCTCTTTTATTATATTGTTTGCATGCATAAAATCCATGTTTGATTTTATGACAAATTAATTATAACATATTTGAATATGTTAGTATGTATATGAATCTACATTTCCTTCAATTGGTATCAGAGCCACGGTTGTTTGCATGCAAATTGGTTAAAAGTTTTTCCGAGTTATATGAATAACAAATAAAACTTGTAAAATTTGTGTTATTATGATATATCATGAAATTATTACATGCATGTTAATATTTCTGGTCCTAAAATGTTTTAGGATATTTTGGTTAATTTTTCGGATTTTTATTGTCCATATTTTACAATAATGGCATTTAAATGTGATTTTATGAGTAAAAATGTCATTTTTGGTCGAAAATTAGCTATACTTCGAATTTTAAGTTGATTTTTGGATATGTTGTCACATATATTATTTTGAGATAACTTGTAAATTTTCATAATTTTTGGACTTGTTATGCTCGAAAAATGAATTTCTCATTATTAAATTCGGATTTAAGTGAAAAATAGGTTAATATGAGTTAAATTTCGAATCTGGTCATTGAAAATTAATATGTTGTCACATGCAATTTTACAAGATGTGTGTAAAATAATTGGCTATAAAGAAGTCTTTTTGCATGATTTATGAATTTTTGAAGAAAAATGGCATAAATAGTGACATTATTAGTGAAAATTAATAAAAACATAATCTATGACTTAAGAAAAACGTCTAATGTTGCATTTTATTATATTTTTTCAGATCTAAAATTGAAAAGTTAATGAAAATAATTTTTCCATGTTTTTATGATTATTTTATTAAAATCGATAAACCGCAACATTGTTTTTCCTAAAATTTTCAAATTTTTAACCTAAGATTTTGAACATTATGAGTGTCATGGAATTTTTCCAGAATGTTCATGAATTTAAATTTTGAATTTTGAATTTATTTGAAATTTTTGGATTTATTTGAAGTCTAATAGCTTATTTTTGTAATTTTTGGTCCATTTATGAACAATTTTGTAAATAAAAGTTAATTATGGTCAAATTATTAGTGAAGACTATATTTTGAGTCCTAAGAGGTTAGGGTAATTAACTTATGCATAAATATGAGTTTATGTATTTTTGTGATTATAAAATGTTGAAATCACGCAAATCCGTAAAAACCGAGTAATATACGATATTGGCTAATTAAAGGCGATTTAGCATAAAATTGAGCATGTTCATACATATTATAATGCTGCATTTTCATTATGATTGTCATAATTTTAATTTATGTAATTTTTGAATTATTTAATTTTACTTAGTATGGCCTTAGATTAATTGGTATTTCCCGAAATGTATGGGAATATCGATTCGGTTGTAATTTTTATTGTGATCTCGTATCACCGTTTTGTAATTTAATAGATTTATCTTATTTTAGTTACAAATGTATAATAGGAAATTATGTAATTTATTATGTAATTTTATTCATTCCGGAGTTCCAAAAGACGGATTTCTTCAAGAATGGCGATACATAAAGACGGTGTTACCTCGAGATGCGTGCCACAACCGAAGTTCAAGGGACCAATGGAGTTGGTTTCCGAATTTGTAATAGTTAAAGAGTTTTTCTATTTTAGGAAAGGTCATACTAGGATTTATTTATCTTTATGCTTGCATTTTATTTTATGTCACATGCATCGCTAAATCGCCATAACTAAACATGCATTGTCTTTTATCGAGTTTATCGACCGTGTCAATTAGAATTATCGTAGTTCACCGCTTTAGTTCACTTAAAACGTGATAGATAATAAATTGACATGACCTCTCGCTAAAATAAACAATTGAGACTTAGCCTTACCAAAAATTAGAAACCCATGAAGTACCGGTTTTGAAGGAGTTGAGCCGGCTTTACCGTAAGACAAACCTTGTTACGTTGGTGAAGTGGGGTGATAAATGTCTATCCACCGAATTTATGTTAATGAAGGGTATTTCGGCACACCGTGCCCTAAATTGATATTAGTTTGGATCACGGACACATTTATTCGAAATTTGGGTTGAACTCAACGAAAGTATTCACGACGTATTTCCGGATGTGTTTCGGGCTAGAGATAAATATTAATGTAATTTTATCGACCAAGAGTTCTAAAAGTAGAATCGATTAAAGAGTTAATCCACCGAGTTATGTTAATAAAGGGTATTTCTGCACACCGTGCCCCAAGTTAATATGAATTTGGATCTTGGAATCATTTATCATAGTTGGGTAGAGGTCACTATGTAAATGCTATACTTGTTTTTACAAGTATTAATAAAACGATAAATGTTAAGTTTTCCTCTATTCCGTTATTATTGTTCTATTTCTTTACCACAATTTATATACGATATCATTTTGATTTTTGATTCAAATCTCCTTAAAACATCGTAACTAAAGACAAATATGAATTTGCTTCTAAAACCTCAAATGAACCATTGATAAGGATCTCTTGTAAAGAGTATAGATTAAAGTTATTCATTATCAAACAGGTTTTTGATTCATGACTAACACTTCTACTTACAATGGATTATTTTTCCATGTACTTAAATGAATTAAGTACCTTGAAGCGATAAATTGTTTTGGTAATTAGTTTTGTCAAAAATTCGTAATTGACCAAAATAACGCAACCACTTCAATGAAAGTTTTAAGACTAAAACGAACAAATGAAGAGTGAATCTTCATGAATTCAATTTTGCTTCTCAAAGCAAAGACTCATTGAATTAAGTGGGAGCATTCTCTTAAACCGTTAAGATGAGGACGAGGTTCAAGAAGTAAGGATTATAATGGAATTGATACAAGGTAATGTTAAAAGTAAAGTTGTTGAGAATAGCGATACTAAACCTTTCAATCCCGTCCGATAAAGTTTCCATTGTCTTAAATGTTGGACACGAGAAAGGAAACTACCCCAAATTGTTGAAGTATCAACAAGTTAGTTGTGGGACATCTAATGAGACCTTCTTCTTTAAATGTTTATTTGATTAAACATAAATTTTGCTAGTACTACTTCGTCAATATTAGAAACCGGTGGTGGTTTACATCGTTGTACTTGATACATAAGATGATTAGAATATGACGACTAGCAACAATAATGTCGAGAGATAGAGTAATTGTGTACTCAATCTAGTTTTGGATTTAAAGTTATACTTAATTATGACTATTAAGTGCATAAACTCTAAATAAGAATATAAACTTGTTAAGATACAAAAGAGGTTTCACTTTTGTGACCCTATACACCACGATTTGATGTATGGCTAGCTCATTATCAAGGTGATTATATTCTAAACCAAACTAGAATAATATATCATGAAGATGATGCAAGACTCAAAATTGGTAACCCAAGATTAAACCTTAAAATTTTGGAATGATGAACGCAAAGAGTTATCGAGTACTCTTGAAACCATTAGATTGTTAATGGTATGTGCGTATCTTGTATTCAAAGCAAGATGTCTCGTGCCTTTTTGGTTGAAAAGGAGATCGAGATTGTAGATCATTGATCCAAAATAGGTTGATCATTTTCTTTTACCAACGATTTAAGTTGACACTAATATGTTCACTTAATAAGGTAAATAGAGAAATCTTTGAAGAGGTTCAAGAGTTCAAGAAATCACGATTTAGTCGTGATGGGATTATCAAAGTGAAGACTTTGATATAAGCCAATGGAAATGTGATCTAATATCACAAGTTAATCTCTCTTAGCACGCATTATGAAATAATGTGTGATTGGATAAGAAATCAAACGCTATTCGATATGGTTTGAACTTCAATCAAGTTACTTTGAGTTACTTGATCCTTTTGGGGATTTTATCATTTTGTCTAAAATTATTTTTCCACTAAATCGAATCATATGGGATATGAAATGGTAAGGGTACCATGGTTGTAAGTTTTTCACAAGAAACAAATGCTCATTTTTCCCTTGCAATTATCACGAGCACGACGGGTTTGCGGCTCATGAAGTCGTCTTTCTAAAATACAAGTTTATTTTAGAAGACAGAGAGGGAGAAATTATTCAAGAGCCACAAAGAATGCCACAGAGAATGTTATGTCGCAAGAAACTGGTCTTTCTTGGCTACATGAGACGTTTTGTGTAAGACATTGTTTCTTCAAAACCTAGGAGGTTAAATTCGTCACTTGTTAAAGATGATGAATTCATGCTACTTTTAAGAAAGAAAAGAGCTTATAACTTACAAAAGAAATTGGTTGATTCAAGTGAAAGTTATGAACAAATGACTTACATAAGAGTGTTTAAGTCACAACTCAATACAAGGCTTAGACCCATGAAAATCCGAAACAAAAGGGCTTGATTAGTGACAAAGGGTTTTGAACTAATAAAGAGATATTTCAAAGCAAGATTAGTTGCAAAGGGTTTTGCACTAATTGAAATGATTAAGTCTATTTGGATCTTCTTAGGGATTGTGTTTCATCATGAGGTTATGAAATACATAGCGAGTGAATCTAAAACCCACTTCTTCAATAGAAGGAATGTATTCAATACATGTCTTGAGTTTAGTAGATTCTTGCAATCCTAAGATAATGTGAAACTTAAGAGAGGGTCTTAAGTAGGACATCAATGAGTTAGAATCAACATTTTGATCATGTGGTAAAACATTTCTCGATAAGTCGAGAAGTTGTGTTTATACATGGAGTTTAGTGGGAGTTACGGAAGTTTTAATTAGTCCGATATGTGGATGACATATTGATCATTGCGAATGATTTAAGACTTTTGGAGTATTATAATACATCTTGAATATCCGGATTTATGAAGATAAATCCACATGATATTAGCGTCAGTAAGAAGTCTTATGTTGATAAGATTCATGAGTAGTTCAATTAAATTGAACATATTTGATTGATTTCATTTGCTTCCGCTGCCGAATCAATTAAAAAGAAATGATGTATAACACTTCATATGCTTTGAGTATGATGAATTGTTTTCAAAAATCGAATTTAAGTAATCTTTACCAAGCAAGCTATAAAGATTACCCTTAAGTGCTTGCAGAAGCATTAAGGAAGTAAAGCAAAGTGTTTATGATGCAATATTGTGTAAGGGTGTTACACAAGTGACAATTGACAATTGAGATTGCGCATGGTTTCCGACAAAACCATAATCAAAACACATTAGGATGGTTAAGATACCATTGTGGCAATGTTAATTAAGAAGTAGATTTTCTAGAATCGTTCTAGGCAATAAAGAACAATAAGAGATATTTATAACGGAAATTGAGTACACTTGCAATCATGAGATGTGCAAGAGGATGAGTCCCACACACTGTGAAAACAGTGGGAGCTATTCTTAGGCTAGAGGACCTATGTCTTGATTGGATCTCGACACGTACTCAGAAAGTTTTGTGATGCAAATGTATACATTACAAAGGAAAACGAGTATGTAGTAAGGTTGAGTAAGGTACAAGAAATTGATAAAACCTACTAACCAAAGCCTTCTCAAAGGCTAAACATGATGAGTCATGCCATTTCAACTGAATTGAAATGAACAACTACATACAAGATCAAATTAGATTATAGATTATGAAATAGTAATCAAGCATTGACTATTCATATGTGATAATCGCATTTGTCGTTCGAGTTTTACTTTAAAACCCTTTTATTATACCTTGTTACATCCAAACGGGTTGTAGAGACAATTGAACCCCGTTAAAGTGAACACGGATTAGCATGGTATTCGCCCATAGTCACTTGTATGAGGTGACGTCTCGAAGTGACTAGAGTGTGATGCGATTGATGGCAAGTTCAAATGCCATAGAGTCATGTGAGATGACTAGTCGATCACATAGGCAGACTGTTAGGAACTAACATTTTGTCGGGCCTAATGACCGCTTATAGAGTTCTGCAAATTTATATAGCCTGGTCGTGGCGAGAGCTGCTATAGTATTCAAATGAGTCGATTCTTTTGACTAAAGACTATTCACCTAAGATGGCTCGGTCGATTAACTTTGATTTGTGTTACTACGACCTTCGTAAATGGGGTCAAATGGGCATATTTTGGGTTATGATGGTCGTGGCTAGTCGAAGGGAATGAGTGCGATAAGAATTGTCCATCCCCTTGTCAGGGTTAAAACAATATCTCAAGGCCACTCGAGGAGTAATGAATGGAAATGCGTGGCCACGCTCGGATGGCATCCGAGTGGATAAATCCGGTCAATCGCTTATTCTCCGATCGAGGAAACCACTCTCGATATGATCACTTGCAAGTACGACCTGAAAGACACCTTGCATTGAGTGGGAGATAGTAATAGGACAAGAGAATTGGTGACGCACACTTGTCGAGGACAAGTGGGAGATTGTTGGAATATGTGTCCTTCGACAATAATGCGATCACGACTATTGATCATGATGATCACATGTTTAAGTCTCATTAAAATGAATACAATTGGGATGTAATATATTACAAGTCAACTGGTCCACACATATCGGTAATGATTGGTGACTAGAGTTTGACATTATCTGCGTCGTGCGACGGTGGTGATCCATTGATCCCCTTAGGTCATACCTATAGGGAAATACTCTTAATTGATTATTTAATTAATCGTATACCGATACGAGTTAATTAAATTGCTTAAAATTGACGGATGATTTTGTGAGTATAATTTACGTATCAAATTGAAATGTAATTAAATGAGATACGGTCTGAGTAATCGAACTGTATCATTACTCGGATGAAATTATTGTTTAAAGAAACAATTAAATTTGAATGAATTATTATAAATACGATTTATAAATTGGTGAAATATTTTGGTCCAAGTAATTACGAATTACTAGTCGATTTTGTAAATGACATATTTTATGAGTATGTTGATTTTTAATATGATAAAAATACATTGCATCGTAACATGTCATGTAACATGTTACATGTGACAAATTTGACAAATGACAAAATAAAATGGATTCTCCATTTTATACTTAAAACCGAAATATGGGTGAGTGTTTAGTAAATATTGTGTTATTTATATTTAAATAAAAACACAATCATGACACTAGGTAGTAGGCTTGCATGCCTAGTCTCTTGTGAAGAGCAAAAACAAAAGGCATTGGGCATACTACCCAATGCCCCTTTTTCGGCCACCAACAAGAAAAGAGAGGAAAGTTCTTCTCTTTTACATCATTCATTCCTCCCATCTTATTTTTTCCTAGTGTAAGAAAATCCTTGAAAACTCTCTACAATTTATGATAATTCTAGAGAAATAAACTCACAAATATTACCACCTCTTGACCGAAATTTCAAGAGTGAAAATACAATTTATATTGTATCAATTTTATTGTAAAACCATTATTATTACTAGATCTAAATAGTATTGGTTTATTAAGATTTATTCCTTGGGTATATGCTTTTGGGAGGGATTCTACACTTGAATCCTTGTTCTTCCATTTGGAAAGCTCAAGAACAAAAGAAAAGGAGATTTCTTTTGTGCCCATTTGAACCGAAATTTCAATGTAAGGATATGATTTCTTCTCTTTTATTATATTGTTTGCATGCATAAAATCCATGTTTAATTTTATGACAAATTAATTATAACATATTTGAATATGTTAGTATGTATATGAATCTACATTTCCTTCAGAATTGCCATCTTTTGTTAATTGTTTATTTTACCGTTTTAAGCATGAATTCCATAGTTTTAATCCTTAATACTATTGTTGCCTTTAATTTCAGTATGAGTAGCTAATTTATTCGTGCTAAGATGTAGGGGAATTATAGTGTAGGCGGCAATATAATGAACACGGCCTGATTCGCGTGTTGGTCGATCGACCGCCATGCCTGGTCGATCGACTGATCACGTGAGGTTTTATTTTCGTTTTAATTGTTTTAATTCTTTATTCGACGAATCGAGTGCACATGACTAGTTGAATGTTTAGGATATGACTGACCCATTAGATCGAGAGATAAGGAACAGTTGTTAGATCACTAATTAAAATGACTAAACTATGCTGAGATCGAAAGATAGGTAAAGTTTAGACCGTTAGTCACTTTTCAGGACGAAAGTTAGTATTAGTGATATTAGGGACCTATAGCGAGATAGAAAGATGTTATTTGTTAAGAGTGGACCGAGAGGACCTCTTTATTTCCCGCCTCATGTGTTTGATTTAGACCTGTTTAGTATGCTGCCGCCGAAACTATGGTGAACCGACCATCCTAGTACCCCTTCTTTTATCTGTTTTATCCGTTTATTTAGTTTATTGTCTTTTATTGCTATTAGTATAGACCAAATCAATTCAACCCCCACTTTCGTTACCTTAGACTAAATTAGACAATTTGAAATTACATTCGCCTCCTTGTGGTTCGACCCTGTTACCACTAGCCTAGGTTAGTTTTAATAGGAGATTATAAATTTTATTTTTGGTACTCACAACGACGGGTATCAAATTTTGGCGCCGTTGTCGGGGAGGCAATTGTTCTAATTTTTAGTTGTTTTTATTGAGTCTTTCTTTAGTTTAAGGGACTTCCGTTCCTTAAACTTTTCTTATATTCTTTTTGTAGTTTCTTCTTATGCGCAGGTCACAGGGTGGTGAACTAGTACCATTCAATCCTGAGATCGAGAAATCCTTGCGCGAGTTGAGACGATCACAAAGGGTATTATCGACAGAGGAAGAGCTGAGTACTCTGTCAAGCTACTACAAGAACGCTTTGTTCGAGGAAGATCCACCTACATCTCCTTCCTCTATTTCTTCAGCTGAGACAGTCACTTCTCCAGAAATTCCAGTCATGGCTGAAGAAGCAACTATTGCTAGTCACTCAGAGTCGACAGCTGCGAACCTCTACAAAGGATTCAAACTACCTGGGGAGGCGAGAAAATTCGAGCCGAAGCCTTCCTATATTAACCTGGTTGAGAGAAACCAGTTCGGGGAAGCTGCAAATGAAGATGGAGCCAAGCATATGGAGATTTTTATTGATTATTGCTGCTCTATACCCCCGCCGACCGGTGTGACCCAAGACCAGATCAAGGAGACCATGTTCATTTTCTCTCTTCATGATGCTGCAAGAGAGTGGTATAGAGATCTGGACCGAGCCGCTTATGGGATCACCGACTGGAATTCTTTGGCCTTGGAATTCTACAAGAAATACTTCTCTACCTCGAAGACGAATGCCATTAGAGCTCAGATCACGAGCTTTAAACAGGGGCCTGATGAGAACTTTCATGAAGCATGGGTCCGTTTCAAGAAACTGGTGCGAACCATACCGCACCACGGTTTCAAAAAATGGAGTCTTTGCAATCAGTTTAATAATGGGCTGTATGACGATTAGAGGGCTATTTTGGATGCTGCAGCCAATGGCTGATTTGCTGAGAACATGGGAGAGACTAAGGGGTGGAAGATCATTGATGATTTGGCCACTCATAAGGCTGAATATGGGAATTCGAGAGGAAACCATAGGAGAGCTGCTGAATCTTCCTTTGTTGCTGCACTAGAAGCTCTCACTGCAAGGTTTGACAAATATGAGTTGGGAGGAGCTTCTAAAGGAGGGATGTACCATGTTAATGCTGTTTCAGACGGTCCTTTCGTCCGTAGAAGATGTGGAGCTGAGGGACATGTCTCAGAAAATTATTCTGTCCCCTTTGAGTCTTGCGCTGCCTTTCAACATTATAGGCAGAGAAACACGTACTACGAGCCGAATGTCCACCCCAACTTGAGGTGGAGTAGCCAGAATGTCCTGAATCCGACTCAACCTCCACAACAGCAGCAGCAGCAAGCCTATGTGCCTCCACATAAGCAGCCATATCAAAAGCCTCCGTATATTCCTCAAAAGAAGAAAATAATCCCAAAATTCCGAGTTCACCGAGTTGAAGAACTTATTGCTGAAAGAGTCCCAAGCTAGAGAGGCCGGGATGAAGATGCTAGAGAGCCAAATTGCTCAATTGGCTAGCAAGAGTACCACTTGAGCTCCGGGACACTTACCGACTCAAACTGACCAGAAAGAGACCCTAAATGCCATAACATTGAGGAGTGGGTCTACCCTGGAGGGGCCTGCTATGGTCGAGGATGATGCTGCAAAAGATGAGGCAAAACCGAGTCAAAACAAAGCTGGAACGAGCAAAGGAAAGAAAAAGGCGTCTACCAGGTATGTCAGTCGATCGACTGACATACCCGGTCGATCGACTGAAGTGCGGGTTAACAGAAGCTTCTGGTCCTGTTCAACTCAGTCGATCGACTGACATCACTGGTCGATTGACTGAGATCGCTGCTGATAGTGAGATTTTTCGTCCTCCGATGCCCGACAACTTGAGGGATCATTTGTTTCGGGGTACGACAGCCCCGAAAATATAGGGGAAAGACCCGAGTGCTGATGGGTCAGTCCCGGCTCCGAAGTACGACCCGATGTCGATCAATGGTTCACATTTGAGACGGTCTGAAGAGGGTTCAAGCTTCAACAAAGAGAAAGTAGTGGATTTCCAGCCTAAGTCCACGGATACCGGCATGCGCGATTTAGAGGAGAGGGCTGTAATACCCCGTATTTTTATATAATAAATTAAATGGATATTATTAAATATTATTTATTATACATTTTATGTTACTAATTAAGTCGGGTAAATTGTTGAGTCGATAATTATGTTAAGTTATTTTATTTAACTCGCGTCGTATCGATACAAGTTAATTGAGACGGGTTTATATATGATTCGAAATTTAACCAGTTGAGCCGGCCCAATAACTGTTCAGCCCAATTAAACCCTAAGCCCATTAACCCTAATTATACACTAACCCTAACCCTAACCCTAAATACCCTACCCAACCCGCCTCCCTCCTTCCTTTCTCCCTCAGCCGCCTCCCTCACTTCATCAACATCAAACATCAAATCTCACGCTTAGAGAGAGAGAGAGAGGTCGTGGGTGTTGACGGTGCAGCAAGGAATAGCTAGGGGTGTTGGTCGACGTTCATAGGCGGCCGTGGTGGTTGTTATGGTGGCGGTAAAGGTACGAGTTCAAGCTTTTCTCTGTTTTCATTATTTAATGTCGGGTTTTAGGGGTGTTGTGCGTGTCTGTTAGAGCTGTTCCTGGTGGTGGTTGTCGGGGTATATGGGTAGGGTGATGAGGGGCGAGTGTAGTGGTGGTGTTTAGGGCGGTTATTGGTGGTGATAATGGCGGAAAAAGGCAGCAGCGACGGGGGGTGGCAAAGGGGTTATAACACGGGTTTTCAGGCGAGTTTAGAGGGGTAAGTTTTGGGTGGCACCACCGTGGACTAGGGGGAGGTCGAAACGGTGGTGCTGTGGCGTCGGGGTTCACGGGTTGACGGAGAGCAGAACAGTGGTGAATTGGCAGGTGGTAGATGATGGTTGCGGTGGTGGTAAGAAGAGAAACAGAAGGTGTTTGGTGATGATGCACGGTGAACCAGGTCAAAATGCCGCCTTTGGTTCGACTCGCGGCGAAATGACCAGCCGGTGGTGGTTGGCTTGGTGGTGGGGACGAAGTGGGGGTCAGGTCTGGTGGTTGTCGTGGTGGCTAGGTGGTGCGTGAGGGGTGTGTGAGTGTGTGAAGGGACTGTGGTGCGTGAGGGGTTATTCGAGTTGTTTTTGAAACGGGTTTTCATAGTTAATCGTTATATTTCGTAGTGGGTCGTATTCTAAATTAATTAATTAATTCCCGAGTGCATTAAAATAATTAAAGACGGGTTTGAGTCGGGATGTTTGAATTGTTTAAAGATGATTCGGGTATTTCTTAAATCATATAATTCGTTTAATCTTTTATTTATCATATTAGTTATTTAATTTAATTCCCGAGTCTTTTAAATAAATTATTCCCGAGACATTAAATAATTTATTTAATTTAATCCCCGAGTCGTAAATAATTAGAGATGGACTTTGAGTCGGGACTGGTTCAAGTGGAAAGTTACTATATCGGGAAAGTTTCCATTTTGGGAGATTCTGTATTTAGTAGTTAGTAATTATAAATATTATAATTGTTTTAGGTGACGAATTCGTGAAGGATCGATAATCAAATGCGTTGCTTTATTTTCTGGACTGCTTGAACTGCTTAATTGGATTTGCTGACACTTTGAGGTAGGGAAATACACTTGTCCTATTATCGTTATTGATCGAATTGTGTTGACTGGATTTCTGGTTGTTATTTACGTTATGATTTATATACGGGAAAGTGATTGACTGAATTGATCGTATTGAGTATGATATCACAACATCGGGTAACTGGCATGACTTTATGATTCATCAGTTCAGTGATTTATATACATATTGCATTGCATTAATTACTGTTGAGCATTTCATCTGCATTGGAGTTGGAGGATGATGTGGTAGTGACGATGATGAGATACGATGTGATGTTGTGATAAGGCCCAAAGGGTTCTGCAGACTTGCCCTGGTGTCCTCACCGCTGAGTGGCGGATCGGCTTCGGTCGATATATATAGTCTACCGGGGATCGGTATGGCTGGGTTGTCCGGGTTATGAGATATGAGATATGAGTTGAGATGGAGATGGAGGTGACGGAGGAGCATGCATATCATATTTTATTGTTTCATTGTTTTCCCTACTCAACCTCGTGGTTGACCCTGTGTATTCGTGAACACCTGTGATGAACCGTTTTATGGGGAGCAGACTTGACAGGTTTAAGAGATAGGACGGGAGCTTGATGGGCGTGAGACACTGGATCGATTTACTTAGTAGCTAGATCATCATATAGAAGACTTTCACTTTTATTTATGTCAGTTCTTGTAATTTGAGTTGAAAAGAGGAATTGTAATAATTAAGTTAAAATATTATATAATTTGCCTTGGAGTTTAATTGTTATTCACTACCTCGGGAAACCGAGATGGTAACAGTCCGTTTTATTAGAGAATGTCTTGACGGGGACTTCTTTTATAAACCGGGGTGTTACAAAGTGGTATCAGAGAGAACGATCCTCAGGCCTAAACCAATGAGCCCAATGAACATAGGATGTGTCTAAATAAAATGAACCCCGGGATAGAACTGTTAGGAGCACACTACGGTAAGGTATGAGTTAGGGGCCCCCTCACACCGAACCTGTGGTCCTCTCAGTTGAACCGGAAACCATGAGTGTATACGAGAGAAAGGGTAGAATAGTTGCCTAAGGTTGAACCTGAAATTCATATATCGTTGCCAAAGTGTTAATTGATTGATATATTGATTATCGCATAAAAGAGTTGATGTATATTTTGAGACCCATATATTCTAACCATTCTGCAGGACAACGCTACGGTAAGTATTTTGGTTGAATGATGTGTTAATAGTACTACTATGACTAAGTAATATGCGGTTATGTGATCCCGAAGCCATGTTAGTATAGTCTTGTGATAGTAATAAGAAACACGATATAATTTCATATCTTTAGTCATCACAATCGTGATTTAGATGTAATAAGTAGATCGAGATGCGAAGGGATTTTATGGGGTATATGTTTACGTAAGTACAGTGTGAGATCTAAGTTGGTATGGGTTAGTATCGATAGTATAGTTGTAAGAATTGAGACATAGGAAATGAAAGACTTAATGATGAAACTTGTTTTGGTTGATGTTACTCTTTAATTGACCTTACTGCCATTTCTTTTTTGTTTATTACCCATGGATGAAAATTTTACGAGAGATAGCCCCGTGAGTTAATGTTCATTTGGCGTTGGTTTCATGCTTATATGATATACGGATTAGGAATAATAAATATTTTAGTAAGCTGTGGTTAGGAAGTTCCTGTGCAGTGATGTTTGACCAACGACTTTATAAAATTCTAATTTAAATTTGTATTAATAATTTTTGCATAAATTCAACTCCACCGATCAAAAGAGTCGCATATGTTTTCAAATTAATAAGCCACGAAAAATCTTGATGTTTCAATATTAAACGGTAAATTTTGCAAACTGACCCAAGTTTTGGACCAATCGTTGTCACATGTTTGTTTGGACCAACTGAGTTGTAAAATTCTTTAAAAATGGAATTCTTATGCTTTAAACCTAATTCTTTGTCCCTGTGTTTTGAACTCACTGCGTTTATAAAAGTAATATGAATCAATTTTTAATCGAACGGTTAATTATTCGTGATCTTTGAAAATTACAACGTGAATCATGACTTGTAAAATGTGTATTCTAGGTTGAGTTTTCATACAATTGTTTGGTTAATTCATGAGCTTTAATAATGTGAATTTATAATATTTTATATGACGATAGTAGTACGCATGTCCAGTAATTAGGTATCTTAACAAGTGATAAAATTAAAACTTAGCTGATAACATTGTCGGCATGATAGTATGAGTAAAATTTAATAGCTTTAATTGATTTTTAATCAAGAGTGAAATATTTATACGAGTCCAGTTGTTTGCATACGTTAAATACATTTGGCATGTTGTAATATCTCTGGTGTGTCCATAACATTTGCATAGTGGTCGGATATATATAAATATAAAATAATATTGTCATATCTTTGTAAGTTGATGGCGTTAAAAGTTAATTGATTGTTCTAATATACTCGCGTGAATAATTATAATAATTATGTCCAAATGTTCACCCATGTAGGATGTCATCTGAGTTTTAAAGACTTTCATGTGAGTTGTGTGCCTAAAGTTATACTTATTACTTTCATTGCATGAAATTATTTCAATTGAACCTAAAACCTATAACATGATAATAAACAGTGTTGTTAATTCTTAGTGGATATTTTTATCATTATATCGTCATAAAATGCTAAAGTGATTCTTACAATTGTATGGGCATGATATAGAGGGAACTGTTTGATGTAGCACAACATTTGAAATATCTAAATTCTTGAGTCGTTGCTATCACTTATATTCTAATAAAGATTGTTTATGATAATTATATTAGCAATTATAATGGGATAACCCTTTTGATGATTCACATGATATGCGTTGGTTTAAATGATAGTCGTTATAGTTACGTTTAATTGAACTGTGAATATAATTGAGTAAAGAAGTGCAACTAAAATCCTAATGTTGAGGTAGTAGTCGTTCATTAGTAAAGATAGGACTGAAATGAATAAGATGAACCTGTAAATTACGATATATGAGTCAACACCTAAACTTGTTTTGTTTTAAGGAATTGAATTAAGTTTATCTGATTTTGAGTTTCGTAGTAAGCTGTAAATGGATTCTATGACGGCCATGTTATAAGAATTATGTTAAGAAATTTATTCACCGTCCAATAGGAAAGTAAAAGTTTTGAAAATGAAGCTAAATTTTGTTGTGTGAGTATAAATTCAGAATGAGATTTTCAGCCAATGTCTGGTGGTATGGTTTCACGATATTTACTAGTCTGGAGGAATGAAATTAGAACGGAGTCACAAGTAGTGGGTTAATTTAGTCATGTTGTTCATTCACGTAGCAAATTGGTGGGTTGTGGTTAGTTACATATGTCAAAACGGGAAATGTAATGGGGTGATTTAAGTGAGTTATGTGTTAACACGGTATGTTGATATTAGCATAACATGTAATGAATATTGTGAAATTGGTATAGTTAAATACATCTAATCTTTATGTCATGGTGTTGGGTGCAGTCAAAATATATTTAAAACCAAGAACGAAATTTTCTGCATGATAGTCTTGTATGTTAACTTTCCAATATCGCTGTTTACTCGCTTGTTTGACTCGACCAATATGTTTGCAGAATATGTCAATCAAGGTGCATTCGTCATTCATGAATAAATACCAAACCTCTGTTATGAGGATTAAAAATATTTCTAGGATGATAAGTACTGCGAAACTGATTGTCTTCATTGGTGATTCTGTGTCTTGACTTAAATTTGTACAATTAAGAAAAGGAAAGTCAGATTGGACCTACTAGGTTATAAAATTTCATAAATCGATTTATCAAGTTTTGACCCTAATTCTTTTCTGATGTCGATTGATCCCCTATGTTTCTAAGGTATGAGATTACAATGATTGGTGAAATGAATAATTACTAATGATTTTACTGGTAACGGTAGCTTCCTGGAGAGAGCTTGAATATTGATTGTCTTTGGTAAGATTAGTTAACTTGAACGTGAGTTGTGAATCTTTTATCCTCTTTCAGTTGTTAGCAGCAGTTTGAGAACCTTGTTATAATAATGAAGGTTACGAGGACGTAACCATGTTTTAGTTGGGTAGGATTGTAAAATCTTGATGCTTAAATTGCACTTGTTTGTAGGTTATAGTTGACCAACTTGATGTTAGATGTGGGGTATCTATGCAAATGAGTTCTATATGTTTTGTTCCTACTTCTGTTAGTTGGTTGATGTGAAAAAGGAGAGTGTGATTAAACTACTGGTATCGAGTTTTGATTTGTGGGGCCTTTGCGCCGAGTTACGTTTGCGGTCCAGTGAGACCATGGTTATTGAGTTACTCGAGTTGAGATCGGAATTTAGATGGAAGATGACGGTGTTCTCAGATGATTATATAGTTGTTATACAATTGTATTCTCAGGTAGTTATTAATTATAGTTAGTTGGTTAAGTAATGATGAGTTAAACTTCGGACGAAGTTTATTTTTAGGAGGCGAATGTAACATTCCGTATTTATTATGTTTAATTGATGTGTCAAAATGGCGTGTTAACCAAGTTAGAAATGCGTGACGTCTATAAGTACGATATACAATACCCTTTTGAGGTTTGGGTACGGGAGCGAACTTCGGGACGAAGTTCATTTTAAGGGGGGAAGACTGTAATACCCCGTATTTTTATATAATAAATTAAATGGATATTATTAAATATTATTTATTATACATTTTATGTTACTAATTAAGTCGGGTAAATTGTTGAGTCGATAATTATGTTAAGTTATTTTATTTAACTCGCGTCGTATCGATACAAGTTAATTGAGACGGGTTTATATATGATTCGAAATTTAACCAGTTGAGCTGGCCCAATAACTGTTCAGCCCAATTAAACCCTAAGCCCATTAACCTTAAATATACACTAACCCTAACCCTAACCCTAAATACCCTACCCAACCCGCCTCCCTCCTTCCTTTCTCCCTCAGCCGCCTCCCTCACTTCATCAACATCAAACATCAAATCTCACGCTTAGAGAGAGAGAGAGAGAGAGAGAGGGTGTTGACGGTGCAGCAAGGAATAGCTAGGGGTGTTGGTCGACGTTCATAGGCGGCCGTGGTGGTTGTTATGGTGGCGGTAAAGGTACGAGTTCAAGCTTTTCTCTGTTTTCATTATTTAATGTCGGGTTTTAGGGGTGTTGTGCGTGTCTGTTAGAGGTGTTCCTGGTGGTGGTTGTCGGGGTATATGGGTAGGGTGATGAGGGGCGAGTGTAGTGGTGGTGTTTAGGGCGGTTATTGGTGGTGATAATGGCGGAAAAAGGCAGCAGCGACGGGGGTGGCAGCAAGGGGTTATAACACGGGTTTTCAAAGCGAGTTTAGAGGGGTAAGTTTTGGGTGGCACCACCGTGGACTAGGGGAGGTCGAAACGGTGGTGCTTTGTGGCGTCGGGGTTCACGGGTTGACGGAGAGCGAACAGGGTGAATTGGCGGGTGGTAGATGATGGTTGCGGTGGTGGTAAGAAGAGAAACAGAAGGTGTTTGGTGATGATGCACGGTGAACCAGGTCAAATGCCAGCCTTGGTTCGACTCGCCGGCGGCAGTCGACCAGGCTGGTGGTGGTTGCTGGTGGTGGGGACGAAGTGGGGGTCAGGTCTGGTGGTTGTCGTGGTGGCTAGGTGGTGCGTGAGGGGTGTGTGAGTGTGTGAAGGGACGGTGGTGCGTGAGGGGTTATTCGAGTTGTTTTTGAAACGGGTTTTCATAGTTAATCGTTATATTTCGTAATGGGTCGTATTCTAAATTAATTAATTAATTCCCGAGTGCATTAAAATAATTAAAGACGGGTTTGAGTCGGGATGTTTGAATTGTTTAAAGATGATTCGGGTATTTCTTAAATCATATAATTCGTTTAATCTTTTATTTATCATATTAGTTATTTAATTTAATTCCCGAGTCTTTTAAATAAATTATTCCCGAGACATTAAATAATTTATTTAATTTAATCCCCAAGTCGTAAATAATTAGAGATGGACTTTGAGTCGGGACTGGTTCAAGTGGAAAGTTACTATATCGGGAAAGTTTCCATTTTGGGAGATTCTATATTTAGTAGTTAGTAATTATAAATATTATAATTGTTTTAGGTGACGAATTCGTGAAGGATCGATAATCAAATGCGTTGCTTTATTTTCTGGACTGCTTGAACTGCTTAATTGGATTTGCTGGCACTTTGAGGTAGGGAAATACACTTGTCCTATTATCGTTATTGATCGAATTGTGTTGACTGGATTTCTGGTTGTTATTTACGTTATGATTTATATACGGGAAAGTGATTGACTGAATTGATCGTATTGAGTATGATATCACAACATCGGGTAACTGGCATGACTTTATGATTCATCAGTTCAGTGATTTATATACATATTGCATTGCATTAATTACTGTTGAGCATTTCATCTGCATTGGAGTTGGAGGATGATGTGGTAGTGACGATGATGAGATACGATGTGATATTGTGATAAGGCCCAGGCGGGTTCTGCAGGACTTGCCCTGGTGTCCTCAGCTGTTGAGCTGGCAGATCGGCTTCGGTCGATATATATAGTCTACCGGGGATCGGTATGGCTGGGTTGTCCGGGTTATGAGATATGAGATATGAGTTGAGATGGAGATGGAGGTGACGGAGGAGCATGCATATCATATTTTATTGTTTCATTGTTTTCCCTACTCAACCTCGTGGTTGACCCTGTGTATTCGTGAACACCTGTGATGAACCGTTTTATGGGGAGCAGACTTGACAGGTTTAAGAGATAGGACGGGAGCTTGATGGGCGTGAGACACTGGATCAGACGACTTAGTAGCTAGATCATCATATAGAAGACTTTCACTTTTATTTATGTCAGTTCTTGTAATTTGAGTTGAAAAGAGGAATTGTAATAATTAAGTTAAAATATTATATAATTTGCCTTGGAGTTTAATTGTTATTCACTACCTCGGGAAACCGAGATGGTAACAGTCCGTTTTATTAGAGAATGTCTTGACGAGGACTTCTTTTATAAACCGGGGTGTTACAAGGGCTAAGCTACTTCTTACAGCCCCATATCCGAAAAGACTAGTGCCGACGAAGGAACAGGTATCTTTCAATAAATTTGAAAAAGTTATTCGTAACTTTAATGTGCAAGTGCCTTTCCTTGAGTTAGTTAATCAAGTGCCTGCCTATACTAAATTCATGAAACAACTCTTGTCTAAGAAAAAGTCACTTGAAAATGTGCATACTGTCGCATTAACCAAAGAGTCATGATCTTATTTGTCTCACACTGTACCCCATAAGCTAAAGGACCCGGGTAGTTTTTCTGTTCCTTGCAATATAGGTACCTTCTCTATTGAGAAGGCATTATGTGACTTAGGAGCTAGTATAAGTGTGATGCCCTTGAGTCTTGATAGGAAGCTCAAATTGACTAGGTTCGCAGTGACAGACATGACAGTACAGATGTTGGTTCTTCTTCCCTGTTGACTTCGTCGTACTTGACATGCCTGTGGATGCCCATATTCCCATTATTTTGGGTAGGCCATTTCTGCACACTGCTGGTGCAGTCATAGATGTTGGTTCGGGTACCTTGACTTTTAAAGTACGGAAGCATTCTATTGTCTTTGCCCAACCTGCTAAGAAGAAGGACCCCATGTGGCCTGTGACTTTCAATACGGTTTCTGAAAATAAATCTTATTTTATACTTCCTAATATGCCTATCTCTAGTCCCATTCCTGTTGTAACCCCTCTGCCCCAGATTGGGAGCAAATTGGAGGAAGATTTGTCTATTTCTGATATTGCAGGAGCTGGTTTGGGGAAGGAAGAATTACAAGTTACTCCAGCAGCAAAGAAGCCAATCATCTCACGAGGCGGTCTTGGTTGCCTCAGCTATAGCACTGATGAGGAAGTTGATGACAAGCCGGTCAAGGCAAGGGAGTCCGACTTGGACTTTGATGAGCAAGAAGAGGTCATTGACTGGGGAGATGATGAAAGTGTTGATCCGTTGAGCCATACGGACGTGGAAGCTAAGAAAGGTGCAGCTGATAAGATAAGCACCGTTGAGGCTACCTCTCGTAGCCAGAAGCCGACGAAGTGGGCCATTCCGTGGCCGTTCTTGGTCAACTACTAGTTGATCACATGTTTTCCAAACATTTTATTTACTTTTGTTAGACACTTTTTATTGCTTTTGTGTGCGCGAAACTTCGCATTTTATTTTGCTTGCTTAGGATTTTATACGCTTTAGGCTTTACTTTGGGTTTTGCGCAATTTTGGGCGCGTATTATTGTGCATTTGCAGGTTTTTAGACCTCCTTAGCTCAAGTAATTGAGCAAATACGAAGAAATCTGAAGTACAACAGTATTTTCAGTCGATCGACTGGGCTATGTAGTCGATCGACTGGTCTACAAATTCCAGGAGCTACTGTTCCTTTCACCTCGGTCGATCGACTGAGTGATGTGGTCGATCGACCGACCTGCATCTTTGTAGATCTGTTTCGACCTCTCTCTCGCTATGTTTGGTCGATTTGCGGAATTAAGGGAGTTTTCTACTCCACTTTATCTTCCGTCACTATTTATTTCTTCTATTTTTCTCAATTTTGCACATAATACCGCTTCATCATTGCTTTCTCGATTTATGCATGGTACTTTGTTTGTCTTTTCAGGTACTTATTAGTAGCACTGTTGGCTACTGAAACCTCCTAGCTCACGCTGGTTTGGGGAGGTTTCCTTTGCTGCGCTTAAAGTCTTGTGAGTTCCCGATTTCCACTTCATGTTTTATTTGTTTAAATTTCTCGCAAATTCCCGTTTCTCTTTTCTTCATTACATGATTTTGCACAATGGGGACATTGTGCGATTTGGTTTGGGGAAGGGTTTTGCGTCGCATATCATTTGCTTGCATTCACGTTTACATTCTGTTTTGCATTGTTATTTCATTTTATATATGTATACTAAAAATTCAAAAAAATTGAAAAATTTCAAAAATTTCAAAAAAATGCACGTTTATTTTAGCATATAGGTCGAGTCGGAATGGTAGTATTTCAATGATGACATTGCATTTGCACCTGTTTTTGCCTAAGCCTTGCTTGATTAACATATTATTAGTAGAATCATATAAGTGCATACCTACGAGTTTTCGTTAATTATTTGCTGAACTTGAGACTTGACTTAGAAAATTGGCAAACAACATCATATTTCTGAGATTTAGAGCCTATAACTGGTGACATCTATGACCGGTTTATTTAGGAATGTGAGTAGTACTCCTTATGAGACATGTTACATAAATGTGCATAAATATGAACTTAATCTGCTTAATACCTGTATGCATTCGGTTTGTGGTTTGTTGACACATGTGGTAGAGGTTTCCCTTTATTCATTTTACCCATAAGCTCCACATTGCCAAAAATATCCTTTTTGTCCTATTTACTACATCCTACTTTTAGCCTGCCCTTGTCAAGCTAGTAGTCTTAGTTGTTGGGATTGTTACTTCGTTTTTGGTGGCAAATGCTCTTATTGAGATTTAGTTAGGAAGATGAAATGAAGGAGGAAAGAAAAGAAACAAAAAGAGAATAATGATTCGAAAAAATGAAAAAGAGTTATGTACTGTTCATAGCAGTCGATCGACTGCCAACTATGGTCGATCGACTGGAGTTTGAAAGAAAAAAGAAAGAATCGATTCGCATAATTCAAACCTTTATCTTTTGGCGATTTTTGCTCCCATGTATTATTTATATCTTATGGGGAGTTAGTTGATTACTTTCATACTGGAGACTGTGAGATTTGTGCTTGCTATAGCACCGTTTCATTTGATTTTGAGCAAGAAGTAGGATGTTGCTATATGGTTCCGTTTTGGTACTAGCTTGATCACCTGTACCTCCACTTTTCCATAAATGTTTTGCCTCTTCTTACCCATACCTCACATATCCCATATATACCTCGGCATGTGTCATGGTCATTTGTTGGTTGGAATGCATATGTACGGTCATAGAGATTACTTTCATATTATACTGCAGGCATGTTCTTATAGGTCGTAGTTAGGTGAGAGTCTCTACAAAATGAATTCTTTCTATCCTCTTATATATATTCACCTATGCTTATGAGTGATTCGAGCGACCCGTGAGAGTCCAATTTGATAAGTTTCTATGGTTGACGGTTCAGCAGTTTTTAACGACCTTATGACTCGTTTGCATGATTCGCATTACTAATTGATTGTTAGTTATTGCATTAAACTGGTTTAGGCTTTACATGTTGTAATTCGCTCTGAGATTGAACTCGTTCCATTATGTCATTAGATCGAGTCTAGTTCTTGCTTGGGGACAAGCAAGGGTTTGGTTTGGGGAAGTTTGATGCGTGTCTTTTATATGATGTTTTACACCCTATTTTCCACGCATTTCAGAGCTCATTTGTATAGTTTAAGCTACCATTTCCCCTATTTCCGTCTACTTTCGTGTTCTTGTACATTATTGCGGAAATGTGAAGAATTCAACGGAAATCGAGCTAAATCCGTCTCCGAGTATCCTGCATTGCATTTTGACGTAAAGTATTCGCTTAAGGAACGAGCTTGGTGCGCAATCCAAGGCCCAAAAGACAAATCCACGAGATTATAGAAGTCAAGTAGCAGCTAAAGCAGTCGATCGACCACTACCTTCAGTCGATCGACCAACCATCGGGTTCCAGAGGCTACTGTACACTACTATTCGGTCGACCGACCGGTCACTTCAGTCGATCGACCAAGACGCTATTCCAGACGAGAATTAAAAGATCGAGATTTATCAAGCCTATGAGTTATTAGGTTTAGAAATTATGTTACGTATACTTTCTATATAACGTAACCTAGTTCGACAGATACAATCATCCAGTTTTTATCAAGTTTTACATAAAGTTTTACATACAGTTCTTTAGAAATAATTAGGGTTCGAGATTACTTTCGGTATTGAATACAATTCGCTTTGTGAGACAAGGATACAAAATTTGGAAGGGGGATCAAGGTCTCCAGTCAGGCCATTAAGGGTCACAAGACAGGCTTTGGATAACTCTGATCAGCAAGTATCTCCTACTTACAAGGAGGTATTGAGTAGGACCAGTTCTCCTAGAGAAGGAGTTGTTCTTAATGGTATTGATCCTATTCATCTTACCCCATGATTAGTTTTGGATTCTGGAATGTGCGAGGGATGAATAGGGAGGGGAAGCAGAAGTTTGTTAATAGATTTCTTCTTTTAAATAATGTTGGTTTTTTTGGTCTTCTTGAAACTAAAATAAAACCACAGAATCTCAATAAAACTGTTAATAATGTTTTCAAAGATTGGTGTGTGACCACCAATTCAGCCTGTCATAAAGGAGGAAGAATCTGGCTGTTGTGGAATCCCACAATGGTAGATATCTTAGTATTAGAGTACAATGCCCAATTTATCCATTTCCTGGTTACAGATAAGGCCACTAATCAGCATCTGCATCATACACTAGTATATGCTTTTAATGGAGATAAACAAAGAGAGGAATTGTGGACTGGTCTTAGAAGGATATCTATGCAAGTCAGTGGGCCTTGGTCCATTGAGGGAGACTTTAATTGTGTGTCTCAGGCACATGAGAGATTGGGAGGACATGTATCTCACTCTGAAGCAGAGCCTTTCCAACAATGCATTGAGGATTGTAATTTGTGTGATATGCCATCTACTGGAGCTTTCTACACTTGGAATAATAAACAGGCCCCTGAAACAAGGGTGTATAGTAGACTGGATAGAATGTTTGTGAATCATGATTGGTCAGTTCAATTATCTGAATACTATGCTAACTTTCTTCCAGAAGGTTTATTTGATCACACTCCTTGCTTAGTCACAACAGCTACTACTCAGCCTCACAAAAGAGCTTTCAAATATTTTAATATGTGGAGCAAGGCTCCTGATTTTAAAGATTGTGTCACAAATTGTTGGGCTCAGAACATCAGAGGCACTTACATGTATGGGGTGGTCAGGAAGCTCAAACTTTTGAAGCCTAAACTTAAGCAGCTCAATAAGTCTTATTTTAGTGATATGGAGAATCAATCTGATTTAGCTGAGGTTAAATTGAATCACATTCAACAGCTACTGATTAACTCTCCAGGAGATGCAGCTCTAATTGAGAAGGAATATGAAGCCCATAAGCAGTTCCTTTTCTTACATGAAGCCAAACTGAATTTTCTGTAGCAGAAAGCAAAAGCACATTGGATGACTGAAGGTGACACAAATTCTTCTTATTTCCATGGCCTCATCAAGGCTAGAAGAAATAAAAACTCCATTTATCAGATTAAGGATCACAATGGCAGGCTGCATACTGATGAAGAGGGTATTCAAATGGCCTTTCTGGAATATTACAATAGGCTCTTAGGATCCAAAAATCAGATTTTACATGTTAAAAAAACTGTGGTTCAAAAAGGTAAGATGTGTACTGAGGCTCATTGTCAGAAGCTTTTAAGTCCTATAACACACCAAGAGATAAAAGAGGTCATGTTCAGCATTCCCAATGATAAGGCCCCAGGTCCAGATGGGTATTCTAGTCAGTTCTTTAAAGATTCCTGGGAGATTGTGGGAGATGAGATTTGTACTGCTATTTCTGATTTTTTCCAATCAGGTCTCCTTCTTAAACAGTTAAACACAACTCTCCTCACTCTCATTCCTAAAGTGACAAACCCCACTTCTGTTCTTGAGTATAGACCTATAGCATGTTGTAATGTCTTATACAAATGCATCTCAAAATTGATTTGCAATAGGCTAGCTTTGGTTTTACCTGACATCATCTCTCAAAATCAAGGAGGTTTTATTCAGGGGAGGAGCATTATGGAAAATATTCTAATTTGTCAGGATCTAATCAGAATGTAAGAAAAACAGGCAGTGGCTCCTAGATGTCTAATCAAGATGGATCTCCAAAAAGCATATGACACTATAGAATGGGAGTTTCTTGATCAGATGATGCAGGCTCTTAAATTTCCAGGTACTTTCAGAGGGTGGATAATGCAGTGTGTCACTACTGCTACCTACTCCCTTAATCTAAATGGGAATATGTTTGGTTTCTTCAAGGGTCAAGGGGTTTGAGACAAGGAGACCCCCTTTCTCCCTTGCTTTTTACCATATGTATGGAGTACCTTTAAAGATTACTGATGTCATCTACCTCTACAATGGGTTTCAAGTTCCATCGTCTATGCTCACCTATGAGACTCACCCATCTGATGTTTGCAGATGACCTTTTGCTATTTAGTAAAGGAGATGCTACATCAATGATGATTATTATCAGGACTTTCTCAACTTTTTCAGCTACCTCAAGACTCAAGATGAGTAAAGGAAAGTCTAATGTGTTTTTAAATGGGGTGAAAGAACCTTTGAAGTCTGATTTCCTAAGGGTCTCAGGGCTAATTGAAGGTTAGCTTCCTTTCAGGTACCTAGGAATGCCTATTAAGACTACTAGGCTTAATGCTCAGGACTGCAAACATCTCATCGACAAGATTGTAGCTAGAATAAGAACCCTGGGAGCCAGGAAATTATCTTATGCAGGACGGTTGGTTCTAGTCAGGGCCGTGCTGAAGACACTACATAATTATTGGGGCCAAATGTTCATTTTACCTACTGGAATCATTACTAGCATTGAACAAGTCTGCAGGAACTTCCTATGGGATGGGGGAGTGGACTACCTGAGATCACCCCTGGTTGTGTGGGATAAGGTTTGTAGGCCGAAAAAAGAAGGTGGTCTGGGGCTAAAACAGGACATCATTTGGAACAAGGCAGCTGTTGGCAAATTGGTTTGGTGGATTTACACTAAACCAGACTTATTATGGGTTAAATGGGTAAACAACATATACCTAAGGGGATCAGTTTGGCAAGATTATTCTCCAAGTACTAACTCCTCCTGGTATTGGAGAAAGATCTGCCAAGTAATGGAGGACCTACAGCTAGCATACCAGCAACAAATATGGGATCTTACTGCTAATAGATACACGATTTCTAAAGGGTATGAATTCCTGCGAGTCAAATCGCAGGATGTTCCATGGTCGGAGTTAGTATGGAATGTTTGGACTATTCCAAAACATGCTTTCGTTGCTTGGATACATCACCATGGAAATATGAACACAAAAAGCAAACTACGACAATTAGGGATCAGTGATGACAGTACCTGCTGCATTTGCGGAATTTCGGAAGAAACAAGGGAACACCTCTCTTTCGACTGCCCGTATAGTAAGAGACTTATTCTTCAAATTGGAGGATGGCTTGGAATCAAATTCCCTGCGAATAATTGGATCTCTTGGAGACTGGGGAGAAACGGCTCCCAAGTCCAAAAGGGGATCCTAGATGCTGCGATTAATGCCTATATCTACCACATCTGGTATCAAAGGAACAGGAGCAGATATGAGCTAATGATTATTCGGCCACACAAGATCGCGAGAACAATTAAAGAAGAGTTGCGATTGAGATTTCGAGGATTGGATCGAAGGAGATTGAGTAGAAGGGATGCAAACTGGATTCTGGAGATACTGAGTAATGAGACTTAAGGTGTTGGATTCAGATGGGGAACATGGATGATGGAAGAAGACGTTTGCTATTTTTAGGGTTATTACATCAAAATCTGATTTTTGTTTATCAGATTATGTTTTTTGAGCTTGGTTTGTTTTTCCTGATTTTATGTTTGGGCTGATGTTTTGGGCGGAGTATGTAATATGGGCCTTGGCATCTTTGCAGTCTTGAAGTTTGTCTCGGTTCCATTGTATGGTGACCTTCTTTTTTGATATATATACTTACATTTTATCGAAAAAAAAAAAACAATTCGCTTTGTCATTCGGCTTTGTTCTTTTCCTTCGCAATTCACACGGTACTCTCTGGTTTTATTCTGTTATTTTATTTTCATTCATAGTTGTCGAATTGCTAGATCGGTTCCCAAGCCGAATTGCCATCTTTTGTTAATTGTTTATTTTACCGTTTTAAGCATGAATTCCGTAGTTTTAATCCTTAATATTATTGTTGTGTTTAATTTCAGTATGAGTAGCTAATTTATTCGTGCTAGGATGTAGGGGAATTATAGTGTAGGCGGCAATATAATGAACACGGCCTGATTCACGTGTTGGTCGATCGACCGCCATGCCTGGTCGATCGACTGACCACGTGAGGTTTTATTTTCGTTTTAATTCTTTATTCGACGAATCGAGTGCACACGACTAGTTGAATGTTTAGGATATGACTGACCCATTAGATCGAGAGATAGGGACAGTTGTTAGATCACCAATTAAAATGACTAAACTATGCTGAGATCGAAAGATAGGTAAAGTTTAGACCGTTAGTCACTTTTCAGGACGAAAGTTAGTATTAGTGATATTAGGGACCTATAGCGAGATCGAAAGATGCTATTTGTTAAGAGTGGACCGAGAGGACCTCTTTATTTCCCGCCTCATGTGTTTGATTTAGACCTGTATAGTATGCTGCCGCCGAAACTATGGTGAACCGACCATCCTAGTACCCCTTCTTTTATCTGTTTTATCCGTTTATTTAGTTTATTGTCTTTTATTGCTATTAGTATAGACCAAATCAATTCAACCCCCACTTTCGTTACCTTAGACTAAATTAGACAATTAGAAATTACATTCGCCTTCTTGTGGTTCGGCCCTGTTACCACTAGCCTAGGTTAGTTTTAATAGGAGATTATAAATTTTATTTTTGGTACTCACAATGACGGGTATCACCCTTCTGTCTTGTTTTGTATAAAGCTAGCTTAGAACGCGAGCAAAATTGCACGGGCATGTATAAAAAATATATTAATAGTCATTTGAAATTTATAATTATAATATCATTCAATATTATAGTATGAATGTACAAAATTTCACACATTTAAATTAAAGTACAATATTGAATTGAGATTACATTTATAGTACTTCTAACATTTAGAGCAAATGGATATATAACTATAATTATAATTGGTGAAAAATTTTTTATGCCCGTGTCTCAAATCTTCACACAGGCATTCATAAGCCAATGTGCTTATACTGATATCTTTTTTCATATCGATGATAACTTCGAATGTAAGCAAATTACGTTCGTCCATAAATTTATAAAATCATTAATTAAAAAATATAATAAATTATTAAATCATAAAAGCTTCAAATATATTTGGTGTGTAGGCGGCTATTGCCCCGTCCCACCACCCATCACAGGTGGAAATGTGGAATATTTATACCCGTACCCCTATGCGAATGCTCTGCCCATACCCGCCTCAACGGGGGCACGTGTTTTGCGGCACCCATTGTACCCGCCAACCTAACATCTCTAATCCTTACTAATAATCATAGTATACATGTTCCAAATAATTATAATTAAAAGGTACACGTGAAAAATATGTATTGTATTGCTTAAGAGGTATACATCTGATCTTTATGGATTATTTTTTCCTTATGTTTGTAACACTACACAGCAATCTTCGTGTGATTTTTAAGAACATAGTACGATATGGACCATATAAATTTAAGTTATTAAAAACATGGTAGAAATGGATCTTATGAAAGGATTTTTTTTATAATTTTACAAACATGAAAATAATAAAATGTTCATATAATCTGATAATTATTAATTTTTTTTCTAATTATACTAATTTAATTTGATAGTAACCTTGTTAAGCATATTTTGCTAACCTTATCCGTTATTATAAATTTTCTAGCTTCCACGGTTTGCCTAATAGAAGTTTACTTACAAACTATTGTTGGAGTGAGTGTCCTGCACAATAGTGCGTTTACATACTAAATCGCGTACAAGGAATATTAGGAATTTATATTATATATATTTGTCAGCTGGTCAACGTTAATCGGTAATGATTGGCTAACTAGAGCTTGACATTACTGTCGTGTGACGGTGGTGATCAGCTGATCCCTTATGGTCACACCTATAGGACGTAACCCCAATAGATATACTAGTTATTTATGAGATATAATTAATTAGTCCCTTATGTGTATTAACATTTATAAGTAAAGTGAATTATATTTTGATGATGAGTTAAGAACTCGGGCAAAGGGAATTTATTATTTAATTATTTGATAATCAAATAATAAATGTTAAAGAGAGAATATAGTAATTAATAGTTAATTTGCTATATTATACTGTGTGTGTATATATTTTGAGGCGGAGGTAATTAGCTAATTGTGATTACAAGGAGTTGTAATAATTAGCTAAATGGGTTTCATATGACACATTTTATATTGATAAAATGGTAAAATGTCACTTAAGAGTTGAGTGTACATTATTAACTAATTTGTATTATTTAAGTGTTAAATAATCAAATTAACATTTAATTATATAAGATAATTAAATATAGGACTTATAAGCATTTGTGGGACAATTGGCAAAAGTCAAAATAAGACCCAAGAATTCCATATGGAGCGATTTGTATATGTGCGTATGACACACATGTGATTAGTATTTTTCCACTACAAATTGTCTCCATTGATTTATTATTTGGGAAAATGCACGCGGTGCCCTTGAAGTTTCGAATTTTGCCCGAAATACCCAATTTTTTGTTCCGGAAAACTTTAAGCGGCTATAGCTCGTGTCTACGAATTCAGAAAGTGATAATTTTTTTTTCAAATCGATCATCTTTCCGAGAACTACGATTTGAAAAAAAAAAATTGTCGTATTTGGATCACGTGGCTAGGAGTTTTTGTACGTCAAGTTTTTTTTACCGTACAAACTTTGAGTGACCATATCTCTTGGTCACGAATTCCAAACACGACAATTTTTTTTTCAAGTCGTAGGTCTCGAAAGATAATCAATTTGAAAAAAAAAAAATCGTTACTTTCTGAGCTTGTAAGCACGAGTTATAGCCTCTTAAAGATTTCCGGATAAAAAAATTGGGTATTTCTGACAAAACATCAAAGTTCAAGGGCACCGCGTGCATTTTCCGTTATTATTTTATATGCCCATATATACACACTTAGAGCACCTTTTGCATTGATGAATTTTTGGCCCAAAAATATCTCAAAATAGCTTATTTTGACCGTGAAGTGTAGAATGAAAAGAACAATTTATTATTTATTTTCTTTATCTAATTTGATCAATTGTTGATCATCAAATTTTCAAATAAATCCACAAATAATAATATACATCTCTATTACTAATGTAGTAATAACAATAGTATAATTAAGGGATACTTCTAGTAATTAACTACATTTTAATGCTAGTAGTATTTTGGGGGTATAGTCTTGGGTGCCACCATAGGAGGTGCTCTACTATGAGTACTAGGAAGAAGGAGGATATTCTATTCATATTTAGCTCAAGGACAACTTTTAATCAATGTAAGGAAAATTCTTACTTTTACTCATATTTATGTCATTATAATCTCATGCATGTAACTAGATCATGCATAAACTAAATTAACATGTAATTTAGTTACTAATTAGATAGTCTAATTAGGGGTCTAGGACTTTCAAGTGGTATCAGAGCTCAGTCGTTGCATACATGTCGATTTTCGACCATTTTATCGAGTTATATGATGAATTTATAAAATCGTAATTTTTGTGTAAAAATTTGTTTGGCACGAAAATTTTTGTTGCATGTATACTGGCTTGCGCCTCTTTGAGCAGCCCAGGTGGCCATATCGCTCAAAACTCCCACAAACACTCATTTTCCTATAAATACCCCTCAAATGCCACCATTTGAAGGTTACGCGAGCGTCCGCCCCCTCTTTTCTCCCTTAAAATTCTAGACTCGACTTCCTAAGTCACAATCCGACACGTGTTTACGACCTACCGATCGTAAACATAAGCCTTACACATTGTTTGGTACCGTCATCATGCATTAAATCACTTGACCGACCATCTCGACCACTACACCATCACTAAACTTAACAAACACTCTTTTTACTTACCAAAACGGTTTTAATCCGAGGTTTTCCGACCAAACGAGTTGATACACTTACATCGATTTCTCGCCATAAGCCTAGCATGTAAGTATGAGGGTGTAAAAATCTTCTTTTATCATGCTTTCATTTTGTTTTATTACTATAACATGCTAAAACATGCATAACATGGTCCAAAACATGGGAAGAATTAGCCAAAACCGGACTTTTGGTTGAGGCAGAGGCTACTTACGTAGCAGATAGGCTCGCGCCTAAAGGACCCTGCCCAGCCTTAAGTCCAAACCGTGTTTGGTCTCTTCATCTCCTTTATTTTCATATTTGTAATCGGGTTTTACCATTTCAAATATTTTCAAACCATTTTTTTTGCAAATTTTAACCATAAAACATTTTTCACCCTTGGTTCCTCATACCATGACGGTTTAATCCGTGTTTTGGTAATAATATTTGGTTAATTACATTTAAAAGGTATTTTAAAGCCTTTTATTTCATTTCTTCACATTTTGGAAGGTATTTTAAAGCCTTTCATTATTTCTTTGCATTTACAAAACAAATGTATTAGTCACCAACACAAAGCCATCCTTGGTTCCACATACCATGTCGGATTTTAATCCGAGTACGATGATGAATGTTGACTAATTATAAACAAATGAACTTAAAATAATAAGTTCATAATCATTTTCAAAACTATTCATGTCAAGCTTGCAAAGTCGAACCCGACAGCGAATATTGTCAAAACAATGACAATTATTCAAGTCTCGTTCCTCAAATCAATACAAAGCGGTCTAAACGGCCTTTTCAAAACAAAACGAGTTCAAATAACCATTTTTCAACACATTTTATTAATGTTTTTCAATGGTCTGAACACGTCTTCCATCGTTGACTGACCCGCGCCTAAACAGGCCACTCCTTTTTCTATTTTTCAAAACAGGGGAGACCCTCTTGCATCGCCAACAGGCTCGCGCCTCTTCTGGTTGCCTGATGCAGGGTCTATTCCCTTTCCAGCACTAGTCTAGGACGATCCCGACTTCTGTTAACTCGAATACAGGACGGATCAGATGACTAACTTGCTCATTCAAACACCGTATTTGTAAAATGCCCTACTAAGACAAATGGATCACGTTATGCATCATGAACCTAATTTGGTAAATGGATGTTTAATTTTCGTCTTGCATGCAAATCAACATTAAATCCAACTTGACATCTTATACTTGATACTTGGATTAAATCAACCGACATAGAAAGCTCTCACATGTTAGGTTTAAACCAATGGATGCGCATTCATGCATTTAAACTGTTTTATCAACTTTTGCATTCAACCAACCAAGATCGATCAGTAGAGGCCGCTACCGCGGGTGGGATTGGGTGTCTGATTAAAGGGCTTCCGAATACGTACCTTCACTGTAACACCCCCTCTTATCTAAGAGCCTTAAGCTAGACATCTCAGATAAAAGACGGTGTTACCATCTCAGTTACCTGAGGAAAATAGTATAAGAAACAACCGAGTCAAAGGTACTTTAACAAAAATAAGTACTAAGTGATAAAATAAATGTCCACATTGGACTTACAATTCCCACGGCTAAAAGCCACCAATAAATGAAGTACTAAATAAATTTAATTACAACTGACAAATTTAAGCGATAACTAATAAGTAAAGTCCAACTACTAATGATAAATAAAAGTGATGACTGCCAAGCAACAACCATCAGCTATACCTGCTTATAAATCTATTTCCATGACGGAAATAGGCAATTTAAAGACAACAATGAACACACAAGTCAACAATCTAAGAACCATAAGAAAATAAAAGGACGACATGCGAATAATATAAAATAAACAACGAAATGAATACGAATTCACAACGTCACGGTCTCAATAATATGTCACAAGTAGTCTGTTGCCGAGGCTCTTGGCCCAAGCTCAACCACACCATGTGGACTAGCCACGCCAGGTCCAGGGCTAACTCCTTGCACCATGCCCTGCCTGTCCTATCCAAACCAAGGTCCACGGCTCTTCAACATTCCCGTGCCTGGCCTATCCAATTCACAATCCAACTCGTACAAGTGTCACACAATATTATATGTTCATATGTTCCCAAAAGGATAATTCATTAGACGAGTACATACTCACACGCCAAATAATACAAACTGCCAATATGGTAACTCATAACAAACTAGATGCCAACAAGAAGATCTCCACAATGCCAAGTTCCATTTAAACCAATGTGATAGGCTAATTCATGTCAAAGCAGAATAAAATGGTATCTTATATGATATACACAAGCCAAATAAGCTCAACAATAACTGTAACCTACAACACTCCCATAAAACACACGGCTACACATGCTATCAAGGACTGTCAAATGCACAGTTAACACAATTCGACAATCAGGCCAACAGTTTACAATTCAATTCATACAAAGCACATATGAAGACCCCGCATATAAACGTTGAGTAGCTAGCCTACCTTTAGCAAATCCCGACCTCAGCAACAAAGCTAAAAAGCCTCCTCAACAATGTCGTTACCTAAATAAAATAAATAACATATAATTACTAGCTAGCTAAATAAACTAGTATTTAAAAATTTAATAATCATGACAACTAAAATAGAAACAGCCCCATGATTTTGGTCGACGGACAGCCTCTACTTGGTTATTTGGTCGATCGACCGGCTATCTACTCAGCTATAAAACACACACTATGCCACTACAACGCACACAACCTGTCATTCCACAATAACCAGCAATTCTCCACCAACATCCTGCAACCCACAATACAGTCACCCTACCCCACCAGAAAACGGTCAGAATTAGCAGCCATACCCGGCTTCCCAAGACGGTAGCAGAAACAGCCACAACTAACAGCCATAAACGGGTTCCGGACAGCCAGACAGCCCCACACCCACTATGGTAGAAGCCTTGGTCACGGCCTGAGCCATAGCTAAGGTCGCTACATAAGACGGTCTTTTATACCAATTTATACAAGCCTAGACAAATTAGAACAATTATACAACAACTAAATCCGTCTTAATACAATTATACCAAAACCCCCAAATTTGATTTCTAGGTTTTCATAATTCGAACTATACACTACAATAATAAGCTAATAATCAAATTAATGATGATAGAATAGTCTTACTTACGAATTAGGCTGAAAATAAGCTAAGAAATCATCTAAAAATATGATCAACGAACCCCCAAGTCCCTTCGTCGAGTTCGTCGCTGCTGTATCGTCTCTCTGCCTGATTTCTTTTTTTTTTTTTTTTTTTAATGTTATGAAAGATGATGGTGTCCTATTTTTGTATATATATGATGGGTTATATTGGGCTTCACCCAACTCAGCCTAAACCGTGACAATTTTTTTTTTTTTTTTTTTTTTTTACAAAATATAAAATGATGATTAACTTTATAAAAATTTACGGGTATTACAGTCTTTCACCCTTAAAATGAACTTCGTCCCGAAGTTCACCCAAAGCTATCACAACACAACCTGCCAAAAAAAAATGTAAATTATTGAATTAACGGTGTTTTACATTCCACCCTCTTAAAAAGAAGGTTACGTCCCCATAACCATATACATACCTAATGGAAGAGATGAGGATATTTCTCGCGCATGGAGGCTTCTATCGCCCAGGTAGCTTCCTCCATTTCATGATTAGACCATAGCACCTTCACTAAAGACACTAGACTATTCCTGGTCTTGCGAACTTTAGTGTCCAATATCTCTTTAGGAATTTCTTCATAAGTAAGCTGATCGTCCAATTCAATATTCTGAATTTCCAGCACATGTGACGGGTCACTTACATATTTTTTGAGCTGTGACAAGTGGAACACATTATGGACTCTTGCTAAAGCTGGAGGTAGTGCAAGACGGTATGCTATCTCCCCAACTCTATCCAGAATCTCATGACTCCCATCATTGGTGACACTTTAAGCAACACTTTATCACCAACATTGAACTCAACCTCGATCTTTTCAAATCTGCATAGCTTTTCTGACGATCTTGTGCAGCTTTCCTCTTCTTTCTAATTATCTGAACTTGCTCAATCATCTCGTGGACCATTTCATGTCCCACCACCATCCTCTCAGCACTATCATCCCAGCAAATTGGACTTCTACACTTCCTACCATACAAGGCCTTAAAAGGAGCCATGCCGATACTGGCATGATAGCTATTATTATAAGAGAATTCGATCAAATTCAGCCTCTCCTCCCAAGACCCTCCAAACTCCAGAATACATGCACTAAGCATGTCTTCTAGTCTAGATTGTTCGCTCTGTCTGACCGTCTGTCGCATAATGAAATGCTGTAATCATCTTCAATTATGTTCCCAAAGACTCTTGCAGCTCCTTCCAAAATTTAGATATAAACCGCGAATCCCTATCTGACACGATATCCTTAGGAATCCCATGCAATTCCACCACATTCCTCCTATAAGCCTTAGCCAACTCAGCCTTACTCCAGGTATCTTTCATAGGAATAAAGTGAGCAGACTTAGTTAATCGGTCTACTATTACCCATATCATATTGTTCCCCTTTTGACTCCTAGGTAATCCCACAATAAAATCCATAGATATACACTCCCATTTCAACTCAGGTACCTCCAAGGGTTGCACTTTCCCTTGAGGCCTCTTATGCTCTCCTTTAACCCTCTGACAAGTCAAACACTTAGCTACAAATTCAGCCACTTCCCTTTTCATTCCAGGCCACCAAAAAGTTTTCTTCAAGTCTTTATACAATTTATCTCCTCCAGGGTGAACTGAATATAGAGTATTATGAACCTAAGACAAGATACTCCTCTTCAATTCTTCATCTTTAGGAACACACCAACGGCCCTCAAAGCGGAGGCTACCATCAGCACCTAACCCAAACCGTGTAGTCTCCCCACTGGCGGCAAGGGCCCACTATTTCGCCATTCTAGAATCATATTGTTGCTTCTCCCAGATCTTAGAATACAACTCAGGCTCTATAGTCAAATCACCAACACTCTCTCCTTTTCTTATCACATGAACACCCATCTTTTCAATTTCATCTCTCAGGCTCACACGGGACAAAGCACTGCATAAGTGATGAATAGATTTCCTACTTAGTGCATCTGCCACCACTTTTGCCTTCCCCTCATGATACACAATTTCCATATCATAGTCACTAATCAGCTCTATCCACCTTCTCTGCCTCATATTTAACTCTCTCTGGGTGTAAATATACTTCAAACTTTTATGGTCTGAAAACACCTTGAATGTCGCGCCATATAGGTAGTGTCTCCATAATTTGAGTGCAAACACTACAGCTCCCAATTCAAGGTCATGAGTAGGGCAGTTCTCTTCATATGATTTCAACTGACGCGAAGCATAGACTATCACTCTCCTACCTTGCATAAGGACACACCCCAACCCATTCTTTGAGGCATCAGTATACACCTCAAAATTTTCACTCCCCACTGGTAAGGCTAAGATAGGAGCTGTGGTCAAGAGCTCCTCAAGGGTTTGGAATGCAGTCTTACAACTCTCATCCCACCTAAACCGATTTTCTTTCCTCGTCAAGGTTGTTAAGGGCTTAGCTATCTTTGAGAAATCCTTCACAAATCTCCTATAATACCCAGCTAACCCCAAGAAACTTTTAATATCAGCCACATTCTTTCATGCTACCCAATTAGACACTGCCTCAATCTTAATTGGGTCTACTGACACTCCCTCTTTCGAAATCACATGGCCAAGGAATGCTACTTTCTCTAGCCAAAACTCACACTTACTCAATTTTGCATACAAGTTATTATCCCTCAAGGTCTGTAAAACTAGTCTCAAATGTTGTTCATGCTCCTCTTTAGTTTTTGAATAAACTAGAATGTCATCAATGAAAACAACCACAAACTGGTCTAGGTAGGCACTAAACACCCGGTTCATTAAATCCATAAATACAGCAGGTGCATTAGTTAACCCAAAAGGCATTACTACAAATTCATAATGGCCATACCAAGTTCTAAAAGTTGTCTTAGGAATGTCCCCTTCCTTGACTCTCAACTGGTGGTACCCCGATCTCAGGTCAATTTTAGAAAACACACCAGCTCCACTCAGGTGGTCCAGGTGGTCAAACAGGTCATCAATGCGAGGTAAAGGGTATCTATTTTTTATAGGTCACATTGTTCAACTCCCTATAATCAATGCATAATCTCAGACTTACATCTTTCTTCTTTACAAATAAAACAGGTGCTCCCCAAGGTGAAACACTCGGTCTCACGTAAGCTTTCTTTAGCAATTCTTCTAACTACTTTTTTAATTCCTCCATCTCCTTAGGTGCCATCCTATAGGGTGCTTTTGAAATTGATCCAGTCCCCGGTTTCAAGTCAATGCTAAAGTATATCGCCCTCTTAGGTGGTAACCCATGAATTTCTTCAGAAAAAACATCAGAAAATTCACACACAACTGGGATTTCATCCCTTTTAGGTTCAGCCTCTCTTGTGTCCCTCACGTGACACAAATAAATTTGACATCCCTTCCTCAGATACGATTTTAGGGTCACAACATTTATAAATTTCACCTTTGGTTTGATCACAAAACCCTTATAAGATACTCTCGCCCCTTTAGGTCCTCTTAAAGATATTTTTCTTTGATAACAATCTATAAAGGCTCTCTGTTTAATCAACCAATCCATTCCCAGGATTATTTCAAAACTTCCTACAGGAAACTCAATTAGATCTACCAAAAATATCACCTCACCAATCTTAATTTTTACATCTTTATATATTTTAGTACACCTTACAGACTCTCTCGAAGGTATCCCCACATTATCATTAATAAAAACTGGGTCATTTAATTCTAGGTAATTGGCATGCTCAGAAGACACAAATGAGTGGATTGCTCCCGAATCAAATAATACTAAAGAAGATTTAAGATTCACAGAAAATGTACCCGAAACGATATGAGTGTCGTTCTTAGCTACTTCCTTCCCAACCATAAATAATTTCCCAGCTGACTTCTGACCCGAACCTTGAATAGTTGTTGCTGACTGATTACCCGCCTTTACTCCACATGCTTGATTGCCATTACCCACATTCTGCCTCTAATATGAACCATTCCCATAATTATTACTCCCTTGGTTGAGGAGCTGGTTGTATGTGTTGCTGTTGTTGTAGTTACTTCTCTTATTGTACCCTGAATTGCCTCTATAACTGGACTGAGGAGTCCTGAAACCACCATCTCCATTACCATTATTGTAGTTATTTCTTCCTCCGGATCTGCATTCGGCTCTTACATGGGCAAACTTCCCACGGCTAAACCATTGAGGCTTCGGAATGAAGCCTTGGTCGCGGCCTCCACTAACCCCACGGCCGTAGCTCCCACCATTATTACTTCCATAGCTGCCCTGTCCGGCCCCATCAGATAAATAGGCCCGGAACTGGTTCTACTTCTTACTCCCACCTGCTCCTTCACTAACCGTCTCAGCCTTCCTTTTCTTCCCCTTTACTTTCTTCTCCTCTTTTATCATATCTGCTATCCTCTCCGCATGTGCAGCTCGCCGATAAATCTCTTCCAGAGTGGTTGGCTCACCAGCTACTAGCCTCTTCTTTATGCTCACAGTCAAACCCTTCTTGAACCTCATTGCCAGCATCTCTTCATTGAAATTCAGATCTGCTACATACTCTGACAGCTCTATAAACCGATTATGATAAGTTTCTACTATTATGTCATCTGTCATCTTGAAAGAATCGAATTCAGCCCTCATCTTGCTTCTGATATGTTTGGGAACAAATGTAGCCCGCAGAATCTTCTTAAATCCTTTCCACTTCACATATTGACTATTATTATTAGCAGCAGATTCTCTTACGGCCTTCTTACTACGAGTCCATAACAGCGTAGCTTTTCCTTTCAAGTAGAATGCAGCTTGATCCATTTGCATCTCCGCCAGACAACTCAATAGCTCGAATATGTTGTCAAACTCGCTACACCAGTCTCCTAGTAATGATGGTTCACCCATGCCATCATACTTTGTTGGATTGTGTCTTGCAATAGTGGCACTCATTTTTGCAGGATCTTGGGTCGAACTCTTAGCCTTCAACACAGCAGTCAGGGCTTCATTTGTAGCGATCAGTCAGTCTATCTCTTCTTGGGACATTGTAGTAGGGACATATTTCTTTGGAGGCATTATGAAATTCTATTAAGAATAAATAAGATTTATGAGATTAGGAATGATCATTTACTTATTGGAGCTAATATATTATGTATATACTACTATTAATGGAAGACTTAAATATAAATGAGAAGAATAAATCCCTACATCAACAATAAACTACTCAGTCGGATTTATTTCACCCCGAATTGAGATAAATAATCTAGAAATCAGTCCTCTTAAGAGCACAAATTTCAGTCCTCAATTGCTTCTATCCACTCTAAAATTCACTTTATCATACACTAAACTTAGTACTTGGCTTAGGGGCACACATTCCGCATGTTATATTCACAATACAGTACATAGAAGAATTCACACGATCACTTACACAGTAACATGTTAATTAAGCAAAACATTAATCACCACACATGTTATAATGCAAATACAGTATGCTTTCCTCCTTTTATTTGGCATATTTTATGGAATCTTGGCATTGGGCACTTTAAATTAATTTCTTTGAACCTTACGGTTCTACGCCCTCTACGGGTACTTACCCTTTTGCCATTAAGGCTAAATTTTATCACATTGTACCTGCAACTTTCGTTAGTTACACAAGCATACAAAATAATACATAAAAGCATCCACTCTAACTATCCACTCTCACTTATCCTCACCGAGGTGCCCGGTTCAAAACTAGAAGGGCCATAACCTAAATCAAAGACGTCTCCCTAACCCGAGCTAAGGGGGCTCCTAATAGTTTCTACTCGGTATTCATTTTATTTAGACACATCCTAGGTTGATTTAATTTATTTTTTTTATGACCTAGGACCGTCGCTCTGATACCACTTTGTAACACCCCCGCTTATCTAAGAGCCTTAAGCTAGACATCTCAGATAAAAGACGGTGTTACCATCTCAGTTACCTGAGGCAAATAGTATAAGAAACAACCGAGTCAAAGGTACTTTAGCAAAAATAAGTACTAAGTGATAAAATAAATGTCCACATTGGACTTACAATTTCCACGGCTAAAAGCCACCAATAAATGTACTAAATAAATTTAATTACAACTGACAAATTTAAGCGATAACTAAAAAGTAAAATCCAGCTACTAATGATAAATAAAAGTGATGAATCGAGTCCCAGCTCACACGTCCCAGCCAAGCAACAACCATCAGCTATACCTGCTTTTAAATCTATTTCCATGACGGAAATACACAATTTAAAGACAACAATGAACACACAAATCAATAATCAAAGGACCATAATAAAATAAAAGGACGACATGCGAATAATATAAAATAAGCAACGAAATGAATACGAAGTCACAACATCACGGTCTCAATAATATGTCACAAGTAGTCTGTTGCCGAGGCTCTCGGCCCAAGCTCAACCACACCATGTGGACTAGCCACGCCAGGTCCAGGGTTAACTCCTAGCACCATGCCCTGCCTGTCCTATCCAAACCAAGGTCCACGGCTCTTCAACATCCCCATGCCTGGCCTATTCAATTCACAATCTAACTCGTACGAGTGTCACACAATATTATATGTTCATAAGTTCCCAAAAGGATAATTCATTAGACGAGTACATACTCACACGCCAAATAATACAAATTGCCAATATGTTAAACTCATAACAAACTAGATGCCAACAAGAAGATCTCCACAATGCCAAGTTTCATTTAAAACAATATGATAGGCTAATTCATGACAAAGCAGAATAAAATGGTATCTTATATGATATACACAAGCCAAATAAGCTCAACAATAACTGGAACCCACAACACTCCCATAAAACACACGGCTACACATGCTATCAAGGACTGTCGAATGCACAGTTAACACAATTCGACAATCAGGCCAACAATTTACAATTCAATACACACAAAGCACATATGAAGACCCCGCATATAAACGTTGAGTAGCTAGCCTACCTTTAGCAAATCCCGAGCTCAGCAACAATGATAAAAGGCCTCCTCAACAAAGTCGTTACCTAAATAAAATAAATAACATATAATTACTAACTAGCTAAATAAACTAGTATTTAAAAATTTAATAATCATGACAACTAAAATAGAACCAGTCCCATGATTTTGGTCGACGGACAGCCTCTACTTGGTTATTTGGTCGATCGACTGGCTATCTACTCGACTATAATATGCACGCTATGCCACTACAATGCACACAACCTGTCATTCCACAATAACCAGCAATTCTCCACCGACATCCTATAACCCACAAGACAGTCACCCTACCCCACCAGAAAATGGTCAGAACTAGCAGCCATACCCGACTTCCCAAGACGACAGCAGAAACAGGGACAACTAACAGCCATAAACGGCTTCCGGACAGCCCCACAACCCCACACCCACTATGGTAGAAGCCTTGGTCACGGCCTGAGCCACAGCTAAGGTCGCTACATAAGACGGTCTTTTATACCAATTTATACAAGCCTAGACAAATTATAACAATTATACAACAATTAAATCTGTCTTAATACAATTATACCAAAACCCCCAAATTTGATTTCTAGGTTTTCGTAATTCGAACTATACGCTACAATAATAAGCTAATAATCAAATTAATGATGATAGGATAGTCTTACTTACGAATTAGGCTGAAAATAAGCTAAGAAATCGTCTAAAAATGTGATCAACGAACCCCCAAGTCCCTTCGTCGAGTTCGTCGCTGCTGTATCGTCTCTCTGCCTGATTTCCTTTTTTTTTTGTTTAATGTTATGAAAGATGATGGTGTCCTGTTTTTGTATATATATTATGGGTTATATTGGGCTTCACCCAACTCAGCCTAAACCGTGACAATTAGTTTTTATTTTTTTTTATTTTTTTTTTTACAAAATATAAAATGATGATTAACTTTATATAAATTTACGGGTATTACATTCACCTCTTACTCAGAAACTTTGGATAATGGACGACCTTATCCATGGAGTACGAGAGTCATTCTAGAGATAGGATACTAAAGAGGGACGATTCCTTATCTCTAGTACCTATGTCAAACACTGCTTTGTGCTTCGTTTGACCGAGGTATAAAGTGGATTCGAACGGGTTCCAAGCATCCCACAAATGCTTTGTGGCGACTCCGAACATCTATAATCATTTTGAGACCCTTGCCGAGACGAAATCGACCGATCTAAAACGATCCGGTCGAAAGCATTTTTACGCCGCCGAGCGTGGCTTTCAAAAGACCGCTATACGTCCACAGATTGGCTTGGTGATGCGTGTCTTTTATATAAGGTTTTTACCTCATTTTTACACGCATTTCTGTACTATTTATGTAGCATCTAGCTACAAATACCCCCGAATATCCTACTTTGGTTCTTTTTATGTAATTTGCAGGAATTAACCGAAGAGGAGCTAAATCGAGCCTTTTACCGTCCGTTTAGCATGCATTTGGAGGAAGAGTGAATTAGGAGCGGGAATGTAGCTATTTTGGGATGCGCAAAGAAGAAAGATAGCTGGGCGAGCAAAGGAAGAACTTCAAATTGCTAGTGCCTACTTTGGAGAGCCATATCTCGAGTTATACAACCGATATTCAGGTGATTCTAATTGGAGATGAAGGTTTGTCCTCTTGGCTTTCCAACGCCACCGAAATCGCCTTATTTGCCCAAGTAACGAAGAAATGGCAGCCGTTTGAAGTTCTGTGCGCAAAGTAGGAAAAGTACTCGATCGAGTAGATATATGGTCGATCGAGTACTAGCTACAGCGAGAAGATTTTAATCGAGAATAATTAGATTAATAATAATACTACTTAGTATAAATAAGAGTAGTTTAGACCTAATAAGCATTGAATTCATTCCCTGGAGTCAGTAGAGGGAAAGGACGACTGCTTTGTTCTTCATTTCTCTATTTTTCGGATCAATTGTATTTCTCTTCTCTTCTCTCGTTCAATTTCATTTCTACCTTAGGTTACTGTTCTTTGGGATTTTGTTCTTCCTTATACTTTTGCTACTCAGATTCGGATTGTATTGGTACTATTGTTCTTCTTTAATCTTTTAATCATTTTTATTGCTTGAATTCCTTCCTCCCTTATTTATTATCATAATTGCTTTTATTCAATCCTTATCAATTTTATCATTATGTTTAGTTTCAATTATTTGTTTATTGTTGTTGTTAATTCAATGATAATGAGTAGCTAATTTTCATATGCTAAGGCTATAGGGGATCCATAATCATGAAGGGAGAGTAATCGATTTATTGGGTTAATGCTGGTATTGTCTTTGTTGGTTAAATGTTGCAGTTAATTGTATCCGTCTGATTGAGTCGACGCAATTAGGCATTTAATTCTTAGTGATCCTCGACCTGGACCGAAAGGTTGGAAGAGGCGAGACTTGTAGCGAACAATAGAGTATTGCAGTGAGGGCGAGAGTTAAGCTGTTTACACTTTAGGGTGAATTAAGGACCGAAAGGTGACGTTCGTTACCCCTTAGACCGTATTTGCATTGACCTGAGACCTAGATTACTTGACCGGATGATTATGGTGAACCGTTTGTCTTAGCTGTTTCTCTATATCTGTTTAATCCCTTTCTCTTATTCTCTTTTCCTTACTCTTATTAGTTTAGAAAATCACATTTAAACCCCCATTTCTGTGACATCCTGACAGACTGAGTTAAACAGATAATTAGCAAAATAGCCTCCCTGTGGAGATCGACCCTACTTGCTGCTAGCTTCATTAGTTGTTTTTAGGTTTATTTTTGGTACGAAACGACCGTATCAAATTTTGGCGCCGTTCTTGAGGCGATGCTTTTATCTCTTTTATTTTTGTCTGTTTTTCACCTCAAGGGAAGACCGAGTACCTTGAGGCCGTTCTTATCTTTTTCTTTAGTCTTTGTTTTGATAGGTCTTACAGGTCTATTAGACAGATTTTAGAAAAAGACTGCCGAAGGGAAGGCTTGAGTACCTTCGACCCTTTTGCCAAGATGATGTCCGTCTCTCGACTTATTGCTCAGTTTGAAGCTCAAACTGAAAGATCTACTAATTGGGAGAGGAAAGAATCTTGGGGTTGTGGTAATCACTATGAGGTCGCTCCTCCACCGAGGCCTAGACCACAACCGTTCTTTGCAACAAGGCTATCCACCGCCTAGTTATTCTTTCTCACCGCAACCAATTCCCCCACTTGCTCGGAATGATGAGACTGAAGAAGTTAAGTCAATGATAAGGGCACTTGGTGAGGAATTTGCCATCCGTATACAGAAGCTACAGGCTTGGGTGAACCAACTAGCTGTCGAGCAAATCCAAGAGCAATATGAGACGGTGTATGCTATCAACACCGACACCATTCCGTCTCATGAAGAACCCGTGTCACCCAATGTTGAGAATGATTTCTATGACTCAGATGACGAATTCCTATCGTACTTCAAGAGTTTATGCGAAGATTTAAACCCTGTACAGGAGGAATCACTCAATCGAGTGACTAACATAGGTCGATCGAACGAAGCTGGAAGGGATCACCACGTTCGAACAGACTGAGATAATGTTCGATCGATCACTGCTGGGAAGGAGAACCTCGATCGAACAGTCACAAAGTCTGTTCGATCAACCACAGCTGAAGAACAAAATCTGGATCGAACAGTCTCTGTGACTGTTCGATCGAGTAATATGAGTGAAGAAATCTCTCGATTGAGTACTGTGATACCTCGATCGAATTGCCTTGCTATGGACAGCACTGATACGTCAATAATGCCTATTTCTAATGATGATAAAAAGGAACATATAGTCAACTCCTATTCTGTTCAAGTTCCTTATCCACAACAATTGCTACCACATCGTGCATTCCTGGACCGTATCCGAGATCTCAATGTCGCTGATCACTACGAAGCGATGATTGCCCAGGTACCCTCTTATTCTGAATTTATTGGTCAAATTAATTGGTCTAAGAAGGATATTAGTGATGTTAAGACGGTAATGAATGTTGCTATGACTGAAGAGTGTAGTGCACTTCTTCGAAATGGGACCCCGCCCAAAATGTCTGACCCAGGTCGTTTTTCTATACCATGTTCAATAGGGACCCATTCAATTGATAGTTCCTTATGTGACCTAGGAGCTAGGATTGCCTTGAAATTTGGGTTGACTAAGTTCACACGCGCAAAAACGACTGTTCAGCTAGCTGACCATTCTTATGTTCGGGTCAAAGGAGCTCTACATGATGTACCTGTTAGGATCGGGAATTTCTTTATTCCCGTAGATTTTATTGTCTTAAATATACCCGAGGACCGTAACATTCCCGTTATTTTGGGAAGACCATTTTTGTGCACTGCTGGCGCAATTATCGATGTCGGGGTTGGGACACTTACCTTTCAGGTGGGAGGGGAGGACTTGGTTTTTACTAAGTCTGATGACCCTAGGGAACCCATGCACATCACGCCATGTGATGATGTCCCTCATGAAGAGTCCCTTGATATACCGTCTGATAGTCCTTCTGAGTCACATATTGTCGCTGCTGTTGTAACACCTCTGCCCCATTCTCGGAGCGAATTGGAGGAACACTGCTTTGTTTCTCTTTTTACGTGTCTTGACAAGTTCACGGACCCGAGAGGCGAGATGGGTGCTCGAGTCCGGAATGGAACCGCTGGATAGACGACCCAGGAGGAGGTGTTGATAAAGCTACACCGTCTAGGAAAAAGCTGCTTGATGAGGTGATAGATTGGGACCCGGATGCTGTGGGAAGCTGTTATTCTTACATTGCCAAGTTGTGGAGGCCGGATGTCCGCTTGACGATTCTTTGAAGCTACACGACGATCGAGGCCTAGTAGTAGGCAAATCGATTTGTCTGTTGGATGATCCGGGAGGCAGCCCGGACTGTTTTATTGTACTTTTGTTGAACTATTTATTTTTCCTTAGCTTATTGTTGAACTTTATACGCTGTTTTATGAACTTCCCATGTATTTCCTTGCTTTAAATGCGTGTTTTGCAGGTCAAAGTACTCGATGGAATGGTTTTGTGCTCGATCGAGCACTTTTTTGAGGCAGTTTTCACTCGATCGAGTGATATTGTCCTCGATCGACCAAAACCAAAATCATGCTTACTCGATCGAGTGGTTTTCTACTCGATCGAGTCCTTCCAAGCACCCGATTCACTCGATCGCGTTGTTCCAAGTGCTCGATCGAGTAGTTTTGACTCCCAGCTGTTGTTTTCCGTCTATGGAGCTACTGTTTGACTTTCTTTGACCTCCCATGTTCATGGTCGGTTTGGGGAGGTCCCTCTATATGACGTTTTGTAAGTTTTCCGACTCCATCGATCCTCTTCTCTTCAGTTTGCATTTCTTTCCCTATTTTTGGTACAATGAGGGCATTGTACGGTTTGGTTTGGGGAGTTATGCATCCATATCTGTGTCTGCATGTTTCTTGCATTTCTGCTTGCACGTTTATTTATTCTCGCATGCATTGTTGTTTTAATTAATTCAAAATAATCATATAAAAATCATAAAATTCAAAAAAAATTCAAAAATTTCATGTTTAAATTGAGTCGGAACGTTTGAACATTGACGCTACTTTGAACCCTTACTTGAGCCCTGCATATTCTTGACATTTAGTTGGCATGATTATGTGCATAATCTATGAGTTTTTGTTTCTCTCTTATCTGAACGAATAGACTTGATTCATTGTGTCGGCAAGCTACATTACATTCTGAGGTTAGAGCTTTATAACTGGTGACATTCATGACCAGTTTCATTTAGGATGTGAGTAGTACTCTCTTTAAGGCATGTAACATTAATTTGCATAAGCATGAGTCTAGTCTTCTTAATACCTGTATGCATTCGGTCTGTGGATGGTGACACATGTTAGGAGAGGCAGTTCCCTTTATTTCAATCTACCCATGAACCCCACATAGCCAAATTGCCTTTTTGCCCTATTAACTACTTTCTATAATACTTCCTACCATAGCCGAGCTAGTGACGAGTAATTATTGGAATGTTTTATTGAAATATGGTTATTATATCTGATTTCAGAAGACGGTGGAAGAATTGAAGGGAATGAAAGAATTATTGAAGAAAAAAAGAAATGAAAAGAGAAAAAAAAAGAGAACGAAAAAAAAAATGGAAATAAGAAAAGAAAAAGAAAAAAAAATCATGTGAAAAAGAAACTGGTTAATGATTTTCACTCCCATGTCCTATTCATATCTTATGGGGAGTTGACGAGTTCTTGGTGTTTCGTGAGTTCAGTGCATGGTTTTGCACCGTTTCATCTTGCTATATTGAGTACGAAGTTGGGATGCAATTTAAATTTGGATTCGTTGTTGCTAGCCTGGCTATTAACCCCACATATCCAAATTCATTTTAGCCCCTTCTTACCCATTACCTCACTTACCCAAATGTAAGTCCTCGGCGTGTGTCTTGGTCATTAGTATGGTTGGAATGCATATGTACGGTTGTAGAGACTTTATTCATGTTAACTGCATGCATGTTCTTATAGGTCGAGTTAGGTGAGTATCTTACTTCTTTCTATCTTTCACATATATACTCACCTTGTGCCTAATTTTGAGTGACGAGCGACCCGTGAGAGTCCGATATCTTTTGAATCTTGCAAGGTCGACGGTTCAGTAAGTTTGAAACATTGATTTAACTCGTTTGTACTTCTCATTTGCCACTTTGTCATTTTGTTGCATTAAATTGGTTTTAGTGGGTGATTTGTAGCTGATGCGTTGGTCCCGTTCTACTATTGTTTCTTAGTTGCATTCATATTTGCTTGGGGACAAGCAAAGGTTTGGTTTGGGGAGATTTGATGCGTGTCTTTTATATAAGGTTTTTACCTCATTTTTACACGCATTTCTGTACTATTTATGTAGCATCTAGCTACAAATACCCCCGAATATCCTACTTTGGTTCTTTTTATGTAATTTGCGGAATTAAGAAGAGGAGCTAAATCGAGCCTTTTACCGTCCGTTTAGCATGCATTTGGAGGAAGAGTGAATTTGGAGCGGGAATGTAGCTATTTTGGGATGCGCAAAGAAGAAAGATAGCTGGGCGAGCAAAGGAAGAACTTCAAATTGCTAGTGCCTACTTTGGAGAGCCATATCTCGAGTTCTACAACAGATATTCAGGTGATTCTAAATGGAGATGAAATTTTGTCCTCTTAGCTTTCCAACGCCACCAAAATCGCCCTAGTTGCCCAAGTAACGAAGAAATGGCAGCCGTTCGAAGTTCAGTGCGCAAAGCAGGAAAAGTACTCGATCGAGTAGATATATGGTCGATCGAGTACTAGCTACAGCGAGAAGATTTTAGTCGAGAATAATTAGATTAATAATAATACTACTTAGTATAAATAATAGTAGTTTAGACCTAATAAGCATTGAATTCATTCCCTGGACTCAGTAGAGGGAAAGGACGACTGCTTTGTTCTTCATTTCTCTATTTTTCGGATCAATTGTATTTCTCTTCTCTTCTCTCGTTCAATTTCATTTCTACCTTAGGTTACTGTTCTTTGGGATTTTGTTCTTCCTTATACTTTTGCTACTCAGATTCGGATTGTATTGGTACTATTGTTCTTCTTTAATCTTTTAATCATTTTTATTGCTTGAATTCCTTCCTCCCTTATTTATTATCATAATTGCTTTTATTCAATCCTTATCAGTTTTATCATTATGTTTAGTTTCAATTATTTATTTATTGTTGTTGTTAATTCAATGATAATGAGTAGCTAATTTTCATATGCTAAGGCTATAGGGGATCCATAATCATGAAGGGAGAGTAATCGATTTATTGGGTTAATCTTTGGTATTGTCTTTGTTGGTTAAATCTTTGCGATTAATTGTATCCGTCTGATTGAGTCGACGCAATTAGACATTTAATTCTTAGTGATCCTCGACCTGGACCGAAAGGTTGGAAGAGGCGAGACTTGTAGCGAACAATAGAGTATTGCGGTGAGGGCGAGAGTTAAGCTGTTTACACTTTAGGGTGAATTAAGGACCGAAAGGTGACGTTCGTTACCCCTTAGACCGTATTTGCATTGACCTGAGACCTAGATTACTTGACCGAATGATTATGGTGAACCGTTTGTTTTAGCTGTTTTCTCTATATCTGTTTAATCCCTTTCTCTTATTCTCTTTTCCTTACTCTTATTAGTTTAGAAAATCACATTTAAACCCCCATTTCGTGACATCCTGACGGATCGAGTTAAACAGATAATTAGCAAAATAGCCTCCCTGTGGAGATCGACCCTACTTGCTGCTAGCTTCTGTTAGTTGTTTTTAGGTTTATTTTTGGTACAGAAACGACCGTATCACTTGGCGTGTAGGTGGCCATGTCCACAAAACCCACCATTAAGCAACACGAATCACCTCCAATTCGCACCAATCAAGACCTCCGTGCCGGAATTTGTACCATGCACTAGCAGCAAATCAGCCACCATGGCTAAACTCAGCTCACTCCGACACCACCCCATAATCATAACTTACTCCATCAACCCATTCGACCACCGCATCACAACCATGCACCACCAAAGCGGCACCACACCCAAGTCCAGTTCACACCTGCTCATTTCACAACCACCATGACCAAGCTCCTCCTTCACGAATCACCACCAATCAACAACCACGAACTGGTCCAGGTGAAATTGATGCGTAACGAGTTGGATGCAATATCACCCGGCGGATGATTTATCACGAGACGGTGTGAGTATTTTCTACTGTAATACTACATTTTTCTAAGTCCTGTTACTCGGCCAAGTAGGGCTTACTTGGCCGAGTAATGCGTCGTGTGTTTCTGGTTAGGTTACTGTCCAGGAATACCAGGGATACTTGGTCGAGTATCCTCTATACTCGACCGAGTATCCGGTCTGATGGGAATTATTTCTGCGGTTTGATTAGAGACGATTAGAGTTATAAAATATATTAAACATTTTCACTTTTACTTTTTACAAAACCTAAACACAAAAACGTAACTTTAATCGCCTCTAAACCTTCTCAATATCGTTGATCGTTCGTGAGTCTTTGTTCATTCCTTTTTGCGTCGATTGCGTCAGTAAGCCACTAGTCCTATGAGTTTTGTCAGTTTGTCTTTTTAGGGTTTACCCTAGTTTTGTGATTTGGGGGAAAAAGGGATATTTTGCATGATTGTGATTGGATTGTATAGTTATTTTGTTAGGTGGAGATTTCGTAGAGGAGCCGTTCTAGCTTTCTTGTTTGACTCGTTTCAGATTTGTTCTAAGGTAAGGTTTCCCTACTCAGTTGATTGTATAGTTGATTTAAGATGCGTTGTTTTGATTTAATTGATATGATTAATATTGTTGGTTGATTGTTGTTGGTTGATTGGAGTATGGAATATTGGAGTTGAGATGGTTGGTGATGTTTTCGAGGTGCGTCCTCGGCTGAGTGGAGTCACTTGCGGGAGTTGCTTCACGCCCTTGATTCGCCCTTTGTGGAGCCCACCACAAGAGGGGATATGCACATTAATGATCATGGGTTATCGCTCGTGTGATGAGCGGGGCTTAGGCGGGCAAGGTTGCGGTCCCCCACTGGCAGGGCTACACACTTTAATGTGTAGTCAGTTACGAGATGTGATTTGGAGTTGGAGATTGGATATGGAACTGCTGTTTTAGCTTTGTTGTATTTGACTTATTTTGATTATGCAGTGAACTGACCCCGTTGTTGTTTTGTATAATCTGCAGTTATCCATTCGGGGATGGTGAGCATATTGTAACAGGTGATGATGGTCTTTAGCTACGGGGACGAGATGGGGAGTCATCACTTCGAGTTTAGCTTCCACTGTTACGAGATTAGCTGTTTTAAATTCCAGTTGTTTTGAGTAGTAGTAAACATTTCTTTTGTCATGTTTTTGGAACTATGTAAAGATTAACTTATATAATTTAATAAATGTTGTAGAATGGTTTCTTTTGATATACTATTCTCGGGCAACCGAGATGGTAACAGTCTCTCATGCTAGGGTGGTCCTTGGTAAGGTACCTTGGTATGAGGGGGTGTTACAAATTGGTATCAGAGCGACGATTCTGGAACCTAAAACCAATGAACCTAATAAACATAGGGAGTCTAAATAAAATGAACCTGGGGGGAGTTGTTTGGAGCTACCACAAAGACTTGGGTGACGTCCCGAAGTCGCATTGAGGCCCTTACAACTTTGAGCCGGTCACGACGGGGTGTCAAGGGATTGTTATCAGTTGTATGCCTTTAAGTATATGTTGGATGAAGTATATTTTTGGGTTGAATGGAAGTGATTGGAGTATATGTAATGTGATGTGGGGTATGTCTATATGTTCATGATGATGTTAATGTTTGGTTGTTGGTAGTAGCATGTGATTAAGGTCATGTGTGTGTGTGTGTGTGTGTGTGTGTGTGTGTGTGTGTGTGTGTGTGTGTGTGTGTGTGTGTGTGTGTGTGTGTGTGTGTGTGTGTGTGTGTGTGTGTGTGTGTGTGTGTGTGTGTGTGTGTGTGTGTGTGTGTGTGTGTGTGTATAGAGGCCGGATCCGGTGAGGCCGCTAATTATGGTGAGGCGGGCGGCCTAACCATATTCCTTCATGGACTGATTTTCAATGTTTATTGAGCTAGAAACTTAGGGTCATTCCTAACTTTTCTTTTGGCCCATATATTTTCTCACACACAAAAAAGCCCAAATACTTTACTTTATGTCTCTAAAATATAACAAACAAAATTCTTAAGCTACAGCTTGTGAGACTACTTGATTTATCTAAGCTTGGACCTGATTTTGTGAACCCTATGCATGTTTTTGTGAATCTTGGACTTTATTTTGTGAATCTAAGACTTGAATAGGTGACTTTAGACATACATTGGCAATGGTAATTATTATATAATAATCGTATATTTATGTTTGTTCATCTATGTGGGTCTCGAACCCACACCTTGCGCAATAGCACAATGCTCTACCTTTTGAGCTAATAGATGATATTGTACCAAAATTAAATTATGCATCAACAAGTAACAAAGACATGAAAACATTAGTAACATCATGTACATGTGAAACATGACACATTGGCTTATACAAATATTTATTACTATTAAATTAACCAATTTAAGTCCTACCTTCACAAAATCAGGTTCAGGTTTCACAAAAAAGAGTTTCACAAAATTAGGTCTAAAGTTCACATAATCATGTATAGGTTTCACAAAATCAGATCTAGGTTTCACAAAATAAAATCCAGGTTTCACAAAATGAAGTTTCACAAAATCAAGTCGAGATTTCACATAATAAGGTACAAAGTTCACAAATCAGGTCCAGGTTTCACATAAACAAGTTTCACAAAATTAGGTCTAGAGTTCACATAATCATGTCTAGGTTTCACAAAATCAGATCTAGGTTTCACAAAATGAAATCCAGGATTCACAAAATCATTCTTCACAAATCAAGTCGAGATTTCACATTATCAGGTACTAAGTTCACAAAACTAGCTTCAAGGTTCACAATATTAGCTCCAATATTCACAAACACTGAAAATACAAGGTTTATGATTCACAAAATAAGAAAAAGAGCAAAATAGGCGATTTCGACCATTTTATGACCAAATTTCACAATATTACCTTCTAGTTTCACAAAACAAGCTCTAAGATTCACAAAATAAAGTATATAATTCACAAAATAAGAAAAAGAGAAAAATAGGCGATTTTGACCATTTATGACCAAGTTTCACAATATAAGGCCTAGGATTCATGAAACAAGGTCTATGATTCACAAAATAATAAAAGGAGCAAAATAGGTGATTTCGACCATTTTGTGACCAAATTTCACAATATTACCTTTTATTTTCACAAAACAAGCTCTAAGATCCACAAAATAAGGTATAGGATTCACAAAATAATAAAAGGAGCAAAATAGGTGATTTTGACCATTTATGAACAAAATAAGAAAAAGAGCAAAATAGGTGATTTCGACCATTTTATGACCAAATTTCACAATATTACCTTCTAGTTTCACAAAACAAGCTCTAAGATTCACAAAATAAAGTATATGATTCACAAAATAAGAAAAAGAGTAAAATAGGCGATTTTGACCATTTATGACCAAGTTTCACAATATAAAGCCTAGGATTCACGAAACAAGTCTATGATTCACAAAATAATAAAAAGAGCAAAATAGGTGATTTCGACCATTTTGTGACCAAATTTCACAATATTACCTTCTATTTTCACAAAACAAGCTCTAAAATTCACAAAATAAGGTATAAGATTCACAAAATAATAAAAGGAGCAAAATAGGTGATTTTGACCATTTATGACCAAGTTTCACAATATAAGGCCTAGGATTCACGAAACAAGGTCTATGATTCACAAAATAAGATAAAGAACAAAATAATAAAAGGAGCAAAATAGGTGATTTTGACCATTTATGACCAATTTTCACAATATAAGGCCTAGGATTCACGAAACAAGGTCTATGATTTACAAAATAATAAAAAGAGCAAAATAGGTGATTTCGACCATTTTGTGACCAAATTTCACAATATTACTTTCTATTTTCCCAAAACAAGCTCTAAAACTCACAAAATAAAGTATAGGATTTACAAAATAATAAAAGGAGCAAAATAGGTGATTTTGACCATTTATGACCAAGTTTCACAATATAAGGCCTAGGATTCACGAAACAAGGTCTATGATTCACAAAATAAGAAAAAGAACAAAATAGGTGATTTCGACCATTTTATGACCAAATTTCACAATATTACCTTCTAGTTTCACAAAACAAGCTCTAAGATTCACAAAATAAGGTATATGATTCAAAAAGTAAGAAAAAGAGTAAAATAGGCGATTTTGACCATTTATGACCAAGTTTCACAATATAAAGCCTAGGATTCACGAAACAAGTCTATGATTCACAAAATAATAAAAAGAGCAAAATAGGTGATTTCGACCATTTTGTGACCAAATTTCACAATATTACCTTCTATTTTGGATTTTTTGTCAAAAACTACCTTATATTTAGGGGTATTTGTAAAAATACTACCTTATATTATTTTTCTTGTTTAAGACTACCTTTGTTTTCTCATTTTTTGGTCAATAACTACCTACGCTAAGAGTTAAGACATATTTGGTATGTTTTGCGGCTTTAACCTATCTCACATGACTCTTTTATATTTTAATCTTACTTAGGCCTGATTTTTGGAAGTCATCATGTACTTACGCTTAACTTTAATAGATGTTTGTAGTTATTATTGAAATGTGAAATTCATAAATTTTTCTTAGCTGAAGTCAAATTGTGGTTTGAATGTGATTGATCATTGTTGTTTGATGTTAACAAAGACATATGAGATAGGTTAATGTCGCTAAATCGACCAAATCTTACCATATTTTCGGCATAGGCAGTTATTGACCAAAAAATGAGAAAACAAAGGTAGTCTAAAACAAGAAAAATAATATAAGGTAGTATTTTTACAAGTACCCCTAAATATAAGGTAGTTTTTGACAAAAAAACCTTTCTATTTTCACAAAACAAGCTCTAAAATTCACAAAATAAGGTATAGGATTCACAAAATAATAAAAGGAGCAAAATAGGTGATTTTGACCATTTATGACCAAGTTTCACAATATAAGGCCTAGGATTCACGAAACAAGGTCTATGATTCACAAAATAAGAAAAAGAACAAAATAATAAAAGGAGCAAAATAGGTGATTTTGACCATTTATGACCAAGTTTCACAATATAAGGCCTAGGATTCACGAAACAAGGTCTATGATTTACAAAATAATAAAAAGAGCAAAATAGGTGATTTCGACCATTTTGTGACCAAATTTCACAATATTACTTTCTATTTTCCCAAAACAAGCTCTAAAACTCACAAAATAAGGTATAAGATTTACAAAATAATAAAAGGAGCAAAATAGGTGATTTTGACCATTTATGACCAAGTTTCACAATATAAGGCCTAGGATTCACGAAACAAGGTCTATGATTCACAAAATAAGAAAAAGAACAAAATAGGTGATTTCGACCATTTTATTACCAAATTTCACAATATTACCTTCTAGTTTCACAAAACAAGCTCTAAGATTCACAAAATAAGGTATAGGATTCACAAAATAATAAAAGGAGCAAAATAGGTGATTTTGACCATTTATCACCAAGTTTCACAATATAAGGCCTAGGATTCATGAAACAAGGTCTATGATTCACAAAATAAGAAAAAGAGCAAAATAGGTGATTTCGACCATTTTATGACCAAATTTCACAATATTACCTTCAAGTTTCACAAAACAAGCTCTAACATTCATAAAATAAGGTATATGATTCACAAAATAAGAAAAAGAGGAAAATAGGCGATTTTGACCATTTATGACCAAGTTTCACAATATAAGGCCTAGGATTCACGAAACAAGGTCTATGATTCACAAAATAAAAAAAAGAGCAAAATAGGTGATTTCAACCATTTTGTGACCTAATTTCACAATATTACCTTCTATTTTCACAAAATAAGCTCTAAGATGCACAAAATAAGGTATAGGATTCACAAAATAATAAAAGGAGCAAAATAGGTGATTTTGACCATTTATGAACAAAATAAGAAAAAGAGCAAAATAGGTGATTTCGACCATTTTATGACCAAATTTCACAATATTACCTTCTATTTTCACAAAACAAGCTCTAAAATTCACAAAATAAGGTATAGGATTCACAAAATAATAAAAGGAGCAAAATAGGTGATTTTGACCATTTATGACCAAGTTTCACAATATAAGGCCTAGGATTCACGAAACAAGGTCTATGATTCACAAAATAAGAAAAAGAACAAAATAATAAAAGGAGCAAAATAGATGATTTTGACCATTTATGACCAAGTTTCACAATATAAGGCCTAGGATTCACGAAACAAGGTCTATGATTTACAAAATAATAAAAAGAGCAAAATAGGTGATTTCGACCATTTTGTGACCAAATTTCACAATATTACTTTCTATTTTCCCAAAACAAGCTCTAAAACTCACAAAATAAGGTATAGGATTTACAAAATAATAAAAGGAGCAAAATAGGTGATTTTGACCATTTATGACCAAGTTTCACAATATAAGGACTAGGATTCACGAAAAAAGGTCTATGATTCACAAAATAAGAAAAAGAACAAAATAGGTGATTTCGACCATTTTATTACCTAATTTCACAATATTACCTTCTAGTTTCACAAAACAAGCTCTAAGATTCACAAAATAAGGTATAGGATTCACAAAATAATAAAAGGAGCAAAATAGGTGATTTTGACCATTTATCACCAAGTTTCACAATATAAGGCCTAGGATTCATGAAACAAGGTCTATGATTCACAAAATAAGAAAAAGAGCAAAATAGGTGATTTCGACCATTTTATGACCAAATTTCACAATATTACCTTCAAGTTTCACAAAACAAGCTCTAACATTCACAAAATAAGGTATATGATTCACAAAATAAGAAAAAGAGGAAAATAGGCGATTTTGACCATTTATGACCAAGTTTCACAATATAAGGCCTAGGATTCACGAAACAAGGTCTATGATTCACAAAATAATAAAAAGAGCAAAATAGGTGATTTCAACCATTTTGTGACCTAATTTCACAATATTACCTTCTATTTTCACAAAATAAGCTCTAAGATTCACAAAATAAGGTATAGGATTCACAAAATAATAAAAGGAGCAAAATAGGTGATTTTGACCATTTATGAACAAAATAAGAAAAAGAGCAAAATAGGTGATTTCGACCATTTTATGACCAAATTTCACAATATTACCTCCTATTTTCACAAAACAAGCTCTAAAATTCACAAAATAAGGTATAGGATTCACAAAATAATAAAAGGAGCAAAATAGGTGATTTTGACCATTTATGACCAAGTTTCACAATATAAGGCATAGGATTCACGAAACAAGGTCTATGATTCACAAAATAAGAAAAAGAACAAAATAATAAAAGGAGCAAAATAGGTGATTTTGACCATTTATGACCAAGTCTCACAATATAAGGCCTAGGATTCACGAAACAAGGTCTATGATTCACAAAATAAGAAAAAGAACAAAATAATAAAAGGAGAAAAATAGGTGATTTTGACCATTTATGACCAAGTTTCACAATATAAGGCCTAGGATTCACGAAACAAGATCTATGATTTACAAAATAATAAAAAGAGCAAAATAGGTGATTTCGACCATTTTGTGACCAAATTTCACAATATTACTTTCTATTTTCACAAAACAAGCTCTAAAACTCACAAAATAAGGTATAGGATTTACAAAATAATAAAAGGAGCAAAATAGGTGATTTTGACCATTTATGACCAAGTTTCACAATATAAGGTCCAGGATTCATGAAACAAGGTCTATGATTCACAAAATAAGAAAAATAGCAAAATAGGTGATTTCGACCATTTTATGACCAAATTTCACAATATTACCTTCAAGTTTCACAAAACAAGCTCTAACATTCACAAAATAAGGTATATGATTCACAAAATAAGAAAAAGAGGAAAATAGGCGATTTTGACCATTTATGACCAAGTTTCACAATATAAGGCCTAGGATTCACAAAACAAGGTCTATGATTCACAAAATAATAAAAAGAGCAAAATAGGTGATTTCAACCATTTTGTGACCAAATTTCACAATATTACCTTCTATTTTCACAAAATAAGCTCTAAGATTCACAAAATAAGGTATAGGATTCACAAAATAATAAAAGGAGCAAAATAGGTGATTTTGACCATTTATGTACAAAATAAGAAAAAGAGCAAAATAGATGATTTCGACAATTTTATGACTAAATTTCACAATATTACCTTCTATTTTCACAAAACAAGCTCTAAAATTCACAAAATAAGGTATAGGATTCACAAAATAATAAAAGGAGCAAAATAGGTGATTTTGACCATTTATGACCAAGTTTCACAATATAAGGCCTAGGATTCACGAAATAAGGTCTATGATTCACAAAATAAGAAAAAGAACAAAATAATAAAAGGAGCAAAATAGGTGATTTTGACCATTTATGACCAAGTTTCACAATATAAGGCCTAGGATTCACGAAACAAGGTCTATGATTCACAAAATAAGAAAAAGAGCAAAATAGGTGATTTCGACCATTTTATGACCAAATTTCACAATATTACCTTCAAGTTTCACAAAACAAGCTCTAACATTCACAAAATAAGGTATATGATTCACAAAATAAGAAAAAGAGGAAAATAGGCGATTTTGACCATTTATGACCAAGTTTCACAATATAAGGCCTAGGATTCACAAAACAAGGTCTATGATTCACAAAATAATTAAAAGAGCAAAATAGGTGATTTCAACCATTTTGTGACCAAATTTCACAATATTACCTTCTATTTTCACAAAATAAGCTCTAAGATTCACAACATAAGGTATAGGATTCACAAAATAATAAAAGGAGCAAAATAGGTGATTTTGACCATTTATGAACAAAATAAGAAAAAGAGCAAAATAGATGATTTCGACAATTTTATGACTAAATTTCACAATATTACCTTCTATTTTCACAAAACAAGCTCTAAAATTCACAAAATAAGGTATAGGATTCACAAAATAATAAAAGGAGCAAAATAGGTGATTTTGACCATTTATGACCAAGTTTCACAATATAAGGCCTAGGATTCACGAAATAAGGTCTATGATTCACAAAATAAGAAAAAGAACAAAATAATAAAAGGAGCAAAATAGGTGATTTTGACCATTTATGACCAAGTTTCACAATATAAGGCCTAGGATTCACGAAACAAGGTCTATGATTCACAAAATAAGAAAAAGAACGAAATAATAAAAGGAGAAAAATAGGTGATTTTGACCATTTATGACCAAGTTTCACAATATAAGGCCTAGGATTCACGAAACAAGATCTATGATTTACAAAATAATAAAAAGAGCAAAATAGGTGATTTCGACCATTTTGTGACCAAATTTCACAATATTACTTTCTATTTTCACAAAACAAGCTCTAAAACTCACAAAATAAGGTATAGGATATACAAAATAATACAAGGAGCAAAATAGGTGATCATTTATGACCTAGTTTCACAATATAAGGCCTAGGATTCACGAAACAAGGTCTATGATTCACAAAATAAGAAAAAGAACAAAATAGGTGATTTCGCCCATTTTATGACCAAATTTCACAATATTACCTTGTAGTTTCACAAAACAAGCTCTAAGATTCACAAAATAAGGCATAGGATTCACAAAATAATAAAAGGAGCAAAATAGGTGATTTTGACCATTTATGACCAAGTTTCACAATATAAGGCCTAGGATTCATGAAACAAGGTCTATGATTCACAAAATAAGAAAAAGAACAAAATATGTGATTTCGACCATTTTATGACCAAATTTCACAATATTACCTTCTAGTTTCACAAAACAAGCTCTAAGATTCACAAAATAAGGTATATGTTTCACAAAATAAGAAAAAGAGTAAAATAGGCGATTTTGACCATTTTTGACCAAGTTTCAAAATATAAAGCCTAGGATTCACGAAACAAGTCTATGATTCACAAAATAATAAAAAGAGAAAAATAGGTGATTTCGACCATTTTGTGACCAAATTTCACAATATTACCTTCTATTTTCACAAAACAAGCTCTAAAATTCACAAAATAAGGTATAGGATTCACAAAATAATAAAAGGAGCAAAATAGGTGATTTTGACCATTTATTACCAAGTTTCACAATAAAAGGCCTAGGATTCACGAAACAAGGTTTATGATTCACAAAATAAGAAAAAGAACAAAATAATAAAAGGAGCAAAATAGGTGATTTTGACCATTTATGACCAAGTTTCACAATATAAGGCCTAGGATTCACGAAACAAGGTCTATGATTTACAAAATAATAAAAAGAGCAAAATAGGTGATTTCGACCATTTTGTGACCAAATTTCACAATATTACTTTCTATTTTCACAAAACAAGCTCTAAAACTCACAAAATAAGGTATAAGATTTACAAAATAATAAAAGGAGCAAAATAGGTGATTTTGACCATTTATGACCAAGTTTCACAATATAAGGTCCAGGATTCATGAAACAAGGTCTATGATTCACAAAATAAGAAAAAGAGCAAAATAGGTGATTTCGACCATTTTATGACCAAATTTCACAATATTACCTTCAAGTTTCACAAAAAAAGCTCTAACATTCACAAAATAAGGTATATGATTCACAAAATAAGAAAAAGAGGAAAATAGGCGATTTTGACCATTTATGACCAAGTTTCACAATATAAGGCCTAGGATTCACGAAACAAGGTCTATGATTCACAAAATAATAAAAAGAGCAAAATAGGTGATTTCAACCATTTTGTGACCAAATTTCACAATATTAGCTTCTATTTTCACAAAATAAGCTCTAAGATTCACAAAATAAGGTATAGGATTCACAAAATAATAAAAGGAGCAAAATAGGTGATTTTGACCATTTATGAACAAAATAAGAAAAAGAGCAAAATAGGTGATTTCGACCATTTTATGACCAAATTTCACAATATTACCTTCTATTTTCACAAAACAAGCTCTAAAATTCACAAAATAATGTATAGGATTCACAAAATAATAAAAGGAGCAAAATAGGTGATTTTGACCATTTATGACCAAGTTTCACAATATAAGGCCTAGGATTCACGAAACAAGGTCTATGATTCACAAAATAAGAAAAAGAACAAAATAGGTGATTTCGACCATTTTATTACCAAATTTCACAATATTACCTTCTAGTTTCACAAAACAAGCTCTAAGATTCACAAAATAAGGTATAGGATTCACAAAATAATAAAAGGAGCAAAATAGGTGATTTTGACCATTTATCACCAAGTTTCACAATATAAGGCCTAGGATTCATGAAACAAGGTCTATGATTCACAAAATAAGAAAAAGAGCAAAATAGGTGATTTCGACCATTTTATGACCAAATTTCACAATATTACCTTCAAGTTTCACAAAACAAGCTCTAACATTCATAAAATAAGGTATATGATTCACAAAATAAGAAAAAGAGGAAAATAGGCGATTTTGACCATTTATGACCAAGTTTCACAATATAAGGCCTAGGATTCACGAAACAAGGTCTATGATTCACAAAATAAAAAAAAAGAGCAAAATAGGTGATTTCAACCATTTTGTGACCTAATTTCACAATATTACCTTCTATTTTCACAAAATAAGCTCTAAGATGCACAAAATAAGGTATAGGATTCACAAAATAATAAAAGGAGCAAAATAGGTGATTTTGACCATTTATGAACAAAATAAGAAAAAGAGCAAAATAGGTGATTTCGACCATTTTATGACCAAATTTCACAATATTACCTTCTATTTTCACAAAACAAGCTCTAAAATTCACAAAATAAGGTATATGATTCACAAAATAATAAAAGGAGCAAAATAGGTGATTTTGACCATTTATGACCAAGTTTCACAATATAAGGCCTAGGATTCACGAAACAAGGTCTATGATTCACAAAATAAGAAAAAGAACAAAATAATAAAAGGAGCAAAATAGATGATTTTGACCATTTATGACCAAGTTTCACAATATAAGGCCTAGGATTCACGAAACAAGGTCTATGATTTACAAAATAATAAAAAGAGCAAAATAGGTGATTTCGACCATTTTGTGACCAAATTTCACAATATTACTTTCTATTTTCCCAAAACAAGCTCTAAAACTCACAAAATAAGGTATAGGATTTACAAAATAATAAAAGGAGCAAAATAGGTGATTTTGACCATTTATGACCAAGTTTCACAATATAAGGACTAGGATTCACGAAAAAAGGTCTATGATTCACAAAATAAGAAAAAGAACAAAATAGGTGATTTCGACCATTTTATTACCTAATTTCACAATATTACCTTCTAGTTTCACAAAACAAGCTCTAAGATTCACAAAATAAGGTATAGGATTCACAAAATAATAAAAGGAGCAAAATAGGTGATTTTGACCATTTATCACCAAGTTTCACAATATAAGGCCTAGGATTCATGAAACAAGGTCTATGATTCACAAAATAAGAAAAAGAGCAAAATAGGTGATTTCGACCATTTTATGACCAAATTTCACAATATTACCTTCAAGTTTCACAAAACAAGCTCTAACATTCACAAAATAAGGTATATGATTCACAAAATAAGAAAAAGAGGAAAATAGGCGATTTTGACCATTTATGACCAAGTTTCACAATATAAGGCCTAGGATTCACGAAACAAGGTCTATGATTCACAAAATAATAAAAAGAGCAAAATAGGTGATTTCAACCATTTTGTGACCTAATTTCACAATATTACCTTCTATTTTCACAAAATAAGCTCTAAGATTCACAAAATAAGGTATAGGATTCACAAAATAATAAAAGGAGCAAAATAGGTGATTTTGACCATTTATGAACAAAATAAGAAAAAGAGCAAAATAGGTGATTTCGACCATTTTATGACCAAATTTCACAATATTACCTTCAAGTTTCACAAAACAAGCTCTAACATTCACAAAATAAGGTATATGATTCACAAAATAAGAAAAAGAGGAAAATAGGCGATTTTGACCATTTATGACCAAGTTTCACAATATAAGGCCTAGGATTCACGAAACAAGGTCTATGATTCACAAAATAAAAAAAAGAGCAAAATAGGTGATTTCAACCATTTTGTGACCTAATTTCACAATATTACCTTCTATTTTCACAAAATAAGCTCTAAGATTCACAAAATAAGGTATAGGATTCACAAAATAATAAAAGGAGCAAAATAAGTGATTTTGACCATTTATGAAAAAAATAAGAAAAAGAGCAAAATAGGTGATTTCGACCATTTTATGACCAAATTTCACAATATTACCTTCTATTTTCACAAAACAAGCTCTAAAATTCACAAAAAAAGGTATAGGATTCACAAAATAATAAAAGGAGCAAAATAGGTGATTTTGACCATTTATGACCAAGTTTCACAATATAAGGCCTAGGATTCACGAAACAAGGTCTATGATTCACAAAATAAGAAAAAGAACAAAATAATAAAAGGAGCAAAATAGATGATTTTGACCATTTATGACCAAGTTTCACAATATAAGGCCTAGGATTCACGAAACAAGGTCTATGATATACAAAATAATAAAAAGAGCAAAATAGGTGATTTCGACCATTTTGTGACCAAATTTCACAATATTACTTTCTATTTTTTCCCAAAACAAGCTCTAAAACTCACAAAATAAGGTATAGGATTTACAAAATAATAAAAGGAGCAAAATAGGTGATTTTGACCATTTATGACCAAGTTTCACAATATAAGGCCTAGGATTCACGAAAAAAGGTCTATGATTCACAAAATAAGAAAAAGAACAAAATAGGTGATTTCGACCATTTTATTACCTAATTTCACAATATTATCTTCTAGTTTCACAAAACAAGCTCTAAGATTCACAAAATAAGGTATAGGATTCACAAAATAATAAAAGGAGCAAAATAGGTGATTTTGACCATTTATCACCAAGTTTCACAATATAAGGCCTAGGATTCATGAAACAAGGTCTATGATTCACAAAATAAGAAAAAGGGCAAAATAGGTGATTTCGACCATTTTATGACCAAATTTCACAATATTACCTTCAAGTTTCACAAAACAAGCTCTAACATTCACAAAATAAGGTATATGATTCACAAAATAAGAAAAAGAGGAAAATAGACGATTTTGACCATTTATGACCAAGTTTCACAATATAAGGCCTAGGATTCACGAAACAAGGTCTATGATTCACAAAATGATAAAAAGAGCAAAATATGTGATTTCAACCATTTTGTGACCTAATTTCACAATATTACCTTCTATTTTCACAAAATAAGCTCTAAGATTCACAAAATAAGGTATAGGATTCACAAAATAATAAAAGGAGCAAAATAGGTGATTTTGACCATTTATGAACAAAATAAGAAAAAGAGCAAAATAGGTGATTTCGACCATTTTATGACCAAATTTCACAATATTACCTTCTATTTTCACAAAACAAGCTCTAAAATTCACAAAATAAGGTATAGGATTCACAAAATAATAAAAGGAGCACAATAGGTGATTTTGACCATTTATGACCAAGTTTCACAATATAAGGCCTAGGATTCACGAAACAAGGTCTATGATTCACAAAATAAGAAAAAGAACAAAATAATAAAAGGAGCAAAATAGGTGATTTTGACCATTTATGACCGAGTCTCACAATATAAGGCCTAGGATTCACGAAACAAGGTCTATGATTCACAAAATAAGAAAAAGAACAAAATAATAAAAGGAGAAAAATAGGTGATTTTGACCATTTATGACCAAGTTTCACAATATAAGGCCTAGGATTCACGAAACAAGATCTATGATTTACAAAATAATAAAAAGAGCAAAATAGGTGATTTCGACCATTTTGTGACCAAATTTCACAATATTACTTTCTATTTTCACAAAACAAGCTCTAAAACTCACAAAATAAGGTATAGGATTTACAAAATAATAAAAGGAGCAAAATAGGTGATTTTGACCATTTATGACCAAGTTTCACAATATAAGGTCCAGGATTCATGAAACAAGGTCTATGATTCACAAAATAAGAAAAAGAGCAAAATAGATGATTTCGACCATTTTATAACCAAATTTCACAATATTACCTTCAAGTTTCACAAAACAAGCTCTAACATTCACAAAATAAGGTATATGATTCACAAAATAAGAAAAAGAGGAAAATAGGCGATTTTGACCATTTATGACCAAGTTTCACAATATAAGGCCTAGGATTCACGAAACAAGGTCTATGATTCACAAAATAATAAAAAGAGCAAAATAGGTGATTTCAACCATTTTGTGACCAAATTTCACAATATTACCTTCTACTTTCACAAAATAAGCTCTAAGATTCACAAAATAAGGTATAGGATTCACAAAATAATAAAAGGAGCAAAATAGGTGATTTTGACCATTTATGAACAAAATAAGAAAAAGAGCAAAATAGATGATTTCGACAATTTTATGACCAAATTTCACAATATTACCTTCTATTTTCACAAAACAAGCTCTAAAATTCACAAAATAAGGTATAGGATTCACAAAATAATAAAAGGAGCAAAATAGGTGATTTTGACCATTTATGACTAAGTTTCACAATATAAGGCCTAGGATTCACGAAACAAGGTCTATGATTCACAAAATAAGAAAAAGAACAAAATAATAAAAAGAGCAAAATAGGTGATTTTGACCATTTATGACCGAGTCTCACAATATAAGGCCTAGGATTCACGAAACAAGGTCTATGATTCACAAAATAAGAAAAAGAACAAAATAATAAAAGGAGAAAAATAGGTGATTTTGACCATTTATGACCAAGTTTCACAATATAAGGCCTAGGATTCACGAAACAAGATCTATGATTTACAAAATAATAAAAAGAGCAAAATAGGTGATTTCGACCATTTTGTGACCAAATTTCACAATATTACTTTCTATTTTCACAAAACAAGCTCTAAAACTCACAAAATAAGGTATAGGATTTACAAAATAATAAAAGGAGCAAAATAGGTGATTTTGACCATTTATGACCAAGTTTCACAATATAAGGTCCAGGATTCATGAAACAAGGTCTATGATTCACAAAATAAGAAAAAGAGCAAAATAGATGATTTCGACCATTTTATAACCAAATTTCACAATATTACCTTCAAGTTTCACAAAACAAGCTCTAACATTCACAAAATAAGGTATATGATTCACAAAATAAGAAAAAGAGGAAAATAGGCGATTTTGACCATTTATGACCAAGTTTCACAATATAAGGCCTAGGATTCACGAAACAAGGTCTATGATTCACAAAATAATAAAAAGAGCAAAATAGGTGATTTCAACCATTTTGTGACCAAATTTCACAATATTACCTTCTACTTTCACAAAATAAGCTCTAAGATTCACAAAATAAGGTATAGGATTCACAAAATAATAAAAGGAGCAAAATAGGTGATTTTGACCATTTATGAACAAAATAAGAAAAAGAGCAAAATAGATGATTTCGACAATTTTATGACCAAATTTCACAATATTACCTTCTATTTTCACAAAACAAGCTCTAAAATTCACAAAATAAGGTATAGGATTCACAAAATAATAAAAGGAGCAAAATAGGTGATTTTGACCATTTATGACCAAGTTTCACAATATAAGGCCTAGGATTCACGAAACAAGGTCTATGATTCACAAAATAAGAAAAAGAACAAAATAATAAAAGGAGCAAAATAGGTGATTTTGACCATTTATGACCAAGTCTCACAATATAAGGCCTAGGATTCACGAAACAAGGTCTATGATTCACAAAATAAGAAAAAGAACAAAATAATAAAAGGAGAAAAATAGGTGATTTTGACCATTTATGACCAAGTTTCACAATATAAGGCCTAGGATTCACGAAACAAGATCTATGATTTACAAAATAATAAAAAGAGCAAAATAGGTGATTTCGACCATTTTGTGACCAAATTTCACAATATTACTTTCTATTTTCACAAAACAAGCTCTAAAACTCACAAAATAAGGTATAGGATTTACAAAATAATAAAAGGAGCAAAATAGGTGATTTTGACCATTTATGACCAAGTTTCACAATATAAGGTCCAGGATTCATGAAACAAGGTCTATGATTCACAAAATAAGAAAAAGAGCAAAATAGATGATTTCGACCATTTTATAACCAAATTTCACAATATTACCTTCAAGTTTCACAAAACAAGCTCTAACATTCACAAAATAAGGTATATGATTCACAAAATAAGAAAAAGAGGAAAATAGGCGATTTTGACCATTTATGACCAAGTTTCACAATATAAGGCCTAGGATTCACGAAACAAGGTCTATGATTCACAAAATAATAAAAAGAGCAAAATAGGTGATTTCAACCATTTTGTGACCAAATTTCACAATATTACCTTCTACTTTCACAAAATAAGCTCTAAGATTCACAAAATAAGGTATAGGATTCACAAAATAATAAAAGGAGCAAAATAGGTGATTTTGACCATTTATGAACAAAATAAGAAAAAGAGCAAAATAGGTGATTTCGACCATTTTATGACTAAATTTCACAATATTACCTTCTATTTTCACAAAACAAGCTCTAAAATTCACAAAATAAGGTATAGGATTCACAAAATAATAAAAGGAGCAAAATAGGTGATTTTGACCATTTATGACCAAGTTTCACAATATAAGGCCTAGGATTCACGAAATAAGGTCTATGATTCACAAAATAAGAAAAAGAACAAAATAATAAAAGGAGCAAAATAGGTGATTTTGACCATTTATGACCAAGTTTCACAATATAAGGCCTAGGATTCACGAAACAAGGTCTATGATTCACAAAATAAGAAAAAGAACAAAATAATAAAAGGAGAAAAATAGGTGATTTTGACCATTTATGACCAAGTTTCACAATATAAAGCCTAGGATTCACGAAACAAGATCTATGATTTACAAAATAATAAAAAGAGCAAAATAGGTGATTTCGACCATTTTGTGACCAAATTTCACAATATTACTTTCTATTTTCACAAAACAAGCTCTAAAACTCACAAAATAAGGTATAGGATTTACAAAATAATAAAAGGAGCAAAATAGGTGATCATTTATGACCAAGTTTCACAATATAAGGCTTAGGATTCACGAAACAAGGTCTATGATTCACAAAATAAGAAAAAGAAAAAAATAGGTGATTTCGCCCATTTTATGACCAAATTTCACAATATTACCTTGTAGTTTCACAAAACAAGCTCTAAGATTCACAAAATTAGGTATAGGATTCACAAAATAATAAAAGGAGCAAAATAGGTGATTTTGACCATTTATGACCAAGTTTCACAATATAAGGCCTAGGATTCACGAAACAAGGTCTATGATTCACAAAATAAGAAAAAGAACAAAATAATAAAAGGAGCAAAATAGGTGATTTTGACCATTTATGACCAAGTCTCACAATATAAGGCCTAGGATTCACGAAACAAGGTCTATGATTCACAAAATAAGAAAAAGAACAAAATAATAAAAGGAGAAAAATAGGTGATTTTGACCATTTATGACCAAGTTTCACAATATAAGGCCTAGGATTCACGAAACAAGATCTATGATTTACAAAATAATAAAAAGAGCAAAATAGGTGATTTCGACCATTTTGTGACCAAATTTCACAATATTACTTTCTATTTTCACAAAACAAGCTCTAAAACTCACAAAATAAGGTATAAGATTTACAAAATAATAAAAGGAGCAAAATAGGTGATTTTGACCATTTATGACCAAGTTTCACAATATAAGGTCCATGATTCATGAAACAAGGTCTATGATTCACAAAATAAGAAAAAGAGCAAAATAGATGATTTCGACCATTTTATAACCAAATTTCACAATATTACCTTCAAGTTTCACAAAACAAGCTCTAACATTCACAAAATAAGGTATATGATTCACAAAATAAGAAAAAGAGGAAAATAGGCGATTTTGACCATTTATGACCAAGTTTCACAATATAAGGCCTAGGATTCACGAAACAAGGTCTATGATTCACAAAATAATAAAAAGAGCAAAATAGGTGATTTCAACCATTTTGTGACCAAATTTCACAATATTACCTTCTACTTTCACAAAATAAGCTCTAAGATTTACAAAATAAGGTATAGGATTCACAAAATAATAAAAGGAGCAAAATAGGTGATTTTGACCATTTATGAACAAAATAAGAAAAAGAGCAAAATAGGTGATTTCGACCATTTTATGACTAAATTTCACAATATTACCTTCTATTTTCACAAAACAAGCTCTAAAATTCACAAAATAAGGTATAGGATTCACAAAATAATAAAAGGAGCAAAATAGGTGATTTTGACCATTTATGACCAAGTTTCACAATATAAGGCCTAGGATTCACGAAATAAGGTCTATGATTCACAAAATAAGAAAAAGAACAAAATAATAAAAGGAGCAAAATAGGTGATTTTGACCATTTATGACCAAGTTTCACAATATAAGGCCTAGGATTCACGAAACAAGGTCTATGATTCACAAAATAAGAAAAAGAACAAAATAATAAAAGGAGAAAAATAGGTGATTTTGACCATTTATGACCAAGTTTCACAATATAAAGCCTAGGATTCACGAAACAAGATCTATGATTTACAAAATAATAAAAAGAGCAAAATAGGTGATTTCGACCATTTTGTGACCAAATTTCACAATATTACTTTCTATTTTCACAAAACAAGCTCTAAAACTCACAAAATAAGGTATAGGATTTACAAAATAATAAAAGGAGCAAAATAGGTGATCATTTATGACCAAGTTTCACAATATAAGGCCTAGGATTCACGAAACAAGGTCTATGATTCACAAAATAAGAAAAAGAAAAAAATAGGTGATTTCGCCCATTTTATGACCAAATTTCACAATATTACCTTGTAGTTTCACAAAACAAGCTCTAAGATTCACAAAATTAGGTATAGGATTCACAAAATAATAAAAGGAGCAAAATAGGTGATTTTGACCATTTATGACCAAGTTTCACAATATAAGGCCTAGGATTCATGAAACAAGGTTTATGATTCACAAAATAAGAAAAAAGAACAAAATAGGTGATTTCGACCATTTTATGACCAAATTTCACAATATTACCTTCTAGTTTCACAAAACAAGCTCTAAGATTCACAAAATAAGGTATATGTTTCACAAAATAAGAAAAAGAGTAAAATAGGCGATTTTGACCATTTATGACCAAGTTTCAAAATATAAAGCCTAGGATTCACGAAACAAGTCTATGATTCACAAAATAATAAAAAGAGAAAAATAGGTGATTTCGACCATTTTGTGACCAAATTTCACAATATTACTTTCTATTTTCACAAAACAAGCTCTAAAATTCACAAAATAAGGTATAGGATTCACAAAATAATAAAAGGAGCAAAATAGGTGATTTTGACCATTTATTACCAAGTTTCACAATAAAAGGCCTAGGATTCACGAAACAAGGTTTATGATTCACAAAATAAGAAAAAGAACAAAATAATAAGAGGAGCAAAATAGGTGATTTTGACCATTTATGACCAAGTTTCACAATATAAGGCCTAGGATTCACGAAACAAGGTCTATGATTTACAAAATAATAAAAAGAGCAAAATAGGTGATTTCGACCATTTTGTGACCAAATTTCACAATATTACTTTCTATTTTCACAAAACAAGCTCTAAAACTCACAAAATAAGGTATAGGATTTACAAAATAATAAAAGGAGCAAAATAGGTGATTTTGACCATTTATGACCAAGTTTCACAATATAAGGTCCAGGATTCATGAAACAAGGTCTATGATTCACAAAATAAGAAAAAGAGCAAAATAGGTGATTTCGACCATTTTCTGACCAAATTTCACAATATTACCTTCAAGTTTCACAAAAAAAGCTCTAACATTCACAAAATAAGAAAAAGAGGAAAATAGGCGATTTTGACCATTTATGACCAAGTTTCACAATATAAGGCATAGGATTCACGAAACAAGGTCTATGATTCACAAAATAATAAAAAGAGCAAAATAGGTGATTTCAACCATTTTGTGACCAAATTTCACAATATTACCTTCTATTTTCACAAAATAAGCTCTAAGATTCACAAAATAAGGTATAGGATTCACAAAATAATAAAAGGAGCAAAATAGGTGATTTTGACCATTAATGAACAAAATAAGAAAAAGAGCAAAATAGGTGATTTCGACCATTTTATGACCAAATTTCACAATATTACCTTCTATTTTCACAAAACAAGCTCTAAAATTCACAAAATAAGGTATAGGATTCACAAAATAATAAAAGGAGCAAAATAGGTGATTTTGACCATTTATGACTAAGTTTCACAATATAAGGCCTAGGATTCACGAAACAAGGTCTATGATTCACAAAATAAGAAAAAGAACAAAATAATAAAAGGAGCAAAATAGGTGATTTTGACCATTTATGACCAAGTTTCACAATATAAGGCCTAGGATTCACGAAACAAGGTCTATGATTCACAAAATAAGAAAAAGAACAAAATAATAAAAGGAGAAAAATAGGTTATTTTGACCATTTATGACCAAGTTTCACAATATAAGGCCTAGGATTCACGAAACAAGATCTATGATTTACAAAAAAATAATAAGAGCAAAATATGTGATTTCGACCATTTTGTGACCAAATTTCACAATATTACTTTCTATTTTCACAAAACAAGCTCTAAAACTCACAAAATAAGGTATAGGATTTACAAAATAATAAAAGGAGCAAAATAGGTGATTTTGACCATTTATGACCAAGTTTCACAATATAAGTCCTAGGATTCACGAAACAAGGTCTATGATTCACAAAATAAGAAAAAGAACAAAATAGGTGATTTCGCCCATTTTATGACCAAATTTCACAATATTACCTTGTAGTTTCACAAAACAAGCTCTAAGATTCACAAAATAAGGTATAGGATTCACAAAATAATAAAAGGAGCAAAATAGGTGATTTTGACCATTTATGACCAAGTTTCACAATATAAGGCCTAGGATTCATGAAACAAGGTATATAATTCACAAAATAAGAAAAAGAACAAAATAGGTGATTTCGACCATTTTATGACCAAATTTCACAATATTACCTTCTAGTTTCACAAAACAAGCTCTAAGATTCACAAAATAAGGTATATGATTCACAAAATAAGAAAAAGAGTAAAATAGGCGATTTTGACCATTTATGACCAAGTTTCACAATATAAAGCCTAGGATTCACGAAACAGGTCTATGATTCACAAAATAATAAAAAGAGCAAAATAGGTGATTTCGACCATTTTGTGAACAAATTTCACAATATTACCTTCTATTTTCACAAAACAAGCTCTAAAATTCACAAAATAAGGTATAGGTTTCACAAAATAATAAAAGGAGCAAAATAGGTGATTTTGACCATTTATGACCAAGTTTCACAATAAAAGGCCTAGGATTCACGAAACAAGGTCTATGATTCACAAAATAAGAAAAAGAACAAAATAATAAAAGGAGCAAAATAGGTGATTTTGACCATTTATGACCAAGTTTCACAATATAAGGCCTAGGATTCACGAAACAAGGTCTATGATTTACAAAATAATAAAAAGAGCAAAATAGGTGATTTCGACCATTTTGTGACCAAATTTCACAATATTACTTTCTATTTTCCCAAAACAAGCTCTAAAACTCACAAAATAAGGTATAGGATTTACAAAATAATAAAAGGAGCAAAATAGGTGATTTTGACCATTTATGACCAAGTTTCACAATATAAGGCCTAGGATTCACGAAACAAGGTCTATGATTCACAAAATAAGAAAAAGAACAAAATAATAAAAGGAGAAAAATAGGTGATTTTGACCATTTATGACCAAGTTTCACAATATAAGGCCTAGGATTCACGAAACAAGATCTATGATTTACAAAATAATAAAAAGAGCAAAATAGGTGATTTCGACCATTTTGTGACCAAATTTCACAATACTACTTTCTATTTTCACAAAACAAGCTCTAAAACTCACAAAATAAGGTATAGGATTTACAAAATAATAAAAGGAGCAAAATAGGTGATTTTGACCATTTATGACCAAGTTTCACAATATAAGGCCTAGGATTCACGAAACAAGGTCTATGATTTACAAAATAATAAAAAGAGCAAAATAGGTGATTTCGACCATTTTGTGACCAAATTTCACAATATTACTTTCTATTTTCCTAAAACAAGCTCTAAAACTCACAAAATAAGGTATAAGATTTACAAAATAATAAAAGGAGCAAAATAGGTGATTTTGACCATTTATGACCAAGTTTCACAATATAAGGCCTAGGATTCACGAAACAAGGTCTATGATTCACAAAATAAGAAAAAGAACAAAATAGGTGATTTCGACCATTTTATTACCAAATTTAACAATATTACCTTCTAGTTTCACAAAACAAGCTCTAAGATTCACAATATAAGGTATATAGGATTCACAAAATAATAAAAGGAGCAAAATAGGTGATTTTGACCATTTATGACCAAGTTTCACAATATAAGACCTAGGATTCATGAAACAAGGTCTATGATTCACAAAATAAGAAAAAGAGCAAAATAGGTGATTTCGACCATTTTATGACCAAATTTCACAATATTACCTTCAAGTTTCACAAAACAAGCTCTAACATTCACAAAATAAGGTATATGATTCACAAAATAAGAAAAAGAGGAAAATACGCGATTTTGACCATTTATGACCAAGTTTCACAATATAAGGCCTAGGATTCACGAAACAAGGTCTATGATTCACAAAATAATAAAAAGAGCAAAATAGGTGATTTCAACCATTTTGTGACCAAATTTCACAATATTACCTTCTATTTTCACAAAATAAGTTCTAAGATTCACAAAATATGGTATAGGATTCACAAAATAATAAAAGGAGCAAAATAGGTGATTTTGACCATTTATGAACAAAATAAGAAAAAGAGCAAAATAGGTGATTTCGACCATTTTATGACCAAATTTCACAATATTACCTTCTATTTTCACAAAACAAGCTCTAAAATTCACAAAATAAGGTATAGGATTCACAAAATAATAAAAGGAGCAAAATAGGTGATTTTGACCATTTATGACCAAGTTTCACAATATAAGGCCTAGGATTCACGAAACAAGGTCTATGATTCACAAAATAAGAAAAAGAACAAAATAATAAAATGAGCAAAATAGGTGATTTTGACCATTTATGACCAAGTTTCACAATATAAGGCCTAGGATTCACGAAACAAGGTCTATGATTTACAAAATAATAAAAAGAGCAAAATAGGTGATTTCGACCATTTTGTGACCAAATTTCACAATATTACTTTCTATTTTCCCAAAACAAGCTCTAAAACTCACAAAATAAGGTATAGGATTTACAAAATAATAAAAGGAGCAAAATAGGTGATTTTGACCATTTATGACCAAGTTTCACAATATAAGGCCTAGGATTCACGAAACAAGGTCTATGATTCACAAAATAAGAAAAAGAACAAAATAATAAAAGGAGAAAAATAGGTGATTTTGACCATTTATGACCAAGTTTCACAATATAAGGCCTAGGATTCACGAAACAAGATCTATGATTTACAAAATAATAAAAAGAGCAAAATAGGTGATTTCGACCATTTTGTGACCAAATTTCACAATACTACTTTCTATTTTCACAAAACAAGCTCTAAAACTCACAAAATAAGGTATAGGATTTACAAAATAATAAAAGGAGCAAAATAGGTGATTTTGACCATTTATGACCAAGTTTCACAATATAAGGCCTAGGATTCACGAAACAAGGTCTATGATTTACAAAATAATAAAAAGAGCAAAATAGGTGATTTCGACCATTTTGTGACCAAATTTCACAATATTACTTTCTATTTTCCTAAAACAAGCTCTAAAACTCACAAAATAAGGTATAGGATTTACAAAATAATAAAAGGAGCAAAATAGGTGATTTTGACCATTTATGATCAAGTTTCACAATATAAGGCCTAGGATTCACGAAACAAGGTCTATGATTCACAAAATAAGAAAAAGAACAAAATAGGTGATTTCGACCATTTTATTACCAAATTTCACAATATTACCTTCTAGTTTCACAAAATAAGCTCTAAGATTCACAATATAAGGTATAGGATTCACAAAATAATAAAAGGAGCAAAATAGGTGATTTTGACCATTTATGACCAAGTTTCACAATATAAGACCTAGGATTCATGAAACAAGGTCTATGATTCACAAAATAATAAAAAGAGCAAAATAGGTGATTTCGACCATTTTATGACCAAATTTCACAATATTACCTTCAAGTTTCACAAAACAAGCTCTAACATTCACAAAATAAGGTATATGATTCACAAAATAAGAAAAAGAGGAAAATAGGCGATTTTGACCATTTATGACCAAGTTTCACAATATAAGGCCTAGGATTCACGAAACAAGGTCTATGATTCACAAAATAATAAAAAAAGCAAAATAGGTGATTTCAACCATTTTGTGACCAAATTTCACAATATTACCTTCTATTTTCACAAAATAAGTTCTAAGATTCACAAAATAAGGTATAGGATTCGCAAAATAATAAAAGGAGCAAAATAGGTGATTTTGACCATTTATGAACAAAATAAGAAAAAGAGCAAAATAGGTGATTTCGACCATTTATGACCAAGTCTCACAATATAAGGCCTAGGATTCACGAAACAAGGTCTATGATTCACAAAATAAGAAAAAGAACAAAATAATAAAAAGAGCAAAATAGGTGATTTTGACCATTTATGACCAAGTCTCACAATATAAGGCCTAGGATTCACGAAACAAGGTCTATGATTCACAAAATAAGAAAAAGAACAAAATAATAAAAGGAGCAAAATAGGTGATTTTTACCATTTATGACCAAGTCTCACAATATAAGGCCTAGGATTCACGAAACAAGGTCTATGATTCACAAAATAAGAAAAAGAACAAAATAATAAAAGGAGCAAAATAGGTGATTTTGCCCATTTATGACCAAGTTTCACAATATAAGGCCTAGGATTCACGAAACAAGGTCTATGATTTACAAAATAATAAAAAGAGCAAAATAGGTGATTTCGACCATTTTGTGACCAAATTTCACAATATTACTTTCTATTTTCCCAAAACAAGCTCTAAAACTCACAAAATAAGGTATAGGATTTACAAAATAATAAAAGGAGCAAAATAGGTGATTTTGACCATTTATGACCAAGTTTCACAATATAAGGCCTAGGATTCACGAAACAAGGTCTATGATTCACAAAATAAGAAAAAGAACAAAATAATAAAAGGAGCAAAATAGGTGATTTTGACCATTTATGACCAAGTTTCACAATATAAGGCCTAGGATTCACGAAACAAGGTCTATGATTCACAAAATAAGAAAAAGTACAAAATAATAAAAGGAGAAAAATAGGTGATTTTGACCATTTAGGACCAAGTTTCACAATATAAGGCCTAGGATTCACGAAACAAGGTCTATGATTTACAAAATAATAAAAAGAACAAAATAGGTGATTTCGCCCATTTTATGACCAAATTTCACAATATTACCTTGTAGTTTCACAAAACAAGCTCTAAAATTCACAAAATAAGGTATAGGATTCACAAAATAATAAAAGGAACAAAACAATGATTTTAACCATTTATGACCAAGTTTCACAATATAAGGCCTAGGATTCATGAAACAAGGTCTATGATTCACAAAATAAGAAAAAGAACAAAATAGGTGATTTCGACCATTTTATGACCAAATTTCACAATATTACCTTCTAGTTTCACAAAAAAAGCTCTAAGGTTCACAAAATAAGGTATATGATTCACAAAATAAGAAAAAGAGTAAAATAGGCGATTTTGACCATTTATGACCAAGTTTCACAATATAAAGCCTAGGATTCACGAAACAAGTCTATGATTCACAAAATAATAAAAAGAGCAAAATAGGTGATTTCGACCATTTTGTGACCAAATTTGACAATATTACCTTCTATTTTCACAAAACAAGCTCTAAAATTCACAAAATAAGGTGTAGGATTCACAAAATAATAAAAGGAGCAAAATAGGTGATTTTGACCATTTATGACCAAGTTTCACAATATAAGGCCTAGGATTCACGAAACAAGGTCTATGATTCACAAAATAAGAAAAAGAACAAAATAATAAAAGGAGCAAAATAGGTGATTTTGACCATTTATGACCAAGTTTCACAATATAAGGCCTAGGATTCACGAAACAAGGTCTATGATTCACAAAATAAGAAAAAGTACAAAATAATAAAAGGAGAAAAATAGGTGATTTTAACCATTTATGACCAAGTTTCACAATATAAGGCCTAGGATTCACGAAACAAGATCTATGATTTACAAAATAATAAAAAGAGCAAAATAGGTGATTTCGACCATTTTGTGACCAAATTTCACAATATTGCTTTCTATTTTCACAAAACAAGCTCTAAAACTCACAAAATAAGGTATAGGATTTACAAAATAATAAAAGGAGCAAAATAGGTGATTTTGACCATTTATGACCAAGTTTCACAATATAAGGCCTAGGATTCATGAAACAAGGTCTATGATTCACAAAATAAGAAAAAGAGCAAAATAGGTGATTTCGACCATTTTATGACCAAATTTCACAATATTACCTTCAAGTTTCACAAAACAAGCTCTAACATTCACAAAATAAGGTATATGATTCACAAAATAAGAAAAAGAACAAAATAATAAAAGGAGAAAAATAGGTGATTTTGACCATTTATGACCAAGTTTCACAATATAAGGCCTAGGATTCACGAAACAAGATTTATGATTTACAAAATAATAAAAAGAGCAAAATAGGTGATTTCGACCATTTTGTGACCAAATTTCACAATACTACTTTCTATTTTCACAAAACAAGCTCTAAAACTCACAAAATAAGGTATAGGATTTACAAAGTAATAAAAGGAGCAAAATAGGTGATTTTGACCATTTATGACCAAGTTTCACAATATAAGGCCTAGGATTCACGAAACAAGGTCTATGATTCACAAAATAAGAAAAAGAACAAAATAATAAAAGGAGCAAAATAGGTGATTTTGACCATTTATGACCAAGTTTCACAATATAAGGCCTAGGATTCACGAAACAAGGTCTATGATTCACAAAATAAGAAAAAGAACAAAATAGGTGATTTCGACCATTTTATGACCAAATTTCACAATATTACCTTGTAGTTTCACAAAACAAGCTCTAAGATTCACAAATTAAGGTATAGGATTCACAAAATAATAAAAGGAGCTAAATAGGTGATTTTGACCATTTATCACCAAGTTTCACAATATAAGGCCTAGGATTAATGAAACAAGGTCTATGATTCACAAAATAAGAAAAAGAGCAAAATAGGTGATTTCGACCATTTTATGACCAAATTTCACAATATTCCTTCAAGTTTCACAAAACAAGCTCTAACATTCACAAAATAAGGTATATGATTCACAAAATAAGAAAAAGAGGAAAATAGGCGATTTTGACCATTTATGACCAAGTTTCACAGTATAAGGCCTAGGATTCACGAAACAAGGTCTATGATTCACAAAATAATAAAAAGAGCAAAATAGGTGATTTCAACCATTTTGTGACCAAATTTCACAATATTACCTTCTATTTTTACAAAATAAGCTCTAAGATTCACAAAATAAGGTATAGGATTCACAAAATAATAAAAGGAGCAAAATAGGTGATTTTGACCATTTATGACCAAGTTTCACAATATAAGGCCTAGGATTCACGAAACAAGGTCTATGATTCACAAAATAAGAAAAAGAACAAAATAATAAAAGGAGCAAAATAGGTGATTTTGACCATTTATGACCAAGTTTCACAATATAAGGCCTAGGATTCACGAAACAAGGTCTATGATTCACAAAATAAGAAAAAGTACAAAATAATAAAAGGAGAAAAATAGGTGATTTTAACCATTTATGACCAAGTTTCACAATATAAGGCCTAGGATTCACGAAACAAGATCTATGATTTACAAAATAATAAAAAGAGCAAAATAGGTGATTTCGACCATTTTGTGACCAAATTTCACAATATTGCTTTCTATTTTCACAAAACAAGCTCTAAAACTCACAAAATAAGGTATAGGATTTACAAAATAATAAAAGGAGCAAAATAGATGATTTTGACCATTTATGACCAAGTTTCACAATATAAGGCCTAGGATTCATGAAACAAGGTCTATGATTCACAAAATAAGAAAAAGAGCAAAATAGGTGATTTCGACCATTTTATGACCAAATTTCACAATATTACCTTCAAGTTTCACAAAACAAGCTCTAACATTCACAAAATAAGGTATATGATTCACAAAATAAGAAAAAGAGGAAAATAGGCGATTTTGACCATTTATGACCAAGTTTCACAATATAAGGCCTAGGATTCACGAAACAAGGTCTATGATTCACAAAATAAGAAAAAGAAAAAAATAATAAAAGGAGCAAAATAGGTGATTTTGACCATTTATGACCAAGTTTCACAATATAAGGCCTAGGATTCACGAAACAAGGTCTATGATTCACAAAATAAGAAAAAGAACAAAATAATAAAAGGAGCAAAATAGGTGATTTTGACCATTTATGACCGAGTCTCACAATATAAGGCCTAGGATTCACGAAACAAGGTCTATGATTCACAAAATAAGAAAAAGAGGAAAATAGGCGATTTTGACCATTTATGACCAAGTTTCACAATATAAGGCCTAGGATTCACGAAACAAGGTATATGATTCACAAAATAATAAAAAGAGCAAAATAGGTGATTTCAACCATTTTGTGACCAAATTTCACAATATTACCTTCTACTTTCACAAAATAAGCTCTAAGATTCACAAAATAAGGTATAGGATTCACAAAATAATAAAAGGAGCAAAATAGGTGATTTTGACCATTTATGAACAAAATAAGAAAAAGAGCAAAATAGGTGATTTCGACCATTTTATGACTAAATTTCACAATATTACCTTCTATTTTCACAAAACAAGCTCTAAAATTCACAAAATAAGGTATAGGATTCACAAAATAATAAAAGGAGCAAAATAGGTGATTTTGACCATTTATGACCAAGTTTCACAATATAAGGCCTAGGATTCACGAAATAAGGTCTATGATTCACAAAATAAGAAAAAGAACAAAATAATAAAAGGAGCAAAATAGGTGATTTTGACCATTTATGACCAAGTTTCACAATATAAGGCCTAGGATTCACGAAACAAGGTCTATGATTCACAAAATAAGAAAAAGAACAAAATAATAAAAGGAGAAAAATAGGTGATTTTGACCATTTATGACCAAGTTTCACAATATAAAGCCTAGGATTCACGAAACAAGATCTATGATTTACAAAATAATAAAAAGAGCAAAATAGGTGATTTCGACCATTTTGTGACCAAATTTCACAATATTACTTTCTATTTTCACAAAACAAGCTCTAAAACTCACAAAATAAGGTATAGGATTTACAAAATAATAAAAGGAGCAAAATAGGTGATCATTTATGACCAAGTTTCACAATATAAGGCCTAGGATTCACGAAACAAGGTCTATGATTCACAAAATAAGAAAAAGAAAAAAATAGGTGATTTCGCCCATTTTATGACCAAATTTCACAATATTACCTTGTAGTTTCACAAAACAAGCTCTAAGATTCACAAAATTAGGTATAGGATTCACAAAATAATAAAAGGAGCAAAATAGGTGATTTTGACCATTTATGACCAAGTTTCACAATATAAGGCCTAGGATTCATGAAACAAGGTTTATGATTCACAAAATAAGAAAAAAGAACAAAATAGGTGATTTCGACCATTTTATGACCAAATTTCACAATATTACCTTCTAGTTTCACAAAACAAGCTCTAAGATTCACAAAATAAGGTATATGTTTCACAAAATAAGAAAAAGAGTAAAATAGGCGATTTTGACCATTTATGACCAAGTTTCAAAATATAAAGCCTAGGATTCACGAAACAAGTCTATGATTCACAAAATAATAAAAAGAGAAAAATAGGTGATTTCGACCATTTTGTGACCAAATTTCACAATATTACTTTCTATTTTCACAAAACAAGCTCTAAAATTCACAAAATAAGGTATAGGATTCACAAAATAATAAAAGGAGCAAAATAGGTGATTTTGACCATTTATTACCAAGTTTCACAATAAAAGGCCTAGGATTCACGAAACAAGGTTTATGATTCACAAAATAAGAAAAAGAACAAAATAATAAGAGGAGCAAAATAGGTGATTTTGACCATTTATGACCAAGTTTCACAATATAAGGCCTAGGATTCACGAAACAAGGTCTATGATTTACAAAATAATAAAAAGAGCAAAATAGGTGATTTCGACCATTTTGTGACCAAATTTCACAATATTACTTTCTATTTTCACAAAACAAGCTCTAAAACTCACAAAATAAGGTATAGGATTTACAAAATAATAAAAGGAGCAAAATAGGTGATTTTGACCATTTATGACCAAGTTTCACAATATAAGGTCCAGGATTCATGAAACAAGGTCTATGATTCACAAAATAAGAAAAAGAGCAAAATAGGTGATTTCGACCATTTTCTGACCAAATTTCACAATATTACCTTCAAGTTTCACAAAAAAAGCTCTAACATTCACAAAATAAGAAAAAGAGGAAAATAGGCGATTTTGACCATTTATGACCAAGTTTCACAATATAAGGCATAGGATTCACGAAACAAGGTCTATGATTCACAAAATAATAAAAAGAGCAAAATAGGTGATTTCAACCATTTTGTGACCAAATTTCACAATATTACCTTCTATTTTCACAAAATAAGCTCTAAGATTCACAAAATAAGGTATAGGATTCACAAAATAATAAAAGGAGCAAAATAGGTGATTTTGACCATTTATGAACAAAATAAGAAAAAGAGCAAAATAGGTGATTTCGACCATTTTATGACCAAATTTCACAATATTACCTTCTATTTTCACAAAACAAGCTCTAAAATTCACAAAATAAGGTATAGGATTCACAAAATAATAAAAGGAGCAAAATAGGTGATTTTGACCATTTATGACTAAGTTTCACAATATAAGGCCTAGGATTCACGAAACAAGGTCTATGATTCACAAAATAAGAAAAAGAACAAAATAATAAAAGGAGCAAAATAGGTGATTTTGACCATTTATGACCAAGTTTCACAATATAAGGCCTAGGATTCACGAAACAAGGTCTATGATTCACAAAATAAGAAAAAGAACAAAATAATAAAAGGAGAAAAATAGGTTATTTTGACCATTTATGACCAAGTTTCACAATATAAGGCCTAGGATTCACGAAACAAGATCTATGATTTACAAAAAAATAATAAGAGCAAAATATGTGATTTCGACCATTTTGTGACCAAATTTCACAATATTACTTTCTATTTTCACAAAACAAGCTCTAAAACTCACAAAATAAGGTATAGGATTTACAAAATAATAAAAGGAGCAAAATAGGTGATTTTGACCATTTATGACCAAGTTTCACAATATAAGTCCTAGGATTCACGAAACAAGGTCTATGATTCACAAAATAAGAAAAAGAACAAAATAGGTGATTTCGCCCATTTTATGACCAAATTTCACAATATTACCTTGTAGTTTCACAAAACAAGCTCTAAGATTCACAAAATAAGGTATAGGATTCACAAAATAATAAAAGGAGCAAAATAGGTGATTTTGACCATTTATGACCAAGTTTCACAATATAAGGCCTAGGATTCATGAAACAAGGTATATGATTCACAAAATAAGAAAAAGAACAAAATAGGTGATTTCGACCATTTTATGACCAAATTTCACAATATTACCTTCTAGTTTCACAAAACAAGCTCTAAGATTCACAAAATAAGGTATATGATTCACAAAATAAAAATAAAAAAGAGTAAAATAGGCGATTTTGACCATTTATGACCAAGTTTCACAATATAAAGCCTAGGATTCACGAAACAGGTCTATGATTCACAAAATAATAAAAAGAGCAAAATAGGTGATTTCGACCATTTTGTGAACAAATTTCACAATATTGCCTTCTATTTTCACAAAACAAGCTCTAAAATTCACAAAATAAGGTATAGGTTTCACAAAATAATAAAAGGAGCAAAATAGGTGATTTTGACCATTTATGACCAAGTTTCACAATAAAAGGCCTAGGATTCACGAAACAAGGTCTATGATTCACAAAATAAGAAAAAGAACAAAATAATAAAAGGAGCAAAATAGGTGATTTTGACCATTTATGACCAAGTTTCACAATATAAGGCCTAGGATTCACGAAACAAGGTCTATGATTTACAAAATAATAAAAAGAGCAAAATAGGTGATTTCGACCATTTTGTGACCAAATTTCACAATATTACTTTCTATTTTCCCAAAACAAGCTCTAAAACTCACAAAATAAGGTATAGGATTTACAAAATAATAAAAGGAGCAAAATAGGTGATTTTGACCATTTATGACCAAGTTTCACAATATAAGGCCTAGGATTCACGAAACAAGGTCTATGATTCACAAAATAAGAAAAAGAACAAAATAATAAAAGGAGAAAAATAGGTGATTTTGACCATTTATGACCAAGTTTCACAATATAAGGCCTAGGATTCACGAAACAAGATCTATGATTTACAAAATAATAAAAAGAGCAAAATAGGTGATTTCGACCATTTTGTGACCAAATTTCACAATACTACTTTCTATTTTCACAAAACAAGCTCTAAAACTCACAAAATAAGGTATAGGATTTACAAAATAATAAAAGGAGCAAAATAGGTGATTTTGACCATTTATGACCAAGTTTCACAATATAAGGCCTAGGATTCACGAAACAAGGTCTATGATTTACAAAATAATAAAAAGAGCAAAATAGGTGATTTCGACCATTTTGTGACCAAATTTCACAATATTACTTTCTATTTTCCTAAAACAAGCTCTAAAACTCACAAAATAAGGTATAAGATTTACAAAATAATAAAAGGAGCAAAATAGGTGATTTTGACCATTTATGACCAAGTTTCACAATATAAGGCCTAGGATTCACGAAACAAGGTCTATGATTCACAAAATAAGAAAAAGAACAAAATAGGTGATTTCGACCATTTTATTACCAAATTTCACAATATTACCTTCTATTTTCACAAAATAAGCTCTAAGATTCACAAAATAAGGTATAGGATTCACAAAATAATAAAAGGAGCAAAATAGGTGATTTTGACCATTTATGAACAAAATAAGAAAAAGAGCAAAATAGGTGATTTCGACCATTTTATGACCAAATTTCACAATATTACCTTCTATTTTCACAAAACAAGCTCTAAAATTCACAAAATAAGGTATAGGATTCACAAAATAATAAAAGGAGCAAAATAGGTGATTTTGACCATTTATGACTAAGTTTCACAATATAAGGCCTAGGATTCACGAAACAAGGTCTATGATTCACAAAATAAGAAAAAGAACAAAATAATAAAAGGAGCAAAATAGGTGATTTTGACCATTTATGACCAAGTTTCACAATATAAGGCCTAGGATTCACGAAACAAGGTCTATGATTCACAAAATAAGAAAAAGAACAAAATAATAAAAGGAGAAAAATAGGTTATTTTGACCATTTATGACCAAGTTTCACAATATAAGGCCTAGGATTCACGAAACAAGATCTATGATTTACAAAAAAATAATAAGAGCAAAATATGTGATTTCGACCATTTTGTGACCAAATTTCACAATATTACTTTCTATTTTCACAAAACAAGCTCTAAAACTCACAAAATAAGGTATAGGATTTACAAAATAATAAAAGGAGCAAAATAGGTGATTTTGACCATTTATGACCAAGTTTCACAATATAAGTCCTAGGATTCACGAAACAAGGTCTATGATTCACAAAATAAGAAAAAGAACAAAATAGGTGATTTCGCCCATTTTATGACCAAATTTCACAATATTACCTTGTAGTTTCACAAAACAAGCTCTAAGATTCACAAAATAAGGTATAGGATTCACAAAATAATAAAAGGAGCAAAATAGGTGATTTTGACCATTTATGACCAAGTTTCACAATATAAAGCCTAGGATTCATGAAACAAGGTATATGATTCACAAAATTAGAAAAAGAACAAAATAGGTGATTTCGACCATTTTATGACCAAATTTCACAATATTACCTTCTAGTTTCACAAAACAAGCTCTAAGATTCACAAAATAAGGTATATGATTCACAAAATAAGAAAAAGAGTAAAATAGGCGATTTTGACCATTTATGACCAAGTTTCACAATATAAAGCCTAGGATTCACGAAACAGGTCTATGATTCACAAAATAATAAAAAGAGCAAAATAGGTGATTTCGACCATTTTGTGAACAAATTTCACAATATTGCCTTCTATTTTCACAAAACAAGCTCTAAAATTCACAAAATAAGGTATAGGTTTCACAAAATAATAAAAGGAGCAAAATAGGTGATTTTGACCATTTATGACCAAGTTTCACAATAAAAGGCCTAGGATTCACGAAACAAGGTCTATGATTCACAAAATAAGAAAAAGAACAAAATAATAAAAGGAGCAAAATAGGTGATTTTGACCATTTATGACCAAGTTTCACAATATAAGGCCTAGGATTCACGAAACAAGGTCTATGATTTACAAAATAATAAAAAGAGCAAAATAGGTGATTTCGACCATTTTGTGACCAAATTTCACAATATTACTTTCTATTTTCCCAAAACAAGCTCTAAAACTCACAAAATAAGGTATAGGATTTACAAAATAATAAAAGGAGCAAAATAGGTGATTTTGACCATTTATGACCAAGTTTCACAATATAAGGCCTAGGATTCACGAAACAAGGTCTATGATTCACAAAATAAGAAAAAGAACAAAATAATAAAAGGAGAAAAATAGGTGATTTTGACCATTTATGACCAAGTTTCACAATATAAGGCCTAGGATTCACGAAACAAGATCTATGATTTACAAAATAATAAAAAGAGCAAAATAGGTGATTTCGACCATTTTGTGACCAAATTTCACAATACTACTTTCTATTTTCACAAAACAAGCTCTAAAACTCACAAAATAAGGTATAGGATTTACAAAATAATAAAAGGAGCAAAATAGGTGATTTTGACCATTTATGACCAAGTTTCACAATATAAGGCCTAGGATTCACGAAACAAGGTCTATGATTTACAAAATAATAAAAAGAGCAAAATAGGTGATTTCGACCATTTTGTGACCAAATTTCACAATATTACTTTCTATTTTCCTAAAACAAGCTCTAAAACTCACAAAATAAGGTATAAGATTTACAAAATAATAAAAGGAGCAAAATAGGTGATTTTGACCATTTATGACCAAGTTTCACAATATAAGGCCTAGGATTCACGAAACAAGGTCTATGATTCACAAAATAAGAAAAAGAACAAAATAGGTGATTTCGACCATTTTATTACCAAATTTAACAATATTACCTTCTAGTTTCACAAAACAAGCTCTAAGATTCACAATATAAGGTATAGGATTCACAAAATAATAAAAGGAGCAAAATAGGTGATTTTGACCATTTATGACCAAGTTTCACAATATAAGACCTAGGATTCATGAAACAAGGTCTATGATTCACAAAATAAGAAAAAGAGCAAAATAGGTGATTTCGACCATTTTATGACCAAATTTCACAATATTACCTTCAAGATTCACAAAACAAGCTCTAACATTCACAAAATAAGGTATATGATTCACAAAATAAGAAAAAGAGGAAAATACGCGATTTTGACCATTTATGACCAAGTTTCACAATATAAGGCCTAGGATTCACGAAACAAGGTCTATGAATCACAAAATAATAAAAAGAGCAAAATAGGTGATTTCAACCATTTTGTGACCAAATTTCACAATATTACCTTCTATTTTCACAAAATAAGTTCTAAGATTCACAAAATATGGTATAGGATTCACAAAATAATAAAAGGAGCAAAATAGGTGATTTTGACCATTTATGAACAAAATAAGAAAAAGAGCAAAATAGGTGATTTCGACCATTTTATGACCAAATTTCACAATATTACCTTCTATTTTCACAAAACAAGCTCTAAAATTCACAAAATAAGGTATAGGATTCACAAAATAATAAAAGGAGCAAAATAGGTGATTTTGACCATTTATGACCAAGTTTCACAATATAAGGCCTAGGATTCACGAAACAAGGTCTATGATTCACAAAATAAGAAAAAGAACAAAATAATAAAATGAGCAAAATAGGTTATTTTGACCATTTATGACCAAGTTTCACAATATAAGGCCTAGGATTCACGAAACAAGGTCTATGATTTACAAAATAATAAAAAGAGCAAAATAGGTGATTTCGACCATTTTGTGACCAAATTTCACAATATTACTTTCTATTTTCCCAAAACAAGCTCTAAAACTCACAAAATAAGGTATAGGATTTACAAAATAATAAAAGGAGCAAAATAGGTGATTTTGACCATTTATGACCAAGTTTCACAATATAAGGCCTAGGATTCACGAAACAAGGTCTATGATTCACAAAATAAGAAAAAGAACAAAATAATAAAAGGAGAAAAATAGGTGATTTTGACCATTTATGACCAAGTTTCACAATATAAGGCCTAGGATTCACGAAACAAGATCTATGATTTACAAAATAATAAAAAGAGCAAAATAGGTGATTTCGACCATTTTGTGACCAAATTTCACAATACTACTTTCTATTTTCACAAAACAAGCTCTAAAACTCACAAAATAAGGTATAGGATTTACAAAATAATAAAAGGAGCAAAATAGGTGATTTTGACCATTTATGACCAAGTTTCACAATATAAGGCCTAGGATTCACGAAACAAGGTCTATGATTTACAAAATAATAAAAAGAGCAAAATAGGTGATTTCGACCATTTTGTGACCAAATTTCACAATATTACTTTCTATTTTCCTAAAACAAGCTCTAAAACTCACAAAATAAGGTATAGGATTTACAAAATAATAAAAGGAGCAAAATAGGTGATTTTGACCATTTATGACCAAGTTTCACAATATAAGGCCTAGGATTCACGAAACAAGGTCTATGATTCACAAAATAAGAAAAAGAACAAAATAGGTGATTTCGACCATTTTATTACCAAATTTCACAATATTACCTTCTAGTTTCACAAAATAAGCTCTAACATTCACAATATAAGGTATAGGATTCACAAAATAATAAAAGGAGCAAAATAGGTGATTTTGACCATTTATGACCAAGTTTCACAATATAAGACCTAGGATTCATGAAACAAGGTCTATGATTCACAAAATAAGAAAAAGAGCAAAATAGGTGATTTCGACCATTTTATGACCAAATTTCACAATATTACCTTCAAGTTTCACAAAACAAGCTCTAACATTCACAAAATAAGGTATATGATTCACAAAATAAGAAAAAGAGGAAAATAGGCGATTTTGACCATTTATGACCAAGTTTCACAATATAAGGCCTAGGATTCACGAAACAAGGTCTATGATTCACAAAATAATAAAAAAAGCAAAATAGGTGATTTCAACCATTTTGTGACCAAATTTCACAATATTACCTTCTATTTTCACAAAATAAGTTCTAAGATTCACAAAATAAGGTATAGGATTCGCAAAATAATAAAAGGAGCAAAATAGGTGATTTTGACCATTTATGAACAAAATAAGAAAAAGAGCAAAATAGGTGATTTCGACCATTTATGACCAAGTCTCACAATATAAGGCCTAGGATTCACGAAACAAGGTCTATGATTCACAAAATAAGAAAAAGAACAAAATAATAAAAAGAGCAAAATAGGTGATTTTGACCATTTATGACCAAGTCTCACAATATAAGGCCTAGGATTCACGAAACAAGGTCTATGATTCACAAAATAAGAAAAAGAACAAAATAATAAAAGGAGCAAAATAGGTGATTTTGACCATTTATGACCAAGTCTCACAATATAAGGCCTAGGATTCACGAAACAAGGTCTATGATTCACAAAATAAGAAAAAGAACAAAATAATAAAAGGAGCAAAATAGGTGATTTTGCCCATTTATGACCAAGTTTCACAATATAAGGCCTAGGATTCACGAAACAAGGTCTATGATTTACAAAATAATAAAAAGAGCAAAATAGGTGATTTCGACCATTTTGTGACCAAATTTCACAATATTACTTTCTATTTTCCCAAAACAAGCTCTAAAACTCACAAAATAAGGTATAGGATTTACAAAATAATAAAAGGAGCAAAATAGGTGATTTTGACCATTTATGACCAAGTTTCACAATATAAGGCCTAGGATTCACGAAACAAGGTCTATGATTCAAAAAATAAGAAAAAGAACAAAATAATAAAAGGAGCAAAATAGGTGATTTTGACCATTTATGACCAAGTTTCACAATATAAGGCCTAGGATTCACGAAACAAGGTCTATGATTCACAAAATAAGAAAAAGTACAAAATAATAAAAGGAGAAAAATAGGTGATTTTGACCATTTATGACCAAGTTTCACAATATAAGGCCTAGGATTCACGAAACAAGGTCTATGATTTACAAAATAATAAAAAGAACAAAATAGGTGATTTCGCCCATTTTATGACCAAATTTCACAATATTACCTTGTAGTTTCACAAAACAAGCTCTAAAATTCACAAAATAAGGTATAGGATTCACAAAATAATAAAAGGAACAAAATAGGTGATTTTAACCATTTATGACCAAGTTTCACAATATAAGGCCTAGGATTCATGAAACAAGGTCTATGATTCACAAAATAAGAAAAAGAACAAAATAGGTGATTTCGACCATTTTATGACCAAATTTCACAATATTACCTTCTAGTTTCACAAAAAAAGTTCTAAGGTTCACAAAATAAGGTATATGATTCACAAAATAAGAAAAAGAGTAAAATAGGCGATTTTGACCATTTATGACCAAGTTTCACAATATAAAGCCTAGGATTCACGAAACAAGTCTATGATTCACAAAATAATAAAAAGAGCAAAATAGGTGATTTCGACCATTTTGTGACCAAATTTGACAATATTACCTTCTATTTTCACAAAACAAGCTCTAAAATTCACAAAATAAGGTGTAGGATTCACAAAATAATAAAAGGAGCAAAATAGGTGATTTTGACCATTTATGACCAAGTTTCACAATATAAGGCCTAGGATTCACGAAACAAGGTCTATGATTCACAAAATAAGAAAAAGAACAAAATAATAAAAGGAGCAAAATAGGTGATTTTGACCATTTATGACCAAGTTTCACAATATAAGGCCTAGGATTCACGAAACAAGGTCTATGATTCACAAAATAAGAAAAAGTACAAAATAATAAAAGGAGAAAAATAGGTGATTTTAACCATTTATGACCAAGTTTCACAATATAAGGCCTAGGATTCACGAAACAAGATCTATGATTTACAAAATAATAAAAAGAGCAAAATAGGTGATTTCGACCATTTTGTGACCAAATTTCACAATATTGCTTTCTATTTTCACAAAACAAGCTCTAAAACTCACAAAATAAGGTATAGGATTTACAAAATAATAAAAGGAGCAAAATAGGTGATTTTGACCATTTATGACCAAGTTTCACAATATAAGGCCTAGGATTCATGAAACAAGGTCTATGATTCACAAAATAAGAAAAAGAGCAAAATAGGTGATTTCGACCATTTTATGACCAAATTTCACAATATTACCTTCAAGTTTCACAAAACAAGCTCTAACATTCACAAAATAAGGTATATGATTCACAAAATAAGAAAAAGAACAAAATAATAAAAGGAGAAAAATAGGTGATTTTGACCATTTATGACCAAGTTTCACAATATAAGGCCTAGGATTCACGAAACAAGATTTATGATTTACAAAATAATAAAAAGAGCAAAATAGGTGATTTCGACCATTTTGTGACCAAATTTCACAATACTACTTTCTATTTTCACAAAAGAAGCTCTAAAACTCACAAAATAAGGTATAGGATTTACAAAGTAATAAAAGGAGCAAAATAGGTGATTTTGACCATTTATGACCAAGTTTCACAATATAAGGCCTAGGATTCACGAAACAAGGTCTATGATTCACAAAATAAGAAAAAGAACAAAATAGGTGATTTCGACCATTTTATGACCAAATTTCACAATATTACCTTGTAGTTTCACAAAACAAGCTCTAAGATTCACAAATTAAGGTATAGGATTCACAAAATAATAAAAGGAGCTAAATAGGTGATTTTGACCATTTATCACCAAGTTTCACAATATAAGGCCTAGGATTAATGAAACAAGGTCTATGATTCACAAAATAAGAAAAAGAGTAAAATAGGTGATTTCGACCATTTTATGACCAAATTTCACAATATTCCTTCAAGTTTCACAAAACAAGCTCTAACATTCACAAAATAAGGTATATGATTCACAAAATAAGAAAAAGAGGAAAATAGGCGATTTTGACCATTTATGACCAAGTTTCACAGTATAAGGCCTAGGATTCACGAAACACGGTCTATGATTCACAAAATAATAAAAAGAGCAAAATAGGTGATTTCAACCATTTTGTGACCAAATTTCACAATATTACCTTCTATTTTTACAAAATAAGCTCTAAGATTCACAAAATAAGGTATATGATTCACAAAATAATAAAAGGAGCAAAATAGGTGATTTTGACCATTTATGACCAAGTTTCACAATATAAGGCCTAGGGTTCACGAAACAAGGTCTATGATTCACAAAATAAGAAAAAGAACAAAATAATAAAAGGAGCAAAATAGGTGATTTTGACCATTTATGACCAAGTTTCACAATATAAGGCCTAGGATTCACGAAACAAGGTCTATGATTCACAAAATAAGAAAAAGTACAAAATAATAAAAGGAGAAAAATAGGTGATTTTAACCATTTATGACCAAGTTTCACAATATAAGGCCTAGGATTCACGAAACAAGATCTATGATTTACAAAATAATAAAAAGAGCAAAATAGGTGATTTCGACCATTTTGTGACCAAATTTCACAATATTGCTTTCTATTTTCACAAAACAAGCTCTAAAACTCACAAAATAAGGTATAGGATTTACAAAATAATAAAAGGAGCAAAATAGGTGATTTTGACCATTTATGACCAAGTTTCACAATATAAGGCCTAGGATTCATGAAACAAGGTCTATGATTCACAAAATAAGAAAAAGAGCAAAATAGGTGATTTCGACCATTTTATGACCAAATTTCACAATATTATCTTCAAGTTTCACAAAACAAGCTCTAACATTCACAAAATAAGGTATATGATTCACAAAATAAGAAAAAGAGGAAAATAGGCGATTTTGACCATTTATGACCAAGTTTCACAATATAAGGCCTAGGATTCACGAAACAAGGTCTATGATTCACAAAATAAGAAAAAGAAAAAAATAATAAAAGGTGCAAAATAGGTGATTTTGACCATTTATGACCAAGTTTCACAATATAAGGCCTAGGATTCACGAAACAAGGTCTATGATTCACAAAATAAGAAAAAGAACAAAATAATAAAAGGAGAAAAATAGGTGATTTTGACCATTTATGACCATGTTTCACAATATAAGGCCTAGGATTCACGAAACAAGATCTATGATTTACAAAATAATAAAAAGAGCAAAATAGGTGATTTCGACCATTTATGACCAAGTTTCACAATATAAGGCCTAGGATTCACGAAACAAGGTCTATGATTCACAAAATAAGAAAAAGAACAAAATAGGTGATTTCGACCATTTTATGACCAAATTTCACAATATTACCTTGTAGTTTCACAAAACAAGCTCTAAGATTCACAAATTAAGGTATAGGATTCACAAAATAATAAAAGGAGCTAAATAGGTGATTTTGACCATGTATGACCATGTTTCACAATATAAGGCCTAGGATTCATGAAACAAGGTCTATGATTCACAAAATAAGAAAAAGAGCAAAATAGGTGATTCCGACCATTTTATGACCAAATTTCACAATATTACCTTCTATTTTCACAAAATAAGCTCTAAGATTCACAAAATAAGGTATAGGATTCACAAATTAATAAAAGGAACAAACTAGGTGATTTTGACCATTTATGACCAAGTTTCACAATATAAGGCCTAGGAGGAAAGTGATAGAGGTTTGAGAGCTAGAAAATGAGAGTAATTATTAAGGGAGTAATATAGCTTAAATGAACTAGAAAATGGAGGAAAGAGATAGAGGTTGGAGATAGAAATGGAGGAAGATATTGTAATAGTCTATCCATTAAGGGGTAATAATTACCCACCTCCCCCCTCAAGTAATGCATTACCTCCATATGGAGGTAATAATTCCTCCCTCACCACCTCTTTCCACCCTCCACAATCACCACAAACCACCAATCTCCTTCCATTTCTTCTTATTTTAGCCTCTATTACTCCCTTAATAATTTGTAACAACCCGGATTATAAACAAAGGAAAAACGTAATATAAAGTAAATATCAGAGTACGATACTGATAAAAGGATCAAGGTGGAGGAAACACCTGACCAATCTGGTTCGCTACTCAATCCAAAACCAAACTAATACATTATTCAAAGGTTCTCAAAACTTAAAAGCAAACTCTTATTTTATTATTAAGCTCGCTTCGCACATTCCTCAAGCAAGCATCAACCAAACAGCAATGAACTGAAAAACCTGAAAGGGGGTCGACAATCAGTTGGGAATAACTAGATGCTCTCCCAGTCATGTTTACAACAATTGAATATAATCAACAATCATTAACAAATGAAATGCAAAACCAGTAAACATGCGAGATCATCTATACTCATGAAAACCCAGCAAAGCTTACCATGTCTTATCAATCTTAAACGAATGCAATCATGCCAACCTAGACCATATGCAACCACTAGACCATGAATACTTACAAGACTAGTAGTGACAAACGACCCACAACAACCTAAGGCACAAAGCTAGCAATCAAGCATAGCAAACATGGTGACACACAATCCACAACAACAGAAGGCACAAAGCTAGAAATCAAGCATAGCGAATAGAGCGAACGCCCGTTAGAGCGTATAACCACTACCTCTAACTTGCCAGAGCGTATAACCACTGCCTCTAGCTGACGGAGCGTAAACCACTGCCTCCATCGGTGTGGAGTGTATAACCACTGCCTCCACGGTACTATATATAGCGTATAACCACTGCCTATATGTCTAAGACCTGGCCAGACTCTCGGTAAACCGAACGACACTCGGGACCCAGAGCGTATAACCACTGCCTCTGGCCACCCCCGAACACAGACAAAAATAAATCCCGCATCAACGGGTAGCGTTGGTTCATTCTGATAGTATATAACTGATACTACCGTCATCTATTCAAACTAGCAAACAAACCAATGCACAGTATAACTGACTGTACTAACATGCGTGAACAACATCACGACTCAACTCATAGGATAGTATAACTGACCATCCTACTTATCATATGAACAAGAGTAACCAAAGATATATGCAACACAAGGACATAACATGTTAAACACAATACCACATATGAAACAAGTATAAGCAACCGATGTTATAGTAACTTCAGCTATAACTTTAACGTTAACAATTCAATGTTACAATAACCCTAACCATAACATAAACTCTGGATGCGAGGTTATAGTAACCTCGACTATAACTTCAACATATACGACTTGAAGTTATACTTACCTCCACTATAACTTTGACATGAAACTCAAAGTTATACTAGTCCCAACCATGACCTTGAGCCATAAATCTCAGGGTACGTTTGTTCCAGCTATAACCTTATCTCGTACTTCAATGTTATAGTAGCTCTAGCCATAACTAGAGTAACTACCCAAAGTTGTACTAACTTCAGCTATAACACTTGAATCATCATCAATGTTATACTAGCTTTAGCTATAACTTTGGAGAGAACCCTTGGCCGCCTATCATGCCGCCACTAGGGTTTATTCGTAAACCCTAATTGCGCTCATGACACCCATAATAAACACATAAACAACATACGATATATAATTAAAGCATTAAAACCTATACAAACATGTGAAAACATAATTAACATGATAATAAACAATCAAACATGTACTAATCATACAAAACATTCATTAAATCATATTAATTACATCAATTGGCATAAACACAATTAAAAGAAAACACCTAGTTACCTTATTAAGCAAATAATCCTAAAGATCGTCTTCAACGATATAAACGTCTTCCCCAGGAGCAACTTCCACGCCTTCATTAAAATCATCCACGTGCCAAAGATAAAGAAACTAATAAATATACTAACTATATATATAAAAACTATAAAAACTATAAAATTATGCGAAAACATAAAACTTACGAAGAAGATAGATAAATCCAAGAAGTAGGATCGATCTAAGCACGAAAGATGATGAAGGAAGGAGGAAGAGGAAGAACGGCACGAAACCCTAGGCAAGGGGCGCGCGGCACAAGGAGGAAGAGAGGAGGAGAGAATTTAGGTTTAGGGTTTTGTGAGAATTATGAGAAAAGAAAAGCAAGGGTTTGGTTTCCCCTTATATTTATAGAGAAGCTCATGGGTTTATTCTAGGTTTAGGCCCAAAACTCACCCATCTACACCAAAAACACGTGAGACCCAAGGGAGGGGCGAGTCTTCATCGTTTTTCGAGCTCAACGAGCCCAAAAGATAAGAGACGGATATTTTCCCGCAAAATAAAATATGAAATATGGGAAAATAAAATTATAGAATTATATTATGGAAACTAGGGGTGTAACAATCCAACCCCCTAAAAAGAAGTTTCGTCCTCGAAACTTGATAAGAGAACTACCTCACTCGAAAAGATGTGGATGCTTCTCTCGCATAGACGCTTCGGTTTCCCAAGTCTCTTGCTCAAACTTCTGACTCCTCCATAGAACCCGAACTAAAGGTACCACCTTATTCCTTTACCTCTTCTCTTGACGTTCCAAAATGCGAACAGGACGTTCCTCATAAGTCAGGTTAGGCTCAACCTCGATAACATCAGCCTGAAGAACATGAGAAGGATCACTGCGATAACGGCGCAACTGCGGCACATGGAACACATCGTGAACCTTCGACAAATTCGGAGGTAAAGCCAACCTATAGGCTACCTCGCCAACTCTCTCGAGCACCTCATACGGTCCAATATACTTAGGACTAAGCTTTCCCTTAAGCCCAAACCTCTTAACACCTTTCGTCGGCGAAACATTAAGAAAAACCTTGTCGCCAACCTCAAACTCAATCGGCCTACGCCGCAAGTCTGCATATGTCTTCTGTTGATCCTGGGCTGCCTTAAGCTTCTCACGGATCAGCCTCACTTGCTCAATCGATTCTTGAACCAACTCTGGACCAAGAACGGCAGCCTCACTAGAATCGTCCCAACATAAAGGACTACGACACTTCCTTCCATAAAGTGCCTCAAACGGAGCCATCTGAATACTAGCTTGGTAACTGTTGTTGTAGGAGAACTACACAAGCGGTAAACTCTTCTCCCAACTAACTTGAAACTCCAAAGCACAAGCTTGCAACATATCCTCGAGCGTCTGAATCGTACGCTCAGTCTGACCATCAGTTGCAGCATGAAAAACCGTACTCATCTTAAGCTCACTGCCCAAAGCCAACTGAAGCTTCTTCCAAAACTGAGAACAAAACCTCGGATCACGGTCGGAGATGATATCCTTAGGAACTCCATGAAGACGAATGATCTCACGTTGATAAGCATTTGCTAGTTCCTCGAGACTCCAAGTTTCCTTCATTGGAATGAAGTGCGCGACCTTAGTCAAACGATCTACCACGACCCAAATCGCATTCATTCCTCTCGGCGACCTCGGCAAACCCATAACAAAGTCCATCAAAATCGAATCCCATTTCCATGTGGGAATCTCCAAAGGTTGCAGTAGACCACCAGGTCTCTGATGTTCGAATTTAACCTTCTGACAAACCAAACAACGACTTACAAACTCGGCGATCTCTTTCTTCATACCTGGTCGGGACTATTTCGGATGCTATATTCTATTTTCGGAACAATTGTCATTGGAAGCACCTAGACCAAAACACAATTTATAACTTCACAAACAACTCTTCAATTAGTAAAGAGGCAAGCAAAGGTCGGATCCCAAGGGACGGGAATTGAAATGAGATTTCTATTGCAACTAGTGGTGTCTTAGGGGTGTCACAATTTGGGTTGATGTAGAAGGTCATTAAACTAAATAACAATGAAAGTAAATAAGCAAGATGAACTGAAAGGGTTGTAAACAATTGATAAAAAGCACTAGGATGTCATGGGGTCATAGGGGATTCATGGGAATTGATCATACAAACATGTTCTCAAATTATAAGCAAGCAATTATTGTTGTGATGGATTGAGTTGGGTTATATCTTACAATCCTAGGAAAGTTTGGGTCCCAGAGCCGAATCGATTAGATTGTACAACACCTACGAGTCGACTTAGTTTTCCCTACTCAACAACATGCATGGTCTAATGAGACTAGAGTTGGTTTATGTCTTACAAGTCTCATTGAAAAGATAGGTGATGGGTAAAATATGCAAGGATTCATAGGCTCACATTTCATCAAACATAACATGTGCATGAGTTGAGATCAAAACAAGCAAGCAAATAAACCATGAAAGCATATTAATTTAAGCATGAATCATTCCCCATGTTGGTTTCCCCTAATTACCCATTAACCCTAGCTATGGAACTACTCACTCATTATCATGTTGAATATGCTAGCAAGGTTGTCAATCATACCAACAAATTAAAACATGATGAACAAATGAAAGTAATTAGCAATAATTAAAAAGGGATTAAGAGAATTATACCTACTAATGATTCCAATAATAAAGCAAGAATAAATAAAGTACTTGATGCTTGATTGAGAGGTTGTCAATCTCCCAATAATAACCCAAATAATCTTCAATTACCCAAAATAAAGGATGAACAAAAGAGAGATTAAGGAAATAAAACTTGTATTAAAACTTGATTAATTGTTGATTACAAAACTAAATAGAGATTTGATTGATATTAACTACTCTAAGAATTGATAAGAAGAACATGCTCTTCTAATTAGACTAATGGGGTATTTATAGTGGAAATTAGGTGGATGCATTAGGGTTAACTAAGGGCTTAAATGACGATTAAGTCCCTACTTAGGGAAACGCCGGTATTTTCTGAAGGAAGGGCATCTTTCTTGAAGCTTGAAGAAACGGATTTGCGCTGTCTTGGAATCCGTGCGTCTTAGGCACGGGACGGCCGGATTCAGGAGTCTCTGCCCGGGCGTCTTTGAGAGAAGACGGTCGTCTTCTAGGTGCTGCTGCTCGGGCGTCTTTGGTAGAAGACGCACGGATTGTGGTCCTGGGGGATGGGCGTCTTCAGGGGAAGACGGGCGGATTCTTTGCTCACCGTGTTTCTTCTTCTTTTCTTCCCTTTTCTTCATAAAATCCTTTGGGATTTCCTTGGGGATGAAAGGATCTTTCCTCATCATTGCCCAACTACTATAATATGTACAAAGGCCTTCTAATCTTGTCTCTCCTTGATGCTTGGTCATTGGATTCAATCAATTTAGTCTCATTTTGCCATGAAAATGCAAGGTTTGTACTCCTTTCCTACCAAGGACCCAAAACCTCAAAGAATATGCAAAACAAAGAGCTAAAGACAATAAATGACCCAAATATGCACTAAAAAGCATGGGAACAAGGCTAATTCGGGGACTAAATGTGCGCTAATTATGGTCACATCAAATATCCCCAAACCGAACATTTGCTCGTCCCGAGTAAAGAGGTGACAAAGACTAGGACCATTATTTAAACTAACCTAATAGCTTAGCCGATATGAGATAATTAGCGGGTCTCACTCCGCCCCTTCAACTCACAACAAGACAACCATGAGGTAGGATGCCTTCTTGCAAGGCAAGGTGGGTCTTGCCAAAATGGCGACACATCCAAACATTAAGCACACAAAATCAAATAATGGATGCATCTACAAAAGGAATAGCCACTTCCTCATTAAGTGGCGGAGGCAACTAAAAGAGAACAAATTTAAGAGCATATATTCCGTCACAAATACTAGTTCAACAAATTACTAAGGCTAAGAGGATGGTACTAAATCACCTCCAAATGGTGTTAAACTAGACTACTTCCGTCCTCAATTTCCAAATACTTTCGTCAAGAGTGATCAGATGGTTATGGAATGATGATCCCCATGATGCTAGTAGCATATGACATGACAAGTCTCGAGTTCTCTACAAAAGTAAAGGTCATGGATCGTCCCAAGCTCGACAAAGTGGCTTGACAAAAAAGCTTTTTGGGAATGAAATGCTCAAATCATTATAAACAAGGGTGGATATGACTAGTATTCAAAATTTAACCTCATTCAACTTTCACATTTCAAAAATTAGAGATGGGGTTTGTCCCTTCCGTGCTAATGTCCTTTGCTTTCGCCAATCGCTTATTAGGCAACCGGTTAACCTCTAGACAATAGCTTTTCGGGGTGATAGTCACTCTGTCTCTGGGCGGTTGAATTCACAACCGTGTGGGGGCCCAATTCAATGGATCCCTCTCCAAAGCACATCGAAGTGGTACGCCTCCATCAAAGCAACTAAAATTCTCAATATTTCAACATTTCATAACATTTGAGGTTTCCTTGGCAATAAAACGTTTCCACATACAAAATCTTTGAAATGAGCACTTCAAACTTATTGATAGAAAGTATTTTTGGGTTGCCGTACCACAAGGTCAATCAAGGTCACCTAGACAAGTTAACCAAGTCCACATCACATCACGGGGTTGGATAGGTGACTCACATGCAAACCCTTGACTAGGCTTTGGGTCATGGGTCAAAAGACACTAGTATGACACTATCTAGGGTGTTTTACAACCATTCTAGTAGGCGAAGTCTTAAATTGAAAAAGTATTTGTAATGGCTTAGTTGCTCTTGTCAAAGTTCTCAATTAGGCACTTTTCAAAATATTTCATCTAAATGTAACTAAATGCCATGATGCAACTATTATATACATCCTAATGCAAGTGATTCTACCAACTATGACATATCAACTAAATGCAAGTCCTAAGTTCACATTGTTATACTGCATCAATCAAAATAAAGCCACATAGTCATTAACATAAAGAGGAAAAAGGAGATTGGAAAGATCATACCATGCGGTCTTCAATATCCTCATGTCTCGGATGTGGCGTAGTCGATCAATGTGAACAAGGATAGAACAAACACAATATATACAATAATATATACTTGACTACACTACAAAGGAAAATAACATGTTTTTGGTTTTTCAATTTTCAAATTTTTATGGTTTTTCCGGAATTTTTCATTTTTTTTGGATTTTTTTTTTGAATAAAAGTTAAGTTAGAATTCCCCATCCCCACACTAATATGGGCATTGTCCTCAATGGCCAAAATGATGGGAAATTATTCAAACATGATGCATGATTTTTGTTTATGACGGAGAGGATAATTTAGATTACCTCCCGTTGTGTATGTATGTACTTCCCCAAACCGAGTTAGACATTATTGCTAATGTCCTAAGGTTGGGTGTAGTTCATGCACACACTATGCAATGCATGAAACTAATTTTGTCATTTTGGATTTTTAAAAGTGGGAACAATAAAATGAGAACACCTCAATGGGGCCGAGGTGTTAGTCCTCTATGGTGCTAGGACTACTCCAACAATGATCAAGATTAATAAACTACAAGTTAACAAAACACAAACTTCTTTTCATGAAACTTTAAAAATTAAAGGGAGGAGATGAGGAAACTTCACTTAAACTTAGGTGGGTGCCTCTCGCCCGCTCCACTTAGCTATGAAGCAATCCTCTAGAGATCGGCATCATCTCCTTCTAGATCACTATCCCACATCTCCTTTGATGCATCACTCATATTCGGGTCCATGAACTCGTCATCTTCACTTCCAAGCTCCACCGTGTCCCCTCCGCAAGAATGGTTGCTCCCCTCCTCTTGTCTTCCGTTTGCCCCTTCGTTTGCCCTCTCCGAATTGGGGAAGAGTAAGTCCATTTGAGCCCATGAGGGAAATGCTCCCTCCTCACTAATTTTTCCCTTTTGAACCATATCGTGGTATTGAGGATAGAGTGCATAGTAAATGTCCACGTTGGTTTCGTATTGGCGGAAGTGCAAATCTTGTAGAATTTCCGTGACAAAGTCGTCACGGGGAAGGATTTAGGGGTTGGGATGGTTGTACGGTTGATAAGGAAATGGGTAGGGAGGCACTTTGATCTTCTCATCTTGGGATTGTTGCTCTTGTTGTTGTTGTTGTTGATTTGGAGGTGGTGGTGCTTGTCTTGGTTGGGTTGGGTTTGGAGGGATGAGGTAGGATGGTATTGTAGACAAAGGTCCTCTTCTCGGGGTAATCTGTGGTAGGCCGTTCATTGGAAGTTAAATCGGATCACTTTATTTCGTTAACCACTTGATCCGCTTATCAACCCCCTCAAGGGTTATCCAATGATGATGAATGAGAAGAAGATCTTCGTTTATCCTCGTGTTTCCCGAAAGTGGAGCATACTCATTATTTTCGTTGAACCTCGGATTGAAATGCTTTGCAAGCCTAGTAATGAGTCCTCCATTCACAATGTGTTTCATCCCGTCATCATCACCATTCCTAAACTTTGCCCATTTCTCGAGTAACACTAGAGGTGCATTGAAGTGGTACACACTTCTTCCTTGAATATTGAGGTAGGATTCCATAAACACAAGGTCTAATTGGTTCACGATCGCCGGATCTCGGCGAGCAAAGAGAGTGCCCGAGAGGAATCGATAAGTAAGTCTCAAGATCGGATTTTGAATATGAAAAGCGAGACATTCCTTGTTGTGTATGAAATCCCGACCGGTCATGGCCCTCCACAAAGGTTCAACACTGTATTTCTTTGGCTTCGATGTTCGGGTAGGCGAAACATCGAGTCCAAGCACATTTGCGAATTCTACAAGGGTCATCATCCTTGAAACACTTTCTAACCTAAATTCTATGCAAATTGTTTTGTTCAAGGTTGTAATCTTCAAAAAGCTCAAAAACTCAAGCACAAGGGATCGATAAGTTTGCTCATGCATGTGGAAAAGGGTAGAGAGTCCAAATACTTCAAAGAGGGCTTCCACTTGGTGATAAATTCTAAGTTTCCTCAAAGTATCATGACATAAAAACTTAGTAGGGAGAATGTTCTTACTTAGAAGCCGGTGGAAGAGTAGTCTTTGCACATCATTGATAAACTCAACATTTGAGAAGTCATCAAGTCTTGTAAGATCCACTATTTCTTCATGCTCCCTTCTTAATATGTTGACATGGGAGGTGGAAGAACTTCCCCTCATCCTTGGTCTCCTCCCATTCCTAAAAGAGGATCTCCTTGGTGCCATTATTTGGTTATTGAGCTGGGATTTTGATTTGTTAAGGAATAAAGATGCTCCTTGTAAATTGAATGTTGCCTTTGGAAACCCTAGAAAATTGGGGCTTTTTGATTTTGTGGGGTTAAAGAGTGATTTGGATATGCTTGGGAGTTATAAGGAGGTGGGTTTTATAATACAAGTGGAAGGAAGAGTGATGTGTCACTAAATGTGTGGTGGGGTGTAATTTTAATTAAGAAAAGACGGGTCAAATCACCGTGGGAAGACGGGCGGATTCGAGCAGAAGACGCTCGGATTCCTTCTTATCGGGATGGGCGGATTCTGGGTAAGACGCTCGGATTCTTTCACAGCAAATTTTCCAAAAATATGACGCCACAAAGACGGGCGTCCCGAGCCTAAGACGCTCGGATTCTTCAAATGCGGGGCGGGCGGATTCTGCTGAAGACGGCCGGATTCCTTTCCAGGAATTTTTCTTGAAATGCACAGGTAGAAAAACGGGCGTCTTTCTGCAAAGACGGCCGGATTCTTCAGGACGAGCGTCTTCCCTTCTGAGACGCTCGGATTCTTCTACAGTCCAAAATTTTCAAATTCTCAGTTTAGCAGCACGGACGGATTCTTCCCATGCCGCCCGAATTCTAGCAAGACGGCCGGATTCCAGGGAACACGCACGGGTTCAAGCTGTGAATCTCCCTTTGACTTTCTTTCCTCTCTTAGATGCTTCTGCACACTTGAAAATTGGTTCCTTCTTTCATTCAAAATTCGTTAGTGACCCTCTCACTTACTCTCATGAAAAGAGCTTATGTTTATTATTAAAGAAATGCAATAAAATTATAAATACAAGTTAGAGGGTTAGTATATTTACAAGTGGTGGTTTAGGGAGGACTCCACCAAACTCTCCCTTTGTTGGTTCTTTCAAGGATGAGAAGGCCCGAGGTAGGTCACCTCGACCTCTCCAATAAACGCTCCTTCATAGTATGGCTTCAATCTTTAACCATTGACTTTGAACTTGCTTCCATCTTCCGCTTTTAGTTCAAAATCTCCATATCTTCCAACTTCGGTTATCACATAGGGACCCATCCATCTAGAGTTCAACTTTCCTGGAAAAAGTCGGTAGCGGGAATTGAATAGAAGGACTTTGTCCCCTTTGTGCAAGGCCTTTTGTCTAATCCTTTTGTCATGGAGCAATTTCGTCTTTTCTTTGTAGATCTTGGCATTCTCATAGGATTGTAGTCGGAATTCCTCCAACTCTTGAATTTGAATCATCCTCTTTTGACCACTTAACTTGAGATCGAGATTAAGAGCTCGGATTGCCCAAAAAGCTTTGTACTTCAATTCGATTGGCAAATGACATGCTTTTCCATAGACAAGCTTGTAAGGGGAGGCTCCTATGGGAGTCTTATAGGCCGTCCTATAAGCCCAAAGAGCATCATCAAGCTTTGTGCTCCAATCTTTTCGAGTCTTGTTCACAACTTTCTCAAGGATTTGTTTAATCTCTCTATTTGAAACTTCAACTTGACCGCTTGTTTGAGGATGATACCCCAAGCCGGTTCTATGTTGGACACCATACTTGGTCAAAAGAGATGCAAGTTTCTTTTCATGAAAATGCGTTCCTCCATCACTTATGATTGTTCTAGGAACTCCAAATTTTGGGAAGATTATCTTCTTGAAGAGCTTGGTGACCGTTTTTGCTTCATCATTTGGAGTGGCAATTGCCTCTACCCATTTTGAGACATAGTCTACGGCCACAAGGATGTACTTATTTCCATTGGATGTCACAAAGGGCCCTTTGGTAGTCGATTCCCCAAACATCGAAGATCTCTACCTCTAGAATGCCTCTTTGTGGCATTTCGTTCCTCCAAGAGATATTCCCCGTTCTTTGACAAGCATCGCAATGAATGATGTATTCTCTTGTGTCTTGAAACATTGTAGGCCAATAGAAGCCCGATTGAAGAATTTTTGCAATGGTCCTCCTTGCTCCATGGTGCCCACCGTAGGGTGATGAGTGACATCCTTCCAAGATTCCTTGGACTTCCCATTGAGGAATGCATCTCCGGTAGAGCCCATCACTACATTCCTTGTAAAGGTTTGGGTCGTCCCAAAAATACCTCTTCACTTCGAATAGGAATCTCTTCCTTTGGTTGTGGTTCAAATTTGGAGGGAGTACTCTTCCAACTATATAGTTAGCATAATCGGCAAACCATGGGGTGATGTGCCTTTCAAGTTGTGTTTGAATGGCCATCAAAATATCGTCGGGAAATGAGTCATTGATCGGGGTTTCTCCATTTTCATCATGAAATCGGATCCTTGACAAGTGATCCGCCACTACATTCTCGGCTCCTTTCTTGTCTCTTATTTCCAAGTCAAATTCTTGAAGAAGCAAAATCCATCTTAACAACCTTGGTTTTTCCTCCTTCTTTATCAAGAGATGTCGGAGAGCACGGTGATCCGAAAAGACAATTACTTTGGATCCAAGTAAGTAGGAACGGAATTTGTCTAAAGCATAGACAATGGCAAGAAGCTCTTTCTCGGTGGTATCATAGTTCACTTGGGAGGGATCAAGAGTCTTGCTTATATAATAGATGGCATGAAGAGCTCTTCCTACCCGTTGGCCAAGAACCGCTCCAACGGCGTAGTTACTAGCATCACATATAATCTCGAATGGTAGTTCCCAATTTGGAGGTTGAATGATTGGTGCCGAGATTAGTGCTTCCTTGATTCTATTAAAGGCTTCAACACACTCATCAGTGAAAAGGAATTGGGCATCTTTAAGCAAAAGTTGAGGGAGGGGTTTCGCTATTTTTGAAAAATCCTTTATGAAACGGCGATAAAAACCCGCGTGACCGAGAAAACTTCTCACCCCTCTAACATTCACGGGAGGTGGGAGTTTCTCTATCACCTCAACTTTAGCTTTATCGACTTCGATGCCCTTTTCCGAGATTAAATGACCCAAAACAATTCCTTCATTGACCATGAAGTGACATTTTTCCCAATTTAAAACAAGACTAACATCTTCACATTTTTGCAATACAAGAGAAAGATTATACAAGGATGAGTCAAAGTCCTTTCCATAAACGCTAAAATCATCCATAAAAACTTCCATTATGGTCTCTAGGTAATCGGAGAAGACACTCATCATGCATCTTGGGAAAGTGGCGGGGGCATTACATAAACCAAAAGGCATCCTCCTATATGCAAAAGTACCATAAGGGCATGTGAAGGTGGTCTTATGTTGGTCATCCGGGTGTATAGGAATTTGAAAGAATCCCGAATACCCGTCAAGGTAACAAAAGAATTTGTTGGAGGCTAACCTCTCAAGCATTTGGTCAATGAATGGTAGGGGAAATGATCCTTTCTCGTTGCGGAATTCAATTTTCGATAGTCAATGCACATACGCCAACCGGTGATCATCCTTGTGGGTATTAGTTCATTCTTTTCATTTGTCACTACCGTGGTACCTCCTTTCTTAGGTACCACTTGGACGGGACTAACCCATAAAGAATCCGATATGGGATATATGATTCCCGCATCAAGTAATTTCATAACTTCTCCTTTAACAACTTCTTGCATGTGGGGGTTCAATCTTCTTTGAGGTTGAATGATAGGTCTATGGTCTTCCTATAGATGAATTCTATGCATGAAAAAATTGGGACTTATCCCCTTAAGGTCATCTAGACTATAACCTATAGCCTTCTCATGTTGTTTCAACACATCAAGCAATTTTCCCAATTGGTTATCATCAAGTCTATCATTAACAATCACGGGTTTGGTCTTTGATTCATCAAGGTAAGCATATTTCAAATTTGGGGGAAGGGGTTTTAAAGTAGGTGTTTGTACCTCACTTTCCTCCTTTGGAGTTTCATTTAGAATTTGCTCCATCTCCATTAGACATTCCATTCTCATAGCATATTCAACTTGTTCTTCATTCTCATCAACCTCATCATATTCGAATTCCATGATGGATTCCTCTTGCTCTTGAGCTTGTAAGATGTCTTCTAGGATGGATTGCTCATCTTCTATAGGTTGACATGCTTCCACTAGGATGTTATGCACCAATACAGATTGTGCATGAGTGAGTTATTTGTTAGCTATAGCGGCCTCAAAAAGATCTACCTCCAATTCCCAATACATATTTTTAGCCTCACTTGCTTCCAAGGCTTCCAATGCTTGCATGGGATCTTTGAAGAAAGGTATATTTAAGTGGTCCTCTACAAAACAATCTATAAGGTCCATCTTGCAAAATATCAAACAACTTGAAAATAATTAGAACAAACCTTGAGGAGTTTTACTTCCTCAAGGCAAAGAAAGACACAACTAATAACAGTATAAGAAAATCTAAATCAAGATAACACCGTCCCCGGCAACGGCGCCATTTTTTGGTCGGGACTATTTCGGATGCTATATTCTATTTTCGGAACAATTGTCGTTGGAAGCACCTAGACCAAAACACAATTTATAACTTCACAAACAACTCTACAATTAGTAAAGAGGCAAGTAAAGGTCGGATCCCAAGGGACGGGAATTGAAATGAGATTTCTATTGCAACTAGTGGTGTCTTAGGGGTGTCACAATTTGGGTTGATGTAGAAGGTCACTAAACTAAATAGCAATGAAAGTAAATAAGCAAGATTTATTGAAAGGGTTGTAAACAATTGATAAAAAGTACTAGGGTGTCATGGGGTCATAAGGGATTCATGGGAATTGATCATACAAACATGTTCTCAAATTATAAGCAAGCAATTATTGTTGTGATGGATTGAGTTGGGTTATATCTTACAATCCTAGGAAAGTTTGGGTCCCGGAGCCGAATCGATTAGATTGTACAACACCTACAAGTCGACTTAGTCTTCCCTACTCAACAACATGCATGGTCTAATGAGACTCGAGTTGGTTTATATCTTGCAAGTCTCATTGAAAAGATAGGTGATGGGTAAAAAATGCAAGGATTCATAGGCTCACATTTCATCAAACATAACATGTGCATGAGTTGAGATCAAAACAAGCAAGCAAATAAACCATGAAAGCATATTAATTTAAGCATGAATCATTCCCCATGTTGGTTTCCCCTAATTACCCATTAACCCTAGCTATGGAACTACTCACTCATTATCATGTTGAACATGCTAGCAAGGTTGTCAATCATACCAACAAAGTAAAACATGATGAACAAATGAAAGTAATTAGCAATAATTAAAAAGGGATTAAGAGAATTATACCTACTAATGATTCCAATAATAAAGCAAAGAATAATAGAAGTACTTGATGCTTGATTGAGAGGTTGTCAATCTCCCAATAATAACCCAAATAATCTTCAATTACCCAAAATAAAGGATGAACAAAAGAGAGATTAAGGAAATAAAACTTGTATTAAAACTTGATTAATTGTTGATTACAAAACTAAAGAGAGATTTGATTGATATTAACTACTCTAAGAATTGATAAGAAGAACATGCTCTTCTAATTAGACTAATGCGGTATTTATAGTGGAAATTAGGTGGATGCATTAGGGTTAACCAAGGGCTTAAATGACGATTAAGTCCCTACTTAGGGAAACGCCGGTATTTTCTGAAGGAAGGGCATCTTTCTTGAAGCTTGAAGAAACGGATTTGCGCTGTCTTGGAATCCGTGCGTCTTAGGCACGGGACGGCCGGATTCAGGAGTCTCTGCCCAGGCGTCTTTGAGAGAAGACGGGCGTCTTCTAGGTGCTGCTGCCCGGGCGTCTTTGGTAGAAGACGCACGGAGTGTGGTCCTGGGGGACGGGCGTCTTCAGGGGAAGACGGGCGGATTGCTGCTCAGCCGTGTTTCTTCTTCTTTTCTTCCCTTTACTTCATAAAATCCTTGGGGATTTCCTTGGGAATGCAAGGATCTTTCCTCATCATTGCCCAACTACTATAATATGTACAAAGGCCTTCTAATCTTGCAAGGCCTTCTAATCTTGCAAGGCCTTCATTAGTGTGTCTTACAAGGCCTTCTAATCTTGTCTCTCCTTGATGCTTGGTCATTGGATTCAATCAATTTAGTCTCATTTTGCCATGAAAATACAAGGTTTGCACTCCTTTCCTACCAAGGACACAAAACCTCAAAGAATATGCAAAACAAAGAGCTAAAGACAATAAATGACCCAAATATGCACTAAAAAGCATGGGAACAAGGCTAATTCGGGGACTAAATGTGCGCTAATTATGGTCACATCAATACCCGGCCACCAAAACCTTAGCTTCAGATCCTTATACATCTTATCACCACAAGGATGAACCGAATAGGGAGTACTATGAGCCTCTTTGAGAATCTTACATTTTAACACCTCGCAGCAAGGCACACACCAACGACCATGGAATTGTAGGCCATCATCAGATCCAACGTCGAAGTCTTTGGCACGTCCTTCGCTTATAGCGACTCGAACTCCTTCTAAGTATTCATCCTCTCTTTCCTTAACTCGGATCTCATGAAGGATCTCGGGCTCAGCAACCATCGCACTCAAATCTAAAGTACCAGGAAGAAGTACCTCAAGGCTCATCTTCTGGAACTCTCGACTCAAGTCATCAGGTAACACCATCACAGATCTCATACCATGGCACACCTTGCGACTCAAAGCGTCGGCAACCACGTTTGCCTTACCCTCATGATACTGCAGCTCAATCTTGTAATCGTTAAGCAGCTCCAACCAACGTCTCTGCCTCATGTTAAGATCTCTCTGAGTGACGATATACTTCAAGCTCTTATGATCCATATAAAAGTTGCAAGAGACTCCATACAAGTAGTGTCGCCATAGCTTAAGTGCAAACACCACTGCTGCTAACTCCAGATCGTGTGTCGGATAGTTCATCTCGTGAACTTTCAGCTGACGGGAAGCATAAGCCACCACTTTACCCTTCTGCATCAAGACACAACCCAACCCGAACTTTGACGCATCGCAGAAAACATCGAACTCAATGCCCTCTTCTGGTAGAGTCAACACAGGAGCGGTAGTCAACCTTTTCTTCAACTCCTGGAAAGCAGCTTCACAAGCTTCACTCCAAATGAACTTGGATTCCTTCTTCATTAACTGAGTCATCGGTCTCGCAATCTTAGAGAAATCATGTACAAACCAACGATAATATCCAGCTAGACCAAGGAAACTTCGAACCTCGTTCACATTCTTTGGACTTTCCCAATCAACCACATCTCGAATCTTCGACGGATCAACCATAACTCCATCGCCGGATATCACATGACCTAAGAAGGTAACTTCCTTTAACCAAAAATCGCACTTCGAGAACTTAACATACCCTTTCTGCTTATGCAGAATTTCCAAGATAACACGAAGGTGATTCTCGTGTTCAGCCTTATCTCTCGAGTAGATCAGTATGTCGTCTATGAACACCACGACACACTTATCCAAATACTCGCTGAAAGTGCGGTTCATCTGATCCATGAAAATGGCAGGTGCATTCGTCAAACCAAACGGCATTACCATGAACTCATAATGGCCATACCTTGAACGAAACGCAGTCATAGGAATATCCTCATTCCTAACTGGAATCTGATGGTAACCTGACCTCAAATAGATCTTAGAGAACACACTCGCACCACGGAGCTGATCAAACAAATCCTCAATCCTCGGCAAAGGATACTTATTCTTGATAGTAACCTTGTTCAGCTCACGGTAGTCAATGCACAACCGCATACTACCATCCTTCTTCTTGACGAACAAAACAGGAGCATCCCACGGCGAAGCACTCGGTCGGATAAAACCTTTATCGATCATCTCCTCAAGTTGTTTCTTAAGTTCCTGTAACTCAGCTGGTGCCATACGATAAGGAGCTTTCGAAATGGGACCAGTTCCAGGTAGCAACTCAATCGAGAACTCTACATCTCGCTCAGGAGGAATACCAAGTAGATCCTCAGGAAAGACATCGGGAAACTCCCTAACCACAGGGATATCCTCTAACTTCGGCTCAACTGTAACACCATGAACACTACACAGATAGATCTGATGACCCTTTCTACCCATATTAACCATCTTCATAGCAGAAACCCACTTGACAGTAGGTGTAACCCTAACACCCTGATAAGAAACTCTCGAACCTGTGGGACTCTTAAGCACGATCTTTTGATCACGACACAGGAACCTAGCGTCATAGCGAGATAACCAATCCATACCTAAAATCACATCAAACTCTCCGAGTTTGAATTGAACGAGATCGGCAGGAAGGATCGCCTCGGCGATACTGACAGGTACGTCCTTGAAAAGAACGGAGCACGAAACAATCTCACCCGTAGGGAGGGATATAGAGGTATGAACGGATGAAGAGGAAGAGAGTCCAACACGGATGGAAAAGGATTCGGATACGAAAGACATCGATGCACCCGTATCAAAAAGAACAAAAGGAAATAAAGAATGAACGAGAAAGGTACCCGTAACCACATCTGGATTAACATCTGCTTCAGCACGACTCATAACGAACACTCGACCAGCCTTCGGAGCTTCAACCTTTGGCGTTTCCTCCTTTGGTTTCTGGGGACAATCAACAGCCTTGTGTCCCGGAGCTCTTCATGTGTAACATGTGATCGGAGTATCAGGAGCACAACTCTTTCCCGGATGGTAAGGCTTCTGGCATTTTTAGCAAGTCATGCCCTCCCTCGCTTGACTCTGATCACGCGGTGTATACGGACGAACCTCGAACTTCTGCTTCTTATGGGAAGAACTAGGAGCAACATAAGGCCTCTTCACGAACTTACTCTTTGCGCTCTCCTCAGCCTCGGTAGCAAGAACTGAATCATAGATGCTAAGAGCACGATCATTAGCCTGTTGGAAAGAAGTTGAAGGAATGATAGACATATTAGTCCGGACCTTAGGAGCTAGATTCTTCTCATAGCGACGAGTCCTTGAAACCTCGTCCATAGCTACATAAGTAACGAAACGTGACAGCTTCACGAACTTGTTGGTATACTCCTCAACGGTCATGGAACCTGGTTGTAGACGAAGGAACTCCTGCTCCTTCTGCCAGCGCATCTCTTCAGGATAGAACCTTTTCTTCAGAGTCTCAGAGAAAAGAGCCCAACCATATCCTGGCTGAACTTCCAAACCAGCTCTAGCGAGAGCCCACCAGTTGTCGGCCTCGTCCTTCAGATAATAGGTGGCGATATCCACCTTCTGATCCTCAGGACATCCAGTAGCAAGGAACAGCTTCTCGATCTCTCGAATCCAAGCCTCCAACGAAGTAGGATCGTTCACACCATCATAAGTCGGAGGACGGTGACGAGCAAAGCGATCAAACACAGTCGGTTGCGGATGGTGGTTGTTGTTGTTGTTATTGTTGTTGTTGAGGTGATTAGTGAAACCTTCGGCCATAGATGCCAAAGAAGCCTCAAGTCTCCTGATGCGATCTTCATCAGACTCACCATTCCCGTTGCGCACCATCTGCGAGAACGAAATCTCGTTATAAGTGGTAGAACCTAAGTACCACTCCAAACAACTACTCATACACTAGGTCATTTATTCTAGTCATATTGGTTTCTACCCCATTTACTATTGGTTTCTACCCCATTTACTCTCACTCATTAACTAGGTCATTTATTCTAGTCATCAACTAAGCGAGAGTTGGGAGCGTGTTTGCTCTGATACCAACTGTAACAACCCGGATTATAAACAAAGGAAAAACGTAATATAAAGTAAATATCAGAGTACGATACTGATAAAAAGGTCAAGGTGGCGGAAACACCTGATCAATCCGGTTCGCTACTCAATCCAAAACCAAACTAATACATTATTCAAAGGTTCTCAAAACTTAAAAGCAAACTCCTATTTTATTATTAAGCTCGCTTCGCACATTCCCCAAGCAAGCATCAACCAAACAGCAACGAACTGAACAACCTGAAAGGGGGTCGACAATCAGTCGGGAGTAACTAGATGCTCTCCCAGTCATGTTTACAACAATTGAATATAATCAACAATCATTAACAAATGAAATGCAAAACCAGTAAACATGCGAGATCATCTATACTCATGAAAACCCAACAAAGCTTACCATGTCTTATCAATCTTAAAAGAATGCAATCATGCCAACCTAGACCATATGCAACCACTAGACCATGAATACTTACAAGACTAGTAGTGACAAACGACCCACAACAACCTAAGGCACAAAGCTAGCAATCAAGCATAGCAAACACTGTGACACACAATCCACAGCAACAGAAGGCACAAAGCTAGCAACCAAGCATAGTGAATAGAGCGAACGCCCGTTAGAGCGTATAACCACTGCCTCTAACTTGCCAGAGCGTATAACCACTGCCTCTAGCTGACGGAGCGTAAACCACTGCCTCCACGGTACTATATATAGCGTATAACCACTGCCTATATGTCTAAGACCTGGCCAGACTCTCGGTAAACCCAACGACACCCGGGACCCAGAGCGTATAACCACTGCCTCTGGTCACCCATGAACACAGACCAAAATAAATCTCGCATCAACGGGTAGCGTTGGTTCATTCCGATAGTATATAACTGATACTACCGTCATCTATTCAAACTAGCAAACAAACCAATGCACAGTAACTGACTGTACTAACATGCGTGAACAACATCACGACTCAACTCATAGGATTGTATAACAGACCATCCTTCTTATCATATGAACAAGAGTAACCAAAGATATATGCAACACAAGGACATAACATGTTGAACACAATACCACATATGAAACAAGTATAAGCAACCGATGTTATAGTAACTTCAGCTATAACTTTAACGTTAACAATTCAATGTTATAATTACCCTAACCATAACATAAACTCTGGATGCGAGGTTATAGTAACCTCGACTATAAGTTCAACATATACGACTTGAAGTTATACTTACCTCAACTGTAACTTTGACACGAAACTCAAAGTTGTACTAGTCCCAACCATGACCTTGAGCCATAAATCTCAGGGTACGTTAGTTCCAGCTATAACCTTATCTCGTACTTCAATGTTATAGTAGCTCCAGCCATAACTAGAGTAACTACCCAAAGTTGTACTAACTTCAGCTATAACACTTGAATCATCATCAATGTTATACTAGCTTTAGCTATAACTTTGAACAGAACCCTTGGCCGCCTATCATGCCGCCACTAGGGTTTATTCATAAACCCTAATTGCGCTCATGACACCCATAATAAACACATAAACAACATACGATATATAATTAAAGCATTAAAACCTATACAAACATGTGAAAACATAATTAACATGATAATAAACAATCAAACATGTACTAATCATACAAAACATTCATTAAATCATATTAATTACATCAATTGGCATAAACACAATTAAAAGAAAACACCTAGTTACCTTATTAAGCAAATAATCCTAAAGATCGTCTTCAACGATATAAACGTCTTCCCCAGGAGCAACTTCCACACCTTCATTAAAATCATCCACGTGCCAAAGATAAAGAAACTAATAAATATACTAACTATATATATAAAAACTATAAAAACTATAAAACTATGCGAAAACATAAAACTTACGAAGAAGATAGATAAATCCAAGAAGTAGGATCGATCTAAGCACGAAAGATGATGAAGGAAGGAGGAAGAGGAAGAACGGCACGAAACCCTAGGCAAGGGGAGCGCGGCACAAGGAGGAATAGAGGAGGAGAGAATTTAGGTTTAGGGTTTTGTGAGAATTATGAGAAAAGAAAAGCAAGGGTTTGGTTTCCCCTTATATTTATAGAGAAGCTCATGGGTTTATTCTAGGTTTAGGCCCAAAACTCACCCATCTACACCAAAAACACGTGAGACCCAAGGGAGGGGCGGGTCTTCATCGTTTTTCGAGCCCAACGAGCCCAAAAGATAAGAGACGAATAGTTTCCCGGAAAATAAAATATGAAATATGGGAAAATAAAATTATAGAATTATATTATGGAAACTAGGGGTGTTACATAATTACTCCCATTCCAAGCGACCCCTAAGATGTAAAAAGTTCCGCTCCAAAGGGAATGAAAGAACCATGAAAGTAGTGGGCTGCATTCTTAACAAGTGGAAGGGGAGTCCAGAAAAGAGATTCGAATCCAATTCCAAATTTTACGAAAATAGACCCAACCTGAGGGCATTGGATACGACGGTTCCAGGCCATGTCAAGGGTGTCCATTGTCATTGCTAGTCAGTTCATAAAATAAACTCAAGGAAGTCAAGATTATCGCAGATGGAGATATACTACATGTACTAACCAATAACATTAACTTTAATAGATCCTCAAATTCAGAGGTAACATTTTGAGAATAACAAGTCATAATTCATCACTAAAATTACTAAGAATCAGAGTATGCGACAAAAAAGAGGAGTAGGAGCGAACTGAAGCTAATTGAAAAAATAAAAAGACAAAAAAGATAAGACCAGAGGGGTAACTGCTCCATGGTTGAAGTGAAAAGAGTACTCTCAGAAAGCTGAACTTGTTTACTTCTTCTTAGCCTCATTCGCCTTGATCTGCCAATCAAAATAATAACAATGGGATGAGTTACAAAACAAGAATGGTACGATAGAACCTCAAACAGTGCAATTATTTAACAAAAGTCTAGCAGATCTCCGGGTTCATTATCCTAACTTTTTAACACCACGGATCTTCTTAGCTCTGTTCTTCCTTTCTTTAAGCTGTTTCCTTGACTTCTCGATCTTGGTGTCCAATCCATTCTGCACCAGACAAAGCAAAAGATAAAACTAAGAAAATAACCATTCATTAAACAAAATACACAAGCAGACCATGTAGCCAATTTTCACGGGTAAAATAGCAATTATAAGAGGAATAGGTCATTTGCATAATTACCCTGACAAGTCTGTATTTGGGCTCAAACTTCTTGGCACTCTTAACAGAATCGTAAATCAGACCAAATCCAGTGGATTTGCCTCCTCCATAATGAGTACGGAACTTAAAGACAAAGATTGAGTTTGGATCTCTGACGTCATACATTCTGGTAAGTTTTTCCTTCAATTCACCTTTACGACGGATGGTAGGACACCAATAAATAAGTCATGGCAAGAAGCAAATGCATGTGCATATTTTGCCGAATTTGTATTTTCAAAAAATAAAAAATCATGTTGGATATTCAAAGAGGCGAGGAAACGAAGGAGATATGGATAATGTGGCAAAGGGAAGGGTATAAAAAAAATTAGAAAGGAAAAACATCGAATATTGCGCCGTAGTGCACCTCAATAGCTATAACTTATGTACAAGGCGCACCTAAGCACCATTACACAGTTCTGCTAGTGCATCACTCAGTTGTGCATCTCGTTCTTAAAAAATATGCAGAAAGCAAAGACACCACCAATGCACCACCCTCGGCAGAAAATAGAATAGGTTCATTTTGTTAAATCGGCAATGACAACTATAGGGATAAAACAAATAACTGTTTGGTCCAAATCACACCAAATCAAAACTGAAGCACTATCGACGTCAAATGGCAAACCAAACCATGAGAACGAATGCAAAAGAATCAAAAACAGTAAGTGAGTACAGTTCTAAGCTTTTGAATTACATTAAGGAATGGATTGGGATCAAAATGAATAGAAACGATTACCTGTCTTGTCTTGCTTACTAAACTTACTGAACTGAAATTGCAGAAGAAATATATGTTGCTGCTATGGTCAGTGCTTGTGTGTATGTTGTTTAGATGCAACCCAATAAATGCAAATTTGACAGGCCTATTGTGGTTGTTGGTCAGATCAAAAGGAAAACAAGGCTAAGATGTGAACAACTGATGGAATACCCCCTGCAAAAAAAAGGAAGGATATCAATTGGATCTTGAGAGTACATACAAATATAAATTTAATCCAATTTAATCCCTTAGTCTCACTGAGTTCTGAATTGTGTGAAAAAGAATAACATCATGAACTATTATCATCCAAAACTAGTTTAAATTAACATGTTTTTTTTTAAGATTTAATGGCCATGCCTCAAAGTTGACTTGGTTTGAAAATATAGTCTCAATAATTTAGAGTTTGTCATCTAGGTATATTGATGTTCCCTTCTACGGAGTATATCTTAAGGAATAAAACATAAAATAAAACACTCGTTACAATTGTATATAATTCCATAATCAGCTATGAGTTGCTCCTTGAACAGTTTCAATACTATCTTACATAAGTTGGTAACTTTCAATTAGTATAAGATAACAGAAATAAAATTTTCAGCAAGAATTCTGTGACAAACTTACAGCAATAGGTACCTCTCACAAAGTGAATACAAACTACCCCTACATTTTTAATATATGTGATCCGAGTGGGCTAGTTTCATACAAAAGAAAGGCCAGCGTGCCTATTGTTTTTGCAAATGTTGCATCTAAAATGCTATAGAGCAAACTAGGAGTAGCACAGAAAAACCGAGTATGCTAGTCTACATACACTGGCTACCTACAAGTTATAACTGCTGCACCACTTAGATATTCAATTAAAGTTTTCAGTAGTTTGTTGGAATATGTGTCCTCCGACAATAATGCGATCACGACTGTTGATCATGATGATCACATGTTTAAATCTCATTATAAAGAATACAATTGGGAAGTAATTTTGTTACTGTCAACTGGTCAACATATATCGGTAATGATTGGCTGACTAGAGTTTGACATTACTGTCGTACGACGGTGGTGATCAGTTGACCCCCTAGGTCATACCTATAGGGCAACACACTTAATTGATTATTTAATTAATCGTATTGTTGCGAGTTAATTAAATTACTTGAAAATTGACGGACGATTTTGGAAGTAAAATTTACGTATCAAATTGAAATGTGATTAAATGAGATACGGTCTGAGTAATTGAATTGTATGATTACTCGGATGAAATAATTGTTTAATGTAACAATTAAATTTGAATGAATTGTTATAAATACAATCGGTTGTAATTTATAAATGGTAAAATATTTTGGCACAAGTAATTATGAAATTACTAAGTCGATTTTTGTATGTGACGTATTTTTATTAATACGTTGATTTTTAATATGTTAAAAATACATAACAAATTTATATCACATATGACATGTGACATATTGACAATTGACAAAAATAATATGGAATCCATATTATCAAGTGGGCCGAAAATTAGAGGGTTGTTGAGCTAATTATATGTTGATTGTAATTAGTAGAAGGCATGATGATTACACTAGTCACTAGCCATGCAAGCCTATTGTTCATTGTGAAGAACAATTTTTCCATGCATTGGCTCCCCTAAAGCCCTCCTCTTACACGGTTTTGAGAAGACAAAACCCATGATGGTTTTTCCATAATTTTTACCTAATAATATACAAAAGGTTTTAAAAATATTATTCATTCATTCACTCATCCAAAATACAATTTCTAGAGAGAACTAAATCCTCCTCTTCTTCTCTCTAAAAACCGAAATATTTAAGAGTTTAAAAATATTTTTGGTTCAATTTTCTACTAATTAATATTATACTAGTTCTTGTAATATTAATTAAATTAAGAGAAAGCTTTGGGTATTAATCCTAAGGAGAGATCCTATACTTGGATCTTTGTTCTTCCATAAGGGAAAACTCAAGAACAAGAAGAGAAAGGTGATCTCTCTTGTGCCCAATAAGCCGAAATCATCAATGTAAGGACATGATTTCTCCTCTATTTTTATATTGTTTGCATGCATAAAATCCACATTTAATTTTATGACAAATTAATTTCGACATATATGAGTATGTTAGTATGTATGTGAATCTACATTTCCTTCAATCGGTATCATGAGCCACGGTTGTTTGCATGCAAATCGGTTAAAAGTTTTTCCGAGTTATAAGAATAACAAATAAAACTTGTAAAATTTGTGTTATTATGAGATATCACGAAATCCATCCTTGCATGTTAATATTTCTGGTCCTAAAATGTTTTAGGATATTTTGGTTAATTTTTCGGATTTTATTGTTCATAATTTACAATAATGGCATTTAAATGTGATTTTATGAGTAAAAATGTCATTTTTGGTCTAAAATTAGCTATACTTCGAATTTTCACTTGGTTTTTGGATATGTTGTCACATATATTATTTTGAGACAACCTGTAAATTTTCATAATTTTTGGACTTGTTATGCTCGAAAAATGAATTTTTCATTATTAAATTCGGATTTAACTGAAAAATAGGTTAATATGAGTTAAATTTCAAATCTGGTCATAGAAAATTAATATGTGTTCACATGCAATTTTACAAGATGTGTGTAAAATAATTGGCTATAAAGAAGTCTTTTTGCATGATTTATGAATTTTTGAAGAAAAATAGCATAAATAGTGACATTATTAGTGGAAAATTAATAAAACATAATCTATGACTTAGGAAAAATGTCTAATGTTGCATTTTATTATTTTTCCCAGATCTAAAATTGAAAAGTTAATGAAAATAATTTTTCCATGTTTTTATGATTACTTTATTAAAATCGATAAACCGCAACATTGTTTTTCCGGAAAAATTTCGAAATTTTTAACCTAAGATTTTGAACATTATGAGTGTCATGGTAATTTTCCAGAATATTCATGAGTTTAAATTTCAAATTTTGAATTTATTTGAAATTTTGTGATTTATTTGAAGTTTAATAGCTTATTTTTGTAATTTTGGTCCATTTATGAACAATTTTATAAAATATGGGTTAATTATGGTCAAATTATTAGTGAAGACTATATTTTGAGTCCTAAGAGGTTAGGGTAATTAACTTATGCATAAATATGAGTTTATGTATTTTTGTGATTATAAAATGTTGAAATCACGCAAATCCGTAAAAACCGAGTAATATACGATATTGGCTAATTAAAAGGCGATTTAGCATAAAATTGAGCATGTTCATACATATTATAATGCTGCATTTTCTTTATGATTGTCATAATTTTAATTTATGTAATTTTGAATTATGTAATTTTACTTAGTATGGCCTTAGATTTAATTGGTATTTCCCGAAATGTATGGGAATATCGATTCGGTTGTAATTTTATTGTGATCTCGTATCACCGTTTTGTAATTTAATAGATTTATTTTATTTTAGTTACAAATGTATAATAGGAAATTATGTAATTTATTATGTAATTTTATTCATTCCGGAGTTCCAAAAGACGGATTTCCTCAAGAATGGCGATACATAAAGACGGTGTTACCTCGAGATGCGTGCAACAACCGAAGTTCAAGGGACCAATGGAGTTGGTTTCCGAATATGTAATAGTTAAATAGTTTTTCTATTTTAGGAAAGGTCATACTAGGATTTATTTATCTTTATGCTTGCATTTTATTTTATGTCACATGCATCGCTAAATCGCCATAACTAAACATGCATTGTCATTTTATCGAGTTTATTAACCGTGTCAATTAGAATTATCGTAGTTCACCACTTTAGTTCACTTAAAACGTGATAGATAATAAATTGACATGACCTCTCGCTAAAACAATTAATTGAGACATAGCCTTGCCAAATAGTAGAAACCATGAAAACCTATTTCGCGAGGGAGTGCGCTCGGCCCCACCGGGGTACAAACCTTGTTACGTAGGGGAAGTGGGTGATGAATGTTAATCCACCGAATTCATGTTGATAAGGGATGTATCGGCCACACCGTGCCCAAGTTAATGTGGGTTTGGATCATGGACACATTTATTCAAAATTTGGATTGAACTCAACAAAAGTATTTGATAAGCGATGTATCGGCCCCACCGTGCCCTTGTCGATGTGTTTTGGGCTATAGATAATTGTTAATGTAATATTATCGACCAAGAGTTCTAAAAGTAGAATCGATTAAACGTTAATCCACCGAGTTATATTGATAAAGGATGTATCGGCCCCACCGTGCCTAAGTCGATATGAATTTGGGTCTTGAAATCATTTATCTAGTTGGGTAGAGGTCACTAGAAAAATGCATAAAACTTGTTTAAATCATACATTTTTACGAGTATTATTAAAACGACAATTGTTTTACTCCTTATATTTTGTTTTGTAGACCACTTGTTTTTCATAACAAATGGCAACACCAACACCAACTCCTAATGCTACACCTCTCGCTAGTTCATCTTGGCTCCGATCCTTTATGCATCGATGTAAACTTGAAAAGAATGGGTCAAATTTCTCCGAATGGGATGCCCAACTCAAATTAGCCGCCGAAGGTGACGACAAGCTTCGTTACCTTACCGAGGCCTCTCCACCCGAACCCTCCACTAGGTCCACCGCGGCCACTAGGGAAGCATATGAGGCTTACCAAAAGGAGTCCGCCGCAATGAAAAATGTCTTAATATTTGCGATGGAGGCGGACCTCCAAAGGAGAGCCTTTAAAATGGGCAATGCTAATGAGATTTACTCCAAACTTGTGACCATGTTTTCACAAACTCCGCGGATCGTCCAATATGAGGCGGCCGCGGCATTCTTTGATCTCGACTTCAAAGAGGGCCAAAAGGTTAGCCCTCATGTGCTCAAACTCATGGAGCTTGTCGAGACCTTGAAAATTCAAAAGGTTGAAATCCCCAAAGAACTCATCGTAGATAGGATTCTACACTCCTTGTCCAAAGTCAAGGCATATGTGCAATTCCGAGTGAATTTCAACATGCAAGACAAGGATGTGTCTCTTGAGGAGTTGCACAAGTTACTTGTGCAAGCCGAGAGGGATATGGGGTTAAATGTGAACCCTCCCAAGGATGTGCTTAACATAAGCACTAAGAGTAAGGGGAAATTCAAGAAGAGTGGAAGGAAGGGTAAAAAGCAAGCTCCCACATTCACGAAAGCTAAGTCTTGTGAAGCTAGCACATCCAAAGTCAAGAAGGGTCCTCTTGATAAATGCCATTATTGTAATGGCATGGGACATTGGAAAAGAAATTGTTCCAAATACCTTGGTGATATCAACACTGGAAAGATCACTCCAGTAGGTAAATGACTAACCTTCTTTTATGTTTCTAATTCAACTATGGTATTATGATGCAAAGTTGTGATAATGTATCTCCCTTTTTATTGTAAATAGGGCCTCCACCAAGGAAAGACAAGGGAAAAGAAAAACAAGCATGAGAAACCATGGAGAAGCTAAGGATAGCTTTTATGGAGCTTTGTTTTTCATTGTCTTATTTTAAGATTATATTTTGGATTTTAGAACTTTAAGTTTCCGTGTTCGACATGGAAAGGCATTTTGGATAATGAGTTGTATCTTGGATGATGGTGACTTGGTTTGCAACCCAAGTCACCCGTTTTATCATTTATCCTTTTAATGTTCTAAATTTCATCTTTAAAATGCTTGCGTTTTGAAACATAAGATTATTCACTTAAAGGTGATCTAATAGACAATTATAATGACGGGTTTCATTATATGTCCACATGCTTAAGGCGTGTGTATGATCATTTATAAAGAGATTTTGAGTCTATGAACTCTCTTAAAGGAATGTCAACCACCAAGTACACATATGAAATCATTAACAATTAGTCAACCTATGAGGTAGTTCTCCTTATACTACAACATCATTAATTTGTGTCTCATATGCTATCTTTGAATGTTTAGTGTATTTATTCTAAAGATAGAGTGGGAGGAAAATGAGGACACAACACACAAGGCAAGATAAAATTGTGTACTTGTGTATATGAAGATCTACACAAGAAAGAATGATTTGAATAAAGGTGTATCTATTTACATAATATGCCGAATAGATGAGATCTATGGTCTCAAGTTAGTTCTATATGACTAAAGAGACCAAGTGTAGTAAACATAAGAGAATATTCTCATGATAACTACACGAGGAGACCAAAAGAAAGTTTTGGAAGAAAAATGACTAATGCAAAGTCTTAAAAAGTTTTTGACTAAGTTTATGAAACATTTGACCAATAGTTTCAACCTTGAGATTTACTTAAGAGCCTAAATGAATCATAGTAACATACTAGTTATGATCGAGTTGCAAAGATTGATATACCGATATCTTCAATAGCCAAAGTTTTAACCACGCAAATGTCATTGTTTAACCTCACTATGAAATGGTTAAACCTCCTTCCAAAAGGGTATTTGCGAAGGATGTATTCTAGATATTGTTTATATTTGAAAATGACATTACTACACATCATTACGACATGAGTGTGTTGGAGATTTAAAATCTCTTTCCGTAAGGTTAAGATAAGACCACTTCAAAATAGGCATTTTGAAAGGATATGATGGGAACATATATGGTTTTATCCTAATAACTTGGCAATGCAATTTATATTTTAATTCTTAATAAAAATTTTGATTGAGAAGTCAATTTCGAAATATGTAGAATTGAGTGAGAGTTTAGCAAATTCTCATGTGAAGACATGGAATTTAGTGGGAGCTATCATCCTTTGAATGTTTACAACTCATCACTCATTAAAGAATGACGAGCTAATACCTTCTTTCATAAAGAAGCTTTTGGGTTTTTCAATTCTGGATGAAAATGGACAATGATGAATCCAATTACATCAAGGGATGTCGGATTAGTATTAAGAGATACACATCGTATCAACATTCACATAGGTTATTCATGTAGATGAAAATGGAATTGCCATTAGCAGTCATGGTCGTTCATTGAACCTATGAACGGTTGATCTCATGATTATTAGCTACTAATGTTTCCGCCATTAGAATAATCATGCACATGTCCAATTATGAATCATATGCATCAGAGCATGATGATCATTGGTAGGCCATAATAGAAACGTCATGAATTCTCAAGTAGAATCCGATGAGCGATTTCGGTGTTTGACGGAATACTCTATTATGTGATCAGAGGTTGCACATATTATAGAAAGTCCGAGCACATGTAAGGATTTATGAGAATCTCAATTCTTTCAAGCCTAGAAAGAGAAATGAGAAGTTTTTGGAAAGATGCTTGGTTGAATAAGAGGTTATTCAAGATAATCTTTCCTAGTTAAGCTAGGACTTGTGAGAAGTACTAAGCTCATAATCTTGACAAATTGTTACAAGATTCTACAAAACATATACCTAGTGCATTGTGTGTGGATGGAATACTTGATCAGTACAAGTTATATTATTCATCACAAATTCGTTCGTTATGTGATAATCGATAAGAAAGTTCTTTCAAGTTAAAGAACCGAAACCGAGGTCGAGAACCTTGATGTGTACTTGGTAGGATTCATGCTATAAGAGAGAACATGAATGCAAAGGAAATTGCAAGTGCAAGAAGTTTGAACACATGGACACATGGGATGTTAAACTTCTATTGCAATCAATATGTGTTTACACTGACGATATACATTACAAGGTTGTAATATGATATTGACTACCCGAGTGTGATGTCGACATTTGTCGTTTGAGTTATTATTAACTTACCTTGTACATTGTTATATCCAAACGGGTTGTGAAGACAATTGAACCCCGTTAAAGTGAACATGGATTAACATTGTTTTTGCCCATAGTTACTTATATGAGGTGACGTCTCGAAGTGACTAGAGTGTGATGCGATTGATGGCAAGTTCAAGTGCCATAGAGTCATGAGAGATGACTAGTCGATCACATAGGCAGATCAAAGGAACATTTTGTCGGGCCTAATGACCGCTTATAGAGTTCTTGCAAATTTATATAGCCTGGTCGTGGCGAGAGCTACTATAGTATTCAAATGAGTCGATTCTTTTGACTAAAGACTATTCGCCTAAGATGGCACGATTTTCAGATTAACTTTGATTTATGTTACTATGACCTTCGTAAATAGGGTCAAATGGGCATATTTTGGGTTATGATGGTTGTGGCTAGTCGAAGGGAATGAGTGCGATAGGAATTGTCCACCCCTAGTAAGGGTTATAACAATATCTCAGGGCCACTCGAGGAGTAATGAACTGGAAATGCGTGGCCACGCTCGGAAAGTATCTATGATAGATAAGTGCGGTCAATCGCTTATTCTCCGGATCGAGGAAACCACTCTCGATATGATCACTTGCAAGTACGACCGAAAGACACCTTGCATTGAGTGGGAGATAGTAATAGGACAAGAGAATTGGTGACGCACACTTGTCGAGGACAAGTGGGAGATTGTTGGAATATGTGTCCTCCGACAATAATGCGATCACGACGTTGATCATGATGATCACATGTTTAAATCTCATTATAAAGAATACAATTGGGAAGTAATTTTGTTATCACAACTGGTCAACATATATCGGTAATGATTGGTGACTAGAGTTTGACATTACGTCGTGCGAAGGTGGTGATCAGTTGACCCCTAGGTCATACCTATAGGGCAACACTCTTAATTGATTATTTAATTAATCGTATAATGTTGCGAGTTAATTAAATTACTTGAAAATTGACGGACGATTTTGGAAGTAAAATTTACGTATCAAATTGAAATGTGATTAAATGAGATACGATGCGAGTAATTGAATTGTATGATTACTCGGATGAAATAATTGTTTAATGTAACAATTAAATTTGAATGAATTGTTATAAATACAATCGGTTGTAATTTATAAATGGTAAAATATTTTGGCACAAGTAATTATGAAATTACTAAGTCGATTTTTGTATGTGACGTATTTTTATTAATACGTTGATTTTTAATATGTTAAAAATACATAACAAATTTATATCACATATGACATGTGACATATTGACAATTGACAAAAATAATATGGAATCCATATTATCAAGTGGGCCGAAAATTAGAGGGTTGTTGAGCTAATTATATGTTGATTGTAATTAGTGGAAGGCATGATGATTACACTAGTCACTAGCCATGCAAGCCTATTGTTCATTGTGAAGAACAATTTTTCCATGCATTGGCTCCCTAAAGCCCTCCTCTTACACGGTTTTGAGAAGACAAAACCCATGATGGTTTTTCCATAATTTTTACCTAATAATATACAAAAGGTTGTAAAAATATTATTCATTCATTCACTCATCCAAAATACAATTTCTAGAGAGAACTAAATCCTCCTCTTCTTCTCTCTAAAAACCGAAATATTTAAGAGTTTATAAATATTTTTGGTTCAATTTTCTACTAATTAATATTATACTAGTTCTTGTAATATTAATTAAATTAAGAGAAAGCTTTGGGTATTAATCCTAAGGAGAGATCCTATACTTGGATCTTTGTTCTTCCATAAGGGAAAGCTCAAGAACAAGAAGAGAAAGGTGATCTCTCTTGTACCCATTAAGCCGAAATCATCAATGTAAGGACATGATTTCTCCTCTATTTTTATATTGTTTGCATGCATAAAATCCACATTTAATTTTATGACAAATTAATTTCGACATATATGAGTATGTTAGTATGTATGTGAATCTACATTTCCTTCATAGTTGAACCTAAAAAATTTAGCATTATGAAGTACTTAGATGCTAGTATATCGCCGTAGCAAAACAACAGCCGTTCTTAGAAGCGTCAATTGTGACTGACAATGACATCGACTATAATGATGAGGTTTTCAACTTATTTTAGCTACATATAATTTCCCAAAAATTTATGTTGCGTGCTTGAGTAAATTTAACTGCTATGCTCTATGTGCTTGGCTGCTTATAAAGTTGGAAGTTGAAAGGTGTTAGGAAACTAGGAGTAGCACAGAAAAACCGAGTTTCCTAGTCTACATACACTGGCTACCTACAAGTTATAACTGTTGCACCACTTAGATAATCAATTAAATTAACGAGAAATTTGAACCTGAAGAAGTTACCATTATGAAGTACTTAGATGCTAGTATATCGCCGTAGCAAAACAACTGCCGTTCTTAGAAGTCCTTCATAATAATCATCTAGCTAGAGAGTGACTGAGAATTTAGTAATTCAGTTGCTGCTTAGGCAAAAATATCCTATTTCAGTCCAACTAAGCAAATGCATTCTTCAATACATGAAATCGATCATAACTAATAAAGAACAAACCTAGGTAACCTGAAATCGATCATAACTAATAGGGAACAATAACAATGAAGCGTCAACTGCGAGCATAATCGAGCACAATAGGAACGTATACAAATCAATTGAAGTCAAGTGAAGACAAAGAGTAAAACAAGAGCGGAACTTAGTAATTAACTGAATTTAAGAAGTTTGTAACCAAAACTTAACAGATTAAGCAACAAAAATCGAAATCTAGGTAGTAAATAGTATACAAAGGGAAGGAACATACGAAGAAGGGAGAAATCGATTTCAACTGATTTTATGCGTTCCTACTGTGCGAGCTTATGCTCAGAAAACGATGAAAACCTGGATAAGAACATGATAATTTGACGAATTAAATAAGTCGAATGAAAATTAATGTGAAAAATACGGAATGAAAGCAGAATGAAATGAAATTAAAATTAGTTGATCGAAAATACGTAATTTGCGGATGATAATGGCGGTCGAAAAGCTCTGTGATAATGGCGATCGAAAAGCTCTGTGACAATGGCGAAGATGTAGCTCAGCTAAACGTTGAAGAGAGAGATATCAGATGGGGTAAATGAACGGTCGAACGGATTTAATGATTGAGTATGAGGGGAGATGTGTGTTAGTTAGAATTATATAGGGACATGTGGGATCATCTGGTGAGTCTATAGTTATTAGATCTGACGGTTTAGGATGAGTACGACTGCCTCACCCTAAGAAGGGTGCCTCACATGATTCAATTTATATATATATATATATATATATATATATATATATATATATATATATATATATATATATATATATATATATATATATATATATATATATATATATATATATATATATATATATATAAATGGGATCAAGTGAGTCCCTTAGTATAGGTGAGTCCAATGAGTCCTAATATAAGCCATTGGATCTAAAAAAATGAATGGCTAGGATTAAAGTAAAAAAAATACTGACATATAAAAGACTAGAAACCCTAATCTCATCTCACATTTTCTCATTTTCACTCCCTCACCAAACTCATTTCTCTCTCTTCCTCCCACCTCTCTCTACCGCCACCTCCTCCCCTCCTTTCTTCGTCCTCCACTGCCACAACTCGCCACCTCCTCATCTCGTCCGCCTCCCTCTGCACCACCCGCCACCTTCCCCGCCGCCACCTGCCAGCGAACACACCCACCTATCTATGTTTTCATTTTTTATGAATGTATGAGTTGATATTCACGTTGCTATTACCCAGCGAACACCTCCTCTGCCTCTCTCTGCCGACACCACCACCGCCTCCTCTGCCGCCCCTCCTTCCCGTTTCTCCTTTCTCTTTTTTTTCTTTATGTTTTCTTCTAATTCACCATCAACAACAACGCCTCCACCACAGGCCACCACGCACCACCAATTCCGCTCCTTCGTCTTCTCCCTTTTACTTTTTTTTTTTTAGATCTGAAAAAAGTTGTTTGTTGTTGGCTGGTCTGTGTTGTCGTGATTTTTGGTGGTGGCTTGTGAGGGTATTGGTGGTGCAAAGGTGGTTCTGCCGCCTCCTTTCTCTGTTTTTTTTTTTTTTTTTTTCAGATTTAGGTCGTGGCTGGTGGTCGTGGGTGAGGGTATTGGTGTTGGTTGGTCGTGGGTGGTGGTCGTGGGTGAGGTGGTGGCTGTGGGTCAGGCGGTGGTCGTAGTAGACGACGTTGGTGGTTAATGCCAATATAAAAAATGACTCGCATTAAAGTTCGACTTGCAAGCATTAAAGTTTCCACTCGCAAAGATTAAAATTTCGACTCGCAAGGATTAAAGTTTCAACGCTATATGGACTTAAGTTACGCAGATATTTACATTCAAATTAATATAAAGTTAAAAAATAAAAGTTTCAAAAATTATGACTAAAGTTACAATCGTAAAACATTAAAGTTTCATTTATAAAATAATAAAATTAAATAAATTCAAATTTTTATATTAAAAATTTGAAAAAAAAATTAAAGTTTCAATTTTTAGCATTAAAGTTTCACTATAAAACATTAAAGTTATATTTAAAAATCAGTAAAATTAAATAAATTCAAATTTTTATATTAAAAATTGTTTTAAAAAATTAAAGTTTCAATTTTTAGCATTAAAGTTTCACTCGTAAAACATTAAAGTTATATTTAAAAATCAGTAAAATTAAATAAATTCAAATTTTTATATTAAAAATTGTTTAAAAAAATTAAAGTTTCAATTTTTAGCATTAAAGTTTCACTCGTAAAACATTAAAGTTATATTTAAAAATTAGTAAAATTAAATAAATTCAAATTTTTATATTAAAAATTGTTTAAAAAAATTAAAGTTTTAATTTTTAGCATTAAAGTTTCACTCGTAAAATACTAAAGTTATACTTAAAAATCGATTTTATATATTTAAAATAAAATTTTATAACATAAATTTAAATTTTTATTTATAAAATAACCTTAAACTTTAAAATTATAATTATAAAGAATTAAAGTTACACTCATAAATTAAAGTTTCATTTATAAAACATTAAAGTTTTCATCTTAAAATTTTAAAATCTCAACCATCCATCTTAGTTGATCAATGGCTAGGATTAGGACTTAGTGGACTCACCATTTTAGGTGGACTCATTTGAACTCCTCTATATATATATATATATATATATATATAGAGAGAGAGAGAGAGAGAGAGAGAGAGAGAGAGGAGTTCAAATGAGTCCTCCATATCCATTGAGTCCCTAAGTCCTTCTAATAGCCATTGGATGGACTTGATGGATGGTTGAGATGGAGGAGAGGAAATTGATTACGGACTACGAAAAAGAAAAGGAAAAAAAGGTGGATTGTTGGATTGAAATGGATGGTGGAGATTAAAAACAAAAAGCACATTTAACACTAATTTTGCACTCTCTCTTATACTCACACTAATTAATCACCAACACACCCTAATTAAATACTAATTCACTATATAAATTTTTTCCACTCACCCATTTCTCTCTCATGTCATAAATTTCATTCTTCTCTTCTCTCAAAAACCCAAAAAAAAAAAACTCAAAAAAATCAAAACCCAAAAAATCCAAATAAATCAAAACCCAAAATATCCAAACAAATCAAAACCCAAAAAACACAAAAAAATCATCTTCTCCTCTCTTCCTCACTCACCACCACCGGCCACCACCCACCACCGCCACTCTCACCACCACCACCACGCGGCCATCGTCACCAACCACCGCGTTTTTTTTCGGGTTTCGCTATTTTTTTTCAGATTTATTGTTATTATGAAATATAATTTTTTGAATATTTTTTTTGACTTAAATTGCTAGATCTACAAAATGAAAGCTATACAAAGAAAACCAACCACTACAAATAGCTAGATCTAAAAAAAATAAAGCTAGATTTACAAGGAAAAAAACTAGATCTACAAAAAAATAAAGGATTCTGGCGAGAGGTGGGTGGTAGACATTGATTTTGGCGAGGTGGGTGGTAGACATTCGTGTTATTGTTGGCGATGTAACTTTAATAAAGTACAAGTGTAAATCTGAAAAATGAGTGTAACTTTACTAAAATACGAGTGTAACTTTAATAGAGTACAAGTGTAAATCTGAAAAATGATTGTAACTTTATTAGAGTACAAGTGTAAATCTGAAAAATGAGTGTAACTTTAATAGAGTACAAGTGTAAATTTGAAAAATGAGTGTAACATTAAGGAAATACGAGTGTAAATCTAATAGAGTACAAGTGTAAATCTGAAAAATGAGTGTAACATTAAGGAAATACGAGTGTAAATCTAATAGAGTACAAGTGTAAATTTGAAAAATGAGTGTAACTCGCTAAAGTTATTTGGACTTAAAATTACATAAATTGAAATTATTATACAACTAAAATTAACAATACTAACATGGACTAATGTTTCATTCTAAATGGAATAAGTTAAACTTCCAAGCTACAGGTACACTTATAAGACATGAGTGTAACTTTGCCTCTTTATGAGTGTAAGTGTAACATTAGTATTTTATAAGTGTAAATTTGCCCTTTTTTAAGTGTAAGTGTAACTCTAGTCTTTCATAAGTGTCTTTTGAGAGTGCCACATTGCCCCTTTTTGAGTGTAAGTGTAACTTTGGTCCAAATGAGTGTAACTTTAGTCCAAATAATTATAATTTTAGTCCTTTATAAGTGTAACTTTGATCCAACTGAGTGTAACTTTGGTTCTTTAAGAGTGTAACTTTGCCCCTTTATGAGTGTAAGTGTAACTCTATTTTTCATATGTGTAACTTTGGTCCTTTAAGAGTGTAAGTTTGCCCCATTATGAGTGTAACTATGGTATAAACGAGTGTAACTTTACAATAAAATGAACTACATTTGAAAATTAAAATCGTAATTTGTCAACAAAAATTAGCCAATAAATCTAAAAAATAAAAAATGTAATTTGTCAACTAAAAATAAAATGAACTAGATCTGAAAATTAAAATCTCCAACCACTGATAAAAACCCAAAAAAAAAAATTACGAGGTCAGATTTGAAAAACTAAATGAGATTTGAATACAACATCTGAAAAACAAATTACTAAAAATAACCAACTCAAATCTGGAAAAAAAAATACAAGACGATATTTTGTAAGACAAAATTTGAAAAATTCTAAAACAAGACGATATTTGAAAAAAACCGAGATTTGAGAAAATCTAAAAATAACCAACTCAAATCTGAAAAAAAAATATACAAGACGATTTTTAATAAGACAAGATTTGGAAAATTATAAAACAAGACGATATTTGGAAAAAAAACGAGATTTGAGAAAATCTAAAAATAACCAACTCAAATCTGGAAAATAAAAAAACGACACCAGCATACTCAAAAAAGAAAAAAAAAACGCGAAACCAGCACACTCAACAAAAAAAACACAAACCAACGACACCAACAAAACACCAACAACAAAATACCCACAACCGCAACAACAAACAACAAGTCCGGCCACCTTCTCCCCCTCTTCGTTCGGATCTGAAAAAATGAGCCAAGATCTCATTTTTTTATTGATATTGGCGGGTTTGTGGTGGTTGTTGTTGGGGTGGTTTTTGTCGGGGTAGTTGATGTTGTTGGTGGTGGGGTGTTGGCGAGGGGAGGGTAGCCGTGGGGGTTGTGTTGGTGTCGGGTGGTGTTGGCGACGATGGTGGTGGGAGGTGGTAGTGGGTGATTTTATTTAGGGTTTTGTGGTTTATTTGGTTTTTGTGATTATTTGGTTTTTTCTGATTTTTTTGGTTTTTTGTGATTTTTTTGGTTTTTGAAAGATGAGAGAAATGAATTGGGAGAGAAGTGAGGATATAGAGAGAGAGAGTGAGGCTGAGAAAATAAGAGAAATGGAGAGATTAATTAGGATAGGTTAGTGATTAATTAGTATGGTAGGAGAGATCGAGTGTGTTAATTAGCATATTAATTCCCTTTTTTTTCAATCTAAGCCTTCCATCTCCCTCATCCAAGGGTCCTAAAGAGGATTTATTGACTCAATGATTTTGGGTGGACTCATTTGATCTCATTTATATATATATATATATATATATATATATATATATATATATAGATTCGGGATCCTATGAGAACCATCAAGATAATGAGAACCATGAGAACCATTTATAGCCTATGTAACTGGAATTTGACGATTGAGATTGTTGGCAATAATATGTTCCCAAAAATTCAGAGCCGTCAGAGTTAAGACCTCTCAAATCCTCCAAACTCAGTCACTTTCACAATACATTTTTCTCTCTCTACGACTGTCATCTCCAATCATCCTCTCGATCCTATCACTCTCCGATCACCATGTTTTCGACTCTTCTCAAAGAGCTTCACAAATTAGGGTTGAATTCATCGATCACCACCATTTTCTGCTGATTTAGGTAATGGCTATTATACTCCATATTTCCCCTAATCTGTTCTCGCTGATTTCAACTATGATTTCTTTGATTTTAAGTAGATTACAATTTAGGTAATTTCTTAATTTCCCCAATTTCTGTTTTATTCCCGAATTTTATGATTTTAATGATACAAATTAGTTTGATTAGTGTTGTATTTCTGATTTGTTCTACTTTATGTTGTTTTCGCTACTTTCAAATGCCGTTCAGATTCTTACTTACATTCCACTGTATTTACCTATTAATTACTTCAATTTACTTAGTTATTCATTGAAGTATTGCACGATCAATATAATCTCTTGTGTTCATTGCTGAGTTCGATTTCTTTATTTAGAATCCTAGTTCTAATTTTGTATTGCGTAACTATTATGACTGGATTCCTGTTGAATACTTGGCTATGTTGTTTGCAATACCGAGCAATGCTAAAATTGGACACTAGGATTTTATTGTAGTAATTGAAAATTCTCAGTATCATTATTGACATCAATAACATGTTTCATCTTGTGTATTGTCACATATTTACAAACTAAATTTTATTGGAAGTATGTGGTTTCAGAAAGTTTTAAGGTTTTAAGCATTTCGACTTTCAATGGGACGTAAAACTTAAGCAATAACTAGTACTCTAATGGGAGGCAGTGTTATTAATGAATGATTATGTTTGTCAATGATTCTCAGGTAGCATTTTCACTTTTTCAACCGTGAATATTGATTCAAGTCTCAATTCGTTCGCATTTTTCTAATTTTATCTCTGTTTCTCTGTAGTTGCGTTCTCTACACTGATTATCTTGCTTTGTGCGTTTATTATTCCAGCCTCTAATCTTTCGTCTTCAAAGTAAAATATAACAGAAAGGCATATAGCACGAGACTTCTTCTATGTCGGTGGCCTCTGACTGTAAAACAATGATAGATTCAGCCATTTCATCCGCAACTGAGTTCTAATTTCAGTAGCAAGCATTTTCATTTTAACATTATATGTGCATGAAATAAAGTTCTATGTGCATGGAATAATTATTAAATAGGCATGAAATAAGGTTCTATAGCATGACATAAGGTCCTATGTGCATGAAATAAGGTCCTATGTGCATTAAAAAGTTCTTCAATAGCATCAGTTGGTTATCTTGTGATACTAATTACTGTTTGTTAAGGACATTAATTTTAATTTTGTGTATGAAATAAGGTTTTATGTGCATGAAATAGGGTTCTATATGCATGAAATAAGGTTCTATGTGCATTAAACTCATTCCGATAATAAGAGAAAGGGTTTATTTTTTAGGGGTGAAGTCAGTTAGTTAATTAGTTAGTTGTATTACTGTATAATTGGGTACAAGTTGGTCTTTGTTTTTGCCACTGAATCTATGATAGGCAAACGGTTAAGCAATAATCAAGATAGGGGGACCTGATGTTCTTGCAAGTGTGAAGGTAGCGTAGATTACATTTGTTTGTTAGACCTAGCACTTCTCGACTCGATCATTTGAACAACACTTTTTTTTTCTGGATTTAAAGATGTAAAACGAGTTCTATGGTTTTTTTAGACTAGTACAGATTGTAGATTTACGAATTGATGGTCTGAGCATGGAAGACCAAAATGCTATTTTGGATTTATAGAATGTAAAACACGAGTTTTCTTGGCGTTATTATGTCGTGCATGTACAAGCTTATTTCATGCACATATAACGCTATTTAGTGCATATATAAGACAATTAAAGAAACCTGAAAAATGCGATAAATTTGTTAATGTTCATTGCGAGAGCCTGCCCTGACTTCGCTCTATATTTAATTTTTACTGTTGTTCTCCTGCCCAATTTGTTAAACAGGTTTAGCGTCAGCCTTTTGTAGAATAGTGAGTGTACTTAATTAGATGTCATCTATTCATTCGAGTTTCCTTTCATAATAGTAGTTGACTTATTGCTGATCGGTTTGGTTTTACCCTTTAGAACGATGTTATTATGTAAGATACATCTCATATAGAATAAGTTGGCAAAGTGGATATATGATTTTGGAAAATGTGTGATTTTTGTAATGCCTATTCCATTATCTTATTGAACTCTATTCTTGGTAAGGTGTGTCAACTCTTTCACGATATGTGTGATTAATTTTTATTAGAATGGTGAATTTCTACTAGTTAACCTCCTTTATACGAACTGATAATTTGCACCTGCTACACCTTTGTTCGTGACTACATGTTTTAAGTTGAGGAACTAAATGTCTTGATGGTCAATTAGCTATGTTTTCTGCATGAGTGAACTAACTCTGCTCTTAATGCAGCGCGAATCAACTAAAACGCTTTGACTTGCATGTTACCACAATATTTCTGCCGATGCATTGATAGACGCCCTTACAAACTACCATCTCTAGAGGAACTTGAACTTACTGTTTTCTCCTTTCCCTCACAACTTTCAAATTGAATAAGCTAGGTTTAAGAAATCTAACTTTGGCACGGATGAGGAAGCACTGGCAATTGCAGAAAACATGCCTGAATTGCGGCACCTACAACTTATTGGAAATAGCTTGACAAATGACGGTCTAACTCCAATCCACGATAGATGTCCCCATATTTAGTCCCTCGACTTGCGTGCATGTTTCTATTTGGATCTTATGGGAAATTTAGGGAAATCTATGCATTGTGCAGGGAAATACCTGTTGGGATTTTTATATAGACTGCCTTGTGACCAGTTCTGATGAGAATTTGCTAGATGCTTTTAGTGCAGGTATCACGGTAGTACTCGCTTATCTACTGATGTACTTGATTCTGCCACCACTTGTCAGATTTTGGCATTTCATCTACTTCCACTTTACCTCTTATAGTCTGATAAAAAGCTTTTTATTAATTTTGCAATGTTGTAGGGGTTTGGTAAAAAAGGACTAATGTTATAAAAAATCATTTGCCCTGTTCAATAAACATATAATACGCCAGTTATTTGATACTTATATTTGTTTAGCGTATTTTAAAGGCTATTAGCTCAATGGTAGAGCAATGTGCAAATTTTGCACAAAGGTATGGGTTCGAGTCCCATATAGCCTATTAGATGCATGAAAAAGCAACCTATGTGTTGGGAAATGTGTCCTCAACAATAGTGCGATCACATGATTTAATATCATAATTAAATCTCAAATTAAGAATACGTCAGGGATGATTCTTTATACAACGATCGACCGTCATTAATCGGTAATGATTGGCTAACTAGAGTTTGACATTACTGTCGTGTGACGGTGGTGGTCAGTTGATCCCTTTAGGTCACACCTATAGGATGAAGCCCAAATAGCTATTTAATTAATTGTATGCGATACAGATTAATTAATTCCTTAATTATGGGAGTGCAATTTTTGCGTCTTATTTTAATGTGATTAAATAAAGATTAAATTTAGTAATAAAGTGTTATATTACTAAATTAGTTGAGGTATTAATATAAGTTTTGAGGTAGAGGTAATTAGTTATTTAAAGTTACAAGAAGTTGTAATTTTAACTAACTAGCAATTATGGGACCCATTATATGATGATATAATGGTAGTATACTACTCAAAAAGTGGAGTGTATATTATATTATTAATTGTAATATTTAAGTGTTAAATGATTACATTAATAATTAAATATGTAAGATAGTTAAACATATGACTTATAAGCATTTGTGGGACAAATGACAAAAGGCAAAAATGGTCCATAATAAGACCATTATTTCGGCCAACATGAGAGCACACAAGATGCTCTTTTGTCTTGTTCATTTGTTATAACATTGAGTGATAGTGACATATCCATGACAAAATCTTACAAAGCAAAAATCCTACACACTACCTACACAAACAAGAGAATAAAAACAAAAGCAAATTGATTCCCTTCATGGGGAATAGGCCACCGGTTTTGGCCTTGATATATGAGCATTTTTGCTCATTTTTCCTCACTTAGTTTTTGCTTATTTTTGTGTACTTATCTCTAACTTCCTCACATGCAAAAAATTGATAAAAACTCTCTACAATACTAATACTCATCAATCTATTACTAGAAGTAGTAATATAAGAATATTAGTATTATTAAGGTAATATTTCTACTATATATCTAGTTAATATTAGTAGAGATTTTTGGGATTCATCTTGGGTGCAATTTATTGGAGTGGCTTCTATACTTGGAGTCTTAGGAGGATCATCCATCATTATAAGCTCAAGAACAAGTGAAGGAAGGTGACCTTACTTGTGCCCAAATTTTCGTACCAACCAACAATGTAAGGAACATTGTTTTTTCTCATAAATCTTTCATTTTGTTATGCATGCACTAGATCTAAAGAACAAATAATTAACAAGTTAATTAGTTCACTATTAGAGGAGTCTAATAATAGGTATATGAACCTAACAAGTGGTATCAGAGCATAAGGATGTTGCATGCATAATCGGTTATTGTTTTTCCGAGTTAAAAGATTAACATATAAAACTTAAAAATTTGTGATTTATTAGTATAAGTCACGAAATCACCATGCATGTTATATATTCTGGTCCTAAAATGTTTTTAGGTCATTTTTATGATTCATGGAAATTTATTGCTCATTTTAAGGATTTTTGGTCATTTTATTACATTTTTATGACTAAAATGGGAATTAAAATGCTAAAAATAGTTAAATTTCGTTTCTGACCTTGAAAAATTTATATGACCTCACATGCATATTTTACAAGTTGTGTGTAAAAGGACGAGTTAATTTGATTAATTTTGCATGATTTATGTTTTTTATGAGATAAAAATGGATTAAAAGAGGTAAAATGGTTAAAATTAGTTAAATTTCGAATTAAGCCATGATCTTTTAATATGATGTCACATGCAAGATTTACAGAGAGTATGTAAATTTCTAGATTTAAATATCTTCTTTAGCATGATTTATGGATTTTTGAGTAAAAATGGCATAAATAGTGACTATTTTAGCAAAAATTAGCTAAAACGTATTGCATGGCTTGAGAAAATTATTTTAAGTTGCATTAATATCCCACTAATCAGATCTAAAGTTGTAAAAATTATTGGTTTAATTTTCGTATGCTTTATGTATTTTATGAGATAAAACCGATAAAATGCAACTATATTTTCTCAAAATTAATTCGAAAATTTTAACCAAGTTTTTTTTGACATTATGAGGGTTATGGATTTATTCCAGAATGTTCAAAAATTTAAAATTCAAATTTTGAAACTTTTATGATTTAATTTGGATTTATTTCATATAAATAATGATTTTAAGGTCAAAAATGAGCATAAAATTAAATCAAGTTGAATTATTGTCAAAAATTTAGTGATGACTGATTTTTGAGTCCTAAAATGTGTTAGGATAATTAACTTGAGCTTAGATGTGATTTAAGTGTTAATTAGTGATTTTAAAAGGTTATTATCACGCATTTCCATGAAACCGGGTTATATGTACGACGTAAGTTAAATAGGGCGATTTGGCACATGATTTGGCATGATAGATACATATTATAATGCTGCATATTTCAATTGTTGAATGTCTTTTATTTATATAATTTTGAATTATGTAATTTTATCTTAGTATGGCCTTAGTTTTTATCAATATTACCCGTAATGAAAGGGAATATTGATTCGGTTGTAATTTAATGTGATCTCGAATCACTTTTATTTTTATTTCATTAGTTTTTCCATTTTACAAATGTATAATAGGAATAGCTTTGTATTTTTATTATTATTTGTAATTATGGAGCATCTTCAAAGACGGTGCAATTCGGAAAGGTGATCCGACAAAGACGGTGTCTTGGGAGGCGTGCCATTTGAAGATTCAAGGGACCAAAGGAGTTGGTTTCCGAATATGTAATAGATTATTTGATTTTCTATTTTTAGGAAGGCCATACTAGGAATTTTATTTATTGCTTTGCATTTCTTTTAATATGTTGCATGCATTGCCAAATCGCCATAACAACACATGCATATCATATCGAGTCATCGACCGTGTCAATTATAATTATCGTAGTTCACCGCTTTAGTTCACTTAAAACGTGATAGATAATAAATTGACAAGACCTCTCACATATTAAAAATTGAGATTAAGCCTTATCAAATAGTAGAAACCCATGAAGTACCAATTTCGCAAGGGAGTTAATCCGGCTTCACCGTAATACAAACCTTGTTACGTTGGCGAAGTGGGGTAGTAAAAAGTTATTACATCGAAATTTGGATTGAGCTCAACGGAAGTATTGTTGACCGTAGTCGCATGTGTTCCGGGCTAAAGATGAGAATTAGAGTAATTTTTATCAACCGAGAGTTCTAAAAGTAGAATCGATTAAAAGGTTAATCCACCGAGTTATATTAATAAGGGATGAATCGGCTCACCGTGCCCGAGTTGATATGAATTTGGATCTCGGAATCATTTATGTAGTTGGGTGGAGGTCACTATATAAATGCAATGCTTGTAGTTAAATTTACGAGTATTATTAAAACGATAGATGATAATTAATTCCTTCATTTCCTATTTTGTAGTCAAATTTGTTTTATCAATTGCAATGACAACTCCAATATCATCTAATAATCATACACCGATCACCATTAATTCTTGGCTCCAATCATTCTATGAAAAATGCTTCTCGTATATCAACGACCCGATTAGAGTACTACGCTTTAGCATTGGTGAAGATGGGAATCTTTGTCTTTTTACTACTTCTACACCTCATACTCATGCCTACCTCTCAGGTAAGAGGTTCATATGAGGGGAATCTCATCGATTCCAAGATATCCTTGTTTGATGAAACAAGAAGTAATATCAAATTAAGTGGGAGTTCTAGCAAGAGTGTCCTTGCAAATGAAAGTAGTATTGGTGTTAGTAAAGGAAGAGCAAAGATATGTGAGAAACCCAAATCCGATTGTGAATTGGAAGTTGATAGTGAGACTACCACAAAACCAAGAAGGGTATCCAATCCTACCATGAATATCATTATTTTAAATGTCATGGGCCATTGGAGGCGAAATTGCCCCAAGTATTTGGAAGATATCAAGTTGGACTTATTACTCCAAGTGGGACTTGGAAATGAGGAAAAGCTAAACAAGAGTGATATGAATCTCCGACAATGAATTGGAGCTCGGGTAGCCGCCACTTCAAGAGAAATTTATATACTTGTTTTTGCTAATAGCTTTGAGTTATGATTTACATAATTGTTATTATGTTCCCACTTAGTCTAAAACATTATTTCCATGTGAGACATGAAATGATCTATATTTTGTCCTCAAAGACAATTATTGTATTTTATTGAAAAAAGACGTGGATGTGAGCCATGTCACTTATCTTTATGATACACAAGTTTTAGACAGTTCCAACTCATGTAAAGATATCTACATAATACGCACCAAAAGACTCATAACAAGTAATCCAAATGATTTGTACATTTGATTTTTCAATTAGGTTACGTAAATGAGAAACGCATTAAAATGCTAGTGTCGACTAGAATTATTAGACCATTTGATTTTCAATCATATGGAATATGCGAATCTTGTCTCCTTTGCAATATAATTTGTACTTCCTTTAGCGGTAAAGGGACACAAGCAAGAGATTTGTTGAGACTAATACATGCCGATGTATGTGTTCAAATGAGCATCACCGCAAGGGGAATTTATGACTATTTCGTCACTTTTACCAATGATTCAAGTAGATAAGGGTATATTTTACTTGATCAAATAAAAGGTGAAGCATTTGAGAGATTTGAGAAATTTCTAAAATGACGTAGAGAACCAATTGAATAAAGTTCTAAGCATTACGACCCAATCGTAGTGACAAAGATCTAAGTAATAAATTTGATTTATTAAAGATGGATTATGACCTAGCGTCACTACCCATAAGATCAAACTAATATGAGTCGGTTTGAGTTGATGAACTCAATTTTGGGAATTTGCAATCCAAAACGGACAAGTAATTCTAATTGGATGGTCAACCATGAGATACATAGAATAGAGAATCTATTAAACAGATGACATGGATAAGACTCGTATATTATCTAGCTGCCATGTTAGGATGGCCCATTGAAAGCTAATACATAGTCTAGATAAACTCCTAATACTCCGTTAAATATATATATATATTTGTGACTCACAAAGCTATCTCTCATGAATATTGATATATTTCTGAGAGATAGAGTGGGAGTAGATTGAATCGTCACAAACATCTCTTATAGTTGAAATGTTACTTTGTGAAAGTAATTGAATTATAGAGTGGGAGTTGGTATTGAACTATTATCTATGAAGATAGTATGAGAGCATAGTTCAATGGGAGTTTATCGCACATGTCTTATTGTTCAAAAATATTACTTTGTGAAAGTGATAGTATCATGACCTTGTTACATACGAGCCGAAGCATTACAATCCGAAAATTGTTGCTCATGAGTAGATTTACTTTAAAGTGAGGGTCTCTTTAAAGGGAAATAGAGCTTTAGAGTACACAAATGCATAAGATTTACATAAAGATGTTGATCAAGACAAATTGTATTAGGAATTGCCGCATTTCATTTTAATGAAGAATGGCAAATAAAAATTCGCTTTTCTAAAATGGGAATTTAGAGAAGGAAGTGTTTCAAACACAAAACCTTAGATTAAGATCTAAGAATCCTAACATATTATGCGTAGCTATCTTAAGTGATCACAAGTTGGTTTTAAGCTAGCATTAAAGGATTATACTTTTCATTCATGTGATTATAGTGAATTGTTTCATTCACATGATTGAAGAATCATGATATACATGAAGTTAAGTGGGAGCTAGAATTGTTTTTCCATGTCTTATATGTTGATGACATATTAATTATTGAGAATAATGTACCAATGCTCTCTTCTGGCAAGAGTGATTGGGAGACTAGGAAAGGGTGCAATATACGTTAGATTACCGAATCTATGTGAGAGTATATTGGCATAGAGTTGAGAGTCTTATGAGGATAAGATCTTTCGTATCTGTTGTAACATCAACAAGGTTGAATGGCTTATTCATGATGATGAAAGTGGAATTACTATGATGGAATCATAGTCGTTCACTGAACCCATTAAGTTGTTGATTACATGAAATCGATTGCTAATGTTTCCGCCATTAGAACGATTATGTATGCCAACAGACGCACGTGCTGTGATGTACCATATGCTAGGTGCATGATAAGTCAATAATAAGTTAATTCATATGATGGGCCTGTGAAAGCCTTAAAGTACAATTGATGACTTGTAAACATGTTTGGATGATAAACTAAGTTAAGGTGTTGAAGTGTTGCACAAACTTTAGTTTCCAAACCAAAAGGGATTTGTTGAAATCCTAGGATGAATTGTTGACAAAGGAGTAAGAGACTAAGAAAGGTGTTTTAGTTTCGCACATTGCAAAAATCTACAAAAGGAATCCAAGTTGTGATAAAATAGTCAACGTAGGGATTAAGGGTGAATCCCTCTACAAGTGACTTTATCACAAGTTATGCGATAACAGTGGGAGCGTCTTTCAAGTTAAAGAGCCGAAGTCTAGTATGAAGTCTAGACATATACTTGGAGAAATTCATGTCATAAAGAGATGACATTGAATGGAAGGAAATAGCAATTAATTAAATTGGAATATATGGATATCGGGTATATCCACTTGCCAAGCTTGTATTGCATTTTAACTAGTGTTTTTATAACACTAGAGATTATAGAATATGAAATAGTAATAGTGTATTGACTATTCATATGTGATAATCACATTTATCGTTTGAGTTTTTAATTAAACTCACCCGGTACCTTGTCGTATCCGAATGGGTTGTAGAGACAAATTGAACCCCATTAAAGTGAACTGGATTGACAATGTATTCGCCCCTAGTTACTTATATGAGGTGACGTCTCGAAGTGACTAGAGTGTGATGCGATTGATGGCAAGTTCAAGTGCCATAGAGTCATATGGGATGACTAGTCGATCACATAGACAGAATGTATGGGACAATCATTTCGGGCGATGACCGCTTATAGAGTTCTCGTAATTCATAAAGCCTGGTCGTGGCAAGAGCTACTATAGTATTCTTATGAGTCAATTCTTTTGACTAGAGACTATTCGCCCAAGTTGGCACAACTTCCGATTAGCTTTGATTTATACTCTACGATTTCGTAAATGAGGTCAAACTGGTATATTTTGGGTTATGATGGACTGTGGCTGAACGAAGGGAATAGGGCGATAGGAATTGTCCACCCCTTGTCGGGGTTGTTTGAAATCTCAAGGCCACTCGAGGAGTAGTTAACCGGAAATGCGTGGCCACGCTCGGAAGGTATCTATGATAGATAATTCCGGTCGAGACGAGTTAATCTCCGGATCGAGGAAACCACTCAAGATATGATCAAATGCAAGTACGACTGCAAGACACCTTGCATTGAGTGGGAGATTGTAATAGGACAAGAGAATTGGTGACGCACACTTGTCGAGGACAAGTGGGAGATTGTTGGGAAATGTGTCCTCAACAATAGTGCGATCACATGATTTAATATCATAATTAAATCTCAAATTAAGAATACGTCAGGGATGATTCTTTATACAATCGATCGACCGTCATTAATCGGTAATGATTGGCTAACTAGAGTTTGACATTATTGTCGTGTGACGGTGGTGGTCAGTTGATCCCTTTAGGTCACACCTATAGGATGAAGCCCAAATAGCTATTTAATTAATTGTATGCGATACAGATTAATTAATTCCTTAATTATGGGAGTGCAATTTTTGCGTCTTATTTTAATGTGATTAAATAAAGATTAAATTTAGTAATAAAGTGTTATATTACTAAATTAGTTGAGGTATTAATATAAGTTTTGAGGTAGAGGTAATTAGTTATTTAAAGTTACAAGAAGTTGTAATTTTAACTAACTAGCAATTATGGGACCCATTATATGATGATATAATGGTAGTATACTACTCAAAAAGTGGAGTGTATATTATATTATTAATTGTAATATTTAAGTGTTAAATGATTACATTAATAATTAAATATGTAAGATAGTTAAACATATGACTTATAAGCATTTGTGGGACAAATGACAAAAGGCAAAAATGGTCCATAATAAGACCATTATTTCGGCCAACATGAGAGCACACAAGATGCTCTTTTGTCTTGTTCATTTGTTATAACATTGAGTGATAGTGACATATCCATGACAAAATCTTACAAAGCAAAAATCCTACACACTACCTACACAAACAAGAGAATAAAAACAAAAGCAAATTGATTCCCTTCATGGGGAATAGGCCACCGGTTTTGGCCTTGATATATGAGCATTTTTGCTCATTTTTCCTCACTTAGTTTTTGCTTATTTTTGTGTACTTATCTCTAACTTCCTCACATGCAAAAAATTGATAAAAACTCTCTACAATACTAATACTCATCAATCTATTACTAGAAGTAGTAATATAAGAATATTAGTATTATTAAGGTAATATTTCTACTATATATCTAGTTAATATTAGTAGAGATTTTTGGGATTCATCTTGGGTGCAATTTATTGGAGTGGCTTCTATACTTGGAGTCTTAGGAGGATCATCCATCATTATAAGCTCAAGAACAAGTGAAGGAAGGTGACCTTACTTGTGCCCAAATTTTCGTACCAACCAACAATGTAAGGAACATTGTTTTTTCTCATAAATCTTTCATTTTGTTATGCATGCACTAGATCTAAAGAACAAATAATTAACAAGTTAATTAGTTCACTATTAGAGGAGTCTAATAATAGGTATATGAACCTAACACTATGTGCATTAAACAACTCTACATATGTATGAAATAAGTGTCCAATTCCCTCATCTTTTTTGTCTTTAGGTCCGTGATAAGAAGTGGAAATAGGATTACCAATTACACTATTTCATTCTTAGAATAAAAGAAAGATTTGGTATTTCATAGCCAATATGGGAGTCGAACCCATATCTTGTGCATTGTACAATGCTCTCCCATTTGAGCTAATTGAATTTCAAAATAAGTAAAATATAAATAACAACAGACATAAGTTATTCCAAAGAATTTCAGATGAAATTTCCAGTCCAGTGCATGAAACATTGCACACACAAAAATTCAAATTCAAATGCTATATTCTACTATTTTCCAAGGAGGGAGGAAAATATTGAGGAGCTGCAATTATTGTAAAATATCTTGCCCACTAAACTTTACCCATAAGGTGGCTGATGACCATATACATCAGTTTATTAAGCTGACGAGTAAAATTCAGCAACAGATGCATCAAGAGACGTGCAATATTTCTCAGTCAATATTTTCCTCTTGAATCTCAGCTAGAACATGTGGAATTTTGTTGAGAAATATCAAATATACTATATACATATGCATACTGCTGAGCAACTAATTCACTGCCTAAAGCGCAGGTAAGCTGCATTTATGGCCTCTTCTGTTGTTTCTCTGAACACATTTCACTAACATTCAAGCTGCTCACAAAGAGTTTTAACGGATTTATTTGGCTGAGATGACCTATTTCAAATTTCCAGCTTGGGACTAGGTAGATTTGAAGTGATTAAATAGGGTACTGATCTGGAATAAAACTTTAAAATGGCATCTGACAGAAGAACAACATATGAAAATACTCGCTTAATATAAATGCTAAAAAGACATACTATTCTGATTTTCGTTACATTGTCACTGTGGCACCTTAAAAAATTTCTATTCCGTCTAATTTAACAACAACGGTTACGTTTATTTTGTAGGGCAAGGAAGCTCAATTTCAGGAAGCTAGATTGCACATTTTCCGTTCATTTGAACAACAATAAGTGACAACATCGATTTATCATCATCTAAATTGATGAATGTGAACTCTAATTATCATCAACGAAAAAGAAATATAGATTAAATTGATGAATATAAATCCCGATTTCTACTAATTTGACTAATTTAATTAATGAATCGAAAAAGTGAAGACAAAAAAATATAAACCCTAATTTCGCAAAAATAAAAATCAATTTCAAGTCTTTACCTCTTCGAATCCACATCGTCCATTGATGAAGAAAGCACAATGAGGTTGAATTCAATGAGTCTTGAATGCGATCGAAGTAAGAGAAAGATTAGTATCTATGCGGACCTGCAAGATTGATTCTCGACCATAAAGAAAAAAAAAAATTGTTCTGGGAGTCTCGAAGAGAGAGAAAAAAAGAAGATTACAATGAAAAATGTTAAATGACGGATGATTGAGGGAGTTTGAGGGTGTGGCAGTTAGCTTAGTTACACTCAGCCCCTTATTTCTTTCTATTTCCTTGAGATCTAATGGTTGTGAGAGGTTCTCACAGTTCTCATTATACTAGTGGTTCTCACCGGATCTCGACCTATATATATATATATATATATATATATATATATATATATATATATATATATATAGAGAGAGAGAGAGAGAGAGAGAGAGGTAAGATCCGCTGAGAACGAACACTCGGTGAGAACGGTGAGAACAACCCTCCTCCCTTGGATTAAAAGTGAAATATACGGTTGATATTTGCGCTTAAATTAAATTCAATAATTAAATCCTCCAACCCCACCTGCTACCTTCGTTTTGTGCAACATTGATTCAATTGCAATTTTCTTTTAATTGACCATTTTAAACCAAAATCAGCAATCAACTTCCTCCATCATTTCAACAATGAACTCTACTCCATTACATTAACTATCTAATCCTCTTATTTTCCTCTAAATCGTCCCCCCCCCCTCCCCGTTTTCCAATTCTTAATTGGTAAGTGTAGTGTTTCATATTTAATGGTTTTCTACTGGAATTTAGCTAGATTTCCGACGACGAGGTCGCCAATTCAATGATGAATACTCGAATGGATCATATCCATGTGAAAATGGTGGAGATAGGGTGGTTGAGGAGGCGGATTTAGTGAAGATTTAGGATCTTCGATGTCGGAGATGCATTATGATGGTAGATTCCAACAATGGTCAGGTGCACGATATTATTGTACCTGTTTTCTATATTCATGTATCTCAAACCAATTTCAATGTACCTAGTATGTAATTTTGTGTATCTACGATAAATACATTAAAATAGTGGTTAGGTACACCAAAAACTAGTGTAGATACATTGAACTAGACGGGAAATCAATGAAGCTTAGGTAGTTTGTTGGCATTGTGATAGGAGCGACGGTTGGAGATCTAGTGATGCCAGTAAAATACAGGAAGATATAGAGGACGATAAAGGGGAAGCTCTGATGTCGGTTACGGATAACGATTAATCATTAATGTAGCTCGTGGATTGCTGCCGTCATCTGGATCGTCGACGAAAGGGAGCACGGTACTGGATTATCGACAGAAGTGGAGTACATACTACAATGGTAGTAGCATATGGATGTTGACCATGGTGAAATCGAACGAAAACAGTGGACATGGTGATGCCCGACGAAACACCGGCGAGGACGATGACCGGAGTGAATATGTAGAAGAGAAGATCGCAAGGGGGTAATGAGATGCAGCAGCAAGCCTTCGTCGGCAAATTCGCCGGAGATAGCTTGTTGGTCGGAGAGTTTGCATGCGTTCACTGGTGATGGTTGCGGCGGTGGGGATGACGGATAAGTGAAGTAAAAAAAATAGCGTAGTGTTTGAACACTAATTTTAGTGGGCTTACGTGAAAATCAATTGCATATGATTTGGGTGGGCTTAATTTGCTGATTAAGTTAGTTGTACTTTTTAAGTATTGGTCGTTCTCACCGAGTGTTCGTTCTCGCGGATCCTAAATCTATATATATATATATATATATATATATATATATATATATATATATATATATATATATATATAGAATTAGGATCACATGTGTCCACCCTATCTTTTTGAGTCCGTGAGTCCATGATATAATATCACACGTTATATTAAATAATATCACAGCTTACAGTATCACACGTTATACTAAACAATATCACAACAGGAAAAAAAAACTTTTTGAAAAAAAAATGAAAAAAAAATCGTGATATTGTTTTGTAATACAATATCACACGTTATGCTAAACAATATCACAGCTTTCACGAAAAAAAAAATTGTTAAAAAAAATTTTCGAAAAAAAATTTTGAAAAAAAAAATTTCGTGATATTGTTTTGTAATACAATATCACAAGTTAAGCTAAACAATATCACATGTTATACTACACAATATCACAGCTTACACGAAAAAAAATTTGTTAAAAAAAAATTTCGAAAAAAAAAAATCGAAAAAAAAAATTTGAAAAAAAAAATTTCGAAAAAAAAAAATTCAAAAAAAAAAATTCGAAATTTTTTTTTTATTTTGAAAAAAAAATAATTTTGAAAAAAAAAATTCATGTATTGTTTTGTATAGTGCGTGATATTGTTTTATGGACTCATTGACTCAAATATTTAACTGGACACACCGGAGCCCACCTCTCTCTCTCTCTCTCTCTCTCTCTCTCTCTATATATATATATATATATATAAACGTTGTGTTTAATTTACATGCGGATATGATAAAAGTTCACCTATGTACTGGTTTTTAGAAGCATTGAGTTTTTATTGTTTGTCTTATTCATGTTCAAGTTGTTTTGTTTAGGAAAATTGATTTGTATGAAGACCGATGTGGACATAGGCACCTACACGCCAGGCCAATCTGCGGACGTATAGCGGTCTTTTTTGAAAGCCACGCTCGGCGGCGTAAAAATGCTTTCGACCGGATCGTTTTAGATCGGTCGGTTTCGTCTCGGTAAGGGTCTCGAAACGATTAGAGATGTTCGGAGTCGCCACCAAGCATTTGTGGGATGCCTGGAACCCGTTCGAATTCCACTTTATACCTCGGTCAAATCGAAGCACAAAGCAGCGTTTGACATAGATACTAAAGATAAGGAAATAGTCCCTCTTTAGCATCCTATCTCTAGAATGACTCTCGTACGCCCTGTATAAGGTCATCCACTATCGAAAGTTTCTGAGTAAGAGGTGAAGGTACGTATTGGGAAGCCCTTTAATCAGACACCCAATCCCGCCCGCGTTTAGAGGCCTCTACTTATTGATCTTGGTTGGTTGAATGCAAAAGTTGATAAAATGGTTTAAATGCATGAATGCGCATCCAATGATTTAAACCTAACATGTGAGAGCTTTCTAAGTCGGTTGATTTAATCCAAGTATCAAGTATAAGATGTCGAGTTGGATTAATGGTTGATTTGCATGCAAGACGGAAATTAAACATCCATTTACCGTATTAGGTTTAGGGTGCATAACGTGATCCATTTGTCTTAGTAGGGCATTTTGCAAATATGGTTTTGGATAATCAAATAGTCATCTGATCCGTCCTATATCCGGGTTAACCGGAGTCGGGATCGTCCTAGACTAAGGGAAAAGGCCCTGTACCAGACGGCTATATGAGGTGCGAGCCAGCCGGCGGTGTAAGGGGCCTCCCTCTGGTTTTGAAAGTGAGAAATGGAGAGCCTGTTTAGGCGCGGGTTAGCCCACGGTTTATGTGCCGTGTTCCGACCTTTTAGAAAACGTTATAAAACGTGTTGAAAATGGGTATTTGAACCCGGTTTGATTTGAAGGGGTCGTTTAGACCACATTTGTTGAGTTGAAGAACTAGACTCGAATAATCATCATTATTTTGATAATATTCGGTGTCGGGTTCGGTTTGACAAACTTGACATGAATAGTTTTAAAAAGGATTATGGACTAATTGTTTTAAGTCCATTTGAATGTTATTAGTCGATACTCGTCATCGTACACGGGTTAAAATCCGGCATGGTATGTTGAACCAAGGATGACTTTGTGTTGGTGACTAATATGTTTGTTTGAAAATGTAAAGAAATGAAATAAAAGGCTTTAAAATACCTTCTAAATATCATTAACCAAATATTATCACCGAAACACGGATTTAACCGTCATGGTATGAGGAACCAAGGGTGAAAAATGTTTTATGGTTAAAACATGTGAAATAAAATAACAGTGGTTTGAAAATACTTGAAATGGTGAAAACCGATTACAAATATGGAGATGGATTAAAGGGAAATGACGAGAACAAACACGGTTGATCTCTGTTCTGAGCACCCCATTTAGGCGCGGGCCAGTTGGCGACCTAAGGGGCTTCTGCCTCAGACCAAAAATCAGTTTTGGCTCGTTTATTCCATGTTTTGGTTCATGTTATGCATGTTTTAGCATGTTAGAGTCATGAAGCAAATGAAAACATAATAAAAGAGGATTTTTACACCCTCATACTTACATGTTTGGTTATGGCGAGTGACCGACGTAAGTGTAACAACTCGTTTTGGTAAGTAAAAAGATTGTTTTAAAAGTTTAGTGATGGTGTAGTGGTCGAAATGGTCGGTCAAGTGGTTTAATGCACGATGACGGTACCAAACAATGTGTAAGGCTCGTGTTTACGATCGGTAGGTCGTAAATACGCGTCAGATTGTGACTTAAGAAGTCGAGTTGAGAAGTTTAAGGGAGAAAAGAAGGGGCGGACACTCGCGTAACTCTCAAATGGGTAGCATTTGAGAGGTATTTATAGGAGAATGAGTGGTTGTGTAAGTTTTGAGCGACGTGGCCACCTGGGCTGCTCAAAGAGGCGCGAGCCACCTCGCGGTTCTTCGAGTTGTGTTGTCACTTTCACAACAAACGCAATCATGATTTGTTCTATCCTAGGTTTTGTAGTCACATGTTTGGTACTTGACCATTCATGAATCCGGGAAAACTTAAGGTAGAAGGTTTGAAATGTTTGTTTTTTTGTGGTTAACTCGGTTTGACACGTTGTTGGAGTCGGGATTTGAATTTTTGAGTCGGTTTTTGGTCCGGTGTCGGTTTTGACTCTAGTTAGTGTCATTGGGACCCCGTCGCCGTGCATTAAACACTCCAGGTATTTTTGAAATGTTTTATTTTCGAAATCGTTTTAAGTTTTCCGACGTAAAGTTGTACACAAACTGTCGATCATGTTGTAGTCCGATAATCATCGGGTGTTTGTTGGAGTCTCAGCAGATACTGGGTATCTACAGAGCTCCCACTTTGACTGAGGCTTAGACAGGGTGAAAGTCAAAGTAGAGCCCCCAGGTCAATCGAAGATTACAACCTGGAGACCCAAGCGATGTCGAGGCGGCTCGAAAGGATTCGGGCCAAGGATCTGCCGTCGGGAAGGGCGACGCCAAGGCGACTCGAGGGTACGAGCCAGGGACCTGTCGTCGGGAACAGTTTAGAGTCTGTCGACTGTCCGTGCGGGTCGTTTAAAGTCCGTTAGACTACGTACAAAGGCTCGCCAGCCATAAGAAGGACTCATACCTGAGGCATCTTCGGATATGTCCTTGCACGTTTGCGGATAAAGGCTCGCCAGCCACTGGTAAGGAAATGTACCCGAGGCATCTTCGGGATCTGTCCTTGAATGTTTGCGGACAAAGGCTTGCCAGCCAATGATAAGGAAATGTACCCGAGGCATCTTCGGGATGTGTCCTTGAAAGGTTGCGGACAAAGGCTCGCCAGCCAATGGTAAGGAAATGTAACCGAGGCATCTTCGGGATGTGTCCTTGAAAGGTTGCGGACAAAGGCTCGCCAGCCACTGATAAGGAAATGTACCCGAGGCATCTTCGGGATCTGTCCTTGAAAGGTTGCGGACAAAGGCTCGCCAGCCGATGATACGGTCGGTTAATGGACCATGGGAGTAGCCGCGTCGAATGGGCTTGTCTTGAAAGTAGCGAATTCGTGATGCTGCTGTGGAAATAGCGAATTTGAATTTTCACTATCACTGTTTTTGAAATGAGCGGGTTCCGCGAGGAAGCCCCCTGCCGGATTTTGAAAGAAGAGTGAATTTGGCATCTCCACCATTCGTCGTTCTTCTTTGAATTCGAAGTGGCGGTTTTGATTGCCGTTTGTTTTAATTTTGAAGGGAAAACAGCAAATTTTGAGTTTCCTATTGCGTTTTGAAGTGACGGTTTATATGCCGCCGTAGATATTTGTAAGAAATAGTGAATTTGGAATCTTCACTATTAATTGAAGTAACGGTTTATATGCCGCCGTTGACATATGTAAGAAATAGTGAATTTGGAATCTTCACTATTAATTGAAGTGACGGTTTATGTGCCGCTGTTGACATTTATGGAAATAGTGAATTTGGAATCTTCATTATTAATTGAAGTGACGGTTTATATGCCGCCGTTGACATTTGTAAGAAATAGTGAATTTGGAATCTTCACTATTAATTGAAGTGACGGTTTATGTGCCGCCGTTGACATATGTGGTGAAAATAGTGGAATTCAATTTCCAACTATTATCTTGAAAATGGCGGTTTTAATTGCCGTCGCTTAAAATTTGGAGAAATAGCGGTTTTTGAATTTTCGCTATTATTTTTGAAAATGAAGGAAAATGGTGAATTTTGATTTCACCATTATTTTTAAAATTGGCGGTTTTGATCGCCGTTTGCTTGAAAATTTTCGAAAATAGTGAATTTAAATTTTTACTATTCGATTAGAGGGACGGTTTATGTGCCGTCGTTTAAATCTTTCAAAAATATCGAATTTAAGTTTTCACTATTTGTTTTCAAGAAAAATGACGACCTTATATATCGTCAAACGAAAACTTGATGTTTATCACGGGAAATTGGGCTAAAGCCCAAAATCCGCTGAAAGAGCAGAGGGGAGGCCTGGTTTAGGCGCGAGCCACCTGGCGAACCAAAGGGGCTTCCCTATTTTTCTGTAAAAGACGCGAGGTTGGTCCGCATATCAACCTCACTTCATCTTCTTCCTTTCGACACAAAAACCCGCAAAAATCGCCATTTGAAGGACCTTTGCTAGCTTCTACTCGTGCCACTATCAACAATGTCATATCAAGGTAAGTGTTTCCTCTTGAATCCGTTCAAATTTGTTGATCTTTAGCTTGATTAATTTAGGGTGAATTTTACCCTAAAAATCGAATTGGGCGTTTTTGATTGAGCCTATTTCGAGTGAAATTGATGATTGCATTAGGTTAGAAACCTGTTTAGGAGTATAGGGGTGCTTTTAGTTTGCATTTTGGTCCCCGTTCCCGCTCCCTATGCTCGAAAATCGTGAGTGAGGCGAGAAACCGTCTCATTTTGCAATGCCAAATTTATTTGCTTGATTAGTGGGTCCCACTAGGTTGCATTGTAGTTGGGAAAACCCGTATTTGCCATTTATGGACCTTTGTTGGATATTTGTGGGCAAAATTGGATTTTTGCCCTTTGCGACGGTCTTACGTCTGACCGAATAAGCGCCTGTTTGGGCTTGAATTGAGTCAGTTTGCCTTGAAATGGACCTTATTGGTAATTTAGGTCGTTTTGAGGCGCGATAAAATCACGTTTGCCTTTTTGCGGTCGTTTTTGAATTTTTGACCGGTTTGGGCTCAAACCAGCGTATGAATAGCCTTTTTGAGCCGTAGAAAAATACCCCATTGTGTCAAGAATGTATTTTGGTTTATAGGCGGACCCTGTAGGGGTCTTGAAGTGCCGTTTTTGTGATTTTGACTCGTCTTTTGCTTGAAAAGAGGGGTGAGTCGTTTTTGTGTTTTTTTTTGTGAATGGTTTGGTTGGATTTTGGGCGGGATTGCCCTTATTTTGCATTGCAGGTTGTGTTGTTTTTTTGGATTTATCCATTTCATGCCGTCGTAATGCCGAAATTCCGGCTGACGTTTTTTGTTTGTTGTTGCTTTTTGGTCGCAAGGTATCGTCTGGGACCTATGGGGTCCGTCATTGAGGCTTTGGAGGAGGAAGTCGATCCTAGAGGGGCTGTAGCGGACGAGGAGGCTGCCGTATTCGAGGCAGTGGTGGAGGATGCTTCCGTAGAGGAGTAGAGGCGGCTGATATGGCCGACTTTTCCTTTTCGTTGTGGCTCATAGACAGGGTGACTGATGAGTGGGGTTCAGTATCAGGGTGGTGCATCGCATCATGGTTCTTGGCCTCCTCATCATCCAAAGTCTGCAAGGCACTGTCTTCTTTTTTGTCGTGGAGCAGGAACGGGTTATTACCATAATGGTAATCACCTCTGCTTCCGTTGTTGCTCCTCTGTTCCCTATGTTGCTCCCTTTCTTTTCTGATCGGAAGGGTAGGGAGTGCTTAGTTCGGTAGGTGGCGGATAGCCCCCAGTTCGTTGTCTTAGGCCAGTGTTTGTATGATAGACGTTTATTTTAGGCTAGTGTTTGTATGATAGACGTTTGTTTTAGGCCAGTGTCTGTATGATAGACGTTTGTTTTAGGCCAGTGTCTGTATGATAGACGTTTGTCGATGTATTTTGCGTAAGGCGGTTTGTATATATGTGTTTTTGGATTGTGGTTTATTTTGTGATTTTTGGCTTTTTTGTGTTGTGTTTCGGAGGAGCGTTGTCGGCTGTTTGATTCTCCTTTTGCTTTGCACCAGTTCCTGCATCGTTAGTGTAGAAAATAGGCGGCAGATAGCACATACGCATAAACGCAAACACGTAAAAGCATTTGATTGAAAAACAAAAATTAACCAAGATGACTTGAAGTTAAATTTGGAATTTTGAAATGACTTTTGAAAATTCCGTGACAAGTCGTCATGTTCGGAATTCAAAAGGAATGATTTGAAAATTTGAGCAATTAACTCGTGTCGTGAATTAAATTGCATCGAAATTATCGAAGTTGACTCGAAAAAACTCATACTCAAACCGTCATGGAAAAATTTTAGAAAATGATTTTTGAGAGTATATTTGATTTTTGAGGTCAAGACTCGAATTTGTGAGTGCTTGAATTTTTGAGGAAAATTGATGTCGTGTTATCAATTCTCGATTTTGATTTTTGTTGGAAAATTGCGAAAAAGCGAAAAATTTTCGGAATTTCGACTGACGTGGAAACGATCCATCGCGGATCGGCGCGACTAGCCCTTCCCCCCTTTAAAAAAAGAAATAAAAATCCGTATGTTTAAAGCCGCGTCATGGAAACCGTGTCGGATTTCGTAAAACGCGAAAACAAGGAAATGTGAGTGTGAGGAAACACAAAATGTCCCAGATCATCCCGAAGAGGCGCGAGCTTCCTGGCGGGAGGTTTGAGGTGTCATGAGAAAACACATGTTGAAAGAGACAAGTCAACAGCGAGAATCCTGGAGAAGCCTCAAAGAGGCGCGAGCAGCCTGGCGATGGAAGCCAGCTCTCCCCTTTTTCTGAAAAACGCGCTGATCGCTTTTGTATAAATACGGGCGTTTGTGCTTCATTGTTTCATCATCCGAAACACAAAAACATCTCTACAAAACCTCTTCTTCTTCCACAAAAATATTTCATGGATGCTTTTGAGAACTCATTGCGACAATGGTGTCGGGATTTGTCGCCTCCCGAAAAGCATCAACTCGTTAGCATGGGAGTTGGTCAATTGTTGGTGCTTCGTCAAGTCAAGGTGCAACCTTCGTTTCTTGAAGCATGTTCTCGGTTTTGGGATTCGAAACACCATGTTTTCGTTTTCCCGAAAGGCGAGCTTTGTCCTCTTGCCGAAGAAGTTGGAGCCATTGGTGGGTGGCCGGGTTGTGTTCCGGTGCTTCGTCCGACTCGGTTGGGCTACAAGGAGAAATTCCGTTCCATGTTGGGCTTATCAACAAGCCAAATCAACTTTCTTCTTGCTCCACATGGTGTGGATATGTTGGCTCTTATCAACATCTTTTCAAACCGATTGGATGCTAATGTCTCGGAGGTGGCTAGGAGAAGAGCTCTTGCATTTTGCCTTTTCCATGTGTACCTCTTTGTTGATGTCTTGAAGAAGGAGGGGCCAAGATGTCATGGTAGCATGACCCTTATCTATGTGATTGAGCAAATGGAGCATGGTAGAGATCCATCATGGTTGGTGCAAGGAGAGATTATCTAAGCTTTGGACAAGGAAGGCTCTTGTGGAGAAGCTCCCTCTTTCGGGTCCCCAAGGATCCTTCAAGTGTGGCTATTGGAGAGACTAAGGTATGTAGAGCCTCCGGTTAATCCTTCCTCTTACTCCTTCCGTCACCTTACTATGAGGAAGAAGTTGTACCCGGATAGTTTTGCTTCCACCGAGGCCTATTGGGCCGCAAGATTGGCGGAGGAGGGTGGTCCTTATATCCGTTGGGTGGTGCCATGGTGGCACTTGAGGTCCTTCACGGGGTTGCCCGCTTCGGGTGCTAATCCTCGCTCTTTGATGGTGGTGGGTTTGAAGGTTGTTTCCTTCATTTATCCCGAAAGGCTCATGAGGCAAATTGGGCGTCAACAAAAGGTGCCCGCTCAAGATACTCTTGTCCAAGAGAATTTTTTCCAGAATTCCGAGCTTGTGGAGTTCTTCGAAAGATGGTGGGCCACTCGGCCGCTTTGGGAGGTGCCAAACCCCGTTGCCACGACATGGGTGACTCCCGCTTATGTCAAGTGGTCACGTGCTCCGTCCTTGGAAGAGAGATCCAAATTTCGTAAGGACGAGGTTATCGATTTGAGGTATCGAGAGGTTGGCAAGGCCAACCTTGCCTTCTTTGAGGAGTATGGTGATGGAGCTACTCCCGATGTGATGAGACCACCGAAGAGGAGGAGTTCCGGCCCCAAGAATATGGTGGGTCATGCCTTGGCTCGTCTTGGGTCGAATATGGGGTCTTGTGCTAGACCGGAGGCCATCGCCGTCTTAGATCCGTTGAGGATCCGTTCCGAGCAGGAAATCCATGCTAGGCGGGCCAACAAGAAGAACAAGGGGAAGATGTACCCCGAGGGAAAAGGCAAGGGTAGAATGGAAGAGTGAAGACCTCCATTACCCACTTTATTATTATGTTGTATTATTGTTGTGAGTTTTTATTATGTCGTACTAGCTAGTTGTTGTGTGTTTTGTGCTAGTTTTTTTATGTTAGGTGTGTTAGTTGACACCTTAGCTTTGACAAGTTGTAGACTCGTCGAGCTTTATTTGTTGTTGAAATTGTAATCCCTCCCATTATTAATTAAATAATAGGATTGCCCGTGTCGAAAATTGTGAACGCTTGTTTCTTCCATCGATTTGGTGAAGGCAATTCGATTTGAATCGTCCTAAACAATTGCACTTGGGAAAGTGGTATTTTGTGGAAAGGGAGAAAGGCTCATTTTTGTATTTTTGTGGGGAAAGGGAATGGTTTCCCTTCCTCTTTTTTTGATGGGGATGTTTTTGTATGTGGGTAATATTTTTTTTTTGATTGTGGGAATGGTTGTATCCTTCTTGTGTAAGAAAGGACTGCCTACGTATCCACCTAGAGAGGTGAAATCAAACCAGATCGTAGTTCTGGGTGTTTTATGAATTTGAATTGGGTTTTGTAGTTGTATCCCTCAGGCATAAGAGGGACTGCCTATGTATCCACCTGAAGAGGTGAAATCAAACCATGCTCGTAGTTCAGGGGGTGTTTTGTTTGAGTGCAAATGGACGTTGCCTTTGACGGATCAAAGGACATTTGAAACGGGCAAGGTGCCGTAGCTTAGACTCGATAAAACATGCAATTTCAAATCAGAACACGTTGAGGAACTTGACTTGAAAAGGGTTGAGGTCGTTGCTAGTTGTAAAACTAGGCTAGGTCGTTGGTTGCTATGGTTCAAGGGTAGTATTTCTTGAGTTGATCTAGGTTGGTCGGGTTTGTAAAGTCCTCCCCGTCTAGGTCACTCAGTCTCACTGCGCCCCCCGAAAGTATTTTCTTGACCAGGTATGGTCCGACCCAGTTGGGTTTGAATTTTCCCCTCGGATCGACGGGTAATGGTGCTTGAACTGACTTGAGGACCATGTCGCCCTCCTGGATGTTTCTGGGTTTAACCTTCTTGTTGAATGCCCGTTGTATACGTCGTTGGTATAACTGGACGTTGTGCAAGGCGTTGAGTCGTCGTTCGTCTAGAAGAGTGAGTTGTTCGTATCTTTGACGGGTCCATTCCGCCTCAGGGACTTGACTCTCCAGTAGGATGCGTAGAGATGGGACCTCTAATTCTACCGGTTGAACCGCCTCCATACCATATGCTAGGTATAAGGGTGTGGCGCCTGTCGGTGTTTGAATGGAGGTTCGGTATCCCTAGAGTGCGAATGGGAGTTTGCTCGGCCAATCGTGGTAGTTGTCTTGCATTTTCTTGATAATGGTGACAAGAGTTTTGTTCGCTGCCTCCACCGCTCCGTTAGTTTGGGGACGGTAGGGGGATAATCGATGTCGTTTGATCTTGTATTTGTCCAGCAAAGCTTGAGTTTCCGCCCAGAAGTGAGAGCCTTGATCGCTGATGATTTCATGGGGTACCCCATATCGGCAGATGATGTTGTTTTGGATGAACTTGGCCACTTGTTTGGCGGTCAAGATTGCATATGACTGCGCTTCCACCATTTGGTGAAGTAGTCGATGGCGACGAGGACGAAGCAATGCCCCTTAGTGCCTACCGGGTTGACTTTCCCGATGATGTCGATGCCCCAGGTTGAGAAAGGCCAGGGTGATGTCATGGTGTATAAAAGGGATGGTGGTATGTGTTGTATGTTGGCGAAGATTTGGCAATTGTGGCAATGTTTGACGTAGTTACGGCAATCGGCCTCCATGGTGGTCCAGTAGTAACCTAGCCGCATGATTTTCCGAGTAAGCATCATTGCACTCATGTGAGGGCCACATTCTCCGTCGTGAACCTCTCCCATGACTTTTTTTGGCTTTGTGATGGTTGATGCAAAGGAGGAGAATTCCTTGGGGTGTTCTTTTGTATAGTTGGTTTTGGTTTATCACGAATTGTGAGGCAAGCAAACAGATGGCTCTTTGTCCTCTTTGATCTTAGTTGGGAGGAAATTCGTTTTTGGTTTTGTAATTGAGGATGGCTTGGTACCAAGGTTCATCATGGCTTTCCTCGTCGTTGATAATGGCACAAATGTGGGCTGGCTCGCTCCTTCTCTCGATACATAGGGGTATCGATGTCATGTCGTCAGGTATGTTGACGAGCGCGGCAAGTTTTGCCAGGGCATCAGCAAATTGATTTTCCTCTCGTGGCAAGTGGAAGTAGTCGATTTGGTCGAAGAATTCGGCCTCTTGACTGATCTTTGCTTGGTAGGGAGCTAAGCTATCAGATCGGATTTTCCATGATCTGGATACCTGATTGATGATGAGTGAGGAATCGCCGTGGACCCTCATTCTCTTGATGCCAAGTGTGATGGCTGCTTGTAGGCCGATGAGACATGCTTCATATTCAGCGGCATTGTTGGTGACGGCGAAGTCTAGCTTGACCGAGATCGGAACATGTTCTCCCTCTGGTGATATTAGAAGGATTCCTACCCCGAAGCCTCTCAGATTAGATGCACCATCAAAGTATAGGTCCCATGCGTCGGAGTTGGCACAAAGGGAGTCGGCAACTGCTCTTCCCTTGATAACCTTGAGGGGTACAAACTTGAGGTCGAACTCGGACAACATCAGTGTCCATCTAGACAGCCTTCCGTTAAGTACAGGTTTTTCGAAGATATATTTGACCGGGTCCATATTGGAGTAGATGTGGACCGTGTAGCTGAGCATGTAATGCCGCATCTTCTTTGTTGACCATACTAGGGCAAGGCATGTCTTTTCCAGTTGGGTATACCTCGTCTCGTACTCAGTGAACTTTTTGCTGATGTAGTAGATGGCTCGCTCATCGTTGCCAACTGTTTGTGCTAACATTGCTCCCATGGCCGTGTTGGTAACAGTCAGGTATAGGGATAGAGGAATCCCTGGTTGAGGTGGCATGAGGACAGGAGGTTTAGATAGGATTTCCTTTATCCTGTCAAAGGCCTTCTGACAGTCGTCGTCCCAATCAGTGTGATCGGAGGCTTGAAGCTTTTTGAATATTGGTTCGCAGATCATAGTGAGCTTGGCAATGAAGCGGCTGATGTATTTGACCTGACCAATAAATCCCCGAATCTCCTTCTCGTTCCTAGGCCGAGGCATTTGTTAAAGGGCTTTGATTTTGGTTGGATCAATCACAATGCCTCTCTTGCTGACGACATGTCCCAAGAGTTCTCCGGAGGTGACCCCGAATGCACACTTATGATGATTTAGTCTCATGTTATATTTCCGCACACGAGCGAAGAATTTTCGGAGGGCGCTGACGTGGCCGTCCCGTTCTTTTGATTTGACAATCATGTCATCGACATACACCTCTACCTCCTTGTGCATCATATCATGTAGAAGAGTGGTAGCGGTTCTCTGATAGGTTGCTCCGGCGTTGATGAGACCAAAAGACATGACCGTGTAGCAATATGTACCCCATTGTGTAGTGAACGCAGTCTTGTGCATGTCTTCCTCAGCAATTTTAATCTGGTTGTACCCAGCATACCCGTCCATGAATGGTAGGAGAGCATGTTCGGCAGTATTGTCCACCAGAATGTCAACATGTGGCAAAGGAAAGTCGTCTTTTGGACCCGCCTTGTTCAGATCCCTAAAGTCGACGCAAACCCGAATTCTTCCGTCTTTCTTTGGTACCGGCACAATGTTGGCCACCTAATCCGAGTATTCAGACACTTTGATGAACTCAGCCTTGAACTGTTTGTCTACTTCTTCTTTGATTTTTAGGGCCCACTCAGGACGCATCCGGCGTAGCTTCTGTTTCACAGGTTTAGCCCCAGGTTTAATGGGTATCCGGTGCTCTGCAATTTCCCTGTTAATCCCAGGCATGTCTTTGTAAGACCAGGCGAACACGTCCTTGTATTCGTGGAGGAGGTCAATGAACTGTTGTCTTTCCGAGGGGTCCAGGGTTGTCCCTATCCTAAGTTCTTGAGGTGTGTTGTCGGTTCCTACGTTAAAAGGCTCGGTTTCCTCAATGATGGGGGTTCTGGTTTCCCGTTTGTCAAGTTCTTTGGCTTAGTGAGGTGGGTAGTCACTCAAGTCAAATTCCTCATAGTCATTCAGAATTGCATTGCAGTTAAGTTGAGACAAGTCATAAACAAACTTAGCGTTCATTAAGTTGACACGAGCGAAAAGCTCGGAAAGGACAGAACATCTCGTGATCGATCGGAGGCGACACAACAGAGGAAGTGGCCCCCGGAATGTGCTCCAGGTTGTCACCTTTCATGGGAGTGGGGGTGACCTTAGTAGACTCAGCCTCTAAATCAGCCACGACTTTGTGATAAAACAGTGGGAAGGGGACCTTGACGGGACATCGGAGTGTTAGGAGCTATGACAGACTCGACTCCGACTCGGGCGAGACTCGAGATCCTTCTTCACTTCCCTCCTTGAACATAGGGCCTTCTCCAGTTGTTATCTTGAGAATGCGGCCCTGGCGATCGGTCCACTTGACGGTCTTCCTCCAGCCTTGGGTAGCTTTCTCCGGGTCAGTATCGGAGATCAAGGCGGTTGGATCAAATTGATTGTCTTTCAGGGCGATGTTAATGATGTCCTCATAGTCGAGGTTTTTGACGTTATCTTCCCCAAAGAGGAGTGTGACAGCTTGTCCGTCAAGGCAGGGTGACGGCTTGGACTCATTTGATGCAGCTTCGATGTTGTCGGGGATAAAGTAGCAGTCTTGGAAGACTTCCACTCCCGGGTACCTAGCCTTCGCCACAGAGTCATAGATTGGTTCCGGAAAACCGTGGTAGAGCTCGGACTCTCCCTCGGGGACAAAGTATCCGTTGAGAGTCAGGTGGTAGGGACAGAGGATAACCCCGTGCTTTTTGCGTTTTCGGACTAGGAGGTTCATCTCCCAGATATCTTCGTCAGTAGGTTCGTACCCTAGCCCAAAGGGAATGTTAGGGACCTTTGCCTGTTTCAAGGGAGGCTACGGGTCCTTTAGTGGATTGAGCGGCAAACCCGGAAAATAACCCTGACGCATCATAATACGGTTGACTGTGAGGCTGGTGAACGGGTCACAATCAGAGGGCATCAATTCATCAGTTATGGCGTTTACGGCTTGGAAGCCCCACATTTCATTGTCGTCTTCCTCAATGTCTTGGGAGGCTATCCCCCTTCTCATAACTGCTTTGATTGGGGAAGCGGGAATCGTGATCGTTTTCCCGTTGAAGGGGACCCTGATCTTCTAGTGGAGAGTTGTGACCGCCTTGACGGCGTTCATCCAGGGACGCCCCGGGAGCATGTTGAAGGACGCGTCGATGTCGACCACTTGAAAACTGGTTTGTCTTTCTAATGGTCCGGTTGCGACGGTCAAAGTGACTAGCCCAGCGACCTTGCGACGAGTGCCATCGTAGACATGTACTCCTTGATTCGTTGGGATCAAATCAGATTCCTTGATACCCAGCCTGTGGGCAGTTTTGAGAGGAATGACATTCACGGCGGAACCGTCATCCACGAGGACCATTGGTATATTTTTCTGGAGGCATTGTACATTGATGTACAGGGCCAGGTTATGATTGGCTCCGAACAGAGGGATGTCCTCGTCGGAGAAGACGACCGGGTTGTTTAGATCAGGGGCGTATCTCGTCATGTGCGCCACTATTTCTTCTGGGGAAGAGGTGGAGGGCACGGTTAATTTTCCCAAGGCCTGCAGCAAGGCTTGTCGATGCTCAAAAGACGTTGCGATCAGTTGCCAAATTGAGATTTCGGCTTTTGCCTTCCGGAGTCATTTTTCGGGATTGAGTTCTCGGGGCCTTTGGTTGAGTGTCCACCTGGGGGGCGATTTGGTCATTCGTTGTTGGAACGACCGTTGGATTGTTCGGATTTTGATAGGGACGTCCGGACCGGGTGAGATGTCCGATTTCTTTCGTCCGCTTCTCCTTCCCTGGGAGGATATAGACATCCTCAACATCATCCCTCCATATGCCGTTAATTTCGGAGTCTCGAGGATACCTTGGAGGGGTATTCCTCGGCGGGTAGTTCTTGTGAGGAATATTTTTGTGAGGGCGATTTTTATGGGGGTAGTTATTTTGAGGGTAGTTATTTTGAGGGTAGTTATTTTGAGGGTGATTTTCGTGAGGTCTATGCCAGAATGGTCGCGGGAGCACTCCATCTTGGGGTGGGTAGTTTTGAATGCTTGGGGAATTCTCCCTTGGGCGCGGTGTTGGGGGATTGAATATGAGTCGACGGTAGGCGTCGTCGAGTCGGGTGATTCTTTCAGAGAGGCTGGCTATGGCCTCTTCAATTTGCTGAAACATAGTAAGCATATTGGCAGCACTAAACACAAACACTCTGTCTGAAGGATCCTTTTCCAAAGCATTCACCTCGTCGTCAATTAGCAAGATGAGGTGAGAGCAGTCTAGTGTCGGCTCATTGTCAGAGATGGCGTGAATTACCAGAGGATTCGTCTTGTTATTCGGTTTAGTTGGTGGGGGTATAGACAAATCTCCCTTCTCAATCATGTCTTGAATGAGGTGCTTGAGTTTGAAGCAATTTTCGGTATCATGCCCCTTCCCTCGATGATACTAGCAGTAGGCGTTAGGGGTTCCAGAATCGGGACTTCTTGGCATCGGTCGGATTCGGGGTGGCTCCGATCGGTTGTAGCTTCCCTTGGTCCATGAGCCTTTTCAGGGCACTTGCATAAGTCGACCCTATGTTGGTGAACACTCTTTAGGGGCGATCAATTTTCTTAGCAGATGGTTCGACGAGGTTAACCTTATCAATCTTGTTTGTCTAATAGTAAGGGCGAGATCCGGTTGAGGTGGATCCCTGGTATCCTCTGCCAGTGGTCTTAGCTAAGACACCCTTTCGGAGGTCTTCCTCAATACGCGTCCCTAGAATCTGCAGATCTTGAAAAGTTTTGATATACTGATACCTCAGTAGGTTGGGATAAACCGGGCGGAGATTGTTGACAAAATTTTCCACCAGAGTTGATTCACTCGGCTTACTGACCAATTGAGTACTCACCCTCCTCCAACGGGTTAGGAACTCAGTGAACCCATCCTTATCGTTTTGGGTTAACACCTCGAGAGAACGGGTGTTGGCCTGGATTTCGACGTTGTCGGCATAATATTTGGCAAACTCAACTGCGATCTCATCCCAAGTAGTAAGGTTTTTTTGGTCCAAGGAGTAGTACCATTGGCGAGGAATCGGCTCCAAAGAGGATGGGAAGATCCGGGTAAAAAGCTCCTGTATGACCCCCTTAATGGCCATGTAGTCCTTGAAAGCACAGATATGGTTGAGTAGGTCCTCCACTCCCTTGAACTTAGGCACATCGGTCAGGGTGAAGTTGTCGAGTAACGGTCCCAACAGTTCGAACCTTCGGTTGTTCTCAAGATGGATATTGTTACCCCGGGCTAGGAGTTGTTCTTCCAAGAGTTTCAGTCTCTTATCAGTTTCAGTCAGAGGTGAGGTATTATGTTCCCCAGTTTCCTTGTTCTCCAGGGCGTCGATACGGGTCTCGACGCGATCCAGGGTGACCTTAAGAGCGGTAAGCAGGCTGGCTAGCTGATCAGTTGTGACATCTCTGTTGTTATCATTGTTGTCGTTGGACGAAGCTGAAGACGGGGCCATGGGTCTGAGGCAGAAAAACGGCTCACATTACAACTCAATCTGAAGCGGTTCCAAGACTGAACGTAGACAACACAAAGGACGAGACAAAGATCCGACTCGACAAGACGGGGCGATCGTGTGTGGTCCCTCGGTGCTGACACGATTTATGACGTGACGGTGTTTGACCGAACTTTTGACACGAGTCCAACATGACGGCGTGACGCCATTGGACGGGTCTCCTGGTGAGACGACTCATAAGTAAAGACCCATAAGTACGTTTGCTTTGACTCGATAGACACGAGGCGGAATTAGAACATGCATGCAGTCTAACATGATAGTTATCTCTACCAACCGTACATATGCATTCCAACCAAACAGGACCAAGTCACATGCCGAGGACTTACAAATATGGTGAAGTGAGGTGATTAGGTAAAAAGGGGCAAAACATTTTGGAAAAGTGGAGGTAAGAGCCAAGCTAGTACCAAACAAAACTAATAGTAACAAATCCCGTTCAACAACCCAACCATATGAGATGAAACGATGCCGAATGTGGTATAAAGCTCACTTACAAAAACAATAAGACTCGTCAAATGATATAGAATAACAATGTAGGAGTCAACAAAATCCCGTCTTTTCTTTTCTTCAACTTCATTTCCTTTTTTTTATTCTTTTTTTTGTTTGCAATTCCCACTTTTTTTTTCTTTTCATTCAACTTCCTTTTTTCTTTTCTTTTTTCTTTCTTTTTCTTTTTTTTTCATTTTTCATTTTCTTCTTCAAGCCTTTTATACAAAATAGAATGCCAAGACCGAAAAATACACACGTACCCAAAACTATTAACCGAACTAGCTTGACTAGGGTAGGCTATATAGTAATGTAGTTAACAGTTGGGTCAAAACAAGTCAATATAGCTATTTGAGGCTCAAGGGTAAAATAAGGAGAGGAAAAAATGATGCCTCTCCACATGTGACACCACCACTAACCCGAATGCATACAGGTACTAAGAGACAAAAATCATGTTTATGCAAATTGATGTTACATGTCTTATAAAGAGTACTACTCTCATCCTAGTATGAAACTGATCATGAATGTCATCAGTTTATTAAGCTCTATACCTCAGAAATTTTGAGTAGGTTGCCAATATTAAGTCAAGTCTATTCGTTCAGAAAAGTTGATCACAAACTCGTAGATTATGCAATGACCGTACAAGAATGACAAAGCAAGGCTTGGGCTATAAATAAAGGACAGAAGCGGTTTCATCATTGTTATCTAACCGTTTCGACTCGACCTAAAATGCAAAATAAAACATGTTTTTGTAATTTTTTCAATTTTTTCAAATTTTTTTAGTGAAAAAGGAAAAACCAATGCATACGGAAATGCAAGAAATATGCAAACAGTAATGCAATAAAAATGCAAATGGATGCAAACAGACAGATGCATACCCTCCCTAAACCAAATCTCACAATGCCCTCATTGTGTTCAGCAAACACCAGCAGCATCAAACAAAAAAAAAAATATGTGGGAGAAGGGGTACACAAAATGAGATGAAAAACAAGTAAAGCAGAAAAGGAAGAGAACTCACAAAATAGAGCACGCAAAAGACCAACATAAATCAGCCAACAACAAGGGGAGGTCGTAGCTAGCTGCTACTAGTCGTCGCCCTCCTCATAGTCGTCGTCCCCTACCTCCCTCTCTCGGGAGCATGAAGCGAGCTCAGCACGGTACCTCTCCTCCACCTCAGCTGTGTCCTCCGTAGTAGCCGTGCCAGAAATGGCAGGGTAGCGACCCTCAGGGTAGCGGTAGTAAGACGGATGTGGCCACCCAGTTGGTGGCGACCATCCGGAATGGGCATAACGGTCATACACAGAGAACCCGGCTAAGGCCTAGTTCAGCTCTATCCTAGCTGTACGCCTGCACCTGTCAAGTAAAAGATAATACCGCCCCGCCTGATCCATGACTAGTGGGGCCTCAAAAGGAAGGGGATAAATAAATTGAGCTGGGTATACTGGCTGCGGTCCAGTCAGACGCTCGGTCTCAAAAGTAGGCGGTGCAGTTCGTGGAGAAATGCGAGGAGAGTCATGTGGAGCTCTAGAAGACTTACCCCTTTCCCTAGCAGTGTCGAAAGTCGGCCTCGACCTAGCAGTAGAAACCCTTGGCATATCATAATGCAAGAGATAAGAGGGTGTCAGCGGTCGAGGTGCTCCACGTGGGACCTCAGGAAGAGAGAAAAGAGGAGGTAGGGTGGAGCAAGGAAGGGTCACAAAAAGTGCCGTGGAGATCTTCCACGTATAGTTAGGTAGGATCCAGTTCACATCCATCATATAAGGAATGTTCATCAAGCAAAGACTGTTTAAGGTGACTGGATCCTCATTACCAAGAGGAAGCATACCTCTGGGGAAGTCGAGAAAAAGCCGGCGGGCCAAATGAGTGACTAACCCGCCACAAACAAAAGTAGATAAAGTCCCATCCCCTATGTTATGGAAATGCAGGGCGGTCCTAGAAGCAATGTTAAAGATAAAGGGAGTACCACTATCGATATTCAAGTACCTAGCAAAGATTCCCAACTCATCTTTGTTGACATAGTTTGACTCTTTTCGACCAAAGATGGTGTTACCGACTAACCGGAGCCAGAAACGGACAGGGGGGTGGTGTACAAACTGACCCCTCTTACGACCCTCAAAGTTGTCCGAAATAGGCCCTCACATAAGTCGGGCCAATTTCCTAGGGGGGTTATGCGCCCCCTCACTATGCACACCAAGGTGGCCGCCAAAAGCGGCTAAAGATATAGCAAATTCTTGGTTAAAAAGACGGAAATAAATGCAATTTCCGGTTGAGTCTTTGTCATAGTCTCCTGCATAGTAGCACAAGGAGCTAAAAAACTCAAGGGTTAGCACAAGATAAGTATATTCGCGCATATCGGCTATCCCCGTCATACCCGTCCCATTCAAGAGGTCAAAAACTGTCTGATAAAATCTTAAGGTAAGTAGACTCTCTCGTCCTAGAAACGCGTCGGGATAATATTAAAATGGGTTAGCATAATAAAACGGTCTTTTTGAGCTTTTGTCGTGAAATGCACCTCAGGATAGTCAGGTAAACTATCAATTGGCACATGAATTACCAAATCAATAATTGGTAATTGTGAATCTTGGCCGCTGTTGTTGCCCGTCTCGCGCGTCTCTACCCCACGTCCAACCGTCCGTCTCCTCTTGCTTCCATCCATTCTGAAATTTTCACAAAAATAGACCACGAATTAGTGTTTTTAATAGTCGATAAACTGCATAGAAATCGCACAGACATCATAAAAGAAAAAAATCATCCCCTCACTGTGTCCCCAAATCGTCAAAAAAATCATCCCCTGACCATTTTTAATTTAATTGAAACATCAGACAAGGTATAGCAAGCATAAAAGACACGATTTGGACACAAAAATCAGAAAACCCCCAAATTTGTAAACCCTAATTTCGGAGAAAATTGATGGGAAAAAGGGTTATTAGCATTGAAACGAAAGGAGGAAAGAGATTAAGTGAAGGGGAAACTTACATATGTGAAGTAGAGATGAAAATTAGGAGAAAATAACAATACAAACAAGCAAGAAGATTGAAAAAGAGAGAAAGGGATGGAGATGGTTTGATGCGTTGTTCTGCTGCTGCTAGTCTTCTTTTATATTTTTTTTGTTTTGTTTGATAATGAATGAACAAAGGAAAGGAGTTTCCTCTTATTTATTTACCAAACGTCGCAGCTCAAAAATAGTCGATCGACTGGTGATGTAGTCGATCGACTTTTTCGCACAAGTACCTATCATAACTTTAGTCGACCGACTGAAATTTAACTCGATCGACTTTTTTCGCACAACCTGCATGTTTAATTTAGTCGATCGACCAAATTTCTTAGTCGATCGACTTTTTCGCAATATGTATTCAGCATGTTTTCTACTTCTTCATGCGTGGGAATCGTAACCTTGAATTGCCTTGGAATAAAATCTGAAAGATCCATCAAAATTGTCCACAATAGGCAGAAAACGCATGCAAAAGTATCAAAGCGCTCGGTGACAGAACCTAAACTAAAAAGCAATAAAAACACACACAAATTAAAGAGTTTATTACAAAATGTATACAATCCGGGTTGCCTCCCGGTCAGCGCTAGTTTTTAAGGTCCCGCTCGATCCTTGTTACCTCAATTACCTATCTCATAAATGGGGTCGAATTACAGCAACTCGACCACTCCAACAAAATAATTAGCATCGTGGAAATGCTTAACTTGGTGACCATTCACTTTGAAACGCTCTACCGCGGAATTCTCTAATTCGTCTGACCCAAATTTAGAAATAGAAGTTACCTTATAAGGGCTAGACCATCGGGACTTCAGCTTACCCGAAAATAGACGGAGTCGGGCATTGAATAGCAACACCTTCTCCCAAACTTTGAATTCTCACGGTATGATACGCTTGTCATGCCATCTCTTAGTCTTCTCTTATAGATTTTGGCACTATCATATGCATTATGACGGAACTCTTCAAGTTCATCTAGCTGCAACAACCGCTTCTCACCATATAACTTTGGATCAAAATTAAGCTCTCGAGTAGACCACCAAGCTTTATGTTATAGCTCCACAGTTAGGTGACAAGACTTCCCATAGACCAATCGATATGGCGATGCGCCAATCGAAGTCTTAAAAGCAGTCCAATAGGCCCACAGCGTGTCATCCAGCTTCATACACCAATCCTTGCGAGACTTGGAAACAACCTTTGCCAAAATTTCTTTAATCTCTCTGTTGGAGACCTCCCCCTGTCCACTTGTTTGAGGGTGATACCCCAAATCACGACGATGCGAAACACCATATTTTGACAATAAAGCAGGAAGTTGTTTCTCTTTCAAATGCATACCTCTGTCGCTAATAACGACCCTAGAGATACCAAAGCGAGGAAAGATAGCCTTCTTGAATAGATGGACAACGGTTTTGGCATCACAGTTAACTGAAGCCACGACCTCTACCCATTTGGACACATAGTCCACAACAACCAGTATGTATCTGTTGCCCTTGCTAGATGGGAACGGTCCTTGATAATCGATGCCCCATACATCAAAAATCCCGACCTCCAAAATACCATTTTGAGGCATCTCTTGTCTCTTTGAAATATTTCCCGTTCACTGGCAAGGATCGCAACCTCCAACAAACAACCTAGCATCATTAAACATAGACGGCCAGTAAATACCAAATTGAAGTACCTTAGCCACGGTCCTAGAAGGACCATGGAGACCACCATATGAGGACGAATGACAAGCTTCAAGAATAGCTTTAGTCTCCCATTAGGATATACATCATCGATATAGGCCATCTGCACACTCCTTAAATAGGTAAGGATCATCCCAGAAATATTGCTTCACATCATGGATAAACCATTTCTTTGCTGAAAGGATAGGTTAGGTGGTAGAATATCACCTAAAATATAATTCGGAAAATCAGTATACCATGGACTCTCAGCATTAGAAATAGCCAACAAAATATCATCTGGGAAAGAATCATCAATAGGTAAAGAATCTCCCCCTTCTTGCAATGGTAGGCGTGATAAATGATTAGTTACCAAATTCTCAGCGCCTTTCTTGTCTTTAATCTCCAAATCAAACTCCCAAATAAGGAGTATCCATCGCAATAGTCTTGGCTTGGCTTCTTTCTTAGCAAATAGGTACCTCAGCGCTGCATGCTCAGAATATACAGTTACTTTCGAACCTAATAAGTAAGACCTGAATTTCTCCAGCGCGTATACCACAGCTGAAAACTCCTTTGTTGTTGTTGTTGCATATTTCACCTGAGCCTCATCCATTGTTTGGCTCACATAGTAAATAACACTCAAAACTTTGTCTTTCCGCTGGCCCAACATCGCGCCAATTGCATAGTGTTTTAGCAGGATTTTCCTGAAAGGATCCGGCCTATTTGTTACGTGATTAGGGTATCTAGTTCTATAAATTAGAAATAAAAGTATGAACGAATGACAGAAGAGAATATAATATAAATTGTGTTATTATGTTTTTAATATAGGCTAAATACAAACATGCGTATAAACTCAATTACTAGAGAGAAAATAGAGGATAATTTGTGATATATATTGATTAATAAGCAAAAAGTGTCCCCCCTTTACAATTGTGTTTTCATTCTATTTATACTTCTCAAATGATAACGTTGGATGCTGTTCAACGTTCCTCTTAGCCGTTGGTAGCTACTTCCTGAAATATAGCGCACACCTCCTATTTATACTCTCCAGCTTTTTCTTTATGCAGCTGATTACCACCTTGTTACTGGATTCTGCCTGACCATTAGCTTTTGGATGTCCTGGTGTGGATGTTACCAGATTGATGTTCCATTGAGCACAGAAGGCTGCTGTTCTTTTTCCTACAAATTGCGTGCCATTATCGCATACTATTTCAGAGGGGATGCCATATCTACATATGATGTTGTGTTTGATGAATGCTATGACATCCTTCTCCTTAACTTGCCTGTATGATTCAGCTTCTATCCACTTGGAGAAGTAATCGGTCATTGCTAGCGTGAAAACTTTCTGTCCGGGTGCTTGAGGTAGTTTTCCTACTATATCCATGCCCCACTTCATAAATGGCCAGGGTGCGGATATGGAATGTAGTTCCTCAGATGGTTGATGGATATATGGTCCCTGAATCTGACAAGCTTTGCATTTAGAGCTGAAATCCAGGCAATCAGCTCTCAAGGTAGGCCAATAATATCCTGTTCTAAGTACTTTGCTTGCCAGGCTTCTTCCACCTTTATGATTTCCACAAAGATCCTTCATGGATTTCGATAATATCTGCTCGCTTCTTGTGGTTCCAGGCATCGAGATACGGCCCGGCTGCGATTTCTTAAAAACACGTTGTCAATAATAGTATATGAAGCGCCTTTTATTTTTAGTGCTTTGGCATCTTGCTTGTTTAGGGGAAGAATTCCTTGTTGTAGCCAATCATAGTAGGGTTTTGTCCAAGAATTGGCAATATAAATTGGGAAGCTTTCATTTTGTTTATTTATTGCAGGTTCTAGTAAATGTACAATGGGTATTTTGTCGAAGTCTAGGGGACTGAAGTTGGATCCTAGGCCGGCTAGAGCATCGGCCTGGGTATTCAAATCCCTGAGAATTTGGTCAATATTAAAATTGCGAAATTTTGATTTTAACATTTGAACAACATCCAAATAAAGCATCATCTTTGAGTCTTTAGTCGTATATGTCCCATTTACTTGATTTGAAATAAGGAGGGAATCGAAGACGTACCTTTAGGTTTTGTACACCTGTGTCAATACATACCTTTAGTCCAACTATTAGGGCTTCGTATTCTGCTTCATTGTTGGTGGCTTCAAATGCACAGCTTATAGCCTGTACTATCTTATCCCCCTGTGGCGATTTTAGTACTACCCCCAGGCCTGTGCCCCTCATGTTGGCTGCACCGTCGACAAATAGGGTCCATTCTAGGTCCGCTGGTCGCCGGTCGCTTTATTTACTTCTTTTATTAGGTCGGGTTCTAGGGTTGGACTAAAATCAGCCACAAAGTCTGCTAGTGCTTGTGACTTAATTGTTTGTTCTTGGTTCAAATGTTATGTTGTATGTGCTTAGTCAGATCGACCATTTACACATTCGTCCTGGATAATTACGGCTTCCTAAGTACAGATTTGATAGGAAGATTGGTTCTGACTATTATAGGGTGGCTTTCAAAGTATGGTCTTAATTTTGTGCAACTCATGATTAAAGCTACAACATATTTTTCAAGCAGGCCATACCTGATCTCTGCATCCAGTAGACATTTACTTACATAATAGACGGGGTGCTGTTGTCCGTCTGCTTCTTTGACCAAGACTGCACCGACAAAGAAGCTTCAGATCGAAGGTTATACTTTGTCGGGGCTCATCTTTGATTGGTTTTGCCAGCAGGGGAGGAGAGGATAGATATATTTTTAGGTCTTCAAAGGCGGTCTGATGATCAGGGGTCCATTGAAAGTCCTTGTTTTTCCTTAGTAGGTTATAGAATGATTTGCACCTCTCTGATGATCTTGAAATGAACCTGTTCAGGGCCGCTATTCTTCCAATCAGTTTTTGTATGTCTTTGACTGTCTTTGGTGGTTCTAGCTCCCGAATAGCTTTGATCTGTTCAGGGTTGGCTTCTATTCCTCTTTTTGTCACCATGTAGCCAAGGAATTTGCCTGCTGAGACTCCGGAGTGGCATTTTTGTGGGTTGAGCTTCATATTGAATTTGTCCAGTATTTGAAAGGCTACTTCCAGGTCTTTGACGTGGTCTTCTGCCTTTTTTGACTTGACTACCATGTCATCTATATAGACTTCCATGGTGTCTCCTATCTGGTCTTTGAACATCATGTTGACTAGCCTTTGGTAGGTTGCACCTGCATTTTTTAATCCAAAGGGCATAGCAAGATAACAATATATACCTCTTTCGGTGATGAAAGTCCGTGCTTTCCCGGTCTGCTGGATGCATTTTTATCTGATTGAATCCGCTGGAGGCATCCATGAATGTTAACATTTCGTGGCCTGCAGTGGCATCTACCATTCCATCGATGTGTGGCAGGGGAAATGGATCTTTTGGGCAGGCTTTGTTTAAGTCGGTGTAGTCTACACAGACTCTCCATTTGCCATTCTTCTTTTGGACGACTACTACGTTTGCAAGCCAGTCAGGGTACATTACTTCCCTGATCATTCCCATGTCTAGTAGCTTGTCAACTTCTTGGTTGATGATTTCATGCCTCTCTGCAGCGAATTTTCTTCTCATTTTGCTTTGTACAGGCTTAAAGGATTTGTCAATATTTAACTTATGAGTAATAACATCAGCATCTATACCAGTCATATCAAAATGTGACCAAGCAAAACAAGACATTTTAGTTTTGAGAAAGCTGACCAGATTTGGTCCGATAGAGTCGGGTGCATCGACCCTACAAGTACTTTCCCCGTCGGGGAATTCTGGGTCTAATGTGACTTCTCCTTTTCCATCCGTGATTGTGCTATATATTCTTCCCCGACAGTGACTTTAATTGCTATGCAAGGGACTTACCTGACTTTGAGGGTTTCAAAGCCTGAGTGTAACATTCCTGAGCCGTCCTTTGTTCTCCTCTGATGGTGGTTATCCCCCATTCTGTTGGAATTTTCACGCATTGATGGTATGTTGATGGGATTGCTTTGACATTGTGGATCCATGGTCCGCCTGTGAGATTACATTATACGAGGATAGGCAATCCATTACTCCAAATCTTTCATATGAAGCCACGCCTTCTACATAGGTAGGCAGGCTGATTTCTCCCAAGATGTTCTTTGTTTCTCCACTGAATCCCACCAGGACGCTGGATTTCTTGATGATCTTCCCTTCATCTATCTTCATAGCTTTAAGGACGTCAAGCATCACCAGGTTGATTGAACTGCCTCCGTCTATCAGGATTCTTGATACCTTTGCTGTGCCGATTTGCATGGTGATTACCAGGCTATCATGATGTAGATCTGATATTCCTTGCAGGTCCGAGTCATCAAAGGTAATAGCAGGCAATGACTTGGGCCTGGATGGAGGTTGAAGTCTGGATTCCCTGGATATTCTTTTGGCAGCTGAGCTGGTCAGACCACAGATTTATGATCCTCCATTTATGAATTTGACTTCATAGATGGGGGGAGGAGGAGGAGGGTCTCTGCTGCTTCTTGGATCTCTCTTGTTTTGTTCTTCATTTTTGTTCTTTGGCTGCTGGATTAAGTCTTTCAAGTAGCCTTTCTTTAGAAGATATGCCACCTGTTTCCTGAGTTGGATGCATTCTTTTGTGGTGTGTCCGATGTCCTGATGGAAGTCACACCATCTTGTTGGATCTTTCCTGGGGTTGTCGGATTTCTTTGGCCATCTGACTGTATCTCCCAGGTTTTCCAGGCGTTTGATTAATCCTGCGGTATTAATAGAGAAGTTATATTCAGGAATAGTTGGAAGGCTAGAGAGGTTACCTTTATGTTCTTGTGCCATATTGACTTCAGATCGTTCAGGCCTGGAATAGGGTGCTGATCTGGGATTGCCTCCTTTCTGGTAGGAGCTTTTCCTGTTAGTGTGTCCATAGCCTTGCTTTCCTCCGGATGAGTTCGTCCTGAAGTTGAGGTCTTCTTCCAATCTGACATGCTCTAAGGCGATGGATTGAACAGTGGCAAAGGTCGGGCAAGCTTTTTTAGTCAGGTCTGCATAGATGTCACTTCATCAAGGGACTCCTTGCAAAGGCTTCCACCGCTGTTTCTTCATCACACACTGGGAATGGCCACCTTTTCTTTGACAAATCGGCCAAAATTCTTTGAGAGATTCTTCGGGAAGTTGCTTTACCCTCAACAGTTCTTGGGTCTCTTGGCCATATCTCTCTTTGCTTGCGAATTGTTGATTGAAGGCATTGATCAATTCTGCAAAATTCTTGATACCTCCATTTGGGAGATTGATGAACCATTGTAATGTCTTTGCTCCATCGGGTTGTACCAAAGCCTTTACATATGCGGACTTGCCGAGTTCACCGGGTATTGAGGCGGCCAACATTTTCTGTTTGAATATGGCAACGTGATTTTGTGAATCGACGTTCCATCATAAGTTCTCATGGACGAAACAAGAAAATTTCTTGGGAGATCAATTTTTGCAATTTCATCTGCAAAGGGTGAATCGTGAAGCATCAACTTCTACTTGACCACACGTGGTCCGGCACTCCGGGTATGTTTTCTATTTTGTTGTGGAGTTTTTGGATTTCCTGAAGCATGGCCATCATTATTGCTGCTTCAGTTTTGTTTGTCTCATGATTGGGAATGGTTGGGGTATCGGATAATGTATCCTTCTCCGGGGTTCCAAAATTGGAGAAGTCTATGTTTTTGATAATGGATGAAAATGGGGTTCCTGGTTCGAATCTGGTCTTGGATCCTGAAGCTTGATTTTCCAATTTTTTCTTCAAAGCTAGACTCGATTCTTTCAAATATTGATTTCTGCGCACAAAGGGTCGCCTTCTCTTGGATTGTCTCCAATTCTTTGATCTTGGCCAGGGCAGCCGCTAATTGTTGTTCTGCGGTAAGTTCCACCATTTTTGTGTGAATATTAAATGAAAAATGATAAGGGGAATTTTATTGGTTGAAGAACTAGATGCCCCACGGTGGGCGCCAATTGTTTTAGCAGGATTTTCCTGAAAGGATCCGGCCTATTTGTTACGTGATTAGGGTATCTAGTTCTATAAATTAGAAATAAAAGTATGAACGAATGACAGAAGAGAATATAATATAAATTGTGTTATTATGTTTTTAATATAGGCTAAATACAAACATGCGTATAAACTCAATTACTAGAGAGAAAATAGAGGATAATTTGTGATATATATTGATTAATAAGCAAAAAGTGTCCCCCCTTTACAATTGTGTTTTCATTCTATTTATACTTCTCAAATGATAACGTTGGATGCTGTTCAACGTTCCTCTTAGCCGTTGGTAGCTACTTCCTGAAATATAGCGCACACCTCCTATTAATCCGCTTGACTGAGTCCTCTTCAATGAACGTGGGCTTCTTTCCTTTTATACGATCAGTTATATGGGGATAAGATGCTTTTGGAATTGGACTTGGTCTTCCATGAAAATAGGGCATGATCATTTCCTTTATGTGATAGTCACATTGTCTGGTAATTCAATACAGCCTGCTCGAGAGCTCTTCCAGGCTATTCTATGCTTTCCTTCAGGCTTCTCTTCCAGTATAAGGCAAGCTGATTGCAATAATAGCTAGAATGGTCCGGTCTTCGTCTTCTTTAATCAGCCTTGTAAAGTCAGGCCAGGTTAAGGTCAGGCCAGGCTAATCTGGGCCTAACACATAGTCACTAACATCGCATATAATCACAAAAGGCAGCTCCCAGTCTTGAGGCTGAATGATCGGTGCTGTAATCAAGGCATGCTTCAACCTGTTAAAAGCAGTAAGACATTCATCAGTAAAATTAAATGGAGCATCCTTAAGTAGCAATAGTGTAAGTGGTTTAGCAATTTTAGAAAAGTCCTTAATGAACCGGCGGTAAAAGCCAGCATGACCAAGGAAACTCTTAACTCCCTTATCATTAATGGGAGGAGGTAATTGCTCAATCACTTGCACCTTTGCTTTATCAACCTGAATACCCTTATCAGACACTAAGTGCCCAAGGACGATGCCCTCATTGACAGACAATCATCAAAATCATTACCATATACGCTGAAATCGTCCATAAATACCTCCATAATAGACTCTATATACTCAGAAAATATCCCCATCATGCACCTCTGAAAGGTAGTTGGGGCATTACACAATCCAAATGGCATTCTGCGATAAGCAAAAACACCATGCGGGCAAGTAAAAGTAGTCTTTTCCTAATCATCAGGATGGATTGGGATCTGAAAGAAACCTGAATATCCATCTAAATAACAGAAAAATTTATGTGAGGCTAATCTCTCTACCATCTGATCAATAAAAGGAAGAGGGAAGTGATCTTTCTTGGTGGCGGCATTTAATTTTCTGTAGTCAATGCACATCTGCCATCCTTTTACTACTCTAGTTGGTATTAATTCATTTTTCTCATTTTTCACCACTGTAGTCCCTCCTTTCTTTGGGACTATCTGAACTGGACTTACCCAATTGGAGTTCCCAAAGGTGTAAAAAATACCTGCATCAAGTAGTTTCATCACCTCTGCCATAACAACATTCGACATCTTCGGATTCAACTTTTACTGACCCTGCTGGCAAGGTTTATGTCCTTCCTCTAGCTCAATTCTGTGCATACAAATGTCAGGATTGATGCCCTTAAGGTCATCTAAACTATATCCTAGAGCTTTTCTGTTTTTCTTAAGAACGACCAACAAAGCAGAAAGTTGATTATCAGCAAGGTTAGCATTAATAATACTAGGATATTGCCCAGAATCATCTAAGAACACATATTTAAGATGAGAGGGGAGAGGTTTACGCTCTGGTATCTTTGCCTCAGCAGCATAAGAAGTTTTCATAATGGCGTTTACCGTCTCACCTTTTTCAATAGTGAACTCCTTACTTTTCAGACCCACTTTCATTGTCCTTTAGTCAACTTGTTCATCCTCTGCAAAATCATCAAGAGCTATCAAAGCTTCTAATGGGTCGCCAAGAAGGGATCCCGTCCAATAATCAAACATAGATTCATCTACAATGTCTACAACATAACATGTATCCTCTATCATAGGCTTAGCCAGCGTGCTAGCCAAATTAAAAGTGACCTTATCATCCCCTACCTCGAGAGTCAAACGTCCCTATTTGACATCAATAATAGCTCCTGTAGTATGTAAAAATGGCCTACCCAAGATTATAGGAATCTGAGTGTCTTCAGCCATATCTAACACAATGAAATCAACAGGTATAAAGAACTTACCTATCTTAATAGGGACATCCTCTAATACACCTAGAGGTCGCTTAACTGTCTGGTCAGCCATTTATAGGGTCACGTTGGTAACTTTAAGATGTCCCATATTCAGTTTCGTGCAAACCATATTGGGCATGACACTGACCCTGGCACCCAAATTACATAAAGCTTTATCTATTATATGAGTGTCTATGGTACAGGGAATTGAAAAACTACCAGGATCCTTCAATTTTGGTGGAGACTTGCTTTGTAGGAGTGCACTACACTCTTCTGTAAAAGCAATGGTCTCCACTTCATTAAAGCTCCTCTTACGGGTCAAAATATCCTTCATAAATTTAGCATAAGAGGGTACCTGGGTAATTAGCTTGGTAAAAGGTACAGTTACCTGAATATTTTTGACGACCTCCAAGAATTTACCGAATTGCTGCTCGACTTTTGTGTTCTTTAGGCGCCCTGGAAAAAGAACCTTAATAACGACAGGTGGGTCAGCAGCTTTAAACTTCCCTTTATCAGAAATAGATGCCTTATCAGCAGTAAAAGACGTTCCAATAGCAATAGATAACGGATCAGCAATTCCGTCTGTCACAATAGTCGATCGACTATATATGTCAGTCGATCGATCACTTTCATTTGTCGATCGACTATTTTGTCCAGTCGATCGACTATTCCCAATTTCCTTGATGTCTACATTTGCAAGTTTAGTCGATCGACCAAAAGTTTATGTCGATCGACTTTTTTCAGACATTACAACAGCTTCTTCAAATGCTTTTCCTTTCGTATCCACATCTAACTCCTCAATTATGACCTCTTCAACATTCTCAGGCATCACGGGTCCATCATAAGTAAGACCGCTTCGAATATGAATTGTATTAGCCATGTCATGTGGATTCTCAAGCTGAGACGACAATGTACCTGTTTGTCTACTTGAAGTGGATAATTGGGCAATTTGATTGTCCAACATCTTGTTATGTGCCATTAACTGAGTGGTAAGGGCCTCTTGCTTCTCTGAGGCTACCATCTGCTGTTGTAGCATGACCTTATCAGACATGTCATTATTCTGATATTGTTGACCTCCTTGATTGCTCCTATGATAACCACCCTGTGGTTGATTTCCACGATTCTGAGGGATAGTGTATGTCGGGTTTAGACCTTGTAGTGGAGGTGTAGTTGGGTTTAAAACATTCTGGCATCGATAAGAGAAATTAGCATGCTCCCTAGTCCTCTCATTATAGAAATTTGAGTATGGTGTACCTTGTTTGAAGGACTGAAAGGCGTCAACCTGTTCTAAGGGGCTCATACATTCAACTGCACCATGTTCTGCACTACATTGCTCACAAGGGGTTTCCTGTTGGGTCATGACATGAATCGTCTGCTTGTTTCCCAAAGACTGGGTTGTCTTTAGTTCGGCAATCTGGGTAGTTAATGCCTCTAATTGAGCTGCAACAGCTCCATCGGATGATCCTCCCCCTCTCGTACTACCTCTAGGGTTCCCATATTTGGCAGTGTGGGTACCTATCTGGTCAATTAGTTTCCAGACATTGGTATCATTAGTGTTGTCCTGGAATCTCCCATTGGCTGAAGAATCGAATAGAGCCCGATGGTCATTATATAGTCCATTGTAGAACTCGTTGCAGAGAAACCACTTCTGAAATCCACGGTAAGGGACTGAACGAACCAGTCTTTTAAAACGAATCCATGCCTCATTTAAATCCTCAGTAGGACTTTGTTTGAAGCTAGTGATTTGATTTCTCAGGGCATTTGTCTTTTGGGGCGGAAAATACCTCTTGTACAAGGCAAGAGCTAAGCTATTCCAGTCAGTAACCCCCTGATCTTCCATGTCTAGATCATGCAGCCACTCTGCAGCACCATCTCACAGAGAAAATGGTAAGAGCACCTGTTTTACTTGGTCCTGGGTCACTCCAGCAGTCAAGGGTATGGAGCAACAGTATGTAACGAGTCTCTCCATATGTGGTTCGTCGGTTTGGTTACTCGTCGTCAACAGTTACCTAGACCAAAACAATATTTATAACTTCACAAACTTCTCTACTATTAGTAAAGAGGTAACTAAAGGTCGGATCCCAAGGGACGGGTATTGATGTAGGATTTTCGATTGCAAATGGTCGTGTCTAAGGGTGTCACAATTTGGGTTGAGATAAGAGATCACTAAACTAAATAACAATGTAAATAAACAAGCAAGATGATTAAAATGAGATGTAAACGATTGATTAAAAGCAATAGGGTGTCATGGGTTCATAGGGGATACATGGGAATTGATCATACAAACATATTCTCAAATTATAAGCAAGCAATTATTGTTGTGATAGGATCGAGTTGGTTTATATCTTACAATCCTAGGAAGGTTTGGGTCCCAGAGCCGAATTGATTAGATTGTACAACACCTACAAGTCGACTTAATCCTCCCTACTCAACTATATGCATGGTCTAATGAGACTCGAGTTGGTTTATGTCTTACAAGTCTCATTGAAAAGGTAAGTGATGGGTAAAAATGCAAGGATTCATAGGCTCGCATTTCATCAAACATAACATGTGCTTAAGTTGAGATCACAACAAGCAAGCAAATAAATTATGTGAACATATTAGATTAAGCATGAATCATCTCCCATGTTGGTTTCCCCAAATTCCCTATTAACCCTAGTTAAGAGACTACTCACTCATTATCAAGTTTATCATTCCAACAAGGTTGTCACTCATATTAACAAGGCAAAACATGATGAATGAATGGAAATGATTAACAATAATTAAAAAGGGATTAAGAGAATTATACCTAATGATGATTCCAAAATAATAAGCAAAGAATAATAGAAGTACTTGATGATTGATGGAAGGTTGTCAATCTCCCAATAATACCCAAATAATCTTCAATTACCCAAAATAAAGGATGAACAATAGAGAAATTAAGGAAATGAGATTTGTATTAATGCTTAATTAAGAGTTGATTACAAGATTAAGATGAGATTAGAACATAAAAAGAGCATAAGAAGGATATTAAGATTGGATGCTAATCTAATTAGTACAATGGGGTATTTATACTAAAGATAGGTACATAAATTTGGGTTACTAAGGGCTTAAATGACGATTAAGACCCTTAAGAAAAGTTGAGGAAGTGCTCCTCTCAAAGGAGATGCTCATCTCCGCTTTGCTAGTCTTCAAAGAATATGCTTATCCCGAGCGGACTAAGGGAGAGACGTGCTGCACTGGGAAGGAATCCGAGCGGCTTTAGGGATGCGATGCTCGGATTGTAGAGGGTCAGGACGAGCGGACTGGATAGGGGACGCTCAGATTGTAGCCAGCCAGGACGCTCGTATCGTGGTTGCGACGCCCGGATAGTAGCTCACCAAGCTTTTCTTCTTTTCCTCCTCCAACAATCCTCAAGGATTTCATTGGAGATGCAAGGATCTTCTCATCATTACCCATTTACTTCATTATTTACATAGGCCTTCTAGTCTTATCTTCACTTTGATGCTTGGTCATTAGATTCGATCAATTTAGCTCCATTTTGCCATGAGAATGCAAGGTTCTTACTCCTTTCCTACCTAATTATGCACTAAAAAGCATAGGAACGAGGCTAATTCGGGGACTAAATATGCTCTAAAATGAGTCACATCAAATATCCCTAAATCAATCCTTTGCTCGTCCCGAGTAATGAGGTGGCAAAACTAGGACCCTTATTTAAACTAACCTACTAATATACCAGATATGAGACAATTAGCGGGTCTCACTCCGCCCCTTCAACTCACAAGAGGACAACCATTAGGTAGGATGCCTTATTTCAAGGCAAGGTGGGTCTTGCCAAAATGGTGACACATCCAAACATTAAAGCACACAAAAAAAGTAATGGATGCATCTACAAAAATGAATAGCCACTTTCCTCATCTAAGTGGTGGAAATTATCTACAAGGGAAGCAATCTAAGGGTACACATTCAATCATAGATGCGGTTTCTTCAAACTACTAAGCCTAGGAGGATACCAATAAATCACCTCCAAGTTGTGTCAAGCTAGGGTACCTTTATCCTCAATCGTTAAATGCGTTTGTCAAGAATAGACTCCCTATGGTGTTAGAAACACTGGAGGATCGCGGAATTTCCCTTCTTGCCTAGACAAGAAGAAGGGTCGTCCCCTCTCTACCATGCACAAAAGTGGATACGATGGAAAAGGGATCAATAGTATTTGAGTTTCATATGGGAGTTTGCTTTGTTGTTGTTTTTCCCCCCAATTTCTTGTGGCATTTGACATTTGAGAACACTTTCTTTTTGCCATTTCTTTTGATGTTTGGCAATTTCAATACTTGACAACTTCCAACTTTTTGCATTTTTTTTGAATATTTCAAAGCTACCCCATTTGTAGGGAGGGTGCTTATATTTGATGTATAGGAGTTCTTATTTTTGTTACCCCTCTTTTCTTTTGATGCAATTGCAAACTTTTTTTTTTTCATTTTCATTTCAATTCTTGAACTCAAATTTTGAACAATTTTTGTACCCATTCCCTTTGATGATAAATTATGGTAGAACATGGATGATGGTTGCATGGTTTTAAGTGGTCACCTTGGAATAAACGGTAGCCAAGGAGTTATCACACCACAAGGTACTCTTGACTAGGCATTAATCCATGGGTCAAAGGATACTAGCATGACACATCCTAGGGTGTTTTACAAGTATTCTAACAAGCAAAGTCTTAAGGAGAAAAAGTATCTACAAGGGCATTATATACACTTGTCAAGCTTCCCAAATAGATGTTTTCACAAAATTTTTCCTAACCATGCAAACTACATGCCATGATGCAACTAACATATATACAACCTAATGCATATGCTTCTACCAACTAGTATGCTTAATAAACTAAATGCAATCCTAATTTCACATTGTTTATACCGCATCAATCAAAATAAAGCCACATAGTCATTAACATAAAGAGGAAAAAGGAGATTAGAAAGATCATACCATGCGGTCTTCTATATCCTCATGTCTCGGATGTGGCGTAGTTGATCAATGTGAAAAAGAATGGACAAACACAATATATACAAAACTATATATACAAGACTACACTACAAAGGAAATGAACATGTTTTTGGTTTTTTCAATTTTTCAATTTTTTTGAACTTTGTTTTAATGAAATTAAAAGACATATTTTTGTATTTTTGTATTTTGTTTTAAAAAGGTCAAGTTAGAATTTCCCATCCCCACACTAGTATGGGCATTGTCCTCAATGGCCAATACGATAGGAAATTATGCAATTTATATGAAAATGCATGATTTCTAAGCTAAATGCAAATTATATGATATATAAACAAGAGTGAATGCGAACTAAGCTATGCTACATGATGCATGGTTTTTGTTACGGTGGAGAGCATAATTTAGATTAGCTCCCACAGCATATGCATAAACTTCCCTAAACCAAAATAGACAATGTTTCTAATGTCAAAAATTGGGGGAGTTCATGCATAAAAAATGTTATGCATGAAACTTAAAATTTGTCATTTTGGATTTTGAAAATGGGAACAATAAAATGAACACCTCAATGGAACCGAGGTGTTAGTCCTATAGATGATGCTAGGACTCTACAAATCATGATCAAGATAAAAAATTATAAGGAAAACAAGAGAAGTAGACAAACCATAAAGGAGGTGTAGGAGTGTGGGATCCTCCCAAGAGTTTGCTAGTCCTCGCCCATTGCGTCATCACCATCATCATTAACCTCCTCACTTGAGGCATCATCAACCTCCATGGATGTGGAGTCATCACCACTCTCATTTGCACTTCCCTCTTCTTCCTCTTCTTCATTCTCTTCTTCTTCTTCACCTTCTTGCTCACCACTCTCATCAACAACCATCTCCTCTTCACCCATGTTACCACCTCTAGGAGCACTAGGAAAGAATGTTTCCTTATCCGCCCAACTAGGCAAAGGACAAGATGGATCGAGAAGTCCTTGCCTAGCAAGATGTAGGAGGGGTGGATATTGTGCTTTGTAAGCATTGACTCTATCTTCATAAGCTTGCTTGTGCATTTTTCATCAAGAGAGTCAAGTAGTCATTGCCCGCCTTAACATTTTAGGGTTGAAATTCATGGTAGGCGAATGGGTAAGGTGGGGTGATAATGAAGGAGGAGGGCTCGGCAAATTCTTCCCCTTGGTGTTGAATAATATATTCGGCTTCTTCGGAGAGTGGGAGAAGGTAGTTCGGTCTATGAACATTCAAGCGGCTAATCTTGCTAGGCAATGTGAAGGATTTAGCTTCACTTGTCAACCACCCAAATTTGTTATCAAGAGTATCATTCTTGACCCATTGAACTTTAGAACCATGGTGGCTAGATCAATGATATGGCCTCCTTTTACCGGTGTATAAGGGTCATTCTTATTGAAATCCCGGTTAAAGTGCTTAGCCAAATAAGTCACTAAACCTCCATTGACAATAAAGGCCGTGCCTTCTTTGCCACAATCAACATTGAGCCATCTTTCAATCAAAAGTCGTAAAGCATTGTATGGCTTTGTAAACTCTCTTCCAATGTTCAAAGTCGAATCGAGAAGAATAAAGTCAAGTTCGGTAAGATGATTTGTACCTTTCCTAGCTATCAAGGTATGCCCAACAACCTTATGCCATACTCTTATGCCCGGATGATGGACTAAGAGAGCAAGGCAATCATGGTAGGATGTGAATTCTTTTCCGGAAATGGCCTTCCATAGAGGAGCGGGGTCATACTTGGTAGGCTTCTTTGGAAAATTTGGGTCATCACTAAGGCCAAATATTTTACCAAACTCTCTATAAGACAAACATCTATCAACATTCTCGAGACAAAATTCAATATTGGTTCGGGTCTTCACCTTGGTGACTTTCAAAGAGCTAAAAAACTCTAAGGTGAGGGATGAGTAAGTCAACTCTTGCATTTCAAATAACGTACGCAATCCCATAGACTCGAAAAAGGTCTCTGTTTTCTCTAGGACACCCACTTTCGACAAAGTCTCTTGACAAATGAACTTGGTGGGCAAGATAGTTTTCTTAGCAAAGGAAATAAATTTCTTCCTATGGGAGTCGGAAGTGAGAATTACCTCCGGATAATCGGTTAGTTGTTCAAGAACCGGAGTAGTAGAAGTAGTAGCTTCCATAGGAGGATCTTGCTCTTGAATTTCTAACCTTGCATTATGAACTACCAATGCCTTTGATGCTTGAATAGCTTGAAGAGCTTGTTGTCTCTTAGAAAGGTTCTTCTTTTGGGGTGCCTTACTTCCACCTTTTGTTCTTACCATGCTCCTTAACTTAGTAACACCAAAGAAAGCTTGAAATCTTCAATTTCTAGTAATACCCAAAGTGATTTTAGGATAGATGAATGTTTCCTTGTATACCAAAAATCGACTCAAAACTCAAAGATTTTGGTGTTTTAATCACTTGTTATTGATAAAGGAGTGATTTAATTTGATTTTGGGGAAGTTTGGATTTGATTTGGTTGATTTTGGTTGAGCATTTTGTTGTTGGTTGATGAAGAGAATGAGGGTTTTGGGGTTTTGGGTAGTGTTTATGCTTGAAAGAATGAAAAGAATTGGGGAAAGGGGTTTTTTAAGACCCGTTGGATTTGAAAAGCAGAGGGTAGACGAGCGGATAGGCTTCGGGACGCTCGGACTCTTCTGTTTCTGGGTTCAGGAAAAGACGCCTGGGATGAGCGTCTTATAGGTAAGACGAGCGGATTCTTGAGCTGGGACGAGCGTCCAATGCTGGAGACGCTCGGATTCCTTTCCAGGAAGAAATCCCAAAAATTGACAGTGCAAAGACGAGCGGATTACTGGTGAGACGCTTGTCCTGGCTGAGACGAGTGGATTCTTCAGTGAGACGCGCGGATTCTCAGTCAGACCCAAATGTTAATTTTGCCAGCTTCTCAAGACGAGCGTCTTTGGCCTTGGACGCTCGGGTTCCCTTCAATATGAGCGGGCCATAGTCGGGTCGATCGGATTATCCCTCTTCCTCATGGATTCAGGTCCATCCGTGGGTGCTTCGTAACCCGTGTCATTCATTCTTCATTTCTTGTGGTCTTTATTGTGGGGGCACTACAAAGGCTTGGATAGCCTAGGCAATTGCTATCCCCACACTAAGGTAAAACACTAGACATCAATAAACTCATTAGACCCTCCCTCACTTCTCTCAAAATGATGAAAATCTTGATCAAGGCATAAAAATTTAAATGCAAAATTGACAAAAATTGTCAAGGGGGCATGTTCAAGGTGTTGTTGATGTTGCTCAACACCTTGAAAAAGTAGTCGAAAGCTTGCTCATTGTCATGATAAATATCTTCAATAGACCTTTGCACTTGTTGTTCTTCATGGTGGTCTTGGGTCATAGCATTACCGATATAGGGATTGAAAATCCCTTCAAACTCATCATCCCAAAGACCGCATACTTCGTCTACTTGATCCCTAAAAATGTCATGAGTTGATAAAGATAACTCTCCTTCTTTCTTATCTTGGCCAATGAGGCCTTCTTCTTCACTTGTCATGGGTGAGCTTTTCAAGCTCTCTTTGTTGTAATTTCCTTTCTCTTTTGATGGAGCATCATCCACTTTCTTCTTCTATTGAAATGCCAACTTCTTCCTATTATCTTGCCGACTATAGTGATGAACCATAAAACATGGCTCATGTAATCGTGGAGCTCTCATTGTCTTGTCAAGATTGAAAGTGATGGTTTCATCTCCCACTTCAAGGGTGAGCTCTCCATGTTTTACATCGATCACCGCTCCCACGGTGTGTAAGAAAGGTCTTCCTAAAATAATAGGAATGTTGGAGTCTTCTTCCATGTCGACAATAACAAAATCCACCGGGATAAAGAACTTGCCAATTCTTACCGGCACATCTTCCCATACCCCTAAAGGTATCTTTGTTGATCTATCCGCCATTTGAAGCGTGATATTGGTGCACTTGAGTTCTCCCATTCCTAGCCTCTTGCACACCGAATAAGACATAACACTCACACTTGCCCCAAGTCACATAAAGCTTTGTTGATCGTGGTGTCGCCAATAGTGCATAGAATGGAGAAACTTTCCGGATCCTTTAGTTTTGGAGGTGAACTTCCTTGTAGGATGGCACTACTCACTCTAGTGAAAGCAATAGTCTCAAGCTTCCGGATGGATTTTGTTTTGTGTGGATATTACGCAAGGCCAAATCAGGTCAGGGTAAGTCTAGGCAGGGTTAACTAGCTCTGATTAATCTGTAAGTCAGGTTGACAGGATATAATGCAAGAATTAAACTACGATAAAAGAATAACGATAAGACAAATAATTTTGTACGTGGACAGCCCTTAAATGGGAAAAAACCACGGGCACCAAGTCAGGAGAGGATTTCACTACTATGTTGAGTATTTAGCACAATGGGACGTAATTATCTCAAAAGTTGTGTAAGAATGTTGTATGCTAGAGTTTGTCTTGTATATGTCTCCTTTTCCAAATGATTTCCAAATGCTTCTTATATAATGATGTGCTGAACGGCTGGTTAATATCTCTATAAATGCCAAATATTCTGTCTTAATTACCCACAATAATATCCATTATTACGTCCTGAATTACTGCCTTAATTGTAGAATCTTCCCATTTAATGTTGTGCGCGTAATCTTCTTATAATATGATATCCTGGTCTGATATCGTCCCGATATTTTGACCGTTGTCATCTCCATGGCATGTCGCCTATCTTCATGTGTCCTGGTAGCTTGACATCCCGACACCCTGACAGTCAGGCCAAGGCAAGATATTGATCAGGGATATCTGCGGATTTTCAGGCCTAACAATTGCCCCTTATCTCCTTATTTTCGATGTGTCAGGTCAAAAAATAAGGAGATAACATCTAATGACGGAAAACTGCTTAACGGTTGATTTGTGACTAACCGGCTTCTGTAACGGCTAGTTGTTCAGTTCATGCCGCGTGTGATAATCACTGCAACTTCCCTAATATTTACCCTTTCAAGTTGCGGTTGAAACCCTAGTTTCACCGCCTATAAATACTTCCTCACTTCATTAAGTTGATCTTCATCAAAAATTCTGCTTTGCCTTCTTCTAAAATTTTCTTCTTCAACTTCCTCAATTCCCAGTTTTTAATCTTCGTCTAATTTTCAATAATCCCTCTACAATGGCCGCAAAAAAGAAGTCTTCCAGAGGGGCAGTATCTCCTAGAACTCCACCTTTTCAAAATCCTGAGGAAACCACTTTTGAAAATATTCCTTCATCTTCTGCTGCTCAACCCCCTGTGGTTGGTAAAACGAATGATTCTCCTCTTGAGATGATTTCAATCTTCCATGGTGATTTCCAATTCAAACCCACAAAAGCTTTGAAAGATGATCAGTCTCTCTCAAAACGCTTGAAGCCTGAATTTGAGAAGGTGCTGAAAGATAAGGGAATCATTCCTGCTGATTCCGAAGTTTGGATCCCTGAAAATTCTCCTATCAGGGCTGACTGGGCATGTCCTGGTTGGTTCTGTATTCATGACTGGGCCTTTAGGGCAGGTTGTAAGCTCCTTTCTCTCCCCTTATGGTGGAGGTTATTAAAGAAATTGGCATCCCTTCTTATCAACTGATGCCTATGGTGTGGAAAGTCGTCTGCTCCGTTGAGTATCTCTGCAAAAAGCACAATATTTCGTTTTCCCTTGATGACCTGAAGACCTGTTATGTTGTCAAGACCAATAGCCTTGGCCGTATAAGGTTTAAGGTCAGGGCTTCCACTACTCCCCTTCTCAGCAATCTGGACAATGGCCATGACAAGAATTGGGCTGCTGGGTACATGTTTATCAAGACCAATTCTGTGGGTCCTGATATGGCATATTTGAACTATGAAGCTTGTGTTACTGGTGAGTATTTTAACTTTTCTCTTATCCTAAATGTTTTATTCGTTAGTAAAAAATAAAATTATATTGAATCATACCTCTTATGTGCGCAGTTGATGACTGGGTTACTGAAACTGAGTACCCTACTGCAAACATTTCTGCTTTCCTTGCTATTCCTCCTTTGGAGAGGTCTTGGCCTCTCTGTTGCGAGGCTGGCCATCTTCCTCGCTGCTTGAAGGCTGATGGTATTGCTAGGGTGCCTAAACCTTCAAAGGCTATTAGTGCTTCCACTTCAGGCAGTAAGTCTATTTCGTTTTCTCCTTTCTCCCTATTTTGGCTCTTCTGTGATATTTAGTTTATATTGCTAATGTAGTGTTTCATATTATAGCTACCAGGTCATTTACTCGCCTTGCCAGATTTGGTATGGCTGACCTCTCAGCCAGGCTGGCTAAGATTAAGGAGAAGGGCTCCTAGGGAGGCAGAGATGCTGAGCCTGTTATTAATTTAACTCATTTGCCTGATGCTTCCAAGGTCTCTCATGTTCCTGTTGCCTCTGTTGAAACAAGTTTAGCAGCCCAGAAGAGAAAGATTGAAGATGTTGATGTATCTGCCCCAGTCAGGGAGGTGAGAGCCAGGGTAGATAATGTGGAGGCTGCCAAGGTGAAGATTAGGGATTATGCTGCTTTCAAGTCAGATGTCATGCTCACCCTTGACCCTGTTGACATTGCTACCCAGGCAGTTGCTTCTGTGGATCATTCTGTCAGCCTTTTGGCAAGTGCCTTGGCTGTTGTAAGAGAGGTACGCTATTTTTATTATTATGTGTATTTCGTAATATGTGTATTTTATTTGGATGTTTTTATTATTATGGCATAATAATCATATTATTCTGTTTGCTTTTGGTCAGGGTGTCGCGGCTTGTCTCCACAATGCTTATCGGGCTACTTCTCTGGTAGCTAGGATTGACCTGATGATATCAGATTATGATAAGCTGAAGTCTGAATTGGATTTTGCATTGGCTGACCTGGCTACTAAGGCTGCTGACTTGGCGAGGGCGCAGGCTGAGAAGGATGCTGCTACGGCTGAGGCAGATTCAAATAAACAGCTCTTGCTAGAGGCGTTGGATAGGAATGAAGAGCTCACTCTGGAGAGGGATGATTTGGAGTTTAAACTTAATGATGCCTCCCTTTATTTTTATATTAAGGGGAAGGTAGATGCTATGTCGGAGCCTGTTGAGGCCAAGGCGAATTGGAACCCCGAGGCTGATATGGCTTTCGCTGCTTCCAAGTATCCTGATCTCCACAATATAGGAAATGAACAGGAGGTTGATTCCCCAGGGGAGCAGGATGTTGATGCTGAGGCTGATCAGGCTAAGAGTGGGAGTGCTGATGATGTTTCTAAGGAGAAGCAATAATTTTAATTTTTCTTTGTTGGTATTTGGCCCATCCAGGGGGGATGTTCTTGGACAAACAATTTTATTTTCTCTGTCTCTGCTTAGGTCAGGGAGGGTATCCCTGGCCTTTATGAATATTTTGGTGCCTTTGCCCCAGGGGATAAGGGCTTTATTAATATGATCGTAATGGCCTTCCTTGGCTGATTTTGCTTATTTCCTTGAATTTCTTTGAACTTGTGAAATTAGTTTTTCCAATCCTGTTGACCTGTCGAAATTTCTATTTTGTTAACCTGTGAGATTTATTGAACTTCTCCTGTCATTTGAATTGTCGTCAGTAATTCAACCAGGTATGGTTTTGGCCATAGTGGTTGAAGGGGTGGGAAAACCGGCCTGTCAGGAGGGCTTATGTCCCCTGCCTGACTGGAGGGCTTGGTACTTGGCCTGACAGAAGGGCTTTTTAGACTAATGGTTGGGATGGCACACCCTTCCACCGTCTTGATGCATCCAGCCGTTTCTAAACATGTGCAGTAAACCTAGTCAGGTCAGGCAACTATTTCATGCCTGATTGGTCCTGACATTTATTGTATCCGGTGATGGTTACCAACTCGTCACGCACAATTAAGTGCAAATTTTTTGTTTCAAATTTTGATATATAGTAGAGTAGCCCTCAATCCTGAATATTTATGCATATAAACATTTATCATGTATAATTGTTCAGGATTCATTCAATAAGAGAAATTGGGTTAGTTAAATATATGGACATGGATTGCACATAGAGCATATGAAACACGTAATTTTTTCAGATAGCATGTCAGGTTGAATTACTGATAGTAAAGTTATGATTTTGTACCTGATTATTGGCCTGACAAAGGTTTTATACATGGAATAATTTCAAATGAGTTATGTTCCAAGATCTCGGGATCATTTCTCCTTCTATTATTTAGAGCATGTATGCTCCTTGTCCAATGATTGAATCAATTAAGTAGGGGCCCTCCTATGTGGGGGCAAGCTTGCCCGCTGATTTCTCTTTTTTGTTTGGAAAAACTTTTCGTAGGACGAGGTCTCTTTCCCTGAAGACTCTAATTCTGACATTTTTATTGTAAGTCTTAGCTAATGCTTGTTGGTATGATGCCATCCTGATTTTGGCAGCGTCTCTTAGCTCTTCTGTCAGGACCAGGTTATCTTGCATCAGGTCTCTAGTTGCTTCAACATTGTTCAGGCTATATCTTGATGTTGGTACCCGGACTTCTGCAGGAATGACAGCTTAACAGCCATACACCGAAGAATAAGGTGTTTGACATGTTGATATCTTTGGAGTTGTCCTATCTGCCCATAGTACTAATGGAACTTCTTCAGCCCATCTGCCTCGTCTTCTTTTTAGTTTCTTCTTCAGGCAGCTTATGACTACCTTGTTATAAGATTCAGCCTGGCCGTTAGCTTTTAGATATCCAGGGGTGGATGTTACCAGGATGATATTCCATTCTGCGCAAAATGCTTGGATCTTTTTCCCCACAAATTGGGTTCCATTGTCACATACTATTTATGATGGGACTCCATATATGCAAATAATGTTCGTTCTGATGAAGGATATTACTTCTTTTTCAGTTACTTGCCTGAAAGAGTCAACCTCTATCCATTTGGAGAAGTAATCAGTCATAGCCAAAAGGAATACTTTTTGTCCTTGAGCTACAGGCAGCTTCCCTACAATATCCATGCCCCACTTCATGAATGGCCAGGGCACAGAAATTGAGTGAAGGAGCTCAGATGGCTGATGTATTATTGGTGCATGAACTTGACAGGCTTCACATTTTGAAGAGTATTCCAGGCAGTCAGCCCTCAGTGTAGGCCAGTGGTAGCCTGTCCTGAGTACTTTACTTGCCAGGCTTTTTCCTCCTTTATGGTTACCATAATGTCCATCGTCTATTTCTTGAAGTACTTGTTTGGCTTCATCAGGCTTCAAGTATCTCAGGTATGGTCCAGCCTGCGATCTCTTGAATAAAGTGTTATTGATAATGGCATAGGTTGAAGCTCTGATTTTAAAAGCCCTTGCTTCATGTCTTCCCTGAGGTAGTATTCTTCGATGAAACCAATCATAATAGGGTTTAGTCCAAGAATTATTATCCTGATTGACAGGGTTGACTTGTTCAGCCTTGCTGATGGTTGGCTCTAATAAATGAACAATTGGTATTTTATCGAAAACTGTCGGGGTAAAGTTTGAACCTAGGCTGGCCAAAGCATCAGCCTGTGTGTTCAGGTCTCTTGATATTTTATCTATATCAAATAAAGCAAATTTAGCGGTAAGGTTTTTTGCATATTCTAAATACGAAATCGTTTTTGCATCCTTAGCCGTATAAATTCCCTTTATTTGATTAGCAATTAGAAGTGAATCAGTTTTTACCTTTAGATTTTGAACACCAAGGTCTAGACATACTTTTAAACCTGCTATCAGAGCTGCATATTCCGCTTCATTGTTAGTAGCTCTGAATTCACAGCTTATAGCTTGTGCTATCATATATCCCTGTGGCGATTTAAGCACTAATCCTAACCATGTCCCCCTGGCATTGGATGCCCCATTTATGAACAAAGTCCATTCTTGGTCTGGGGTTTTATTTTCCAATTGGTTGACCTCTTTTTTCAGGTCAGGTTCTAGGTTAGGGCTGAAATCAGCCACAAAGTCTGCTAGGTCCTGCGATTTGATTGCTGCCCTGCGTTCAAAAGAGATATCATATGTGCTAATTTGAACTGACCACTTGGCCATCCTACCTGATAATTCAGGCTTGCGCATAACATATTTTATGGGTAAGTTGGTCCTGACTATAATGGGGTGGCTTTCAAAATAGGGTCGCAGTTTAGTACATGACATAATTAAAGCTAAGACATATTTTTCAAGTAATCCATACCTCATCTCAGCATCCAGCAGGCTCTTACTTACATAATAGAACGGATGTTGTTGACCTTCCTGTTCTTTTACAGGGACTGCACTGACTGTTGTGTCAGTGACAGATAAGTATACTGACAGGGGTTCCCCCTTCTCTTGTTTGGCCAGTAAGGGTGGAGATGACAAAAAATATTTTAAGTCTTGAAAGGCTGTCTCATGTTCATCCGTCCAATGAAAATGTTTATATTTTATTAGTAGGTTGTAAAATGTTTTACACCTTTCAGAGGATCTTGATATGAACTGGTTTAGGGCAGCTACCCGGCCTGTCAATTTCTGAATATCTTTGACGGACTTGGGTGACTGAAGTTCCAGGATAACTTTTATCTGTTCTAGGCTGGCTTCTATGCCTCTCTTCGTAACCATGTATCCAAGGAACTTACCTGCAGAAACTCCAAAGTGGCATTTTGCAGGGTTGAGCTTCATGTTGTATTTTTCCAATATTTCGAATGCTACTTCCAAATGCTTCACATGATCTTCTGCATTTTTGGATTTTACCCTATGTCGTCTATATAGACTTCCATGATATCACCTATTTGATCCTTGAACATCATGTTGACCAGGCGCTGGTATGTTGCCCCTGCATTCTTCAGGCCGAAAGGCATGGCAGTGTAACAGTAAATGCCTCGGTCTGTTATGAATGCAGTACTCTCCTGGTCAGCAGGGTGCATTTTTATTTGATTGAATCCACTGGAGGCATCCATGAATGTCAGCATCTCATGCCCTGCTGTAGCGTCTACCATGGCATCAATATGTGGCAAAGGAAATGGGTCCTTGGGGAAGCTTTGTTCAGGTCAGTGTAATCTACACAGACTCTTCATTTTCCGTTCTTTTTCTGCACAACAACCACGTTAGCCAGCCACTCAGGGTACATTACTTCCCTGATCATTCCCATATCCAGGAGTTTTTCCACTTCTTCGTGGATTATGACATTTCTTTCAGCTGCAAATTTTCGTCTTTTCTGGTGTACATGCTTAAAAGATGGGTCAATATTAAGTTTGTGTGTAATTATATCAGCACTAATTCCAGTCATATCAAAATGAGACCAAGCAAACCAAGATGATTTATTTTTGAGGAATTTTACCAGTTTGGGCCCGACACTATCTGGAGCGTCAGATCCTACTAGAACATACCTGTCAGGGTACTCAGGGTCTAGGATTACCTGATCTGTTTCCATTCTGAGAGGTGCTACATAAGTGCTCCTGACAGGGTACTAAAATTTCTATGCAAGGGACTTGCCTACCTTGGACGGTTTCAAAGCCGTTGTATAGCATTCTTGGGCTGTCTTGTGATCTCCTTTGATTTTGACTATGCCGTAATCCATTGGTATCTTGATACACTGGTGATAGTTCGATGGCACAACTTTAACATTATGAATCCAGGGTCTGCCTAGAATTGGATTGTAGGATGACAAGCAATCTAGGACTCCAAATTTCTCATAGGATGAGACTCCTTCAACGTAGGTTGGTAGGTGGTTTTCTCCTAATGTGCTTCTGGTTTCTCCACGGAACCCTACCAAAATGCTGGATTTTTTGTGATTTGGTCCTCATTGATTTTCATGGCTTTTAGCACGTCAAGCATGATCAGGTTTACTGAGCTGCCTCCATCTACTAGGATCCTTCTTATTGCGGCGATTCCAATCTGCATAGAAATTACCAGGCCATCATAATGAATATCAGGGATACCTACCAGGTCACAATCACTGAAAGTGATTGTTGGGACATGATCCGATTTGCAGGGTGACATGATCCTTGGCGTCCTGGCTATCTTTTTTTGCCGCTGAACTAGTTAGACCGCAGATTTCTGACCCGCCAGATATGAATTTTACTTCATAGATTGGGGGTGGTGGAGGAAGGTTGCGATCCTGCTTATGTTCCTGGTTCGCTTTGCCTTGGTCTGCATTCCTTCCTTTCGTCTTGATCACGTCTTTCAGGTATCCATATTTCAGCAGATAAGCCACTTCTTTCCTCAGGGTGAAGGAGTCATCCGTTGTGTGTCCAACTTACATGTGGAATTTGCACCATTCGGAATTGTCTCTCCTAGGTTTAGGGTTTTCCACCTTTCTGGGCCATCTGACCACTGGTCCCATGTTGTCAAGCCTTTGGATTAACCCTGTAATATCAACACTGAAGTTATGCTCAGAAATAGGTGGAAAAATTTTAGCCTTACCTTGATACTAATGTGCCAGGTTGACTTCTGAATGGTCTGGCCTGGAATATGAAGTAGGTCTGTAATTGTTCCCTTTGTTGCTTTTCCTATTGCTTTTTTCATAGTCTTTTGGTCCACTGGATGATCCAAGTTTGTAGCTCTTGTCTTCTTCCAGCCTAATAAAAGCGAGGGTTTTGGCCTGGACATCTTCGAAGGTATGGCAGGGATACTTAGTGAGTTCGTTGTATAAGTCACTATGAGGTAGCAACCCCTGTCTGAATGCTTCCACTGCTGTTCCTACGTCACACCTGGGAATAGATACTTTTTCTTTGTTGAATCTTGCAAGGAATGTCCTGTGAGTTTCATCAGGCTTCTGTGTAATCCTGTAAAGATCACTGGATCGCTTCTCTAACTCCCTGCTACTCGCAAACTGTTGTTTGAAGTTGTTGATCAGGTTGGCAAAAGAATGGATGCTCCCAGTTGGCAGGTTGATGTACCACTATAAAGCAGGACCGGTCAGGGTTGTTCCAAATCCCTTACACATGCAAACTTGTCTAAACTCACTGGGAATGGATGCTGCTAACATTTTTTGTTTGTAAAGGGCAATATGATTTTGTGGATCTTTAGTTCCATCATAGATTTTCATAGACGGGACCACAAATTTTTTGGGCAAGTCCACCTTTGCTATTTCTTCTATGAAAGACGAATCAGCATAGCTGTCAGGGGCAGCTTCTTCTAAACTGGCAGGTACTCCAGGTATCTTGTCGAATTTTTCATTGAGCTTCTTGATTTCCTGGACTACTACCATCATGATGGCTGCTGCAGATTCATCGGGTTTTCCATCATCATTTTTTGGCTCACCATAGTCATCAACATTGACGAATTTAAAACCACCCGGCCTCCCAAAACTGGAAAAATCAATGTTTTTGATAATTAATGGAAATGGTGTTCCTGGCTGGAATCTAGAGCCTGCTCCTTGGGTTTTTTCCAACTTTTGTTTCAGAGCTGACTCAGATTCTCTTAATTGTAGGATTTCAGCCTTAGTTTAAGCTACTTTTTCTTTCAAGCTTTCCAACTCAGCTATTTGTTGGAGGGTTGCATTCAATTGTTCTTCAATGGTAGGCTGGGCCATTTTTGTAGGATATTTGGATTTTTGTAAGATAAGGAACAAAGATTTAAAGAGCTAGATGCCCCACGGTTGGCGCCAATTATTTTGTGTGGATTTTGCGCAAGGCGAAATCAGGTCAGGGTAAGTCTAGGCAGGGTTAACTAGCTCTGATTAATCTGTAAGTAAGGTTGACAGTATATAATGCAAGAATTAAAGTATGATAAAAGAATAACGATAAGACAAAGAATTTTGTACGTGGAAAACCCTTAAATGGGAAAAAACCACGGGCACCAAGCCAGGAGAGGACTTCACTACTATGTTGAGTATTTAGCACAATGGGACGTAATTATCTCAAAATTTGTGTAAGAATGTTGTATGCTAGAGTTTGTCTTGTATATGTCTCCTTTTTCAAATGATTTCCAAATGCTTCTAATATAATGATGTGCTGAACGGCTGGTTAATATCTCCATAAATGCCAAATATTCAGTCTTAATTACTCACAATAATATCCATTATTACGTCCTTAATTACTGCCTTAATTGCAGAATCTTCCCATTGAATGATGTGCGCGTAATCTTCTTATAATATGATCTCCTGGTCTAATATCGTCCTGATTTTTTGACCGTTGTCCTCTCCATGGCCTGGCGCTTATCTTCATGTGTCCTGGTAGCTTGACATCCCAACACCCTAACAGTCAGGCCAAGGCAAGATATTGATCAGGGATATCTGCGGATTTCCAGGCCTAACAGATTTCTTCTTCGTAAGAATATCTTTCATATACTTCGCATAGGCCAGAACATGATTGATTATATCCGTAAATGGAATTGAGACTTCCAAATTCTTCACAATCTCCATAAATTTTCCAAGTTGGTCATCAAACTTAGGCTTAGATTGACGACTTGGAAAAGGAAGTCTAATCACAATAGGCTCCTTTTCTTTGGCCTTCTCTTCATCCTTCTTCGAAACTTCTTGAATGGTGGGTTCTTCTTCTTTAGAGTTTTCAACAACTCTTTCCTTGTTACTAGCATTCACAACATCTTCATCAACGGGCCTCTTTGGCCCTTCGTACCTTGTACCACTCCTCAAATGGATGGCACTCACCGATTCTTGTCTTAGGGGATTACCTTGAGGTGGTAATTGCCCCTTTTGTCTTTGTGAACTTGAAGATGCTAATTGAGACATTTGGGTCTCCAACATCTTTGTGTGAGCTAGTATATTTTTAATGGTGATGTCTTTTTCTTGGCTATCCTTTTCCATTTGAGTGAAAAACTCTTGTTGGTTCTTTTGCATTTGGAGGACCGCTTTTTGAACATCAAAACGTTGGTCATTTGATTGAGTGTATGGAGTTTGATTTTGGTAACCTTGGTTTTGGTAGTAAAAGGGTCTTTGATTTTGGTTTCTCATTGGAGGTGGGGTGTATGTTGGTTGAGGGTTTTGAACATTTTGGCTTTTGTATGAGAGGTTGGGATGAAATTTGGTGTTTTCATTGTAATAGTTAGAATAAGGGGTACCACTATTATATGCTTGGAAAGCATTCACTTGTTCCCCTACATTCACTTTGGTCATGTCCCAAAGTTCCACGACTCTCACATATTCCACTTGGAATTGATGAAGATGCCACCATGGCATTAACATGTTGCTTAGGTGATTTGGAGGCTTCTTCAATTTTAGCCATAGCCTTCTTAAACTTCAAATTAATGGTATCAATATGAGCACTAAGTTGAGCACCCAATTGAGTAATAGAGTCCACTTCATGCTTTCCTCCTCTAGTAGCCTTCCGAGGTCTACTATATTGTGAGTTATGGACCACCATTTCCTCAATCTTGTTCCATGTTTGATTATCATCAACATCGGTGAACATACCATTTGATCCCATGTTGAGAATGTTTCGGGAGTCTTCATAATGACCATTCCAAAATTGTTGTACCAAGAACCACTCGCTAAGTCCATGATGAGGACATGAGCGACAAGTTCCTTTGAATGGCTCCCAAGTTTCATACAAAGATTCTTCGTCCCTTTGTTTGAACCCCGTGATTTGGGCTCTTAGCATGTTAGTTCTTTCCGGAGGATAAAATATTTTGTAGAAAGAAAGTGCCAATTTCTTCCAAGTGTCAATACCAAGAGTAGCCTTATCAAGGCTCTTTAGCCATTGTTTCGCGGTACGAATCAAAGAAAAGGGAAATAAGACCCATCGAATTTGGTCTTGAGTCACTCCGGTTTGAGAAATCACATCACAATAGTCACAAAAAGTCTCCATATGAGAATGAGGGTCCTCACTAGGCATCCCCTCAAATTGGCTTCTTTCGACTAATTGGAGAAATGCGGATTTTGCAATGAAATTACCGGTCAAATGTTGTGGTGTGGGAGTACCATTTGGTAGGTTCTCCTCGGTTGGTACGGAATGTGATGAAAATTTATGCATTGTGGGTTGATTTTGTGGTGGGTTATTGTGGACAGCGGGGGGGCCCACGGGGGCGCTTGGGAGAGAAGAGAAACAAGCGTTTGCATTTTTGTTGGAGTCGCCACCAATTTTTATGGGAAATTGGAACCGTTCGAATACCTCGCGTCATGTCAAGACACAAAGTAGTGACATGAACACTAAGCAATCGTTACCCTTAGCATTCTATGTCTAGAATGACTCTCGTGGATGCCAATGAACACGGGTGTTCATGGAGATCTGGAGTAAGGGGTGAGGGTACGTATTAGGAAGCTCTTTTGATCGAACACCTAATCCCGCCCGCCTCGATAGCGGCCTCTACTAATGATTAGGGAAATTATTCGTACTTGATATATCGTCGATTGTATGCATGCAATGCAACATCCAAGTTTTAATCCTAGCATGTGAGAATTAATACTAAGTCGGTGAACAATTAATTTAGCATACAATTAAGGTCGAAGTAGGATTTAATGCTCAATTACATGTGAGAACATTCAAATGACACAAGAAATAATGATAAATACAATAAAAGAAAATTACAATATAAGAATTACCATAATTACATTGGATTAGGCGATTTATGTCGAAAATACCTTTAAAACGGATGTTTTGAGAAAAAAAGAATAAAAGAATAAAATTACGAACAGATCAGAAGGTGATAATACGATTAATATTTAATTATACGTAAGCTAATTAAACTAAGTCAAGGCGACCACGGAGTTCAGGGAAAGAATTCAACCCGGAACAGGCGCAGCAGAGCTGCGTCCTTTAGAATAGGCGCAGCAGACGCTGCGTCTGTTCCAGACCTGAATTCTGGCTGTGAAGCCGGAATTGCGTGTTGTTAGTACTCATTGGTGAATTTGACGATGGATTAATTTATTTACTCGGATGGAAGTGATTAGTAGGTTAATTACATACGATTAATGGGTCATGAAGACAATAAAAACATGGATGAAACGGAGATAAGGCGGGTTAATTACAAGATTAATGATTGATTAGCGACATAGGCGAACTAAATAGGTTAAATATGACAAATTAATAACGAATTAATGATGAACATGCGATGAATGTGACAAAAGACAGATTAAAATATATCAAAGACGAATTCCAGAAACTCAATATGAACAAATCGAACTTCTACAACCCGGATTGAGTTTAATGACGAAAACCCACAAATATGAGATTATAAGGGATTTAAGTTGGATTTAATGACGAATTAAACGTGTTAATGATGATGAATAATATACATGTGAAATATTAGACTATTATAACGAAGAATTAACAATCAAACGAATAAACAAATAAGAATTTGACGAATTACAGAGGACGAAGGAAGAAGAAAGGAAGCAGGAACTGCGGCAGCCTCACGAAGAGGCGCAGCAGGAACTGCGCTCCTTCGAATAGGCGCAGCAGTTGCTGCGTCCTTTCTCGACGGTTAGTCTTCTGGAAATCCGTAAAAAAGAGGTTTTAAAGCACGGTTTAGAAATCGGTTTTAAGAGGTATTTTCGACATAAACCTTACAATTGTGATACAATAATTAAAATACAATAAATAAAAGAGAGATTTACACCCTCAGACTTACATGTTGACGAAACGAGAAGGACTAAGATATCGATTAGTGATGCTCGACGCGAATGCAAAGAAAGTGCCCTCGTAAGAGGAAAACGATTAGGTTAATTAAGTTGATTGATGTATAGTTGGTCAAATTGGTCGGTCATGAAAACGAGGCTGGTACTCAGAAGGATCCGAGCTTATGTGGTTGAAAGATCAAGCACGTAGACGCCAAAAAGTAAGAACAAAAGTCTAGAATGCAAAGGGAGAAGAGAAGGGCGGACACTCGCGTGAGAAATATGAGGAGCGATGGCTCCTATTTATACTAATCACGTGGAGGAAATAGGGTTTCGGAGACTCTTTGGAAGTGAATCTCGGAAAGATATGAAAAAGAAACGAGAAATATGCAGAGAAGGACCTGGGAAGAGGCGCAGCAAGCACTGCGTCTCTTGGAAGAGGCGCATCACCTGCTGCGTCTGTTCCCAAGTGGTTTCCTCCTGCGGAAGAAAGATTTCCGTGTTTTAGTTATGGAAGGATGGAATAATTTGGTTTTCCTTAATACTTTATATGAATATTACGGGAAATTGTTTGCCAAAAGATTAAGATTGTGAAATATTTATAAAATATGGAATAGAAATATCCGGAACATTCCAGAACATTCCGACTTGGGATTGAACGATTATCAGAAAATGGAGACGGTTTTAGGCTCGGACTCCAAATGTACTCTAATTACTGTCAAAACGACCGTATCGGCACGTAGATGAAAACTAAGAGGTAGACAGTAATATTTGAGCAATCACTTGACGATAAACTTATGAATTGTAACAAATCGTTCCGCGTACCAACATGCGGCCCAATCATAACCGGGTGGTTTGCGAGAGGTGCAGAAATGAGGTATCTACAGAGCCCCCACTTTGACTGAGGCTTGGACAAGGCAAAAGTCAAAGTATAGCCATCAGGTCAATCGAAGATTACAACCTGACGACTATGGCGACGCGAGGCGGCTCAAGGGGTCTGAGCCAAGGACCTGTCGTCGGGAACATTTTAGAGTCTGTCGACTATCGGGGAGGGTCGTTTAAAGTCCATTAGACTACGTAAGGAGGCTCGCCAGCCATAAGAAGAGACCATACCTGAGACTTTTTCTCGAAATGCTTCCGGAGGTGCATGGGAGCTAAGGAGCGAAGATCAAGCGTGAGGGCTAAAATAAAGTGAGTAGCATGACACAGACGGGAACTGATGAAAGAAAACTGCTTGGGTAGTCTATGAGAAAAAGGGTAAAGAGCAGGACACAGGCGGGAAATGCTGAGGAGAAATCTGCTTGGGTAGACGTTAATCTCCATATCGTGAGAGGGAAAGTATATCCGCTTACTCTCGTGAAGGTGTGTCGAAACACATGTGAAGGAATAAATGCTCGTTGCGGCAAGCAAAGGTCTTGGAAGCAATAAATGACGTGTAACAGTCTGTTGCTGGCTTGGTAAATGCGGGCCGAAACGAAAGATAATCGTCAAACGGACCAAAGGGATAAAATAGCATCGGCGAAGAGGCGCACCAAAGATGGGCCCACAAATAACGAACTCATAACGAATTTTTGAAAATTCGTATGGAGGGGACACAAGGAAGAGGAGCAGCAAGAGCTGCATCTCTTGGAAGAGGCGCAGCGCCTGCTGCGTCTGTTCCCCAAAGTGTATTCTGCATAAAAACGCGATAATCAGAGGAGTTGCAATCATTTGTTCGAAACATAAATTACACATTTCTCTCTCAAATCTTCACCATTTCCGCCAAGGTTTGATCCAAAAGTTTGCATTAATCATGACTAATCGAGGTATGTGTCTCATTCTTGCATTAATCTTCTGTATTTGTCGAATTTTGGATCGAAAAATTAGGGTTCATGACCCAATTGATCGAAAATTTTGGGGCTTTTCCCCCAAATGCATTTGCTTTGTCAAATTGACATTAGAAACGGATAATTGGTAGTATAAGGAACATAACCATGTATTTATCTCGAATTTTCGTTGAGTTTTTGAGCCTTTGAGTGAAATTTGAGACGGTTTCACAACTGAACCGTAAATTGCTTCGAAAATGGTCTTAGGATTGCCCATTTGCGATGAAACTTGATATTTGGGACCCTTGGATGATGGGTAAACTTTCTATCATCTCGGAATTTTGGTTTGTGACAGCTTTTTCAGGACACTTTCTAAGGCATAATCGCCATTATAACGAAATGCTGCCGAAATTTCGACTCGAACCCGGAACTAGGCTTCAAATTAGGCTTGACTTGACCCATATTACCACATGAGTGATCGGGTTGGTGAGAGTTTGGCCAAAGACGGCGAGAAAAGAGCGGTTTCAGAGCTTCCAAAGGCTCGAAAATCCATTAACCAAGGCTTGTCGTCATGCGACGCGGCCTAAATTTGCTTTAATGTCACAGGTGATGTGGCTTCTACTTCTGGGAGAGCTCCCATGGAGATAGACACTGCTGCTGTCGAGGAGGCTCTAGAGCAGGCCTTCACCGCCGCGGTGATGGCTGCTGGAGACGAGGTCCACGAGGAGGAGGCTACTGAAGAGGAGGAGGCCCCGAGACGGGCCAACGTTGGACGAGGAGGTCGTCAGCTGAGAGGAGCTCCTGCGTGGGCTGAGACTTGGGAGAGTAGGCACCTGCTGTGGGCTGCCGAGGGTCACCTGTCCTACAGGACGGTGAAGAGTTTGGTAAATAGGAATTCACTACTCATCACTCATCTTCTCTCGTTTCATTTGCTCATATCTTTTCCAATTTTCATTCAAAACTAAAGATAGCTCTTGTTTCAAATCACAATAGGAGGTCGGGAACATCAGGTCGTTCTCGGGCTATACAATAGCGATGGAGTGCTACGAGCGGCTGTCGGCAGAGGAGCGCGCCATGATCGAGCGCGGAGCGTTCGGTTCTTTGGTGCAGGCCTGGAGGGATATCGCGAAGAGGAAGCTGCGGGCTAACCTTAGCCTGGTCCGCGCTTTCTTGGACCGATTCTGGGATACGACTTCCACGTTTCACATGCCTTTTGGTGAGGTGGGAGTCACTGAGGACTACGGCATGATTTCCGGTCCGCCGTGTGGGACCGAGGAGGTGGAGTGGCCGAGACGCCATGAGGGCGGACTCGGCCGAGGCGAGGAGACGATCGGCCGAACTTGTCGCCGAAGGCCGTCACGATCTTGGGCTTGGTGCCCAGCTCCTACGTTCGAGACTACTTTGTGGGAAAGATCCTGGCGCTGGTGACGATTGACGGGAGGGAGACGGCTTCTCCTCCCTGTACAGCTGAGCAGAGGGCTCGTTTGTGGCTCTGGTGGTCTCTGTCTTCGATTTACCTCGGAGACAAGGGAGAGAGGCTATCGACGAAGCTTCTTCCCTTCCTTTCTGACCTGAGCTCCCTAGGGCGTTGGGACTGGGTCACTGCTGGCTTTGCGGTCCTCATTCGCTTCATGAGGGCCATGGTTTGTCCGGAGTTGATGGAGAAGAGGACTTCTCCTGGTGCTGTTGGACCTGGACTACTGTTGGAGGTATGAACCTTCATTGAGGCTTGAAATGAATTCCTTTCTTTATCAAATCACGAATGATCATTATTGACTATCTTGTTTCACAGGCGTGGGTGTACTCCTACTTCCCGGGCCTCGCGCCCAAGAGGACGGAGCCGCTGGAGAAGGCCTATCCCGTTGTGAGGGATTGGGTGATGTGTAGGACGAGGATCAAGCGCTCCTCTCACAGCGTTTACCGGCGGGACGTGAACGCTCTTCAGCTGGACAGCGTAAGCATCTCACTTATATTCATTCGCTTCTTCATTGTTTTTAATCGATCATAGGAATGATCCTTGTTTGTCTTATCATAGTGGGTGCCCAGACCTTGGGCGGAGTACGCCGGAGCGCCTCTTTTTGTGGCTGAGGTCCTTCAACCCAGGGAGCTCGAGCCGGGCTACTGCTGAGGACGTCGATGGGTCCTGTGTGGTACTTGGGCGAGCGCTTGGCTCGTCAGTGCTCTCGGGACGTGTTGACGGTTCCCATCGATCCTCCTAGGACGATGTTCAGGGAGCCTTCTGAGGCAGAGAGGGAGGCTGACTAGGTTACGAGCCTTCTGAGGCATCGGCGGTGACGCCCTCCTTCTTCCTGGCGAGGACTACTCGGCGTTCCTCTACGGGAGGTTGGCGTACTGGCCGGTAGTGGTGAGCATCTTTACTCTTTTTCTTTACTTGATGATTTTTTTTTTGAACTTATGATGAAAGATCACCGATTAATGAGAAATATTTGGCTTCACATGAGGTTGAGGCGGCGGGCATCGAGCCCCCTGAGTACCCCGAGACCCTCGAGTACACCGACGCGACCGGGAGGACGACGATCTCCGAGCTGCGTGACTTTGACGTGGCTGTGACGGATGCTGGCCTGGACGACTGGCAGCATCTAATTCGGAGGGTGAGCCTCTGACTTGTACAATTTTTGTGTAAGAACACGTTTGATTGAACTTTATTAAATTTATTGAGAACTTCCTTTTGAAAATGCAGGTTGCGCCGTCTCGGTTCGTGGCGCTATGGAGGGTGGCTAACCGGCTGCGAGCTACTGCCGTCGAGGCACTTGTCGGCGGTCGAGGTCGTCAGGTATGAACCTTATGCTTATTTCATTTTTGATTTTTAATCCCTTTGTAATTGTTTGGACTGATTTGACACGATTGACATGAGCCAATTTTGTTGTTGTTTACAGGGGGGCCGCGAGCTGGAGCGAGAGTTGACCCAGTCTCGGGAGGAGACAGCTCGCTTATTGAGGGAGCTCGAGGTTCGGGACGCCGAGATTGCCGCTCTTGCGGCAAGAGTTGCGGAGCTGGAGGGCGACCAGCAGTAGCTTTGCTTTGTTTTTGTTGTAGACTTGCACATTTGTACATTTTGGACCTTGATTTTGGACATTTTTGGACTTTTGTTTGGGGCGAGAGCCCCCAGTTTGCTGTACATTTCCTTGTTTGGTGTATATAAGATGGCCTGAGAGCCTTTGCTGCTGGGTTGTGTTGCTTGTATCTGCAGGTTAGCTTTGAACAGGTTTGGTAGATGACGGTCCACGACGTCATGCTGCCGAAATTTACATAGAAAATCACGCAAAACATTCATTTGTATATACATATGGCCTTAATTAGCGCGAAATGAAAGACTCGAAAGAAATGCAAAAAATGCAAAAATTTTGCAAAAAAATTGCTGGAAATGACCGGACGGTGGGGAGGGTTACCCCTAAAAAAAAAAAAGAAAAATAGAAATCTATAAGTTAGAAATGTAGAAATGGAATTAAGAAATTGAAATTAATATATAAATATTGAAATTGAAAATTATTTTCTAAAGTAAATGAGAAATGTAAACGAATTAGAATGAATTAAAACAAAAATTATTTCCTAAAATGAAAATGAAAATTATTTCCTAAAATGAAAATGTGCACATGTGGTAAAATGGCGAAAATGTCGATGTCGCTCCGAAATTCGTGCCTTGCGTAATTAGGAAACCTGAAACATGGTAATTTTCGCGTATTTACCAAAATAATAACCCGTAGGAATAGGAAATTATTCGTCATGGAATTAGGAAAGATCCAACGCGGAAAATCACAGAAGTGAAGCTGAGGAAGAGGCGCAGCATGAGCTGTGTCCCTTTGAAGAGGCGCAGCGGGTGCTGCGCCTGTTCCCAAGGTGTTCTGCTCTGGCAGATTTTTGGAAACAAAAATTAGTATAAATAGAAACGCGGATGGAGCTTTTATTCACATAATTCTTCCGTCTCTTCTTCGTCTTATTACATAAAATTCTCAAAAGAAACTTTTCATTATGAATACTTTGGAGATTCGCTTGAAGGAATGGACCAACGAATTTTCGAACATGGAAAAATATGATAAGGGTGCCTATAACCTTGGATCATTGTTGAGTTTGAGGCTAATCAAGGTTGTTAAACCGTTCTTGGATGCTTGTCTTGATTATTGGGACCCGAATTATCATGTTTTTGCGTTCCCTGGAGGTGATATTTGCCCATTTCCTGAAGAAATTGCTGCGGTTGGTGGGTGGGATCCCGAACATTTGCATGCCATTCCTTCTACTTCGCAAGGGTACAAGAGCAAATTTAGATATTTGCTTGGGTTGACTAGACTTGAGGTAGACCGACTAGTTACCTCGAAAGGAGTGAGAATGCTGGACTTCATAGACCGATTCATAAATAGGGCCGACCCCACCGTTTCTGATGTTGCTAGGCGGAGGGCATTTGGGTTTTGCCTTTTGCATGGGTATGTCTTCCAAGGGCATGTTGATGAAGACTTGAGAGGTGATCCCCGTCTTCTGGTCCTTGTTGAGCAAATGGAGCTGCGCAGGAGCCCAGCTTGTTTATACTTAGGAGAGATCTTGTTGGGCCTGAATAATAAGAAATCCAACCGCGACCTACCGTATTTGGGAAGTCCCGTCATTTTGCAGGTAAAACAACACTTTCTTTCTTTTTTTTTCTTTTTTTTTTTTTTTTTTTTTTTTTTTTTTTTTTTTTTTTTTCTTTTTTTTTTCGTGTTATGTCTAATACCTGCTTTTGGTAGGTTTGGCTTATGGAACGGCTTCGGTTGATCGAGCCCCCAGTCCATGTTCCTTCTTACCATGCCCACTCGATTGCGATGAGGACGAGGTTGTAGATGGTGGACTCCACTCGGGTCTGTGATTACTGGAAGAATAAACTGAAGAGTGAGGATGGTCCTTTGATTAGGTGGGTCGTACCGTGGTGGCACCTCAAATCCGTCACAAGAGTGTCTTCTTTGGATCCTACTAGGTCCGTGCGCATTCCTGGCCTAGAATTCATGGTGTGTATCTTCCCGGAAAGATTGATGAGACAAATCGGAATGAAGCAGATGATCCCGAAGCTGGATACCGTAGCGCATCACCGTGGGCACTTACTACGATAGCGGAGGGAATGGGCCATTAAATGGGCCCAAAGAAACATGTGGTTCTTGAATTTCTCCGCTAATGCCTTATGGGTGTCGGATTCTTATCTGCGATGGAGGAGGGCTACGACTCCTGAAGAACGCGGGAGATTGAGGAAGCGCGAGCCTGCGGACTACAAGGTGCGCGAGGTAGAGAAAGAGAAAGAGAAGCATCTGACAGAAGGAGAAGAAGAAGCCGGGCTTCGAGTTATTCATCCTTCGAAGAAACCGAAGATCTCTCCTGTCGCGGAAATGGTGGTTGGCAAGAATGGGAAGTCGAGGCCTCGAGAAAGACCATTGGTGATTAGGTCTGAAGTGGCGCAAGAGCGTCCGGCTCGAGGTCGTGACAAGAAGTGTGACAAGAATGACAAGGGCAAGGGAAGATGGAAGAATAGCCCAAGTCCTTTTATTATTATTTATTATTATTATTATTGTTGTAATAAAAAAGGTGGGGTTTTTAGAATCCTAGCCTCTTCTATTTTTATTATGTAGCGTACTATTATTATTAGAAAATGAATGAAATAAAAAGGTTAAATGGTTATGAAACCGTTGTGATTTTCTATTTATTATTCTTGTCGAATTCCCAAATACAATGCAAATGTCCTTCTATTTACATTTTTGAAAATGATGGGTTATATCATGTGAAGGATTGCCTACGTATTCACTTAGAAAATGAAATCAAACCCTTGCGCGTAGTTCGAGTAAATGTAAAGGAATAATTGTTCTAAGCAAGAGCTTGTAATGAACTTAGAAAATTAGCATGAGCTTTTTCTTACTCTGAAGATGCAAATTTAGTATATTTGATGACATGAGGATGACAAATTTGTCAAAATGCAAGAGCACAGTGACATTAGCTTATTTCAGCTTGGCCAGGGGCCGGTTTATTTAGTGCCACAAGAGCGACGCGTGGGGTTACGTGGGGCGCGTTTTTGTTCCTATTCTAGGCATAGTACCGTTTCAATTGGTCAAGGTTTGCGGGTTGGAGAACTCATTCCCATCTAGGTCTGTGATTCTAACTGCACCCCCCGGAAGTATGGATTTGACTAGAAAAGGTCCGGCCCAATTAGGTTTGAATTTTCCCCGTGGATCGACAGGTAAAAGAGCTCTAACCGATTTGAGCACTAAGTCTCCTTCCTTGATGTTTCTGGGCTTAACCCTTTTGTTGAAAGCTCGTTTGATACGGGCTTGGTATGTTTGGACATTATGCAAGGCGCGTAGCCTGCGTTCATCCAGGAGGATGAGTTCTTCATATCTATCCCTTTTCCAATCAGCTTCTGGGATTTGACTCTCGAGTAAGATACGCAAGGATGGTATCTCTAGCTCAACTGGTTGTACAGCCTCCATGCCGTAGGCCAAATAGAAAGGAGTAGCCCCAGTGGGCGTCCTAACAGATGTACGATATCCCCACAGAGCAAAGGGTATCTTGCTTGGCCAATCTCGATAGTTGTCAATCATTTTCTTGAGAATTGTGACAACGTTCTTATTTGCTGCCTCTACCGCACCATTAGTCTGTGGTCTATAGGGCGAAGAGTGGTGATGCCTAATTTTGTAATTGGCTAGCAATTGCTCAGTCTCAGCTTGGAAATGGGATCCATTATCACTAATGATCTCATGCGGGCAGCCGTATTGACAGATGATGTTGTATTGTATGAACTTTGCCACATTTTTGGCCGTGAGACTGGTGTAGGAAGCCGCTTCCACCCGCTTGGTAAAATAGTCAATTGCCACTAAGATGAAACAGTGACCTCCTGTTCCGGCTGGGGTTATCTTCCCGATTATGTCAATTCCCCAGGCAGAAAATGGCCAAGGAGATGTCATCGTATAGAGCAATGAAGGTAGGACATGTTGTACATTCCCGAAGATTTGGCAATTGTGGCAATGTCTTACATATTTGATGCAATCGGATTCCATTGTGGTCCAATAATATCCCAAACGTGTGATTTTCTTTGCCATCATGGGCCCACTCATGTGAGGACCGCATTCTCCGTCGTGGACTTCTTCCATCACCTTTCGCGCCTGTGAATGATCAAGGCAACGTAAGATTACACCAAGAGGTGTTCTTTTGTATAACTCTCCTTGCATGAGAATGTATTGGGAAGCGAGTAGGCGTATAGCACGTTGTCCCCTCTTGTCCATATCCGGTGGATAGGTACCATTGAGCTTGAAATTCAGGATTGCTTGCAACCAGGGTTCCTGCGAGATCTCCTCTTCATCGGTGATTTGATGCACATAAGCCGACTCTGACCATCGTGCGATGCATAAAGGCATTTCCATCATGTTGTCTGGTATATTAATCAAAGATGCGAGTTTTGCAAGAGCATCTGCAAATTGATTTTCCTCTCAAGGTAGGTGTAGATAGGTTACGTGATCAAAGAATTGAGCAACTTGGTCTATTCTAGCCTGATAAGGTGCGAGGCTTTCGCTTCGGATTTTCCAAGATCCTGTAATTTGACTGATTATTAGGGATGAATCCCCATGCACGCGAAGATTTTTAATGCCTAAGCTTACTGCCGCTTGCAGTCCAATGAGACAAGCTTCGTATTCTGCGGCGTTATTTGTCACCTCGAAGTCGAGTTTGACAGAGATTGGTGTATGCTCGCCTTCAGGAGAAATGAGCAACACTCCTATTCCAAATCCTCTTAAGTTTGACGCTCCATCAAAGTAAAGGTCCCAGGAGTCTACATTAGTTTGGAGTATGTCCTCGTCTGGAAATGACCAAGTATCTATTGTTTGTGCATCGTCGATGGGATTCTCTGCAAAGAATTCGGCAACGGTGCGACCTTTTATTACTTTCAGGGGCACGTATTTGAGATCGAATTCTGAGAGCATCAAAGTCCATCTTGCTAGGCGTCCGTTGAGGACGGGTTTTTCGAAGAGGTATTTGACTGGATCCATTTTGGAGTATATTTTGACGGAGTAGCAAAGCATGTAATGACGTAGCTTCTTCGTTGCCCACACAAGAGCGAGGCATGTCTTTTCGAGTTGTGAATATTTACACTCGTACTCTAAGAACTTCTTACTAAGGTAGTAGATAGCCCTTTCTTCATTTCCTACAGTTTGAGCTAGCATGGCACCCATGGCGGTTTCGGTTACCGTGAGATATAAACCAAGAGGTTGATCTTGTTGAGGTGGCATGAGCACGGGCGGTTTGGCTAATATCTCCTTTATTTTGTCAAATGCCTTTTGACAATCATCATCCCACATGGTGTGGTCTGTCTTCTTGAGCTTCTTGAAGATAGGCTCACAAATCATTGTAAGTTTCGATATGAATCGACTTATATATTGCACTTTTCCCAGGAATCCTCTGACTTCTTTCTCTGTTTGTGGTTGCGGCATTTCGATCAGAGCCTTGATCTTGGAAGGGTCTATTTCTATACCTCTTTGACTAACGACGTATCCCAGGAGTTTGCCAGACGTTACCCAGAATGTGCACTTTTGAGGATTGAGCCTCATGTTGTACTTTCGTAGTCTTGCGAAAAATTTGCGAAGGTTCGCAATATGCCCCTCTCTATCCTTGGACTTGACGACCATGTCGTCTACGTATACTTCAACTTCTTTGTGCATAATATCATGTAAGAGTGTAGTTGCGGTGCGTTGATATATAGCTCCGGCGTTGATTAATCCAAACGGTATCACTGTATAGCAGTAGGTTCCCCATTGAGTGACAAAGGGGGTCTTATGCATATCTTCCATGGCCACTTTGATTTTATTATAACCCGCATACCCATCCATGAAGTATAGTAATGCGTGGTCTACAGTATTGTCCACCAATATGTCGATGTGTGGTAGAGGGAAATCATCTTTAGGACTCGCTTTGTTTAGATCCCTAAAATCAACACAAACACGGATTCTCCCATCCTTTTTGGGTACAGGTACTATGTTGGCCACCCAATCTGAATACTCGGAAACTTTGATGAACCCGGCCTTGAATTGCTTATCAACTTCTTCCTTAATCTTGAGAGCCCATTCCGTTCTCATTCGTCGAAGCTTCTGTTTCACAGGTTTGAAACCTGGCTTTATCGGAATCCTATGCTCGGCGATATCCCTGTCGATTCCTGGCATGTCTTTGTAGGACCAAGCGAAAACATCTTTGAACTCGTTTAGGAGGTCTATGAAATCGGCCCTTTCGGTAGAGCTCAAGGTAGTCCCTATCCTAAGTTCTTGGGGTTCTAGTTCGGTTCCTACATTGATGGGTTCGGTGTCCTCAATTACTGGTCCCCCTTCCCCTTCCTGTAGTATTTCTTTGGCTACGTAGGGAGGTATTTCGATCGAGTCCGGTCTTGGTCATCCTCGATCGTCGTCGTAAATGCAATTGCACTCAAGATAACACAAAGAGTAAGCAGAACCTGATTTATTCATATTAAAGTTTGAGTAAAGTTGAAACAAAGAAGCCAACTGATCCATGGTTAGTGGCGGTAAAGGGACAGTGGTTGGGGCATTTCCCGAACTACTGTGACTACTCGAGGCTAAGCTAGGAGAAACGAAGGGGACGGGGATGACGACAGGAGGAGATTTCCTAGTGACTTCTCTAGACTTCGACTCTGACTCCGACTCCGACTCGAACTCATCATCTTCTGGTTCTCCTTTGAACATCTCTCCTTCTCCAGTGGTGAGCTTGAAGAGTCTTCCTTGATTGTTGGTCCATTTGATCGATTTTCTCCATCCTTTCTGCTGATTTGCGTTTGTTTCTGTGATTAACGCGGTAGGGTTGAAGTGGTCGTCTTGAAGTATCATGGTATTGATCTCATCCTGCGCGGCTCTAACAAATCGATCCTCTCCGAACAACAAGCTAACAGCTTGTTCGTCTAAGCAAGGTGCTTGACGGGTTTTGACGGTAGGAACCATTTCTGGAGGAATGAAGTAGCAATCGTGAAAGATCTCGATTCCGGCTAGCTTCCTCTCGAGATAATGCCAAGGATCGGGAAATCCGTGAAAGAGTTCCAGGCTTCCTTCCTTAACAAAGTACCCATTTAAGGTGGGTAGATAGGGTCGCATTTGGACTCCTGTGTACTTACGGTTCTGAACTTGAGCAAGCATCTTGAGAACCTCCTCTTTAGTGGGTTTGTACCCTAGTCCAAGTGGTATCCTTTTTTAGTTGCCTTCCTTATATGGTGCGAAGGTATTTCTTCGGATAGGATTCAAAGGCATTCCAGGGAAGTATCCCTGGGTTTTGAGTATGTGGTTGACCACCAAGTTCGAGTAGGGATCGTAGTACAAGGGTGCCAGTTCACTTTCTATGACGCTTATGCTTTGGAAGCCCCCAAGCTCATATACTGGATCTGTGAGGACTTGATTATTTGACTTCTTTTCAATTATTGCTTTGATGGGTGACGAAGTGACCCTCACTACTTTGCCATTTAGTGGAATCTTGATCTTTTGATGAAGGGTGGATGTCACTGCTTTGGAAGCGTGAATCCAAGGTCTTCCTAGAAGTATGTTGAAGGAAGCTTCGATGTCCACTATTTGGAAGTTAACCTTTCGCTCAATTGGTCCTGTGGCTATGGTTAGATTAATGAGTCCTGCAACGTTTCGTCGTGTACCATCATATGCGCGAACACCTTGATTGGTAGGGGTCCAATCCGACTCTTCCATGCCTAGTTTGTATGCCGTTTTGAGGGGTATGGCGTTGACCGCAGAGCCATCATCTACCAAGGTCATTGGCACATTTTTCTTTAGACAAATGACAGTGATGTAGAAAGCCAAGTTGTGACTAGCGCCGAAAGGCGGTAAATCTTTATCTGAGAAAGTAATAGGATTACTGAGCTTTGGTGATTCTTGGAAGACCAAGTTGACTACATCTTCGGGTGTCGAGTTATGTGCTACATTTAGCTTGGCCAAGGCTTGCAGTAAAGCTTGGCGATCTGGGAACGAGCTTGCTACTAATTGCCAGACTGAAAGATCAGCCTTTGTCTTTTGTAATTGCTTAAGCAAATGATCAGTGGAGTCATCTTCGCTATCATTTGATGTGACAACGTTGGTTGGACCATTTTGAGTAGTGCTTTGATATGGACGACCCGAACGAGTTAGGTGGTCCACATCTTGATCTTCGCCATTTTGGACTATTTCTTGGACTAGGGAGTTTTCAATGAGATACTCGTCCTCATCATCGTCGGCCCAAACTCCATTGATTGTAGCTAGTTTTCTCATTCTCATGATTTCATCTTCTAGTCGTATGAGTTGGTCGACTAATTTATCTACCACAGCGACTATTTCTGGCATAGTAGCATTTTGAGAGAAGACTAGTGGCACATGCTCTTTAGGTGTCATGTTGGGATCACGAGCAGTTGTCACCACATTTTCTAATTCCCAAACTTGCTTATCCACACTCCTTGCCCATGTGATGAAGTCGGAAATAGTAGGGGAGATGGTAGAGTAGAAACCTTCATTTTCGATTGCATAGATTTCATTTTCGATTGGAGAAATGAGGTGTGAACAATCTAAGGTAGATTCATCACTTGTGATCACTAGAACTCCAAGAGGATTCTGAGTGTTGTTGGGTTTACCTCCCGGCGGTATTGGCAATCGACCATCTTCAATCATGTCTTGAAGCACATTTTTCAACTTGTAGCACTTTTCTGTGTCATGTCCCTTGCCCCTATGGTATTCACAGTACGAGTTCTCATCCCAGAACTTGGATTTCCTTTCGGGTTCGGGAGTAGGTCCAATGGGTTGGAGTTTGCCTTGCTTCATTAGCCTTTTTAGAGCGTTGGCGTAAGTGTCCCTAAGATTTGTGAATTTTCTTGGTGGAGTAGTTTTCTTGGATGGCTCGAGAAGGTTAACTTCATCTGTCTTGCTAGTAGAGCCGTATGAACGGCTTGTTGAGCCTTGATATCCTCGACCTACTGTTTTGGACAAGAGTCCTTTACGGATGTCATCTTCGATCCTTGTCCCTAGTACGGTTAAGTCCTTGAAACTTTTGATGTTTTGGTATCTCAAATGGTTGGCATAAATGGGTTTGAGATTATCCACGAACTTCTCCACAAGGGTAGCCTCATCCGGACGTTCAACTAGTTGGGTACTAGTCTTCCTCCACCTACTTAAGAAGTCGGTGAATCCTTCTTTGTCATTTAGGGTAAGAACCTCTAGAGTGCGCATGTTAACTTGGATCTCGGCATTATCCGCATATTGTTTAGAAAACTCGATTGCAGCATCTTCCCAAGTAGCGACCCTCTTATGATCTAGAGAGTAGAACCATTGCTTTGGGATAGTGTCAAGAGATGAAGGAAAGATCCTTAAGAACATCTCGGGTTTGATGCCTTTGATAGACATGTAATCCTTGAAAGCACGGATGTGGTTCAAAGGGTTCTCATGACCCTTGAATTTAGGGATATCTGTCATATTGAAGTTGGTTGGTAATTTGGCATCGACGGCCTCGTACTTGCGGTTATTCTCTCTATAAATGTCATCCCCCTTAAGGTACATCAATTGCTCCTCTAAGTATTGGAGTCTTTTCTCAGCTACAGTCATCCCCATGAGAGGATTTTCATCCCTGGATTCATTCTCGGAGTCACCTATTACTTCACTTTCATGGGGAGGCAACCTTCCCTCTACGGCATAGATCCGGCCCTCGATGATCTCAAGGCGATCATGGACTTGGTATTGGGTATCTTGGATACGGGCTAGCGCGGCTAGGATTCGATCATTACCATCTTGGAGTTGGTTGAGGTTTGTTTCGCTGGATCCAGGCATCTTGAAAACTGGATAAGAGATCAATGACGAATTAAAACACGATCGACCACACTAACACACTTGCTAAAAGAAGAAATGTTTTGACTCGTGAAGTGGGTGTGTGCCACCTGTGTTGAGTGAGTTTTGAAGAAAGGCAAAGATTTTGAAAATGTGTATCCTAGTCAACTATAGTGTAGTTGTAGGAGTGGACTCGAAGTGAGGTTTTGAAATGGGCTTGTGGCCCGAATTTTGACTTGACAAGAGTTTCGACTGGATTTTGCGCTAATCAAATGGCCTATTTCGAAATTTTTGATTAAGAAAAGGGGTTTTGATTTTTGAAAAATCGTCATGGTTTTGTTTAGAAAATGGTGATCATGTAATGTACAAGCATTTATACAAGCATTATAACGGGATGCTGAGTGCATTTAAGAGGGTTTTGGTTTAAAGGGTGGGTTGCCATACCGAACCATCAAACCCGAAGTCTGTGGAGAGGCTCGTACCAAACAAGAGTAAGGCCGATTACTAGTCCATTTCCTCAAGTAGTGAAGGCCCTTGACACAAAAAAGAGTAAGCATCATGGTATGGATGACGTCAATCGCTATCCATCCTTAGGCCCAAATAAGAATTAGGACCGTTTAGACGGGACGATTGGTCGAATAGGTTGGGTTGGGCCTAGGAAGGCCGAATAAAACGGTCTAGGAAGACCGAGTTATGAAAACCGACAATTGTCTTGTACAAACTATTCCCTAACCTTGTTCAAGTTTCACCCTTAGCTACACGTAAGTGTATTATCCCCAGCGGAGTCGCCAAACTGTGGACAGCGGGGGGCCCACGGGGGCGCTTGGGAGAGAAGAGAAACAAGCGTTTGCATTTTTGTTGGAGTCGCCACCAATTTTTATGGGAAATTGGAACCGTTCGAATACCTCGCGTCATGTCAAGACACAAAGTAGTGACATGAACACTAAGCAATCGTTACCCTTAGCACTCTATGTCTAGAATGACTCTCGTGGATGCCAATGAACACGGGTGTTCACGAAGATTTGGAGTAAGGGGTGAGGGTACGTATTAGGAAGCTCTTTTGATCGAACACCAAATCCCGCCCGCCTCGATAGCGGCCTCTACTAATGATTAGGGAAGTTATTCGTACTTGATATATCGTCGATTGTATGCATGCAATGCAACATCCAAGTTTTAATCCTAGCATGTGAGAATTAATACTAAGTCGGTGAACAATTAATTTAGCATACAATTACGGTCGAAGTAGGATTTAATGCTCAATTACATGTGAGAACATTCAAATGACACAAGAAATAATGATAAATACAATAAAAGAAAATTACAATAAAAGAATTACCATAATTACATTGGATTAGGCGATTTATGTCGAAAATACCTTTAAAACGGATGTTTTGAGAAAAAAGAATAAAAGAATAAAATTACGAACAGATCAGAAGGTGATAATACGATTAATAGTTAATTATACGTAAGCTAATTAAACTAAGTCAAGGCAACCACGGAGTTCAGGGACAGAATTCAACCCGGAATAGGCGCAGCAGAGCTGCGTCCTTTAGAATAGGCGCAGCAGACGCTGCGTCTGTTCCAGACCTGAATTCTGGCTGTGAAGCCGGAATTGCGTGTTGTTAATACTCATTGGTGAATTTGACGATGGATTAATTTATTTAATCGGATGGAAGTGATTAGTAGGTTAATTACATACGATTAATGGGTCATGAAGACGATAAAAACATGGATGAAACGGAGATAAGGCGGGTTAATTACAAGATTAATGATTGATTAGTGACATAGGCGAACTAAATAGGTTAAATATGACAAATTAATAACGAATTAATGATGAACATGCGATGAATGTGACAAAAGACAGATTAAAATATATCAAAGACGAATTCCAGAAACTCAATATGAACAAATCGAACTTCTACAACCCGGATTGAGTTTAATGACGAAAACCAGCAAATATGAGATTATAAGGGATTTAAGTCGGATTTAATGACGAATTAAACGTGTTAATGATGATGAATAATATACATGTGAAATATTAGACTATTATAACGAAGAATTAACAATCAAACGAATAAACAAATATGAATTTGACGAATTACAGAGGACGAAGGAAGAAGAAAGGAAGCAGGAATTGCGGCAGCCTCACGAAGAGGCGCAGCAGGAACTGCGCTCCTTCGAATAGGCGCAGCAGTTGCTGCGTCCTTTCTCGACGGTTAGTCTTCTGGAAATCCGTAAAAAAGAGGTTTTAAAGCACGGTTTAGAAATCGGTTTTAAGAGGTATTTTCGACATAAACCTTACAATTGTGATACAATAATTAAAATACAATAAATAAAAGAGAGATTTACACCCTCGGACTTACATGTTAACGAAACGAGAAGGACTAAGATATCGATTAGTGATGCTCGACGCGAATGTAAAGAAAGTGCCCTCGTAAGAGGAAAACGATTAGATTAATTAAGTTGATTGATGTATAGTTGGTCAAATTGGTCGGTCATGAAAACGAGGCTGGTACTCATAAGGATCCGAGCTTACGTGGTTGAAAGATCAAGCACGTAGACGCCAAAAAGTAAGAACAAAAGTCTAGAATGCAAAGGGAGAAGAGAAGGGCGGACACTCGCGTGAGAAATATGAGGAGCGAAGGCTCCTATTTATACTAATCACGTGGAGGAAATAGGGTTTCGGAGACTCTTTGGAAGTGAATCTCGGAAAGATATGAAAAAGATATGAGAAATACGCAGAGAAGGACCTCGGAAGAGGCGCAGCAAGCACTGCGTCTCTTGGAAGAGGCGCAGAACCTGCTGCGTCTGTTCCCAAGTGGTTTCCTCCTGCGGAAGAAAGATTTCCGTGTTTTAGTTATGGAAGGATGGAATAATTTGGTTTTCCTTAATACTTTATATGAATATTACGGGAAATTGTTTGCCAAAAGATTAGGATTGTGAAATGTTTATAAAATATGGAATAGAAATATCCGGAACATTCCAGAACATTCCGACTAGGGATTGAAAGATTATCAGAAAATGGAGACGGTTTTAGGCTCGGACTCCAAATGTACTCTAATTACTGTCAAAACGACCGTATCGGCACGTAGATGACAACTAAGAGGTAGACATTAATATTTGAGCAATCACTTGACGATAAACTTATGAATTGTCACAAATCGTTCCGCGTACCAAACATGCGGCCCAATCATCACCGGGTGGTTTGCGAGAGGTGCAGAAATGAGGTATCTACAGTTATGTGTTGGGTTCTCCTCTCCTTCTCTTGAAAAAGGGTTGATGAACTCAATATTGTTTGGTTGAATATCCACAATCTCACCAATACCTCTCAAAGTATTTCTATCAAGTCTTCTATTGTTTGTCAAAGTTCTTTCAATTTCGTGATCCATGGGTAACAAGTTACCTTGTGATCTTCTAGACATGCAAAATATCAAACAACTTGAAAACAGTTAGAACAAACCTTGAGGAGTTTTACATCCCCTAGGCAAATAAAGAAACAACTAAGAACAATCAAAGAAAATCAAATCAAGTTAACACCATCCCCGGCAACGGCACCATTTTTGGTTCGTCGGTTTTGTTACTCGTCGTCAAAAGTTACCTAGACCAAAACAATATTTATAACTTCACAAACTACTCTACTATTAGTAAAGAGGTAAGTAAAGGTCGGATCCCAAGGGACGGGTATTGATGTAGGATTTTCAATTGCAAATGGTCGTGTCTAAGGGTGTCACAATTTGGGTTGAGATAAGAGATCACTAAACTAAATAACAATGTAAATAAACAAGCAAGATGATTAAAATGAGCTGTAAACGATTGATTAAAAGCACTAGGGTGTCATTGGTTCATAGGGGATACATGGGAATTGATCATACAAACATATTCTCAAATTATAACCAAGCAATTATTGTTGCGATAGGATCGAGTTGGTTTATATCTTACAATCCTAGGAAGGTTTGGGTCTCGGAGCCGAATCGATTAGATTGTACAACACTTACAAGTTGAATTAATCCTCCCTACTCAACTATATGCATGGTCTAATGAGACTCGAGTTGGTTTATATCTTACAAGTCTCATTGAAAAGGTAAGTGATGGGTAAAAAATGCAAGGATTCATAGGCTCGCATTTCATCAAACATAACATGTGCATAAGTTGAGATCACAACAAGCAAGCAAATAAATTATGTGAACATATTAGATTAAGCATGAATCATCCCCCATGTTGGTTTCCTCTAATTCCCCATTAACCCTAGTTAAGAGACTACTCACTCATTATCAAGTTTATCATGCTAACAAGGTTGTCAATCATATTAACAAGGCAAAACATGATGAATGAATGGAAATGATTAACAATAATTAAAAAGGGATTAAGAGAATTATACCTAATGATGATTCCAAAATAATAAGTAAAGAATAATAGAAGTACTTGATGATTGATGGAAGGTTGTCAATCTCCCAATAATACCCAAATAATCTTCAATTACCCTAAATAAAGGATGAACAATAGAGAAATTAAGGAAATGAGATTTGTATTAATGCTTAATAAAGAGTTGATTACAAGATTAAGATGATATTAGAACATAAAAAGAGCATAACAAGGATATTAAGATTGGATGGTAATCTAATTAGTACAATGGGGCATTTATACTAAGGATAGGTACATAAATTAGGGTTACAAAGGGCTTAAATGACGATTAAGACCCTTAAGAAAAGTTGAGGAAGTGCTCCTCTCGAAGGAGATGCTCATCTCCGCTTCGCTAGTCTTCAAAGAATATGCTCATCCCGAGCGGACTAAGGGAGAGACGTGCTGCACTGGGAAGGAATCTGAGCGGCCTAAGGGATGCGACGCTCGGATGGTAGAGGGTCAGGACGAGCGGACTGGCTACGGGACGCTCGGGTTGTAGCCAGCCAGGACGCTCGTCCCGTGGCTGCGACGCCCGGATAGTAGCTCAGCAAGCTTTTCTTCCTCCAACAATCCTCAAGGATTTCATTGGAGATGCAAGGATATTCTCATCATTGCCCATTTACTTCATTATTTACATAGGCCTTCTAGTCTTGTCTTCACTTTGATGCTTGGTCATTAGATTCGATCAATTTAGCTCCATTGTGCCATGAGATTGAAAGGTTCTTACTCCTTTCCTACCAAGGGATCAAAACCTCAAAGAATATGCAAAACGAAAGACTAAAGATAGTAAATGACCCAATTATGCACTAAAAAGCATAGGAACGAGGCTAATTCGGGGACAAAATATGCTCTAAAATGAGTCACATCAATATGTGTAGTAGGGTCTTCCGTAACTCCCCCTCCAAAAAGATTTCTTTCTACCAGGTTAATGTACGACGACTTTATCTCGAAAGTTCCATCGTCTATTGTAGGGAGTTTGAATCCTTTAGGAATGGACTCAAGGGTGGGTTCTTAGTGACTTGCTAAAGTAGGTATGATTGTAGTAGTAGCAGAAACTGAAGTGTCTTCTTCAAAAGACTGATTTTCTGCAATAAAACTTGCGTAAAAGGCGTCAAGCGTACTCAAGTCTTATGCCTGACAGACTTCCTTCCAAAAATTTCGTCTAGCTCGAAAAGTCTTTTCTGGTTCAGAGTCGAATGGTACGAGCTCGGACCTGTGAGACCTGGGCATAAACAAAACACTAAAGAAAGGAATGAGAACGGTCTCAAGGAACTAATGTTCCCTGAGACTAGACAAACTAAAATAAGCAAACAAAAAATCGTTGCCTCCCCGGCAATGGCGCCAAAATTTGACAGGCTAAATCGCACACCTAATCAAAAATAACCAACTGGCCAAAACTAATGCAGTAGAGGAAGTCGGGTTCGTATCCTCAGGGCGACAAACGTGTTCTATCTACTAATTTTTAGTCCGTCTAAGTAACAAGTCTGGGGGTTTGATTTGTTTTATAACTAAACTAAAGTAGCGAAAAGTAGAGAAATAAAGAGTAGTGAATGAGTCTAAAAATATAAGGGGAGATAGCTAGGATAGTCGGTTCACCATGGTCTAACAACGGTCAAGGGTAGGGTCAAAGATTGGTCAAATACGGTCTGAAGGGTAGTGATAAGGTCCTCTCGGTCTACTAATCACCCTATAAACCTTCTAATATGCTCTCGTTCTATTTAAGGTATTGTAATACTCCGTATTTATGAGTCTTGGGGTACTCTATCGAGTAGGCCTTACTCTGTCGAGTAAGGGCGTTTTGAGAAATAAAATAGTTTCTGACCTGTTGGGTACTCGATCGAGTAACTAGGGTACTCGATCGAGTAGGGGGGTACTCGATCGAGTACCTTGGGTACTCGATCGAGTAGCCGGTTTACGGGGTGTTATTTCGACGGGTTTTGTTAATAACACGGATTAATATATAAATCTTTCCGTCACTTTCATAATACACCTTTACAAACCTAATAACATTAAAGGGGAGATTCAAGTTACGTTCTTCGCATTCATCCGTGTTGTTGACAAATCCCGGAGCTTGAGAGGTCGGATTTCATCGTTCTTTACACCTTTGTGATCCTTGCGTCGAGGGTAAGATCTGCATACCAATTTTATAGTATTTCGTCAAGTTCCGTTAAACCCTAATTTTGGGATTGGGGGTTTTTATGATTTGTTAAGGTTAGATTGTGATTATGTGATTATGTGATAGGAGAAGGATTTGTAAAGGAGAGGTTTTGAGACAATTTCTAGATCGTCGATGATTGTGTTGCTTTCCAGGTAGGATTTCCTACTCAGTATTAGTCCCATAATGGGATGATTGTTGATGTGTTGAGATTGATTGTTTAATATCGTAATTGTGTTGTGACGGTGGTTGATTGTGATTATTGATTAATATCGTAATTGTGTTGTGACGGTTGTGATTGTGATTGTTGTCTCTGGTTCTCGAGATGCGTTCTCGGCTGAGTGGAGTCACTTGCGGGAGTGGCTTCACGCCCTAGTTTCGCCCTTCGTGGAACCCGCCACGAAGGGGATGTGCACATTAATGGGACGGGGTTATCGCTCGGTATGATGAGCGGGGCTTAGGTGGGAACGGCAGCGCGTCCCCCATCGCGCGAGGCTGGTCCAAAGTGGACGATCGGTGATTGAGATTGTTGGGATTGGTGTGGTTGTGTGTGTGTGTGTGTGTGACGGTTAAGTCATCTTTATCTTATTGTTGATATATATTGAATTGTGTGATTAGTACTGACCCCGTTTAAATGTTTTAAAAACTGTGGTGATCCATTCGGGGTGGTGAGCGATTATTGAGCGGTATGATATGACGCGTATGGGATAGCCGGGATGAGTCATCACGTGGCGTTAGAAGTCTTCCGTGTGTCGAGACGGTGTCTTATAGCTTTGATAGTTTTAGCAGTAGACCGTGTGAGAATGTTGTATTTCAGTTTATTAGTTTTGGTTTTGATCATGTAATCACTTAAACTATTTACTTTTAAATATGTTTCTTTATTGTCTTATGAATATCATTGCCTCGGGTAACCGAGATGGTGACATCCTTATACCTGAGTGGTCCTGGTAAGGCACTTGGAGTATGGGGGTGTTACAGGTATTCTATTGTTCGTAGCAGGTCTCACTCTCTCTAATCTCTCGATCTAGGTCGGAGTTTACCAGGTTAAGCAACTATTGGCATGCATTCAACTAATTAAATAAGATTAATTGCTACGATTAACAATTCAGACATATAATTATTCCAGATCTAATATTCTGATTAAAACCGTCTCACAACCATGGATCCCCTAAATCCCAGCATAAAAGAATTAGCTACGCATAATTGTAATAATAAACTCAGCAATAATAATGGAAATTAAACTAAACATAATCATGAAATATAAATAACGATCTAGCATAGACTCACAATTAATAAAAAAGAACGAAAAGATTAAAACAAATAAGAACTTGAAGAACGAAGGTTAATTACTTACCGGAATAAAGAAGAGGAATTACAAAGTTCGCAATCCGAAAATACTAGAACAAATGTAACGTGTAACAGTGTTTTGCAAAAGTCAAAGATCCCCTAATATTATTCTGAGTTTTTCCTTTTATAATGATAAGGGAAAATTATTAAACAAGCAGCTCACGGGCCGAAAATAAAACATAATAAAACGGTCTGATCTTGAGTTTCGTCGATCGACTGAAATTCCGGTCGATCGACTTAACTGTCCTAAGCAAATCTTCGCTTTAGTCGATCGACTAAATAGACTGGTCGGTCGACTAAATCCATAATACAGCAGCGTCAAATCTCCTCACAGGTGATTCCTCACTTGCTCACGCGTCTCGAGGCGCCAATTTCCGAGCTCCAATTCTTCCAAATGCAATACTGGGAAAAAGGTTTTGGCTTGTTTAGCTCGTCTAGGGTTCAAATCTGTAGTAAATGCAAAACAACACAAAGTAGCCAATTCCTAGGAGGATAATAGCTTTCCCTGCTCAAAATAGCCTAGAAATGTGTGCAAATGAATAGAATAACTGTTTAAAACAGGCACGCATCAGTAAGCTGGGAGAACGTTGACCAAAGTTATGGACCATGAATGTAAGGAATCATGGAAATGTACGATAGCATCATGAGAGGGTGTGAGTTAATGGTTATATAGGAGTTCAGGACGACATGTTAGCCGTGAGTCTCAAGGTATTAAGGGAGTAAGAAGCTGGTAGAGTGTTTGCACGATATGAGATTTTGGTGGAGAGTTAGGTGACAATACAATTAAGGATAGAATTGGAAAGAATGTGGAGGAAATTTTTGTTGATGGATTTGATGTTCGTTATTTGGGATGATTACCAAAGAGAGAAAATGAATTGTTAAATTTAGAAGGGATAGTAAGAGAGTAGTTGCATGAAAGATGGTGGTGTCGTAGTGTTGTCACTAGTGGTTAAGGATGATGTTAAATAGGGAAGCTAGCCGTTCTAAAAAGGTTGATTTTGTGGAGGCCTGATTGGTATATATGGATGTGAAGGAGTATAAGAGGTGGATATAGGAGGTGTATGCTAGTAGTTGAGTACTTATGATATGGTTACGTTTGTTGGGTGGTGATAATTATGCGGATGGGAGGAAATGTTATGAAGGTCATGTGAGTTAAGCTCGGGTGAGAGATATCCATTACCTAGTGGTAACTTACGTGATTAGGGTTGGCTAGTTAGATTCGATTATGGGTCCATGTTATGTGTAAATGTTTGTGTGTTGTTTTGACCTCACGATTAATGTTATGGTGTGATAGTTATAAGTCGTTATATCAGTGTTCTGCGTCATATGTTGTTTACGGTAACCTAATAGGATGATATTCAAAAGTGGTAATTTGGGTGTTCTGGAATGGCTAATTATACTTGTATGTGTATGTATGGTATTGTAGATACCCAGTATCTATCGAGTCTCCAACAAACACCCGATGATTATCGGACTACAACATGCTTAGGAATCGCAACGTTTAATCGACAGTTTTGTATAACTATATGTGGACAAGGCCCTCGGGAACTGCGTCCGCGGGATCCACACTAGGCATAATCGACTCGAGGTTCTTTCGAATCGAATTAAGACATATTAGAGTCGCCACCAAGTTTTTTGGGAACTTGGAACCGTTCAAGTCAACTTTACACCTTTCATCGAAAAGCATAAAGCCAATCGACTACGAGTGATTAAAGATAAAGACTTGTACCCTATATCACTCGATTTGAATGACTCTCGTAATCCAATGGTATTTAGACGGATCCACAAACCATAGATCTTGAGTAAGGGGTGAGGGTACGTGTTGGGAAGCCCATAAGGACACCCAACCCCGCCCGTCAATAACGGCCTCTACTAAGTCAAGTATGGATTTCAAACAAGGTCATAGCTACTACGATATATGAAATGCAAACATCGTTTTAACCCTAACATGTGAAGTTTCTATGTCGATTTAGATGCAACTAAACTAACTTTGTCAAAGTTGTAATTTAGCATGTGGGTTGATTGATCTAAGCAACATATAAACGAAAGCAAACAAGGCTTAGGGGGAATGGGGGAGCCGTTGGGATCTACCTATTACAAACCAGGCATTTCTTGCCGACACAACAATAAATTAAAGATACAACTCGATCTAAATACAATTGCTACATACAGAACCGTACACGACACATTACACGGCCAATCGGCCTAGGAAACCGCGCACAAGAGGGGTGGCCCACGGCTTACATGACTCACGGCCTTGGGTCACTCCTCGTGATGTGTGCTTTCACTTAATCTCATCGAATTAGACATAGGGCTACGTACCAAAGCATGCATTAGCATAAACCGGGCCATGTTGCTTTAAACAACATGCGATTTACTACGCTCTTACATGCATTGGGACACAACCATCTAACCAAACAAAACTAAGGTTTTTGAAAGAGGTTTTGACTCGATAAAGGGAAACTAACTTGAAAATTACAACTCGATGAACAAACGATAAATTACAAGTTATAAAGCGATAAAGAACAAGCGATTCATAAAACAGACGAAACCAAAAGGACCAAAAGACACGGCCAAACCAAACACGGCTACCCTAGGTCCTAGGTCAGGTTCATTAGTTAGATCAAATGATTGCGAAACGAACTCGAAACAAATTAGAAAACAAGTTGAAAACGACGTTGATCGGTTGAGATGATGTCGCGCAAAGGGGCATTATACACGGCCTAAAAGGGCTCAAGTTAGGTCAAATTCGCTAATTAATTTAACTCATCGAGTGTCAATAAGAAGGTGCTAATCACGCACTCTTATACTAGCGAGAAATTATGTGAAAGAGAGATGCATTCGATTGAATTACAGGATTGTTAGTTGATTTTAAAGCTTATGTCGAAGCCACCTATCGTGTCTAATTAGGTTATGAAATTGATCTAATGTCATCTAAATAAGTTATATGTTAACAGTTAGAAGTCATACTAACATGCAACGGGTCCTAAGGTGGGTCGAATTGGCCGAGATAAACAAAGGGTCAAAAACGAGGAGCGAAGTTAGAAATTCGTTTTATTTATGCCCTACCTTGAACACGAGGATATGTAAATGAGACGGGGGTGTACGACCGACTGATGTAGCGGTTTCTTTTCCCATCTCAAGTCAACGCGGGTGTTCATGGTGGTACTTTAACTCATACTCGGACTAAACTAGTTTCATAATTAATTTAAACGATAAATAAAAAGCGATAAACAAACAAAACAAACTATAAGAAAAACAAACATAAAAACGAAATAAAAAAGGAGAAAGAGGAGGATTTGATACACCCTCAACCTACATGTATCGTTGACACCGTCTTGGGTCGTAATAGATGGTAGATTTTATCTCGAGAGGCCGTCGTGGACGAAGAAACAAAGCAAACACGCGTTTTTATCGAATCTGGACATCAACTTTCAAACAGCGATTTCTCCCTCGTTTCACGATGGAAATTCGATTTAAAAGATGTTTTGAAAACTAGAAAGAGAGGAGAACAGAGATCTTAAAGCAACCCCTGCTCGTTTTGAGTTATTGGGCACGAAAAACGAGCACAAACAGAACTGGACAGACAGGAACAAACCAAACAAAACAGAGTGTATAACACTCTGTTTTTCGAGGGATTTCGTGTACTCTCAAGGGCAATTTGGCTCGTAAATATTTGTCTAATGTGTAGATGGATGTTATATGGTTAATTAGGAACAAGAAACTCGAGTTTTGATGGAGGTTTGAAGGAGGAACGAATTGTTTTTCGAAGAGGACACACAAACTGTTTCAGTTTGGATGTCAGTTTTGTGGAAGGTTTTTTAGAGGCAATTAGGGTTTGTTTCTGAGGTTTAAAGCTTGTGAGTGAAGGTAGGATGTATGGAGAACTTAGAGGAATGAATGTATGGTGAAGGGTGGGTATTTATAAGGAGTTAAAGTAGGGTAAAAGGGAGGAGAGGCAGACGGGCTCGGCTGAACATAGCTGCTGTCCAGCAGCTTTTGGGGGGTTTTCTAGGGTTCGTTTGGGTGTTTTTCTTGGTGATTAAGGTAAGGTAATATGGGTAGGATATTAGGGTATGGGTTAGGGTTAATGGGCACGGGTTTTGGTGGTATTTGGAGCGGGTTTTGGGCTCGGGATTCATAACGCAAAACAGGGGGTAGGCTGTTTGTATGCGGGCTGTTGGGGGTGATTTGGGATGGGATTTGGGCCGTGGTTAAGGGAGTTCGAACTGGGTTGGATGGGTAGAGGCTTAGGTTGGTTAGTGTACTCGAGATTCGTGCCAATTCGTAAAGAAAACGGGCTCAAAAACCGAGCTAAAATCGAGCTCAAAAACACATGTTCAAAACGAGTTCTTTTCGATTTTCAAATCGATTTTTCAAAACAAATAACACATTAAAATAAATGATTTTTCAAACCAAATATACTCATAAAATGATTTTTCAAATCAAATATTTATTTTATTTTCAAAAAAAATAAACTAGGGAAAATAAATTCAAAATAAAATAAAATAAATTGAATTTACCTTAAAAAAGCTATAATTTAAATATCATTTAAATTAATAAAATGAACTCACTAAAAAAACATTAATTTAAATATCATTTAAATTAATAAAATACTTCATCGACGACGCCCATTCTGCATCATAAAACGAGCTCCAAATAATGACAATGATAACTAAAGAATACATGTGTCCTATCATCATCGGGTGTTTGTCGGGTTCTCTATAAATTCCAATATCGACGGATACGGGTATCTACTGAGCCCCCACTTTGACTGAGGGTTGAACAAGGCGAAAGTCAAAGTATACCCCAGGTCCCTCTCGACCTGAGGATTCTTCGGGTCGTTTATAGTCCATTAGACTTGCGTATATAAGCTCGCCAGCCATAAGAAGAGATCATACATGAAACTTCGTTGGGGATTGACTCTTGCTTCTGTTGTGTCAAATTATCGTCATTGGTCGTCGACCCTTAAATTGCATATATGGTGGATTGAGCCTTATCCTTAGGCGCCTACGTATCCGTTTCTGACGGAATCAAACCCACGTCGTAGTTCCGCAACTGCTGACACATGCCCAAAGTTTATCATCGGCTGGCACTTGTCCGAAATTCATCATCTGCTGACATTTGCCCAAAATTTATCATCCGCTGGCAGGTGCCCAAATGGGACAGGACTTTCCGAGGAGGTTGCCGCCGCTTTCATCATTTGCTTTCAGCTAAGGAATTCCTCCATTTCATACTCTTGTATTGAATTGAATTCTTGGTGGATGTCATCCTTCACATCTTGATAATGGTCTCTGAAACCAACGGCTTCAGAGCCCCCAGTTTGCAATGGCTCTAAAGTCGAAGACTTTAGAGCCCCCAGTTGAAGCATATCCTGCTATATTTGAAGCACAAAAAAAAAAAATGTACGAGCAATAATTATCACATAAGCATATTTGGATCATCGACCTTGAAATTGGATCATTTAAAAGATTGGGTCATCGACCCGAAGATTGAATTTGAAAATTTTGAATAATTGGGCCCTCGACCCGAAGTTTGAAATTGACATCACTTGGAATGTTGGGCCATCGGCCCTTCAAAAAATTGAATTTTGAATGAAGGATTGGATCATCGACCCACAAAGCGTCCACCACTTAATCTATCCACAATTCGCGAAAAGTTTTTTGAATTTTGAAATTTCGAATTTTTTGAAATCGAACCTTGATGGGTGAGCATGAAATATGACTCAGACACTCCAGATGACTTGTAAACCACGTGGGCGTAGCCCGCTACCGTAAAACAAAAAAAGAAAATAAAACCGCAAGTGTGCATGGGTTTTAGTTCAAATATTGACTCGTTGAGGGTAGAAATGTAAATTGGCCGTTCTGGCGCTCCCCAAAATGTGATGGATGAGCAAAAACCTAATGCATCGTACCAAAGACTGGTGTGAACTGGGGCGGGCCTAAGAGGCGGGCGGCCCAAGGCCCATACGGCTCAAAAAAACGGCACCCTAGAGTTGTCATCCTAGGTGCTTCCTTCCCTTATACTTTCTATATATAAGGAAGAGCTGTACTGCCAAATTTATTATGCTTTCCCCCAAACTGGTGCAAACAACATAAATCATTATGAATAATCTAGCGAGTGTTATGCGAGCGTGGGAGACAGACTTCACTGGCGCAGAGAGACAAGAATTAAAGACCGGTCAACTGACGCAATTACTACCCTTACGCCAGATCCCTCTTCAACCTGCGTTGTTGGAATACTGCCTTAGCTATTGAGATCCTTGTAACCATGTTTTTGCTTTTCCTGAGGGGGAGATCTGCCCTTTACCCGAAGAGTTTTCTGCCCTGGGAGGATGGGATGCTGAGGCCTTACCGGCTATACCAAAATTTCATTCGGGCTGGCGTGGAACATAACTAGACTGCCTTGGCCTTTCCAGGACGGCGTCTGAGGAGATAGTTACTGGTGACGAAGTCAACCTTCTTGCTATTCATCGGAAATTTTGCATCTTGCGAAACAAGATTTTTATCGCGTCTTGCATGCCCAGGGGGCATTTGGATTGATCATGTTACATCTTTATGTCTTCGAAGGTAGGATGAACAAGACAACTTGTGTAGGACAAGCGAAACTTTTGTCTATTGTGTCTCAGATGGAGACGGGACATAACCCTTCCTGGATTATTCTCGCTGAAACCATCAGGGGTTTAGATGCTAAGAAAATGAACCTTGGTGCCGATTGGTCGGGATGCTCCCGTCTATTGCAGGTAACAAAATCTATTCTCTTGGTTTCGCGTCCTTGATTGATTTTTGTTTTACCACAATTCTTGTGTTGTTGCCACGATTTATTTATATTTTGCCACGATTTTGTTGCATTCTGCCACGATTTTGTCACGATTTTGTTGCATTCTGCCACGATTTCGTCACGATTCCATTGCATTCTGCCACGATTTTTTTGTATTCTGCCACGATTCCTGCCACAATTCCGTTTTTTCCTTCTTTTTTCTTTTTTTTTTCTCTCTTTTTTCGTTTTTTTTTTCTTCTTTTTTTTCTTTTTTTTTTTCGTTCTTTTTCATGTTTTTTTTTTCTTTTTCTTCCAGGTCTGGCTTTGTGAGAGATTTTGGCTCTTTGCCCCGCCGAGTGAGCCCAGCTCATATCTCGCCCGTATGCTGACTATGCGTGCCAAGCGGTATGAAGACGAGCATCAAAATGACCTTGCCTATTGGCGAAACAAGCTGACAGAAGGGGGAGGTCGCCCTCTTTGCTGGTTCATGCCTTGATTTCACCTCAAATCTTTTACTATCCTTCCGGAAGATGATAAGACCAGACGTTTGCAACTACTGGGTTTAGAGAGGTCTATTCACATTTACCCCGACCGCGTCCTGCGTCAGATGGGCCGTAGACAAATAATTCCCAAGTGTGAGGCTGTTCTGGGACGAGCAAGAGAGCTGAATTCCTCTATATGTGATGATTGGCTCGAAAGGTTGCACCAAAGGCGTCTTTGATACGTGTCCGCGTGCCCTCAGACTACTTGGGTATCCCCGTCATACACTAAGTGGCTTAAAGAGAAAACTGGTTCAGGTAAGGATTTGTGTCGGAAGGACGAGTTTGTCGACATCAGATATTATGACAAAGGCAGAGAGAGTCGCGACTTCTTTGCTAATGATCCTTCGTCTGCATCTGGACCTGAAACTAAAACTGAGAAAACTCCTAAGACTGACTCACAGGTGACAGGCGTGTGGAAACGGTTGGGTTCAAAAGCACATTCGGGCTCAGCCTTGGAAGGAAGACTTGGCCCTCGCTTGAGTGCAAAAGATAGGTTGGGCCCTCGGGAGGAAATGATGATCCCTCCTAAGAAGCGCGCTAGACAGAACACAACTACCCCTCCTCCACGGGAGCCTCGGCCAAGTGACCCAAAAGGCAAAGGGAAAAGGAAGATGTAGGAGCCTTCGATTCCAATCTATTATTTACTACTACTATTTATCATCTGTCGCTTGCTGTGTGTGTTTTTTTTTTCTTTTTTTTTGGATGTTGTAATGGGCATCGCCCGATTTTAATAGGACTTACTATTTATTAAAATTCCCAGTTTCTGCATAAAATTTCATTTTATTTAAGGAAGGTCGGTTGTACTCTTATAAAGAGCTGCCTACGTATCTGTTGTCAACAGAATCAAACCGAGCTCGTAGTTCCACTAAACAAATGCGCTACAACTATCAGTCTATAACGCACAAAAAACAGCGAAGCAGAAAGTGCCGCGGCCTAGACTCGCTCACGAGCACTGCAATTCAAAATTTTATTTCATGACATTGAGAATGAGTTCTAAGGATAGTACTTCTTCAGTTGATCCAAATTCGTCGGATTTTCGAAGTCGTTTCCATCTAGATCCGTTAGTCTGACTGCGCCTCCCGATAATATTTTCTTTACCAGGTAAGGACCGGCCCAGTTCGGCTTGAATTTTCCCCTCGGGTCAATTGGTAGTAAAGCGCGAACAGACTTTAGGACCAAATCCCCATCCTTTATTCCTCGAGGTTTCACCTTCTTATTAAATGCTCTTTGTATCCTTTTCTGATAGAGTTGAACGTGGTATAGCGCATTTAACCGTCGCTCGTCGAGCATGACCAAAGAATCATACCTAGCTCGCAGACCAGGTCGGCCTCCGGAACCGACTTTCTAACGAAATCCTTAAAGAAGGTACCTCTAATTCGATAGGTGAACGCTTCCATCCCATATGTCAAATAGAACGGAGTCGCTCCGGTGGGTCGTGCGAATAGACGTCCCGTATCCCCATAGTGCGAACGGTATCTTCTCTCCGGCCATTCGCGATAATTGTCGGTCATTTTCCGAGAATCACAAAGTGATTGTCTTGTTGGCGGCTTCCACCGCGCCATTTGTTTGAGGTCGATAAGGTGACGACTTGTGGTGTTTGATTTTATACTTTTCAAGTATCACGGCGCTTTCACCGGAAGTGAGTGCCATGGTCGCTAATGAACTCATGCGGCACACCATATCTGCAAATGATTTCATTCTCAATGAATTTTGCTACCGCTTCGCTTTGTAACACTTTGTAGGATTTCACCTCTACCCACTTCGTGAAGTAATCGATGGCGACTAGCATGAAACAATGCCCACCTGTTCCAGATGGGTTGACCTTTCAAATAATGTCGATTCCCCATGTTGAGAAAGGCCATGGTGATGTCAGAGTATACAACAGTGATGGTGGCACGTGTTGTATGTTCGCAAAGATTTGGCAATTATGGCAATGTTTGACATATTGGCGACAATCTGTCTCCATCGTGGTCCAATAATATCCTAATCTCATGATTTTGCGAACCAACATATGGGCATTCATGTGTGGGCCACATTCCCCGTCATGGACTTCTTCCATGACTCTTTTTGCAGTTGGTGAGTCTATGCATCGCAGAAGGATATTTTGCGCGGTCTTCTTGTACAATTGCCCATCATTGGTTCTAACGAACTGAGCGGCTAGCATTCGAGTAGCACGCTTTCTGCGATTATCCATGTCAGGTGGATACTCTCCCGATTCTTTAAATTTCAGAATATCTTGATACCAAGGTTAAGCCTCGGTTTCTTCTGTGTCTCCGATTACATTAACGTAGGCAGGTGACGATCTTCGTTCGACACATATTGGCATAGTATCCATATGATCAGGTATGTTGATTAGAGAAGCTAGCTTCGATAGTGCATCAGCGAACTGGTTTTCATCTCTGGGGAGGTGCACGTATTTGACGTCGGCGAAGGACTTTTCTAGTTCCTCTATTTTCGCTTGGTACAGAGCCAGGTTGTCGCTTCGGGTTTTCCACGTCCCGGCCACTTGGTTGATCACTAGTGACGAGTCCCCATGTACTACAAGCTTTTTGATGCCTAACTCGAGAGCACTGTGCAAACCGAGTAAGCATGCTTCATATTCGGCCGCGTTATTAGTGACATTAAAGTCCAACTTGATCGAAATAGGAACATGTTCACCTTCTGGTGAAATGAGTAGCACTCCTATGCCGTAACCCCTACAGTTCGATGCTCCATCAAAATAGAGGTCCCACGTGTCATTGTCTATATGAACGATATCTTCGTCGGGGAACGACCATGTATCTATAACCTCGGTTTCTTCTATCGGGTTATCGTCCAGGAAGTCTGCAACCGCCCTTCCCTTTATCACTTTTAGCGGTACATACTTTAGGTCAAATTCAGAAAGCATTAAAGTCCATCTTGACACCCTGCCGTTTAGAACTGGTTTTTCAAACAAGTATTTGATAGGGTCCATCTTCGAGTGGATGCAGACACTATGACTGAGCATGTAGTGCCGTAACTTCTTTGTCGCCCATACTAAAGCCAAACATGTCTTTTCGAGCTGAGTATACTTGATTTCATACTCCAAGAACTTTTTACTAATGTAGTAAATCGCTCTTTCCTCTTTATCGACTATCTGCGCCAGCATTGCCCCCATTGCAGTATCCGTAACTGTAAGATACAATAAACGTGGTAACCCAGCCGTTGGTGGGCTGAGCACGGGAGGGGAAGATAGTATTTCTTTGATCTTATCGAACGCAGCTTGACAGTGATCATCCCATACGACGTGTTCCCCGACTTTCAATTTCTTGAAAATTGGCTCGCATATCATAGTTAGCCTTGCCACGAACCGACTTAAATATTGGATTCTTCCAAGGAAACCTCGAATTTCCTTCTCGGTTTTCGGGTGAGGCATTTCCATTATGGCCTTTATTTTTTATGGGTCCACCTCGATGCCACGGTGGCTAACGATGTGACCCAACAGTTTGCCGGATGTGACTCCGAATGCGCATTTTTGTGGATTCAACCTCATGTTATACTTGCGCAATCGTTCGAAGAATTTGCGTAGTGTACCAAGGTGGCCATCACGCTCCTTTGACTTGACAATCATGTCGTCGACATAAACCTCGACTTCCTTGTGCATCATATCATGAAACAATGTTGTCGCGGTCCTCAGGTATGTAGCCCCTGCGTTTATCAACCCAAAAGGCATTACTATGTAGCAATAGGTTCCCCATTGCGTTCTGAACGCAGTCTTATGCATGTCTTCTTTCGCCATCTTGATTTGATTATAACCGGCGTATCCATCCATGAAGGATAGTAACGCGTGTTTTGCCGTGTTGTCAACCAGGATGTCGATGTGAGGTAATGGGAAATCGTCCTTCGGACTTGCCTTGTTTAAATCCCGGAAGTCGACACAAACCCGAACTTTACCATCTTTCTTGGGAACTGGTACGACGTTAGCCACCCAGTCCGAGTATTCTGACACCTTGATAAACCCATCTTTGACTTTCAGAGACCAATTTGTATGCATTTTGCGTAGTTTCTGCTTGACCGGCTTATATCCCGGCTTGATTGGGATCCTGTGCTCCGCAATTTCCCTATCAATGCCTGGCATGTCTTTGTAGGACCATGCGAAAACATCTTTGAACTCATGCAACAAATCAATGAACCCCTGTCTTTCGGTGGGACTTAAAGTAGTTCTTATTTTAAGCTCCTGTGGTTCTAAGGTTGTACCTACATTGATAGTTTCGGTATCTTCGATGACCGAGGTTTTCTGTTCGTACTCTTCCAACCCTTTTATCAACTGTAGAGGTGGTTCCACTTCTTCTTCTTCGACCAACTGTTCGTCCTCGACCTCAGTCTCAATGTCATTATTAAAACAATCATTTTCAAAGTTTGAATTTCAATGTAAGTAAGACAAGTCGTAAGCAAACTGGTTCATATTATTATTGATTTGAAATTGCGCAAAATGCGCTAACATTTGAGCCAACTGGTCAGAGCTCAGTGGCGAGATAGGGGTATTTGGGACAGGCCCCGGAATACCACCATTAGGAAAAGGTGCATTGGAAGGGAAAGCTAGGGGAGGGGTATTTTCAACACCTGACTCCTTAGACTCAATCTTAGGACCTATCTCAGACTCAGACTCCGACTCAGACTCAGACTCAGAATCGGTAACATCATCTGGCTTGAACATCTCTCCTTCTCCCGTTGTCAACTTGAAAAGGAGTCCCTTGTTATCAGCCCACTTGACGGTTTTCCGCCATCCCGTGTTGGTCCTAAGAGGATCCACATCGGTGATGAGGGTAGATGGATCGAACCGCTCGCTCCTCAGGGTCATGCTTACCAAATCTTCGTTTGGTATTGGTGATTTCTTCTCTTCACCGAAAAGGAGACCCATGGCTTTCTCGTCACTTATTAGATCCAGCTTGGTTTCTACTGGCATCATGGTCAGAATGTCTTCAGGGATGTAGTTGCAATCTTGGAATACTTCGATTCCTGGGACCATAAGGTTCTTCTTTGGGTCAAATATTGGTTCGGGGAAGTCCATGCAGGGAAGTTCTTCCCCAGTTCTCACGAAGTGACCGTTCAGAGTTAGGTGATACGGTCCCATTTTAATATCTCGATCTTCGATCGTTCTTCCCCTCTTTTCCCGCAGATCCTTCTCAGTGGGCTCATATCCAAGCCCGAAAGTTACTCCTTTGGCTACGGGTGGTTTCAACTTGAAAGCCTCCTCCTTTCTAGGATATAAAGAGAAACCGAAGTACTTCCTGTCTTGAGAATCACCTCGCAGCATGACTTCCCGTATATAGATCCATAATCTCGCCGGAGTTCACTCGATCATGTTGACAATCTCGAAACCACATGCATCATTGGCGCTTTCGACCCTTACTTCAGAAGTAATGTCTCCTCCCGCCACGATGGTTGGCGTGGCGTCAATGGTGAAGGTTTTGCCATTGAGTGGGAACTTGATTTTTCGATGCAGCGTTGATGTTACGGCCCTTGTAGCGTGGATCCAAGGCCTCCCCAACAATACGTTGAAGGATGAGCAAATGTCAATTACTTGGCAATTTATTTTCTTTTCCACTTGCCCAGTCTGTACTACTAGATCGACAAGTCCACTTACTCGACGCACAAAGGCCATCGAACGCCCGAACTGTCCTGCGTAGTGGGAATGAAGTCATTCTTCTCCGGACCCGCATATGCGCTGTTTTCAAAGGAAGTACATTGACCGCCGATCCGTCGTCAACCAAGGTCATAGGGATGTGCTTGTTGAGACATACGGTGGCAACATAGAGGGCCAGGTTATGTCGAGGCCCGAACGGTGGTAGATCTTCGTCGGAAAATGTCACGGCGTTGGTGATCTGTGGCCGATTTTGGGCGATGTGAGTGACCATGTCCGCGGGAGTAGTATTCGACGACACGGTCATGTTCATCAAAGCTTGCAACAAAGCCTGGCGATGTTCGAAAGAGCTCAAGATAAGTTGCCAGATAGATACGTCGGCCTTAGTCTTTTGGAGTTGCTTGATGAGGGAAGCCTCGGAGGTCGACCCTTCGCCAAGAACTTCGACCACTGCCGGCTCTTTGAGAGGTGCCTTACTCGGGGTATCCTTAGCTTTCTCCACACGATATGGGCGCCCGGATCTAGTCAGATGGTTTGACTCTAAAGCATGTTGCCTCACTTTTAAGATTTCTTCTTGGGTGTGAGGGATTGTAGCACCTTTAACGAGGTAGACATCGTCCTCGTCATCAGCCCAAACGCCATTAACTTCATTGCTTCTTCGGAGTATGTAAGGAGTACAATCGACCACAAAATCTCCGAATGTAATCTCGTTTCTCGAGCTTGGTAGGAATTCGGAGCAATCCACGAATATTCTTCCAACGAAAACCCCTTTTAGACGACATGGGCGGATCAAGTGAGAGTAATCGACACTATCTTCGGTAGAGACAAAGTTAGTGTGGTCGCCAAACGGATTGGTGACGTTGTTGGGCTTTATGGCCGGGATTGGGAGCGTTCCGTTCTCAATCATATCTTGAATTTCGTGCTTTAGTCTAAAGCACCTTTCGAAAGATCGTGTCCCTTCCCTTGATGAAAGGCACAGTAGGCATTCGGTTTGTACCATTTGCCTTGTTGTTCAGCAGGTGGATCCGGAGTTGGACCAATGGGCTTCAACTTTTCTTGGGCCATGAGCCTTTGGAGAGCGTAGGCGTAAGTGCACCCGATATCGGTGAATACCCTCGGAGCTTGGCGCGGAGGCCTTTTTGACTGTCCATCTAAGAGATTGACAGTTTCAACAAAGTGGGCCGCTGCCGGTGCTTTTGCTTTAGATGACGAGGCCCCTTGGTATCCTTTTGGCTTCTCAGCTTCAGCCATTCGGACATCGTCCTCTACCTTTATCCCGATTCTTATCAATTCTTTGAAAGAACAAAAATTCTGGTATTTCAGAGCATTACGGTAAACAGGTCGTAAATTCTTCACGAACTTATCTACCATTTCAACTTCATCAGGCTTCTTAGCTAGTTTCACGCTTTCAAATAGCGCCATCTTGCGAGGAATTCAGGAAAGCCCTCTTTTTCCTTTTGTGTCATAACCTCCAAAGTTCTTATGTTGGTTTGAATCTCGACGTTGTCAGCATAGTGCTTACAGAACTCCACCGTAATATCTTCGAAAGTGGGGAAGTTCTTAAGGTCCAGATTATAGAACCACGCCTTCGGGTGTTCATCCAGAGATTGAGCGAAAATTTCAGAGAGCATGTCAGCAGGTACTGTAACACCCCCTCATACCAAGGTGCCTTACCAGGACCACCCTACCATGAAAGTGCGTTACCATCTCGGTTTCCCGAGGTTAGTATATACCAAAGCGTCTGAATTGAGCATCATTATTAAAGTAATGTAAAATGCAAAGTTTACAATATCCAAAACCCAAATACTGTCTAACGAAATACAACTTCAAAGTCTTAATAATAATAAAAGAAAACTCGCTAAGACTCAGACGATGATGCTATGACTCGTGGTGGCAAATCTCCCAAGATAATCCCCAAGCTCTCACTAGCAAAACCTGTCAAGCCTGCTCACCATCCCCGAATGGATCACCGCAGATTCCACAAACAACAACGGGGTCGATATTATGCAACAAACAAGACAAACAAATGCAATACTCGTCTGATCATCATCAACTCCCAATCACCCAAGCTCACATAGTAACCGACTACACACTAAAGTGTGTAGCCCTGCCAGATTACCCATCGCAACAGGTAATCCTCGCCGCCAGTGGGTGACCGCAGCCGATCCCACCTAGTCCAGCTCCTCAACGAGCGACAACGATCCCTGTCCCTTAATGTGCACATCCCCTCCCGTGGCGGGTTCCACGGAGGGCGAACTAGGGTGTGAAGCCACTCCCGCAAGTGACTCCACCACAATCACAATCACATGACATTACCGTCATCTCAATCCCCTCACACCAACACTCACAACAATCTCCATAATACGATGATCAACGACAACGATAATTAAAACAACATGTCATGTAAAGCACGATGAAACGAGTAGGAAAACCCTACCTTAGCAATCACAAAGAGATGCAACACGGACAATCAAAAAGGCTCCTCTACGAAGTCTTCTCCTATACAATGATCATACAACACAATTACACTTTGTACAATTCCCAACATCCCCTTCCCATATAAATGTACAAAGAACCCAAAAAGATGCAATAATTACAAAGATAGAACTTACCAACAGTGCAACAAGAACTTATACGCAAGAATCACCGCAATTACCCACACAAAGATGCTACGAAATGCTCAATGGAAGGATTAGGGAATGATTTGGGTATGATTAGGGTAACGTAGAAATGATAATGTTGTGAAAAATGATATTAGAAACTGACGCGGAAATATAAAATACCCTAATCACTCCTTAATCAAACCGTCGAAATATAACTTCACCAAACCGGACACTCGGTCGAGAAAGTGCATACTCGGCCGAGTGTCCAATACTCGGTCGAGTATTCACTATACTCGGCCGAGTATTCCTCGGCAGAACCAAAATAACACGCACTCAGAGCACTACTCGGCCGAGTAGGCTCTACTCGGTCGAGTAGGCTCCAAAGAAAATCCGTAGTGTTACAATCTTTCCCCCTAAAAAGAACTTCGTCCCGAAGTTCACACTCTACTACAAGCAAGCACAACCCCACGACACAAGACTCTAACAATCATATGAGACAACTCAAAGGAACTATACAAGCATCACAACAAGTTACCCCAAACGCATCTCCCGACTCGAACCAAACAAAGCAAAAGAAACAACAAAACACCATCGCGACCATCTCCTACCCCCCTAAAAGACAACGGTTACGTCCCCGTAACCAAACATACCTGATCAAAAAGGTTAGGAAAACGGTCTCGCATAGCTTCCTCGGGTTCCCATGTGGCTTCCTCCACATTATGATTAGACCAAAGGACCTTGAGTAAGACCGTCTCACCATTCCGGGTCTTACGAACCTTGCGATCAAGAATCTCCTTAGGAATCTCGGCATAGGACAAGGATTCATCGAGTTCAATGTTCTCCATCTCGAGGATGTGCGACGGATCACTCACATATTTCCGAAGTTGAGACACATGAAAAACATTGTGCACTCTATCCAAAGCTGGTGGTAAAGCTAACCTGTAGGCTACCTCGCCAACACGGTCCAAAATTTCATAAGGACCTATAAACTTTTGGCTTAGCTTACCCTTTTTCCCAAACCTCATAACACCTCGCATAGGTGACACTTTCAAAAGCACCTTGTCACCTACCGCGAACTCAATGTCCCTGCGGTGTAAGTCGGCGTAGCTCTTCTGACGATCTTGAGCTGCTCTCATCTTTTGACGAATCAACTGGATTTGCTCAACCATATCTTGAACCAATTGTGGCCCTAAAACCACTGTCTCGAAACTATCATCCCAACAAACTGGACTTCGGCATTTCCGGCCATACAAAGCTTCAAAAGGTGCCATCCCAATGCTTGTATGATAACTATTATTGTATGAAAACTCAATCAAATCAAGTCTGTCTTCCCAACTGCCTCCAAAGTCCATAACACATGCCCTTAGCATGTCTTCTAAGGTCTTGATGGTCCGTTCTGTCTGACCATCGGTTGCCGGATGAAAAGCTGTACTCATCTTCAGCGTTGTACCCATCAACTCTTGCAGTTCTTGCCAAAACTTTGATATGAACCTCGCATCACGATCAGAAACAATATCTTTCGGAATACCATGTAACCGAACCACATGCTTTATGTAACCCAATGCCAGCTGCATCTTAGACCAAGTATCCTTCATGGGGACGAAATGGGCTGATTTGGTTAACCGTTCCATAATCACCCAAATCATGTTGTTACCTTGCTGTGACCTAGGTAACCCCACAATAAAGTCCATGGAGATCGACTCCCACTTCCACTCGGGCACTGTCAGAGACTGAATCTTACCTTGAGGTCTCCTTTGTTCACCTTTGACCCTTTGGCAGGTCAAACATCTAGCCACAAACTCAGCTACATCTCTCTTTATGTTCGGCCACCAAAAAGTCTTCTTAAGGTCTCTCAAAGCTTGTCACCACCCGGGTGAACTGAATAAGGAGTGCAATGAGCCTCGAGACAAGATCATTCTCCTTAACTCGCATCGTCAGAACACACCATCTCCCATCAAAACGAACACTCCCATCCGGATGTATAGAGAACCCGGAAGTCGCTCCACTCTCTACCTTTGACTTCCACTCCTGGATCTTAGGATCAAGCTCTTGCTTACTTTTGATGTTTTCATACAACTCCGGCTCGATCGTCAAATCCCCGATGGTATTCCCCTCTCGAATCATAAAGATCCCCAATCTAGACATCTTATCTCTCAACTTCAAAGAAGGACATAGATGTACATAGCGAATGAACGCTCTTCCTACTCAAAGTATCTGCGACAACATTAGCTTTACCCTCGTGATAGATGATCTCCATATCATAATCTCCAATCAGCTCCATCCACCGCCTCTGTCGCATGTTAAGCTCCTTCTGAGTGTAGATATACTTTAGACTCTTATGATCAGAGAACACCTTAAAAGTTGCGCCATAAAGGTAGTGCCTCCAAATCTTAAGAGCGAACACAACTGCACCCAGCTCCAAATCATGAGTAGGGTAGTTCTCCTCATATTGCTTCAGTTGCCTCGAAGCATAAGCTATCACTTTCCCTCCCTGCATCAAAACACAACCTAGACCGTTCTTTGAAGCGTCGGTATAGACCTCAAAGTTCTCACAACCCTCTGGCAAGGCTAGGATAGGAGCCGTGGTCAAGCGTTCTTTTAAGGTCCAAACGCCGTTTCACAACTCTCATCCCAAACAAATCTGACTTCCTTCCTCATCAAGGATGTCATAGGCCGTGCTATGGTAGAGAAATCTTTCACAAACCTCCGGTAGTAGCCGGCAAGGCCTAAGAAACTCCGAATCTCAGCAACATTCTTCGGCGATTCCCACTTGGTAACGGCCTCAATCTTACTAGGATCCACAGATACTCCCTTCTTGGATATTACATGGCCTAGAAAAGCCACTTCCTCTAACCAGAACTCACACTTGGATAACTTGGCATAGAGCTGATTTTCTCTCAAAGTCTGCTAAACTATCCTCAAATGCTCTTCGTGCTCTTCCTTAGTCTTGGAATAAACTAGGATATCGTCGATGAAAACAACCAGAAACCTATCCAAAAACGGTGTGAAGATCCGGTTCATCAAATCCATAAAAGCTGCTGGCGCATTGGTCAACCCAAAAGGCATCACTACGTACTCGTAGTGACCATAACGAGATCGGAACGCTGTTTTAGGAATGTCCTCATCCGCTATCCTCGATTGATGATACCCCGACCTCGGATCAATCTTAGAGAACACACCACTCCACTTAGGCCGATCGAACAAATCGTCAATCCTTGGCAACGGATACTTATTCTTCACTGTGACCCGATTGAGCTCTCTGTAATCAATGCACAGTCTCATACTCCCATCTTTCTTCTTTACAAAAAGAATTGGAGCTCCCCACGGTGACACGCTAGGCCTGATATAACCCTCGTCTAACAACTCATGTATCTGCTTCTTCAACTCAGCCAACTCTTTAGGTGCCATACGATAAGGTGCTTTGGATATAGGACCCGTTCCCGGCTTAAGCTCCACGCTGACATCGACATCCCTCTTGGGAGGCAAACTCGGTATTTCCTCAGGAAATACATCTTCAAATTCTTTCACCACGGAAATCTCAGAAGTTGTCGGCGGCTCTACTCGGTGATCTCTCACATGACAAAGAAGTAAGGGACACTTCTTCCTTAAACATGACTTTAAAGTCATAACCGCTATAAACCTACACTTAGGCTTTACCACAAACCCTCTATAGGACACCTTAACACCCTTGGGACCCTTTAAAGACACTCTCTTTTGTCTACAATCTATCCTGGCGTCATACCTACCTAGCCAATCCATCCCGACAATCACCTCAAACCCATCCTTAGGAAACTCTAACGGGTTTCTTGGTAAATCTACCCCTCCAATCACCATAGATATACCCTTATATAACTTGAGACACGACACGACTCCCCAAGGTACGAACACATCATCTTTTACAACCTCAAACTGTCCTAAACCCATAGACACAAGATGACTTTTAGACACAAAAGAATGTGTAGCCCCAATCAAACAAAACAAAGGACGGTACATTATTAACAAGAAAGGTACCGGTAACTACATGAGCATCATCTTGTGCTTCCTGCTTATCCATCATGAAGAGCTTTCCACTATTCTTCCGTCCTCCACCCCGAATCAAGCATTGGAGGTACTAGGCTTAGCCGCCGAATCTGGGTGACACTATTATTCTCAAGCGCTGGTAAGATCCACCACCACCGCGGTTGTAACCGCCCTGGTTACCCTGTCCACCTCTGTTGCCCCATGAACCTCCCGGTCGGTTACTAGCAAAACTCTGAGTCGGCCCCTGAGAGAAATTTCCTGATCTAGCTCCTGAACCATTGCCGGACTTGTAGCTCGTGCAGTCTCGCCTTTTGTGACCTATCCCACCACATTTGAAGCACGTAAGGTTGGTGTTGTCACTTACAGCCCGACCTCCATTCTTTCCCCAGCCACGAGAACCTCCAGAGAAACCAGCTCCACTAGAGAAAGCCTTGGCATGATTGAAATTCCCTTTCTTGTTGGTTGGTGATTGTTGTTCCCGCTATCGGCCTTCCTCTTTTCTCATGTGATCCTCTCCTCGATCTCCCTTGAGAGATCCACCATTCTCTCGGCTTGACCCGCTCTCAGATACACTTCCTTGAGGTCAGTAGCAACCCCAGCTGGCATACGACTCACGATCTTAGCAGACAAACCCCTCTCAAATCGGAGAGCCAAACCTCTCTGTCCGAGCTGCAAATCTTCCACATAACGAGATAGCTCCATAAACCGATGATAGTAATCGGTGATGTCATCTCCTCGGACATAGTGAAAGATTCAAAGTCGGATCTCATCTTGTGTCGGATATGCTCCGCACAAACTCGCTCTCTCATAGCACTCTTCAACCCAGACCACGGAATAGCCCCTTCCTCCTGGTAGTAAGCTCTAGCATCATCCTTGACGTTCTGCCACCAAACTGCAGCTTCTCCCCTTAGGTAGTACACTACCTGCTCAACAATCATGTCCTCGGGGCACTTAACCATTTCCATGAGAGCCTCAATCTCACGGTGCCACTTCTCGAGCAGCTTTGGTTCACCTACCCCGTCATATGTGGGAGGGTGGAAACGAGCAATGTTGATGCTAAGCTGGGTTGCATCCATCGTCTTCTCGTTTCCTTTTCCCACATTTTTGAGAGCTTCAAGGAGAGCCTCTTGTTGCTCAATCATGCGAGCAACCTCATCAATAGACATCTCTGAAGCTTGGATCTGCGCGGGAGTTCTTTTGTGCGGCATTTTGAGCTGATAAGAAAGAAAGAAACGTAAACACATGCTCAAAATTTAACACCCTTCCGCCATAAGAACACTCGGCCGAGTATACATCATACTCGGTCGAGTAAAGATAACTCGGTCGAGTACCTTCCCAGATATTCGGTCGAGTATCGACTCCAGAGACAAACGCCAAAACACCAAAAAGAACACTCGGTCGAGTGCAACAACACTCGGCCGAGTGGACGCTACTCGGTCGAGTATACACTCATACTCGGTCGAGTTATCACAAACAGTAGCAATTGCTACTTCTTATCAAACAGCACTCGGTCGAGTTTTGGCTACTCGGCCGAGTACTCCATACTCGGTCGAGTGCCTACCCTGCTCGGCCGAGTTACACTATAAAAAAAAAATTTACAGATTACGATTCCCCTATCATGCTCACTATTCCCGCAGCAAATACTTAAGGATTTAAAACCGTTATAATCACGTCAGCATGTAATGCATATATTAAAACTTTAACACCATATTGTAACCATATCAACATCCAATTTGCACATACGCTAAATCCAACGTTGAAATCACAACCCGTTTCATCTATTACTTCTCCCATCACAACAGTTAAGAACTTCATCACACATATATGCGACTATCAACTTTTACCAACATGTATCTTCACATAAGTGCACATACAGAGCCTAGTCCTCATCACACTTTCCCCCATGTTACCGGCTCGAGTTAGTAAGGGCTAATGTGCGACTCCGGGACGTCTCCCGAGTCTTTGCGGTAGCTCCAAACAACTCTCCCCGGGTTCATTTTATTTAGACTCCCTAGGTTCATTAAATTCATTTGTTTAGGTGCCGGAAAAACCTGGCTCTGATACCACTTTGTAACACCCCCTCATACCAAGGTGCCTTACCAGGACCACCCTACCATGAAAGTGCGTTACCATCTCGGTTTCCCGAGGTTAGTATATACCAAAGCGTCTGAATTGAGCATCATTATTAAAGTAATGTAAAATGCAAAGTTTACAATATCCAAAACCCAAATACTGTCTAACGAAATACAACTTCAAAGTCTTAATAATAATAAAAGAAAACTCGCTAAGACTCAGACGGTGATGCTATGACTCGTGGTGGCAAATCTCCCAAGATAATCCCCAAGCTCTCACTAGCAAAACCTGTCAAGCCTGCTCACCATCCCCGAATGGATCACCGCAGATTCCACAAACAACAACGGGGTCAGTATTATGCAACAAACAAGACAAACAAATGCAATACTCGTCTGATCATCATCAACTCCCAATCACCCAAGCTCACATAGTAACCGACTACACACTAAAGTGTGTAGCCCCGCCATTACCCATCGCAACAGGTAATCCTCGCCGCCAGTGGGTGACCGCAGCCGATCCCACCTAGTCCAGCTCCTCAACGAGCGACAACGATCCCTGTCCCTTAATGTGCATATCCCCTCCCGTGGCGGGTTCCACGGAGGGCGAACTAGGGTGTGAAGCCACTCCCGCAAGTGACTCCACCACAATCACAATCACATGACATTCTTGTCATCTCAATCCCCTCACACCAACACTTGTCACAACAATCTCCATACTACGATGATCAATCAGACAACGATAATTACAACAACATGTCATGTAAAGCACAAGAAACCGAGTAGGGAAAACCCTACCTTAGCAATCACAAAGAGATGCAACACGGACAATCAAAAAGGCTCCTCTACGAAGTCTTCTCCTATACAATGATCATACAACACAATTACACTTTATACAATTCCCAACATCCCCTTCCCATATAAATGTACAAAGAACCCAAAAAGATGCAATAATTACAAAGATAGAACTTACCAACAGTGCAACAAGAACTTATACGCAAGAATCACCGCAATTACCCACACAAAGATGCTACGAAATGCTCAATGGAAGGATTAGGGAATGATTTGGGTATGATTAGGTTAACGTAGAAATGATAATGTTGTGAAAAATGATATTAGAAACTGACGCGGAAATATAAAATACCCTAATCACTCCTTAATCAAACCGTCGAAATATAACTTCGCCAAACCGGACACTCGGTCGAGTAAGTGCATACTCGGCCGAGTGTCCAATACTCGGTCGAGTATTCACTAAACTCGGCCGAGTATTCCTCGGCAGAACCAAAATAACACGCACTCAGAGCACTACTCGGCCGAGTAGGCTCTACTCGGTCGAGTAGGCTCCAAAGAAAATCCGTAGTGTTACAGGTACTCCCTTCAGTGCTAAGTACCCCTTATAGGCCTTAACATGGTGGACTGGATCTTCTGTGCCCTTAAACTTTGGGATGTCGGTGAGTACCATGTTCGTGGGCAACTTATCCAAAGACCGGGCATAGGCCCTAGCATTCTCATAGTGAATGTTCTTCCCCTGGAGAGTTTCAAACGGTCTTGATGAACTTGAACCGTTTTTCCAGATCAGTCAGTGGTGGAGGGGAATCTTCACCCAGCTTAGATTCGATTGCATCCATTCGGGTCATCATGAGGTTCACGGCCTCAGTAAGCTTGTTAACAGCATCTTCCATTGCTTGACGTCGGGTTTTTGGCGGCCTTTCTACAAGAAAACCCCGTACTGAGTCAATATTTAAAGTAAGAGCCCCTGCACACTCAAGGACACGACCCCAACTTGACTCAAACAGAGACTCGACTTGAGATTGACTAACCAGAGGTTTGATTCACGGTTGGATCTAGACCTTGGTTCATTTTAGACTCGACAAAATGACATGACTCAAACTGTCATAAATCGGTTATAAACCGGACTCGGTGTGGCCAAACCCGTGATTGGATTAACATAGCCCATAGGTTCGGGTGAAACGCCCTAAATGGCCTAGCTTGGGCATTTTTGTGGACTATCCATGACTCAAAGCCCAAGAGGTGAGCTTGGGTGACCCAACAAGGTCGTGTTCTAGACTCTTAGAACGAAACACACCCGGCCTAACACGGCCATGACCTGGACATGACTTGACGCATTTCATGCTTGGTTGAGGTTCGAGAGGCATTTTGGATTGGTTTTGAAAAAAAACGAAAGATTGATTCGAAAATGAGATTTGAAATGGGCAGCATGCCGGCTATAAAAGCTCGTTTTGGGCCGAAAATTCTAGTCCTATTTGGGCAGCATTCCGCGTTTTTTAAAACCATGCTATTTTGAAAGTAAGTTGTTCAAAAGTTCGGTTTTGAAAAGGACATGGGAAATTTCGAAAAGACTCGGGAAAACAATTTGCACATTGTCATTCTCATGTTACAAGGATGTATGCTCCTAGACATCTCTAAGTCTCGGCAAGTCTTCTACAAGAAGGTCTATGCCCTCCATCCTTTTGCGGTCTTATAGAGCAAGGTGTCTTAAGGTATAGTACCTAGAAGATCGTCCCCACCATCAAGAACCACGCGAGGTGAAGTGGAAGCTAGCAATGTGCAGCTTCCTAGCATAGTGGGACGTCGCCCCCCACGCATCACGAAGAAACGCTGGGACGGCCCGGGCAAGTCCTTAAGGGTTTATGCATGAATCGTAGCACTATGAGTAATGTTTTACTTTCCAACACTTTCTTTTCAAGTTTCACCTCGGAGGAAAAGACCCTAGAAACAAAGTGTAACTAGTCCTCTTTTCCCCAGTGAGTCGCCAAAGTGTGGACAAGGCCCTCGGGATCTGCGTCCGCGGGATCCACACTAGGCATAATCGACTCGAGGTTCTTTCGAATCGAATTAAGACATATTAGAGTCGCCACCAAGTTTTTTGGGAACTTGGAACCGTTCAAGTCAACTTTACACCTTTCATCGAAAAGCATAAAGCCAATCGACTACGAGTGATTAAAGATAAAGACTTGTACCCTATATCACTCGATTTGAATGACTCTCGTAATCCAATGGTATTTAGAAGGATCCACAAACCATAGATCTTGAGTAAGGGGTGAGGGTACGTGTTGGGAAGCCCATAAGGACACCCAACCCCGCCCGTCAATAACGGCCTCTACTAAGTCAAGTATGGATTTCAAACAAGGTCATAGCTACTACGATATATGAAATGCAAACATCGTTTTAACCCTAACATGTGAAGTTTCTATGTCGATTTAGATGCAACTAAACTAACTTTGTCGAAGTTGTAATTTAGCATGTGGGTTGATTGATCTAAGCAACATATAAACAAAAGCAAACAAGGCTTAGGGGGAATGGGGGAGCCGTTGGGATCTACCTATTACAAACCAGGCATTTCTTGCCGACACAACAATAAATTAAAGATACAACTCGATCTAAATACAATTGCTACATACAGAACCGTACACGACACATTACACGGCCAATCGGCCTAGGAAACCGCGCACAAGAGGGGTGGCCCACGGCTTACATGACTCACGGCCTTGGGTCACTCCTCGTGATGTGTGCTTTCACTTAATCTCATCGAATTAGACATAGGGCTACGCACCAAAGCATGCATTAGCATAAACCGGGCCATGTTGCTTTAAACAACATGCGATTTACTACGCTCTTACATGCATTGGGACACAACCATCTAACCAAACAAAACTAAGGTTTTTGAAAGAGGTTTTGACTCGATAAAGGGAAACTAACTTGAAAATTACAACTCGATGAACAAACGATAAATTACAAGTTATAAAGCGATAAAGAACAAGCGATTCATAAAACAGACGAAAAAAAAGGACCAAAAGACACGGCCAAATCACGGCCAAACCAAACACGGCTACCCTAGGTCCTAGGTCAGGTTCATTAGTTAGATCAAATGATTGCGAAACGAACTCGAAACAAATTAGAAACAAGTTGAAAACAACGTTGATCGGTTGAGATGATGTCGCGCAAAGGGGCATTCTACACGGCCTAAAAGGGGTCAAGTTAGGTCAAATTCGCTAATTAATTTAACTCATCGAGTGTCAATAAGAAGGTGCTAATCACGCACTCTTATACTAGCGAGAAATTATGTGAAAGAGAGATGCATTCGATTGAATTACAGATTGTTAGTTGATTTTAAAGCTTATGTCGAAGCCACCTATCGTGTCTAATTAGGTTATTAAATTGATCTAATGTCATCTAAATAAGTTATATGTTAACAGTCAGAAGTCATACTAACATGCAACGGGTCCTAAGGTGGGTCGAATTGGCCGAGATAAACAAAGGGTCAAAAACGAGGAGCGAAGTTAGAAATTTGTTTTATTTATGTCGTACCTTGAACACGAGGATATGTAAATGAGACGGGGGTGTACGACCGACTGATGTAGCGGTTTCTTTTCCCATCTCAAGTCAACGCGGGTGTTCATGGTGGTACTTTAACTCATACTCGGACTAAACTAGTTTCATAATTAATTTAAACGATAAATAAAAAGCGATAAACAAACAAAACAAACTATAAGAAAAACAAACATAAAAACGAAATAAAAAAGTAGAAAGAGGAGGATTTGATGCACCCTCAACCTACATGTATCGTTGACACCGTCTTGGGTCGTAATCGATGGTAGATTTTATCTCGAGAGGCCGTCGTCGACGAAGAAACAAAGCAAACACGCGTTTTTATCGAATCTGGACAGCAACTTTCAAACAGCGATTTCTCCCTCGTTTCACGATGAAAAATCGATTTAAAAGATGTTTTGAAAACTAGAAAGAGAGGAGAACAGGGATCTTAAAGCAACCCCTGCTCGTTTTGAGTTATTGGGCACGAAAAACGAGCACAAACAGAACTGGACAGACAGGGAACAAACAAAAGCAGTGTATAACACTCTGTTTTTCGAGGGATTTCGTGTACTCTCAAGGGCAATTTGGCTCTTAAATCTTTGTCTAATGTGTAGATGGATGTTATATGGTTAATTAGGAACAAGAAACTCGAGTTTTGATGGAGGTTTGAAGGAGGAACGAATTGTTTTTCGAAGAGGACACACAAACTGTTTCAGTTTGGATGTCGGTTTTGTGGAAGGTTTTTTAGAGGCAATTAGGGTTTGTTTCTGAGGTTTAAAGCTTGTGAGTGAAGGTAGTATGTATGGAAAACTTAGAGGAATGAATATATGGTGAAGGGTGGGTATTTATAAGGAGTTAAAGTAGGGTAAAAAGGAGGAGAGGCAGACGGGCTCGGCTGAACATAGCTGCTGTCCAGCAGCTTTTGGGGGGTTTTCTAGGGTTCGTTTGGGGGTTTTTCTTGGTGATTAAGGTAAGGTAATATGGGTAGGATATTAGGGTATGGGTTAGGGTTAATGGGCACGGGTTTTGGTGGTATTTGGAGCGGGTTTTGGGCTTGGGATTCATCACGAAAAACAGGGGGTAGGCTGTTTGTATGCGGGCTGTTGGGGGTGATTTGGGATGGGATTTGGGCCGTGGTTAAGGGGGTTCGAACTGGGTTGGATGGGTAGAGGCTTAGTTTGGTTAGTGTACTCGAGATTCGTGCCAATTCGTAAAGAAAACAGGCTCAAAAACCGAGCTAAAATCGAGCTCAAAAACACATGTTCAAAACGAGTTCTTTTCGATTTTCAAATTGATTTTTCAAATCAAATAACACATTAAAATAAATGATTTTTCAAACCAAATATACTCATAAAATGATTTTTCAAATCAAATATTTATTTTATTTTCAATAAAATAAACTTGGGAAAATAAATTCAAAATAAAATAAAATAAATTGAATTTACCTTAAAAAAGCTATAATTTAAATATCATTTAAATTAATAAAATGAACTCACTAAAAAAACATTAATTTAAATATCATTTAAATTAATAAAATACTTCATTGACGACGCCCATTCTGCATCGTAAAACGAGCTCCAAATAATGACAATGACAACTAAAGAATACATGTGTCCTATCATCATCGGGTGTTTGTCGGGTTCTCTATAAATTCCAATATCAACGGATACGGGTATCTACACTATACGTCGGAAAACTCAAAACGATTTCAAAAACAAAACATTTCAAAACGTTTCAAAAGTACCTGGAGTGTTTAATGCACGACGACGGGGTCGCAATGACACTAACTAGAGTCAAAACCGACACCGGACCAAAACCCGACTCAAAAATTCAAATCCCGACTCCAACGAGTCAAATCGAGTCAAACACAAAAAACAAACTTCTCCAAAACTTCCATGTTAAGTATTCCCGGAATACTTGAATGGTCAAGTACAAATCATGTTATCCAAAATATAGGATAGAACAAGTCATGATTTCAATTGCATGATAGTGACAAGACAGCTCGAAGACCCGTGAAATGGCTCGCGCCTCTTCGAGTAGCCCATGCGGCCACGTCGCTCAAAACGCACACAACCACCCATTTCTCTATAAATACCCCTCAAATGCCACCATTTGAAGGTACGCGAGTGTCCGCCCCCTCATCTCTCCCTTTAAATTCTCGACTCGAATTCTCATGTCATAAACTGACACGTATTTTCGACCTACCGATCGAAAATACAAGCCATACACATTGTTTGGTACCGTCATCGTGCATTAAATCACTTGACCGACCATCTCGACCAAGTACACCATCACTAAAATTAACAAAACACTCTTTACATTGCTAAAACGGTTTTTAACCGAGTTTTCCGACCTAACAAGTTGTTACACTTTCGTCGATTTCTCGTCTCAAGCCTAACATATAAGTATGAGGGTGTAAAAATCCTCTTTTTTCATGTTTTTCATCTGTTTTATGACTTTAACAAGCTAAAACATGCATAACATGATTCAAATATAATTTAGTGAGCCAAAATCGGATTTTGGCCGGAGACAGGGGCTACTTGCGTAGCAGGGGGGCTCGCGCCTCTATGCCCTCTCCGGCCTTAATACAGCCGTGTTTGCTCTCATTTTTCCTCTTTATTTCATTTCTTATTTGCAATCGGATTTGTACCAATTCAAGTATTTCAAATCATTTTCATGCTAAACTTTTAACCATAAAACATTTTCACCCTTGGTTCCTCATACCATGACGGTTTAATCCGTGTTTCGGTGATAATATTTGGTTAATTACATGTTAAAAGGTATTTTAAAACCTTTATTTCATTTCTTTACATTTCTAAATAAGCATATTAGTCATAAATACAAAGTCATCCTTGGTTCCATATACCATGTCGGTTTTAACCCGAGTACGATGATAAACTTTGACTAATTACAAACAAATGAACTTAAAATAATTAGTTCATAATCATTTTTCAAAACTATTCATGCCAAGCTTGCGAAACCGAACCCGACATCGATTATTGTCAATATAATGATGATTCAAGTCTCGTTCCTCATATTGACAGAAAAGCGGTCTAAACGACCTTTTCAAACCAAGACAGGCTCAAATACCCTCTTTCCAAACCATTTTACATATATTTTAACAGTCAGAAGTCGTCCCTTGGACAGTCTGCTGACTCGCGCCTAAACAGGCCAACCATTTTTAAGTTTTCAAACCAGGAAAAGTTTGCTTGCATCGCCTGACAGCTCGCGCCTCAATAGGCTGCCTGATGCAGACCCTGCTTAATTCCAGCACTCGTCTAGGACGATCCCGACTTCGATTAACTCGAATACAGGACTGATCAGATGACAAATCCCCCCCCCCCCCCCTTTACATCGTATTTGCAAAACGCCTTTCTAAGACAAATGGATCACGTTATGCACCACAAACCTTACTCGGTAAATAAATGTTTAATTTCCGTCTTTCATGCAAATCAACACTAAATCAATTTTGACATCAATTACTTGATATTTGGATAAAAAACCGACATAGAAAGCTCACATGTTAGGTTCAAACTTGTGGATGCACATTCATGCATTTACCCGTCTTATCAGCTTTTCCATTTAACTAACCAGGATCGATCAGTAGAGGCCGCTACCGCGGGCGGGATCGGGTGTCCAATTAAAGGGCTTCCCAATACGTACCTTCACCTCTTACTCAGAAACTTTGGATAGTGGACGACCTTATCCAGGGCGTACGAGAGTCATTCTAGAGATAGGATGCAAAAGAGGGACGACTCCTTATCCTTAGTACCTATGTCAAACACCGCTTTTTGCCTTGGTTGACCTAGGTATAAAGTGGATTCGAACGGGTTCCAAGCATCCCAAAAATGCTTGGTGGCGAGTCCGAACATCTATTGCATCGTTTCAAGACCCTTGCCGAGACGAAACCGACCGATCTAAAACGATCCGGTTGAAACCATTTTTTACGCTGCCGAGCGTGGCTGTGAAATGACCGTTGCACGTCCACAGATCGGCTGGGCGTCGGAGGTGGGCCATGTCCACAGAATGGCAACTCCGCTGGGGATAACTAGGACACTTGTGTCTTTGTGATCCCTAGATGGTGAGACTCAAACGAGGTCTTGGTTGAAATGCATTAATTGATATTACGGTCATAAGTTGGGTTCCTTGTCTGGGCCCCCAACTAACCTTTTTTGACCAATTGGCTCGTCTCGTCGGCGTGAGTTTTCTCAACCCCGCGTTTCGAATCCTGATTGAGTCAAGCATGCCGTTGACGTTACACATTTCTGTTTCGTCAAAGAGCTTTCATTTCCTTCGTGCACGAGGCTAGGGCATCCTCCTTACACATTTTTTTTGGATTGGTATTCCTCTCAAAAATCGGGGTTTGATCGCTTGGTGTGTAACCCACCCTTTTAAGCCAAAACACGTGTCAGTATTATGCATAATATAATGAAACTGCTAATGCTTATATGTTATGTGATCATAAGTCTTTCTGTGTCATTTCAAACTTTTAAAAACCCTTTTTGCGCCGTTATAATGGCCGTTTCAAACCTTGGTCTTTCGCCGACCGTTGCATTTCAAAAACACGCCTTTTTAGGCCGTTGTAACGATGATTTTAAAACCCGGTTTTCTACAACCATTTTAAAAAGCACACCTTTTTAGGCCGTCGTAATGACGATTTTCAAACCAGGTTTTTTTTCACCAACCATTTCAAAAACATCTTTTTACGCCGTTATAATCGCCGCGTCAAGACACGGATTTCAACCCGTCTCGCGCCGACACGATGGCTATTTCAAAACCCGAAAAGGCACACACCCCTTTTCGTGGCTTTTCAAACCCCGAGGATCATACACCATCCTTGGCACCACAACCTTTTCAAACCTTTCAAAACTCGATTTTCAAAATATACAATTTTGAATTTCAAAAACTGTCTTTGGAAACAGCACATTGTTTTCAGAGCTGCCGTAACTCGAACTCAAACCGTCGTTTGAAAACAAACTTAAGACAACTTTTCAACTGATCGACTTTCGAAGATCCCTGTTTTTCGGAGGCCGTCCATAAAGCGACAAACGAATCTTTTTGAAAATCTCTATTTTTGAAAATTTCAGTCCACCGTTCCAATTCCGCCTCGTGTCTATCGACTCAAAGAAAGCGTACTTATGGGTCTTTACTTATGAGTCGTCTCACCTCGAGACTCGTTCAACGGAGTCACGCCACTACGTTGAACGCGAATAAAAAACCGGTCAACACCGTCACATTAGAAATCGATTCAGCACCGAGGCACCACACATGGTTGCCCTCATCTTGTTGAGTCTATTTTGTCTTTCCGTCTCTTGTGTTGTCTACGTTAGTCCTTAAACCGTGTCGGATTGGGATGTAACGTGAGCCATTTTCTGCCTCAGAGCCATGGCCCCGTCTTTAGCTTCGTCCAACAACAACGATGACAACAGAGATCTCACGACTGCTCAGCTAGCCAGCCTACTCACTGCTCATAAGGTTACCCTGGACCGTGTCGAGACCCGTATCGACACCCTGGAAAACAAGGAAACCGGAAAACACAACACTCCGCCTTTGACTGAAACCGAGAAAAGGCTCAAGCTCTTGGAAGAACAACTTCTAGCATGTGGTAACAACATCCACCTGGAGAACAATCGAAGATTCGAACCCTTTGGGGATCAACTACCCGACAACTTTACCTTTACTGATGTACCCAAGTTAAAGGAAGTGCAGGACCCGCTCAACCACATTCGAGCCTTCAAGGAATACATGTCCATCAAGGGGGCCAAACAAGAACTTTTCACCAGGATCTTTCCATCGTCCCTGGAACCAACTCCTCGCCAATGGTACTATTCCCTCGACCCCAAGAGCATTGCCACTTGGGACGAAGTCGCCGTTGAATTTGCCAAACAATATGCCGACAACGTTGAAATCCTAGCCAACACCCGCACTCTTGAGGTCCTGACTCAGAATGATAAGGAAGGGTTCACCGAATTTCTTACCCGTTGGAGGAGGGTAAGCACTCAATTGGTCAGTAAGCCGAGTGAATCCCCTCTAGTGGAGAAGTTTGTCAACAACCTCCGCACAGTTTATGCCAACCTGTTGAGATATCAAAACATCAAAATGTTCCAAATCCTACAAATCCTCGAGACCCGTATTGAAGATGACCTCCGCAAGGGTGTCATAGCCAAAACCACTAGTAGAGGCTACCAGGGATCTACATCAACTAGATCTTGCCCCTATGGTCAGACAACCAAAATCGATGAGGTCAACCTCCTCAAACCAACCGCGAAGAAAACTGATCGTCCTCAAAGGGTATTCATAAACTTGGGGACAACCTATGCCAGTGCCCTAAAAAGACTCATGGACCAAGGAAAACTACAGCCGATTGGGCCCAACCCTGACCCGTCCGAGGCCAAGAATATCCGTTTCTGGAATCCCAATGCCTACTGTAAATACAACCACGGTAAAGGTCATGACACAGAGGCCTGCTTTAAATTGAAGCACGCCATTCAAGATATGATCGAGAAAGGGGAACTGCATTTACCTCCACCCACCAAACCGAATAACAAGACAAACCCCTTGGGAATCCATTCCATCTTAGATGACGAGCCAACCTTGGATTTCTTACACCTCATCCTGCCTATTGATGACGAGGTGAACGCCTTGGAATAGGATAACCCAGACGGGATGTTCGTATTCAGTGCCGCAACTATGTCACCATGTTTCAGCAGGTTGAAGAAGCCATAGCCAGTCTCTCAGAAAGGATTACCCGACTTGAGGACGCCTACCACTGGTTAATTTTCAACCCACCAACACCAACACCACGCCCGAGGGAGGGTCCCCCAAGCACCCAAAACTCCCCACACCAGAAAGGATTGCTCCCGCGACCATTCTGGCATGCACCCCACAATAATCAACCCCACAAAAACTACCCCCACAAAAACTACCCCCCACAAGAACTTCCCCTACAAAAACTATCCGCCGAGGAATGCCCCTCCAAGGTACCCTTGCGATCCCAAAATCACAGTATCTGGAGAGACAACACGGAGGATGTCTACATTGTTCCAGGAAAGGGCAGACAAGTAAAAGAGATCGCTCATCTTACCCGGTCCGGACGTCCCTACAAAAACCCGAATAGTACAACAGTCGTTCCAACAATGAATGACCAAGTTGTCCCGGACGTGGACACTCAACCCAAGGTTCCTGAAAACTCGATCCTTAAACAACTGCAAAAAGTAAAGGCCGAAATTTCAATTTGGCAACTGATTGCTACATCCTTCGAACATCGGCAGACTTTGCTTCAAGCCTTGGGAAAGTTAACAATTCCCTCTACCTCCTCTCCTGAAGAAGTGGTAGCACACATGACAAGGGATGTCCCCGACCTGAGCAACCCGGTCATCTTCTCTGACGAAGATATCCCTCCATTCGGAGCCAACCATAACCTGGCTCTGTACATCACTGTACAATGCCTCAAGAAGAATGTGCCTATGGTTCTATTGGATGACGGATCTGCAGTCAATGTCATTCCCCTCAAAACAGCACACAAACTGGGTATCAAAGAAGCTGATTTGGTCCCAACTAGTCAAGGAGTACGCGCCTATGACGGCACTCGTCGTAATGTTGCGGGGCTTATCACCTTGACCATTGCTACCGGACCCCTAGAAAGACAAGCCAGTTTTCAGGTGGTCGACATCGACGCCTCTTTTAACATGCTTCTGGGACGCTCCTGGATTCACGCCGTCAAGGCCGTCACCTAAACCCTCCATCAGAAAATCAGGGTCCCTTTCAACGGGAAAACAGTCACAATTCCCGCATCCCCGATCAAGGCTATTATGAAGAAGGGAATATCCTCTCAGGTCATTGAAGAGGACGATAATGAAATGTGGGGATTCCAAGCTGTGAATGCCCTAACCGATGAATCATCACCCTTTGATTGTGACCAATTCTCCAACCTCACAGTCAATCGCATTCTGATGCGTCATGGTTATTTCCCGGGCTTACCCCTTAATACGCTGAAGAGCACCTTGCCTCCTATTAAACAGGCCAAGGTCCCTAACATCCCCTTCGGGCTAGGCTATGAGCCTACCGATGTAGACATCCAGGAGATGAAACTCCTAATACGGAAGCGCAAAAAGCACGGAGTCATCCTCCGTCGCTACCATTTGACTCTCAATGGATACTTCATCCCCGAGGGAGAATCCGAGCTCTACAATGGTTTTTCTGAGCCAATCTACGACCCCGTAGTTAAGGTCAAACACCCGGGCGTAGAAATCTTCCAAGACTGCTACTTTATCCCTGATAACCTCAAAGCTGCGTCGACCAAATCTGAGTCGACCCCATGCCTGGACGGACAAGCCGTCAGTCTGCTCTTCGGGGAAGACAATATAAACCACCTTGACTGTCAAGTGGACCGATCGCCAAGGCCGCACTTGTTGGAGTAAGTGTCCCCGACAATAATGCGATCACAATTGTCGATCATAATTGATCACATATTTAAATCTCATACCAAGAATACGAGAGGGATGATACATTACATATATAGTCAACTGGTCCACACATATCGGTAATGATTAGCTGGCTAGAGTTTGACATTACTGTCGTGCGACGGTGGTGATCAGTTGATGCCTTGACGTCACACCTAAAGGACGATTCCCTTAATTGAAAAGGTTAATTAGTTGTATGCCGATACAAATTAATTAATTCCTTAAAATTGAACAAATTATTATCATAAGAGAGAAAATGACATCTTATTATAATGTGATTAAATAAGATTTTATTTAGTAATTTAAGAAGTTATATTACTAAAATTAATCGGTGTTTGCGAAACACGCTAGATGAGAATGATAAGTCAGTTAAAATTACAAGATGTTGTGAATTATACTAGCTAGTAATTAAATGACCATTTTATGAGAAAGTAATTTTAAATTACTAGTCAATTTGTTAAATATGATTTATTTAATTTGTAAATGATATTTAATTTGTTAAATATGCATTTTAAATTAAAACATGACATAAGACATGTCACATGTCACATGACATACAATTGTACAATTGACAAAAATAAAATGGACTCCATATTACTACATATAAACCGAAATTAGGTGGGCATGCTTAGAAGTTTTGTCTTTTTCCATTTGTCTTATTCATTTGTCCATGACACTTGATAGTGACATGACTATGGACAAAGCCTTACACTAGTTTGTCTTGTGAAGACAAAAAGCAAAATGAAAAGGGCCTAAAACTCCTCCCCACCGGATTTTGGAAATAAGATTAGAGAGTTTTTCTCTTAATTTTTCCATTCTCTTATGTTTAAGAAAAACATAAAACTTCTCTCTCTTGTTCATCATAAAATCAAGTTTGATGAATCTAATTTGTATGAATCAATAACTAATAATACTAGTAGTAGTATATGAGTATTAGTAATCAATTTTAAGGTAAACCACATTACAAATATCTAGTACATGTTAGTTTGTGGGATTAAGGGATAGTCTTGGGTGCTACTAATTGGAGGGCTTCTATTTTGAAGTCATGAATGTTCATCCAATATTGGAAAGCTCAAGAACTAATAAGAAGGAGATCTTGTTGGTGCCCATTTGACCGAAATTTAAATGGTGAGAAATTGATTTTCTTATCTCTTCTTATTTAGTTTGCATGCATAAGATTTAAATTAATTTTATGACTAAATTAATTTGTAACATATAAGAATATGTTGAGTAATGAGATATAGATTTCTAACAAGCGGTATCATGAGCACAAGGTTGTTTACATGCAAATCGGTTATTGTTTTTCCGAGTTTTACGATTAACATATAAAACTTATAAATTTGTGTTTATTATGATATATCACGAAATTTATTATGCATGTTAAAGTTTCTGGTCCTAAAATGTTTAAGGATATTTTGGTTTAATTTATGGATTTTATTGTTCATTTTATATAATAATGGCATTAAAATGTGATTTTTATGATAAAAATGTCATTTTTGGACGAAAAATAGCTAAACTTCGAATTTTCCAGTGGTTTTTGGATATGTTTTCACATATATTATTTTTACATGATCTGGAAATTTTCAGAATTTTTGGAGTTTTTATGCTCGAAATATGGATTTTTCATGATAAAAATCGAATTTAAATGAAAAATAGGTTAATATGAGATAAATTTCGAATCTGGTCATAGAAATTTAATATGTTGTCACATACAATTTTACAAGATGTGTGTAAAATAATAGGCTATATTGAAGTCTTTATGCATGATTTATGAATTTTTGATGAAAAATAGCATAAATAGTGACTTAATTAGTGAATAATTGCTAAAACATACTTCATGACTAAGGAAAAACGACAGATGTTGCATTTTATTATCTTTTTCAGATCTAAAATGGAAAAGTTCATGAATATATTTTTCTCATGTTTTTATGATTATAATTGATAAATCCGATAATCCGCAACATTGTTTTTCCCGATAAATTTCAAAAATTTTTAACCTAAGTTTTTGAACATTATGAGTGTCATGGTATTTTTTCCAGAATGTTCATGAGTTTTAAATTTCAAATTTTTAATTTATTTGAAATTTTTGTGATTTATTTGAAGTTTATAGCATTTTATTGTAATTTTGAGTCCATTAATGAACAATTTTAAGAAATATAAGTTAATTATAGTCAAATGGTTAGTGGAGACTAATAATGAGTCCTAAGTTGGTTAGGGTAATTAACTTGTGCATAAATATGATTTTATGTAATTTATTGTGATTTTAAAAGGTTGAATCATGCAAATCCGTAAAACCGATTAATATACGATATTGGCTCCTTAAAGGCGATTTAGCATAAAATTGGGCATCTTCATACATATTATAATGCTGCATTTTATTTATGATTGTCATAATTTTATTTTATGTAATTTTGAATTATGTAATTTTTACTTAGTATGGCCTTAGTTTTTATTGGTATTACCCGAAATGTATGGAAATATCGATTCGGTTGTAATTTATTGTGATCTCGAATTACCGTTTTGTAATTTAATAGATTTATTTTATTTTAATTACAAATGTATAATAGGAAATTATGTAATTTGTTATGTAATTTAATTATTTCGGAGTTCCTTGAAGACGGGGTCACTCAAGAAGGCGATTCATAAAGACGGTGTTACCTCGAGATGCGTGCTAAGAACCGAAGTTCAATGGACCAATGGAGTTGGTTTCCGAATATGTAATAGTTAATTAGATTTTCTATTTTAGGAAGGCCATACTAGGATTTAATTTATGCTTTGCATTTTATTTATATGTTGCATCCATCGCTAAATCGCCATAACTAAAACATGCATTGTCATTTTAATCGAGTATATCGACCGTGTCAATTACAATTATCGTAGTTCACCGCTTTAGTTCACTTAAAACGTGATAGATAATAAATTGACATAACCTCTCGCTAAAAATAAACAATTGAGACTTAGCCTTACCAAAAAGTAGAAACCATGAAAACCTATTTCGTGAGGGATTGCACTCGGCCACACCTGGGTACAAACCTTGTTACGTAGGGGAAATGGGTGATAAATGTCTATCCACCGAATTTATGTTAATAAAGGGTATTTCGGCACACCGTGCCCTAAGTTGATATGAGTTTGGATCATGGACACATTTATTCGAAATTTGGGTTAAACTTAACGAAAGTATTCACGACGTATTTCCGGATGTGTTTCGGGCTAGAGATAAATATTAATGTAATTTTATCGACCAAGAGTTCTAAAAGTAGAATCGATTAAAGAGTTAATCCACCGAGTTATATTGATGAGGGGTATTTCGGCACAGCGTGCCCCAAGTTAATATGAATTTGGATCTTGGAATCATTTATCATAGTTGGGTAGAGGTTACTATGTAAATGCTTTACTTGTTATTTACAAGTATTATTATAACGATGAATGTTTTGTTTTCATTATTCCGTTATCATATTGTTCTATTTCTTTACCACAATTTATATACGATATCATTTCGATTTTTGATTCAAATCTCCATTAAAACATCGTAACTAAAGACAAATATGGATTTGCTTCTAAAACCTCAAATGAACCATTGCTAAGGATCTCTTGTAAAGAGTATAGATTAAAGTTATACATTATCAAACAGGTTTTTGATTCTTGACTAACACATCTACTTACAATGGATTATTTTTCATATACTTAATTTAATTAAGTACCTTGAAGCGATAAATTGTTTTGGTAATTAGATTTGTCGAAAATCGTAATAGACCAAAATACCGCAACCATTTCAATGAAAGTTTTAAGACTAAACAAATGAATGAAAAGTAGTCTTCATGAATATATTTTTGCTTCTCAAAGCAAAGACTCATTGAAATGAGTGGGAGCATTCTCTTAAACCGTTAAGAAATGGATAAGGTTTTAAAGAAGTAAAATTAGATTGGAATTGATACAAGGTAATGTTAAAAGTAACGTTATTGAGAATAACAATACTAAACCTATCAATCCCGACCGATAAAGTTTCCATTGTCTTAAATGTTGGACATTAGAAAGGAAACTACCCCAAATTATTGAAGAATCAACAAGTTAGTTGTGGGACATCTAATGAGACCTTTTTCTTTAAATGTTTATTCGATTAACATAAATTTTGCTAGTACTACTTCGCCAATATTAGAAACCGATGGTGGTTTTCATCACTGTATGCGATACATATGATGATTAGAATATGACGACTAGCATCAAATAATATCGAGAGATATAGTCATTGTGTAATCAATCTAGTTTAGGGTTTAGAGTTGTACTTAATTGTGACTAGTAAGTTCATAAACTCCAAATAAGAATATAAACTTGTTAAGATACAAAAGAGGTTTCACTTTTGTGACCCTATACACCATGATTTGATGTATGGCTGGCCCATTATCAAGGTGAGTATATTCTAAACCAAACTAGAATGATATATCATGTAGATGATGCAAGATTCAAATTGGTAACCCAAGATTAAACCTTAAATTCTAGAATGATGAACGCAAAGAGTTATCGAATACTCTTGAAACCATTAGACTGTTAATGGTTTATGCGTATCTTGTATTCAAAGCAAGATATCTCGTGCCTTTTGGTTGAAAAGGAAATCGAGGTTGTAAATCATTGATACAGAATAGGTTGATCATTTTCTTTTACCATCAATTTAAGTTAACACCAATATGTTTACTTAATAAAGTAAAAGTAGAAATATTTGAAGGAGTTCAAAGAGTTCCATGAATCACGATCAAGTCGTGATGGGATTATCAAAGTGAAGACTTTGATATAAGCCAAATAAAAGGTGATATAGTATCACAAGTTAATCTCTCTTAACACACATTATGAGACAATGTGTGGTTGGATAAGAAATCAAACGCTATTCGATATGGTTTGGACTTCGATCAAGTTACTTTGAGTTACTTGATCCTTTTTGGGGATTTTATCATTTTGTCTAAATTATTTTTCCACTAAATCTAAAACGATTCATATGAGATATGAAATGGTAGGGTACCATGTTTGTAAGTTCTTCAAAATAAACAAACGCTCATTTTTTTTACTGTAATCACGAGTACAACTTGCTTGTGGCTCGTGAAGCTGTCTTTCTAGAATACAAGTTTATTTCTAGAAGACAGAGTGGGAGAAATTTATTCAAGAGCTAGCCACAAAGAATGTTATGTCGCAAGAAACTGGTCTTTCTTGACTACATGAGAGATTTTGTGTAAAACGTTGTTTCTAACGTGTAAAACGTTCAACGTCTCTAACGTGTAAAACGTTGTTTCTTCAAAACCTGGGAGGTTAAAGTCATCACTTGTTGAAGATGATGAGTTAGTGTTACTTTTAAGAAAGTAAAGAGCTTACAAATTACAAAGAAATTGTTTGATTCAAGTTGATTACTTCTGGAAAGTAATGAATATATGACTTACATGAGAGTATATAAGTCACAACTCAATACAAGGCTTGGAACCATGAAAATCGGAAATAAAAAGGCTTGATTAGTGACAAAGGGTTATTGCACTAATAAAGAGAGATTTCAAAGCTTGATTGGTGGCAAAGGGTTTTCCACTAGTTGAAATGCTTAAGTCTATTTGGATCTTCTTAGGGATTGTGTTTCATTATTATGAAATACATAGCGAGTGAATCTAAAACCTACTTCTTCAATTAGAAGGAATGTATTCAATACATGTCTTGAGTTTTGTAGATTCTTGCAATCCTAAGATAATGTGAAACTTAAGAGAGGGTCTTAAGTAGGACATCAGTGAGTTGGAATCAATGTTTTGATCATGTTATAAAACTTTTCTCGATAAGTTGAGAAGTTGTGTTTATACATGGAGTTTAGTGGGAGTTACGGAAATTTTAATTAGTCTTATATGTGGATGACATATTGATTATTGGGAATGATTTAAGACTTTTGGAGTAATATAATACATCTTTAATATCCGGTTTTATGGAGATAAATCCACATGATATTAGCATCAAATAAGAAGTCTTATGTTGATAAGATTCATGATTAGTTCAATCGAGTTGAACATATTTGATTGATTCCATTTGCTTCCGCTGTCGAATCAATTAAATAGGAAATGATGTATAACACTTCATATACTTTGAGTATGATGAATTGTTTTAAAATCGAATTTAATTAATAAGTTACCAAGTAAGCCATAAAGATTACCCTTAAGTGCATGCAAAAGCATTAAGGATATAATGCAAAGTGTTTTTGATGCAATTTTGTGTAAGGGTGTTACACAAGTGACAATTGACAATTGAGATTGCGCATGGTTTCCGACAAAACCGTAATCAAAACACATAAGGATGGTTAAGATACCATTGTGGCTATGTTATTTAAGAAAGTGATTTTTTAGAATCGTTCTAGACAATAAAGAACAATGAGAAATATTTACAACGGAAATTGAGTACACTTGCAATCATGAGATGTGCAAGAAGGATGAGTCCCGCACACTATGAAAACAGTGGGAGCTATTCTAAGGCTAGAGGGCCTATGTCCTGATTGGATCTCAACACGTACTCAGAAAGTTTTGTAATGCAAATGTATACATTACAAAGGAAAACGAGTATGTAGTAAGATTGAGTAAGGTACAAGAAGTTGATAAAACCTACTAACCAAAGCCTTCTCATAGGCTTAACATGATGAATCATGTCATTTCAATTAAATTGAGATGAACAACTACATTCAAGATCAAATTAGATTATAGAATATGAAATAGTAATCAGGCATTGACTATTCATATGTGATAATCGCATTTGTCGTTCGAGTTTTTGCTTTAAAAACTCTTTTCTTATACTTTGTTACATCCAAACGGGTTGTAGAGACAATATTGAACCCCGTTAAAGTGAACCCGGATTAACATGGTATTCGCCCATAGTCACTTGAATGAGGTGACGTCTCGAAGTGACTAGAGTGTGATGCGATTGATGGCAAGTTCAAGTGTCATAGAGTCATGTGAGATGACTAGTCGATCACATAGGCAGACTGTTAGGAACACTTTGTCGGGCAGTGACCGCTTATAGAGTTCTAGCAAATTTATATAGCCTGGTCGTGGCGAGAGCTACTATAGTATTCTAATGATTCGATTCTTTTGACTAAAGACTGTTCGCCTAAGATGGCACAGTTTCAGATTAGCTTTGATTTATGTTACTACGACCTTCGTAAATGGGATCAAATGGGCATATTTTGGGTTATGATGGCTGTGGCTAGTCGAAGGGAATAAGTGCGATAGGAATTATCCACCCCTTTGTCAGGGTTAAAACAATATCTCAGGGTCACTCGAGGAGCAATGAACTGGAAATGCGTGGCCACGCTCGGAAGGTATCTATGGTAGATAAATTCCGGTCAACCAGTTATTCTCCAGATCGAGGAAACCACTCTCGATATGATCACTTGCAAGTACGACCCGAAAGACACCTTGCATTGAGTGAGAGATAGTAATAGGACAAGAGAATTGGTGACGCACACTTGTCGAGGACAAGTGGGAGATTGTTGGAGTAAGTGTCCCCGACAATAATGCGATCACAATTGTCGATCATAATTGATCACATATTTAAATCTCATACCAAGAATACGAAAGGGATGATACATTACATATATAGTCAACTGGTCCACACATATCGGTAATGATTGGCTGGCTAGAGTTTGACATTACTGTCGTACGACGGTGGTGATCAGTTGATCCCTTGAGGTCACACCTAAAGGACGATTCCCTTAATTGAAAAGGTTAATTAGTTGTATGCCGATACAGATTAATTAATTCCTTAAAATTGAACAAATTATTATCATAAGAGAGAAACTTGAAGGAAAAGTAGATCTATATACTTACATATTCATATATGTTTTAATTTAATTTGTCACAAAATTAATGATTGATCTTATGCATGCAAACATTAAAACAAAATAAGGAAGAAACATTGTTCTTACATTGTGATTTTCGGTTTATAGGGCACAAGAGAGATCACCTTTCTCTCTTGTTCTTGAGCTTTCTTTTTGGATGAACAAAGACCCAAGTGTAGGATCTCTCCCAAGGATTTATACCCAAAGCTTACTCTTAATTAAAATTAATATTATAGTTACTAGTACAATATTAATCTTGTAGAAAAATGACTCAAAATAATTTTGGTCTTAGCTCCTAAAACCGGGTAGGAGAAAGGGAAGGAAGGAGAAAATAATTTTTATCTCTCTAAAAATTATTTTATGAGATGAATGAATGAATAATAATAATCAATAACATTATTGAGTATAAGGTATAAGGGAGAGAAAAAACCAAGTGGTTTTCCTCTCTAAAACCGGGTGGAGTAAGGGGGTGGAGGGAGCCAATACATGCACTTGTTTATCTTCACAAGGTAAACTAGGGTTACATGGCTACTAAAGCAAGTAATCATTATGTTTACCACTTATAATATAAACACAATATATAGCCTAAACCCCACTTAATTTCGGTACATTAGATAATATGGATTCCATATTATTTTTGTCAATTTGTCAATATGTCACATGTCATATGTAACATAAATTTGTTATGTATTTTTAACATGTTAAAAATCAACGTATTAATAAAAATACGTCATATACAAAAATCAACTTAGTAATTCATAATTACTTGTACCAAAATATTTTACCAATTATAAATCACAATAAAATGTATTTATAATAATTCATTCAAATTTAATTGTTTCTTTAAAAAATAATTTCATCTGAGTAATGATACAATTCAATTACTCAGACCGTATCTCATTTAATCAAATTTAAATGAGATACGTAAATTTTACTTCCAAAATCGTCCGTCTATTTTTCAAGTAATTTAATTAACTCGTAACGTTATACGATTAATTAAATGATCAATTAAGAGTGTTGCCCAATAGGTATGACCTAGGGGATCAACTGATCACCACCGTCGCACGACAGTAATGTCAAACTCTAGTCAGCCAATCATTACCGATATATGTTGATCAGTTGACAGTAAAATATTACTTCCCAATTGTATTCTTTATAATGAGACTTAAACATTTGATTATCATGATCAACAGTCGTGATCGCATTATTGTCGGAGGACACATATTCCAACAATCTCCCACTTGTCCTCGACAAGTGTGCGTCACCAATTCTCTTGTCCTATTACTATCTCTCACTCAATGCAAGGTGTCTTTCAGGTCGTACTTGCAAGTGATCATATAGAGAGTGGTTTCCTCGATCTGGAGAATAACTGATTGACCGGATTTATCTATCATAGATACCTTCCGAGCGTGGCCACGCATTTCCAGTTCATTACTCCTCGAGTGGCCCTGAGATATTGTTATAACCCTGACTAGGGATGGACAATTCCTATCGCACTCATTCCCTTCGACTAGCCACAGCCATCATAACCCAAAATATGCCCATTTGACCCCATTTACGAAGGTCGTAGTAACACAAATCAAAGTTAATCTGAAACTGTGCCATCTTAGGCGAATAGCCTTTAGTCAAAAGAATCGACTCATTTGAATACTATAGCAGCTCTCGCCACGACCAGGCTATATAAATTTGCCAAAACTCTATAAGCGGTCATTAGGCCCGACAAAATGTTCCTAACAGTCTGCCTATGTGATCGACTAGTCATCTCACATGACTCTATGGCACTTGAACTTGCCATCAATCACATCACACTCTAGTCACTTCGAGACGTCACCTCATGTAAGTAACTATGGGCAAATACAATGTTAATCCATGTTCACTTTAACGGTGTTCAATTGTCTCCACAACCCGTTTGGATATAACAATGTACAAGTTGAGTTAATAATAACTCAAACGACAAATGTCGACATCACACTCGGGTAGTCAATACCATATTACAACCTTGTATTGTATATCGTAAGTGTAAACACTTATTGATTGCAATGGAAGTTTAACATGCCATGTGTCCATGTGTTCAAACTTCTTATAATCGCATTTTCCATTACATTCATGTTCTCTCTCATAGCATGAATCTTACCAAGTACACATCAAGGTTCCCGACCTCGGTTTTGGTTCTTTATCTTGAAAGAACTTCCTTATCGATTATCACATAACGAAAGAATTTGTGATGAATGATATAACTTTTACTGATCAAGTACTCCATCCACACACAATGCACTAGGTATATGTTTTGCAGAATCTTGCAACAATTTGACAAGATGATTAGCCTAGCACTTCTCACAAGTCCTAGCATAGTTAGGAAAGATTAGTTTTGAGTAACTTCTTATTCAACTAAGTATCTTTCCAAAATTTCTTATTTTTCCTTTTGATTTGAAAAGTTTAGGATTTTCATAAATCTTTACGTGTGTTCGAACTTTCTATAATATGTGCAACCTCTTAACACATAATAGAGTATTCCGTCAAACACCGAAATCGCTCATCGGATTCTACTTGAGAATTCATGACGTTTATATTATGGCTTACCAATCAATCATCATGCTCTTATGCATATGATTCATAATTGGACATGTACATGATTATTCTAATGGCGGAAACACTAGTTACTAATAATCATGAGATCAACCGTTCATAGGTTCAATGAACGACCATGACTGCTAATGGCAATTCCATTTTCATCTACATGAATAACCTATGTGAATGTTGATACGATGTGTATCTCTTAATACTATTCCAACATCCCTTGATGTAATTGGATTCATCATAGTCCATTTTTATCCAAAATTGAAAACTCAAATACTTCTTTTATGAAGGAAGGTATTAGCTCGTCATTCTTCAATGAGTGGTTAGTTGTAAACATTCAAAGGATGATAGCTCCCACTAAATTCCATGTCTTCACATGATAATTTCTAATGCTCCCACTTAATTCCACATGTTTCGAAATTGATTACTCAATAGAACACATTTCAAAATTTGGAATGTATGTTGCTTTGCAAAATCATTAAGATGAAACCATATATGTTCCCATCATATCCTTTCAAAATTCCTATTTTGAAGAGGTCTCATTTTAACCTTATGGAAAGAGATTTTAAATCTCTAACACATTCATGTCATAATGATGTGTGGCAATGTCATTTATTAAATATAAGTAATATCTAATACACATCCTTCAAAATATCCCTTTTAGAAGGATGTTTAACCAATTCATTTTCATAATGAGGTTAAGTAATGACATCTGCGTGGTTTAAAACTTTGGCTATTGAAGATATCGGTATATCAATCCTTGCAACCTCTAGTCATAAATATCGCTTATTACTAGGATGTTACATTGATTCATTTAGGCTCTTAAGTAAATCTCAAGGTTGAAACTATTGGTCAAAATTTATCATAAACTTAGTCAAAAACTCTTGTCAAGACTTTACATTAGTCATTTTGTTCCAAAACTTTCTTTTGGTCTCCTCGTGTAGTTATCATAAGAATATACTCTTATGATTACTTCACTTGGTCTCTTTAGTCATATAGACCTTACTTGAGACCATAGATCTCATCTATTCGATATACTATATAAATAGATATACCTTCATTCAAATCATTCTTTCTTGTGTAGATCTTTATTTACACAAGTACACAAATTTATCTAGTCTCATGTGTTGTGTCCTCATTTTTCTCCCACTCTATCTTTAGAATAATTACACTAGAGATTCAAAGATAGCATATGAGACACAAATAATGATGTTGAAGTTTTAAGGAGAACTATCTCATAGATTGACTAATAGTTTTAGATTCCATATGTGTACTTGGTGATTGACATACCTTTAAGAGACTTCGTAGACTCAAGGTTACTTTGTAAATGATCATACACAAGCCTTAAGCATGTGGACATATAATGAAACCCGTCATTATATTTGTCTATTAGATCACTTTAAGTTATATGTTTCTAAGAGTAAGCATTTAAACATGAATTTTAGAAAAAAAGGATAAAATGATAAAACGGGTGACTTGGGTTGCAAACCAAGTCATCATTATCCAAATACAACCCATTATCCAAAATACCTTTCCATGTCGAACACGGAAACTTAAGGTTCTAAAATCCAAAACATAATTTAAAATAAGACAATGAAAAGCAAAGCTCCATGAAAGCTATCCCTAGCTTCTTGATGGTTTCTCATGCTTGCTTTTCCTTTCCCTTGTCTTTGCTTGGTGGAGGCCCTATTTACAATAAAAAGGGAGATACATTATCACAACTTTGCATCATAATACCATAGTTGAATTAGAAACATAAAAGAAGGTTAGTCATTTACCTACTGGAGTAATCTTTCCAGCCTTAATATCACCAAGGTATTTGGAACAATTTCTTTTCCAATGTCCCATACCATTACAATAATGGCATTTATCAAGAGGACCCTTATTGATTTTTGAAGTGCTAGCTTCACAAGTCTTAGCTTTGGTGAATGTGGGAGCTTGCTTTTTACCCTTCCTCCCATTCTTCTTGAACTTCCCCTTACTCTTAGTGCTTATGTTAAGCACATCCTTGGGTGGGTTCACATTTAACCCCATGTCCCTTTCGGCTTGCACAAGTAACTTGTGCAATTCTTCAAGAGACACATCCTTGTCTTGCATGTTAAAATTCACCCGGAATTGAACATACGCTTTGACTTTGGAAAAGGAGTGTAGAATCCTATCTACAATGAGTTCTTTGGGGATTTCAACCTTTTGAATTTTCAAGGTCTCGACAAGCTCCATGAGTTTGAGCACATGAGGGCTAACCTTTTGGCCCTCTTTGAAGTCGAGATCAAAGAATGTCGCGGCCGCTTCATATTGGACGATCAGCGGAGTTTATGAAAACATTGTCACAAGCTTGGAGTAAATCTCATTAGCATTGCCCATTTTAAAGGCTCTCCTTTGGAGGTCCGCCTCCATCGCAAATATCAAGACATTTTTCATTGCGGCGGACTCCTTTTGGTAAGCCTCATATGCTTCCCTAGTGTCGGCGGTCGACCTAGTAGTAGGTTCGGGAGGAGAGGCCTCGGTAAGGTAACGAAGCTTGTCGTCACCTTGGGCGGCCAATTTGAGTTGGGCATCCCAATCGGAGAAATTTGACCCATTATTTTCAAGTTTACATCGATCCATGAAGGATCGGAGCCATGATGAACTAGCGAGAGGCGTTGCAATAGGGGTTGGTGTTGCCATTTGTTATGAGAAAAAAAGTGGTCTACAAAACAAAGGAGTAAAACAAATGTCGTTTTAATAATAATACTCGTAAAAATTTTAATTTAAACAAGTTTTATGCATTTTTCTAGTGACCTCTACCCAACTAGATAAATGATTCCAAGACCCAAATTCATATCGACTTAGGCACGGTAGGGCCGATTCATCCTTTATCAATATAACTCGGTGGATTAACGTTTAATCGATTCTACTTTTAGAACTCTTGGTCGATAAAATTACTCTAATAATTATCTATAGCCCAAAACACATCCGACAAGGGCACGGTATGGCCGATGACACCCTTATCGAAAAACTTTTGTTGAGTTCAATCCAAATTTCGAATAAATGTGTCCATGATCCAAATCCACATCAACTCGGGCACGGTAGGGCCGATTCATCCCTTATCAACATGAATTCGGTGGATAGACATTTATCACCCACTTCCCCTACGTAACAAGTTTTGTACCCCGGTAGGGCCGAGTGCACTCCCTCGCGAAATAGGTTTTCATGGTTTCTACTATTTGGTAAGGCTATGTCTCAATTAATTGTTTTAGCGAGAGGTCATGTCAATTTATTATCTATCACGTTTTAAGTGAACTAAAGCGGTGAACTACGATAATTCTAATTGACACGGTCGATAAACTCGATGAAAGAAGATGATGCATGTTTTAGTTATGGCGATTTAGCGATTAATGTGACATAAAATAAAATGCAAGCATAAAATAAATAAATCCTAGTATGGCCTTTCCTAAAATAGAAAAACTATTTAACTATTACATATTCGGAAACCAACTCCATTGGTCCCTTGAACTTCGGTTGTGGCACGCATCTCGAGGTAACACCGTCTTTATGTATCGCCATCTTGAAGAAATCCGTCTTTGGGAACTCCGAGATAAATTAAATTACATAGCAAATTACATAATTTCCTATTATACATTTGTAACTAAGATAAAATAAAATAAATCTATTAAATTACAAAACGGTGATACGAGATCACAATAAAATTACAACCGAATCTATATTCCCATACATTTCGGGAAATATCAATTAAAACTAAGGCCATACTAAGTAAAATTACATAATTCAAAAATTACATAAATTAAATTATGACAATCATAAAGAAAATGCAGCATTATAATACGTATGAACATGCCCAATTTTATGCTAAATCGCCTTTAATTAGCCAATATCGCATATTACTCGGTTTTTACGGATTTGCGTGATTTCGACATTTTATAATCACAAAAATTACATAAATTCATATTTATGCATAAGTTATTTACCCTTATCTCTTAGGACTCAAAATTTAGTCTTCACTAATTATTTGACCATAATTAACTCATATTTCTAAATTTGTTCATTAATGGACTAAAAATTTCAAAAATAAGCTATAAACTTCAAATAAATCACAAAATTTCAAATAAATTTGAAATTTGAAATTTAAACTCACAAAATTTCAAATAAATGTGATTAAATAAGATTTTATTTAGTAATTTAAGAAGTTATATTACTAAAATTAATCGGTGTTTGCGAAACACGCGAGATGAGAATGATAAGTCAGTTATAATTACAAGATGTTGTGAATTATACTAGCTAGTAATTAAACGACCATTTTATGAGAAAGTAATTTTAAATTACTAGTCAATTTGTTAAATATGATTTATTTAATTTTTAAATGATATTTAATTTGTTAAATATGCATTTTAAATTAAAACATGACATAAGACATGTCACATGTCACATGACATACAATTGTACAATTGACAAAAATAAAATGGACTCCATATTACTACATATAAACCAAAATTAGGTGGGCATGCTTAGAAGTTTTGTCTTTTTCCATTTGTCTTATTCATTTGTCCATGACACTTGATAGTGACATGACTATGGACAAAGCCTTACACTAGTTTGTCTTGTGAAGACAAAAAGCAAAATGAAAAGGGCCTAAAACTCCTCCCCACCGGTTTTTGGAAATAAGATTAGAGAGTTTTTCTCTTAATTTTTCCATTCTCTTATGTTTAAGAAAAACATAAAACTTCTCTCTCTTGTTCATCATAAAATCAAGTTTGATGAATCTAATTTGTATGAATCAATAACTAATAATACTAGTAGTAGTATATGAGTATTAGTAATCAATTTTAAGGTAAACCACATTACAAATATCTAGTACATGTTAGTTTGTGGGATTAAGGGATAGTCTTGGGTGCTACTAATTGGAGGGCTTCTATTTTGAAGTCATGAATGTTCATCCAATATTGGAAAGCTCAAGAACTAACAAGAAGGAGATCTTGTTGGTGCCCATTTGACCGAAATTTAAATGGTGAGAAATTGATTTTCTTATCTCTTCTTATTTAGTTTTCATGCATAAGATTTAAATTAATTTTATGACTAAATTAATTTGTAACATATAAGAATATGTTGAGTAATGAGATATAGATTTCTAACAGCACTCTCAAGATAACGACAGGAGAAGGCTCTATGTTCACAGAGGGAAGTGAAGAAGAGTCTGAGTCTGAGTCAGAGTTAGAGTATGTTTTAGCTCCTAGCACTCCTGATGTCCCGGTCAAGGTCCCGTTTCCACTGTTTTATCACAAACTCGTGGCTGCTTCAGAGGCCGAGTCAACTAAGGTTATCGCCACTCCCATTGAAGGTAGCAACCTGGAGCTTGTTCCAGAGGCCACTTCCTCTGCTATGTCGCCTCTAACTGCCCATGAGATGTCTGTCCTATCCGAGTTTTTCGCTCAAGTCGACTTAATCAATGCTAAGTTTGCTTATGACTCATCTCATTTTAACTGCAATACAATTCTGAACGAATATGAGGAATTTGACTTGAGTGAATACCCACCTCACCTAGCCAAAGAAGTTGACAAACGAGAATATAGGACCCCCATCATTGAGGAGACCGAACCTATTAACGTAGGGACCGATAACACACCTCAAGAACTTAGGATAGGGACCACCCTTGACCCCTCGGAAAGACAGCAATTCATCGACCTTCTACACGAATACAAGGACGTATTCGCTTGGTCCTACAAAGACATGCCTGGGATCCACAGGGAGATTGCAGAACACAGGATACCCATCAAACCCAGAGCTAAACCCGTGAAACAAAAGTTGCGCCGAATGCACCCTGAATGGGCCTTGAAAATCAAGGAAGAGGTAAACAAACAATTCAAAGCCGGATTTATCAAAGTGTCTGAATACTCTGACTAGATGGCCTACATAGTTCCTGTACCCAAGAAAAACATGAGAATTCGTGTTTGCGTCGACTTCAGGGACCTAAATAAAGGAAGTCCAAAAGACGACTTCCCTCTGCCACATGTTGACATCCTGGTGAATAACACCGCCGAGCACGCCTTATTATCAATTATAGACAGATATGCTGGGTACAACCAGATACAAATGGCCGAGGAAGACATGCACAAGACTGCATTCGCTACACAGTGGGGTACATACTGCTACACTGTCATGCCCTTAGGTCTAATCAATGTCGGTGCAACCTATCAAAGAACTGCCACCACACTCCTACATGACACGACGCACAAGGAGGTGGAAGTATATGTCGATGACATGATCGTCAAATCAAAAGAGCGGGACGACCACATCAGCGCCCTTCGGAAATTCTTCGCTCGTCTTCGGAAATACAATATGATACTAAATCCTAAGAAGTGTGCATTCGGGGTCACCTCCGGAAAACTCCTGGGACACGTCGTCAGCAAATGGGGCATCGACATTGATCCTACCAAAATCAAAGCTCTTCAACAAATGCCCCGTCCTAAGAATGAGAAGGAGATTCGAGGATTTCTTGGTCAAGTCCAATATATCAGCCGCTTCATAGCCAAACTCACTATGAATTGTGAACCAATCTTCAAGAAGCTTCGCGCCCCCGATCACACCGATTGGGACGACGACTGTCAAAACGCCTTCGACAGGATAAAGGAAATCATATCTAAACCTCCTATCCTCATACCATCTCAACAAGGAATTCCCTTATCCCTATACCTGACTGTCACCTACAGAGCCATGAGAGCGATGCTAACACAAACAGTCAACGGCGAAGAACGAGCCATCTACTACATCAGCAAAAAGTTCATCTAATACGAGACAAGGTACACCCAACTGAAAAAGACATGCCTTGCCCTGGTCTAGTCAACTAAGAAGCCGAGGCACTACATGCTCAGCTACAAGGTTCATATCTACTCCAATATGGACACGGTCAAATACATCTTCGAAAAACCTGTACTAAACGGAAGGCTGTCTAGATGGACACTCATGCTATCTTAGTTTGACCTCAAATTCGTACCTCTTAAGGTTATCAAGGGAAGGGCAGTCGCATATTTTCTTGCAGAAAACCCCGTCAACGAGGACCCAACGATTGACACATGGTCACTTCCTGACGAAGACATCCTTTATGCCGACACCGATGCATGGGACCTATACTTTGATGGTGCATCAGACCTGAGAGGCTTCGGGGTAGGAATCCTCCTAATATCACTAGAAGGAGAACATGTTCTGATCTCAGTCAAGTTAGACTTCGCCGTCACCAATAATGCCGCCAAATATGGAGCATGCCGCATCGGCCTACAAGCAGCCATAACACTTGGCATCAAGAAGTTGAGGGTCCACGGAGATTCCTCACTCATCATCAATCTGGTGTCCGGATCATGGAAAATCCGAAGCGACAACTTAACACCCCACCAAGCAAAAATCAATCAAGAAGCCGTATTCTTCGATCAAGTCCACTACTTCCATTTGCCACGAGAGGAAAATCAATTGCCGATGCCCTAGCAAAACTTGTCGCGCTCGTCAACATACCTGACGACATGACATCGATGCCCTTATGTGTCGAGAGAAGGAGCGAGCCAGCTCACATTTGCGCCAACAACAATGACCAGAAAAACCATGTCGAACCTTGGTATTAAGCCATCGTCAACTACAAAACCAAAAACGAATTCCCATCCAATTCTGATACAAGAGGACAGAGAGCCATCCGTTTACTTGCATCACAATTCGTGATAAACCAGGAACAACAGTACAAAATAAAAACCCAGGGGATTCTTCTCCTTTGCATTGATCACCACAAAGCCAAAAAAGTCATGGAATAGGTGCACGACGGAGAATGTGGCCCTCACATGAGCGCAATGATGCTAGCCTAAAAAAATCATGCGGTTAGGCTACTACTGGACCACCATGGAAGCCGTTTGCAGAAACTACGTCAAGCATTGCCACAATTGCCAAATCTTTGACAACATAGAACACATACAACCATCCATTTTATACACTATGACACCACCCTGACCTTTCTCGACCTGAGGCATCGACATCATCGGGAAAGTCAACCCGATAGGCACCAAAGGGCATTGCTTCGTCCTCGTCGCAATCGACTACTTCACCAAATGGGTGGAAGCACAGTCCTATGCAGTCTTAATCGCCAAACAAGTGGCCAAGTTCATCCAGGACCACATCATCTGCAGATATGGGGTACCCCATGAAATCATCAGTGACCAAGACTCCCACTTCCGGGCCGAAACACAAGCCTTGTTCGACAAATACAAAATCAAGCGGCATCGATCATCTCCCTATCGTCCCCAAACCAACGGAGCGGTAGAGGTAGCAAACAAAACTCTTGACACCATCATCAAAAAGATGCAAGATAATTACCGCGATTGGCCAAGAAAACTCCCATTCGCACTCTGGGGATACCGAACCTCCATTCGAACACTAACAGAAGCCACACCCTTCTACCTAGCACACGGTATGGAGGCGGTTCAACCAGTAGAGTTGGAGGTACCATCTCTACGCATCCGACTGGAAAGTCAAGTTTCTGAGGCGGAATGGACCCGTCGAAGGTTCGAACAACTCACTCTTCTAGACGAACGACGACTCAACGCCTTGCACAACGTCCAGCTATACCAACGACGTATACAACGGGCATTCAACAAAAAAGTCAAACCCAGAAACATTAAAGAAGGCGACTTGGTCCTCAAGTCGGTTCGAGCACCACTACCCGTCGATCCGAGGGGGAAATTCAAACCCAATTGGGCCGGGCCATACCTGGTCAAGAAAATACTTTTGGGGGGCGCACTGAGACTGAGTGACCTAGACGGGGAGGATTTCACAAACCCGACCAACCTAGACCAAATCAAGAAATACTACCCTTGAACCCTAGTAACAACAAACCTTTTCCTAGTTTCACAACTAGTGACCACAATATCCCTTTCAAGTCAAGTTCCTCAATGCGTTCTGATTTGAAATTGCATGTTTTACCGACTCTAAGTCACGACACCTTTCCATGTTTCGAATAGCCTCTGATCTGTCAATGGCAACATCCATTTGCACTCAAACAAAACCACCTGAACTACGAGCATGGTTTGATTTCTCCTTTTCAGGTGGATACGTAGGCAATCCTTTCTTACACAAGAAGGATACAACCACAACACCCCAAAAAAATTTGCAAAACTTCCCGAACTACGAGCATGGTTTGATTTCACCTTTTCAGATGCATACGTAGGCAATCCTTTCTTACACAAGAAGGATACAACCATCCCCACATATAAAAAACATCACCCATATCAACCACAAAAAAGGAAAAACATTCACTTTCCCACAAAAATACAGAAAAGAAGCCTTTCTCCCTTCCCACAAAAATCCCCTTTCACAGGTGCAATGTTTAGGATAATTCAAACCGAATTGCCTTTACAAAATGGATGGAAGAAACAAGCGTTCACAACGCTTTTAACACCAGCAATCCTCTTATTTAAATAATAATGGGAAGGATTACAAATTTGACAACAAATAAAGCTAAGCAAGTCTACAACTTGTCAGAGCTAGAATGTCGACTAAGACATCTCACATAGTAAGACTAGCAGAAAATACACAATACATAGCTAGTACAACATAAGAAAAACTCACAAACACTATTACAACATAATAATAAAACGGGTAATGGAGGTCTTCATTCTTCCATTTTACCCTTCCCTTTTTCCTCAGGGTACATCTTCCCCTTGGTCTTCTTGTTGGCCCGCCGAGCATGGACTTCCTCTTCAGAACGGAACCACAACGGCAACGGCCTCCGGTCTCTTGTAAGACCCCGTACTACGCCCAAGTCTAGCCCAAACACGGCTCACTACCTGTTTGGGACCCGAGCTTCTCCTCTTCGGTGGCCTCACTACATCCGGGCTAACATCATCGGCAAAGTCGTCAAAGAAGGCACGGTTGGCCTTGCCAACCTCTCTATACTTCAAGTCGACGACCTCGTCCTTTCGAGACTTGGACCATTCCTCCAAGGTTTGAGCTCTTGACCACTTGACATAAGAGAGAGTCACCCATGTCGTGGCAACAGGGTTTGGCACCTCCCAAATCGGCTGAGTGGCCCACCACCTTTCGAAGACCTCCACAAGCTCGGAGTTTTGAAAAACACTCTCTTGGACGAGAGTATCTTGAGCGGACACCATTTGTTGACACCCCATTTGCCTTATAAGCCTTTCAGGATAGATGAAGGAAGCAACCTTCAAGCCCATCACCATCAAAGAACAAGAACTAGCGGCCGAATCGGGCAATCCCGTGAAGGACCTCAAGGGCCACCATGGCACTACCCAACGGATATGAGGACCACCCTCCTCCACTAATCTCAAGGTCCAATAGGCCTCGGTGGATGCAAAACTATCCGATTACAACTTCTTCTTCATAGTAAGGTGACGGAAGGAGTAAGAAGAAGAATCGGCCGGAGGCTCTACATACCTTAGCCTCTCCAAGAGCCACACTTGGAGGATCCTTGGGGATCCAAACGAGGGTGCTTCTCCATAAGAGCCTTTCTTATCCAAAGCTTGGATGATCTCGCCAAGCACCAACCATGATGGATCCTAACCATGCTCCATTTGCTCAAACATATGCACAAGGGTCATACTACCATACCACTTTGACCCCTCCTTCTTCAAGGCATCGATAAGAAGGTATGCATGCACTAGGCAAAAGGCAAAAGCCCTTCTTCTAGCCATTTCCGAGACATTAACATCCAACCGGTTTGAGAGGATGTTGATGAGAGCCAACATATCCACACTGTGGGGAGCAAGGAGAGAGTTCACTTGGCTTGTTGATAAGCCCAACATTGAACGAAACTTCTCTTTGTAACACAACCGAGTCGGAGGAAGCACCGGAGTACAACCCGGTCATCCACCAATGGTGCCCACTTCCTCGGCAAGAGGGCAAATTTCACCTTTCGGTAAAACGAAAACATGATGTTTCGAATCCCAAAACCGAGAGCATGCTTCAAGGAACGAGGATTGCACCTTGACTTGATGAAGCACCAACAATTGACCAACTCCCATTACAACGAGTTGATACTTCTCGGGAGGCGATAAATCCCGACACCAATGTCGCAACCTATTTTCGAAAGCATCCATGAATTATTTTTTGGAAGAAGAAGAAGGGTTTTCGTAGAGTGGTTTTTCGTGTTTCGAATGATGAAACAATGAAGCACAAACGTCCTTATTTATACAAAACAATCAGCGCTTTTTTCCGAAAAAAGGGGAAGCTCACTTGCATCGCCTCTGGCCTCGCGCCTCTTTGGGCTGGTCCTCAGGATCCGCGCCTTGATTTGTCCCTATCAAGTTGTGTTTCTTCCTGGCACCTAGTTTTTCTCGCCTCAAGGCTCGCGCCTCTCCGGGCCTATCCGGGAATTTTTGTGTTTTCTCACACTCACATATCCTTGGTTTTGCGTTTTACGAAATCCGGCACGGTTTCCATGACACACCTTTAAGAATACGAGTTTTTCTCTTCTTTTTTTTTAGGGGGAAGGGCTAGTCGCCCTGATCCGCAACGGATCGTTTCCATGTAAGTCGAAAATTCCGAATTTTTTTCCGCTTTTTCCACAAAAATCGAGAATTGATAACACGACGTCAATTTTCTTCAAAAATTCAAACTCTTACAAATCCGAGTTTTGATCAATCAAACACACTCGGAAAAATCTATTTTAAAATTCAACCACGACGGTTTAAGTTTTAGTTTTTTTTTGAGTCGCAAATCAATTTTCAACAAAATTCGGTGCAATTTAATTCAAACACGAGTTAATTGCTCGAAATTTCAAATCAATGTCTTTCGAAAAATCCAAGCGTGACGACTTGTCGCGGAAATTTCAAAACTTCTTTTCCATTTCATTTTTAACTTCGAGTCATCGGGGTTATTTTTGTTTTCAAATGCTTTTGCATGTTTACGTGTGTGCATATGTGCTACCTGTTGCCTGTTTTCTACACTAACGATGCAGGAACAAATGCAAAGCAAAGGGGAATCAACCACTTACCATGCTTCTACAAAACACAACACAAAAAATCCAAACAAAATAAACTACAAACTGAAACACCTGTATAAAAACCGCCTCACGCAAAAGGTACATATATACAAGCCAAAGTCCAAAAACACAGACGAATAACTATAACTACTCAACGCCATCCACTGGGCCAGTCTCGGTCTCACAGGGAGTTGCGGGCAAAACAGACACCGCCTTCTGCTCATGCCCCCTCTCAGGAGAACTCTCCAACGTCTCGTACTCCATCGAGACGCGAAGCTCCTCCGCCGCAGCCAACTGAACCCTAAGAGAGGCAACCTCTGCATCTCGGCTCCGCAACCTGTCCTCGCGACGCTTCCGCTCCTGGTCCCGGCTGATGATCCCCAGATCCTGTGCCTGGATCATCGACCTTGTTGCGTCCAACTCAGCACGGACCCGAGCAAGCTCTGCCGGATCCGCAGTACCGTGCAAAACACAACACAGGGCGTTAAGATTTAAAACGCGAAATGCAACATAAAAACACACAAAACAACCAACAAAAAGGAACTGCGCAAGCCGAGACTCCCTCTCAGCGAGGTCACCAGCAAGTGCTCTCCACTGGTTAGCCATCCTTCATAGAGCCTGATGATTAACAGTCGACACCTACAACCCAAAAAAAGCCTTTTAATAAAACAAAAACGCAAGGCAAAATACAAACCAAAAAGGAGGGTTCAAACCAGAGACTCTCCCTCAAAACTGTCAACCTCCACTCCATGCCAGTGTCGGTCACCTCAAAAGCCGCAGGCTCTGGCAAACGCAGTTGTAACTCCTCACCACCTGGCTTCTGGAAGGTTTTATGTGTCGGGAAATCTGGGGGCTGTAACTCCTCACCACCCTGCATAGACTTACCCTGACCTGATTTCGCCTTGTGCAAAATCCACACAAAACAATTGGCGCCAATCGAAGATTACAACCTGGCGACTGAAGCGACGTCCCTTGGACAGTCTGCTGACTCGCGCCTAAACTGGCCAACCATTTTCAAGTTTTCAAACCAGGACAGGTCTGCTTGCATCGCCTGACGGCTCGCGCCTCAATAGGCTGCCTGATGCAGACCCTGCTTCCTTTCCAGCACTCGTCTAGGACGATCCCGACTTCGGTTAACTCGAATACAGGACGGATCAGATGACAAATCCCCCCCTTTACATTGTATTTTCAAAACGCCTTTCTAAGACAAATGGATCACATTATGCACCATAAACCTAACTCGGTAAATTGATGTTTAATTTCCGTCTTGCATGAAAATCAACACTAAATCCAACTTGACATCAATTACTTGATATTTGGATAAAAAACCAACATAGAAAGCTCACATGTTAGGTTCAAACTTATGGATGCGCATTCATGCATTTACGCGTTTTAGCAACTTTTTCATTTGACCAACCAAGATCGATCAGTAGAGGCCGCTACCGCGGGCAGGATTGGATGTCTGATTAAAGGGCTTCACAATACGTACCTTTACCTCTTAGTCATAAAATTTGGATAGTGGACGACCTTATCAAGGGCGTACGAGAGTCATTCTAGAGATAGGATGCTAAAGAGGGACACCTCCTTATCTTTAGTACCTATGTCAAACACCGCTTTTTGCCTTGGTTGACCTAGGAATATAGTGGATTCGAACGGGTTCCAAACATCTCTTGCATCGTTTCGAGTCCCTTGCCGAGACGAAACCGACCGATCTAAAACGATCCGTTCGAAAGCATTTTTTACGCCGCCGAGCGTGGCTTTCAAAAGACCACTGCACGTCCACAGATCGGCTGGGCGTTGCATATGGGCCATGTCTACAGATATCTGTAAGTAATAGTGTGAGGTTCCAGCCTCATGAGTAATAGTATGGATGATATTCATAAGGTTATTATCTGTTATTCCGTGTAATATGTTGCGTTGTGATCTAGTACAGCGGTTTTAAGGAAGTCTTCTGGTCAAGGAAGTTGTACTGAGTCAGTGTTTTTAGGATTGTATAAGTTGCGATGACCATCGATGTTTGTTGTGCCTCGGGTAGCGATCCGGGCACGATACTTCGTGTTGTGATATAAGTATTTTCGCGCTGCGGTGCGGCTGTTGGCGGCGGTGTTGCGATACCGTCACCGGTTATGGTGGAGTAGGCGGGTAATTGATGAGACGAACTTTCGAAAGTATATATCAGTTATATAGATTGTTGTTTGTTTACTGCTGTTTCTGTCAGTGTCGGTCTGGGCATAGAGATTGTTCTTTTGTTTATTAATGTTTCTTACCAGTTTCGGCTTGGGAGTGAGGGTAGAATATGATATGGAAGAAAGTTGCGTATGTTTCCATTGTTGTCATGGTATATTGATATTCTATTAATAGGACACAGTTGTGAGAAGTTGTTAGAGTACTTTCGATCTTGTTTTAGATGAGGCATTGGTTGACAAAGTTATGGCAAGAGTTTTGTGGAATGTGTGTACGCTGAGCTGGAAGCGGCAAGTGTTTCGTAATCTATATTGGAACAATGAGTATAGGGTGTTGGGAACTCATATTATATTAAAGTTATGGATGCATTTTACGGCAATAAACAGGAGATCTTGAGGATCTATTGTGAGTGGGTGTAACAATTGTCGATCATGAGTTGTGATTGTGGAAATAAGTGCATGTATAAAGAAGTATGTCATTTGGCGGTAATGTTGAAGAGATGGAGTAGTGGTTATGCTTTGGATTTTATGATATAGGTTAGATGAAGTGCAGAATAATTGGAGGCACGAGACTTGTTAGGGATAGAGAGCCATGGTTATGGGATGGTTGTCGGTGTGGAAGTTATAGTCGGTGATAGTTGATATAAGATGAGGATAAGGGGAAGAATACAACTAAGGATCTAGTTTTAGTGAGTTAGGAGGACGTAAGATTTATCTTAAGAGGAGTAAGACGCGACAAAGAGAGTTTGATGGTTGTACATGTTGTAGTATAATTGGAAGTTTGAGTGTTGGTGTAGAAGAAAGGATGGATTTGTGTTGTGGTCGATTTTATTACAGGTAATGGCAGTGCTTGTAATAGTATGATGTTTATGAGTGTGAGTAAACTTCAATAGTGTTAATGGATTGGGTGATGATGTTTATGTGTATGAGTAAACTTCGAGGACTAAGTTCCTTTTAAGGGTGGTAGAATGTAACATTTCGTTTTGGTGGTTGATCTTGTTTGGTGGATTGTCTTGGTATTCAGTTTGCTAGTGAGCGTTATGGAAGTAAGACAGAGTTGGCAACACTTATGTTGTTGGTATTCGATAATATTATGGAGTTAGTATTGAGAGGATATGCTGTAGTTGAGACGATATCGTGAGCCGTGTTGTGGTTGTGGAAGTAAGCATGGTAGGTGGAGTTAGTGTTAGGTGTTCATGTTTTATAGGTTGAGTTTGAACTTCGGGGACGAAGTTCATTTTTAAGGAGGGAAGACTGTAATACTACATTTTTCTAAGTCCTGTTACTCGGCCGAATAGGGCTTCCTCGGCCGAGTAATGCGTCGTGTGTTCTGGTCAGGTTACTGTCCAGGAATATCGGCCGAGTATGGTAATACTCGACCGAGTAAGGGATACTCGGCCGAGTATCCTATATACTCGATCGAGTATCCGGTCTGACGGGAATTATTTTTGTGGTTTGATTAGAGACGATTAGAGTTATAAATTATGTTAAATAGTTTCACTTTTAGTTTTTACAAAACCTAAACACAAAAATGTAACTCTAATCACCTCTAAACCCTCGTAAGATCGTTGATCCTTCATGAGTCTTTGTTCATTCCTCTTTTGCGTCGATTCCGTCGGTAAGCCACTAGTCCTATGAGTTTTGTCAGTTTTTATTTTTAGGGTTTACCTTAGTTTTGTGGTTTGGGGGAAAAAGGGATATTTTGCATGATTGTGATTGGATCGTATGGATATTGTTAGGTGGAGATTTCGTAGAGGAGCCGTTCTAGCTTTCTAGATTGACTCGTTTTAGATTTGAGCTAAGGTAGGGTTTCCCTACTCAGTTGATTGTATAATTGATTTAAGATGCGTTGTTCTGATTTAATTGATATGATTAATGTTGTTGGTTGATTGTTGTTGGTTGATTGGAGTATGGAGAACTGGAGTTGAGATGGTTGATGATGTTTGTGAGGTGCGTCCTCGGTTGTGTGGAGTCACTAGCGTGAGTGGCTTCACGCCCTTGATTTGCCCTTTGTGGAACCCGCCACAAGAGGAGATATGCACATTAATGAATATGGGTTATCACTCGCGTGATGAGCGGGGTTTAGGTAGGCAAGGCTACGTTCCCCCACTGGCAGGGCTACACACTTTAGTGTGTACTCAGTTTTGAGATGTGAGATGTGATTGGGAGTTAGATATTGGTTATGGAACAACTATTTTACCTTTGTTGTATTTTGTCTTATTTTGATTATAGAGTGAACTGACCCGTTGTTATTTTTTAAAATCTGTGGTGATCCATTCTGGGATAGTGAGAAGATTGTGACAGGTGATGATGGTAGTTAGCTACGAGGACGAGATGGGGAGTTATCACTTCAAGTCTAGCTTTCGCTGTTACGAGATTAGATGTTTTAGATTTCAGTTGTTTTGAATAGTAGTAAACATTTCTTTGGTCTGGTTTTTGGAACTATGTAAACATTAACTTATACTCCCTCCTATTCAGCCTAATGTTCCTCTTTCATTATAATACTCCTCACATATATTAGAGAAAGGGGAACATTAGGCTGAATAGGAGAGAGTATACTTTAATAAATGTTATGGAATGGTATCTTTTGATATACTATCCTCGGGCAACCGAGATGGTAACAGTCTCTCATGCTAGAGTGGTCCTTGGTAAGGTACCTTTGTATGAGGGGGTGTTACAGCAATAGGTGAAATCTCAATCGACTTTGTTCAATCACCAACACAACCGTGTACCACCACAAGAAGCCTCGTGTATGATACGTGCATTTTATATACCCTTTTTTAGCCTTCATTGCACGTATTTCCATGCAATTCTCGTAGTTTTATATTTCGAAATGCCCCGAATAGTCTACTTTGGTTTGTTTGGCCTTAATTGCAGGAACGGATCCAAAAGTAGTGGAATCGTGCCTTTTTCAGTCCCCTTAGCATGCATTTATGGAGATGGAAGATTTGGAGCAGAATTACTATGCCTCGGGAGGCGTGAAGTGGTCTCGGAAGCTAACTAACGAAGAAAGAAAGGTGGTTCAGTGGCTAACTACTCGATCGAAGCCCTTTCAGTTCGATCGAGTGGATATGGTGGTCAACAATGGTCGATCGAGTCCCTGCTGTACTCGATCGAAAGGTTGCATTTTGAAGGTCCTCGATCGAGTACGTTTAATGGTCGATCGAGGGGATCTGCTAGAATAACGTTCGATCGAGGAGTCTCAAATCACTCGATCGAGCACTTTGCTATTTTACGCGAGATTTTATTTCGCGAGGACTTTTTTATTTTGTTAAGTATGTTTAATAAATATCTTCCCTATATAAGGAGAAGACGTAATTAGATTTAATTATCTTTTAGTCTCTTAATCAACTCTGAATTACTCTTAAGCATTCAGTTAGCAGACACTTTTCTTCTTCTGTTGGTTCGACGTTACTTTCGTTCTTTTTGCTGGATCCAAAACTTTGTAATCATTCTTACTCTCTTAATTCAATTTAATCTTCTTTAACATCTTTAATCCTTGATTTAAATTACTGTTTTAATTATTGTTATTATTAAGTTTATGTTATTTCATCTTCATCATCGTTATATCATGTCTCTTGCTATTTCAACCATTATTATTGTTTGTTTCATCATAAACATGAGTAGCTAATTCATTTTATGTTAGGATTAGGGGAGTCATGGTAGTGAAACAATGATGTTGTAATTAGATTAGATGGTTTACATGTGAGAACTGTTTCATGACAATTTAATTGTAATCGTTTAGTTGAGTGCACGCTTCTAAACTAGTTAATCCATTTAAATTCATACCTAGATCGAGATATTGGAATGAACAGACCTGTTTTGAACAGTAGACTACACTAATTAGGGCAAGAGCTAAGTTAGTTGTATTTTAGGGCAGATAGCGGACCGAGAGGACCTTTCTTTTACGCTTCTCACATCAAACTGACCAATCTCATTATGACAGAATTGGCTAATTACCATGGTGAACCGACTTCCTAGCATTTCTCTCCTTATTTGATCACATCCCTTATTTCTCTTTATTGTCTCTATTGCTCTTTTTCTCTCTGCCTTAATCTCATATAGTAGTTTAGAAAACAAATCAACACACCCCAGTTGTTACCGTGACAGACTAGGAAAACAAGTAGCTATAATAGCCTCCCTGTGGAGTACGATACCTGACCTACCTCTACTATATTAGTTGAACCGGTTGTTTATTTTTGATAGGGTTGCCACAGCCGTGTCAAATTTTGGCGCCGTTTCCGGGGAGGCAATTAGCCTATTTACTTGTGAATTTTTGTCTGTCTCAGTCTCAAGGGATTTCTAATTCCTTGAGACAATTCTTATTTATTTTCTCTAGTTTTGTTTTAGCCCAGGTCTTGCAGGTCAGAATTAGTACCAGCTGATCCTGAACCGGAGCGGACTTTTCGCCATAGACAGAACTTCATGAGAAAGAATCGTCAAGAGGAAGCCTTGGGTACTCTTGAACTTGTTCTTGAACAATTTATATTTGCAGAAGATCAGTCTTTAGAGGAAGACACTTCTATTTCAGCTGCTTTAACCAAACCTGTGAAGATGCCTAATATTGCGAGTCATTCTGAGCCAACTGCTGCTTCTATTCCCAAGGGTTTCAATCTTGCAACAGAAGATGGGAACACCTCTGACATTCGTCCCTCTTACATTAATCTGGTTTAGAGGAATCTATACAGGGGAGTAGCTGGCGAAGACCCGAGAAAGCAAATGGAGGCCTTTACTGGTTACTGTTCTACCATTCCCGCTACTAAGGGAGTGACTCAAGACAAGATTAAGGAAGTTCTTTTTCCTTTTGCTCTGACTGATGGAGCCCGAGAGTGGCTAACTGATCTAGATAGAGTTGCAGGTGGAATTACAAATTGGGAGACCTTAGCTCTCGCTTTTTACAAAAGATACTTTCCTCCACAACAACCCAACGCATTGAGAGGGAAGATTACGAGTTTTAAACAAACTCCAGACGAGAATTTGTATAAAGAGTGGGGTCGGTTTAAGAAACCGGTCCGGTCCGTCCCTTATCATGGTTTCAATCAGTGGTTTTTGTGCAACCAGTTTTATGATGGGTTGTATGATGACCACCGTGCTATTCTGGATGCTGCAGCTAACGATCGGTTTTAAAAGAATATCGATGATGACAAAGGTTGGGGAATTATTGAGGAGATGGCTACCCATTGTGCTGAATATGGGAATCCTAGATGTGTCATTAGAACGGTTTCCACTGTTGATAGTACACTTGTGGCTCAACTGGAAGCCATGAATGCCAGATTTGATAAGGTTGAGTTGCAGGCTGCACGGAATCAACAGACGGTTCACTTGTTGTCTAGACAAGAAACCGTCTCATGTGAGAGATGTGGTAGTAATGATGGTCATACTGCCATAGATTGTTTAACTAAGAAGGAGCGGGTTTATGCCTTTCAACAATACAGGAAACGGGGCTCCTATTACAATAGTCAAGGTGGGGTCCATCCCAATTTGAGATGGACTAGTCAAAATGTGTTGAATCCTACACCTCCACCGCAGCAGCAACAAGCTTATGTACCACCTCACAAAGCTCAACAACAAGGCTTTCAAAAGCCTCCATCTTTCCCACCACCACAACAAGGTGCCTCTTCTAGTGGCATACGTGAAATAGCTGAGTTGAAGTCGAAGGTGCAATCATTGACAATCCAATTGCAGAAGAGTGAGCAAGCGAAATATGCTTCCATTAAGTCACTCGAGACCCAAATGGCTCAACTAGCCGCCAATCAAGCTTCGAGGCAACCGGGTCATTTACCGTCACAACCTGACAAGAAACATCATGAGACGGTAAATCTGATAAATTTGAGGAGCGGTCTTTCTTATGAGGGATCCAAAATGCCAAGTAAAGATGCTGAAATTTCTGACCCGGAAGCTGAAGTTACTGCACATGAACAGTCGTCTTTTGACAAAACAGTGCCGACACCACGAAAGGTCCTCGATCGATTGATTTCTGGTGGTCGATCGAGGAGTATTGCTGAGGAAGTTCTCGATCAAGAAGACAGAGGTGCTCAATCGAGCACTTTTGTAAAAAGAGATCTCGATCGAGTAACTGAAAGTGCTCGATCGAGCAAAGCTGCTGATAAAAGTACTCGATCGAGAGGTAATTGTTCCCGATCGAGTAATTCTGATGCTGATTGCGATAATTCTTTGGCGAAAAAGAATGAAGGACTAGCTATTCCAATCACGGTCCCATTTTCGAGGCGATTGTAGAACAAGAAGATTGATCAACAATTCGGTAAATTTGCTGAAATTTTGAAAAGTCTTCATGTTAATGTACCTTTTGCTGAGTTACTAACCCAGGTACCCTCATATATGAAGTTTATGAAAGAAATTTTAACGCGTAGGAGACACATTAATGACTATGAGACGGTGGCTTTGACTGAAGTAGGGACTGTCCTAATTCAGAATAAGACCCCATCTAAGTTGTCTGACCCGGGTAGTTTCTCCACACCTTGCCATATTGGGACCCACTTAATTGATAATGCATTATGCGATTTGGGAGCTAGTGTGAGTGTCTTATCGTTGTCTCTCGCTAAGAGGCTTGGTTTGACCAAATTTCATTGTACTAATATGACCGTACAGATGGCTGACCGTACTTTATCACGGCCCCTAGGTGTCTTAGAGGACATACATGTTAAGATCGGGAAGTTCTTTATTCCCGTTGACTTTGTAGTCTTGGACATCCCCGAAGACTCTTATACTCCTATTATTTTAGGACGACCATTTCTATTTACCACTCGCGCAGTAATAGATGTCAGGGGGAAGACTTTAACTTTTCAGGTAGGCGATGAGGAGTTGACCTTCTATCAGTCTAGCGTTCGCAGGTGCATCTGCAAGTCCAGCCCTGCAATGCACTACCCTCTACAGACCCTGACACGGAACCTCCAACTGACAATGTTGAGTCGTGTGCTATGATACTAACACCTCCGCCCCAGATTGGTAGCAATATAGAGGACCATTATGTCATTTCTGTTGTTGCAGGTACAAGCGGATTGGACATTGAAGATCCCGATGGTAAAAGTATAGTGGAATTTGAGCTCACTGCCAAAGAAGATGCCAAGGATAAGGACAAAGAAAAGAAGAAGTTGAAAGCGTATGTGCATGCGGATTACTCTTCTTCAATCAGTTCAAATTTATGGAGGTAAAAAAGGACGGTCCGTGATGCTGAAGGGACCTCCTCCCAGAAGCCCTCTTTTGGGCTACTCAAGTGCTTCGAAAGATGAAACGGGAAGCTATCCCGTTTGTAAAAACATTTTGTGGAATTTGTTAGACATTTTAATTGCTTTTAGAGAATAGCCTAGATTACTTAGCTTAATTAGCATAAGACCGAATATAGACTGCTACTGTGAATCTTGTATTTTTGCGGGAAGTATTCTTGTGTTTTTGCAGGTTTGAAGGATACTTGACCATTGGAAAGCGTGCCCAGAGAGAATGTCCTCGATCGAACACATATTGTGCTCGATCGAGCAAAATGCCTAAAGAAAGTCTTCGATCGAATGATCTAATGGTCTCGATAAAAGGTCAAAGTTAAGGGGTTCTCGATCGAGTTGTCTTATACTCGATCGAGCAAAATTGAAGAGGACACCCCTCGATCGAATAACTTCCAAGCATTCGATCGAGCAGAATGCAGAGGAGGGGAAGGTTCTTCGATCGAGCACATTTGCATCCTTCACTCGAGCAAAAGGAGGAACAAAGCTCTCGATCGAGTAATGTAAAACTGCTCGATCAAGCAGCTTTTTGCGCATAATACACGAGGGAGTACCTTCTTCCTTATTTTATTTTCATAATTTCCCCCCTTTTTGTTCTTCCCTAACCCCTCGAAAACCTTAATCCCCAACCTCAAATTTCCATTTATCTTCCCTAATTTACCAATTAAATTACCCAAATATTGTTTAATAATCAATTAGACCATTTCCCCTTTAATTGCATCACAAATTTCGACTCAAATTGAAGGCTTTAAAGCTAGGGTTTGCGAAAAATCGCCCTACTTCGATTTCTTCATATTTTGTTGGTTTTAATTGCATCTTTTGTTGGGTAATCATCACAAGTAAGTTCTTTCCCCTACTCTTTAATGTTTTATTGTGTTTCATGCTTAAATTCAAAATTAGGGCTTCGAAAATTTCGATTTTGGGAAAAATCCGATTGTATTTATTGGATTTTGATTTAGAACTTGTCTTGTGATTATAGGATGGATAGTAGTTTATCGACTAGTACGGCTTCTACTTCTGCTACTGTTTCATCCGTTTCTGAGACGGTGGTCCCTGCAGCCACCATCGTCGCCACTGCCGCACCCACTACTGTTACTACCACTGCTACGGTGGTTACTACTGCCGCTGTCATTACTGTCCCTACCACAGTGTCGACCCCTGCTGTGTCGACACCAGCTGTCACAGTCAATTCCTCTGCCCTAGTACCCGCACCACTCAGTGTTACTGCTCCTGGCCTCGCTACTGCTGCTCTTGCTGCTGCAGCTGCTTCGGTTTCATTGGGGGAAAGGCTACGGGTTTTCGAGTTACCGCTTTACGTACCACTACTAGGTACGTCGCTGACACTTCCCTGCATACTTTGGCTGAATTTCCTCGGGTACGCTTTATAAACCCGCTCCATCGAACTCGTTTTATATATTTGATGGACTGTGACATTACGTCGACTCGATTCTTGTGTCGACCATCCCTAGAAAGGTTGCGTATTTTTGAGCCCGTGGCTGAGCTGCTCAACGGGACCGGGATGTCGGGTTTGACCACTATGAGCGAGCTTATGTATCAACAAGTGACCTTAGAGTTTTTTAGCTCTTTCACCTTTTCACCCGCGACCTATTCGACTGACGCACGGAGCACGGGTATTTCATTTAGACTATTTAACTCGACCTACACCTGGACCTTAGCTGATTTTGGGGGCGGTTGGGTTTCACTAGTGACGGTCCTCGGGAGTCTCCTAAGAAGCTCCTGGAACTACTTAGGCCCACACTTTCACAAAATCCCTTCAGTCTGAGACGTGTGGCTCAAGTCCACCTTCCCCCGGCCCGTTACTTCCTCTATCTCCTAGGAGAGACGATTTTTGGACGCCACGAGCCTAACAACGTTAACAATGTTGAACTGTCCATTTTAGCGGGTTATCTGAACGTTGACCCTTTTCTTCTTAACATTTCTTACTTGACGGCTCAACATTTTAACGTTGTAGGGCAGAAAGTGAAGGGCGCGATTTCTTGTGGCGGATTGGTGACTCGCATTGCCCGCAGCCTTCTCACCGACTTTCCCGTTGGACTTAAACATTTAGATAGGGACAATGCCATTAAATATTCAAGCCATGTTGGCTATGTATTGGTTAGCAAAGGACTAGCGGACGTGGAATATAGGCAGTTCCACGTCTGTGACTTTACTTTCACCTGACCTACCCCGTCTTTTACCCTTAACTACTATGTCGGGTAGGTTACCACCACCTCCACCTTCTTACCTCCTTAATCTTGCTCCTCCCGCTTCTAAGAAGCAGAAGAGGCTTCCCACTGCTGTTAGGGAGGCTGGTGAGGGGTCTACACAGACACAGGCTAGTAGACCTGGCAAAAGCAACCCGACCCGGTTGACCCGACCCGAAAAGGATGACTCGAGACCCAAAATTGACCCGAATTGCTGAACCCGAATGACACCCGAAGCCCGAAGTGATCCGACCCGACCCGAAAATGACCCGAGCTTTCATGGACCCGTAACAGACCCGACCCGAAATGACCAATCCGAAACCACTCAACCCGAAAATGACCCGACAAAATATAACTTTAATTGACCCTAATAGACTTGAAATGCCTCTCTTCTCTTAATCTTTGACCCGAAAATGGCCTGACCCGAATTAACCCGACCCTCTTGACCCGAAACACACCCGACCAACAAACCCGAAATATACCCGTAACCCGAAATGAACTGACCCGATCCGAACTAATCCGAAAATTTGAAAAACCCGAAATGACCCGACCCAAACTGGCCCGACCCGAACCCGACCCGGTTGACCCGTTTGCCAGGTCTACAGGCTAGGCAGACTTCCACGTCAACGTCCACGCCCACGCCTATCCCCACCGCTGTACCTACTCCTTCTGTCCTTCAGCCGGTTTTACCGGCTAATTTTGTAGTTCCTCCTACTTTTGAGGCGCTTGAGGTCATGGACCAAGGGCGTCGTGACGCTTTACTTTTGGAGATGTGCAGTAGAGTGACTAGTATAGAGCGGGATCAGGCACTTGCCTTATTCCCTCTATATGAGTACCACATGATGAGAGGACATCCTGTTCCTCACAACTGGCCACACCCTTCTTTCTACCGGTACCCGGCGGAGGGGTACCCACAGCCTGCCAGTGAGGAGGACACTGATGAGAGGGAGGAGGGGTACAGAGCTGACCTTACTGTAGGGAGGCATTAGAGGAGGAGATGAGAGGAGGAGGAGGACCCCACCATTATGGTGGCTGAAGAAGAGGAGGAGGCTGACGAGTAGCTACTGGTCTACTCACTTCCCCAATTTTCTGGCTGGTTTGGGGAAGTTCGTATATATTTTAAGTATTTTCTGCTTTTATTTCTTTTTCATCTGCTTTTATTTCATTTGTTTATATATTGGTTGTATTTTTCCCTATCCCCCATTATTCTGCTGGTGTATGCTGGAGGACAACGAGGGCGTTGTCCGTTTTGGTTTGGGGAGGGTAATGCATCCTTTGAGTCTGCATTTGCATCTGTTTTTTTGCATTCACGTTTATTGCATTTCTGCTTGCATTGTATTTTTATTTCAAAATAATAATGAAAAATCAAAAAAAATTCGAAAAATTCGAAAATTCCAAAAAAAATTCACGTTTATTTTTGCATTCAGGTCGAGTCGGAACTATAGATTTCATTGATGATATTGCACTATAATTTGTCATTTCACTTAAGCCTTGTAACAAATTGATATCTTATTAGCTTTGTCATTTGCATAAGATACGAGTTAATGTTAAAAATACAGCTGATCAAATAGACTTGACATGATAAATTTGGCAAACTACTTCTAATTTTTAAGTTTTAGAGCCATATAAACTGGTGTCATTTATGACCAGTTTCATGTAGGACTGTGAGTAGTATTCTCCTTGCATAGCATGTTTTATCAATTTGCACGTGTATGAAATTCAATTACTTTTTGCCTACATACATACGGGTTAGTTGGTGTCACATGTAGGGAGACGCTTACAGTTTCCCTTTCTTTCATTTTTACCCATTTAACTCCACTATCAGCCAAATTTGCCTTTTGACCCTTAATTACATCCAGATTTAGCCTGCCTGTCAAGCTAGTTTAGTGTGTTTATGCGGTGTTTTGTCTATTGATCCGAGTTTGGCTCGTTTTGTATTAATTTGGAGTTGGTAATTTATGAATGAAAGGAGGATGTGTTGAGAAAAATGAAGTTGAAAAAAAAAAGAAAAAAGAAAAAAGAAAAAAAAAAAAAGGAAAAAAACGTGAAGAAAGAAAGAAAAAAGAAAAAAAAAGGGGAAGTTTCATTGTTGACGGTTTCACTCCTATGCTTTATTTATATTTTATGAGGAGTATTTTTTTGGTTGAGTGAGTTTGTATGCCAATTAAGGGCACTTGGTTCAAATTTTAAGATGCATTAGAATCCGATATTGTTTAGTTTGGTTTTGATTAGGTTGCTAGCTTGACTATTAACTTCTCTTTCCCATAAATGTTTTGCCTTTTCTCTTCCCATTGCCTCACTTTCCCATATCTTTTGTAAGACCTCGGCTGTGGCGGACTTTATTTGGTTGGAATGTATTTGTGGTGGTTAGAATTGTCTATCATATTAGTTGCATGCATGTCTATGTGGGTCGTAGTTTAGGTGAGTGACTATTTTTCTTCTTCTCTTACATTCATATGATTACCCTTTGCTTCATGAGAGAAGAGTGACCCGTGAGAGTCCATTTTTAAAGGTCTTGCAAGGTCGACAGTTCAACTTATTTATAAACATCATACAACTCGTTTGCACTTGGGTGTTTTGCTATAAGATCAGTTTTTTTTTTTTTGCATTAAACCGGTTTAAGTGGACAACTTGTAGCTAGCTCTGAGTTTTCTATTCCGTTCCATTAGTTTGCATTTAGTTTACTCGAGGACGAGTAAATTTTCGGTTTGGGGAGATTTGATACGTGCATTTTATATAGTCTTTTTTAGCCTTCATTGCACGTATTTCCATGCGATTCTCGTAGTTTTATATTGCGAAATGCCCCGAATAGTCTACTTTGGTTTGTTTGGCCTTAATTGCAGGAACGGACCCGAAACTAGCGGAATCGTGCCTTTTTCAGTCCCCTTCGCATGCATTTATGGAGATGGAAGATTTGGAGCGGAATTACTATGCCTCGCGAAGCGTGAAGTGGTCTCGGAAGCTAACCAACGAAGAAAGCAAGCTGGTTCAGTGGCTAAGTACTCGATCGAAGCCTTTTCTGTTCAATCGAGTGGATATGGTAGTCAACAATGCTCGATCGAGTCCCTGCTGTAGTCGATCGAAAGGTGGCATTTTGAAGGTCCTCGATCGAGTACGTTTACTGTTCGATCGAGGGGATCTGCTGGAATAGTGTTCGATCAAGGAGTCTCAAATCACTCAATCGAGCACTTTGCTATTTTACGCGAGATTTTATTTCGCGAGGACTTATTTATTTTGTTAAGTATGTTTAATAAATATCTTCCCTATATAAGGAGAAGACGTAATTAGGTGTAATTATCTTTTACTCTTGTAATCAACTCTAAATTACTCTTAAGCATTCAGTTAGCAGACACATTCCTTCTTCTGTTGGTTCGACGTTACTTTCGTTCTTTTTGCCGGATCCAAAACTTTGTAATCATTCTTACTCTCTTAATTCAATTTAATCTTCTTTTACATCTTTAATCCTTGTTCTAAATTAGCGTTTTAATTATTGTTATTGTTAAGTTTATGGTATTTCATCTTCATCATTGTTATATCATGTCTCTTGCTATTTCATCCATTATTGTTGTTTGTTTCATCATAAACATGAGTAGCTAATTCCTTTGACGTTAGGATTAGGGGAGTCATGGTAGTGAAACAATGATGTTGTAATTAGATTAAATGGTTTACATGTGAGAACTGTTTCATGACAATTTAATTGTAATCGTTTAGTTGAGTGCACGCTTCTAAACTAGTTAATCCGGTTAAATTCAGACCTAGATCGAGAGATTGGAATGAACAGACCTGTTATGAACAGTAGACTACACTAATGAGGGCGAGAGCTAAGTTAGTTGTATTTTAAGGCAGATAGCGGACCAAGAGGCAGGGGGGAACCTACATAGTAACATAGTAGCAAAGGGTAGCACTCGCTACCCCAAATTCCCAAAAAATGATTAAGATTATCGACTTTTGCCACCCCAATTTTTTTAAATATGCACCTTCACATAAGTGTAAAACAACATCAAAAAAAATTCGCTACCCCAAAATTTTATTTCTGGGTTCGCCCCTGCCAAGAGGACCTTTCTTTTACCCTTCTCACATCAGACCGACTGATCTTATTATGACAGAATTGGCTAATTACCATGATGAACCGACTTCCTAGCATTTCTCTCCTTATTTGATCACATCCCTTATTTCTCTTTATTGTCTCTATTGCTCTTTTTCTCTCTGCCTTAATCTTATTTAGTAGTTTAGAAAACAAATCAACACACCCCAGTTGTTATCGTGACGGACTAGGATAACAAGTAGATATAATAGCCTCCTTGTGGAGTACGATACCAGACTTACCTCTACTATATTAGTTGAGCCGGTTGGTTTGGTTTTGATAGGGTTGCGACAGCCGCGTCAGTGTACCTGCTAATCCGGTCAGACCGTCGTGAACCACCATCGAGCATCATCTCCTCTGAGCAACTACCAGCAGCCACTGAGCTCACCACCGTGGTCGAGCCACCGCTGCTCCTTACCATCAACTCGTGCCACCTCCTTCTCGCGAGAGCCACCCTCGGAGCCCACGAGTTCAGCCTATTCATCGACTCACCCTCCTGGTTGCGGGTTCTTAATTGATTAGCTCAAATAATTGAGTTAGTTGGCTTGTCTTTTTAAAGAAGAGAAAGCAAGGAATGGAAAGACTATTCTGCCCTTACTATAATATGAAAGAGTGCTGCGTTTTATTTGCTACGCTGTGTCGTTTCATTTATTATTGTGGGACTATATAAGAAACAAACCCCAATTGTTAGAGGGCCTTCACAGTCTCATTTTTTTACGGCAATAGGGATTAGAGTAGAAGAAAAATAGAAAAAAAAAACTCTCATTTATTTTCTCTCTTTTAGAATAATTACTCTGATTTAATTTCGTTAATTCGTACTCAAATTTCCGACTCTATTTAATCTAGCTTCTTCTTATGTTCATTTATTGAATCTTGTCTTCTTTTCGGTATGAAGTTTCCTTTCTCTCGTCTATATTTAAATTTATGTATTTTCAAGTTACTTGGTAGGAACTACCTATGGGAAGGGGGCACTGAATATACCCGAGCCCCACTGGTCTCATGGGATAATGTTTATATCCAAAAAAAGAGGGAGGTTTGGGCCTTAAGAACATAAGCATTTGGAACATTGCTGCTGTTGGAAAGCTGGCTTGGTGGGTTTACGACAAACTCAGGGTGCAATGGGTTAACCATATTTACCTCAAAGGGAAGCACTGGTCTACTTACCAGCCTAATGGGGATTCTAGTTGGAGTTGGAGGAAGATTTGCCGGGTCAAATACAGAATGCATCAGGGATTTATACAGGAGAACTTGACTGAGGCATATAACATCAACCATGGTTACAATTCCCTGAGAGATAATAAATCTATTGTACCTTGGTATCATCAGGTCTGGGATTCATGGTATGTGCCTAAACATCGATTTATAACATGGCTAATATACCAGGATACAATGAACACAAGAATTAAATTGAAAAAACTGTGGGTTAGTAACAGGGATACTTGTTGTATCTGCGAACAGGCGCATGAAACCGTGCATCATTTGTTCTTCGAATGTGCGTATAGCTGCTGGATTCTAAGCTACCTGGAAAAATGGTTGGGGATCAAAATTAGACGAACAAATACTCTTGATTGGCTTATTAATTGCAGATTTACTAGATTGCAGAAAAAGATCATAAGAACAATGGTTAATGCCTAATTCTACTATATCTGGAACCAAAGGAATATTAGAATTGAGATGCAGCTGGACACACCCAAAAATGTGGCAGCTAGAATCAAAATTTTGGTACGAGTAAGATGCAAACCTCTTATAAAAAGACCGATTTGTCCTCGTGATCAACGATGGGTCCATAATTTTGAGCATAAATGAATGAATGAGGAAAAATGAATTATCTGATGGTGTATACGACAGCGATGCTGGTGAATCAAAAAGATAAAGGCATGGATTTGGTCGCTATTGAAGAGCTTAGTGTCTCCTGTTGAATTGAGCTGGAAAATGTTGCCTTTTTTTTAGCTGATGACGTGTCACTCTTATGTTCTTGGTTGTCTCGGTGGTCTTATGGTTTGACTTGTATTTGCAAGTCTAACTTTTGATACCCTTTCATTGTATATTTTCCCATATTTATACAATTTTACATATTAGCAAAAAAAAAAAATTATTAGTTTTATAGATCTAGTGTTTATTTACATTAAAGTTTGTTCTTTTATTGTTTAAATCATGTTTATTAGTATGTTATTGTTATTTCTTAGTTTAATTAGTTTAATATAGTTGGTGAATATTACATCTTTTCCTCTTTAAATTCATCTTATTGTATTTCTCTTCTCTTATTTTAGTTAATCTCACAACTAGTTATGTTTAGCATAATCATTATTACTTTACTTGTGTTCTTTATGTTAAGTATGTCTGAGTAGATTAATATTAGAGTAAGGGGAAGCTCTTGTGGGATTAATCGGTTTGATTTGAGCCGTGTTTGAATGCTAACTGTTTGTTTGCCTCTTATCTTGTGCTTTGAACATGTTTGTGGGATTTCTTGAACAAGAGTTTGGCTTTCCTTGTTTGGTTTGACTCGCATACGGCGAGAGTCGAGACTAGTTAGACCATACTAGATAGGTGGGTTAGGACTTTTTGGGACGAGAGTTCAACTAGACTTGACCCAAGGTCCGTCTCATATCGAGAGATAGAGACACACCTAGACTTCATTCTCTGTTCTATCTTTTATATCAACTTAGACTAGACCCCTCCTACTTGGGTTACCCCGACACCCTAGTCTCTTTTCTCATTGTGCTTAACTTACTTGTTTACTTGATTGTTCAATTATTCCATGTTCTTAGCTTAGAATTTTAGCATAGATAATCACTTCCATCTTATTGACCGACTAGACTAAAACGAAGACCGAGACTTATAAACCATTTCTAACACACCATCTCTGTGGATTCGACACCCTACTTCCATACTACTTCCTCCATTCAACTCCACTCTACCACTTTGCTTTTTCACGTTTACCAACGCAGGTTTTACGCGGTAAATATCGTTAGCTACGTATTTGCAAAAATTATAAAAATTAGATAGTTTTAATGTACTCGTAAAGACGAATCAAACAAGATCCCACATGAATGTATTTTCACTTATGTATTGAGAGAAAATCGAAATTGAATGTATATTTGTGAATAGCGTAGAAAATAGAAATAGGTAGAGTGGAGTTGAATGGAGGAAGTATATAGTTTGGTTGTACGATTAATTCGTTTGATAGGCTTGTTCGACTCCCTCCATGAGCAGTGTGCGGTTATCGCTTGGGGACCTTCGGGGTCTGTTAAAAGAGAGTGCCAGCTTACCGTGCTGTCACGTATCTCTCGGGGTTTGGTCTCTCAAAGGTGTATCGCCCTAGGCTGCTAATGAGAGATGTTCCTCGTTACCAAAACAAAAAAATGGCGTCGTTGTCGGGGATGGTGCATAGTTAGATATAAGTCTTATTCTAAGTTTCAAGACTAGTCATTTAATCGCTTTTCAAAATTTAAAAAGAAAACAAATTGAATATTTGCGAAAAAGAAAAAAACATATGTTTTTTTTGTTCATTTCTTCCATTTTTTAGTTAGTAGTTTCTACACTTTCTAACACCCCCATACACGAAGGTGCCTTCCCAAAACCACCTAGCGCATGAGAATGCTACCATCTCGGTTACCCGAGGCATAGTAATCAAAAGTAACCATCAAGAAACATAATTTAAATATAAAGTTTAAAGTGATTACATCATAAGCAACTGTAAAATAAAGTACAATGTCTCCAAACCTAAAATCGAACTAAAACAAATGTGTCATGACAAAACAATGGAAGACTACGACTCTGTCTTGTGGTGACTCCATCCCCAGCTAGATCCCACGGATATCCAAGATATACCGGTTAAACAACTTCTTACTATCCCGAATAGATCACCACAGTTTTCAAGACATTTAAACGAGATTAGTTACTACATGCATAAATAATATAAGACAATACAACAGACAGTTACATAATCACAATCCTCCAACTCCATCACATTACCAAACAACTGACTACACACTAAAGTGTGTAGCCTTGCCAGAATATCCATTGCAACAGATATTCCACACCGCCAGTGGGGGACCGCAGCCTTTCCCACCTAAGCCCCGCTCATCTCCATCGAGCGAATAACCCATGTCCATCAATGTGCACATCCCCCTTTTGACGGGAACCACAAGGGGCGAATCACGGGCATGAAGGCACTCCCGCAAGTGAGGGCACACCTCGCGAACCACATACAAACAATAACCAACCACAATACCAATGCAAACAATGTCAAAAACCAATGACGATATAATCAACATGCCAAACAACCATCTTACAACATTTACGCAATAACCGAGTAGGGAAACCCTACCTGAAATGAAATCATCTATTATCAACTACAAGCAACGGATCAAAAACCTTCTTCTACGAAATCACCTCCTATAAACAATTAATCACATAATTAAAATCTATAACATCAACAATCCCAATAACCCCCAAATCATCCAATTAGGGTCTAAAAAATATTAATCAAATGACATAAAAACAGTACAAAGATCTTACCCACAATACGACGATCACAAAGGTATAAAGAACTCCGAAATCCGACAACCCTAGCCCTTGATTTGATAGCAATGAGAGAAGAGAATCTAACGTCGCTTTGTTTTCTATTGTAAAAAGGTTTAGAATAAGGTAAAAGTAAAAAGGAACTGACGAAAACTCTTTATATAACTCTTCACGCGTTACTATCAAACCCGGCCAAAAACTCGTAAAACCCGTCATACTCGATCGAGTAACTACGGTACTCGATCGAGTATTGCCTACTCGATCGAGTTGTCCTTAGTAAATCGAGTACCCATCAGGCAGAACGTACTCCTGAATGCAAAACTAACTTACTCGACATAGTAAGCCCTACTCGATAGAGTACCCAACAGTTTATAAATCTGAGGTATTACACACTTGTATTTTGATTTTTACATTTAATAATTGTCTTCATCCATGAGTTTTGGCGATTATAATAGACCCGATCCTATGCTTTCTTATTCTCCCGTTAACATTGGAGTTTTTAAAGGCCATTATTTTGATATTAATCCGAAGTTTATTATGTCAATTGGTCGAGATGCTTTTCATGGACTTGAGATTGAGGATGTTCTTGGACATCTTAGGACTTTTGAGTATTTGTGTGGTTTTGTGAGAAAGGTGGGAGTGCCTAATGAAATCATAAAGCTTCTTCTTATTCCATTTTGCTTTAAGGATGGAGCTACAAAATGGTACTATACTCTCACCCTTCAAATACCTTCTCTTCTTGCAATGATTTAGCCAAAGCCTTTCTCTACAAATATTTCCCACCTTCTAAGATCTTCAAGTTTAGGCATGACATTCTTAGCTTTCAACATGGTGAGTTTGAGGGTTTTAGTGAGTCATGAGAGAGGTTTAAAGGGCTTTTGAGTGCTTGTCCCCATCATGGAATCCCCTTTTGGCTAACTACCTCGACCTTCTTTCAAAATTTTCTTCCATATAATAGAGATTTGATCATAATGGCTTCTAGAGGAAAATTTGTTGATTTGGATGCTAAAGAAGCTTATGACTTGATTGAGAGAATGGCTAGAGCCGATGAGGAGTGGGGATTTGATAGAGTGGTACCTAAGGGAGGCCCACAAGTTAGAGTTAACCCGAGTATTCATACATTGCTTGATGACTTGACTAAGAAGGTAGACTCGTTGCTTCTTGACAATGTGCATAATATTCAATATCAACATGTTTCCTTCCTCCCTATAAATATGTGTGGTGTGCATGACTTTTCATCTACATGTGAATAATGTGGAGAACGACATACTGTTCAAGTTTGCCCTTCATATGCTTCTTCCCCACCCCCTTTGGATTTGAATTTGATGAATGATGTCAATGTTATGCTACCACATAACAAACACATGTCACGCTATTCTTCTTGTCCAATTTCACCTCTTAAAGACCAACTCACACATCAAAATATGAATTTTAAAATTTCAAGTAATGGTAGTGAGTTGAAGTTTATGAGGTTTGATGATGATTATGGTTTTCTTGATACAATTTGTTCTCTTGTGGAGAGTGATCGAATGAACTTTATTGATTGACTTACAGTGTGTGACATTTGATGAAAATCTTAAGAATGTGATTTGTCTTGATGATGGTGTCATGGGAAAGAGCTCTCATGAGAAATATGAGATTTTTCATTATGTTGAGGATGAACCTCTTATCTCCATTGATTGTGTTGACCTTATTTCTCTTACCCCTTCTTTTGAAATCATGGTTATTGATGAGGATTGTGATAATCCTAGTATAGAGATTGCTTTGACTTTTGATTTGTCACTTGATAGTTGTTTGATGGAGAATCTTAAGGGTGGAGACATGAACATCACTCCTAGGGAAAGTTTGAAAGGGGAGAGTGATGTTTCGATTGACTTTAAATTTTTTTATCCTGTTCTTTTGAATTTGAAATCAAGTGACAAATCTTTGCGTGATGATGAGATATTTGGTGTTCACTTCTTGCCTCACAAGCCTCTCACTAGTCTGCTTCTTCTTTCTTGGTTTTATGGATGGTCTTGTTTGGTTGTTAAGATGAATTATAATCACTTTATTGAGAATTGGTCCTCTCCATTTGATAAGTTAATGAGATCTTTGAAGGGATTTTTAAATGACTATCTTGTAGTTGTGTTTTAGTGTAGGTATCCTTGTGTGCTATTTTTTGTGTTTGCTTTATTGTTTCATGTGTGTAGGTACTCCTCTTGTGTGCTTCGAAAACCAACAAAAGGCGGTGGATTGAAGTTTAAGATTCAAGGTTACTTCATCTAATGGAATGACCGAAGAATGGGCATGAAACGATAAAATTCTTCACTCACCCTTTCTCTTTTTTGGCCTCCCTTGTTCTTAAACATTGGGACAATATCAAGTTTAAATGTGGGGAGGTTTGTTATTGTTGGTTTGGATGTAGTTGTCGTTGGATTGTGGATAGAATTGGTGGCGTTGGTCCCTTGTGGACAGTTGTTGTGAAGTTGGAGTGTTAATAGCTTTAGTGGCCTCTTGTTTTTTTTTTAATATGTGTTGTAGTGTAGTTTACATTTCTTATCTTAAAGTATCATATTTATGTTTATTTGCGCTTTTATCTATACAAAACTATAAAACAACAACCACAACATCAATCTTTCCCGCCTATCTATCATATAGCATTGGAAACTATAATTCCTTATTATGCTCCTAATTTGTAGATATAGTTAACACTAAATATTAAAATAAAAGATTTCATCACCCACATAAAGAGTCTCTCTCACCCACTTACTAAATTGCTCCTAAATAAATTCCTCATAACAAATACCCTGTAATTCCTAATAATAATAATAATAATACTCATTATTAAAATAATATTATAGGGCATTGTCAAGTATAATCAATAGTCAGTGATAACATCCACGTATTCATACGTTTTTTTTACCAACATTCCATATAATTCCTTGTACTAAATACTAACCATTCCAATTAAAGATAAAAGGGTACGAAAGAATGGTCTCTCAATAACTTATTGAAAGACCGTCTCTCCCCAGTTTTAGTACCAATTAAAATACCTTGAAACTAGCAGCTAATATAGAGATACAAAAAACCCTAACTACATTTGATACTTCCTTATATATCTGGCGTTATTGGTAAACATATAACGCCATCAAAAAACTCAATTCAATAATAAATTGATTTGCAACAATGGCGTATCATCTGAAAAATTATTTACGCACGGGAATAGGATTATCCAAGCAGCGGAGCATAGGAGACTGGTGTGGAAACAAAAGTCCTGACCTTGGTCAACTAGGGTGAAGTTCATTATCTGACAACTTTCCGTGTTAGCGAAAATAACGGATAATATAGAGCTACCAGACATCCATACAAGATAGTTTTCACAGCAAAGACCATATTTGCCTCTTTCACCAATACCATAATACCATCATATCTGAAAGATTCATCAAATATGTTTCTTTTAAAGATGTCAACTATTTGTAAGGTTTATGAAAGATTAATTGTTATTGATGAATATTCAAGCAATACAACGTATCCTTATATACTACAATTACATTGAGGCACAAGAAACGTATCTAGAATATTTACCCTAAATCTAAACTTTGTAAACTAAGGTAATTACACAAGATATGTAAATACAAAAGAAGGAAACTATAATACAAGAAATAATATACGAGGAAATAAGGAAAACGAGATTATATGGTAATATTCCTAACATGCCCCCGCAAGACGGACGACCCAAGGGAGAGACCGATCTTGGACAGCAATGAAGCAAAACGTGGTGACGAAAGCGGCTTAGTGAGGGCATCAGCAAGCTGATCAGCGCCAGAAATATGTTGAACACGAAGTTGACCTTGATTTACTTGTTCACAAACAAAATGGAACGCAAGAGCCAAATATTTCATCCGAGAATGAAAGACGGGATTAGCAGAGTAGTGAGTAGCACTGAGGTTGTCACAATAGATAACCGGTGGAGCAGAAAATAGAACTTGAAGTTCAGTGAGGAGCGAGCGAAGCCAAGTTAATTCAGCTGAGGTAGTAGCAACAGCTCGAAACTCAGCCTCAGTGGAAGAACAAGCTATAACTCGTTGCTTTTTCGAGGCCCAAGATATAGCATTACGTCCCAAGTAAGTAATATAACCCGTTGTAGACACGTATGAGTCACGGTCCCCAGCCAAATCAGCATCGCAATAAGTGTGAAGTGTAGGAGGCGAGGAACGATATAATTGAAGACCAACATGAGACGTACCATTCAAATAACGAAGAAGGAGTTTGAGAGCACTCCAATGAAGCTCGGTTGGATGTTGCATAAACTGAGCAAGTCGATTGGCAGAGAACGCAATATCGGGACGTGTAAACGAGAGGTATTGCAGACTACCCAAAATGGCACGGTAAGTGGTAACATTTGAGAGAGAAGGACTCTCATCGTTGTGCAAGGGAGGGTGAACAGCTATAGGTGTGTTAGTTGGTTTTGACTCAAGCATATTATGGTTGTGCAATAAATCATGGATGTATTTTGATAGTGTCAAAAGAAGACTTTGGGGGTTGGGGGTGACCTCTACACCTAAAAAATAAGATAAATTACCCAAGTCTTTGAGGGCAAAAGGAGATGCCAGTTAAGTGATAAAGGAGGAGACGTGACGTGGGTCGGAGCCGGTGACAATTATGTCATCGACATAGACAAGTAAAAACAGGGTGTGCGACAGTGTCGTGTATAGAAATAGAGACGGGTCAGCGAGTGAGGCTGTGAAGCCAAGACCGAATAGGTGTTCCTTCAGTGTCGTGTACCTTGCTCGAGGAGCTTGTTTAAGTCCGTAAATAGCTTTGTTTAATTTACAGACATGTGTGGGGTGTTCGGGACTAGTGAAGCCCGGTGGTTGTGACATGTAAACTTCATCATAAAGATTACCTTGCAAAAAAGCATTATTAATGTCGAGTTGGCATAAACACCAACCCTTCGTGAGAGCAAGCGATAGTAGAGCACGTACCGTAGCCGGTTTGACAACTGGACTGAAAGTCTCGGAGTAATCAACGCCGGCACGTTGTAGAAAACTTTTAGCAACCAAGCGAGCTTTGTACTTATCGATGGTATTATCGGGGTTGTATTTAATACGATAAATCCACTTACACCCAATGATATTGTAGGATGGGTTGTGAGGAACCAGTGTCCAAGTTTTGTTGTTTTAAAGAGCGTCATATTCAGCAGTCATTGCAGCGCGCCAAATGGGATCAACTAAAGCTTGTTTAGTGGTATTTGGCAGGCGAGAGGGTGGAAGGAGGGTGGCTAGTTTAGCATACTTTGGATTGTGTTTGCGAATGTTGTTGGTAAGGCGAGTTAAACAACGTATCCTTAGCATGCTCTGATACCATGTAAGGTTTATGAAAGGTTAATTGTTATTGATGAATATTCAAGCAATACAACGTATCCTTATATACTACAATTACATTGAGGCACAAGAAACGTATCTAGAATATTTACCCTAAATCTAAACATTGTAAACTAAGGTAATTACACAAGATATGTAAATACAAAAGAAGGAAACTATAATACAAGAAATAATATACGAGGAAATAAGGAAAACGAGATTATATGGTAATATTCCCAACACTACTTAATCGGTGAGTTTCCATCCTTATCTTGACGTTATCATAGTTATATAATGTTATTAACGCATAACAATTTGTTTAGTATGCATGAAGATATCACTTGTGAATTTAACGAGAACGGTGAATTATAAACACTTGCAAATAATAAAAAAAACGAAAGAGTGACTATCTCTGATTTTAACATTTCCTTAACACAATGTACAAAGTGGAACTTGATATCAAATAATATTTTGGTTACAGGAATCTGTGGCCACCTGCGACGCCCAGCCAATATGTGGACGTGCAGCAGTCGGAAAGTCACGCTCGGTGGCGTAGAAATGCTGTCGGCCGGATCGCTTTAGATTTGTCGGTTTCGTCTCGGCAAGGGTCTCGAAACGATGCAAGAGATGTTCAGAGTCGCCACCCATCATTTGTGGGATGCTGGAACCCGTTCGAATCCACTTTATACCTAGGTCAACAAGGCAAAAAAGCGGTGTTTGCACTACTACAAATGAGCACTTGGGCCACGGCTAAATTTGTGGCGCAAGTGCTAAATTTTCGTGGCTAAATCATTTTGCCATAGGAATACTTTCCGTGATGCAAGTGGCCGTAGGAAAGAGATAACCACGGGAAAAACAAGAACGTGGCTTTTATTGAATTTTTGGCCACGGATTCTCTCGTGGCAAATAACTCCCGTGGCCAAAAAAATTTCCTGTGGCCAACAAATAATTCCCGTGGCAAACAATATATATGAAAATTAAATAAAGAAAACGTAAAATAAAATAATTTTTTTTTACAATGGATATTTTATCATATATGGAACCGTGAAAATCTAGGTACTTGTTTCGCTAGTTAACTCGATTCTTTTGAACGTTAACATGTTTTCAACAATCATGCATCAGTGCGCATCAGAGAGGCTTTCTAGGAGGTCACCCATCCCAACACTACTCTCACTTGAGCACGCTTGATGTGAACATTATTTGCGCACATTTAGTCCCCTAATTGAGCCTATTTTGCATATTATTATAACATTCTTTGGCCATTTTATCCGTCAAAACCTTCCTTTTTGCTTTTCTACCGCATTTCATATGTTTTGTAGGAAAGAAGATAATAAGGCGGAAATTCCCGTCTTTCGTGCGTATTCGGAAGCTATTTGACGATATTTGATGGACTAGTATGAAGAGGAAGCGAGAACTAAAGACCAATCCCACAAGAATAAAATGGAAGTGAAGGAAAGGGAAGAATAGAAGAGAAAACGAGATAGCACTCCAATCCGTGCAGCTTCTCTAGAATCCGGCCGTCCCCAAACTACAGAAGACGTGCGTCTTCACCCAAATCCACCCGTCTTCCCCTGCTACAATCCGCCCGTCCCGACACCAATACGCACGGATTTCAGTCCAGCACAATTTCGTCTTCTTCAAGCTTCAAAGAAAGAAGCCCTTCCTTCGAAAAATACCGGCGTCTCCCTGCTCAAATCTCAAAAGTGTAATTACTAGTTTAGCCCTTAGTTAACCCTAATGCATCCACCTAATTTCTACTATAAATACCCCACTTGTAAATAATCAAAGGGGGGATCCTTTTGACATCTTTTTAGCTAGAAAAATCCTTCCTTATATTAGATTAGGAGTAGATTAGAATAGATTACTCTTTAATCTTTCCACAAATTACACATTAATCTTTCCATAATTATTATTCAAGTTTATTATTCAAGTTGATTATTGGGTAATTGAAGATTATTGGGTTTATTGGGAGATTGACAACCTTCCATCAACAATCAAGTTTCTTCTATTATTCTTTGCTTTATTGTTTGGATCATCTCAAGTTTGGTATAATTCCTTTACCCTTTTATCTTTATTGTTCATTTCTTCATTCCATTATCATGTTTATACTTGTTGTGATGATTGACACCATTAATGACATGTTTCCCATGATAATGAGTGAGTAGTCTTTTAGCTAGGGTTAGTGGGTAATTAAGGGAAACCAACATGGGATTGATTCATGCTTAATCTAATATGTTCACATGATTAAATTGCTTGCTTGTTGTGATGTCAACTTTATGCACATGTTATGTTTGATGAAATGCTAAGCCTATGAATCCTTGCATTTACAACCATCTCTTATCTACTCAACTTGACTTGTAAGACATAAACCAACTCGAGTCTTGTTAGACCATGCATAGAAGTTGAATAGGAGGAAAGTAAAGTCGACTTGTAGGTGTTGTACAATCTAATCGATTCGGCTCCGGGACCCAAATCTTCCTATGAACCGTAAGACATAAACAAACTCGGTTCCTCCACAACATTAATTGCTTGCAACTTTGTAAACATGTTTGTATGATCAACATCATGAATCCCCTATGACCCCATGATATCCTAGCACTTTTAATCATTTGTTTACATCTTTCTTTTTATTGCTTATTTCACTTTATTGCTTATATTAGTCTAAAAACACAACTACAAACCCAAACAAATTGTGACACTAGCATAAATTGAGATAGATAGACTTAGAACCCAAAGCATACCGTCCCATGGATCGACCTCGACTTACCACTAACTAGTTGTATGTTGAGTATTCTAAATGTGTTTGATTGGATGTGACCCGACGACATCACCCATCAAAATGACGCCGTTGCCGGGGACGGTGCTATGTGATTAAGTTCTTACTTGTTTGTCTATTTTGATTTTGCTTTCACCTTGAGGAACTTGTTCCTCAAGGATTGTTCTTACCGTTTTTGTGTAGTTTCAATGCTTGTAGTTGTTTCCTTGTCTTAGCTATGATGGCTCAAGACTTGACACATGGAGTATGTGGTAGATTCTTTGAGTATGACTATGGGTATGGGGAGTTTGAGGAGCAAGTCAACACAAACCTACCTTACTATTTGTACACTGAAAATCCTAACCACTACCCCAATTTTCCCACCAATATCCACAACATCCACCCACCCAATACCCACTTCATAATGAGTTTCAACTGCCACGATACGACCACTTTCACACTTACCCACAACAAGAAGATGAACCCATTCAAAATGTGATTCTCCAAATAATGGGAGATCAACAAAACTTCTTCAAACAAATGCTAGAGGAGAGCCAAAAGAGGGATAATGTTCTTCAAGGCATTATTGCCCAAGGTGAGAGATTGGAGATTCAAATTGCCCAATTAAAAGAATCCCAAGCAATCATTCCCCACCGTCCTTTGGATATTGAGCATGAATGCGAATTTGAAGTAGTAACTTTTGACATAAAAGGCAAAGAATGGGAAGAGCCAACCTCATTGAGCTCTTGTGAGTACGAAAGTATGGTGTTTGATGAGGAAGATATGAAGTTGAGTAAGCCAAATACTCTTAACCTTTGTGAGTATGAGGGTGTGTCTTTTGAAGTGAATGTTGAGACATTGGAGAAAGAGTTAAATGAAGCCCCCATCTATGATTCGTATGAAGATAGCAACAATGATGATGAGCCTAACGGATGGACTCATAATATCACCTTGCTTGAGGAGCCTATCCTTGAGACATTTGAGATACCCTATCATGAAGAAGAACGTCCTTCCTTTATTCCTCATGAAGACCACTTGACACCTATCATGGAGCCAATGATCATTGAAGAGGATATGGTTGATCTTCTTCAAAAGGTCAAGGCATCATACAAAATCTACTTGGTGAAAAAGCTCAAAGAGAAAATTGCTCGTGAAGCCACTTGTGAAGATTTGGCGCTCACAATGACAACTTCTAAGGAACTCGATCATCAATGCCATGAAAATTCTCCTTCCACCTTGGAAGGATTGAAAAATCAAAATGCTATCATCATCACCAAGATAGAAGAAGAAGTTGGTAAGTGGAAGTCTACAGATGAAAATGAACCACACTTCATGCCTAGTGTTGACAAGAATCCTGGGCTTGTTCGTTGGAAGCATTGGGAAAGCTCTAATGCCAAGGACAAAGCAAGAAAAAGAACATTCTACAAGCTTCCTTGGCCAAATTTTATATTCAAGTTGGGCAACCCATATTTATGCTTATTTGGAGCTTGTTCACAAGCTTTTGATCTCTTAGTAAGAGCCTTGAGCTCTATGGATAAGAACTTCTACGATTTGAACTAGTTTGGTGGAGTCCTATCTCAAACCACCATTTGAAAAGATAAGGAGGAATGGAAAATCGGTGAAAGGGTATGTTATTGCAAGGAAAAGAAAAGAAAAAGAAGAAAAGGGAGCTGAAGACGCCCGTCCCGAGGCCTGGACGCTCGTCCAGGACCCACGCCAGAAGAATGGTTGGCGCTGTAGCAGAACACGGGCGGATTTATTCTAAGACGCCCGACCTGGGACAAGACGTCCGTATTCTTCACAGGACGCCCGTCCCGTATGTCACCTAAAATAAGATCTTGCGCTGCACCAGAAAACGGGCGGATTTAATCCAAGACGCCCGTCCCGACCAAGACGCCCGTCCCAAATCCCAAGACGCCCGTCTTCTTCCTGCTCTCAACTTGGAAAAATCCCTGCATTAGATTCCGCCCGGATTCAGGCCAAGACGTCCGTCTTCTATTCTCACAAGACGCCCGTCCCGAAGGGAATCCGCCCGAATTGTCCCATTTTTCTCGGATAAACCCGACAGGGCCCACCCTTATCCGCTCGGATTCCCCCTTTCTTCTATATAATCACCCCCTTTCTCCCTCATTTCTTCACCTTATCAAACCCTAAAACACTCATCTCCATCCTCAAAATCACACCCCCTCAAAAACACTTCCCCCCCCCCCCCACATCAAAATGGCGCCATTGATGAACCTCAAAGGCAAGGCCAAGAAGTTGGTTGAATCCACCGGAAAGAAACGCAAGGGATCATCCTCTTCAATTCCGCAGGAGGTAGTGCTACCAAGGACCTCCCGCCCCATAATGAGGGGAGGAATTGAACAACTTGACTACTTCCAAGAGGTGCTATTTGAATCCGATGACCACCGCAAGAACTTTGTCAAATTACTAGGTAAGAACTACGAACCCACTCAATTCGTAGATACTAGGGTGTTGGAAATCCTTAAGATAAGGTACCCTACCGAGATGTTCTTTGATGGTCTTGGCATTGGGAAACGTTTCCATGCCCATGAGGAGACGTACCTTTGTCTCACCCTTGAATTTTTAAGTAGCCTTCGCATTGTAACGAATACCCACACCAATGTGGGCATGGAGTTTAGGTTGTGCAACCTAGACCATCATCTTTCACTTGAGGAATTCGCCTACATTTTCGGTCTTGAAGTGCCCGCCAACTATACCGAAGAACCCAATAATTTCGGTGTGGACCTTCTTTGGAAGGCTATCTCCGGGAGGGATTTTACCCATCCAAAGCAATGCTATACCTTCGCCATCCAACATCCGGTGATTCGATTCACCGAGCGCTTTGTGGCCGGTACCATCAACGGGAGGTACGAACAAGATAGGTGTACTCTCATTGATTTAACTTTTCTTGAATCCTATTTGAATGTTCGAGGGGTGAGGCGTTATAACTTCAATACGCCACTTGAGATACTTACTAGGTTCAATGATTTTGCTCAAGGAACCACTCAACTCAAGACCTTCGTGATGGGAGGTCTAATTAATATTTTAGCCCACCACCTTTGTCCCGGGTTCAATGCCCGAGGGACCTATACTCCTCTTGAGGGGAGGACTTTGATTGATGAGCACACCATCTTCAACCATCACCGATGGTATAACTACACTCAAGACGGGAGTGTAGAGTGGTACACCAAAGGATGCACTTCAATCATCCTTGAAGGTTGGAAAATACCGGGCATTGACCCAAGATTGAGCCCATATTCGCCTCCACCAAGCTATCTCCTTGATATCCAAATTCTTGACAATCCCCCTCAAAGGGAAGAGCCGCACCGTCAAATACCTCGTGGAGCACCGGGAAGGCCTATACGCCCACCCTCCTATGTACCTATCCCACCATACCCTACCCCATATACCGAATTTAGGCCGGCAATCCCCAATACCCCGGGTATTAATGATTTGATGGCACTCATGAATAGATTGGACCTCCGGGTACATGAAGGGAGGGTCGACAACTACTTGGCCCTTTACCCCCAATACTATAACATGGCTCAACAAGGGTATGTTGACCCCAATGGTCCTAAGCCCTCTTGGGCACAACCGGAGCTCTTGTTCCCTAATCAAGGGAACCAAGCTTGGGATTGCGACGGCGGAGGGCATCCTAGCCAAGGTGGAGGGTACTCGGGTCAAGGAGGAGAGTTTGACCAAGGAGGATATTGGGGTCAAGCAAGCGGGTATGACCAAGCCGGGAGTTCTCATCGTTATGGCTATGATCAAGATGAGGATGACGAGTGAAAGAGGCCTACCTCACCACCTCCATTTGTATGATACCCATCTCTCCCTCTCTCTTTTGTATATACATTGCATTTAGTGTAGTTTTCGCATGCATTTGTATCATATTTCATTTGCATTAGTTAGTTCATATACTATAGTTTGCATTGTATTTATCTCACATGATTCATGTAGATAGTTGCATATAGACTAGAATTCATGCATAGGCACTAATGACCAAACCTATTCCTTTTCTACACTAGAAATAGTGTTTAAATCGGTTTGGGGAGGTTTGATCATAGGTGACCATAGTTTACTAGAAATCATGCATCATATAGTATAGTTTAGATTGCATTCATTTGTTATATATGTCATATAGAATTGCATTTGGTTAGAGCATGCATTCATTCATATCATATCATTTAATTTGTATTTCAATTTCCATAAAATCAAAAAAAAATAAAATCCAAAAACTTGTATTTCCTTTTTTCCTACTCCTACATGTACATTGAGGACAATGTCCAAAATAAAGTGGGGGATGGGAATTTATAATCCAAAAATGCATAAAAATTGAAAAATTTCGAAAAATACAAAAATATGTCTTTTAATTTCATAAAAACAAAAACCATAAAAATTTGAAAAAATTGAAAAAACCAAAAACAAGTTCATTTTCCTTTGTAGTGTAGTCATGTATATATTGTTTTTGTTTTACCCTTGTTCACATTGATCGACTACGCCACATCCGAGACATGAGGATATTGAAGACCGCATGGTATGATCTTTCCAATCTCCTTTTTCCTCTTTATGTTAATGACTATGTGGCTTTATTTTGATTGATGCGGTACAACAATGTGAACTTAGGACTTGCATTTAGTATATATGTCATATTAGTTGGTAGAATCACTTGCATTAGGATGTATATAATAGTTGCATCATGGCATTTAGTTGCATTTAGATAAAATATTCTGAAAAAGTGCCTAATTGAGAACTTTGACAAGAGCAACTAAGCCATTACAAATACTTTTTCAACTTAAGACTTTGCCTACTAGAATGGTTGTAAAACACCTTAGGTTGTGTCATACTAGTGTCTTTTGACCCATGACCCAAAGCCTAGTCAAGGGTTTGCATGTGAGTCACCTATTCCAACCCCGTGATGCGATGTGGACTTGGTTAACTTGTCTAGGTGACCTTGATTGACCTTGTGGTAAGGCAACCCAAAAATACTTTTCTATCAATAAGTTTGAAATGCTCATTTCGAAAATTTTGTTATGTGGAAGTAATTTATTGCCAAGGAAACCTCAAATGTTATGAAATGTTGAAATGTTGAGAAATTTTAGTTGTTTTGATGGAGGCGTACCACTTCGATATGCTTTGGAGAGGGATCCATTGAATTGGGCCCCCACACGGTTGTGAATTCGACCGCCCAGAGACAGATTGACTATCACCCCGAAAAGCTATTGTCTAGAGGTTAACCGGTTGCCTAATAAGCGATTGGCGAAAGCAAAGGACACTAGCCCGGAAGGGACAAACCCCATCTTAAATTTTTGAAATGTGAAAGTTAAATGAGGTCAATTTTTGAATACTAGTCATATCCACCCTTTGTCTATAACGATTTGAGCATTTCATTCCCAAAAAGCCTTTTTGTCAAGCCACTTTGTCGAGCTTGGGATGATCCATGACCTTTACTTTTGTAGAGAATTCGAGACTTGTCATGTCATATGCTACTAGCATCATAGGGATCATCATTCCACCACCATCCGATCGCTCTTGACGAAAGCATTTGGAAATTGAGGACGAAAGTAGTCTAGTTTAACACCATTTGGAGGTGATTTAGTGCCATCCTCTTAGCCTTAGTAATTTGTTGAACTAGTATTTGTGAAGGATTATATGCTTTTAAATTTGTTCCTCTTTTAGTTGCCTCCGCCACTTGATGAGGGAGTGGCTATTCCTTTTGTAGATGCATCCATTATTTGATTTTGTGTGCTTAATGTTTGGATGTGTCGCCATTTTGGCAAGACCCACCTTGCCTTGCAAGAAGGCATCCTACCTCATGGTTGTCTTGTTGTGAGTTGAAGGGGCGGAGTGAGACCCGCTAATTGTCTCATATCGGTTATATTATTAGGATAGTTTAAATAAAGGTCTAGTTTTTGTCACCTCTTTACTCGGGACGAGTAAAGGTTCGGTTTGGGGATATTTGATGTGAACATTATTTGCGCACATTTAGTCCCCTAATTGAGCCTATTTTGAATATTATTATAACATTCTTTGGCCATTTTATCCGTCAAAACCTTCCTCTTTGCTTTTCTACCGCATTTCATATGTTTTGTAGGAAAGAAGATAATAAGGCGGAAATTCCCGTCTTTCGTGCGTATTCGGAAGCTATTTGACGATATTTGATGGACTATTATGAAGAGGAAGCGAGAACTAAAGACCAATCCCACAAGAATAAAATGAAAGTGAAGGAAAGGGAAGAATAGAAGAGAAAACGAGATAGCACTCCAATCCGTGCGGCTTCTCTAGAATCCGGCCGTCCCCAAACTACAGAAGACGTGCGTCTTCACCCAAATCCGCCCGTCTTCCCCTGCTACAATCCGCCCGTCCCGACACCAATACGCACGGATTTCAGTCCAGCACAATTTCGTCTTCTTCAAGCATCAAAGAAAGATGCCCTTCATTCGAAAAATACCGGCGTCTCCCTGCTCAAATTTCAAAAGTGTAATTACTAGTTTAGCTCTTAGTTAACCCTAATGCATCCACCTAATTTCTACTATAAATACCCCACTTGTAAATAATCAAAGGGGGGATGCTTTTGACATCTTTTTAGCTAGAAAAATCCTTCCTTAGATTAGATTAGGAGTACATTAGAATAGATTACTCTTTAATTTTTCCACAAATTACACATTAATCTTTCCATAATTATTGTTCAAGTTTATTATTCAAATTGATTATTGGGTAATTCAAGATTATAGGGTTTATTGGGAGATTGACAACCTTCCATCAACAATCAAGTTTCTTCTATTATTCTTTGCTTTATTGTTTGGATCATCTCAAGTTTGGTATAATTCCTTTACCCTTTTATCTTTATTGTTCATTTCTTCATTCCATTATCATGTTTATACTTGTTGTGATGATTGACACCATTAATAACATGTTTCCCATGATAATGAGTGAGTAGTCTTTTAGCTAGGGTTAGTGGGTAATTAAGGGAAACCAACATGGGATTGATTCATGCTTAATCTAATATGTTCACATGATTAAATTGCTTGCTTGTTGTGATGTCAACTTTATGCACATATTATGTTTGATGAAATGCTAAGCCTATGAATCCTTGCATTTACAACCATCTCTTATCTACTCAACTTGACTTGTAAGACATAAACCAACTCGAGTCTTGTTAGACCATGCATAGAAGTTGAATAGGAGGAAAGTAAAGTCGACTTGTAGGTGTTGTACAATCTAATCGATTCGGCTCCGGGACCCAACTCTTCCTATGAACCGTAAGACATAAACCAACTCGGTTCCTCCACAACATTAATTGCTTGCAACTTTGTAAACATGTTTGTATGATCAACATCATGAATCCCCTATGACCCCATGATATCCTAGCACTTTTAATCATTTGTTTACATCTTTCCTTTTATTGCTTATTTCACTTTATTGCTTATATTAGTCTAAAAACACAACTACAAACCCAAACAAATTGTGACACTAGCATAAATTGAGATAGATAGACTTAGAACCCAAAGCATACCGTCCCATGGATCGACCTCGACTTACCGCTAACTAGTTGTATGTTGAGTATTATAAATGTGTTTGATTGGATGTGACGCGACGAGATCACCCATCAACGCTTAACCATATAGTTGTTTTGATGTGCTACCGGAACTAAAAGTTAACTTTGTTGATATAATTAGTACTTTGACTCCTTATAAGTTTTTTTCTTTCAAAATTTACATTTAATACTATTTAATTACAAAAATGTTACATGATTTACAAATTTTTGCGAGAAAAACATTATTTAGGCCAAAATAATCAAATTTTCGATGTTAACCTCCCTACTATTATTTTGGACGTCATTTTTTTGCTGAAATCAGCAAAACCGTTTTCTCCAAAAATTAAACTTAATCCTGTTTTCCTAACATTTTTTTATTTCTTTAGTTTATCAACATTCTTATTTTTATTTCTCGTGTACTCATTTTTTCGTATATTTTTCTATGCAAATTCTGTAGTAATACCGTCGTACCTGCGATATGAAAAATGTGACCATTTTTTTGTAAAATAATGACCGCTTTTTATAACTAATGGTCTTTTTTCCCCCAAAGTGGTCACTATTAACCAAAAAATAGTCACTTTTTACCCAAAAAACATGAAAAAGACCGTCGTACAACAGAATCGCTTATTTTCCTAAACTGATTTCTCTTTGTTATGATTGATCGTTTCTTTTCTTTAAAATTTCACATTATTTGCACTTGTGACTATAAATTATTATAATTTCTATATTTTCCCTATTATGCGCTGATTTTCGATGATAAAAATTCACCATATTGAATTTTTATATTGATAATTTTTCCGATATGTTTTTTTAATTGATTTGTGGGAGATAATTTTTTTTACTTGCACTTTTTTGCGCCCTTATTTTGTTTAATCAATTTTTTAATGTATTTTTTGTTTTCTTTTCACTCCAAAAAAAATTTCCAAATTTTTTTTTCTCAACAAGTTAAATTTTATATCAAATTCAAATTTTTCTATAAATATGTTACAAATAAAGTTGTAAATCAAATTTTGAATGAAATGGTTTGACAATATATTAATTTTAGATTTCTCTAAGATATATGGTAAATAAAATATTTATTTAATTTGATGTCTTTAAATGTGATACGATCATTTAAGATTGTTATTCAAGATTATAAAGTTTAAATTTAGAAAGTAAAAGAAATTAAAAGAAATTCATGACTTTATTAAAAAAAATTATATATTAAAACAAATTTCTTAACTTATCAATGTTTTTAAAAACCTACAAAACATAATTGTGATTTGTAAAAAAAATCAAAAAATTTAGACGATAAACTTTTCCTTGCTTACATATAAGTTTAAAAAATTTTAAAATTTCTTATTAAAGTAAATAAAACAATAAAAAATACTAATCAAACTGATCAAATTGTTTCCAAAATTTTATATTTAAATGTATTTTCATATTATTTATATTTACCTAAATTTCATTCAGATTTTGTATTATTTTTAATCAAGTAATTTTTAGGTTTGCCTTAACATGGAAATATCTTAATTTAAGTCGGAAAAGATACTCGCCACGGGTGTTTGTTTGTTCGTGGCTAATTTTTTTTTTTACCACGAGACATTTCGTGGCTAAATAAAACTTCGCCATGGGTGTGACATAGCTCGTGGCTAAAATGATAATTTGCCACGGGTTTAGCCTAATTCGTGGCGCAAGTGACTTTTTGGTACGAGAAAATTTATCACGTGGCATATTTTTTTTTCCAAAATGAATAAGTTTTTTCCGTGGCTAAGCCGAATTTGGCCACGAATTGTAAATTCCCGTGGCATAATTCGTGGCGCAAGTGACATGCAATTTGTTGTAGTGTTGACATAGGTACTAAAGATAAGGAGTCGTCCCACTTTAGCATCCGATCTCTAGAATTACTCTCGTTCGCCCTGGATAACGTCGTCCACTATCCAAAGTTTCTGAATTAGAGATGAAGGTACATATTGGGAAGCCCTTTAATCGGACACCCAATCCCGCCCGCGGTAGCGGCCTCTACTGATCGATCTTGGTTGGTTGAATGAAAAAGTTGATAAAACGGGTAAATGCATGAATGCGCATCCACAAATTTAAACTTAACATGTGAGCTTACTATGTCGGTTGTTTATCTAAATATCAAGTAATTGATGTCAAGTTGGATTTAGTGTTGATTTGCATGCAAGACGGAAATTAAACATCCATTTACCGGGTTAGGTTTATGGTGCATAACATGATCCATTTGTCTTAGAAAGGAGTTTTTCAAATACAAAGTAAAATGCGGACTTGTCAATCTGATCCGTCCTGTATTCGGGTTAACCGAAGTTGGGATCATCCCAGACAAGTGCTGGAAAGGAAGCAGGACCTGCATCAGGCAGCCTATTGAGGCGCGAGCCTTTGGGCGATGCATAGGGAACTGTCCAGGTTTGAAAACTGGAAATCAGTAAGCCTGTTTAGGCGCGAGGCAGCAGACGACCAAAAGGGGTGTCTACTGGTTTTTGAAAACGTTTATGAAATGGTTTGTAAAGGGGCACTTGAACCCGTCTTTGTTTGAAAAGGTCGTTTACACCGCTTTTGTGTTAGTATGAAGAACGGGACTTGAATAATCATCATTGTATTGACGATATTCGATGTTGGGTTCAGTTTTGCAAGCTTGACATGAATAGTTTTGAAAAATGTTGATTATGAACTAATTGTATTGATGTAAGCGTGTCGTTGTACGCCCAATCAAACACATTTATATTTCTCAACAAACAACTAGTTAGTGGTTAAGTCGAGGTCGATCCACGGAACGTTGTGCTTTGGGTTCTAAGTCTATCTATCTCAATTTATGCTAGTGTCACAATTCATTTGGGTTGTAGTTGTGTTCTAGACAAATGCAAGCAACAAAGTAAAACACGCAATAAAGAAAATAAAGATGTAGACAAATAATAAAGGATACTAGGATGTCATGGGATCATAAGGGATTCATGGAAGTTGATCATAAAAACATGTCCTCAATTAGATAGCAAGCATTTATTATTGTGATGGGATCGAGTTGGTGTATAAGCTTACAATCCCTAAGAAGGTTTGGGTCCCGGAGCAGAATCGATTAGATTGTAAAACACCTACAAGTCGACTTAATCCTTCTTATTCAACTATATGCATGGTCTAAGGAGGCTCGAGTTGGTGTATAAGCTTACAAGCCCCATTGAAAAGATAGGCGATGGGTAAAAATGCAAGGATTCATAGGCTCACATTTAATCAAACATAATATGTGCATAAGTTGAAATCACAACAAGCAAGCAATTTAATTATGAAGACATATTAGATTAAGCATATATTAATCCTCATGTTTGTTTCCCCTAATTTCCCACTAATCCTAGCTAAATAACTACTCGCCATTATCATGGAAAATATGTCATTAATGGTGTCAATCATCACAACAAATATAAACATGATAAGAGAATGAGGAAATAAACAATAAAGATTAAAGAGTAAAGAGATTATACCAAACTTAAGATAAATTGATGAAAAGGAAAGAATAATAGAAGAGAACTTGATTGATTGATGAAGAGTTGTCAATTCTCCAATAATAACGCAATTATCTTCAATTACCCATTAATAATAAACTTGAACAATAATTAAGGAAAGATTAATGTGGAATGGTTGAGATTCACCTATTCTAATCTGCTCCTAATATAATCTAAGAGAGATTGATTTTTTTCTAAGGGAAAAACACCCCTTGATTATTACAAAGTGGAGTATATATAGTAGTACATCATTAGGTTAAGCAAGGATAGATTAGTAAATAACAATGCTAAGTTTTAAATAGGGAATTGCAAGTCCCGAAAGAGATGAGAATATCACGTAGCTACTCCCACTACGATCCGCTCGGATAAAAATGAAGCACGTTAAGTCTGCCTGGGAATCCACTCGGACAAAGAGGGGAGATGCTCGGATTAAGAGTCAATGATCCGCTCGTCTCATTGTCGGGCCGCTCGGATCTGGTCTTTACAACCCGCTCGTTTTGTGTGCAGGACGCTCAGATTTCAGCACAATCTTCTATCCTCTTCCTTTAAGGCCTATGATCTATGTATACTCTTTATTTTTACTTCGTCGGTCATCGTTCTTGCCTCCTCTTCATACTAGTCCATCTACGATCGTCATTAAGCTTCCGAATATGCGCAAGAGATGGGAATTCCGCCTCATTATCTCCTTTCCTATAAGACATATAAAATGCACTAGGAAAGCAAAATAGGAAGGAATTGGCGGATAAAATGGCCATGAAATGCTATATTAGTATGCAAAATAGGTTCAATTAGGGGACTAAATGTGCGCAATTAAGAGTCACATCAAAAATCCCCAAACCGAACCTTTACTCGTCCCGAGTAAAGAGGTGACTAGAACTAGACCTTTATTTAAACTATCCTAATAATATAACCGATGTGAGACAATTAGCGGGTCTCACTCCGCCCTTTAACTCATAACAAGACATCTATGAGGTAAGATGCCTCCTTGCAAGGCAAGGTGGGGCTTGCCAAAATGGCGAAACATCCAAGCATTATACACACAAAATAAGTAATGGATGCATCTACAAAAGAATAGCCACTTTCCTCATCTAAGTGGCGAAAATCATCTACAAGGGAAGCAATTCAAGGGTACACACTCCATCATAGATATTGTTTCTCCAAGCTACTAAGTCTAAAAGGATACCAACAAATCACCTCCAAGTTGTGTCAAACTAGGGTACCTTTGTCCTCAATCGCTAAATGATTTCGTCAAGAGTAGACTCCCTATGGTGTTAGAAAAACTGTAGGATCGCAGAATTCCCCTTATTGCCTAGACAAGAAGAAGGGTCGTCCCTTTTCCACCATGCAACAAGACATGATGTTTGAGAACAAGAAATGATGTTTTCCCCCCTCCTTGTTGTGGCATTTGACTTTTTTTTTGAGAACATTTCTTAGCCATTTTTGATGTTTGGCATTTTGATACTTGGCAAAATTTTCAATCTTTGCATTTTTGAACATTTTTCAAAGTAACTCGATTTTGTAGCAAGTGTACTTTTGTTTAAAGCATAGGAGTCTATTTTTGCTCCTCATTTCATTTGATGCATTTTGCAAACTTTTTGATTTTGATTTTGGTACTTGAACTCAATTTGATGTTTTTGTGCCCATTCCCTTTTTGTTGACAAAATATGATGATAGAAGTGTATGAACGGTTGCATGGCTTCAAAGGTCACCTTGGAATAAACGGTAGCCATGGAGTTATCACACGACAAGGTACTCTTGACTAGGCCTTAGTCCATGAGTCAAAAGATACTAGTATGACACATCTTAGGGTGTCTTGAGGGTATTCTAGGAAACAAAGTCTCAAGGAGAAAAATTATCTACAAGGGCCTTATATACACTTGTCAAGCTTCCCAAATAGTCATTTTCACAAACATTTCTAACCATGCAACTACATGCCATGATGCAACTAACATATATACAACTATAATGCATATGCTTCTATCAACTATTATGCCACATAAACTAAATGCAAACTCCTAACAACACATAAGTACACAAACCGCAACAATAAAATACACCACATCCTCCTTGACATGTAAGCCCATCCTCCTCATATGAGTAATGAAAAGAAATGGAAGGGAAATAGGGATTAGAGCGATCATACCAAGCGGTCTTCATTTCCCTTGCTAATGCCTCAAATGGAGTGTTGTATTTATGTGAGAAGAGAACAAAAACACAATTATATACAATTTTACACTACTAAGTTAAAGAACATGTTTTTGGTTTTTGAAATTTTCAAATTTTTAGGGATTTTGTTTTTATGAAATTAAAGAACATATTTTTGGGTTTTTTTCGAAATTTTTCAATTTTTATGTATATTAAAATATAAATCCCATCCCCCACTTTATTTTGGACATTGTCCTCAATGTACATGTAGGAGTAGGAATGAAAAAGAAAGGACATGTTTTTTGGATTTTTGAATTTATGGAAATGAAGTATAATTGCAATAATATAAATGAATGCATGCTCTAACTAAATGCAATTCTATATGACATATATAACAAATGAGTGCAATCTAAACTATACTATATGATGCATGTTCTCACCTATGATCAAACCTCCCCAAACAGATTTAAGCATTATTTCTAGTGTAGAAATGAATAGGTTTGGTCATTTGTGAATGCAACTAACTATATGAAATATATCACAATGAAAACTAATCTATTTATGTTAAAATGAAATTATATTATATGAACTTACTAATGCAGTATGGAATATTATACAAATGCAACTAAATGCAAGATAATTGAAAATTCAATACAACTATACATGAGAGAAAGGAAAAGAAAGAGCATCATACAATTGGAGGTGGTGTGGTAAACACCTCCTGCCCTTTCACTCGTCATCATAATCATCATTGCGGTATTCACGCCCGCTACAGCCTCCTTGGTCATACCCTCCTCCTTGGCCATAGAATCCTCCACCTTGGTTGCCAAAGTTCCCGTCTTAGTTCTCTTGATAAAGGAATAAAAGGTGCGGTTGAACCCAAGATGGATGAGGGCCTCTAGGGTCGATGTACCCTTGTTGAGCCATGTTGTAGTAGGAGGGGTATTGAGCCAAGTAGTTGTCGACCCTCCAATCGTAAACTCCAAGATCGACACATTGTATGAGCTTCATTAAATCGTTCATGTTTGGAGCTCTTGGATCTTGGGGAGTGAATTGCACATGTGGCGTCGGGTAGGATGGAATGGGCACATATGATGGTGGTGCATTACCCCCTTCCGGCAACTCACGAGGTTGACGAGGTTGACGATGTGCCTCTTCTCTTTGTGGTGGTTGGGGTGAATCTCAATGGGGAGGAGGTAGTTCGGTGTAGGTGAGTACCGACTCAACCGTGGCTCGGTAGGTGGTACGTTCCACCCCATGAGGACAATTGAAGTACATCCCTTTGTAAACCACTCCACACTTCCGGCTTGATTGTAAGTGCACCACCTGTGGTGGTTGAGGATAGCATCTTCGTCAATCAAAGTGCTCCCTTTGAGCTTCTCATAGGTCCCATGAAGGTTAAACCCGGGGCAAAGATCATTTGCCAACATTGTGATTAGGCCTCCCATCACAAAGGACTTAATGTTAGAATTACCTTGAGCATAATCAAAGAGCCTTGTAAGCATCTCAAGGGGCGTGTTGAAATTGTAAGCCCTTGTCCCTTGAACATTTATGTAAAACTCTAAGAAGGTCAAGTCAAGAAGGGTGCACCTATCTTGTTCTAGCCTCCCATTGATGGTTCCGGCTATAAAGCGCTCGGTGATCCGAATCACCGAATGTTGGATGGAAAAGGTATAGCATTATTTTAAGGCATAGAGTTCCCTCTCGTAGATGGCTCTCCAAATGTTGTTAACGGTGAAGTCGGAGGGCTTGTCGGTGTTTTCCCTCGACACTTCAAGACCAAAAAGTTTTCAAATTGGTCAAGGGTTAACCTATGGTCTTGATTACAAAGTCGGAACTCCAAACAAACATTTCTCCGAGTATTAGTGACGATGCGGAGACTACATAAAAACTCGAGGGTAAGACTTTGGTAGGTATCCTCCTCCCTTGGGGTGGATGAAGAAGTACCCTTGCGCTTTTTAGGTGCGGCCTCGGTGGATTTCTTGCCCTTGCCTCTTAGGTTCATCATCTTTGGTTGAAAAGTTAGGGTTTTGGGTTGGTTTTTGTGATGGGGTTTTTTGAGAGATGATGATGTGAGATTTTTAAAAGATAAGATAAGGAAAATGAGGGATGGTGGGGGTGTCGTTATAAAGGAAACGGGGCGGGAGAAGAGCGGTCCAGGGTCGGGCTCGGGCGGATAATTCGAGGATTTAGCAAAAAGCTGTGCCAATCCGAGCGTCCCGTGAACGAGACGAGCATCTTGAAGCTGCAATCCGAGCGTCTTGATAGGAGGACGCGCGGGTTCAAAGCCAGTGAGCCTGGGTGTTTTAAATCCAGTTGGGGACGAGCGGATCATGGGAGAGACGAGCGTCTCTGCTGGGACAAGCGGATTTTTGAGAATTCGAGCGGATTTTCATCCATTATAGAAATGTTCCCAAAGTACTTCCGAGCACGAGCGTTCCAAGGCCAATACGAGCGGATTCTTTTAAGACGAGCGTCTCCTCCACAATCCAGGCGGATTCTTACACAGTGCTGATTTTTGCTTGAAGCAAGGTTCAGGACGAGCGTCTTGCTGTCGGGACGAGCGTCTCGTGCGTCCTTCATCAATCCCTGATTTCTTTCGTTCGAATTCTTTCCCTTGCACCCTTTTGTGATTCCTTCTTATATTTTTCTGAAAATATGCTCAGTAAATGGGTATGCAACCCTCTCTCACTACTCTCATGTAGGAAAATGCAAGAAAAATAAAGGTATATATAATACTCCTTCCGTACCAGACCAAAGTTAACACTTACTATAAACGGACGTACGATACCAAAGGTAATATTCCTTATTTGGCCCACAACATTACCATGTTATCCTTATACTCATTTGATATTTACACCAAATTCCATTACATACCCCACCTACCAACCCACAATTAAACGTACAATTACATACCCCACCTATTTTTTCCCTCTTTACCCTTACTTTTTCCACTTTTTCTTAAATACTCCATTTTTCCCTACGTTACCTTTGGTGTGGTACGGAGGGAGTATTATACAATGTAAAGATAAATGGAAGGAATATATTACAAATGGTGGTTTGAGATAGGACTCCACCAAACTAGTTTGAAATGTCGAAATTATTTGTCCATAGAGCTCAAGGCTCTTAGAAGAAGATCAAAGGCTTGTGAACAAGCTCTGAATAAGCATAAGTATGGTTTGCTCCAATTCAAAATAAAGCTTGGCCAAGGGAACTTATCGTTCATTCTTTCTTTCACATTGCTCTTGGCACTTGAATCTTTGCAATGCTTCAAACCGACATGCAGGGCCGTCCCTGGCATTTTGGGGGCCCTGTGCGAAACTGAAAAAATAGGCCCCTAATATATACTCCGTATAAAAATTAACAATCTTCTAAAAAACATCAAAATAAATTTGATAAAAAAAAAAGCTCATAAAGTCCTAACAGGTGTGTGTATGATAAATAAAAGTTTGCTACATAGATGTCAAGTAAAATTCACTGCCATATTGGAAGAGTGTACACCCTTTCTTTAAGTTGGCGCGGGTTCGAACCCTCTTAGGGCCACCTTTATTCAATTTTTATGATAAAAAAAAGGATGTTGTGCCGAATCGAACCCAGGGTGTTGAATATGTGAGGACAAACAACTACCATTGAGACACTATAAATCTGATGATATCAGATTGCGATGATAAATATATATACACTAACTACTCAACTAGGCCTTATATTGGGCCCCTGAAAAAAATTGGGGGCCCTGTGCGGCTGCACGGGTTGAACACCCCCTGGGCCGGCCCTGCCGACATTCCCATGATTCTTGTCAACATAAGGAATAAAGTATGGCTCATTTTTATCCGGAGACTTCCACTTACCAACTTCTCTTCTGGTTTCGGTGATGACGATAGCTCTTTGATTATTCAATCCTCTAAAGGTAGAAGGAGAATTATCATAACTTTAATGACCGGATACTTTAAGAGTTGAAATTTTGGATGCCAACCCTCCACAAGTAAGTTCATTAGCAAGTTTATTCTTGAGCTTTTCAACCAAGTACCCTTTATATGATGGTTTGACTTTTTTGGAGGAGATCCACCATATCATCTCCAACAATCATTGGCTCCATGGTGGGTGTGAGATGGTCTTCATAGGCAATAGGGGAGAGACATTCATTTTCTTCATGATAGGATATCTCGAATTTCTCAAGGATGGGCTCCTCAAGTAAGGTGATTCCACAAGTCCATTCTTCTCCCCTATTTTAAAAGTCCTTGCAAGACACATATTCTTCATAAGCTTCTTTCACGATCTTGTCATCATGGCTATCTTCATATGAATCATAAATGGGGGCTTCATCTTTCTTCAATAATTCATCCTCCACAACCTTAATGTCCACATCAAATGACACACCCTCATATTCACAAAGGCTAAGACTATTTGGCTTTCAAACTCATATCTTCTTCATCAAATTCCACACTTTCATACTCACAAGAGTTCAAAGAGATTGACTCTTCCCACTTCTCATCTTCCACATCAAAGGTTACTCCTTCAAATTCACATTCATGGTCAATGCTCAAGAATTCGTGAGGAGTGGTTGCTTGGGTTGCCTTTATTTGGGCAATTCGAATTTCCAACTCCTCACCTCGGTTAACAATGCCTTGAAGAACATTGTCCCTATTTTGGCTCTCTAGCATTTGTTTGAAGAAGTTTTGTTGATCTCTCATCATTTGGAGAATCACATTTTGAATGGGCTTATCTTCTTATTGTGGATGGGTGCGAAAATGGTTGTATTGTGGCATTTGGTATTCATTGTAAAGTGGGTATTGGGAGGTTAGTTGTTGTGGATATTGGATGTGGGGGTTTTGGTGGGAAAAGTTGGGGTAGTAGTTAGGGTTTTCATTGTATGAGTTGTAAGGTAGGTTTGTGTTGACTTGCTCTTCAAACTCCCAATACCCATTGTAGTCATACTCAGAAAATCCACCACATACTCCATGTACCAAGTCTTGGGTCATCATCATAGCCAAGATAAATATACGACTACAAACATGGAAACTTCAACAAAATGGTAAAAACGACCTTGAAGAACAAGTTCCTCAAGGTTTAAGCAAAATTAAAATAGATAAACAAACAAAAACTTAATCACATAACACCGTCCCCGGCAACGGCGCCATTTTGATGTAAGCGTGTCGTTGTACGCCCAATCAAACACATTTATATTTTTCAACAAACAACTAGTTAGTGGTTAAGTCGAGGTCGATCCACAGGATGGTGTGCTTTGGGTTCTAAGTCTATCTATCTCAATTTATGCTAGTGTCACAATTGATATGGGTTGTGGTTGTGTTCTAGACTAATGCAAGTAAGAAAGTAAAACAAGTAATAAAGTAAATAAAGATGTAGACAAATAATAAAGGATACTAGGATGTCATGGGATCATTAGGGATTCATGGGAGTTGATCATATAAACATGTCCTCAATTAGATAGCAAGCATTTATTATTGTGATGAGATCGAGTTGGTGTATAAGCTTACAATCCCTAAGAAGGTTTGGGTCCCGGAGCCAAATCGATTAGATTGTACAACACCTACAAGTTGACATAATCCTTCTTATTCAACTATATACATGGTCTAATGAGGCTCGAGTTGGTGTATAAGCTTACAAGTCCCATTGAAAAGATATGTGATGGGTAAAAATGCAAGGATTCATAGGCTCACATTTCATCAAACATAACATGTGCATAAGTTGAAATCACAAGAAGTTAGCAATTTAATTATGAAGACATATTAGATTAAGCATAGATTAATCCTCATGTTTGTTTCCCCTAATTCCCCACTAATCCTAGCTAAATAATTACTCGCTCATTATCATGGAAAACATGTCATTAATGGTGTCAATCATCACAACAAATATAAACATGATAAGAGAATGAGGATATAAACAATAAAGAGTAAAGAGTAAATTGATTATACCATACTTAAGTTAAATAAATGGAAAGGAAAGAATAATAGAAGAGAACTTGATTGACTGATGAAGAGTTGTCAATTCTCCAATAATAACCCAATAATCTTCAATTACCCATTAATAATAAACTTGAAAAATAATTAAGGAAAGATTAATGTGGAATGATTGAGATTCATCAATTCTAATCTACTCCTAATCTAATCTAAGAGAGATTGATTTTTTTTCTAAGGGAAAAACCCCCCTTGATTATTACAAAGAGGAGTATATATAGTAGTACATCAATAGGTTACGCAAGGATAGATTAGTAAATAACAATGCTAAGTTTTAAATAGGGAATTGCAAGTCCCGAAAAAGATGCACATATCACGTAGCTACTCCCACTACGATCCGCTCGGATCAAAATGAAGCACGTCAAGTTTGCGTGGGAATCCGCTCGGACAAAGAGGGGAGACGCTCGGATCAAGAGTCAATGATCCGCTCGTCTCATTGTCGGGCCGCTCGGATCTGGTCTTTGCAACCCGCTCGTTTTGTGTGTAGGACGCTCAGATTTTAGCCCAGTCTTCTATCCTCTTCCTTTAAGGCCTATGATCTATGTATACTCTCTATTTTTACTTCTTCGGTCATCGTTCTTGCCTCCTCTTCATACTAGTCCATCTAGGATCATCATTAAGCTTCCGAATATGCGTGAGAGACGAGAATTCCGCCTCATTATCTCCTTTCCTATAAGACATATAAAATGCACTAGGAAAGCAAAATAGGAAGGAATTCACGGATAAAATGGCCATGAAATGCTATATTAGTATGCAAAATAGGTTCAATTAGGGGACTAAATATGCGCAATTAAAAGTCACATCATGTATTAGTTTATTTATTTGTAATTAGTCAATGTTTATCATCGTACTCGGGTTTAAACCGACATGGTATGTGGAACTGGGGATGACTATGCATGTATGACTAATATGTTTGTTTTTAAAATGTAAAGAAATGAATAAAAAGGTTTTAAAATGCCTTTTTAAATATAATTAACCAAATATTATCACCGAAACACGGATTAAACCGTCATAGTATAAGGAACCAAGGGTGAAAATGATTTATGGTTAAAAGGTTTATCATAAAAAATGATTTGGAATGGTAAAAACGGGTTGTAAAATGAAATGAAAATGGAAAGAATAAACTAAAACACGTTTGAGTTCTGACCTGGACACCCCATTCAGGCGCGAGGTACCTAGTGGTGACTAGGGCCTTCTGTTTCCGGTCAAAACTCGGTTTTGGCTCATTCGATCCGTATTTTGGACCATGTTATGCATGTTTTAGCATGTTGAGGTCATAAAAATAGATAAAAAGGAATGAAAGAATAGGATTATTACACCCTCACACTTACATGCTAGGTTTGAGACGAGAAATCGACGGAAGTGTAAAAACTTGATAGGTCGGAAAACTCGGTTGAAAATCATTTTAACAATGTAAAGAGTGTTTTGTTTTGTTTATTGAGTGTGTAGTTGGTCGAGATGGTCGATCAAGTGATTTAATGCACGATGACGGTACCAAACAATGTGTATTGCTTGTATTTTTTATCGGTAGGTCAAAAATACGTCGGTTTGTGACTTGAGAAGACGAGTCTAGAATTTGAAGGGAGAAATGATGGGGCGAACACTCGCGTACCTTCAAATGGTGGAATTTGAGGGGTATTTATAGAAGATTGAGTGGTTGTGTGCATTTTGAGCGACGTGGCCGCATGGGCTACTCGAAGAGGCACGAACCATTTCGCGAATCTTCGAGCTGTCTTATCACTATGACGCAATTGAAACCATGATTTGTTCTATCCTAGGTTTTGGATGGCATGATTGTTGTACTTGACCATTCACGTATACCGTGTATACTTAACATGGAAGCTTTGTGTTGTTTATTTTTTGTGTTTGACTCGGTTTAACTCGTTGTTGGAGTCGGGATTTGAATTTTTTAGTTGGATTTTGGTCAGGTGTCAGTTTTTACTCTAGTTAGTGTTATTACGACCCCGTCGTCATGTGTAAAACACTCCAGGTACTTTTGAAAAGTTTTGAAAATGTTTTGTTTTCAAAATCGTTTTGAGTTTTCCAACGTATAGTTATAGAAACTGTCGATTAAACGTTGCGATTCCTAAGCATGTTGTAGTCCGATAATGATCGGGTGTTTGTTGGAGATTCAACAGATACTGGGTATCTACAGAGCCCCTACTTTGACTGAGCCGTTCGATGTTTGTCTAGGAGATAACGGTTTTTGATTCCGTCATCTCGTGATTAGAAATTTGTGAGGAGTAGCGAATTTGAATTTCACTATTCCGTTCGAAGGTGTGACGGTTTTTAATGCCGTTTGTTCGGATTTTCGAAAATAATGAATTTTGAATTTCGCTATTCTGTTTTTTGTGAGGAAGTGACGGTTTTTAATTCCATCATTTTAGATTTAAAATTTGTGTAAAAATAGCGAATTTTATTCCACTATTTGTTTTTTTGATTTGAGGGTGACAGTTTTTAATTATGTCGTTGAAATTTACAAAAATAGAGAATTTGGATTTCACTATTTGGTTTTTGTGATTTGAAAGTGACTGTTTTTAATTTCGTCGTTGAAATTTATGAAAATAGCGAATTTGAATTTCACTATTTTGTTTTTGTGATTTGAAAGTGACGGTTCTTAATTCCGTCGTTGAAATTTATAAAAAAATAGCGTGGAAATTGGGCCAAAGCCCAAAATTTTGCCGAATAAGCAGGGAACACGCCAAAGAGGCGCGAGCCATCCTGCGATGCAAGGAGCCTCTCCTTTTTTTTTTCTGTAAAAGACGCGAGAAGGCTTTTCTCTTTATTTCATTCATCTTCTTCGACACATTCACAAAAATCCACAAAATCGCCATTTTCGACTCCGCCATTTGCTTGTTTTTGTGCCATTGTCTTCATGTCATCTCAAAGTATGTAAATCCTCTTGAATTCATTTGAATTCGTTTGCCTTTTTGTTAATAGAATTAGGGCGAAACCCTAACTACTCAAAAATCGATTTGGGCATTTTTTCTTGGCCCATTTTCGAGTGAAATTGATGGTTTCATTAGGTTAGAAACCTGTTTAGGAGTATAGGGTTGCTATTTGTTTGCATTTTGGTCCCCATTCCCGCTCTCTAGGAGCAAAAACCGTGAATAAGATGAAAGTTCACCTTATTTCACAATGTTGCGTTTGTTTGCTTGAGTTGTGTGCCCCACTAGGTTGCATTATTAGCTTTTGACGACGAGTTTTAATCCGAACCAGAAATGGCGCCGTTGCCGGGGACGGTGTTAAATTGATTTGATTTTCGTTAACTTTTTTTAGTTGTGTCTTTCTTTACCTTGGGGAAGTAAAACTCCTCAAGGTTATTATAATTGTTTTCAAGTTGTTTGATATTTTGCATGACTAGGAGATCACAAGGTAATTTATTACCTATTGATTTCGAGATTGAAAGAACCTTAACCAATAATAGAAGAGTTGCTAGAGGTACTTCAAGAGTTGTAGGTATTGGTGAGATTGTGGACATTCAACCAAATAACATTGAGTTTACCAACCCTTTTACAAGAGAAGGAGAGGATAACCCAATACAAAACCTACCACAAAATCAACCCACAATGCCTAAACTTTCATCACATTCCGTACCAACCGAGGAGAACCTACTAAATGGTACTCCTACACCACCACATTTAACCGGTAATTTCATTGCTAAATCCGCATTCATACAATTAGTTGAGAGAAGTCAATTTGAAGGGATGCCTAGTGAAGATCCTCATTCACACATGGAGACTTTTTGTGACTATTGTGATGCGATTTTTCAAACCGGAGTTACTCAAGATCAAATCCGATGGGTATTATTTCCTTTTTCTTTGATTGGTACCGCAAAGCAATGGTTGAAGAGCCTAGACAAGGCTACCCTTGGTATTGACTCATGGAAGAAGCTAACACTTGCTTTCTACAAGAAATTCTATCCTCCGGAGAAGACTAACATGTTGAGAGCCCAAATCACCGGGTTTAAACAAAGAGATGAGGAATCATTGTATGAAGCATGAGAGAGATTTAAGGATACTTGTCGTTCTTGTCCACACCATGGACTTAGTGAGTGGTTCCTTGTGCAACAATTTTGGAATGGTCTATATGAAGATTCCCGCAATATCCTCAATTTGGGATCCAATGGGATGTTCACCGAAGTTGATGACAATCAAACATGGGCCAAAATTGAAGAGATGGCGGTTCATAATTCCCAATATAATAGGCCTCGAAAGGCTACTAGAGGAGGAAAGCATGAGGTAGATTCCATCACTCAATTGGGTGCTCAAATAAGTGCTCATATTAACACCATCAATTCGAAGTTTGAGAAAGCCATGGCTAAGCTTGATGAAGCTTCCAAATCACCCAAACAACATGTTAATGCTATGGTGGCATCATCCTCAATTCCAAGTGGAGTATGTGAGAGTTGTGGAACTTTGGGACATGACTAAAGTGAATGTAGGGGAACAAGTGAATGCTTTCTAAGCATACAAAAGTGGCACCCCTTATTCCAACTATTACAATGAGAATACCAAATTCCACCCAAACCTCTCATACAAGAGCCAAAATGTTCAAATCCCTCAACCAACATACACCCCACCTCCAATGAGAAATCAGGCTCAAAGACCATTTTACAACCAAAGCCAAGATTATCAAAATCAACCTTCTTACAATCAATCCAATGACCAAAGCTTTGGTGTTCAAAAAGTGGTCCTCCAAATGCAAAATAACCAACAAGAATTTTTCACCCAAATGCAAAAAGATAGCCAAGCCAAAGATATCACCATCAACAACTTACTAGCCAACACCAAGATGCTAGAAACTCAAATGACTCAATTAGCATCTTCTAACTCTTAAAGACAAAAGGGAAAATTACCACCTCAAATTAATCCCCCAAAACATGAGACGGTAAGTGCCAGTCATTTGAGGAGTGGTACAAGGTATGAAGGGCCAAAGAAGCCAATTGATGAAGATGTTGTGGATGCTAGTGACAAGCAAAGAGTTGTGGAGAACTCTAAGGAAGAAGAACTCACCACCAAAGAAGTTTCAAAGAAGATGAGTGAGAAGGCTAAGGAAAAAGAGCCTATTGTGATTAGACTTCCGTTCCCAAGTCGATAAGCTAAGCCTAAGTTTGATGAACAACTTGGAAAGTTCATGGAGATTGTGAAGAACTTAGAAGTCTCAATCCCATTCACGGAATTGATCAATCATGTTCCGGCCTATGCAAAATACATGAAAGATATTCTTACCAAGAAGAAATCCATCCAGAAGCTAGAGACTATTGCCTTTAACAAAGTGAGTAATGCTATTCTACAAGGGAGTTCCCCTCCAAAACTCAAAGATCCGGGAAGTTTCTTTATTCCATGCACCATTGGCGACACTACAATCAACAAAGCATTATGTGACCTTGGATCAAGTGTAAGTGTCATGCCATACTCGGTATGCAAGAGGCTAGGAATGGGAGACCTCAAGTGCACTAATATTACTCTTCATTCCGGTAGAATTTTTTATTGTAGACATGAAGGAGGACTACAACATTCCTATCATTTTAGGAAGACCTTTCTTGCATACCACGGGAGCGGTAATTGATGTGAAACATGGAGAGCTTACACTTGAAGTAGGGGATGAGACAATCACTTTTAGTCTTGACAAAACAATGAGAGCTCCCCGACTACATGAGCCATGTTTCATGATCGACCATTATAGCCGAGAAAGTGATAGGAAGAAGTTAGCATCTCAATGCAAAGATCAAGCTATGGGTAAAGATTCACCACCCATATGGAAGAAGATAGTGGATCATCCTCAAGATGCTCTATTCGGAGAGCAAGAAAATTTCAACAACAATGAGAGCTTGAATAGCTCACCACCAATCATGATGAGTAAAGAAGAAGGCTTTATTGGCCATGACAACAAGAAAGAGGAGTTGCTTTCATCAACTCATGACATCAATGAGGAGCAAGCTAATGAAGTATGTGGTCTATGGGATGACGAATTCGATGGATTAGTCAATCTCTACATCGGAAATGCTATGACCTTAGACCAAGGCTTTGGTGATAATCTTGACTCGAGTCACCACCATGAAGAACACAATGTGCAAAGTTCTATTAAAGATCTTTATAATGAAAATGAACAAGCCTTCGATTACTTCTACAAGGTGTTGAGCAACATCAACAACACCTTGGATATGCCCCCTTGACACGTCATTCAAGAATGAGAGTTTGGTGGAGTCCTCCCTAAACCACCATTTGTAAATATTCTAACCCTTAACTTGGATTCTACTTCTTGTATTGCATTTTTGTGACTTTTGGATTTCCAATTTAATACTTTAATCAAGATTATCATTAAGAGAGAAAGTGAGGGAGGTATTTTAATGTGTTTTGATGTGTAGTGTTTGATCTAGTGTGGGGATAGCAAATGCCTTGGCAAACCGAGCCTTTGTAGTGCACCCATAATGATGAACAAAGGAATGAAGAAAGAATGATATGGGAAATGAAGATCCCCACGGGTGGAACAGAACTCGTGGGTGCAGGAGAAGATCCGGGCGTCCCAGGAGGGAATACGCTCGAGCTGGTTATGATCCGAGCGTCCTGGCTCTAGGACGTGGGTCTTGGGGGTACTGAAATTGAAAAATTTGGTCTGTTTAAAAATCTGAGCAGATTACATAGAAGACGCCCATTCTAGTCCTGAAGCCACTCGTCTTAGCAAGGATCTGTGCGTCATGGCTGCTTCAAAAGTTTAAGGTTCACGCTGTTTATAAATCCGAGCGTCCCCAGGTGAAGACGAGCGTCCCCTGCTGAAATCCGCTCGTCTCTAGCAGAATCCGCGCTTCCCAGCACGGGTTGAATATTCCTGAGCACACAGACTGAGGATCCGAGCGTCCCCAGTCCAAGACGCTCGTCCCCTGCTGCTACTTAGGAAAAACACGGGATCCTCCTTCCTTCCCCAATTCATTTCTATCTTATACAAACACAAACACACACCCTTTCTCCCTCAAAACCCTCATTCCCCTCATCAACAAAACACAAATTCCTCAACCAAATTCACCCAAATCAAAACAAAACTTCCTTAAATCAAGATTAAACTACTCCTTTATCAACAAAAGGCTATCCAAATATCAAAATCCTCACACTTTGAGTCGATTTTCTAGGGTTTAATCACAATTTCGAAAATCCTAAATCGATTGGGAATTGATTGAAGCTTGAGAAAACAAGGAGCATTCAAGCTTAATATTGGTTTGTTTATACAATTTTGACAAGGAGAAAAATATGGCAATAACAAAAGGTGGAAACAAGGCACCCACAACCTCAATTCTATCCAAAAGGCAACAAGCTCTTCTTGCCTCAAAGGGTATGGTAGTACATCAACCAAGGGTGGAGATTCAACAAATTTCTACTCCTATGGTGGAAGCTACACCTACTCCGGTCATAGAACAATTGCAAGATTATCCGGAGGTAACTTTCATAAACGATTCTCATAGGAAAGCATTTGTATCCCTTACTAGGAGGACTATTTTGCCTACCAAGTTCATATGTCAAGATGCCTTAGATAAATTGGGTGTGCTTGAAAGAACTAGAAATTTCTACGAGTCCATGAAATTTCTTACCCTCTTTGAAATGAAAGAATTCACCTACCCTTCATTGAACATGGAGTTTGTAAGCTCCTTGAAGGTGACTAAGGTAGAGGGTCATAAATTTGTTGAATTCCGTCTAGAAAACAAGAGTAGAGAGATGACTTTGAAGGAGTTTGGAAAAGTGTTAGGTCTTGAAGGACATTATCATTATGAGAAAAAGCCTTCACAATATGATGCCGCACCCCTATGGAAAGCGATTACCGGGCGAAAATTTGAGTCTTTCCATGAGTGCCTGTTCTATATGTCCACCATCCGGGTATAAGTGTGTGGCATAAGTTTGTGGGCAACACTTTAATTGCAAGAAAAGGCACCAAACACTTTACCAAGTTCGACTTTGTCTACCTTGAATCCACCATAAATGTCAACAAAAAGTTCATCAAGGAATACAACATACTTCAACTCTTAATTGATCGGTGGCTTGAAATTGACCATGCAAAAGATGGAGTGGCTTTTATTGTGAATGGAGGCTTAGTGACAAGGTTAGCCAAGCATTTGAACCTAGATTTCAACAAGGATAAGACATACAAACCGGTTAAAGGAGGAAATCTTCTTGATTTGGCCACTATGATCAACAAGTTCTATTGGGTCAAGAATGATAATCTTGACAACAAGTATGAGTGGCTCACTAAAGAATATAAGTCCTTCATCTTGCCTAGCAAGATATGCCACATCAATGTCCGAAGTCCAAGCTACCTACTACCCATCTCCGATGAAGCCGAGATGATTATGAAGCAACATAGGGGAATCGCATGCCAAGCCCTCCTCCTCCTCCATTGTAACTCCACTATATCCATTTGCCTACCAAGAATTCAAACCAAGTGGCTCAAATATCATGGTAGACAATGACTACTTGACTCAAATATTGCAACATATGCATAAGTAAGCCTATGAGGACCGGGTTAATGCTTACCGAGCTCAATATCCACCCCTCCTACACTTAGCTAGGCAAGGACTACTTGATCCAGCATGTCCTTTGCCTAGTTGGGCGGAGAGGGAGGTAATCTTCTCAAATACTTCTAGAGATGCCAACATAGATAGTGAAGTTGCTAAGGGGAAGGGGATTGTTGTTGTTGAGAGCGGGGAAGGTAATGACTCTTGCTAAGAGGAAGACGAGGAAGATGTGCAAAGTTCAAGTGATGATGAAGATGGTGAAGCCTCCGGGTCCATAGAGGTAGATGATGATGATGATAATGAGGAAGTTGATGATGATAACAATGATAGTGATGAGGATGTCACAATGAGCGACAATTGAGGATTGACAAGCTTTTGGAGGATGCCACAATCCATTGTGAGTTTCCTACACCTCCTCCAGCTTTGTTTATGTCTCTTGTTTATAATTTTTTTTTTATCTTGATCATTATTTTTGAGTCCTAGCAACACTCAAAGGAGTCCCAACTCGGTCTCATTGAGGTGTCTAATTTTGTTCCCACTTTTGAAAATGCAAAATGACAATTAGTTTCATGGATTGCATACATGTGAATGAACTCCCCCATTTTTACACTAGAAATAGTGTCTTACTTGGTTAGGGGAAGTTCAAGCACAAGCATTAGGAGTTAATCTAAATAAGCTCTCCAACCAATAAATTCATGCATCATATAGTGTAGTTTAGAATGCATCACTTGTGTATATGTCATATAGTTTGCATATTCGTGTAGAAATCATGCATTTTTATTTAGCTTGCATAATTTCCTATCGTTTTGGCCATTGAGGAGAATGCCCATACTAGTGTGGGGATGGGAAATTCTAACTTGAAAATGATAAAAATTGAAAAATCTTGAAAAATACAAAAATATGTCGTTTATTTTCATAAACCTAAAGAGCATAAAAATTTGAAAAATTGGAAAAACCAAAAACATGTTCATTACTTTATAGTGTAGAATTGTATATTTTGTATATACTTGTTTGTTTGTTTATCCTTCTTTCACATTGATCGAGTACGCCACATCCGAGGCATGAGGATTATGAAGACCGCATGGTATGATCTTTCCATTCTCCTTTTTCCTCTCTATGTTAATGACTATGTGGCTTTATTTTGATTGATGCGGTATACACAAATGTGATTTTAGGAGTTGCATTTAGCTTATATGGCATAGTAGTTGATAGAAGCATATGCATTAGGTTGTCTAAATATTAGTTGCATCATGGCATATAGTTGCATTTTAGGAAAAAAATTGTGAAAACATCTATTTGGGAAGCTTGACAAGTGTATATAAGGCCCTTGTAGATACTTTTTATTCTTAAGACTTTGCTCATTAGAATGCTTCTAAAACACCCTAGGATGTGTCATGATAGTATCCTTTGACCCATGGTTTAAGGCCTAGTCAAGAGTACCTTGTGATGTGATAACTCCTTGGCAACCGTTTATTCCAAGGTGACCCTTGAAACCATGCAACCATCTTCCACATCCATCACATTTTGTCAACAAAAAGGGAATGGGCACAAAAATTTATCAATTTGAGTTCAAGCATTGAAGTGAAAAGAAACAAGAAGTTTGCAATTTGCATCAAAGAAAAGAGGAGTACCAAAAATAAGAACTCATATGCTTCAAATATAAGCACCCTCGCTAAAAATGGGGTGGCTTTGAAAATGTTTAAAAGAAAATGCAAAAAGTTGAAAGTTGTCAAGTATTGAAATGCCAAACATCAAAGAAATGGGAAAAACAAAGTGTTCTCAAATGTCAAATGCCACAATAATTGGGGGGGATAACAAAATCAAAAGCAAACTCCCATATGAAACTCAAAACACATTGATCCGTTTATCCATCGAATCCACTTTTGTACATGGTAGCGAGGGGACGACCCTTCTTCTTGTCTAGGCAAGGAGGGGAATTCCGCGATCCTCCAGTGTTTCTAACACCATAGGGAGACTACTCTTGACGAAAGGTACGGTACCCTAGCTTGACACAACTTGGTGGTGATTTATTGGTATCCTTCTAGGCTTAGTAGTTTGAAGAAACCGTATCTATTATGGAGTGTGTACCCTTAGATTGTTTCTGTTGGGAAATGTGTCCTCAACAATAGTGCGATCACATGATTTAAATATCATTATTAAATCTCATTTTAAGAATACATGTGGGATGTAATATTTTACAGTCAACTGGTCCACACATATCGGTAATGATTGGCTGACTAGAGTTTGACATTACTGTCGTGCGACGGTGGTGATCAGTTGATCCCCTTAGGTCATACCTATAGGGAAATACTCTTAATTGATTATTTAATTGATCGTATACCGATACGAGTTAATTAAATTACTTAAAATTGACGGATGATTTTGTGAGTATAATTTACGTATCTTATTGTAAATATGATTAAATGAGATACGGTCTAAGTAATCGAATTATTTTATTACTTAGATGAAATTATTGTTTAAAGAAACAATTGAAACGGAATGAATAAATTATTATAAATACAGAATGTTGTAGTTTATAATTTGGAAACATTTTTGGTACAAGTAATTACGAATTACTAGTCGATTTTGTAAATGACATATTTTATGAGTATGTTGATTTTTAATATGTTAAAAATACATTACATTGTGACATGTCATGTAACATGTTACATGTGACAAATTTGACAAATTACAAAATAAAATGGGTTCTCCATTTTATGCTTAAAAAACCGAAAATGAGGAGGTAGTGTAAGATATATATTGTGTTTTTATCTTGAGTGGAAAACACAATCATGATATCTAAGTACTAGCCTTGCAAGCCTAAGCTTTTGAGAAGAGCAAAATCAAAAGGCATTGGGCATACTACCCAATGCTCTCTTTTTCGGCCTCCCACAAGAAAGAGAGGAGAGCTCTTCTCTTTAATTTTAATTATTCATTCTTCCCATCTTTTTCTAGTGTAAGAAAATCCTCCAAAACTCTCTACAATTTATGATAATTCTAGAGAAATAAAATCTCACAAAAACATCACCTCTTGACCGAAATTTTCAAGAGCCAAAATACAATTCATTTTGTGTCATTTTTATGGTGAAACTAATATTATTACTAGATCTAAATAGTATTGGTTTATTAAGATGTATTCCTTGGGTATATGCTTTTGGGAGGGATTCTACCTTTGAGTCCTTGTTCTTCCATTTGGAGAGCTCAAGAACAAGTGAGTAGGTGAACTCACTTGTGCCCATAAATCCGAAAATCACATGGTGAGATATAGATTTTTCCATCTCTTTAATTAATGTTTGCATGCATAAGACCTTTATTAATTTTATGACAAATTAATTTATAAACATATATGAATTTGTTAGTGTATATAGATCTACATTTCCTTCAATCGGTATCAAGAGCCACGGTTGTTTGCATGCAAATCGGTTAAAAGTTTTTCCGAGTTATAAGAATAACATATAAAACTTGTAAAATTTGTGTTATTATGAGATATCACGAAATTAATCCATGCATGTTAATATTTCTGGTCCTAAAATGTTTTAGGATATTTTGGTTAATTTTACGGATTTTTATTGTTCATATTATACAATAATGGCATTTAAATGTGATTTTATGAGTAAAAATGTCATTTTTGGTCTAAAATTAGCTATACTTCGAATTTTCCATTGATTTTTGGATATGTTGTCACATATTTTATTTCGAGATAACCTGTAAATTTTCATAATTTTTGGACTTGTTATGCTCGAAAAATGGATTTTTCATTATTAAATTCGGATTTAGGTGAAAAATAGGTTAATATGAGTTAAATTTCGAATCTGGTCATAGAAAATTAATATGTTGTCACATGCAATTTTACAAGATGTGTGTAAAATAATTGGCTATAAAGAAGTCTTTTTGCATGATTTATGGATTTTTGAAGAAAAATAGCATAAATAGTGACATTATTAGTGAAAAATTAATAAAACATAATCTATGACTTAGGGAAAACGTCTAATGTTGCATTTTATTATCTTTTTAAGATCTAAAATTGAAAATTTAATGAATATAATTTTTTCATGTTTTTATGATTATTTTTGTTAAAATCGATAAACCGCAACATTGTTTTTCCGGGAAAATTTCGAAATTTTTAACCTAAGATTTTGAACATTATGAGTGTCATGGTATTTTTCCAGAATGTTCATGAATTTAAATTTCAAATTTTGAATTTATTTGAAATTTTGTGATTTATTTGAAGTTTATGGCTTATTTTTGTAATTTTTGGTCCATTTATGAACAATTTTATAAAATATGGGTTAATTATGGTCAAATTATTAGTGAAAACTAAATTTTGAGTCCTAAGAGGTTAGGGTAATTAACTTATGCATAAATATGAGTTTATGTATTTTTGTGATTATAAAAATGTTGAAATCACGCAAATCCGTAAAAACCGAGTAATATACGATATTGGCTAATTAAAGGCGATTTAGCATAAAATTGAGCATGTTCATACATATTATAATGCTGCATTTTTCCTTTATGATTGTCATAATTTTAATTTATGTAATTTTGAATTATGTAATTTTACTTAGTATGGCCTTAGATTTTAATTGGTATTTCCCGAAATGTATGGGAATATCGATTCGGTTGTAATTTTATTGTGATCTCGTATCACCGTTTTGTAATTTAATAGATTTATTTTATTTTAGTTACAAATGTATAATAGGAAATTATGTAATTTATTATGTAATTTTATTCATTCCGGAGTTTCCAAAGACGGATTTCTTCAAGAATGGCGATACATAAAGACGGTGTTACCTCGAGATGCGTGCCACAACCGAAGTTCAAGGGACCAATGGAGTTGGTTTCCGAATATGTAATAGTTAAATAGTTTTTCTATTTTAGGAAAGGCCATACTAGGATTTATTTACTTTTATGCTTGCATTTTATTTTATGTCGCATGCATCGCTAAATCGCCATAACTAAACATGCATTGTCTTTTCATCGAGTTTATCGACCGTGTCAATTCGAATTATCGTAGTTCACCGCTTTAGTTCACTTAAAACGTGATAGATAATAAATTGACATGACCTCTCGCTAAAACAATTAATTGAGACATAGCCTTACCAAATAGTAGAAACCATGAAAACCTATTTCGCGAGGGAGTGCGCTCGGCTACCCCGGGGTACAAACCTTGTTACGTAGGGGAAGTGGGTGATAAATGTCTATCCACCGAATTCATGTTGATGAGGGTTGAATCGGCTACCCCGTGCCTAAGTTGATGTGGGTTTGGATAATGGACACATTTATTCGAAATTTGGATTGAACTCAACAAAAGTTATTGATAAGGGTTGCATCGGCTACCCCGTGCCCTTGTTGATGTGTTTTGGGCTATAGATAAACATTAGAGTAATTTTATCGACCAAGAGTTCTAAAAGTAGAATCGATTAAAAGGTTAATCCACCGAGTTATATTGATAAAGGTTGCATCGGCTACCCCGTGCCTTGTTGATATGAATTTGGATCTTGGAATCATTTATCATAGTTGGGTAGAGGTCACTATGTAAATGCTTTACTTGTTATTTACAAGTATTTATAAAACGATAAATGTTAAGTTTTCCACTATTCCGTTGTTATATTGTTCTATTTCTTTACCACAATTCATATACGATATCATTTCGATTCAAAACTCCATTAAAACATCGTAACTAAAGACAAATATGAATTTGTTTCTAAAATCTCAAATGAACCATTGCTAAGGATCTCTGTAAAGAGTATAGATTAAAGTTATTCATTATCAAACAGGTTTTTGATTTTTGACTAACACATCTACTTACAATGGATTGTTTTTCATGTACTTAAATGAATAAGTACCTTGAAACGATAAATTGTTTTGGTAATTAGTTTTGTCAGAATTCGTAATTGACCAAAATAACGCAACCACTTCAATGAAAGTTTTAAGACTAAAACGAACAAATGAAGAGTGAATCTTCATGAATTCAATTTTGCTTCTCAAAGCAAAGACTCATTGAATTAAGTGGGAGCATTCTCTTAAACCGTTAAGATGAGGACGAGGTTCAAGAAGTAAGGATTATAATGGAATTGATACAAGGTAATGTTAAAGGTAAAGTTGTTGAGAATGACGATACTAAACCTATCAATCCCGACCGATAAAGTTTCCATTGTCCTAAATGTTGGATACAAGAAAGGAAACTACCCCAAATTATTGAAGAATCAACAAGTTAGTTGTGGGACATCTAATGGGACCTTCTTCGTTAAATGTTTATGTGATTAAACATAATTTTGCTAGTATTACTTCGTCAATATTAGAAACCGGTGGTGGTTTTCATCATTATGTTTGACACATAGGATGATTAGAATATGACGACTAGCAACAATGAAGTCAAGAGATAGAGTAATTGTGTACTCAATCTAGTTTTTCGATTTAAAGTGGTACTTAATTGTGACTATTAAGTGCATAAACTCTAAATAAGAATATAAACTTGTTAAGAGACAAAAGAGGTTTTCACTTTTGTGACCCTATACACCACGATTTGATGTATGGCTAGCCCATTATCTAGGTGATTATATTCAAAAACAAACTAGAATGATATATCATGTAGATGATGTAAGATTCAAATTGGTAACCCAAGATTAAACCTTAAATTTTGGAATAATGAACGCAAAGAGTTATCGAGTACTCTTGAAACCATTAGATTGTTAATGGTATATGCGTATCTTGTATTCAAAGCAAGATGTCTCGTGCCTTTTGGTTGAAAAGGAGATCGAGATTGTAAATCATTGATCCAAAATAGGTTAATCATTTTCTTTTACCAACGATTTAAGTTGACACTAGTGTGTTCACTTAATAAGGTAAATAGAGAAATCTTTGAAGAAGTTCAAGAGTTCAAGGAATCACGATTTAGTCGTGATGGGATTATCAAAGTGAAGACTTTGATATAAGCCAAAGGAAATGTGATATAGTATCACAAGTTAATCTCTCTTAGCACGCATTATGAAATAATGTGTGGATGGATAAGAATTCAAACGCTATTCGATAAGGTTTGGACTTCAATCAAGTTACTTTGAGTTACTTGATCCTTTTGGGGATTTTATCATTTTTGTCTAAATTATTTTTCCACTAAATCGAATCATATGAGATATGAAATGGTAGGATACCATGTTTTTAAGTTTTCACAAGAAACAAATGCTCATTTTTTCCCTTCATTTATCACGAGTACACCGGGTTTGTGGCTCGTGAAGCTGTCTTTCTAAAATACAAGTTTATTTCTAGAAGACAGAGTGGGAGAAATTATTCAAGAGCCACAAAGAATGCCACAGACAATGTTATGTCGCAAGAAACTGGTCTTTCTTGGCTACATGAGACATTTTGTGTAAGACATTGTTTCTTCAAAACCTAGGAGGTTAAATTCGTCACTTGTTAAAAAAGATGAATTCATGCTACTTTTAAGAAAGTAAAGAGCTTATAACTTACAAAAGAAATTGTTTGATTCAAGTTGATTACTTCTGGAAAGTAATCGACAAAGGACTTACATAAGAGTGTTTAAGTCACAACTCAATACAAGGCTTAGAGCCATGAAAATCCGAAATAAAAGGGTTGATTAGTGACAAAGGGTTTTACACTAATAAAGAGATATTTCATAGCAAGATTAGTTGCAAAGGGTTTTGCACTAATTGAAATGCTTAAGTCTATTTGGATCTTCTTAGGGATTGTGTTTCATTATAAGGTTATGAACTACACGACAAGTGAATCTAAAACCCACTTCTTCAATAGAAGCAATGTATTCAATACATGTCATAAGTTTTATAGATTCTTGCAACCCTAAGATAATGTGAAACTTGAGAGAGGGTCTTAAGTAGGACATCAATGAGTTAGAATCAACATTTCGATCATGTGATAAAACATTTCTCGATAAGTCGAGAAGTTGTGTTTATACATGGAGTTTAGTGGGAGTTACGGAAATTTTAATTAGTCCGATATGTGGATGACATATTGATCATTGCGAATGATTTAAGACTTTTGGAGTATTATAATACATCTTGAATATCCAGATTTATGAAGATAAATCCACATGATATCAGCGTCAGTAAGAAGTCTTATGTTGATAAGATTCATGACTAGTTCAATTAAATTGAACATATTTGATTGATTTCATTTGCTTCCGCTGCCGAATCAATTAAAAAGAAATGATGTATAACACTTCATATGCTTTGAGTATGATGAATTGTTTTCAAAAATCGAATTTAAGTAATCTTTACCAAGTAAGCTATAAAGATTACCCTTAAGTGCTTGCAGAAGCATTAAGGAAGTAAAGCAAAGTGTTTATGATGCAATATTGTGTAAGGGTGTTACACAAGTGACAATTGACAATTGAGATTGCGCATGGTTTCCGACAAAACCATAATCAAAACACACTAGGATGGTTAAGATACCATTGTGGCAATGTTAATTAAGAAGTAGATTTTCTAGAATCGTTCTAGGCAATAAAGAACAATGAGAGATATTTATAACGGAAATTGAGTACACTTGCGATCATGAGATGTGCAAGAAAGATGAGTCCCGCACACTGTGAAAACAGTGGGAGCTATTCTTAGGCTAGAGGGCCTATGTCTTGATTGGATCTCGACACATACTCAGAAAGTTTTGTAATGCAAATGTATACATTACAAAGGAAAACGAGTATGTAGTGAGGTTGAGTAAGGTACAAGAAATTGATAAAACCTACTAACCAAAGCCTTCTCAAAGGCTAAACATGATGAGTCATGTCATTTCAATTGAATTGAAATGAACAACTATGTACAAGATCAAATTAGATTATAGAACATGAAATAGTAATCAGGCATTGACTATTCATGTGTGATAATCGCATTTGTCGTTCGAGTTTTATTTTAAAACTCTTTTATTATACTTTGATACATCCAAACGGGTTGTAGAGACAATTGAACCCCGTTAAAGTGAACACAGATTAGCATAGTATTCGCCCATAGTCACTTGTATGAGGTGACGTCTCGAAGTGACTAGAGTGTGATGCGATTGATGGCAAGTTCAAGTGCCATACAATCATGTGAGATGACTAGTCGATCACATAGGCAGATGTTAGGAACACCTTGTCGGGCCTTATGACCGCTTATAGAGTTCTGGCAAATTTATATAGCCTGGTCGTGGCGAGAGCTGCTATAGTATTCTAATGAGTCGATTCTTTTGACTAAAGACTATTCACCTAAGATGGCACATTTGATTATTAACTTTGATTTGTGTTACTACGACCTTCGTAAATGGGGTCAAATGGGCATATTTTGGGTTATGATGGCTGTGGCTAGTCGAAGGGAATGAGTGCGATAGGAATTGTCCATCCCCTTGTCAGGGTTAAAACAATATCTCAGGGCCACTCGAGGAGTAATGAACTGGAAATGCGTGGCCACGCTCGGAAGGAATCCAGAGTGGATAAATCCGGTCAAAACAGTTATTCTCCAGATCGAGGAAACCACTCTCGATATGATCACTTGCAAGTACGACCTGAAAGACACCTTGCATTGAGTGGGAGATAGTAATAGGACAAGAGAATTGGTGACGCACACTTGTCGAGGACAAGTGGGAGATTGTTGGGAAATGTGTCCTCAACAATAGTGCGATCACATGATTTAAATATCATTATTAAATCTCATTTTAAGAATACATGTGGGATGTAATATTTTACAGTCAACTGGTCCACATATATCGGTAATGATTGGCTGATTAGAGTTTGACATTACTGTCGTGCGACGGTGGTGATCAGTCGATCCCCTTAGGTCATACCTATAGGGAAATACTCTTAATTGATTATTTAATTGATCGTATACCGATACGAGTTAATTAAATTACTTAAAATTGACGGATGATTTTGTGAGTATAATTTACGTATCTTATTGTAAATATGATTAAATGAGATACGGTCTAAGTAATCGAATTATTTTATTACTTAGATGAAATTATTGTTTAAAGAAACAATTGAAACGGAATGAATAAATTATTATAAATACAGAATGTTGTAGTTTATAATTTGGAAACATTTTTGGTACAAGTAATTACGAATTACTAGTCGATTTTGTAAATGACATATTTTATGAGTATGTTGATTTTTAATATGTTAAAAATACATTACATTGTGACATGTCATGTAACATGTTACATGTGACAAATTTGACAAATTACAAAATAAAATGGGTTCTCCATTTTATGCTTAAAAAACCGAATATGAGGAGGTAGTGTAAGATATATATTGTGTTTTTATCTTGAGTGGAAAACACAATCATGATATCTAAGTACTAGCCTTGCAAGCCTAAGCTTTTGAGAAGAGCAAAATCAAACGGCATTGGGCATACTACCCAATGCTCTCTTTTTCGGCCTCCCACAAGAAAGAGAGGAGAGCTCTTCTCTTTAATTTTAATTATTCATTCTTCCCATCTTTTTCTAGTGTAAGAAAATCCTCCAAAACTCTCTACAATTTATGATAATTCTAGAGAAATAAATTCTCACAAAAACATCACCTCTTGACCGAAATTTTCAAGAGCCAAAATACAATTTATTTTGTGTCATTTTTATGGTGAAACTAATATTATTACTAGATCTAAATAGTATTGGTTTATTAAGATGTATTCCTTGGGTATATGCTTTTGGGAGGGATTCTACCTTTGAGTCCTTGTTCTTCCATTTGGAGAGCTCAAGAACAAGTGAGTAGGTGAACTCACTTGTGCCCATAAATCCGAAAATCACATGGTGAGATATAGATTTTTCCATCTCTTTAATTAATGTTTGCATGCATAAGACCTTTATTAATTTTATGACAAATTAATTTATAAACATATATGAATATGTTAGTGTATATAGATCTACATTTCCTTCAGTTTCCCTTTTAGATAATTTCCGCCACTTAGATGAGGAAAGTGGTTATTCATTTTTGTAGATGCATCCATTACTTGCTTTTGTGTGCTTAATTCTTGGATGTGTCGCCATTTTGGCAAGCCCCACCTTGCCTTACAAGAAGGCATCCTACCTCATGGTTGTCTTGTTGTGAGTTGAAGGGGCGGAGTGAGACCCACTAATTGTCTCATATCGTCTATATTAGTAGGTTAGTTTAAATAAAGGTCCTAGTTATAGTCACCTCTTTACTCGGGACGAGCAAAGGTTCGGTTTGGGGATGTTTGATGTGACTCATATTTGAGCACATTTACTCCCCGAATTAACCTCGTTCCTATGCTTTATAGCACTTATTTGGGTCATTTACTATCTTTAGTTTCCCATTTTACATATTCTTTGGGGTTTTGTCTCCTTGGTAGGAAAGGATTGCTAACCTTGCATTTATGAGGCGAAATGGAGCTAAATAGATCGCATTCAATGACCAAGCATCAAAGAGTAGACCAACACTAGAGGCCTAAGTAGATAATAAAGTGAAATGGGCAATGATGAAAGGATCCTTGCATCCCCGACATGATCCTTGCGGAATGTTAAGGAGGAAAAGAGGAAAAGTAGTCCGTCCAGGAAACCGAGCGGATCGAGCACGATCCGGGCGGCTCAGAGCACCAGGGTCCGAGCATCTTGTGCCCAAGACGAGCGGCTTGCAGCGTCAGGATCCGAGCATCTTCCCCAGGATCCGAGCGGATCACAAGTCATAAGAGCATGTGCCATACCACGGGACGAGCGGACCGAGGTAGAACTAGCAAAGAGTATCCGCTCATTTCCCTCGGGAGTAGCATTTCCTCAACTTTACTTAGGGTCTTAATAGACATTTATGCCTTTGGTAACCCTAATCCTTGTACATAATCTTTAGTATAAATACCCCTTTGTACTACCTAGATTAGAACCAAGTCTTAAACAATTCCTTAATCAATTATTTTGCTCTCTTAATTTACTCTCAATCATCTTAATTTAGTTGTAATACAATTTCTCAATATTAATCACATCTTAGGGGGTGTTTGGTTCAACTCATAAAGGTATGAGGTATGGATTTGGAATGAGCCAAACCCATACCAAGTGTTTGTTTGGCAAAAATAGAGGTTTCATACCCATACCTCAAACCCATGAGGTATGGGTTTCTCATACCCAATGGGGGAGGTGGGTATGAGATTGATACCCATGGATATCAAGTAAAAAAAACCAAAAAACATGAAAAAACCTTAAATGGAACATTTTAAATGAATTTTTTTTCATTTATTTGATCAACTCTTCATTTTCATGATTTTTTAGTATCAAAAATAAATATTTTTAATGTTATATTTTAGATTTTTTCAACTTTCATGAAGTTCGATCTCATTCCATCCAAAATTAAAACAAACACATGGTATGTGGAATCAAGTTCCAAATTTATACCACCCGGGTATGATTCCTGATTCCAAACCCATACCTATGCGAAAACCAAACACCCCTTAATCTTTCCTTATTTTCTCTATTGTTCTTCCTTTATTTTGGGTAATTAGAAGATTTTTTGGGTTTAATTGGAGGATTGACAACCTTCCATCAATCATCAAGTACTTCTGTTATTCTTTGCTTTATTATTTGGAATCATCTTCATAGGTATAATTCTCTCTTAATCTTGTTTAATTATTGTTAATCACTTTCATTTGTTCATCATGTTTTGCTTTGTTAGTATGATTGACAACCTTATTAGCATGCTAAATTTGACCATGAGTGAGTAGTCTTTTAGCTAGGATTAATGGGGAATTAGGGGAAACAAACATGGGGATTTATTCATGCTTAATCTAATATGTTTTCATAATTAATTTGCTTGCTTTTTGTGATTTCAACTTATGCACATGTTATGTTTGATGAAATGCGAGCCTATGAATCCTTGTATTTTTTACCTATCAACTATCTTTTCAATGAGGCTTGTAAGCTTATACACCAACTCGAGTCTCATTTGACCATGCATATTTTTTAATAGGAAGGATTAATTCGACTAATAGGTGTTGTACAATCTAATCGATTCAACTCCGGGACCCAAACCTTCTTAGGGATTGTAAGCTTATACACCAACTCGATCCCATCACAACAATAAGTGCTTGCTATATAATTGAGAACATGTTTGTATGATCAACTCCCATGAATCCATGACACCCTAGTGCCTTTAATCAATTGTTTAAAACCCTTCTATTTGCTTTACTTTGTTTTTATTCATCTTGTTGATTAGTTTAGTTTATCTCCTACCTCAACCCAAATTGTGACACCATAAGAAACAATCATTTGCAATTGAGAATCCTACATCAATAACCATCCCTTGGGATCCGACCTTTACTTGCCTCTTTGCCAGGAGTAGTTTGTGAAGTTATAAATATTGTTTTGGTTGGTAGCTTTTGATGACGAGTTTTAATCCGAACCACTTCGGCCTTGATTAGACCGAAGGGCATGACGGTGTACCAATACGTACCCCATTGTGTAATGAATGCAGTCTTGTGCTTGTCTTCTTTAACCATTTTGATCTGGTTGTACCCAGCATACCCGTCCATGAATGATAGAAGGGCGTGCTCGGCGGTGTTATCCACGAGGATGTCAACATGTGGCAGAGGGAAGTCATCTTTTGGCTTGCTTTGTTCAGGTCTCTGAAGTCGACGCAAACCCGAAATATCCCGTCTTTCTTGGGCACGGGGGCTATGTTGGCCACCTAGTTAGAGTATTCAGACACTTTGATGAACCCGGCTTTGAACTGTTTGTCTACCTCTTCCTTGATTTTCAGGGCCCATTCGGGGCGCATACGGTGCAACTTTTGCTTCACGGGTTTAGCTCCGGGTTTAATAGGTATCATGTGCTCTGCAAAATCTCTGTCGATCCGAGTCATGTCTTTATAGGACTATTCAAATACGTCCTTGTATTCGTGAACAAGGTCGATGAACTGCTGTCTTTCCGAGGGGTCAAGGGTGGTCTCTATCCTAAGTTCTTCAGGCATGTTTTTGGTCCCTACAATGATGGTTTAGGTCTCCTCAATAATGGGTTTCCTATCCTCTCGTTTGTCAATTTCTTTGGCTAGGTGAGGTGGGTAGTTAAATTCCTCATATTCGTTCAGAATTGCATTACAGTTAAATTGAGACGAGTCATAAGCAAACTTAGCGTTCATTAAGTCGACCTGGGCGAAAAGCTCGGATAGAACAGACATCTCATGGGCAGTCAGAGGCGACACAATAGAAGAGATGGCCCCTAGAACAAGCCCCAGTTTTCTACCTTCTGCGGGAGTGGGGATGACCCTAGGTGACGCGACCTCTGAGGCAGCCACAAGTTTGTGATAAAACAGTGGAAAGGGGACTTTGACCGAGACATCATGAGTGCTAGGAGCTAAGATAGACTGTGACCCAGACTCAGACTCAGCCTCCTTTTCATCTTCTGTGAACCCCCGCAATAACGCAGAAAATATAACTTATAAATTCAAGCGAAAATTAGGAAATTTTTGAAACTTTTATAGTTTAAAGCGCGGGTTCATTAAAATCTAAAACATAAATAAAGAATGCGGGAAAAAATATTAAATTATACAATCGCGATAGTCAAATGTGAGGGAAAATATATCCCTCGAATGATAATACAATAAAAGGTGAGACTAAGCAATCCTAATAAAACGACTACTAGTCCAAGGTGGCCGCTAGCTCACACGTCTAAACCCCACAAATGCCTCTTGACAAACCTGTCATTCATGTAAACATGAAAGCCATAGTCAGTGGGGAGTAACTCAAGGTCCTCCCAGCCACAAAATGTCAAAACGAACATAACAAAGAACATAAACGAATAATCATGTTAGATAAGATATGAGTGAAATGAATTATAACTAAACGTGGGATCATACTTGTTTAAACTAACAAGGATAAGAGAGATGATGGAATAAACAAGTAAGGCATAAGCAGCAGTAAATATATGGAGATGAAAGACAAGGAAGCAGACACGACCACTTAGCCACGAGCACGTATTTCAAGGAGATATGACCAAGGTAACCATCCAAATAATGCAAGATATTTATCACTCTTAGACTATAATTTCCCCGGGTAAGACTACGATAATAATACGGTCCTAGTCTAAATCTGCAGATTCTCGGGTGTACATCCCGATTCGACGTGCGCCAGGACAGCACGCACCCAAGGCTCGACTATTAATGGAGACCAAGTACCCCAATTGCCAGAACAGCACGAAAGTGGCGGAAAGACTAAGATGAAGCTCACTTGCCAGAACAGCACAAGTGGCCAAAAACTGTACTTGCCAGAACAACACAAGTAGGCCATACCGTACTTGCCAGCACAGCACAAGTAAGCCAAACCCGTACTTGCCAGAACAACACAAGTAGGGCGAAAATGAATGTCAAGCATATACGAGGGTATTATGGTATTTCTACAAGAATACGACTCATATCCATTAATCATGAGGAATAAATCACTCGTATTTGAGATATGATAAATAGATGAGAATAAATGAATTAAAGCTCATATTTTAGATAAATGAAGACATTCCATATAATTATAACATGAATAAACAATAATTTCCACATTTATGATTCATGTGAGAAATATATAAATTAACGACAAATAATGAATTTAGAATACGTAAATAATGTGAGAAAATTCAAATTAATTAAACCCGAACAAAAATAATTCACGGATAAAAATTAACCCAACCGGGGCTACGGCCTAGCCATGACCGGCACCTGCCCAGCCACGGCCTGGCTGCACCCCTGGCACTACCCAGCCACGGCCTGCAAGGTCTAGCCGCAGCTCCTGCACAGCAACAATAACACAGCAGCAACATTACCAAATGAAAACGCAGCAATTCCTCTTCTTACAACCGTCTTAGGACGAGTTTTCTAAGCCTAAACAAAGCGGGTTTCACCCATACAAAAGACTCAATCCAAAGATTTACATATACTTGAGACGTAAGCAAATAAAATGGTTCAATTTAGCATCAAGAAACGTGTCAAAACAGTCCGTGAAAACTGCCTAACAAAACCCATTTTCACGGTTTCAAAAGGCTCACGTGTGACCATCTTAAGACGAAATTTTAAGCATGAAAAGAGTGTAATTTCTTACATAAAACCAATATATTACATACATGGATATACACATTAGACAGAAATTATCTAATTGGCTCAAATCGTCCGTGAAATCGACTCAAAAATGTCCAAGAAAATCACCCATTCACAACCTATATACATGGTTTCTAGACAATTTGTGAAGCCGTCTTAAGACAAAATTTTAAGCATGAAAGAGGTGGAATTTCTCACATACCACCAACCCATTACATACTTGGATATAAAAAGGAGGCGGGAATCAACTATTTGGTTGAAATCATCCGTGGAATCGACTCAAAAACAGTCCACACAAGTCACCCATCATCAACTTATATATACATGGTTTTTCTAGAAAATTCATGAGGCCTTCTTAAGACAAGTTTTTAAGCATGTTACAAGGCTGAATTCATCCAAAAAAAATACCATATTCATTCATGTATATGCACACAAGACGTGAGTAATAAAATTGACTCGAACCAACAACAATTTCAGCTCACAAATCGCGTCCAAAAACACCCAAAACAGTCCCCTGTTTCACTTTTCAATTTCCAGTTTTGCGTCCGTCTTAAGACAAGTTTTTAAGCATGGTACAAGGCGGAAATTAACCATACAAAGGACCCATATCATACTTGGATATACACTTGAGACAGAAGTAAGAGAGTTGGCTCGAACCACCAACTAAACATAGACCAAAACGAGCACAAAAATCGTCTCACAGCTCCTTCATTCACGTTTTTCCTTAGCCATATTGAGTTATATTTCGACCCCCATTAAAAAAAGGTTTAAGATGTAGTTTAACACGATAAATTCGAGCATACAAATGAGTAAAGTGTAAAGAACCAATCTTTAACACATAAAGAGCATGAAAAACGACATATAAGATGAAATTTCGACACTTTGTCGAGTAACCTATCACCGTTACCTTCAACGCTCCTTATTCTTCGAATAACGGTCCCCAAAGCTTGAGTCTTCTACCGGGTCTTCGAAACCTTCATCAAGGATCAAGAAAACGAAAGGATTGAGCCAAAACCGAAACTTTTGTAAGACGGCGAAATTCGAAACCATCACAAAAATGGGACTTTATTACCTTGAAAGAAGGAGGAAGGAAAGAGGAAGAGAATGGTACAAAAATTAAGAGGAATGGTGAAGAAATGAAGACAAAATCTTGGTTTATAGCTCGGCCAAAAATGGTGTCTTGGTCTTGTTTTGAAGCTGCAAAGTCTTGGTTGTTTTTACAGGAATTTTCTAAAAAGGAAGAGGGGAATTAGCAAGGAAAACGGGTTGGGATTGGGCAAATGAGTGAGTGTGTGTGAAACAATTATTAATATTTTAGTGAGTGGTAATAAAGTTAGGTAGATATGTGTTGTTGATACGGGATTGGTCGAGAAACGATTAATCTCATAAGTTGAAATGTGACGGTCTATGCTAGACGAAATTTCGACTTAAATCTACAATAATTTAAGACGGAACTTTATTGATATTAATATTATCATTATTATTGTATCCGACTAAAATACGTATTTTTATATAAAATAAGCTTTTATATATTACTTTTATAAAAATCGTGTTTAAAATAAATAAAATAAATTAATTAATTTAAAAATATAAAATAAATTAATTAAACGGTTAAATAAATTATAAATGTCAAAATGAGAAATTCGCGGGTGTTACATCTCCACTTCCCTATTTGAACATATGGCCTTTTCCAGTTGTGATCTTGAGAATACGGCCTTGCCGGTAGGTCCACTTGACAGTTTTCCTCCAGCCTTGTGTAGCTTTATCTGGGTCAGCATCAGAGATTAAGGTAGTGGGATTGAACTAGTTATCCTTTAGGGCGATGTTGATGATGTCCTCATAACCGAGGTGCTTGATGTTGTCTCCTTCGAAGAGGAGACACGGCTTGCCCGTCCAAGCACAGGGTCGATTCAGATTTGGTTGACGCAACTTTGGTGTTGTCAGGCATGAAGTAGGAGTCTTGGAAGACCTCTACGCCCGGGTGTTTGTCCTTAGCTACGGGTTCGTAGATTGGCTCAGGAAAGCCGTTGTAGAGCTCGGATTCTCCCTCGGGGACGAAGTATCCATTGAGAGTCAAGTGGTAGGGACGGATGATGACTCCGTGCTTTTTGCACTTCCGTATTAGGAGATTCATTTCCTGGATGTCTTCATCGGTTGGCTCATAGCCTATCCCAAAGGGGATGTTGGGGACCTTGGCCTGTTCCACATTAATCAGTAATGGTTAGCTGACTAGAGTTTGACATTACTGTCGTATGACGATGGTGATCAATTGATCCCTTAAGGTCATACCTCTAGGGTAACACTCTTAATTGATCAATTAATTAATTGTATAATGATACATGTTAATTAATCCTTTAAAGTCGAAAATATGTTTTATTACTGAAACTTTATTATTGTTTATTGAAACAATTATAAATAGAATGAATAATGTATTATAATTACAAGATGTTGTAAATTATAATTAAATGGTCCATTTTAAGTATATGTAATCATGCATTGCTATTTGTGTTATTGTATGTGATTTATTTTGTATGTAATGATTTTTAATAAGTTAAAAATGCATTACATAGTCACATGTCTAGTAACATGTCACATATATCACAAATTACAATTGACAAAATAAAAACTCAAAATGGAATCCCATTTTACCTGAGGAAACCGGTTTTTCCCATGAGTGGGGGACAATTGTGCTTTTGGCTTAAATGCTTGAGACAACCCTATTAAGCATGGATTTGGGAATACTCACTTTAGGTTTTCTTGTGAAGAACAATTGTGAGAAAATATAAGCAATGATTGGCCTTGCTTCCCAAGACCACCCGACCCCCTTCTCCACTCTTTACCATAAGTATTGTTTTTCTTATGGTAAACTTATTCTAATGTTTCTCTCTTCATTAGCTCTCTAAAATTGGTTTGAGATGCAAAATAAAACATCATAGAAATACTAATATAAACATCACATTACTAGTAGCAGTAATAATTTTATATTAAGTAAACGTTTAGAGGAACATATACTAAATTTCTAGTAACCAAATTAGTATATGTATTAAGGGTGATTATCTTGGTACAATTCCTTTAGGAGTAGATCCTACCATTGGGTCTAAATTCATCCTTGGAGCACTCGATTTTTACGAAGACTAATTTGGTAGGAGATCAATTAGTATAACCGTGCGGCACTCCTTTGTAAGTCGATAGATTTTTCTTACTTTGTCCCTTTTGTTATGCATGCATAAGATCTAGTTAGTTTAGGACTAAACTAAATTTAAAATAGTTATTAGAAATGTCTAATAAGAGGTTTATGAATCTTACAATTGGAATCAGAGCAATGGTTGTTTCATGCATAATCGGTCATTGTTTTTCCGAGTTAATATGTTAACATATAAAACTAGAAATTTGTGATTTATGAGAATAAATACAACGAATTTTTTGCATGAATAACATTCTGGTCCTAAATGTATTTTAGGTCATTTTGATGATTTATGGTATTTTATTGCTCTTTAATATGATTTTTGTATTTTTATTACATTTTATTGAATAAAAATATCACTTAAAATACTAAAATTAGTTAGACTATGATTCCGACCTTGAAATTTTTACACAACCTCACATGCATATTTTACACATTGTATATAAAATTTCGTATAAAAGTGTTTTATATTGCATGATTTATGATTTTACATGATAAAAATTGATTAAATAGAGGTATTTTGGTTAAAATTGGTTAGACTTCGATTCTGGCCATAAAATTTTAGTATGATGTTACATGATACATCATATTAAGATAAAATGGTTTTATTTTACATGATTTATGATTTTTAGATGTAAAAATCACATAAATAGTGACTATTTTAACAAAAACAGCTAAAATGAATTTTATGGCATGAAATTTTTTCCCAATGTTGTATATGTGATATGAAAATCAGATCTAAAGATGCAAGTCAAATTTCATTTGATTTGGATGTTTATTGATTTTATATTGTAAAATTGATAAATAGGAACTTTAAATAGTCATAATTGTAAATTCGATTTTTGGGCTTGAAAATTTGTCATTTCCAGGTTCTAGAAATTTATATAGAATATTCAAAATTTTAACTTTGATTTTTACATAATTTTTATGTTTAATTTGGAATTAAGGGGTTGAAGTTACATATCATGCGATTTATTTGTGAAATAAGTTGAATATATTCTATCGGCGAATTTTTATTAAAATTATGGAATTTTTGGAATTTTCCAGAATATACAAAATTATGATTTTAAAATTTTCGAATTTTATGGCTTAATGGAAATTATTTCTCTATTATTATGAATAAAAGATGTTTAAAGGGCAATAATAAAATATCAAATTGAATTATTGTCAAATATTTAGTGAAGACTAAATTTTTGAGTCCTAAGAAGGTTGGGGTAATTAACTTGGACATAGATTTGATTTATGTAATATTGTGTGATTTTAATAAGTTAATAGTCACAATTATCCATAAAATCAGACCGAATATACGATATTAGCTTAAATAGGGCGATTTGGCACATCACATGGCATGCTTCATACATATATTAATGCTGCATTTTTATTATGGTTGTCATATTTTAATTTTATATAATTTTGAATTATGTAATTTGTACTTAGTATGGCCTTAGTTTTTAATTGATATTTCGCGAAATGAATAGGGATATCGATTCGGTAGTAATTAATGTGATTTCGTATCACTTTTATTTTTATTTTTGTTTTTGTTTTTGTAATGTATAAAGTATAAAAGCTATGTAATTTATTTATCTCGGAGATCCTTGAAGACGGTGGCATTCGGAAAGCGTTCCGACAAAGACGGTGATGCCTTCCAAATGAAGTTCAAGGGAGCAAAGGAGTTGGTTTCCGAATTTGTAAATAGTTTATTAGATTTACTATTTTAGGAAGGCCATACTAGGATAATAAATTGAGAAGACCTCTCACTAAATAATAATTGAGAATTAGTCTTGTTAAATAGTAGAACCATGAATCCCAATTTCATAAGGAAGTAGGCTTGGCTCACCGAGGTACTAAACTTGTTACGTTGGGTAAGTGGGTAGTAAATTGTTATTACATCGAAATTTGGATTGAGCTCAACGGAAGTATTCGCGACCGTAGCCGTATGTTTTCCAGGCTTAAGATAAATATTAAAGTAATTTTAACGACCGAGAGTTGTAGAAGTAGAATCGATTAAAGAGTTAATCCACCGAGTTATATTAATTAGGGATGAATCGGCTCACCGTGCCCGAATTGATATGAATTTGGATCTCGGGATCATTTATAATAGTTGGGTAGAGGTCACTATATAAATGCTTAAAAACTTGTTTAAAGTGTTTGCAAGTATGATTAAAATGACAAATGTTAATATTTCCTTTACCTCCATTTTGTAGTTTTTTCAATGGATCCTATCAATCCGACAACACCTGTAACACCCCCATACTCCAAGTGCCTTACCAGGACCACTCAGGTATAAGGACGTTACCATCTCGGTTACCCGAGGCAATGATAATCAAATAAACAACAATGAAACGATATTTAAATAGTAATACTTTACCGAAAGGTTACAATCCAAAAACCAAACCAAATACTAATACATGTTCTCAAAACGGCTGTCTACTGAACTAACTGAAATGTATATGAAAACTACTAAACTACAGCGGAAGACTTCTATCATCTGATCGTGGCAATCCCAGCTATCCCAAAGACTCATGTCATACCCGCTCAATATCTCTCACCATCCCCGAATGGATCACGCAGTTTTAAAACATTAACCGGGTCGCATACTATTTACACAAGGGGTATAATCAACAATACAGTAACCAATACAACTCAAACAATCATACACGATCAAGCACTCCACTCCATCTCCGTCACCGACTGTCCACTGGACCAGCCCTGCCAGTGGGGGACCGCAGCCGTTCCCACCTAAGCCCCGCTCATCATACCGAGCGATAACCCTGTCCCATTAATGTGCACATCCCCTTCCGTGGCGGGTTCCACGAAGGGCGAAACTAGGGCGTGAAGCCACTTCCGCAAGTGACTCCACTCAGCCGAGAACGCATCTCGAGAACCACAGACAAACAATCACAATCACAATCACAACATCGTCTGGATCAACCAATTATACTAATTACAGCACAACACCACACCACATGTAAGTAATACTTGAGTAGGGAAACCCTACCCGAAAGCACAATTGTCGACGATCTCACAAATTTGAAGTCAAAAAGCTTCCTCTACGAATCCTCCTCCTAATTATACAAGCACATAATTACTACTATGCACATAACACAACAAAATCCCCAATTCCCAATATTAGGGTTTAACTAACTTTGACAAAATACAATAAAAACGGTATAAAGGTCTTACCCTCGACGCAAGGATTACAACGGTGTAAAGACAAGTGAAATCCGACCTTCCAAGCTCCGGGATTTGTTAACAATGCGATTAAGGTGATGAACGTAGTTTGCTTTCTCTTCTCACAGTGATTTAGGTTTTAGAAAAGTGATTAGAATGAATGACGAAAAGATTATATACCTTAATCGCATAATTAACGAAACCCGAGAAAACAACCCTCGTAAACCGGCTACTCGATCGAGTAGCCCAGGTACTCGATCGAGTAACCCCCTACTCGATCGAGTATCGTAGTTACTCGATCGAGTACCCAACAGGTCAGAAACTATTTTATTTCGCAAAACTCCCTTACTCGACAGAGTAAGGCCTACTCGATAGAGTACCCCAAGACTCATAAATACGGAGTATTGCAGTCTTCCCTCCTTAAAAAGAACTTCATCCCCGAAGTTCAAACCAAGAGAAAACAAAGACTCACACTACCACACTCCCGACTCAACAGTCGAAACAAACTCAATATAAAAACTTGTTACTAACTCAAACTCAACCCGACTCAACGACAACAACTATACCGACACAACGTAAAAAGGGTATAAAAACTCTTAAAAACTCTTTGCGATCATCTCCTACTCCCCGAAAAGAAACAAGGTTACGTCCTCGTAACCAAACATACCTGATAAAAAAGGAAAGGGTAGCGCTCTCTCATGATCTCCTCTGCCTCCCAAGTAGCTTCCTCTGTCTCGTGGTTAGACCAAAGGATCTTAAGCAACACTGTCTCACCACCCCTAGTCTTCCTAACCTTCCGGTCAAGGATCTGCTTAGGTACCTCAAGATATGATAAAGACTCATCTAGTTCTATGCTTTCTGCCTCTAACACATGTGACGGGTCACTCACATACTTCCGCAGCTGCGATACATGAAACACATTATGCACTCTCTCTAAAGCAGCATGTAAAGCCAGACGGTAAGCAACCTCCCCAACTCGCTCTAAGATCTCATAAGGACCGATGAACTTCTGACTCAGCTTGCCTTTCTTCCCAAATCTCATAACACCACGCATAGGAGACACTTTCAGAAGAACCTTATCCCCAACCTGAAACTCTATATCCCGGCGATGTAGATCTGCATAACTCTTTTGTCGATCCTGAGCTGCTCTCATGCGTTCCCTGATCATCTTAATCTGTTCAACCATCTCATGTACCATCTCTGGTCCTAGAACCACTGCCTCAGCACTGTCATCCCAACAAATCGGACTCCTGCATCTCCACCCATATAACTGTAATACTCCGTATTTATAAGTCTTGGGGTACTCTATCGAGTAGGCCTTACTCTGTCGAGTAAGGGTAAGTTGCGAAATAAAATAGTTTCTGACCTGTTGGGTACTCGATCGAGTAGCTGGGGCACTCGATCGAGTAAGAGGGTACTCGATCGAGTACCTTGGGTACTCGATCGAGTAGCCGGTTTTACGGGGAGTTTTCTCGGGTTTTGTTAATTATGCGATTAAGGTATTTAAGCTTCGTCATCGTTATTCTAAATCACTTTTACAAAACCTAAATTACTGTTTAAGAGAGAAAGGAAACAAGTTCATCTTCTTAATCGCATTCTTAGCAATTCCCGGAGTTCAGACGGTCAGTTCTTGTCGTTGATTATATCGTTGAGTTCCTTGCGTCGAGGGTAAGATCTATGTACCCTTTTTATTGCATTTCCTTTGATTTGGTTAAACCCTAATTTAGAGATTGGGGGTTTTATGTGTAGTATGTGATTTGGTAGCCTCTATGTGTTGTATGATAGGAGGAGGGTTCATAGAAGAGGCTTTTTGACTCAGCAGTAGAGACCGTCTGATTGTGTGCATACCAGGTAGGATTTCCTACTCAGTATTAGTCCCATAAAGGGATATTGGTTGATGTGTTTTATTTGGTTGTTTGATATAATAATTGTACTGTTTTTGTGGTTGTGATCGTTGTTGATGGTTCGTGAGGCGTGGCCTCGGCTGAGTGGGGTCACTTGTGGGAGTGGCTTCACGCCCTAGTTTCGCCTTCTGTGGAACCCGCCACAGAAGGGATGTGCACATTAATGGACAGGGTTATCGCTCACTATGTGGAGCGGGGATTTGGTGGGTACGGCTGCGGTCCCCCATCGCGGGTCTGGTCCAAAGTGGACGGTCGGATTGAGATGATTGGAATTGGTTGGTTGTGTGTGTGTGTGTGACAGATTAAGTCGTCTGTTTTATCTTATCATTGTTGTTTATATTGATTGTGTGATTAGTACTTGACCCCTGTGTTGTTTTGTAAACTGCGGTGATCCATTCGGGGATGGTGAGCAGACATCGAGCAGTATTGAGATGAGTACTCGGGATAGGGGGATGCCACGACATGATGATAGGAGTCTTCCGCTGTAGCTTTTAGTTTATTTACATTTCAGTTAGAACAGTCAGTTTGAGAACATGTATCGTACTTTTGGTTTGGTTTTGAGGATTGTAACTATTCGTTAATCATTTATAATAAACGTTGTTTCTTCATTGTTGTTTGATTATCATTGCCTCGGGTAACCGAGATGGTAATGTCTTCATACCTGAGTGGTCCTGGTAAGGCACTTGGAGTATGGGGGTGTTACAAATGGTATCAGAGCGACGATCCTGAAACCTGTAACCAATGAACGTAATGAACATAGGGAGTCAATTAAAATGAACCCGGGGTAAAAGTTGTAGGAGCTAGTGCAAAGGTTTGGGAGACGTCCTAAAGTCGCAGGGGTCACCCTACAACTTTGAACCGGTCACATGGGGGGAAGTGTTTGTCGAGTCGCATGTGTGTTTGGTTAACTTGTGTAAGAATGTGATGAAATGTGTTAATTGTTGGGTGTTGAAGTAGAAAGTTGAGCATGTGAAAGAAAATGGTGATATGTGGGAACTTATTGATGAGATGATAACATGTTAGATGATTTACAATGTGGCATTTAATAACATGATGAAATGATCTCGTAGATAGTAGAAAAGATGCGTAACATGTTTATTATGATATAATGTGGTTTATAAAGTTTAGCATGTTAGCATATGACGTAGCATGCGGGTAGCTTTTAAGATTGGCATGACTCGATCGAGTGGGACTGACTCGATCGGGTGGGTTTTTGACGATTTTGAGTCCAGAATCGTGTTTTTGGGTACTCGATCGAGTAACTAGGGGTACTCGATCGAGTAGGGGGTCACTCGATCGAGTAGCCTAGCTACTCGGTCGAGTAGGTAAGAGATCGAAGGTCCGTTAGGGTCCGATGTTTGGGTACTCGATCGAGTATTTTGGGCACTCGATCGAGTAGCCCGTTACTCGATCGAGTGGGTTTGGGAACTCGATCGAGTAGGTCCTGGGTGGCGTGTTTTCGTGTTTTGAAGTTTAGTACGTGTGTTCATATCTACCCTTTCTTATATATGAATAGTTTCAAGATGCCGCCAAGAAGACTCGCTTTGTATGCGAGAGCTGAGCTTATGACCATGGATGACATCGTTAAGATGTTAGAGCACCAGGATGCTCTTACTGAGACCCTAAAGAAAGTGAATGAGGATAAGAATAAGGATAAGGAGAAGGAGGTTGACCATTCAAAAATCAGCCTCTACATTGCGAGGTTTAACCCGAAAGAGTACAAGGGAGTTGGGGAGCCTAATCTTCTTGATAGTTGGCTGAGAGAGATGGAGAACATATTAGACTTGGTTCACTGTCCTGATGAGATGAGGGTGGAACAGGCTGCGTTCTATCTGAGGGAGACAGCTGGCAAGTGGTGGGATTCAGTGAAAGTGAGTGCTAAGGAGATATATACAAACCAAGGCTTACCTGCTATACCTTGGGAGGAGTTTCGTAGGGCTGTGAGGAAGGAGTTTGTACCGGAACATGTGAGGAGTAAGTTGAGAGAAGAGTTTGATGGTTTTAAGATGACTGCCGAGATGTCCGTGGTGAGTACTACAGTCGTTCAATGAGAAGTCTAGGTATCTTTGAGGATATGGGTTTGAGTGAGGAGAATCTGGCATTGAGGTTTGAGAGGGGTTGACCCCTAAGATTATGGATAAGTTACCCGTGGGAGTCCTTAACGATGTTAAGGAAGCTTATGAGAGGGCTGGGAGAGCTGAGAGGTTGGTGGAGATGGCTCGGGAGAGGTTAGGTGGTGAGAAGAGGATGTCGAGAGCGAGGGTGGTGGCCAATCGAATCACAAGAAAGGCAACCACAATCGAGTCTAAGGGATTTTCTTCCGGGTCCTGGGTTTAGTGTCAGGGCTTCCTTTGGGCGTGGCTGTGGAAGTGTGAGTAATAGTTGGGGAGTGAACTGCTATAGCTGTGGTGGTGTAGGCCACAAGAGACATGAGTGCACAAGTGCACCGGATATTTCCGGAGACTGCGCGAGCTTCGCGAGCAACAGACGGGCCGGATCATGGCCAAACCGGGAAGTCGAGTTACCGAGTAGAGGCAACCGCAACGGCAGAATTTTATCGAGACCACCAGCGAGCAACAACAACAATCAAGGGTCAGGTGCTAAGCCGACCACCTCAGCCAGTACTGTCCAGGGAGATGGGCAGAAGACCAGTGGCAAGTTATTCATGATGGAGAAGAAAGCAGCTGAGGAAGATGCGCACGTTATCACCGGTACTTTCCTTGTTAATGGTATTCCTACCTTTGTTTTGTTTGATTCGGGGCTTCTCGGTCATTTGTGTCTTGAGTCATGTCAAACAGTTGGGTTTGAGAGTATATGAGTCCGTTAGTGAGCAAGTTTTCATACCTTCGGGTGAGTCTCGTATCGTGTGGGAGATTGTTCGAGAGATGTATCTTTGATAGTTGGGCAAGTTGATTTCCCTGTAGACTTGCTAGAGTTTCCTTTTTAACGGTTTTGAGATGATAGTCGGGATGGATTGGTTAGGAAAGTATAAAGCTAAGATAGACTGTCATCAAAAGAAAGTGTCTTTAAGAGGTCCTAAGGGTGTTAGTGTGTCTTATCGTGGGTTTCTAGTCAAACCCAAAGTTAAGTTGATTGCAGCTGTCACCTTGAAGTCTTATCTGAGGAAGGGATGTCCTTTGATCTTGTGCCATGTGAGAGATGACCGGATAGAGAGTCCGACGATTGATGAGATACCGGTGGTGGGAGAGTTTGCGAGATGTTTTTCCGTGAGGAGATTCCGGGTTGCCACCGAAGAGGGAGATAGATTTCACTGTTGAGTTGAAACCGGGGACGGGGCCGATCTCTAAGGCACCGTACCGTATGGGTCCTAAGGAGATGGAGGAGCTTAGGAAGCAGTTGGATGATTTGATAGAGAAGGGATACATTAGACCAAGTGTATCGCCGTGGGGAGCACCAGTTCTTTTCGTGAAGAAGAAAGATGGGAGTTTGAGGTTATGCATAGATTACGGGAGCCGAACCGTGTGACGATAAAGAACAAGTACCCTTTGCCAAGGATAGATGACCTGTTTGATCGGTTGAGTGGTGCAACAGTCTTTTCTAAGATTGATTTGAGGTCGGGGTACCATCAGGTGAAGATTAGAGAGGTGGACATACCAAAGACAGCTTTCACGTCGAGGTATGGCCATTATGAGTATGTGGTGATGCCGTTTGGGTTGTCTAATGCGCCGGCAGTGTTTATGGATTTGATGAACAGAATCTTCAGACAATTCTTGGACCAGTTTGTAGTGGTGTTTATCGATGATATCTTAGTCTACTCTAAGACTAAGGAGGAGCATGAGGAGCATTTGAGGATCGTGTTGCAGACTTTGAGGGATCATGAGTTGTATGCTAAGCTGTCCAAGTGTGAGTTCTGGTTAGAGAAAGTTGCTTTTCTGGGGTATGTGATCTCTAAAGATGGGGTAGCTGTGGATCCGGCGAAGATAGAGGCAGTGACAAAGTGGGAAGCACCAAAGAATGTTGCTGAGGTTAGGAGTTTCTTGGGTTTAGCTGGATACTACAGACGGTTCGTGAAAGATTTCTCCAAGATAGCTAGACCGATGACAGCGTTGATGAGGAAAGAGAACAGGTTTCGTTGGGATGAGAGTTGTGAGACGGCGTTCCAAACATTAAAGGAGCGTTTGACCACAGCTCCTGTCTTAGCATTGCCTGAAGGGAGCGAGAACTTTGAGGTTTATACAGATGCCTCGAAGAATGGGCTGGGATGTGTGTTGATGCAGAATGGTAAAGTGATTGCCTATGCTTCTAGGCAATTGATGCCTTATGAGGAGAACTACCCTACTCATGATCTGGAGTTGGGTGCAGTGGTGTTTGCTCTTAAGATTTGGAGACATTACCTTTATGGAGCAATCCTTAAGGTATTTTCTGATCACAAGAGTCTCAAGTACATCTTCACGCAGAAGGAGTTGAACATGAGACAGAGGAGGTGGATGGAGCTGATTGGCGATTATGACATGGAGATCATCTACCATGAAGGGAAGGCCAATGTTGTTGCTGATGCTTTGAGTAGGAAGAGTGTACATTCTCTATGTACAGCTCTATCCTTGATGAGGCTGAGGGATGAGGTAGCGAGTTTTAGGATACATATGATGTAGAAAGGAGATACTATGGGTGATATGACAGTACAGCTTGAGTTTTATGATAATATTCGAGGTAAGCAAGCTTTGGATCCTAAGATAGTTGAGTGGAGAGCGGGAGTAGAGAAAGGGACTGTGTCCTGGTTTTCTATTCATACAGATGGTAGTTTAAGGTTTGATGGTAGGTGGTGTGTTCCTAATGATGAGGAGTTGAAAAAGACTATCATGACAGAGGCACATTGCACACCATATTCAGTTCATCCAGGTGGAGACAAGCTATACAAGGATTTGAAGAAAACGTTTTGGTGGCCTGGGATGAAGAAAGAGACAGCTGAGTTTGTGTCCCATTGTTTGACATGCCAGAGAGTTAAAGGGGAACAGAGACGACCACAAGGTAAGATTCAGTCTTTAGAGGTACCTGAGTGGAAGTGGGAATCCATTTCCATGGATTTCATTGTGGGTTTACCGAATAGTCAACAAGGTAACAACATGATTTGGGTGATAGTGGATCGTCTGACCAAGTCAGCTCACTTTGTTCCAATGAAAGATACATGGACTAAGGCACAACTGGCTATGGCCTATCGAAAGAACGTGCTTTAAGTTACATGGAGTCCCTAAGGACATAGTGTCCGACAGAGATGCGAGGTTTATATCGAGGTTTTAGAAGGAGTTGCAGAATCGTTGGGAACAACTTTGAAGATGAGTACAAAGATTTCATCCTGCGACGACGGCGGATCGAGAGAACAATCAAGACTCTTGAGGATATGTTGCGAGCTTGTGTGATGGATTTTGGTGGTAGCTGGGAGCAGAGGTTGGACTTGATAGAATTTTCTTACAATAACAGCTATCACACCAAAGATAGGTATGGCACCGTTTGAGGCTTTGTATGGGAGGAGATGTAGGAGTCCAATCTGTTGGGACGATAGTCTTGAGGCAAAGGGTTTTAGGACCAGAGATGGTGCGTGAGATGGTGGAACAGATTAAGATGATCAGGGAACGGATGAGAGCAGCTCAGGATCGACAAGAGTTATGCAGATCTACATCGTCGGGACATAGAGTTTCAAGTTGGGTACAAGGTTCTTTTGAAAGTGTCTCCTATGCGCGGGGTTATGAGATTTGGGAAGAAAGGCAAGCTAAGTCAGAAGTTTATAGGGCCTTATGAGATCTTAGAGCGAGTTGGGGAAGTTGCTTATCGTCTGGCTTTACCAGCTGCATTAGAGAGAGTGCATAATGTGTTTCATGTATCGCAGCTGCGGAAGTATATGAGTGACCCGTCACATGTGTTAGAGGCAGAAAGCTTAGAGCTAGATGAGTCCTTATCATATCTTGAGGTGCCTAAGCAGATTCTAGACCGAAAGGTTAGAAAGACTAGGGGTGGTGAGACAGTTTTGCTTAAGATCCTTTGGTCTAACCACGAGACCGAGGAAGCTACATGGGAGCCGAGAGGGAAGCTATGAAAGAGCGTTACCCTTTCCTTTTTGATCAGGTATGTATGGTTACGGGGACGTAACCTTGTTTCTTTTAGGGGTAGGAGATGATCGCGAGCAGTTTTTAAGAGTTTTATACCCCTTTCATATGTTGTGTCGGTATGTTTGTCGGGATGAGTTGGGTTAGTATCATGTTTTATGTTGAATTTTGTTTGGCTTTTGAGTCGGGAATGTTGTGGGAGTACCTTTGTTTAGTAGTGGTTTGAACTTCGGGGACGAAGTTCCTTTTAAGGAGGGAAGACTGTAATACTCCGTATTTATAAGTCTTGGGGTACTCTATCGAGTAGGCCTTACTCTGTCGAGTAAGGGTAAGTTGCGAAATAAAATAGTTTCTGACCTGTTGGGTACTCGATCGAGTAGCTGGGGCACTCGATCGAGTAAGGGGGTACTCGATCGAGTACCTTGGGTACTCGATCGAGTAGCCGGTTTTACGGGGAGTTTTCTCGGGTTTTGTTAATTATGCGATTAAGGTATTTAAGCTTCGTCGTCGTTATTCTAAATCACTTTTACAAAACCTAAATTACTGTTTAAGAGAGAAAGGAAACAAGTTCATCTTCTTAATCGCATTCTTAGCAATTCCCGGAGTTCAGACGGTCAGTTCTTGTCGTTGATTATATCGTTGAGTTCCTTGCGTCGAGGGTAAGATCTATGTACCCTTTTTATTGCATTTCCTTTGATTTGGTTAAACCCTAATTTAGAGATTGGGGGTTTTATGTGTAGTATGTGATTTGGTAGCCTCTATGTGTTGTATGATAGGAGGAGGGTTCATAGAAGAGGCTTTTTGACTCAGCAGTAGAGACCGTCTGATTGTGTGCATACCAGGTAGGATTTCCTACTCAGTATTAGTCCCATAAAGGGATATTGGTTGATGTGTTGTATTTGGTTGTTTGATATAATAATTGTACTGTGTTTGTGGTTGTGATCGTTGTTGATGGTTCGTGAGGCGTGGCCTCGGCTGAGTGGGGTCACTTGCGGGAGTGGCTTCACACCCTAGTTTCGCCTTCTGTGGAACCCGCCACAGAAGGGATTTGCACATTAATCGACAGGGTTATCGCTCACTATGTGGAGCGGGGATTTGGTGGGTACGGCTGCGGCCCCCCACTGGCAGGGCTGGTCCAGTGGACAGTCAGTATTGAGATGAAGGGAATTGGTTGGTTGTGTGTGTGTGTGTGTGTGACAGTTAAGCTGTCTGTTTATCTTATCATTGTTGTTTATATTGATTGTGTGATTAGTACTGACCCCGGTGTTGTTTTGTAAACCTGCGGTGATCCATTCGGAGATGGTGAGCAGATATTGAGCAGGTATTGAGATGAGTACTGGGATAGCTGGGATGCCACGACATGATGATAGGAGTCTTCCGCTGTAGCTTTTAGTTTATTTACATTTCAGTTAGAACAGTCAGTTTGAGAACATATATCGTACTTTTGGTTTGGTTTTGAGGATTGTAACTATTCGTTAATCATTTATAATAAACGTTGTTTCTTCATTGTTGTTTGATTATCATTGCCTCGGGTAACCGAGATGGTAATGTCTTCATACCTGAGTGGTCCTGGTAAGGCACTTGGAGTATGGGGGTGTTACAATAACGCCTCAAGCGGTACCATGCCAATACTAGTGTGGTAGCTGTTGTTGTAAGAAAACTCTATCAAATCCAACCTCTGTTCCCAGCTACCACAAAAGTCCATCACACAAGCTTGTAACATATCCTCAAGAGTTTTGATTGTTCTGTCAGTCTGGCCGTCTGTCGCAGGATGAAAAGTTGTACTCATCTTCAAAGTTTTACCCAAAGATTCCTGCAACTCTTTCCAGAACCGTGATATAAACCTCGCATCTCTGTCAGACACTATGTCCTTAGGGACTCCATGTAACTTAAGCACATTCTTTCGATAAGTCATAGCCAATTGTGCTTTAGTCCATGTATCTTTCATTGGAACAAAGTGAGCTGACTTGGTCAGTCGATCCACTATCACCCATATCATGTTATTACCCTGTTGACTCTTTGGTAAACCCACGATAATATCCATAGAAATGGATTCCCACTTCCACTCAGGTACCTCCAAAGACTGAATCTTACCTTGTGGTCGTCGCTGTTCCCCTTTAACTCTCTGGCATGTCAAACAACGGGCCACAAACTCAGCTGTTTCCTTCTTCATCCCAGGCCACCAAAACGTGTTCTTCAAATCATTGTATAGCTTGTCTCCGCCTGGATGTACTGAATATGGTGTGCAATGTGCCTCTGTCATGATTGTCTTTTTCAGCTCCTCATCATTAGGGACACACCACCTACCATCAAACCTCAAACTACCATCTGTGTGAATAGAAAATCGGGACACTGTCCCTTTCTCTACTCCAGCTCTCCACTCAACCATCTTAGGATCCAAAGCTTGTTTACCTCGAATATCATCATAAAGATCAAGCTGCACTGTCAAATCTCCCACAACATCTCCTCTCTGAATCATATGTATCCCAAACGTCCCCACCTCATCTCTCAACCTCATCAAAGATAGAGCTGTACTCGGGGAGTGTACACTCTTCCTACTCAAAGCATCTGCAACGACATTGGCTTTCCCTTCATGGTAGATAATATCCATGTCATAATCGCTAATCAGCTCCATCCAGCTCCTCTGTCTCATGTTCAACTCCTTTTGAGTGAAGATGTACTTGAGACTCTTGTGATCAGAAAATACCTTAAAGGTCGCCCCATAAAGGTAATGTCTCCAAATCTTTAGAGCAAACACCACCGCACCCAACTCTAGATCATGTGTAGGGTAGTTCTCCTCATACGGCTTCAATTGCCTAGAAGCATAGGCAATCACCTTACCGTTCTGCATCAACACACATCCCAACCCATTCTTTGAGGCATCTGTATAAACCTCAAAGTTCTCGATCCCTTCAGGCAATGCTAAGATAGGAGCTGTGGTCAAACGCTCCTTTAATGTTTGGAACGCCTTTTCACAACTCTCATCCCAACGGAACATGTTCTCTTTCCTCATCAATGCAGTCATAGGTCTAGCTATCTTGGAGAAATCTTTCACGAACCGTCTGTAGTATCCAGCTAAACCCAAGAAACTCCTAATCTCAGCGACATTCTTTGGTGCTTCCCACTTTGTCACTGCCTCAATCTTTGCCGGATCCACAGCTACTCCCTCCTTAGAGATCACATGCCCCAGAAAAGCAACTTTCTCCAACCAGAACTCACACTTGGACAAACTTTTAGCATACAACTCATGGTCCCTCAACGTCCCGCAACACGATCCTCAGATGCTCCTCATGCTCTTCCTTAGTCTTAGAGTAGACTAAGATGTCATCGATGAACACCACCACGAACTTGTCCAAAAACTGTCTGAAGATTCTGTTCATCAAATCCATAAACACGGCCGGTGCGTTTGATAACCCAAACGGCATCACCACATACTCATAGTGACCATACCTCGACGTGAAAGCCGTCTTTGGTATGTCCACCTCTCTAATCTTCACCTGATGGTACCCCGACCTCAAATCAATCTTGGAAAAGACTGATGCACCACTCAACTGATCAAACAGGTCATCTATCCTTGGCAAAGGATACTTGTTCTTCACCGTCACTTGGTTCAGCTCTCTGTAATCTATGCATAACCTCAAACTCCCATCCTTCTTCTTCACGAAAAGAACTGGTGCTCCCCACGGCGATACACTAGGTCTAATGTATCCCTTCTCTATCAGATCATCTAATTGCTTCCTGAGCTCCTCCATCTCTTTTGGACCCATCCGGTACGGTGCCTTAGATATTGGCCCCGTCCCCAGTTTCAACTCAACGGTGAAATCTATCTCCCTCTTCGGTGGCAACCCCGGAATCTCGTCAGGAAAAACATCGGCAAACTCTCCCACCACTGGTATCACGTCAACTGTCGGACTCTCTATCCGGTCATCTCTCACATGGCACAAGATCAAAGGACATCCCTTCCTCAGATAAGACTTCAACGTGATAACGGCAATCAACTTAACTTTGGGTTTGACTAAAAACCCACGATAAGACACACTAATACCCTTAGGCCCTCTCAAAGACACTTTCTTTTGATGACAGTCTATCTTAGCTTTATACTTTCCCAGCCAATCCATCCCGACTATCATCTCAAAACCGTTAAAAGGAAACTCTAGCAAGTCTACTGGTAGGTCGACTTGCCCAACTATCATAGACACATCCCTAAACAACCTCCCACAAGATACAGACTCCCCCGAAGGTATAAAAACTTCCTCACTTACAGACTCATAAACTCTCAAACTCAACCTTTTAACATGACTCGATGATACAAACGACTGGGAACTTGGGAAGCCCCTGAATCAAACAAAACAAAGGTATGAATACCGTTAACAAGAAAGGTACCAGTGATAACATGTGCATCCTCCTCAGCTGCTTTCTTGTCCATCATGAACAGCTTTCCATCGGTCTTCCGTCCACCTCCCCGGACAAGATCTTGGTGATGTGGCCGCTTAGCACCCGACCCCTGATTGTTGTTGTTGTTGTTCGTAGCTGGTTTCTGATAAGAATTACCGCCGTTGCGGTTACCTCCACTCTGATAGCTCTGGCTCCCCCGGTTAGACCATGACCCACTTGGTCTATTTCTCGCATAACTCTGTGTCGGTCCTGAGAATAACTTCCCCGACCCGTCCCCTGAAAAACTCCAGGCACACTCGTGCACTCATGTCTCTTGTGGCCGACACCGCCACAGCCAAAGCAAGTCATACCCCAACTGTTACTGCTACTCCCACGGCCACGCCCGAAGGAAGCCCCAAAGACTAAACCCCGACCCAAATAGAAAACCCCGTAGCTTGATTGTGGTTGCCTTTCTTATGATTAGATTGGCCACCACCCTCACTCTCAGCCTTTCTTTTCTCAACACCAGACCTCTCCTGAGCTATCTCCACTAACCTCTCAGCCCTCCCAGCTCCCTCATAAGCGTCCTTAACATCAGTAAGGACTCCTACAGGTAGCTTATCCATGATCTTAGGGGTCAACCCCCTCTCAAACCTCAGCGCCAGATTCTCATCACTCAATCCCATGTCCTCAGCATACCTAGACTTCTCATTAAACTACTTATAGTACTCAGCCACACACATATCAGATGTCATCTTGAACCCATCGAACTCCTCCCTCAGCTTGATTCTCACATGCTCTGGCACAAACTCTATTCTCATAGCCCTACGGAACTCATCCCAAGGTATAGCAGGTAAGCCTTGGTTAGCATACATCTCTCTGGCACTCACTTTCACCTTATCCCACCACTCACCACCGCCTCTCTCTCGGATAGAACGCAACTTGCTCTACTCTCATCTCATCGGACAATGAACCGGTCCAAAGATATTCTCCATCTCACGATGCCAGTTGTCAAGAAGGTTTGGTTCTCCGGTCCTTTTGTACTCCTTTGGGTTGAACCTAGCTATGTAAAGTCTGATCTTAGAGTGTTCAACCTCCTTATCCTTATTCACTTTCTTTAAGGCCTCCGTAAGAGCATCCTGGTGCTCCAACATCTTAACAATATCATCCGTATTCATGGACTCAGCTCTCGCATAGTAAGCGTTTCTCTTAGGCGGCATCTCGAAGCTATATATAAGAAAGGGTAGACATAAACACATGTACTAAACTTCAAAACACGAAAACAGGCTACCCAGGTGCTACTCGATCGAGTGTCCCAACCTACTCGATCGAGTGCCTCCCATACTCGATCGAGTACCTCGACTCCAGAACATAAACAGACCTTCTGACCTCTAACATACTCGACCGAGTAGCTAGGCTACTCGATCGAGTGACCCCCTACTCGATCGAGTACCCCTAGTTACTCGATCGAGTACCCTAAAACTCGATTCTGGTCGTAAAAACGTCAAAAACCCACCCGATCAAGTCAGTCCCACTCGATCGAGTCATGCTAACTCGAATATGCTACCCGCATGCTATAACATATTCTAACATGTAAAACAACTTATAAACACTATATCATTTCTTAATTATGCATACTATGCTACTCAACTGCTCATGCGATTAACAAACAATTATATCATGTTATTAATGCCACACAGTAATCACGCAACATGCTTCTCATTCCAACACAGTTCTATATATATATATATCTTCAATTTCATTCATATTCTCAACTTCTACTTCATACATCCAACATTTACAACACACCTCATCACATCCACACACCAGCAAACAAACAACACATATGACTTAACAGATATTCCCCCCATGTGACCGGTTCAAAATTGTAGGGCGAGTTCGCGACTTTAGGACGTCTCCCAAGCCTTTGCATTAGCTCCTACAACCTTTACCCCGGGTTCATTTTAATTGACTCCCTATATTCATTGGGTTCATTGGTTACGAGGTTTCGGGATCGTCCGCTCGATACCATTTTGTAACACCCCCATACTCCAAGTGCCTTACCAGGACCACTCAGGTATAAGGACGTTACCATCTCGGTTACCCGAGGCAATGATAGTCAAATAAACAATAATGAAACGATATTTAAATAGTAATACTTTACCGAAAGGTTACAATCCAAAAACCAAACCAAATACTAATACATGTTCTCAAAACGGCTGTCTACTGAACTAACTGAAATGTATATGAAAACTACTAAACTACAAATGAAGACTTTTATCATCCGATCGTGGCAATCCCGGCTATCCCGGTAGACTCATGTCATACCTGCTCAATATCTCACACCATCCCCGAATGGATCACCGCAGGTTTTAAAACATTAACCGGGGTCAGTACTATTTACACAAGGGGTATAATCAACAATACAGTAACCAATACAACTCAAACAATCATACACGATCAAGCACTCCACTCCATCTCCGTCACCGACCGTCCACCGGACCACCGCTGTGGGGGACCGCAGCCGTTCCCACCTAAGCCCCGCTCATCATACCGAGCGATAACCCCGTCCCATTAATCGCACATCCCCTTCCGTGGCGGGTTCCACGAAGGGCGAAACTAGGGCGTGAAGCCACTTCCGCAAGTGACTCCACTCAGCCGAGAACGCATCTCGAGAACCACAGACAAACAATCACAATCACAATCACAACATCGTCTGGATTAACCAATTATACTAATTACAAAGACAACACCACACCACATGTAAGTAATACGAGTAGGAAACCCTACCGAAAGCACAATTGTCGACGATCTCACAAATTTGAAGTAAAAAGCTTCCTCTACGAATCCTCCTCCTAATTATACAAGAACATAATTACTACTATGCACATAACACAACAAATCCCCAATTCCCAATATTAGGGTTTAATTAACTTTGACAAAATACAATAAAAACGGTATAAAGGTCTTACCCTCGACGCAAGGATTACAACGGTGTAAAGGCAAGTGAAATCCGACCTTCCAAGCTCCGGGATTTGTTAACAATGCGATTAAGGTGATGAACGTAGTTTGCTTTCTCTTCTCACAGTGATTTAGGTTTTAGAAAAGTGATTAGAATGAATGACGAAAAGATTATATACCTTAATCGCATAATTAACGAAACCCGAGAAAATAACCCCCATAAACCGGCTACTCGATCGAGTAGCCCAGGTACTCGATCGAGTACCCCCCCCCCCTACTCGATCGAGTATCGTAGTTACTCGATCGAGTACCTAACAGGTCAGAAACTATTTTATTTCGCAAAACTCCCTTACTCGACAGAGTAAGGCCTACTCGATAGAGTACCCCAAGACTCATAAATACGGAGTATTACAACACCTATTACCATTGAGTCTTATCATAATTTATTTGATGATATTTGCTCCAACAACAACCTCGATACAACTAGAGAGCTTCATTTTGGGATCAGTTCCGACGGAAACCTTAATTTCATTACTTCCTCCATACCTCCTACTATGACTAGATCTTTTGTGAATGTGTCTTGGGAAGACCATCTCACTAAATCTATGGGATCCTTATCTTTAGAAGAAAGGAATGCCGAAATTAGTGGGAGTCCTAGCAAGCAAGCTCTTGCAACTAAAGGGAAATGGTTCAAAAGGAAGGGGAAGAAAGGTAGAAAGTTCAATAATGGGAACAAGATGGCTAGTGGGACTACCAAAGGAGCCCAAGTTGATGATTAATGCCATTATTGTCATGGCATGGGATATTAGATAAGGAATTGCCCCATATATTTGGGAAATATTAGGGATGGACTTGTTATTCCACTCGGTAAAATTCCTTCTGAAATTTATGTTATTGATGTAAATTTTACTTCTACCACAACGTGGGTATTAGATACCGGTTGCGGTTCTCACCTTTGTAATCATTTACAAGGGCTATGAAACGTGGAAAAGCTGAGCAAGGGCGATGTTGATCTTCGACTTGGGAATGGAGCTATAGAGTAGCGGCCACATCCAAGGGAACTTATGTACTTGTTTTGGCAAATGGATTTGAGTCGTATTTGCATAATAGTTTTTATGTACCTTCTCTTTCTACGAACATTATTTCAATTGCTATGTTAGACATAGAGGGCTTTGATTTTGCCATTAAAAAGAATTATTGTATCATTTCTAGAAATGACTTGCTCATAGGCCGAGGCTCTTCTATAAATGGCATTTATGTTCTAGAACTTCAAATCCATGTAAAGAAATCTATAACATACAATCTAAGAGACTCAAATCAATTCATCCAAATGAATCGTACATTTGACATTGTCGATTAGGTCATATTAACGAGAATCGCATTAAAAGATTAGTTTCAACTAATGTAATTAAACCATTTGATTTTCACTCATATGGTATATGCGAATCTTGCCTCCTAGGCAGAATGACTCGTAATCCTTTTAGGGGTAAATGGGCACGAGCTAGTGAATTATTAGGTCTTACACATACCGATGTATGTGGACCAATGACTATCACCGCTAGGGTAATTATGACTACTTCATTACCTTCACCGATGATTTAAGTAGATATGGGTAAATCTACTTAATAAAATACAAGAGTGAGGCCTTTGAGAAATTTAAAGAATTTCAAAATGAAGTAGAAAACCATTTGAACAAAAGGATAAAGGCACTACGATCCGATCATGGAGGGGATTATCTTAGTAATAAATTTGATTCACACTTGAAGGGTTGTGGCATTGTGTCACAACTCACTCCACCCGGTACACCACAAATTAATGGTGTTGCCGAGAGGAGAAATCGAACCCTACTAGATATGGTTCGATCTATGATGAGTCAAACCGAGTTACCCGACTCATTTTGGGGATTTGCAATCCAAACCGCAATCAAATCATTGAACAATAGTCCGACAAAAGCAACCAAAAATACTCCATACGAGATATGGAAAGGAAGGGTTCCTAATATATCCTATATGAAGATTTGGGGATGTAATGCTTACGTCAGAGTAAAGACAGACAACAAGCTAGCCCCACGATCCGAAAAATGCATCTTTGTAGGTTACCCCAATACCTCCCGAGGCTATTACTTCTACAAACCTCATGAAAACAAAGTGTTTGTGTCTAGTGAAGTTATCTTCTTAGAAAATGAGTTTATTTCTAAAAGACGGAGTGGGAGAAATTTTGAACTTAATGAAGTTCAAGAGCCATAAACCGAAGTAGAGGTGCAAGAAGACGTTCCTTCGTTGTCTAATTTTGTTGTTATTCCTCAACCAACGAGGACGGGTCGAGTTTCTTGCCATCCTGATAGATATGTTGGACTTATACAAGAGGATGGGAGTCTTAATGTGTTACTTCTAGAAAGTGACAAGCCCGCCACCTACAAAGCTGCAATCTCTAGTCCCAATTCAGCTTTGTGGCTTGAAGCCATGAAATCCGAAAAGATTTCTATGCATGAAAATCAAGTTTGGAACTTGGTGGATTTGCCTAAAAGAGCAAGACCTCTTTAATGCAAATTCATCTTTAACGTAAAGAATGGCATAGAAGGACATGATGATGTCTACAAAGCTAGGCTAGTGGCAAAAGGTTTTACCCAAGTTCATGGTCTTCACTATGAAGAAACTTTTGCCCCCGTAGCCAAGCTGAGTTCCATTCGGATACTGTTAGCGATCGCCGCATTTCATGACTATAAAATATGGCAAATGTATGTCAAGACCGCCTTTCTAAATGGGCATTCAGAAGAGGAGGTGTATATGATGTAACCTGAAGGTTTTGTAGATCCTGAATATCCTGACAAAGTGTGCAAGCTTAAGAGATCCATTTATGGTCTTAAGCAAGCATTAAGATGTTGGAACCATCGATTTAATCATGTTATAAAAGAAAATGGTTTTACTCGAAGTGTTGAGGAACCATGTTTATACACGAAGTTCAGTGGGAGCAATGTTGTGTTCCTAATATTGTATGTGGATGACATACTGCTTATTGGAAATGACATTCCTATGTTGTCCTCCGTCAAAGAGTGGCTGGAAATCATTTCCAAATGAAGGATGTAGGAGAAGCACAACGCATATTAGGTTTCCGGATCTATAGAGATAGACCCAAAAGGATATTGGCATTAAGTCAAGAATCTTATATTGACAAGGTACTTCGACACTTCAACATGCACCAGTCTAAGAGAGGCTTAATTCCTATGGGTAGTGGGATAATATTGAGCAAGTCTCAATCACCCACCGAACCCGAAGATGTTGAACGCATGAAGTTGATTCCCTATGCTTCCGCTGTTGGATTAATCATGTATGCTATGATATGCCCTCGTCCAGATGTCTCGTATGCTTTAAGCATGACAAGTAGATATCAAGATAATCCAGGTGAGAGTCACTGGATAGCTGTCTTAGTGTTGGGAGGAGACTCCGAGCTATGTGTTAAGGATTACACAAACTCGAGCTTTCAAACAGATAGAGATGACATGAAATCCCAAGGTGGGTTTGTTTTCATGCTCAATGGTGGTGCTGTAAGCTGGAGAAGCTTCAAGGAAGCTGTGATTGCGGATTCTACTATGGAGGCGGAGTACGTTGCAGCATCAGAAGCTGCCAAGGAAGCCGTGTGGATTAGGCAATTCATGGAAGGGCTAAAGGTAGTTCCTACCGCCAAGGATCCTATTACTCTCTATTGTGACAACAATGGGACAATCTTCCAAGCTAGAGAGCCCAAGTCTAGTAATAGATCTAGACATGTACTCAGAAAATCTCATATTATTAGAGATTTTATTGAAAGAAAGGAAATTGCAATTTGTAAGGTTGGGACAGATGATAACTTGGCTGATCCTCTTACCAAGCCTTTATCGTAGGCTAAACACGATGGACATGTTGTCTCCATGGGCCTTAAACATACGCCAAATTTGTACTAGATTATTTGATATGAAATAAAATGTTGTTTTATTTGTTCATATATGATAATTTCATTTGTCTTTTAAATTTTTATTACATTGTCATATCCAAATGGGTTGTTGAGACAATATTGAACCCCATTAAAGTAAACTAGATTGACATAGTAATCGCCCATATTTACTTACATAAGGTGACGTCTCGAAGTAACTAGAGTGTGATGCGATTGATGACGAGTTCAAGTGCCATGAAGTCATGAGAGATGACTAGTCGATTACATAGGCAGACTATATGGGACACTCTGTCGAGCTTATGACCGCTTATAGAGTTCTGGAATTTTTTTATAGCCTGGTCGTGGCGAGAGCTACTATAGTATTCTTATGAGTCGATTCTTTGACTAAAGACTATTCGCCTAAGATGGCACAGTTTTAGAGTGAATTTGATTTGTGTTCTATGACCTTCGTAATTGGGGTCAAATGGGCACGTTTTGGGTTATAATGAGCTGTGGCTATTCGAAGGGAAAAGTGCAATAGGAATTGTTCACCCCTAGTCAGGGTTATCTTATGTCTCAAGGCCACTCGAGGAGTAATGAACTGGAAATGCATGGCTATGCTCGGAAGGTATCTACGACAGATAATTTCGGTCAGACAGTTATTCTCGAGATCGAGGAAACCACTCATGGTATGATCAAATGCAAGTACGGCCTGCACGACACCTTGCATTGAGTGGGAGATAGTAATAGGACAAGAGAATTGGTGACGCACACTTGTCGCGGATAAGTGGGAGATTGTTGGAGGATGTCTTCTCGACAATAATGGGATCACATGTTTAAATCTCATAAAAAAAAATGCATGAGGGACTGTTATATTTTATTGTCAACTGATCCACATTATTCAGTAATGGTTGGCTGACTAGAGTTTGACATTATTGTCGTATGACGGTTGTGATCAGTTGATCCCTTAAGGTCATACCTCTAGAGTAACACTCTTAATTTTTCAATTAATTAATTGTATAATGATACAAGTTAATTAATTCTTTAAAGTCGAAAATATGTTTTATTGCTGAAACTTTATTATTGTTTATTGAAACAATTATAAATAGAATGAATAATGTATTATAATTACAAGGTGTTGTAAATTATAATTAAATGGTCCATTTTAAGTATATGTAATCATGTATTGTTATTTGTGTTATTGTATGTGATTTATATTGTATGTAATGATTTTTAATAAGTTAAAAATGCATTACATAGTCACATGTCTAGTAACATGTAACATATGTCACAAATTACAATTGACAAAATACAAACTCAAAATGGAATCAAATTTTACATGAGGAAACCGGTTTTTCCCATGAGTGGGGGACAATTGTGCTTTTGGCTTAAATGCTTGAGACAACCCTATTAAGCATGGATTTGGGAATACTCACTTTAGGTTTTCTTGTGAAGAACAATCTTGAGAAAATATAATCAAGGATTGGCCTTGCTTCCCAAGACCACCCGGCCCCCTTCTCCACTCTTTACCATAAGAAATGTTTTTCTTATGGTAAATTTATTCTAATGTTTCTCTCTTCATTAGCTCTCTAAAATAGGTTTGAGATGCAAAATAAAACATCATAGAAATACTAATATAAACATCACATTACTAGTAGTAGTAATAATTTTATATTAAGTAAACTTTTAAAGGAACATATACTAAATTTCTAGTAAATAAATTAGTATATGTATTAAGGGTGATTATCTTGGTACAATTCCTTGACGAGTAGATCCTACCATTGGCTCAAAATTCATCCTTGGACACTCGGTTTTTACGAAGACTAATTTGGTAGGAGACCAATTAGTATAATAACCGTGCGGCACTCCTTTGTAAATCGATAGATATCTTCTTACTTTGTCCCTTTTGTTATGCATGCATAAGATCTAGTTAGTTTATGACTAAACTAAATTTAAAATAGTTATTAGAAATGTCTAATAAGAGGTTTATGAATCTTACGCACCCTCCTCCAACGGGTTAGAAATTCTGTGAACCCTTCCTTATCATTCTGAGTCAGGACCTCAAGAGTGCGGGTGTTGGCTTGGATTTGGATGTTGTCGGCATACGTTTTGGCAAATTCTACGGCGAATTCATCCTAAGTGGTAATGCTATTGGGGTCGAGGGAATAGTACCACTAGCGGGGAATTAGTTCCAGGGATGATGGAAAGATTCGGGTGAAAAGTTCTTGCTTAACCCGAATGTGATTGAGCGGGTCCTACACTCCCTTAAACTTGGGTACATTAGTCAAGGTAAAGTTGTCGGGAAATTGATCCCCAACGGGTTCGAATTTTCAATTGTTCTCAAGGTCGATGTTGTTACCATGGCCTAGGAGTTGTTCCTCCAAGAGCTTGAGCCTTTTATCGGTTTCAGTCAAAGGCGGAGTGTTGTATTCTACGGTTTAACGACACGGTCCAGAGTGACCTTAAGAACTATGAGCAGGCTGGCTAATTACGCAGTCGTGAGATCTCTGTTGTCATCTTTGTTATTGGATGAAGATGAAGATGGGGCGATGGCTCTGAGGCAGAACATGGCTCATGTTACATCCCAATCCGACACGGTATAACGACTAAACGCAGATAACATAAAAGACGGAAAGGCACTTCAGACTCAACAAGACGAGGGCAACCGTGTGTGGTGCCTCGGTGCTGGCTCGATTTATGATGTGATGGTGTTGACCGGGCTTTGACTCACGTTCAACGTAATGGCATGACGCCCTCCAACGAGTCACGAAGTGAGACAACTCATAAGTAAAGACCCATAAGTACGTTTGCTTCGACTCGACAGACACGAGGCGGAATTGGAAAGGTGCTTTGAAATTTTCGAAAATAGAGATTTTCAAAAAGATTCGTTTGTCGTTTTATGGACGGCTTCCAAAGAGTAGAGATCTTCAATACTCGGCCAGTTGAAAAGGTGTCTTAAGTTTGTTTTCAAAAGACGATTTGAGTTTGAGTTGCGGTAGCTTTGAAAACAATGTGCTGTTTTCGAAGACGGCCTTGAAATTCAAAATCGTGTATTTTGAAGATCGAGTTTCGAATGGTTTGAAAAGGTTGTGGTCTCGGGGACGGTGTATGGTCCTCGATATTTGAAATGGCCTCGAAAAAGAGTGTGTGTCCTTTCTGGGTTTTGGAAGAGCCATTGTTTTGTCGCGAGACGGGTTAAAATATGTGTCTTCGCGCAACGATTATAATAGCATAAAAAGGTGTTTTTAAAACGGTTGTAGAAAACTAGGTTTGGAAATCGTCATTATGACGGCCTAGAAAGGCGTGCTTTTTGAAATGGTTGTAGAAAACCGAGTTTGAAAATCACCATTACGACGGCCTAGAAAGGCGTGCTTTTTGAAATGGTTGTAGAAAACCGTGTTTGAAAATCGTCATTACGACGACCTGAAAAGGTGTGCAACGGTCGGCAAAAGAGCGAGGTTTGAAATGGCCATTATAACGGCGCAAAAGGGTGTTTTTGAAAGTTTGAAATGTCACGGAAGGACTTATGATCACATAGCACATAAGCACTCGCAGTTCATTATATTATGCATAATGCTGACACGGGTTTTGGCTTAATAAGGGTGGGTTACACACCAAGCGATCAATCCCAATTTTCGAGAGGGATACCAATCCAAACAAAATGTGTAAGGAGGGTGACCTAGCCTCGTGCACCAAGGAAATGAAAGCTCTTTGACAAAACAAAAATATTTAACACCAATGGTATGCTCGACTCAATCAAGATTCGAAACGCGGGGATAAGAAAAATCACGCCGATGGGACGAGCCAATTGGTCGATAAAGGTTAAGTTGTGGGCCCGGATAAGGAACCCGACTTATGACCATAATATCAATTATTGCATTTAAACCAAGACCTCGTTCGAGTCTCGCCATCTAGAGATCACAAAGACACAAGTGTCCTAATTTTCCCTAGTGCAGTCGTAAATCAGTGGACATAGGCCACCTGCGATGCCTAGCCAATCTTTGGACGTGCAGCAGTCAGAAAGCCACGCTCGATGGCGTATAAATGCTTTTGATCGGATCGCTTTAGATCGGTCGGTTTCATCTCGGTAAGGGTCTCGAAACGATGCAAGAGATGTTCGGAGTCGCCACCAAGAATTTGTGGGATGCTTGGAACCCGTTCGAAACCACTTTATACCTAGGTCAACCAAGGCCAAAAAGCGGTGTTTGACATAGGTACTAAAGATAAGGAGTCATCCCTCTTTAGCATCCTATCTGATACGTACATTTCATACAGTCTTTTTGAGCCTTTATTGCACACATTTCTATGTAATTTACGTAGTGTTATGCTACAATTGTCCCCCGAATAGCCTACTTTGGTTTGTTTGCCTTTTATTTACGGAATGTACCAAAGAAAGCAGAATCATGCCTTTTTCCCGTCCCTTAGCCTGCATTTATGGAGATAGAAGAATTGGAGCGGAATTATTTTTGCGTCGGGAAGCGTGAAGTGGTCTCGGATGCTAAATTAACAAACAACGAGCTGGCTTGGTGGTGTTTACCTCGATCGAAGCCTTTTGTTGGCTGATTTGTTCGATCGAGTGACAATGGTGAGGAGAAGGTTGATACGGTCATTATGTACCAAAAATAAATACCTAACTACTACTAACAGAAGTCAGCGGTAAGTAGGGTCGATCTCCACAGGGAGCCTATAATGCTAATTATCTGTTTAACTCGGTCTGTCTAATGTCACAGAAATGGGGGTTTAAATTGTTTTACTAGAACTATTAAGAGATTAAAAGAGAGGAATTAAGAAGGAAGTAAGTTCTAAACAATAAAGAAGGAGACTAGGGTGTCAGGTCATCAATGTAAGCCAGATAAAGATAGCTAAGGTCACAGATAGGTCACTAAACCAGTCTAAGGGGCTAGGAATATCTCCTTTCGGTCTCAATTCGCCCTAAAACACCATTAGCTTGACTTTCGCCCTCACTAAAGTATCCTATTGTTCACTACAGGTCTCGCCCCTTCCAACCTTTCGGTCCAGGTCAAGGTTTACCGGATTAACTAATCAAATGCGTCGACTCAATCGACTAGTTAAAGTTATACGTAGTGATTGCAACATAAACATGATAATAAGACGGATCTGCGATCTAATTAATCTAAATCATCGTTTCATGACTCCCCTAACCCTAGCGAGAGGATTAGCTATGCATATTGATGAAACAAATAAAGATAAATAAGCAATTAATTGAAAGAGGCATTATAAGAGAGAGAATTAATCTAAGATGCATAAATTAAATAAGAGTGTAAGAGAAATTAAGAAAAAACTAATTATGAATGAGAAATAAGGGAAGAGAAATTACAATTAATCCGAAAATAGAGAGAAAAGAAGCGTCGTTCCTCTGCCTCCACTCAGTCCAGGGAACGAATTGATATCCTCTTAGGTCTAAATTACTCTTATTTATACTAAGTAGTATCATTATTATTAACTAAATATAAGACAAGCATAAGATAAAATCTAATTATACTCGACAATATCCTTCTCGCTGTAGCTAGTACTCGATCGAGTGATTTATCTACTCGATCGAGTACTTCTGTTTATTTTCCTGCTTTGCGCACTGAACTTCAAACGGCTGCCATTTCTTCGTTACTTGGGCAAACAGGGCGATTCCGGTGGCGTTGGAAATATAAGAGGACAAAATTTCATCCCCAATTGGAATCGCCTGAATATCGGTTGTAGAACTCGAGATATGGCTCTCCTAATCAGGCACTAGCAATTCGAAGTTCTTCCTATGCTCGCCTAGCTATCTTTCTTCTTTGCGCATCTCAAAATAGCTACATTCCCGCTCCAAATTCATTCTTCCTCCAAATGCATGCTAAACGGACGGTAAAAGGCTTGATTTCACTACTTTCTGGTTCATTCCTGCAAATAAGACAAAACAAAACAAAGTAGCATATTCGGGGCATTTCGTAGCATAAACTACGATAAAAGCATGGAAATACGTGCATGAAAAGGCCTAAAAAGACTATATAAAATGCACGTATCAAATCTCCCCAAACCAAACCTTTACTCGTCCTCGAGTAAACTAAAATGAAACTAATGGAACGGAAAAGATAACACAGAGCTAGCTACAAATGCCCACTTAAACCAATTTAATGCAGCAAACTAACACCTATAGCAAATAGTCAAATGCAAACGAGTTGTAAGAGGTCTATAATAAAGCTGAACCGTCGACCTTGCAAGACCTTTAAAATCGGACTCTCACGGGTCACTCTTCTCTCATGAAGCAAAGGGTGAACAAATATATGTAAGAGAGAAAGAAAAATAGTCGCTCACCTAGACTACGACCCACATAAACATGCATGCAGCTAATATGATAGACAATTTTAACTACCAAACATACATTCCAACCAAACAAGGTCCTGTCTAAGCCGCGGGCTTACAAAAATATGGTAAAGTGAGGCAATGGGTAAGAAAAGGCAAAACATTTATGGGAATGTGGAGGTATAGGCGGCCAAGCTAGTACCTAAACAAAACCATATGAGACATATCCATTTCCAACTCAATTATGAACTAAATACAATGCCCTTCATTTGGCATAAAATCTCACCAAACCAAACTGAACTAACTCCTCAAAAGATATGTAAATAAAGCATAGGAGTAGAAACCGACTAATCAACAAACAACATCTCTTTTTTCAAATTTTTCCTTTCTTTTTCTATTTTTTCGGTTTCTTCTTTTCTTCTTTTTCGAATTTTTTTCTCTTTTTCATTTTCGAATTCCTTTTTTTTCAACTTCTTTTTTTTTTCTTTCTTTTTCACGTATTTTTCATCATCCTCCTTTTCTTCATAAGTTACCAACTCCGAATCAATAGATGCAAGCCAAACTTGATACAATAGACAATGTACCGCATAACAATCTAAACTAGCTTGACAAGGCAGGCTGAATTTGGAATGTAGCTAAGGGTCAACAGGCAAATTTGGTTAATGTGGAGTTAAATGGGTAAAAATGAAAGAAAGGGAAATTGTATGCACCTGCCTGCATGTGACACCAACCACTAACTCGAATGTATGACGGCAAAAAGCAATTGAATTCCATATACATGCAAATTGATGATACATGTTATGCAAGGAGTAACTACTCACAATCCTACATGAAACTGGTCACAAATGACACCAGTTTATACGGCTCTAATCCTTAGAATATATAAGTAGGTTGCCAAAATTTCAGGTCAAGTCTATTCGTTCAGCTAAATTAAACATTAACTCGTAGATATGCAAAAGACAAAGCTAAAAGATAACAGTTTATTGCAAGGCTTAAGCAAAAAGACAATTATAGTGCAATATCATCATTGAAATCTACCGTTCCGACTCAACCTATATGCTAAAATAAACGTGAATTTTTTTTTGAATTTTTAAAATTTTCTAAGTTTTATGGGATTTTAAATTTTTATGAAAATAAACAACCATGCATACATAAATTAAATGTGATAACAGAAATGCAATAAAAGCAATATGCAGACACAAATATGGATGCATAACCTCCCCAAACCAAACTGTACAATGCCCCCATTGTACCAAAACATGGAAAGGAAATGCAAACTGAAGGAGAAAGAGAGTAAATACGAAAAAACTCACAAAATGCGCGAATAAAGGGACCTCCCCAAACCAGCCAGCAACATGGGAGGTCACTAATAGCTCCGAAACATCGTCATAAGAAGCTATCCAAGCAATGGGCGTCCAAAACAGCTCGATCGAGAGGAATAGTGGTCGATCGAGTAGAAAAGTGGTCGATCGAGTAAATTTTTTTTTTTTACTCGATCGAGTAGAAACTTACTCGATCGAGTAACTCGTCTTTCTGCAGCTTAAGGATCGAGTAGAATTCCTGCAAAAATGCAATGAAAAACAGCCCGTAAACTAACTAAGCAAGCATACTGATATAGGTTTATGGTACGAAGACCATTTATTACAACTGAAATAAAATAAGAAGTTAAAAACAAATCTCCGGGTTGCGTCCCGGGTAGCGCTAGCTTCAGTCAGGTCCCAGCTCGACCTTCTTCCCAGATCATTCAACAGCACAAATCATTGGCCCACTACTAGGCCTCTGACTGGACGCGGTTACCTCAGCAGTTGTCAAGCGGACATCCGGCCTCCACAGTTTGGCAATGTAAGAACATCAGCTTCCCACAGGATCCGGGTCCCAAACTATTATCTCATCACGCAGCTTCTTCCTAGACGGTGTAGCTTTATCAACACCTCCTCCTGGGTCGTCTATCCAGGAAGTTCCGGATTCCAGACTCGGAGCACCCATCTCGCCTCTCGGGTCTGTGAACTTGTCAAGACCTGTAAGAAGAGAAACAAAACAATGTCCCTCCAATTCGCTCCCAGAATGGGGCGGAGGTGTTACAACAACAACGACAATATGTGACTCAAAAGACGGCTCAGACGGAATGTCAACGGAGTCTACAAGGGGAATATCAATGCAAGGTATGATAGGTATGGATTCCCTAGGGTCATCGGACTTAGTAAAAACCAAGTCCTCTCCTCCGACCTGAAAGGTAAGTGTCCCTACCCCGACATCAACAATTGCGCCAGCAGTGCACAAAAATGGTCGTCCCAAAATAATGGGAACATTGCGGTCTTTGGGTATGTTTAAGACAATGAAATCTGCGGGAATATAGAAATTCCCGATCCTAACAGGTACGTCATGTAAAGCTCCTTTGACCCGTACGTAAGAGTAATCAGCCAACTGGATAGTCGTTCTAGCGCGCGTAAACTTAGTCAATTTCAATTTCAACGCCAGCGACAAAGGTAAAATGTTGACACTAGAATCGAGGTCACATAAAGCATTATCAAACGAATGGGTCCCTATAGAACACGGAGTAGGGAAACGACTTGGGTCAGACATATTAGGGGGAGTCCCATTTCGAAGAAGTGTTCTACACTCTTCAGTCATAGCTACATTCATTATCGTCTCACTAGCATCCTTCTCAGACCAATCAATTTGAGAAATAAAATTAGCATAAGTAGGTACCTGAGTGATCATCTCATCGTAATGAGCAAAATGACATTGAAAGCTCGTATGCGGTCCAGAAATCTACGGTGTGGCAGCAATCGTTGTGGATAAGGAACTTGAACAGAATAGGAGTTGACCGTATGTTCCTTTGTATCGTCACTTGGAATAGGCGTTGGTGACGATTTAACAGTTTCCGCAGCTTCTGGGGTTGATCGAGCATGTCTATTAGTCGATCGAACTGTTTCCCCTTCGTCTTCAGTCGATCGAGCATAATTGTTGCTCGATCGACCACTTTCCTCCTGAATTCCACTCGATCGAGCAGATTTACTAATCGATCGAGCACTTTCTCCTGGAAAATCACTCGATCGACCAATGTTAGTCACTCGAACGAGTGATTCCTCCTGTACAGGGCTGAAATCTTCGCATAAACTCTTGAAGTACGATAGGAATTCGTCATCCGAGTCATAGAAATCATTCTCAACATTGGGTGACACGGGTTCTTCATGAGACGGAATGGTGTCGGTGTTGATATAGTGATTACCACAACCCCAAGATTCTTTCCTCTCCCAATTAGTAGATCTCTCAGTTTGAAGCTCAAACTGAGCAATAAGTCGAGAGACGGACGTCATCTTGGCAAAAGAGTCGAAGGTACTCAAGCCTTCCCTTCGACAATCTTTCTCTAAAAACTGACTAATAGACTGTAGACCTATCAAAACAAATGAAGAAAAAGATTAGAACGGCCTCAAGGTACTCAGTCTTCCCTTGAGGCGAAAAACAGACAAAATTAAAACAGATAAAGGCGTCGCATCCCCGGCAACGGCGCCAAAATTTGACACGTCTGCCGCGTACCTGTCAAAAATACCAACTGGCTCTAACTAATATAGCTAGGGAAGTCGGGTCGAATCCACAGAGAGGTAGGAAATTATAGCTTAATCTAAGTTCGTCAAGGTAACCAAATGGGGGGTTTTTAAATGTGATATTCTAAACTAATAAGAAAAGGGAAGAGGAAATTAAAAGGAAGGAATCAAGTAGATAAGGAGAAACAGCTAAGACAGACGGTTCACCATAATCATTTAGTCAAGTAATCTAGGTCTCAGGTCAATGCAAATACGGTCTAAGGCGTAACGAACATCACCTTTCGGTCCTTAATTCACCCTAGAGCGTAAATAGCTTAACTTTCGCCCCCACTACAATACCCTATTGTTCGCTACTAGTCTCTCCTTTTCATACCTTTCGGTCCAGGTCAAGGATCACTAAGAATTAAAGGTCTAATTGCGTCGACTCAATTAGACGGATACAGTTAATCGTAGCAATTAACCAACAAAGACTATGCCAACATTAACCCAATAAATTTATTACTATTCCCTCATGATTATGGATCCCCTATAGTCTTAGCTTAAGGGAATTAGCTACTCATCAGCATTGAATTAACAATAATGATAAATAGATAATAGGGATTAAACATTATATCAAACTAATAGAGATCGAATTAAAGCAATTATTACGATAACGATAAAGAGAGAAGAATTCAAAGCAGTCAATATGATTAAGGATAAAAGAAGATTAATAATACCAATCGCAAAATCCAAATCTGAGTAGCAAAAAGTGTGAAGGAAGAACAAAAACCAAAGAACTGTAGCAAGGTATACAGTCCAATGAACGAACGTCCGAAGAGACCCTAACGTAGTCCCCCTACTCTGTCTTATACGAAAAATCCATCCTAAAACCTAATCTATGGACTAATTACAAAAGCCCAAAAAATGATTAGACGGAAATTAACTAAGGCCGGAAAAACCACTCGATCGAGTAGAAATAAACTACTTGATCGAGCAAAACCAACACCAAACCACTCGATCGAGCGGTAATAAACCACTCGATCGAGCACCTCATGCAAAATCTCCTCGATTGACTCCTTAAACTGCTCGATCGATCAGTCTTGAGTATATAAAGCATTCGATCGAGTAGAAAACTACTCGATCGAGCAATATAAGCACGCTAGACTTTGAAACGCCTTCCGAAACCAGCTCACGCGTCTTCCAAATGTTAGATTTCCAAGCTCCAGCTCCTCATCCTCCATAAATGCATGCAAATGGGACGGATTAAGGCTCAGTTTAGCTCCTCTTTGGTCAATTCCTGCAAATTACATAAAACGAACCAAAGTAGGATGTTCGGGGGCATTTGTAGCTAGATGCTACATAAAAAGTGCAGAAATGCGTGTAAAAATGAGGTAAAAACCTTATATAAAAGACACGCATCAAATCTCCTCAAACCAAACCTTTGCTTGTCCCCAAGCAGATATGAATGCAACTAAGAATAAACAATGGACCGGGCATCAGCTACAAATCATCCACTAGAACCAATTTAATGCGACAAAATGACAAAATGAAAAATGAGAAGTGCAAACGAGTTAAATCAATGTTTCAAACTTACTGAACCGTCGACCTTGCAAGACTCAAAAGATATCGGACTCTCACGGGCCGCTCGTCACTCAAAATTAGGCACAAGGTAAGTATATATGTGAAAGATAGAAAGAAGTAGAGACACTCACCTAACTCGATCTATAAGAACATGCATGCAGTTAACATGAATAAAGTCTCTACAACCGTACATATGCATTCCAACCATACTAATGACCAAGACACATGCCGAGGCTTTATATTTGGGTAAGTGAGGTAATGGGTAAGAAAGGGGCTCAGATGAATTTGGATATGTGGAGTTAATAGCCAGGTTAGCAACAACGGATCAAAAATTAAACTGCATCCTAACTTCGTACTCAATATAACAAGATGAAACAGTGCAAACTATGCACTAAACTCACTAAACACCAATACTTGTCAACTCCCCATAAAGTATAGATAGAACATGGGAGTGAAAATCATTATCCAATTCTCATTTTTTTCTCATATATGATTTTTCTTTCTTTTTCTTCTTTTCTTTTTTTTTTCGCTTTTTTCATTCTCTTTTTTTTTTCTTTTTCGTTTCATTTTTTTTCAACAATTCAACATTTTTTCCTTTCTTTCTTTCCCTTCAATTCTCTCACCATCTTCTGAAATCAGATAAAATAACCATATTGCAATAAAACATTCCAAGAGCTACTCGTCACTAGCTCAGCTAGGGTAGGAAGTATTATAGAAAGTAGTTAATCGGACAAAAAGACAATTTGGCTATGTGGGGCTCATGGGTAGAATGAAATAAAGGGGACTGCCTCTCCTAGCATGTGTCACCATCCACAGACCGAATGCATACAGGTATTAAGAAGACTAGACTCATGCTTATGCAAATTGATGTTACATGCCTTAAAGAGAGTACTACTCACATCCTAAATGAAACCGGTCATGAATGTCACCAGTTTAAAAGAACTCTAACCTCAGAATGTAATGTAGCTTGCCGACATAATGAATTAAGTCTATTCGTTCAGATAAGAGAGAAACAAAAACTCGTAGATTATGCACATAATCATGCCAACTAAATGTCAAGAATATGCAAGGCTTAAGTAAGGATTCAATGTAGCGTCAGCGTTCAAACGTTCCGACTCAAATTAAACATGAATTTTTTTGAATTTTTATGATTTTTTTCGAATTAATTAAAGCAACAATGCATGCGGAAATCAATAAACGTGAAATCAAAAATGCAAGAAAACATGCAGACACAGATATGGATGCATACCTCCCCAAACCAAACCGTACAATGCCCTCATTGTACCAAAAAGAGGGAAAGAAATGCAAACTAAAGAGAAAATGAAGAGTGGAGTCGGAAAACTTACAAAACGTTATAAAGAGGGACCTCCCCAAACCGACCATGAACATGGGAGGTCAAAGAAGGTCAAGCAGTAGCTCCATAGACGGAAAAACAGCAGCTGGGAAGCATAACTGCTCGATCGAGCACTTAGAACAGCTCGATCGAGTGAACTGGCAATTGGAAGGACTCGATCGAGTGAAAAATCACTCGATCGAGTAAGCGTAAATTTGATTTTGGTCGATCGAGGACAAGTATCACTCGATCGAGTGAAAACTCCCCCAAAAAGTGCTCGATCGAGCATAAAGCCACTCGATCGAGTACTGTGTCCTGCAAAACACGCATTCCAAAGCTAGAAAAACATAAGGAGTTCGTAAAACAGCGTCTAAAGTTCAACGTAAAGCTAAAGAAAATAAAATGTTCAACAAAAGTACAATAAAACAGTCCGGGCTGCCTCCCGGAGAGCGCTGGTTTAAGAGGTCCCGCACGACCTTTCTGGCATCAATTAACTGGCTCGTCGAAGCGCAAGACTTCAACGCGATTGTCTGCTTCATTCGCCTCCTGGTAATGTTTCACATATTGGCCATTCACCTTGAATCTATGACCCTCGGAATCTTCGAGCTCCACGGATCCAAATTTGGTAACAGCTGTCACCGTATAAGGACCACTCCACCGGACTTGACTTGCCAGGGGAATAATCTCAATCGGGCATTAAACAGCAGCACCTTTTGCCAAACATGAAACTCACGAGGTAGGATTCTCTTGTCATGCCATCTCTTCGTCTTTTCTTTGTAAATGCGCGAGCTATCATAGGCATTAAGCCTAAACTCTTCTAACTCATCTAGCTGCAAAAGACGATTCTGACCACACAACTTAGGATCATAGTTAAGCTCACGAATCGCCCACCAAGCCTTACATTCCAATTCAACAGGTAAGTGACACGATTTCCCATAAACCAGCCTATAAGGGGATGCACCAATTAGTGTCTTAAAAGCAGTTCTATAAGCCCATAATGTGTCATCTAGCTTAAGACTCCAGTCTTTCCGCGACTTAGAAACTACTTTAGACAAGATCTCTTTCAACTCGCGGTTAGAGACCTCAACCTGACCACTAGTTTGGGGATGATACCCCAAACCTCGCCGGTGTTGGACACCAGCTTTAGACAGAATAGAAGTGAGTTTCTTTTCCTTAAAATGCATTCCCCCATCACTAATGACGACCCTAGGGACACCAAATCGGGGGAACATGATCTTTTTAAACATCTTTATCATGGTCTTAGCATCACAATGAGGTGAGGCAATTGCCTCAACTTATTTCGACACATAGTCTACAGCCACTAAGATATACCTGTTACCTTTACCGGATGGGAACGGTCCTTGGAAATCAATGCCCCAGACATCGAAGACCTCAACCTCTAAGATGCCGTTTTGTGGCATCTCATGTCTCTTTGAAATGTTCCCTGATCGTTGGCAAGCATCACAAGCTGAAAAAAAAGACCTAGCGTCAGCAAACAAAGAAGGCCAGTAAAACCAGACTGAAGTACCTTAGCCACGGTGCGCGATGGACCGTGGTGACCACCATATGAAGAGGAGTGACAGCCTTCCAGGATTATTTTGGTCTCCCACTGCGTAATACACCGTCTGTAGAGACCGTCTGCATATTCCTTAAACAAGTAAGGATCATCCCAGAAGTACTGCTTAGCGTTATACAGAAAACGCTTCCTCTGCTGATGAGAAAGGTCAGGCGGCAGCTTGCCAGTGACGACGAAGTTAGCTATATCTGCATACCAAGGTTCTTGGTTAAAAATAGACGATATAACAGCAATTAAAGTATCGTCAGGAAAAGAGTCATCTATAGGTAGAGAATCTTCCCCTTCTTGTCGCATCAGTCGCGACAAGTGATCAGCTACAACGTTTTCATCTTCTTTCTTATCCTTAATCTGCAAATCAAACTCCTGAAGGAGGAGTATCCATCTCAGTAGCCGTGGTTTAGCCTCCTTCTTAGCAAGGAGATGCCTCAAAGCTGCATGGTCAGTAAAAACAGTGACTTCTGACCCAACTAAATAAGTACGAAACTTCTCTAAGGCATAAACTACGGCTAGCAGCTCTTTCTCAGTGGTAGTGTACTTCACTTGAACCTCATCCAGAGTTCGGCTCGCATAGTAGATAGCACTCAAAGCCTTGTCTTTCCTTTGACCTAGCACCGCTCCTAGTGCGTAGTAACTCGCATCACACATAATCTCAAACGGCAAGTCCCAGTCGGGAGGTTGTATGATTGGTGCAGAGACTAAGGCCTGCTTTAACCTCTTAAAAGCAGAAAGACAATCGTCAGTAAACACAAAAGGGGCATCCTTAAGTAGCAACTGTGTAAGTGGTTTAGCAATCTTTGAGAAGTCCTCGATAAACCGGCGGTAAAAGCCGGCGTGACCAAGGAAACTCCTCACCCCCTTAACATTAACAGGGGGTGGTAATTGCTGAATCACTTCCACCTTTGCTTTATCAACTTCTATTCCCCTATCAGAAACTAAGTGCCCTAGAACAACTCCCTCATTGACCATAAAGTGGCACTTCTCCCAGTTCAGCACAAGATTAACCTCAATGCAGCGCTGCAACACTTTCTCAAGGTTAGACAGACAGTTATAAAAATCACTTCCGTACACACTGAAATCGTCCATAAAAACCTCCATGATAGACTCAATATACTCTGAAAATATCCCCATCATACACCTTTGAAAGGTGGCAGGGGCATTACACAAACCAAAAAGCATCCTGCGATAAGCAAAAACGCCTTGAGGACAAGTAAAAGTAGTCTTAGCCTGATCGTCTGGGTAGATAGGGATCTGAAAGAACCCTGAATACCCGTCTAAATAGCAGAAAAATTTATGTGAAGCTAACTTTTCTACCATTTGATCAATAAAAGGAAGGGGAAAGTGATCTTTCTTGGTGGCGGCATTGAGTTGTCTGTAATCTATGCACATCCGCCAACCAGTCACTACTCGAGTAGGTATTAATTCATTCTTCTCATTCTTGACAACAGTTGTCCCTCCTTTCTTCGGGACCACCTGTACTGGACTCACCCATCTAGAATTACCGACAGATTAAATAATACCTGCGTCCAGCAGCTTCATTACCTCAGCCATCACAACATCCTGCATCTTCTAGTTCAGCCGGCGCTGACCCTGTCTGCAAGGTTTGTGATCTTCCTCCAGCTCTATCCTATGCATACAAATATCGGGACTAATCCCCTTGATATCTTCCAGTGAATAGCCCATTGCTTTCCTGTTTTTCTTAAGTACAGCTAACAAAGAAGTCAGCTGATCATCATTAAGCTTGGCACTAACAATGACTGGATATTGCTCTGTATCGTCTAAGAAAACATATTTAAGATGAGAAGGGAGTGGCTTACGTTCCGGTACCTTTACCTCAATGGAGCAAAGAGTGCTAATCATTTGTTCCACTTGCTCTCCCTCAGCTTCGGTAAGTTCGGGCTCATCTAAATCATCAACAAGCAAATCCAACACAGCGTCATCGTCGTCTGGGCTATCTGCACACTCATCAAAAAGCATAAGAGCTTCTAGTGGGTCCTTCATAAAAGAACCCGGCCAAAAATCATAGAGAGACTCGTCAATAATATCAACCGAATAGCAAGTATCCTCTATTATTGGGCGAGCCAAAGTACTAGGCAGACTGAAAGTGATAGCGTCATCCCCTACTGCAAGAGTCAAACGCCCATTTCTAACATCGATAATGTGACCCAAATTGCATACAAAGGAATGGTCTTCCTAAGATAATTTGGGTCCGTGTCCTCGGCTATATCTAAAACAATGAAATCTACTGGGATAAAGAGCTTGCCTATTTTCACAGGCACGTCCTCTAAGACACCTAAGGGCTTCCTAACAGATCCATCAGCCATCTGTAGGGTAATGTTAGTCACTTTAAAATGACTCATGTTCAGTGTTTTGCAGACGGGAAGGGGCATGACACTGACACTGGCACCTAAATCGCAAAGGGCCTTATCAATAACCATGTTGCCTATAATACAAGTAATAGAAAAGCTGCCCGGGTCTTTCATTTTAGGTGGACTCTTATTCAAAAGCAAATTACTAGACTCTTCCATAAATGAAATCGTCTTAAATTCACTCAAATTTCTCTTACACATCACAATATCTTTCATAAACTTGGCGTAAGTGGGTACCTGAGTAACAAGTTCGGCAAAAGGGACAGTTACCTGGAGGTTCTTCACAACGTCCACAAACTTACCGTACTGTCGCTCGATCTTTGCGTCCTTCAGACGGCCTGGAAAGGGTACCCTAGTGGCAACGAGTGGACCCGCAACTTTTCCTTTACCTTTATCAATGCGTGATGTCTCCATAGCATGGGAAGATGACACAGTAGCGGCATTAGATAGTAAAATAGGATCTCCGCCACTTGAAGTACTCGATCGAGCACTTAAATCACTCGATCGACCGCTCTCTTCTTCTGTTTCACTCGATCGACCAGTTTTGTCACTCGATCGAGTGATTTCTGCAGCAGACTCATTCGATCGAGTCATAATACCACTCGATCGACCGACATCAAATTGTGAACCACTCGATCGACCAGTAATTTCACTCGATCGAGTGATAGGATGAATTGATTCACTCGATCGAGTAGAGAATTCACTCGATCGAGTAGAGAATTCACTCGATCGAGTAGAGAATTCACTCGATCGAGTAGAGAATTCACTCAATCGAGTATCTTGATTACACGCTGCAAGTATTTCGATTAAGAATTCATCTAGATCGTCCTCCTGGGTATCTTCAGCTATCAAAACCTCGTCTTCTTCATGCGTAAGGTCATTTTGAAAATTCATTGCACTGACTGGATCACATATTGGAAGAAGCTTGGTTTGGTCTTTCGCGAGTGTTAACTGCGCGACTTGTTCTTTCAATTCCGATATGACCGTTTCAGATTTCCGTGATATACTCATCATAATAGATTTTAATTCGGCAATTTCTTCACTTGCAGAAGGAGAGACCGGCTCATGTGATCGGCGTAGAAGGGGTAGAGACATTCTTTATTTCTTCATACAACTGAGAAAAAGGAACTCCTTGCTTATAATTCCGATAAGCAAGGGCACGCTCTACACTTGCCATGCACTCAATAGGACCATGCCCTTCCTCGCCACATCTACCACATGGCTCTATATGCTCAGTAATCGTAGGCATCCTGGCAAATAGACTTACAAAGCAACGAACAATCTGCAAGACTAATCAAAACTTTGCAAAAAAAAAAAAAATTGAGACCAACCTCAAGGAATAAATTCCTTGAGACAAGGGACAAACTTAACTAAAGCAACAAAATTACGCCACCTCCCCGGCAACGGCGCCAAAATTTGATACGGTCGTTATGTACCAAAAATAAATACCTAACTACTACTAACAGAAGTCAGCGGAAAGTAGGGTCGATCTCCACAGGGAGGCTATAATGCTAATTATTTGTTTAACTCGGTCTGTCTAATGTCACAGAAATGGGGGTTTAAATTGTTTTACTAGAACTATTAAGAGATTAAAAGAGAGGAATTAAGAAGGAAGTAAGTTCTAAACAATAAAGGAGACTAGGGTGTAAGGTCATCAATGTAAGCCAGATAAAGATAGCTAAGGTCACATATAGGTCACTAAACCAGTCTAAGGGGCTACGAATATCTCCTTTCGATCTCAATTCGCCCTAAAACACTATTAGCTTGACTTTCGCCCTCACTAAAGTATCCTATTGTTCACTACAGGTCTCGCCCCTTCCAACCTTTCGGTCCAGGTCAAGGTTTACCAGATTAACTAATCAAATGCGTCGACTCAATCGACTAATTAAAGTTATACGTAGTGATTGCAACATAAACATGATAATAAGACGGATCTGCGATCTAATTAATCTAAATCATCTTTTCATGACTTCCCTAACCCTAGCGAGAGGATTAGCTATGCATATTGATGAAACAAATAAAGATAAATAAGCAATTAATTGAAAGAGGCATTATAAGAGAGAGAATTAATCTAAGATGCATAAATTAAATAAGAGTGTAAGAGAGATTAAGAACAAACTAATTATGAATGAGAAATAAGGGAAGAGAAATTACAATTAATCCGAAAATAGAGAGAAAAGAAGAAGCGTCGTTCCTCTGCCTCCACTCAGTCCAGGCAACGAATTGATATCCTCTTAGGTCTAAACTACTCTTATTTATACTAAGTAGTATCATTATTATTAACTAAATATAAGACAAGCATAAGATAAAATCTAATTATACTCGACAATATCCTTCTCGCTGTAGCTAGTACTCGATCGAGTGATTTATCTACTCGATCGAGTACTTCTGTTTATTTTCCTACTTTGCGCACTGAACTTCAAACGGCTGCCATTTCTTTGTTACTTGGGCAAACAGGGCGATTCTGGTGGCGTTGGAAAGCTAAGAGGACACACTTTCATCCCCAATTGGAATCACCTGAATATCTGTTGTAGAACTTAAGATATGGCTCTCCAAAGCAGGCACTAGCAATTCGAAGTTCTTCCTTTGCTCGCCTAGCTATCTTTCTTCTTTGCGCATCTCAAAATATCTACATTCCCGCTCCAAATTCACTCTTCCTCCAAATGCATGCTAAACGGACGGTAAAAGGTTTGATTTCACTACTTTCTGGTTCATTCCTGCAAATAAGACAAAACAAACCAAAGTAGCATATTCGGGGCATTTCGTAGCATAAACTACGATAAAAGCATGGAAATACGTGCATGAAAAGGCCTAAAAAGATTATATAAAATGCACGTATCAAAGGTCTCGATCGAAGGGTCTGCTGCCTTCGATCGAGAGGTGATATTTTGAAGGCCTTCGATCGAGAGGTTTGGATAGAATAAATGTTCGATCGAGTAGTTCTATTTTACTCGATTAAGAACTTTTGTTATTAGACGTAGGAGCTAATATCTTAGTTACATTTTAGGTTAATAAAATATATTCCCTATATAAAGGGAAGACAAAACTAGGTTTAATTATCTTTCATTCTACATACGTTACTCTTAATTACTCAGTAGACATTCTCGGTTGCAACGTTTCTTCGCTCTTTACATTCCGGATTCGAACTGTTGTAATCTTTCTTACTCGCTTTATTTAATTCTCTTTTGCACTCTTAATCTCTTGTTCTTAATTTTTGTTTTAATTAGTTTTATTATTGGTTTGTGTTATTTCTTCTTGATCATCTTTATATCATGTCTTCCTTTGTTTCATTAATTATTGTTTATCTCATCATAAATATGCGTAGCTAATTTCTTCTGTTTCTAGGATTAGGGGAGTCATGGTAGTAAAATAATGATGTTATAATTAGACTTGACGGTCTTGATCGCGAGAATTGATTCATAGCAATTTAATTGTGTAGATACCTCATTTCTACACCTTCCCCCTACAACCCAGTGATGATTGGGCCCCATGTTTGGTACGCGGAATGATTTATGACAGTCCGTAAGTTTATCATCAGGTTATAACTCAAACACTTGTGTATACCCCTTAGTCGTCATCAACGCATCGATACGGTAGTTTTGACAGTAATTAGAGTTCATTTGGAGTCCGGGTAAAAAACCGCTTTATTTTCTAAGAAACCGTTTAAAATGCCGAGTCGGAATGTTCTAGAATGTTAAAGATATTTATTCCTAAATCAAATTTTATATCTTTTAGTAAATATCTTCCATATTACATATTTTACGGAATAAGGAAGTAGAGATCGACCGCAATTCCATAATAGAAACGCGGAAATCTTTCTTCCGGAGGAGAAACCTCTGAGGAAATGACGCAGCAGGTGGCGCCTCTTGGAAGGACCGCAGCAGCTGCTGCGCCTCTGAAGCAAAAAAGTCCACTACAAGCACCCATGAACCCAGTTTTGATCCCTTGACAGAAATAGGGTCCAATTCAAAATCCGTTTAAGAACATGGGGCATTTTAATTTATGGCCTAGAAACCATCTATGGAGAGCTTAGAGTATTTTTGCCTATGATGTTTTGTCTTGGAAAGGAACAACTCAAGCGGAAAAACAAGAAACAAAATCGGTGGCCTCTTTTTGCACGGTTTGCAGCACAAGGACAAGGGTCGCTTTCAAGTTTCCCAATTCATCCAAGACAACTTCTTAAGTCCCTCTTACCTGCTCTAGCTCTTATATCCTTTGATGGCCGGACCATTTGATGTTTCTAAGGAGTCCAAATATTCATTGTCCTCATTAGTTTACTTTCGTGTTTTCATTTAAATTTTCAACTTGTGTAAGAACTTTGTGTAAGGTCTTAGGGCCACTTTTGTACCGGTTTTTCTAGTGTCTTTTGGACTGTTAGATGCTGGGCTAGATGGATGGTGAGGATTGCTTGGCTTGGCCTATAAGACCAAGGCTTTCCTCATGTATTTTTCAGATTTGATGAATTAAAGATTAAGAGTGAACATTGTTTCCTCCAAACATTCTTTGCTTAGTGAAAGAAGTGTTAGAAATCTATATCTCATTACTACAACATATTCATATATGTGATGATTTAATTTAGTCATAAAATTAAACATTGATCTTATGCATGCAAACAATAATACAAATAAGGAAGAAATCTTCAACCCTTACATTGATATTTCGGATTTTTGGGCACAAGTGAGTTCTCCTACTCACTTCTTCTTGAGCTCTCCAAATATTAGATGAACAAGGATTCAAGTGTAGAATCCCTCCCAAGGATTAATACCCAAGGTAATATCTTAATAAAATTAATATTATTATTAATAGAACAATATTAATTTTGAATAAAATTGACCAAAATATTATTTTGTTCTCTTAATATTTCGGCTAAGAGAAGGGAGAAAGAGGAAGGATTTTTATCTCTCTAAAATTCTTATTTTTAGATGTGTAAATGAATGAATGATACACTAATCTTTTTAGTAGTGTATATTGTAAAAATTATGAAAGAAAAACCCATGGTTTTTTCTTCACAAAACCGGGTAGAGGGAGGGTTAAAGAGGGCCAATGCATGAGCAAGGTGCTCTTCACAAGAGGCACTAGGTTTGCATGGCTGGGTTTAGGCAAGAATGATTATGTTTACCACTTAGTTAATCAACATAATATTTTCTTAATACACCCCATTATTTCGGTCATATTAAGATAAAATGGACTCCATTTTATCTTTGTCAATTTGTCAATTTGTCTATTTTTTAACATATTAAAAATCAACGCATTAATAAAAATACGTCATATACAAAATTGACTTAGTAATTCAGAATTACTTGTACCAAAATATTTTACCAATTATAAATCACAACATCTTGTATTTATAATAAATTATTCATTCAAATGCAATTGTTTCCCTTAAACAATAATTTCATCTAAGTAATAAAACAATTCGATCACTTAGACCGTATCTTATTTAATCAAATTATAATGAGATACGTAAATATTACTTCCAAAACCGTCCGTCAATTTTAAGTAATTTAATTAACCCATATCGTTATACGATCAATTAAATAATCAATTAAGAGTGTTACTCCTTAGGTATGACCTAAGGGGATCAACTGATCACCACCGTCTTACGACAGTAATGTCAAACTCTAGTCAGCCAATCATTACCGATATGTGTGGACCAGTTGACAGTAAAATATTACTTCCCAATTGTATTCTTTAGAATGAGACTTAAACATGTGATCATCATGATCAACAGTTGTGATCGCATCATTGTCGGAGGACACATATTCCAACAATCTCCCACTTGTCCTCGACAAGTGTGCGTCACCAATTCTCTTGTCCTATTACTATCTCCCATTCAATGTAAGGTGTCTTTCAGGTCGTACTTGCAAGTGATCATATCGAGAGTGGTTTCTTCGATATGGAGAATAACTGATTGACCGAATTTATCTACCATAGATATCTTCCGAGCGTGGCCACGCATTTCCAGTTCATTACTCCTCGAGTGGCCCTGAGATACTGTTATAACCCTCACTAGGGGTGGACAATTCCTATCGCACTCATTCCCTTCGACTAGCCACAGCCATCATAACCCCAAATATGCCCATTTGACCCCATTTACGAAGGTCGTAGTAACACAAATCAAAGTTAATCTGAAACTATGCCATCTTAGGCAAATAGTCTTTAGTAATAAGAATCGACTCATTAGAATACTATAGTAGCTCTCGCCACGACCAGGCTATATAAATTTGCCAGAACTCTATAAGCGGTCATAAGGCCCGACAAAGTGTTCTTAACAGTCTGCCTATGTGATCGACTAGTCATTCTCATATGACTCCATGACACTTTAACTTGCCATCAATCGCATCAGATTCTAGTCACTTCGAAACGTCACCTCATGTAAGTAACTATGGGCAAATACAATGCTAATTCGTGTTCACTTTAACGGGGTTCAATTGTCTCTACAACCCGTTTGGATGTAGCAAAGTATAAGGTGAGTTAATAATAACTCAAACGACAAATGTCGACATCACATTCGGGTAGTCAATACCGTATTACAACCTTGTGATGCATATCGTAAGTGTATTAACACTAGTCGATTGCAATAGAAGTTTTAACATACCATTTGTCCATTTGTTCAAACTTCTTTTATCGCATTTTCTTTTACATTCATGTTATCTCTCATAGCATGAACCTTACCAAGTACACATATAGGTTCCCAACCTCGGTTTGGGTTCTTTATCTTGAAAGAACTTCCTAGTTGTTTATCACACAACCAATGAATTTTTATGGTGGATGATTTGACTTGCACTGGTCAAGTACTCCACCCACTCACAATGCACTAGGTATATGTTTTGTAGAGTCTTGCAACAATTGTCAAGATGATTAGCCTAGCACTTATCACAAGTCCTAGTATATTAGGAGATATTAGTTTTGAGTAACTTCTTACTTCAACTAAGTATCTTTCCAAACTTCTTATTTCTGCTTTTAGCTTGAAAAGCTCAGGATTTTCATAAATCCTTACGCGTGTTCAAACTTTAATATGTGGAACCTCTTGACACATAACAGAGTGTTCTGTCCAACAGTGAAATCGCTCATCGGTTCTCCTCGAGAATTCATGACGATTCTTCTATGGCTCGCCAATGAATCATCATGCTCTTATGCATATGATTCATTATTGGACATGTGCATGATTATTCTAATGGTGGAAACATTAGTAACTTTTTAATCATGTCATCAACCATTCTTAGGTTCAATGAATGACCATGACTGCTAATGGCAATTCCATTTTCATTAACATGAATAACCTACGTTTCTCGTTGATTCGATGTGTATATCTCAATACCTATCCAACATCTCATGATGTGATTGGATTCATCATAGTCCATTTTCATCCAGAATTGAAAACTTAAATACTTCTTTGTGAAAGAAGGTATTAGCTCATCATTCTCAATGAATAATGAGTTATAAACTTTTACAAGATGATTGCTCCCACTAAATTCCATGTCTACACATGAAAATTTCCAACTCCCACTTAATTCCACATGTTTCGCAATTGACTACTCAATCGAAACATTTCAAGAATTGAAATATATTTTTCTTTGCCAAGTTATTAAGATAAAACCATATATGTTCCCATCATATCATTTCAAAATACCTATTTTGAAGAGGTTTCATCTTAACCTTATGGAAAGAGATTTTATTCTCTAACTCATTCATTTTATAATGATGCGTAGCAATGTCATTATTTAAATGTGAATTATATCTAATACACGTCCTTCTCAAAATACCCTTCTCGGAAGGAGGTTTAACCATTTTATTTTCATAATGAGGTTAAGTAATGACATTAGCGGGGTTAATACTTAACTTAGCTCTTGAGGATATCGGCATATCATCCTTTGCAACTTTTAGTCATAAATCTCATTTATTTTCGAGGATGCAACTTTGATTCATTTAGGCTCTTAAGTAAACATCAATATTTAAAGTATTGGTCAAATGTTGTTCATAAACTAGTCAAAACTCTTGTTAAGACTTTACATTAGTCATTCTTATTCCAAAACTTTCTTTTGGTCTCCTCATGTAGTTATCTTGAGAACATATTCTTTTGATTACTTCACTTGGTCTCTTTTGACATGTAGATTTCATCTATTCGAGACCATAGATCTCATCTATTTGAGTACACTATATAAATAGGTATACCTTTATTCAAATCATTCTCCCTTGCGTAGATCTCATTTACACAAGTACACAAATTTTTCTTGATGTTCTTCGTGTCTTCATTTTTCTCCCACTCTATCTTTAGAATAAATACACTAGAGATTCAAAGATAGTTTATGAGACACAAATAATGATTTTGAAGTATAAGGAGGACTATCTCATAGGTTGACTAATTATTTTAAATTTGATAAGTGTACCTGGTGATTGACATTTCTTTAGGAGAGTTCATCAACTCAATATCACTTTATAATTGATCATACACAAGCCTTAAGCTTGTGGACATATAATGAATCCCATCATTATAGTTGTCTATTAGATCACTTTAAGTGAATGATCATATGTTTCTATGAGCAAGCGTATAAAGACGAATTTTAGAACAAGGATAAAATACGATAAAATGGGTGACTTGGGTTGCAAACCAAGCCACCATTATCCAAAATATAACCATTATCCAAAATACATTTCCATGTCGAACACGGAAATCAAAAGGTTCTACAATCCAAAACATAAATTAAAATAAGACAATAAAAAGCCAAGCTTCATGGAAGCTACTCCTAGCTTCTTGATGGTTTCTCAAGCTTGCTTTTCTTTTCCCTTGTCCTTGCTTGGTGGAGGCCCTATTTACAATAAAAGGGGATACATTATCACAACTTTGTATCACAATACCATAGTTGAATTAGAAACATAAAAGAATGGATAATCATTTACTTACTGGAGTGATCTTTCCAGCTTTAATGTCACCAAGATATTTGGAACAATTTCTTTTCCAATGTCCAACACCATTACAATAATGACATTTATCAAGAGGACCCTTCTTGATTTTGGAAGTGCTAGCTTCATAAGTCTTAACTTTGGTGAAATTGGGAGCTTGCTTCTTACCCTTCTTCCCATTCTTCTTGAACTTCCCCTTGCTTTTGGTGCTTATGTTAAGCACATCCTTAGGTGGGTTAACATTTAACCCCATGTCTCTTTCGGCTTGCACAAGTAACTTGTGCAACTCTTCAAGAGACACGTCCTTGTCTTGCATGTTAAAATTCACCCGGAATTGAACATACGCTTTGACTTTGGATAAGGAGTGTAAAATCCTATCTACAATGAGTTCTTTGGGGATTTCAACCTTTTGAATCGTCAAAGTCTCGACTAGCTCCATTAATTTGAGCACGTGAGGGGTAACCTTTTGGCCCTCTTTGAAGGCAAGATCAAAGAATGCCGCGGCCGCCTCATATTGGACGATCCGTGGAGTTTGTGAAAACATTGTAACAAGCTTGGAATAGATTTCATTAGCGGTGCCCATCTTAAAGGCTCTCCTTTGGAGATCCGCCTCCATCGCAATGATCAAAACATTTTTCATTGCGGCGGACTCCTTGTGGTAAGCCTCATATTCTTCCCTAGTAGTGGCACTCGACCTAGCATTAAGTTCGGGTGGAGAGGCCTCGGTGAGATAACAAAGCTTGTCGTCACCCTAGGCGGCTAATTTGAATTGGGCATCCCAATCGGAGAAATTTGACCCATTATTTTCAAGTTTACAGCGATCCATATATGAAGGCGTTGGTGTTTGGAGTGGTCATTTGTTATGAGAAATAAAAGCGGTCTACAGAACAAAATAGAAGGAATAAAACATATGTCGTTTTCATAATAATAATACTCGTAAAAATTTAATTTAAACAAGTTTTATTGCATTTATCTAGTGACCTCTACCCAACTTGATAAATGATTCCAAAACCCACATTCATATTAATTTAGGCATCGGTAAAGCCGAAAAACAACCCTTATCAATATAACTCGGTGGATTAACCTTTTAATCGATTCTACTTTTAGAACTCTTGGTCGATAAATTTACATTAAAATTTATCTTTACCACGAAACACATCCGGCAACCGTCGAGAATACTTTCGTTGAGTTCAACCCAAATTTCGAATAAATGTGTCCATGATCCAAATTTACATCAACTTGGGCATCGGTAAAGCCGAAAACAACCCTCATCTTTATAAACTCGGTGGGTAGACATTTATCACCCATTTCCCCTACGTAACAAGGTTTGTACCCCGGTAAAGCCGAGTGCACTCCCTCACGAAATAGGTTTTCATGGTTTCTACTTTTTGGTAAGGCTATGTCTCAATTGATTATTTTAGCGAGAGGTCATGTCAATTCATTATCTATCACGTTTTAAGTGAACTAAAGCGGTGAAATACGATAATTATAATTGACACGGTCGATAAACTCGATTAAAATGATGATGATGCATGTTTTAGTTATGGCGATTTTGCGATGCATGCAACATATAAATAAAATGCAAAGCATAAAATAAATCCTATTATGGCCTTCCTAAAATAGAAAATCTAATTAACTATTACATATTCGGAAACCAACTCCATTGGTCCCTTGAACTTCGGTTTTGGCACGCATCTCGAGGTAACACCGTCTTTATGTATCGCCTTCTTGAGTGACACCGTCTTCAAGGAACTCCGGAATAAATAAATTATATAACAAATTACATAATTTCCTATTATACATTTGTAATTAAAATAAAATAAATATATTAAATTACAAAACGGTGATACGAGATCACAATAAATTACAACCGAATCGATATTCCCATTCATTTCGGGTAATACCAATTAAAAACTAAGGCCATACTAAGTAAAAATTACATAAAATAATTTTACATAAAATAAAATTATGAAAATCATAAATAAAATGCAGCATTATAATATGTATGAACATGCCCAATTTTATGCTAAATCGCCTTTAAGGAGCCAATATCGTATATTAATCGATTTTTACGGATTTGCGTGAATCAACCTTTTATAAATCACAATAAATTGCATAAAATCATATTTATGCACAAGTTAATTACCCTAACCAACTTAGGACTCAAAATTAGTCTCCACTAACTTATGACAATAATTAATTAACTTTTATTTCTTAAAAATTGTTCATTAAAGGACTCAAAATTACAATAAAATGCCATAAACTCCAAATAAATCATAAAAATTTCAAATAAATTTGAAATTTGAAATTTAAACTCATGAACATTCTGGAAAAATACCATGACACTCATAATGTTCAAAAACTTAGGTTAAAATTTCGAAAAATTATCGGAAAAACTATGTTGCGGTTTATCGGATTTATCAATTATAATCATAAAGACATGAGAAACATTATATTCATCAACTTTTCAATTTTACATCTGAAAAAGATAATAAAATGCAATATTTGACGTTTTTCCTTAGTCATGAAGTATGTTTTAGCAATTATTCACTAATTAAGTCACTATTTATGTTATTTTTCATCAAAAAATTATAAATCATGCATAAAGACTTCATTATAGCCTATTATTTTACACACATCTTTTAAAATTGAATGTGACAACATACTAAATTTTCTATGACCAGATTCTAAATATTTCTCATATTAACCTATTTTTCATTTAAATTCGATTTTTATCATGAAAAATCCATATTTCGAGCATAAAAACTCCAAAATTTTTGAAAATGTACACGTCAACTAAAAATAATATATGTGAAAACATATCCAAAAACCACTGGAAAATTCGAAGTTTAGCTAATTTTAGTCCGAAAATGACATTTTTTATCATAAAATCACATTTTTAATGCCATTATTATATAAAATGAACAATAAAAATCCATAAATTAACAAAAATATCCTAAATACATTTTAGGATCAGAAAATTTAACATGCATAATATATTTCGTGATATATCATAATAACACAAATTTACAAGTTTTATATGTTAATCGTATAACTCGGAAAAACTATAACCGATTTGCATGCAAACAACCTAAGGCTCTTGATACCGCTTGTTAGAAATCTATATCTCATTACTACAACATATTCATAAATGTGATGATTTAATTTAGTCATAAAATTAAACATTGATCTTATGCATACAAACAATAATAAAAATAAGGAAGAAATCATCAACCCTTACATTGATATTTCGGATTTTTGGGCACAAGTGAGTTCTCCTACTCACTTGTTCTTGAGCTCTCCAAATATTGGATGAACAAGGATTCAAGTGTAGAATCCCTACCAAGGATTAATACCCAAGGTAATCTCTTAATAAAATTAATATTATTATTACTACAACAATATTAATTTTGAATAAAATTGACCAAAATATTATTTTGTTCTCTTAATATTTCGGCTAAGAGAAGGGAGAAAGAGGAAGGATTTTTATCTCTCTAAAATTCTTATTTTTAGATGTGTAAATGAATGAATGATACACTAATCCTTTTAGTAGTGTGTATTGTAAAAATTATGAAAGAAAAACCCATGGTTTTTTCTTCACAAAACCGGGTAGAGGGAGGGTTAAAGAGAGCCAATGCATGAGCAAGGTGCTCTTTACAAGAGGCACTAGGTTTGCATGGCTAGGTTTAGGCAAGAATGATTATGTTTACCACTTAGTTAATCAATATAATATTTTCCTAATACACCCCATTATTTCGGTCATATTAAGATAAAATGGACTCCATTTTATCTTTGTCAATTTGTCAATTTGTCTATTTTTTAACATATTAAAAATCAACGCATTAATAAAAATACGTCATATACAAAATTGACTTAGTAATTCATAATTACTTGTACCAAAATATTTTACCAATTATAAATCACAACATCTTGTATTTATAATAAATTATTCATTCAAATGCAATTGTTTCCTTAAACAATAATTTCATCTAAGTAATAAAACAATTCGATCACTTAGACCGTATCTTATTTAATCAAATTATAATAAGAAACGTAAATATTACTTCCAAAATCGTCCGTTAATTTTAAGTAATTTAATTAACCCGTATCGTCATACGATCAATTATATAATCAATTAAGATTGTTACCCTTTAGGTATGACCTAAGGGGAACATATGATCACCAGCGTCTCACGACAGTAATGTCAAACTCTAGTCAGCCAGTCATTACCGATATGTGTGGACCAGTTGACAGTAAAATATTACTTCCCAATTGTATTCTTTAGAATGAGACTTAAACATGTGATCATCATGATCAACAGTTGTGATCGCATCATTGTCGGAGGACACATATTCCAACAAGAAGACCCTCTATTTCTTAGTGCTTAGAGTTGAGTGATTCCATTGTTTAGTGCTTGGATTCCTCTTAGGCTTAATCTAGTGGCTTAGTGCTTGAATTAAGTCATATCCCGAGTCACTCAATTCTAATCATTCTTGCGATACGATTCTGTTGTTCAAGTTAATTCGTGGGTTCGAACAGTCCAGTCGTGTGTTCAACTTCAATCCTTAAATTTTCTGCCCAAATTTTAGTCCTTTAATCACAATTAACCAGTCCGTTTCACTGACCAAATCGAGTCTTATTGGTCCAATATCCGAGTCTTGAGTGTTTTACTTCAAATTGGTTATTAGAGCAAGGTTTAACACAATTCCATTGTTGTGTTAGTCCTAGAGAGAAACCTTCTTGTGAGTTCACTATAAAACTCAACCACATTCAAAAACACACAAAAAAAACAACCATGAGTGAAGAAAGACTAGCTGGTATTGAGACTCAAGTAACACAACTCTCGGAGAAATGTGACCTAATGATAGACTCCTTCAATGCTATCATGCCTAACATTCCAACACCGCCAAGAAACCGGGGAAGACCACCACCTCACCATGGTAGAGGGCGTGGCCGAAGGCTTGGAGCAAGGAACCAAGAGGTCGAACATGAAGAGGAGGACTTGCACTCGGATGAAGAGGGTTCCTTTATAGAAGCTGAGAATGAAGAGCATCCTAAAGATCTAAAGGTAAACATTACGGACTTCCATGGTAGTTTAAATCCCGATGACTTACTAGATTGGTTTAAGTCAATTGAAAGAGTCTTTGAATTTAAATCATACTCGGATGCTAAGTCTTTCAAGATTGCCATTTTAAAATTCAAAGTTTATGCATCTCTTTGATATGAAAACATTAAAAACCAAAGGAAGAGGGATGGTAAAAGACCCATAAAGTCTTGGTTAAAGTTGAAAAAGAAGCTTAGTGACAAGTTTATTTCCAAAGAGTATACTCAAGATATGTTCATTAAACTTAATCAACTAAAACAAGATCAACAACCACTTGAGTCTTACATTAGGAATTTTGAACAACTCACCTTGCAATGTGAAATCAATGAGAAATCGGAACAAAAAATTGCTAGATTTGTTGAAGGTTTAGATGATAAGATTGCTAAAAGAGTCCGTTTACAACATGTGTGGTCATTTGATGAGGCCGTCAACTTGGCCATGAGGGTGGAAAGGGCAGGAAAGAGTAAGACCCATATGGTCGAACCTACGGCCAAGACAAACCACTACCCCAAACCACGCACACCCGAGACCAAAACTAATGACAACCCAACCACACTACCAAAAACACCCTACCTTGACAAAAGAAAAGCACCCGAAACCTCACAAAGAAAAACCATTGGCCTTAAAAAATGTTTCCAATGCCAAGGTTATGGTCACTTTGCTAAAGATTATCCAACTCAAAGAGCCCTTAGTAGCTTTGAAGTGCTTCATTGGGGAGAGGATGAGGTTCTTGTGTGTGATGAGGGCGGGACCGAGGAAGAAAGTGAGAAAACCGAATTGATAGCACCGGATTCGGGTCTTAGCTTGGTCATTAGGAGGGTATTGCATACACAACCCCAACCTTTGGAGATGGATAAAAAACAACAACTCTTTAGGTCTAGGTGTACCATTGGAGAAAGGGTGTGCAATCTAATCATTGATGGAGGGAGCTGTACTAATGTAGCATCGAGTACATTGGTCGAGAAACTCTCATTGCCTACCATAAACCATCCTTGCCCATATAAACTAAGGTGGCTCAACAAAGGGGCCGAGGTTAGAGTGGGTAAGCAATGTTTGGTCTCCTTCTCAATTGGGAAGAACTATGTTGATGAGGTTCTTTGTGACATCTTACCTATGAATGCTTGTCATTTGTTACTTGGGAGACCATGGGAATTTGATAAGAACTCGATACATCATGGGAAGGATAATACATATGTAAGGTTCATATACCTATTATTAGACTCTTCTAATAGTGAACTAGTTAACATATTAATATGAGTTCATTAGATCTAGTGCATGCATAACTAAATAAGTGATTAAATGAGAAAATCAATGTAACTTACATTGTTATATGGTTCGAAAATAAGGGCACAAATAAGGTCACCTTCTTTATTTGTTCTTGAGCTTAAATGTAATGGATGATCCTCCAAAATCCCAATGTAGAGATCCTCCTTTGATTGCACCCAAAACAAATCCCTTAAACTAATATATTAATTAACTAGATTAATACACTAGTATCCTTAAAATAATTCTAATAATATTCTTATTACTACACTAGTATTCTAATATTGTGATTAGAATTTAGGATGAACAATCTTTCGATTTTCTAGAACAAGATTTTAGAGAGTTGTAAGAGAGATGATGAGAATGCATGCAAATGAATCTGTAGTGTTAAAATGAGAACAAAATCTCATTATATGAGGAGGAAGGGGCCGGGTAGATGAGGCTAAAAATGGCATCTACTTTTGCTTTTACACTTCTCCAAATATGTAGGTGTGTAAGCTAGTGTAGTGTAGGTTTGTTTATTTAAATTTTATCACATAAAGTAATTCAACCATAATACACTACAACCCCATCATTTCGGTCCATATGTATAAAATGGACTACCATTTTATTTTGTCAATTTGTCACTTGTCACACAATAAGTCACATGTAGTATGTTACATGTTATTAATTAATTTAATGCATATTTATCAAATAAATATCATTTTATAAATTAATTAAATTACATATAATAAATTGACTAGTGATTCTTGATCACATAAATAAAATGCGTCATATAATTATAATTCACAACATATTATAATTATAATTAACCATTCATTGCTATCTCTATTGTTTCACAAACAATAATCAATTTTAGTAATAAAATATTTTAATTACTAAAATAAATCTTATTTAATGAAATTACAATAAGATATAAATATTCTCTCTCACAATTAAATTGTTAAATTTTAAGGAATTGAGTAACTTGTATCGTCATACAATTAATCAACTTGTCTATTAAGGGAATTGTCCTATAGGTGTGACCTTAAGGAATCAACTGATCACCACCGTCAAATGACAGTAATGTCAAACTCTAGTTAGCTAATCATTACCGATTAATGATGATCAGTTGACTATATAATGAATCATCCCTTACGTATTCTTATTATTAGATTTAAACATGTGATCGCTCTATTGTTGAGGACACATACTCCAACAATCTCCCACTTGTCCGAGACAAGTGTACGTCGCCAATTCTCTTGTCCTATTACAATCTCCCACTCAATGCATGGTGTCTCGCAGGTCGTACTTGCATTTGATCATATCTTGAGTGGTTTCCTTGATATGGAGAGTAACTGTCTGACCGGAATTATCTACCGTAGATACCTTCCGAGCGTGGCCACGCATTTTCCGTTCACTGCTCTTCGAGTGGCCTTGAGATTTCAAATAACCCTGACAAGGGGGTGGATAATTCCTATCACACTATTCCCTTCGTATAGATACAGTTCATCATAACCCAAAATGTACTCATTTGACTTCAGTTACGACAATCGTAGAGTATAAATCATAGCCATTCAGAAATTCGTGCCAACTTGGGCGAATAGTCTCTAGTCAAAAGAATTGAGTCATAAGAATACTATAGTAGCTCTTGCCACGACCAGGCTTTATCAATTACCAGAACTTTATAAGCGGTCACTGCCCGACCGATCCCATACAGTCTACCTATGTGATCGACTAGTCATCCCACATGACTCATAGGCACATGAACTTGCCATCCATCGCATCACACTCTAGTTACTTTGAGACGTCACCTCTTTTAAGTAACCAGGGACGAATACTATGTTAATCCAGTTCACTTTAATGGGGTTTAATATTGTCTCAACAACCCATTTAGATTTAACAAAGTAATAAATGAGTTTAAAGAAACTCAAACGATAAATGCGATTATCATATACGAATAGTCAATACACTATTACTACTTCATATCTTATAATCTACAGTGTACCTTTTACACTAGTTGAAATGCAATAAAAGCTTGGCAAGTGGATATACCATGTATCCAAACATTCCAACTTTATGAATTGCCATTTCCTTCTATTCAATGTTATTTCTAATAACATGAATTTATCTAAGTATATGTCTAGTCTTCTTACTAGACTTGGGCTCTTTAGCTTGAAAGATGCTCCCACTGTTATCTCATAACTTGTGATAAAGTCATTAGTAGTGCTCTCTAGTCCTAGGAAGCACATGAATGGGGGACCGGAGAATCCACCAGGAGATAATTTAAATGGATAACATAGGTAGCTGGAACGTGAGGGGTATGAATAAGAGTACCAAGCAAGCTTAAATAAAGAGATTCCTTTTTCAGAATAATGTAGGCTTATATGGGTTAGTTGAGACTAAAGTTAAAGAGTTGGACTGTACTGGTGTTTTGTCTGTGTTTGGTCTGCATTGGAGAGGTGTGAATAACAATAAGTATCATCCTTGGGAGTAGAGTGTCGCTTGTTTGGGTTGATCAGGTGTTTGATGTGCAAGTTCTGACTATGTCTGATCAACATATAACTGCAAAAGTCACTGAGCTTGCTTCCTCTGATGTTTTTCTCTTCTCTGTTGTGTATGGGTCTAATGATGATAAGGAAAGGTTGAATTTATGGACTTCTTAAAAATTTTAAAAATTCTTAGAGGGGTCCTTGGTGTGTTTGTGGGGATTTTAATAATCTTTTGGCCCTCCATGAGAGAATTCGAAGACCTGTTCATTGGAATGATATTGTGGAGTTTAGGGAGTGTGTTGATTATTGTGAGCCGATTGATGTCAAAGCTCAAGGATCTTACTTTACCTGGAATAATAAGCATGAGCCTTCTTCTAGAGTGTTCTCTAGGTTGGATAGATTTATGATTAATACCGATTGGATGAATCTCTATCTTGAATGCCATGCTTACTTTTTACCTGAAGGAATATTTGACCATTCTCCTTGCATCTGCTATAGAAGATTGGAAAGACAACAGAGACCTCATTTCAGATATTTTAATATGTAGGGACAAGATCCTCATTTTATGGGCATTATCCAGCATACTTGGATGCAGAAAGTGACTGTCTCTTGGATGTTCCAGGTGGTAACTTGGTCGGAGTTGAGACTATTTTTCGGTTACTTGTCGTTAGGAGCACCTAAACCAAAACAATATTTATAACTTCACAAACTACTCTACTATTAGTAAAGAGGTAAGTAAAGGTCGGATCCCAAGCGACGGGTATTGATGTAGGATTTTCGATTGCAAGTAGTGGTGTCTAAGGGTGTCACAATTTGGGTTCAGATAAGAAGATCACTAAACTAAATAACAATGTAAATAAACAAGCAAGATGATTAAAATGAGATGTAAACAATTGATTAAAAGTACTAGGGTGTCATGGGTTCATACGGGATTCATGGGATTTTGATCATACAAACATGTTTTCAACTAGATGCAAGAAATTATTGTTGTGATGGGATCGAGTTAGTGTATATCTTACAATCCCTAGGAAGGTTTGGGTCCCGGAGCCGAATCGATTAGATTGTACAACACCTACAAGTTGACTTTGTCCTCCCTATCCAACAATATGCATGGTATAATGAGACTCGAGTTGGTTTATGTCTTACAAGTCTCATTGAAAAGATAAGTGATGGGTAAAAAATGCAAGGATTCATAGGCTCGCATTTCATCAAACATAACATGTGCATAAGTTGAAATCACAACAAGCAAACAAATTAATTATGAAAGCATATTATATTAACCATATTAGTTGCATAACTTATTTCAAATACTTTAATATGTGGGTGCAAGATGGAAGATTCAAAACTACTGTTCTTTCTATTTGGCAACAACAGATCACTGGGTGTAAGATGTTCCAAGTGGCCAAAAAACTCAAAATGCTTAAGCACCCTCTCAGACAGCTTAATAGAGAGGGTTTTGGGGACATACTCAATACTGCTAAGGTAGCTCAATTGGTTCTTGATGATCTTCAAAAGAAACTGCATCAGGATCCATGGAATATTAACCTTCAGGCTGAGGAAAGAGCTGCATCTGCTTCTTTTAAGGAACTGGATATGGCTAGAAATATGTTTCTCAACCAGAAAGCCAAAATTCCTTGGATGGAGTGCAATGATGAGAACTCTCATTACTTTCATAGCTCCATAAAAGCTAGGAGAGCTCAAAATAAGGTTCTGACAATCAAGGATCAATATGGTGTTACCTGCTATGATAATCAAGGCATTGAGAATGCCTTACTTGACTACTACACTGATCTCCTAGGCAGCTCTAAAGAAGTTGTCAAGGTTAATCTTGGGGTTGTGAGGAGAGGCACTTGTGTTAATGAAACTTAAGCTGCTAGCTTAATCCAGAGGGTTACTGGGGATGAAATAAGGGATGCTTTATTTTCTATTCCTATTTATAAGGCTCCAGGGCTTGATGGGTACACTTCTTGTTTCTTCAGAGATGCTTATGACATTGTTGGAAGAGATGTTATTCAGGTTGTTCAAGAATTTTTTGTTACTGGTAAACTGTTGAAACAGATGAATGCTACTGTGGTGACTCTTATCCCTAAGAAGGAAATCACTGAGACTGTCATGGACTACCGGCCCATTGCTTGTTGAAATATCTTGTTCAAGTGCATTTATAAAGTAATTTGTTCTAGACTGGCTAAGGTGCTCCCTGACATTATAAGCCCTAATCAAAGTGCCTTCATTCATGAGAGGGAAATAGTGGATAATGTCCTCATATGTCAGGATTTGATGAGACTTTATAATAGGAGGATTTGCTCTCCCAGAACTATGATGAAGATTGACCTTAAGAAGGCATATGACTCCATTGAATGGAGTTTTGTGGAGGATATGCTTGTGGCTTTGAAGGTTCCTGATCAAATGGTCACTTGGACCATGCAATATGTGACCACTCCTTATTTTACATTGGCTCTCAATGTCTCCCATTTTGGATATTTCAAAGGAGGTAGGGGCCTTGGGCAAGGGGATCCATTGTCCCCCCCCTTCTTTTCACTGTCTGCCTTGAGTATCTTACAAGAATTCTTAATGTGGTGACTCTTAGACATGACTTTAGATTCCACCCTATGTGTAGAGGATTAGGCCTTTGTCATTTAGCTTTTGCAGATGACTTGCTGCTCTTCAGTAGAGGTGACACTAATTCAGTCAGCGTCTTTATGAGGCACTTCATACTTTCTCTATTGCATCTGGTCTCACCATCAACAAGGCCAAATCTGACATCTATATGAATGGTATGACTGTTGAAGATGAAGCACAAATTATCACCATTTCTTGATTTAAAAAGGGCAGCTTCCCTTTTAGATACTTGGGAGTGGACATCTCGTACAAGAGACTCACTAATCATCAATGCAGCAAACTTGTGGACAAAATGGTGCTTAGAATCCATAGCTGGGGTGCAAAACAGCTGAGTTATGCTGGAAGATTAACCCTAGTAAAAACTGTTTTGTCTCAGCTTCACTGTTACTGGGCTAGGATTTATTTGATTCCTAAAGGTGTGATCCACAAAGTGGACAGCATCTGCAGGAATTACCTGTGGTCTGGCAAGGTTTGGTATCACAGAGTTTGTAACACACCCATACTCCAAGTGCCTTACCAGGACCACTCAGGTATGAAGATATTACCATCACGGTTACCCGAGGCATGATATTCATAAGACAATAACGAAACAACTTAAATAATATAACTTTAGTGAAAAGTACAACTGAAACCAAATCCCAAAATACGGGTACAAGTTCTTAAAACCATCTGTCTACTGAAATACTGAAATGTCATAAAACTAAAAGACTACAGCGGAAGACTTCTATCGTCAGACGGTGGCACCTCCCAGCCATCCCAGTACTCAACTCAAACTCGCTCAATTCTCGCTCACCATCCCCGAATGGATCACCGCAGTTTACAAAACAACAACCGGGTCGATAATCACACAACTCAATATATATCAACAATAAGATAAACAGACACTTAATCACACACACACAACCACAACAATTCCAACAATCTCAATCACCGATCTTTCACTTTGGACCACCACCGCCAAAGTGGGGGACCGCAGCCGTACCCACCAAATCCCCGCTCCTCATAATGAGCGATAACCCTGTCCATTAATGTGCACATCCCCTTCCGTGGCGGGTTCCACGAAGGGCGAAACTAGGGCGTGAAGCCACTCCCGCAAGTGACCCCACTCAGCCGAGGACACACCTCGAGGACCATAGACAAACAATCACAATCACAATCACAACCGTCACAATAAAATTACTATATCAAACAATCAATCTCAACCCATCAACAATCATCCCATTATGGGACTAATACTGAGTAGGAAATCCTACCTGGAAAGCACACTATCAGACGGTCTCTACAGCTGTATGAAAAAGCTTCCTCTATGAAACCTCCTCCTATCATACAACATACAAATGCTACCAAATCACATACTACTCAAAAACCCCCAAATCCCTAGATTAGGGTTTAACCAACTTAAAGAAAAGACAACAAAAAGGGTACATAGATCTTACCCTTGACGCAAGGATCTCAACGGTATAACAAACGATGAAAACCGACCTTCCAAACTCCGGGATTTGCTAACAATGCGATTAAGATGATGAACGTACTTGCTTTCTCTCTTTGACAGTAAATTAGGTTTTGCAAAAGTGTTTAGTATAATGACGACGAAGGTTATATATCTTAATCGCATAATTAACAAAACCCGAGAAAAACTCCCCGTAAACCGGCTACTCGATCGAGTACCCAAGGTACTCGATCGATTACCCCCTTACTCGATCGAGTATCCTAGTTACTCGATCGAGTACCGAACAGGTCAGAAACTATTTTAAAACGTAACTTACCCTTACTCGACAGAGTAAGGCCTACTCGATAGAGTACCCAAAGACTCATAAATACGGAGTATTACAGTCTTCCCTCCTTAAAAAGAACTTCGTCCCCGAAGTTCAAACCACTACTAAACAAAGGTACTCCCACAACACTTCCGACTCAACAACCAAAACAAAACTCAACATAAAACATGTTACTAACCCAACTCATCCCGACAAACATACCGACACAACATACAAAAAGGGTATAAAACTCTTAAAAACTCGTCGCGATCATCTCCTACCCCCCTAAAAGAAACAAGGTTACGTCCCCGTAACCATACATACCTGATCAAACAGAAAAGGGTAACGCTCATCATAGCTTCCTCTGGCTCCCATGTAGCTTCCTCATGTTGGGAAATGTACCCTCAACAATAGTGCGATCACATGATTTAAATATCATTATTAAATCTCATTTTAAGAATACATGTGGGATGTAATATTTTACAGTCAACTGGTCCACACATATCAGTAATGATTGGTTGACTAGAGTTTGACATTACTGTCGTGCGACGGTGGTGATCAGTTGATCCCCTTAGGTCATACCTATAGGAAAATACTCTTAATTGATTATTTAATTAATCGTATACCGATGCGAGTTAATTAAATTGCTTAAAATTGACGGATAATTTTGTGAGTATAATTTACGTATCTCATTGTAAATATGATTAAATGAGACACGGTCTAAGTAATCGAATTATTTTATTACTTAGATGAAATTATTGTTTGCAGAAACAAATTGAAACGGAATGAATAAATTATTATAAATACAGAATGTTGTAGTTTATAATTTGGAAACATTTTTGGTACAAGTAATTATGAATTACTAGTCGATTTTGTAAATGACATATTTTATGAGTATGTTGATTTTTAATATGTTAAAAATACATTACAAATTCACATGTCAAGTAACATGTCACATATGTCACACTTGACAAATGACAAAATAAAATGGACCTTCCATTTTATCTTGTATAAACCGAAAATTAGAAGGAGTATTAGTGGAATAATTATGTTGATTATTTTAATAAGAGAAAACATAATTATTAAAGTCTAATCTCTAGCCATGCACACCTATGCTTTTGAGAAGAGTATAAATCAAAAGTATTGGGCATCCTACCCAAGCTAATTTTCGGCCAACCATACAAAAAAAGAAAAAGAGCTTTTTCTTTTAATTCATTCATTCATCATTTTTACATACAACATTTTCTAGTGTAAGAAATGTATTTTTCTCTACATCTTGTGAAATCTAGAGAAATAAAACTTACAAATACTCCATCTCTTGACCGAAATTTTCAAGAGCAAAATACAATTTATTTTGTAACAATTTTATAGCAAAAACTAATATTATTACTAGATCTAAATAATATTGGTTATTAAGATGTATTCCTTGGGTATATGCTTTTGGGAGGGATTCTACATTTGAATCCTTGTTCTTCCATTTGGAGAGCTCAAGAACAAAAGAGAAGGAGATCTCTTTTGTGCCCATAATACCGAAATCACCAATGTAAGGACATGATTTCTCCTCTATTTTAATATTGTTTGCATGCATAAAATCCGTATTTAATTTTATGACAAATTAATTTCGACATATATGAGTATGTTAGTATGTATAAAGATCTACATTTCCTTCAATCGGTATCAAGAGCCACGGTTGTTTGCATGCAAATCGGTTAAAAGTTTTTCCGAGTTATAAGAATAACAAATAAAACTTGTAAAATTTGTGTTATTATGATATATCACGAAATTAATCCATGCATGTTAATATTTCTGGTCCTAAAATGTTTTAGGATATTTTGGTTAATTTTACGGATTTTTATTGTTCATAATTTACAATAATGGCATTTAAATGTGATTTTATGAGTAAAAATGTCATTTTTGGTCTAAAATTAGCTATACTTCGATTTTTCCATTGATTTTTGGATATGTTGTCACATATATTATTTTGAGATAACCTGTAAATTTTCATAATTTTTGGACTTGTTATGCTCAAAAAACGGATTTTTCATTATTAAATTCGGATTTAGGTGAAAAATAGGTTAATATGAGTTAAATTTCGAATCTGGTCATAGAAAATTAATATGTTGTCACATGCAATTTTACAAGATGTGTGTAAAATAATTGGCTATAAAGAAGTCTTTTTGCATGATTTATGGATTTTTGAAGGAAAATAGCATAAATAGTGACATTATTAGTGGAAAATTAATAAAACATAATCTATGACTTAGGAAAAACGTCTAATGTTGCATTTTATTATCTTTTTCAGATCTAAAATTGAAAAGTTAGTGAAAATTATTTTTCCATGTTTTTATGATTATTTTATTAAAAATCGATAAACCGCAACATTGTTTTTCCGGAAAATTTTCGAAATTTTTAACCTAAGATTTTGAACATTATGAGTGTCATGGTATTTTTCCAGAATGTTCATGAGTTTAAATTTCAAATTTTTAATTTATTTGAAATTTTGTGATTTATTTGAAGTTTATAGCTTATTTTGTAATTTTTGGTCCATTTATGAACAATTTTATAAAATATGGGTTAATTATGGTCAAATTATTAGTGAAGACTAAATTTTGAGTCCTAAGAGGTTAGGGTAATTAACTTATGCATAAATATGAGTTTATGTATTTTTGTGATTATAAAAATGTTGAAATCACGCAAATCCGTAAAAACCGAGTAATATACGATATTGGCTAATTAAAGGCGATTTAGCATAAAATTTGGCATGTTCATACATATTATAATGCTGCATTTTTCTTTATGATTGTCATAATTTTAATCTATGTAATTTTGAATTATGTAATTTTACTTAGTATGGCCTTAGTTTTAATTGGTATTTCCCGAAATGTATGGGAATATCAATTCGGTTGTAATTTATTGTGATCTCGTATCACCGTTTTGTAATTTAATAGATTTATTTTATTTTAGTTACAAATGTATAATAGGAAATTATGTAATTTATTATATAATTTTATTCATTCCGGAGTTCCCAAAGACGGATTTCTTCAAGAATGGCGATGCATAAAGACGGTGTTACCTTGAGATGCTTGCCACAACCGAAGTTCAAGGGACCAATGGAGTTGGTTTCCGAATATGTAATAGTTAAATAGTTTTTTCTATTTTAGGAAAGGCCATACTAGGATTTATTTATCTTTATGCTTGCATTTTATTTTATGTCACATGCATCGCTAAATCGCCATAACTAAAACATGCATCCTTATTTTATCGAGTTTATCGACCGTGTCAATTAGAATTATCGTAGTTCACCGCTTTAGTTCACTTAAAACGTGATAGATAATAAATTGACATGACCTCTCGCTAAAATAAACAATTGAGACATAGCCTTACCAAATAGTAGAAACCATGAAAACCTATTTCGCGAGGGAGTGCACTCGGCCCTACCGGGGTACAAACCTTGTTACGTAGGGGAAGTGGGTGATGAGTGTTAATCCACCGAATTCATGTTGATGAGGGTTTCATCGGCCATACCGTGCCCAAGTTGATGTGGATTTGGATCATGGACACATTTATTCGAAATTTGGATTGAGCTCAACGGAAGTATTCGCGACCGTAGTTGCATGTGTTCCGGGCTACAGATAAATATTAGAGTAATTTTATCGACCAAGAGTTCTAAAAGTAGAATCGATTAAAGCGTTAATCCACCGAGTTATATTGATAAGGGTTTCATCGGCCATACCGTGCCTAAGTCGATATGAATTTGGGTCTTGGAATCATTTATCATAGTTGGGTAGAGGTCACTATGTAAATGCTTTACTTGTTATTTACAAGTATTAATAAAACGATAAATGTTATGTTTTCCACTATTCCGTTATCATATTGTTCTATTTCTTTACCACAATTCATATACGATATCATTTTGATTTTTGATTCAAATCTCCATTAAAACATCGTAACTAAAAACAAAATTTGAATTTTCTTCTAAAACCTCAAATGAACCATTGTTAAGGATCTCTTGTAAAGAGTATAGATTAAAAGTTGTTCATTATCAAACAGGTTTTTGATACTTGACTAACACATCTACTTACAATGGATTATTATTCATATACTTAATTGAATTAAGTACCTTGAAGCAATAAATTGTTTTGGTAATTAGTTTTGTCAGAATTCGTAATTGACCAAAATAACGCAACCACTTCAATGAAAGTTTTAAGACTAAAACGATTGAATTGAAGAGTAATCTTTATAAGATTCACCTTTGCTTCTCTAAGTAAAGACTCATTGAAATGAGTGGGAGCATTCTATTAAACCGTTAAGATGAGGACGAGGTTAAAGAAGTAAAATTAGTATGGAATTGATACAAGGTTATGTTAAAGGTAAAGTTGTTGAGAATGACGATACTAAACCTATCAATCCCGACCGATAAAGTTTCCATTATCTTAAATGTTGGACACGAGAAAGGAAACTACCCCAAATTATTGAAGAATCAATAAGTTAGTTGTGGGACATCTAATGGGATCTTCTTCTTTAAATGTTTATATGATTGACATAAATTTTGCTAGTACTACTTCGTCAATATTAGAAACCGGTGGTGGTTTACATCGTTGTACTTGATACATAGAATGATTAGAATATGACGACTAGCATCAATGATGTCGAGAGATAGAGTCATTGTGTACTCAATCTAGTTTTCGGGTTTGGAGTTGTACTTAATTGTGACTATTAAGTACATAAACTCTAAATAAGAATACATACTTGTTAAGATACAAAAGAGGTTTCACTTTTGTGACCCTTTACACCACGATTTGATATATGGCTAGCCCATTATCAAGGTGATAATATTCTAAACCAAACTAGAACGATATATCATGAAGATGATGCAAGACTCAAATTGGTAACCCAAGATTAAACCTTAAATTTTGGAATGATGAACGCAAAGAGTTATCAAGTACTCTTGAAACCATTAGATTGTTAATGGTATATGCGTATCTTGTATTCAAAGCAAGATGTCTCGTGCTTTTTGGTTGAAAAGGAGAACGAGGTTGTATATCATCGATCCAAGATAGGTTGATCTTTTTCTTTTACCAATGATATAAGTTGACGCTAATATGTTCACTTAATAAGGTAAAAGGAGAAATCTTTGAAGAATTTCAAAGAGTTCAAGGAATCACGATTTAGTCGTGATGGGATTATCAAAGTGAAGATTTTGATATAAGCCAAAGGAAATGTGATATAGTATCACAAGTTAATCTCTCTTAGCACGCATTATGGAATAATGTGTTATTAGATAAGAAATCAAACGATATTCGATATGGTTTGGATTTCAATCAAGTTACTTTGAGTTACTTGATCCTTTTGGGGATTTTATCATTTTTGTCTAAATTATTTTTCCACTAAATCGAATCATATGAGATATGAAATGGTAAGGGTACCATGTTTGTAAGTTTTCACAAGAAACAAATACTCATTTTTCCCTTTCAATTATCACGAGTACGACGGGTTTGCGGCTCATGAAGCTGTCCTTCTAAAATACAAGTTTATTTTTAGAAGACAGAGTGGGAGAAATTATTCAAGAGCCACAAAGAATGCCACAGAGAATGTTATGTCGCAAGAAACTGGTTTTTCTTAGATGCATGAGACGTTTTGTGTAAAATATTGTTTCTTTAAAACCTAGGAGGTTAAATTTGTCACTTGTTAAAAATGATGAATTCATCCTACTTTTAAGAAAGTAAAGAGTTTATAACTTACAAAGAAATTGTTTGATTCAAGTTGATTACTTCTGGAAAGTAATAAACATATGACTTACATGAGAGTGTTTAAGTCACAACTCAATATAAGGCTTAGAGCCATGAAAATCCGAAATAAAAGGCTTGATTAGTGACAAAGGGTTTTGCACTAATAAAGAGATATTTCATAGCAAGATTAGTTCCAAAGGGTTTTGCACTAATTGAAATGCTTAAGTCTATTTGGATCTTCTTAGGGATTGTGTTTCATTATAAGGTTATGAAATACACAGCAAGTGAATCTAAAACCCACTTCTTCAATTAGAAGGAATGTATTCAATACATGTCTTGAGTTTTGTAGATTCTTGCAATCCTAAGATTATGTGAAACTTAAGAGAGAATCTTAAGTAGGACATCAATGAGTTGGAATCAATGATTTGATCATGTTATAAAACGTTTCTCGATAAGTCGAGAAGTTGTGTTTATACGTGGAGTTTAGTGGGAGTTACGGAAGTTTTAATTAGTCCGATATGTGGATGACATATTGATCATTGAGAATGATTTAAGACTTTTGGAGTATTATAATACATCTTGAATATCCGGATTTATGAAGATAAATCCATATGATATTAGCGTCAGTAAGAAGTCTTATGTTGATAAGATTCATGACTAGTTCAATTAAATTGAACATATTTGATTAATTTCATTTGCTTCCGCTGCCGAATCAATTAAAAAGAAATGATGTATAATACTTCATATGCTTTGAGTATGATGAATTGTTTTCAAAAATCGAATTTAAGTAATCTTTACCAAGTAAGCTGTAAAGATTACCCTTAAGTGCTTGCAGAAGCATTAAGGAAGTAAAGCAAAGTGTTTATGATAAGGGTGTTACACAAGTGACAATTGACAATTGAGATTGCGCATGGTTTCCGACAAAACCATAATCAAAACACATTAGGATGGTTAAGATACCATTGTGACAATGTTAATTAAGAAGTAGATTTTCTAGAATCGTTCTAGGCAATAAAGAACAATGAGTGATATTTATAACGGAAATTGAGTACACTTGTGATCATGAGATGTGCAAGAAGGATAAGTCCCGCACACTGTGAAAACAGTGGGAGCTATTCTTAGGCTAGAGGGCCTATGTCTTGATTGGATCTCAACACGTACTCAGAAAGTTTTGTAATGCAAATGTTGTTAGGTTCATATACCTATTATTAGACTCCTCTAATAGTGAACTAATTAACTTGTTAATTATTTGTTCTTTAGATCTAGTGCATGCATAACAAAATGAAAGATTTATGAGAAAAACAATGTTCCTTACATTGTATAATGGTTCGAAAATTTGGGCACAAGTAAGGTCACCTTCCTTCACTTGTTCTTGAGCTAATAATAATGGATGATCCTCCTAAGACTCCAAGTTTAGAAGCCACTCCAATAAATTGCACCCAAGATGAATCCCAAAAATCTCTACTAATATTAACTAGATATGTAGTAGAAATAATACCTTAATAATACTAATATTCTTATATTACTACTTCTAGTAATAGATTTGGTATATTAGTATTTGTTGAGAGTTTGAATGAATTTTGCATGTGAGGAATTTTAGAGAGAAACAACTTAAACTAGCAAAACAAGCAAGTGAAAAATAAGCAACCAAAAATGCCCATTTATGGTGCCAAAAACCGGTGGCCTTCTCAAGCCACAAGAGAATCTTTTTCCCTTTGTTTTATTCACTTTGTTTTTGCTTTTGGTAGATTGTAGGATGTAGGTGTAAGATGTAGTATGCAATGCTAGTATGTAGTGTCTCTTTCACACATTAACTAACAACAACATAAGACAAAAGAGCATCTTTGCTCATCTCATATTTGGCCGAAATATTGGTCTTTTATGGACCACTTTTGCCTTTTGTCATTTGTCCCACAAATGCTTATAAGTCTTATGTTTAACAATCTTACATATTTAATTATTAATGTAATCATTTAACACTTAAATATTACAATTAATAATATAATATACACTCCACTTTTTGAGTAGTATACTACCATTATATCATCATATAATGGGTCCCATAATTGCTAGTTAGTTAAAATTACAACTTCTTGTAACTTTAAATAACTAATTACCTCTACCTCAAAACTTATATTAATACCTCACTAATTTAGTAATATAACACTTAATTACTAAATTTAATCTTTATTTAATCACATTAAAAATAAGACGCAAAATTGCACTCCCATAATTAAGGAATTAATTAATCTGTATCGCATACAATTAATTAAATAGCTATTTGGGCTTCATCCTATAGGTGTGACCTAAAGGGATCAACTGACCACCACCGTCACACGACAGTAATGTCAAACTCTAGTTAGCCAATCATTACCGATTAATGACGGTCAGTCGACTGTATAAAGAATCATCCCTGACGTATTCTTAATTTGAGATTTAATTATGATATTTAAATCATGTGATCGCACTATTGTTGAGGACACATTTCCCAACAATCTCCCACTTGTCCTCGACAAGTGTGCGTCACCAATTCTCTTGTCCTATTACAATCTCCCACTCAATGCAAGGTGTCTTGCAGGTCGTACTTACATTTGATCATATCTTGAGTGGTTTTCTCGATCTGGAGATTAACTGTCTGACCGGAATTATCAATCATAGATACCTTCCGAGCGTGGCCACGCATTTCCAGTTAACTACTCCTCGAGTGGCCTTGAGATTTCAAACAACCCTGACAAGGGGTGGACAATTCCTATCGCCCTATTCCCTTCGTTCGCCACACCATCATAACCCAAAATATACCCAGTTTGACCTCGTTTAAGAAATCGTAGAGTATAAATCAAAGCTAATCAGAAGTTGTGCCAACTTGGGCGAATAGTCTCTAGTCAAAAGAATTGACTCATAAGAATACTATAGTAGCTCTTGCCACGACCAGGCTTTATGAATTACCAGAACTCTATAAGCGGTCACTGCCCGACAGATTGTCCCATACATTCTGTCTATGTGATCGACTAGTCATCCCATATGACTCTATGGCACTTGAACTTGCCATCAATCGCATCACACTCTAGTCACTTCGAGACGTCACCTCATATAAGTAACTAGGGGCGAATACCATGTCAATCCAGTTCACTTTAATGGGGTTCAATTTGTCTCTACAACCCATTCGGATATGACAAGGTACCGGGTGAGTTTAATTAAAAACTCAAACGATAAAGGTGATTATCACATATGAATAGTCAATACACTATTACTACTTCATATTCTATAATCTCTACTGTTATAAAAACACTAGTTAAAATGCAATACAAGCTTGGCAAGTGGATATATCCGATATCCATATATTCCAATTTAATTAATTGCTATTTCCTTCCATTCAATGTCATCTCTTAATGACATGAATTTCTCCAAGTATATGTCTAGACTTCATACTAGACTTGGGCTCTTTAACTTGAAAGACGCTCCCACTGTTATCGCATAACTTGTGATAAAGTCACTTGTAGAGGGATTCACCCTTAATCCCTACGTTGACTATTTTATCACAACTTGGATTCCTTTTGTAGATTTTTGCAATGCGCGAAACTAAAACACCTTTCTTAGTCTCTTACTCCTTTGTCAACAATTCATCCTAGGATTTCAACAAATCCGTTTTGGTTTGGAAACTAAAGTTTGTGTATCCCATCAACACCTAACTTAGTTTATCATCCAAACATGTGAACGACTCCTTCCCTAATTCTTCTCAAGAATCTCAAGGATGTTCTATAAGGCTCTCACAAACCATATCATGGGAATTATCTTGTTATTGACTTATTATGCCCTAGGCATATTTTTCATCACAAAGACATGCATGTCGTCTGTTGGCATACATAATCGTTCTAATGGCGGAAACATTAGCAATCGATTTCATGTAATCAACAACTTAATGGGTTCAGTGAACGACTATGATTCCATCATAGTAATTCCACTTTCATCATCATGAATAAGCCATTCCACCTTGTTGATGTTACAACAGATACGAAAGATCTTATCCTCATAAGACTCTCAACTCTATGCCAATATACTCTCACATAGATTCGGTAATCTAACGTAAATTGCACCCTTTCCTAGTCTCCCAATCACTCTTGCCAGAAGAGAGCATTGGTACATTATTCTCAATAATTAATATGTCATCAACATATAAGACATGGAGAAACAATTCTAGCTCCCACTTAACTTCATGTATATTATGATTCTTCAATCATGTGAATGAAACAATTCACTATAATCACATGAATGAAAAGTATAATCCTTTTAATGCTAGCTTAAGATCATCTTGTGATCACTTAAGATAGCTACGCATAATATGTTAGGATTCTTAGATCTTCATCTAAGGTTTTGTGTTTTTAAACACATCCTTCTCTAAATTTCCATTTTAGAAAAACGAAATTTTATTTGCCATTCTTCATTTAATGAAATGTGGCAATCCCTAACACAATTTATCTTGATCAACATCTTTATGTAAATCTTATGCATTTGTGTACTCTGAAGCTCTATTTCCCTTTAAAGAGACCCTCACTTTAAAGTAAATCTACTCATGAGCAACAATTTTCGGATTGTAATGCTTCGGCTCAAATGTAACATGGTCATATTACTATCACTTTCACAAAGTAATATTTTTAAACAATAAAGACATGTGCGATAAACTCCCACTGAACTATACTCTCATACTATCTTCATAGATAATAGTTCAATACCAACTCCCACTCTATAATTCAATTACTTTCACAAAGTAACATTTCAACTATAGGAGATGTTTGTGACGATTCAATTTACTCCCACTCTATTTCTCAGAAATACACCTAATTTCTCGAGAGATAGCTTTGTGAGACACAAACATATATATAACGGAGTATTAGGAGTTTTCAAAGACTATATATTAACTTTCAAAAGGCCATCCTAACATGGCAGCTTGATAATATGACAGTCTGATCCATGTAATCTGGTTTAATAGACTCTCTATTCTAGGTATCTTATGGTTGACCATCCGTTTAGAATTACTTGTCCGTATTGGATTGCAAATTCCCAAAATTGAGTTTCAACAACTCAAACCTAACTCATATTACTTTGATCTTATGGGTAGTGACACTAGGTCATAATCCATCTTTAATAAATCAAATTTATTACTTAGATCTTTGCCACTACGATTGGGTCGTAATGCTTAGAACTTTATTCAATTGGTTCTCTACGTCATTTTAGAAATTTCTCAAATCTCTCAAATGCTATACCTTTTATTTGATTAAGTAAATATACCCTTATCTACTTGAATCATTGGTAAAAGTGACGAAGTAGTCATAAATTCTCCTTGCGGTGATGTTAATTAGAACACATACATCGGCATGTATTAGTCTCATCAATCACTTGCTTGTGTCCCTTTACCACTAAAGGAAGTACAAATTATATTGCAAAGGAAACAAGATTCGCATATTCCATATGATTGAAAATCAAATGGTTCAATAATACTAGTCGACACTAGCGTTTAATGCGTTTCTTATTTATGTAACCTAATTGAAAAATCAAATGTACAAATCATTTGGATTACTAGTTATGAGTCTTTTGGTGCGTATTATGTAGACATCTTTGTTTGAGTTGGGAGTGTCTAAAACATGTATATTGATAAGATAAGTGACATGGCTCACATCCATGTCTGGTTTCAACAATTGTCTTTGATGACAAAATATAAATCCTTTCATGTCTCACATAGAAATGGAAATAATGTTTTAGACTAAATGGATACATAATAAAAATTATGTAAATTATAACTCAAAGCTATTAGCAAAAACAAGTACATAAATTTCTCTTGAAATGGCGGCTACCCGAGCTCCATTTTCTTGTCGGAGATTCATATTACTCTTGTTTAGCTTTTCCACATTTCCAAGTCCCACTTGGAGTAACAAGCCCAACTTTGATATCTTCCAAATACTTGGGGCAATTTCGCTTCCAATGGCCCATGACATTACAATAATGACATTCCTCATAGGATTTGGCACCCTTCTTGGTCTTGGTCTTGGTAGTCCCACTATCCATTTCCAATTTATAATCAGGTTTGGGTTTCTCGCCCATTTTTGCCTTCCCTTTATTAATACCAAAACTCCTTTCATTTGCAAGGACACTCTTGCTAGAACTCCCACTCAATTTGATATTCCTCATTGTTTCTTCAAACAAGGATTCCTTAGGCTTTGTAAGATTTTCTTCACAAGAATTTCTTTTCAAGGTGGTGGGCAATAATATTGGAGTGGGTGGAGTGGAGGTGGTAAAGAAGCAAAAATTTCCATCCTGACCAATGCCAATGCGTAATTCTCTAATCGTTTCATTGTCATAATCGGAGCATTTTTCATCGTATGATTGGAGCCATGTTTCAACGGTGATTGGTGTAGGAGTATTAGACGAATTCATTGCGTATAATTAACTACAAAAAATGGAAATAAAGGAAATAATTATCATCTATCGTTTTAATAATACTCATAAATTTAACTACAAGTATTGCATTTATATAGTGACCTCCACCCAACTACATAAATGATTCCGAGATCCAAATTCATATCAACTTGGGCACGGTGAGCCGATTCATCCCTTATTAATATAACTCGGTGGATTAACTCTTTAATCGATTCTACTTTTAGAACTCTCGGTCGACAAAAATTACTCTAATTCTCATCTTTAGCCCGGAACACATGCGACTACGGTCAACAATACTTCCGTTGAGCTCAATCCAAATTTCGATGTAATAACATTTTACTACCCCATTTCGCCAACGTAACAAGGTTTGTATTACGGTGAAGCCGGATTAACTCCCTTGTGAAATTGGTACTTCATGAGTTTCTACTATTTGGTAAGGCTTTTTCTCAATTTTTAATATGTGAGAGGTCTTGTCAATTTATTATCTATCACGTTTTAAGTGAACTAAAGCGGTGAACTACGATAATTATAATTGACACGGTCGATGACTCGATATGATATGCATGTTTTGTTATGGCGATTTGGCAATGCATGCAACATATTAAAAGAAATGCAAAGCAATAAATAAAATTCCTAGTATGGCCTTCCTAAAAATAGAAAATCAAATAATCTATTACATATTCGGAAACCAACTCCTTTGGTCCCTTGAATCTTCAATTGGCACGCCTTCCAAGACACCGTCTTTGTCGGATCACCTTTCCGAATGGCACCGTCTTTGAAGATGCTCCATAATTACAAATAATAATAAAAATACAAAACTATTCCTATTATACATTTGTAAAATGGAAAAACTAATAAAATAAAAAATAAAAGTGATACGAGATCACATTAAATTACAACCGAATCAATATTCCCTTTCATTACGGGTAATATTAATTAAAACTAAGGCCATACTAAGATAAAATTACATAATTCAAAATTATATAAATAAAAGACATTCAACAATTGAAATATGCAGCATTATAATATGTACCTATCATGCAAAATCATGTGCCAAATCGCCCTATTTAACTTATGTCGTACATATAACCCGGTTTCATGGAAATGCGTGATAATAACCTTTTAAAATCACTAATTAACACTTAAATCACATCTAAGCTCAAGTTAATTATCCTAACACATTTTAGGACTCAAAAATTAGTCATCACTAAATTTTTGACAATAATTCAACTTGATTTAATTTTATGCTCATTTTTGACCTTAAAAATATTATTTATATGAAATAAATCCAAATTAATTCATAAAAGTTTCAAAATTTGAATTTTAAATTTTTGAACATTCTGGAATAAATCCATGACCCTCATAATGTCAAAAAACATGGTTAAAATTTTCGAATTAAATTTGAGAAAATATAATTGCATTTTATCGGTTTTATCTCATAAAATACATAAAGTATACGAAAATTAAACCAATAATTTTTACAACTTTAAATCTGATTAGTGGGATATTAATGCAACTTAAAATAATTTTCTCAAGCCATGCAATACGTTTTAGCTAATATTTGCTAAAATAGTCACTATTTATGCCATTTTTACTCAAAAATCCATAAATCATGCTAAAGAAGATATTTAAATCTAGAAATTTACATACTCTCTGTAAATCTTGCATGTGACATCATATTAAAAGATCATGGCTTAATTCGAAATTTAACTAATTTTAACCATTTTACCTCTTTTAATCCATTTTTATCTCATAAAAATCATAAATCATGCAAAATTAATCAAATTAACTCGTCCTTTTACACACAACTTGTAAAATATGCATGTGAGGTCATATAAATTTTCCAAGGTCAGAAACGAAATTTAACTATTTTTAGCATTTTAATTCCCATTTTAGTCATAAAAATGTAATAAAATGACCAAAAATCCTTAAAATGAGCAATAAATTTCCATGAATCATAAAAATGACCTAAAAACATTTTAGGACCAGAATATATAACATGCATGGTGATTTCGTGACTTATACTTATAAATCACAAATTTTTAAGTTTTATATGTTAACCTTTTAACTCGGAAAAACAATAACCGATTATGCATGCAACATCCTATGCTCTGATACCACTTGTTAGGTTCATATACCTATTATTAGACTCCTCTAATAGTGAACTAATTAACTTGTTAATTATTTGTTCTTTAGATCTAGTGCATGCATAACAAAATGAAAGATTTATGAGAAAAACAATGTTCCTTACATTGTATAATGGTTCGAAAATTTGGGCACAAGTAAGGTCACCTTCCTTCACTTGTTCTTGAGCTAATAATAATGGATGATCCTCCTAAGACTCCAAGTTTAGAAGCCACTCCAATAAATTGCACCCAAGATGAATCCCAAAAATCTCTACTAATATTAACTAGATATGTAGTAGAAATAATACCTTAATAATACTAATATTCTTATATTACTACTTCTAGTAATAGATTTGGTATATTAGTATTTGTTGAGAGTTTGAATGAATTTTGCATGTGAGGAATTTTAGAGAGAAACAACTTAAACTAGCAAAACAAGCAAGTGAAAAATAAGCAACCAAAAATGCCCATTTATGGTGCCAAAAACCGGTGGCCTTCTCAAGCCACAAGAGAATCTTTTTCCCTTTGTTTTATTCACTTTGTTTTTGCTTTTGGTAGATTGTAGGATGTAGGTGTAAGATGTAGTATGCAATGCTAGTATGTAGTGTCTCTTTCACACATTAACTAACAACAACATAAGACAAAAGAGCATCTTTGCTCATCTCATATTTGGCCGAAATATTGGTCTTTTATGGACCACTTTTGCCTTTTGTCATTTGTCCCACAAATGCTTATAAGTCTTATGTTTAACAATCTTACATATTTAATTATTAATGTAATCATTTAACACTTAAATATTACAATTAATAATATAATATACACTCCACTTTTTGAGTAGTATACTACCATTATATCATCATATAATGGGTCCCATAATTGCTAGTTAGTTAAAATTACAACTTCTTGTAACTTTAAATAACTAATTACCTCTACCTCAAAACTTATATTAATACCTCACTAATTTAGTAATATAACACTTAATTACTAAATTTAATCTTTATTTAATCACATTAAAAATAAGACGCAAAATTGCACTCCCATAATTAAGGAATTAATTAATCTGTATCGCATACAATTAATTAAATAGCTATTTGGGCTTCATCCTATAGGTGTGACCTAAAGGGATCAACTGACCACCACCGTCACACGACAGTAATGTCAAACTCTAGTTAGCCAATCATTACCGATTAATGACGGTCAGTCGACTGTATAAAGAATCATCCCTGACGTATTCTTAATTTGAGATTTAATTATGATATTTAAATCATGTGATCGCACTATTGTTGAGGACACATTTCCCAACAAATGTATACATTACAAAGGAAAACGAGTATGTAGTGAGGTTGAGTAAGGTACAAGAAATTGATAAAACCTACTAACCAAAGCCTTCTCAAAGGCTAAACATGATGAGTCATGTCATTTCAATTGAATTGAAATGAACAACTACGTACAAGATCAAATTAGATTATAGAACATGAAATAGTAATCAGGCATTGACTATTCATGTGTGATAATCGCATTTGTCGTTCGAGTTTTATTTTAAAACTCTTTTATTATACTTTGTTACATCCAAACGGGTTGTGAAGACAATTGAACCCCGTTAAAGTGAACACAGATTAACATAGTATTTGCCCATAGTCACTTGTATGAGGTGACGTCTCGAAGTGACTAGAGTGTGAGGCGATTGATGGCAAGTTCAAGTGCCATAGAGTCATGTGAGATGACTAGTCGATCACATAGGCAGACTGTTAGGAACATTTTGTCGGGCCTAATGACCGCTTATAGAGTTGTGGCAAATTTATATAGCCTGGTCGTGACGAGAGCTACTATAGTATTCTAATGAGTCGATTCTTTTGACTAAAGACTATTCACCTAAGATGGCACGGTTTCAGATTAACTTTGATTTGTGTTACTACGACCTTCGTAAATGGGGTCAAATGGGCATATTTTGGGTTATGATGGTTGTGGCTAGTCGAAGGGAATGAGTGCGATAGGAATTGTCCATCCCCTTGTCAGGGTTAAAACAATATCTCAGGGCCACTCGAGGAGTAATGAACTGGAAATGCGTGGCCACGCTCGGAAGGTATCTATGATAGATAAATCCGGTCAATCAGTTATTCTCCAGATCGAGGAAACCACTCTCGATATGATCACTTGCAAGTACGACCTGAAAGACACCTTGCATTGAGTGGGAGATAGTAATAGGACAAGAGAATTGGTGACGCACACTTGTCGAGGACAAGTGGGAGATTGTTGGGAAATGTGTCCTCAACAATAGTGCGATCACATGATTTAAATATCATTATTAAATATCATTTTAAGAATACATGTGGGATGTAATATTTTACAGTCAATTGGTCCACACATATCGGTAATGATTGGCTGACTAGAGTTTGACATTACTGTCGTGCGACGGTGGTGATCAGTTGATCCCCTTAGGTCATACCTATAGGGAAATACTCTTAATTGATTATTTAATTAATCGTATACCGATACGAGTTAATTAAATTGCTTAAAATTGACGGATAATTTTGTGAGTATAATTTACGTATCTCATTGTAAATATGATTAAATGAGACACGGTCTAAGTAATCGAATTATTTTATTACTTAGATGAAATTATTGTTTACGAAAACAAATTGAAACGGAATGAATAAATTATTATAAATACAGAATGTTGTAGTTTATAATTTGGAAACATTTTTGGTACAAGTAATTATGAATTACTAGTCGATTTTGTAAATGACATATTTTATGAGTATGTTGATTTTTAATATGTTAAAAATACATTACAAATTCACATGTCAAGTAACATGTCACATATGTCACACTTGACAAATGACAAAATAAAATGGACCTTCCATTTTATCTTGTATAAACCGAAAATTAGAAGGAGTATTAGTGGAATAATTATGTTGATTATTTTAATAAGAGAAAACATAATTATTAAAGTCTAATCTCTAGCCATGCACACCTATGCTTTTGAGAAGAGCATAAATCAAAAGTATTGGGCATCCTACCCAAGCTAATTTTCGGCCAACCATACAAGAAAAGAAAAAGAGCTTTTTCTTTTAATTCATTCATTCATCATTTTTACATACAACATTTTCTAGTGTAAGAAATGTATTTTTCTCTACATCTTGTGAAATCTAGAGAAATAAAACTTACAAATACTCCATCTCTTGACCGAAATTTTCAAGAGCAAAATACAATTTATTTTGTAACAATTTTATAGCAAAAACTAATATTATTACTAGATCTAAATAATATTGGTTATTAAGATGTATTCCTTGGGTATATGATTTTGGGAGGAATTCTAAATTTGAATCCTTGTTCTTCCTTTTGGAGAGCTCAAGAACAAAAGAGAAGGAGATCTCTTTTGTGCCCATAATACCGAAATCACCAATGTAAGGACATGGTTTCTCCTCTATTTTAATATTGTTTGCATGCATAAAATCCCTATTTAATTTTATGACAAATTAATTTCGACATATATGAGTATGTTAGTATGTATAAAGATCTACATTTCCTTCACCTCAGTCTCGTGGTTAGACCAAAGGATCTTAAGCAAAACTGTCTCACCACTCCTAGTCTTCCTAACCTTCCGGTCAAGAATCTGCTTAGGCACCTCAAGATATGATAAGGACTCATCTAGCTCTAAGCTCTCTGCCTCTAACACATGTGACGGGTCACTCACATACTTCCGCAGCTGCGATACATGAAACACATTATGCACTCTCTCTAGCGCAGCTGGTGAACCCAGACGATATGCAACTTCTCCAACTCGCTCTAAGATCTCATAAGGCCCGATAAAATTCTGACTTAGCTTGCCTTTCTTCCCAAATCTCATAACCCCACGCATAGAAGACACTTTCAAAAGAACCTTGTCCCCAACTTGAAACTCTATGTCCCGGCGATGTAGATCTGCATAACTCTTTTGCCTATCCTGAGCTGCCCTCATCCGTTCCCTGATCATCTTAATCTGTTCCACCATCTCATGCACCATCTCTGGTCCTAAGACCACTGCCTCAACACTATCGTCCCAACAAATCGGACTCCTACATCTTCTCCCATACAAAGCCTCAAACGGTGCCATACCAATACTAGTGTGATAGCTGTTATTGTAAGAAAATTCTATCAAGTCCAACCTCTGTTCCCAGCTACCACCAAAATCCATCACACAAGCTTTCAACATATCCTCAAGAGACTTGATTGTTCTCTCAGTCTGTCCGTCTATCGCAGGATGAAATGCTGTACTCATCTTCAAATTTGTTCCCAACGATTCCTGCAACTCTTTCCAAAACCTTGATATAAATCTCGCATCTCTGTTAGACACTATGTCCTTAGGGACTCCATGTAACTTAAGCACGTTCTTTCGATAGGCCATAGGCAATTGTGCTTTAGTCCATGTATCTTTCATTGGAACAAAGTGAGCTGACTTGGTCAGTCGATCCACTATTACCCAAATCATGTTGTTACCTTGTTGACTCTTTGGCAAACCCACGATAAAATCCATGGAAATGGATTCCCACTTCCACTCAGTGTACCGTTAAAGACCGAATCTTACCTTGTGGTCGTTCTTTGTTCCCCCTTAACTCTCTCGGCATGTCAAACAACGGGCCACAAACTCACCTTTGTCTCTTTCTTCATTCCAGGCCACCAAAACGTGTTCTTCAAATCCTTATATAGCTTGTCACCACCTGGATGTACTGAATACGGTGTGCAATGTGCCTCTGTCATGATAGTCTTTTCCAACTCCTCATCATTAGGGACACACCACCTACCATCAAACCTCAAACTACCATCTGTGTGAATGGAGAATCGAGACACTGTCCCTTTCTCTACTCCAGCTCTCCACTCCACTATCTTAGGATCCAACGCCGCTTACCTCGAATGTCATCATAAAACTCAAGCCGCACTTTGTCATATCACCCATGGCATCTCCTTTCGCATCATATGTATCCCAAACCTCACTACCTCATCTCTCGGCCTCATCAAAGATAGAGTCCACACAAAGAATGTACACTCTTCCTACTCAAAGCATCAGCAACTACATTGGCCTTCCCTTCATGGTAGATAATTTCCATGTCATAATCGCCAATCAGCTCCATCCACCTCCTCTGTCTCATGTTCAACTCCTTTTGAGTGAAAATATACTTGAGACTCTTGTGATCAGAAAATACCTTAAAGATTGCTCCATAAAGGTAATGTCTACATATCTTGAGAGCAAACACCACTGCACCCAACTCCAGATCATGAGTAGGGTAGTTCTCCTCATAAGGCTTCAATTGCCTAGAAGCATAGGCAATCACTTTACCCTTCTGCATCAACACACATCCCAACCCGTTCTTTGAGGCATCTGTATAAACCTCAAAGTTCTCGATCCCTTCAGGCAATGCTAAGACAGGAGCTGTGGTCAAACGCTCCTTTAATGTTTAGAACGCCGTCTCACAACTCTCATCCCAACGAAACATGTTCTCTTTCCTCATCAACGCTATCATAGGTCTAGCTATCTTGGAGAAATCTTTCACGAACCGTCTGTAGTATCCAGCTAAACCCAAGAATCTTCTAATCTCAGCAACATTCTTTGGTGCTTCCCACTTTGTCACTGCCTCAATCTTCGCCGGATCCACAGCTACCCCATCTTTAGAGATCACATGCCCCAGAAAAGCAACTTTCTCTAACCAGAACTCACACTTGGATAGCTTAGCATACAACTCATGCTCCCTCAAAGTTTGCAACACGATCCTCAGATGCTCCTCATGCTCCTCCTTAGTCTTGGATTAGACTAAGATATCATCAATAAACACCACTACAATCTTATCCAAAAACTGTCTAAAGATCCTATTCATCAAATCCATAAACACTGCCGGTGCATTAGACAACCCAAACGGCATCACCACATATTCATAATGACCATACCTCGACGTGAAAGCTGTCTTTGGTATGTCCACCTCTCTAATCTTCACCTGATGGTACCCCGACCTCAGATCGATCTTTGAAAAGACCGATGCACCACTCAACTGGTCAAACAGGTCATCTATCCTTGGCAAAGGATACTTGTTCTTCACCGTCACTCGGTTCAGCTCCCTGTAATCTATGCACAACCTCAAACTCCCATCCTTCTTCTTCACGAAAAGAACTGGTGCTCCCCACGGCGATACACTAGGTCTAATGTATCTCTTCTCTATCAGATCATCCAACTGTTTCCTAAGCTCCTCCATCTCCTTAGGACCCATACGGTACGGTGCCTTAGAGATTGGCCCCGTCCCTGGTTTCAACTCTACTGTGAAATCTATCTCTCTTCTCGGCGGCAACCCCGGAATCTCCTCTGGAAACACATCCTCAAACTCTCCCACCACTGGTATCTGATCAAATGTCGGACCCTCTATCCGGTCATCTCTCACATGGCACAAGATCAAAGGACATCCCTTCCTCAGATATGACTTCAAAGTGACAGCTGCAATCAACTTAACTTTGGGTTTGACTAGAAACCCACGATAAGACACACTAACTGTAACACCCCCATATTCAGAGGAGCCTTAACTAGGCCTTCCTTAGTTTATAAGGGCGTTACCAACTCGGTTGCCCGAGGATAGTAATAATCAAACGTCGATAAAAGAACTATTACAATGTTTTACAAGCGGTTTAAACCAACAAATGATATGAAAGATACAAATCAAAGACCACTAGCTACGACCATCGAATCTCATGAAGACTCATCCCTACCCGGACTCCAGCTATCAACAACATCAACACCTGCTAAGACCGACTGCTCACCATAAGGGATCACGGCAGACACATAACAAACAAACAACCACACAAGGTCAGTACTGAGATAAGATACGACAACGGCAACTACAATTATCAACACAATACAATGCTACCAATCTCAACACAATCACGGTAATTCAACCAACTCTGTCACTGACTGTCCACTGGACCAGTCCTGCCAGTGGGGGACCGCAGCCGTTCCCACCAAATCCCCGCTCCTCATAATGAGCGACAACCCCGTCCATTAATGTGCACATCCCCTTCCGTGGCGGGTTCCACGGAGGGCGAATTTAGGGCGTGAAGTCACTCCCGCAAGTGACCCCACTCAGCCGAGACGCATCTCGAGAACCAGAGACAACAACCACAATCACCATCACAATCGTCACCATACAATTACGACACTAAGCAAACACAAAACACTCACAACAACTGACACGCTAGACCATCTACAGAAACTGAGTAGGCGAACCTACCTTTAAGCAACTGCAACCAATCCATGCCGACAAACAACGTGTCTAGCGACCAAGCAAAGCCTATAACCACAATACAATTCTATATTACTAACAAGCAAACCCTAACTATGAAGAACAAGGACACGGATGATGATTATGACATACCTACAGGGAGAAACTCAGCAAAAGACCGCTACCCGACTCAAGAGATGCTTTCCTAAGGCACAAGGATCTTCAAAAGGCTTCCGTGGAGGTTTTGAGGTGAAGGGAAAGGAAAGAGGCGACTGAAGGATAGGAGGAAAGTGGCGGAAGTGATATGCGGATTTAACAAAACGCGATATAAAACCCTCGCTGAAAACCCGGTACTCGATCGAGTACCCAACATACTCGATCGAATGGCCCCCTACTCGATCGAGTAACCTAGCTACTCGATCGAGTAGCCTCTACTCTGTCGAGTAACACTCTTAACACGAAACCTAAGATGATTTTGGCACTCACTTCCAAGGCTATTCCCGCTCCCAAGGTCAGTCAACGCTGGTCAAAGGGCCTCTAAAAGGGCGGGTATTACAGTCTTCCCCCCTTAAAAAGAACTTCGTCCCCGAAGTTCAACTCCCGTTTCCAACACACTCGACACGGAAAGACAACTTCACCTTTCTTTCGATACTACTCTCCTTAATTATCATCCCCCCCCCCCCATGTCATCATCATCCGTCTAACGCTCTACTCATACGTATATATCGACTCTTGCAATTATCATACAAACATTATTAACATCGACTGTCACCTTATATGTATACTTCAACTTTTACAAACTATCCTCTATAAGACATCAACCTCGCAGTACAAACCAGCACAAACAACGATCTCCCATCATATGGCAACAACTATCAACCCGAACATATCTCATAACAGCTTCACGCCGCACAACTACACCATCATCGCAATTCTATTACAACACATTGTACCGCAACTAACTCTTTACACACATACTATCATTTTCAAACTCCCACGCATGAATTACTCAACAACTAAGGTAATCAATTACGCTTCCTACAAGTAAACAACAAAACATTATAGGCAAACAAAACCTAATTTCGAAATCAGCCTTTTATTTCGCGATAATTTTCGCGACATTACTCTTCCCTTCTAAAAAGGAACTTCGTCCCCGAAGTTCACCACCAAAATTACAACACATGTTACCTATTATTTGCATCGTGACATTAAATAAAACCATATTATTTGTTATGGACATTACTCACTAACTATATACTCGTTAAATTAGAAATCATACACAAATCTCCGGAATATCTAGTCACCGTCGACAATATATGTTAATATGGTATGCACAAGTGTATGAGAGGTTACAACTCCGACAAACAGATCGTAAAAGGGCGTATGCAACATTAAAGTAATAAGAAACTATTACCGCTTCACTAACTGTGAGAAATACGCTCATAAAACTTCAAACACGACTTCCAATATATGAAATTAACGGTTCAAAGGTTTTACTACGCACTAATAGCCACATTAAACATCAAACTTGCAATTATAAAACAATTGAACATATTTAATTTTCGAAAATCTCCTGTAACAGTGCTACTCGATCGAGTAAGTAGCGGTACTCGATCGAGTGCCATGCTACTCGATCGAGTGTCTTGGCTACTCGATCGAGTAGCCTACAGATCAGAAAGCTTTTTATCCCATCTTCCTGCAGCTACTCGATAGAGTACGAGGTACTCTATCGAGTACCTACAGGCCAAGTTCCCCTATACAACCTGTCATAAGCCAACATAGATGCCCATATTTGTCATATAAAATTGAGTCGGGACGACTCCCCGACTTCTAACGTCCTGCAACAAGTCAGAATATCAAATCCGGCCTTATGGCCAACCATACAAGTCCAACTAAGTCTCAATGAAAGCAACTACTAAAGTCTAACAATAATACCAACACCTAAAACCAACTACCATCAACAAAGATAAGTACAAGGAGTATCACTCCTCCTCCTGCTGCTGCTGCTGCTCAAACATCACCTCATCATCACCACCACCGCCAGAAGTACCTGCTCCCGATGACCCAATCCTCGCGTCCACTCCTGCTCCTGCTCCTGCTCCTGGGCCTACGTACCATGGAGTCAAGCCACCGTAGGCAAAGAACTGAGGTGTCCTCCACGTCGACTGATCCACCCCGTAGGAATGGAAAACCCCTGAGTAGTCCCCAACTCCACTCCACCACACCGGGTGCGGTCCCTCGGTCCCTATCCCCTGAGCGTATGCCATCTCGTGCATGTTCCAAAGTGTCAAGGTAGATGACACTCTCTCTGCCAAGTAGCTGGATCGCGTCTCCGGGGTGTCGAGATAAGGGTAGCACGGAAAAGGCTGCTGCTGCTGTGGTGCCTCCGGCCGTGGCCTAGTCTCTGAGGTCCTCTCCCTCACTCGACGGGGTCCTCTCCCCAACCTAGGTCTCTTCACCGCCACGACCGACGCATTCTCTCCCTTTGTCGGCTCCGGCATCACCTTGAGAATGGTGTCGTCGATGAGGTAGGTCTGCAGGTGGCGGGGTCTGTCATCATCCTCCTCCTCCTCCTCCTCATCATCGGAGTCCACCGTCACTACCGTCGGCTCTAAGGGCTCCGTGGGTGGGAGGTGCTCAGGAGCTGGAATCTTCATCCAACTCATGCCCCACACCCTCCAAGCTTAGCTACCGTCAGCCAAAGTCCTCAATCATTTCAGGTCGAGATAGTAGGCACGGTCCATGGTGGGCACTGGGGTAACTAGAGGCACGTACTCCGAAGAAGCCTCGAAAGAGGTTAGCTTTTCAGCTAACCGAGTGGCGATGGCGCCACAACTCAAGTACCGGGAAGAGGCAGTAGCCATCAAGGCAAGGGCGGCACAAACCATGGAAGGAGCATTAAAGAACACTTTCCTGGTCCGCTCCGGGTTCAAGTAGGACATCAGAAGTAACACCTCATGGTTGTTTAGCTTACTTATATCCTTTCTGTCATAAAGAAGGTTCGAGAGAGAACGGAGAAAGATCCTCAATGTGACATGCTGAACGTCATTAATCAGCATGTTACTCGAGGTAGGAGCTGGTTTCCCAGTCAAGCAAGGCATTAGGCGGCATACACCGCACTCAGTAGGGATATCGGTGATGGAATCCTTGGGAGGCTTGGCCAACCCAAGGTGAGAAGCAAACTGGTCCATAGAAAGCAAGAAACTAGTGTTCATCAACCGAAACTCAACGGTCTGGCCAGCAGGGTCATAGATAAAGGAGCTCATAAACTCCAGGGTAAGAAAAGGATAGGAGTGTTTCCTCAGCCTATACAACCCAAGAAGACCCAAAGTCTCAAATATGTGACGGACATCCGTCTCTATCTCCAATTCCTCTAACAAAGTAGTGTCTATACACCTCGTAGGTCTCATCTTGCGTTTTTGTAAGTCTACAATACGCTTCTTCTACTTGAAATCGACAAAAACCACTGAAGGGTACTCTGGAACTGCGGGTACCACAGGTCCACTCCCTTCCCCCATCTCAGGTGGATTACCCCTCCCCCATTTACTTTGGCGGGTTCCTAGGTTCAGTCTCGGCATTTGTTTCAGCATATGACTTAAGCAACTTGCACAAACACGTAAAACATATTCTTCATGTAACTTGAACTTAACTCACTCAGTTAGGCACACCAATTCACCCACAAATTTTAACATGTGAAGCACATAAGTCATGCCATTAACCTTGAATATTAAGCTATGTACACACATTCACCAACAGTTTCCAAAATTTGACATACAAGCTCAGTTTACTACTACTCATAGGCCATAGTCGTGGAAGAAATTTATCATGGTGATTACATATGCTTAACAAATTCGAATATCCTAGCATGATTCTAAAGATTGTTCCAAACACACTTCTTAATCCCATGTGAGGCATTCTTACTAGTTCATGGAAAAGAATAACTTAGAACATATCATTATCACCCTTCAACATCATGAATAACAACTCAATTAGAATTTTCAGACGGTCTTTACAGCTGTGATAATTTTGGCATATTTTCATCAATTGTCGTTACTATTATCATATTGAAGTTCAACTTATACTTATAATGTCATTCACAACACCAAATTCCAATTATAAATCACGAATTTCCATTTGAGGCATTTTTAAGACGGAGTTTTAAGGCAACTTTTTAAGGGTAAAATCATCAAAATCCATCCTTCAACATGATATAAACAACACATAAGGCTCAATTCTACCATCTAGCCATTGTAAAACAACCAAAAATCGATTTCAAATTTGCAAACCCTAGAAATTTCGGGTTTAATCCTTGCAATTTCTAATCTAATTTACAACAATTAATCACCAACAAACATGGAAAGAGGGCATGTGAGTCATATTTCAACAATTAAAAGCACCCAATTGATCACAATAATCGAAAATTTCAGATTGTTTCACTTCTCTAGCACATTCAAATCAATAAACCATGTACATTAGGGAGAATAGCATACCTTGATTGAGTAGCAAAGTAAAGAAACGAAATTAAGCAAAGAAATTAACCCAAGAATCACCACTAACCCAAGAGTATGAGAAGATTTGAGAGGAAATAAGGATTTGAGAGTAGCTTAGGTTTAGGTGTTTCGAAATATAGGGGAAGAAGAATAAGAAATAGAAAGATTAGGGGTTTTAGAAAACCCGTAGGATTCGCTGTACAGTAACCTACTCGATCGAGTGCCTGGGGTACTCGATCGAGTACCACCCTACTCGATCGAGTAGGAGCTTAATCGTCGAGTGTATGCAGGAATTTTTCCCACATCCCGACATCATAGCTTCCTAACTAGATCGAGTGAGGTCTACTCGGTCTAGTAAACACCTGCACTCCGTCAAGTATACTTAAGTACTCGGTCAAAAGTACGAAGTAAATCAAAGATACCTGCAAAACAACACCACGTGTCGATTCCAACCTAAGTTCGGAATTCGACACCAATTATCACCTTCGATCACGTTTTACAATCATTACTCACGCACAATGTATCGCCTTACTAACAAGGTGTATGCCACCTTACGCTACACAACTACCCAACTCGGTTTACCTGCTACCGAGTCACTCTCAAGCTTAGTCACGTCATCCTATCATACTCAAAACTTGTCTTAACGTGTTGCTGTCACACTCGCTTCCACCATAACATGAAACATGTAACTAACATTAATTTATTCTTTCATATAACACATAATTATATACTCTTCATAACAAATCAATATATCCATGTTCTCTAATGCAATTATAAGCAGTTCATTTTACTCAAATCAATTGTCACACAGCGGAAAAGTTTCAACTAATTAACAAAGCATATACACATTACCATATGCTATGATTCGGATTATTACTCAATATTTCTATAACTATCATCATAGTAATTACGGTAGGATTTATAAACTCGTATATGACTTCCGTCATCATTAACTTATAGCAAACACCTACATGTTCACTCTTCATGTCACGACACCCAATTCCACATTTTCACGCATCTCTATCACGTAAACTTTCGTCACATATCTCATAACCATCATATAAGCTCACTAATTATTCAAAGAACTTCAATAATCTCGTCAACATTTACCATACACGGCCCAATTACCACTATCACACCCCTATTAACTCTAACAAAGACTTAACCGGAAGTAGCTCCGGCACAATTAACATTCATATCACACATAGACACTCGGACTCCACATTCCCAAACCATGTGACTGGCTTAAGTATCATGGGGCCAAGATTTTGAAATGAGGGCGCCTACTCACCCAAAACCTAGCATCAGCTGGGGCTCCCATTACACATACACCAGGTTCATTTTATTAGACTCCCTACGTTCATTATTATTTATTTATTTATTTTTTTTGTTACAGGTTCCAAAATCGTCGCTCTGATACCACTTTGTAACACCCCCATATTCAGAGGAGCCTTAACTAGGCCTTCCTTAGTATATAAGGGTGTTACCAACTCGGTTGCCCGAGGATAGTATTAATCAAACGTCGATAAAAGAACTATTACAATGTTTTACAAGCGGTTTAAACCAACAAATGATATGAAAGATACAAATCAAAGACCACTAGCTACGACCATCGAATCTCGTGAAGACTCATCCCTGCCCGGACTCCAGCTATCAACAACATCAACACCTGCTAAGACCGAATGCTCACCATAAGGGATCACGGCAGACACATAACAAACAAACAACCACACAAGGTCAGTACTGAGATAAGATACGACAACGACAACTACAATTATCAACACAATACAATGCTACCAATCTCAACACAATCACGGTAATTCAACCAACTCTGTCACTGACTGTCCACTGGACCAGTCCTGCCAGTAGGGGACCGCAGCCGTTCCCACCAAATCCCTGCTCCTCATAATGAGCGACAACCCTGTCCATTAATGTGCACATCCCCTTCCGTGGCGGGTTCCACGGAGGGCGAATTTAGGGCGTGAAGTCACTCCCGCAAGTGACCCCACTCAGCCGAGACGCATCTCGAGAACCAGAGACAACAACCACAATCACCATCACAATCGTCACCATACAATTACGACACTAAGCAAACACAAAACACTCACAACAACTGACACGCTAGACCATCTACAGAAACTGAGTAGGCGAACCTACCTTTAAGCAACTGCAACCAATCCATGCCGACAAACAACGTGTCTAGCGACCAAGCAAAGCCTATAACCACAATACAATTCTATATTACTAACAAGCAAACCCTAACTATGAAGAACAAGGACACGGATGATGATTATGACATACCTACAGGGAGAAACTCAGCAAAAGACCGCCACCCGACTCAAGAGACACTTTCCTAAGGCACAAGGATTTTCAAAAGGCTTTCGTGGAGGTTTTGAGGTGAAGGGAAGGGAAAGAGGCGACTGAAGGATAGGAGGAAAGTGGCGGAAGTGATATGCGGATTTAACAAAACGCGATATAAAACCCTCGCTGAAAACCCGGTACTCGATCGAGTACCAAACATACTCGATCGAGTGGCCCCCTACTCGATCGAGTAACCTAGCTACTCGATCGAGTAGCCTCTACTCTGTCGAGTAACACTCTTAACAGGCAACCTAAGATGATTTTGGCACTCACTTCCAAGGCTATTTCCACTCCCAAGGCCAGTCAACGCTGGTCAAAGGGCCTCTAAAAGGGTGGGTATTACACTAACGCCCTTAGGACCTCTTAAAGACACTTTCTTTTGATGACAGTCTATCTTAGCTTTATACTTTCCCAGCCAATCCATCCCAACTATCATCTCAAAACCGTCAAAAGGAAACTCTAGCAAGTCTACAGGGAAATCAACTTGCCCAACTATCATAGGTACATCCCCATATAACCTCCCACAAGATACAGACTCATCCGAAGGTATAAAAACTTTCTCACTAACAGACTCATACACCCTCAAACCCAACCGTTTAACATGACTCGAAGATACAAACAACTGAGAAGCCCTCGAATCAAACAAAACAAAGGTATGAATACCATTAACAAGAAAAGTACCGGTGATAACGTATGCATCCTCCTCAGCTGCTTTCTTCTCCATCATGAATAACTTTCCACTGGTCTTCTGTCCACCTCCCTGGACAGTACTGGCTTATGTGGTCGGCTTAGCACCCGACCCGTGATTGTTGTTGTTCGTTGGTGGTTTCTGATAAGAATTACCGCCGTTGCGGTTGCCTCCACTCTGGTAGCTCTGACTTCCCCGGTTTGGCCACGATCCAGCCGGTCTATTGCTCGCATAGCTCTGCGCAGGTCTCTGGAAAGTTCCAGGTGCCCTTGTGCACTCATGTTTCTTGTGACCTACACCACCACAACTATAGCAGGTCACTCCCCAACTACCACTAACACTTCCACGGCCACGCCCAAAGGAAGCCCCAGCACTGAACCCTTTAGGCTGATTGTGGTTGCCTTTCTTGTGATTAGATTGGCCACCACCCTCGCTCTCAGACTTCCTTTTCTCACCACCTGACCTCTCCTGAGCCATCTCCGCCAACCTCTCAGCTCTCCCAGCCCTCTCATAAGCTTCCTTAACATCAGTAAGGACTCCCACGGGTAACTTATCCATAATCTTAGGGGTCAACCCCTCTCAAACCTCGGCCGATTCTCCTCACTCAAACCCATATCCTAAGCATACCTAGACTTGTCATTGAACCGCTGTAGTACTCGGCCACGTACATCTCAAATGGTCATCTTAAAACTGTCAAACTCTTCTCTCAACTTACTCCTCACATGCTCCGGTACAAACTCTTTTCTCATAGCCCTACGAAACTCTTCCCAAGGTATAGCATTTAAACCTTGGTTCACATACAACTCCTTAGCACTCACTTTCACCGTATCCCACCACTTACCAGCTGCCTCCCTCAGATAGAATGCAGCCTGTTCCACTCTCATCTCATCAGGACAGTGAACCAAATCTAATATGTTCTCCATCTCTCTAAGCCAGCTATCAAGAAGGTTCGGCTCCCCAACTCCCTTGTATCTTTCGGGTTAAACCTCGCTATATAGAGGCTGATTTTAGAGTGATCAACCTCTTTCTCCTTATCCTTATCCTTATCTTTCCCCATTGTCTTTAAAGCCTCAGTAAGAGCATCTTGATGCTCCAACATCTTAACGATGTCATCTATGTTCATAAGCTCAGCTCTCGCATACAAAGCAGTCTTTTTGGGCGGCATCTTGAAACTATATCAGAAAAGGGGTGGATATAAACATACGCGCTAAAACCTCAAAACACGAAAACAAGCTGCCCAGACCCTACTCGATCGAGTTCCCAAACATACTCGATCGAGTACCAGGCTACTCGATCGAGTGCCTACTATACTCGATCGAGTGCCCCAACATCAGTCCCCAAACAGACCTTCTGATCTCTAACATACTCGACCGAGTAGCTAGGCTACTCGGTCGAGTATGTTAGAGATCAGAAGGTAGGCTACTCGATCGAGTGACCCCCTACTCGATCGAGTGCCCGAGGTACTCGATCGAGTGCCCAAAAACATGATTCTGGACTCAAAATCGTCATCAAAAACCCACCCGATCAAGTCAGTCCCACTCGATCGAGTCATGCTAACTCAGAAACGCTACCCGCATACTATATCATATGTTAACATGCTAAAAACTTTATAAAACCAACATTATATCATAACTAAGCATATAATGCTACGCATCTTTTCATACGATCTACGAAATCATTATATCATGTTATTAAATGCCACATTGTAAACATCCAACATGTTTTCATTCCAACAACAATTCTACATATATCATCAACCTTTCTTTCACATTCTCAGCTTCCTACCGCAAACACCCAACAGTTACACACACTTCATCACATTCACACACAAGCTAACCAAACAACGCATTCGACCTTGACATACACCCCCCAAGTGACCGGTTTAAAATTGTAGGGCGAGTTCGCGACTTCAGGACGTCTCCCAAGCCTTTGCATTAACTCCTACAACCTTTACCCCAGGTTCATTTTAATTGACTCCCTTTGTTCATTAGGTTCATTGGTTACATGTTTCAGGATCGTCGCCCTGATACCATTTGTAACACCCCCATACTCCAAGTGCCTTACCAGGACCACTCAGGTATGAAGATATTACCATCTCGGTTACCCGAGGCATGATATTCATAAGACAATAACGAAACAACTTAAATAATATAACTTTAGTGAAAAGTACAACTGAAACCAAATCCCAAAATACGGGTACAAGTTCTTAAAACCAACTGTTTACTGAAATACTGAAATGTCATAAAACTAAAAGACTACAGCGGAAGACTTCTATCGTCAGACGGTGGCACCTCCCAGCCATCCCAGTACTCAACTCAAACCTGCTCAATTACTGCACACCATCCCCGAATGGATCAGCGCAGGTTTACAAAACAACAACCGGGGTCAATACTAATCACACAACTCAATATATATCAACAATAAGATAAACAGACAGCTTAACTGTCACACACACAACCACACCAATTCCAACAATCTTAATCACCGACGGTCCACTGGACTAAACCTGCCAGTGGGGGACCGCAGCCATACCCACCAAATCCCCGCTCCTCATAATGAGCGATAACCCTGTCCATTAATGTGCACATACCCTTCCGTGGTGGGTTCCACGAAGGGCGAAACTAGGGCGTGAAGCCACTCCTGTAAGTGACCCCACTCAGCCGAGGACACGCCTCGAGGACCATAGACAAACAATCACAATCACAATCACAACCGTCACAATACAATTACTATATCAAAAAATCAATCTCAACACATCAACAATCATCCCATTATGGGACTAATACTGAGTAGGAAATCCTACCTGGAAAGCACACTATCAGACGGTCTCTACAGCTGTATCAAAAAGCTTCCTCTACGAAACCTCCTCCTATCATACAACATACAAATGCTACCAAATCACATACTACTCAAAAACCCCCAAATCCCTAGATTAGGGTTTAACCAACTTAAAGAAAAGACAAAAAGGGTACATAGATCTTACCCTTGACGCAAGGATCTCAACGGTATAACAAACGATGAAAACCGACCTTCCAAACTCCGAGATTTGCTAACAATGCGATTAAGATGATGAACGTACTTGCTTTCTCTCTTTGACAGTAAATTAGGTTTTGCAAAAGTGTTTAGTATAATGACGACGAAGGTTATATATCTTAATCGCATAATTAACAAAACCCGAGAAAAACTCCCCGTAAACCGGCTACTCGATCGAGTACCCAAGGTACTCGATCGAGTACCCCCTTACTCGATCGAGTATCCTAGTTACTCGATCGAGTACCCAACAGATCAGAAACTATTTTAAAACGCAACTTACCCTTACTCGACAGAGTAAGGCCTACTCGATAGAGTACCCAAAGACTCATAAATACGGAGTATTACAGAGTTCCTGCAGGCTCTTGGGATAGTTATTGTCAGTCCAAAGGTAATGGGGGTCTGGGACTCAACAACTGCCATATTTGGAACATTGCAAGCATAGGTAAATACACCTGGTGGGTTGCAAATAAGAAGGATAGCTTATGAGTCCGGTGGGTCCATAATTTATACATTAAGCAGCAGGACTGGTGGGCATACTCCCCTAACATCAATTCTAGTTGGGTTTGGCGCCAAATTTGTAAAGTAAAAGATAAACTGAAGGCTTGTTTGGACTATCAGGTTTGGCTCCTCTCTCGTTACTCTACACAGAAGACTTATCACTACTTGGTGGCTATCAGGGATAAGATTAGCTGGGTACCTCTGGTGTGGAACAGAGTGTGCCTTCTTAAGGTTAATTTTATCACCTGGTTATATGCTAGGAACAGATTACTCACAAAGATCCGATTACTGAATGTTAGGGTAGTATCTGATGGAGTATGCTGCATATGTGCAGCTACTCAGGAGTCACATGATCATATATACTTTGACTGTCACTTTAGAAGCCATTTTTTGGAGCTGGTTAAGCAATGGCTAGAAGTGTCATGGTCTTTCCATTCTTTAGACAACATCCTACGCAGAAGATTCAAGAGCCTACTGCAGAAACAAATTCTTATGGCCAACTTTGCTTGTCTGGTCTATCTTATCTGGATGAGTAGGAATACTGCTAAACATGATAGCAGTGTTCCCAGACCTGCCAAGATTCTTCAACAATTACAGCATATGATCAAATTTCGTCTGCAAGTCATTGGATCTGAGGTTTCTATTCTTAGAAGTCGAAATTGGCTAATTGCTAGGGGGCTGATTGCTTGTTAGTTGACTGATCTGTAATGAGATTTCTGTTTGTTTCTCTTTAGGGCCGTTTAATTTATAAAGTCCTATTATGATTGTACTCATGTAACTGTTTTCTATGAGCTTAATGAGAATTCACATTCTACCAAAAAATCGATTAAGCATAAATCAATCCCCATGTTGGTTTCCCCTAATTTCCCATTAACCCTAGTTAAGGAAACTACTCACTCATTATCAAGTTTAACATGCTAACAAGGTTGTCAATCATATAAACAAAGCAAAACATAATGACTAAATGAAGATGATTAATAATAATTAAAAAGGGATTAAGAGAATTATACCTAATGATGATTGCAAAATAATAAGAAAAGAATAATAGAAGTACTTGATGAATGATTGGAAGGTTGTCAATCATCCAAATAAACCTAAAATAATCTTCAATTACCCAAAATAAAGGATGAACAATAGAGAAATTAAGGAAATGAGATTTGTATTAATGCTTAATTAAAAGTTGATTACAAGATTAAAATGAGATTAGGAAGAACATAAATAATATTAAGAATTGATCCTAATCTAATTAGTACAATGGGGTATTTATAGTGAGGATTAGGTACATAAATTAGGGTTACTAAGGGCTTAAATGACGATTAAGACCCTTAAGAAAAGTTGATGAAATGCTCCTCTCGAAGGAAGATGCTAGTCTCCTTTTTGCTAGTCTTTCAGAAATATGTGCATCCCGAGTGGATCAAGGAAGAGACGTGCTGTACTGGGCAGGAATCCGAGTGGCCAAGGGGTCGGGACGAGCGGATTGTGGTGGTGCAAGACGAGCGGACAAGGTGGTGGGACGCTCGGATTGTGGAGGTCTTGGACGAGCGTCCCGAGGCTGCGACGGGCGGATTGTAGTCCAGCAAGCTTCTTCCTCTTTTATTCTTTTCTACTTCCAACAATCCTCAAGGATCTTGTCGGATGGTGGTGCTGGGAGACGCCCGGATTGGTGGCAATCCGCTCGGATCTTGGGTCAGACAACTTCTTTTCTCTTCGTTCCTCAACAATCCGCGGGGATTTTGTTGAAGATGCAAGGATCTTTTCATCATTGCCCAATCTACTTTATTATCTACATAGGCCATCTAGTAATGTCTTCTCTTTGATGCTTGGTCATTATATGCGATCAATTTAGCTCCATTTCGCCATGTAAATGCAAGGTTAGCTCTCCTTTCCTACCAAGGGGGGCAAAACCTCAAAGAATACGCAAAATGGGAAAATAAAGATAGTAAATGACCCAATTATGCACTATAAAGCATAAGAACAAGGTAAATTCGATGACAAAATGTGCTCGTCCCGAGTAAAGAGGTGACAAAACTAGGACCCTTATTTAAACTAACCTACTAATATAGCCGATATGAGACAATTAGCGGGTCTCACTCCGCCCCTTCAACTCACAACAAGACAACCATGAGCTAGGATGCCTTATTGCAAGGCATGGTGGGGCTTGCCAAAATGGCAACACATCCAAGCATTAAAGCACACAAAATCAAGTAATGGATGCATATACAAAAGAATAGCCACTTTCCCCATCTAAGTGGCGGAAATTATCTAAAGGGGAAGCAATTCAAGGGTACACACTCCTTCATAGATATTGTTTCTTCAAACTACTAAGCCTAGAAGGATACCAATAAATTACCTCCAAGTTGTGTCAAGCTAGGGTACCTTTGTCCTCAATCATTAAATGCTTTCGTCAAGAGTAAACTCCCTATGGTGTTAGAAACACTGGAGGATCGCGGAATTCCTCTTCTTGCCTAGACAAGAAGAAGGGTCGTCCCCTCTCTACCAAGCACAAAAATGGATACGATGGAAAAGGGATCAATGGTATTTGAATTTCATTTGGGAGTTTGCTTTTGTTGTTGTCTTTCCCCCCAATTTCTTGTGGTATATAACATTTGAGAACACTATCTTTTTGCCATTTCTTTTGATGTTTGGCATTTCAATACTTGACAATTTCAACATTTCTTTGCATTTCTTTTTGAACATTTTCAAAGTCACCCCATTTGTAGTGAGGGTGCTTATATTTGAAGCATTAGGAGTCTATTTTTGCTCCTATTTTCATTTGATGCAATTTGCAAACTTTTTGACTTTTCATTTCATTTCTTGAACACAAATTTTGAACAATTTTTGTGCCCATTCCCTTTGATGACAAAAATGTCGTAGAACATGGATGATAGATGCATGGTTTCAAGGGTCACCTTGGAATAAACGGTAGCCAAGGAGTTATCACACCACAAGTTACTCTTGACTAGGCCTTAATCCATTAGTCAAAGGATACTAGTATGACACATCTTAGGGTGTTTTACAAGTATTCTAATAAGCAAAGTCTTAAGGAGAAAAAGCATCTAAAAGGGCCTCTATACACTTGTCAAGTTCCCCAAATAGACGGTTTCACAAAATTTTTCTAACATACAAACTACATGCCATGATACAACTAACATTTATACATCCTAATGCATATGCTTCTACCAACTAATATGCCAAATAATCTAAATGAAATCCTAAATTCACATTGTTTTTACCGCATCAATCAAAATAAAGCCACATAGTCATTAACATAAAGAGGAAAAAGGAGATTGGAAAGATCATACCATGCGGTCTTCAATATCCTCATGTCTCGGACGTGGCATAGTCAATCAATGTGGACAATGATGAACAAACACAATATATACAAACAATATATACAAGACTACACTACAAAGGAAATGAACTTGTTTTTGGATTTTTAAATTTTTTTGAATTTTTTTGGATTTTCTTTTAAAAGTCAAGTTAGAATTTCCCATCCCCACACTAGTATGGCCGTTGTCCTCAATGACCAATACGATAGGAAATTATGCAATTTACATGAATATGCATGATTTCTAAACTAAATGCAAACTATACTAAACTACACTACATGATGCATGTGTTTTTGTTATGGTGGAGAGCATGATTTAGATTAGCTCCCAATGCATATGCATAAATTTCCCCAAACCAAAATAGACACTATTTTTAATGTCAAAAGTTTTGGGGGAGTTCATGCATAAAAAATGCAATGTATGAAACTAAAATTTGTCATTTTGGATTTTGAAAGTTGGGAACAATAAAATGAAACACCTTAAGTCCTCTAATGTTGCTAGGACACCACAAAATGATCAAGATAAAATAAGAACAAGAGAAGTAGACAAACCATAAAGGAGGTGTAAGAATGTAGGAGCCTCCAAAAGTTTGCTAGTCCTCACCCATCGTGTCATCATCATCATCATCATCATCATCATCATCATCATCATCATCATCATCATCATCATCATCATCATCATCATCATCATAAACTTCCTCACTTGAGGCATCATCAACCTCCATGGACGTGGAATCATTTCCACTCTCACTTGCAATTTCTTGTTCTTCCTCACTTTCCTCTTCTTCTTGAACTTCTTCATCTTCACCTTCTTGGTTACCACTCTCATCAACAACCATCTCCTCTCCACCCGGTCTACCACCACTAGAAGTGCTAGGAAAGAATACCTCCTTATCCGCCCTACTAGGCAAGGGACAAGATGGATCGAGAAGTCCTTGCCTAGCAAGATGTAGGAGGGGCGGATATTGGTCCTTGTAAGCGTCAACTCTATCATTATAAGCTTGTTTATGCATTTCCTTCATTAGTAGAGTCAAGTAATCATTTCTCGCCTTGGAATTTTCGGGGTTAAACTCGTGGTATTCAAATGGATAAGGTGGGGTGATAATGGAGGAGGAGGGCTTGGCAACTTCTTCCCCTTGGTGTTGAATGATGTATTCGGCTTCTTCGGAGAGTGGGAGAAGGTATTTCTGTCTATGAACATTCAAGCGGCAAATTTTTCTAGGCAATGTGATGGATCTAGCTTCATTTGTCAACCACCCAAATTTGTTGTCATGAGTGTCGTTCTTGATCCATTTGAACTTTAGAATCATGGTGGCTAGATCAATGGTAGGGTCTCCCTTTACTGGTGTATAAGTGTCATTCTTGTTGAAATCCCGGTTAAAGTGCTTAGCCAAATAAGTCACTAATCCTCCATTGGTAATAAAGCCCGTGCCTTCTTTGCCACAATCAACATTAAGCCATCTATCAATTAAAAGTCGTAAAGCATTGTCTGGCTTGGTAAACTCTCTCCCAATATTTAAAGCCGACTCAAGAAGAATAAAATCAAGTTTGGTAAGATGATTTGCGCCTTTCCTAGCTATCAATGTATTCCCAATGACCTTATGCCATACTCTAATGCCCGGATGATGGACTAAGAGAGCACGACAATCATGATAAGATACGAATTTCTTTCCGGAAATGGCCATCCAAAGAGGAGCGGGGTCATACTTGGTAGGATTCTTTGTAAAAGTCGCATTATCACTAAGGCCAAATATCTTACCCATCTCGTCATAAGATAAGCATCTATCAACATTTTCAAGACGAAACTTAATAATGGTTCGGGTCTCCACCTTTATGACTTTCAAAGAGCTCAAAAACTCTAAGGTGAGGGAGGAGTATGTCAATTCTTGCATTGCAAACAATTTACTCAACCCCATAGACTCGAAAAAGGTCTTAGTTTGCTCAAGAACACCCAATTTTGATAATGCATCTTCACAAATGAACTTAGTAGGCATGATGGTTTTCTTAGAAAAGAGAATAAATTTCTTCCTATGGGAGTCGGAAGTGAAAATCACCTCCGGATAATCGGCTAATTGTTCAATGACCGGAGTAGTAGTAGCTTCCATAGGAGTACCTTGTTCTTGAATCTCCAACCTAGAATTATGGACTACCAATGCCTTTGATGCTTGTTTGTCTTGAAGAGCTTGTTGTCTCTTAGAAAGGTTCTTCTTTTGGGGTGACTTGCTTCCACCTTTTGTTCTTGCCATACTCCTTTGCTTAGTAACACCAATGAAAGATTGAAATCTTCAATTTCTAGTAATGCCCAAATCGATTAGGAATAGATGAATGTTGCCTTGCATCCTAAAAATCGACTCAAAACTTGAAGATTTTGGTGTTTGAATCACTTGTTTTGCTAAAGGAGTGATTTAATTTTGATTTTGAGGAAGCTTGGATTTGATTTGGTTGGTTTTGGTTGAGAAATTTGATTTTTGTTGATGGAGAGGATGAGGGTTTTGGGGTTTTGGTTAGTGTTTGTGTTTGAAATAATGAAAATGAGTTGGGAAGGAGGGTTTAAAAGACCCGTTGAATTTTTGAAAAGCAGAGGGAGACGAGCGGCTTCAGTTTTCCGGGTTCAGAAAAAGACGCCATGGGATGAGCGGATTGCAGGAAGGAGGAGCGGATTCCTGAGCTGAGACGAGCATCTTTCCTCTTGGACGACCTTCCTGACTGAGACGAGCGGATTCCTTGCTGGGACGCTCGGATTCACAGTTAGACACAAAAATATTTTCTGCAGCTTCACAAGACAAGCGTCTTATGCCTTGGACGCTCGGGTTCTTTCGTGACAAGCGGATTATGCCTCGGGCGGCTCGGATTCTTCCTCAACCACACGGATTCAGGTCCATCCGTGGGTGCTTCGTAAGCCGTGTCATTTCATTCTTCAATTCTTGTGTTCTTCATTGTAGGGGCACTACAAAGGCATGAATAGCCTAGGCAATTTCTATCCCCACACTAAGGCAAAGCACTACACATCAATAAACTCATAAGTCCCTCCCTCACTTCTCTCAAAATGATAAAAATCTTGATCAAGGCATAAAAATGTAAATCCAAAAATGACAAAAATGCAATACAATAATTGAAATGCAAGTTAGGGAGTTATAATACTTACAAATGGTGGTTTAGGGAGGACTCCACCAAATTCTCATCCATGAATGAGATGTCAAGGGGGCATGTTCAAGGTGTTGTTGATATTACTCAACACCTTGAAGGAGTAATCGAAAGCGTGTTCATTGTCATGATAAAGGTCTGCAATAGACCTTTGCACTTGTTGTTCTCCATGATGGTCTTGGGCCATAGCATTACCAATATAGGGATTGAATTTCCCTTCAAACTCATCATCCCAAAGACCGCACACTTCGTCCACTTGTCATTAAAAATGTCTTGAGTTGATGAAGACAACTCTCCTTATTTCTTGTCTTGGCCAATGAGGCCTTCTTCTTCACTTGTCATGGCTCAAATTTTCAAGCTCTCATTGTTGCAATTTCCATGCTCTTTTGATGGAGCATCATCCACTTTCTTCTTCCATTGAAATTCCAACTTCTTCCTATCATCTTTCCGGCTATAGTGATCAACCATAAAACATGGCTCATGCAATCGTAGAGCTCTCATAGTCTTGTCAAGATTAAAAGTGATGGTTTCATCTCCCACTTCAAGGGTGACCTCTCCATGTTTTACATCGATCACCGCTCCCGCGGTGTGTAAGAAAGGTCTTCCTAAAATAATAGGAATGTTGGAGTCTTCTTCTATGTCAACAATAACGAAATCCACCGGGATGAAGAATTTGCCAATTCTTACGGAAACATCTTCCCATAACCCTAAATATGTCTTTGTTGATCTATCCGCCATTTGAAGCGTGATGTTGGTTCATTTGAGTTCTCCCATGCCTAGCCTCTTGCTTACCGAATATGGCATAACACTCACACTTGCCCCAAGGTCACATAGAGCTTTGTTGATCGTGGTGTCACCAATAGTGCATGGAATGGAGAAACTTCCCGGATCCTTGAGCTTTGGAGGTGAACTTCCTTGAAGAATAGCACTACTTACTTTAGCAAAAGCAATAGTCTCAAGCTTCCGGATTGATTTCTTCTTTGCAAGGATATCTTTCATATACTTTGCATAAGCCGGAACATGATTGATTAATTCCGTAAATGGAATTGAGACTTCTAAATTCTTCACAATCTCCATGAATTTTCCAAGTCGGTCATCAAACATAGGCTTAGCTTGACGACTCGGGAATGGAAGTCTAATAACAATAGGCTCCTTCTCTTTGGGCTTTTCTTCATTCTTCTTTGAAACTTCTTGATTGGTGGGTTCTTCTTCCCAAGAGTTTTGCACAACTCTTTCCTTGTCACTAGTCTCCACAATGTCATCCTCAACTTGCTTCTTTGGCCCTTCATACCTTGTACCACTCCTCAAATAGATGACACTCACCGATTCTTGTCTTGGGGGATTACCTTGAGGTGGTAATTGCCCCTTTTGTCTTTGTGAACTTGAAGATGCTAATTGTGACATTTGAGTCTCCAACATCTTTGTGTGAGCTAGTATGTTGTTAATGGTGATGTCTTTTGCTTGGCTATCCTTTTGCATTTGAGTGAAAAACTCTTGTTGGATCTTTTGCATTTGGAGGACCGCTTTTCGAACATCAAAACCTTGGTCATTTGATTGAGTGTATGGAGTTTGATTTTTGAAACCTTGGTTTTGGTTGTAAAAGGGTATTTGATTTTTGTTTCTCATTGGAGATGGGGTGTATGTTGGTTGAGGGTTTTGAACATTTGGCTTTTGTATGAGAGATTTGTATGGAATTTTGTGTTTTTATTGTAATAGTTGGAATAAGGGGTACCACTCTTGTATGCTTGAAAAGCATTCACTTGCTCACTTGTTCCCCTACATTAACTTTGGTCATGTCCCAATGTTCCACAATTCTCACATATTCCACTTGGAATTGATGAAGATGCCACCATGGCATTAACATGTTGCTTAGGTGATTTGGAGGCTTCTTCAAGTTTAGCCATAGCCTTCTCAAACTTCAAATTAATGGTATCAATATGAGCACTAAGTTGAGCATCCAATTGAGTAATAGAGTCCACTTCATGCTTTCCTCCTCTAGTAGCCTTTCGAGGTCTACTATATTGTGAGTTATAGACCGCCATTTCTTCAATCTTGTTCCAAGTTTGATTATCGTCAACTTCGGTGAACATACCATTTGATCCCATGTTGAGAATGTTTCGGGAGTCTTTATAAAGACCATTCCAAAATTGTTTTACCAAGAACCACTCTCTAAGTCCATGATGAGGACATAAGCGACAAGTTCCATTGAATCGCTCCCAAGAGTAGCCTTATCAAGGCTCTTTAACCATTGTTTCGCGGTACCAATCAAAGAAAAAGGAAATGAGACCCATCGAATTTGGTCTTGAGTAACTCCGGTTTGTGAAATCGCATCACAATGGTCACAAAAAGTCTCCATATGAGAACGAGGGTCTTCACTAGGCATGCCCCCAAATTGTAACACCCCCATTTATTTAAGGGCCTGAACTAGGACTCCTCAGATAAATGACGGTGTTACCATCTCGGAAACCCGAGGTAGTAGATAACAAAGGAAAGAAACACAGTACTTTATTAAAATGTTTATAGTGAGGTTATAACTGGAATTAAAACAAAGTCTCCAAAATACGACCAAAAGATAAAGTCTGATAAAACTACTAATAAGACTAAGGTGGGCTAGGCACTAAGTCAGTCATCCAAGCTCTCTTCCCGGCCAGCTCCCATCAGTCTCTGAAATACCTGTCAATCTGCTCCCCAATAATTGGATCATCACAGGCGTACACGAATACACAGGGTCAGCCGCGAAGCTGAGTAGGTAATACAATAAAATAGCCACATAAAACACATGCTCCTCCATCACCACCACTGCCATCACAACTCATAACCCGGATAACCCAGCCATACCGATCCCCGGTAGACTATAAATATCGACCGTAGCCGATCTGCCAGCTCGCAGCTGAGGACACCAGGTTAAGTCCTGCAGAACCCGCCTGGGCCTTATCACCACACCATACTCACCTCCACCTCCACCAACTCCGATGTAATAGTATAATAAAACAGTTCAACAGTAGTACTTAACGGAATTAAATCAAACAATCATATTATAACATGTAAATCACCGATTCAGTCAATCCAGTCACATAGTACTATATCAAGTTCAGTGTATTCCCCTACCTCAAATAGCGGTAATAGGCTAACTGCAGATCAGAAGTACTCCACCCGAAACTCGCCACCTAAACATATACATAACATAATTAATTCACTTAACTATTCCCGTTCCCATACTCAAGAGTCACTATAAGTAGAAACTTTCCCAATTTAGAAGTTACTAAAAATATAAGTTACCCAAAATAGAAAGTTTCCTAAAATGGGAAGTTTCCAAAATAGCACTTACCAAAAATAGCAGGTTACTAAAAGTAGTAGCCTTCCCGAAATAAAATCCCGACTCAAAGCTTAAATATATTATTCCGTCACCGCTACTTAATATTGACTTAATAACTAAAACTAATAATGTAAATAATAGAAATAATAGAAATAATAGAAATGTATATATTTTCCGACTTACTAAAAATAGAAACCGTAACAAAAATTACCCAAAAACACCAAACCCAACCCGCACACAAACACACCCCTTCAACCCGTCACAACTCCCTCCAACAACCACCAGCCCTCACTGCCGACCACCAGGCCTAACACCAGGTCTGGCCTGGTCACCTCCAACCACCACCAATGTGGTCGACCCACGCCGGTGGTCAGAACCACCACCACCAACACCCCCTATTTATAATCCAGCCGCCATAAAACGCCCCCAACAGACCCCCTTTTCTGACTCGCCTGCCACCACGACACAACCCCGCCACCTTACCAACCACCACCCTTGACACCACCGTGGAAAGGCGACCCTGACACACATGGCACCACCGATTCGACCTCCCCCGAGTCCACGGTGGTGCCACCCCATTACCCTATGTCTGAAATGCAACAAAAACCCCCATTTCAAACCCGACACCTAATCACCACCATTGCAACCACCAATAGCGACGACAACCATTCAACCCACCACCACACGACTCGACTCACCACCAGCAACACATCCCACACCCCGACGACTACTACAACAGTCCCTAAACGACGTACAACTCAGACCAAACTAACGTGACAGAAATGAAAAACAGGGAGCCTTACCTATGACGGCCGTCGATCTGTGCTATTCCGGCCAGTACAACCTCCCTCGTCCACCAGCAACGGCTTCCCTAGACTCACGGCAGTCCCTACTCCCTCCACACTCACTGGCGTGCACTCGTTGGCTGTAAATGACGGTTGTGACGTGAAAGAAAAAGGGGTTGATGATGGTGATGTGCAAATGACGGTAAGAAGGGGGAATTGGGTTTTAAGGTTTAATTAGGGTTTGTTTTAGGGTTTTGGTGAGGTAAAAAGGTAAATGGGTAAGTGGGTAAATGGGTTATAACACCTTGACCCAAAATGCCACCTAAAACTATAAACCCGACTCATCTTACAATATGAATCAATTAATTACCTTTACGCTACAATTAAATAATAATATCTCGCTCACTCGATAAAAAAATACGGGGTATTACAGTCTCCCCCCCTTAAAATGAACTTCGTCCCGAAGTTCGCTCCCATACCAAACATGTCATCCGAATATAAAAGACATCTCGTATAACTAACACAGTCAAACACACAACTAGACTACATAAACACGAAATGTTACATTCTACCCTCTTAAAAAGAAAGTTACGTCCCGTAACTTACCTCAAGTGAACAGATGTGGATAACTCTCTCTCTCATTGCGGCCTCGGTTTCCCAGGTAGCCTCCTCTGCCTTATGATTAGTCCACAACACCTTCACTAAAGCAGTCTCTCCGTGCCTGGTCTTTCTAACTTTCTTGTCCAAAATCTCCTTAGGTGTCTCGATGTAGGTCAACTACTCGTCCACCTCGACCACATCATGGCTCAAAATATGCGAAGTGTCACTCAAATATCTCCGCAACTGAGAAACATGGAAGACATTATGTACCCTGGCTAAAGTTGGTGGTAGAGCTAGCCGATATGCCACCTCTCCAACTGTATCCAGTATCTCATATGGCCCAATAAACTTTTGGTTCAACTTTCCCCGTTTCCCGAATCTCATCACTCCCTTCATCGGAGACACTCTAAGAAGTACTTTCTCACCCACCTGGAAAGAAATGTCGCTTCTCCTAGCATCAGCATAGCTCTTCTGCCGGTCCTGGGCAGCCCTCATCTTCTCGTCGAATGATCTCGCACCCGCTCAACCATCTCCCGAATTATCTCTCGGTCCCAAAACTACCGCATCGCCGATCATCCCAACACATAGGACTCCTACACTTCCTGCCATATAGAGCCTCAAATGGAGCCATCCCAATACTAGCGTGGTAACCGTTGTTGTATGAAAACTCAATCAACCCCGCCTATCCTCCCAAGACCCACCGAACTCCAAAACACAAGCCCTCAACATGTCCTCGAGTGTCCGAATAGTCCTCTCTGTCTGACCATCCGTAGCTGGATGAAAAGCGGTGCTCATCTTTAATCGATACCCATTAATGATCGCAACTCCCGCCAATTTAGATAGAAACCTGGAGTCTCTATCGGAAATGATGTCCTTGGGCACACCATGTAGCTTCACCACATACCGAACATAAGCCTTGGCCAACTCAAACTTTACTCCAAGTATCCTTCATGGGGATAAAGTGAGCCGACTTGGTTAGCCTATCCACGATCACCCAAATCATATTGTTACCTCTCTGAGTTCGAGGCAACCCCACAATGAAATCCATGGAAATGCTCTCCCACTTCCACTCCGGCACATCTAAAGGTTGGACCTTCCCTTGCGGTCTCTTATGTTCACCCTTCACTCTCTGGCACGTCAAGCATCGAGCTACGAACTCAGCAACTTCCCTCTTCATATTCGGCCACCAAAAAGTCTTCTTGAGGTCCTTGTACAACTTATCTCCCCCAGGATGAACCGAGTATGGTGTAGCATGTGCCTCGCAAGAATCTTCCTCTTGACTCCTCATTATCCGGAACACACCACCGTCCTCCAAACCTCGGACTACCATCGAATGGATAACAAACTTGGAATCAACCCCGCCTTCCGCTGTTCTACTATGTCGCGCCACTTCGAATTCTAGCATCCGCTTCTCGTAACTCTCGATCTCCTCTCATATAACTCCGGCTCAACGATCAAATCCCCAAGAGTCTCCCCTTTCCGAATCATGTGGATTCCCATCTCCCGCACTCATTATGCATCCTCACCCTAGATCCGCACCGCTCAAAGCATGGATGGATTTCCTCAAAGCATCGCCTACGATATTCGCTTTCCCCTCATGATAAAGTATCTCCATGTCATAGTCGCCAATCAATTCGATCCATCTCCTCTGTCTCATGTTCAACTCCTTTTGTGTGTAGATGTATTTTAAGCTCTTGTGATCGGAAAACACTTTGAAGGTAGCTCCGTAAAGATAATGTCGCCATAATTTAAGCGCAAACACCACTGCCCCCAACTCTAGATCATGAGTAGGGTAATTCTCCTCATAGGTCTTCAATTGTCGAGAAGCGTAAGCGATTACCTTCCCGTTCGCATCAATACATACCCTGCACCCTTCTTGGAAGCATCGCATACACCTCGAAGTTATCATTCCCATCTGGTAGTGCAAGGATAGGAGCTGTAGTGAGACGTTCTTTGAGGGTTAGAAACGCCTCCTCACAACTCTCATCCCAAACAAACCTGTTCTCCTTCCTCATCAATGACGTCAATGGCTTTGCGATCTTTGAGAAGTCCTTGACAAATCTTCGGTAATAACCCGCTAGCCCCAAGAAGCTTCGGATCTCACCCACATTCTTAGGACTCGCCATCTTGTCACCGCCTCAATTTTACTAGGATCAACCGACACCCCTTCCTTGGAAATCACATGCCCTTAAAAGCAACTTTCTTCAACCGTAACTCGCACTTGCTCGCCTTTGGCATATAGCCGGTTCTCCTCCAAGGTTTTCAATACTAACCTCAAATGTTCCTCATGTTCTTCCTCGTTCTTGGAGTACACCAGGATATCATCGATGAACACAACCACAAACTTGTCCAGGTAAGGACCGAACACTCGATTCATCAAGTCCATGAACATCGCTTGTCGCATTAGTCAACCCGAATGGCATGACCACGAACTCATAGTGCCCATACCTGGTTCTGAAAGCGGTCTTAGGTATATCTTCGTTCTTAATCCTCAACTGGTGATAACCCGACCTCAGATCGATCTTAGAGAAAACTCCGGCTCCACTTAATTGATCGAACAAATCATCGATCCTTGGCAAAGGATAACGGTTCTTGATGGTCACATTATTCAACTCACGGTAATCCACGCAAAGTCTCAAGCTTCCATCTTTCTTCTTGACAAACAACACTGGTGCTCCCCAAGGTGAAACACTAGGCCGTATGTAACCTTTCTCTGCTAGCTCATCCAACTGCTTCTTCAATTCCTCCATCTCCTTTGGTCCCATACGGTAAGGTGGTTTAGAAATCGGTCCCGTGTCCTGCTTCGGATCAATGGAAAAGTCCACTTCTCTTTTCGGTGGCAACCCGGAATGTCCTCCTAAATACTCTCTCGAACTCCCTCACCACTGGAATCTCAGACACCTTAGGGGTCTCCAACTCACTATCCCACATCTGACACAAGATCAACTGATCCCCTTTCCTCAGACTCGACTTTAGGGTGTTAACAGATATGAATTTGACTCTTGGCTTGACCACATACCCCTTATAAGACACCCTAGTTCCCTTAGGTCCCCTCAATGAGATTTTCTTCTGATAGCAGTCGATAAAAGCCTTGTATTTCCCTAACCAGTCCATCCCCAGAATCACCTCAAAACCCCCCAAGGGAAACTCTATAAGGTCACAGTGAAACACAACCTCTCCGATCTGGATTGGTACCCCAGTGTAGATTCTATCACAAGACACCGACTCCCCCGAAGGTACAACTACCGAATCAACAATTCTATCATATGACTTAAGGTTTAAGACTCTGGCATGTTCCGCAGATATAAAGGAATGTGTAGCTCCTGAATCAAACAACACAAAGGTGGGTTTAGAGTTAACAGGAAATGTACCAGTCACCACATGAGCGTCATTCTTAGCCGCCTCCTTGCCCATGGCAAAGAGCTTGCCACTAGACTTAGCCCCACTCTGACTTGAAGAAGCTGCTCCAGATTGTTTGTTCCCCTCATTTGCCGTCCTCTGAAAGTTGGTACTCCCACTCTGTTGACTCTGCTGGTTACAGTTCTGGTAGTTATTATAACTTCCCTGGTAACTGTTACTAGCTCCAGACCTTGCACCTCCCCCATAGCCGGACATAGGTGTGCGATAACTGTTATACCCAGACCCCACCGAACGAGAGCCACTGAACCCAGACATAGGTGCCATGTATCCACCAGACTGATTCACCCCTGATGATCGGCATTCAAACCTCTTGTGTCCTGTCTTTCCACAGCCAAAACAAGTAAGACCCGCAGAACTACCTCCCCCGCCGGTGCCCCTGAAGCCGCCTCCACTCTAAGCTCTCATACCCCCTGGGGCACTGTTAGTGGAGTACCCGCCATATCTGCCCGAACTCTGCTTCTTTGCCCCAGTATTATCGCTTGTGGTCTCCAGCTTCCTTTTCTCAGCCTTGCCTTTCTTATCAGCCTTGATCTGTTCCGAGAGCCTCTCAACAGGACTAGCCCTCAAGTAAATGTCCTGAACTGTAGTGGGTGGAGCTGCTGTGAGCCTCTTCTTGATGTCCATAGTGAGCCCGCTCAAACCTCATAGCCAGCATAGCCTCATTCTGCCCAAAGTCATCAATGTATGAGGATAACTGTCGAAATTTCCGATGATAAGCCTCCACTGTCATATCTTCTGTCATCTTGAAAGTGTCAAACTCCTCCCGTAGTTTGGCTTTTTGGAACTCGGGCATGAACTCATTCTTCAGAAACTCTTGGAATTCCAACCAAGACACATGTCCCGTCTCAAGATCCCTAGCAACCTCTCATATCTCCACCTTGTTCCTGGTCCACCAGTCACCGGCTGTGGCCCTAAGATAGTGGGCAGCTTGATCCACCTGCAGCTCTTCCGGACATGCTATCAGCTCAAACAGGTTGGTGAATTCTCTACACCATTCCCCCAGCAATTGAGGTTCCCCCTCTCCAGTGAATATTGTGGGGTTATGCCTTGCCACAATGGTGCTCATCTTTCCCGGATCCACTCGTTTGGCATTTAGGGCCTCATTCTCAGCTCGGAGCCTATTCAACTCCGCTTGGGTGTCATTAGCAGCGGTATCTCTTTTCGGAGGCATGTCTATAAAAATTTAGGAGAGTTAGTGATGTTCCCTGCAACACTAGAATTACATCGGCTACACTAGACAATTCTAATCATCTCCTACCCTACATATCTAGCTAACATGGTTCAGGGATCACATAACCGCATATTACTAGACATAACATCCATCTTAAAATCTTAAGCATCATATATATAAATATCTTACTTCATTATCATGCCAATTCTTACCTCCGAATCACAAACAACACATGTGTACTTATACTAACAGCATATCACTTTGCCTAATTTCTTATATCATGGAATAGTTTTTTTTTTTTTTTTTTTTTTTTTTTTTTTTTGTTGTTGTTCAATATCATACAACTTTCCTACTCTACCCTTTTTCTCTCATATGATCTCAAGGTACCCGGGTCAAACTGAGAGGGCCAATGGTTCGGTGTGAGGGGGCCCCTAACTCATCCCTTACCTTTAGTGTGCTCCTAACAGTTCTATCCCGGGGTTCATTTTATTTGACTCTTCCTAAATTCATTAGATTCATTGGTTTAGGCGTGAGGATCGTTCGCTCTGATACCACTTTGTAACACCCCCATTTATTTAAGGGCCTGAACTAGGACTCCTCAGATAAATGACGGTGTTACCATCTCGGAAACCCGAGGCAGTAGATAACAAAGGAAAGAAACACAAGATTTTTATTAAAATGTTTATAGTGAGGTTACAAATCGGAATTAAAACAAAGTCTCCAAAATACGACCAAAAGATAAAGTCCGATAAAACTACTAATAAGACTAAGGTGGGCTAGGCACTAAGTCACCATCCAAGCTCTCTTCCCGCCAGCTCCCATCGGTCTACAAATACCCGTCAATCTGCTCCCCAATAATTGGATCATCACAACAGCGCGTACACGAATACACAAGGTCACCGCGAAGCCGAGTAGGTAATACAATAAAACAAAGAACATAAAACACATGCTCCTCCATCACCACCACTGCCATCACAACTCATAACCCGGACAACCCAGCCATACCGATCCCCGGTAGACTATAAATATCGACCGTAGCCGATCTGCCAGCTCGCAGCTGAGGACACCAGGGCAAGTCCTGCAGAACCCGCCTGGGCCTTATCACCACACCATACTCACCTCCACCAACACCAACTCCGATGTAATAGTATAATAAAACAGTTCAACAGTAGTACTTAACATAATTAAATCAGACAATCATATTATAACATGTAAATCACCGATTCAGTCAATCCAGTCACATAGTATTATATCAAGTTCAGTGTATTCCCCTACCTCAAATAGCGGTAATAGGCTAATCATGGATCGAAGTACTCCACCCGAAACTCGCCACCTAAACATATACATAACATAATTAATTCACTTAACTATTCCCGTTCCCATACTCAAGAGTCACTATAAGTAGAAACTTTCCCAATTTAGAATTTACTAAAAATATAAGTTACCCAAAATAGAAAGTTTCCTAAAATGGGAAGTTTCCAAAATAGCACTTACCAAAAATAGCAGGTTACTAAAAGTAGTAGTCTTCCCGAAATAAAATCCCGACTCAAAGCTTAAATATATTATTCCGTCACCGCTACTTAATATTGACTTAATAACTAAAACTAATAATGTAAATAATAGAAATAATAGAAATAGTAGAAATGTATATATTTTCCGACTTACTAAAAATAGAAACCGTAACAAAAATTACCCAAAAACACCAAACCTAACCCGCACACAAACACACCCCTTCAACCCGTCACAACTCCCTCCAACAACCACCAGCCCTCACCGCCGACCACCAGGCCTGACACCAGGTTTGGCCTGGTCACCTCCAACCATCACCAACGTGGTCGACCCACGCCGGTGGTCAGAACTACCACCACCAACACCCCCTGTTTATAACCCAGCCGCCACAAAACGCCCCCAACAGACCCCCTTTTCTGACTCGCCTGCCACCACGACACAAGCCCGCCACCTTACCAACCACCACCCTTGACACCACCGTCGAAAGGCGACCCTGACACACGTGGCACCACCGATTCGACCTCCCCCGAGTCCACGGTGGTGCCACCCCATTACCCTATGTCTGAAATGCAACAAAAACCCCCATTTCAAACCCGACACCTAATCACCACCACTGCAACCACCAACAGCGACGACAACCACTCAACCCACCACCACACGACTCGACTCACCACCAGCAACACATCCCACACCCCGACGACTACTACAACAGTCCGTAAACGACGTACAACTCAGACCAAACTAACGTGACAGAAATGAAAAACAGGGAACCTTACCTATGACGGTCGTCGATCTGTGCTATTCCGGCCAGTACAACCACCCTCATCCACCAGCAACGGCTTCCCTAGACTCACGACAGTCCCTACTCCTTCCACACTCACTGGCGTGCACTCGTTGGTTGTAAATAACGGTTGTGACGTGAAAGAAAAAGGGGTTGATGATGGTGATGTGCAAATGACGGTAGGAAGGGGGAATTGGGTTTTAAGGTGGAATTAGGGTTTGTTTTAGGGTTTTGGTGAGGTAAAAAGGTAAATGGGTAAGTGGGTAAATGGGTTATAACACCTTGACCCAAAATGCCACCTAAAACTATAAACCTGACTCATCTTACAATATGAATCAATTAATTACCTTTACGCTACAATTAAATAATAATATCTCGCTCACTCGATAAAAAAATACGGGGTATTACAGTCTTCCCCCCTTTAAATGAACTTCGTCCCGAAGTTCGCTCCCATACCAAACATGTCATCCGAATATAAAAGACATCTCGTATAACTAACACAGTCAAACACACAACTAGACTACATAAACACGAAATGTTACACAAATTGATTTCTTTCAACTAATTGGATAAATGCGGATTTTGCAATGAAATTACCGGTCAAGTGTTCTGGTGTGGGTGTACCATTGGGTAGGTTCTCCTCGGTTGGTACGGAATGTGATGAAAACTTAGACATTGTGGGTTGATTTTGTGTTGGGTTCTCCTCTCCTTCTCTTGGAAAAGGGTTGATGAAATCAATATTATTTGGTTGAATATCCACAATCTCACCAATACCTCTCAAATTATTTCTAGCAAGTCTTCTATTGGTTGTCAAAGTTCTTTCAATTTCGTGATCAATGGGTAACAAGTTACCTTGTGATCTTCTAGACATGCAAAATATCAAACAAATTGAAAATAATTAGAACAAACCTTGAGGAGTTTTACTTCCCCAAGGCAAAGAAAGACACACCTAAGAACAATCAAAGAAAATCAAATCAAGTTAACACCGTCCCCGGCAACGGCGCCATTTTTGGTCGGAGTTGAGACTATTTTTCGGTTACTTGTCGGTAGGAGGACCTAGACCAAAATAATATTTATAACTTCACAAACTACTCTACTATTAGTAAAGAGGTAAGTAAAGGTCGGATCCCAAGGGACGGGTATTGATGTAGGATTTTCGATTGCAAGTAGTGGTGTCTAAGGGTGTCATAATTTGGGTTGAGATAAGAAGATCACTAAACTAAATAACAATGTAAATAAACAAGCAAGATGATTAAAATGAGATATTAACAATTGATTAAAAGCACTAGGGTGTCATGGGTTCATAGGGGATTCATTGGATTTTGATCATACAAACATGTTTTCAACTAGATGCAAGCAATTATTGTTGTGATGGGATCGAGTTAGTGTATATCTTACAATCCCTAGGAAGGTTTGGGTGCCGAAGCCGAATTGATTAGATTGTACAACACCTACAAGTCGACTTAGTCCTCCTTATCCAACAATATGAATAGTCTAATGAGACTCTATTTGGTTTATGTCTTACAAGTCTCATTGAAAAGATAAGTGATGGGTAAAAAATGCAAGGATTCATAGTCTCGCATTTCATCAAACATAACATGTGCATAAGTTGAAATCACAACAAGCAAACAAATTAATTATGAAAGAATATTAGATTAACCATGAATCAATCCCCATGTTGGTTTCCCCTAATTCCCCATTAACCCTAGTTAAGGAAACTACTCACTCATTATCAAGTTTAACATGCTAACAAGGTTGTCAATCATATTAACAAAGCAAAACATGATGAATAAATGAAGATGATTAACAATAATTAAAAAGGGATTAAGAGAATTATACCTAATGATGATTCCAAAATAATAAGCAAAGAAAAATAGAAGTACTTGATGAATGATTGGAAGGTTGTCAATCCTCCAAATAAACCCCAAATAATCTTCAATTACCCAAAATAAAGGATGAACAATAGAGAAAATAAGGAAATGAGATTTGTATTAATGCTTAATTAAAACTTGATTACAAGATTAAAATGAGATTAGGAAGAACATAAATAATATTAAGGATTGATCCTAATCTAATTAGTACAATGGGGTATTTATAGTGATGATTAGGTACATAAATTAGGGTTACTAAGGGCTTAAATGACGATTAAGACCTTTAATAAAAGTTGAGGAAATGAATGCTCCTCTCGAAGGAAGATGCTAGTCTACTTTTTACTAGTCTTTCAGAAATATGCGCATCCCAAGTGGAACAAGGAAGAGACGTGCTGTACTGGGCAGGAATCCGAGCGGCCAAGGGGTCAGGACGAGCAGATTTTAGTGGTGCAGGACGAGCGGACATGGTGGTGGGACGCTCGGATTGTGAAGGTCTTGGATGAGCGTCCCGAGGCTGCGACGGGCGGATTGTAGTCCAGCAAGCTTCTTCCTCTTTTCTTCTTTTCTTCTTCCTACAATCCTCAAGGATCTTGTCGGAGATGCAAGGATCTTCTTCATCATTGCCCATCTATTACATTATTTACATAGGCCTTCTAGTCTTGTCTTCACTTTGATGCTTGGTCATTAGATTCCATCAATTTAGCTCTATTTTGCCATGAAAATGCAAGGTTTGCACTCCTCTCCTACCAAGGAAACAAAACCTCAAAGAATATGCAAAATAAAGGACTAAAGATAGTAAATGACCCAATTATGCACTAAAAAGCATAGGAACGAGGCTAATTCGGGGACTAAATATGCTCAAATATTGGTCACATCATAACTAAGCAAAAAAACCTAAAACAACCTCTGAAAAAGCTCAACAGAACTAGATTTGGTGATGTGGAGAATGCAGTGGAAGTGGCTAAGATAAGACTTTCTGACCTGCAAACTCTGATGGACAAGGATCCGACCAATCTTGCTGTGTTGGAGGAGGAATCTGTTGCTGCATTGGAGTATAGATACCTGAGCAAAGCTCATTATAGTTTCGTCAGTCAGAAGGCAAAGATTTGATGGTTGTGTGAAGGTGATGAGAATACTATGTATTTTCATACCCAAATTAAGACAATACAAATGCATAATAAAATCCTCCAAATTAAGGATAAAAATGGTCTGCAACATAGTGATCCTCAAAGCATAGAGAAAGCCTTTCTTGAATATTATATGGAGTTACTGGGTGATAACAAAGACACTTTGGATGTTCATGTGCCTACTGTCAGAACTTGGAACTTAATAACTGATCAACACAGGGGTATTCTGCGGAAACCAGTCTCCCCTTAGGAAGCCAAGGAGTGTATTTTTAGCATCCCTTCCACTAAATCCCCAGGACCAGATGGGTTCTCTAGTCAATTTTATAGAGAATTATGGGACATAATTGGGAAGGCTATTACTGGAGCTGTCCTTGATTTCTTTGCTACTGGTAAGCTGCTCAGACAGGTTAACTCTACTATCCTCACTCTTATTCCAAAAGTTAAACATCTTGGGATTGTACTTGAATACAGACCCATTGCCTGTTGCAATGTTTTGTATAAGTGCATTACTAAAATTATTTGCTCTAGATTGAGTGAGGTACTACCTGACATTATGCATAGTAATCAAGGAGGTTTTATTAAAGGCCGGAATATAGTGGATAATGTACTGATTTGTCAAGACCTGGTAAGGATGTACAATAGGAAAGTTACTTCTCCTAGAACTCTTATCAAAATTGACCTTAGAAAAGCCTATGATACTGTTGAATGGAAGTTTGTTCGTCAAATGCTACAAGCCTTGAAATTCCCTTCCCAATTCATTCACCTTGTCATGACATGTATTACATCTCCTACTTACTCTCTTAATGTCAATGGAAACACTTTTGGTTTTTTCTATGGCAAGACGGGACTGGAAAAGGGGATCCTATGTCCCCCATGATTATTACTCTGTGCATGGAATATCTCTCGAGTATTCTTGTTACTGTTGGCCAACAAGAAGGTTTTAGGTTCCATCCAATGTGTGGACAAATCACACTTAATCATCTGCTATTTGCAGATGATGTGTTACTGTTTTGCAAGGGTAATACAGTGTCTATCATGTGGCTCTTGAGAGGGTTCTCTAATTTTTCTGCTACTTCAGGGCTTGCTCTGAACAATGATAAGACTGATATCTATTTTAATGGAGTTAGTAAGGAAATTATGGAGGACATTATCAAAGTATCTGGCTTTAGAATCGTTACACTACCCTTTAAATATCTAGGTGTCCTAATCTCTTCAAAGAAACTCTCTAAATTTGAGGGCCATAAGCTGATTGAGAGGATTGTCCATAGAATTAGAAGCTTGGGAGCAAGGCAGTTGTCTTATGCTGGCAGACTTGTGCTAGTTAAGACAGTGCTTTCTACTTTACATTCCTATTGGGCTTCGATTTTTTTAATACCTTCTGGCATTATGAATAAGGTGGATTCCATTTGTAGGAACTTTTTATGGGGAGAAAGTGATTCCTACTTAAAAGCTCCTAATATAAAATGGGATACATGCTGTAAACCTAAAGCGGAAGGGGGATTGGGTCTTAAGAATGCTAAGGTGTGGAACAAAGCTCTTCTTGGAAAGTACACTAGCTGGCTAGCCTAAAAAAAGACCATTTGTGGGTTAAGTGGGTTTATCACGTGTATGTGAAAGAGTGTGATTGGTAAGAGTATACTTCTCCTCCTGATTGTAGTTGGTCCTGGAGAAAAATTGTTCAAGTGAAGGACATCTTTAAGACAGGTTACTCTAACAACCAGTGGATAGCCAAATCTTCTGGATATTATGTAGCAGATGGATATAACTGGCTAAGAGATAATCCCCCTCAGGTTCCTTGGAGGCATTTGTGCTGGAATGCTTTGAATGTGCCAAGAACTTCCTTTATTTTTTGGGCCTCTCAGCATGGCAAACTCTTTACCCTTGACAGACTACATAAAATCGGTATTGTTCAGTCTACTATGTGTTTTATCTGTGGTTCTGAAACAGAAAGTCATGAGCATCTTTTCTATAAATGTGAGTATAGTAAAAGATGTATGAAGTTGATGCAACAGAAACTTCACATCCAGTTTCATGTAGAAAATATGGTGAAATGGTTCTACTTGAGTAGATCTAGAAGCGGTTTACAAAGAGTGGTCACTGGTGTTTGTTTTGTTGGTCTGATTTATGGTATATGGCATGTCAGAAATTGTGCTAGAATACATCAGCAGGTGCAAGTTCCAAGTATGTTGGTGAATCAGGTATGGAAGGAGGTCAAGGACAGATGGTTACATAGAAACAAACGAATCCTCAGTAGTTATGATCAGCTATGGATTGATTCGATACATTAATGTTATGATAGATAGAAGATAGTGGCTTTGCTTGGATTGTATACTCATAAACATTCTGATTCTTTTGATATATATACTTACCCTTCAAAAAAAAAAACACACAACTTAGAATATCATCCAAACATAAGAACAAATCCTCAATTCTTCTCAAGAATCTTAAGGATGTTCTTTAAGGCTTTCACAAGACCATCATTCCAATTAACTTGTTATTGACTTACTATGCTCCAAGTATATGATTCATCATGGCGTGTGCATTTAATGGCATACATGATCGTTCTAATGGCGGAACCATTAGAAATCGATTTCATGTGATCAACAACTTAATAGGTTCAGTGAATGACTATGACTCTTATCATAGCAATTCCACTTTCATCAAGATGAATAACCTACTCAATTTTGTTGATGTTAAACAGATATGAAAGATCTTATCATCTTAAGACTCTTAACTGTATGCCAATATTCTCTCAAATTCAACACATAGATTCAAAAATTTATAATGCATCGTACTCTTTCCTAGTTTTCCAATCACTCTTTCACAAAGGAGAGTATTGGTACGTTATTCTCAATAAGTAATATGTTATCAACATATAAGACATGGGAAAATAATTCTGGCTCTCACTTAACTTCATGTGTAAATATGATTCTTCAACAATGTGAATGAAACCCTTCTCAATTATTACATGAACGAAAAGTATAAACCTTTAATGCTTGCTTAAGACTATTCTAGGATCACTTAAGAAGTATTTGCATAATATGTTACGATTCTTAGATCTTTATCTAAGGTTTTGTGTTCCTGGTGTGAGGTTAAAACTCATCATCAAAAGCTACCTAACCAATACAAAATTTATATCTTCACAAACTACTCTTAGCAAAGAGGTAAGTAAAGGTCGGATCTCAAGGGATGGGTATTGATGTAGACTTTTCAATTGCAAATGGTTGTCTCTTAGGGTGTCACAATTTGGGTTGAGATAGGAGATCAACTAAACTAATCAACAATAAGAAAGCAAAGTAATAAAAAAAAGCAAGGTGATTAAAATGAGATGTAAACAATTGATTAAAAGCACTAGGGTGTCATGGTGTGGTCATGGGCCACGTCTCGGTCCGTGGGTTCGGGCCACCTATCGATCCGCGGTCACGGGCCACCTGCACGCCAGGCCAATCTGTGGGCATGCAGCGGTCTTTTGAAAGCCACGCTCGGCGGCGTAAAGATGCTTTTGACCGGATCGTTTTAGATCGGTCGGTTTCGTATCGGTAAGGGTCTCGAAACGATTAGAGATGTTCGGAGTCGCCACCAAGCATTTGTGGGATGCCTGGAACCCGTTCGAATTCCACTTTATACCTCGGTCAAATCGAAGCACAAAGCAGCGTTTGACATAGGTACTAAAGATAAGGAAATCGTCCCTCTTTAGCATCCTATCTCTAGAATGACTCTCGTACGCCCTGGATAAGGTCGTCCACTATCCAAAGTTTCTGAGTAAGAGGTGAAGGTACGTATTGGGAAGCCCTTTATTCAGACACCCAATCCCGCCCGCGTTTAGCGGCCTCTACTGATCGATCTTGGTTGGTTGAATGCAAAAGTTGATAGAACGGTTTAAATGCATGAATGCACATCCAATGATTTATACCTAACATGTGAGAGCTTTCTAAGTTGGTTGATTTAATCCAAGTATCAAGTATAAGATGTCGAGTTGGATTAATGATTGATTTGCATGCAAGACGGAAATTAAACATCCATTTACCGTATTAGGTTTAGGGTGCATAACATGTTCCATTTGTCTTAGTAAGGCATTTTGCAAATATGGTTTGAATAGTCATCTGATCCGTCCTATATCCAGGTTAACCGGAGTCGGGATCGTCCTAGACTAATCTTTGGAAGGGAACAGGCCCCATGCACTGCACGGCTATAAGAGGCGCGAGCCAGCCGGCGGTGTAAGGGGCCTCCCTCTGGTTTTGAAAATGAGAAAGAAAAGGTCTGCTTAAGGCGCCGGTTAGCCAACGGTTGTATGCCGTGTTCTGACTTTTTATAAAACGTTATAAAACGTGTTGAAAATGGGTATTTGAACCCGATTTGATTTTGAGAGGGTTGTTTAGACCGCATTTGTTGATTTGAAGAACTAGACTTGAATAATCATCATTATTTGATAATATTCGGTGTCGAACCTTGACAAACTTGACATGAATAGTTTTGAAAAGTTATTATGGACTAATTGTTTTAAGTCCACTTGAATGTTATTAGTCGGTACTCATCATCGTACCCGGTTTAAAATCCGGCATGGTATGTAGAACCAAGGATGACTTTGTGTTGGTGACTAATATGTTTGTTTGAAAATGTGAGGAAATGAAATAAAAGGCTTTAAAATACCTTCTAAATGTCATTAACCAAATATTATCACCGAAACACGGATTTAACCGCCATGGTATGAAGAACCATGGGTGAAAAATGCTTTATGGTTAAAACATGTGAAATGAAACAAAAAGGTTTCGAAAATACTTGAAAAGGTAAAAACCGATTACAAATATGAAAAATGGATTAACGGAAATGAGGAGAACAAACACGGTTGATTTCTGGTCTGAATACCCTATTTAGGCGCGAGCTAGTTGGCGACCTAAGGGGCTTCTGCCTCAGACCAAAAATCAGTTTTGGCTCGTTTATTCCATGTTTTGGTTCATGTTATGCATGTTTTAGCATGTTAGAGTCATGAAACAAATAAAAACATAATAAAAGAGGATTTTTACACCCTCATACTTACATGTTTGGTTATGGCGAGTGACCGACGTAAGTGTAACAACTCGTTTGATCGGAAAAAACTCGGTTTAAAACCGTTTTGTTAAGTAAAAAGAGTGTTTTAAAATTTTAGTGATGGTGTAGTGGTCGAAGTGGTAGGTCAAGTTATTTAATGCACGATGACGGTACCAAACAATGTGTAAGGCTCGTGTTTACGATCGGTAGGTCGTAAATACGCGTCGGATTGTGACTTTAGAAGTCGAGTCGAGAATTTTAAGGGAGAAAAGAGGGGGCGGACACTCACGTAACTCTCAAATGGGTGGCATTTGAGGGGTATTTATAGGAGAATGAGTGGTTGTGTGAGTTTTGAGCGACGTGGCCACCTGGACTGCTCAAAGAGGCGCGAGCCACGTCGCGGGTCTTCGAGTTGTGTTGTCGCTTTCACAACAAACGCAATCATCATTTGTTCTATCCAAGGTTTTGTAGTCACATGTTTGGTACTTGACCAACATGAATCCGGGAAAACGTAGCATAGAAGGCTTTGAGATATTTTGTTTTTGTGGTTGACTCGGTTTGACTCGTTGTTGGAGTCGGGATTTGAATTTTCGAGTCGGTTTTTGGTCCGGTGTCGGTTTTGACTCTAGTTAGTGTCATTGCGACCCCGTCGCCATGCATTAAACACTCCAGGTATTTTTGAAATGTTTTGAAATGTTTTATTTTCGAAATCGTTTTATGTTTTCCGACGTAAAGTTGTACACAAACTGTCGATCAAACGCCGCGATTCCAAAACATGTTGTAGTCTCAGCAGATACTGGGTATCTACACATGGGTTCATAGGGGACTCATGGGAGTTGATCATACAAATATATTCTCATGTTATAAACGAGCAATTATTGTTGTGATGGGATCGAGTTGTTTTATAAGCTTAGAATCCCTAGGAAGGTTTGGGTCCCGGAGCCGAATCGATTAAATTGTACAACACCTACAAGTCGACTTAATCCTTCCTATCCAACTATATGCATGGTCTAATGAGACTCGAGCTGGTGTATAAGCTTACAAGTCTCATTGAAAAGATAGGTGATGGGTAAAAAAATGCAAGGATTCATAGGCTCGCATTTCATCAAACATAACATGTGCATAAGTTGAAATCACAACAAGCAAGCAAATAAATTATGTGAACATATTAGATTCAGCATGAATCATTCCCCATGTTCGGTTCCCCTAATTCCCCATTAACCCTAGTTAAGGAAACTACTCACTCATTATCAAGTTTAACATGCTAACAAGGTTGTAAATCATACTAGCAAGGCAAAACATGATGAATAAATGAAAGTGATTAACAATAATTAAAACAAGGATTAAGAGAATTATACCTATGGAGATTCCAAATAATAAAGCAAAGAATAATAGAAGTACTTGATTATTGATATAAGGTTGTCAATCCTCCAAATAAACCCAAATCATCTTCAAATTACCCAAACTAAATGAAGAACAATAGAGAAATTAAGAAAATATTAAGTATTGAGATTTGTATTAAGACTAGATTAAAAGTTGAGTACAAGATTAAGAGAGTATTAATATTGCATTAAGATTGCTTACTAATTGATTAAAACTTGATGATAATCTAGGTAGTACAAAGGGGTATCTATGCTAAATATTAAGTACAAAAATTAGGGTTACTAAGGGCTTAAATGACTATTAAGGCCATTAAGAAAAGTTGAGGAAATGCTCCTCTCCAAAGAAATGAGCATTTCCGTTTTGCTGGTCCCGTATGGATATGCTCGTCCCGAGCGGCTTGAGTCTTGGCATGGTGGGTTCTGTCCTGTGATCCGAGCGGATCATTGAGGAGACGCTCGGATCCTTTGGCTTCAAGACGAGCGTCTTGACTAGAGGACGCTCAGATGGTGGTGCTGGGAGACGCCCGAATTGGTGGCAATCCGCTCGGATCCTGGGTCAGACAGCTTCTTTTCTCTTCGTTCCTCAACAATCCGCGGGGATCTTGTTGAAGATGCAAGGATCTTTTCATCATTGCCCAATCTAATTTATTATCTACATAGGCCATCTAGTAATGTATTCACTTTGATTCTTGGTCATTAGATGCGATCAATTTAGCTCCATTTCTCCATGTAAATGCAAGGTTAGCTCTCCTTTCCTACCAAGGGGGGCAAAACCTCAAAGAATACGCAAAATGGGAAACTAAAGATAGTAAATGACCCAATTATGCACTATAAAGCATAGAAACGAGGTAACTTCGGAGACTAAATGTGCTCAAATATGAGTCACATCAGTTCCATACACATCCTTTTCTAAATTCCCATTTTAGAAAACGAATTTCAATTTCATTCGCCATTCTTCATCCAAATGAAATGTGGCAATTCCCAACATGATTTGTCTTAATTAACATCTTCATGTCAATTTATGCACTTAGGTACTCTAAAGGTCTATTTACTTTAAAGAGACCATCGCCTTAAAGTAAATCTACTCTTGAGTAACAATTTTTGGATTGTAATGTTATGGCTCGTATGCAACAAGGTCGATTTGGGAGAAGGTCATAATACCATTACTTTCGAAAAGTAACATATTAACAATAAGACATGTGTGCTTTACTCCCACTCTATCTCAATAGATTATAGTTCCATTACTTTCAAAAAGTAACACATTAACTATAAGACATGTTTGTGATGATCTACTCCCACTCTATCTCTTTGAAATATGCGAGTCTGATCCATGTAATTTGTTAAATAGACTCTCTATTTTAGGTATCTCCAGGTTGACCCTTCGTTTATAATAACGTGTCCGTTTTGGATTGCAAATTCCCAAAATTGAGTTCGATAACTCAAACCGACTCATATTAGTTTTATCTTATGGGTAGTGACACAAGTTCATAATCCATATTTAATAAATCAAATTCATTACTAAGATCTTTGCCACTACGATCGAATCGTAATGCTTTAGTACTTTGTTCAATTGGTTCTCTACGTCATTTAGAAATTCTTTAAATTTCTCAAATGCTTCAGTTTATATTTGATTAAGTAAACATACGCATATCTACTTGAATCATCGGTAAAAGTGACGAAGTAGTCATAATTTTCCATTGCGGTGATGCTCATATGAACACATACATCGGCATGTATTTGTCCTAACAAATCACTTGCTTGTGTCCCTTTACCACTAAAGGGAGTATGAATCAATTTGCAAAGGAGACAAGATTCGCATATTCCATATGATTGAAAATTAAATGGTCCAATAAATCTTGTCGACACTAGCCTTTTAATGCGTTTCTCATTTATGTGACCTAATCGAAAAAGCCAAATTTACAAATCATTTGGATCATTTTTTATGAGTCTTTTGGATTGTATGTTATAGATATTTTTAATTGAGTTGGAGGTGTCTAAAACATAAATACCATTTATACAAGTGGTTTGGCTCATGGCCAAGTCATTTTCAACAAAATACAACGATTGTTTTGATGGTAAAAGAAAAACAATCCTTCCATGTCTAACATAGAAGTGGAAATAATGTTTTAGACAAAATGGGTACATAATAAACAATTATGTAGATTACAACTCAAACCTATTAGCTAAAAAAAAAACCTAAGTTCCTCTCGAAATGGCGGCTACCCTAGCTTCATTTTCGATTCGAACATCTACATCACTCTTGTTTAGCTTTTCCACATTTCCAAGCCCATGTAATTGATTACAAAGGTGAAAACCACAACCGGTATCCAATACCCACGTTGAGGTGGAGGTATAATTTATATCAATAACAAAGATTTCGGAAGATATATTACCAAGTGGAGTGATAAGTCCAACATTGATATCTTCCAAATACTTAGGGCAATTACGCTTCTAATGGCCCATGACATTACAATAATGACATTCGTCGTAGGATTGGGAACCCTTCTTGTTTTTGGTTGTGGTAGTCTCACTATCTACTTCCAATTCATTAACGGGTTTGGGTTTCTTACCCTTCTTTGCCTTTCCTTTATAAATACCATTACTCCTTTCAGTTGCAAGGACACTCTTGCTAGAACTCCCACTCAATTTGATATTTCTCCTTGCTTCTACAAACAAGGATGCCTCGGAATTAGTAAGATTTTATTCACAAGATTCTCTTACCAAAAAGGTGGGCATTAATATGGGAGTGGGAGGTGTGGAAGTGGTAAAGTAGCAAAGATTTCCATCCTGACCAATGCCAAAGCGTAATTCTCTAATCGTATCATTGTCATACTCAGAGCACTTTTCATCGAATGATTGGAGCCACGAATTAATGGTGATTGGTGTAAGAGTTTTAGATGAATCCATTGCGGATAAATAACTACAAAAACAGAAATGAAGGAAATAATTAACATTTATTGTTTTAAAACTTGTAATTATTTTAAATAAGTTTAACATTTATATAGTGACCTCTACCCAACTATTATAAATGATCCCGAGATCCAAATTCATATTAACTCGGGCACGGTGAGCCGATTCATCCCTAATCAATATAATTCGGTGGATTAACTCTTTAATCGATTCTACTTCTAGAACTCTCGGTCGATAAAATTACTTTAATATTTATCTTTAGCCCGGAACACATGCGACTATGGTCACGAATACTTCCGTTGAGCTCAATCCAAATTTTGATGTAATAACAATTTACTACCCACTTACCCAACGTAACAAGTTTAGCACCCCGGTGAGCCGAGCCTACTTCCTTATGAAATTAGGATTCATGGTTCTACTATTTGGTAAGGCTAATTCTCAATTATTATTTAGTGAGAAGTCTTGTCAATTTATTATCTATCACGATTTAAGTGAACTAAAGCGGTGAACTACGATAATTATAATCGACACGGTCGATGACTCGTTATGAAATACATGTGTTGTTATGGCGATTTGGCAATGCATGCAACATATTAAAATAAATGCAAAGCAATAATAATAAATTCCTAGCATGGACTTCCTAAAATATAAAATCAAATAATCTATTACATATTCGGAAACCAACTCCATTGGTCCCTTGAATCTTCAAGTGGCACGCCTCCCAAGAACACCGTCTTTGTCAGAACACCTTTTCGAATGGCACCGTCTTGAAGGAACTCCAGAATTACAAATAATAATAAAAATACATAGCTATTCCTATTATACATTTGTAAAATGAAGAATTAGTAGAAATTAAAAGTGATACGAGATCACATTAATTTACAACCGAATCAATATTCCCTTTCATTACGGGTAATATCGATTAAAACTAAGGCCATAATAACATAAAATTACATAATTCAAAATTATATAATAAAAAGACATTCAACAATTGAAATATGCAGCATTATAATATGTGTCTATCATGCCAAATTATGTGCCAAATCGCCCTATTTAACTTATATCGTTATATAACCCGCTCAAGTTAATTATCCTAACATACTTAGATCTGAACAATTAGTCATCACTCAATTTTTCACAATAATTCAACCTGATTTAATTTTAAACTCATTTTTGACCCTAAAATCATAACATTTATGAAATAAATCCAAATTAAATTACAATAATTTCAAAATTTGAATTTTAAATTTTTTAACATTCTGGAACATTTCCATGACCCTCATAATGTCAAAAATCATGGTTAAAATTTTCGAACTTATTTCGAGAAAATATAGTTGCAATTTATCGGTTTTATCAAATAAAACATCTAAAGTATTCAAAAATTAATCTAATCAATTTTAAAACTTTAGATCTGATAAGTGGGATATAAATGCAACCTAAAATAATTTTCTCATCCTATGTAATTCGTTATAGCTATTTATGCTAAAATAGTCACTATTTATGTCATTTTTACACTAAAAATTCATAAATCATGCTAAATGAATCAAATTCATCTCAAATTTTACACACAGTGAGAAAAACATGCATGTGACAACATATTAAAATTCTATGGCCTATTTCAAATTTTAACTATATTTAACCATTTTACCTCCATTTAATTCATTTTTATCTCATAAAAATCATAAATTATGAAATATTAATCGCATTAATACGAAATTTTACATACAATACATAAAATATTCAAGTGAGGTCATATTAAAAAATCACGGCCAGTAATGAAGTTTAACTATTTTTAGTAAATAAATGTTCATTTTACTCATAAAAATGTAATTATTTCACTAAAAATCATTAAAATGAGCAATAAAATACCATAAATCATAAAAATGACCTAAAAACACTTTAGGTCCAGAATATATAACATGCGTCATGATTTCATGACTTAATCTAGTGAATCACAAATATTAGTTTTAATTAAGTTACTAATAACTCAAAAAAAAAATTATAAATCAATTATGCATGCAACTTCCTATGCTCTGATACAAATTGTAAGGTTCATATACCTATTATTAGACTCTTCTAATAGTTAACTAATTAACATATTAATATAAGTTCATTAGATCTAGTGCATGTATAACTAAATAAGTGATTAAATGAGAAAATCAATGTCCCTTACATTGTTATATGGCTTGAAAATAAGGGCACAAATAAGGTCACCTTCCTTATTTATTCTTGAGCTTAAATGTAATGGATGATCCTCCAAAATCTCAATGTAGAGATCCTCCTTTGATTGCACCTAAAACAAATACCTTAAACTAATATATTAATTAACTAGATTAATACACTAGTATCCTTAAAATAATTCTAATAATATTCTTATTACTACACTAGTAATCTAATATTGTGATTAGAATTTAGGATGAAGAATCTTTTGATTTTCTAAAACAAGTTTTTAGAGAGTTGTAAGAGAGATGATGAGAATGCATGCAAATGAATGTGTAGTGTTAAAATGAGAACAAAATCTCATTATATGAGGAGGAAGGGGCCGAGTAGATGAGGCCAAAAATGGCATCTACTTTTGCTTTTACACTTCTCCAAATATGTAGGTGTGTAAGCTAGTGTAGTGTTGGTTTGTTTATTTAAATTTTATCACATAAAATAATTCAACCATAATACACTACAACCCCTTCATTTCGGTCCATATGTATAAAATGGACTACCATTTTATTTTGTCAATTTGTTACTTGTCACAAAATATGTCACATGTAGTATGTTACACGTTATTAATTAATTTAATGCATATTTATCAAATAAATATCATTTTATAAATTAATTAAATTACATACAACAAATTGACTAGTGATTCTTGATCACATAAATAAAATGGGTCATATAATTATAATTCACAACATATTGTAATTATAATTAACCATTCATTCTTATCTCTATTGTTTCACAAACAGTAATCAATTTTAGTAATAAAATATTTTAATTACTAAGATAAATCTTATTCAATCAAATTACAATAAGATATAAATATTCTCTCTCACAATTAAATTGTTCAATTTTAAGGAATTGATTAACTTGTATCGTCATACAATTAATCAACTTGTCTATTAAGGGAATTGTCCTATATGTGTGACCTTAAGGGATCAACTGATCACCACAGCCAAATGACAGTAATGCCAAAATCTAGTTAGCCAATCATTACTGAATAATGTTGATCAGTTGACTATATAAATGAATCATCCCTTACGTATTCTTAATTTGAGATTTAAACATGTGATCGCACTATTGTTGAGGACACATACTCCAACAACATATGTCTTCAACTTTGACAAAAAAAAGATTATTCTGGCACCACTTCCACCATCAACCGTTTTTGAACCTTCTAAGGGGACGATGTTGGTCCGAGAAGCCGAGGAAATCAAAGATAAGGGTGAATGGGGAGATGTTCACGTTCTCCATGCCAAGCATGTGTCCATGGAACAAGATGAACCGTTCAGTAATATGGTTCAAACAAAGATCAAACTCTGTGAGGATGTTCCTCCAAATGCTAAACTAAGAGTGGAGGCCGAGGTCCCTAAACCTCCTTTGTTCAACCATGGTGTTCACAAGTCCAAGGACAAACTAGGGGAGTGTTCAACTGCACAAGAGACAGTCAAGTGGGATGGTACCAAGGAACGAGTTCAAGAGAAACTCTTTGTCAAGAATGGAGCCGAGAGTACCATTGATAAGGTACAAGTTCATTATCCCGTCTCCTCTACCCTTAGTCCAATTTGGAATGAATGCAAGGATAAGTCAAGTGCTTAGTCGGGCGATCAAGGAAATGGGGTCAAGAAACAGAATGGACAAGAGCCTCCATTTCATGCTCAACTCAAGTGCAAGGGGGAGTCCTTAAACCCTAAGGAAGGGACTAAATTCAGATTTGGGTCCGTTTATGCAAGCTAGGAGTCCTTGCAAAAGGGGATAAGCTCATGCCGAGAGAAGAAGGTCCGTTTAAAGTCACTGGTCAAGTTGGTTACAACAAGTACAAGGTCGATCTATTGGGAACTCATGCCACCTTCCATGTTGGGTATTTAGGTCCTTACTATGAAGAGTTTAATGATGATGATGCTGAGGATTTGAGGACAAATCCTTTTTCAAGAAGAGGAGTTTGAAGCAAAACAGTCCACCACAAGCACCCATGAACCCGGTTTTGGTCCCTTGACCGAAATAGGGTCCAATTCGAAATCCGTTTAAGAAAATGGGGCATTTTATGGCCTATAAACCTTCTATGGAGGGCTTAGAGTATTTTTGTTAGGGAATGTGTCCTCAACAATAGTGCGATCACATGATTTAAATATCATTATTAAATCTCATTTCAAGAATACGGAAGGGATGATACATAATATATATAGTCAACTGGTCCACACATATCGGTAATGATTGGCTGGCTAGAGTTTGACATTACTGTCGTGAGACGGTGGTGATCAGTTGATCCCTTGAGGTCACACCTAAAGGACGACTCCCTTAATTGAAAAGGTTAATTAGTTGTATGCCGATACAGATTAATTAATTCCTTAAAATTGAACAAATTATTATCATAAGAGAGAAAAATGACATCTTATTATAATGTGATTAAATAAGATTTTATTTAGTAATTTAAGAAGTTATATTACTAATATTAATCGGTGTTTGCGAAACATGCGAGATGAGAATGATAAGTTAGTTATAATTACAAGATATTGTGAATTATACTAACTAGTAATTAAATGACCATTTTATGAGAAAGTAATTTTATATTACTAGTCAATTTGTTAAATATGATTTATTTAATTTATAAATGATATTTAATTTGTTAAATATGCATTTTAAATTAAAACATGACATAAGACATGTCACATGTCACATGACATACAATTGTACAATTGACAAAAATAAAATGGACTCCATATTACAACTTAGAAACCGAAATATGGGTGAGCATGCTTAGAAGTTTGTCTTTTTCTATTTGTCTTATTCATTTGTCCATGACACTTGATAGTGACATGACAATAGACAAAGTCTTACACTAGTTTGTCTTGTGAAGACAAAAAGCAAAAATTAAAGGGGCTAAGACACCTCCCACCCACCGGTTTTGCATAGAGAATTAGAGAGGATTTTTCCTCAATAATTCATTACTCTCTAATGTTCTAAGAAAACATAAAACCTCTCTCTTGTTCTTCATAAACCCAAGTTTTATGAATCTAATTTGTTCTTATTAATTACTAATAATACTAGTAGTAGTATATGAGTTTTAGTAATCAAATTTTAGGTAAACCACATTATAAATATCTAGTACATGTTCTTTTGTGGGATTAAGGGATTGTCTTGGGTGCTACTAATTGGAGAATCTCTACTTTGTGATTTTGTATGTTCATCCATTATTGGAAAGCTCAAGAACTAACAAGAAGAAGATCTTGTTGGTGCCCAATATGACCGAAATTATTATGGTGAGAAAATGTTTTCTTATCTTCTTTTATTAAAGTTTGCATGCATAAGTTCCACTATTAATTTTATGACAAATTAATTTTAACATATATGAGTATGTTAGTATGTATATAGATCTACATTTCCTTCAATCGGTATCAGAGAGCCACGGTTGTTTGCATGCAAATCGGTTAAAAGTTTTTCCGAGTTATAAGAATAACAAATAAAACTTGTAAAATTTGTGTTATTATGATATATCACGAAATTAATTCAAGCATGTTAATATTTCTGGTCCTAAAATGTTTTAGGATATTTTGGTTAATTTTACGGATTTTTATTGTTCATATTTTACAATAATGGCATTTAAATATGATTTTATGAGTAAAAATGTCATAATTGGTCTAAAATTAGCTATACTTCGAATTTTCAGTTGATTTTTGGATATGTTGTCACATATATTATTTTAAGATAACCTGTAAATTTTCATAATTTTTGGACTTGTTATGCTCGAAAAATGAATTTTTCATTATTAAATTCGGATTTAGGTGAAAAATAGGTTAATATGAGTTAAATTTCGAATCTGGTCATAGAAAATTAATATGTTGTCACATGCAATTTTACAAGATGTGTGTAAAATAATTGGCTATAAAGAAGTCTTTTTGCATGATTTATGGATTTTTGAAGAAAAATAGCATAAATAGTGACATTATTAGTGGAAAATTAATAAAACATAATCTATGACTTAGGAAAAACGTCTAATGTTGCATTTTATTATATTTTTCAGATCTAAAATTGAAAAGTTAGTGAAAGTAATTTTTCCATGTTTTTATGATTATTTTATTAAAAATCGATAAACCGCAACATAGTTTTTCCGGTAAATTTTCGAAATTTTTAACCTAAGATTTTGAACATTATGAGTGTCATGGAAATTTTCCAGAATGTTCATGAGTTTAAATTTCAAATTTTGAATTTATTTGAAATTTTGTGATTTATTTGAAGTTTAATAGCTTATTTTTGTAATTTTGGGTCCATTTATGAACAATTTTATAAAATATGGGTTAATTATGGTCAAATTATTAGTGAAGACTAAATTTTGAGTCCTAAGAGGTTAGGGTAATTAACTTATGCATAAATATGAGTTTATGTATTTTTGTGATTATGAAATGTTGAAATCACGCAAATCCGTAAAAACCGAGTAATATACGATATTGGCTAATTAAAAGGCGATTTAGCATAAAATTGAGCATGTTCTTACATATTATAATGCTGCATTTTTCCTTTATGATTGTCATAATTTTAATTTATGTAATTTTGAATTATGTAATTTTACTTAGTATGGCCTTAGATTTTAATTGGTATTTCCCGAAATGTATGGGAATATCGATTCGGTTGTAATTTTTATTGTGATCTCGTATCACCGTTATGTAATTTAATAGATTTATTTTATTTTAGTTACAAATGTATAATAGGAAATTATGTAATTCATTATGTAATTTTATTCATTCCGGAGTTCCCAAAAGACGGATTTCTTCAAGAATGGCGATACATAAAGACGGTGTTACCTCGAGATGCGTGCCACAACCGAAGTTCAAGGGACCAATGGAGTTGGTTTCCGAATATGTAATAGTTAAATAGTTTTTCTATTTTAGGAAAGGCCATACTAGGATTTATTTATCTTTATGCTTGCATTTTATTTTATGTCACATGCATCGCTAAATCGCCATAACTAAATCATGCATCCTTATTTTATCGAGTTTATCGACCGTGTCAATTAGAATTATCGTAGTTCACCGCTTTAGTTCACTTAAAACGTGATAGATAATAAATTGACATGACCTCTCGCTAAAACAAACAATTGAGACATAGCCTTACCAAATAGTAGAAACCATGAAAACCTATTTCGCGAGGGAGTGCACTCGGCCCTACCGGGGTACAAACCTTGTTACGTAGGGGAAGTGGGTGATGAGTGTTAATCCACCGAGTTCATGTTAATGAGGGTTTCATCGGCCATACCGTGCCCAAGTTGATGTGGATTTGGATCATGGACACACTTATTCGAAATTTGGATTGAGCTCAACGGAAGTATTCGCGACCGTAGTTGCATGTGTTCCGGGCTATAGATAAATATTAGAGTAATTTTATCGACCAAGAGTTCTAAAAGTAGAATCGATTAAAGCGTTAATCCACCGAGTTATATTGATAAGGGTTTCATCGGCCATACCGTGCCTAAGTCGATATGAATTTGGGTCTTGGAATCATTTATCATAGTTGGGTAGAGGTCACTATGTAAATGCTATACTTGTTTACAAGTATTAATAAAACGATAAATGTTAAGTTTTCCACTATTCCGTTGTTATTATTGTTCTATTTCTTTACCACAATTCATATACGATATCATTTCGTTTTTGATTCAAATCTCCATTAAAATATCGTAACTAAAGACAAATTTGAATTTGCTTCTAAAACCTCATATGAACCATTGCTAAGGATCTCTTGTAAAGAGTATAGATTAAAGTTATTCATTATCAAACAGGTTTTTGATTCTTGACTAACACTTCTACTTACAATGGATTATGTTTCATATACTTAATTGAATTAAGTACCTTGAAGCGATAAATTGTTTTGGTGATTAGATTTTCGAAATTCGTAATTGACCAAAATAACGCAACCACTTCAATGAAAGTTTTAAGACTAAAACGAACAAATGAAGAGTAATCTTCATGAATTCAAATTTGCTTCTCAAAGCAAAGACTCATTGAAATGAGTGGGAGCATTCTCTTAAACAGTTAAGATGAGAATGAGGTTCAAGAAGTAAAGATTATAAAGGAATTGATACAAGGTAATGTTAAAGGTAAAGTTGTTGAGAATGACGATACTAAACCTATCAATCCCGACCGATAAAGTTTCCATTGTCTTAAATGTTGGACACGAGAAAGGAAACTACCCCAAATTATTGAAGAATCAACAAGTTAGTTGTGGAACATCTAATGGGATCTTCTTCTTTAAATGTTTATATGATTGACATAAATTTTGCTAGTACTACTTCGTCAATATTAGAAACCGGTGGTGGTTTTCATCATTATGTTTGATACATGGGATGATAAGAATATGACGACTAGAAACAATAATGTCGAGAGATAGAGTAATTGTGTACTCAATCTAGTTTTTGGATTTAAAGTTGTACTTAATTGTGACTATTAAGTGCATAAACTCTAATTAAGAATATAAACTTGTTAAGATACAAAAGAGGTTTTCACTTTTGTGACCCTATACACCACGATTTGATGTATGGCTAGCCCATCATCAAGGTGAGTATATTCTAAACCAAACTAGAATGATATATCATGTAGATGATGTAAGACTCAAATTGGTAACCCAAGATTAAACCTTAAATTTTGGAATGATGAACGCAAAGAGTTATCGAGTACTCTTGAAACCATTAGATTGTTAATGGTATATGCGTATCTTGTATTCAAAGCAAGATGTCTCGTGCCTTTCGGTTGAAAAGGAGATCGAGGTTATAAATCATCGATCCAAAATAGGTTGATCATCATCTTTTACCAACGATTTAAGTTGACACTAGTGTGTTCACTTAATAAGGTAAATATAGAAATCTTTGAAGAAGTTCAAGAGTTCAAGGAATCACGATTTAGTCGTGATGGGATTATCAAAGTGAAGACTTTGATATAAGCCAAAGGAAATGTGATATAGTATCACAAGTTAATCTCTCTTAGCACGCATTATGAAATAATGTGTGGATGGATAAGAAATCAAACGCTATTCGATATGGTTTGGACTTCGATCAAGTTACTTTGAGTTACTTGATCCTTTTGGGGATTTTATCATTTTGTCTAGATTATTTTTCCACTAAATCGAATCGTATGAGATATGAAATGGTAAGGGTACCATGGTTGTAAGTTTTCACAAGAAACAAATGCTCATTTTTCCCTTGCAATTATCACGAGCACGACGGGTTTGCGGCTCATGAAGTCATGTCTTACTAAAATACAAGTTTATTTCTAGAAGACAGGGTGGGAGAAATTATTCAAGAGCCACAAAGAATGCCACAAAGAATGTTATGTCGCAAGAAACTGGTCTTTCTTGGCTACATGAGACATTTTGTGTAAGACGTTGTTTCTTTAAAACCTAGGAGGTTAAATTCGTCACTTGTTAAAAATGATGAATTCATGCTACTTTTAAAGAAGTAAAGAGCTTACAACTTACAAAAGAAATTGTTTGATTCAAGTTGATTACTTCTAGAAAGTAATGAACATATGACTTACATAAGAGTGTTTAAGTCACAACTCAATACAAGGCTTAGAGCCATGAAAATCCGAAACGAAAGGGCTTGATTAGTGACAAAGGGTTTTGCACTAATAAAGAGTTATTTCAAAGTAAAGATTGGTTGCAAAGGGTTTTGCACTAATTGAAACGATTAAGTCTATTTGGATCTTCTTAGGGATTGTGTTTCATTATGAGGATATGCATACAACAAGTGAATCTAAAACCCACTTCTTCAATAGAAGGAATGTATTCAATACATGTCATGAGTTTTATAGATTCTTGCAATCCTAAGATAATGTGAAACTTAAGAGAGAATCTTAAGTAGGACATCAATGAGTTTGAATCAACATTTTGATCATGTGATAAAACATTTCTCGATAAGTCGAGAAGTTGTGTTTATACATGGAGTTTAGTGGGAGTTACGGAATTTTTAATTAGTCCGATATGTGGATGACATATTGATCATTGAGAATGATTTAAGACTTTTGGAGTATTATAATACATCTTGAATATCCGGATTTATGAAGATAAATCCACATGATATAAGCGTCAGTAAGAAGTCTTATGTTGATAAGATTCATGACTAGTTCAATTAAATTGAACATATTTGATTGATTTCATTTGCTTCCGCTGCCAAATCAATGAAAAAGAAATGATGTATAACACTTCATATGCTTTGAGTATGATGAATTGTTTTCAAAATCGAATTTAAGTAATCTTTACCAAGTAAGCTATAAAGATTACCCTTAAGTGCTTGCAGAAGCATTAAGGAAGTAAAGCAAAGTGTTTATGATGCAATTTTGTGTAAGGGTGTTACACAAATGACAATTGACAATTGAGATTGCGCATGGTTTCCGACAAAACCATAATCAAAACACATTAAGATGGTTAAGAAACCATTGTGGCAATGTTAATTAAGAAGTAGATTTTCTAGAATCGTTCTAGGCAATAAAGAACAATGAGAGATATTTATAACGGAAATTGAGTACACTTGCAATCATGAGATGTGCAAGAAGGATGAGTCCCGCACACTGTGAAAACAGTGGGAGCTATTCTTAGGCTAGAGGGCCTATGTCTTGATTAGATCTCGACACGTACTCAGAAAGTTTTGTAATGCAAATGTATACATTACAAAGGAAAACGAGTATGTAGTAAGGTTGAGTAAGGTACAAGAAGTTGATAAAACCTACTAACCAAAGCCTTCTCAAAGGCTAAACATGATGAGTCATGTCATTTCAATTGAGTTGAAATGAACAAACTACGTACAAGATCAAATTAGATTATAGAATATGAAATAGTAATCGGGCATTGACTATTCATATGTGATAATCGCATTTGTCGTTCAAGTTTTACTTTAAAACTCTTTTATTATACTTTGTTACATCCAAACGGGTTGTAGAGACAATTGAACCCCGTTAAAGTGAACACGGATTAGCATTGTATTCGCTCATAGTCACTTACATGAGGTGACGTCTCGAAGTGACTAGAGTGTGATGCGATTGATGGCAAGTTCAAGTGCCATAGAGTCATGTGAGATGACTAGTCGATCACATAGGCGGCATGTTGGGAACACTTTGTCGGGCAAAGACCGCTTATAGAGTTCTTGCAAATTTATAAAGCCTGGTCGTGGCGAGAGCTACTATAGTATTCTAATGAGTCGATTCTTTGACTAAAGACTATTCACCTAAGATGGCACAGTTTGATTAACTTTGATTTGTGTTACTACGACCTTCGTAAATGGGGTCAAATGGGCATATTTTGGGTTATGATGGCTGTGGCTAGTCGAAGGGAATAAGTGCGATAGGAATTGTCCACCCCCTTGTCAGGGTTAAAACAATATCTCAGGGCCACTCGAGGAGTAATGAACTGGAAATGCGTGGCCACGCTCGGAATGTATCCATGGTGGATAAATTCCGGTCAATCAGTTATTCTCCAGATCGAGGAAACCACTCTCGATATGATCACTTGCAAGTACGACCCGAAAGACACCTTGCATTGAGTGGGAGATAGTAATAGGACAAGAGAATTGGTGACGCACACTTGTCGAGGACAAGTGGGAGATTGTTGGGGAATGTGTCCTCAACAATAGTGCGATCACATGATTTAAATATCATTATTAAATCTCATTTCAAGAATACGGAAGGGATGATACATAATATATATAGTCAACTGGTCCACACATATCGGTAATGATTGGTCAAGCTAGAGTTTGACATTACGTCGTGAGACGGTGGTGATCAGTTGATCCCTTGAGGTCACACCTAAAGGACGATTCCCTTAATTGAAAAGGTTAATTAGTTGTATGCCGATACAGATTAATTAATTCCTTAAAATTGAACAAATTATTATCATAAGAGAGAAAAATGACATCTTATTATAATGTGATTAAATAAGATTTTATTTAGTAATTTAAGAAGTTATATTACTAATATTAATCGGTGTTTGCGAAACATGCGAGATGAGAATGATAAGTTAGTTATAATTACAAGATATTGTGAATTATACTAACTAGTAATTAAATGACCATTTTATGAGAAAGTAATTTTATATTACTAGTCAATTTGTTAAATATGATTTATTTAATTTATAAATGATATTTAATTTGTTAAATATGCATTTTAAATTAAAACATGACATAAGACATGTCACATGTCACATGACATACAATTGTACAATTGACAAAAATAAAATGGACTCCATATTACAACTTAGAAACCGAAATATGGGTGAGCATGCTTAGAAGTTTGTCTTTTTCTATTTGTCTTATTCATTTGTCCATGACACTTGATAGTGACATGACAATAGACAAAGTCTTACACTAGTTTGTCTTGTGAAGACAAAAAGCAAAAATTAAAGGGGCTAAGACACCTCCCACCCACCGGTTTTGCATAGAGAATTAGAGAGGATTTTTCCTCAATAATTCATTACTCTCTAATGTTCTAAGAAAACATAAAACCTCTCTCTTGTTCTTCATAAAACCAAGTTTTATGAATCTAATTTGTTCTTATTAATTACTAATAATACTAGTAGTAGTATATGAGTTTTAGTAATCAAATTTAAGGTAAACCACATTATAAACATCTAGTACATGTTCTTTTGTGGGATTAAGGGATTGTCTTGGGTGCTACTAATTGGAGAATCTCTACTTTGGGATTTTGTATGTTCATCCATTATTGGAAAGCTCAAGAACTAACAAGAAGAAGATCTTGTTGGTGCCCAATATGACCGAAATTATTATGGTGAGAAAATGTTTTCTTATCTTCTTTTATTAAAGTTTGCATGCATAAGTTCCACTATTAATTTTATGACAAATTAATTTTAACATATATGAGTATGTTAGTATGTATATAGATCTACATTTCCTTCAATCGGTATCAGAGAGCCACGGTTGTTTGCATGCAAATCGGTTAAAAGTTTTTCCGAGTTATAAGAATAACAAATAAAACTTGTAAAATTTGTGTTATTATGATATATCACGAAATTAATTCAAGCATGTTAATATTTCTGGTCCTAAAATGTTTTAGGATATTTTGGTTAATTTTACGGATTTTTATTGTTCATATTTTACAATAATGGCATTTAAATATGATTTTATGAGTAAAAATGTCATAATTGGTCTAAAATTAGCTATACTTCGAATTTTCATTTGATTTTTGGATATGTTGTCACATATATTATTTTAAGATAACCTGTAAATTTTCATAATTTTTGGACTTGTTATGCTCGAAAAATGAATTTTTCATTATTAAATTCGGATTTAGGTGAAAAATAGGTTAATATGAGTTAAATTTCGAATCTGGTCATAGAAAATTAATATGTTGTCACATGAAATTTTACAAGATGTGTGTAAAATAATTGGCTATAAAGAAGTCTTTTTGCATGATTTATGGATTTTTGAAGAAAAATAGCATAAATAGTGACATTATTAGTGGAAAATTAATAAAACATAATCTATGACTTAGGAAAAACGTCTAATGTTGCATTTTATTATATTTTTCAGATCTAAAATTGAAAAGTTAGTGAAAGTAATTTTTCCATGTTTTTATGATTATTTTATTAAAAATCGATAAACCGCAACATAGTTTTTCCGGTAAATTTTCGAAATTTTTAACCTAAGATTTTGAACATTATGAGTGTCATGGAAATTTTCCAGAATGTTCATGAGTTTAAATTTCAAATTTTGAATTTATTTGAAATTTTGTGATTTATTTGAAGTTTAATAGCTTATTTTTGTAATTTTTGGTCCATTTATGAACAATTTTATAAAATATGGGTTAATTATGGTCAAATTATTAGTGAAGACTAAATTTTGATTCCTAAGAGGTTAGGGTAATTAACTTATGCATAAATATGAGTTTATGTATTTTTGTGATTATGAAATGTTGAAATCACGCAAATCCGTAAAAACCGAGTAATATACGATATTGGCTAATTAAAAGGCGATTTAGCATAAAATTGAGCATGTTCTTACATATTATAATGCTGCATTTTTTCTTTATGATTGTCATAATTTTAATTTATGTAATTTTGAATTATGTAATTTTACTTAGTATGGCCTTAGATTTTAATTGGTATTTCCCGAAATGTATGGAAATATCGATTCGGTTGTAATTTTTATTGTGATCTCGTATCACCGTTATGTAATTTAATAGATTTATTTTATTTTAGTTACAAATGTATAATAGGAAATTATGTAATTCATTATGTAATTTTATTCATTCCGGAGTTCCCAAAAGACGGATTTCTTCAAGAATGGCGATACATAAAGACGGTGTTACCTCGAGATGCGTGCCACAACCGAAGTTCAAGGGACCAATGGAGTTGGTTTCCGAATATGTAATAGTTAAATAGTTTTTCTATTTTAGGAAAGGCCATACTAGGATTTATTTATCTTTATGCTTGCATTTTATTTTATGTCACATGCATCGCTAAATCGCCATAACTAAATCATGCATCCTTATTTTATCGAGTTTATCGACCGTGTCAATTAGAATTATCGTAGTTCACCGCTTTAGTTCACTTAAAACGTGATAGATAATAAATTGACATGACCTCTCGCTAAAACAAACAATTGAGACATAGCCTTACCAAATAGTAGAAACCATGAAAACCTATTTCGCGAGGGAGTGCACTCGGCCCTACCGGGTACAAACCTTGTTACGTAGGGGAAGTGGGTGATGAGTGTTAATCCACCGAGTTCATGTTAATGAGGGTTTCATCGGCCATACCGTGCCCAAGTTGATGTGGATTTGGATCATGGACACACTTATTCGAAATTTGGATTGAGCTCAACGGAAGTATTCGCGACCGTAGTTGCATGTGTTCCGGGCTATAGATAAATATTAGAGTAATTTTATCGACCAAGAGTTCTAAAAGTAGAATCGATTAAAGCGTTAATCCACCGAGTTATATTGATAAGGGTTTCATCGGCCATACCGTGCCTAAGTCGATATGAATTTGGGTCTTGGAATCATTTATCATAGTTGGGTAGAGGTCACTATGTAAATGCTATACTTGTTTACAAGTATTAATAAAACGATAAATGTTAAGTTTTCCACTATTCCGTTGTTATTATTGTTCTATTTCTTTACCACAATTCATATACGATATCATTTCGTTTTTGATTCAAATCTCCATTAAAATATCGTAACTAAAGACAAATTTGAATTTGCTTCTAAAACCTCATATGAACCATTGCTAAGGATCTCTTGTAAAGAGTATAGATTAAAGTTATTCATTATCAAACAGGTTTTTGATTCTTGACTAACACTTCTACTTACAATGGATTATGTTTCATATACTTAATTGAATTAAGTACCTTGAAGCGATAAATTGTTTTGGTGATTAGATTTTCAGAATTCGTAATTGACCAAAATAACGCAACCACTTCAATGAAAGTTTTAAGACTAAAACGAACAAATGAAGAGTAATCTTCATGAATTCAAATTTGCTTCTCAAAGCAAAGACTCATTGAAATGAGTGGGAGCATTCTCTTAAACAGTTAAGATGAGAATGAGGTTCAAGAAGTAAAGATTATAAAGGAATTGATACAAGGTAATGTTAAAGGTAAAGTTGTTGAGAATGACGATACTAAACCTATCAATCCCGACCGATAAAGTTTCCATTGTCTTAAATGTTGGACACGAGAAAGGAAACTACCCCAAATTATTGAAGAATCAACAAGTTAGTTGTGGAACATCTAATGGGATCTTCTTCTTTAAATGTTTATATGATTGACATAAATTTTGCTAGTACTACTTCGTCAATATTAGAAACCGGTGGTGGTTTTCATCATTATGTTTGATACATGGGATGATAAGAATATGACGACTAGCAACAATAATGTCGAGAGATAGAGTAATTGTGTACTCAATCTAGTTTTTGGATTTAAAGTTGTACTTAATTGTGTCTATTAAGTGCATAAACTCTAATTAAGAATATAAACTTGTTAAGATACAAAAGAGGTTTTCACTTTTGTGACCCTATACACCACGATTTGATGTATGGCTAGCCCATCATCAAGGTGAGTATATTCTAAACCAAACTAGAATGATATATCATGTAGATGATGTAAGACTCAAATTGGTAACCCAAGATTAAACCTTAAATTTTGGAATGATGAACGCAAAGAGTTATCGAGTACTCTTGAAACCATTAGATTGTTAATGGTATATGCGTATCTTGTATTCAAAGCAAGATGTCTCGTGCCTTTCGGTTGAAAAGGAGATCGAGGTTATAAATCATCGATCCAAAATAGGTTGATCATCATCTTTTACCAACGATTTAAGTTGACACTAGTGTGTTCACTTAATAAGGTAAATATAGAAATCTTTGAAGAAGTTCAAGAGTTCAAGGAATCACGATTTAGTCGTGATGGGATTATCAAAGTGAAGACTTTGATATAAGCCAAAGGAAATGTGATATAGTATCACAAATTAATCTCTCTTAGCACGCATTATGAAATAATGTGTGGATGGATAAGAAATCAAACGCTATTCGATATGGTTTGGACTTCGATCAAGTTACTTTGAGTTACTTGATCCTTTTGGGGATTTTATCATTTTGTCTAGATTATTTTTCCACTAAATCGAATCATATGAGATATGAAATGGTAAGGGTACCATGGTTGTAAGTTTTCACAAGAAACAAATGCTCATTTTTCCCTTGCAATTATCACGAGCACGACGGGTTTGCGGCTCATGAAGCTGTCTTACTAAAATACAAGTTTATTTCTAGAAGACAGGGTGGGAGAAATTATTCAAGAGCCACAAAGAATGCCACAAAGAATGTTATGTCGCAAGAAACTGGTCTTTCTTGGCTACATGAGACATTTTGTGTAAGACGTTGTTTCTTTAAAACCTAGGAGGTTAAATTCGTCACTTGTTAAAAATGATGAATTCATGCTACTTTTAAAGAAGTAAAGAGCTTACAACTTACAAAAGAAATTGTTTGATTCAAGTTGATTACTTCTAGAAAGTAATGAACATATGACTTACATAAGAGTGTTTAAGTCACAACTCAATACAAGGCTTAGAGCCATGAAAATCCGAAACGAAAGGGCTTGATTAGTGACAAAGGGTTTTGCACTAATAAAGAGTTATTTCAAAGTAAAGATTGGTTGCAAAGGGTTTTGCACTAATTGAAATGATTAAGTCTATTTGGATCTTCTTAGGGATTGTGTTTCATTATGAGGATATGCATACAACAAGTGAATCTAAAACCCACTTCTTCAATAGAAGGAATGTATTCAATACATGTCATGAGTTTTATAGATTCTTGCAATCCTAAGATAATGTGAAACTTAAGAGAGAATCTTAAGTAGGACATCAATGAGTTTGAATCAACATTTTGATCATGTGATAAAACATTTCTCGATAAGTCGAGAAGTTGTGTTTATACATGGAGTTTAGTGGGAGTTACGGAATTTTTAATTAGTCCGATATGTGGATGACATATTGATCATTGAGAATGATTTAAGACTTTTGGAGTATTATAATACATCTTGAATATCCGGATTTATGAAGATAAATCCACATGATATAAGCGTCAGTAAGAAGTCTTATGTTGATAAGATTCATGACTAGTTCAATTAAATTGAACATATTTGATTGATTTCATTTGCTTCCGCTGCCAAATCAATTAAAAAGAAATGATGTATAACACTTCATATGCTTTGAGTATGATGAATTGTTTTCAAAATCGAATTTAAGTAATCTTTACCAAGTAAGCTATAAAGATTACCCTTAAGTGCTTGCAGAAGCATTAAGGAAGTAAAGCAAAGTGTTTATGATGCAATTTTGTGTAAGGGTGTTACACAAATGACAATTGACAATTGAGATTGCGCATGGTTTCCGACAAAACCATAATCAAAACACATTAAGATGGTTAAGAAACCATTGTGGCAATGTTAATTAAGAAGTAGATTTTCTAGAATCGTTCTAGGCAATAAAGAACAATGAGAGATATTTATAACGGAAATTGAGTACACTTGCAATCATGAGATGTGCAAGAAGGATGAGTCCCGCACACTGTGAAAACAGTGGGAGCTATTCTTAGGCTAGAGGGCCTATGTCTTGATTAGATCTCGACACGTACTCAGAAAGTTTTGTAATGCAAATGTATACATTACAAAGGAAAACGAGTATGTAGTAAGGTTGAGTAAGGTACAAGAAGTTGATAAAACCTACTAACCAAAGCCTTCTCAAAGGCTAAACATGATGAGTCATGTCATTTCAATTGAGTTGAAATGAACAAACTACGTACAAGATCAAATTAGATTATAGAATATGAAATAGTAATCAGGCATTGACTATTCATATGTGATAATCGCATTTGTCGTTCAAGTTTTACTTTAAAACTCTTTTATTATACTTTGTTACATCCAAACGGGTTGTAGAGACAATTGAACCCCGTTAAAGTGAACACGGATTAGCATTGTATTCGCCCATAGTCACTTACATGAGGTGACGTCTCGAAGTGACTAGAGTGTGATGCGATTGATGGCAAGTTCAAGTGCCATAGAGTCATGTGAGATGACTAGTCGATCACATAGGCAGACTGTTGGGAACACTTTATCGGGCAGTGACCGCTTATAGAGTTCTGGCAAATTTATAAAGCCTGGTCGTGGCGAGAGCTACTATAGTATTCTAATGAGTCGATTCTTTGACTAAAGACTATTCACCTAAGATGGCACAGTTTGATTAACTTTGATTTGTGTTACTACGACCTTCGTAAATGGGGTCAAATGGGCATATTTTGGGTTATGATGGTCGTGGCTAGTCGAAGGGAATAAGTGCGATAGGAATTGTCCACCCCCTTGTTAGGGTTAAAACAATATCTCGGGGCCACTCGAGGAGTAATGAATCGAAATGCGTGGCCACGCTCGAATGTATCCATGGTGGATAAATTCCGGTCAATCGCTTATTCTCCGGATCGAGGAAACCACTCTCGATATGATCACTTGCAAGTACGACCCGAAAGACACCTTGCATTGAGTGGGAGATAGTAATAGGACAAGAGAATTGGTGACGCACACTTGTCGAGGACAAGTGGGAGATTGTTGGGGAATGTGTCCTCAACAATAGTGCGATCACATGATTTAAATATCATTATTAAATCTCATTTCAAGAATACGGAAGGGATGATACATAATTTATATAGTCAACTGGTCCACACATATCGGTAATGATTGGCTGGCTAGAGTTTGACATTACTGTCGTGAGACAAAGGTGGTGATCGATTGATCCTTGAGGTCACACCTAAAGGACGACTCCTTAATTGAAAAGGTTAATTAGTTGTATGCCGTCTGATTAATTAATTCCTTAAAATTGAACAAATTATTATCATAAGAGAGAAAAATGACATCTTATTATAATGTGATTAAATAAGATTTTATTTAGTAATTTAAGAAGTTATATTACTAATATTAATCGGTGTTTGCGAAACATGCGAGATGAGAATGATAAGTTAGTTATAATTACAAGATATTGTGAATTATACTAACTAGTAATTAAATGACCATTTTATGAGAAAGTAATTTTATATTACTAGTCAATTTGTTAAATATGATTTATTTAATTTATAAATGATATTTAATTTGTTAAATATGCATTTTAAATTAAAACATGACATAAGACATGTCACATGTCACATGACATACAATTGTACAATTGACAAAAATAAAATGGACTCCATATTACAACTTAGAAACCGAAATATGGGTGAGCATGCTTAGAAGTTTGTCTTTTTCTATTTTTCTTATTCATTTGTCCATGACACTTGATAGTGACATGACAATAGACAAAGTCTTACACTAGTTTGTCTTGTGAAGACAAAAAGCAAAAATTAAAGGGGCTAAGACACCTCCCACCCACCGGTTTTGCATAGAGAATTAGAGAGGATTTTTCCTCAATAATTCATTACTCTCTAATGTTCTAAGAAAACATAAAACCTCTCTCTTGTTCTTCATAAAACCAAGTTTTATGAATCTAATTTGTTCTTATTAATTACTAATAATACTAGTAGTAGTATATGAGTTTTAGTAATCAAATTTAAGGTAAACCACATTATAAACATCTAGTACATGTTCTTTTGTGGGATTAAGGGATTGTCTTGGGTGCTACTAATTGGAGAATCTCTACTTTGGGATTTTGTATGTTCATCCATTATTGGAAATCTCAAGAACTAACAAGAAGAAGATCTTGTTGGTGCCCAATATGACCGAAATTATTATGGTGAGAAAATGTTTTCTTATCTTCTTTTATTAAAGTTTGCATGCATAAGTTCCACTATTAATTTTATGACAAATTAATTTTAACATATATGAGTATGTTAGTATGTATATAGATCTACATTTCCTTCAACTTTTGCCTAGGATGTTTTGTCTTGGAAAGGAACAACTCAAGGGGAAAAACAAGAAACAAAATCGGTGGCCCCTTTTTGCACGGTTTGCAACACAAGGACAAGGGCCGCTTTCGAGTTTCCCAATTCATTCAAGACAACTTCTTAAGTCCCTGTTACATGTTCTAGCTCTTATATCCTTTGATGGCCGGACCATTTGATGTTTCTAAGGAGTCCAAATAATCATTGTTCTTATTAGTTTACTTTCTTGTTTTCATTTTAATTTTCAACTTGTGTAAGAACTTTGTGTAAGGTCTTAGGGCCACTTTTGTACCGGTTTTTCAAGGGTCTTTTGGACAGTTAGATTCTAGGCTAGATGGATGGTGAGGATTTTTTGGCTTGGCCTATAAGAACACGGCTTTCCTCATGCATTTTTTAGATTTGATGAATTAAAGATTAAGAGTGAACATTATTTTCTCCAAACATTCTTGCTTAGTGCAAGAAGACCCTCTTTTGCTTAGTGCTTAGAGTTGAGTGATTCCATTGGTTAGTGCTTGGATTCCTCTTAGGCTTAATCTAGTGGCTTAGTGCTTGGATTAAATCATATCCCGAGTCACTCAATTCTAATCATTCTTGCGATACAATTGTGTTGTTCAAGTTAATTCGTGGGTTCAAACAGTCCAGTCGAGTGTTCAACTTCAATCCTTAAAGTTTCTGCCCAAATTTTAGTCCTTTAATCACAATTAAACAATCCGTTTCACTGACCAAATCGAGTCTTATTGGTCCAAAATCCGAGTCTTGTGTGTTTTACTTCAGCCTCTTCTCCAGCCCGTTTTGGCTGTTTACGAAATATTTCCGTGATTCCTTTCCAAAGTTTATGTCATTCCAAAACTCTTAACATTTTTTTGGTATAAATAGAGACCTTCGGTCTCCATATTTTTCACGCGAGTATTCGTCCTTCTCTTCTCTCTTTGCATTCTTGACCTTGCTCTAAGCTTTTGACGCCTACGTTCTTGATCAATCGGCCACGTAAGCTCAGATCATTCTGAGTACCAGTCACGTTCCATAACCGATCAATTTGACCACTACACATCAATCAATTAATCTAAAATCCTCCAACGAGGGCACTTTCTACATACATTCGAGTCGAGCAATCATTAACGTTAACTTAGTCAATCTCGTTTCGCCAAAGATGTAAGTCTGAGGCTGTAAATCCCATCTTTATTTATTGTACTTTACTTTTTGTACCAATTAATGTAAGCTTTACGTCAAAAGTATATTTAAAACCGATTTTAAAAAAACCCTTTTTTAAAACTGTTTTCACACAGCAGCGGATATCAGACGTCGAGAAGAAATGCTACAGCAGCTGCGCCTCTTCGAAGGGTCGAAGCACTTGCTGCGCCTCTTCCAGAAGCTGTCGCTGCTCCTGCTCTTCTTCTTCTTCCCCGGGTTTCCTTTGTTTTGTTCTTTTCGTCTTATTTTCTTAATTTCTTTCATTCTTCAGTACATAAATCATGTTTTAATAATTCCTTTTCAATTATAATGTTTTATCTCGACTTAAATCCCTTATAATTCGATATTTGCAGGTTTTCATCACTAAATCGAACTCGGATTTTAAATTCTCGATTTGTCCATATCAAGTTTCTCGGATTCGTCTTTTGTACATAGTTGCCTTTATTTGATTTCAGTTCATCAAACTCTTTTCAAGTTCAAAGTTCGTTCCTTTTATAATTGCGACACCATAAATAAATCCAATTCGTTCTAACTCGTTGTACTTCGTTTTAACCCATTTTTTATCGTTTTTTTATGACGATTCCAGATGTAATTAACCTGCTAAATCACTTACACTTGAGTCCAAATATCAATAACTAATCGTAAATATGCCAAGAAACATTAACAAAGAGCGGTTCTGACTTCACGGCCAGAGCTCAATTCAAGAATAGACGCAGGAATAGCTACGACTCTTCCAAGGGACGCAGAAGATGTTGCGCCTATTCTGAGATGATTTCTGTGCCTGAACTTCTTTTCTCGCTTTGACCTAGCCTTTAATTACGTGTTTAATTAACTAATAATTGTAATAACGCCCTTAATCTGACCTATTTTATTACTTTAATTTCCAACCCTTTTATTTTTTCCCTTTTTCATCTTCAAAATTCCGTCTTAAGTGTGCCTTTGAGGTAAATCAATTAAACCATTGTAATCAATTGTAATTTCAATTATCGTTATTTATTTATCGTTTTTATTTATGTATGGTTTATTCACTTGATCCTTCACATGTAATAAATTCTAAATCCCAATTCGACATTACTAATTGCTAAATTATTTGTTCACCGACATAGTTTAATTCACATGCTAGGATTAATCAGTGGATGTTGCATCACATGCATATAATCGACAACATATCAAATATGAATAACTTCCCTAATCATTAGTAGAGGTCGCTATCGAGGCGGGCGGGATTAGGTGTTCAGTAAAAGGACTTCCTAATACGTACCCTCACCTCTTACTCCAGATCTCTGTGAACATCTGTGTTCATTGGCATCCACGAGAGTCATTCTAGACATAGAATGCTAAGGGTAATGAGTTATTAGTGTTCATGTCACTACTTTGTGTCTAGACATGGCACGAGGTATTCGAACGGTTCCAATTTTCCATAAAAATTGGTGGCTATTCCACAAATGCAGGCTTATTTAATCTTTCACCGATTTTAATGCCTCAAAAATCGGTAACGGCCCATGACGTGCTTTGGCAATCCAAAGTTCCGTGGGAGAAGTACCGCCGCCCTAAACACACACAACGCGCGGGTGCGCGCGGCGCGGGTGGCCCATGTCCACAGTTTGGCGACTCCGCTGGGGATGATAGACTTACGTGTTACCCAGGGTGAAACTTGAACCAGGTTTGGGAATAGTTTATACGAAACAATTGTTAGTTTTCATTACTCGACCTTCTTAGGTCATTTTATTGGGCCTTCCTAGGCTTAACCTAACCCATTCGACAAATCGTCCCGTCTGGACAGTCCAAATTCTTATCTTGGCCTAAGGATAGATAGCGATTGACGTCAACCATACCGTGGTACATACTCCTGTTTGTATCAAGGGCTTTCACTACTCGAGGAAATGGACTAGGAACCGACCTTACTCGTGTTTGGCACGAACCTCTCCACAGAACAGGGTCTGATTGCTTGGTATGGCAACCCACCTTTTAAGCCAAAACCCTTTAAATGAACTCAGCATACCGTTATAATGCATGTATGAATGTTTGTATCATATACGTGATCACCATTTTGTAAACAAAACCATGACGAAATTTTGTAAAATAAAATCCTTTTCAAAATGTAAATATTTCAAAAGTGGCCTAAAATAGCGCAAAAAGAGTCGAAACTCTGTCCAAATGTCCAGTCAAAATTCGGGCCTAAAATAGCACTCCTACAACTACACTACCGTTGCCTAGGATAAAAATTTCAAAATTTGTCATTTTTAAACCCTCACTTCACACACTGGCACACGCCCACTTCACGAGTCAAGTCTTCTTTTTGAGTAAGTGTGCTAAAATGGTCAATCGTGTTTTTATTCGTCGTTGATTTCTTATCCCCAATTTCCAAGATGCCCGGAACTAGTCACGCAAGCGTTAATGGACAACCCAGAAATGGTAATGATCTAATCCTAGCCGCGCTCGTGCATCTCTAAACAAGCAAAGACCAAGCTTATGCTCGCCTCAATGCTATTGAAGGTCGAATTTTTGCTGTAGAAACTAGACTTACTCCTGCAGAGAATCATATTCCTGACATGATCATTCATGATAAACTTTCACCCTTTATTGGACAACCAGAAGTCAACCCCCCACTAGGTCCTACTGAAGCTGAAAAGCGACTCCAATACTTGGAGGAGCAACTAATGTACCTTAAGGGAGATGATATTTACAGGGAGAATAATCGCAAGTATGTGGCGGTAAATGCTCAACTGCCCACCAACTTCAACATGACTGATATTCCAAAGTTCAAGGGGCATGAAAACCCTTGGAACCACATTCCTGCCTTAAAAGATTATATGTCTATCAAAGGCTTCAAGCCCGAGATGTTCCTAAGGATCTTTCCTTCATCTCTCGACACTATTCCTAAGCAATGGTTTTACTCTTTGGAGCACAAGAAAATTGCCACTTGTGACAATGCCGCAATTGAGTTCACTAAACAATACGCCGATAATGCCGAAATCAAAGTCAATATGTACACTCTAGAGGTTCTTACCCAAAATGAGAAAGAAGGCTTCACCGACTTTCTAAGTAGGTGGAAAAAGACAAGCACACAACTTGTTGATCGCCCAGACGAAGCCAATCTTGTGGAAAAGTTCGTGGATAATTTAAGACCCATTTATGCAGACCATTTGAGGTACCAAAACATAAAGTCTTTCAAAGAGTTGACTGTGATAGGAACGAGAATTGAAGACGACACCCGTAAGGAGCTCTTATCCAAAACGGTAGGTCGCGGATATCAGGGTTCAACGAGTCCTTCTTATGGCTCCACTAGCAAAACCGAAGAGGTTAACCTTGTCGAATCATCTGCTAAGAAGAACAACCCACAGAGAAAATTTACCTATGTTGGTGAATCATACTCTACTGCTCTGAAAAGGCTTATGAAACAAGGTAAGCTCCAACCCATAGGACCTACACCTGACCCAGAAAAGAAGTCTAAATTCTGGGATGAGAATGCAAACTGCAAATATCATAGTGGTAAAGGACTCGATACGGAGATATGCTTCAAATTTAAACATGTCATCCGGGATATGATTGAAGATGGTCGTCTACCCATACCTCCCGTAAGCAAGCCTAACAATACTCAGAATCCTCTTGGAGTTCTGATGGTCACTGATGAAGAATCCACCTTGGATTCTTCGCACCTCATTTCTCCAGTCGAGGATGAGATTCATGCACTAGAAGATGGTGGGGAGTTATTCCACCATTTCTCCAACCACTGCCGATTTTATCGCATGGGCAAAGAGTGTAAGTAGGCAAGTTATAGAGCTGGAAGCTGTAGTGGTGTCCCTACGCAATCCAGGCACCACACCAAAGGGAAACGTACCACTGACCCCAATTCTATCTTAAGAATCTACGATGCAAGAGGTAATCGCAGTAGTTGACAATCTAGTCAAGCAAATAATCAGTCTAGAAGCTGAAATCATTAGTTTGAGAGAGCTTAGTATCGTCAACGGAACATGGGCAGACGACGATGAAGAGGAATACCTCACACAAGATTATCTAGTCAAGGTCAGTGATGATATAGTCAAAGCTAGCGAAGATCAAGATATAGACCACCTTACTCGCTCAGGACGTCCATATCAAATTGTCTCTCAAAACGGTCCTACTGTTAATGGTCCAATTACTAACACCAATGTCATCACACCAAATGATGGCGAAGATAAATCTACTGACCATTTATTAAAACAACTGCAGAAGACAAAGGCTGATCTTTCAGTCTGGCAATTAGTTGCGAGTTCATTTCCCCATCGTCAAGCTTTACTAAAAAGCATTGGCTAGACTAAACGTAGTGCACAACTCTACGTCGGATGACGTAGTCAACCTAGTCTTCCAAGACCCAGTTAAACTAAGTAACCCAGTTACTTTTTCAGATGAGGATTTGCCTCATTTCGGCGCCAGTCATAACCTCGCTCTATATATTATAGTTACATGCTTAAAGAAGAACGTACCAATGACTTTGGTGGATGATGGGTCCGCAGGCAATGTCATACCACTAAAGACAGCATACAAGTTAGGCATGAAAGAATCGGATTCGACTCCTACCAACCAAGATGTTCGAGCATACGATGGAACACGATGTAAATTAGTAGGGCTAATTAACCTTACTATAGCTACAGGACCAATCGAGCGAAAGGTTAATTTTCAGATAGTGGACATGGAAGCATCCTTCAATATACTTCTGGGAAGGCCTTGGATTCACGGTTCTAAAGCAGTAACATCCACCTTCTAACAGAAGATCAAGATTCCTCTAGATGGCAAAGTAGTGACCATCACGTCGTCACATATCAAAGCTGTAATAGAGAAAATGTCAAGCAACCAAGTATCACAAACCTAGTATACGAGCTTGGGGGATTTCAGAGCATAAATCTTGTAGAGAGCGAACTGGCGCCCCTATACCTCAACCCATACTCCAATTTAGTGGTCAACCACATACTCAAATCACAGGAATACTTCCCAGGAATGCCATTAAACCATACCAAGAAGAATACCTTTACACCTTATAAGGAAGAAAATTCTCAAAGGATACCATTAGGTTTGGGTTACAAGGCCACAAAAGCAGAAGCCTTAGAAATGCTTACTCAATTCCAAAACCGTAAAGATAGAGGAATCCAGATGCGATCCTATCTCCATACCCTAAATGGATACTTCCTTAGGGAGGGGAGTCAGGAAAATTTTCACGGGCTTCCCGAACCTTGGCATTATAAGGGAATACAACTAGCTGGAGTCGAGGTCTTTCACGATTGCTATTTCATCCCGCCAAAAACGGTTCCTACCGTCAAAACTCGTCAAACACCTTGTTTAGACGAACAAGCCGTTAGCCTTCTGTTTGGGGAAGACCGATTTGTCAGAGCAGCGCAGGATGAGATTATTACCATGATACTTCAAGATGACCATTTCAACCCAACAACGCTAATTACCGACACCAGTTCAAACCAGCAGAAAGGATGGAGAAAGTCGATCAAATGGACTATGTAGATACCTCATTTCTGCACCTTCCGCAAGCCACCCGTTGATGATTGGGCCGCATGTTTGGTACACGGAACGATTTATGACAGTTCGTAAGTTTATCGTCAAGTGATATCTCAAACACTTGTGTCAACCCCTTGGTCGTCATCTACGCACCATTACGGTCATTTTGACAATAATTAGAGTACATTTGGAGTCCGGGTCAAAAACCGTCTTCATTTTCTAATAACCGTTTAAAATGCCGAGTCAGAGTATTCTGGAATGTTCCGGATATTTCTATTCCATATTTTCAATTTTTTAATCTTTGGTAAATTATATCCCGAAATTATTTTATAAATAATAAGGAAATCAAGATCAAACCACAATTCCATAATAGAACGCGGAAATCTTTCTTCCGCAGGAGGAAACCCTTGGGGAAAGGGCGCAGCAGGTGTTGCGCCTCTTCCAAGAGACGCATCAACTGCTGCGCCTCTTCCCCATCTCCTTTCTGCGTATTTTAAGATCTTTTCGAGACTTACTTCCAAAGTTTCACCGAAACCCTAATTCCTTCGTGTGATTAGTATAAATAGGGACCTTCGTTCCTTATATTTCCCACGCGAGTGTCCTCCCTTATCTTCTTCCTTTGCATTCTAAGACCACGCTCTTGCTTTTTGGCGCCTACGTGCTTGAACTTTCGACCACGTAAGCTCGGATCCTTCTGAGTACCAGCCTCGTTTTGCATGACCGACCAATTTGACCAACTCCACATCAATCAACTTAATCAATTTTATTCGTTTTCCTCTTAGAGGGCACTTTCGTCGTACATTCGAGTCGAGCATCACTAAATGTTAACTTAGTTAATCTCGTTTCGTCAAACATGTAAGTCTGAGGGTGTAAATCCCATCTTTTATCATTGTACTTTATTTTTGTAATCATTATTGTAAGGTTTACGTCGAAAGCATATTCAAAACCGATTTATAAAACCTTTATTCAAACCCTTTTTACGAATTAACTAGAGACAAACGTCGAGAAGGAACGCAGCAACTGTTGCGCCTCTTCGAAGGGACGCAGCACCTGCTGCGCCTCTTCCTAAGGCTGCCACAGTTCCTGCATTCCTTCTTCTTCCTTCGTCTTTTGTTCGTTCGTTTATTCATTGCTTTTTCTTTGTTTCTTCTTATTTCATTAACATGATAATTTTGATATAATAATTTTAACATATAATATCATTAGTAATTTGTCATCTTTTAATTCCCGACTTAAATCCCTCATAATTCATATTTGCGGGTTTTCGTCATTAAAATCAAATCCGGGTTTTAAAGATTCGATTCATCCATATTAAGTCTCTGAAATTCATCTTTTGTATATTTTCATCTGTTATCGTCATCATCATCAATAGTTTAGCATTAATAATCTAATTGATTTATTTTGACTAGTTTGTTAATTTGTAATTAACCTTTTGATCTTGTATTTAATTTGTCCTAATTAGTTTTATCTCATGTTTTATTGTTTTTATTTTCAATTCACATGTAAATAATATGTTAATCCACTTCTATCCGAGTCAAATATCGATAATCAAGCATTAAATTCACCAATAAACATTAGCGATATGCAATGCCGGCTTCACAGCCATAATTCACCTCAGGAACAGATGCAGTGAGCACTACGCCTCTTCCAAAGGACGCAGCACTGCTGCGCCCGTTCCGGGTTGAATTCTGCCCCTGAACTTCCATTGTTGCTTTGACATAGTTATTAGTTTACGTATTAATTAACTATTACTCGTACTATCACCTAATAATTTGTTCGTTTATTTATTTTCCCTTTCTTTTCTAAAACCATCCTTTTTAAGTGTATTTTCGAAGTAAATCAATTAACCCGTTGTAATTATTGTAATTTTCTTTATTGTATGTCTATTCTATTCTTTATTATTTATTGTTTGTATGCCTTCACATGCAATTAACCTAAATTTCTACCTCGACATTAATGCATGTTAAATTACGTGTTAACCGACTTAGTTAATTCTCACATGATAGGATTAATCTAATGGATGTTGCATTGCATGCATATAACCGACAACATATCGAGTATAGATGATTTTCCCTAATCATTAGTAGTGGCCGCTATCGAGGCGTGCGGGATTAGGTGTTCGATCAAAAGAGCTTCCTAATATGTACCCTCACCCCTCACCCCTTACTCCAGATCTCTGTGAACATCCGTGTTCATTGGCATCCACGAGAGTCATTCTAGATATAGAATGCTAAGGGTAACGAGTTCTTGGTGTTCATGTCACTACTTTGTGTCTTGACATGGCATGAGGTAATCCAATGGTTTCCAATTTTCCACAATAAATTGGTGGCGACTCCACAAGTGAAAAGCTTGCTCTTTTTCACCGAGCGACCCCCGTGGGCCCACGTCCATAGTTTGGCGACTCCGCTGGGGATTAATACACTTACGTGTAGCAAAGGGTGAAACTTGAATAAGGTTTGGGAATAGTTTGTACAAGACAGTTGTCGGTTTTCATAACTCGGTCTTCCTAGATCGTTTATTCGGCCTTCCTAGGCCCAACCCAACCCATTCGACCAATCGTCCTGTCTAGACTGTCCAAATTCTTATTTGGGCCTAAGGATGGATAGCTATTGACGTCAACCATACCATGGTGCTTACTCTTGTTTATATCAAGGGCTTTCACTACTCGAGGAAATGGACTAGGAATCGGCCTTACTCCTGTTTGGTACGAGCCTCTCCACAGACCCCGGGTTCGAATGTTCGGTAGGGCAACCCACCCGTTAAACCAAAACCCTTTTAAATGCACTTAGCATCCCGTTATAATGACTGTATAAATTCTTGTTTTATATGTGATCACCATTTTCTAAACGAAACCATGATGAATTTTGTAAAATCAAAACCTCTTTTAAAATGTAAATTTTCGAAAATAGGCCAAATTTAGAGGAAAACTAGTCGAAACTCTATCCAATTGTCGAGTCAGAATTCGGGCTTCGAAGCCCATTTTAAAACCTCACTTCGAGTCCACTCCTACAACTACACTATAGTTAACTAGGACCAAAATTTCCAAACTTTGTCATTTCTTCAAACCTCACTTGACACAAGTGGCACACTCTCACTTCACAAGTCGAACCTTTTCTTTGAGTAAGTGTGCTAGAATGGTCGATCGTGTTTTGATTTGTCGTCGATCTCTTATCCAGTTTTTCAAGATGCCTGGAACTAGTGAAAGGACAAGAGTTGGTCGTCGCACATCCAATCAAACACATTTATATTCTCAACAAACAACTAGTTAGTGGTTAAGTCGAGGTCGATCCATGGGACGGTGTGCTTTGGGTTCTAAGTCTATCTATCTCAATTTATGCAAGTGTCACAATTTGTTTGGGTTTGTAGTTGTATTCTAGACTAATGCAAGCAATAAAGTAAAACAAGCAATATAAGGAAGGATGTAAACAAATGATTAAAAGTACTAGGATATCATGGGTTCATAGGGGATTCATGGGAGTTAACCATACAAACATGTTCACAAAGTTGCAAGCAATTAATGTTGTAAAGGAATCGAGTTGGTGTATGTCTTACGGTTCATAGGAAGAGTTGGGTCCCGGAGCCGAATCGATTAGATTTTACAACACCTACAAGTCGACTTACTTTCCTCCTATTCAACTTCTATGCATGGTCTAACAAGACTCGAGTTGGTTTATATCTTACAAGTCAAGTTGAGTAGATAAGAGATGGGTAAAAATGCAAGGATTCGTAGGCTTAGCATTTCATCAAACATAACATATGCATAGGTTGACATCACAACAAGCAAGCAATTTAATTATGAAAATATATTAGATTAAGCATGATTAATCCCCATGTTGGTTTTCCCTAATTACCCATTAATCCTAGCTAAGAGACTACTCACTCGATATCAAGTTTAACATGCTAACAAGGTTGTCAATCAGATTAACAAGGCAAAACATGATGAACAAGTAAGAAAGATTAACAATAATTAAAACAAGGATTAAGAGAATTATACCTATGGAGATTCCAAAATAATAATGCAAAGAATAATAGAAGTACTTGATGATTGATGGAAGGTTGTCAATCTTCCAACAAACCCAAATGATCTTCTAATTACCCAATAATAAACTTGAATTACTCAATAATAAACTTGAACAATAATTAAGGAAAGATTAATGTGCAATTTTGTGGAAAGATTAAAGGATAATCTATTCTAATCTACTCCTAATCTAATCTAAGGAAAGTAGATTTTTTCTAAGAAAGCTTGATTAAGAGAGCTTGGTAATCTGAGTAGTACAATGGGGTATTTATATTAAAGATTAGGTACAAGAATTAGGGTTACTAAGGGCTTAAATGATGATTAAGACCCTTAAGAAAAGTTGAGGAAATGCTCATCTCGAAGGAAGATGCTAGTCTCCTTTTTGCTAGTCTTTTAGAAATATGCGCATCCCGAGTGTAACAAGGAAGAGACGTGTTGTACTGGGCTGGAATCCGAGCGGCCAAGGGGTCGGGACGAGCGGATTGTTTGGCCTCAAGACGAGCGTCTTGGCATCGGGGCGCTCGGATAATTTGGCTTCAAGACGAGCGTCTTCTAGCTGGAGACGAGCGTCTTCTTGCAGGGGACGAGCGTCTTGAGTCTCGGGACGAGCGGATTGGTGGACAGCTTCTTTGTTTGAGCTCGGATTGTAAAACGGACGTCATTTTCTCATCCGGATACCGATTGGAGTGATTCAAAAGCCTATACCACTTGATTTTTCGACGCCGTTTGATCTAGCATACTTTCAGAGCCAAAGGAGCAACTCTTGATTTGGGTTCCGAGCAATTTCTTCTTGCAATGGCTTCCTTCTCGTCTTCCTTGCCTTTAAACTTATGATCCTTCTATATACTCTTTATTCCTACATCCTTGGTCATCATTCTTGCCTCCTCTTCATACTAGTCCATCCAATATCATCAAAAAGCTTCTAATTATGCACGAGAGACGGGATTTTCCGCCTAATTGTCTTCTTTCCTACAAAACATATGAAATGCACTAGGATAGAAAATACAAAGCATTTGACGGATAAAATGGCTATGGAATGTTATAATAGTAAGCAAAATAGGCTCAATTAGGGGACTAAATGTGCGCAAATAATATTCACATCAATTATCCCCAAACCGAACCTTTACTCGTCCCGAGTAAAGAGGTGACAAAAACTAGGACCCTTATTCAAACTAACCTACTAAAGGTGGGGCTTGCCAAAATGGCGACACAACCAAGCATTAAAGTACACAAAATCAAGTAGTGGATGCATCTACAAAATAATAGTCACTTTCCTCATCTAAGTGGCGGAAATTATCTAAACGGGAAGCAATTCAGGGGTACACACTCCTTTATAGATATGGTTTCTTCAAACTACTAAGTCTAGAAGGATACCAATAAATCACCTCCAAGTTGTGTCAAACTAGGGTACCTTTGTCCTCAATCGTTAAATGCTTTCGTCAAGAGTAGACTCCCTATGGTGTTAGAAACACTGGAGGATCGCAGAATTCCCCTTCTTGTCGAGACAAGAAGAAGGGTCGTCCCCTCTCTACCATGCACAAAAGTGCATACGATGGAAAAGGGATCAATAGGATTTGAGTTTCATTTGGGAGTTTGCTTTTGTTGTTGTTTTTCCCCCAATTTAATGTGGCATTTGACATTTGAGAACACTTTCTTTTTGCCATTTCTTTGATGTTTGGCATTTCAAAACTTGACAACTTTCAACTTTTGCATTTTCTTTTGAACATTTTCAAAGTCACCCTAATTAGTAACGAGGGTGCTTATATTTGAAGCTTTAGGAGTCTATTTTTGCTCCTCTTTTCATTTGATGCAATTTGCAAACTTTTTCAACTTTTCATGTCATTTCTAGAACTCAAATTTTGAACAATTTTTGTGCCCATTCCCTTTTTGATGACAAAATGTCGTAGAACATGGATGAATGATGGTTGCATGGTTTCAAGGGTCACCTTGGAATAAACGGTAGCCAAGAAGTTATCACAACATAAGGTACTCTTGACTAGGCCTTAATCCATGGGTCAAAGGATACTAGCATGACACATCCTAGGGTGTTTTACAAGTATTCTTACAAGCAAAGTCTTAAGAAGAAAAAGCATCTACTAGGGCCTATGTACACTTGTCAAGCTTCCCAAATAGACGGTTTCACAAAAATTTTCCTAAATGCAACTATATGCCATGATGCAACTAACATATATACATTCTAATGCATATGCTTCTACCAACTAGTATGCCAAATAATCTAAATGAAAGTCCTAAATTCACATTGTTTATACCACATCAACCAAAATAAAGCCACATAGTCATTAACATAAAGAGGAAAAATGAGATTGGAAAGATCATACCATGCGGTCTTCAATATCCTCATGTCTCGGATGTGGCGTAGTCAATCAATGTGAACAAGGATGAACAAACACAATATATACAAAACAATATATACAAGACTATACTACAAAGGAAATGAACTTGATTTTGGATTTTCAATTTTTCAAATTTTTTGGATTTTTCAAAATTTTTCAATTTTTATGTCATTTGGAATATAAATTCCCATCCCCCACTTTATTTTGGTCATTGTCCTCAATGTACATGTAGGAGTAGCAATGAAAAAGAGATACATGTTTTTGGTTTTTTAATTTTATGGAAATTAAAGTACAAATGCAATAATATGATATGAATGAATGCATGCTCTAACTAAATGCAATTATATATGGCATATATAACAAATGAATGCAATCTATACTCTATTATATGATGCATGCTAAATGCTTAAGTCACCTATGATCAAACCTCTCCAACCCGATTTAAACACTATTTCTAGTGTAGAAAAGAATAGGATTGACCATTAGTGACTATGCATGAATTCTAGTCTATATGCAACTATCTACATGAATCATGTGAGGTATATTACAATGCAACTATACTATATGAACTAACTAATGCGAATGCAATATGATATATAATACAAATGCAAGTGAAGGCTAAACTAAATGCGATTCACTATACAAAAGAGAGAGGGAGAGAAGAGTATCATACAAATGGAGGTGGTGAGGTAGGCATCTCTCACTCGTCATCATCATCCTAGTGGTAGCCATACCTGCTAGAACTTCCTCCTTGGTCATACCCCCCTCCTTGACCAAAGTATCCTCCACCTTGACCATCAAAGTTCCCGGCTTGGTTCCCTTGATTAGGGATCAAAAGGTGTGGTTGCGCCCAAGATGTTCGAGGGCCATTAGGGTCGATGTGACACCCCTCGATAGGGCATCAAAATTAAAGCGGAAAATACGAGATTTTTAAAACCTTTAAAAGCTTAAAGTGCGAAATCCACCATAAGTGATCGAACAAAAATGAAAAGAAAGATAATTAAGTTTTACAATTTAAAACAAGTGCGTTGGGGAAAAGATATCCCACGAATAAACACAAGTCTAACGATAGGTGAGTCTAAGCAACCTATAACTAAGGTCCAAGGGTCAACGTTCTCGCTAGCTCACACGTCTTCCCCATAATCTGCATCACAAACCCGTCATTCATGTAAACATGAACGCCACGGTCGGTGGGGAGTAACTCGGGGTTCTCCCACCACCATATGTCGAAATGCACATAAGCAAGAACTTAATTAAACATATCGATCATGCATCATACTTGAATAATATGAACAAGGGAATATAACGATAATCATAACGATATAGGCATGTTGCATTCTTAATGAGATAGGCATCGAATCATATGAAGAAAGTAAATAACGGATCAATTAAATAGAAAATACATGGATGGAAACCAATAGCCATTCCTTTGAAAACCTCTTAACAACCATAGCACGGGACGTGGCTACTAATGTCACATTCATACTTATGGCTTACATCTCACCATAAGAACGGATAGGAACATCAATCCCGGCGATCATATCGCAACTAGGGGCTTGCATCTCACCACTAGTATCCGATAGGACCAAGACTCTCACAAACAAGCATAGAAGACGTGCACTCTCGTATATAAGAACACACCAATGACCGTAACAAGCAAGACATTTACAAAGGATTGACTCAAAACAAGACAAACCCCTAGACTCCAACCTCCCGGTAGGACGACGATCATAATACGGTCCTAGTCTAAATCGCCGACTCTCGGGATGGACGACACCCGATTCGACATACAATCCCAAATCGTATCCAAGACTCGATCCATGACACCTAGCCGTGCCCCAAGGTCGAGTAACCCCAAATCGGAACCATGGTACCTATCCGTACCCCAAGGTCCGAAGAGGCGGAAGGAAGATAGCCCAACTCGGAAACAATGGCACATAATCGTGACCCAATGTCCGAGGGCAAATAAATAAGGAATGTCGAGTAGTCACACAATGTAAACCGTCACACTCCGGTCACAAATACGAGTAACAATGATTGCACAAACATAACGTAAACAATTCATGTGAAGCATGTATGAACATAAGAGTATAATGATTACCGGTGCTCTCTCCGGCGTGGGCACCGCCGCTGCCCACCGGCAGAGGATTCATGCTAGGTGAAACAAGGCCAAAAATAGAAGTAGGTGTATTCTCTCGCCGGTCCACCGGCTGCGCCCACCGGCAGGGGGATACAAGCCAAGGTAAAACAAAGCCAAAAGGCTGAAAGTGTATTCTCTGCCGGTCCACCGGCCGCCGCCCACCGGGGAATACAGTCAAGGTAAACAAGGTCAACATATGCTCAATGTGTATTCTCTCGCCGGCTGACCGGCTGCCGCCCCACCGGCAGGAATACACCCTATAGCCAAATAAGCTCAACTTGCACATTATGTATTCTCTGCCGGTTGACCGGCCGCCGCCCACCTACAGGAGTACACCCTATAAACAATTAAGTTCAACATTTCACATTGTGTATTCTCTGCCGGCCGACCGGCTGCTTGCCAGCCCCGCCGGAGGGGATACACCCTATTATAAAAGACACCAAAATTCCATGTACTCGCTGCCGGTTGGGTAGGCCGGCTGCCGCCCACCGGCAGGGATCACCGAACACGAAAAACTCATCAAACATCCATCTAAAGTCTTCCAAATTCAACCATCTTTCATTCAATCATTTCATACTTCTCTAATATGATGAATACTCGGTAAATTTAGCATGTTAGGATAATTTAAACATATGACATCAATTATGAACCTTAAAATAAGATAGCATGTCAACCAAACATATGAAAATGCTCATAAAACCACTTCATTCAACATAACAATGGAATGAAACATGAAAGTTACCAACTTTAACATTTGTATGCATCCAACCACACACAAAACACACAAATTTGACATGTAAGTCGAGTAACCCATCACCGTTACCTTTTAGCTCTTAATCTCTATTGTAATCGTCTCACAAGCAAGAATCCACTTCCGGGTCAACTAAACTTTCTCCTAAACATAAGAAAACACCAAATAAGACTAAAAATCGAAACTAGAAAAAAGGGTACCATGAGAAATTGGCTCGACAGCCCCATTAATGAAGGAAAGATAGTTCTTTTCTTACCTAGAAAGAAGGAGGGCGATGAGAGGAAGAGATAGACGCGAAAATCACTGAAAACCGATGAGAAATGAAGGTTTAATGGCCAATTTAGTGAAGAAGGTGGAGGTTGTGTAACAATGGTGTTGTAGTTGTGTGTTTGTTGGGAAATTTCAGAATTTAGGAGTGAGGGAGATGGAGTTGTGAGGGTTTAGTTGGGGGTTTTGTGAAGGGAAAAGAGAAGGGAAAAGCCCATAAGTTATAAAAAGCCCAACAGCTCAAATTGAGTCGGTATACACTAGAAGTTTCGTCTCAAGCCCACTACAACTCAAGACGGGGAATATTATTATTATTATTATTATTATTATTATCCGACCAAAATATTTATTTCACATAACTTAAGCTTTAAAAATATAATATTTATAAAAAAAATCATGTTTAATAATGAAATCAATTAAATTAAATAATTTAAAATATAAATAAGACAATAGAACGGTTAATTAAATTATATTTGCCAAAATGGAAAATTCGCGGCGGGTGTTACAATCACCCCAACTTTTAAAAAGTTTCGTCCTCGAAACTTGAAAGTAGAAAGGAAAAGTAATATAAAAATAAAACCGAAATTTTGGAAATCGGTAAACAAAACATTTAAAAGGTTACTTATCGTAAGAATCGAAATCCTTTCAAAAATCCCAAATAAAATTTTCCGACATAACCAAATTCTCATCAAAGGAACGAAAATGCTCTCGTTGCGCATTCAAGAACATCACATTCCAAATCGAAGATATGGTCAAAAGCAAATCATTTGTATAAATCGAAAATCAAAATACTTTCAAAAACATTAATAAAGAATTTTCAAAAGTATAAGTCTCATTCATGGAACGAAATTGCTCTTGTCGTGCACACAAGAACGCTAACTTTCCAAGTCTAAGACAAATTTAAAACAAAAATCATTCGCCGACAAGCGCATAACAAGTTATTAAACGTTTCAAATAACGAGTTCTAACATCCGATCAACGTCAAAATCAAAAGAGAAGGCAATTCACTCAAATTTTCTTTTGCAAAGATCAAAATAGAAGTAGAGGTTTCATTTCTAAATTCAAAAGGAAGTCAAATTCCTGAAAATATAATATTAAACTTTTGACAACGAAATCATAAGTAGATCAAAGCTAGTTAGAAATTGAGCAAAGTTAAAAGTAACTCGGGTTTAGCAATTAAAAATCAATAAAAAGGAGTTATACTCGTAGCACAAAAGGATAACTAAATCAAATTTTCATTTTTTTGAACTCTTAAAATAGGTAGGGTTTAGTAAAAGTAACATAAACTTTTAACGACGAACCAAAAATGGTAGTTTGAAATGTTTAGAAATTTTATGAATTGAAAAGTAACTTAGACATCATGAAAACAAGATACGCTAAGAGGGTTCAAACTTAACCAACAAAAGAGATATGATGAACTTCCTAGGAGAAGAGTTGAAATCGAATCTACAAGGATATCAAAGATTGAATTTCATAGGTTAACATCAAATTCTAAAGGAGGAGCAAGCATAAACGAGGAAGAGAGGTATGAACGGAAACACTTATGGTCAAAGAGGACGGGAAATTAGGCAACAAGGAAACACTAGATACTTAAATCTCGAACAACAAAGTCATCCTGAACGGTTCCGAAAACTTCCTAACCACAAAACTCATAACCACATAACTCCCAAGCATTTCCTCAAAATACCCACACTTTACTCTTATGCTACCCCGTGGGTCAAGTAACTCCACCACAATTGTGATTCCATAACTCTCAAATATAAATCATCTATAAACGATTTCCACGAAAGATCAAAACTACTAAAACAGTTACACACCTAACCAACTATCGACCACTAGGAGTTCTCACTATAGTAAAATCCTCAATCAAAGGTCAAAATCTTAAGGTCTTCATACTTTCTAACACTCCAAACCAAAATCTTATTCACACCCGAGTCCACAAGCATAGATGATCGCATTCCCCAAATCATAAACACCACCAACCAAAAGTAAATAGGTTTGTCATACAATTTTTCCTACCCAACTCAACTCAAGTTCCACTTATCCAATTTTGACGAAATCAAGGTTCACAAAGAATCCTCAAAGAGCATCTCACTCACTCTACAACATAGCCAACAATGCCATCACTCCACTAAAGAGACAAAGAGTAATAACTAGGTCAAGAAATGATAGGAAATTTCAAGGGGATACATGAACATGACGAGGTGTGAGATTAAAGGAGTCAATAGTAAAGGTAACTAGTTAACACCAGTAAGAGACATTAGAATTAGAGAGGTATTCAAGGCAAGGAAACGATAAGTAAACTTTTATACTTAAGAAATAAATCCAATCAAGTATGAACGAAGGGAAGGAAGATGATTAAAGGTACGAGGGGGATTTTAGGGCTTAAACCACACACTTTCTAAGACTTAAGGTTCTCTCTAACAAGGTCACACCTATTAGGATATTGTGCCTTCATAACAAAACGACCAAATTCCAAAACGAGGGTCAAGGCAATTCATCTCATTCCTTATATGCAAGTCTCTCTTAAAGGGTTACACCTCTATGACTGATCAAGGTAAAAATAAACGCTTGCTTAAGGGTTGATACATTGGTTAGACTCATTGTTCACCTATCCTATCACGTATTAGGATATCCCTAAAGTAAGTCTACCACTCAAGTATAACAACGTCTCTTTATCTCAAGTTCTCGACACAACCTCGATGTTTTAAAAACCAAAGAACGAATTAACAAAGACTTCTCAACAAAATCCTCAAGGGACAACTAATATCAAATCACATCACCATTCTATACGGGATCATTAACATCAAAAATGGGTTTTCTTCCAAATTCATATCCTAAACTTATCTCATTTTTACTCCTAAGGTAACGACACTCAACCTACTAAGCTTTCAAATCCCAAACATAACCAACGAAGCCAAGTTCTATAATTTTAATCACATAGGCAACTCATTCCTAACACAGAGAATCCACCAATCAATTACACTCACTTGTCCAAGGGACTAGGTATAAGAATCACTAAGTATGTCTCATCACATTACCTAAGTCTTTCTAACATCACGACCTCTCAAAACCGGGGTTAAGGGTCGAACACAAACAAACTCCACAAAGTTAAATTATCCGACCAAAGTTAACATTCCATAAGGCAAAGATGAAGGGGTACAAGAGGGTTTTATAAGAGGAAAATGTACAAAGACATCTTCCAGGATATGGGATAAGAGTTGCGAAAGGTATAGAAACACAAAGATAAGGGAATGTGACAAGGTGCTCGAAGAGAGGGAGGTATCTTTAAGACGGTAAAGAAATCCTTCAAGATAAAGAGATCCACAAGCAAGATGTTATGGAAGGAGAAGTAAAAACGAAGGATAAGTCGAGTGAGTACTAAACTAGTTCCCAAGGTTAAGCAAAAGAGAGCTTATGAAGGAAAGGATGAGCATCACAGGATAAAAGTAAGGAAAGGTGGATCAATGATAGAAAACACACCCATAACGGTGTCGGGAGGAACGGCGGTTCCGACTTGATTCTCGACAAGAGTGACGCTTCTTGGCTCGGCTTCCGGAGCATGAGGGAGAGGAGGAGGGATAGTCTTCTTCTCGGGCAATTCCCGAAGAGATGTCCGGGCTTCTTGCAATGGTAACACTTCAAGGGCATAGCATAGCATCCAATCCCGGGGTGATAAGTTTGCCCACACTTGAAGCACTTGCGGTTCTCCTTAAGCCTATTAGTAGATGTAGGTACTTTTCCTTTCGGCTCTTGCACTATTGGCTCTTGTCCTCCATGGTCTTGTACTCCTTGTCCTTGGACTCTCGGCACCAACCTCTTCTTGCTAGGATATGACGAGGATGAGGGCACAGATGGCCTCTTGCCACGGCGGTTAGAGCGACGATTAACTTGAGCATTAGCATTCCGTTGATTCCGAAGAATTAGAGTAAGGGCTTCCATGATAGTATTCTCCACCTTGGTTGGTCGTACCATCTTCTCAAGACACCAAAAGAGTCAACCATGTTAGCACCTAACAAATAGCATGCACAAAGAGACTACCAACTTAGGTCCTTAGTCCTACCCATCTCTCATTCATTATTCAAGGTCAAGTTCAAGGTTAAGTTCGGGGTACACGTGTGTGCGTCGGGAGCAACATATGCTCTGATACCAACTGTGACACCCCTCGATAGGGCATCAAAATTAAAGCGGAAAATACGAGATTTTTAAAACCTTTAAAAGCTTAAAGTGCGAAATCCACCATAAGTGATCGAACAAAAATGAAAAGAAAGATAATTAAGTTTTACAATTTAAAACAAGTGCGTTGGGGAAAAGATATCCCACGAATAAACACAAGTCTAACGATAGGTGAGTCTAAGCAACCTATAACTAAGGTCCAAGGGTCAACGTTCTCGCTAGCTCACACGTCTTCCCCATAATCTGCATCACAAACCCGTCATTCATGTAAACATGAACGCCACAGTCGGGGGAGTAACTCGGGGTTCTCCCAGCCACCATATGTCGAAATGCACATAAGCAAGAACTTAATTAAACATATCGATCATGCATCATACTTGAATAATATGAACAAGGGAATATAACGATAATCATAACGATATAGGCATGTTGCATTCTTAATGAGATAGGCATCGAATCATATGAAGAAAGTAAATAACGGATCAATTAAATAGAAAATACATGGATGGAAACCAATAGCCATTCCTTTGAAAACCTCTTAACAACCATAGCACGGGACGTGGCTACTAATGTCACATTCATACTTATGGCTTACATCTCACCATAAGAACGGATAGGAACATCAATCCCGGCGATCATATCGCAACTAGGGGCTTGCATCTCACCACTAGTATCCGATAGGACCAAGACTCTCACAAACAAGCATAGAAGACGTGCACTCTCGTATATAAGAACACACCAATGACCGTAACAAGCAAGACATTTACAAAGGATTGACTCAAAACAAGACAAACCCCTAGACTCCAACCTCCCGGTAGGACGACGATCATAATACGGTCCTAGTCTAAATCGGCCGGACTCTCGGGATGGACGACACCCGATTCGACATACAATCCCAAATCGTATCCAAGACTCGATCCATGACACCTAGCCGTGCCCCAAGGTCGAGTAACCCCAAATCGGAACCATGGTACCTATCCGTACCCCAAGGTCCGAAGAGGCGGAAGGAAGATAGCCCAACTCGGAAACAATGGCACATAATCGTGACCCAATGTCCGAGGGCAAATAAATAAGGAATGTCGAGTAGTCACACAATGTAAACCGTCACACTCCGGTCACAAATACGAGTAACAATGATTGCACAAACATAACGTAAACAATTCATGTGAAGCATGTATGAACATAAGAGTATAATGATTACCGGGTGCTCTCTGGGCGTGGGCACTGCTGCCGGCCCACCGGAGAGATTCATGCTAGGTGAAACAAGGCCAAAAATAGAAGTAGGTGTATTCTCTGCCGGTCCACCGCCGCCGCCCACCGGGCAGGGGATACAAGCCAAGGTAAAACAAAGCCAAAAAGGCCGAAAGTGTATTCTCTGCCGGTCCACCGGCCGCCGCCCACCGGCAGGGAATACAAGTCAAGGTAAACAAGGTCAACATATGCTCAATGTGTATTCTCTGCGGCCGACCGCCCCACGCCCACCGGCAGGAATACACCCTATAGCTAAATAAGCTCAACTTGCACATTATGTATTCTCTGCCGGTTGACCGGCTGCCGCCCACCACCGGCAGGAGTACACCCTATAAACAATTAAGTTCAACATTTCACATTGTGTATTCTCTCGGCCGACCGGCCACGCCCACGCCGGCGGGGGATACACCCTATTATAAAAGACACCAAAATTCCATGTACTCGCTGCCGGTTGGGTAGGCCGGCTGCTGCCCACCCACCGGAGAGGATCACCGAACACGAAAAACTCATCAAACATCCATCTAAAGTCTTCCAAATTCAACCATCTTTCATTCAATCATTTCATACTTCTCTAATATGATGAATACTCGGTAAATTTAGCATGTTAGGATAATTTAAACATATGACATCAATTATGAACCTTAAAATAAGATAGCATGTCAACCAAACATATGAAAATGCTCATAAAACCACTTCATTCAACATAACAATGGAATGAAACATGAAAGTTACCAACTTTAACATTTGTATGCATCCAACCACGCATAAAACACACAAATTTGACATGTAAGTCGAGTAACCCATCACCGTTACCTTTTAGCTCTTAATCTCTATTGTAATCGTCTCACAAGCAAGAATCCACTTCCGGGTCAACTAAACTTTCTCCTAAACATAAGAAAACACCAAATAAGACTAAAAATCGAAACTAGAAAAAAGGGTACCATGATAAATTGGCTCGACAGCCCCATTAATGGAGGAAAGATAGTTCTTTTCTTACCTAGAAAGAAGGAGGGCGATGAGAGGAAGAGATAGACGCGAAAATCACTGAAAACCGATGAGAAATGAAGGTTTTATGGCCAATTTAGTGAAGAAGGTGGAGGTTGTGTAACAATGGTGTTGTAGTTGTGTGTTTGTTGGGAAATTTCAGAATTTAGGAGTGAGGGAGATGGAGTTGTGAGGGTTTAGTTGGGGGTTTTGTGAAGGGAAAAGAGAAGGGAAAAGCCCATAAGTTATAAAAAGCCCAACAGCTCAAATTGAGTCGGTATACACTAGAAGTTTCGTCTCAAGCCCACTACAACTCAAGACGGGGAATATTATTATTATTATTATTATTATTATTATCCGACCAAAATATTTATTTCACATAACTTAAGCTTTAAAAATATAATATTTATAAAAAAAATCATGTTTAATAATGAAATCAATTAAATTAAATAATTTAAAATATAAATAAGACAATAGAACGGTTAATTAAATTATATTTGCCAAAATGGAAAATTCGCGGGTGTTACAGTCGATATACCCTTGTTGTGCCATTTGTTCGTACTGAGGATAAAGGGCCATGTAGTTATCGACCCACCCATCGTGTACTCCGAGATCAACCTTCTTCATAAGAGCCATCAAATCATTCATATCCGGAGCATTGGGGACTTGCGGTGCGAATGACCTATGAGGAGTAGGGTATGGTGGGATAGGCACATAAGACGGCGGAGCAATGGGCCTTGCCGGTATCCCGCGAGGTTGCAGAGGATGGCGGGGTATTTCTTCTCTTTGAGGGGGGCTGCGGTGGATTTTGATGTCGAGAAGGTAGCTCGGCCTAGGTGAATACGGGCTCAACCTTGGGTCGGTATCAGGTATATTCCACCCCGAAAGAATAATAGAGGAACACCCTTTTTTGAACCATTCTACACTCCTATTTTGAGTGTAGGCACACCACCGGTGGTGGTTGAAGACGGCGTCCTCATCAATCAAAGTACTACCCTCAAGAGGTGCATAAGTCCCATGGGTGTTGAACCCGGGACAAAGGTAGTTTACCAAGATAGTAATTAGACCTCCCATTACAAAGGTCTTAAGTTGGGAGTTCCCTTGAGAGAAATCGTAGAATCTCGTGAGCATCTTAAGGGCGGTATTGATGTTGTATCAACTTTTCCCCCGAACGTTTAGATAGGACTCAAGGAATGTCAAATTGAGAAGAGTGCACCTATCTTGCTCATATCTCCCATTAATGGTGCCGTCTACAAAACGTTCGATGATCCGAATCACCGGGTGTTGAATAGCAAAGGTGTAGCATTGTTTTTGGTGAATGAAATCCCTCCCGGAAATAGCCTTCCAAACTAGGTCCACATCAAAGTCGGAGGGTTTGTTGATGTTGCTTGTTGGTACAACAAGACCAAAATTTGAGCAAATTGGTCAAGTGATAGGCTATGGTCGAGGTTGAACAACCGGAACTCCATACCAACATTGTTTCTTGTGTTCGAAACAATGCGGAGGCTACTCAAAAATATCAAGGTAAGACTAAGGTATGTCTCTTCATGGGCATGGAATAATTTCCCAATCCCCAAACCATCAAAGAACATTTCGGTTTGGTACCTTATACCTAGGATTTCTAACACCCTAGTGTCAATAAATTGAGTCGGTTCGTAATGCTTACCTAGAAACTTGACGAACTTAGCGCGGTGGTCATAGGATGTAAAGAGTACCTCCGGAAAGTACTCAAGTTGCTCCACCCCTCCTCTTATCACGGGATGGAAGTTTCTTAGTGGCATCATTTCTTGAGGGAATGAAGAAGATGAGCCCTTGCGTTTCTTGGTGGCGGCTTCAACGAGCTTCTTGGATTTTCCCTTGAGATTCATCATTTTTGATTTGGGAAGGTTAGGGTTTGGTTGGTTTTTGTTGTGAAGGGAGTGTTTCGAGATGAAGATAAGTGGATTAGGTTTATATAAGATGTGGAAATGAGGGATGGTGGGGGTGGGGGTGTTTTTATAGAAAAGTGGGGTGGGATGAGCGGCTGAGGGTCGGGCTCGGGCGGATTAGTCGAGGTAAGTTCAAGAATCCGAGCATCTTTATGGTCGGGACGAGCGTCTTCCTGCAGGTGTTCCGATCCTCTTAGCAAAAATCCGCTCGGATTTTATTCGACGGATTCTGCTTCAGCTGGGGTGGACAAAAGACAAGCGTACTGAGCTTGGGACGAGTGGCTGAACTGAGACGAGCGTCTTCTTCAGAATCCGCTCGGATTCTAGCCTAGTGCGAAATTTTTCTTCAGGTGTTCTACAGGACTAGCGTCCAACTGATAATATGGGCGTCTTTTTCTGGACGAGCGTCTTGCTCTATAAGCCGCTCGGATTTCAGGTCAGCGCCAAACAGTACCCTGAGGAAGGCTGAGGACGAGCGTCCTGCCTTCGGGACGAGCGTCCCTCGCTGCTTTTCAAACTTTTCTTTCTTTTCTTTCCAAGATCGTACCCTTGCACCCTTTTGTCATTCCTCCTTATCTTTTCTAAAATTTTGCTCAATAAAAATGTAAGGAAACTCTCTCTCACTACTCTCATGCAAGAAATTATAAATAAAAGTGCTAAAATGTACAATATTATACAAGGCAAAGGTTCAAGAAATATCTTACAAATGGTGGTTTGAGATAGGACTCCACCAAACTAGTTCACATTGTAGAATTTTTTGTCCATAGAGCTCAAGGCTCTTAGAAGGAGATAAAGCTTGTGAACAAGCTCCAAATAAGCATGAGTATGGTTTGCTTAACCTCAAGACGAAGCTTGGCCAAGGAAGTTTGTCATTCATTCTTGTTTTCTTCCTTTTCTTGGCACTTGAATATTTGCGATGCTTCAAACTGATTAGCCCATGATTCTTGTTAGCGTAAGGTAGGAAGTATGGTTCATGGTTGTCCGGAGACTTCCACTCACTACTTTTTTCTTCAAATTTGGTGATGATGATAGCGTTTGAATTTGTCAATCCTTCAAGAGTAGAAGGAGAATTCTCATAACATTGATGACCGGATACCTTAGGAATTGATGTTGTGGGTGCCAAATTTCCAAAAGTAGCTTCATGTGCAAGTTTCTTTTTGATCTTTTCCACCAAGTATCCTTTGTATGATGTCTTGACCTTTTGGAGGAGATCCACCATATCGTCGTCAACAATCATAGGTTCCATAGTGGGTGTAAAGTAGTCTTCATGGGCGATAAGGAAGGAACATTCTTCTTCATGATAAGATATCTCAAATTTCTCAAGGATAGGCTCCTCAAGGAGAGCAACCTCATACACTTCCGTTTCCTTACCCCATGAGTTCTTGCAAAGCACGATTTTATCATCATACTATCTTCATAAGAATCATAGATGGGCGCTTCATTCAACCCTTTCTCCAACATCTCAAAGTTCGCATCAAAAGACACACCCTCATACTGATGTGACCATTATTTGCGCACATTTAGTCCCCTAATTGAGCCTATTTTGCATACTATTATAGCATTTCATGGCCATTTTATCCGTCAAAACCTTCCTATTTGCTTTTCTATCGAATTTCATATGTTTTGTAGAAAAGGAGATAATAAGGCGGAAATTCCCGTCTTTTCGTGCATATTTGGAAGCTTATTGATGATATTAGATGGACTAGTATGAAGAGGAGGCAAGAATGATGACCAATGATGTAGGAATAAAGAGTTTATAGAAGACTCATAAGGGTTAAAAGCAAGGATGACGAGAAGGAAGCCATTTATGAAGAAATTGCTCGGAAACTGAACCAAGGGTTGCTCATTTGGCTCTGAAAGTATGCTAGATGGAACGGCATCGAAAAATCAAGTGATCTAGGCTTTTGAATCACTCCAATAGGAGTCCGGATGAGAAAATAACGTCCGTTTTACAATCCGAGGTCAAACAAAGAAGTCGTTCGGGAATCCGCGCGTCCCGAGACAGAATCCGCCCGTCTTCCCCAATCCGCCCGGATTGTCCCCAATCCGCCCGTCTTCTGGCTGGGAAAAACAAGAAAATTCACTGGAGGAGAATCCGCCCGTCTTGCTTTAAATCCGCTCGGATTCCCTTGCTACAATCCGAGCGTCTTCTCCCAAATCCGCTCGGATTGCCCCACTGAGAATCCGCCCGGATTGCCCTACAATCCGCTCGGATTCCTTTGCCAGATTCCGCCCGTCCCGACTCCCATCCGCACGGATTTCAGCACAAAGACGTTTTCATTCTTCTAGCAACGATAAGAGAAGCCCTTCTCTCGGAGAATCCCGGAGTCTCCTTGCTCAACTTAAAAAGTGTAATTACTAGTTTAGCCCTTAGTTAACCCTAATGCATCCACCTAATTTCCACTATAAATACCCCATTTGTAGGGGATCTCTTTATCAAGTTTTATTATATTAGAATCAAGTTTTCATTAGGTGGAATCAATCTTTCCTTAGATTAGATTAGTAGTAGATTAGAATAGATTATCATTTAATCTTTCCACAAAATATACATTAATCTTTCCTTTTATCATTGTTCAAGTTTATTATTGAGGAATTCAAGTTTATTATTGGGTAATTAGAAGATTATTGGGTTTATTGGGAGATTGACAACCTTCCATCAATCATCAAGTTCTTCTATTATTCTTGCTTTGTTATTGGAATCATTAGTAGGTATAATCTCTTAATCTCTTTTTAATTATTGCTAATTACTTTTATTTGTTCATCATGTTTCACTTTGTTAGTATGATTGACAACCTTGCTAGCATGTTCAATATGATGATAAGTGAGTAGTCTCTTAGCTAGGGTTAATGGGTGATTAGGGGAAACCAACATGGGGAATGATTCATGCTTAAATTAATATGCTTTCATGTTTTATTTGCTTGCTTGTTTTGATCTCAACTCATGCACATGTTATGTTTGATGAAATGCTAAGCCTATGAATCCTTGCATTTACTATTATCTCCTATCTTTTCAATGAGACTTGTAAGACATAACCCAACTCGAGTCTCATTAGACCATGCATGTTGTTGAGTAGGGAAGATTAAGTCGACTTGTAGGTGTTGTACAATCTAATCGATTCGGCTCCGGGACCCAAACTTTCCTAGGATTGTAAGATATAACCCAACTCAATCCATCACAACAATAATTGCTTGCTTATAATTTGAGAACATGTTTGTATGATCATATCCCATGATTCCCCTATAATCCCATGACACCCTAGTGCTTTTTAATCAATTGTTTACATCTTTCCTTTTGTTGCTTGTTTATTGCCTTTATTAGCTTAGAATCATCAACCCATTATAATTGTGACAACCCCAAGCATAACCATAATTAGATTGAATAATTTGAGTAACCACCGTCCCATGGATCGACCTCGACTTACCATTAGCTAGTTGTTTGTTGAGTTTTATAAATGTGTTTGATTGGATGAGCGACGACATCGTCCACATCAAAATGGCGCCGTTGCCGGGGACGGTGTTGTTTATTTGAATTGTTCTTTTGTCTAGTTTTAGTTGTGCTTCTTTTTCTTGAGTTTTATTGTACTTGTTCTATTTCACATGCTCAACATGTCTACATTCAATTTTTGGCAATATGAAAATGAGTCATTTGTTAAATATGTTGCAAGATTTGAAGATTATATGACTCATGCTTGGCATCATGGTTTTACTCTTTCAAATTATGAAGCATGTTGTGTTGTTTATGATGGCATGAACCATGAAACCCGCAACTTGGCATTTCACTTGAGTGGTGGTAGGATATGTGAGATGAGTTGTGAGGAATTTTGGGAATTTGTTGAGTTCATGACCATTCATTGTCTTAAGGAAAGTATACATGACATATTTGAGAGTGCCAAGGAAGGTATAGAAGTGATAAAAATCACATTTCAAAAATTCATTGAGGAAGACTATGATGAAAATGAGATTTGTGAGGATGAGAAACCTTCCTATAACCTTGAGCCAACCTACTATGCCCACAAAATTACCCCACCTTGGGAAGATGGAGTGCTAGATGAGGAGAGTGATGATGAGGAGGAGTACATTCTTGATTGTGAAACTAATGCTTGGATGTCGTAATCCTACTCTTCTTGTGTTTCAATGAACTCAACCTCCATGGATTTTGATGTTAATGGGCAAAGTGAGAATGATATGGATGAGAGCTTGAGAGAAAACTCATCCTTTGAGGATGACATATTTGAGAGAGACAATTGTGTTGAGCTTGGTGAGCCTTGCTATGACAACCCCTTTGATAATGGACCTTGTTGGGATGAGGAATATGATGAGGACATTTGGGAACCCCAAATAGACACCCCTAAAATCACCTTGGATGATAATGAGAGTACTTGCATTGAATGTGGTGATTTTGAATATTTGGAGGATGAGTTGAGTGAATTGCCAACCAACTACCCATTTCATGTTCCTTCCATCCATCATTTCTCTTATGATTTTTGTCATAATGCTCTTGACATGCTTGTTCGGTCTTTTACTTTGGCGCTATTTCATTGTATAATCTTGTGTTGTTATCCATGCCTATTTATTTCTCACTCCCAAGAATTTGACCGACTTCTACGTGCTTTGAGTGCTAGTGATGATTTTCCATGAAATTGTTAATTAATAATCTTTGGTTTAATGGAGTTCCTCAATAACCATTAATTTGTTTATATGCATTTAGTATAGTTTGCATTGTAATTTATCTCACATGATTCATGTAGTTAGTTGCATATAGATTAGAATTCATGCATAGTTACTAATGACCAAACCTATTTCTTTTCTACACTAGAAATAGTGTTTAAATCGGTTTGGGGAGGTTTGATCATAAGTGACTTAAGCATTTAACATGCATCATATAGTATAGTTTAGATTGCATTCATTTGTTATATCTGTCATATAGAGTTGCATTTAGTTAGAGCATGCATTCATATCATATCATATTGCATTTGTACTTCAATTTCCAAAAAAATCAAAAATCCAAAAACATGTTTTTCTTTTTATTCCTACTCCTACATGTACATTGAGGACAAAGTCCAAAATAAAGTGGGGGATGGGAATTTATATTCCAAAATGCATAAAAATTGAAAAATTTCGAAAAATCCCAAAAAAATATGTTCTTTAATTTCATAAAATCAAAAACCATAAAAATTGAAAAATTGAAAAATCCAAAAACAAGTTCATTTCCTTTGTAGTGTAGACTTGTATATATTGTTTTGTATATATTGTTTTTGTTCATCCTTTTTCACATTGATTGACTACGCCACATCCGAGACATGAGGATATTGAAGACCGCATGGTATGATCTTTCCAATCTCCTTTTTCCTCTTTATGTTAATGACTATGTGGCTTTATTTTGATTGATGCGGTATAACAATGTGAACCTAGGACTTGCATTTAGATTATTTGGCATATTAGTTGGTAGAAACATTTGCATTAGGATGTATATATGGTAGTTGCATCATGGCATGTAGTTTGCATGTTAGAAAAATTTTGCGAAACCGTCTACTTGGGAAGCTTGACAAGTGTATATAGGCCCTAGTAGATGCTTTTTCTTCTTAAGACTTTGCTTGTTAGAATACTTGTAAAACACCCTAGGATGTGTCATACTAGTATCCTTTGACCCATGGTTTAAGGCCTAGTCAAGAGTACCTTGTGGTGTGATAACTCCTTGGCTACCGTTTATTCCAAGGTGACCCTTGAAACCATGCATACTTCTATCATTCATCCATGTTCTACCACACATTTTGTCATCAAAGGGAATGGGCACAAAAAGAAAGTCAATTTGAGTTCAATGAAATGAAAAGTGAAAGAAAGTTTGCAAAAATGCATCAAATGAAAAGAGGAGCAAAAATAGAACTCCTAAAACTTCAAATACAAGGCACCCTCGTTACTAATTGGGGTGACTTTGAAAATGTTCAAAAAGAAATGCAAAAAGTTGTCAAGTATTGAAATGCCAAAAATCAAAAGAATGGCAAAGAAAGTGTTCTCAAATGTCAAATGCCAAAGAAATTGGGGGGAAAACAAAAACAAAAACAAACTCCCAAAATGAAACTCAAATACTATCGATCCCTTTATCCATCGTATCCATTTTTGTGCATGGTAGAGAGGGGACGACCCTTCTTCTTGTCTAGGCAAGAGGGGGAATTCCGCGATCCTCCAGTGTTTCTAACACCATAGGGAGTTTACTCTTGACAAAAGCATTTAACGATTGAGGACAAAGGTACCCTAGCTTGACACAACTTGGAGGTGATTTATTGGTATCCTTCTAGGCTTAGTAGTTTGAACAAATTGCATCTTTGAAGGATTGTGTACCCTTGAATTGCTTCCCTTGTAGATAATTTCCGCCACTTAGATGAGGAAAGTGGCTATTCTTTTGTAGATGCATCCATTATGTGTTTTTGTGTGCTTAATGTTTGGATGTGTCGCCATTTTGGCAAGACCCACCTTGCCTTGCAAGAAGGCATCCTACCTCATGGTTGTCTTGTTGTGAGTTGAAGGGGCGGAGTGAGACCCGCTAATTGTCTCATATCGGCTATGTTATTAGGTTAGTTTAAATAAAGGTCTAGTTTTAGTCACCTCTTTACTCGGGACGAGTAAAGGTTCGGTTTGGGGATATTTGATGTGACCATTATTTGCGCACATTTAGTCCCCTAATTGAGCCTATTTTGCATACTATTATAGCATTTCATGGCCATTTTATCCGTCAAAACCTTCCTATTTGCTTTTCTATCGAATTTCATATGTTTTGTAGAAAAGGAGATAATAAGGCGGAAATTCCCGTCTTTTCGTGCATATTTGGAAGCTTATTGATGATATTAGATGGACTAGTATGAAGAGGAGGCAAGAATGATGACCAATGATGTAGGAATAAAGAGTTTATAGAAGACTCATAAGGGTTAAAAGCAAGGATGACGAGAAGGAAGCCATTTATGAAGAAATTGCTCGGAAACTGAACCAAGGGTTGCTCATTTGGCTCTGAAAGTATGCTAGATGGAACGGCATCGAAAAATCAAGTGATCTAGGCTTTTGAATCACTCCAATAGGAGTCCGGATGAGAAAATAACGTCCGTTTTACAATCCGAGGTCACACAAAGAAGCTGTTCGGGAATCCGCGCGTCCCGAGACAGAATCCGCCCGTCTTCCCCAATCCGCCCGGATTGTCCCCAATCCGCCCGTCTTCTGGCTGGGAAAAACAAGAAAATTCACTGGAGGAGAATCCGCCCGTCTTGCTTTAAATCCGCTCGGATTCCCTTGCTACAATCCGAGCGTCTTCTCCCAAATCCGCTCGGATTGCCCCACCAGAATCCGCCCGGATTGCCCTACAATCCGCTCGGATTCCTTTGCCAGATTTCGCCCGTCCCGACTCCCATCCGCACGGATTTCAGCACAAAGACGTTTTCATTCTTCTAGCAACGATAAGAGAAGCCCTTCTCTCGGAGAATCCCGGAGTCTCCTTGCTCAACTTAAAAAGTGTAATTACTAGTTTAGCCCTTAGTTAACCCTAATGCATCCACCTAATTTCCACTATAAATACCCCATTTGTAGGGGATCTCTTTATCAAGTTTTATTATATTAGAATCAAGTTTTCATTAGGTGGAATCAATCTTTCCTTAGATTAGATTAGTAGTAGATTAGAATAGATTATCATTTAATCTTTCCACAAAATATACATTAATCTTTCCTTTTATCATTGTTCAAGTTTATTATTGAGGAATTCAAGTTTATTATTGGGTAATTAGAAGATTATTGGGTTTATTGGGAGATTGACAACCTTCCATCAATCATCAAGTTCTTCTATTATTCTTGCTTTGTTATTGGAATCATTAGTAGGTATAATCTCTTAATCTCTTTTTAATTATTGCTAATTACTTTTATTTGTTCATCATGTTTCACTTTGTTAGTATGATTGACAACCTCGCTAGCATGTTCAATATGATGATAAGTGAGTAGTCTCTTAGCTAGGGTTAATGGGTGATTAGGGGAAACCAACATGGGGAATGATTCATGCTTAAATTAATATGCTTTCATGTTTTATTTGCTTGCTTGTTTTGATCTCAACTCATGCACATGTTATGTTTGATGAAATGCTAAGCCTATGAATCCTTGCATTTACTATCATCTCCTATCTTTTCAATGAGACTTGTAAGACATAACCCAACTCGAGTCTCATTAGACCATGCATGTTGTTGAGTAGGGAAGATTAAGTCGACTTGTAGGTGTTGTACAATCTAATCGATTCGGCTCCGGGACCCAAACTTTCCTAGGATTGTAAGATATAACCCAACTCAATCCATCACAACAATAATTGCTTGCTTATAATTTGAGAACATGTTTGTATGATCATATCCCATGATTCCCCTATAATCCCATGACACCCTAGTGCTTTTTAATCAATTGTTTACATCTTTCCTTTTGTTGCTTGTTTATTGCCTTTATTAGCTTAGAATCATCAACCCATTATAATTGTGACAACCCCAAACATAACCATAATTAGATTGAATAATTTGAGTAACCACCGTCCCATGGATCGACCTCGACTTACCATTAGCTAGTTGTTTGTTGAGTTTTATAAATGTGTTTGATTGGATGAGCGACGACATCGTCCACATCACATACTCACAAAGGTTAAGAGTATTTGGCTTACTCAACCTCATATCTTCCTCATCAAACACCACACTTTCATACTCACAAGGGCTTAGAGAGATTGGCTCTAACCAATTCTCATCAAAGTTAAATCCTTCAAACTCGCACTCACGATCAATGTCCAAGGAATGGTGGGGAGTGATCGTTTGGGATTCTTTCATTTGGGCAATTTGAATCTCCAACTCCTCACCTTGGGTAACAATGCCTTGAAGAACATTGTCCCTCTTTTGGCTTTCCTCTAGCATTTGTTTGAAGAAGTTTTGTTGATGTCCCATCATTTGGAGAATCATATTTTGAATGGGTTCATCTTCTTGTTGTGAGTAGGTGTGAAAGTGGTTGCATTGTGGTAATTGAAATTCATTATGAAGTGGGTATTGGGTGGGTGGCTGTTGAGGATATTGGATGTGACGATTTTTGTGGGAAAAATTAGGGTAGTAGTTAGGTTTTTCATTGTATTAGTTGTAAGGTAGGTTTGTGTTGACTTGCTCCTCAAACTCCCCATACCCATAGTCATACTCAAAAGGTCCAGCACATACTCCATATGTAAAGTCATGTGTCATCATAACTATGACAAGGAAACAACTACAAGCATGGAAACTACACGAAAAATGGTAAGAATAATCCTCGAGGAACAAGTTCCTCAAGGTTAAAGCAAAATTAAACTAAACAAACAAGCAATAACTTAATCACAAAACACCGTCCCCGGCAACGGCGCCATTTTGATAGGACAAGAGTTGGTCGTCACACATCTAATCAAACACATTTATATTCTCAACAAACAACTAGTTAGTGGTTAAGTCGAGGTCGATCCATGGGACGGTGTGCTTTGGGTTCTAAGTCTATCTATCTCAATTTACGCTAGTGTCACAATTTGTTTGGGTTTGTAGTTGTATTCTAGACTAATGCAAGCAATAAAGTAAAATAAGCAATAAAAGGAAGGATGTAAACAAATGATTAAAAGTATTGGGATATCATGGGTTCATAGGGGATTCATGGGAGTTAACCATACAAACATGTTCACAAAGTTGCATGCAATTAATGTTGTAAAGGAACCGAGTTGGTGTATGTCTTACGGTTCATAGGAAGAGTTGGGTCCCGGAGCCGAATCGATTAGATTTTACAACACCTACAAGTCGACTTACTTTCCTCCTATTCAACTTCTATGCATTGTCTAACAAGACTCGAGTTGGTTTATATCTTACAAGTCAAGTTGAGTAGATAATAGATGGGTAAAAATGCAAGGATTCATAGGCTTAGCATTTCATCAAATATAACATATGCATTGGTTGACATCACAACAACCAAGCAATTTAATTATGAAAACATATTAGATTAAGCATGATTAATCACCATGTTGGTTTCCCCTAATTACCCATTAATCCTAGCTAAGAGACTACTCACTCATTATCAAGTTTAACATGCTAACAAGGTTGGTAATCGTATTAACAAGGCAAAACATGATGAACAAGTAAGAAAGATTAACAATAATTAAAACAAGGATTAAGAGAATTATACCTATGGAGATTCCAAAATAATAATGCAAAGAATAATAGAATTACTTGATGATTGATGGAAGGTTGTCAATCTTCCAATAAACCCAAATGATCTTTTAATTACCTAATAATAAACTTGAATTACTCAATAATAAACTTGAACAATAATTAAGGAAAGATTAATGTGTAATTTTTATGGAAAGATTAAAGGATAATCTATTCTAATCTACTCCTAATCTAATCTAAGGAAAGTTGATTTTTTCTAAGAAAGCTTGATTAAGAGAGCTTGCTAATCTGAGTAGTACAATGGGGTATTTATACTAAACATTAGGAACAAGAATTAGGGTTACTAAGGGCTTAAATGACGATTAAGACCCTTAATAAAAGTTGAGGAAATGTTCCTCTCGAAGGAAGATGCTAGTCTCCTTTTTGCTAGTCTTTCAGAAATACGCGCATCCCGAGTGGAACAAGGAAGAGACGTGTTGTACTGGGCAAGAATCCGAGCGGCCAAGGGGTCGGGACGAGTGGATTGCTTGGCCTCAAGATTAGCGTCTTGGCATCGGGATGCTCAGATAATTTGGCTTCATGACAAGCCTCTTGTACCAGGAGACGAGCGTCTTCTTGCAGGAGACGAGCGTCTTGAGTCTCGGGACGAGCGGATTGGCGGGCAGCTTCTTTGTTTGAGCTCGGATTGTAAAGCGGACGTCATTTTCTCATCCAGACTCCTATTGGAGTGATTCAAAAGCCTAGACCACTTGATTTTTCGACACTGTTTCGTCTAGCATACATTCAGAGCTAAAGGAGCAACTCTTGGTTTGGGTTCCGAGCAATTTCTTTTGGCAATGGCTTCCTTCTCGTCATCCTTGCCTTTAAACTTATGATTCTTCTATATACTCTTTATTCCTACATCCTTGGTTATCATTCTTGCCTCCTGTTCATCCTAGTCCATCCAATATCATCAAAAAGCTTCTAATTATGCATGGGAGACGGGAATTTCCGCTTAATTGTCTTCTTTCCTACACAACATACGAAATGCACTAGGAAAGCAAAATAGAAAGCATTTGACTGATAAAATGGCTATGGAATGTTATAATAGTATGGAAAATAGGCTCAATTAGGGGATTAAATGTGCGCAAATAATATTCACATCAACTAGCCACGCAAGTGTCAATGGACAACCACCGAATGGTAATGATCTAATCCTAGCCGCATTAACGCGTCTCCAAGCCAGCCAAGACCAAGTGTATAATCGCCTCAACACGATCGAGGGCCGAATTGTTGCTGTATAAACTAGGTTTCCTCCTGCAGAAAATGAAGTGCCTCAAGAATTTGTGAATGACTTCGCGAATAAAAATCCACCACCTTTTGTGGGAGCACAAGAGGTCAACCCTCCCGTAGGTCTGACTGAAGTTGAAAAACGACTCTAGTATTTGGAGGAACAACTGATGTACCTCAAAGGGGATGATATCTATAAGGAAAACAATCGCAAGTATGAGGCCGTGAGTTCCAAATTACCAACCAACTTCCACGTGACGGATATCCCGAAATTCAAGGGGCACGAAAACCCTTTGAACCATATCCGTGCTTTCAAGGATTATATGCCTATCAAAGGCATTAAACCCGAGATGTTCTTATGGATCTTTCCTTCATCTCTTGACACCATTCCTAAGTAATGGTTCTATTCCCTAGAACACAAGAAGATTGCCACCTGGGTTGATGCCGCGATCGAGTTTGCTAAGCAATATGCGGATAATGCTGAGATCCAAGTCAATATGCGTACCTTAGAGGTTCTTACCCAAAATGATAAAGAAGGCTTCACCGACTTCCTAAGTAGGTGGAGGAAGACTAGTACCCAACTTGTCGAACGTCCAGATGAAGCTACCCTCGTGGAAAACTTGAAGCCCATTTATGCAAATCATTTGAGGTACCAAAACATTAAGACCTTCAAAGAATTAACTGTACTAGGGACAAGGATTGAAGATGACATCCGTAAAGGACTCTTGTCCAAAACGGTAGGTCATGGATATCAAGGCTCAAAAAGTCGTTCTTACGGCTCTACTAGCAAGAGCGATGAGGTTTACCTTCTCGAACCATCAAAGAATAGTATCCCACAAAGAAAGTTCACAAATATTGGGGATACATACTCTAATGCTCTGAAGAGATTGATGAAACAGGGTAAGCTTCGACCCATATGGCCTACACCTAAACCAGAAAAGAAATCCAAGTCCTGGGACGAGAATTCGTACTACGAATATCATAGAGGTAAGGGACACGATACAGAAAAATGTTATAAGCTAAAACATGTACTTCAGACATGATTGAAGACGGTCGCCTACCAATACCGCCTGGAGGTAAGCCTAACAATACTCAGAATCCTCTTGGAATTCTGATGATTACAAGTGAAGAATCTACCTTAGATTGTTCACACCTCATTTCTCCAGTCGAAGATGATATCCATGCAATAGAAGATGAAGGGAACTACTCCACTATTTCCCCTACCATCCCCGACTTTATCGCATGGGCAAAGAGTGTAAATATGCAAGTCTCAGAATTAGAAAGTTTAGTGGCAACCCTACGTAATCCAAGTATCACACCCAAAGAACGTGCGCCACTAAATCTCTCTCAAAATGCTACAATGCAAGGAGTAATAGCCGTGGTTGATGAATTAATCGACCAAATCATCCAATTGGAGGCCGAAATCATGAGGTTGAGAGAGCTTGCTACTGTCAATGGAGTATCGGCCAACGATGATGAAGATGAATACCTCACCGAACACTACCTAGTCAAAGTCAGTGAGGAGATAGTCCAACATAGTGAGGACCAAGATATTGTTGGGGCTGGTGTCCTTTACAGTTAGTGCAAGGACTTATAAATCTCTAAAAGGATCAAAGGGTATACTTTCGTATCATAATCAGTTGGTCCACGTTTATCAATAACGGTTGGCTTGCTAGATAAGTTTGACGTTATTGTCATACATATGGCGGTGATCAACTGGTCCCTAAAAGTCACACCTATAGGATACGTTTGAGAGATGTGACGGTATGAAAATACAGTCATGTAGATGCCAAATTTGACTAACCAGTTAGTCCGAGTCATTGACTAGTAATTAGTCAAACGCGATGTTGAGATAATTATTTAATACGGATTAAATAATAATGGCTAAGACGAATTAAACAGTTAATTCGTAAATTGAATATAAACAATTTATATTTAATTAATGTATATTGAATTAATTATACAATATTGTCTTTGTCGGACATGTATTAATATTTCAACTAATCCGTGTTATTAGTCGATGTATTAATAACCGATAACCGAAGACAGTTTATAATAAAACCCGTCATATACATTTTTAGCGGAATTGATCGGACCACGAGTTAATAATGAGGAGAAAGTGGAAAGCCCACTCCCTCCTCCATGAGACCCGCGGACCGAGGCAACAAAAGGAGAGGCTCCCTCTCCTTTTGACCGAAGCATTTCATTTTACATGACAATTAGGGTTTTGAAGAGCAATTTTCTCTGAAAAACCTCGATCTCACATCGAATAACCTCACAATAGCTCTCTCGATATTGCAAGTCAATTAGAGAGCATTTCTAGCACAAGGGCATAGTCTCAGACGGTCTTGGGTGCAACGATTAGGAGGAAATCTCTGTTGATTTCTGTTCTTTACGCCGCGCATTAAAGGACCCGAGGTTGATTCTTAATCTTTATCGTTTTTCTATTGTATTTCGTTTATGACCATATTTCACATGTTAAATTTACGTTATAATCCTTAAATTTAAAGGGTCTTATACGGATATTACCCCACAAGTGGTATCAGAGCGAGGCCACGTAAATTTTCATTGTGATTTTTCATAAAACGATTTTGAAACGATTGTTTTTGTCTCGTAAACCGTGCCTTGTATACACGGCTGTTGCGTTTTTGTTGAAACCGTGACATGTTTTACACGGTTTATTCATCTTGTTTTCGTTTTGTTATTTTGCATATTGTTATTTTATACGGAAATTATAGCAATATGTTAAATCTTGACAATTTTTGATTTGATTTTATGCGTTTTTGATCAATTTGAAATTGGTTTTGTTTCGTCAAAACTGTTTTCACGAGGGTTTTGATTTTTCAGAAATTTTGGTTCTCGATCGAGCTTGTTTCTACTCGATCGAGAGGTTTTCTGTCTTGTTTTTGCTCGATCGAGTCCTTGCTGTACTCGATCGACCTCTGTTTAAAACCCCACTGCTCGATCGAGAAGTCCTCATACTCGATCAAGCAGATTTGCTGATAAAAGCCCTTGATCGACCTCCAGTACTGTCGATCGAGTACTTTCTGATTAGCATACCTCTCGATCGACTAGCAGTTCAGTCGATCGAGCCCTTTTTGTTCCTCGATCGAGCACTTTTGTCCCTGGATCGAGGGATTTTTCTTTTGGCAGCTTTGAAAATTTATTCTTTTGTTTTAAATTTTCTTTTGGCCTTAATATGTACTTTATACGGATATTGTACACTCGCTATGATTGTGAAACGGTTCACACACGTACCATTAAGTTATTTTAAAGCATATTTAAAGTAACGGATTGTAATAGATTAAAATTAAACTGATAGAAGCAGTTCTATCATGTAAATTTTAATTGTTTAAAGGTGGTTTCGATAATTTAACATAATTACGGAATTATGTCACGAATAAATTTAATTTAGTTGATGCATTTTATTTATCGTTCTTGTTTAATTTGAATGCTTTTAATTACGTATTTATTTATTTTTGCAAACGGTTGTAACTTAGTGTGGCCTTAGTAGAACGTGTTACCGTAATGATGGAACACGGTCTTGGTTGTATTTTGAGATCTCGTATCTCCTTTTATTTCTTTTAATTACAGTTTTTATTTAGAATGTAAATAGGTTTATATTTTGTAAATTTTAATTGTAATTTTGAGAAGACTAAAGAAGGAGACCGGATGCTCACTCCCGCTACATGGACAAAGATGGAACATCAAGACAAGCTTTTCGGGTCCAACGGTGGATTCCAAAGTTGTATTATGTTCCTTTTACTAGGATAGGCCACAATAGGAATTTTATTTACGTATTGCATTCATTTAATTATTTTATCATAACGATAGTATGCATCATTTTCCGCCTAAAACCAAACCACCTAATAATTGCATGAAAACTGACACATATAGAGGTCACGAGTTAGTTTTCTTTGACATTCTCATGTCACACGATTTAAGCCATCATCTAAATTAATTCATTCACGCAGTCGCTAGTTATTCGTTCACTTAAAATGAATTGAAACTTAGTTGATGGGATCTTCCTCGTATAAACAAAAATTGAGAACGGTCTTTATAGGTCAAACTCCAATGAATCCCTTCTTCGTCGGTAGGCATAATATGACCCCTTCTACGTCGGGTAAGTTGGAACCGATTGACTTATTTTATCTCAACACTATGGTCACTCGTACGATCCTGTGATCATGGTGGACTATAGATAGGATTTACGGAAATCTATCGACCAAGAGTTTTTACGGAAGAACTAGCTAAACAGTTGGCTTATCAATTTACGGAAATTGAGTCTTGGGATCACTTGTATTGTTCTTGAGGGAGATCAATTATACAAGTGCAATGAGTCTACACGATTAAAATAAATTTTAATAGACTTAAATCTCCTCGATGAGTTGCTTATTTCGTTTTGTGTTTTCTTTCTTTTTCAGTGTAGATCACGTTCACTTAAACTGCAAATAACAATATGGCTGGTCACTTGAACGACCCAATGCCAAGTGCCACATTGGACCGTGAGTCCTGGCTTCGGATCTTCATGAATCAGATGAATCAGTCAACTCGACTGAAGAATGATGGATCAAACTTCGCGGACTGGGAGGCAAAGATTACGGAATGCCGCCGCTGCCGACGGAAGCTCGGTTTCTGCTGAGCCCATGCCGTCAAACCCAGGTCCTACGGCTGGAATTAACGAGATCGACAAGTATAACGATTTCGCCTTGGAAGCGGGTGCGATTAAAAACGTACTCATTTTTGCAATGGAACCCAATTTGCAGAAACGCTTCATAGCCCAAGGTGCAAACAAGATTTTCACCACGCTCACCAAGGAATTCTCGAAAGCACCGAGAATCGTGACCTATGAGCATACCACTCGCTTCTTTGATGCGAGACTCCAGAAGGGCCAACCGGTTAGCCCACACATTCTGAGCATGATTGAGAATGTCGAGAAACTGGAGACGCTTGATTGTAAAATCAGCGAGAACATCGTGATTGACCGCATGCTTCATTCACTCCACGATGGTTTTTCGCAATTTAGAGCGAATTACTATATGAATGATTTGAAGAAAAGTCCCCATGAACTGCACTCCCTTCTCGTACAGACCGAGAAGGACATGAAGTTCAGTGGGAGCATGAAACAGGATGTTCTCGTTGTATCAAACAAGGGCAAGGGTAAGGGCAAAGTTCAGCAAGGCCTAGCAGTAGGCAAACCGAAGTTTAAGAAGTCGGGTTCAGGTAAGAGTGGGCCTGGTGAGTCGAGCACCTCATCAGGCGCGACAAAGTGCAAGAATGAAAACATGGAATGCCATCATTGCCACAAGACTGGGCATTGGAGGCGTACATGTCCTGTTTATCATGAGGACTTAAAGGCAGGTCGTGTTAAACCTGTTGGTATGTCTTCTTCTTCTACTTTTATTCATATGATTGAGATTAACCACGCAAGTTACGGAACTTGGGTACTTGATACTGGTTGTGGTTCTCATCTCTGTAATCATGTGCGGGGGCTCAAAACATCGAACCCCTCGTAAAGGGTGAGGTGGACCTGCGTGTTGGGAATGGAGCACGAGTGGCTGCCGTCTCAAGGGGAACATACGTGATCCAGCTTCCTAGCGGATTTGAGTTATTTTTATATAACTGCTATTATGTACCCAGTCTTTCAAAAAACATTATTTCAGTTTCTACACTTGACAAACTTGGCTTTTCATTTGTAATAGAGAATAATACTTGCATTTTCTCTTTACACGATATGATTTATGGCAAGGCAGTTTCCACGAACGGAATTTATGTTTTAGATCAGACCACCGAAATATTACACGTAATGAATAAAAAGTTTTAGGTTGGTGACAAAGATCAAACGTATCTATGGCACTGCCGTATGGGACACATTAATGAGAAACGCGTAAAACAGCTCATAAAGAATGGAGCTATCTCGGCCTTTGATTTTCAATCATTTGGCACGTGTGAATCATGTCTCATCGGTAAGATGACTCGAATTTCCTTCAAAGGTGTTGGAATGCGCGCTGCTGACCTATTAGGGCTCATACACACGGATGTATGTGGTCCTATGTCAATCACCGCACGAGAAGCCTACAGGTATTTCATCACTTTCACGGACGATTTAAGTAGATATGGCTATGTCTACTTAATGAAGCACAAAAGTGAATCCTTTGAGAAATTCAAGGAATACCAGAATAGGGTACCGAACCTATTGGGTAGAAAGATTAAAACACTGCGTTTGGATCGTGGTGGCGAGTATCTTTCTCACGAGTTTGATCAACACCTTAAAGACTGTGGGATTGCCCTACAGTTAACTCCACCTGGAACACCCCAGCTGAATGGTGTGTCCGAGCGGAGAAATCGAACATTACTTGATATGGTTCGATCCATGATGAGTCACACCGTGTTGCCTGACTCATTGTGGGGTTATGCTCTTTTGTCAGCCGCTCTAATACTTAACCGAAGTCCGTCTAAAGCTGTTGACAAGACTCCATATGAACTATGGAAGGGAACGGTCCCTAACTTGTCCTTTATACGGGTTTGGGGCTGCGAGGCTAATGTCAAGTGGAGACACGAGGATAAGCTCGGCCCGCGATCGGTCAAGACATACTTTATAGGTTATCCTAAAGGAACACTTGGTAATTACTTCTATTCGCCAACCGAAAAACGTGTTTTTGTTGCGGCTAGTGCGACATTCTTAGAGAAAGAATTTCTCGAGAATGCAAAGAGTGATAGAACCTTCGACCTGTCGGATATTCCAGAACCAAATACCGAGCAACCATTGGAGGAACCAATTCCTTCAATCCCGGCTACGGTTAATATTCTTGAGGAACCTAGGAGGTCGGGAAGAGTCTCTATTCCTCCAGACAGATACATTGGTATGGTCGAGGAACATGACATAGATGAAATTCTACTCTTAACGAGTAGTGAACCCGCAACCTATAACGGTGCCATGACTAGTTCTGACTCAAAGCTATGGCTTGAGGCCATGCAATCCGAGATGGACTCCATGTATGAGAACAACGTGTGGGATCTTGTTGACTTACCTGCTAAGGTTCGTCCCCTTCAATGCAAATGGCTTTACAAGATAAAGCATTCTGTGGAAGGTCAACAAGATATCTACAAAGCACGACTAGTTGCTAAAGGTTTCACCCAAGTGCCAGGTTTGCACTACGATGAGATTTTTGCACCCGTAGTCATGCTGCGTTCCATTCGGATTATCTTAGCGATCGCCGCTTTTCATGACTATGAAATTTGGCAAATGGATGTGAAAACCGCCTTCTTAAAAGGCTTTTTGGAGGAAGAGTTGTACATGGTACAACCCGAAGGTTTCATCGATCCAGAACATCCTAAGAAAGTGTGCAAGCTTAAGCGTTCCATTTATGGACTTAAGCAAGCATCTCGGAGTTGGAATCATCGCTTCGACCAAGTGATTAAAGAAAATGGATTTACTCGATCGGTCGAGGAACCATGTCTTTATATCAAGTCGAGTGGGAGCAAGATTGTCTTCCTAATATTGTATGTCGATGACATACTCCTGATTGGGAATGACATACCTCTCTTAACTTCGGTGAAAGTATGGTTGAAAAACCATTTCCAGATGAAAGATCTGGGAGAGGCACAAAGAATTCTAGGCATCCGTATCTATCGAGATAGATCACGACGGATGTTATCTCTCACCAGAGTCTTACGTAGACAAAGTCCAAGAGAGATTCAAATGACTAACTCCAAGAAGGGGTTTCTTCCTATGGCTCCAGGGGTGCATTTGAGCAAGTCTCAATCACCAGAGACACCGGAAGAGAAAGAGCGCATGACACGGATTCCTTATGCCTCGGCTATAGGATCAATCATGTATGCCATGATATGCACACGTCCGGACATGGCATATGCATTGAGTATGACAAGTCGATTCCAACAAAGATCCAGGTGAATCACATTGGATGGTCACAAGAACATTCTTAAGTACCTACGGAGGACTAAAGATTGGGCATTGACTTATGGAGGCGAACAAAAGCTATGCGCAACCGGTTCCGCAGATGCTAGCTTCCAAGCGGATCGTGATGACTCGAAATCTCGGTCTGGATTCGTTTTTACTCTTAATGGCGCTGCAGATCACCGGAAGAGTTCCAAACAAACTGTTACAAAGAGATTCTACGACGAGTCCGAGTACTATGCCGCGTCTGAAGCTACAAAGGAAGCGATATGGATGCGTCAATTCTTACATGGACTATCTGTAGTGCCTAGTTCGAATGACCCGATCACCATCTATTACGACAATAGAGGTGCCATCTTCCAAGCTAAGGAGCCAAAGTCTAGCAACAAGTCTAGACATGTACAACGGAAAGCTCATCTAATCCGAGATTACGTGGAGCAAAAGGAAGTAGTGATAGAAAAGATTGCGACAGATGATAACATAGCAGATCCTCTCACTAAACCATTACGACAAGATAAGCATGAAGGGCATGTTAATTCCATGGGAATTAAACGTGTTCCTAAGTTCTAGTACTCTTTTATGGATCAGATTCATTCTCTTTTGTACTCTATACGACATCATCGTTTTGATATTTTATATATTTTGTTTTTCATGTGGATTTGTACGACAAATTTTGAACACCACAAAGTGAACTGAACAAACATTATATTTTTGGTCCTTAATTGCCCACGTGAGGTGATAACTCAAGGTAATTATTTTGTGACGTTGGTTGATGGTGGGTTCAACGAGCCATAAGTCAACAGGTTGGTGACCAATCACGAGGCGATTTATACGGATATCTCGTAGGACACAATTGTGACATCAACGTAGAGTCCTAAATGTTTTACAACATTCGGTGCCCGGTCGTGGATAGGACTTCCATGGTGATCCTAAGAGTCGATTCTTTTGACTATCGACTGTCTCTTGAGACTAAGGCAGATTTTGGGTGATTTTGGTTTCTTTCTCACGGTCATCCGTAACAGGGGGCCAAGTAGATTGTTTCGGTCATTTCATGCGTGTGCTTAGATCGGAAGGAGTTCGAGTTGAAGGAAATATTCAGCCTTTATCGTACTCGATATTTCTCGGGGCCACTCGAGGAGTCAGAATCGAAATGCATGGCCATGCTCGAATACGAATTCGTTTTATCGGTTAAGTTACTCTCTAGTCGGGAAACCACTCTAGATACAGATCGATTGTAAAATACGACCTTTGCGGATCCGGATCTGCAAATTGTTTTACATTGAGTGGGAGAAATTTTAAATGAATATGAGAATCGGTTATCGCACATACACTTGTACGGACAAGTGGGAGTTTGTTGGAGCTGTGTCCTCCAGTTCGTGCGGATAACGTCATTGCACATACACTTGTACGGACAAGTGGGAGCTTGTTGGGGCTGGTGTCCTTTACAGTTAGTGGAAGGACTTATAAATCTCTAAAAGGATCAAAGGGTATACTTTTGTATCATAATCAGTTGGTCCACGTTTATCAATAACGGTTGGCTTGCTAGATAAGTTTGACGTTATTGTCATACAGATGGCGGTGATCAACTGGTCCCTAAAAGTCACACCTATAGGATACGTTTGAGAGATGTGACGGTATGAAAATACAGTCATGTAGATGCCAAATTTGACTAACCAGTTAGTCCGAGTCATTGACTAGTAATTAGTCAAACGCGATGTTGAGATAATTATTTAATACGGATTAAATAATAATGGCTAAGACGAATTAAACAGTTAATTCGTAAATTGAATATAAACAATTTATATTTAATTAATGTATATTGAATTAATTATACAATATTGTCATTGTCGGACATGTATTAATATTTCAACTAATCCGTGTTATTAGTCGATGTATTAATAACCGATAACCGAAGACAGTTTATAATAAAACCCGTCATATACATTTTTAGCGGAATTGATCGGACCACGAGTTAATAATGAGGAGAAACTGGAAAGCCCACTCCCTCCTCCATGAGACCCGCGGACCGAGGCAACAAAAGGAGAGGCTCCCTCTCCTTTTGACCGAAGCATTTCATTTTACATGAAAATTAGGGTTTTGAAGAGCAATTTTCTCTGAAAAACCTCGATCTCACATCGAATAACCTCACAATAGCTCTCTCGATATTGCAAGTCAATTAGAGAGCATTTCTAGCACAAGGGCATAGTCTCAGACGGTCTTGGGTGCAACGATTAGGAGGAAATCTCTGTTGATTTCTGTTCTTTACGCCGCGCATCAAAGTACCCGAGGTTGATTCTTAATCTTTATCGTTTTTCTATTGTATTTCGTTTATGACCATATTTCACATGTTAAATTTACGTTATAATCCTTAAATTTAAAGGGTCTTATACGGATATTACCCCACAGATATAGACCACCTTACTCATTCTGGGCGTCCATATCAAAACATTTCTCAAAATTGTCCCATAGCAAATGGTCCAATCACCAATACCAACGTTGTCCACGCCAAATGATAACAAAGATACCTCTACTGACCATTTACTAAAGCAACTACAGAAGACAAAGGCTGATATTTCTGTCCGACAACTAGTTGCAAGCTCGTTCCCACATCGCCAAGCTTTACTGCAAGCTTTGGACAAATTAAACGTGGCACACAACTCCACACCCGATGACGTAGTCAACTTGGTCTTCCAAGATTCGCCTAAGCAAAGTAACCCTGTTACTTTCTCGGATGAAGATTTGCCACCTTTCGGTGCTAGTCACAACTTCGCTCTATACATCACTGTCATTTGCTTAAAGAAGAATGTGCCAATGACTTTGGTAGATCATGGCTCGGCAGTCAACGTCATACCATTGAAAACAGCGTACAAATTAGGCATGAAAGAGTCATATTGGTCCCCTACCAACCAAGGTGTTCGCGCATATGATGGTACACGACGAAAAGTGGTAGGACTAGTTAACTGTACCATAGCCACAGGGCCAATTGAACGAACAGTTAACTTCCAAATAGTGGACATTGAAGCATCCTTCAACATACTTCTGGGAAGACCTTGGATTCACACATCCAAAGCGGTAACATCCACCCTCCACCAGAAAATCAAGATCCCACTTGATGGTAATATGGTGACAATCACTTCGTCACCCATCAAGGCGGTAATAGAAAAGAGGTCAAGCAACCAAGTACTTGCAGATCCAGTATATGAGCTTGGGGGCTTCCATAACATAAACCTTGTAGAGAGTGAGTTGGCACCTTTGTACTTCAATCCCTACTATAATTTAGTGGTCAACCACATACTCAAATCTGAGGAATACTTCCCGGGAATGCCTTTGAATCCTGTCCAAAGAAATACCTTTGCACCTTACAAAGAAGGCAACTCGCAAAGGATACCACTAGGACTAAGATACAAACCCACCAAGGAGGAAGCCCTAGAAATGCTCACTCAATTCCAAAACCGCAAGAATGTGGGAATCCAAATGCAGCCCTACCTTCGTACCCTAAATGGATACTTGGTTAGAGAAGGGAGTCAAGAACTCTTTCATGGATTTCCCGAGCCTTGGCACTACATAGGAAAGCAACTAGCTGGAATCGAGATCTTTCAGGATTGCTATTTTATTCCCACAGAAACGGTTCCTACCGTCAAGACTCGTCAAGCACCTTGCTTAGATGAACAAGCTATTAGCTTACTATTTGGAGGAGATCGTTTGTTAGAGCCGCGCAGGACGAGATCATTACCATGATACTTCAAGATGATCACTTCAACCCTACCCCATTGTTCACAGAAACTAGTTCGAATCAACAGAAATGATGGAGAAAAATTGATCAAGTGGACGAACAACCAAGACTCTTAATGCTCACCACTGGAGGAGAGATGTTCAAAGGAGAACCAGAAGACGATGAATTCGAGTCAGATTCAGAGTCGGAGTCCTAGTCGGAGTCTAGAGAAGTCCCTAGAGAGTATCCTCATGTCGTCACTCCCATTCCCCTTGTTCCTCCTAGCTTAGCATCAAGTAGTAACAGCAGTTTGGGAAATGTCCCAACAGCTGTCCCTTTACCGCCACTGACTACTGAACAAATGGCCTCTTTGTTTTAACTCTTTTCAAATTTTAATATGAATAAATCAGGTTCTGCATACTCTTTGTGTGATTCTGAATGAAATTCTGTTTACGATGATAATGAGGATGACCGAGACCCAGACCCAATCAAAATACCTCCTTACATAGCCAAAGAAATACTACAAGAGGGGGAAGGGGGACCAGTTATAGAAAACACCGAACCCATCAACGTAGGAACCGAACTAGAACCCAAGAACTTAGGATAGGGACGACCTTGAGCCCCGCCGAAAGCGCCAGTTTTATAGACCTCCTACACGAGTTCAAGGACGTTTTTGCTTGGTCTTACAAAGACATGCCAGGGATCGACAGGGATATCGCAGAGCACAGAATCCCAATCAAAGCAGCTTTCAAACCCGTAAAACAGAAGCTTCTTCGAATGAGGACAGAATGGGCTCTTAAGATCAAAGAAGAATTCGATAAGCAATTCAAAGCCGGGTTCATCAAAGTATCCGAATAATCAGACTGGGTAGCCAACATAGTACCCGTACCCAAGAAGGACGGGAGAATCTGTGTTTGTGTTGATTTCAGAGACTTAAACAAAGTGAGTCCCAAGGATGACTTTGCTCCACCACATATCGATATATTGGTAGATAATATAGCGGATCACGCATTGCTATCCTTCAGGGATGGATATGCAGGGTATAATAAGATAAAGGTGGCCATAGAAGACATGCACAAAACCGCCTTCATCACTCAATGGGGTACCTATTGCTACACGGTTATGCCATTTGGGTTAATCAATGCCGGAGCTATATATCAACACACCGCAACTACACTACTACATGACATGATGCATAAAGAAGTTGAGGTATACGTAGATGATATGCTTGTCATGTCCAAAGATAGAGAGGGGCACATTGCGAACCTTCGCAAATTCTTCTCAAGATTACGAATATACAACATGAGACTCAACCCACAGAAATGTGCATTTGGGGTAACATCCGGCAAACTCCTGGGATATGTCGTTAGCCAACGAGGGATAGAAATAGACCCTTCCAAGATCAAGCTCTAATTGAAAATGCCGCAACCTCAAACAGAGAAGGAAGTTAGAGGATTCTTGGGCAAGGTGCAGTACATAAGTAGATTCATATCAAAACTCACCATGATCTGTGAACCTATCTTCAAAAAGCTAACGAAAACGGATCACACCATGTGGGATGATGACTGTGAAAAGGCATTCGATCGCATCAAGGAGATACTAGCCAAACCACCAGTGCTCATGCCACCCCAACGACATCAACCTCTTGGTTTATATTTCACAATAACTGAAACAGCTATGGGTGCCATGCTGGCCCAAACTGTTGGAAAAGAAGAAAGAGCTATCTACTACCTTAGTAAGAAGTTCTTGGAGTATAAGTGCAAGTACACACCACTCGAGAAGACATGCCTCGCTCTTGTGTGGGCAACGAATAAGCGACACCATTACATGCTTAGCTACTCCGTCAAAATATACTCCAAAATGGATCATGTCAAATACCTCTTCGAAAAACCTGTTATCAATGGATGCCTAGCGAGATGGACTTTGATGCTGTCAGAGTTCGATCTCAAGTATTTACCTCTGAAAGTTATAAAAGGACGGGCCGTTGCCGAGTTCTTCGCGGAAAATTCCATCAATGATACACAAGCAATAGACACCTGGTCATTTCCGAATGAGGACATACTCCAAACCGATGTAGACTCCTGGGACCTTTATTTTGATGGAGTGTCGAACTTAAGAGGATTTGGAATAGGAGTGTTGCTCATTTCTCCTAAAGGCGAGCATACACCATTCTCTGTCAAACTCGACTTCGAGGTGACAAATAATGCGGCAGAATATGAAGCTTGCCTCATTGGGATACAAGCAGCAGTAGGTTTAGGCATCAATAATCTTCGGGTACATGGAGATTCATCTTTGATCATCAACCAAATTACGGGATCTTGAAAAATTCGGAGTGAAAGCCTAGCACCGTATCAAGACAGGATAGACCAAGTTGCCTAATTCTTTGATCAAGTAACGTACCTACACCTACCTCGAGAAGAGAATCAATTTGCAGATGCTCTTGTAAAACTCGCATCTTTGATTAATATGTCGGATGATATGGTAGAAATGCCTTTATGCATTGAACGACGGTCAGATCCAGCTTATGCGCAACAAATTACAGATGAAGAAGAAAACCCAGAGGAACCTTGGTTAGAAGCAATTATGAACTTCAAACTCAACGGCACCTATCCACCGGACATGGACAAAAGAGGACAACGTGCTATACGCTTATTAGCCTCCCAATATGTCCGCATGCAAGGAGAATTATATAAAATAACACCTCTTGGTGTAATCCTGCATTGCCTTGATCATTCACAAGCACGGAAAGTGATGGAAGAAGTCCATGATGGAGAATGTGGCCCTCACATGAGTGGACCAATGATGGCAAAGAAAATCACGCGTTTGGGGTATTATTGGACCACAATGGAATCCGATTGCATCAAATATGTCAGACATTGTCATAACTGCCAAATCTTCGGGAATGTGCAACACGTCCCTCCTTCACTACTCTACACCATGACATCTCCTTGGCCATTTTCTTCTTGGGGAATCGACATCATCGGAAAGATCACCCCAGCCGGAACATGAGGTCACTGTTTCATTTTGGTGGCTATGGACTATTTTACCAAATCGTTAGAAGCGGCTTCTTATACTAGTCTCACAGCCAAGAACGTGGCAAAATTCATACAAACCAATATCATCTGTCGATACGGTTGCCATATGAGATTATCAGTGACAATGGGTAACATTTCCAGGCTGAGATTAAACAATTGCTAGCCAAGTACAAAATCAAACATCACCATTCCTCGCCGTATAGACCACAAACTAATGGTGCAGTAGAGGCAGCAAACAAAAATGTTGACACAATCCTCAAGAAAATGATTGACAATTATCGAGATTGGCCAAGTAAGATACCATTTCCCTTGTGAGGATATCGCACATCTGTTAGGACACCCACTGAGGCCACTCCTTTCTATTTGACCTACGGTATGGAAGCCGTGCAACCAGTCGAGCTCGAAATACCATCTGCATATTCTACTCGTAAGTCAAATCCCAAAAGCCGATTGGAAGAGGGATAAATATGAAGAACTCATCCTCCTGGATGAACGAAGATTGCGCGCATTACATAATGTGCAAACGTATCAGACACATATCAAACGAGCCTTTAACAAAAGGGTTAAGCCAAGAAACCTCAAAGAAGGAGACTTAGTTGTCAAATCAGTTAGAGTTCTTTTACCTGTCGATCCACGAGGAAAATTTAAACCCAACTGGGCTGGACCATTTCTAGTCAAGTCCATACTCCCGGGTGGTGCGGTTAGAATCACAGACCTAGATGGGAAAGAATTTGCTAACCCAACTAACCTCGACCAACTGAAACGTTACTATGCCTAGAATAGGAACAAAAACGCGCCTCGCGTAACACCACGTGTCGCTCCTGTGGCACGGAATAAAAAACGGCCCCTGGCCAGCTGATATAAAGTTTATGTTACCTTGCTTTTGCATTTTGACAAATCGTCATCCTCATATCATCAAATAAACTGAATTGTGCTTTAGGAGTAAGTAAAGCTCATGCTTATTTTCTAAGTTCATTAGAAGCTCTTGCTTAGAACAATTATTCTTTTACATTTACTTGAACTATGCGCAAGGGTTTGATTTCATTTTTTAAAATGAATACGTAGGCAATCCTTCACAGGATACAACCCACTATTATTTTAAATGTAAATAGAAGGACATTTGCATATGCATTTAGAATTAGACAAGAATAATAAAAGAAAATCATAACGGTTGCATAACCAATCAATCTTTTATTCATTTCTTTCCATAATAATAATAGTATGCCACATAATAAAAATAATGCTAAAATAAATAGGCTAGGATTCTAAAAACCCCACCATTTTATTACAAGTAATAATAATAATAAATAATACTAAGACTTAGGCTATTCTTCCATTTTCCCTTTGCCTTTGTCATTCTTGTCATATTTCCTATCTCGACCACGAGCCGGGCGCTTCTGCGCTATCTCAGATCTAATCACCAATGGTCTCTCTCGTGGTCTAGCCTTGCCATTCTTATCAACCACCTTCTCGAGGACGGGAGAAGTCTTCGGTTTCTTCAACGGATGAACAACTCGAAATCCGGCCTCTTACTCTCTCGGTCAAGTGCTTCTCTTTTCCCCTCTCTACGTCACGAACCTTGTAGTCAACAGGCTCGCGCTTCCTTAGTCTCTCGCGCTCCTCAGGAGTAGTAGCCTTCCTCCACTGCAAGTAGGAATCTGATACCCATAATGCGCTAACAGAAGAGTTCAGGAACCACGTGTTTCTTTGAGCCCATTTGATGGCCCACTCTCTTCGGCTCTCGGTAGTAAGCGCCAAGGCAGTCTGAGGAACAGTTTCAAGCCTCGGAATTGTCTGCTTCAATCTAACTTGCCTCATCAGCCTCTCGGGGAAGATGCATATCATGAATTCCAAGCCAGGAATGCGCACCGATCGGGTAGGATCCTGAGACGATACTCCAGTAACAGACTTAAGATGCCACCATGGTACAGTGCATCTAATCAGGGGTCCATCCTCGTTCTTCAACTTATTCTCCCAGTAGTTGCAAACCCTAGTAAAATCCACCATGTAAAGCCTGGTCCTCATTGCAATTGAACGAGCATGATAAGCAGGAACATTAATTGGGGGCTCGATCAATCACAGACGCTTCATAAGCCAGACCTACCAAAGCAGGTATTAGTATCCAAACAAAAAAACAAAACGAAAAAAAGGAAAAGAAAAAAACGAACGAAAAAAAAAACGAAAAAAAAAAATAAGAAAGAAAAAAAAGTTGTATTCTTTTACCTGAAAGATGATGGGACTTCCTAAATAAGGAAGGTCGCGGTTGGCTTTTCTGTTATCTAACCCCAATAAGATCTCTCCTAAACATAGGCAAGCTGGGCTCATGCGCTGCTCCATCTGCTCAACTAGGCTTAAATAGCAAGGACCATCTCTCATAACCTCATCAACATGCCCTTGAAGGACATAACCATGCAATAGGCAAAACCCAAATGCCCTACGCCTCACCACATAGGAGATAGAAGGGTCTCCCCTATTTATGAATCGATCGATAAAATCAAGCATTCAGACTCCTTTTGAGGTCACAAGACGATCAACCTCAGCTCTTGTCAATCCAAGCCCCCTAAATTTATTCTTATATCCTTGAGAAGTGGAGGGTATAGCGGGCATATGTTATGGGTCCCAACCACCAATTGCAGCAATTTCTTCAGGAAACAGACAGATATCATCTCGAGGGAAGGTAAACACGTGGAAGTTCGGGTCCCAATACTCAAGACAAGCATCCAAGAACGGTTTGACGACCATAATTAGCTTCAAGCTCAAAATCGATCCAAAGTTGTAGGCACCCATATCGTGTTTCTCCACATTTGAAAATTCGTTGGTCCATTCTTTGAGACGGATTTCTAAAGTACTCATGATGTATGATTAATTAGAGAGTTTTTATGTAATAGACGGAAGAAAGATGGAAGAATTATGTGAATAAAACCTCCATCGACGTCTATATTTATACTAAGCCGTTTCCTAAAATCTGTCAGGACTAACACACTGGGGAAAGGGCGCAGCACCTGGTGCGCCTCTTCAAAGGGACGTAGCTAATGCTGCGCCTCTTCCTCAACTGTATTTCTATGATTTTCCGCGTTGGATCTTTCCTAATTCCTTAACGCATAATTTCCTATTCGTATGGGTTATTATTTTTTGGTAATTCCGTCCAATTACCGTATTTCGAGTTTCCTAATTCCACGGACACGTATTTCGAGGCAAGATCGGCATTTTCGTCAATTCAGCACACTTATCCATTTCTTTTTAATTTTCTTTTTCGGGGAATCATTTCACCAATTTAATTAATTATTTTTTTCAAACTTATCCATTTCTTTTTAATTTTTCTTTTTGGGGAATCATTTCACTCCTGTTTCATATCACATTTCAAACTTATATGTTTTCATTTTCATTTTTTTAGGGGGTAACCCTCCCTACCGTCCGGTCATGTTCGACAAATTTTTTGGATTTTTTCGAGTCTTTGTTTTGCGTTAATTTAGGTCGTGTGTACAAATATGTGTTTTATGTGCAACTTCTATGTAAATTTCGGCAGTATGACGGCATAAACCGTCGTCTACCAAGCCTATTCAAAGCTACCCTGCAGGAACAAATAAGACAACCCAGCAGCGAAGGCACTTAGGCCGTCATATATACAACCAAAAAGAAATATGTACAAGAAACTGGGGGCTCGTACCCGAAACAAAGTCCGAAAGTCCAAAATAAATGTTCTAAAAATGTACAAAAGTGTATGTAGTATAGCAAACAACAAAAACAACAGGAAAACAAACGAACTACTGCTGGTCGCCGCCCAACTCGGTAACTCTCGCCTCGAGAGCAGTGATCTCGGCGTCGCGGACATCTAGCTCCCTCGGCAGGCGAGCTGTCCCCTCTCGGGACTGCGCTAGCTCTCGCTCCAAGTCACGCTCCCTCTGCAAATGACAAGAATTGGCTCGTGTCAATCATTTCAATCATAAAGAAAGTTAGAAAATGAAGTAAACGGAAGGTTCATACCTGACATCCTCGACTGCCAGCAAGTGGCTCGACGGTAGTAGCCCGTAGCCGGTTGGCTAACCTCCACAAAGCCACGAACCGAGATGGCGCTACCTGTATTTTAATAAACAAGGATTCTCAATGATTTGACAAATTTAAACAAATGTATTCTTATACAAAAGCTAATTTAAATTGGGGAACTTACCCTCCGAATCAAATTCTGCCAATCGTCCAGGCCAGCATCTGTCACCGCCTCGCCAAAGTCGCAAAGCTCGGAGACTGTCGTCATCCCCGCCGCATCAGTGTACTCGAGGGTCTCAGGGTACGCTGGGGGCCCGACGCCCGCCGCCTCAACCTCCTACAAAATTTAAATGATTTCCATTAATCGATGATCATTTATCATGAAAAGTGAAGTACTTACCACGACCGGCCAGTAAGCCAACCTTCGGTAGAGGAATGCCGAGTAGTCCTCGCTAGGAAGAAGGAGAGCGTCACCACCGATAACTGCCAAGTCAGCCTGCCTCTCAACATCAAAAGGCTCCCTAAACAACGTCCGAGGAGGGTCGATGTGGATCGTGAAGGCATCTCGAGAGCACTGGCGAGTCAAACGCTCGCCCAAGTACCACACAGGACCCATCGACGTCCTCAGCAGAAACCGGCTCGAGCTCCTAGGTCGAAGGACCTCAGCCACAAAAGGAGGGACACCAGTGTAGTCCGCCCAAGGTCTTGTCACCCACTAAGATAAGCAAACGAGAGGTTATGATCAGTTCTAAAAGAAAGCAATGAGAAAGTAAACGAAGGAAGGTGAGTCGAGGATGCTCACGCCCTCCAGCTGCGGAGTGTTCACATACCGTCGACAGATGTCCTGAGAAGAACGCTTGCTCTTCGTACGGCACATCACCTAATCCCTCACGAGGGGATAGGCTCTCTCCCCCGGCTCCGTCCTCTTAGGCGCGAAGCCCGGAAAGTAGGAGTATACCCACGCCTGCAAAAAAGATAATCAATAACGATCTTTCGTGATTCGATAAGAAAAGGAAATGATCTTTCATGATACGAAATGAAGGTTCATACCTCCAGCAGCAGTCCAGGACCAACAGTGGCAGGAGAAGTCCTCTTCTCCACCAGCTCCGGACGAACCATGGCTCTCATGTAGCGAATGAAGACCGTAAAGCCAGCAGTGACCCAGTCCTAATGACCTAGGCCACTCAGGTCAGAAAGAAAGGGAGGAAGCTTCGTCGACAGCCTCTCTCCCTTGTCTCCATGGTAAAGCGAAGACAAAAACCACCAAAGCCACAAACGAGCTCTCTACTCCGCAGTGCAGGGAGGAGGAGCCTTCTCCCTCCCATCGATCACCACCATCGTCGGAATCTTCCCAGTAAAGTAATCCCGAATGTAGGAACTCGGCACCAACCCGGGAACCGCAGCAGCTTTCACCGCCAGGTTCCAGCCGATCAAGCTCCTAGCCTCAGCCGAGTCCACTCTCATGGCTGTCTCCGGCCACACCATAGCCTCAGTCCTGCACGGTAGGCAAGAAATCATGTCGTAGTCCTCCAACGTGACCCCAACCTCGCCAAAAGGCATGTGAAAGGTCAAGGTCGTGTCCCAGAACCAATCAAGGAAAACTCGAATCAGGCTAAGGTTAGCCCGAATCTTCCTTCTCTTGATATCCCTCCACGCTCGTACCAAAGCACCAAACGCTCCCCGCTCGATGATGGTCTCATCCTTCGCCGACAGTCTCTCGTAAGCCTCCATCATCATAGTGCAACCCGAGAAAGACCTGATGTTCCTGGCCTCCTATTTTGATTCAAAGCAAGAGCTATCTTTAGCTCGAATAAAAGAGGGAAGGGATGGAAAATGAAAATAAAGAAGGTGAATGAAAGAATGATGAATTCAATTTACCAAGCTCTTCACCGTCATGTAGGACAGGTGACTCGCCGCTGCTCAGATGAGATGTCGGCAATCCCATTTCTCAGCCCACTTGGGTGCTCCCCTCAGCTAATGACTGCCTCGTCCGACATTGGCCCGCCTCGGGACCTCCTCCTCAACAATCTCCTCCTCATCGACCTCGTCCTCAGCAGCTGCCACTACAGAAGTAAAAGCCTGCTCTAACGCCTCCTCGAGCGTACGAGAAGGGTTAAGAACAGTGTCCACGTCTATGGGACCTCTCCCTGACGTAGAAGACTCGTAACCTGCAAGAGTAGGGTAATTTAGGCCGTGTCAATTGACGGCGAACCTTAGTTAGGGGATTTTCAAGCTTTAAAAGCTCCGAAATCACTCTTTTCTCGCCATCTTTGACCATTTCTGCCGAAAACCGACCGCTCATGTTGTAGTATGGGTCAAGTCAAGTCAAAATTGAAGCCTAGTCCTGGGTTTGAGTCGGAATTTCGACAGCATTTTGTTATAACGGCGATTATGCCCTAGAAAAGTGTCCTCAAAAAGCCGTCACAAATAAAAAATGGGCAATCCTAAGGCTATTTGTTTACCCATCATACAAGGATTCGAAATATCAAGTTTCATCACAAATGAGCAATCCTAAGGCTATTTTCAAAGCAATTTACGGTTCAGCCGTGAGACCGTCACGATTTCACTCAATGAAAATTCAAAATGAACACATGGTTATGATCCTTATACTGCCAATTATCCATTTACAAAGTCAATTTTACAAGGCAAAATCTTTTGGGGGGAAAGCCCCAAATTTTCGACATTTTTAGGGTTGGAAACCCTAATTTATCGGTCCAAATTGTTCAAATGCGGAAGATTAATGCAAAAATAATACACATACCTCGATTTGTCATGGAAAATGCAGGATTTGGATCAAATTTTGGGGAGAAATGGTTGGAATTTGAGAGAGTATTTGATGATTTATGTTTCGAAAATTATGAATAAAACACGATTTTTATCGAGTTTTTACTCAGACAGGGACACATCCAGAGAAGGACGCAGCAGGTGCTGCGCCTCTTCCAAGAGGCGCAACCCTTCCTGCGCCTCTTCCTCCATTGCCCTCCAAGTCAATTTTCGAAAATTAGTTATAATAAGTTCGTTATTTGTGGGCCCATCTTTGGTGCGCCTCTTCCTCAACACCATATATCATATATTTTGTCCATTTGATGTTTATTCTTCACCCGGACCCGTATTTTCGAGCAAACTGCGAACTGTCACGGTACTTTATCGAGACCTTGCTTGCCACAACGAGCGGATACCCTCTGACAGGTGTTTTGACACGCCTCGGTTATGTTCCCCCCAGCGAGAGTTCCGGACAACCAATTGTCCCTCTCAAGACGTGGTGATCAGCCTCAATTATGTTCCCCCAGCGAGAGTTCCGGATAGCCAATCGTCCGTCTCAACAAGTGGAGTTCACAATCAATCTCGAGTTTTGCGGAAGTTTGTTTGAAGACTGACCCAAACAGATTTCTCCCAGCAGTTTCTACCAACATCTTGCTGCCCTTCAAATATTATGTTTTCCTTCCCCTTGGAGTCCGACAGAGTAAGGAGTCTCAAAGAATCTCAGGTATGGTCTCTTCTTATAGCTGGCGAGCCTCCTTATGTAGTTTAATGGACTTTAAACGACCCTCCTCGATAGTCGACAGACTCTAAAATGTTCCCGATGACAGGTTCTTGGCTCAGACCCCTTGAGCCGCCTCGCGTCGCCATAGTCGTCAGGTTGTAATCTTCGATTGACCTGATGGCTATACTTTGACTTTCGCCTTGTCCAAGCCTCAGTCAAAGTAAGGGCTCTGTAGATACCTCATTTCTGCACCTCCCGCAAGCCACTCGGTGATGATTGGGCCGCATGTTTGATACACGGAATGAGTTATGACAGTTTGTAAGTTTATCGTCAAGTGATAGCTCAAACACTTGTGTCAACCCCTTGGTCGTCATCTACGCACCATTACGGTCGTTTTGACAGTAATTAGAGTACATTTGGAGTCTGGGTCAAAAATCGTCTTCATTTTCTAATAACCGTTTAAAATGCCGAGTCAGAATATTCTGGAATGTTCCGGATATTTCTATTCCATATTTTTAATATTTTAATCTTTGGCAAATTATATCCCGAAATTATTTATAAATAATAAGGAAATCAAGATCAAACCACAATTCCATAATAGAAACGCGGAAATCTTTCTTCCGCAGGAGGAAACTCTTGGGGAAGGATGCAGCAGGTGCTTCGCCTCTTCCAAGAGACGCAGCAACTGCTGCGCCTCTTTCCCATCTCCTTTCTGCGTATTTTAAGATCTTTTCGAGATTTACTTCCAAAGTTTCACCGAAACCCTAATTCCTTTGTGTGATTAGTATAAATATGGACATTCGTTCCTTATATTTCTCACGCGAGTGTCCGCCCTTCTCTTCTCCCTTTGCATTCTAAGACCACGCTCTTGGTTTTTAGCGCCTACGTGCTTGAACTTTCGACAGCGTAAGCTCAGATCCATCTGAGTACCAGCCTCTTTTTGCAAGACCGACCAATTTGACCAACTCCACATCAATCAACTTAATCAATTTTGTTCGTTTTCCTCTTAGAGGGCACTTTCGTCGTACATTCGAGTCGAGCATCACTAAATGTTAACTTAGTTAATCTCGTTTCGTCAAACATGTAAGCCTGTGGGTGTAAATCCTATCTTTTATTATTGTACTTTATTTTTGTAATCATTATTGTAAGGTTTACGTCGAAAGCATATTCAAAACCGATTTATAAAACCTTTATTCAAACCCTTTTTACGAATTAACGAGAGACAAACGTCGAGAAGGAACACAACAACTGCTGCGCCTCTTCGAAGGGACGCAGCACCTGCTGCGCCTCTTTCTGAGGCTACCGCAGTTCCTGCTTTCCTTATTCTTCCTTCGTCTTTTGTTCGTTCGTTTATTTTTTGCTTTGTCTTTGTTTCTTCTTATTTCATTAACACGATAATTTTGATATAATAATTTTAACATATAATCTCATTAGTAGTTTATCATCTTTTAATTCCCGACTGAAATCCCTCATAGTTCATATTTGCGGGTTTTCGTCATTAAAATCAAATCCGGGTTTTAAAGATTCGATTCATCCATATTAAGTCTCTGAAATTCATCTTTTGTATATTTTCATCTGTTATCGTCATCATCATCAATAGTTTAGCATTAATAATCTAATTGATTTATTTTGACTAGTTTGTTAATTTGTAATTAACCTTTTAATCTTGTAATTAATTTGTCCTAATTAGTTTTATCTCACGTTTTATTGTTTTTATGACCAATTCACAGGTAAGTAATATGTTAATCCACTTCTATCCGAGTCAAATATCGATAATCAAGCATTAAATTCACCAATGAACATTAACGATATGCAATACCGGCTTCACAGCCAGAATTCACCTCAGGAACAGACGCAGTGAGCATTGTGCCTCTTCCAAAGGACGCAGCACTGCTGCGCCTGTTCCAGATGGAATTCTCCCCCTGAACTTCCGTTGTTGTTTTGACATAGTTATTAGTTTACATATTAATTAACTATTACTCGTATTATCACCTAATAATTTGTTCGTTTATTTATTTTCCCTTCCTTTTCTAAAACCATCCGTTTTAAGTGTATTTTCGACGTAAATCAATTAACCCGTTGTAATTATTGAAATTTTTTAGTGTATTTATATTCCATTCTTTATTATTTATTTTTTGTATGCCTTCATATGCAATTAACCTAAATTTCTACCTCGACAATAATGCATGTTAAATTACGTGTTAACCGACTTAGTTAATTCTCACATGATAGGATTAATCTAATGGATGTTTCATTGCATGCATATAACGGACAACATATCGAATATAGATGATTTTACCTAATCATTAGTAGAGGCCGCTATCGAGGCGGGCGGGATTAGGTGTTCGATCAAAAGAGCTTCTTAATACGTACCCTCACCCCTTACTCCAGATCTCTGTGAACATCCGTGTTCATTGGCATCCACGAGAGTCATTCTAGACATAGAATGCTAAGGGTAACGAGTTCTTGGTGTTCATGTCACTACTTTGTGTCTTGACATGGCATGAGGTATTCGAACTGTTTCCAATTTTCTACATTAAATTGGTGGCGACTCCACAAATGCAAAGCTTGCTCGCTTTCACCGAGCGACCCCTTAAGCCCGCGTCCACAGACTAACAACCAAGGAAAGCTCTTCAAGGTCACTACTGGATAAGGAGAGATGTTCAATGGAGAACCCGAAGACAACGAATTCGAGTCAGAGTCGGAGCCAGAGTCGGAATCAGAGTCTTAGTCTAGAGAAGTCGCTAGAGAGTCTTCTTCTGTCGTCACTCCCAATCCCGTTGTTTCTCCTAGCATAGCATTACATAGTAACAGCAGGCTTGGAAATGTCCCAGCAGCTGTCCCTTTACCGCCACTGACTACTGAATAGATGGCTTCTTTGTTTCAGCTCTTTTCAAAATTTAATATGAATAAATCAGATTCTGCTTACTCCTTGTGTTTTTCTAAATGCAATTCTATTTACGATGATAATGAGGATGATCCTAACCGAGACTCAGTCGAATTACCTCCCTACATAATTAAAGAGATACTACAAGAGGGGGCAGGGGCACCAGTTATAGAGAACACCGAACCCATCAACGTAGGAACCGAACTAGAACCCCAAGAACTTAGGATAGGGACGACCCTAAATCCAACTGAAAGGGCCAATTTCATCGACGTCCTACATGAGTTCAAGGACGTTTTCGCTTGGTCTTACAAGGACATGCCAGGGATCGACAGAGATATTGCAGAACATCGAATTCCAATCAAACCAGGTTTCAAACCTATAAAACAGAAGCTTCGTCGGATGAGGACCGAGAAGGCTCTTAAAATCAAAGAAGAAGTCGATAAGCAATTCAAAGTCGGGTTCATCAAAGTTTCCGAGTATTCAGACTGGGTGGCTAACATAGTCCCCATACCGAAAAAGGATGGGCGAATCTGAGTTTGTGTTGATTTTAGAGACTTAAACAAAGCGAGTCCCAAGGACGACCTCCCTCTACCACACATCGACATATTGATAGATAATACAACAGATCACGCGTTATTATCCTTCATGGACGGGTATGCAGGGTATAATCAGATCAAAAAGCCTTCGTCACTTAGTAGGGCACATATTGTTATAATGTTATACTATTCGGGCTAATCAATGCTGGAGCTACATACGAACGCACCGCAACCACATTGCTACATGTCATGATGCATAAATAAGTAGAAGTGTACGTCGATGATATGATTGTCAAATCCAAAGATAGGAAGGAGCATATCGATAATCTTCGCAAATTCTTCCTAAGGCTGCGAAAGTACAACATGAGGCTCAATCCTGAGAAATGTGCATTTGGAGTAACATTAGACAAACTTCTGGGATATGTCGTCAGCCAAAGGGGGATAGAAATTGATCCATCCAAGATCAAAGCTTTAATTGAAATGCCACAACCCCAAACACAGAAGGAGGTTAGAGGATTTCTAGGCAAACTGTAGTATATAAGCCGATTCATATCGAAGCTCACTATGATCTGCAAACCTATTTTCAAAAAGCTCAAGAGAACAGATCATACCATATGGGACGACGACTGTCAAAAGGCGTTTGACAGGATTAAGGAGATACTGGCTAAGCCACCAGTGCTAATGCCTCCCCAATGTGATCAACCTCTTGGTTTATATATCTCATAGTCATCGAAACAGCCATGGGGGCTATGCTCGCACAGTCTATTGGAAAATAAGAAAGAGCTATCTACTACCTTAATAAGAAGTTCTTAGAATACGAGTGTAAGTACACACCTCTTGTGTGGGCAACAAAGAAGCTTCGCCACTACATGCTTAGCTACTCTGTCAAGGTGTATTCTAAAATGGATCCCGTCAAATACCTCTTCGAGAAACCCTTTCTCAACGGACGTTTGGCAAGGTGGACGTTAATGCTCTCAGAGTTTGATCTCAAGTACGTACCTTTGAAAGTCATCAAAGGGCGCGCCGTTGCTGAATTCTTCGCAGATAATCTTATCAACGATACCCAGGAAATAGACACGTGGTCATTTCCAGACGAGGACATCCTACAGACCAGTGTAGACTCTTGGGATCTTTATTTTGATGGGGCATCGAATTTAAGAGGGTTTGGAATAGGAGTGTTGCTCAGTTCTCCTAAAGGCGAGCATACACCACTTTCTGTCAAACTTGACTTCGAGGTGACAAATAACGCAGTAGAGTATGAAGCTTACCTCATTGGTCTACAAGCAGCAATGAGCTTAGGCATTAAGAATCTTCGGGTTCACGAAGACTCATCCTTGATCATTAACCAAGTTACAGGATCTTGGAAAATTCGAAGTGAAAGACTAGCACCCTATCAAGCTAGGATAGATCAAGTTGCCCAATTCTTCGATCAGGTCACTTATCTACACCTACCTCGTGAAGAGAATCAATTTGCATATGCTCTTGCAAAACTTGAATCTTTGATTAATATGCCAGACAACATGGTTGAAATGCATTTATGCATCGAACGGCGGTCAGAACCAGCCTACGTACACTTTCTTACAGATGAAGAAGAAAGACCAGAGGAAACTTGGTTCCAAGCCATTCTAAACTTCAAACTTAATGGTACATACCCACAAGACATGGATAAGAGGGGACAACGCGCCATACGCCTACTAGCCTCTCAATATCTCCTCATGCAGGGAGAATTATACAAAAGAACACCTCTTGGTGTCGTCTTGCCTTGGCTTGATCATTCATAGGCACAGAAAGTGATGGAAGAAGTTCACGTTGGAGAATGCGGTCCTAACATGAGTGGACCTATGATGGCAAAGAAAATAACGCGTCTAGGATATTACTGGACGACAATGGAGTCAGATTGTATTAAATACGTCAGACATTGCCATAACTGCCAGATCTTCGGGAATGTGCAATATGTCCCTCCCTCAATGCTTTACACCATGACATTTCCTTGGCCATTTTCCAATTGGGGAATAGACATCATTGGGAAGATCATGCCAGCTGAAACAGTAAGTCACTGTTTCATTTTGGTAGCTATCGACTATTTTACTAAATGGGTCAAAGCAGCATCCTCCACTGCTCTTACAGCTAAACATGTGGCCAAGTTCATACAAACCAATATCATCTGTCGATATGGTTGCCCACATGAGATCATCAGTGACAACGGGTCACATTTCCAGGCCGAAGCTGCACAATTGCTAGCCAAATACAATATTAAGCACCACCATTCCTCGCCTTATAGACCCCAAAATAATGGCGCGGTGGAGGCAGCTAACAAAAATGTCGTCATGATCCTCAAAAAAATGATTGACAATTATCGAGATTGTTGGAGTTAGTGTCCTCCACAATAGTGCGTTAACATAATAAATCTCATTAATAGAATATCATCAGATATTTAATTATTTGATCCTCGTCAGTTGATTAACGTAAATCGATAACGGTTGGCTGACTAGAGTTTGACGTTATTGTCGTGAGACGGCGGTGATCAACTGACCCCTTTCGGTCACACCTAAAGGAACGAACCCAATTGATAACTAATTAATTGTATGAGATACCATTTATTTAGTCCCTTGATTTATAGACTAAGAGGTTAGTCGATTATTATTAGAGAGATTTCGAGTTGCGAACTCGAGGAGCGGCAGTTATTATTTAATTATGCGATAATTAAATAATAAGTTTTGGGAAACGGGTTTTAGTTAATTAACTGTTAATTTACTAAAATTGTACTAATTTATTAATGTGATTAATATTAGTACGTAAATAATATGTGTAGTGGTACACGTATATTTACGGAGTGAATTGGACGAATTTATTATGGAATCATTTAAGCATGATACGATGTTTAAAATGAAAATTACACGAATTTGTGCGACAAATATAAAAACAAACATGGACCCGTATATGGTCATGTGGACCGTGTAAAATAAGTGTAATGGATGATTACTCACATAATTATTTTACCTTATTTTGTATACTAATACTACCATAATATATATCTTATACTAGATTTTGCATGTGATGTAAGATAAAAATTATAAGACAAAAAATTTGTCCACTTAAGGACTCCACCCGCCACTTCCTTGTCCTCCTTACACACTCCATATATTTGTTCAATTGCCTCTCCTACACAATTCATTTCATTTTGCATGTGAACAAACTTCTTCCATCTCTCTACAATAATTCTCTAGTATACATTATTACTAAGAAAAGTTAGTAATATTACTAATATTATTATCAAGGGCACATATTAATAAGTTACTAGTTCATACTTGTCAATATTGTTGGGTAGTTCTTGGGTGCTACTTGGAGGAGACTTTCTAGTTGAAGGTTTTTCAAGGAGGATCATCCACATCATTTTAGCTCAAGAACAAATTAGTAAGGAGAACTAATTTGTGCCCATTTTACCTTATTTTCAATGTAAGGAAATTGTTTTACCTTATACTTTCTTTTTATGCATTCATATTAGCATGCATGTTACATAGATCACATAAACAACAATTTATGGGATAAATTTATTTTATTAGAGAGTCTAATATGGATCTATGTTCTTTCAAGTGGTATCAGAGCTTAGGCTTGTAATTTGCATGTTGATTTTAAGCATTTTAATGAATTATGAGATAATTAGTAAAAACTCAAAAATTGTGTTGGAAGAGGTTTTAGCACGAAATTTTTGGGACATGCATATCTACTGATCTCGAAAGGTTTATGGAATTTTTTGGTGATTTGTGAAGTAATTTTGCTAATTTTAATGATTTTTGGTAGAAAACCGAGTCAAAATGTCGCATTTTAGTGAAAAATTGACTAAAATTAGTTAAATGTTGATTCGGTGCATGGATTTTTTATGGTAGTTCATGCATGTTTTCTACTGATTGTATGCAAATTGTTGAAGGTTGGTTCGGATTTTTGCATGTTTATTGATTTTTTGAGTAAAAAGTCGATAAAAGTCCAATTAATTAATCATAATTTCGAATTTTTTGATTCTGCCCATGATAAATTTATGTACATTTAAGAATATTATTTAAATGTCAAAAGTGATTTTGCATATGTGCTTTCACTTTGTTTTGATGTCTATTGGTTTTAGTGGTTAAAAACCGATAAATATCGATCTTTTTCTTCACAAAATGTATCCGACATTTTTGGGCAATTTTTCTGACATTTTGGTGTTCTTGGGAGTATTCCAGAATACTAAAAATTTTTGTTTCAATTGTTTGGGTAATGTTTCAATGATTTTGGATTTTTACTTAAATATTATGATTTTACCGATTAAATTAGCAAAATATCACCAAATCAAACTAATTATTTATCATAAAATTAGTGAGGACTAATTTTGAGTTTCAAAACAGTTTGGACAATTAGTTTGGACTTAAATGAGATTTAAGAGTTAATTACTGATTTTTACATATTAAAAATCGATTAAATCCACAAAAACCGAGATGGATACCAATGAATGATAGGTAGGGCGATTTTGGCATCATATTTACAGCATCTTAAGTATATTTATTTAAGTTGAATGAATGATTGTCATTTATTTAAAGTATTTATCTTTTTGTACCTAGTATGGCCTAGTTAATTTTAATCGTTATTACCCGAAATGAATGGGAATATCGATTTGTTTGTAATTAAATACGATCTCGTATCGTCGGTTTGTAATTAATTAATAGTTTTATTCATTTTATTAATTAATGTATAATAGGAATAGCTATGTAATTCATTTGTAATAGTTATTTTACCGGCGTTTCCAAAAGACGGATTACAACGAGACGGAGTCTATTTTTGGAAGGTGTTCCAAATCCCACAAGGAAGAGCCACTTTTGGAATGAAGAGGCAAGGGACCAAGGAGTTGGTTTCCGAAATGTAATAGACTAGTTTTTTTATTAACTAGGTGGCCATACTAGGATTTATTCATATGCTTACATGTTTGCTTGTTTTATTTTCGCGCATGCCAAAATCGCCATTCACATGCATTTTATTTTTCGCGGTTGTCAATTCACGTCATTTACATTCACCAAATTAATTCACTTATAAGGAATTTATGACTAAATTGACAAGATCTCTCACATATCTAAAATTGAGATTAGCCTTACCAATTAGTAACACTTATGAATCTCTTGTTCATTAGAGCCACGCTCGCCCAAGCGGGGTGTTCTCTTTTTACCTTGGGTAAGTAGGGTGGTAAGCGGTTATCACATGCCAAAATTGGTTGGACTCAACGGGATATAAGACGGTCTTGTGTTCCGGGGCTAGTAGATGAATTTGAGGAAATTTGTCGACCAAGAGTTCTAGAGGTAGAATTAGTCAACGTGACTTACCGAATTTACGCAATTATGGGATGTTTCGCCCAAGCGATGCTCATTTTTGTTTAATAATTGGGTCTTGGAATCATTTATATAATTTAGTGGGAGATCATTATATAAATACTAAAACTTGCTAAACATGTTTTTACAAGTAATTTTTAAAACAATGAATGTTAATTTTTCCTTTTTGTTGTAGCATTTTAATTCGCAATGGCAACTTCATCAACTCCATCGACTACTTCAATAGGCAAAGATTAATGGCTAAGGTCCGTAATGGACAAATGTATTCTAAAAGATGACGGTGGTAAATTTCTTGAATGGGAATCCAACATCAAAAGTGCCGCTGATGTGACCATTATTTGCGCACATTTAGTCCCCTAATTGAGCCTATTTTGCATACTATTATAGCATTTCATGGCCATTTTATCCGTCAAAACCTTCCTATTTGCTTTTCTATCGCATTTCATATGCTTTGTAGAAAAGAAGATAATAAGGCGGAAATTCCCGTCTTTCGTGCATATTTGGAAGCTAATTGATGATATTAGATGGACTAGTATGAAGAGGAGGCAAGAATGATGACCAAGTATGTAGGAATAAAGTGTATATAGAAAGATCAAAGGGTTAGAAGCAAGGAGGAAAAGCAAGGAAGGCATTGCATGAAGAAATTGCTCGGAACCCAAACCAAGAGTTGCTCTTTTGGCTCTGAAAATATGCTAGATGGAACGGCGTCGAAAAAAACAAGCGATCTAGGCTTTTGAATCACTCCAATAGGAGTCCAGATGAGAAAATGACGTCCGTTTTACAATCCGAGGTCAAACAAAGAAGCTGTTCAGGAATCCGCCCGTCTTCGCAGGAATCCGCCCGTCTTCCCCAAGACGCCCGTCTTCTCTACAATCCGCCCGTCTTGTGGCTGGGAAAAACAAGAAAATTCACTGAAGGAGAATCCGCCCGGATTCCCTACAATCCGTCCGGATTCCCCTTCCACAATCCGCCCGGATTCTCTTGAATCCGCTCGGATTCCTCCACCCGAATCCGCTCGGATTCCCCTGCTACAATCCGCCCGTCCCGAGGCTAATCCGCTCGGATTCCTTTCCAGTGATTTTCGTGTTCTTCAAGCTCCGTGAAAGACTCCCTTCCTCCGAAAAATACCGGAGTCTCCCTGCTCAAATCTCAAAAGTGTAATTACTAGTTTAGCCCTTAGTTAACCTAATGCATCCCACCTAATTTCCACTATAAATACCCCATCTTTGTAATTAATCAAGCATGTTCTTTTTAGCTAGAAAAATCCTTCTTTAGATTAGATTAGGAGTAGATTAGAATAGATTACTCTTTAATCATTCCACAAATTACACATTAATCTCTTCTTAATTGTTGTTCAAGTTTATCATTCAAGTTTATTATTGGGTAATTGAAGATTATTGGGTTATTATTGGGAGATTGACAACCTTCCATCAATCATCAAGTTTCTTCTATTATTCTTTGCTTTATTATTTGGATCATCTCAAGTTTGGTATAAATACTTTACTCTTTACTCTTTATTGTTTATTTCCTCATTCTATTATCATGTTTATACTTGTTGTGATGATTGACACCATTAATGACATGTTTCCCATGATAATGAGTGAGTAGTTTCTTTAGCTAGGACTAGTGGGTAATTAAGGGAAACCAACATGGGATTGATTCATGCTTAATCTAATATGTTCACATGATTAAATTGCTTGCTTGTTGTGATGTCAACTTTATGCACATGTTATGTTTGATGAAATGCTAAGCCTATGAATCCTTGCATTTTTACCATCTATTATCTACTTAACTTGACTTGTAAGACATAAACCAACTCGAGTCTTGTTAGACCATGCATAGAAGTTGATTAGGAGGAAAGTAAGTCCACTTGTAGGTGTTGTACAATCTAATCGATTCGGCTCCGGGACCCAACTCTTCCTAAGAACCGTAAGACATAACCCAACTCGGTTCCTCCACAACATTAATTGCTTGCAACCTTGTAAACATGTTTGTATGATCAACACCATGAATCCCCCATGACCCCATGATATCCTAGCACTTTTAATCATTTGTTTACATCCTTCTTTTATTGCTTGTTTTATTCTATTGTTTGCATTAGTCTAGACACAACTACAAACCCAAATCAATTGTGACACTAGCATAAATTGAGATAGATAGACTTAGAACCCAAAGCACACCGTCCCATGGATCGACCTCGACTTACCGCTAACTAGTTGTTTGTTGAGTATTATAAATGTGTTTGATTGGGTGACCCGACGACATCAACCCACATCAAAATGGCGCCGTTGCCGGGGATGGTGCTATGTGATTAAGTTCTCACTTGTTTGTCTATTTTAATTGTGCTTTCACCTTGAGGAACTTGTTCCTCAAGGATTGTTCTTACCATTTTTGTGTAGTTTCCATGCTTGTAGTTGTTTCCTTGTCTTAGCTATGATGACCCAAGACTTGGTACATGGAGTATGTGGTGGATCTTTTGAGTATGACTATGGGTATGGGGAGTTTGAGGAGCAAGTCAACACAAACCTACCTTATTATTCGTACAATGAAAATTCTAACTACTACCCCAACTTTTCCCACCATAATCACCCCACCCAATACCCATTTCACAATGAACTTCAATTGCCACAATACAACCACTTTCACACCTACCCACAACAAGAAGATGAACCCATTGAAAATGTGATTCTCCAAATGATGGGAGATCAACAAAACTTCTTCAAACAAATGCTAGAGGAGAGCCAAAAGTGGGACAATGTTTTTCAAGGCATTGTTGCCCAATGTGAGGAGTTGGAGATTCAAATTGCCCAAGTGAAAGAATCCCAAGAAACCACCCTTCACCACTCCTTGGACATTGACCATGAATGTGAGTTTGAAGGAGTTACCTTTGATGATAAGTGGGAAGAGCCAACCTCATTGAGCTCTTGTGAGTATGAAAGTGTGGTATTTGATGATGAAGACATGAGGTTGAGTAAGCCAAATACTCTTAACCTTTGTGAGTATGAGGGTGTATCATTTGATGCGAACATTGAGGTGTTTGAGGAAGAATTAATGAAGAAGAATGAAGCCCCCATTTATGATTCTTATGGAGATAGCGATGATGACGAGCCTAAGGGATGGACTTGTAATATCACCTTCCTTGAGGAACCTATACTTGAGACCTTTGAGATATCCTATCATGAAGGTGAATGTCCTTTCCTTATATCCCATGAAGACTACTTGACACCTACCATGGAGCCAATGATTGTTGAAGAGGATATGGTGGACCTTATTCACAAGGTCAAAGCATCATACAAAAGCTACTTGGTGGAAAAGCTCAAGGAGAAACTTGCACGTGAAGCTACTTGTGGAAATTTGGCATCCACAATGCCAACTTCTAAGGAGCTCGATCATCAATGTCATGACAATTCTCCTTCCACCTTGGAAGGAATGAAAAATCAAAATGCTATCATCATCACCGAAAGTGAAAGAGAAGGTGGTAAGTGGAAGTCTCCGGACGAAAATAAACCATACTTCATACCTAGTGATGAATGGAATCACGGGCTAATTGGTTTGAAGCATCGTGAATATCCAAGTGCCAAGAAGAGGAAGAAAACAAGAATTAATGACAAATTCTTTTGGCCAAGCTTCGTCTTGAAGTTAAGCAAACCATACTTGTGCTTATTTGGAGCTTGTTCACAAGCTTTTGATCTTCTATTGAGAGCCTTGAGCTCTATGGACAAGAATTTCTACAATTTGAACTAGTTTGGTGGAGTTCTACCTCAAACCACCATTTGTAAGATACCCTTTCCTTTCACTTTGCATTACATTTCCACTTGCATTTAGTTATATACATATACATTTAGCTTACATTTGTATTATATATCATATTGCATTTGCATTAGTTAGTTCATATGTATAATTTGCATTGTATATATCTCACATGATTCATATAGATAGTTGCATATAGATTAGAAATCATGCATAGTTACTAATGGCCAAACCTATTCATTTCTACACTAGAAATAGTGTTTAAATCGGTTTGGGGAGGTTTGATCATAGGTGACCATAATTTACTAGAAATCATGCATCATATAGTGTAGTTTAGATTGCATTCATTTGTTATATATGTCATATAGAATTGCATTTAGTTAGAGCATGCATTCATTCATATCATATCATTGCATTTGTACTTCAATTTCCAAAAAACCAAAAAAATCCAAAAACATGTATTTCTTTTTCATTCCTACTCCTACATGTACATTGAGGACAATGTCCAAAATAAAGTGGGGGATGGGAATTTATATTCCAAAAATGCATAAAAATTGAAAATTTTTGAAAAATCACAAAAATATGTCTTTTAATTTCATAAAAACAAAAACCATAAAAATTTGAAAAATTGAAAAACCCAAAAACATGTTCATTTCCTTTGTAGTGTAGTCTTGTATATATTGTTTTGTATATATTATGTTTGTCTATCCTTGTTCACATTAATTGACTACGCCACATCCGAGACATGAGGATATTGAAGACCGCATGGTATGATCTTTCCAATCTCCTTTTTCCTCTTTATGTTAATGACTATGTGGTTTTATTTTGATTGATGCGGTAAAAACAATGTGACTTTAGGACTTGCATTTAGATTATTTGACATATTAGTTGGTAGAAGCATATGCATTAGGATGTTTATATGTTAGTTGCATCATGGCATGTAGTTTGCATGTTAGAAAATTTTGCGAACCCGTCTACTTGGGAAGCTTGACAAGTGTATATAGGCCCTAGTAGATGTTTTTTGTTCTTAAGACTTTGCTTGTTAGAATACTTGTAAAACACCCTAGGATGTGTCATGCTAGTATCCTTTGACCCATGGATTAAGGCCTAGTCAAGAGTACCTTGTGGTGTGATAACTCCTTGGCTACCGTTTATTCCAAGGTGACCCTTGAAACCATGCATACATCCATCATCCATCCATGTTCTACCACATTTTTTGTCATCAAAGGGAATGGGCACAAAAAGAAATCAATTTGAGTTCAATGAAATGAAAAGTGAAAGAAAGTTTGCAAAAATGCATCAAAAGAAAAGAGGAGCAAAAATAGACTCATAAGCTTCAAATACAAGGCACCCTCGTTACTAATTGGGGTGACTTTGAAAATGTTCAAAAAGAAATGCAAAAAAGTTGTCAAGTATTGAAAAGCCAAAAATGAAAAGAAATGGCAAGGAAGTGTTCTCAAATGTCAAATGCCACAAGAAATTGGGGGGAAAAACAAAAGCAAAAGCAAACTCCCAAAGTGAAACTCAAATATCTATTGATCCCTTCATCCATCATATCCATTTTTGTGCATGGTAGAGAGGGGACGACCCTTCTTCTTGTCTAGGCAAGAGGGGGAATTCCGCGATCCTCCAGTGTTTCTAACACCATAGGGAGTCTACTCTTGACAAAAGCATTTAACGATTGAGGACAAAGGTACCCTAGCTTGACACAACTTGGAGGTGATTTATTGGTATCCTTCTAGGCTTAGTAGTTTGAACAAATTGCATCTATGAAGGATTGTGTACCCTTGAATTGCTTCCCTTGTAGATAATTTCCGCCACTTAGATGAGGAAAGTGGCTATTCTTTTGTAGATGCATCCATTACTTGATTTTGTGTGCTTAATGATTGGATGTGTCGCCATTCTGGCAAGACCCACCTTGCCTTGCAAGAAGGCATCCTACCTCATGGTTGTCTTGTTGTGAGTTGAAGGGGCGGAGTGAGACCCGCTAATTGTCTCATATCGGCTATATTATTAGGTTAGTTTAAATAAAGGTCTAGTTTTAGTCACCTCTTTACTCGGGACGAGTAAAGGTTCGGTTTGGGGATATTTGATGTGACCATTATTTGCGCACATTTAGTCCCCTAATTGAGCCTATTTTGCATACTATTATAGCATTTCATGGCCATTTTATCCGTCAAAACCTTCCTATTTGCTTTTCTATCGCATTTCATATGTTTTGTAGAAAAGAAGATAATAAGGCGGAAATTCCCGTCTTTCGTGCATATTTGGAAGCTAATTGATGATATTAGATGGACTAGTATGAAGAGGAGGCAAGAATGATGACCAAGTATGTAGGAATAAAGTGTATATAGAAAGATCAAAGGGTTAGAAGCAAGGAGGAAAAGCAAGGAAGGCATTGCATGAAGAAATTGCTCGGAACCCAAACCAAGAGTTGCTCTTTTGGCTCTGAAAATATGCTAGATGGAACGGCGTCGAAAAAAACAAGCGATCTAGGCTTTTGAATCACTCCAATAGGAGTCCGGATGAGAAAATGACGTCCGTTTTACAATCCGAGGTCAAACAAAGAAGCTGTTCAGGAATCCGCCCGTCTTCGCAGGAATCCGCCCGTCTTCCCCAAGACGCCCGTCTTCTCTACAATCCGCCCGTCTTGTGGCTGGGAAAAACAAGAAAATTCACTGAAGGAGAATCCGCCCGGATTCCCTACAATCCGCCCGGATTCCCCTTCCACAATCCGCCCGGATTCTCTTGAATCCGCTCGGATTCCTCCACCCGAATCCGCCCGGATTCACCTTAATCCGCTCGGATTCCCCTGCTACAATCCGCCCGTCCCGAGGCTAATCCGCTCGGATTCCTTTCCAGTGATTTTCGTGTTCTTCAAGCTCCGTGAAAGACTCCCTTCCTCCGAAAAATACCGGAGTCTCCCTGCTCAAATCTCAAAAGTGTAATTACTAGTTTAGCCCTTAGTTAACCTAATGCATCCCACCTAATTTCCACTATAAATACCCCATCTTTGTAATTAATCAAGCATGTTCTTTTTAGCTAGAAAAATCCTTCTTTAGATTAGATTAGGAGTAGATTAGAATAGATTACTCTTTAATCATTCCACAAATTACACATTAATCTCTTCTTAATTGTTGTTCAAGTTTATCATTCAAGTTTATTATTGGGTAATTGAAGATTATTGGGTTATTATTGGGAGATTGACAACCTTCCATCAATCATCAAGTTTCTTCTATTATTCTTTGCTTTATTATTTGGATCATCTCAAGTTTGGTATAAATACTTTACTCTTTACTCTTTATTGTTTATTTCCTCATTCTATTATCATGTTTATACTTGTTGTGATGATTGACACCATTAATGACATGTTTCCCATGATAATGAGTGAGTAGTTTCTTTAGCTAGGACTAGTGGGTAATTAAGGGAAACCAACATGGGATTGATTCATGCTTAATCTAATATGTTCACATGATTAAATTGCTTGCTTGTTGTGATGTCAACTTTATGCACATGTTATGTTTGATGAAATGCTAAGCCTATGAATCCTTGCATTTTTACCATCTATTATCTACTTAACTTGACTTGTAAGACATAAACCAACTCGAGTCTTGTTAGACCATGCATAGAAGTTGATTAGGAGGAAAGTAAGTCGACTTGTAGGTGTTGTACAATCTAATCGATTCGGCTCCGGGACCCAACTCTTCCTAAGAACCGTAAGACATAACCCAACTCGGTTCCTCCACAACATTAATTGCTTGCAACCTTGTAAACATGTTTGTATGATCAACACCATGAATCCCCCATGACCCCATGATATCCTAGCACTTTTAATCATTTGTTTACATCCTTCTTTTATTGCTTGTTTTATTCTATTGTTTGCATTAGTCTAGACACAACTACAAACCCAAATCAATTGTGACACTAGCATAAATTGAGATAGATAGACTTAGAACCCAAAGCACACCGTCCCATGGATCGACCTCGACTTACCGCTAACTAGTTGTTTGTTGAGTATTATAAATGTGTTTGATTGGGTGACCCGACGACATCAACCCACATCAGCCGCGTTGTCCGACAATGTGTTCACTTACTTGACCGATGCTCCTCATATCGAGACCGGTGCAAGAGCTTCATCGGCGGTGCGAACCGCCTATGATGACTATGTGAGGATGTTGAATGATATCAAGAATGTGTTGATATGGTCAATATCGCCAAAGCTCAAGCTTTCATGAATTTCTTTAAATGCTTACGAGATATTAACTCGTATGATCACTATGTTTTCACAAACACCTAAAGTCCGTCAATACAATGCGGCGGCACGCTTCTTTGAAGCTAAGCTTGAGAGGGGCCAAAAGGTTGGTCCCCATGTCCTTAAAATGGTCGAATATGTTGACATCCTAGAGCGTCTAGAGTGTAAGATTCCTAAAACTCTTGTGGTGGATCGAATACTTCACTCACTCCCCACCAAGTTTGCCCACTTTAGGGTAAACTGCAACATGAATGACATGGATAAGAGTTATCATGAAATTCATGCACTCCTCACCCAAGCGGAGAGGGATATGGAGGCTAATGGGAGTGAAAAGGGAGATGTTTTAACCATGAGCTTAAAGAACATGTCTCTTGGAGTTAAGAAAGGAGAAGGTAAAGAAATGTCCCAATTCAAGAAATCGTCAAAGAAAATTGACAAGGGAAAGGGGAAGGCCGTTGAGAATGGCAATCCCAAGGCAAAAAGTGTCAAGCTCTCCGAGGCCGAATGTTTCCATTGTAATGGGAAGGGGCATTATAGGAGGAGTTGTCCCAAATACTTGGAGGATCTCAAGGAAGGGCGTGTGACGCCTATTGGTATGATTTCCTCTCTCTATGTGATAGACGTTAATTATGCTTGTACTTCCACTTGGGTAATTGATACCGGATGTGGCTCTCACCTTTGTAACCATTTGCAGGGTATAAGGGACGTGCAAGCACTAGCAAAAGGTGATGTGGATCTCCGCATGGGCAATGGAGCTAGAGTAGCCGCTGTTGCCGTAGGGACCTATGTGCTCACTTTAGCTAGTGGTTTAGAGTTGTATTTAAATAAGTGTTATTTTGTACCAACTCTTACTAAGAACATCATCTCCATTTCCGCGTTAGACGCGGAAGGCTTTGTTTTATAATTAAGGACAAGTGTTGTACTTTTTCTTTAAATGATGTGGTTTATGGCAAGGCCATTTCAATTGGAGGCATTTATGTTTTAAATGATGTTAATGACGTTTATCATATGGAAACTAAAAAGCTCAAAAAGGGTGATCCAAACGAATCCTACCTTTGGCATTGTCGTTTAGGCCACATAAACGAAAGACGCATTAAGAGACTTGCTTCATCAAAAGTGCTCAAACCATTTGGTTTCGAATCTTATGGTACATGCGAGTCTTGCCTTTTAGGCAAGATGACTCGTGCACCTTTTGTGGGAAAAGGGACACGAGCTAGTGAGGTTTTGGCTCTCATACACACGGATGTGTGTGGACCATTAACCATCACCGCTAGAGGAGGTTTTCACTACTTCATTACTTTTACTGATGACTTAAGTAGATATGGGTATGTCTACTTAATGAAGAACAAGAGTGAAGCCTTTGACAAGTTCAAAGAGTTTCAAAAAGAAGTAGAGAACCAATTGGATAAAAAGATAAAGACTCTACGGTCCGACCGTGGTGGTGAGTATCTAAATATTGAATTTGATTGACACCTAAAAGATTGTGGTATAGTATCACAATGGACTCCTCCTGGCACACCGCAACTAAATGGTGTGGCCGAAAGGAGAAACCGAACTTTACTTGATATAGTTCGGTCAATGATGAGTCTAACTGAGCTTCCTAGTTCATTTTGGGGTTTTGCACTCTTGTCTGCAGTATTTTCACTAAATCGAAGCCCGACTAAAGCGGCCGATAAGACTCCATATGAGATATGGACAGGGAGAGTCCCTCATTTGTCATTCATGCGTATTTGGGGTTGCGAAGCGTACGTTAAGATCAAGTCTGACAATAAGCTTGCACCCAGGTCTGACAAATGTCTTTTTTTAGGATATCCAAGGGAAACACGTGGCTATTACTTCTACAATAAACACGAGAATAAAGTGTATGTGGCTCGTGATGTTGTCTTCCTAGATAAGGAATTTATTTCTAGGAGACAGAGTGGGAGAAAATTTGAACTTGAAGAATTTCAGGAGCAACAAACCGAGAATGAGGTAGAGGAGAACGTGGAGGATAGCATTCCCTCTTCCTCTAAAACGGTAATTATTCCTAAAAAGTCAAGTAGGATTTCTAATCCACCTGATCGCTACCTTGGTAACATCGAAGAGGATGGTGTTTTGTTACTTCTTGAAAGTAATGAAACCACAACCTACAAATCGGCCATGTCTAGTCCCAACTCCTCGCTTTGGCTAGAAGCCATGCAGTCCGAAATGGATTCCACGTACGAGAACCAAGTATGGGACTTGGTGGATTTACCTGAAGGAGTGCGACCTCTTCAGTGTAAATGGATATACAAAATTAAACTCGGCGTGGATAAACATGTGGATGTTTACAAAGCTAGATTGGTGGCAAAAGGTTTCACCCAAGTTCATGGTTTACACTATGACGAAACCTTCGCTCCAGTCGCTATGCTAAGGTCCATTAGGATAATCTTAGCGGTTGCCGCATTTCATGATTATGAGATTTGGCAAATGGATGTCAAAACCGCCTTCTTGAATGGGATTCTAGAAGAAGAGGTGTACATGATACAACCCGAACGTTTTGTGGATACATCTAACCCTAACAAGGTGTGTAAGCTCAAGAAGTCCATTTATGGTCTTAAGCAAGCATCTAGGAGTTGGAATCATCGCTTTGATCATGTCATTAAACAATACGGTTTCACTAGAAGTGTTGAAGAACCGTGTTTATACATGAATTTTAGTGGGAGTAAGGTTGTATTCCTTGTCCTATATGTGGATGACATATTGCTCATTGGGAATGACATTCCATCGCTCACTTCCGTTAAGGAGTGGCTAGGGAAACACATCCAAATGAAGGACTTGGGAGAGGCACAACGAATCTTAGGTATCCGGATCTATAGGGATAGGTCCAAAAGGATACTAGCATTGAGTCAAGAACCTTATATTGACAAAGTTCTTGACCGGTTCAATATGAAAGACTCCAAGAGAGGATTTCTACCTATGGGCCAAGGGATTACTTTGAGCAAGTCACAGTCTCCCTCTACCCCTAAGGAAATTGAACACATGAAGACCGTCCCTTATGCTTCCGCTGTTGGGTCTATCATGTATGCTATGATTTGCACTCGTCCCGACGTTGCGTATGCCTTGAGTATGACAAGTCGGTATCAAGCCAAGCCTGGTGAGAGTCACTGGATAGCCATAAAGAACATCCTTAAGTACTTGAGAAGAACTAAGGATTCGTTCTTAGTGTTTGGAGGAGAAACTGAGTTGTGTGTAAGAGGTTACACGGACGCAAGTTTCCAAACCGATCGGGATGACATGAAATCCCAATCCGGCTACGTGTTTATGCTAAATGGAGGAGCTGTTTGCTGGAAGAGCTTCAAGCAAAGTGAACTGCGGATTCTACAACAGAGGCTGAGTACCTTGCAGCGTCTGAGACTGCGAAGGAAGCTGTTTGGATTAGGCAATTCATAAAGGGGCTAGGAGTAGTCCATTCCGCCAAAGATCCTATCACTCTATATTGTGATAACAGTGGAGCTATTTTTCAAGCCAAAGAGCCTAAGTCTAGTAACAAATCTAGACACATTGAAAGGAAATACCATGTTATTAGAGATTATGTGGAAAGGAAGGAAATTGACATTTGTAAGGTTGGGACAGATGACAACATTGCTGATCCTTTAACCAAGCCTTTATCAAAGGCTAAGCATGATGGTCATGTCCTCTCTATGGGATTGAGACGAGTATCAGATTTTCTTTAGATTATGGATATGTAATAATTGGATAGTGTATCTTTTATTATATATATGATAATCATATTCATTGTTTTCGTATTCATTTATTTTTGAATCTTTATTTAGTGTGACTAAATTTTAGTACCTTGTTTATCTGAATAAGTTGTGGAGACAATGTTGAACACTATTCAAGTGAATAAGATGAACATTGTATTTTATCCCTAGTCACTAAATGAGGTGACGTCTCGGAGTGACAAGATTGTAAGTCGATTGATGGTTGTTCAACACCATAAGGTCATATGTGATGACTGGTCGATTACATAGGCAGAGTGTGCGACACTTTTCCGGACAGTGACCATTTAGAGAGTCCCTAAGTTCTATTATAGACGCCTAGTCGTGGCGGGGATCTCTAAGATGTTCTAATAAGTCGATTCTTTTGACTGGAGACTATTATCTGAGCATGTCCAGTTTCCGAGTGACTTTGGTTTTTGTCCTAGGTCGTGCCGTGAAAAGAGGCCAAAAGGGCATTTACTAGGTCATGGTGAGCTGTATTGTGCAATAGGATAGATAGGGCATACAGAAATTGTCCACCCACGTTGGATAACTATATCTCAAGGCCACTTGAGGAGTTAATGACTACAAATGCGTGGCCACGCTCGGAAGTAATCTGTGAGAGATTTTTCCGGTCAGGTAGTCACACTCCCGATCGAGAAAACCACTCGCGATGTGTTCATGTGCAAGTGCGACCTGAAAGACACCTTGCATTGAGTAGGAGAATAAAACGGACAAGAGAATTGGTAGCGCTCACCTTGTGTCGGACAAGTGGGAGATTGTTGGAGTTAGTGTCCTCCACAATAGTGCGTTAACATAATAAATCTCATTAATAGAATATCATCAGATATTTAATTATTTGATTCTCGTCAGTTGATTAACGTAAATCGATAACGGTTGGCTGACTAGAGTTTGACATTATTGTCGTGAGACGGCGGTGATCAACTGACCCCTTTCGGTCACACCTAATGGAACGAACCCCAATTGATAACTAATTAATTGTATGAGATACAATTTATTTAGTCCCTTGATTTATAGACTAAGAGGTCAGTCTATTATTATTAGAGAGATTTCGAGTTGCGAACTCGAGGAGCGGCAGTTATTATTTTTGATAACTAATTAATTGTATGAGATACAATTTATTTAGTCCCTTGATTTATAGACTAAGAGGTTAGTCGATTATTATTAGAGAGATTTCGAGTTGCGAACTCGAGGAGCGGCAGTTATTATTTAATTATGCGATAATTAAATAATAAGTTTTGGGAAACGGGTTTTAGTTAATTAACTGTTAATTTACTAAAATTGTACTAATTGATTAATGTGATTAATATTAGTACGTAAATAATAAGTGTAGTGGTACACGTATATTTACGGAGTGAATTGGACGAATTTATTATGGAAGCATTTAAACATGATACGATGTTTAAAATGAAAATTACACGAATTTGTGCGACAAATGTAAAAACCAACATGGACCCGTATATGGTCATGTGGGCCGTGTAAAATAAGTGTAATGGATGATTACTCACATAATCATTTTACCTTATTTTGTATACTACCATAATATATATCTTATACTAGATTTTGCATGTGATGTAAGATAAAAATTATAAGACAAAAAATTTGTCCACTTAAGGACTCCACCCGCCACTTCCTTTTCCTCCTTAGATACTCCATATATTTGTTCAATTGTTCACTCTACCTCTCTTACACAATTCATTTCATTTTTCATGTGAACAAACTTCTTCCATCTCTCTGCAATAATTCTCTAGTATACATTATTACTAAGAAAAGTTAGTAATATTACTAGTATTATTATCAAGGGCACATATTAATAAGTTACTAGTTCATACTTGTTAATATTGTTGGGTAGTTCTTGGGTGCTACTTGGAGGAGACTTTCTAGTTGAATGTTTTTCAAGGAGGATCATCCACATCATTTTAGCTCAAGAACAAATTAGTAAGGAGAACTAATTTGTGCCCATTTTACCTTATTTTCAATGTAAGGAAATTGTTTTTCCTTATACTTTCTTTTTATGCTTTCATATTAGCATACATGTTACATAGATCACATAAACAACAATTTATGAGATAAATTTGTTTTATTAGAGAGTCTAATATGGATCTATGTTCTTTCAGAGATTGGCCTAGCAACATACCTTTTGCGAAATGGGGTTATCGCACATCAATTAGGACGCCCACTGGGGCCACTCCTTTCTTTTTAACTTACGGCATGGAAGTTATGCAACCAATTGAATTAGAAATCCCATCCCTACGCATTTTGCTCAAAAGTCAAATCCCAGAAGCTGAATGGAATAAGGATCGATATGAGAAACTCATCCTCTTGGATGAACGAAGGTTGCGCGCATTACATAATGTGCAGATGTATCAGGCACGTATCAAACGAGCCTTTACTAAACGGGTTAAGCCCGGGAACATCAAAGAAGGAGATTTGGTGCTCAAATCAGTCAGAGCTCTCCTACCTGTCGATCCACGAGGAAAGTTTAATCCTAACTGGGCCGGGCCTTTCTTAGTCAAGTCCATAATCTCGGGGGGTACGCTTAGGATTACAGACCTGGATGGGAATGAATTTTCTAATCCTACCAACCTAGACCAATTGAAACGGTACTAGCCTTAGCATAGGACAAAAGAAAAAACGTGCCTAGCGAAACCCACGCGCCGCTCATGCGACACGAAATAAAACCGGCCCTTGGCCAGCTAAAGCTTATGTCACTATGCTCTTGTATTTTGACATTTTGACCTCCTCATATCATCAAATAAATTGAATTTTACTTCCCTTAAGAGTAAGTAAAAATCACATGCTTATTTTTCTAAAGTTCATGATGTGACTCATATTTGAGCATATTTAGTCCTCGAATTAACCTCGTTCCCATGCTTTCTAGCATATATTAGGGTCATTTCTTATCTTTAATTTCCCATTTTGCATATTCTTTGAGGTTTTGCGTCCTTGGTAGGAGAGGATTGCTAGCCTTGCATTTATGGAGTAAAATGGGGCTTAATGAATCGCATCCAATGACCAAGCATCAAAGAGGAGACCGACACTAGAAGCCTAAGCAAATAAATGGAGTGAAATGGGCAATGATGAAGATCCGCGTATCCCCAAAACAATCCCCACGGATTGTTAGGGAGCCAAGAACAAGAGAAAAGCATGTCCCATGATCTGAGCATCCTGAGCTTAGGACGAGCGTCCCAGAGCTAGGATCCGAGCGTCTTGTTGCCAGCCCGAGCGGATATTCTTACGGGACAAATTGTGCTTCAGGCTAGGACGAGCGGATTCCCTTGGGAGTTGATGCATGATCCGCGCATGTCCCTCGGGAGTAGCAAAATTATCAAGCTTCTCTTAGGGTCTTAATAGTCATTTAAGCCCTTAGTAACCCTAATCCTTGTACTTAATTTTAGTCTAAATACCCAATTGTACTACCTAGATTATCATCTTAGAACATCTAATCTCATCATATCATAATCATTCTCTTAATTTAGTGTTAATCAAAGTTGTAATACACGTTTCAATATTAATCACATCTTAATCTTTCCTTAATCTCTCAATTGTTCTTAGTTTTAGTTGGGTAATTAGAATATTATTTGGGGTTTATTGGAGGATTGACAACCTTCCGTCAATCATCAAGTTTACTTCTATTATTCTTAGCTTTATTATTTGTATCATCTCAAGTAGTTATAATCCCTTTTTACCTTTGCTTAATTATTGTTAATCACATCATTTATTTATTATGTTTTGCTTTGTTAATATGATTGACAACCTTATTAGCATGCTAAACTTGATCATGAGTGAGTAGTCCTTTAGCTAGGGTTAATGGGGAATTAGGGGAAACAATCATGGAAAATGATCTATGCTTAGTCTAATATGTTTTCATAATTAATTGCTTGCTTGTTGTGATTTCAACCTATGCACATGTTATGTTTGATGAAATGCTAGACTATAAAACCTTGCATTTTTTACTCATCTCTTATCTTTTCAATGAGGCTTATAGGACATAAACCAACTCGAGCCTCATTAGACCATGCATAGAGTTGAATAGGAAGAGACTAAGTCGACTTGTAGGTGTTGTAAAGTCTTGATCGACTCGGCTTCGGGACCTAAATCTTCCTAGAGATTGTAAGCTATACAATAACTCGATCCCATCACAACAATAAATACTTGCTTCTAATTGAGAACATGTTCGTATGATCTATTTCCATGATTCCCATATGAACCCATGACACCCTAGTGCCTTTAATAAATTGTTTACAAACCCCTTTAATTGCTTTACTTTATTTTCATTAATTTACATTCATCTTGTTGATTAGTTTAGATTACATCTAATCTCAACCCAATTTGTGACACCCTAAGCCATAAATTACATGCAATTAAAATCCTAAATCAATACCCATCCCTTGGGATCCGACCTTTACTTACCACTCTACTAAGAGTAGTTTGTAGAGTTATAAATATTGTTTTGGTTGGTAGCTTTGATGACGAGATTTAATACCGAACTAAAAATGGCGCCGTTGTCGGGGATGGTGTTCAATTGATTTGATTTTCGTTAATTGTTTTTAGTTATGTCTTTCTTTTCCTTGAGAGAGAGCACTTCCTTAAGGTACTTCTCTCCATTTTCTCTTAGTTTACTTTGCAAGATGGATATTATATATTGTTTAGTAGAGGACCATGTGAGTACTACTCTCATCAAAGACCCTTTGCAAGCATTGGAGGCCTTAGAAGCAAGTGAGGCCAAAAACAAGCATTGGGCATTGGAAGTAGATCTCCTTGATGCCCCTCTAGCCAACAAAGAGCTTACTTATGAGTAATCCATATTGATAAATGATATTCTCGAGGAAGCATCACAATCCACTAAAGAAGAACAAGCAACCAAAGTCGAATATGCCATGCGGGTGGAATGTGTAATGGAGGTGGAAGATGTCCCTAGTGAACCTTCAAAGGTAGAAAGTGAGGTACAAACTCCAACTCTAGAACCCCTTCCCCCAAATTTGAAGTATTCTTACCTTAATGAGTCTAAAACCAAACCCGTGATTGTCAATGAAAAACTTGATGAGAGTCAATTGGAAAGTTTGCTTAATGTGTTAAAAGAACATAAAAAAGCTATAGGTTATAGACTAGATGATCTTAAGGGAATAAGACCCAATTTTTACATGCATAGAATTCATCTAGAAGAAGACCATAGGCCTACCATCCAAGGCTAAAGGAGACTAAACCCCCACATGCAAGAAGTTATAAAAACGGAGGTTATGAAATTACTTGATGCGGGAATCATTTATCCTATATCAGATTCTTTGTGGGTAAGCCCCGTTCAAGTGGTACCTAAGAAAAGAGGTACCACGGTGGTAACAAATGATAAGAACGAGCTAATACCCACAAGGAAGATCACCGGTTGGCGTATGTGTATCGATTATCGTAAATTGAATTCCGCAACAAGAAATGATGATTTCTCCTTACCATTCATTGACCAAATGCTTGAGAGGTTAGCCTCTAACAAATTCTCCATACCCGGATGACCAACACAAGACCACTTTCACATGTCCCTACGGTACTTTTGCATATAAGGGAATGCCTTTCGGGCTATGTAATGCCCTGCTACTTTCCAACGATGCATGATGAGTGTCTTCTGCGATTATTTAGAAACCATAATGGAAGTTTTTATGGATGATTAGCGTTTACGGAAAAGACTTCGACTCTTGTTTGCATAACCTTTCTCTTGTATTGCAAAAGTGTGAAGATGTTAGCCTTGTCTTGAATTGGGAAAAGTGTCATTTCATGGTCAATGAAGGTATTGTCTTGGGTCATTTAATCTCGTAAAAGGGCATCGAAATAAACAAATCTAAAGTTAAGGTGGTAGAGAAACTTCTACCTTCCGTAAATGTTAGAGGAGTACGGAGCTTTCTCGGTCATGTAGGGTTCTATCGCCGTTTTTAAAAGACTTTTCCAAAATCGCGAAACCCCTTACTCAACTTTTGCTTAAGGATGCCCAATTCCAATTCACTAATGAGTGTGTTGAAGCTTTTGATAGAATCAAGGAGGCCCTAATCTCGGCACCAATCATCCAACCACCAAGTTGGGAATTACCATTTGAGATCATGTGCGATGCAAGTAACTACGCCGTTGGAGCGGTTCTTGGCCAATGGGTAGGAAAGGCTTTGCATGCTATTTATTACATAAGTAAGACTCTTGATGCCTCCCAAGTGAACTATGAAACCAAGGAGAAGGAACTTCTCGCCATTGTCTATGCATTGGACAAATTCCGTTCCTATTTACTTGGATCAAAAGTGATTGTTTTCTCGGACCATCGTGCTATTAGACATCTCTTGATAAAGAAAGAGGCAAAACCAAGATTGTTGAGGTGGATCTTGCTACTTCAAGAATTTTATTTGGAGATAAGGGATATGAAGGGAGCCGAGAATGTAGTAGCGGACCACTTGTCAAGAATTCGATTCCATGATGATGAGGGTGAAACACCCATCAATGACTCTTTCCCTGATGATATTTTGATGGCCATCCATTTACAACTCGAGAAACAAACAACACCATGGTTCATCGACTATGCAAATTACATTGTGGGAGGAGTTCTTCCCCCAAACTTGAACTACAATCAAAGAAAGAGATTATTGTTTGAAGTGAAGAGATACTTTTGCGATGATCCCAATCTCTACAAAGAATGTAGTGATGGACTTTACCAGAGATGTGTATCCCAATGGGAAGTTCAAGGTGTTTTAGAGGGATGCCATTCATCACCATATGGAGGACATCATGGAGAACGAAGAACTATTGCTAAAGTCCTACAATCGGGCTTCTTTTGGCCTACCATGTTTGAAGATTCTAGAGAATTTATTCTCCATTGTGATCCTTGCCAAAGAACCGGAAACATTTCTTGGCGAAATGAGATGCCACAACGAGGAATATTGGATGTAGAAATTTTGGATATTTTGGGAATTGACTACCAAGGACCGTTCGTATCCTCTCAAGGAAACAAGTACATCCTAGTAGCCGTTGATTATGTATCAAAGTGGGTAAAAGCAATTGTTACTCCAACTGATGACGCAAAAACGGTTACTAAGCTTTTCAAGAAAGTGATCTTTCCAAGATTCGGAGTCCCTAGAGCAATTATTAGTGATGGAGGGACGCACTTCTATGAAAATAAGCTCGCAACTCTTTTGACAAAGTATGGTGTTCAACATAGGACCGGCTTGGGATACCATCCTCAAACAAGCGGTCAAGTCGAAGTTTCTAATAAAGAAATTAAGCAAATTCTTGAGAAAGTTGTTAACAAGACTCGTATGGATTGGAGCATGAAGCTTGATGACACTCTTTGGGCTTATAGGACGGCCTATAAGACTCCCATAGGAGCCTCTCCTTACAAACTAGTGTATGAAAAGGCATGCCATTTGCCAATTGAGTTGGAGCACAAAGCCTTTTAGGCAATCAAAGCTCGCAACCATGATCTTAAGCTAAGTGGAGAGAAGAGGATCTTGTAAATTCAAGTGTTGGAGGAAATTCGACTACACTCTTACGAGAATGCAAAAATCTACAAGGAAAGAACCATATCGCTTCATGACAAGAGGATTAATCAAAAAGCTTTGCACAAAGGAGACAAAGTCCTTCTATTTAACTCCCGATATAGACTTTTTCCCGCGAAGTTAAATTCAAGATGGATGGGTCCCTGTGTAATCACCCAAGTGGGGAAGTATGGAGACTTTGAGATAAAGTCGGAGGATGGAATCAAATTCAAGGTCAACGGTCAAAGATTGAAACCTTACTATGAAGGAGCATTCATAGGAGAAGTAGAGGTCATCCGCCTCGAACCTCTCCTACCATGACATAACCATCAAATGAGAGAGTTTGATGGAGTCCTCCCTAAACCATCACTTGTAAATATACTAACCCTTCTTACTTGTATTTTTAACTTCATTGCATTTGCACTTTACTTCCTCATAAGCATGATTTTGGCATGAGAGTTGGTGAGGGAGTGCTACTAATCTTGTTTGACGAATGAAGGATATGACGATTTAAGTGTGGGGAAGCACCCTTGTCAATTAATGAAAGAAGAAGAAAGAAGAGAAAAAAAGAGAAATCCCCACGAGCAGACCTGGGCTCGTGAAAACCAAGAGCAATCTGAGCATCTCCAGACATGATCCGCTCGTCCTACTGTCGGGACGCGGGTCCTGGGAAGCATCAATTTATGGGAGAAGTCTTGTAAGAAAATATGCGCAAGCCGAGCTCAGGACGCTCGTCCTCAATATCAGGACGCTTGTCCTATCGTCGTGTCGCGGGTCCTATGTAACACCCGCGAATTTCCTATTTTGACATTCAAAATTTATTAAACCGTTTGACTATTTTATTTTATAATTTTGGATTATTCAATCTGATTAATTTTATCTCGATGCGATTTTTATGAACGTATTATATAAAAGCTCATTTTTATAAAAATACGTATTATTATTACTAAATTATATTTTTAAGACATAATTTATATAAGAATAAATGTATACATATTTTTGGTCGGATAATAATAGTGACAGCAATAGTAAAATAATGTCCGTCTTAATTTCCGTCTAGCTATAGACTGTCACATTTCACTTTGTACCAGCTTTAATCCGGACCAACCAAATTTTGACAACATGCTCACCTACCCTCTTACCCCTATCTCTAAATATCTCATTTATATAATTCATTTATTATTATTATTATTATATATAAATATTATATGTATTATTATTACTTTACGCGTCCCCAAAAGCCCACACCCTGCGTCCTTCTTCCTTCTTCTTCATTTAGAAAACAACAAACAACAGCAACAATTACACCCGTAACAACGTTCAGCTGCAACAACCATTTCCGCCTCCTTCAACCTCCTTTTTCTCCCTCGTTTCTCAACCAAATCCCCTGATTCTTACACCATTAGCTTCCCCTCCTCATTCTCCTTCTGTATATGTAAGAAAGACGCCATCTTGCCCCTGTTTCTGTTCGGTCGTCTTACTTTGGGCTCGAATTTCCCGCCTTTTCCCTTCGTTCCTGCGCTTGGGTGTTACTTGGGACAGCTCGGAATAGCTTTGGGCCGGAAGCATGCTATTTTAAAGTGCAATGAGGTAACGGTGATTGGTTACTCGACAAAAACGTCGAAATTCCGTCTTAAGTGTCGTGTTATGTGTCTTTGTTTGATAAAGTTCCATTCTTTACACCTTTCCTCATTTGTATGCTCAATTTTTATCTCGCTATTTCTGTCTTTATGCTCGGATTCGCTGGTTGTGTTCATGAAGATATTGTGTCGAGGTTCCGTCTTAAAATAACGCTTGAATCAGACTATTTTACACGAATTTCGAGCTGGGTTATGTTAAGTTTGGTGAGTGTTATTCTTGTTTAACTGCGTTTTATTTCCGTCTCAATCCCACTTTATTTTTCCGTCTGGAAACTTAGCTGGTATGGACTGTCGATTTTAGTTTGGAACCGCGACAGGGGGATTTGTGAGCCCTGTTTTGGGGCGTTTTAGCACAGGGATTGGGACTGTTTTTGATGGATTGAGCGGGCGGTCATATGCTGGTGGGCGACTGTTTTATGGGTTGCTTATGGGTTGATAAAATGTGTGCTTTTACCTTATCATTTCAGGTCAGGGTCGTAATTTGTATTCTATGCGTTAAACCCGTCTTTTGGTTGGTGTTGGCCTCGGTTTGGGGACTATGTTGGGGTCGTATGGCATGGCTGTGCTGGGGCTACGGCCTGTTTCAGCATGGATTAAGGTTGGTTTAGCATGGCTGCAATTTAGGGTGGTAATGGTGACTGTTGAGTGAAGACATGAGACGGTTTAGGTGCGTGTTTGCTCTCTGTTTTGGGATGAATAAAGTGTGCGTTGTGCTGTTTGGGACTGTTTTAAGATGGGAAAGGGTGGTGTTCTTAGATGCTTTTCTCGGTTTATCTTTGGGCAGCCATGTTAGTGCTACCTTGGGCAGCGTGAGAGGCGTTCGGAAGCCGGTGATTGACACGATTTTTGGATGATTCACCAATTTGGTACCCCTTTGTTTTTCCCTCCTCCCTTTGTTCAAATTTTGTTTGTTTTACATTTGGGCTTGCACATATATTTTGTGTTATTGGGCCGCACTTATAGTTTGTGTACTTTGGGCCAAGTTTGCTTCTTTTGATTTATTTAAACCCCGACACGTGTTTTATATTACGTAATTCGTTTAATATCATTCATTCTTATATTCTTCTCACATGATTTATTTATTGGGCTTATCCTAGTCCATTCATTGGAATTCACATGATTTATTTATTGGGCTCATAAATGGGTCACTTGGACTTGGTCACATTTCATTTCGTAATTTCATATAACGTAAATTATTCTTGGTCACTCATGATATTTTATTTAACCAGCATGTTAAATTATAAATGGAGTATCTATTAAGATAAGACAAGTATGAGTTATCATAATTAAATAGTTATTTGTGAAGGGTCATATTCTTGATAATGCCTTGTATTGTCCTGTTGTGAGAGTCTTGGTCCTATCGGATACTAGGGGTGAGCTATAAGCCCTCTAGTTGCGATATGATCGTTGGGATTAATGTTCCCATCTGTACTCATGGTGAGATGCAAGCCATGAGTATGAATGTGACATTAAAGATCCCGTGTCATACGATGTGTGCATGATCATTCTTACTCTTATTGTGACTCAAGTGTGATGTTTTACATTGTGTGACGACTTGACTTTCCTTTTTACCCCTTTCGGACCTTTGGTTACGAGTGTGTGCCATGTTTCCGGATTGGGTTATCTTTCCTCTTTCGGACCTTTGGTTACGAGTGTGTGCCATGTTTCCGGATTAGGATATCCTACCGCCTTTCTTCGGACCTTTGGTTACGAGTGTGTGCCATGTTTCCGATTAGAGGTTACTCGACCTTTGGTTACGAGTGTGTGCCATGTTTAGAGTCTTGGATACGATTGGTATATCGTATGTCGAATCGGGTGACGTCCATCCCGAGAGTCTGGATCCAGGTTTAGACTAGGACCGTATTATGATCGTCGTCCTACCAGGAGGTTGGAGTCTAGGATGTAGTCTTGTGTGTGGTATCTCGGACATGCTTTAAAGGTAGCCTCTGAGTCGGATACTCCGTCTACACTTTGTGTCGGTCTTACACTTTTTGAGTCGGTCAATATGAGTTGGTTGACTTGGTTGCTCCATGCCCTTGATTGCATGCTTATTCTAACATATCATGCCTATTCTATTAAGAAAGTATTATGTCTGTCTCATCATGATTTTCATTATATCTTCTTGTCCTTCATTATCTACATGTGATGCATGACTATTATGTTCAACTATGTGTTTGTTACTTGCATTTCGACATATTGTGGCTGGGTGAACCTTGAGTTACTCCCCACTGACTGTGGCGTTCATGTTTACATGAATGACAGGTGGTGAAGATGCTTACGTGGGGAAGACGTGTGGGCTAGCGAGAACTAAACCCTTGGACCTTAGTTTGCTAGTTAGAAACCCTTTATTTGTTTATTCGTGGGATATCTTTTCCCCGCTTTCTAGACTTGGGTTGTAATAACCTAAATTTGTCTATTATCGTATTTGTTTCATTTCGTTTTTGGCACCCGCGTGTTAATCTTTAGCTCGTAATAAAAAGTTTTAAAAATATCACAAATTCCGCTTTAATTTATTGGTTATATTTTTCCGCTTTATCGCGGGGTGTCACATCCTAGATACCTTCAAGTTTATGAAATTTTGCTGATGAAAAATTTGCACGTCCTATGCTTAATCCGAGCATCTCAGCAATAATCCGCTTGAGCTGAGATCAAGTCGCGCGTCCCAGGACTGCTTCGCTATTTCAGAAAATCATGTAAGAAGATCTGCGCGTCCCGACTACAATCCGCGCGTCCCTACCTGCTCGTATAATTTTTCTACAGAACAGAAGACCCTCGAGCCGACTCCAATTTGCGCGTCTCCCTCCTGTGCTACTCTTTTATTTTCGACAAACATACCCTTCTCTCAACCACACATTTTAAGACACCTCATCCTTTCCTCCTCTATAAAAGAAAGAATTCACCTCCCATATACTCAAAACACCCAATTGCATCTTCAAATAAATATACCCAAAACCTAGGGTTTTAATAGGATCTACAATACAAAGATTAATCTTTCATCTTAAACAAGCAAAATTCTTGATCTACTTTCAAGATGAGACCAAGGGTATCCTTACCAAGAGAAAGGAGAAGAACAACGGTCATAGGAAGCTCTTCAACCTCTCATCTCAACACATTGAGAAGGGAAAACGAAGAAATCATCGATCTTTCAAGGTTAAATGAGTACTCAAACATCGTATTTGTTAATGATGCACAACGAGTCATTTTTCACCGTCTCCTAGGTAAGAATATTCTCCCGACAAAGTTTGTTTGCCATGAGACACTAAGGAAATTAGGGATTTACCATCAAACCGAGGCACTTTTTGAACTTTTTCGCCTTTCTACATTATTCCACATGCATGAGCTTACCTATCGACCATTAGTTCTTGAATTCTAAAGTTTCATGAAAATCTCCACCTTAAACAAGACGATTTGTGTTGAATTCCGACTTAAGAACACAACAAGAATGATGACCCTTGTAGAATTTGCGGATGTATTGGGACTTGATGTATCCCCTACCCGTACATCAAAACCCCGGAACTATAGTGTAGCACAGCTTTGGAGAGCATTGACGAGTCGTGATTTGTCCAAAATCAAAGATTGTTCGGCCTCTTTTATTCAAAATCCCATCATCCGGCTTACCTATCGGTTCATAACAAGCACTCTAATAGCGCGCCACGATCCCGCAGTCGTAAATGAACTTGATCTAATCTTTATGGATTCCTACCTAAAGATACAAGGAAAGAGTGGCTATCATTTCAATGCACCATTGGTACTCCTTGAAAGGTGGGCACGATTTCGGAATGGAGATGATAGTGGAATGATCCACATTTTTAATGGCAGATTAGTAACTAGACTTGCCAAGTTCTTTAATCCAAATTTCAACAACAACAACATGTATGTACCGCTTCCGGGTACTACCAAAATCAGTGAAATGCTCATCTTCCGACAACATCATTGGATTGCTTATGAAGGCCATGAATAAAGGATCCAGTGGCTCAACAAGGGAACCACCCCTATTTCCCTTCTAATGGAAGGTCTATCAAGAATTTCACCTCAAAGGGGTCCCCTTTCCCGGTTGCCATCCTACCTTGTACCCACTAATTCAAGATAAGAAAACCAAGCCCCATCTCCCACTCGACAACAACCAAGTGAGCCCCAATTGAATGATCAAGAAAAGATTACCATCCCACCATACCCCTTTCCATATCAACCTTACAATCATTCTAACTCTTTCATCCTTCCTCGAGATGATTTTGTAACAGGTCTACTCCAAGCCTTGCACCGACAACAATATGAAGATAGAGCGGACAACTATTATTCTCTTTATCCTCAATTCCATCGGATGGCTCATCAAGGGCACATCAACGAAGAGGGGATGCTCCCCTCTTGGGCTCAAATAGAAACTCTCCTCCCCAATTCGGAGCATGCAAATGGTGGGGAACATGGCAATGGCGATGTAGAAAGAGCGGAGTCAAGTGGCGGTGACACGGTGGAGGTCAATAGCGATGCTGACGAATTTATGGATTTCTAAGAGAGCGATGAATCAAGAACGCAATGGGATAACGATCTTAGAGGGGATGATGATAACTAGTGAAGATGTTCTTAGGCTTGGTGGAGTGGGAAAGAGGCACCCACCATGGCTTAGGTGAAGCTCTTCAATTCCCTCTCACTTTTTCATGTCAAAATTTCACATGCTTTTCTAACTTAGTTCATTATTAATTTTTCTTTTGGTGTCCTTGTAAAAATTAAGGACTAGTTTTTCACCTTAGCAACATCAAGGTGATGATAAATATTTTGTTCCCATTTGCAAAATCCAAAATGACAATTAGAATTCATACATTGCATCCACCCCTTGTGCATGAACTCCTCCTCTTTTTAACACTAGAAATAGTGCCTTGTTCGGTTTGGGGAAGTTCACTCACAAGGGATGTGAGTTAATTCAAATTAGCTCTCCAAATAATAAAAGCATGCATCATATAGGATAGATTAGATTGCATCACTTGGTATATATATCATATAGTTTACATACTAGTGTAGAAATCATGCATTTTCATATTGCTTGAATTGCATAATTTCCTATCGTATTGACTATTGAGTACAATGCCCATACTAGTGTGGGGATGGGAAATTCTAACTTATCTTTTTGGAAAAAAAAAATCAAAAAGATAAAAATTGAAAAATTTCGAAAAACACAAAAATATGTTCTTTTATTTCATAAAAACAAAAACCATAAAAATTTGAAAATTTAAAAATCCAAAAACATGTTCATTCCTTTGTAATGTAGAATTGTATATTGTGTATATATTTGTATTTGTTTGTCACTCTTATCACATTGGATCGACTACACCACATCCGAGGCATGAGGAATATGAAGACTGCATGGTCTGATCTTTCCAAATCTCCTTTTTCCTCTTTATGTTAGTGACTATGTGGCGTTATTTTGGTTGATGCGGTACAAACCAATGTAATTCTAAGAGTTCCATTTAGCTTATATGCCATACTAGTTGATAGAAGCATTTGCATTAGGTTGTATATATGTTAGTTGCATCATGGCTTGTAGTTGCATTTTAGGAAAAATTTTGTGAAAACATCTATTTGGGAAGCTTGATAAGTGTATATAAGACCCTTGTAGATACTTTCTCTTCTCGAGACGTTGCTCATTAGAATACCTCCAAAACACCCTAGGATGTGTCATGCTAGTATCCTTTGACCCATGGACTAAGGCCTCGTCAAGAGTACCTTGTGGTGTGATAACTACTTGGCTACCGTTTATTCCAAGGTGACCCTTGAAACCATGCAACCATCTTCCACTTCTATCATATTTTGTGTGACACCCCCATACTCCAAGTGCCTTACTAGGCCCACTCAGGTATAGCAACATCACCATCTCGGTTACCCGAGGCAATGATAATCAAAAGACAATAAAAAACGTACTTTAAACGTAAATACAGTTTAAGTGATTACATGTCTCAATCCAAAACTGTTAAATGAAATAAAATCCCAAAACCAAAACTGTCTACTAGCAAAACTAAACAACTACAGACATCGTCTGACACAGCGGAAGACTCTTCTAATGCCAAGTGATGACTCATCCCAGCTAGCCCAAAAGCATCGTATCAAACCTGCTCAATAACTGCATACCATCCCCGAATGGATCACCACAGTTATACAAAACAAACAACGGGGTCAGTACTAATTACACAATACAAACCGGTATGAAACAAACGCCAAACAACCCAACCAACACATCAAAACCCCAGTCTCCATCACAAAACTCCATACAAATGACTACACACTAAAGTGTGTAGCCCTGCCAGAGTACCGATTGCAACAAATACTCCACACCGTAAGTGGGGGACCACTGTCGTTCCCACCTACGCTCCGCTCATCTCCATCGAGCGATAAACCTATGTTCATTAATGTGCACATCCCTTCTGTGGCGGGTTCCACAGAAGGCGAATTAAGGGCGTGAAGCCACTCCCGCAAGTGACTCCACTCAGCCAGGGACGCACCCCGAAGACCACAGACAGATACAACAACAATCAACGATATTAATCAACAATACAACCAACAATGTAACCAACAACCGTCACAATCACCAACAATATACTTTAACAATAATCACAATGAAACCACCAAAAACACATCATGTAATTAATACTGAGTAGGGAAACCCTACCTGGAATGCAATCACAGAATCAGACGAACTAGCAGCTGTCTCAAAACCTCTATTCTACGAACCCTCCTCTTATACATACATTCATACAATTACTACCTTAACCATACAATCATAAAAACCCCCAAATCCCCAAATTAGGGTTTAACTAACATTAACCAAATGCTATAAAAATGATACGTAGAACTTACTCTTGACGCAAGGATCACAACAGTATAAAGAACAAAGGAAACTGACACCTCTAGCTCCGGGATTTGCCAATAATGCGAATGAAAGGAACAACGTAACTTGCAATCTCTATTTTTTGTGTTTTTAGGTTTGTAAAAGTGTTTAGGAAAAAGATGACGGAGTATTATATATTAATCCGCATTATTAACAAACCCGTCGCAAATCACCCGATAACCAACTTACTCGATCGAGTAAGTCACGTACTCGATCGAGTGCCAAGGCTACTCGATCGAGTACCCTACAGGCAGACTACTGTTTTGTATACCCAACATACTTACTCGACAGAGTAAGCCCCAATCGATAGAGTACCCAAAGACTCATAAAACCGTAGTATTACAGTCTTCCCTCCTTAAAAAGAACTTCGTCCCCGAAGTTCAAACCACAACAAAACGAAAAACACACTAACACTCTCCTGACACAACAACAAAAACAAAACTCAACATAAAACTCCAAAACATACCTACCAAACCAAACTCAACCCGACTCAGACAACTACTATCTATATCAGAATCAACATAAAAACATGTAAAAACTCTTCGCGACCATCTCCTACCCCCCTAAAAGAAACAAGGTTACGTCCCCGTAACCATACATACCTGATCAAAAAGAGACGGATACCGCTCCCTCATGGCCTCTTCCGCCTCCCATGTAGCCTCCTCAACCTCATTATTAGACCAAAGAACCTTGAGTAACACTGTCTTACCATGTCTAGTTTTCCTAACTTTCCGGTCTAGAATCTGTTTAGGCACCTCAAGATAAGATAAGGACTCATCTACCTCTATGTTCTCTACCTCTTAACACATGTGACGGATCACTAACATACTTCCGCAGCTGAGATACATGAAACACATTATGTACCCTATCCAAAGGAGACGGTAAAGCCAACCGATAAGCAACCTCACCCACACGGTCTAAGATCTCATACGGTCCTATGAACGTCTGGCTCAGCTTCCCTTTCTTACCAAATCTCATGACCCCACGTATAGGAGACACTTTTAAAAAAACCTTGTTCCCAACCTGAAACTTTATATCCCGTCGATGTAGATCAGCATAACTCTTTTGTCAATCCTGGGTCGCTCTCATCTTCTGTCTGACCAGCTTAATCTGCTCCACCATCTCATGAACCATCTCCGGTCCTATAACCACTGCCTCAGCACTATCGTCCCAACAAATCAGATTCCTACATCTCCTCCTGTATAAAGCCTCAAATGGTGCCATGCCAATACTGGTGTGATAGCTGTTGTTGTAAGAAAACTCAATCAAATCTAACCTCTGTTCCCAGCTACCACCAATATCCATAACACAAGCTCGCAACATATCCTCTAGAGTCTTGATGGTCCTCTCCGTTTGGCCATCTGTCGCAGGATGAAATGATGTACTCATCTTCAAGGTAGTTTCCAAAGACTCCTGCAACTCTTTCCAAACCGTGAGATAAACCTCGAATCTCTGTCAGACACTATATCTTTAGGCACCCCATGTAATCTCTCCATATTCTTCCGATAAACCATAGCTAACTGTGTCTTGGACCATGTATCTTTTATTGGCACAAAATGAGCTGACTTAGTCAGTCGATCCACTCTAACCCATATCATGTTGTTACCCTGTTGACGCTTTGGTAAACCCACGATAAAATCCATAGAAATGGACTCCCACTTCCACTCAGGTACCTCAAGAGATTGAATCTTACCTTGCGGTCGTCGTTGATCCCCTTTGAATCTCTGACAAGTCAAACAACGAGCCACGAACTCAGCTGTTTCTTTCTTCATCCCGGGCTACCAGAAAGTCTTCTTCAAATCCTTGTATAGCATGTCACCGCCTAGATGTACCGAGTATGATGTGCAATGAGCCACTGTCATTATCGTCTTCTTCAGCTCTTCATCATTAGGAACACACCACCTCTCATCGAACCTAACACTACCATCTATATGAATAGAGAATCTAGACACTGTCCCATTCTCTACTCCAGCTCTCCACTCCACAATCTTAGGATCCAACACCTGCTTACCGCGAATATCATCATAAAGGTCTGGCTGCACTGTCAAATCTCCCATAGCATCCCCTTTCTGGATCATATGTATCCCGAACTTCCCCACCTAAGCTCTTAATCTCATCAAAGATATAGATGCGCATAGAGAATGCACACTCTTCCTGCTCAAAGTGCCTTCAACAACATTGGCTTTTCCTTCATGGTAGATAATATCCATGTCGTAATCGCCATTCAACTCCATCCACCACCTCTGTCTCATGTTCAACTCCTTTTGAGTGAAGATGTACTTGAGACTCTTGTGATCTGAAAATAACTCAAAGGTCGCACCATATAGGTAATGTCTCCAAATCTTAAGAGCAAACACAACTGCACCCAACTCCAGATCATGTGTAGGGTAGTTCTCCTCATAAGGCTTCAATTGCCTAGAAGCATAGGCAATCACTTTCCAATTCTACATCAACACACAACCCAACCCATTCTTTGAAGTCTCCGTATACACCTCAAAGTTCTCACTCCCTTCAGGCAATGCTAAGATTGGAGCTGTGGTCAAACGCTCCATTAATGTTTGGAACGCCGTCTCACAACTTTCATCCCAGCGAAACCTGTTCTCTTTCCTCATCAAAGCTGTCATAAGTCTAGCAATCTTAGAGAAATATTTCACGAACCATCGATAATATCCGGCTAAACCAAAGAAACTCCTGATCTCAGCTACATTCTTGGTGCTTCCCACTTGGTAACTGCTTCAATCTTTGCAGGATCCACAGCTACCCTTTTCTTTGAAATCACATGCCCCAGAAAAGCAACTTCCTCTAACCAGAACTCACACTTGGATAACATTGCATACAACTCATGTTCCCTCAAGGTCTGCAACACAATCCTCAGATGTTCCTCATGCTCCTCCCTTGTCTTATATAAGACTAAGATGTCATCTATGAAAACCACCACAAACTTGTCCAAGAACCGACTGAAAACCCGGTTTATCAAATCCATAAACACGGCTGGTGCATTAGATAACCCAAACGGCATCACCACATACTCATAATGACCATACCTCGATGTCAAAGTTGTCTTTGGTATGTCCTCCTTTCTAATCATCACCCGATGGTAACCCGACCTCAAATTAATCTTAGAAAAGACTGCTGCACCACTCAACTGATCAAACAACTCATTTATCCTTGGCAAAGGATACTTGTTTTTCATCGTCACTCTATTTAGCTCCCTGTAGTCTATGCATAACCTCAAGCTCCCATCTTTCTTCATCACAAACGGAACTGGTGCTCCCCACGGTGACACACTTGGTCTAATGTATACCCTCTCAATCAGATCATCCAACTGCTTCCTTAGCTCCTCCAACTCCTTAGGACCCATACGGTACGGTGCTTTAAAGATTGGCCACGTCCCCGGTTTCAACTTAACACTGAAATCTATCTCCCTCTTCGGTGGCAACCCCGGAATCTCCTCAGGAAAGACACCTGGAAACTCTCCCACAACTGGTATCTGCTCAACTATCGGATTCTTCACTCTGTGATCCCTCACATGGCACAATATCAACGGGCACCCCTTCCTCAGATAGGACTTCAAGGTCACTGCTGCAATCAACTTAACTTTGGGTTTGACAACAAACCCACGATTAGAGACACTAATCCCCTTAGGACCTCTTAGAGAAACTTTCTTTTGATGGCAATCTATCTTATCTTTGTACTTTCCTAACCAATCCATCCCGACTATCATCTCAAAACCGTCAAAAGGAAACTCTAGCAAGCCTACAGGTGATCAACTTGCCTAACTATCATGGATACACCTCTATACAACTTCCCACAAGATACAGACTCACCCGAAGGTATAAAAATTTCCTCTCTAACAGACTCATACTCACTCAAACCCAACCTTTTAACATGACTCGATGATACAAACGACTGTGATGCTCCCGAATCATACAAAACAAAGGTATAAACACCTAACAAGAAATGTACCGGGGATAACATGAGCGTCGTCCTCGGCTGCTTTCTTTTCCATCATAAACAGCTTGCCACTTGTCTTCTGCCCACCTCCCTTGACAGTACTAGCTGAGGTAGTCGGCTTAACACCCGACCCCTGGTTATTGTTGGTGTTCGTAGTTGGTTTCTGATAAGAATTACCACCATTGCGGTTACCCCCACCGTTGTTGTTCTGGCCTCCCCTGTTGTTCCATGACCCAGCCGGCCTGCTACTAGCATAACTCTGTGCAGGACCCTGTGAAAAGCTCCCCTGTGATGGTCTTTGAAAACCCCCACCCATTGCACTGGTGCACTCTTGTCTCTTGTGGCCTACACCGCAACTGTTAAAATAGGTCATTCCCCTGCTACTGCTGCCACTCCCACGGCCACGCCCATATGAAGCCCCAACACTAAACCCTGAACAAGATGAATATGCTCTCGCCTGATTATGATTACTCTTCTTATAACTGGACTGACCACCCCCTTCGCTCTCAGCTTTCCTCTTCTCATCACCTCTCTCTTTGGTCATCTCAACCAATCTCTCAGCCCTCCCAGCTCGCTCATAAACTTCCTTCACGTCTGTAAGGACTCCCACCGATAGCTTCTCCATGATCTTGCGGGTCAACCCCTTCTCAAACGTCAAAGCTAGATTCTCCTCACTCGGCCCCATATCCTCACCGTATATGGAGTTCTCATTAAACTTACGGTAGTACTTAGCCACCGTCATATCAGATGTCATCTTAAACTCATCGAACTCCTCCCTCAGCTTACTCCTCACATGTGTCCGGCACAAACTCATGTCTCATGGCTCTTCTGAACTCATCCCAAGGTATTGTAGGCAGTCCCTGCTTCATGTACATCTCCCTAGCACTCACCTTGACCTTATCCCACCACTCACCTGCCGCTTCCCTCAAGTAGAACGCAGCTTGTTCCACTTTCAACTCATCCGGGCATTGAACTAACTCCAGGATATTCTCTATCTCCTTGTGCCAATTATCCAGTAGAATTGGCGCCCCAGTTCCCTTATACTCTTTCGGATTGAACCTAGCTATATGGATACTGATCTGGGAGTGATCAACCTCATTTTCCTTCCCCACTCTCTTCAAAGCTTTCGTAAGCGCATCTTGGTGCTCTAACATCTTTACTATGTCGTTAACCGTCACACTCTCAGCTCTAGCATACATGGCGGTTTTTCTTTGGCGGCATCTTGTAACTATATAGGAGAAAGGTAGACATAAACACTCATACTATAACTCAAAACATGCATACGACCTGTATAAAACCCACTCGATCGAGTCCCAAAACCCACTTGATCGAGTTGAGGCCACTCGATCGAGTGCCTCACCTACTCGATCGAGTGCCTCAACTCCAGAACCTTATCAGAACACTGCTCAAAAACATACTCGATCGAGCTAACTAGCCACATAATCGAGCTGACCCCACTCGATCGAGTGACCCTACCTACTCGATCGAGTGCCCAAAAATACGCTTCTGCCCAGAAAACACAAAATTACCCACTCGACCAAGTCAGACCCACTCGATCGAGCCTCTCACCTACTTGATCGAGCCTCTCACCTACTCGATCGAGTGCCCCCACTCGATCGAGTCATGCAGACTCGTATAACTACCTGCATGCTTATCAATCCTTTCCCACTATACAATACAAGCTTCATATTTTTAACATAACAACAACAACAATTCATATCTATAAACGCTGCTCTTTATATACTCAACATAATAACTTTGCTTCATATCACTAATATGCCACATTATCAAACAAACAACATGCCTTCATCCAATCCAACATATAAATCACATATCTTTCAACTTCTATTCCGTACCTCCTATCCTCCATATTAACACATCCACCGTTCCACACCACATGTTACTATATAGATACACAAACAAGAAGATAACACATACGATCCCGACACGTACCACATGTGACCGGTTTAAAATTGTAGGGCGAGTTCACGACTTTAGGACGTCTCCCAAGCCTTTGCATTATCTTCTACAACTTCTACCTCCGGTTCATTTTAATTTGACTCCCTCTATATATTAGATTCATTAGTTACAAGTTTCAGAATCGTCGCTCTGATACCACTTTGTGACACCCCCATACTCCAAGTGCCTTACAAGGCCACTCAGGTATAGGAACGTCACCATCTCGCTTACCCGAGGCAATGATAATCAAAAGACAATAAAGAAACGTACTTTAAACGTAAATATAGTTTAAGTGATTACATGTCTCAAACCAAAACTGTTAAATAAAATACAATCCCAAAACCAAAACTGTCTACTAGCAAAACTGAAGAACTACAGACATCGTCTGACACAGTGGAAGACTCTTCTAATGCCAAGCTTTGACTCATCCCAGCTAGCCCAAAAGCATCGTATCAAACCTGCTCAACAACTGCTCACCATCCCCGAATGGATCATCACAGTTTTACAAAACAAACAACGGGGTCAGTACTAATTACACAATACAAACCAATATGAAACAAACGCCAAACAACTCAACCAACACATCAAAACCCCAGTCTCCATCACCAAACTCCACACAACTGAATACACACTAAAGTGTGTAGCCCTGCCAGAGTACCCATCGCAACAGATACTTCACACCGCTTGTGGGGGACCGCAGCCGTTCCCACCTAAGCCCCGCTTATCTCCATGGAGCTATAAACCCATGTTCATTAATGTGCACATCCCTCCTATGGCGGGTTCCACAGAAGGACAATCATGGGCGTGAAGCCACTCCTGCAAGTGACTCCCCTCAGCCAGGGACGCACCCCGAAGACCACAGACAGATACAACAACAGTCAACAATATTAATCAAAAATACAACCAACAATGTAACTAACAACCGTCACCACCACCAACAATATACTTTAACAATAATCACAATGAAACCACCAAACACATCATGTAAGTAATACTGAGTAGGGAAACCCTACCTGGAATGCAATCACAGAATCAGACGATCTAGCAGTTGTCTCAAAACCTCTCTTCTACGAACCCTCCTCTTATACATGTATTCATACAATTACTACCTTAACCATACAATCATAAAACCCCCCAAATCCCCAAATTAGGGTTTAACCAACATTAACCAAATGCTATAAAATTGATACGTAGAACTTACCCTTGACACAAGGATCACAACAGTATAAAGAACAAAGGAAACTGACACCTCTAGCTCCGGGATTTGCCAATAATGCGAATGAAACGAACAACGTATCTTGCAATCTCTCCTTTTTGTGTTTTTAGGTTCGTAAAAGTGTTTAGGGAAAAGATGACGGAGTATTATATATTAATCCGTATTATTAACAAACCCGTCGCAAATCACCCGATAACGAACTTCCTAGATCAAGTACGTCACGTACTCGATCGAGTGCTACGTACTCGATTGAGTACCCTACAGGCAGAGTACTGTTTTATATACCCATCATACTTACTCGACGGAGTAAGCCCCACTCGATAGAGTACCCAAAGACTCATAAAACCGTAGTATTATAGTCTTCCCTCCTTAAAAAGAACTTCGTCCCCGAAGTTTAAACCACAACAAAGCAAAAAACACACTAACACTCTCCTGACACAATAACAAAAACAAAACTCAACATAAAACTCCAAAACATACTTACCAAACCAAACTCAACCCGACTCAAACAACTACGATCTATTTCAAAATCAACATAAAAACATGTAAAAACTCTTCGCGACCATCTCCTACCCCCCTAAAAGAAACAAGGTTACATCCCCGTAACCATACATACCTGATAAAAAAGAGACGGGTACCGCTCCCTCATGGCCTCTTCCGCCTCCCATGTAGCCCCCTCAACCTCATGATTAGACCAAAGAACCTTATGTAACACTGTCTTACCATGTCTAGTTTTCCTAACTTTCCGGTCTAGAATATGTTTAGGCACCTCAAGATAAGATAAGGACTCATCCAGCTCTATGTTCTCTACCTCTAACACATGTGACGGATCACTAACATACTTCCGCAGCTGAGATACATGAAACACATTATGTTCCCTATCCAAAGCAGACGGTAAAGCCAACCGATAAGCAACCTCACCCACACGGTCTAAGATCTCATACGGTCCTATGAACTTCTGGCTCAGCTTCCCTTTCTTACCAAATCGCATGACCTCATGCATAGGAGACACTTTCAAAAGAACCTTGTCCCCAACCTGAAACTCTATATCCCGTCGATGTAGATCAGCATAACTCTTTTGTTGATCAAAGGACCGCTCTCATCCTCTGTCGGATCAGCTTAATCTGCTCCACCATCTCATGAACCATCTCTGGTCCTAAAACCACTGCCTCAGCACTATCGTCCCAACAAATCGGACTCCTACATCTCCTCCCGTATAAAGCCTCAAATGGTGTTATGCCAATACTGGTGTGATGGATGTTGTTGTAAGAAAACTCAATCAAATCTAACCTCTGTTCCCAGCTACCACCAAAATCCATAACACAAGCTCGCAACATATCTTCTAGAGTCTTGATGGTCCTCTCCGTCTGGCCATCTGTCGCGGGATGAAATGTTGTATTCATCTTCAAGATAGTTCCCAAAGACTCCTGCAACTCTTTCCAAAACCGTGAGATAAACCTCGAATCTCTGTCAGACACTATATCTTTAGGCACCCCATGTAATCTCACCACATTCTTCCGATAAGCCATAGCTAACTGTGTCTTGGACCATGTATCTTTCATTGGCACAAAATGAGCTGACTTGGTCAGTCGATCCACTATAACCCATATCATGTTGTTACCCTGTTGACTCTTCGGTAAAACCACGATAAAATCCTTATAAATGGACTCCCACTGCCACTCAGGTCCCTCAAGAGATTGAATCTTACCTTATGGTCGTCGCTGCTCCCCTTTCACTCTCTAACATGTCAAACAATGAGCCACGAACTCAGCTATTTCTTTCTTCATCCCAGGCCACTAGAAAGTCTTTTTCAAATCCTTGTATAGCTTGTCGCCGCCTGGATGTACCGAGTATGGTGTGCAATGAGCCTCTGTCATGACCGTCTTCTTCAGATCTTCATCATTAGGAACACACCACCTCCCATCGAACCTCAGACTACCATCTATATAGACACTGTCCCGTTCTCTACTCTTGCTCTCCACTCCACAATCTTGGGATCCAACACCTGCTTACCGCGAATATCATCATAAAGGTTTGGCTGCACTGTCAAATCTGCCATAGCATCCCCTTTCTGGATCATATGTATCCCGAACTTCCCCACCTCATCTCTCAATCTCATCAAAGATATAGCTGTGCATAGAGAATGCACACTCTTCCTGCTCAAAGTGCCTTCAACAACATTGGCTTTTCCTTCATGGTAGATAATATCCATGTCGTAATCGCCATTCAACTCCATCCACCACCTCTGTCTCATGTTCAATTCCTTTTGAGTGAAGATGTACTTGAGACTCTTGTGATGTGAAAATACCTTAAAGGTCGCCCCATATAGGTAAAGTCTCCAAATCTTAAGAGCAAACACAACTTCACCCAACTCTAGATCATGTGTAGGGTAGTTATCCTCATAAGGCTTCAATTGCCTAGCAGCATAGGCAATCACTTTCACATTCTGCATCAACACACCACCCAACCCATTCTTTGAAGTATCCATATACACCTCAAAGTTCTCACTCCCTTCAGGCAATGCTAGGATTGGAGCTGTGGTCAAACGCTCCTTTAATGTTTGGAACGCCGTCTCACAACTTTCATCCCAACGAAACCTGTTCTCTTACCTCATCAAAGCTGTCATAGGTCTAGCAATCTTGGAGAAATCTTTCACGAACCGTCGATAATATCCTGCTAAACCAAAGAAACTCCTTATCTCAGCTACATTCTTTGGTGCTTCCCATTTGGTAACTGCTTCAATCTTTGTAGGATCCACAGCTACCCTTTTCTTTGAAATCACATGCCCCAGAAAAGCAACTTCCTCCAACCAGAACTCACACTTGGATAACATTGCATACAACTCATGTTCTCTCAAGGTCTGCAACACAATCCTCAGATGTTCCTCATGCTCCTCCCTAGTCTTAGAAAAGAATAAGATGTCATCTATGAAAACCACCACAAACTTGTCCAAGAACTGACAGAAAACCCGGTTTATCAAATCTATAAACACAGCTGGTGGATTAGATAACCCAAACTGCATCACAACATACTCATAATGACCATACCTCGACGTGAAATTTGTCTTTTGTATGTCCTCCTCTCTAATCTTCACCTGATGGTAACCCGACCTCAAATCAATCTTAGAAAAGACTGCTGCACCACTCAACTGATCAAACAACTCATTTATCCTTGGGAAAGGATACTTGTTCTTCACTGTCACTCTGTTCAGCTCCTTGTAGTCTATGCATAACCTCAAGCTCCCATCTTTCTTCTTCACAAACGGAACTGGTGATCCTCACGGTGACACACTAGGTCTAATATATCCCATCTCAATCAGATCATCCAACTGCTCTCTTAGCTCCTCCAACTCCTTAGGACCGATACGGTACAGTGCCTTAGAGATTGGCCTCGTCCCCGATTACAGCTCAACACTGAAATCTATCTCCCTCTTCGGTGGCAACCCCGGAATATCCTCTGGAAAGACACCTGGAAACACTCCTACAACTGGTATCTGCTCAACTGTCGGACTCTCCACTCTGTGATCCCTCACATGGCACAAGATCAACGGGCACCCCTTTCTCAGATAGGACTTCAAGGTCACTGCTGCAATCAACTTAACTTTGGGTTTGACAACAAACCCATGATAAGACACACTAATCCCTTTAGGACCTCTTAGTGAAACTTTCTTTTGATGGACATCTATCTTAGCTTTTTACTTTCCTAACCAATCCATCCCGACTATCACCTCAAAACCGTCTAAAGGAAACTCTAGCAAGTCTACAGGTAGATCAACTTGCCCAACTATCATGGATACACCTCTATACAACCTCCCACAAGATACAGACTCACCCGAAGTTATAAAAACTTCCTCTCTTACAGACTCATACTCACTCAAACCCAACCTTTTAACATGACTCGATGATACAAACTACTGTGACGCTCCCGAATCAAACAAAACAAAGGTATAAACACCATTAACAAGAAATGTACTGGTGATAACATGAGCGTCGTCCTCAGCTGCTTTCTTTTCCATCATAAACAGCTTGCCACTGGTCTTCTGCCCACCTCCCTGGACATTACTAGTTGAGGTAGTCGGCTTAGCACCCGACCCCTGGTTATTGTCGGTGTTCGTAGCTGGTTTCTGATAAGAATTACCGCCATTGCGGTTACCCCTACCGTTGTTGTTATGGCCTCCCCTGTTGTTCTATGATCCAGCCGGCCTGTTACTAGCATAACTCTGTGCAGGACCCTGTGAAAAGCTCCCCTGTGATGGTCTCTGGAAACCCCACTCATCGCACTGTTCCACTCATGTATCTTATTGCCTACGCCGCCACAGTTAAAACAGGTCATTCCCCAGCTACTGCTGCCGCTCCCACGGCCACGCCCATATGAAGCCCCAGCACTAAACCTTGAACCAGATGAATATGCTCTCGCCGGATTATGATTACTCTTCTTATAACTGGACTGAACACCCCCTTTGCTCTCAGCTTTCCACTTCTCATCACCTCTCTCTTTGGTCATATCAACCAATATCTCAGCCCTCCTAGCTCGCTCATAAACTTCCTTCACGTCTGTAAGGACTCCCACTAGTAGCTTCTCCATGATCTTGGGGGTCAACCCCTTCTCAAACCTCAAAGCTAGATTCTCCTCACTCAGCCCCATATCCTCAGCGTATCTGGACTTCTCATTAAACTTACGGTAGTACTCAGCCACCGTCATATCAGATGTCATCTTAAACTCATCGAACTCCTCCCTCAGCTTACTCCTCCCATGTTCCGACACAAACTCGCGTCTCATGGCTCTTCTGAACTCATCCCAAGGTATTGTAGGAAGTCCCTGCTTCATGTACATCTCCCTAGCACTCACCTTGACCTTATCCCACCACTCACCTGTCGCTCCCCTCAAGTAGAACGCAGCTTGTTCCACTTTTAACTCATCCGGGCAGTGAACTAACTCCAGGATATTCTCCATCTCCTTGTGCCAATTATCCAGTAGAATTGGCGCCCCAGTTCCCTTATACTCTTTCAGATTGAACCTAGCTATATGGATACTGATCTTGGAGTGATCAACCTCCTTATCCTTCCCCACTCTCTTCAAAGCTTCCGTATGAGCATCTTGGTGCTCTAACATCTTTACTACGTCGTCAACCGTGATACTCTCAGCTCTAGCATACAAGGCGGTTTTATTTGGCGGCATCTTGTAACAATATAGGAGAAAGGTAGACATAAACACTCATACTATAACCCAAAACATGCATACGACCTGTATAAAACCCACTCGATCGAGTCCCAAAACCCACTCGATCGAGTTGAGGCCACTCGATCGAGTGCCTCACCTACTCGATCGCGTGCCTCAACTCCAGAACCTGATCAGAACATTGCTCAAAAACATACTCGATCGAGTTGACTAGCCACTCAATCGAGCGGACCCCACTCGATCGAGTGCCTCTACTTACACGATCGAGTACCCAAAAAAACGCTTCTGCCCAGAAAACACAAAATTACCCACTCGACCGAGTCAGACCCACTCGATCGAGCCTCTCACCTACTCGATCGAGTTCCCCCCACTCGATCGAGTCATGCAGACTCGTATAACTACCCGCATGCTTATATTTCCTTTCCCACTATACAATATAAGCTTCATATTATTAACATAACAACAACAACAACTCATATGTATAAACGCAGCTCTTTATATACTCAACATAATAACTTTGCTTCATATTACTAATATTCCACATTATAAAATAAACAACATGCCTTCATCCAATCCAACATATAAATCTCATATCTTTCATCTTCTACTCCATACCTCCTATCCTCCACATTCACACATCCACCGTTCCACACCACATGTTATTAAATAGATACACAAACAAGAAGATAACACATACGATCCCGACACGTACTGTAATACCCCGTATTTTATATAATCGATTAAACGGATATTATTATATATTAATTATTATGTATTTTATATTACTAATTATGTCGGGATAATAGTTGAGTCGATAATTACATTAAGCTATCGTAAGTTATTTGAGACGGGTTTATATGGAATTCCAAATGTGAGCTGACCCATTTGAGTTGGCCCATTAACATGTTCAGCCCATTTAACCCTAAACCCTAAACCTAATAGTATACCCTAACCCTAATAGTTCTCTCCCTCAACCCACCTCCCTCACGCCTCCCTCCTTCATCAACACCAAACCTCAGCTTTTCACACATAGAGAGAGAGAGAGAGAGTGAGCTTCGTTGTCGTCAGTGCTGCAAGGAAGAGCTAGGGGCGGTTGTCGACGTTCATAGGCGGCTAGGGTGGCGGTGGTGGTGACGGAAAGGTAAGGATTCAACCTCTCCCCTCTGTTTTCGCATTTATGTCGGGTTTTGTGGGTGGTTGCGTGTCTGATAGGGGCATTTCTGGTGGTTTTTGACGGGGTATATGGGTAGGGTGGTTAGTGACGAGTGTACTGGTTGTGGTTAGGGTGGTTATAGGTGGTGTTAGTGGTTGTGCAAGGCGGCATCGACAGGGGGGTAGTAAACGTGTTTAAGCAGGGGTTTTCAGGCGGTTTAGATGGTTAGGTTGGGGTGGCACCACTGTGGACTCGGGGGAGGTAGAAATGGTGGTGCCACGGTGTTTGGGTTCATGGGCTGACGGCGAGCAGGACTGTGGTGGTGTGGCAGGTTATAGGTGTTGGCTGCGGTGGTAGTAAGGAGAGAACAGAGGGTGTTTGGTGAGGCTTGGCGGTGAACCAGGCCAAATGGCAGCCCTGGTTCGACTCGCCGGCAGCAGTCAACTAGGCTGGTGGTGGTTGTTGGTGGTGGGGTCGAAGTGGGGAGCATGGTTGGTGGTTGTCGTGGTGGTGTAGGTGGCGCGTGAATGGTGGGGGTGAGAGTGAAGGCGTGGGTTGTGTTTAATCGGGTTATTCAAATTGTTTTAAGTCGGGTTTGTTAAAAGAGAAAAGTTACTATATCGGGAAAGTTTCCATTTTAAGAAATTCTACTTTAGTAACCTTCTATTTTGGGAAGTTGGGTCAAATACCGATCGGGTTATTTTAGTTATCAGTTGGGTATAAGTTTGGTGTCGGGATCGTATTTCGGGGAAGCTTCTATTTTCGGAGATTTCTATATTTAGTAGTTAGTGATTATAAATATTATAATTGTTTTAGGTGACAGATTCGTGAAGGATCGATAATCAGATTCGTTGCTTTATTTTCTAGACTGCTTGAACTACTTAATTGGATTTGCTAGCACTTTGAGGTAGAGAAATACACTTGACCTATTATCGTTGTTGTTGAATTGTGTTGACTTAATTCGTGGTTGTTGATTTACGTTATGATTCATATACGGGAAGGTGATTGACTGAATTGATCTTGTTGAGTTTGTTATCACAACATTCGGTAGCTGGCATGATTTCATTCATTAATATATATATTGTGTTGCATTAATTTGTGTTGAGCATTTCATATGCATTGGAGTTGGAGGATGGTGTAGGAGTGACGATGTTGAGATACGATGTGAGTTGTGATAAGGCCCAGGCGGGTTCTGCAGGACTTGCCCTGGTGTCCTCACCGCGAGTCGCGGATCGGCTACGGTCGATATATATAGTCTACCGGGGATCGGTATGGCTGGTTGTCCGGGGTATGAGATATGAGATATGAGTTGAGATGGAGATGGAGGTGACGGAGGAGCATGCATATCATATTTTGTTGTTTTATTGTTTTCCCTACTCAACCTCGTGGTTGACCCTGTGTATTCGTGAACACCTGTGATGACCCAAATATTGGCGAGCAGACTTGATAGGTTAAGAGATAGAACGGGAGCTGGATGGGCGTGAGACACTGGATCAGACGACTTAGTAGCTAGATCATCATCTAGAAGACTTTCACTTTTATTTATGTTAGTTCTTGTAATTTGACGTAAAGAGGTTTTGTAATAATTCAGTTAAAAATAATTATATAAATTGCCTTGGAGTTTAATTTGTTATTCACTACCTCGGGAAACCGAGATGGTGACAGTCCGGTTTATTAGGGAATGTCTTGACGAAGGCTTCTTTTATAAACCGGGGTGTTACAAAGTGGTATCAGAGCGAACGATCCTCGGGCCTAAACCAATGAGCCCAATGAACCTAGGATGTGTCTAATTAAAATGAACCCCGGGATAGAACTGTTAGGGGCACACTAAGGTAAGGTATGAGTTAGGGGCCCCCTCACACCGAACCAGCGGCCCTCTCAGATTGACCCGGAAACCCTGATTGTAAAATCTTAATGTTTATATTGCACTTGTTTGTAGATGGCGGTTTTGATCAAGTAGATGTTTCGTTGTGGGGTACCTATGCAAATGAGTTCTATATGTTTTATTCATACTTCTGTTAGTTGGTTGAGGTGTAAAAGGAGAGTATAAGTTAAACTACTGGTATTGAGTTATGAGTTGTGGGGCCTTTGTGCCGAGTTACATTTGCGGTCCAGTGAGACCATGGTTATGGAGTTACTTGAGTTGAGATCGAAATTTAGATGGAAGATGACGGTGTTCTCAAGTGATTATTTAGTTGTTATGCATTTGTGTTCTCAGGTAATCATTAGTCGTAGTTAGTTGGGTTAAGTGAAGACGAGTTAAACTTCGGGACGAAGTTTATTTTTAGGAAGGCAGAATGTAACATTTCGTATTTGTTATGTTTAATTGATGCGTCAAAAGTGTGTGTTAACCGTGTTAGAAATGCGTGACGTCCGTAAGTACGATATGCAATACCCTTCTGAGGTTTGGGTACGGGAGCGAACTTCGGGACGAAGTTCATTTTAAGGGGGGAAGACTGTAATACCCTGTATTTTATATAATCGATTAAACGGATATTATTATATATTAATTATTATGTATTTTATATTACTAATTATGTCGGGATAATAGTTGAGTCGATAATTACATTAAGCTATCGTAAGTTATTTGAGACGGGTTTATATGGAATTCGAAATGTGAGCTGACCCATTTGAGTTGGCCCATTTACATGTTCAGCCCATTTAACCCTAAACCCTAAACCTAATAGTATACCCTAACCCTAATAGTTCTCTCCCTCAACCCGCCTCCCTCACGCCTCCCTCCTTCATCAACACCAAACCTCAGCTTTTCACACATAGAGAGAGAGAGAGAGAGAGTGAGAGAGAGTGAGCTTGGTTGTCGTCAGTGCTGCAAGGAAGAGCTAGGGGCGGTTGTCGACGTTCATAGGCGGCTAGGGTGGCGGTGGTGGTGACGGAAAGGTAAGGATTCAACCTCTCCCCTCTGTTTTCGCATTTATGTCGGGTTTTGTGGGTGGTTGCGTGTCTGATAGGGGCATTTCTGGTGGTTGTTGATGGGGTATATGGGTAGGGTGGTTAGTGACGAGTGTAGTGGTGGTGGTTAGGGTGGTTATAGGTGGTGTTAGTGGTTGTGCAAGGCGGCATCGACAGGGGGGTAGTAAATGTGTTTAAGCAGGGGTTTTCAGGCGGTTTAGATGGTTAGGTTGGGGTGGCACCACCGTGGAGTCGGGGGAGGTCGAAATGGTGGTGCCACGGTGTCTGGGTTCGTGGACTGACGGCGAGCAGGACTGTGGTGGTGTGGCAGGTTATAGGTGTTGGCTGCGGTGGTAGTAAGGAGAGAACAGAGGGTGTTTGGTGAGGCTTGGCGGTGAACCAGGCCAAATGGCGCTCTGGTTCGACTCGCCGTGGCGATCGACCAGTGGTGGTGGTTGTTGGTGGTGGGGTCGAAGTGGGGAGCATGGTTGGTGGTTGTCGTGGTGGTGTAGGTGGCGCGTGAATGGTGGGGGTGAGAGTGAAGGCGTGGGTTGTGTTTAATCGGGTTATTCAAATTGTTTTGAGTCGGGTTTGTTAAAAGAGAAAAGTTACTATATCGGGAAAGTTTCCATTTTAAGAAATTCTACTTTAGTAACCTTCTATTTTGGGAAGTTGGGTCAAATACCAATCGGGTTATTTTAGTTATCAGTTGGGTATAAGTTTGGTGTCGGGATCGTATTTCGGGAAAGCTTCTATTTTGGGAGATTTCTATATTTAGTAGTTAGTGATTATAAATATTATAATTGTTTTAGGTGACGGATTCGTGAAGGATCGATAATCGATTCGTTGCTTTATTTTCTCGGATCGCTTGAACTACTTAATTGGATTTGCTGGCACTTTGAGGTAGGGAAATACACTTGACCTATTATCGTTGTTGTTGAATTGTGCTGACTTGATTCGTGGTTGTTGATTTACGTTATGATTCATATACGGAAAGGTGATTGACTGAATTGATCGTGTTGAGTTTGTTATCACAATATTCGGTAGCTGGCATGATTTCATTCATTAATATATATATTGTGTTGCATTAATTTCTGTTGAGCATTTCATATGCATTGGAGTTGGAGGATGGTGTAGGAGTGACGATGTTGAGATACGATGTGAGTTGTGATAAGGCCCGGGCGGGTTCGGACTTGCCCTGGTGTCCTCAGTGCGGTGGCGGATCGGCTACGGTCGATATATATAGTCTACCGGGGATCGGTATGGCTGGGTTGTCCGGGGTATGAGATATGAGATATTAGTTGAGATGGAGATGGAGGTGACACGTATCATATTTTGTTGTTTTATTGTTTTCCCTACTCAACCTCGTGGTTGACCCTGTGTATTCGTGTACACCTGTGATGACCCAAATATTGGCGAGCAGACTTGACAGGTTAAGAGATAGAACGGGAGCTGGATGGGCGTGAGACACCGGATCAGACGACTTAGTAGCTAGATCATCATCTAGAAGACTTTCACTTTTATTTATGTTAGTTCTTGTAATTTGACGTAAAGAAGTTTTGTAATAATTCAGTTAAAAATAATTATATAAATTGCCTTTGAGTTTAATTTGTTATTCACTACCTCGGGAAACCGAGATGGTGACAGTCCGGTTTATTAGGGAATGTCTTGACGAAGGCTTCTTTAATAAATCGGGGTGTTACAAAGTGGTATCAGAGCGAACGATCCTCAGGCCTAAACCAATGAGCCCAATGAACCTAGGATGTGTCTAATTAAAATGAACCCCGGGATAGAACTGTTAGGGGCACACTAAGGTAAGGTATGAGTTAGGGGCCCCCTCACACCGAACCAGCGCCCCTCTCGGTTTGACCCGAAACCCCGAGTGTATATGAGAGAAAGGGTAGAAAAGTTGCTTGAGGTTGAACATGAAATTCATATATCGTTGCCTAAGTGTTAACTGATTGATACATTGATTATTGCATAAAAGAGTTGATTATACCTTGAGACCCATATATTCTAACCATTTTGCAGGACAACGTTACGGTAAGTATTTTGTATGAATGATGGCGTGATCATGTGATGTTAGGGAGATGAGAAATAAAATTTCGAGTTCAGGTTAATAATCAATGAAGTGTTGTGCTAGTCGTGAGCATGAAAATAATTGCGAGTCGATGATAGTTACCTAGGTGGATGTTGAATGATGTGCTGATAGTACTATTATGTCTAGTAATATGCGGTTATGTGATCCCAAAGCCATGCTAGTATGGTCTTGTGATAGTAATTAGAAACACTGTTAAATTGCATGTTTATAGTCATAGCAATCGTGATTTAGATGTACGGAGTAGATCGAGATGCGAAGGGATTCTATGGGATAGATGTTTACGTAAGTACAGTGTGAGATTTAAGTTAGGATGAGTTAGTATCGATAGTATGGTTGTAAGAGTTTGAAACATAGAAAATGAACGACTTAGTGCTGAAACGCGTTTTGTTTGATTTTACTCTTTAATTGACCTTACTGCCACCTCTTTTCTGTTTATTGCCTATGGATGGAAATTTTATGAGAAATAGCCTTGGGAGTTAGTGTTCATTTGGCGTTTGTTTCATGCTTATAGGATATACGGATTAGGAGTAATAAATATTTTAGTGGGCTGTGGTCAGGAAGTTTCTGTGCAGTGATGTTTTGACCAACGATTTTGTAAAAATCCTCATTTAGATTGTATTAATAATTTCGCATAATTCCAACTCCATCGATCATAAAATTCGCATATGTTTTCAAATTGATAAGCCACGAAAAATCTTGATGTCTCTATATTAAATAATAAATTTTGCAAACTGACCCAAGTTTTGGACCAACTGAGTTGTAAAATCCTTTAAAAATGGAATTCTTGTACTTTAGACCTAATTCTTTTTCCCCTGTTTTTTTTTATTTTTTTTATTTTACTCTCCGTATTTTATAAAAGTAATATGAATCGAGTTTTAATCGAACGGTTATTTATTCTTGAATTTTGGAAGTTACAACGTGAATCAAAACATTTACAATGTGCGTTCTATGTTGAATTTTCATACGATTGTTTGGTTAATTCATGAGCTTTAGTAATGTGAATTTATAATGTCCTTATATGATGATAGTAGCACGCATGTTCGGTAGTTGTGTATCTTAACAAGTGATAAAATTAAAGTCTAGTTGATAACATTGTTGGCATGATAGTATGAGTGAAATTGAATAGCTCAAATTGATTCTTAATCAAGGGTGAAATATTTTATACGAGTCCAGTTGTTGCATATTTTATGTATGTTTGGCATGTTGTAATATCTCTAGTATGTTCATCATATTTGCATAGTGGTCGGATATATATAAAAATAAAACTATATTGTCATATCTTGGTAAAGTTGATGGCGTTAAAAGTTAATTTGATTGTTCTAATATACTCGCATGAATAATTATAATAATTATGTCTAAATGTTTACGCATGGATGATAGTAATGAGTATGTCTAAATGTTCACACATGTAGGATGCATCTAAGTTCTAATGTCTTTCATATGAGTTGTGTGCCAATAGTTATATTTATTACCTTCATCACATTAAATTATTTCAGTTGAACCTAAATCTATAACATGATAATAAACAGTGAGTTATTTCTTATTGGATATGTTCGTTATTATATTGTCATAAAATGCTAAAGTGATTCTTGCAATCGTAACACGACATCTGACATATCTATATTCTCGAGTCGTTATTATCAATTATATTCTAATAAAGATTGTTTATGATAACTATGTTGGCAATTATAATGGGATACCTCTTTTGATGATTCACATGATATGCATTGGTTTAAATGATAGTCATTATGGTTACATTTAATTGAGCCACGAGTTGCCTAACTATTCAAATCGTGCAAATCAGGGAAGTTGTTCAAGTTGCTAATCTTTTATCATAGCTAGTGTTCTACAAAGTATATGATGGCAAATGTATATGTTTAAACTATTTATACAATATCTTTTGTTTTGCTGAAAATGAATTATACTAAGTTGCTGGACACAATTGGATGAAATGGTTGCTAAAATGTGAAACATAGGGTGATATGGAAGTAATGTTGTCGTTGTCATAGATCATATGTAGTTACTTTTATTGGGAAACATGTTTTCAGAATTGATATCGTGCAAACAATTTTTATAATTTAAAATATGAATTATGAGTATGTTGTTAATTGCTTAAATTCATCGACCTAATTCGTGACCTAAACCAGTGAGTGAGTAAATGGTTGTATGGACATGTCAATAAGACCACTGTGATTGTGATAGATAGTAGTGGTAAATCTATTTCGTGATATGTTTACAAATGTGAGAAGTTCTTAAATTGTTTTGTTGATTTTGCTCTCGCTCGTTCATAGTCTATAATTGATCATCAAATTTGTTTAGTTGTGAAACCGTGTAAACCTTGGTTCCTTTCTTGTTGATCTTTTAGTTTGATGTTGTGTTTTTAAGTTAAGCATGAGCTAGTAATAAATGTTACTTGTTGACAATCAGTTAATTCCTTAATAAAACCTTGTTTCGACCTTAATGTTGATGCGCAATCTCTTATCATGTATTCTTTCCTATCACATGTGATTGATAATGATTTTTTTGCATAGGTATATGAAAATTGAAAAGAGGTTACGAGGACGTAACCATGTTTCTAGTCGGGTAGGATTGTAAAATCTTAATGTTTATATTGCACTTGTTTGTAGATGGCGGTTTTGATCAAGTAGATGTTTCGTTGTGGGGTACCTATGCAAATGAGTTCTATATGTTTTATTCATACTTCTGTTAGTTGGTTGAGGTGTAAAAGGAGAGTATAAGTTAAACTACTGGTATTGAGTTATGAGTTGTGGGGCCTTTGTGCCGAGTTACATTTGCGGTCCAGTGAGACAATGGTTATGGAGTTACTTGAGTTGAGATCGGAATTTAGATGGAAGATGACGGTGTTCTCAAGTGATTATTTAGTTGTTATGCATTTGTGTTCTCAGGTAATCATTAGTCGTAGTTAGTTGGGTTAAGTGAAGACGAGTTAAACTTCGGGACGAAGTTTATTTTTAGGAGGGTAGAATGTAACATTTCGTATTTGTTATGTTTAATTGATGCGTCAAAAGTGTGTGTTAACCGTGTTAGAAATGCGTGACGTCCGTAAGTACGATATGCAATACCCTTCTGAGGTTTGGGTACGGGAGCGAACTTCGGGACGAAGTTCATTTTAAGGGGGGAAGACTGTAATATCCCGTATTTTATATAATCGATTAAACGGATATTATTATATATTAATTATTATGTATTTTATATTACTAATTATGTCGGGATAATAGTTGATTCGATAATTACATTAAGCTATCGTAAGTTATTTGAGACGGGTTTATATGGAATTCGAAATGTGAGCTGACCCATTTGAGTTGGCCCATTAACATGTTCAGCCCATTTAACCCTAAACCCTAAACCTAATAGTATACCCTAACCCTAATAGTTCTCTCCCTCAACCCGCCTCCCTCACGCCTCCCTCCTTCATCAACACCAAACCTCAGCTTTTCACACATAGAGAGAGAGAGAGAGAGAGAGTGAGCTTGGTTGTCGTCAGTGCTGCAAGGAAGAGCTAGGGGCGGTTGTCGACGTTCATAGGCGGCTAGGGTGGCGGTGGTGGTGACGGAAAGGTAAGGATTCAACCTCTCCCCTCTGTTTTCGCATTTATGTCGGGTTTTGTGGGTGGTTGCGTGTCTGATAGGGGCATTTCTGGTGGTTGTTGACGTGGTATATGGATAGGGTGGTTAGTGACGAGTGTAGTGGTGGTGGTTAGGGTGGTTATAGGTGGTGTTAGTGGTTGTGCAAGGCGGCATCGACAGGGGGGTAGTAAACGTGTTTAAGCAGGGGTTTTCAGGCAGTTTAGATGGTTAGGTTGGGGTGGCACCACCGTGGACTCGGGGGAGGTCGAAATGGTGGTGCCACGGTGTCTGGGTTCGTGGGCTGACGGCGAGCAGGACTGTGGTGGTGTGGCAGGTTATAGGTGTTGGCTGCGGTGGTAGTAAGGAGAGAACAGAGGGTGTTTGGTGAGGCTTGACGGTGAACCAGGCCAAATGGCAGCCCTGGTTCGACTACTTGAAATGGACGATCGCCAGTGGTGGTGGTTGTTGGTGGTGGGGTCGAAGTGGGGAGCATGGTGGGTGGTTGTCGTGGTGGTGTAGGTGGCGCGTGAATGGTGGGGGTGAGAGTGAAGGCGTGGGTTGTGTTCAATCGGGTTATTCAAATTGTTTTGAGTCGGGTTTGTTAAAAGAGAAAAGTTACTATATCGAGAAAGTTTCCATTTTAAGAAATTCTACTTTAGTAACCTTCTATTTTGGGAAGTTGGGTCAAATACCAATCGGGTTATTTTAGTTATCAGTTGGGTATAAGTTTGGTGTCGGGATCGTATTTCGGGAAAGCTTCTATTTTGGGAGATTTCTATATTTAGTAGTTAGTGATTATAAATATTATAATTGTTTTAGGTGACGGATTCGTGAAGGATCGATAATCAGATTCGTTGCTTTATTTTCTGGACTGCTTGAACTACTTAATTGGATTTGCTGGCACTTTGAGGTCGGGAAATACACTTGACCTATTATCGTTGTTGTTGAATTGTGTTGACTTGATTCGTGGTTGTTGATTTACGTTATGATTCATATACGGGAAGGTGATTGACTGAATTGATCGTGTTGAGTTTGTTATCACAACATTCGGTAGCTGGCATGATTTCATTCATTAATATATATATATTGTGTTGCATTAGTTTCTGTTGAGCATTTCATATGCATTGGAGTTGGAGGATGGTGTAGGAGTGACGATGTTAAGATACGATGTGAGTTGTGATAAGGCCCAGGCGGGTTCTGCAGGACTTGCCCTGGTGTCCTCAACGCGAGTGGGCGATCGGCTACGGTCGATATATATAGTCTACCGGGATCGGGTATGGTCATTGGGTTGTCCGGGGTATGAGATATGAGATATGAGTTGAGATGGAGATGGAGGTGACGGAGGAGCATGCATATCATATTTTGTTGTTTTATTGTTTTCCCTACTCAACCTCGTGGTTGACCACTGTGTATTCGTGAACACCGTGATGACCCAAATATTGGCGAGCGGACTTGACGGTTAAGAGATAGAACGGGAGCTGGATGGGCGTGAGACACTGGATCAGACGACTTAGTAGCTAGATCATCATCTAGAAGACTTTCACTTTTATTTATGTTAGTTCTTGTAATTTGACGTAAAAAGGTTTTGTAATAATTCAGTTAAAAATAATTATATAAATTGCCCTGGAGTTTAATTTGTTATTCACTACCTCGGGAAATCGAGATGGTGACAGTCCGGTTTATTAGGGAATGTCTTGACGAAGGCTTCTTTTATAAACCGGGGTGTTACACGTACCCCATGTGACCGGTTCAAAATTGTAGGGCAAGTTCGCGACTTTAGGACGTCTCCCAAGCCTTTGCATTAGCTCCTACAACCTCTACCCCGGGTTCATTTTAATTTGATTCCCTACATTCATTAGATTAATTGGTTACAGGTTTCAGGATCGTCGCTCTGATACCACTTTGTGACACCCCCATACTCCAAGTGCCTTACCAGGACCACTCAGGTATTGGAACGTCACCATCTCGGTTACCCGAGGCAATGATAATCAAAAGACAATAAAGAAACGTACTTTAAACGTAAATATAGTTTAAGTGATTACATGTCTCAAACCAAAACTGTTAAATGAAATACAATCCCAAAACCAAAACTGTCTACTAGCAAAACTGAACAACTACAGTCATCGTCTAACAGATTGGAAGACTCTTCTAATGCCAAGTGATGACTCATTCCAGCTAGCCCAAAAGCATCGTATCAAACTTGCTCAACAACTGCTCACCATCTCCGAATGGATCACCATAATTTTACAAAACAAACAACGGGGTCAGTACTAATTACACAATACAAACCAATATGAAATAAACGCCAAACAACTGAATCAACACATCAAAACCCCAGTCTCCATCACCAAATTCTACACAACTGACTACACACTAAAGTGTGAAGCCTTGCCAGAGGTCCCATCGCAACATATACTCCACACCGCCAGTGGGGGAATGCAGCCGTTCCCACCTAAGCCCCGCTCATCTCCATCGAGCGATAAACCCATGTTCATTAATGTGCACATCCCTCTTATGGCGGGTTCCGCAGAAGGCGAATCAAGGGCGTGAAGCCACTCCCGCAAGTGACTCCACTTAGCCAGGGACGCACCCCGAAGACCACAGACAGATACAACAACAATCAACGATATTAATCAACAATACAACCAATAATGTAACCAACAACCGTCACAACCACCAACAATATACTTTAACAATAATCACAATGAAACCACCAAACACATCATGTAATTAATACTGAGTAGGGAAACCCTACCTGGAATGCAATCACAGAATCAGACGATCTAGCAGCTGTCTCAAAACCTCTCTTCTATGAACCCTCCTTCTATACATACATTCATACAATTACTACCTTAACCATTCAATAATAAAAACCCCAAATCCCCAAATTAGAGTTTAACCAACATTAACCAAATGCTATGAAAATGATATGTAGAACTTACCCTTGATACAAGGATCACAACAGTATAAAGAACAAAGGAAACCGACACCTCTAGCTCCGGGATTTGCCGATAATGCGAATGAAACGAACAACGTAACTTGCAATCTCTCCTTTTTTTGTTTTTAGGTTTGTAAAAGTGTTTAGGAAAAAGATGATGGAGTATTATATATTAATCTGCATTATTAATAAACCCGTCGCAAATCACCCGATAACCAACTTACTCGATCGAGTAAGTCACGTACTCGATCGAGTGCCACTTACTCGATCGAGTGCCAAGGCTACTCGATCGAGTACCCTACAGGCAGACTACTGTTTCGTATACCCAACATACTTACTCGATAGAGTAAGCCCCACTCGATAGAGTACCCAAAGACTCATAAAACCGTAGTATTACATTTTGTCAATAAAAAGGCAATGGGCACACAAATTATCATTTTGAGTTCAAGCAACAAAATGAAAATCAAGAAGTTTGCAAAATTGCATCAAAGAAAAGAGGAGCACAAAAATGAGAACTCCTATGCTTCAAATAAAAGCACCCTCGTTACAAATTAGGGTGACTTTGAAAATGTTCAAAAAATGATAAAGTTGAAAATTGTCAAGTATCAAAATGCCAAACATCAAAGAAATGGCAAAGAAATTGTTCTCAAAATGTCAAATGCCACAAGAAAATTGAGGGGAATAAAAAAAATCAAAAGCAAACACCCACTATGAAACTGAAAATCACATTGAACCCTTTTTCCATTGATCCCACTTTTGGGCATGGTGGAGAGGGGGCGACCCTTCTTCTTGTCTAGGCAAGAAAGAGTATTCCGCGATCCTACAGTGTTTCTAACACCATAGGGAGTCTATGAAATACTCCGTATTTATGAGTCTTGGGGTACTCTATCGAGTAGGCCTTACTCTGTCGAGTAAGGGAGTTTTGCGAAATAAAATAGTTTCTGACCTGTTGGGTACTCGATCGAGTAACTAGGGTACTCGATCGAGTAAGGGGGCACTCGATCGAGTACCTTAGCTACTCGATCGAGTAGCCGGTTTACGGGGGCTGTTTTGTCGGGTTTTGTTAATAATGCGATTAAAGTATAAAACACTTCCGTCATTGTTTCCAAATCACTTTTCCAAAACCTAAATTTCTGTTTAAGAGAGAAAGAAAACAAGTTCATCTTCTTAATCGCATTCTTAGCAATTCCGGAGTTCGAGACGGTCGATTCTTGTCGTTGTTTATACCGTTGAGTTCCTTGCGTCGAGGGTAAGATCTATGTACCCTTTTTATTGTCTTTCCTTTGATTTGGTTAAACCCTAATTTTGGGATTGGGGGTTTTTATGATTTGTTATGGTTAGATTGTTATTATGTGATTATGTGATAGGAGAAGGATTTGTAAAGGAGAGGTTTTGAGACAGTTTCTAGATCGTCGATAATTGTGTTGCTTTCCGGGTAGGATTTCCTACTCGATGATTAGTCCCATAATGGGATATTGGTGATGTGCTGTATTTGGTTGTTTGATATAATGATTGTACTGTGTTTGTGGTTGTGATTGCTGTTGATGGTTCTCGAGATGCGTTCTCGGCTGAGTGGGGTCACTTGCGGGAGTGACTTCACGCCCTAGTTTCGCCCTCCGTGGAACCCGCCACGGAAGGGGATGTGCACATTAATGGGACAGGGTTATCGTTCGGTATGATGAGCGGGGCTTAGGTGGGAACGGCTGCGGTCCCCCATCAGCGGGCGGTCCGGTCCGGGACGATCGATGATTGAGATGATTGGAGTTGGGTTGGTTGTGTATGTGTGACATTAAGGTCGCCTCTGCTTATCTTATTGTGACATGTATGTTAATTGTGTGATTAGTCTTGACCCGTTTAAATGTTTTAAAAACTGTGGTGATCCATTCGGGGTGGTGAGCGATTGCTTAGCGGTATATCTTGGATACGCGTGGGATCTAGCTGGGGATGGAGTCATCACATATCAGAGTCTTTAGTCTTCCGCTGTGTTTGTTAGGACAGTTCCTTTCAGTTGGTTTATAGTTTGAGAACAGTTGTATTTTGCTTACAGTTGGTTTTGTTATGTAATCGCTAAAACTTATTTAATAAAGTATGTTTCTTCATTGTCTTATGATTATCATGCCTCGGATAACCGAGATGGTAGCATCCTCATACCTGAGTGGTCCTGGTAAGGCACTTGGAGTATGAGGGTGTTACAAATGGTATCAGAGCGACGATCCTGAAACCTGTAACCAATGAATCTAATGAACCTAGGGAGTCTAATTAAAATGAACCCGGGGTAGAAGTTGTAGGAGCTAATGCAAAGACTTGGGAGACGTCCTAAAGTCGCGAACTCGCCCTACAATTTTGAACCGGTCACATGGGATATGAGTCGGGATCGCTATGTGCATACTTTGTGCGTTGTGTATCTATGTAGTAAGGTGTTGTATGAATCAATGGATGTATAAATGTGGAGGATGTGAGATGTGTAGTGAAGGATAATGATGATATGATTATAATTGTCATTGATTGAATACATGAATTGCAAGACGGTTGGTTTGTAATGTTGTTTTGAATTGGTTGAAAAGATGAGTTAAGGAATTGCATGAGAATATGAAATTCATGTGGAGGACATGTTTATGTGATGGAAGTGGATTTTCTACTTTTGCTATGTTAGTAACATGTGAATAGGGGATTCCATGTCGTACATTATGTTATTGTGTACGTGAGGTTATAAAATAAGAGCATGTGGGTAAATCGTGATTGACAAGTTCAATAATCTATGTGCATGATGAATGTTGTTGCTTGGCTTTTGAACATAGTAACATATGATTAGCAATACTGGTTTTATGAGTACTGAGTCGTTTTGTCTACCTTGTGGTTGTTTAAATCGTTTGGGAAGTGAAAATCAATAGTTGTGTTTTTCGATTATAAAGAGGTTGTCTTTAAACTGTTATAACTTGAGATACATAAATGATTTTGATGTGATTCCAATTGGAGGTGATAGCTTGTCCTTTTACGATTCTAACGATAGGTCACACGCCCAAAACGACCAAGTAATGAGTGAGTTATGACTGTTTTACGAAAACTGGACAGTGCTGAGAATTGGGGTACTCGATCGAGTAACTAGGATACTCGATCGAGTAAGGGGGCACTCGATCGAGTACCTTAGCTACTCGATCGAGTAGCCCTGGTGATTTGTTTTACGTGCTTCTGATCTTCACCTACTCGATCGAGTAAGTCCCTTACTCGATCGAGTGGCCTGTACTCGATCTAGTGACCCCTGTTTTGGGTCATATGCTTATCTTTTGACATTCGTGCATATTATGTTTAATCCAAAGTTGTTATTTTGCTTCTTATTGCATTGTTTTATACGTAAGTTGGTCTTGATACGTAAGTTACCCAATCTATGGGGTGGTGAGTGGCACCTTATGGTGAGTATGAGTTTGGTGGGAGAAGATGAGCTATATGTGGTTGTGCTGAGTAGTGGAAAAAGACAAGAAAGATCGTTATGGCTTAATTGAGACATAGAGCATGTTTTCTGAGATGAGATGAGTGATATGAGTGTGTGTTAAATAATGTAAGAGTAAGTGAATGTGGGCAAGGGATGATGTGAGTCTAAGGAACGTGAGAATAAAAAGATTGAAAGTAAGGAGGTGGATAGTGGCAGCTTGAGATGTGTAAAGAATTATGGAGGGAGATAGTTAGGAGTCGTGTGGGTTAAGGATATATGTAGTGAAAATTCGTTTTAAAGGGGTTGAGAAGAGTGGTATACAGTGAATTTTATGGAGACATGTCGCGAGGTAGATTTGTACACAGTGAGTAAGTTTGGGAGATTTTGTTTATCAAGAGGTGAAACTACATGTGATTTCTTTGGGCATTTAACAGTATGAAAGAAATTTTGATTTCTAGAGAGGTACAAAGGAGATGCAATTGTTTGAACAGTGAAAGTTGATTTTATGGATAGATTAGTGGCAAGTGTGAGGGATACCATAATAAGAGAAAATCCATGGTAAGAAAGAGTGAGAAGATATCGATATAAAATAATGAGATGTGAGTCTTGGAGCAACGAGAAAGGAACCGGAACACTAAAGAGTTAGGAAGAAGTAATAAGGAGTTTTATGGTTAATTGATTTGCCGAGAATAAAAGAAAAGAATGAGGGGAGTAAAACTAGGAAGATGTTGACCGGAGTTATGTGACATAAAATTGAGGAATTGTCGAGATGTATGATACTATCAAGAGTAAGTAAGTTAATGGTTATACAGAAGTTTCAGGACAACATGATTAATCATGAGTTTCGAGGAATTAAAGGAGTATGAAGTTGGTGGAGTATTTGCACGATACGAGATTTTTGGTGGAGAGTTAGATGATGATACAATTAAGGATAGTATTGGGAAGAATGATGAGGTAATTTTGTTAATGGATTGGATGTTCGTTATTTGGGATGTCAACCAAAGATAGGAAACAAATCGTGATGTTTAGAGATGAGTGTAAGAGGTTTGATGCCCGGACAGCGGTAGTGTTATGGTTTGTGACTAGTGGTTAAGGGTAATGGTATATTAGAAAGGTAACAATTCTAAAGAGGTTGATTTTGCGAGAGACCAGTTGATAAGTACGATTATGAAAGAGTATAAGATGTGGTTATATGAGGCGGTTGTTAGTAGTTGAGTATTAATGGTGTGGCTACATTTGGCGGAGGGTGATGGATATGCGAAAGGGAGAATATGTTATGAGGTGTATACGAGTTAAGCTCGGGCGACAGGTAACCTATGTTGAGTGGTAACTTACGTGATCAGGATTGACTAGTTGGTTGTGATTACGGGTCTATGATATGTGTAAATGTTTGTGTGAGGTTCGACCTCACACAAGAAGTGGTATGGTGTGATAATTATAAAGTTGTTTTATGAATGTTCTGTAATATATAGGTTGGACACGGTAATTTAATTGAATAATATCCAAAAAGGTAATAACTTGATTAATTTGACATGGCTAGTTATAATTTTATGTGTATTAATAACACATGTGTATTCCGTGAAATGGTAGAGATGATGTTCATGAGATGCTTATCTGTTTATCTATATAATATGTTGCGTGGTGATTTAATAAAGTGGATTTGAGTAAGTTTTCTTGTCCGAGAAGTTATGCTCGGTCGGTGTTTATGGGAATCGTATGCGATTGTGATGTCTATCGGTGTGGTTGTGGTGCCTCGGGTGGTGATCCGGGCACGGTACATAATGTTGTGATGCGGGTATTTTCGCACTACGGTGTGGTTGTTGGTGGCGGTGTTGTGATACCGTCACCGGTTGTGGTGGAGTAGGCGGGATGATTATGATTCGAGTTTCGAAAGTGCATACGATTATTCATAGTTTGTTGTTTTGTTTGATGTTGCTCCTGCGAGTTTCGATTTACGCAGATAGACAGTTGTCTTGTTTATTGATGTTTTCTTTACCAAGTTAAGTTGGGAATGAGGGTATAGTATGATATGAAATAGAGTCGTATATGTTTTCGTTGTTGTCATGGTATAGTGATGTTCTATTGATGGGACACGGTTGTGAGAGGTTATTCTGATAATTTTGATCTTGTTCTAGATAAGGCTTTAGTAGACATGGTAATGACAAGTGGTCATGTAGGACATGTGTGGTAATGATCCTGAAAGTGCAGGTGGTTCATAATCTTTTGTTGGGACAGTGAGTGTAGGGTGTTGGGGGAATTAGTGTCATATTAGGTTATGTATGAGTCTTGCGGTAATGAAGGAAAGAACTGGAGGATCTAGTATGAGTGTACGTAACGAGTGTGGATCGTGAGTTATGCGTTTGGGAGATAGGTGCTTTATATAGAGAGGTATGTCATGTTGCGGTAATGTGGAAAAGTTGAAGTTTTGGGTTAAGATAAACATTTTGAGGTATAGGTTAGGTGGTGTGGCGAATGAGTTGAGGTATGAGGAATGTTTAAATAAGAGAACCTTGGATATGTGCATGGCGAGTGTTTAGATTATAAGTGGTTATCTTTGACATGCGGTGGTGATGAGGATAATGACACGATATAGCTAGGATTTAGTATTAGTGAGTTACGAGGACGTAACATTTGTCTTAAGAGGAGTAGGATGCGATAAAAGAGAGTTTCATGGTGGTGCATGTTGTAATATAATTGGAAGTAGAGTGTTAGCGTAGCGTAAAGGAGGGATTTGTTTTGTGGATGATACTTATAAAAGGCCATGGCCGTGCTTGTAGTAGTGTGATGCTTGAAGTGTGAGAATATTTTATATAGTGTTGACAGATTGGAGGATGGTGTTATGAGTCCGAGTAAACTTCGAGGACGAAGTTCCTTTTAAGGGTGGTAGAATGTAACATTCCGTTTGATGTTATGAGTATTTTGGTAGTGTATGGAGTTAGTGTTGAGAGAGATATAATGGAGTGGATACGATATCGTGAGCCATGTTGTGGAGGTAGGAATAGTTAGTGGAGTTGGTGTTACGAGTTCATGTTTGGGTTGGAGTTACTTTTTGAGTTTTTAGTCACGTTGTTGTGTCTTGATCGAGTTAGTATGTTTGTTTTCATGTATGGGTTGAACTTCGGGGACGAAGTTCTTTTTAAGGAGGGAAGACTGTAATAATCCGTATTTATGAGTCTTGGGGTACTCTATCGAGTAGGCCTTACTCGTCGAGTAAGGGAGTTTTGCGAAATAAAATAGTTTCGACTGTTGGGTACTCGATCGAGTAACTAGGGTACTCGATCGAGTAAGGGGGCACTCGATCGAGTACCTTAGCTACTCGATCGAGTAGCCATTTACGGGGCTGTTTTGTCGGGTTTTGTTAATAATGCGATTAAAGTATAAAACACTTCCGTCATTGTTTCCAAATCACTTTTCCAAAACCTAAATTTCTTTTTAAGAGAGAAAGCAAACAAGTTCATCTTCTTAATCGCATTCTTAGCAATTCCCTGAGTTCGACGGTCGATTCTTGTCGTTGTTTATACCGTTGAGTTCCTTGCGTCGAGGGTAAGATCTATGTACCCTTTTTATTGTCTTTCCTTTGATTTTGGTTAAACCCTAATTTTGGGATTGGGGGTTTTTATGATTTGTTATGGTTAGATTGTGATTATGTGATTATGTGATAGGAGAAGGATTTGTAAAGGAGAGGTTTTGAGACAGCTGCAAGATCGTCTGATAATTGTGTTGCTTTCCAGGTAGGATTTCCTACTCAGTATTAGTCCCATAATGGGATATTGGTGATGTGCTGTATTTGGTTGTTTGATATAATGATTGTACTGTGTTTGTGGTTGTGATTGTTGTTGATGGTTCTCGAGATGCGTTCTCGGCTGAGTGGGGTCACTTGCGGGAGTGACTTCACGCCCTAGTTTCGCCCTCCGTGGAACCCGCCACGGAAGGGGATGTGCACATTAATGGGACAGGGTTATCGCTCGGTATGATGAGCGGGGCTTAGGTGGGAACGTTGCGGTCCCCCAGCTGGCGGGCTGGTCCAAAGTGGACGATCGATGATTGAGATGATTGGAGTTGGGTTGGTTGTGTATGTGTGATTAAGTCATCTGCTTATCTTATTGTGACATGTATGTTAATTGTGTGATTAGTACTTGACCCCATTTAAATGTTTTAAAAACTGTGGTGATCCATTCGGGGTGGTGAGCGATTGCTTGGCGGTATATCTTGGATACGCGTGGGATCTAGTCAGGGGATGGAGTCATCACATATCAGAGTCTTTAGTCTTCCGCTGTGTTTGTTAGGACAGTTCCTTTCAGTTGGTTTATAGTTTGAGAACAGTTGTATTTTGCTTACAGTTGGTTTTGTTATGTAATCGCTAAAACTTATTTAATAAAGTATGTTTCTTCATTGTCTTATGATTATCATGCCTCGGGTAACCGAGATGGTAGCATCCTCATACCTGAGTGGTCCTGGTAAGGCACTTGGAGTATGAGGGTGTTACAGTCTACTCTTGACAAAAGAATTTAGCGATTGAGGAGAAATGTACCCTAGCTTGACACAACTTGGAGGTGATTTTTTGGTATCCTCCTTAGCTTAGTAACTTGAAGAAACCATATCTATAATGGACTGTGTACCCTTAGATTGCTTCTGTTCTAGATAATTTTCGCCACTTAGATGAGGAAAGTGGCTATTCTTTTGTATATCTATCCATTACTTACTTTTGTGTGCTTAATGCTTGGATGTATCGCCATTTTGGCAAGCCCCACCTTGCCTTGCAAGAAGGCACCTTAGCTCATGGATGTCTTGTTGTGAGTTGAAGGGGCGGAGTGAGACCCGCTAATTGTCTCATATCGGCTATATTAGTAGGTTAATTTTAATAAAGGTCATAGTTTTAGTCACCTCTTTACTAGGGACGAGTAAAGGTTCGGTTTGGGGATGTTTGATGTGACTCATATTTGAGCACATTTAGTACCCGAATTAACCTCGTTCCCATGGTTTCTAGCATATATTAGGGTCATTTATTATCTTTAGTTTCCCATTTTGCATATTCTTTGAGGTGTTGTGTCCTTGGTAGGAGAGGATTGCTAGCCTTGCATTTATGGAGCAAAATGGAGCTAAATGGATCGCATCCAATGACCAAGCATCAAAGAGGAGACCGACACTAGAAGCCTAAGCAAATAAATGGAGTGAAATGGACAATGATGAAAGATCCGAGTGTCATGAGCTCAGGACGAGCGTCCCAGATCAAGGATCTGAGCGTCTTGTTGCGAGTCCGAGCGGATCTTTTTACATGACCAACCGTGCTTCAGGCTAGGACGGGCGGATTCCCTTGGGAGTTGATGCATGATCCGTGCATGTCCCTCGGGAATAGCAAAATTATCAAGCTTCTCTTAGGGTCTTAATCGTCATTTAAGACCTTAGTAACCCTAATCCTTGTACTTAATTTTAGTATAAATACCGTATTGTACTACCTAGATTATCATGTTAGAACATCTAATCTCATCCTATCAGAATCATTTTCTTAATTTAGTCTTAATCAAAGTTGTAATACATATTTCAATATTAACCACATCTAAATCTTTCCTTAATCTCTCAAGTGTTCTTAGTTTTAGTTGGGTTATTAGAAGATTATTTGGGGTTTATTGGTGTAACACCCCTGATTTTCGGCTAAATTAAAACTAACTTTTACATATAAAACTGGCCGAAATACAGAGATATTATAATTAATATACAAAGTTTTCTTACAAAATGTCTCTTAAAACAAAATATACAAATGAATTAAAACTTTTACAAACACTTTAAATAAAATCTTATCTTGAAATAAAATCCTTTTCAACTGCAGCGGAAGTCACCTGAAAATAAAATCAGAAGACAGAAAGGAACTACCCCCATGACGAGTAGCCCCGAAAGGAGAAAACACGTCAGCCGGAAAGCTGAGTAACAGATAATACCTCAATATAAGCATAATAATTTTTGGTCATGGCGTGGAAACACAGACATGTAAAAATAAAAATAAACAACCAGAATAATAAAAACACTCCCCATTACTAATAAGTACCTCAAACCAACTCCGTTCTATTTTCGTCATAAAACACACTCTCTTGTACCAATAATCAAACAAACTTAACTCATTAGTCATTACTCCATCTCACTCATCACTCTGTCTCATAATATAATACTCCATAGTAACCAGATATCGTATTCTCATCGTCGATTCTAAGACCAAAGAAAAGGGGTGAGTGAACTGGCGGATAAAACCGCGAAACAATACTTCCATCTCAATATCGACTTCAAACTCAAATAACTCAATAACCATGGTCACTCTGGACCGTAAACATAACTCGGCTCAAAGGCCCCATAAATCATAACTCAATACCAGTAACCAATTTCCATCTCAATTTCAATATCGATATAGTCAAAGGTTCAAAGAACCGTGCTCAACACTTAGAGTATAACCTCTAAGCTACTCACCCACAAGTCAAGGTAAAAGGAAACAACAACAAGAAACGTGATACCAAGATACTAGCCAAACCTCAAAATATCAATTACGCTAAATCCAATCTTACTTGTTGAAATAACCAGCTAAATGCCATATACCATCATCTTAAGATTATTATAACAACTATCAAAATTCCTAAGTAATTGCTACTAACCTCGTGCTACATAATCGTGTGTCTTTAATCCAATAAACCAATATTTCAATCAACGAAATATTTACGTTACTACGCCATTAATCCAAAGCTTAGACTATCATTCATCCCCTGCCACTAACAATCTCAAAGCTCAACATACCAATTCTCAACCCATCTCCAATAATCCATTCAAATCCCATCTCACAAAGTTTGACGAGAATTATTTTTTTTCCTATTATAATTAATTCATATAATACGACAACAATTACCATCAGATACTAATACAGATATCACCAGATAATTTTGAATACGAAAAACAGCTAGCACAGATTTCATATAACCCCGAACAATAGTATTAATAATAGGATCGGTAGAATCGTGTTACCTTATGCCCAAATCGAAATTGCTCACAATGGCACGAAGGCCAACAAATACAAGTTGAAAAAGAAAACAATGGCTACTGCTCTTGCTCGTGCAACGAGATGTAGAAAATATAGTGTCTTGTTGGTACAAGAAGAATGAACCTAAGCAACCAAAGATCTATGGTGATTTTTATAAGTTAAAACTAGAAAGATCAATAGTGGTAATTAATGATTATTGATAGTGGTGATTATGTAATAGATAAGATAGGAAATTAATTTGGCAAGTTAGTCGATGGTGGCTGCAGGGAAGAACGAGAAATTGGTAAGGGATGGTAGGGTTTTGGGTCAATATGATAGACAAGGGTAATTAGTAAGGAGTAATATATATCACTACGGATTTAATCTAATATTACTAAGACTCCAATTTCTTTCCTAAATAAAATGGTAAAAGGTAAAATAAAATAAGTAAATCGTCTTTCAACATATTATTGAGTTAAATTATTTTAAAGGTGTAAAATAAGTTAAATAAAATACCAAAAATATTGGGAGTATTACAATTGGAGGATTGACAACCTTCCATCAATCATCAAGTTTACTTCAATTATTCTTTGCTTTATTATTTGGATCATCTCAAGTAGGTATAATCCCTTTTTACCTTTGCTTAATTATTGTTAATCACATCATTTATTTAACATGTTTTGCTTTGTTAGTATGATTGACCACCTTATTAGCATGTTAAACTTGATCATGAGTGAGTAGTCCTTTAGCTAGGGTTAATGGGAAATTAGGGGAAACAATCATGGGAAATGATATATGCTTAATCTAATATGTTTTCATAACTAATTGCTTGCTTGTTGTGATTCAACTTATGCACATGTTATGTTTGATGAAATGCTAAACTATGAAACCAGTACCCATCTCTTATCTTTTCAATGAGGCTTGTAAGACATAAACCAACTCGAGCCTCATTAGACCATGCATAGAGTTGAATAGAAAGAGGCTAAGTCGACTTATAGGTGTTGTAATGTCTTGATCGACTCGGCTCCTAGACCTAAATCTTCCCAGGGATTGTAAGATATACACTAACTTGATCCCATCACAACAATAAATGCTTGCTTCTAATTGAGAACATGTTAGTATGATCTATTTCCATGATTCCCTTATGAACCTATGACACCCTAGTGCCTTTAATCAATTGTTTAGAAACCCCTTTAATTGCTTTACTTTGTTTTCATTAATTTACATTCATCTTGTTGATTAGTTTAGATTACATCTCATCTCAGCCCAATTTGTGACACCCTAAGACATAAACTAATTGCAATTGAAATCCTAAGTCAATACCCGTCCCTTGTGATACGACATTTACTTACCACTCTACTAAGAGTAGTTTCTAGAGTTAAAAATATTGTTTTGGTTGGTAGCTTTGACGAAAAGATTTTATACCGAACCATTTCATTACAAGCTCTTGCTTCGAACAATTATTCTTTTACATTTACTCGAACTATGCACAGGGTTCGATTTCATTTTGGTAATGAATACGTAGGCAATCCTCCATAGGATACAACCCATTATTTTAAAATGTAAATAGAAGGACATTTGCATTTGGATTTGAAATTCGACAAGAATAACAAAAGAAAATCATAACAGTTTCTTAACTAATAAATCTTTTATTTATTGTTCCATAAATAGTAATAATATGCCAAATACATAAAAATAATAATGCTGAAAATAAATGCTAGGCTAGGATTCTAAAACCCCGCCATTTATTACAACTTAAATAATAATAAATAATACTATAATAAATGACTAAGGCTGTTCTTCCATTTCCTTTTGCCTTTGTCACCCTTATCATATTTCTTATCTCGACCACGAGTCGGGCGCCCTTGCGTTGTCTCCGACCTAATCACCAATGGTCGTTCTCGCGGTCTAGCCTTACCATTTCGATCCATCACCATCTCCACGGCAGAAGCATTTTTCGGTTTCTTCGACGGACAAGCGACTCGGAATCCGGCCTCTTCTTCCTCTTCAGTTAAGTACTTTTGGTTCTCTTTTGCTACTTCACAGATTATATAATCCACGCGCTCGTGCTTCCTCAGCTTCTCACGCTCTTCAGGAGTACCAGCGTTTCTCCATTACAAATATGAGTCAGATACCGATAAGGAGCCAACAGGAACTGGTATGAACCACATGTTCCTCTGAGCCCACCGAATTACCCACTCTCGACAAGACTCTGAAGTATGTGCCAAGGCAGTTTGAGGAAAGGTATCCAACTTCAGAATTTTCCGCCTAAGGCCCACTTGTCTCATCAATCTCTCCTGAATAATGCAAACCTTGAATTCCAAGCCAGGGGCACGAACTGACCGTGTCGGATCCAAAGATGAGACTCCAGTAACTGACCTGAGATGCCACCATGGCACAATCCATCGGATCAAGGGACCACCTTCACTCGTCAACTTATTGTCCCAGTAGTTGCATACCCGAGTGAAGTCCACCATATATAGCCCAGTTCTCATTGCAATTGATCGAGCATGATATCCTTCCACATTAACTAGGGGTTCGTTCAACCGCAGCCGTTCCATTAGCCAAACCTGTAAAAAGAGAACGGGAATTAATACCCATATATCACCAAAACAAAAAAAACAAAAAAAAAACCCAAAAAACAAAAAAAACAAAAAAAACAAAAAAAACGAAAAAAAAGGCAAAAAAAAAAACGGTCGAAAAACAAATAATAGAGAAAAAAGGAAAATTGAGTTCTTACCTGTAGGATGATGGGACTGTAATACCCGCCCTTTTAGAGACCCGTTGACCAGCGTTGATCGACCTTGGGAGCAGTAATAGTCCTTAGAAATACGTACCAAAGTTATCTTGTGTCTTGAGTTATGGGTGGTACTCGATAGAGAAGAGGCTACTCGATCGAGTAGCTTGGATAATCGATCGAGTAGGGGCCACTCGATCAAGTAAGTGGGTTACTCGATCGAGTAGCGTCTTTTCAGCGAGGGTTTATAATCGTATTTTGTTAAAACCGCAAATCATTTCCGCCTCATTTCTTCAGATCTTTAGGTCACCTCCTTCCCTTCCCTTCACCATAAGCCTTCCATGGGAGCCTTTGAAGGTCCTTGTGCCTTAGGAGTGCATAGCTTGAGTCGGGTAGCGATCCTTTGCCAAATTCCCTCATGTAGGTATGTCGTCATCATCATCCGTATCTTTGTCTTTGCAGTTAGGGTCAGCTTGGTAGTGATAGATGTTTGTATTGTGTATATAGGCGTTGCTTGTTTGCTGGGTGGTGCGTGTATGGGCGTGGAATCGTCGCAGTCGCTTAAAGGTAAGTTCGCCTACTCAGTTTATGTTGAATGTCTAGTGTGTCGGTTGCTGCGTGGTTGTTATATTGATGTTGTTGTATCGTTATTGTGGTCGCATAGATGAGTATACTTGATTGTTGGTGGGTGTATGCTTGGAGGTCGGTTGTCTTTGTGTTGCAGCTGTCGGTGATTGTTTGTCTGTGGTTCTCGAGGTGCGTCCTCGGCTGAGTGGAGTCACTTACAGGAGTGGCTTCACGCCCTAGTTTCGCCCTTCGTGGAACCCGCCACGGGAGGGGTCGTGCACGTTAATGGGATAGGTTTATCGCTCGAGATGATGAGTGGGGCTTAGGTGGGAACGGCTGCAGTCCCCCACTGACAGGGCTAGTCTAGTGGACAGTCAGTGACGGAGATTGATTGGAGTGGGAATGATTGTGTGTGACTGATTGTGTTGGTATTGTGTTGATGGTTGTTGTTAGCTTATGTTGAGTCTTACCTCAGTTACTGACCTTGTGTGGTTGTCTTGTTTGTTTATGTGTCTACCGTGATCCCTTATGGTGAGCAGTCAGTCTTAGCAGGTGTTGATGTTGTTGATAGCTGGAGTCCTGGGTGGGGGTGTGATGTCACGAGTTCGGTTAGAGATGACGTGTAGCTCATGAGTTGTACCTTTATTTTTTTAGTTAGTTGTAACGCTTGTAAGATAACTATAAATGTTCTTTTATCGACTTTTGATGATTACTTACCTCGGGCAACCGAGATGGTAATGCCTCTATATGCTAAGGAAGGTCTGGTTAAGGCTCCTCGGAATATGGGGGTGTTACAAAGTGGTATCAGAGCAACGATTTTGGAACCTGTAACCAATGAACGTAGTGAGTCTAATAAAATAAACATGGTGTATGTGTAATGGGAGCCCCAGCTGATGCTTGATTTTGGGTGAGTAGGCGCCCTCATTTCAAAATCTTGGCCCCATTAGACTTAAGCCAGTCACAGGGTATGAGAATGTGGACTCTGTAAGTATGTGCTTAACGTGCATGGTGATTATGTGAGAATCGTTTATGGTTGAGTCTTTGTTGAAGTTAGTATCGGTGCAATAGCTATGTTGGAATCGATTATGGTGGAGTTTTGATAGAGTTAGTGTATGTATGTGATGATAAAGAGGAACGTGAAAGGTCTAATATGACAGAAGTATGTGAAAGAGTAGAAATGTGTCATGTGATTTGGAATGTGGAACGGCTGTATTTGCTTCAACTTGTTAGTAGTGGTAGTTTTATACGATTTTATAAGTTCTATTATAGTGCTAATTTTAGTAATTAAATAGTTATAGAATTGCAATGAGCGTTATAAGACGTTAATGGATGAACGTGATATGCGTACGACTGAAAGCTTCCACCTATGACGTGATTAATTTGAGTAAGTTAATTGGTATACGATGAAGCATGAATATGTTGCTAATGTACTTCAATGACCCAAGAGAGGTTAATGCTAAATGTGTGCTCAGAATAGAGAGATTATTAGTTTGTTAGCGATGTGGTAGACCAAGGTTAGACGGGATATAGTGAGTTAATTGCATATTTGAATGACTCAATAGTATGGTAAAATTTGTAGTATGAATTTCGTTATGAAAAGGTGTGACATGAATCTTAGTTGGTGAAACCGTTGCAATATAATTGAGTAGTAATGGTATAATGTGTATGAATATGATAACAAGTGACGATTTCCGAACTTGGTTTGGAAATGTCATGTAATCTTGTTTTGCAGGAATCTTCATTTAAACTCGTAAGTTCCGACCATGTACCCAACCTTACTTGACCGAGTGTGAGTGCTTACTAGACCGAGTAGACCTCACTCGATCTAGTTAGGAAGTTATGACGTCGGGAATGTAGGAATTTCCTACGAATACCCGATCAAATAGCTCCTACTCGATCGAGTAGAGGGCACTCGATCGAGTACCCTAGACAATTGATCGAGTAAGCTACAGTACCGGAAATTATACGGGTTTATAAACCCCTTTTCTTCCTCATTCTTCTTATTCCTTCTTCATATTTCGTCACCCTAATCTCCTCAACCTCCTTAAAACTCTTGTATCCTTGTGTTTTGGTGATTAATTTGGGTAGTTTTCTTTGCTTGATTTGTTCTTGCACTTCTTATTTGATCAAGGTATGATTTCTTTCCTATTTTAATACTTTTCATCAAATATAAGATAATTAGAATGATAGAAAATCCAAAATTTCGATTAATATGAAAGTAAAATTGTTTGTAGTTGTTGTAATATGATCCATATGCTTCCCTTTTATGATTGTTGTTGCTTATTGTGCTAAAAATTGATTAGAAATCTCCAAATTTGGGGACGAATTTTCTAGGGTTTGTGAAATCAAATTTATTTTTGTGTGTCTTTTACATGATTGAGTGATGAAATTGAGTAGTATATGTTGCATATGTCATGTGGAAAGTCGAATTTTGTGATTTTCACCTCAAAATTTGCCTTCAAATTTCATCTTAAAAGTGCCCCAAATTGAAGTTAGTTTGCTATGATTGGAATTTTGTGTTGAATATGACTATATGTCAGAGTTAAACCTTTGAAGTAGTAGTAGTGATGCTAATTCATGCTAAATATGTCAAAATTGCTACAGCTGTAGAGACCGTCTGACTATGGGAATTGAGAAGTTTATTCATAATGTTGATTGTCTAGGATGGTGTACCTAGTTGCCTTTTTTTTTATGAGCATACATGAATGTTTCACATGTTTTCAAGCATATGTGGAGTCGTGTTTAAGCCATGTGTTGACAGTCGTAGTAGCTGAGTAATTCATGTTATCCCTGCTAGAATTTTCGCAGCTATAGAGACCGTCTGAGATGTTATAAACTGAGGTTATACATATCAAAATTTGGAATTGTTGGTGATAGTGTTTACATAGATGTTTTACTCCATGTCCAATTAGTTTAGATTACATGTTTTGGTGCGTAAGAGTATGTACTTAAATTATATGTTGAAACAGATGCCGAGACTAAACTCGGGAACCCGTCAGAGTAAGCGGGGAAGGGCTTCTCAGCCCGAAATTGGGGAGGGGAGTGCACCCGTAGTACCGTCTGTACCGGAATACCATTCTGTAGTGTTTGTGGACTACAAGTAGAGGGAGAGGTTTGTAGCTTTACAGAAACGGAAGATGAGACCTACTCGATGTGTGGACACCACACTTCTAGATGACCTGGGGATTGAGACGGATGTCCGTCTTATCTTTGAGACTTTGGGATTTACAGGGCTGTATCGTTTGCAGAAGCAAACCTATCCTTTTCTAACTTTGGAGTTCATGAGCTCGTTTAAATACGAGCCGAATGAACAGACTGTCCAATTCCGTCTTCTGAACACGAGTTTTGTGTTAACCATGGACCTCTTTGCTTCTCACCTTGGGTTGGCTAAGCCTCCCAAGGGATCCATCCCTGATCTTCCGGCTGAGTGCGGGGTTTGCCACCTTATGCCTTGCCTTTCTGGGAAATCAGCTCCCACCGCCAGCAATATGTTGATTAATGATGTGCAGCATGTTACTTTGAGGATCTTCCTTCGTTCTATCTCGAACCTTCTTTATGAGAGGCCCAACATGAGTAAGTTGAACTCCTACGAGTCGTTGCTTTTGATGGCTTATCTTAACCCGGAGCGGACCGAGAAGGTGGTCTTCAATGCTCCGGCCATGGTCTATGCTAGCCTTGCTTTGATGGCTACTTCTACCACTCGGTACTTGAGTTGTGGTGCTTTTGCCACTCGGTTAGCTGAAAAGCTAGCCTCCTTTGAGGCTTCCTCTGAGTACATTCCCTTGGCCACCCCGGTGCCTACCATGGACAGAGATTACTACCTCGACCTGAAATGGGTGAGAACCTTGGAGGATGGTAGCCTAGCATGGAGGGTGTGGGGTATGAGCTGGATGAGGATACCGACTCCTGAGCACCTTCCACCGACTGAGCCTTTGGATGCGGTTGATTCTGATGAGGAGGATGAGGATGTATACCGGCCGCCACAGACATACCTCATTGACGACACGATCCTTCAGGTGATGCCCGGGCCGAGGAAGGGGGAGAACGTGAGAGCAGTGGAGGATAGACCCATGCTAGGGAGGGGGCCACGTCGTGTGAGGGAGAGGACGGCGGAGACCCAGCCACAGCCAGCAGCACCGCCTCAGTACCAATTTCCTTGTTACCCCTACCTTGATACCCCGGAGACGCGTTCAAGCTACTTGGCAGAGCGAGTGTCCTCTACCTTGACACTCCGGAACATGCATGAGATGGCGTATACTTAGGGTATTGGGACCGAGGGACCACATCCAGTGTGGTGGAGCGGAGTTGGGGACTACAGTGGGGTTTTCAACTCTTACGGGGTGGACTAGATAGCATGGGGGACACCACAGTCCTTTGCTTTTGGTGGTTTGACCCCATGGTATGAGAGTCCAGGAGCTGGAGCTGGGGTCGATGCGAGTCTTGGGTCATCATAAGCAGGCACCTCGAGAGGGGACGGTGGTGGAGATGAGATGATGGATGAGCAGCAACAGCAGTAGGAGTGATACTCCTTTCTTTCTCTTTGTTTATGGTTTGGTTGTGTTGGATGGTAGTAGTCGTTTTTAGTTAGTACTTTTTATATTTGGTTTGTATGGATGGCCATAAGGCCGAATTTGCTTAGTTTAAACTTGTTTGCAGGATTTTGGGGGTCGGGTTGTCATCCCGACTCGCGCTTATGTGACATTTTATATATATATATATTTTGTGTTATGACAGGAAGACTTCGAGACTTTGACCTGTGGCCACTCGACAGAGTGCCCCTCACTAGGTCGAGTAGCTGCAGGTGTGACGGGGATGGAGCATTCTGATTTGGGGCTACTCGATCGAGTAGCTAAGACACTCGATCGAGTAGGGCCAGCTCGATCGAGTACCCTATCTACTCGATCGAGTGGCATTGTTACAGGAACGTTTCGTTAATTAAATTTGTTTAATGATTATATCATTACATGTTTCGATGTTAGATATGGTTGTTTACGATTGGTAACGTGTTTGAACCGTTAATTTCATATGTTGGAGGTCGTGTTTGGGTTTTGAATGCGTATTCGTAACAAATCGTGCAAGTAGAAGTTGGTTCTTATTGCATTCATTTTACATCCGTAATGTCTACTAATTATATTTCACCGGAGTTGTGTATTTCCTATATACATATACAATTGATATATACATGCATTCGTAACTGTGGCTAATTGTTTGAATAAAGTAGCATACGGTTTAATGAATTAATGTTTATGTGAGTACTGAGTAATGTCCATAGGGCATTGTATGTGTTGGTTATATGACACGAAGTAAGTTTTAAGTAAAGTGAGTAATAATTCGGTGGTGAACTTCGGGGACGAAGTTCCTTTTTAGAGGGGAAGAGTAATGTCGCGAAATAGAAAGGTCGATATTACAATTATTTTGTTGTTTGTTTATAATGTTTTCTAATTATTTCTGTTACATTCCTGGTATGAAGCTATAATTACTTTCATTGTTTGTTGAGTAATTTGTATGTCGAAGTAAAGGTTGAGATAGTTGTGATGTCGTGCGTTTGAATAGAATCGTATCGTTGGGGTAACATAGTTGTGTTAATGTGGCATGTTTCGTGTTGATGGTCATGTACTAGTGAAAGTGTAACCTCGTAGTGCGTAGCTAAGAGTTACGAGTAGCAGTGTAGCCGTTGGTTGTGCTCATTCGTGTTGTGAGGTTGGTACTTCAAGTGATAGGTTGTAGAAGTCTCGATCTATGTGGTGTGTTAGACATAGTGTGTTAGACAGTTGATGATGATGACATGACGTATAATATTTCTAGGGAGTAGTGACCTATGTCGGTAGAGCGGTGACGTTGATCTTGTTTCAGTATCTGGTGTTTTGGGGAAGGGTGAGTTGAACTTCGGGGACGAAGTTCTTTTTAAGGGGGGGGGGGAGATTGTAATACCCGCCCTTTTAGAGAGCCGTTGACCAGCGTTGACCGACCTTGGGAGCAGTAATAGTCCTTAGAAATACGTACCAAAGTTATCTTGTGTCTTGAGTTATGGGTGGTACTCGATAGAGTAGAGGCTACTCGATCGAGTAGCTTGGATACTCGATCGAGTAGGGGCCACTCGATCGAGTAAGTGGGTTACTCGATCGAGTAGCGTCTTTTCGGCGAGGGTTTATAATCATGTTTTGTTAAAACCGCAAATCATTTCCGCCTCATTTCTTCAGATCTTTAAGTCGCCTCCTTCCCTTCCCTTCACCATAAGCCTTCCATGGGAGCCTTTGAAGGTCCTTGTGCCTTATTAGTGCATAGCTTGAGTCGTGTAGCGATCCTTTGCCAAGTTCCCTCATGTTGGTATGTCGTCATCATCATACGTATCTTTGTCTTTGCAGTTAGGGTTAGCCTGGTAGTGATAGATGTTTGTATTGTGTATATAGGCGTTGCTTGTTTGCTGGGTGGTGCATGTATAGGCGTGGAATCGTCGCAGTCGCTTAAAGGTAGGTTCGCCTACTCATTTTCTGTTGAATGTCTAGTGTGTCGATTGCTGCGTTGTTGTTGTATTGTTGTTGTTGTATCGTTGTTGTGGTCGCATAGATGAGTATACTTGATAGTTGGTGGGTGTATGCTTGGAGGTCGGTTGTCTTTGTGTTGCAGCTGTCGGTAATTGTTTGTTTGTGGTTCTCGAGGTGCGTCCTCGGCTGAGTGGAGTCACTTGCGGGAGTGGCTTCACGTCCTAGTATTGCCCTTCGTGGAACCCGCCACGGGAGGGGATGTGCACATTAATGGGATAGGGTTATCCCTCGAGATGATGAGCGGGGCTTAGGTGGGAACGGTTGCGGTCCCCCACTGGCAGGGCTGGTCCAGTGGACAGTCGTTGACGAAGATTGATTGGAATGGGAATGATTGTGTGTGATTGATTGTGTTGGTATTGTGTTGAAGGTTGTTGTTAGCTTATGTTGAGTCTTACCTCAGTTACTGACCTTGTGTGGTTGTCTTGTTTGTTTATGTGTCTGCCGTGATCCCTTATGGTGAGCAGTCAGTCTTAGTAGGTGTTGATGTGGTTGATAGCTGGAGTCCTGGCCGGGGGTGTAATGTCACGAGTTCGGTTAGAGATGACGTGTAGCTCACGAGTTGTACCTTTATTTTGTTAGTTTGTTGTAACGCTTGTAATATAACTATAAATGTTCTTTTATCGACTTTTGATGATTACTTACCTCGGGCAACCGAGATGGTAATGCCTATATATGCTAAGGAAGGTTTGGTTAAGGCTCCTCGGAATATGGGGCTGTTACAGGAACTTCCCAAATAAGGAACCTCGCGGTTGGCCTTTCTATTATCCAAAACATGAATGGTCTCCCCTAAGCAAAGGCATGCTGGGCTCTTGCGCAGCTCCATTTGTTCCACTAGGCTCAGAAAACGAGGATTCCCTCTCAAATCCTCATCAACATGCCCTCGAAGGACATAGCAATGAAGTAGACAAAACCCGAAGGCCCTGCGCCTCACAACATAGGAAATATTAGGGTCCTCCCTATTTATAAATCGATCGATAAAGTCAAACATACGGACATCAAACATAGGAAATAGTAGGGTCCTCGCAACATAGAAATTTTTGTCATTTTTGCTCATTTTCTGGCACTTTTTGTACTTTATTCATTTTGCGCCAATTTAAGCCACCTATATGCTTTATGATTTACGTGTAAATTCTATGTAAATTTTGGCAACATGACGGCATAAACTGTCACCTATCAAACCTGCTCTTTTAAGCTAACCTGTAGGAACAAAAAACACCCAGCAGCAAAGGCACTGAAGCCATTATATACACAACCAAAAGACATTATATACATAAAACTGGGGGTTCTCGCCCGAAACAAAGTCCGAAAAGTCCAAAATGTACAAAAATACAAGACAACAAAAAAAAGCAGCGAGCCCTGGTTTCCTCTCAACTCAGCTACAGTCGCTTCAAGAGCAGCAATCTCGGTGTCCCTGACTTCAAGCTCCCTCAACAGACAAGCCGTCTCCTCCCAGGACTGCACTAGCTCGCGCTCCAGGTCACACTCTCTCTGCATACAAATGAAGAAATGCCTCATTTCAATAAAGTGAAGTAACATTTCGTTGCAACGAACTTTGAAATAAAATAAGAAAGAGAATGGGAGGTTCATACCTGTCATCCCCGGCCACCTACGAGTGCCTTGATGGCTGTAGCCTGCAGCTGGTTGGCCATCCTCCACAGCGCCACCTACCGAGACGGTGCCACCTGCATTCGAATAACAAAGAAGGTTCAAAGAAGAACAAACGCATTCCTATTCAATAAAAACAATAAAGACAGCCAAAACTGGGGGCTTACCCACCTCACCAGGTGCTGCCACTCCTCCAAGCCAGCGTCCGTCACCTCCTCACCAAAGTCCCGGATCTCTCAGATCATCGTTATCCCACCACGTCAGTGTAATCGAGTGTCTCTGGGTAAGCTGGGGGCTCGACACCTACAACCTCGATCTCCTACAAGGTTCAAATGACCCTTTATTTGACGATCGTTCGTCATTTGTCAAATCAACTCAAGAACAAGCAAAAAGGTAAAATGCTTACCACGATCGGCCAGTACGCCAACCTACGGTGGACAAACTCGGAGTACTCTCCGACGTAGAAGGCACGTCACCTGCAAAATCAAGATAAACAAGGCCATGTCAGGCCATGACAAGCCTCTTTGAAGCCGTTTCAAGCGTTTTCGAGCATCTAAAAGTGGCTTTTCCCGCCATCTTTGGCAATTTCATTCAAACCCAACTACACATGTGGACGATTGGGGCAATTCAAGTCTAAGTTCAAGCCTAGCTGCGGGTTTGAGTCGAAATTTCGGCAGCATTTCGCTATAATAGCGATTAGGCCCTAAAAAGTGTCCTGAAAGAGTTGTCATAAATCAAAAATCCGACATGATAAAAAGTTTACCCATTGCACAAGGGTTCCAATACACAAAATTTCATCAAAAATGGACAATCCTAAGGTCATTTTCGAAGCGATTTTCGAAATAGTAGAGAAACCGCCTCATCTTTCGCCCAAATGCTCAATACTTGACGAAAATTCAAAAAGAATACATGTTTATGTTCCTAACATTGCCACTTACCCATATCTAATGTCAATTTTATCAAGAAAATTCATAAGAAGCAAAAGCCCCAAATTTTCGACATAAAGTGGGAAGAACCCTAATTTTTTCGACACAAATTCAAGCAACAAACACAAAATTTAAAGCAAGAATAAGATACATACCTCGATTAGTCATGATTTATGGCACGAATTTATTAAGTTTTGACGAGGTTTGGTTGAAATTTGAGAGAATTTGAGAAGAAATTGTGTTTTGTAATTATGAAATGAAACACGGTTTATCGGGTTTTTACCTAGACAGGGACAAGCCCAAGAAAAGACGCAGCACTAGCTGCGCCCCTTCCAAATGCCGCAGCTCTTGTTGCGCCTATTCCCCAGCGACATTCCAGCTCAAAAATTAAAACTTCGTTATAAGTTTGTTATTTGTGGGCCCAAGTTTTGTGCGCCTTTTCTCCGACATCTCATATTATACACTTGGTTCTTTTGGGCGTTCTTTTCGTCCAGACCCCGTATTTTTATAAACGGGCTGCAAGCCGTCACAGTATTTTATTTCCCAGCAAGGATCCTTTGAACACAGTTCACGGGCTCATCAGTTATTATCAGGATTTCGCTTGCAACAACGAGTGGATTTCCAGCGGTGCTTAGGACGCGCCAGTATCAGTCAAGGCTCTTCGTTTTCCTCGACAGTGTTTGAGACACACCTTTGTCAACACATTTATACCCCCAGCGAGAGTTCATTATAGCCAATGTACTTCTTAAGAAGTGGAGTTTTTTTAAAAGCAGATACAAGCAGATCTCCCAGGAATGACTCAATCCAGACAGAGTCATCCGTATTTTCCCCCGCAATATTTTGTAGTGTTGCTCATGACGATCAAGATAGTACTAGTCATCAATATATGCTTCTCCATCGATATTTTGCTATGTTGCTGTTGAAAATCAAGACATTATATGTTTCCCCAAGCGAGATTTCGTTGCCATTCAGAGCCCACGATTTTCTCAGAAGCAGAGTTCGCTTGAAGACCGACGCAAGCAGATTCTCTAGCATTTCTCCCGACGTCCTGCTGACCCCTTCAAATTATTCAGACCTTTCAGATAATCTTTTATCTTTCAGATAATTCTTCAGATCTTTCAGGTAATCCTTTAGCCTTCAGACACCCAAGTTATCTTCAGATCAAAAGTTCCGCCGAAACGCCCTCAGTCCCGTTTCACTCAGGCAGATTTTCAGGTATGATTTCTTCTTATGGCTGGCGAGCTTCCTTACATAGTCTAATGGAATTTAAACGACCCTCCCTGATAGTCGACAGACTCTACAATGTTCCCAACGACAGGTCCTTGCTTCTGACCCCTTGAGCCGCCTTGCGTCGCAATAGTCGTCAGGTTGTAATCTTCGATTGACCTGATGGTTGTACTTTAAATTTCGCTTTGTCTAAGCCTCAGTCAAAGTGGGGGCTCTGTAGATACCTCATTTCTTCAGCTTCCGCCAACCACCCAGTGATGATTAGGCCGCATGTTTGGTACGCGGAACGATTTATGATAGTCCGTAAGTTTATCGTCAGGTGATAGCACAAACACTTGTGTCTACCCCTTTGTCGTCATCTATGCACCGATACGGTCATTTTGACATTATTTAGAGTTCATTTGGAGTCCGGGTCAAAAACCGCTTCATTTTCTAAGAAACCGTTTAAAATGCCGAGTCAGAATGTTCTAGATATTTATTTCTAAATCAAATTTTATATCTTTGGGTAAATATCTTCCATATATCATATTTTACGGAATAAGGAAGTAGAGATCTACCGCAATTCCATAATAGAAGCGCATAAATCTTTCTTCCGAAGGAGGAAACGACTGGGGAAATGACGCAGCAGGAGCTGCGCCTCTTGGAAGGACCGCAACAGCTGTTGCGCCTCTTCTCCGGCCCGTTTTGGCTGTTTACGGAATATTTCCGTGATTTCTTTCCAAAGTTTGTGTCATTCCAAAACTCTTCACAATTTTTGGTATATATAGAGACTTTCGGTCTCCATATTTTTACCGCGAGTGTCCGCCCTTCTCTTCTCTCTTTGCATTCTAGACCTTGCTCTAAGCTTTTGACACCTACGTGCTTGATCAATCGACCACGTAAGCTCAGATCATTTTGAGTACCAGTCACGTTGCATGACCGACCAATTTGACCACTACACATCAATCAATTAATCTAAAATACTCCAACGAGGGCACTTTCTACATACATTCGAGTCGAGCAATCATTAATGTTAACTTAGTCAATCTCGTTTCGTCAAACATGTATGTCTGAGGGTGTAAATCTCATCTTTATTTATTGTACTTTACTTTTTGTACCAATTAATGTAAGGTTTACGTCAAAAGTATATTTAAAACCGACTTTAAAAAATACCCTTTTGTAAAACTGTTTTCACATAGCAGCGGATACCAGACGTCGAGAAGAAATGCAGCAGCAGCAGTGCCTCTTTGAAGGGTCGCAGCACCTGATGCGCCTCTTCCGGAGGCTTTCACTGCTCCTGCTCTTCTTCTTCTTCCCCGGGTTTCCTTTATTTTGTTCTTTTCATCTTATTTTCTTAATTTCTTTCATTCTTCAGTATATAAATCACGTTTTAATAATTCCTTTTCAATTATAAAGTTTTGTCTCGACTTAAATCCCTTATAATTCGATATTTAAGGGTTTTCGTCACTAAATCGAACCCGAATTTTAGAAACTCGATTTGTCCATATCATGTTTCTGGGTTTCGTCTTTTGTACATAGTTTCCTTTATTTGATTTCAGTTCATCAACCTCTTTTCAAGTTCAAAGTTCGTTCCTTTTATAATTCCGACACCATAAATAAATCCAACTCGTTCTAACTCGTTTTAATTAATTTTAATCGGTTTTTTATCGTTTTTTATGACGGTTCCAGATGTAATTAACCTGCTAAATCACTTCCACTTGAGTCCAAATATCAATAACTAATCGTAAATATGCCAAAAAACATTAACAAATAGCGGTTCTGATTTCACAGCCAGAGCTCAACTCAAGAACATACGCAGGAATAGCTGCGCCTCTTCCAAGGGACGCAGCAGATGTTGCGCCTGTTCTGAGATGATTTCTGTCCCTGAACTTCTTTTCTCGCTTTGACCTAGCCTTTAATTACATGTTTAATTAACTAATAATCGTAATATCACCCTTAATCTGACCTATTTTATTCCTTTAATTTCCAACCCTTTTATTTTTCCCTTTTTCATCTTCAAAATTCCGTCTTAAGTGTACCTTTGATGTAAATCAGTTAAACCATTGTAATCAATTGTAATTTCAATTATCGTTATTTATTAATCGTTTTTATTTATGTATGGTTTATGCACTTGATCTTTCACATGTAATCAATTCTAAATCCCAATTCGACATTACTAATTGCTAAATTATTTGTTCACCTACATAGTTTAATTCACATGCTAGGATTAATCTGTGGATATTGCATCGCATGCATATAATCGACGACATATCAAATATGAATAACTTCCCTAATCATTAGTAGAGGCCGCTATCGAGGCGAGCGGGATTAGGTGTTAAATAAAAGGACTTCCTAATACGTACCCTCACCCCTTACTCTAGATCTCTGTGAACATCCGTGTTCATTGGCATCCATGAGAGTCATTCTAGACATAGAATGCAAACGAGTTCTTAGTGTTCATGTCACTACTTTGTGTCTTGACATGGCACGAGGTATTCGAACGGTTCCAATTTCCCATAAAAATTGGCGGCGACTCCACAAATGCAAGCTTATTCAACCTTTCACCGGTTTCAATGCCTCACAAATCGGTAACGGCTCATGACGTGCTTTGGCAATCCAATGTTCCGTGGGAGAAGTACCGCCGCCTTAATCACACACAACGCGTGGTTGCGCGCGGCGTGGGTGGCCCATGTCCACAAATTGTAATTGTTTAGTTGAGTGCATGCTTCTAAACTAGTTAACCCGGTTAAATTCAGACCTAGATCGAGAGATTGGAATGAATAGACTTGTTATGGATAATAGACTACACTAATGAGGGTGAAAGCTAACTTAGTAGTATTTTAGGGTGGATAGCGGACCGGAAGGACCTTTTCTTTACCCTTCTCACATTAGACCGACTGATCTCATTATGACCGAATTGGCTAATTATCATGGTGAACCGAAATTCTAGCATTTCTCTCTTTATTTGATCACATCTTATTTCAAACCTTTCTATTTTAATTGTTGTCTATTTCTTTGCCTTTTAATTCAGTTACTAGTTTAGTTAAAATAATTCAAACACCCCCAATCTGTTACCGTGACGGACTAGAATAATAAGTAGATATAATAGCCTCCCTGTGGAGTACGATACCCGACTTACCTATACTATATTAGTTAGAGCCGGTTGATTTTATTTTTGATAGGGTTGCGACAGTCGTGTCACTATCTCTAGTAGACTCTCGTTCGCCCTAAATAAGGTCGTCCACTATCCAAAGTTTTTGAGTAAGAGGTGAAGATACGTATTGGGAAACTCATTAATTGGACACCAAATCGCGCCCGCGGTAGCGGCCTCTACTGATCGATCTTGGTTGGTTGAATGCAAAAGTTGATAAAACGGGTAAATGCATGAATACGCATCCACAAGTTTAAACCTAACATGTGAGCTTACTATGTCGGTTGTTTATCCAAATATCAAGTAATTGATGTCAAGTTGGATTTAGTGTTGATTTGCATTCAAGAAGGAAATTAAACATCCGTTTACCGAGTTAGGTTTATGGTGCATAACGTGATCCATTTGTCAATCTGCTCCGTCCTGTATTTGTGTTAATCAAAGTCGGGATCATCCTAGACAAGTGCTGAGAAGGAAGCAGGACCTGCATCAGGCACCCTATTGAGGCGCGAGCCTTTGGGCGATGCATAGGGACCTGTCCAGGTTTGAAAACTGGAAATCAGTAAGCCTATTTGGGCGAGAGGCAGCAGACGACCCAAACGTTTATGAAATGGTTTGTAAAGGGGCACTTGAACCCGTATTTGTTTGAAAAGGTCGTTTAGACAGCTTTTGTGTTAGTATAATAAAGAATGGGACTTGAATAATCATCATTGTATTGACGATATTCGATGTCGGGTTTAGTTTTGCAAGCTTGACATGAATAGTTTTGAAAAATGTTGATTATGAACTAATTGTATTAAGTTCTTTGTTTGTAATTAATCAATGTTTATCATCGTACTCGGGTTTAAACCGACATGGTATATGGAACCGAGGATGACTATGAATGTATGACTAATATGTTTGTTTTTGAAATGTAAAGAAATGAATAAAAAAGTTTTAAAATGCCTTTTTAAATGTAATTAACCAAAAATTATCACCGAAACACGGATTAAACCGTCATCGTATAAGGAACCAAGGGTGAAAATGATTTATGGTTAAAAGGTTTATCATAAAAAATGATTTGAAATGGTAAAAACCGGTTGTAAATGAAAATGGAAGGAATGAACTCGGTGACTAGTGGTGACTAGGGCCTTCTGTTTCCGGTCAAAACTCGGTTTTGGCTCATTCGATCCGTATTTTGGGCCTTGTTATGCATGTTTTAGCATGTTGTGGTCATAAAAACAGATAAAAAGGCATGAAAGAAGAGGATTATTACACCCTTATACTTACATGCTAGGTTTGAGACGAGAAATCGAACGGAAGTGTATAAACTTGTTAGGTCGAAAAACTCGGTTGAAAACCGTTTTAGCAATGTAAAGAGTGTTTTGTTTTGTTTAGTGAGTATGTAGTTGGTCGAGATGGTCGGTTAAGTGATTTAATGCACGATGACGGTACCAAACAATGTGTATGGCTTATATTTTCGATCGGTAGGTCGGAAATACGTGTCGGTATGTAACTTGAGAAGTCGAGTCTAGAATTTTAAGGGATAAATAATAAGGCGGACACTCGCGTACTTTCAAATGGTGACATTTCAGGGGTATTTATAGAAGATTGAGTGGTTGTGTGCGTTTATAGCGACGTAGCCGCATGGGCTGCTCGAAAAGGCGCGAGCCATTTCGCGGGTCTTCGAGCTGTCTTGTCACTATCACGCAATTGAAATCATGATTTGTTCTATCCTAGGTTTTGGATGGCAAGATTGTTGTACTTGACCATTCAAGTATACCGTGTATATTTAACATGGAAACTTTGTGATGTTTGTTTTTTTGTGTTTGACTCGGTTTGACTCGTTGTTGGAGTCGGGATTTGAATTTTTGAGTCGATGTTTGGCCAGGTGTCGATTTTGACTCTAGTTAGTGTCATTGTGACCCCGTCGTCGTGCATAAAACACTCCAGGTACTTTTGAAAAGTTTTGAAAATGTTTTGTTTTCGAAATCGTTTTGAGTTTTCCGACGTATAGTTATACAAAACTGTCGATTAAACGCTGCGATTCCTAAGCATGTTGTAGTCCGATAATCATCGAATGTTTATTGGGGATTCAACAGATATTGGGTATCTACATAATCATAGGTTGATATGTACCTTGTGGGAAAGTTTGGCAATTGAAATGGACAAGATTTTTAAATTCAAGGAAGAGCTTGAAAGACGCCATTTTATTGTCATCCGTTATGCCAAGCTCAAAACATTCGAAGGTATAAAATACCATACGATAATGATTTTTTTCCCTAAGATTACTAATGATGCCTAATAATTGACATAGATTCAAAATTATGAAACACGCTTTGTTCAAGGATCATAGTGGATGCTGAGATACCCGGAGTTCGAGACTGTATAAGAAGGTATTTCTAAGAACCAATTACTTTTCATATAACTAAACCATACACTTGATGTCAAAAGTTGACGATAATTTTACGACAAGATGTCAAATAATTGAGCAAACTTAAGTGGTTAAATTAATACTCCCTTCGTCCCGTATCCTTTAGTTTTGGCACAAAGACCAAGAAAAGAGGAAATGAGTCAATTACTAAATGCCGAGTGGAATAATTTGAGTGTCAAAGATCAAATTGTTTATGAAATCATTTTTAAAATAGAAAGGACAACAAGTCACTGAGACACCAATATGGAAAATGACAACAAATGACCGGAACAGAGGGAATACAAAGTAATCTTAAATGGTTTGATTTTACTATCAAGCAAAGTAGAAGGGGCCATTTACTACTTACCCGAATATATAAATTGCTGCATTGAAGAAGGAACGAAGTTCATGAAAATTTGAAATGATGAATTTCATTTTAGTTTGTCTTGCTCATGACCATCTTAAGTTAATACGATCTTGAATGAGAATTGGTGTTTTTATTTTTATGCATATAACAAACAACCTGACAAAAAGGCAGTATTAAAAAAATCAATTAGTCTTGCTATAGACGAGTATATTCGTCTATTGCTATAGACGGGTCAAATACAATGAAAGTGGTGACATTTTTTGCCCCACCATTTCACTTGTTGTTTGTCCTATTAGGAAAGTGATATTATATTTGGCCCGTCTTTCATTATAGACGGATAGTATCCGTCTATAATGAAAATTTGTGTAAAAAAAGTATTGAGATTTACCTTAAACATAAAAACTAAATTGAAATAATGCCATGCATACTGCATATGAAGAAAAAGATGAATATTGTCTGTGTAAAATCGTTAAAAGTATAAAGAGGTGATCATATTTATTTTTAGGTGGTTGTTGTTTCAGCTCAATTGCTTTTTCATGTCCTCTGAAGCAAGATAAAAGCCCTACATCTTCGATTTTAGGGTGTATTATTTATATGTTTACCTTTTATATTATGAGTGTTTTTTATATATTATTTGATTATTCATATTCATCATGATCCATTTATCATTCAATAACACTAATCAAAAATGGTCTCCTTCCATCTCCTTAATAACTGTGCCAAAACCAAAATCAAGTAATGACCGGAACGAAATGAGTAATTTACCATTCTACTCACAAGTCACATGTACATGTACTCCACTATTATTCAATTCATTTAAATTTGAGTAGGTCTCCTACGAAACGGCCTCTTCATAAGTTTATTGAGAGATTATTTTACAATTTTAAGAAAAAGTAGTACAAAAGATAATAAAATAGGTACAAATCATGATTAAAGATCAAATGGATACATTTAGTATATAAATAGGTACGAAATTACTATGTCAAGATCAACAATAAATTAAAAGGGTCACGAAATACAAACAAAAGGGTACGGATAACTAGTTTCTCAATAACTTATTGAAAAACCGTCCCTCCCAAGTTTTAGTATTAAAATTTTGATTATCCATTTTATTTTTAAAGAAAGTTTCGTGTAAAACCGTTTGATATAAAAACTAATAAATTACTATTACTATAAGTAGAGCTTTAGATAAGTCAATTAACTTGTGTTTTACACTATTACTTTTGTAGACTCGTCTTACATAATTATTAGTGTTATTTTTTTTTCCATCTTGCTTCTTAATTATCCCAAATTTATTATCCTGTTTAAGCTAACATATATTAAGAATATTTGATCAACCTCCGATATTATACATTGACATTTACCCCTCCATTCAAGTTAATTTTGTATGTTTGATACATCTTATATACATATAGAACGAACATAGAAATCTCGAGACATTCTCGTATTCTCGACATTTTCAAATATATGAAACATGTGTAATTAATACGTACTACTCTATACAAAATAAACATATCTTATCCGATGATTTAATTTTACTAAACTTATAATCTACACTTGATTCTGTGTAACACATTTATACATACTCGTGCAACTTTGCACGGGTATTAAAGTAGTTGTGCTTATATTTCGAAAACTCTAAAAATTTGAAAAAAATTGAAAATTCCAAAAACATGTAATTTACTTTCAATAATTTTGCTTACTCTCTTTGATTTAGTTATTATTCTAGTTTCAAACTCTTGTGAAAAGAATGACTTTTAAACATTTGAACCAACACTTTAATATTGTGTATAGTCTGATTTTGTGTCATGGGGCGTTTAGGGGGTGAGTTCTCTTCAACCATCACCACCTCCCGTGATGTGATATGGATTTGATTAACTTGTCTAGGTGACCTTGTTTGACTTTGTGGTATGGCAACCCAAAAATACTTTTCATCAATAAGTTTGAAGTGCTCATTTCAAAGGTTTTGTGATGTGGAAACGTTTTTAATTGCCAAGGAAACCTCAAAGTGTTTTGAAATGCTGAAATTTGTGAAAGTAAGTCGTTTTGATTGAGGCGTACCACTTCGATGTGATTTGGAGAGGGATCCATTGAATTGGGTCTCAAAAATGGTTGTGAATTCAACCAACCAAAGACAGAGTGACTATCACCTCGAAAAGTTATTGTCTACAGGTTAGTCGGTTCCCTAATAAGCGATTGCAAAAGCAAAGGATACTAGCACGCAAGGGACAAACCCCATCTTAATGTTTTGAATGTGAAAGTTGAATGAGGTCAAATTTTCAGTGCTAGTCAAGTCCACCTTTTTGTAAAATGACTTGAGCACTTCATTCCCAAAAATCTTTTTATTATGCCACCTTGCCAAGCTTGGGACGATCCATGACCTTTAGTTTTGTAGAGAGTTCGAGACTTGTCACATCATATGCCACTAACATCATGGAAGATCTCGCTCCATCGTCACTGATAAGGCTAAAGTCGTATCACCTTAATCAAAATAATCCTATAATACTACTAATTATTAGCTAGTTGCAAGACACGTATCGAATTCACAGGGAGGTGATTGTAACACCCCTATACACCAAGGTGCCTTACCAAGACCACCTAGCGCATGAGAATTCTACCATCTCTGTTACCCGATCCATAGTAATCAAAAGTGACCATCAAGAAACATAAATTTAAGTAAATAAGTTTAAAGTGATTACATCAAAAACAACTGTTAAGTAAAATACAACCGTTCCAAAACAAAAAATCCAACTAAGTAAATAAATATTATGACACAACAGCGGAAGTCTATGACTCTGACATGTGGTGACTCCATCCCCAACTAATCCCGCGCGCATCCAAGATGTACCTGCTAGACAACTGCTCACCATCCCCGAATGGATCACCATAGTTTTCAAAACATTTAAACGGGGTCAGTTACTACATAAACAATATAAGACAAAACAACAGACAGTTACACAATCACAATCCTCCAACACCGCCACATCACTAATTATCTGACTACACACTAAAGTGTGTAGCCCTGCCAGAATATCCATCGCAACAGATATTCCACACCGCCAGTGAGGGACCGCAGCCGTTCCCACCTAAGCCCCGCTCATCTCCATCGAGCGAATAACCCATGTTCCTTAATGTGCACATCCCCCTTGTGACGAGAACCATAACGGGCGAATCAAGGGTGTGAAGCCACTCCTGCAAGTGACTATACTCAGCCGAGGGCGCACCTCGCGAACCACAGACAAACAACAAGCAATCATAATGCCAAAAACCAATTATGATATAATCAACATGCCAATCAACCAAACAACCATCTTATAATTATTTACACAATAACTGAGTAGGGAAACCCAACCTAGAATGAAATCACCAATATCAGTCACAAGTAGGGGATCCAAAGCGTTCCTCTACGAAATCACCTCCTATAGCCATGTAATCATATAATTACAATCTATAATCATCAACAACTCCAATAATCCCCAATTCACCCAATTAGGGTTTAAAAAATATTAACAAATCGATATAAAAATGGTACAAGGTTCTTGCCCAAAATACGACGATCTCAACGGTATAAAGAACTCCGAAATCCGACAACCCTAGCCCCTTTGACTTGATAGAAATGCGAGAAGAGAACTGACGACGTTTGTTTTCTTTGTAAAAAGGTTTAGAATTTAGGTATAAAGTAAAAAGAACTGACAGAAATACTTTATATAACCTTTTCATGCGTTGTTATCAAACCCGGCCAAAAACACGTATAACCTGACATAATCGATCGAGTAACTAAGGTACTCGATCGAGTTACCCCTACTCGATTGAGTACCCATCAGGCAGAACATACTCAAGAATGCAAAACTAACTTACTCGACAAAGTAAGCCCTACTCGATAGAGTACCCAACAGCTCATAAATCCGAGGTATTACACTCTTCCCTCTTTAAAAATGAACTTCGTCCCCGAAGTTCAAACCCATACCGAAAAACAAAGATACCAACTATTTTAGCAGGAATTCTCACAAAGATAATGCCCTGTCAGGGAGGTAATTGCAGGGTAATCTAACTCAAAATAAGTAGACTGACTAGAATGACAGATTAAGTAAAGAACAAACACTAAAGTAAGACACAAAGATTTATACGTGGAAAAACCTTGGGAATAAGGGAAAAAACCAAGGGCACCAAGCCAGGAGGGATTATTACTTTGATTCTGAGTATCCTAACAGGGAATGTGTGTGTCAGGCTAGGAATTGAGTGTGGCTGCTTAAGAATAATGCTAAGGTAGTTTATGATTACAAATATGAGAGGAAAAATGCGAGTGAGTAACTGTCCTTTGTTCTTTATTCTTCTATGTTATTTATAGTGGCCTTGCAACGGTCCTCCGAGGTTGTTTTAGGCTTTCCCAGTAAATAGGCCTCGTTCCCTATTTACCCGGGAGAGGTTAGTGACTCCTAATATCAGCCGCCCTTATCTCTGCTAGGTTGACTGTTTCATTTGTTGCGGGTTTTGTTGAATAAGTCTCCCGTGTAAATAGGAACCATCTTTATGAACTTTAGTTGTTGCCTGACATATCTTGGTGGTGCTTTAGTATGTGGCTTAGTGAGATTTCCATTCAGGCATGGCCCAATACGTGCCTGACTTGTCTTTCCCTCCTAGCCGGTGCCTGCTTGACTTTTTATGTGCCTTGCACTGCATTGCTTCTGTCCAGGCTTGGCTTGGTCATTGCCTGATTCATGTCTGGTCAGGCAGGATAAATCTGGGCCCAACAATTGCCCCTTATCTTCTTATTCCCAGTGGATCTGGCCAGGGATAAGGAGATAAAAAATTTGGACCAGGCGAAGTGTATAGGAATATTTTACCGGAAAAGAGTTTGTGTCCCTTTCAACTTCTATAACGGCTAGTGTTCATAAATGAGGTAGGTTCATCAAACCCTAGGAGAGTCATGATTGGATTTGTCCACTTGTGTTATTCGTTGGATTTTTGCGGTTATAAAAATGCTTGAACTGTTTGCTTGCTTTCACATTTCCATTCGTCAATTTTCTAAATTTTCTTCCTCTTCTCTCTAATTCCCTTGAAATAAATCCTACTTTGAAAATTAACTTCATATTTCCAATCATTCCAAAAAAAATGGCCGGTGAAGGAGAAAGGCTGCTGCATCAAAGGCTGTTGCTCGGGCTGAACATGCTCCAGTAGTGGTAGATGTTCCAGAAATTATTCATTATGAAGTTATGGAGATTTCTACCCCAGCACAAATTCTGTCTATGACGTACAAGGGTGTCATTTTTGTCCCTCTAAAGTCTTTGTCTGCTTCTTTCCCTGACGCCAATCAATTGAAGCCCTCTTTTGAGCATTATTTGAATGGTAGGGGCCTTCTTCCTTCTAATGCTGAAGTCTGGGTCCCTGAGAATGGTCTAGTCAGGGCTAATTGGTGTAGTCTTGGCTGGTTTTGTATCTTTGAATGGGCGTTTAAAGGAGGTTGCGGGCTTCCATTTTCTCCATTTATGGTTGAAGTCATCAGGGCTATCAAGATCGTTCATTCTGTTGAACACTTATGTGCCAAACATAACTTGGTGATTACTCTTGAAGATTTCAAGAATGTCTACCATTTGAAAAGTAATACCACTAGGCGCTACAATCTTCAAGTCAGGGCAAAGATGACTCATCTGATTTCAAATTTCGATTCAGGCGATGACAGGGGTTGGGCTACAACCTATATGTTCATCACGGCAGATTCTGTTGCCCCTGATCTGGATTATCATAATTATCAGGCTGTTGAAGGAGGTAAGTTCTTTTCCCTACATTCAATTCAGGTTATAATAGTATGTAGAATAAATTTTGAAGATAGACTTACTTGTATTGTGTTTGTAGTGGCTGATTGGGCTAATAATCCTGATGCTGAGGGGTCGGCTGACTGGGTTGCTGCTTTCATGGCCCTACCGGATGAGGAGAGGGCGTGGCCTGCCTGCCTTAGATAGAGGCCTATGCCTCTTTTCAAGAAGGCTAAATTGATAACCTATATGGCTGTTAGAGGTGCTAAGGCCTCAGAGGCCTCTTCATCAGGCAGTAAGTTTTTTGTCTTTCCTTTGTAAATTTTATTGCCTGAACACATGTTAGTATTACTGATATTGGTTTTCGTCGTGTAGCTACCTGGGCTTCTGCCAGGATTGCTAGTTTTGGTTTGTCTTTAGTAAAGGCAAGCGTTTCTCAGATCACAGGGGAAAAGTCTCGGAGCAGTGAGGCTACAGGGAGTGATAACACATTGCAAATCCAGGTGCCTGCTCATCAGGCTCAATTGGTGTCTTCTCCTCAGGTTGTGGTGGATGTTGATGAGCCTAGTCAGGCTGGAAAAAGGAAAAGGTCGGACGAGGCTTCTAAGGGAGTTGGTGGTGTGAGTGAGGTTAGGGAGGATAGGGCCAGGGTTACTGATGTTCAATTTGCTAAGGAGCAAATCCAGGCTCACTCTTTCTTAGTTGATGATCCCTACTACAAGTACCAGGCTGAGGAAATGTCTGCCCAGGCAGTGGCTGCTGTAACACCCCCATAGGTTGGGATCCTTCCTCTAGGCAATTCCCAACATATGGAGGTATCACAAGCCTTGGTTTCCCAAGAGTGTAGTGTCAACAATAAGTAAAGAAGTAATTTAGATAACATAAATAGTTAAGTTTTAGAGTTAAGTGATCACAAGGGAGGGATATGAAAATCATCCCATTAATACAACCAAATCGAATGGAGTGTAAATGTCGAAAACTAGATAAGAACAAACGACGACAACGAGGTAGACCGCTCCCAAGCCCGCTACTCAACACATGCACCTGTCGACGTTGCTCCCCATATGGGCGAAAATCACCATATGGTTCATCACAGACATTCAAACCCAAGTGTTAGCCATGATATGAATGTTCAATATTAAACAAGAGATTCAACTAACTTACTAATTTAATGAGGTATGTAACATGAAAAACATCCACTAAACTCATCTCCTCCAACCGTGACCGGGACACGCCCACGACGTCACTAAAACCACTAAGGTACTCGGAACACGTCCGTGGTACCGGGCCCAAGTGCGACTCGAGTCCCCTGCCAGACAACATGCCTCACCGTATGAATCCCTCTATAACCCAAGTACTAATGTGCACATTCCGTTGGAGTGGGAAGCTCCAAGGGAGACTTGAGCGGAAGACGGTTTCCCAATCGCCTTCCGTCTCCAAAACCATCACCAACATCATCCAACAATCTCCAATGTCAACAATTCACCAACAACAAGAACAATTAACCAAACAAGTATGCCATTAAATTCACACAACAATCAATTCATGCTCATAACTTCATTAATTCATTTTCTCTTCTTTTAATTGCTTATAAACATGCTATAGTGCAAGATAATTAATGCTAGAGTCATTCACCATACGTATTCTTCCCAAAATCATTATGAGACCACAACATGTACCAAACCCTAATTATCCAAAACATGTTATATTGCATCTACTGATACCGTCGTCAAGTACAAAAAATAAATACCTAAGTACTACTAACAGAAGTCAGTGGTAAGTAGGGTCGATCTCCACAGGGAGGCGGTCACTATCTATTGTCAACTCGGTCAGTCTAAGGTCACAGTTGGGGTTTTTGAGTTGAATAAACTAAACTAAAGGAGTTTAAGGCAAGAGAAAAGGTTAAGAGAAATTAATAAGAGGGAGAGAAAACTAGGATTGTCGGGTCATCAATGAATGTCAGTTAATTGCAGCTAAGGTCACAGACCAGTCGATGTGTCAGTCTAAGGGGCAACGAATATCTCCTTCCGGTCTCAATTCGCTCTAAAATACTATTAGCTTAGCTTCCACCCTCACTAAAGCATCTTATTGTTCACTGCGGGTCACACCCCTTCCAACCTTCCGGTCTAGGTCAAGGCGTACCAAGGTTAAAAAGGCTAAGTGCATCGATTCAAATAGCTAGATACAATTAAAGTAGTGATTAACAACATAGACTTAACAACAACGACAATCTGTAAACCTAATTAGCAATTAACATAGGTTCATCGACTCCCCTACATCCTAGCAGGGGAATTAGCTAGACATAAATAAGGGAAAAGCAAGAACGAAAAGTAAAAGTATAAACAACATCATAAATTAAGAAGAGAATAAGGAAAGAGAATTACTAAGGATAGTCCGGAAAAGTAGAGAAGAAACAGTGTCTAACAGAGGAAAGGAGAAAAAGTAGTGTATATGGTCTATAGTATGATACAAATGACGTCTGATGCTTTCCTATTTATAGGAAATAGGATTTTATTTGACCTAAACACAAATTAAAGCTAAAAAGCCCGAGCCCAATAGAGATTTACTCGATCGAGGACTTTTATATCACTCGATCGAGTAAAATCAAGCTAAAACTTCTCGACCGAACACTTATAAAAAAGGCCTCATTCGATCGAATAGAAAAAGGAGTAGATCGAACATAATTGTACTCGATCTAGTACTTTCCAGCGCACAATTCCTGCTTCGCGCACTAAACTTCAAATGGCTGCCATTTCTTTGTTACTTGGGAAAACAAGGCGTTTCCGATGGCGTTGGAAAGCTAAGAGGACATGTTTTCATCCTTAATTGGAATCACATGAAAATACGTTATAACTCGAGATATGGCTCTTCAAAGTAGGCACTAGCAGTTTGAAGTTCTTCTATTGCTCGCCTAGCTAACTTACTTCTTTGCGCATCTCAAAATAGTAGTCTTAAGGCTCCGACTCAACTCATCTCCTAAATGCATGCATAGGTACATGTTTAGGCTTGATTATGCTCCTTTTCGGTTCATACCTGCAAATAATATAAGACAAACCAAAGTAGCCAATTCGGGGGACATTTGTAGCTAAATACTACACAACATGCATAGAAATGCGTGCAAATGAAGTATGAAATACCTATATAAAATGCACGGATCAAATCTCCCCAAACCAAACCTTTTCTTGTCCCCAAGCAAACTATATGAAAAACTAATGGAACGGAAAAAGAAAGCTCAGAGCTAGGTATAACTTGTCTACTTAAACCAATTTAATGCAGTAAAAAATTAACAGTTATAGCCACAGCAGTCTATACGCAAACGAGTTATAAGATGTCCATAAATAAGATGACCTGTCGACCTTGCAAGACCATTAAAATCGGACTCTCACGGGTCACTCTTCTCTCATGAAGCAATGGGTGAATTATATATGCATAAGAAGGAAAGGGAAATAGTCACTCTCCTAAACTGCGACCTACATAACATGCATACAACAAAAATGATAGACTATTCAAGTACTACACATACATTCCAACCAACAATGTCCGTCACAGCCGAGGGCTTACAAATGATATGGGAAAGTAAGGTTCAGGTGAGAAAAGGCAAAACAAATTATGGAAATGTGAAGGTAAAGCGTCAAGCTAGTTCCTAAACAAGGCCATATAAGACCATCCGAATCTCAACTGACTGTAAAATAAAGTACAAGTGCCCATCACTGGCACGCATCTCACTATCCAAATACACTATCTCCTCAAAAAAATGTAAGAATAAAATGGAGGAGTGAGACCGTCACAAGATACAAATAAACGCAGACGGTCTCAAAATCAACTCAAAACAAAATTCCTAACTTTCTTTCTTTTTCTTTCTCCTGCATCACGTGTGTTTATTTCAAATTTTCTCCTTTTTTTCTTTTTCTTTTCTTTTTCTTTCACACGGTTCATTTCTTTTTTTTTTCTTTCATCCTTTCATCCTTTATTTCCACCAACTCCATCAATACACACGGGCCAAACTCGCAGACGGAACAAACATACCGTAAAAGACATACTAAACTAGCTTGACTAGGCAGGCTTAGTTTTGGATGTAGCTAACGGGTCAAAAAGGCTAAATTTGGCTTAAGTGGAGCTAAATGGGTGAAAATGTAAGAAAGTGGGAATTTGCAAGCACCTCCCTGCGTGTGACACTGGCCACGAACCCGAATGTATGCAATTAACAAGAAATCGAATTTCATAAACGTGCAAAAGTGATAAACATGTTATGCAAGGAGTACTACTCTCAATTCCTACACGAACCGGTCATGAATGTCACCAGTTATATAGCTCTAAAACTCAGAAATTGTAAGTAGGTTGCCAATTTATCAGGTCAAGTCTAAACAGTCAGCTAAATTTTTGACATTAACTCGTAGATATGCGCATGACTAAACTAATAACTGTCAATTAGATGCAAGGCTCAAGTAAAAGTGACAAGTTAATGTGCAGTTTCATCACGGAAATCTACCGTTCCGACTCAACCTATATGCAAAAATAAACGTGATTTTTTTTTTGATTTTCCGTTTTTTTTATAATTTTTTTTTGAAAAATAAAGAACAATGCATACGAAAATTAAACGTGATAGCAGGAATGCAGTAAGAACAACATACAGACGCAGATATGGATGCATAACCTCCCCAAACCAAACCGTACAATGCCCTCATTGTACCCAAAAATAGGGAAAGGAAATACAAACTAAAATGGAGAGCGAAGTTGCGGAAAACTTACAAGATAACGCGAAGTAGGGACCTCCCCAAATCAGCCAGCAACATGGGAGGTCACAAACAGCTGCATGACATCGTCACAGGAAGCGAATCAACGCAAACCAACTCGATCGAGAGAGAAGATTACTCGATCGAGTGCAATGGGCTGTAGAAGTGTTCGATCAAGAAAGTAGGGCACTCGATCGAGAAGACACATTATTAAACACACAACAAAAACCAAAATGTTAGACAAACAACTAAAAAGCGTAAATTCCGGGTTGCCTCCCGAATAGCGCTAGTTTCAGACAGGTCCCAGCTCGACCTTCTTTTCTTCTTCCAGCCATCCTGATCTATCCCAGTCAAAACAACTCAAAGCGCGCAGTAGCCGATCAAACAACTGCCCATATGCTACACAAAACTGTAAGTAGCACCATAGTATAACAGTAGCATAGGAAAATAAAGTGTACAAATGTTTAAACCTAACAAATTTCCTATGACAGCTCCTAAATTTGTCCACAAAATAAAGGAGCTCGGGAGCAATAATTAATAATAATCTAGGACAACGATTCAGATTAACAAATTTCGGATGGCAAGGATGGTGAATCATTATCAAATTATCTAACCAGCTGGGAGGGGGTATTGCATTGAAATACGAAGCATAAGTCAAATGAGGTAATATACTGTTTATACAAATAATAATATAACTATCGTCTACTACCTCGGTTTGGTCGCTCTTAATGATGGAATCATTGACAAAGGAAGATATTACCTCTTCCGTGCTCGGAGTAATTACCGACTCAGCTGTCTTCTCGTCACCCTCCTTGGTGGATTCCGTCCCGTAAATCGCAGCCTCAAGCGCATCCAGCTCAACTTTGAAAAGGGGAGACTCACCATAACCATTGTCATCATCACAATTGTCATCAAAAATGAACCCAAGTGACAAATCATTACTCGCCCCGGCCAAATCAGTCGATCGAGTAGAATTGTTAGTCGATCGAGAGCTTTCCTCTTGATAATCACTCGATCGAGTACATAAATCAGCTCGATCGAGTACTTCCTCAAAGCAGCTATTCGATCGAGTGGAATTTTCTGTTCGATCGAACATTTCCTCAGTTATTTCACTCGATCGACCGTTATAATCCATTTGATCGAGTGAAAGTTGATGTTCATGGCATAAATCTTCGTGTGAAGCGTCATTATTTGATAGATCATCATAATCCGAGTCATCCAAATCATCAGCAGCACTAGGCAACGCGGGTCCTTCATGGGAAAGACCACTCTTGGTATAGGTAACGCATACCTTCTCTGGTTGCCTAATGTTTGACTCAGCACCTAACTGAGCTATTTCATACCAAAGCTCATCAATTTGCGCGCAAGTATGTCTATCATGTTCTTGCAATTGGAGTGCAAGTGCCTTCACCAAAGATTTCAGCTCAGCAATCTCTTCTTTCCATTTATCAGAAGGAGGAGCTTGTTGTTGCGGTTGGCAGATAAACGGAGGCTTGTGATAGCCTCATTGATAAGATGGAAGTGGCGGCGCAATTACAAATGTTTGACTAGCTTGTCTACGCCGCTTGAACGCATAGACCTCGTCATTTCCTGCTAAGCAAACAGCTGCACTGTGCCCAGCAGCACCACATCTCCCACAGTAAACCACCTGCTGCTCCATGTAATGGAACATAGGAAGAGGGTCAAAGGTACTCAAGCCTTCCCTTTGACGATCTTTTACCTATAACTGTCAAGGTAGGACCTGTAGGACCTATCAAAACAGCACTAAAGAAAAATATGAGAACGGCCTCAAGAGATAAATCCCTTGAGGCTAAAGACAGAAAAAATTAAACAAATAAATAAAGTAGTTGCCTCCCCGGCAACGGCACCAAAATTTGATATCGCTGTCAAGTACCAAAAAAAAATACATATGTACTACTAACAGAAGTCAGTGGTAAGTAGGGTCGATCTCCACAACGAGGCGGTCACTATCTACTTGTCAACTCGGTCTGTCTAAGGTCACAATTGGGGGTTTTGAGTTGAATAAACTAAACTAAAGGAGTTTAAGGCAAGAGAAAAGGTTAAGAGAAATTAATAAGAGGAAGAGAAAACTAGGATTGTCGGGTCATCAATGAATGTCAGTTAATTGCAGCTAAGGTCACAGATCAGTCGATGTGTCTGTGTAAGGGGCAACTAATATCTCCTTCCTCTCTCAATTCGCCCTAAAATACTATTAGCTTAGCTTCCGCCCTCACTAAAGCATCTTATTGTTCACTGCGGGTCTCATCCCTTCCAACCTTCCGGTCTAGGTCAAGGCTTACCAATGTTAAAAAAGGCTAAGTGCATCGATTCAAATAACTAGATACAATTAAAGCAGTGATTAACAACATAGACTTAATAACAACGACAATCTGTAAACCTAATTAGCAATTAACATTGGTTCATCGACTCCCCTGGATCCTAGCAGGGGAATTAGCTAGACATAGATAAGGGAAAAGCAAGAATGAAAAGTAAAATAATAAACAACATCATAAATAAAGAAGAGAATAAGGAAAGAGAATTACTAAGGATAGTCCAGAAAAGTAGAGAAGAAACAGTGTCTAACAGAGGAAAGGAGAAAAAGTAGTGTATATGGTCTATAGTATGATACAAATGACGTCTGATGCTTTCCTATTTATAGGAAATAGAATTGTATTTGACCTAAACACAAATTAGAGCTAAAAAGCCTAAGCCCAATAAAGATTTAATCGATCGAGGACTTTTATATCACTCGATCGAGCAAAACCAAGCTAAAACCTCTCGATCGAGTACTTTAGGTACTTGATCGAACACTTATCAAAAAGGCCCCATTCGATCGAGTAGAAAAAGGAGTCGATCGAACACAATTGTACTCGATCGAGTACTTTTCAGCGCACAATTCCTGCTTCGCGCACTAAACTTCAAACGGCTGCCATTTCTTCGTTAATTGGGCAAACATGGCGTTTCCAGTGACGTTGGAAAGCTAAGAGGACAAGATTTTATCTCCAATTGGAATCACTTGAAAATAAGTTGTAGAACTCGATATATGTCTCTTCAAAGTCGGCACTAGTAATTTAAAGTTCTTCATTTGCTCGCCTAGCTAACTTACTTCCTTGCGCATCTCAAAATAGTAGTCTTAAGGCTCCGACTCAACTCATCTCCTAAATGCATGAATAGGGACATGTTTTAGGCTTGATTATGCTCCTTTCCGGTTCATACCTGCAAATAATACAAGACAAACCAAAGTAGCCAATTCGGGGGACATTTGTAGCTAAATACTACACAAAATGCATAGAAATGCGTGCAAATCAAGTATGAAATACCTATATAAAATGCACGCATCATCTACTATGAGATAAATGTAATTAATGATATTAAATGCACAATTAAAAACTCATAACACCATAGCTAAGTAGAGAAACCCTACCTTGAGCTTATCTTCACAATTCCACAAGCTAATCCCTAGAAATGCTCCTCAATGAAACTTTCTACACATATTAATTACTATAATCAATACTACAATCTATTATAATAAACACACTAACTAAAACCTTTAATTATTCCTCTTAAATTCTTAAACCCTAATTAATTATAGTGAGACAACTAAACTAAGTAAAGTTATTAAAACAAGATTAAGAGATTAAAGTCTAGGTTAACATACTACCAAAGGTAGATGAACAAATGGCAAGAATTCTCCTCTTGAAAGACTAGGGTTTTGAGAGGATTGAAGGTGGGTAATTTTAGAGAGATAATTGGGGATGTAGAGACTGGTGAATAGTTGTTTAGGATGAGGTTTTTGGTGGGGGAAATCTGAAAAGATAGGGTTATGAAAGAGACATTTCACCGAACATTAACCGTATAAGATTCACTCGACCGGCACTCGGTCGAGTGGAAGACCACTCGATCGAGTGGATGGTCACTCGGTCGAGTGACCGACTTTCCAGCCTATTGTATTTGAGTACTCGGTCCTCCACTCAGTAGACTGGATCAGCACTCGGCTGAGTGGGTTCTTTATTCGGTCTAGCTATACATAAATAAATACGAGGTATTAAAATCTACCCCGCTTAAAAGAACTTTGTCCCCGAAGTTCACTCCCGACACTAGGTATGGAATATAGCCCTTGGTGCACTATGGCGAGTCGGAGTAAGTATAAGACTAGTGTTGACTCAAAGGTGATGTTAGGTGGCGGTCAACTACATATACGAAAGGAGAAAAGAGAGAAAACTCTAATTAAGGTACTTTGCATAGTACGCCCTACCCCTCTAGAAATATGGTCACGACCTCGTAACCGACTCATACCTGCTCGAAAAGGTGAGGGTATCACTCTCTCATGTTCTCCTCGGCCTCCCAAGTGGCCTCCTCTACAAGGTGGTTGGACCACAACACTTTCACCAAGGTAGTCTCACCATGTCTTGTCTTCCTAACCTTTCGGTCTAGGATTTCTTTGGGTGTTTCCACATATGTTAGGGCATCATCAAGTTCAATCATCTCTGCTTCGAGCACGTGAGAGGGATCACTTATGTACTTGCGCAATTGAGACACATGGAATACATTGTGAACTCGGTCCTAGGCTGGTGGGAGTGCTAAACGGTAAGCCACTTCCCCGACTCTATCTAAGATTTCATAAGGGCCAATGAACTTTTGGCTCAATTTGCCCCTTTTTCCAAATCTCATGACTCCTCTCAGGGGTGAAACCTTGAGTAGTACCTTGTCTCCTACCGCAAATTCTATGACACTCCTCAAGTCGACGTAGCTCTTTTTCCTATCTTGTGCGACTCTCATCTTCTCACGGATTATACAGACTTGGTCAACCATGTCTTGGATCATTTGGGGCCCTAAAATCACGACTTCGACACTATCGTCCCAACATATCGGACTCCGGCTTTTTCTCCCATATAAAGATTTAAACGGGGCCATACCAATATTAGCATGATAGCTATTGTTGTAGGAGAATTCGATCAAGTGTAACCTTTCTTCCCATGAAACTCCAAATTCTAGAACACAAGCCCTCAACATCTCCTCCAACGTTTGATTTATCCTTTCCGTTTGTCCTACCGTCGCGGGATGGAAAGCTATGCTCATTTTTCAATTGAGTACCCAAGGAGCTTTGACGTTATTGCCAAAACTTAGAGATGAATCAAGAATCTTGATCTAAAACAATGTCCTTTGGGAACCCATGAAGCTTGACCACATACTTGCAATATGCATTAGCTAGTTCCACCTTGCTCTAAGTATCCTTCATTGAAATGAAGTGAGCTGACATGGTAAGTCTATCCACGATAACCCAAATCATATTCTTCTCTTTTTGAGTCCTCGGTAAGCCCACTATAAGGTCTATGGAGATTGACTCCCATTTCCATTCCGGCACATCCAAAGGTTGCACCTTCCCTTGCGGTCTCTTGTGCTCCCCTTTTACTCTTTGGCAAGTCAAGCACCTTGCCACAAATTCCACCACTTCTATTTCCAAAGGTTGCACCTTCCCTTGCAGTCTTTTTGAGGTCTTTGTATAGCTTGCCACCACCCGGGTGCACCGAGTATGGGGTATTATGAGCTTCGTTCATTATCTTCTTCTTAAGTTCTTCATCACATGGCACGCACCATCTCCCTTTGAATCTAAGGCTCCCATCCATATGTAACTCAAACCTTGAAGGTTCCCCTTTGTCTAATACTCCTTTCCATTGTTTGATCTTCACAACATTCACTTGTCTTTCCTGAATCTCCTCATACAACTCGGGTTCTAGTGTTAAGTCTCCAATTGATTCTCCCTTCCTTATCATATGAATGCCCATTCCCTTTACTTCTTCCTTCAATCTTACCATGGACAAGGCGGTACACAAGGAGTACACCGACTTCCTACCCAAGACATCGGCCACCACGTTAGCTTTCCCTTCATGGTAGGGTATTTTCATGTCATAATCCCCAATTAGCTCAATCCATCTCCTTTGCCTCATTTTCAACTCCTTTTGAGGGTAGATGTACTTCAAAATTTTATGGTCGGAAAACACTTTAAAGGTTGTTCCATATAAGTAATGCCTCCAAATCTATAATGCAAAAACAACGGCTCCCAATTCTAAATCGTGAGTCGGGTAATTCTCCTCATGAGTATTCAATTGTCTTGATGCGTAGGCTATGACCCTAACATTTTGAATAAGTACACATCCCAAGCCATTCTTTGATGCATCAGTGTACACCTCAAAATTCTCACTTCCTTCCGGCAAGGCTAAGACCGGGGCCGTGGTTAGGCGCTCCTTTAGAGTTAAGAAGGCCGTCTCACAACCCCGTCCCATTTGAAATGGCTCTCCATCTTCATTAGCGATGTCAAAGGTCTTGCAATCTTAGAAAAGTCTTTCACAAACCAATGATAGTACCCGGCTAGACCTAAGAAACTTCTAACCTCCGTTACATTCTTGGGGGCTACCCACCTAGACACGGCCTCAATCTTGGTGGGATCCACGATAACTCCTTTAGATATAATGTGGCCCAAGAAATCCACTTTCTCTAGCCAAAACTTGCACTTAATAAGCTTTGCATAAAGTTGGTGCTCCCTCAAGGTTTGCAATACTAGCCTTAGATGCTCGTAATGCTCCTCTTTGGTCTTGGAGTAGACCAAGATATCATCTATGAATACCACCACGAACTTGTCCAAGTACGGACTAAACACCCTATTCATAAGATCTATGAAAGCGCCCGGTGCATTTGTTAGTCCAACCACGAACTCATAATGTCCATATCTTGATCTAAAAGCGGTCTTTGGGATATCCTCATCATTGATTTTAAATTGGTGGTAGCCCGAACGTAGGTCAATCTTTGAAAACACTCCGGCTCCACTAACTTTGTCAAACAAGTCATCAATCCTTGGTAAAGGGTATTTGTTTTTGACGGTAACATTTTTCAACTCCCTATAGTCAATGCACAACCTCAACGTTCCATCCTTCTTCTTTACAAATAGAACCGGTGCTCCCCAAGGTGAAACACTCGGTCTGATGTACCCTTTGTCTGCCAAATCCCGAATTTGTTTCTTCAATTCTTCTAGCTCCTTTGGAACCATTTGGTACGGGGCATTAGAAATCGGTCCCGCACCCGGTCTCAAGTCCACTCCGAACTCCACTTCTCTCGGTGGAGGTAATCCGGTCAATTCCTCCGGAAATACATCCTCAAATTCTCCCACCACCGGTATATCCTTAGCTTGGGGCCTCTCCACACTAGTATCCCAGACGTGACACAAGATCATTGGGCACTTCTTCTTTAGGCAAGTCTTTAGGGTCATCACCGAAATTAGTTTTACTATAGGCTTGACTAGGTAACCTTTGTATGACACCATAATACCCTTAGGTCCTTTCAAATCAATCTTATTTTGGTAGCAATCTATGTTGTCTTTGTGTTTACTCAACCAATCCATTCCTAAAATTATCTCAAACCCCTCCAAAGGAAATTCTAAAAGATCTACCGGAAAATTTGTTTTATGAATTAAGACGGGTACTTCTTTGTAAATCCTTGAACATGTAATAGACTCCCCTGAAGGTATGGTCACGCCATCTTTGGCTAGTTCAACCTCCCCCAATCCTAAGGTCGGTACACGGCTCCTAGACACGAAAGAATGTGTGGCCCCCGAGTCAAATAAGACAAAGCATGGGTGAGAGTTAACAAGAAATGTACCGGATACAACATGGGCGTCTTCCTCGACACTCTTCTTATCCATGGCAAAGAGCTTGCCACTAGTCTTGGGTGCTCCTTGGACCGTGATAGCCGATTGAGTTGGCCTATTCCCGGAATTATTGTCGCCCGCATAGCTTGTTACCCTTGATGGTGTTCCCCGGTTGAAGTTTCCCCGATTGTTTCCGCCATTGAAGTTGGGATTAGAATTCCTTGGGTTATTCCAAGCCCCCGAGTTCCAGTTTCTTGCTCTACTTTGGGAAGGGGTGTGGTAAGAGTTTCCTTGTCCGAATATTCGGTTATGTACCTTTTAAGCACTAGTGCATTCAACCCTTTTGTGACTGAGGCCACCACAATTATAGCACCTTAACCCGCCTCCTTCACTAGCGGCCCTATTCCCATAGTTGCTTGTCTCACCAAAGCAATTTCCTTGCGCTCCTCCCGAGTACGGCTAGGATTGGTTAAAAGTAATCTTCATGGGTTGATACCCTCCTTCACCTTCATTCCTCCTTTTCTCCCCGAACCTCTCTTTAGCATCCTTGGTGACACCAAGTAGCCTCTCCGCGTTGCCGGTCCTAGCATAGACTTCTTTCACACTAGACAAATCTTCGGGTGGGAGCTTCTCTAAGAGCTTGACGGTCAAAACTCCCTCAAACTTGAGAGCCAAATAAGATTGTCTAAGGTGAAGGTCCTCCACGTAAGTAGCGACCTCACAAAAGCGGATGTATTAATCTTGAACGGTCATAGCATCGGTCATTACGAACCGGTCGAACTCCGCCCGAAGCTTGCACCTCACGTGCTCAGGGATGAACTCATTCCTCATATCCATCTTGAAATCGGCTCAAGGGATGACAACCTCGCCCTTCTCTTCATAGAAGTTCTTCATAGCTTCCCATTCCTTGTACCACCAACCTCCTGTAAGTCCTCCCAAGTAGAAGGCGGCTTGTTCCACCTTAAGCTCTTCCGGGCATCTCACCACCTTAAACACATTCTTCATCTCTCTTACCCAATTGCTGAAAAGACAAGGCTCCCCCACCCCAAGCTACTTGGTAGGGAGGTAACATGAGATGGCGGTGATTACGGCCGAAGCATCCATTGCCGCATCCCTTTCCCGGATGACGTTCCTAAGAGTTTCGGTGAGGGCCTCGTTTTGAGCAATGAGCCGCTCCATTTCCTCCTAGGACACAGGAGGCGGAGGGGAAGGATTCCTTGCATGGGGTCTTGGCATAATGTCTCTTCAATAAATATAAAAAACGTCAATACATGCCTCAAAACATGAGTCAATGGGTATTGACCTCTATACAGGCCCACTCGGTCGAGTGAGGGAAGTCACTCGGTCGAGGAGCAAGCCCACTCGGTCAAGTATCTCAATTAATCAAAAGGTTTTCCAAAATCTCCAGGGTTCCACTCGATCGAGTGGTCTCACAGCTCGGTCGAGTGCGATACACTCGGTCGAGTGAATGCTTCACTCGGTCAAGTGCCACAACAATAAAAATGTTCCCAGAATTCTCCGATAATCCACTTGGTCGTACTCACTTGGAGGTTTAGTTTTCAGTTACTTGTCGTTAGGAGCACCTAGACCAAAACAATATTTATAACTTCACAAACAACTCTACTATTAGTAAAGAGGCAAGTAAAGGTCGGATCCCAAGGGACGGGTATTAAAGTAAGATTTTTAATTGTAAGTAGCGATGTCTAGAGTCACAATTTGGGGTTTGAGGTAGAAGATCACTAAACTAAATAGCAATGGAAGTAAACAAGCAAGATGATTAAAAAGGGATGTAAACAATTGATAAAAGGTACTAGGGTGTCATGGGGTCATAGGGAATTCATGGGAATTGATCATACAAACGTATTCTCAAATTATAAGCAAGCGATTATTGTTGTGATGGATCGAGTTGGTTTATATCTTACAATCCTAGGAAGGTTTAGGTCCCGGAGCCGAATCGATTAGATTGTACAACACCTACAAGTCGACTTAATCCTCCCTACTCAACTATATGCATGGTCTAATGAGACTCGAGTTGGTTTATGTCTTACAAGTCTCATTGAAAAAGCAAGTGATGGGTAAAAAATGCAAGGATTCATAGGCTCGCATTTCATCAAACATAACATGTGCATAAGTTGAGATCACAACAAGCAAGCAAATAAACTATGAAAACATATTAAATTAAGCATGAATCATTCTCCATGTTAATTTCCCCTAATTACCCATTAACCCTAGTTAAGGAAACTACTCACTCATTATCAAGTTTAGCATGTTAACAAGGTTGTCAATCGTATTAACAAAGCAAGACATGATGAATAAATGAAGATAATTAACAATAATTAAAAAGGGATTAAGAGAATTATACCTACTAATGATTCCAATAATAAAGCAAAGAATAATAGAAGTACTTGATGATTGATTGGAAGGTTGTCAATCTTCCAATAATAACCCAAATAATCTTCAATTACCTAAAATAAAAGATGAACAAAACAGAGATTAAGGAAATGAGATTTGTATTAAGACTTGATTAAAAGTTGATTACAAGATTAAGAAGAGATTAGAATGATATAAACTACACTAGAGATTGATAATAAGAACATGACTATCTAATTAGACTAATGGGGTATTTATAGTGGGGGATTAGGTACACAAATTAAGGTTTACTAAGGGCTTAAATGACGATCAAATCCTTGAGGAATCGCTCCTCTCAAAATAGATGTCGGTCTCCTTTTTGCCGGTCTTTTCGAAATATGCGCATCCTTCATAGAACAAGAAGAAAACAAAAAGTTGCTGTAACACAATCCGAGCGTCCAAGGCAGCGGGATGAGCGGATTTCCTGGCTGTTGGACCAGCGGATTCCTTGGCTGGACGCTCGGATTCTGGCCTTCTTGGACGAGCGTCTCGAGGGTCAATCCGCTCGGATTCTTCGTCAGTTTCCTTCTTTTCTTCTTTTCTTCCTCCTTATTCCAACAATCCTCGGGGATCTTGTCGTAGATGCAAGGATCTTTCCTCATCATTGCCCATCTACTATAATATGTACAAAGGCCTTCTAGTCTTGTCTTCTCTTTGATGCTTGGTCATTGAATTCAATCAATTTAGCTCTATTTTGCCATGAAAATGCAAGGTTTGCACTCCTTTCCTACCAAGGGAACAAAACCTCAAAGAATATGCAAAACAAAGGACTAAAGACAATAAATGCCCTAAATATGCACTAAAAAGCATGGGAACAAAGCTAATTCGGGGACTAAATATGCTCAAATAATGGTCACATCAAATATCCCCAAACCAAACTTTTGCTCGTCCCGAGTAAAGAGGTGACAAAAACTATGACCGTTATTTAAACTAACCTAATAGCATAGCCGATATGAGACAATTAGCGGGTCTCACTCCGCCCCTTCAATTCACAACAAGACAACCATGAGGTAGGATGCCTTCTTGCAAGGCAAGGTGGGTCTTGCCAAAATGACGACACATCCGAACATTAAAGCACACAAAATCAAGTAATGGATGCATCTACAAAAGAATAGCCACTTTCCTCATCTAAGTGGCGGAAATTATCTACAAGGGAAACAATTCAACGGTACACACTTCTTTATAGATGAAATTTCTTCAAACTACTAAGCCTAGAAGGATACCAATAAATCACCTCCAAGTTGTGTTAAGCTAGGGTACCTTTGTCCTCAATCGTTAAATTCTTTTGTCAAGAGTAGACTCCCTATGGTGTTAGAAACACTAGAGGATCTCGGAATTCCCCTTCTTGCCTAGACAAGAAGAAGGGTCGTCCCCTCTCTAGCATGCACAAAAATGGATACGATGGATAAAGGGATCGATAGTATTTGTGTTTTATTTGGGAGTTTGCTTTTGTTGTTTGTTTTTCCCCCCCAATTTCTTGTGGCATTTGACATTTGAGAACACTTTCTTTTTGCCATTTCTTTTGATTTTTGGCTTTTCAACACTTGACAACTTTTCAACTTTTGCATTTTTCTTTTGAACATTTTCAAAGTCACCCCTACTAGTAACGAGGGTGCCTTATTTTTGAAGCATAGGAGTTTTCATTTTGTTACTCCTTTTTTATTTTGATTCAATTTGCAAACTTTTTTCTTTTCTTTTCTTTTCTTGAACTCAAATTTTTGAACAATTTCTTTTTGTGCCCATTCCCTTTGATGACAAAATGTATGGTAGAACATGGATGAATGATGGTTGGATGGTTTTAAGGGTCACCTTGGAATAAACGGTAGCCAAGGAGTTAGCACACCACAAGGTACTCTTGACTAGGCCTTAATCCATGGGTCAAAGGATACTAGCATGACACATCCTAGGGTGTTTTACAAGTATTCTAACAAGCAAAGTCTTAAGAAGAAAAAGCATCTACTAGGGCATATATACACTTGTCAAGTTTCCCAAGTAGACGGTTCACAAAATTTTTCTAACATGCAAACTACATGCAATGATGCAACTATCATATATACATCCTAATGCATATGATTCTACCAACTAATATGCCAAATAATCTAAATGCAAGTCCTAAATTCACATTGTTTATACCGCATCAATCAAAATAAAGCCACATAGTCATTAACATAGAGAGGAAAAAGGAGATTGGAAAGATCATACCATGCGGTCTTCAATATCCTCATGTCTCGGATGTGGCGTAGTCGATCAATGTGAACAAGGATAGACAAACATAATAATATATACAAACAATATATACAAGACTACACTACAAAGGAAATGAACATGTTTTTGGATTTTTCAGTTTTTCAATTTTTTTTATTTTTCGAAATTTTTTGATTTTTTTGGATTTTTGAATAAAAGTCAAGTTAGAATTTCTCATCCCCACACTAGTATGGGCATTGTCCTCAATGGCCAATATGATAGGATATTATGCAAGTATGATGAATGATTTCTAAACTAAATGCAAGCTATACTAAGCTACACTACATGATGCATGGGTTTTTCTTATGGCGGAGAGCGTAATTTAGATTACCTCCCGATGTGTATGCATGTACTTCCCCAAACCAAAATCGACATTATTTCTAACGTCTTAAATTTCGGGGTAGTTCATGCACACGAAATATAATGCATGAAATAATAAATTGTCATTTTTGATTTTTCATGTGGGAACAATAAAAAGAACACCTTAATGGAGCCAAGGTGTTAGTTCTCCGTGTTGCTAGGACTCTCAAGACTATGATCAAGATAAAATAAAGAAAACAAAAGAAGTAGACAAACCATAAGAGTGTAGGAGCCTCCAAGGTTTGCTAATCCTCCATCGTATCATCATTATCATCATTTTCCTCCATATAAGTGGAATCATCTCTACTCCCGCTTTCACTTCCTTGATCTTCCTCACTTTCTTCTCCTTCCTTATATTGAGCTTCTTCTTCTTCATCATTCTCCTGAACCTCTTGTTCTTCACCACCCTCATCATCGACGACTTTATCATGAACATTCTCCTCTCCACCCGGTCTTTCACCACTAGATGTGCTTGGAAAGAAAACCTCCATATCCGCCCAACTAGGCAAAGGACATGATGGGTCAAGTAGTCCTTGCCTAGCTAAATGAAGGAGGGGCGGACATTGGGCCTTGTAGGCATCCACTCGATCATTATATGCTTCTTGGTGCATTTCTCTCATGAGAAGGGTCAAGTAATCATTTCCCACTTCAACATCCTTGGGTTTGAACTCTTGATATTCGAAAGGGTAGGGTGGTGTGACAATGGAGGAGGAAGGCTCTTCGATTTCGCCTCTTTGTTGATGAATGATATACTCAGCTTCCTTGGAGAGTGGAAGAAGGTAGTTTGTTCGGTGAACACTCAATCGGCAAATCTTTGAAGGCATGGTGAAGGATCTAGCTTCATTGGTTAGCCACCCATAGTTGGTGTCAAGAGGATCATGCTTGATCCACTTAAACTTGTTAATCATAACGGCCATATCAATGAGATGGCCTCCTTTAACCGCTACATAACTTTTGTCTTTGTTGAAGTTTGGGTCAAAGTGCTTGGCCAAATAGGTAACTAGTCCTCCATTCACAATAAAAGCGGTGCCCTCTTTGCCACAATCGACATTAAGCCATCTTTTAACCAAAAGCCTTAGAGCATTATATGGCTTAGTATACTTCCTTCCTATGTTCAAGGCCGACTCAAGAAGAACAAAATCGAGCTTGTTAAGATGATTAGTGCCATTTCTCGCTATCAAAGTATTTCCAATGACCTTGTGCCACACTCTAATGCCCGGATGGTGGACTAATAGAGCACGACAAGCATGAAAGCTCAAAAATTTCTTTCCGGAAATTGCCTCCAAAAGAGGAGCGGGGTCATACTTTTCGGGGATCTTATGATAGTACGGGGCATCACTAAGGCCTAATATCTTACTCAAAACATCAAAGGTGATGCGTCTATTCACATTTGCAAGACGAAACTCGATGTATTCTCTAGTCTCCACCATAGTAACTTTCAATGAACTTATGAATTCCAAGGTGAGGGAGAGGTATGTCAATTCTCTCATGGTAAACAATTTTCCCAATCCCATGGCCTCAAAGAAGGGTTTGGTTTGCTCAAGAACACCCAACTTTTTCATGGCATTATCACAAATAAATTTTGTAGGCATAATGGTCTTCTTATCAAAATGGACAAATTTATCCCTATGAGAATCGGAAGTGAAAATTATCTCCGGATAGTCGGATAATTGAGCAATAACCGGAGTTTTTGATGTTGTTGCTTCCATAGGGGGATCATGTTGTTGAATTTCCAAATTTGCATTAGAAACTACCAAAGCCTTTGAAGCTTTCTTTGCTTGAAGAAGTTATTGCCTCTTTGAAAGTGCCTTTGCTTTGAGTGCCTTTGTTGCTCCTTTAGTTATTGCCATTGTTGATTTACACCAACGAAAGATTGAAATCTCCAATTTCTAGCTATGCTTAAATCGATTCAAGATGAAAGGATATTGCTTTGTATCCCAAAAATCGATTCAAAAGTTGAAGATTTTTGTGTTTGAATTAATTGATTTTGTAAAAGGAGTGATTAATTTTTGTTGTGAGGAAGTTTTGATTTGATTTTGTTGAATTTGGTTGAGGAAATCTTGTTTTTGGTGATGGAGAGGATGAGGGTTTTGGGGTTTATGGGGTTTATGGGTAGTGTTTGAATGTTGAAAGAATGAAATGAATGAGCGAAGGGGGTTTAAAATACCCGAAAATTTCAAAACAGCAAGGGAAGACGAACGGCTGGGGGCACGGGACGCTCGGATTCTGCATAAATAGGCTTCAGGAAAACTCGCCACAAGACGAGCGTCTTTCAGTGAAGACGAGCGGATTCTGCTATGTGGGACGAGCGTCTTTTCAAAAAGACGAGCGGATTCTCTTACAAGAACTTTTCTTAAAGTGTTGCAGCAAAAAGACGAGCGGATTCTCCTTAAGACGAGCGTCCAGAATCAGACGAGCGTCTTCTCAGGTGGGACGCTCGGATTTTGTTACAGACCAAATTATTGATTTTTGCAGCTCAACAGGACGAACGGATTCCTCCTCAGATGCTCGGATTCCTGCAAGACGAGCGGATTACCCTTAAGCCTCTCGGATTCCTCTTGGACAGCACGGATTCAGGTCCATCCGTGCACTGCATAACCCGTTTCATTTCCATTCTTCAAATCTCGTGTTTTACATTGTAGGGGCACTACAAAGGCATGAATAGCCTAAGCAAATGCTATCCCCACACTAAGTTAAAGCACTACACATCAATAAAATCATTAGTCCCTCCCTCACTTCTCTAAAAAATGATGAATATCTTGATCAAGGCACAAAAATCCAAAAATGACAAAAATGCAATGTAAGAATTAAAATGCAAGTTAGGGAGTTAGAATATTTACAAATGGTGGTTTGGAGAGGACTCCACCAAACTCTCATCCTTAGTGAGATGTCATGGGGGCATGTTCAAGGTGTTGTTAATGTTACTCAACACCTTGAAAAAGTAGTCGAAAGCTTGTTCCTTGTCATGATAAAGATCCTCAATAGATCTTTGCACTTGTTGTCCTTCATGATGGTCTTGATCGATAGCGTTGCCAATATAGGGATTGAAAATCCCTTCAAACTCATCATCCCAAAGACCGCAAACTTCGTCTACTTGATCATTAAAAATCTCTTGAGTTGATAGAGACAACTCTCCTCTTTCTTGATTTGGCCAATGAGGCCATCCTCTTCACTTGTCATGGGTGAGCTTTTCAAGCTCTCTTTGTTGCTATTCTCTTGCTCTTTCGATGGAGCATCATCACCTTTATTTTTCCATTAGAATTCCGACTTCTTCCCATCATCCTTCCGGCTATAGTGATCAACCATAAAGCATGGTTCATGCAAACGGCGAGCTCTCATGGTCTTATCAAGATTGAAAGTTATGCTTTCATTTCCCACTTATAGAGTAAGCTCTCCATGTTTCACATCTATCACCGCACCCGCGGTGTGCAAGAAAGGCCTACCTAGAATGATTGGAATATTGGAGTCTTCTTCCATGTCAACAATGACAAAGTCCACCGGGATGAAAAATTTTCCAACTCTTACGGGAACATCTTCGCATATCCCGAATGGTGTCTTCGTCGATCTATCGGCCATTTGGAGTGTGATGTTGGTAAATTTAAGCTCTCCCATCCCTAGCCTTTTACTCACCGAATATGGCATAACACTCACACTAGCTCCTAGATCACATAAGGCCTTGTTAATCGTGGTGTCGCCAATGGTACACGGTATTGAGAAGCTTCCCGAGTCTTTAAGTTTTGGAGGTGAACTCCCTTGAAGGATTGCACTACTCACCTTAGTGAAGGCGATGGTTTCAAGCTTTCGGATCTACTTCTTTTTTGTAAGGATGTCCTTCCTGTACTTCGCATAGGCCGGCGCGTGATTGATTAATTCCGTGAAAGGAATCGAGACTTCCAAATTCTTCACAATTTCCATAAATTTTCCAAGTTGGTCATCAAATTTGGGCTTAGCTTAACGACTTGGAAAAGAAAGTCTAATCATAATGGGTTCCTTCTCCTTGTCCTTGTCTTCACTTTTCTTTGAAAATTCTTCCTTTGGTGGTTCTCCATCTTTGGAGTTTTGCACAACTCCTTCCTTGTCACTAGCTTCCACAACTTCATCCTCAACTTGCTTCTTTGGTCCTTCATATCTCGTACCACTCCTGAAGTTGATGGCACTAACCGTTTCATGTCTTGGGGGATTACTTTGAGGTGGTAATTGCCCCTTTTGTCTTTGAGAACTTGAAGATGCTAGTTGAGTCAATTGGGTTTCCAACATTTTGGGGTGGGCTAGGATGTTGTTAATGGTGATGTCCTTTGATTGACTATACTTTTTCATTTGAGTTAAAAACTCTTGTTGGTTCTTTTGCATTTGGAGGACCGCTTTTTGAACATCAAAACCTTGGTCATTTTGTTGATTGTATGGAGTTTGGTTTTGGTAACCTTGGTTTTGGTTGTAAAAGGGTATTTGATTTTGGTTTCTCATGGGAGGTGGGGTGTATGTTGGTTGAGGGTTTTGAACATTTTGGCTTTTGTATGAGAGATATGGGTGGAATTTGGTGTTTTTATTGTAATAATTAGAATAAGGGGTACCACTCTTATATGCTTGAAAAGCATTCACTTGTTCATTTGTTCCCCTACATTCACTTTGGTCATGTCCCAAAGTTCCACAATTCTCACATATCCCACTTGGGATTGATGAAGATGCCGTCATGGCATTAACATGATGCTTTGGTGATTTTGAGGCTTCTTCAAGTCTAGCCATTGCTTTTTCGAACTTCACGTTGATGGTATCAATGTGAGCACTAAGTTGAGCACCCAATTGAGTAATAGAGTCCACTTCATGCTTTCCTCCTCTAGTAGCCTTGCGAGGTCTACTATATTGTGAATTATGGACCGCCATTTCCTCAATCTTGTTCCAAAATTGATTATCGTCAACTTCGGTGAACATACCATTTGATCCCATGTTGAGAATGTTTCTTGAGTCTTCATACAGACCATTCCAAAATTGTTGTACCAAGAACCACTCTCTAAGTCCATGATGAGGACATGAGCGACAAATTCCCTTGAACCTCTCCCACGCTTCATACAAAGATTCTTCATCTCTTTGCTTAAAGCCCGTAATTTCAGCTCTTAGCATGTTAGTCTTTTCCGGTGGGTAGAATTTTTGTAGAAAGCTAGAGCCAATTTCTTTCAAGAGTCAATTCCGAGAGTAGCCTTATCAAGGCCTTTCAACCATTGTTTTGCGGTGCCAATTAGAGAAAAAGGGAATAAGACCCATCAAATTTGGTCTTGAGTTACACCGGTTTGTGAAATCGCATCACAATAGTCACAAAAAGTCCCCATGTGAGAATGAGGGTCTTCACTAGGCATCCCCCCAAATTGGCTTCTTTCGACTAATTGGATAAATGTGGATTTGGCAATGAAGTTTCCGGTAAAGTGTTGTGGTGTGGGAGTACCATTGGGTAGGTTCTCCTTGGTTGGTACGGAATGTGATGAAAATTTAGGCATTGGGGTTGATTTTGTGTTGGATTTTGTGTTGGGTTCTCCTCACCTTCTCTTCCAAAAGGTTTGACGAACTCAATAGTGTTTGGTTGAATATCTACAACCTCAGCAATACTTCTTAAAGTACCTCTAGCAAGTCTTCTATTATTTGTCAAAGTTCTTTCAATTTCGTGATCAAAGGGTAACAAGTTACTTTGTGATCTTCTAGACATGCAAAATATCAAACAACTTGAAAATAATTAGAACAAACCTTGAGAAGTTTTACTTCCCCAAGGCAAAGAAAGACACAACTAATAACAATCTAAGAAAATCTAAATCAAGTTAACACCGTCCCCGGTAACGGCGCCATTTTTGGTCGTACTCACTTGGAGGTTTAGTTTTCGGTTACTTGTCGTTAGGAGCACCTAGACCAAAACAATATTTATAACTTCACAAACAACTCTACTATTAGTAAAGAGGCAAGTAAAGGTCGGATCCAAAGGGACGGGTATTGAAGTAAGATTTTCAATTGTAAGTAGCGGTGTCTAGGGGTGTCACAATTTGGGGTTTGAAGTAGAAGATCACTAAACTAAATAGCAATGAAAGTAAACAAGCAGGATGATTAAAAAGGGATGTAAACAATTGATAAAAGGCACTAGGGTGTCATGGGGTCATAGGGGATTCATGGGAATTGATCATACAAACATATTCTCAAATTATAAGCAAGCGATTATTGTTGTGATGGATCGAGTTGGTTTATATCTTACAATCCTAGGAAGGTTTGGGTCCCGGAGCCGAATCGATTAGATTGTACAACACCTACAAGTCGACTTAATCCTCCCTACTCAACTATATGCATGGTTGAATGAGACTTGAGTTGGTTTATGTCTTACAAGTCTCATTAAAAAGGTAAGTGATGGGTAAAAAATGCAAGGATTCATAGGCTCGCATTTCATCAAACATAACATGTGCATAAGTTGAGATCACAACAAGCAAGCAAATAAACTATGAAAACATATTAAATTAAGCATGAATCATTCCCCATGTTGATTTCCCCTGATTACCCATTAACCCTAGTTAAGGAAACTACTCACTCATTATCAAGTTTAGCATGTTAACAAGGTTGTCAATCACATTAACAGAGCAAGACATGATGAATAAATGGAGATAATTAACAATAATTAAAAAGGGATTAAGGGAATTATACCTACTAATGATTCCAATAATAAAGCAAAGAATAATAGAAGAACTTGATGATTGATTGGAAGGTTGTCAATCTCCCAATAATAACCTAATAACCCAAAAAATCTTCAATTACCCAAAATAAACGATGAACAAAAGAGAGATTAAGGACATGAGATTTGTATTAAGACTTGATTAAAAGTTGAGTACAAGATTAAGAAGAGATTAGAATGATATAAGCTACACTAGAGATTGATAAGAAGAACATGATTATCTAATTAGACTAATGGGGTATTTATAGTGGGGATTAGGTACACAAATTAGGGTTTACTAAGGGTTTAAATGACGATTAAGTCCTTGAGGAATCGCTCCTCTCAAAAGAGATGCCGGTCTCCTTTTTGCCGGTCTTTCTGAAATATGCGCATCCTTCATAGAACAAGAAGAAAACAAAAAGTTGCTCTAACACAATCCGAGCGACCAAGGCAGCGGGATGAGCGGATTCCTTGCCCGGATGCTCGGGTTCTGGCCTTCTTGGACGAGCGTCCCGAGGGTCAAGCCGCTAGGATTATTTGTCAGTTTCCTTCTTTTCTTCCTCCTTCTTCCAACAATCCTCGGGGATCTTGTCGGAGGTGCAAGGATCTTTCCTCATCATTGCCCATCTACTATAATATGTCAAAAGGCCTTCTAGTCTTGTCTTCTCATTGATGCTTGGTCATTGAATTCAATCAATTTAGCTCTATTTTGCCATGAAAATGCAAGGTTTGCACTCCTTTCCTACAAAGGGAAGAAAACCTCAAAGAATATGTAAAACAAAGGACTAAAGACAATAAATGACCTAAATATGCACTAAAAAGCATAGGAACAAGGCTAATTCGGGGACTAAATATGCTCAAATAATGGTCACATCACCACTCGGTCGAGTGTTCATAATGCTCAGTCGAGTAGGTCATACTCGATCGAGTGAGACCTTCACTCGGTCGAGTGTGGCAACTTAGAGGAGCTCTTTTGATTATGGAATGGCATCCACTCGGTTGAGTGGGAGGGGCACTCGGTCGAGTGCTTTGTAGTCGACCGAGTTCCTCTCTTCACTTGGCCGAGTACACTACATAAGGGTCATCTACTCATTCTAACTCACACTAGTCCACATATAACCCTATTCACATGTTCCTATACGCAAGCACGAGAGAGAATATAGACATATACACAACATATGACACACGTATGACGGTACTTAACACGTATACTTACTATTATACATCCCACATATCTTTCTCAAAATTCTATCATCATTGAGCATATTATCATGTAAGACATCACCAAGTATACTAAATTTCACAACATCAAGCAAGAAGTATGCAACAATCATATGCACCAAACACGTCCCATTACCCCAGCGCAGTGACCGGCTCAAGTTAAGAGGGCAAGTACTCAACCTTGAGACGTCTCCAAAGCTTGTCACAAACCCTCTAAAACTCAAACCGGGTTCATTTTAAATTAACTCACCCAGGTTCATTAGTTAGGCTCCAAAACTTCACTCTGATACCACTCTGTAACACCCTCATAGGATAGGACCCTTCCTCTAGGCAATTCCCAACATATGGAGGTATCACAAGCCTTGGTTTCCCAAGAGTGTAGTGCGAACAACAAGTAAAGAAGTAATTTAGAAAACATAAATAGCTCAGTTGTAGAGTTAAGTGATCACAAGTGAGGGATATGAAAATTATCCCATTAATATAACCAAATCGAATGGAGTGTAAATGTCAAAAACTAGATAAGAACAAACGGCAACAACGAGGTAGACCGCTTCCAAGCTCGCTACTCAACACATGTACCTGTCGACACTGCTCCTCATATGGGCGGAAATCACCATATGGTTCATCACAAACATTCAAACCCAAGTGTTAGCCAATGATATGAATGTTCAATAATAAACAAGAGATGCAACTAACTTACTAATTTAATGGGTATGTAACATGACAAACATCCACCAAACTCATCTCCTCCAACCGTGACCGGGACACGCTCACGCCGTCACCAAGTTGTACTCGTAACACGTCCGTGGTACCGGGCCCGAGTGCTACTCGAGTTCCCTGCCAGACAACATGCCTCATCGCATGAGTCCCTCCATAACCCAAGTACTAATGTGCACATTCTCTTGGAGTGGGAAGATCCAAGGGAGACTTGAGCGGAAGACGGTTTCCCAACCGCCTTCCGTCTCCAAAACCATCCCCAACATCATCCAACAATCTCCAATGTCAACAATTCACCAACAACAAGAACAATTAACCACACAAGTATGCTATTAAATTCACACAACAATCAATTTATGCTCATAACTTCATTAATTCATTTTCTCTTCTTCTAATCGCTTATAAACATGTACCAAACCCTAATTATCCAAAATATGTTATAATACATCTACTATGAGATAAGTGTAATTAATGATATTAAATGCACAATTAAACACTCATAACACCATAGCTATGTAGGAAAACCCTACCTTGAGCTTATCTTCACAATTCCACAAGCTAATCCCTAGAAATGCTCTTGAATGAAGCTTCCTACACATATTAATTACTATAATCAATACTACAATCTATTATAATAAACACACTAACTAACCCCTTTAATTATTCCTCTTAAATTCTTAAACCCAAATTAATTATGGTGAGACAACTAAACTAAGTAAAATTAAAACAATATTAAGAGATTAATGTCTAGGTTAACTTACTACCAAAGGTGGATGGACAAATGGCAAGAATTCGCCTCTTGAAAGACTAGGGTTTTGAGAGGATTGATGGTGGATAATTTTAGAGAGATAATTGGGGATGTAAAGAGTGGTGAATAATTGTTTAGGATGAGGTTTTTGGTGGGGGAAATCTGAAAAGATAGGGTTATGAAAGCGACATCTCACCCAACATTTCCCGTATAAGATTCACTCGACCGGCACTCGGTCGAGTAGAAGACCACTCGATCGAGTGGAGGCTCCACTCGGTCGAGTGGATGGTCACTCGGTCGAGTGACCGACTTTCAAGGCTTTCCAGCCTACTATATTGGAGTACTCGATCCTCCACTCGGTCGAGTTGATCATAACTCGACCGAGTGGGTTCATTATTCGGTCTAGCTATACATAAATAAATACGAGGTATTACAGCTGCCATGTATCGTTCAAGGGACCATGCTTCTAACCTGGTTAGCATGCAGCAGAAAGTATGACTCTTTTCTCCTTGGTTTTGTTTTGGTTATGTATATTTCCTGTTTGCCTGATTTGTGATCCTTTTGCAGAATCTTAATGATATGTTGAGGGGTGCTTGTGAGCTGGAGTCCTGAAACGCAAAAAAGGAGACTTTGGACTGGGAGGTGCGAAGCCTGAAGAAAGATGTTGAATCCATGAAGACGGGTTTAGAAGTGCTGAAGACGGAGAATGAGTCTTTAAAGAAGAAGAATGAGGCAGGCAAAGCACGGCTGGTTGTGGAGACATTAAAGTTGGGTTCTGCTCAGAACGCTGTGAAGTCTATCCAGGCCAAGCTTGTTACCATCCAGAAAGAATTGAAAGCTGAGAAGAAGGCTATGCAGGATCAGTTGAAGGTAAATGAGGAGCTGGTTGCTGAAAGGGACGTAGTGCAGGGTAGATACAATGATGCTGCCATGCATTTCTTTGGCAAGGGTCGTGTCGATGCCATTAAGGAGGCTGTTGAAGTTAGGCCATACTGGAACCTAGAGCGAGAGATGGCTCAGCTTAATGCCACCTATCCTGACCTTTGCAAGCTGCATGCTGATGATGAGGTTTATTCTCCTCCGTCTAAAGAAAAAAGTGGTGAGCCTGACAAGGAAGAGGATGATGAAGAGGGGGAGGCAACTGATGAGGGTATTAGTTCTGCTACTGCTTCCAAGGCAGGTTGATAACTTGGTTTTTTAGGGTAATTCTTTTTTGGCCCATCCAGAGGGGGATGTTCCCTGGAGAAACTATCTTTAATTTTTGTTGCGAGCTGGTACTTGTCCTACCCGGGGAGATGTTCCCTGGGCAAACTTTGAATTTCCTGCTTTTCCGTTGATGTTATTTGAAGATGTTTTCCTATTCCTGTTATGTGTCTTGGTTTAATTAAGTAGTATCTACAATAGTGTAATTTGAGCCATTTTTTTAAGATAATGCATGTCAGGAGGGCTTATGGCCCTCAATTCATTTTTAGGAAATCGTGGCTTTTTGCCTGTTTCGAGGGCTTTTTTGGGTAAGAGGGGTGGTTGCCAGTCAGGGAGGCTTATGGCCCTCAGCCTGTCAGGAGGGCTTTAAGACAAGTTGTCTGGTCTTTTTTCACCATCATACTTGTCTTTTCATACTGAGGTCAGTTTTTGTGTATATTTTAGATGTGGCAAAAATTCCAAGGTTTGTGAAGCATTTCAGAGATGTTGTTCAGGTTGGGTGGAGTGGCCCTCAATCCTGAATATTTGTTTAAGCCTATGATAATAATGACCTAGATAATTTTATACAAAAGGCGTAAAATAAGTTTTCAGGATTTAACATAATAATATGGTAGAATTTGTACTTATATTAAATAGGAATATAGCAGGCAAGTATTCAGGCAAAATGGCAATTATCAGAAAAGCATATATTGAGAGCATAGAAAGGTCATATGATTTCATTCACGGGTTTTCATATAAAACTTAGCCGGTAAGACACAAAGTTAATGGCCTTACCTGGTTTGGATCATAGGATAGTAAGTTTATACATAAAATAGTTTTAAGTGGGAGTTTTTCCAGGATCTGGGGATCATTTCTCCATCCAGGGTCTGTAGCCTGTAGGCTCCCTGCCCTGCTATTGAGTCAATCAAGTAAGGTCCTTCCCATGCAGGAGTTAGTTTGCCAGCATTCTTGTCCTTTGTATTTGGGAAGACTTTTCGTAGGACTAGGTCTCCTTCCTTGAATACCCTGATGTTTACGTTTTTGTTGTAGCTTCTGGCTACTGTTTTCTGGTAGGAGGCTAGTCTGATCTTGGCTGCATCTCTCAATTCTTCTGCTAGGGTTAGGCTATCCTGTAGTAATGGCTTGTTCTCCTCTACAGTGTTCAGGCTGCTTCTGGTAGTTGGCACTTGGATTTCTGCTGGGATTAGTGCTTCACAGCTATAGACCAGGGAGTAAGGGGTCTGGCATGTGGATGTTTTAGGTGTAGTTCTGTCAGCCCAGAGGACTAACGGAAGTTCTTCAGCCCATCTACCTTTTCTTCTTTTTAGTTTTTTCTTTAGGCAGCTGATTACCACCTTGTTGCTGGATTCAGCCTGACCGTTGGCTTTTGGATAGTTTGGTGTAGAGGTTACTAGATTGATATTCCATTGTGCACAGAAAGCCATTGTCCTTTTTCCCACGAACTGAGTACCATTGTCACAAACTATTTCTGAGGGGATGCCATGTTTGCATATGCTGTTATGTTTGATGAATGATATGACATCCTTCTCCTTGACTTGCTTATATGAGTCAGCCTCTATGCATTTTGAAAAGTAGTCAGTCATGGCTAACATGTAGACTTTTTGTCCAGGAGCTTGGGGTAGTTTGCCTATAATATCTATTCCCCACTTCATGAATGGCCAGGGAGCTGAGATGGAGTGTAGTAGCTCTGATGGTTGATGGATGAATGGAGAATGAAGTTGGCAGGCTTCACACTTGGAGCTATAAGCTAGGCAGTCAGCCCTTAGGGTTGGCCAGAAGTAGCCTGTCCTTAGAACCTTGCTTGCCAGGCTTCTACCGCCTTTGTGATTTCCACAGTATCCATCATGTTTTTCCTGAATAACCTGTTCGGCTTCATGAGGTTGTAGGCATCGCAGATAAGGCCCAGCCCGAGACTTTTTGAACTAAATGTTATTTATAATAGTTAAGGTGGAAGCTTTAATTCTAAGGGCCCTCGCTTCATGCCCGTCTTTGGATAGTATCCTCGGTAAGAACCAATCATAGTATGGTTTGGTCCAGGAGTTTGTGTTCTCATTGGTGGGACAGATTTGGTCAGGCTTTGAAATGGTTGGTTCTAGCAGATGAACAATAGGTATTTTATCAAATACTGCTGGGCTGAAATTTGATCCCAGGCTGGCGAGGGCGTCAGCCTGGGTGTTCAAGTCTCTTGGTATTTGATCAATGTCAAATGAACTAATTTTTTTGCAAAGGTTTTTGACATAGTCTAAATAAAGAATCATTTTCGCATCCTTTGCAGCATAGGTTCCTTTGACTTTTTGGAGAAGGTCCACCATATCATCTCCAACAATCATAGGTTCCATGGTAAGCGCAAAAAGGTCTTCATGGTCAATAGGAAAGAGATATTCATCTTCCTCATGGAAGCATACCTCAAACTTCTCAAGGATGGGGTCCTCAAGTGAGGAAATATCACAACTCCATTCCTCTTGTTCATTCCATGAGTCCTTGAAAGACGCATATTCCGCATAAGCTTCTTCCATAGGCTTGTCATCATCACAATCTTCATATGAATCATAACTAGGGGCTTTACTTCTCCTCAATAATTCTTCCTTCACCATCTCAATGTTCACATCAAAAGTCACACCCTCATACTCACAAAGGTTAAGAGTATTTGGCTTACTCAACCTCAAATCTTCCTCATCAAATACCACACTTTGATACTCACGAGAGCTCAAGGAGATTGGCTCTTTCCACTTCTCATCAAAGGTAACTCCTTCAAACTCGCATTCATGATCAATATCTAAGGAATGGTGAGGAGTAGTTACTTGGGCTTCTTTCATTTGGGCAATTTGAATCTCCAATTCCTCACCTTGGGTAACAATGCCTTGAAGAACATTGTCCCTCCTTTGGCTTTCCTTTAGCATTTGTTTGAAGAAGTTTTGTTGATCTCCCATAATTTGGAGAATCACATTTTGAATGGGTTCATCTTCTTATTGTGGGTATGTGTGAAAGTGCTCATATTGTGGCATTTGGAATTGATTGTAAAGTGAGTTTTGGGTAGGTGGTTGTTGTGGATTATGGATGTGGGGATTTTGGTGTGAAAAGTTGGGGTAGTAGTTAGGATTTTCATTGTATGAGTAGAAGGTAGGTTTGGGCTGACTTGCTCCTCAAACTCCCCATACCCATGGTCATACTCAAAAGATCCACCACATACATACTCCATATGTCAAGTCTTGGGTCATCATTATAGCCAAGATAAAGATACAACTACAAACAAGGAAACTACAAGAAAATGGTAAAACGAACCTTGAAGAAAAAGTTCATCAAGGTTAAAGCACAATTAAAATAGATAAACAAGTAAGAACTTAATCACAAAACACCGTCCCCGGCAACGACGCCATTTTGATGGACAAGAGTTGGTCGTCATACATCCAAGCAAACACATTTATAATTCTCAACAAACAACTAGTTAGCAGTTAAGTCGAGGTCGATCCATGGGACGGTGTGCTTTGGGTTCTAAGTCGATCTATCTCAATTTATGCTAGTGTCACAATTGATTTGGGTTTGTAGTTGGTGAGTCTAAACTAATGCAAGCAATTGAAAGTAAACAAGTAATAAAAGGAAGGATGTAAACAAATGATTAAAAGTGCTAGGATATCATGGGTTCATAGGGGCTTCATTGGAGTAAACCATACAAACATGTTCACAAAGTTGCAAGCAATTAATGTTGTAAAGGAACCGAGTTGGTGTATGTCTTACGGTTCTTAGGAAGAGTTGGGTCCTAGAGGCAAATCGATTAGATTGTACAACACCTATAAGTGGACTTACTTTCCCCCTAATCACTTCTATGCAAGGTCTAACTAGACTCGAGTTAGTTTATATATTACAAGTCAAGTTTAAGAGATGATTGTAAATGCAAGGATTCGTAGGCTTAGCATTTCATCAAACATAACATGTGCATAGGTTGACATCATAACAAGCAAGCAAATTAATTATGTGAACACATTATATTAAGCATAAATCAATCCCCATGTTGGTTTCCCCTAATTACCCAATAATCCTAGCCAAAGAACTACTCACTCATTATCATGGGAAACATGTCATTAATGGTGTCAATCATCACAACAAGTATAAACATGATAATAGAATGAAGAAATGAACAATAAAGAGTAAAGAGTACAGGAATTATACCAACTTAGGAATGATCGAAATATAAAGCAAAGAATAAAAGAAGAGAACTTGATTGATTGATGAAGAGTTGTCAATTCTCCAATAATAACCAAATAATCTTCAATTACCCAATAATAAACTTGAACAAAAATTAAGGAAATATTAATGTGTGATTTGTGGAAAGATTAAAGAGTAATCTATTCTAATTTACTCCTAATCTAATCTAAGAGAACTTTTCTACTATGAAGGCTTCATGGTTTGATTATTACAAATGGAGTATATATAGTAGTGCATCATTAGGTTAAGCAAGGGTATATTAGTAAATAAAAATGCTAATTGTTGAGTTGAGGAAATGCTCCTCTCGAAGGGGGATGCTAGTCTCCTTTTTGGTGGTCTCCAGAAAATATGCTCATCCCGAGCGTCTAGGCCGAGGGACGGTTGGCACTGGAGAGGAATCCGAGCGGATTGGTCTTGGGACGCTCGGATGACAAGGCCTCAAGGCGAGCGTCGTGACCACGACACGCACGGATCCCAAGGCTTCAATTCGAGCATCTAGGAGGGGGGGACGAGCGTCTTGTCTCAGGGGACGAGCGTCTCGAGTCTCGGGACGAGCGGATTGGCGGACAGCTTTTCTGTATGACCTCGGATTGTAAAACGGACGTCATTTTCTCATCCGGACTCCTATTGGAGTGATTCAAAAGCCTAGATCACTTGATTTTTCAATTCCGTTTCATCTAGCATACTTTCAGAGCCAAGGGAGAAACCATTGGTTTGGTTCCGAGCAATTTCTTCCTGCAATGACTTCCTTCTCGTCAACCTTGCTCTTAAGCCTATGATCCTTCTATATACTCTTTATTCCTACATCCTTGGTCATCATTCTTGCCTTCCTCTTCATACTAATCCATACAATATCATCAAAAAGCTTCCAAATATGCACGAGAGACGGGAATTTCCGCCTAATTATCTTCCTTCCTACAAAACATAAGAAATGCACTATGAAAGCAAAATAAAAAGCATTTGACGGATAAAATGGCTATGGAATGTCATAATAGTATGGAAACTAGGCTCAATTAGGGGACTAAATATGCGCAAATAATATTCACATCAGAACCTCTCTTTTAATTACGAAAGATCAACATCTTGTCATTTTATTCCATCTACTTTTTTTTGAAAATATGAAAGATCATTTTGTAGAGAATAAATTATAATCACTATCATTTTGCCTGCTAGTGTGGGTGTACTCCTACTTTCCCAGTTTTGCGCCCAAGAGGGCGGCGGACGTTCCGAGGGAGTACCCCGTTGTCAGCAACTGGATCGTGTGCCGTCAGAAGAGTCAGCGGTCCTCTTACGACGTCTTCAGGAGGGGCATGAACGCCCTGAGCTTGGATAGCGTAACTACCCTGATTTTCATTTATATCTTTTCTTTCTTCATTTAGATACAATGATAGGAATGACCCCCGTCCTCTTGCTTTAGTGGGTGCCCCGACCATGGGAAAGCTACACTGGAGCTCTTGCTTTCATGGTTGAGGTCCTCCATCCTCGGAGTTCAAGTCGGTTGATGTTGACGATGCCCATGGGGCCCGTGTGGTACTTGGGTAAGCGTTTGCCTCGATAGTGATCCCGCGACGCTTTTACGGTTCCCATCGATCCTCCATGGACGATGTTTAGAGAGCCTTCAGAGGATGAGAGGATGACAGACCGTGCTGGTGCGAGTGGTGATGCCCTCTTTCTTCGCGGCGCGGAGTACGCGGAGTTTGTTCGCCAGGTTGACATACTGGTCGATCGTGGTAAGCATATTTACTTGTCATTTTTTATAGAATCAATAAATGACAAATGATCATCAAAATAACGAAACATTTTAAACTTGCGGGAGATCTAGGTGGCGGGCATCGAGCCCCCAGCTTTTCCAGAGACACTAGAGTACACTGACGCGACGGGCATGACGATGATCTCAGAGATCCGTGACTTCGGCGAGGCAGTGACTGATGCTGGCTTGGATGGCTGGCAGCACATCGTAAGGAGGGTAAGCCCCCAACTTTGGCTGTATTTTTTTTTGTCCATTTACATATGGATGAATTTGTTTGAACCTTTTCTGCATTCGAATGAGGGTGGCGCCGTCCAGGCATGTGGAGCTGTGGAGGATGGCCAACCGGTTACGAGCTACAGCCATCGAGGCCCTTGCTGGTCACTCTGGGAGACAAGTATGAACCTTTTCTACCCATTTGTTGCTTCTTATCTTGACTACTCCCAAACTTGTAAAGACAAGTGAAGTAAAATGTCATGTCATTTCTTCTCTGTGTAGTGGGAGCGCAGCCTGGAGCGTGAGCTGGCGTAGTCCCGGGAGGAGACGGCCACCTTGTTAAGGGAGCTCGAGACCCGAGATGCGGAGATCGGCTCTCTTGAGGCGAGCTGTGGAGCCTGTCGGTTGCTTGTTTGCTGTATATTTATACATTTTATCTTTTGATGTCACTTTACTTTGGGCAAGGACCCGTCCTTTGACGTACATTTTGCCTTTTTGGATGTTTATATGACGGCGTGTATGCCTTTGCTACTGGGTGTTTGCTGTATCTGCAGGTTAGCTTAAAAGCAGGTTTGGCATGTGACGGTTTACGCCGTCATACTGCCGAAATTCACATACAAAATCACATAGCAAAGCATAAAATAAAATGAATTAACTTAAATACAATGGCCTAAATAAGCGCAAAAAATAAAAATAAAAGTCTACGAAAATGAAAAAATCGGAAAAAAGTGTCCGAAAATGGACAAAGTGAAAGTGTCCGAAAATGGACAAAAATGAAAAAAGTGTCCGAAAATGGACAAAAATTGGAAAAGTGTCCGAAAATGGACAAAAATGACACGACCGGTCGGTAGGGAGGACTACCCCCTAAAAAAATAAATTAAAAGAAATGTCTAAGTGTATTAGGAAATAATTTGAAAATAGGGAGTGAAATGATTCCCCGAAAAGAAAAAGAAAATAAAAATGAGTAAGTGTGCCAATATGGCAAAAATGTTGATTTTGCCTCGAAAAGCGAACCCGTGGTGATTAGGAAACGCGAATTAGGCAATTACACGGAATTACCAAATTAAATCCTCATAGAGAGGAAATTTTAACTAAAACAGAATTAGGAATGACCCACGACTGTCAAAACGAAGAAAGGGACCTGGGGAAGAGGCGCAGCATCTGCTGCGTCATTTCCCCAGCTGATTCGTTTTCAGCTGAAATTAGGAAACATCGAATAGTATAAATAGTGACCTCGGTTGAGCTTCTATTCTCACAATTCTCTCTTTCTCGTCTTCGCCTATTACATAAAATCTCTTATAAAATTATCCAAATTTTCCAATTAAATATGGATGCCTTTGAAAATCGCATTAAGGAGTGGACGAATGAAATCACAAATGTGGAGAAACACGACATGGGTGCTTTGAATTTGGGATCAATCATAAGTTTGAAACTAGTGAAGATTGTGGGGCCCTTTTTGGATGCTTGTCTTGAATATTGGGACCCAAATTTCCATGTATTTCCCTTCCTGGGAGGCGACATCTGCCCTTTTCCTGAAGAAATAGCTGCAGTCGGAGGATGGGATGCATAAGGTGTTCCGGTTATACCCCCTAGCTCTCAAGGATACAAAAACAAATTTAGGGAGTTGCTTGGGTTGACCAGGCTGAGGTGGACCGTCTAGTGACCTCAAAAGGGCATGTTCGTTTTATAAATAGAGAGGACCGTACTATCTCTTATGTGGCGAGGCGCCGAGCTTATGGATTCTGCCTTCTTCATTGTTATATCCTTCGAGGGCATGTGGACCAAGAGATGAGGGGTGACCCTCGATTTCTAGGCATAGTTGAGCAAATGGAGCTGTGCAGGAGCTCAGGATGCTTGATTCTAGGGGAGACCATCCTTGGTTTAGATAATAAGAAGGCGAACCGCGAGCTTCCCTATCTTGGGAGTCCTATCATTTTACAGGTAAGAACCCATCTTTTGTCTTATTCGGCCGTGGTTTTTTTTTCCGAATATGATATGGGACTGATTCCCGTCTTCTTTTCTTTGCAGATTTGGCTGATGGAGAGGCTGCGGTTGATCGAGTCCCCGGTTGACATGGCAGGATATCATTCTCGATCGATTGCAATGAGAAAGAGGCTGTACATGGTGAACTTCACTCGAGTACGCGATTATTGAAAAAACAAATTAAAGAGCAAAGGCGGGCCCTTGATCAGGTCGATAGTGCCATAGTGGCATCTCAGATCAGTGAGTAGAGTATCATCATTGGATCGGACGCGGTCCATTCACGTTCCCGGCTTGGAATTCATTGTTCATACTTTCCCGGAGAGATTGATAAGGCAAGTTGGCTTTAGGCGGAAAATCCCGATACTAGACACTGTCCCTCAAACTGCCTTGGCGCATACTGCGGGATCTTGTCGGGAGTGGGCTATTCGTTGGGCCCAGAGGAACATGTGGTTCATACGCATCCCGGTTGGATCATTATGGGTATCTGATTCATATCTGCAATGGGGGAAAGCTAGTACTCTCGAGGAACGTGAGAAGTTAAGGAAGCACGAGCCTGTTGACTGCAAGATTCGTGAAGTGGCGAAGGAGAAGCAGAGGTATTTGCCTGAGAAAGAAGAAGAGGTCGGATATCGGGTTGTTCGTCCATCAACGAAGCCAAAGAATGCTCCTGCCGAGAAGATGGTGGTGGATCGAAATGGAAATGCTAGACCGCGAGAACGACCGTTGGTGATTAGGTCGGAAATAATGCAAGAGCACCCCGCTCGTGGTCGAGACAAGAAATATGAAAAGGATGGCAAAGGCAAAAGAAAAATGAAAGAATAACCTTAGTCATTTATACCAGTATTATTTATTATTATTTAATTTGTAATAAATGGCGGGGTTTTAAAATCCTAGCCTAGCACTTTAAAATTCCAGCACTTCAAATTTATATATAGCATTTTAAAATTCCAGCACTTCAAATTCATGCTTAATTTATTATATTTTCATAGTGATGGGTAAAAAATGCAAGGATTCATAGGCTCGCATTTCATCAAACATAACATGTGCATAAGTTGAGATCACAACAAGCAAGCAAAAAACTATGAAAACATATTAAATTAAGCATGAATCATTCCTCATGTTGATTTCCTCTAATTACCCATTAACCCTAGTTAAAGAAACCACTCACTCATTATCAAGTTTAGCATGTTAAAAAGGTTGTCCATCATATTAACAAAGCAAGACATGACGAATAAATGAAGATAATTAACAATAATTAAAAAGGGATTAAGGGAATTATACCTACTAATGATTCCAATAATAAAGCAAAGAATAATAGAAGTACTTGATGATTGATTGGAAGGTTGTAAATCTCCCAATAATAACCCAAATAATCTTCAATTACCCAAAACAAAAGATGAACACAAGAGAGATTAAGGAAATGAGATTTGTATTATGACTTGATTAAAAGTTGATTACAAGATTAAGAAGATTAGAACGATATAAACTACACTAGAGATTGATAAGAAGAACATGATTATCTAATTAGACTAATGGGGTATTTATAGTGGGGATTAGGTACATAAATTAGGGTTTACTAAGGGCTTAAATGACGAATAAGTCCCTGAGGAATCGCTCCTCTAAAAAGCGATGCCGATCTCCTTTTTGCCGGTCTTTCCGAAATATGCGCATCCTTCATAGAACAAGAAGAAAACAAAAACTTGCTGTAACACAATCCGAGCGTCCAAGGCAGCGGGACGAGCGGATTGCCTGGCTGTTGGATGAGCGGATTCCTTGGCCGGACGCTCGGATTCTGGCCTTTTTGGACGAGCGTCCCGAGGGTCAAGCTGCTCGGATTCTTCGTCAGTTTCCTTCTTTTGTTCTTTTCTTCCTCCTTCTTCCAGCAATCCTCTGGGATCTTGTCGGAGATGCAAGGATCTTTCCTCATCATTGCCCATCTACTATAATATGTACAAAGGCCTTCTAGTCTTGTCTTCTCTTTGATTCTTGGTCATTGAATTCAATCAATTTAGCTCTATTTTCCCATGAAAATGCAAGGTTTGCACTCCTTTCCTACCAAGAGAACAAAACCTCAAAGAATATGCAAAACAAAGGACTAAAGACAATAAATGACCTAAATATGCACTAAAAAGCATGGGAACAAGGCTACTTCGGGGACTAAATATGCTCAAATAATGGTCACATCATGCCCCATCTATGAACAAAGTCCACTCTTGGTCTGGGGTTTTATTTTCTAACTGGTTAACTTCTTTTTTCAGGTCAGATTCTTGGTTAAGGCTGAAATCAGCCACAAAGTCTACTAAGGCCTGCGATTTAATCGATGTCCTGGGTTCAAAGGTAATATCATATGTACTAAGCTGAACTGACCACTTGGCCATCCTACCTGACAATTCAGGCTTGCGTAGCACAGATTTTATGGGTAAGTTGGTCCTACCTATGATAGGATGGCACTCAAAATAAGGACGCAGCTTAGCACATGACATAATTAAAGCTAAAACATATCTTTCAAGTAAACCATACCTCATTTCAGCATCTAACAGGCTTTTACTTACATAATAGACAGGATGCTACTGGCTTCTTGTTCCTTTAACAGGACTACACTTATTGTTGTGTCAGTGACAGAGAGATATACTGACAGGGGTTCTCCTTTCTCTGGTTTTGCCAGTAAAGGTGGAGATGACAGGTACGATTTTATGTCTTGAAAGGCTGCTTCATACTCAGGTGTCCAATGGAACTGTTTATTCTTTCTGAGCAGGTTGTAAAATATTTTACACCTTTCAGAGGATCTTGATATGAACCGGTTCAGGGCAGCTACCCGACCTGTCAATTTTTGAATATCTTTGACAGACTTGGGCGACTGAAGTTCCAGGATGGCTTTTATCTATTCAAGGTTGGCCTCTATGCCTCTTTTTGTCATCATGTATCCAAGGAACTTACATAAATATACTCCAAACTGGCACTTTGCAGGGTTGAGATTTATGTTGTATTTTTCCAATATTTGAAATGCTATTTCCAAGTGCTTCACATGATCTTCTGCATTTTTAGATTTTACTACCATGTCGTCTATATAGACTTACATGATATCACCTATTTGATCCTTGAACATCATGTTGACCAGGCGCTGGTACATTTCCCCTGCATTCTTCAGGCCGAAAGGCATGGCTATGTAACAGTATATGCCCCGGTCTGTAATGAATGCAGTACTTTCCTGGTCAGCAGGGTGCCTTTTTATTTGATTGAATCCACTGGAAGTATCCATGAATGTCAGCATCTCATGCCCTGCTGTGCCATCCACCATGGCATCAATATGTGGCAAGGGAAATGGATCCTTAGGGCAAGCTTTGTTCAGGTTAGTGTAATCTACACAAACTCTCCATTTACCATTCTTTTTCTGTACAACAACCACGTTAGCTATCTATTCTGGGTACATTACTTCCCTGATCATTCCCATATCTAGAAGTTTTTCCACATCTTCATTAATTATTGCATTTCTTTCAGGCGTAAATTTTCGTCTTTTCTGTTGCACGGGCTTAAAAGATTGATCAATTTTATGTTTATGTGTAATTACATCAGCAGTAATCCCAGTCATATCAAAATGAGACCAAGCAAACCAAGATGACTTATTCTTAAGAAATTTTACCAGTCTGGCCTGACATAATCTTGGGCGTCAGACCCTTCTAGAATACTTCTTACATTACGGAAATCGGATATTAAGGGCACAAGTAAGAACACCTTTCTGACTTGTTCTTGAGCTTAAAATAAATGGATGATCCTCCTTGTCTCAATAGTGTGAGAACCTCCTGTTAATTGCACAAAGACAACCTCCTTAAAACTACTAAATAATTGACTAGATTAATATAGTAGCAATCCTTCAAATATAATCTAGTATTATTTTCTATTACTACTTCTAGTAACTTGAATATTAGGTATTAGAACAATAATTTTCTCAAGCTTATTTCTAGAGAAAATGAGAGAAGAGTAAGAAGTGACTTTTTTTTGTAAGAATGTATTAATCAATAACAAGAACAATTCTTATATTAAAAAAAGGGGGGAACCCGGTTTTTAGAGGAAGAGAGGGGAGAGCCAATACATGCCTTATTGCTTTTTCAATTGTTCTTCTCAACATCAACAAGGGTGTAGTCTAGACTATAAGGTAATCATTTTGTTTTCCACTAATAAAACAATTTACCCATTTCACCCTAAACTCCTCGAAAAAAAACGGTGCCCCTTTGTAATATGGAGTCCATTTTATTTTTTGTCAATTGTCATTTTGTCATATAATGTGTGACGTGTAACATGTAACATGTTATTAATAATATTAATGCATATTTAACAATTAAATATCATTACATATATTAATTTAATTATATACAACAATTGACTAGTAATTCACAATTACAAGTAAATAAAATGGTTCATGTTAATATAATTTACAACACATTGCAATTATAATTAACCGTTCATTCTTAATTCAATTGTTTCATAAAACAAAGTTTTAGTAATATAACATCTTATTTACGAAAACGAATATCATTTAATCGAATTACAACAAGATTCATATTCTTACTCACATATGTAAACGTTCAATTTTAAGGAATTTATTAATATGTATCATTATACAATTAATTAATTTTATCTATTAAGGGAATTGTCCTTTAGGTGTTACCTTAAAGGATCAACTGATCACCACCGTCAAACGACAGTAATGTCGAACTCTAGTCAGCCAATCATTACCGATTAATGTTGATCAGTTGACGTATAAAATGAATCATCCCTTTACGTATTCTTATTATGAGTTTCAATAATGTGATCGCACTATTGTTGAGGACACATACTCCAATAGGTCCCGGCCTCATCTTGGAGGTACGAGCATTTTTGTGGGTTGTCCTGTTTTGTTACAGGCTTGGTTGTTTCCTTACTTTGTCCCCCTGCGAACGAAGATGACGGGTGACCTGCCTTCGCCTTACCCTGCTATGAGGGGTTGGACGATGGCTCGGAAGAAGTCGACAAAGTCGACTTATAAGGACTGCAAGCGTCGGGTGAACGCCCTCAGGGTTGGTGATATAAGTCACCATTCCTTCTCTCTTTTGTTTTGTAGAAACGGATAGAGATAGGATGACTAGTTAGCCTAGAAAGCCTCCAGTTAGCTGATTAGCTTTGCCTTGAGTGCAGTTTGTCGGGTTGCCTTGGGAGCACTACACAGGCATACCGGCTACTGTCAGGGAGCGTCTGCGACCTCGTAGTTTCAAGAGCTTGTACCTCGAGACGGCGATCGAACCGGTTTGGTACCTGGACGAGCGTTTAGCTCTTTAGTATTTTAGTGAGACCTTTGTGGTGCCGGTCGATCCGCCCAGAGTGTGGTTCCAAGAGTCGACACCCGATGAGGTTGAGGAGCACCTTCACGGTCATGGAGGTGAGGAGTTGCTGCTACGGGAGGCTAACTACGACACCTTCCGCATGTCGAGGCTTGCCTGGTACCTGATTGAGGTATGTTTTTCTTTGTTCTTCGTTTTCATTACCTCTTTTTGCTCTTTGGTGGAAGGGTTTCTTACCTTCGACGCGAATTCCTGTTGTAGGGTGTCGACGCGCTCATGAGGACCTAGCTCCCAGCTTTCCTGACACAGACCATTTTCCAGAGGCTAGGTGGTGAGGAGCTACAGCTGCGTCTGCTAGAGCCTGCGGCTGCTGAGGTGACCGACACTGGCATAGAGTGTAGGTTGACAGTTTTGAGGGTGAGTTTTCTATTTGAACCCTCCTTTTGTTCGTATTTTGTCTTGCATTTTTTTTGTGTTGAAGGGGCTTTCTGGTCGTAGGTGTCGACAGTTAGTCATTAGGCTTTGTGGTGGATGGCTAAATGGTGGAGAGCACTTGCCGGTGACCTGCCTACGGGGGAGTCTCGGCTTGCACATGTGCTTTTTTTGTTGTTTTGTGTGTTTTTGTGTTGTATTTCACGTTTTTGATCTTAATGACCTGTGTTGTATTTTACAGGGTACTGCGGATCCGGCGGAGCTTTCTCGGGTCCGTGCTGAGTTGGACGCAGCGAGGTCGATGATCCACGAATAGGAGTTGGGGATCATAAGTCCGGACCAAGAGCTAAAGCGTCGCGAGGACGGGTTGCGGAGCCGAGATGCGGACATTGCCTCTCTTAGGGCTCAATTGGCTGCGACTGAGGAGCTTCACATCGCGATTGAGTACGAGACATTGTAGAGTTATCCAGAGAGGGGGCCCGAGCAGGAGGTGGTGTCTGCTTTGCCCGCGACTCCTCATGAGACAGAGACTGGTCCGTCGGGAGGCGTTGAATAGTTGTAGCTGTTTGCCCGTGTTTTGGACTTTTGTTTGTATAGATGTACATTTTGCGTGAGGCGGTTTGTATATATGTGTTTTTAGTTTGTAGTTCTTTTTATTTGGCTTTTTTGTGTTATGTTTCGGAGAAGCACGGTCAACGGCTGATTCCCCTTTGCTTTGCATTTGTTCCTGCATTGTTAGTGTAGAAAACAGGCAACAGGTAGCACGTATGCACACACGTAAACATGCAAAATCATTTGATGAAAACAAAAATAACCACGATGACGCGAAGTTAAAATTGAAATCAAAAATAAATTTTGAAAATTCCGCGACCAGTCGCCACGTTTGGATTTTTCAAGTGAAATTGATTTGGAATTTTGAGCAGTTAACTCGTGTTTGAATTAAATTGCATCGAATTTTGCTGAAAATTGATTTCTAACTCGAAAAACTAAAACTCAAACCATCACGGATGAATTTTAAAAGAGATTTTGTGAGTGTATTTGATTTGATATTTGTGAAGTCAGGACTCGGATTTGTAAGAGTTTGAATTTTTGAAGAAAATTGACGCTGTGTTATCAATTCTCGATTTTTGTGGAAAATGCAAAAAAGTGAAATAAATTTCGGAATTTTCGACTGAGATGGAAACAATCCGTCGCGGATCGGGGCGACTAGCCTTCCCCCCTAAAAAAAAGAAGAGAAAAACTCGTATGTTTAAAGCTGCGTCATGGAATCCGTGTCGGATTTCATAAAATGCGAAAACAGGGAAATGTGAGTGTCAGAAAACACAAAAATTCCAGGATAGGCCTAAAGAGGCGCGAGCCTTAAGGCGAGAGAATCTAGGTGTCAGGACGAAACACAACTTGATAAGGACAAATCAAGGTGCGGATCCTGAGGACCATCCCAAAGAGGCGCGAGGCTATAGGCGATGGAAGCGAGCTTCCTCTTTTTTCGGAAAAAAGCACTGATTGTTTTGTATAAATAGGGACGTTTGTGCTTCATTGTTTCATCATCCGAAACACGAAAAACATCTCTACAAAAACCTTTCTTCTCCTTCCACAAAATAATTCATGGATGCTTTCGAAAATAGGTTGCGACATTGGTGTCGGGATTTATCGCCTCCCGAGAAATATCAACTCGTTGTAATGGGAGTTGGTCAATTGTTGGTGCTTCGTCAAGTCAAGGTGCAATCCTCGTTCCTTGAAGCGTGCTCTCGGTTTTGGGATTCGAAACATCATGTTTTCGTTTTCCCAAAAGGTGAAATTTGTCCTCTTGCCGAAGAAGTGGGCGCCATTGGTGGATGGTCGGGTTCTACTCCGGTGCTTCCTACGACTCAGTTGTGTTACAAAGAGGTTTCGTTCAATGTTGGGCTTGTCAAGGAGCCAAGTGAACTTTCTCCTTGCTTCCCATGGTGTGGATATGTTGGCTCTTATCAATATTTTCTCAAACCGGTTCGATGTTAATGTCTCAGAGATGGATAGGAGAAGGGCTCTTGCCTTTTGCCTAGTGCATGTGCGTACCTCCTTGTCGATGCCTTGAAGAAGGAGGGGTCAAGATGGTATGGTAGCATGACCCTTGTGCATATAGTTGAGAAAATGGAGCATGGTTGGTGCTTGGCGAGATCATCCAAGCTTTGGATAGGAACGACTCTTGTGGAGAAGCTGCCTTATTTGGATCCCCAAGGATCCTCCAAGTGTGGCTCTTAGAGAGGCTAAGGTACGTAGAGCCTCCAGCCGATTCTTCTTCTTACTCCTTCCGTCACTTTACTATAAGGAAGAAGTTGTATTCGGATAGTTTTGCATCCACTGAGGCCTATTGGATCTCGAGATTAGTGAAGGAGGGTGGTCCTCATATCTGTTGGGTGGTGTCATGGTGGTACCTGTGGTCCTTCACGGGGTTTCCCGCTTTGGCCGCTAGTTTTTGTTCGTTGATGGTGGTGGCTTAAAGGTTGCTTCCTTCATTTATCCCGAAAGGCTTATGAGGCAAATGGGGCGTCAACAAAAGGTGTCCGCTCAAGATACTCTTGTCCAAGAGAGTGTTTTCCAGAACTCCGAGCTTGTGGTTGTCTTCGAAAGGAGGTGGGCCACTCGGCCGACTTGGGAGATATCAAACCCCGTTGCCACGACATGGGTGACTCACGCTTATGTCAAGTGGCCAAGAGCTCAAACCTTGGAGGAAGGGTCTAAGTCTCGTAAGGACGAGGTCGTCGACTTGAAGCATAAAGTGGTTGGTAAGGCTAATCGTGCCTTCTTTGATGATTTTGTCGATGGTGCTAGCTCGGATGTAGTAAGGCCACCAAAGTGGAGAAGCTCGGGTCCCAAAGAGGTAGTGGGCCGTATATGGGCTCGGATTGGGCCGAGTATAGGGTCATGCAAGAGACCGGAGGCCGTCGCTGTTGTAGATCCCTTGAGGATCCGTTCTGAAGAGAGAATCTATGCTAGGCGGGCCAACCAGAAGAACAAGGGGAAGATGTACCCTGAGGGACAAGGCAAGGGTAGAATGGAAGAATGAAGACCTCTACTACCCGTATTACTATTATGTTGTATTAGTGTTTGTGTATTTTTATTTTGTATTACTAGCTATGTATTGTGTATTTTTATGCTAGTTTTACTATGTGAGATGCCTTAGTCCACATCCTAGCTTTGACAAGTTGTAGACTTTCTTAACTTTATTTGTTGTCAAATTTGTAATCCTTCTCATTATTAATTAAATAAGAGGATTGCTTGTGTTAAAAGAAATTGTGAACGCTTGTGTCTTCTATCCATCTTGTAGAGGTAATTCGGTTTGAATTGTCCTAAACTTGCACTTGTGAAAAGGGATTTTTGTGGGAAGAGAGAGAGGCTTCTTTTTTGTATTATTGTAGGAAAGGGAAAGTGTTTCCCTTTTCCTTTTTTTTTTAAGTTGATATGGGTGGTGTTTTTTGTGTGTGTGGTGATGGTTGTATCCTTCTTGTGTAAGAAAGGACTGCCTACGTATCCACCTGAGAAGGTGAAATCAAACAATGATCGTAGTTCGAAAGGTTGTTAATTTTATTTGGGTTTTGTGGTTGTATCCTTCTTGTGTAAGAAAGGACTGCCTACGTATCCACCTGAGTAGGTGAAATCAAACCATGCTCGTAGTTCAGGTGTTTTGTTTGAGTGCAAATGGATGTCGCCTTTGACAGAACAAAGGTCGTTTGAAACATGGAAAGGTGCCGTAACTTAGACTCGGTAAAACATGCAATTTCAAATCAGAACGAGTTGAGGAACTTGACTTGAAAGGGATATCGTGGTCACTAGTTGTGAAACTAGGGAGAGGTTTGTTGTTACTAAGGTTCAAGGGTAGTATTTCTTGAGTTGGTCTAGGTTGGTCGGGTTTGTGAAATCTTTCCCGTCTAGGTCACTCAGTCTCACTGCACTCCCCGAAAGTATTTTCTTGACCAGGTACGGCCCGGCCCAATTGGGTTTGAATTTCCCCCTCGGATCGACGATTAGTGGTGCTCGAACCGACTTGAGGACCAAGTCGCCTTCTTTGATGTTTCTGGGTTTGACCTTCTTGTTGAATGCTCGTTGTATACGTCGTTGGTATAGCTGGATGTTGTGCAAGGCGTTGAGTCGTCGTTCGTCCAGAATCGTGAGTTGTTCGAACCTTCAACGGTTCCATTCCGCCTCAGGAACTTGACTCTCCAGTAAGATGCGTAGATATGGGACCTCCAACTCTACCGGTTGAACCGCCTCCATACCGTATGCTAGGTAGAAGGGTGTGGCTCCAAATGGTGTTCGAATGAAGGTTCGGTATGCCGAGAGTGCGAATGGGAGTTTGCTCGGCCAATCGCGGTAATTATCTTGCATCTTCTTGATGATGATGGTAAGAGTTTTGTTTGCTGCCTCAACCGCTTTGTTGGTTTGTGGACGATAAAGGGATGATCGATGCATCTTGATTTTGTATTTGTCCAGCAAGGCTTGGGTTTCCGCCCGGAAGTGGGAACCTTGGTCGCTGATGATTTCATGGGGTATCCCATATCTGCAGATGATGTTGTCCTGGATCAACTTGGACACTTGGTTGGTGGTGAAGACTACATAAGAGTATGCTTCCACCCATTTGGTGAAGTAGTCGATGGCGACGAGGACGAAGCAATGCTCTTTGGCGCCTATCGGGTTGACTTTCCCGATGATGTCGATGCCCCAGGTCGAGAACGGCAGGGTGATGTCATGGTGTACAAAAGGGATGGTGGTATGTGTTGTATGTTGGCGAATATTTGGCAATTGTGGCAATGTTTGACGTAGTTTCTGTAGTCGGCCTCCATGGTGGTCCAGTAGTAGCCTAACCGCATGATATTTCGGGCTAGGATCATTGCGCTCATGTGAGGGCGGCATTCTCCGTCGTGGACATCTTCCATGACTTTTTTGGCTTTGTGATGATCGATGCAAAGGATAAGGATCCCTTGGGGTGTTCTTTTGTATAGTTGTTCTTGGTTTATCACGAATTGTGATGCAAGTAAACGGATGGCTCTTTGTCCTCTTGTATCAGAGTTGGGAGGGAATTCGTTTTTGGTTTTGTAGTTAAGGATGTCTTGGTACCAAGGTTCGACATGGTTTTCCTCGTCGTTGTTGATGGCGTAGATGTGAGCTGGCTCTCTCCTTCTCTCGACACATAGGGGCATCGATGTCATGTCGCCAGGTATGTTCACGAGCGCGGCAAGTTTTGCCAGGGTATCAGCAAATTGATTTTCCTCCCATGGTTGGTGGAAGTAGTCGACTTGGTCGAAGAATTCGGCCTCCTGATTGATTTTTGCTCGGTAGGGTTCTAAGCTATCGCTTCAGATTTTCCATGATCCTGACACCTGACTGATGATGAGCGAGGAATCGCCATAGACCCCTCAACTTCTTGTTGCCAAGTGTTATCGTTGCTTGTATGCCAATGAGGCATGCTTCATATTCGGCGGCATTATTGGTGACGGGGAAGTCTAGCTTGACTGAGATCGGAACATGTTCCCCTTCTGATGATATTAGGAGGATTTCTACCCCAAAGCCTCTCAGGTTTGATGCACCGTCGATGTATAAGTCCCATGCGTCGATGTCGGCACAAAGGATGTCTTCGTCAGGAAGTGACCATGTGTCGGTCGTTGGGTGCTCATTGACGGGGTTTTCTACTAGGAAATCGGCGACTGCCCTTCCCCTAATAACCTTGAGGGACACGAATTTGACGTCAAATTCAGATAGCATGAGTGTCCATCTAGACAGCCTTCCGTTTAGTACGGGTTTTTCGAAGATGTATTTGACCAGGTCCATCTTGGAGTATATGTGAACCGTGTAGCTGAACATGTAGTGCTGCAGCTTCTTTTTTACTAGACCAGGGCAAGGCATATCTTTTCCAGTTGGGTGTACCTTGTCTCGTATTCAATTAACTTTTTGCTGATGTAGTACATGGCTCGTTCTTCACCATTGATTGTTTGTGCTAACATGGCTCCCATGGCTGTGTCGGTGACAGTTAGTTATAGGGACAAGGGAATTCCTTGTTGAGGTAGCATGAGGACATGAGGTATGGATAGGATTTCCTTTATCCTGTCAAAGGCCTTTTGACAATCGTTGTCCAGATCGGTGTGATCGGAAGCGCAAAGTTTCTTGAAGATTGGTTCACAAATCATAGTGAGTTTGGCTATGAAGCGGCTGATGTATTGGACTTGACCGAGAAATCCCCGAATCTCCTTCTCGTTCTTAGGTTGGGGCATTTGTTGGAGAGCCTTGATTTTGCTTGGATCTATCTCGATGCCTCTTTTGCCGACGACGTGTCCTAGGAGTTTTCCAGAGGTGACCCCGAATGCAAACATCTGAGGATTTAGTCTCATGTTGTATTTTCTAAGGCGAGCGAAGAATTTCCGAAGGGCGCTAAAGTGGCCGTCCCGCTCTTTTGATTTGACGATCTTGTCATCGACATATACCTCCACTTTCTTGTGCATCATGTTATGTAGGACAGTGGTGGCGGTTCATTGGTAGGTTGCTCCGGCGTTGATTAGACCGAAGGGCATGACAGTGTAGCAGTATGTCCCCCACTGTGAAGTGAATCCAGTCTTGTGCATGTCTTCCTCGGCCATTTTGATTTGGTTGTACCCATCATACCCATCCATGAATGATAATAGGGCGTGCTCGGCGGGATTATTCACCAGGATGTCAACATGTGGCAAAGGGAAGTCGTCTTTCGGACTTGCATTGTTCAGGTCCTTGAAGTCGATGTAAACCCGAATTCTCCCGTCTTTCTTGGGTACAGGAACTATGTTGGCCACCCAGTCAGAGTATTCAGACACTTTGATAAATCCGGCTTTGAACTGTTTGTCTACCTCTTTCTTGATTTTCAAGGCCCATTCAGGGCGCATACGGCGCAACTTCTGTTTCACGGGCTTAGCTCCATGTTTGATGGGTATCTTCTGTTCTACAATCTGCCTGTCGATCATAGGCATGTCTTTCTAGGACCAATCGAATACGTCCTTGTATTCGTGTAGGAGGTCGATGTACTACTGTCTTTCCGATGGGTCAAGGTTGTTCTGTACCCTAAGTTCTTGAGGTGTGTTATCGGTCCCTACGTTAATAGGTTCAGTCTCTTCAATGATAGGGGTCCTATCTTCTCGTCTGTCAAGTTCTTTGGCTAGGTGAGATGGGTAGTCACTCAAGTCAAATTCCTCATGTTCGTTCAGAATTGCACTGCAGTTAAATTGAAATGAGTCATAAGCAAACTTAGCGTTCATTAGGTTGATTTGAGCGAAAAGCTCGAATAGGACAGACATCTCATGGGCAGTTAGAGGCGACATAGCAGAAGAGGTGGCCCCTAGAACAAACTCCAGGTTGCCACCTTCCATGGGAGTGGGGATAACCTTAGTTGACTCGGCATCTGAAGCAGCCACAAGCTTGTGATAAAACAGTGGAAAGAGGACCTTGACTGGGACATCAGGAGTGCTAGGAGTTTAGACAGACTCTGACTCAGACTCAGACTCAGACTCTTCTTCACTTTCCTCTTTGAACATAGGGCCTTCTCCAGTTGTGACCTTGAGAATGCGGCCTTGGCGATCGGTCCACTTGACAGTTTTCCTCTAGCCTTGTCTAATTTTATCTGGGTCAGTATCAGAGATTAAGGCGTTGGGATCGAACTTGTTATCCTTTATAACAATGTTGATGATGTCCTCATAGCCGAGCTACTTGATATTGTCTTCCCCGAAGAGGAGACTGACGGCTTGTCCGTCGAGGCATGGGGTCGACTCAGAATTGGTCGACGCGGCTTTGGTATTGTCGGGATGAAGTACCAGTCTTAAAAGACTTCTAGGCTTAGCTACTTGACCTTAGATATGGAGTCATAGATTGGCTCAATAAATCCGTTGTAGATCTCGGATTCTCCCTCTGGGATGAAGTATCAATTGAGAGTCAAATGGTAGGGATGGAGGTTGACACCGTGCTTTTTGCGCTTCCATATTAGGAGGTTCATCTCCTGGATGTCTTCATCGGTAGGCTCATAGCCTAGCCCGAAGGGGATGTTATGGACCTTGGCTTGTTTCATAGGAGGCAAGGTGCTCTTCAGCGGATTAAGAGGTAGGCCTGGGAAATAACCCTGGCGCATCAGAATGCGGTTGACTGTGAGGTTGGAGAACGGTTCACAATCGAAAGGTGTTGATTCATCAGTTAGAGCATTCACAGCTTGGAATCCCCACATTTCATTATCGTCCTCCTCAATGACAAGAGAGGCTATTCCCTTCTTCATGATAGCCTTGGTCAGGGAAGCGGGAATTGTGATTGTCTTCCCGTTGAAAGGACCCTGATTTTCTGATAAAGGGTTAAGGTGACGGCCTTGACAGTCTGAATCCAGGGGCATCCCAGAAGCATGTTGAAAGAGACGTCGATGTCGGCCACCTGAAAACTGGCTTGTCTTTCCAAGGGTCCAGTGGCGATAGTCAAGGTGATAAGCCCCACAACCTTACGACTAATGCTGTCATAGGCGCGTACTCCTTGGTTAGTTGGGACCAAATCAGCTTCTTTAATACCCGGTTTGTGAGCCGTCTTGAGGGGAATGATATACCGCAGATCTGTCATCCACTGGAACCATAGGCACGTTCTTCTTAAGACATTGTACAGTGATGTATAGCGCCAGATTATGGTTGGCTCCAAATTGAGGGATATCTTAGGTCGGGGACATCCCTTGTCATGTGTGCTACCACTTCTTCAGCTGAGGATGTAGAGGGAACTGTTAACTTTCGAAAGGCTTGTAGCAAAGCCTGCCGATGTTCTAATGATGTAGCAATCAGTTGCCAAATTGAAATTTCGGCCTTTTCTTTTTGCATTTGTTTAAGAATCGAGTTTTCGGGAACCTTGGATTGAGTGTCCATGTCCGGAGCAACTTGGTCATTCGTCGTTTGAGTGGTTGTTGAATTGTTCGGATTTTGGTAGGGGCGTCCGGACCAGGTAAGATGATCGATCTCTTTTGCTTATTTCCCCTTTCCTAGAACAATGTAGACATCTTCAGTGTCGTCCCTCCAGATACCGTTGATTTTGGGATCTCGAGGGTCCCTTGGAGGGGCATTCATCAGCGGATATTTTTTGTAGGGGAAGTTCTTGTGGGTGTAGTTTTTGTGGGGTTGATTATTCGGGGGTGCATGCCAGAACAGTCACGGGAGCAATCCTTTCTGGTGATAGTAGTTTTGGGTGCTTGGAGGACCCTCCCTCGGACGTGGTGTTGATGTTGGTGGGTTGAAAATCAATCGGTGGTAGGCGTCCTCAAGTCAGGTAATCCTTTCTTAGAGACTTGCTATGGCTTCTTCAACTTGTTGGAACATGGTGAGCATAGTTGCAGCGATGAACACGAACATCCTGTCTGGGATATCCTTTTCCAAGTCATTCCCCTCGACATCAATAGGTAGGATGATGTGGATGAGGTGTGATAAATCCAAGGTTGGTCGTCCGGATTAAACAAGTCGTCAAAAGATACCAACCAAAACAATATTAATAAGTTCACAAACTACTCTTAGTAAAGAGGTAAGTAAAGGTCGGATCCCAAGGGATGGGTATTGATGTAGGATTCTCAATTGTAAAAAGATATGTCTTAGGGTGTCACAATTTGGGTTGAGGTGATTGTGTAATCTAAACTAATCAACAAAATGAAAGTAAACTAAAGTAAACAAAGAAAAGCAATTAAAGAGGTTTGTAAACAAATGATTAAAAGTACTAGGGTGTCATGGGTTCATAGGGGATTCATGGGAGTAGATTATACAAACATGTTCTCAATTAGATGCAAGCACTTATTATTGTGATGGGATCGAGTTAGTTTATATCTTACAATCCCTAAGAAGGTTTGGGTCCCGGAGCCGAGTCGTCTAGACTGTACAACACCTACAATTCGACTTAATCCTTCCTATTCAACTCTATGCATGGTCTAAAGAGGCTCGAGTTAGTTTATATCTTACAAGCCTTATTGAAGAGATAAGGGATGGATCAAAGAATGCAAGGATTCATAGGCTCGCATTTCATCAAACATAACATGTGCATAGGTTGAAATCACAACAAGCAAGCAAATTAATTATGAGAACATATTAGATTAAGCATAGATCAATCCCCATGTTTGTTTCCCCTAATTTCCAATTATCCCTAGCTAAAGAACTACTCGAACAAAGAAAAGCAATTAAAGAGGTTTGTAAACAAATGATTAAAAGTACTAGGGTGTCATGGGTTCATAGGGGATTCATGGGAGTAGATTATACAAACATGTTCTCAATTAGATGCAAGCACTTATTGTTGTTATGGGATCGAGTTAGTTTATATCTTACAATCCCTAAGAAGGTTTGGGTCCCGGAGCCGAGTCGTCTAGAATGTACAACCCCTACAAGTCGACTTAATCCTTCCTATTCAACTCTATGCATGCATGGTCTAATGAGGCTCGAGTTGGTTTATATCTTACAAGCCTTATTGAAGAGATAAGGGATGGATCAAAGAATGCAAGGATTCATAGGCTCGCATTTCATCAATCATAACATGTGCATAGGTTGAAATCACAACAAGCAAGCAAATTAATTATGAGACCATATTAGACTAAGCATAGATCAATCCCCATGTTTGTTTCCCCTAATTCCCAATTAACCCTAGTTAAAGAACTACTCGCTCATGATCAAGTTTAGCATGCTAATAAGGTTGTCAATCATACTAACAAAGCAAAACATGATGAATAAATGGAAGTGATTAATAATAATTAAACAAGGGTAAAAATGAATTATACCTATGGTGATGATCCAAATAATAAAGCAAAGAATAATAGTACTTGATGATTGATGGAAGGTTGTCAATCCTCCAAATAAACACAAATAATCTTCTAATTACCCAAATAAAAGGAAGAACAATAGAGAAATTAAGGAAAGATTAAGATGTGATTAATATTGAGAAATGCATTACAACTAAATTAAGACTAAATTATGATAGGATTAAGAGAGTATTAAGAGTTGATGATAATCTAGGTAGTACAAAGTGGTATTTATACTAAAGATTAGGTACAAGGATTAGTGTTACTAAGGGCTTAAATAACTATTAAGACCCTAAGAAAAACTTGAAGAATTGCTACTCCCGAGGGACATGCGCGGATCCTCCTTTCTAGTCCTGCCTCGATCCGCTCGTCCCGTGCTGTGGCACGGGCTATTCTATCTTGAGATCCGCTCGGATCAGGAAGGGAACGCTCGGATCCTTGCTCTCCAGTCCGCTCGTCCTGGGATCAAGTCGCTCAGATCCTGGCAGATTGGTACGCCCGGATCATGCTCCAGCCGCTCGGATCCTTGGGCAGAGTAGTTCTCTTGTTTAGCTCCTTAACAATCCGCAAGGATCGTGTCGGGGATGCAAGGATGTTTTCATCATTGCCCATTTCACTTTATTTCTCTACTTAGGCCTCTATTGTCGGTCTTCTATTTGATGCTTGGTCATTAGATGTGATCCATTTAGCTCTATTTCGCCTCATAAATGCAAGGTTAGCAATCCTTTCCTACCAAGGATACAAAACCTCAAAGAATAAGCAAAATGGGAAACTAAAGATAATAAATGACCCAATTATGTGCTAAAAAGCATAAGAACGAGGTTAATTCGAGTACTAAATGTGCTCAAATATGAGTCACATCAAACATCCCCAAACCGAGCCTTTGCTCGTCCCGAGTAAAGAGGTGACTAAAACAAGGACCTTAATTTAAACTAGCATACTAATATAACCGATATGAGACAATTAGCGGGTCTCACTCCGCTCCTTCAACTCACAACAAGACAACCATGAGGTAGGATGCCTTCTTGCAAGGCAAGGTGGGGCTTGCCAAAATGGCGATACATCCAAGCATTAAGCACACAAAATAAGTAATGGATGCATCTACAAAAGAATAGCCACTTTCCTCATCTAAGTGGTGGAAATTATATAAAAGGGAAGTAATCTAAGGGTACACACTCCATCATAGATACGGTTTCTTCAAACTACTAAGCCTAGGACGATACCAATAAATAACCTCCCAGTTGTGTCAAGCTAGAGTACCTTTGTCCTCAATCGTTAAATGCTTTCATCAAGAGTAGACTCCTCATGGTGTTAGTAACAATGTAGGATCGCGGAATTCCCCTTCTTGCCTAGACAAGAACAAGGGTCGTCCCCTCTCTACCATGCATAAAAGTGGGTTCAATGGAAAAATGGATCAATGTATTTTGAGTTTCATGATGGGAGTTTACTTTTCATTTTATTATTATTCCCTCCAATTTCTTGTGGCATTTGACATTTTTTTGAGAACAATTTCTTTTTGCCATTTCGTGATGTTTGGCATTTGATGCTTGACAATTTTCAACTTTTTGCATTTCTGAACATTTTCAATGTCACCCTAATTTGTAAGGAGGGTCCTTATATTTGAAGCATGGGAGTTCTTGTTTTTGTACTTCTCTTTTCTTTGATGCAAATTGCAAACTTTTTGTTTTTTTTCATTTCAATGCTTGAACTCAAATTGATAATTTTTGTGCCCATTTCCTTATTGTTGATAAAATGTGATAAAAGTGGAAGATGGTTTCATGGCTTCAAAGGTCACCTTGGAATAAACGGTAGCCAATGAGTTATCACACAAGGTACTCTTGACTAGGCCTTAATCTATGGGTGAAAGGATGCTAGCATGACACATCCTAGGGTGTTTTAGAAGCATTCTAGTGAGGAAAGTCTCAAGAAGAAAAAGTATCTACAAGGGCCTTATATACACTTGTCAAGTTTCCCAAACAGATGTTTTCACAAAAATTTTCCTAAAATGCAACTATATGCCATGATGCAACTAACATTTATACAACCTAATGCAAATGCTTCTATCAACTAGTATGTCATATAAACTAAATGCAACTCCTAAAATAACATTGGTGTACACCGCATCAATCAAAATAAAGCCACATAGTCATTAACAAAGAGAGGAAAAAGGAGATTGGAAAGATCATACCATGCGGTCTTCATATTCCTCATGCCTCGGATGTGGTGTAGTTGATCCAATGTAATAGGAGGACAACCAAACAAACAAGTATATATAAAATATACAATTCTACACTACAAAGGAAATGAACATGTTTTTGGTTTTTGCAATTTTTCAAATTTTTATGGTTTTGTTTTTATGAAATAAAAGAACATATATTTCTGTTTTTCAAAATTTTTCAACTTTTATCATTTTTGATTTGAAAAGTTAAGTTATAATTTCCCATCCCCACACTAGTATGGGCATTGTCCTCAATGGCCAATAAGATAGGAAATTATGTAAGCTAAATGAGAATGCATGATTTCTACACTAATATGCAAACTACAAGTCATATATATAAATGATGCAATCTATTCTACTCTATATGATGCATGATTTTATTGGTTGGAGAGCTAATTTGGATTAACTCCCATTCCTTGTGTTTGAACTTCCCCAAACCAAGTAAGACACTATTTCTAGTGTAAAAGTAGGGAAGTTCATGCACAAGTACGCAATGCATGAAACTAATTGTCATTTTGGATTTTTAAAAGTGGGAACAAAATGAGATACCTCAATGGGACCGAGGTGGGAGTCCTTTGAGTGTTGCTAGGATTCAAAAACAAATGATCAAGATTAAAATTTTTGAAAACAAGAGATATAAACAAAGCTAGAGGAGGTGTAGGAAACTCACAATGGAATAGGTTGAAGTCAAGTAATCAACCCCGCATATGTGGCATCCTCTAAAAGCTAATCAATCCTCAATTGTCACTCATTGCGACATCCTCATCACTATCATCTACCTCCATTGACCCGGAGGTTTCACCATCAGCATTTCAACTTTGCTTTTCTTCCTCTTCTTCTTGGCAAGAGTCACTACCTTCCCCATCATCAACATCAATCTCCTTCCCCTTAGCAACTCGACTATCCATGTTGGCATCTCTAGAAGCACTTGGGAAGAATACTTTCCTATCCGCCCAACTAGGCAAAGGATATGATGGATCACGTAGTACTTGTCTAGCTAAATGTAGGAGGGGCGGGTGTTAAGTAAGGTAAGCATTGACCCGATCTTCATGAGGTTCCTTATGCATATGTTGCATCAGTTGGGTCAAGTAGTCGTAGCCTACCATGACATTAGAGCCAATTGGTTTGAATTATTGGTAGGCAAATGGATATGGTGGAGTCACAATGGAGGAGGAGGAGGGCTTTGCATTTGATTCCCTATGTTGCTTGATGATCATTTCGGCTTCCTCGGAGACGGATAGAAGGTAGTTCGGGCTACAGACGGTGATGCGACATATGTTGCTAGGTAAGATGAAGGACTTAGCTTCTTTGATGAGCCACTCATACTTGTTGTCAAGATTGTCATTCTTGACCCAATGGAATTTGTTGATCATAGTGGCCATATCAAGGAGGTTGCTCCCTTTAACCAGTTTGTAGATCTTTTCTTTGTTGAAATCCGGATTATAGTTTTTGGCTAACCTCGTTACTTAGCCTACATTCACAATGAAAGCCGCTCCTTCTTTCCCATTATCAATTTCAAGCCACCGATCAAGTAAAAGTTGAAGGATGTTGTATTCTTTGGTGAATTTTCCATTGATATTTATGGTAGACTCAAGGTAGACAAAATCAAGCTTGGTAAAGTGATTGGTGCCTTTTCTTGCAATCAAAGTGTTGCCCACAAACTTGTGCCATACCCTTATGCCCGGATGGTGGACATATAGAACATGGGTAAGTACTCTTAGTAAAGAGGTAAGTAAAGGTCGGATCCCAAGGGACGGGTATTGATGTAGGATATTAAATTGTAAAAAGTTATGTCTTAGGGTGTCACAATTTGGGTTGAGGTGATTGTGTAATCAAAACTAATCAACAAAATGAAAGTAAAGTAAACTAAATAAAGCAAAGCAATTAAAGAGGTTTGTAAACAAATGATTAAAAGCACTAGGGTGTCATGGGTTCATAGGGGATTCATGGGAGTAGATTATACAAAAATGTTCTCAATTAGATGCAAGCACTTATTGTTGTGATGGGATCGAGTTAGTCTATATCTTACAATCCCTAAGAAGGTTTGGGTCCCGGAGCCGAGTGGTCTAGACTGTACAACACCTACAAGTCGACTTAATCCTTCCTATTCAACTCTATGCATGGTTTAATGAGGCTCGAGTTGGTTTATATCTTACAAGCCTCATTGAAGAGATAACGGATGGATCAAAAAATGCAAGGATTCATAGGCTCGCATTTCATCAAACATAACATGTGCATAGGTTGAAATCACAACAAGCAAGCAAATTAATTATGAGAACATATTAGATTAAGCATAGATCAATCCCCATGTTTATTTCCCCTAATTCCCCATTAACCATAGCTAAAGAACTACTCACTAATGATCAAGTTTAGCATGTTAATTAGGTTGTCAATCATACTTATAAAGCAAAACATGAGGAATAAATGGAAGTGATTAACAATAATTAAACAAGGGTAAAAAGGAATTATACCTATGGTGATGATCCAATAATAAAGCAAAGAATAATAGAAGTACTTGATGATTGATGGAAGGTTGTCAATCCTCCAAATAAACCCAAATAATCTTATAATTACTCATATAAAAGGAAGAACAATAGAGAAATTAAGGAAAGATTAAGATGTGATTAATATTAAGAAATGCATTACAACTAAATTAAGACTAAATTATGATCGGATTAAGAGAGTATGAAGAGTTGATATTAATCTAGGTAGTACAAAGGGTTATTTATACTAAAGATTAGGTACAAGGATTAGGGTTACTAAGGGCTTAAATGACTATTAAGACCCTAAGAAAAACTTGAGGAATGGCTACTCCCGAGGGACATGCGCGGATCCTCCTTGCTAGTCCTGCCTCGATCCGCTCGTACCGTGCTGTGGTATGGGCTGTTCTGTCTTGAGATCCGCTCGGATCAGGGAGGAGACGCTCGGGTCCTTACTCTCCAGTCCACTCGTACTAGGATCAAGTCGCTCGGATCCTGGCAGATTGTACGCCCGGATCATGCTCGGGCCGCTCGGATCCTTGGGTAGAGTAGTTGTCTTGTTTAGCTCCTTAACAATCCGCAAGGATCATGTTGGGGATGCAAGGATCTTTTCAACATTGCCAAATTCACTTTATTTCTCTACTTAGGCCTCTAGTGTCGGTCTTCTCTTTGATGCTTGGTCATTAGATGTGATCCATTTAGCTCCATTTCGCCTCATAAATGCAAGGTTAGCAATCCTTTCCTACCAAGGACACAAAACCTCAAAGAATATGCAAAATGGGAAACTAAAGATTATAAATGACCCAATTATGTGCTAAAAAGCATAGGAACGAGGTTAATTCGGGGACTAAATGTGCTCAAATATGAGTCACATCAGTTGGCTCGTCATCAGTGATGGCATGGATTGCCAAGGGGTTCATTTTTTGTTTGGTTTTGTGTGTGGAGGTAAAGGTAGTTCTCCTTTCTCGATCATATCTTGGATGGCGTGCTTTGTTTTAAAGCAAACCTCTGTGTCTTGAACTTTACCCTGGTGAAACTAGCAATAGGCATTAGGATTCTAGAAAAGGGTTTTCTTAGCCTCGAACGGGTCAGGAGTGGGCCTAATTGGCTGTAGTTTTCCTTGGTCCATGAGTTTTTTAAGGGCACTAGCATAGGTTGTCCCCAAGTTTGTGAATACCCTTTGAGGACGCTCAGTTTTCTTCGTGGTTGGTTCGAGGAGGTTGACTTCATCGATTTTGTTTGTCTGACCATAGGGGCGAGATCCCGTTGATGTAGATCCCTGATAGCCTCTACCGGCGGTTTTCGCTAGGACACCCTTGCGGAGATCGTCTTCAATGCGGATCCCGAGGATTTGTAAGTCCTGGAACGTCTTGATGTTTTGATATCTCAGCAGGTTGGTATAATTTGGGCGGATGTTGTTGACAAATTTCTCCACCAAAGTTGATTCACTCGGCTTACTGACCAATTGAGTGCTTACCCTCCTCCAACGGGTTACGAATTCTTGGAACCCTTCCTTATCATTCTGAGTCAGGACCTCAAGAGTGCGGGTGTTAGCTTGGATTTCGACGTTGTCGGCATATTGTTTGTCATATTCAACGGCAACTTCGTCCCAAGTAGTAAGGTTCTTGAGGTCGAGGGAATAGTACCATTGGCGGGGAATTGGTTCCAGGGATGATTGGCGGGGAACTGTTGAAAAGTTGTCTTAGCTTTGTTTTCAAAAGACGGTTTGAGTTTGAATTGCGGCGGCTCTGAAAACAATGTGTATGCCATTCTCGGGTTTCGAAAGAGCCATCGTGTCGGCGCGAGACGGGTTAAAATTCGTGGCTTGACGCGGCAATTATAACGGCGTAAAAATGTGTTTTTGAGAAGGTTGTGAAAACTAATTTTGAAAATCATCATTACGACGGCCTAAAAAGGTATGCTTTTGAAATGGTTGTAGAAAACCGGGTTTGAAAATCGTCATTACGACGGCCTAAAAAGGCGTGCTTTTTGAAATGGTTATAGAAAATCGGGTTTGAAAATCGTCATTATGTCGGCCTAAAAAGGCGTGCTTTTGAAATGGTTATAGAAAACCGGGTTTGAAAATCGTCATTACAACGGCCTAAAAAGACGTGCTTTTGAAATGCGACGGTCGGCGAGAGACCGAGGTTTGAAACGGCCATTATAACGGCGCAAAAAAGGGGTTTTTTGAAAGTTTGAAATGACACGGAAAGACTTATGATCACGTAACATATAAGCACTAGCAGGTTTATTATATTATGCATAATGCTGACACGAGTTTTGGCTTAAAAGGTTGGGTAACACACCAAGCAATCAAACCCCGATTTTTGAGAGGGGTACCAATCCAAACAAAATGTGTAAGGAGGGTGCCCTAGCCTCGTGCTCAAAGGAAATAAAAGTTCTTTGACGAAACAAAAATGTGTAACGTCAACGGTATGCTTGACTCAATCTGGATTCGAAACGCGGGGATGAGAAAACTCACGCCGACGAGACGAGCCAATTGGTCGATAAAGGTTAGGTTGTGGACCCGGACAAGGAACCTGACTTATGACCGTAATATCAATTAATGCATTTCAATCAAGACCTCGTTCGAGTCTGACCATCTAGGCATCATAAAGACACAAGCGTCCTAGTTCTCCCTAGCGGAGTCACCAATCTGTGGGCATGGGCCACCTGCAACGCCCAGCCAATCTGTGGACCAATCAGCAGTCTAAAAGCCGCGTTCGGTGGCGTAAAAATGCTTTCGACCGGATCACTATAGATCGGTCGGTTTCGTCTCGACAAGGATCTCGAAAAAATGCGAGAGATGTTCGGAGTCACCACCAATCATTTGTGGGATGCTTGGAACCCGTTCGAATCCACTTTATACCTAAGTTAACAAAGGAAAAAAGCGGTGTTTGACATAGGTACTAAAGATAAGGAGTCGTCCCTCTTTAGGATCCTATCTCTAGAATGACTCTCGTACGTCCTGGATAAGATCATCCACTATCCAAAATTTCTGAGTAAGAGGTGAAGGTACGTATTGGGAAGCCCTTTAATCGGACACCCAATCCCGCCCGCGGCAGCGGCCTCTACTGATCGATCTTGGTTTGTTAAATGCAAAAGGTTATAAAACGGGTAAATGCATCAATGCGCATCCACAAGTTTAAACCTAACATGTGAGCTTTGTATGTCGGTTGTTTATCCAAGTATCAAGTAATTGATGTCAAGTTGGATTTAATGTTAATTTGCGTGTAAGACGGAAATTAAACATCCATTTACAGAGTTAGGTTCATGGTGCATAACGTGATCCATTTGTCTTAGAAAGGCATTTTGCAAATACGATGTAAAAGGAGCAGATTTGTCATCTGATCCGTCCTGTATTCAGGTTAATCGAAATCGGGATCGTCCTACACAAGTGATGGAAAGGAAACAGGGTCTAAATCAGGCAGCCTATTGAGGCGCGAGCCGTCAGGCGATGGAAGCAGACCTGTCCTGGATTGAAAACTGGAAAACAGTTGGCCTGTTGAGGCGCGAGTCAGCAGACTATTCAAGGGACGTCTTCTGACTGTTAAAATGTTTGTAAAATGGTTTGTAAAGGGGGTGTTTGAACCCGTCTTTGTTTGAAAAGGTCATTTAGAATGCTTTTGTGTTAATATGAGGAACGGGACTTGAATAATCACCATTGTATTGATGATATTCGATGTCAGGTTCGGTTTTGCAAGCTTGACATGAATAGTTTTGAAAAATGATTATGAACTAATTGTTTTAAATTCATTTGTTTGTAATTAGTAAATGTTCATCATCGTACTCGGGTTAAAACCGACATGGTATATGGAACCAAGGATGACTTTGTATTTATGACTAATATGTTTGTTTTGAATAGTAAAGAAATGAAATAAAAGGTTTTAAAATACCTTTTAAAATGTGATTAACCAAATACTATCACCGAAACACAGATTTACACCGTCATGGTATGTGGAACCAAGCGTAAAAATATTTTATGGTTAAAGGTTTATCATGAAAATGATTTGTAATATTTGAAATGGTAAAAACCGACTATAAATAAGAAATGAAATAAAAAGGAAAGATGAGATCAAACACGACTGGATTAAGGCCTGAGAGAGTATTAAGGCGCGAGTCCTCCTACTATGCAAGCAGCCCCTGTCTCCGGCCAAAATCCGGTTTTGGCTCATCAAACCTATATTTGAATCATGTTATGCATGTTTTAGCATGTTATAGCCATAAAACAGATTAAAGACATGAAAGAAGAGGATTTTTACACCCTCATACTTACATGCTAGGCTTGAGACGAAAAATCGACGAATGTGTATCAACTTGTTTGGTCGGAAAACTCGGTTAAAAACCGTTTTAGCAATGTAAAAGAGTGTTTTGTTAAGTTTAGTGATGGTGTAGTTGGTCGAGATGGTCGGTCAAGTGATTGAATTCACGATGATGGTACCAAACAATGTGTAAGTCTTGTATTTTCGATCGGTACGTCGAAATTACGTGTCGGTTTGTGATTTAAGAAGTCAAGTCTAGAATTTTAAGGGAGAGATGTGTTGGAGTACGTATGTGTCCTCAACAATAGTGCGATCATATATTAAATCTCATAATAATAATACAAAAGGGATGATTTAATATATTGTCAACTGATCAACATTAATCGGTAACGATTGGCTGACTAGAATTTGACGTTACTGTCGTTTGACAGTGGTAATCAGTTGATCCCTTAAGGTCACACCTATAGGACAATTCCCTTAACTGATAAGTTAATTAATTGTATGTCGATACAGCTTAATTAAATCCTTAAATTGAACAAATCCGCGCGAATTTCCTTGGGAGTTGCTACATGATCCGCGCATTTCCATCGAGACTTGCAAAGCTCTATTCAACACTTAAGCATTGTTATTTACTAATCTACCCTTGCTTAACCTAACGATGTACCACTATATATACTCCATTGTATTACCTAGCTAAGAACCAAGTTCCCTTAGATTAAATCAATCTCTCTTAGATTAGATTAGGAATAGAGTAGAATAGATTATCCTTTAATCTTTCCACAAATTACACATTAATCCTTCCTTAATTATTGTTCAAGCTTTATTATTGGGTAATTGAAGATTATTGGTTTATTATTTGGATATTTGACAGCTCTTCATGAATTAATCAAGTTCTCTTCTATTATTCTTTCATTTTCATTTGTCCATCTTAATATTGGTATAATCTCTTTACTCTTTACTCTTTATTGTTTACTTACTCACTCTTTAATCACGTTTATACTTGTTGTGATGAATGACACCATTGATAACATGTCTTCCATGATAATGAGTGAGTAGTTCCTTAATTAGGATTAGTAGGGGATTAGGGAACTCTAACATGGAGGTAGATCCATACTTAATCGAAAATGTTATCTTATGATTGCTTGCTTGTTGTAGTGTCAACCTATGCACATGTTATATTTGATGAAATGCTAGACTATGAAACCTTGCATTTTTTACCGATCTCTTATCTATTCAACAAGACTTGTAAGATATAAACTAACTTGAGTCTTGTTAGACCATGCATAGAAGTGAATAGGAGGAAAGTAAGTCGACTTGTAGATGTTGTAAAGTCTTGATCGACTCGGCTCCGGGACCCAAATCTTCCAATGAACTGTAAGACATAAACTAACTCGGTTCCTCTACAACATTAATTGCTTGAAACTATGGAAACATGTTTGTATGATCACCACCATGAATCCCCTATGAAACCATGACATCCTAGTATCTTTATTAATTGTTTACATCTCTTAAAGTATTGCTTATTTTACTTTGTTGCTTCTATTAGCTTACACTCACTAACCCCAACCCAAATAAATTGTGACACTAGCATAAATTGAGATAGATAGAATTAGAACCCAAAGCACACCGTCCCGTGAATAAACTCAACTTAACCACTAACTAGTTGTTTGTTGAGAAATATAAATGGTTTAGATTGGGCGGACAGTGACCCGCGCCATCAAAATGGCGCCGTTGCCGGGGACGGTGTTATGTGATTAAGTTCTTGTTTGTTTTTCTATTTTAATTTTGCTCTAACCTTGAGGAACTTGTTCCTCAAGGTCGTTCTTACTGTTTTTGTGTAGTTTCCTTGGTTGTAGTTGTTTCCTTATCTTAGCTATGATGGCTCAAGACTTAACATATGGAGTATGTGGTGGATCTTTTGAGTATGACTATGTGTTTGGGGAGTTTGAGGAGCAAGTCAACACAAACCTATCTTACTACTCATACAATGAAAATTCTAACTACTACCCCAACTTTTCCCACCAAAATCTCCACATCCAATATCCACAACAATCACCCACCTACAACTCACTTTACAACCAATTCCAAATGCCACAATATGAGCACTTTTACACCCACCCACAACAAAAAGATGAGCCCAAATTTGACATTCAAAATATGGTTCTCCAAATGATGGGAGATCAACAAAATTTCTTCAAACAAGTGCTAGAGGAGAGCCAAAATAGGGACAATGTTCTTCAAAGCATTGTTACCCAGGGTGAGGAGTTGGCAATTCAAATTGCCCAAATGAAGGAAGCCCAAGTAACTACTCCTGACCATTCCTTAGACATTGATCATGAATGCGAGTTTGAAGGAGTTACCTTTGATGTGAAGTGGGAGGAGCCAATATCCTTGAGCTCTTGTGAGTATGAAAGTGTGGTATTTGATGAGGAAGATATGAGGTTGATTAAGCCAAGTACTCTTAGCCTTTGTGAGTATGAGGGTGTGTAATTTGATGTGAACATTAAGGTGTTGGAGAAAGAGTTAATAAGGAGGAGTGAAGCCCCCATTTATGATTCATATGAAGATAGCGATGATGACAAGCCTATGAAAGAAGCTTATGGGGAATATGTGTCTTGCAAGGACTTATAGGATGAAGGATAGGAATGGAGTTGTGAGATTGCCTCACTTGAGGAGCCCATCCTTGAGAAGTTTGAGGTATGCTTCCATGAAGAAGATGAATGCCTCTTTCCTAATGACCATGAAGACCTTTTCGCACCCACCATAGAACCTATGATTGTTGGAGATGATATGGTAAACCTTTTCCAAGAGGTAAAATTGTCATATAAAAGGTGCTTGGTGGAGAAGCTCAAGAATAAAGCTATGAATGAGCTTACTTGTGGAGACTTGGAACCCACAACCTCAATTCCAAAGCTACCTCGTCATCAATGTTATGAGAATTCTCCTTCTATTCATGAAGGATTGATACATCCAAATGCTATCATCATCACCATATTTGAAAGAGAAGGTGGAGAGTAGAAGCGTCCGAACGAATATGAGCAATACTTCATACCTTGTGTTGACAAGAATAATGGGCTTGTTGGTTTGAAGCATTCTAAGAAGCCAAGTGTTAAGGGCAAAACAAATGGGAGAGTGTTTGGCAAGTTCTATTCCAAGCCCAGATGGCTAAACTACGTTTTGACATCGTCAATCTCCTATTTGTGTTTATTTGAAGCCCATTCAAAAGCCTTTGACCGGTTATTGAGAGCATTGAGCAACATGGACAACATCAATAACTATGGCAACAAGGAATGAGTTTGGTGGAGTTCTCCCTCAAACCACCATTTGTAAGATATCCTATCCTTTGACTTTGCATTACATTTACACTTGCATTTAGTTATATACATATACATTTAGCTTGCATTAGTGAAATATTTCCTATTGCATCTACATTAGCTAGTTCATATAGTATAGTTGCATTGTAATATATATCATATGATTCATGTAGTTAGTAGCATATTGACTTGAGTTCATGCATAATCACTAATGACCCAACCTCATTTCTCCTACACTAGAAATATTGCTTAAATCGGTTTGGGGAGGTTTGATCATAAGTGACCTAAGCATTTACTTAGAGCATGCATCATCTAGTGTAGTTTAGATTGCATTCATTTGTTATATATGTCATATAGAATTGAATTTAGTTAGGGCATACATTCATATCATTGCATTTGTACATCAATTTCCATAAAACTTTAAAAATCCAAAAACATGTATCTCTTTTTCATTCCTACTCCTACATGTACATTGAGGACAATGTCCAAAATAAAGTGGGGGATGGGAATTTATATGCCAAAACACATAAAAATTTGAAAAATATTGAAAATTCCCAAAATATGTTCTTTAATTTCATAAAAACAAAATCCATAAAAATTTAAAATATTCAAAAACCAAAAACATGTTCTTTAATTTAGTAGTGTAGAATTGTATATACTTGTATTCTTGTTCTCTTCTCACATAGATACGATACTACATCTGAGGCATTAATAAGGGAATGTGAAGACCGCTTAGTATGATCACTCTAATCTCTATTTCCCTTCCATTTCTTTTCGTTATTCATATGAGGAGGATGGGCTTATATGTCAAGGAGGATGTGGTGTATTTTTTTGCGGTTTGTGTATCTATGTGTAGTTAGGAGTTGCATTTAGTATATGTAGCATAATAGTTGATAGAAGCATATGTATTAGGATTGTATTTATGTTAGTTATATCATGGCATGTAGTTGCATGGTTAGAAAATTTTGTGAAAATGCCTATTTAGGAAACTTGGCAAGTGTAAATAGTCCCTTGTAGATAATTTTTTTCCTTGAGACTTTGTTTGCTAGAATAACCTCAAGACACCCTAAGATGTTTCATACTAGTATATTTTAACTCATGGACTAAGGCGTAGTCAAGAGTACCTTGTGGTTTGATAACTCCTTAGCTACCGTTTATTCATCATATTTTGTCAACAAAAAGAGAATGGGCACAAAATCATCAAATTGAGTTCAAGTACAAAACCAAAATCAAAAAGTTTGCAAAGATTGCATTAATGAAAAGAGGAGCAAAAATAGACTCTTATGCTTTAATAAAAGTACCCTTGCTACAAATGGGGTTACTTTGAAAAATGTTCAAAAATGCAAAAATCGAAAAATTGCCAAGTATCAAAATGCCAAACATCAAAAATGGCAAGAAATGTTCTTCAAATGACAAATGCCACAAGAAATTGGGGGGGAAAAACAAATCAAAAGAAAATTACCATTGTGAAACTCAAATTACATTGATCCCTTTTTCCATTTGAACCCACTTTTGTGCATGGTGGAGAGGGGACGACCCTTCTTCTCGTCTACGCAAGAGGGGGAATTCCGTGATCCTACAGTGTTTCTAACACCCTAAGGAGTCTACTCTTGACGAAAGCATTTAGCAATTGTGGACAAAGGTACCCTAGTTTGACACAACTTGGAGGTGATTTGTTGGTATCCTCTTAGACTTAGTAGCTTAGGGAAATGATATCTATGATGGAGTGTGTACCCTTAAATTGCTTCCCTTGTAGATGATTTCCGCCACTTAGATGAGGAAAGTGGCTATTCTTTTGTAGATGCATCCATTACTTATTTTGTGTGCTTAATGCTTGGATGTATCGCCATTTTGGCAAGCCCTACCTTGCCTTGCAACAAGGCATCATACCTCATAGATGTCTTGTTATGAGTTTAAGGGACGGAGTGAGACCCGCTAATTGTCTCACATCGATTATATTAAGACCAGGATAGTTTAAATAAAGGTCTAGTTCTAGTCACCTCTTTACTCGGGACGAGTAAAGGTTCGGTTTGGGGATGCTTGATGTGACTCTTAATTGCGCACATTTTGTTCCCTAATTGAACCCGTTTTGCATACTAATATAGCATTTTATGGCCATTTTATCTGTCACACTACTACAATTTAAGGCTACGAGAACGCCACTTAGAGAACGGTTGATATATAGCGGAACCGGTGTGTTACTTTTTTTTAGATATGGCGCACATATATGACTCCAAAAGAGAACGGTTGTTTTTTTTAACCGTTCTCTTAAATTAACAAAGAGACCGGTTAAAGTTGACCAACCGTCTTAAAAGAATTTAGAGACTGGTTACTTGCTACAACCGTTCTAATTGTAAAAACAAAGAGCACGGTGGAATCTAATCACCGTTCTAATTATTAATCACCGTTCCAATTCTAATACCTTTCCATTGCTTTTTTCAAACACCATTGCTTTCTCAAACAGTTCCATTGCTTCTTTCAAACACCGACCCTCATCGTGTTTTCCCTATCTAGCACGGTCTCGCCATTGTTGTCCGTCTCGCTCGTACTCCGGCCACCACCTGGTTGTCCCTCGTCGCTCACCTTTCTCGTTGTTGATCGTTCTTGGTGCTGGTAAGACCACTTTTCACTACTTTTTATTATTAGTTTAAGTAGTCAAGATAATACTATAGTCCACATGATATTTTTCACTTAATTAATTAAATTGCTACTTTAATGAATTCAATTTGTGGTCATGTATAATGAATTCAATTTGTGGTCATGTTAGGGTTAATATTTGGTGATGTTAGGGTAGCGATAACAATTTAACGGTTCACTTAATTGACGGTTTGGGGTAGGGATATGGTTAGGTTGATGGTGACAAAGGGTTTACTGGATTTGTGCTTGGGTATTGGGTATTGGGTATTGGGTATTGGGTTTGGGGCAGATGATGGTTACGAGAATATAGGGAAGATGAAGGTTTGGTGGTTGGGGACAAAGGGTTTAAGCAATTTGCTCATCCAGGGAGGAAAAAAAAGGTAAAATTGGTTGGGACCTAGTGGAATGAATCAGAACATGGAATCAGAAAGGCAAATCTTTCTGGAGAAGGTTAATGCAAATTTTTTTGAAGACTGGTTTCCAGCGCTACAAAATGCGGAAACGTTTTTAAAAAAAAATGAAAACGATCAAGAAATAGTCACGTTAGGTTAAGGAAATCACCAAACAAATAAATTAGAACATGGACAAACTTCAGCCTTAGCATGAACAACTTCCTGTAGTTCATAGGGAAACAAAGAGTTGGACTGCTGTTGTATGGTCTTGAGGGCATTGATTTGTAACACCCGCGAATTTCCCATTTTGAGATTTAAATTTTATTAAACCGTTTGATTATTTTATTTTATGTTTTTGAATTATTCAATTTAATTAATTTTATTTCAAACCCGATTTTTTTAAAGGTAATATATAAAAGCTCATTTTTTGTAAAAATACGTATTATTAAATTATATTCTTGAGGCATAATTTATATATAAATAAATGTATACGTATTTTTGGTCGGACAGTATTAATATTAGTTTCCGTCTCAAGTTAATATAGACTCGAGACATTCTTCCGTCTAGCTGTAAACCGTCACATTTCCACTGGTGAGATTAATTTTTTCTCGACCTATTCTATTTTGACAACACACTCACCTACCCTCTTACATCCTACCTTTAAATATCTCTTTTATATATTATTATAATTATTTTATTATTTTTTATTTATTATTATTATCATAAATTATTGTTGTTGTTGTATCCCGTGTCCCCAACCCCACAATCCCCTTTTCTTCTTCCTCTTTCCTGCGTAAAACAAAACACTCAGCAGCAACAACAACAAACACCCATCCCCGCCTCCTTCAACCTCCATTTCCTCCCTTATTTCTCAACCAAACTCCATTATTTTTGTACCATTAGCTTCCTCGTCCCTTCCTCCTTCTTTCTAGGTAAGAAAGTCTCGTTCTTGTGGTGGTTTCGTCTTTCGCCGTCTTATAAAAGTATCGTCTTTTAGCTTCTTTATCCGTTTTTCTTGCTCTCTGATGAAGGATTTGAAGAACCGGAGCAATTTGAGTCGGAAATCGTGCTCGTTGAGGAAGTTAAAAGGTAACGCTGATAGGTTACTCGACAAATGTCGAATTTTCCGTCTTATGTATCGTTTTATGTGCCCTTGCTTGACAAAGTTCGGCCCTTTGTGCTGTTTCTCAAATGTATGATAATTTCTGTCTTAACCTTGCTTCAATTGTCGTCTTAAAATGAGTCCCCTTGGACGGTTTCCTCCTCTGTGTTAGCAGTCGAATTAAGAGCTAGGTGGGTTATTTTAGAGGGTAGTACTGAGAAGTAATTGGGTGTAGACCGGTTGTGGTCATTCACGAAATAGTATCGTTAATTTCCGTCTCAATATTTTTGCTTAGAAATCCGCCTTATAAGTACCCTGAATTGCTGACTTGACAAGATTTCGAGTGTCATTGTGGTCCATGTCGAGTGTTGAGGTTGTGGGTAGACTACTCTTTTACTTCCGTCTCGAGAATATGTTGGAAGTTTTCCCCGCTATTTATTGGTTCCCTTTTAATGGACGCGTTTGTGTTATATTTGGAGCTTGTAATCTCGTCTTATGGACTGGTGGTTGCACGACTGAGTTGGTTGGTTTCGGTGGCTGTTTGGGCTATTTTAGGAGTGAGATGGTGGCTGTTTGTGGACAGGGTAGGGGCGTGCGTGGCTTGTTTCCTCACGGCTAGCCTGGGTAGCAGCCTAGCTTTGTCACGGTGGGTGATTGGGACGTGATTTTCACTTTCCAAAGTCCACTCTTTGAGTTGTGTCTGGTAGTTTGTTTGGCATAACATGCGTTTGCTTCAATCATTCAAATTTTCGACTCATGCTATATATATAACGTGTTTCGTTAAATATCTTCATTGATATATTTTTTTCCTCTCATGATTTATACTCGTGGAATTCCGTTATTTAATTATTATTTTTCCGTCTTAATTTTTGGTCCCAAAATGAGCGCTTGGGTCGGGTTTATGAGAACCCAAAAAGTGGGCTTGCTTTATATATTTGATTGGGCCATGGGTGTTAGTGTGATAATTGGATTGGTTTACATGCTTGATATTAGGGCATGGTTGTTTGTCTCGTAATTGGATTGAATCATAATTCTTTGTTATTGGGCCAACCCTATAGGATGGTATAGAGTTACGAATGACCCAATTGTTATTAGTTACATTTTATTCCGTAATTTCATTTAACGTAAATTACTCATTATCGCTCATTATATTTTATTTACCCAGCATGTTAAATTATGAAGTGGAATATTTATTAATATAATACAAGTATGAAATATTTATTATAAGTAGTTACTTCTAGTGAGTCGTACTATAGATAATGTCTAGTATTGTTCGGTTGTGAGAGTCTTGGTTCTACCGGATACTAGGGGTGAGCCATAGGCCCTCTAGTTACGGTATGAACGTCGGGAGTGATGTTCCCATCCGTACTTATGGTGATGCAGGCCATAAGTATGAATGTGACATTAATCATCCCGTCCCTGAGTCTTGGTCCTATCGGATACTAGGGGTGAGCTAGAGGCCCTCTAGTTGCGATATGATTCGTCAGGAGTGATGTTCCCATCCATACTCATGGTGATGTAGGCCATAAGTATGAATGTGACATTAATCATCCCGTCCCTGAGTCACGGTCCTATCGGATACTAGGGGTGAGCAGCCATAAGCCCTCTAGTTGCGATAAGGTCGTCGGGATTGATGTTCCTATCCGTACTTATGGTGAGATGCAAGCCATAAGTATGAATGTGACATTAATAATCCAGTTCTATGTGCTTGTTTGTTGTGCTTGTTTGTTGTACTTGTTTGTTATATTTGGCCTTGTTTTAAAGGTAACCGCTGAGCTAGATACTTGTTTTTTGTGCCTCAGACATGTTTTAAAGGTAACCTCTGAGTCGGGCACTTGTTTGTTGTATTTGGCCATGTTTTAAAGGTAATCGCTGAGCCAGATACTTTATGTGCTGTGCTTCAGACATGTTTTAAAGGTAACCTCTGTGTCGGGCACTTGTTTGTAGTATTTTGACATGTTTTAAAGGTAACCGCTGAGCCAGATACTTTAGAGGTCGTGCCTTGGACATGTTTTAAAGGTCACCACTGAGCCAAGGAACTTAAGGACTTGTGTCTCGGACATGCTTTAAAGGTAGCCTCTGAGCCGGATGCTTTGCTTATTATGTGATGTTAGTAGACCTATTTCATGTATTGTATGTTGTTTGGTTTTCAATGTTGGATGTATCATATGCCTTATCTATGATTGTCTACGCCTGTTTTGAATGTTAGTCTCATGTCTGAGTGCTTGCATCAAATGGTTATATTTATGATGTTCTAATATGTTCTTGTATATCTGTGTTTCGACATTTTGTGGCTGGGAGAACCTTGAGTTACTCCCCACTGACTGTGGCGTTCATGTTTACATGAATGACAGGTTGTGAAGACGCTTACGTGGGGAAGACGTGTGGGCTAACGAGAACTAAACTCTTGGACCTTAGTTTGCTAGTTTAGAAACCCTTTATTTGTTTATTCGTGGGATATCTTTTCCCCGCCTTCTAGACTTGGGTTGTAATAACCTAAGTTTGTTTATTGTATTACTTGTTTCATTTCATTTTTGGCACTCGCGTGTTAATCTTTAACTAGTAGTAAAAAAAGTTTTAAAATATCATAAATTTCCACTTTAATTTATTAGTTATATTTTCCGCTTTATCGCGAGGTGTCACTGTTGGTATCAGAGCCTATGTTGCTCCCGACGCACACACGTGTACCCCAAATTTAAATTTGAACTTGACCTTGAATAATGAATGAGAGATGGGTAGACTTAAGGACCTAAGGTGGTAGTCTGTAGTGTGTTTGCTTTTTCTTAGGTTCTAACATGTTTGTTGATTGTCATTTAATAATTGTTGTGCCCTTAGATCAATAACAGTAAACTTACCATGTGGTGATCAAGATTTGGTGCCTATTGCCGAGGATTGAAGATTTGTTCAACCTTGAAGAATGCTTCTACTTCCTCGAAGATGTTTCTCATTCTTTGTGTACCTTGCCCTGTTCTTCACTTCTTAATGTTTATTCCTTCTTCTAAATCCTCTTTTCTTTTTCCTTGTAAGTCACTCTTGTATTTCCTAACTTGTCCTTTGTTCCTTGCTTATCCTTCCTTAAAGACTTTTTTATAGTACTCTTTCTTTTGAGGAATGTTGACCTTGGTTGGAAAATTTGACTTTTGAGGAGATTGTTGTGTTTAACCCATAACCCTGGTTTTGAGAGGTTGTGGTGTTAGAAAGACTTAGGTAGTGTGATGAGACATACTTGATGGTTCTTATACCTAGATCCTTGATTAAGTGAGTATATTTGAATGGTGGATTTGAGGATGTAGGATTGACCAAGTAAGTCGAGTTTTTGATTGGCTTCCATAATCACTTCGGATATGAGGGTTTGATAATGTGTACATTACCATATGATAAATGCTAATTGTGGGATTATTAGTTAGTCTAAGTGAGTGATCTTGATGACTACTTGAGGTATGGTATGAAAGTGAGACTAAACTACATGGTTGGGAAGTCTTAGCGCTTGTTTTGGTAACTAGAAAGGATAATGGCATGGTTGACGCCAATTGTTAAGTTAAAGGACATTGTTTCAATTTATGGTGTTAGAATGAGAATATATGAGGTAGTACAGTGTTGTTACAACTAAGATCTTGTCTCTTGGGAACTCGATGGTAAGTAAGTTTTACGATATCGGATTTGAAAGAATATACCTTGAGATGTTGAAGACCATACGGGATTGGTGATGTGATTTGATATTAGTTGGCTCTTGAGAGTTCTTCAGTTGAGAGAGATTTAGTGTCAAGAAGTCTTTGTTAACCTTGTGGAATATTTGAGAAATCTTTCGATGGAATTTAGAGCTTGGAATGAGGATCCTTGATTTAGGATTTTACCCTTTTGAGAAATCCGTGGTTGACACTAGTTGGATATGAGTGTAGCTTTGTTGGAAACCTTGACCTTGATCTTGTGGAAGTTGTTTATGGATGTTTGAGGATTTGGAGTGATGAGATCACACTATAGTGGAGTACTTTGTTTCAGGGAATATATTAGGATGAAGTAACATGATTGTTTGAGGAAATCCTTGGGAGTATTGCGATTATAAGTTTTGTTGTTAGAAACTTTTCGGAACCGTTTAGGATGATGTTGTTGTTGAGGTTTGAGTACATGGCATTTCCTTGTTGTCTAATTCCCTTTCTTCTTTGACCATAAGTGTTGCCGTTCATACCTCTCTTTCCTCGCTTCATCTTGCTCCTTCCTTGAGTTTGATGCTAGTGACCTATAAAACTCTACCCTTGACATTCTCATTGGTTTGACGTCAATTCTTATCCCTAGTAAGTTCATCACAGCTCTTTTAATTAGGTAAGTTGAATCCTCTTAGCATACTTGTATCTATGATGTCTAAGTTACCTTCCTTTTTGTTCAATTTCTAAACCTTCAAGCTACCAGTCTTGTTTCGTTGTTAAAAGTTGATGTTACTTTAGCAAAACCTTACCTATTTTAAAGGTTTGAAAATGAAAATTTGATTTAGTTCCATATTTGTTCTTTGAGTATAGACTTCTTTATCATGATTTTAATTGCTAAACACCAGATCTCTTTAAATTTTATCCAATTTCTATTAACTTTGATCTGTTTATGATTTCTTTGTTAAAGTTTAATACTATATTTTCAGGAATTTAACTCCCTTTTGAGTTTAAAGGTGAAACCTTCATTTTTATTTCGGCTTTTGCAAAAGAAACTTTGAGTAGAATATCTTTTTCTTTTGATTTTGACGTTGATCGGATGTTAGAACTCGTTATTAGGGACGTTTAATAACTTGTCCTACGCCTGTTGGCGAGTGATTATTGTTTCAAATTACCTTTGACTTGGAAAGTTAGCGTTCTTGTGTGCACGACAAGAGCAATTTCGTTCCATGAATGAGACTTATACTTTTGAAAACTCTTCGTTAATGTTTTTGAAAGTATTTTGATTTTTAATTTATGCCAAAGATTTATCTTTCAATCTAGTTCTGTCGGAAGATTTTATTTGAAACTTTCGAAGGAATTTAATTCTGACGAGAAGTAACCTTTTAAATGTTTTAGTTACCGATTCCAAAATTCCAGTTTTATTTTATATAAGCTTTCGTTTTTATTTCAAGTTTCGAGGACGGAACTTTTTAAAAGGTGGGGTGATTGTAACACCCACGAAATTCCCATTTTGAGATTTAAAATTTATTAAACTGTTTAATTATTTTATTTTATATTTTTGAATTATTCAATTTAATTAATTTTATTTCAAACCCGATTTTTATAAAGATAATATATAAAAGTTCATTTTTTTAAAAATACGTATTATTAAATTATATTCTTGAGGCATAATTTATATATAAATAAATGTATACGTATTTTTGGTCGGACAATAATAATAGCGACAGTAATAATATTAGTTTCCGTCTCAAGTTAATATAGACTCGAGACATTCTTCCGTCTAGTTGTAGACCGTCACATTTCCACTGGTGAGATTAATTTTTTCTCGACCTATCCTATTTTGACAACACACTCACCTACCCTCTTACACCCTACCTTTAAATATGTCTTTTATATATTATTATAATTCTTTTATTATTATTAATTTATTATTATTATCATAAATTATTGTTGTTGTTGTATCCCGTGTCCCCAACCCCACAATCCCCTTTTCTTCTTCCTCTTTCCTGCGTAAAACAAACACTACAAGAAAAACGCGGGAAATTGACGGAAAAATAAAGCCCATACTGACGGTCTTTCCGTCGGTATTTCAATTTCCTGACGGAAATTCCGTCAGTAATCAGGGTATACTTATTTCGTCAGTAAAATACCTGTACTGACGGAATTTCCGTCAGTCTTCCAGAAAACTGACGGATCTTTGACGGAAAATCCGTCTTTATTTATAGATCAATAGTGACGGAATTTCGGTCAGTTTTTCTCATTACTGACGGAATTTCCGTCAGTGGTGTCTGACACGTGGCATTCCACGTAAGTTTCTGAAATCAAATTAACAGAGGGTAGTGATGGATTTTCCGTCAGTATTTTCTTGTTATTGACGGAATTTCCGTCAGTGTCTAGACACGTGGCACATTTCTGTTAATTCTGGGAAAATGATGGAGAAAAACAGTGACGGAAATTCCGTCGGTAAAAAGAAAATACTGACGGAATTTCCGTCAGATTTATTAAAAAACAGGAGAGGATACAACAGCCTGCTGCCCAGCCACGATGCGTTTTTTGCATCGTTTCAAATACAGCCTGCTGCCCAGCCACGATGCCTATTTGCATCGTTTCCAATATAAACAAAACCTGCAAAACACATCCAATCGTCGACCGCCAAGCGGGAATCCATTTTCACGTCGACCGCTAATGCGGGAATCAATAGACAACAAAAGAGAAGGGGACGCAAATTGTTTTACATAAAAACATAGTCAAATTTGTACATTGTCTTACAAATTAAACAGAGAATTGTTTTACCATGTCTTTCATACTTACTAGACGACAATACTAACTAAACTAAAGTTCTAACCTAAAGGCTCTAACCTAAAGGCTCTAACTTAAAGGCTCTAAGTGTTTATAGGGTCAATAAAACTACCACCAATACCTCCAAACCCGTCATCACCACCCCCAAAGTCATCCCGTCTATGTGGAGTAAATTGTGAACACGTGTTTGGGGGTTGAGATGCTTGCAAATCAGCCCAAGCCTTTCTCATTGCCGCCATTTCTTCAGCCTGTTCACGAACCTGTCTTTCAAGAGCAACTCGAGCGGATCGCTCATTATTCATTTGAGTGGAAAGCTGTGAAATCATGCTAAGAGCATAAGATAAAGACCGTCGGCCAGCTTTGTTAGGAGGAAGATCATACCATATTTGGGCCCCTGTATCTCCTGTCCCAAACATCCGGTTCTTCTCGTCAAATCCTCCTACAGACCTTGTAGTAGGCCCGAATCTCGTCGGAGACCGTCCAGTGTGGCAATGGCTGCTCATCTCCTCTTGGAAATCACGCTGAAAAAATAGAAAATCGTCAGAAATGATATATATATATACCTATCTTTATAAGAAAGAGATTATCGTTCTTTGTAATAAAAATAAATATTAAATTAAATTCAAGAATTTACCTCAATATCAGCCGCTGGAGGATTAACCCACTCGCCCTTCTTATTTTTCTTCGTCTTCATGAACATCTTGTGGGGGGTGGCCTCTTGACCCTGAAATTATTATGGAAACAAGTAAAATCAAGTATATTTTTGTCAATCATATATATTAACCACTTTTTAAAAGCAATATAAACAATACTTACCAATTCCTTGAAAGCATCGGAGCAACTCTTCCGACCAAGAGTGTGGGTGCCCAATGCTTTCCCATCTTTCCCACGCGACTTCCTATTTGCCGTGTTGATTTTCAAATGTTTGGCAAAAGTAGCATCATTTGGCCTATTCCTAAGGTTCTCCAACCAAGAAGCAGGCACCCACTTTGGCGGTTTCTTGTTATATTTTAGTCCATTGATAAGAGTGGTAATCCGCCTCGTTACCCTCGCCTGCCACTCAGGAATAGGATCATACCCAGGATCGATGGATCTTACATGAGTCTGTTTCAAAAACAAGTGTGAAATTAGTTATATAAAACTTTGGAAAATTCTTATAAACTTAAAAAAATTATTATAAACTTAAGAAAATTATTATTGAAAAACATAATTACCGCAAAGTAATTCCACATCTTTTCATGTTATTATATATCTACACATTTATATATGTCATTAAAAAAGATAATAACCTAACAACAATAAAAATCAAGCATAATAAACAATAATTTAACATTTTAACCAATATAAATATTGTATTTCTTTGAATTGGGTCCTTATCACTCCAACCTAAACCCATCAATGTACGTTTTAAGTCACTAGAAAACATGTACTTGTGATTTATTAATGAGAAAAAAATTCGGCAAAGAATTCCCATCCGTTCTCCAAATACACAATATAGAATAAATAATTACTCTACATATGCATTTAGAGAACATTAAAGGAATTGTCACCAAACTCTTTTCTCATTAACAAATCACAAGCACATGTTTACTACCTAAGTGACTTAAAACGTACAAAGACAGTCCCAAAACGGGGACTATTCAAAAATTACTCCTAGTGAGTAATTTTTGAACGGGTACTAGGTCAATATGAACAATAATTTTAACAATATTAAAAACAAAACATACAACAATGACTACTTTTTCAATTAACAAAAACTAACATGATTTACTTTTCATTTTACATATCTAGTCTAATTCATATCTATTCTAATTAACATTTAACAATAATCTAATTTTTAACAATAAAATTAAATATCTATCTTAAGTCAACATGCATACATTAAAAAAAAAATTATAACTAATAATCTAAATTAACAACATACATTAACAACATACATCCGTCACAACATTGGCTTCTATCCTAAGTCAACATGCATCAACACCAACCCTTTTTCAACAACAATTAAAACAATAACTAATAATCTAAATTAATTAAACTAATTTAAAAAATTAAAAGGAGTAATACCTAATTAACTTGACAAAAAAAAATGAAAAAGAAAGGGCAGCAGAGGCGGCGGCTGGCGGAGGCGGCGGCCTACTATTAACAAAAAAAAAAGATAAATAAGAAAAGGAGAAGGAAAAGGATGAAGGAGAAGGAAAAAGATAAAAGAATAGAAAAAAAAGATAAAGTTAATTACCTTATAGTGATGGCGACGGCGTGGTGGTGTTGGTGGTGGTGGTGGTGGCGCCGGAAGTGGAGGAGGGTGGTGGTGGTGTCGGGTTTTAAGGAGGTAAGGGTTAAGGCGATTTTAATTGATTTGGGGGAATTTTGGTAAAGTGAAGGAGAAACTCTTCGCGTGTTTCAGATAATAGAAACCTCTGACGGAAATTCCGTCGGTTATTGTCAAAATACTGACGGAAATTCCGTCAGTTTTTCATTTAACTGACGGAAAATCCGTCATACGTTCACTTTATCAGAAAATAATGCAAGTGACTGTACACGTCAGTTAAAGTAGAAATCCTGACGGAATATCCGTCAGTTTTTTCACAATTCTGACGGAATATCCGTCAGTAGAACAATTATTGTGACACCCTGTCACACACTAATATCAACTAATAATTGACCCACTGACGGATATTCTGTCAGTAAACTGATTTCCAGCTGTACTCCAATTTAACGTGTAAAGCCCACTGACGGATTTTCCGTCAGTATTAAGAGATTACTGACGGAATTTCCGTCACAGTTTTTTTGGCGCCTTTGACTTGGTCAACGCGCCAATAGATACTGACGGGATATCCGTCAGGAAACTTTACTGACGGAAATTCCGTCACAAATCCGTCAGTAACCCGTGTTTTCTGACGGCCTCTTTTTTCCGTCGGTAGGGCCGTCACTAAACCGCGTTTTTCTTGTAGTGAAAACACTCAGCAGCAGCAACAACAACCACCCATCCCCGCCTCCTTCAACCTCCATTTCCTCCCTTATTTCTCAACCAAACTCCATTATTTTTGTACCATTAGCTTCCTCGTCCCTTCCTCTTTCTTTCTAGGTAAGAAAGTCTCGTTCTTGTGGTGGTTTCGTCTTTCGCCGTCTTATAAAAGTATCGTCTTTTAGCTTATTTATCCGTTTTTCTTGCTCTCTGATGAAGGATTTGAAGACCCGGAGCAATTTGAGTCGAAAATCGTGCTCGTTGAAGAAGTTATAAAGTAACAGTGATAGGTTGCTCGACAAATGTCGAAATTTCCGTCTTATGTATCGTTTTATGTGCCCTTGCTTGACAAAGTTCGGCCCTTTGTGCTGTTTCTCATGTGTATGATAATTTCTGTCTTAACCTTGCTTTAATTGTCGTCTTAGAATGATTCCCCTTGGATGGTTTCGTCCTCTGTGTTAGCAGTTGAATTAAGAGCTAGATGGGTTGTTTTACAGGGTAGTACTGAGAAGTAATTGGGTGTAGACCGGTTGGGGTCATTCACGAAATAGTATCTTTAATTTCCGTCTCAATTTTTTTGCTTAGAAATCCGCCTTATAAGTAACCTGAATGGCTGACTTGACACGATTTCGAGTGTCATTGTGGTCCATGTCGAGTGTTGAGGTTGTGGGTAGACTACTCTTTTACTTCCGTCTCGAGAATATGTTGGAATTTTTCCCCGCTATTTATTGGTGCCCTTTTAATGGACGCGGCTGTGTTATGTTTGGAGCTTGTAATCGCGTCTTATGGACTGGTGGTTGCACGACTGAGTTGGTTGGTTTTGGTGGCTGTTTGGGCTATTTTAGGAGTGAGATGGTGGCTTGGTCCGGACTATATCTTTTCGGTAACTTGTCGTTAGGTGCACCTAGACCAAAACACAATTTATAGCTTCACAAACAACTCTACAATTAGTAAAGAGGCAAGTAAAGGTCAGATCCCAAGGGACGGGAATTGAGATGAGATTTCTATTGCAACTAGCGGTGTCTTAGGGGTGTCACAATTGGGGTTTGATGTAGAAGATCACTAAAGTAAATAGCAATAAAAGTAAACATGCAAGATGAATTAAAAGGGATGTAAACAATTGATAAAAAGCACTAGGGTGTGATGGGGTCATAAGGGATTCATGGGAATTGATCATACAAACATGTTCTCAAATTATAAGCAAGCAATTATTGTTGTGATGGATTGATTTGGTTTATTTCTTAGAATCCTAGGAAAGTTTGGGTCCCGGAGCCGAATAGATTAGATTGTACAACACCTACAAGTCGACTTAGTCTTCCCTACTCAACAACATGCATGGTATAATGAGACTCGAGTTGGTTTATGTCTTACAAGTCTCATTGAAAAGATATGTGATGGGTAAAAAATGCAAGGATTCATAGACCCGCATTTCATCAAACATAACATGTGCATGAGTTGAGATCAAAACAAGCAAGCAAATAAACCATTAAAGCATATTAATTTAAGCATGAATCATTCCCCATGTTGGTTTCCCCTAATTAACCATTAACCCTAGCTAAGGAAGTACGCACTCATTATCATGTTGAACATGCTAGCAAGGTTGTCAATCATACCAACAAAGTGAAATATGATGAATAAATGAAAGTAATTAACAATAACTAAAAAGGGATTAAGAGAATTATACCACTAATGATTCCAATAATAAAGCAAAGAATAAAAGAAGTACTTGATGCTTGATTGAGAGGTTGTCAATCTCCCAACAATAACCCAAATAATCTTCAATTACCCAAAATAACGGATGAACAAAAGAGAGATTAAGGAATAAAACTTGTATTAAAACTTGATTAATTGTTGATTACAATATTAAAGAGAGATTTGATTGATATTAACTACACTAAAGATTGCTAAGAAGAACATGCTCTTCTAATTAGACTAATAGGGTATTTATAGTGGGGATTAGGTGTAGGAATTAGGGTTAACTAAGGGCTTAAATGACGATTAAGTCCCTACTTAAGGAAACACCGGTATTTTTGGAAGGATGGACATCTTTCTTGAAGCTTGAAGAAACGAAATTGTCTGCCTATGAATCCGTGCGTCTTTAGCAAGGGACGGCCGGATTCGTGGGTCGCTGCCCGGGCGTCTTGGGGAGAAGACGAGCGTCTTTTGGGATTACTTCCCGGGCGTCTTGGAGTGAAGATGCACGGATTGTGAAGGTGGAGGACGGGCGTCTTCAGGACAATCCACACGGATTGCTGTGCAGTTTCATTTCTTCTTCTTTTCTTCCTTTTTCTTCATAAGATCCTTGGGGATTTCCTCGGGGATGCAAGGATCTTTTCTCATCATTGCCCATTTACTATAGTATGTACAAAGTCCTTCTAATCTTGTCTCTTCTTGATGCTTGGTCATTTGAATTCAATCAATTTAGTCTCGTTTTGCCATGAAAATGCAAGGTTTGCACTCCTTTCCTACCAAGGACACAAAACCTCAAAGAATATGCAAAACAAAGAACTAAAGACAATAAATGACCCAAATATGCACTAAAAAGCATGGGAACAAGGCTAATTCGGGGACTAAATATGCTCTAAATATGGTCACATCAAATATCCCCAAACCGAACCTTTGCTCGTCCCGAGTAAAGAGGTGACAAAGACTAGGACCATTATTTAAACTAACCTAATAATATAGCCGATATGAGAAAATTAGCGGGTCTCACTCTGCCCCTTCAACTCACAACAAGACAACCATGAGGTAGGATGCCTTCTTGCAAGGCAAGGTGGGTCTTGCCAAAATGGCGACACATCACTACTACAAATTTAGGCAACTACAACGCCCCTTTAACAACGATTATTCACGAAAATCACAATAGACGTTGTAGAATGTATGGCGCGAATTTTACTAAAATAAATTACAACGGGTATGGTTATAAAAACCGTTGTTATTAGTTTTAACAACGGGTCACACATGCACAACCGTTGTTAATAATTTGGCGCAAAATTGGCGCAAAGTTAGTGAAAAGTAATTACAACGGTTATTTTTGAAACCCGTTGTTAAAACTTATTCAACAACGGGTGTTTTTTACAACCGTTGTTAAAACATATTTCACAACGGTTGTTGTTTAATAAACGTTGTCAATACCTTCCATACTATAAACCACACAAACAGAAGTCTGCTGCAGCCACAAAACACAACCCTTAATACACAAACACAAACACAGCAGACAAACAAACACAAAACACATACACACTCTCTTTCTCTATTTCTCTCTTTCTCATCGTCGCTTTATCTTCTCGCCGTCATTGTGATTTCATCGTCTATTACGTTCTGTATTTATCAGGTAAATCTCGCCGTCACATCACATCATCGTCATTATTTTTTTTTCTATTTATTTCTTTTGCATATATGTGTTTTTATCGACCATTATGTTATTTGTTTAAGTATTGTTCGCATAATTAGTTACTAAAACAATGAAGAAGAAAGATGAAGAAGTAAGATAAACATAATTAATATATATATATATATATATTTATAAATACATAAATTAAAAAAAAAAAATTACATATGTAAAAATGCAATTCTTATATTTTCATGGAGGATCTTATTGTGCTCTATCGTATCCATCCTCTCCTCCTTGGCTATTTGGAGGTTCCGTTCAGCTTGCTATATCGTCATATAGCCGCAATCGCTGCTTTGCTCCGTCAAGCCATCTTCTTTGGCGTGCTTCAGTGCGGATCGAGCTTCCGCAAGGTAGCTCCTGAAACTTTCCTCAATATGGAGGAACCGGCGGATGAAGTTGTTGTTGTTCTCGATCATGGTAAGAGTCTTTAGGATGAAATCATTCATTTTCTTAGAGTTTTTTGAGTTTGATTTGAAAGATTAAGTAGAGTTTGTTTTAACGATTAGAGTTTGGAGATGAATATATGAGATAATGGAAATGTTAGTTGAGATATGCAATGTATTTATACTAAGCAATGTGTGGGTTGAGTTAATTGCTTTTTAATTAATATATATGTTAGGAAGTTGTGCCATAATCATCATCATCTCTCTCAATAATGCTGCTTCAAATCCTATTACTAACCCTTCTCATTCCATATTATCCGTTCATATGTACAGTGAATGTCAGTAATAATGCATGCATTGGAATTCTAACAGGCCGTAATTATGCATGCATCTAGTAATATTTAATTTTTATTTTTTTTTATTTTTTAAGAACAAACAACAACGGTTATTTTAAAACAACCCGTTGTCTTTAGTTATAACAACGGTTTTGTATATTACAACCCGTTGTTATAACTTTCCCCCCAAAATTGAGTCACACTTTCCACAACGGTTTTTTATACATAAAACCGTGGTTAATAGTTTTAACAACGGTTTCCTTAAGTAAACCAACCGTTGTTAAAACCTTCTACAACGGACGCTTTAACAACGTCCGCTTTTTTATATAACAACGGTTTTTGACCGTTGTTATAGCCTGTATCTGTAGTAGTGCATCCTAACATTATGCACACAAAACAAATAATGGATGCATCTACAAAAGAATAGCCACTTTCCTCATCTAAGTGGCGGAAATTATCTACAAGGGAAGCAATTCAAGGGTACACACTCCTTCATAGATGCAATTTCTTCAAACTACTAAGCCTAGAAGGATATAAATAAATCACCGCCAAGTTGTGTCAAGCTAGGGTGCCTTTGTCCTCAATCGTTAAATGCTTTTGTCAAGAATAGACTCCCTATGGTGTTAGAAACACTGGAGGATCGCGGAATTCCTCCTCTCGCCTAGACAAGAAGAAGGGCCGTCCCCCTCAACCATGCATAAAAATGGATACGATGGATAAAGGGATCGATAGATATTTGAGTTTCACTTTGGGAGTTTGCTTTTGTATTTGTTTTTCCCCCCAATTTCTTGTGGCATATAATATTTGAGAACATTTTCTTGCCATTTCTTTTTGATTTTTGGCATTTCAACACTAGACAACTTTCAACTTTTCTTTGCATTTCTTTTGAACATTTTCAAAGTCACCCCATATGTAGTAAGGGTGGCTTATATTTGAAGCTTTGGGAGTTCTATTTTTGCTCCTCTTTTCATTTGATGCATTTTTGCAAACTTTCTTTCACTTTTTATTTCAATGAACTCAAATTGATTTCTTTTTGTGCCCATTCCCTTTGGTGACAAAAGTGTGGTAGAACATGGATGATGGATGGATGCATGGTTTCAAGGGTCACCTTGGAATAAACGGTAGCCAAGGAGTTATCACACCACAAGGTACTCTTGACTAGGCCTTAATCCATGGGTCAAAGGATTCTAGCATGACACATCCTAGGGTGTTTTACAAGTATTCTAACAAGCAAAGTCTTAAGAAGAAAAAGTATCTACTAGGGCCTATATACACTTGTCAAGTTTCCCAAATAGACGGTTTCTCAAAATTTTCTAACATGAAAACTACATGCCATGATGCAACTAGCATATAAACATCCTAATGCAAATGATTCTACCAACTAGTATGACATATAAACTAAATGCAAGTCCTAAGTTAACATTGTTTACCGCATTAATCAAAATAAAGCCACATAGTCATTAACATAAAGAGGCAAAAGGTGATTGGAAAGATCATACCATGCGGTCTTCAATATCCTCATGTCTCGGATGTGGCGTAGTAGATCAATGTGAACAAGGATAAAACAAACACAATATATACAACAATATATACATGACTACACTACAAAGGAAATGAACTTGGTTTTGGTTTTTCAATTTTTCAAATTTTTATGGTTTTTTCGAAATTTTTCAATTTTTTTGGATTTTGGAATAAAAGTTAAGTTAGAATTTCCCATCCCCACACTAATATGGTCATTATCCTCAATGGCCAAAATGATGGGAAATCATGCAAGCATGATGCATGAATTCTACACTAAATGCAAGCTACACTAATCTACACTACATGATGCATGGTTTTTGTTTATGACGGAGAGTGTAATTTAGATTACCTCCCGTTGTGTATGCATGTACTTCCCCAAACCGAGTTAGACATTATTTCTAATGTCCTAAGGTTGGCTGTAGTTCATGCACACACGATGCAATGCATGAAACTATATTTGTCATTTTGGATTTTCAAAAGTGGGAACAATAAAATAAGAACACCTCAATGGGGCCGAGGTGTTAGTCCTCTATGTTGCTAGGACTACTCCAACCATGATAGAGATAAATATATAAAACAAAGAGAGAAATAGACAAACCTCAAGAGGGTAAGAGCCTCCAAAGCTTGCTAATCTTCCATCATATCATCATCATCATCATCTTCCTCAATAGAAGTGGACTCATCACCACTTCCTTCTTCACTTTCTTGTTCACTTTGTTCATCATCCTCTTCTTCTTCATCACTAGAATCTTCATCAATGCTATCATCAACCGCATCACCGACAACCTCATCGTCACCCGGAATCTCACCTCTAGATGCACTCGGAAAGAAGACTTCCCTATCCGCCCAAATAGGCAAAGGACATGAAGGATCAAGTAGTCCTTGCCTAGCTAAATGTAGGAGGGGTGGATATTAGGCTAAGTAAGCATCTTCCCGATCCTTAAAACTTGCTTGTGCATCTCTTGCATAAGAAGAGCCATATAATCTTTGCTTGCTTCAACACCTTCGGGTTTGAACTCTTGGTACTTAAAAGGATAAGGTGGTGTGACAATGGAATAGGAGGGCATTTCAATTTCACCACTTTGTTGTCGGATAATGTATTCGGCCTCTTTTGAGAGGGGAAGGAGATAGTTGGTCCGATGGACACTTAAACGACAAATCTTCGAAGGCAAAGTAAAAGATCTAGCATCACTAGAGAGCCACCCATATTTGGTGTCAAGAGGGTTATGAGAGACCCACTTGTATTTGTTTATCATAGCATCCACATCAATGAGATGACCACCCTTTTTCGCCACATACTTGCTATCCTTGTTGAAGTTCGGATCAAAGTACTTAGCCAAAAGAGTGACTAGACCTCCATTCACAATAACGGTAGTGCCTTTCTTCCCACAATCAACATTTAGCCATCTATCCACCAAAATCCTTAGAGAATTGAATGGCTTGGTGAATTCTCTTCCAATGTTTAAGGCCGACTCAAGAAGAACAAAATCGAGCTTGGTAAAGTGGTTGGTGTCTTTTCTTGCAATGATGGTATTCCTATGACCTTGTGCCACACTCTAATGCCCGGATGGTGGACTAATAGAGCGCGACTAGCATGAAAGTTCTCAAATTTCCTTCAGGAAATCGCCTCCCAAAGAGGAGCGGGGTCATACTTGCCAACATTCTTGAAATAACTAGGTGCATCACTAAGACCCAATGCTTTACCCATTTCCTCAAAGGTGATGCGCCTACTAACATTAGCAAGGCGGAACTCGATGTTTTCTATAGTCTCAACCTTTGTAACTTTCAAAGAACTCAATAATTATAAGGTAAGGGAGGGGTATGTCAATTCTTTTGTTGCAAACAATTTGCCCAACCCCATGGCTTCAAAGAAGGCTCTACTTTGCTCAAGGACACCCAACTTATCTAAGGCATCTTCACAAATAAACTTGGTGGATAGAAAGGATTTTCTAGCATACTTGGCAAAAGTTTCCCTATGGGAGTTAGAGATGAAAATTACCTCCGGATAGTTCCAAAGTTGAACAATTACCGGAGTAGTAGAAGTTGTTGCCTCCAAGGGAGGTTGTTGTTGTTGCACTTCCAAGTTTGAACTAGCTACCACCATAGCCAATGAGGCTTTCTTTGCTTGAAGACTATTTTGCCTTGTTGATAGTGCCTTTGCCTTAGGTGCCTTTGTTGCTCCTTTTGTCCTTGCCATTGATGCTTGAACCAAGAAAAGAGTGAAAATCTTCAATTTCCAAGTATACCCAAATCGATTTTAAGATGAAAGGCTTTGCCTTTATGAATTCAAAAATCGACCCAAAGGTTGAAGATTTTGGTGCTTGGTTTGATTTTTGTTGAAAGAGGAGTGATTAAATGTTGTTAAAAGGATAATTTGATTTTATTTTGATAAATGTGGTTGAGGAAATCTTGTTTTGGTGATGGAGAGGATGAGGGTTTTGAGTTTTGGGGTTTATGGGTTGTGTTTTGAATGAAGGAATGAAGAAATGAATGGCGGATGGGGTTTATAAAAGACCCAAAAAATTTGAATTGCAGGGGAAAGACATGGCGGTTTTCCTTCGGGACGCCCGGATTCTGTCTGTTCTGGGTTGAGAATTCTCGCCTAAAGACGGGCGTCTTTGAGCAAAGACACTCGGATTGTTCAGCTGCGGGACGGGCGTCTTTCCTTGAAGACGGGCGGATTCCTTTCCAGTGATTTTTCTTGTTTTTCTCAGCCAAAAAGACGGGCGTCTTCTCTTGCAGGACGGGCGTCTTTTTGAGGACGGGCGGATTCTTTTGAAAACGCTCGGATTCTGCCCCTTTTACCCGGATTCAGTTCCATCCGTGTACTTGCATATCCCTTGTCATTTTTCATTCTTCAAAATCCCGTGTTCTTCATTGTGGGGGCACTACTAAGGCATGAATAGCCTAGGCAATTGCTATCCCCACACTAAGCTGAAGCACTACACATCAATTGAAATCATTAGTCCCTCCCTCACTTATCTCAAAAATGATTATTATCTTGATCAAAGCATAAAAATCCAAGAATGACAAAAATGCAATATAAGAATTAAAATGCGAGTTAGGGAGTTAGAAATATTTTTAAATGGTGGTTTAGGGAGGACTCCACCAAACTCTCATCCTTAGTGAGATGTCATGGGGGCATGTCGAAGGTGTTGTTGATGTTGCTCAACACCTTGAAGAAGTAATCAAAAGCTTGTTCATTATCATGATAAAGATCTTCAATAGATCTTTGCCCTTGTTGTCAGTCTTGATCGATAGCATTACCAATATAGGGATTGAAAATCCCTTCAAACTCATCGTCCCAAAGACCACAAACTTCATCTACTTGATCACTAAAGATCTCTTGAGTTGATAGAGACAATTCTCCCATTTTCTTGTCTTGGCCAATGAGGCCATCCTCTTCATTGCTTGACTTTGGTGAGCATTGCAAGCTCTCTTTGTCACGATTCACTTGCTCTTTGAATGGAGCATCTTCAATTTTCTTCTTCCATTGGAGTTCCGACTTCTTCCTATCATCCTTCCGGCTATAATGATCAACCATAAAACATGGTTCATGCAAACGGGGAGCTCTCATGGTCTTGTCAAGATTGAAAGTTATGCTCTCATCTCCCACTTCTAGAGTGAGCTCTCCATGTTTTACATCAATTACCGCACCCGCGGTGTGTAAGAAAGGTCTTCCTAGAATGATTGGAATGTTGGAATCTTCTTCCATGTCAACAATGACAAAGTCCACCGGGATGAAAAATTTCCCAATTAAATGCACGGAACATCTTCCCATATCCCTAATGGTGTCTTCGTCGATCTATCGGCCATTTGGAGTGTAATATTGGTGCATTTAAGCTCTCCCATCCCCAACCTTTTACTCACCGAGTATGGCATAACACTCCCACTAGCCCCTATATCACATAAGGCTTTGTTGATCGTGGTGTCGCCAATGGTACACGGTATTGAGAAGCTTCCTGGATCTTTGAGTTTTGGAGGTGAACTCCCTTGAAGTATTGCACTACTCACCTTAGTGAAGGTGTAGACACCTCGTTTCTGCACCTCCCGCAAACCACCCGGTGATGATTGGGCCGCATGTTTGATTCGCGGAACGATTTGTGACAGTTCGTAAGATTATCGTCAAGTGATTTCTCAAATATTAATGTCTACCTCTTAGTTGTCATCTACGTCCGATACGGTCGTTTTGGCGATAATTAGAGTACATTCGAGTCCGGTCAAAAACCGTCTCCATTTTCGATAGTTTGTTAAATCCCGAGTCGAATGTTCTGGAATGTTCCGGATATTTCTATTCCATATTTCACAAATTTTATCTTTTGGCAAATAATATCCCGTAATATTCAAAAGATAATCGAATTATTTCCGTCCTACCATAACTCAAACGCGGAAATCTTTCTTCAGCAGGAGGAAACCTCCTGGGAACAGACGCAGTCTTTGCGCCTCTTCCAAGAGACGCAGCGATCTAGCTGCGCCTCTTCCCAGGCCCTTCTTTGCATGATTTACGTATCTTTTTTATATCTTTCCGAGATTCACTTCCAAAGAGTCTCCGAAACCCTATTCCTTCACGTGATTAGTATAAATAGGAGCTTTCGTTCCTCATATTTCTCACGCGAGTGTCCGCCCTTCTCTTCTCCCTTTGCATTCTAGACTTCGTTCTTACTAAATTGGCGCCTACGTGCTTGGACTTCCGACCACGTAAGCTCGGATCTTTCCGGGTACCAGCCTCTCCGTTGCATGACCGACCAATTTGACCAACTCCACTTAATCAACTTTAATTAATCAATCGTTTTCCTCTTACGAGGGCACTCTTTCCTTGCATTCGCGTCGAGCATTCACTAGTCGATTCTTAGTTCATCTCGTTCCGTCAACATGTAAGTCTGAGGGTGTAATCTCTCTTTATTTATTGTATTTTATTCAGCATATCATTCATGTAAGATTTACGTCGAAAATACCTCATTAAAACCGATTTCTAAAACCGTCTTTAAAACCTGTTTTCGCGGATTCCCAGTAGACAGACGTCGAGAAAAGACGCAGCAACTGCTGCGCCTCTTCGAAGGAGCGCAGTTCTGCTGCGCCTCTTCGTGAGGGCCGCCGCAGCTTCTCGCTTCTTTTCTTCTTCTTAAATCCTCTGTTATTCCGTCTTTCTTATTTGTTTTCGTATGTTTGTCTTTAATTCCCTCACATGATAGTTCAATAATTCACATGTATATAATTTATTCATCATTAATATGTTTTAATCATCATAAGTCCGCCTTAAATCCCAAGTAATCCATATTTGCGGGTTTTCGTCATTAATATTCAAACCGGGTTTTAGAAATTCAATTCGTTCATATTGAGTTTAAATTCGTCATTGATATAGTTTTTATCTGTTTATCCATTAATTCGTCATTAATTTGTCATCAATTCATCATGTTTAGTTTGTTCCATTCACCGATGTCACTAATTAAGCATTCATTAACATCGTCCCTTCATGTAATTAATCCGTTTAATTCCGTCTCATTCATGTTTTACTGTTTTTATGACTAATTCATATGTAAATAACATGCTAATCATTTTCATCCGAGTAATTATATCTAATCAATCCTTAAAATTAACAATTAACCTTAACGATTTGCAGTTCCGGCTTCACAGCCAGAAATCACCCTTGGAATGCACGCAGAATCGCTGCTGCGCCTCTTCTTCCGGGGGCGATCTCTTTGCTGTTCGAGATGAGTTCGCCTCGAACTCCTTTTCTGCCTTGACGTAATTAACTAGTAAGCGTATTAATTAACTAATATCCGTAATATCACCTAATCCCTGTTCGTTAATTTATTTCTTTTATTCTTTTATTTCTTTTTCTCAAATCATCCGTTTTAGCGGTATTTTCGACATAAATCGCCTAACCCGTTGTAATTATTGTAATTTTCATTATTGTAATTTATTGTATTTCTTTTATCATTTGTATGCTTTCACATGACAATCAAACTTAAATCCTACTTCGACCCAATTGTTTGCTAATTACGTGTCAACCGACTTAGTTAAATCTTCACATGCTAGGATTAATCTAATGGATGTTGCATTGCATGCATATAGCCGACGATATATCGAGTACGAATAACTTCCCTAATCATTAGTAGAGGCCGCTATCGAGGCGGGCGGGATTAGGTGTTCGGTCAAAAGAGCTTCCTAATACGTACCCTCACCCCTTACTCCAGATCTCCGTGAGCACCCGTGTTCATTGGCATCCACGAGAGTCATTCTAGACATAGAATGCTAAGGGTAACGATTGCTTAGTGTTCATGTCACTACTTTGTGTCTTGACATGACACGAGGTATTCGAACGGTTCCAATTTCCCATAAAAATTGGTGGCGACTCTACAAAAATGCAAACGCTTGTCCCTCGTTTCTCACCAAGCGCCCCGTGGGCGGCCCGCTCCCACGGTTTGGCGACTCACTGGGGATAATACACTTACGTGTAGCCAAGGGTGAAACTTGAACAAGGTTAGGGAATAAGTTTGTACAAGACAATTGTCGGTTTTCATAACTCGGTCTTCCTAGACCGTTTATTCGGCCTTCCTAGGCCCAACCCAACCCATTCGACCAATCGTCCCGTCTAAACGGTCCTAATTCTTATTTGGGCCTAAGGATGGATAGCGATTGACGTCATCCATACCATGATGCTTACTCTTGTTTGTATCAAGGGCCTTCACTACTTGAGGAAATGGACTAGGAATCGGCCTTACTCTTGTTCGGCACGAGCCTCTCCACAGACTTCGGGTTTGATGGTTCGGTATGGCAACCCACCCTTTAAACCAAAACCCTTTTAAATGCACTCAGCATCCCGTTATAATGCTTGTATAAATGTGTAAATCTTACGTGATCGCCACTTCTAAACAAAACCATGACGAATTTTCAAAAAATCAAAATCCTTATTTTTTTTAAAAAAAAAAATTTCGAAAAAAAAGTAGGCCTTTAATTAGCGCAAAATACGGTCAAAACTCTGTCCGTTTGTCAAGTCAAAGTTCGGGCCACAAGCCCATTTCAAAACCTCACTTCGAGTCCACTCCTACAACTACACTACAGTTGACTAGGAACACATTTTCAAAGACCTTGTCCTTCTTCAAAACTCACTCAACACAAGTGGCACACACCCACTTCACGAGTCAAAGCTTTTCCTCTTTTAGCAAGTGTGATAGAATGGTCGATCGTGTCTTGATTCGTCGCCGATCTCTTATCCGTTTCAAGATGCCTGGGTCAAGTGATGAAACGAACCTCCAAAGAAATTCAAGAAAGTAATGATCGAATCCTGGCCGCGATAGCCCAAATGCAAATCACCCAAGAACAAACCTATGACCGCCTTGAGCTTATCGAAGGCCGTATCTTTGATGTAGAGGGAAAGCTACCTCCCCCTAAAGGTGGAGTGCTACAATTTTCCGATGACGAGTCTAAAGATGAGAATCTGTCCTAGGAACAACCGCAAAATGAGAAAAGACTCCAATACCTAAAGGAGCAATTGATGTACCTTAAGGGGGATGACATTTACTGAGGAGAACAATCGTAAGTATGAAGCCGTCAATTCCAAATTGCCCACTAACTTTAGCATGACGGATATCCCTAAGTTTAAAGGACATGAGAATCCTTTGAACCACATCCGCGCCTTCAAGGACTACATGTCTATCAAAGGCATCAAACCCGAGATGTTCTTAAGGATCTTTCCTTCATCTCTTGACACCATCCCAAAGCAATGGTTCTACACTTTAGATCACAAAAAGGTCGCTACTTGGGAGGACGCCGCCATCGAGTTCTCGAAACAATACGCGGATAATGCCGAGATCCAAGTCAACATGCGCACTCTAGAGGTTCTTACCCAAAATGACAAGGAAGGATTCACCGACTTTCTAAGTAGGTGGAGGAAGACTAGTACCCAACTAGTTGAACGCCCGGATGAGGCTACTCTTGTAGAAAAGTTTGTGGACAATCTCAAGCCCATATATGCCAACCATTTGAGATATCAAAACATCAAGACCTTCAAGGACTTAACTGTACTAGGGACACGAATTGAAGACGACATCCGTAAAGGACTCTTGTCCAAAACGGTAGGTCGAGGATATCATGGGTCCACGAGTCGTTCATACGGCTCTACTAGCAAGACCGACGAAGTTAACCTTCTCGAGCCATCCAAGAAAACTAGCCCACCAAGGAAGTTCACAAACCTTGGAGATACGTACTCCAACGCTCTAAAAAGACTAATGAAGTAAGGTAAACTCCAACCCATTGGGCCTACTCCCGAACCTGAAAGGAAGTCTAAATTCTGGGATGAAAATTCCTCTTTGTGAATACCATAGGGGCAAGGGGCATGACACGAAAAAATGCTACAAGTTGAAACACGTGCTTCAGGATATGATTGAAGATGGTCGACTTCCAATTCCACCAGGAGGTAAGCCCAACAACACTCAGAATCCTCTTGGAGTTCTAGTGATTACAAGTGACGAATCTACCTTAGATTGCTCACATCTCATTTCTCCCACCAAAAATGAAATTCATGCAATTGAGAAAGAAAGACTCTACTCTACCATCTCCCCTACCATTTCCGACTTCATCGCATGGGCAAGGAGTGTAGATAGACAAGTGTGGGAACTAGAAAACATGGTAACAACCTTACGCGATCCCAAGGCAACGCCTAAAGAACGCGTACCATTGACCTTCTCTCAAAATGCCACTATGCAAGAAGTAGTCGCCGTGGTCGATAAGCTAGTCGATCAAATCATACAACTAGAAAGTGACATCATGAGGATGAAGGAACTAGCTGCAATCAATGGAGTTTGGGCCGATGACGATGAAGACGAATATCTCATTGAAAACTCTTTGGTAAAGGAAATAGTCCAAAATGGTGAAGACCAAGATGTGGATCACCTAACTCGTTCGGGTCGCCCATATCAAAGCACCACTCAAAACGGTCCAACCAATGTCATCACACCAAATGACAACGAAGACGACCCCACTGATCATTTGCTCAAGCAATTACAGAAAACCAAGGCTGATCTTTCATCGGCAACTAGTGGCAAGCTCATTTCCGCATCGCCAAGCTTTACCGCAAGCTTTGGCCAAATTGAATGTAGCGCATAACTCTACTCCCGAAGATGTAGTCAACTTGGTCTTCCAAGAATCACCGAAGCTAAGTAATCCTATTACTTTCTCAGATGAAGACTTGCCACCTTTTGGCGCTAGTCACAACCTTGCTCTATACATCACCGTCATTTGTCTAAAGAAGAATGTGCCAATGACTTTGGTAGATGATGGCTCCGCGGTCAACGTCATACCCCTCAAAACGGCATATAAACTAGGCATGAAAGAGTCGGATTGGACTCCCACCAATCAAGGTGTACGTGCATATGACGGTACACGACGAAAGGTGGTTGGACTTGCTAGCCTAACCATAGCCACGGGACCAATCGAGCGAAAAGTCAACTTCCAAATAGTGGACATCGAAGCTTCATTCAACATACTTCTGGGAAGGCCTTGGATTCACGCTTCCAAAGCGGTAACATCCACCCTTCACCAAAAGATCAAGATCCCACTCAATGGCAAAGTTGTGACGATCACTTCGTCGCCTATCAAGGCAATAATTGAGAAGCAATCAAACAATCAAGTCCTTGCGGATCCCATCTACGAACTTGGGGGCTTCCAAAGTGTGAACGTTATAGAAAGTGAGTTGGCGCCCTTGTACTATAATCCCTACTCCAACTTGGTGGTCAACCACATACTCAAGAATCAGGGATACTTCCCTGGAATGCCTTTAAACCCAGTTCGGAAGAACACCTTTGCACCATACAAGAAAGGCAACTCGACGAGGATACCACTTGGGCTAGGATACAAACCCAAAGCTGAAGAAGTTCTCGAAATGCTCGCTCAAGTCCAAAATCGCAAGTACGTAGGAGTCCAAATGAGGCCATATCTCCCCACCTTAAATGGATACTTCGTTCAAGAAGGAAGTTCAGAACTCTTTCACGGATTTCCCGAACCTTGGCATTATCTTGAGAGGAAGTTAGCGGAATCGAGATCTTTCACGATTGCTACTTCATTCCTCCCGAAACGTTCCTACCGTCAAAACCCGTCAAGCACCTTGCTTCGACGAACAAGCCGTTAGTCTATTATTTGGAGAGGACCGATTCATTAGGGCCGTGCAGGATGAGATCATTATTATGATACTTCAGGACGATCGCTTCAACCCCACCGCATTGATCACAAAAATCGACACAAAGCAGCAGAAAGGATGGAGAAAATCTATCAAGTGGACCAACAACCAAGGAAGGCTCTTCAAGCTCACTACTTGAGAAGGAGAGATGTTCAAAGGAGAACCAGAAGACGACGAGTTCGAGTCGGAGCCGGAATCAGAGTCAGAGTCTAGAGAAGTCATTAGAGAGTCTACTCCTGTTGTCATCCCCACTCCCTTCGTTTCTCCTAGCCTAGCATCGAGTAGTCACGGTAGTTCGGGAATGCCCCACCATCGTTCCTTTACCGCCACCGACCATGGATCGTTGGCTTCTTTGTTTCAACTTTACTCAAATCTTAATATGAATAAATCGGTTAACGCTTACTCTCTGTGTTCTTTCGAGTGCAATTCTGTTTATGATGATACTGAGGATGACCAAGACCCAGACTTGACCGAAATACCTCCCTATGTAGCCAAAGAAATATTACAGGAAGGGGAAGGGGGACCAGTAATAGAGGATACCGAACCCATCAACGTAGGAACCGAATTAGAGCCCAAAGAACTTAGGATAGGGACTACCTTGAGCTCTACCGAAAGGGCCGATTTCATAGACCTCCTAAATGAATTCAAAGACGTTTTCGCTTGGTCCTACAAAGACATGCCAGGGATCGACAGGGATATCGCCGAACATAGGATTCCGATTAAGCCGGGTTTCAAACCTGTAAAACAGAAGCTTCGACGAATGAGAACAGAATGGGCTCTAAAGATTAAGGAAGAAGTTGATAAACAATTCAAAGCCGGGTTCATCAAAGTTTCCGAGTACTCTGACTGGGTAGCTAACATAGTACCCGTACCCAAAAAGGATGGGAGAATCCGTGTCTGTGTTGACTTCAGGGACTTAAACAAAGCGAGTCCGAAAGATGACTTCCCTCTACCTCACATTGACATATTGGTGGACAATCTTGCACCACGCATTACTATCCTTCATGGATGGGTATGCGGGCTATAACCAAATCAAGATGGCCATGGAAGATATGCACAAGACCGCTTTCGTCACCCAATGGGGAACATATTGCTATACTGAGAATGCCATTCGGATTGATCAACGCCGGAGCTACATACCAATGCACCGCAACTACACTCCTACATGACATGATGCACAAAGAAGTTGAGGTATATGTAGATGATATGATCGTCAAATCCAAGGAAAGAGAGGGACACATTGCAAACCTTCGCAAGTTCTTCGCAAGGCTACGAAAGTACAACATGAGACTCAATCCTCAGAAATGTACATTTGGGGTAACATCCGGAAAACTCCTAGGATATGTCGTTAGCCAACGCGGTATAGAAATAGATCCCTCGAAAATCAAAGCTCTGATCGAAATGCCACAACCTCAAACAGAAAAAGAAGTCAGAGGATTCCTGGGAAAGGTACAATATATAAGCCGATTCATATCGAAGCTTACCATGATTTGCGAGCCTATCTTCAAGAAACTCAAGAAAACAGACCACACCATGTGGGATGATGATTGTCAAAAGGCGTTTGACCGAATCAAGGAGATATTGGCTAAACCACCAGTGCTCATGCCGCCACAACGAGATCAACCTCTTGGTTTATATCTCACAGTAACTGAAACTGCCATGGGTGCTATGCTGGCTCAAACCGTAGGAAGTGAAGAAAGAGCCATTTACTATCTAAGTAAGAAGTTCTTGGAATATGAGTGCAAGTACTCGCAACTCGAAAAGACATGCCTCGCTCTTGTGTGGGCAACGAAGAAGCTACGTCACTACATGCTTAGCTACTCAGTCAAGATATATTCCAAAATGGATCCAGTCAAATACCTCTTCGAGAAACCCGTCCTCAACGGACGTCTTGCAAGGTGGACTCTGATGCTCTCAGAATTTGACCTTAAATATGTGCCACTAAAAGTCATAAAAGGTCGCGCCGTCGCCGAATTCTTCGCAGAAAATCCTATCAACGACGCGCAAACCATAGATACTTGGTCATTTCCCGACGAGGATATACTCCCAAACAGACATAGACTCGTGGGACCTATACTTTGATGGAGCATCAAACTTAAGAGGGTTCGGAATAGGAGTATTGCTCATTTCTCCTGAAGGTGAGCATACACCAATCGCTGTCAAACTCGACTTCGAGGTGACAAACAACGCTGCAGAGTATGAGGCTTGTCTCATTGGACTTCAAGCAGCAGTAAGCTTAGGCATCAAAAACCTCCGGGTACATGGGGATTCATCACTAATCATCAATCAAATTACAGGATCCTGGAAAATCCGAAGCAAGAGCCTCGCACTCTATCAAGCCAGGATAGACCAAGTGGCTCAATTGTTTGACCACGTAACCTACCTACACCTGCCTCGGGAGGAAAATCAATTTGCAGACGCTCTTGCGAAACTCGCATCTTTGATAAATATGCCAGACCACATGGTAGAAATGCCTTTGTGTATTGAACGACGATCAGGACCAGCTTATGTCCATCAAATCACCGATGAAGAAGAAATCGCACAGAACCCCGGTTCCAAGCGATCCCGATTTCAAGCTTAACGGTACCTATCCACCAGATATGGACAAAAGGGGACAACGTGCTATACGCCTACTAGCTTCCCAATACATCCTGATGCAAGGAGAATTATACAAAAGAACACCTCTTGGTGTAATCCTACGTTGCGTTGATCATTCACAGGCACGAAAGGTGATGGAAGAAGTCCACGACGGAGAATGCGGTCCTCACATGAGTGGGCCTATGATGGCAAAGAAAATCACGCGTTTAGGGTATTATTGGACCACAATGGAATCTGATTGCATCAAATACGTGAGACACTCGCCACAATTGCCAAATCTTCGAACGCATAAACACGTCCCTCCTTCGTTGCTATACACGATGACATCTCCTTGGCCATTCTCCGCATGGGGAATTGACATAATCGGAAAGATAACCCCAGCTGGAACAGGAGGTCACTGTTTCATTCTAGTAGCAATTGATTATTTCACCAAGTGGGTAGAAGCGGCTTCCTACACTGCTCTCACGGCTAAAAATGTGGCAAAGGTCATACAGAACAACATCATCTGTCGATATGGTTGCCCACATGAGATCATCAGCGATAATGGGTCACACTTCCAAGCCAAAACCGAGCAATTGCTAGCCAAATACAAGATTAAGCATCACCACTCATCGCCGTATAGACCACAGACTAACGGCGCGGTAGAGGCGGCAAACAAGAACGTTGTCACAATTCTCAAGAAAATGACTGACAACTATAGAGATTGGCCAAGCAAGATACCCTTTGCTTTATGGGGGTATCGTACATCGATTAGGACGCCCACTGGGCTACTCCTTTCTATTTAACCTACGGCATGGAGGCCGTACAACCAATCAGTGAAATACCATCATTACGCATTTTACTCGAAAGTCAAATCCACGGCCGATTGGAAGAGGGATAGGTATGAAGAACTCATCCTCCTGGATGAACGTAGGCTACGCGCCTTGCATAATGTCCAAACATATCAAGCACGTATCAAACGAGCATTCAACAAAAGAGTTAGGCCAAGAAACATCAAAGAAGGAGACTTAGTACTCAAATCGGTTAGAGCTCTTTTACCTGTCGACCCAAGGGGAAAATTCAAACCTAATTGGGCCGGACCATACCTAGTCAAATCCATACTCCCAGGGGGTGCGGTCAGAATCACAGACCTAGATGGGAATGAGTTTTCGAACCCCACAAACCTTGACCAACTAAAACGATACTATGCCTAGAATAAGACAAAAACGCGCCTCGCGTAAACCCATGTGTCACTCTTGTGGCACTAAATAAACGGCCTCTGGCCAAGCTAAAATGAGCTAAGTGTCACTACGCTCTTGCATCTTGACAAGACTGTCATCCTCATATCACCAAATAACCTGAATTCGCACCTTGAGAACAAAAGCTCATGCTTATTTTCTATGTTAATTACAAGCTCTTGCTTCGAACAATTATTCTTTTACATTTACTCGAACTACGCGCAAGGGTTTGATTTCGCTTTTTTTAAGTGAATACGTAGGCAATCCTTCACCGGATTCAACCCAATATACCTAAAATGTAAATAGAAGGACATTTGCATTGCATTTGAAATTCGACAGGAATAATAAAAGAAACTCACAGCGGTTTCTTAACCATTCAACCTTTTTTATTTCATTTCATTTTCTAATAATAATAGTACGTTACATAATAAAAAAATAGAATAGGCTAGGATTCTAAAAATCCCTCCTTTTTATTACAACAATAATAATAATAATCAAATAATAAATAAAGACTCGGGCTATTCCTCCATCTTCCCCTTGCCCTTGTCAGTCTTGTCATACCTCTTGTCACGACCTCGAGCTGGGCGCTCTTGCACCACTTCAGACCTAATCACCAACGGTCTTTCTCGAGGCCTGACTTTTCCATTCTTGCCAACCACCATTTCCGCAACAGGAGTAGTCTTTGATTTCTTCGAAGGATGAATGACCTGTAATCCAGCTTCTTCTTCTCCTTCTGTCAGATGCTTCTCCTTCTCTTTCTCTCCCTCGCGTACCTTGTAGTCGACAGGCTCGCGTTTCCTCAGTCTCTCGCGTTCTTCCGAAGTTGCAGCCTTTCTCCACCTCAGATAGGAATCTGACACCCACAAAGCATTAGCGGAGAAGCTCAAGAACCACATGTTCCTTTGGGCCCTTTTGATGGTCCACTCTCTTCGGCTCTCGGTGGTGAGCGCTACAACAGTCTGCGGAACGGTATCAAGCCTCGGGATAGTCTGCTTCAGCCCAACCTGCCTCATCAATCTCTCCGGAAAGATGCATACCATGAACTCTAATCCCGGAATACGCACGGACCTAGTGGGATCCAAAGAAGACACTCCGATGAATGGACTTGAGATGCCACCACGGTGCGACCCACCTAATCAACAGCCATCATCACTTTTCACTTGTTCTTCCAATAGTCACGGACCGAGTGAAGTCCACCATGTACAACCGCGTCCTCATCGCAATCATACGGGAATGATAGGAAAGTGCATGAACTGGGGGCTCGAGCAGTCGGAGCCGTTCCATAAGCCAAACCTACCAAAAAGCGGGAATTAGACACCCACAAAAAAACAAAACAAAAATAAAAACGAGACGAAAAAAAAAAAATGGAAGGTCGCGGTTGGATTTCCTATTATCCAAACCCAGGATAATCTCCCCTAAGCACAAGCAAGCTGGGCTCCTGCGCAGCTCCATTTGCTCGATAAGACCCAAAAGACGGGAATCACCTCGCAAATCTTCATCAACATGTCCATGAAAGACATACACATGCAAAAATGTGAAGCCAAATGCTCTCCTCCTAGCAACATAAGAAACTGTGGGGTCAGCTCTGTTGATGAATCGGTCTACAAAATCCAGCATTCTCACGCCTTTCGGGGTAACCAAGCGATCCACCTCGAGTCTAGTCAATCCGAGCAAGTCTCTGAATTTGGTCTTATACCCTTGTGAAGTGGAAGGAATAGCAGGTAAGTGTTCGGGATCCCACCCACCAATAGCAGCAATTTCCTCCGGAAAAGGACAAATATCACCTCCCGGGAAAGCGAAAACATGACAATTTGGGTCCCAGTAGTCCAGACAAGCATCCAAGAACGGTTTCACAACCTTAATGAGTTTCAAGCTCAACAAAGACCCAAGGTTATAAGCACCCATGTCGTGCTTCTCAATATTCGAGAATTCATTAGTCCATTCCTTCAAGCGGATCTCCAAAGTATTCATGATGACAAATTTTCTCTTGAAAATTTATTTTGGGAGTTTTTTTTGAGATTAACGGAGAAGAGACGGAAGAATTATATGATTTAAAGCTTCGTCGACGCTTCTATTTATACTAATCGCTGTTTCCAAAAATCCGCCAGAAGAGACAAGCTTGGGAACAGGCAGCGACTCTCTGCGCCTATTCAAAGGTACGCAGCTCATGCTGCGCCCCTTCCCCAGACTAGATTTCTGTGATTTCCGTGTTTGGATCTTTCCTAATCCTATAACGAATAATTTCCTATTCCTACGGGATTTTATTTTGGTAAATATGAGCAGTTTACCATGTTCCATGTTTCCTAACTTCGCGGGCACGCATTTCGAGGCGACGTCGACACATTCGCCATTTTTATCACATTTACCTTTTCTTTTATTATTATTTTAATTTATTTATTTATTCTTGGGAAATAAATTTCATTTTAATTTCGTTCTTAGGAAATAATTTTCTTTTATTTTCATTTTTTCTAACATTTTCACTCCTACACTTACAGGTTTCTATTTTTTCTTTTTTTTTAGGGGGTAACCCTCCCTACCGTCCGGTCGTTTCAGACAAAATTTTTTTTTGTTGTTTGCTTTTTTGCATTTTTGCATTTTTGTCCTTTTGAGTCTCATTTTTGCGCTAATTAAGACCATATGAGTATAAAATGCGTGATTTCCATGTAAATTTCGGCAGCATGACGGCGTAAACCGTTGTCTACCAAACCTGTTCAAGAACTATCCTGCAGGTACAAGCAACACAACCCAGCAGCAAAGGCACTCAGGCCATCATATATACAAATGTACAAGCAAACTGGGGGCTTGCGCCCCGAATCAAGTTCTAAAGTCCAGGCAAACTGGGGGCTTGCGCCCCAAACAAGTCCAAAAATGTTCAAAATCAAGTCTACAAGAACTACGCAGACTACTGCTGGGCACCCTCCAACTCAGCAACCCTTGCCGTAAGAGCAGCAATCTCGGCGTCCCGAAACTCGAGCTCCCTCGACAAGCGAGCCGTCTCCTCCCGAGACTGGGTCAACTCCCGCTCCAGCTCACGACCGACCTGTGGACAACAAGAAATTGGCTCATGTCAATCAACTCAAACAAAACTGAAAAACCAAAGATCAAGAGAAATCAAATGAGGTTCATACCTGATGATCTCGACCACCGACAAGCGCCTCGATGGCGGTAGCTCGTAGCCGGTTGGCCACCCTCCATAGTGCCACAAACCGGGATGGCGCGACCTGCATTTCAAATGAAATTCTCAGTAAAGTGAACAAGGTCAATCAAATGTGTTCTTACACGAAAGGTATATAAGCCGGAGGCTCACCCTCCGAATCGATCTTTGCCCGGTCGTCTAGGCCAAAGATCCGTCACAAACTACGTCAAAGTCACGCAACTCGGAAATCGTCGTCCTCCCAGTCGCGTCAGTGTACTCAAGAGTCTCGGGGTACACTGGGGGCTCGACGCCCGCCGCCTCAACCTCCTGCAAAGACAAATAGCTCTCATTAATCGATGATCTTTCATCATAACTCTCGAAATCAAATCAAGAAAAGTAAAGGATACTCACTACTCGCGCGATCGCCAACCTCCCGTAAAGGAATGCTGAGTAGTCCTCGGCAGGCAGAAGAAGGTCGTCATCACTGGCACCAGCCAGGTCTGCCTCCCTCTCAGCCTCAGAAGGCTCCTTAAACATCGTCCTCGGAGGGTCAATGGGAACCGTCAACGCGCCCCGAGAGCACTGACGAGCCAAACGCTCGCCCAGATACCACACAGGACCCATCGACGTCCACAACAGCAGCCGACTCGGGCTCCTAGGTCGAAGGACCTCGGCGACAAAGGAGGCCCTCCAGCGTACTCCGCCCAAGGTCTGGGCACCCACTGCGACAATATAAAGGCAAAGATCATTCCTATGATCAAATAGAAGCAAAGTACAAGAGATGCACATACAAGTGAGATGCTCACGCTGCTCAGCTGAAGGGCGTTCACATCCCGCCGATAGACATTGTGAGAAGAGCGCTTGCTCTTCGTCCTGCACATCACCCAATCCCTCACCACGGGATAGGCCTTCTCCAACGGCTCTGTCCTCTTGGGCGCGAAGCTCGGGAAGTAGGAGTACACCCATGCCTACAAAACAAGATAATCAATGACGATCTTTCGCGATTCAACAAAGAAAAGAATTTATTTTGGTCTAAAGGAAGGTTCGTACCTCCAACAAGAGTCCAGTCCGAACGGCGCCGGAGAAGTCCCCTTCTCCATCAACTCCGGACGAACCATGGCCCTCATGAAGCGGATGAGGACCGCAAAACCAGCGATGACCCGGTCCCCAACGCCCTAGGGAACTCGGTCGAAAGGAAGGGAAGAAGCTTCGTCGATAGCCTCTCGCCCTTGTCTCCGAGGTAAATCGAAGACAAGAACCACCAAAGCCACAAACGAGCTCTCTCTTTCAATCACCAGACAGTAGGAGGAGGAGCAGTCTCCCTCCCATCAATCGTCACCAGCTCCGGGGTCTTCCCCGCAAAGTAGTCTCGGACGTAGGTACTGGGTACCAAGCCCGGCACTGCAACGGCCTTCGGCGACAAGTTCCAGCCGATCAACCTTCTCGCCTCGGCCGGATCCGCTCTCATGGCAGTCTCCGGCCACACCATCTCCTCGGTCCCACACGGCAGACCAGAAATCATGCCGTAATCCTCCAGAGTAACTCCCACCTCACCAAAAGGCAGGTGAAACGTGGAAGTCGTGTCCCAGAATCGATCCAAGAAAGCGCGGACCAGGCTAAGGTTAGCCCGCAACTTCCTCTTCACGATATCCCTCCAGACCTGAACCAGAGGACCAAACGCTCCACGCTCGATCATGGCCCTCTCCTCCGCCGACAGCCGCTCGTAGTGCTCCATCGCTGTCGTGTAACCCGAGAACGACCTGATGTTCCCGGCCTCCTATTATGATTTGAAACAAGGCTATCTTTAGTTTTGAATAAAATTTGCAAGAAATTTGGACAAAAAAAGAAGGAAAGAGAATAGGTGATGAGTAGAGAATTCTTATTTACCAAGCTCTTCACCGTCCTGTAGGACAGGTGACCCTCTGCAGCCCACACGAGGTGCCTACTCTCCCAAGTCTCAGCCCACGCAGGAGCTCCCCTCAGCTGACGACCTCTCTGCCTGACGTTGGCCCGTCTCGGGGCCTCCTCCTCCTCCTCGACGGCCTCCTCCTCGTGAGCCTCGCCTCCAGTGGCCATCACCGCGTCGGTGAAGACCTGCTCCAAAGCCTCCTCAACAGCAGCGTCTATCTCCATGGGAGTCCTCCCAGAAGTAGAAGCCTCATCACCTGCAACATTAAAGTAAATGTAGGCCGCGTCACATGACGACGAGCCTTTGTTAAGGAGTTTTCGAGCCTCCGGAGCCCTGAAAACTGTCCTTTCTGGCCATCCTTGGCCATATTCCCGCCAACCCAATCACTCGTGTGATAAATCGGGTCAAGTCAAGTCCAAGTCAAAGCCTAGTTCCGGGTTCAAGTCAAAAACTCGGCAGCATTTCGTTATAACGGCGATTATGCCCTAGAAAGGTGCCCTGAAAAAGTTGTCGCAAACCAAAATTTCGAGATGAAAGGAAGTTTACCCATTATCCAAGGATCCCAAATATCAAATTTCGTCGCCAATGGACAATCCTAAGGCTATTTTCGAAGCAATTTACGGTTCAGCTGTAAAACCGTCTCAAAATTCGCTCAAGGGCTCAAAACTCGATGAAAATTCAAAGTGAATACATGGTTATGTTCCTAACATTGCCTACTATCCATTTCTAGCATCAATTTGGCAAAGCAAATTCATTTGGGGGAAAAGCCCCAAATTTTCGATCAAAAGGGTCGAAAACCCTAACTCTTGCGGCTCAAAATTCGACAAATACGGATGATCAATGCAAGATTAAGACACATACCTCGATTAGTCATGTTTAAAGCAAGCTTTTGAATCCAACCTCGACGGAAATGGTGAAGATTTGAGAGAGAAATTGAAAGAATTGAGTTTCGAAATAATGAAGAATAAACCTTCTGATTTCGCGTTTTTACGCGGAAATTGCCAAATTGGGGAAAAGACGCAGCAGGCGCTGCGCCTCTTCCTGGTGTTCCCTCCATACGAATTTTCAAAAATTCGTTATGAGTTCGTTATTAGTGGGCCCATCTTTGGTGCGCCTCTTCTTCAACGCTATTATATTCTTTTGGTCCGTTTCGACGATCTTCTTTCGTTCCGGTCCACGTTTTACCCAATGCGACAAAGATTTTGCGGTATTGTCCGATCCATTTTACCCGGCGCAACAAAGATATTTTGCGGTATTGTCCCAAATTCATCTTATCCCGCGCAGCAGTATTTTGCAGTATTGCTCAGTTTATTTTGTCCGGCGCAGTAGTATTTTGCAGTACTGCTCACTCAAGATTCCTCTCACGACGATCAAGATGTTACTAGTCGTCAATATTTCCCCAAAGAAGAGTTCGCTTGAGACCAACGCAAGCGGGTTCCCCAGCGAGTTCTACCGACGTCCTGCTTGCTTTCAATATTTCTTGTTTCCCGCGGAGTCCGACAAGGTGTCGCTCTCCGTAAGTTTCTATACCCAAAACTTAATTACCTCTAGGTTGAACTTATATTTGGCCTCCTTCCCGTCAATGCTTTCCTTTAGGGTCCCATACCCTAGCACCAATCCTTATATATCCTTTAGGTCTTACCCTTAGCTCCCATGCTCAAACCCTAGCTCCTATGCACCTCCGAAAGCATCTCGAGAAGAAGTCTCGGGTATGGTTTCTTCTTATGGTGGCGAGCCTCCTTACGTAGTCTAATGGACTTTAAACGACCCTCCCGATAGTCGACGGACTCTAAAATGTTCCCGACGACAGTCCTTGGTTCGAGACCCCTTGAACCGCCTCGCGTCGCCATAGTCGTCGGGTTGTAATCTTCGATTGACCTGATGGCTATACTTTGACTTTCGCCTTGTCCAAGCCTCGGTCAAAGTGGGGGCTCTGAGACACCTCGTTTCGCACCTCCCGCAAACCACCCGGTGATGATTGGGCCGCATGTTTGATTCGCGGAACGATTTGTGACAGATTAAATAAGATTATCGTCAAGTGATTGTTCAAATATTAATGTCTACCTCTTAGTTGTCATCTACGTCCCGATACGGTCGTTTTGGCGATAATTAGAGTACATTCGAGTCCGGGTCAAAAACCGTCTCCATTTTCGATAGCTTTGTTAAATCCCGAGTCGAATGTTCTGGAATGTTCCGGATATTTCTATTCCATATTTCACAAATTTTATCTTTTGGCAAATAATATCCCGTAATATTCAAAAGATAATCGAATTATTTCCGTCCTACCATTACTCAAACGCGAAATCTTTCTTCAAAGAGGAGGAAACCTCACGGGAACAGACGCAAGGCCAGTCTTTGCGCCTCTTTCCAAGAGACGCAAGATCTGCTGCGCCTCTTCCCAGGCCCTTCTTTGCATGATTTACGTATCTTTTTTATATCTTTCCGAGATTCACTTCCAAAGAGTCTCCGAAACCCTATTCCTTCACGTGATTAGTATAAATAGGAGCTTTCGTTCCTCATATTTCTCACGCGAGTGTCCGCCCTTCTCTTCTCCCTTTGCATTCTAGACTTCGTTCTTACTAAATTGGCGCCTACGTGCTTGGACTTCCGACCACGTAAACTCGGATCTTTCCGGGTACCAGCCTCTCCGTTGCATGACCGACCAATTTGACCAACTCCACTTAATCAACTTTAATTAATCAATCGTTTTCCTCTTACGAGGGCACTCTTTCCTTGCATTCGCGTCGAGCATTCACTAGTCGATTCTTAGTTCATCTCGTTCCGTCAACATGTAAGTCTGAGGGTGTAATCTCTCTTTATTTATTGTATTTTATTCAGCATATCATTCATGTAAGATTTACGTCGAAAATACCTCATTAAAACCGATTTCTAAAACCGTCTTTAAAACCTGTTTTCGCGGATTCCCAGTAGACAGACGTCGAGAAAAGACGCAGCAACTGCTGCGCCTCTTCGAAGGAGCGCAGTTTCTGCTGCGCCTCTTCGTGAGGCTGCCGCAGTTCCTACTTCTTTTCTTCTTCTTCGTCCTCTGTTATTCCGTCTTTCTTATTTGTTTTCGTATGTTTGTCTTTAATTCCCTCACATGATAGTTCAATAATTCACATGTATATAATTTATTCATCATTAATATGTTTTAATCATCATAAGTCCGCCTTAAATCCCAAGTAATCCATATTTGCGGGTTTTCGTCATTAATATTCAAACCCGGGTTTTAGAAATTCAATTCGTTCATATTGAGTTTCTGGAATTCGTCATTGATATAGTTTTCATCTGTTTATCCATTAATTCGTCATTAATTTGTCATCAATTCATCATGTTTAGTTTTTCCGTTCACCGATGTCACTAATTAAGCATTCATTAACATCGTCCCTTCATGTAATTAATCCGTTTAATTCCGTCTCATTCATGTTTTACTGTTTTTATGACTAATTCATATGTAAATAACATGCTAATCATTTTCATCCGAGTAATTATATCTAATCAATCCTTAAAATTAACAATTAACCTTAACGATTTGCGATTCGGCTTCACGGCCCACAAATTCACCCCTTGAATGACGCAAAGAATCGCTGCGCCTCTTCCGAGGGCGCGATCTCTGCGCGTTGTTCCAGGATGAGTTCTGCCTCTGAACTCCTTTTCTGGCTTGACGTAATTAACTAGTAAGCGTATTAATTAACTAATATCCGTAATATCACCTAATCCCTGTTCGTTAATTTATTTCTTTTATTCTTTTATTTCTTTTTCTCAAATCATCCGTTTTAGCGGTATTTTCGACATAAATCGCCTAACCCATTGTAATTATTGTAATTTTCATTATTGTAATTTATTGTATTTCTTTTATCATTTGTATGCTTTCACATGACAATCAAACTTAAATCCTACTTCGACCCAATTGTTTGCTAATTACGTGTCAACCGACTTAGTTAAATCTTCACATGCTAGGATTAATCTAATGGATGTTGCATTGCATGCATATAGCCGACGATATATCGAGTACGAATAACTTCCCTAATCATTAGTAGAGGCCGCTATCGAGGCGGGCGGGATTAGGTGTTCGGTCAAAAGAGCTTCCTAATACGTACCCTCACCCCTTACTCCAGATCTCCGTGAGCACCCGTGTTCATTGGCATCCACTAGAGTCATTCTAGACATAGAATGCTAAGGGTAACGATTGCTTAGTGTTCATGTCACTACTTTGTGTCTTGACATGACACGAGGTATTCGAACGGTTCCAATTTCCCATAAAAATTGGTGGCGACTCCATACAAAATGCAAACGCTTGTCCCTCGTTTCTCACCAAGCGCCCCCGTGGGCGGCCCGCTGTCCACAGAAGGCGATAGTCTCAAGCTTCCGGATCGACTTCTTCTTTGTGAGGATGTCTTTCATGTATTTCGCATAGGCCGGCACGTGATTGATTAATTCCGTGAAAGGAATTGAGACTTCCAAATTCTTCACAATTTCCATAAATTTTCCAAGTTGGTCATCAAATTTGGGCTTGGCTTGACGACTTGGAAAAGGAAGTCTAATCACAATGGGCTCCTTCTCCTTGACCTTGTCTTCATTTTTCTTTGAAATTTCTTCTTTTAATGGTTCCCCATCCTTGGAGTTTTGCACAATTTCTTCTTTGTCACTAGCTTCCACAACTTCATCCTCAACTTGCTTCTTCGGTGCTTCATACCTTGTACCACTCCTCAAGTGAATGGCACTAACCGTTTGATGTCTTTGGGGATTACTTTGAGGTGGTAATCGCCCCTTTTGTCTTTGTGAGCTTGAAGATGTTAGTTGAGTCAATTGGGTTTCCAACATTTTGGTGTGAGCTAGGATGTTGTTGATGGTGGTTTCCTTTGCTTGACTATCCTTTTGCATTTGAGTGAAAAACTCTTGTTGATTTTTTTGCAATTGAAAGACTAATTTTTGAACATCAAAACCTTGGTCATTTTGTTGATTGTATGGAGATTGATTTTGGTAACCTTGGTTTTGGTTGTAAAAGGGTCTTTGATTTTGGTTTCTCATGGGAGGTGGGGTGTATGTTGTTTGAGGGTTTTGAACATTTTGGCTTTTGTATGAGAGATTTGGATGGAATTTGGTGTTTTCATTGTAATAGTTGGAATAAGGGGTACCACTCTTGTATGCTAGGAAAGCCCGTAATTTGAGCTCTTAGCATATTAGTCTTTTCCGGTGGATAGAATTTTTTGTAGAAAGCTAGAGCCAACTTTTTCCAAGAATCAATTCCGAGAGTAGCCTTATCAAGGCCTTTCAACCATTGTTTCGCGGTGCCAATTAGAGAAAAAGGAAATAAGACCCATCGAATTTGGTCTTGAGTTACACCGGTTTGAGAAATTGCATCACAATAGTCACAAAAGGTCTCCATATGAGAATGAGGGTCTTCACTAGGCATCCCCCCAAATTGGCTTCTTTCGACTAATTGGATAAATGCGGATTTGGCAATAAAATTTCCGGTTAGATGTTGTGGTGTGGGAGTACCATTGGGTAGGTTCTCCTCGGTGGGTACGGAATGTGATGAAAACTTAGGCATTGTGGGTTGATTTTGTGTTGGATTTTGTGTTGGGTTCTCCTCCCTTCTCTTGCAAAAGGGTTGATGAACTCAATAGTTGGTTGAATGTCTACAACCTCACCAATACATCTCAAATTTCTCCTAGCAAGTCTTCTATTGGTTGTCAAAGTTCTTTCAATTTCACGATCAAAGGGTAACAAGTCACCTTGTGACCTTCTAGACATGCAAAATATCAAACAACTCGAAAACAATTAGAACAAACCTTGAGGAGTTTTACTTCCCCAAGGCAAACAAAGACACGACTAATAACAATATAAGAAAATCTAAATCAAGTTAACACCGTCCCCGGCAACGGCGCCGTTTTTGGTCCGGACTATATCTTTTCGGTAACTTGTCGTTAGAAGCACCTAGACGAAAACACAATTTATAGCTTCACAAACAACTCTACAATTAGTAAAGAGGCAAGTAAAGGTCAGATCCCACGGGACGGGAATTGAGATGAGATTTCTATTGCAATTAGCGGTGTCTTAGGGGTGTCACAATTGGGGTTTGATGTAGAAGATCACTAAACTAAATAGCAATAAAAGTAAACAAGCAAGATGAATTAAAAGGGATGTAAATAATTGATAAAAAGCACTAGGGTGTCATGGGGTCATAGGGGATTCATGGGAATTGATCATACAAACATGTTCTCAAATTATAAGCAAGAAATTATTGTTGTGATGGATTGAGTTGGTTTATTTCTTACAATCCTAGGAAAGTTTGGGTCCCGGAGCCGAATCGATTAGATTGTACAACACCTACAAGTCAACTTAGTCTTCCCTACTCAACAACATGCATGGTCTAATGAGACTCGAGTTGGTTTATGTCTTACAAGTCTCATTGAAAAGATAGGTGATGGGTATAAAATGCAAGGATTCATAGGCTCGCATTTTATCAAACATAACATGTGCATGAGTTGAGATTAAAACAAGCAAGCAAATAAACCATGAAAGCATATTAATTTAAGCATGAATCATTCCCCATGTTGGTTTCCCCTAACTACCCATTAACCCTAGCTAAGGAACTACTCACTCTGTATCATTTTGAACATGCTAGCAAGGTTGTCAATCATACTAACAAAGTGAAACATGATGAATAAATGAAAGTAATTAACAATAATTAAAAAGGGATTAAGATAATTATACCTACTAATGATTCCAATAATAAAGCAAAGAATAGAAGAAGTACTTGATGCTTGATTGAGAGGTTGTCAACCTCCCAACAATAACCCAAATAATCTTCAATTACCCAAAATAAAGGATGAACAAAAGAGAGATTAAGGAATAAAACTTGTATTACAACTTGATTAATTGCTGATTACAATATTAAAGAGAGATTTGATTGATATTAACTACACTACAGATTGCTAAGAAGAACATGCTCTTCTAATTAGACTAATGGGGTATTTATAGTGGGGATTAGGTGTGAGAATTAGGGTTAACTAAGGGCTTAAATGACGATTAAGTCCCTACTTAAGGAAACGCCGGTATTTTTGGAAGGATGGGCATCTTTCTTGAAGCTTGAAGAAACGAAATTGTCTGCCTGGGAATCCGTGCGTCTTTAGCACGGGACGGCAGGATTCGTGGGTCTCTGCCCGGGCGTCTTGGGGAGAAGACGGACGTCTTCAAGGATTGCTTTCCGGGCGTCTTGGAGTGAAGACGCACGGTTTGTGAAGGTGGAGGACGGGCGTCTTCAGGACAATCCGCACGGATTGCTGTGCAGTTTCATTTCTTCCTCTTTTCTTCCTTTTTCTTCATAAGATCCTTAGAGATTTCCTCGGGGATGCAAGGATCTTTTCTCATCATTGCCCATTTACTATAGTATGTACAAAGGCCTTCTAATCTTGTCTCTCCTTGATGCTTGGTCATTTGAATTCAATCAATTTAGTCTCGTTTTGCCATGAAAATGAAAGGTTTGCACTCCTTTCCAACCAAGGACACAAAACCTCAAAGAATATGCAAAACAAAGAACTAAAGACAATAAATGACCCAAATATGCACTAAAAAGCATGGGAACAGGGCTAATTCGGGGACTAAATATGCTCTAATTATGGTCACATCATGGCTGTTTGTGGACTGGGCAGGGGCGTGTGTGGCTTGTTTCCTCACGGCTAGCATGGGCAACAGCCTAGCTTTGTCACGGTGGGTGGTTGGGACGTGATTTTAACTGTCCAAAGTCCACTCTTTGAGTTGTGTCTGGTAGTTTGTTTGGCATAACATGCGTTTGCTTCAATCATTCAAATTTCCGACTCATGTTATATATATATAACGTGTTTCGTTAAATATCTTCATTCATATATTTTTTTCCTCTCATGATTTATACTCGTGGAATTCCGTTATTTAATTATTCTTTTTCCGTCTTAATTTTTGTCCCAAAATGAGCGCTTGGGTCGGGTTTATGAGAACCCAAAAGTGGGCTTGCTTTATATATTTGATTGGGCCATGGGTGTTAGTGTAATAATTGGACTGGTTTACATGCTTGATATTGGGCCATGGTTGTTTGTCTCGTAATTGGATTGAATCATATTTATTTGTTATTGGGCCAACCCTATAGGATGGTATAGAGTTACGAATGACCCAATTGTTATTAGTTACATTTTATTCCGTAATTTCATTTAACGTAAATTACTCATTATCGCTCATTATATTTTATTAAGCCGGCATGTTAAATTATGAAGTGGAATATTAATTAATATAATACAAGTATGAAATATTTATTATAAGTAGTTACTTGTAGTGAGTCGTACTCTATATAATGTCTAGTATTGTTCGGTTGTGAGAGTCTTGGTTCTACCGGATACTAGGGGTGAGCCATAGGCCCTCTAGTTGCGGTATGAACGTCGGGAGTGATGTTCACATCCGTACTTATGCTGATGCAGTCCATAAGTATGAATGTGACATTAATCATCCCGTCCCTGAGTCTTGGTCTATCGGATACTAGGGGTGATCCAGAGGCCCTCTAGTTGCGATATGATTCATCGGGAGTGATGTTCCCATCCGTACTCATGGTGATGCAGGCCATAAGTATGAATGTGACATTAATCATCCCGTCCCTGAGTCACGGCCCTATCGGATACTAGGGGTGAGCCATAGGCCCTCTAGTTGCGATAAGGTCGTCGGGATTGATGTTCCTATCCGTACTTATCGTGAGATGCAAGCCATAAATATGAATGTGACATTAATAATCCCGTTCTATGTGCTTGTTTGTTGTGGTTTTTTGTTGTACTTTTTTGTTGTATTTGACCATGTTTTAAAGGTAACCGCTGAGCCAGATACTTGTTTGTTGTGCCTCAGACATGTTTTAAAGGTAACCTCTGAGTCGGGCACTTGTTTGTTGTATTTGACCATGTTTTAAAGGTAACCGCTGAGCTAGATACTTGTTTGTTGTACATCGGACATGTATTAAAGGTAACCTCTGAGTCGGGTACTTGTTTGTAGTATTTGGACATGTTTTAAAGGTAAGAGCTGAGTCAGATACTTTAGAGGTCGTGCCTTGGACATGTTTTAAAGGTAATCGCTGAGCCAAGGTACTTAAGGACTTGTGTCTCGGACATGCTTTAAAAGTAGCCTCTGAGCCGGATGCTTTTCTTATTATGTGATGTTAGTAGACCTATTTCTTGTATTGTATGTTGTTTGGTTTTCAAAGTTGGATGTATCATATGCCTTATCTATGATTGTCTACGCCTGTTTTGAATGTTAGTCTCATGTCTGAGTGCTTGCATCAAATGGTTATATTTATGATGTTCTAATATGTTCTTGTATATCTGTGTTTCGACATTTTGTGGCTGGGAGAACCTTGAGTTACTCTCCACTGACTATAGCGTTCATGTTTACATTAATGACAAGTTGTGAAGACGCTTACATGGGGAAGACGTGTGGGTTAGCGAGAACGAAATCCCTGGACCTTAGTTTGCTAGTTTAGAAACCCTTTATTTGTTTATTCGTGGGATATCTTTTCCCCGCCTTCTAGACTTAAGTTGTAATAACCTATGTTTGTTTATTGTAGTACTTGTTTCATTTCATTTTTGGCACCCACGTGTTAATCTTTATCTATTAGTAAAAAAAGTTTAAAAAATATCATAAATTTTCGCTTTAATTTATTAGTTATATTTTCCGCTTTATCGTGGGGTGTCACAGTTGGTATCAGAGCCTATGTTGCTCCCGACGCATACACGTGTACCCCAAATTTAAATTTGAACTTGACCTTGAATAATGAATGAGAGATGGGTAGACTTAAGGACCTAAGGTGGTAGTCTATAGTGTGTTTTGCTTTTTGTTTGGTTATAACATGTTTGTTGATTGTCATTTAATAATTGTTGTGCCCTTGGATCAATAACGGTAAACTTACCATGTGGTGATCAAGATTTGGTGCCTATTGCCGAGGATTGAAGATTTGTTCAACCTTGAAGAATGCTTCTACTTCCTCGAAGATATTTCTCATTCTTTTTATACCTTGCCCTGTTCTTCACTTCTTAATACTTATTCCTTCTTCTAAATCCTCTTTTCTTTTTCCTTGTAAGTCACTCTTGTATTTCCTAACTTGCCCTTTGTTCCATGCTTATCCTTCCTTAACGCCTTTTTGATAGTACTCTTTCTTTTGAGGAATGTTGACCTTGGTTGGAAAATTTGACTTTTGAGGAGATTGTTGTGTTTAACCCAGAACCCTGGTTTTGAGAGGTTGTGGTGTTAGAAAGACTTAGGTAGTGTGATAAGACATACTTGATGGTTCTTATACCTAGATCCTTGATTAAGTGAGTATATTTGAATGGTGGATTTGAGGATGTAGGATTGACCAAGTATGTCGAGTTTTTGATTGGCTTCCATAATCACATCGGATATGAGGGTTTGATAATGTGTACGTTACCATATGATAAATGCTAATTGTGGGATTATTAGTTAGTCTAAGTGAGTGATCTTGATGACTACTTGAGGTATGGTATGAAAGTGAGACTAAACTACATGGTTGGGAAGTCTTAGCGCTTGTTTTGGTAACTAGAAAGGATAATGGTATGGTTGACGCCAATTGTTAAGTTAAAGGACATTATTTCAATTTATGGTGTTAGAATGAGAATATATGAGGTAGTACAGTGTTGTTACAACTAAGATCTTGTCTCTTGGGAACTCGATGGTAAGTAAGTTTTAGGATATCGGATTTGAAAGAATATACCTTGAGATGTTAATGACCATACGGGATTGGTGATGTGATTTGATATTAGTTGGCTCTTGAGAGTTCTTCAGTTGAGAGCGATTTAGTGTCAAGAAGTCTTTGTTAACCTTGTGGAATATTTGAGAAATATTTCGAGGGAATTTAGAGCTTGGAATGAGGATCCTTGATTTAGGATTTTACCCTTTTCAGAAATTCGTGGTTGACACTAGTTGGATATGAGTGTAACTTTTTTGGAAACCTTGACCTTGATCTTGTGGAAGTTGTTTGTGGATGTTTGAGGATTTGGAGTGATGAGATCACACTATAGTGGAGTACTTTGTTTCAGGGAATATATTAGGATGAAGTAACCTGATTGTTTGAGGAAATCCTTGGGAGTGTTACGATTATAAGTTTTGTTGTTATAAAGTTTTCGGAACCGTTTAGGATGATGTTGTTGTTGAGGTTTGAGTACCTGGAATTTCCTTGTTGTCTAATTCCCTTTCTTCTTTGACCATAAGCGTTGCCGTTCATACTTCTCCTTCCTCGCTTCATCTTGCTCCTCCCTTGAGTTTGATGCTAGTGACCTATAAAACTCTACCCTTGACATTCTTATTGGTTTGACGTCAATTCTTATCCCTAGTAAGTTCATCACAGCTCTTTTAATTAGGTAAGTTGAATCCTCTTAGCATACTTGTATCTATGATGTCTAAGTTACCTTCCTTTTTGTTCAATTTCTAAACCTTCAAGCTACCAATCTTGTTTCGTTGTTAAAAGTTGATGTTTCTTTGGCAAAACCTTACCTATTTTAAAGGTTTGAAAATGAAAATTTGATTTAGTTCCATATTTGTTCTTTGAGTATAGACTTCTTTATCATGATTTTAATTGCTAAACCCGAGATCTCTCAATTTTATCCAATTTCTATTAACTTTGATCTGTTTATGATTTCTTTGTCAAAGTTTAATACTATATTTTCAGGAATTTAACTCCCTTTTGAGTTTAAAGGTGAAACCTTCATTTTTATTTCGGCTTTTGCAAAAGAAAATTTGTGTAGATTATCTTTTTCTTTTGATTTTGACGTTGATCGGATGTTAGAACTCGTTATTAGAGACGTTTAATAACTTGTCCTACGCCTGTCGGCGAGTGATTTTTGTTTTAAATTGTCACTGACTTGGAAAGTTAGCGTTCTTGTGTGCACGACAAGAGCAATTTCGTTCCATGAATGAGACTTATTGTAATACCCAGGATATTCAAGGGCTTTGTTGACCGACCTGGTTGACCAAGACAGACAATAGGGATGAACGGATGAGGGATCAGGCTTATAACATGAGCTTTATAGGATTGCTTACTCATCCTAGCAGAGGCTACTCGGCCGAGTATCACCTATACTTGACCGAGTAGAGCCTACTCGGCCGAGTACTCCAGTACTCGACCGAGTATGGCTGCTGTCGACGCGTTAATATAAAACGCAAGTTCGCGAGATTCATTTCATTTTCCATTTCTTCGACAGTTTCTCTTTCTCTAACACTAGCCTACCTCCCTCTCGTATCACCCCATCTCTTCACACTCTAATGTATATAGCCTAAACCTCCACCATGGGAAGGACGGGATTCGCTTAGGAAGGATGGCGTGCGTGGTTGTCGTCTATGTCACCGTCGAGGCGCGTTGTTAGGTAAGTTTCTTCCTTGTGTCTCTTTTCGGTAGTTCATTGAGGTTAGTTGTGTAATAGGAAGTGGTTATCATTGTAGGATGCGTATTGGATTCCTTCTTGGTTGTATATGGATGTCTTTCATGGCTTGTGACGAGGTAGGGTTTCCCTACTCAGTACTGCTAATTGATTGAGATTGTAATTGTTTTGTAATTATTGTTATCTGCTGATTATCGGAGTATGGGTGTTGGTGTGATGGTGTTTGTGTGGAGATGTTGTGGTAGCTGTGATGCTCTGTGTGTTGTGATTATGGTGGAGTCACTTGCGGGAGTGGCTTCACACCCTAGTTCGCCCTCCGTGGAATCCGCCACGGGAGAGGATGTGCACATTAAGGGACAGGGATTCTCAGTCGCTCATTGATGAGCTGGACTAGGTGGGATCGGCTGCGGTCACCCACTGGCGGCAAGGATTACCTGTTGCGATGTGTAATCTGGCAGGGCTACACACTTCAGTGTGTAGTCGGTTACTGTGTGAGATCGGGAGACTAGGTTTGGAGGATGATAAGCTAGTTACATTGTTTCTTTATTTTACTTTTTATTATTCAGTACTGACCCCGTGTCGTTTTGTGGTATCTGCGGTGATCCATTCGGAGATGGTGAGCAGTTGCCTTAGCAGGTGTTGTTCTTGTGACTGCTAGGATTGGAGGGATCGAGTCATCACGCTTTTTGTCTAGAAGTGTTGTAATACGAGTGTAGTAGTTCTTATCTTTATAGAAGGATGTGTACAGTTATGTTGTATAAAACACTTTAATGCATCATAAATCTTCTTTTATTGTCCTATTTGATCTACTTCCTCGGGAAACCGAGATGGTGACACCCTCAGACACAGGAATGGTCCTTGGTAAGGCATTCTGGTGTACGGGGGTGTTACAAAGTGGTATCAGAGCCGACGATTTTTGAACCCAAACCAATGAATCTAATGAATGTAGGGTGTCAATTAAAATGAACCTGGTGTATGTGCGTTGGGAGCCCCAGCCGATGCTAGATTTTGTGGTGAGTAGGCGCCCTCATTTCAAAATCATGGCCCCATCGAACTTAAGCTAGACACGGGAAAAAGGGTAGCTATTAAGAGTCGTTGATTGCTTAGTAATGGTTGTTGTGTGCATCTATGTTTATGATAATGTGTGTCAAGGTGTGTGTGGAAAAGTTTAGAGTGGGTGATGGAATTGTTGCGATGTGCGACCAGAGGTAAGTCAATCAATTTGTTTGACGATGGTTGCATTGTGCGTTGATTGCTGTCTTGTAAATGTGGTTAAGGTGTGTACCTTGTGACTAGCAGAATCTGTGATGATGTGGTATAGGAACTACACCTTGCAGGTATAGTAATCAATCGCTAACTATGTTTAAAGGTGTAATGTAATCGTTTCATAGCAAAGTGAGGAATGAAGGTAGAAATGATGATCGAATTGATAATGGATGTACAAAATTCGTTTTGATGTATGTTTATGTGGTAGAATATGCTCTAACAGTGACGAGCCGATTGCACGGAACTCCGAGCTATGTTATTTGTTTTGCAGGAACAAAGAAAAGTTCAATTCCGTCTTCCTTCTTGAACACTCGACCGAGTAGACGATACTCGGCCGAGTATGAAGGTGCTCGACCGAGTGTCTATTTTGGTGACAATTAAAATCGCTACTGTTCTTGAAAACTCGACCGAGCAAGGGGAATACTGGACCGAGTATTCGACACTCGGCCGAGTATGCCTAGTACTCGACCGAGTACTGCTGTATCGGGACTTACACGGGTTATACAAAAACCCTATTTTCGTCCCATTCATTCTTATTTCCGCCTCCCATCTTCACATATCCTCTCTCTAAAACTCCATATTCCTCCTTCCTCAAGATTTTTGGGTAAATGCTTGGTGTTCAACTTGTTCTTACTTGCCCCAAATCAGTTTAAGGTAAGGTTTTAACCTAATTTATTTCTTTGTTTTCAAGGTTATGGTATGCTTTTATTATTTTCTCGAAATTTCTTTATGGTAACTGAAATTGAGTCTTATTCATGTCATACTTTGGATTTAATTGTATATAAACCTCGATTAATCGTTATTTGAGCAATTTCTTGATTTAAGTTGGATTTTGAGTTCTAGGGTTTGCTAAAATCGATATACCTTGTCCTTTGTTTTATTATCATATTGTCTTAAGCCTCTTGATGTTGGAAAAAGGTGTTTTGAGTAAAGTAGTGGTGTTTGAGTAAAATACTTAGTGATTTGCTGAGAAAATTGCATTAAAAGTTCGTCTCAAAATTTTCATACAAGTAAAAAACAGTCCATCTTTTGTAAAGTTTTGGTGTGCCTGTAATCTTTGTTAAAGACTTGTCTTTTACAGCATGGTGAAAACCAGAGGTCTAGCCAACAAGAGGACCCGTCCTAACGTCCAACTTGAGACGGGTCAGTCAAGCGGTGGACCCGTGGTTCCACCAGTGGAGGCATATTCATCGGTAGTTTTCACTGATTTCAAGCAGCGCAAGGCCTTTGTAGCCTTGATGAAACGTACTTTCCGACCTACTCGGTGTATGAACCCCGAGATTTTATAGACCTTAGGGATTAGGGGAGATATAATTCATATGTCTGAGATTCTGGGAATGGAGGGGTTATATCACTTAAGGAAGAAGTCATACCCCCATCTGACCTTAGAATTCCTGAGCTCGTATGAGTATGATAAGAAGGAGAAGACTGTCTCCTTCCGCCTCATGAATGAGGATCGCGAGCTGACTTTGGATGAGTTTGCGGGCCATCTGGGCTTGGAGGAGGAGGGGACGGGATACCTGAGTGATGTTGCTAAGAACAGTGGTGCTCCTCTTTACCTTCCTTTCTTGTCTGGCCGACCTGCCCCTAGTTCCAGTGCTATGCTGATTAATGATGTGCAGCATGTTTCTCTTCGTATGTTCCTGAGGATGATGACTTGTTTATTGTATGCGAGAGATGATGTGAGTAAGCTTAATTCTCATGAGGTCATATTACTTATGTCTTACCTTAACTTGCATCGTAGGAAGCCGGTTTATTATAGTGCTCCATGGATAGTGTGCTCTAGTCTGGAGCGTATGGCACAGTCTGATACCCGACACATTGCTTGCGGGGCCATAGTGACCCACCTAATCTCAGCGACTGGTTGATTTTGAGGCCCCACCTCCTGAGGGGGATGAGTGTGTGGAGATTGTTCCTACCATGGACGCCCAGTATTGGCGTCAGAATAGGTGGTTAAGGAAGTTGGATGACGGGTCTTATGCCTGGAGGGTGAGGGGATCTATGTGGATGGTACTTCCTGACCCTACCCATCTCCCTGTTGTTGACCATTTGGCTGAGTGGGAACCCTGTGCTATACCTAGGCCTGAGCCCCAGACCTATCTGATTGATCCTACCATTCTTTTGGACCTACCTGAGCCGGTCACCGTGCCTAAGGGACAGCAGCAGGCACCTCCCCCACCTCGAGAGCGTCGTAGGGTTAGGCAGTCTAAGACAGTCCCGGTCCTACCTGAGCCCTCTTACTCCGCCCCTGACTTCTACCCTTACCAGTACTCGCCCTACCCCACAGTGCACGACCCCAGGATGTAGCCGAGTGACTTGGGTGAGCGGATCTCCACTACTTTAGTGCTCCGCAACATGCATGAGATGGCCCATAACCAGGGCATAGGGACACAGCTAGCACAGCCTGTCTGGTGGAGAGGACCGGGAGTGGACACGGGAGTCTTTCACAGCTACGGAGTTGATCCGGGTTACTGGAGGCCACCGGAGGAGACAGAAGTTGGCTGCCTCGCGGGACCATGGGGAGCCAACTACGGCAGCCAGTTAGTTGGGGATTACTCAGCAGCAGCAGGCTTTCCAGGAGCGGGTACTTCAGGTGCAGGTACTTCTGGTGCAGGTGGTGACGATAACATGGAGGAGGGTCCTGGTTTTTGATCTTTTGTTGTTATATTGCTTGGATTAGTTTCTTTTGTGTTGGATTTATTTCTTTTGCATTGGATGTTTATTTATGGATTTATTACTTACTGTTGGATGACTGTACCCGGCCATAAGGCCGTTACTTATTTTAGCTTATTGTGTGGAGACGTATCGGATTTGGTTATGTTTGGTGTCGTTGTAGCGAGTTTGGTTGCAGGCTAATTTGTGAATGCGTTATGTGATTTGCGTCTAAAGCTCTCTGCCTGTCGCAACTCGACCGAGTATAGACACTACTCGACCGAGTATACAAACATACTCGACCGAGTTGAGCTTACTTGGCCAAGTAGACATTCATACTCGGCCAAGTATTACTGTTGCAGGGACCATGACGTTTGATGATTACGAACTGTAAGAGTTATGTGAATAATTGTATGACAGAGTGTGTGGGTGTCTTATAGGGTCGCTTAGCGTAATCCATTCTCTAAAAATAGGCTACGAACATGTTACAGGTATGTATGCGTTTGGATAAGTCATATTGCTATAGTTGAAATAAAGGAACTTAACTTGTTCAAGGTGCCACATGAGGCTATATACGATAGTGAATATTAACGAAAAGTGTGGGTTGTCACGAGTCTTGTATTTATAAATGTTCGGTTATTTAATGCAATCTTTTGTGGTGTTAATGTTTGGCTACAATTATAACAAGTCCAACTGGATGAGAGAAACTGGTGGACGGTATATGACTAAAACAACAAGCTAATGAATAAAGCTGCTATCATTTGATGACATCAACTTTAGATGTACATAGAATACTTAATTGTCGACACTTTTGTTACTATGGATCACATTAGGGTAATGTCGTAGGTTAAGTTTTGTAACATGCTTTAAAGTTAATTACAGTTGTGAGTAATGTCACAGTGGGATGGATGTGTTTATTGTGGGAACGGAAGGTAATTAGTGGTGAACTTCGGGGACGAAGTTCCTTTAAGAGGGGAAGAGTAATGTCGCAGAAAAAAATGACGGAATTATGCCTGTAATACTTGAAATCACATGTATGTTATGTATCACATGTATGTTATATATCACATGTATGTTATGTATGATAGTATTCGGTATTGCATTCGTGTTTCATGTTATTGAAGTTACATTTACGTTTCTTTGAGTATTGTATTCGTGTTTCATGTTATTGAAGTTACATTTACGTCTCTTTGAAGTTGTATCTATGTGATATTTTAAAAATTTTAAGTGATAGGAACGTGTATCGAACAACTCACTAGGGGTGTGTGGGACGTGTGCTTTTGTGGTCATGTATGGTTACTGGTCATTGTGCTGCCTTTACCAAGATGGTATACGAAAAACATGTGGTAGAGGATAAGAACATATTTCGCTGTGAGTCGATGAAAGGATTATTTTCCTGTATGTTTTGTGCGTAATAGCTATGGTAGTATGTTTGTGGTTTGAGTAATGTGGTGTGGCGGTAGTGTCAGGATGGTTTTAGTTCATACGCCTTTAGGTAGGTGGATGGTGTCACAATGCGTAACTCTAAGGGGGGTGGCGTGTGGGTTGAACTTCGGGGACGAAGTTCTTTTAAGGGGGGAAGACTGTAATACCCAGAATATTAAAGGGCTCTGTTGACCGACCCGGTTGACCAAGACAGACAATAGGGACGAATGGGCGAGGGATCAGGCTAATAACATGAGCTTTATAGGATTGCTTACTCGACCTAGCAGAGGCTACTCGGCCGAATATCACCTATACTCGACCGAGTAGAGCCTACTCGGTCGAGTACTCCAGTACTCAACCGAGTATGGCTGATGTCGACGCGTTAATATAAAACGCAAGTTCGCGAGATTCATTTCATTTTCCATTTCTTCGTCAGTTTCTCTTTTTCTAACCGTAGCCTACCTCCCTCTCCTATCACCCCATCTCTTCACACTCTAATGTATATAGCCTAAACCTCCACCATGGGAAGGACGGGATTCGCTTAGGAAGGATGGCGTGCGTGGTTGTCGTCTAAGTCACCGTCGAGGCGCGTTGTTAGGTTAGTTTCTGCCTTGTGTCTCTTTTGGGGAGTTCATTGAGGTTATTGTGTAATAGAAAGTGGTTATCGTTTTAGGATGCGTATTGGAGTCCTGCTTGGCTGTATATGGATGTCATTCATGGCTTGTGACGAGGTAGGGTTTCCCTACTCAGTACTACTAATTGATTGAGATTGTGATTGTTTTGTAATTATTGTTATCTGCTGATCATCGGAGTATGGGTGTTGGTATGACGGTGTTGGTGTGGAGATGTTGTGGCAGCTGTGATGCTGTGTGTGTTGTGATTATGGTGGAGTCACTTGCGAGAGTGGCTTCACACCCTAGTTTGCCCTCCGTGGAACCCGCCACGGGAGCGGATGTGCACCTTAAGGGACAGGGATTATCAGTCGCTCGTTGATGAGCTGGACTAGGTGGGATCGGCTGCAGTCACCCACTAGCGGCGAGGATTAGTTGTTGCGATGGGTAATCTGGCAGGGCTACACACTTCGGTGTGTAGTTGCTTATTGTGTGAGATCGGGAGACTGGGTTTGGAGGATGATCAGCTAGTTCCATTGTTTCTTTGTTCTACTTTTGATTATTCAGTACTGACCCCGTGTCGCTTTGTGGTATCTGCGGTGATCCATTCGGGGATGGTGAGCAGTTGGCTTAGCAGGTGCTGTTCGTGTGGCTGCTAGGATTGGAGGGATCGAGTCATCACGCTTTTGGTCTAGAAGTGTTGTAATACGAGTGTAGTAGTTCTTATCTTTATAGAAGGATGTGTACAGTTATGTTGTATAAAAAACTTTAATGCATCATAAATGTTCTTTTATTGTCCTATTTGATCTACTTCCTCGGAAAACCGAGATGGTGACACCCTCAGACACGGGAATGGTTCTTGGTAAGGCATTCTAGTGTACGGGGGTGTTACACTTATACTTTTAAAAACTCTTCGTTAATGTTTTTGAAATTATTTTTATTTTTAATTTATGCCAATGATTTACCTTTCAATCTGGTTCTGTCGGAAAATTCTATTTGAAACTTTCGAAGGAATTTAATTCTTACGATAAGTAACCTTTTAAATGTTTTAGTTACCGATTCCAAAATTCCAGTTTTATTTTATATAACCTTTCGTTTTTACTTTCAAGTTTCGAGGACGAAACTTTTTAAAAGGTGGGGTGATTGTAACACCCGCGAATTTCCCATTTTGAGATTTAAAATTTATTAAACCGTTTGATTATTTTATTTTATATTTTTAAATTATTTAATTTTATTAATTTTATTTCAAACCCGATTTTTATAAAGGTAATATGTAAAAGCTCATTTTTGTAAAAATACGTATTATTAAATTATATTCTTGAGGCATAATTTATATTTAAATAAATTAATACGTATTTTTGGTCGGACAATAATAATAGTGACAGTAATAATATTAGTTTCCGTCTCAAGTTAATATAGACTCGAGACATTCTTCCGTCTAGCTGTAGACCGTCACATTTCCACTGGTGAGATTAATTTTTTCTCGACCTATCCTATTTTGACAACACACTCACCTACCCTCTTACACCCTACCTTTAAATATCTCTTTTATATATTATTATAATTCTTTTATTATTATTTATTTATTATTATTATCATAAATTATTGTTGTTGTTGTATCCCGTGTCCCCAACCCCACAATCCCCTTTTCTTCTTCCTCTTTCCTGCGTAAAACAAAACACTCAGCAGCAGCAACAACAAACACCCATCCCCGCCTCCTTCAACCTCCATTTCCTCCCTTATTTCTTAACCAAACTTCATTATTTTTGTACCATTAGCTTCCTCGTCCCTTCCTCCTTCTTTCTAGGTAAGAAAGACTCGTTCTTGTGGTGGTTTCGTCTTTCGCCGTCTTATAAAAGTATCGTCTTTTAGCTTCTTTATCCGTTTTTCTTACTCTCTGATGAAGGATTTGAAGACTCGGAGCAATTTGAGTCGGAAATCGTGCTCGTTGAGCAAGTTATAAGGTAACGGTGATAGGGTACTCGACAAATGTCAAAATTTCCGTCTTATGTATCGTTTTATGTGCCCTTGCTTGACAAAGTTCAGCCCTTTGTGCTGTTTCTCATGTGTATGATAATTTCTGTCTTAACCTTCCTTCAATTGTCGTCTTAGAATGAGTCCCCTTGGACGGTTTCGTCATCTGTGTTAGCAGTCGAATTAAGAGCTAGGTGGGTTGTTTTACAGGGTAGTACTGAGAAGTAATTGGGTGTAGACCGGTTGGTGTAATTCACGAAGTAGTATCTTTAATTTCCGTCTCAATTTTTTTGCTTAGAAATCCGCCTTATAAATACCCTGAATGGCTGACTTGACACGATTTCGAGTGTCATTGTGGTCCATGTCGAGTGTTGAGGTTGTGGGTAGACTACTCTTTTACTTCCGTCTCGAGAATATGTTGGAATTTTCCCCCGCTATTTATTGGTGCCCTTTTAATGGATTATGTTTGGAGCTTGTAATCTCGTCTTATAGACTGGTGGTTGCACGACTGAGTTGGTTTGTTTCGGTGGATGTTTTGGCTATTTTAGGAGTGAGATGGTGGCTGTTTGTGGACTGGGAAGGGGCCTGCGTGGCTTCTTTCCTCACGGCTAGCCTGGGCAGCAGCCTAGCCTTGTCACGGTGGGTGGTTGGGACGTGGTTTTGACTGTCCAAAGTTTACTCTTTGAGTTGTGTCTGGTAGTTTGTTTGGCATAACATGTGTTTGCTTCAATCATTCAAATTTCCGACTCATGCTATATATATAACGTGTTTCGTTAAATATCTTCATTCATATATTTTTCTCCTCTCATGATTTATACTCGTGGAATTTTGTGATTTAATTATTATTTTTCCGTCTTAATTTTTGGTCCCAAAATGAGCGCTTGGGTCGGGTTTATGAGAACCCAAAAAGTGGGCTTGCTTTAGATATTTGATTGGGCCATGGGTGTTAGTCTGATAATTGGACTGGTTTACATGCTTGATATTGGGCTATGGTTGTTTGTCACGTAATTGGATTGAATCATATTTCTTTGTTATTGGGCCAACCCTATAGGATGGTATAGAGTTACGAATGACCCAATTGTTATTAGTTACATTTTATTCCGTAATTTCATTTAACGTAAATTACTTATTATCGCTCATTATATTTTATTTAGCCGGTATGTTAAATTATGAAGTGGAATATTTATTAATATAATACAAGTATGTAATATTTATTATAAGTAGTTACTTTTAGTGAGTCGTACTCTAGATAATGTCTAGTATTGTTCGGTTGTGAGAGTCTTGGTTCTACCGGATACTAGGGGTGAGCCATAGGCCCTCTAGTTGCGGTATGAACGTCGGGGGTGATGTTCTCATCCGTACTTATGGTGATGCAGGCCATAAGTATGAATGTGACATTTATCATCCCCTCCCTGAGTCTTGGTCCTATCGGATACTAGGGGTGAGCCAGAGGCCCTCTAGTTGCGATATGATTCGTCGGGAGTGACGTTCTCATCTGTACTCATGGTGATGCAGGCCATAAGTATGAATGTGACATTAATCATCCCGTCCCTGAGTCAAGGTCCTATCGGATACTAGGGGTGAGCCATAGGCCCTTTAGTTGCGATAAGGTCGTCGGGATTGATGTTCCTATCCGTACTTATGGTGAGATGCAAGCCATAAGTATGAATGTGACATTAATAATCCCGTTCTATGCGCTTGTTTGTTGTGCTTGTTTGTTGTACTTGTTTGTTGTATTTGGCCATGTTTCAAAGGTAACCGCTGAGCCAGATACTTGTTTGTTGTGCCTCGGACATGTTTTAAAGGTAACCTCTAAGTCGGGCACTTGTTTGTTGTATTTGGCCATGTTTTAAAGGTAACCGCTGAGCTAGATACTTGTTTGTTGTACATCGGACATGTTTTAAAGGTAACCTCTGAGTCGGGTACTTGTTTGTAGTATTTGGACATGTTTTAAAGGTAACCGCTGAGCCAGATACTTTATGTGTTGTGCTTCTGACATGTTTTAAAGGTAACCTCTGAGTCGGGCAATTGTTTGTAGTATTTGGACATGTTTTAAAGGTAACCGATGAGCCAGATACTTTAGAGGTCGTGCCTTGGACATGTTTTAAAGGTAACCGCTGAGCCAAGGTACTTAAGGACTTGTGTCTCGGACATGCTTTAAAGGTAGCCTCTGAGCCGGATGCTTTGCTTATTATGTGATGTTAATAGACCTATTTCATGTATTGTATGTTGTTTGGTTTTCAAAGTTGGATATATCATATGCCTTCTCTATGATTGTCTACGCCTGTTTTGAATGTTAGTCTCATATCTGTGTGCTTGCATCAAATAGTTATATTTATGATGTTCTAATATGTTCTTGTATATCTGTGTTTCGATATTTTGTGGCTGGGAGAACCTTGAGTTACTCCCCACTGACTGTGGCGTTCATGTTTACATGAATGACAGGTTGTGAAGACGCTTACGTGGGGAAGACGTGTGGGCTAGCGAGAACTAAACCCTTGGACCTTAGTTTGCTAGTTTAGAAACACTTTATTTGTTTATTCGTGGGATATCTTTTCCCCGCCTTCTAGACTTGGGTTGTAATAACCTAAGTTTGTTTATTGTAGTACTTGTTTCATTTCATTTTTGGCACCCGTGTGTTAATCTTTAACTAGTAGTAAAAAAATTTTAAAAAAATATCATAAATTTCCGCTTTAATTTATTAGTTATATTTTCCGCTTTATTGCGGGGTGTCACTTGATTTGCAGCATTCTTAACTTCAGGGTCATGATTTGGTACTTCCTTCCACCCTGGGGCATGTCCTTCTGATAACAGAATCACAAATTAGTTTAGATATGCAAGTATACAGGTAACCTAATCTGATTATATAGCCATTATAAGGTTAAACTATTAAAGTCATAACAAAATTAAGTTTCGGTGCAATGCAGAATACAGATGAATTATAATACTCCACCCCCCCCCGTCCCGGTCAATTGTTGTCTTTTAGTTTTGGCACAAAGACCAAGGAAAGGGGAAGGGGCCAATTACTAAGTGACAAGTGGAACAAATACTGCAAAGTTTTATACTTTGTTAAAAAGCTAGAGGAAAAACTCGCAACATTAGACTATACCTTTGGGAGGAAAGCAAGGGTTTTGTAAGAGGAAATAAGAGTACTTGCAGAAGAGAGAAATGAGTTAACGGAAAAGAAAGAAAGACCCATGTACAGGAAAGTAAGTTGAATCATCATCTTTGTAGTTTCATATCTTAATGCATGTCATGTAGTGGCATTTAGTAATGACGTATATAACCAAGAGAGGGGGTACTAACCTTATTTTATGATCAAGATTCCTACATAGTTTTGTTCAAGTAAAAATTAGGCAGGTTATCTAGTGCATCGGATTCACACCGAGAAGTAAACTAATCGTAATATTAATTGGTTTGTTCATGAAGTTTCTTTTGGCTTGGAATTAGATTATTACCTTTGTTTCCGGGTTTTGGGTGTTCATTACCATCATTTCATTTATGATTCATTTGGGTACCAATGACTTGTTTTATAGTCAGATATTAACCAATGAGTTTCTGGGATTTAGAACGAAACACCAAAATCGAAAGGCAAATCTTTCATAAACTTGTGCTGAGAAAAGATGGTTATGAGACTTTTTATGGAATTTTTCATCAGCAAAATATAATCATGGTCTCCTATTTCCAAAGTTATACACACTCATATTAACTACTTGCAGCCAAGTATGAGAATCTCTGAATCTCTGAACAGGAAGTTTGTGCATGTTTTAATATATAGAAAGCTGGAAATTTTATCTTCATAAACACAAATAAAAAACAATCAAAGACTTACAAAATTTGGTGTGATATCTCTTATTTCAATCTTCACAAATGGCCGGACTCTCGAGGAGGTTTAGTTTTGTACTTGTCGTTAGGAGCACCTAGACCAAAACACAATTTATAACTTCACAAACAACTCTACAATTAGTAAAGAGGCAAGTAAAGGTCGCATCCCAAGGGACGAAAATTGAGATGAGATTTTCTATTGCAACTAGTGGTGTCTAAGGGCGTCACAATTTGGGGTTTGAAGTAGAAGATCACTAAACTAAATAGCAATGAAAGTAAACAAGCAAGATGAATTGAAAGGGTTGTAAACAATTGATAAAAAGCACTAGGGTGTCATGGGGTCATAGGGGATTCATGGGAATTGATCATACAAACATATTCTCAAATTATAAGTAAGCAATTATTGTTGTGATGGATCGAGTTGGTTTATATCTTACAATCCTAGGAAAGTTTGGGTTCCGGAGCCGAATCGATTAGATTGTACAACACCTACAAGTCGACTTAATCTTCCCTACTCAACTGTTGGAATATGTGTCCTCCGACAATAATGCGATCACGACTGTTGATCATGATGATCACATGTTTAAATCTCATTATAAAGAATACAATTGGGAAGTAATATTGTTACTGTCAACTGGTCAACATATATCGGTAATGATTGGCTGACTAGAGTTTGACATTACTGTCGTGTGACGGTGGTGATCAGTTGACCCCCTAGGTCATACCTATAGGGCAACACTCTTAATTGATTATTTAATTAATCGTATAACGTTACGAGTTAATTAAATTACTAGAAAATTGACGGACGATTTTGGAAGTAAAATTTACGTATCAAATTGAAATGTGATTAAATGAGATACGGTCTGAGTAATTGAATTGTATGATTACTCGGGTGAAATAATTGTTTAATATAACAATTAAATTTGAATGAATTGTTATAAATACAATCGGTTGTAATTTATAAATGGTAAAATATTTTGGCACAAGTAATTATGAAATTACTAAGTCGATTTTTGTATGTGACGTATTTTTATTAATACGTTGATTTTTAATATGTTAAAAATACATAACAAATTTATATCACATATGACATGTGACATATTGACAATTGACAAAAATAATATGGAATCCATATTATCAAGTGGGCCGAAAATTAGAGGGTTGTTGAGCTAATTATATGTTGATTGTAATTAGTGGAAGGCATGATGATTACACTAGTCACTAGCCATGCAAGCCTATTGTTCATTGTGAAGAACAATTTTTCCATGCATTGGCTCCCCTAAAGCCCTCCTCTTACACGGTTTTGAGAAGACAAAACCTATGATGGTTTTTCCATAATTTTTACCTAATAATATACAAAAGGTTGTAAAAATATTATTCATTGATTCACTCATCCAAAATACAATTTCTAGAGAGAACTAAATCCTCCTCTTCTTCTCTCTAAAAACCAAAATATTTAAGAGTTTATAAATATTTTTGGTTCAATTTTCTACTAATTAATATTATACTAGTTCTTGTAATATTAATTTAATTAAGAGAAAGCTTTGGGTATTAATCCTAAGGAGAGATCCTATACTTGGATCTTTGTTCTTCCATAAGGGAAAGCTCAAGAACAAGAGAGAAAGGTGATCTCTCTTGTGCCCATTAAGCCGAAATCATCAATGTAAGGACATGATTTCTCCTCTATTTTTATATTGTTTGCATGCATAAAATCCACATTTAATTTTATGACAAATTAATTTCGACATATATGAGTATGTTAGTATGTATATGAATCTACATTTCCTTCAATCGGTATCAGAGCCACGGTTGTTTGCATGCAAATCGGTTAAACGTTTTTCCGAGTTATAAGAATAACAAATAAAACTTGTAAAATTTGTGTTATTATGAGATATCACGAAATTAATCCATGCATGTTAATATTTCTGGTCCTAAAATGTTTTAGGATATTTTGGTTAATTTTACGGATTTTTATTGTTCATATTTTACATTAATGGCATTTAAATATGATTTTATGAGTAAAAATGTCATTTTTGTTCTAAAATTAGCTATACTTCGAATTTTCCATTGATTTTTGGATATGTTGTCACATATATTATTTTGAGATAACCTGTAAATTTTCATAATTTTTGGACTTGTTATGCTCGAAAAATGAATTTTTCATTATTAAATTCGGATTTAAGTGAAAAATAGGTTAATATGAGTTAAATTTCGAATCTGGTCATAGAAAATTAATATGTTGTCACATGCAATTTTACAAGATGTGTGTAAAATAATTGGCTATAAAGAAGTCTTTTTGCATGATTTATGGATTTTTGAAGAAAAATAGCATAAATAGTGACATTATTAGTGGAAAATTAATAAAACATAATCTATGACTTAGGAAAAACGTCTAATGTTGCATTTTATTATCTTTTTAAGATCTAAAATTGAAAAGTTAATGAAAATAATTTTTCCATGTTTTTATGATTATTTTATTAAAAATCGATAAACCGCAACATTGTTTTTCCGGAAAATTTTCGAAATTTTTAACCTAAGATTTTGAACATTATGAGTGTCATGGATTTTTTCCAGAATGTTCATGAGTTTAAATTTCAAATTTCAAATTTATTTGAAATTTTGTGATTTATTTGAAGTTTAATAGCTTATTTTTGTAATTTTTGGTCCATTTATGAACAATTTTATAAAATATTGGTTAATTATGGTCAAATTATTAGTGAAGACTAAAATTTTGAGTCCTAATAGGTTAGGGTAATTAACTTATGCATAAATATGAGTTTATGTATTTTTGTGATTATAAAATGTTGAAATCACGCAAATCCGTAAAAACCGAGTAATATACGATATTGGCTATTTAAAGGCGATTTAGCATAAAATTGAGCATGTTCATACATATTATAATGCTGCATTTTCTTTATGATTGTCATAATTTTAATTTATGTAATTTTTGAATTATGTAATTTTACTTAGTATGGCCTTAGATTTTAATTGGTATTTCCCGAAATGTATGGGGATATCGATTCGGTTGTAATTTTTATTGTGATCTCGTATCACCGTTTTGTAATTTAATAGATTTATTTTATTCTAGTTACAAATGTATAATAGGAAATTATGTAATTTATTATGTAATTTTATTCATTCCGGAGTTCCCAAAGACGGATTTCTTCAAGAATGGCGATACATAAAGACGGTGTTACCACGAGATGCGTGCCACAACCGAAGATCAAGGGACCAATGGAGTTGGTTTCCGAATATGTAATAGTTAAATAGTTTTTCTATTTTAGGAAAGGCCATACTAGGATTTATTTATCTTTATGCTTGCATTTTATTTTATGTCACATGCATCGCTAAATCGCCATAACTAAAACATGCATCCTTATTTTATCGAGTTTATCGACCGTGTCAATTCGAATTATCGTAGTTCACCGCTTTAGTTCACTTAAAACGTGATAGATAATAAATTGACATGACCTCTCGCTAAAACAAACAATTGAGACATAGCCTTACCAAATAGTAGAAACCATGAAAACCTATTTCGCGAGGGAGTGCACTCGGCCCTACCGGGGTACAAACCTTGTTACGTAGGGGAAGTGGGTGATGCGTGTTAATCCACCGAGTTCATGTTAATGAGGGTTTCATCGGCCATACCGTGCCCAAGTTGATGTGGACTTGGATCATGGACACATTTATTCGAAATTTGGATTGAGCTCAACGGAAGTATTCGCGACCGTAGTTGCATGTGTTCCGGGCTATAGATAATTATTAGAGTAATTTTATCGACCAAGAGTTCTAGAAGTAGAATCGATTAAAACGTTAATCCACCGAGTTATATTGATAAAGGTTTCATCGGCCATACCGTGCCTAAGTCGATATGAATTTGGGTCTTGGAATCATTTATCTAGTTGGGTAGAGGTCACTAGAAAAATGCATAAAACTTGTTTAAATCATACATTTTTACGAGTATTATTAAAACGACAATTGTTTTACTCCTTATATTTTGTTTTGTAGACCACTTCTTTTTCATAACAAATGGCAACATCAACACCAACTCCTAATGCTACACCACTCGCTAGTTCGTCTTGGCTCCGATCCTTTATGGATCGATGTAAACTTGAAAAGAATGGGTCAAATTTCTCCGAATGGGATGCCCAACTCAAATTAGCCGCCGAAGGTGACGACAAGTTTCGTTACCTTACCGAGGCCTCTCCACCCGAACCCTCCACTAGGTCCACCGCGGCCACTAGGGAAGCATATGAGGCTTACCAAAAGGAGTCCGCCGCAATGAAAAATGTCTTAATATTTGCGATGGAGGCGGACCTCCAAAGGAGAGCCTTTAAAATGGGCAATGCTAATGAGATTTACTCCAAACTTGTGACCATGTTTTCACAAACTCCGCGAATCGTCCAATATGAAGCGGCCGCGGCATTCTTTGATCTCGACTTCAAAGAGGGCCAAAAGGTTAGCCCTCATGTGCTCAAACTCATGGAGCTTGTCGAGACCTTGAAAATTCAAAAGGTTGAAATCCCCAAAGAACTCATCGTAGATAGGATTCTACACTCCTTGTCCAAAGTCAAGGCATATGTGCAATTCCGGGTGAATTTCAACATGCAAGACAAGGATGTGTCTCTTGAGGAGTTGCACAAGTTACTTGTGCAAGCCGAGAGGGACATGGGGTTAAATGTGAACCCTCCCAAGGATGTGCTTAACATAAGCACTAAGAGTAAGGGGAAATTCAAGAAGAGTGGAATGAAGGGTAAAAAGCAAGCTCCCACATTCACCAAAGCTAAGTCTTGTGAAGCTAGCACATCCAAAGTCAAGAAGGGTCCTCATGATAAATGCCATTATTGTAATGGCATGGGACATTGGAAAAGAAATTGTTCCAAATACCTTGGTGATATCAAAGTGGAAAGATCACTCCAAAGAGGTAAATGACTATCCTTCTTTTATGTTTCTAATTCAACTATGGTATGATGATGCAAAGTTGTGATAATGTATCTCCTTTTTATTGTAAATAGGGCCTCCACCAAGCAAAGACAAGGGAAAAGAAAAACAAGCATGAGAAACCATGGAGAAGCTAAGGATAGCTTTTATGGAGCTTTGTTTTTCATTGTCTTATTTTAAGTAATGTTTTGGATTTTAGAACTTTAAGTTTCCGTGTTCGACATGGAAAGGCATTTTGGATAATGAGTTGTATCTTGGATGATGGTGACTTGGTTTGCAACCCAAGTCACCCGTTTTATCATTTATCCTTTTAATGTTCTAAATTTCATCTTTAAAATGCTTGCGTTTTGAAACATAAGATTATTCACTTAAAGGTGATCTAATAGACAATTATAATGACGGGTTTCATTATATGTCCACATGCTTAAGGCTTGTGTATGATCATTTATGAAGCGATTTTGAGTCTATGAACTCTCTTAAAGGTATGTCAATCACCAAGTACACATATGAAATCAATAACTATTAATCTATCTATGAGATAGTTCTCCTTATACTTCAACATCATTAATTTGTGTCTCATATGCTATCTTTGAATATATAGTGTATTTATTCTAAAGATAGAGTGGGAGAAAAATGAGGACACAACACACAAGGCAAGATAAAATTGTGTACTTGTGTATATGAAGATCTACACAAGAAAGAATGATTTGAATGAAGGTGTATCTATTTACATAATATACCGAATAGATGAGATCTATGGTCTCAAGTTAGTTCTATATGACTAAAGAGACCAAGTGTAGTAATCATAAGAGTATATTCTCAAGATAACTACACGAGGAGACCAAAAGAAAGTTTTTGAAGAAAAATGACTAATGTAAAGTCTTAACAAGTTTTTGACTAAGTTTATGAAATATTTGACCAATAGTTTCAACCTTGAGATTTACTTAAGAGCCTAAATGAATCATAGTAACATACTATTTATGATCGAGTTGCAAAGATTGATATACCAATATCTTCAATGCCCAGTTTTAACCACGCAAATGTCATTACTTAACCTCACTATGAAATGGTTAAACCTCCTTCCAAAAGGGTATTTCGAAGGACGTATTCTAAATATTATTTATATTTGAATAATGACATTGCTACACATCATTATGACATAAGTGTATTAGAGATTTAAAAACTCTTTACGTAAGGTTAAGATGAGACCACTTCAAAATAGGTATTTTGAAAGGATATGATGGGAACATATATGGTTTTATCCTAATAACTTGGCAATGCAATTTATATTTCAATTCTTAATAAGAGTTTCGATTGAGAAGTCAATTTCGAAATATGTAGAATTGAGTGGGAGTTAGGAAATTCTCATGTGAAGACATGGAATTTAGTGGGAGCTATCATCCTTGAATGTATAAAACTCATTACTCATTAAAGAATGACGAGCTAATACCTTCTTTCATAAAGAAGCTTTTGAGTTTTCAATTCTAGATGAAAATGGACTATGATGAATCCAATTACATCAAGGGATGTTGGGTTAGTATTAAGAGATACACATCGTATCAACATTCACATAGGTTATTCATGTAGATGAAAATGGAATTGCCATTAGCAGTCATGGTCGTTCATTGAACCTATGAACGGTTGATCTCATGATTATTAGTAACTAATGTTTCCGCCATTAGAATAATCATGTACATGTCCAATTATGAATCATATGCATAAGAGCATGATGATTGATTGGTGAGCCATAATAGAAACGTCATGAATTCACAAGTCGAATCCGATGAGCGATTTCGGTGCTTGACGGAATGTTCCATTGTGTGATAAGAGGTTGCACATATTGTAGAAGATCCGAGCACATATAAGGATTTATGAGAATCCCAAATCTTTCAAGCCTAGAAAGAGAAATGAGAAGATTTGGAAAGATGCTTGGTTGAATAAGAGGTTATTCAAGATAATTTTTCCTAGTTAAGCTAGGACTTGTGAGAAGTACTAAGCTAATAATCTTGACAAATTGTTACAAGATTCTACAAAACATATACCTAGTGCATTGTGTGTGGATGGAGTACTTGATCAGTACAAGTTATATCATTCATCACAAATTCGTTCGCTATGTGATAGTCGATAAGAAAGTTCTTTCAAGATTAAAGAACCGAAACCAAGGTCGGGAACCTTGATGTGTACTTGGTAAGATTCATGCTATGAGAGAGAACATGAATGTGAAGGAGATTTCAAGTGTAAGAAGTTTGAACACAGGGACACATGGGATGTTAAACTTCTATTGCAATCAATAAGTGTTTACACTTTTGATATACATCACAAGGTTGTAATATGATATTGACTACCCGAGTGTGATGTAGACATTTGTCGTTTGAGTTATTATTAACTCACCTTGTACATTGTTATGTCCAAACGGGTTGTAGAGACAATTGAACCCCGTTAAAGTGAACATGGATTAACATTGTTTTTGCCCATAGTTACTTATGTGAGGTGACGTCTCGAAGTGACTAGAGTGTGATGCGATTGATGGCAAGTTCAAGTGCCATAGAGTCATGTGAGATGACTAGTCGATCACATAGGCAGACTGTTAGGAACATTTTGTCGGGCCTAATGACCGCTTATAGAGTTCTGGCAAATTTATATAGCCTGGTCGTGGCGAGAGCTACTATAGTATTCGAATGAGTCAATTCTTTTGACTAGAGACTATTCGCCTAAGATGGCACAGTTTCAGATTAACTTTGATTTGTGTTACTACGACCTTCGTAAATGGGGTCAAATGGGCATATTTTGGGTTATGATGGCTGTGGCTAGTCGAAGGGAATGAGTGCGATAGGAATTGTCCACCCCTAGTCAGGGTTATAACAATATCTCAGGGCCACTCGAGGAGTAATGAACTGGAAATGCATGGCCACGCTCGGAAGGTATCCAGAGTGGATAAATCCGGTCAATCAGTCATTCTCCAGATCGAGGAAACCACTCTCGATATGATCACTTGCAAGTACGACCTGAAAGACACCTTGCATTGAGTGGGAGATAGTAATAGGACAAGAGAATTGGTGACGCACACTTGTCGAGGACAAGTGGGAGATTGTTGGAATATGTGTCCTCCGACAATAATGCGATCACGACTGTTGATCATGATGATCACATGTTTAAATCTCATTATAAAGAATACAATTGGGAAGTAATATTGTTCTCATCAACTGGTCAACATATATCGGTAATGATTGGCTGACTAGAGTTTGACATTACTGTCGTGTGACGGTGGTGATCAGTTGACCCCCTAGGTCATATCTATAGGGCAACACTCTTAATTGATTATTTAATTAATCGTATAACGTTACGAGTTAATTAAATTACTAGAAAATTGACGGACGATTTTGGAAGTAAAATTTACGTATCAAATTGAAATGTGATTAAATGAGATACGGTCTGAGTAATTGAATTGTATGATTACTCGGATGAAATAATTGTTTAATGTAACAATTAAATTTGAATGAATTGTTATAAATACAATCGGTTGTAATTTATAAATGGTAAAATATTTTGGCACAAGTAATTATGAAATTACTAAGTCGATTTTTGCATGTGACGTATTTTTATTAATACGTTGATTTTTAATATGTTAAAAATACATAACAAATTTATATCACATATGACATGTGACATATTGACAATTGACAAAAATAATATGGAATCCATATTATCAAGTGGGCCGAAAATTAGAGGGTTGTTGAGCTAATTATATGTTGATTGTAATTAGTGGAAGGCATGATGATTACACTAGACACTAGCCATGCAAGCCTATTGTTCATTGTGAAGAACAATTTTTCCATGCATTGGCTCCCCTAAAGCCCTCCTCTTACACGGTTTTGAGAAGACAAAACCTATGATGGTTTTTCCATAATTTTTACCTAATAATATACAAAAGGTTGTAAAAATATTATTCATTGATTCACTCATCCAAAATACAATTTCTAGAGAGAACTAAATCCTCCTCTTCTTCTCTCTAAAAACCGAAATATTTAAGAGTTTATAAATATTTTTGGTTCAATTTTCTACTAATTAATATTATACTAGTTCTTGTAATATTAATTTAATTAAGAGAAAGCTTTGGGTATTAATCCTAAGGAGAGATCCTATACTTGGATCTTTGTTCTTCCATAAGGGAAATCTCCAGAACAAGAGAGAAAGGTGATCTCTCTTGTGCCCATTAAGCCGAAATCATCAATATAAGGACATGATTTCTCCTCTATTTTTATATTGTTTGCATGCATAAAATCCACATTTAATTTTATGACAAATTAATTTCGACATATATGAGTATGTTAGTATGTATATGAATCTACATTTCCTACATCAACTATATGCATGGTCTAATGAGACTCGAGTTGGTTTATGTCTTACAAGTCTCATTGAAAAGATAGGTGATGGGTAAAAAATTCAAGGATTCATAGGCTCGCATTTCATCAAACATAACATGTGCATAAGTTGAGATCACAACAAGCAAGCAAATAAACTATGAAAACATATTAATTTAAGCATGAATCATCCCCCATGTTGGTTTCCCCTAATTACCCATTAACCCTAGCTAAGTAAACTACTCACTCATTATTATGTTGAACATGCTAGCAAGGTTGTCAATCATACCAACAAAGTAAAACATGATGAATAAATGAAGATAATTAACAATAATTAAAAAGAGATTAAGAGAATTATACCTACTAATGATTCCAATAATAAAGCAAAGAATAATAGAAGTACTTGATTCTTGATTGGAAGGTTGTCAATCTCCCAATAATAACCCAAATAATCTTCAATTACCCAAAATAAAGGATGAACAAAAGAGAGATTTAGGAAATGAAACTTGTATTAAAACTTGATTAAATGTTGATTACAAGATTAAAGAGAGATTTGATTGATATTAACTACACTAAAGATTTCTAAGAAGAACATACTCTTCTAATTAGACTAATGAGGTATTTATAGTGGGGATTTGTTACATAAATTACGGTTTACTAAGGGCTTAAATGACGATTAAGTCCTTGAGGAATCGCCGGTCTCTAGGGAGACTCCGGTCTCCTTTTCGCCGGTCTTAGAAAAATATGCGCATCCTTCCTTGAAGCTTGTAGATGACGAAAAGGCTGTAAGGGAATTCGGGAGTCTAGGGCATGGGACGGGCGGATTTGGGTGTTTCCGGACGGGCGTCCAGAAGGGGAAGACGGGCGGATTCTGGGCGTTTTGCACGGGCGTCTTGTGGAGGAAGACGCTCGGACTGTGGGTGCTGGACGGGCGTCTTGAGGACAATCCACCTGGATTGTCTTACAGCTTCTTTCCTTCTTCTTTTCTTCCTTTTTCTTCATAAAATCCTTGATGATTTCCTCGGGGATGCAAGGATCTTTTCTCATCATCGCCCATCTACTATAGTATGTACAAAGGCCTTCTAATCTTGTCTTCTCTTTGATGTTTGGTCATTGAATTCAATCAATTTAGCTTCATTTTGCCATGAAAATGCAAGGTTTGCACTCCTTTCCTACCAAGGACACAAAACCTCAAAGAATATGCAAAACAAAGGACTACAGACAATAAATGACCCAAATATGCACTAAAAAGCATGGGAGCAAGGCTAATTCGGGGACTAAATATGCTCTAATTATGGTCACATCAAATATCCCCAAACCGAACCTTTGCTCGTCCCGAGTAAAGAGGTGACAAAGACTAGGACCATTATTTAAACTAACCTAATAACATAGCCGATATGAGACAATTAGCGGGTCTCACTCCGCCCCTTCAACTCACAACAAGACAACCATGAGGTAGGATGGCTTCTTGCAAGGTAAGGTGGGTCTTGCCAAAATGGCGACACATCCAAACATTAAGCACACAAAGTCAAATAAAGGATGCGTCTACAAAAGAATAGCCACTTTCCTCATCTAAGTGGCGGAAATTATCTACAAGGGAAGCAATTCAAGAGTACACACTCCTTCATAGATGCAATTTCTTCAAACTACTAAGCCTAGAAGGATACCAATAAATCACCTCCAAGTTAAGTCAAGCTAGTGTACCTTTGCCCTCAATCGTTAAATGCTTTTGTCAAGAATAGACTCCCTATGGTGTTAGAAACACTGGAGGATCGCGGAATTCCCCCTCTTGCCTAGACAATAAGAAGGGTCGTCCCCTCTCTACCATGCACAAAAATGGATACGATGGATAAAGGGATCGATAGTATTTGAATTTCACTTTGGGAGTTTTCTTTGTTGATGTTTTTCCCCCCAATTTCTTGTGGCATTTGACATTTGAGAACACTTTCTTTTGCCATTTCTTTTGATTTTTGGAAATTCAATACTTGACAACGTTTTGCATTTCTTTTTGAACATTTTCAAAGTCACCCCATATGTAGTGAGGGTGCCTTATATTTGAAGCTTTAGGAGTCTATTTTTGCTCCTCTTTTCATTTGATGCATTTTTCAAACTTTCTTTCACTTTTCATTTCATTGAACTCAAATTGATTTATTTTTGTGCCCATTCCCTTTGATGACAAAAATGTGGTAGAACATGGATGATGGATGCATGCATGGTTTCAAGGGTCACCTTGGAATAAACGGTAGCCAAGGAGTTATCACACCTCAAGGTACTCTTGACTAGGACTTAAACCATGGGTCAAAGGATACTAGCATGACACATCCTAGGGTGTTTTACGAGTATTCTAACAAGCAAGGTCTTAAGAAGAAAAAGCATCTACTAGGTCCTATATACACTTGTCAAGCTTCCCAAGTAGACGGTTTTGCAAAATTTTCTAACATGCAAACTACATGCCATGATGCAACTAACATATAAACATCCTAATTCAAATGATTCTACCAACTAATATGCCAAATAAACTAGATGCAAGTCCTAAATTCACATTGTTATACTGCATCAATCAAAATAAAGCCACATAGTCATTAACATAAAGAGGAAAAAGGAGATTGGAAAGATCATACCATGCGGTCTTCAATATCCTCATGTCTCGGATGTGGCGTAGTCGATCAATATGAACAAGGATAAAGCAAACACAATATATACAATTCTACACTACAAAGGAAATGAACATGTTTTTGGATTTTCAAATTTTTTCAATTTTTTCAATTTCTTTGAAACTTTTTGAATAAAAGTTAAGTTAGAATTCTCCATCCCCACACTAATATGGGCATTGTCCTCAATGGCCAAAATGATGGGAAACTATGCAAGCATAATGCATGAATTCTACACTAAATGCAAGCTATACTAATCTACACTACATGATGCATACGTGTTTTTTTTTGTTTATGACGGAGAGTGTAATTTAGATTACCTCCCGTTGGGTATGCATGTACTTCCCCAAACCGAGATAGACATTATTTCTAATGTCCTAAAAGTTGGGGTAGTTCATGCACACAAGATGCAATGCATGAAACTAAATTGTCATTTTGGATTTTCAAAAGTGGGAACAATAAAACAAGAACACCTCAATGGGGACGAGGTGTTAGTCCTCATGTTGCTAGGACTCTCCAACCAAAGACAAAGTCAAATATTGTACAAGTTAAAAAAACATAAACTTCTTTCATGAAAATTGAAAATAACGAGAGGAGATAAGGAAACTTCACTTAAGCTTGAGATGGGTGCCTAACGCCCGCTCCATCTAGCTATGAAGAGATCCTCTAGATATCGCCGTCATCTCCCTCTAGATCACTATCCCATATTTCCTTGGATGCATCACTTGTATTCGGGTCCATGAACTCATCCTCTTCGCTACCAAGCTCCACCGTGTCCCCACCGCAAGACTTGTTGCTCCCTTCCTCTTGTCACCCGTTTGCCCTTCATTTGGCCTCTTCGAATTGGGGACGAGTATATCCAATTGTGCCCAAGAGGGAAATGCCCCCTCCTCACTAATCTTTCCCCTTTGAATCATGTCGTGGTATTGAGGGTAGAGTGCATAATAATTGTCCACGGTAGCTTCATATTGTCGGAAGTTTAAATCTTGTATAATTCCCGTTACAAAGTCATCACGGGGATGGATAAAGGGGTTGGGGTGGTTGTACGGTTGATATGAAAAAGGGTAGGAAGGCACTTTGATTTTCTCATCTTGTGGTTGTTGCTCTTGTTGTTGTTGTTGTTGTTGTTGGGGATTTGGAGGTGGTGGTGCTTGCCTTGCTTGGGTTGGGTTTGGAGGGATGAGGTAGGATGGGATTGGTGATAAAGGTCCCCTTCTTGGTGAGATTCTTGGTAGTCCGGTCATTGGTAGGTAGATTGGGTCACTTTCTTTTGTAATCCACTTGACCCTTTTATCAACTCCCTCAAGGGTTATCCAATGATGATGAATAAGAAGAAGGTCTTAATTTATCCTTGTATTTCCGGAAAGAGGAGCATACTCATTATTCTCATTGAATTTCGGATTGAAATGCTTTGCAATCTTTGTATTGAGTCCTCCAGTAACAATGTGTTTCATCCCATCATCATCACCGTTCCGAAACTTTGCCCATTTTTGGAGTAGCACAAGAGGCGCATTGAAGTGGTACCCACCCCTTCCTTGGATATTGAGATAAGACTCCATGAACACAAGGTCAAGTTCGTTCACTATTGCCGGGTCTCGGCGAGCAAGTAGTGTGCCGGAAAGGAACCGGTAAGTAAGTCTCAAAATAGAATTTTGAATGTGGAAAGCTAGACACTCCTTGATGTACATGAAATCTCGGCCGGTCATGGCCCTCCATAGGGGTGCAACACTATATCTCTTCGGTTTTGATGTCCGGGTAGGCGAGACATCGAGACCAAGCACATTAGCAAATTCCACTAGAGTCATCATTCTTGAAACACTCTCCAACCTAAATTCTATGCATATCGTTCTATTCAAGGTCGTGATTTTCAAGAAGCTTAAAAATTCAAGCACAAGGGATCGGTAAGTTTGCTCGTGCACGTGGAAAAGGGTAGAGAGACCAAACAACTCAAAAAGTGCTTCAATTTGGTGATAAATCCCAAGTTTCCTTAAAGTTCTATGACATAAAAACTTAGTAGGGAGAATGTTCTTACGAAGAAGCCGGTGGAAAATGAGTCTTTGCACATCATTGACGAATTCAACATTTGAGAAGTCATCAAGCCCTGTAAGATCTACAATTTCTTCATGCTCCCTTCTTAAGGTGTTGATGTGGGAGGTAGAAGAACTTCCTCTTACCCTTGGTCTTCTTCTATCCCTAAAGGAAGATCCCTTTGGTGGCATTCTTTGATTGTTGAGCTGGAATTTTTGATTTGTTCAAGTATAAAGATGCTCTTTGTGGATTGAATGTTACCTTGGGAACCCTAGAAAATTGGGGCTTTTTTATTTTATGGGGTAAAAGAGTGATTGGGATATGCTTTGGAGTCATAAGGAGGTGGGTTTTTATAATACAAGTGGAAGGAAGGGTGATGTGTCACAAATTGTGTGGTGGGGTGTTTTTAAATTAGGAAAAATCGGGATTGATTAACGCAGGAAGACGAGCGGCTCCGTTACAAGATGCTCGGATTCTGTCATTTTGGGACGAGCGGATTTAAGGGAAGACCCTCGGATTCCCTTACAGCTAATTCTCTCAAAACTTTGACGCAGCCAAGACGAGCGTCTCGAGCATAAGACGAGCGTCTTTTCTGGAGCAGGACGAGCGTCTTTTCCCAAAGACGGGCGGATTCTGTGACAGGAACTTTTATTAAAATGCACTGGAAAAAAGACGAGCGGATTCGTCTTCAGACTCTCGGATTCCAGAAGGACGAGCGGATTCTCAAAAAGACGGTCGTCTTTGTATAAGCCGACCGGATTCTTTCTTCAGACGCTCGGGTTGCTTGCAGCGGATTTGATGGGGGTGATGTCGTCGGGTCACATCCAATCAAACACATTTATAATACTCAACATACAACTAGTTAGTGGTAAGTCGAGGTCGATCCATGGGACGGTGGTTACTCAATTCATTCAATTTAATTATGGTTGTGCTTGGGGTTGTCACAATTATAATGGGATGATGATTCTAATCTAATAAAAGTGATAAACAAGAAACAAAAGGAAAGATGTACAATTGATTAAAAATGCTAGGATATCATGGGTTCATAAGGGATTCATGGGAATTGATTATACAAACATGTTCTCAAATTATAAGCAAGCAATTATTGTTGTGATGGATTGAGTTGGGTTATATCTTACAATCCTAGGAAAGTTTGGGTCCCGGAGCCGAATCGATTAGATTGTATAACACCTACAAGTCGACTTAGTCTTCCCTACTCAACAACATGCATGGTCTAATGAGACTCGAGTTGGTTTATGTCTTACAAGTCTCATTGAAAAGATAGGTGATGGGTAAAAAATGCAAGGATTCATAGGCTCGCATTTCATCAAACATAACATGTGCATGAGTTGAGATCATAACAAGCAAGCAAATAAACCATGAAAGCATATTAATTTAAGCATGAATCATTCCCCATGTTGGTTTCCCCTAATTACCCACTAATCCTAGCTAAGTAACTACTCACTCATGATCAAGTTTAACATGTTAATAAGGTTGTCAATCATACTAACAAAGTCAAACATGATGAACAAGTAAGAAAGATTAACAATAATTAAAATAAGGATTAAGAGAATTATACCTATGGAGATTCCAAAATAATAATGCAAAGAATAATAGAAGAAATTGATGATTGATGGAAGGTTGTCAATCTCCCAATAAACCCAATAATCTTCTAATTAACCAATAATAAACTTGAATTCCTCAATAATGAATTTGAACAATGATTAAAGGAAAGATTAATGTGTAATTTGTAGACAGATTAAATGATAATCTATTCTAATCTACTACTAATCTAATCTAAGGAAGGATTGAAGTTAACCTAATGAAAAACTTGATTATAGTCTAGTAAAACTTGATGGTTTGATTATTACAAATGGGGTATATATAGTGGGGATTAGGTGTAAGAATTAGGGTTAACTAAGGCTAGACTAGTAATTACACTTTTTAGATTTGAGAAGGGAAACGCCGGTATTTTTCGAAGGATGGGCATCTTTCACGGAGAAAGAAAAGCACGAAAGTTGCTGTAAAGGAATCCGGGCGGATTGGTGTCGGGACGGGCGGATTGTAGCAGGGGAAGACGGGCGGATTTGGAGCAAGACGCTCGGGAAAAAATAGGGGAAGACGGGCATCTTTGTAAGAAGACGGGCGGATTCCTTTAGGGGACGAGCGTCTTCAGTCTCGGGACGCGCGAATTGGCGAACAGCTTCTTTGTTTGAGCTCGGATTGTAAAACTGACGTCATTTTCTCATCCGGACTCCTATTGGAGTAATTAAAAAGCCTAGATCACTTGTTTTTTCGACGTCGTTCTATCTAGCATATTTTCAGAGCCAAAGGAGCAACTCTTAATTTGGGTTCCGAGCAATTTCTTCATGCAATGCCTTCCTTCTCGTCATCCTTGCTTTTAACCCCTTGATCCTTCTATATACACTATATTCCTACATACTTGGCCATCATTCTTGCCTCCTCTTCATACTAGTCCATCTAATATCATCAATAAGCTTCCAAATATGCACGAAAGACGGGAATTTCCGCTTTATTATCTCCTTTTCTACAAAACATATGAAATGCGATAGAAAAGCAAATAGGATGGTTTTGACGGATAAAATGGCCATAGAATGTTATAACAGTATGCAAAATAGGCTCAATTAGGGGACTAAATGTGCGCAAATAATGTTCACATCAAACATCCCCAAACCGAACCTTTACTCGTCCCGAGTAAAGAGGTGACAAAAACTAGACCTTTATTTAAACTAACCTACTAATATAGCCGATATGAGACAATTAGCGGGTCTCACTCCGCCCCTTCAACTCACAACAAGACAACCATGAGGTAGGATGCCTTCTTGAAAGGCAAGGTGGGTCTTGCCAAAATGGCGACACATCCAAACATTAAGCACACAAAATCAAGTAATGGATGCATCTACAAAAGAATAGCCACTTTCCTCATCTAAGTGGCGGAAATTATCTACAAGGGAAGTAATTCAAGGGTACACACTCCTTCATAGATGCAATTTCTTCAAACTACTAAGCCTAGAAGGATACCAATAAATCACTTCCAAATTGTGTTAAGCTAGGGTACCTTTGTCCTCAATCGTTAAATGCTTTTGTCAAGAATAGACTCCCTATGGTGTTAGAAACAATGGAGGATCGCGGAATTCCCCCTCTTGCCTAGACAAGAAGAAGGGCGTCCCCTCTCTACCATGCACAAAAATGGATACGGTGGATAAAGGGATCAATAGATATTTGAGTTTCACTTTGGGAGTCTGCTTTCATTTTTGTTTTTCCCCCCAATTTCATGTGGCATATAACATTTGAGAACACTTTCTTGCCATTTCTTTTTGATTTTTGGCAATTCGATACTTGACAACTTTCAACTTTTCTTTGCATTTCTTTTGAACATTTTCAAAGTCACCCCATATATAGTGAGGGTGGCTTATATTTGAAGCTTTGGGAGTTCTATTTTTGCTCCACTTTTCATTTGATGCATTTTTTCAAACTTTCTTTCACTTTTCATTTCATTAAACTCAAATTGATTTCTTTTTGTGCCCATTCCCTTTGATGACAAAAAATGTGGTAGAACATGGATGATGGATGGATGCATGGTTTCAAGGGTCGCCTTGGAATAAACGGTAGCCAAGGAGTTATCACGCCACAAGGTACTCTTGACTAGGCCTTAATCCATGGGTCAAAGGATACTAGCATGACACATCCTAGGGTATTTTACAAGTATTCTAACAAGCAAAGTCTTAAGAAGAAAAAGCATCTACTAGGGCCTATATACACTTGTCAAGCTTCCCAAGTAGACGGTTTCGCAAAATTTTTCTAACCATGAAAACTACATGCCATGATGCAACTAGCATATATACAACCTAATGCAAATGATTCTACCAACTAATATGCCATATAAACTAAATGCAACTCCTAACAACACATAGATACACAAACCGCAACAACAAAATACACCACATCCTCCTTGACATGTAAGCCCATCCTCCTTATATGAATAATGAAAAAGAAATGGAAGGGAAATAGAGATTAGAGCGATCATACCAAGTGGTCTTCATTTTCCCTTGCTAATGCCTCAAATGTAGTGTTGTATCTATGTGAGAAAAAAACAAAAGCACAAGTATATACAATTCTACACTACTAAATTAAAGAACATGTTTTTGGTTTTTTGAAATTTTCAAATTTTTATGGATTTTTGTTTTATGAAATTAAAAGACATATTTTTGTGATTTTTCGAAATTTTTAAATTTTTATGCATTTTTGGAATATAAATTCTCATCCCCCACTTTATTTTGAACATTGTCCTCAATGTACATGTAGGAGTAGGAATGAAAACGAAAGTACATGTTTTTGGATTTTTGATTTTTTTGAAATTGAAGTACAAATGCAATGATATAGTATGAATGAATGCATGCTCTAACTAAATGCAATTCTATATGACATATATAACAAATGAATGCAATCTAATCTATACTAAATTATGCATGATTTCTAGTAAACTATGGTCACTTATGATCAAACCTCCCCAAACGATTTAAACACTATTTCTAGTGTAGAAATGAATAGGTTTGGCCATTAGTAACTATGCATGAATTCTAATCTATATGCAATTATCTATATGAATCATGTGGGGTAAATACAATGCAATCTAATCAAATCATGTGAGATATATTACAATGCAAACTATAGTAAATGCATATATACAAATTAATGGTTATTGAGGAACTCCATTAAACCAAAGATTATTAATTAACAATTTCATGGAAAATCATCACTAGCACTCAAAGCATGTAGAAGTCGGTCAAATTCTTGGGAGTGAGAAATAAATAGGCATGGATAACAACACAAGATTATGCAATGAAATAATGCCCAAGTAAGAGACCGAACAAGCATATCAAGAGCATCATAACAAAAATCATAAGAGAAATGATGGATGGTAGGAACATGAAATGGGTAGTTGGTTGGCAATTCACTCAACTCATCCTCCAAATAGTCAGAATCACCATATTCAATGCAAGTACTCTCATTATCATCCAAGGTGACTTTAAGGGTGTCTATTTGGGGTTCCCAAATGTCCTCATCATATTCCTCATCCCAACAAGGTCCATTATCAAAGGGGTTGTCATAGCAAGGCTCACCAAGCTCAACACAATTGTCTCCCTCTAATATGTCATCCTCAAAGGGTGAGTTTTCACTGAAGTTTACATCCATATCATTCTCACTTTGCCCATTAACATCAAATTCCATGGAGGTTGATTTCATTGAAACACAAGAGGAGTAGGATGACGGCATCCAAGCATTAGTTTCACAATCAAGAATGTACTCCTCCTCATCATCACTCTCCTCATCTAGCACTCCATCTTCCCAAGGTGGGGTAATTTTGTGGGAATAGTAGGTTGACTCAAGGTTATAGGAAGGTTTCTCATCCTCACAACTCTCATTTTCATCATAGTTTTCCTTAATGAAGTTTTGAAATGTGGCTTTTATCGCTTCCATACCTTCCTTGGCACTCTCAAATATATCATATATAATTTGCTTAAGACAATGGATGGTCATGAATTCAACAAATTCCCAAAATTCCTCACAACTCATCTCACATGTCCTACCACCACTCAAGTGAAATGCCAAGTTGTGGGTTTCAAGGTTCATGCCATTATAAACAACGCAACATGCTTCATAATTTGAAAGAGTAAAACCATGGTGTCAAGCATGAGTCATATAATCTTCAAATCTTGCAACATATTTATCAAATGATTCATTTTCATATTGCCAAAAAGTGAATGTAGAATTGTCGAGCATGTGAAATAGAACAAATACAATAAAACTCAAGAAAAAGAAGCACAACTAAAACTAGACAAAAGAACAATTCAAATAAACAACACCGTCCCCGGCAACGGCGCCATTTTGATGGGGGTGATGTCGTCGGGTCACATCCAATCAAACACATTTATAATACTAAACATACAACTAGTTAGTGGTAAGTCGAGGTCGATCCATGGGACGGTGGTTACTCAATTCATTCAATCTAATTATGGTTGTGCTTGGGGTTGTCATAATTATAATGGGATGATGATTCTAATTTAATAAAAGCGATAAACAAGCAACAAAAGGAAAGATGTAAAAAATTGATTAAAAATGCTAGGATATCATGGGTTCATAAGGGATTCATGGGAATTGATTATACAAACATATTCTCAAATTATAAGCAAGCAATTATTGTTGTGATGGATTGAGTTGCGTTATATCTTACAATCCTAGGAAAGTTTGGGTCCCGGAGCCGAATCGATTAGATTGTACAACACCTACAAGTCGACTTAGTCTTCCTTACTCAACAACATGCATGGTCTAATGAGACTCGAGTTGGTTTATGTCTTACAAGTCTCATTGAAAAGATAGGTGATGGGTAAAAACTGCAAGGATTCATAGGCTCGCATTTCATCAAACATAACATGTGCATGAGTTGAGATCATAACAAGCAAGCAAATAAACCATGAAAGCATATTAATTTAAGCATGAATCATTCCCCATATTGGTTTCCCCTAATTACCCACTAATCCTAGCTAAGTAACTACTCACTCATGACCAAGTTTAACATGTTAATAAGGTTGTCAATCATACTAACAAAGCCAAACATGATGAACAAGTAAGAAAGATTAACAATAATTAAAATAAGGATTAAGAGAATTATACATATGGAGATTTCAAAATAATAATGCAATGAATAATAGAAGAACTTGATGATTGATGGAAGGTTGTCAATCTCCCAATAAACCCAATAATCTTCTAATTACCCAATAATAAACTTGAATTCCTCAATAATGAATTTGAACAATGATTAAAGGAAAGATTAATGTGTAATTTGTAGAAAGATTAAATGATAATCTATTCTAATCTACTACTAATCTAATCTAAGGAAGGATTGAATTAACCTAATGAAAAACTTGATTATAGTCTAGTAAAACTTGATGGTTTGATTATTACAAATGGGGTATATATAGTGGGGATTAGGTGTAAGAATTAGGGTTAACTAAGGCTAGACTAGTAATTACACTTTTTAGATTTGAGCAGGGAAACGCCGGTATTTTTCGAAGGATGGGCATCTTTCACGGAGAAAGAAGAGCACGAAAGTTGCTGTAAAGGAATCCAGGCGGATTGGTGTCGGGACGGGCGGATTGTAGCAGGGGAAGACGGGCGGATTTGGACCAAGACGCTCGGGCAAAAAGAGGGGAAGACGGGCGTCTTTGTAAGAAGACGGGCTGATTCCTTCAGGGGACGAGCGTCTTCAGTCTCGGGACGCGCGGATTGGCGAACAGCTTCTTTGTTTGAGCTCGGATTGTAAAACGGGCCTCATTTTCTCATCCGGACTTCTATTGGAATGATTCAAAAGCCTAGATCACTTGTTTTTTCGACGCCGTTCCATCTAGCATATTTTCAGAGCCAAAGGAGCGACTCTTCATTTGGGTTCCAAGCAATTTCTTCATGCAATGCCTTCCTTCTCCTCATCCTTGCTTTTAACCCCTTGATCCTTCTATATACACTTTATTCCTACATACTTGGCCATCATTCTTGCCTCCTCGTCATACTAGTCCATCTAATATTATAAATAAGCTTCCAAATATGCACGAAAGACGGGAATTTCCGCTTTATTAACTCCTTTTTCTACAAAACATATGAAATGCGATAGAAAAGCAAATAGGAAGGTTTTGACGGATAAAATGGCCATAGAATGTTATAATAGTATGCAAAATAGGCTCAATTAGGGGACTAAATGTGCGCAAATAATGTTCACATCAGGATTCCCCTTTATTTCCTTGACTTCGATAAAGGCTTCCCCACACTTGAAAATTGATTCCTTTCTTCATTCAAAATTCATTAGTGACCCTCCCTCACTTACCCTCATGGAAAGAAATTATGTTTATGATAAAAGGAATGCAACAAAATTATAAATACAAGTTAGAGGGTTAGTATATTTACAAGTGGTGGTTTAGGGAGGACTCCACCAAACTCTCCCTTTGATGATTCTTTTAAGGATGAGGAGGCCCGAGGTAGGTGACCTCGACCTCTCCAATGAACACTCCCTCATAGTATGGCTTCAATCTTGGACCATTGACCTTGAATTTTCTTCCATCTTCTGCCTTGATTTCAAAATCCCCATATCTTCCAACTTCGGTGATCACGTAGGGACCCATCCATCTAGAGTTCAACTTTCCCGGAAAAAGTCGATAGCGGGAATTGAATAGAAGGACTTTATCCCCTTTGTGCAAGGCTTTTTGCTTAATCCTCTTGTCATGAAGCAATCTTGTCCTTTCCTTGTACATCTTGGCATTCTCATATGATTGTAGTCAGAATTCCTCCAACTCTTGAATTTGAATCATCCTCCTTTGACCACTTAATTTGAGATCAAGGTTAAGTGCTCGGATTGCCCAAAAAGCTTTGTACTCCAATTCGATTGGCAAATGGCATGATTTTCCATAGACAAGCTTGTAAGGGGAGGCTCCTATGGGAGTCTTATAGGCCGTCCTATAAGCCCAAAGAGCGTCATCACGCTTTGTGCTCCAATATTTTCGGGTCTTATTTACTACTTTCTCAATAATTTGCTTGATCTCTCTATTCGAAACTTCAACTTGACCGCTTGTTTGAGGATGGTATCCCAAGCCGGTTCTATGTTGGACTCCATACTTGGTCAAAAGGGATGCGAGCTTCTTTTCATGAAAATGCGTTCCTCCATAACTTATGATTGCTCTAGGAACTTCAAATCTTGGGAAGATTATTTTCTTGAAGAGCTTGGTGACCCTTTTGGCATCATCGTTTGGAGTGGCAATTGCCTCCACCCACTTTGAGACGTAATCTACAGCCACAAGAATATACTTATTCCTATTGGATGTCCCAAACGGACCTTGGTTGTCGATCCCCCAAACATCGAAGATCTCCACCTCTAGAATGCCCCTTTGTGGCATTTCATTCCTCCAAGAGATATTCCCCGTTCTTTGACAAGCATCACAATGAATGATGAATTCCCGCATGTCTTGAAACATTGTAGGCCAATAGAAGCCCGATTGAAGAATTTTTGCAATGGTTCTCCTTGCTCCATGGTTCCCACCGTAGGTTGATGAGTGACACCCTTCCAAGATTCCTTGGACTTCCCATTGATGATGCATCTTCGGTAGAGCCCTTCACTACACTCTTTGTAGAGGTTTGGGTCATCCCAAAAGTACCTCTTTACTTCGAATAAGAACTTCTTCCTTTGGTTGTAGTTCAAATTTGGAGGGAGTACTCTTCCAACAATATAGTTGGCATAATCGGCAAACCATGGGGTGATATGCCTTTCAAGTTGTGTTTGAATGGCCATCAAAATATCGTTGGGAAATGAGTCATTGATCGGCGTTTCTCCTTGTTCATCATGAAACCGGATCCTTGACAAGTGATCCGCCACTACATTTTCGGCTCCTTTCTTGTCTCTTATCTCCAAGTCGAATTCTTGAAGAAGCAAAATCCACCTCAACAACCTTGGTTTTGCCTCCTTCTTTATCAAGAGATGTCGGAGAGCACGGTGATCCGAAAAGACAATCACCTTGGATCCAAGTAAGTAGGAACGAAATTTGTCCAAAGCATAGACAATGGCAAGAAGCTCTTTCTCGGTGGTATCATAATTCACTTGGGAGGGATCAAGAGTCTTGCTTATATAATAGATGGCATAAAGAGCTCTTCCTACCCGTTGGCCAAGAACCGCTCCAACAGCGTAGTTACTAGCATCACACATAATCTCGAACGGTAGTTCCCAATTTGGAGGTTGAATGATCGGTGCCGAGATTAGTGCTTCCTTGATTCTATTAAAGGCTTCAACACACTCATCAGTGAAATGGAGTTGGGCATCTTTAAGTAAGAGTTGAGTGAGGGGTTTTGCTATTTTTGAAAAATCTTATATGAAACGGCGATAGAAACCCGCGTGACCGAGAAAACTTCTCACCCCTCTAACATTCACGGGAGGTGGGAGTTTCTCTATCACCTCAACCTTAGCTTTATCGACCTCGATGCCCTTTTCCGAAATTAGATGACCCAAAACAATTCCTTCATTGACCATGAAGTGACACTTTTCCCAATTTAAAACAAGACTAACATCTTCACATTTTTGCAATACAAGAAAGATTATGCAAACATGAGTCAAAGTCCTTTCCATAAATGCTAAAATCATCCATAAAAACTTCCATTATGGTCTCTAGGTAGTCGGAGAAGACACTCATCATGCATCTTTGGAAAGTGGCGGGGGCATTACATAAGCCAAAAGGCATCCTCCTATATGCAAAAGTACCATAAGGACATGTGAAGGTGGTCTTATGTTGGTCATCCGGGTGTATAGGGATTTGGAAAAATCCTGAATACCCGTCAAGGTAACAAAAGAATTTGTTGGAGGCTAACCTCTCAAGCATTTGGTCAATGAATGGTAGGGGCAAATGATCCTTTCTTGTTGCGGAATTCAATTTTCGATAGTCAATACACATACGCCAACCAGTGATCTTCCTTGTGGGTATTAACTCATTCTTTTCATTTGTCACCACCGTGGTACCTCCTTTCTTAGGTACCACTTGAACGGGGCTAACCCACAAAGAGTCCGATATGGGATATATAATTCCCGCATCAAGCAATTTCATAACCTCTCCTTTGACAACTTCTTGCATGTGGGGGTTTAATCTTCTTTGAGGTTGAATGATAGGTCTATGGTCCTCCTCTAGATGAATTCTATGCATGCAAAAGTTAGGACTTATCCCCTTAAGGTCATCTAGACTATAACCTATAGCCTTCTCATGTTGTTTTAACACATCAAGCAATTTCCCCAATTGGGTTTCATCAAGTTTATCATTAACAATCACGGGTTTGGTCTTTGATTCATCAAGGTAACCATATTTCAAATTTGGGGGAAGGGGTTTTAAAGTGGGGGTTTGTACCTCACTTTCCTCCTTTGGAGGCTCATTGAGAATTTGCTCCATCTCCATTAGGCATTCCATTCTCATTGCATATTCAACTTGTTCTTCATTCTCATCAACCTCATCACATTCGAATTCCATGACGAATTCCTCTTGCTCCTGAACTTGTAAGATGTCTTCTAGGATGGATTGCTCATCTTCTATAGGTTGACATGCTTCCACAAGGATGTTATTTACTAATTCGAATTGTGCATTTAGTAAGTTCTTTGTTAGCTAGAGTGGCCTCAAAAAGATCTACCTCCAATTCCCAATACATATTTTTAGCCTCACTTGCTTCCAAGGCTTCCAATGCTTGCATGGGATCTTTGAAGAAAGGTATACTTAAGTGGTCCTCTACAAAACAATCTATAAGGTCCATCTTGCAAAATATCGAACAACTTGAAAACAATTAGAACAAAGCTTGAGGAGTTTTACTTCCCCAAGGCAAATAAAGACACAACTAATAACAATACAAGAAAATCTAAGTCAAGTTAACACCGTCCCCGGCAACGGCGCCATTTTTGGTCGGACTCTCGAGGAGGTTTAGTTTTCGGTACTTGTCGTTAGGAGCACCTAGACCAAAACATAATTTATAACTTCACAAACAACTATACAATTAGTAAAGAGGCAAGTAAAGGTCGGATCCCAAGGGACAGGAATTGAGATGAGATTTTCTATTGCAACTAGTGGTGTCTAAGGGCGCCACAATTTGGGGTTTGAAGTAAAAGATCACTAAACTAAATAGCAAAGAAAGTAAACAAGCAAGATGAATTGAAAGGGATGTAAACAATTGATAAAAAGCACTAGGATGTCATGGGGTCATAGGGGATTCATGGAAATTGATCATACAAACATATTCTCAAATTATAAACAAGTAATTATTGTTGTGATGGATCGAGTCGGTTTATATCTTACAATCCTAGGAAAGTATGGGTCCCGGAGACGAATCGATTAGATTGTACAACACCTACAAGTCGACTTAATCTTCCCTACTCAACTATATGCATGGTCTAATGAGACTCGAGTTGGTTTATGTCTTACAAGTCTCATTAAAAAGATAGGTGATGGGTAAAAAATGCAAGGACTCATAGGCTCGTATTTCATCAAACATAACATGTGCATAAGTTGAGATCACAACAAGCAAGCAAATAAACTATGAAAATATATTAATTTAAGCATGAATCCTCCCCCAAGTTGGTTTCCCCTAATTACCAATTAACCCTAGCTAAGTAAACTACTCACTCATTATCATGCTGAACATGCTAGCAAGGTTGTCAATCATACCAACAAAGTAAAACATGATGAATAAATGAAGATAATTAACAATAATTAAAAAGGGATTAAGAGAATTATACCTACTAATGATTCCCATAATAAAGCAAAGAATAATAGAAGTACTTGATGCTTGATTGGAAGGTTGTCAATCTCCCAATAATAACCCAAATAATCTTCCATTACCCAAAATAAAGGATGAATAAAAGAGAGATTAAGGAAATGAAACTTGTATTAAAACTTGATTAAATGTTGATTACAAGATTAAAGAGAGATTTGATTGATATTAACTACACTAAATATTGCTAAGAAGAACATACTCTTCTAATTAGACTAATGGGGTATTTATAGTGGGGATTAGTTACATAAATTAGGGTTTTCTAAGGGCATAAATGACGATTAAGTCCTTGAGGAATCGCCGGTCTCTAGGGAGACTCCGGTCTCCTTTTCGCCGGTCTTAGAAAAATATGCGAATCCTTCCTTTAAGCTTGTAGATGACGAAATAACTGTCTGGGAATCCGGGCGTCTTAGGCACGGGACGGGCGGATTTGGGCGTTCCTGGACGGGCGTCCAGAGGGTGAAGACGGGCGGATTTGAGAGGTTTTTGACGGGCGTCTTGTGAAGGAAGACGCTCGGATTGTGGGCCTTGGACGGGCGTCTTTAAGGCAATCCGCACGGATTGTCATAAAGTTTCATTCCTTCTTCTTTTCTTCCTTTTTCTTCATAAAATCCTTGAGGATTTCCTCGGGGATGCAAGGATCTTTTCTCTCATTGCCCATCTACTATAGTATGTACAAAGGCCTTCTAATCTTGTCTCTCCTTGATGCTTGGTCATTGAATTCAATCAATTTAGCCTCATTTTGCCATGAAAATGCAAGGTTTGCACTCCTTTCCTACCAAGGACACAAAACCACAAATAATATGCAAAACAAAGGACTAAAGACAATAAATGACCTAAATATGCACTAAAAAGCATGGGAACAAGGCTAATTCGGGGACTAAATATGCTCTAATTACGGTCACATCAAATATCCCCAAACCGAACCTTTGCTCGTCTCGAGTAAAGAGGTGACAAAGACTAGGACCATTATTTAAACTAACCTAATAACATAGCCGATATGAGACAATTAGCGGGTCTCACTCCGCCCCTTCAACTCACAACAAGACAACCATGAGGTAGGATGCCTTCTTGCAAGGCAAGGTGGGTCTTGCCAAAATGGCGACACATCCAAACATTAAGCACAACAAAATCAAGTAATGGATGCATCTAGAAAAGAATAGCCACTTTCCTCATCTAAGTGGCGGAAATTATCTACAAGGGAAGCAATTCAAGGGTACACACTCCTTCATAGATGCAATTTCTTCAAACTACTAAGCCTAGAAGGATACCAATAAATCACCTCCAAATTATGTCAAGCTAGGGTACCTTTGTCCTCAATCGTTAAATGCTTTTGTCAAGAGTAGACTCCCTATGGCTTTAGAAACACTAGAGGATCGCGGAATTCCCCCTCTTGCCTAGACAAGAAGAAGGGTCGTCCCCTCTCTACCATGCACAAAAATGGATAAGATGGATAAATGGATCGATAGAATTTGAGTTTCACTTTGGGAGTTTGATTTGTTGATGTTTTTCCCCCCAATTTCTTGTGGCATATAACATTTGAGAAAACTTTCTTTTGCCATTTTTTTTTGATTTTTGGCTTTTCAACACTTGACAACTTTTCAACTTTTCTTTGCATTTCTCTTGAACATTTTCAAAGTCATCCCATATGTAGTGAGGGTGTCTTATATTTGAAGCTTTAGGAGTCTATTTTTGCTCATCTTTTTATTTGATGCATTTTGCAAACTTTCTTTCACTTTTCATTTCATTACTTGAACTCAAATTAATTTCTTTTTGTGCCCATTCCCTTTGATGACAAAATGTGGTAGAACATGGATGATGGATGCATGGTTTCAAGGGTCACTATGGAATAAACGGTAGCCAAGGAGTTATCACACCACAAGGTACTCTTGACTAGGCCTTAATCCATGGGTCAAAGGATACTAGCATGACACATCCTAGGGTGTTTTACAAGTATTCTAACAAGCAAAGTCTTAAGAAAAAAAAAGCATCTACTAGGGCCTATATACACTTGTCAAGCTTCCCAAGTAGACGGTTTCAAAAAAATTTTCTAACATCCAACTACATGCTATGATGCAACTAGCATATAAACATCCTAATGCATATGATTCTACCAACCAATATGCCATATAATCTAAATGCAAGTCCTAGATTCACATTGTTATACCGCATCATCAAAATAAAGCCACATTGTCATTAACATAAAGAGGAAAAAGGAGATTGGAAAAATCATACCATGCGGTCTTCATGATCCTCATGTCTCGGATGTGGCGTAGTCAATCAATGTGAACAAGGATAGAACAAACACAATATATACAACAATATATACATGACTACACTACAAAGGAAATGAACTCGTTTTTGGATTTTCAAATTTTTTCAAATTTTTATGGTTTTTCGGAATTTTTTTATTTGTTTGGATTTTTTGAATAAAAGTTAAGTAAGATATCCCCATCCCCACACTAATATGGACATTGTTTATGCAAACATGATGCATGAATTTTACACTAAATGCAAGCTATACTAATCTATACTACATGATGCATGGGTTTTTGTTTATGACGGAGAGCGTAATTTAGATTACCTCCTGTTGCGTATGCATGTACTTCCCCAAACCGAGATAGACATTATTTCTAATGTCCTAAAGTTGGGGGTAGTTTATGCACACAAGATGCAATGCATGAAACTAAATTTATCATTTTGGATTTTCAAAAGTGGGAACAATGAAATAAGAACACCTCAATGGGGCCGAGGTGTTAGTCCTCTATGTTGTAAGGACTTTCCAACCATAGACAAAGTCAAATATTGTACAAGTTAAAAAAACATAAACTTCTTTCATGAAAATTGAAAATAAAGAGAAGAGATGAGGAAACTTCACTTAAGCTTGAGATGGGTGCCTCACGCCTGCTCCATCTAGCTATGAAGAGATCCTCTCGAGATTGTCGTCATATCCCTCTAGATCACTATCCCATATTTCCTTGGATGCATCACTTGTATTCGGGTCCATGAACTCATCCTCTTCACTTCCAAGCTCCACCGTGTCCCCTCCGCAAGAATTGTTCCTCCCTTCCTCTTGTCGCCCGTTTGCCCCTTTATTTACCCTCTCTGAATTGGGGAAGAGTAAATCCATTTGTGCCCAAGAGGGAAATGCTCCCTCCTCACTAATCTTTCCCCTTTGAATCATATCGTGGTATTGAGGATAGAGTGCATAATAATTGTCCACGGTAGCTTCATATTGTCAGAAGTGCAATTCTTGTAGAATTCCCGTTACAAAGTCATCACAGGGAAGGATAAAGGGGTTGGGATGGTTGTACGGTTGATAAGGAAATGGGTAGGGAGGCACTTTGATTTTCTCATCTTGAGGTTGTTGCTCTTGTTGTTGTTGTTGTTGGGGATTTTGAAGTGGTGGTGCTTGTCTTGCTTGGGTTGGGTTTGGACGGATGAGGTAGGATGTGATTGGTGATAAAGGTCCCCTTCTTGGTGAGATTCTTGGTAGTCCGGTCATTGGTAGGTAGATTGGATCACTTCCTTTCGTTATCCACTTGATCCTTTTATCAACCCCCTCAAGGGTTATCCAATGATGATGAATAAGAAGAAGGTCTTCATTTATCCTTGTATTTCCGGACAGAGGAGCATACTCATTATTCTCATTGAATTTTGGATTGAAATGCTTTGCAATCTTCGTAATGAGCCCTCCATTAACAATGTGTTTCATCCCATCATCATCACCGTTCCTAAACTTTGCCCATTTTTCGAGTAGCACAAGAGGCGTATTGAAGTGGTACCCACCCCTTCCTTGGATATTGAGATAAGAGTCCATGAACACAAGGTCAAGTTCGTTCACTATTGCCGGGTCTCGGCGAGCAAGTAGAGTGCCGGAAAGGAACCGGTAAGTAAGTCTCAAAATAGGATTTTGAATGTGGAAAATTAGGCACACCTTGATGTACATGAAATCTTGGCCGGTCATGGCCCTCCATAGGGGTGTAACACTATATCTCTTCGGTTTTGATGTCCGGCTAGGCGAGACATCGAGACCCAGCACATTAGCAAATTACACTAGAGTCATCATTCTTGAAACACTTTCCAACCTAAATTCTATGCATATTGTTCTATTCAAGGTTGTAATTTTCAAGAAGCTCAAAAATTAAAACACAAGGGATCGGTAAGTTTGCTCATGCATGTGGAAAAGGGTAGAGAGACCAAACACTTCAAAAAGAGCTTCCATTTGGTGATAAATCCCAAGTTTCTTTAAAGTACTATGACATAAAAACTTTGTAGGGAGGATGTTCTTACGAAGAAGCCGGTGGAAAAGGAGTCTTTGCACATCATTGACGAATTCAACATTTGAGAAATCATCAAGTCTTGTAAGATCCACAATTTCTTCATGCTCCCTTCTTAATGTGTTGATATAGGAGGTAGAAGAGCTTCCTCTTACCCTTGGTCTTCTCCTATCCCCAAAGGAAGATCCCTTTTGGTGCCATTCTTTGATTATTGAGCTGGAATTTTTGATTCGTTAAAGTATAAAGATGCTCCTTGTGGATTTAATGTTGCCTTTGAAACCCTAGAAATTTGGGGCTTTTTGATTTTGTGGGGTAAAAGAGTGTTTGGGATATGCTTTGGAGTCATAAGGAGGTGGGTTTTTATAATACAAATGGAAGGAAGGGTGATGTGTCACAAATTGTGTGGTGGGGTGTAATAAAATAAGGAAAAATCGGGATTGATTAACGCAGGAAGACGAGCGGATTCGAACACAAGACGCTCGGATTCCAGCATTTCGGGACGAGCGGATTTTAGGGAAGACGCCCGGATTCTGTCACAGTTAATTTTCCAAAAAATTTGACGCAGCCAAGACGAGCTTCTCGAGCCCAAGACACTCGGATTTTCTGAAAGGAGACAGGCGTCTTCTCCCAAAGACGCGCGGATTTTGTGACAGGAACCTTTCTTGAAATTCACTGGCAAAAGGACGGGCGTCCTTTTGCAAAGACGAGCGGGTTCTTCAGGACGAGTGTCTTCTCTACCAGAACGCTCGGATTCTTCGACAGTCCCAAAATTTCAATTTCACAGCCTAATTGGACGGACGGATTCTGCTAAAGACGCCCGGATTCTCGCAGGACGGGCGGATTCCAAGGATGATGCTCGGGTTCCTTGCTTGCGGATTTTCCTTTGCTTTTCTTGACTTCAATAAATGCTTCCCCACACTTGAAGATTGGTTCCTTCCTTTATTCAAAATTCGTTAGTGACCCTCCCTCACTTACTCTCATGGAAAGAATTTATGTTTATAATTAAAGGAATGCAATAGAATTATAAATACAAGTTAGAGGGTTAGTATATTTACAAGTGGTGGTTTAGGGAGGACTCCACCAAACTCTCCCTTTTAATGATTCTTTCAAGGATGAGGAGGCCCGAGGTAGGTGAGCTTGACCTCTCCAATAAATGCTCCTTCATAGTATGGCTTCAATCTTTGACAATTGACCTTGAACTTGCTTCCATCTTCCGCCTTGATTTCAAAATCCCCATATTTTCCAACTTCGGTGATCACGTAGGGACCTATCCATCTAGAGTTCAACTTTCCCGGAAAAAGTCGGTAGCGGGAATTGAATAGAAGGACTTTATCCCCTTTGTGCAAGGCTTTTTGTTTAATCCTCTTATCATGGAGCAATCTTGTCATTTCCTTGTAGATCTTGGCATTCTCATAGGATTGTAGTCAGAATTCCTCCAACTCTTGAATTTGAATCATCCTCTTTTGACCAGTCAATTTGAGATCAAGGTTAAGTGCTCGGATTTCCCAAAAAGCTTTGTACTCCAATTCGATTGGCAAGTGGCATGCTTTTCCATAAACAAGCTTGTAAGGGGGGGCTCCTATGGGAGTCTTATAGGCCGTCCTATAAGCCCAAAGAGTGTCATCAAGCTTTTTGCTCCAATCCTTTCGGGTCTTGTTCACAACTTTCTCAAGGATTTGCTTGATCTCTCTATTCGAAACTTCAACTTGACCGCTTGTTTGAGGATGATATCCCAAGCCGGTTCTATGTTGGACACCATATTTGGTCAAAAGAGATGCGAGCTTCTTCTCATGAAAATCCGTTCCTCCATCACTTATGATTGCTCTGGGTACTCCAAATCTTGGGAAGATTATTTTCTTGAAGAGCTTGGTGACCGTCTTTGCATCATCGTTTGGATTGGCAATTGCCTCTACCCATTTTGAGACGTAGACTACGGCCACAAGGATATACTTATTCCCATTGGATGTCACAAACGGACCTTGGTAGTCGATCCCCTAAACATCGAAGATCTCCACCTCTAGAATGCCCCTTTGTGGCATTTCTTTCCTCCACGAGATATTCCCCGTTCTTTGACAAGCATCGCAATGAATGTTGAATTCCCTTGTATCTTGAAACATTGTAGGCCAATAGAAGCCCGATTGAAGAATTTTTGCAATGGTCCTCCTTGCTCCATGGTGCCCACCGTAGGGTGATGAGTGACACCCTTCCAAGATTCCTTGGACTTCCCATTGAGGGATGCATCTCCGGTAGAGCCCATCACTACACTCTTTGTAGAGGTTTGGGTCATCCCAAAAGTACCTCTTTACTTCAATAAGAACCTCTTTCTTTGGTTGTGGTTCAAATTTGGAGGAAGTACTCTTACAACAATATAGTTGGCATAATCGGCAAACCATGGAGTGATGTGCCTTTCAAGTTGTGTTTGAATGACCATCAAAATATCGTCGGGAAATGAGTCATTGATCGGTGTTTCTCCTTGTTCATCATGAAACCGGATCCTTGACGAGTGATCCGCCACTACATTTTCGGCTCCTTTCTTGTCTCTTATTTCCAAGTCAAATTATTGAAGAAGAAAAATCCATCTCAACAACCTTGGTTTTGCCTCCTTCTTCATCAAGAGATGTCGGAGAGCACGGTGATCCGAAAAGACAATCACCTTGGATCCCAGTAAGTAGCAACGGAATTTGTCCAAAGCATAGACAATGGCAAGAAGCTCTTTCTCGGTGGTATCATAGTTCACTTGGGAGGTATCAAGAGTCTTGCTTATATAATATATGGCATGAAGATCTCTTCCTACCCGTTGGCCAAGAACCGCTCCAACGGCGTAGTTACTAGCATCACACATAATCTCGAACGGTAGTTCCCAATTTGGAGGTTGAATGATTGGTGCCGAGATTAGTGCTTCCTTGATTCTATTAAAAGCTTCAACACATTCATCAGTGAAATGGAATTGGGCATCTTTAAGTAAGAGTTGAGTGAGGGGTTTCGCTATTTTTGAAAAATCTTTTATGAAACAGCGATAAAAACCCGCGTGCCCGAGAAAACTTCTGAATACCCGTCAAGGTAACAAAAGAATTTGTTGGAGGCTAACCTCTCAAGCATTTGGTCAATGAATTGTAGGGGAGAATGAATCTTTCTTGTTGCGGAATTCAATTTTAGATAGTCAATACACATACGCCAACCGGTGATCTTCCTTGTGGGTATTAACTCATTCTTTTCGTTTATCACCACCGTGGTACCTCCTTTCTTAGGTACCACTTGAACGGGGCTAACCCACAAAGAATCCAATATGGGATATATGATTCCCGCATCAAGTAATTTCATAACCTCTCCTTTGATAACTTCTTGCATGTGGGGGTTTAATCTTCTTTGAGGTTGAATGGTAAGTCTATGGTCCTCCTCTAGATGAATTCTATGCATGCAAAAGTTGGGAATTATCCCCTTAATGTCATCTAGACTATAACCTATAGCCTTCTCATGTTGTTTCAACACATCAAGCAATTTTCCCAATTGGTTCTCATGAAGTCTATCATTAACAATCACGGGTTTGGTCTTTGATTCATCAAGGTAAGCATATTTCAAATTTGGGGGAAGGGGTTTTAAAGTAGGAGTTTGTACCTCACTTTCCTCCTTTGAAGGTTCATTGAGAATTTGCTCCATCTCCATTAGACATTCCATTCTCACAGCATATTCAACTTGTTCTTCATTCTCATCAAACTCGTCACATTCGAATTCCATGACGAATTCCTCTTGCTCTTGAGCTTGTAAGATGTCTTCTAGGATGGATTGCTCATCTTCTATAGGTTGACATTCTTCCACAAGGTTGTTATGTACCAATTCGGATTGTGCATGAGTAAGTTCTTTGTTAGCTAGAGCGGCCTCAAAAAGATCTACCTCCAATTCCCAATACATATTTTTAGCCTCACTTGCTTCCAAGGCTTCCAATGCTTACATGGGATCTTTGAAGAAAGGTATACTTAAGTGGTCCTCTACAAAACAATCTATAAGGTCCATCTTGCAAAATATCAAACAACTTGAAAATAGTTAGAACAAACGTTGAGGAGTTTTACTTCCCCAAGGCAAAGAAAGATACAACTAATAACAATGTAATAAAATCTAGCTAAATCAAGTTAACACCGTCCCCGACAACGGCGCCATTTTGGTCATGATCCCTCATGAGGGGTTGAGTTTTCAGTACTTGTCGTTAGGAGCACTTAGACCAAAACATAATTTATAACTTCACCAACAACTCTACAATTAGTAAAGAGGCAAGTAAAGGTCAGATCCCAAGGGACGGGAATTGAGATGAGATTTCTATTGCAACTAGTGGTGTCTAAGGGTGTCACAATTAGGGTTTGAAATAGAAGATCACTAAACTAAATAGCAATGAAAGTAAACAAGCAAGATGAATTAAAAGGGATGTAAACAATTGATAAAAAGCACTAGGGTGTCATGGGTTCATAGGGGATTCATGGGAATTGATCATACAAACCTATTCTCAAATTATAAGCAAACAATTATTGTTGTGATGGATCGAGTTGGTTTATATCTTACAATCCTAGGAAAGTTTGGGTCCCAGAGCCGAATCGATTAGATTGTACAACACCTACAAGTCGACTTAATCTACCCTACTCAACAATATGCATGGTCTAATGAGACTCGAGTTGGTTTATATCTTACAAGTCTCATTGAAAAGATAGGTGATGGGTAAAAAAATGCAAGGATTCATAGGCTCACATTTCATCAAACATAACATGTGCATAAGTTAAGATCACAACAAGCAAGCAAATAAACTATGAAAGCATATTAATTTAAGCATGAATCATTCCCCATGTTGGTTTCCCCTAATTACCCATTAACCCTATCTAAGGAAACTACTCACTCATTATCATGTTGAACAAGCTAGCAAGGTTGTCAATCATACCAACAAAGTAAAACATGATGAATAAATGAAAGTGATTAACAATAATTAAAAAGGGATTAAGAGAATTATACCTACTAATGATTCCAATAATAAAGCAAAGAATAAAAGAAGTACTTGATGCTTGATTTGAAGGTTGTCAATCTCTCAATAATAACCCAAATATTCTTCAATTACCCAAAATAAAGGATGAACAAGAGAGAGAATAAGGAAATAAAACTTGTATTAAAACTTGATTAAATGTTGATTACAAGATTAAAGAGAGATTTGATTCATATTAACTACACTAAAGATTGTTAAGATGAACATGTTCTTCTAATTAGACTAATGGGGTATTTATAGTGGGGATTAGTTACATAAATTAGGGTTTACTAAGGGCTTAAATGACGATTAAGTCCTTGAGGAATCGCCGGTCTCTAGGGAGACTCCGGTCTCTTTTTCGCCGGTCTTAGAAAACGATGCGCATCCTTCCTTGAAGCTTGTAGAAGACGAAATAACTGTCTAGGAATCCGGGCCTCTTAGGCACGGGACGGGTGGATTTGGGCGTTCCTGGACGGGCGTCCAGAGGGTGAAGACAGGCGGATTTAGGAGGTTTTGGACGGGCGTCTTTTGGTGGAAGACGCTCGGATTGTGGGCCTTGGACGGGCGTCTTCAGGGCAATCCGCACGGATTGTCAAACAGTTTCATTCCTTCTTCTTTTCTTCCTTTTTCTTCTTAAAATCCTTGAGGATTTCCTCGGGGATGCAAGGATCTTTTCTCATCATTGCCCATCTACTATAGTATATACAAAGGCCTTCTAATCTTGTCTCTCCTTGATGCTTGGTCATTGAATTCAATCAATTTAGCCTCATTTTGCCATGAAAATGCAAGGTTTGCACTCCTTTCCTACCAAGGACACAAAACCTCAAAGAATATGCAAAACAAAGGACTAAAGACAATAAATGACCCAAATATGCACTAAAAAGCATGGGAACAAGGCTAATTCGGGGACTAAATATGCTCTAATTACGGTCACATCAAGGGTTTACGGGACGTGCAAGCACTAGCAAAAGGTGATGTGGATCTCCGCATGGGCAATGGAGCTAGAGTAGCCGCCGTTTCCGTGGGGACCTATGTGCTCACTTTAGCTAGTGGTTTAGAGTTGTATTTAAATAAGTGTTATTTTGTACCAACTTTAACTAAGAACATCATCTCCATTTCCGCGTTAGACGCGGAAGGCTTTTGTTTTATGATTAAGGACAAGTGTTGTACTTTTTCTTTTAATGATGTGGTTTATGGCAAGGCCATTTCAATTGGAGGCATTTATGTTTTAAATGATGTTAATGACGTTTATCATGTGGAAACTAAAAAGCTCAAAACGGGTGATCCAAACGAATCCTACCTTTGGCATTGTCGTTTAGGCCACATAAACGAAAGACGCATTAAGAGACTTGCTTCATCAAAAGTTCTCAAACCATTTGGTTTCGAATCTTATGGTACATGCGAGTCTTGCCTTTTAGGCAAGATGACTCGTGCACCTTTTGCGGGAAAAGGGACACGAGCTGATGAGGTTTTGGCTCTCATACATACGGATGTGTGTGGACCATTAACCATCACCGCTAGAGGAGGTTTTCACTACTTCATTACTGTTACTGATGACTTAAGTAGATATGGGTATGTCTACTTAATGAAGAACAAGAGTGAAGCCTTTGACAAGTTCAAAGAGTTCCAAAATGAAGTAGAGAACCAAATGGATAAAAAGATTAAGACCCTACGGTCCGACCGTGGTGGTGAGTATCTAAATATTGAATTTGATTCACACCTAAAAGATTGTGGTATAGTATCACAATGGACTCCTCCTGGCACACCGCAATTAAATGGTGTGGCCGAAAGGAGAAACCGAACTTTACTTGATATGGTTCGGTCTATGATGAGTCTAACTGAGTTTCCTAGTTCATTTTTGGATTTTGCACTCTTGTCTGCAGTATTTTCACTAAATCGAAGCCCGACTAAAGCGGCCGATAAGACTCCATATGAGATATGGACAGGGAAAGTCCCTCATTTGTCATTTATGCGTATTTGGGGTTGCAAAGCGTACGTTAAGATCAAGTCTGACAATAAGCTTGCACCCAGGTCTGACAAATGTCTTTTTGTAGGATATCCAAGGGAAACACGTGGCTATTACTTCTACAATAAACACGAGAAGAAAGTGTTTGTGGCTCGTGATGCTGTCTTCCTAGAAAAGGAGTTTATTTCTAGGAGACAGAGTGGGAGAAAATTTGAACTTGAAGAAGTTCGAGAGCCACAAACCGAGAATGAGGTAGAGGAGAACGTGGAGGATAGCATTCCCTCTTCCTATGAAACGGTAATTATTCCTAGAAAGTCAAGTAGGATTTCTAATCCACCTGACCATTACCTTGGTAACATCGAAGAAGATGGTGTTTTGTTACTTTTCGAAAGTGATGAACCCACTACCTACAAATCGGCCATGTCTAGTCCCGACTTCTCGCTTTGGCTAGAAGCCATGCGGTCCGAAATGGATTCTATGTACGAGAACCAAGTATGGGACTTGGTGGATTTACCTGAGGGAGTGCGACCCCTTAAGTGTAAATGGATATATAAAATTAAGCTCGCGTGGATAAACATGTGGATGTTTACAAAGCTAGATTGGTGGCAAAAGGTTTCACCCAAGTTCATGGTTTACACTATGATGAAACCTTCACTCCAGTCGCTATGCTTAGGTCCATCGGGATAATCTTAGCGGTTGCCGCATTTTACGATTATGAGATTTGGAAAATGGATGTCAAAACCGCCTTCTTGAATGGGATTCTAGAAGAAGAGGTGTACATGATACAACCTGAAGGTTTTGTTGATACATCTGATACGGTCGTTTCTGTACCAAAAATAAACCTAAATACAACTAACAGAAGCTAGCGGCAAGTAGGGTCGATCTCCTCAGGGAGGCAAGATATATGTAGAAGTCCTTCTATTTGGTCACAAATGGGGGTTTGTTTGAATTGGCTTTTAAACTACGAGGTTTAAAGGAAGAGAAATAAGGATAAGAGCAGTAAAAGCAAGGAAATAAGTTTAAACTATCAGATAGAGAGAAGGGACATGTCGGGAATTCGGTTCACTACGGTAGTCCAGTGACTCAACTGTAAATGACTCAGACGAATTAATGTAAGACGGATGTGGAAAGGTCCTTTCGGTCCACTTTCTATCCTAAAATACCACTAACTTAACTTTCATTCTCGTCAGGGTAGTCTACTGTTCATATCAGGCCTATTTCGTCCAATCTTTCGATCTAGGATAAATTTTAGCCAGATTAAAGGAATAACTCAGAAGCGTGCACTCAACTAAGTCGATAAATACAATTAAATTGCTATGGTGACTGAATCTCACAATCAATTCATCTATTTCATTTACTACCTCGTCACATTCCCACCGCAGATCCCCTAATCCCAACATGCAAGGGGTTTAGCTACTCATATCGCTAAATAAACTATCAATACTAACAGCAGATAAATTCCCAGCAATAAAGATTATGAAATAACAAATAAATTGCATAAAAGTAAATTAGGGCAGTAGAAATAACGAAGTAAACAAATGATTAAAGCAAACAATGATTAATTATTATTAAGAGATGAGAAAGGAGTTACAATCAAGCGAATCCGGCGTAAAGAACACAAAATCCGAGTGAAAACAATCCCAAGGTAAAGTTACAGTGAATAGTAAAAAGCAACGCAGTAATGTTTTACAGTAGGAAAATTAGATAGTGAAATGATAGATCCTAATGACCTAGTAAAGCGTGCTTAAATAGAAAATACTTAAGTTTTGCGGAATAAAACATATCACGGGCTAAATAAAAGCCCATAACAATGAAACCACTCGATCGAGTGGAATAAAACCAATCGATCGAGCAAACCCTCAGCAGCATCTACTCGATCGATTAGAAAGTTACTCGATCGAGTAACTCATCTTCCAGCAACATAAGGATCGAGTAGAAAACTACTCGATCGACCATTTTGGGACGTAAAAACCACTCGATCGAGTGGTAAAACTGCTCGATCGAGTTCTTTATCTTCATTTCAGCTCAAGTCCGTGCCCGACTGCCTCGTAATCCGTGCCAACACGCTTCCCAACGCAGTATCTCACTCTGGAAAAATCCGGTCTCCTCTAAATGCATGCAAAAAGGACGAAAAAGAGTACGATTCCACTACTTTCGCATTCATTTCTACAAAATGGACAAAACGAACCAAAGTAGCCAATTCGGGGCAAAATACTGTAAAAACAGTATAAAAATGCATAGAAATACGTGCTGAAATACGCTAAAAAGACTATATAAAATGCACGTATCAAATCTCCCCAAACCGAACCTTTACTCGTCCTCGAGTAAACTAAAATACAACTAATGGAACGGAAATGATATCTCAGAGCTAGCTTAACTTGTCTACTTGAACCAATTTAATGCAACAAAGACTAACAGTTAAAGCTAAGCAGTCAATATGCAAACGAATTATAAGCTGTTCAGAAATATAGCTAACCTATCGACCTTGCAAGACCAACAAAATCGGACTCTCTCGTGGTCACTCTTCTCTCATGAATCAAAGGGTTAATGTTATTTGTAAAAGAGAGAAGAAAAGACAGTCACTCACCTAACTGCAACCTACATAGCATGCATGCAACAAAAATGAAAGACAATTCATGTACTAATGCACACACTCCAACCAATAATGTCCGTCACAGCTGAGGGCTTACAAAAAAATATGGGAATAGTGAGGTTCAGGTGATAAAAGGCAAAACAATTTATGGTAATGTGGAGGTAAAAGCCGTCAAGCTAGTTCCTAACAGGACCATGATAAACCATCCGAATCTCAACTGACTGAAAAACTAAGTACATGTGCCCTTCATTTGGCACAAAACTCACTAAACTCAAACACAATCTCCTCAAAAATATAGAATAAGAGTGGAGGAGTCAGACGGTCGCAAACTTTCCTCTTTTAATACCGTCTGAAAGAACTAACTGAAATAAATCAACTTTTTTTTTTTCAAACTTCCCTCTTTTTCACGTTTTCAGCTATTTTTCATTTTTTTTTTCGTTTTTTTTACTTCCTTTCACGTCTTTCCTTTTTCTTTTTTTCAATTCTTTTTTTTCACGTATTTCTCCTTCCTTAATTTTCCAACAACTTCATACAAGAAATACGGACCAAACTGCAACCGAAAAACTCATACCCGAAAGAACATACTAACTAGCTTGACTAGGCAGGCTTAGTTTGGGATGTAGCTAATGGGTCAAAAAGGCAAGTTTTGGCTTATGTGGAGCTAAATGGGTGAAAAATATAAGGAAAGGCAAATTTGCAAGCACCTCCCTGCATGTGACACCAACCACTAACCCGAATATGTGCATTTGACAAGAAATTGAATGTCATAAAAGTGCAAAAAAGATGAACATGCTATGCAAGGAGTACTACTCTCAATTCCTAATGAACTGGTCATGAATGTCACCAGTTATGGCTCTAAAACTCAGAATTTTTCAAGTAGTTTGCCAATTTATCAGGTCAAGTCTAAACAGTCAGCTATATTTGAACAGAAACTCGTAGATTATGCGCAAGACTATACTAATAACTATCAAAAGAAGTGCAAGGCTCAAGTAAAATGACAAGTTATAGTGCATTATCATCATGGAAATCTACCATTCCGACTCGACCTATATGCAAAAATAAACGTGAAATTTTTTGATTTTTTGAAATTTTTCTAATTTTTTTGTGATTTTTGATTTTTAATGAAATAAACAACAATGCAAAGCTGAAAATTAAACGTGAATGCAGAACAAATGCAAATGCAGACTCAAAAGGATGCAGTACCCTCCCCAAACCAAAACGGACAACGCCCTCGTTGTCCTTCAGCATACACCAGCAGATATATACGGGGAAATGGGAATATACAACCAGTAAAAAAAATAAAAGCAATAAATAAAAGGAGACAAAATAAAAGAGTAAGAGATACATGCAAAAGACGAACTTCCCCAAACCAGCCAGAAAACTGGGGAAGTGAGTAGACCAGTAGCTACTCGTCGTCGTCGTCCACCACCGTGTACTTAGGATCCTGCTCCTCCTACGCTCCTCAGCTCGATCTCTCTCCACAGCCGCTTCTGGGTCCTCGTCCTCCTCCTCCTCAGCAGACTCCGGGTACCCCTCAGGTGGGTACCTGTAGAAGGAAGGGAGTGGCCAACCCTCTGGGATCGGACGGCGTCGCCGCAAGTGGTACTCGTACAGAGGGTGTAAAGAAAGAGATAAATCCCTCTCCATACGAGCCTGATGCTCTGCGATCTCAAGCAACAAACCGTAAACGGCGCCCCCTTGGTCCATGACCGCGGGCACCACAAAGGGTGGAGGTGGTACGAAAGTAGCCGGTAGGTCCGGCTGAGCCTATGTCTGGTCAGTGGGAGTGGGAGTAGGAGTGGTAGTAGTAGTGGGAGTAGGGGTCGGAATGGGAGTAACCGTGGAAGGCTGAGTGTTCCCTGAAGGTGTAGACCCCTCTCCAGTCTCAAGGCGCCGCTTCTTGGCGGCGGGTGCAGTAGGAGTAGGTCGGATTGGAAGGAGAAGGTCAGGCAGTGGTGGCAAACGGGCGCCCCTAGCAACAGTAGGAAGGGGCTCTAGACGGGGGAGAGTGTCACAAGGTAAGTCTACAGACAAGGAGCCGTCTATCTTCCAAGTCTGGTAGTCTGGGGTAAGCAAATGCTGAGAGAGCATGGCGTCCAGACTCAGTAGCCTCTCTCCCTCGAGGCACTGCAAGTCACGAGGCCAATCGGGTAAGAGGGAGCGGGCAAGAATGGTGGCTATGCCACCGCAGGCAATGGTTCCCGTCTCCTTCTTCCCCTAGCTCTGAAGGTACTGGGCGGTCAAGTAGGCAATGTTGAGGGCAAAAGGACCCTCACAGTCGATGTTCAGGTAACCGCCCAGGATGGAGAGCTCGGTGTTTGTGATGTTGTTCGGCTCCTTTCGGCCGACGATAGTGCTCCCCATCAGTCTAAGGAAACAACGGACAGGGGGAAGGTGGACCTGTTGGAGCTTTCGCTCCCTAAAAGTGGTCTGGGCCAGGGTCCTCCAAAGCTGACGGAAGACCCTCCTAGGGGCTGCAGTCTCGCCCGTAGAGGTAAGTCCAAGTAACAAACCAAACTCCCCTAAGGTCATCGGAAAAGTCCGGTTAAACAACCGGAAGGACACTGAAGAACTAGTGGGGTCAGCATCGTGTGCCCCTGAGGAGAAGGTAAAGGAGCCGAGAAACTCAAGGCTCGGCTCTAAAAAGGTACGGCCGCTCATAGTGATGAGTCCGGCCATCCCCGTGCCCCGAAGTAAGTCACAAACCGACTCGTAAATGCCGAGTCTCTCAAGTGCCGATTTCTCTAGAAATCGGGAAGGTATAAACACACACCGCAACAGGTTATAAAACTTCTTACGATGTAAGGCGTTAACAAAAAGTACCTGCGGGTAGTCTGGGTGAGGGTCGAGGGAAGCGTCCCCTCGAACTGTGACCGTGCCAGAAGTAGAAGGAGCAGCAGCTGTAGAAGTGCTAGGAGCGGAAGAGGTGGAGGTAACAGGAGCTGGTGTAGCTCTAGTGTGTCCACGAAACCAGCCCCGTCCTCTGGAACTCAAAGCGGAGGCCCGTGTAGCGACGGTGTGAGGGACCATGGCTACTCTAAAGGCAGCTGCGGCTGCTGGCGAGTGCACTACAGACGTTAAAACAGTGGCTGGTGTAGGAGGAGTGGCTGCTGGGTGGCCAAGATCAAGAGGAACTAGCAAAGATGCTAGTGGTGGTGACCGTAGAGGAAGAGGCAGCCTGGACTGAGCTAGCAGCAGCGCTAGCTAGAGCGAAAACTGTACCTGCAACTGAAACTAGGAACACTGGGGCTGCAGTGGTGACTGACGGGGAGACGGTGGCAACGGCAGGGGCCCCAGTCTCACTCAAGGACGGGCTAGAAGTAGTACTAGTAGAAGGTAGTAAGCTAGACTCCATCCTGTTAACAAGGGGCAGGGGACATGATAAGAAGACAGCGGCTAACAGCGGCTAAAACAGCATGAGAAACTAGCAGAGACAGCATGTGAATCCCCGACAGTCAAAAAGTCGACTTCAACCCTTGAAATACCCAACATTCCTCAAAAAATTCGAATCATAGCATGCAAATGGTGATAGGGATCGGGATAGCAGTTAACAACAGTAGCTAGTAAGCAACGACTGAGGTTAATTAAGGCATGAAAGCATAAAAACCCGTCTGACAGTCGAAAAATTCGACTGAAACACCCCTAATCGCGAAATCTCGCGCAATATTCGAATTAAAACAAGCAACAACAGCAAAAGAGGCGATTTTTCGAGCTAAAAACCGCAAACCCTAAACCCTAATTCCAATTTTTCCTCATGAAATTCAAAATAATCGAAATTAAAATGCATAGAGGATGAAGGAATCACTTACTTGATGATAGAAATCCAACAAATGCAATTGATCTTCAAATAAACAAGCAAAAGAGGCGATTTTTCGAGCTAAAAACCGCAAACCCTAAACCCTCTTTAAAACCGAGAAAACGGGCACCAATCAAGGGGAAAATAAGGGGCTTTGTAAGATTGATTAGCAAGCAACAGATTGTAGGAGGCGGATTTTGTATTTGAGCAACGAAAATGGGGATTGGGGTTGATTTTGATCGTAAATAGGAGGTCGAGGGACGAAATATTAATGGGAAATGAAATAGAAGACAAAAGAATAGAGTTTAACGAACAACTCTCTGCGTCTTTTGCAAATCCACTCGATCGAGTGGTTTTAAACTACTCGATCAAGGACTTTTGATGATCCAGCTACTCGATCGAGTAGAATTCTACTCGATCGAGAAGTCCCATTTATTGCTTTACTCGATCGACTGAAAAAAAGTATTCGATCGACCATTTTTCAATTGATCGAGTACAAAAAGTACTCGATCGAGCTCTTTTCTCGCGTAAGCTCTTGAATTTCGTCTTTCTTCCTTTATATTTGCGTAAAACTTCCCCAAACCTGCATAAAAATGAAGGAAAGTTGATCTATATATACTAACATACTCATATATGTTATAATTTAATTTGTCATAAAATTAAAGATTGATCTTATGCATGCAAACTTTAAAACAAAATAAGGAAGAAGCATTATTCTTACATATGGATTTTCGGTTTATGGGCACAAGAGAGATCACCTTTCTCTCTTGTTCTTGAGCTTTCCAATAATGGATGAACATACAAAAATCCCAAAGTAGAGATTCTCCAATTAGTAGCAATCAAGACAATCCCTTAATCCCACAAACTAACATGTACTAGATGTTTATATTGTGGTTTACTTTAAATTTGATTACTAATACTCATATATTACTTTGATAATTTTAGTAATCTTTTGAACAAATTTGGATTAAAATCTCATCTTCTTGATAAAGATTAAAGAGAGAGAAGAGAGAAAAGCATGAACCTTTTTGCATGTTTTGTAAGAATGAATTATCATCATATGAATGTGTGTAAGGAAAATAAAATAACCAACAACCCACAATAGAGGAGGAGTGTCACGGTTGGAAGAGCCAAAATTGGCATCATTTCTTTTCCTTTTACTCTTCTCAAAAATAGTAGGTGTGTAAGAGGTGTAAGACTAGTAGTAGGTAGGCATCATTATGTTTATTTTATCAAATAAAATAAAACAACCAAAACCCACTAACACACCCTCCATTTTCGGTCCATATACTTAAAATGGACTACCATTTTATTTTGTCAATTTGTCATTTGTCACACAATATGTCACATGTAGTATGATACATGTTATTAATTAATTTAATGCATATTTATCACATAAATATCATTTTATGAATTAATTAAGTTACTTTCAACAAATTGACTAGTGATACTTGATCACGTAAATAAAATGGGTCATATAATTATAATTCACAATGTCTTGTAATTATAATCAACCATTCATTCTTATCTTTATTGTTTCTCAAACAATAAACAATTTTAGTAATAAAGCATTTTATTTACTAAAATAAATCTTCTTTAATCCCATTACAATAAGATATCAATATTCTCTCTCACAAATTGAATTTGTTCAATTTTTAAGGAATTAATTAATCAGACGGTATACAATTAATTAACCTTTTTAATTAAGGGAATCGTCCTTTAGGTGTGACCTCAAGGGATCGACCGATCACCACCGTCGCACGACGTAAATGTCAAACTCTAGTCAACCAATCATTACCGATATGTGTGGACCAGTTGACTATATATGTAATGTATCATCCCTTCCGTATTCTTGAAATGAGATTTAATAATGATATTTAAATCATGTGATCGCACTATTGTTGAGGACACATTTCCCAACAATCTCCCACTTGTCCTCGACAAGTGTGCGTCACCAATTCTCTTGTCCTATTACTATCTCCCACTCAATGCAAGGTGTCTTTCGGGTCGTACTTGCAAGTGATCATATCGAGAGTGGTTTCCTCGATCTGGAGAATAACTGATTGACCGGAATTTATCCACCATGGATACCTTCCGAGCGTGGCCACGCATTTCCAGTTCATTACTACTCGAGTGGCCCTGAGACATTGTTTTAACCCTGACAAGGGGGTGGACAATTCCTATTGCACTTATTCCCTTCGACTAGCCAGAGCCATCATAACCCAAAATATGCCCATTTGACCCCATTTACGAAGGTCGTAGTAACACAAATCAAAGTTAATCTGAAACTGTGCCATCTTAGGTGAACAGTCTTTAGTCAAAAGAATCGACTCATTAGAATACTATAGTAGCTCTCGCCACGACCAGGCTTTATAAATTTGCCAGAACTCTATAAGCGGTCACTGCCCGACAAAGTGTTCCTAACAGTCTGCCTATGTGAACGACTAGTCATCTCACATGACTCTATGGCACTTGAACTTGCCATCAATCGCATCACACTCTAGTCACTTCGAGACGTCACCTCATGCAAGTGAATATGGGCGAATACAATGCTAATCCGTGTTCACTTTAACGGGGTTCAATGTTGTCTCTACAACCCGTTTGGATGTAACAAAGTATAAAAGAAGAGTTATAGAGTAAAACTCAAACGACAAATGCGATTATCACATATGAATAGTCAATGCTTGATTACTACTTCATATTCTATTATCTAATTTGATATTTTATGTAGTTATTCATCTCAATTTAATTGAAATGACATGACTCATCATGTTAAGCCTATGAGAAGGCTTTGGTTAGTAGGTTTTATCAACTTCTTGTACCTTACTCAACCTTACTACATACTCGTTTTCCTTTGTAATGTATACATTTGCATTACAAAACTTTCTGAGTACGTGTCGAGATCCAATCAAGACATAGGCCCTCTAGCCTAAGAATAGCTCCCACTATTTTCACAGTGTGCGGGACTCATCCTTCTTGCACATCTCATGATCGCAAGTGTACTCAATTTCCGTTATAAATATCTCTCATTGTTCTTTATTGCCTAGAACGATTCTAGAAAATCTACTTCTTAATTAACATTGCCACAATGGTATCTTAACCATCCTAATGTGTTTTGATTATGGTTTTGTCGGAAACCATGCGCAATCTCAATTGTCAATTGTCACTTGTGTAACACCCTTACACAATATTACATCATAAACACTTTGCTTTACTTCCTTAATGCTTCTGCAAGCATTTAAGGGTAATCTTTATAGCTTACTTGGTAAAAATTACTTAAATTCGATTTTTGAAAACAATTCATCATACTCAAAGCATATGAAGTGTTATACATCATTTCTTTTTAATTGATTCGGCAGCGGAAGCAAATGAAATCAATCAAATATGTTCAATTTAATTGAACTAGTCATGAATCTTATCAACATAAGACTTCTTACTGACGCTAATATCATGTGGATTTATCTTCATAAATCCGGATATTCAAGATGTATTATAATACTCCAAAAGTCTTAAATCATTCTCAATGATCAATATGTCATCCACATATCGGACTAATTAAAAATTCCGTAACTCCCACTAAACTCCATGTATATACACAACTTCTCGACTTATCGAGAAATGTTTTATCACATGATCAAAATGTTGATTCCATCTCATTGATGTCCTACTTAAGATTCTCTCTTAAGTTTCACATTATCTTCGGATTGCAAGAATCTATAAAACTTATGATATGTATTGAATACATTCCTTATATTGAAGAAGTGGGTTTTAGATTCACTTGCTGTATGCATATCCTCATAATGAAACACAATCCCTAAGAAGATCCAAATAGACTTAATCATTTCAATTAGTGCAAAACCCTTTGCAACTAATCTTGCATGGAAATATCTCTTTATTAGTGCAAGACCCTTTGTGACTAATCAATCCCTTTCGTTTCGGATTTTCATGGCTCTAAGCCTTGTATTGAGTTGTGACTTTAAACACTCTTATGTAAGTCATATGTTCATTACTTTCTAGAAGTAATCAACTTAAATCAAACAATTTATTTTGTAAGTTATAAGCTCTTTACTTTCTTAAGAGTAGCATGAATTCATCATCTTTAACAAGTGACGAATTTAACCTCCTAGGTTTTAAAGAAACAATGTATAATGTCTTACACAAAACGTCTCATGTAGCCAAGAAAGACCAGTTTCTTGCGACACAACATTCTCTGTGGCATATTTTGTGGCTCTTGAATAATTTCTCCCACTCTGTCTTCTAAAAATAAACTTGTATTTTAGAAAGACAGCTTCATGAGCCGCAAACCCGTCGTGCTCGTGATAATTGCAAGGGAAAAATGAGTATTTGTTTCTTGTGAAAAACTTACAACCATGGTACTCTTACCATTTCATATCTCATATGATTCGATTTAGTGGAAAAATAATTAAGACAAAAATGATAAAATCCCCAAAAGGATCAAGTAACTCAAAGTAACTTGATTGAAGTCCAAACCATATCGAATAGCGTTTGATTTCTTATCCATCCACACATTATTTCATAATGCGTGCTAAGAGAGATTAACTTGTGATATACTATATCACATTTCCTTTGGCTTATATCAAAGTCTTTACTTTGATAATCCCATCACGACTAAATCGTAATTCCTTGAACTCTTGAACTTCTTCAAAGATTTCTCTATTTATCTTATTAAGTGAACACACTAGCGTCAACTTAAATCGTTGGTAAAAGAGAATGATCAACCTATTATGGATCAATGATTTATAACCTCGATCTCCTTTTCAACCAAAAGGCACGAGACATCTTGCTTTGAATACAAGATACGCATATACCATTAACAATCTAATGGTTTCAAGAGTACTCGTTAACTCTTTGCGTTCATTATTCCAAAATTTTAAGGTTTAATCTTGGGTTACCAATTTGAGTCTTGCATCATCTTCTTGATATATTATTCTAGTTTGGTTTAGAATATAATCACCTTGATGATGGGCTAGCCATACATCAAATCATGGTGTATAGGGTTACAAAAGTGAAACCTCTTTTGTATCTATAACAAATTGTATTCTTGTTTAGAGATTATTTACTTAATAGTCACAATTAAGTACAACTCCAAACCCGAAAACCAGATTTAGTACACAATGACTCTATCTCTTGACTTCATTGTTGCTAGTCGTCATATTCTAATCATCCTATGTATCAAACATAATGATGAAAACCACCACCGGTTTCTAATATTGACGAAGTAATACTAGCAAAATTTGTGTTTAATCAAATAAACATTTAACGAAGAAGGTCCCATTAGATGTCCCACAACTAACTTGTTGATTCTTCAATAATTTTGGGTAGTTTCCTTTCTCGTGTCCAACATTTAAGACAATGGAAACTTTATCGGTCGGGATTGATAGGTTTAGTATCGTCATTCTCAACAACTTTACCTTTAACATTACCTTGTATCAATTCCATTTACTTCTTGAACCTCGTCCTCATCTTAACAGTTTAAGAGAATGCTCCCACTTATTTCAATGAGTCTTTGCTTTGAGAAGCAAAATTGAATTCACGAAGATCACTCTTCATTTGTTCGTTTTAGTCTTAAAACTTTCATTGAAGTGGTTGCGTTATTTTGGTCAATTACGAATTCTGGACAAAACTAATTACCAAAACAATTATCGCTTCAAGGTACTTAATTCATTTAAGTACATGAAAAACAATCCATTGTAAGTAGATATGTTAGTCTAGAATCAAAAACCCGTTTGATAATGACTAACTTTAATCTATACTCTTTACAAGAGATCCTTAGCAATGGTTCATATGAGGTTTTAGAAGCAAATTCATATTGTCTTTAGTTACGATGTTTTAATGGAGTTTTGAATCGAAATGATATCGTATATGAATTGTGGTAAAGAAATAGAACAATATAACAACGAAATAGTGGAAAAACTTAACATTTATCGTTTCATTAATACTTGTAAATAACAAGTAAAGCATTTACATAGTGACCTCTACCCAACTATGATAAATGATTCCAAGATCCAAATTCATATTAACTTGGGCACGGTAGGGCCGATTCATCCCTTATCAATATAACTCGGTAGATTAACTCTTTAATCGATTCTACTTTTAGAACTCTTGGTCGATAATATTATATTAACAATTATCTTTAGCCCAAAACACATTCGACAAGGGCACGGTAGGGCCGATACATCCCTTATCAAAAACTTTTGTTGAGTTCAACCCAAATTTCGAATAAATGTGTCCATGATCCAAATCCACATTAACTTGGGCACGGTAGGGCCGATTCATCCCTTATCAACATGAATTCGGTGGATCAACATTCATCACCCACTTCCCCTACGTAACAAGATTTGTACCCCGGTAGGGCCGAGTGCACTCCCTCGCGAAATAGGTTTTCATGGTTTCTACTATTTGGTAAGGCTAAGTCTCAATTGTTTATTTTAGCGAGAGGTCATATCAATTTATTATCTATCACGTTTTAAGTGAACTAAAGCGGTGAACTACGATAATTATAATTGACACGGTCGATAAACTAGATAAAATGATAATGCATGTTTTAGTTATGGTGATTTAGCGATGCATGCAACATAAAATAAAATGCAAGCATAAAAAATAAATAAATCCTAGTATGGCCTTTCCTAAAATAGAAAAACTATTTAACTATTACATATTCGGAAACCAACTCCATTGGTCCCTTGAACTTCGGTTGTGGCACGCATCTCGAGGTAACACCGTCTTTATGTATCGCCATTCTTGAAGAAATCCGTCTTTGGGAACTCCGAGATAAATTAAATTACATAACAAATTACATAATTTCCTATTATACATTTGTAACTAAAATAAAATAAATCTATTAAATTACAAAACGGTGATACAAGATCACAATAAAATTACAACCGAATCGATATTCCCATACATTTCGGGAAATACCAATTAAAATCTAAGGCCATACTAAGTAAAATTACATAATTCAAAATTACATAAATTAAAATTATGACAATCATAAAGAAAAATGCAGCATTATAATATGTATGAACATGCTCAATTTTATGCTAAATCGCCTTTAATTAGCCAATATCGTATATTACTCGGTTTTTACGGATTTGCGTGATTTCAACATTTTATAATCACAAAAATTACATAAATTCATATTTATGCATAAGTTAATTACCCTAACCTCTTAGGACTCAAAATTTAGTCTTCACTAATAATTTGACCATAATTAACTCATATTTATAAAATTGTTCATTAACGGACTAAAAAATACAAAAATAAGCTATAAACTTCAAATAAATCACAAAATTTCAAATAAATTCAAAATTTGAAATTTAAACTCATGAACATCCTGGAAAAATACCATGATACTCATAATGTTCAAAATCATAGGTTAAAAATTTCGAAATTTTTCCGAAAAAACAATGTTGCGGTTTATCGGTTTTTTAATAAAATAATCATAAAACATAGAAAAATTATATTTATTAAATTTTCAATTTTAGATCTGAAAAAGATAATAAAATGCAACATTAGACGTTTTTCCTAAGTCATAGATTATGTTTTTATTAATTTTACACTAATAATGTCACTATTTATGCTATTTTTCTTCAAAACTCCATAAATCATGCAAAAAGACTTCTTTATAGCCAATTATTTTACACACATCTTGTAAAATTTCATGTGACAACATATTAATTTTCTATGACCAGATTCGAAATTTAACTCATATTAACCTATTTTTCACTTAAATCCGAATTTAATAATGAAAAATCCATTTTTCGAGCATAACAAGTCCAAAAATTATGAAATTTACAGGTTATCTCAAAATAATATATGTGACAACATATCCAAAAAATAACTAAAAATTCGAGGTATAGCTAATTTTAGACCGAAAATGACATTTTTACTCATAAAATCATATTTAAATGCCATTATTGTATTATATGAACAATAAAAATCCGTAAAATTAACCAAAATATCCTAAAACATTTTAGGACCAGAAATATTAACATGCATGGATTAATTTCGTGATATCTCATAATAACACAAATTTTACAAGTTTTATATGTTATTCTTATAACTCGGAAAAACTTTTAACCGATTTGCATGCAAACAACCGTGGCTCTTGATACCGATTGAAGGAAAAGTAGATCTATATATACTAACATACTCATATATGTTATAATTTAATTTGTCATAAAATTAAAGATTGATCTTATGCATGCAAACTTTAAAACAAAATAAGGAAGAAGCATTATTCTTACATATGGATTTTCGGTTTATGGGCACAAGAGAGATCACCTTTCTCTCTTGTTCTTGAGCTTTCCAATAATGGATGAACATACAAAAATCCCAAAGTAGAGATTCTCCAATTAGTAGCACCCAAGACAATCCCTTAATCCCACAAACTAACATGTACTAGATGTTTATATTGTGGTTTACCTTAAATTTGATTACTAATACTCATATATTACTTTGATAATTTTAGTAATCTTTTGAACAAATTTGGATTAAAATCTCATCTTTTTGATGAAGATTAAAGAGAGAGAAGAGAGAAAAGCATGAACCTTTTTGCATGTTTTGTAAGAATGAATTATCATCATATGAATGTGTGTAAGGAAAATAAAATAACCAACAACCCACAATAGAGGGGGAGTGTCACGGTTGGAAGAGCCAAAATTGGCATCATTTCTTTTCCTTTTACTCTTCTCAAAAATAGAAGGTGTGTAAGAGGTGTAAGACTAGTAGTAGGTAGGCATCATTATGTTTATTTTATCAAATAAAATAAAACAACCAAAACCCACTAACACACCCTCCATTTTCGGTCCATATACTTAAAATGGACTACCATTTTATTTTGTCAATTTGTCATTTGTCACACAATATGTCACATGTAGTATGATACATGTTATTAATTAATTTAATGCATATTTATCACATAAATATCATTTTATGAATTAATTAAGTTACTTTCAACAAATTGACTAGTGATACTTGATCACGTAAATAAAATGGGTCATATAATTATAATTCACAATGTCTTGTAATTATAATCAACCATTCATTCTTATCTTTATTGTTTCTCAAACAATAAACAATTTTAGTAATAAAGCATTTTATTTACTAAAATAAATCTTATTTAATCCCATTACAATAAGATATCAATATTCTCTCTCACAAATTGAATTTGTTCAATTTTTAAGGAATTAATTAATCTGTATCGGTATACAATTAATTAACCTTTTTAATTAAGGGAATCGTCCTTTAGGTGTGACCTCAAGGGATCGACTGATCACCACCGTCGCACGACAGTAATGTCAAACTCTAGCCAGCCAATCATTACCGATATGTGTGGACCAGTTGACTATATATGTAATGTATCATCCCTTCCGTATTCTTGAAATGAGATTTAATAATGATATTTAAATCATGTGATCGCACTATTGTTGAGGACACATTTCCCAACAAAAAACACATGCAAAGATTTCCCAAAATACCAAATACGCACAAGAAAAGTCTATAGTCTTAAATCAACGCTTAAAAGTGTCTAAAAACTAATTGTCCTAATTAAAAGCAATAAAACAAATTCAACGGAAAATTTAAAAATTGTTTTTACAAGGTGTTACACGGGGCATTTCCCCGCTCACTTTCCAATGCACTTCAGTAGCCCCTTGGCGGGCTCCTGACTGGAGGACGTCATCTCAGCAACGTTGACTGTCCTCTTCAACTTTCATGAGCTTGGATTTGAATCATTTAATTCTCTAGGAGGGGAATAGTTCACATCCACATAAGCACGAACTTTCCTTATCCTTGCTCCTCTATCACCGCCTTTAGCATCCTCACTTCCAGTTTGATTGACAGTAGTTGTACACTGTCATTTGATAACTCCTTCATTACTTTCATCTGTACCTGCAGCAAGGAAAACAGGCAAACTTTCCTCCTTTTTGCTCTCAGTCTGAGGCAGAGGGGTAACAATTGCAGCACAATACTCCAAATTTTCAACTGGAGTGTCAATAATAGGGTCAATAGAAGAGAGAGCATTGCAAGGCTGAGCTTGCATGGGAGCCCTCCGGAACTTAGACTGATGAAAAATCAGCTCCTCGTCCCCTACCTAAAAGGTCAAAGTCTTCTCTCCGACGTCTATAACTGCACGGGCAGTAGACAAAAATGGTCTCCCTAAAATAATAGGGGTGTGTGCATCTTCAGGGATATCTAAGACAACGAAATCAATGGGAATAAAGAACCTCCCGATCTGAACAGGTACGTCTTCTACTACACCTAGTGGCCGTGATATACTACGGTCGGCCATCTGGACAGTCATGTTGGTGCAACTCAGCTTTGTCAAACCAAGTCTCTTAGCCAAAGACAACGGTAAGACACTCACGCTAGCGCCGAGATCGCATAGCGCGTTATCAATCGAATAGGTACCGATATGACACGGAATTGAAAAATTACCCGGATCTGACTGTTTGGGAGGTAACTTATTTTGAAATAGGGCTGACCCCACCTCAGTTAAAGCTACTGTCTCATTATCACTAATATTCCTCTTACGCGATAAAATTTCTTTCATAAACTTAAGATAAAAGGGTACCTTTGTCAAGAACTCGATGAACGGCACGGTGACTTCTAAGCTTCTCAGGAGTTCGACAAATTTGCCGAATTGTTGATTAGCTTTGGTATTCTGCAGCCGCCTCGGGAAGGGAACCGTGATGAGTATCTCGAGTCCCTTGTTTCTCTCTTCCAATGTATCACCCGGAGCAAGCTCTGTATCCTTTGGACGCTTCTTACCTCTCGAATGAGGTCTTTCTAGTGATTTCTCGCTTAATCGAGCACTAGCAAGCTCTCGAATAAGCTTCCCGTCATCAAAACTACTCGATCGACCAAATTGCCCATTCGATCGAGTAGAATCTTTAACAATATCACTCGACCGAGTGGAATTTTCACTCGATCGACCAGTCTCACTTTTCTGTTCACTCGATCGACCACTTTCATCGCCAAATCTGCTCGATCGGCCTCCAGAAACCAGTCGATCGAGCACCTTCTTAGCCGTCAGCTCACTTTCTTCGACAGAACACTATTCACCATCAGTTATAGCCTTCCTCGTGTCTGATGTTTGCATTTCCGGTCCCTCATATGAACGACCGCTTCTCAGATTGATAAAATTTACCGTCTCATGTGGATTTTTCTCATTTTGAGTCAGTAATTCACCTTGCTTTCCTGAGGATTGATTCGTGGCTAGTTGGGCAACTTGAGTTTCAAGTGCCTTAATGGATGCATCTTTGTGTTGATCACTCAGCTGAAACTGTTTTGTAAAGGCTTGCAACATAGACTTTAGCTCACCTATTTCACTCACCCCACCGGAAGATGATGCCCCATGGTTAGGAGGAGTAAAGAAAGGAGGATTCTAAAAGCCTTGTTGATTCTTGTGTGGAAGAACATACGGCTGCTGCTGGTGCGGAGGAGGAGTAGGATTGAGCACATTTTGACTAGTCCACCTCAAATTGGGATGGACGTTCGGCTCATAATAAGTGTTTGTCTGCCTATAATATTGAATGGCAGCGCAAGACTCATAGGGATTAGGACAATTATCTGAAACATATCCCTCTCCTCCACATCTCTTGGAGACGAAAGGACCGTCTGAAACAGCATTCACAGGATAGATCCCTCCTTTCGAAGCTCCTCCCAACTCATACTTATCAAATCTCGCCGTGAGAGCCTCTAATGTAGCTACAGAAGGAGATTCAACACTTCTCCTTTGATTTCCCCTGGAATTTCCATACTCGGCTTTATGCGTGGCCAAATCATAAATAATTTTCCACCCCTTAGTCTCTCCAACATTCTCCTGGAATCTACCATTAGCTGCCGCATCCAGGATAGCTCTCTGATCGTCGTAAAGCCCATTATAAAATTGATTGCATAGACTCCATTTCTCGAACCCATGGTGCGGAATAGTTCGCACCAACTTCTTGAAACGGACGCACGTCTCATGAAAATTCTCATCAGGACCTTGTTTAAAGCTCGTGATCTGAGCTCTAATGGCATTTGTCTTCGAGGCAGAGAAATATTTCTTGTAAAATGCCAGGGCCAGCGACTTCCAATCCGTAATCTCGTTGGCAACTCGATCCAGGTCTCGGTACCACTCCCTTGCAGCATCACGAAGAGAGAATATGAACATGGTCTCCTTTACCTGATCCGGAGTCACACCAGTCGGTGGGGGTATGGAACAGCAATAGTCAATGAATGTCTCCATGTGTTTGGCTGCATCTTCAGTTGCAGCTCTCCCAAATTGGTTCCTCTCAACCAAATTGATATAAGACGGTTTCGCCTCGAATTTTCTGTCCGTTCCTGGTAATGCAAATCCCTTGTAGAGATTCTCAGCCGTCGGCTCAGAGTGACTGGCTATACTTTCTTCTTCAGCCATATCTGGAGATGTGAAGGTCTCAGCTGATGAAGTAGAAATAGGTGATGAAGGTGGATCCTCCTCAAACAGCTCGTTCTCGTAGTAACTAGACAGAGTACTCAGCTCTTCCTCTGTCGGCAATACCCTAGATGATCGCCTCAACACACGCAAAGTCTTCTCAATCTCAGGATTGTACGGTAGTAATTCACCACCCTGTGACCTGCGCATAAGAAGAAACTACAAGTATGATATGAGAATAGTTTAAGGAATGGATGTCCCTTAAACTAAGAGAAAGACTAAAAATAAAACAATTGTCTCCCCGGCAACGACGCCAAAATTTGATACGGTCGTTTCTGTACCAAAAATAAACCTAAATAAAACTAACAGAAGCTAGCGGCAAGTAGGGTCGATCTCCTCAGGGAGGCAAGATATATGTAGAAGTCCTTCTATTTGGTCACAAATAGGGGGTTGTTTGAATTGGCTTTTAAACTACGAGGTTTAAAGGAAGAGAAATAAGGATAAAAGCAGTAAAAGTAAGGAAATAAGTTTAAACTATCAGATAGAGAGAAGGGACATGTCGGGAATTCGGTTCCCTACGGTAGTCCAGTGACTCAGCTGTAAATGACTCAGATGAATTAATGTAAGACGGACGTGGAAAGGTCCTTTCGGTCCACTTTCTATCTCAAAATACCACTAACTTAACTTTCATTCTCGTCAGGGTAGTCTACTGTTCATAGCAGGCCTATTTAGTCCAATCTTTCGATCTAGGATAAATTTTAGCCAGATTAAAGGAATAACTCAGAGGCGTGCACTCAACTAACTCGATAAATACAATTAAATTGCTATGGTGACAGAATCTCACAATCAATTCATCTATTTCATTTACTACCTCGTCACATTCCTACCGCAGATCCCCTAATCCCAACATGCAAGTGGTTTAGCTACTCATATCACTAATTAAACTATCAATACTAACAGCAGATAAATTCCCAGCAATAAACATTATGAAATAACAAATAAATTGCATAAAAGTAAATTAGGGCAGTAGAAATAACGAAGTAAACAAATGATTAAAGCAAACAATGATTAATTATTATTAAGAGAAGAGAAAGGAATTACAATCAAGCGAATCCGGCGTAAAGAACACAAAATCCGAGTGAAAACAATCCCAAGGTAAAGTTACAGTGAATAGTAAAAAGCAACGCAGTAAAGTTTTACAGTAGGAAAATTAGATAGTGAAAAGATAGATCCTAATGACCTAGTAAAGCGTGCTTAAATAGAAAATACTTAAGTTTTGCAGAATAAAACATAACACGGGCTAAATAAAAGCCCATAACAGCGAAACCACTATGGTAAACATGCTAATGAAGGTGTCAATCATATTAGCAAAGTTAAACATGGTAAATGAGTAAAGTAATAATTAAGCAAGGGTAAAAACGATTATACCAACTTGAGGATGATCCAAATAATAAGCAAATAATAATAGAAGAACCCTTGATGAATGATGATGAATAGTTGTCAAGTCTTAAATAAACCTAGATAATCTTCAAATTACCCAACTAAGACTAAGAAAACTTGAAGGATTAAAGAGGAATTAAGATTTGATTAATATTGGATTAAGAGATTAAAACTTTATTAATAATATATAAACTTGATTAATGCTAAATTCTAACTTCGTGATTAACCCTCTAACACAATGGCATATTTATACTAAGTACAAGTATTAGGGTAACGAAGTGCTTAAATGACGATTAAGTCCCAAAGAAGACGATTATTTCTTTGCAAGTTCTAGAGAGAGCCGTCCGGATTGTGGATGGAAGAAAACTCGCTCTGCCCAGTGATCCGCTCGACCTCAAGTTGAGACGCCCGGATCAAGTCTTGAGACGCCTAACCTGGGCTCGGGACTCCCGGATTGACGGTTGAGACGCCCGGATCAAGGCTTGAGATGCCTGGTCCTTCGATCAACTCTTCTTCTTCTTCTTTAACTGTCTAAGGATCCGTGGGGATCGTTGGGAGGTCGTGGGGCTCTTCATCATTGCCCATTTTTACTTCATTTATTCACTTAGGCCTTTAGTAATGGTCTCCTCTTTGATGCTTGGTCATTAGATGCACTACATTTAGCTCTACTTTGCTCCATAAGTGCAAGGTTAGCAATCCTCTCCTACCAAGGACCCAAAACCTCAAAGAATATGCAAAGTAGGGAACTAAAGCTAAGAAACGACCCTAAATAGCACTAGAAAGCATAGGAACGAGGATAGTTCAGGGACTAAATGTGCACAAATGTGGGTCACATCAAATATCCCCAAACCGAACCTTTGGTCGTCCCGAGTAAAGAGGTGACTAAAACTATGACCCTTATTAATACTACTAGCCGATGTGAGGCAAATAGCGGGTCTCACTCAGCCCCTTCAATTCACAACAAGACATCCATGAGGTAAGATGCCTTCTTGCAAGGCAATGTGGGGCTTGCCAAAATGGCGATGCATCCTAACAATTAAGCACACAAGATCAAATAAAGGATGCATCTACAAAAAGAATAGCCACATTCCTCATCCAAGTGGCAGAAATCATCTAAAGGGGAAGCAATCTAAGGGTACACATTCCATTATAGATATTATTTCTCCAAGCTACTAAGTCCAAAAGGATACCAACAAATCACCTCCAAGTTGTGTCAAACTAGGGTACTTTTATCCTCAATCGCTAAATGCTTTTGTCAAGAGTATGCTCCTTATGGTGTTAGAAACAATGTAGGATCGTGGAATTCCCCCTTTTTCCCAGACAAGAAGAAAGGTCGTCCCCTCTCCACCATGCAACAAAGAAAAGATCATCAATGGATAAAAGGGATCAATATGCTTTGAGTTTCACAATGGTAGTTTGCTTTTGATTTGTTTCCTCCCAATTTCTTGTGGTTTTTAACTTTTGAGAACATTTCTTTTGCCACTTTTGATGTTTGGCAATTTTGATACTTGGCAATTTCTTTTGCATTCTTTTGAACATTTTCAAAGTAACCCCATTTTGTAGCAAGGGCACTTTTATTGAAGCTTAGGAGTCTATTTTTGCTCCTCTTTTGATTGATGCATTTTTTTTGCAAACTTTTTGATTTTCATTTTGGTACTTGAACTCAATTTTGAAGTTTTTTTTGTCCATTCCCTTTTGTATTAGGAAAACATGATGATAGTAATGAAAGAACGATTGCATGGCATCAAGGGTCACCTTGGAATAAACGGTAGCCAAGGAGTCATGACACCACAAGGTACTCTTGTCTAGGCCTTAGTCCATGGGTCAAAAGATACTAGTATGGCACATCCTAGGGTGTCTGGAGGGTATTCTAGTAAACAAAGTCTCAAGGAGAAAGATTATCTACGAGGGCCTATATACACTTGCCAAGATTCCCAACTAGACATTTTCACAAAATTTTTCCTAAAATGCAACTACATGCCATGATGCAACTAGCATATATACAACCTAATGCAAATGCTACTATCACTAGTATGTCATATAATCTAAATGTAACTCCTATAATCACATTGGTTTATATCGCATCAAACAAAAAGAAGCCACATTGTCATTAACATATAGAGGAAAAAGGAGATTAGGAAAGATCATAACATGCGGTCTTGATATTCCTCATGCCTCGGATGTGGCGTAGTCGGTCCAATGTAATAAGAGTGAACACAAACAAACAAGTATATACGACATATACATTTCTACACTACAAAATGAAGAACATGTTCTTGGATTTTAAAATTTTTCAAATTTTTATCATTTTTTTGAATTTTTGAGTTAGGAAGTGTTAGAATTCTCCATCCTTACACTTAGAATGGACATTGTCCACAATGGATAAAACAATAGGGAATTGTGCAAATGCAATGGAATGAATGATGTATGATTCTACACTAAATGCAAGCTATATGGAATATTTACATGTTATAAATATATACAAGTGATGCAAACTAAACTATACTACATGATGCATGCTTTCTATTGCTCGGAGAGCTAATTTGAATTAACTCGCATTCCTTATGATTGAACTTCCCCAAACCGGACAAAATACTATTGCTAGTGCAAAAACAAAGGGAAGTTCATTCACAAGGCATGAAATGCAATGCATGAATGAGGATTGTCGTTTTGGATTCTTGTACTGGGAGCAAAAAGATAAACACCTCAATGTGACCGAGGTGGGAGTCCTTTGAGTGTTGTTAGGACTCCAAACTCAAAACTACCAAGAGCCCGAAATGACTCTCAAAGTGGTGCAAGTTAAATATTATACAAGTCATGGAAACATGAGACAAAAACAAAGCAAAAAGAGGGGTAGGAGACTCACAATGGAATAGGTTGGTACTAGCATAAGTGATCAACCCCACATTGTAATGCCCTCCTTCATGCTTTGTCAACCATCAATTGTCATTCATCGTGACATCCTCATCATCATCATCTACCTCCATTGAACCGGAGGTTTCACCGTCATCTTCTTCACTTGAACTTTGCTCTTCTTCCTCATCATCTTGGCAAGACCTACTACCTTCCCCGCTCTTATCATCAACTTCCTCCTCTCCCCTTGTATCCCTTTCTTCATCTTGAGAAGTATTAGGAAATAACACTTTCCTATCCACCCAATCCGGCAAAGAACTCGAAGGATCAAGGAGTCCTTCCCTAGCAAGATGGTAGAGGGGTGGATATTGGGCATAATATGCATTCACCGATCATTGTGAGCTTCTTTATGCATGTGTTGCATTAGTTGGGTCAAGTATGTGGGAAAGAATATGTATACATCCCTTAATTTAGAAGGATTATAACGATTTAACAATGATGATTAAAGGTCATAAACAAAATACATAAACAAAGTATAGGGATTCGGAATTAACCTTCGGTCCTAGCAAATATGGCCTAAGAACAATATGAAAATTGATATTCACCTATTAGTTGCACCCAAGACGATATGAGATATGCCCTTTGATTATGCTAGAATCGATCTAAAATTTTCTGTAAAATTTAGTTGTTTTTGTGTTCTTGTGATGAGAGAGAGGAGGCAGGGTCAAGAAAAAGCATTAGGGTAGAAATAATTCTCTCCCTTTCTTTTTATACAGACCGAAACTTGGAGTCAACTAGGAAAGATAAATCTCTTCTAATTTTCGGCCAAGCTGACCGAAATAAGGAGTAAAATTCTCCTTATTTTTGGTCTTTCCAAAAATATATAATATGTGTTGAATTGTCATCTAGTGAGGATCGAACCAATGACCTCTTGGTATGTGTACCCTCACTATTACCACTATGACACATTCATCTTGTTGATATTAAATACAACTGATTATATTTAATTACGAATTAACAGATTAATTCGTCCAAGCTAACATTATATACATTTAATTAAATATAACTTATTATATTTAATTTACGAATTGACAGTTAATTCGTCTCAACTAATATTATTTAATTTTCATTAAATAATTATCTCATCAACACATTGACTAACTTTTTAGTCATATTGGGCATCAATGTGATTATATTTCTATAACCACATTTCTCAAACACATCCTATAGGTGTGACCTTTAGGGACCAGTTGATCACCGCCATCTGTATGATAATAACGTCAAACTTTCTAACAAGCCAACCGTTATTAGGTAAACGTTAATCAACTGATTAAATATACGAAGTATACCCTTGTGAACCTGTAAGAGAATTACAAATGTTATCACACTAATTTGTGGAGGACACAAGCTCCAACAAACTCCCACTTGTCCTCACAAGTGTATGTGCGATAACCGATTCTCATATCCTAAAATTTCTCCCACTCAATGTAAAACAATTTGCAAATCCGAATTCACAAAGGTCGTATTTTACAAGCGATCAATATCAAGAGTGGTTTCCCCGACTAGAGAGTAAATTAACTGATAAACGAATCAACATTCGAGCATGGCCATGCATTTCAGTTACAACTCCTCGAGTGGCCCTGAGAAATAACTATACCTAATAAAGGTTGGATATTTTCCTCAACTCAAATCCTGCAGATGTAAGCACAGTATGAAATAGCCCAGAAAAAATCTACTTAGCCTCCAGTTACGGCAGACCGTGAGAAAGAAACCAAAGTCACCCAAAAACTGCCTTAATCTCAAGAGACAGTCGATAGTCAAAAGAATCGACTCTAGGAACACAATGGATGTCCTATCCACGACCTGGCACCGAATGTTTATTAAACATTTAGGACTCCATTACGTTGTCACAAAAAGTTGTCCTACGAGGTATCGTCATAATCTCGTATCTGTGATCGATCAGTCAACCGTTTGACTTATGGCTCGTTGAACCCACCATCAATCGACTGCACAATATAATAGCCGGAGTTATCAGCTCACATTGGCGATTACGGACCAAAACAAATTATAATGTAATTCAGTTCACTTTATGGCGTTCAATGTTGTGAGTACAATCCACATGAAAAACAAAATATTATATATAAAACGATGAAGTTATAAATAGTATATGAAAAAGATAGTGTATCAAATCCATAATCAAGTACTACAACTCAGGAACATGTTTAATTCCCATGGAATTTACATACCCTACATGCTTATCATAATTCAACGGTTTGGTGAGAGGATCCGCGATGTTATCATCCGTCGCAATCTTGTCAATCACTATCTCTTCTTGCTCCACGTAATCATGGATCAGGTGAGCTTTCCGAAATACATGTCTAGATTTGTTGCTAGACTTTGGCTCCTTAGCCTGGAAGATGGCACCTCTATTGTCACAATAGATGGTAATCGGGTCATTCGAACTAGGAACTACCGAAAGCCCTTGTAAGAATTGACGCATCGATATCGCTTCCTTTGCTGCCTCCGAAGCGGCATAGTGCTCGGATTCAGTAGTAGAATCTGCTACAACACTCTATTTGGAACTCTTCCAGCTGACCGCTGCACCATTAAGAGTGAAGACGAACCCGGACTGAGATTTTGAATCATCTCGATCCGTTTGGAAGCTAACATCTGCGTAACCGGTTGCGCATAGCTTAGTATCGCCTCCATAAATCAATACCCAATCCTTAGTCCTTCGTAGGTACTTGAGGATATTTTTTACTGCTATCCAGTGTGTTTCACCTGGAGTCTTTTGGTACCGACTCGTCATACTCAATGCATATGCCACGTCTGGACGTGTGCATATCATGGCATACATGATCGATCCTATTGCAGATGCATAAGGAACACGACTCATGCGCTCTATCCCTTCAGGCGTCGTGGGTGATCGAGACTTGCTCAATCGCATCCCGGTCGTCATAGGAAGGTTCCCCTTCTTGGAGTTGGTCATGCTGAACCTCTCAAGAACCTTATCCAAATAAGACTCCTGACTAAGTGATAACGTCCGTCGTGATCTATCTCGGTAGATACGGATTCCCAAAATACGCTGTGCCTCACCCAGATCTTTCATCTGGAAATGGTTCTTCAACCATTCTTTAACCGAAGATAGGAGAGGAATGTCATTCCCAATCAAGAGTATGTCATCGACATATAATATCAAGAATACAATCTTTCTCCCACTCGACTTGATATATAAGCATGGTTCTTCGACCGATCAAATAAAGCCATACTCTTTTATCACTTGGTCGAAACGATGATTCCAACTCCGAGAAGCTTATTTAAGTCCATAAATGGAACGCTTAAGCTTGCATACTTTCTTAGGATGCTTAGGATCTATGAAACCTTCGGGTTGCACCATGTACAACTCTTCCTCCAAATAACCGTTTAAGAAGGCGGTTTTCACATCCATTTGCCAAATCTCATAATCATGAAATGCGGCAATCGCTAAGATTATCCGAATGGAACGTAGCATGACTACAGGTGCAAAAATCTCATCATAATGCAATCCGTGCACTTGAGTGAAACCTTTTTGCCACAAGTCGTGCCTTATAGATATCTGGTTGCGCGTCTACAGAACGCTTTATTTTGTAAAGCCATTTGCACTGTAGAGGTTTTACCTTATTAGGTAAATCAACTAGATCCCATACGTTATTCTCATATATGGAGTCCATCTCGGATTGCATGGCTTCAAGCCATAGCTTTGAGTCGGAACAGGCCATAGCAACTTTATAGGTTGCGGGTTCATTACTTTCTAGAAGTAAAACATCATTCTCCTCGACCATACCAATGTATCTGTCCGGAGGATGAGAGTCTCTACCCGACCTCCTAGGTTCCTCAGGAATATTAACCGTATCATCAGTTGGAGGTACAGCTTCCTCCATCTGTTCCTCGGTTGTTGGTTCTGGAATCTCCGACGGCTCGAAGGTTCTATTACTCGACTTGTTCTCGAGAAATTCTTTCTCTAAGAACGTCGCACTAGCCACAACAAAAACTCGATGTTCGGTAGGCGAATAGAAGTAATGACCAAATGTTCATTTTGGATAACCTATAAAGTATGTCTTGACCGATCGCGGGCCGAGCTTATCCTCGTGTCTCCACTTGACATAAGCCTCACAGCCCCAAACCCGAATAAAGGACAAGTTAGGGACCGTTCCCTTCCACATTTCATATGGAGTCTTGTCGACAGCTTTAGACGAACTTCGGTTAAGTATAAGAGCAGCTGACAAAAGAGAATAACCCCATAATGAATCGTGGCACTCTTTGTGTGACTCATCATGGATCGAACCATATCAAGTAAGGTTCGATTTCTCCGTTCGGATACACCATTCAATTGAGGTGTTCCAGGTGGAGTTAACTGCAAAACGATTCCACGGTCTTTCAGGTGTTGATCAAACTCATTTGAAAGATATTCGCCACCTCGATCTGAACGGAGTGCTTTAATCTTTCTACCCAGTTGGTTTTGTACCCTATTCTGGTATTCCTTGAATTTCTCAAATGACTCACTTTTATGCTTCATTAAGTAGACATATCCGTATCTACTCAAATTGTCCGTGAAAGTGATAAAATATCTATAGCCATCTCTAGCGGTAATTGACATAGGTCCACATACGTTCGTATGTATGAGTCCTAATAGGTCACTAGCGCGCATTCCAACACCTTTGAAGGAAATTCGAGTCATCTTGCCAATGAGACATGATTCACACGTGCCATATGTAGAAAATCCGAATGCGAGAATAGTCCCATTATCGACGAGTTTCTTCACGCGTTTCTCATTTATGTGTCCCATTCGACAATGCCATAGATAGGTTTGATCTTTGTCACCAACCTTTAATTTCTTATTATTCATTTGTAATACTTCCGTGGTTTGATTTAAGATATAAATTCCATTCATGGAAACTGCTTTGCCATAAATCATTTCATTAAAAGAGAAAATACAACTATTATCCTTTATTGAAAATGTAAAACCGTCTTTAGCAAGTACGGAAACAGAAATGATATTCTTAGATAAACTAGGTACATAGTAACAGTTATTTAAAGATAACTCAAAACCACTAGGGAGTTGGATTACATATGTTCCCTTCGAGGCAGCAGCAAGTCGTGCTCCATTCCCGACTCGCAGGTCCAAATCACCTTTTTCGAGAGGTATGATGTTCTTTAGGCCCTGCAAATGATTACACAGATGAGAACCACAACCAGTATCTAGTACCCAAGTTCCAAAACTTGCGTGGTTAATCTCAATCATATGAATATAAGATGACATACCAACAGGAACGACGCGACCTGCCTTGATGTCCTCACGGTAGACGGGATAGTTCCTCCTCCAATGTCCAGTCTTGTGACAATGGTGGCACTCTATGTCACCGCCCTTGTTCTTTGTCTTGCCCTGTGAGCCACTAGTCTCACCAGGCGCACTCTTACCGTTTCCTGGCTTCTTAAACTTTGGCTTACCTACAGCTAGGTCGCCATGAGCCTTGCCCTTACCCTTACCTTTGTTGTAAATCGTGAGAACATCCTGCTTCACGCTCCCACTCAATTTCATATCCTTCTCGGTCTGTACGAGAAGGGAGTGTAGCTCATGAGGACTCTTTTTCAAGTCATTCATATAGTAGTTCGCCCTGAAAAGGGCAAAACCATCGTGAAGAGAATGATGCATTCGGTCAATGACAATGCCCTCACTGATTTTACAATTCAGTGACTCCATCTTCTCGACATTCTCAATCATGTGAAGAATGTGTGGGCTAACCGGTTGGCCCTTCTGGAGTTTCGCATCAAAGAAGCGACAGGTATGCTCATATGTAACGATTCTTGGTGCCTTTGAGAACTCGTTAGTGAGCGTGGTGAAAATCTTGTTTGCACCTTGGGCAATGAAGCGTCTCTGCAAATTAGTTTCCATTGTAAAGATGAGTACGTTCTTTATCGCACCCGCTTCCATAACGAAATCACTATAAGCGAGTGACTCGTTGACTCCTGCATTTGGGTCTGGGTTGACCGGTATTGGCTCAGTTAAATACCTGAGCTTATCGTCAGCAGTGGCAGCATTCCGTAGTGCCGCCTCCCAGTCCGCAAAATTGGATCCATCATTCTTTAGTCGAGTGGACTGATTCATTTGGTCCATAAACATTTTTAGCCAGGACGAACGATCTAGTGTGGCACTAGGCATTGGGATTGCGTTATTTCCAGCCATTTGTTGTAACAGTATTATTGATAATAAACGTGTTCTACACTGCGAAAGAAGAATAAAATAATATGCATGTGCATCGTTTTTATTTTAAGTCTAATGAACTAATGTCATAACGCGAAGACTCAAAAATATTTATACAATTGACCTCCCTCAAGAATTATATAAATGAACCCAAGACTCAATTATCTGTAAATTGATAAGCTAACCTTTTAGCTCATTCTACCGTTAGAATTCTTGGTCGATAAATTTCCGTAAATTCTATCTATAGTCCATCATAATCACGAGAAACTCTTCGGACTATGATGTTGAGGTAAACTAAGTCAACACAACTACTTACCCAACGTAGAAGGGGTCATATTAGGCCTACCGACGAAGAAGGGATTCATAGATGTTTGCCCTTATAAAGACTAATCTCAATTTTCGTTTTAGAGGAAGATCCCATCAATTTTATTTTAATTCATTTTAAGTGAACTATAATCTAGCATGCGAGAATAATTAAACTAAGGTGATGGCTTAAAGGCTGTGACATCTGCATGCCCATGAAAACTAACATACAACCTATATGAGTCAATTTTCATGCATTTTAGTAGTAGGTGGTTTGGTTTTAGGCGGAATATGATGCATAAGCTAACATGTGAATGAAAAGCAATAAGAATGAAAAGACGTAAAAACAGTAAAAGTCCTAGTGTGGCCTATCCTATCAAAATGAACAATAAATACAAGTTTGAAATCCATCCTTGGACCCGAGAAGCTTGTCTTGATGTTCCATCTTGATCCATGTAGCGGGAGTGAGCTTGAATCTTCATCTTTAGTCTTCTTTGAAATTACAATAAATAAAATTACATAATTGACCTATTAATTAAATTCTAATTTCAAAAACCCAAAACTAAAATAAAGGAGATTCGAGATCTCATAATTACATAAAAATCATGTTTCCTTCATTACGAAAACATAATTTGACTAAGGCCACACTAAGTATTACAAATTACAACCGATTGCAAAATTAAATACGTAAATAAAATTCATTCATTCGATTCATTCAACAAAATTAAAAGCATCAACTAAAATAAATTAAACATACATTACACAATTCTTTAATTATGTTGATTAATTTATCCAAACCACCTATTAAAATTAAATTAAGTGACAATTCCGCAATTTAATCACATTAATTTCATTCTTAATCCATATTAAACTTGTAATATGAATTATATCCGTCAAAATTTTAAACTGCTTTAAAATAACTCGGTATCTTTAAATTGTGAACCGATTCACAATAACTAATTGGCCAAAAAAATTTCCTTTTTTCTTGTTTGGTCTCGGCTGAACCAAATAATTTTTTTTTTTTATAATTAAAAATCCTGATCTCGGCTGAAAAAAAAAAGCCAAATTTTTTTTTTTTTATATCCGGCAAAAAAAAATAAAACGAAAACTTTCCTTTTCTATTTCTTATTCGGTAAATAAAAAAATTTCCCAAAACCATTTTTTTTTCCCACGGCAACCCTAAAAATTTGAGCCGTCAAAATTATTTTTCTTTTGCGGCATAAAGCCCTAATAGCAAAAATTGATAAAGAACAAAGTTTACAATTGCTAATAGAACATGATTTAGCAAATGCATTAACAAACATGATTAATCGTATATGCTAACACTATATAGCAAAAACAAGATCTTATATCAATGACATGATGATACTATACGTATTTTAACTTAATCTGCATTAAATCAAAATCTACCAATTCTTCATATGATAATTTCAACCGATTAAAACAATGATATGATCTAAAGAAATTGGATATAAATCATCAAACAAAAGGAAAAACGAAAGAAGAAAAAAAACAGGCCGAAAGATAAATAATCTCGGCCAAAAAAGATTTAAGCCAAAAAAACGAAACCCTAATTATTTCGAAAATTAGGTTATAGTTTACATATAATTTTTATGAAAATCATCAAGAATAAAAATTTGTGGCCTAATGCTCTGATACCACTTGTGGGAAATAATCTGTATACTTCCCTTAATTTATAAGGATTATAACGATTTAACAATGATGATTAACGGTCATAAACAAAATACATAAACAAAGTATAGGGATTCGGAATTAACCTTCGGTCCTAGCAAATATGGCCTAAGAACAATATGAAAATTGATATTCACCTATTAGTTGCACCCAAGACGATATGAGATATGCCCTTTGATTATGCTAGAATCGATCTAAAATTTTCTGTAAAATTTAGTTGTTTTTGTGTTCTTGTGATGAGAGAGAGGAGGCAAGGTCAAGAAAAAGCATTAGGGTAGAAATAATTCTCTCCCTTTCTTTTTATACAGACCGAAACTTGGAGTCAATTAGGAAAGATAAATCTCTCCTAATTTTCGGCCAAGCTGACCGAAATAAGGAGTAAAATTCTCCTTATTTTTGGTCTTTCCAAAAATATATAATATGTGTTGAATTGTCATCTAGTGAGGATCGAACCCATGACCTCTTGGTATGTGTACCCTCACTATTACCACTATGACACATTCATCTTGTTGATATTAAATACAACTGATTATATTTAATTACGAATTAACAGATTAATTCGTCCAAGCTAACATTATATACATTTAATTAAATATAACTTATTATATTTAATTTATGAATTGACAGTTAATTCGTCTCAACTAATATTATTTAATTTTCATTAAATAATTATCTCATCAACACATTGACTAACTTTTTAGTCATATTGGGCATCAATGTGATTATATTTCTATAACCACATTTCTCAAACACATCCTATAGGTGTGACCTTTAGGGACCAGTTGATCACCGCCATCTGTATGATAATAACGTCAAACATTCTAGCAAGCCAACCGTTATTAGGTAAACGTTAATCAACTGATTAAATATACGAAGTATACCCTTGTGAACCTGTAAGAGATTTACAAATGTTATCACACTAATTTGTGGAGGACACAAGCTCCAACAAAGTAGTCATTGCCCGCCCTAGCCTCATTAGCTTTGAACTCTTGGTAGGCAAAGGGATAAGGTGGTGTAACAATGGAGGAGGAGGGTTCTTCTCTTGGTTTTTGTTGTTATTTGATGATGGTCTCGGCTTGCTCGGAAACGGGGATAAGGTAGTTGGTCCGGTGGGTGGAGATGCGACAAATCTTACTTGGTAAGACAATGGACTTGACATCCTTGATGAGCCACTCATACGTATGGTCCAAGTTATCGTACTTGACCCATTGAATCTTGTGAATCAAGTTGATCATGTCAAGAAGGTGGCTCCCTTTAACCGCTTTATAAGTGTTATCCTTGTTGAAATCCGAGTTAAAATGTCTTGCCAACCTTGTCACCAAGTCTCCATTAACAATGAAAGCCGCTCCATCTTTCCCATTCTCAATTTCCAACCATCTTTTTATCAATAGTTGAAGAACGTTATACTCACTCTTAGGTTTCCCACCAACATTCAAGAAAGACTCAAGGTAAACAAAGTCTAATTCCGTCAAGTGATTGGCATCCTTCCTAGCAATCAAAGTGTTTGCCACGAACTTGTGCCAATACTTTATACCTGGACGATGAATGTACAAGGCATGACACTCTTTTAAAGTAGTGAACTTACGACCGGAAATAGCTAGCCAAATTGGTTCGGCATCAAATTCCAACAGTTTCTTTGTGAACCGGTCATGGTTCTTAGGCCCTGTTCTTTTGGACTTAATTTCAGATCTAATAAGTCCAGCTCAGTTCAATTCAGCTCCATTAAGTTCGATTCGATTCGGCTCCATTCGATTCGATTCGATTCGATTCGATTCATATTAGTTCATTTAAACATTAATATTATTATTCTTATTTTGTATTCTTATTCATATCATTATTATTATATTAATTTATTTACCACTATTATTATTATTATTATTATTATTATTATTATTATTATTATTATTATTATTATTATTATTATTATTATTATTATTATTATTATTATTATTATTATTATTATTATTATTATTATTATTATTATTATTATTATTATTATTATTATTATTATTATTATTATTATTATTATTATTATTATTATTATTATTATTATTATTATTATTATTACTATTATTACTATTATTATTATTTTATTATTTTTATTTTTATTTTTGTTTTTGTTTTTGTTTTTATTATTACTATTAATTAATTTGTATTAATTATACTATTATATTTATATTTAATATATTTATTTATTATAATAATAATAGTAATAGTAATAATAATAATATATTTATTATTTTATTAATATATTCATTATTATTAATATTATTCATAACATTATTATTAATATTATAAATAATATTATTACTTTAATAATTTATTATATTAAATTTCTTATTTTATTAATATATTCATTATTATTGATATTAATCACATATTTGTTTTTATTATTATATTTAATATTATTATATTAATAAGTTAATATATTAGAACTATTATTATTATTATTATTATCATTATTATTATTGTTTATATTAGTATATTATTATTATTATATTATTTATTTTTAAGTTATTATTATTAATATATTATATTATTATTAATAATGTTATCATTTATCTAACTAATATATTATTATTATTATTATTATTATTATTACTATATTTATTATCATATTAATATTTTATTTTTTATATATCATATTCGATTATTGTTATTATATTATATTAATATATTATTATTATTAATGAATAATAATAATATATTATTTATTATTATTATTGGTATTATTGTCGTTATTATATTTATATTTATTATTATTATTATTATTATTATTATTATTATTATTATTATTATTATTATTATTATTATTATTATTATTATTTTTATTTTTATCATTATTATTATTATTATTATTATTATTATTATTATTATTATTATTATTATTATTATTATTATTATTATTATTATTATTATTATTATTATTATTATTATTATTATTATTATTATTATTATTATTATTATTATTATTATTATTACTACTACTACTACTACTACTACTACTACTACTACTACTACTACTACTACTACTATTACTAGTATTACTAGTATTACTAGTATTATTACTATTATTACTATTTTTACTATTTTTATTTTTATTATTATTATTATTATTATTATTATTATTATTATTATTATTATTATTTTTATTATTATTTTTATTATTATTATTATTATTATTATTATTATTATTATTATTATTATTATTATTATTATTATTATTATTATTATTATTATTATTATTATTATTATTATTATTATTATTATTATTATTATTATTATTATTATTATTATTATTATTATTATTATTATTATTATTATTATTATTATTATTATTATTATTATTATTAGTATTAGTATAATCTTTTTATTATTATTTCGATTCGATTGATTCGATTCGATTCGATTCGGCTCCATTAAGTTTAGTTCAGTTCTGTTCAGCTCCATTAAGTTCAATTCAGTTCAGTTCCGACAATTTTAGTCCAAAAGAACAGGGCCTTAAGCCTAAACACTTCACCAAATTCACCTTTGAGCATCGTTCTAGTCTTGTTTTCGAGACGGAATTCTACATCATTTCGAGTCTCAATCTTATACTCCCTCAAGGAACTAATGAATTCAAAATTCAAGGAGGGGTATGTCAATTCATTCATTTCAGAGAGGGTTGCTAACCCCATGGACTCGAAAAATGCATTTGTTTGTTCAAGGACACCTAATTAACTCAAAGCATCTTGGCATATGAATTTTGTAGCTAGAATCTTCTTCTTGGCTAGGGATTCGAATGCATTCCTATGCTTATCGGATAAGAAAGTTACCTCCGGATAGTTCTTCAATTGTTCCACTTCCGGCATAGAATTAGTAGCTTCCCTAATAGCATTGACGGTTGAAGTAGTAGCTTGCTCCCTTTGTACCAAGACCATTACTTTGGATGCTAGAGCTTGTTGTCTTTTAGACAATGTTGGTGGTTTTGTTGCCTTGATTCCTCCCTTGGTCCTTGCCATTGCTTTCCTCCTTGTATCAACACACCGAGTAAATTCTTGAATGCTTCTTTCTTCAAGTTTCAATTTAATGCCCATTCAATTTGGGGTTTTTTGAATTTTCACCAACCCTAAAGAAATTGATTGATTTTTTTGTTTGAAGAAATTGTTGTTTGAATGGTCTTATTTTTTGATGAAGGAGTGATTTGTTTTTGTTTTGAGCAAGTTTGGACTTGATTTGGGTGAATTTGGATGAGATATTGTTGTTTTTGGATGAGGGTTTGAAGGTTGAAGTGAGGGAAATAATGGTGTTTGTGTTTGAATGAAGTGAACTGAAATAAAGAAGAGGGGTTTGGTCCGTGTTTTTGATGATATAGCAGGTCGGGACGGGCGACTCAATGTGAGGTCGGGTGGATTTTTGGACTGTGGGATTTCAACTTTCTGAAGGGCTTTGGAGACGGGCATCTTGGAGACAAGTCGGGCGGATTTTCCCTTGGCTCTCTCGACTTGTGCTGGAGACGGGCAGATTATCTTCCAGTGCAGATTTTACGATAGAGCTCTCCTCCAAGTCCCACAACCTGAGCTGAGGTCGAGTGTCTTGAGCATTGGCCCGCTCGACTTGAGCTCAGCTCGGGCAGATTCCTTCATAGAGCAGATTTTAGTTTGCAGCCCTTTCTCAGTCCCCACGAGCTCAAGTCTGCTCGTGGGGGCCTTCACCCCGTGTGATTTCTTCTTCTTTTTCTTCTTCATTTCTTCTTGGGTAGCATTACAAAGGCTTGGTTAGCCTAGGCATGTGCTTCCCCACACTTGACCATCAAACACTACACATTTTAAGCACATTAAAATCCCTCCCTCACTTGCTCTCAGGTTACACAAATCCGTCAAAAAAAGCATGTAAAATGCAATGCAAAAATGAGTAATGTACAAGTTAAACGAAATGTAAGTTAAGAGGTTAGAATATTTACATATGGTGGTTTAAGGAGGACTCCACCATACTCTCCTTCTTGTTAGAGATGTCAAGGGGGCAAAGCTAAGGTGTTGTTGATGTTGCTCAACACCTTGTAGAAGTAGTCAAAGGCTTGTTCATTCTCATGGTAAAGGTCTTGCATAGACCCTTGCACATTGTTGTCTTCATTGTGGTAATCCGGATCAAAGTGTTGACAAGGATCTATCAAGCCTTGGTCTAGAGTCATGGCATTCCCAATGTAGGGATTAACCAATCCCTCAAATTCATCATCCCATAGACCATAAACTTCATTTGCTTTCTCCCCTATGTAGAGTGGATCATGAGTTAACGAGAGCAACTCTCCTTCCTTGTTATCACGGCTAATGAGGCCTCCATCTTTGCTTGTCATAAGTGAGCTTTGCAAGCTCTCATTCTTGTTGTGAAAAACTCCATGCTCCCCGAATAGAACCATCTCAACATCATCAATATCTTTCTTTCAATTGGGCGGTGTGTCTTTGCCCTTCTCGTTGAGATTTCTATCTTTCCTTTATTCTTTGGATGAAGATTCCACCTTCTTCTTCTTACCCTTCCGAGTATAGTGATCAACCATAAAACATGGCTCAAACAAATTGGGAGCTATCATAGTCTTATCAAGGTTGAAGGTGATTATTTCATCACCTATTTCAAGTGTGAGCTCTCCATGTTTTACATCGATCACCGCTCCGGCGGTGTGTAGGAATGGTCTTCCTAGAATGATTGGAATTTTGGGATCCTCCTCCATATCAACAATGACAAAGTCCACCGGTATGGAAAACTTTCCAACTCTCACGGGTACATCTTCCCATACCCCTAGTGGTTTATTTGTTGAACGATCCGCCATTTGTAAGGTTATGTTGGTGTACTTGAGCTCTCCCACTCCTAGTCTTTCACATACCGAGTAGGTATGACACTCACACTTGCACCTAGATCACATAGTGCCTTGTTTATTGTGGTGTCTTCTATGGTACATGGAATGGAGAAACTTCCCGGATCTTTGAGCTTTGGAGGGTGTAGAATTGCACTACTCACCTTTATAAAGGTAATGGTTTCCAATTTTCGGATGGACTTCTTCTTGGTAAGGATGTCTTTCATGTACTTTGCATAGGCCGGAGAATAACGGATTAGCTCCGTGAATGGTATAGAAACCTCCAAGTTCTTCACAATTTCCATGAACTTTCCAAGTTGCTCATCAAACTTGGGCTTAGCGTGGTGACTTTGGAATGGAAGTCTAATCACAATAGGCTCTTTCTCAATTTCCTTAGCCTTCTCTTCATTTCTCTTCTTCGATGAGTCATTGGTAGTTTTTTCTACCACCTTAGGATTTCTCCTTAGTGGTTCAATCACATCACTTTGCTTGTCATTCTCCTCAACAATTCCTTCTTCAATTTGCATCTTTGGTCCCTCATATCTAGTACCACTCCTCAAGTGGATAGCATTGATGGTCTCATGTCTTGTGGGAGGATTACCTTGAGGAAGTAATTGTCCTTTTTGTCTTTGGGAGCTAGATGAGGCTAATTGAGACAATTGAGTCTCCAACATTTTGGTGTGAGCAAGGATATTATTGGCTCTTTTGCATTTGGAGGGCCGCTTTTTGAACATCAAAAGCTTGGTCATTGGGTTGATTGTAGTACGGTCTTTGAGTAGGATTTCTCATTGGAGGTGGTATATATGTGCGTTGAGGGTTTTGGACATTTTGGCTCTTGTATGAGAGGTTTGGATGGAATTTGGTATTCTCATTGTAGTAGTTGGAATAAGGTGTACCATTTTTGTATGCTTGGAAAGCATTCACTTTTTCACTTGTTCCTCTACATTCATCTTGATCATGTCCCAAGGTTCAACAACTTTCACACACTCCATTTAGGATTGAGGATGATGCCATCAAAGCATTGACATGTTTGGTTGATTTGGAAACTTCATCGAGCTTAGCCATGGCCTTCTCAAACTTCAAGTTTATATTGTCGATGTGAGCACTTAGTTGAGCACCTAATTATGTGATGGAATCCACCTCATGCTTTCCTCCTTTAGTGGCCTTTCGGGGCTTAATATATTGGGAATTATGAACCGTCGTCTCTTCGATTTTGGCCCATGTTTGGTTGTCATCAACCTCGGTGAACCTCCCATTGGAGCCCATATTAAGCACATTTCGTGAGTTTTCATATAAGTCATTCCAAAACTGTTAACGAGGAGCCACTCGCTAAGTCCATGGTGTGGACAAGAGCGACAAGTGTCCTTAAATCTCTCCCATGCTTCATATAATGATTCCTCATCCCTTTGCTTGAACACGGTGATTTGGGCTCTGAACATGTTTGTCCTCTCTGGAAGATAGAACTTCTTGTAGAAGGCAAGTGCTTACTTCTTCCATGAATCAATAACAACGGTAGCCTTGTCTAGGCTCTTTAATCATTGCTTTTCGGTTCCGATCAAGGAAAAAGGAAACAACACCCATCGAATTTGATCTTGGGTTACTCCGGTTTGAGAGATAGCATCACAATAGTCACAAAAAGTCACCATATGTAGATGAGGATCTTCACTAGGCATCCCTCCAAATTGGCTTCTCTCAACTAGTTGTATGAATGCGGATTTGGCAATGAAATTACCGGTTAAGTGAGGTGGTGTTGGAGTACCATTTGGTAGGTTCTCCTCCGTAGGTACGGAATGAGATGAAAATTTAGGCATTGTGGGTTGATTTTTGTGGTTGGTTTTGAATTGGGTTCTCCTCTCCTTCTCTTGCAAAAGGGTTGGTAGACAAAACACTATCCGATTGGACAATACCAATGTCCACAAGTTCTCCAATACCCAAAGTTATCGAAGACCCTCTAACGGTTCTTCTAAGATTGGTCAAAGTTCTTTCAATTTTGGGATCAATAGGCAAAGGTCTACCTTGTGATCTCCTAGACATGCAGAAAGCAAACAACTAGAAAACAATTAAAACTACCATGAGGAGTTTGACTTCCTCAAGGTTCAGAAAGACACAACTAAAAACAACATAAGACAATAATTCAATTAAACACCGTCCCCGACAACGGCGCCATTTTTGGTGCGGTTTGAAACTTTGTTGTCTAAGTCAACCAACCAAAACAATATTTATAACTAAACAAACTACTCTTAGTAGATTGGTAAGTAAAGGTCGGATCCCAAAGGACGGGTATTGAATTAAGTTATTGGTTGTAGAAAGCTATGTCTTAGGGTGTCACAAATTGGATTGAGATTTGAGGTATCAAGCTACACTACTATAACAATGAAATGTAAAGAAATGTAAGTAAAATAAGCAACTAAAGTGGGGCTTTGCAAACAATAGATTAAGGCACTAGAGTGTCATGGGTTCATGGGGGATTCATGGTGGTGATCATACAAATATGTTTAAATAGTTGCAAGCAAATTATTGTTGTAGTGGAATCGAGTTAGTTTATGCCTTACAATTCATAGGAATATTTGGGTCCCAGAGCCGATTCGTCAAGACTGTACAACACCTACAAGTCGACTTACTTTCTTCCTATTCACTTATATGCATGGTCTAACAAGACTCGAGTTAGTTTATATCTTACAATTCTTGTTGAATAGATAAGAGATGTATAAATGCAAGGTTTCATAGTCTAGCATTTTATCAAGCATAACATGTGCATAAGTTAACACTACAACAAGCAAGCAATCTTATGATAACATATTTGATTAATTATGAATCTACCCCCATGTTATAGTTCCCTGGGCTCGGGATGCCCGGATTGACGGTTGAGACGCCCGGATCAAGACACAAAATAAATGTGCGCAAATATGGGTCAATCCTCAGGTCAATCCTCTCCTACCAAAGGCACAAAACCTCAAAGAATATGCAAAGTAGGGAACTAAAGATAAGAAACGACCCTAAATAGCACTAGAAAGCATAGGAATGAGGCTAGTTCGGAGATTAAATGTGCACAAATAGGGGTTACATCACTAGCACATCCTCATTGCTTACTCAACTAGAGACCATAGTTGCGGCCTTCTCCTTAGCCAAGCCCGACACCAAAGCCTATAATAACTTCGTTTGAGCATCCATTTTTTCAGAAATACTCGCCATAAACGAGTCGGAAGAGTCTATCAATCCGAAATACTCAAGAGGGGGTGAATTGAGTATAAAAAATGTAGCCCACTTTTTCGATTTGTCCGTATGAGCGTGATGAGTTAATTAATTACTCGAAATTTATGAATTAAACTCGACTAACCAATTAACAATGTAAAGCGTAAATAATGAAATAAAGAAAGATGCAAAGGACACAGGATATTTGAAGTGGTTCAGCTTCACACATCGAAGCCTATGTCCACTATTCTCGATTAATAATTTTAGTACCTTTCTACGGATTACAAAATTATCAACTGACTCGTATAACTAACTCCAGTTGTAACTCAATTGAGTACCGTTAAATACTCGGTTTTTGTCTATCTTACGTTAATAAGAAAGTGCTTGATTGTTCTTCTAGTGTTCACAATATGAACGAGTAAGAAACAATATTTAAGCGCTATTATCTTATGACGATACTTAGAAATAATGGCAATATAAGATAGCACACGACTTTTTATAAACAATTTTAACTTGCAAAAGGAATAATAAACTTAAAGTTGTTTGCAAAGGATGTTTATTCGAATATTGAAAAGTAGTTTAAATGAATTATCATGTGTAGTATTTATAGTAGAGAGGAGATCTAGGTTTTCATAAGAAAACCCTAGATGAGTCGTGGATCTCGTGTAGATTAAGGAAGGAATAAGATTTATCTTTTTCCTATTCTAATCCAACAATACCTTAGATAAAAGATATAAAATAAATATAAAGGGGATAAAATATCTCTAATAAATATTTATTTAAGATCTTTACCTTAAAACCGTAGATACTATATAGATCACGTGTGAAGTATATAGTAAGTAGGAGGTCCAATCTTATTATTTAACTTAGCAATATGTTAGTAGAAGATATGGAATAAATCTAAATAACCATAAAGATATAAAATATCTTTAATAATAATCTTATTTAGATTTACCCTAATCTTTACTTGCACAAGGAGTAATACATGAGTATGAGACGGCCCATAAGCCTACTACATCCAACATGAAACCTTAGTACGATATTAGGTTAAATAAATTAGGGTTTAGATATGAATAAGTAGAAAACCCTAGTTAGCCACCAAGCAACAACCCATAAGTTGTCACATAAGTCGACCAAACTAAAAGGTAATTATCTATTCATAACCCAATTTAAGTACAAACTTCAATCTACTATAAAATAGGTTTTTCATATATAAAGATAAGATTTGAAAAACTATTTTCAAAACAATTAAAAACTCAAGTCGTGCATTTTTTATTACTGCAGCTCAATGTTATAACTAAATTACCTATAACATTGAGTCTGGTAGGTAATGTTATAACCATAATAGCTATAACTTTACTTACCAAAATCATTTTATTAAATACCTTTATAAGACGATGACCTACGCTATCTAATCTTCCTCGAGATCTTCAATGTAGGATTCATCTCTTCAATTTGACTATGAGCTCCTCTTGAGCTTCACTTGATCAATGCTTGAGAACATAATCTTCAAACTTGATCGTTGACTTTGCTACTTGATCATGAAATCTTCTTTAATTTACTTGGGAACTTGAGCTTGAACACAAGATTCACTTTGATTTACTTGAAAATTGTTCTTGAAACTTACTCAAATGATCTTGAAATAGTAGCTAGACCATCCATAACTTTAATTCACAAATTTTCAAAGTTATAACTAAACCAACGATAACTTTGGTTGCCAATGATGTAACCATGCTTAATCTAACACGACTAAACAAACGATCATAAGCACAAGTATATATATATATATATATATATATATATATATATATATATATATATATATATATATATATATATATATATATATATAATTAAGCACACTTGTCATTATCAAAACACAAAGGCATATAACTATATGGTCCAACAAATTCCCCTTTTTTGAGGATGACAAGTCTCCTATGATTTGTGACTAAAGTTATAGTTCGCCCTCAACTTAATACTATCAAATTATAGTTCGTAGAACGCATAGTCCAAACATTTATAGTCAAAGTTATAGCAATTAAGGACCTTAAGAGAATAAAGCTCTTGACAAGGAGCAAGCTTAGGCAAATACTAAATCATGGTCATTTCTTCCCCCCTCTTGACACCATAACAAAGGCGAGAATAGACATAAAACAACTAGAATGATATCAACCGAAGCAAGAATTATATATTAATCAAAGCACATATTATAGCATAGGAATGAATTCAACATAAGCAAGCCCTAAATATAAAGTGTGTAATACAAACCAAGTTGAGTTGATTTCCACCCTATCATCAGGGACGGAAAACAGAGTGCAAAAGTTATCGATAGAGATTATGACTTCTGACCCATTCACGACCGCATGAAAGACACCCTTCTTGATAGAAACCGAAGCATAGAATTAGATTACCTCAATAAGATAAACCGGTCCTATCATCTCACAAATCTTGGTCAATTCTTGAAAATTCAAGAAATCGGAGAAAAGCCTCAAAGCTTCAATTTTTGTGTACCAAGTCGTGGGATAATATCGTCCTCCATGGATACCATACCGGAAAACATTGTTCACACGTGTTTGCTCTTCTTTTGTAAGGCGAATCTTATCAAGTCCCATGGCCGTAGCATTTGGCATATACTCCCAAAATAGAGTCTGTTGATGACCATCACGGCAAACCACCACATGCACCTCCTCAACCGAATTCTCCTCAACAACAACCTTCTTTTTCCCTTTATTTAGCTTTCCCTCGACACTCGCTTCACCCCGAATATGGTTAGGATTGTGTAATACTATGGTTTTATGAGTCTCTGGGTACTCTATCGAGTAGGCCTTACTCTGTCGAGTAAGGGTGAGTTGCGTTTTTAAAATAGTTTCTGACCTGTTGGGTACTCGATCGAGTAACGTTGATACTTGATCGAGTAAGGGGGCACTCGATCGAGTACCTCAGCTACTCGATCGAGTAACCAGTTTACGGGGGATGATTTCTCGGGTTTTGTTAATAATGCTTCCTCTAAGTTTCAGTTTGTACAGATAGACAGTTGTTTTGTTATTGATGTTTCTTACCAGTTAAGTTTGGGAATCAGGGTAGAGTATGATATGAAATAGAGTTGTATATGTTTTCGTTGTTGTCATGGTATAGTGATATTCTGTTGATGAGACACGGTTGTGAGAGGTTGTTACAGTAATTTTGATCTTGTTCTAGATAAGGCTTTAGTGGATATGGTAATGGCAAGTGATTCATAAAACATGTGTGGTAATGAACTGAAAGATGCAGGTGGTTCATAATCCTTTGTTGAGACAGTGAGTGTAGGGTGTTGGGGGAATTAGTGTCATGTTAAGTTGTGTATGGGTTTTGCGGTAATGAAAGAAAGAACTTGAGGATCTAGTGTGAGTATACGTACCGAGTGTGGATCGTGAGTTATGCTTTTGGGAGATAGGTGCTTTACATAGAGAGGTATGTTGTTTTGCAGTAATAATGGAGAGTTAGTATGGTGATTTTGCTATGAGTTTTATGGTATAGGTTAGGTGTTGTGCCGAATGAGTTAAGATGTTAGAAATGTTTAAGTAAGAGAGCCATGGATATATGCATGGCGGGTGTTTAGATTATAGGTGGTTATCTTTGACATGCGGTGGTGATGAGGATAATGAGACGATATAGCTCGGATTTAGTATTAGTGAGTTACGAGGACGTAACATTTATCTTAAGAGGAGTAGGATGCAATAAAAGAGATTTTGATGGTTGTGCTTATGGTGGTATATTCGCAGTAGAGTGTTGGTGTAGCATAAAGAAGGAAGTTGAATATTTTGTGGTTGATGTTGTTAAAAGGCCATGTTCGAGCTTGTAGTAGTGTGATGTTTAGGAGTGTGAGAATATTTCACTAGTGTTGACAGTTGGATGATGAGGTTATGAGTGTGAGTAAACTTCGAGGACGAAGTTCCTTTTAAGGGTGGTAGAATGTAACATTCCGTTTGATGTCTATGAGTGTCTTGATAATGGATTTGATAGTGGATAATATTATGGAGCTAGCAGCGTTAGAGGATGGTAGTTGGTTATGTATGGAGTTGGTGTCGTGAGAGATATATATGTGGTAGATACGATATCGTGAGTCATGTTGTGGAAGTAAACATAGTTGGTGGAGTGAGTGTTAAGAGTTCATGTTTTATGTTTGGTCAAGTTCTTGAGTTCTTAGTATGTTGTTGTGTCTTGGTCGAGTTAGTATGGTTGTTTTTAGGTATGGGTTGAACTTCGGGGACGAAGTTCTTTTTAAGGAGGGAAGACTGTAATACTACGGTTTTATGAGTCTCTGGGTACTCTATCGAGTAGGCCTTACTCTGTCGAGTAAGGGTGAGTTGCATTTTTAAAATAGTTTCTGACCTGTTGGGTACTCGATCGAGTAACGTTGATACTCGATCGAGTAAGGGGGCACTCGATCAAGTACCTCAGCTACTCGATCGAGTAGCCGGTTTACGGGGAATGATTTATCGGGTTTTGTTAATAATGCGATTAAGTATATAATTACTTCCGTCACTTTTCTTTAAACACTTTTACAGCCTAATTACTTTCAAAAGAGAAATCAAACTACGTTCTTCGCATCAATCGCATTGTTGGCAAATCCCGGAGCGTGGAAGGTCGGATTTTACCTTTCTTTATACCGTTGTGATCCTTGCGTCGAGGGTAAGATCTACGTAGCGTTTTTATAGTATTTAGTCAAAGTTGGTTAAACCCTAATATTGGGATTTGGGGGTTTTGTTGTATTTTGTGATTGGTAGTGATTATATGTTTGTATGTTAGGAGGAGGATTCGTAGAAGAAGCCTTTTGATATCAGCTGTGAGACCGTCTGATTGTGTTGCTTTCCAGGTAGGGTTTCCCTACTCAGTATTAGTCCCATAATGTGTTGGTGATGATTTGTGATTGTTGATTATCGTATTCGTATTGTGACGGCTGTTGGTTTTGATTGTTGTTTAATGGTTGTGATTGTTTGTCTCTGGTTTTCGAGATGCGTTCTCGGCTGAGTGGAGTCACTTGCGGGAGTGGCTTCACGCCCTAGTTTCGCCCTCCGTGGAACCCGCCACGGGAGGAAATGTGCACATTAATGGGACAGGGTTATCGCTCGGTGTGATGAGCGGGGCTTAGGTGGGAACGGCTGCGGTCCCCCATCGGCGGTCGGTCCAAAGGGACGGTCGGTGACGGAGATTGATTGGAGTGCGTGTGATTGTGTGTGTGACCGTTTGAGCTGCTTGTTTACTGTGTTGGTGGTTATATAAATTGTGTGATTAGTACTGACCCCGTTTAATGTTTTAAAAACTGTGGTGATCCATTCGGGGGTGGTGAGCAGTTATTGAGCAGGTATGATATGACACGTATGGGATAGCTGGATGAGTCATCACGTGGCGCTTAGAAGTCTTCCGCCGTGTCGACGATGTTGTATAGCTTTGATAGTTTTAGCAGTAGACCGTCTGAGAGTCTTGTATTTCTTTTTATCAGTTTTGGAGTTGGTATGTAATCACTTTAAACATTATTTACTTTTAAGTATGTTTCGTTATTGTCTTATGATTATCATTGCCTCGGAAAACCAAGATGGTAGCACTTTCATGGCTTAAGTGGTCCTGGTAAGGCACTTGTAGTATGGGGGTGTTACATAATGGTATCAGAGCGACGATCCTGAAACCTGTAACCAATGAATCCAATGAATATAGGAAGTCAAATAAAATGAACCCGGGGTAGAAGTTGTAGGAGCTAATGCAAAGACTTGGGAGACGTCCTAAAGTCGCGAACTCGCCCTACATTTTTGAACCGGTCACCATGGGATATGAGCCGGGATCGCTATGTGTTTATTTTGTGAATTGTGTACCAATATAGTGATGTGTGGCATGAATAAGTGTGATTTTGTATGTTGTTGGTTGAAAGCATGTTGGATGATAGTTGGTTTACCATGTTGGTTGGAATAGTTGGAAAGGTATGTGAGAATGACGAATGATGTGGTGGAAAAAGGATGTAGTTCATATGTGATAATATGTGATGAATAATGATGTTGCAGGATGAATGGTTTATAATGTGTATATACTAGTAACTTGTGATTAGGGGATTTGATATGATTTTACATAATTCGGTGTGCGTAAAGTTAGATAATAAGTTCATATAATTGTCTACTGTGGTATCATATGCACTTGTAAATGAAGAATGTGGTTGAAATAGATGAACTAATTGGAAAAGATGGAGTGTCAATTGCATGAGAATATGGATTTTGTGAATATGAATATGTTTAGATGACGAAGTGGAGTTGTAATATTGTTGTGTTAGTAACATGGAAAGAGGATTTGTAATTGTATGAGTATGTTTTGTTTTACGAAAAGTCATAAAATTAAAGCATGCGGTTAGTACATGATTAATGAGTTAAATAATATATGTGCATGATAGATGTTGTTGCTTGACTTTTGAAGATAGTAACATGTGATTAGAAATACTGGTTTTATGAGTACTGAGTTGTTTTTGTCTACCTTGTTGTTTAAGTCGTTTGGAAGTAAAAATCAAGTAGTTGCGTTTTTCGATTATAAAGAGGTCGTCTTTAAACTGTTATAACTTGAGATGTATAAATTATTTTAATGTGATTCCAATTGGAGGTGATAGCTTGTTGTTTTACGATTCTAACGATAGGTCACACGCCCAAAACGAACAACAAATGAGTGAGTTATGACCGTTTTACGAAAACTGGACAGTGCTGAGAAATGCGTAAGGTACTCGATCGAGTGGCCCTTACTCGATCGAGTGCATATTGGTACTCGATCGAGTACCCCTTACTCGATCGAGTAACCCTGGTAAAATTTGTTTTACGTGCTTCTGACCTTCACCTACTCGATCGAGTAAGTCCCTTACTCGATCGAGTGGCCTGTACTCGATCAAGTGACCCCTATTTTGGGTCATATTCTTATCTTTAGACTTTGTTGCATATCATGTTTAATTCAAAAGTGTTATTTTGCTTCTTTATGCATTGTTTTACATGTATGTTGGTCTTGATGCGTAAGTTACCCAATATTGTGATGTAAGGAGTGGCACCTGTGCTGAGTATGAGTTCGGTGGAAGGACATGAGTTATATGTGGTTGTGATAGATAGTGGAAAAAGAAAAGGAGGATCGTTATGGCTTAATTGAGACATAGAGCATGTTCTCTGAGATGAGATGAGTGATATGATTGTGTATTGAGTAACATAAAAGCAAGTGAATATGGGCAAGGGATGATGTGAGTCTAAGGAATGTGAGAATGAAAGGATTGAGAGTAAGGATGTGGATAATGGCAACTTGAGATGTGTAAAGAATTATGGAGGAAGATGGTTAGGAGTCGTGTGGGTTAGGAGTATGCATAGTGAAAGTTCGTTTAAAGGGGTTGAGAAGAGTAATATATAGTGAACTTTGTGGAGACATGTCGCGAGGTGGATTTGTAGACAGTGAGTGAGTTTGGGAGATTTGGTTTATTAAGAGATGAAACTACTGTGTGATTTCCTTGGGTAATTAACGGTATGAAATGAATTCTGATTTCTAGAGAGGTACAAAGAAGATGCAATTGTTTGGACAGTGAACGTTGATTTTATGGGTAGATTAGTGGCAAGTGTGAGTGCTAGCATAATAAGAGAAGATCCATGGTAAGAAAGAGTGAGATGATATCGGTATAAAATAATGGAATTTGAGTTTTGGAGCAACGAAAGGGTAACTGGATTACTAAAGAGTTAGCTAGAAGGAATAAGGAGTTGAACTATTAATTGGTATTGTTGAGTGTAAAGAGAAAAGAAGGATAAAAGTAAGCTGAGAAAAATGTTGACCAGAGTTATGTGATATAGAAGTAAGGAATCGTCGAGATTTATGATATTATCATGAGGATATTAGTTAAGGGTTATATAGGAATTTCAGGACAACATGATTAATCATGAGTTTCGAGGAATTAAGGGAGTATGAAGTTGGTGGGGTATTTGCACGATACGAGATTTTGGCGGAGAGTTAGATGATGATACAATTAAGGATAGTATTGGGAAGAATGTTGAGGTAATTGTGTTGATGGATTTGATGTTCGTTGTTTGGGATGTTAACCAAAGATAGAAAGAAATCGCGATATTTAGAGATGAGTGTAAGAGGTTTGATGTCCGGACAGCGGTAGTGTTATGGTTTGTGACTAGTGGTTAAGGGTGGTGGTATATTAGAAAGGTAGCAATTCTAATGAGGTTGATTTTGTAGAGACCAGATTGATATGTATGGTTGTGAGAAAGTATAAGATATGGTTATATGAGGCGGTTGTTAGTAGTTGAGTATGAATGGTATGGTTACAATTGGCAGGGGGTGATGGATATGCGAATGGGAGAATATGTTATGAGGGGTATACCAGTTAAGCTCGGGTGAGGGGTAACTTTTATCAGGTGGTAACTTACGTGATCAGGATTGACTGGTTGTATGTGATTACGGGTCTGTGATATATATATAAATGTTTGTGTGAGGTTTTGACCTCAGAAGACGTGATATGGTGTGGTTATCATAAAGTTGTTAGTTGAATGTTCTGTAATGCATGTTGGGTACGCTAATCTAATTGAATGATGATTAAAAAGGTAATAAATTGAGTGATCTCGGCATGATCTGTTATACCTGTATGTATTCATGATACATGTCAATCTGTGATATGGTAAGGGGATGATATTCATGAGGTTATTACCTGTTTAATTCATAAAATATGTTGCGTTGTGATTTAGTAAAGTGGATTTGAGTAAGTTTTTTTTTTCTTGTCTGAGAAGTTATTCTGAGTCAGTGTTTATGAGAATTGTATGCAGTTGTGATGTCTATCGATGTGGTTGTTGTGCCTCGGGTGGTGATCCGGGCACGGTACATAGTGTTGTGATGCGGGTATTTTCGCACTGCGGTGTGGCTGTTGGTGGTGGGGTTGCGATGCCGTCACCGGTTGTGGTGGAGTAGGCGGGATGATTATGATACGAGTTTTCAAAAGTACATACCAGTCATACATAGATTGTTGTTTTGTTTGATGTTGCTTCCTGTGAGTTTCAGTTTGTACAGATAGACAGTTGTTTTGTTATTGATGTTTCTGAAGGAAATGTAGATTCATATACATAAAAACATACTCATATATGTCTAAACTAATTTGTCATAAAATTAAAACGGATCTTATGCATGCAAACAATAATATAAATAGAGGAGAAATCATGTCCTTACATTGTAGATTTCGGCTATTAGGGCACAAGAGAGATCACCTTTCTCTTCTTGTTCTTGAGCTTTTCCTTTATGGATGAACAAGATCTAAGTACAAGATCTCTCCCCAAGCTTTATACCCAAGGCTTAACACTTAATCTAATTAATATTATAAGTACTAGTATAATATTAATGTAGTGAAAATTGAACCAAAATTATTTTGGTTTTAAGCTCCTAAAACCGTGTAGAGGAGAAGGAATTTTTGGGAGTATTTTATCTCTCTAAAACTCTCTTATTTTAGATAAGTTATTGAATGAATGAATAATCACCTTACATTATAGTCTAAGAGGCAAATTAAGGGGAAAAACAATTAGTTTTTCCCTCTTAAAAAACCGGACCAAGGGTGAGTGGGAGGGGAGCCAATGCATGCATACATTTGTCTTCACAATGTTTAGTAGGCTTGCATGGCTACTAAAGCATGTAATGATTGTGTTTACCACTTAATAAAACAACCACAATATTAGCTTAAACCTCCTCTTATTTTCGGCACATATGTTAATATTGTATCCATATTATTTTTTGTCAATTGTCAATATGTCACATGTCATATGTGATATAAATTTGTTATGTATTTTTAACATATTAAAAATCAACGTATTAATAAAAATACGTCACATACAAAAAATCGACTTAGTAATATCATAATTACTTGTGCCAAAATATTTTACCAATTTATAAATCACAACAGATTGTATTTATAATAAATCATTCAATTCCGATTGTTTCTTTAAACAATAATTTCATCCAAGTAATGATACAATTCAATTACTCAGACCGTATCTCATTTAATCACATTTCAATTTGATACGTAAATTTTACTTCCAAAATCGTTCGTCAATTTTCAAGTAATTTAATTAACTCGCAACATTATACGATTAATTAAATAATCAATTAAGAGTATTGCCCTTTAGGTATGACCTAGGGGGTCAACTGATCACCACCGTCACACGACAGTAATGTCAAACTCTAGTCAGCCAATCATTACCGATATATGTTGACCAGTTGACAGTAACAATATTACTTCCCAATTGTATTCTTAAAATGAGATTTAATAATGATATTTAAATCATGTGATCGCACTATTGTTGAGGACACATTTCCCAACAATCTCCCACTTGTCCTCGACAAGTGTGCGTCACCAATTCTCTTGTCCTATTACTATCTCCCACTCAATGCAAGGTGTCTTTCGGGTCGTACTTGCAAGTGATCATATCGAGAGTGGTTTCCTCGATCTGGAGAATAACTGATTGACCGGATTTATCCACTCTGGATACCTTCCGAGCGTGGCCACGCATTTACAGTTCATTACTCCTCGAGTGGCCCTGAGATATTGTTATAACCCTGACAAGGGGATGGACAATTCCTATCGCACTCATTCCCTTCGACTAGCCACAGCCATCATAACCCAAAATATGCCCATTTGACCCCATTTACGAAGGTCGTAGTAACACAAATCAAAGTTAATCTGAAACTGTGCCATCTTAGGTGAATAGTCTTTAGTCAAAAGAATCGACTCATTAGAATACTATAGCAGCTCTCGCCACGACCAGGCTATATAAATTTGCCAGAACTCTATAAGCGGTCATTAGGCCCGACAAAAAGTTCCTAACAGTCTGCCTATGTGATCGACTAGTCATCTCACATGACTCTATGGCATTTGAACTTGCCATCAATCGCATCACACTCTAGTCACTTCGAGACGTCACCTCATATAAGTGACTATGGGCGAATACAATGTTAATCCGTGTTCACTTTAACGGGGTTCAATTGTCACTACAACCCGTTTGGATGTAACAAAGTATAAAAGGAGTTTTTAAAGAAAAACTCGAACGACAAATGCGATTATCACATATGAATAGTCAATGCCTGATTACTATTCCATATTCTATAATCTAATTTGATCTTGCATGTAGTTGTTCATTTCAATTCAATTGAAATGACATGACTCATCATGTTTAGCCTATGAGAAGGCTTTGGTTAGTAGGTTTTATCAACTTCTTGTACCTTACTCAACCTTACTACATATTCGTTTTCCTTTGTAATGTATACATTTGCATCACAAAACTTTTTGAGTACGTGTCAAGATCCAATCAAGACATAGGCCCTCTAGCCTAAGAATAGCTCCCACTGTTTTCACAGTGTGGGGGACTCCTCCTTCTTGCACATCTCATGATCACAAGTGTACTCAATTTCCGTTATAAATATCACTCATTGTTCTTTATTGCCTAGAACGATTCTAGAAAATCTACTTCTTAATTAACATTGCCACAATGGTATCTTAACCATCCTGATGATGGTTTTGATTATGGTTTTGTCCGAAACCATGCGCAATCTCAATTGTCAATTGTCACTTGTGTAACACCCTTACACAATATTGCATCATAAACACTTTGCATCATAGCCTTAATGCTTCTGCAAGCACTTAAGGGTAATCTTTATAGCTTACTTGGTAAAGATTACTTAAATTCGATTTTGAAAACAATTCATCATACTCAAAGCATATGAAGTGTTATACATCGTTTCTTTTTAATTGATTCGGCAAATGAGGCAAATGAAATCAATCAAATATATTCAATTTAATTGAACTAGTCATGAATCTTATCAACATAAGACTTCTTAACGACGCTAATATCATGTGGATTTATCTTCATAAATCCGGATATTCAAGATGTATTATAATACTCCAAAAGTCTTAAATCATTCTCAATGATCAATATGTCATCCACATATCGGACTAATTAAAAATTCCGTAACTCCCACTAAACTCCATGTATAAACACAACTTCTCGACTTATCGAGAAATGTTTTATCACATGATCAAAATGTTGATTCTAACTCATTGATGTCCTACTTAAGACCCTCTCTTAAGTTTCACATTATCTTAGGATTGCAAGAATCTACTAAACTCAAGACATGTATTGAATACATTCCTTCTATTGAAGAAGTAGGTTTTAGATTCACTTGCTACGTATTTCATAACCTCATAATGAAACACAATCCTTAAGAAGATCCAAATAGACTTAAGCATTTCAATTAGTGCAAAACCCTTTGCAACCAATCTTGCTTTGAAATATCTCTTTATTAGTGCAAAACCCTTTGTCACTAATCAAGCCTTTTATTTCGGATTCTCATGGCTCTAAGCCTTGTATTGAGTTGTGACTTAAACACTCTTATGTAAGTCATTCGTTCATTACTTTCTAGAAGTAATTAACTTGAATCAAACAATTTCTTTTGTAAGTTATAAGCTCTTTACTTTCTTAAAAGTAGCATGAATTCATCATTTTTAGCAACTGATGAATTTTAACCTCCTAGGTTTTGAAGAAACAATGTCTTACACAAAACGTCTCATGTAGCCAAGAAAGACCAGTTTCTTGCGACAACGTTTTACACAAAACATCTCACGTAGCCAAGAAAGACCAGTTTCTTGCGACATAACATCTTGTGGCTCTTTGAATAATTTCTCCCACTCTGTCTTCAAAAATAAACTTGTATTTTAGAAAGACAGCTTCATGAGCCGCAAACCCGTCGTACTCGTGGTAATTGAAAAGGGAAAATGAGTATTTGTTTCTTGTGAAAACTTACAAACATGGTACCCTTACCATTTCATATCTCATATGATTCGTATTAGTGGAAAAATAATTTAGACAAAAATGATAAAAACCCCAAAAGGATCAAGTAACTCAAAGTAACTTGATTGAAATCCAAACCATATCGAATAGCGTTTGATTTCTTATCCATCCACACATTATTTCATAATGCGTGCTAAGAGAGATTAACTTGTGATACAATATCACATTTCCTTTGGCTTATATCAAAGTCTTCACTTTGATAATCCCATCACGACTAAATCGTGATTCCTTGAACTCTTGAACCTCTTCAAAGATTTCTCTATTTACCTTATTAAGTGAACATATTAGTGTCAACTTAAATCGTTGGTAAAAGATAATGATCAACCTATTTTGGATCGATGATATACAACCTCGATCACCTTTTCAACCAAAAGGCACGAGACATCTTGCTTTGAATACAAGATACGCATATACCATTAACAATCTAATGGTTTCAAGAGTACTCGATAACTCTTTGCGTTCATCATTCCAAAATTTAAGGTTTAATCTTGGGTTACCAATTTGAGTCTTACATCATCTTCATGATATATCATTCTAGTTTGGTTTAGAATATAATCACCTTGATGATGGGCTAGCCATACATCAAATCATGGTGTAAAGGGTCACAAAGGTGAAAACCTCTTTTGTATCTTAACAAGTTTATATTCTTATTTAGAGTTTATGCACTTAATAGTCATAATTAAGTACAACTTTAAATCCAAAAACTAGATTGAGTACACAATTACTCTATCTCTCGACATTATTGTTGCTAGTCGTCATATTCTAATCATCCTATGTATCAAGTACAATGATGAAAACCTCCACTGGTTTCTAATATTGACGAAGTGGTACTAGCAAAATTTATGTTTAATCAAATAAACATTTAAAGAAGAAGGTCCCATTAGATGTCCCACAACTAACTTGTTGATTCTTCAATAATTTGGGGCAGTTTCCTTTCTTGTGTCCAACATTTAGGACAATGGAAACTTTATCGGTCGGAATTGATAGGTTTAGTATCGTCATTCTCAACAACTTTACCTTTAACATTACCTTGTATCAATTCCATTTACTTCTTGAACCTCGTCCTCATCTTAACGGTTTAAGAGAATGCTCCCACTCATTTCAATGAGTCTTTGCTTTGAGAAGCAAAATTGAATTCATGAAGATTACTCTTCATTTGTTCGTTTTAGTCTTAAAACTTTCATTGAAGTGGTTGCGTTATTTTGGTCAATTACGAATTCTGACAAAACTAATTGCCAAAACAATTTATCGCTTCAAGGTACTTAATTCAATTAAGTATATGAAACATAATCCATTGTAAGTAGAAGTGTTAGTCATGAATCAAAAACCTGTTTGATAATGAATAACTTTAATCTATACTCTTTACAAGAGATCCTTATCAATGGTTCATTTGAGGTTTTAGAAGCAAATTCATATTTGTCTTTAGTTACGATGTTTTAAGGAGATTTGAATCAAAAATCAAAATGATATCGTATATGAATTGTGGTAAAGAAATAGAACAATAATAACGGAATAGTGGAAAACTTAACATTTATCGTTATAATAATACTTGTAAATAACAAGTAAAGCATTTACATAGTGACCTCTACCCAACTATGATAAATGATTCCAAGACCCAAATTCATATTGACTTGGGCACGGTATGGCCGATGAAACCCTTATCAATATAACTCGGTGGATTAACGCTTTAATCGATTCTACTTTTAGAACTCTTGGTCGATAAAATTACTCTAATATTTATCTATAGCCCGGAACACATGCAACTACGGTCGCGAATACTTCCGTTGAGCTCAATCCAAATTTCGAATAAATGTGTCCATGATCCAAATCCACATCAACTTGGGCACGGTATGGCCGATGAAACCCTCATCAACATGAATTCGGTGGATTTGACATTTATCACCCACTTCCCCTACGTAACAAGGTTTGTACCCCGGTAGGGCCGAGTGCACTCCCTCACGAAATAGGTTTTCATGGTTTCTACTATTTGGTAAGGCTATGTCTCAATTAATTGTTTTAGCGAGAGGTTATGTCAATTTATTATCTATCACGTTTTAAGTGAACTAAAGCGGTGAACTACGATAATTCGAATTGACACGGTCGATAAACTCGATAAAATAACAATGCATGTTTAGTTATGGCGATTTAGCGATGCATGTGACATAAAATAAAATGCAAGCATAAAAGTAAATAAATCCTAGTATGGCCTTTCCTAAAATAGAAAAACTATTAATCTATTACATATTCGGAAACCAACTCCATTGGTCCCTTGAACTTCGGTTGTGGTACGCATCTCGAGGTAACACCGTCTTTATGTATCGCCATTCTTGAAGAAATCCGTCTTTTGGAAACTCCTAATGAATAAAATTACATAATAAATTACATAATTTCCTATTATACATTTGTAACTAAAATAAAATAAATCTATTAAATTACAAAACGGTGATACGAGATCACAATAAAAATTACAACCGAATCGATATTCCCATACATTTCGGAAATACCAATTAAAATCTAAGGCCATACTAAGTAAAATTACATAATTCAAAATTACATAAATTAAAAATTATGACAATCATAAAGAAAATGCAGCATTATAATATGTATGAACATGCTCAATTTTTTATGCTAAATCGCCTTTTAAATAGCCAATATCGTATATTACTCGGTTTTTACGGATTTGCGTGATTTCAACATTTTATAATCACAAAAAAATACATAAACTCATATTTATGCATAAGTTAATTACCCTAACCTCTTAGGACTCAAAATATAGTCTTCACTAATAATTTGACCATAATTAACCCTTATTTATAAAATTGTTCATAAATGGACCAAAAATTACAAAAATAAGCCATTAAACTTCAAATAAATCGAAAAATTTCAAATAAATTCAAAATTCAAAATTTAAACTCATGAACATTCTGGAAAAAATTCCATGACACTCATAATGTTCAAACTCTTAGGTTAAAAATTTCGAAAATTTACCGGAAAAACAATGTTGCGGTTTATCGATTTTTAATAAAATAATCATAAAAACATGGAAAAATTATTTTCACTAACTTTTCAATTTTAGATCTGAAAAAGATAATAAAATGCAACATTAGACGTTTTTCCTAAGTCATAGATTATGTTTTATTAATTTTCCACTAATAATGTCACTATTTATGCTATTTTTCTTCAAAAATCCATAAATCATGCAAAAAGACTTCTTTATAGCCAATTATTTTACACACATCTTGTAAAATTGCATGTGACAACATATTAATTTTCTATGACCAGATTCGAAATTTAACTCATATTAACCTATTTTTCACCTAAATCCAAATTTAATAATGAAAAATTCATTTTTCGAGCATAACAAGTCCAAAAATTATGAAAATTTACAGGTTATCTCAAAATAATATATGTAACAACATATCCAAAAACCAAGTGAAAATTCGAAGTATAGCTATTTTTAGACCAAAAATGACATTTTTACTCATAAAATCACATTTAAATGCCATTATTGTAAAATATGAACAATAAAAATCCGAAAAATTAACCAAAATATCCTAAAACATTTTAGGACCAGAAATATTAACATGCATGTAATAATTTCGTGATATATCATAATAACACAAATTTTACAAGTTTTATTTGTTATTCATATAACTCGGAAAAACTTTTAACCGATTTGCATGCAAACAACCGTGGCTCTTGATACCGATTGAAGGAAATGTAGATTCATATACATAAAAACATACTCATATATGTCTAAACTAATTTGTCATAAAATTAAAACGGATCTTATGCATGCAAACAATAATATAAATAGAGGAGAAATCATGTCCTTACATTGTAGATTTCGGCTATTAGGGCACAAGAGAGATCACCTTTCTCTTCTTGTTCTTGAGCTTTTCCTTTATGGATGAACAAGATCTAAGTACAAGATCTCTCCCCAAGCTTTATACCCAAGGCTTAACACTTAATCTAATTAATATTATAAGTACTAGTATAATATTAATGTAGTGAAAATTGAACCAAAATTATTTTGGTTTTAAGCTCCTAAAACCGTGTAGAGGAGAAGGAATTTTTGGGAGTATTTTATCTCTCTAAAACTCTCTTATTTTAGATAAGTTATTGAATGAATGAATAATCACCTTACATTATAGTCTAAGAGGCAAATTAAGGGGAAAAACAATTAGTTTTTCCCTCTTAAAAAACCGGACCAAGGGTGAGTGGGAGGGCAGCCAATGCATGCATACATTTGTCTTCACAATGTTTAGTAGGCTTGCATGGCTACTAAAGCATGTAATGATTGTGTTTACCACTTAATAAAACAACCACAATATTAGCTTAAACCTCCTCTTATTTTCGGCACATATGTTAATATGGTATCCATATTATTTTTTGTCAATTGTCAATATGTCACATGTCATATGTGATATAAATTTGTTATGTATTTTTAACATATTAAAAATCAACGTATTAATAAAAATACGTCACATACAAAAAATCGACTTAGTAATATCATAATTACTTGTGCCAAAATATTTTACCAATTTATAAATCACAACAGATTGTATTTATAATAAATCATTCAATTCCGATTGTTTCTTTAAACAATAATTTCATCCGAGTAATGATACAATTCAATTACTCAGACCGTATTTCATTTAATCACATTTCAATTTGATACGTAAATTTTACTTCCAAAATCGTCCGTCAATTTTCAAGTAATTTAATTAACTCGCAACATTATACGATTAATTAAATAATCAATTAAGAGTATTGCCCTTTAGGTATGACCTAGGGGGTCAACTAATCACCACCGTCACACGACAGTAATGTCAAACTCTAGTTAGCCAATCATTACCGATATATGTTGACCAGTTGACAGTAACAATATTACTTCCCAATTGTATTCTTAAAATGAGATTTAATAATGATATTTAAATCATGTGATCGCACTATTGTTTTTTTTTTTTTTTTTTTTTTTTTTTTGGTGAAATGTGAGATTATATTAAATCAAGAAAGCTGTCTAATTACAAGAGAGTATCGAGCTATCAGAACTAACAAAGCCTTATCTAACTGCATAAATATGCAACTACATATATCCCCTGGACAAGCCACTAGCTCACTCCTAGGACACCCCATCTTTCCAACAATATCTTCTCATTACTCGAGACAGGCTGCGTGATTTTCCTTCTGATTCTATTCTTTACGATCGCACTATTGTTGAGGACACATTTCCCAACAGTTTCTTACCAGTTAAGTTTGGGAATCAAGGTAGAGTATGATATGAAATAGAGTTGTATATGTTTTCGTTGTTGTCATGGTATAGTGATATTCTGTTGATGAGACACGGTTGTGAGAGGTTGTTACAGTAATTTTGATCTTGTTCTAGATAAGGCTTTAGTTGATATGGTAATGGCAAGTGATTCGTAAAACATGTGTGGTAATGAACTGAAAGATGCAGGTGGTTCATAATCCTTTGTTGAGACAGTGAGTGTAGGGTGTTGGGGGAATTAGTGTCATGTTAAGTTGTGTATGAGTTTTGCGATAATGAAAGAAAGAACTTGAGGATCTAGTGTGAGTATACGTACCGAGTGTGGATCGTGAGTTATGCTTTTGGGAGATAGGTGCTTTACATAGAGAGGTATGTTGTTTTGCAGTAATAATGGAGAGTTAGTATGGTGATTTTGCTACGAGTTTTATGGTATAGGTTAGGTGGTGTGCCGAATGAGTTGAGGTATGAGAAATGTTTAAGTAAGAGAGCCTTGGATATATGCATGGCGGGTGTTTAGATTATAGGTGGTTATCTTTGACATGCGGTGCTGATGAGGATAATGAGACGATATAGCTCGAATTTAGTATTAGTGAGTTACGAGGACGTAACATTTATCTTAAGAGGAGTAGGATGCGATAAAAGAGATTTTGATGGTTGTGCTTATGGTGGTATATTCGCAGTAGAGTGTTGGTGTAGCATAAAGAAGGAAGTTGAATATTTTGTGGTTGATGTTGTTAAAAGGCCATGGTCGAGCTTGTAGTAGTGTGATGTTTAGGAGTGTGAGAATATTTCACTAGTGTTGACAGTTGGATGATGAGGTTATGAGTGTGAGTAAACTTCGAGGACGAAGTTCCTTTTAAGGGTGGTAGAATGTAACATTCGGTTTGATGTCTATGAGTGTCTTGATATTGGATTTGATAGTGGATGATATTATGGAGCTAGCAGCATTAGAGGATGGTAGTTGGTGTCGTGAGAGATATATATGTGGTAGATACGATATCGTGAGTCATGTTGTGGAAGTAAACATAGTTGGTGGAGTGGGTGTTAAGAGTTCATGTTTTATGTTTGGTCAAGTTCTTGAGTTCTTAGTATGTTGTTGTGTCTTGGTCGAGTTAGTATGGTTGTTTTTAGGTATGGGTTGAACTTCGGGGACGAAGTTCTTTTTAAGGAGGGAAGACTGTAATACTACGGTTTTATGAGTCTCTGGGTACTCTATAGAGTAGGCCTTACTCTGTCGAGTAAGGGTGAGTTGCGTTTTTAAAATAGTTTCTGACTTGTTGGGTACTCGATCGAGTAACGTTGATACTCGATCGAGTAAGGGGGCACTCGATCGAGTACCTGAGCTACTCGATCGAGTAGCCGGTTTACGGGGAATGATTTCTCGGGTTTTGTTAATAATGCGATTAAATATATAATTACTTCTGTCACTTTTCTTTAAACACTTTTACAACCTAATTACTTTCAAAAGAGAAATCAAACTACGTTCTTCGCATCAATCTCATTGTTGGCAAATCCCGGAGCGTAGAAGGTCGGATTTTACCTTTCTTTATACCGTTGTGATCCTTGCGTCGAGGGTAAGATCTACGTACCGTTTTTATAGTCAAAATTGGTTAAACTCTAATATTGGGATTTGGGGGTTTTGTTGTATTTTGTGATTGGTAGTGATTATATGTTTGTATGTTAGGAGGAGGATTCGTAGAAGAAGCCTTTTGATATCAGTTGTGAGACCGTCTGATTGTGTTGCTTTCCAGGTAGGGTTTCCCTACTCAGCATTAGTCCCATAATGTGTTGGTGATGATTTGTGATTGTTGATTATCGTATTCGTATTGTGACGGCTGTTGGTTTTGATTGTTGTTTAATGGTTGTGATTGTTTGTCTCTGGTTCTCGAGATGCGTTCTCGGCTGAGTGGAGTCACTTGCGGGAGTGGCTTCACGCCCTAGTTTCGCTCTCCGTGGAACCCGCCACGGGAGGGGATGTGCAAATTAATGGGACAGGGTTATCGCTCGGTGTGATGAGCGGGGCTTAGGTTGGAACGGCTGCGGTCCCCCACTGGCAGGGCTGGTCCAGTGGACAGTCGGTGACGGAGATTGATTGGAGTGGGTGTGATTGTGTGTGTGTGACCGTTTGAGCTGCTTGTTTACTGTGTTGTTGGTTATATAAATTGTGTGATTAGTACTGACCCCGTTTAATGTTGTAAAAACTGTGGTGATCCATTCGGGGGTGGTGAGCAGTTATTGAGCAGGTATGATATGATGCGTATGGGATAGCTGGGAAGAGTCATCACGTGGCAGTTAGAAGTCTTCCGCTGTGTCAGACGATGTTGTATAGCTTTGATAGGTTTAGCAGTAGACCATCTGAGAGTCTTGTATTTCTTTTTATCAGTTTTGGAGTTGGTATGTAATCACTTTAAACATTATTTACTTTTAAGTATGTTTCGTTATTGTCTTATGATTATCATTGCCTCGGAAAACCGAGATGGTAGCACTTCCATGCCTTAAGTGGTCCTGGTAAGGCACTTGGAGTATGGGGGTGTTACAGATTGGTCGGTTTTGGGTTGGGTTGTGGTGAGGTAATTGTTTGGGGTTGATCGGGTTTGTTGCATGGAGGTTTTGGAGACCCGGTCTTAGTAGATGACCGAGTTGAAGGTGAGTTGAATCGGGTTGTAGGTGGAGACATGATAATGATGAAGTGATGATGGTTATGTGTTTGGAGAACCGTGAAGGTTGAGTGTTTGAGAGAAAAGAGTTTGAGGGTTTTGATGATGATTTGACGAGCGAAGGTATGGTATTTATGGTGTGGTAACTATTTGAGTTTGGGTAGGAGTAGGAAGTGAATCATAAGCGGCGTGTAGGCTTAGTTAGGTAAAGATACCCTTTTTTTTATAAAGAAATCTAGGGTAAATCTTATAAAATATATGGTAAGATATAGTTAAAGGTATAAGGTAAGTCACATGGGATAAGATTTGGTAAATATTATGGATAACAAATTGGTAAAAAGGTGGAGATATTTAATATGATTTTGGCCAAAAGAATAATTGTGACGGAAGAATTGGTTCGTAATTAAACACAAAATATATATGACTAGCAGACGGAGTTTTCTCGTAAAATAATATAATACTCCCTCCCATCCACTATATTCTTCCCTCTTTCCTAAAACGGATTATTCAGGTTTTCTTCCCTCTTTCCTTATTTGGATAGTTTTTATTAATATCTCCAATCACCAAACCCCACTTTAATACCCCGTCATTTAGTGAAGTTTATATAACTAATTTATGTAATTTAATAATTAGTTAAATGCATTTATAATAATAATTACGAGTAAGACGTTAATTAAATAATAAATTAATAATTCAAGTCGGGAATTGGGTTTGGCTAATATTTGTGCTTTGGACCATGTGCTATTATTATATGGGCCGAATTTATTAAATTGGTATTAGTGTAATCGGGATTTATATCGGGAATTAATAATATATAATATGGAAATAATAATATATAAAAGTAATAATAATTATATCAATAATGATAATAAGTTATGACAAATAATAAATTAGTAAGTATTATATGAGGAAATCATAGTTAAGGTAAGGCTAAATAATATGTGATAATAATAATGATATAATTATAATGACAATTCCTATACTAATTAGAATAAGGAAAGTTACATAGTTTCCTAATTGGCCTCGTATTCTCTAAATCTTACACTATAAATACCACCTTAAATCTAAGAATTTAAATCACAATTAAGAGGAGGAGCTTTTGGAGACGGAATTAACAAGCGGTAATTAATAGGTAACAAATTCTAATCTCGTTTTATTTTCTCATTAAGCTGAATGTCAGACGATCTTAAGATACTTAGAAACTGACCCAAACCTTGACGGAATTAGACCAAACATTGGGAGGTGGTTCCTGGGGTTGCAGGGGATGGAATGGGTGTGGTGGTGGTGTCTGGGATGTCCTAGGGTGGCGGTGGCAGGCGGCTAAAGGTGGCTGGTCAGGGAGGTGTTGCGAGTTGGTCGTGGGGTTTGGGATGGGTAATTGAACCCTTTAATGGTCGAGTCTTGACCTGGGTAAGTTGGGATTGTGTCGGGGGTAGTTAGTCGACCACCTTGGTGGTGTGTTTGTGGCCGGAGATGGTGGTTTGTGGCGGTGGTGGCGAAAACAGGGGATTAACCCGTGTTCTGGCAGCCGGTTTTCGAGGGGGTTTTGGTGGTTGTAGGAGGTCTGGGTTGGGGTGGTTTTGGGTGGTTTTTGTCGAGAGTGGACTGGTGAGTTGGGTGATGTTTGTAGGCGGCAGCATAGGTGGTGATAGGTGGTGTTTTGGGACGGGTTTTTAGGGTGTGTCAGAGGGGTGTTGGTTGTGTCGGGTGGTTTAGGGCGTGTGTTTGGGGGTTGCTAATGGCGGTTTGGCCGGTGGTTTTAGTTGCTGCTGGTTGTCATAGTGTAGGCTAGGAGGTGGCTGGTTTGGGTGGTATTGACGGTGGCTAGGGGTGGCGTGATAGGTGGGTTAAAGGAAGGGGTTTGAACTCGGTTTTGGCCGTAATATGGGGGTAGTGTTTGTGTTTGTTTTCACGGGGTATCACGGGATTGCATGGGGGTATGCATGGGTTTGTTTTGTTTAATTATTAAGTCGAGTTTACGTAATCGTATTACACGGGAAAATAATTTATTAAATTAAATTATAATCGAATAAATTAATATAATGAATTGAATAAATAAATAAATAAAGTTAGTAATTATAATTGCTATAATTGTTATTATTATATAGGTGACGGAAATTGTGAAGAGTTTATAATCGGATTTGTTCGCTTTATTTATTTGGATTGCTTGAGCTGCTTAATTGGAATCGCTTGCCAGGTAGGGATAATCCTACTCAACTCGACTTCTAATTATCTATGTTTGATATGGTGGATTACTTACGTTAAAGTGAATTGATCGTATGTGAATTTTGTTGGTTGATATAATCGTAATTGTTGGAAGGGAGATTCATATTGTATATGTTGGTTGATAATATCGTAATGGTTGGAAGGGTGACTTATGTTGATTTGTGTCGGTTATATTGATGAGGTGAATTGAATTGTTATCGTTGATTGGAAGGTGGTTATTATAAAAGCTGTGCGACAGTCAGTTGTACGTTGTTGAGGGAGTTTGTACACTAGGGTGAAAGTAATATGTACGTTGTGAGGGAGGGGTACTATTACATGTTGCGGTACGTTGTTAAGGGAGGGGTACCAAAGTAATGCGAGCACGTTGTTAAGGGAGTTGTGCTAAGTATAGAAAAAGGAAAAGAGCACGTTGTCAGGGGGTTGTGCAATGAAAGTGAATTGAATTGGATTGATAATTGTATGTTCTTGTTGTTTAGTTTTATCCCTACTCAACCTCGCGGTTGACTGTGTATTCGTGAACACCTGCGGTGAACCGTTTTATGGGGAGCAGATTTGACAGGTACTAAAGATTAGCTGATTCGGGAGCATTGGGATGGGAGCTTGACTTGGACCATAGTTGAAGTCTAGATCACATAGAATAATTATATCACTTAATTTATTTCCGCTGCGAGTTGTAATTATTTTATATTAAGTTTTAAGATTGGATTAAGTTGTAATAAACATGTATTCACTAAAGTTTTAATTTAAAGTACTTTGGTATTGTTGTAATTTGTTATTCACTACCTCGGGAAACCGAGATGGTAACAGTTCTATTTATTTGGGAATGTCTAGCTAAAGGCTCCTGAATAAATGGGGGTGTTACACCCACCATATCCTTTATTAATATTTAATCCTAATTATTTCTCCCTCTCTCCAATAACCAAACCCCATCCATATCTTTTATTATTATTTAATCCTAACTATTTCTACCTCTCTCCAAAAACCAAACTCCACCCACATTCCCACCCTTAATTCTTGTGCCTACAAGAAAGGGGACGAATATAGTGGATGTGAGGGAGTATTTAACATAAATATACTGGCAGCGGAAAATACGGACACAGTCATACAATCTCGTCTATTTATAGTCAGTCGTAAAGATCGTAAATATATGTGACAAGTTTATTTGCCACCAATTAACCGTAAAATCTCAAAACGTTCTCTGGCCAATGCCTTTATCAAAATATCTGTTTATTGTTTTTTTTTGTACCACAAAATTCAAGTTTTATGTTGCCCTTATCGACATGGTCACGTAGAAAATGGTGTCTAATGTCTATATGCTTAGTACGAGAGTGTTATGCAGGGTTTTTAGAAATAATAATAGCACTTGTATTGTCATATAAAATAGGAACACACCGAACATTAATACCATAATCAGATAATTGTTGTTTAAGCCATAATAACTGAGAACATACCAATGCAACAGCAATATATTCGGCTTCGGCAGTAGATAAGGCAACTGAATTTTGCTTCTTTGACCCCCACGTTATAATACATGGTCCATGATGTGACCATAATTAGCGCATATTTAGTCCCCGAATTAGCCTTGTTCCCATGCTTTTTAGTGCATATTTGGGTCATTTATTGTCTTTAGTTCTTTGTTTTGCATATTCTTTGAGGTTTTGTGTCCTTGGTAGGAAAGGAGTGCAAACCTTGCATTTTCATGGCAAAATGAGACTAAATTGATTGAATTCAATGACCAAGCATCAAGGAGAGACAAGATTAGAAGGCATTTGTACATATTATAGTAGATGAGCAATGTTGAGGAAAGATCCTTGCATCCCCAAGGAAATCCCCAAGGATTTTACGAAGAAAAGGGAAGAAAAGAAGAAGAAACAAGACTGAGGAGCAATCCGTGCGGATTGTCCTGACTCCGGCCGTCCCCCAGCACGACAATCTGTGCGTCTTCCTTCAAAGACGCCCGGGCAGCAGCCCCAGAAGACGTGCGTCTTCTCCTAAAGACGCCCGGGCAGAGGCTCACGAATCCGCCCGTCTCGTGCCTAAGACGCACGGATTCCAGTCCAGCACAAATCCGTTTCTTCAAGCTTCAAAGAAAGAAGTCCTTCCTTCGAAAAATACCGGCGTCTCCCTGCTCAATCTAAAAATTGTAATTACTAGTTTAGCCCTTAGTTAACCCTAATGCATCCACCTAATTTCCACTATAAATACCCCATTAGTCTAATTAGAAAAGCATGTTCTTCTTATCAATTATTAGAGTAGTTAATATCAATCAAATCCCTCTTTAGTATTGTAATCAACAATTAATCAAGTTTTAATACAAGTTTTATTTCCTTAATCTCTCTTTTGTTCATCCTTTATTTTGGGTAATTGAAGATTATTTGGGTTATTATTGGGAGATTGACAACCTCTCAATCAAGCATCAAGTACTTCTTTTATTCTTTGCTTTATTATTGGAATCATTAGTAGGTATAATTCTCTTAATCCCTTTTTAATTATTGTTAATTACTTTAATTTGTTCATCATGTTTCATTTTGTTGGTATGATTGATAACCTTGCTAGCATGATCAACATGATAATGAGTGAGTAGTGACCTAGCTAGGGTTAATGGGTAATTAGGGGAAACTAGCATGGGGAATGATTCATGCTTAAATTAATATGCTTTCATGGTTTATTTGATTGCTTGTTTTGATCTCAACTCATGCACATGTTATGTTTGATGAAATGTGAGCATATGAATCCTTGCATTTTTTACCCATCACCTATCTTTTCAATGAGACTTGTAAGACATAAACCAACTCGAGTCTCATTAGACCATGCATGTTGTTGAGTAGGAAAGACTAAGTTGACTTTTAGGTGTTGTACAATCTAATCGATTCGGCTCCGGGACCCAAACTTTCCAAGGATTGTAAGATATAACCCAACTTAATACATCACAACAATAATTGCTTGCTTATAATTTGAGAACATGTTTGTATGATCAATTCCCATGATTCCCCTATGACCCCATGATACCCTAGTGTTTTTTATCAATTGTTTACAACCCTTTCAATTCATCTTGCTTATTTATTTTCATTGCTATTTAGTTAGTGACCTTCTACATCAACCCAAATTGTGACACCCCAAAGACACCACTAGTTTCAATAGAAATCTCATCTCAATTCCCGTCCCATGGGATCCGACATTTACTTACCTCTTTAGTAATTGTAGAGTTGTTTGTGAAGTTATAAATTGTGTTTTGGTCTAGGTGCTTCCAACGACAATTGTTCCGAAAAATAAAATATAGCTCCGAAATAGTCCGACCAGTCCAACAAATGTAGCAATTCCGGAAGTGCTTTTCCTGTCAAGCGAACAACCTGCACGGTCTGCATCTGAATACCCTATGAGATAGAAATTACACGCAAGAGGATAGCACAGATAAAATTTAGACGTACCAATTAAATACCTCAAGATCTCTTAACTCCTATCATATGCGATTCTTTAGGACACGATTGAAATCGATCAAATACGAATACACTAAACAAAATATCTGGGCGACTAGCAGTTAAATATAGAAGTGAACCAATCATACCTCGGTAAGTCATTTCATCGACAGACTTACCATCTTCGTCCAATGTTAATTTCTTATCTGTGACCATAGGAGTGGGCATAAAATTAGAATTTTCTATTCCAAATTTCTTGACAAGTTCCTTGATGTATTTTTGCTGGTGGATCATAATGCCTTCACTAATTTGTTGTATTTGCACTCCAAGGAAGAATTTGAGTTCTCCCATCATGCTCATTTCGAATTCTGAGGTCATCAAATCTGAAAAATACTTACACAACCTATTATTAGTTGATCCAAAAATAATATCATTAACGTAAATTTGTACAACTAATAAATCGGAACCCTCGGATTTCAAGAAAAGGGTTTTGTCAACATATCCTCTTTTAAAATCACTGTCGAGTAAAAATTTGGACAATCTGTCGTACCAAGCCATGGGAGCTTATTTCAAACCATATAAAGCTTTATCTAATTTATAAACATGGTTTTGAAACTTGCTATCCAGAAATCCAGGGGGTTGCTCTACAAAGACTTCTTCATTCAAGTAACCGTTTAGAAATGCAGTCTTAACTGGAGCATATAATAAATGACTTAAGCTTGGAAACGTATTTGCAGTAAACAAGCCATAAACTTTATGGAAAATCAGACTAAAGTAGGTTCCTTTTTGGTGAAAGTTTTGAACAATTTTCAAGGAAAGATGCTGCAATGCCAGGCTCACAATGAACCAAGGACTGATAATGACATTCACAAGAGTAACAAATAAAAGACTAAGGTAAAATGCTGCCAACACAGGTCAGCCAAAGGATTCAGTCCCACACAGGTAACTGGTCCTTGTATCCACACAGGAAAGTAAGCTGCAGAAATGCAGGTTCTTCTTTTATCATAAGCTGCCCTCATTCTAGGGATGGTTACAGATTTTATAGTCCTCAAATGGCAAGTGTTTGTAGGGTTTTAGAACAGAAAAGAACAAACGAAATTAAAACATTGCAGCTAGGAATGCAATGACTCATGAAATGGATAAAATAACAGCTACAAATAGTACTCCTCCTCATGTGCTCCTGTTGGGTGATATTTGTGTTGATGTGGACGTTAGCAGCAGGAAGGTTCCTAGGAAAGGTTGTAGTGGCCACCTCCCTTAGGCTAGATGGACCATGGTCAGGCCCCATGGTGTCAGACCTTGACCAATAAATTGCACCCATTCCCTTTGTGCAGGTGTATGTGCCTGGTTGTTTAGGATTGTGTCTGTGGTGGGATTTTAACCCAGAGCTCCTGCTCCAATCCCCTCTCCTTGAAAGTGTGCTTCATCTGTTGGACTTTCTCTATGAACCTCATCTCCATAGTGGGGAGATAGATCCCCAATGTTGAATGTTCCCTCTACCACATCACTCCCAGGCAGAAGGAGCTTATAAGCATTATCTCCTAGTTTCTGACTGATCTCAAAGGGTCCTTCTGCCCTAGGCATGAGTTTGTTTTTCCTCTTGGCTGGAAATCGTTCCTTCCTCAGATGGAGCCACACCAGGTCACCAACCAGAAATGGTTTTCTTGGTCTGGCTTGCAGTGCTCTCTTCTAATACCGTTCAATTGTTTTTTGAATCTGTTGCTGTACTAGTTTGTGGAGCTTGGTGATGGATTCTACCCTGGCTTGGGCATCAAAATTATACTCTTCAGTGGGTATCTTGGCCAGATCAAGGGGCATGTGTGGGTTCATACCATAGACTACCTCAAATGGCGACAATCCAGTTGCTGTAGCAGGAGCCCTATTGTAAGCAAACTCAGCTTGAGCCAGCTTGAGGTCCCAGTCTTTCAGAGATTTGCTCACAATGCTCCTGAGGATCTAAGTTAAGGTTTTGTTGGTGACTTCAGTCTGCCCATCTGTCTGGGGGTGGTATGCTGTACTGAAAAGTAGCTTGGTTTTGAGCATCTTCCAGAGTGCTTTCCAAAAGTAGCTTAGGAATTTCACATCCCTGTCAGAGACCATGGACCTAGGAACACCATGTAGCCTTACAATATCCTTGAAGTATAAGTCAGCTACACTCATGGCATTCTCTGTGTTTTTGCAAGGTACAAAGTGTGCCATCTTGCTAAACCTGTCAACCACCACCATGATGGAATCCTTACTTCTCTGTGTCCTAAGCAAGGCTACAATGAAGTCAAGGCTCACATCATCCCACGGTTTACTAGGAATAGGTAGGGGCATGTATGGACCACGCCTGAATTGACTCTTGGACCTCTGGCAATGGCCACACCTCTGAATAATGGCTTGTACATCAGTTAGCATCTTTGGCCATTAGAACTGATCTTGCAGGATTTCAAGAGTTTTGTTAATTCCAAAGTGTCCAGCTAATCCATTAGAGTGGACCTCCCTGATGAGGATATCCCTTGTTGAGCTCCCTGGAATGCACAGTCTGTTTCCTTTGAACAAGAAGCCCTGTTGCAATATTAGTTTACTAGGTTTGCCTTCCTTGCAGTTTTGGTAGTCTACTGAGAAATCAGGGTCCCCAGCATACTGATCTTTGATCATTTCAAAACCAACGATTCTTCCTTCCAGCAGGGCCAACACATGGGTTCTTCTAGAGAGGGCATCTGCTATAATGTTGTGTTTGCCCTCATTATAGTTGTTGGTGAAAGAAAAAGTCTGTAGAAACTCCACCCATTTGGCATGCCTATGGTTCAGCTTATGTTGGCCATTGATGAACTTTAGGGCTTCATGGTCAGAGTGTAGGACAAAGGGTTTGGGTTTCAAGTAATGTCCCAGTGACTTAGAGCCCTAATCATGGCATATAACTCTTTGTCATAAGTTGAGTAACCCAATTTGGCCCCATTGAGCTTCTCACTGAAGAATGCCACAGGTTTCTTCTCCTGGGTTAGTACTGCTCCTATGCCTACCCCACTTGCATCACACTCAACCTCAAACAGTTTCTCAAAATCAGGTAATGCCAGGATGGGTGCTGAACAAATCCTCTCCTTAATGGCTTCAAAGGCGAGTCAGGCTGTGGGGTCCATTTAAAATCTCCCTTCTTGAGGCACTCGGAATGGGAGCAGCCAGAGTCTTTGAAATTTTTATGAACCTCCTATAGAACGAGGCTAAACCATGAAAACCCCTGGCCTCAGTAATATTGGTTGGGACAGGCCAGGATCTGATGGCCTCCACCTTCTCTTGGTCCACTGAGATACCCTGGCTAGAGACAATATATCCTAGGAATGACACTTCAGGGACCATGAATGAGCATTTTTCTAACTTCCCAAAGAGCTTGTGCTTCCTGAGAGTTAAGAACACTTCCCTCAGGTGCTTCAAGTGTTCAGTAGTGCTGGAGCTGTACACTAGTATGTCATCAAAATATACAACTGCAGACACCCCAATAAAAGGCCTCAACACCTCAGTCATGAGCCTCATGAAGGTGCTAGGTGCGTTGGACAACCCAAATGGCATGAAAAGCCACTCATATAGTCCCAGCTTGGTTTTAAAGGCTGTTTTCCACTCATCACCCTCCTTAATTCTAACCTGATGGTATCCCTGTAAGTCGTTAGGACACGATTAAAATCTATCAAATACGAATACACTAAACAAAATATCTGGGCGACTAGTAGTTAAATATAGAAGTGAACCAATCATACCTCGGTAAGTCGTTTCATCGACAGACTTACCATCTTCGTCCAATGTTAATTTCTTATCTGTGACCATAGGAGTGGGCATAGAATAAGAATTTTCTATTCCAAATTTCTTGACTAGTTCCTTGATGTATTTTTGCTGGTGGATCATAATGCCTTCACTAATTTGTTGTATTTGCACTCCAAGGAAGAATTTGAGTTCTCCCATCATGCTCATTTCGAATTCTGAGGTCATCAAATCTGAAAAATACTTACACAACCTATTATAAGTTGCTCCAAAAATAATATCATTAACGTAAATTTGTACAACTAATAAATCGGAACCCTCGGATTTCAAGAAAAGGGTTTTGTCAACATAACCTCTTTTAAAATCACTGTCGAGTAAAAATTTGGACAATCTGTCGTACCAAGCCCTGGGAGCTTGTTTCAAACCATATAAAGCTTTATCTAATTTATAAACATGGTTTTGAAACTTGCTATCCAGAAATCCAGGGGGTTGCTCTACAAAGACTTCTTCATTCAAGTAACCGTTTAGAAATGCAGTCTTAACTGGAGCATAAAATAAATGACTTAAGCTTGGAAACGTATTTGCAGTAAACAAGCCATAAACTTTATGGAAAATCAGACTAAAGTAGGTTCCTTTTTGGTGAAAGTTTTGAACAATTTTCAAGGAAAGATGCTGCAATGCCAGGCTCACAATGAACCAAGGACTGATAATGACATTCACAAGAGTAACAAATAAAAGACTAAGGTAAAATGCTGCCAACACAGGTCATCAAAAGGATTCAGTCCCACACAGGTAACTGGTCCTTGTATCCACACAGGAAAGTAAGCTGCAGAAATGCAGGTTCTTCTTTTATCATAAGCTGCCCTCATTCTAGGGATGGTTATAGATTTTATAGTCCTCAAATGGCAAGTGTTTGTAGGGTTTTAGAACAGAAAAGAACAAACGAAATTAAAACATTGCAGCTAGGAATGCAATGACTCATGAAATGGATAAAATAACAGCTACAAATAGTACTCCTCCTCATGTGCTCCTGTTGGGTGATATTTGTGTTGATGTGGACGTTAGCAGCAGGAAGGTTCCTAGGCAAGGTTGTAGTGGCCACCTCCCTTAGGCTAGATGGACCATGTTCAGGCCCCATAGTGTCAGACCTTGACCAATAAATTGCACCCATTCCCTTTGTGCAGGTGTATGTGCCTGGTTGTTTAGGATTGTGTCTGTAGTGGGATTTTAACCCAGAGCTCATGCTCCAATCCCCTCTCCTTGAAAGTGTGCTTCATCTGTTGGACTTTCTCTATGAACCTCATCTCCATAGTAGGGAGATAGATCCCCAATGTTGAATGTTCCCTCTACCACATCACTCCCAGGCAGAAGGAGCTTATAAGCATTATCTCCCAGTTTCTGACTGATCTCAAAGGGTCCTTCTGCCCTAGGCATGAGTTTGTTTTTCCTCTTGGCTGGAAATCGTTCCTTCCTCAGATGGAGCCACACCAGGTCACCAACCAGAAATGGTTTTCTTGGTCTGGCTTGCAGTGCTCTCTTCTAATACCTTTCATTTGTTTTTTGAATCTGTTGCTGTACTAGTTTGTGGAGCTTGGTGATGGATTCTACCCTGGCTTGGGCATCAAAATTATACTCTTCAGTGGGTATCTTGGCCAGATCAAGGGGCATGTGTGGGTTCATACCATAGACTACCTCAAATGGGGACAATCCAGTTGCTGTAGCAGGAGCCTTGTTGTAAGCAAACTCAGCTTGAGCCAGCTTGAGGTCCCAGTCTTTCAGAGATTTGCTCACAATGCTCCTGAGGATCTAAGTTAAGGTTTTGTTGGTGACTTCAGTCTGCCCATCTGTCTGGGGGTGGTATGCTGTACTGAAAAGTAGCTTGGTTTTGAGCATCTTCCAGAGTGCTTTCCAAAAGTAGCTTAGGAATTTCACATCCCTATCAGAGACCATGGACCTAGGAACACCATGTAGCCTTACAATATCCTTGAAGTATAAGTCAGCTACACTCATGGCATTCTCTGTGTTTTTGCAAGGTACAAAGTGTGCCATCTTGCTAAACCTGTCAACCACCACCATGATGGAATCCTTACTTCTCTGTGTCCTAAGCAAGGCCACAATGAAGTCAAGGCTCACATCATCCCACGGTTTACTAGGAATAGGTAGGGGCATGTATGGACCAGGCCTGAATTGACTCTTAGACCTCTGGCAATGGCCACACCTCTGAATAATGGCTTGTACATCGGTTAGCATCTTTGGCCAGTAGAACTGATCTTGCAGGATTTCAAGAGTTTGGTTAATTCCAAAGTGTCCAGCTAATCCATTAGAGTGGACCTCCCTGATGAGGATATCCCTTGTTGAGCTCCCTGGAATGCACAGTCTGTTTCCTTTGAACAAGAAGCCCTGTTGCAATATTAGTTTACTAGGTTTGCCTTCCTTGCAGTTTTGGTAGCCTACTGAGAAATCAGGGTCCCCAGCATACTGATCTTTGATCATTTCAAAACCAAGGATTCTTCCTTCCAGCAGGGCCAACACATGGGTTCTTCTAGAGAGGGCATCTGCTATAATGTTGTGGTTGCCCTCATTATAGTTGTTGGTGAAAGAAAAAGCCTGTAGAAACTCCACCCATTTGGCATGCCTATGGTTCAGCTTATGTTGGCCATTGATGAACTTTAGGGCTTCATGGTCAGAGTGTAGGACAAAGGGTTTGAGTTTCAAGTAATGTCCCAGTGAGTTAGAGCCCTAATCATGGCATATAACTCTTATTCATAAGTTGAGTAACCCAATTTGGCCCCATTGAGCTTCTCACTGAAGAACGCCACAGGTTTCTTCTCCTGGGTTAGTACTGCTCCTATGCCTACCTCACTTGCATCACACTCAACCTCAAACAGTTTCTCAAAATCAGGTAATGCCAGGATGGGTGCTGAACAAATCCTCTCCTTGATGGCTTCAAAGGCAGTCTGTGCTGTGGGGGTTCATTTAAAATCTCCCTTCTTGAGGCACTCAGTTATGGGAGCAGCCAGAGTGCTGAAATGTTTTATGAACCTCCTATAGAACGAGGCTAAACCGTGAAAACCCCTGGCCTCAGTAATATTGGTTGGGACAGGCCAGGATCTGATGGCCTCCACCTTCTCTTGGTCCACTGAGATGCCCTGGCCAGAGACAATATATCCTAGTAATGACACTTCAGGGACCATGAATGAGCATTTTTCTAACTTCCCAAAGAGCTTGTGCTTCCTGAGAGTTAAGAACACTTCCCTCAGGTGCTTCAAGTGTTCAGTAGTGCTGGAGTTGTACACTAGTATGTCATCAAAATATACAACTGCAGACACCCCAATAAAAGGCCTCAACACCTCAGTCATGAGCCTCATGAAGGTGCTAGGTGCGTTGGACAACCCAAATGGCATGACAAGCCACTCATATAGTCCCGGCTTGGTTTTAAAGGCTGTTTTCCACTCATCACCCTCCTTAATTCTGACCTGATGGTATCCCTGTAAGTCGTTAGGACACGATTAAAATCGATCAAATAAGAATACACTAAACAAAATATCTGGGCGACTAGCAGTTAAATATAGAAGTGAACCAATCATACCTCGGTAAGTCGTTTCATCGACAGAATTACCATCTTCATCCAATGTTAATTTCTTATCTGTGACCATAGGAGTGGGCATAGAATGAGAATTTTCTATTCCAAATTTCTTGACTAGTTCCTTGATGTATTTTTGCTGGTGGATCATAATGCCTTCACTAATTTGTTGTATTTGCACTCCAAAGAAGAATTTGAGTTCTCCCATCATGCTCATTTCGAATTCTGAGGTACCTATTATTAGTTGATCCAAAAATAATATCATTAACGTAAATTTGTACAACTAATAAATCGGAACCCTCGGATTTCAAGAAAAGGGTTTTGTCAACATATCCTCTTTTAAAATCACTGTCGAGTAAAAATTTGGACAATCTGTCGTACCAAGCCCTGGGAGCTTGTTTCAAACCATATAAAGCTTTATCTAATTTATAAACATGGTTTTGAAACTTGCTATCCAGAAATCCAGGGGGTTGCTCTACAAAGACTTCTTCATTCAAGTAACCGTTTAGAAATGCAGTCTTAACTGGAGCATATAATAAATGACTTAAGCTTGGAAACGTATTTGCAGTAAACAAGCCATAAACTTTATGGAAAATCAGACTAAAGTAGGTTCCTTTTTGGTGAAAGTTCTGAACAATTTTCAAGGAAAGATGCTGTAATGCCAGGCTCACAATGAAACAAGGACTGATAATGACATTCACAAGAGTATCAAATAAAAGACTAAGGTAAAATGCTGCCAACACATGTCAGACAAAGGATTCAGTCCCATACAGGTAACTGGTCCTTGTATCCACACAGAAAAGTAAGCTGCAGAAATGCAGGTTCTTTTTTTATCAAAAGCTGCCCTCATTCCAGGGATGGTTACAGATTTTATAGTCCTCAAATGGCAAGTGTTTGTAGGGTTTTAGAACAGAAAAGAACAAACGAAATTAAAACATTACAGCTAGGAATGCAATGACTCATGAAATGGACAAAATAACAGCTACAAATAGTACTCCTCCTCATGTGCTCCTGGTGGGTGATATTTGTGTTGATGTGGACATTAGCAGCAGGAAGGTTCCTAGGCAAGGTTGTAGTTGCCACCTCCCTTAGGCTAGATATCAGGCCCCATGGTGTCAGACCTTGACCAATAAATTGCACCCATTCCCTTTGTGCAGGTGTATGTGCCTGGTTGTTTAGGATTGTGCCTGTGGTGGGATTCGAACCCAGAGCTCCTGCTCTATTAATGTCCATTTCAAACAATTTCATTCCTTTGTGAGCTGCAAAAGCTATTAATAATCTAATAGCTTCAAGTCTGACCACGGTAGCGAAGGTCTCATCATAATCTATTCCTTCTTGTTGATTGTATCCCTGCACAAACAATCTTGCCTTATTTCGAACAAAATAACTCCCGTATCATCCAACTTGTTTTTAAACACCCATCTTGTACCAATGATAGGTCGGTCGTTAGGTCTCCAAACTAAGTGCCAGACTTTATTCCGTTCGAACTGTTGAAGTTCTTCTTGCATAGCGATAATCTAATCTGGTTCAGCAAGAGCTTTCATGATATTTGTTGGTTCAATGGTGGAGAGGAAGGAATTATAAGTAAGCAATTATTGTTGTGATGGATTGAGTTGGGTTATATCTTACAATCCTAGAAAAGTTTGGGTCCCGGAGCCGAATCGATGAGATTGTACAACACCTACAAGTCAACTTAGTCTTCCCTACTCAACAACATGCATGGTCTAATGAGACTCGAGTTGGTTTATGTCTTACAACTCTCATTGAAAAGATAGGTGATGGGTAAAAAATACAAGGATTCATAGGCTCGCATTTCATCAAACATAACATGTGCATGAGTTGAGATCAAAATAAGCAAGCAAATAAACCATAAAAGCATATTAGTTTAAGCATGAATCATTCCCCATGTTGGTTTCCCCTAATTACCCATTAACCCTAGCTAAGTCACTACTCACTCATTATCATGTTGATCATGCTAGCAAGGTTGTCAATCATACCAACAAAAGGAAACATGATGAATAAATGAAAGTAATTAACAATAATAAAAGAGGGATTAAGATAATTATACCTACTAATGATTCCAATAATAAAGCAAAGAATAAAAGAAGTACTTGATGCTTGATTGAGAGGTTGTCAATCTCCCAATAATAACCCAAATAATCTTCAATTACCCAAAATAAAGGATGAACAAAAGAGAGATTAAGGAAATAAAACTTGTATTAGAACTTGATTAATTGTTGATATTACAACACTAAAGAGAGATTTGATTGATATTAACTACTCTAAATATTGATAAGAAGAACATCCTCTTCTAATTAGACTAATGGGGTATTTATAGTGGAAATTAGGTGGATGCATTAGGGTTAACTAAAGGCTAAACTAGTAATTACACTTTTTAGATTGAGCAGGGAGGAGCCGGTATTTTTCGAAGGAAGGACTTCTTTCTTTGTAGCTTGGAGAAGACGAAATTTCGTTGTACTGGAATCTGTGCGTATTGGAGTCGGGACGGGCGGATTCAGGCGAGGGAAGACGGGCGTCTTCAGGGGAATCCGGGCGGATTCTGGGGGCTGCTAACCCGGGCGTCTTTGGAAGAATACGCACGGATCGTGCTTATGGAGGACGGACGGATTGTGGACAAGACGCTCGGATTGTAGCTCAGCACTATTTCTTCTTCTTTTCTTCCCTTTTCTTCATAAAATCCTTGGGGATTTCCTCGGGGATGCAAGGATCCTTTCTCAACATTGCTCGTCTACTATAATATGTACAAAGGCGTTCTAATCTTGTCTCTCCTTGATGCTTGGTCATTGAATTCAATCAATTTAGTCTTGTTTTGCCATGAAAATGCAAGATTTGCACTCCTTTCCTACCAAGGGATCAAAATCTCAAAGAATATGCAAAACAAAGAACTAAAGACAATAAATGACCCAACTATGCACTAAAAAGCATGGGAACAAGGCTAATTCAGGGGCTAAATATGCGCTAATTATGGTCACATCAAATATCCCCAAACCGAACCTTTGCTCGTCCCGAGTAAAGAGGCGACAAAGACTAGGACCATTATTTAAACTAACCTAATAACATAGCCGATATGAGACAATTAGCGGGTCTCACTCCGCCCCTTCAACTCACAACAAGACAACCATGAGGTAGAATGTCTTCTTGCAAGGCAAGGTGGGTCTTGCCAAAATGGCGACACATCCAAACATTAAGCACACAAAATCAAATAATGGATGCATCTACAAAAGGAATAGCCACTTCCTCATCAAGTGGCGGAGGCAACTAAAAGAGAACAAATTTAAGAGCATGTAATCCTTCACAAATACTAGTTCAACAAATTACTAAGGCTAAGAGGATGGCACTAAATCACCTCCAAATGGTGTTAAACTAGACTACTTTCGTCTTCAATTTCCAAATGCTTTCTTCAAGAGCGATCGGATGGTGGTGGAATGATGATCCCTATGATGCTAGTAGCATATGACATGACAAGTCTCGAATTCTCTAAAAAAGTAAAGGTCATGGATCGTCCCAAGCTTGACAAAGTGGCTTGACAAAAGGCTTTTTGGGAATGAAATGCTCAAATCTTTATAAACAAATGGTGGATATGACTAGTATTCAAAAATGTCCTTATTTCACTTTCACATTTCAAAAATTTAAGATGGGGTTTGTCCCTTCCGGGCTAGTGTCCTTTGCTTTCACCAATCGGTTATTAGGCAACCGGTTAACCTCTAGACAATAGCTTTTCGGGGTGATAGTCACTCTGTCTCTGCGCGGCCGAATTCACAACCGTGTGGGGGCCCAATTCAATGGATCCCGCTCCAAAGCACATCGAAGTGGTACGCCTCCATCAAAACAACTAAATTTCTCAACATTTCAACATTTCATAACATTTGAGGTTTCCTTGGCATTAAATTACTTCCACATGACAAAATTCTTTGAAATGAGCACTTCAAGCTTATTGATAGATAATATTTTTGGGTTGCCTTACCACAAGGTCAATCAAGGTCACCTAGACAAGTTAACCAAGTCCACATCGCATCACGGGGTTGGATAGGTGACTCACATGCAAACCCTTGACTAGGCTTTGGGTCATGCGTCAAAAGACACTAGTATGACACTATCTAGGGTGTTTTACAACCATTCTAGTAGGCAAAGTCTTAAGTTGAAAAAAGTATTTGTAATGGCTTAGTTGCTCTTGTCAAAGTTCTCAATTAGGCACTTTTCAAAATGTTTTATCTAAATGCAACTACATGCCATGATGCAACTAATATATACATCCTAATGCAAGTGATTCTATCAACTAATATGACATATAAACTAAATGCAAGTCCTAAATTCACATTGTTATACCGCATCAATCGAAATAAAGCCACATAGTCATTAACATAAAGAGGGAAAAGGAGATTGGAAAGATCATACCATGCGGTCTTCATGATCCTCATGTCTCGGATGTGGCGTAGTCATTCAATGTGAACAAGGATAGAACAAACACAATATATACAATATATATAACTACACTACAAAAGGAATAAACATGTTTTTGGTTTTTTCAATTTTCAAATTTTTATGGATTTTCGAAATTATTCAATTTTTTGGATTTTTGAATAAAAGTTAAGTTAGAATTCCCCATCCCCACACTAATATGGGCATTGTCCTCAAGGGCCAAAATGATGGGAAGTTATGGAAACATGATGCATGATTTCTACACTAAATGCAATCTACACTAATCTATACTACATGATGCATGGTTTTTGTTTATGATGGAGAGGATAATTTAGATTACCTCCCGTTGTGTAGTTCATGCACACACTATGCAATGCATGAAACTAATGTTGTCATTTTGGATTTTGAAAGGTGGGAACAATAAATGAGAACACCTCAATGGTACCGAGGTATGAGTCCTCAATGGTGCTAGGACTACTCCAACAATGATAAAGATTAATAAAATACAAGTTAACAAAACACAAACTTCTTTTCATGAAACTTTTAAAATTAAAGAGGGGAGAAGAGGAAACTTCACTTAAACTTAGGTGGGTGCCTCTCGCCCGCTCCACCTAGCTATGAAGTAATCCTCTAGAGGTCGGCATCATCTCCTTCTAGATCGCTATCCCATATCTCCTTTGATGCATCACTCAAACTTGGGTCCATGAACTCGTCCTCTTCACTTTCAAGCTCCACCGTGTCTCCTCCACAAGAATTGTTGCTTCCCTCCTCTTGTCTCCCGTTTGCCCCTTCATTTGCTCTCTCCGAATTGGGGAAGAGTAGGTCCATTTGAGCCCATGAGGGAAATGCTCCTTCCTCACTACTCTTTCCTTTTTGAACCATATCGTGGTATTGAGGATAGAGTGCATAGTAAATGTCCACGTTGGTTTCGTATTGGCGGAAGTGCAAATCTTGTAAGATCCCCGTGACAAAGTCGTCACGTGGAAGGATGGAGGGATTTGGATGGTCGTACGGTTGGTAAGGAAATGGGTAGGGAGGCACTTTGATCTTGTCATCTCGAGATTGTTGCTCTTATTGTTGTGGTGGTGGATTTTGAGGAGGTGGTGCTTGTCTTGGTTGGGTTGGATTTGGAGGGATGAGGTAGGATGGAATTGGAGACAAATGTCCTCTTCTCGGGGAGATACGTGGTAGGTCGTTCATTGGTAGATATATCGGATCGCTTCCTTTTGTTAACCACTTGATCCGCTTATCGACCCCCTCAAGGGTTATCCAATGGTGATGAATGAGAAGAAGATCTTCATTTATCCTCGTGTTTCCCAAAAGAGGAGCATACTCATTATTCTCATTGAATCTCGGGTTGAAATGCTTTGCAAGCCTAATAATGAGTCCTCCATTCACAATGTGTTTCATTCCATCATCGTCACCATTCCTAAACTTTGCCCATTTCTCTAGTAATACTAGAGGTGCATTGAAGTGGTACACATTTCTTCCTTGAATATTGAGGTAGGATTCCATAAACACAAGGTCTAATTGGTTCACTATGGCCGGATTTCGGCGGGCAAGTAGGGTGCCCGAAAGAAATCGATAAGTAAGCCTTATGATCGGATTTTGGATGTGAAAAGCGAGGCATTCTTTGGTGTGTATGAAATCCCGGCCGGTCATGGCCCTCCACAAAGGTTCCACACTATACTTCTTTGGCTTCGATGTTCGGGTAGGCGAAACATCGAGACCGAGTACATTTGCGAATTCTACAAGGGTCATCATCCTAGAAACATTCTCCAACCTAAACTCTATGTAAATTGTTTTGTTCAAGGTTGTAATCTTCAAAAAGCTCAAAAATTCAAGCACAAGAGATCGATAAGTTTGTTCATGCATGCGAAAAAGGGTTGAGAGACCAAATACTTCAAAGAGAGCTTCCACTTGGTGATAAATCCCAAGTTTCCACAAGGTAGCATGACATAAAAACTTAGTGGGAAGAATATTCTTACTTAGAAGCCGGTGGAAGACTAATCTTTGCACATCATTGACAAATTCCACATTTCAGAAGTCATCAAGCCTTGTCAGATCTACAATCTCTTCATGCTCCCTTCTTAATGTGTTGACATGGGAGGTAGAGGAACTTCCCCTCATCCTTGGTCTCCTCCTATCCCTAAAAGAGGATCTCCTTGGTGCCATTCTTTGATTATAGAGCTGGATTCTTTGATTTGTGAAGAAATAGAGATGCTCCTTGTTGATTGAGTGTTGCCTTTGGAAACCCAAGAAAATTGGGGCTTTTAGATTTTTGTGGGTTTAAGAGTGATTTGGATGTGCTTGGGAGTCATAAGGAGGTGAGTTTTATAATGCAAGTGGAAAGAGGAGTGATGTGTCACTAAATGTGTGGTGGGGTATAATTTTAATTAAGAAAAGACGGGTCAAATCACCGTGAGATGACGGGCGGATTCGAGCAGAAAACGCTCGGATTCAGGCTCCTCGGGACGAGCGGATTCTGGGTAAGACGCCCGGATTCTTTCACAGCTAAATTTCCAAAAATATAACGCCACAAGACGGGCGTCCCGAGCATGAGACGCTCGGATTGTTGGGAAATGTGTCCTCAACAATAGTGCGATCACATGATTTAAACATCATTATTAAATCTCATTTTAAGAATACAATTGGGAAGTAATATTGTTATCACAATCGGTCAACATATATCGGTAATGATTGGCTAACTAGAGTTTGACATTACTTTGTCGTGTGACGGTGGTGATCGATTGACCCCTAGGTCATACCTAAAGGGCAATACTCTTAATTGATTATTTAATTAATCGTATAATGTTACGAGTTAATTAAATTACTTGAAAATTGACGGATGATTTTGGAAGTAAAATTTACGTATCATATTGAAATGTGATTAAATAAGATACGGTCTGAGTAATTAAAGTGTATAATTACTCGGATGAAATAAATTGTTTAATGTAACAATTAAATTTGAATGAATTATTATAAATACAATCCGTTGTGATTTATAAATGGTAAAATATTTTGGCACAAGTAATTATGAAATTACTAAGTCGATTTTGTATGTGACGTATTTTTATTAATACGTTGTTTTTTAATATGTTAAAAATACATATCAAATTTATGTCACATATGACATGTGACATATTGACAATTGACAAAAATAATATGGGATCCATATTATAGATGTGCCGAAAATTTGGAAGAGGATTAGGATTAATATTGTGTTTGCAATTAGTGGTAAACATAATGATTAAAATAGGAGAGTAGGCATGCAACCCTATTCACCTTGTGAAGGCAAACTAATGCATGCATTGGGTCTTTCTCTTCCCCTCTCCTCTCCTCTTTCACGGTTCACCAAAAGAAAAAGAGAAAGAGTTTTGTCTTTTATTTTTGGAGATACACTACATGCAAGATGGTAGAGTTTCATTCATTCTTACTTCAAAATATTTTAGAAAGATAAAAACCTCTAAAAATCCCTCTCCTCTAACCGGTTTTAGAGAGTAAAAAACCAAACATTTTGGTTCAATTTTTCATATGATTAATATTATACTAGATCAAATAATATTAATTAGATTAAGAGAAAGTCTTGGGTATAATGCTTAGGGAGAGATCTTATACTTAGATCTTGTTCATCCATAAGGAAAGCTCAAGAACAAAAGAAAAGGAGATTTCTTTTGTGCCCTATAAAACCGAAATACCCATTGTAAGAACATGATTTCTTCTCTTTGTTATTTTTGTTTGCATGCATAAAATCCGTTTTAATTTTATGACAAATTATTTAGACATATATGAGTATGTTAAGTTTGTATATGAATCTACATTTCCTTCAATCGGTATCAAGAGCCACGGTTGTTTGCATGCAAATTGGTTAAAAGTTTTTCCGAGTTATATGAATAACAAATAAAACTTGTAAAATTTGTGTTATTATGATATATCACGAAATTATTACATGCATGTTAATATTTCTGGTCCTAAAGTGTTTTAGGATATTTTGGTTAATTTTTCGGATTTTTATTGTTCATAATTTACAATAATGGCATTTAAATGTGATTTTATGAGTAAAAATGTCATTTTTGGTCTAAAATTAGTTATACTTCGAATTTTCACTTGGTTTTTGGATATGTTGTTACATATATTATTTTGAGATAACCTGCAAATTTTCATAATTTTTGGACTTGTTATGCTCGAAAAATGAATTTTTCATTATTAAATACGGATTTAAGAGAAAAATAGGTTAATATGAGTTAAATTTCGAATCTGGTCATAGAAAATTAATATGTTGTCACATGCAATTTTACAAGATGTGTGTAAAATAATTGGCTATAAAGAAGTCTTTTAGCATGATTTATGAATTTTTGAAGAAAAATAGCATAAATAGTGACATTATTAGTTGAAAATTAATAAAACATAATCTATGACTTAGGAAAAACGTCTAATGTTGCATTTTATTATATTTTTCAGATCTAAAATTGAAAAGTTAATGAAAATAATTTTTCCATGTTTTTATGATTATTTTTTTTATTAAATATCGATAAACCGCAACATTGTTTTTCCGGAAAATTTCCAAATTTTTAACCTAAGATTTTGAACATTATGAGTGTCATGGAATTTTTCCAGAATGTTCATGAATTTAAATTTCAAATTTTGAATTTATTTGAAATTTAGTGATTTATTTGAAGTATATGGCTTATTTTTGTAATTTTTGGTCCATTTATGAACAATTTTATAAAATAAGGGTTAATTATGGTCAAATTATTAGTGAAGACTAAATTTTGAGTCCTAAGAGGTTAGGGTAATTAACTTATGCATAAATATGAGTTTATGTATTTTTGTGATTATAAAATGTTGAAATCACGCAAATCCGTAAAAACCGAGTAATATATGATATTGGCTATTAAAGGCGATTTAGCATAAAAATTGAGCATGTTCATACATATTATAATGCTGCATTTTCTTTATGATTGTCATAATTTTAATTTATGTAATTTTGAATTATGTAATTTTACTTAGTATGGCCTTAGATTTTAATTGATATTTCCCGAAATGTATGGGAATATCGATTCGGTTGTATTTTTATTGTGATCTCGTATCACCGTTTTGTAATTTAATAGATTTATTTTATTTTAGTTACAAATGTATAATAGGAAATTATGTAATTTATTATGTAATTTTATTCATTCCGGAGTTCCAAAAGACGGATTACTTCAAGAATGGCGATACATAAAGACGGTGTTACCTCGAGATGCGTGCCACAACCGAAGTTCAAGGGACCAATGGAGTTGGTTTCCGAATTTGTAATAGATTAAGAGTTTTTCTATTTTAGGAAAGGCCATACTAGGATTTATTTATCTTTTTGCTTGCATTTTATTTTATGTCACATGCATTGCTAAATCGCCATAACTAAAACATGCATTGTCTTTTTATCGAGTTTATCGACCGTGTCAATTAGAATTATCGTAGTTCACCGCTTTAGTTCACTTAAAACGTGATAGATAATAAATTGACATGACCTCTCGCTAAAACAATCAATTGAGACATAGCCTTACCAAATAGTAGAAACCATGAAAACCTATTTCGTGAGGGAGTGCACTCGGCCACACCGGGTACAAACCTTGTTACGTAGGGGAAGTGGGTGATGAATGTTAATCCACCGAATTCATGTTGATGAGGGATGTATCGGCCCCACCGTGCCCAAGTTAATGTGGGTTTGGATCATGGACACATTTATTCGAAATTTGGATTGAACTCAACAAAAGTATTTGATAAGGGATGTATCGGCCCCACCGTGCCCTTGTCGATGTGTTTTGGGCTAAAGATAAATGTTAATGTAATTTTATCGACCAAGAGTTCTAAAAGTAGAATCGATTAAAGAGTTAATCCACCGAGTTATATTGATAAGGGATGTATCGGCCCCACCGTGCCCAAGTTAATATGAATTTGGATCTTGGAATCATTTATCATAGTTGGGTAGAGGTCACTATGTAAATGCTATACTTGTTTACAAGTATTAATAAAACGATAAATGTTAAGTTTTCCGCTATTCCGTTATTATTGTTCTATTTCTTTACCACAATTCATATACGATATCATTTCGATTTTGATACAAATCTCCATTAAAACATCGTAACTAAAGACAAAATTTGAATTTTCTTCTAAAACCTCAAATGAACCATTGTTAAGGATCTCTTGTAAAGAGTATAGATTAAAAGTTGTTCATTATCAAACAGGTTTTTGATACTTGACTAACACATCTACTTACAATGGATTATTTTTCATGTACTTAAATGAATTAAGTACCTTGAAGCGATAAATTGTTTTGGTAATTAGTTTTGTCAAGAATTCGTAATTGACCAAAATAACGCAACCACTTCAATGAAAGTTTTAAGACTAAAACGAACAAATGAAGAGTGAATCTTCATGAATTCAATTTTGCTTCTCAAAGTAAAGACTCATTGAATTAAGTGGGAGCATTCTCTTAAACCGTTAAGATGAGGACGAGGTTCAAGAAGTAAGGATTATAATGGAATTGATACAAGGTAATGTTAAAAGTAAAGTCATTGAGGAATGACGATACTAAACCTATCAATCCCGACCGATAAAGTTTCCATTATCTTAAATGTTGGACACCAGAATGGAAACTACCCCAAATTTTTGAAGAATTATCAAGTTAGTTGTGGGACATCTAATGGGACCTTCTTCTTTAAATTGTTTATTTGATTAAACATAAAATTTTGCTAGTACTACTTCGTCAATATTAGAAACCAATGGAGGTTTTCATCATTGTACTTGATACATAGGATGATTAGAATATGACGACTAGCAACAATAATATCGAGAGATAGAGTAATTGTGTACTCAATCTAGTTTTTGGATTTAAAGTGGTACTTAATTGTGACTATTAAGTGCATAAACTCTAAATAAGAATATAAAATTGTTAAGAGACAAAAGAGGTTTTTCACTTTTGTGACCCTATTCACCACGATTTGATGAATGGCTAGCCCATTATCAAGGTGATTATATTCTAAACCAAACTAGAATGATATATCATGTAGATGATGTAAGATTCAAATTGGTAACCCAAGATTAAACCTTAAATTTTGGAATGATGAACGCAAAGAGTTATCGAGTACTCTTGAAACCATTAGATTGTTAATGGTATATGCGTATCTTGTATTCAAAGCAAGATGTCTCGTGCCTTTTGGTTGAAAAGGAGATCGAGGTTTTAAATCATTGATCCAAAATAGGTTGATCATTTTCTTTTACCAACGATTTAGGTTGACGCTAATGTGTTCACTTAATAAGGTAAATGGAGAAATCTTTGAAGAATTTCAAAGAATTCAAGGAATCACGATTTAAGTCGTGATGGGGTTATCAAAGTGAAGACTTTGATATAAGCCAAAGGAAATGTGATATAGTATCACAAGTTAATCTCTCTTAACACGCATTATTGAATAATGTGTGGTTGAATATGAATTCAAACGCTATTCGATATGGTTTGGACTTCAATCAAGTAACTTTGAGTCACTTGATCCTTTTGGGGAATTTATCATTTTGTCTAAATTATTTTCCACTAAATCATATGAGATATGAAATGGTAATGTACCATATTTGTAAGTTTTCACAAGAAACAAATGCTCATTTTTCCCTTGCAATTATCACGAGTACGACGAGTTTGCGGCTCGTGAAACTGTCTTACTAAAATACAAGTTTATTTCTAGAAGACAGAGTGGGAGAAATTATTCAAGAGCCACAAAGGATGTTATGTCGCAAGAAACTGGTCTTTCTTGGCTACATGAGACGTTTTGTGTAAGATGTTGTTTCTTTATAACCTAGGAGGTTAAATTCGTCACTTGTTAAAAATGATGAATTCATGCTACTTTTAAGAAAGTAAAGAGCTTATAACTTACAAAAGAAATTGTTTGATTCAAGTTGATTACTTCTAGAAAGTAATGAACATATGACTTACATAAGAGTGTTTAAGTCACAACTCAATACAAGGCTTAGAGCCATAAAAATCCGAAACAAAAGGGCTTGATTAGTGACAAAGGGTTTTGCACTAATAAAGAGATATTTCAAAGCAAGATTGGTTGTAAAGGGTTTTGCACCAATTGAAATGCTTAAGTCTATTTGGATCCTCTTAAGGATTGTGTTTCATTATGAGGTTATGAAATACGTAGCAAGTGAATCTAAAACCCGCTTCTTCAAAAGAAGGAATGTATTCAATACATGTCATGAGTTTTGTAGATTCTTGCAATCCTAAGATAATGTGAAACTTAAGAGAGAATCTTAAGTAGGACATCAATGAGTTGGAATCAATGATTTAATCATATTATAAAACGTTTCTCGATAAGTCGAGAAGTTGTGTTTATACATGGATTTTAGTGGGAGTTACGGAAGTTTTAATTAGTCCGATATGTGGATGACATATTGATCATTGAGAATGATTTAAGACTTTTGGAGTATTATAATACATCTTGAATATCCGGATTTATGAAGATAAATCCATATGATATTAGCGTCGAAGAAAGTCTTATGTTGATAAGATTCATGACTAGTTCAATTAATTGAACATATTTGATTGATTCCATTTGCTTCCGCTGCCGGATCAATTAAATGAGTAATGGTGTATAACACTTCATATACTTTGAGTATGATGAATTGTTTTCAAAATCGAATTTAAGTAATCTTTGCCAAGTACGCCATAAAGATTACCCTTAAGTGCATGCAAAAGCATTAAGGAAGTAAAGCAAAGTGTTTATGATGCAATTTTGTGTAAGGGTGTTACACAAGTGACAATTGACAATTGAGGTTGCGCATGGTTTCCGACAAAACCATAATCAAAACACATAAGGATGGTTAAGATACCATTGTGGTTATGATATTTAAGAAATAGATTTTCTAGAATCGTTCTAGGCAATAAAGAACAATGAGAGATATTTTTAACGGAAATTGAGTACACTTGCGATCATGAGATGTGCAAGAGGATGAGTCTCGCACACCTTGAAAACAAAGTGGGAGCTATTCTTAGGCTAGAGGACCCATGTCTTGATTGGATCTTGACACGTACTCAGAAAGTTTTGTAATGCAAGTGTATACATTACAAAGGAAAACGAGTATGTAGTAAGGTTGAGTAAGGTACAAGAAATTGATGAAACCTACTAACCAAAGCCTTCTCAAAGGCTAAACATGATGAGTCATGTCATTTCAATTGAATTGAAATGAACAACTACGTACAAGACCAAATTAGATTATAGAACATGAAATAGTAATCATGCATTGACTATTCATATGTGATAATCGCATTTGTCGTTCGAGTTTTACTTTAAAAACTCTTTTATTATACTTTGTTACATCCAAACGGGTTGTAGAGACAATTGAACCACGTTAAAGTGAACACGGATTAACATAGTATTCGCCCATAGTCACTTGTATGAGGTGACGTCTCGAAGTGACTAGAGTGTGATGCGATTGATGGCAAGTTCAAGTGCCATACAGTCATGTGAGATGACTAGTCGATCACATAGGCAGGATGTTAGGAACACCTTGTCGGGCCTTATGACCGCTTATAGAGTTCTGGCAAATTTATATAGCCTGGTCGTGGCGAGAGCTGCTATAGTATTCTAATGAGTCGATTCTTTTGACTAAAGACTATTCACCTAAGATGGCACAGTTTCAGATTAACTTTGATTTGTGTTACTACGACCTTCGTAAATGGGGTCAAATGGGCATATTTTGGGTTATGATGGCTGTGGCTAGTCGAAGGGAATGAGTGCGATAGGAATTGTCCACCCCCTTGTCAGGGTTAAAACAATATCTCAGGGCCACTCGAGGAGTAATGAATCGGAAATGCGTGGCCACGCTCGGAAGGTATCCGAGTGGATAAATCCGGTCAATCAATCGGTTATTCTCCGGATCGAGGAAACCATTCTTGATATGATCACTTGCAAGTACGACCTGAAAGACACCTTGCATTGAGTGGGAGATAGTAATAGGACAAGAGAATTGGTGACGCACACTTGTCGAGGACAAGTGGGAGATTGTTGGGAAATGTGTCCTCAACAATAGTGCGATCACATGATTTAAACATCATTATTAAATCTCATTTTAAGAATACAATTGGGAAGTAATATTGTTATCACAACTGGTCAACATATATCGGTAATGATTGGCTAACTAGAGTTTGACATTACTGTCGTGTGACGGTGGTGATCAGTTGACCCCCTAGGTCATACCTAAAGGGCAATACTCTTAATTGATTATTTAATTAATCGTATAATGTTACGAGTTAATTAAATTACTTGAAAATTGACGGATGATTTTGGAAGTAAAATTTACGTATCATATTGAAATGTGATTAAATAAGATACGGTCTGAGTAATTAAAGTGTATAATTACTCGGATGAAATAAATTGTTTAATGTAACAATTAAATTTGAATGAATTATTATAAATACAATCCGTTGTGATTTATAAATGGTAAAATATTTTGGCACAAGTAATTATGAAATTACTAAGTCGATTTTGTATGTGACGTATTTTTATTAATACGTTGTTTTTTAATATGTTAAAAATACATATCAAATTTATGTCACATATGACATGTGACATATTGACAATTGACAAAAATAATATGGGATCCATATTATAGATGTGCCGAAAATTTGGAAGAGGATTAGGATTAATATTGTGTTTGCAATTAGTGGTAAACATAATGATTAAAATAGGAGAGTAGGCATGCAACCCTATTCACCTTGTGAAGGCAAACTAATGCATGCATTGGGTCTTTCTCTTCCCCTCTCCTCTCCTCTTTCACGGTTCACCAAAAGAAAAAGAGAAAGAGTTTTGTCTTTTATTTTTGGAGATACACTACATGCAAGATGGTAGAGTTTCATTCATTCTTACTTCAAAATATTTTAGAAAGATAAAAACCTCTAAAAATCCCTCTCCTCTAACCGGTTTTAGAGAGTAAAAAACCAAACATTTTGGTTCAATTTTTCATAAGATTAATATTATACTAGATCAAATAATATTAATTAGATTAAGAGAAAGTCTTGGGTATAATGCTTAGGGAGAGATCTTATACTTAGATCTTGTTCATCCATAAGGAAAGCTCAAGAACAAAAGAAAAGGAGATTTCTTTTGTGCCCTATAAAACCGAAATACCCATTGTAAGAACATGATTTCTTCTCTTTGTTATTTTTGTTTGCATGCATAAAATCCGTTTTAATTTTATGACAAATTATTTAGACATATATGAGTATGTTAAGTTTGTATATGAATCTACATTTCCTTCACGGATTCCTTTTTATCGGGACGGGCGGATTCTCTTCCAGGAATTTTTCTTGAAATGCACAGGTAGAAAGACGGGCGTCTTTCTAGAAAGCCGGCCGGATTCTTCAGGACGGGCATTTTCCCTTCTGGGACGCTCGGATTCTCCTTCAGTCCAAAAATCTTCAAATTCTCAGGGTAGATGGACAGACGGATTCTCCTCAGGCCGCCCGGATTCTGGCAAGACGGCCGGATTCCAGGGAACACGCACGTGTTCAAGCTGTGAATTCTTCCTTTGACTTTCTTTCCTCTCCTAGATGCTTTCCCACACTTGAAAATTGGTTCCTTCCTTCATCCAGAATTCATTAGTAACCCTCCCTCACTTACGCTCATGAAAAGAGTTCATGCTAATTATTAAAAGAAATGCAATAAAACAATAAATACAAGTTAGAGGGTTAGTATATTTACAAGTGGTGGTTTAGGGAGGACTCCACCAAACTCTCCCTTTGACGGTTCTTTCAAGGATGAGAAGGCCCGAGGTAGGTGACCTCGACCTCTCCAATGAACGCTCCTTCATAATATGGCTTCAATCTTTGACCATTGACCTTGAACTTGATTCCATCTTCCGCCTTGAGTTCAAAATCTCCATATTTTCCAACTTCGGTTATCACATAGGGACCCATCCATCTAGAGTTCAACTTTCCCGGAAAAAGTCGGTAACGGGAATTGAATAGAAGGACTTTGTCTCCTTTGTGCAAGGCTTTTTGTCTAATTCTCTTGTCATGGAGTAATTTTGTTCTTTCCTTGTAAATCTTTGCATTCTCATAGGATTGTAGTCAGAATTCCTCCAACTCTTGAATTTGAATCATCCTCCTTTGACCACTCAACTTGAGATCAAGATTAAGTGCTCGGATTTCCCAAAAAGCTTTGTACTCCAATTCGATTGGCAAATGACATGCTTTTCCAGAAACAAGTTTGTAAGGGGAGGCTCCTATGGGAGTCTTATAGGCCGTCCTATAAGCCCAAAGAGCATCATCAAGCTTTGTGCTCCAATCTTTTTGGGTCTTGTTCACAACTTTCTCAAGGATTTGTTTGATCTCTCTATTTGAAATTTCAACTTGACCGCTTGTTTGAGGATGATATCCCAAGCCGGTTCTATGTTGAACACCATATTTGGTCAAAAGAGATGCAAGTTTCTTCTCATGGAAATGCGTTCCTCCATCACTAATGATCGCTCTAGGAACTCCAAATCTTGGGAAGATTATCTTCTTGAAGAGCTTGGTGACCGTTTTTGCATCATCATTTGGAGTGGCAATGGCCTCCACCCACTTTGAGACGTAGTCTACGGCTATAAGGATGTATTTATTCCCATTGGATAACATCGAAGATCTCCACCTCAAGAATGCCCCTTTGTGGCATTTCGTTCCTCCAAGAGATATTCCCCGTTCTTTGACAAGCATCGCAATGAATGATGAATTCTCTTGTATCTTGAAACATTGTAGGCCAATAGAAGCCCGATTGAAGAATTTTTGCAACGGTCCTCCTTGCATCATGGTGCCCACCGTAGGGTGATGAGTGACATCCTTCCAAGATTCCTTGGACTTCCCATTGAGGGATGCATCTCCGGTAGAGCCCATCACTACATTCTTTGTAGAGGTTTGGGTCATCCCAAAAGTACCTCTTTACTTCGAATAGGAATCTCTTCCTTTGGTTGTGATTCAAATTTGGAGGGAGTACTTTTCCAACAATATAGTTAGCATAATTGGCAAACCATGGGGTGATGTGCCTTTCGAGTTGTGTTTGAATGGCCATCAAAATATCGTCGAGAAATGAGTCACTGATCGGGGTTTCTCCATTTTCATCATGAAACCGGATCCTTGACAAATGATCCGCCATTACATTCTCGGCTCCTTTCTTGTCTCTTATTTCTAAGTCAAATTCTTGAAGAAGCAAAATCCATCTTAACAATCTTGGTTTTGCCTCCTTCTTTATCAAGAGATGTCGGAGAGCACGGTGATCCGAAAATACAATCACTTTGGATCCAAGTAAGTAGGAACGGAATTTGTCCAAAGCATAGACAATGCCAAGAAGCTCCTTCTCGGTGGTATCATAATTCACTTGGGAGGAGTCAAGAGTCTTGCTTATATAATAGATGGCGTGAAGAGCTTTCCCTACCCGTTGGCCAAGAACCGCTCCAACGGCGTAGTTGCTAGCATCACACATAATCTCGAATGGTAGTTCCCAATTTGGAGGTTATATGATCGGTGCCGAGATTAGTGCTTCCTTGATTCTATTAAAGGCTTCAACACACTCATCAGAGAATTAGAATTGGGTATCTTTAAGCAAAAGTTGAGTGAGGGGTTTCGCTATTTTTGAAAAATCCTTTATGAAACGACGATAGAAACCCGCGGGACCGAGAAAACTTCTCACCCCTCGAACATTCACGGGAGGTGGGAGTTTCACTATCACCTCAACTTTAGCTTTATCGACCTCGATGCCCTTTTCCGAAATTAAATGACCCAAAACAATTCCTTCATTGACCATGAAGTGACACTTTTCCTAATTTAAAACAAGACTAACATCTTCACATTTTTGCAACACAAGAGAAAGATTATGCAAACATGAGTCAAAGTCCTTTCCATAAACACTAAAATCATCCATAAAAACTTCCATTATGGTCTCTAAGTAATCGGAGAAGACACTCATCATGCATCTTTGGAAAGTGACGGGGGCATTACATAAACCAAAAGGCATCCTCCTATATGCAAAGGTACCATAAGGGCATGTGAAGGTGGTCTTATGTTGGTCATCCGGGTGTATAGGGATTTGGAAAAATCCCGAATTCCCATCAAGGTAACAAAAGAATTTGTTGGAGGCTAACCTCTCAAGCATTTGGTCAATGAATGGTAGGGGGAAATGATCCTTTCTTGTTGCGGAATTTAATTTTCGATAGTCAATATACATACGCCAACCGGTGATCATTTGTGTGGGTATTAGTTCATTCTTTTCATTTGTCACTACCGTGGTACCTCCTTTCTTAGGTACCACTTGGACGGGGCTAACCCACAAAGAGTCCGATATGGGATATATGATTCCCGCATCAAGCAATTTCATAACTTCTCCTTTGACAACTTCTTGCATGTGGGGGTTCAATCTTCTTTGGGGTTGAATGGTAAGTCTATGGTCTTCCTCTAGATGAATTCTATGCATACAAAAGTTGGGACTTATCCCTTTAAGGTCATCTAGACTATAACCTATAGCCTTTTCATGTTCTTTCAACACATCAAGCAATTTTTCCAATTGGTTCTCATCAAGCCTATCATTAACAATCACGGGTTTGGTCTTTTATTCGTAAAGGTAAGCATATTTCAAATTTGGGGGAAGGGGTTTTAAAGTAGGAATTTGTACCTCACTTTCCTCCTTTGGAGTTTCATTGAGAATTTGCTCCATCTCCATTAGACATTCCATTCTCATAGCATATTCAACTTCATTCTCATCAACCTCATCATATTCAAATTCCATGATGGGTTCCTCTTGCTCTTGAGCTTGTAAAATATCTTCTAGGATGGATTGCTCATCCTCTATGGGTTGACATGCTTCCACAAGGATGTTATGCACCAATACGGATTGTGCATGAGTAAGTTCTTTGTTAGCTAGAGAGGCCTAAAAAAGATCCACCTCCAATTCCCAATACATATTTTTAGCCTCACTTGCTTCCAAGGCCTCCAATGCTTGCATGGGATCTTTGAAGAAAGGTATACTTAAGTGGTCCTCTACAAAACAATATATAAGGTCCATCTTGCAAAATATCGAACAACTTGAAAATAATTAGAACAAACCTTGAGGAGTTTTACTTCCCCAAGGCAAAGAAAGACACAACTAATAACAATATAAGAAAATCTAAATCAAGTTAACACCGTCCCCGGCAACGACGCCAATTTTGATCGGTCAGTTTCGTGTTCACAATTTAATAGATGTTGTCGTTGGGTCACGTCCGAATCAAAACACAATTTATAGCTTCACAAACAACTCTACAATTAGTAAAGAGGCAAGTAAAGGTCGGATCCCAAGGGACGGGAATTGAGATGAGATTCTATTGAAACTAGTGGTGTCTTAGGGGTGTCACAATTTGGGTTGATGTAGAAGGTCACTAACTAGATAACAATGAAAGTAAATAAGCAAGATGAAATAAAAGGGTTGTAGACAATTGATAAAAAGCACTAGGGTGTCATGGGGTCATAGGGGAATCATGGGAATTGATCATACAAACATGTTCTCAAATTATAAGCAAGCAATTATTGTTGTGATGGATTGAGTTGGGTTATATCTTACAATCCTAGGAAAGTTTGGGTCCCGGAGCCGAATCGATGAGATTGTACAACACCTACAAGTCGACTTAGTCTTCCCTACTCAACAACATGCATGGTCTAATGAGACTCGAGTTGGTTTATGTCTTACAAGTCTCAATGAAAAGATAGGTGATGGGTAAAAAATGCAAAGATTCATAGGCTCAGATTTCTTCAAACATAACATGTGCATGAGTTGAGATCAAAACAAGCAAGCAAATAAACCATGAAAGCATATTAATTTAAGCATGAATCATTCCCCATGTTGGTTTCCCCTAATTACCCATTAACCTTAGCTAGGTCACTACTCACTCATTATCATGTTGATCATGCTTGCAAGTTTGTCAATCATACTAACAAAAGGAAACATGATGAATAAATGAAAGTAATTAACAATAATTATAGAGGGATTAAGATAATTATACCTACTAATGATTCCAATAATAAAGCAAAGAATAAAAGAAGTACTTGATGCTTGATTGAGAGGTTGTCAATCTCCCAATAATAACCCAAATAATCTTCAATTACCCAAAATAAAGGATGAACAAAAGAGAGATTAAGGAAATAAAACTTGTATTAGAACTTGATTAATTGTTGATTACAACACTAAAGAGAGATTTGATTGATATTAACTACTCTAAATATTGATAAGAAGAACATCCTCTTCTAATTAGACTAATGGGGTATTTATAGTGGAAATTAGGTGGATGCATTAGGGTTAACTAAAGGCTAAACTAGTAATTACTCTTTTTAGATTGAGCAGGGAGGAGCCGGTATTTTTCGAAGGAAGGGCTTCTTTCTTTGTAGCTTGGAGAAGACGAAATTTCGCTGTACTGGAATCCGTGCGTATTGGAGTCGGGACGGGCGGATTCAGGCGAGGGAAGACGGACGTCTTCAGGGGAATCCGGGTTGATTATGGGGGCTGCTAACCCGGGCGTCTTTGGAAGAAGACGCATGGATCGTGCTTGTGGAGGACGGACGGATTGTGGACAAGACGCTCGGATTGTAGCTCAGCAATATTTCTTCTTCTTTTCTTCCCTTTTCTTCATAAAATCCTTGGGGATTTCCTCGGGGATGCAAGGATCCTTTCTCAACATTGCTCATCAACTATAATATGTACAAAGGCCTTCTAATCTTGTCTCTCCTTGATGCTTGGTCATTTAATTCAATCAATTTAGTCTTGTTTTGCCATGAAAATGCAAGATTTGCACTCCTTTCCTACCAAGGGATCAAAATATCAAAGAATATGCAAAACAAAGAACTAAAGACAATAAATGACCCAACTATGCACTAAAAAGCATGGGAACAAGGCTAATTCGGGGGCTAAATATGCGCTAATTATGGTCACATCAGTCACCGAACTAGCCTCGTTCCTATGCTTTCAAGTGCTTATTAGGGTCGTTTCTTATCTTTAGTTCCCTACTTTGCATATTCTTTCAGGTTTTGTGTCCTTAGTAGGAGAGGATCGCTAACCTTGCACTTATGGAGAAAAGTAGAGCTAAATGGAGTGCATCTAATGACCAAGCGTCAAAGAGGGGACCATTACTAAAGGCCTAAGTGAATAAATCAAGTAGAATGGGCAGTGATGAAGACCCCCACGACCCCTCAACGATCCCCACGGATCCTTAGGCAGTCAAAAGAAGAAGAAGGAAAGTTGAGCAAGGATCCGGGCGTCTTAAGCCCAGGACGGGCGTCTCGAGCCTCAATCCGGGTGTCTCACCTTCAGGTCGAGCGGTTACCTGGGCAGCACAAGTTTGCTGCAATGTCAATCCGAGCGGCTCCTTATGGAACTTGCAAGGCACTTATGACTTAATCGTCATTTAAGCCCTTAGTTACCCTAATACTTGTACTTAGTTTAAATACCCCATTGTGTTAGGGGATTAATCACCAAGTTAGAATTTAGTATTAATCAAGTTTATATATTATTAATCAAGTTGTATTCAATCAATTCAATATTAATCAAATCTTAATTCCTCTTTAATCATTCAAGTGTTCTTAGATTTAGTTGGGTAATTTGAAGACTATTTGGGGTTTATTGAAGACTTGACAACTCTTCATCATTCATCAAATGTTCTTCAATTATTCTTTGCTTATTAATTGGTACATCCTCAAAGTTGGTATAATCCCTTTTACCCTTACTTAATTAATTATTGCTTTACTCATTTACCATGTTTAACTTTGCTAATATGATTGAAACCTTTATTAGCATGTTTACCTAAGTCATGAGTGAGTAGTCTTCTAGCTAGGGTTAATGGGGGATTAGGGGAACTAAAACATGGGAGTTGATCCATACTTAATCTAATATGTTTTAATAAGATAGCTTGCTTGTTGTAGTTTCAACTTATGCACATGTTATGCTTGATAAATTGCTTGATTGAAAACCTTGCATGCATACATCTCTTATCCATTCAACAAGACTTGTAAGATATAAACTAACTCGAGTCTTGTTAGACCATGCATAAAGTTGAATAGGAAGAAACTAAGTCGACTTGTAGGTGTTTTACAATCTTAACCGAGTTGGCTCCGGGACCAAATCTTCCTAGGAATTGTAAGACATGAACTAACTCGATTCCACTACAACAATAATTTGCTTGCAACTATGTGAACATGTTTTTATAATCCCCACCATGAATCCCCTATGAACCCATGATACCCTAGTGCCTTAATCAATTGTTTACAAACCCCTATTTGTTAACTTGCTTTCATTTCTTCATATTTCATTGCTAAGTAGCTTAGTTTGAAACCTCAAATCTCAATCCAATATTATGACACCCTAAGACATATCTCTCTACAGCCGATAACTTAATTCAATACCCGTCCCTTGGGATCCGACCTTTACTTGCCACTCTACGAACAGTAGTTAGTTAAGATTATAAATATTCTTTTGATTGGTTAGTTTAGACGACAAAGTTTAAACCCGAATCAAAAGTGGCGCCGTTACCGGGGACGAGGTTTAATTGAATTGTTATCACTTGTTGTTTTTAGTTGTGTCTTTCTTGACCTTGGGGAAGTCAAATTCCTCAAGGTAGTTTTAATTATTTATTATTTGTTTGCTTTTTGCATGTCTAGGAGATCACAAGGTAGAACTTTACCTATTGATCCCGAAATTGAAAGGACCTTGACCAACATTATAAGAACCGTTAGAGGGGCTTCAACAAGTAATGTCTCTTGATTCCTTCGTTGTTGTGACCTTAGGACGCCAATCTTTGGTCAGACTCCTACGGACTTTTCTACCAATGTCCTCGAATTCAAACTTTCTACCAAGATTTTTCAATTCATTTATAATGAGAGAAAGTCGTGCAGACATGCTATCAAAAGATTCATTTGGCTCCATTTTAAAGAGCTCATATTTCTGAATCAACAAGTCAATACAATATTTCTTAACGATTGTCGTTCCCTCGTAAGCTAGTTCAAGACCATCCCATATTTCCTTGGCCGACGTACAAGAGGAAAAAAGTTTGAATTCATTAGATGTCATGCCTTTTTGCAACAAGCTTATTGCTTTCGAGTTTTTCTCAGCCTTCTTCTAATCAACCTCCACATAGTCTTCTTCCTTTTTCTCATAGGTGGTGCCTTCAGTAGATCCGACCAAAATTTTATTTGGTCCATTTTTTATGATCTTCCAGCACTCCCAATCATGTCCTTTCACATAATGTGTCATCATGTTTTTCCAAAGTCCATAATTCTTCCCATCAAAGACGAGACATTTTAGATACTTGGAATCCATTTCACACGTGTAAGGCAGCGGAATTATAAGTAAATAAAATAAAAGGAGATATACGGATCTGCCTCTTTGCGGTTAGACAATAAAGAGCACGAGGCTCTGATACCAATTAAAGAGTCTATCGATCCGAAATACTCAAGAGGGGGGTGAATTGAGTATAAAACTTTAGCCCACTTTTTTCGATTGTCCGTATGAGCATGAATTAATAATTAATTATTTAAAGTTTATCGATTACACTAACTTATTAATCAATCAATGTAAACGTAAACGAAACAAAAAATAAAAATGAGTGACACACGTGTTTTTGATGTGGTTCAGTTTCACAAGTCGAAACCTTTGTCCACTATTCTCGATTAATAACTTTAGTACCATTCTACGGATTACAAAATTATCAACCCACTCGTACAACTAACTCTAGTTGTTACTCAAATGAGTATCGTTAATGATGTGACTCATATTTTTTCACATTTAGTCTCCGAACTAGCCTCGTTCCTATGCTTTCTAGTGCTTATTAGGGTCGTTTCTTATCTTTAGTTCCCTACTTTGCATATTCTCTGAGGTTTTGTGTCCTTGGTAGGAGATGATTGCTAACCTTGCACTTATGGAGCAAAGTGGATTTAAATGGTGTGCATCTAATGACCAAGCATCAAAGAGGAGAACATTACTAAAGGCCTAAGTGAATAAATCAAGTAGAATGGGCAATGATGAAGTCCCCCACGACCCCTCAATGATCCCCACAGATCCTTAGGCAGTCAAAAGAAGAAGAAGGAAAGCTAAGCAAGGATTCGGGCGTCCCTAGACCAGGTCGTGCGTCTCGAGCCTTAATCCGGGCGTCTCACCTTCAGGTCGATCGGATCCCTGGGCAGCATGAGTTTGCTTCAATGTCAATCCGAGCGACTCCTTATGGGACTTGCAAGGCACTAATCTTCTTCTTAGGGGCTTAATCGTCATTAAGCCCTTAGTTACCCTAATACTTGTACGTAGTATAAATACCCCATTGTGTTAGGGGATTAATCACCAAGTTAGAATTTAGCATTAATCAAGTTTATATATTATTAATCAAGTTGTACTCACTCAATTCAATATTAATAAAATCTTAATTCCTCTTTAATCATTCAAGTGTTCTTAGATTTAGTTGGATAATTTGAAGACTATTTGGGGTTTATTGAAGACGTGACAACTCTTCATCATTCATCAAGTGTTCTTCCATTATTCTTTGCTTATTAATTGAATCATCCTTAAAGTTGGTATAATCCATTTTACCCTTGCTTAATTAATTATTCCTTTACTCATTTACCATGTTTAACTTTGCAAATATGATTGAAACCTTTATTAGCATGTTTACCATAGTCATGAGTGAGTAGTCTTCTAGCTAGGGTTAATTGGGGATCAGGGGAACTAAAACATAGGGATAGATCCATACTTAATCTAATATGTTTTCATAAGATTGCTTGCTTGTTGTAGTTTCAACTTATGCACATGTTATGCTTGATAGATTGCTTGATTTAAAACCTTGCATGCATACATCTCTTATCCATTCAACAAGACTTGTAAGATATAAACTAACTCGAGTCTTGTTAGACCATGCATAAAGTTGAATAGGAAGAAACTAAGTCGACTTGTAGGTGTTGTACAGTCTAGACCGACTCGGCTCCGGGACCTAAATCCTCCTAGGAATGGTAAGACATAAACTAACTCGATTCCACTACAACAATAATTTTCTTGCAACTATGTGAACATATTTGTATGATCACCACCATGAATCCCCTAAGAACCCATGATACCGTAGTGCCTTAATCAATTGTTTACAAACCCCTATTTGTTTACTTGCTTTCATTTCTTCATATTTCATTGTTAAGTAGCTTAGTTTGAAACCTCAAATATCAACCCAATATTATGACACCCAAGACATATCTCTCTACAGCCGATAACTTAATTCAATACCCGTCCCTTGGGATCCGACCTTTACTTGCCACTCTACGAAGAGTAGTTAGTTAAGATTATAAATATTGTTTTGATTGGTTAGCTTAGCCGACAAAGTCTAAACCCGAATCAAAAATAGCGCCGTTGCCGGGGACGAGGTTTAATTGAATTGTTATCAGTTGTTGTTTTTAGTTGTGTCTTTCTTGACCTTGGGAAAGTCAAATTTCTCAAGGTAGTTTTAATTGTTTTCTAGTTGTTTGCTTTTTGCATGTCTAGGAGATCACAAGGTAGACCTTTTCCTATTGATCCCGAAATTGAAAGGACCTTGACCAACATTAGAAGAACCATTAGACGGGCTTCAACAAGTATGGTCTCTTGATTCCTCCATTATTGTGACTTTAAGACGCCACTTTTTGGCTTCAGCAATGTCCTCGAATTCAAACTTTCTACCAACATTTTTCAATTCATTTATAATGAGAGAAAGTCGTGCAGACATGCTATCAAAAGATTCATTTGGCTCCATTGTAAAGAGCTCATATTTCTGAATCAGCAAGTCAATACGATATTTCTTAACGATTGTCGTTCCCTCATAAGCTAATCAAGACCATCCCATATTTCCTTGGCCGACGTACAAGAGGAAAAGCGATCGAATTCATTATATGTCATGCCGTTTTGCAACAGGCTTATTGCTTTCGAGTTTTTCTCAGCCTTCTTGTAATCAACCTCCACATAATCTTCTTCCTTTTTCTCATAGCTGGAGCCTTCAGTAGATCCAACCAAAATTTTATTCTGTCCATTTTGTATGATCTTCCAGCACTCCCAATCATGTCCTTTCACATAATGTGTCATCATGTTTTTTCAAAGTCCTTAATTCTTCCCATCAAAGACGGGACACTTTAGATACTTGGAATCCATTTCACACGTGTAAGGCAGCGGAATTAAAAGTAATTAAAATAAAAGGAGATATACGGATCAGCCTCTTTGCGGTTAGACAATCAAGAGCACGAGGCTCTGATACCAATTAAAGAGTCTATCGATCTGAAATACTCAAGAGGGGGGTGAATTGAGTATAAAACTTTAGCCCACTTTTTTCGATTGTCCGTATGAGCATTATCTAATAATTAATTATTTAAAGTTTATCGATTAAACTTTAACTAATTAATCAATCAATGTAAACGTAAACAAAACAACAAATAAAAACGAGTGACACACGTTTTTTTGATGTGGTTCAGTTTCACAAGTCGACACCTACGTCCACTATTCTCAATTAATAACTTTAGTACCTTTCTACGGGTTACAAAATTATCAACCCACTCGTACAACTAACTCTAGTTGTAACTCAAATAAGTATCGTTAATGATGTGACTCATATTTGTGCACATTTAGTCCCCAAACTAGCCTCGTTCCTATGCTTTCTAGTGCTTATTAGGGTCGTTTCTTATCTTTAGTTCCCTACTTTGCATATTCTTTGAGGTTTTGTGTCCTTGGTAGGAGAGGATTACTAACCTTTCACTTATGGAGCAAAGTGGAGCTAAAAGGAGTGCATCTAATGACCAAGCATCAAAGAGGAGACCATTACTAAAGGCCTAAGTAAATAAATGAAGTTGAATGGGCAATGATGAAGTCCCCCACGACCCCTCAACGATTCCTACGGATCCTTAGGCAGTCAAAAGAAGAAGGAGGAAAGATGACCAAGGATCCGGGCGTCCCGAGCCCAGGTCGGGCATCGCGAGCCTCAATCCGGGTGTCTCAAGCCTCAATCCGGGCGTCCCACCTTCAGGTCATCGGATCCCTGGGCAGCACGAGTTTGCTTCAATGTCAATCCGGGCTGCTCCTTATGGGACTTGCAAGGCATAGCTCTTTATAAGTAGCTTAGTGTGAAACCTTATAGCTCAAGAGGGAGGGTGAATTGAGTATAAAACTTTAGCCCACTTTTTTCGATTGTCCGTATAAGTAGCGTAGTTTGAAACCTCAAATCTCAACCCAATATTGTGACACCCTAAGACATAGTTCTCTACAACCGATAACTTAATTCAATACTCGTCCCTGGGATCCGACCTTTACTAGCCACTCTACGAAGAGTTAGTTAAGATTATAAATATTGTTTTGATTGGTTAGCTTAGACGACAAAGTCTAAACCCGAATAAAAAATGGCGCCGTTGCCGGGGACGAGGTTTAATTGAATTGTTATCACTTGTTATTTTTAGTTGTGTCTTTCTTGACCTTGGGGAATTCAAATTCCTCAAGGTAGTTTTAATTGTTTTCTAGTTGTTTGCTTTTTGCATGTCTAGGAGATCACAAGGTAGACCTTTACCTATTGATCCCAAAATTAAAAGGACCTTGACCAACATTAGAAGAACCTTTATAGGGGCTTCAACAAGTTTAGGTATTGGAGAACTTGTGAACATTGGTGTTGTCAAATCAGATACTGTTGAGTTTACCAACCCTTTTGAAAGAGAAGGTGTGGACAGCGGGCCGCCCACGGGGGCGCTTGGTGAGAACGAAACAAGCGTTTGCATTTTGTATGGAGTCGCCACCAATTTTTATGGGAAATTGGAACCGTTCGAATACCTCGTGTCATGTCAAGACACAAAGTAGTGACATGAACACTAAGCAATCGTTACCCTTAGCATTCTATGTCTAGAATGACTCTCGTGGATGCCAATGAACACGGGTGCTCACGGAGATCTGGAGTAAGGGGTGAGGGTACGTATTAGGAAGCTCTTTTGATCGAACACCTAATCCCGCCCGCCTCGATAGCGGCCTCTACTAATGATTAGGGAAGTTATTCGTACTCGATATATCGTCGGCTATATGCATGCAATGCAACATCCAAATTTTAATCCTAGCATGTGAAGATTTAACTAAGTCGGTGGACAATTAATTTAGCATACAATTGGGTCGAAGTAGGATTTAATGCTCATTTACATGTGAAAACATACAAGCAATGAAAGGAATACAATAAAAGAAATACAATAATGAAAATTACATTAATTACAATGGAATAGGCGATTTATGTCGAAAATACCTTTAAAACGGATAATTGAGAAAAAGAGATAAAAGAATAAATAACGAACAAAACAGAAGGCGATAATACGGTTAATAGTTAGTTAATACGTAAACTAATTAGCTAAGTCAAGGCAGAAACGGAGTTCGGGGACAGAACTCAGCCAAGAACAGGCGCAGCAGAGCTGCGTCCCTTGGAATAGGCGCAGCAGATGCTGCATCTGTTCCTTGGCTCAGTTCTGGCTATGAAGCCGTATTTGCAAGCCGTTAATGTCGATTGGTGATTTTAATGATTAATTTAATTATTTACTCGGATGAAAGTGATTAGCATGTTATTTAACATATGAATGGGTCATAAAAGCGATAAACATGGATGAGACGGATGCAAACGGATTAATTACATGATGGAATAATGATAGAAGTGAAAAATATTAATGAGTCCTACGAATTAAATCAATTAACTACGTTAGATACAACGGATTAATGATGAATATGCGATGAACATGACAAAGGACAGATGAAAACTATATCAAAGACGAATTCCAGAAACCCAATATGAACAAATTGAATCTCTACAACTCGGAATTGAATTTTATGACGAAAACCCGCAAATATTGGATTATTTGGGATTTAAGTCGGATTTATGATTATTAAAACATATTAAAGACGATGAATAATATACATGTGGAATTATTACGATATTGAGACGAAGAATTAACAGACGAACAAGCAAAAGAAAGATTTTGAATACGAATTACAAAGGACAAACGAAGAAGAAAGGAAGCAGGAACTGCGGCAGCCTCACGAAGAGGCGCAGCGAATCTGCGCTCCCTTCAAGAGGCGCAGCAGTTGCTGCGTCCTTTCTCGACGGTTATCTACTGGAAATCCGCAAAAACAAGTTTTAACAAAGGGTTTTAGAAATCGGTTTTAACGGTATTTTCGACATAAACCTTACAATTGATGATACGAAAAGTAAAATACAATAAATAAATAAATAAGGATTATACACCCTCAGACTTACATGTTGACGAAACGAGAAGAACTAAGATATCGATTAGTGATGCTCGACGCGAATGCAAAGAGAGTGCCCTCGTAAGAGGAAAACGATTAATTAATTAAATTGATTAAGTGTAGTTGGTCAAATTGGTCGGTCATGCAACGGAGAGGCTGGTACCCGGAAAGATCCGAGCTTACGTGGTCAAAAGTTCAAGCACGTAGGCGCCAATAAGTAAGAACAAAGTCTAGAATGCAAAGGGAGAAGAGAAGGGCGAACACTCGCGTGAGAAATATGAGAAACGAAAGCTCCTATTTATACTAATCACGTGAAGGAATTAGGGTTTCGGAGACTCTTTGGACGTGAATCTCGGAAAGATATGAAAAAGATACAAGAAACATGCAGAAAAGGGCCTGGGAAGAGGCGCAGCAACATCGCGTCTCTTGGAAGAGGCGCAAAGAATCGCTACGTCGTCATCCCCGGAGGTTTCCTCCTGCTGAAGAAAGATTTCCGCGTTTGAGTTATGGTAGGACGGAAGTAATTCGATTTCCTTAATATCTTATATGAATATTACGGGATATTATTTGCCAAAAGATAAAATTTGTGAAATATGGAATAGAAATATCCGGAACATTCCAGAACATTCTGACTCGGGATTTAACGGTTATCAGAAAATGGAGACGGTTTTAGGCCCGGACTCCGAATGTACTCTAATTACTGCCAAAACGACCGTATCGGGACGTAGATGACAACTAAGAGGTCGACATTAATATTTGAGCAATCACTTGACGATAATCTTACGAACTGTCACAAATCGTTCCGCGTATCAAACATGCGGCCCAATCATCACCGGGTGGTTTGCGGGAGGTGCAGAAATGAGGTATCTACAGAGCCCCCACTTTGACTGAGGCTTGGACAAGGCGAAAGTCAAAGTATAGCCATCAGTCAATCGAAGATTACAACCTCGACGACTATGGCGACGCGAGGCGGTTCAAGGGGTCCAACCAAGGACCTGTCGTCGGAACATTTTAGTCCGCGTCGACTATCGGGAGGGTCGTTTAAAGTCCATTAGACTACGTAAGGAGGCTCGCCAGCCATAAGAAGAGACCATACCTGAGACTTCTTCCTCGAGATGCTTCCGGAGTTGCGTAGGAGCTAAGGTTGAGCATGGGAGCTAAGGGTAAGACCTAAAGGATATATAAGGATTGTGCTAGGGTATGGGACCCTAAAGGAAAGCATTGACGGGAAGGAGGCCTAAAGTAAGTTCCACTTAAGGGGTAAACCGGAGGTTGGGTATAGGAACTCTATCGGTTTGGGGAATTTGAAGGCTTATGAACCTAAAGGATTGGGATCCTATAGTTAAAAAGTCCTAATTTCGGGTTTACGAACCTAAGAAAGAAGGCTTTGGGTTTGGGAACTTCTGGAGAACGACACCCTCGTCGGACTCCGCGGGGAAACACGAAATATTGAGAGTAGCAGGACACGGCTGGGAACTGCTGAGAGGAAATTGTTTGGATAATCTTTGGGAAAATATTGCAAGTAGCAGGACACGGCTGGGAACTGCTGAGAGGAAAAATTGTTTGGATAAATGCTAATCATCACGTCTTGAGAGAGACAATACGTCCGCTTACTCTCACTGGAGACATCATGGGGAATTATTCTTCTTGTCATGAGAGGGAAAGTATATCCGCTTACTCTCGCTTGAGACATAATTAAGGTATGTCGAATTTTTGTAAATAAGTAAATGCTCGTTGCGACAAGCAAAATGAGTCTTGGAAGGAATAAACAGTCTGCTGTTGGCTTGGAAATGCGAGCCGGAACAAAAGAAAATCGTCGAGCGAACCAAGAGAGTAAAATAGAATCCGGGAAGAGGCGCACCAAAGATGGGCCCACGAATAACGAATATATAACAAATTTTTGAAAATCCGTATGGAGAGAACTAAAGGAAGAGGCGCAGCAAGAGCTGCGTCTCTTGGAAGAGGGGCAGCGCCTGCTGCGTCTATTTCCCAATTTGGCTTTCCTGCGTAAAAACGCGAAAATCAGAGGGATTGTTTCATTTGCATTCGAAACATAAATCACTCATTTCTCTCTCAAATCTTCACCATTTCCGCCAAGGTTTGATTCAAAAGCTTGCTTTAAACATGACTAATCGAGGTATGTATCTCAATCTTGCATTAATCCTCTACATTTGTTGAATTTTGAGCCGCGAAATCTAGGGTTTTCGACCCTTTTGATCGAAAATTTGGGGCTTTTCCCCCAAATGGATTTGCCATGTCAAATTGATGTTAGAAATGGATAGTAGGTGATGTTAGGAACATAACCATGTATTTGTTTCGGATTTTTGTCGAGTTTTGACCCTTTGAGCGAAATTTTGAGACGGTTTTACAGCTAAACCGTAATTTGCTTCGAAAATAGCCTTAGGATTGCCCATTTGCGATGAAATTTGATATTTGGGATCCTTGAATGATGGGTAAACTTTATACCATCTCCGAATTTTGGTTTGTAACAACTTTTTCAGGACACCTTTCTAGGGCATAATCGCCGTTATAGCGAAATGCTGCCGAAATTTCGACTTGAACCCGGAACTAGGCTTTGAATTGGACTTGACTTGACCCAATTTATCACATGAGTGATCGGGTTGATGGGAATATGGCCAAGGATGGCAAGGAAAGGGCGTTTTCAGGGCTTTGAAGGCTCTAAAACTCCTTAACAAAGGCTTGTCGTCATGTGACGCGGCCTGAATTTGCTTTAACGTTGCAGGTGATGAGGCTTCTACTTCTGGGAGAGCTCCCTTGGAGATAGACGCCGCTACTGTTGAGGAGGCTTTAGAGCAGGCCTTCACCGCTGCAGTGATGGCTGCTGAGTTTCACGAGGAGGAGGCCGTCGAGGAGGAGGAGGTCCTGAGACGGGCCAACGTCGGGCGAGGAGGTCGTCAGCTGAGGGGAGCTCCTGCGTGGTCTGAGACCTGGGAGAGTAGGCACCTCGTGTGGGCTGCAGAGGGTCACCTGTCCTACAGGACAGTGAAGAGCTTGGTAAATAGGAATTCACTACTCACTACTCATCCTCTTTCATTCCTTTTGTCCAAATTTTTTTTTCAAATTTCATTCAGAACTAAAGATAGCTTTGTTTCAAATCATAATAGGAGGCCGGGAACATCAGGTCATTCTCGGGGTACACGACGGCGATGGAGCACTACGAGCGGTGTCGGCGGAGGAGGAGAGGCCATGATCGAGCGTAGAGCGTTCGGTCCTCTGGTTCAGGTCTGGAGGGATATCGTGAAGAGGAAGTTGCGGGCTAACCTTAGCCTGGTCCGCGCATTCTTGGACCGATTCTGGGATACGACTTCCACATTTCACATGCCTTTTGGTGAGGTGGGAGTCACTTTGGAGGATTACGGCATGATTTCTGGTTTGCCGTGTGGGACCGAGGAGATGGTGTGGCCGGAGACTGCCATGAGGGCGGACTCGGCCGAGGCGAGGAGATTGATCGGCTGGAACTTGTCGCCGAAGGTCACTGATCTTGGGTTTGGTACCCGATTCTTACGTTCGAGACTACTCTGCGGGGAAGACCCCGGCGTTGGTGACGATCGATGGGAGGGAGACGGCTCCTCCTCCTGTCAAAATTTGAGCGGAGGGGCTCGTCGTGGCTTTGGTGGTTTCGTCTTCGATTTACCTCGGATACAAGGGCGAGAGGTCATCGACGAAGCTTCTTCCCTTTCTTTCGACCCGAGTTCCCTAGGACGTTGGGACCGGGTCATCACTTGGTTTTGCGGTCCTCATCCGCTTCATGAGGGCCATGGTTCGTCCGGAGTGATGGAGAAGGGGACTTCTCCAGTCTTTGTCGGACCGGACTCTTGTTGGAGGTATTAACCTTCCTTTAGACCAAAGTAAATTCCTTTCTTTATCAAATCATGAAAGATTGTCATTGATTATTCTGCTTTACAGGCGTGGGTGTACTCCTACTTCCCGAGTCTCACGCCCAAGAGGACGGAGCCGCTGGAGAGGGCCTATCCTGTGGTGAGGGATTGGGTGATGTGCCGGACGAAGAGCAAGCGTTCTTCTCACAACGTCTACCGGCGGGACTGAACGCCCTTCAGCTGAGCAGCGTGAGTATCCCATTCGTATTCGCTTATACTTCTTATACTTTGCCTTTACTTGATCATAGGAATGATCTTTGCCTTATCTTGTCATAGTGGGTGCCGAGACCTTGGGCGGAGTACGCTGGAGCGCCTCCTTTTGTCGCTGAGGTCCTTCGACCTAGGAGCCCGAGCCGGCTGCTGTTGAGGACGTCGATGGGTCCTGTGTGGTACTTGGGCGAGCGTTTGGCTCGTCAGTGCTCTCGGGACGCGTTGACGGTTCCGTCGATCCTCCCAGACGATGTTTAGGGAGCCTTCGAGGCCGAGAGGGAGGCGGACTTGGGCGGTGCCGATGGCGACGACCTTCTTCTCCCTGGCGAGGACTACTCGGCGTTCCTTTACGGGAGGTTGGCATACTGGCCGGTAGTGGTGAGTATCTTTTACTTTTTCTTGATTTGATTTTGAGAATTACGATGAAAGATCATCGATTAATGAGAGCTATTTGTCTTTGCAGGAGGTCGAGGCGGCGGGCATCGAGCCCCCAGCGTACCCCGAGACCCTCGAGTACACTGACGCGACCGGGAGGACGACGATCTCTGAGCCGCGTGACTTTGACGTAGCCGTGACTCGGATCTTGGCCTAGACGACCGACAAAGATCGATTCGGAGGGTGAGTCTCTAACTTGTATAACTTTCGTGTAGGAACACATTTGATTGAGTTTGTTCAATTTGCTGAGAATTTCCTTTGAAAATGCAGGTCGCGCCGTCCCGGTTCGTGGCACTATGGAAGGTGGCCAACCGGCTGCGAGCTACTGCCATCGAGGCACTCGTCGGTGGTCGAGGTCGTCAGGTATGAACCTTATTTGATTTTTTTGATTTTTGATTTCCAATTTTGCTTGCATCGATTGCAAGAGCCAATTTATTGCTGTTTACAGGGTGACCGCGAGCTGGAGCGAGAGTTGACCCAGTCTCGGGAGGAGACAGCTCGCGTGTTGAGGGAGCTCGAGGTTCGGGATGCCGAGATCGCTGCTCTTGTGGCGAGAGTTGCCGAGTTGGAAGGCGCCCAGCAGTAGTTTTTGTGTAGTCTTGTAGACTTGTACATTTGGACATCTGATTTTGAACATTTTTGGACTTTGTTTGGGGCGCAAGCCCCCAGTTTGCTTGGACTTTTGGACTTTGTTCGGGGCGCAAGCCCCCAGTTTGCTTGTACATTTGCTTTGTTTGGCGTATATACGACGGCCTGAGTGCCTTTGCTGCTGGGTTGTGTTGCTTGTATCTGCAGGTTAGTTCTGAACAGGTTTGGTAGATAACGGTTTACGCCGTCATGCTGCCGAAATTTACATAGAAATCACGCAAAACATACATTTATATATACATATGGCCTTAATTAGCGCAAAATGAGACTCAAAAGAATGCAAAAAAATGCAAAAATTTTTCCGGAAATGACCGGACGGTAGGGAGGGTTACCCCCTAAAAAAAAAAGAAAAAGAGAAATCTATAAGTTAGAAAATGTAGAAATGGAATTAAGAAACTAAAAAATGCTGAAGTTTGCAAATAATGAAGACAAATGAAAATTGTTCCCAAAAAAAAGAAAATGAATGAAAATTAATTCCAAAAAAAAAATGAAAATTATTTCCTAAAGAAGAAAATGAATTAAGTGTGATGAAATGGCGAAGGTGTCGATGTCGCCTCGAAATGCGTGCCCGCGAATTTAGGAAACCTGAAACATGGTAATCTTCTTGTATTTACCAAAATAAAACCCCGCAGGAATAGGAACTCATGCGTTATAGGATTAGGAAAGATCCAACGCGGAAATCACAGAAGTGAGACTGGGGAAGAGGCGCAGCATGAGCTGCGTCCCTTTGAAGAGGCGCAAAGCAGTCTGCGCTTTGTTCCTGCCGGTCCGTTCTGACGGATTTTTGGAAACAGCAATTAGTATAAATAGAAGCGTCGACGGAGCTTTAATTCACATAAATCTTCCGTCTCTTCTTCGTCTATTCACATAAAACCCCCAAAATAAATCTTCAAAAGAAAATTTTTTTTCATTATGAATACTTTGGAGATCCGTTTGAAGGAATGGACCAATGAATTTTCAAATATGGAGAAGCATGACATGGGTGCTTATAACCTTGGGTCTTTATTGAGTTTGAAACTCATCAAGGTTGTAAAACCGTTCTTGGATGCTTGCCTTGACTATTGGGACCCGAATTATCATGTTTTCGCGTTCCCAGGAGGTGACATTTGCCCATTTCCTGAAGAAATTGCTACTATTGGTGGGTGGGACCTCGAACATTTACCAGCCATTCCTTCCACTTCACAAGGGTATAAGAGCAAATTCAGAGACTTGCTTGGACTGACCAGACTTGAGGTGGATCGTCTAGTTACCCCGAAAGGTGTGAGAATGTTGGATTTTGTAGACCGATTCATCAACAGGGCCGACCCTACTGTTTCTCATGTTGCTAGGAGGAGGGCATTTGGCTTTTGTTTGTTGCATGTGTATGTCTTCCAAGGACACGTTGATGAAGACTTGAGAGGTGATCCCCGTCTTTTGGGCCTTATTGAGCAAATGGAGCTGCGCAGGAGCCCAGCTTGCTTATGCTTAGGAGAGATTATTTTGGGTTTGGATAATAGGAAATCCAACCGCGATCTGCCGTTCTTGGGGAGTCCCGTCATTTTGCAGGTAAAAAAAAATCTTTTTTTTTTTTTTTCGGATGTCAAAAACCGCTTTTGGTAGGTTTGGCTTATGGAACGGCTCCGATTGATCGAGCCCCCAGTTCATGCACTTTCCTATCATTCCCGTTCGATTGCGATGAGGACGCGGTTGTACATGGTGGACTTCACTCGTCCGTGATTATTGGAAGAATAAGTCAAGAGTGATGATGGCCCGTTGATCGTAGGTCGTGCACCGTGGTGGCATCTCAAGTCCATCACACGGGTGTCTTCTTTGGATCCCACTAGGTCCGTGCGCATTCCTGGATTGGAGTTTATGGTATGCATCTTCCCGGAAAGACTGATGAGGCAAGTTGGGCTGAAGCAGACGATCCCGAGGCTTGACACCGTCCCGCAGACTGCTACGGCGCTTACTACCGAGAGCCGAAGGGAGTGGGCTATTAAATGGGCCCAAAGAAACATGTGGTTCTTGAGCTTCTCCGCCAATGCTTTGTGGGTGTCGGATTCCTATCTGAGGTGGAGAAAGGCTGCAACTCCGGAAGAGCGTGAGAGACTGAGGAAACGCGAGCCTGTTGACTACAAGGTGCGCGAGGGAGAGAAAGAGAAGGAGAAGCATCTGACAGAGGGAGAAGAAGAAGCCGGGTTTCAAGTCATTCATCCTTCAAAGAAATCAAAGACTACTCCTGTCGCAGAAATGGTGGTTGGCAAGAATGGAAGAGTCAGGCCTCGAGAAAGACCGTTGGTGATTAGGTCTGAAGTGGTGCAAGAGCGCCCAGCTCGAGGTCGTGACAAGAAATATGACAAGAATGACAAGGGCAAGGGGAAGATGGAGGAATAGCCCGAGTCTTTATTTAATATTTGATTATTATTATTGTTGTTGTTGTAATAAAAAGGAGGGATTTTTAGAATCCTAGCCTATTCTATTTTATTATGTAACGTACTATTATTATTTAGGAAGCGAATGAAATAAAAGGTTAAATGGTTATGAAACCGTTGAGATTTTCGACTTTATTATTCTTGTCGAATTTCAAATGCAATGCAAATGTCCTTCTATTTACATTTTAGATATAATGGGTTGAATCCTGTGAAGGATTGCCTACGTATTCACTTAAAAAGCAAAATCAAACCCTTGCGCGTAGTTCGAGTAAATGTAAAAGAATAATTGTTCGAAGCAAGAGCTTGTAATGAACATAGAAAATAAGCATGAGCTTTTGCTTACTCTGGAGGTGCGAATTTAGTTTATTTGATGATATGAAGATGACAAACTCGTCAAAATGCAAGAGCACAGTGACATTAGCTTATTTCAGCTGGGCCAGGGGCCGTTTATTTAGTGCCAAAAGAGCGACACATGGGTTTATGCGAGGCGCGTGTTTGGTCCTATTCTAGGCATAGTACCGTTTCAGTTGGTCAAGGTTTGTGGGGTTTGAAAACTCATTCCCATCTAGGTCTGTGATTCTAACCGCACCCCCTGGGAGTATGGATTTGACTAGAAATGGTCCGGCCCAATTAGGTTTGAATTTCCCCCGTGGGTCGACAGGTAAAAGAGCTCTAACCGATTTGAGTACTAAGTCTCCTTCTTTGATGTTTCTTGGCCTAACCCTTTTGTTGAAAGCTCGTTTGATACGTGCTTGATATGTTTGGACGTTATGTAAGGCGCGCAGCCTACGTTCATCCAGGAGGATGAGTTCTTCATATCTATCCCTCTTCCACTCGGCCTCCGGGATTTGACTTTCTAGTAGAATACGCAGGGATGGTATTTCTAGCTCGACTGGTTGTACGGCTTCCATGCCGTAGGTCAAATAGAAAGGAGTAGCCCCAGTGGGCGTCCTGACAGATGTATGGTATCCCCATAAAGCAAAGGGTATTTTGCTTGGCCAATCTCTGTAGTTGTTAATCATTTTCTTGAGAATCGTGACAACATTCTTGTTTGCCGCTTCTACCGCGCCGTTAGTCTGTGGTCTATAGGGCGAAGAGTGGTGATGCTTAATCTTGTATTTGGCTAGCAATTGCTCGGTTTCAGCTTGGAAGTGTGACCCATTATCGCTAATGATCTCATGTGGGCAACCATATCGACAGATGATGTTGTTTTGTATGAACTTTGCCACATTTTTAGCTGTAAGACCAGTGTAGGAAGCTGCTTCTACCCATTTGGTAAAATAGTCAATTGCCACTAGAATGAAACAGTGACCTCCTGTTCCGGCTGGGGTTATCTTCCCGATTATGTCAATTCCCCATGCGCAAAATGGCCAAGGAGATGTCATCGTGTAGAGCAACGAAGGAGGGACATGTTGTACATTCCCGAAGTTTTGACAATTGTGGCAATGTCTTACGTATTTGATGCAATCGGATTCCATTGTGGTCCAATAATATCCCAAACGTGTGATTTTCTTTGCCATCATAGGCCCACTCATCTGAGGACCGCATTCTCCGTCGTGGACTTCTTCCATCACCTTTCGTGCCTGTGAATGATCAAGGCAACGTAGGATTACACCAAGAGGTGTTCTTTTGTATAATTCTCCTTGCATCAGAATGTATTGGGAAGCTAATAGGCGTATAGCACGTTGTCCCCTTTTGTCCATATCTCGTGGATAGGTACCATTAAGCTTAAAATTCAGGATTGCTTGGAACCAGGGCTCTTGTGCGATTTCCTATTCATCGGTGAATTGGTGGACATAAGCCGGCTCTGACCGTCGTTCGGTGCACAAAGGCATTTCCATCATGTGATCTGGCATATTTATCAAAGATGCAAGTTTCGCAAGAGCGTCTGCAAATTGATTTTCCTCCCGAGGTAGGTGTAGGTAGGTTACGTGATCAAAGAATTGAGCGACTTGGTCTATCCTAGCCTCGATAGGGTGCGAGGCTTTCGCCGGATTTTCCAAGATCCTGTAACTTGGTTGATGATCAGTGATGAATCCCCATGTACTCGGAGGTTTTTATTGCCTAAGCTTACTGCCGCTTGTAGTCCAATGAGACAAGCTTCATATTCTGCAGCGTTGTTTGTCACCTCGAAGTCGAGTTTGACAGCAATCGGTGTATGCTCACCTTCAGGAGAAATGAGCAACACTCCTATTCCGAATCCTCTTAAGTTTGATGCTCCATCAAAGTATAGATCCCAGGAGTCTACATCTGTTTGAAGTATATCCTCGTCGGGAAATGACCAAGTGTCTATGGTTTGTGCGTCGTTGATAGGATTTTCTGCGAAGAATTCGGCGACGGCGCGACCTTTTATGACTTTCAGTGGCACATATTTAAGGTCGAATTCGAGAGCATCGAGTCCATCTTGCCAGACGTCCGTTGAGGACGGGTTTCTCGAAGAGGTATTTGACAGGATCCATTTTGGAGTATATCTTGACGGAGTAGCTAAGCATGTAGTGACGTAGCTTCTTCGTTGCCCACACAAGAGTGAGGCATGTCTTTTCGAGTTGTGAGTATTTGCACTCATTTTCCAAGATCTTCTTACTTAGATAGTAAATAGCTCTTTCTTCACTTCCTACAGTTTGAGCCAGCATAGCACCCATGGCGGTTTCAGTTACTGTGAGATATAAACCAAGAGGTTGATCTCGTTGTGGCGGCATGAGCACTGGTGGTTTAGCCAATATCTCCTTGATTCGGTCAAACTCCTTTTGACAATCATCATCCCACATGGTGTGGTCTGTTTTCTAGAGTTTCTTGAAGATAGGCTCACAAATCATCGTAAGTTTCGATATGAATCGACTTATGTACTGTACTTTTCCCAGGAATCCTCTGACTTCTTTTTCTGTTTGAGGTTGTGTCATTTCAATCAGAGCTTTGATTTTGGAAGGATCTATTTCTATACCCCGTTGGCTAACAACGTATCCCAGGAGTTTGCTAGATGTTACCCCAAATGTGCATTTCTGAGGATTGAGCCTCATGTTGTACTTTTGTAGCCTTGCGAAGGTTCGCAATATGTCCCTCTCTTTCCTTGGATTTGACGATCATGTCATCTACGTATACCTCAACTTCTTTGTGCATCATGTCATGTAGGAGTGTAGTTGCGGTGCGTTGATATGTAGCTCCGGCGTTGATCAATCCGAACGGCATTACTGTATAGCAATAGGTTCCCCATTGGGTGACGAATGCGGTCTTATGCATATCTTCCATGGCCATCTTGATTTGGTTATAACCCGCATATCCATCCATGAAGGATAGTAATGCGTGGTCTGCAGTATTGTCCACTAATATGTCAATGTGAGGTAGAGGAAAGTCATCTTTTGGACTCGCTTTGTTCAAGTCCCTAAAATCAACACAAACACGGATTCTCCCATCCTTTTTGGGTACGGGTACTATGTTAGCTACCCAGTCAGAATACTCGGAAACTTTGATGAACCCGGCTTTGAATTGCTTGTCAACTTCTTCCTTGATCTTTAGAGCCCATTCTGTTCTCATTCGTCGAAGCTTCTGTTTCATGGGTTTGAAACCTGGCTTAATCGGAATCCTATGTTCGGCAATATCCCTGTCGATTCCTGGCATGTCTTTGTAGGACCAAGCGAAAACGTCTTTGAATTCATTTAGGAGGTCTATGAAATCGGCCCTTTCGGTTGAGCTCAAGGTAGTCCCTATCCTAAGTTCTTTGGGTTCTAGTTTGGTTCCTACATTGATGGGTTCGGTGTCCTCTATTACTGGTCCCCCTTCCCCTTCCTGTAGTATTTCTTTGGCTACGTAGGGAGGTAGTTCGATTGAATCTGGGTCTTGGTCATCCTCAGTATCATCGTAAACAGAATTGCACTCAAGATAACACAAAGAGTAAGCAGAACCTGATTTATTCATATTAAGATTTGAGTAAAGTTGAAACAAAGAAGCCAACTGGTCCATGGTCAGTGGCGGCAAAGGGACAGTGGTTGGGGCATTTCTTGAACTACTGTGACTACTCGAGGCTAAGCTAGGAGAAACGAAGGGAATGGGGATGACAACAGGAGTAGACTCTCTAATGACTTCTCTGGACTCCGACTCTGACTCCGACTCCGACTCGAACTCATCGTCTTCTGGTTCTCCTTTGAACATCTATCCTTCTCCGGTGGTGAGCTTGAAGAGTCTTCCTTGATTGTTGGTCCATTTGATTGATTTTCTCCATCCTTTCTGCTGCTTTGTGTCGGTTTCTGTAATCAATGTGGTGGGGTTGAAGCGATCATCTTGAAGTATCATAGTAATGATCTCATGCTGCGCGGCCCTAACGAATCGATCTTCTCCAAACAATAGGCTAACAGCTTGTTCGTCTAAGCAAGGTGCTTGACGGGTTTTGACGGTAGGAACCGTTTCTGGAGGAATGAAGTAGCAATCGTGAAGGATCTCGATTCCGGCTAACTTCCTCCCAAGATAATGCCAAGGTTCGGGAAATCCATGAAAAGAGCTCTGAACTTCCTTCCTGAACAAAGTATCCATTTAAGGTAGGGAGATATGGCCTCATTTGGATTCCCACGTGCTTGCGGTTTTGGACTTGGGCAAGCATTTCGAGAACTTCCTCTTTTGTGGGTTTGTACCCTAGTCCAAGTGGTATCCTCGTTGAGTTGCCTTCCTTGTATGGTGCGAAGGTATTCTTCCGAATAGGGTTCAAAGGCATTCCAGGGAAGTATCCCTGGGATTTGAGTATGTGGTTGACCACCAAGTTGGAGTAGGGATTATAGTATAAGGGTGCCAACTCACTTTCTATAACGCTTACACTTTGGAAGCCCCCAAGTTCGTATACGGGATCCGCAAGGACTTGATTGTTTGATTGCTTCTCGATTATTGCCTTGATGGGTGACGAAGTGATCGTCACTACTTTGCCATTTAGTGGGATCTTGATCTTTTGATGAAGGGTGGATGTTACCGCTTTGGAAGCATGAATCCAAGGCCTTCCTAGAAGTATGTTGAATGAAGCTTCGATGTCCACTATTTGGAAGTTAACCTTTCGTTCGATTGGTCCCGTGGCTATGGTTAGGTTAGCAAGTCCTACCACTTCTCGCCGTGTACCTTCATATGCACGTACACCTTGATTGGTGGGAGTCCAATCCGACTCTTTCATGCCTAGCTTGTATGCCGTTTTGAGGGGTATGACGTTGACCGCGGAGCCATCATCTACCAAGGTCATTGGCACATTCTTCTTTAGACAAATGACAATGATGTATAGAGCAAGGTTGTGACTAGCGCCAAAAGGTGGCAAGTCTTTGTCCGAGAAAGTAATAGGATTACTTAGCTTAGGTGATTCTTGGAAGACCAAGTTGACTACATCTTCTGGAGTGGAGTTATGTGCTACGTTTAGCTTGGCCAAAGCTTGACGTAAAGCTTGGCGATGTGGAAATGAGCTTGCTACTAGTTGCCAGACTGAAAGATCAGCCTTTGTTTTCTGTAACTGCTTGAGTAAATGATCAGTGGGGTCATCTTCGTTGTCATTTGGTGTGATGACGCTGGTTGTACCGTTTTGAGTAGTGTTTTGATATGGGCGACCCGAACGAGTTAGGTGGTCCACATCTTGGTCTTCACCATTTTGGACTATTTCCTTGACTAAAGAGTTTTCAATGAGATATTCGTCCTCATCGTCATCGGCCCAAACCCTATTGATTGCAGCTAGTTCCCTCATTCTCATGATATCACCTTCTAGTCGTATGATTTGATCGACTAGTTTATCAACCACGGTGACTATTTCTTGCATAGTGGCATTTTGGGAGAAGATCAATGGTACACGTTCTTTGGGTATTGCGTTGGGATTGCGTAAGGTTGTTACCATGCTTCCTAGTTCCCAAACTTGTCTATCTACACTCCTTGCCCATGTGATGAAGTCGGAAATGGTAGGGGAGATAGTGGAGTAGAGCCCTTCTTTCTCAATTGCATGGATTTCATTTTCGGTGGGAGAAATGAGGTGTGAGCAATCTAAGGTAGATTCATCACTTGTAATCACTAGAACTCCAAGAGGATTCTGAGTGTTGTTGGGCTTACCTCCTGGTGTTATTGGGAGTCGACCATCTTCAATCATATCTTGGAGCACGTGTTTCAACTTGTAGCATTTTTCTGTGTCGCGCCCTTTGCCCCTATGGTATTCACAGTATGAATTTTCATCCCAAAACTTGGACTTCCTTTCGGGTTCGGGAGTAGGTCCAATGGGTTGGAGTTTACCTTGCTTCATTAGCCTTTTTAGAGCGTTGGAGTAAGTATCCCCAAGGTTTGTGAATTTCCTTGGTGGGGTAGTTTTCTTGGATGGCTCGAGAAGGTTAACCTCATCGGTCTTGCTAGAAGAGCCGTATGAACGACTTGTGGACCTTTGATATCCTCGACCTACCGTTTTAGACAAGAGTCCTTTACGGATGTCATCTTCAATTCGTGTCCCTAATACGGTTAAGTCCTTGAAAGTCTTGATGTTTTGATATCTCAAATGATTGGCATAGATGGGTTTGAGATTATCCACGAACTTTTATACAAGAGTAGCCTCATCCGGGCACTCAACTAGTTGAGTGCTAGTCTTCCTCCACCTACTTAGGAAGTCGGTGAATCCTTCTTTGTCATTTTGGGTAAGAACCTCTAGAGTACGCATGTTGACTTGGATCTCGGCATTATCCGCATATTGTTTAGAGAACTCGATTGCGGCGTCTTCCCAAGTAGCGACTTTCTTGTGATCTAAAGTGTAGAACCATTGCTTCGGGATGGTGTCAAGAGATGAAGGAAAGATCCTTAAGAACATCTCGGGTTTGATGCCTTTGATAGACATGTAATCCTTGAAGGCACGGATGTGGTTCAAATGGTTCTCGTGTCCCTTGAACTTAGGGATATCCGTCATGTTAAAGTTAGTTGGCAATTTGGAATTGACGGCTTCATACTTGCGATTGTTCTCCCTATAAATGTCATCCCCCTTAAGGTACATCAATTGCTCCACTAGGTATTGGAGTCTTTTCTCAGCTGCAGTCATCCCCATGAAAGGATTCTCATCCCTAGATTCATCATCGGAATTACGTAGTACTTCACTCTAAAGAGGAGGCAACCTTCCTTCTACGGCGTAGATACGGCCTTCGATGAGTTCAAGGCGGTCATAGGTTTGTTCTTGAGTAGATTGCATTTGGGCTAGCGCGGCCAGGATTCGGTCATTACTATTCTGGAGTTGGTGGAAGTTTGTTTCATCACTTGATCCGAGCATCTTGGAAACTGGATAAGAGATCGGCGACGAATCAAAACACGATCGACCATTCCATCACACTTGCTAAAAGAGGAAACGTTTTGACTCGTGAAGTGGGTGTGTGCCACTTGTGTTGAGTGAGTTTTGAAGAAAGACAAGGTCTTTGAAAATGTGTGTCCTAGTCAACTGTAGTGTAGTTGTAGGAGTGGACTCGAAGTGAGGTTTTGAAATGGGCTCGTGGCCCGAATTTTGACACGACAAACGGACAGAGTTTTGACCGGATTTTGCGCTAATTAGAAGCCCTATTTCGAAATTCTTGTTTGAAAAAAGGGTTTTGATTTTTGAAAATTCGTCATGGTTTTGTTTAGAAATGGTGATCACGTAAGGTTTACACATTTATACAAGCATTATAACAGGATGCTGAGTGCATTTAGAAGGGTTTTGGTTTAAAGGGTGGGTTGCCATACCGAACCATCAAACCCGAAGTCTGTGGAGAGGCTCGTGCCAAACAAGAGTAAGGCCGATTCCTAGTCCATTTCCTCAAGTAGTGAAGGCCCTTGATACAAACAAGAGTAAGCATCATGGTATGGATGACGTCAATCGCTATCCATCCTTAGGCCCAAATAAGAATTAGGACCGTTTAGACGGGACGATAGGTCGAAAGGGTTGGGTTGGGCCTAGGAAGGCCGAATTAAACGGTCTAGGAAGACCGAGTTATGAAAACCGACAATTGTCTTGTACAAACTATTCCCTAACCTTGTTCAAGTTTCACCCTTGGCTACACGTAAGTGTATTATCCCCAGCGGAGTCGCCAAACTGTGGACAGCGGGCCGCCCACGGGGGCGCTTGGTGAGAACAAAACAAGCGTTTGCATTTTGTATGGAGTCGCCACCAATTTTTATGGGAAATTGGAACCGTTCGAATACCTCGTGTCATGTCAAGACACAAAGTAGTGACATGAACACTAAGCAATCGTTACCCTTAGCATTCTATGTCTAGAATGACTCTCGTGGATGCCAATGAACACGGGTGCTCACGGAAATCTGGAGTAAGGGGTGAGGGTACGTATTAGGAAGCTCTTTTGATCGAACACCTAATCCCGCCCGCCTCGATAGCGGCCTCTACTAATGATTAGGGAAGTTATTCGTACTCGATATATCGTCAGCTATATGCATGCAATGCAACATCCAAATTTTAATCCTAGCATGTGAAGATTTAACTAAGTCGGTGGACAATTAATTTAGCATACAATTGGGTTGAAGTAGGATTTAATGCTCATTTACATGTGAAAACATACAAGCAATGAAAGGAATACAATAAAAGAAATACAATAATGAAAATTACATTAATTACAATGGAATAGGCGATTTATGTCGAAAATACCTTTAAAACGGATAATTGAGAAAAAGAGATAAAAGAATAAATAACGAACAAAACAGAAGGCGATAATACGGTTAATAGTTAGTTAATACGTAACCTAATTAGCTAAGTCAAGGCAGAAACGGAGTTCGGGGACAGAACTCGGCCAAGAACAGGCGCAGCAGAGCTGCGTCCCTTGGAATAGGCGCAGCAGACGCTGCGTCTGTTCCTTGGCTCAGTTCTGGCTGTGAAGCCGTATTTGCAAGCCGTTAATGTCGATTGGTGATTTTAATGATTAATTTAATTATTTACTCGGATGAAAGTGATTAGCATGTTATTTAACATATGAATGGGTCATAAAAGCGATAAACATGGATGAGACGGATGCAAACGGATTAATTACATGATGGAATAATGATAGAAGTGAAAAATATTAATGAGTCCTACGAATTAAATCAATTAACTACGTTAGATACAACGGATTAATGATGAATATGCGATGAACATGACAAAGGACAGATGAAAACTATATCAAAGACGAATTCCAGAAACCCAATATGAACAAATTGAATCTCTACAACTCGGAATTGAATTTTATGACGAAAACCCGCAAATATTGGATTATTTGGGATTTAAGTCGGATTTATGATGATTAAAACATATTAAAGACGATGAATAATATACATGTGGAATTATTACGATATTGAGACGAAGAATTAACAGACGAACAAGCAAAAGAAAGATTTTGAATACGAATTACAGAGGACAAACGAAGAAGAAAGGAAGCAGGAACTGCGGCAGCCTCACGAAGAGGCGCAGCAGGAACTGCGCTCCTTCGAAGAGGCGCAGTAGTTGCTGCGTCCTTTCTCGACGGTTATCTACTGGAAATCCGCAAAAACAGGTTTTAACAAAGGGTTTTAGAAATCGGTTTTAACGGTATTTTCGACATAAAGCTTACAATTGATGATACGAAAAGTAAAATACAATAAATAAATAAGGATTATACACCCACAGACTTACATGTTGACGAAACGAGAAGAACTAAGATATCGGTTAGTGATGCTCGACGCGAATGCAAAGAGAGTGCCCTCTTAAGAGGAAAACGATTAATTAATTAAATTGATTAAGTGTAGTTGGTCAAATTGGTCGGTCATGCAACGGAGAGGCTGGTACCCGGAAAGATCCGAGCTTACGTGGTCGAAAGTTCAAGCACGTAGGCGCCAATAAGTAAGAACAAAGTCTAGAATGCAAAGGGAGAAGAGAAGGGCGGACACTCGCGTGAGAAATATGAGGAACGAAAGCTCCTATTTATACTAATCACGTGAAGGAATTAGGGTTTCGGAGACTCTTTGGAAGTGAATCTCGGAAAGATATGAAAAAGATACGAGAAACATGCAGAAAAGGGCCTGGGAAGAGGCGCAACAGCCACTGCTTCTCTTGGAAGAGGCGCAGCACCTGCTGCGTCTGTTCCCAGGAGGTTTCCTCCTGCTGAAGAAAGATTTCCGCGTTTGAGTTATGGTAGGACGGAAATAATTTGATTTCCTTAATATCTTATATGAATATTACAGGATATTATTTGCCAAAAGATAAAATTTGTGAAATATGGAATAGCAATATCCGGAACATTCCAGAACATTCTGACTCGGGATTTAACGGTTATCAGAAAATGGAGACGGTTTTAGGCCCGGACTCCGAATGTACTCTAGTTACTGCCAAAACGACCGTATCGGGACGTAGATGACAACTAAGAGGTCAACATTAATATTTGAGCAATCACTTGACGATAATCTTACGAACTGTCACAAATCGTTCCGCGTATCAAACATGCGGCCCAATTATCACCGGGTGGTTTGCGGGAGGTGCATAAATGAGGTATCTACAGAAGGAGAGGAGAACCCAATTCAAAACCAATCACAAAATCAACCCACAATGCCTAAATTTTCATCTCACTCCGTACCAACCGAGGAGAACCTCCCAAATGGTACTTCAACACCACCTCACTTAACCAGTAATTTCATTGCCAAATCCGCATTCATACAATTAGTTGAGAGAAGTCAATATGGAGGGATACCTACTGAAGATCCTCATCTATACATGGAGACTTTTTGTGACTATTGTGATGCAATCTCTCAAACCGGGGTGACTCAAGACCAAATTCGATGGGTGTTGTTTCCTTTTTCCTGGATTGGAGCCGCAAAGCAATGGTTAAGGATCCTAGACAAGGCTACCCTTGGAATTGATTCATGGAAGAAGTTAGCACTTGCCTTCTACAAGAAGTTTTATCCTCCGTAGAAGACTAACATGTTGAGAGCCCAAATCACCGGATTCAAGCAAAGGGATGAAGAATCTCTATATGAGGCTTGGGAGAGATTCAAGGACACATGTCGCTCTTGTCCACACCATGGACTAAGCGAGTGGTTCCTCGTCCAATAATTTTGGAATGGCTTATATGAAGACTCACGAAATGTGCTTAATATGGGCTCTAATGGGAGGTTCACCGAGGTTGATGACAACCAAACATGGGCTAAAATCGAAGAAATGGCGGTCCATAATTCCCAATATAGTAGGCCACGAAAGGCCACTAGAGGAGGGAAGCGTGAGGTGGATTCCATCACATAATTGGGTGCTCAACTAAGTGCTCATATCGACACCACAAACTTGAAGTTTGAGAAAGCCATGGCCAAGCTTGATGAAGCTTCCCAATCACCCAAACAACATGTCAATGTTATATGACGACATCCTCAATCCCAAATGAAGTGTGATACGTGCTTTTTATATAGTCTTTTTAGCCTATTTCAGTACGTATTTCTATGCATTTTTATACTATTTTTGTAGTATTTTGCCCCGAATTGGCTACTTTGGTTCGTTTTGTCCATTTTTTAGAAATGAACGCGAAAGTAGTGAAATCGTACTCTTTTTCGTCCTTTTTGCATGCATTTAGAGGAGACGGGATTTTCCAGAGTGAGATACTGCGTTGGGAAGCGTCATGGCACGGATTACGAGGCATTTAGGCGAGGACTTGAGCTGATTAGAAGTCAAAGTACTCGATCGAGCAGTTTTACCACTCGATCGAGTGGTTTTTACGTCCCAGGATGGTCGATCAAGTGGTTTTCCACTCGATCCTTAGCTTGCTGAAAGATGGGTTACTCGATCGAGTAACTATCTACTCGATCAAGTAGATGCTGCTGAAGATTTGCTCGATCGAGTGGTTTTAATCCACTCGATCGAGTGGTTTCGCTATTATGGGCTTTAATTAGCCCGTGTTATGTTTTATTCCACAAAAACTTAATTATTTTCTATTTAAGCAAGCTTTAGTTAGGTCATTAGGATCAGTTTTTTTATTCACTACTTAGCTTTTATCAAACTTTACTGCGTTAAACATTCTTCTTCACTGTAACCTTGCTCTTTGGATTTATTATTGCTCGGATTCGATTGTTCTTTACGCCGGATTCGCTTGATTGTAATGCCTTTCTTCTCTCTTATTAATAATTAATCATTGTTTGCTTTAATCATTTGTTTACTTCGTTATTTCTTCTGCCCTAATTTCTCTTTTGTGCAATTTTATTGTTAATTCATAATGTTTACTGCTGGGAATTTATCTTCTGTTAGTTTAATTAGCGACATGAGTAGCTAAACCTCTTTCATGTTGGGATTAGGGGATCTGCGGTAGAAATGTGGCGATGTAGTAAGTGAATTAGATAAATTAATTACAAGACTCTGTCACCATAGCAATTTAATTGTATTTATTCGACTTAGTTGAGTGCACACTTCTGAGTTAACCTTTAATCTGGCTAAAATTAATCCTAGATCGAAAGATTGGACTAAATAGGCCTGCTATGAACAGTAGACTACCCTGACGAGAATGAAAGTTAAGTTAGTGGTATTTTAGGATAGAAAGTGGACCGAAAGGACCTTTCAACATCCGTCTTACATTAATTCATCTGAGTCATTTACAGCTGAGTCACTGGACTACCGTAGTGAACCGAAATCCTGACATGTCCCTCTCTTTCTGATAGTTTAAATCCTTATTTCACTGCTTTTATTGCTCTTGCCCTTTATTTCTCTTTCCTTTAAAACTCGTAGTTTAGATAACAATTCAAACAACCCCCCCATTTGTGACCAAATAGACGGACTTCTACAGATATCTTGCCTACCTGTGGAGATCGACCTGACTTCCTTAGCTATATAGTTAGTTTAGTTAGTTTATTTTTTACAGGTACACGACAGACGTGTCAAATTTTGGCGCCGTTGCCGGGGAGGCAATTGTCCTATTTGTTTTCGTTCCATTTATTTTATCCGTCTCAGGGAATTTCTATTCCTTGAGGTCGTTCTTATTATTTTCTTTCAGTATTTTTTATGCCCAGGTCAGACAGGTTTGAATTAGTTTCAGCTGATTCAGAGCCAGAGAGATTATCCAGGCATAGACTCCGTCTGCAAAGGAAATCACGAAAGGAAGACTTGAGTACTTTCGCGCCAGAGCTACATCACTCTCTTTTCGAAGACAGTCCGATTTCTACAGTAAAGATGCCAAAGCTTTCTAGTCATTCAGTGCCTAAAGCATCCTCTATTCCGAAGGGTTTCAATCTCCAGACTGAGGATGGGAACACATTCGACATCCGTCCTTGTTATATCAATCTGGTGGAGAGAAATATTTATAGAGGTGTGGCAGGTGAAGATCCGAGGAAGCATATGGAGACCTTTACCGATTACTGTTCTACTATCCCCGCCACTAAGGGGGTAACTCAAGATAAGATTAAGGAGGTTTTATTTCCTTTCTCTTTATCTGATTCAGCCAGGGAGTGGCTGACTGACTTGGACCACACAGTTGTTGGGGTTACAGATTAGGAGTCTCTTGCTCTTGCATTTTATAAGAGATATTTCCCTCCACAACGCACCAATCTGCTGATGGCCAAGATTACTAGTTTCAGACAGGCTCCCGATGAAAGTTTTTATGAAGCATGGTCACGATTCAAGAAGTTGGTGAGGTCTATTCCTCACCATGGTTTTGACCCATGGTTTCTAGCTAATCAGTTCTATAATGGGCTGTATGATGACCACAGAGCCATACTTGATGCGGCATCTAGTGGGAGATTTCAGGAGAATACTGATGATGATAAGGGGTGGTCCCTTATTGAGGAGATGGCGAATCACAGTGCTGAGTATGGAAACCCGAGGGATGGGATTAGGACAGTTCATGCAGTCGATAAGCTGGTTGTGGCTCAGCTAGAAGCCATGAATGCTAGATTCGACAAGTTGGAGTTACAAGCTGCTGGGGAGCCTTAGACGGTCCATGTTCTTACTAGAGGAGAGACCGTTTCATGTAAGAGATGTGGGGGTAATGATGGCCACACTGCTGTTGGCTGTCTTGTAGAGAAGGCACAAGTCCTTGCCTTTCAGTAATATAGGCAAGGAGGAGGTTCCTATTACAATAATCAATGGGCAGTCCATCCCAATTTTAGGTGGACTAGTCAAAATGTGCTCAATCCCACACCTGCTCCGCACCAGCAGCAGCCTTATGTTCCTCCACACAAGAATCAACAAGGCTTTCAGAAGCCTCCATCCTTTACTCCTCCTAACCATGGTGCATCATCTTCTGGTGGGGTGAGTGAAATTGGTGAGCTTAAGTCTATGTTGCAAGCTTTTACAAAGCAGTTTCAGCTGAGTGATCAACAGAAAGATGCGTCCATAAAGGCACTTGAAACTCAAGTTGCCCAACTAGCCATGAACCAATCTACAAGAAATCAGGGTCAATTACCGACTCAAAATGAGAAGAATCCAAAGAGACGGTAAACTTGATAAATCTGAGAAGCGGTCGTTCTTATGAGGGATCGAAAATACAAAAATCAGATCCGAGGAAGGCTGTAACTGATGATGAACAGTGTTCCGTCGAAGAAAGTGAGCTCACGGCAAAGCAAGTGCTCGATCGACGGGTTTCAGGTGGTCGATCGAGCAGATTTGGGGATGAAAGCACTCGATCGAATGGTTTTTCCACTCGATCGAGTGAACAAGAAAATGGCACTGGTCGATCGAGTAGTTTTTCTACTCGATCGAGTGAAGAGCAAAATGGAGTTGCTTGATCGAGTGAAAATTTCACTTGATCGAGTGATATTATTGAAGATTCCACTCGATCGAATGGGTATATTGGTCGATCGAGTAGTTTTGATGACGGGAAGCTTATTCGAGAGCCTGCTAGTGCTCGTTTAAGCGATAAATCACCGGAAAGACCTCGTTCGAGAGGTAAGAAGCTTCCGAAGGATACAGAACTTGCTCTGGAAGATACATTGGAAGAGAGAAACAAGGGACTCGAGATACCTATCATGGTTCCTTTCCCGAGGCGTTTGCATAATACTAAGGCCAATCAACAATTCGGCAAATTTGTCGAACTTCTGAAAAGCTTGGAAGTCACTGTGTCGTTCACTGAGTTGCTGACAAAGGTACCCTCTTATCATAAGTTTATGAAAGAAATGTTATCGCGTAAGAGGAGTATTAGTGATAGTGAGACCGTAGCTTTGACTGAGGTGGGGTCAGCCCTATTTCAAAATAAGTTACCTCCTAAGCAGTCAGACCCTGGTAGTTTTTCAATTCCGTGTTATATCGGGAACTATTTGATTGATAACGCGCTATGCGATCTAGGCGCTAGCGTGAGTGTCTTACCGTTGTCTCTGGCTAAGAGACTTGGTTTGACAAAGCTGAGTTGCACCAACATGACAGTCCAGATGGCCGACCGTAGTATATCACGGCCACTAGGTATAGTAGAAGACGTACCTGTGAGGATCGAGAGGTTCTTTATTCCCGTTGATTTCGTTGTCTTAGACATCCCCGAAGATGCACACACCCCTATTATTTTAGGGAGACCATTTTTGTCCACTGCCCGTGCAGTTATCGACGTCGGGGGGAAGACTTTGACCTTTCAGGTAGGGGACGAGGAGCTAATTTTTCGTCAGTCTAAGTCCCGAAAGGCTCCCATGCAAGCTCAGCCTTGCAATGCTCTCTCTTCTATTGACCCTATTATTGACACTCCAGTTGAAAATTTGGAGTATTGTGCTGCAATTGTTACCTCTCCGCCTCAGACTGAGAGCAAAAAGGATGAAAGTTCGTCTGTTTTCCTTGCTGTAGGTAAAGATGAAAGCAATGAAGGAGCTGTCAAAGGGTGTGGTGCAACTACTGTCAATCAAATTGGAAGTAAGGATGCTAAAGACGGTGATAGAGGAGCAAGGATGAGGAAAGTTCGGGCTTATGTTGATGTGAATTATTCCCCTCCTACTGTTTCAAATGATAATTCATGCTAATGGAAGTTGAAGAGGACAGTCAATGTTGCTGAGGTGACGTCCTCCAGTCAGGAGCCCACCAAGGGGCTACTGAGTTGCATTGGGAATTGAGCGGGGAAATGCCCCGTGTAACACTTTGTAATAGATAATTTTTGAATTCTCCGTTGAATTTGTATTATTGCTTTTAATTAGGACAATTAGTTTATAGACACTTTTTAGCGTAGATTTAAGACTATAGACTGTTTATATGCGTATTTGGTATGTTGGGATATTTTTGCACATGTTTTTGTGCAGGTTTGGGGAAGTTTTACGCAATTATAAAGGAAGAAAGACGAAATTCAAGAGCTTACGCGAGAAAAGAGCTCGATCGAGTACTTTTTGTACTCAATCGAGTGAAAAATTGGTTTTGTAGGATTTCTATCATCAAGTAAGTGATTCCTTCATCCTCTATGCATTTTATTTTCATTTATTTTGAAATTTATGAGGAAAAATTGGAGTTAGGGTTCGAAATTTTGGTTTAGTCGAATTTTTCGACTTTAATTGCCTTTGTTTGCCCTTACTTGTCTTGCTTGATGATCAATTCCCCTTCCTCACTGCTGTTACATGTTTAATTCGAATTTTAAACGATTTTTGCGATATGGGTTCAGGACAGTCGAAATTTTCGATTGTCATTATGGTTCTTGTTGCTGTAATCTGCCTAGTAACGTTATTGTTGCTTAATTGTTGTTGACATTACCTGTTATGGCCACCTTATAGCCATTTACATGCTATTAGGGGCTCTTACAGTCGAAAATCTGCCTAGTAACGTTATTGTTGCTTAATTGTTGTTGACATTACCTGTTATGGCCACCTTATAGCCATTTACATGCTATTAGGGGCTCTTACAGTCGAAAACTTCGACTGCCAGTTGGTCTTTGCTGCTATCAATTGTTTAGTTAACTTCATTATGCTAAATTGCTGCTGTTGTTGACTACCATCAAACCCCTATCACCATTTGCATGTTTTTAATTCGAAATCTGTGAGGAATTTGGGAATTTTAAGGGTTGAAGTCGATTTTTTCGACTGTTTGGGGATTCACATGCTGCTTTCTGCTGGTTTTTAATGCTGTTTTAGCCTCTGTTTAGCCATTGTTATCTTATCATACCCCCTGCCCTATCCTCACAGGATGGAGTCTAGCTCTTTGCCTTCTACCAGCTCCACTTCTAGCCCATCCTTGAGTGAGACGGTGGCCCCTGCTGTTGCCACCGCCTCCGCTTTAGTCACTACTGCAGCCCCAGTGTTCCTAGTTTCAGTTGCAGGTACATTTTTTGCTCCTGCTAGCTCAGTTCAGGCTGCCACTTCCTCTACGGTCACCACCACTGCTAGCACTGCTGCTAGTTCCTCTTCAATGGTGGCCATAGCAGCCACTACTTCTACACCAGCCACTACGTTTACTCCTGTGGTGGACTCACCAGCAGCCGCACCTGCTTTCAGAGTAGCCCTGGTCCCTCACTCCGTCACTGCATGGGCTACTACTTTGGGTTCCAGAGGCCGGGGTCGTAGACAGTCTCGTTCTGCGCCAGCCCCAGCCACCTCTACTTCTACTGCTTCTGCTTCAGCTGCTGCTTCTACTTCTGGCACAGTCACAGTCCGAGGGGACACTTCCCTCGACTCTCACCCAGATTATCCGCATGTACATTTTGTTAACGCTTTACATCGTAAGAAATTTTATGACCTGCTAGGTTGTGTGCATGTTCCTTCCCGATTTCTAGAGAAATCGGCACTTGTGAAACTCGGCATCTACGAGTCGGTTTGTGACTAAATACGAGGCACGGGGATGGCCGGGCTCATCACTATGAGCGGCCGCACTTTTCTGGAGCTGAGCCTCGAGTTTCTAAGCTCCTTTACCTTCTCCTCAGGGGCACACGATGCTGACCCCTCTAGTTCTTCAGTGTCCTTCCGGTTGTTTAACCGGACCTTTCCGATGACCTTAGGGGAGTTTTGTAGGTTACTTGGCCTTACCTCTACGGGCGCGATTGCCGCCCCTAGGAGGGTCTTCCGTCAGCTTTGGAGGACCCTGTCCCACACCACTTTTCAGGAGCGAAAGCACCAACAGGTCCACCTCCCCGCTGTCCGTTGTTTCCTTAGACTTATGGGGAGCACTATTTTCGGCCGAAAGGAGCCGAACAACATCACAAACACCGAGCTCAACATCCTGGGCGGTTACTTGAACATCGACTGTGAGGGTCCCTTTACCCTCAACATAGCTTACTTGACCGCCCAGTACCTTTAGAGCCAGGGGAAGAAGGAGACGGGAACCATTCCCTGCGGTGGCATAGCCACCATTCTTGCCCGCTCCCTCATCCCCGTTTGGCCTCGTGACTTGCAGTACCTCCAGGGAGAGAGGCTACTGAGTCTGGATGCCATGCTTTCTCAGCATTGGCTGACCCCAGACTACCCTGTCTGTTGACTTACCTTGTGAGACTCTCTCCCGTCTAGAGCCCCTTCCTACTGTTGCTAGGGGCGCCCGCCTGCCACCACTGCCTAACCTTCACCTTCCACGCCGACCACCTCCCACTACACCCGCCGCCAAGAAGCGGCGTCTTGAGACCGGAGAGGGGTCTACACCTTCAGGGAGCACCCAGCCTTCCACGGCTGCTCCCGTACCGACCCCTACTCCCACTACTACTACCACTCCTACTCCCACTCCCACTGAGCAGACACAGACTCAGCCGGACCGACCGGCTACTTTCGTACCACCTCCTCCCTTTGTGGCGCCCGCGGTCCTGGACCAAGGGGCGCCGTTTACGGTTTGTTACTTGAGGTTGCAGAGCGTCAGGCTCGTATGAAGAGGAACTTGGCTCTTGCTTTACACCCTCTATACGAGTACCACTTGCGGCGACGCCGACCGATTCCAGAGGGTTAGCCACACCCTTCCTTCTTCCGGTACGCACCTGAGGGGTAACCGGTGTCTGAGGAGGAGGAGGACGAGGACCCAGAGGTGGCAGTGGAGAGAGCTCGTGCTGAGGAGCAGAGGAGGAGAGAGGAGGAGAGAGATCCGGAGTTCAGGGTGGAGGACGTCTGTGACAGTGACGGCGACGACGACGACGAGTAGCTACTGGTCTACTCACTTCCCCAGTTTTCTGGCTGGTTTGGGGAAGTTCGTATCTTGTATGTATCTCTTACTCTTTTATTTTGTCTCCTTCTTATTTATTGTTTTTATTTTCTTTTGGTTATATATTCTCCTTCCCCTGTATATATCTGCTGGTGTATGCTGGAGGACAACGAGGGCGTTGTCCGTTTTGGTTTGGGGAGGGTATTGCATCCTTTTGAGTCTGCATTTGCATTTGTTTTTGCATTCACGTTTATTTCTCAGCTTGCATTGTTGTTTATTTCATAAAAAAAAAAAAATCAAAAATCAAGAAAAAAATTAGAAAATTTCAAAAATTTCAAAAAATATTCACGTTTACTTTTGCATATAGGTTGAGTCGGAACGGTAGATTTTCGTGATGATAATGCACTATAACCTGTCTTTTTGCTTGAGTCTTGCACTTCTTTTGATAGTTATTAGCTTTGTCATACGCATAGTCTACGAGTTTCTGTTCAAATATAGCTGACTGTATAGACTTGACCTGATAAATTGGCAACCTACTCTACAATTTCTGAGTTTTAGAGCCTTATAACTGGTGACATTCATGACCAGTTCATTAGGAATTGAGAGTAGTACTCCTTGCATAGCATGTTTATCTTTTTTGCACTTTTATGACATTCAATTTCTCGTCAAATGCACATATTCGGGTTTGTGGTTGGTGTCACATGCAGGGAGGTGCTTGCAAATTTCCCTTTCTTTATATTTTTCACCCATTTAGCTCCACATTAGCCAAAACTTGCCTTTTTGACCTATTAGCTACATTCCAAATTAAGTCTGCCTAGTCAAGCTAGTTTAGTGTGTTCTTTTGGGTATGAGTTTTCATCTGCAGTTTGGCCCGTATCTCTTTTGTATGGAGTTGTTGGAAAATATTGGAAGGAGAAAAAGAAAAAAAAAAGAATTGAAAAAAAAGAAAAAAAAGAAAGACGTGAAAGAAGTGAAAGAAAAAAAAATGAAAAAAGAATAAAAAAGAAAGAGGCTGGAACGTGAGAAAAGAATAAAAAAAACTTTGAAAAAAAAAGAGTTGATTCGTTTCAGTTAGTTATCTCAGACGGTATTAAAAAAAGGGAAGTTTGAAACCGTCTGACTCCTCCACTTTTATTCTATATTTTTGAGGAGATTGTGTTGGAGTCTAGTGAGTTTTGTGCCAAATGAAGGGCACTAGTACTTAGTTTTTCAGTCAGTTGAGATTCGGATGGTTTCATTATGGTCCTGTTAGGAACTAGCTTGACGCTTTTACCTCCACATTACCATAACATGTTTTGCCCAAATTATTTGTAAGCCCTCGGCTGTGACGGACATTATCGGTTGGAGTGTGTGCATCAGTACTTGAATTGTCTTTCATTTTTATTGCATGCATGCTATGTAGGTCGCAGTTAGGTGAGTGACTGTCTTTCCTTCTCTCTTTTACATATAACATTCACCCTTTGCTTCATGAGAGAAGAGTGACCACAAGAGAGTCCGATTTTGTTGGTCTTGCAAGGTCGATAGGTTGGCTACATTTCTGAACAGCTAATAACTCGTTTGCGTATTGACTGCTTAGCTTTAACTGTTAGTTTTTGTTGCATTAAATTGATTCAAGTAGACAAGTTAAGCTAGCTCTGAGTTATCATTTCCGTTCCATTAGTTGCATTTTAGTTTACTCGAGGACGAGTAAAGGTCCGGTTTGGGGAGATTTGATACGTGCTTTTTATATAGTCTTTTTAGCCTATTTCAGCACGTATTTCTATGTATTTTTATACTATTTTTGTAGTATTTTGCCCCGCATTGGCTACTTTGGTACGTTTTGTCCATTTTGTAGAAATGAACGCGAAAGTAGTGGAATCGTACTCTTTTTCGTCCTTTTTGCATGCATTTAGAGGAGATGGGATTTTCCATAGTGAGATACTGCGTTGGGAAGCGTCATGGCACGGATTACGAGGCATTTAGGCGAGGACTTGAGTTGATTAGAAGTCAAAGTACTCGATCGAGCAGTTTTACCACTCGATCGAGTGGTTTTTACGTCCCAGGATGGTCGATCGAGTGGTTTTCCACTCGATCCTTAGCTTGCTGAAAGATGGGTTACTCGATCGAGTAACTATCTACTCTATCGAGTAGATGCTGCTAAAGATTTGCTCGATCGAGTGGTTTTAATCCACTCGATCGAGTGGTTTCGCTATTATGGGCCTGTGTTATGTTTTATTCCACAAAAACTTAAATTATTTTCTATTTAAGCAAGCTTTAGTTAGGTCATTAGGATCAATTTTTTTATTCACTACTTAGCTTTTATCAAACTATACTGCGTTAAACATTCTTCTTCACTGTAACCTTGCTCTTTGGATTTATTATTGCTCGGATTCGATTGTTCTTTACGCCGGATTCGGTTTATTGTAATTCCTTTCTTCTCTCTTATTAATAATTAAGCATTGTTTGCTTTAATCATTTGTTTACTTCGTTATTTCTTCTGCCATAATTTCTCTTTTGTGCAATTTTATTGTTATTTCATAATGTTTACTGCTGGGAATTTATCTGCTGTTAGTTTAATTAGCGACATGAGTAGCTAAACCCCTTTCATGTTGGGATTAGGGGATCTGCGGTAGGAAGGTGGCGATGTAGTAAGTGAATTAGATGAATTAATTACAAGACTCTGTCACCATAGCAATTTAATTGTATTTATTCGACTTGCTATGAACAGTAGACTACCCTGACGAGAATGAAAGTTAAGTTAGTGGTATTTTAGGATAGAAAGTGGACCGAAAGGACCTTTCAACATCCGTCTTACATTAATTCGTCAGAGTCATTTACAGCTGAGTCACTGGACTACAGTAGTGAACCGAAATCCTGACATGTCCCTCTCTTTCTGATAGTTTAAATCCTTATTTCTCTGTTTTTATTGCTCTTACCCTTTATTTCTCTTTCCTTTAAAACTCGTAGTTTAGATAAAAATTCAAACAACCCCCCCATTTGTGACCAAATTGACGGACTTCTACAGATATCTTGCCTCCCTGTGAAGATCGACCTGACTTCCCTAGCTACATAGTTAGTTTAGTTAGTTTTTTTGACAGGTACACGACAGACGTGTCAAAGTGTGTGAGAGTTGTGGAACCTTAGGACATGATCAACATGAATGTAGGGGAACAAATGAACAAGTAAATGATTTCCAAGCATACAAGAGTGGCACCCCTTATTCTAACTACTACAATGAAAGTATCAAATTCCATCCAAACCTCTCATATAAGAGCCAAAATGTCATAAACCCTCAACCTACATACACACCACCTCCAAAGACAAATCCTACTCAAAGACCATACTACAATCAACCCAATGACCAAGCTTTTGATGTTCAAAAAGCGGTCCTCCAAAAGCAAAAAATCCAACAAGATTTCTTTGCTCAAATGCAAAGGGATAGGCAAGCCAAAGACACTACCATCAACAATATCCTTGATCACACCAAAATATTGGAGACTCAATTGTCTCAATTGGCCTCTTCTAGCTCCCAAAGACAAAAGAGACAATTACTTCCTCAAGGTAATCCTCCCACAAGACATGAGACCATCAATGTTATCCACTTGAGGAGTGGTACTAGATATGAGGGACCAAAGATGCAAATTGAAGAAGGAATTGTTGAGGAGAATGACAAGCAAAGTGATGTGATTGAACCACTAAGGAGAAATCCTAAGGTGGTAGAAACAACTACCAATGACTCATCAAAGAAGAGAAATAAAGAGAAGGCTAAGGAAATTGAGAAATAGCCTATTGTGATTAGACTTCCATTCCCAAGTCGCCAAGCTAAGCCCAAGTTTGATGAGCAACTTGGAAAGTTCATGGAGATTGTGAAGAACTTAGAGGTTTCTATACCATTCACCGAACTAATCCATCATATTCCGGCCTGACACGCCTGTCGTTGACCTGTCAAAAATAAAACCTAACGGTCTCAACTAAATATGTAGTAGAGGCAGTCGAGTATCGAATCCTCAGGGAGGTAATGCAACTACAGCTGTCTATCTCTAATCCTATGGTAACAATAGGGTTGATTGAATTTTTGGTTCTAAACTACGGAGTTAAAAGAAGAGAAATAAGGCGGAAAGCAGTAAAGCAAGAAATATGAATTAACTATCAATAAGAGGGGGACATGTCGGGAACTCGGTTCACTACGGTAGTTCAACAACTTAGCAGTAAATGATTCAGACGAACTAATTATGAGACGGATATTAGAAGGTCCTTTCGGTCCACTTCCCACCCTAAAATACCACTAACTTAACTTTCGTCCTCATTAGGGCGAGTCTCATCGTTTATAGCAGGCCTATTTAATCCAATCTTTCGATCCAGGACTAATTGTAGCCAGATTAATGGGTGACATAGAAGCGTGCACTCAACTAGGTCGGTGATTACAGTTATATTGCTATAGTGACAGAGTCTCTTATATCAATTCGTCTAATTCATTCACTACGTCGTCATTATTCTACCGCAGATCCCCTAATCCCAACATGAAGGAGAATTAGCTACTCATATTCATAACGATCTAACAAAGACATAATATTCCAAATGAGAAGACATAACGAAATAATAATTATAAAGCGCAATAACAGAAATTAGGGCGAGAAATAATGATAACATAAAACAAGAATTAAGCGCAACAAAGGGTTAATTATTATTAAGAGAAGGAGGAGATTACAATCTAAGCAATCCGGCGTAAAGAACGACGAAATCCGAGTGCAATAATCCCCAAAGTGAAAGCAACGTAAAAATAACAGTAGGTTTTTCTAATATGAAATGATAGTAAAAGAGATAGTCTCAGAGTAAAAAGTGATCCTAATTAACCTAGTAATCCTCGGTTAAATAGGAAAAGTCTAAGTGTTTATGCGGAAATACTAAAACACGGACTGATTAAGCCCACGAAGTCAAAAGTCTCTCGATCGAGTAGATTAGACTAGTCGATCGACCATCAGCTCAGGGGAAACTCCTCGATCGACCTTCAGGGAACTCGATCGAGGACTGGTCATGTGTGGATCACTCGATCGAGTAAGCAGTAGCTCGATCGAGTCTTGGGAAGCTTAGGAATCACTCGATAGACCACCAAACAGCTCGATAGACCACCTGGGTCTTCAATTCAGCTCACGTCTTCACTCAAGTACCTCGTAGTGCGTGCAACGACACTTCTCAGTGCAACATCTCACTCTGGGATAATCCCGTCTCCTCTAAATGCATGCAAAAGGGCAGAAAAGAGCATGGTTCCGCTACTTTTGCGATCATTCCTACAAAAAGGACAAAATACAACAAAGTAGCCAATTCGGGGCAAAATACTATAAAAACAGTATATAAATGCATAGAAATACGTGCTGAAATAGGCCAAAAAGACTATACATTAGGCACGTATCAAATCTCCCCAAACCAAACCTTTACTCGCCCTCGAGTAAACTCAAAACTAAACTAATGGAACGGAAATGATAACTCAGAGCTAACCTAACTTGTCCACTTGAACCACTTTAATGCAACAAATCAACGATTAAAGCTAGACAAATCATACGCAAACGAATTATAAGTCGTTCAAAAATAAAGCCGACCTATCGACCTTGCAAGACCAACAAAACCGGACTCTCACGTGGTCACTCTTCTCTCATGAAGCAAAGGGCAAATGTTATATGTAAAAGAGAGAAGAAAAAGCAGTCACTCGCCTAATCACGACCTACATAGCATGCATGCAACAAAGATGAAAGACAATTCAAGTACTAATGCACACACTCCAACCAATAATGTCCGTCACAAAATAGAGGGTTTGCAAATAATATGGGAATAGTGAGGTTCAGGTGAGAAAAGGCTAAACAAGTTATGGAAATGTGGAGGTAAAAGCGTCAAGCTAGTTCCTAACAGGACCATAATAAACCATCCGGATCTCAACTGTCTGAAAGACTAAACACAGGTGCCCTTCACTTGGCACAAAACTCACTAGACTGGAAACACAATCTCCTCAAAAAATGTAAAATAAGAATGGAGGAGTCAGACGGTCACAAAGTTCCCTTTTTTAAACACATCGTCTGAATTAACTAACTGTAACAACTAACCCTCTTGTCGATTGTACATCTTCAAACATCTTCTCAACTCTGACAAGAGGGTCCAACTTTTTTCACAATCTATCTCTTTTTCTTTTTTCTCGTGAATCACATCTTTTTTTTCATTTCATTTTCTTTTTTTTTTTCTTTCACGTTTTTTCTCTTTTTTCAATACTTTTTTTTTTCTCTTTTTTTTTTTCACTTCCTCCTTCCTCAATCCAAACACCAACTCCAAACGAGAATTACGGACCAAACTGCAACTGAAAACATACCACAAAAGGACAGACTAACTAGCTTGACTAGGCAGGCTTAGTTTGGAATGTGGCTAATGGGTCAAAAAGGCAAGTTTTGGTCAATGTGGAGCTAAATGGGTGAAGAATGTAAAGAAAGGGAAATTGCAAGACCCTCCCTGCATGTGACACCAACCGCAGACCCGAATATGTACATTTGACGAGAAATTGAATGTCCTAAATGTGCAAATGAGATGAACATGCTATGCAAGGAGTACTACTCAAAATTCCTAATGAACTGGTCATGAATGTCACCAGTTATGGGCTCTAAAACTCAGAATTTTTAAGTAGTTTGCCAGTTTATCAGGTCAAGTCTAAACAGTCAGCTATTATTTGAACAAAAATTCGTAGATTATGCGTATGACAAAGCTAAAAACCATCAATAATGTGCAAGGCTCAAGTGAATTGACAAGTTAAGTGCAATTTCATCACGGGAATCTACCGTTCCGACTCAACCTATATGCAAAAATAAACGTGAATATTTTTTTTTTGAATTTTAACATTTTCTAATTTTTTTGGATTTTTTGATTTTTTGAAAATAAACAACAAATGCAAACTGAAAAATTAAACGTGAATGCAAAACAAATGCAGATGCAGACTCAAAAGGATGCAATACCCTCCCCAAACCAAAACGGACAACGCCCTCGTTGTCCTCCAGCATACACCAGCAGAAAAATGGGGGATGGGGGTATACAACCAATAAAAAGAAAAATAAAGGAGACGAAAAATAAAAAGAGTGAGAGAACATACAAAACACGAACTTCCCCAAACCAGCCAGAAAACTGGGGAAGTGAGTAGACCAGTAGCTACTCGTCGTCGGCACCGCTGTCTCTCAGGCACTCAGACTCAACAAAATGGTCTCCCCAAACCAGCAACAAACAAGGGGGAGACTCAGTCATCTCCATCCTGATCCTCCGGACCGGGTACGAACGGAGGGTCACTCGCCTCCTCTCTGGCAGCTCTCGCGGCCGCCTGCTCTGCCCGTAACCGCACCTCTCGTTCTACCGCTGTCTCCTCCTTCTCCTCATCTGAGTCAGAGGATAGTGGAGGGTACCCGTCCGCTGGGTATCGGTAGAAGGAAGGATGCGGCCACCCCTCTGGAATCGGTCGCCGGGCCCGGATGTGGAACTCGTAGAGAGGGAATACGGCTAAAGCCATATCCCGTCTCATCTCAGTAAGGTACCTGCACAACTCCGGAGGCAAGGCATCACGACGCCCTTGGTCCGTGACCGCGGGCGCCTCTAAAGCAGGAGGGCAAACAAAGTTGGCCGGAAAAACCGAACCAGAAGGAGGGTCAAGTGGAGGTGGAGTATGAGTCTGAGTGGGTGTAGGCTGAGGCTGAGGCGTGGGTGTCGGTCCAGCCTGGGAGCTAGAAGATGCTCCGGCCTCGCGCTTCCTCTTCTTCGTAGAAGAAGAGGGAGGGGTGAAGGTAAGGTGGTAGGTAGGTGGAGGTGGCCTCGCTCCTTCATCAGCAGTAGGGAGCGGCGAAAGTGGCGGAAGGGTAGAGCACGGCAAGGTAACAGACGTGGAACCACAGATCTTCCACGTCCTCGCACTCCCCTTCGCCTTTGGGAACCAGGTCAAGACAGCCATGGCATCCAGGTCAAGCTGATCCACCTCAGCAGGTGCAGTGAGTGAAGGGTCGGTGGGGTAAAGGTCGCGGGCGATCCTAGTCACTAGCCCTCCGCACACAATAGCGGTCTTGACCCGAGTCCCAATCCCGTTCCAATGCTGAGCTACCAGATAGGCAATGTTTAGAACAAACGGAGTACCGTAGTCAATGTTGAGGTACCCCGCGAGAATCGCTAGCTCAGTGTTGGTCACGTTGTTGGACTCAGGGCGCCCAAAAATGGTCTCTCCTAACAGACGCAAGTAATAACGGGGCGCGGGTAGGTGAACGTGAGCTCCCTTCCGTGAGTGGAAGGGAGTGTGAGACAGAGCAGCCCAGAGTGGCTGAAGAAGGTCTCGAGGTGGGGCAGTGAGGCCGTCACTGACTAGGCCTAAAACCTGCCCAAACTGAGCCAAAGTCCAGTGATGTGACTCGTTGCGGAGTCGAAAGTAAATACGAGAACCGGAGTGGTCGGCGGCGTAAGAGTCGGTGTCAAAGGAATAGGAGCTAAAGAACTCGTACGTAAGGGTACGAATGGTAGCCTCCTGCATGGTAATCAAACCCGACATACCCGTCCCGTTCAACAAACTACAGACCTCCTCGTAAATGCCTAAGGTCTCTAGGTCAGTCCGCGCAAGGAAACGGGTGGAGGAGAGGGGGCAACGAAGTAAAGAAACTAACCGTGTCCGGTGAGCCTCGAAGTGAAACGTCGAGTGGGCGACTTGGTGCAGTGCGAGAGCGCTCTCCCCTCGTAGCAACCCTCGGAAGGGTCGGGAAGTGACGGCTAACTCGCTAGCCTGGTGAAGTGTCCTCGGTGGCAAGATACCAGTGCTGCTGGAAGCGAGGGTGCGTCCACGATCCAAAGAAAGAGAAAGGCCTGGTAGTGGTGATGGCCTCGTGAGGCCTAAACGAGCTCCCTTTGAGCTAGGTGCGCCGTACACTCGTCCCTACTGGTGAGACAAGTAAGACAGTCTTTGCGGTGGTGACCAAGGCGAGCTAGTGGCAACAGCAGGGGACCACTCGCTCGCTCGAAGAAGGGCTGGAGGACGTACTAGTAGAAGAAAGAGAGCTCGCGTCCATCCCGCATATATCAAAGGGCACGAATAAGAAATATCTTTGCTAACCGTGATTAAAATGAAGCGTTAACCAAAGACATGTGACAAAGAAAAAAGAATAGCCCTATTAGTCGGAAAATTCGACTTCCAGAAATCAAAAACAAGCAATTCCTCAAAAAGATTCGAAAGGGGGCATGTGAATGGTGGTTAAGTGAACAAGCAGTGACTGCAAAAGGCTAATACAACATGAAAACCTATAATGGGGGCGCGTATGACTCCTTGCAGGCGAAAATAATCACTCACAGCGCAAGATTCCCAAAGACTTCACAGCATATAGAGGCGAAAGGGGACGGGAAAGCAGTTAACAGCGGTTGACAACAGTGACAAACAAAGCATGGAAGCAAACAACCGTCTGACAGTCGAAATTTCGACTCACAGGAACCCTAGTCGCGGAAGTCGCGCAAAATTCGAATTTAACATGCAAAAACAGTGGGGAATTGCGAGAACATCATCAATAAGCGAAGCAAGGGCAAATAAACACAATAAAATCGAAACAAGTCGACTGTACATGGAATTTTCGAGCCCTAATTCAAATCACCTCATAAAAATTCAAAAAAATTGAAGATAAAATGCAAGGAGGTTGAATGGACACTTACTTGATGATGATTGACCTACAATGTAGCAATTAAACTCCAAACAACAAGCAACAATGGCGGAAATTTGATCGACAAAACCGCAAACCCTAATCCCCTTTGAAAACCGTAAAAACGAGCACAAAAGAGGGGGAAATTAAGGGGTTATGGAAGATTAATTAACTAGCAAGAGAATGTAGGTGTTTGATTAGGTGATTTTTGGGCAAGAGTTGGTGATTTGGGGGAAATCAATCGCAATTAGGGGAGGAAGTTAGAAGGAAATTATAAATGAAATGAAATGAGATTAGGGAATTAAAGAGTTTAAGATAGAAAACTCCCTCGGTCCCTGTTCAATCCACTCGATCGAGTGATTTTAAGTCACTCGATCGAGGACTTGTTGATGTCCCCTTACTCGATCGAGTAACCAACCTCTCGATCGAGCTGTTCTGTTGTGGCCTTCCTCGATCGAGTAACCAGAAGACTCGATCGAACCATCTTTCACTCGATCGAGTACAAAAGTACTCTATCGAGGACTTCCTCGTGTATATTTCCTTGAATTTCTACCGTTTCTTCCTCGAAATGCGTGCATTTCCCCAAACCTAAAAACAATTCCAAACATATCCCAAATACCAACTACGCAAAGAAACAGTCTATAGTCTCGATCTACGCTAAAAATTGTCTAATCTAATTGTCCTAATAAAAACGTAATAAAAAGAATTCAAAAGTAAATTCAAAACTTGTCTATTACACTTTGTTACACGGGGCATTTCCCGTTTAATTCCCATCACCGTCGGTAGCCCCTTCGTGGGCTTCGATCGAGGACGTCACTTCAAAAATACTTGACCGTCCTTTTTGACTTCCATGAACTCGAATTTACGAGAGGAGGAGGAACATAATTCCAATCTACGTAGGTTCGAACTGTCTTCGTCGTCGCTCCTCTGTCATCTTCCTTGGCATCCTTTGCTCCAGGTTGATTGATAATGGTCTTACCACGTCCTTTGACAGCTCCTTTCTTGCCTTCATCTGTACCTGCAGTAAGGGAAACAGACGGATCTTCCTCCTTTTTGCTCTCAGTATGAGGCGGAGGGTTAGCAACAATAGCAATATTCTCCAAAATTGGAGTGTCAATAATAGGGTCAACAGAAGAGAGGGCATTGCAAGGCTGAGCTTGCATGGGAGCCCTCCGGAACTTGGACTGATGAAAGGTCAGCTCCTCATCCCCTACCTGGAAGGTCAAAGTCTTCCCCCCGACATCTATCACTTTGCACGGGCAAAGGACAAAAATGGTCTCCCTAAAATGATAGGGGTATGCACATCTTCGGGGATATCTAGGACGACAAAGTCAACGGGAATAAAGAACTTCCCGATCCTAACAGGTACGTCTTCCGCTACACCTAGTGGCCGTGATAGACTACGGTCGGCCATCTGGACAGTCATATTGGTGCAACTCAGTTTGGTCACACCAAGTCTCTTAGCTAGAGACAAAGGTAAAACACTTACGCTAGCGCCTAAGTCGCATAGCGCATTATCAATCAACTGCATTCCTATGTGACATGGGATCGAAAAACTACCCGGGTCTGATTGCTTGAGAGGTAGCTTATTTTGAGACAAGGCTGACCCCATCTCAGTCAAAGCTACAGTCTCGTTATCATTAACGGTCCTCTTACGTGCTAAAATATCTTTCATAAATCGTAAATAAGAGGGTACCTTCATAAGCAATTCAAGTGAACGCAGTAAAAACTTCCAAACTCTTCAACGATTCAACAAATTTGCTAAATTGTTGATTAATCCTGGTATTCTGCAGCCGCCTCGGGAAGGGAACAGTAATTGGAATCTCAAGTCCCTTATTTCTCGCCTCCAAAGTGTCTTCCGGCGCAAGTTCGGTGTCCTTTGGGCGCTTCTTACCTCTCGAACGAGGCCTTTCTGGTAATTCATCGCTTAAACGAGCACTAGCAGGCTCTCGAATAAGCTTCCCGTCAACAATATCAGACGATCGAGCAATGGGTCCACTCGATCGACCTGTTTCTTCATCAACTTTAGTCGATCGAGCAACAAGACCCACTCGATCGACCATCTTCACTTCCGGTTTACTCGATCGAGCAGAGTGACTACTCGATCGACCAAGATCTTCACCATTTCCACTCGATCGAATGGTTCAAGACTGACTTGATCGATCGAGTAACTGCTTCGTCGTGAGTCCCTTTCTCTTAACAGAACACTGTTCATCATCAGTTTCAGCAGCTTCCAGGTCTGATTTCTTAATTTCTGGTCCCTCATAAGAGAGACCGCTTCTCAACTCTATCAAATGTATCGTCTCATTTGGGTTCTTGTCGTTTTGAGTCGGTAAATGACCGGGCTTCCTTGAAGATTGATTTTCAGCCAACTGCGCAACTTGGGTCTCAAGTGCCTTGAATGCCGTGTCCTTCTGCTGTAATTGCTTTGCAATGGACTGCATCATGGTCTTTAGCTCACTCATCTCACTCACCCCACTAGATGACGAAGCACCTTGATTAGGAGGGTTGAAAGACGGAGGCTTCTGATAGCCTTGTTGCTTCTGGTGTGGCGGAATATAAGGCTGCTGCTGCTGATTTGGAGGAGCGGTGGGGTTAAGTATGTTGTTCTGATTACTCCACCTCAAATTGGGGTGGATGTTTGACTCGTAATGAGTGTTGTTTTGCCTGTAATGTTGAAAGGCAGCACATTGCTCATAGGGACTAGGACAGAAATCAGAGACATGTCCGTCTACCCCGCATCTCGTACAGACGAAAGGACCGTCTGTCATAGCATTAACCTGGTACATCCCTGGCTTGAAAGTTCCCCCTAGCTCATACTTATCGAACCTAGCAGTAAGGGCTTCTAACGCAGCCACTGAAGAGGATTCAGCGGCTCTCCTTTGGTTTCCCCTTGAATTCCCGTATTCAGCCCTGTGAGTGGCTAAATCATCTATGATTTTCCAACCTTTCGTCGGCCCCAAGTTGTCAGAAAACCGACCATTGGCTGCCGCGTCTAGTATTGCTCTCTGATCATCATATAAACCATTGTAAAAATGGTTACATAGACTCCATTTCTCGAAACCGTGATGCGGTATGGTCCGCACCAGCTTCTTAAATCGAAGCCATGCCTCATGGAAATTTTCGTCGGGCCCTTGCTTGAAACTGGTTATCTGAGCTCTGATGGCTATGGTTCTCGAAGCAGAGAAATACTTCTTATAAAACGCCATGCTAGCGAATTCAATCTGTTATGCCGTGAACACTTTGTCCAAATCCTGTACCACTCCCTTGCGAAGATCGCGGAGTGAGAAGATGAACATAGTCTCTTTAATCGATCACCACACACCGGGGAGGAGGTATGGAGCAAGCGAGAGTCGATGAAGGTCTCCATATCTTTGAGCCGCATCTTCTTTCGCACTCCCCGAACTGGTTTTTCTCTACCATGCTTGATATAAGACGGCTTCTGTTCGAACTTTCGGCATCTCCCGATTCGAACCCCTTATAAAGATTGTCAGCTGTGGGCTCGGAGTGACTAGCAATGGATGCTTCCTCGGCCATTTCTGGTACTTCTGGAAAAGTGATAGACTCAAGTGAATAGTCGGAAACTGGAGAAGACGGCGGGTTGTCTTCGAGAAGCTCGTTCTCGTAAAAATTGCCGCGAGAACTGGGCTCTTCCTCTTCCCCGTTGCTCTCGAAATAGTCTCCTCTTTGCGCGACAGGATCTCTCAATCTCGGGATCAAAAGGTAGCAGTGGACCACCTTGCGACCTGCGCATAAGACGAAACTACAGACAAGATATGAGAATAGTCTAAGGAACGATGTTCCTTAAACTAAAAAGGAGAATTAAAAATAAAACAAATAGTAATTGGAACAATTGCCTCCCCGAACAACGGCGCCAAAATTTGACACGCCTGTCGTTGACCTGTCAAAAATAAAACCTAACGGTCTCAACTAAATATGTAGTAGAGGCGGTCGAGTATCGAATCCTCGGGAGGTAATGCAACTACAAATGTCTATCTCTAATCCTATGGTAACAATAGGGTTGATTGAATTTTTGGTTCTAAACTACGGAGTTAAAAGAAGAGAAATAAGGCGGAAAGCAGTAAAGCAAGAAATATGAATTAACTATCAATAAGAGGGGGACATGTCGAACTCGGTTCACTACGGTAGTTCAACAACTTAGCAAAGAAATGATTCGATTTAACTAATTATGAGACGGATATTAGAAGGTCCTTTCGGTCCACTTCCCACCCTAAAATACCACTAACTTAACTTTCGTCCTCATTAGGGCGTCTCATCGTTTATAGCAGGCCTATTTAATCCAATCTTTCGATCCAGGACTAATTGTAGCAGTTAATGGGTGACATAGAAGCGTGCACTCAACTAGGTCGGTGATTACGGTTATATTGCTATAGTGACAGAGTCTCTTATATCAATTCGTCTAATTCATTCACTACGTCGTCATTATTCTACCGCAGATCCCCTAATCCCAACATGAAGGAGAATTAGCTACTCATATTCATAACTGATCTAACAGCACATAATATTCCAGCAGAAGACATAACGAAATAATAATTATAAAGCGCAATAACAGAAATTAGGGCGAGAAATAATGATAACATAAAACAAGAATTAAGCGCAACAAAGGGTTAATTATTATTAAGAGAAGGAGGAGATTACAATCTAAGCAATCCGGCGTAAAGAACGACGAAATCCGAGTGCAATAATCCCCAAAGTGAAAGCAACGTAAAAATAACAGTAGGTTTTTCTAATATGAAATGATAGTAAAAGAGATAGTCTCAGAGTAAAAAGTGATCCTAATTAACCTAGTAATCCTCGGTTAAATAGGAAAAGTCTAAGTGTTTATGCGGAAATACTAAAACACGGACTGATTAAGCCCACGAAGTCAAAAGTCTCTCGATCGAGTAGATTAGACTACTCGATCGACCATCACTCAGGGGAAACTCCTCGATCGACCTTCGTGGAACTCGATCGAGGACTGGTCATGTGTGGATCACTCGATCGAGTAAGCAGTAGCTCGATCGAGTCTTGGGAAGCTTAGGAATCACTCGATAGACCACCAAACAGCTCGATAGACCACCTGGGTCTTCAATTCAGCTCACGTCTTCACTCAAGTACCTCGTAGTGCGTGCAACGACACTTCTCAGTGCAACATCTCACTCTGGGATAATCCCGTCTCCTCTAAATGCATGCAAAAGGGCAGAAAAGAGCATGGTTCCGCTACTTTTGCGATCATTCCTACAAAAAGGACAAAATACAACAAAGTAGCCAATTCGGGGCAAAATACTATAAAAACAGTATATAAATGCATAGAAATACGTGCTGAAATAGGCCAAAAAGACTATACATTAGGCACGTATCACGGCCTATGCAAAGTACATGAAAGATATCCTTATCAATAAGAAGTCCATCCGAAGATTGGAAACTATTGCCTTTACAAAGGTGAGTAGTGCAATTTTACAAGGGTATTCCCCTCCAAAGCTCAAAGATCCGCGAAGCTCCTCCATTCCATGTACCATTTGTGATACCACAATCAACAAGGCACTATTTGATCTAGGTGCAAGTGTGAGTGTCATGCCATAATCGGTATGTGAAAGACTAGGAGTGGGAGAGCTCAAGTGCACCAACATGACCTTACAAATGGCGGATTGTTCAACAAAGAAACCACTAGGGGAATGGGAAGATGTACCCGTGAGAGTTGGAAAGTTCTTCATACTGGTGGACTTTGTCATTTTTGATATTGAGGAAGACTCCAATATTCCAATCATTTTAGGAAGACCATTCCTACACACCGTCGGAGCGGTGATCGATGTGAAACATGGAGAGCTCACACTTGAAGTAAGTGATGAAACAATCACCTTCAGCCTTGATAAGACTATGAGAGTTCCAGGCTTGTTTGAGCCATGCTTTATGGTTAATCACTATACTCAGAAGGGTGACAATAAGAAGATGGAATCTCCATTCAAAGAACAAGGGAAAGATGGAAATATCAAAGAGAAGGGCAAAGATACACCGCTCAAATGGAAGAAAGATATTGATGATGTTAAAATGGCTTTATTCGGAGAGCATGGAATTTTTCACAATAAGAATGAGAGCTTGCAAAGCTCACTCATAACAAGTATAGATGGAGGCCTCATTGGCCATGATAACAAGGAGAGTTGCACTTGTCAACTTATGATCCACCCAACATAGAGGAGAAAGCAAATGAAGTATATGGTCTATGGGACGATGAATTTGAGGGATTGGTTAATCCTTACATTGGGAATGATATGGCTCTTTGGTAGTTTTGAGCTTTTGAGTCCTAGCACCATTCCAAGGACTCACACCTCGGCAACATTGAGGTGCCTATCTTTTTGCTTCCACTACAAAGAATCCAAAATGACAATCTTCATTCATGCATTGCATTTCATGCCTTGTGAATGAACTTCCTCCTTTTTGCACTTGAAATAGTGTTTTGTCCGGTTTGGGGAAGTTCACTCTTAAGGAATGTGAGTTAATCTAAATTAGCTCTCCGAATAATATAAATCATGCATCATGTAGTATAGCTTAGTTTGCATCACTTGTATATACATATCACATGTAAATATCTCACACATAGTTTGCATCTAGTGTAGAATCATGCATCATTCATTTCATTGCATTTGCACAATTCCCTATTATTTTGTCCATTGGGGACAATGTCCATTCTAAGTCTGGGGATGGGGTATTCTAACACTATCTAACTCAAAAATGATAAAATGATAAAAATTTCAAAAGAATCCAAAAACATGTACATTCGTTTTGTAGTGTAGAAATGTATATATTGTATATACTTGTTTGTTTGTATTCACTCCTATCACTTGGAGCCGACTACGCCACATTCGAGGCATGAGGAATATGAAAACTGCATGGTATGATCTTTCCAAATCTCCTTTTTCCTTTTGTATGTTAATGACAAATGTGGCTTTTTTTTGTTTGATGTGGTACAAACCAATGTGATTTTAGGAGTTGCATTTAGATTATATGGCATACTAGTAATAGTAGCATTTGCATTAGGTTGTATATATGCTAGTTGCATCATGGCATGTAGTTGCATTTTAGGAAAATTTTGTGAAAATGTCTAGTTGGGAAGCTTGAAAAGTGTATATAGGCCCTTGTAGATAATTTTTCTCCTTAAGACTTTCTTTGCTAGAATACCTTCAAGACACCCTAGGATGTGTCATACTAGTATCTTTTGACCCATGAACTAAGTCCTAGTCAAGAGTACCTTGTGGTGTGATGAATCCTTGGCTACCATTTATTCCAAGGTGACCCTTGATGTCATGCAACCGTTCTTTTATTTCTATCTTCATGTTTTGCCAATACAAAGGGAATGGGCACAATAAATCTCCAATTTGAGTTCAAAGTACCAAAGTGAAAGACAAAAAGTTTGCAAAAAAAAATTGCATCAATGAAAAGAGGAGTAAAAATAGACTCATATGCTTCAATAAAAGTACCCTTGCTACAAATGGGGTTACTTTGAAAATAAAAAAGAATGCAAAGAATGGCCAAGTATCTAAACTGCCAAACTTCAAAAATGGCAAAGAAATGTTCTTAAAAGACAAATGCCACAAGAAATTGGGGGGGGGGGGGGGGAACAAAAGCAAAGCAAACTACTATTGTGAAACTCAAAGCATTTTGATCCCTTTTATCCATTGATGATCCTTTCTTTATTGCATGGTAGAGAGGGGACGACCCTTCTTCTTATCTAGGCAAGAGGTGGAATTCTGTGATCCTATAGTGTTTCTAACACCATAAGGAGCCTACTCTTGACAAAAGCATTTAGCAATTGAGGATAAAAGTACCCTAGTTTGACACAACTTGGAGGTGATTTGTTGGTATTCTTTTAGACTTAGTAGCTTGGAGAAATAATATCTACAATGGAATGTGTACCCTTAGGTTGCTTCCCCTTTAGATGATTTCCGCCACTTAGATGAGGAAAGTGGCTATTCTTTTGTAGATGCATCCATTACTTGTTTTGTGTGCTTAATGCCTGGATGTCTTGTTGTGAGTTGAAGGAGCAGAGTGAGACTCGCTAATTGTCTCACATCGGCTAGTAGTATTAATAAGGGTCATAGTTTTAGTCATCTCTTTACTCGGGACGAGCAAAGGTTCAATTTCGGGATATTTGATATGACTCATATATATGCACATTTAGTCCCCGAACTAGCCTCGTTCCTATGCTTTCTAGTGCTTATTAGGGTAGTTTCTTATCTTTAGTTCCCTACTTTGCATATTCTTTGAGGTTTTGTGTCCTTGGTAGGAGAGGATTGCTAACCTTGCACTTATGGAACAAAGTGGAGCTAAATGGAGTGCATCTAATGACCAAGCATCAAAGAGGAGACCATTACTAAAGGCCTAAGTGAATAAATCAAGTAGAATAGGCAAGATGAAGACCCCCACGACCCCGCAACGATCCCCACGGATACTTAGGTAGTCAAAAGAAGAAGAAGGAAAGCTGAGCAAGGATCTGGGCGTCTTGAGCCCAAGACGGGCGTCTCGAGCCTCAATCTGGGCGTCTCAAGCCTCAATCCGGGCGTCTCACCTTCAAGTCGAGCGGATCCCTGGGCAGCACGAGTTTGCTTCAATGTCAATCCGAGCGGCTCCTTATGGGCCTTGCAAGGCACTAATCTTTTTCTTAGGAACGTAATCATCATTTAAGCCCTTAGTTACCCTAATACTTGTACTTAGTATAAATACCCCATTGTGTTAGGGGATTAATCACCAAGTTAGAATTTAGCATTAATCAAGTTTATATATTATTAATCAAGTTGTATTCACTCAATTCAATATTAATCAAATCTTAATTCCTCTTTAATCATTCAAGTGTTCTTAGATTTAGTTGGGTAATTTGAAGACTATTTGGGATTTATTGAAGACTTGATAACTCTTCATCATTCATCAAGTGTTCTTCCATTATTCTTTGCTTATTAATTGGATCATCCTTAAAGTTGGTATAATCTTTTTCCCTTGCTTAATTAATTATTGCTTTACACATTTACCATGTTTAACTTTGCTAATATGATTGACACCTTTATTAGCATGTTTACCATAGTCATGAGTGAGTAGTCTTCTAGCTAGGGTTAATGGGGGATTAGGGGAATAAAAACATGGGGGTAGATCCATACTTAATCTAATATGTTTTCATAAGATTGCTTGCTTGTTGTAGTTTCAACTTATGCACATGTTATGCTTGATAAATTGCTTGATTGAAAACCTTGCATGCATACATCTCTTATCCATTCAACAATACTTATCAGATATAAACTAACTCGAGTCTTGTTAGACCATGCATAGAGTTGAGTAGGAGGAAACTAAGTCGAGTTGTAGGTGTTGTACAGTCTTGACCGACTCGACTCCGGAACCCAAGTCTTCCTAGGAATTATAAAACATAAACTAACTCGATTCCACTACAACAATAATTTGCTTGCAACTAGGTGAACATGTTTGTATGATCACCACCATGAATCCCCTATGAACCCATGATACCCTAGTGTCTTAATCAATTGTTTACAAACCCCTATTTGTTTACTTGCTTTCATTTCTTCATATTTCATTGTTAAGTAGCTTAGTTTGAAACCTCAAATCTCTACCCAATATTGTGACACCCTAAGACATAGCTCTCTACAACCGATAACTTAATTCAATACCCGTCCTTTGGGATCCGACCTTTACTTCCCACTCTGCGAAGAATAGTTAGTTAAGATTATAAATATTGTTTTTATTGGTTAGCTTAGACGACAAAGTTTAAACCTAAATCAAAAATGGCGCCGTTGCCGGGGACGAGGTTTAATTGAATTGTTATAACTTGTTGTTTTTAGTTGTGTCTTTCTTGACCTTGGGGAAGTCAAATTCCTTAAGGCAGTTTTAATTATTTTCTAGTTGTTTGCTTTTTGCATGTCTAGGAGATCGCAAGGTAGACCTTTACCTATTGATGTTGGGAAATGTGTCCTCAACAATAGTGCGATCACATGATTTAAATATCATAATTAAATCTCAAATTAAGAATACGTGAGGGATGATTTATTATATAATCAACTGATCGTCATTAATCGGTAATGATTGGCTGACTAGAGTTTGACATTACTGTCGTGTGACGGTGGTGGTCAGTTGATCCCTTAAGGTCACACCTAAAGGACAATTCCCTTAATGGACAAATTGATTAATTGTATGACGATACGAGGTAATCAATTCCTTAAAAGTGAACAATTTACTTGTGAGAAAGAATATTAATATCTTATTATAATGGGATTAAATAAGATTTATTTTAGTAATAAAAGTGCATTATTACTAAAATTGCTTATTGTTTGAGAAACAATAGAGATTAGAATGAATGGTTAATTATAATTACAAGATGTTGTGAATTATAATTTTATGACTCATTTTATTTATGTGATCAAGTATCACTAGTCAATTTATTGTATGTAATTTAATTAATTTCTAAAATGATATTTATGGGATAAATATGCATTAAATTAATTAATAACATGTAAAATACTACATGTAACATATTGTGTGACAAATGACAAATTGACAAAATAAAATGGTAGTCCATTTTATGATATGGACCGAAATGGAGGGTATCATGGTGGTGTGTAGTTGATTATTTTATGAGATAAAGCTATGTGTAATCATTCCTACACACACTAGCCTTACACACCTATTATGTTGGTAAGAGAAAAAGAAAAAGGAGATTCCAATTCTTGGCATTACTCCCTTGTTCCAACCGTGCTCCCTCCCTCTCTATATGAGAACTTTTGTTCTCATTTTATAACTTACTCATTCATTCATCTACATGCAAGAGTTTGCTCATCTTTTTCTCTAGCTTTCTCTAACAAGTTTTTAGAGATTTACAATAAATTGTTCATCCATTCTAATATTAAAACAAGGTTACTAGTGTAGTAATAATAACAATATTAGAATACATTTTAAGGATACTAGTATAATAATCTAGTTAATTAGTATACTAGTTTAAGGGTAAGTCTTGGGTGCAATCTAAGGAGGATTTCTATACTTGGGATCTTGGAAGATCATCCATTAATATTAGCTCAAGAACAAGTGAAGGAAGGTGACCTTCCTTGTGCCCAAAATTTCGAACCACCTACAATGTAAGGAACATTGTTTTTCTCATAAATCTTTCATTTTGTTATGCATGCACTAGATCTAAAGAACAAATAATTAATAAGTTAATTAGTTCACTATTAGAGGAGTCTAATAATAGGTATATGAACCTAACAAGTGGTATCAGAGCATAAGGATGTTGCATGCATAATCGGTTATTGTTTTTCCGAGTTAAAAGGTTAACATATAAAACTTAAAAATTTGTGATTTATATGTATAAGCCACGAAATCACCATGCATGTAATATATTCTGGTCCTAAAATGTTTTTAGGTCATTTTTATGATTCATGGAAATTTATTGCTCATTTTAAGGATTTTTGGTCATTTTATTACATTTTTTATGACTAAAATGGGAATTAAAATGCTAAAAATAGTTAAATTTCGTTTCTGACCTTGAAAAATTTATATGACCTCACATGCATATTTTACAAGTTGTGTGTAAAAGGACGAGTTAATTTGATTAATTTTGCATGATTTATGATTTTTATGAGATAAAAATGGATTAAAAGAGGTAAAATGGTTAAAATTAGTTAAATTTCGAATCAAGCCATGATCTTTTAATATGATGTCACATGCAAGATTTACAGAGAGTATGTAAATTTCTAGATTTAAATATCTTCCTTAGCATGATTTATGAATTTTTGAGTAAAAATGGCATAAATAGTGACTATTTTAGCAAAAATTAGCTAAAACGTATTGCATGGCTTGAGAAAATTATTTTAAGTTGCATTAATATCCCACTAATCAGATCTAAAGTTGTAAAAATTATTGGTTTTATTTTCGTATACTTTATGTATTTTATGAGATAAAACCGATAAAATGCAATTATATTTTCTCAAATTTAATTCGAAAATTTTAACCATGTTTTTTGACATTATGAGGGTCATGGATTTATTCCAGAATGTTCAAAAATTTAAAATTCAAATTTTGAAACTTTTATGAATTAATTTGGATTTATTTCATATAAATAATATTTTAAGGTCAAAAATGAGCATAAAATTAAATCAAGTTGAATTATTGTCAAAAATTTAGTGATGACTGATTTTTGAGTCCTAAAATGTGTTAGGATAATTAACTTGAGCTTAGATGTGATTTAAGTGTTAATTAGTGATTTTAAAAGGTTATTATCACGTATTTCCATGAAATCAAGGTTATATGTACGACATAAGTTAAATAGGGCGATTTGGCACATGATTTTGCATGATAGGTACATATTATAATGCTGCATATTTCAATTGTTGAATGTCTTTTATTTATATAATTTTGAATTATGTAATTTTATCTTAGTATGGCCTTAGTTTTAATTAATATTACCCGTAATGAAAGGGAATATTGATTCGGTTGTAATTTAATGTGATCTCGTATCACTTTTATTTTTATTTCATTAGTTTTTCATTTTACAAATGTATAATAGGAATAGCTTTGTATTTTTATTATTATTTGTAATTATGGAGCTTCTTCAAAGACGGTGCCATTCGGAAAGGTGATCCGACAAAGACGGTGTCTTGGAAGGCGTGCCAATTGAAGATTCAAGGGACCAAAGGAGTTGGTTTCCGAATATGTAATAGATTATTTGATTTTCTATTTTTAGGAAGGCCATACTAGGAATTTTATTTATTGCTTTGCATTTCTTTGTTGCATGCATTGCCAAATCGCCATAACAACACATGCATATCATATCGAGTCATCGACCGTGTCAATTATAATTATCGTAGTTCACCGCTTTAGTTCACTTAAAACGTGATAGATAATAAATTGACAAGACCTCTCACATATTAAAAATTGAGAAAAAGCCTTACCAAATAGTAGAAACTCATGAAGTACCAATTTCACAAGGGAGTTAATCCGGCTTCACCGTAATACAAACCTTGTTACGTTGGCGAAATGGGGTAGTAAAATGTTATTACATCGAAATTTGGATTGAGCTCAACGGAAGTATTGTTGACCGTAGTCGCATGTGTTCCGGGCTAAAGATGAGAATTAGAGTAATTTTTATCGACCGAGAGTTCTAAAGGTAGAATCGATTAAAAGGTTAATCTATCGAGTTATATTAATAAGGGATGAATCGGCTCACCGTGCCCAAGTTAATATGAATTTGGATCTCGGAATCATTTATGTAGTTGGGTGGAGGTCACTATATAAATGCAATACTTGTAGTTAAATTAACGAGTATTATTAAAACGATAGATGATAATTAAATTCCTTCATTTCCTATTTTGTAGTCAAAATTTGTTTTAATCAACTGCAATGGCAACTCCAAACGCGTCCGCATCCACTAGTTCCACACCGCTTTCCAATGTGTCATGGCTCCGATCCTTCATGGATCGATGTAAGTTAGAAAAGAATGGGTCCAATTTCGCCGATTGGGATGCACAACTTCGCTTGGCCGCGCAAGGTGACGACAAGCTTCGTTACCTTACCGAGGCATCTCCCACCGAACCTCCTAATACTAGGTCCGCCGCTAGGCAATCCTATGAGGATTACCAAAAGGAGTCGGCTGCAATGAAAAATGTATTGATCTTTGCTATGGAGGCCGAACTCCAACGAAGTGCTATAAAGATTAGCACCGCTCATGAGATCTACATGAAGCTTGTGAACATGTTTTCACGAGCTCCTAGGGTCATTCAATATGAGGCGGCTTCCGCATTCTTTGATCTTAACATCAAAGAGGGCCAAAAGGTGAGCCCACATGTGCTCAAGTTGATAGAGCATGTTGAGACCTTGAAATCGCATAAGGTGGAAATTCCCGATGAACTCGTGATTGATCGAATTCTTCATTCCCTAAGCAAAATCAAAGCATATGTTCAATTCCGGGTGAATTTTAATATGCAAGATAAGAAGGTTTCCCTTGATGAGTTGCACAAAATGCTTGTGCAAGCCGAAAGGGATATGGGGCTAAGTGTTAGCACCACCAAAGATGTGCTCAATATCAATCAAAAGAGCAAAGGAACCTTCAAGAAAAGTGGGAAAAAGGGAAAGAAGCGAACTCCCAACAAGAACAAAGCTAAGACTTATGAAGCAAGCTCCTCCAAGCCCAAGTACAAAGATGCCCCATCCGGGGACAAGTGCCACTATTGTTGTGGTGTTGGGCATTGGAAGAGAAACTGCTCCAAGTATCTTGGCGACATCAAAGCTGGAAAGGTTACTCCAAAGAGGTATATAAATATCCCTATCTTTTATGTTTCAATCTCAATTAGTATGTGATACAAGTTGTGATGATTACCCTTTTTATTGTAAATAGGGCCCCCTCCTAGCAAGGACAAAGGCAAGGAGAAGCAAGTCTAGAGGATCACGAGGGAAGCTAGAGTAGCCGACCATGGTGATGGATCAATAGAAGCTTGGCTTTTTAATTTGCTTTGTCTTTAATTTTATGATGAATTTCATGTTTTTAGAACTATTTTGATTTCCTCGTGTGACTTGGAAATTGGTTTGTATCCTTTAAACACGGGTTGTATTTTGGATATTGGTGACTTGGTTTTCAACCCAAATCACTTGTTTTATTATGTTGTTTGTTCTAAAATCATCATCATAAATTACTTGCGTAGAGAAACATTAGATAAACAACTCAAATTGATCAAGTAGACGATTATGATGATGGGATCATTATATGTCCATAAGCTATGAATCTGATTCTCCTTATGTCTTTGTTACTTAAAGTAACAACTTATTTATATAAGATCAACTCTAAGAGTTGTAATGAGTTTTTGAATTCATCGAGTAGGGAATTCTCGATACCAAATGGACATATTATTCTAATTGGATGGTCAACCATAAGATACCTAGAATAGAGAGTCTATTAAACCATATGACATGAATCAGACTACCATATTCCATAGCTGCCATGTAAGGATGGCCTCTTGAAAGTTAATATATAGTCTTTGAAAACTCCTAATACTCCGTTAAATATATCTTTGTGACTCACAAAGCTATCTCTCAAGAAATTAGGTGTATTTCTGAGAGATAGAGTGGGAGAAGATTGTATCGTCACAAACATCTCTTATAGTTGAAATGTTACTTTGTGAAAGTAATTGAATTATAGAGTGGGAGTTGGTATTGAACTATTATCTATGAAGATAGTATAAGAGCATAGTTCAAAGGGGAGTTTATCGCACATGTCTTATTGTTATAATATTACTTTGTGAAAGTGATAGTATCATGACCTTGTTACATTTGAGCCGAAGCATTACAATCCGAAAGTTGTTGCTCATGAGTAGATTTACTTTAAAGTGAGGGTCTCTTTAAAGGGAAATAGAGCTTTAGAGTACACAAATGCATAAGATTTACATAAAGATGTTGATCAAGATAAATTGTGTTAGGGATTGCCACATTTCATTAAATGAAGAATGGCAAATAAAATTTCGCTTTTCTAAAATGTGAATTTAGAGAAGGATGTGTTTAAAAACACAAAACCTTAGATGAAGATCTAAGAATCCTGACATATTATGGGTAGCTATCTTAAGTGATCACAAGATGGTCTTAAGCTAGCATTAAAGGATTATATTTTTCGTTCATGTGATTATTGTGAATTGTTTCATTCACATGATTGAAGAATCATGATATACATGAAGTTAAGTGGGAGCTAGAATAGTTTCTCCATGTCATATATGTTGATAACATATTACTTATTGAGAATAATATACCAATGATCTCTTCTGGTAAGAGTAATTGGGAGACATGGAAAGGGATGCAAAGTATTCTAGATTTTGAATCTATGTGAGAGAAAATTGGCATAGAGTTGAGAGTCTTATGAAGATAAGTTCTTTCGTATCTGTTTAACGTCAACAAAGTTGAATGGCTTATTCATGATGATGAAAGTGGAATTACTATGATGAAATCATAGTCGTTCATCAACCCATTAAGTTGTTGATTACATGAAATCGATTACTAATGTTTCCGCCATTAGAACGATTATGTATGCCAACACACGCACTGCTTTCTGATGTACCATATGCTAGGTGCATGATAAGTCAATAATAAGTTAATTCATAAGATGGGCTTGTGAAAGCCTTAAAGTACAATTGATAACTTGTACACATGTTTGGATGATAAACTAAGTTAAAGTGTTGAAGGGTTGCACCAACTTTAGTTTCCAAGCTTAAAAGGATTTGATGAAATCCTAAGTAAATGTTATTGACAAAGGAGTAAGAAACTAAGAAATGTGTTTTAGTTTCGCGCATTGCAAATTCTACAAAAGGAATCTAAGTTAGTTGTGATAAAATGGTCAACGTAAGGATTAAGGGTGAATCCCTCTACAAATGACTTTATCACATGTTATGCGATAACAAAGGGGAGCGTCTTTCAAGTTAAAGAGCCCAAGTCTAGTATGAAGTCTAGACATATACTTGGAGAAATTCATGTCATTAAGAGATGACATTGAATGGAAGGAAATAGCAATTAATTAAATTGGAATATATGGATATCGGGTATATCCACTTGCCAAGCTTGTATTGCATTTTAACTAGTGTTTTTATAACACTAGAGATTATAGAATATGAAGTAGTAATAGTGTATTGACTATTCATATGTGATAATCACATTTATCGTTTGAGTTTTTAATTAAACTCACCCGGTACCTTGTCGTATCCGAATGGGTTGTAGAGACAAATTGAACCCCATTAAAGTGAACTGGATTGACATGGTATTCGCCCCTAGTTACTCATATGAGGTGACGTCTCGAAGTGACTAGAGTGTGATGCGATTGATGGCAAGTTCAAGTGCCATAGAGTCATGTGGGATGACTAGTCGATCACATAGGCAGACTGTACGGGACAATCTGTCGGGCAGTGACCGCTTATAGAGTTCTGGTAATTCATAAAGCCTGGTCGTGGCAAGAGCTACTATAGTATTCTTATGAGTCAATTCTTTTGACTAGAGACTATTCGCCCAAGTTGGCACAACTTCTGATTAGCTTTGATTTATACTCTACGATTTCTTAAACGAGGTCAAACTGGGTATATTTTGGGTTATGATGGACTGTGGCTGAACGAAGGGAATAGGGCGATAGGAATTGTCCACCCCTTGTCAGGGTTGTTTGAAATCTCAAGGCCACTCGAGGAGTAGTTAACTGGAAATGCGTGGCCACGCTCGGAAGGTATCTTTGATAGATAATTCCGGTCGACGCTTAATCTCCGGATCGAGAAAACCACTCAAGATATGATCAAATGTAAGTACGACCTGCAAGACACCTTGCATTGAGTGGGAGATTGTAATAGGACAAGAGAATTGGTGACGCACACTTGTCGAGGACAAGTGGGAGATTGTTGGGAAATGTGTCCTCAACAATAGTGCGATCACATGATTTAAATATCATAATTAAATCTCAAATTAAGAATACGTGAGGGATGATTTATTATATAATCAACTGATCGTCATTAATCGGTAATGATTGGCTGACTAGAGTTTGACATTACTGTCGTGTGACGGTGGTGGTCAGTTGATCCCTTAAGGTCACACCTAAAGGACAATTCCCTTAATGGACAAATTGATTAATTGTATGACGATACGAGGTAATCAATTCCTTAAAAGTGAACAATTTACTTGTGAGAAAGAATATTAATATCTTATTATAATGGGATTAAATAAGATTTATTTTAGTAATAAAAGTGCATTATTACTAAAATTGCTTATTGTTTGAGAAACAATAGAGATTAGAATGAATGGTTAATTATAATTACAAGATGTTGTGAATTATAATTTTATGACTCATTTTATTTATGTGATCAAGTATCACTAGTCAATTTATTGTATGTAATTTAATTAATTTCTAAAATGATATTTATGGGATAAATATGCATTAAATTAATTAATAACATGTAAAATACTACATGTAACATATTGTGTGACAAATGACAAATTGACAAAATAAAATGGTAGTCCATTTTATGATATGGACCGAAATGGAGGGTATCATGGTGGTGTGTAGTTGATTATTTTATGAGATAAAGCTATGTGTAATCATTCCTACACACACTAGCCTTACACACCTATTATGTTGGTAAGAGAAAAAGAAAAAGGAGATTCCAATTCTTGGCATTACTCCCTTGTTCCAACCGTGCTCCCTCCCTCTCTATATGAGAACTTTTGTTCTCATTTTATAACTTACTCATTCATTCATCTACATGCAAGAGTTTGCTCATCTTTTTCTCTAGCTTTCTCTAACAAGTTTTTAGAGATTTACAATAAATTGTTCATCCATTCTAATATTAAAACAAGGTTACTAGTGTAGTAATAATAACAATATTAGAATACATTTTAAGGATACTAGTATAATAATCTAGTTAATTAGTATACTAGTTTAAGGGTAAGTCTTGGGTGCAATCTAAGGAGGATTTCTATACTTGGGATCTTGGAAGATCATCCATTAATATTAGCTCAAGAACAAGTGAAGGAAGGTGACCTTCCTTGTGCCCAAAATTTCGAACCACCTACAATGTAAGGAACATTGTTTTTCTCATAAATCTTTCATTTTGTTATGCATGCACTAGATCTAAAGAACAAATAATTAATAAGTTAATTAGTTCACTATTAGAGGAGTCTAATAATAGGTATATGAACCTAACAATTGATCCCCAAATTGAAAGGACCTTGAACAACATTAGAAGAACCGTTAAAGGGGCTTCAACAAGTTTGGGTATTGGAGAACTTGTGAACATTGGTGTTGTCCAATCGGATAGTGTTGAGTTTACCAACCCTTTTGCAAGACAAGGAGAGGAGAACCCAATTCAAAACCAACCACAAAATCAACCCACAATGCCTAAATTTTCATCTCCCTCTCTACCAACCGAGGAGAACCTTTCAAATGGTACTTCAACACCACCTCACTTAACCGGTAATTTCATTGCCAAATCCGCATTCATACAATTAGTTGAGAGAAGTCAATTTGGAGGGATGCCTCGTGAATATCCTCATCTACACATGGTGACTTTTTGTGACTATTGTGATGCAATCTCTCAAACCGGGGTGACTCAAGACCCAATTCGATTGGTATTGTTTCCTTTTTCCTTGATCGGAGCCGCAAAGAAATGGTTAAGGAGCCTAGACAAGGTTACCCTTGGAATTGATTCATGGAAGAAGTTAGCACTTGCCTTCTACAATAAGTTCTATCCTCCGTAGAAGACTAACATGTTGAGAGCCCAAATCACCGGGTTCAAGCAAAGGGATGAAGAGTCTCTATATGAGGCTTGGGAGAGATTCAACGACACATGTTGCTCTTGTCCTCACCATGAACTAAGTGAGTGGTTCCTCGTCCAACAGTTTTGGAATGGCTCATATGAAGACTCGCGAAATGTGCTTAATGTGGGCTCCAATGGGAGGTTCACCGAGGTTGATGACAACCAAACATGGGCTAAAATCGAAGAAATGGTGGATTCCATCACACAATTGGTTGCTCAACTAAGTGCTCATATCGACACCATAAACTTGATGTTTGAGAAAGCCATGGCCAAGCTTGATGAAGCTTTCCAATCACCCAAACAACATGTCAATGCTATGATGACGACATCCTCAATCCCAAATGGAGTGTGTGAGAGTTTTGGAACCTTGGGACATGATCAACATGAATGTAGGGGAACAAATGAACAAGTAAATGCTTTGTAACACCCCCATTTATTCAGGAGTCTTTAGCTAGACATCCCAAGTAAATAAGAGCGTTACCATCTCGGTTTCCCGAGGTAGTGAATAACAAAGTCCAACCCACCAAAGTACTTTAAATTAAAACTTTAGCGATTACATGTTTATTACAAATTAACAAACTAAAACTTAATATAAAATAAGATATAACTCACAGCGGAAATAAATAAAGTGCCTAATATGAAATGATTCATTAACCCCTTAATTAAACTCATTTTAATTAGATCTAAATTAACCATTGATTTAGTCTTTGTGAATCTAGTACATGCATAACTTAAAACAAGAATGAGGAGAAAACGGTTTTCTTACAATGGTGATGAGACGGAAATGGGCACAAGCAAGGATACCTTCCTATACTTGTTCTTGAGCTCACTAACATGGAATGATCCTCCAAAACTCTATAGGTTCAATAATGTGAACACCTTCTCTTAGTTGCTCCAAGACAATCCCATAATATTAATATTATTATATACTAGATAATAATACTAATCTCCTTACATAAATCTAATATTAGGATTATTACTATACTAGTAATATGTGTGTTTTTATTAGATTTTATCTTGAACAATTTCTATAGCTTTATAACTATTAGAGAGAATAAGAGAGAAAATAGATGAATGAATATGAATCAAGTATGAATGAAAAAATAAGAAAAAACTCCTTATTTTTTGCCATAGGTGGCCGGGTAGCATGGGTGCCAAAGGCCAATGCATGGCCTTTGCACTTTTCTTTTTTCTCTTATCAAAGAGTGTAGGGTTAGGGCTAAGACCATTAGGTAATGATTATGTCTTCTAGAAATTTAAAAGACAATTAAATATCACCCGATGCACCCCATGAAATCGGTCCATCCATAGTGTATACATCCATTTTATTTTGTCAAATGTCAATCGTCACACACAACATGTCACATGTAGCATGTAACATGTAATTGATCATATTAATGCATATTTAACAATTAAATATCATTATATAAGTTAATCAAATTACATATTATAAATTATCTAGTAATTCATAATAATATGCGTATCAAATGGGTCATGTTAATATAATTCAAAATATTTTGTAATTATAATTAACCATTCATTCTTTTCTTAATTGTTTCATAAACAATAATCAATTTTAGTAATAAAGCATTTTAACTACTAAAATGAATCTTATTTAATGAAATTACAATAAGATATAATATTCTCTCTTATAAATCAATTTGTTCAATTTAAGGATTTAATAAATCTGTATCGTCATACAATCGATTAACTTTATAATTGATGGAATCGTCCTTTAGGAGTGACCTTAGGGGATCAACTGACCACCACCGTCAGACGAGAGTAATGTCAAACTCTAGTCAGCCAATCATTACCGATTAATGTTGATCAGTTGATTATAAATAAATATTGAATCATCCCTTTATGTATTCTTTTCATGAGTTTTAATAATGTGATCGCACTATTGTTGAGGACACATACTCCAGCAATCTCCCATTTGTCCGAGACAAGTGTGCGTCACAAATTCTCTTGTCCTATTACAATCTCCCGCTCAATACAAGGTGTCTTGCAGGTCATACTTGCATGCGATCATATCAAGAGTGGTTTCCTCGATCTGGAGAGTAACTGTTTGACCAGAATTATCTACCATAGATATTTTCCGAGCGTAGCCACGCATTTTCAGTTCACTACTCCTCGAGTGGCCTTGAGATTTCAAATAACCCTGACAAGGGGGTGGACAATTCCTATCGCACTATTCCCTTTGTCTAGCCACAGCTCATCATGACCCAAAACATGCCCATTTGACCTCATTTACGAAAGTCGTAGAGCATAATTTAAAGTCACTAAGAAACTGTGCCAACTTGGGTGAACAATCTCTAGTCAAAGAACTGACTCAAAAGAATACTATAGTAGCTCTCGCTACTACCAGGCTATATGAATTACCAGAACTCTATAAGCGGTCACTGCCCGACAGAGTGTCTCATACAGTCTGCCTATGTGATCGACTAGTCATCCCTTATGACTCTATGGCACTTGAACTTACCATCAATCGACTCACACTCTAGTCACTTAGAGACGTCACCTCTTATAAGTGACTAGGGGCCAATACTATGTTAATCCAGTTCACATAAATAGGGTTCATTATTGTCTTAACAACCTATTTGGAAAAACAAGGTATTATAACAAAAGAGTTTTTAATAAAACTCAAACGATGAATGTATTATCATATATGTAAAATTGATGCCATATCAATTACTACATAATCTATAATCCATAATTAACATTGTATATAACTATACATCTCAACTTAATTGAAATAGCATGACTTATCATGCTTAGCCTATGAAAAGGCCTTGGTTAGCAAGTTTCAGTAACACTTTGCACTTTCCCTAACCTTACTATATACTATTTCCCATTCTTGTGTATAATCTTGTATTATAAGAACTTCTTTGAGTATGTGTCTAGATCCAATCTGGACATAGGCTTTCTTGCCTTTGAATAACTCCCACTGTCCTCACAGTGTGTAGGGATAGGACCTTCGGTTATTGGAACGAACTACAGTAGTTCCTCCAATTCACAAAACCGAATCCTAATATCATCCCTTACTTCTTGCATATCTCATTATTGCAAGTGTACTCAATTTCCGTTGTGTATATCTCATTGTTTAACTACTTAGGACATTTCTAGCAGATATCCTCCTTAAATAATATAGCCAAGATGGTTCTCTAACCATCCTTAAATGTTTAGAATATGGTTTTTGTGTAACTCATTGCTGATAAATCCATCTCATTTCTAAATGCTTGGCTTCATATTTTTAGTACTTCCTGAGTACTAACTAATGAACTATGTGGCTATATAGAGACTTCTCTCAAGGATTCGATTTGTAACTTCTCGTCATACTTCAAGTATACGAAGTTTAAGAATGGTGATACATCTTAGCGTAATGAATTAATCCCGCACGAAAGCATGTGGATTCAATTTCTACATATTCAATACTTTTGAACTTGTCAAGATTCTTATTAACATAAGAAAATTAACTTTAACGCTAATATCCTCTTAAATCTATCTTTATAGGTCTGGATACCTTAGAGATGTATTATTCCTCTCCTAAGTCTTTCATCATTCACAATGATCAATATGTCCCTTACATATAAGACTATTAACACCACATTACTCCCACTAAACTCCATGTATAAACAAAACTAATCGACAACTCGAGAAAGGTTTATCACATGATCAAAATACACACTTTAACTCCTTAACATCTACTTAAGACTTCTTCTTAAGTTTTCATCCTACCTTAGGATAGTTGCGATTTTCAAACTCATGCAAGATGATTTTAAAATCCAACTATATCAAATCATATCCGAATATAACGAAGCGTTGTTGTTACGTGCAAAACCCTTTGCCACCAACCAACCAAACTAAATAAACATTTTCATGTTTATGCTCATTTCGGACTTTTGCAGAGTTGAAGCTAGATAAAGCGTCTTAATAAGTTACAGGTTTGTTACTTTCAAAAATAACATTACTCCTGTCCACTTTAGGTTTCGAAGAAATAATTAATGATTTTTAAGAAGAAGGAACATCTTCCTACGTCTTATTCTCAGTTTGTGGCTCTTACCAACATTTTCTCCTACGTCTTATTCTCAGTTTGTGGCTCTTACAAACATTTTCTCCTACTCTGTCTTTAAGAAATAATCCTCTTTTCTTTAATAGACAGCATCACGAGCCACAAACCCTTTATTCTCGTGATCATGTAGGAAGCAAGAGCATATGTTAACTATCGAAATAAGCTACAATTTAGGTACCATGCCTAACCATATATCATATGAAAAGTAGATGATTGATTTAACCATGTTTTGTTTTAGTGGAAAATTTAAATGTCAAACAAATTTTTATAACAGAAACTTCCTCCAACTTTATTGTAAAGATTCAATCATATCATAATGAAAGTGACTTGTGATACCATATCACACTCCTTTTGATGCATATGAAAGTCTTCACTTTATTGTTCCTTATTTTTACAAAGTACTAATACTTTGGTTTCATAACCTCTAGGTTTTGATACCTTTTAAACATTCATTTAAACTCATTCAAAGAATTTCTCTTCTAACCTCATTAAGTGGATACCAAGTATCTACCTAGTTCGTTGGTAGAAGAGATGAAGAAGTAATAACCTTTTCTAATTGAAATTGTATTCGACCAAACACTTCAAAGTTTAAATAGGGCGAATATCTTGTTCTATTCATAATTATTTTCTAGAAAGAAGTCATGAATTAATCTTGCTTTGAATACAAGATTCGCACACTTCATCAGATTCACAATCAAATGGTGTGGGAAACTAGTCAAAACTAGTTTTAATGCGACTTTTAATCGAGAAATGAGAAATAAATTGGGGTCACCAACTCGAGTCTTGTATATATATATGACATTTTATTTCTAGTTTGAATATAATTACCTTGATTTGTATGGTCTCACCAAACTTAGTCATGGTATGATAGGGCACAACGCTTGTTTTAATTGTATAATTGAGAAACCCTTTGCATTTTGTACAAAAACTTGAATTATATTCTTATTTAGAGTTGGTGTATATCATAACAATTATTGAGATACATTTCTAAATACGAAACTAAAATGAGTACACTACAATATTCATATGTTCATGGATGAAATGGCAACTACCCTTGTTCCATTCATGCAAATTTCTGAACTTATTCTTGCTAGTCGTCGTACGATTATTTAATGTTATTATTCTAAGGATTTACAAAACCCTCGGATTGTGTTATGAACACACCATCTTCTAAATACCCATTTAGAAAGGTGGTTTTGACATCCTTTTGCCATATTTCATAATAATGAAATGTGGCAATTTCTAACATGATTCACAAATTTGTATCAAATACTCATGATGTGGTAATTGGCAAGAATGCAATGTCAATGTCATAGATATTCAGGAAGGAATATGTTGGAGTCACACGACCAACTTCCTTGATCTTTACTTATTAGAGTTTGTATCTATTTTAGTGTCTAACATCTTCTCTTTCGATCCTAGTTGTATCCTTAATGATTAAGATAGGTACTTACTTCTTATTTCTCCCACTAACTTCAAGAATTTCTACTTTGATGAAGACTTCTCTTCATATAAATTCTTAGTTAATCCTTCACAAGGATGAACTCTATAGTGGCATTTGGTCAATCAAAATTTCTGACAAATCAATTTACCAATTTAATATTGTCATTTTCTTAACAACTTAAGTGCTTGATGACAAGTGTTTAGGTTGAGCAATAAGTCTTTTGAACCACGGATGCATAGAAGAATTATCAAAATATATTTTGACTAATCATTACTTCTATTCACACATTTTCACAAGAAATCATACATAGGCATGTTAGAAATTTTAAGATGCTAATCTTATATGACATAGGACAACTCCTATGGAGTTCTATGGAATAGAACGATTCTTATGGAACTAGTCCATGCCCTATTTAAATGATTAATTTGAGGATTTAGAAAGAGATTCTATTTGTCTTTGGCAATAGTGGTTTAATGGAGACATAAGTTAAAATCGAAATGATATCGTATATTAATAGAAGAAATGATAAAGAACAACATAAAACAATAAAATAGTGGGAAAAGAAACATTCATCGTTAATCTATGAAAACATTTTAACATGTTTTAGCATTTATATAATGACCTCCACCCAATTATATAAATGATTTCGAGATCCAAATCCATATTAACTCGGGCACGGGAAACCGATACATCCCTCACTAATATAACTCGGTGGGTTAACTCCTTAACCGATTCTACAATTAGAACTCTCGGTCGATGAAATTACGTTAAGTTCATCTCTAGCCTCGGTACATAAGACTAGTCTTCATGTCCCGTTGAGACCAACCAAATTTCGCGTGTAGTAACTTGTTATTACCCCACTTACCCGATGAAAAATAAAAGTACCCCTGGAAACCGAATCTACCCCAAATGTCAAAGGGATTCATGGGTCCTACTATTTGGAAAGGCTCATCTCAATTTTAAATATGTGAAAGATCTTGTCGATTTATTATCTATCACATTTTATGTGAACTATATTAGTGAACTACGATAATTATAATCGACACGGTCGAAAAATGATATATATATATATATATATATATATATATATATATATATATATATATATATATATATATATATATATATATATATATGCATGTGATGTTAATGGCGATTTGGCAATGCATGTAACATATAAAGAAAAATGCAAAGCAATTAAAGAAAATGAATTTCCTAGTATGGCCTTTCCTAAAATAGAAAATCTAATAATCTATTATAAATTCGGAAACCAACTGTATTGGTCCCTTAAATCTTCAAGTGGCACGCCTCTCAAGAACATCGTCTTCATCGGAACGCCTTTCCGAATGGCACCGTCTTGAAGAAACTTCGGAATAACAAATATAATAAAATACATAGCTATTCCTATTATACATTTGTAATATGAAAAACTAGTAAAAATAAAAGTGATACGAGATCACATTAAATTACAACCGAAGCGATAATCCCTTACATTACGGGTAATACCGATTAAAACTAAGGCCATACTAAGATAAAATTAGATAATTCAAAATTATATAAACGAAATATGACATTCATCAATAAAAATTATAGCATTAATATATGTGTCTAATATGCCAAGCTATGTGCAAAATCGCCCTACTTAAATCTTATATCGTATATAATCCGGTTTTATGGAAATGCGTGATAATAACTTATTAAAATCACAAAATAATACTTAAATCAAATTTATGCCCACGTTAATTGCCCTAACTCTCTTGGACTCAAAAATTAGTCTTTACTCAATTTTTGACAATAATTCAACTTGAGTTATCATTTATGCTCATTTTTTACCTTAAAATTCATAACCTTTTATGAAATAAATCCAAATTAAATTATAATAATTTCAAAATTTGAATTTTAAATTTTTAACATTCTGGAATAATTCCATGACACTTATAATGTCAAAAATCAAGGTTAAAATTTTCGAATTTATTTCGAGAAAATATGGTTGCTATTTATCGGTTTTATAAAATAAAACATCTAAAGTATATGAAAATTAATCTAATTAATGTTCAAACTTTAGATCTGAAATTTGGGATAATTATGCAACCTAAAATAATTTTCTCATGCCATTTAATTTGTTTTAGCTATTTATGCTAAAATAGTTACTATTTATGTCATTTTTACACTAAAAATTCATAAATCGTGCAAAATGAATCAAGTTCATCTCAAATTTTACAAAAAAATGAGTAAAATATGCATGTGACAATATACTAAAATTTCATGGCCTGTTTCGAAGTTTAACTATTTTTAACCAATTTACCTCCATTTATTCCATTTTTATCACATAAAAATCATAAATCAAGCAAAATAAATCAAATTTATACGAAATTTTACATACAATAAGTAAAATATGCATGTTAGGTCATATAAAAATTTCAAGGTCATAAACTAAGTCTAACTAATTTTAGCCTTTTAAATACCATTTACTCACTAAAATGTAATAAAATCACTAAAATTATTTAAAATGAGCAAAAATTACCATAAATCATCAAAATGACCTAAATATATTTTAGGACCATAATGTATTACATGCAAAAATTTCGTGTCTTTATCCTTATAAATCACAAATTTTAGTTTTAATTTAGTCGGAAAAACTAAGCCGATTATGCATGTACGGCCTAAGCTCATGATACCACTTGAAAGGATTCATTAACCCCTTAATTAAACTCATTTTAATTAGATCTAAATTACTCATTGATTTAGTCTTTGTGAATCTAGTACATGCATAACTTAAAACAAGAATGAGGAGAAAACGGTTTCTTACAATGGTGATGAGACGGAAATGGGCACAAGCAAGGACACCTTCCTATACTTGTTCTTGAGCTCACTAATATGGGATGATCCTCCAAAACTCCATAGGTTCAATAATGTGAACACCTCCTCTTAGTTGCTCCAAGACAATCCCACAATATTAATATTATCATATACTAGATAATAATACTAATCTCCTTAAATAAATCTAATATTAGGATTATTACTACAACTAGTAATATGTATGTTTTTATTAGATTTTATCTTGAACAATTTCTATAGCTTTCTAACTATTAAAGAGAAAAAGAGAGAAAATAGATGAATGAATATGAATCAAGTATGAATGAAAAAATAAGAAAAAACTCCTTATTTTTTGCCATAGAGGGCCGGGTAGCATAGGTGCCAAAGGTCAATGCATGGTCTTTGCACTTTTCCTTTTTTCTCTTATCAAAGAGTGTAGGGTTAGGGCTAAGACCATTAGGTAATGATTATGTCTTCTAGCAATTTAAAAGACAATTAAATATCACCTTAAACACCCCATGAAATCGGTCCATCCATAGTGTATACATCCATTTTATTTTGTCAAATATCAATCGTCACACACAACATGTCACATGTAGCATGTAACATGTAATTGATCATATTAATGCATATTTAACAATTAAATATCATTATATAAATTAATCAAATTACATATTATAAATTATCTAGTAATTCATAATAACATGTGTATAAAATGGGTCATGTTAATATAATTCACAATATTTTGTAATTATAATTAACCATTCATTCTTTTCTTAATTGTTTCATAAACAATAATCAATTTTAGTAATAAAGCAATTTAACTACTAAAATGAATCTTATTTAATCAAATTACAATAAGATATAATATTCTCTCTTATAAATCAATTTGTTCAATTTAAGGATTTAATCAATCTGTATCGTCATACAATCGATTAACTTTATAATTGAGGGAATCGTCCTTTAGGAGTGACCTTAAGGGATCAACTGACCACCACCGTCAGACGACGGTAATGTCAAACTCTAGTCAGCCAATCGCACTATTGTTGAGGACACATACTCCAACATAATAATCTATGTGGTCTAGACTTCTAGGTAGACTGGCCAAGTCTTCTCGCATCCTATAGCTCCCAAGTCAGCTAATCTTTAGTACCTCTCAAATCTGCTCCCCATTATGGTTCATCACAGGTGTTCACGAATACACAGTCAACCACGGGGTTGAGTAGGATAAAATACATTAAAACAACCAATCTCTCACAACTGTTAATATGCCAAATTCACTTCTCAACTGTCCACATGTCACATCTCGACATCAACTGTCCACGTTATCCACCAGAGACTAAGCCGGGGGCCTTCCAATTAATCACACACGTTATCCACCAAAGACTAAGCCTGGGGCAGTCCAATCACCACTCACATAATCCACCAGAGACTATGCTTGGGGCCGTCCAATTAATCACAAACCATTCCATAATATAATCGTATAAATTATGCACAACTCCAACAACTAACAATATTAATCACTCAATTACTTAATTAATTAAGCAGTCATAAACCAATCATCCTTCCAATAACATCCATGTATTAAAAACGGAAACAAATATAGTTGAGTAGATTATCCTACCTGGCAAGCAATATCCAATTACGCTGCTCAAGCGGTCCAAATAAATAAAGCAATCCGAACCCGACTATAATTTCTTCACCAATCGTCACCTAACATAAATATTATAATTTCCCATCAATTATTAATTACTACTTTTCAATATTATTTATAAATTATATTCATTATTCAAGTTAATTATTTATTATTATTATTAAAGGTTTACGATACTTAAAAACCCGACTCAAATATAAATCCGAGTCACCCAAATTTAACCAATTAAAACCCGTCACAAAAACACTCAACAACACCCAAGTACACGGTTTAGAAACCGTGACCAACACCCCTCACAAAGCCCGCTAATCCCGACACCATAAACCACTACGGTTATCACCCAACCCACCTACCTCCTGCCTGTAACACGACGCACACAACCATCCCCCAACCACAGCCTTACCGCCACCAGCCACCCTCAAAAAGCCGCCCTAAACAGCCCTATAAATCCCAACACAAACAACCCCATACACACACTTTCCTCCTTGCACCACCCCATGACCACCAGTGGCCACCACCGTGGTCTCCCTTGACCCATGGTGGTGTTGGAATATGTGTCCTCCGACAATAATGCGATCACGACTGTTGATCATGATGATCACATGTTTAAGTCTCATTATAAAGGATACAATTGGGAAGTAATATTTTACTGTCAACTGGTCCACACATATCGGTAATGATTGGCTGACTAGAGTTTGACATTACTGTCGTGCGACGGTGGTGATCAGTTGATCCCCTAGGTCATACCTATAGGGCAACACTCTTAATTGATCATTTAATTGATCGTATAACGTTACGAGTCAATTAAAATATTTAAAATTGACGGAAGATTTTGGAAGTATTATTTACGTATCTCATTGAAATTTGATTAAATGAGATACGGTCTGAGTAATCGAATTGTTTCATTATTCAGATGAAGTTATTGTTTAAGGAAACAATTGAAATTGAATGAATTATTATAAATACAAATTGTTGTGATTTATAAATTGGTAAAATATTTTGGTACAAGTAATTATGAATTACTAAGTCGATTTTTATATATGACGTATTTTTATTAATACGTTGATTTTTAATATGTTAAAAATACATAACAATTTTATGTTACATATGACATGTGACATAAGACAAATTGACAAAAATAAAATGGATTCCATTTTACACATATGTACCGAAATTAAGGAGGATTAAGGATAATATTGTGCTTATAATGTGAGTGGTAAACACAATGATTACCTACTAAACTAGCCATGCAACCCTAATGCTCATTGTGAAGAACAACTCTTGCATGCATTGGCTCCCTCCCATGCCCTCTTCCACCCGGTTTTTTGAGATGAAAAACCACTTTGGTTTTTCATCTTATTTCACCTAATATACACTAAAATGTAGTTAGTGTATTATTCATTATTCATTCATCTAAAATTTGAGTTTTAGAAAGATAAAAACTCTTCTTTCTCTTCCTTCTCTCTAACCGAAAAATAGAGAGTTCCATAATATTTTGGGTCAATTTTTCTTACAAAATTAATATTGTCTAGTATTCATAATATTAATTTTAATTAAGAGTGTGCTTTGGGTATTAAGCTTTGGGAGAGATCCTACACTTGGATCTTAGTTCTTCCACTAAGGAAAGCACAAGAACAAGAGAGAAAGGAGATCTCTCTTGTGCCCATATAAACCAATATTCCAATGTATGATAAAGATTTCTTCTTTATATTGTTTATAAGTTTGCATGCATAAGATCACCATTAATTTTATGACAAATTAAAATATAACATATAGGAATATGTTAAGTATATAGATCTACTTTTCTATCAATCGGTATCAAGAGCCAAGGTTGTTTGCATGCAAATCGGTTAAAAGTTTTTCCGAGTTATATGAATAACATACAAAACTTGTTAAATTTGTATTATTATGAAATACCACGAAAATCATCATGCATGTTAAAATTTCTGGTCCTAAAATGTTTTTAGGATATTTTGGTTAATTTATGGATTTTTAATATGATTTTATGAATAAAATGTCATTTTCGGACTAAAATTAGCTAAACTTCGAATTTTCCAGTGAATTTTGGATATGTTATCACATATATTATTTTGAGATGACTGGTAAATTTTCATAATTTTTGGACTTCTTATGCTCGAAAAATGGATTTTTCATTTTTTAATTCGGATTTAGGTGAAAAATAGGTTAATATGAGATAAATTTCGAATCTGGTCATAGAAATTTAGTATGTTGTCACATGCAATTTTACAAGATGTGTGTAAAATAATAGACTATATTAAAGTCCTTTTGCATGATTTATGGATTTTTGAAGAAAAATAGCATGAATAGTGACTTTATTAGTGAAATATTAATAAAACATACTCTATGACTAAGGAAAAACATCATATGTTGCATTTTATTATCTTTTTCAGATCTAAAATTGAAAAGTTAATGAATATAATTTTTCACATGTTTTTATGATTATTTAGTTAAAACCGATAAACCGCAACATTGTTTTTCCGGATAAATTTCGAAATTTTTAAACTAAGTTTTTGAACATTATGAGTGTCATGGTATTTTTCCAGAATGTTCATGAGTTTAAATTTCAAATTTCAAATTTATTTGAAATTTTGTGATTTATTTGAAGTTTATAGCATTTTATTATAATTTTAAGTCCATTATGAACAAATTTTAGTAATATGAGTTAATTATGGTCAAATAATTAGTGAAGACTAAATTTTGAGCCCTAAGAGGTTAGGATAATTAACTTATGCATAAATATGAATTTATGTATTTTTGTGATTATAAAATATTGAAATCACGCAAATCCGTAAAAACCGAGTAATATACGATATTGGCTAATTAAAGGCGATTTAGCATAAAATTGGGCATGTTCATACATATTATAATGCTGCATTTTCTTTATGATTGTCATAATTTTAATTTATGTAATTTTTGAATTATGTAATTTTTACTTAGTATGGCCTTAGTTTTTAATTGGTATTACCCGAAATGTATTGGAATATCGATTCGGTTGTAATTTATTGTGATCTCGTATCACCGTTTTGTAATTTAATAGATTTATTTTATTTTAGTTACAAATGTATAATAGGAAATTATGTAATTTATTATGTAATTTTATTCATTTCGGAGTTCCCAAAGACGGATTTCCTAAAGATGGCGATACATAAAGACGGTGTTACCTCGAGATGCGTGCCACAACCGAAGTTCAAGGGACCAATGGAGTTGGTTTCCGAATGTGTAATAGTTAAATAGTTTTCTATTTTAGGAAGGCCATACTAGGATTTTATTTTTATGCTTTGCATTTTATTTATATGTCACATGCATCGCTAAATCGCCATAACTAAAACATGCATCCTCATCTAATCGAGTTCATCGACCGTGTCAATTAAAATTATCGTAGTTCACCGCTTTAGTTCACTTAAAACGTGATAGATAATAAATTGACATGATTTCTTGCTAAAACAATCAATTGAGACATAGCCTTACCAAATAGTAGAAACCATGAAAACCTATTTCGTGAGGGAGTACACTCGGCCATACCGGGGTACAAACCTTGTTACGTAGGGGAAGTGGGTAATGAATGTTTATCCACCGAATTTATATTAATAAGGGGTATTTCGGCACACCGTGCCCTAAGTTGATATGAGTTTCGATTATGGACACATTTATTCGAAATTTGGGTTGTACTCAACGAAAGTATTCATGACGATTTCCGGATGTGTTTCGGGCTAATGATAAATATTAACGTAAATTTTATCGACCAAGAGTTCTAAAAGTAGAATCGATTAAAAGGTTAATCCACCAAGTTATGTTAACAAAGGGTATTTCGGCACACCGTGCCCTAAGTTAGTATGAATTTGGGTCTTGGAATCATTTATCTAGTTGGGTAGAGGTCACTAGAAAAATGCATAAAACTTGTTTAAATTATAAATTTTTACGAGTATTATTATTAAAACGACATTTGTTTTACTCCTTCTATTTTGTTTTGTAGACCACTTCTTTTTCTCATAACAAATGGCAACACCAACCCCTAACGCCACGCCTCTCGCTAATTCATCATGGCTCCGATCCTTCATGGATCGATGTAAACTTGAAAAGAATGGGTCAAATTTCTCCGATTGGGATGCCCAACTCAAATTAGCCGCCCAAGGTGACGACAAGCTTCGTTACCTAACCGAGGCCTCTCCACCCGAACCTACTACTAGGTCGACCGCCGCCACTAGGGAAGCATATGAGGCTTACCATAAGGAGTCCGCCGTAATGAAAAACGTATTGATCTTTGCGATGGAGGCGGATCTCCAAAGGAGAGCCTTTAAAATGGGCACCGCTAATGAGATTTACTCCAAGCTTGTGACAATGTTTTCACAAACTCTGCGGATCGTCCAATATGAGGCGGCCGCGGCATTCTTTGATCTCGACTTCAAAGAGGGCCAAAAGGTTAGCCCTCATGTGCTCAAACTTATGGAGCTTGTCGAGACATTGAAAATTCAAAAGGTTGAAATCCCCAAAGAACTCATTGTAGATAGGATTCTACACTCCTTGTCCAAAGTCAAAGCATATGTTCAATTCCGGGTGAATTTTAACATGCAAGACAAGGATGTGTCTCTTGAAGAATTGCACAAGTTACTTGTGCAAACCGAGAGGGACATGGGGTTAAATGTGAACCCTCCAAAGGATGTGCTTAACATAAGCACTAAGAGTAAGGGGAAGTTCAAAAGGAATGGGAGGAAGGGAAAGAAGCAAGCTCCCACTTTCACCAAAGCTAAAGCTAATGATGCTAGCACTTCAAAAATCAAGAAGGCTCCTCTTGATAAATGCCATTATTGTAATGGTATGGGACATTGGAAAAGAAATTGTTCCAAATACCTTGGTGATATTAAGGCTGGAAAGATCACTCCAGTAGGTAAATGACTGTCCCTTCTTTTATGTTTCTAATTCAACTATGGTATTATGATACAAAGTTGTGATAATGTATCTCCCTTTTTATTGTAAATAGGGCCTCCACCAAGCAAAGACAAGAGACAGGAAAAGCAAGCATGAGAAACCATCAAGAAGCTAGGAATAGCTTTCATGGAGCTTTGCTTTTTATTGTCTTATTTTATTCATGTTTTGAATTTTAGAACCTTTAAGTTTCCATGTTCGACATGGAAAGGTATTTTGGATAATTGGTTGTATTTTGGATAATGGTGGCTTGGTTTGCAACCCAAGTCACCCGTTTTATCATTTTATCCTTTGTTCTAAAATTCGTATTTAAATGCTTGCTCTTAGAAACATATGATTATTCACTTAAAGTGATCTAATAGACAAATATAATGATGGGATTCATTATATGTCCACATGCTTAAGGCTTGTGTATGATCATTTACAAAGTGATTTTGAGTCTATGAACTCTCTTAAAGGAATGTCAATCACCAAGTACACTTACGAAATCTAAAACTATTAGTCAATCTATGAGATATTTCTCCTTATACTTCAACATCATTATTTGTGTCTCATATGCTATCTTTGAATCTCTAGTGTATTTATTCTAAAGATAGAGTGGGAGAAAAATGAGGACACAACACACAACACACGAGGCAAGATAAATTTGTGTACTTGTGTAAATGAGATCTACGCAAGAGAGAATGATTTGAATGAAGGTATATCTATTCACATAGTATACCCAAATAGATGAGATCTATGGTCTCAAGTAAGTTCTATATTACTTAAGAGACCAAGTGATGTAATCATAAGAGTATGTTCTCAAGATAACTACACGAGGAGACCAAAAGAAAGTTTTGGAAAAAAATGACTAATATAAAGTCTTAACAAGAGTTTTGACTAGTTTATGAAAAATTTTGACCAATAGTTTCAACCTTGATATTTACTTAAGAGCCTAAATGAATCAAAGTAACATCCCAGTAATAAGCGATATTTATGACTAGAGGTTGCAAGGATTGATATACCGATATCCTCAATTGCTAAAGGTTAAACCATGCAAAAGTCATTACTTAACTTCATTATGAAAATGAATTGGTTAAACCTCCTTCTAAAAGGGATATTTTGAAGGACGTATATTAGATATTACTTATATTTAATAAATGACATTGCCACACATCATTATGACATGAATGTGTTAGAGATTTAAAATCTATTTCCATAAGGTTAAGATGAGACCTCTTCGAAATAGGAATTTTGAAAGGATATGATGGGAACATATATGGTTTCATCTTAATAACTTTGCAAAGCAACATACATTCCAATTTTGAAATGTTTTCAATTGAGTAATCAATTTCGAAACATGTGGAATTAAGTGGGCGTTTAGAAATTATCATGTGAAGACATGGAATTTAGTGGGAGCTATCATCCTTTGAATGTTTACAACTCATTACTCATTAGGAATGACGAGCTAATATCTTCTTTCACAACGAAGTATTTGAGTTTTCAATTCTGGATGAATGTGGACTATGATGAATCCAATTACATCAAAAGATATTGGATTAGTATTAAGAAATACACATCATATCAACATACACATAGGTTACTCATGTAAATGAAAATGGAATTGCCATTAGCAGTCATGGTCGTTCATTGAACCTAAGAACGGTTGATCTCATGATTATTAGTAACTAATGTTTCCGCCATTAGAATAATCATGTACATGTCCAATTATAAATCATATGCATATGAGCATGATGAATCATTGGTAAGCCATAGTAGAAACATCATGAATTCTCGAGAAGAATTCGATGAGCGATTTCGGTGTCTGACAGAATACTCTGTTATGTGCCAAGAGGTTGCACATATTATAGAAAATCCGAACACACGTAAAGATTTATGAAAATCCTAAACTTTTCAAGTCAAAAGGAGAAATAAGAAGTTTGGAAAGATACTTAGTTGAATAAGAAGTTACTCAAAACTAATCTTTCCTAACTATGCTAGGACTTGTAAGAAGTGCTAGGCTAATCATCTTGACAAATTGTTGCAAGACTCTACAAAACATGTACCTAGTGCATTGTGTGTGGATGGAGTACGTGATCAGTACAAGTTATATCATTCACCACAAATTAGTTCGTTATGTGATAATCGATAAGGAAGTTCTTTCAAGATAAAGAACCGAAACCAAGGTCGGGAACCTTGATGTGTACTTGGTAAGGTTCATGCTATGAGTGATAACATGAATATAAAGGATAATACGATTAAGAAGTTTGAACACATGGACACGTAACATGTTAAACTTCTATTGCAATCAACAAGTGTTTACACACTTACGATATGCATCACAAGGTTGTAATATGGTATTGACTACCCGAGTGTGATGTCGACATTTGTCGTTTGAGTTATTATTAACTCACCTTATACTTTGTTACATCCAAACGGGTTGTGAAGACAATTGAACCCCATTTAAGTGAACACGGATTAGCATTGTATTTGCCCATAGTTACTTGTATGAGGTGACGTCTCGAAGTGACTAGAGTGTGATGCGATTGATGGCAAGTTCAAGTGCCATAGAGTCATGTGAGATGACTAGTCGATCACATAGGCAGACTGTTAGGAACATTTTGTCGGGCATTATGACCGCTTATAGAGTTCTGGCAAATTTATATAGCCTGGTCGTGGCGAGAGCTGCTATAGTGTTCAAATGAGTCGATTCTTTTGACTAAAGACTATTCGCCTAAGATGGCACAGTTTCAGATTAACTTTGATTTGTGTTACTACGACCTTCGTAAATGGGGTCAAATGGGCATATTTTGGGTTATGATGGCTGTGGCTAGTTGAAGGGAATGAGTGCGATAGGAATTGTCCACTCCTAGTCAGGGTTATAACAATATCTCAGGGCCACTCGAGGAGTAATGAACTGGAAATGCGTGGCCACGCTCGGAATGTATCCATGGTGGATAAATCCGGTCAATCAGTTATTCTCAAGATCGAGGAAACCACTCTCGATATGATCACTTGCAAGTACGACCTGAAAGACACCTTGCATTGAGTGGGAGATATTAATAGGACAAGAGAATTGGTGACGCACACTTGTCGAGGACAAGTGGGAGATTGTTGGAATATGTGTCCTCCGACAATAATGCGATCACAACTGTTGATCATGATGATCACATGTTTAAGTCACATTATAAAGGATACAATTGGGAAGTAATATTTTACTGTCAACTGGTCCACACATATCGGTAATGATTGGCTGACTAGAGTTTGACATTACTGTCGTGCGACGGTGGTGATCAGTTGATCCCCTAGGTCATACCTATAGGGCAACACTCTTAATTGATCATTTAATTGATCGTAAAACGTTACGAGTCAATTAAAATATTTAAAATTGACGGAAGATTTTGGAAGTATTATTTACGTATCTCATTGAAATTTGATTAAATGAGATACGGTCTGAGTAATCGAATTGTTTCATTATTCAGATGAATTTATTGTTTAAGGAAACAATTGAAATTGAATGAATTATTATAAATACAAATTGTTGGGATTTATAAATTGGTAAAATATTTTGGTACAAGTAATTATGAATTACTAAGTCGATTTTTATATATGACGTATTTTTATTAATACGTTGATTTTTAATATGTTAAAAATACATAACAATTTTATGTAACATATGACATGTGACATAAGACAAATTGACAAAAATAAAATGGATTCCATTTTACACATGTGTACCGAAATTAAGGAGGATTAAGGATAATATTGTGTTTATAATGTGAGTGGTAAACACAATGATTACCTACTAAACTAGCCATGCAACCCTAATGCTCATTGTGAAGAACAACTCTTGCATGCATTGGCTCCCTCCCATGCCCCCTTCCACCTGGTTTTTTGAGATGAAAAACCACTTTGGTTTTTCATCTTATTTCACCTAATATACACTAAAATGTAGTTAGTGTATTATTCATTATTCATTCATCTAAAATTTGAGTTTTAGAAAGATAAAAACTCTTCTTTCTCTTCCTTCTCTCTAACCGAAAAATAGAGAGTTCTATAATATTTTGGGTCAATTTTTCTTACAAAATTAATATTGTCTAGTATTCATAATATTAATTTTAATTAAGAGTGTGCTTTGGGTATTAAGCTTTGGGAGAGATCCTACACTTGGATCTTAGTTCTTCCACTAAGGAAAGCACAAGAACAAGAGAGAAAGGAGATCTCTCTTGTGCCCATATAAACCAATATTCCAATGTAAGATAAAGATTTCTTCTTTATATTGTTTATAAGTTTGCATGCATAAGATCACCATTAATTTTATGACAAATTAAAATATAACATATAGGAATATGTTAAGTATATAGATCTACTTTTCTATCAGGTGGTCCCACCACTGGCCACGACCCCTCACGGCAGTCCCACGACAACCCAAAAATGATATAAACCCCTCTAATGCACAAACACCCAAACGGCCACCTCCCACGACAGCCATCGTACCAACCACCACGACTCACCACCCCAACACCACCAATAGGACCGTCTACCGCCGACCTAACCAACCACCCAAACCCCAAGTCACATCGACGACTATACAAGCCACAATCCTCGTCTTAAGGTTCATGGAACAATCCCTTTAAGACGCCAAAACCGCCACCTACGGTGGTCGATAAAGACCACGGTTGGTCCTACTGGAGTCACTACGGTCTAAGGCAACTACTAAGGTTATCGGTACTATTCATGACAGTCCATACAGTGTTTAAAAGCTACTTTAATTGAATACGACGATATAAATATAAATTAAGACGGTCTTTACCTTATATCGCTAATTGCTCCGTCCGTCTCTTAAATCTCCTTATTCTTCTTTGTGAATTATACTTAAAGATATCATGGTATTTATAGTCTAAACTTAGGGAGTATATGAGGCCAATTAGTAAACTATTACTATTACCTTATTCTAATTATTATACGAATTACCAATTATTATTATTATTATTACCATCACAAATTATATTATTATTATTATTACATATTATATTAGTCTTACCTTAAGTAGGATTTCCACATACTATCTTTACTAATTTTATTATTACTATAACACTATTATTATTAGGCTTATTATTGATATAATTATTATTACCTTTACTTATTATTATTTCCTTATTATTATTATTATTATTATTAAATCCCGATACAAATCTCGATCACTTATGTATTAGGCCAATAAAACCGGTCCTCCAATTCGTATCACACGGCCCAATGACAATTCCCGATTGCTTACTTCCTTTATTATTGAATTAATGTCTTACTTGTAATTATTATTAGAAATGCCATTAATTAATTATTTGGATTACATAAACTATATATATAAATTATTATCAAAATACGGGGTATTACACCTATACTAGCTAATCTTCCTGGAGATCTTCAGTATATGGATCATCTCTTCATTTTGATTATAAGCTCTTCATCTCGAGCTTCTTAAAGACTTCATCATTACTTTTGCTTGAGTGATCATTGTAGTTGAGACATCCACAAGAATGCTTTAAGAATCTTCAATGTTATAGCTCAAGCGGCTATAACATTACTTTAATGATACTTCGCAAATCTTCAATGTTATAGTCTAGAATGTTATAACATTGCTTGCTTATATCGTAACCCTTATTCAATCTAACCATGACTAAACAAACGATTACGAGCAACAGATATATACATATTATAAAGTACATTTGTCATTATCAAAACATAATATATAACTATATGGTCCAACAACGTCAAATTACAGATAATATTGTGGTGTTTCAAGAAGCTATTCACACTATGCGTCGGAAAAAAAGGGCTAAACGCTATACGGCTATCAAGATCGATTTAGAGAAGGCATTTGATTGTCTAAGATGGCAATTTATTAAGCATACTGCAGTAGGAGCGGAACCAGGGGCTCCTAACCCAGCCATGACACCCAACCCAAGCCAGAACACCACACCTGCACCACCACCAGAATAGCATGTCAAGAGGTTCACCAGGTTTAGCTTTCAGCTGCCATTATAGCCAGGTGGGGTGAGCCTAAACTAAGTCTAGCAGGAGTCCCAAGAATCCAAGCCAAGCCAAGCAAATGCATTGCAAAAATTCAGCACATAAAATTAAGCAAGAGAGCCAGTCACATGTTGCTGAAAAGTGATAAAGCATAAAGCAAACTTTCCATTTCTGGTGAGGCAATTCTGAGGCTGTTCAGGAAGGACCACTGCACCATTTCTCCATAAAATCTGTTACAGAAAAACTGTAAAAAGCCTTGACTTTGGGAATTACTCAGCTGTAATACCTCGTAATTTCTAAAGCATTCACTCGACCGAGGAGACTGAGTATAACCAATACTAAACTTAGTGGAGTTGTTATAGTATCCGCTTATAGAAAGGTCGTCTTAAAACTGTCATAACTTGAGATATAGACATGCTATTAATGTTATTCTAATTTGAGGTGATAACTTGTTCTCTTACGATTCCAACGGTAGGTCACACGCCCTAAATGACGAATAAACGAGTGAGATATGACTGTTTTACGAAAACTGGTCATTGCTGAGAACTGTGTCGTACTCGACCGAGTGAAGTTCACTCGACCGAGTGGACCGTCACTCGATCGAGTGAATGACACTCGACCGAGTGGACTCGCCACTCGATCGAGTGCTACTGTTTTCAGAACACGGGATTTATTCCTTTCTCCCCTAACCCTAAAATCATTTCCACCTTCCTCCTTATCTCTCCAAACTCTCTCATTTCCTCTTGATTTGTAAGTTAATATCTACCCTTTTCTAGTCTTATGAACCCTAACTTTTGGGGGTTTTCAATTGGGTTGATTAATTAGCAATTAGTATGTGTTTATGGGTAATTAGAGGGTAATAATAAGGGGTTTTATATTGTATAATAGATTAGGTATATTATGATAGTTGTTATGTGATTATTGTAGGATGAGACAGTTTTATGAGATGGATACATGTTGTCTTGGATTAGCTTATGGAGTATGCTAAAAGGTAGGTTAATCCTACTGGGTTTCAATAATGTGTGTGCATATTTTATGTTCTTTCCATCATTTGCATATTAAGAGTCGGATTTGTACCATATGGAAATATTGAGGATTTTGGTAAGTCTTTTATGTTGTTGGGATTATATTATGTCATGTAGTTAATTGGTATTCATGATGTTTGAGAAAAAAGGTAATTAATTGGTAAGAGTTATGCATAATCATTATGAGACGAGCATATTGGCATATTATGATGCATTTAACGATATTTGTGATGGTTGATAATTGTTGGTGGTGATTCTTGTTGTTGAGGAGACGTAAAACGGTTAGGAGATCGTCTTACGCTTGAGTCGCCTATTGGAGCTTCCCACTCCAAGAGGGATGTGCACATTAATGGCTTGAGTTTAGAAGGACGCGTGTGGTTGAGACACGACGTCTGGAAGGGGAATCCGGTTGGCTTCCGGACCCGGTACGTCTGGGCGTGTCCCGGTACCAGTGTGTTTGTCGGTATGTCTGGGCGTATCCCGATACCGTGGTGGTGGTTGTTGATAGTGGTTTATTCATATTAGTAGTCATGTTGCATATTCACACACTGGAGTCGTGTCGCATTTTATTTGTTTGTTGAAACTGACGTTTGTTGTGTCTGTGTTTTTATCACCTGTCTCTTTGGGGGTGGCCTATGTCGATCCATATGATATCCTTTGGTCATAAGGGGAGCAGGTTAGGTACAGATGGTTTGGAAAGCACGTGGGAGACAGGACAAGCTTAATGAGTCACGAGACGAATATAGTTGGCTAGAGAGTATAGTTGTCACGAGTTGTACCTTTATTCATTTATTTACGTTTATGTAATTCACTAAACAATATGTTTATTTATAAAACGTTCTTTTATTGAAGTTTTGAAACACTACCTCGGGAAATCGAGATGGTAACGCTCCAATTATCTTGGCCGGATAGTTGGAGTGTTACAAAGTGGTATCAGAGCGACGATTTAGGAACCTAAACCAATGAACCAAAATGAATCTATGAGTGTCTAAAAATGAACCCGACTTGAGTGCAATAGGAGGTTAGTTTTGGGTGAGAAGGATCCCTCATTTCAAAACTAGATCCTATTGTTTCGGTTGGTCACTACGTGGGTGGTTATGAGTCGGGAAACGTAAATTGAAATGTTGCATGAATTTTGCGTGTGTTATAGTTTTGTTGCACATGTTGCATCATATAGAGGCGTGTGGTAAATGATAACATATGAAATGCATTTATTTGTAGGAGTGTTACGTGTTTGGGATATGATGTGTTTTAAAGTCGTAATTTGCATGGTTGATATGATTCTTCCTTGATTTAATTGTTCATTTGGTACATGTTAAAATGTGAAAAATTGGATGAAAAGAGTAATGTGTATAACATGTTTTGAAAGTGGTTATTACGAGCTAGTGTGTTAGGGGCACTAGCCTCGTTCTTTAACATTTTAAACCGTACATATATGTTTGAATTTCATTGATGCCATAGTAGTATGTGATTAGTAATAATTGTTAGTAAAATAACCGCTGGTATAAGCATAGTAATTCTTAGTCGGAAATTGTAAACCAAAGAGAGGCACCCAGCCGAGTGCGAGCTTGTACTCGACCGAGTACCAGTCACACGACCGAGTGAACCCTACCACTTGACCGAGTGGACCAATTTCCAGAAACTTTCAAGTTTCTGGAAGTGAGTCACTTGACCGAGTAGAGTGGCACTCGACCGAGTGGAATGGTACTCGACCGAGTGGACTTAGCACTCGACCAAGTGCTAGTTTCTAGGCTGTGAATTTCGCAAAAATTGGGTTATTACGTTATTTTTGCATTCTCTTCATCATTTCTCGTAACAAAAGTACCCAAAATAATTTTATAATTTTTTCAAGGCTCCATTGTTGATGTTATTGTTTGGACTTAAATTTTGTACCCCATCTTATTCTCTTAATTATTGCTAATTAAATGATGTGAATGGTTTTCTCATTGCTCTTAATTTGCTCCAATTTGATTTTGTTTAAATCTAAGCTAATTCCTACAATTTTGTCAATTAATGGCATATTTTATTTGTGTCATGATATTAATCATCTTTTTACATCATTTATAATGTCAAGATTAAAATTTTCATGTCGAATTTTTGCCCAATTTTTTTTTTTATGAACTCGAAGTTGTATGTTCTTAAGTCAGCGAGTTGATTTGGTGTTTGATGAACGATTGATTGTTTAACAAAGGCTAGAGTTCGATTATTATTGCTCTTGTCATATGTTTGAAATACTATGTTGAAAATTTTGTTCCAAAATTTTGAAACCTTAATGTTAATGCGTAAGCTTTGATTTTTTCTATGTTTAAAGACGTAGTTTAGTTGACTAATGAGGCTTAAGAATCTTCTCGCGCTTAAGGCATGATTTTTGTTTGTTGGTAACGGCATGTATTATCGCCAATCAAAATTCCACCTTGAAATGTTGCCTTAAGATCTTCTTTTTCATTTTAAAAATGAATGATTTTAATGTGGTTTTGTATACTCCGTTTATTTTTATTTAATTATGTTGTAAAGATTCAAATGTGGCTTAATGATGTTGGGTATGGTCTCAAAATTTGAAATTTTTTGTTTTAAAGTCTTTTGAATTAATTGAGTAATAATACTTCAAATACCATTAGTAATGTTATGTATTGTCTTAAGTTGGTAATCCCACCTTCAAATCTTGACCAAATTTTGGTTCTTTCTTTTATCTTAAAGTTGCCTTAACGGTGTTTTAATGCAATAATCCTTATGAGTATCATTGTAATAACACTGTTTAAATCAGAGATTTCCGTTTTAAAAGTGGGCCAAATTTTTGGGATTTCATGAGTACATCACTAAATTTTGGTTTTATATTTGAAACATGACTTAATTGCCTCATGGTGCCCCAACCTTTGTTAATGGCGATATGTGTAGAAGTTATAGTGTTGATGCTTAAATTTTGATTTTGCGTACCTAATACTTGGTTTTATTGTGCCGCAAGCTTACAATTTTGTTAATAACGCTACGTATTGTCTTTAATCGAGAACTTTACCTTAAAATCTTGCCAAACTTTCCTGTTCATATACCATAGCGTATATGATTGAATTTTAATTTTGCATTTGAAACATAGATTCCTTGTTCCATAACGTTGCAATTTTGTTAATGAGGTATTGTTTTGCTTATATATGTGTTAATGCTTAGTTTGCCTTGTGGGTTATATAGTCATGAGGAGTAAAGATGCATAGGTATATATGCTTGTGTTGGAAAGTATGTGAAACGGGCGTGAGTCGATGAGCCATGAGGATAAAGAGTAAAGAGTTAATAATGTGTGATGGGTGAACATGGTGTCTTGAGAGTTATGGATGTGAAACAGATGTTTTATTGGGCTTGAGGTAAGTTGGGTTATTTTATGTGGATTTGGGCCATGTAGGTAGGTAGGTATATGATGATACATTTAGTATTACCAAGTTTGATTTTTGCGGTCATGAGAGTTAGAGTGTGGCGTGTAACACTTGCGGACTCAATCATATTGTTAAGGTAGTTGATCATTCGTGTTAGAGAGTGTAATCGCATAATTGAAGTGTATACGCATAAAGTGTGAAAATGATTATGTGGCAATCTGACCCTATGAGTGGTAGCATAGGTGTTATATAGTTGCCTCCCAATGGTCAGGTAGAGGGTCTATGGTATGCATCATGATCGTTTTGAAGTGTCCATTTGGGTGATGTTGTTGTTGTTATTCCTTGAGAGAAATAAGTGGCTAGGGTCGTGTCCATGAGATAGTATAAGTGTTGTGGCTACTGACGTGACTATTGTGGTTGTTGATGACGGTATGGTGATACCGTCGCCGGGTATGGGGAAAAAATAGAACGGTTGCGAAAAGAACTATGAAAGAGTATTATGTGTCGGTAGTGTGTCTGGGATGTTTTATCTTAATTGTGTAATGATGATGGCCATAGGGCCGAGATTTATGCTTAATTTCGGTTATTTAAGGGTGTTTTAGTCACAATCGGAGTCTATTAGCATTTATGTGATGAAATAAGGAAGTTTGGAATCGAGTTGAGAATGAAAGCATTTTACCCTAGGTGGCACTCGACCGAGTGCACCATGCACTCAACCGAGTGGCCTCGTATACTTGACCGAGTGGTCTGCGTTGACCCTTGTTTTGTCAATACTCGACCTAGTATGGGGTGTATACCCTTATTTTCGTGATTTATATTGGTTGGTTTGTTTCGGATGAATATGTTGACCCCATATTGATGAGACCTTGTCAATTGTTTACGTTTGATCATCTTGGGTGGAATGTTACAATTGAATGGAAATCGTGATTTAACATGAGTAATTGGATGACAAATGATGTGATAATCTTGTTGGATATGTGTTAATCAACGTGATTTTGTTTTGTTATGTAAAAGTAAGAGGAAACATGCAAGTTATGTGTCGCATAGTGGTCTTTGCATGATAGTGATTGTGGCCTTCCATATAAGCGAAAGGGTTGATGATTGATGAGAAAGGATATGGAAACACATGTGTGATCATGTGGTGGATTTGATGCGGTATATGCGTGGGATGAGGTCCAGAATTGGGAATGTTAATCATGTTGAGTCAAATGACAAGAAATTTTGCATTAATTGATTGTTTATTAGAATTCGCGTAATTGGTGTTTTGATGTGCATACATGTGAAAGCATGAGATTTAACGTGATATAGATACATAATTACAATCGAGTAATACTCGGTGATAAATACGTATTCATATAACCGACATGAGTTGGAAGCTATCTATGATATTAAAGTTTCGAACCGTGGGTTAGACTTGGCACTTGACCTTTGGGAGGCTCGTAGGGGTACCCGTAGAGAGCCTTCTAGAGAGGTTTCTAGATTCTGATCATAGCAATGGCATAAGACGATAAGAGATTTTTTAATGGATTTGCAATAGGTAAAAGAGTGGGTTGAACCCGAAACATAGTCATTTGTGGAATTTAGTAACGAGCGTATGAGACCGCAGTTTGAGGTTCAATAGTCAAACTTCGGGACGAAGTTCTCTTTTAGAGGGAGTAGATGAAATAATTCGGAAATTTAGGAAAGAGAAAGTACAGAATGTGAGAAGTAGTGAGAATAGATTGAAGAACTCTGGGATGAGTGTGATGTTTAGAAAGAGCGTATACGGTTGATAAACATGTGAGGTGCGAGAGAATGCATGAGATTTGAGGAAATGAGAGAGTGAGGTGAAGTTCGAGGATGAAGTTCTTTTTCAGGAGGGAAGATTGTAATACCTCGTAGTTTCTAAGGCGTTCACCCGACCGAGTAGATCGAGTGGACCGAGTATAACCAATACTAGACTTAGTGGAGTTGTTAATATGTCCGCTTATAGAAGCATCGTCTTAAAACTGTCATAACTTGAGATCTAGACATACTATTGATGTGATTCCAACTGGAGGTTATAACTTGTTCTCTTACGATTCCAACGGTAGGTCAGACGCCCTAAATGACCAACAAAACGAGTGAGATATGACTGTTTTACGAAAACTGGTCATTGCTAAGAACTGTGTCGCACTCGACCGAGTGAAGTTCACTCGACCGAGTGAAGTTCACTCGACCGAGTGAAGTTCACTCGACCGAGTGAACCGGCACTCGACCGAGTGACTAACACTCGACCAAGTTGACTCGTCACTCGATCGAGTGCTGCTGTTTTCAGAACACGGGATTTATCCCTTTCTCCCATAACCCTAAAATCATTTTCACCTTCCTCCTTATCTCTCCAAACTCTCTCCCTTCTCTCTAAAACCCTCACAAACACCATAATAAGGGATTCAAGCTTGGTTTAGTGGATTCCTCACCTTCCTCCTTCCTACTTCTTGATTTGTAAGTTAAGATCTACACTTTTCTAATTTTATGAACCCTAACTTTTGGGGGTTTTCAATTGGGTTGATTAATTAGCAATTAGTATGTGTTTATGGGTAATTAGAGGGTAATAATAAGGGGTTTTATATTGTAATATATATTAGGATGTATTATGATAGTTGTTATGTGATTATTGTAGGATGAGACGGTTTTATGAGATGGATTCATGTTGTCTTGGATTAGCTTATGGAGTATGCTAAAAGGTAGGTTAATCCTACTCGGTTTCAATAATGTGTGTGCATATTTCATATCTTTTCCATCATTTGCATATTAAGAGTCGGATTTGTACCATATGGAAATGTTGAGGAATTTGGTGAACTTTTATGTTGTTGGGATTATATTGTGTCATGTGGTTAATTGGTATTCATGATGTTTGAGAAAAAGGTAATTAATTGGTAAGAGTTATGCATAATCATTATGAGACGAGCATATTGGCATATTGTGATGCATTTAACGATATTTGTGATGGTTAATAATTGTTGGTGGTGATTCTTGTTGTTGAGGAGACGTAAGACGATTGGGAGGCCGTCTTACGCTTGAGTCGCCTCTTAAAGCTTCCTACTCCAAGAGGGATGTGCACATTAATGGCTTGAGTTTGGAGGGGCGCGTGTGGTTGAGACACGACATCTGGCAGGGGAATCCGTTTGGCTTCCGGACCCGGTATGTCTGGGCGTGTCCCGGTGCCAGTGTGGTTTTCGGTATGTCTGGGTGTGTCCCGATACCGTGGTGGTGATTGTTGATAGTGGTTTATTCATACTAGTAGTCATGTTGCATATTCACACACTAGAGTCGTGTCGCACTTTATTTGTTTATTGAAACTGACGTTTGTTGTGTTTGTGTTTTTGTCACCTATCTCTTTTGGGGTCGCCTGTGTGGATCCATATGATATCCTTTGGTCATATGGGGAGCAGGTGAGATACAGATGGTTTGGATATAACATGGGAGATGGGACGTGTAACACCCCCATACTCCAAGTGCCTTACTAGGACCACTTAAGGCATAAAAGTGCTACCATCTCGGTTACCCGAGGCAATGATAATCATAAGACAATAAAGAAACGTACTTTAAAAGTAAATATAATTTAATTGATTACATGTCTCAAACAAAACTGTTAAATGAAATACAAAGTACTCAAGCGGTCCACTGAAAAATTTATCAAAGCTCCTAGACATCGTCTAACACAGCGGAAGACTTCTAACTGCCACGTGATGACTCATCCCAGCTATCCCATGCGCATCAATCATACCTGATTAATAACTGCTCACCACCCCCGAATGGATCACCACAGTTTTTGAAACATCTAAACGGGGTCAGTACTAATCACACAATATATATAATCCAACAACACAACAAACAACACAGCTCAATCGTCACAGATATACTCCGAACTTCATCACCAACTCCACAATACTGACTACACACTAAAGTGTGTAGCCCTGCCAGAGTGCCCATCGCAACAGGTCACTCCACGCCGCCAGTGGCGGACCGCATCCGTTCCCACCTAATCCCCGCTCATCTCCGTTGAGCGATAAACCCAAATCCATTAATGTGCACATCCCTTCTGTGGCGGGTTCCACAGAAGGCGAATAATTGGCGTGAAGCCACTCCCGTAAGTGACTCCACTCAGCCAGGGACGCGCCCCGAAGAACACAGACAGATACACACAATCACAACTACTAATCAGCAATCAAAACCAACAACCGTCACAATACTCGTATGACAACAATCAGCAATCACAAATCACCACCAACACATTATGGGACTAATACTGAGTAGGGAAACCCTACCTGGAATGCAATACAGTCATACGATCTCAACAGTTGTTATCAAAAGGCCTATTCTACGAATCCTCCTCCTAACATATGATCATACAATTACTACCAATCAAGAAAGACAACAAAACCCCCAAATCCCCAAATTAGGGTTTAACCAACTTAAACAAAATACTATAAAAACCGTACGTAGATCTTACCCTCGACACAAGGATCACAAAGATGTAAAGAAAGATGAATTCCGACCTTCCAAGCACCGGGATTTGTCAATAATATGATGAATGCGAAGTACGTAGATTGATTTCTCTTTTGAAAGTGATTAGGTTTGTAAAAGCGTATTATGAAAGTGACAGAAGTGTTTATATATTAATTCGCATTATTAACAAAACCCGACAAATCATCCCCCCGTAAACCGGCTACTCGATCGAGTAACTGACATACTCGATCGAGTGCCGCCTACTCGATCGAGTACCAAGGCTACTCGATCGAGTACCCAACAGCTCAGAAACTATTTTAAATCGTAAAACACCCTTATTCGACAGAGTAAGGCCCACTCGATAGAGTACCCAGAGACTCATAAAACCGTAGTATTACAGTCTTCCCTCCTTAAAAAGAACTTCGTCCCCGAAGTTGAACCCATACATAAAAACAAACATACTAACTCGGTCAAGACACAACAAAGCTACTAAGAACTCAAAACAAAACCCCAACCTATAAAACATGAAACCATGAACTCTTAACACCAACTCCACCAACTATTGCTACCTCCACACATCGCTCACGATATCGTATCAACTACATCATATTCTCTCTCGACACCAACTCCCAACACCACCAACTATTATCCACAAGCGCTGCTAGCTCCGTAACATATTATCCATTAGAAAATCCAATATCAAGACATTCACAACCATCAAACGGAATGTTACATTCTACCACCCTTAAAAGGAACTTCGTCCTCAAAGTTTACTCACACTCATAACCTCATCATCCAACTGTCAACACTAGTGAAATATTCTCACACTCCTAAACATCACACTACTACAAGCACGACCATGACCTTTAACAAAATCAACCACAACACGAATCAATCTTTTATTCTACATCAAGACTCAAACTTCCAAATCTACTACAACCTGTACAACCATTAAACTCTCTTTGTCGCATCCTACTCCTCTTAAGATATATGTTACGTCCTCGTAACTCACTAATAGTAGATCCTTAGCTATATCTTCTCATTATCTTCATCGCCACCACACGTCAAGGATAACCGCCTAAGACCTCAACACCTATAACCATTCCTATTTCTAAGGCTCTCTTACTTAAACAGTTCTCACACCTTAATTCACTCGACACACCACCTAACCTATACCACAAAATCTTTAACATAACCAATACTCCAACTCTTCCACATTACCGCAACACGACATACCTCTCTATATAAACTATATAAACTCCTATCGTCAAAAGCATAGCTCACGATTCACACTTGTTACGTACACTCATTCTAGATCCTCAAGTGCTTTTCTTTCATTACCGCAAAACTCATACATAACTTATTATGACACTAATTCCCAACACCCTACACTCACTGTCCCAAAATCTGATTATGAACCACCTGCAGCGTCCATATCAGTACAACACATGTTCCACAAATAACTTACCATGACTATGTTTACCAATGCCTCATCTTAAAACAAGATCAAAATTACTGTAACAACCACTCACACTGTGTCTCATCAACAGAATATCGCTATACCATGCCGGCAACAAAAACATACACAACTCCCTTCCATATCATACTCTACCCTCACACCCAAGCTGAAATTGGTAAGAAACATCAATAAACAAAACAACAGTCTACATGTCCAACCGAAACTCACAAGGAACAACAGCAAACAAAACAACAATCTATGTATAGCTGGTATGTACTTTCTAAAACTCGTATCATAATCATCCCACCTACTCCACCACAACCGGTGACGACATCGCAACACCGCCACCAACAGCCGTACCGCAGCGCGAAAACACCCGCATCTCAACACGAAGTACCGTGCCCGGATCACCACCCGAGGCAAAACAACCACATCGATAGACATCACAAACACATACACTTCCCTTAAACACTGACTCGGTATAACTTCCGGACAAGAAAATTTACTCAAAACTGCTTTACTAGATCATAATACAACATATTATACGGAATAAACATACAAGAATCTCATGCATATCATCCATACCCTTTTACGGAATAAACATGTATCATCAATACAAATACGATTTTAACTATTCATGCCAGATCAATCAAATTATTACCTTTTGAATATTATTCAATTTGGTTACCATACTCAACATATAGAACATTCAGATAACAACTTTATAATTATCACACCATACCACTTCTTGTGAGGTCAGAACCTCACACAAACATATATACACATCATAGACCCGTAGTCACATACAACTAGTCAATCCTGATCACGTAAGTTACTACTCGATCAAGGTTACCTGTCGTCCGATCTTAACTCATATGCCCCTCATAACATATTTCCCATTCGCATAATCATCACCTCATCCCAAGTATAACCATACCATTACTACTCAACTACTAGCAACCGCCTCATATAACCACATCTTATACTTCCTCACAACCATACCTAACAATCTGGTCTCTACAAAATCAACCTCTTTAGAATGGCTATCTTTCCTGCTCATCATCACCCTTAACCACTAGTGACAACACCTCAACACCACCATTGTTCGGACATCAAGCCTCTTACACTCATCTCTAAACATCACGGTTTCATTCCTATCTTTGGTTAACATCCCAAATAACGAACATCAGATCCATCAACCAAAATTACCTCAACATAATTCCCAATACTATCCTTACTTGTATCGTCATCTAACTCTCCACCAAAAATCTCGTATCGTGCAAATACTCCACCAACTTCATACTCCCTTAATTCCTCGAAACTCATGATTAATCATGTTGTCCTGAAACTTCTGTATAACCATTAACTTACTTACTCTTGATAGTATCATACATCTCGACGATTCCTTACTTTTATGTCACATAACTCCGGTGAATATTTTTCTCAGCTTACTTTTATCCTTCTTTTCTCTTTATACTCAACAATACCATTTAATAGCTCAACTCCTTATTACTTCTACCTAACCCTTTAGTGTTCCAATTACCTTCTCATCGCTCCAAAACTCACATCCCATTATATTATATCGATATCATCTCATTTTTTTTACCATAGATATTCTCTTATTATGCTATCACTCACCCTTGCCACTAATTTGTCCATAGAATCAATGTTTAAAGTTCAAACAATTGCATCTCCCTTTTTACATCTCTAGAAATCAAAATTCATTTTATACCGTTAATTGCCCAAGGAAATCACACATTAGTTTCACCTCTTGATAACACAAATTCTCAAACTCACTCACTATCTGCAAATCCACGTCGCTCCATATCTCCATTAAGTTCACTATATACTACTCTTCTCAACCCCTTTAAAACGAACTTCCACTACATATATCCTTAACCCACACGACTCCTAACCATCTCCCTCCATAATTCTTTACACATCTCAAGCTGCCACTATCCACATCCTTACTTTCAATCTTTTCATTCTCATGTTCCTTAGACTCACATCATCCCTTGCCCATATTCACTTGCTTTTACGTTACTTAACACACAATCATATCACTCATCTCATCTCAGAAAACATGCTCTATGTCTCAATTAAGCCATAACGATCTTCCTTTTCTTTTTCCACTATCTATCACAACCACATATAACTTATGTCCTCCCACTGAACTCATACTCACCACAGGTGCCACTCCTTACATCATAGGATTGGGTAACTTACGTATCAGGATGACATAAAAAAATGCATAAAGAAACAATATAACACCTTTGAATTAAACATAATATGCAACGAAGACAAAAGGTAAGCATATGACTCAAAACATGGGTCACTAGATCGAGTACAGGCCACTCGATCGAGTAAATGACTTACTCGATCGAGTAGGTGAAAGTCAGAGACACGTACATAAAAATTACCAAGGCTACTCGATCGAGTAAGGGGTACTCGATCGAGTACCAAGGTGCACTCGATCGAGTAAGAGCCACTCGATCGAGTACCCTACGCATTTCTCAGCACTGTCCAGTTTTCGTAAAACGGTCATAACTCACCCATTTCCTGGTCGTTTTGGGCGTGTGACCTATCGTTAGAATCATAAAAGAACAAGCTATCACCTCCAATTGGAATCACATTAAAATCATTTATGAATATCAAGTTATAAGAGTTTAAAGACAACCTCTCTATAATCGAAAACACAACTACTTGATTTTACTTCCAAACAACTTAAACGACAACAAGGTAAACAAAAACAACCCGATGCTCATAAAACCAGTATCCCTAACCACATGTTACTATCTTCAAAAGCCAAGCAACAACATCCATTATGCACATACACCATTCAACTTACCAACCATGTATTACCTACATGTTTTTATTCTATAACTTTACGTAAACAAAATCACAAATATATAACATCTAGTCTCCTATTCACATGTTACAAGCATAACAACATAATAAAATCTCTTCTATCATACAACATGCTTTATCAGAAATCATATTATCATGCAACAATTATTATCTTTTTCCACCCATTATTCATGCTCTTACTCAAACTTTCAGCTATATAAACTCGTACAACACTACCAACAACATATATGTATACATAACTCTATGTATAACTCAAATCAAACAAATTTTCTTTCCGCATTTCTATAATGCCATATCTTAAAATAACTAACATGCTTTCAATCAATAATTTACGAAATCACATCATCATCATCTTTTCTACACATTCCCCATTCTCCACATACATACATCCACTGATTCATGCCACACATCACCATATAGGTACACAATTCACAAGATAAACACATTGTGATACCGACTTATATCCCATGGTGACCGGTTCAAAATTGTAGGGCAAGTTCGCGACTTTAGGACGTCTCCCAAGTCTTTGCATTAGCTCCTACAACTTCTCCCCCGGTTTCAGTTTAATTAGACACCCTAGGTTCATTAGATTCATTAGTTATAGGTTTCAGGATCGTCTCTCTGATACCATTTTGTAACACTCCTATACTCCAAGTGCCTTACCAGGACCACTTAAGGCATGGAAGTGCTACCATCTCGGTTACCCGAGGCAATGATAATATTAAGACAATAAAGAAATGTACTTTAAAAGTAAATATAATTTAATTGATTACATGTCTCAAACAAAACTGTTAAATGAAATACAAAGTACTCAAGCGGTCCACTGATAAAACTTTCAAAGCTACTAGACATTGTCTGACACAGCGGAAGACTTCTAACTGCCACGTGATGACTCATCCTAGCTATCCCATGCGCATCAATCATACCTGCTCAATAACTGCTCACCACCCCCGAATGGATCACCACAGTTTTTAAAACATTTAAACGAGGGTCAGTACTAATCACACAATTTATATAATCCAAAAACACAACAAACAACACAGCTCAATCGTCACAGATATACTCCGAACTCCATCACCAACTCCACAATACTGACTACACACTAAAGTGTGTAGCCTTGCCAGAGTGCCCATCGCAACAGGTCACTCCACGCCGCCAGTGGGGGACCGCAGCCGTTCCCACCTAATCCCCGCTCATCTCCGTTGAGCGATAAACCCAAATCCATTAATGTGCACATCCCTTCTGTGGCGGGTTCCACAGAAGGCGAATAATGGGCGTGAAGCCACTCCCGCAAGTTACTCCACTCAACCAGGGACGCGCCCCGAAGAACACAGACAGATACAAACAATCACAACTACTAATCAGCAATCAAAACCAACAACCGTCACAATACTCGTATGACAACAATCAGCAATCACAAAACACCACCAACACATTATGGGACTAATACTGAGTAGGGAAACCCTACCTGGAATGTAATACAGTCATACGATCTCAACAGCTATTATCAAAAGGTCTCTTCTACGAATCCTCCTCCTAACATATGATCATACAATTACTACCAATCAAGAAAGACAACAAAACCCCCAAATCCCCAAATTAGGTTTTAACCAACTTAAACAAAATACTATAAAAACAGTACGTAGATCTTACCCTCGACGCAAGGATCACAAAGATGTAAAGAAAGATGAATTCCGACCTTCCAAGCACCGGTATTTGCCAATAATGTGATGAATGCGAAGTTCGTAGATTAATTTCTCTTTTGAAAGTGATTAGGTTTGTAAAAGCGTATTATGAAAGTGACGGAAGTGTTTATATATTAATTCGCATTATTAAAAAAACCCGACAAATTATCCCCCCGTAAACCGGCTACTCGATCGAGTAACTGACATACTCGATCGACTGCCGCCTACTCGATCGAGTACCAAGGCTACTCGATCGAGTACCCAACAGGTCAGAAACTATTTTAAATCGTAAAACACCCTTACTCGACAAAGTAAGGCCCACTCGATAGAGTACCCAGAGACTCATAAAACTGTAGTATTACAGGACGAGCTTGATGAGTCACGAGACAAATATAGTTTGCTAGAGAGTATAGTTGTCATGAGTTATACCTTTATTCATTTATTTACGTTTATGTAATTCACTAAACATTATGTTTATTTATAAAATGTTCTTTTATTGAAGCTTTGAAACACTAACTCGAGAAACCGAGATGGTAACGCTCCAATTATCTTGGCCGGATAGTTGGGGTGTTATATCAGCTAGTCAACAAAGCAACAGCAACATGTGCAAAATAGACAAATGACCAGACTGCATTCTTGCTTTATTTCAGTCTGTTTTACCCCATTGCTTTTATTTTCACTTATTTACTTCAATTTCCAGTTTGTAATATATTTCTTGTTGTTTTTACTCATCCAAGAAGAGATCTTGGCCCTTGGATGCTAGGTTATTCGAGATGTAATGCAAGACAAGGCTTATATAAGGACCTTTATCTCAACTGTTTGAAGCAGAATACTTTTGAATGAAATTAACCTTTGAGACTTCTCTCAAAACCTTGTCAAACTTGTGTTAATTTGTAGTTTGAGTCCTTGGCCTGATAATTACTCTGTGGTATTTTTTGTTAATTGATCAAAGTCAATTAGCATAATTAGATTAAGCATGTGCTTGACTGTGGTTCATTTTATTTATGTTGTACAAATATAAGTTTTTAATCGTGTGTCAACTGTGGATTTTGAGTTTACATTTGCTAAGTTAATCTCTTAAACTTCCTTTGCTATTCTGTGGGAGTTTAGGATCTTAACTATATCCTGTTTGTCAATCGAATAGGCCTTAAGCTTCACTGAGTCTACTGTCTGCAATTAGCTCTGTGCAGGCTGTTTCCAGTTGATCTTAAAAATACTTAGAGTCCATCATAAATCTTGAAAATTGGAACAGTTTTAGCATATTAGTTAAACTTAATTGTCACAAAAATTCAGCATTTTTAAAGGTCATTTGGTATTTTTCGTTTCTTCTACAATCTTAATAGCATTATTGCAAAAACCCTGGGTTTTACACTGCATATACACGACCCAATATGCGTTTTCCTATCATTTTAATTGATACTATTATGGAATGCGTCACTACTTCTTCGATGCATATTTTAAGGAACAGAGAAGCTACTGAGAAATTTATCCCATCACGAGGAGTTATACAAGGAGACCCTTTGCCTTCATACTTGTTCGTTATGTGTCTCGAGAAATTGTAACAAGCTATTGATGAACGAGTTAGATATACTAATTGCCTACCTATATCCCTATTTGTAAGGGTGGTCCTAAGATACCTAATTTGTTTTTTGCCGATGATATGATTTTATTTACGGAGGCCAGACTCGACCAAGCCATCGTTATCAAATACGTCCTTGATTATTTGTGCAAACCCTCGGGAGAAAACGTCAGTGTAGCGAAATCCAAGGTTTTCTTTTCGCCTGATACTCCCCTGTCAAGTAGAGAATAAATAACGTATATTCTAGGTTTCAAATCGACACTGGATTTTGGAACCTATCTAGGAATGCCGACTATTAACTGAAGGGTTACTAAGGCTACTTTCGTTCACCAAGAGGAGAAATTTAGTAAGAAATTAGTGGGTTGGCAAACTAGACACTTATCTTCTGTAATACCTCAGGTATTCTGATCTTTGAGTACTCTATCGAGTAGGGGGTACTCTATCAAGTAGGTTGTATGTGGTTTTTGGAGTATATTCTGGAGTGTGTGTACTCGATCGAGTACGCCCAGTACTCGATCGAGTGTCCGAGTTTTATACGGGTTTTCGCTGCAGGTTTGATTATATTAGTGGAGGGGTATAAAAGAATAATTCGACAGTTCTCTTTTCATTTTACACTTTTATTCTCTAAACATTTTCATAACTTCAAACGACGCTCTCCAACTCTCTACTGTTATCATTAAATATAAGTCTAGGGTTCATAACTTTTGGGAATTTTAACACCTTCGCGATCGTCAGTAATTGGGTAAGTTCTTCATGTTGTTCTTATGTCTTTATGTTAAGTTTGGTCTAACCCTAATTTGGGTGATTTGGGGGTTTTGGGTAGAAATCGGAGTATGATATATAGTTGTTGATTATTGTTATAGGTGATGATACCCTTGTACATTGTATGATTGGCTGCAATTATGGCGGATTGCGAAAAGGTAGGGCTTTCGCTACTCGGTTACTGTATAATTGTTCTAAATTAATGTGATGGATGAATTACATGGTTATGATTGTGGTCATAATTGTATTTCTTGGTATTGGCATGATTATCAGTATTGTGGTTTTGGTTGTATTTTTATGTGGTTCGCGAGGTGCGCCCTCGGCTGAGTGGAGTCTTTTTCGGGAAGGGCTTCACACCCTATGCTTATAATAGAAGTACCTTGCTACAAATGGGGTTACTTTAAAAAATGTTCAAAGAAATGCAAAAGTTGAAAATGTCAAACATCAAAGAATGGCATGTTCTTAATCGTCAAATGCTGCAAAAATTAGGGGGGGGGGGGGGGGGAAATAAACCCAAAAGAAAACTACTATCATGAAGCTCATGTACTTTGAAAACCCTTTTATCCTTTGTTGATCCTATTTTGTTGCATGGTGGAGAGGGGACGACCCTTCTTCTTGTCTAGGCAAGAGGGGGAATTCCGCGATCCTACAGTGTTTTCTAACACCATAGGGACTTGGCTCTTGATAAAAGCATTTAGCAATTGTGGACATAAGTAACCTAGTTTAACACAACTTGGAGGCGACTTGTTTGTATCCTCTTGGACTTAGTAACTATAAGAACTAATATCTATGGTGGAGTGTGTGCCCTTGAATTGCTTCCCTTGTAGGTGATTTCCACCACTTAGATGAGGAAAGTGGCTATTCTTTTTGTAGATGCATCCTTTACTTGTTCTTGTGTGCTTAAATGTTACGATGCATCGCCATTTTGGCAAGCCCCACCTTGCCTTGCAAGAAGGCATCTTACCTCATATGTGTCTTGTTGTGAGTTGAAGGGGCGGAGTCAGACCCGCTAATTGTCTCACATCTGCTAGTAGTATTAATAAAGGTCATAGTTTTAGTCACCTCTTTACTCGGGACGAGCAACGGTTCGGTTTAGGGGTATTTGATGTGACTCATATTTGCACACATTTAGTCCCCAAACTAGCCTCGTTCCTGTGCTTTCTTGCATGCATTAGGGTCGTTTCTTATCTTTAGCTTCCTACTTTGCATATTCTTTGAGGTTTTGTGTCCTTGGTAGGGGATGAATGCTAAACTTGCATATATGGAGGAAAATGGAGCTAAATGGATCGTATCTAACAACCAAGCAACAAAGAGGAGACCAATACTAAAGGTCTAGGTCAATAAAACAAGTTTTTGAGCAATGATGAAGGACCCCCAAGGCTCCTCAACGATCCCCACGGATCATGAGGCAGTCAATTGAAGAAGAAGCCAACCTGGCCTATGAGACGGGCGTCCAAGCTCAGCCTGAGCATCCTGAAGAGCAAGACGGGCGTCCCAAGACTCAGCTCGAGCATCCCACAAGCAGGACGGGCGTATTCCTTTACAGCATGGGCATCTAACAGGGGCAGGTCAAGCGTCTCCTTAAGGGATTTGCAAGGCGTTAATCTTCATCTTAGGGACTTAATAGTCATTTAAGCCCTTAGTTACCCTAATACTTATACTTAGTATAAATACCCCATTGTATTAGGAGAATAATCACCAATTCTTAATCAAGTTTTGTTTTAATCAAGTTTTATTAGTGTTAATCAAGTGGTATTGCACAATTCAATCTTAATCACATCTTAATCTTTCCTTAATAATTCAAGTGTTCTTAGATTTAGTTAGGTAATGTGACGACTATTTGGGTTTATTGGAGAATTGACAATTCTTCATCATTCATCAAGTTTTCTTCTATTATTCTTTGCTTATTATTTGGATCATCCTAAGTTGGTACAATTCCTTTTATCATTTGCTTAATTATTGTTTATTGCTTTACTCATTCATCATGTTTAGCCTTGTTAATATGATTGACACCCTTATTAGCATGTTTTCCATGATCATGAGTGAGTAGTCTCCTAACTAGGGTTAATGGGGGATTAGGGGAGTTAATCATAGGGTAGATCTTTACTTAATAAGTTCATATGATTTCTTGCTTGTTGTAGTTTCAATTTATGCACATGTTATGCTTGATAAAATGCTTGATTGAAAACCTAGTATGAATCTCTTGTCCATTCAACAAGACTTGTAAGACATAAACTAACTCAAAGCTTGTTAGACCATGCATATAGTTTAATAGGGAGAATTAAGTCGACTTGTAGGAGTTGTAAAGTCTTGACCGACTCGGCTCCGAGACCCAAAACTTCCTAGGAACTGTAAGATATAAACTAACTCGATTTCACTACAACAATAATTTTTTTGCATCTATGAAACTTGTTTATGTGATCTCACCATGATTTCCCTATGAACCCATGACACCCTAGTGGCTTAATCAATTGTTTACAAACCCTATTTACTTGATTTGTTTTACTTCCATTTGTTTACATTTCCTTTGTTAAGTAGTTTAGATTGCAAACCTCAAACTCAAGCCAAATTGTGACACCCTAAGACATAGCTTTCTACAACCGATAAATCAATACAATACATGTCCCTTGGGATCCAACCTTTACTTACCGCTCTACTAAGAGTAGTTTGTTGAGACTAAAAATAGTATTTTAATTGGTAAGTTTGTTGGAGCTTGTGTCCTCCACAAATTAGTGTGATAACAATTGTAAATCTCTTACAGGTTCACAAGGGTATACTTCGTATTTTAATCAGTTGATTAACGATTACCTTATAACGGTTGGCTTGCTAGAAAGTTTGACGTTATTATCATACAGATGGCGGTGATCAACTGGTCCCTAAAGGTCACACCTATAGGATGTGTTTGAGAGATGTGGTTATAGAAATATAGTCAATGTGTTGATGATACAATTATTTAATGAAGATTAAATAATATAGTTGAGACGAATTAACTGTCAATTCGTAAATTGAATATAATAAGTTATATTTAATTAAATGTATGTAATGTTAGCTTGGACGAATTAATATGTTAATTCGTAATTAAATGTAATCGGTTATATTTAATATCAACAAGTTGAATGTGTCATAGTGGTAATAGTGAGGGTACTCAAACCAAGAGGTCATGGGTTCGATCCTCACTAGATGACAATTTACACATTTTATACATTTTTGGAATAACCGAAAATAAGAGAAATAAGTCTCCTAATTTCGGATTATGAGCCGAGTAATTAGAAAAAAAATCTACCCTAATCTCTCTCTCACACACGGTTAAAGGGAGAGATAGGAGTAAATTTTTTAACATTATTTTTCTATCTCGCTCTTGCCTCTCATCTCTACGAAAAACACAAAAAAAACCTAAAAATTAATCAGTTAATTTTTGGATCGATTCTATCATAATCAAAGAGCATTTCTCATATCGTCTTGGGTGCAACTGATAAGCGAATATCAACTTTGATATTGTTCTTAGGCCGTTTTTGCTAGGACCGAAGGTTATTTCTTAATCCTTTATGTTTTTGTTTATGCAATTTAATTTTATGACTAGTATTCATCACTTTATGATTCGTTATAATCCTTAAATTAAAGGGATGCATACAGATAAATCCCACAAGTGGTATCAGAGCCAGGTTACGAATTTTAATTTTGATGATTCTCATAAAATTGTTTGTAAACAATAATTAGGGTTTGCGAAAAAAAATATAATCGGCTGGAATTTTTTTAGAGCAGTGGGATTTTTTTTTGTTTCTATTACTGTTCACGGATGAACAGCATTTTAAATAAAAAAAAAAATTTCGGTTTTTCCTGAAAAACCGATTAAAGTTTTTTGCGGCTGTTTTGTTTATGCCGATTTGTAAAGCATCCGAGAAAAGAATTTTTTTTTGTTACTGGTCATGTGGTTACCATTCACAGAGGACAGATTTAAAAAAAAAAAAAAAAAATTGTCTTGTTTCGGTTTTTATAGATAAAACCGTGTACAAAATAAGAAAAGGGCTGTTTTTTTTTTTTTTTTTGCTTTTATTGCCGAAAAAAAAACAAAAAAACTTGTTTTGTTTTTCTTTGATTAGCCGAGACATATAAAAAAAAAGGATTTTGTTTTTGTTTGTTTTGGCCAATATTAATTATACATTACCTTTACAATGTATGATTAATTGTTGTGAAATGGTTCACAATTTTAAGATACCAAATTATTTTAAAGCAGTTTAAAATATTGATGGATTAAATTCATATTACAAGTTTAATATGAATTAAGATTAAATTTAATGTGATTAATTGAGGAATTGCCATTTAATTTGATTTAAATAGGTGGTTTGGATAAAATTAATCAACATAATTAAGGAATTGTGTCATGTATGTTTAATTTATTTTTAGTTGATGCATTTTATTTTTGTTGAATGAATCGTTGAATGAATTTATTTACGTATTTTTTTACAATCGGTTGTAATTTGTAATACTTAGTGTGGCCTTAGTTAATTATGTTTTCGTAATGAAGGAAACATAATTTTTATGTAATTATGAGATCTCGAAGCTCCTTTATTTTTCTTTAGTTTTGGGTTTTGAAATTAGAATGTAATAAATAGGTTTATTATGTAAATTTTATTTATTGTATTTTTCAAAAGAAGAGTAAAGATGGAAATTGGAGCTCACTCCCGCTACATGGATCAAGATGGAACATCAAGACAAGCTTCTCGGGTCCAAGGATGGATTCCAAACTTGTATTTAATGTTCATTTTGATAGGATAGGCCACACTAGGACTTTTATTGTTTTACGTTTTCATTCATATTGCTTTTCATTCACATGATAGTTTATGCATCATATTCCGCCTAAAACCAAACCACCTACTACTAAAATGCATGAAAATTGACTCATATAGGTTGTATGTTAGTTTTCATGGACATACAGATGTCACATACTTATTAAGCCATCACCTTTGTTTATTCATTCTCGCATGCTAGATATTAGTTCACTTAAAATGAATTAAAATAAAGTTGATGGGATCTTCCTCTAAAACAGAAATTGAGACTAGTCTTTATGAGGGCAAACAACTATGAATCCCTTCTTCGTCGGTAGGCATAATATGACCCCTTCTACGTTGGGTAAGTAGTTGTGTTGACTTAGTTTACCTCAACATCATAGTCCGAAGAGTTTCTCGTGATTATGATGGACTAAAGATAGAATTTACAGAAATTTATCGACCAAGAATTCTAACGGTAGAATTAGCTAAAAGATTAGCTTATCAATTTACAGAGAATTGAGTCTTGAGATCATTTATATAATTCTTGAGGGAGGTCAATTGTATAAATGTTTTGAGTCTTCGGGTTATGACAGTAGTTCATTAGACTTAAAAATATAAACGATGCACATGCTTATTATTTATTCTTCTTTTCGCAGTGTAGAACACGTTTATTTTACTGTTACAACAAAATGTCTGGAAATAACGCAATCCAAATGCCTAGTGCCACACTTGGACGCGAGTCCTGGCTGAAAATATTCATGGACCAAATGAATCAGTTCACACGTCTGAAAAACGACGGGTCCAACTTTGCGGACTGGGAGGCAGCACTACGGAATGCTGCCATTGCTAACGGTAAGCTCAGGTACTTAACTGAGCAAATACAAGTAAACCCAGGCCCCAATGCAGGAGTCAACGAGTCACTCGCTTATAGTGACTTCGTTATGGAAGCGGGTGCGATAAAGAACGTACTCATCTTTGCAATGGAAACCAATTTGCAGAGACGCTTCATTGCCCAAGCTGCGAACAAGATTTTCACCACGCTCACTAACGAGTTCTCAAAAGCACCGAGAATCGTTTCATATGAGCATACCTGTCGCTTCTTTGATGCGAAACTCCAGAAGGGCCAACCGGTTAGCCCACACATTCTTCACATGATTGAGAATGTCGAGAAGCTGGAGGCTCTTGATTGCAAAATCAGTGAGAACATTGTCATTGACCGAATGCTTCATTCTCTTCATGATGGTTTTGCCCTTTTCAGGGCGAACTACTACATGAATGACTTGAAAAAGAGTCCTCATGAGCTACACTCCCTTCTCGTACGGGCACGAGAAGGATATGAAATTGAGTGGGAGCATGAAGCAGGATGTTCTCACGATTTCCAACAAGGGTAAAGGTAAGGGCAAGGCTCATGGCGACCTAGCTGTAGGTAAGCCAAAGTTTAAAAAGCCAGGAAATGGTAAGAGTGGGCCCGGTGAGACTAGTGGCTCACATGGCAAGGCAAAGAGCAAGGGCGGTGACATTGAGTGCCACCATTGTCACAAGACTGGACATTGGAGGAGGAACTGTTGGTATGTCATCTTATATTCATATGATTGAGATTAACCATGCAAGTTTCATAACTTGGGTACTTGATACTGGTTGTGGTTCTCATCTGTGTACCCATTTGCAGGGCCTAAAGAACATCATACCTCTCGAAAAAGGTGATGTGGACCTGCGAGTCCGGAATGGAGCACGAGTTGCTGTTGTCTCGAAGGGAACATATGTAATCCAACTCCCTAGTGGTTTTGAGTTATTTTTAAATAACTGTTACTATATACCCAGTTTGTCTAAGAACATTATTTCTGTTTCCGTACTTGCTAAAGACGGTTTTACATTTTCAATAAAGGATAATAGGTGTATTTTCTCTTTCAATGAAATGATTTATGGCAAAGCAATTTCCATGAATGGAATTTACATCTTAGATCAAACCACGGAAGTATTACACATGAATAATAATAAATTAAAGGTTGGTGACAAAGATCAAACCTAACTATGGCATTGTCGAATGGGACACATAAATGAGAAACGCGTAAAGAAACTCGTCGATAATGGGAATATTCCCGCATTCGATTTTTCTACATATGGCACGTGTGAATCATGTCTCATTGGCAAAATGACTCGAATTTCCTTCAAAGGTGTTGGAATGCGCGCTAGTGACCTATTAGGACTCATACATACTGATGTTTGTGGACCTATGTCAATAACCGCTAGAGATGGCTATAGATATTTTATCACTTTCACGGACGATTTGAGTAGATATGGATATGTCTACTTAATGAAGCATAAAAGTGAGTCCTTTGAGAAATTCAAGGAATACCAGAACAGGGTTGAGAACCAACTGGGTAGAAAGGTTAAAGCACTCCGTTCAGATCGGGGTGGCGAATATCTTTCAAATGAGTTTGATCAACACCTTAAAGACTCGTGGAATCGTTCTCGATTAACTCCACCTGGAACACCTCAATTAAATGGTGTGTCCGAACGGAGAAATCAAACCTTACTTGATATGGTTTGATCCATGATGAGTCACACGGTAGTGCCTGATTCATTATGAGGTTTTGCTCTTTTGTCATCTGCTCTTATACTTAACCGAAGTCCGACTAAAGCTGCCGACAAGACTCCATATGAAATGTGGAAGGGAACGGTCCCTAACTTGTCCTTTATTCGGGTTTGGGGATGCAAGGCTTATGTCAAGTGGAGACACGAGGATAAGCTCGGCCCGCAATCGGTCAAGACATACTTTATAGGTTATCCAAAAGGAACATTTGGTCATTACTTCTATTCGCCTACCGAACATCGAGTTTTTGTTGCGGCTAGTGCGACGTTCTTAGAGAAAGAATTTCTCGAGAACAAGACGAGTAATAGAACCTTCGAGCTGTCGGAGATTCCAGAACCAACAACCGAGGAACGGATGGAGGAAGTTGTTCCTCCAACTGATGATACGGTTAATATTCCTGAGGAACCTAGGAGGTCGGGTAGAGTTTCTCATCCTCCGAACAGATACATTGGTATGGTCGAGGAGAATGACGTTTTACTCCTAGAAAGTAATGAACCCGCTACCTATAAAGGTGTTATGGCCTGTTCCAACTCAAAGCTATGGCTCGAAGCCATGCAATCCGAGATGGACTTCATGTATGAGAATGACGTATGGGATCTAGTTGATTTACCTAGTAAGGTAAAACCTCTACAGTTCAAGTGGCTTTACAAAATAAAGCGTTCTGTAAACGCGCAACCAGATACCTATAAGGCACGACTAGTGGCAAAAGGTTTCACTCAAGTGCACGGATTGCATTATGATGAAATTTTTGCACCTGTAGTCATGTTACGTTCCATTCGGATAATCTTAGCGATTGCCGCATTTCATGATTATGAAATTTGGCAAATGGATGTGAAAACCGCCTTCTTAAACGGTTATTTGGAGGAAGAGTTGTACATGGTGCAACCCGAAGGTTTCATAGATCCTGAACATCCTAAGAAAGTATGCAAGCTTAAGCGCTGCATTTATGGACTTAAGCAAGCTTCTCGGAGTTGGAATCATCATTTCGACCAGTGATAAAAGAGTATGGTTTCACTCGGATCGGTCGAAGAACCATGCTTATATATCAAGTCGAGTGGGAGCAAGATTGTATTCTTGATATTGTATGTCGATGACATACTCCTGATTGGGAATGACATTCCTCTCCTATCTTCGGTTAAATAATGGTTGAAGTACCATTTCCAGATGAAAGATCTGGGTGAGGCACAACGCATTTTGGGAATCCGTATCTACCGAGATAGATCACGACGGATGTTATCACTTAGTTATGAGTTTTATTTGGATAAGATTCTTGAGAAGTTCAGCATGACCAACTCCAAGAAGGGGAACCTTCCAATGACGTCTGGGATGCAGTTGAGCAAGTCTCAGTCACCCACGACGCCTGAAGGGATTGAGCGCATGAGTCGTGTTCCTTATGTATCTGCAATAGGATCAATCATGTATGCCATGATATGCACACGTCCAGGCGTGGCATATGCATTGAGTATGACGAGTCGGTACCAAAAAAATCCAGGTGAAACACACTGGATAGCTGTTAAAAATATCCTCAAGTACCTACGGAGGACTAAGGATAGGGTATTGACTTATGGAGGCGATACTAAGCTATGCGCAATCGGTTACGCAGATGCTAGCTTCCAAACGGATCGAGATGATTCAAAATCTCAGTCCGGGTTCGTCTTCACTCTTAATGGTGCTGCGATCAGCTGGAAGAGTTCCAAACAGAGTGTTGTACCACTGAATCCGAGTACTATGCCGCTTCGGAAGCAACTAAGGAAGCGATATGGATGCGTCAATTCTTACAAGGACTTACGATAGTTCCTAGTTCGAATGACCTGATCACCATCTATTGTGACAATAGAGGTGCCATCTTCCAGGCTAAGGAGCCAAAGTCTAGCAACAAATCTAGACATATACATCGGAAAGCTCACCTGATCCGTGATTACGTGGAGCAAGAAGAGATAGTGATTGACAAGATTGCGACGGATGATAACATCGCAGACCCTCTCACTAAACCGTTGAATTTTGATAAGCATGAAGGGCACGTTATTTCCATGGGAATTAAACGTGTTCCTGAGTTGTAGTAGTCGATTATGGATTTGATACATTATCTTTTTCATATACTATTTATAACTTCATCGTTTTATAATAATATTTTGTTTTTCATGTGGATTGTACTAACAACTTTGAACGCCACAAAGTGAACTGAATTACATTATATTTTATTTTGGTCCGTAATCGCCTACAAGAGATGATAACTCTGGCTATTATATTATGCAGTCGATTGATGGTGGGTTCAACGAGCCATAAGTCAAACTGTTGACTGATCGATCACAAATGCGAGATTATAATGATACCTCGTAGGACAATTTTTTGTGACAACGTAATGGAGTCCTAAATGTTTAATAACATTCGGTGCCAGGTCGTGGATAGGACATCCCTTGTGTTCCTAGAGTCGATTCTTTTGACTATCGACTGTCTCTTGAGATTAAGGCAGTTTTTGGGTAACTTTGGTTTCTTTCTCACGGTCTGCCATAACTGGAGGCTAAGTAGATTTTTTCTGGGTCATTTCATACTGTGCTTACACCGGCAGGTTTCGAGTTGAGGAAAATATCCAACCTTTATCAGGTATAGTTATTTCTCAGGGCCACTCGAGGAGTAGTAACTGAAATGCATGGCCATGCTCGAATGTTGATTCGTTTATCAGTTAAGTTACTCTCTAGTCGGGGAAACCACTCTTGATAATGATCGCTTGTAAAATACGACCTTTGTGAATACGGAATTACAAATTGTTTTACATTGAGTGGGAGAAATTTTAGGATATGAGAATCGGTTATCGCACATACACTTGTGAGGACAAGTGGGAGTTTGTTGGAGCTTGTGTCCTCCACAAATTAGTGTGATAACAATTGTAAATCTCTTACAGGTTCACAAGGGTATACTTCGTATTTTAATCAGTTGAATAACGATTACCTAATAACGGTTGGCTTGCTAGAAAGTTTGACGTTATTATCATACAGATGGCGGTGATCAACTGGTCTCTAAAGGTCACACCTATAGGATGTGTTTGAGAGATGTGGTTATAGAAATATAATCACATTGATGCCTTATATGGCTAAACAGTTAGTCAATGTGTTGATGAGACAATTATTTAATGAAATTAAATAATATTAGTTGAGACGAATTAACTGTCAATTCTTAAATTGAATATAATAAGTTATATTTAATTAAATGTATGTAATGTTAGCTTGGACGAATTAATATGTTAATTCGTAATTAAATGTAATCGGTTATATTTAATATTAACAAGTTGAATGTGTCATAGTGGTAATAGTGAGGGTACTCAAACCAAGAGGTCATGGGTTCGATCCTCACTAGATGACAATTTACACATTTTATACATTTTTGGAATAACCGAAAATAAGAGAAATAACTCTCCTAATTTCGAATTATGGGCCGAGTAATTAGAAAAAAAATCTACCCTAATCTCTCTCTCATACACGGTTAAAGGGAGAGATAGGAGTAAATTTTTTAACATTATTTTTCTATCTCACTCTTGCCTCTCATCTCTACGAAAAACATAAAAAAAAACCTAAAAATTAATCAGTTACTTTTTGGATCGATTCTAGCATAATCAAAGGGCATTTCTCATATCGTCTTGGGTGCAACTGATAGGCGAATATCAACTTTGATATTGTTCTTAGGCCGTTTTTGCTAGGACCGAAGGTTATTTCTTAATCCTTTATGTTTTTGTTTATGCAATTTAATTTTATGACTAGTATTCATCACTTTATGATTCGTTATAATCTTTAAATTAAAGGGATGCATACAGATAAATCCCACAAAGCTTAGACGACAAAGTTTGAACCGAATCAGTGACAATACAATTAAGGACAGAATTGGAATGAGTGTTGAGGTAAATTTTCTTGACGGATTGGTTGTTTGTTAATTGGGGTGTTCACCGAAAATAGAAATGGACTGTTATATTTAGAGGTGAGTGTAAGATATTTGTTATACGAAAGGTGGTGGTGTCGTGATGTTATCATTAGTAGTGAAGGATGACGTTAAATAGAGAAGATAGTCGTCCTAGAGAGGTTGATTTTGTGGAGGCCATATTGGAATATATGGTTGTGAGGGAGTATAATATGTGGATATAGGAGGCGTCTGCTAGTAGTTGGGTATTAATGGTACGGTTACATTTGTCAGGAGGTGATAGTTAAGCGAATGGGAGAATGTGTTATGAGAGACATACGAGTTAAGCTCGGGCAAGAGATACCCTTTATCAGGTGGTAACATACGTGATCAGGATTGAACAGTTAGATGTGATTATGGGTCTATAATGTGTGTAAGTGTTTGTGTGAGGTTCTGACCTCAAGAGAAGTGGTATGGTGTGATAGTCATAAAGTTGTTACCTGAGTGTTCTGTGTCATATGTCGTGTATGGTAACCTAATAGGACGGTATTCAGAAAGGGTAATGGTGGATGGATGAGTCATGAGATGATTGTTGTGGCAGGACTCTTGTTTTGGTAATGTGGTTGTTGGTTTCGGGTTGCGATACGGGATACTTATGAGACGAACTTTCGAAAGTGTATATCAGTTATATAGATTGTTGTTTTGTTTATGGTTGTTTCCTGTGAGTTTCGGTCTAGGCATATAGATTATTGTTTTGTTTATTAATGTTTCTGACCAGTTCGTCTTGGGAGTGAGGTTAGAGTATGACAGGAAGAGAGTTGCGCATATGGTCGTTGTTGTCATGGTATAGTGATATTCTGTTGATGGGACACAATTATGAGAGGTTGTTAGAGTACTTTTGATATTGTTTTAGATGAGGCATTGGTTGACATAGTTGGGGCAAGTGATTTGTGGAACGTAGGTGTGCTGGGCTGGAAGCGGCAAGTAGTTCGTAATCTTTATTGGGACAGTAAGTATAGGGTGTTGGGAATTAGTATCATGTTAAGTTATGGGTGAGTTTTGCGTTAATACAAGAAAAGAACTAGAGGATCTAGTGTGAGTGTGTGTAACAATTGTGGATCGTGAGTTGTGATTTTGGAGATAAGTGCATGTATAAACAAGTATGTCATTTTGCGGTAATGTTGAAGAGTTGGAGTAGTGGTTATGCTGAGGATTTTATAGTATAGGTTAGATGGAGTTCAGAATAATTGGAGGCACGAGAGCTGTTAGGGAGAGAGAGCCTTAGATATGGGATGGTTGTCGGTGGTGAGGTTATAGTCTGTAATACCCCGTATTTTATTATCGTTTGGGCGAGTTTTATTATTTAATAGTAGCGTAAAAGTAATCGATTAATTCATATCGTATCATATCGTAAGATGAGTCGGGTTTATAATTGAGTGACATTTTGGGTCAAGCTGTCATAGCCCATTTACCCACTTACTACCCACTTACCCATTTACCTTTTACCCTACCAAAAACCCTAAAATGGAACCCTAATCTAACTTTATAACCCAACCCCTTCATACCGTCATTTTCTACACTTCACCATCATCACCCTCTTTCTTTCACGCCTCAAGCAACAACCGCAGCCAACGAACGCACGCCAGTGAGTGTGGAGGGAATAGGGTCTGCCGTGAGTCTAGGGGAGCCTTTGCTAGTGGTCGAGGGTGGTTGTACTGGCCGGAAAAGCACAGGTCGACGGCCGTCATAGGTAAGCTTTCCCGTTTTCATTTACTCCCCACTTTTTTTGTATTGTGTTATGCGTCTTTTAGGGACTGTTGTGGCTGTCGTGGGGTTGTGGGATGTGTTGTTGGTGTGGAGTCGAGTCGGGTGGTGGTGGTTAGAGTGGTGGTCGTTCTTTGGTGGTGGTTGCGGTGGTGGTGTTTAGGTGTCGGGGTTGGTTGGGGTTTTTGTTTGTGTTTCGGACATAGGGTAAAGGGGTGGCACCACCGTGGACTCGGGGGAGGTCGAATCGGTGGTGCCACGTGTGTCAGAGTCGCCGTGCGACGGTGGTGTCAACGGTGGTGGTTGGTAAGGTGGCAGGGGAGTGTCGTGGTGGTAGGCGAGTTGGGAAAGGGGACCGTTGGTGTCATTTGTGGCGGCGGAACGCAGCAGAGGGGGGTTTTGGTGGTGGTGGCTGGGACCGCCGGCGTGGGTCGACCACGTTGGTGGTGGTGGGAGGTGGCCGGGCCAGACACAGTGTCGAGGCCTGGTGGTCGGCGGTGAGGTTGGTGGTTGAGGGGCGAGTTGTGACGGGTTGAAAAGGGGGGGTGCGCGTGTGTCGGGTTGTGCGTTGTTTTTGAATTAGTTTTGTTACAGGTTTTATTTTAATGAGTCGGGAATGTGTATACTTCTAATATTTACATTATTAGTTTGATTATTAAGTTAATTTTAAGTAGCGGTGACGGAATAATGTATTTTAGCCTTTGAGTCGGGATTTTATTTCGGGAAAGTTACTATTTTTAGTAACTTGCTATTTTTGGTAATTGCTACTTTGGGAAACTTCCCATTTTAGGAAACTTTCTATTTTGAGTAACTTATATTTTTAGTAATTTCTAAATTGGGAAGGTTTCTACTTATAGTAACTTTTGATTATGGGAACGGGATTAGTAAGAGAATTAATTATGCTATATGGATATGTTAGGTGGCGAATTTGGGTGGAATACTTCGATCTGCAGCTTAGCTTATCACCGCTATTTGAGGTAGGGGAATACACTGATTGAATTTTATGATTATAAAGAGTTGACATGTTTGGAATTATATGACATACCTGACTATCTTATTTATCCTGTTGAGCATTTTTGTTTCATATATTTCATACATTGCATTTGCATTGGAGTTGGAGTTGGAGGAGATGAGATTGTTGTGATTAAGGCCCGGGCGGGTTCTGCAGACTTGCCCTGGTGTCCTCCGCTCGCGAGGGCGGATCGACTACGGTCGATATATATAGTCTACCGGGGATCGGTATGGTGGGCGTGCTTGGGATGTGTGTGATGGATTTGATTGGAGGAGCATAGCATTGCATTCTTTATTATATCGTATTACCTACTCAACCTCGCGGTTGACCACAATGTATTCGTGTATGCCTGTGATGATCCTTTTAATGGGGAGCAGATTGACAGGTTGTTGAGACATTGGGAGCTGGCAGGGAGAGAGCATGGATCACCTGACTTAGAGCTAGCTCACCTTTATTTTGTTTAGTTGTCAGACTTTATTTTTATTTAAGACATGTGTTATTTCCGTTGTAAACATTATAACCTTTTTAATTTAAAGTACTGTTATCTTTCCCTTTGTTATCTACTGCCTCGGATTTCCGAGATGGTAACACCCTTCTTTATCTGAGGAGTCCTAGTTCAGGCCCTTAAATAAATGGGGGTGTTACATAGTCGGTGATAGGTGACATAAGATGAGGATAAGAAAAAAAACAGCTAAGGATCTAGTATTAGTGGGTTACGAGGACGTAACATTTATCTTAAGAGGAGTAGGATGCGACAAAGAGAGTTAGATGGTTGTGCATGTTGTAGTATATTTGGAAGTTTGAGACTTGGTGTAGAATAAAGGATGGATTTGTATTGTGGTTGATTTTATTAAAGGTAATGGCAGTGCTTGTAGTAGTATGCCGATTATGAGTGTGAGTAAACTTCGATAGTGTTGACAGTTTGGGTGATGATGTTTATGAGTATGAGTTAATTTCGAGGACAAAGTTCTTTTTAAGGGTGGTAGAATGTAATATTCCATTTTGGTGGTTGATCTTGTTTGGTGGATTGTCTTAGTATTGGATTTGCTAATGAATAATATGTTAGTGAGACGGAGTTAGCGGCATTTGTGGAGGTTGTATTATGTAGTTAGTGTCGAGAGGCTATGCTATAGTTGATACGATATCGTGAGTCGCGTTGTGGAGTTCGGCTTAGTTGGTGGAGTTAGTGTTAGGTGTACATGTTTTATAGGTTGGGTTTGAACTTCGGGGACGAAGTTCATTTTTAAGAAGGGAAGAGTATAATACTTCAGGTATTCTGATCTTTGAGTACTCTATCGAGTAGGGGGTACTCTATCGAGTAGGTTGTATGTGCTTTTTGGAGTACATTCTGGAGTGTGTGTACTTGATCGAGTGTCGTGTATTCGATTGAGTGCCTCCAGTACTCGATCGAGTGTCCGAGTTTTATACGGTTTTTCGTCGGGGGTTTGATTATAATAGTGGAGGGGTATAAAAGAATAATTCGACGGTTCTCTTTGTAACACCCGCGAATTTCTCTTTTTGACGTTTAAAACTTATTTACCGTTTAATTATTTTATTTTATATTTTTAAATTATTTAATTTAATTAATTCCTTTTAAACATAATTTTTATTAAAGCTATAATTTTAAAGCTTAATTTATATAAAAGTACGTATTCTAGTCGGATAATATTAATAGCGACAATAATAATAATAAAGCTCCGTCTTGAATTATAAGTAGGTTTAAGGCGAATTTCCGTCTAGCAATAGACCGTCACATTTTCATATGTGAGACCATTTTTAATATCGATCAACCATATATCGACAACACATGTACCTACCCTCTTACACTCTACTTTTAAATATCTCTTATATATTATTATTATTATTACTACTACTATTATTATTATTATTATTATTATTATATATTATTACTATTATATTATTATAATTAGATATTATTATTGTTGTTGTTTTTACCCGCAAACCCCACCCTTCCTCTTTCTTCTTTCCTTCCTTTTTCGAGTAACACCTACAACAACAACAGAAAACAAAACAAAGATACAAACAGAACTACAAGCCATTTTTCCGTCACCTTCAAGCTTAGATCCCGGCCACATTTCTCAACCAAAGTTTGTAATTCTTGCACCATTCTCATCCTTACTTCCTCCTTCATCTTTCAAGGTATTAAAGTCTCGTTTTTGTGACGGTCTCATTTTTTGCAGTCTTATAAAAGTTTCGATTTTTGCCTCAATCCTTTCTTTTTCTTGCTCCTTGATAAAGGTTTCGAAGACCCGGTGGAAGACTCAAGCTTTGGGGACTTGTTATTCGAAGAATAAGGAGTGTTTAAGGTAACGGTGATAGGTTACTCGACAAATGTCAAAATTCCGTCTTATTGAATCATTTTATATACTCTTATTCAATAAAGTTTGGTTCTTTATCTTCCCTTTCTTTAATGGTAGTTTTCGCATAGTATGGTGTTGACACGAGACTGTTTTGACCCGTTATAGTACCGCTTGTGCTCTGTTTTTTTACAGCGACTAGTGCCGCTAAGTCCTATGCTGTTGGAGTTGATTTCATGTGCCTTTCGGGACCGTTTTGGGCTTGCTTATTATATGTGAATTCCCGTCTTTTCATGCTTGAAAATCTTTCTTGAGTTCGACTCAAATTGGATGTCCTTTGTTGTTGGGAAATCCGTTGTGGATGCTGTCTCGATGGAGCCGTGTTTGGCACAATTTCATATAGTTAGTGGACTGTTCTTGGCTCGGTTTTGGTGGTTGCTTAGGTTCAGTTTTGGGGCGGGTTTTCTGGACAGATTTTGAGACGGGTACTTCTCGAGACTTGGAGACGGGTTGTATGTGTTTTAGGATTTGTTTTGAGTTGCTTTGTGCACATGGTCCATATAAGGCTATTTTTGGGAATGTTTTCGAGTCTGTTTTGAGACGGATAGATGGGTGCTTTTCGGGTCTGTTCTGGAGTGTTTTGGGACGGGAATGAGGCGTGAGTTAGTGCCATATCGGGACTGTTTTAAGACAGAAAACGAGGTGTTCTTAGACGCTATACACGGGCTGTTTTAGTGGGTACATGGCGGTTAAATTATATGGTAAAATCAATGTGTATTTCCGTCTCAAGTATGATCAAGAACTCCCCTTGTGGTTTACATGTATTGCTATTTTGGGCTCGTCATATTCATTTATTTGGGCACGTCATATTCATTTAATTGGACTTGTGTTTCTTGTTTTCCTCCTTGCTTGCCTTAGTAATTCTATAAAGCATTAGTTGGGCTCACTTTGTCTTATTTGTTGGACTTACATGATTAAATGATTTGGGCCAACCTTATGCTTAGTAGTAGGCTCATGAAGGAGTTACTTGTGTGGATTTTCATTTTTATCCGTAAATTTTATATAACGTAAATTATTCATTACCGCTCGTTATATTTTATTTGAATGACATGTTCCCATTTTAATATGAGTCCAATGTAAATATCCATGCCTTGTGTGTAGTAAATGGTTTATCTTACAATTGAGTCATTTATAATTGAATGCTTGTTTTGCTTATTATAAATGGTTCATTTCCGTCTGTTTGCATTTTTATTCAAGTGACGAGTAGTGAAGAAATGGATTACTTATTTACATTCATGAATATAATTTGGCGTGAAATGTCTTATTTAGATTATCATCGGCTCATTTTATTAGTAGTCTCTTTCCAAGTTGATTCGTATCGCTTGGTTGAGTCGTGTTCGTTTGATAATGCCTTTATGCTATACCGTATTGCTTGACTTATCTTTACGCCTCCTTCGGACCGTCCTGCCGATTGTGGGTTTAGCTCATATCTTCCGCCTCTTTCGGACTGTCCTGCCGATTGTGGGTTCTCGATTTCCGATTTAGGGTTCGGGTCTTGGATGCGGACTGTCCTGCCGCATGTCGAATCGGGAACTATGCTGTCCCGAGAGTCTGGCCAGATTTAGGCTAGGACTGAGTCTTGGGAGTACCATTGTCGTCCTACCAGGGGATTTATATATTATATATGAGTAGTAAAGGTCTTGCTTGGTTATAGATATTGGTATTTATCTTTCAAGGTAAGAGTTATGCCTTGTGTTGTTTGTCTTGGTCCTATCGGATACTAGGGGTGAGCTATAAGCCCTCTAGTTGCGATATGATCGTCGGGATTGATGTTCCCATCCGTTCTTATGGTGAGATGCAAGCCATAAGTATGAATGTGACATTAGTAGCCACGTCCCGTGCAATGTTTGCTAAGTGATTTTCCAAATAATGGCTACAGTTTCAATTCTTGTAATTTACATTGGTTGATCCCTTACTTAACTACTTCACATGATTCGGATTCTAATCTCCTATCTATGTTGTATTTCCTTGAAATGCGTGTTTTTGCATAAATGACCGTATTCTTGTCTTTCATATTATTTAATGGTCTCACGTGAATAGTTGAATCTTTATTATGCTAATGTTGGCCTATCTTGTTCCATCTCAATTATTTGCCATGTTTACATATAAACTTGATATTCTTATCTTTTGTATGTATCTTATATGACCTACCTGTTTTAGTTCCTTGTTATGTTCGTTTTGACATTTTGTGGCTGGGAGAACCTTGAGTTACTCCCCACTGACTGTGGCGTTCATGTTTACATGAATGACAAGTATTAGTTGGTGCATGTATGGGGTGAAGACATGTGTGAGCTAGCGAGCACCTTGGACTAGTAGTTGGTTTAGTAGGGTTGTTTAGACTCACCTTTTATTGTATTGTCATTCGAGGGATATATTTTCCCTCACCTTGCCTATCACGTTTGTATAAATTAAATCTTTATTTCCGCATTATTTATTTATGTTTAGATTTTAATGAACCCGCGCTTTAAATTTTAAAAGTTTTAAAAATTCCCAAATTTCCGCGTTATCGCGGGGTGTCACAGTTGATATCAGAGCCTTTGTTGCTCCCGACGCACACATGTGTACCCCAAATTTAAATTTGAACTTGACCTTGAATAATGAATCAGAGATGGGTAGAATTAAGGACCTAAGGTGGTAGTCTGAAGTGTGTTTACTCTTTGTTAGGTTCTAACATATTTTTTATTTGTCAATCATTGGTTGTTGCACTTTTGGATCGACAAACCATGAGCTTCCCCGTGTTGCAATCAAGACTTTGTGCCTATTGTCGAGCATTGAAGATTTGTTCAACCTTTGAAGAATGCTTCTACTTCCTCGAAGATATTTCTCATTCTTTGTGTACCTTGCCTTATCCTTTATCTCTTGGTGCTTATCCTTCTTCTAAACTATCTTCTATTTTACTTTGAAAGCTGCTCTTGTACCCTCCTAACTTGTCCTTTGTTCCTTGCTAATCTCCCTTAACGCCTTTTGATACTTCTCTCTCTTTTGTGGAATGTTAACCATGGTTGGATAATTTAGCTTTTGTGGAGTTTGTTTGTGGCTTACCCATAACTCTTGGTTTTGAGAAGTTGTGATGTTGGAAGGACTTAGGTAGTGTGGCGAGACATTCTTAGTAATTCTTATACCTAGTTCTTTGGTAAAGTGAGTATAATTGATTGTGGAATTATGTGTGTTAAGTGTGAGTTGCTGTAGAAATCCAGTATCTGCTGAGACTCCAACAAACACCCGATGATTATCGGACTACAACATGTTTTGGAATCGCGGCGTTTGATTGACAGTTTGTGTAAAACTTTACGTCGGAAAACTTAAAACGATTTCGAAAATAAAACATTTCAAAACATTTCAAAAATACCTGGAGTGTTTAATGCACGACGACGGGGTCGCAATGACACTAACTAGAGTCAAAACCGACACCGGACCAAAAACCGACTCAAAAATTCAAATCCCGACTCCAACAACGAGTCAAACCGAGTCAACCACCAAAAACAAAACATTTCAAACCTTCTACCTTAAGTTTTCCTGGATTCATGTTGGTCAAGTACCAAACATGTGACTACAAAACCTAGGATAGAACAAATCATGATTGCGTTTGTTGTGAAAGTGACAACACAACTCGAAGAACCGCCACGTGGCTCGCGCCTCTTTGAGCAGCCCAAGTGGCCACGTCGCTCAAAACTCACACAATCACTCATTCTCCTATAAATACCCCTCAAATGCCACCCATTTGAGAGTTACGCGAGTGTCCGCCCCCTCTTTTCTCCCTTAAAACTCTCGACTGGACTTCTTAAGTCACAATCTGACGCATATTTACGACCTACCGATCGTAAACACGAGCCTTACACATTGTTTGGTACCGTTATCGAGCATTAAATCACTTGACTGACCACTTCGACCACTACACCATCACTAAGCTTAAAACACTCTTTTTTACTTACCAAAACGGTTTTAAACCGAGTTTTTTCCGATCAAACGAGTTGTTACACTTACGTCGGTCACTCACCATAACCAAACATGTAAGTATGAGGGTGTAAAATTCCTCTTTTATTATGTTTTCATTTGTTTCATGACTACAACATGCTAAAACATGCATAACATGAACCAAAACATGGAATAAACGAGCCAAAACTAATTTTTGGTCTGAGGCAGAAGCCCCTTAGGTCGCCAACTGGCCCGCGCCTAAATGGGGTGCTCAGACCAGAGATCAACCGTGTTTGTTCTCGTCATTTCCCTTTAATCCATCTTCATATTTGTAATCGGTTTTCACCATTTCAAGTATTTTCGAACCCTTTTTATTTTATTTCACTTGTTTTAACCATAAAACATTTTTCACCCTTGGTTCCTCGTACCATGACGGTTAAATCCGTGTTTCGGTGATAATATTTGGTTAATGACATTTAAAAGGTATTTTAAAGCCTTTTACTTCATTTCTTTACATTTTCAAACAAACATATTAGTCCCCAACACAAAGTCATCCTTGGTGCTACATACCATGCCGGATTTTAAGCCGGGTACGATGATGAGTATCGGCTAATTACATTCAAATGGACTTAAGACAATTAGTCCATAATCATTTTCAAAACTATTCATGTCAAGTTTGTCAAATCGAACCCGACACCGAATGTTATCAAAATAATGATGATTATTCGAGTCTAGTTCTTCAAATCAACAAACGCGGTCTAAACGACACCTTCAAATCAAACTGGGTTCAAATACCCATTTTCAACACGTTTTCTAAAAGGTCAAAACACGGCACATAAACCGTGGGCTAACCCGCACCTAAACAGGCTCTCCATTTCTCATTTTCAAAACCAAAGGGAGGCCCCTTACACCGCCGGCTGGCTCGCGCCTCATATAGCCGTCTGGTACAGGGCATGTTCCCTTCCAGCATTAGTCTAGGACGATCCCGACTCCGGTTAACCCGGATATAGGACGGATCAGATGACTATTCAAAACCACATTTGCAAAATGTCTTACTAAGACAAATGGATCATGTTATGCACCCTAAACCTAATACGGTAAATGGATGTTTAATTTTCGTCTTGCATGCAAATCAACCATTAATCCAACTCGACTTCTTATACTTGATACTTGGATTAAATCAACCGACTTAGAAAGCTCTCACATGTTAGGTTTAAATTATTGGATGCGCATTCATGCATTTAAACCGTTTTATCAACTTTTGCATTCAACCAACCAAGATCGATCAGTAGAGGCCGCTAAACGCGGGAGGGATTGGGTGTCTGATTAAAGGGCTTCCCAATACGTACCTTCACCTCTTACTCAGAAACTTTGGATAGTGGACGACCTTATCCAGGGCGTACGAGAGTCATCCTAGAGATAGGATGCTAAAGAGGGACGATTTCCTTATCTTTAGTACCTATGTCAAACGCTGCTTTGTGCTTCAATTTGACCGAGGTATAAAGTGGATTTCGAACAGGTTCCAGGCATCCCACAAATGCTTGGTGGCAACTCCGGACATCTCTAATCATTTCGAGACCCTTACCGAGACGAAACCAACCGATCTAAAACGATCCGGTCGAAAGCATTTTTACGCCGCCGAGTATGGCTTTCAAAAAGACCGTTGTGCGTCCACAGACCAAAGTGGGCTTGCAGGTGGCCCGCGACCGCAGATCGGTAGGTGGCCCAAATCCACAGATCGAGACGTGGCCCATGTCCACAGATTGGCGACTCCGCTGGGGAGAACTAGGACACTTACGTCTTTCTGATCCCTAGATGGTGAGACTCGAACGAGGTCTTGGTTGGAATGCATTAATTGATATTACGGTCACGGTCGGGTTCCTTGTCTGGGCCCACAACCTAACCCTTTTCGACCAATTGGCTCGTCTCGTCGGCGTGAGTTTTCTCATCAACGCGTTTCGAATCCCGATTGGGTCAAGCATACCATTGACGTTACACATTTCTGTTTCGTCAAAGAGCTTTCATCACTTTCGAGCACGAGGCTAGGGCACCCTCCTTACACATTTTGTTTGGATTGGTATCCCTCTCGCAAATAAGGGTTTGATTGCTTGGTGTGTAACCCACCCTTTTAAGCCAAAACCCGTGTCAGCATAATGCATAATATAATGAAACTGTGAGTGCTTATGTGCTACTTGATCATAAGTCCTTCCGTGTCATTTTCAAAATCACCCTTTTCGCGCCGTTATAATGGCCATTTCAAACCTCGGTCTTTCGCCGACCGTTACACGCCTTTATAGGCCGTCGTAATGACGATTTTCAAACCCGGTTTTTTATAACCATTTAAACACGCTTTCTAGGCCGTCGTAATGACGATTTTTAAACTCGGTTTTTTTTATAACCATTTCAACACGCTTTTCTAGGCCGTCGTAATGACGATTTTCAAACCCGGTTTTGTATAACCATTTCAACACGCCTTTCTAGGCCGTCGTAATGACGATTTTCAAACCCGGTTTTGTATAACCATTTCAAATCACCTTTTTACGCCGTTATAATCGCCGCGTCTAGACACGGATTTTAACCCATTTCGCGTCGACAATGCCTCTTTCAAAACCCGAGAAAAGCACACACCCTTTTCTCGAGACACTTTCGAGATCCCGAGGACCATACACCGTCCCTGAGACCTCTTCAAACATTTCAAACTCGATTTTCAAAACATACAATTTTGAATTTCAAAAACCGTCTTGGGAAACAATGCACTGTTTTCCGAGCCGACTCAAACTCAAACAGTCTTTTGCAAATAAACTTAAAACAACCCTTTTCAACTGATCGACTTGCGGAGATTTCTATCTTCGGAAGCCGTCCATTTAAGCGACAAATGAATATTTTTGAAAATTTCTATTTTCGAAAACTTCAGTCCACCATTCCAATTCCGCCTCGTGTCTATCGAGTCAAAGCAAACGTACTTATGGGTCTTTACTTATGAGTCGTCTCACCACAAGACCTGTCCAACGGCATCACGCCGTCATGTTTGACGCGTGTCAAAAGTTCGGTCAAGCACCATCACGTCATAAATCGAGTCAGCACCGAGGGACCACACACGGTCACCCCGTCTTGTTGAGTCTGATCTTTGTCTCGTCCTTTGCGTTGTCTGCGTTCAGTCTTGGAACCGTGTCGGATTGAGTTGTAATGTGAGCCATTTTTTGGCCTCAGAGCTGTGGCCCCGTCTTCAGCTTCGTCCAACAACAACAATGACAACAACAGAGATGTCACAACTGATCAACTAGCCAGCCTGCTTACCGCTCTTAAGGTCACCCTGGATCGCGTTGAGACCCGTATCGACGCCCTGGAGAACAAGGAAACTGGGGAACATAATACCCCACCTCTAACTGAAACTGAGAAGAGGCTGAAACTCTTGGAAGAACAGCTCCTAGCCAGGGGTAACAATATTCATCTTGAGAACAACCGAAGGTTCGAACCTGTTGGGGACCAGTTACCTGACAACTTCACCCTGACCGATGTGCCTAAGTTCAAGGGAGTGGAGGACCCACTCAACCATATCCGTGCTTTCAAGGACTACATGGCCATTAAGGGGGTCAAATAGGAACTTTTTACAAGGATCTTCCCATTCTCTTTGGAGCCGATTCCTCCCCAATGGTACTACTCCCTTGATCCGAAAAACCTTACTACTTGGGATGAGATCGCAGTTGAGTTTGCCAAACAGTATGCCGACAATGTCGAGATCCAGGCCAACACCCATACTCTCGAAGTGCTAACCCAGAACGACAAGGAAGGGTTCACTGAGTTCCTAACCCGTTGGAGGAGGGTGAGTACTCAATTGGTCAGTAAGCCAAGTGAATCAACTTTGGTGGAAAAGTTTGTCAACAATCTCCGCCCAGTTTATGCCAACCTACTGAGGTATCAGAATATCAAGACCTTCCAAGATTTGCAGATTCTGGGGACGCGCATTGAGGACGACCTCCGAAAGGGTGTCTTAGCCAAGACTATTGGCAGAGGTTACCAGGGATCCACCTCAACCGGATCTCGCCCTTACGGCCAGACGAACAAGATTGATGAGGTTAACCTCGTTGAACCATCTACGAAGAAAACTGAACGCCCCCAGAGAGTGTTTACCAACATAGGGTCGACTTATGCAAGTGCCCTGAAAAGACTCATGGACCAGGGGAAGTTACAACCGATCGGACCCACCCCGGATCTGACCGATGCCAAGAAGTCCCGGTTTTGGAACCATAACGCCTGTCAGTATCATCGAGGGAAAGGGCATGATACCGAAAATTGCTTACCTTTTTCAAGACATGATCGAGAAAGGAGAATTGCCTTTACCCCCACTAACTAAACCGAATAACAAGACGAATACTTTGGGAATCCATGCTATCTCTGATGATGAGCCGACCCTAGACTGCTCTCACCTCATCCTTCCAGTTGATGACGAGGTGAATGCTTTGGAAAAAGATCCTTCAGACGGAGTGTTTGTGTTTAGTGCTGCCACTATGCTCACTATGTTTCAGCAAGTTGAGGAGGCCATAGCCAGCCTCTCCGACAGAATCACCCGACTCGACGACGCCTACCGTCGACTCATCTTCAATCCACCAACACAGCGCCCAAGGGAGAATTCTCCAAGCATTCAAAACTACCCACCCCAGGATGGATTGCTCCCGCGACCATTCTGGCATTGACCTCGCGAAAATCGCCCTCAAAATAATCACCCTCAAAATAACTACCCTCAAAGTAACTACCCTCAAAATAACTACCCCCACAAAAACCATCCTCACAAGAATATTCCCCACAAGAACTACCCACCGAGGAATACCCCTCCAAGGTATCCTCGAGACTCCGAAATTAACGGCATATGGAGAGATGATGTTGAGGATGTCTATATCATCCCAGGGAAGGAGAAATGGGCGAAAGAAATCGGACATCTCACCCGGTCCGGACGTCCCTATCAGAATCCGAACAATCCAACGGTCGTTCCAACAACGAATGACCAAATCGTCCCAGAGGTGGACACTCAACCAAAGGCCCCCGAAAACTCAATTCTGAAACAGCTCCAGAAAGCGAAAGCCGAAATCTCAATTTGGCAACTGATCGCAACGTCTTTTGAGCATCGACAGGCCTTGCTGCAGGCCTTGGGAAAATTAATCGTGCCCTCCACCTCTTCCCCAGAAGAAATAGTGGCGCACATGACGAGGGACGCCCCTGATCTGAATAACCCGGTCGTCTGCTCCGACGAGGACATCCCTCCGTTCCGAGCCAATCATAACCTGGCCCTGTATATCACCGTATAATGCCTCCAGAAAATTATACCCATGGTCCTCGTGGATGACGGTTCCGCGGTGAATATCATTCCTCTTAAAACTGCCCACAGGCTGGGTATCAAGGAATCTGATTCGATCCCAACAAATCAAGGAGTACGCGCCTACGATGGCACTCGTCGCAAGGTCGCTGGGCTAGTCACTTTGACCGTCGCTACCGGGGCACTGGAAAGACAAATTAGTTTTCAAGTGGTCGACATCGACGCGTCCTTCAACATGCTCCTGAGGCGTCCCTGGATTCACGCCGTCAAGGCGGTCACCTCAACTCTCCACCAGAAGATCAGGGTCCCCTTCAACGGGAAAATGATCACGATTCCCGCTTCCCCAATCAAAGCAGTTATGAGAAAGGGGATAGCCTCCCAAGCCATTGAGGAGGACGACAATGAAATATGGGGTTTCCAAGCCGTGAACGCCATAAATGATGAATTGACGCCCTCTGATTGTGACCCGTTCACCAACCTCACGGTCAACCGTATTATGATGCGTTAGAGTTATTTTCCGGGTTTGCCGTTCAATCTACTAAAGGACCCGTTTCCTCCCTTGAAACAGGCTAAGGTCCCCAACCTTTCCATTGGGCTGGGATACGAGCCTACTGACGAAAATATCCGGGAGATGAACCACCTAGTCCGAAAACGCAAGAAGCACGGAGTCATCCTCCATCCCTACCACCTGACTCTCAACGGATACTTTGTCCCCGAGGGAGAGTCCGAGCTCTACCACGGTTTTCCGGAACCAATATATGACTCTGTGGCCAAGGCTAGGTACCCGGGAGTGGAAGTCTTCCAGGACTGATACTTTATCCCATACAACATCGAAGCCGCATCGACAGACTCCAAACCATCACCATGCCTTGACGGACAAGCTGTCACACTCCTCCTTGGGGAAGATACCGTCAAACACCTCGACTATGAGGACATCATCAACATCGCCCTGAAGGACAATCAATTTGATCCAACCGCCTTGATCTCCGATACTGACCCGGAGAAAGTCAAACAAGGCTGGAGGAAGACCGTCAAGTGGACCGATCGCCAAGGTCGCATTCTCAAGATAACAACTGGAGAAGGCCCTATGTTCAAGGAGGGTAGTGAAGAAGGATCTGAGTCTGAGTCTGCGTCAGAGTCAGAGTCTATCGTAGCTACTAATGCTCCCGATGTCCCAGTCAAGGTCCCCTTCCCACTGTTTTATCACAAAGTCGTGGCTGATTTAGAATCTGAGTCTACTAGGGTCACTCTCATTCCCATGAAAGATGACAACCTGGAGCATGTTCCAGGGGCCACTTCCTCTGTTGTGTCGCCTCTAACTGACCATGAGATGTCTGTCCTTTTCGAGCTTTTCGCTCGTGTCAACTTAATGAACGCTAAGTTTGCTTATGACTCGTCTCATTTTAACTGCAATGCCATTCTGAATGACTATGAGGAATTTGACTTGAGTGACTACCCACCTCACCTAGCCAAAGAACTTGACAAACGGGAAACCAGAACCCCCATCATTGAGAAAACCGAACCTATTAACATAGGAACCGATAATACACCTCAAGAACTTAGGATAGGGATAACCCTGGACCCCTCGGAAAGACAACAGTTCATTGACTTCCTCCACGAATACAAGGACGTGTTCGCCTGGTCTTACAGAGACATGCCTGGGATTGACAGAGAAATCACAGAGCACCGGATACCCATTAAACCCGGGGATAAACCTGTGAAACAGGAGCTACGCCGGATGCGTCCTGAGTGGGCCCTAAAAATCAAGGAAGAAGTGGACAAACAGTTCAAGGTTGGGTTCATCAAAGTGTCCGAATACTCTGACTGGGTGGCCAACATTGTGCCCGTACCAAAGAAAGACGGAAGAATTCGGGTCTGCGTCGACTTCAGGGATCTAAACAAGGCGAGTCCAAAAGACGACTTCCCTTTACCACATGTTGACATTCTAGTGGACAACACTGCCGAACATGCTCTCATATCATTCATGGACGGGTATGCTGGGTACAACCAGATTAAAATGGCTGAAGAAGACATACACAAGACTGGGTTCACTACACAGTGGGGTACATATTGCTACACGGTCATGCCTTTCGGCCTCATCAACGCCGGAGCAACCTACCAGAGAACCGCTACTACTCTCCTACATGATATGATGCACAAGGAGGTAGAGGTATATGTCGATGACATGATTTTCAAATCAAAAGAACGGGACGGCCACATCAATGCCCTCCGGAAATTCTTCGCTCGTCCGCGGAAATACAACATGAGACTAAATCCTCATAAGTGTGCATTCGGGGTCACCTCCGGAAAACTCTTGGGACATGTCGTCAGCAAGAGAGGCATTGAGATTTATCCAACCAAAATCAAAGCCCTTCAAAAAATGCCTCGGCCTAGGAACGAGAAGGAGATTCGGGGATTTCTCGGTCAGGTCCAATACATCAGCCGGTTCATTGCCAAACTCACTATGATTTGTGAACCAATATTCAAGAAGCTTTGTGCCTCCGATCACACCAATTGGGACGACGACTGTCAGAAAGCGTTCGACAGGATAAAGGAAATCCTATCCAAACCTCCTGTCCTCATGCCACCTCAACCGGGGATTCCTCTATCCCTATACCTGACTGTTACCAACACAGCCATGGGAGCAATATTAGCACAAACAGTTGGCAACGAAGAACGAGCCATCTACTACATCAGCAAAAAGTTCATTGAGTACGATACGAGGTATACCCAACTGAAAAAGACATGCCTTGCCCTAGTATGGTCAACTAAGCAGCTGCGGCATTACATGCTCAGCTATACGGTCCACATCTACTCCAATATGGACCCGGTCAAATACATCTTCGAGAAACCCGTACTAAACGGAAGGCTGTCTAGATAGACACTCATGTTGTCCGAATTTGACCTCAAGTTTATACCCCTCAAGGTTATCAAGGGAAGAGCAGTTGCCGACTTCCTAGCAGAAAATTCCGTCAACGAGGATCTAACGACCGACACATGGTCACTTCCTGACGAGGACATCCTTTGCGCCGACTCCGATGCATGGGACCTATACTTCCATGGTGCATCTAATCTGAGAGGCTTCGGGGTAGGAATCCTTCTAATATCACCAGAGGGAGAACATGTTCCGATCTCGGTCAAGCTAGACTTCGCCGTCACCAACAATGCCGCTGAATATGAAGCATGCCTCATCGGCCTACAAGCAGCCATCACACTTGGCATCAAGAGACTGAGGGTCCACGGCGATTCCTCACTCATCATCAATTAGGTATCCGGATCATGGAAAATCCGATCTGACAGCTTAGCTCCCTACCAAGCGAAGATCAGTCAAGAGGCCGAATTAGTCGACTACTTCCATCTGCCACGAGAGGAAAATCAATTTGCTGATGCCCTGGCAAAACTTGCCGCGCTCGTCAACATACCTGACGACATGACATCAATGCCCCTATGTGTCGAGAGAAGGAGCGAGCCAGCCCACATTTGCGACATTATCAACGACGAGGAAAGCCATGATGAACCTTGGTACCAAGCCATCCTCAATTACAAAACCAGAAACGAATTCCCTCCCAACTCTGATCAAAGAGGACAAAGAGCCATCCGTTTACTTGCATCACAATTCGTGATAAACCAAAATCAACTCTACAAAAGAACACCCCAAGGAATTCTCCTCCTTTGCATTGACCATCACAAAGCCAAGAAAGTCATGGGAGAGGTTCACGACGGAGAATGTGGCTAGGTTACTACTGGACCACCATGGAAGCCGATTGCCGTAACTACGTCAAACATTGCCACAATTGCCAAATCTTCGCCAACATACAACATATACCACCATCCCTTTTGTACACCATGACATCACCCTGGCCTTTCTCAACCTGGGGAATCGACATCATCGGGAAAGTCAACCCAATAGGCACCAAGGGGCATTGCTTCGTCCTCGTCGCCATCGACTACTTCACCAAATGGGTGGAAGCGCAGTCATATGCAGTCTTGACCGCCAAACAAGTGGCCAAGTTCATTCAAAACAACATCATCTGCCGATATGGGGTACCCCATGAAATCATCAGCGATCAAGGCTCTCACTTCCGGGCGAGAACTCAAGCTTTGCTGGACAAGTACAAAATCAAGCGACATCGATCATCCCCCTACCGTCCCCAAACCAACGGAGCGGTGGAGGCAGCGAACAAAACTCTTGTCACCATTATGAAGAAAATGCAAGACAACAACCGCGATTGGCCGAGCAAACTCCCATTCGCACTCTGGGGATACCGAACCTCCATTCGAACACCGACAAGTGCCACACCCTTCTACCTAGAATACGGTATGGAGGCGGTTCAACCGGTAGAGTTAGAGGTCCCATCTCTACGCATCCTACTGGAGAGTCAAGTCCCTGAGGCGAAATGGACCCGTCGAAGGTACGAATAACTCACTCTTCTAGACGAACGGCGACTCAACGCCTTGCACAACGTCCAGCTATACCAACGACGTATACAACGGGCATTCAACAAGAAGGTCAAACCTAGAAACATCCAGGAGGGCGACTTGGTCCTCAAGTCAGTTCGAGCACCATTACCCGTCGATCTGAGGGGAAAATTCAAACCCAATTGGGCCGGGCCATACCTGGTCAAGAAAATACTTTCGGGGGGCGCAGTGAGACTGAGTGACCTAGACGGGGAGGATTTTACAAACCCAACCAACCTAGACCAGCTCAAGAAATACTACCCTTGAACCATAAAAACCAACGACCTAGCCTAGTTTTACAACTAGCAACGACCTCAACCCTTTTCAAGTCAAGTTCCTCAATGTATTCTGATTTGGAATTGCATGTTTTATCGAGTCTAAGCTGTGGCACCTTGCCCGTTTCGAATGTCCTTTGATCTATCAAAGGCAACGTCCATTTGCACTAAAACAAACCCCCTGAACTACGATCATGGTTTAATTTCACCTCTCCAGGTGAATACGTAGGCAGTCCTTTCTTACACAAGAAGGATACAACCATCCCCGTAATCAAAAAACGACCATTCCAACCCTGAACTATGAGCATGGTTTGATTTCACCTCTTCAGGTGAATACGTAGGCAGTCCCTCTTACGCCTGAGGGATACAACCACAAAACCCAATTCAAATTCACAAAGCATTTCAAACTACGATCATGGTTTGATTTCACCTCTCCCGGTGAATACGTAGGCAGTCCTTTCTTACACAAGAAGGATACAATTATTCCCATAATCAAAAAACAACCATCCCCACATACAAAAAATCCCTATCAAAAAAAGAGAAAAGGGAAAACCATTCCCTTTCCTACAAAAATACAAAAATGAGCCTTTCTCCCTTTCCACAAAATACCATTTTACCAAGTGCAATTGTTTAGGACGATTCAAATTGAATTGCCTCCACCAAATGGATGGAAGAAACAAGCGTTCACAATTTTCGACACGAGCAATCCTCTTATTTAATTAATAATGGGAGGGATTACATTCTCAACAAATAAAGCTCGACGAGTCTACAACTTGTCAAAGCTAAGGTGTCAACTAAAACACCTCACATAATGAAACTAGCACAACACACACAATAACTAGCTAGTACAACATAATAAAAACTCACAATAATAATACAACATAATAATAAAACGGGTAATGGAGGTCTTCACTCTTTCATTCTACCCTTGCCTTTTCCTTCGGGGTACATCTTCCCCTTGTTCTTCTTATTGGCCCGCCTAGCATGGATTTCCTCCTCGGAACGGATCCTCAAAGGATCTAAGACGGCAACGGCTTCCGGTCTAGCACAAGACCCTATATTTGACCCAAGACGAGCCAATGCACGGCCCACCATATTCTTGGGGCCGGAAATCCTCCTCTTCGGTGGTCTCATCACATCGGGAGTAGCTCCGTCAACATACTCCTCGAAGAAGGCACGGTTGGCCTTGCCAACCTCTCGATACTTCAAGTCAACAACCTCGTCCTTACGAAATTTGGATCTCTCTTCCAAGGACGGAGCACGGGACCACTTGACATAAGCGGAAGTCACCCATGTCGTGGCAGCGGGGTTTGGCACCTCCCAAAGCGGCCGAGTGGCCCACCACCTTTTGAAGAATTCCACGAGCTCGGAGTTCCGAAAAACATTCTCTTGGACAAGAGTATCTTGAGCGGGCACCTTTTGTTGACGCCCCATTTGCCTCATGAGCCTTTCGGGGTATATGAAGGAAACAACCTTCAAACCAACCACCATCAAGGAACGAGGACTCGCACCCGAAGCGGGCAACCCCATGAAGGACCTCAAGTGCCACCACGGCACCACCCAACGAATATGAGGACCGCCCTCCTCCGCCAATCTTGCGGTCCAATAGGCCTCGGTGGAAGCGGAACTATCCGGGTACAACTTCTTTCTCATGGTAAGGTGACGGAAGGAATAAGAAGAAGGATTAACCGGAGGCTCTACATACCTTAGCCTCTCCAATAACCACACTTGAAGGATCCTCGGGGACCTGAAAGAGGGAGCTTGTCCAAAAGAGCCTTCCTTGTCCAAAGCTTGGATAATCTCTCCAAGCACCAACCATGATGGATCTCTACCAAGCTCCATTTGCTCAATCACATGGATAAGGGTCATGCTACCATGGCATCTTGGCCCCTCCTTCTTCAAGACATCAACAAAGAGGTACACATGGACAAGGCAAAATGCAAGAGCCCTTCTCCTAGCCACCTCCGAGACATTAACATCTAATCAGTTTGAAAAGATGTTGATAAGAGCCAACATATCCACACCATGTGGAGCAAGAAGAAAGTTGATTTGGCTTGTTGATAAGCCCAACATGGAACGAAATTTCTCCTTGTAGCACAACCAAGTCGGAGGAAGCACCAGAACACAACCCGGCCACCCACCAATGGCTCCAACTTCTTCGGCAAGAGGACAAATTTCGCCTTTCGGGAACACGAAAACATGATTTTCGAATCCCAAAACCGAGAACATGCTTCAAGAAATGAAGGTTGCACCTCGACTTGACGAAGCACCAACAATTGACCAACAACCATGCAAGCGAGTTGATACTTTTCGGGAGGCGACAAATCCCGGCACCATTGTCGCAATGCGTTCTCGAAAGCATCCATGAAATATTTTTGTGGAAGAAGAAGAGGTTTTGTAGAGATGTTTTTGTGTTTCGGATGATGAAACAATGAAGCGCAAACATCCCTATTTATACAAAATGATCAGCGCATTTTCCAAGAAAAGGGGAGAGTTGGCTTCCATCGCTAGGCTGCTCGCGCGTCTTTGAGGCTTCCCCAGGATTCCCGCTGTTGACTTGTCTATTTCAACTTGTGCTTTCTCCTGACACCTCAAACCTCCCGCCGGGAAGCTCGCGCCTCTTCGGGATGATTTAGGATTTTTTGTGTTTCCTCACACTCACATTTCTTTGTTTTCGCGTTTAACGAAATCCGACACGGTTTTCATGACGCAGCTTTAAACATACGGATTTTTTCTTTCTTTTTTAAGGGGGGAAGGGCTAGTCGCCCCGATCCGCGATCGTTTCCATGTCAGTCGAAATTCCGAATAAAATTTCGCTTTTTCGCAATTTTTCGGCAAAAATCAAAATCGAAGATTGATAACACGACATCAATTTTCCTCAAAAACTCAAGCACTCACAAATCCGAGTCTTGACCTCAAAAACCAAAAATCAAATATACTCGCAAAAATCCTTTTCTAAAATTCTTTCCTGACGGTTTGAGTTCGAATTTTTCGAGTCAATTTCAATAATTCCGACGCAATCTAATTCACGACACGAGTTAATTGCTCAAATTTTCAAATCAATTCCTTTTGAATTCCAAACGTGACGATTTGTCACGGAATTTTCAAAATTCATTTCAAAATTTCAATTTTAACTTCAGGTCATCTTGGTTAATTTTGGTTTTCAATCAAATGCTTCTACGTGTATACGTTTATGCCTATGTGCTATCTGTTGCTTGTTTTCTACACTAACGACGCAGGAACTAGTGCAAAGCAAAAGGAGAATCAACAGCCGACGGCGCTCCTCCGAAACACAACACAAAAAAGCCAAAAATCACAAAATAAACCACAATCCAAAAACACATATATATACAAACCGCCTCACGCAAAATGCACTGACACGCGTTTGATACGAGCAACTGACCGTATTAACAAGATCCAACGTGGACATCTATCATACAGACACTGGCCTAAGACAACGAATTGGGGGCTATCCGCCACCTACCGAACTAAGCACTCTCTATCCTCTCAAACGGAAAAGAAAGAGAGCAACACAAGGAACAAAGGAGCAACAACGGAAGCTGAGGTGATTACCATTATGGTAATACCCCGTTCCTGCTCCACGACAAAAATGAAGACAGTGTCTTGCAGACTTCTGATGAGGAGGAGGCCAAGAACCATGATGCGACGCACCACCCCGGTGCTGACCCCCAATCATCAGCCATCCTGTCTATGAGCCACAATAAAAAGGACAAGCCGGCTGCATCAGCCGCCTCTCCTCCTCTACGGAAGCATCCTCCACCACCGCCTCGAGTACGACAGCCTCCTCGGTCACTACAGCCCCTCCAGGATCGACTTCCTCCTCCAAAGCCTCAACGCCGGACCCCATAGGTCCCAAACGATACCCTACGATCAAAAAAAACAAACAAAAAAACGTCAGCCGAAATTTCGGCATTACGACGGCATGAAAGGGATAAATCCAAACAAAAAACACAACCTGCAATACAAAACAAGGGCAATCCCGCCCAAAATCCAACCAAACAAAATCATTCACAACAAACAAACAAAAACGACTCGCCCATCTTTTCAAGCAAAAGACGAGTCAAACCACAAAACCGGCATTTCAAGACCCCTACAGGGCCCGCCAACAACCCAAAATACATTCCCGACAAAATGGGGTATTTTTCTGCGACTCAAAAAAGCAACTCATACGCGAATTTGAGCCCAAACCGGTCAAAATTCAAAAACGACCGCAAAAAGGCAAACGTGATTCCATCACTCCTCAAGGTAACCTAAATTACCAATGAGGTCCATTTCAAGGCAAACTGACTCAATTCAAGCTCAAACAGACGCTTATTTTGTCAGATATAAGACCGTCACAAAAGGCAAAAAATCCAATTTTGCCCACGATACGCAACGAAGGTCCATAAATGGCGAATACGGGTTTTCCCAACTACAATGCAACCTAGTGGGACCCACTACCCAAGAAAATAAACTTGGCATTGTGAAATGAGACGGTTTCTCGCCTCACTCACGTTTTTCGAGCATATGGAGCGGGAACGGGGACCAAAATGCAAACTAAAAGCACCCCTATACTCCTAAACAGGTTTCTAACCTAATGCAAACATCAATTTCACTCGAAATGGGCTCAATCAAAAACGCCCAATTCGATTTTCTAGGGTAAAATTCGCCCTAATTCATTCAAGCTAAGGATCAATAAATTTAAATGGATTCAAAAGGAAATACATACCTTGAGATTACATTGTTGATGAGGGCAAGAATTCGAACAAGCTAGAAGGTCCAACAATGGGGAATTCTGCTTTATTTTATCGAAAAAAGGTTGAAGATGAAGTGAGGTTGATATGCGGACCAACCTCGCGTCTTTTACAGAAAAATAGGGAAGCCCATTTGGTTCGCCAAGTGGCTCGTGCCTAAACCAGGCCTCCCATTGCTCTATTCAGCAAATTTGGGCTTTAGCCCAATTTCCCGTGATAAACTTCGAGCTTTCATTGACGATATTGGAAATCGTCATTTCCTCAAATACGAAAACACAAATAGTGAAAATCTAAATTCACTATTTTCCTTCAAAAATTTCAAGCAAATGGCGATCAAAACCGCCAATTTCAAAAATAATGGTGAAATCAAATTCACTATTTTCCTTCACTAAATAGCGAAAATTCGAAAAACCGCTATTTGTCCAAATTTTAAACGACGGCAATTAAAACCGTCATTTTCAAAATAATAGTTGGAAATTGAATTCCACTATTTTCACCACATATGTCAACGGCGGCACATAAACCGTCACTTCAATTAATAGTGAAGATTCCAAATTCGCGATTTCCATCAAATGTCAACGGCGGCACATAAACCGTCACTTCAATTAATAATGAAGATTCCAAATTCGCTATTTCCATCAAATGTCAACGGCGGCACATAAACCATCACTTCAATTAATAGTGAAGATTCCAAATTCGCTATTTCCATCAAATGTCAACGGCGGCACATAAACCGTCACTTCAGTCAATAGTGAAGAATCCAAATTCACTATTTCTTACAAATGTCAACGGCGGCATATAAACCGTCACTTCAAACACAATAGCAAACTCAAATTTGCTATTTTCCTTCAAAATTAAAACAAACGGCGATCGAAATCGCCACTTCAAATTCAAAGAGGAACGACGAATGGTGAAGATTCCAAATTCACTATTCTTTCAAATACCAGCAGGGGGCTTCCTCGCGGCTATTCTCATTCAAATTCACGGCGGCATCACGAGTTCGCTACATTCAAACAAGCCCATTTGACGTGGCTATTTCCATGGTCCATTAACCGACCGCCCCATGGCTGGCGAGCCTTTGTCCGCAAACACATGAAGGACAGATCCCGAAGATGCCTCGGGTACATTTTCTTACCATTGGCTGGCGAGCCTTTGTCCGCAAACACATCAAGGACAGATCCCGAAGATGCTCCGGGTACATTTTCTTACAACGGCTGGCGAGCCTTTGTCCGCAACCCTTCAAGGAGACATCCCGAAGATGCCTCGGGTACATTTCCTTACCATTGGTTGGCGAGCCTTTGTCCGCAACACTTCAAGGACAAATCCCGAAAATGCCTCGGGTACATTTCCTTACCAATGGCTGGCGAGCCTTTGTCCACAACCGTCCAAGGACAGATCCTGAAGATGCCTCGGGTACATTTCCTTGCCAATGGCTGGCGAGCCTTTATCCGCAAACATGCGAAGACATATCCAAAGATGCCTCAGGTATGACTTCTTCCTATGGCTGGCGGGCCTTTGTACGTAGTCTAACGGACTTTAAACGACCCGCACGGACAGTCGACAGACTCTAAACTGTTCCCGACGGCAGGTCCTTGGCTCGTACCCTCGAGTCGCCTTGGCGTCGCCCTTCCCGACGGCAGGTCCTTGGCCCGAATCCTTTCGAGCCGCCTCGACGTCGCTTGGGTCTCCAGGTTGTAATCTTCGATTGACCTGGGGGCTCTACTTTGACTTTCGCCCTGTCCAAGCCTCAGTCAAAGTGGGGGCTCTGTAGATACCCAGTATCTGCTGAGACTCCAACAAACACCCGATGATTATCGGACTACAACATGTTTTGGAATCGCGGCGTTTGATCGACAGTTTGTGTACAACTTTACATCGGAAAACTTAAAACGATTTCGAAAGTAAAACCTTTCAAAACATTTCAAAAATACCTGGAGTGTTTAATGCACGACGACGGGGTCGCAATGACACTAACTAGAGTCAAAACCGACACGGCGGTACCAAAAACCGACTCAAAAATTCAAATCCCGACTCCAACAACGAGTCAAACCGAGTCAACCACCAAAAACAAAACATTTCAAACCTTCTACCTTAAGTTTTCCCGGATTCATGTTGGTCAAGTACCAAACATGTGACTACAAAACCTAGAATAGAACAAATCATGATTGCGTTTATTTTGAAAGTGACAACACAACTCGAAGAACCGCGACGTGGCTCGCACCTCTTTGAGCAGCCCAAGTGGCCACGTCGCTCAAAACTCACACAACCACTCATTCTCCTATAAATACCCCTCAAATGCCACCCATTTGAGACTTACGCGAGTGTCCGCCCCCTCTTTTCTCTCTTAAAACTCTTGACTCGACTTCTTAAGTCACAATCCGACGCGTATTTACGACCTACCGATCGTAAACACGAGCCTTACACATTATTTGGTACCGTCATCGTGCATTAAATCACTTGACTGACCACTTCGACCACTACACCATCACTAAGCTTAAAACACTCTTTTTTTACTTACCAAAACGGTTTTAAACCGAGTTTTTTCCGATCAAACGAGTTGTTACACTTACGTTGGTCACTCGCCATAACCAAACATGTAAGTATGAGGGTGTAAAAATCCTCTTTTATTATGTTTTCATTTGTTTCATGACTACAACATGCTAAAATATGCATAACATGAACCAAAACATGGAATAAACAAGCCAAAACTGATTTTTGGTCTGAGGCAGAAGCCCCTTAGGTCTCCAACTGGCCCGCACCTAAATGGGGTGCTCAGACCAAAGATCAACCGTGTTTGTTCTCGTCATTTTCCTTTAATCCATCTTCATATTTGTAATCGGTTTTCACCATTTCAAGTATTTTCGAACCCTTTTTATTTTATTTCACTTGTTTTAACCATAAAACATTTTTCACCCTTGGTTCCTCGTACCATGACGGTTAAATCCGTATTTCGGTGATAATATTTGGTTAATGACATTTAAAAGGTATTTTAAAGCCTTTTACTTCATTTCTTTACATTTTCAAACAAACATATTAGTCCTCAACACAAAGTCATCCTTGGTTCTACATACCATGCCGGATTTTAACCCAGGTACGATGATGAGTATCGTCTAATTACATTAAAATGGACTTAAGACAATTAGTCCATAATCATTTTCAAAACTATTCATGTCAAGTTTGTCAAATTGAACCCGACACCGAATGTTATCAAAATAATGATGATAATTCGAGTCTAGCTCTTCAAATCAACAAACGCGGTCTAAACGACCCCTTCAAATCAAACCGGGTTCAAATACCCATTTTCAACACGTTTTATAACGTTTTCTAAAAGGTCAGAACACGGCACATAAACCGTGGGCTAACCCGCGCCTAAACAGGCTCTCCATTTCTCATTTTCAAAACCAGACGGAGGCCCCTTACACCGCCGGCTGGCTCGCGCCTCATATAGCCGTCTGGTACAGGGCATGTTCCCTTCCAGCATTAGTCTAGGACGATCCCGGCTCCGGTTAACCCGGATATAGGACAGATCAGATGACTATTCAAAACCACATTTGCAAAATGCCTTACTAAGACAAATGGATCATGTTATGCACCCTAAACCTAATACGGTAAATGGATGTTTAATTTCCGTCTTGCATGCAAATCAACCATTAATCCAACTCGACATCTTATACTTGATACTTGGATTAAATCAACCGACTTAGAAAGCTCTCACATGTAAGGTTTAAATTATTGGATGCGCATTCATGCATTTAAACCGTTTTATCAACTTTTGCATTCAACCAACCAAGATCGATCAGTAGAGGCTGCTAAACGCGGGAGGGATTGGGTGTCTGATTAAAGGGCTTCCAAATACGTACCTTCACCTCTTACTCAGAAACTTTGGATAGTGGACGACCTTATCCAGGGCGTACGAGAGTCATCCTAGAGATAGGATGCTAAAGAGGGACGATTTCCTTATCTTTAGTACCTATGTCAAACGCTGCTTTGTGCTTCGATTTAACCGAGGTATAAAGTGGATTTCGAACGGGTTCCAGGCATCCCACAAATGCTTGGTGGCGACTCCGAACATCTCTAATCGTTTCAAGCCCCTTACCGAGACGAAACCGACCGATCTAAAACGATCCGGTCAATAGCATTTTTACGCCGGCGAGCGTGGCTTTCAAAAAGACCGTTGTGCGTTCACAGATCGAAGTGGGCTTGCAAGTGGCCCGCGACCGCAGATCGGTAGGTGGCCCAAACCCACAAACCGAGACGTGTCCCATGTCCACAGTTGCCTATGATACTAAAACAATGGAACTTGGCCTTGTTGTTTATACTTGGAATTTGAGGATTTGGTAACTTGAGTCTTGTTGCTTGGGTTTTGACATGGAGTAGAGTTTATAATGAGAGCTTGGAAGGAAACACTTCTAGGACGTTGTTAGCCATTGGTGATGAAAGTGTTACTTGGAAATTTGAGTTGAACTCGAGGTTAGAATAGTCGGTATACTTTTGTGAGTGTTGTGATGATTACATGAGAACCATGTTACCCACTTTGCGGTAATGAGGTTTAGTAGCCAGAGTTCTTGAGATGCGATTATAAGTTGGGATCGATAGAGGTTGAGATGAGTTAGATGTTTTGGGTGGTTGTCTCGTAATTTGGAGAATGTCACTGTAATACCACTCGAATTTTGAATTGTTTTTATTTTCAAACTCGAACTTCGAAGGCGAAGTTCCTTTTAAGGGAGAAAAATTGTAATAACCCAAATATTTAACGGTTTTCACTTATCTTTATTTACTTTCAATTAATAAATATATTAAAAGAATTTTCTAATTGCACTTTTTATGGAAAAACAAAAATACGGAGTAGTTTATAAAAGGACGAAATCGTTTGATTTGCTTCTAAAAACCTAGCATTGTATTCTATTTAGCCGTGGTCCCTTCACCTTCTCCCCTAAATTTGCCTTTGGTCAATTTTTCCAATTATTATTATTATTATTATTATTATTATTATTATTATTATTATTATTATTATTATTATTATTATTATTATTATTATTATTATTATATATTACTACTATTATATTATTATAATTATATATTATTATTGTTGTTGTTTTTACCCGCAAACCCCACCCTTCCTCTTTCTTCTTTCCTTCCTTTTTCGAGTAACACCTGCAACAACAGAAAACAAAACAAAGGTACAAACAGAACTATAAGCCATTTTTCCGTCACCTTCAAGCTTAGATCCCGGCCACATTTCTCAACCAAAGGTTTTAATTCTTGCACCATTCTCATCCTTACTTCCTCCTTCATCATTCAAGGTATTAAAGTCTCATTTTTGTGACGGTCTCGTTTTTCGCCGTCTTATAAAAGTTTCGATTTTTGCTTCAATCCTTTCTTTTTCTTGCTCCTTGATAAAGGTTTCGAAGACCCGGTGGAAGACTCAAGCTTTGGGGACCTTTTATTCGAAGAATAAGGAGTGTTTAAGGTAACAGTGATAGGTTACTCGATAAATGTCAAAATTCCGTCTTGTTGAATCATTTTATGTGCTCTTATTCAATAAAGTTTGGTTCTTTATCTTCCCTTTCTTTAATGGCAGTTTTTGCCTCAGTAGGGTGTTGAAACGGGATTGTTTTAACCCGTTTTAGTACCGCTTGTGCTCTGTTTTGTTACAGTGACTAGTGCCGCTCAGTCCTATGCTGTTGGAGTTGATTTCATGTGCCTTTCGGGACCGTTTTGGGCTTGCTTATTATATGTGAATTTCCGTCTTTTCATGCTTGAAAAACTTTCTTGAGTTTGACTCAAATTGGCTGTCCTTTGTTGTTGGGAAATCCGTTGTGCAGGCTGTCTCGATAGAGTCGTGTTTGGCACGGTTCCATGTAGTTAGTGGACTGTTGTTGGATTGGTTTTGGTGGCTGCTTGGGTTCAGTTTTGGGGCGGGTTTTCTGGGCAGATTTTGAGACGGGTACTTCTCGAGACTTGGAGACGGGTTGTATGTGTTTTAGGATTTGTTTTGAGATTCTTTGTACACGTGGTCGGTATAAGGCTATTTTTGGGAATGTTTTCGAGTCTGTTTTGAGACGGATAGATGGGTGCTTTTCGGGTCTGTTCTGGAGTGTTTTGGGACGGGAATGAGGCGTGAGTTAGTGCCATATCGGGACTATTTTAAGACAGAAAACGTGGTGTTCTTAGACGCTATACACGAGCTGTTTTAGTGGGTACATGGCGGTTAAATTATATGGTAAAATCAATGTGTATTTCCGTCTCAAGTATGATCAAGAACTCGCCTTGTGGTTTACATGTATTGCTATTTTGGGCTCATCATATTCATTTATTTGGGCACGTCATATTCATTTAATTGGACTTGTGTTTCTTGTTTTCCTCCTTGCTTGCCTTAGTAATTCTATAAAGCATTAGTTGGGCTCACTTTGTCTTATTTGTTGGACTTACATGATTAAATGATTTGGGCCAACCTTATGCTTAGTAGTAGGCTCATGAAGGAGTTACTTGTGTGGATTTTCATTTTTATCTGTAAATTTTATATAACGTAAATTATTCATTACCACTCGTTATATTTTATTTGAATGACATGTTCCCATTTTAATATGAGTCCAATGTAAATATCCATGCCTTGTGTGTAGTAAATGGTTTATCTTACAATTGAGTCATTTATAATTGAATGCTTGTTTTGCTTATTATAAATGGTTCATTTCCGTCTGTTTGCATTTTTATTCAAGTGACGAGTAGTGAAGAAATGGATTATTTATTTACATTCATGAATATAATTTGGCATGAAATGTCTTATTTAGATTATCATCAGCTCATTTCATTAGTAGTCTCTTTCCAAGTTGATTCGTATCGCTTGGTTGAGTCGTGTTCGTTTGATAATGCCTTTATGCTATACCGTATTGCTTGACTTATCTTTACGCCTCTTTTGGACTGTCCTGCCGATTGTGGGTTTAGCTCATATCTTCTGCCTCTTTCGGACTGTCCTGCCGATTGTGGGTTCTCGATTTCCGATTTAGGGTTCGGGTCATGGATGCGGACTGTCCTGCCGCATGTCGAATCGGGAACTGTGCTGTCCCGAGAGTCTGGCCAGATTTAGACTAGGACTGAGTCTTGGGAGTACCATTGTCGTCCTACCAGGGGAATTATATATTATATATGAGTAGTAAAGGTCTTGCTTGGTTATAGATATTGGTATTTATCTTTCAAGGTAAGAGTTATGCCTTGTGTTGTTTGTCTTGGTCCTATCGGATACTAGGGGTGAGCTATAAGCCCTCTAGTTGCGATATGATCGTCGGGATTGATGTTCCCATCCGTTCTTATGGTGAGATGCAAGCCATAAGTATGAATGTGACATTAGTAGCCACGTCCCGTGCAATGTTTGCTAAGTGATTTTCCAAATAATGGCTACAGTTTCAATTCTTGTAATTTACATTGGTTGATCCCTTACTTAACTGCTTCACATGATTCGGATTCTAATCTCCTATCTATGTTGTATTTCCTTGAAATGCGTGTTTTTGCATAAATGACCGTATTCTTGTCTTTCATATTATTTAATGGTCTCACGTGAATAGTTGAATCTTTATTATGCTAATGTTGGCCTATCTTGTTCCATCTCAATTATTTGCCATGTTTACATATAAACTTGATATTCTTATCTTTTGTATGTATCTTATATGACCTACCTGTTTTAGTTCCTTGTTATGTTCGTTTTGACAATTTGTGGCTGGGAGAACCTTGAGTTACTCCCCACTGACTGTGGCGTTCATGTTTACATGAATGAAAGGTATTAGTTGGTGCATCTATGGGGTGAAGACATGTGTGAGCTAGCGAGCACCTTGGACTAGTAGTTGGTTTAGTAGGACTGTTTAGACTCACCTTTTATTGTATTGTCATTCGAGGGATACATTTTCCCTTACCTTGCCTATCACGTTTGTATAATTAAAATCTTTATTTCCGCATTATTTATTTATGTTTAGGTTTTAATGAACCCGCGCTTTAAATTTTAAAAGTTTTAAAAATTCCCAAATTTCCGCGTTATCGCGGGGTGTCACACTCTTTTCATTTTACACTTTTATTCTATAAAACTTTTCATAACTTCAAACGACGCTCTCCAACTCTCCACTGTTATCATCAAATCTAAGTCTAGGGTTCATAACTTTTAGGGATTTTTACACCTTCGCGATCGTCAGTAATTGGGTAAGTTCTTCTGTTGTTCTTATGTCTTTATGTTAAGTTTGGTCTAACCCTAATTTCGGTGATTTGGGGGTTTTGGGTAGAAATCGGATTATGACGTATAGTTGTTGATTTATTGTAAGTGACGATGTGGTACTCTTGTACATTGTATGATTGGTTGCAGTTGTGGGAGATAGCGAAAAGGATAGGGTTTTCCTTACTCGGTTACTGTATAATTGATTTAAGTTAATGTGATGGATGAGTTACATGGTTATCATTGTGGTCATAATTGTATTTCTTGGTATTGGCATGATTATCAGTATTGTGGTTTTGGTTGTATTTATATGTGGTTCGCGAGGTGCGCCCTCGGCTGAGTGGAGTCATTTTCGGGAATGGCTTCACGCCCTTGATTCGCCCCTTGTGGTTCCTGTCACAAGGGGGATGTGCACATTAATGAACATGGGTTATTCGCTCTGGGAGTTAAGCATGGCTTAGGTGGCAAGGCTGCGGTCCACACTGGCGGAGTGGAATACCTGTTTCGATGGGTATTCTGGCAGGGCTACACACTTTAGTGTGTAGTCAGGTGATTGGTGATGAACTTGAGTTGGAGGAATGTGCTTGTGTAATTGGATGTTTTTGTATTGCTTACTTTGATTATTCAGTAACTGGCCCCGTTTAAATGTTTTGAAAACTGTGGTGATCTATTTGGGGGATGTTGAGCAGTTGATTAGCAGGTATGCCTTGGAGTGCGCGGGGGATCTTGCGGAAGGATGAAGTCATCACTTTATGAGTCATAGTCTTCCGCTACAGTTTATGACAATCTCTTATTTCAGTTTGGATATTTGTTTGAGACAGTTATATTATATTTCCAGTTTTGGTTTTAAGTTGTACGCACATTTAACTTTTAAACTTAAAGTATGTTTCTTTATGGTCTTCTTTGATTACTATACATCGGGTAACCGAGATGGTAGCATCTCCATGTGCTAGGGTGGTCTTGGCAAGGCACCTTGGTGTATGGGGGTGTTACATCTTTGGCCGGCCGAAATACTTTGGTTCAATCGACTTTATCGACTATGGCTAATTATAGTATGCAGACAACTAAGATAACAAGATCGCTTTGTGATAATATCAATAGCAAAACTCGCCGTTGTTTATGGGGAGGAAATGAAGAACAAAAGAAAACTCATCTTATTAATCGGGAAACTGTACAAAAACCAAAGTCCCTTGGTGGCCTCGATTTGCGGTCATCTCGACAGTCCAACGCAACAATCCTAACTAAGCTTGGCTGGCAATTTCTATCTGAGTCGTCTAGCCTTTGGGCCCGTGTCCTTCTTGCTAAATACTGTAATGGGAGATGCAATATTGATATGTTTCAACCACGAGCTAATATCTCCAATGTATGGGCAAATATTACCGCCCAATCTGAATTCATATATAAGGGTACTTTGATAGCTATTGGCAATGGACGGCGTACTCTATTTTGGGACCATTCGTGGGTGGATAAAGGTTGTCTATCGGATAAAGCCTTAACACCTATACCCGAGGCCATACTTAGAGCTATAGTAAGCGAAATGTGGGATGCTAATGATGATTGGAAGTGGGACGTTTTTTCCAATTTTCTACCGCAAGAAGAACTCAAGAAAATAACAACTTATTCTCTCTCGTCGGACCCTAATATGGAAGTGATCGAGGCCATTTCGTGTTCACAATTAAGCATATGTGGTCGTTGGTCAATGGTCGATACAAAACACAATTTATACTCCACAAACAACTCTACAATTAGTAAAGAGGCAAGTAAAGGTCGGATCCCAAGGGACGGGTATTGAAATGAGAATTCTATTGTAACTAGTAGTGTCTAGGGGGTGTCACAAATTGGGTTGATGTAGAAGGTTACTAAACTAAAATAGCAATGAAAATAAACTAGCAAGATGAATAAAATAAGGGGTGTAAACAATTGATTAAAGGCACTAGGGTGTCATGGGTTCATAGGGGATTCATGGGATATGATCATACAAACATGTTCTCAAATTATAAGCAAGCAATTATTGTTGTGATGGATTGAGTTGGGTTATATCTTACAATCCTAGGAAAGTTTGGGTCCGGAGCCGAATCGATTAGATTGTACAACACCTACAAGTCGACTTAATCTTTCCTACTCAACACATGCATGGTCTAACAAGACTCGAGTTGGGTTATGTCTTACAAGTCAAGTTGAAAGGATAGAAGATGATAGTAAATGCAAGGATTCATAGGCTTAGCATTTCATCAAATATAACATGTGCATGTATTAAGATCAAAACAAGCAAGCAAATAAGATATGAAAGCATATTGATTTAAGCATGAATCATTCCCCATGTTGGTTTCCCCTAATCACCCATTAAACCCTAGCTAAGAGACTACTCACTCATTATCATATTGATCATGCTAGAAAGGTTGTCAATCATACTAACATAATGAAACATGATGAATAAATGAAAGTAATTAACAATAATTAAAAAGGGATTAAGAGATTATACCCACTAATGATTCCAATAATAAAGCAAGAATAATAGAAGTACTTGAATCCTAGATTGAGAGGTTGTCACTCTCCCAATAATAACCCAAATAATCTTCAATTACCCAAAATAAAGGAAGAACAAGAGAGAGATTAAAGAACTAAAACTTGGATTAAAACTTGATTAATACTTGATTACAATATTGAAGAGAGATTTGATTGATATTAACTACACTAATTATTGATAAGAAGAACATGCTCCTCTAATTAGCCTAATGGGGTATTTATAGTGAAAATTAGGGAGGATGCATTAGGGTTAACTAAGGGCTAAATTAGTAATTACACTTTTTAAGTTGAGCAAGGAGAATCCGGTATTTTCTGAGAGAAGGGCTTCTCTTTTCGTAGCTTGAAGAATGAAAATCGTGCTGTACTGAAATCCGTGCGGATTAGAGTTGGGACGGCCGGATTTGGGCTGGGCAATCCGAGCGGATTCAAGAGAGGGACGCTCGGATTGTGCTGGGGGAATCCGAGCGGATTCCAAGGTGGGACGCTCGGATTGGGCTGGACGGACGGATTTGGTACAATCCGTTCGGATTGTAGTTCAGCGTCAATTCTTCTTCTTTTCTTCCCTTTTCTTCATAAATTCCTTGGGGATTTCCTCGGGGACTCAAAGATCCTTTTCTCAACATTGCTCTTCTACTATGATATGTACAAAGGCCTTCTAGTCTTGTCTCTTCTTGATGCTTGGTCATTGAATACAATCAATTTAGCCTCGTTTTGCCATGAAAATGCAAGATTCTTACTCCTTTCCTACCAAGGGATCAAAATCTCAAAGAATATGCAAAACAAAGAACTAAAGATAAGAAATGACCCAAATAGGCACTAAAAAGCATGGAAACAATGGTAATTCGGGGGCTAAATATGCGCCAATTATGGTCACATCAAATATCCCCAAACCGAACCTTTGCTCGTCCCGAGTAAAGAGGTGACAAAGACTAGGACCAATACTAACCTAACCTAATAATAATAGCCGATATGAGACAATTAGCGGGTCTCACTCCGCCCCTTCAACTCACAACAAGACAACCATGAGGTAGGATGCCTTCTTGCAAGGCAAGGTGGGTCTTGCCAAAATGGCGACACATCCAAACATTAAAGCACATAAAATCACATAATGGATGCATCTACAAAAAGAATAGCCACTTTCCTCATCTAAGTGGCGGAAATTATCTACAAGGGAAGCAATTCAAGGGTACACAATCCTTCATAGATGCAATTTGTTCAAACTACTAGGCCTAGAAGGATACCAATAAATCACCTCCAAAAGGTGTCAAGCTAGGGTACCTTTGTCCTCAATCGTTAAATGCTTTTGTCAAGAGTAGACTCCCTATGGTGTTAGAAACACTGGAGGATCGCGGAATTCCCCCTCTTGCCTAGACAAGAAGAAGGGTCGTCCCCTCTCTACCATGCACAAAAATGGATACGATGGATAAAGGGATCAATAGATATTTGAGTTTCATTTTGGGAGTTTGCTTTTGTTTTTGTTTTTCCCCCCAATTTCTTGTGGCATTTGACATTTGAGAACACTTTCTTGCCATTTCTTTTTGATTTTTGGCATTTCAACACTTGACAACTTTTTTGCATTTCTTTTTGAACATTTTCAAAGTCACCCAAATTAGTAACGAGGGTGCCTTGTATTTGAAGCTTAGGTGTTCTATTTTTTTGCTCCTCTTTTCATTTGATGCATTTTTGCAAACTTTCTTTCACTTTTCATTTCTTTGAACTTAAATTGATTTCTTTTTGTGCCCATTCCCTTTGATGACAAAAATGTATGGTAGAACATGGATGAATGATGGAAGTATGCATGGTTTCAAGGGTCACCTTGGAATAAACGGTAGCCAAGGAGTTATCACACCACAAGGTACTCTTGACTAGGCCTTAAACCATGGGTCAAAGGATACTAGCATGACACATCCTAGGGTGTTTTACAAGCATTCTAACAAGCAAAGTCTTAAGAATAAAAAGCATCTACTAGGGCCTATGTACACTTGTCAAGCTTCCCAAATAGACGGTTTCGCAAAATTTTTCTAACCATGCAAACTACATGCCATGATGCAACTAACATATAAACATCCTAATGCAAAAGATTCTACCAACTAATATGGCATATAAGCTAAATGCAATCCTAAGTTCACATTGTTTTACCGCATCAATCAAAATAAAGCCACATAGTCATTAACATAAAGAGGAAAAAGGAGATTGGAAAGATCATACCATGCGGTCTTCAATATCCTCATGTCTCGGATGTGGCGTAGTCAATCAAAGTGAACAAGGATAAAACAAACACAATATATACAAGACAATAAATACAAAGGAAATGAACTTGTTCTTGGTTTTTCAATTTTTTCAATTTTTATGATTTTTGAAATTTTTCAATTTTTATGGGTTTTTGAATAAAAGTTAAGTGTTAGAATTCCCATCCCCACACTAATATGGGCATTGTCCTCAATGGCCAAAATGATGGAAATTATGCAAAGATGATGCATAATTTCTATACTAAATGCAATTCTACACTAAGCTATACTACATGATGCATGGTTTTTGTTATGACGGAGAGGATAATTTAGATTACCTCCCGTTGTGTATGCATTAAATTCCCCAAACCAAATAAGACACTATTTCTAATGTCAAGGATGGGTATAGTTCATGCACACACTATGCTATGCATGAAACTAGATTGTCATTTTGGATTTTACAAATGGGAACAATAAAGAACACCTCAATGGAACCGAGGTGTGAGTCCTTTGATGTTGCTAGGACTAAACCAACAATGATCAAAATGAAATAAAATACAAAGAGATATAGACAAACCGTGGGAGAGTAGGAGTCTCCAAGGCTAGTCTTCCATCATGCTATCATCATCACTTCCCTCATGAGAAGTGGTCACATTGCCACTTTCCTTGTCACTTTCTTCATCACTTTCTTCATTATCTTGCTCATCATCATCTTCACCATCTCTTTCTTCATCTCCACTTGCTTCTTCCTCAATATTATCATCAATCTCCTCATCATTTCCAACAACCTCATTGTCTTCCACCACGTCCCTTGATGCACCCGGAAACAATGCTTCTTTATCCGCCCAACTAGGCAAAGGACAAGATGGATCAAGGAGTCCTTGCCTAGATAAATGTAAGAGGGGAGGATATTGAGCCAAATATGCATTCTTCCGATCTTCATAAGCTTGCTTGTGCATTGCTTGCATGAGAAGAGTGACATAGTCTTTCCCAATTTCAACTCCTTGCGGTTTGAACTCTTCATACACAAAGGGGTAAGGCGGTATAACAATGGAAGAGGAGGGGGTTTCATGATCACCCTTTTGTTGTTGAATGATGTACTCGGCTTCTTCGGATAGGGGAAGTAGATAGTTGGTCCGGTGGACACTTAAACGACAAATCTTCGCGGGTAAAGTGAATGATCGAGCCTCACTAGTAAGCCACCCATACTTGGTGTCAAGGGGATTGTGAGCAACCCACTTGAACTTGTTAATCATGATAGACATATCAATAAGATGGCCACCATCCTTAGCCTTGTACTTGCTATCCTTATTGAAATTAGGATCAAAGTGCTTGGCTAGGACCGTGACTAGGCCGCCATTAACAATAACGGTTGTACCCTTCTTCCCACTATCTACATGGAGCCATCTATCAACCAATAGCCTCAAAGAATTGTAAGGCTTGGTATGGATTCTTCCGATATTCAAAGCCGATTCAAGGAGAATAAAATCAAGTCTTGTGAAATGGTTGGTGTCTTTCCTAGCAATTATGGTATTTCCCACAACTTTGTGCCATACTCTTATGCCCGGATGATGGACCAAAAGAGCACGACAAGCATGAAAATCATCAAATTTCTTCCCGGAGATTGCCTCCCAAAGAGGCTCGGGGTCATACTTCCCATATTGCTTATGATATTTCTTTTCATCGCTAAGACCCAAAATTTCACCCAATTCCGAAAAGGTAATGCGTCTACTAGTGTTAGCTAGACGAAACTCAAGATTTTCCCTATTCTCAACTTTGGTGACTTTTAAAGAACTTAAGAATTCCAAGACAAGGGAGGGGTATGTCAATTCCTTTATTTCAAACAATTTCTTCAAACCCATGGCATTGAAAAAGGCTTTTGTTTGTTCAAGAACACCCAATTTCTCCAAAGCATCTTTACATATGAATTTGGTGGATTTTGTTGAGGGTTTTTGTTTTTGTGATGGAGAGGATGAGGGTTTTGATGTTGTGGGTAGTGTTTGTGAATGAATGAATGAATGAAGGTGGGGTGGGTTATAAAGAACTCGACAATTTCAAAACGCAGGGACAATCCGTGCGGATTGGATGCAATCTGTGCAGATTCTGCAGCTTCAAAATTTTTCAAAATCCCGCCTAGAGACGGGCGGATTTTGGGGAATCCGCTCGGATTCTTTTTGAGGGACGGGCGGATTTTGTGCAGGACGGACGGATTTCAGTCCAGAGATTTTTCTTTGTTTTCTTCAGTTGCAAGACGGGCGTCTTGTACAAAAGACGGACGGATTCTGTGAGACGGGCATCTTTCCAGAAATCCGCTCGGATTCTTTAACAGTCAAGAAATTTGCAATTTCAGCTCAGCCCAGGACGGGCGTCTTCTCAGCAGGACGCTCGGATTTGCTGCAGACGGGCGGATTAGCAGTAATCCGCTCGGATTTTGGTCCTTTGTACCCGGATTCATTTCATTCGCGCACAATGCATTTCCCTTTACCATTCTTCCATTCTTCTTCATTTCTTGTGTTCTTCGTTGTGGGGACATTACTAAGGCATGGATAGCCTAGGCAATTCCCATCCCCACACTAAGGTAAAGCACTACACATCAATTGAAATCGTTAGTCCCTCCCTCACTTCTCTCTTTTCATGACAATTATTTTGATCAAAGTAAATAAAAATCCAAAAATGACAAAAATGCAATACAAGAATTGAAATGTAAGTTAGGGAGTTAGAAATATTTACAAGTGGTGGTTTAGGGAGGACTCCACCAAACTCTCATTCTTGATGAGATGTCAAGGGGGCATGTCCAAGGTGTTGTTGATGTTGCTCAACACCTTGAAGAAGTAATCAAAAGCTTGTTCATTGTTATGGTAGAGGTCCTCAATAGACCGTGCCCCTTGTTGTTGATCATGATCGATGGCATGCCCAATGTAGGGATTAAAGATCCCTTCAAATTCGTCGTCCCAAAGACCACAAACTTCATTGAGTTGATCATTGAAAATCTCTTGCTTAGATGGAGACAACTCTCCCAATTTCTTCTCTTGGCCAATGAGGCCATCTTCTTCTTCCTTGGTTGATTTTGATGAGCTTTGCAAGCTCTCCTTGTCACAATTCACTTGCTCTTTGAATGGAGCATCTTCAATTTTCTTCCTCCATTGGAGTTCCGATTTCTTCCTTTCATCTTTTCGGCTATAATGATCAATCATGAAACATGGCTCATGCAAACGAGGAGCTCTCATGGTCTTGTCAAGATTAAAAGTTATGCTTTCATCTCCCACTTCTAGAGTGAGCTCTCCATGTTTCACATCAATCACCGCACCCGCGGTGTGTAGGAAAGGTCTTCCTAAGATGATTGGAATGTTGGAATCTTCCTCCATATAAACAATGACAAAGTCCACCGGGATGAAAAACTTCCCAATTCGCACAGGGACATCTTCCCATATCCCTAATGGTGTCTTCGTCGATCTATCGGCCATTTGAAGAGTGATATTGGTGCATTTAAGCTCTCCCATTCCCAACCTTTTACTTACCGAGTACGGCATGACACTCACACTAGCCCCTAGATCACATAAGGCTTTGTTGATCGTCGTGTCGCCAATGGTACACGGTATTGAGAAGCTTCCCGGATCCTTTAACTTTGGAGGTGAACTCCCTTGAAGTATTGCACTACTCACCTTAGTAAAGGCGATAGTCTCAAGTTTCCGGATCGACTTCTTCTTTGTGAGGATATCTTTCATGTACTTTGCATAGGCCGGTACGTGATTGATTAATTCCGTGAAAGGAATTGAGACTTCTAAATTCTTCACAATTTCCATGAACTTTCCAAGTTGATCATCAAATTTGGACTTGGCTTGACGACTTGGAAAAGGAAGTCTAATCACAATGGGCTCCTTCTCTTTGGCTTTGTCTTCATTTTTCTTTGAACTTTCTTCTTTTGATGGTTCCCTTTCTTTGGGACTTTGCACAACAACTTCATTCTCACTAGCTCTCACAACTTCATCCTCAACTTGCTTCTTCGGTGCCTCATATCTTGTACCACTTCTCAAGTGAATGGCACTAACCGTTTCATGTCTAGGGGGATTCCTTTGAGGTGGTAATTGCCCCTTTTGTCTTTGTGAGCTTGAAGATGCTAGTTGAGTCAATTGTGTTTCCAACATCTTGGTGTGAGCTAGAATGTTGTTGATGGTGGTGTCTTTTGCTTGGCTATCTTTTTGCATTTGAGTGAAAAATTCTTGTTGATTCTTTTGCATTTGGAGGACCGCTTTTTGGACATCAAAACCTTGGTCATTTTGGTGATTGTATGGATTTTGATTTTGGTAACCTTGGTTTTGATTGTAAAAGGGTCTTTGATTTTGATTTCTCATGGGTGGTGGAGTATATGTTGTTTGAGGGTTTTGAAAATTTTGGCTTTTGTATGAGAGATTTGGATGGAACTTGGTGTTTTCATTGTAAAAATTTGAATAAGGGGTACCACTTTTGTAAGCTTGGAAAGCATTAACTTGTTCGGTTGTTCCCCTACACTCACTTGAGTCATGACCCAAAGTTCCACAATTCTCACATATCCCACTTGGGATTGATGAGGATGCCGTCATGGCATTGACATGATGCTTTGATGATTTCGAGTTTTCCTCATGTCTAGCCATAGCTTGTTCAAACTTCAAGTTGATTGTGTCAATGTGAGCACTAAGTTGAGCACCCAATTGAGTAACGGAGTCCACTTCATACTTTCCTCCTCTAGTAGCCTTGCGAGGTCTACTATATTGTGAATTATGGACCGCCATTTCCTCAATCTTGTTCCATGTTTGATTGTCATCAACTTCGGTGAACATTCCATTTGATCCCATATTGAGAATGTTCCTTGAATCTTCATATAAACCATTCCAAAATTGTTGCACTAAAAACCATTCGCTAAGTCCATGGTGAGGACATGAGCGACAAATACCTTTGAACCGCTCCCAAGCTTCATACAAAGATTCTTCATCCCTTTGCTTAAAACCCGTAATTTGAGCTCTTAGCATGTTAGTCTTTTCCGGTGGGTAGAATTTTTTGTAGAAAGCTAGAGCTAACTTCTTCCAAGAATCTATTCCAAGGGTGGCCTTATCAAGGCCCTTCAACCATTGCTTTGCGGTGCCGATTAACGAAAAAGGAAATAAGACCCATCTTATTTGGTCTTGAGTCACGCCCGTTTGAGAGATAGCATCACAATAATCGCAAAAGGTTTCCATATGAGAATGAGGGTCCTCACTAGGCATTCCCCCGAATTGGCTCCTCTCAACTAGTTGGATGAAGGCGGACTTGGCAATAAAATTACCGGTGAGATGTTGCGGTGTAGGAGTACCATTTGGTAGATCCTCCTCGGTGGGTATAGAGTGTGACGAGAATTTAGGCATTGTAGGTGGATTTTGTGTGGTATTGTTTAATGGGTTTTCTTCTCCTTCTATTGCGAAAGGATTGACAAACTCACTAGTGGGTTGAACAACTTCACCAATACCTCCCAAATTCCTCCTAACAAGTCTCCTATTATTCGTCAAGGTTCTTTCGATTTCACGGTCAAAAGGTAACAAATCTCTTTGTAACCTTCTAGACATGCAAAATATCAAACAACTCGAAAACAATTAGAACAAACCTTGAGGAGTTCCACTTCCCCAAGGTGAAAAAGACACAACTAATAACAATAAAAGAAATCTTAAATCAATTAAACACCGTCCCCGGCAACGGCGCCATTTTTGATCGAGGCCATTTCGTGTTCACAATTAAGCATATGTGGTCGTTGGTCAATGGTCGATCCAAAACACAATTTATACTCCACAAACAACTCTACAATTAGTAAAGAGGCAAGTAAAGGTCGGATCCTAAGGGACGGGTATTGAAATGAGAATTCTATTGTAACTAGTAGTGTCTAGGGGGTGTCACAAATTGGGTTGATGTAGAAGGTTACTAAACTAAAATAGCAATGAAAATAAACTAGCAAGATGAATAAAATAAGGGGTGTAAACAATTGATTAAAGGCACTAGGTGTTGGGGTTGGTGTCCTTAACAGTTAGTGCAAGGACTTATAAACCTCTAAAAGGATCAAAGGGCATACTTTGGTATTATTATCAGTTGATCCACGTTTATCAATAACGGTTGGCTTGCTAGATAAGTTTGACGTTATTGTCATACAGATGGCGGTGATCAACTGGTCCCTAAAAGTCACACCTATAGGATACGTTCGAGAGATGTGACGGTATGAAAATACTGTCATGTAGATGCCAAAATTGACTAACCAGTTAGTCCGAGTTATTTGACTAGTAATTAGTCAAATATGTGATGTTGAGATATTATATTTAATACGGATTAAATATCATGGGCTAAGGCGAATTAACCAGTTAATTCGTAAAATTAAATATACGTGATTTATATTTAATTAAATGTATATTAGAAATAATTATACAATACTGTTTTGTCGGACACGTATTAATAATTCAGCTAACCCGTATTATTAGCTGATGCCTTAATTTCCGATAACCGATAACAGTTTATAATACAAACCCGTCATATACATTTTAGTATTTAACGAACCGGACCTCGAGTTAAAACCAAGAGGAAGTGGAAGCCCACTTCCCCTTGTGGGTCACGGTTCTCGGCCGAAATAGGAGAACAAAAGGAGACCTCCTCCTTCTGTTAAACCTAATCATCATTTGAAACAATAATTAGGGTTTTGAAGAGCATTCTTCTCTGAAAAACCTGAGATCTCTCATCTCGACAAAACTCACATCAGTTCTCCCTATATTGCAAGGCAATCGGAGAACACTGTTCTAGCACAAGGGCATATCTCGGACAAAGTCTTGGGTGTAACGATTAGGAGGAAATCTGCTTTGATTTCTGTTCTTTACGCCGCAATTTAAAGGACCCGAGGTTATTTCTTGTTCCTTATCGTTTCTATTGTTTTTATGTCTTATGACGATATTCGCATGTATAAATTTACGTTATAGTCCTGCAATTAAAGGGTAGTATACGGATATTAACCCACAAGTGGTATCAGAGCGAGGCCACGTGAATTTTTCATGTGTTTTTCATAAAACGTTTTTGAAACGATGATTTTCTGCTTCGAAAACCGTGCCTAGTATACACGGCAGAAATTTTTTAAACCGTGTCATGTATTACACGGTAATTTCATGTTTTTCGATTTGGTTTTTGCATATTGTTGTTTTATACAGAGATTATAACAATATGTCATGTTTTGTCCATTGTCAAATTTGTTTTAATGCGTTTTTGATCATATTTGCAATTGATTTTGTCTCGAAATATGTTTTCACGAGGGTTTTGGATTTTCCAGAGATTTTTGCACTCGATCGACCATGTTTTTAATCGATCGAGTGGCTTTTCTCAGATAATTTTTGCTCGATCGAGTCCCCGCTTGTACTCGATCGACCACATCAAAATTTTTTGCTCGATCGAGTCCTTGCTTTGTACTCGATCGACACGCTTTCAAAACCCCTCTGCTCGATCGAGTTGTCCTCGTACTCGATCGAGTAGTTTTGTGATATAGGTACTCGATCGACCTCCGTTTAGTCGATCGAGCACCTCTGATTAGCATACCTCTCGATCGACTTGCGATTCGATCGATCGAGCCCTCCTGTCCCTCGATCGGCACTTATGTCCCTGGATCGAGGGATTTCGTCTTTAACAGCTTTGAAAATTTGTTTCTTTTGATTTAAATTTTCTTTTGGCTTCAATATGTACTTTATACGGATATAGTACACTCGCTTAATAGTGAATCGGTTCACTCACGTACCATATAGTTGTTTTAAAGCGTCTTTGAAATGACGGATTATAATGGATTAAAATTAAATGATAGAAGCGGTTTTATCACATGAATTTTAATCATTAAAAGGTGGTTTGGATAAATTTAACATAATTACGGAATTATGTCACGAATGAATTTGTTTTAGTTGATGCATTTTTATTTATCGTTAATTTATGAATGCCGTGAATGCCTTTTATTACGTATTTAATTTTTGCAAGCGGTTGTAACTTAGTGTGGCCTTAGTAGAACGTGTTACCGTAATGATGGAACACGGTCTTGGTTGTATTTTGAGATCTTGTATCTCCGTTTTGGATTTTTCACTTGTAATTACGCTTTAATTAGAATGTAAATAGGTTTATATTTTGTAATTTTAATTGTAATTTTTGAGAAGACCAAAGATGGAGACCAGATGCTCACTCCCGCTACTTGGATCAAGATGGAACATCAAGACAAGCTTTTCGGGTCCAACGGTGGATTCCAAAGTTGTATTATGTTCTTTTACTAGGATAGGCCACACTAGGAAAATTTCATTTACGTATTGCATTACTTTATTTATTTATTGTTACGATAATTTGCATCATTTTCCGCCTAAAAACCGAACCACCTAATTATTGCATGAAAACTGACACATATAGAGGTCACGAGTTAGTTTTCATTGACATTCTCATGTCACACGTTTTAAGCCATCATCCAAATAAATTCATTCACGACAGACGCTAGTTATTCGTTCACTTAAAATGAATTATAATTTAGTTGATGGGATCTTCCTCGTATAAACCAAAATTGAGAACGGTCTTTATAGGTCAAACTCCAATGAGTCCCTTCTTCGTCGGTAGGCATACTATGACCCCTTCTACGTCGGGTAAGTTGGAACCGATTGACCTATTTTATCTCAACACTATGGTCACTCGTACGATCCTGTGACTATGGTGGACTATAGATAGGATTTACGGAAATCTATCGACCAAGAGTTCTTCCGGAAGAATTAGCTAAACAGTTGGCTTATCAATTTACAGAAATTGAGTCTTGGGATCACTTGTATCATTCTTGAGGGAGATCAATTATGCAAGTGCGAGAGTCTACATGTTTAAAATGAATTTTAAATTAGACTTAAATCACCTCGATGAGTTGCTTATTTCGTTTTGTTTTTCTTTCTTTTTCAGTGTAGATCACGATTTTAAATCGCTAAACATCAAATGGCTGGTTCAAGTGATAACCCAATGCCAAGTGCCACATTGGACCGTGAGTCCTGGCTTAGGATCTTCATGAATCGGATGAATCGGTCTACTCGATCAAGAATGATGGATCCAACTTCGCGGACGGGAGGCGGCATTACGGAATGCCGCCACCGCCGACGGAAGCTCAAATTTTTGTTAGAGCCCCTCCCGGCAAACCCAGGTCCCACGGCTAGAGCTACCGAAATCGCCAAGTTTAACGATTTCTGTATGGAAGCGGGTGCGATTAAAAACGTACTCATTTTTGCAATGGAATCCAATTTGCATAAACGCTTCATAGCCCATGGTGCAAACAAGATTTTCACCACGCTCACTAAGGAATTCTCGAAAGCACCGAGAATCGTGACCTATGAGCATACCACTCGCTTCTTTGATGCGAGACTCCAGAAGGGCCAACCGGTTAGCCCACACATTCTCGGCATGATTGAGAATGTCGAGAAGTCGGAGACCTTTAATCGTAACATCGCGAGAACATTGTTATCGACCGCATGCTTCACTCACTCCACGATGGTTTTTCGCAATTTAGAGCGAATTACTATATGAATGATTTGAAGAAAACTCCCCATGAACTGCACTCCCTCCTCGTACAGACCGAGAAGGACATGAAGTTCAGTGGGAGTTCGAAACAGGACGTTCTCGTTGTGTCAAACAAAGGGAAAGGTAAGGGCAAAGCTCCGGCAAACCTAACAGTAGGTAAGGCGAAGTTCAAGAAGTCGGGTTCAGGTAAGAGTGGTCCTGGTGAGGCGAGCAACTCATCAGGCATGACAAAGAGCAAGAGTGAAAACATGGAATGCCACCATTGCCACATGACTGGGCATTGGAGACGCACATGTCCTTTTTATCATGAGGACTTAAAGGCAGGTCGTGTTAAACCTGTTGGTATGTCTTCTCTCTCTTCTACTTTTATTCATATGATTGAGATTAACCACGCAAGTTACGGAACTTGGGTACTTGATACTGGTTGTGGTTCTCATCTGTGTAATCATGTGCAGGGGCTCCGAAACATCGAACCCCTCGTAAAGGGTGAGGTGGACCTGCGTGTTGGGAATGGAGCAAGAGTAGCTGCCATCTCCAAGGGGACATATGTGATCCAGCTTCCTAGCGGATTTGAGTTATCATTATATGATTGCTATTATGTACCCAGTCTTTCTAAAAACATTATTTCAGTTTCTGCGCTTGATAAACTTGGTTTTTCATTTGTAATAGAAAACAATGCTTGCATTTTCTCATTACACAATATGATTTATGGCAAGGCAGTTTCCATGAATGGAATTTATGTTTTAGATCAGACCAATGAAATATTACACGTAATGAATAAAAAGTTAAAGGTTGGTGACAAAGATCAAACGTATCTATGGCACTGCCGTATGGGACACATTAATGAGAAACGCGTAAAACAGCTCATCAAACATGGAGCTATCTCGGCCTTTGATTTTCAATCATTTGGCACGTGTGAATCATGTCTCATCGGTAAGATGACTCGGATTTCCTTCAAAGGTGTTGGAATGCGCGCTGCTGACCTATTAGGGCTCATACACACGGATGTATGTGGTCCTATGTCAATCACCGCACGAGAAGGCTATAGGTATTTTATCACTTTCACGGACGATTTGAGTAGATATGGCTATGTCTACTTAATGAAGCACAAAAGTGAATCCTTTGAGAAATTCAAAGAATACCAGAATAGGGTACAGAACCTATTAGGTAGAAAGATTAAAACACTGCGTTCAGATCGTGGTGGCGAGTATCTTTCTCACGAGTTTGATCAACACCTAAAGGACTGTGGGATTGCCCTACACTTAACTCCACCGGAACACCTCGGTGAACGGTGTGTCCGAACGGAGAAATCGAACGCTACTTGATATGGTTCGATCCATGATGAGTCACACGATATTACCTGATTCATTATGGGGTTATGCTCTTATGTCAGCCGCTCTAATACTTAACCGAAGTCCGTCTAAAGCTGTTGACAAGACTCCATATGAATTATGGAAGGGAACGGTCCCTAACTTGTCCTTTATACGGGTTTGGGGCTGCGAGGCTTATGTCAAGTGGAGACACGAAGATAAGCTCGGCCCGCGATCGGTCAAGACATACTTTATAGGTTATCCTAAAGGATCACGTGGTCATTACTTTTATTCGCCAACCGAACAACGTGTTTTTGTTGCGGCTAGTGCGACATTCTTAGAGAAGGAATTTCTCGAGAATGCAAAGAGTGATAGAACCTTCGACCTGTCGGAGATTCCAGAACCAAACACCGAGCAACCATTGGAGGAACCAATTCCTTCAATCCCGGCTGCGTGAATATTCCCGAGGAACCTAGGAGGTCGGGTAGAGTCTCTATTCCTCCGGACAGATACATTGGTATGGTCGAGGAACATGACATAGATGACGTTCTACTCTTAACGAGTAGTGAACCCGCAACCTATAAAGGTGCCATGACAAGTTCGACTCAAAGCTATGGCTTGAGGCCATGCAATCCGAGATGGACTCCATGTATGAGAACAACGTGTGGGATCTTGTTGACTTACCCGCTAAGGTTCGTCCCCTTCAATGCAAATGGCTTTACAAGATAAAGCATTCCGTGGAAGGTCAACAAGATATCTACAAAGCACGACTAGTTGCTAAAGGTTTCACCCAAGTGCCAGGTTTGCACTACGATGAAATTTTCGCACCCGTAGTTATCTTTGCGTTCCATTCGGATTATCTTAGCGATTGCCGCTTTTCATGACTATGAAATTTGGCAAATGGACGTGAAAACCGCCTTCTTAAACGGCTTTTTGGAGGAAGAGTTGTACATGGTACAACCCGAAGGTTTCATCGATCCTGAACATCCTAAGAAAGTGTGCAAGCTTAAGCGTTCCATTTATGGACTTAAGCAAGCATCAAGGAGTTGGAATCATCGCTTCGACCAAGTGATAAAAGAAAATGGATTTACTCGATCTGTCGAGGAACCATGTCTATATATCAAGTCGAGTGGGAGCAAGATTGTCTTCCTAATATTGTATGTTGACGACATACTCCCGATTGGGAATGACATACCTCTCTTAACTTCGGTGAAAGTATGGTTGAAAAACCATTTCCGGATGAAAGATCTGGGAGAGGCACAGAGAATTCTAGGCATCCGTATCTATCGAGATAGATCACGACGGATGTTATCTCTCGATCGAGTCTTACATAGACAAAGTCCTAGAGAGATTCAAAGATGACTAACTCCAAGAAGGGGTTCCTTCCTATGGCTCCAGGGGTGCATTTGAGCAAGTCTCAGGCACCCGAGACACCGGAAGAGAAAGAGCGCATGACACGGATTCCTTATGCTTCGGCTATAGGATCAATCATGTATGCCATGATATGCACACGTCCGGGCGTGGCATATGCATTGAGTATGACAAGTCGATTCCAACAAAGAACCAGGTGAACCACATTGGTTGGCTGTCAAGAACATTCTTAAGTACCTCCGGAGGACTAAAGATTGGGCATTGACTTATGGAGGCAAACAAAAGCTATGCGCAACCGGTTCGCAGATGCTAGCTTCCAAACGGATCGTGATGACTCGAAATCTCGGTCGGATTCGTTTTTACTCTTAATGGCGCTGCGATCACCGGAAGAGTTCAAACAAATCTGTTACAGAGATTCTACGACGAGTCCGAGTACTATGCCGCGTCTGAAGCAACAAAGGAAGCGATATGGATGCGTCAATTCTTACATGGACTATCTGTAGTGCCTAGTTCGAATGACCCAATCACCATCTATTGCGACAATAGTGGTGCCATCTTCCAAGCTAAGGAGCCTAAGTCTAGCAACAAATCTAGACATGTACAACGGAAAGCTCATCTAATCCGGATTACGTGGAGCAAAAGACGAGAGTGATAGAAAAGATTGCTACAGATGATAACATAGCAGATCCTCTCACTAAAGCATTACGACAAGATAAGTATGAAGGGCACGTAAATTCCATGGGAATCAAACGTGTTCCTGAGTTGTAGTACTCTTTTATGGATCAGATTCATTCTCCTTTGTACTCTATACGACATCATCGTTTTGATATTTTATATATATATATATTTTGTTTTTCATGTGGAATTGTACGACAATTTTGAACACCACAAAGTGAACTGAACAAACATCATATCTTGTTAGTCCCTAATTGCCCACATGAGCCGATAACTCGGCAATTATTCTCGTGACGTTGGTTGATGGTGGGTTCAACGAGCCATAAGTCAACAGGTTGACTAACCAATCACAGAGGCGATTTATACGGATATTTCGTAGGACACAATTGTGACATCGACGTGGAGTCCTAAATGTTTTATAACATTCGTTGCCCGGTCGTGGATAGGACTTCCATGGTGATCCTAAGAGTCGATTCTTTGACTATCGATCGTCTCCCGAGACTACGGCGATTTTGGGTGACTTTGGTTTCTTTCTCACGGTCATCCGTAACCGGGGGCCAAGTAGATTTTTTCTGGGTCATTTCATGCTGTGCTTAGATCGGAAGGAGTCGAGTTGAAGGAAATATTCTGCCTTTATCGTGTACTCGATATTTCTCGGGGCCACTCGAGGAGTCAGAATCGAAATGCATGGCCATGCTCGGATACGGATTCGTTTTATCAGTTAAGTTACTCTCTAGTCGGGGAAACCACTCTAGATACGGATCGATTGTAAAATACGACCTTTGCGGATCCGGATCTGCAAATTGTTTTACATTGAGTGGGAGAAATTTTAAAATGAATATGAGAATCGGTTATCGCACCTACACTTGTTCGGACAAGTGGGAGTTTGTTGGAGCTTGTGTCCTCCGGTTAGTGCGGATAACGTCATTGCACATACACTTGTACGGACAAGTGGGAGCTTGTTGGGGTTGGTGTCCTTAACAATTAGTGCAAGGACTTATAAACCTCTAAAAGGATCAAAGGGCATACTTTGGTATTATTATCAATTGATCCACGTTTATCAATAACGGTTGGCTTGCTAGATAAGTTTGACGTTATTGTCATACAGATGGCGGTGATCATCTGGTCCCTAAAAGTCACACCTATAGGATACGTTCGAGAGATGTGACGGTATGAAAATACTGTCATGTAGATGCCAAAATTGACTAACCCGTTAGTCCGAGTTATTTGACTAGTAATTAGTCAAATATGTGATGTTGAGATATTATATTTAATACGGATTAAATATCATGGGCTAAGGCGAATTAACCAGTTAATTCGTAAAATTAAATATACGTGATTTATATTTAATTAAATGTATATTAGAAATAATTATACAATACTGTTTTGTCGGACACGTATTAATAATTCAGCTAACCCGTATTATTAGCTGATGCCTTAATTTCCGATAACCGATAACAGTTTATAATACAAACCCGTCATATACATTTTAGTATTTAACGAACCGGACCTCGAGTTAAAACCAAGAGGAAGTGGAAGCCCACTTCCCCTTGTGGGTCACGGTTCTCGGCCGAAATAGGAGAACAAAAGGAGACCTCCTCCTTCTGTTAAACCTAATCATCATTTGAAACAATAATTAGGGTTTTGAAGAGCATTCTTCTCTGAAAAACCTGAGATCTCTCATCTCGACAAAACTCACATCAGTTCTCCCTATATTGCAAGGCAATCGGAGAACACTGTTCTAGCACAAGGGCATATCTCGGACAAAGTCTTGGGTGTAACGATTAGGAGGAAATCTGCTTTGATTTCTGTTCTTTACGCCGCAATTTAAAGGACCCGAGGTTATTTCTTGTTCCTTATCGTTTCTATTGTTTTTATGTCTTATGACGATATTCGCATGTATAAATTTACGTTATAGTCCTGCAATTAAAGGGTAGTATACGGATATTAACCCACACTAGGGTGTCATGGGTTCATAGGGGATTCATGGGATATGATCATACAAACATGTTCTCAAATTATAAGCAAGCAATTATTGTTGTTGAGTTGGGTTATATTTTACAATCCTAGGAAAGTTTGGGTCCCGGAGCCGAATCGATTAGATTGTACAACACCTACAAGTCGACTTAATCTTTCCTACTCAACACATGCATGGTCTAACAAGACTCGAGTTGGGTTATGTCTTACAAGTCAAGTTGAAAGGATAGAAGATGATAGTAAATGCAAGGATTCATAGGCTTAGCATTTCATCAAATATAACATGTGCATGTATTAAGATCAAAACAAGCAAGCAAATAAGATATGAAAGCATATTGATTTAAGCATGAATCGTTCCCCATGTTGGTTTCCCCTAATCACCCATTAAACCCTAGCTAAGAGACTACTCACTCATTATCATATTGATCATGCTAGAAAGGTTGTCAATCATACTAACATAATGAAACATGATGAATAAATGAAAGTAATTAACAATAATTAAAAAGGGATTAAGAGATTATACCTACTAATGATTCCAATAATAAAGCAAGAATAATAGAAGTACTTGAATCCTAGATTGAGAGGTTGTCAATCTCCCAATAATAACCCAAATAATCTTCAATTACCCAAAATAAAGGAAGAACAAGAGAGAGATTAAAGAACTAAAACTTGGATTAAAACTTGATTAATACTTGATTACAATATTGAAGAGAGATTTGATTGATATTAACTACACTAATTATTGATAAGAAGAACATGCTCCTCTAATTAGCCTAATGGGGTATTTATAGTGAAAATTAGGGAGGATGCATTAGGGTTAACTAAGGGCTAAATTAGTAATTACACTTTTTAAGTTGAGCAAGGAGAATCCGGTATTTTCTGAGAGAAGGGCTTCTCTTTTCGTAGCTTGAAGAATGAAAATCGTGCTGTACTGAAATCCGTGCGGATTAGAGTCGGGACGGCCGGATTTGGGCTGGGCAATCCGAGCGGATTCAAGAGAGGGACGCCGGATTGTCTTTGGGAATCCGAGCGGATTCCAAGGTGGGACGCTCGGATTGGGCTGGACGGACGGATTTGGTACAATCCGTTCGGATTGTAGTTCAGCGTCAATTCTTCTTCTTTTCTTCCCTTTTCTTCATAAATTCCTTGGGGATTTCCTCGGGGACTCAAAGATCCTTTTCTCAACATTGCTCTTCTACTATGATATGTACAAAGGCCTTCTAGTCTTGTCTCTTCTTGATACTTGGTCATTGAATACAATCAATTTAGCCTCGTTTTGCCATGAAAATGCAAGATTCTTACTCCTTTCCTACCAAGGGATCAAAATCTCAAAGAATATGCAAAACAAAGAACTAAAGATAAGAAATGACCCAAATAGGCACTAAAAAGCATGGAAACAATGGTAATTCGGGGGCTAAATATGCGCCAATTATGGTCACATCAGGAAGATAGTCTTTATTGGAATGGTAGTTCTCATGGTAAATTCTCCATACAATCTGCCTTGGCTAATATTAAGGGAGTGGAAATTCCACCAGAAAATAATTCGATAACTTGGCATATTATTTGGAAGTTCCCGGTCTAACAAAGAATCTGTATGTTCGTTTGGCTCGCGGCTCATGGACGGTTGATGAAAAATTATAATCGAGTTAGACGGGGTCTTGCTGATGACCCCTTATGCCCACAGTGCAATTTGGATGACGAAACATCTAACCATCTCCTAAGAGAATGTCATATGTCCAAGGAAATATGGTTACAAATTGATGGATATGCAGCCCACCCCTCTTTCTACATTGATCCTACCCAGTATGGATCACTAAAAACGCGAGCAATGGCTCGTCCTTGTCTTCGCCAGATTGATCTATGAGGTATGCTATTACATGCTGGTGGATTTGGTGATGGCCAAACAATGTAGTGTTTGGGAGAGCAGAGGATAATCCCAATGATCCAATCCGCTTCTTGCATCATCAATTTGATATGTCGAAGAGAGCATTCGACCCTTACTCGTTATTCATACTTAGTCCAGGAGCTTCAATGGAAGAGCGCTATATACGGTGGCATACTCCTCCAACCGGATGGATCCTTATAAATATGGATAGAGCTTCCAAGGGAAATCCGGGTGAGGCTAGGTGTGGAGAATTACTACGCGATGATACAGGAAATTTTATCAATGGTTTTCTATTTTCTTGTGGTATTTGCACTTCGATGAGGGCTGAAATGAGGGTTGTTGTCGTGGGTTTGGAGCGTGCTAGAGCTATGGGTTTTACTAAGGTATTAGTCCATATGGACAATAAAACTTGTGTCGGTTCATAAGGGAAGATCAGCTCTTAAGCAATAATCTTCGCCCCTTGGTTAGTCGATGCAAGGAGCTTATCGGCATGGTCGGATGGACGGTACATATCGATCATGTGTTTAGAGAAGCTAATCGAGCAGCGGATTGGTTAGCTAATGCGGGAGTTACATTCTTCAACGAGTACAACAATCATCAACGATCCACTAGATGGCCTTCGATCTATTCTTAGAGAGGACTTGTTAGGGGGTTGCATTCCTCCGTCTAGTTGCTACTTAGCTTGTATTTGTTTTCATAGCTTTGCCACTCTTGCGCACCAAAAAAAAAAAGTAAGTACGTAATAGGTGGTAGATTGACAATGCATAACGCGTGGCTCTATGTAGTGCTTGATATTATATTTTAATAGTATTTTATAAATTATATATAATTATGCTTATCTGGAAAAATATTAATGACACTTATACCAACATTAATGCACCTTAGAAAAATTAATTTAATGAAATAGTGTAGATGAATTTGTGATGAAAATTGTGATTTTATCTTTATACCAGGTGCATTATGTACATTATAAACACAAGTATAGATAAACTCCAAACCCCATATGATAGTCATCCATTTGTTAGGGTTAGAGTGAGATCGGTTATAAGTTTGAGTAGTGGACCAGTGCACTTTTTACTTATGTTTAAACCAATTGAATTACCCGTTATAAACTTACAATACCTAACTAGTATAGATCCCGCGCAATTTATGTTCGGTACATACAGTTTTTATTTTTTTTAGTGTATTTATACTATTTAAAATACGCACCTCATTAATACTTAATATTTAACTCTATTTTATTTTGATATGAAACAAAAAAAAATAAAATGGAAAAGTAACCAAAGAGAATTAAGTTCAGTTGTGATTTTTTTTAATGAATTTGATTTTTTTTTATCACGAAGTTAATAGTACGTATGTGTCAAGTTATTCTCTACAGTGATAATTATTTCATTACTGAAAAATTTATCAACTTATAGTTTATAGTTTAATACCAATTGTATTTTATTTCAATGAAAAAAATCGTAATTATGAATTTAATTAAAGTTTAAAGTTTAATTAGAAGAATATATTCATTGAAAAAATAATAATTTAATGAAAGAAAATTTTACTTATTTTTTTATTTAGGTAGATGCCTTTTGGAGGAAAAACTAAAAGAGTTATTATTCTCTTAGTAGTACGGGGATGAATGAGTAAGTTAGCCTGAGTCTAAGCTGAGTTAATTCGAGGGTATTATATAGGGTATGTTTCAAGTGTGTTAACCAGACATTTTGAATACGGATTGTTTAGATTCTAGTAATTTCAAGTATGAGTTGTTGAGGCGTTTTTGGATCTATGATTAAGATTTAAGAGAATTCGTAAATTTAATTAAAAAAAAGTGCTTGCAGTCTTGCACAACTAAGTGTTTATAAGAGCGTATTTGACAATCGGTCATAAATCTCAGTATTAATAAGAAAAATTACAAATAACCACCACGTATTTGCGTATTTTTACATATTACCACCACGTATTTACGTTTTTACAAATAACCCCCAAACTTCATCGTATACTCCCCAATCACTACCGTATTTTTATCCCGAGTATCGCTTTTCTTATTTCCCGACTTGTTAAGTGACGATTTACATAAATTTTCCAAATTACCCTTATTTAATTACACAAACCCACCCATCACCCAAATAACTAGTCTAATCCTAATCTTTCCCTCCAGTTCATTCAATGTAACCCTAAATCCCAAATTACCCAAATTTGAATCAAGGTAACCCTAAATTCCAAATTTCTTATCTCTCTTTTCCAATTCATTCATTCATTCAATTGATTATCTGTTGTGATGGAAAAAGTAAACTAAATTCATGGATAATTGTCTGATCAAATCCAATTTACAAAGCAATTATAGAACACAGATGAATGAAGTACAAAAAGGTGTCTGCTTTCTTTGAATTTTGGTTTCCAAAAACTTTGTACTTGATTTTGCAATGTATACTTGGATTTATTAGATCAAACATGAATATATACCATGATTATTACGAGATTAATCTGTAACTGTTTGATAAAATAATTTACAGAAATAAATTTTCTTGATCTTTTAATCTATTAAATTTTTACCTGGGATCATCATTAAACTGTATTGAATTCACAATGAACAAACCAAATGCACAACAGATTTTTTAAATTTAAATTGGGGTTAGAGAAAAGAAAGGTTGAAGGCATGCATCAACACCAAAGTTTACAACTTGAATTAGAGTGACATGTGAAGTTATCATCAAAATTCTCCATTTTTTTCTCTAACATTCTCCATTTTTCTTTTCACTTACCCAAATTAATTCATTCAAGTGATTTAGGGAGTGATGTAATAGATAATGAATTGAAGAATGAATGAATGATTGAATTGGGGAAGAGAGATAATTTGGAATTTAGGGTTACCTTGAACCAAATAAATTTTAGTAAGCCATTAAGGGTAATTTGGGAATTTCGCGTAAATCGTTACTTAATAAGTCGGAAAATTAGAAAAATGATGCTCAGAGTAAAAATACGGTGGTAATTGGGGAATATATATTGAAGTTTGGGTATTATTTGTAAAAATGCAAATATAAGGTGGTAATTTGTAAAAAGACGCAAATATGTGGTGGTTATCTGTAATTTTTCCTATTAATAATATTAAGTGTGATTTTAAGTTCTTATTTTAGACCATTTTTGGTTCATTAATGTCATTTCAAATCGCATTATTTTTTAGTTGGTAGTTTGAGGTCAAATCACTTTGAATTGTAAAAATCTCTTAAAAACGAAAAAAAAAAAAAAAAAAAAAAAAAAAAAAAAAAAATCTTGAATCAATCTCTAATAGTTTGGGGTCAAATTACATGGCGTAATTGTTAGTTTCTACAATTCAGACTATCTTCAAAACTCAAGATAATCTTACCTAGAGGTGGCAAATGGGTCAATCGAATTAGTTTTGGTTCTAGTTTTTTCGAACCGGGTTATTTCGGTGGACTTTTATTATCTATTTCAGTTCGGCTCAATTCAGATTATATTTATTTTTTACTTTTAATCGGATGTAAATATTTCGGGCCGATGCAGGTTCGTGATGTGACTCATATTTAAGCACATTTAGTCCCCGAATTAACCTCGTTCCCATGCTTTCTAGTATATATTAGGGTCATTTCTTATCTTTAGTTTCCCATTTTGCATATTCTTTGAGGTTTTGTCTCCTCGGTAGGAGAGGATTGCTAACCTTGCATTTATGGAGCGAAATAGAGCTAAATGGATTGCATCTAATGACCAAGCATCGAAGAGGAGACCGACACTAGAGGCCTAAGCAAGTAAATAAAGTGAAATGGGCAATGATGAAAAGATCCTTGCATCCCCAACACAATCCCCGCGGATTGTTAAGGAGCCAAACAAGAGAAGAATCCTGGGCCACTATCCGAGCGGCTTGAGTTCAGGACGAGCGTACCAGAGCTCGATCCGAGAGTCCCGACTGCCAGCCCAAGCGGATCTTCTTACAGGACAGGCCGTGCTTCAGGTGAGGACGAGCGGATCCTGGTGGTAGTTTCAAGCATGATCCGCGCATGTCCCTCGGGAGTTGCAATTCCTAAGGCTTCTCTTAGGGTCTTAATAGTCATTTAAGCCCTTAGTACCCTAATCCGTGTACTTGATTTTAGTATAAATACCTCATTGTACTACCTAGATTATCATCAACTCTTAATAAAGCTTTAATCAATCCTTAATCATCTCTTAATCAACACTCAATCTAGTCTTAGTTTAGTTGTAATACACTTCTCAATATTAATTACATCTTAATCTTTCCTTAATTTCTCAATTGTTCTTAGTTTTATTTGGGTAATTAGAAGATTATTGGGGTTTATTGGAGGATTGACAACCTTCCATCAATCATCAAGATTACTTCTATTATTCTTTGCTTTATTATTTGGATCATCTCACTTAGGTATCATCTCTTTTACCCTTATTTAATCATTGTTAATCACATCATTTATGTTGGGATTCATTAATCTCACTTAATTACATATTGAATATGTGAATAATTAATTTAGTCATAAAATTAATTCAAGATCTTATGCATGCAAAACAAATACAAGAGTAAGGAGAAAATCAATTCTTACATTGAGAATTTCGGATCAAAGGGCACTAGCAAGTTCACCTTCTTACTAGTTCTTGAGCTTTCCAAAGGTGGAAGAACAAGATTCAAGTGGAGAATCTCTTCCAAGGAATTATACCCAAAGCAACACCCTTAATAATTATAATTAATATGATCTAGTATTAATTAAAATCTAACTTAAACTTGACACAAAAATGGATTTTGTTCTCTCTTTTTCGGTTAAGAGGAGAGGATTTTATGAGTGTTTCTTTCTCTAAAGTATTTCACAAATTTAGAGAGTTGCATATATTTTCTAATACTAGAAAATTATGTAGTGTAGAGGTGAATAATTATAAAAGAAACCTTTGGCTTCCTCTAGGTAGAAAATCCGGGTGGGGGGTTGGACTTTTGGGAGCCAATGCATGCAAAATTTACTCTTCTCAAAAGCTATAGGGTTGCATGGCTATAAACTAGAGTGATCATTGTGTTTTCTATTTAAAATAATCAACACAATTTAAAACCCTAACCCTCCCCATTTTCGGTACACCCAACATAAAATGGAAGGTCCATTTTATATTTGTCAATTGTCAATTTTGTCATATGTTACATGTTACATGACATGTTACATTATAGTGTATTTTTAACATATTAAAAATCAACATATTAATAAAATATGTCACATACAAAATTAACTAGTAATTCTCAATTACTTGTACCAAAATGGTTTATCGAATTATAAATTACAACAACTTGTATTTATAATAAATTATTCAATCTGTTTCAATTGTTTCGTAAACAATAATTTAATCTAAGTAATAAAACGATTCGATTACTTAGACCGTATCTTATTTAATCGAATTACAATAAGATACGTAATTTTACTCACAAAATCATCCCGTCAATTTTAAGCAATTTAATTAACTCGTATCGGCATACGATTAATTAAATAATCAATTAAGAGCATTACCTTATAGGTATGACCTTAGGGGATCAACTGATCACCACCGCCGTACGACAGTAATGTCAAACTCAAGTCAGCCAATCATTACCGATATGTGTGAACCAGTTGACTAAGAAGTATTACTTTCCCTCATGTATTCTTAATATGAGATTTAAACATGTGATCTCAATATCATCAACAATGTGATCGCATTATTGTCGGGGACACTCTGGACGAGTGCATATCATGGCATACATGATTGATCCAACGACAGAAGCATAAGGGATCAACTTCATTCGTTCAACATCTTTGGGTTCATTGGGTGATTGAGACTTGCTCAATATGGTCCCACTAACCATAGAAACCAAGCCTCTTTTGGATTGGTCCATGCTGAAGCGTCGTAGAATCTTATCAACATAAGATTTTTGACTTAATGCCAATATCCTTTTGGGTCTATCTCTATAGATCCGGATACCTAATATGCGTTGTGCTTCTCCTAAATCCTTCATTTGGAAATGATTTCCTAGCCACTCCTTGACGGTAGACAACATAGGAATGTCATTTCCAATAAGTAGTATGTCATCCACATACAATATTAGGAACACAACATTGCTCCCACTGAACTTCATGTATAAACATGGTTCCTCAATACTTCGAGTAAAACCATTTTATTTTATGACATGATTAAATCGATGGTTTTAACTTCTTGATGCTTGCCTAAGACCATAAATGGATCTCTTAAGCTTGCATACTTTGTTAGGATTTTTAGGATCCACAAAACCTTCGGGTTGTATCATGTACACCTCCTATTCTAAATGCCCATTCAGAAAAGCGGTCTTGACATCCATTTGCCATATTTCATAGTCATGAAATGCGGCGATCGCTAACAGTATCCGAATTGATCTTATCATAGCCACGGGGGCAAAGGTTTCGTCATAGGGAAGACCATGAACTTCAGTAAAACCTTTTGCCACTAGCCTAGCCTTATAGACATCATCATGTCCTTCAATGCCATTCTTTACTTTGAAGATCCATTTGCACTGAAGAGGTCTTGCCCCTTCAGGCAAATCCACCAAGTTCCATACTTGATTTTCATGCATAGAACTCATTTCGGATTTCATGGCTTCAAGCCATAAAGCTAAATTGGGATTAGAGATTGCAGCTTTGTAGGTGGCGGGTTCATCACTTTATAAAAGTAACACATCGAGGGTCCCATCCTCTTCGATAAGTCCAACATATCTATCAGGATGGTGAGAAACTCGACCCGACCTCCTCGGTTGAGGAATAACAACAAAATTAGACGACGAAGGAACGTCTTCTTGTGTCTCTACTTCGGTTTGTGGCTCTTGAACTTCATCAAGTTCAAAATTTCTGTCACTCTATCTCTTAGAAATAAACTCACTTTCTAAGAAGACAGCCTCACTAGACACAAACACTTTGTTTTGTTGAGGTTTGTAAAAGTAATATCCTCGGGAGGTAATGGGGTAACCTACAAAGTGTGAACGCGGGCCCACGGGGGCCAAAAGCGAGCAAACTTTTCTTGTACATTTGTGGAGTCGCCACCAATTTATTGTGGAAATTTGGAAACCGTTCGAATACCTCGTGCCATGTCAAGACACAAAGTAGTGACATGAACACCAAGAACTCGTTACCCTTAGCATTCTATGTCTAGAATGACTCTCGTGGATGCCAATGAACACGGATGTTCACAGAGATCTGGAGTAAGGGGTGAGGGTACGTATTAGGAAGCTCTTTTGATCGAACACCTAATCCAGCCCGCCTCGATAGCGGCCTCTACTAATGATTAGGGAAATTATCTATGCTTGATATGTTGTCGATTATATGCATTCAATGCAACATCCATTAGATTAATCCTAACATGTGAAAATTAACTAAGTCGGTAGACACGTAATTTAACATGCATTAATGTCGAGGTAGAAATTTAAAGTTGATTACATGTGAGAGCATACAAACAATACGATAAAAGAAATACAATAAAAATACAATAAAGAAAATTACAATAATTACATTGGATTAATTGATTTATGTCGAAAATACATTTAAAACGGATAATTTAGAAAAATAACGAATAAATAAATAAACGAACAAATATTAGGTGATAATACGGATAATAGTTAATTAAATACGTAAACTAATAAAGTAGGTCAAGGCAAAAACGGGAGTTCAGAGACAGAACTCAACCAGGAACAGGCGCAGCAGAGCTGCGTCCTTCGGAAGAGGCGCATCAGACGCTGCGTCTTTTCCTTAGCTCAGTTCTGGCTGTGAAGCCGGAATTGCAAGTCGTTAATGCTCGTTGGTGATCTTAATGCTTGATTATATTATTTGACTCGGATGGAAGTGCTTAACAGATTATTTACATGTGAATTGATCATAAAAATAATAAAACATGGAATAAAACTAATTAGGATGAATTATTTACAAGATTAAAATATTAATTATGAGAATTAAACAAACTAAACAAATTAATTAGGTTAAACAGGTTATTAATGACGAACTAATAATGGTGACGATAAATAACAGATGCAAATATGTCAAAGATGAATTCCAGAGGCTCAATGTGGATGAATCGAACCTCTAAAACCAGAATTGATTTTAATGACAAAAACCCGTAAATATGGATTATAAGGGATTTAAGTCGGGAATTTAAACGATGAATTAAATAATAAAGATTTGCATGTTAGAATTATCATACTCAAATTACCGTGTTAAAAGAAATATGAACAATTGGAGACGAAATAAAACAATAAGACAAACAGAAGACGAAGGAAGAAGAAAGGAAGCAGGAACTGCGGCAGCCTCAGGAAGAGGCGCAGCAGGTGCTGCGTCCCTTCGAAGAGGCGCAGCAGTTGCTGCGTCCTTTCTCGACGTTTGTCTCCTGTAAATCCGTAAAAAGGGTTTAATACAATGTTTTATAAATCGATTTTAAGAGTATTTTCGACATAAATCTTACATTAATGATTACAATAAATAAAGAACAATAATTAAAGGAAGGATTTACACCCTCAGACTTACATGTTTGACGAAACGAGATGAACTAAGTTAACGTTAGTGATGCTCGACTCGAATGTACGACGAAAGTGCCCTCGTAAGAGGAATTAAACGAATAAAATTGATTAAGTTGATTGATGTGGAGTTGGATAAATTGGTCGGTCATGCAAAATGAGGCTGGTACTCAGAAAGATCCGAGCTTACGTGGTCGAAAGTTCAAGCACGTAGACGCCAAAAAGTAAGAAAGTGTAGAATGCAAAGGGAGAAGAGAAGGGCGGACACTCGCGTGAAAAATATGTGAGACCGAAGGTCTCTATTTATACTAATCACACGGCGGAAATTAGGGTTTTCGGAGAAACTTTGGAAGTGAATCTCGAAAAGATACGAAAAATATGCAAAAAAGGACTGAGGAAGAGGTGCAGCAAGCACTGCGTCTCTTGGAAGAGGCGCAACACCTGCTGCGTCTTTTCCTCAGTGGTTTCCTCCTACGGAAGAAAGATTTCCGTGTTTCTATTATGGAATAGCGGATTAATCTTATTTCCTTAATATTTTATATGATAATCTCGGGATATATTTTACCAAAGATCAAAATATTGGAAAATATGGAATAGAAATATCCGGAACATTCCAGAATATTCTGACTCGGCATTTTAAACGGTTATTAGAAAATGAAGACGGTTTTTTGAGTCGGACTCCAAATGTACTCTAATTACTGCCAAAACGACTGTATCGGCGCGTAGATGATGACTATGAGGTAGACACAGGTGTTTGAGCGATTACTTGACGATAAACTTACGAACTGTCACAAATCGTTTCGTATACCAAACATGCGGCCCAATCATCACCGTGTGATTTGCGCGAGGTGCAGAAATGAGGTATCTACACAAAGATGCATTTTTCGGATCGTGGGGCAAGCTTGTTGTCGGTCTTTGCCTTGACGTAAGCATTACATCCCCATACCTTCATATAGGAATTATTAGGAACCCTTCCTTTCCACGTCTCATATGGAGTCTTTTCGGTTGCTTTTGTTGGACTATTATTCAATTATTTGATTGCGGTTTGGATTGCAAATCCCCAAAATGAGTCGGGTAACTCGGTTTGACTCATCATGGATCGAACCATATCTAGTAGGGTTCGATTTCTCCTTTCGGCAACACCATTAAGTTGTGGTGTACCGGGTGGAGTGAGTTCTGACACGATGCCACAAGCTTTCAAGTGTGAATCAAATCCATTACTAAGATACTCTCCACCATTATCGGATCGTAGTGCCTTTATCCTTTTGTTCAATTGGTTTTCTACTTCATTTTGAAATTCTTTAAATTTCTCAAAAGCTTCACTCTTATACTTCATTAAGTAGATATACCCATATCTACTTAAATCATCGATGAAGGTTATGAAGTAATCATAATTTCCCCTAGCAGTGATAGTCATTGGTCCACATACATCGGTATGTATAAGTCCCAATAGTTCACTAGCTCGAGTCCCTTTACCACTAAAAGGATTACGAGTCATTTTTCTTAGGAGGCAAGATTCGCATATACCATATGATTGAAAATCAAATGGTTTAATAACATTAGTAGAAACTAATCTTTTGATGCGATTCTCGTTGATATGACCCAATTGACAATGCCAAATGTATGATTTATTTAGATCACTTGATTTGAGTTTCTTCGATTGTATATTATAGATGTCTTTACTTGGATTAGAAGTTTCTAGAACATAAATGCCATTAATAGAAGAGCCTCGGCCTAGGACCAAGACATCTCTTGAAATAATACAACAATTGTTTTTAATGGCAAAATTAAAACCCTCTATGTCTAACATAGCAATTGAAATAATGTTCTTAGAAAGAGAAGGTACATAAAAACAATTATGCAAATACAACTCAAATCCATTTGCTAAAACCAGGGTCGTCTTGGAGATTTCGAGGCCCTGTACAAAATCTAAACATAAGGCCCCATGAAATATGTTAAACACAAATTCTTGTTTAAGACGACGGGTATAACCGTCTTAAATTTAAGACGGGTCAAATAGAAACGACATGACAAAAGGAGAGCTCCTAGAAACTAACAAAACAATTTGTCCTATCTAGCCATGTGAAATACCCCTCCTATTCATTCATTTCTTCCCTTTTCATTTTGTACAAGAAATAAGAAAATAATTTTGGACCACACAAAACACTATATTCACATACAATTGATTTTGGACTACACAAAACCCTCCAAAAAAGGAAAGAGGGAAGAAAATCCGACTACCATGAAAACGGAAAGAGGGAGGAAATGAATGAATAGGAGGAAGTATATTTTAACCGTTTTACTCTTAAGATGGATATTTCCGTCTTAAGAGTGACCAACCGAATGTTAAATTAAATCTGAAAATAAGTCCCCATAAAATATGTTAAATTAAATAATAAATTCTTGCTTAATTTTGCGAGCCAAATTCAGCATAGTTTTCTTTTTTGGGGTTTTCAAGTGTAATTTTAGCTATAAAAATATTTAAGAAATGAGTTGAGGTCAAGGAGGTACTATACTTGCTCAATCTATTTATTTAGCACTCTTTGTAGAACATAAAATCTCATTATAGACGACACATATTTGTCTATAATTAAAGACGGGCCAAATACAATACCACATTCCTAATAAGACAAGCAACAAGTGGAGTGGTGGGGGCAAAAAATGTCACCACTTTGAAGCTATTTGACCCGTCTTTAGCTATAGACGGATATATTCGTCTATAACAAGAGTAGTTTGTTTGTAGAATAGACTGAATAAGCGTAGAGAGAAATAAAAGCAGTTGTGTAGGCCCCACCTCGTTAATGCAAGTGAAAAAACAAAATGAATGTAGGTATTGGGTATCGAACAGGAGTTCTAAGACTTGGGCGGCTAACTACTAACCATTGAGACACTTGTTTGTGTTGATTTAATAATGCGCTCCATTTATTTTATATCGGTTTCACTACTGTTTTTGAGCCCAAAACTTTGGGGCCCTGTGCAGCCGCACGGGCCGCACAGGCCCAAAGACGGCCCTGGCTAAAACAAGCACATAAGTTCCCTTGGATGTAGCCGCTACCCTAGCTCCATTCCCAAGACGGATATCAACATCGTCGTTGCTCAGCTTTTCCACGTTTCTTAGCCCATGTAAATGATTACAAAGGTGAGAACCGCAACCGGTATCTAATACCCACGTTGTGGTGGAAGTAAAATTTACATCAATAACATAAATTTCAGAAAGAATTTTACCGAGTGGAATAACAAGTCCATCCCTAATATTTCCCAAATATATGGGGCAATTCCTCATCCAATGTCCCATGCCATGACAATAATAGCATTCATCATCAACTTTGGCTGCTTTGGTAGTCCCACTAGCCATCTTGTTTCCATTGTTGAATCTTCTACCTTTCTTTCCCTTCCTTTTGAACCACTTTCCTTTAGTTGCAAGAGCTTGCTTGCTAGAACTCCCACTAGTTTCGGCATCCCTTTCTTCCAAAGATAAGGATCTCATAGATTTAGCGAGATGGTCTTCCCGAGACACATTCACAAAATATCTAGACATAGTAGGAGGTATGGTGGAAGTAATGAAATTAAGGTTTCCATCAGAACCGATCCCAAAATGAAGCTCTCTAGTAGTATCGAGATTGTGGTTGGAGCAAATATCGTCAAATAAGTTATGACAAGACTCAATGGTAATAGGTGTTGTTGCATTAGTAGGATCCATTGCGATATATAAACTACAAACATGGAGGTAAAGGAAATATTAACATTTGTCATTTGATCAAACTTGCAAACATTTTTAAACAAGTTTTAAACATATATATAGTGACCTCCACCCAACTATTATAAATGATCCCGAGATCCAAATTCATATTAACTCGGGCACGGTGAGCCGATTCATCCCTTATCAATATAACTTGGTGGATTAACTCTTTAATCGATTCTACTTCTAGAACTCTCGGTCGATAAAATTACTCTAATATTTATTTTTAGCCCGGAACACATGCGACTACGGTCACGAATACTTCCGTTGAGCTCAATCCAAATTTCGATGTAATAACCTTTTACGAACCACTTACCCAACGTAACAAGTTTAGCACCCCGGTGAGCCGAGCCTACTTCCTTATGAAATTGGGATTCATGGTTTCTACTATTTGGTAAGGCTAATTCTCAATTATTTAGTGAGAGGTCTTGTCAATTTATTATCTATCACGTTTTGAGTGAACTAAAGCGGTGAACTATGATAATTATAATTGACACGGTCGATGATTCAATAAAATAAAATGCATGTTTAGTTATGGCGATTTAGCGATGCATGCAAACATATAAATAAATGCTAAACATAAAGCATAAAATCTTAGTATGGCCTTCCTAAAAAAAAATTAATTAACTATTACAAATCTAGAAACCAACTCCAATGGTCCCTTGAACTTCACATGGCACGCATTCCAAGGCAACACCGTCTCGTCGGAACGCCTTTCAAATGGCACCGTCTTCAAGGATCTCCGGAATTACAAGTAATAATTAAAAATTACATAATTTCCTATTATACATTTGTAATAAAAATTAAATCTATTAAATTACAAAATGGTGTTGCGAGATCACAAAAATTACAACCGAATCGATATTCCAATACATTCCGGGTAATACCAATTAAAAACTAAGGCCATACTAAGTAAAATTACATAATTCAAAAATTATATAAATAAAAAATATGACAATCATAAATTAAATGCAGCATTAAAATATGTATGAACATGCTTAATTTTATGCCAAATCGCCTTTAAAGAACTAATATCGTATATTTTTCTCGGTTTTATGGATTTGAATGATTATTAACAATTAAAATCATGAAACATTTCATAAATCACATTTATGTTCAAGTTAATTACCCTAACCTTTTTGGACTCAAAATTTAGTCTTCACAAAAATTTCGATAATAATTCAACTTGAATTTCTAATATTGTTCATTTGGACTCAAAATATACATAAAAAACTCCAACTTAAATTAAAATAATTTCAAAATTTGAAATTTAAACTCTTGAACATTCTGGAATAGTTCCATGACATTCATAATGTTCAAAACTTAGGTTAAAAATTTCGAAAATCTTTCGAGAAAAACATCGTTGCGGTTTATCGAATTTTGACAAATAAAATCATTAAAGCATAAGAAAAAAAATTTAATTAACTTTTCAATTTTAGATATGATAAGTGGGATAAATAAGCAACATAGGACGTTTTTCTTAAGTTATGAAATATGATTTAGCATTATAGGCTAATTTAAGTCACTATTTATTAAATGTTTACTCAAAAATTCATAAATCATGCAAAAGGAGTCCAATCCATCTAAAATTTTTACACACACTGAGTAAAAATGCATGTGACAACATATTACATTTTCATGACCAGATTCAAAATTTAACTCATATTAACCTAATAACCCATTTAAATTCAACTTTAATTTATAAAATTCATATTTTATGCAAAATGACTTTATTTTACACAAAATTTAACATGCAACCAGTAGATTATATTTCTGAAATCATATCCAAAAATCACAGAAAAATTCGAAGTTTAACTATTTTTCGTCCAAAATTGACATTTTTCTCATAAAAATCACATTTTAATGTCAATAATATATATAATGAACAATAAAATCCATAAATCATCCCATATGACCTAAAATCCATTTAGGACCAGAAACTTTTAACATGCAAAATTATTTCGTGATTTATCTTCATAAATCCTAAATAACAAGTTTTATTTGTTAACTAATTAACTCGGAAAAACAAACCCGATTTTACATGCAACAACCTTGGGCTCTTATACCACTTGTTGGGATTCATTAATCTCATTTGATTACATATTGAATATGTGAATAATTAATTTAGTCATAAAATTAGATCAAGATCTTATGCATGCAAAACAAATACAAGAGTAAGGAGAAAATCAATTCTTACATTGAGAATTTCGGATCAAAGGGCACTAGCAAGTTCACCTTCTTACTAGTTCTTGAGCTTTTCACAGGTGGAAGAACAAGATTCAAGTGGAGAATCTCTCCCAAAGAATTATACCCAAAGCAACACCCTTAATAATTATAATTAATATGATCTAGTATTAATTAAAATCTAACTTAAACTTGACACAAAAATGGATTTTGTTCTCTTCTTTTTCGGTTAAGAGGAGAGGATTTTATGAGTGTTTCTTTCTCTAAAGTATTTCACAAATGTAGAGAGTTGTATATATTTTCTAACACTAGAAAATTATGTAGTGTAGAGGTGAATAATTATAGAAGAAACCCTTTGCTTCCTCTAGGTAGAAAAACCGGGTGGGGGTTGGACTTTTGGGAGCCAATGCATGCAAAAGTTGCTCTTCTCAAAAGCTATAGGGTTGCATGGCTATAAACTAGAGTGATCATTGTGTTTTCTATTAAAAATAATCAACACAATTTAAAACAATAACCCTCCCCATTTTCTAAGATTTTTAACATAAAATGGAAGGTCCATTTTATATTTGTCAATTGTCAATTTTGTCATATGTCACATGTTACATGACATGTTACACTATAGTGTATTTTTAACATATTAAAAATCAACATATTAATAAAATATGTCACATACAAAATTAACTAGTAATTCTTAATTACTTGTACCAAAATGGTTTATCGAATTATAAATTACAACAACTTGTATTTATAATAAATTATTCAATCTGTTACAATTGTTTCGTAAACAATAATTTAATCTAAGTAGTAAAACGACTCGATTACTTAGACCGTATCTTATTTAATCGAATTACAATAAGATACGTAATTTTACTCACAAAATCATCCGTCAATTTTAAGCAATTTAATTAACTCGTATCGGCATACGATTAATTAAATAATCAATTAAGAGCATTACCCTATAGGTATGACCTTAGGGGATCAACTGATCACCATCGTCGTACGACAGTAATGTCAAACTCTAGTCAGCCAATCATTAGCGATATGTGTGGACCAGTTGACTAAGAAGTATTAATTTCCCTCATGTATTCTTAATATGAGATTTAAACATGTGATCTCAATATGATCAACAATGTGACCGCATTATTTGTGGAAAATAATCTGTATACTTCCCTTATTATTAAGGATTATAACGAATTTTATGATGACGATCACTGGTCATAAAATAAAATACATAAACAAAAGTAGAGGATTCAGAAATAACCTTCGGTCCTAGCAAATACGGCCTAAGAAAAATATCAAAGTAGATATTCGCCTATCAGTTGCACCCAAGACGATATGAGATATGCCCTATTGATTATGCTAGAATCGATCTGAAATTTTCTGTAAAATTAGGTTGTTTTTTGTGTTTTTCTGATGAGGGAGGAGGCTAGGTTAAAAGAGAATTAGGGTAGAATCATTATCACCCTTTCCTTCTTATTGTAACCGAAATATGGGAGTGAATTAGGGAGATATATTCTTCCCTAATTCGGCCAACTATAACCGAAATAAGGAGTATAATCTCCTTATTTGTGGTTATTCCCAAAAATGTATAAAATGTGTTAAAATTGCCATCTAGTGAGGATCGAACCCATGACCTCTTGGTTTGTGTACCCTCACTATTACCACTATGACACATTCATCTTGTTGATATTAAATATAACCGATTACATTTAATTACGAATTAACAGATTAATTCGTCCAAGCTAACATTACATACATTTAATTAAATATAACTTATTATATTTAATTTACGAATTGACAGTTAATTCGTCTCAACTAATATTATTTAATCTTCATTAAATAATTGTCTCATCAACACATTACTAACTATTTAGTCATATTAGGCATCAATGTGATCATATTTCTATAACCACATCTCTCAAACACATCCTATAGGTGTGACCTTTAGGGACCAGTTGATCACCGCCATCTGTATGATAATAACGTCAAACTTTCTAGCAAGCCAACCGTTATTAGGTAAACGTTAATCAACTGATTAAATATACGAAGTATACCCTTGTGAATCTGTAAGAGATTTACAAATGTTATCACACTAATTTATGGAGGACACAAGCTCCAACAAACTCCCACTTGTCCTCACAAGTGTATGTGCGATAACCGATTCTCATATCCTAAAATTTCTCCCACTCAATGTAAAATAATTTGCAAATCCGTATTCACAAAGGTCGTATTTTACAAGCGATCATTATCAAGAGTGGTTTTCCCGACTAGAGAGTAACTTAACTGATAAACGAATCAACATTCGAGCATGGCCATGCATTTCAGTTACAACTCATCGAGTGGCCCTGGGAAATAACTATACCTGATAAGGGTTGGATATTTTCCTCAACTCAAATCCTGCAGATGTAAGCATAGTATGAAATGACCCAGAAAAAATCTACTTAGCCTCCAGTTACGGCAGACCGTGAGAAAGAAACCAAAGTCACCCAAAAACTGCCTTAATCTCAAGAGACAGTTGATAGTCAAAAGAATCGACTCTAGGAACACAATGGATGTCCTATCCACGATCTGGCACCGAATGTTTTTAAACATTTAGGACTCCATTACCTTGTCACAAAAAGTTGTCCTACGAGGTATCGTTATAATCTCGCATCTGTGATCGATCAGTCAACCGTTTGACTTATGGCTCGTTGAACCCACCATCAATCGACTGCACAATATAATAGCCGGAGTTATCAGCTCACATTGGCGATTACGGACCAAAACAAATATGATGTAATTCAGTTCACTTTTTGGCGTTCAATGTTGTCAGTACAATCCACATGAAAAACAAAATATTATATATAAAACGATGAAGTTATAAATAGTATATGAAAAAGATAATGTATCAAATCCATAATCAAGTACTACAACTCAGGAACACGTTTAGTTCCCATGGAATTAACGTGCCCTACATGCTTATTAATTCAATGATTCAGTAGTAGAATCTGCTACAACACTCTGTTTGGAACTCTTCCAACTGACCGCAGCACCATTAAGAGTGAAGACGAACCCGGACTGAGATTTTGAATCATCTCGATCCATTTGGAAGCTAGCATCTGCGTAACCGATTGCGCATAGCTTAGTATCGCCTCCATAAGTCAATACCCAATCCTTAGTCCTCCGTAGGTACTTGAGGATGTTTTTGACAGCTATCCAGTGTGTTTCACCTGGAGTCTTTTGGTATCGACTCGTCATACTCAATGCATATGCCACGTCTGGACGTGTGCATATCATGGCATACATGATCGATCCTATTGCAGATGCATAAGGAACACGACTCATGCGCTCAATCCCTTCAGGCGTCGTGGGTGACTGAGACTTGCTCAACTGCATCCCTGTCGTCATTGGAAGGTTCCCCTTCTTGGAGTTGGTCATGCTGAACTTCTCAAGAATCTTATCCAAATAAGACTCATGACTAAGTGATAACGTCCGTCGTGATCTATCTCGGTAGATACGGATTCCCAAAATGCGCTGTGCCTCACCCAGATCATTCATCTGGAAATGGTTCTTCAACCATTCTTTAACCGAAGATAGGAGAGGAATGTCATTCCCAATCAAGAGTATGTCATCAACATACAATATCAAGAATACAATCTTGCTCCCACTCGACTTGATATATAAGCATGGTTCTTCGACCGATCGAGTGAAACCATACTCTTTTATCACCTGGTCGAAACGATGATTCCAACTCCGAGAAGCTTGCTTAAGTCCATAAATGGAACGCTTAAGCTTGCATACTTTCTTAGGATGTTCAGGATCTATGAAACCTTCGGGTTGCACCATGTACAACTCTTCCTCCAAATAACCGTTTAAGAAGGCGGTTTTCACATCCATTTGCCAAATTTCATAATCATGAAATGCGGCAATCGCTAAGATTATCCGAATGGAACGTAACATGACTACAGGTGCAAAAATTTCATCATAATGCAATCCGTGCACTTGAGTGAAACCTTTTGCCACAAGTCGTGCCTTATAGGTATCTGGTTGCGCGTCTACAGAACGCTTTATTTTGTAAAGCAATTTGCACTGTAGAGGTTTTACCTTATTAGGTAAATCAACTAGATCACATACGTCATTCTCATACATGGAGTCCATCTCGGATTGCATGGCTTCGAGCCATATCATTGAGTCGGAACAGGTCATAGCACCTTTATAGGTAACGGGTTCATTACTCTCAAGGAGTAAAACGTCATTCTCCTCGACCATACCAATGTATCTGTACGGAGGATTAGAGACTCTACCCGACCTCCTAGGTTCCTCATGAATATGAACCGTGTCATCAGTTAGAGGAACAACTTCCTCCATCCGTTCCTAGGTTGTTGAATCTGGAATCTCCGACAGCTCGAAGGTTCTATTACTCGTCTTGTTCTCGATAAATTCTTTCTCTAAGAACGTCGCACTAGCCGCAACAAAAACTCGATGTTCGGTAGGCGAATAGAAGTAATGACCAAATGTTCCTTTTGGATAACCTATAAAGTATGTCTTGACCGATCGCGGGCCGAGCTTATCCTTGTGTCTCCACTTGACATAAGCCTCGCAGCCCCAAACCCGAATAAAGGACAAGTTAGGGACCGTTCCCTTCCACATTTCATATGGAGTCTTGTCGACAGCTTTAGTCGGACTTCGGTTAAGTATAAGAGCGGCTGACAAAAGAGCAAAACCCCATAATGAATCAGGCACTACCGTGTGACTCATCATGGATCGAACCATATCAAGTAAGGTTCGATTTCTCCGTTCGGACACACCATTTAATTGAGGTGTTCCAGGTGGAGTTAACTGCAAAACGATTCCACAGTCTTTAAGGTGTTGATCAAACTCATTTGAAAGATATTCGCCACCCCGATCTGAACGGAGTGCTTTAACCTTTCTGTATACTTCCCTTATTATTAAGGATTATAACGAATTTTATGATGACGATCACTAGTCATAAAATAAAATACATAAACAAAAGTAGAGGATTCAGAAATAACCTTCGGTCCTAGCAAATACGGCCTAAGAACAATATCAAAGTAGATATTCGCCTATCAGTTGCACCCAAGACGATATGAGATATGCCCTATTGATTATGCTAGAATCGATCTAAAATTTTCTGTAAAATTAGGTTGTTTTTTGTGTTTTTCTTATGAGGGAGGATGCTAGGTTAAAAGAGAATTAGGGTAGAATCATTATCATCCTTTCCTTCTTATTGTAACCGAAATATGGGAGTGAATTAGGGAGATATATTCTTCCCTAATTCAGCCCACTATAACCGAAATAAGGAGTATAATCTCCTTATTTGTGGTTATTCCCAAAAATGTATAAAATGTGTTAAAATTGCCATCTAGTGAGGATCAAACCCATGACCTCTTGGTTTGTCTACCCTCACTATTACCACTATGACACATTCATCTTGTTGATATTAAATATAACCGATTACATTTAATTACGAATTAACAGATTAATTCGTCCAAGCTAACATTACATACATTTAATTAAATATAACTTATTATATTTAATTTACGAATTGGCAGTTAATTCGTCTCAACTAATATTATTTAATCTTCATTAAATAATTGTCTCATCAACACATTGACTAACTGTTTAGTCATATTAGGCATCAATGTGATCCTATTTCTATAACCACATCTCTCAAACACATCCTATAGGTGTGACCTTTGGGGACCAGTTGATCACCGCCATCTGTATGATAATAACGTCAAACTTTCTAGCAAGCCAACCGTTATTAGGTAAACGTTAATCAACTGATTAAATATACGAAGTATACCCTTGTGAACCTGTAAGAGATTTACAAATGTTATCACACTAATTTGTGGAGGACACAAGCTCCAACATTATTGTCGGGGACACTCCAACAATTTATTCATCATGTTTTGCTTTGTTAGTATGATTGACAACTTTATTAGCATGCTAAACTTGATCATGAGTGAGTAGTCATTTAGCTAGATTTAGTGGGGAATTAGGGGAAACAAACATGGGAATTGATTTATGCTTAATCTAATATATTTTCATAATTAAATTGCTTGCTTGTTGTGATTTCAACTTATGCACATGTGATGTTTGATGAAATGCGAGCTTTTGAATCCTTGCATTTTTTACCCATCTCTTATCTTTTCAATGAGGCTTGTAAGACATAAACCAACTCGAGTCTCATTAGACCATGTATAGAGTTGAATAGAAGGAGACTAAGGCGACTTGTAGGTGTTGTACAGTCTAGACGACTCAGCTCCGGGACCTAAATCTTCCTAGGGATTGTAAGATATACACTAACTCGATCCTATCACAACAATAACTGATTGCTTCTAATTGTGAACATGTTTGTATAATCTATTTGCATGAATCCCCTACGAACCCATGACACCCTAGTGCTTTTATCAATTGTTTACAACCCTTTTATTTGCTTTACTTTGTCTTCATTAATTTACATTCATCTTGTTGATTAGTTTAGACTACATCCCATCTCAACCCATAATTTGTGACACCCTAAGACATAGCTACTTGCAATTGAAAATCCTACATCAATGCCCGTCCCTTGGGATCCGACCTTTACTTACCTCTTTACTAAGAGTAGTTTGTGATGTTATAAATATTGTTTTGGTTGGTAGCTTTTGACGACGAGTTTTAACCGGACTAAAAATGGCGCCGTTGCCGAGGACGGTGTTCAATTGATTTGATTTTCGTTAATTGTTTTTAGTTGTGTCTTTCTTTACCTTGAGGGAGAGCACTTCCTCAAGGTACTTCTCACCATTTTCTCTTAGTGTACTTTGTAAGATGGATCTTATAGATTATTGTGTAGAGGACCATGTGAGCACTACTCTCATCAAAGACCCTTTGCAAGCATTGGAAGCCTTAGAAGCAAGTGAGGCCAAAAACAAGCATTGGGCATTGGAAGTAGACCTCCTTGAAGCCACTCTAGCTTATAAAGAGCTCACCTATGAGCAATCCATATTGATAAATAACATTCTCAAGGAAGCATCACAATCCACTAAAGAAAAAGAAGCAACTAAAGATCATACCATGCAAGTCGAGGAGCAAGACGAATATGTCGAGGAATTTGACTACATTGGGTATGAGGAGTTCGAAGAACAAGTTGAATATACCATGAGGGTGGAATGTGTAATGGAGGTGGGAGATGTCCCTAGTGAACCTTCAATGGTAGAAAGTGAGGTACAAAATCCAACTCTAAAACCCCTTCCCCCAAATTTGAAGTATGCTTACCTTGATGAGTCTAAAACCAAACAAGTGATTGTTAATGAAAAACTTAATGAGAACCAATTGGAAAGTTTGCTTGATGTGCTAAAAGAACATGAAAAAGGTATAGGCTATAATCTAGATGATCTTAAGGGAATAAGCCCCAATTTTTGCATGCATAGAATTCATCTACAAGAAGACTATAGGCCTACCATCCAAGGACAAAGGAGACTAAACCCCCACATGCAAGAAGTTGTAAAAACGGAGGTTATGAAATTACTTGATGCGGGAATCATTTATCCGATAACGGATTATTTGTGGGTTAGCCCCGTTCAAGTGGTATCTAAGAAATGAGGTACCACGGTGGTAACGAATGATAAGAACGAGCTAATACCCACAAGGAAGATCACCGGTTGGCGTATGTGTATCGATTATCGTAAATTGAATTCCGCAACAAGAAAGGATCATTTACCCCTACCATGCATTGACCAAATGCTTGAGAGGTTAGCCTCTAACAAATTCTTTTGCTACCTTGACGGGTACTCGGGATTCTTCCAAATCCCGATACACCCAGATGACCAACACAAGACTACTTTCACATGTCCCTACGGTACTTTTGCATATAGGAGAATGCCATTCGAGCTATGTAATGCTCCCGCCACTTTCCAAAGATGCATGATGAGTGTCTTTTCCGACTATTTAGAAACCATAATGGATGTTTTTATGGATGATTTTAGCGTTTATAGAAAAGACTTTGATTCTTGTTTGCATAACCTTTCTCTTGTATTGAAAAAATGTGAAGACGTTAGCCTTGTCTTGAATTGGGAAAAGTGTCATTTTATGGTCAATGAAGGTATTGTCTTGGGTCATTTAATCTCGGAAAAGGGCATCGAAGTTGACAAGGCCAAAGTTGAGGTGATAGAGAAACTCCCACCTCCCGTGAATGTTAGAGGGGTGCGGAGCTTTATCGGTCATGCGGGGTTCTATCGCCGTTTTATAAAAGATTTTTCCAAAATCGCAAAACCCCTTACTCAACTTTTGCTTAAGGATGCCTAATTCCAATTCACTAATGAGTGTGTTGAAGCTTTTGATAGAATCAAAGAGGCACTAATCTCAACACCAATAATCCAACCACCAAATTGAGAACTATCATTTGAGATCATGGGCGATGCAAGTAACTACGCCGTTGGAGCGGTTCTTGGCCAACGGGTAGGAAAGGCTTTGCATGCTATATATTACATAAGCAAGACTCTTGATGCCGCCCAAGTAAACTATGACACCACGGAGAAGGAACTTCTTGCCATTGTCTATGCATTAGACAAATTCCGTTCTTATTTGCTTGGATCAAAAGTGATTGTTTTCTTGGACCACGTGCTCTTAGACATCTCTTAATAAAGAAAGAAGAAAAACCACGATTGTTGAGGTGGATTTTGCTACTCCAAGAAATTGATTTGGAGATAAGGGATAAGAAGGGAGCCGAGAATGTGGTAGCGGATCACTTGTCAAGAATTCGATTCCATGATAATGAGGGAGAGACACCCATCAATGACTCTTTCCCCGATGATATTTTAATGGCCGTCCATTCACAACTCGAGAAACACATAACACCATGGTTCGCCGACTATGCTAATTACATTGTGGGAGGAGTTCTTCCCTCAAATTTGAACTACAATCAAAGAAAGAGATTCTTGTTTGAAGTGAAGAGATACTTTTGGGACGATCCCAATATTTACAAGGAATATAGTGATGGAATTTACCGAAGATGCATACCCCAATGGGAAGTTCAAGGTGTTTTAGAGGGATGCCATTCATCACCATATGGAGGACATCATGGAGCACGAAGAACAATTGCTAAAGTCCTTCAATCGGGCTTCTTTTGGCCTACCATATTTGAAGATGCTAGGAAATTTATTCTCCATTGTGACCCTTGCCAAAGAACCGGAAACATTTCTTGGAGAAATGAGATGCCACAACGAGGAATATTGGAGGTAGAAATTTTCGATGTATGGGGAATTGACTACCAAGGACCGTTTGTATCATCTCAAAGAAACAAGTACATTCTTATAGCCGTCGATTATGTATCAAAGTGGGTAGAAGCAATTGCTACCCCAACCGATGACGCCAAAACGGTTACTAAACTTCTCAAGAAAGTAATCTTTCCAAGATTCGGAGTCCCTAGAGCAATTATTATTGATGGAGGGACACATTTCCATGAAAAGAAGCTCACATCTTGTTTGACAAAGTATGGTGTTCAACATAGAACCGGCTTGGGATGCCATCCTCAAATAAGCGGTCAAGTTGAAGTTTCGAATAGAGAGATCAAGCAAATTCTAGAGAAGGTTGTTAACAAGACTCGTAAGGATTGGAGCATGAAGCTTGATGACACCCTTTGGACTTACAGGACGGCCTATAAGACTCCCATAGGAGCCTCCCCTTACAAGCTAGTCTATGGAAAGGCATGTCATTTGCCAATTGATTTGGAGTACAAAGCCTTTTGGGCAATCAAAGCTCTCAACCTTGATCTTAAGCTAAGTGATCAAAAGAGGATATTGCAAATTAAAGAGTTGGAGGAATTCCGACTACACTCCTACAAAAATGCAAAGATCTACAAGGAAAGAAAAAAATTGCTTCATGACAAGAGGATTAGGCAAAAAGCCTTGCACAAATGAGACAAATTCCTCTTATTCAACTCCCGATCTCGACTTTTTCCGGGAAAGTTAAATTCAAGGTGGATGGGTCCCTATGTAATCACCGAAGTGGGAAAGTATGGAGACTTTGAGATAAAGTCGGAGGATGGAAACAAGTTCAAGGTCAACGGTCAAATATTGAAACCGTACTATGAAGGAGCATTCATAGGAGAAGTAGAAGTCATCTGCCTCAAGCCTCTCCCACCATGATAAGACCATCAAATGAGAGAGTTTGGTGGAGTCATCCCTAAACCACCACTTGTAAATATACTAACCCTTCTTACTTGTACTTTTAACTTCATTGCATTTGCATTTAATTTTCCTATAACATGATTTTGGCATGAGAGATGGTGAGGGAGTGCTACTAATCTCGTTTGATGAATGAAGGATATGACGATTCAAGTGTGGGGAAGCACCCTTGTCAATGAATGAAATAAGAAGAAAGAAGAGCAAAAAGGAGGAATCCCACGAGCAGACCTGAGCTCGTGGGAGCTGAACAGAATCCGAGCGTCTCCACTAATGATCCGAGCGTCCTGGCATCGGGACGTGGGGGCTGGAAGGCCTCAAGTTGTGGAAAAAGGGTCTTGTAAGAGAATCTGCGCAAATCAACTTAAGGACGCTCGTCCTCAACCTCAAGACGCTCGTCTTGAAATGGATCCGCGCGTCCTGGGAAGTTCCAAACTTATGAAATTTCGCTGTAAGAAAATATGCACGTCCCAGGCATAAGACGAGCGTCCCAGAAAGAATGCGCTCGAGCCGAGCTGAAGCCGCACATCTCAATGTTGTTTTTTCTATTCCAGAATTTCCTGTAAGGAAATCCGCGCGTCCCGAGCCTAATCCGTGCGTCCCTACCTGCTCGTATTATTTCTCTACAAAACAGAAGACGCTCGTCCCGACTGCGAGCCGCGCGTCTCCCTCCCGTGCTACTCTTATACTTTCGACAAGTTTACTCTTCTCTCAACCACACATATTAAGACACCACATACCTCTCTCCTCAATAAAACATAGAATCCTCTCCCAAATGCTCAAAACACACCAAAAACACCCAATTGCATCTCCAATATAAAAATACCTAAAACCTAGGGTTTGAAGGGATCTCAATTGCAAAGATTAATCTTCATCTTAGACAAGCAGAATCTGAAGATCTACTTTCAAGATGAGAACAAGAGGATCCCTAGAAAAAGAAAGAAGGACAACAAAGGTTATAGGAAGCTCTTCAACCCTCATCTCAACACATTGATAAGAGAAAATGAAGAAATCATCGATCTTTCAAGACTAAATGAGTTCTCAAACATTGAATTTGTCAATGACGCTCAGCGAACGTCTTTCACCGTCTCCTAGGTAAGAATATTCTTTCAACTAAGTTTGTTTGCCATGAGACATTAAGGAAACTAGGGATATACCATCAAACCGAGGCACTCTTCGAATTATTCGGTCTTTCGACTTTGTTCAACATGCAGGAGCTTACATATCGACCATTAGTCCTCGAATTCTTGAGTTTTCTGAAAATATCAACCTTAAACAAGACGATTTGTGTGGAATTACGACTTGAGAACACAATAAGAATTATGACCCTTGTGGAATTTGCGGATGTGTTGGGACTTGATGTATCGCCTACCCGTACATCAAAACCCCGGAACTATAGCATAGCCCCGCTTTGGCGAGCCTTGATGGGAGGCGATTTCTCAATCATCAAAGAATGCTCGGCCTCTTATATCCAAAACCCCATCATCCGGCTCACTTACCGGTTTATAGTGAGCACTCTCATAGCCCGCCGCGATCCCGCGGTTATGAACGATCTTGATCTAGTCTTTATGGAGTCATATTTAAAGATACAAGGGATGAGCGGTTATCATTTCAACGCCCCCTTAGTACTTCTTGAGAGGTGGGCACAATTCCGGAATGGAGATGATGGTGGTATGATCCACATTGTCAATGGAGGTTTAGTAACAAGACTTGCCAAGTTTTTCAACCCCAACTTTAACAACAACAATGCATATGTACCTCTTCCGGGTACTACCAAGATTGATGAGATTCTAATCTTTAGACACCACCATTGGATTACCTTCGAAGGCTTTGAGTGAAGAATCAAGTGGCTCACCAAGGGAAGCACCCCTTTTTTCCTTCCTATGAAAGGATTATCAAGAGTATCACCTAGAAGGGGTCCCCTATCACAAGTACCATCCTACCTTGTACCAACTCGTTCAAGCCAAGCAAATTGAACCCCACCTCCTACTCAACCTCAACAAAATGAGCCTCAAGCAAATGAGCAAGAAAGGATTGCCATCCCACCTTACCCCTTTCCATATCAACCCTATAATCACCCAAATCCCTTTATCCTTCCTAGAGATGACTTTGCAACAGGTCTACTCCAAGATTTACACCGAAAGCAATATGAAGATAGAGTAGACAATTAGTATGCTCTTTATCCTCTATTCCACCGGATGGCTCATCAAGGGCACATCAATGAAGAGGGAATGCTTCTCTCTTGGGCTCAAGTGGAAATTCTCTTTCCAAAATCGGAGCATGCCAACAGTGGAGCACATGGACATGGAGAAGGAGAAGGAGCGGGGTCGAGTGGCGGTGACACGGTGGAGGTTAATAGCGATGAGGATGAATTTATGGATTTCTATGAGAGCGATGAATCACGAGCGCAATGGGATAGCGATCTTGGAGGGGATTATGGTAACTAATGAAGATGTTCATAGGCTTGGTGGAGTGGGCATGAGGCACCCACCATGGCTTAGGTAAAACTCCTCTTTTCCCTCTCGTTTTTCATGTCAAAAATTTCATGTTTTTCTAACTTGGTTTATGATTAATTGTTTCAAACTCTAGAGGTGTCCTTGTAAAAATTAAGGACTATTTTCCCACCTTAGCAACATCAAAGTGATGATAAATTTATTGTTCCCGCTTTGAAAATCCAAAATGACAATTAGGATTCATGCATTGCATCCTTTCCTTGTGCATGAACTTCCCTATTTTTACACTAGAAATAGTGTCTTACTTGGTTTGGGGAAGTTCAAACACAAGGGATGCGAGTTAATTCAAATTAGCTCTCCGAACAATAGAAAGCATGCATCATATAGGGTAGAGTAGAATGCATCACTTATGTATATATGTCATATAGTTTGCATATTAGTGTAGAAATCATGCATTTTCATTTAGCTTGCATTGCATAATTTCCTATCGTTTTGGCCATTGAGGATAATGCCCATACTAGTATGGGGATGGGAAATACTAACTTAACTTTTAAAATCAGAAAATGATAAAAATTGAAAAAATTCGAAAAACATAAAAATATGTTCTTTTATTTCACAAAAACAAAAAAAACCATAAAAATTTGAAAAATTTAAAAATCCAAAAACATGTTCATTCCTTTGTAATGTAGAATTGTATATTGTGTATATACTTATGTTTGTTTGTCCTCTTATCACATTGGAATATAAAGACCGCATGGTATGATCTTTCCAACTTCCTTTTTCCTCTCTATGTTAATGACTATGTGGCTTTATTTTGGTTGATGCGGTACAAACTAATGTGATCTTAGGAGTTGTATGTAGTTTATATGGCATACTAGTTGATAGAAGCATATGCATTAGGTTGTATAAATTTTAGTTGCATCATGGCATGTAGTTGCTGATGTGACCATTATTTGAGCATATTTAGTCCCCGAATTAATTAGCCTTGTTCCCATGCTTTTTAGTGCATATTTGGGTCATTGTCTTTAGTCCTTTGTTTTGCATATTCTTTGAGGTTTTGATCCCTTGGTAGGAAAGGAGTGCAAATCTTGCATTTTCATGGCAAAATGGAGCTAAATTGATTGAATTCAATGACCAAGCATCAAAGAGAAGACAAGACTAGAAGGCCTTTGTACATATTGTAGTAGTTGGGCAATGATGAGAAAAGATCCTTGCATCTCCGATGAAATCCCCAAGGATTGTATGAAGAAGAAGGAAGAAAAGAAGAAGGGAAGAAGCTGATCAAGAATCCGAGCGGATTGCCTACTGGACGCCCGTCCAAGACAAGGAATCCGAGCGTCTTCCTCAGAGGGACGCTCGTCCAAAGATCCACAATCCGCTCATCCAAAAGCCAGACAATCCGCTCGTCCCGTGCCCTGGACGCTCGGATTGTGTTACAGCTATTCCGTTTTCTTCTTGTTCTATGAATGATGCGCATATCTCGGGAAAGACTAGCAATAAGGAGACTCGCATATTTTTCTGAGAGGAGTGATTCCTCAAGGACTTAATCGTCATTTAAGCCTTTAGTAAACCCTAATTTGTGTACCTAATCCCCACTATAAATACCCCATTAGTCTAATTAGATTATCATGTTCTTCTTATCAATATTTAGTGTAGTTTATATCATTCTAATATCTCTTTAATCTTGTAATCAACTTTTAATCAAGACTTAATACAAATCTCATTTCCTTAATCTCTCTTTTGTTAATCTTTCATTTTGGGTAATTGAAGATTATTTGGGTTATTATTGGGAGATTGACAACCTTCCAATCAATCATCAAGTACTTCTATTATTCTTTGCTTTATTATTGGAATCATTAGTAGGTATAACTCTCTTAATCCCTTTTTAATTATTGTTAATTATCTTCATTTATTCATCATGTTTTACTTTGTTGGTATGATTGACAACCTTGCTAGCATGTTCAATATGATAATGAGTGAGTAGTTTCCTTAGCTAGGGTTAATGGGTAATTAGGGGAAACCGACATGGGGGATGATTCATGCTTAATTTAATATGTTTTCATAGTTTATTTGCTTGCTTGTTGTGATCTCAACTTATGCACATGTTATGTTTGATGAAATGCGAGCCTATGAATCCTTGCATTTTTTACCCATCACCTACCTTTTCAATGAGACTTGTAAGACATAAACCAACTCGAGTCTCATTAGACCATACATATAGTTGAGTAGGGAAGATTAAGTCGACTTGTAGGTGTTGTACAATCTAATCGATTCGGCTCTGGGACCCAAACTTTCCTAGGAATGTAAGATATAAACCAACTCGATCCATCACAACAATAATTGCTTGCTTATAATTTGAGAATATGTTTGTATGATCAATTCCCATGAATCCCCTATGACCCCATGACACCCTAGTGCCTTTGTAATACCCCGTATTTTATATAATCAATTAAACGGATATTATTATATATTAATTATTATACATTTTATATTACTAATTATGTCGGGTTAATTGTTGAGTCGATAATTACGTTAAGTTATTTTACTTGACTCGCGTTGTATCGATCTAAGTTAATTGAGACGGGTTTATATGGAATTCGAAATATGAGCTAACCCATTTGAGCTGGCCCAATAACATGTTCAGCCCATTAACTCTAAACCCTAATAGTACCCTAACCCTAATAGTGTAACACCCCCATACTCCAAGTGCCTTACCAGGACCACTCAGGTATGAAGACATTACCATCTCGGTTACCCGAGGCAATGATAATCAAACAACAATGAAGAAACAACGTTTAATATAAATAGTTTAACGAATAGTTACAATCCTCAAAACCAAACCAAAAGTACGATACATGATTCCAAACGACTGTTCTAATCGAAATGTAAATAAACTAAAGGCTACAATGAAGACTCCTATCATCATGTCGTGGCATCCCAAATATCCCAAAGTACTCATCTCAATACCTGCTCAATATCTGCTCACCATCCCCGAATGGATCACCGCAGTTTACAAAACAACACCGGGTCGCACTAATCACACAATCAATATGTATAACGACAATAAGATAAACAGATGACTTAACTCACACACACACACACAACCAACCAATTCCCATCATCTCAATACTTGTCGTCCACTTTGGACCCATTACACCGCCAGTGGGGGACCGCAGCCGTACCCACCAAATCCCCGCTCCACATAGTGAGCGATAACCCTGTCCATTAATGTGCACATCCCCTTCCGTGGCGGGTTCCACGAAGGGCGAAACTAGGGCGTGAAGCCACTCCCGCAAGTGACCCCACTCAGCCGAGGTCACGCCTTGCGAACCATCAACAACGATCACAACCACAATCACAGTACAATTATTATATCAAACAACCAAATACAATACATCAACCAATATCCCATTATGGGACTAATACTGAGTAGGAAATCCTACCTGGTATGCACACAATTAGACGGTCTCTACTGCTGAGTCAAAAAGCCTCTTCTATGAACCCTCCTCCTATCATACAACACATAGAGGCTACCAATCACATACTACACATAAAAACCCCCAATCTCTAAATTAGGGTTTAACCAAATCAAAGGAAAAATAATAAAAAGGGTACATAGATCTTACCCTCGACGCAAGGAACCCAACGATATAAACAACGACAAGAATTGACCGTCTGAACTCCGGGAATTGCTAAGAATGCGATTAGGAAGATGAACTTGTTGCTTTCTCTCTTAAACAGGAACTTAGGTTTTTTAAAAGTGGTTTAGAATAAAGACGACGGAACTTAAATACCTTAATCGCGTAATTAACAAAACCCGAGAAAACTCCCCGTAAAACCAAACACTCGATCGAGTACCCAAGGTACTCGATCGAGTACCCCCTTACTCGATCGAGTGCCCCAGCTACTCGATCGAGTACCCAACAGGTCAGAAACTATTTTATTTCGCAACTTACCCTTACTCGACAGAGTAAGGGCTACTCGATAGAGTACCCCAAGACTTATAAATACGGAGTATTACAGTCTTCCCTCCTTAAAAGGAACTTCGTCCCCGAAGTTCAAACCACTACTAAACAAAGGTACTCCCATAACCTTCCCGACTCAGCCACTAAAACAAAATTCAACATAAAACATGATACTAACCCAACTCATCCCGACAAACATACCGACACAACATATAAAAGGGGTATAAAACTCTTAAAAACTGCTCGCGATCATCTCCTACCCCCTAAAAGAAACAAGGTTACGTCCCCGTAACCATACATACCTGATCAAAGAGGAAAGGGTAACGCTCCTTCATAGCTTCCTCTGGCTCCCATGTAGCTTCCTCGGTCTCGTGGTTAGACCAAAGGATCTTAAGCAAAACTGTCTCACCACCCCTAGTCTTTCTAACCTTTCGGTCTAGAATCTGCTTAGGCACCTCAAGATATGATAAGGACTCATCTAGCTCTAAGCTCTCTGCCTCTAACACATGTGACGGGTCACTCACATACTTCCGTAGCTGCGATACATGAAACACATTATGCACTCTCTCTAGTGCAGCTGGTAAAGTCAGGCGATAAGCAACTTCCCCAACTCGCTCTAAGATCTCATAAGGCCCTATAAACTTCTGACTTAGCTTGCCTTTCTTCCCAAATCTCATAACTCCACGCATAGGAGACACTTTCAAAAGAACCTTGTCCCCAACTTGAAACTCTATGTCCCGACGATGTAGATCTGCATAACTCTTTTGTCGATCCTGAGCTGCTCTCATCCGTTCCCTGATCATCTTAATCTGTTCCACCATCTCATGCACCATCTCTGGTCCTAAAACCACTGCCTCAGTACTATCGTCCCAACATATTGGACTCCTACATCTCCTCCCATACAAAGCCTCAAACGGTGCCATACCAATGCTAGTGTGATAGCTGTTATTGTAAGAAAATTCTATCAAGTCCAACCTCTGCTCCCAGCTACCACCAAAATCCATCACACAAGCTCGCAACATATCCTCAAGAGTCTTGATTGTTCTCTCAGTCTGCCCGTCTGTCGCAGGATGAAATGTTGTACTCATCTTCAAAGTTGTTCCCAACGATTCCTGCAACTCCTTCCAAAACCTCGATATAAACCTCGCATCTCTGTCAGACACTATGTCCTTAGGGACTCCATGTAACTTAAGCACGTTCTTTCGATAGGCCATAGCCAATTGTGCCTTAGTCCATGTATCTTTCATTGGAACAAAGTGAGCTGACTTGGTCAGACGATCCACTATCACCCAAATCATGTTGTTACCTTGTTGACTCTTTGCAAACCCACAATGAAATCCATGGAAATGGATTCCCACTTCCACTTCGGCACCTCTAAAGACTGAATCTTACCTTGTGGTCGTCATTTCTTCTCCTTTAACTCTCGGCATGTCAAACAACGGGACACAAACTCAAATTTGTCTCTTTCTTCATCCCGAGCCACCAAAACGTTTTCTTCAAATCCTTGTATAGCTTGTCTCCACCTGGATGAACTGAATATGGTGTGCAATGTGCCTCTGTCATGATAGTCTTTTTCAACTCCTCGTCATTAGGAACACACCACCTACCATCAAACCTCAAACTACCATCTGTATGAATAGAAAACCGGGACACTGTCCCTTTCTCTACTCCAGCTCTCCACTCCACTATCTTAGGATCCAAAGCCTGCTTACCCCGAATATCATCATAAAACTCCATATGTACTGTCATATCACCCACGGCATCTCCTTTCTGCATCATATGTATCCCAAAACTCGCTACCTCATCCCTCAGCTTCATCAAAGATAGAGCTGTACACAGGGAATGTACACTCTTCCTACTCAAAGCATCAGCTACAACATTGGTTTTCCCTTCATGGTAGATGATTTCCATATCATAATCGCCAATCAGCTCCATCCACCTCCTCTGTCTCATGTTCAACTCCTTCTGCGTGAAGATGTACTTGAGACTCTTGTGATCAGAAAATACCTTAAAGATTGCTCCATAAAGGTAATGTCTCCAAATCTTGAGAGCAAACACCACTGCACCCAACTCAAGATCATGAGTAGGGTAGTTCTCCTCATAAGGCTTCAATTGCCTAGAAGCATAGGCAATCACTTTGCCATTCTGCATCAACACACATCCCAGCCCATTCTTCGAGGCATCTGTATAAACCTCAAAGTTCTCGCTCCTTCAGTAATGCTAAGACAGAGAGCGTGGTCAAACGCTCCTTTAATGTTTGGAACGCCGTCTCACAACTCTCATCCCAACGAAACCTGTTCTCTTTCCTCATCAACGCTGTCATCGGTCTAGCTATCTTGAAGAAATCTTTCACGAACCGTTTGTAGTATCCAGCTAAACCCAAGAAACTCCTAACCTCAGCAACATTCTTCGGTGCTTCCCACTTTATCACTACCTCAATCTTCGCCGGATCCACAGCTACCCCATCTTTAGAGATCACATGCCCCAGAAAAGCAACTTTCTCTAACCAAAACTCACACTTGGACAGAGTAGCATACAACTCATGATCCCTCAAAGTCTGCAACACGATTCTCAAATGCTCCTCATGCTCCTCCTTAGTATTAGAGTAGACTAAGATGTCATCGATGAATACCACTACAAACTGGTCCAAGAACTGTCTGAAGATTCTGTTCATCAAATCCATAAACACTGCCGGCGCATTAGACAACCCAAACGGCATCACCACATACTCATAATGGCCATACCTCGACGTGAAAGCTGTCTTTGGTATGTCCACCTCTCTAATCTTCACCTGATGGTACCCCGACCTCAAATCAATCTTAGAAAAGACTGTTGCACCGCTCAACTGATCAAACAGGTCATCTTGTTGGAGCTGTGTCCTCCAGTTAGTGCGGATAACGTCATTGCACATACACTTGTACGGACAAGTGGGAGCTTGTTGGGGCTAGTGTCCTTTACAGTTAGTGCAAGGACTTATAAATCTCTAAAAGGATCAAAGGGTATACTTTTGTATCATAATCAGTTGGTCCACGTTTATCAATAACGGTTGGCTTGCTAGATAAGTTTGACGTTATTGTCATACAGATGGCGGTGATCAACTGGTCCCTAAAAGTCACACCTATAGGATACATTTGAGAGATGTGACGGTATGAAAATACAGTCATGTTGATGCCTAATATGACTAACCAGTTAGTCAGAGTTATTGACTAGTAATTGGTCAAACGCGATGTTGAGATAATTATTTAATACGGATTAAATAATAATGGCTAAGACGAATTAAGCAGTTAATTCGTAAATTGAATATAAACGATTTATATTTAATTAATGTATATTGAATTAATTAATTATACAATATTGTCTTTGTCGGACAAGTATTAATATATCGACTGAGTCATGTTGCTAGTTGATATTTTAAACCGATAACCGATGACAATTTATAATAAAACCGCGTCGTATACATTTTAGCGAGACGAGTCGGATCACGAATCAAAATAAGGAGAAAGTGGAAAGCCCACTCGCTCCTCTTGAGACCCGCGGACCGAGGCTAACAAAAGAGAGGCTCTCTCTCTCTTTTGTAACCTAAGCAATTCATTTGTCTCGAAAACTAGGGTTTTGGAAAAATTCCTCTGAAACCTAGATCTCACATCTAGCAAAACTCACAACAAATTCTCTCGATATTGCAAGGCAATTAGAGAATACTTTCTAGCACAAGGGGCATAGTCTCAGACGGTCTTGGGTGCAACAATTGGGAGGGAATCTACGTTGATTTCTGTTCATTTTGCCGAATTGCACTAGGACCCGAGGTTGATTCTTTACCTTTATCGTTTCTCTTGTATTTATGTTTTATGACCATAATTCACATGTAAATTTGCGTTATAATCCTTAAAATTTAAGGGAATTTTACGGATATTTCCCTTCAAGTGGTATCAGAGCGAGGCCACGTAAATTTTCATTGTGATTTTTCATAAAAACGATTTGAGACGATCTTGTTTTGTCTAGAAAACCGTGTGGCTGGAATTTTCATTTCGGTTGTTTTCTGTTTTTGAAAACCGTGTCATGTTTTCACACGGCAGATCTTTTGCTTTCGTTTTATTTTACATATTGTTATTTTATACGGAGACTGTAGCAATATGTCAAGTTTTGAGCATTGTAAATTTGATTTGATGCGGTTTTGATCAAAATTGATATGTTTTTGTTTCGTCAAATCGATTTTCACGAGGGTTTTAAAGTTTCAGCTTGTTTTTCCTCTCGATCGAGCATCTTTCCTGTCGATCGAGAGCTTTTCAGTGATGTTTTCGTTCGATCGAGCACATGCTTTACTCGATCGACCTCTTTTAAAACCCCCACTTCTCGATCGAGAAGTCCTCGTACTCGATCGAGCAGTATTGCTAATATAAGTCCTCGATCGACCACGAGTTCTGTCGATCGAGTACTTCATGTTTGGCAATCCTCTCGATCGAATGGCAGCATCATTCGATCGAGCTCTTTTGTTCCTCGATCGAGAACTTTTGTCCCTGGATCGAGGGATTTCGTTTTTGCAAATAAAAAATTTATTTCTTTTGTTTTAAATTTTATTTTGGCCATAAAATGTACTTTATACGGATATTGTACACTCGCTTGATAGTGAAACGGTTCACTCACGTACCATATAGTTATTTTAAAGCGATTTAAAGTAACGGATTATCATGAATTAAAAGGTGGTTTGGATAATTTTAACATAATTACGGAATTATGTCACGAATAAATTTGTTTTTGTTGATGCATTTTATTTATCGTTATTGTTGAATGCCTTGAATGTTTATAATTACGTATTTATTTATTTTACAATCGGTTGTAGCTTAGTGTGGCCTTAGTAGAACGTGTTACCGTAATGATGGAACACGGTCTTGGTTGTATTTTGAGATCTCGCATCTCCGTTTTGGTTTTTCTGTTATAATTACAGTTTTTATTTAGAATGTAAATAGGTTTATATTTTGTAATTTTTAAATTGTAATTTTGAGAAGACCAAAGATGGAGAATCGGATGCTCACTCCCGCTACATGGATCAAGATGGAACATCAAGACAAGCTTCCCGTGTCCAACGGTGGATTCCAAAGTTGTTTTATGTTCTTTTTTTTATTAGGATAGGCCACACTAGGAATTTTTTTTTTACGTATTGCATTCTTTTATTTATTTTTCGTAACGATAATTTGCATCATATTCCGCCTAAAACCAAACCACCTAATTTATTGCGTGAAAACTGACTCATATAGAGGTCACGCGTTAGTTTTCTTTGACATTCTCATGTCACACGATCAAGTTTAAGCCATCACCTAAGTTAATTCATTCACGTAATGCTAGATATTCGTTCACTTAAAATGAATTAAAACTAAGTTGATGGGATCTTCCTCGTATAAACAAAAATTGAGAACAGTCTTTATAGGTCAAACTCCAATGAATCCCTTCTTCGTCGGTAGGCATAATATAACCCCTTCTACGTCGGGTAAGTTGGAACTGATTGACTTATTTTATCTCAACACTATGGTCACTCGTACGATCCTGTGATTATGGTGGACTATAGATAGGATTTACGGAAATCTATCGACCAAGAGTTCTTACGGAAGAACTAGCTAAACAGTTGGCTTATCAATTTACGGAAATTGAGTCTTGGGATAACTTGTATTATTCTTGAGGGAGATCAATTATGCAAGTGCAATGAGTCTACACGATTAAAATGAATTTTTAATAGACTTAAATCACCTCGATGAGTTGCTTATTTCGTTTTTGTTTTTCTTTCTTTTTCAAACGTAGATCACTTTTAAAACTCGCTAATAACATAATGGCCGGCATCCTCGATGACCCAATGCCAAGTGCCACATTGGACCGTGAGTCCTGGCTTCGGATCTTCATGAATCGATGAATCACCCGAGGATCAAGAATGATGGATCAAACTTCGCGGAATGGGAGGCGGCATTACGGAATGCGCCACCGCGACGGGAAGCTCAAGTATCCGATCGAGCCCCTCCCGCCAGCCCCAGCCCCACGGCTCGAGTTAACGAGGTCTCCACGTATAGCGACTTCGTCATGGAAGCGGGTGCGATTAAAAACGTACTCATTTTTGCAATGGAATCCAATTTGCAGAAACGCTTCATAGCCCAAGGTGCAAACAAGATTTTCACCACGCTCACCAAGGAATTCTCGAAAGCACCGAGAATCGTGACCTATGAGCATACCACTCGCTTCTTTGATGCGAAACTCCGAAAGGGCCAACCGGTTAGCCCACACATTCTCAAAGATGATTGAGAATGTCGAGAGACTAGAGGCGCTTGATTGTAAAATCAGCGAGAACATTGTGATTGACCGCATGCTTCATTCACTCCACGATGGTTTTGCGCTCTTTAGAGCGAATTACTATATGAATGATTTGAAGAAAAGTCCCCATGAACTGCACTCCCTTCTCGTACAAACCGAGAAGGACATGAAGTTCAGTGGGAGCTTGAAACAAGATGTTCTCGTTGTGTCAAACAAGGGCAAGGGTAAGGGCAAAGCTCAAGCAGACCTAGCGGTAGGTAAACCGAAGTTTAAGAAGTTGGGATCAGGTAAGAGTGGGCCTGGTGAGGCAAGTAACTCATCAGGCGCGACAAAGAGCAAAACCGAAAACATGGAATGCCATCACCGCCACAAGATCGGGCATTGGAGGCGCACATGTCCTGTTTATTATGAGGACATAAAAGCAGGTCGCGTTAAACTGTTGGTATGTCTTCTTCCTCTTCTACTTTTATTCATATGATTGAGATTAACCACGCAAGTTACGGAACTTGGGTACTAGATACTGGTTGTGGTTCTCATCTGTGTAATCATGTGCAGGGGCTCCGAAACATCGAACCCCTCGTAAAGGGTGAGGTGGACCTGCGTGTCGGGAATGGAGCACGAGTGGCTGCCGTCTCGAGGGGAACATACGTGATCCAGCTTCCTAGCGGATTTGAGTTATTTTTATATAACTGCTATTATGTACCCAGTCTTTCTAAAAACATTATTTCGGTTTACACTTGACAAACTTGGTTTTTCATTTGTAATAGAGAATAATTCTTGCATTTTCTCATTACACGATATGATTTATGGCAAGGCGGTCTCCATGAACGGAATTTATGTTTTAGATCAGACCACTGAAATATTACACGTAATGAATAAAAAGTTAAAGGTTGGTGACAAAGATCAAACGTATCTATGGCACTGCCGTATGGGACACATTAATGAGAAACGCGTAAAACAGCTCATAAAGAATGGAGCTATCTCGGCCTTTGATTTTCAATCATTTGGCACGTGTGAATCATGTCTCATCGGTAAGATGACTCGAATTTCCTTCAAAGGTGTTGGAATGCGCGCTGATGACCTATTAGGACTCATACATACGGATGTGTGTGGACCTATGTCAATCACCGCACGAGATGGCTATAGGTATTTCATCACTTTCACGGACGATTTAAGTAGATATGGCTATGTCTACTTAATGAAGCACAAAAGTGAATCCTTTGAGAAATTCAAGGAATACCAGAATCGGGTCAGAACCTCTCGGGCAGAAAGATTAAAACACTCGCGCTCGGACCATGGTGGCGAGTATCTTTCTCACGAGTTTGATCAACACCTTAAGGACTGTGGGATTGCCCTACGCTTAACTCCACCGGAACACCTCGGTTGAATGGTGTGTCCGAACGGAGAAATCGAACACTACTTGATATGGTTCGATCCATGATGAGTCACACCGTGTTGCCTGACTCATTATGGGGTTATGCTCTTCTGTCAGCTGCTCTAATACTTAACCGAAGTCCGTCTAAAGCTGTTGACAAGACTCCATATGAACTATGGAAGGGAACGATCCCCAACTTGTCCTTTATACGGGTTTGGGGCTGCGAGGCTTATGTCAAGTGGAGACACGAGGATAAGCTCGGCCCGCGATCGGTCAAGACATACTTTATAGGTTATCCTAAAGGAACACTTGGTCATTACTTCTATTCGCCAACCGAACAACGAGTTTTTGTTGCGGCTAGTGCGACATTCTTAGAGAAGGAATTTCTCGAGAATGCAAAGAGTGATAGAACCTTCGAGCTGTCGGAGGTCCCAGAACCAAATACTGAGCAACCATTGGAGGAACAAATTCCTTCAATCACGGCTGCGGTAAATATTCCTGAGGAACCTAGGAGGTCGGGAAGAGTCTCTATTCCTCCGGACAGATACATTGGTATGGTCTAGGAACATGACATAGATGACATTCTACTCTTAACAAGTAGTGAACCCGCAACCTATAAAGGTGCCATGACTAGTTCTGACTCAAAGTTATGGCTTGAGGCCATGCAATCCGAGATGGACTCCATGTATGAGAACAACGTATGGGATCTTGTTGACTTACCTGCTAAGGTTCGTCCCCTTCAATGCAAATGGCTTTACAAGATAAAGCATTCTGTGGAAGGTCAACAAGACATCTATAAAGCACGACTAGTTGCTAAAGGTTTCACCCAAGTGCCAGGTTTGCACTACGATGAAATTTTTGCACCCGTAGTCATGCTGCGTTCCATTCGGATTATCTTAGCGATCGCCGCTTTTCATGACTATGAAATTTGGCAGATGGATATGAAAACCGCCTTCTTAAACGGTTATTTGGAGGAAGAGTTGTACATGGTACAACCCGAAGGTTTCATCGATCCAGAACATCCTAAGAAAGTATGCAAGCTTAAGCGTTCCATTTATGGACTCAAGCAAGCATCTCGGAGTTGGAATCATCGCTTCGACCAAGTGATTAAAGAAAATGGATTTACTCGATCGGTCGAGGAACCATGTCTTTATATCAAGTCGAGTGGGAGCAAGATTGTCTTCCTAATATTGTATGTCGATGACATACTCCTGATTGGGAATGACATACCTCTCTTAACTTCGGTGAAAGTATGGTTGAAAACCATTTCCAGATGAAAGATCTGGGTGAGGCACAAAGAATTCTGGGCATCCGTATCTATCGAGATAGATCACGTCGGATGTTATCTCTCGATCAGAGTCTTACATAGACAAAATCCTAGAGAGATTCAGCATGACTAACTCCAAAAAGGGGTTTTCTTCCTATGGCTCCAGGGGTGCATTTGAGCAAGACTCAGGCACCAGAGACACCGGAAGAGAAAGAGCGCATGACACGGATTCCTTATGCCTCGGCTATAGGATCAATCATGTATGCCATGATATGCACACGTCCGGACGTAGCATATGCATTGAGTATGACAAGTCGATTCCAGCAGCATCCAGGTGAATCATATTGGATGGCTGTCAAGAACATTCTTAAGTACCTACGGAGGACTAAAGATTGGGCATTGACTTATGGAGGCGATCAAAAGCTATGCGCAACCGGTTACGCAGATGCTAGCTTCCAAACGGATCGAGATGACTCGAAATCTCAGTCTGGATTCGTTTTTACTATTAATGGCGCTGCAGTCAGCTGGAAGAGTGTGGACAGCGGGCCGCCCACGGGGGCGCTTGGTGAAGGGGCTCGAAAACAAGCGTTTGCATTTTGTATGGAGTCGCCACCAATTTTTATGGGAAATTGGAACCGTACGAATACCTCGTGCCATGTCAAGACACAAAGTAGTGACATGAACACTAAGCAATCGTTACCCTTAGCATTCTATGTCTAGAATGACTCTCGTGGATGCCAATGAACACGGGTGCTCACGGAGATCTGGAGTAAGGGGTGAGGGTACGTATTAGGAAGCTCTTTTGATCGAACACCTAATCCCGCCCGCCTCGATAGCGGCCTCTACTAATGATTAGGGAAGTTGTCTATACTCGATATATCGTCCGCTATATGCATGCAATGCAACATCCATAGATTAATCCTAGCATGTGAGAATTAGACTAAGTCTGTTGACATGTAATTAGCAAACAATTGGGTCGAAGTTGAGATTTAATGCTCATTTACATGTGAAGCATACAAATGATACGAAATACAATAATAATATGAAATATAAACTACAATAATTACATTAGAATAGGCGATTTATGTCGAAAATACCTTTAAAACGGATAATTTGAGAGAAAGGAATAAAAATAAAACACGACAGATCAAAAGGTGATAATACAGATATTAGTTAATTAATAATTACTAATTAAACTACGTCAAGGCAGAAAAGGAGTTCAGAGGCAGAAATCACCCTGGAACAGGCGCAGCAGACACTGCGCCCTTTGGAAGAGGCGCAGCAGTTGCTGCGTCTGTTCCAAGGGTGAGTTCTGGCTGTGAAGCCGGAACTGCAAACCGTTAATGTTATTTGTTAATTTTAAGGATTGATTACGATATTAGACTCGGATGAAAGTGATTAATGAATTATTTACATATGATTAAGGTCATAAAACAGTAAAACATGGATGAGACGGAAATAAACGGATTAATTGTGTGAAGGGTCGATGTTAATGAATGATTAATTAAACTAACTAACTAAACGAATTAGACTAAACATGATGAATGACGACGGATTAATGAACAAAACAGGTGAAAATATATCAACAATGAATCCCAGAAACTCAACATGAACGAATTGAACCTCTAAAACTCGAATTGAATTTAATGACGAAAACCCGCAAATATTGATTATTAGGGATTTAAGTCGGTTTTATGACGATTTAAACATGTTAATGATGATGGTTAATATACATATGAATTATTAAACTATCATGTGAACGAATTAACGAACAAACGAAGGAAATAAACTTGATACGAATTACAGAGGACGGAGGAAGAAGAAAAAAGAAGCGAGAATCTGCGGCCCTCACGAAGAGGCGCGGCAGTGCTGCGCTCCTTCGAAGAGGCGCAGCGGTTGCTGCGTCTTTTCTCGACGTCTGTCTACTGGAAATCCGCAAAAAAGGTTTTAAAGACGGTTTTAGAAATCGGTTTTAATGAGGTACTTTCGACATAAACCTTACAATTGTTATACAATAATTAAAAATACAATGAATAAAAGAGAGATTAATACACCCTCAGACTTACATGTTGACGGAACGAGATGAACTAAGAAGATCGATTAGTGATGCTCGACGCGAATGCAAGGAAAGAGTGCCCTCGAAAGAGGAAAACGATTTAACAAGTTGATTAATTAGATTGATTGAGTGTAGTGGTCAAATTGGTCGGTCATGCAACGGAGAGGCTGGTACCCGGAAAGATCCGAGCTTACGTGGTCGGAAGTCCAAGCACGTAGGCGCCAATTAGTAAGAACAAAGTCTAGAATGCAAAGGGAGAAGAGAAGGGCGGACACTCGCGTGAGAAATATGAGGAACGAAAGCTCCTATTTATACTAATCACGCGTGAAGAAATAGGGTTTCGGAGACTCTTTGGAAGTGAATCTCGGAAAGATATGAAAAAGATACGTAAATCATGCAAAGAAGGGCCTGGGAAGAGGCGCAAAGAACACTGCGTCTCTTGGAAGAGGCGCAACACTGCTTTGCGTCTATTCCCAGGAGGTTTCCTCCTGCTTAAGAAAGATTTCCGCGTTTGAGTTATGGTAGGACGGAAATAATTCGATTATCTTATGAATATTACGGGATATTATTTGCCAAAAGATAAAATTTGGGAAATATGGAATAGAAATATCCGGAACATTCCAGAACATTCTGACTCGGGATTTAACAGATTATCGAAAAATGGAGACGGTTTTTGACCCGGACTCGAATGTACTCTAATTATCGCCAAAACGACCGTATCGGGACGTAGATGACATTTAAGAGGTTGACATTAATATTTGAGCAATCACTTGACGATAATCTTACGAACTGTCACAAATCGTTCCGCGAATCAAACATGCGGCCCAATCATCACCGGGTGGTTTGCGAGAGGTGCGAAACGAGGTGTCTCTGAGCCCCCACTTTGACCGAGGCTTGGACAAGGCGAAAGTCAAAGTATAGCCATCAGGTCAATCGAAGATTACAACCTGACGACTATGGCGACGCGAGGCGGCTCAAGGGGTCTGAACCAAGGACCTGTCGTCGGGAACATTTTAGAGTCTGTCGACTATCGGGGAGGGTCGTTTAAAGTCCATTAGACTACGTAAGGAAGCTCGCCAGCCATAAAAGGAGACCATACCTGAGATTTAATCGGACTTTGCGGGGAATGAGAGATGTTGAAAACAGCAGGACGTCGGTAGAAACTGCTGGGGATCCGCTTGCGTCGGTCTCAAGCGAACTCTGGCGAAATTTGGAGGTTGAATCTGCTTGCGTTGGTCTCAAGCGAACTCTAGGTTGGAGAACATACCGACGACTAGGAACATCTTGATCGTCGTAGGGGAAACCTTGAGTGAGCAGTACTGCAAAATACTACTGCGCTGGGGACAGACGACCAGGAACATCTTGATCGTTGTAGAAAGAAAGTCTTGAGTGAAAAATTCGAACAATACTGCGAAATACTGCTGCGCGGGATAAAATGAATTTGGACAATACTGCAAAATATTGTCGCGCTGGATAAAACGTGGGCCGGAACGAAAGGAAATCGTCGAAACGGACCAAAATGATAAAAATGTCATCGAGGAAGAGGCGCACCAAAGATGGGCCCACGAATAACGAACTCATAACGGATTTTTGAAAATCCATATGGAGGGAAACAAAGGAAGAGGCGCAGCAAGAGCTGCGTCTTTTGGAAGAGGCGCAGCACCTGCTGCGTCTTTTCCCCAATTCAGCAATTCTGCGTAAAACGCGAAAGTCAGAAGGTTTATGTTCATTATATTCGAAACATAAATCACTCCATTCTCTCTCAAATCTTCACCAATTTCGTCGAGGTTGGATTCAAAAGCTTGCTTAAAACATGACTAATCGAGGTATGTGCTTTAATCTTGCATTAATCTTCCATATTTGTCGAATTTTGAGCCGCGAACATTAGGGTTTTTGACCCTTTTGATCGAAAATTTGGGGCTTTTCCCCCAAATGGATTTTTCGTGCCAAATTGATGCTAGGAACGGATAATAGGTAATGTTAGGAACATAACCATGTATTTGCTTTGAATTTTCATCGAGTTTTGAGCCCTTGAGCGGATTTTGAGACGGTTTCACAGCTAGATCGTAAATTGCTTCGAAAATGGCCTTAGGATTGCCCATTTGTGATGAAACTTGATATTTGGGACCCTTGGATGATGGGTAAACTTTCTACCATCTTGGAAGTTTGGTTTGTGACAACTTTTTCAGGACACTTTTCTAGGGCATAACCGCCATTATAGCGAAATGCTGCCGAATTTTCGACTCGAACCCGGAACTAGGCCTTGACTCGGACTTGACTTGACCCGATTCATCACATGAGTGATTGAATTGGTGAGAACATGGCCAAGGATGGCCAGAAATGGGGAATTCCCGGGCCTTGAAGGCTCGAAAACTTCTTAACAAAGGCTTGTCATCATGGGACGCGGCCTGAATTTGCTTTAATGTTGCAGGTGACGATGCTTCTACTTCTGGGAGAGATCCCATGGACATAGACGCCGCTGTTGTGGAGGAGGCTTTGGAGCAGGCCTTCACCGCTGCGGTGATGGCTGCTGCAGACGAGGTTCCCGAGGAGGAGGCCGCTGATGAGGAGGAGATTCCGAGACGGGCCCACCTCGGACGAGGGGGTCGTCATCTGAGAGGAGCTCCCGCGTGGGCTGAGACCTGGGAGAGTAGGCACCTTGTGTGGGCTGCAGAGGGTCACTTGTCCTACAGGACGGTGAAGAGCTTGGTAAATAGGAATTCCCTAACTCATTACCTACCCTTTTCTATCTTTGTTCAAATCTTCTTTCAAATTTACTCAAAACTAATGATAGCTTTGTTTCGAATCATAATAGGAGGCTGGGAACATCCGGTCGTTCTCGGGGTACACGACGGCGATGGAGCACTACGAGCGGCTGTCGGCGGAGGAGAGAGCCATGATCGAGCGTGGAGCGTTCGGTCCTCCGGTTCAGTCCGGAGGGATATCGTGAAGAGGAAGTTGCGGGCCAACCTTAGCCTGGTCCGCGCTTTCTTGGATCGATTTTGGGATACGACTTCCACGTTTCACCTGCCTTTTGGTGAGGTGGGAGTCACCTTGGAGGACTACGGCATGATTTCGGTCCGTGCGGATCGAGGAGATGGTGTGGCCGAGACGGCATGAGGGCGGATTCGGCCGAGGCGCGAGGTTGATCGGTGGAACCTGTCGCCGAAGGCTGTTGCGGTGCCGGGTTTGGTACCCAGTTCCTACGTTCGAGATTACTTTGCGGGGAAGACCCCGGCATCGGTGGTGATCGGTGGGAGGGAGACGGCTCCTCCTCCTTGTACAGCTGAGCAGAGGGCTCGTCTATGGCTTTGGTGGTTCTTGTCTTCGATCTACCTCGGAGACAAGGGTGAGAGGCTGTCGACGAAGCTTCTCCCCTTTCTTTCGACTGAGCTCCCTAGGGCGTTGGGACCGGGTCATCTTGGTTTTGCGGTCCTCATCCGCTTCATGAGGGCCATGGTTCGTCCGGAGTTGATGGAGAAGGGGACTTCTCCTGGCGCCGTCGGACCTGGGCTACTGTTGGAGGTATGAACCTTCCTTTAGACCAAAGTAAATTCCTTTCTTTTATCAAAGATCGAAAGATCGTCATTGACTATTATGCTTTGCAGGCGTGGGTGTACTCTTACTTTCCGGGCCTCGCGCCCAAGAGGACGGAGCCGTTGGAGAGGGCCTATCCCGTGGTGAGGGATTGGGTCATGTGCCGGACGAAGAGCAAGCGTTCTTCTCACAATGTCTACCGGCGGGATGTGAACGCTCTTCAGCTGAGCAGCGTGAGTATCCCATTTGTATGCACCTATTCTTCTCATACTTCGTTTTAAATTGATCATAGGAATGACCTTTGCCTTTATATTGTCGCAGTGGGTGCCCAGACCTTGGGCGGAGTACGCTGGAGCGCCTCCTTTTGTCGCTGAGGTCCTTCGACCTAGGAGCTCGAGTCGGCTGTTGTTGTGGACGTCGATGGGTCCTGTGTGGTATCTGGGCGAGCGGTTAGCTCGTCAGTGCTTTCGGGGCGCGTTGACGGTTCCCGTCGATCCTCCTAGGACGATGTTTAGGGAGCCTTCTGAGGCTGAGAGGGAGGCGGACTTGGCTGGTGCTAGTGGCAATGACCTTCTTCTCCCTGACGAGGATTACTCGGCGTTCCTTTACGGGAGGTTGGCGTATTGGCCGGTAGTGGTGAGTATCTTTTGTTTTCTTTTTGGATCTTGATTTTCGAGAATCGCGACGAAAGATCATCGATTAACGAGGGCCATTTGTCTTTGCAGGAGGTTGAGGCGGCGGGCATCGAGCCCCCAGAGTACCCCGAGACCCTCGAGTACACTGACGCTACTGGGAGGACGACGATCTCCGAGCTGCGTGACTTTGACGTGGCTGTGACGGATGCTGGCCTAGATGACTGGCAGCATCTGATTCGGAGGGTGAGTTCTTATTTTGCCTAGCTTTCGTGTAAGAACACATTTGATTGAATTTGTTCAATTTTGCTGAGAATTACTTTTTGAAAATGCAGGTCGCGCCGTCCCGGTTCGTGGCATTATGGAGGGTGGCCAACCGGCTGCGAGCTACCGCCATCGAGGCACTCATCGGCGGTCGAGGTCGTCAGGTATGAACCTCACTTGACTTCTTTTGATTTTTGATTATCTCCCCTTTTGATTGAGTTGATTGACATGAGTCAATTTATTGCTGTTCACAGGGTGACCGTGAGCTGGAGCGAGAGTTGGCCCAGTCTCGGGAGGAGACGGCTCGCTTGCTGAGGGAGCTCGAGTTTCGGGACGCCGAGATCGCCGCTCTTACGGCTAGGGTTGCCGAGCTGGAGGGTGCCCAGCAGTAGTCTTTTGTGTACATTTGGACATCTGTTTTTGAAACATTTTTGGCCTTGTTTTGGGGCGCAAGCCCCCAGTTTACTTGGATTTGGACTTGTTTGGGGCGAAGCCCCCAGTTGTACATTTGGACTTGTTTGGGGCGAAGCCCCCAGTTTGCTTGTATATTTGCTTTTTTGTTGTATATACGACGGCCTGAGTGCCTTTTGCTGCTGGGTTGTGTTGTTTGTACCTGCGGGTTAGCTTTTGAACAGGTTTGGTAGACAACGGTTTACGCCGTCATGCTGCCGAAATTTACATAGAAAATCACGCAACACATACATTTTTATATACACATAAGGCCTTTAATTAGTGCAAAATGAGACTCGAAAGGAACGCAAAAATGCAAAAATTTTGTCGGAAATGACCGGACGGTAGGGAGGGTTACCCCTGGAAAAAAAGAAAAAGAGAAATCTATAAGTTAGAAAATGGAAAAAATAGAAATTAAGAAAATGAAATGACTAAGTAGATGTTGAAAAAAAAGAATTAAAATGAAAACTAAATATAAAAGTGTGAGAAAAATGGCGGAAAATGTCGATGTCGCCTTGAAATGCGCGTCCGCGGATTAAGGAAACCTGAAGCATGGTAAATTTCTCGGATTTACCAAAATAAAATCCCGTAGGAATAGGAAATTATTCGTTTATAGAATTAGGAAAGATCCAAACGCGAAATCACGTGAGTGAGGTCTGGGAAGAGGCGCAGATGAGTCCGCGTCCCTTTGAAGAGGCGCAAGAGTGCCGCGCCTGTTCCCAAGCAGTCGGTTCCGACGGATTTTTGGAAACAAAGAATTAGTATAAATAGAAGCGTCGACGAAGCTTTAAATCATATAATTCTTCCGTCTCTTCTTCGTCGATTCACACATAAAAACTCCCAATAAATTTTCAAGAGGAAATTATCATCATGAATACTTTGGAGATTCGTTTGAAGGAATGGACTAATGAGTTTTCGAACATTGAGAAACATGATATGGGTGCTTATAACCTTGGGTCTCTATTGAGTTTGAAACTCATTAAGGTTGTAAAACCGTTCTTGGATGCGTGCCTTGATTATTGGGACCCAAATTATCATGTTTTTGCGTTCCCAGGAGGTGATATTTGTCCTTTTCCGGAGGAAATTGCTGCTATTGGCGGGTGGGACCCCGAACATTTACCTGCCATCCCTTCTACTGCTCAAGGGTATAAGAGTAAGTTCAGAGATTTGCTTGGACTTACTAGACTTGAGGTGGATCGCTTAGTTACCCCGAAAGGAGTGAGAATGTTGGACTTTATAGACCGATTCATCAACAGGGCCGACCCTACTGTTTCTTATGTTGCTAGGAGGAGAGCATTTGGCTTCTGTTTGCTTCATGTTTATGTCTTTCAGGGACATGTTGATGAAGAACTGCGAGGTGATCCCCGTCTATTGGGTCTTATTGAGCAAATAGAGCTGCGCAGGAGCCCAGCTTGTCTATGCTTAGGGGAGATTATCTTGGGCTTGGATAATAGGAAATCCAACCGTGATCTGCCGTTCTTGGGAAGTCCCGTTATTTTGCTGGTAAAAGACACCCTTCTTTCTTTCTTTTTTTTTTTTTTTTTTTTTTTTTTTTTTTTTTTTTTTTTTTTTTTTTTTTTTTTTTTTTTTTTTTTTTTTTTTTTTTTTTTTTTTTTTTTTTTTGATGTCTAATGCCTGTTTTTTGGTAGGTTTGGCTTATGGAACGGCTCCGATTGCTCGAGCCCCCAGTTCATGCACTTTCCTATCATGCCCGTATGATTTCGATGAGGACACGGGCCGTACATGGTGGACTTCACCCGGTCTGCGATTATTGGAAGAACAAATCAAGAGTGATGACGGCCCGTTAATCGGTGGGGTCGTGCCGTGGTGGCACCTCAAGTCTCACTTTGGAGTGTCTTCTTTGGATCCTACTAGGTCCGTGCGCATTCCCGGATTGGAGTTTATGGTATGCATCTTTCCCGAGAGATTGATGAGGCAAGTCGGGTTGAAGCGATGATCCCTAGGCTTGACACCGTCCCTTGATCGCTATGGCGCTTACTACGAGAGCCGAAGAGAGTGGGCTATGAAATGGGCCCAAAGAAACATGTGGTTCTTGAGCTTCTCTGCCAATGCCTTGTGGGTGTCGGACTCTTATCTGAGGTGGAGGAAGGCTGCAACTTCGGAAGAGCGCGAAAAACTGAGGAAGCGCGAGCCCGTTGACTACAAGGTGCGCGAGGGAGAGAAAGAGAAGGAGAAGCATCCGATCAAGGAGAAGAAGAAGCCGGGTTCCAAGTCATTCATCCTTCGAAGAAATCGAAGACTACTCCTGTCGCAGAGATGGTGGTTGGCAAGAATGGAAGAGTCAGGCCTCGAGAAAGACCGTTGGTTATTAGGTCTGAAGTGGTGCAAGAGCGCCCGGCTCGAGGTCGTGACAAGAAATATGACAAGAACGACAAGGGCAAGGGAAAGATGGAGGAATAGCCCAAGTCTTATTTATTATTTGATTATTATTATTATTGTTGTAATAAGAAAGGAGGGATTTTTAGAATCCTAGCCTAGTCTATTTTTATTATTTGTCGTATTATTATTATTAGAAATTGAATGAAATAAAAAGGTTAAGTGGTTATGAAACCGTTGTGATTTTCTTTAATTATTCTTGTCGAATTTCATATGCAATGCAAATGTCCTTCTATTTACATTTTAAATATAATGGTGGGTTGAATCCCGTGAAGGATTGCCTACGTATTCACTTAAAAAAAGCGAAATCAAACCCTTGCGCGTAGTTCGAGTAAATGTAAAAGAATAATTGTTCGAAGCAAGAGCTTGTAATGAACATAGAAAATAAGCATGAGCTTTTGCTTACTCGGGAGGTGCGAATTTTAGTTTGTTTGACGATATGAGGATGACAAGTTTGCCAAGATGCAAGAGCATAGTGACATTCAAATGGGCCAGGGGCCGCTTATTTAGTGCCACAAAAGCGACACTTAGGTTTACGCGAGGCGCGTTTTCATTCTATTCTAGGCATAGTATCGTTTCAGTTGGTCGAGATTTGTGGGGTTTGAGAACTCATTCCCATCTAGGTCTGTGATTCTAACCGCGCCTCCTGGGAGTATGGATTTGACTAGATATGGTCCGGCCCAATTAGGTTTGAATTTTCCCCTCGGGTCGACAGGTAAAAGAGCTCTAACCGATTTGAGTACTAAGTCTCCTTCTTTGATGTTTCTTGGCCTAACCCTTTTGTTGAAAGCTCGTTTGATACGTGCTTGATATGTTTGGACATTATGTAAGGCACGAAGCCTACGTTCATCCAGGAGGATGAGTTCTTCGTATCTATCTTTCTTCCAATCGGCTTCCGGGATTTGACTTTCTAGCAGAATACGCAAGGATGGTATTTCTAGCTCAACTGGTTGTACGGCTTCCATGCCGTAGGTCAAATAGAAAGGAGTAGCCCCAGTGGGCGTCCTAACTGATGTACGATACCCCCACAAAGCGAAGGGTATTTTGCTTGGCCAATCTCTATAATTGTCAGTCATTTTCTTGAGGATCGTGACGACATTTTTGTTAGCCGCTTCTACCGCGCCGTTAGTCTGTGGTCTATAGGGCGATGAGTGGTGATGCTTAATCTTGTACTTGGCTAGCAATTGTTCGGTTTCGGCTTGGAAGTGGGACCCATTATCGCTAATGATCTCATGTGGGCAACCATATCGGCAGATGATGTTATTTTGTATGAATTTGGCTACATTTTTAGCCGTGAGAGCGGTGTAGGAAGCCGCTTCTACCCACTTGGTGAAGTAGTCAATTGCTACTAGGATGAAACAAAGACCTCCTGTTCCTACCGGGTTATTTTCCCACTTATGTCAATTCCCCATGCGGAGAATGGCCAAGGAGATGTCATCGTATAGAGCAAACGAAGGAGGGACATGTTGTACGTTCCCAAGATTTGACATTGTGGCAATGTCTCACATATTTGATGCAATCGGATTCCATTGTGGTCCAATAGTACCCTAGACGTGTGATTTTCTTTGCCATCATAGGTCCACTCATATGAGGACCGTATTCTCCGTCGTGGACTTCTTCCATCACTTTTCGTGCCTGTGAATGATCAAGGCAACGTAGGACTACACCAAGAGGTGTTCTTTTGTACAATTCTCCTTGCATGAGAACATATTGTGAAGACAATAGGCGTATAGCTCGTTGTCCCCTCTTGTCCATATCTCATTGGATAGGTACCATTAAGCTTGAAGTTCAGATTGCTTGGAACCGGGGTTCCCGTGTGCGATTTCTTCTTCATCGGTAATTTGATGGACATAAGCGCTCCCGACCGTCGTTCGATACACAAAGGCATTTCCATCATGTAATCTGGCATGTTTATCAAAGATGCAAGTTTCGCAAGAGCGTCTGCAAATTGATTTTCTTCTCGAGGTAGGTGTAAGTAGGTTACGTGATCAAAGAATTGAGCGACTTGGTCTATCCTAGCCTGATAGGGTGCTAGGCTTTCACTTCGGATTTTCCAGGATCCTGTAACTTGGTTGATGATCAGTGATGAATCTCCATGCACTCGGAGGTTTTTGATGCCTAAGCTTACTGCCGCTTGTAGTCCAATTAGACAAGCCTCATACTCTGCGGCGTTGTTCGTCACCTCGAAGTCGAGTTTGACAGCAATCGGTGTATGCTCACCTTCAGGAGAAATGAGCAACACTCCTATCCCAAATCCTCTCAGGTTTGATGCTCCATCGAAGTATAGATCCCAGGAGTCTACATCTGTTTGAAGTATATCCTCGTCGGGAAATGACCAAGTATCTATAGTTTGTGCGTCGTTGATGGGATTTTCTCATGAAGAATTCGGCGACGGCGCGACCCTTTATAACTTTCAGTGGCACATATTTGAGGTCAAATTCTGAGAGCATCATGGTCCATCTTGCCAGGCGTCCGTTGAGGACGGGTTTCTCGAAGAGGTATTTGACTGGATCCATTTTGGAGAATATCTTGACAGAGTAGCTAAGCATGTAGTGACGTAGCTTCTTCGTTGCCCACACAAGAGCGAGGCATGTCTTTTCGAGTTGTGAGTATTTGCACTCGTATTCCAAGAACTTCTTACTTAGATAGTAAATAGCTCTTTCTTCACTTCCTACGGTTTGAGCTAGCATGGCACCCATGGCGGTTTCGGTTACCGTGAGATACAAACCAAGAGGTTGATCTTGTTGTGGTGGCATGAGCACTGGTGGTTTAGCCAATATCTCCTTGATTCTGTCGAACACCTTTTGACAATCATCATCCCACATGGTGTGGTCTGTTTTCTTGAGTTTCTTGAAGATAGGCTCGCAAATCATCGTAAGTTTCGATATGAATCGACTTATGTATTGCACTTTTCCCAGGAATCCCCTGACTTCCTTTTCTGTTTGAGGTTGTGGCATTTCAATCAGAGCTTTGATTTTGGAAGGATCTATTTCTATACCTCGTTGGCTAACGACGTATCCTAGGAGTTTGCCAGATGTTACCCCAAATGTGCATTTTAGAGGGTTGAGTCTCATGTTGTACTTCCGTAGCCTTGCGAAGAACTTGCGAAGGTTCGCAATATGTCCCTCTCTCTCCTTGGATTTGACGATCATGTCATCTACATATACCTCAACTTCTTTGTGCATCATGTCATGTAGGAGTGTAGTTGCGGTGCGTTGGTATGTAGCTCCGGCGTTGATCAATCCGAACGGCATTACTGTATAGCAATAGGTTCCCCATTGGGTGACGAACGCGGTCTTATGCATGTCTTCCATGGCCATTTTGATTTGGTTATAACCCGCATATCCATCCATGAAGGATAGTAATGCGTGGTCTGCAGTATTGTCCACTAATATGTCGATGTGAGGCAGAGGGAAGTCATCTTTTGGACTCGCTTTGTTCAAATCCCTAAAGTCAACACAAACTCGGATTCTCCCATCCTTTTTGGGTACGGGTACTATGTTAGCTACCCAAATGAATACTCGGAAACTTTGATGAACCCGGCTTTGAATTGTTTGTCAACTTCTTCCTTAATCTTTAGAGCCCACTCTGTTCTCATTCGTCGAGCTTCGTTTCACGGTTTGAAGCCCGGCTTAATCGGAATTCTATGTTCGGCAATATCCATGTCGATCCCTGGCATGTCTTTGTAGGACCAAGCGAAGACGTCTTTGAATTCATTTAGGAGGTCTATGAGGTCGGCCCGTTCGGTAGAGCTCAAGGTAGTCCCTATCCTAAGTTCTTTGGGTTCTAGTTCGGTTCCTACATTGATGGGTTCGGTGTCCTCAATTACAGGTCCCCCTTCCCCTTCCTGTAGTATTTCTTTGGCTACGTAGGGAGGTATTTCGGTCAAGTCTGGGTCTTGGTCATCCTCAGTATCATCATAAACAGAATTGCACTCAAGATAACGCAAAGAGTAAGCAGAACCCGATTTATTCATATTAAGATTCGAGTAAAGTTGAAACAAAGAAGCCAACCGATCCATGGTCGGTGGCGGTAAAGGGACGATAATGGGGCATTTCCCGAACTACTGTGGCTACTTGAAAATAAGCTAGGAGAAACGAAGGGAGTGGGGATGACGACAGAGTAGACTCTCTAATGACTTCTCTAGACTCTAACTCTGACTCCGACTCCGACTTTGATTCGATTCGAACTCGTCGTCTTCCTCGGTTCTTCTTTGAACATCTCTCCTTCTCCGGTGGTGAGCTTGAAGAGTCTTCCTTGATTGTTGGTCCATTTGATTGATTTTCTCCATCCTTTCTGCCGCTTTTGTGTCGATTTCCGTGATCAATGCGGTGGGGTTGAAGCGATCGTCTTGAAGTATCGCAAAGAATGATCTCATCTGCGCGGCCTTAACAAATCGGTCCTCTCCAAACAGGAGGCTCACAGCTTGCTCGTCCAAGCAAGGTGCTTGACGGGTTTTGACGGTAGGAACCGTTTCTGGAGGGATGAAGTAGCAATCGTGAAAGATCTCGATTCCGGCTAACTTCCTCTCGAGGTAATGCCAAGGTTCGGGAAATCCATGAAAGAGTTCCGAACTTCCTTCTTGAACGAAGTATCCATTTAAGGTGGGGAGATATGGCCTCATTTGGACTCCTACATACTTGCGATTTTGGACTTGGGCAAGCATTTCGAGAACTTCTTCTGTTGTGGGTTTGTACCCTAGTCCAAGTGGTATTCTCGATGAGTTGCCTTTCTTGTATGGCGCGAAGGTGTTCTTCCGAATCGGGTTCAAAGGCATTCCAGGGAAGTATCCCTGATTTTTGAGTATGTGGTTGACCACCAAGTTAGAGTAGGGATTATAGTATAAGGGTGCCAACTCACTTTCTATGACATTTACACTTTGGAAGCCCCCAAGTTCGTATATGGGATCCGCAAGGACTTGATTATTTGATTGTTTCTCGATTATGGCCTTGATGGGTGACGAAGTGATCGTCACAACTTTGCCATTTAGTGGGATCTTGATCTTTTGATGAAGGGTGGATGTTACTGCTTTGGAAGCATGAATCCAAGGCCTTCCCAGAAGTATGTTGAATGAAGCTTCGATGTCCACTACTTGGAAGTTAACCTTTCGTTCGATTGGTCCCGTTGCTATGGTTAGGTTAGCAAGTCCTACCACTTTTCGTCGTGTACCGTCATATGCACGTACACCTTGATTTGTAGGGGTCCAAATCCGACTCTTTCATGCCTAGTTTGTATGCCGTTTTGAGGGGTATGACGTTGACAGCGGAGCCATCATCTACCAAGGTCATTGGCACATTTTTCTTTAGACAGATGACAAAGATGTATAGAGCAAGGTTGTGACTGGCGCCGAAAGGTGGCAAGTCTTCGTCCGAGAAAGTAATAGGATTACTTAGCTTGGGTGATTCTTGGAAGACCAAGTTGACTACATCTTCGGGAGTAGAGTTATGTGCTACATTTAATTTGGCCAAAGCTTGCAGTAAAGCTTGGCGGTGTGGAAAGGAGCTTGCCACTAGTTGCCGACCGAAAGATCACCTTGGTTTTCGTAATTGCTTGAGCAAATGATCAGTGGGGTCGTCTTCGTTGTCATTTGGTGTGATGACATTGGTTGGACCGTTTTGAGTGGTGCTTTGATATGGGCGACCCGAACGAGTTAGGTGGTCCACATCTTGGTCTTCACCATTTTGGACTATTTCCTTTACTAAGGAGTTTTCGATGAGATACTCGTCTTCATCATCATCGGCCCAAACTCCATTGATTGCAGCTAGTTCCCTCATTCTCATGATATCGCTTTCTAGTCGTATGATTTGATTGACTAGTTTATCGACCACGGCGACTACTTCTTGCATAGTGGCATTTTGAGAGAAGGTCAATGGTACGCGTTCTTTAGGTGTTGCATTGGGATTGCGTAAGACTATTATCATGTTTTCTAGTTCCCACACTTGCCTATCTACACTCCTTGCCCATGCGATGAAGTCGGAGATTGCAGGGGAGATAGTGGAGTAAAGCTTTTCTTTCTCAATTGCATGGATTTCATTTTCGGTGGGAGAAATGAGATGTGAGCAATCTAAGGTAGATTCGTCACTTGTAATCACTAGAACTCCAAGAGGATTCTGAGTGTTGTTGGGCTTACCTCCTGGTGGAATTGGAAGTCGACCATCTTCAATCATATCCTGAAGCACGTGTTTCAACTTGTAGCATTTTTCTGTGTCATGCCCCTTGCCCCTATGGTATTCACAGTAGGAATTTTCATCCCAGAATTTGGACTTCCTTTCAGGTTCGGGAGTAGGCCCAATGGGTTGGAGTTTACCTTGCTTCATTAGACTTTTTAGAGCGTTGGAGTACGTATCTCCAAGGTTTGTGAACTTCCTTGGTGGGCTAGTTTTCTTGGATGGCTCGAGAAGGTTAACTTCGTCGGTCTTGCTAGTAGAGCCGTATGAACGACTCGTGGACCCTTGGTATCCTCGACCTACCGTTTTGGACAAGAGTCCTTTGCGGATATCATCTTCAATTCGTGTCCCTAGTACGGTTAAGTCCTTGAAGGTCTTGATGTTTTGATATCTCAAATGGTTGGCATATATGGGCTTGAGATTGTCCACGAACTTCTCCACAAGAGTGGCCTCATCCGGGCGTTCAACTAGTTGAGTACTAGTCTTCCTCCACCTACTTAGGAAGTCGGTGAATCCTTCCTTGTCATTTTGGGTAAGAACCTCTAGAGTACGCATATTGACTTGGATTTCGGCATTATCCGCATATTGCTTTGAGAACTCGATGGCGGCGTCCTCCCAAGTAGCGACCTTTTTGTGATCTAAAGTGTAGAACCATTGCTTTGGGATGGTGTCAAGAGATGAAGGAAAGATCCTTAAGAACATCTCGGGTTTGATGCCTTTGATAGACATGTAGTCCTTGAAGGCGCGGATGTGGTTCAAAGGGTTCTCATGTCCTTTAAACTTAGGGATATCCGTCATGCTAAAGTTAGTGGGCAATTTGGAATTGACGGCTTCATACTTACGATTGTTCTCCCTGTAAATGTCATCCCCTTTAAGGTACATCAATTGCTCCTCTAGGTATTGGAGTCTTTTCTCAGCTGCGGTTGTTCCTAGGACAGGATTCTCATCTTTAGACTCGTCATCGGAAAATTGTAGCACTCCACCTTTGGGGGGAGGTAGCTTTCCCTCTACATCAAAGATACGGCCTTCGATAAGCTCAAGGCGGTCATAGGTTTGTTCTTGGGTAATTTGCATTTGGGCTATCGCGGCTAGGATTCGATCATTACTTTCTTGAATTTGCTGGAGGTTCGTATCATCACTTGACCCAGACATCTTGGAAACTGGATAAGAGATCGGCGACGAATCAAAACACGATCGACCATTCCATCACACTTGCTAAAAGAGGAAAAGACTTGACTCGTGAAGTGGGTGTGTGCCACTTGTGTTGAGTGAGTTTTGAAGAAAGACAAGGTCTTTGAAAATGTGTGTCCTAGCCAACTGTAGTGTAGTTGTAGGAGTGGACTCGAGGTGAGGTTTGAAATGGGCTTGTGGCCCGAATTTTGACACGACAAACGGACAGAGTTTTGACCGGATTTTGTGCTAATTAAAGGCCCTATTTCGAAATTCTTGATTGAAATTGGGTTTTGATTTTTGAAAATTCGTCATGATTTGTTTTGAAATGGTGATCACGTAAGGTTTATACATTTATACAAGCATTATAACGGGATGCTGAGTGCGTTTAGAAGGGTTTTGGTTTAAAGGGTGGGTTGCCATACCGAACCATCAAACCCGAAGTCTGTGGAGAGGCTCGTGCCAAACAAGAGTAAGGCCGATTCCTAGTCCATTTCCTCAAGTAGTGAAGGCCCTTGATACAAACAAGAGTAAGCATCATGGTATGGATGACGTCAATCGCTATCCATCCTTAGGCCCAAATAAGAATTAGGACCGTTTAGACGGGACGATTGGTCGAATGGGTTGGGTTGGGCCTAGGAAGGCCGATTTAAACGGTCTAGGAAGACCGAGTTATGAAAGCCGACAATTGTCTTGTACAAACTCATTCCCTAACCTTGTTCAAGTTTCACCCTTAGCTACACGTAAGTGTATATCCCAAATGAGTCGCCAAACCGTGGACAGCGGGCCGCCCACGGGGGCGCTTGGTGAAGGGGCTCGAAAACAAGCGTTTGCATTTTGTATGGAGTCGCCACCAATTTTTATGGGAAATTGGAACCGTACGAATACCTCGTGCCATGTCAAGACACAAAGTAGTGACATGAACACTAAGCAATCGTTACCCTTAGCATTCTATGTCTAGAATGACTCTCGTAGATGCCAATGAACACGGGTGCTCACGGAGATCTGGAGTAAGGGGTGAGGGTACGTATTAGGAAGCTCTTTTGATCGAACACCTAATCCCGCCCGCCTCGATAGCGGCCTCTACTAATGATTAGGGAAGTTGTCTATACTCGATATATCGTCGGCTATATGCATGCAATGCAACATCCATAGATTAATCCTAGCATGTGAGAATTAGACTAAGTCGGTTGACATGTAATTAGCAAACAATTGGGTCGAAGTTGAGATTTAATGCTCATTTACATGTGAAGCATACAAATGATACGAAATACAATAATAATATGAAATATAAACTACAATAATTACATTGGAATAGGCGATTTATGTCGAAAATACCTTTAAAACGGATAATTTGAGAGAAAGGAATAAAAATAAAACACGACAGATCAAAAGGTGATAATACAGATATTAGTTAATTAATAATTACTAATTAAACTACGTCAAGGCAGAAAAGGAGTTCAGAGGCAGAAATCACCCTGGAACAGGCGCAGCAGACATTGCGCCCTTTGGAAGAGGCGCAGCATTCTTTGCGTCTGTTTCCAAGGGTGAGTTCTCGGGCTGTGAAGCCGAATCGCAAAACCGTTAATGTTATTTGTTAATTTTAAGGATTGATTACGATATTAGACTCGGATGAAAGTGATTAATGAATTATTTACATATAATTAAGGTCATAAAACAGTAAAACATGGATGAGACGGAAATAAACGGATTAATTATGTGAAGGGTCGATGTTAATGAATGATTAATTAAACTAACTAACTAAACGAATTAGACTAAACATGATGAATGACGACGGATTAATGAACAAAACAGGTGAAAATATATCAACAATGAATCCCAGAAACTCAACATGAACGAATTGAACCTCTAAAACTCGAATTGAATTTAATGACGAAAACCCGCAAATATTGATTATTAGGGATTTAAGTCGGTTTTATGACGATTTAAACATGTTAATGATGATGGTTAATATACATATGAATTATTAAACTATCATGTGAACGAATTAACGAACAAACGAAGGAAATAAACTTGATACGAATTACGAGAGGACGGAGGAAGAAGAAAAGAAGCGAGAATCTGCGCGGCCTCACGAAGAGGCGCAGCAGGTGCCGCGCTCCTTCGAAGAGGCGCAGCGCGTTGCTGCGTCTTTTCTCGACGTCCGTCTCCGGAAATCCGCAAAAAGGTTTTAAAGACGGTTTTAGAAATCGGTTTTAATGAGGTACTTTCGACATAAACCTTACAATTGTTATACAATAATTAAAAATACAATGAATAAAAGAGAGATTAATACACCCTCAGACTTACATGTTGACGGAACGAGATGAACTAAGAAGATCGATTAGTGATGCTCGACGCGAATGCAAGGAAAGAGTGCCCTCGAAAGAGGAAAACGATTTAACAAGTTGATTAATTAGATTGATTGAGTGTAGTGGTCAAATTGGTCGGTCATGCAACGGAGAGGCTGGTACCCGGAAAGATCCGAGCTTACGTGGTCGGAAGTCCAAGCACGTAGGCGCCAATTAGTAAGAACAAAGTCTAGAATGCAAAGGGAGAAGAGAAGGGCGGACACTCGCGTGAGAAATATGAGGAACGAAAGCTCCTATTTATACTAATCACGCGTGAAGAAATAGGGTTTCGGAGACTCTTTGGAAGTGAATCTCGGAAAGATATGAAAAAGATACGTAAATCATGCAAAGAAGGGCACGGGAAGAGGCGCAAAAGCCCATCGCGTCTCTTGGAAGAGGCGCAAAGACTGCCGCGTCTATTCCCATGAGGTTTCCTCCTCGCTAAGAAAGATTTCCGCGTTTGAGTTATGGTAGGACGGAAATAATTCGATTATCTTATGAATATTACGGGATATTATTTGCCAAAAGATAAAATTTGGGAAATATGGAATAGAAATATCCGGAACATTCCAGAACATTCTGACTCGGGATTTAACAGTTATCAGAAAATGGAGACGGTTTTTGACCCGGACTCCGAATGTACTCTAATTACTGCCAAAACGACCGTATCGGGACGTAGATGACATTTAAGAGGTTGACATTAATATTTGAGCAATCACTTGACGATAATCTTACGAACTGTCACAAATCGTTCCGCGAATCAAACATGCGGCCCAATCATCACCGGGTGGTTTGCGAGAGGTGCAGAAACGAGGTGTCTACAAAGAGTTCCAAACAAAGTGTTACAGCAGATTCTACAACTGAGTCCAAGTACTATGCCGCGTCTGAAGCTGCAAAGGAAGAGATATGGATGCGTCAATTCTTACAAGGACTATCTGTAGTGCCTAGTTCGAATGACCCGATCACCATCTATTGCGACAATAGAGGTGCCATCTTCCAAGCTAAGGAGCCAAAGTCTAGCAACAAGTCTAGACATGTACAACGGAAAGCTCATCTAATCCGAGATTACGTGGAGCAAAAGGAAGTAGTGATAGAAAAGATTGCTACAGATGATAACATAGCAGATCCTCTCACTAAACCATTACGACAAGATAAGCATGAAGGGCATGTTAATTCCATGGGAATTAAACGTGTTCCTAAGTTGTAGTACTCTTTTATGGATTAGATTCATTCTCTTATGTACTCTATACGACATCATCGTTTTGATATTTATATATTTTGTTTTTCATGTGGTTTTGTACGACAATTTTGAACACCACAAAGTGAACTGAACAAACATTATATTTTTGGTCCTTAATTGCCCACGTGAGCTGATAACTCAAGGTAATTATTTTGTGATGTTGGTTGATGGTGGGTTCAACGAGCCATAAGTCAAACGTTTGACTGACCAATCACAGAGGCGAGTTATACGGATATCTCGTAGGACACACTTGTGACATCGACGTGGAGTCCTACATGTTTTATAACATTCGGTGCCAGGTCGTGGATAGGACCTCCATGGTGATCCTAAGAGTCGATTCTTTTGACTATCGACTGTCTCTTGAGATTAAGGCAGATTTTGGGTGACTTTGGTTTCTTTCTCACGGTCATCCGTAACAGGGGGCCAAGTAGATTTTTTCTGGGTCATTTCATGCTGTGCTTAGTTCGGAAGGAGTCGAGTTGAAGGAAATATTCAGCCTTTATCAGTACTCGATATTTCTCGGGGCCACTCGAGGAGTCAGAATCGAAATGCATGGCCATGCTCGAATACGAATTCGTTTTATCAGTTGAGTTACTCTCTAGTCGGGGAAACCACTCTTGATACAGATCGATTGTAAAATACGACCTTTGCGGATCCGGATCTGCAAATTGTTTTACATTGAGTGGGAGAAATTTTAAATGAATATGAGAATCGGTTATCGCACATACACTTGTACGGACAAGTGGGAGTTTGTTGGAGCTGTGTCCTCCAGTTAGTGCGGATAACGTCATTGCACATACACTTGTACGGACAAGTGGGAGCTTGTTGGGGCTAGTGTCCTTTACAGTTAGTGCAAGGACTTATAAATCTCTAAAAGGATCAAAGGGTATACTTTTGTATCATAATCAGTTGGTCCACGTTTATCAATAACGGTTGGCTTGCTAGATAAGTTTGACGTTATTGTCATACTGATGGCGGTGATCAACTATGGTCCCTAAAAGTCACACCTATAGGATACGTTTGAGAGATGTGACGGTATGAAAATACAGTCATGTTGATGCCTAATATGACTAACCAGTTAGTCAGAGTTATTGACTAGTAATTGGTCAAACGCGATGTTGAGATAATTATTTAATACGGATTAAATAATAATGGCTAAGACGAATTAAGCAGTTAATTCATAAATTGAATATAAACGATTTATATTTAATTAATGTATATTGAATTAATTAATTATACAATATTGTCTTTGTCGGACAAGTATTAATATATCGACTGAGTCATGTTGCTAGTTGATATTTTAAACCGGATAACCGATGACAATTTATAATAAAACCGCGTCGTATACATTTTAGCGAGACGAGTCGGATCACGAATCAAAATAAGGAGAAAGTGGAAAGCCCACTCTCTCCTCTTGAGACCATGGGACCGGCTAACAAAAGAGAGGCTCTCTCTCTTTTGTAACCTAAGCAATTCATTTGTCTCGAAAACTAGGGTTTTGTAAAAATTCCTCTGAAACCTAGATCTCACATCTAGCAAAACTCACAACAAATTCTCTCGATATTGCAAGGCAATTAGAGAATACTTTCTAGCACAAGGGGTATAGTCTCAGACTGTCTTGGGTGCAACAATTAGGAGGGAATCTACGTTGATTTCTGTTCATTTTGCCGAATTGCACTAGGACCCGAGGTTGATTCTTTACCTTTATCGTTTCTCTTGTATTTATGTTTTATGACCATAATTCACATGTAAATTTACGTTATAATCCTTAAAATTTAAGGGAATTTTACGGATATTTCCCTTCACATCTATCCTTGGCAAAGGATACTTGTTCTTTATCGTCACACGGTTCAGCTCCCTGTAATCTATGCACAACCTCAAACTCCCATCTTTCTTCTTCACGAAAAGAACTGGTGCTCCCCAAGGCGATACACTTGGTCTAATGTACCCCTTCTCTATCAAATCATCCAACTGCTTCCTAAGCTCCTCCATCTCCTTAGGACCCATACGGTACGGTGCCTTAGAGATCGGCCCCGTCCCTGGCTTCAACTCAACAGTGAAGTCTATCTCCCTCTTCGGTGGCAACCCCGGAATCTCCTCTGGAAAAACATCTGCAAACTCTCCCACCCTTGGTATCTCATCAACTGTCGGACTCTCTATCCGGTCATCTCTCACATGGCACAAGATCAAAGGACATCCCTTCCTCAAATAAGACTTCAAGGTAACAGCTGCAATCAACTTAACTTTGGGTTTGACTAGGAACCCACGATAAGACACACTAACACCCTTAGGACCTCTTAAAGACACTTTCTTTTGATGACAGTCTATCTTAGCTTTATACTTTCCTAACCAATCCATCCCAACTATCATCTCAAAACCGTTTAAAGGAAACTCTAGCAAGTCTACAGGGAAATCAACTTGCCCAACTATCAAAGATACATCTCTGAACAATCTCCCACACGATACAGACTCACCCGAAGGTATGAAAACTTGCTCACCGACTGACTCATATACTCTCAAACCCAACTGTTTGACATGACTCGAAGACACAAACGACCGAGAAGCCCCGAATCAAACAAAACAAACGTAGGAATACCATTAACAAGGAATGTACCAAAGTGATAACGTGCGCATCTTCCTCACCGCTTTCTTCTCCATCATGAATAACTTGCCACATCGGTCTTCCGCCCACCTCCCCGGACAAGATCTTGGCGAGGTGGTCGGCTTAGCACCCGACCCTTGATTGTTGTTGTTGTTCGCTGGTGGTTTCGATAAGAATTACCGCCGTTGCGGTTGCCTCCACTCTGGTAACTCGACTTCCCCGGTTTGGCCACGATCCATCCAAATCCATTGCTCGCGAAGCTCACGCAGTCTCCGGAAAGATCCCGGTGCACTTGTGCACTCATGTCTCTTGTGGCCTACACCACCACAGCTATAGTAGGTCACTCCCCAACTATTACTCACACTTCCACGGCCACGCCCAAAGGAAGCCCCGGCACTGAACCCAGACCCAGAAGAAAATCCCTTAGACTGATTGTGGTTGCCTTTCTTGTGGTTCGATTGGCCACCACCCTCACTCTCAGACTTCCTCTTCTCACCACCTAACCTCTCCTGAGCCATCTCCACCAACCTCTCAGCTCTCCCCGCCCTCTCATAAGCTTCCTTAACATCCGTAAGGATTCCCACGGGTAACTTATCCATAATCTTAGGGGTCAACCCCTCTCAAACCTCAACGCCGATTCTCCTCACTCAAACCCATATCCTCGGATACCTAGACTTCTCATTGAACACCTATAGTACTCAAACACGGACATCTCAAAAATCATCTTAAAACCATCAAACTCTTCTCTCATCTTACTCCTCACATGTTCCTAAGTACAAACTCCCTCCTCACAAACCTACGAAACTCCTCCCATGGTATAGCAGGTAAGCCCTGGTTTGTATATATCTCCTTAGCACTCACCTTCACTGAATCCCACCACTTGCCTGCTGCCTCCCTCAGATAGAACGCAACCTGTTCTACCCTCATCTCATCAGGACAGTGAACCAAATCTAATATTTTCTCCATCTCTCTCAGCCAACTATCAAGAAGATTAGGCTCCCCAACTCCCTTGTATTCTTTCGGGTTAAACCTCGCAATATAGAGGCTGATTTTTGAATGATCAACCTCCTTCTCCTTATCCTTATTCTTGTCCTCATTCACTTTCTTTAGGGTCTCAGTAAGAGCATCTTGGTGCTCTAACATCTTAACGATGTCATCCACGGTCATAAGCTCAGCTCTCTCGCATACAAAGCGTTTCTCTTGGGCGGCATCTTGAAACTATACATATATAAGAAAGGGTAGATATGAACATACGTACTAAACTTCAAAACACGAAGACACGACCCCCAGAACCTACTCGATCGAGTTCCCAAACCCACTCGATCGAGTAACGGGCTACTCGATCGAGTGCCCAACATACTCGATCGAGTACCCAAACATCAGACCCTTAACAGACCTTCTGATCTCTTACCTACTCGATCGAGTATCTAGGCTACTCGATCGAGTGACCCCCTACTCGATCGAGTACCCCTAGTTACTCGATCGAGTACCCAAAAACGCGATTCTGGACTCAAAATCGTCAAAAACCCACCCGATCGAGTCAGTCCCACTCGATCGAATCACGCTAATACATAAAAGCTACCCGCATGTTACGTCATATGCTAACATGCTAAACTTATAAATCACATTATATCATAATACACATGCTACGCATCTTTTCTACCGTCTACGAGATTATTTCATCATGTTATTAAATGCCACATTGTAAATCATCCAACATGTTATCATCTCATTAACAAATTCCCATATATCACCATTTTCTTTCACATGCTCAACTTTCTACTTCAACACCCAACAATTAACACATTTCATCACATTCTTACACAAGTTAACCAAACACACATACGACTCGACAAACACTTCCCCCATGTGACCGGTTCAAAGTTGTAGGGCGACCCCCCGCGACTTTAGGACGTCTCCCAAGCCTTTGCACTAGCTCCTACAACTTTTACCCCGGTTCATTTTAATTGACTCCCTATGTTCATTAGGTTCATTGGTTACGTGTTTCGGATCGTCGCTCCGATACCATTTTGTAACACCCCCATACTCCAAGTGCCTTACCTAGACCACTCAGGTATGAAGACATTACCATCTCGGTTACCCGAGGCAATGATAATCAAACAACAATGAAGAAACAACGTTTAGTATAAATAGTTTAACGAATAGTTACAATCCTCAAAACCAAACCAAAAGTACGATACATGATTCCAAACTGACTGTTCTAACTGAAATGTAAATAAACTAAAGGCTACAGCGGAAGACTCCTATCATCATGTCGTGGCATCCCGCTATCCCAAAGTACTCATCTCAATACCTGCTCAATATCTGCTCACCATCCCCGAATGGATCACCGCAGTTTACAAAACAACACCGGTCGGTCGACTAATCACACAATCAATATGTATAACGACAATAAGATAAACAGATGACTTAATCACACACACACACACACAACCAACCAATTCCCATCATCTCAATATCGATCGTCCACTTTGACCACCTGCTAGTGGGGGACCGCAGCCGTACCCACCAAATCCCCGCTCCACATAGTGAGCGATAACCCTGTCCATTAATGTGCACATCCCCTTCCGTGACGGGTTCCACGAAGGGCGAAACTAGGGCGTGAAGCCACTCCCGCAAGTGACCCCACTCAGCCGAGGTCACGCCTCGCGAACCATCAACAACGATCACAACCACAATCACAGTACAATTATTATATCAAACAACCAAATACAATACATCAACCAATATCCCATTATGGGACTAATACTGAGTAGGAAATCCTACCTGGTATGCACACAATCGACGGTCTCTCTATCTCTTGAGTCAAAAAGCCTCTTCTATGAACCCTCCTCCTATCATACAACACATAGAGGCTACCAATCACATACTACACATAAAAACCCCCAATCTCTAAATTAGGGTTTAACCAAATCAAAGGAAAAACAATAAAAAGGGTACATAGATCTTACCCTCGACGCAAGGAACCCAACGATATAAACAACGACAAGAATTGAGGAACAAGTTCCTCAAGGTTAAAGCAAAATCAAAATAGACAAACAAGTAAGAACTTAATCACATAGCACCATCCCCGGCAACGGCGCCATTTTGATGGGGTGCGATGTCGTCACTCATCCAATCAAACACATTTATATTACTCAACAAACAACTAGTTAGTGGTAAGTCGAGGTCAATCCATGGGACGGTGTGCTTTGGGTTCTAAGTCTACCTATCTCAATTTATGCTAGTGTCACAATTTATGGGGTTTGTAGTTGTGTTCTAGACTAATGCAAGCAATAAAGTAAAACAAGCAATAAAAGGAAAGATGTAAACAATTGATTAAAAGTGCTAGGATGTCATGGGGTCATAGGGGATTCATGGGAATTGATCATACAAACATGTTCTCAAATTATAAGCAAGCAATTATTATTGTGATGGATTGAGTTGGGTTATATCTTACAATCCTAGGAAAGTTTGGGTCCCTGAGCCGAATCGATTAGATTGTACAACACCTACAAGTCGACTTAATCTTCCCTACTCAACAACATGCATGGTCTAATGAGACTCGAGTTGGGTTATGTCTTACAAGTCTCATTGAAAAGGTAGAAGATGATAGTAAATGCAAGGATTCATAGGCTTAGCATTTCATCAAACATAACATGTGCATGAGTTGAGATCAAAACAAGCAAGCAAATAAAACATGGAAGCATATTAATTTAAGCATGAATCATTCCCCATGTTGGTTTCCCCTAATTACCCATTAATCCTAGCTAAGAGACTACTCACTCATTATCATGGGAAACATGTCATTAATGGTGTCAATCATCGCAACAAGTATAAACATGATAATAGAATGAAGAAATGAACAATAAAGATTAAAGAGTAAAGGAATTATACCAAACTTGAGATGATCCAAATAATAAAGCAAAGAATAATAGAAGAAACTTGATTGATTGATGAAGGGTTGTCAATCCTCCAATAATAACCCAATAATCTTCAATTACCCAAAAGTGATGAACTTGAAATAATAAACTTGAACAATGATTAAAGGAAAGATTAATGTGTAATTTGTGGAAAGATTAAAGAGTAATCTAATCTAATCTACTCCTAATCTAATCTAAAGAAGGATTGAATTAACCTAATGAAAACTTGATTATATTCTCATAAAACTTGATTGTTTGATTATTACAAATGGGGTATTTATAGTGGAAATTAGGTGGATGCATTAGAGTTAACTAAGGGCTAAACTAGTAATTACACTTTTGAGATTTGAGTAGGGAGACTCCGGTATTTCTTGAAGGAAGGGCGTCTTTCTTTGAGGCTTGAAGAAGACGAAAATGCATCGCTGGAATCCGGGCGGATTAGGGTCGGGACGGGCGGATTCTCGCGATGGAATCCGGGCGGATTCAAGAGAATCCGGCGGATTTCAAAATGCAATCCGGGCGGATTTGGGAGAAGACGGGCGGATTCGGGAGATGCAATCCGGGCGGATTTGGGAGAAGACGCTCGGATTGTGGTTCACGTAGCAAGGGATAGTTTCCTGTCCAGGAATACGCCCGTCCCGGGCGAAATATGGGCATCCTGGGCTTCAACCCGAGCGGGTTGAATTTGACCCGAGCGGTTGAGTCGTATCTTGAGCTCGGATTGTAAAACGGACGTTATTTCCTCATCCGGACTCCTATTGGAGTGATTCAAAAGCCTAGATCACTTGTTTTTTCGACGCCGTTCCATCTAGCATATTTTCAGAGCCAAAGGAGCAACCCTTGGTTCGGTTTTCGAGCGATTTCTTCTTGTAATGCCTTCCCTCTCGTCATTCTTACTTTTAACCCTTTGATCCTTCTATATACACTTTATTCCTACGTCTTTGGTCATCATTCTTGCCTCCTCTTCATACTAGTCCATCTAATATCATCAATAAGCTTCCAAATATGCACGAAAGACGGGAATTTCCGCCTTATTATCTCCTTTTCTACAAAACATATGAAATGCGATAGAAAAGCAAATAGGAAGGTTTTGACGGATAAAATGGCCATAAAATGTTATAATAGTATGCAAAATAGGCTCAATTAGGGGACTAAATGTGCGCAAATAATGTTCACATCAAATATCCCCAAACCGAACCTTTACTCGTCCCGAGTAAAGAGGTGACTAAAACTAGACCTTTATTTAAACTAACCTAATAATATAGCCGATATGAGACAATTAGCGGGTCTCACTCCGCCCCTTCAACTCACAACATGCCAACCATGAGGTAGGATGCCTTCTTGCAAGGCAAGGTGGGTCTTGCCAAAATGGCGACACATTCCAAACATTAAGCACACAAAATCAAATAATGGATGCATCTACAAAAGAATAGCCACTTTCCTCATCTAAGTGGCAGAAATTATCTACAAGGGAAGCAATTCAAGGGTACACACTCCTTCATAGATGCAATTTCTTCAAACTACTAAGCCTAGAAGGATACCAATAAATCACCTCCAAGTTGTGTCAAGCTAGGGTACCTTTGTCCTCAATCGTTAAATGCTTTTGTCAAGAGTAGACTCCCTATGGCGTTAGAAACACTGGAGGATCGCGGAATTCCCCCTCTTGCCTAGACAAGAAGAAGGGTCGTCCCCTCTCTACCATGTACAAAAATGGATACGATGGATAAAGGGATCGATAGATATTTGAGTTTCACTTTGGGAGGTTGCTTTTGTTTTTGTTTTTCCCCCCAATTTCTTGTGGCATATAACATTTGAGAACACTTTCTTTTTGCCATTTCTTTTTGATTTTTGGCATTTCAACACTTGACAACTTTTCAACTTTTTGCATTTCTTTTTGAACATTTTCAAAGTCACCCCATATGTAGTGAGGGTGCCTTATATTTGAAGCATAGGAGTTCTATTTTTGCTCCTCTTTTCATTTGATGCATTTTTGCAAACTTTCTTTCACTTTTCATTTCATTGAACTCAAATTGATTTCTTTTTATGCCCATTCCCTTTGATGACAAAAATGTGGTAGAACATGGATGAATGATGTTTGCATGGTTTCAAGGGTCACCTTGGAATAAACGGTAGCCAAGGAGTTATCACACCACAAGGTACTCTTGACTAGGCCTTAATCCATGGGTCAAGGGATACTAGCATGACACATCCTAGGGTGTTTTACAAGTATTCTAACAAGCAAAGTCTTAAGAATAAAAAGCATCTACTAGGGCCTATATACACTTGTCAAGCTTCCCAAGTAGACGGTTTCACAAAATTTTTTCTAACCATGCAACTATATGCCATGATGCAACTATCATATATACATCCTAATGCATATGATTCTACCCACTAATATGCCAAATAAACTAAATGCAATCCTAAATTCACATTGTTTTTACCGCATCAATCAAAATAAAGCCACATAGTCATTAACATAAAGAGGAAAAAGGAGATTGGAAAGATCATACCATGCGGTCTTCAATATCCTCATGTCTCGGATGTGGCGTAGTCAATCAATGTGAATAAGGATGAACAAACACAATATATATAATAATATATACAAGACTAGACTACAAAGGAAATGAACTTGTTTTTGGATTTTTAAATTTTTCAAATTTTTATGGGTTTTGTTTTTATGAAATTAAAAGACATATTTTTGGGATTTTTCAAAAAATTTTAATTCTTATCATTTTTTGGAATATAAATTCCCATCCCCCACTTTATTTTGGACATTGTCCTCAATGTACATGTAGGAGTAGGAATAAAAAGAAAAACATGTTTTTGGATTTTTTGATTTTTTGAAATAAAGAACAAATGCAATGATATGATATGAATGAATGCATGCTCTAACTAAGTGCAATTCTATATGACATATATAACAAATGAATGCAATCTACACTATACTATATGATGCATGATTTCTAGTAAACTATGGTCACCTATGATCAAACCTCCCCAAACCGATTTAAACACTATTGCTAATGTAGAAATGAAAAGGTTTGGCCATTAGTGACTATGCATGAATTCTAGTCTATATGCAACTATCTACATGAATCATATGAAATATATTACAATGCAAACTAATGTAAATGATCTAACTAATGCAAATGCAATATGAAATATAATACAAATGCAAGCTAAATGTATATGTATATAACTAAATGCAAGTGTAAAAGTAATGCAAAGTGAAAGGAAAGGATATCTTACAAATGGTGGTTTGAGGGAGGACTCCACCAAACTCATTCCTTGTTGCCATGGTTATTGATGTTGTCCATGTTGCTTAATGCTCTCAACAACCGGTCAAAGGCTTTTGAATGGGCTTCATATAAGCACAAATAGGAGATTGGCGATGTCAAAACGTAGTTTAGCCATCTTGGCTTGGAATAGAACTTGCCGAACACTCTCCCATTTATTTTTCCCTTGGCACTTGGCTTCTTACAATGCTTCAAACCAACAAGCCCATGATTCTTGTCAGTACAAGGCATGAAGTATTGCCCATTCTCATCCGGAGGCTTCCACTCTTTACTATCTCTTTCAAATTTTATGATGATAGAGCATTGATTCATCAATCCTTCAATCGTAGAAGGAGAGTTCTCATTTCTTTGATGAGGGGATAGTTGAAGGATAAGATGTGGAGGAGTCAACTTCTCACCATTGAGGTCATTCATGCTTTCATTATTTTCACTTTCTTCTTGACCCTCCTTAGAACTTGAACCATTTCCAAAGAAAAGAGCTTCAATTTCTTCCAAACTATGATCAAAGATGCCAACATCATAGTTTTCCTCTTGACCTCTCAATTCCCCAAAGATAGCAAGTTCAAATTCATCAACCTCTTCTTTCCAAGTTTTACCTTCACTCCCATAAGTGTCAAGGGAACACACTTCCTCTACATGGGTCAAAGAGGGAAATTGTGGTGGGAGGTCTTCCTCATCATCATCATAGGTATCCCAAATTGGAGAAGCAAGGCTAGTGTGTGAGCTAGATTCATTAGACAATTTAGACAAAGTGCTTGTCTCATAATTGGCCTTCAACTCACATTCATCATTACTCTCCACCCCAACTTCATCATGCTTCAATTCATCATCCACTCTTGGTCCATAATCAATCAAGCACTCCCCTTCCTCAAAAGTAACATCTTCATATTCACATCTATCATGAATGTTTGTAAAGTTGGGTACAAGTTGGAATATGGGGTGTTCAATACTTATGAATTTAGGAGGTGGTGGGGGATTCACAAGAGTAGCTTCATAATGCCATCCAAATTCTTCTTCACCCTCATTATTTTCCCCTTCTTCTTCATTTAGCATTTGGGTGGCTTCCATTTGGGCAATTTGATTTGCCAACTTCTCGCCATTAGTAACAATGTTTTTGAGAACATTGTCCCTAGCTTGGCTCTCTTCTAGCATTTTCATGAAGAGATTTTGTTGGCACCTTACCATTTGGAGAACCACACTTTTCATGTCAAGATTATGCTCATTCTCTTGTTGTGGGTACATGGGAATTTGGTGGTATGGGTGTTCATTGTAGGATGACATTTGGCATTGATTGTAAAGTGGGTTTTGGGAGGGTGGTTGTTGTGGATGTTGGATGTGGGGGCTTTGGTAAGAAAAGTTGTGGTAGTGGTTAGGACTTTCATTGTATGAGTTGTAAGGTAGGTTTGTTTCAACTTGCTCCAAAAACTCCCCATACCCATGGTAGTCATACTCAAAAGATTCACCACATACTCCATGTGCCAAGCCTTCGGTCATCATCATAACTAGGACAAAGATATAACTACAAACAAGGAAACTACAAGAAAACGGTAAAAACAATCCTTGAGGAACAAGTTCCTCAAGGTTAAAGCAAAATCAAAATAGACAAACAAGTAAGAACTTAATCACATAGCACCATCCCCGGCAACGGCGCCATTTTGATGGGGTGCGATGTCGTCACTCATCCAATCAAACACATTTATATTACTCAACAAACAACTAGTTAGTGGTAAGTCGAGGTCAATCCATGGGACGGTGTGCTTTGGGTTCTAAGTCTACCTATCTCAATTTATGCTAGTGTCACAATTTATGGGGTTTGTAGTTGTGTTCTAGACTAATGCAAGCAATAAAGTAAAACAAGCAATAAAAGGAAAGATGTAAACAATTGATTAAAAGTGCTAGGATGTCATGGGGTCATAGGGGATTCATGGGAATTGATCATACAAACATGTTCTCAAATTATAAGCAAGCAATTATTATTGTGATGGATTGAGTTGGGTTATATCTTACAATCCTAGGAAAGTTTGGGTCCCGGAGCCGAATCGATTAGATTGTACAACACCTACAAGTCGACTTAATCTTCCCTACTCAACAACATGCATGGTCTAATGAGACTCGAGTTGGGTTATGTCTTACAAGTCTCATTGAAAAGGTAGAAGATGATAGTAAATGCAAGGATTCATAGGCTTAGCATTTCATCAAACATAACATGTGCATGAGTTGAGATCAAAACAAGCAAGCAAATAAAACATGGAAGCATATTAATTTAAGCATGAATCATTCCCCATGTTGGTTTCCCCTAATTACCCATTAATCCTAGCTAAGAGACTACTCACTCATTATCATGGGAAACATGTCATTAATGGTGTCAATCATCGCAACAAGTATAAACATGATAATAGAATGAAGAAATGAACAATAAAGATTAAAGAGTAAAGGAATTATACCAAACTTGAGATGATCCAAATAATAAAGCAAAGAATAATAGAAGAAACTTGATTGATTGATGAAGGGTTGTCAATCCTCCAATAATAACCCAATAATCTTCAATTACCCAAAAGTGATGAACTTGAAATAATAAACTTGAACAATGATTAAAGGAAAGATTAATGTGTAATTTGTGGAAAGATTAAAGAGTAATCTAATCTAATCTACTCCTAATCTAATCTAAAGAAGGATTGAATTAACCTAATGAAAACTTGATTATATTCTCATAAAACTTGATTGTTTGATTATTACAAATGGGGTATTTATAGTGGAAATTAGGTGGATGCATTAGAGTTAACTAAGGGCTAAACTAGTAATTACACTTTTGAGATTTGAGTAGGGAGACTCCGGTATTTCTTGAAGGAAGGGCGTCTTTCTTTGAGGCTTGAAGAAGACGAAAATGCACTGGGCTGGAATCCGGGCGGATTAGGGTCGGGACGGGCGGATTCTGGCGATGGAATCCGGGCGGATTCAAGAGAATCCGGGCGGATTCTGAAAATGCAATCCGGGCGGATTTGGGAGAAGACGGGCGGATTCGGGAGATGCAATCCGGGCGGATTTGGGAGAAGACGCTCAGATTGTGGTTCACGTAGCAAGGGATAGTTTCCTGTCCAGGAATACGCCCGTCCCGGGCGAAATATGGGCGTCCTGGGCTTCAACCCGAGCGGGTTGAATTTGACCCGAGCGGGTTGAGCTGTATCTTGAGCTCGGATTGTAAAACGGACGTTATTTCCTCATCCGGACTCCTATTGGAGTGATTCAAAAGCCTAGATCACTTGTTTTTTCGACGCCGTTCCATCTAGCATATTTTCAGAGCCAAAGGAGCAACCCTTGGTTTGGTTTTCGAGCGATTTCTTCTTGTAATGCCTTCCCTCTCGTCATTCTTACTTTTAACCCTTTGATCCTTCTATATACACTTTATTCCTACGTCTTTGGTCATCATTCTTGCCTCCTCTTCATACTAGTCCATCTAATATCATCAATAAGCTTCCAAATATGCACGAAAGACGGGAATTTCCGCCTTATTATCTCCTTTTCTACAAAACATATGAAATGCGATAGAAAAGCAAATAGGAAGGTTTTGACGGATAAAATGGCCATAAAATGTTATAATAGTATGCAAAATAGGCTCAATTAGGGGACTAAATGTGCGCAAATAATGTTCACATCAACGGGGTATAGGAATAGAGTGGTGTGTGACGAGTGACGTGGTGGTTGTTGGGGTGGTTTTAGGTGGTGATATTGGCAGGGAGAGGCGGCAGCGACAGGGGGGTAGCAAACGGGTTAAGATACGGGTTTTCAGGCGAGTTTAGATGGGTAGGTTTGGGGTGGCGCCACCGTGGACTTGGGGGAGGTCGAAACGGCGGTGCCACCGTGTCCGGGTTCGTGGGGCGACGGCGAGCGGGGGCGTGGTGGATTGCGCGGGGATAGGTGTTGGCTGCGGTGGTGGTAAGATGAGAACAAGGGGTGGTTGGTGAGGCTCGGTGCTGAACCAGACCAAAAGACGGCCCTGGTTTGACTCGCCGGCGACAGTCGACCCTAGTGGGGGTGGTCGTTTGTGGCTGGGTCAGAGTGGGGGTTTGGACTGGTGGCTGACACGGTGGAGAGGTGGCGCGTGGGAGCGTGGGAGCGCGTGTGAAGGGACGGTGGTTGATGACGGGTGTTTTTAGTTTTGAAACGGGTTTATCGTAGATTTAATCGTTATAATTCGTTAATTGGTCGTATTCTTAATTAATTAATTTAATTCCCGAGTTATTTAAAATAATTAGAGACGGGTTTTGAGTCGGGTTGTTGAGTTGTTCAATGTTTGATTCGGGTTTTTCTTAATCGCATAATTCGTTTCATCCTTTAATTATCGATTTGGTTTTAGTTCCGAGTTATTTAAAATAAAATAATAATTAATAATAATTAATTAATTAGAGACGGGTTTAATAGAAAAGTTACTATATCGGGAAAGTTTCCATTTTTAGGAAGTTCTATCTTTAATAACTCTCTATTTTGGGAACATGAATAGTTAAGTAATTGTTATCATTTAATCATCTTTCAGAGGGCGAATTGTTGTGGAATATTACTGGGCAACCGACTATCCGATCATAGATCGAGGTAGGGAAATACACTTGACTTATTATCGTTGATGTTGAATTGTGTTGACTTGTTTGTGTTTCATACGACCAAACGGTGAACGTTGACTTGATTCGTGGTTGTTGATTTACGTTATGATTTATATACTGGAAGGTGATTGACTGAATTGATTGTATTAAGTATGTTATCACAACATTTGGTAACCGGCATGATTTTATGATTCATCAGTTCAATGATATATATATTGTGTTGCATTAATTTCGTTTGAGCATTCATATGCATTGGAGATGGAGGACATTGTGGTGATGTGGTGTGGTGAAGATGATGTTGTGATAAGGCACATGCGGGTTCTGCAGGACTTGCCCTGGTGTCCTCAACAAGCGAAATGTGCGGATCGGCTACGGTCGATATATATAGTCTACCGGGGATCGGTATGGCTGGGCGTTCCGGGTTATGAGATATGAGATATGAGTTATGAGATATGAGTTGAGATGGAGATGGAGGTAACGGAGGAGCATGCATATCATATTTTGTTGTTTCATTGTATTACCTACTCAACCTCGTGGTTGGCCCCGTGTATTCGTGAACACCTGTGATGACCCAAATATTGGCGATCAAACTTGACAGGTTTAAGAGATAGAACGGGAGCTTGGTGGGCGTGAGACATTGGATTAGAAGACTTAGTAGCTAGATCATCATCTAGAAGACTTCACTTTTATTTATGTTAGTTCTTTGTAATTTGACGTAAAAGAGGTTTTGTAATAATTAAGTTAAAAATAATTATATAAATTGCCTTGGAGTTTAATTTGTTATTCACTACCTCGGGAAACCGAGATGGTAACAGTCCGGGTTATTAGGGAATGTCTTGACGAAGGCTCCTTCATAAACCGGGGTGTTACAAAGTGGTATCAGAGCGAACGATCCTCAGGCCTAAACCAATGAGCCCAATGAACGTAGGATGTGTCTAATTAAAATGAACCCCTGGGTAGGAACTGATAGGAGCTCATAGTGCGGTTAAGAAGGCGCCCTTAATACGTACTCTTTTGCCCTCTCAGTTTTGAACCAGGCAACCCGAGATAAATTGAGTGAATGGGGTAGTTAGAAGGAAAACCTTGGATACAATCGAGTTGATGTATACCTTGAGACCCATATATTCTAACCATTCTGCAGGACAACGCTACGGTAAGTATTTTGTATGAATGATGGCATGATCATATGATGTTGTGCAGATGAGAAATAAATTTTCGAGTTCAGGTTGATAATCAATGAAGTGTTGGATTGTGGTAATCGTGAGCGTGAAAATAATTGCGAATTGATGATAATTATCTGGATAGATGTTGAATGATGTGTTGATAGTACTATTATGTCTAGCGATATGCGGTTATGTGATCCCGAAGCCATGCTGGTATAGTATTGTGATAGTAATCAGAAACACTATTGAATTGCATGTTTTTAGTCATAGCAATCGCGATTTAGATGTAAGGAGTAGATCGGGATGCGAAGGGATTCTATGGGGTAGATGTTACGAATTACACAGTGTGAGATTTAAGTTAGGATGGGTTAGTATCGATAGTATGGTTGTAAGAGTTTGGAACATAGAAAATGAATGACTTAGTGCTGAAACTCGTTTTGTTTGATGTTACTCTTTAATTGACCTTACTGCCATTTCTTTTCTGTTTATTGCCTATGGATGAAAATTTTATGAGAGATAGCCTCGTGCGTTAGTGTTCATTCGGCGTTGGTTTCATGCTTATAGGATATACGGATTAGGAGTAATAAATATTTTAGTGGGCTGTGGTCAGGAAGTTCTTGTGCAGTGATGTTTTGACAAACGATTTTGTAAAAATCCTCATTTAAATTGTGTTAATAATTTTTGCATAATTCCAACTCCGTCGATCAGAAGATTCGCATACGTTTTCAAATTGATAAGCCACGAAAATTCTTGATGTCTCTATATTAAATGGTAAGTTTTGCAAACTGACCCAAGTTTCGGACCAATTGCTGTCACATACTTGTTTGGACCAACTGAGTTGTAAAATTCTTTAAAAATGGAATTCTTGTGCTTTAGACCTAATTCTTTTTCCTCTGTGTTTTTTAACTCTCCGTATTTTATAAAAGTAATATGAATCAAGTTTTAATCGAACGATTATTTGTTCGTGGTCTTTGGAAGCTACAACGTGAATCATGACTTGTAAAATGTGCGTTCTATGTTGAGTTTTCATACAGTTGTTTGGTTATTTCATAAGTCTTGTTAATGTGACCTTATAATGTATTTATATGATGATAGTAGCATGCATGTTCAGTAATTATGTATCTTAACAAGTGATAAAATTAAAGTTTAGTTGATAACATTGTTGGCATGATAGTATGAGTGAAATTGAATAGCTTAATTTGATTCTTAATCAAGGGTGAAATATTTTATACGAGTCCAGTTGTTTGCATATTTTATATATGTTTGGCATGTTGTAATATCTCTGGTGTGTTCATCATATTTGCATAGTGGTCGGATAAATATAAATATAAAACTACATTGTCATATCTTGGTAAAGTTGATGGCGTTAAATGATAATTTGATTGTTCTAATATACTCGCATGAATATTTATAATAATTATGTTTAAATGTTTACACATGGATGGTAGTAATGAGTATGTCTACATGTTCACACATGTAGAATGTCATCTGAGTTCTAACGTCTTTTATGTGAGTCTGTGTGCCTATAGTTATATTTATTACCTTCATCGCATTAAATTATTTCAGTTTAACCTAAACCTATGACAGGATAATAAACAGTGTTGTTATTCCTTACTGGATATGTTCGTTATTATATTATCATAAAATGCTAAAGTGATTCTTGCAATTGTATGGGCGTGATATAAAGGAAACTGTTTGATATAACACGACATTTGGCATATCTATATTCTCGAGTCGTTACTATCAATTATATTCTAATAAAGGTTGTTTATGATAACTATGTTGACAATTATAATGGGATAACCCTTTGATGATTCACACGTTTAATTGAGCCTATGAGTTGCCTAATTATTCAAATCGTGCAAATCAGAGAAGTTGTTCAAGTTGCTAATCTTTTATCATAGCTAGTGTTCTACAAAGTATATGATGGCAAATGTATATGTTTAAGCTAATTATACAATATCTTTTGTTTTGTTGAAAATGAGTTATACTCAGTTGCTGGACACAATTGAATGATATGGTTGCTAAAATGTTAAACACATGTGTGATATGGAAGTAATGTTGTTGTTGTCATAGATCATATGTTGTTACTTTTATTAGGAAATATGTTTTCAGAATCGATATCGTGCAAACAATTTTGATAATTTAAAATATGAATTATGAGTATGTTGTTGATTGCTTAAATTCATCGGCCTAATTCGTGACCTAAACCAGTGAGTGAGTAAATGGTTGTACGGACATGTCAATAAGATCTTGTGATTGTGATGGATAGTAGTGGTAGATCTATTTTCTGTGATATGCTTACAAATGTGAGAAGTTTCTTAAATTGTTTGTTGATTTTACTCTCGCTCGTTCATGGTCTATAATTGATCATCAAATTTGTTTAGTTGTGAAACCGTGTAAACCTTGGTTCCTTTCTTGTTGTTCTTTTAGTTTGATGTGGTGTTTTTAAGTTAAGCATGAGCTAGGTAATAAATGTTACTTGTTGACAATCAGTTAATTCCATAATAAAACCTTGTTTTCGACTTTAATGTTAATGCGCAATCTCTTATCATGTGTTCTTTCCTGTCACATGTGGTTGACAGTGATTTTGTTGCATATGGATATGAAAGTTGAAAAGAGGTTACGAGGACGTAACCATGTTTCTAGTTGGGTAGGATTGTAAAATCTTAATGTTTATGTTGCACTTATTTGTAGATTGTAGTTTTGATCAAGTTGATGTTTCGTTGTGGGGTACCTATGCAAATGAGTCCTATACGTTTTGTTCCTACTTCTGTTAGATGGTTGATGTGTAAAAGGAGAGTGTAGTTAAACTACTGGTATTGAGTTATGAGTTAGCCTATGAGCCGAGTTATGTTACGGGAGTTATGTTTATGGTCCAGTGTGACCATGGTTATTAAGTTATTTGAGTTGAGATCGGAATTTAGATGGAAGATGACGGTGTTCTCAGGTGATTATTTAGTTGTTATACATTTGTGTTCTCAGGTAGTTATTAGTTGTAGTTAGTTGGGTTAAGTGAAGATGAGTTAAACTTCGGGACGAAGTTTATTTTTAGGAGGGCAGAATGTAACATTTCGTGTCTGTTATGTTTAATTGATGTGTCAAAAGTGTGTGTTAACTGTGTTAGAAATGTGTGACGTCCGTATGTACGATATACAATACCCCTTCTGATGTTTGAGTACGGGAGCGAACTTCGGGACGAAGTTCATTTTAAGGGGGGAAGACTGTAATACCCCGTATTTTATATAATCAATTAAACGGATATTATTATATATTAATTATTATACATTTTATATTACTAATTATGTCGGGTTAATTGTTGAGTCGATAATTACGTTAAGTTATTTTACTTGACTCGCGTTGTATCGATCTAAGTTAATTGAGACGGGTTTATATGGAATTCGAAATGTGACCCATTTGAGCTGGCCCAATAACATGTTCAGCCCATTAACCCTAAACCCTAATAGTACCCTAACCCTAATAGTACCCTACCCCAACCCCCCTCCCTCATTTCTTACTCCCTCAACCCGCCTCCCTTCTTCATCAACACCAATCTCAGCCTTCACGCATAGAGAGAGAGAGAGAGTGGTCGTGGGTGTTGACGGCGCAGCAGGGAAGAGCTAGGGGCGGTTGTCGACGTTCATAGGCGGCTCTGGTGGCGGTAGTGGTGGCAGAAAAAGGTAAGAGCAACCCTCCTCCTCTGTTTTCGCATTTCTATCGGTTTTGTTGGTGGTTGCGTGTCTTATAGAGGCGTTTCTGGTGGTTGTTGACGGGGTATAGGAATAGGGTGGTGTGTGACGAGTGACGTGGTGGTTGTTGGGGTGGTTTTAGGTGGTGATATTGGCAGGGAGAGGCGGCAGCGACAGGGGGGTAGCAAACGGGTTAAGATACGGGTTTTCAGGCGAGTTTAGATGGGTAGGTTTGGGGTGGCGCCACCGTGGACTTGGGGGAGGTCGAAATGACGGTGCCACTGTGTCAGGGTTCGTGGGCTGACGGCGAGCAGGACTGTGGTGGTTTGGCAGGGGATAGGTGTTGGCTGCGGTGGTGGTAAGATGAGAACAGGGGGTGGTTGGTGAGGCTCGGTGCTGAACCAGGCCAAAAGACGGCCCTGGTTTGACTCGCCGGCGATAGTAGACCCTAGTGGGGGTGGTCGTTGGTGGCTGGGTCAGAGTGGGGGTTTGGACTGGTGGCTGACACGGTGGAGAGGTGGCGCGTGGGAGCATGGGAGCGCGTGTGAAGGGACGGTGGTTGATGACGGGTGTTTTTAGTTTTGAAACGGGTTTGTCGTAGATTTAATCGTTATAATTCGTTAATTGGTCGTATTCTTAATTAATTAATTTAATTCCCGAGTTATTTAAAATAATTAGAGACGGGTTTTGAGTCGGGTTGTTGAGTTGTTCAATGTTTGATTCGGGTTTTTCTTAATCGCATAATTCGTTTCATCCTTTAATTATCGATTTGGTTTTAGTTCCGAGTTATTTAAAATAAAATAATAATTAATAATAATTAATTAATTAGAGACGGGTTTAATAGAAAAGTTACTATATCGGGAAAGTTTCCATTTTTAGGAAGTTCTATCTTTAATAACTCTCTATTTTGGGAACGGGAATAGTTAAGTAATTGTTATCATTTAATCATCTTTCGGAGGGCGAATTGTTGTGGAATATTACTGGGCACCCGACTATCTGACTGCAGTACTGAGGTAGGGAAATACACTTGACTTATTATCGTTGATGTTGAATTGTGTTGACTTGTTTGTGTTTCATACGACCAAACGGTGAACGTTGACTTGATTCGTGGTTGTTGATTTACGTTATGATTCATATACTGGAAGGTGATTGACTGAATTGATTGTATTAAGTATGTTATCACAACATTTGGTAACCGACATGATTTTATGATTCATCAGTTCAATGATATATATATTGTGTTGCATTAATTTCGTTTGAGCATTCATATGCATTGGAGATGGAGGACATTGTGGTGATGTGGTGTGGTGAAGATGATGTTGTGATAAGGCCCAGGCGGGTTCTGCAGGACTTGCCCTGGTGTCCTCAAATGAGTGGCGGATCGTCTACGGTCGATATATATAGTCTACCGGGGATCGGTATGGCTGGGCGTTCCGGGTTATGAGATATGAGATATGAGTTATGAGATATGAGTTGAGATGGAGATGGAGGTGACGGAGGAGCATGCATATCATATTTTGTTGTTTCATTGTATTACCTACTCAACCTCGTGGTTGACCCCGTGTATTCGTGAACACCTGTGATGACCCAAATATTGGCGAGCAGACTTGACAGGTTTAAGAGATAGAACGGGAGCTTGGTGGGCGTGAGACATTGGATCAGAAGACTTAGTAGCTAGATCATCATCTAGAAGACTTCACTTTTATTTATGTTAGTTCTTTGTAATTTGACGTAAAAGAGGTTTTGTAATAATTAAGTTAAAAATAATTATATAAATTGCCTTGGAGTTTAATTTGTTATTCACTACCTCGGGAAACCGAGATGGTTACAGTCCGGGTTATTAGGGAATGTCTTGACGAAGGCTCCTTCATAAACCGGGGTGTTACAGCCTTTTATCAATTGTTTAAATCTCTTTTTAATCATCTTGCTTGTTTATTTTCATTACTATTTAGTTTAGTGATCTTCTATTCCAACCCCAAATTGTGACACCCCTAGACACCGCTAGTTACAATAATCTCACTTCAATATCCGTCCCTTGGGATCCGACCTTTACTTGCCTCTTTACTAATAGTAGAGTTGTTTGTGGAGTTATAAATATTGTTTTGGTCTAGGTGCTCCTAACGACAAGTACCGAAAACTAAACCTCCCAAGTGAGTACGACCAAAAATGGCGCCGTTGCCAGGGACGGTGTTAACTTGATTTAGATTTTCTTAGATTGTTATTAGTTGTGTCTTTCTTTGACTTGGGGAAGTAAAACTCCTCAAGGTTTGTTCTAATTATTTTCAAGTTGTTCGATATTTTGCAAGATGGATCTTATAGATTGTTTTGTAGAGGACCACTTAAGTATACCTTTCTTCAAAGACCCCCATGCAAGCATTTGAAGCCTTGGAAGCAAGTGAGGCCAAAAATATGTATTGGGAGTTGGAGGTAGACCTTTTTGAGGCCGCTCTAGCTAACAAAGAACTTACTCATGAGCAATCCAAATTAGTACATAACATCCTTGTGGAAGTATATCAACCTATAGAACATGAGCAGTCAATCCTAGAAGAAATCTTACAAGCCGAAGACCAAGAGGAATTCGTCATGGAATTCGAGTATGACGAGATTGATGAGCCCGAAGAACAAGTTGAACATGCCATGAGAATGGAGTGTCTAATAGAAATGGAGCAAATTCTAAATGAACCTTCAAAGGAGGAAAGTGAGGCACAAATCCCTACTTTAAAACCCCTTCCCCCAAATTTGAAATATGCTTACCTTGATGAATCAAAGACCAAACCCGTGATCGTTAATGATAGACTTGATGAAAGACAATTGCGAAAATTGCTTGATGTGTTGAAGCAACATGAAAAGGCTATAGGTTATAGTCTAGATGACCTTAAGGGGATAAGTCCCAACTTTTGTATGCATAGAATTCATCTAGAGGAGGACCATAGACCTACCATCCAATCTCAAAGGAGATTAAACCCCTACATGCAAGAAGTTGTCAAAGGAGAGGTTATGAAATTACTTAATGTGGGAATCATATATCCCATATCGGACTCTTTGTGGGTTAGCCCCATTCAAGTGCTACCTAAGAAAGGAGGTACCACGGTGGTGACAAACGAAAAGAATGAGCTAATACCCACAAGGAAGATCACTGGTTGGCGTATGTGCATTGACTATCGAAAATTGAATTCCGCAAAAAGAAAGGATCATTTCCCCCTACCATTCATTGACCAAATGCTTGAGAGGTTAGCCTCCAACAAATTCTTTTGTTACCTTGATGGGTATTCGGGATTCTTCCAAATCCCTATACACCCGGATGACCAACATAAGACCACCTTCACATGCCCTTATGGTACTTTTGCATATAGGAGGATTCCTTTTGGCTTATGTAATGCCCCCGCCACTTTCCAAAGATGCATGATGAGTGTCTTCTCCGATTACCTAGAGACCATAATGGAAGTTTTTATGGATGATTTTAGCGTTTATGGAAAAGACTTTGACTCATGTTTGCATAATCTTTCTCTTGTATTGCAAAAATGTGAAGATGTTAGTCTTGTTTTAAATTGGGGAAAGTGTCACTTCATGGTCAATGAAGGAATTGTTTTGGGTCATTTAATCTCGGAAAAGGGCATCGAGGTCGATAAAGCTAAGGTTGAGGTGATAGAGAAACTCCCACCTCCCGTGAATGTTAGAGGGGTGAGAAGTTTTCTCGGTCACGCGGGTTTCTATCGCCGTTTCATAAACGTTTTTTCAAAAATAGCGAAGCCCCTCACTCAACTCTTACTTAAAGATGCCCAATTACATTTTACTGATGAGTGTTTTGAAGCCTTTAATAGAATCAAGGAAGCACTAATCTCGGCACCGATCATTCAACCTCAAAATTGGGAACTACCATTCGAGATTATGTGTGATGCTAGTAACTACGCCGTTGGAGCGGTTCTTGGCCAATGGGTAGGAAGAGCTCTTCATGCCATCTACTATATAATCAAGACTCTTTATCCCTCCCAAGTGAACTATGATACCACCGAGAAAGAGCTTCTTGCCATTGTCTATGCTTTGGACAAATTCCGTTCCTACTTACTTGGATCCAAAGTGATTGTCTTTTCGGATCACCGTGCTCTCCGACACCTCTTGATAAAGAAGGAGGCAAAACCAAGGTTGTTGAGATGGATTTTGCTTCTTCAAGAATTCGACTTGGAAATAAGAGAGAAGAAAGGAGCCGAAAATGTAGTGGCGGATCACTTGTCAATGATCCGGTTTCATGATGAACAAGGAGAAACGCCGATCAATGACTCATTTCCCGACGATATCTTGATGGCCATTCAAACACAACTTGAAAGGCACATCACCCAATGGTTTGCCAATTATGCCAACTATATCGTTGGAAAAGTACTCCCTCCAAATTTGAACTACAACCAAAGGAAGAGGTTCTTATTCGAAGTAAAGAGGTACTTTTGGGATGACCCAAATCTCTACAAAGAGTGTAGTGATGGGCTCTACCGGAGGTGCATCCCTCAATGGGAAGTCCAAGGAATCTTGGAAGGATGCCACTCGTCACCTTACGGCGGGCACCATGGAGCAAGGAGAATCATTGCAAAAATTCTTCAATCGGGCTTCTATTGGCCTACGATGTTTCAAGATACAAGGGAATTTATCATTCTTTGTGATGCTTGTCAAAGGACGGAGAATATCTCTTGGAGGAATGAAATGCCACAAAGGGGCATACTAGAGGTGGAGATCTTCGACGTTTGGGGGATCGACTACCAAGGGCCGTTTGTGACATCCAATGGGAATAAGTATATCCTTGTGGCCGTAGATTACATCTCAAAGTGGGTGGAGGCAATTGCCACCCCAAACGATGATGCAAAGACGGTCACCAAGCTCTTCAAGAAAATAATCTTCCCAAGATTCGGAGTCCCTAGAGCAATCATAAGTGATGGAGGAACGCATTTTCATGAAAAGAAGCTCGCATCCCTTTTGACCAAGTATGGTGTTCAACATAGAACCGGCTTAGGATATCATCCTCAAACAAGTGATCAGGTTGAAGTTTCGAATAGAGAGATCAAGCAAATTCTTGAGAAAGTTGTAAACAAGACCCGAAAGTATTGGAGCACAAAGCTTTATGAAGCTCTTTGGGCCTATAGGACGGCCTATAAGACTCCCATAGGAGCCTCTCCTTACAAGCTTGTTTATGGAAAAGCATGCCACTTGCCAATCGAATTAGAGTACAAAGCTTTTTGGGCAATCCGAGCCCTTAACCTTAATCTCAAATTAAGTGGTCAAAAGAGGATGATACAAATTCAAGAGTTAGAAGAATTCCGACTACAATCTTATGAAAATGACAAGATCTATAAGGAAAGGACAAGATTGCTCCATGACAAGAGGATCAAGCAAAAAGTCTTGCACAAAGGGGATAAAGTCCTTCTATTCAACTCCCGATATCGACTCTTTCCCGGGAAGTTGAACTCTAGATGGATGGGTCCCTATGTGATCACCGAGGTTGGAAAGTATGGGGATTTTGAAATCAAGGCGGAAGATGGAAGCAAATTCAAGGTCAATGGTTAAAGATTGAAGCCATATTATGAGGGAGCATTTATTGGATAGATCGAGGTCACCTACCTCGGGCCTTCTCATCCTTGAAGGAATCATCAAAGGGAGAGTTTGGTGGAGTCCTCCCTAAACCACCACTTGTAAATATACTAACCCCTCTAACTTGTATTTATAATTTTGTTGCATTCCCTTTATCATAAACATAAATTCTTTCCATGAGAGCAAGTGAGGGAGGGTCACTAATGATTTTTGATGAAGGAAGGAACTAGTTTTCAAGTGTGGGGAAGCTTTTATCGGAGTCAAGGAAATCAAAGGGAATCCGCAACAAGAAATCCGAGCGTCTAAGGAGGAAATCCGCTCGGTTTGTAAAAAGACGCCTGTATTACTGAGAATCCGCTCGTCCAGCAGGAATCCGAGCGTCTGAAGAAGAATCCGCTCGTCTTTTTGCTGCAACATTTTTTTGAAAAGTTCCTGTAACAGAATCCGCTCGTCTTTAAGGAAAGACGCTCGTCCCGCTTCAGAAAAGACGTTCGTCCTTTGCTCGATCCGCTCGTCTTGGCTGCTTCAATTTTTGGAAAAATCCGCTGTAAGAGAATCCGAGCGTCTTCCCAGGAATCCGCTCGTCCCAAAACTAGAGAATCCGAGCGTCCCAGGCCCGAATCCGCTCGTCTCCCTGCGGCCTTCGCTCCCGATTTTTGCAATTTTAATTCTCCCCACCACACAATTTGTGACACATCACCCTTCCTTTCACTTGTATTATAAAAACCCACCTTCTTATGACTCCAAAGAATATCCCAAACACTCTTTCATTCCACAAAATCAAAAAGCCCCAATTTCTAGGGTTTCAAAAGCAAGATTCAATCCACAAAGAGCATCTCCATACTTCAACAAATCAAAAATTCCAACTCCACAATCAAAGAATGGGACCAAAGGGATCTTCATTTAGGGATAGAAGAAGACCAAGAGTAAGAGGAAGCTCTTCTACTTCTCACATCAACACTCTAAGGAGGGAGAATGAAGAAATTGTGGATCTTACCAAGCTTGATGACTTCTCTAATGTTGAATTCGTAAATGATGTGCAAAGGCTCGTTTTTCACCGACTTCTTCGTAAGAACATTCTCCCTACTAAGTTTTTATGCCATAGAACTTTAAGGAAGCTTGGGATTTACCATCAAATGGAAGCCCTTTTTGAGTTGTTTGGTCTCTCTACCCTATTTCACATGCACGAGCAAACCTACCGATCCCTTGTTCTTGAATTTTTAAGCTTCTTGAAAATTACAACCTTGAATAGAACGATATGCATAGAATTTAGGTTGGAAAGTGTTTCAAGAATGATGACTCTAGTGGAATTTGCTAATGTGCTTGGTCTTGATGTCTCGCCTACCCGGACATCAAAACCGAAGAGATATAGTGTTGCACCCCTATGGAGAGCCATGACCGACCGAGATTTCATGTACATCAAGGAGTGTCTAGCTTTCCACATTCAAAACCCTATTTTGAGACTCACTTACCGGTTCCTTTCTGGCACCTTCCTTGCTCGCCGAGACCCGGCAATTGTGAACGAACTCGATCTTGTGTTCATGGAGTCTTATCTCGATATCCAGGGAAGGGGTGGGTACCATTTTAATGCGCCTCTTGTGCTACTTGAGAAGTGGGCTAAGTTTAGAAACGGAGATGATGATGGGATGAAACACATCGTCAATGGAGGGCTCATTACAAAGATTGCAAAGCATTTCAATCCAAAATTTAATGAGAACAATGAGTACACTCCTCTTTCCGGGAATACAAGGATAAATGAAGACCTCCTTCTTGTGCATCATCATTGGATAACTCTTGAGGGGGTTGATAAAAGGATCAAGTGGATAACAAAGGGGAGTGATCCAATCTACTTACCAATGACCGGTCTACCAAGAATCTCACCAAGAAGGGGACCTCTATCACCGATCCCATCCTACCTCATCCCCGCAAACCCAACCCAAGTAAGGCAAGCACCACCACCACCAAATCCCCAACAACAACAAGAGCAACAACATCAAGATGAGAAAATCAAGATACCTCCCTACCCTTTTCCATATCAACTGTACAACCACCCTAACCCCTTTATCCTCCCCCGTGATGACTTTGTAACGGGAATTCTTCAAGACTTGCACTTCCGACAATATGAAGCTAACGTGGATAACTATTATGCACTTTACCCTCAATTCCACGATATGATTCAACGAGGGAAGATTAGTGATGAGGGAGCGTTTCCCTCTTGGGCACAAATGGATATACTCTTCCCAAATTCGGAAAGAGCAAATGAAGGGGCAAATGGGCAACAAGATGAAGGGAGCGACAAATCTTGCGGTAGGGATACGGTGGAGCTTAATAGCGAAGAAGATGAGTTCATGGACCCTAATACAAGTGATGCATCCAAGGAAATATGGGATAGTGACCTAGAAGGGGATGATGGTGATCTCTAGAAGATCTTTTCATAGCTAGATGGAGCGGGCATGAGGCACCCATCTCAAGCTTAAGTGAAGTTTCCTTATCTCCTCTCTTTATTTTCAATTTTCATGAAAGAATTTAATGTTTTGTTAACTTGTACAATATTTGACTTTGACTTGTTTGGAGAGTCCTAGCAACACGAGGACTAACACCTTGGCCCCATTAAAGTGTTCTTTTTATTGTTCCCATTTGAAAAATCCAAAATGACAATATATAGTTTCATGCATTGCATTTCTTGTGCATAAACTACCTCAAAATTTAAGACATTAGAAATAATATCTATCTCAATTTGGGGAAGTACATGCATACGCAACGGGAGGTAATCTAAATTACGCTCTCCGTTATAAACAAAAACCCATGCATCATGTAGTGTAGACTAGTATAGCTTGCATTTAGTATAGAAATCATGCATCATACTTGCATAATTTCCTATCATATTGGCCATTGAGGACAATGCCCATATTAGTGTGGGGATGGGAAATTCTAACTTAACTTTTATTCAAAAATCCAAAAAAAAACAAAAATTTCGAAAAAATAAAAAAAAATGAAAAATTGAAAATCCAAAAACAAGTTCATTTCCTTTGTAGTGTAGTCTTGTATATATTGTTTGTATATATTATGTTTGTCTATCCTTGTTCACATTGATCGACTACGCCACATTCGAGACATGAGGATATTGAAGACCGCATGGTATGATCTTTCCAATCTCCTTTTTCCTCTTTATGTTAATGACTATGTGGCTTTATTTTGATTGATACGGTATAAACAATGTGAATCTAGGACTTGAATTTAGATTATTTGGCATATTAGTTGGTAGAATAATATGCATTAGGATGTATATATGTTAGTTGCATCATGGTATGTAGTTTGCATGTTAGAAAATTTTGCGAAACCGTTTACTTGGGAAGCTTGACAAGTGTATATAGGCCCTAGTAGATGCTTTTTCTTCTTAAGACTTTTCTTGTTAGAATACTTGTAAAACAACCTAGGATGTGTCATGCTAGTATCCTTTGACCCATGGATTAAGGCCTAGTCAAGAGTACCTTGTGGTGTGATAACTCCTTGGCTACCGTTTATTCCAAGGTGACCCTTGAAACCATGTAACCATCATTCATCCATGTTCTACCATACATTTTGTCATCAAAGGGAATGGGCACAAAAAGAAATTGATTTGAGTTCAAGAAATGAAATGAAAAGTGAAATAAAGTTTGCAAAATGCATGAAAATGAAAAGGGGAGTAACAAAAATGAAAACTCCTAATGCTTCAAATATAAGGCACCCTCACTACATATGGGGTGACTTTGAAAATGTTCAAAAAGAAAAATACAAAAAGTTGAAAGTTGTCAAGTGTTGAATTGCCAAAAATCAAAAGAAATGGCAAAAGAAAGTGTTCTCAAATGTTATATGCCACAAGAAATTGGGGGGAAAAACAACAACAAAAGCAAACTCCCAAATGAAACTCAAATACTATCGATACCTTTATCAATCGTAACCATTTTTGTGCATGGTAGAGAGGGGACGACCCTTCTTCTTGTCTAGGTAAGAGGGGGAATTCCGCGATCCTCCAGTGTTTCTAACACCATAGGGAGTCTACTCTTGACAAAAGCATTTAACGATTGAGGACAAAGGTACCCTAGCTTGACACCTTTTGGAGGTGATTTATTGGTATCCTTCTAGGCCTAGTAGTTTGAACAAATTGCATCTATGAAGGAGTGTGTACCCTTGAATTGCTTCCCTTGTAGATAATTTCCGCCACTTAGATAAGGAAAGTGGCTATTCTTTTGTAGATGCATCCATTACTTGATTTTATGTGCTTTAATGCTTGGATGTGTCGTCATTTTGGCAAGACCCACCTTGCCTTGCAAGAAGGCATCCTACCTCATGGTTGTCTTGTTGTGAGTTGAAGGGGCAGAGTGAGACCCGTTAATTGTCTCATATCGGCTATGCTATTAGGTTAGTTTAAATAACGGTCCTAGTTTTTGTCACCTCTTTACTCGGGACGAACAAAGGTTCGGTTTTGGGATATTTGATGTGACCATTATTTGAGCATATTTAGTCCCCGAATTAGCCTTGTTCCCATGCTTTTTAGTGCATATTTGGGTCATTTATTGTCTTTAGTCCTTTGTTTTGCATATTCTTTGAGGTTTTGATCCCTTGGTAGGAAAGGAGTGCAAACCTTGCATTTTCATGGCAAAATGGAGCTAAATTGATTGAATTCAATGACCAAGCATCAAAGAGAAGACAAGACTAGAAGGCCCTTGTACATATTGTAGTAGTTGGGCAATGATGAGAAAAGATCTTTTCATCTCCGATGAAATCCCCAAGGATTGTATGAAGAAGAAGGAATAAAAGAAGAAGGGAAGAAGCTGATCAAGAATCCGAGCCGATTGCCTACTGGACGCCCGTCCAAGACAAGGAATCCGAGCGTCTTCCTCAGAGGGACGCTCGTCCAAAACACCCACAATCTGCCTGTCCAGCCATCGAATCCGCTCGTCCAAAAGCCAGACAATCCGCTCGTCTCGTGCCCTGGACGCTCGGATTGTGTTACAGCTATTCCGTTTTCTTCTTGTTCTATGAAGGATGCGCATATCTAGGGAAAGACTAGCAAAAAGGAGACTCTAATATTTTTCTGAGAGGAGCGATTCCTCAAGAACTTAATCGTCATTTAAGCCCTTAGTAAACCCTAATTTGTGTACCTAATCCCCACTATAAAAACCCCATTAGTCTAATTAGATTATCATGTTCTTCTTATCAATCTTTAGTGTAGTTTATATCATTCTAATCTCTCTTTAATCTTGTAATCAACTTTTAATCAAGTCTTAATACAAATCTCATTTCCTTAATCTCTCTTTTGTTCATCTTTCATTTTGGGTAATTGAAGATTATTTGGGTTATTATTGGGAGATTGACAACCTTCCAATCAATCATCAAGTACTTCTATTATTCTTTGCTTTATTATTGGAATCATTAGTAGGTATAATTCTCTTAATCCCTTTTTAATTATTGTTAATTATCTTCATTTATTCATCATGTTTTACTTTGTTGGTATGATTGACAACCTTGCTAGCATGTTCAACATGATAATGAGTTAGTAGTTTCCTTAGCTAGGGTTAATGGGTAATTAGGGGAAACCAACATGGGGGATGATTCATGCTTAATTTAATATGTTTTCATAGTTTATTTGCTTACTTGTTGTGATCTCAACTTATGCACATGTTATGTTTGATGAAATGCGAGCCTATGAATCCTTGCATTTTTTACCCATCACCTACCTTTTCAATGAGACTTGTAAGACATAAACCAACTCGAGTCTCATTAGACCATGCATATAGTTGAGTTTGGAAGATTAAGTCGACTTGTGGGTGTTGTACAATCTAATCGATTCGGCTCCGGGACCCAAACATTCCTAGGATTGTAAGATATAAACCAACTCGATCCATCACAACAATAATTGCTTGCTTATAATTTGAGAATATGTTTGTATGATCAATTCCCATGAATCCCCCATGACACCCTAGTGCCTTTTATCAATTGTTTACATCTCTTTTTAATCATCTTGCTTGTTTACTTTCATTGCTATTTAGTTTAGTGATCTTCTATTCCAACCCCAAATTGTGACACCCCTAGACACCGCTAGTTACAATTGAAAATCTCACTTCAATACCCGTCTCTTGGGATCCGACCTTAACTTGCCTCTTTACTAATAGTAGAGTTTTTTGTGGAGTTATAAATATTGTTTTGGTCTAGGTGCTCCTAACGACAAGTACCGAAAACTAAACCTCCCAAGTGAGTACGACCAGTTGCATTTTAGGAAAATTTTGTGAAAACATCTATTTGGAAAACTTGACAAGTGTATATAAGGCCCTTGTAGATACTTTTTCTTCTTGAGACTTTTCTCATTAGAATACCTCTAAAACACCCTAGGATGTGTCATGCTAGTATCCTTTGACCCATGGACTAAGGCCTAGTCAAGAGTACCTTGTGATGTGATGACTCCTTGGCTACCGTTTATTCCAAGATGACCCTTGAAACCATGCAACCAGCTTCCACTTCTATCATCATTTTTGTCAACAAAAAGGGAATGGGCACAAAAATCTCAATTTGAGTTCAAGTACCAAAATGAAAATCAAGAAGTTTGCACAAATTTGCATCAAAGAAAAGAGGAGTACAAAAATAAAAACTCCTATGCTTCAAATAAAAGCACCCTTGTTACAAATTGGTGTGACTTTGAAAATGTTCAAAAAATGCAAAAGTTGAAAATTGTCAAGCATCAAATTGCCAAACATCAAAGAAATGGCAAAGAAAATTATTCTTCAAAAATGTCAAATGCCACAAGAAAATTGATCCCTTTTTCCATTGAACCCACTTTTGTGCATGGTAGAGAGGGGACGACCCTTCTTCTTGTCTAGGCAAGAATGGGAATTCCGCAATCCTACAATGTTTCTAACATCATAGGGAGACTACTCATGACAAAAGCATTTAGTAATTGAGGACGAAGGTACCCTAGCTTGACACAACTTGGAGGTGATTTGTTAGTATCCTCCTAAGCTTAGTAATTTGAAGAAACCATATCTATAATGGAGTGTGTACCCTTATATTACTTCCCTTCTAGATAATTTCCGCCACTTAGATGAGGAAAGTGGCTATTCTTTTGTAGATGCATCCATTACCTTCTTTTGTGTGCTTAATGATAGGATGTATCGCCATTTTGGCAAGCCCCACCTTGCCTTGCAGGAAGGCATCTTACCTCATGGATGACTTGTTGTGAGTTGAAGGGGCGGAGTGAGACCCGCTAATTGTCTCATATTGGCAATATTAGTAGGTTAGTTTAAATAAAGGTCATAGTTTTAGTTACCTCTTTACTCGGGACGAGTAAAGGTTCGGTTTGGGGATGTTTGATGTGACTCATATTTGAGCACATTTAGTCTCCGAATTAACCTCGTTCCCATGCTTTCTAGCATATATTAGGGTCATTTCTTATCTTTAGTTTCCCATTTTGCATATTCTTTGAGGTTTTGTGTCCTTGGTAGGAGAGGATTGCTAACCTTGCATTTATGGAGCGAAATGGAGTTAAATAGATCGCATCTAATGACCAAGCATCGAAGAGGAGACCGACACTAGAGGCCTAAGCAAGTAAATAAAGTGAAATGGGCAATGATGAGAAGATCCTTGCATCCCCAACACAATCTCCGCGGATTGTTAAGGAGCCAAACAAGAGAAGAATCCTGTGCCACGATCCGAGCGGCTTGAGCTCAGGACGAGCGTACCAGAGCTCGATCCGAGCATTCCGACTGCCAGCCCTAGCGGATCTTCTTACAGGACAGGCCGTTCTTCAGGTGAGGACGAGCAGATCCTGGTGGGAGTTGCAATCACGATCCACGCATGTCCCTCGGGAGTTGCAATTCCTCAAGCTTCTCTTGACGTCTTAATAGTTATTTAAGCCCTTAGTAACCCTAATCCTTGTACTTAATTTTTATATAAATACCCCATTGTACTACCTAGATTATCATAAACTCTTAATCAAGCTTTAATAAATCCTTAATCATCTCTTAATCAACTCTTAATTTAGTCTTAGTTTAGTTGTAATACACTTCTCAATATTAATTACATCTTAATCTTTCCTTAATTTCTCAATTGTTCTTAGTTTTATTTGGGTAATTAGAAGATTATTGGGGTTTATTGGAGGATTGACAACCTTCTATCAATCATCAAGATTACTTCTATTATTCTTTGCTTTATTATTTGGATCATCTCACATAGGTATAATCTCTTTTACCATTGTTTAATTATTGTTAATTACTTCATTTATTCATCATGTTTTGCTTTGTTAGTATGATTGACAACCTTATTAGCATGCTAAACTTGATCATGAGTGAGTAGTCCTTTAGCTAGGGTTAATGGGGAATTAGGGGAAACAAATATGGGAATTGATTTATGCTTAATCTCATATGTTTTCATAATTAAATTGCTTCCTTGTTGTGATTTCAACTTATGCACATGTGATGTTTGATGAAATGCGAGCCTATGAATCCTTGCATTTTTTACCTCTTATCTTTTCAATGAGGCTTGTAAGACATAAACCAACTCGAGCCTCATTAGACCATGCATAGAGTTGAATAGGAGGAGACTAAGTCGACTTGTAGGTGTTGTACAATCTAGACGACTCGGCCCCGGGATCTAAATCTTCCTAGGGATTGTAAGATATACACTAACTCGATCCCATCACAACAATAAGTGCTTGCTTCTAATTGAGAACATGTTTGTATAATCTATTTCCATGAATCCCCTATGAACCCATGACACCCTAGTGCTTTTAATCAATTGTTTACAACCCCTTTATTTGATTTACTTTGTTTTCATTAATTTACATTCATCTTGTTGATTAGTTTAGACTACATCTCATCTCAACCCATAATTTGTGACACCCTAAGACATAGCTACTTGCAATTGAAAATCCTACATCAATACTCGTTCCTTGGGATCCGACCTTTACCTACCTCTCTACTAAGAGTAGTTTGTGAAGTTATAAATATTGTTTTGGTTGGTAGCTTTTGATGACGAGTTTTAACCGGACCAGTTCGACAAGTCAATATCGGAGCAAATAAGGTTTCAATCGGATCAATATCAGAGCAGATGAGATTCGGGTCAGGTCATATTCAGATCGGATGTCAAGGGATTAAGCTAAGTCTTTATTTAAAACGTTGAATATAAAACAAATAATTTTTTTAATAAGTACTACATAATGCTTTTTTAGAGTAAATTATCAATTACACCCACACTTAATCCACTTTTTTACACTTACTCCCACGTCAATTTTTTTTTAAACTACACCCAAATCAATAGCTCAGGTTATAATTTGCACCCAAAATCGGTTTCAGGCCACTTTTCCGTCAAAATTCAAATTTATTGTGTTTAAAAATTGATTTTAGGACGATTTTGCCCTTCCTTCCTTCTTCTTTTATGAACTCGGCTTGTTTTTTCTCCTCATTCTCATTCATTCTCTTCTATGTCTTTCTCCCTTATCTTCCCCAATTTAATTTGAAGACCTCCCCATCCTCAAGGTAAGTCTCCCTATTGTTTAATGCCAAGCAATTATAAATATTACAAATCAATTCGGTTAATGGCAAGCAACTATAAAACCTATAAATTAGGTTAACAATCAATTTGAAAATATTACAAATCAATTTGACAACATTAGCAATCAATTCGAAAATATAAATTACAAACAAATTCGAGTACTCTATGTGAGCAATCAATTAGCAATAGAGAAAGTATACACAGAGGAAGATTTATGTGAGCAATGTATTGGCGGAATTGGACCCAGAAGGTTGATGCTGCTCTTGTGGTAGTGTGGTGGTCAGACGGTGTTCGAAGTGGACTTGGGTTGCAATGGTGAATTGGGCTTGTTGTGGCAGGAGATAGTGAAAGGTCGTGCTTAGTGCTGCTGGTGTTGATGGTTCAGTTTTGGACCGAATTAAACTCGGGTTTCATTCCGAGCTCGCTTGGTTAAGTGCAGGTGGTGTGAGAGCCATGTCAACTGCTAATTGAAGGTTCCATCATGGTGATGTAGGGGGGCAACGAAAATACAAAATGATGGTGGTTACTGAGAAGATGAGAGGGAAGCATAGAAGAGAATAGATGCGGGGACAAAATCGTCACTTTATTATTTTTTTCACCTGAAAATGGCATTGGGTGGAAATTATAACCTGAACTATTAATTTGGGTATAATTTAAAAAAAAAAAATTAGCGTGGGAGTAAGTGTAAAAAAAGTGGATTAAGCGTGAGTGTAATTGATAATTTACTCGCTTTTTTATAACTAATTAATTCAGAGACGCTAGAGGGGTAACACTCATGTACAAAAAAACACCCTAGATGTGATGCTCATGTACATTCGGGTCATATCAAGTTTCAATTTTGGGTTTTTATTATCAGTATACGGCTTGAAATCGGTTACGGTATATTTCGTTTCGGATTAAAATAGTTTAGGTTGAAACAGTTCATGTTCATTCGATCTTGGGTCTATTTCGAATATTACAAATTCGGTCCGATTTCGAATGAATTCAAGTCGATTTAGGTTTCTAGATGAAGTTCAGATGTTTAGTTATACCTTTCGGGTATACGGTTAGGTGTCGATTCAACTAATTTCAATTGATTTTTCGAGTTTGATTTACTTTTGCGAAGTCTAATCTTACCCAATCAAATTCTCAAATCAAACCAGTTCAACGGGGATGACAATAATTTTGCAACATTTAACAAAGAAAATTCAGTTAGTCTCATTGTAAACGGGTATATCCATCTAAAGATGTAGATGGGGCAAATAATCTCATTTTTGCAGGAAAAGTAACACTACCCTCCCACTTATTTTTTTGTTTTATTAGGTAAGTGATCATATATTTGACCTGTATACAACTTTAGACGGTAGTGCATTAGTCCCTACAATCAATACTATATATCAAATCCAGAAATTAAGGGACTTCAATGTAATTAAAGAAAGTTATACAAATTAGTTATACTATATAGTTTGAAATCATTAGCACCGTGTGATGAGCCCGATTAAGGGATCTCAATGCAAATATTATATAGTTTGGGTTAAAATTAAATTATATAGAAGCTTGGTAATTTTCCTAAACATTTGTACGAACTAAAACATGGTCAATTTCTTTAAAATAAAATAATTAATTAAGATGGTCAATTTCCTTAAAATAAAATAATTAATTAAGATGGTCAATTTCAAGGAGACTAAAAGAAAGAAGATGTTTGGTAATTTTCCTAAATATTTATAGAAGACTAGAAGATGGTCAATTTTCTTAAAATAAAATAATTAATTAGTATAAATATGCACACTTATGTTATTAATTATTATCATCATAAAATTATATATTAAATATAAAATATATGCAATTTTATTAAACTTTATACTTTATTAGCTGTATAGAAATATTAATTATTTAACATACAAAAATATAATATAAGTAGGTTATAAATAATTCAAGTTAGATTCCATAATATATAATATTGCATAATTCTTTCGATTTGATTTAATGCATATATGTAATATATGTAATATAAATATATACTCCTCTTAAAATTGCATGTTTAAGTAGTAAAGTAATTTCATCGTAAAGAAAAGAATTGTAGTAACATTGAATATAGTTATATGATATAAATCACTCATTTGAATAGTAAAAGTAACGATATTATCAGCGAGATTAGTAAAATTGGTAGAAACAACAACGGGAGTAGTGAAATAATGAATATTAATGCGGCAATAGTGAAAGTAACAATAATTACGGCGGGAGTAGTGGAATTATCAATATTAACGCGGCATTAGTGACAATAACAATAATTACGGCGAGAGTAGTGAAAGTAACAATGATTACGGGTAAGTAGTGAAATGTTATTACTATTGTTTCATTAATAAGAGTAAAATATTAATAGCGGGAGTAGTGAATTTGTCTCAAAATTTATTTTATCGTAAGATATGTCATAGAAAAATATATTAATGATAAATTTATGGACTATGCAACTTTAAGTAATTTTATTTAATGAAAAAAAAAAATTTAGTGATAAGTAAAGGTAACCCGGGCAAAGTCGGGCACCAATACTAGTATTTTTAAAACTTAACCCCTTATGAATTTTTTTTTTAAAAATTAATACCTTAATGTGAAAGAAGTTCAAATTTTGGTACCTTAAGTGAAATCCGGTCAAAAAAAACATGAAATACCCATTTTACCCCTGGCTTTATATACACTCTCACTCAGCCCAACTCACCTAGCACTCTCATTAACCCCTCAGTAAAAACACCACAAAATCCAATTTTTCCCCCAAATTACCTTGGACGATTACTACTCCAAAACGCAGATTAATTGAAGATCATCATCAATCAAAGATCAAGTTTTCATTCATTTGTAAGTAAGATTCTTCACTCTTTCCTTTTTTTTTATTTAATTTGTTTGATTATTTTCAAACCCTATTTTTCTGAGTTCTTTTTTTATCAAACCCAGATTAATTAATTTTTCTGAGTTAATTTTTTTTCAAACCCTGAATATTGTTGTTTTATTTTTCTGAGTTCATTGCTAAGAAAGTGTTTACGTATAATATGTTGTTGTAGGCATGGATAATTTTACTGTTAATTTGCGTGTAAGCCATGGAGGTACTTTTGCATATAGGAATAGTTGTGTGGAATATGTTGGTGGTGCTGTACACTTGCACGATTGTGTGTGGAGTAATGTCATAAACTTCAAGTATTTGAGGGATATGGCTGATAAATTAATGGGGAAGGAATGTGAAATTTGGTATAAGAAGGTGGAATAAATCTGGGTTGTGGTAGAAGGCAAGTTGTAGGTGATTATGATGTAATACCATTACTGAAATCCAGGGATGCAAATAAGGAGATTTTTTTGTATCTTGTTAAGCCACTAACACCCCATCCAGTGTCTATGATCAGTCCCCCCCCCCCCCCCAATTTGATCAGAAACAAAAAACTTTTATTGGGCTTATCCCCAGTTAAGCCCTTACCAAAATGTGGCCCATCTTTGCAGCCCAACATCATTGCATCATCATCTTCACAAAATGTCAGAACAGAATCTTTGACTTTGACAAACACAACAAATGCATTGCCCTCAAAAAATCTGGGTTCTGCTTTTGCTTTTAAGGCACCCTCTCAAAAGATTCCTTCAAATCTGACAGCAACAATAACTTCCCATGTGAACCCCCACAATAACGCGGAAAAAGTAACATATAAAGTGCAGAATTTTAGGAAATTTTTGAAACTTTTAAAGTTTATAAAGCGCGGGTTCATAAAAATCTAAAAGACAAGTAAAGAATGCGGAAATAAAGATTTAAATTATACAAACGCGATAGTCAAAGGTGAGGGAAAATATATCCCTCGAATGACAAAAGATAAAAGGTGAGTCTAAGCAATCCTAATAAACCAACTACTAGTACAAGGTTTAGTTCTCGTTAGCCCACACGTCTTCCCCACGTAAGCATCTTCACCACCTGTCATTCATGTAAACATGAACGCCACAGTCAGTGGGGAGTAACTCAAGGTTCTCCCAGCCACAAAATGTCGAAACACAGATAAACAGAAACACATTATAACATCATAAATATAACTATTTGATGCAAGAACTGAGACATGAGACTAACATTCAAAACATGCGTAGTCAATCATAGATAAGACATATGATACATACATATGGGACAATCTAACTAAAATGTCATAAATGATAATACAACTATAAACACGATAGAATATCATAGGTCACGGATAAACAAGACTAACATCATGAAACATGTGAATGGAAACCTTAGCCATGAACTTTGAAAGCCAAATAACATACAATACACGAAATGAGACTATTAACATCACATAATAAGCAAAGCATCCGGCTCAGAGGCTACCTTTAAAGCATGTCCGAGACACAAGTCCTTAAGTACCTTGGCTCAGCGGTTACCTTTAAAACATGTCCAAGGCACGACCTCTAAAGTATCTGGCTCAGCGGTTACCTTTAAAACATGTCCAAATACTACAAACAAGTGCCCAACTCAGAGGTTACCTTTAAAACATGTCCGAAGCACAACACATAAAGTATCTGGCTCAGCGGTTACCTTTAAAACATGTCCAAATACTACAAACAAGTACCCGACTCAGAGGTTACCTTTAAAACATGTCCGAGGTACAACAAACAAGTATCTGGCTCAGCGGTTACCTTTAAAACATGGTCAAATACAACAAATAAGTGCCCGACTCAGAGGTTACCTTTAAAACGTGTCCGAGGCACAACAAACAAGTATATGGCTCAGCGGTTACCTTTAAAACATGGCCAAATACAACAAACAAGTGCCCGACTCAGAGGTTACCTTTAAAACATGTCAGAGGCACAACAAACAAGTATATGGAACGGGATTATTAATGTCACATTCATACTTATGGCTTGCATATCACCATAAGTACGGATGGGAACATCAATCCCGACGACCTTATCGCAACTAGAGGGCCTATGGCTCACCCCTAGTATCTGATAGGACCGTGACTCAGGGACGGGATGACTAATGTCACATTCATACTTATGGCCTGCATCACCATAAGTACGGATAGGAACATCACTCCCGACGTTCATACCGCAACTAGAGGGCCTCTAGCTCACCCCTAGTATCCGGTAGAACCAAGACTCACACGACCGAACAATACTAGACATTATCTAGAGTACGACCCTCTACAAGTAACTACTTATAATAAATATCTTATACTTGTATTATATTAATAAATATTCCATTTCATACTTTAACATGTCGGTTAAATAAAATAAATCAAATATAACAAGTGGTAATGGATAATTTACGTTATGTGAAAATTTACGGAATACAACGGAAACAAGTACAAGTGACCCATTCATAAGCCCAATAAACAAATTAAGAGATTGGCCCAACAAATAAAACATATTGAGTCCAACATATTACACATGTAAAATCCAAACATTAATTCATGTGAAGCCCAAAAGTTTAGTCATGTCTAGCTCACTTATACACTAAGTAAGTTACCAACAAAAATAAGGAAGAGGGAAAATAAGATGGGTAAGCAACATTATTGGCCCAACAAATAAAACATGACAAGCCCAAATACATAAATTAAATAAATGAATATGTAAATGAACGATATTTGACGAATCACAATATATAAAATACGAGACAGGAATTAATCATTCAAGCCCGAAAATTTAGACACGACCGAACCTAAGCTTATGTAAGGTCCAAACCATTTAATCGCATAGGTCCAAAAAGGTAAATATGGTGAGCCCAAATACATACTTGTGGTTAGCCCAAAATTAAGAGGGTGGTGAGCCCAAACCACAACAAGAAAATGAATCCAAAAAAAACAAGAGTGAGCCCAACAATTAAACCACCAAAATGAACAAGCAAAGCACAAAAGAAAAAAAAAAAAAAGCATGTAGGATATGCACACGATCACAGCAACAATTACCTCCTGTCTAGCCGTCTTGGGACAGTTTTCTAGGCCAAACCAAGACGGATTTCACCCAAACAAAAGACCCAATCCAAACATTTACATGTACTTGAGTCAATAGCAAGAAAGTTGGTTCAATTTAGCATAAAGAAACCCGTCAAAACAGCCCGCGAAAACTGCTCGACAAAGTCCATTTTTTTACGATTTATAAAGTTCGTTTGTGACCGTCTTAAGACGAAATTTTAAGCATGAAAAGGGTGAAATTTCTCACATACCACCAACCCATTACATACTTGGATATACAAAGGAGGCGGGAAATCAAATATTTGGTTCAAATCGTCCGTGAGGTCGACTCAAAAACAGTCCACAAAAGTCACCCATCAACAACTTATATATACATGGTTTTTCTAGCAAATTCATGAGGTCGTCTTAAGACAAGTTTTTAAGCATGTTACAAGGCCGAATTTATCCAAACAAAAGTACACATATAAACCTTACAGCATCAAGTTTTATCAACCACAACTTTATTGTCAAGGTAAACTTCCTTATGAAAATACTGTCCCACAAACGAGCTTGATTATACATTGCTGGACATGAAATGCTACTCTCTTGTATGAAGAAGTATGAACTACAAGCTTGTTTCATAATCTCATGCCACCATGCTATTCATCATAACAGCCAACTACACTCCTTACATTTTCAAATTTCCAGACAAAAAAAGAAGGATAACGAATGCATACAGGGAAGGCATGAGCATGAAAGTTCAAGTAAGAAACAGGTCCGAGAGACGGAAGTATCCGCCCCAAAATAGAGGTAGGACGCTAACTTTCACAGCATAAACCAGTTCCTAACAGTCCATTTCAAACCCAACTCAAGACTGACTTGAGAGTGGCGTTAGGACGGGAATTTGTATGACTAAACTGGGATTAGCACTATTAAATCATGTCATACACAGACTAGAAAAATCCAGCAAGCAGAGGCGAAATCGTTCGAAGGGACAACGAGTAACGAGTCACATTAAGACTCTTAACCGGCTATACACATGAGACCAAGCCATGAAAGCAACCAAGTGACCATGTAAACTAATCACAAGCATTACAAAATCAACCCCATACATAATAAAGACTTAAACTTTACGATCAAATAAGGCAAAACCGAGTAGGAAGGGTGAGTTCCCGACATTTTGTCGAGTAACCTATCACCGTTACCTTAACTTTCTTCAATCTTTGAGAGAATGGTCTATTATGAACGAGTTTCCTTCGGGGTCCTCAAGGCCTTCACCTAGAAACCGTAATAACAGCCGAGATTAGCTTAAAAACGTTACATTCATGAGACGGGTCGAGACGAAAACTCCACAAGACTATGTCTTTCTTACCTTAAAAGATGAAGGAAGAGATAAGGAGAAGAATGGTGCAAAAATTAAGAGGAATGGTGAAGAAATGAAGCCGGGATCTGTATTAAAGGGTCACGAAAATGGCGTTTTTAGAGGCTCTGCTTGTTTGAATGAAGCTGCTGCCTTCCCCAAACTTTTTGTTGTTTGTGGGATATTTCCAAATAAATGAGAGAGAATGAAACAAAAGGGGCCGGATGGTATTGGTCAGGTGATTATTATTATTTTAGTTGGGTGCCAAAATTGAGGGGTGTGTTGTCGACACGGGATAGGTCGAGAGTAGATAAGTCTAGTCTCACATGTGAACATGTGACGGTCTTGCTAGACGGAAATTCGTCTTAAACCTACTATAATTTAAGACGGAACTTGATTATTATTAACACTATCATTATTATTATTATCATTATTCCTATCCGGCTATAATACGTATTATTATTTTTTTTATATATAAATTAAACTTTAAAATATTACTTTTATAAAAATCTTGTTTAAATATAAATTTAATTAAATTAAATAATTCAAAAATATAAAATAAAGTAATTAAACGGTTAAATAAATTTCAAATGTCAAAATGAGAAATTCGCGGGTGTTACATCTGAACACCCTCTCATTGAAGACAATGATGACATAAAATAGTCCAGGAGAGATCCTAGAAGATTTAATACACCCACTGAACTTAAAAAAAAAACAGCCTGTGAGAAAGCTTCAGAAACCTCCCACTGTCACTTCAAAAGAGCTTGAAAAAACTGTCACTCCACCTTCAAAAAATCTTCAAAAAACTGCCACTGTCACTTCAAAAAACCTTGTAAAAACTCCCACTCCACCTTCAAAAAACTTTCAAAAAACTCCCACTCCACCTAAACTACCAGCTTCTGATGATGTCACTAAGGTGTCAGAGGGGAAAGATCAAGGTAAAGCTGAGCTGAAGTGCATAGGGCAACATAAAGAGAACCTAAAGAAAGGGCAAGGTAAAGCTGTGTTGTCTGGACTAGGGAAAGGGAAAGCTAAGGTAGGTGAAGGTAAGAGGGTAGCTGTTGGTACAGATCTAGGAGTTCATCAAAAGAAGAGTGGAAGAGGAGGGGCTAAGGGTAGAAAAGAGGGCTCTAGTAGTGGTATTGAAGTTGTTGCTTCTGGTACAAAGAATAGGAAGAGAATACTCAAAGATCCTACTCCTGAAGATGAGTTTGTTGATTCAGAAGGCAGTGATAATGAAAAGGATTTAAGTGACTGTGAGTGGCAGTTTGGGGAGGAAGATTTGATTGATGAAGATGATTTGTTTCATGACAAAGAGGATGGGGAGATACTAAAGGGTGTTGAAAGTATTTTCAATCAATCTAAACCTGAAAATTGTCAAGCTAATGGGAATCATATCTGGGGTATTGATGACATTGAAGTTGCAATTAATGAAGAGAGGGATGATGATTCTGATGAACTCAGAAGCCTTCAGGGCTCAGATAATGATAAGGTAGATCCTTACAACACTTTTAATGAATCTGTTGATTTGAAGGGGCCAGTTGTTTTAAAAGTAGGGCTTAAATTTGCAAATGCAATAGTACTGAGGAAGGCATTAGTTCAACATAGCATAGAAAATGGTTATGACTATTATTATATGCATAATGCTAGTGATAGGATAACTACTCAATGCATGAACAGATGCAAGTGTGGGTGGGATAGTGTGAGGTCAAGGCACAGGTCTTTAGAAAATTGTACATGTGATCCACAGAGTAAGTGTTACTTTAAAGTGCATGCTAGACCACTGGGTAAGGGACATAAATTTCAGATTAAGTCTTTGGTTCTTGAACATACTTGTGGAATGTCAAATTACAATAGGAAAGTGTCTTCTGAATACTTAGCTGATAAATTTCTTGAGTTTTGGAGAACAAACATGGATTGGAAACTAAAGCAATTCAGAGATCATGTTTTTCAAGTTTTAAATGTGGAAGTTTCATATACTAAGTGTTGGTTAGCAAGGTCTAGGGTGAAACAAATGATTTATGGTAATGACAAAGACCAATATGCTAAGGTTTGGGAATATGCATCAGCTATTCAGAAGTATAACCCAGGTTCCTCCTCATTTGTGGTGTGTGGTGGTATTGATAGGCCACCTGTTTATTTCAAAAGAATGTATATTTGTCTCCATGCTTGTAAGAAGGGATTTAAAGAGGGTTGTAGACCTATAATAGGGATTGATGGGTGTCACTTAAAAGGTGTTTTCCCAGGTATGTGTCTTGTGGCAGTTGGCAAAGATGGGAATAACAATATATACCCCAGTAGCTTGGGCTCATTTGTTGAAGTTGAAAATACTGAGGCATGGAGATGGTTTTTAGAATTGCTTAACCATGACATAGGCAAAGAGGAAGGAAAGGGTATGACATTCATGTCAGATAGGCAAAAGGGGCTGCTTGATGCCTTGAGAACTGTGGTGCCCAAAGCGAAGTGAGGTCGTGTCGGACACATTTGGGCTAACTTTAAGCTCAATTACAGTGGCCAAGTGTACAAGGATGCCTTATGGAATGCTGCAAGAGCAACAACAGAGGTAATTCCATATCCTCTCGACTTGAATTACTTGATTTTTTTAAATACTAATCTAATTTGGCAGTGTCACTAATCATTTAACATATGCAGCGACTTTAACTATCACATGGATGGTATAAAGTCATTATCCAATGAAGCTTATGAATATTTGAAGGCCATACCCCCACAACACTGGTCAAGACATGCCTTTGGGACTCAAGCTAAGTCAAATATTCTACTTAATAATTTGTGTGAGTCTTTTAATAGTGTACTGAAAGAAGTGAGGGATAAGCCCATCCTAACTCATATGGAATGGATGAGGAGATATGTAATGAAAAGAAACTTTGACAAGAGGGAAGGTGTGGTCAATTATAAGGGAAAGGTTATGCCTTATGTAAGTAAGTACTTGAAATGGGCTAGAGAGGAGGTCAGGTACAGTAAGGTATTACCTTCAGAGGTGGGTGTATCTGAGGTGGTGTACAAAGGAGAGCCTATTACTGTCAATATCAATGAAAAAACTTGTGCATGTAGGCATTGGGATATCACTGGAGTGCCATGTCCTCATATAGTGGCAGTTCTTTTGAAAGCAAGGCTCAACCCTGAGGATTATGTTGATGAGGCATACACTAAGGCCAAGTACATCAAAGCTTATGAGCCAGTTGTTGCCCCAATGCCAGGAGTGAAGCACTGGGCTAAGACTAATCTGCCTGAACCTCTACCCCCACCCATGAGAAAGATGCCTGGCAGGCCATCTCTGAAAAAAAGAAGAAAAGAACCTGGTGAAGGTGAGGGCAGATTTGTGAAGAGGCAAAAAAAGTCACATAATTGTAGCCACTGTAGCCAACCAGGTCATACCAAGAAGACCTGCAAGAACCCACCAGCCCCTCCAAAGCAACCAGGAAAACCAGGGAGACCAAAGTCCTCAAATCCATGGACCATTGAGCAAAGGAACAATGCTGCTAAAAGAAGGGGAGCACCAACAACAACTCCAACAACAAGTGCAAGTGCAGGACCAACAACAGCTCCAACAACAAGGGCTAGTCAGCCTCTTGTCATTGCAACCCAATCAAGCCAATGCTAAAACCTGTTATGTCTTGTAGTCTTGTAGTTTGTTGAAACAATTATGTGTATTTGGTTGTGTTGTAACCTCAGTATTATGCTCAAACAACTTTTAATGTTTTGTAAGACATTTAAGAAGTAATGTTATGCTAAGGATCATTATCAACATTTGAGAAGAGCAACAACTGTTTGTAGAAATCTTAGAATTCCTCCTTCAACTACTTGTTCAAATACTTAGTACATAGCATCTAACAACTCATGGCATTACAAGTGAAGGGAAAATGGCCATGAGGCATGAAATCAACACATACAACTCACCTATTACATCTCATCTACCTACCTAAATAAACTTGCTAAATAGCACAATCAAGACAACAATAACTACAATCTTCACTGACATGAACATCAGTTTTGATGTATAGCTATTTGTAGGACGCCAAACTCCAACTATTTCATCTTTGCCATTCTTCAAATTTTCTATCTGCAACTTCATTTTTTTCCTCTCTTCTTTAACATATTGCAAATCTTCTTTCAAAATGGATACTTCACTTTTTAGGATGTTCTTCTCCTTCATTAGCTCACAAATAAGATTCCTTTGCCACTCAGTTTGAGACTCATCAACTCATCTAAAAAAGTTACAACCGCGAAAATTTGTTTCCGGGTTGTAAAATTTGCAAGCTTCAAATAATCGTCCCGGATTTGACTGCGTCCAAGACTTGCATCGACGAACTGGGATGCCGCAAAAACATTTCCGTGGGACATGAGAAGAAGACCTTGACGAAGAATCTGACCTACTCATCGACATTTTCTGGAAAAGAATTCAATTCACAATTTACCCCCAAATTTATGAACCCTAATTATATATTAACAAAAATAAGATTACAATCTGAAAATAAATAGATAGAAATTAAAGAGTGGAATGAAAGAAAAATATTTACCTTAGGGAGAAGAAGATATGAATGAAGGGCTTGTAGTTGAAATGGTGAGTGAGAGATTGAGAATAAAGTGATTAAGGGTTATAAATGAAGGAGGTAAGATGATGAAGTATAAGAAGGAAGGGAAGAAGCAGTGAAAGCAATGCATAAGGGTATAATGGGCATGAAATCTTGAATTTGGAGGGAAATTTAAAAAGTGGCCAGAATATTCTTTTTTTTTTTTTACCGGATTTCACTTAAGGTACTAAAATGTGAACGGAGTTCACATTAAGGTATTAATTTTTTAAAAAAATTTCATAAGGGGTTAAGTTTTAAAAAGTGTAACATTTAAGGGGTTTTTCATCAATTGATCCTATTTTTAATTCAATTGGTCTCCCTTGTGACGGGTTACCATTTGTGACGGATATTTTGTGAGATAAAATGGTAACAAAATGGGTTAGTGGAGAAAGGGGACCACATGAATAGTGTTGCAGAGAGAGAAAAAGTGGGTACATTGTGAGGTAAAATGGAATCCGTCTTCAGCTTGTGACGGATATGTCATGTCTTATGAGAATTGTTGTTTTTAATTTCACTTCATCCAGATTTGAGCACGGATTTATTCCAAAAGGTAAACAAATTAAATTAAATAATACTTTGAAATCCGAACCTTGAGAGATTCGACACACATATTTTGAGAGACCTCACCAAAATCTGAACCAATAAAAAAGTAGGGTTTTTCATCTCACTATATAAACTCACTCACCATCATTCCTCTCTTTACTCACTCCTTTCTCTACCTCACTCCCAGTCAACTTCCAGTCAAAACCCCTCTCACGCGCTCCTTCGCCGGCGCGTACTCATCCTTCGCCGCCTTTTTCGCGTCGCTATTTCGCCGTTTATCTCTACATTCTTCGCCGATCTTCCGCATTCTTCAAGGTGACGACGTCGTATCACACACACACACACACACACACACTTTTTTTCGATTTTTTCTTTGTCGTGGTTTAGGTTAGGTTTACAACACTTCGCAGACGATATAAGTAGTATTTTTACCGTTTTCATTTACATGCATTTTCATGGCTTAATCTGTAATTTAATTCGCTAAAATTGTAATTTTTTGTTGTTTCGTCTGAAATTTTTCTGATTATTTCGTTAATTTGGCTTTCTTTTGTATGTTTGTAGATTGATAATTTGCTTACGACTTTTATTGGTGATTAAAAAGTATATTTGATGATGAATTGTAGATTGGTGTATTTTGACTCCTGTTTGTTTGGGAAATTTGTATAAACTTGGGTTTTGATGTAGAAAATTTCTTATTTCTGGGCAAATTTTGACATGCATTGGTTTCATCAGATTTTCCACTGTTTTTCGTGTATATATATATATATATATATATATATATATATATTATTCACACAATTATTTGCAAGTCGAATCTCGGTGTGATTCCGTGACATTTTTTATGGTTAGGTTCTAGAACGTGTTCCCAAGCATCGCACTTTGGGATCCTTTTAGTGTAGAGAGCACATATTGACGATGTTGTAAATTAGTGCTGTAGGTTATTCGGTGTCAATCTAATGGCGCTAAACAATTTTGAGATCTTTCCCTTTGCGTTTGTGATTTGGTTTGTTCAAGTTTTTATCCAAGTATCCTAGTCTCTGCAAGCAGAAGTTTTATTCTGTTTCTTATAAGTGTTGTAGCGGTTTTGTTTTCGCGCTTTCTTCTGCTGTCCCTCCATGATGACGGTTGTTTCTAAGTGCGTCTATGAACGCTGTTTTTTTATTGGTGATTAAAAAGTATATTTGATGATGAATTGTAGATTGGTGTATTTTGACTCCTGTTTGTTTGGGAAATTTGTATAAACTTGGGTTTTGATGTAGAAAATTTCTTATTTCTGGGCAAATTTTGACATGCATTGGTTTCATCAGATTTTCCACTGTTTTTCGTGTATATATATATATATATATATATATATATATATTATTCACACAATTATTTGCAAGTCGAATCTCGGTGTGATTCCGTGACATTTTTTATGGTTAGGTTCTAGAACGTGTTCCCAAGCATCGCACTTTGGGATCCTTTTAGTGTAGAGAGCACATATTGACGATGTTGTAAATTAGTGCTGTAGGTTATTCGGTGTCAATCTAATGGCGCTAAACAATTTTGAGATCTTTCCCTTTGCGTTTGTGATTTGGTTTGTTCAAGTTTTTATCCAAGTATCCTAGTCTCTGCAAGCAGAAGTTTTATTCTGTTTCTTATAAGTGTTGTAGCGGTTTGTTTTCGCGCTTTCTTCTGCTGTCCCTCCATGATGACGGTTGTTTCTAAGTGCGTCTATGAACGCTGTTTTTGCCTACTACCTGTCTAGAATACCAATTTGACTTCTGAGTTCCATGACTCAAAAATAGCTATTATACATGAAATACCCCCATGTGTTTTTTCCCTACAACAAGCGCAGTTAATTTTTAGGCGGCAGTTGATGCTCATTTGTATAGAGGTGGACTAGTAACAGCTGAAATTGTTGAGCTCTGCTAGATAAATATCTGATGTTGAGTCACGTGTCTCCCTAAAATACTACACTGATGCAAGTATCCTAGTCTCTGCAAGCAGAAGTTTTATTCTGTTTCTTATAAGTGTTGTAGCGGTTTGTTTTCGCGCTTTCTTCTGCTGTCCCTCCATGATGACGGTTGTTTCTAAGTGCGTCTATGAACGCTGTTTTTGCCTACTACCTGTCTAGAATACCAATTTGACTTCTGAGTTCCATGACTCAAAAATAGCTATTATACATGAAATACCCCCATGTGTTTTTTCCCTACAACAAGCGCAGTTAATTTTTAGGCAACAGTTGATGCTCATTTGTATAGAGGTGGACTAGTAACAGCTGAAATTGTTGAGCTCTCCTAGATAAATATCTGATGTTGAGTCACGTGTCTCCCTAAAATACTACACTGATGCACACTGTTGCCTTTAGGATTTGCTAAAAACTCCTTGCATAGAGTTATTATATATCATAAAGTGTTATCGAATTATGACCGTATCATATATACAGTGAGTGCTTCTCTAGCCTGTCATGGACATACATGCTTTTTAAAAGGTGAACATTTTTTTCAAAGGTCTCTGATGTAGAATTTATTGACAGGTAAGGAGAAAAGATGAGTTCGTCTAGAGGAATTGAGCATTTGGTTAAGGGTGTTAATGATATAAATATGGGATCTTCAGACGACGGTGCCTGGGAAGCGGTCTCAAGGAAACAAAAAAACAAGTCTGGGAGAAATGCTGCAAAACAGCTGCCGCAGCAAGCTTCAGCACCGAAAGCATGGGGGCAACCTGATACTGCTAAGAGGCTGGGTATGTCAAGCAGCAATGTTCAGGGAAATGCCTGGAATACCCCAAGCAATGACATGACTAATGAAGGTGGCTGGGGATCGACAAAGAATCAAGACCATCCTGTAACTGGGCCATCAAGGCACGGAAAGAACTGGGCTTCAAAATCTGGGACTTCAGAGACTGTTGATAAGAAGTGGGCTGATGAAGAGCCAGATAAGGTAACTGATGAAGAAGAAGATGATGATGATGACATTTATTCAGAGGACGATGATGATTTGCTAAGTGACGATTATGAGGAGGATGACAGTCCAACTCATGAGTCAAAGAAACAACACCGGATGTTGAAATCATTTTTTGACGTTGTTGACAAACTGACTGTGGATGAAGTCAATGAACCTGCTAGGCAGTGGCACTGCCCTGCGTGCCAAGGAGGTCCTGGTGCTATAGACTGGTACAAGGGACTCCAGCCACTTGTAACCCACGCAAAGACCAAAGGAACTATCAGAGTTAAGCTACACAGAATGTTTGCTGACCTCCTAGATGAGGAGCTTCAACGAAAGGGAACTTCTGCTATTCCAGCCGGAGAATCTTTTGGACAGTGGGAGGGTCTCCAAAAGATGGAGGAAGACCGTGAAATTGTCTGGCCTCCCATGGTTGTGATCATGAATACCTTACTCGAGCAAGATGATAATGATAAGGTATGTATGTATGTGCTTATAGAGCTGACAAGTTTGACCCGACCCGAGCAAACCCGACCCGAGCCCGAAAATATTGTGACCCGAAATCGACCCGCCCGACCCGATGACGACCCGTAACCCGACACGACCCGATTATGAGTGATCCGAACCCGACCCAGACCTGAACCGATATTGACCTGACCCGATACTGACCCGATTAAGTTGATGACCCGATAATTATTAAGCTTAATTTTGATCAAAATGAAAGTGATTTTGTGTTTAGATTGATATGTTTTACTTAGTAATGAATTAATTAAACCAAATAATATGTTAAAAAATAAATTTAATGGTAAAAAATTATAGTAATGCGATTAAGTTACCGGAACCGATAATGACCCGACCCGACCCGATACTTCATTCGACCCGAAATGACCCGAACACGACTCGACCCGAAAGGGTATGCTGACCCGATATGACCCAACCCGACGTGATCCGGCCCAGACCCGACCCGGCTGACCCGATTGTCACCTCTATGTGCTTATACTTGTTGATTTTGGTTTATTGTCCTAAAGATTCCTCTAAATGTTCCATTTATTCTTAAGAGGCTTACAAATTTGTGTCTTGGCCTGTTTCGATATTTATTTTGGTATATAAGAGTTGATTTATCTGTTTTTCCAATTTATTCTTCTTTAGTGGCTTGGAATGGGAAATCAGGAGCTTCTTGACTACTTCAAGGATTATGCTGCAGTAAGGGCAAAACATTCTTATGGGCCTAAGGGACATCGTGGGATGAGTGTCCTCATATTTGACGGGTCAGCAATTGGGTATTTGGAGGCTGAGCGGCTTCACAAGCTTTTTCTAGGACAAGGAACTGGGAGGAGTGCTTGGGAAAGCAAAAGGAAGGTGCTTTTTTATCCTGGAGGAAAGCGCCAACTGTATGGGTTCTTGGCTAGAAAGGATGACCTTGAGGAGTTTAACAGGCATTGTCCAGGTTCATTCTATAATCTTGTTGGACAGCTTTTTCTAATTTATGAATTGTGTTACTCTGCATTAAGTCAATTAATAGAATTATCTATGTAAGCTGCAACCATGAATAATTACATTCTTTTTTGCTTTTTCTGGGGTCTTTGTCTATCAGGCTCTGCTGGTTTAAATGCTCAAGTCATTAGACCACACAATGATGGGATGCATATGCGGTTTGTTTTATTGTGTGCGTAGTAGTTCCCTGATAGTGAAGTGGCAACTCATTTGAAACGGGCTAACTAAAGCTAATCCCTTAATATCTTGTTATATGCTTTAACTATTGCACACCTTTGATGCTTCCCCTTCCCTGCTCATCCTTCCACTCTTTGTTATGATCAGGTAAAACAAGGCTCAAGTATGATATGAGATCATACAAGGAGAAAGTGTTGACCCATATGAAACAGATGAGTGAGGACAATCAACAACTGACATGGTACAAATCTAAGGCTGCCAAGGAACAAGGGCGTAATAAGGTCCTTACGGAGTCTCTTAATGTGGTCAGTGAGAAGCTCCGAAAAACAACAGAGGAAAATCGTATAGTGCGCCAGAGAACCACCATGCAACATGAACAGAACAAAGAAGAAGTATGCCTATTTCAGCACATACTTGGTGTGGTTTACCCTTTATAGATAGTTAACAACATAGGCTGCATTTTCCTAAACATGCTAGGTTTTCTGTTCTCTCTTATTATGCCCTATATAATGCAGTCATTTGTTTTGGTGTCCTATAATGCTCTATGTAATTCATGGTCTTTAATTCTTGTACGAGTCTGATAATGCATTGGTTTTGGCAGATGGACTTTCAAGAGCAATTCTTCAATGATCAGATCCAGAAGATCCATGAGGCAACAACTGCCAAGGAAAGCAAGTTTGAGATCATGCAGCAGGAGGAGCGGAAGAAAGTCGAGGAGTCGAAGGCACACCCCTCTAAGATGGATGATCTAAGGCTGAGGTAACTATCCTGTTATCTTCTAGTACTCACACTTTGACATGTCATATATATGTTGGACATCACATGATTTCTCTTACAATTTAGAGTGTGTACAATGGTCTCTATTCATATCTCTCTTTGTTGATTTGCCTGTTATATGCTACTGCATATGACGAGTAGATTTGTGAGGATGCATTAGTGTTTTTTTTTTGTATAGCGTTGGTTAGAGTTCAGCGAAAATCTCTAGAATATGAATAAGAATGCGAATTCACCCTAAAATAGTTTATAATTTTGACCAAGTAGATATTAATCTTTTCAATTTTAAAGAATCTGAATAGGGCATACGTGTCTGCCCATTGGACATCCACTGGCTTTTCTTCTCTTCATTCGTGTACAATGATGAGATTATAGGTTAATTGCAGTTGCAGTTTCGTTGACGTGCAAGAACCATATCTTATTTGAAGCACATGAATACATGATGCTCTAGAGCATTTTATAGATGTCAAGTTCTTAATTTAAGTCTGGACTTCGGATTGTTCACAAACAAGGTTGTGTGATTTATAGTGGAATTATGTTTGGATCTTTACTTATCAAGTGCGTTTGATATATTTAGAGCTGAAGAGGTGAGCAAGTTCAAACAATTCCAAGAAAAAGAGATGGAGAAATTTGATGGAGAGCGGGAGGAGCTGATCCGTGACCACGAGGATAGAAAATTGGAGATGAAGAAAAGGCACTGGGAGGAGGAGCTTCAGCTAGAGAAAGCTTTTGACGCTGCTCTGACTCAACTAATGGGGAAATATGCTCCAGGACCCATTTAAGGAGGCGTTGGTGGTGTTGTCGTAGCTTGATTCGACAGACGAATTGATCAGAATAGTTGAACTAAAACTAGGCCAAGATATGCCAGTGTTTTCTGTTTTTATTTCTGTGGGACAATTAACCGAGGATGAAAAAAGTGGAGGGACGTGTAAATATCCACGAATCTGGAATCATTCTGAAACTTAATGTGCAGGTCTATGGAAGTTGTTTAAATGGGCACAAAAGAAAGCCTGGATTCTTAAGAAGTGGTTTGCCTCGATTGCTTTTTGTTCATGTTTAGTGTGTTAATTTAATTTTTTTTTTTAAAATTATTCTGGATGGTTTTATATGCTTGCTGCTGCTGCCTTGTGGAATATATCTTGAGAAGTTACGTACAAGTAATTTGTTAGTCTATCTTGGATGTGATGTGCACAATTGTATGGTGTCAACTTGTGTGTGGTTGCGAGTTTTAGTAGGCTCTTTTTATGTGTTGTGAATTGTAATGTGACTGTGGATGTGTAGTATTTTGTGTGTGTTTTTGTTGCAACTGGACTTTATCCATTGAGAATGAGATAGATACTTGATTAATGGCAGTCCTAATTATGTGATCTAAAATTCTAAATGGACATCTGACTGACGGCTTTAATGGGATGATGGCTCCTTGCAAATTGATTAACAAGTCCAGCTAGTCTACTTGTTTGTTAGTCCCCACTAGGCAGGCATGAAGCAAGTTTTAACAGTGTCTTTCCGAGTTGACTTGGGAATACTTCAATCATATACAATGTTCTAAGTCTTGTACCATCGTCCATATAAAATGGTATAGATCCAAATATCCAATGCCAGTAGTAATAATTACAACACAAATTCTCCCTTATGATGGAGGGTATCCGTCACAAACTTGTGACGGATACCATATCGTCTCACAAAAAACCCATAAGGGTGAGACAAGGAGCGCATGGGGTGGGTGCCCACCTTGTCCCCTCTACCCATTTCCACTCACAAAATACCCGTCGCACGATCCGACCCGTCACAAGGGAAACCTACTGTAATTACAATTATCAACTCAATAAATACACTAATTAACTTGTTAATCAACTACTCGTATATACATACAGTAGATAATATAATATGGCTTCATCAACCAACTTGAAAATGTACATCTTCACGCTACTCTTTTCATTTTTTCAGGTTTATTTTAATTTTGTTACCAATCTTGAATTCGATTGATTTGTATTAGGATCATTCGACTCATTAATTTGATTGGTTGCGAAATGATACAGGTATAAGCGTAGGTCAACAAGGGTCATACTGTCAAGGTATGCACGGACCTTGTAACTATGAATCTGATTGTTGCTCGCAGACTCGCAGTGGGTGTGTATCTATATCTATGCAACACAGCATGGTATGTGTCTGTAACAAATATCACAAAATCTCCTTATAGACGGCACATATCCGTCTATAACTAAAGACATGCTAAATACAATACCATATTTCTAATAGGACAAGCAACAAGTGAGGTAGTGGGGGCCAAAAATATCACCATTTTCAAGCTATTAGACCCGTCTAGCTATAGACGGATATATATCCGTCTATAGCAAGACTAGCTGAACAAATATAAGCAAAGCTACTCAACTCCTAGATGCTAGCTACTCTACAAATCCCTGGAGATATCGTACCACCTAAAATTATTCGTATTGTATTGTGTATTTGTTGTCTAAAATGTTTATGTACCCCTTATTTTCAACTTCCGTATATTGTATTGATTGCCTATTTTGAGATTAATAAAAATCAGGACCATTTAATTTTTAGTTTGTCTATTTTTTTTAGTTGTATAAAGAGAAAATTGTTAATTACAATTTTTTAAAAATCACTTTTTCAAAATTACAGCCTTATATAATTTTTTTGTAAATTACAACACTTTTCTTCTAAAATTGCGCTAAGTTGAGGATTCCGGTGAATTTTTTAAAAATATAACCGATATACCCTTGTCTTGTCTTATAGCTTACTTACTCAGATTTCTTACCTCTCTCATATCATTTTACCCTAAAATCTCATATCTTCCTCATCACTCTCTAAAAATTTCCCCTAATTTTCTACTTGGAAGAATAAGTGTTCATACACCATAATTATTTTCAATTTGAACAAAATCCATTAACTCAAATCCATTCCCCATTCCTCCTACTGAAATCCATTGCCCATTTCTCCTAATTTCTATTACTAAAATTGAATTGAATTTTAGGGTTTATGTTTAAAATTAGTTTTTGGTCTTATTTTCATTTTTCACAAGCATTTGGTAGGGGTGCCAACCCCGGATCAAAGCATGTATATGCGCCAAAGGGTAGTACCGTTTTCTGTAAGTCATCGGATTAAATAATTTAATCATTAGACCGACGATGGTTTAGGGGTAGCTGTATGAGTTGGTATGTTCTTCTTTTTATTGTCTATATTTGAGGTATTATTCTTATCATTTGTCTCATTCAATTAAATTGATTAGAATAGATGTTGAAGAAAGGGGTAAATTGAAAGATTTATTAGGTGAGAATGTTGAAGCTATGGAGAATTAAAAGAGATGATAGCCAAATGAAATGTGAAGAACATACGAGAATATAAAAGATGATGGTAAGGGCAATTTCGTCATAAAAGATGAACTTAGGTGACCGAAATTCAAATTTGCATCAATTTTCCGCCTTAGTATATGTTTTGGCTGTAAATTCTCATCAGAAGTAATATTATGGATATAATTTACAAAAAAAATTACATAAGGCTGTAATTTTCAAAAAGTGTTTTTTAAAAGGCTGTAATCAACAATTTTCTCTTGTTTAAATTGTTTTTCTAATTTGCGATATGGAGGAATAATAATAAGGGTTACTTAATGAGAATACTCTATTCTATCACTAGTCTTCTCAAATTACTTTGAACTACAATTTAACCCCCAATATACTCAACTATGACACCCATCATCTTTTAATAGAATTGCATATTTTTTTTAACCTGCAGTAGCAAGGTTAAATTCATTAATGTGACCCACTTTTGCCTTTTCTAATTTTTACTCCCTTCATTCAAATCCATACTATCACTTTCTTTTTTTATTACGTTTGTCAACGCGTCTTTTATATGCTAAATATCTTTAGCTACGTATTTGCAAAAAATATAAAAGTTAGATATTTTTAATGTACTCGTAACGACGAATAAAACAAGATCCCACATGAATACATTTTCACTTATATATTGGAAGAAAATTAAAATTGAATGTTTAACTATGAATAGTGTGCAAAATAGATAATGGTAGTGTGGAGTTGAATAGAGGGAATATTCATCTTCCTCTTTCATACCTGCGACTTTCCTTAAATTTTCCACCATTTCCATCTTGATTAATTAATTACCACCTTAAGTTAATAGTTAATCAATCATCTCAAATAAGGTAAAACTTAAACCAATAATGAAATCTAGGTTTCATATCTCACAAATCCCATACCCAGTAAGGCAGTAATTGGTAATCCTCATCTTATCCATCTCAAACCCAATACCCAGTAAGTCAGTAACCCTCATCAATACCTCCGACCAAGTACCCCGTCGCCTCGCACGACCAGTCCACTTTCCGTCAACTCTAGCCTCTAACCCCCTCACCTTGGCCAATCTACCCCTAATTTCAACAACCACCCACCAATCTAACGTCGACCACCCTACCACCCTTCAACTACTGCTCAATTAAACCGTGAATATGGTGGGTTTATCAGCGGAATTTGCAGATCTGACCGCTTTAGTTCACCACCGGCAAAAAGTGGTTCAAGGTGAAGAAGGTTAGCAGCAGGGGATGTCGCGGTTGAGGCCAATGGTTATGGTGTTGATGGTTTATGTCGTTGATAATGGTGTTTAGGTTTATAATGTGAGGTTGTTAATGATTTAACTATCGGTGCTAAAATTTGTGAGAACACTGGGCCATTATTGATTGTTGCCATTGTTGATTGTTCCTGCAAATTTTGGAGTTTAATATTTTTTTTTTTTGGGAAATTCTCACTTGTACTCCTCTTGTATGGACTAATCTCACTTGTACCCTTTCTTTTCATTAAAGCCCACTTGTACCCTACAATTTTCTAGTTATTCTCACTTATACCCTTCAAGTATAAGTTAATTTCACTTGTACCCCTACTTTTAAGTAAATCCACACTCCAACATCCTAGTTACATAGAAATCGTGACCATAAGTTCATAATACTAAGCACCAACAATTAAGTTGTGAAATGCATTCTCGCTTGTCATTATGAAGTGGGGAAGAAGTGTTAAGTACCGTCAAGGTGTCAAGTAAGATGTTAAAGGCTTCGTAAACGATATGAAGAAGCATATCCTAATTGAAATACTCCCTCCACACATTTATTTTCACCCCATTTCTTTAATATATGTGAAATATTATATTGAAATGGGGTGAAAATAGGTGTGTGGAGGAAGTATTTGTTTTCTCTTCAACAAACATCCTTTTCCCTCCAAATTCATTTTATATGCCTCCACTTCATCTTCAACATTCATCTTTTTCCCTTCTTCCCCACTTTATCCTCAACATTCATCATTTACTATACTTAAAGGGTATAGGTGAGAATAACTAGAAAGTTGGAGGGTACAAGTGAGGTTTTTTTAAAAGAAGGGGTACAAGTGAGATTAGTCAATATCAGAGTGGTACAAGTGAGAATTTCCCTTTTTTTTTTTTTGAAGAAGAGAGTTTGATCTTTACAGTTGCTTACTGTTATAATAATAAGGTGATAATATATAATGTGTGGTTGTTAAGGTGAAGAAGGTGATACTAATGAGAGTTTTTTAAAAGATGATCGGATTAATAGGTAGTAAGTCACCCAAGTCTATTACTCCCTTCGTTCCCGGTCAATTGTTTTTCTTTGGTTTTGGCACAAAAATCAAGGAAAGAGGAATTGACCAATTACTAAATGACAAGTGGGACAAATTGGGTGCGAATGATCAAATTGTTCATTAAGTTCATTCTTAAAATAGAAAGGACAGCAACTCATTGAGACACCCTAATATAGAAAAGGATAACAAATGACCGGAACAGAGGGAGTATAAGAAGAGAGGGTTAATAGTTCAATTTATTATGAAATTAAAAGAAGTTTGGTGTATTTTGAGAAGACTCTTTATAATTTGGAGTATTTTTATTAAATAACCCTAATAATAATAATAATAAAAGTTGCTATATCCTGGTGAATAAAGTTGAGCACTTTTAATGAAGTGTGATTACGATTGGTCATACAAATGCTCGTGTATATGCATTATTATTAGGAAACATTACAAATAACCACTACGCATTTGCGGATTTTTACAAATTACTACCACGTATTTGCGTTTTTACAAATAACACCCAACTTTCACCGTATATTCCCCAATTACCACCGTATTTTAACCCCGAGCATTATTTTTCTTATTTCCCGACTTATTAAATAACGATTTATGCAAAATTCCCAAATTACCCTTGTTTAGTTACACCAATCCTCATTCCTCACTGCCATTTACCCAAATAACACGATTAATCCCCCAATTTATTCCTAAACCCTAAATCCCCAAATCCATTAATCCCCAGATCAATCAATCAATTTCTCTCAACCCTTACTTCCGCTAATTCATTCGACCATGAGTAAAAATCCCTAAACCCAGATCGAATTCTTCAGGTAAGTAACTTCGATGGTATTGTTGATAATTTTAGATAAAAATCCACATTCGTTCAAATCCTAAAACACACCAATTCATCCCTCCATGAAACTTGAGTAACCCGGATATATCGATGTTCAGGAGCTCGTGAGGGACATTAAAGATGACAAGGAAAAACAAGAAGATAATGATATACATCTACGGGAAGACTAATTTTGTACACCAAATGAGACTGAAAAACAAACTCTTCTAAGAAAGCTGATTATTTAAAGGAGGGCCATTGTCGGAAATCGATGCCATGTTATTCAGGCGGCCTGATATGGATTCATTGTCGTTATTTGACCTGAAACTTCTGGCTGCATTCCAGTACACGGTATCATTGCACATCAGGGCATGTGAAAGCATCAGTAATGGACCAGATGAAAACCCGTGGCATAAAAACTAAGTACCCGTTTTTCCAACTTGAAGAACAAGCTGAAACTTCACCAGAATCTGGAAATGAACCCGACCCGTTTTTGGAATTCAACGAGAGTTTCACTCATGGTTGAATAAATTGGGGGAAGTAAGAGATTTGGGTTTGAGAGAAATTGATCAATTGATTTGGGGATTAAAGTATTGGATTTGGGGATTTATGTTTAGGAATGAATTTGGGGGATTTGGGAAATCGATAAGAATGTACAAATGGTAATGAGGGTAATTTGGGAATTTCGCATAAATCGTTACTTGACAAGTCGGAAAATAAGAAAAACGGTGCTCAACGTAAAAATACGGTGGTGATTGGGGAATATACGGTGAAAGTTGGGTGTTATTTGTAAAAACGCAAATACGTGATGGTAATTTGTAAAAATACGCAAATACGTGGTGGTTATTTTTAATTTTTCCTTATTATTATTATTTGGTATAAAACAAACAAACATTCGTAAAACAACATGATAAGATGATGAATTGATGATATGCATGGTGCATAATCTCCACAAATTGTAAACGGGGGGTGTGTAGGTAGGCACTCCCAATTAAATGAGTTTGCATGTAACTCCGTTGAGTTTACGCGGCATGTACCTACACACTTTTTTAGAACCTCTTTTATAAGTGACGGATTTTAGAGTAAATGATAAAAAGGGTCGAGTTATAAAGTACTGTATAAACTTTGTATATGAATATTTAAGGTTCAATTCATGTACCAAGGGGGACCGGACAGGGCCGGAACTAGGCCTTTTTAGTTTTTACCTAGGGCATTGCCCTAGTTCTTTCAGCCAAAACAATTTTGAAGTGTAGAAATTGCACATCAGTTGTTTGTCATAGTGGTAATAAGTGTTTTTTCCTAATAAGAGGGTGATGGTTGGATTCTACTTGTTGGCTTTTTTTGTTTGCAAATTTGCCATTTATTGAGATTCTCTTTTGCAAATTATAATGGCCTGGATTTTCGCTCTGCATATAAATTTTCCTCATTTCGGTTTCGAGTAAGATAAGAAATTTAACTAGTATAATTTAACATTTTTTTCTCACATGTAAGAGATTGATGATTACTATCTTAATATCTCATTTTGATATATAAGTAAATATTATAAAATGCACAATCTTAGAAAAAAAAATTCTCTTTGTTACGAACTTATTAATATTTAGCCCTAGGTAGATTAAATTTCTGGTTCCGCCCCTGGGACCGGATGAAAATTTTACCCTGAAATATGAAAAACTATCAAGAACTAGACCCCCTCTCAATATAACTAAGGTCCTCCACTGCTCTTTTGGACATCACCTCTACCTAACAAAACCAAAATTGGCACCAAGCAATATAGAAACCAGCTTAATGTCCTCCATTCACTCATCTTCACTACTTTGTACTTCTAAGTTCTACCCACTTCACAAAACACATTTAATATTTTCGAATGAGAGAGGTAAGTTGAAGCCACCTCGAAAGAGGTGGACATGAATGTTCAATAAAAGTCATGAAGTCAGCAACCTTGTTGCTTCACGAAAACAGTGTTTAATTATCACTTCATCGAAAAAATGAAGGTATAATTTTACATCTTTAATAATACTAGAAATTTCCCAAGGAATTTGCCAAATATTACGTATTGAGTTAATAACACATAAATTATCACCCTTTACAATTAACTTTGAGGGTGTTCAGTTCCTTTTATGGTTCTTATGTCTATGTATCCTCCTATGGCTATGGAATACCAGTACTCACAAGGCCAGATATGTTTTATTTATATTTAGTAGAACTTAAGGTATGCCTAAACTGTGTTTGTCTCTTCATTCTTGCTTTTTGTCGTACCACGTATATGTTAGGAGATAATATTCAATGTACTTTAAAAGGGGTTCATGTATTAACATTTATGACGTATTCTACAACTAGGGGCGGACCCAAGGTTTAGATTTTGGTGTAGCAAAACACACACTACACAAGACGAATTTTTTATTGGACCAAAATTATGATATCGCTTATATTGGGGGGAGTGCAAAAATATATTCCCTCTATCCCGGTTATTTGTTGTCCTTTTGCATTTTGGGGTGTCTCAGTCATTTGTTGTCCTTTCTATTTTAAGAATGAACTTGATGAGTAATTTGACCATTCTCATTTAATTTGTTCCACTTGTCATTTAGTTATTGATCTTCTCCTCATTCCTTGGTCTTTGTGCCAAAACAAAAGGACAACAATTGACCGGGACGGAGGGAGTACAATACAAATTTATTATACGTATACGGGCGGAGCCAATGTATGGGATATGTGGGCTATAGCCCCATATAGTTTTCTGATAAATAAATTTTACTTCCATGAATTAGAACATCACTCAAGTAGCCAAGTTGGTTGAATGGGAGCACCGAAAGAAAGGAAAATATGAAGGATAGAGAGGACATGGGTTCAATCCTATCATGAAGCAAATTTTGTAGTTTTTATTTTTGGGGTGCACTACAAGAAGATTTAATTTTTACACAGGTTCATCAACCTTTAGACAAATAAATTGATATCAACATATATTTATTTTTTTGCTAACTCTGTTATATAAAAAAAAAGTCTTGAATTTTTTTGAGGTAAGACCATATTTAGTATTTGTTTAAATTTAGATTTAAAAATATAATCAACTCGCTAGATGAGCTAATTGTTAATTTTTATTACTTCCTTCCTTCCACTTTTATTGTCATACTTTCCATTTTTAGAGGATTTAAGAAATATGGGTAAATTTATAATCTAATCCCTTTAATCATGAAAAATGAGAGGGGAGTGGTAGTTAAAATATTAGAGGCAATGTCGTTAGTTGAAAAATTAGGGATAATAGTAGTAGTCCATCCATTTAGCATACTGAATTTAAAAACACAATAAGACAGTTAATTTGGAATAAATTTTGGAGTAAAATTGACAATAAAAGTAAAATGGAGGGATTGCCTATTAGACTCCATGCCAAGTTTAGTACATTATCAATTTTGCTCCTCTAATGTACAAATATTGACTTTATCGCTATTTTAAAACTAAGAAAACTTGAAAAACTCATTTATTTAAAATCTAGCCCACGTGTTTTCAAATCCTGGCTTCGCCCCTGCGTATACGGTTTGATATATGATTTCAATTATACTAATTTTAGTATATCTGAGATGAATTTCTTTATATATGATAAAAGTTTATATAACAATGTGTTTTGGTATTTTTCCACCGAATTAGGTTAAATTAGGTCAAAGTGGTCTTATTCGTTGTATATGTGTTATATCGTTTGTGTGAATGCTGAATATGAATGATAAAGATACAAATAAGAATTAACACAAGAGATTTGGTGACGCGGAAAACCCAATGTGGGAAACGACCACGGGAAGGGACGATACCCTTCCAATGATTGTACTAGCTGTTTAATGTAAGAACGAGTACAAGAGAGGTAGCACGGAAATCTAGCTAGCACAATGCTCTATGTTTGTATGTTGGTTTTGAATGAATCTTTCTCCTCCTTTCCCTCATCTATATATAGGGCCCAAACCCTAGTAGGGTTTAGGTTGCTTGCCGTGTAAGTAAATCCGTGTCCGGATCTTATTGGACTTCTTCCCATGATTTGCTATCTGGAACCCTATTCTTCTTAATCTCCGTGACTATTCTTAGCTTACGGGCTCCTTGTGGCCATTAGTCTGCTTAGCCCAACTCATTATACAAGTCTTGATGGACCTATCTCTCTATTTGCCCAATAGGCAGTATTTGGCCCAAACAGTTTGCCCCTTATTCCTTGTGAGACACGCCTTGAGATGTCGAATAAGGAATTACCAGTTGAATCCCACGCCGTTTTTTACACAGCTTCCCAAGTACTCATCATTGCCCCTACTCCTTATTTATCGGACCCTCTTAACTCTCCCCACTTTATAATCTCAACCTCCCCATCCACTTTCCTTCATTCAATTTCCAAAAAAATTTCAAAACCTTCTACTTCCCTAAAACTCTTCTTCTTCTTTCTTCCTCCTCGCCGGACTTCCGCCATTCCCACCGGAGCTTCTTCTCACGTCGTCAGGTATTCTCCCCCCTCTCCTTAGTCTCATTTTTATTCTTCCTTCAACCACGGGTAAAACTCGTCATGCCCCATCGTCTTCCGCTCCCACCAACTTGACCCCAGACCCCATTTTCCCATCTCGCAACCTTTTCACCCATCCCCACAACTGTGACTCTTCCCTGAACGCCGCCGGCATCCCCTTAATCAAATAATTGTTGGGGCTTGGCGACGGGGTGGATATTGCCATCCCAGATCCCGACCAGAAGACGGACGTGTCACGTGCGGAATGGGTCTATCTCTATCTTTAATCCTTTAGATACGGCCTTCGCTTTCCATTCCCTAAGCTAATGCAAGACTTCCTTCGAACCAAAGGCTTTGCTATGGCTCAAATCGCCGCCAATATCTGGAGGGTCCTTCCTTATTCCTTGTCGGCCAGTCAAAATACGAGCAGCTCCATCAGTCTTGGTGAGTTGGCTCATATGTTTGAGATTCGATCGCTAAGGAGGGTCCAATTTTCTTTTCGCCGCCGTGGCGAGACCCCCTTCAGGCATGTGTCGAAGTCGAAAGACGAGAAATGGGTCGAGGAATTATTTTACCTGAGGAAAGACTCCATCCAGCCACCTGCCGACTACATTTTTGAAGATTGGGTCATAACTTCGAGTAAGTAGCTTCCCACGCAACCTGATCCGCCTAGGAGATTCTGTTTCTACCCGCAACAAGTTGTTCTGCATTCCTATTTCTGAAAGAAAGTTCCCTGACCTGCTCCCTGGTTTTTCACGCGTCTCCTCCTCCAATCCTCAGCAGTCCTAGCAGTGCATGTCTTCTGGTAGGTCCCCTTATATTAATATATTTCTGTTCTCACATGGTGACCCCTGACGCCTGACATCTTCCTGACTGCAGGTGCCAAAGTTGACCCCTTAGAAGCTATCCTCCATAGCGCCAAGGGGAAGAGAGTTGCCGGGAGTCCTGACATGCCTTCTGCTTCCAAGAGAAGTGCCTCTGCTGCTTCCTTTCAGTCTCCTCCTACTCGTTCCAGCACTGCTCGTCCTGCTTTTGAGCTTCTGGAGGTCAGCCCTCTGTCGCGTCATCCCCCTACTCCTCCAGCGAGCCCTGTTGCTGCTGCTGGCGGCGGCATTTCCGCCCATTTCCCCGAAGGTTTTGGGAATATAGATCAGGTGTCCTATTGGCCGGAGATGGATCAGCTCCTCTTTCCTTAACTCGTGGAGGCGTTCAAGGAGTTCTCCCCCGAGGAGTGACCGAGAAGGATGTGCACAACGCTTTCATGGTACGTATCCCTCTTCTGCTGCCTTGATTGTTCTGAACCCTTTCTTGCTAAATTAGCTAACTCTTCTTTTCTGTCAATAAGCCTTTCAGTCAGCCCTCTATAATAGGAAGATGATCAACATGGTCCAGACTACTAGTCGGGCCATGCATGCCAAGAATCAGGAGCTCTGTGGAACCATCGCCGACTTGGAGAAGCAGCGCCTTGATCTTAGGGAGCGCGTAGCGGGGCTAAAGGCTGAGCTGGCTGGAGCCAAGAAGAGGCTGAAGGAGGAAGCTGACCAGCTGGCACGCACTCAAGAAGTGTGCAATACTTTCTCTGATGCCCTCAAGCGCTCTGATGAAAAGATCAACGAGCTGATCTCCCTCGCTACCAATATTGTTGCTTATGCTACCTGGCGGGGTAAGATTAGTGGGATGCGTGCTGCGCTGACTGAGACCCCTACTCTTCAATCCATAGAGGAGGAGGAGGAGAGGCAGCTGGAGACCCTCTACCCCGTTCAACCTGACTTGACTGTGCTGATGCCGGAGGTTGGCTAGGTAAACTCCCCCTCAATGATGGAGCAGGCTGTTGCTGAGGAGGCTGGCTCCTTCCAGGAAGCTGCTGTTGCTGTGGAGGTCCAAGAGGCTGCTGGCGATGAGAAGGTGCAGCCTGGTCCTATACCTGAAATGGGGAGTCAGTAGGAAAATGCAGGAGAGGTGTTTGAGAGGGAGGTCATAGACCTGGCCTCTTGTTAAAAATATTTTAAATTTTCGTGACTGGTAGTCTGGCCTTGTGATGGCGCAGACTTGTAAGAATTTTTCAAAACACTTTTGTTTTGTGGTTTCCGCCGTGGTGGCGTTTTTTTGAACTCTGGCCCATGCTTGCCTTGGTGGCATGTCTAGCCACATTTTGAAATGACCCTTGCCTGATTTCGGCAAGTTGGCTTTTATTCATGCCATGTTTTATTTGTTGACTCTATCTTTCTTCGGCGTATATCAGGTGGTCAGACTTGGCTCTAGGAACCGTTTCAGACTTGTGAATACCGTTGTGTCAGCCCAATGGCTGATTTAAGTTGGAAATGGTCGTGTCAACCTGGGAGATTGATTTAGACCCGTCGTGTCAGCCTGAAAAGGCTGATTTAGACTTAGCTAGCTGCTGTGTCAGCTCAAGGGGCTGATTTAGACATACGCCGCATTCTGAAAAGAGGTGGCCGTGTCAACCTGAGAGGTTGATTTAGACCTGTCGTGTCAACCTGAGAAGGCTGATTTAGACTCAGCTAGCTGCCGTGTTAGTGCAACGACTGATTTAGACATATGCCGCATTTTGACTATTTAACTTTGTTCATGACGCAAGGTGTGTTCATCATGTTTAAAGCCAACAAGGGCGTACCTTTGGCAAGTTTATCGTCATTCTAGGAGCAGTGGAACCTTGCAGGATCCTGGTAGCTCAGAGATCCCTGCGCTCCGTATGTTTGTGCATGCATGCTGGGGCCCTGACTATGCCGAGTACTCGGTGTCAATAGCTACTTTTAGGGGTGGTATCCGGGGTAGCTGCGTGAGCTTTGAGCTGTTGGCCAAGCTCCCCTTCGTATGTTCCACAAGCCGCCTAGTGAAAGTGCTCCTATTGGAGAATTAGGTTAGGCATGTTGGAGTGCCATGTGCCTTGTCACCCCGAGTTCACAGTTGACAGTCCTGCTAGCAACACTTTCAACGTACCATAGACATTAGAATGCAAAGTGGTATTTTCAAAAGAGCCCAAAATAGAGGAAATCTACTAGAACAATGTGAAGTACCTGCCGCTATCTCATGGGGTTCCAGAGCAATTGTGGTCCCAGGAAGCTACAGACCACACAGCTCCAATAGTAGTTTTAAGTTTGAAAAAATCCATGGTCATCAATCTGTACGCCCCATGGCCAACAACGCCTTCAACCTGGTATGGTCCTTCCTATTTATAGGCGAATTTGCCTGCTTTTTTGCGATTCCTGGTGTTTTGGAACACCTCGCGGAGAACCAGTTCTCCTACCTCCAGGAGCCTGATTTTTACGTCCTTGTTGTAGCTTTTGGCGACTGACTGCTTGTAGGCAGCCAGACGTATCTTTGCGCTTGCTCGCAGCTCATCTATCGTGTCCAGGCTCCTGATCATTTCTGCATTGTTCAGTTCCCCTGTCATATATCCATACCTGTGGGTTGGAACTAGAACTTCTGATGGAATTACTGCTTCTGCGCCAAACACCAGGCTGAAGGGTGTTTGACCTGTCTGTAACACCCCGATTTATAAAGGAGCCTCTAGCAAGACATTCCTAATAAACCGGACTGTTACCATCTCGGTTTCCCGAGGTAGTGAATAACAAATTAAACTCCAAGGCAAATTACATAATTTCTTTAACTTAACTTTTTACAAAACCTCATTTACATCAAATTACAAGAACTAACATAAATAAAAGTGAAAGTCTTCTAAATGATGATCTAGCTACTAAGTCTTCTGATCCAGTGTCTCACGCCCATCAAGCTCCCATCCTATCTCATAAACCTGTCAAGTCTGCTCCCCAATATTTGGATCGTCACAGGTGTTCACGAATACACAGGGTCAACCACGAGGTTGAGTAGGGAATACAATGAAACAACAAAATATGATATGCATGCTCCTCCGTCACCTCCACCTCCATCTCAACTCATATCTCATAACCCGGAACGCCCAGCCATACCGATCCCCGGTAGACTATATATATCGACCGTAGCCGATCTGCCAGCTCGCAGCTGAGGACACCAGGGCAAGTCCTGCAGAACCCGCCTGGGCCTTATCACAACATCATCATCACTACACCACATCACCACAACATCCTCCATCTCCAATGCATATGAATGCGCAACATTAAACAATGCAACACAATATGTATATCAATGAATGAAATCATGCCAGCTACCAAAAATGTTGTGATAACATACTCAACACGATCAGATCAGTCAACCACATTCCAGTATATAAATCATAACATAAATCAACAACCACGAAACAAGTCAACGTTCACAGTTTGGTCATATGAAACACAACAAGTCAACACAACTTAACAACAACGCTGATAAGTCAAGTGTATTTCCCTACCTTTTCGCAATCCAAGCTCACACAAGCAATCAATTATGAACCTTCACATATCCATCACCTACATAACATAATTATATATAATTACCACCTACTCAATCAAATAATCATGCACATAACCTAGACTCATCATAACTTAATAGGAATATCAACTTAAAGAACAAACACGATTTTTCCTGATTTTCCAGCACATGACAGACTCGGAATAAAATACATAACTAATTCCAGAAAAATCAAATTGATACAAGGCCAATTGAATTGGAACCCCATGAGTCTTAGCTACAAATTATATCTAACGTGTTTTTCCCAAATTTCATACTTATCAAGGGTTTTCAGACTGATTTCCAAAAACTGACAGAAACCGTCGCATAAAAAGTATTGATTCATAAAACGAGCTTAAAACATTATTTTTCAGAAATTCCAAATCCTATTATCATCTAGACTATACAAAGATTATGTATGAAGAAGCCTCATAACTGAATCGACATAAAAATTAAGGTTTCAAATCATTTTCCACAACCAAATCAGATTCGCGGACTTTTCAGCGACATGTTCATAAATAAATCACCTAGGACAAACCACAAAGAATTTGACTATGAGATTTTATATGCATAAACTAGACATCAAATAAATAGGACTCTCTTTTCAAACTTTTCGAAAAAGACGACTTTAAAACAGTATAAACAATGGAATGAAATCGACTTACAAACAGGGAATCGAATTAGGTTGGAATCGATGAGAAATCTTCAATCAAATGCAAGGATCGTGTGTGTGTGTGTTGGTGTGCGTCGAAAAGAGGGAGGCGGGTGAGATGAGGGTTGTGTAGTGTTAGGGTAAAAATTAGGTTAAGAATTAGGTTAAAACATGATGTTGGGTGTTGGGTTAAACATGTTATTGGGTAAACTCCAATGGGTCGAGGGTAAATGGGTTAGCTCACATCTCGAATTCCATGTAAACCCGTCTCAATTAACTTACGAAACAACTCGATCTTACGATACAACGCGAGTCAAGTAAAATAACTTAACGTAATTATCGTCTAAACAATTACCCGACTTAAATAGTAAAATAAAATACGGAGTATTACAGTCTTCCCCCTTAAAATGAACTTCGTCCCGAAGTTCGCTCATCTATCAAACCTCCAAGCATCACCGTGGGTACCAAAACAGATTTTCTAGTATAAGAACTCAAGAACTAACTTTGGCTCATAAAACAAAATGTTACATTCTACCCTCCTAAAAAGAAAGTTACGTCCCGGAACTTACTTCATGCAAACATATCACCACGAATCATTCCATCATCCTACTACCGTTGTTCACCTCGACCTATTAGAGCACCATACCAGTAGTTTAACTACACGCTTCTCTTACACATCAACCAACTAACAGAAGTAAGAACACAACATAGAGAACTCATTTGCATGGGTACACCCAACGAAACATCAACTTAATCAAACCACAATCTATAAACAAGTGCAACATAACATTAAGATTTTACAATCCTACCCAACTAAAAACATGGTTACGTCCTCGTAACCTCTTTTCAACTTTCATATACGTATGCAACAAAATCACTGTCAACAACATGTAACAGAAAAGAACACATGATAAGAGACTGCGCATTAACATTAAAGTCGAAAACAAGGTTTTATTATGGAATTAACTGATTGTCAACAAGTAACACTTATTACTTAGCTCATGCTTAACTTAAAAACACAACATCAAACTAAAAGAACAACAAGAAAGGAGCTAAAGGTTTACACGGTTTCATAACAGATCGATCATGGTGTTACTAGCTCTAACCTAACAGTCCTAGGTCGTGCTTACTCTAATTCTGGTGACTTCTATGTCATTCCCTTCCTGGTTCACCTCTTCCCCAAAGTCTGGTTTGGGTGGTTCAGTCGTACTTTCGGCATCAGGTACATTAGCATAAAATTCGTATCTCAGGTCGCCTGATATAAATTCAAAGGTATGCTCGGGCGGGTAACTGGCCCCGCCGCAATAATTGGGGTCACGGCATAACCTCATGCAATGGGTGGACAACTCTCTCATATAGAAGTGTTTGATGTCCCTTAGTATGCTAGAGTCAGGGATAGTATCAATAAGGGTATACGCTCTTAACTGAGTATTAGTTAAGTACTCAGGGTGCCCATTATGGCCATACTTGTCCATGGCAGCACAAAGTTTCTCACAATGCTCATTGAAGTCAGTATCAAGTGACATGTAACAGTCTCGCGGGTGTACATTGTAGGGATCCACCCTACAGAGTTGAAAGCTAAACAAATTAGGACACAAGGGTGATACCGTAGAAGGTGTTAAGATACAGGATTCATTCACGTGGTTTAAGTGTGCGAAAGTTATATAACAAGTTTTCGAGTAGTAGTAGTACCAGGGTTTTGGTCAACTCAAGATTATCACAGTTCGCATTATCTACTAGAGAACAACAACCTTAGAAAGATCAACCATAAGGATATACGTATACCAAAGATACAATTTTAACATTGACCCCACCAAATTCCTCTCTCAAGTCAAAACTATTACTAATTCCGAACAATTGATCCATATGCGCATTCATTCCGCCCTACCACTAACAATCACCAGGAGTATTAAAACATGCTGCACATACGCACTACTTAAACACTTTGAAACCACAGAAAACATAACATGTAATCAAAACCATTTGACTCATCAGCTATGCAACACGAATTAGTCAGTTTGCATGATGTAAATTCTGAAAACATATTTCCCAATAAAAGTAACAACATATGATCCATGACAACAACAACATTACTTCCATATCACACATGTGTTTAACCTTTTAGCAACCTTATCGTTCAATTGTGTCCAAAGAACGTAGTATAACTCATTTTCAGCAAAACAAAAGATATCGCATAATTAGCTTAAACATACACATTTGCCTTCATATACTTTGTAGGACATTATCTATGATAAAATATTAGCAACTTGAACAACTTCTCTGATTTGCACGATTTGAATAATTAGGCAACTCGTAGGCTCAACTAATTGTATCTATAACGACTATCATTTAAACCAACGCATATCATGTGAATCATAAAAGGGTTATCCCATTATAATTGGCCAACATAGCTGACATAAGAAAATTTCCGTCAAAATAATCACCTTAGCATTTCGTGACAATACAACTATGAACATATCCAATAAGGAACAACGACACTATTTTATTATCATATCATAAGTTTAGGTTCAATCAATAAATTAATGCAATGAAAGTAATAAATATAACTATAGGCACACAGACTCACATAAAAGACATTAGAACCCAGATGACATCCTACATGTGAACATTTAGACATACTCATTACTACCATCCATGTGTAAACATTTAAACATAATTATTATAAATATTCACGCGAGTATATTAGAACAGTCAAGTTAACATTTAACGCCACCAATTTTACCAAGATATGACAATATAGTTTTATATTTATATATATCCGACCACTATACAAGTATGATGAACACACCAGAGATATTACAACATGCCAAACATATATAAAATATGCAACAACTGGACTCGTATAAAATATTTCACCCTCGATTAAGGATCAGATTAAGCTATTCAATTTCACTCATACTATCATGCCAACAATGTTATAAACTAAACTTTAATTTTTTTTTATCACTTGTTAAGATACATAACCAATGAATATGTGTGCTACTGTCATCATATAAGGACACTATAATTTCACATTAATAAGGCTCATGAAATAATCGAACAACTGTATGAAAACTCAACATAGAATTCACATTTTAAAAGTTATGATTCACGTGGTAACTTCCAAAAATCACGAATAAATAACCGTTCAACGAAAACTTGAGTTATATTAAATTTTTATAACAACAGAGAGTTAATAATCCGTGAGAAAAAGAATGAGGTCCAAAGCTCAAGAATTCAATTTTTAAAGGATTTTACAACTCAGTTGGTCCAAACAAGTATGTGACAGCAATTGGTCCGAAACTTGGGTCAGTTTGCAAAACTTACCATTTAATATAGAGACATCAAGAATTTTCGTGGCTTATCAATTTGAAAACATATGCGAATCTTCTGATCGATGGAGTTGGAATTATGCAAAAATTATTAATACAATTTAAATGAGGATTTTTACAAAATTGTTGGTCAAAACATCACTGCACAGGAACTTCCTGACTACAGCCCACTAAAATATTTATTACTCCTAATCCTTATATCCTATAAGTATGAAACTAACGCCAAATGAACACTAACTCACGAGGCTATCTCTCAGAAAATTTTCATCCATAGGCGACAAACAGAAAACGAATGGCAGTAAGATCAATTAGAGAGTAAAATCAAACAAAACGTGTTTCAGCACTAGGTCATTCATTTACTATGTTCCAAGCTCTTACAACCACACTATCGATACTAACCCATCCTAACTTAAATCTCACACTTTGTACTTACGTAAACATCTATCCCATAGCATCCCTAAGCATCTCGATCTACTCCTTACATCTAAATCACGATTGCTATGACTAGAAACATGCAATTCAATAGTGTTTCTCATTACTATCACAATACTATACTAGCATGGCTTCTAATCACATAACCGCATATCACGAGACATAATAGCACTATTAACACGTCATTCGACATCCATCCAGATAAATATCATCAATTCGCAATTATTTTCACGCTCACGATTACCACAATCCAACAATTATCAACCTGAACACGAAAATTTTAATTCTCATCTCCACAACATCACATGATCACGCCATCATTCATACAAAATACTTACCGTAACGTTGTCCTGCAGCATGGTTAGAATATATGGGTCTCAAGGTGTACATCCACTCGATTATATCCAAGGTTTTCCTTCTAACTACCCCATTCACTCAATTTCTCTCGGGTTACCTGTTCAAAATCGAGAGGGCAAAAGAGCACGTATTAAGGGCGCCTTCTTAACCGCACCGTGAGCTCCTAACAGTTTATTCCCAGGGGTTCATTTTATTTAGACACATCCTACGTTCATTGGGTTCATTGATTTAGGCCCGAGGATCGTTCGCTCCGATACCACTTTGTAACACCCCGATTTATAAAGGAGCCTCTAGCAAGACATTCCTAATAAACCGGATCTGTTACCATCTCGGTTTCCCGAGGTAGTGAATAACAAATTAAACTCCAAGGCAAATTACATAATTTCTTTAACTTAACTTTTTACAAAACCTCATTTACATCAAATTACAAGAACTAACATAAATAAAAGTGAAAGTCTTCTAAATGATGATCTAGCTACTAAGTCTTCCGATCCAGTGTCTCACGCCCATCAAGCTCCCATCCTATCTCATAAACCCATCAAGTCTCTGCTCCCCAATATTTGGATCGTCACCGGTGTTCACGAATACACAGGGTCAACCACGAGGTTGAGTAGGGAATACAATGAAACAACAAAATATGATATGCATGCTCCTCCGTCACCTCCACCTCCATCTCAACTCATATCTCATAACCCGAACGCCCACCATACCGATCCCCCTAGACTATATATATCGACCGTAGCCGATCCGCGACTCGTTGTGAGGACACCAGGGCAAGTCCTGCAGAACCCGTCTGGGCCTTATCACAACATCATCATCACTACACCACATCACCACAACATCCTCCATCTCCAATGCATATGAATGCGCAACATTAAACAATGCAACACAATATGTATATCAATGAATGAAATCATGCCGACTACCAAAAATGTTGTGATAACATACTCAACACGATCGATCAGTCAACCACATTCCAAAGATATAAATCATAACATAAATCAACAACCACGAAACAAGTCAACGTTCACGGTTTGGTCATATGAAACACAACAAGTCAACACAACTTAACAACAACGCTGATAAGTCAAGTGTATTTCCCTACCTTTTCGCAATCCAAGCTCACACAAGCAATCAATTATGAACCTTCACATATCCATCACCTACATAACATAATTATATATAATTACCACCTACTCAATCAAATAATCATGCACATAACCTAGACTCATCATAACTTAATAGGAATATCAACTTAAAGAACAAACACGATTTTTCCTGATTTTCCAGCACATGACAGACTCGGAATAAAATACATAACTAATTCCAGAAAAATCAAATTGATACAAGGCCAATTGAATTGGAACCCCATGAGTCTTAGCTACAAATTATATCTAACGTGTTTTTCCCAAATTTCATACTTATCAAGGGTTTTCAGACTGATTTCCAAAAACTGACAGAAACCGTCGCATAAAAAGTATTGATTCATAAAACGAGCTTAAAACATTATTTTTCAGAAATTCCAAATCCTATTATCATCTAGACTATACAACGATTATGTATGAAGAAGCCTCATAACTGAATCGACATAAAAATTAAGGTTTCAAATCATTTTCCACAACCAAATCAGATTCGCGGACTTTTCAGCGACATGTTCATAAATAAATCACCTAGGACAAACCACAAAGAATTTGACTATGAGATTTTATATGCATAAACTAGACATCAAATAAATAGGACTCTCTTTTCAAACTTTTCGAAAAAGACGACTTTAAAACAGTATAAACAATGGAATGAAATCGACTTACAAACAGGGAATCGAATTAGGTTGGAATCGATGAGAAATCTTCAATCAAATGCAAGGATCGTGTGTGTGTGTGTTGGTGTGCGTCGAAAAGAGGGAGGCGGGTGAGATGAGGGTTGTGTAGTGTTAGGGTAAAAATTAGGTTAAGAATTAGGTTAAAACATGATGTTGGGTGTTGGGTTAAACATGTTATTGGGTAAACTCCAATGGGTCGAGGGTAAATGGGTTAGCTCACATCTCGAATTCCATGTAAACCCGTCTCAATTAACTTACGAAACAACTCGATCTTACGATACAACGCGAGTCAAGTAAAATAACTTAACGTAATTATCGTCTAAACAATTACCCGACTTAAATAGTAAAATAAAATACGGAGTATTACACTGTCGCCGTCTTTAGTGTAGTCCTATCTGACCATAGTACCAGTGGCAATTCATCTGCCCACTTTCCTCCTAACTCCTCCAATCTCCTTCTCAAATTATCCATGATGATCTTATTGCTAGATTCAGCTTGCCCATTGGACTTTGGAGTCCTGGGTGCTGACGTTTTTAGAGAGATGTTCCATCTGGCACAATATCCCTCAGCGTCATTTGACACAAATTGTGATCCGTTGTCACATATGATTTCTGATGGGATACCAAACCTGCAGATTATATTATGTTTGATAAAAGAAATGACTTGCTTATCTTTTACCTTAGTGAATGCTTCTGCCTCTATCGACTTGGAAAAATAGTCTGTCATTGCTAGCATCCATAGTCTATTTCCTGGGACCCTTGGCAGAGGGCCCACGATGTCCATTCCCCATGTCATAAATGGCCAAGGGGAAATGATGGGATGCAAAGGTTCTGCTGGTTGGTGGATCATTGGCACTGGCCGCTGGTAGGCGTCACATTCTCGAGCGTATTCTGCCGAGTCTCCCCTCATTGTAGGCCAAAGGTAGCCTTATCTGAGGCTTTGTTTGACAGACTCTTACCCCCTGCATGGTTTCCGCATTCGCCACTGTGGAGGGCATGCAATACGGTCTGTGCTTCTTGTTTAGCCAGGCACCGTAAGTAAGGTCCTGCCAGTGACTTTCTAAAAAGCACATTGTCAATTAGCGTGAATCTAGAGTCTTTCATTTTAAAACCCCTTACCTCCTTTTTTGTCATATGTCAGCTTGCCCAAATACCACTATCACACCTCTATTAACTCTAGCAAAGACTTAACCAGAGGTAGCTCCGGCACAATTAACATACATATCACACATAGACACACGGACTCCACATTCCCGTACCACGTGACTGGCTTAAGTGTCATGGGCCCAAGATTTTGAAATGAGGGCGCCTACTCACCCAAAACCTAGCATCAGCTGGGGCTCCCATTACACATACACCAGGTTCATTTTATTGGACTCACTACGTTCATTATGTTCATTTGTTACATGTTCCAAAATCGTCGCTCTGATACCACTTTGTAACACCCCATATTCAGAGGAGCCATAACTAGGCCTTCCTTAGCATATAAGGGCGTTACCACCTCGGTTGCCCGAGGATAGTAATAATCAAATGTCGATAAGAGAACTATTATGCTTTATTACAAGTGAATTAAACAACAAACGATATAAAAGGTACAACTCAAAGACTACTCGCTACTGCTATCAAATCTCGTGAAGACTCATCCCTGCCCAGACTCCAGCTATCAACAACATCAGCACCTGCTAAGACCGACTGCTCACCATAAGGGATCACGGCAGACACATAACAAACAAACAACCACACAAGGTCAGTACTGAGATAAGATACGACAACAGCAACTACAATTACCAACACAATACAATGCTATCAATCTCAAACACAATCACCATAACCCAACCAACTCCGTCACTGACTGTCCACTGGACCAGCCCTGCCAGTGGGGGACCGTAGCCGTTCCCACCAAATCCCCGCTCCTCATAATGAGCGATAACCCTGTCCATTAATGTGCACATCCCCTTCCGTGGCGGGTTCCACGAAGGGCGAAACTAGGGCGTGAAGCCACTCCCGCAAGTGACCCCACTCAGCCGAGGACACGCCTCGAGAACCATAGACAACAATCACAATCACAATCACAACCGTCACAATACAACTACGATACTAAACAACCACAATCAGCCACAACGACCGACATACTAGACCATCTACAGAAACTGAGTAGGCGAACCTACCTTATCCAGCGACCAAGCAAAGCCTATAACCACAATACAATTATCTATTACTAACAAGCAAACCCTAACAATAAAGAACAAGGACACGGATGATGATTTTGACATACCTATAGGGAGAAAACTCAGCAAAAGACCGCTACCCGACTCAAGTGACGCTCCCCTAAGGCACAAGGATCTTCAAAAGGCTTCCATGGAGGTTTTGAGGTGAAGGGAAGGGAAAGCGACTGAAGGATAGGAGGAAAGTGGCAGAAGTGATATGCGGATTTAACAAAACGCGATATAAAACCCTCGCTGAAAACTCGGTACTCGATCGAGTACCCAACACACTCGATCGAGTGGCCCCCTACTCGATCGATTAACCTAGTTACTCGATCGAGTAGCCTCTACTCTATCGAGTACCACTCATATCACGCAACCCAAGATGGTTTTGGCACGCAATTCTAAGACTACTCCCGCTCCCAAGGTCAGTCAACGCTGGTCAAAGGGTCTTTAAAAGGGCGGGTATTACAGTCTCCCCTCCTTAAAAGAACTTCGTCCCCGAAGTTCAACTCACCTATCTCCCGCTCAAGACACGGAAACAACACGACCTCACCAATCTTCCCGCTCAAACCATTACTCCCTGGAAATACCATCCCCCATGTCATCATCATCACCGTCTAACGCTCTATTCATACATGTATATATCAATTCTTGCAACTATCACACAAACATGCTCACCATCAATTGTCACTCTATATGTATACCTCTACTCTTACAAACTATTGTCTACAAAACATTAATCTCGCAGTACGAACCAGTACAAACAACGATCTCCCATCATATGGTAACAATTATCAACCCGAAACATATCCCATAACAACTCCATGATGCACAACTACACCACCATGTTACTCAACAACGCAATTCTATTACAACACATTGTACCACAACTAACTTTTTACGACCGTCCTTTAAAACATACTATCATTTTCACTTCAACGCATGAATTACTCAACAAACTAAGGTAACCAATTACACTTCATACAAGTAAAGTGACCAAGGTACTAGAAAATTTTGCAATTAAACAACAAAACATTATAGGTAAACAAAACATAATTTCAAAATCAGCCTTTTTATTTCGCGACATTACTCTTCCCCTCTAAAAAGGAACTTCGTCCCCGAAGTTCACCACCCAAAATTACAACACATATTACCTATTACTTGCATCATAACATTAAATAAAACCATATTATTTGTTATGGACATTACTCACTAACTATATACTTGTTAAATTAGAAATCATATACAAACCTCCGGAATATCTAGTCACCGTCGACAACGCATGTTAATATGGTATGCACAAGTGTACAAGAAGTTATAACTCCGATAAATAGATCGCAATAGGGCGTATGCAACATTAAAGTAACAAGAAACTATTACCGCTTCACTAATTGTGACAAATACGCTTATAAAACTTCAAACACGACTTCCAACATATGAAATTAACGGCTCAAAGGTGTTAATACGCACTACTAACCATGTTAAACATCAAGCTCGCAATTATCAAACAATTACACACTTTTAATTTTCGAAAATCTCCTGTAACAGTGCTACTCGATCGAGTATATACTGGTACTCGATCGAGTGTCTTGGCTACTCGATCGAGTAGCCCAAAGATCAGAAACTTTCTCTCTTTCCTTCGTGCAGCTACTCGATAGAGTACGGGGTACTCTGTCGAGTACCTACAGGCCAAATTCCTTCTAAAGCCTGTCATAACCCAACATATATATACATGGCCGTCACATAACTTGAGTCGGGATGATTTCCCGACCCCAAAATCAATCCTGCAACAAAGTTAACTAACAATTCCGGCCTTATGGCCAACAATACATATCCATAACCAAAGTTTTAACGAAAACAACTACCAAAGTCTAACCATACTACCAACGTCGACTACTATAGACAAAGATAAAAGAAAACAAGGAGTATCACTCCTCCTGCTGCTGCTGCTGCTCAACCATCACCTCATCATCTCCACCACCGCCAGAAGTACCTGCTCCCGATGACCCAATCCTCGCATCCACTCCTACTCCTGCTCCTGGGCCCACGTACCATGGAGTCAAGCCACCGTAGGCAAAGGATTGAGGTGTCCCCCACGTCGACTGATCCACCCCGTAGGAATGGAAAACCCCTGCGTAGTCCCCAACTCCACTCCACCACACCGGATGCGGTCCCTCGGTCCCTATCCCCTGAGCGTACGCCATCTCGTGCATGTTCCGGAGTGTCAATGTAGATGACACTCTCTCCGCCAAGTAGCTGGATCGCATCTCCGGGGTGTCGAGGTAAGGGTAGCACGGAAAAGGATGCTGCTGCTGTGGTGCCACCGGCAGTGGCCTAGTCTCCGAGGTCCTCTCCCTCACTCGACGGGGTCCTCTCCCCAACCTAGGTCTCTCCACCGCCACGACCGATGCATTATCGCCCTTCGTCGGCTCCGGCATCACCTCGAGAATGGTGTCGTCGATGAGGTAGGTCTGTAGATGGCGGTGTGGGTAAATATCCGTATACTACCCTTTAATTGCAGGACTATAACGTAAATTTAAACATGCAATTTATAGTCATAAAACGATAAAAACAATATGGAAACGATAAGGAATTAGAATCAACCTCGGGTCCTTATAGTGCGGCGTAAAGAACAGAAATCAAATGAGATTCCCTCCTAATTGTTGCACCCAAGACCTTGTCCGAGATATGCCCTTGTGCTAGAACAGTGTTCTCCGATTGCCTTGCAATATAGGGAGAACTGATGTGAGTTTTGCTTGAGATGTGAGATCTCGGTTTCTACAGAGAAGAATGCTCTTCGAAACCCTAAATTTTTAGCAAGAATGAATTAGGTTAGACAAGAGGAGAAAGCTCTCCTTTTGTCTTGGTGATTCTCGGCCAAACCGAGTGAGAGGAGCCCGTATGGGCTTTTCAATTTCTCTTCACTTAAACTCGCGGTCCGGTCCATCACTCGCTAAGTGTATATGACGTGGTCGATTATAAATCATTATCGGTTATCGGAAATTAAGGCATCGCTAATAATACGGGTTAGTGAATTATTAATACGTGTCCGACAAAACAAGATTGTATAATTATTTTAATATACATTTAATTAAATATAAATCACGTATATTTAATTTTACGAATTAACTGGTTAATTCGCCTTAGCCCATGATATTTAATCCGTATTAAATATAATATCTCAACATCACATATTTGACTAATTACTAAGTCAAATAACTCGGACTAACTGGTTAGTCAATTTTGGCATCTACATGACAGTATTTTCATACCGTCACATCTCTCGAACGTATCCTATAGGTGTGACTTTTAGGGACCAGTTGATCACCGCCATCTGTATGACAATAACGTCAAACTTATCTAGCAAGCCAACCGTTATTGATAAACGTGGATCAATTGATAATAATACCAAAGTATGCCCTTTGATCCTTTTAGAGGTTTATAAGTCCTTGCACTAACTGTTAAGGACACCAACCCCAACAAGCTCCCACTTGTCCGTACAAGTGCATGTGCAATGACGTTATCCGCACTAACTGGAGGACACAAGCTCCAACAAACTCCCACTTGTCCGAACAAGTGTAGGTGCGATAACCGATTCTCATATTCATTTAAAATCTCTCCCACTCAATGTAAAACAATTTGCAGATCTGGATCCACAAAGGTCGTATTTTACAATCGATCTGTATCTAGAGTGGTTTCCCCGACTAGAGAGTAACTTAACTGATAAAACGAATCCGTATCCGAGCATGGCCATGCATTTCGATTCTGACTCCTCGAGTGGCCCTGAGAAATATCGAGTACCCGATAAAGGCTGAATATTTCCTTCAACTCGACTCCTTCCGATCTAAGCACGACATGAAATGACCCGAAAAAATCTACTTGGCCCCCTGTTACGGATGACCGTGAGAAAGAAACCAAAGTCACCCAAAATCTGCCGTAGTCTCAAGAGACAGTCAATAGTCAAAGAATCGACTCTTAGGATCATTATGGAGGTCCTATCCACGACCGGGCAGCGAATGTTATAAAACATTTAGGACTCCACGTCGATGTCACAATGGTGTCCTACGAAATATCCGTATAAATCGCCTCTGTGATTGGTCGATCAACCTTTGTTGACTTATGGCTCGTTGAACCCACCATCAACCAACGTCACGAATAATTGCCGAGTTATCAGCTCATGTGGGCAATTAAGGACTAACAAGATATGATGTTTTTTCAGTTCACTTTGTGGTGTTCAAAATTGTCGTACAATTCCACATGAAAAACAAAATATATATATATATATATATATAAAATATCAAAACGATGATGTCGTATAGAGTACAAAGGAGAATGAATCTGATCCATAAAAGAGTACTACAACTCAGGAACACGTTTGATTCCCATGGAATTTACGTGCCCTTCATGCTTATCTTGTCGTAATGCTTTAGTGAGAGGATCTGCTATGTTATCATCTCGTAGCAATCTTTTCTATCACTCTCGTCTTTTGCTCCACGTAATCCCGGATTAGATGAGCTTTCCGTTGTACATGTCTAGATTTGTTGCTAGACTTTGGCTCCTTAGCTTGGAAGATGGCACCACTATTGTCGCTATAGATGGTGATCGGGTCATTCGAACTAGGCACTACAGAGAGCCCATGTAAGAATTGACGCATCCATATCGCTTCCTTTGTTGCTTCGTACGCGGCATAGTACTCGGACTCGTCGTAGAATCTGCTGTATTTTTGTTTCGAACTCTTCCACCGATCGCAGCGCCATTAAGAGTAAAAACGAATCCTGACTGAGATTTCGAGTCATCACGATCCGTTTGGAAGCTAGCATCTGCGTAACCGGTTGCGCATAGCTTTTGTTCGCCTCCATAAGTCAAAGCCCAATCTTTAGTCCTCCGTAGGTACTTAAGAATGTTCTTGACACCAACCAATGTGGTTCACCTGGTTCTTTGTTGGAATCGACTTGTCATACTCAATGCATATGCCACGTCCGGACGTGTGCATATCATGGCATACATGATTGATCCTATAGCCGAAGCATAAGGAATCCGTGTCATGCGCTCTTTCTCTTCCGGTGTCTCTGGTGCCTGAGACTTGCTCAAATGCACCCCTGGAGCCATAGGAAGAAACCCCTTCTTGGAGTTAGTCATGCTGAATCTCTCTAGGACTTTGTCTATGTAAGACTCTGATCGAGAGATAACATCCGTCGTGATCTATCTCGATAGATACGGATGCCTAGAATTCTTTGTGCCTCTCCCAGATCTTTCATCCGGAAATGGTTTTTCAACCATACTTTCACCGAAGTTAAGAGAGGTATGTCATTCCCAATCAGGAGTATGTCGTCAACATACAATATTAGGAAGACAATCTTGCTCCCACTCGACTTGATATATAGACATGGTTCCTCGACAGATCGAGTAAATCCATTGTCTTTTATCACTTGGTCGAAGCGATGATTCCAACTCCTGGATGCTTGCTTAAGTCCATAAATGGAACGCTTAAGCTTGCACACTTTCTTAGGATGTACTGGATCGATGAAACCTTCGGGTTGTACCATGTACAACTCTTCCTCCAAAAAGCCGTTTAAGAAGGCGGTTTTCACATCCATTTGCCAAATTTCATAGTCATGAAAAGCGGCGATCGCTAAGATAATCCGAATGGAACGCAGCATAACTACGGGTGCAAAAATCTCATCGTAGTGCAAACCTGGCACTTGGGTGAAACCTTTAGCAACTAGTCGTGCTTTGTAGATATCTTGTTGACCTTCCACAGAATGCTTTATCTTGTAAAGCCATTTGCATTGAAGGGGACGAACCTTAGCAGGTAAGTCAACAAGATCCCACACGTTGTTCTCATACATGGAGTCCATCTCGGATTGCATGGCCTCTAGCCATAGCTTTGAGTCAGAACTTGTCATGGCACCTTTATAGGTTGCGGGTTCACTACTCGTTAAGAGTAGAACGTCATCTATGTCATGTTCCTCGACCATACCGATGTATCTGTCCGGAGGAATAGAGACTCTTCCCGACCTCCTAGGTTCCTCAGGAATATTCACCGCAGCCGGGATTGAAGGAATAGGTTCCTCCAATGGTTGCTCGGTGTTTGGTTCTGGAATCTCCGACAAGTCGAAGGTTCTATCACTCTTTGCATTCTCGAGAAATTCCTTCTCTAAGAATGTCGCACTAGCCGCAACAAAAACACGTTGTTCGGTTGGCGAATAGAAGTAATGACCACGTGATCCTTTAGGATAACCTATAAAGTATGTCTTGACCGATCGCGGGCCGAGCTTATCTTCAGGTCTCCACTTGACATAAGCCTCGCAGCCCCAAACCCGTATAAAGGACAAGTTAGGGACCGTTCCCTTCCATAGTTCATATGGAGTCTTGTCAACAGACTTTAGACGGACTTGATTAAGTATTAGAGCGGCGACATAAGAGCATAACCCCATAATGAATCGGGTAAAACCGTGTGACTCATCATGGATCGAACCATATCAAGTAGTGTTCGATTTCTCCGTTCGGACACACCATTCAACTGTGGTGTTCCGGTGGAGTTAATCGTAGGGCAATCCCACGATCCTTCGGTGTTGATCAAACTCGTGAGAAAGATACTCGCCACCACGATCTGAACGCAGTGTTTTAATCTTTCTACCCAACAGGTTCTGTACCCTATTTTGGTATTCCTTGAATTTCTCAAAGGATTCACTTTTGTGCTTCATTAAGTAGACATAGCCATATCTACTCAAATCGTCCGTGAAAGTGATGAAATACCTATAGCCTTCTCGTGCGGTGATTGACATAGGACCACATACATCCGTGTGTATGAGCCCTAATAGGTCGGCAGCCGCGCATTCCAACACCTTTGAAGGAAATCCGAGTCATCTTACCGATGAGACATGATTCACACGTGCCAAATGATTGAAAATCAAAGGCCGAGATAGCTCCATGTTTGATGAGCTGTTTTACGCGTTTCTCATTAATGTGTCCCATACGGCAGTGCCATAGATACGTTTGATCTTTGTCACCAACCTTTAACCTTTTATTCATTACGTGTAATATTTCATTGGTCTGATCTAAAACATAAATTCCATTCATGGAAACTGCCTTGCCATAAATCATATTGTGTAATGAGAAAATGCAAGCATTATTTTCTATTACAAATGAAAAACCAAGTTTATCAAGCGCAGAAACAGAAATAATGTTTTTAGAAAGACTGGGTACATAATAGCAATCATATAATGATAACTCAAATCCGCTAGGAAGCTGGATCACATATGTCCCCTTGGAGATGGCAAATACTTGCTCCATTCCCAACACGCAGTCCACCTCACCCTTTACGAGGGGTTCGATGTTTCGGAGCCCCCGCACATGATTACACAGATGAGAACCACAACCAGTATCAAGTACCCAAGTTCCGTAACTTGCGTGGTTAATCTCAATCATATGAATAAAAGTAGAAGAGAGAGAAGACATACCAACAGGTTTAACACGACCTGCCTTTAAGTCCTCATGATAAACAGGACATGTGCGTCTCCAATGCCCAATCTTGTGGCAATGATGGCATTCCATGTTTTCACTCTTGCTCTTTGTCATGCCGATGAGTTACTCGACTCACCAGGCCCACTCTTACCCGAACCCGACTTCTTGAACTTCGCCTTACCTCTTTGTTAGGTTTGCCGGAGATTTGCCCTTACCTTTCCCTTTGTTTGACACAATGAGAATATCCTGTTTCGAGCTCCCACTGCACTTCATGTCCTTCTCGGTCTGTACGAGGAGGGAGTGCAGTTCATGGGGAGTTTTCTTCAAATCATTCATATAGTAATTCGCTCTGAATTGCGAATAACCATCGTGGAGTGAGTGAAGAATACGGTCGATAACAATATTCTCGCTGATGTTACTGATTAAAGGTCTCCAACTTCTCGACATTCTCAATCATGCTGAGAATGTGTGGGCTAACCGGTTGGCCCTTCTGGAGTCTCGCATCAAAGAAGCGAGTGGTATGCTCATAGGTCACGATTCTCGGTGCTTTCGAGAATTCCTTAGTGAGCGTGGTGAAAATCTTGTTTGCACCTTGGGCTATGAAGCGTTTCTGCAAATTGGGTTCCATTGCAAAAATAAGTACGTTCTTTACCGCACCAGCTTCTAAAGCGAAATCGTTATACTTGTTGATTTCGTTAATTCCACCCGTGGGACCTGGTTTAACGGCATGGGCTCAAGCAAATATCCGAGCTTTCCGTCGCCAGCGGCAAATTCCGTAATCTTTGCCGCCCCGATCCGCGAGTTGGATCCGTCATTCTTGATCGAGTGGACCGATTCATCGACTCATGAAGATCCTAAGCCAGGACTCACGGTCCAATGTGGCACTTGGCATTGGGTTATCACTTGAACCACCATTTGATGTTTAGCGATTTAAAACGTGATCTACACTTTGAAAAAGAAAGAAAAACAAAACGAAATAAGCAACTCATCGAGGTGATTTAAGTCTATTTTAAAATTTATTTTAAACATGTAGACTCTCGCACTTGCATAATTGATCTCCCTCAAGAAAGATACAAGTGATCCCAAGACTCAATTTCAGTAAATTGATAAGCCAACTGTTTAGCTAATTCTTCCGGAAGAACTCTTGGTCGATAGATTTCCGTAAATCCTATCTATAGTCCACCATGATCACAGGATCGTACGAGTGACCATAGTGTTGAGATAAAATAGGTCAATCGGTTCCAACTTACCCGACGTAGAAGGGGTCATAGTATGCCTACCGACGAAGAAGGGACTCATTGGAGTTTGACCTATAAAGACCGTTCTCAATTTTGGTTTATACGAGGAAGATCCCATCAACAAAATTATAATTCATTTTAAGTGAACGAATAACTAGCGTCTGTCGTGAATGAATTTATTTGGATGATGGCTTAAAACGTGTGACATGAGAATGTCAATGAAAACTAACTCGTGACCTCTATATGTGTCAGTTTTCATGCAATAATTAGGTGGTTTGGTTTTTAGGCGGAAAATGATGCAAATTATCGTTGCGAAAAATAAATAAAGGAATGCGATACGTAAATAAAAAATTCCTAGTGTGGCCTATCCTAGTAAAAGAACAAGATACAACTTTGGAATCCACCGTTGGACCCGAAAAGCTTGTCTTGATGTTCCATCTTGATCCAAGTAGCGGGAGTGAGCATCTGGTCTCCATCTTTGGTCTTCTCAAAAAATTACAATTTAAAATTACAAATATAAACCTATTTACATTCTAATTAAAACTGTAATTACAAGTGAAAAATCCAAAACGGAGATACAAGATCTCAAAATACAACCAAGACCGTGTTCCATCATTACGGTAACACGTTCTACTAAGGCCACACTAAGTTACAATCGCTTGTAAAATTAAATACGTAATTAAAAGGCATTCACGGCATTCATAAATTAACGATAAATAAAAAAAGCATCAACTAAAAACAAATTCATTCGTGACATAATTCTGTAATTATGTTAAATTTATCCAAACCACCTTTTAATGATTAAAATTCGTGTGATAAAACCGCTTCTATCATTTAATTTTAATCTATTATAATCCGTTACTTTAAATATAATTTAAAATAACTTAATGGTACGTGTGTGAACCGTTTCACAATCATAGCGAGTGTACTATATCCGGATAAAGTACATATTGAAGCCAAAAGAAAATTTAAATCAAAAGAAACAAATTTTCAATGCTGTTAAAGACGAAATCCCTCGATCCAGGGACATAAGTGCTCGATCGAGGAACTAAAAGGGCTCGATCGACTGAACTGCAAGTCGATCGAGAGGTATACTAATCAGGAGGTGCTCGATCGACTAAACTGGAGGTCGATCGAGTACCTATATCAGCAAAACTACTCGATCGAGTACGAGGACAACTCGATCGAGCGGAGGGTTTTGAAAGCGGTCGATCGAGTACAAGAAGGACTCGATCGAGCAAAAGGTTTTTGAGACGGTCGATCGAGTACAACAGGGGACTCGATCGATCAAAAACAAGACGAAAAGCGAAACTCGATCGAGTAGAAATACGCTCGATCGAATGCTAAAGTGGCTGAAACTTCAAAACCCTCGTGAAAACATATTTCGAGACAAAATCAATTGTAATGTTGATCAAAAACGCCTCAAAACAAATTTAACAATTGACAAAAACTTGACATGTTGCTATAATCTCTGTATAAAATAACAACATGTAAAAACAACATAAAATTTGTAGCAAAACAGCCGTGTAAAACATGGCACGGTTTGGTTTTCGAGACAAAACAACAACAAGAGCAACCGTGTAAACAAGACACGGTTCCCAAAACAACCAAAAACCGCAGCAAATTAAAAAAAAATTTCTGCCGAGTAAAAAATTTGGCTGCCGAGACAAATTTTAACCAAAAATCATCGTTTCAACAATCGTTTGATGAAAAACACATATAAAAATTTACGTGGCCTCGCTCTGATACCACTTGTGGGTAAATATCCGTATACTACCCTTTAATTGCAGGACTATAACGTAAATTTAAACATGCAATTTATAGTCATAAAACGATAAAAACAATATGGAAACGATAAGGAATTAGAATCAACCTCGGGTCCTTATAGTGCGGCGTAAAGAACAGAAATCAAATGAGATTCCCTCCTAATTGTTGCACCCAAGACCTTGTCCGAGATATGCCCTTGTGCTAGAATAGTGTTCTCCGATTGCCTTGCAATATAGGGAGAACTGATGTGAGTTTTGCTTGAGATGTGAGATCTCGGTTTCTACAGAGAAGAATGCTCTTCGAAACCCTAAATTTTTAGCAAGAATGAATTAGGTTAGACAAGAGGAGAAAGCTCTCCTTTTGTCTTGGTGATTCTCGGCCAAACCGAGTGAGAGGAGCCCGTATGGGCTTTTCAATTTCTCTTCACTTAAACTCGCGGTCCGGTCCATCACTCGCTAAGTGTATATGACGTGGTCTGATTATAAACTGTTATCGGTTATCGGAATAATAATACGGGTTAGCTGAATTATTAATACGTGTCCGACAAAACAGTATTGTATAATTATTTTAATATACATATAATTAAATATAAATCACGTATATTTAATTTTACGAATTAACTGGTTAATTCGCCTTAGCCCATGATATTTAATCCGTATTAAATATAATATCTCAACATCACATATTTGACTAATTACTAAGTCAAATAACTCGGACTAACTGGTTAGTCAATTTTGGCATCTACATGACAGTATTTTCATACCGTCACATCTCTCGAACGTATCCTATAGGTGTGACTTTTAGGGACCAGTTGATCACCGCCATCTGTATGACAATAACGTCAAACTTATCTAGCAAGCCAACCGTTATTGATAAACGTGGATCAACTGATAATAATACCAAAGTATGCCCTTTGATCCTTTTAGAGGTTTATAAGTCCTTGCACTAACTGTTAAGGACACCAACCCCAACAGGCGGGGTCTATCATCCTCCTCCTCCTCCTCCTCCTCCTCCTCACCATCGGAGTCCACCGTCACTACCGCCGACTCTAAGGGCTCCGTGGGTGGGAGGTGCTCAGGAGCTGGAATTTTCATCCAACTCATGCCCCACACCCTCCAAGCTAGGCTACCGTCAGCCAAGGTCCTCAATCACTTCAGGTCGAGATAGTAGTCACGGTCCATAGTGGGCACTGGGGTAGCTAGAGGCACGTACTCTGAAGAAGCCTCGAAAGAGGTTAGCTTTTCAGCTAACCGAGTGGCGATAGCGCCACAACTCAAGTACCGGGAAGAGGCAGTAGCCATCAAGGCAAGGGCAGCACAAACCATAGAAGGAGCATTAAAGACCACTTTCCTGGTCCGCTCCGGGTTGAGGTAAGACATCAGAAGCAACACCTCATGATTATTCGGTTCGATATCCTTTCACATAAAGGAGGTTTGAAAGAGAACGGAGAAAGACCCTCAAGGTAACATGCTGAACGTCATTAATCAGCATGTTGCTTGAGGTGGGAGCTGGCTTTCCAGTCAAGCAAGGCATTAGGCGGCAGACACCGCACTCAGCTGGGATATCGGTGATAAAATCCTTGGGAGGCTTGGCCAACCCAATGTGAGAGGCAAACAAATCCATGGTCAACAGAAAACTGGTATTCATCAATCTAAACTCAACAGTCTGGCCCGCTGGGTCATAGCTAAAGGAGCTCATGAACTCTAAGGTAAGAAAAGGATAAGTGTGTTTCCCCAGCCTATATAACCCAAGAAGACCCAAAGTCCCAAATATGTGACGGACATCCGTCTCTATCTCCAAATCCTCCAACAAAGTAGTGTCTATACACCTCGTAGGTCTCATTTTGCGTTTTTGTAAAGCTACAAAACGATCTCTCTGCTTGAAATCGACAAAAACAACAGAAGGGTACTCCGGAACCGCGGGTACCACAGGTCCACTCCCCTCCCCAGTGTCAGGCTGTGTAACCCTCCCCCGTTTGCTCTGACGGGTCCCTAGGTTCAGTCTCGGCATCTGTTTCAGCATATACTTAAACAACTAGCATGAACATGTAAAGCATATACTTCATGTAATTCAGATTTTTAAACCCAACTAAGTTCACTAACTCATCAACCCGTTCGATATTTAAAGCACATAATTCATGCCATTAAACTTTGGATGTCCAACTAGGTACACACATTCACCAACAGTTTCCTCAATCTTGACATATAACCTCAGTTTATAGCTACTTATTAACCGTAGTCGTGAGAATTTAACATAGTGAACACATATACTCAGCAAATTCCAATAACTTAGCATAATTTTAGGGCTACTCCACATCACTTCAATAACATATGAGGCAATTATACAAGTTCATGGAGAAGTAACTTGGGACATATTATCATCATCTTCAATATTAGGAACAAATAACTCAGTTAAACTTGTCAGACGGTCTCTACAGCTGTAATTCTTTTGGCATATTCTTCATCATTTATCATCACTACTATCATATTGAAGTTCAACCTTTACCTAAACAGTCATATACAACACCAAATTCCACATATAAATCACGAATTTTCATTTGAGGCACTTTTAAGACGGAGTTTTAAGGCAACTTTTTAAGGTGATAATCATCAAAATCCATCCTTCAACATGATATCAACCATACATAGGACTCAATTCCATCATCTAATTATTGTAAAACAATCAAAAATCAATTTCAATTTTGCAAACCCTAGAAATTTCGGTTTCAATTTTTGCAATTTCTAGTCTAATGTACAGCAATTAATCTCCAACAAACATGGAAAGAAGGCATGTGAATCATATTTCAACCATTAAAAGCAACAAATTAATCATATGGATCGAAATTTTCAGGTTATATACTCATCCTCAACAAGTTCAAAGCATAAAATCATGTAAATAGGGTAGAAATCATACCTTGATCAAGTAGTAAAGTAAAGGAACGAAATTAAATCAAGGAAATAACCCCAAATTAATCACTACTAACACAAGATATGAGGGATTTTTGAGGATTTGAGAGCCTAGGTCACGAAAGAAAAGGAAGGAATGAGAAGAATTAGAAAGGATAGGGGTTTAAGAAACCCGTAAGATCTCTGTACAGTAACCTACTCGATCGAGTGTCTAGGGTACTCGATCGAGTAGGAGCTATTTCATCGAGTATCTGCAGAAATTTCCACCTCCCGACGTCATAGCTTCCTAACTAGATCGAGTGAGGTCTACTCGGTCTAGTAAGCACTCGCACCCGGTCAAGTATGGTTAAGTACTCGGTCAGAAGTACGAAGTAAATTGAAGATCCCTGCAAAAACAACACCGCGTGTCGATTCCAAACTAAGTTCGGAATTCGGCACTAATTATCGCACTCATTCACGCATTACCATTATTAATAAAGCATACCGTATCGTCCAACAAATAAAGTTTATTCCACCTTACACTACACAAATTACCCTACTCGGTGTACCTGCTACTGAATCTTCCATAAACATAATCACGTCATCATATTACGCTTAAACTTACATTATATATTACTACCAACTTGAAACATGTAATTAACATTAGTCCCTTCCTTCATATAACATGTAATTTCATAACCTTCATATCCAATTAATCTATCACTTTCCACATGCCATCATCAGTAAATCTTTTTACACAAATCAATTATTACGCAGCGGAAAAATTTCAACCAAGGAACAAGGCATATACGAATTACTATATGCTATAGTTCATATTATAACTCAAAAATTTTATAATTAGCACCATTGTAATTACAGTAGGATTTATAAACTCGTATATGACTACCGTCATCATTAACTTATAACAAACACCCACATGTTCACTCTTCATAACACGACATTCAATTCCACGTTTCATGCATCTCTATTACGTAAACTTTCGTCACATATCTCATAACCATCGTAGAAGCTCACCAATCATTCCAAAAACCTCACTAATTTCACCAACGATTACCATACGCGGCCCAAATACCACTATCACACCCCTATTAACTCTAGCAAAGACTTAACCAGAGGTAGCTCCGGCACAATTAACATACATATCACACATAGACACACGGACTCCACATTCCCGTACCACGTGACTGGCTTAAGTGTCATGGGCCCAAGATTTTGAAATGAGGGCGCCTACTCACCCAAAACCTAGCATCAGCTGGGGCTCCCATTACACATACACCAGGTTCATTTTATTAGACTCACTACGTTCATTATGTTCATTTGTTACATGTTCCAAAATCGTCGCTCTGATACCACTTTGTAACACCCCCATATTCAGAGGAGCCTTAACTAGGCCTTCCTTAACATATAAGGGCGTTACCACCTTGGTTGCCCGAGGATAGTAATAATCAAATGTCGATAAGAGAACTATTATGCTATATTACAAGTGAATTAAACAACAAATGATATAAAAGGTACAACTCAAAGACTACTCGCTACTGCTATCAAATGTCGTGAAGACTCATCCCTGCCCAGACTCCAGCTATCAACAACATCAGCACCTGCTAAGACCGACTGCTCACCATAAGGGATCACGGCAGACACATAACAAACAAACAACCACACAAGGTCAGTACTGAGATAAGATACGACAACAGCAACTATAATTACCAACACAATACAATGCTATCAATCTCAAACACAATCACCATAACCCAACCAACTCCGTCACTGACTGTCCACTGGACCAGCCCTGCCAGTGGGGGACCGCAGCCGTTCCCACCAAATCCCCGCTCCTCATAATGAGCGATAACCCTGTCCATTAATGTGCACATCCTCTTCCGTGGCGGGTTCCACGATGGGCGAAACTAGGGCGTGAAGCCACTCCCGCAAGTGACCCCACTCAGCCGAGGATACGCCTCGAGAACCATAGACAACAATCACAATCACAATCACAACCGTCACAATACAACTACGATACTAAAGAACCACAATCAGCCACAATGACCGACATACTAGACCATCTACAGAAACTGAGTAGGCGAACCTACCTTTAAGCAACTGCAACCAATCCATGTCGACAACCAACATATCCAGCGACCAAGCAAAGCCTATAACCACAATACAATTATCTATTACTAACAAGCAAACCCTAACAGTAAAGAACAAGGACACGGATGATGATTTTGACATACCTATAGGGAGAAAACTCAGCAAAAGACCGCTACCCGACTCAAGTGACGCTCCCCTAAGGCACAAGGATCTTCAAAAGGCTTCCATGGAGGTTTTGAGGTGAAGGGAAGGGAAAGAGGCGACTGAAGGATAGGAGGAAAGTGGCGGAAGTGATATGCGGATTTAACAAAACGCGATATAAAACCCTCGCTGAAAACTCGGTACTCGATTGAGTACCCAACACACTCGATCGAGTGGCCCCCTACTCGATCGAGTAACCTAACTACTCGATCGAGTAGCCTCTACTCTATTGAGTACCACTCATATCACGCAACCCAAGATGGTTTTGGCACGCAATTCTACGACTACTCCCGCTCCCAAGGTCAGTCAACGCTGGTCAAAGGGTCTCTAAAAGGGCGGGTATTACAATTGATCTGTTAGGTAGACTTACGAGCCATCGGAGTGCTGGCCCAGACAATGTAGATCCGAACCCCTTACACATGCAGGCTTCCTTTACATGCCCAATGGCTGTTACTGTTATCATTTTTTGTTTGTACTGGCTCATGTGATAAAAGGGGTCCGTTGTGCCGTCAAAGAGAGTCATGTTTGGATTGTTGAATCCCTCTAGCACGGCGACAATTGATATTGCATCCAAGAATGGTGAGTCAGCATAGCTGTCAGGCGCTGCCTTTTCAAGTGGAGGCGGCATCCCTGGGACCCTGCTCAACATCTCCCTCAACTCTAGATACTGCTTGTTCGTCGGGCCTCCCGAGTCTGAGCTGCGGTCGTGTGATTCTGGATGCTGCTTCCAGGCCAGAGTTCCCTATGATTCTGTTGCTGCGTATTATCCAATAGGGTTAACGTCATAAGCGTTCCCTGGTGCCAGCTTACTCACGGACTGCCTATGGATCCTTCACCAGGTGTCTGGTTAGTTATAACGAAGTTACTAGCTGGAAGGTTACCTGATACTATCTCTGTACGGCTGGCAGGCTGCCAGCTATCCGATGTAAGGTATCCTAGTCCCTGTGGGACTATTCTTTCTCCTGTTGATACTACTGTCAGATCCAACCTAGTTACCAGTTCTGCTGGAATCTATCGTGGTTCGTTCCTGCTGCCTAATGCCCCCTGCATGGACTCCACTATTGGGGCTTGGTTCTCACCCTCCATGCTTGTTGGTGCGGCTGCCTGCTGCTTCAGGAAGTCTATCTGCGCCCAGAGTTCTCTTTTTCTATTTGTCGCCTGAGCCTCTGCCTTTCTTTGGTCTTCCCGCATGCTTTCCATTACTTTTTACAAATTGTCCATGCCATTGAGCAGGGTTGGCGTCGGGCTTGGTGGTGGGGTGAGACTTGAGCTTCCAGGTCCTTTGTCTGATTTGGAATGTGTTACCGCAGTAGGATTCTTGGGAGGTAAGGCGACTTTTGTCACAGGTGTGGTTCTTGATGCTTGTCCGAATGCCTGAGTTTAGGCTGCTGAAACCAGATTCTGGTTGGGATTTGACGGTATCAGCGGTTGACTGCTTTCTGACCCGGCTGATGATGCTTGTTTGCTTCCGTCCATTCTGTACTGAGTGATTAACGATGACGACCACTATTCCCCACGGTGGGCGCCAAAGTGTTTTGGTATTTTTCTACCGAATTAGGTTAAATTAGGTCAAAGTGGTCTTATTCATTGTATATGTGTTATATCATTTGTGTGAATGCTGAATATAAATGGTAAAGATGCAAATAAGAATTAACACAAGAGATTTCGTGACGCGGAAAACCTAATGTGGGAAACGACCGCGGGAAGGGACGGTACCCTTCCAATGATTGTACTAGCTGTTTAATGTAAGGACGAGTACAAGAGAGGTAGCACGGAAATCTAGCTAGCACAATGCTCTATGTTTGTATGTTGGTTTTGAATGAATCTTTCTCCTCCTTTCCCTCGTCTATATATAGGGCCTAAACTCTAGTAGGGTTTAGGTTGGTTGCCGCGTAAGTAAAGCCGTGTCCGGATCTTATTGGACTTCTTCCCATGATTTGCTATCCTGAACCTTATTTTCCCTAATCTCCCTGAGATCTCCCTAAAATCTCCCTGACTATTCTTAGTTTACGGGCCCCTTGTGGCCATTAGTCTGCTTGGCCCAACTCATTATACAAGTCTTGATGGACCTATCTCTCTATTGGCCCAATACGCAGAATTTGGCCCAAACATAATGTATCGGTAAATTTAAAATCAAATACAGTACACGATTATCCGGTTCTATTTTTTAGTAGAAAAATATTTAAAAATATAAAAATTATACAATATCGAATATGTTAATGACTAACCTAAGCGTTATTACTCTTATTGTTGATCTTTGACCTATACCCACTTGCTAAAATAAATTAAAGATGTATCAAAATTCTTACACTCGCAATATAGTTTATGGGAAAAATAATATTAGGTCGGTTGGTTAGGAGTGTGTTTCTCTCTCTAGGAATTTCTTTCCTCCGACCATGGCGCGCCCAAAAAAAACAACGCAACCAACGATTCTCCATTGTGGCCGTTCCAACGATAATGACCAGCAAACTGAAAATGTTCCAGATGAGGCGGGGTCTTCTATACCTTAAATACCTACAGTGAATGAGGTAATTAGTTATGCGTTTCACTCACCTTTGCAAAACCCTAGATTGGGACAATCGACTGCTTTAGGAGCTACTTCTCTGGGAAAATCTATTGATGTTAATCCTGCTATACTAGTGGAAAATATTGATGTTTCTGGGAATCCTTCGATACAACAGGAAGTGGTTAGGGGATCTACTCCAGCCAAAGAGACTGTCAGGGGTAAGACTTGGGGTGAGCATCTCGCTCAAGCAAAGGTGGGGATGGCTCTCACGTCGTACCAAGTGACAGAGGAAGGGGTTACGTTAAGCTATTATGATGTTGAACCGGAGCTGTTATACTAGGCTAATACTTTGGTTGGCCAATTTTTAGGAGGGAGACCCTCTACAATTTAAGTGAAGGATTTTTTTAAAATTTTTGGGGACATGTATCTGCACCGGAGGTGGTGTACATCAAGAAGGGTTGGTATTTCTTCCGGTTTTCTTCTACTGAGGATGTGGGTACCATACTTCATGGTGGTCCTTTGAATCTTGGTGGTCATGATTAGTTCTCAAAACTTGGCACCCACAAATTACAACTGAACTTGAGAGTACTTCTATCGTACCAGTTTGGATCACTCTTCTTGGTTTGGATCCTCAACTGTGGTCTGCCTCATCGCTTAGCAAGATTGCGAGCAAGATTGGTAAGCCCCTTTATGCTGACCCGGTCACTACAAATAAGGAACGTCTTTCATTTGCACGGATTATGGTGGAAATTGATGTCCCTAAGCCATTTATAGAGCATGTTCTTATCCATACTCCTACTATTGGAGATATTCTTCAACCGGTGGAGTATAAACGGGTTCCCTTTTACTGTTCGCACTGCAGGAAATTGGGACATGAAAAAGCCAAGTGCAGGCTTCTAAAGAAAAAGGAAAAAGAGGTTGAACATGTGACTAAAGTGTAGGCTTCTGCAGTGCCTGATGAGGTGCCAACTACATCTGATATGCTCTCTAGAGAGAGGGGTAGGAACTTGGGGGATGGGATAGGGGTTGCTGCTGAGGGGTTTGGGAGTCAGAACTCAGTTAGGAGCCCTTTGATCATCTCTTCATTGTGTGGGAGGGAGGGGGGGGGGGGGTGAGAGGACATCTGGTTCGCCAATTGCAGATGGTGTTGGTAACACATTTGTGGCTGGGGATGCCTGTCCTATGACAGCCACCCAAGGGCTGATTCAGGAAGGAATTGAGAATGGTGGGTGTTCCACCCAGCACCCTGCTCAACACACCCTTGTCCAGCTTAGTTCTCAGGACCCAATTGATGTTTTAACAAATGATGGTTTTGTTAGGTTCATATACCTTTTATTAGACATTTCTAATAGTGATTTAATGAACATATTAAATATGTCATAATGGATCTAGTGCATGCATAACAAAATAAAAGAATAAGGAAAGAAAAACAATGTTCCTTACATTGTTGTATGGCATGAAATGGGCACAAGTAAGGTCTCCTACCTTCACTTGATCTTGAGCTATGATAAGTATTAGGATGATCCTCCAAGACTCTATATTAGGAGCCCTGCTTTTGATTACACCCAAGATTATAACCCAAAATTACTACTAATGTTAACTAGATATTATGTAGTAATGTACCCTTAATTATTACTAATATTACTAATATTACTAATATTACTACACTAGTAATATATGACAAATATGTATTTGAGTGGTTTTTGAGGTTTTTGCATGTATGATATTTTGAGAGAAAGGTAGGGTAAAAAATGAGAACAACAATTATTCACTTCTCCATCATCTTTTCATGTACTGTCCAAATGCTCTTTTGTAGAGCATTTTGGTTTTCTCATTTTGTCTTATGCAATATTCTCTATGTGGTGGTAGACCGGGTAGAGAGGAGATGATTGTTGAAGAGGGTGGTGACCAAGAAGAGGTTCAAGAAGAAGATGCTCAAGAAGAGGAAGAGAAAAGTGAGGAAGAACAAGCAAGTGAAAGTGAGAGTGGACATGATTCCACATCTATGGAGGTTGATGATGCCTCAAGAGATGATGATGATGATGATGATGATACAATGGGTGAGGATTAGTAAACTTTGGAGGCTTCTACATTCTTACACCTCCCTTATGGTTTGTCTACTTCTCTTGCTTTTATTTTTGATCATTTATTTTGTGGAGTCCTAGCAACATTAGAAGACTAACACCTTGGCTTCATTAAGGTGTTCTTTATCTTTGTTCCCAACTTGTAAAATACAAAATGACAATCTTTAATTTTATGCATTGCATTCCATGTGCATAAACTCCTCGGAAATTCAAGACATTAGAAATAATGTCTATTTTGGTTTGGGGAAGTCCATGCATATGCATCGGGAGCTAATTTAAATTATGCTCTACGCCATAACAAAAACACATGCATCATGTAGTGTAGCTTAGTATAGTTTGAATTTAGTTTAGAAATCATGCATACTCATTGCATAATTTCCTATCGTATTGGCCATTGAGGACAATGCCTATACTAGTGTGGGGATAGGAAATTCTAACTTGACTTTTATTCAAAATCCAAAAAAATCCAAAATTTCGAAAAACCAAAAAAATTGAAAAATTGAAAATCCAAAAACATGTTCATTCCTTTTTAGTATGGATTTGTATATATTGTTTTGTATATATTGTGTTTGTTCATCCTTGTTCACATTGATTGACTACGCCACATCCTAGACATGAGGATATTGAAGACCGCATGGTATGATATTTCCAATCTCCTTTTTCCTCTTTATGTTAATGACTATGTGGCTTTATTTTGATTGATGCGGTATAAACAATGTGAATTTAGGACTTGCATTTAAATTATTTGGCATATTAGTTGGCAGAAGCATATGAATTAAGATGTATATATGTTAGTTGCATCATGGCATATAGTTGCATTTAGGAATTTTTTTTGGTGAAACCGTCTATTTGGAAAGCTCGACAAGTGTATATAGGCCCTAGTAGATGCTTTTTCTTCTTAAAGACTTTGCTTGTTAGCATACTTGTAAAACATCCTAGGATGTGTCATGCTAGTATCCTTTGATCCATGGATTAAGGCCTAGTCAAGAGTACCTTGTGGTGTGATAACTCATTGGCTACCGTTTATTCCAAGGTGACCCTTGAAACCATGTAACCATCATTCATCCATATTCTACCATACATTTTGTCATCAAAGGGAATGGGCACAAAAATTATTAAAATTGAGTTCCAGAAATGAAATGAAAAGTCAAAGAGTTTGCAAATTGCATCAAAAGAAAAGAGGAGTAAGAAAAATAAAAACTCCTATGCTTCATATATAAGGCACCCTCATTACTAATTGGGGTGACTTTGAAAATGTTCAAAAGAAAATGCAAAAGTTGAAGGTTGTCAAGCATTGAAAATGCCAAACATCATAAGAAATGGCAAAAAAAGGAAAGTGTTCTCAAATGTCAAATGCCACAAGAAATTGGGAGGGAAAAACAACAACAAAAGCAAACTCCCACATGAAACTCAAATACTATTGATCCCTTTATCCATCGTATCCATTTTTGTGCATGGTAGAGAGGGGAAGACCCTTCTTCTTGTCTTGGCAAGAAGGGGAATTCCGCGATCCTCCAGTGTTTCTAACACCATAGGGAGTTTATTCTTGACAAAAGCATTTAACGATTGAGGACAAAGGTACCCTAGCTTGACACAACTTGGAGGTGATTTATTGGTATCCTTCCAGGCTTAGTAGTTTGAAGAAACCATATCTATGAAGGAGTGTGTACCCTTGAATTGCTTCCCCTTTAGATAATTTCTGCCACTTAGATGGGGAAAGTGGCTATTCTTTTGTAGATGTATCCATTACTTGATTTTGTGTGCTTTAATGCTTGGATGTGTCGCCATTTTGGCAAGCCCCACCTAGCCTTGCAAGAAGGCATCCTACCTCATGGTTGTCTTGTTGTGAGTTGAAGGGGCGGAGTGAGACCCGCTAATTGTCTCATATCGGCTATATTAGTAGGATAGTTTAAATAAGGGTCCTAGTTTTGTCACCTCGTTACTCGGGACGAGCAAAGGTCCGGTTTGAGGATATTTGATCTTGTAATCAACTTCTAATCAAATATTAATAAAAATCTCATTTCCTTAATTTCTCTTTTGTTCATCCTTTATTTTGGGTAATTGAAGATTATTTGGGTTTATTTGGAGGATTGACAACCTTCCAATCATTCATCAAGTACTTCTATTATTCTTTGCTTATTATTTTGGAATCATCATTAGGTATAACTCTCTTAATCCCTTTTTAATTATTGTTAATCATCTTCATTTATTCATAATGTTTGCTTTGTTAATATGATTGACAACCTTGTTAACATGTTAAACTTGATAATGAGTGAGTAGTTTCCTTAACTAGGGTTAATGGGTAATTAGGGGAAACCAACATGGGGGATGATTCATGCTTAATTTAATATATTTTCATAATTTATTTGCTTGCTTGTTGTGATCTCAACTTATGCACATGTTATGTTTGATGAAATGCGAGCCTATGAATCCTTGCATTTTTTACCCATCACCTACCTTTTCAATGAGACTTGTAAGATATAAACCAACTAGAGTCTCATTAGACCATGCATATAGTTGAGTGGGGAGGATTAAGTCGACTTGTAAGTGTTGTACAATCTAATCGATTCGGCTCCGGGACTCAAACCTTCCTAGGATTGTAAGATATAAACCAACTCGATCCTATCACAACAATAATTGCTTGCTTATAATTTGAGAATATGTTTGTATGATCAATTCCCATGAATCCCCTATGAACCCATGACACCCTAGTGCTTTTAATCAATTGTTTACATCTCATTTTAGTCATCTTGTTTGTTTACTTTAATTGTTGTTTAGTTTAGTGATCTTCTTATCTCAACCCAAATTGTGACACCCCTAGACACCACTACTTGCAATCGAAAATCCTACATCAATACCCGTCCCTTGGGATCCGACCTTTACTTGCGTCTTTACTAATAGTAGAGTTGTTTCTGAAGTTATAAATATTGTTTTGGTCTAGGTGCTCCTAACGACAAGCAACCGAAATCTAAGCTCAAAGCGACCCAACCACTACTCAACTATAATAAGGATTCCGAGATCCATCTTTATACAAATATGGGGATGGGGAAACCGATACATCCCATACTTATAAAAATTTGGTGAATTAACTCTTTAATTGATTCTACTTTAGAACTCTCGGTCGATGTTTTTCGTAAAACCCATCTCTAGCCCCGGAACATAAGACTAGTCATAATATCCCTTTGAGACCAACCAAATTTCGTGTGTAATAACATTTAATTACCCCACTTACTATACTCAATGATAAATGAAGGCACCTCGGGAAAACCGAACCTACCCCAAATGTCACGGGGATTCATGGGTCCTACTATTTGGTAAGGCTAATCTCAATTTTAAAATTAGTGATAGGTCATGTCAATTTATTATCTATCAATTTTAAGTGAACTAAAAGGTCGAATTATCGATAATATTAATTGACACGATCGAAAACTCGATATGATATGCATGTGTTGTTATGGCGATTTGGCAATGCATGCAACATATTAAAAGAAATGCAAAGCAAATAATAAATTCCTAGTATGGCCATCCTAAAATAGAAAATCAAATAATCTATTAAAAATTCAGAAACCAACTCCTTTGGTTCCTTGAATCTTCAAGTGGCACGCCTCCCTAGAATACCGTCTTCGTCGGAACGCCTTTCCGAATGGCACCGTCTTGAAGGAACTTCGGAATTACAAATAATAATAAAATACATAGCTATTCCTATTATACATTTGTAATATGAAAAATTAGTAAAAATAAAAGTGATACGAGATCACAATAAATTACAACCGAATCAATATCCCCTTACATTACGGGTAATATTGATTAAAAACTAAGGCCATACTAAGAAAAATTACATAATTCAAAATTACATAAATAAAATATGACATTCAACAATGAAATATGAAGCATTATAATATGTGTCTAACATGCCAAATTATGTGCCAAATCGCCCTATTTAACTTATATCGATTATATAACCCGGTTTCATGGAAATGCACGATTTTAACTTATTAAAATCGCTAAATAATACTAAAATCTAATTTTAGTCCAAGTTAATTATCCTAACACTCTTAGGTCTCAAAAATTAGTCATTACTCAATTTTTGACAATAATTCAACTTGACATAATTTTATGCTCATTATGACCCCAAAATCATAACATTTATGAAATAAATTCAAATTTAATTTCAATAATTTCAAAATTTGAATTTTAAATTTTTGAACATTCTGGAATTATCCATGACACTCATAATGCCAAAAATCATGGTTAAACTATTCAAATTTATTTCGAGAAAAATGTAGTTGCGATTTATCAGTTTTATCAAATAAAACATCTAAAGCATACAAAAATTAATCTAATTAGTTTTATAACTTTAGATCTGATAAGTGGGATATAAATGAAACCTAAAATAATTTTTTCATGCCATGTAATTTGTTTTAGCTATTTATGCTAAAATAGTCACTATTTATGTCATTTTTACTCTAGAAATTCATAAATCATGCAAAATGAATCAAGTTCATCTTTAATTTTACACACAGCGAGTAAAATGTGCATGTGATAATATATTAAAATTTTATGGCCAGTTTTGAAGTTTAACTATATTTAACCATTTTACCTCCATTTAATTCATTTTTATCTCATAAAAATCGTAAATCATGCCAAATAAATCAAATTTATTCGAAATTTTACATACAATAAGTAAAATATGCATGTGAGGTCATATAAAAAATTCAAGGTCAGAGACTATGTTTAACTATTTTTAGCATTTTAAATACCATTTTAATCATAAAAATGTAATAAAATTACTAAAAATCATTAAAATGAGCAATAAAATACCATAAATCATAAAAATGACCTAAGTAAATTTTAGAACCAGAATATACAACATGCATTAAGATTTCGTGGCTTTATCTAATAAATCAAAAATTTTTTTAGTTTTAACTAAGTTACAAATAACTCGAAAAAACTATAAATCGATTATGCATGCAACATCCTGTGCTCTGATACTAATTGTTAGGTCCATATACCTTTTATTAGACATTTATAAAAGTGATTTAATCAACATATTAAATATGTCATAGTGGATCTAGTGCCTGCATAACAAAATAAAAGAATAAGGAAAGAAAAACAATGTTCCTTACATTGTTGTATGGCATGAAATGGGCACAAGTAAGGTCTCCTACCTTCACTTGTTCTTGAGTTATGATAAGTATTTGGATGATCCTCCAAGACTCTATATTAGGAGCCCTCCCTTTAATTGCACCCAAGATTATAACCCAAAATTACTACTAATGTTAACTAGATATTATGTAGTAATGTACCCTTAATTATTACTAATATTACTAATATTACTACACTAGTAATATATGATAAATATTAGTATTTGAGTGGTTTTTGAGGTTTTTGCATGTATGATATTTTGAGAGAAAGGTAGAGTAAAAAACGAGAACAACAATTATTCACCTCTCCATCATCTTTTCATGTACTGTCCAAATGCTCTTTTGTAGAGCATTTTGGTTTTCTCATTTTGTCTTATGTAATATTCTCTATGTGTAGGTAGAAGGCTAGCATGAATAAAGCATGTCATAAGATGTTGGAGCATCTTTCCAACAACAAAATGACAAAGCCAAAAACTCAAGCATGCTACCATTATGGACGGTGCACTTGAGTATATATGGGTCTATTTTTGTCTTATAATATTTGTCCCACAAATGCTTAATAGTCTTATGTTTAATTATCTTACATAATTAAATATTAATTTGATCATACAAAAATTATGTGACAAATTAATAAACATATACTCACTCAACTTATTGAGTAATATTTTACCATTATATCAACATATAATGGGTCCCATAATAGCTAGTTAGTTAAATTTACAACCTCTTATAAATGTAAATAAATAATTACCTCTACCTCGAAATATTTATAAAACCTCAACATAATTTAGTAAATTAATATATTAATCCACTAAATCGAATCTTATTTAATCACATTATAATAAGACATAAAATCCAACTCATACAAATAAGGAATTAATTAATCTGTATCGCATACAATTAATTAATTATTTATTTGGGTCTCATCCTATAGGTGTGACCTTAAGGGATCAACTGATCACCACCGTCAATGCGACAGTAACGTCAAACTCGAGTCAACCAATCATTACCGATTAATGTTGATCAATTGACTATATAATTTATCATCCCTTTCGTATTCTTAATTTGAGATTTAAACATGTGATCGCACTATTGTTGAGGACACATACTCCAACAGGTTTCACTCTTATTACCAAAAAAAAGGGGAGAAGGGATTTGAGAGTTACAATTGGAAAAGATAATATTAATCAGGATATTAGTGTGATTGAGGATGCTCCACCCATTTGCTCTCCATGAAGTTGTGCTCGTGGAATATTAGAGGTATGAATAAGCGGTTTAAGCAGCTAGATGTTATTAACTTCCATAAGCCGAGGCTATTTATAGCTCGAAGAGGAAGAAGGTCCGAGATAAGATAGGCCGAGTACAGGGTCCTGGATACAGTGGAATCTAACCCCTGAGTCGAGGTCTGAAAGACTTGACCACAAGGACAACTTTCTTTATATTAGATGCTACTGGTCAAGCTTAACTACTCTCCATACGAGCTGTTTTCAACTCATATCCCGGTGCGAAAGTCTCTGGTGAAGTGAAAGATTATTTCGGATTTCTCTTTTTTGTCACAAGCATATGTATTTTATAAATTATCACAAGCCGAAGTTATCAACTTATACTTATATAAGTTAAGGTCTATCTTTCAATATCGTGGAACGTTCTATTCGATCTCATTGACCCCTTCGTTTTTTGCTTTGCTAAGGCTTCTATGCTAGGAATAAAATAGATCTTATGGGGATTTTAGAAACTCGAATAAAGCATAATAAGTTCAGTAATATTGCTGAGTATGGTTTTAGTAGATTTGTTGTCTTAACTAATAATGGGTCTCACCCTAATGGTCGCATTTGGGTCATTTGGAGGAAAAATTTGGGTTATGATATCATTGTGGTGGACATCTCCAGCCAGTGGATTCATTTGTTAATCAAGATAGAAGGCAAGCAATACTATGTGACTATGGTGTATGCTTCTAACAGTGCAACTACCAGACATGTTCTATGGGAATTTTCGATCAAGCAGAACATTCAAGAGGCTTGGATCCTGATGGGTGATTTCAACTGTGTGCGTACTATGGAGGAGATGATCAGTAATTCTCGTCCTGATTACCAAGATATGGCTGATTTTAATGATGGGATTAAGCAGGCTAAATTAGATGACCTGGCTAGCACGAGGTGTTGTTTTACTTGGACAAATAAACAGGAAGAATGGGATAGGAAATGGATGAAATTGGATAGAGCTCTTGTTAATGGAGAGCGGGTTCTCAGGTTTCCTAGTTCATGTGCTGCTGCCTTTGAACCTGGAGTGTCTGATCACTCACCAATATGTGTGACAGCTGATTGCAATGAAAAATACATTCCTAAATCTTTCAAGTTTTTAAACTGCTGGGCTCAGCATCCAACATTTCACCAGCTGGTTGCAGCTAAATGGGAGTGGTCAACAAACGGTAATTGTATGGAAAGTGTTCTTCAATGCCAGAGGACCCTTAAGAAAGACCTGAAACAGTTACATAGAGCAAACTACTCTGGGATTACTGATAGGGTCCTTCTTCTTTGGGAGCAGCTGAAGACCTGTCAACAACAATTTCAAACTGACCCTTTAAATGGAAATCTTTTGCAACAAGAAAAAGTACTTTGTGACAGCTATTGCAAGTTCAGAAATATTGAGCTTCAAATTGCTTATCAAAGAGCAAAGACGCATGAAATAAAAATGGGGGATGCCAGCACTTCATACTTTTTTGCTAAGGTTGCTCTAAGAAGAAATACTAATGCAATTTCTGGGATTTGAGATAGCAATGGGACTATGTGATGCGTGTCTATTATATGATGTTTTACACCTCATTCTACATGCGTTTCAGAGCTGAATTAGTAGTTTATTCTACTATTTTTCCTATTTTCGTCTACTTTTGTGTTTTTGTGTGATATTGCAGAAATATGAAGATTTCAGCGGAAAATGAGCCGAATCCATCCCTAAGTGTTTAGCATAGCATTTGACATGAAGGGAAAGCTTGAGGAGTGAACTTGGTGCGCGTTTCAAGGCCTAAAGATAGCAAAAGCATGAGTGCGTACAAGTTACAAGTATTTGACAAGCAAAGAAGCACTTCACGATATTGCAGCCTGCTTCATATGGCAATATCTCGAGTTCTAGAGCTGATAATCAAGTGATTCCAATTGGAGGTGAAAGCTTATCCTCTTAGCTTTCCAACGCCGTGTAGAACGCCTTATTTGACCAAGTAACGAAGAAATAGTAGCTGTTTTAAAATCGGTGCGCGCTGCAGAATTCGTCAGAATGCATTACTGTACAACACCCTTGGTCGATCGACTGATGACCTTGGTCGATCGACTATAGCGCGATTATCAGAAGCTACTGTACAGCGAAGGTTGGTCTATCAACTGGCCTATGTGATCTATCGACCGGTATTTTAATCTGACACGCAAATTAAGAACGAGAATTAGAACCCAAATGTAATTAGTTTTTAGGTTTTTGCGTGACATCTCTATAAATAGGACCTCGAACATGAGTTTTGGAGGAGGCATTCAGTAGGGGTTAATCCCATCTACTAATTTGACTTACCTTTTAGATCCAATTATAATTAGTTTAGTTTTCAATAAAGTTCTCCTTTTGCAATCTGATTCTTCCCGCCTTCCTTTTATTCGGTATTTCTGCTCTTTATTTCAGTATTATTTCAATTCATTCAGTAGTTAGGTTGTTAGTTTAGATCCCAAACCTTTAATTCAATTGTTGCAATTTATAATTCAAGTAGTTTAGTTATGCCTTCGCTATTCGTTTTTATCGCTTTATTAGTCGTAGTTAGAATTGATATGCGTAGCTAGAAACCCCGTGCTAAGATGTGAGGGGACCTACGGCGAAGACGATGTAGATTAGTATACCTGATGTCGGCCTTTGGTCGATCGACTGGATTAGTCAATCGATCGACTGGACCTGTTGGTCGATCGACTAGCTTAGCTGGTCGATCGACTGACGCGCGATAGTTTAGCTTTCGTTTCAATGTTTTAATTGCAATATTTGACAACGATACTGAGAGGAGACTTGTTAATTACTTAGGAATTGACCGACCCAGAAGATCGAGAGATAGGGAAGGGAAATTGACTAAATTGAAACGACTAAATTTTACTAAGATCGAAAGATAGGTAAAGTTTAGGCATTAGGAATCACTTTTCAGGGCGAGAGCTAGTATTAGTGAGACTTAGGGACCAGTAGCATAGGCTGAGAGGCGCTACTAGGTAAGAATGGACCGAGAGGACTTCTTATTTTCCCACCTATCGTGATTATTCAGACTTACTTAGGAACCCATCGTCGTAGCTGCAGTGAACCGTCCGTCTTAGCATTCTTTATATTATTGTCTACTCCTGTTTTTTATTACTTACCTTTTATTTATGCATTTAGACTTAGATATAATCCACTCCAACCCCCCCTCCCCCAGAAACTCATAGACTGAAATAAGACAATTAGAACTCCCTACCTCCCTGCGGATCGACCCTTACTACCGCTTGCTAGTAGTAGTTTGGATTTATAAATATTATTTTTGATACTCACTTCGAAAAGTATCAAATTTTAGCGCCATTTCCGGGGAGGCAGCGCTAATTTTTAGTTGTTTTGATTTTAGTCTTTCTTAAGTCTTAAGGAACTTCGGTTCCTTGAGACCGTTCTCATGATTGGCATTCTGAGATTTCCGCAGGAAGAGAACAAAATTTTTGGTGCTTATTTAGCCAGTTTTATGGAATGGCTCGAACCCAGACGGGATGGATTTACTAATCTCGATCTTTGCTGGACTATTACCCTGGGTATAAATGATCCTACGCGAGCATACCTAGAGTCTATAGGTAAGTGGGATTTCACAAGATTCTCCATGGACGATATATTGAAATTCTATGATTGGTTTGCTGCTGAGAGTCTTAAACCTAACTTTTCTCTTCATGTTGACTTGGATGAGGGGGTGGGTGAGACATTAGAAACCGTTCTAGAAAATGCTGACGGAGACATAGAGGAGACCATTATCGTGGTTGACAATCCTTTTTATGAGGATAGTCTAGAACCCCTTTATGATTCTTGCACTGATAGTGAGGTCGATTTGGAGGATCTCTTTGAGAACCTCCAACTTGATGAGTCTAGCGATAAGGAGAGTGAGGAGGAAAATTTTGACAGTCTTGAGGTTAATTGGGATGTGTATGACGATATTATAGATAAACCTATTATAGAGGACCCGATTGATCCATTTGACTTTACCGCCCCTTGCATTTGGGACGATTATCCACCTTCTTCTTTAGATGACCAGACTTCTCCACCTCACAGTTCATACCCGTCTGAGCATCTTAATTCTACTCGCGTTATTTTTGAGTCAATTGCTCCTGAGCTCTCTAATTTTCCACCTGCGGATAATTTGAGCTTTTATATTCCGCCCTTAGCTGGAGGGCAGAATTATTTTGTGGATGATTTTAGGAGCAGCCATAGGAAATTTGTTAGGCTTAAATGTTTTTACATTTTGATTTCCTATGTTATTTCTATCTTATGGTGCTACTTACGCTTTTGTGTAGCACATGCGCAGATGTATGATAGGTTCTTTGAGAGCCTTGAGTTGTTTTGATTGGGCTCCATTAGAGTAAGCTGCTGAAGAAAAAGAGGTCGAGCGGGACCGGTCCGAAACCAGCGCTAGCCGGGAGGCAACCCGGATGTGATTTGTTTAGTTTTGCGAATAAAATTCGTAGTTGTTTAAAAAATAAATAAAAACTCTTAGTGTGTGCTTAGTTTAATTTTCGTCTTTAGACTGTTACAATTGGGTTTAGCGCAATTTTGGGCGCGTTTTTATGTGCATTTACAGGTTATTAGACCAAGTTAACTCAATTCATTGAGTTAATTCAAGAAAGAAGCTATTTCGTCAGTGGGTCGGGTCGATCGATCGACCTAGCCGGGTCGATCGATCGCCCCCTCAGCATGCAGACCCTCGATCATCGTGGAATCGGTCGATCGACCAGGACCATCGGTCGATCGACCACTGTAGCTGCTGTACTTCTTTCTTCAATTTAATTCTTTGCACGTAATTTCCGCTTCATTTTTATTTTCTCGGATAATGCGCGGTATATTCTGTCTTTTCAGGTACCTATGGTAGCACTGCTGGCTACTGAAACCTCCTAGCTCACGCTGGTTTAGGGAGATTTCCTTTTGTTGCGCTTAAAGTCTTGTGAGTTTCCGAGTTCCTTTTCATGTCTTGTTTAGTTAATTTATCGCAAAATTCCCGTTTCCCTTTTATTTCATTATATGATTTTGCACAATGGGGACATTGTGTGATTTGGTTTGGGGAAGGGTTTTGCATTGCATTCATATGTTTTATTGCATTTCTGTTTCACGTTTATTGCACTTCAGTTTGCATTTGTTATTTCATTTCTCTTATATATACAGAAAATCAAAAAAATTGAAAATTTCAAAAATTCAAAATGCACGTTTATTTTAGCATGTAGGTCGAGTCGGAACGGTAGTATTTCAATGATGACATTGCATTTTCAGCTGTTTTATGCCTAAGCCGTGCTTAATTGACATGTTATTAGTAGAATCACATATGCATAGTCTACGAGTTTTCGTTAATTTATCTTGCTGAACTTTAAACTTGACTTAGAGTTTTGGCAAACTACTTATATTTCTGAGGTTTAAAGCCTATAACTGATGACATTCATGATCAGTTCATTTAGGATTTGTGAGTAGTTACTCCTTATAAGACATGTTACATTAATGTGCATAAATATGAACTTGATCTGCTTAATACCTGTATGCATTCGGGTTCGTGGTTAGTTGACACATGTGGAAGAGGTCACCCCTTTGTTCTTTTTGCCCATAAGCTTCACACTGCCAGAAATAGCCTTTTTGTCCCGTTAACTACATCCTACACTTAGCCTGCCTTTGTCAAGCTAGTAGTTTATGTTCTTGGGATTGTTACTTTGTTTTTGGTAGTAAATGGTCATGTTGAGATAATGTTGGGAAAATGACAAAGGAAGAAAAAAAAAGAAGAACTTGAAAAGAAAAAAAAAAAGAAAAAAATGATTCGAAAAAAAAATCAGTCTATCGACCGGTTCCATTGGTCGATCGACCGTTGACTGCAGCAGAAAAAGAAAATTCGAAAAAAAATCACATGTTGCAATTGTTATAAGTTGGTGATTTACACTCCCATGTTGTATTTATATCATTTGGGGAGTTACATCTTTTGGAGATTGTGAGTTTAGTGCTTGATAATTAGCATTGGTTTTTATTGAAAATCTTGAGCAAGAAGTGGATGTTGTCATATGGTTTTGTTTGGGTACTAGCTTGATCACCTATGCCTCCACATTCCCATAATTGTTTTGCTTTTTCTTACCCATTACCTCACTTATCCATATTTACCTCGGCATGTGTCTTGGTCATTAGTTCGGTTGGAATGCATATGTACGGTTGTAGAGATTATTTTCATATTAGATTGCAGGCATGTTCTTATAGGTCGTAGTTAGGTGTGAGTCATTACAATATTACTTCTTTCTATCTTTACATTTTTTCACCTGTGCCTATGTGTGATATGAGCGACCCGTGAGAGTCTGATTTGATAAGTCTCTGTAGTTGACAGTTCAGCAGTTTTTAACGACTACATAACTCGTTTGCATGATTCATATTACTAATTGATTGTTAGTTGTTGCATTAAATTGGTTTAGGCTTAATAGTTGCATTTCGCTCTGAGATTGAAATCGTTCCACTAGGTTTTAGGATCGAGTCTAGTTCTTGCTTGGGGACAAGCAAGGGTTTGGTTTGGGGAAGTTTGATGCGTGTCTATTATATGATGTTTTACACCTCATTCTACACGCGTTTCAGAGCTCAATTAGTAGTTTATTCTATTATTTTTCCTATTTCCGTCTACTTTTGTGTTTTTGTGTGATATTGCAGAAATATGAAGATTTCAGCGGAAAATGAGCCGAAACCGTCCCTAAGTGTTTAGCATAGCATTTGACATGAAGGGAAAGCTTGAGGAGTGAACTTGGTGCGCGTTTCAAGGCCTAAAGATAGCAAAAGCATGAGTGCGTACAAGTTACAAGCATTTGACAAGCAAAGAAGCACTTCACGATATTGCAGCCTGCTTCAGATGGCAATATCTCGAGTTATATAGCTGATAATCAAGTGATTCTAACTGAAGGTGAAAGCTTATCCTCTTAGCTTTCCAACGCCGTGTAGAACGCCTGATTTGACCAAGTAATGAAGAAATGGCAGCTGTTTTAAGATCGGTGCGCGCTGCAGAATTCGTCAGAATGCATTACTGTACAACACCATTGGTCGATCGACTAATGACCTTGGTCGATCGACTATAGCGCGATTATCAGAAGCTACTGTACAGTGGAGGTTGGTCTATCAACTGGCCTATGTGATCTATCGACCGCTATTTTAATCTGACACGCAAATTAAGAACGAGAATTAGAAGCCCAATTGTAATTAGTGTTTAGGTTTTTGCGTGACATCTCTATAAATAGGACCTCGAACATCAGTTTTGGAGGAGGCATTCAGTAGGGGTTAATCCCATCTATTGATTTGACTTTACCGTTTAGATCCAATTATAATTAGTTTAGTTTTCAATAAAGTTCTCCGTTTGCAATCTGATTCTTCCTGCCTTCCTTTTTTTCGGTATTTCTGCTCTTTATTTCAGTATTATTTCAATTCATTCAGTAGTTAGGTTGTTAGTTTAGATCCCAAACCTTTAATTCAATTGTTGCAATTTATAATTCAAGTATTTTAGTTATGCCTTCGCTATTCGTTTTTATCGCTTTATTAGTCGTAGTTAGAATTGATATGCGTAGCTAGAAACCCCGTGCTAAGATGTGAGGGGACCTGCGGCGAAGACGATGTAGATTAGTAGACCTGATGTCGGCCTTTGGTCGATCGACTGGATTAGTCAATCGATCGACTGGACCTGTTGGTCGATCGACTAGCTTAGCTGGTCGATCGACTGACGCGCGATAGTTTAGCTTTCGTTTCAATGTTTTAATTGCAATATTTGACAACGAGACCGAGAGGAGACTTGTTAATTACTTAGGAATTGACCGACCCAGAAGATCGAGAGATAGGGAAGGGAAATTGACTAAATTGAAACGACTAAATTTTACTAAGATCGAAAGATAGGTAAAGTTTAGGCATTAGGAATCACTTTTCAGGGCGAGAGCTAGTATTAGTGAGACCTAGGGACCAGTAGCATAGGCTGAGAGGCGCTACTAGTTAAGAATGGACCGAGAGGACTTCTTATTTTCCCACCTATCGTGATTATTCAGACTTACTTAGGAACCCATCGTCGTAGCTGCAGTGAACCGTCCGTCTTAGCATTCTTTATATTATTGTCTACTCCTGTTTTTAATTACTTGCCTTTTATTTATGCATTTAGACTTAGATATAATCCACTCCAACCCCCCTCCCCCCCGAAACTCATAGACTGAAATAAGACAATTAGAACTCCCTACCCCCCTCTCCCCGAAACTCATAGAGTGAAAGTTTAGAGGATATAAGTCATGCTTTCTTGCACTATTATACTCGTTTGCTGGGAACTGAGCAACCAGTGACTGAAGTGCCTATATCTCTATTCCTGGAGCAAAGACATCTTACACAAGTCGCAACAGCTGTCTTGATTTGCACTGTGACTGAAAGTGAGATAAAACAGGCACTTTTCTCCATTGATAACAATAAAGCTCCTGGCCCGGATGGATATACTGCCACCTTCTATAAGCAAACTTGGTAGGTCACTGGTCCTTCTATCATCAGGGCTGTTCGTGAATTCTTTTCAATTGGAAGAATGCCTCGAGGTTTGAATTCTACTATCATTTCTCTTATTCCCAAGATGTCATGCCCTTACTCTGTTCTTGACTATCGACCTATTTCCTGCTGCAACACCCTCTATAAAGTCATTAGCAAAATTTTTACTGCAAGGCTTAAAACAGTTATGCCTACTATTGTGGGAATTGAGCAAGCTGCTTTCATTGAGGGTAGGAGTATTTTTGATAATTATTTGATTAGTAATGAGTTGGTTAAAGGTTATGGTAGATGAGGGATCTCTCCCAGGTGTGTTATCAAGGTTGACATTCGTAAAGCTTTTGATTCTGTCAGCTGGAATTTTTTGAATGCCACATTGCATAATATGGGTTTCCCTGAACAATTTTGTCAGTGGATAATGACTTGTGTTTCAACCACCACTTTCTCTTTGAACTTCAATGGTAGCTCTGTTGGGTACTTCTCTGGCAAAAGAGGGCTGAGGCAGGGGGACCCTCTCTCCCCTTTATTGTTTGTACTTTGTATGGAGGTCCTATCAAAACAATTAAGGGCACTTGAAGGGTTCCAATACCATCCAAAATGCTCAAAACTTAAGCTATCCCACCTTATTTTTGCTGATGATCTTTTGGTTTTTGTTAAGGGAAACTTTCCTTCTATTTTGGCGGTTAAACAAGCACTTGATGATTTTGCTAGCTATTCTGGTTTGGCTCCTAATCCTTCTAAAACTAACATTTATTTTGGGGGGATAAGACAGGAGGTAAGGGCTCAAATTCTTCTTCACACTGGCTATGTTGAGGGGACATTCCCATTCAAGTACTTAGGGGTTCCTCTGCACTATGCCAGACTGACTAGAGAGCAATTCAAACCCCTACTGGACAAGATTAAAGGAAAAATTGAGCATTGGTTAAATAGACAGCTATCTTATGCAGGGAAGATTCAACTACTTGATTCTGTTGTGTTTGGGGTTGAGAACTTCTGGTGTGCTTGTTTTTTACTCCCTAAAGGGATTATCAAAGCTATTGATCAAATGTGCAGAGCTTTCTTATGGGGCTGTAATTCATGCAAAACCGTATTGTTTTCTTTAAGTGGGACAATGTGTGCAGAAATAGAGAGCAAGGAAGTATGGGTATTAAGGAGCTTTTGAGGTGGAATAAAGCGTTACAACTTCGTACCTTATTGAGAATACCTTTCAGACCAAACACAGTCTGGGCCAGCTGGTGCCACCACTATCTTCTTCATGGGAAAGAGATATGGGATGCACAACCTCGTACAACCTGCACTGTGTCTTGGAACCCTATTGACTACCCGTGATGAGCTGCTTCATATCAAAGGCTCTTTGCCTGCTGCTCTTGCTCTAGTCACTGAATGGCATAAGCTACAGCAGAGAACTATAGTCTCTATGAGGGGTTTAGAGCCAATGGACCTTCAGTTGGATGGGTAAAACCTTTGCTGGACACTGTGATTGTGCCTAGACACCATTTTGTTAGTGTACTTGCTGGATGCAACTGTTTGGCAACGCAGGATAATCTAATTCGCAAAGAAATGTTTCTTGTTAGTAGATGCATTTTATGTCAAAGAGCTAGTGAGACCAGTCAACACATCTTCTTCACTTGTGAATTCTCTAGGTGTGTTATGCAGGCTATTCTTCATTGCCTAGGTGTGTCCAGGAGGCCTTTATCTTTGAAACATGAACTCTACCGTTTAGCTAACTTCAGGGGCAAGCATTGGCGTAAGAGATGGGTACGATGCAGCATTGCAGCTACCATTTATTTTGTATGGCATGAGAGGAATCTTCGATTTTTTTAAGACCATTTTTCTAGTGTTGATCAAATTATCAGGAAAATTAAATACCATGTTTATGTTAGAATGTATGGATGGTTAGCTGATCCTCCTAATGAGGATGTCATTGCTTGTCTAGCTAGTTGAAGGATTTGCTTGTAGCGGATTATATTTTATATTGGTTGATTTATCAATGAAATTTTAACTTTTACAAAAAAAAAAAAAAATATTAGCTACTAAAATACACAAATTAGAATAGGAAATTAACAACATATACGACAATTTTTATCCATTATCAAAAGGACAAAATTATAAAGTTAATTAGTGTGCTATGGAATCTCTATCCATTTTCTAAACTAATGTGCTATGGAAATTGTAGTGATGTTAAATGTTAAATAAGCAAATACGAGTATCGAGAGGAAGATGCAGAGTATTTACTAGGGAGAATAGGATAATTAATAATAGCTTAATGAAAATTTAATGGTGTAGCAAATTTTTATTCTCTCTTAATTTTTTTGGGCTTTGGTGTAGCAATTATCACACCAATGGTACACATGGCCGTCTTTGTGTACAACCTACTACTATCTTATACGAAGTATCTCATATCTATCTATCTATATTAATAAATAAGATATTTTTTCGAGCGATTATAGAGAGTCAATTCTTTACGAAATACTTGCAAATAATAGACAATATATTTTTTAAGTTGACTAAAAGATAAGATAATACATTAATAATGAAATATTAAAAAAAAAAATGAAGTTTTGGACTAAGCAGATGTTTCTACCTATATATTGATCACATTAGCACGTTGTTAGTTTGTAGCTTTTATCAATTCTTAATTTAATTCATTACTTTTAATTTATTTGCGATGGTTGTACTATTTTTCATTGTTTTTTTTTTTTTTTTTTTTTTTGAAATTTTTCATCTAATTGTATCCTGATTTAATGTGATTGTCGATTATTATCACAAAAAATTTATTAGCGTTTATTGTCCTGAATATCATGATCTCTTAACACTGTAATCAAAAGCTTATGTTTTTATGACTGATTAGTTATCTTAAGGCATTTACAGGAATCGAGATTATTGGCCGAAGGCTTGAGTATTACCATCGAAGTTTCTACAAAGGTTAGTATATATACTTTTTGAGTTATTGTTTCAAGTGACGTGCAAGAGTAACTTTTTAAAGCCTCTAAAATGAATTTAGTTGGCTTAAAATAAGAAATTTATAATATGTCATGCTAAAAAATTGACGTTTTTATATATTTTTTATAAAAGATATTCATGATTTGTATGGTTGATTTTTGTTTGTTTGTAATGCTTAGCAAATATCAATTTCTCTAACACAAATTCTTAAGAGAGAGAGTCTCTCATTAATGTTAGTGAGAAACCTCCCTCATAAGAGATAGTTATTATTTTTATTTTCTTTTTTCTTTTAGTTAGTTTTTAGTATATTTATTGATTGTCTCTTACTAATGTAGTGAAAGACGGTCTCTTTTAAGACGGTTGCGTTTTTTATACATAAAGGTCGTATGCTTGGTAATATTAAACTGAATTGATGTTTTGCTAGAGATATTGATCGATATCAAATTTCCATGCAAACAAACTTTTAAGCTAACAAGTAAGAAGTATAGAGTATGTAAGACGGCTGCAGTTTTTATACATAAAGGTCATCTCACACAATCATTAAAACTACGGAAATTTTCCATGGTACCCCTAAATGTTGTCAGATTTTCCATGGTACCCCTAATTTTAAGAATCTGCCTATAGCTGTAATATCTCAGATTTATGAGCTGTTGGATTTTCTATCGAGTAGGACTTACTCTGTCGAGTAAGTTAGTTTTGCATTCTGGAGTACGTTCTGCCTGATGGGTACTCGATCGAGTAAGGGCAACTCGATCGAGTACGTTAGTTACTCGATCAAATATGACGGGTTTTACGAGTTTTTGGCCGGGTTTGATAGTAACGCGTGAAGAGTTATATAAAGAGTTTTCGTCAGTTCCTTTTTACTTTTACCTTATTTCTAAACCTTTTCACAAAAGAAAACAAAGCAACGTCAAATTGCTTTTCTCATTGCTATCAAATCAAGGGGCTAGGGTTGCGGATTTAGGAGTTCTTTATACCTTTATGATCGTCATATTGTGGGTAAGATCTTTGTACTGTTTTTATGTCAATTCGTTAATATTGTTTAAAACCCTAATTGGGTGATTTGAGGGTTATTGGGATTGTTGATGTTATAGATTGTAATTATGTGATTAAATCATTATAGGAAGTGATTTCGTAGATGAAGGTTTTTGATCCGCTGCATTTGGTTGATTGTTGGTGATTTCGCTTCAGGTAGGGTTTCCCTACTCAGTTGATTGTGTAAATATTATAAGATGGTTTGTTTGATTGATTGGCATGTTGGTTGTATCGTTGATTAGTATTGGCATTGCTTACATTGGTATTGTGGTTGTTGTTGTTTGTCTGTGGTTCGCGAGGTTTGCCCTTGGCTGAGTGGAGTCACTTGCGTGAGTGGCTTCACGCCCTTGATTCGTCCCTTGTGGTTCCCGTCACAAGGGGGATGTGCACATTAATGGAGATGGGTTATTCGCTCGATGGAGATGAGCGGGGCTAAGGTGAGAAAGGCTGCAGTCCCCCACTGGCGGCGTGAAGTATCTGTTGCGATGGATATTCTGGCAGGGCTACAAACTTTAGTGTGTAGTCAGATGTTTGGTGATGTGACGGAGTTGGAGGATTGTGATTGTGTAATTGTCTGTTGTATTGGCTTATTTTGTTTATGCAGTAACTGACCCTGTCTAAATGTTTTGAAAGCCGTGGTCATCCATTCGGGGGTGGTGAGCAGTTTTTTTAGCAGGTATGCTTATGGATAGCTCGCGGGTCTCGGCTAGGATGGAGTCTTCACGTAGTTTGATAGCTAGCTGATGTGAATCCTATTTACGCACATTTAGTCCCCTAACTAGCTGAAACAAATGAGGTAGACCGAGATTTTGGGTAAAAAAACAGTCGGTTTAGTCAAGGGAAAATGAAGAGCAATTGCAAAAATTCCAAGAGAAAATGGACCGTAACCCAGTCCAATCTGTCTTGTGGAATTAAATATGGCCGAAAATACTTGTCTCTTGACAACCATTTTTGTAGGGTAAAAGGGTGAGTAAATTGTAAGATTTCAAAGGACAATGACATCACATGGTCCCGTTATTGTCTCCAAAAGAAGCCAAGACAAATTAAGGAGAAATGAAGAAGAAGGACAACAACTCAAGGCCACAAAAGAGCTTCTTACCAGCCATGTATATGTAGCCAAGGGTGTCCTTATTTTGGACCCATTTGTTTAGTTTTTGTGAGTAAAATATCTCCTTGTACTTTTGTCCATTTATGCTTTCAATTGTAGCCACTAGATTGTCTTTTAGTTGTGTGGTTAGGATATAACTTGAGCATCTATATAAAGAGCTCAATTCACTTGTAAAATAAGATTATGAGAATGAATATATGAGAGGTTTTGAAAACCCTTAAATCCTTTGCTTAGTGCTTGGACAATCGTATCTTTGCTTAGTGTGAGAGAACCTCCATTTGCTTAGTGCTTTGGAGCGAAGTTAAGTCATAGCTTCGTGATCTTGGACAAAACTACTCCTAGACTTAAACTTGCTTCATGATCTTGTTTAAGTCATATCCTCTTATCTTTCATTTTATATTGCACAAATAAACCCTCCAAAACAGCCCCCAAACCGAAACAATAGAAACACATGAAAACAGCCTGTTTCAATGGTGATTAAACAGTCCGCCTGACTGTTCGTTTGGTTATTTTGGTCTTTTATTGTGTCGTTTGTTAGATGTGTTTGTTCTTGGTCGTGACTCCTCCTCCCTTTATCGTTTGGCCATGCTAACACGAGGGTGAGGACAAGCTTAACGATTTTCGGGACCGTCCTATCCTTAGCCCGGTTTTAGGTCTCTTTTATTCTTGTGTTGGGTCATTTGTGACGGTCTTAAATTATGTTGCAATTGTTGTTGTTCTTGCTGCGTTTTGTGGCCTGATTTGGGCTGATTATGGACCACCTCACCGTTTTAGTGCAAAGTGGTAATAAGAGCAAGGTTTAACACAATTCCACCTTTGTGTTAGTCTTGGGTTGAGAGAAACTATGAGTTCATTATCCCTACCTACAACAAAAACACAAAAACAACCATGAGTGAAGAGAGACTTGCTGGTATTGAGACCAGAATAGAAACTCTTGCAGGAAATGTGGATACACTACTTAATGCTGTCCATGTAGTGATGAAGAGGTTTCCAAACCATGATCCAAGAAGACAACCACCTGCCAGAGGAAGAGGTAGAGGCAGAGGCTTCTTCATGGGAGCAGGGAGAGGACAACCACCACATGAATATGAATCAGAATTAGAGGAGAGCATCAGAACACAAGAGGAGGTTCCTGAGCACACAGACAAACATCTAAAGGTAGAAATCCCTGAATTTTCTGGTAGCCTAAATCCTGATGGTTTGGTAGAATGGATTATGGATATTGAGAAAATCTTTGAGTATAAAGGTTACACTGATGTTAAGGCTTTTAAAGTTGTTGTCTTGAAACTAAAGGGTTATGCTTCTCTTTGGGATGATAATCTGAAACACCAAAGGATTAGAGAAGGGAAAGAACCACTTAGATCTTGGTCTAAACTCAAGAAAAAGATGAGTAAATTTTTCACCAAGGATTACACCCATGATCTCTTTATTAAACTGTCCAAACTTAAGCAAGATGAGAGACCAGTTGAGACCTACCTAAGGGAGTTTGAGCAGTTAACCTTGCAATGTGAGATTAATGAAAAACCTGAGCAAAGGATTGCTAGGTTTCTGGAGGGTCTTGATAAGAATATTGCCACAAAGGTTAGGATGCAACCCCTATGGTCTTATGATGATGTGTGACACGGCTGTCGCAATCCTATCAAAAATAAACCAACCGGCTCTAACTAATATAGCAGAGGTAAGTCGGGTATCGTACTCCACAGGGAGGCGGTCACTATCCACTTGTTAACTAGTCTATTCACGGTCACAATTGGGGGTTTTATTTGATTTGTTTTATCTAAACTAACAACTGAATTAAAAGCAGTGAGAGAGATAACAATAAAACTAGCAGGAAAGAGATAAGAAATGTGATCAAATAGAGAAAAAGATGCTAGGATGTCGGTTCACCATGATTTCACACAATTCTTCTAAAGGTAAGGTCAATCGGTCTGATGTGAGAAGGGTAAAGGAAAGGCCCTTCCGGTCCGCTATCTGCCCTAAAATACTACTAACTTAGCTACCGCCCTCATTAGTGTAGTCTATTGTTCATAACAGGTCTATTCATACCAATCTTCCGATCTAGGTCTGAATTTAACCGGGTTAACAAGTTTAGAAGCGTGCACTCAACTAAAAAATTACAATTAAATTGCTATGAATCAATTTTCACATGTAAACCTCCTAATCTAATTATAACATCATTGCTTCACTATCATGGCTCTCCTAATCCTAGCATTAAGGAATTAGCTACGCATGACGGTAAATAAAACAACAATGATCAATAAATCTATACTAATTATAGTAAAGAGATGATTAAAGACAAATAACATAAAAGTGTCCCAAAGAGAAATAATACTTGAATAAAAGAGAGAAAGGAAGTTACAAAAGTTGAGATCCGGAAAATGAAAGTATATGACGTCGAACCCGAAATAATGAAAGGGAAGAAAAAGAGAGAGTTCTAAACCTAGTTAAGTCTTTCCTTTATATAGGAAAGTTATTTATTTAACCTAAGTACGATAATAGGATATTAAGTAAATAGGTTCACGCAAGAAAATCTCACGTCATATATCAAGTTACTCGACCGAGCACATTGGAACAGCTCGATTGAACAACTTCTCACAAAAACCTCTCGATCGAGTACTTAATTTACTCGATCGAGGACCTCCAATTAAGCACCTCTCGATCAAACACAGCAGGGGTTCGATCGAGGACTGTTCACCACCCAAAAGCATTCGATCGAGCAAATAGGCCAGCAAAACCTCACGATCGATGACTATACCACTGAAGTCAGCTATGACTCGTTGATTTAGCTTCCAAGGCGAGTTCACGCTCCCCGAGGCGATATTATTCTCGCTCCAATTTCTTCCATCTCCTAAATGCAAGCTAACGGGACAGTAAAAGGCTTGATCCTGCTTCTTTCGGGTCCGTTCCTGTAATTAAAGCCAAACGAACCAAAGTAGACTGTTCGAGGCATTTCGTAGCCTAAAACTACGGGAATTGCATAGAAATACGTGCATAAGAGGCTCAAAAAGACTATATAAAATGCACGTATTAAATCTCCCCAAACCATACTTTTGCTTGTCCCCAAGCAAATTATATGCAACTAACTAATGGAACGGGATAAAAAACTCAGAGCCAGCTATAAATAGTCTACTCAAACCGATTTAATGCAAGCAAACTAATACTTATAGCAGAAACTCTCAAATGCAAACGAGTTGTAAGATGTTTATAATAAAGCTGAACCGTCGACCTTGCAAGACCTTTAAAAATGGACTCTCACGGGTCATTCTTCTCTCATGAAGAAAAGGGTAAGCAAGTATATATAAGAGAGAAAGAAAAATAGTCGCTCACCTAGACTACGAACCACATAAACATGCATGCAATATAGTATGATAGATAATTCTAGCTAACGTACACATACACTCCAACCAAACAAGGTCCTGTCACAACCGAGGACTTACAGAAATATGGAAAAGTGAGGTAATGGGTAAGAAGAGGTAAAACATTTTTGGGAATGTGAGGTTAATAGCCAAGATAGTTACCTAAACAAAACCAAATGAACCATATCCACTTCTAATCCATCAAAATTAAGCACAATGCCCGAATTACTCACTAACAAAGCATCAAGTAACTCCTCGTAAGATCAAAATAAAACATAGGAGCAAAACCAACATTAACCAATCTCTTTTTCCGATTGTTTTCTTTCTTTTCCTCAGTTTTTTCCTTTTTTTTCAACTACTCCTCTTTTTTTTTTTTTTTTTTTTTTTTTTTTTTTTTTTTTTTTTTTTTTTTTTTTTTATAATCATCCTCTTTCTCCATATTACCAACTCCCAATTATCAATACAAATCAAATTCGGCTCAATAAACGATATACCGCAAAAACAAACACTAGACTAGCTTGACAAAGCAGGCTATGTTTGGGATGTAGTTAAGGGTCAAAAGGCAAATTTGGCTAAATGTGGAGTTAATGGGTGAAAATGGAAGAAAGGGAATGTAAGCACCTCCTTGCGTGTGACACCAACCACTAATCCGAATGTATGCAGGCAATAAGCAATTGAATTTTATACTTGTGCAAATTAAAGATACATGTTATGCAAGGAGTAACTACTCACAATCCTACATGAACCGGTCATAAATGACACCAGTTTTAAGGCTCTAAAACTTAGAAATTATAAGTAGGTTGCCAAAATTTCAGGTCAAGTCTATTCGTTCAGCTATATTTTAACATTAACGCCTAAAAAGATATCAGTTTATCGCAAGGCTTAAGCAAAAGGACAAATTATAGTGCAATTTCATCATCGAAATATACCGTTCCGACTCAACCGAAATGCTAAAATAAACGTGAATTTTTCGAAAATTTCTATTCTATTTTCATAAGATTTTTGATTTTTTTGTAAAAATAAAAAACAATGCATACAAAAATTAAACGTGATAACAGAAATGCAATAAAAATAGTATGCAGACACAGATATGGATGCATATACCCTCGCCAAACCAAACCGTACAATGCCCTCATTGTACCCAAAAATAGGGAAAGGAAATACAAACTGAAAAGAAGAATGAAGCTTGGAAACCTTACAAGAACACGCAAAGTAAGGACCTACCCAAACCAGCCAGCAACAAGGGAGGTCGCTAATAGCTTCATAACAACGTCAATGGAAGCGAATCAAAACAAGCGAACTCGATAGTACTCGATCGAGGTACAAAAGTACTCGATCGAGTCAAATGGGCTGCAGAAGTTGCTCGATCGAGAACAAAAAGTACTCGATCGAGGGATCCTCTTGAGGTACCTACAAATACGCAATAAATACCCACAGGACTAACAAAACAAGCCTAACGTTCCAGTCGATCGTCTGAAAACCAATTATTACACACACAACAAAATCTGAAATGTTTGAAAAGCAACAAAAAAATTTTAAACTCCGGGTTGCCTCCCGGTTAGCGCTAGTTTCAGATAGGTCCTACCTCGACCTTCTTTTCTTTATCCACCTACACAAATAAATGGCCCACAACAAGGCTTCTGACTAAATGCTGTCCTTTCAGCATCCATGAGCTTGACTTTAGGCCTCCATAACATCGCATCAACTGAAGAACAACAACTCATCGCAGCGTTGGTCGTACTCACTTGGAAGGGTTTAGTTTTCGGTACTTGTCGTTAGGAGCACCTAGACCAAAACAATATTTATAACTCCACAAACAACTCTACTATTAGTAAAGAGGCAAGTAAAGGTCAGATCGTAAGGGACGGGTATAGAAGTGAGATTTTCAATTGCAAGTAGCAGTGTCTAGGGGGGTGACAATTTGGGGTTTGAATAGAAGACCACTAAACTAAATAGCAATGAAAGTAAACAAGCAAGATGAGTAAAAAGAGATGTAAACAATTGATAAAAGGCACTAGAGTGTCATGGGGTCATAGGGGATTCATGGGAAGTGTTCATACAAACATATTCTCAAATTATAAGCAAGCAATTATTATTGTGATGGATCGAGTTGGTTTATATCTTACAATCCCAGGAAAGTTTGGGTCCCGGAGCCGAATCGATTAGATTGTACAACACCTACAAGTCGACTTAATCTTCCCTACTCAACTATATGCATGGTCTAATAAGACTCGAATTGGTTTATGTCTTACAAGTCTCATTGAAAAGATAGGTGATGGGTAAAAAATGCAAGGATTCATAGGCTCGCATTTCATCAAACATAACATGTGCATAAGTTGAGATCACAACAAGCAAGCAAATAAACTATGAAAACATATTAAATTAAGCATGAATCATCCCCCATGTTGGTTTCCCCTAATTACCCATTAACCCTAGTTAAGGAAACTACTCACTCATTATCATGTTGAACATGCTAGCAAGGTTGTCAATCATACCAACAAAGTAAAACATGATGAATAAATGAAGATGATTAACAATAATTAAAAAGGGATTAAGAGAATTATACCTACTAATGATTCCAATAATAAAGCAAAGAGTAATAGGATGTACTTGATGATTGATTGGAAGGTTGTCAATCTCCCAATAATAACCCAAATAATCTTCAATTACCCAAAATGAAAGATGAACAAAAGAGAGATTAAGGAAATGAAATTTGTATTAAGACTTGATTAAAAGTTGATTACAAGATTAAAGAGAGATTAGAATGATATAAACTACACTAAAGATTGATAAGAAGAACATGATAATCTAATTAGACTAATGGGGTATTTATAGTGGGGATTAGGTACACAAATTAGGGTTTACTAAGGGCTTAAATGACGATTAAGTCCTTGAGGAATCGCTCCTCTCAGAAAAATATGCGAGTCTCCTTTTTGCTAGTCTTTCCGAGGTATGCGCATCCTTTATAGAACAAGAAGAAAAAGGGATAGCTGTAACACAATCCGATCGTCCAGGGCACGGGACGAGCGGACTGTCTGGCTTTTGGACGAGCGGATTCAATGGCTGGACGGGCAGATTGTGGGTCTTTTGGACGAGCGTCCCTCTGAGGAAGACGTTCGGATTCCTTGTCTTGGACGGGCGTCCAGAGGGCAATCCGCTCGGATTCTGAGTCAGCTTCTTCCTTTCTTCTTTTCTTCCTTTTTCTTCATACAATCCTTGAGGATTTCGTCGGGGATGCAAGGATCTTTTCTCATCATTGCCCATCTACTACAATATGTACAAAGGCCTTCTAGTCTTGTCTTCTCTTTGATGCTTGGTCATTGAATTCAATCAATTTAGCTCCATTTTGCCATGAAAATGCAAGGTTTGCACTCCTTTCCTACCAAGGGATCAAAACCTCAAAGAATATGCAAAACAAAGGGCTAAAGACAATAAATGACCTAAATATGCACTAAAAAGCATGGGAACAAGGCTAATTCGGGGACTAAATATGCTCAAATAATGGTCATATTAAGCGTCATGGGCTCCACCTTATACTTCCTCGTGCCTTTTATTCTTATATGGCATAGCCTCTGATGTGAATCACAAGCGGAAGTCTTTACTTGTACTAGCAAATAGACGAAGGATCCGAATGCACTAGGTGCAACCCGATCAATCCGTATATTTGTAGCGAGATTTGAATGAAAAAGGAAGGGATATTTGTCGTAGCTAGACCTATAGCTACGCCAATGGGTGAATTGTTTGATACTCGTCAAACAATCCGACTTAAACTTAGGATCACGTCCCTCGTTCAAGCAAGGTGCGAAATCGCGTTTCGACCTCTTAAGCCAAACCACTCGTGTAACAACACAAGAAGACAAGACAAGTTTTAGAGAATACTCTCAAGTTTTTACTTCAAAATTGGATGATAAACAAATGAGGACTACAAGCCTTATATAGGACGAAATCCTTGATGCCCAAGGCTAGTCTTTAATGCCTTATTGTGAATTCTAGGCTATGTGGAAGAACTAGGCAAGACTAAACCAAAAACTAGGTAAGACCTTTGTAAAAACTAGGCTATGACAAAAACTAGGTGAGCTTATTCCATGCATTTGGTCTTGCCCATTTTTGAGGTCCATCCCTTGCTCCACATGGTTTTACCCGTCCCATTGGCGGGTGATCATGAACTTTTCTCGACTCTTATTCGAACCGATCCATACTTGGTGACTCGGGTTGTCTTGGTTGCTTGTTGCGAGAATTATTTCATCAAGATGATTCGTATTCACATCAATTCCTCCCCCTTTGAAAGGAATTGTCCTCAATTCTTGCCTCAGTATGCCGGGATCAAAGATGAATATTATAAACCCGAACAAATTTGGAAGTTAGATTCAAACTTGATTAAGAACATGAAGCAGTTTACGCACCCCGTTGATCTCTTCTTCTGCTCATCATCTTCAATGTAGTCTTTATGTTTATCCCTCTGCGGTGATTTGAATTTGTAATGAGTATTGTCAATCACAACCATTTTGTGCCATCTTTGCTTGTGCCTTACTTTCTTGTGATTTCCTTCCCACCACCTTCCATGCACAATTCTACCAAAATCCAAATAATGGTTGCTCGAAGCAACAAGATCATTATGAGCTCCCATGAAAATTGACTTCAATAAGAAATTAGAGTTCCCACCATGTAGCTTCTTATCAATGTATTTGTCAATTGGTGATTGATACGGTTCTTTGACTTGATACGGTTCCCACCTTCGTATCAAATCCTGCACGTCTCTTTGCAGTTGGGGCCAATGAAAATGCTCTTTGAGAATATCTACAGTTTTGTTTACCCCGAAATATACTCCAAGTCCACCTCCATGAGCTTCTCGAATAAGAAGTTCCCGAGTTGGAAGTTTTGGAACACAAAGTCTATTACCTTTGAAGAGGAAATCATCTGGAATAATGAACTCATCATGAGTTCCGGACTTGCAAATCTCGAAGGTTTCTCCAAAGTCGGGATCATGCTCGTAGTAATCCTTCAATGCCTCAAATCCAAGTAACCGTACATCGAGCACGTTCAATAATGAGTACCGTCGTGAGAGAGCATCGGCCACCACATTACTCTTGCTACGTTTATACTTTGATGAAAAGTGAAAGGATTGTAGGAACTCCACCCACTTAGCATGCCGTGGGTTTAACTTTTGTTGTCCATTGATGTGCTTCAGTGATTCGTGGTCCGAGTGCAGGATGAAATGACTCGGCCAAAGGTAGTGACTCCAATGTTGAAGAGCTCTCACGATAGCATAAAATTCTTTGTCGTACGTCGAGTAATTGAGCCTGGATCCATTCAATTTCTCGGAGAAATAAGCGATGGATCGCTTTCCTTGTATTAGTACGGTTCCAATTCCAACACCGCTTGTGTCACATTCCATCTCGAATGGTTGAGTGAAATCTGGGAGTGCCAATAAAAGTGCCTCGCAAAGTTTTTGAATAATCGTCTCGAAAGCCTTTTGAGCAGCCTCGGTCCATACAAATGTTCCCTTTTTTAAACACTCGATGATGGGACTTGTGATGGTGCTGAAATCTTTATGAATCTTCGATAGAACGAAGCAAGTCCTTGGAAAGACCGAACCTCTGTGACGGACTTAGGCGTAGGCCATGACTTAATGGCCTCGATCTTTGCTTGGTCCACTGAAACTCCATCTTTAGAAACCACATAGCCGAGAAATATGACACTCTCGACCAAGAATGAACATTTCTCCTTCTTTCCATATAGCTTTTATCCTCGGAGAGTTTCGAACACTTTGCGAAGGTGTTTGAAGTGATCTTCTTTGCTTTGAGTGTAAACCAAGATATCATCTAAATAAACAACCACAAATTTTCCCAAGATGGTTTGAGTACCTCGTTCATGAGCCGCATGAAAGTACTCGGAGCGTTGGTTAACCCAAATGGCATGACGGCCCACTCGTATAACCCATGTCTAGTCTCGAACACGGTTTTCCACTTATCCCTTTCTCTTATTCGCATTCGGTGATAACCACTCCTCAAGTCGATCTTAGAAAAGGCTTCGGATCCATGTAACTCATCAAGCATGTCGTCAAGCCTTGTGGTAGGAAAACGATATTTGATAGTTAGGTTGGTCATGGCTTGACTATCAATGCACATTCGCCACGTCCCATCCTTCTTTGGGACAAGTAGAGTAGGGACGACACATGGAATCAGGTTTTCACGAACATAGCCTCGATCCATTAGCTCCTCCATTTGTCGTTGCAACTCTTTTGTTTCCAATGGGTTGCATTGATAGTTTGTTCGGTAACGAAGCTTTGGGAATGAGATCAATTTGGCGTTCGATCCCTCTAATAGATGGTAAACCATCGGGTAGTTCCTTGGGAAAGACATCCCTGAATTCCTCATCCGAGTTTGGCACAAGATTAAGATTATCTTGTGTTGCATCGTCATAACTTGTATGATCACTTTCTTCCATGAGAGTTTCATCATAAACTTCTTCCAATTCTTCATCAAAAACAATTGGTAGATTTGGATCAAATAAAGAAGTACCTCTTGTATGAGGTTCATATAAGTTGGAAAATATGTCATCTTCGATCACATCTTTAATCTGATCATCATCACTCAATAGCTCCATAATCTCGCCCTTTTCTCTTTCTTCGAGATTGAACACATCACCCAATCGTTCCTCCTCATCAAACAACTCATCCCGACAAGCAATAACATCTCTCGAGGTAATCAATCGTTTATTTGGACACGTGCTTTGATAATGCTCAAACCCCGGATACTTTAAACATCGTGCTTTGGAGAGACTTGTTTCCTTAGGATCGGGCGTTCTTGCCGTGGAACTAGGGGTGGCAGCCGACTTGGGTTCACCCACACTACTTGTCGGACTCCCTGGTTTGAGATTGGCGATCTTACTATAAGTCGTAAGCGTATAAGTTGCTGGAACATATTTCTTACGCAACTTGCGTTTAAGAGAATCCCAAGATGATAATTTCTTTTTTCCAGCGCGAGCACGCCTTACTTTCAAATTCTCGTACCATAGTGAAACCCCTCCACTAAGTCTTCGAATAGCGTACTTACAGCATTTCGCGTCATCCAGAACTTTGAAATCAAACATTCGTTCGATTTTCCTCTCCCACTCGAGGTAATCCTCGGGATCCGTGCCTCCCACAAACTCGGTTAGTTCACTTACTTTGAATTCTTCTCGACTTTGTTCACCTCGACGTGGTGTTCCACGTGGGCAAAGTTCCGAAAGATTTTGTAGTGCTTCTATAAGACTTTGAAGGAGATTAGGATTGTTGGGATCCATATTTTTTTTTGATGAATAGTACCGTGAACAGTACTGGACGTGAACAGTAACTTTTTTTTTTTGTGAAGTAATCAAGACCCCTGGATCGTCTCGATTAATGGAAATCAAGAGCCGAAGCTCTGATACCACAATTGATGTGAATCGCAAGCGGAAGTCTTAACTTGTACTAGCAAATAGACGAAGGATCCGAATGCACTAGGTGCAACCCGATCAATCCGTATATTCGTAGCGAGATTTGAATGAAAAAGGAAGGGATATTTGTCGTAGCTAGACCTATAGCTACGCCAATAGGTGAATTGTTTGATACTCGTCAAACAATCCGACTTAAATTTAGGATCACGTCCCTCGTTCAAGCAAGGTGCGAAATCGCGTTTCGACCTCTTAAGCCAAACCACTCGTGTAACAACACAAGAAGACAAGACAAGTTTTAGAGAATACTCTCAAGTTTTTACTTCAAAATTGGATGATAAACAAATGAGGACTACAAGCCTTATATAGGCCGAAATCCTTGATGCCCAAGGCTAGTCTTTAATGCCTTGTTGTGAATTCTAGGCTATGTGGAAGAACTAGGCAAGAGTAAACCAAAAACTAGGTAAGACCTTTGTAAAAACTAGGCTATGACAAAAACTAGGTGAGCTTATTCCATGCATTTGGTCTTGCCCATTTTCGAGGTCCATCCCTTGCTCCACACGGTTTTACCCGTCCCATTGGCGGGTGATCATGCACTTTTCTCGACTCTTATTCGAACCGATCCATGCTTGGTGACTCGGGTTGTCTTGGTTGCTTGTTTCGAGAATTTTTTCATCAAGGTGATTCGTATTCACATCAGCCTCGTCCAAACCGCCTCCTGGGTCATCAATCCATACCTTCCAGTCTCCAAATTCATAGTACCATGCTCGCCTCCTTTTTCCGTCAACCTGTTGTGGACGTGGGCCACAGGCCGGTCTGTGGATTTGGGCCACCTACCGATCTACGGTAACGGGCCACCTGCACGCCAAGCTAATCTGTGGACATGCAGCGGTCTTTTGACAGCCACGCTCGGTGGCGTAAAAATGCTTTCGACCGGATCGCTTTAGATCGGTCGGTTTCGTCTCGGTAAAGGTCTCGAAACGATGCAGTGATGTTCGGAGTCGCCACCAAGCATTTGTGGGATGCTTGGAACCCGTTCGAAATCCACTTTATAGCAAGGTCAACCAAGGCAAAAAGCGTTGTTTGACATAGGTACTAAAGATAAGGACTCGTCCCCCTTTTAGCATTCTATGCCTAAAATGACTCTCGTACGCCCTGGATAAGGCCATCCACTATCCAAAGTTTCTGAGTAAGGGGTGAGGGTACATATTGGGAAGCCCTTTAATCCGACACCCAATCCCGCCCACGTGAGCGGCCTCTACTGATCGATCGTGGTTGTTTAAGTGCAAAACTTGTTAAAACGGGGTAAATTTATGAATGCGCATCCAAAAGTCTTAACCTAACATGTGAAATTTCTAAGTCTGTTGTTTATGCATGTACCAAGAAATTGGTGTTAAAGTTGGATTTAGATTTATTTGCATGTAAAAGCGGAAATTAAACATCCATTTACCAAATTCGGGTTATGATGCTTAACACGATCCATTTATTTGAAAAAATGTGTTTCAAATGACAAAGTGTAAAAACGTAAGCTTGTCAATCTGATCCGTCATGTATTCGGATTAACCGTAATCGGGATCGGCCTAGACAAATATCAAAATGAGACAGAACGGTGCTAGGAAGTCCCTTTGGGGCGCGAGCCTATTGGCGAGGGAAGGGGCTCTGCCCTGGTTTAAAAATAAGAAAGCAGAAGACCTCTTGGGGCGCGAGTCAGACGACGACTTAAGGGGCGTCTCCTGGTTGTTAAAAAGGTTGTTTAAAACCTTTTTTTGTGATTAATGATTTGCAAGTATGATTTGCATGACTCGGAATAATTACTATTATGTTAGTAATATTCGTTGTCAGATTTGCATGTTTGAAAAGCATAGTAAAATGTGTAAAAGGAAAAAGTTTGATTTGAGCTAATTATGTTAAGTTCATTTCTTTGTAATTAGTCAAGTTTGTCATCATACTCGGATTAAACCGACATGGTATAAAGAACCAAGGATCATTATGAATTATGACTAATATATTTACAAATGTAAACAAATGAGAAAAATGGTAAATAAAATAAAAGGGGGTTAAAATACCCTTTAATTTGTAATTAACCAATAATATCATCGAGTCACGGAATAAACCGTCATGGTATAAAGAACCTAGAATGATTTTTGTAATGGTCAAAATATGTTTATCATAAAAATGAATTAAATTGGTAAATAAAAGAAAAGAATTTCCTTTAAAATGTAATTAACCAATTAATATCACCGAGACACGGACTAAACCGTCATGGTATATGGAACCAAGGGTGATTATAATTTATGGATAAAAATTTTGTCATAAAAATGATTTGAAACATTTGAAACAGTAAAAACCGTAAAATGAAAGAAGTAAAAATAATAGAAAGTGTTGAAGGAAAGACGAACTCAAACACGTTTGAGTCTGACCTGGACACCCACAAGAGGCGCGAGCCTCCCTGCATAGCAAGGAGCTTCTGTCTTAGGCCCAAAACTCGGTTTTGGCTCGTCTAACCTATGTTTGAATCGTGTTATGCATTGTTCATGCTCATAAACTCGTAAAACCAGTAGAGACATAAAATAAATGAGTTGTTTACACCCTCAAACTTACGTGTATTGATGTTTGCGTGGTAGACGACTTTAGAGACGGTTTTCTCGTTGTGACTACTCGCGATCAAAGAAGTTTAAAAGAGTGCCTTAAAAAAAGATTTTGTTTTGAAAATGAGTTGAAAATATGTTAATTAAAACATGTTGATTGATGAATTGAGTTGGTCAAATGGGTCGGTCGAATGCATGGCGACGGTACCAAACAAAATGTGTAAGGCTTGTGTTTACGATCGATAGGTCGTAAACACGTGTCGATTTTGTGACTTAAGAAGTCGGGTCTAGAAGTTTAAGGGAGAAGGAGGGGGCGGACTCTCGCGTGAGGTTTGTAGTGTGTGAAGGTTGGTATTTATAGAGAAATGGGGGTGGTAGCAAGTCGGTTAAGTTTGCTTACTGGCCAAGGGCATGCCTAAAGAGGCGCGAGCTACCTCGTGATGTAATGGGGTGCCCTGTCCTTTTCAATTTGGACGTGGCCAATTCTCCATCCATTATTTGGTAGGTTTGATACGTGGTATTGATATAAGATGTCGTGTAACAATATGGGCATCTAATAAGATGATTTTGGTGTTACTTGAGGTAGGTGTTTTGTGTGCTTGACTCGGGTTTGACCCGTGTGAGTCGGGATTTGAATTTGGAGTCGGTTTTTGGCCCGATGTTGGTTTTGACTCTAATTAGGGTCATTTTAATGGAAATGACATGATAAAGACATTCATGGCATTATTTTCGACATCCGAGATTTAGGTTGACTTGGGTTGACTCAGGTTGACTCGAGTTGCGGGTTTCTGAGTCGGTTTTGGGTCCGAAGACGGTTTTAACTCTAAATAGTGTTATTTTAATGCAAATGAAGTTAGAAAACCATTTTTGAAATCATTTTTCATATTCGAGTAGTGCATTAAACCGTCTCATGTATAGCCAATCCACGACGCATATCAAAAACACGTTATAGTTCAATCATCATCGGGTGATTTTTGGGAGGTGCAGATACTGGGTATCTATAGAGCCCCCACTTTGACTGAGGCTTGGACAGGGCGAAAGTCAAAGTATGATCTCCAGGTCAATCGAAGATTACAACCTGAAGAACATTGCGACCTCGAGGCGAATCAAAAGGGTTTGAGCCAAGGATCTGCCATCGGAAAGGGCGACGTCGAGGCGACTCGGGGATTCGAGTCAAGGACCTGCCGTCGGGAACATTTTAGAGTCTATCGACTTCCGATGCGGGTCGTTTAAAGTCCATTAGACTACGTATAAAGGCTCGCCAGCCATAAGAAAGAATCATACCCGAGGCATCTTCGGGATACGTCCTTGAATCATTTGCACGCAAAGGCTCGCCAGCCAGTGTTGAAGGTGGTGCGTTTTAAGGCTCGCCAGCCATAGGAAGGAGTCATACCTGAGGCATCTTTGGGATATGTCCTTGAGTCGTATCTTGTGTGCGTGCAAAGGCTCGCCAGCTGTGATAAGGAGTTGTACCCGAGGCATCTTTGGGATACGTCCTTGAGTTGTACCTTATTTGCGGACAAAAGCTCGCCAACCATATGCGTTGTAAGGCTCGCCAGCCATCTATGGTCGAATGATCGACTGTGGAAAATAGCATGTGTTACATCCATTTAAAAAAATCGACACTCGCTGGGGAGTTAGAAACTTCTCAGGACTCGCCGGGGGTATGAGTTGCTGGTCGTTGGGAGGTAGCGTAAGCCATGTAATCGGCGGGGTTAAAGCTCTAGGACTTGATGGGTCGCCGTTTGTTGGGAAGAACCCAGTACTCAGTTGGAGTGAGTTTGTCTTCTCAAGATTACCTGCATGGTTAGTGACCACCGAAATCCGCAGTCTCATAGACAAACACGTTGAATGCAAGCATATAAGCACGTAAGCACATAAGCATGTGACCAATTAGCATAAAAGCCATCAACATGTAATATCTAACGCGAGGGGAGATAGAAGTTTCGAAAGTTGTGAAGCTTAATATTGAATCTTGTTGCTCGTAGATCCATGATTTAATAGATTGGAGACACGTGACCATTGTGACATTGACTCACACGGACGCATACTGACAGACTGACAAACAGACGATCGTGAACGTGATACAAACTCGGTTTCGACACGACACGTGGGTGACTCTGACAGACTTTGCACATGTAAGTGCAACTCCTTGGCCAAGAAAGGGTGACACACGTATCAAATCCCTGAGGTGGAAGGTCCGCTCGGTTGGGGAACATGAATTGATTATCTTCTCCAGACATCTTTGTCCCTGTTTGCTTGTTTGAGATCCCTTCTCGAGGTATGATGATTCGGAGAGCGGAACCAAGACCTTCTCATCGTCCGAACCGAGCACTAGATTATGGGCGGTTTATTTTGGACTATAGTTGAGACTCAAAAGATGTTTGTGGATAAAGGACGGGTGGCGTCTTGAAAGAGAAGCCCCCAGAGTGAGGAGGTGGGAATTTGAAAAAACAAGAAATGGGCGACGTCTTAAGGAAGAAGCTCCCAGTAAAGAGGTATAAGATTAATCTTTGCAGCTTGGTAGGCTGCTTTTGAGGATCGATGATGATGGTTGAGATTGAAATGGGTGTGTGGTTGTGTCCCTGCTGGGGGACTGCCTACGTATTCGCGTGTTTGCGAAATCAAACCAGATCGTAGTTCTGAGCTGGTTATTGAGGATTGAAAATTGGAAATGTTGTGAAAGGAGTATGCAGTTGTGCCTTTGTAATAGGACTGCCTACGTATTCGCGTGTTTGCGAAATCAAACCAGATCGTAGTTCAAAATTGTGTGTGCAATGGGTGGCAAATTGAAGGTTTGAAAATTGAATGTGTGTGGGGATGTGGTTGTGCCCTTGTAATAGGGCTGCCTACGTATTCACGTGATGTGAAATCAAACTAGATCGTAGTTCAGGGTGTGTTCGTGTGCCTAAGCTAATTGTTAGGACCTTAAAGTGATTTTGAGGGGCATGGTTATGTCCTTGAAGGACTGCCTACGTATTCACGTGAAGTGAAATCAAACCAGATCGTAGTTTTGAATGTGTGTGCCTAAGCGAGTTGTTAGGACCTTAATGTGTGAGGGTCACGACGGTAAAAGACGTTTGGTGACTCGAAAATTGATTTGAGAGAATCCCTCCTTGATCATGAATCGAAGAGGTGTAATTTGTGAAAATGTTCCTTATCATGTGAGCACACTAAAAAGTGGACCCTAAGGGTAGATTGGGTGTGTCCCATTCTCGGTAGCAAAGCATTCGAGGACTCCGTATCTGGGTCAGGGTGAAAATGGCTTCGACATTATGGAATGTGGAGCTTGGCAATAACAGGTTTGTTTGACAGATAAAAATCTGGAGTTGAGGGTCACGACGGTAAATTCCGTTTGGCAACTCGAAAGTTGATTGGAGAGAAATACCTCTTGATCATGAATCGAAGAGGCAATTTGTGAAAAGGTTTCTTGTTACGTGAGCACACTAAAAAGTGGTCTCTAAGAATGAAATGTGCATGTCCCGTTCCAGAGAGCAATGTTTTTTTTGAAGACTCCGTATTTGGGTCAAGGTGGAAATGGCTTCGACATTATGAAATGTGAAGCCTTGTAATGAAAGGTTCTTTTGACAGATAAAAATCTGGAGCTTGTATTTATGGCTTTAGGCCAATGGATTACGGTTTGTAATGTGGTGCGGAATGGGGTCTCAGGCTTGATGTGGCCTGAGCACGAAATTGTTGGTAAATAATGTGGGATCAGATTCCCATGTCTGGACCTTAAAGGTTAAGGTGTAATATTATGAGCTTAAGGGGAATCCTCAGAAGCCTAGATAGTTCTCCCTATAACAGTCTCTAGAAGGACTTAGGGGTAAAGCAGTGTTGGTTATGATCTCAAGGGGAATCCCCAGGATCCTAGATAGGTTTCCCTGTAGTAGCAGTCTCTAGAAGGACTTAGGGGTGAAGGAGTTTTGGGTTTGTTGTTAGTTGACGAGTCTTGAGCTCTTATTTTAGCTCTTTGACATTAGGTTTTGGTATTTTTGTGTTTTGTACTTGTTGGTCCCGGATTTTGGAGGGAAGAAACGTTGGTCATGGGCTTTGGACTTGTTGGTCCTGGACTTGGTGTTTTGGACTGACTTGTTCAGGATTTGGTGTGTTGGACTCGTTGGTCCTGGGATTTGGACTTGTTGGTCCTGAACTTGGTATTTTGGACTCACTTGTCCAGCATTTTGTGTGTTGGATGCTTTCTTTTGATTTTGGCCTTTTTGAGAAAAGGGTTTCAATCTTGTTTTGTTTTGATTTTGGCTTGGGTCTTGGCCTTGACGTTGGGTGAGTAGCCTTTGGCTTTGGCTTTTGCTTTGAGTGAATTGCTTTTGGCTTTGGTTTTTGCTTTGGCCTTAAGCTTTGGCTTAGGGTGAATGGATACTGGCTTGGGCCTTTGATTTTGGCCTTTTGCTTTGACTTTGAGTGAATGGCTATTGGCTTGGGCCTTTGATTTTGGCCTTTCGCTTTGGCTTTGGGTGGAAGGATATTTGCTTCGGCCTTTCATTTTGGCCTTTCGCTTTGGCTTTTGGTGAATGGCTATTGGCTTGGGCCTTTGATTTTGGCCTTGGCTCTGGTTTTGCTTTGGCTTTGGTTTTTGATTTATTGGTCTTTTGCCGTCCTTCGTTCGAGGCAGGTAAAGGTGCAGACGGGGATGTACCTGTTGGTGAGACGTTGATATTTGGTGATGGGATGTTTTCGTGGGGAATGGGCTTGCCTTCCGTCATCGACCATGAACAAGGAGAGGTTCTGGTTTGTTATCTAGGTTCGTCGTAGGATCCCTTTGATAGTAGCTCGTTCTAGATCGGGTGCTAATGAAAGGTTTCTATTGTCAGACATGGAATAGATAAAGAGTGTTGGAGTTAGTGTCCTCCACAATAGTGCGTTTACACTATAAATCTCATTAAAGGAATATTATCAGGTATTTATTTATTTGATCCTCGTCAGTTGATTAACGTAAATCGATAACGGTTGGCTGACTAAAGTTTGACGTTATTGTCGTGAGACGGCGGTGATCAACTGACCCCTTTCGGTCACACCTATAGGAACGAACCCCAATTGACAACTAATTAATTGTATGAGATACAATTTATTTAGTCCCTCGATTTTTAGACTAAAAGGTTAGTCAATTATTTTTAGAGAGATTTCGAGTTGCGAACTCGAGGCACGACAGTTATTATTTAATTATGGGATAATTGAATAATAAATTATGGGAGACGGGTTTTAGTTAATTAATTGTTAATTCGCTAAAATTGTACTAATTGATTAATGTGATTAATATTAGTACGTAAATAATATGTGTAGCGGTACACGTATATTTACGAAGTGATTTGGATGAAATGAATTGGAAGCATTTAAACATGAAATGATGTTTCAATAAAATTTACAAGTATTTGTGCGACAAATATAAGAACCAAAATGGACCCGTAAATGGGACATTGGACCGTGTAAATGGAGTGTAGTGGATGATTATAAACACAATCATTTCACTTTACTTGTGATACTTCCACAAGTTATCTTATAATTATATTTTACATGTGATGTAAGATTGATAAATATAAGACAATTTCCACACTCCACTACTCCCTTACTCCACCCGCCACTTCCTCCTACATACTCCAAAATTGTTGTTCATTTTTGCACACTACTTCACTACTTCATTTTGCATGTGAACAAAGTTGGTACATCTCTCTAAAAATAATAAAAGCTTTTACTAAGATTAGTTAGTAAACAAAATAAAATAATTACTAAGATTGTTAATAATATTTACATATTATCAAGGGTTAATTTTACAAGTATCTAGTTAATACTTGTAAGATAATTTTTGGGTGTAGTTCTTGGGTGCAACTTGAAAGAGACTTTCTTGTTGAAGGTTTTTCTAGGAGGATCATCCATCTTCATTTAGCTCAAGAACAAACTAGAAAGGTGATCTAGTTTGTGCCCATATGACCATAAAAATCAATGTAAGGAAATTGTTTTTCCTTAACTTTCATTTTTATGCTTTTATATTTGCATGCATGTTACATAGATCACTAAAATGATAAATTATGAGATAATTTAATTTTTATTAGAGAGTCTAATATGGATCTATGATCTTTCAAGTGGTATCAGAGCATAGGCTTGTAATTTGCATGTTAATTTTAAGCATATTAATGAATTATGAGATAATTTATAAAAACTCAAAAATTGTGTTAGAAGAGGTTTTAACAAGAAATTTTTGGGGCATGCATACCTACTGATCGCAAAAAATTTGTGGTAAAGTTTGGTGATTTATGAAGTTATTTTGCTATTTTTAATGATTTTTGGTAGAAAACCGAGTCAAAATGCCGTATTTTAGTTATAAATTGACTAAAAATAGTTAATGAATGATTTGGGCCATGGAATTTTTATGGTGTTTCATGCACGATTTCTACTAGTTGTATGCAAAAGTTTGAAGGTTGGTTTGAATGTTTTGCATATTTATTGATTTTATGAGATAAAAGTCGATAAAAGTGAAATAAATTAATCATAATTTCTAAATATTTGTTCCTACCCATGATAAATTTATGTACCTTTTAAAATATTGTTTAAATGTTAAAAGTGAAATTTAAAATGTATTTTCACCTTGTTTTGATGTTTATTGGTTTTAGTGGTTAAAAACCGATAAATATCGATCTTTTTCTTCATAAATTTTATCCGGATTTTTGGGGCAATTTTTCTGACATTTTGGTATTCTTGGGAGTGTTCCAGAATACTCAAAATTTTTGTTTCAATTTTTTGGGTAATTTTTCAATTATTTTGGATTTTTACTTAAAAATTATGATTTTACCGATTAAATTAGCAAAATATCACCAAATCAAACTAATCATTCATCATAAAATTAGTGAGGACTAATTTTGAGGTCCAAAATAGTTTGGACAATTAGTTTGGACTTAAATGAGATTTAAGAGTTGATTATTGATTTTTACATGTTAAAAATCGATTAAATCCACAAACACCGAGATGGATACCAACAATTGATGGATAGGGCAATTTTGGCATCATTTTACAGCATTTTAAGCATATTTATTTAAGTTGAATGAATGATTATCATTTATTTAAAGTATTTATCTTGTTGTACCTAGTATGACCTAGTTTATTTTAATCGTTATTACTCGAAATGAATGAGAATATCGATTTGTTTGTAACTAAATACGATCTCGTATCGTCGGTTCGTAATTAATTAATAGTTTTATTTATTTTTATTAATTAATGTATAATAGGAATAGCTATGTAATTCATTTGTAATAGTTATTTTTACCGGCGTTTCCAAAAGACGGATTACATCGAGACAGAGTCTATTTTTGGAAGGTGTTCCAAATCCCACAAGAAGAAGCCACTTTTGGAATGAAGAGGCAAGGGACCGAGGAGTTGGTTTCCGAAATGTAATAGACTAGTTTTTATTAACTAGGTGACCATACTAGGATTTATTCATATGCTTACTTGTTTGCTTGTTTTTATTTTCGCGCATGCCAAAATCGCCATTCACATGCATTTTATCTTCGCGATTGTCAATTCACGTCATTTACATTCGCCAACTTAGTTCACTTATAGGGAATTTATTACTAAATTGAGAAGATCTCTCACATAACTAAAATTGAGATTAGCCTTACCAATTAGTAACACCTATGAATCTCTTGTTCATTAGAGCCACGCTCGCCCAAGCGGGGTGTTCTCTTTTTACCTTGAGTAAGTAGGGTGGTAAGCGGTTATCACACGCCAAAATTGGTTGGAATCAACGGGATATAAGACGGTCTTGTGTTCCGGGGCTAGTAGATGGATTTAAGGAAATTCGTCGACCAAGAGTTCTAGAGGTAGAATTAGTCAACGTGACTTACCGAATTTACACATTTATGGGATGTTTCACCCAAGCGATGCTCATTTTTGTTTAATATTTGGGTCTTGGAATCATTTATATAATTTAGTGAGAGATCATTATATAAATGTTAAAGCTTGTTAAAGATGTTTCACAAGTAAAATTAAAACATTAAATGTTAATTTTTCCTATTTTTCGTTCATTCTCATAAATGTATGACATCGCGCACTTCATCCTCCTTTATCTATTTATTGTTATACTTGTTTCATTCTTTCATAGAAAGCGGTTTCTTTGAAGGAATTAATGATTGGTAACATGATTTACCAATTTACCTACATAAGCTTACAACGATTTTTGCGGTTATTATACAACTTAATTAACGTCCATACATATTAAAAAGGGGTTTCATGTTGCAAACTCATATTACGAGTTTAAAAGGAAGTCACATTTTATCAAGAGAGTCTTGATTTCGAAAGTGACACCTCCGTCATGATGATGACATATTAGTTTTAATTACTCAAGTGTAATTCAAAAGTTTACGAAAAGAGTTTTCAAAAACACTTATAATACTCCAATATGATACCGTCAAATGGCTCACTTCGAGAAAGGCCAAATCGATTGTTTATGCGCTAAAGAGTTTAGGCATATGATAACAATTGAATGGTTAGGTAGTCCAATTTCGCAAGAAATTGAGATGTTGCCACATGTTGCACTCACTTTATAGTAATTCACTCTTAGTAAGTGTATAAAATATCACGAATGACATGAAGAGAGGTCTTCATGAGATTCATTTTTGCTTGATTGAAGCAAAGAGGAATGTGAAAGTGAGTGGGAGTTAAGAAGAATCAAACCTAGATGTATGCGATAGAACAAAAGTTGAAAGAGACATCTACTCAATGGATAGGCTAGTTCCACTATCTTGGTATGAGATACAAAGTACGGGTCATTTCTTTGTAAAGAAGTATACATGAATTGACAAAACGTAAGACGTCTAGCATAGGACATTTTTGTATCGAAATGGTGCTAGAGTAGCAATGATTTCGATAAGGACAAATGTACCTAAATTTGGTTTTAAAAGAATGTAATTATCTATGTTTATACATAGAAGGCATCACTCATGTGATTTAAAACAAAATGTTGTACCTACTCCTATGATAACTTGGTGGTTGGTTTAGACCACTTAAGTTAGAGGAATTTTACATTCTTCACGAAAACTAAATGTTATACTATCTTGTAGATTTTAAAGTCTCTAATGTAGTGAACCCAATTCATCAAACCTCAAGTAAATTCGTTTCAAACGAGTAAACAAAAAGCACATTGAACAACCATTTGATTGTGAGTCTTATGGTATGTGTGCATGTATTATGTTTTTCTTTTACAGAAAAGAAACACAATAGTGAGGTGATTGACCATATACATACGGATGCTTAAGGTCGATAGTTGGTTATATATATATATATATATATATATATATATATATATATATATATATATATATATATATATATATATATACTTCGTTACTTTTACCGTAATGTTAAGTAGATATGAAAACCTCATATCTATTTAATAAGACATAAAAGTGATTTTTGAAATGTGGAATATTTTCAAAATGAAGTAGTAAACCAAAAGCACGTCAAGATCAATATGTTGATCCGAAGTTTTAAAGTAATGACTTTGAAGATCAAATGGGTAATATCAAGTAATGACCTTGATAATCACTAAGAAGATTGTGAACCAGTTCACATAATACCTTCTCCTTGGGACACCATAGAGTATGGTGTAGGCAAGTATATAAACCGAACTTTATGAGATATAGTTTGAGGTTTTTCGCAATTTTTGTAAGCTATTTTCTCACTAAAAGTTAAAAACCCGACTATAATAGCCTAAATGACTCCATATGAGATATGGATAGGGAGAGTCCCTAACTTGCCTTTTTATACAATTGGGATCACAAATGTTTATGTTCAGAACCAATTTATGTATTTGTGAGGGTTATCCAAAATTGAACCACTTGGTTTTTACTCCTCCAAAACGAGAACAAAGAGTTTGTGGCTCATAATGCTGTCTTTCCAGAAAGATTTTCATTTTCTGGAAGACAGAGTGGGAGAAATTTTGAAATTACAGAAGTCCAAGACGCACAAACTGAGTACAATATAAGAAGATGTTCTTTATTGAGGCTCAGTGGTGAGTACAATGCAAGAAGACGTTCTTTATTATGGCCCAGTGGTTATAAGGAGATAATTTTGCGATAATATTGCGTTACTTTTCAAAAGTGGCGAATCTTAAACCCTCATCAAAGGCTCGAGATTCTATAGTATGAACTCTATGTGATGGCGTATCACCATGCAATTCGAATTGATCTCCTTGCACACGATGCGATAAGGAAGGAAACACGAGATGTTTTTGAGACTTGATTTAAGGTGAATACTTTGGTTGGTTACCTTAATCTTGTCGTAAAGGTTACATAAGATGTTTAAAATTTGGGCTTGTTATAGAGAGTTTGTGACAACCCAAATGCCTTTATCAATTCGTATGGTCTTAGAAATATAGCCTCTCATGAGGATGAGTTTTAGGCAAAAGGATAACGAAACTTTCTCCTTGAATGTATCTTATGAAGGGAGAAGTTTTGTTGATATTGTCAATGCTAAGAACCCTAGCATGCTTGAAAGATCCCTTTTATGATCTATATACGTCAAAGAGTTGGAACTTTGGGTTCAATCATGTAGTCCATAAAAACGGTATTACTCGAGTGTTGACATAACATGATGATACATGGAGTTTAGTGGGAGCTAAAGTGAGTTTCTTAGTCTAAAATATGTGCTTGACATATTAGTGATTAGAAATGTAGCGAAGGTGATATTTCTTAGTCTAAAATATGTGTTTGACATATTAGTGACTAGAAATATTCTCGGGTGAATACTTGAGATTAGCATGGCGCATATTAAATATCCGGATCTAATGAGATTGATCTCTATGGATATTAGCATTATAGTCAAGAGGCTTATGTGATAAGATTCTTGACTCGTTTAAGTTGTTGAATAATTAATATGATCTCTTGTGCTTCCGCTACAGGATCTATTAAATATGCTAAAAGCTTCTCTAATCGGGACTTATCATGTTGAGAATATGAGAAGTCATTACCAATCATTTCCTAGTAAGTGTCACTAGATGATTATCAAGAGCATCCTTGAGTACTTGAGAAGCACTGAGGATTTACTCTTGTAGTTTGGAGGAATTTATGAATTTTGTGTAAAAGGATTACACGGAAACATTCCTATGCTTATAAGATGTTATGGGCCTCGTTAAGGAATGGTTATCATGTACGAGGGATATGTGCATAAAGAATAATATGTATAAGAAGTTATATATATGTGTATAAGAAGTTATATATATGTGTATAAGAAGTTATACATGTATAAAGCAAACATGTATGAGGAGTCATACATAAAAGATGTCATATGAAGGATGTGTATGTATAAGTGTTATACGTACAAATCATGAACGAAAGCTAAGTACATTACAACATCCGATGTTGTAAGAGAGATAGTTGATAACCGGAATTTAATGGGACTAAAATAGTTCTGTTAGCCGAATATCGTATCCCAAGAGACTGTGAAAACAGTGGGAGTGTTTGACTGGTTTTAGAACCAGAGTCCAAAAACTTGTTTAGACGTGTACTTAGAAATGTTCTATGTGATGAAAAGATTGCATAGAACAAAGGAAAATAGTAATGGAAATTAGAGTGATGCAACTGTTGCTTATCCTCTAACCAAAGCCGTAGGCATAAGGTAGACATGATGGTTATGTCATCTCAATGTGAATTGAGGAGTATACCTTAATTTCTAAAGATCATTATGTAAATATTGGATAGAGTATTGATATTTACATAAGTGATGATCGCATTCATTGTTAGAGTTTCTTTAAGAACTCAATTATTCAGTTTGACTGAAAACATTGAATACCTTGTTTATCTGAATAAGTTGTGGAGACAATGTTGAACACTATTCAAGTGAGCATGATGAACATTGTATTTTGTCCCTAGTCACTTAATGAGGTGACGTCTCGGAGTGACTAGATTGTAAGTCGATTGATGGTTGTTCAACACCATAAGGTCATACGTGATGACTAGTCGATTACATAGGCAGAGTGTGTGACACTTTGCCGGACAGTGACCATTTAGAGAGTCCCTAAGTTCTATTATAGACGCCTGGTCGTGGCAGGGATCTCTAAGACGTTCCTATGAGTCGATTCTTTTGACTGGAGACTATTATCTGAGCAAGTGCAATTTCCGAGTGACTTTGGTTTTTGTCCTAGTTCGTGCCGTGAAAGGAGCCCAAAGGGCATTTACTAGGCATGGTGATCTGTACTGTGCAATAGGATAGATAGGGCAGACAGGAATTGCCCACCCACGTTGGGTAACTATATCTCAAGGCCACTCGAGGAGTTAATGACTACAAATGCGTGGCCACGCTCGGAAGTAATCTGTGAGAGATTTTTTCCGGTCAGGTAGTCACACTCCCGATCGAGAAAACCACTCGCGATATGTTCATGTGCAAGTGCGACCTGAAAGATACCTTGCATTTAGTGGGAGATTAAAACGGATAAGAGAATTGGTAGCGCACACCTTGTGTCGGACAAGTGGGAGATTGTTGGAGTTAGTGTCCTCTACAATAGTGCGTTTACACTATAAATCTCATTAAAGGAATATTATCAGATATTTATTTATTTGATCATCGTCAGTTGATTAACGTAAATCGATAACGGTTGGCTGACTAGAGTTTGACGTTATTGTCGTGAGACGGCGGTGATCAACTGACCCCTTTCGGTCACACCTATAGGAACGAACCCCAATTGACAACTAATTAATTATATGAGATACAATTTATTTAGGTCCTTGATTTTTAGACTAAAAGGTTAGTTAATTATTTTTAGAGATATTTCCAGTTGCGAACTCGAGGCACGGCAGTTATTATTTAATTATGCGATAATTGAATAATAAATTATGGGAGACGGGTTTTAGTTAATTAATTGTTAATTCGCTAAAATTGTACTAATTGATTAATGTGATTAATATTAGTACGTAAATAATATGTGTAGCGGTACACGTATATTTACGGAGTGATTTGGATGAAATTAATTGGAAGCATTTAAACATGAAACGATGTTTAAATAAAATTTACACGTATTTGTGCGACAAATATAAGAACCAAAATGGACCCGTAAATGGGACATTGGACCGTGTAAATGGAGTGTAGTGGATGATTATAAACACAATCATTTCACTTTACTTGTGATACTTCCACAAGTTATCTTATAATTATATTTTACATGTGATGTAAGATTGATAAATATAAGATAATTTCCACACTCCACTACTCCCTTACTCACCCGCCACTTCCTCCTACATACTCCAAAATTATTGTTCATTTTTGCACACTACTTCACTACTTCATTTTGCATGTGAATAAAGTTGGTACATCTCTCTAAAAATAATAAAAGCTTTTACTAAGATTAGTTAGTAAACAAAATAAAATAATTACTAAGATTGTTAGTATTATTTACATATTATCAAGGGTTAATTTTACAAGTATCTAGTTAATACTTGTAAGATAATTTTTGGGTGTAGTTCTTGGGTGCAACTTGAAGGAGACTTTATTGTTGAAGGTTTTTCTAGGAGGATCATCCATCTTCATTTAGCTCAAGAACAAACTAGAAAGGTGATCTAGTTTGTGCCCATATTACCATAAAATTCAATGTAAGGAAATTGTTTTTCCTTAACTTTCATTTAAATGCTTTTATATTTGCATGCATGTTACATAGATCACTAAAATGATAAATTATGAGATATTTTAATTTTTATTAGAGAGTCTAATATGGATCTATGATCTTTCAAAGAGAATGGACACGGAGTTTCGAGTCCTTTGCTTACTCGGTACGGAATGTCATTCGAGTGTACTCACATTGAATTGGAACATATTGTTTGTTTTAAATAATTCTCAAATCAATTCTCATTGTCAACAGGAAATGGTAAAGGGGAGAATATATGATAGTTGGAAATTGTGCTTTTATTTAGATAAATAAGAGGTTAGCATAGGGTCGATGAATACATGTGACTCATGGGGACAGCCCCCAGTTGTCATTTAGGAATAAAAGGACAGACACTAGGATAGATATGAGAAAGCCTAAGACCCGGAATTGAACTCGGACTCAATCGTAGATACGGACTCCTAATCATCATGTTCCTCCTCGAAGGTCTCCTTCGCAACATCCAACGGCTTGAATGTCTGGTCTTGAGCATTAACCCACTTGAGCACTTCACTCTCGTTGTTGGGAATGATATGAGGACAATAGTCGATGAGGCTTTCATCTCCTTGCGAAAAGAGATGTTCAAGAGGGTTGTCTTCATCACTTGGTTGGCATAGGGATGAAGCTATCAGTTCATGGTTGTCGACCAAATTTTGAATAGCATGTTTTAGTTTGAAGCGTGTTTCAGTATCATGACCTTTTCCTTGATGATATTGGCAATAGGCATTGCCGTCCCAGAAACGGGTTTTCCTGCATTCAGATAGGTCCGGTGTGGGCCCGATCAGTTGTAGCTTCCCTTCAGTCTTAAGCATTTGAAGAGCTGCGGTATAGGTTGTGTTGAGTCTAGTGAATGTCCTTTGAGAACGTTCAACCTTGCTGTTTGGCTTAAGACATTCAGGAGGATTATCTTGACTGTGAGGTGCAATTATGATTTTGCCAGCTTCATTCATATCTTGAATGGCATTCTTGAGTTTGAAACAGGTTTCGGTGTCATGGCCCTTGCCTTGATGGTATTGGCAATAGGCATTACCATCCCAGGATCGGGCTCTTTTGTGTTCGGGTTTGTCCGGAGTCAGACCAATGGGGTAGAGCATTCTTTCTAAAGCAAGTATCTCCAGAACGGTGCCATATGTTATTCCCAGATCCATGAATACCCTTTGATGTTTTCCCGTGGTTCCAATATTGGTGTTTTTGGGGATGTTTTTGTGAGTTTTGTTTTTGTTTTTAATTTTGTCAATCCTGGGCGGAAGCAGGATTTGGTCATTGTCAATGGGAAGTTTTTAGGATGTTGCTTGATATTTTGAAAGAGATTTTGGTGAGGTGATTTCATGTTCTTTGTTGGTAGGTTCGTGGATGTGGGAACCATCGGATGACTCCTTATTTTCAACAACTGTTGGTTGGTGAACTAAGGGTTGGTTTTGTTCTTGATGGTCTGGTTCATTTTTGGTACTACCGAACCTCTTCTCCAAATTAGCTACCCGAGTGTTCAAATCATCGATACACTACTACAAATTTAGGCAACTACAACGCCCCTTTAACAACGATTATTCACGAAAATCACAATAGACGTTGTAGAATGTATGGCGCGAATTTTACTAAAATCAATTACAACGGGTATAGTTATAAAAACCGTTGTTATTATTTTTAACAACGGGTCACACATGCGGAACCGTTGTTAATAATTTGGCGCAAAATTGGCGCAAAGTTAGTGAAAAGTAATCACAACGGTTACTTTTGAAACCCGTTGTTAAAACATATTTGACAACGGGTGTTTTTTACAACCGTTGTTAAAACATATTTCACAACGGTTGTTGTTTAATAACCGTTGTCAATACCTTCCATACTATAAACCACACAAACAGAAGTCTGCTGCAGCCACAAAACACAACCCTTAATACACAAACACAAACACAACAGACAAACAAACACAAAACACATACACACTCTCTTTCTCTATTTCTCTCTTTCTCATCGTCGCTTTATCTTCTCGCCGTCATTGTGATTTCATCGTCTATTACGTTCGTATTTATCGTAAATCTCGCCACACTTTGTCATCGTCATTATTTTCTTTTTCTATTTATTTCTTTTGCATATATGTGTTTTTATCGACCATTATGTTATTTGTTTAAGTATTGTTCGCATAATTAGTTACTAAAACAATGAAGAAGCAAGATGAAGAAGTAAGATAAACATAATTAATATATATATATACATATTTATAAATACATAAATTAAAAAAAAAAAATTACATATGTAAAAATGCAATTCTTATATTTTCATGGAGGATCTTATTGTGCTCTATCGTATCCATCCTCTCCTCCTTGGCTATTTGGAGGTTCCGTTCAGCAGCTTGCTATATCGTCATATAGCCGCAATCGCTCGCCGCTCCGTCAAGCCATCTTCTTTGGCGTGCTTCAGTGCGGATCGAGCTTCCGCAAGGTAGCTCCGGAAACTTTCCTCAATATGGAGGAACCGGCGGATGAAGTTGTTGTTGTTCTCGATCATGGTAAGAGTCTTTAGGATGAAATCATTCATTTTCTTAGAGTTTTTTGAGTTTGATTTGAAAGATTAAGTAGAGTTTGTTTTAACAGTTAGAGTTTGGAGATGAATATATGAGATAATGGAAATGTTAGTTGAGATATGCAATGTATTTATACTAAGCAATGTGTGGGTTGAGTTAATTGCTTTTTAATTAATATATATGTTAGGAAGTTGTGCCATAATCATCATCATCTCTCTCAATAATGCTGCTTCAAATCCTATTACTAACCCTTCTCATTCCATATTATCCGTTCATATGTACAGTGAATGTCAGTAATAATGCATGCATTGGAATTTTAACAGGCCGTAATTATGCATGCATCTAGTAATATTTAATTTTTTTTTATTTTTATTTTTTAAGAACAAACAACAACGGTTATTTTAAAACAACCCGTTGTCTTTAGTTATAACAACGGTTTTGTATATTACAACCCGTTGTTATAACTTTCCCCCCAAAATTGAGTCACACTTTCCACAACGGGTTTTTATACATAAAACCGTGGTTAATAGTTTTAACAACGGTTTCCTTAAGTAAACCAACCGTTGTTAAAACCTTCTACAACGGACGCTTTAACAACGTCCGCTTTTTTATATAACAACGGTTTTTGACCGTTGTTATAGCCTGTATCTGTAGTAGTGATAGCCACTTACAGCTTTGAGAATATGTTGTTGATGGAGACGGAGAGCATCATTATACCGCTTTTTATGCCATCCTCATCAATTGCATGAATTTTCTCATTGTCAGGAGAGATGAGATGAGAGCAGTCTAGGGAAGATTCCTGACTGTGTCCAGCAGGGTTTTCTGGAGGGTTGTTTTTGTTGTTTGTTGAGGGAGGTTGTGGTAATTCACCCTTTTCAATCATATCATTGATGGAGCCTTTTAGGGGGAGATACATTTCAGTGTCATGTCCGCGACCTTGGTGATATTGACAAAATAGTTTTCCGTCCCATCTATGACCTCGCTTGTTTGGTACAGGGTCTGGAGTTGGACCAATTGGTTTGAGCTTTCCTTTGGATATTAGCCTTTCCACGGCTGTGGCATAAGTCATACCCAAATTAGGGAAGGACCTATGAGGTCGTCTGGTTTTTGGTTTGGTCGTTGGCCAGTAGCCGGCTTTCAAGAAGCTTAACCCTTTGCTCAATATCAGAACAGGTAAAATTCACGGTTATCATTTCGTCCTCAACTTGGGAAAGGCGAGTGCTCACGTTTTCCATGGTAGCCAGGAGTCGAAGGACCATGTTGTTGGTTTCGGCAGAAGCCATGGCGGATGAAGGTTGATCAGCTTCTTGAGTTTCTTGTTGAAGATTGATGGCACCCAAGTGATTCCTATTTGACATAACGATAAGCGTTATAACTTGTCTTGGCAAGGGATTGCACAAACAAAGGCAAGTACGACACACATGTACAAAAGGCAGTTTTGTTGTGGAGACGCGACAGTGTGACTAGGTTATTAGTTCATTAAAGATCGTGAATGACTTTTTGTGTTTGAACTCGTGGTGCATGACTTTGAACTTAGACTCGAGTGTTGACTTTGGCATAGTGATGCCTAGACAGATGACTTCTAACTTAGTTTGGAGGTTTGTTGCTGGCGTGACGCCGTTGGACAAGACATGTACACAAACTTGACCTTTGACCCGAAATGTAGGGGAAAGACGGGTTTAATACCCGAGAGGTTTTGACTCTGCTAATGCCATTGAAGATGTCTCGACAATTAGGCGACACGACCTAGACTAGAAGATAGGTACTAACTTCGGCATAGACTTAACGTTATCTAGACGACATGACTTGAAATTGACTGGACTCTAATCGACTCGAGGCTGAATCGGAAAGGTGGATTCAAATTTTCGAAAATAGAAATTTTCAAAAAGGTTCATTTGTCGTTTTATGGACGGTTTTCGAATAGTAGGGCTCTCCAAAAGTCGATCAGTTGAAGAGTTGTCTTAAGTTTGTTTTCAAAAGACAGTTTGAGTTGATATTGCGGTGGCTCTGAAAACAATGTATTGTTTCCGAAGACGGTTTTTGAAATTCCGAATCATGGATTTGAAAATCGAGAATTGAAGAGTTTGGAATCGTCATCACAATGGCCATGAAAATGGTTAAATTTGCTTTCAAAAGATTGAAATTGGGTTGAAAATTTGAAAACGGTTAAATTTGTTTTCAAAGTTTTGATTTTGAATTGAAATTTGAAAACAGTTAAATTTTGTTTTCAAAGACTTGAAATTGGATTTGAAATTTGAAAACGGTTAAATTTGTTTTCAAAGATTTGATTTCAAATTTAAATGTGAAAACGGTTAAATTTGTTTGCAAAGATTTTATTTGAATTTGAAATTTGAAATCGGTTAAATTTGTTTTCAAAGATTTGATTTTGAATTTGAATTTTGAAAACGATTAACTTTGTTTTCAAATGATTTGAAATTTGAATTTGAAAACGGTTAAATTCGTTTTCAAATGATTTGAAATTGGATTTGAAATTTGAAAACGGTTAAATTTGTTTTCAAAAGATTTGATTTTGGAGATTATGAGGATTGAATTCGTCACTACGACGGGTTATAAAACCGTTTTAACCTTTGAAAGGCAGTATGCAAATCGAAAATTTTGAGAATTGAAATTGTCATTACGACGGGTTAGAAAACCGTTTTAACTTTTGAAAGACGGTACACAAATCGAAAATTGTGAGAATTGAAATTATCATTACGACGGCTTAGAAAAGCCAAATTTGATTTCGAAAACGAGATTTGAAATTTGGAAAGTTGCACGGGTTGAAATCGTCATTACGACGGTTTGAAAAAAAACGTTTTTGTTTGAAAACTGATTTCGAATTTTGAAAATTCGAGGGTAGAACTCGTCATTGCGACAGCGTAATGGGCGCTTTGAAAAATGCAACGATCGGGGAGAGACCGAGGTTTAAAACGGCCATAACGACGACGTAATGAAAGGTATTTTAAGATGGTTTGTGAAAACCAAGGTTTGAAATCGTCATTACAATGACATAAGAAAGTGATTTAAATGGTTATTAAAACCGGATTTTAAAGTGGCCATTATAACGGCACAAAAAGTTATGCAACGGTCGGAGAAAGACCGGGGTTTGAAATGGTTGTGAAAAACCGATTATGAAAATCATCATTACGACGGCCTAGAAAGGCGTGTTGAAATGGTTATAGTAAACCGAGTTTGAAAATCGTCATTACGACGACATAAAAAAGGTGTGTTGAAATGGTTAGAAAAACCAGGTTTGAAAATCGTCATTACAACGGCCTACAAAGGCGTGTTTTTTGAAATGGTTGTAGAAAACCGGGTTTAAAAATCGTCATTACGACGGCCTAAAAAGGCATGTTTTGCAACGGTCGGCGAAAGACCGAGGTTTGAAACGGCCATTATAACGGCGCAAAAACGTGTTTTTGAAAGTTTTAAATGACACGGAAGGACTTATGATCACATAACACATAAGCACTCGCAGTTTCCTTATATTATGCATAATACTGACACGGGTTTTGGCTTAAAGGTGAAGGAAATGTAGATTCATATACATATTAACATACTCATATATGTCTAATTAATTTGTCATAAAATTAAAACGGATTTTATGCATGCAAACAATAATATAAAAGAGCAGAAAACATGTCCTTACATTCAATATTTCGGCTATATTGGGCACAAGAGAGATCACCTTTCTCTTCTTGTTCTTGAGCTTTTCCAATGGAAGAACAAAGATCTAAGTATAAGATCTCTCCCCAAGCTTTATACCCAAGGCTTAACACTTAATCTAATTAATATTATAAATACTAGTATAATATTAATCTAGTAGAAAAAGACCCAAAATTATTATATACCCTTAATAATTTCGGCTATGTGGGAGAGAAGAAGAAGAGAGAGTTTTTGTCTCTCTAGAAATCTTATATTTTGATGAGTAAAAGAATGAATAAGCATGCACTACCTCTTAGTGAATATTAGGCAAAATAAGAAAAACAAACTCAAGTGTTTTTACTTCCCAAAACCGGTGGGAGTGGAGGAAGGAAAGAGCCAATGCATGAAATTGTTGCTCTTAACAATGTTCATAGGCTTGCATGGCTAGATCACTTTATAATCATTATGTTTTCTTATTTAAAATATAAACACAATATTAAGTCCATTCCCCTCTTATTTTCGGCACTTTACATAACATGGTGTCCATATTATTTTTGTCAATTGTCTATATGTTACATGTCACATGTCACATATATTTGTTATGTAATTTTTAACATATTAAAAATCAACGTATTATCAAAAATACGTCACATACAAAATTGACTTAGTAATTTCACAATTACTCGTACCAGAATATTTTACCACTTTATAAATCACAACAGTTTGTATTTATAATAATTCATTCAATTCAATTGTTTCTTTAAACAATAATTTCATCCGAGTAATGATATAATTTGATTACTCGCATCGTATCTCATTTAATCACATTTCAATTTGATACGTAAATTTTACTTCCAAAATCGCCCGTCAATTTTTCAAGTAATTTAATCAACTCGTAACGTTATACGATTAATTAAATAATCAATTAAGTGTATTGCCCTTTAGGTATGACCTAGGGGGTCAACTGATCACCACCGTCACACGACAGTAATGTCAAACTCTAGTCACCAATCATTACCGATATATGTTGACCATTGACAAGAACAAAATTACTTCCCAATTGTATTCTTTAAAATGAGATTTAATAATGATATTTAAATCATGTGATCGCACTATTGTTGAGGACACATTTCCCAACAATCTCCCACTTGTCCTCGACAATTGTGCGTCACCAATTCTCTTGTCCTATTACTATCTCCCACTCAATGCAAGGTGTCTTTCAGGTCGTACTTGCAAGTGATCATATCGAGAGTGGTTTCCTCGATCTGGAGAATAACTGATTGACCGGACTTATCTATCATAGATACTTTCCGAGCGTGGCCACGCATTTCCAGTTCATTACTCCTCGAGTGGCCCTGAGATATTGTTTTAACCCTGACAAGGGGATGGACAATTCCTATCGCACTCATTCCCTTCGACTAGCCACAGCCATCATAACCCAAAATATGCCCATTTGACCCCATTTACGAAGGTCGTAGTAACACAAATCAAAGTTAATCTGAAACTGAGCCATCTTAGGTGAATAGTCTTTAGTCAAAAGAATCGACTCATTTGAATACTATAGCAGCTCTTGCCACGACCAGGCTATATAAATTTGCCGAACTCTATAAGCGGTCATAAGGCCCGACAAAATGTTCCTAACAATCCGCCTATGTGATCGACTAGTCATCTCACATGACTCTATGGCACTTGAACTTGCCATCAATCGCATCACACTCTAGTTACTTCGAGACGTCACCTCATACAAGTAACTATGGGCAAATACAATGTTAATCCGTGTTCACTTTAACGGGGTTCAATTGTCTCCACAACCCGTTTGGATGTAACAAAGTATAATAAAAGAGTTTTAAAATAAAACTCGAACGACAAATGTGATTATCACATATGAACAGTCAATGCTTGATTACTATTTCATATTCTATAATCTAATTTGATCTTGTACGTAGTTGTTCATTTCAATTCAATTGAAATGACATGACTCATCATGTTTAGCCTTTGAGAAGGCTTTGGTTAGTAGGTTTTATCAATTTCTTGTACCTTACTCAACCTCACTACATACTCGTTTTCCTTTGTAATGTATACATTTGCATTACAAAACTTTCTGAGTACGTGTCGAGATCCAATCAAGACATAGGCCCTCTAGCCTAAGAATAGCTCCCACTGTCTTCACAGTGTGCGGGACTCATCCCTCTTGCACATCTCATGATCGCAAGTGTACTCAATTTCCGTTATAAATATCTCTCATTGTTCTTTATTGCCTAGAACGATTCTAGAAAATCTACTTCTTAATTATCATAGCCACAATGGTATCTTAACCATCCTAATGTGTTTTGATTATGGTTTTGTCGGAAACCATGCGCAATCTCAATTGTCAATTGTCACTTGTGTAACACCCTTACACAATATTGCATCATAAACACTTTGCTTTACTTCCTTAATGCTTCTGCAAGCACTTAAGGGTAATCTTTATAGCTTACTTGGTAAAGATTACTTAAATTCGATTTTGAAAACAATTCATCATACTCAAAGCATATGAAGTGTTATACATCATTTCTTTTTAATTGATTCGGCAGCGGAAGCAAATGAAATCAATCAAATATGTTCAATTTAATTGAATTAGTCATGAATCTTATCAACATAAGACTTCTTACTGACGCTAATATCATGTGGATTTATCTTCATAAATCCGGATATTCAAGATGTATTATAATACTCCAAAAGTCTTAAATCATTCTCAATGATCAATATGTCATCCATATATCGGACTAATTTAAAATTCCGTAACTCCCACTAAACTCCATGTATAAACACAACTTCTCGACTTATCGAGAAAAGTTTTACCACATGATCAAAATGTTGATTCTAACTCATTAATGTCCTACTTAAGACCCTCTCTTAAGTTTCACATTATCTTAGGATTGCAAGAATCTACTAAACTCAAGACATGTATTGAATACATTCCTTCTATTGAAGAAGTAGGTTTTAGATTCACTCGCTATGCATTTCATAACCTCATGATGAAACACAATCCCTAAGAAGATCCAAATAGAGTTAATCATTTCAATTAGTGCAAAACCCTTTGCAACCAATTTTGCTATGAAATATCTCTTTATTAGTGCAAAACCCTTTGTCACTAATCAAGCCCTTTTGTTTCGGATTTTCATAGCTCTAAGCCTTGTATTGAGTTGTGACTTAAACACTCTTATGTAAGTCATACGTTCATTACTTTCTAGAAGTAATCAACTTGAATCAAACAATTTCTTTTGTAAGTTATAAGCTCTTTACTTTCTTAAAAGTAGCATGAATTCATCATTTTTAACAAGTGACGAATTTAACCTCCTAGGTTTTGAAGAAACAATGTCTTACACAAAACGTCTCATGTAGCCAAGAAAGACCAGTTTCTTGCGACATAACATTCTCTGTGGCTTTCTTTGTGGCTCTTGAATAATTTCTCCCACTCTGTCTTCTAAAAATAACTTGTATTTTAGAAAGACAGCTTCACGAGCCACAAACCCGTCGTACTCGTGATAACGGAAAAGGAGAAAAAATGAGCATTTGTTTCTTGTGAAAGCTTACAAACATGGTACCCTTACCATTTCATATCTCATATGATACGATTTAGTGGAAAAATAATTTAGACAAAGATGATAAAATCCCCAAAAGGATCAAGTAACTCAAAGTAACTTGATCAAAGTCCAAACCTTATCGAATAGTGTTTGAATTCTTATCCAATCACACATTATATCATAATGCGTGCTAAGAGAGATTTACTTGTGATATTAGATCACATTTCCATTGGCTTATATCAAAGTCTTCACTTTGATAATCCCATCACGACTAAATCGTGATTCCTTGAACTCTTGAACCTCTTCAAAGATTTCTCTATTTACCTTATTAAGTGAACATATTAGTGTCAACTTAAATCGTTGGTAAAAGAAAATGATCAACCTATTTTGGATCAATGATTTACAATCTCGATCTCCTTTTCAACCAAAAGGCACGAGACATCTTGCTTTAATTTGAATACAAGATATGCATAAACCATTAACAATCTAATGGTTTCAAGAGTACTCGATAACTCTTTGCGTTCATCATTCCAAAAATTTTTAAGGTTTAATCTTGGGTTACCAATTTGAATCTTATATCATCTACATGATATATCATTCTAGTTTGGTTTAGAATATAATCACCTTGATAATGGGCTAGCCATTCATCAAATCGTGGTGTATAGGGTCACAAAAGTGAAAACCTCTTTTGTCTCTTAACAAGTTTATATTCTTATTTAGAGTTTATGCACTTAATAGTCTCAATTAAGTACCACTTTAAATCCAAAAACTAGATTGAGTACACAATTACTCTATCTCTCAACTTCATTGTTGCTAGTCGTCATATTCTAATCATCCTATGTATCAAGTACAATGATGAAAACCTCCATTGGTTTCTAATATTGACGAAGTAGTATTAGCAAAATTTTATGTTTAATCAAATAAACATTTAAAGAAGAAGGTCCCATTAGATGTCCCACAACTAACTTGTTGATTCTTCAATAATTTGGGGTAGTTTCCTTTCTCGTGTCCAACATTTAAGACAATGGAAACTATATCGGTCGGGATTGATAGGTTTAGTATCGTCATTCTCAACAACTTTACCTTTAACATTACCTTGTATCAATTCCATTATAATCCTTACTTCTTGAACCTCGTCCTCATCTTAACGGTTTAAGAGAATGCTCCCACTTATTTCAATGAGTCTTTGCTTTGAGGAGTAAAATTGAATTCATAAAGATTACTCTTCATTTGTTCGTTTTAGTCTTAAAAACTTTCATTGAAGTGGTTGCGTTATTTTGGTCAATTACGAATTCTGACAAAACTAATTACCAAAATAATTTATCGCTTCAAGGTACTTAATTCAATTAAGTATATGAAACATAATCCATTGTAAGTAGAAGTGTTAGTCAAGAATCAAAAACCTGTTTGATAATGAATAACTTTAATCTATACTCTTTACAAGAGATCCTTAGCAATGGTTCATTTGAGGTTTTAGAAGCAAATTCAAATTTTTTGTCTTTAGTTACGATGTATTAATGGAGATTTGTATCAAAATCGAAATGATATCGTATATGAATAGTGGTAAAGAAAATAGAACAATGTGATAACGGAATAGAGGAAAACTTAACATTCATCGTTATATTAATACTTGTAAACAAGTATAGCATTTACATAGTGACCTCTACCCAACTATGATAAATGATTCCAAGATCCAAATTCATATTAACTTGGGCACGGGGTAGCCGATGAAACCCTTATCAATATAACTCGGTGGATTAACTCTTTAATCGATTCTACTTTTAGAACTCTCGGTCGATAAAATTACTCTAATATTTATCTATAGCCCAAAACACATCAACAAGGGCACGGGGTAGCCGATGAAACCCTTATCAATTACTTTTGTTGAGTTCAATCCAAATTTCGAATAAATGTGTCCATTATCCAAACCCACATTAACTTAGGCACGGGGTAGCCGATGAAACCCTCATCAACATGAATTCGGTGGATTAACATTTATCACCCACTTCCCCTACGTAACAAGGTTTGTACCCCGGGGTAGCCGAGTGCACTCCCTCGCGAAATAGGTTTTCATGGTTTCTACTATTTGGTAAGGCTATGTCTCAATTGATTGTTTTAGCGAGAGGTCATGTCAATTTATTATCTATCACTTATAAGTGAACTAAAGCGGTGAACTACGATAATTCTAATTGACACGGTCGATAAACTCGATAAAAAGACAATGCATGTTTTAGTTATGGCGATTTAGCGATGCATGCGACATAAAATAAAATGCAAGCATAAAAATAAATAAATCCTAGTATGGCCTTTCCTAAAATAGAAAAACTATTACATATTCGGAAACCAACTCCATTGGTCCCTTGAACTTCGGTTGTGGCACGCATCTCGAGGTAACACCGTCTTTATGTATCGCCATTCTTGAAGAAATCCGTCTTTGGGAACTCCGGAATGAATAAAATTACATAATAAATTACATAATTTCCTATTATACATTTGTAACTAAAATAAAATAAATCTATTAAATTACAACACGGTGATACGAGATCACAATAAAAATTACAACCGAATCGATATTCCCATACATTTCGGGAAATATCAATTAAAATCTAAGGCCATACTAAGTAAAATTACATAATTCAAAATTACATAAATTAAAATTATGACAATCATAAAGAAAATGCAGCATTATAATATGTATGAACATGCTCAATTTTATGCTAAATCGCCTTTAATTAGCCAATATCGTATATTACTTGGTTTTTACGGATTTGCGTGATTTCAACATTTTACAATCACAAAAATACATAAACTCATATTTATGCAAAAGTTAATTACCCTAACCTCTTAGGACTCAAAATTTAGTCTTCACTAATAATTTGACCATAATTAACCCATATTTTATAAAATTGTTCATAAATGGACCAAAAATTACAAAAATAAGCCATAAACTTCAAATAAATCACAAAATTTCAAATAAATCAAAATTTGAAATTTAAATTCATGAACATTCTGGAAAAATACCATGACACTCATAATGTTCAAAATCTTAGGTTAAAAATTTCGAAACTTTCCCGGAAAAACAATGTTGCGGTTTATCGATATTTAATAAAATAATCATAAAAACATGGAAAAAATATTTTCATTAACTTTTCAATTTTAGATCTGAAAAATATATTAAAATGCAACATTAGACGTTTTTCCTAAGTCATAGATTATGTTTTATTAATTTTACACTAATAATGTCACTATTTATGCTAATTTTTCTTCAAAAATTCATAAATCATGCTAAAAGACTTCTTTATAGCCAATTATTTTACACACATTTTGTAAAATTGCATGTGACAACATATTAGTTTTCTATGACCATATTCGAAATTTAACTCATATTAACCTATTTTTCTCTTAAATCCGAATTTAATAATGAAAAATTCATTTTTCGAGCATAACAAGTCCAAAAATTATGAAAATTTACAGGTTATCTCAAAATAATATATGTGACAACATATCCAAAAATCAATTGAAAATTCGAAGTATAGCTATTTTTAGACCAAAAATGACATTTTTACTCATAAAATCACATTTAAATGCCATTATTGTAAAATATGAACAATAAAAATCCGAAAAATTAACCAAAATATCCTAAAACACTTTAGGACCAGAAATATTAACATGCATGTAATAATTTCGTGATATATCATAATAACACAAATTTTACAAGTTTTATTTTGTTATTCATATAACTCGGAAAAACTTTTAACCAATTTGCATGCAAACAACCGTGGCTCTTGATACCGATTGAAGAAAATGTAGATTCATATACATATTAACATACTCATATATGTCTAATTAATTTGTCATAAAATTAAAACGGATTTTATGCATGCAAACAATAATATAAAAGAGGAGAAAACATGTCCTTACATTCAATATTTCGGCTATATTGGGCACAAGAGAGATCACCTTTCTCTTCTTGTTCTTGAGCTTTTCCAATGGAAGAACAAAGATCTAAGTATAAGATCTCTCCCCAAGCTTTATACCCAAGGCTTAACACTTAATCTAATTAATATTATAAATACTAGTATAATATTAATCTAGTAGAAAAAGACCCAAAATTATTATATACCCTTAATAATTTCGGCTATGTGGGAGAGAAGAAGAAGAGAGAGTTTTTGTCTCTCTAGAAATCTTATATTTTGATGAGTAAAAGAATGAATAAGCATGCACTACCTCTTAGTGAATATTAGGCAAAATAAGAAAAACAAACTCAAGTGTTTTTACTTCCCAAAACCGGTGGGAGTGGAGGAAGGAAAGAGCCAATGCATGAAATTGTTGCTCTTAACAATGTTCATAGGCTTGCATGGCTAGATCACTTTATAATCATTATGTTTTCTTATTTAAAATATAAACACAATATTAAGTCCATTCCCCTCTTATTTTCGGCACTTTACATAACATGGTGTCCATATTATTTTTGTCAATTGTCTATATGTTACATGTCACATGTCACATATATTTGTTATGTAATTTTTAACATATTAAAAATCAACGTATTATCAAAAATACGTCACATACAAAAATTGACTTAGTAATTTCACAATTACTCGTACCAGAATATTTTACCACTTTATAAATCACAACAGTTTGTATTTATAATAATTCATTCAATTCAATTGTTTCTTTAAACAATAATTTCATCCGAGTAATGATATAATTTGATTACTCAGACCGTATCTCATTTAATCACATTTCAATTTGATACGTAAATTTTACTTCCAAAATCGCCCGTCAATTTTTCAAGTAATTTAATCAACTCGTAACGTTATACGATTAATTAAATAATCAATTAAGTGTATTGCCCTTTAGGTATGACCTAGGGGGTCAACTGATCACCACCGTCACACGACAGTAATGTCAAACTCTAGTCAGCCAATCATTACCGATATATGTTGACCAGTTGACAGTAACAAAATTACTTCCCAATTGTATTCTTTAAAATGAGATTTAATAATGATATTTAAATCATGTGATCGCACTATTGTTGAGGACACATTTCCCAACAAAAGGGTGGGTTACACACCAAGCAATCAAACCCCGATTTTCGAGAGGGATGCAAATCTAAACAAAATGTGTAAGGAGGGTGCCCTAGCCTCGTGCTTGAAGGTGATGAAAGTTCTTTGACGAAACAGAAATGTGTAACGTCAACGGTATGCTTGACTCAATCAAGATTCAAAACGCGGGGATGAGAAAACTCACGCCGATGAGACGAGCCAATTGGTCGAAAAGGGTTAGGTTGTGGGCCCGGACTAGGAACCCGACTTATGACCGTAATATCAATTAATGCACTTTAACCACGAAATCGTTCGAGATTTACCTCTAAGAATCACAAAGTAACAAGTTTCCTAGTATCCCCAGCGGAGTTGCCAATCTGTGGACGTGGGCCACAGGCCGGTCTGTGGATTTGGGCCACCTATCGATCTGCGGCCACGGGCCACCTGCACGCCAACCCAATCTGTGGACATACAGCGATTTTTTGAAAGCCACGCGGAGCGTAAAAATGCTTTCGACCGGATCGCTTTAGATCGGTCGGTTTCGTCTCGGTAAAGGTCTCGAAACGATGCAGAGATGTTCGGAGTCGCCACCAAGCATTTGTGGGATGCTTGGAACCCGTTCGAAATCCACTTTATACCAAGGTCAACCAAGGCAAAAAGCGGTGTTTGACATAGGTACTAAAGATAAGGACTCGTCCCACTTTAGGATCCTATCTCTAGAATGGCTCTCGTACTCCCTGGATAAGGCCATCCACTATCCAAAGTTTCTGAGTAAGGGGTGAGGGTACGTATTGGGAAGCCCTTTAATCGGACACCCAATCCCGCCCGCGTTAGCGGCCTCTACATATCGATCGTGGTTGTTTAAGTACAAAAGTTGATAAAACGGTGTACATGCATGAATGCGCATCCAAAAGTCTTAACCTAACATGTGAATGTTCTAAGTCGGTTGTTTATGCATGTACCAAGAAATTGGTGTCAAAGTTGGATTTAGATTGATTTACATGTGAAAGCGGAAATTAAACATCAATTTACCAAATTCGGGTTATGATGCTTAACACGATCAATTTATTTGAAAAAGTGTGTTTCAAATGACAAAGTGTAAAAACGTAAGCTTGTCAATCTGATCCGTCATGTATTCGGATTAACCATAATCGGGATCGTCCTAGACAAATATCAAAATGAGACAGAACGGTGCCAGGCAGTCCCTTTGGGGCGCGAGCCTATTGGCGAGGGAAGAGGATCTGCCCTGGTTTTAAAATAAGAAAGCAGACGGCCTCTTGGGGCGCGAGTCAGACGACGACCCAAGGGGCGTCTCCTGGTTGTTAAAAAGGTTGTTTAAAACCGTTTTTTGTGATTAATGACTTGCAAGTATGATTCGCATGACTCGGTATAATTACTATTACATTAGCAATATTCGTTGTCGGATTTGCAAGTTTGAAAAGCATAGTAAAATGTGTAAAATGAAAATGTTTGATTTGAACTAATCATGTTAAGTTCATTTCTTTGTAATTAGTCAAGTTTTTCATCGTTCTCGGATTAAACCGACATGGTATAAAGAACCAAGGATGATTTTGAATTATGACTAATATACTTAGAAATGTAAACAAATGAAAAAAATGGTAAATAAAATAAAAGGGGGTTAAAATACCCTTTAATTTGTAATTAACCAATAATATCATCGAGTCACGGAATAAACCGTCATGGTATAAAGAACCAAGGATGATTTTTGTAATGGTCAAAATATGTTTATCATAAAAAAGAATTAAAATGGTAAATAAAAGAAAAGAATTTCCATTAAAATGTAATTAACCAATTAATATCACCGAGACACGGATTAAACCGTCATGTTATATGGAACCAAGGGTGATTATAATTTATAGCTAAAAAGTTTGTCATAAAAATGATTTGAAACATTTGAACGGTAAAAACCGTAAAATGAAAGAAGATAAATAAAAGAAAGTGTTGAAGGAAAGACGAACTCAAACACGATTGAGTCTGACCTGGACACCCACAAGATGCGCGATTCTACTTGTATAGCAAGGAGCTTCTGTCTCAGGCCCAAAACTCGGTTTTGGCTTGTCTAACCTATGTTTGAATCGTGTTATGCATTGTTCATGCTCATAAACTCGTAAAAAACAGTAGAGACATAAAATAAATGAGTTGTTTACACCCTCAAACTTACGTGTATTGATGTTTGCGTGGTAGACGACTTTAGAGACGATTTTCTCGTTGTGACTACTCGCGATCAAAGACGTTTAAAAGAGTGCCTTAAAAAAGGATTTCTTTTTGAAAATGAGTTGAAAATATGTTAATTAAAACATGTTGATTGATGAATTGAGTTTATCAAATGGGTCGGTCGAATGCATGGCGACGGTACCAAACAAAATGTGTAAGGCTTATGTTTACGATCGGTAGGTTGTAAACACGTGTCGATTTTGTGACTTAGTGTGGGAAATATCGGTATACTTCCCTTAAAATTAAGGATTATAACGAAATTATAATGTATGAAAACTAGTCATAAATGAATTGCATAAACAATAAGAATAGGGATTAAGAATCAACCTTCGGTCCTAGCAAAATCGGCCTAAGAACAATATCGCAATGATATTCGCCTAATCGTTGCATCCAAGATGATATGAGATATGCCTTTGTTCTTCCTAGAATAGATCCCCAAAATTCACTAATTAATTTTTAGGGTTTTTGTGTTCTTGATGAGAGAATTCGGTCAAATTAGGTTAAAAGAGAAGTCCATAAATAAACTCCTCTTTCTCACCTTTAAACCGTCCGAAATGGGTATTAGAGGAAGATTTTTCTTCCTCTTTTTGCTCTTATTTCGGGTTTGGCAACAACCTAAAATGAGGATAAAATCTCCTTATTTTCGGTTATTCCAAAAATGTACAAAGTGTGTATAAAAATAAATCGTCATTTATTTTATTCCGTATTAATAAGTCTACACACAACAGCTTGCAGTCGATTTATTAATACCGGTCTGTAATAATTTATAGTGACAATCTCGTATAATATATACTTTAACTATAAATATCACATATTTATAATTAGTTAATTAAATATAACCAATTATGTTTAATTAAAAATTAACATCTTAATTCGTTTAAACTAACATTATATACATTAATTAAATATAACAGTTTATATTCAATTTACGAATTAACAACTTAATTCGTCTCAGCTAATATTATTTAATCGGCATTAAATAATCGTCTCACCATCACATTGACTAACTGTTTAGTCAAATACATGGACTAACCTTTTAGTCATATAAGGCATCAATGTGATTACATTTCATAATCACATCTCTCAAACACATCCTTTAGGTGTCACTTTTAGGGACTAGTTGGTCACCGCCATCAGTATGATAATAACGTCAAACTTTCTAGCAAGCCAACCGTTATTAAGTAATCGTTAATCAACTGATAAAAAACGAAGTATACCCTTGTGAACCCGTAAGAGTTTTACAAATGTTATCACACTAATTGTGGAGGACACAAGCTCCAACAAACTCCCACTTGTCCTCACAAGTGTATGTGCGATAACCGATTCTCATATCCTAAAATTTCTCCCACTCAATGTAAAACAATTTGCAAAATCTGTATTCACAAAGGTCGTATTTTACAAGTGATCAATATCAACAGGGGTTTCCCCGACTAGAGAGTAATTTAACTGATAAACGAATCATCATTCGAGCATGGCCATGCATTTCAGTTACAACTCCTCGAGTGGCCCTGAGAAATAACTAAACCTGATAAAGGTTGGATATTTTCTTCAACTCGAATCCTGCAGATATAAGCACAGTATGAAATGACCCAGAAACAATCTGCTTAGCCTCCTGTTACGGCAAACCATGAGAAAGAAACCAAAGTCACCCAAAAACTGCCTTAATCTCAAGAGACAGTCAATAGTCAAAAGAATCGACTGTAGGAACACAATGGACGTCCAATCCACGACCTGGCACCGAAAGTTTTTAAACATTTAGGACTCCATTACGTTGTCACAAAAATTGTCCTACGAGGTATCATTATAATCTCGCATCTGTGATCGATCAGTCAACCGTTTGACTTATGGCTCGTTGAACCCACCATCAATCGACTGCACAATATAATAGCCAGAGTTATCAGCTCATGTAGGCGATTACGGACCAAAACAAATAAAATGTAATTCAGTTCACTTTGTGGCGTTCAATGTTGTCAGTACAATCCACATGAAAAACAAAATATGAAATAAAACGATGAAGTTATAAATAGCATATGAAAAAGATAATGTATCGAATCCATAATCAACTACTACAACTCAGGAACACGTTTAATTCCCATGGAAATAACGTGCCCTTCATGCTTATCATAATTCAATGGTTTAGTTAGAGGATCCGCGATGTTATCATCCGAAGCTATCTTGGCAATCACTATCTTCTCTTGCTCCACGTAATCACGGATCAGGTGAGCCTTCCGATGTACATGTCTAGACTTGTTGCTAGACTTAGGCTCCTTAGCCTGGAAGATGGCACCTCTATTGTCACAATAGATGGTGATCGGGTCATTCGAACTAGGAACTATCCTAAGTCCTTGTAAGAATTGACGCATCCATATAGCTTCCTTTGCTGCTTCCGAAGCGGCATAGTACTCGGATTCAGTGATAGAATCTGCTACAACATCCTGTTTGGAACTCTTCTAGCTGACCGCAGCACCATTAAGAGTGAAGACGAACCCGGACTGAGATTTTGAATCATCTCGATCCGTTTGGAAGCTAGCATCTGCGTAACCGATTGCGCATAGCTTAGTATCTCCTCCATAAGTCAATACCCTATCCTTAGTCCTCCGTAGGTACTTAAGGATGTTTTTAACACCTATCCAGTGTGTTTCACCTGGATTCTTTTGGTACCGACTCGTCATACTCAATGCATATGCCACGTCTGGACTTGTGCATATCATGGCATACATGATTGATCCTGTTGCAGATGCATAAGGAACACGACTCATGCGCTCAATCCCTTCAGGCGTCGTGGGTGACTGAGACTTGCTCAACTGCATCCCAGGCGTCATTGGAAGGTTCCCCTTCTTGGAGTTGGTCATGTTGAACCTTTCAAGAATCTTATCCAAATAAGACTCCTGACTCAATGATAACGTCCATGTGATCTATCTCGATAGATACGGAATCCCAATATGCGTTGTGCCTCACCCAGATCTTTCATCTAGAAATGGTTCTTCAACCATCCTTTAACCAAAGATAAGAGAGGAATGCCATTCCCAATCAAGAGTATGTCATCGACATACAATATCAAGAAAACAATCTTGCTCCCACTCGACTTGATATATAAGCATGGTTCCTCGACCGATCGAGTAAAACCATACTCTTTTATCACCTAGTCGAAACGATGATTCAAACTCCGAGAAGCTTGCTTAAGTCCATAAATGGAACGCTTAAGCTTGCACACTTTCTTAGGATTTTCAGGATCTATGAAACCTTTGGGTTGTACCATGTACAACTCTTCCTCCAAATAACCGTTTAAGAAGGCGGTTTTCACATCCATTTGCCAAATTTCATAGTCATGAAAAGCGGCAATCGCTAAGATTATCCGAATGGAACGTAGCATAACTACGGGTGCAAAAATTTCATCATAATGCAATCCGTACACTTGAGTGAAACCTTTTGCCACTAGTCGTGCCTTATAGGTATCTGGTTGCGCGTCTACATAATGCTTTTTTTTGTAAAGCCATTTGCACTGTAGAGGTTTTACCTTGTTAGGTAAATCAACAAGATCCCATACGTCATTCTCATACATGGAGTCCATCTCGGATTGCATGGCTTCGAGCCATAGCTTTGAGTCGGAACAGGTCATGGCACCTTTATAGGTAGCGGTTTCATTACTCTCTAGGAGTAAAACGTCACTCTTCTAGACCATACCAATGTATCTGTCCGGAGGATTAGAGACTCTACCCGACCTCCTAGGTTCCTGAGGAATATTAACCGTATTACCAGCTGAAGGAACAACTTCCTCCATCTGTTCCTTGGTTGTTGGTTCTTGAATCTCTGACAGCTCGAAGGTTCTATTACTTGTCTTGTTCTCAAGAAATTCTTTCTCTAAGAACGTCGCACAAGCCGCAACAAAAACTCGATGTTCGGTAGGCGAATAGAAGTAATGACCAAACATTCCTTTTGGATAACCAATAAAGTATGTCTTGACCGATCGCGGGCCGGGCTTATCCTCGTGTCTCCACTTGACATAAGCCTCGCAGCCCCAAACCCGAATAAAGGACAAGTTAGGTACCGTTCCCTTCCATATTTCATATGGAGTCTTGTCAACAGCTTTAGTCAGACTTCGGTTAAGTATAAGAGCAGCTGACAAAAGAGCAAAACCCCATAATGAATCAGGTACTACCGTGTGACTCATCATGGATCGAACCATATAAAGTAATGTTCGATTTCTCTGTTCCGACACACCATTAAATTGTGGTGTTCCAGGTGGAGTTAACTGTAAAACGATTCCACAGTTTTTAAGGTGTTGATCAAACTCATTTGAAAGATATTCGCCACCCCGATCTGAACGAAGTGCTTTAACCTTTCTACCCAGTTGGTTCTCAACCTTATTCTGGTATTCCTTGAATTTCCCAAAGGACTCAATTTTATGCTTCATTAAGTAGACATATCTGTATCTACTCAAATCGTCCGTGAAAGTGAAAATATCTATAGCCATCTCTAGCGGCAATTGACATAGGTCCACATACGTCAGTATGTATGAGTCCTAATAGGTCACTAGTGCGCATTCCAACACCTTTGAAGGAAATTCGAGACATCTTGCCGATAAGACATGATTCACACTTGCCAAATGTAGAAAAATCGAATGCGGGAATAGTCCCATTATCGACGAGTTTCTTTACACGTTTTTCATTTATGTGTCCCATTCGACAATGCCATAGATAAGTTTGATCTTTGTCACCAACCTTTAATTTCTTATTATTCACATGTAATATATCTGTGGTTTGATCTAAGATGTAAATTCTATTCATGGAAACTGCTTTGCCATAAACCATTTCATTAAAAGAGAAAATACAGCTATTATCCTTTATTGAAAATGAAAAACCGTCTTTAGCAAGTACAGAAACAGAAATAATGTTCTTAGAAAAACTGGGTACATAGTAACAGTTATATAAATATAACTCAAAACCACTTGGGAGTTGGATTACGTATGTTCCCTTCGAGACTGCAACAACTCGTGCTCCATTCCTGACTCGCAGGTCCACATCACCTTTTTCGAGAGGTATGATGTTCTTTAGGCCCTGCAAATGATTACACAGATGAGAACCACAACCAGTATCAAGTACCCAAGTTCCGAAACTTGCATGGTTAATCTCAATCATATGAATATAAGATGACATACCAACAAGAGTAACGCGGCCTGCTTTTATGTCCTCACGGTACACGGGACAGTTCCTCCTCCAATGTCCAGTCTTGTGGCAATGGTGGCACTCAATGTCACTGCCCTTGCTCTTTGCCTTGCCTTGTGAGCCACCAGTCTCACCAGGCCCACTCCTACCATTTCCTGGCTTCTTAAACTTTGGCTTTCCTATAGTTAGGTCGCCATGAGCCTTGCCCTTACCCTTATTCTTGTTGGAAATCATGAGAACATCTTGCTTCATGCTCCCACTCAATTTTATATCCTTCTCGGTCTGTACGAGAAGTGAGTGTAGCTCATGAGGACTTTTCTTCATGTCATTCATGTAGTAATTTGCCCTAAAAAGAGCAAAACCATCATGAAGTGAATGAAGCATACGGTCAATGACTATGCTCTCACTGATTTTGCAATCAAGTGCCTCCAATTTCTCGACATTCTTAATCATGTTGAGAATGTGTGGGCTAACGGTTGGCCCTTCTGGAGTTTCGCATCAAAGAAGCGACAGGTATGCTCATAAGTAACGATTCTCGGTGCTTTTGAGAACTCGTTAGTGAGCGTGGTGAAAATATTGTTTGCACCTTGGGCAATGAAGCGTCTTTGCAAATTGGTTTCCATTGCAAAAATGAGTACGTTCTTTATCGCACCCGCTTCCATAACGAAGTCACTATAAGCAACTGTCTCGTTAGCTCTTGCATTTGGGCCTGGGTTTCGCGGTATTGGCTCAGTTAAGTACTTGAGCTTACCGTCAGCAATGGCAGCATTCCGCAATGATGCCTCCCAGTCCGCAAAATTGGACCCGTCATTTTTCAGATGTGTGAACTGATTCATGTGGTCCATGAAAGCTTTCAGCCAGGACTCGCGTACAAGTGTGGCACTAGGCATAGGGATTTCGTTATTTCCAGCCATTTGTTGTAACAGTATTATCGAAATAAAACGTATTCTACACTACGATAAGAAGAAAATATAATAAGCATACTCATCGTTTATGATTTAAGTCTAATGAAATACTGCTATAACGCGTAGACTCAAGCATTTATACAATTGACCTCCCTCAAGAATTATATAAATGATCCCAAGACTCAATTATCTGTAAACTGATAAGCCAACCTCTTGGCTAATTCTACTTTTAGAATTCTTAGTCGATAAATTTTTGTAAATTCTATCTTTAGTCCATCATAATCACGAGAAACTCTTCGAACTATAATGTTGAGATAAACTAAGTCAACACAAACTACTTACCCAACGTAGAAGGGGTCATATGGAGAGTAAGGTCCTATATGCCTACCGACGAAGAAGGGATTCATAGATGTTTGGCCTATTAAGACTAATCTCAATTTCAGTTTTAGAGGAAGATCCCATCAACTTTATTTAATTCATTTTAAGTGAACTAATATCTAGCATGCGAGAATGAATAAACTAAGGTGATGGCTTAAATGAGTGACATCTTTATGTCTATGAAAACTAACATACTTTCTATATGAGTCAATTTTCATGCATTTTAGTAGGTGGTTTGGTTTAGGCGGAATATGTTGCAATAAATATCATGTGAATGAAAAGCAATAAGAATGGAAAAACGTAAAACAAAATAAAGTCCTAGGGTGGCCTATCTACCAAAATGAAAATAAATACAACTTTGGAATCCTTCCTCGGACCCGAGAAGCTTGTCTTGATGTTACATCTTGGTCCATGTAGCGGGAGTGAGCAATCCAATCTCCATCTTTAGTCTTCTTTGAAAATTACAATAAATAAATTACATAATAAACCTATTTACATTCTAATTTCAAAACCATAAAACTAAAGAAAATTAAAGGAGATTCGAGATCTCAAATTACATTAAAATTATGTTTCCTTCATTACGAAAACATAATTGACTAAGGCCAGACTAGGTATTACAAATTACAACCGATTGCAAAATACGTAAATAAAACCATTCAATCAAAACATTCAACTATATAAAATGCATCAACTAATAAATTAAACATACAAGACATAATTCCTTAATTATGTAGATTAATTTATCCAAACAACCTATTTTAAATGATCAAATTATGTGACAATTCCTCAATTAATCACAATAATTCCAATCTAAATTCATATTAATCTTGTAATATGAATTAATCCAACAATATTTTAAGCTTCTTTAAAATAATTTGGTATCTAAAAATTGTGAACTTCTTCACAACAATTAATCATACATTATTAATTTAATGTATAATCAATATTAGCAAAAAACAACAATAAAAGAAACAAGAAAAAAAAAACATGCTCTCGGCAACAGGGAAAAAAACGAAGAAACAACCCTTTTTTTTCTTTGGCTCACGACAATTGCAAAAAAAAAAAAAAAAAAATCAGTTTTTTTTTTTTTTTTTATTGCTCACGGCTGAAATAAAATAACATTTACCCCCCTTTTTTTTTATTTCGGCATTATGCCTTAAAACAAAAAAAACATTTAGATGAACAAATTCGTTTATAGTTGCTATTAGAACAAGATCGGCAAAATCATCTTTTTAATTTAATCATATATTCAAACTTTATGATTCAATTTAACTTATTAAAAGGAACATCTAAATCATGATTAATTGATCATCACAATTGATTTGAATGTTAAATTAATGTGTTTGCCAAAAACTATATAGCGAAAATAATTTATCATCATAAAACAAAAACAATTCCTATTTATATTTCAATTTAATCCTAATTAAATCAAAACATCTACAAATTTATCATCTTATCATCTTAACTGATTAAAACAACAATATGAAAAAATCAAAATGGAAATCAAAACAACAAAAACTAAAGGAAAAACAGAAAATCAAACGACAAATTTTTTTTTTCTCACGGCAATTTTTTTTTACAGCCGATTTTTTTTTTTCTTCTTTTCGAAATCCTTTTGTTTAAATCATTTATGAAAATCATATAAAATAATTTCGTGGACTTGGCTCTGATACCACTTGTGGGAAATATCTGATACCACTTGTGGGAAATATCTATGAAAACTAGTCATAAATGAATTGCATAAACAATAAGAATAGGGATTAAGAATCAACCTTCGGTCCTAGCAAATCGGCCTAAGAACAATATCGCAATGATATTCGCCTAATCATTGCACCCAAGATGATATGAGATATGCCTTTGTTCTTGCTAGAATAGATCCCCAAAATTCACTAATTAATTTTTAGGGTTTTTGTGTTCTTGATGAGAGAATTCGGTCAAATTAGGTTAAAAGAGAAGTCCATAAATAAACTCCTCTTTATCACCTTTAAACCGTCCGAAATGGGCATTAGAGGAAGATTTTTCTTCCTCTTTTTGCTCTTATTTCGGTTTTGGCAACAACCTAAAATTAGGATAAAATCTCCTTATTTTCGGTTATTCCAAAAATGTATAAAATGTGTATAATTATAAATCGTCATTTATTTTCTTCCGTATTAATAAGTCTACACACAACAGCTTGTAGTCGATTTATTAATACCGGTCTGTAATAATTTATAATGACAATCTCGTATAATATATACTTTAACTATAAATATCACATATTTATAATTAGCTAATTAAATATAACCGATTATGTTTAATTAAAAATTAACATCTTAATTCGTTTAATCTAACATTATATACATTAATTAAATATAACAGATTATATTCAATTTACGAATTAACAACTTAATTCGTCTCAGCTAATATTATTTAATCGGCATTAAATAATCGTCTCATCATCACATTGACTAACTGTTTAGTCAAATACATGGACTAACCTTTTAGTCATATAAGGCATCAATGTGATTACATTTCATAATCACATCTCTCAAACACATCCTTTAGGTGTGACTTTTAGGGACCAGTTGATCACCGCCATCGGTATGATAATAACGTCAAACTTTCTAGCAAGCCAACCGTTATGAAGTAATCGTTAATCAACTGATAAAATACGAAGTATACCCTTGTGAACCTATAAGAGATTTACAAATGTTATCACACTAATTGTGGAGGACACAAGCTCCAACACTTAGGAAGTCAGGTCTAGAAGTTTAAGGGAGAAGGAGGGGGCGGACTCTCGCGTGAGGTTTGTAGTGTGTGAAGGTTGGTATTTATAGAGAAATGGGGGTTGTAGCAAATCGGTTATGTTTTCTTGCTGGCCAAGGGCATGCCTAAAGAGGCGCGAGCTACCTCGTGATGTAATGGGGTGCCCTGTCCTTTTCAATTTGGACGTGGCCAATTCTCCATCCATTGTTTGGTAGGTTTGATATGTGGTATTGATATAAGATGTCGTGTAATAATATGGGCATCTAATAAGATGATTTTGGTGTTACTTGAGGTAGGTGTTCTGTGTGCTTGACTCGGGTTTGATCTGTGTGAGTCGGGATTTGAATTTGGAGTCGGGTTTTGGCCCGGTGTCGGTTTTGACTCTAATTTGGGTCATTTTAATGTAAATGACATGATAAAGACATTCATGGCATTATTTTCGACATCCGATATTTGGGTTGACTCGGGTTGACTCAGGTTGACTCGAGTTGTTGGTTTCTGAGTCGGTTTTGGGTCCGAAGACGGTTTTAACTCTAAATAGTGTTATTTTAATGCAAATGAATTTAGAAAACCATTTTTGAAATCATTTTTCATATTCGAGTAGTGCATTAAACCGTCTCATGTATAGCCAATCCACGACGCATATCAAAAACACGTTATAGTCCGATCATCATCGGGTGGTTTTTGGGAGGTGCAGATATTGGGTATCTATACCTGTTAAGACCTGTAGAAGAAGTAACAAAGGAATTAACCGTATTTGCAGAACCATCATCCAAATTAAATTTAGACGATAATTTATTATTCTTAGCATTAAAATTACTCGATCGAGTAACAACACTACTCGATCGAGATGTTTTCTTGGCAATTGTACTCGATCGAGTAGTTTGAGTTACTCGATCAAGGATCTTGTTTCCCTCAGTGCTTGATCGAGAACTTTTATCCTCTCGATAGAGTATTTCTTCAGTAATTTCATTCGATCGAGCAGAGTAAGGCACTCGATGGATTTTTTAAACAGGGGCAGGCAAGGCTTTATTGTACACTTCCTCTTGAACAGTATTTTCAACATCTGAGCCATCATTTTCAGCATAAATAGGCAGACGCGGTTCTTCATAGGGAATGTCAATCCTGGTGCGAACAACATAAACTGTCTCGGGTTGCCTTGAAGTTTGCTCGACAATTTCTTGAGCCAACTATGTCTCAAGTCTCTTGATAATGGCGTCTTTAGTTTTCATAACCTCTTGCGCTTGCAGTGCAAGTGCCTTCACTATAGACATCAATTCAACAATATCTTCATTCTTTTTAGCAGAAGGAGGGGTTTGTTGTTGCGGCGGCCAAACAAATGGGGGCTTTTGATAGCCTCGTTGCTGAAATGGATGTGGTGGCACTTGTGCAAAGGAATGACTAGCTTGTCTATGCTTCTTAAACGCATAGACTTCGTCGTTCTTTGCTAGACAAATAACAGCATTGTGCCTCGCAGCACCACATCTCTCACAGTAGACCACCTGTTGCACCATAGTATGAAACTGAGATGGACCACCCCAAGATTGTCTACTCTCCAGCTTGTCATATCTTGCATTCTGAGCTTCAAATTGTGCTATAATTCTGGAGACGCAAGGCATCTTGGCAGAAGAATCAAAGGTACTCAAGCCTTCCTTTTGATGATCTTTCTCCTAGAATCCTTTCTAGGCAGGACCTGTAGGACCTATTAAAACAAAACTAGAAGAAAAGATAAGAAATGCCTCAAGGAATAAATCCCTTGAGGCTAAAGACAGAATAAAATAAAACAAGTAAATAAAATGGTTGCCACAACTGAATTAAAAGCAATGAGAGAGATAACAATAAAACTAACAGGAAAGAGATAATAAATGTGATCAAACAGAGAAAAAGATGCTAGGATGTCTGTTCACCATGATATCACACAATTCTGCTAAAGGTAAGGTCAGTCGGTTTGATGTGAGAAGGGTAAAGGAAAGGTCCTTCCGGTCCGCTATCCGCCCTAAAATACTACTAACTTAGCTTTCGCCCTCATTAGTGTAGTCTATTCTTCGTAACAGGTCTATTCATACCAATCTTTCGATCTAGGTCTGAATTTAACCGGGTTAACTAGTTTAGAAGCGTGCACTCAACTAAACGATTACAATTAAATTGCTATGAATCAATTCTCACATGTAAACCTCCTAATCTAATTATAACATCATTGCTTCACTATCATGGCTTCCCTAATCCTAGCATTAAGGAATTAGCTACGCATGACAGTAAATAAAACAACAACGATCAATAAATCTATACTAAACATAGTAAAGAGATGATTAAAGAGAAATAACATAAAAGTGTCCAAAAGAGAAATAATAGTTGAATAAAAGAGAGAAAGGAAATTACAAAAGTTTAGATCCAGAAAATGAAAGTATGTGACGTCGAACCCGAAATAATGAAAGGGAAGAAAAAAGAGAGTTCTAAACCTAATTAAGTCTTTTCTTTATATAGGAAATATATTTATTTAACCTAAGTACGATAATAGGATATTAAGTAAATAGGTTCACGCAAGAAAATCTCACGTCAGATATCAAGTAACTCGATCGAGCACATTGGAACAACTTGATCGAACAACTTCTCGCAAAAACCTCTCGATCGAGTACTTAATTTACTCGATCGAGGACCTCCAATTAAGCACCTCTCGATCAATCACAGCAGGGGTTCGATAGAGGACTGTTCACCACTCAAAAGCATTCGATCGAGGAAATAGGCCAGCAAAACCTCTCGATCGATGACTCCTCCATTGAAGTCAGCTATGACTTGTTAATTTAGCTTCCAAGTGTAGATACCTCATTTCTGCACCTCCCGCAAACCATCCGGTGATGATTGGGCCGCATGTATGGTACACGGAACGATTTGTGACAGTTCGTAAGTTTATCGTCAAGTGATCGCTCAAACATTTGTGTCTACCTCATAGTCATCATCTACGCGCCGATACGATCGTTTTGGCAGTAAATAGAGTACATTTGGAGACCGGCTCAAAAAACCTTCTTCATTTTCTAACAACCGTTTAAAATGCCGAGTCAGAATATTCTGGAATGTTCCGGATATTTCTATTCCATATTTTCCAATCTTTTAATCTTTGGTAAAATATATCCCGAGATTATCATATAAAATATTAAGGAAATAAGATTAATCCGCTATTCCATAATAGAAATACGGAAATCTTTCTTCCGCAGGAGAAAACCACTGAGAGAAAACCACTGAGGAAAGACGCAGTAGGTGTTGCGCCTCTTCCAAGAGACGCAGTGCTTGCTGCGCCTCTTCCTCAGTCCTTTTTTGCATATTTTTTGTATCTTTTCGAGATTCACTTCCAAAGTTTCTCCGAAAACCCTAATTTTCGTCGTGTGATTAGTATAAATAGAGACCTTCGGTCTCACATATTTCTCACGCGAGTGTCCGCCCTTCTCTTCTCCCTTTGCATTCTAGACCACATTCTTACTTTTTGGCGTCTACATGCTTGAACTTTCGACCACGTAAGCTCGGATCCTTCTGAGTACCAGGCTCGTTTTGCATGACCGACCAATTTGACCAACTCCACATCAATCAACTTAATCAATATTATTCATTTAATTCCTCTTACGAGGGCACTTTCGTCGTACATTCGAGTCGAGCATCATTAAGCGTTAACTTAGTTCATCTCGTTTCGTCAAACATGTAAGTCTGAGGGTGTAAATCCTTCTTTTAATTATTTTCTTTATTTTTATAATCACAATTGTTAGATTTATGTCGAAAATACGCTTAAAACTGATTTATAAAACATTGTTTTAAACCCTTTTTACGGATTTACAGGAGACAAACGTCGAGAAAGGACGCAGCAACTGATGCGCCTCTTCCTGAGGCTGCCGCAGTTCCTGCTTCCTTTCTTCTTCCTTCGTCTTCTGTTTGTCTTATTGTTTTATTTCATCTTTTGTTCATATTTATTTTAACACGGTAATTTGAGTATGATAATTCTAACATGTAAATCTTTATTATTTAATTCATCTTTTAAATTCCCGACTTAAATCCCTTATAATCCATATTTGCGGGTTTTTGTCATTAAAATCAATTCGGGTTTTAGAGGTTCGATTCATCCATATTGAGGCTCTGGAATTCATCTTTGACATATTTGCATCTGTTATTTATCGTCACCATCATTAGTTCGTCATTAATAACATTTTTAACCTAATTAATTTGTTTAGTTTGTTTAATTCTCATAATTAATCTTTTAATCTTGTAAATAATTCATCCTAATTAGTTTTATTCCTTGTTTTATTGTTTTTATGACCAATTCACATGTAAATAATCTGTTAAAGCACTTCCATCCGAGTCAAACAATATAATCAAGCATTAAGATCACCAACGAGCATTAACGACTTGCAATTCCGGCTTCACAGCCTGAGCTAAGATCAGGAACAAACGTAGCGTCTGCTGCGCCTCTTCCAAAGGACGCAACTCTGCTGCGTCTGTTCCTGGTTGAGTTCTGTCTCTGAACTCCCGTTTTGCCTTGACCTAGTTTATTAGTTTACGTATTTAATTAACTATTATCCGTATTATCACCTAATATTTGTTCGTTTATTTATTTATTCGTTCTTTTTTTCGAAATTATCCGTTTTAAATGTATTTTCGATATAACTCAATTATTCCAATGTAATTATTGTAATTTTCTTTATTGTATTTTTTTTGTATTTCTTTTATCGTATTGTTTGTATGCTCTCACATGTAATCAACTTTAAATTTCTACCTCGACCTTAATGCATGTTAAATTACGTGTCTACCGACTTAGTTAATTTTCACATGTTAGGATTAATCTAATGGATGTTGCATTGCATGCATATAATCGACAACATATCAAGCATAGATAATTTCCCTAATCATTAGTAGAGGCCGCTATCGAGGAGGGCGGGATTAGGTATTCGATCAAAAGAGCTTCCTAATACGTACCCTCACCCCTTACTCCAGTTCTCTGTGAACATCCGTGCTCATTGGCATCCACGAGAGTCATTCTAGACATAGAATGCTAAGGGTAACGAGTTCTTGGTGTTCATGTCACTACTTTGTGTCTTGACATGGCACGAGGTATTCGAACGTTTTCCAATTTTCCACAATAAATTGGTGGCGACTCCACAAATGCACAAGAAAAGGTTGCTCGCTTTTCGCCCCCGTGGGCTCGCGTCCTCAGTTTGGCGACTTCGCTGGGGACTAATACACTTACGTGTTGCCAAGGGTGAAACTTGAACAAGGTTAGGGAATAGTTTGTACAAGACACTTGTCGGTTTCATAACTCGGTCTTCCTAGACCGTTTTATTCGACCTTCCTAGGCCCAACCCAACCCATTCGACCAATCGTCCCATCTAGACAGTCTAAATTCTTATTTGGGCCTAAGGATGGATAGCGATTGACGTCATCCATACCATGGTACTTACTCTTGTTTGTATTAAGGACTTTCACTACTCGAGGAAATGGACTAGGAATCGGCCTTACTCTTGTTTGGTACGAGCCTCTCCACAGACCCCTTGTTTGATTGTTCGGTATGGCAACCCACCCTTTAAGCCAAAACCCTTTTAAATGCACTCAGCATCCCCGTTATAATGCTTGTATAAACGCTTATACCATATGTGATCACCATTTCTAAACAAAACCATGACGATTTTTGTAAAAGTCAAAATTTCTTTCAAAATGTAAAAATTTCGAACATAAAGCCCAATATTAGCGCAAAACCAGTCAAAACTTTGTCGAGTCAAAATTCGGGCCTCAAAGCCCATTTCAAAACCTCACTTCGAGTCTACTCCCACAACTACACTACAGTTGACAGGACCAACATTTTCAAACTTTGTCATTTCTTCAAAAACTCACTTGACACGAGTGGCACACTCCCACTCTACAAGTCAAAACATTTTTTCCAAGTAAGTGTGCTAGAATGGTCGATCGTGTTTTGATTCGTCGTCGATCTATTGTTCAGTTTCCAAGATGCCTGACACAAGCAACGTGAGCAACAACCAACCCCTGAATGGTAATGATCAAATCCTAGCCGCACTAACTCGTCTCCAGGTCACTCAAGACCAAGTGTATGATCACCTCGACACAATCGTAGGCCGAATATATACTGTGGAAACAAGGTTGCCTCCTCGAGAAAGTGAAGTGTCTGGTGAATTTGTGAATGACTTCGGGAATGAAAATCCTCCTATGGGAGCACATGAGGTTAACCCTCCTGTAGGTATGATTGCAGCTGAAAAACGACTCCAATACTTGGAGGAACAATTGATGTATCTCAAAGGGGATGATATCTATAGGGAAAATAATCGCAAATATGAGGCCGTGAGCTCCAAATTGCCAACCAACTTTAGCGTGACGGATATTCCTAAATTTAAGGGGCATGAAAACCCTTTGAACCATATCCGTGCTTTCAAGGATTACATGTCTATCAAAGGCATTAAACCCGAGATGTTCTTAAGGATCTTTCCTTCATCTCTTGATACTATCCCGAGACAATGGTTCTATTCTCTAGAGCCCAAGAAGATTGCTGCCTGGGACGACGCTGCGATTGAGTTCGCTAAGCAATATGCGGATAATGCCGAAATCCAGGTCAACATGCGCACTTTAGAGGTTCTTACCCAAAATGACAAAGAAGGTTTCACCGAATTCCTAAGTAGGTGGAGGAAGACTAGTACCCAACTTGTTGAACGTCCAGATGAAGCTACCCTCGTGGAGAAATTCGTGGACAATTTAATACCCATCTATGCGAGTCATTTGAGGTACCAAAACAATAAGAATAAATTTGCCCAATTCTTCGATCAAGTAACATACCTACATCTACCTCGAGAAGAGAATCAATTTGCAGATGCTCTTGCAAAACTTGCATCTTTAATTAACATGCCGGATAATATGGTAGAAATGCCTTTCTGCATCGAACGACGGTCATAACCGGCTTAAGTGCACCAAATTACAGAGGAAGAAGAAATTACAGAGGAACCTTGGTTCCAAGAAATCCTGAATTTCAAACTCAATGGCACCTATCCACCGGATATGGACAAGAGGGGACAACGTGCTATACGCTTACTAGCTTCCCAATACGTCCTCATACAAGGAGAGTTATACAAAAGAACGACTCTTGGTGTAATCCTACATTGCCTTGATCATTCACAGGCACGGAAAGTGATGGAAGAAGTTCATGATGGAGAATGTGGCCCTCACATGAGTGGACCAATGATGGCAAAGAAAATCACACGTTTAGGGTATTATTGGACCACAATGGAATCCTATTGCATCAAGTATGTCAGACATTGTCATAACTGCCAGATATTCGGGAACGTGCAACACGTCCCTCCTTCATTACTCTACACCATGACATCCCCTTGGCCATTTTATGCTTGGGGAATTGACATCATCGGAAAGATCACGCCAGCCGGAACAGGAGGTCACTATTTCATTCTAGTGGCAATCAATTATTTCACCAAATGGGTAGAAGCGGCTTCCTACACTAGTCTCACAGCCAAGAACGTGGAAAAGTTCATACAAACCAACATCATCTGTCGATACGGTTGCCCACATGAGATCATTAGTGACAATGGGTCACATTTCCAGGCTGAGACTGAGCAATTTCTAGCCAAATACAAAATCAAGCATCACCACTCCTCGCCATACAGACCACGAACTAATGGCGCGGTAGAGGTGGCAAACAAGAACGTTGTCACAATCCTCAAGAAAATGATTGACAACTATCGAGATTGGCCAAGCAAGATACCATTTGCCTTATGGGGATATCGCACATCTTTTAGGACGCCCACTGGGGCCACCCCTTTCTATTTAACCTACGGCATGGAAGTCGTGCAACCAGTCGAGCTCGAAATAACATCTTAGCGTATTTTACTCGAAAGTCAAATCCCGGAAGCCGATTGGAAGAAAGATAGATATGAAGAACTTATCCTCCTGGATGAACGAAGATTGCACGCATTACATAATGTGCAAACATATCAGGCACGTATCAAACGAGCTTTCAACAAAAGGGTTAAGCCAAGGAATATAAAAGAAGGAGATTTGGTCCTCAAATCAATTAGAGTTCTTTTACCTGTCGATCCACGAGGGAAATTCAAACCCAACTGGGCCGGACCATTTCTAGTCAAGTCCATACTTCCAGGGTGTGCGGTTAGGATCACAGACTTAGATGGGAATGAATTTGCCAACCCGACAAACCTCGACCAATTGAAACGTTACTATGCCTAGGAACAAAACGCGCCTCGCGTAACCCCACGTGTCGCTCTTGTGGCACAAAATATATGTTGGAATATGTGTCCTCTGACAATAATGCGATCACAACTGTCGATCATGATGATCACATGTTTAAATCTCATTTTAAGAATACACGTGGGATGTAATATTTTACATTCAACTGGTCCACACATATCGGTAATGATTGGCTGACTAGAGTTTGACATTAGTGTCGTGCGACGGTGGTGATCAGTTGATCCCCTTAGGTCATACCTATAGGGAAATACTCTTAATTGATTATTTAATTAATCGTAAGCCGATACGAGTTAATTAAATTCCTTAAAATTGACAGATGATTTGTGAGTAAGAATAACGTGTCTTATTATAATTCGATTAAATTAGATACGGTCTAAGTAATCGAATTGTTTTATTACTTGGATAAAATTATTGTTTACGAAACAATTGAAATTTAAATTGAATGAATAATTTATTATAAATACAAGACGTTGTAATTTATAATTTGATAAACCGTTTTGGTACAAGTGATTACGAATTACTAGTCGAGTTTGTATATGACATATTTTATGAGTATGTTGATTTTTAATATGTTAAAAATACATTACAATTTCATATGTCAAGTAACATGTCACATATGTTACAATTGACAAATGACAAAATAAAATGGACCACCCATTTTATATTCATGTGCCGAAAATTAGTGGGTATTAGTCGATAAATTGTGTTGATTATTTTAATGAGAAAACACAATGATAACCTACCTATATGTAGCCATGCAAGCCTACACTTCTTGGGAAGAAAGTTGGACCCATGCATTGGCTCCCCAATAGACACCCCCACCGGTTTTGATGAAGAGGACCAAGATGGATTCCTACACATTATTATTCTCTACTATTCTAATTTCTCTAGTGTAAGAAATTGTCACTCTCTCTACAATTTATGAAAATTCTAGATAAATAAACCTCACATATACTCTCTCTTGAACCGATTTTTCAAGAGCAAAAATTACAATTTTTGTGTCAATTTTATAGTAAGACTTATATTATTTCTAGTACAAAATAATATTAGTTATTAAGAGATTTCTTTGGGTATTCACATTTGGGAGAGGTTCTAATTTTGACCTTTTGTTCATTTGGAGAGGTTCTAATTTGGACCTTTTGTTCATCCATTTTAAGGAAAGCTCAAGAACTAACAAATAGGTGAATTTTTTGGTGCAAATTAATCCGAAATCATATAGTATGATTGATGATTTCTTCTCTTATTTTATTTATGTTTGCATGCATAAGATCTAGCTTTTATTTTATGACTAAATAAATTTGAACATATATGAATATGTAAATTAATGAGATTAATGATTTCCAACAAGCAGTATCATGAGCCTTAGGTTCTTTGCATGCATATCGGTTATTGTTTTTCCGAGTCATAAATAAACCAAAATATCCTAAAAACATTTTAGGACGAGAAACTTTAACATGCAAATAAATTTCGTGATATTTCATAATAAACACAAATTTATAAGTTTTGTTGTGGAGAGGTTCTAATTTGGACCTTTTGTTCATCCATTTTAAGGAAAGCTCAAGAACTAACAAATAGGTGAATTTGTTGGTGCCCATTAATCCGAAATCATATAGTAAGATTGATGATTTCTTCTCTTATTTTATTTATGTTTGCATGCATAAGATCTAGCTTTTATTTTATGACTAAATAAATTTGAACATGTATGAATATGTAAATTAATGAGATTAATGATTTCGAATAAGCGGTATCATGAGCCTTAGGTTATTTACATGCAAATCGGTTATTGTTTTTCCGAGTTATAAGATTAACAAACAAAACTAATAAATTTGTGTTTATTATGAAATATCACGAATTTAATTTGCATGTTAAAGTTTCCGGTCCTAAAATGTCTTTAGGATATTTTGGTTCATTTATGGATTTTATTGTTCATTTTATATAATAATGGCATTAAAATGTGATTTTTATGATAAAAATGTCATTTTTGGACTAAAAATAGCTAAACTTCGATTTTTTCAGTGGTTTTTGGATATATTTTCACATATATAATATACTGATGGCCTGTAAATTTTCATGATAAAATAAGTTGTTATGCTCGAAATCTGGATTTTTCAAGTTAAAATCGTATGTAAATGGTTAAATAGGTTAATATGAGTTATATTTCGAATATGGTCATAGAAATTTAGTATGTTGTCACATACAATTTTACAAGATGTGTGTAAAATATTTGGCTATAATGAAGTCTTTATGCATGATTTATGAATTTTTGATGAAATATCACATAAATAGTGACTTTAATTAGTAAAAAATACTAAAGCATACTTCATGACTAAGGAAAAACGTCACATGTTGCATTTTATCATATATTTCAGATCGAAAGTGAAAAGTTGATAAAAATAATTGTTCTCATATTTTTATGGTGATAATTGTTAAAATCGATAAACCGCAACATTGTTTTTCTCGATAAATTTTCGAAATTTTTAACCTAAATTTTTGAACATTATGAGTGTCATGGTATTTTTCCAGAATGTTCATGTGTTAAAATTTCAAATTTCAAATTTATTTGAAATTGTTATGATTTAATTTGATGTTTATGAAATAATTTTTGTATTTTAGGTCCATTTATGAACAATATTAAGAAATCAAGTTTAATTATTGTCAAATGTTAGCGGAGACTAATTTTGATTCCTAAGATGGTTAGGGTAATTAAATTGTACATAAATATGATTTTATGTAATTATTGTGATTTTTAAAGGGTTATATCACGCAAATCCGTAAAAACCAATTAATATACGATATTGGCTCCTTAAAGGCGATTTAGCATAAAATTGGGCATGTTCTTACATATTATAATGCTGCATTTTATTTATGATTGTCATATTTTAATTTTATGTAATTTTTAAATTATGTAATTTCACTTAGTATGACCTTAGTTTTAATTGGTATTACCCGAAATGTATGGGAATATCGATTCGGTTGTAATTTATTGTGATCTCGTATCACCGTTTTGTATTTTAATAGATTTATTTTATTTTAATTACAAATGTATAATAGGAAATTATGTAATTTATTATGTAATTTATTTATTCCGGAGTTCCTTGAAGACGGTGCCACTCGAGAAGGCGATCCATCAAAGAAAGTGTTGCATTGAAATGCGTGCCAAGACCGAAGTTCAAGGGACCAAAGGAGTTGGTTTCCGAATTTGTAATAGTTTATTAGATTTACTATTTTAGGAAGGCCTTACTAGGATTTTATTTATGCTTTGCATTTTCATTATATGTTGCATGCATCACTAAATCGCCATAACTAAACATGCATTTTAATCGAGTTTATCGACCGTGCCAATTACAATTATCGTACTTCACCGCTTTAGTTCACTTAAAACGTGATAGATAATAAATTGACATGACCTCTCGCTAAAATAAACAATTGAGACTTAGCCTTACCAAAAAGTAGAAACCATGAAAACCTATTTCATGAGGGAGTGCACTCGGCCCTACCGGGGTACAAACCTTGTTACGTAGGGGAAGTGGGTGATAAATGTCTACCCACCAAATTTATAAAGATAAGGGTTGTATTCGGCTTTACCGATGCCCAAGTTGATGTAAATTTGGATCATGGACACATTTATTCGAAATTTGGGTTGAACTCAACGAAAGTATTCTCGACGGTTGCCGGGTGTGTTTTGGGCTAAAGATAAATATTAATGTAACTTTATCGACCAAGAGTTCTAAAAGTAGAATCGATTAAAGAGTTAATCCACCGAGTTATATTGATGAGGGTTGTATTCGGCTTTACCGATGCCCAAGTTAATATGAATTTGGATCTTGGAATCATTTATCATAGTTGGGTAGAGGTCACTATGTAAATACTTTACTTGTTATTTACAAGTATTAATAAAACGATAAATGTTAAGTTTTCCACTATTCCGTTATCATATTGTTCTATTTCTTTACCATAATTCATATACGATATCATTTCGATTTTGGTTCAAATCTCCATTAAAACATCGTAACTAAGGACAAAATTTGAATTTTCTTCTAAAAACCTCGTATTATCCATTGTAAGGATCTCTTGTGAAGAGTATAGATAAGAGTTATTCGTGATCAAAAGGGTATTTTGATTCTTGACTAACATATCCACTTACAATAAATTGGTTCTCATATGCTTAATTGAGTTAAGTACTTTGAAATGTTAAATCATTTTGGTGACTAGATTTGTTAGAAATCGTAATTGACCAAAATACCGCAACCACTTCAATGAAAGTTTTAAGACTAAACGAACGAATGAAGAGTAGTCTTCATGATTTGTTGGAGCCGGTGTCCTCCAGTTAGTGCGGATAACGTTATTGCACGTACACTTGTACGGACAAGTGGGAGCTTGTTGGGGCTGGTGTCCTCCACAGTTAGTGCAATGACATTTAAATCTCTAAAAGGATTAAAGGGTATACTTTTGTATTATTATCAGTTGGTCCACGTTTATCAATAACGGTTGGCTTGCTAGATAAGTTTGACGTTATTGTCATACAGATGGCGGTGATCAACTGGTCCCTAAAAGTCACACCTATAGGATACGTTTGAGAGATGTGACGGTATGAAAATACAGTCATGTTGATGCCTAATATGACTAAGCGGTTAGTCGGAGTTATTGACTAATAATTAGTCAAACGCAATGTTGAGATAATTATTTAATACGGATTAAATAATACTGGCTAAGGTGAATTAAGCGGTTAATTCGGAAATTGAATATAAACGGTTATATTTAATTAATGTATATTGAATTAATTAATTATACAATATTGTCATCGTCGAACAAGTATTAATATGTCGACTGGTTCATGTTACTAGTCGATATTTTATATATCCGATAACGGATGACGATTTATAATAAAAACCCGTCATATACATTTAGCAAAACGAGTCGGACCACGAGTTAAATAAGGAGAAAGTGGAAAGCCCACTCCCTCCCTTAGCATTCGGTCGACCGAATAGAACAAAAGGAGAGTCCTTCTCTCCTTTTGACCTAATACTTCTCATTTGAAGAAAAATTAGGGTTTTGGAGTCTTTTTCTCTGAAATTCTAGATCTCACATCAAAAACCTCACAAAAGCTCTCTCAATATTGCAAGGCAATCAGAGAGCAATTTCTAGCACAAGGGGCATAGTCTCAGACGATCTTGGGTGCAACGATTAGGAGGAAATCTGCGTTGATTTCTGTTCTTAGGCCGATTTTACACAGGACCCGAGGTTGATTCTTATTCTTTTATCGTTTCTCTTGTTTTTCGTTTATGACCATTAATCACATGATAAATTACGTTATAGTCCTTAATTTTAAGGGGTTTTATACGGATATTTCCCTACAAGTGGTATCAGAGCGAGGCCACGTAAATTTTTCATCGTGATTTTCATAAAACGATTTGAATCGATAATTTTGCCTTGAAAGCAGTGATATGTTGTTCACGTCTGATTTTATGTGCTGTTGTAAACAATCGGCCGAACCGATCAGTCAATCGAGGTCGATCTTCTGTCTTTATTTGTAATCAGTCGGCCGAACGATCATCGATCGAGGTCTGTAGTGTCTCGATCGATTGGTTTTGTTTTCGATTTGTTTTTGCATATTGTTTTATAAACGGTCTTTATAGCAATATGTTAAGGTTTTGTCAATTGTAGATTTAATTTTATACGAATTAGGTCAAAATTGCAATTGGTTTTGTTTTGTCAAATCGATTTCACGAGGGTTTTATTTTTCGATCGAGAGGTAAAGTGTTTTGGCAGCGCTGAAAATTTATTTTTCCATGTTTTATTTTTCCTTTTGGCCATAAAATGTACATTATACGGATTTTGTACACTCGCTTGATTGTGAAACGGTTCACACACGTACCATTTAGTTATTTTAAAGCGGTTTAAAGTAACGGATTGTAATGGTTTAAAATTAAGTTGATAAAAGCGGTTTTGTCACATAATTTTAATCGTTAAAAGGTGGTTTGGATAAATTTAACATAATTACGGAATTATGTCACGAATAAATTTTGTTTTAGTTGATGCATTTTTATTTATCGTTACTTTTGAATGCCATGAATGTTTTTTTATTACGTATTTAATTTTACAAACGGTTGTAACTTAGTGTGGCCTTAGTAGAACGTGTTACCGTAATGATGGAACACGGTCTTGGTTGTATTTTGAGATCTCGCATCTCCGTTTTGGATTTTTCCTTGTAATTACAGTTTTTATTTAGAATGTAAATAGGTTTATATTTTGTAAATTTTAAATTGTAATTTTGAGAAGACCAAAGATGGAGATCGGATGCTCACTCCCACTGCATGGATCAAGATGTAACATCAAGACAAGCTTCTCGGGTCCAACGGTGGATTCCAAAGTTGTATTATGTTTATCTTGCTAGGATAGGCCATACTAGGACTTTTATTTACGTTTTGTTTTTTGTTTTTTTATGTTTTTTATCGTAACGAAAGTTTGCATCATATTCCGCCTAAAACCAAACCACCTAATATTTGCATGAAAACTGACTCATATAGAGGTTGCGCGTTAGTTTTCTATGACATACAGATGTCACACGGTCTTAATAAGCCATCACCTAAGTTAATTCATTCACGTAATGCTAGATTTTCGTTCACTTTAAATGAATTAAAACTAAGTTGATGGGATCTTCCTCGTATAACCAAAAATTGAGAATAGTCTTTATAGGTCAAACTCCAATGAATCTCTTCTTCGTCGGTAGGCATAATATGACCCCTTCTACGTCGGGTAAATTGGAACTGATTGACCTATTTTATCTCAACACTATGGTCACTCGTACGATCCTGTGATTATGGTGGACTAAAGATAGGATTTACGGAAATCTATCGACCAAGAGTTCTAACTGTAGAACTAGCCAAACAGTTGGCTTATCAATTTACGGAAATTGAGTCTTGGGATCATTTGTATAATTCTTGAGGTAGATCGATTATACAAGTGCAATGAGTCTACACGTTAAAATGAATTTTAAATAGACTTAAATCACCTCGATGAGTTGCTTATTTCGTTTTGTTTTTCCTTTCTTTTTCAGTGTAGATCACGATCATTTAAACTGCTAATAACAAAATGGCTGGCCGTACGGACGACCCAATGCCAAGTGCCACATTGGACCGTGAGTCCTGGCTTCGGATCTTCATGAATCAGATGAATCAGTCTACTCGATCAAGAATGATGGATCAAACTTCGCGGATCGGGAGGCGGCATTACGGAATGCTGCCATTGCTGACGGGAAGCTCAAATATCTGATAGAGCCCATCCCGCCAAACCCAGGCCCCACGGCTGGAGCTAACGAGATCGCCACGTATAGCGATTTCGTCATGGAAGCGGATGCGATAAAGAACGTACTCATTTTTGCAATGGAATCCAATTTGCAGAAACGCTTCATACCCCAAGGTGCAAACAAGATTTTCACCACGCTCACTAAGGAATTCTCGAAAGCACCGAGAATCGTGACCTATGAGCATACCTGTCGCTTCTTTGAGGCAAAACTCCAGAAGGGCCAACCGGTTAGCCCACACATTCTCAGCATGATTGAGAATGTCGAGAAACTGGAGGCACTTGATTGTAAGATCAGCGAGAACATCGTGATTGACCGCATGCTTCATTCACTCCACGATGGTTTTGCGCTCTTTAGATCCAATTACTATATGAATGATTTGAAGAAAAGTCCCCATGCACTACACTCCCTTCTCGTACAGACCGAGAAGGACATGAAGTTTAGTGGGAGCCTGAAACAGGATGTTCTCGTTGTGTCAAACAAGGGCAAGGGTAAGGGCAAAGCTCAGGCAGACCTAGCAGTAGGTAAGCCGAAGTTTAAGAAGTCGGGATCAGGTATGAGTGGGCCTGGTGAGTCGATCACCTCACTAGGCGCGACAAAGAGCAAGGACGGTAACATGGAATGCCATCACTGCCAGAATACTGGGCATTGGAGGCGTACATGTCCTGTATACCGTGAGGACATAAAAGCAGGTCGCGTTACTCCTGTTGGTATGTCTACTTCTATTCTTTTATTTATATGATTGAGATTAACCACGCAAGTTACGGAACTTGGGTACTAGATACTGGTTGTGGTTCTCATCTGTGCAATCATGTGCAGGGCCTCCGAAACATCGAACCCCTCGTAAAAGGTGAGGTGGACCTGCGTGTTCGGGAATGGAGCACGAGTGGCTGCCGTCTCGAGGGGAACATATGTGATCCAGCTTCCTAGCGGATTTGAGTTATTTTTATATAACTGCTATTATGTACCCAGTTTATCTAAAAACATTATTTCAGTTTCTGCACTTGACAAACTTGGTTTTTCATTTGTAATAGAGAATAATAGCCGTGTTTTCTCGTTACACGATATGATTTATGGCAAGGCAGTCTCCATGAATGGAATTTATGTTTTAGATCAGACCACCGAAATATTGCACGTAATGAATAAGAAGTTAAAAGTTGGTGACAAAGATCAAACTTATCTATGGCACTGCCGTATGGGACACATTAATGAGAAACGCGTTGAACAGCTCATACAGAACGGAGCTATCTCGGCCTTTGATTTTGAATCATTTGGCACGTGTGAATCATGTCTCATTGGTAAGATGACTCGAATTTCCTTCAAAGGTGTTGGAATGCGCACTGCTGACCTATTAGGACTAATACATACAGATGTGTGTGGACCTATGTCAATCACCGCACGAGAAGGCTATAGGTATTTCATCACTTTCACGGACGATTTAAGTAGATATGGCTATGTCTAATTAATGAAGCATAAAAGTGAGTCCTTTGAGAAATTCAAAGAATACCAGAATCGGGTACAAAACCAACTGGATAGAAAGATTAAAACACTACGATTAGATCGTGGTGGCGAGTATCCTTCACACGAGTTTGATCAACACCTTAAGGATTGTGGGATTGTCTTACAGTTAACTCCACCTGGAACACCTCAGTTGAATGGTGTGTCCGAACGGAGAAATCGAACACTACTTGATATGGTTCGATCAATGATGAGTCACACCGTATTGCCTGATTCATTGTGGGGTTATGCTCTTCTGTCAGCTGCTCTAATACTTAACCGAAGTCCGTCTAAAGCTGTTGACAAGACTCCATATGAACTATGGAAGGGAACGGTCCCCAACTTGTCCTTTATACGGGTTTGGGGCTGCGAGGCTTATGTCAAGTGGAGACACGAGGATAAGCTCGGCCCGCGATCGGTCAAGACATACTTTATACGTTATCCTAAAGGAACATTTGGTCATTACTTCTATTCGCCAACCGAACAACGTGTATTTGTTGCGGCTAGTGCGACATTCTTAGAGAAGGAGTTTCTCGAGAACGCGAGGAGTAATAGAACCTTCGAGCTGTCGGAGATTCCAGAACCAAATGCCGAGCAACCATTGGAGGAACCAGTTCCTTCAATCCCGGCTGCGTTTAGTATTCCTGAGGAACCTAGGAGGTCGAGAAGAGTCTCTATTCCGCCGGACAGATACATTGGTTTGGTCGAGGAACATGACATAGATGACATTCTGCTCTTAACGAGTAGTGAACCCGCAACCTATAAAGGTGCCATGACTAGTTCCGACTCAAAGCTATGGCTAGAGGCCATGTAATCCGAGATGGACTCCATGTATGAGAACAACGTATGGGATCTTGTTGACTTGCCTGCTAAGGTTCGTCCCCTTCAATGCAAATGGCTTTACAAGATAAAGCATTCTGTGGAAGGTCAACAAGATATCTATAAAGCACGACTAGTTGCTAAAGGTTTCACCCAAGTGCCAGGTTTGCACTACGATGAAATTTTTGCACCCGTAGTCATGCTGCGTTCCATTCGGATTATCTTAGCGATTGCCGCTTTTCATGACTATGAAATTTGGCAGATGGATGTGAAAACTGCCTCCTTAAACGGTTATTTGGAGGAAGAGTTGTACATGGTACAACCCGAAGGTTTCATCGATCCTGAACATCCTAAGAAAGTGTGCAAGCTTAAGCGTTCAATTTATGGACTTAAGCAAGCTTCTCGGAGTTGGAATCATCGTTTCGACTAAGTGATAAAAGAAAATGGATTTACTCGATCGGTCGAGGAACCATGTCTATATTTCAAGTCGAGTGGGAGCAAGATTGTCTTCCTAATATTATATGTTGATGACATACTCCTGATTGGGAATGACATACCTCTCTTAACTTCGGTAAAAGTATGGTTGAAGAACCATTTCCAGATGAAAGATCTGGGTGAGGCACAAAGAATTTTGGGCATCCGTATCTATCGAGATAGATCACGTCGGATGTTATCTCTCAGTCAGGAGTCTTATATAGACAAGATTCTAGAGAGATTCAGCATGACTAACTCCAAAAAGGGGTTTCTTCCTATGGCTCCAGGGGCGCATTTGAGCAAGTCTCAGGCACCAAAGACACCGGAAGAGATAGAGCGCATGACCCGGATTCCTTATGCTTCGGCTATAGGATCAATCATGTATGCCATGATATGCACACGTCCGGACGTGGCATATGCATTGAGTATGACAAGTCGATTCCAACAAAGATCCAGGTGAATCACATTGGATGGTGTCAAGAACATTCTTAAGTACCTACGGAGGACTAAAGATTGGGCATTGACTTATGGAGGCGATCAAAAGCTATGCGCAACCGGTTACGGAGATGCTAGCTTCCAAACGGATCGAGATGACTCGAAATCTCGATCTGGATTCGTTTTACTCTTAATGGCGCTGCATCACCGGAAGAGTTCCAAACAAAGTGTTACAAAGAGATTCTACGACGAGTCCGAGTACTATGCCGCGTCTGCAGCTGCAAAGGAAGCGATATGGATGCGTCAATTCTTACAAGGACTATCAGTAGTGCCTAGTTCTAATGACCCGATCACCATCTATTGCGACAATAGAGGTGCCATCTTCCAGGCTAAGGAGCCTAAGTCTAGCAAAAAGTCTAGACATATACAACGGAAAGCTCATCTAATCCGAGATTACCCGGAGCAAAAGGCGGTTGTGATAGAAAAGATTGCTACAGATGATAATATAGCAGATCCTCTCACTAAACCCTTACGACAAGATAAGCATGAAAGGCATGTTATTTCCATGGGAATTAAACGTGTTCCTGAGTTGTAGTACTCTTTTATGGATTAGATTCATTTTCTCGTGTACTCTATACGACATCATCGTTTTGATATTTATATATTTTGTTTTTCATGTGGAGTTGTACGACAATTTTGAACACCACAAAGTGAACTGAACAAACATTATATTATGGTCCTTAATTGCCCACGTGAGCTGATAACTCTGGCAATTATTTTGTGACGGTGGTTGATGGTGGGTTCAACGAACCATAAGTCAAACGGTTGACTAACCAATCACAGAGGCGGGTTATACGGGTATCTCGGAGGACACAATTGTGACAACGACGTGGAGTCCTAAATGTTTTATAACATTCGGTGCCAGGTCGTGGATAGGACCTCCATGGTGATCCTAAGAGTCGATTCTTTTGACTATCGACTGTCTCTTGAGATTAAGGCAGATTTTGGGAGACTTTGGTTTCTTTCTCACGGTCATCCGTAACAGGGGGCCAAGTAGATTTTTTTCTGGGTCATTTCATGCTGTGCTTAGATCGGCAGGAGTCGAGTTGAAGGAAATATTCAGCCTTTATCAAATACTCGATATTTCTCAGGGCCTCTCGAGGAGCTGTAACTGAAATGCATGGCCATGCGATACGGATTCGTTTTATCAATTAAGTTACTCTCTAGTCGGGGAAACCACTCTTGATACAGATCGATTGTAAAATACGACCTTTGCGGATACGGATCTGCAAATTGTTTTACATTGAGTGGGAGAAATTTTAAATGGATATGAGAATCGGTTATCGCACATACACTTGTACGGACAAGTGGGAGTTTGTTGGAGCCGGTGTCCTCCAGTTAGTGCGGATAACGTTATTGCACGTACACTTGTACGGACAAGTGGGAGCTTGTTGGGGCTGGTGTCCTCCACAGTTAGCGCAATGACATTAAATCTCTAAAAGGATTAAAGGGTATACTTTTGTATTATTATCAGTTGGTCCACGTTTATCAATAACGGTTGGTTTGCTAGATAAGTTTGACGTTATTGTCATACAGATGGCGGTGATCAACTGGTCCCTAAAAGTCACACCTATAGGATACGTTTGAGAGATGTGACGGTATGAAAATACAGTCATGTTGATGCCTAATATGACTAAGCGGTTAGTCGGAGTTATTGACTAATAATTAGTCAAACGCGATGTTGAGATAATTATTTAATACGGATTAAATAATACTGGCTAAGGTGAATTAAGCGGTTAATTCGGAAATTGAATATAAACGGTTATATTTAATTAATGTATATTGAATTAATTAATTATACAATATTGTCATTGTCGGACAAGTATTAATATATCGACTGGTTCATGTTACTAGTCGATATTTTATATATCCGATAACGGATGACGATTTATAATAAAAACCCGTCATATACATTTAGCAAAACGAGTCGGACCACAAGTTAAATAAGGAGAAAGTGGAAAGCCCACTCCCTCCCTTAGCATTCGGTCGACCGAATAGAACAAAAGGAGAGTCCTTCTCTCCTTTTGACCTAATCCTTCTCATTTGAAGAAAAATTAGGGTTTTGGAGTCTTTTTCTCTGAAATTCTAGATCTCACATCAAAAACCTCACAAAAGCTCTCTCAATATTGCAAGGCAATCAGAGAGCAATTTCTAGCACGAGGGGCATAGTCTCAGACGATCTTGGGTGCACGATTAGGAGGAAATCTGCGTTGATTTCTGTTCTTAGGCCGATTTTACACAGGACCCGAGGTTGATTCTTATTCTTTTATCGTTTCTCTTGTTTTTCGTTTATGACCATTAATCACATGATAAATTACGTTATAGTCCTTAATTTTAAGGGGTTTTATACGGATATTTCCCTACATGATTTTCATTTTTGCTTCTCTTAGCAAAGACTCATTGTAATGAGTTGGAGCATTCTCTTAAACCGTTAAGAAAAGGGTGAGGTTTAAAGAAGTAAAAATAGAATGGAATTGATACAAGGTAATGTTAAAGGTAAAGTTATTGAGAATAACGATACTAAACCTATCAATCCCGACCGATAAAGTTTCCATTGTCTTAATTGTTGGACGCTAGAAAGGAAACTACCCCAAATTATTGAAGAATCAACAAGTTAGTTGTGGGACATCTAATGGGATCTTCTTCTTTAAATGTTTATTCGATTAACATAAATTTTGCTAGTACTACTTCGTCAATATTAGAAACCGGTGGTGGTTTTCATCATTGTATTTGATATATAGGATGATTAGAATATGACGACTAGCAACAATGATGTCGAGAGATAGAGTCATTGTGCACTCAATCTAGTTTTGGGTTTATATTTATACCTTAATTATGAATATTAAGTGAATAAACTCTAACTAAGAATATAATTTTGTTAAGATACATAAGAGGTTCACTTTTGTGACCCTATACACCATGATTTGATGTATGGCTAGCCCATTATCAAAGGTGATTATATTCTAAACCAAACTAGAATGATATATCATGTAGATGATAAAAGACTCAAATTGGTAACCCAAGATTAAACCTTAAATTCTAGAATGATGAACGCAAAGAGTTATCGAGTACTCTTGGAACCATTAGATTATTAATCTTATGGTATATGCGTATCTTGTATTCAAAGCAAGAGGTCTCGTGCTTTTGGTTGAAAAGGAGATCGAGAATGTAAATCATTGATACAGAATAGGTTGATCATTTACTTTTACCAATGATTTAAGTTGACACTAATGTGTTCACTTAATAAGGTAAATAAAGAAATCTTTGAAGAAGTTCAAAGAGTTCAAAAAATCACGATTTAGTCGTGATGGGATTATCAAAGTGAAGACTTTGATATAAGCCAAAGGAAATATGATATAGTATCACAAATTAATCTCTCTTAGCACGCATTATGGGATAATTAATGCGTGGTTGGATAAAGAAATCAAACGCTATTCCATATGGTTTGGACTTCAATCAAGTTACTTTGAGTTACTTGATCCTTTTGGGGATTTTATCATTTTGTCTAAATTATTTTTCCACTAGAGCCAAAACGAATCATATGAGATATGAAATGGTAGGGTACCATGTTTGTAAGTTTTCAAAAGAAACAAATGCTCATTTTTCCTTATTATAATCACGAGTACACCGGGTTTGTGGCTCGTGAAGCTGTCTTTCTAAAATACAAGTTTATTTCTAGAAGACAGAGTGGGAGAAATTATTCAAGAGCCACAAAGAATGTTATGTCACAAGAAACTGGTCTTTCTTGGCGACATGAGACGTTTTGTGTAAGACGTTGTTTCGTGTAAGACGTTGTTTCTTCAAAACCTAGGAGGTTAAAGTCATCACTTGTTGAAGATGATGAATTAGTGTTACTTTTAGAAAGTGAAGAGCTTGCAACTTACAAAGAAATTGTTTGATTCAAGTTGATTACTTCTGGAAAGTAATGAACATATGACTTACATGAGAGTGTTTATGTCACAACTCAATACAAGGCTTAAAGCCATGAAAATCCGAAATAAATTCCAAGTGAATTGTAAGATATCAAAGCTTTATTGGTAGCAAAGGGTTTTGCACTAGTTGAAATGCTTAAGTCTATTTGGATCTTCTTAGGGATTGTGTTTCATTATGAGATATATATAGCGAGTGAATCCAAAACCCACTTCTTCAATTAGAAGGAATGTATTCAATACATGTCTTGAGTTTGGTAGATTCTTGCCATCCTAAGATAATGTGAAACTTAAGAGAGGGCCTTAAGTAGGACATCAATGAGTTGGAATCAACATTTTGATCATGTGATAAAACTTTTCTCAATAGGTTGAGAAGTTGTGTTTATGCATGAAGTTTAGTGGGAGTTACGGAAATTTTAATTAGTCTTATATGTGAATGACATATTGATCATTGGGAATGATTTAAGACTTGGAGAAATATAATACATCTTTAATATCCAGATTTATGGAGATAAATCCACATGAAAGTAGCGTCAAATAAGAAGTCTTATGTTGATAAGATTCATGACTAGTTCAATCAAGTTGAACACATTTGATTGATTCCATTTGCTTCCGCTGCCGGATCAATTAAATGAATAATGATGTATAATACTTCATATACTTTGAGTATGATGAGTTGTTTCAAATCGAATTTTAGTAATAGTTACCAAATAGCCATATTGATTATTCTTAAGTGCTTGAAGAAGCATTAAAGATGCAAAGTTAAGTGTTTTTGCAATCACAAATTTGTGTAAGGGCTTACACTAATGATAATTGAGATTGCACATGATTTCCGACAAAATCGTATTCGAAACACCTAAAGATGGTTAAGGAACCATCATGGCTATGTTATTTAAGAAATGGATTTGCTAGAATTGTTCTAGGTAATAAAGAACAATGAGAGGTGCTTACAACGGAAATTGAGTACACTTGCGATCATGAGATGTGCAAGAGGATGGATCCCGCACACTATGAAAACAGTGGGAGCTATTCTAAGGCTAGAGGGCCTATGTCTAGATTGGATCAAGACACGTACTCAGAAAGTTTTGTAATGCAAATGTATACATTACAAAGGAAAACGAGTATGTTGTAAGGTTGAGTAAGGTACAAGAAGTTGATAAAACCTACTAACCAAAGCCTTCTCATAGGCTTAACATGATGAGTCATGACATATGTCATTTCATTTGCATTGAGATGAATCAATACTATATATTAAATCCAGAAACCAAGGGACTTCAATGTAATTAAAGAAAATAATACAAATTAATTATACCATATAGTTTTAAATCACTAGCACCGTGTGATGGACCCGATTGAGGGATCTCAATGCAAATATTATATAGTTAGGGTTAAAATTAAATTATATAGAAGTTTGGTAATTTTCCTAAACATTTGTAAGAGACTAAAACATGGTTAATTTCCTTAAAATAAAATAATTAATTAAAATGGTCAGTTTTATTAAAATAAAAAATTAATTAAGATGGTCAATTTCAAGGAGAGACTAAAAGAAAGAAGATGCTTGATAATTTTTCTAAATATTTATAGAAGATTAGAAGATGGCCAATTTCCTTAAAATAATTAATTAGTATAAATATGCACACTTATGGTATTAATTATTATCATCATAAAATTATATATTAAATTTAAAATTTATGCAATTTTATTAAACTTTAAATTTTATTAGATATATAGAGATGTTAATTATTTAAAATACAAAAATATAATATAAGTAGGTTATAAATAATTCAAGTTAGATTCCATAATATATAATATTGCATAATTCTTTCGATTTGATTTAATGCATATATGTAATATATTTATATAAATATATAATCCTCTTAAAATTGCATGCCTAATTAAGTAGTAAAAGTAATTTCGTCAGTAAAGAAAAGAATTGTAGTAACATTGAATATAGTTATATGATAGTAATCACCCATTTGAATAGTAAAAGTAACAATATTATCAGCGAGATTAGTGAAAGTACGTGGTAGAAACAACAACGGGAGTAGTGAAATAATCAATATTAATGCGGCAATAGTGAAAGTAACAATAATTACGGCGGGAGTAGTGAAATTATCAATATTAATGCGGTAGTAGTGACAGTAACAATAATTACTGCGGGAGTAGTGAAAGTAACAATGATTACGAGCAAGTAGTGAAATGTTATTATTATTGTTTCATTAATAAGAGTAAAATATTAATAGCGGGAGTAGTGAATTTGTCGCAAAATTTATTTTATCGTAATTTTAGGATATGTCATATAAAAATATATTAATGATAAATTTAAGGGTTATGTAACTTTAAGTAATTTTAGTTAATGAAAAAAAAAATTAATGGTAAGTAGAGGTAGCCCGGGCGAAGCCGGGCACTAATACTAGTAACTACATATAAGATGAAAATTGATTATAAAAATATGAAGTAGTAATCAAGTATTGACTATTCATATGAGATAATCACATTTGTCGTTTGAGTTTTTAAATCTAAAAACTCCTTTTATACTTTGTTACATCCAAACGGGTTGTAAAGACAATATTGAATGTGACACCCTCATTTATTGCGGAAAAGTAAACACGTAATTCTAGAATAAAACTGCATGGATATGTTTGTAATAGGTTCATTTGGGTAAAAACCTGTAATTTTTAAAAACCTGAACCTGTTATAAAGATATCCAAATTGGAAGGTGTCAAACATACAAGGTCTAACTAGAAGTTTCACAACATAACCATCGCTAAAGTCGCGAATAGCAAATTATACACCCAAATGTAAAGAGGGAGACATATGTCCCTAAAATGTATGTGACATAAAAAGTGTTTAAGGGTCACAAAATAAAACCAATCTAGGTTCCAAGGTTTCTTTGCTCGCTAGCTCGTCCGTGTACCCCATATATGCATCACCTACATCACAATCGCATTTTATACAAATACGAAAGCCACGGTCGGTGGGGAGTAACTCCGAGTTCTCCCAGCCATGAAATGTCATAATTAATATAACATGTAAACATAAGAATATGAATATGAATAACACATAGCCTTAGCATATAGATGCTAGACAATCGTGCTTATCATGTGAACAACAATATAACAACACATAGTCCTAGCATGCGAATACTAGACCGACTCATACTACACTATCATGTGAATCACATAACATTCAGGAATCGAAACTCTATCAACCATAGCCGGCTTGCATCTCACCTTCTATGATTCATAGAATCATCAAACAAGAAAGGGCAATATATCAAAGACAGGCATAAGTTCTTAGTACGGTCAATAGTTACTCGAACTCGAGTCTATACCACGAGGTAGGGAAGGTAATCGAACCGGTATCTTGGCTCAGAGGTTCTATCAAAACATGGCCAAGACACAACACAACCCTAGCCTAAAATCTGCGCAGACCTAGACATGCGGATACACACCACCGCACCAAAGACCCACAATTTTTTTTAAAACAAAGTGAGTACCCTAAGGAGTCCACCAAAGGGTTGGCTAGTACTTAAGCTGACCACTTACTCTCAAAATAAGTAACGAGGTCATGCCCCAACTTGGATATAAACCCACCAAGTCAGGAACACAGAGGCTATTAAGCAGTGAACATACACTCGTCAAAGACTATAATGACCTATCTATGATGAAGGCCGAAATACTCACCTAGGACCTAGTCCCAGCTAGTCCCAGCTTGAATACTTTAGCCCACACCACACAAGACAAGTAGGATACCCAATTTACCATAAGAGTGGCAAAGAGTCCAACTTACCAACATAAATGCTAACATTCTATCATGTGAAAGGCTATATAAAGGTCTATTCAGCAGACAATCCAATCATATCCTCAATGTCATCAATAACCAAATTATAGCTAACCATCAATATCATAGTCCATGAGAATAAACTACAATGGCTAAAGGCAAACAAGACTCAAGCATAAGGCATCCAAAGCATCCAACAACCAACATGTGAAATGATAATTACAAATATCAAGGCATAACATAAAACCTCCAATAACAACCAATCTTACCTCAAATACAAACCCTCGACCCGAGTCCCGCGACGGGTCATCGGTCAAATCGAGGCTGACTGGTTTAAACCTAGTTTGACCAAACTCGTTCGGTCAATCTGGCCCAGCTCAGAGTCTTTGCCTACTTTGGCCCAAATCATAAAATTTATCACAATATAATTCTCATGCTATTTCTAATTTTCTATCATGTGAAAAACGAAAGTAACACATTATTAATCATCTAAAGACTTGACAAACAACAGGCACAACATTAACTACTAATGTGACATTAATTCGTCGAGTAACTCGGAATAGTTACCTTAAGCTAGAAAAAGGCAAGCAATAAACTTGAGAAAGCTTCTAAAACCCAAAATTACTCTTCATCTTCAACCACATATGAGTCACCTAAAATAATTATGTGAAGGGACGATATTAACGAATTATCGTTATATAAAATATGAGACGGAAATTAATTTAAATTAAAACATGTAAACATATTCATTAGCTACTGTCTTATGTTCATAAACCATTATGACCCTCCCTTTTGACAGGCATACCAAGAAAATTGTCACAACTTTTACGCCCTAGAAACAGTCCCATAAAGCACCATTTTATCCGTCCCAAAATCGAGCCCAAACCAGCTGTCACGGCTCCCAAAACCGGCTAAAACAGCCCACACGGCCTCCATTTCGATCGTCCCAAAACTGTCATCAAGGTCCGCACAAAATCTGGTACCAAAACAGAGTTCAATCAATCCTAAACCAATCCTAAACCGAGTCAAAACAGTCCTAAAAATGTCCCAAAGTACTGCAAAGCGGACTCAAAAACAATCCTAATTTATCGCACAATACCACAACTAAACAAGATCCCAAATAGCATCCCAAAACAATCCCTACATGTCAATATACACCGTCTTAAATATACCACTTACTAGCTAGCATCCCAAATGATCCCTAGAGGTCGGTATACACCGTCTCAATCATCTCCACATATCGGTATACACCGTCTCAACTATACAACTGACTAATTAACATCCATAAGGATCCCTATATATAATTATACACCGTCTCAATTATAAAACAGACTAACCAAAGATTCGAAATAAACATATTTTACAAGTAATATTTAGTAATCCGTTATCGTTACCTTTTTCCGATCGAACTAGTCCTTCATGACTAACAAATATTCTACCAGACCGTCTATTTTAGTACATACAACCGTCTTATAATAAATAAAGCTGAAAATATAAATGGGTTTGTAAAAATACATGACGAAAATGAATTTTACTTACAACGGATTGACAGAACGATGAAAGCAAAGACTATGGAACGAAAATCATTGTTAACGGATGACAAACGGAGTGGCATAATCAATTTAAAATTAAAAAAAATGAAAAGAACGAAAAAGAAGAAAAAGGAAGGGAGAAGAAGAAATGTTGCGTGAGAAATGAGGGAGCAGCGACTGCTGCTATTTATTATACGTACGTTTCTTCATCGTTAAGAATTCTAGCTAGTTTCTACAAATCGGTTCAAGTTAAATTAAACTGGTTTTAGTAACAATTTCATAAACGACACGTAATCAAAATAAATAAATTTAGTGAGTGAAAATAAAATAAACTCAACTAGTTAACGTAAATAATACAATATCAGCTTGAATCGGAATTATTAGCGATTTTTACGAAACTAACGAATATTTATAAAAATTGCTAATTTAGTGAAATAAGCTCAAAATAGCTAATTGGACGGTTTTGTTCCCAAAATCCATCTCGGTTCACTTAAAACAACTTTCATAAGGACTCGTAAAGAAACGGAAATTATTAAATAAATAAACTCGAACTAACTTCAATAAACTCGAACTAACTTTAAATAAACTTATTATTGATTATTAAAATTAACGTATCGAATTATGATGAAATTAATTAATTAGCTAAGCATATATATATAAATCGTTAAATGATGTAATTAAATTCAAAATAGCAATTAAAAGAATTTTATCCAACTTAATAAAATACGGGGTGTTATAATCACCCCATCTTTTAAAAAGTTTCGTCCTCGAAACTTGGAAGTATAAATGAAAGGTTATAAAAATAAAACTGAACTGAATCAAGAACAAACATTTAAAAGGTCACTTATCGTAAGAATCAAAATTCTTTCAAGAGTTTCAACTAAAATTTTCTCGTCGTAACCGATTCTCATCAAAGGAACGGAAGTGTTCTCGTTGCGCATTCAAGAACATCACATTCCAAATCAAAGATAAGGTCAAAAGGCAAATCATTTGTATGAATCAAAAATCAAAATGCTTTCAAAAACATTTATAGAGAGTTTTCGAAAATATAAGTCTCCTCCATGGAACGAAATTGCCCTTGTCGTGCACACAAGAGCGCTAACTTTCCATGTCAAAGACATATTTAAAATGAAAATCATTCGCCGATAAGCGCAGGGCAAGTTATTAGACGCCTTTAATAACGAGTCCTAACATCCCATCAACGTTAAAACCAAATGAAAATGGCAATCCATTCAAATTTTTCTTTCACAAAAGCCAAAAGAAAATTAAGGGATTCATGGTTAAACTCAAAAAGGAGTCAAGTTCGTGAAAATATAACATTAAATTTTGACAAAGAATCATAAACAAATCAAAGTTAGTTAGAATTTGAACAAAATTTAAAAGCAACTCGGGTTGAACAATCAAAATTTAGGATAAAGGAGTCGATGCTCAAAGATCAAAATGGGAACTAAATTAAATTTTCATTTTCAAACCTTTAAAATAGGTAAAGTTTTGTAGGAGTAACATATTTTTTTTAAACAACGAATCGAAAATGATAGATTGAATTGTTTAGAAATTGTACGAAAAGAAAAGTAACTTAGATAGCATAAAAACAAAGTATGTTAAGAGAGCTCAAACTTAACCAACAAGAGAGCTATAATGACTTTCATAGGGTAAAAATTAAAGTCAAAATTACAAGGATGTCAAAGATAGAGTTTCACAAGATACGAGTGTCAAACTTAAAGGAGGAGCAAGATGAAGTGAGGAAATGAGGTATGAACAGTAACGCTTATGGTCAAGGATAAAGGGAAATTAGACAACAAGGAAACGCCGACACTCTTATCTCAAACAACAACATCACTCAAAACGGTTCCGAAAACTTCCTAACAACAAAACTCATAACCACATCACTCCCAAGGGTTTCCTCAATCGCTTATGTTACCTCATCCTAATCTATTCCCTGAAACAAGGTACTCCACTATAAATGTGATGTCATCGCTCCAAATCCTCAAACATCCAGAAACAACTTTCACAAGCCTAAGGTCAAGGCTTCCAACAAAGCTATATTCGTATCCAACTAGTGACAACTATGGGTTCCTTAAAAAAAATAAACCTTCAATCAAGAATCCCAATACCAAGCTCTAAACTCCAAGAGAAGGTTCCTCAAATATTCCACAAGGTTCTCATTTCAAAACAAGGTAGTAACATACCAACCCCAAAATCTGAAAAATCAATAGGATCTCAAGTTTCTCTATCCTTTTACTTATCAAGGATTCCCAAAAGCGGAACTACACTCAGCTACACTCAGCTACAACATAATCCCATCATCTCAAGTACTCAATGCGACCTCAAGGTCTATACAACTATAGGGTTAACAAATTCTTCTCAATACTAAGTCTCTCTCAACTCAAGAACTCTCAAGAGCCAACTAATACCAAATCACATCACCAATCCATTATGGTCATCAACATCCCAAGGAGTATTCTTTCAAATTTGACATCCTAAAACTTACTTACCATCAAATTCCCAAGAAACAAGGTCTTAATTGTAACAACACTTTATCACCTCAAAGTTCCTAAAACCATAAATTAAAACTATGTTCTTTAACCTAACAATTGGTGTCAACCATACCCCTTTCTAGTTATTAAAACAAGTGCTAAAACTTCCCAATAATGTAGCTTACTCTCACTCTCATACCATACCTCAAGTAGTAATCAATATCACTTACTAAAACCAACTAATAATCCCACCATTAGTTTTTCTCATATGGTCATACACATTATCAAACTCTCATGTCCAAAGCGATTATGGAAGCCAATCACAACTTGACTTACTTAGTCAATCCTATATCCTCAAACCCACCATTTAGTTTCATCCCTTTTAAGTCAAGTACTAAGCACTAGTATCCCAAACATAAACAACAATGCCATGTTCCATAACCTTAGTAACCAATGCAACTCACACTTGACACACAAAATCCACCAATCCAACGTACTCACTTTATCAAGGATCTAGGTATAAGAATCACTAAGTATGTCTCATCACCTTACCTAAGTCTTTCAAACATCACAACTTCTCAAAACCGGGGTTATAGGTCAACCAGAAACAACTCCACAAGCCAAATTATCTAACCAAGGTTAACACCCCACAAAAGAAAGAGAACTATCTAAAAGGCGTTAAGGGAGGATTAGCAAGGATGAAAGGACAAGTTGGGAGAATACAAATGTAACTTCCTAGGAAGAAGAAAAGAGAGTTTAGACGAAGGATAGGCACCGAGAGGTAAAGAGTAAGGCAAGATACACAAAGAATAAGGAACATCTTCGAGGAAGAAAAAGCATTCTTCAATACTTGAACAAATCTTCAATCTTCAGCAATAGGCACTCAACCTTGATCTTCGTAAAATATAAGTGTCCTTTCAATGGAACGGAGATACTCTTGGCGACCACTCAAGAACATCAATATTCCAATTCAAAGACATAAAAATACATTTTTACTCCAAAAAATGATAAAACTAATTATCAGACGTCTCCAATAACAAGCTTTAACACTAATTGACGTTAAAACCAGTGAAAAACATTAAAATATTTTCAAAACCTTTAGTTCAAAAAATTTTTTATAATAAGGGTAATAACTCCACTAACTATAGATAAGCCTACGGTCATTAATCCCAGAACGCAACAATTATTAAATGAAAATCAACAAACAGGTTAGTACCTAACAAAGAGCAAACACAAAGAGACTACAACATAAGGTCCTAAGTCTACCCATCTTACCCATCTCTCAAGTTTATTATTTCAAGGTCAAGTTATTTATATTGGGGTGCACAAACGTGCGTCGGGAGCAAATATGCTCTGATACCAACTGTGACACCCTCATTTATTGCGGAAAAGTAAACACGTAATTCTAGAATAAAACTGCATGGATATGTTTGTAATAGGTTCATTTGGGTAAAAACCTGTAATTTTTAAAACCCGAACTCGTTATAAAGATATCCAAATTGGAAGGTGTCAAAAATACAAGGTCTAACTAGAAGTTTCACAACATAACCATCGCTAAAGTCGCGAATAGCAAATTATACACCCAAATGTAAAGAGGGAGACATATGTCCCTAAAATGTATGTGACATAAAAAGTGTTTAAGGGTCACAAAATAAAACCAATCTAGGTTCCAAGGTTTCTTTGCTCGCTAGCTCGTCTGTGTACCCCATATATGCATCACCTACCTGTCAATCGCATTTAATACAAATACGAAAGCCACAGTCAGTGGGGAGTAACTCCGAGTTCTCCCAGCCACGAAATGTCATAATTAATATAACATGTAAACATAAGAATATGAATATGAATAACACATAGCCTTAGCATATAGATGCTAGACAATCGTGCTTATCATGTGAACAACAATATAACAACACATAGTCCTAGCATGCGATTACTAGACCGACTCATACTACAATATCATGTGAATCACATAACATTCAGGAATCCAAACTCTATCAACCATAGCCGGCTTGCATCTCACCTTCTATGATTCATAGAATCATCAAACAAGAAAGGGCAATATATCAAAGACAGGCATAAGTTCTTAGTACGGTCAATAGTCACTCTGTAACTCGAGTCTATACCACAAGGTAGGGAAGGTAATCGAACCGGTATCTTGGCTCAGAGGTTCTATCAAAACATGGCCAAGACACAACACAACCCTAGCCTAAAATCTCCGCAGACCTAGACATGCGGATACACACCACCGCACCCAAGACCCACATTTTTTTTTAAAACAAAGTGAGTACCCTAAGGAGTCCACCAAAGGGTTGGCTAGTACTTAAGCTGACCACTTACTCTCAAAATAAGTAACGAGGTCATGCCCCAACTTGGATATAAACCCACCAAGTCAGGAACACAGAGGCTATTAAGCAGTGAACATACACTCGTCAAAGACTATAATGACCTATCTATGATGAAGGCCGAAATACTCACTTAGGACCTAGTCCCAGCTAGTCCCAGCTTGAATACTTTAGCCCACACCACACAAGACAAGTAGGATACCCAATTTACCATAAGAGGGGCAAAGAGTCCAACTTACCAACATAAATGCTAACATTCTATCATGTGAAAGGCTATATAAAGGTCTATTCAAAGAGACAATCCAATCATATCCTCAATGTCATCAATAACCAAATTATAGCTAACCATCAATATCATAGTCCATGAGAATAAACTACAATGGCTAAAGGCAAACAAGACTCAAGCATAAGGCATCCAAAGCATCCAACAACCAACATGTGAAATGATAATTACAAATATCAAGGCATAACATAAAACCTCCAATAACAACCAATCTTACCTCAAATACAAACCCTCGACCCGAGTCCCGCGACGGGTCATCGGTCAAATCGAGGTCGATTGGGTTTAAACCTAGTTTGACCAAACTCGTTCGGTCAATCTGGCCCAGCTTAGAGTCTTTGCCTACTTTGGCCCAAATCATAAAATTTATCACAATATAATTCTCATGCTATTTCTAATTTCTATCATGTGAAAAACGAAAGTAACACATTATTAATCATCTAAACACTTAACAAACAACCAGCACAACATTAACTACTAATGTGACATTAATTCGTCGAGTAACTCGGAATAGTTACCTTAAGCTAGAAAAAGGCAAGCAATAAACTTGATAAAGCTTCTAAAACCCAAAATTACTCTTCATCTTCAACCACATATGAGTCACCTAAAATAATTATGTGAAGGGACGATATTAACGAATTATCGTTATATAAAATATGAGACGGAAATTAATTTAAATTAAAACATGTAAACATATTCATTAGCTACTGTCTTATGTTCATAAACCATTATGACCCTCCCTTTTGACAGGCATACCAAGAAAATTGTCACAACTTTTACGCCCTAGAAACAGTCCCATAAATCACCATTTTATCCGTCCCAAAACTGAGCCCAAACCAGCCTGTCACGGCTCCCAAAATCGAGGCCAAAACAGCCCACACGGCCTCCATTTCGATCGTCCCAAAACTGTCTCAAGGTCACAAAAATCGGTACCAAAACAGAGTTCAATCAATCCTAAACCAGTCCTAAACCGAGTCAAAACAGTCCTAAAAATGTCCCAAAGTACCTGCAAAGCGGACTCAAAAACAGTCCTAATTTACTGCACAATACCACAACTAAACAAGATCCCAAATAGCATCCCAAAACGATCCCTACATGTCAGTATACACCGTCTTAAATATACCACTTACTAGCTAGCATCCCAAATGATCCCTAGAGGTCAGTATACACCGTCTCAATCATCTCCACATATCAGTATACACCGTCTCAACTATACAACTGACTAATTAACATCCATAAGGATCCCTATATATAATTATACACCGTCTCAATTATAAAACAGACTAACCAAAGATTCGAAATAAACATATTTTACAAGTAATATTTAGTAATCCGTTATCGTTACCTTTTTCCGATCGAACTAGTCCTTCATGACTAACAAATATTCTACCAGACCGTCTATTTTAGTACATACAACCGTCTTATAATAAATAAAGCTGAAAATATAAATGGGTTTGTAAAAATACATGACGAAAATGAATTTTACTTACAACGGATTGACAGGAACGATGAAAGCAGCACTATGGAACGAAAATCATTGATAACGGATGACAAACGGAGTGGCAGAATCAATTTAAAATTAAAAAAAATGAAAAGAACGAAAAAGAAGAAAAAGGAAGGGAGAAGAAGAAATGTTGCGTGAGAAATGAGGGAGCAACCTGCTATTTATTATACGTACGTTTCTTCATCGTTAAGAATTCTAGCTAGTTTCTACAAATCGGTTCAAGTTAAATTAAACTGGTTTTAGTAACAATTTCATAAACGACACGTAATCAAAATAAATAAATTTAGTGAGTGAAAATAAAATAAACTCAGCTAGTTAACGTAAATAATACAATATCAGCTTGAATCGGAATTATTAGCGATTTTTACGAAACTAACGAATATTTATTGTTCCGGGTATAATTCCAGAGCAGTGATTAGTTACCACCCGTGGCTTGTAGAATAATGTCTTGAGTTGAATCCTTCTTGCTCCTATCGTTCCTCTCGGCCTCTCCTGCAACAATGAACGAACTGAGGGCTTGGCTGTGTGCCAAGCGTACTCACTCCGACGCTCAAGTCAGTAAACTTAAAGGATTAAGCTGTGTTACTTGGCTAGATATGTATTGTAGAGAGATAAAGGAGATATTACCAAATGAATAGTGTATTTAGGTTATGATTGTGAGATGCTTTCCTCAATGAAGGTTGAGGAGTATTTATAGACTTTCACCTTTTGTCACGTAGTGGCCAAGTGGCCAAGTGGCTAGCAGGTGGAAAGACTGATCTACCCCTCGGCCGAGGGACCTATGGCAGGCCGGCGGACAATGTTGACTCGCCGCCGAGGGGTCTTGGATATGAGTACGCGGATGTGTGTCCCGGCTGGCAGGTTGTCACGCCGAGACCCAGGTGGCAGGCCGATGAAATGCATCGGCTAGGCTATTTAAGTCGTTGACTTGCTGTGGATATCTTTGACCTTGCTCAGTGTGTTGACTTGGTCAGCGGTGCAGAATATGCCCCATCAATTTGCCCCCAGCGTAGTCTATGCCGTGGTATGGGCTCCGATGTACGTTGAGCATGTATTCTCGCACAAGTAATTTTTAGAAATTTTCTCGATCGGCTTCTTCTTGTGCATCGGCGTGGCTCTTGCTAGGCCGTGCCGTATACCATATCCCCCCTCCACATGGATGCGTAAAGGGCACTCGATGTGGAAAAGAATATGACGCTGGCCGTGGCCAAGGCCGAGAGTGCTGGTTGATTTTGATTGCCCCGGCGGTGCTTCCTAGCTTTGTTGATCAGGTGGCCGGCGGAGACCAGATACCTAGGAATTTGTTGAGGAAAATGAATGGTTGAGGGGATGTGAACGGGCGTGTTGAAGACGCTTGGTCACTGTTGCATTGATTGACGTTTAACTGTTGCGACGATTGACATTCCGTGGTTGCATGCTCGACACGTGTTTGCTCGTTGATTGGCTGTTGCTTCATGGGCTGTGCTCTGATTGGCCCTTTATTATGGGCTTTTTCCCTATAAATAGGGCAGTTTTTTCGTGATTTTGGTCACTAATTTCATTTTCTCAAATTTTCTTCAAAATTTCATCTTGCTAAACCCAAGGGCTTCCTCTTTCTTCCAATCTTCAGAGTCTTTGATCCGGCTAGCACTTTTTCCTTTGAAGGTAAACAAACGAATTTTTCTTTTCTTTGCTAGTAATTTGTTGTGAACATGTCTGCTGCTGATGCAGGGGCTAGCACTTCCGCGCCGGGGGGTTCCCCGTCGCGTCTTGACGAGGAGGAGATTTTAGAGGCCATCCCGCTAAGGTTAGGGGGTCCTAGGCCTCCTTCTCCCGTAGACGACCTGCCCCTCCTGGGGGAGTTGGAGGGTGAGGGTGATGTTGATGTTGATCGCGGTGATGGGGCTCCCGTCGATGGTGGGAGGATGACTGTTCCGAGTCATGGCGAGGCCTGCACGACTGGCCTCGACCGTGTTTGGACGAATAAATTCGCTAGTAGTTCCGGAGGGACCCTGTTCGGAGATCATTTCTTCTTCGGTGAGGGGTATAAAATTGTTATCCCGGAGGAGGGTCGAGTAGTCTGTTGCCCTCCCCCGGGCCATATTGGCGTGTACCTTAAGCATTTGGAGTACGGGCTCCGGTTTCCTTTAAACGAGCATGTTGCGGCCATCATCAGAGCTATGAACCTTGCCGTGGCCCAACTACATCCGTTGGCCATGAGGACGATAATCGGGTTTGTGTGGCTCTGCCTTTTTAAAGGGGAGGTCCCTACGGTAAACCTATTCCGCCGACTGCATAGTCTTCGGCCGTCGATCTCCCGAAAGGTGGGGTGGTACAGCGTCCAGACGGAGCCTGGATATGTCTCCGTAAACAAGCTTACTTCCTGCAAAGATTGGCATGGGCGATGGGTGTACGTCCAGGTGCCGGAGGACTACCCGTTGCCGAGGTCTTTCCAGGGCCCCGTTCATTTGCGGTGTGAGACCCGGGAAGAGTATAAGAAGTACGTCTCCCGGGGTAGCAAGGTTAAGATGGACGCTTCTTTTGTCCCCCTTACGGCGGATGAGAAGCGGGCAATGCAGCTATTTGATGCTGAGGAGGGATGGCTGCCCCCGACTCAGATTATTCTTCAGACGAGATGCTCGCCGCGTCGGCCTCATACCGCCTCGGCCCGTGGTGAGTAGGGTCGGTGTGAGGCCCACCTTTACTTGTTATGTTCCTGTTTGGAGCTTTCTTACTTCTTTCATATAACTCTTGTTTGATTCCTTGCAGATCGATTTGGTCAGGATCTGTCAGAGAAGGACTTGGAGAGGCTTGGGCTTGATAAGGACGGAAAGGTTCTCACCCGCCATCCTACGGCTGAAGCACGTGATCGCCGACTGTCTCCTAACGAAGTCATGGAAAGACAGACAAAGGCGTTGGATCCGGAGACGGCACAAGCACGGGTTCTTGGCAACGTCTTTGAGAAGACCAAAGAAGGCGACGTCCAAGTCGGCGGCTGCATCAATGGCAACTCCCTCTTCGACCCCGGTGATCGAAAAGGATCGTGTGGAGGTGATCAACATTTCTGAGGGGGAGGTGACCGTTGCTAAGGTCCCTTCTCCGAAGAAGAGGAAAGACCCACCGTCTGCTTCCGCCGTTGCCGTGGAGGAGCTCGCCTTCCGCGCCCTTCACTAAGAGGGTTCGAATCGTACGGATTTAACTTGTGGTTCGGATTTAGCCGGCTCGTTGGGCATTCCCGGTGACAGCTTTACGACGTGTCAATGCACGGTGACATGGATGCTCTCTCAGTAACTTTTTTGCGCCCATCGTCGGAGACCGCCGTCCTCGCCGAACGGCAAGGAGGGAAGCGACTGAGAAGGCGGTTGAGAAGACGGGTGACCAAAGTGTCACCGTGGACTCCTCACCCCGTGCTTACCCCTACCGAACTCGTGGCGGAGGGTGAGGAAATATACAAGAAGTTGGGGAGATGGAACCGTCAAGCCGCTTCCCTCATCATGGAGCAAGAAAGGCCACGGCCCAACTGGGGCCGATTGCAAAGCTCAAGTTTGATCTTCTTGCTGCGAGGGGGAAGCCGGGAAGGCTAAGCCGGATCTCCGTGCTTCCGAGGGGCGTGCGGAGGAAGCCGAGAAGCTCGCGAGGGCCGAGAGGGCCAAAGTTGAGGATCTTGATGGCGCCACGGCCAAGATGATGGAGGAACGGGACAGTACAAGGGCGCCTACGACTCGTGGTTGCCAAGAGGGACGAGTGGGAGGATCGGTTTCGAGAAGCAAGCGGGTGCTCGGGGCACGCAGCTATCCTTGCTCAGAAAGAGAAGGATATTGAAATGCTCCAGGATGAGGTCCTTCCTAAAATGTGCGTCCAGTTCCGGGACCGGGCCGAGGAGGCGACCAGGGAGGCGATAAGAAGACTCGTCCCCGAGGGCTCCTTTCCATGGGATAAATTTGATACTCTTTTGGATGAAATGGCTGAGGCTGAGGAGACCGCGGCTACGGAGAAGGCTGAGGCGGCGAAGGCGGCTCGGATAGGCGAGGCCAAGGCGGCGATGATGCGAAAGTGAAGGAGGATGAGAGGCTGAAGTCGCTTGAAGGTGCTCAGCCTTCAACAAAGCCGGCCGCCGATGATGCTGTGGCTACTGACGCAGGGGAGCATCGAGCATAGGGAGACGGGCGGTCGTCACCGGACTCACCCGGCATCTCGGATAGCTTTAGCTGTTCGGGGGCCAATTATTGAGCCTTCTCTCCCTGCCATCCTTTTGGCGCTTCAATTTCCAAGTCTGTACCTTTTGTTTTTCTGTTTCCTTGCTTTTTGTAAAGCTCTGGTAGGTAGAGTTTAGGCAATCCTTATGGGGACGGCCGTCGTTTGTACTCTTCTTGCGATCATTTTAACAAGGTTTTATCTTTTTGGTCCTCGGCTTGGCCGGGACTCTGATTACGATCCTTTATTTGCCTTCTTGTGTCATTGACTGAGGTGATTTGAATGTATGTCTTAACCGTGTAGACATGTTGACCGCTAGATTGGCGTCTCAATTGCACTGTGTATACGTTTCTTTTTAGCGTATCGGCCGACGTGTTCCCCGTCGCTCTCGGTTTTGGCCGAGGTAATCGGGGTTGCGGCTTCGATAGCAATCGCAACTGTGTAGGCATATTGACCGCTAGATTGGCGTCTCAATTGCACTGAGTATACGTTTCTTTTTAGCGTATCGGCCGACGTGTTCCCGTCGCTCTCGGTTTTGGCCGAGGTAATCGGGTGGCGGCTTCGATAGCAATCGAATCGTGTAGGCATATTGACCGCTAGATTGGCGTCTCAATTGCACTGAGTATACGTTTCTTTTTAGCGTATCGGCCGACGTGTTCCCCGTCGCTCTCGGTTTCGGCCGAGGTAATCGGGGTTGCGGCTTTGATAGCAATCGCAACTGTGTAGGCATATTGACCGCTAGATTGGCGTCTCAATTGCACTGAGTATACGTCTCTTTTTAGCGTATCGGCCGACGTGTTCCCCGTCGCTCTCGGTTTTGGCCGAGGTAATCGGGGTTGCGGCTTTGATAGCAATCGCAACTGTGTAGGCATATTGACCGCTAGATTGGCGTCTCAATTGCACCGAGTATACGTTTCTTTTTAGCGTATCGGGCCGACGTGTTCCCCGTCGCTCTCGGTTTTGGCCGAGGTAATCGGGGTTGCGGCTTCGATAGCAATCGCAACTGTGTAGGCATATTGACCGCTAGATTGGCGTCTCAATTGCACTGAGTATACGTTTCTTTTTAGCGTATCGGCCGACGTGTTCCCCGTCGCTCTCGGTTTCGGCCGAGGTAATCGGGGTTGCGGCTTTGATAGCAATCGCAATCGTGTAGGCATATTGACCGCTAGATTGGCGTCTCAATTGCACAGAGTATACGTTTCTTTTTAGCGTATCGGCCGACGTGTTCCCCGTCGCTCTCGGTTTTGGCCGAGGTAATCGGGGTTGCGGCTTCGATAGCAATCGCAATCGTGTAGGCATATTGACCGCTAGATTGGCGTCTCAATTGCACAGAGTATACGTTTCTTTTTAGCGTATCGGCCGACGTGTTCCCCGTCGCTCTCGGTTTTGGCCGAGGTAATCGGGGTTGCGGCCGATAGCAATCGCAAATCGTGTAGGCATATTGACCGCTAGATTGGCGTCTCAATTGCACTGAGTATACGTTTCTTTTTAGCGTATCGGCCGACGTGTTCCCCGTCGCTCTCGGTTTTGGCCGAGGTAATCGGGGTTGCGGCTTCGATAGCGATTTTTCCTTCGAGTTTCGTCTAGTGGCAAACCGTGGAGGGGACAGACATCGATGGAGAACTTGGGCGATTCACTTGCTTGTTATCATCGTGCGTTGGGGTGTCCACAATGTGTTCGGACACCTCCGCCGCTACACAAAGTATTTTCTCAAGTTATCGGTGTTCCAATGGCTCATCAGAGGCACACCTCCCATGTCTGTCAGCCGGTATGTACCCGGCCTTACTTCTTCGATCACTTTGTAGGGACCTTCCCAGTTGGCCGTCAGTTTGCCATGAATATTTCCTTTGTTGGTGGCGGCCGACTTCCTTAGGACTAGGTCTCCTACTTTTAAGTCCCTTTTGTGGACTCTTCGGTTGTAGGCTCTCTTCATCCGGCTCGATATACGGCCAAGTTGAGGCGTGCCGTGTCTCGCTTTCTTCGACCAGTCAAGGGAAGCTCTAAGGCCTTCCTCGTTTTCACTGGGTCAAAAGTGGCCGTTACGCTTCAATGTCGCACACTGTCCGCTTCGATCGGCAAAACCGCTTCGGAGCCGTAGACCAGGTGGAAAGGGGTGTATCCCGTGGCTTCTTTCTCCGTGGTTCGAAGGGACCACAGGACGCCGGGTAGTTCATCGGCCCATCTTCCCTTGAGGTCTTCAACCGTCTTCTTCAAACCGTTGAGGATGGTTTTGTTGGCTGCCTCCGCCTGCCCGTTGCTCTGTGGGTGGCGGACGGAGGAATACGCAAACTTGATGCCAAGCTCCTCTAACCAGTTCATTATTAGGTCGCTCCAAAACTCTCGGCCGTGGTCAAATACCATAACTTGGGGCAATCCGAAGCGGGTTATAACGTTTTCCCAGATTACCTTTCTGACGGCTGCTGTGGTCTTCGGCCGATATCTTTGCTACGGCCTCAACCCATTTGGTGAAGTAGTCAACGGCAACAATTAGGAACTTCCTTCCCCGAGGTCATGTTGGGAATGGCCCTAGCATGTCCATCCTCCATTGTGCGAAGGGAAGGGGATTAAGCACCGGTTGTAGGTCCCTGGAGGGAGCGTGTATCACCGGGGCATGCATTTGACAGTTCGTGCACTTCTTGGTCTTCGCTCGGGAATCTTGAAGCATGGTGGGCCAGAAGTAGCCAGCTCGGAGAGCTTTGTGGGCTAGTGTTCTTGCCCCCATGTGATGTCCACAGATGCCTTCGTGAATTTCTGTCAGTATCAATTCTGCATCGGCCGGACCGACACACTTCAAGAGTGGTCTTATTACAGATCTTCTGTATAGTTCCCCTTCGAACATTAGGTACCTGGCGGCGATCCTTTTTATTTTGGCCGAGGGATTGCGGCCCTCTAGTAATTCACCTGTAAGCTTGTATCTCATTATCGGAGTCATCCATGTTGACTCGGTTTCTATGTTACCCACCATGCCGGCGGTCTCAGTGATGCTCTTCGCGTTCCTGATGTCTACCAGTACGGTTCGGCTGACATTCTTGATGGTTGAGCTGGCCAGTTTGGAGAGAGCGTCGGCCCGGTTGTTCTCGGATCTGGGGACGCACTGTATTTGGAAAGACTTCAATTTTGCTACGTCGGCTTTTACCCTTTCTAGGTACCTTACCATTCCGTCGTCCCGGGCCTCGTACTCCCCTCCGATTTGGTTAGTAACCAACAAAGTGAGTCCGTTTTTAACACAATGTGTTCTGCTCCGGCAGCCCTAGCTAGCTCGACTCCGGTTATCACCGCCTCGTATTCGGATTCGTTATTCGAGGCCGAGAATGTGAATTTCAAGGCGTACTCAAACTCGTCTCCGTTTGGGCTGATGATAAGGATGCCGGCTCCTGAGCTATTCGTTGTGCAGGAGCCGTCGGTGTAGACCTCCCATATGCCTGGGTTTGGCTCTTCCTGGTACGTGCATTCGGCAAGGAAGTCTGCAAGTGCTTGCCCCTTTATCGAAGGCCTTGGTTTGTACTGAATGCCGAAGCCAGAGAGTTCCACTGCCCATTTGATGAGCCTGCCGGATTGTTCGAATTTTTCCAAGGATTTCTCCAATGGCTGATCGGTTAGGACCGTCACGGGGTGTGCGTCGAAGTAGGGTTTTAATTTCCTTGTGGCGACGACGACGGCGAAGGCTGCTTTTTCGATCAGTGGATAGTTTCTTTCGGCGGGCAACAAAGTGTATGGGCGACGAAGTAGATTGGGTGTTGCTTTGTTTGTCTTCTTCCCGATGATCACGGCAGACGACCGTGGCCGAGGTTACTTTGCTATGTATAGGTATAGCGTCTCCCCCATTATCGGCACAGACAGAGTTGGGAGAGTCCGAAGATGAGCTTTCGATTGTTTGAAAGTCGTGCTCTGTTCCTCCCCCCACCAAGTCTTTATTTCCTTTCAAAGACTTTGAAGAATGGGGTGCTCTTATCGGCCGACCGAGAGATGAAACGGGCGAGAGCCGCCATTCTCCTCACAAGATCATAACCTCTTTCCGATTCCTTGGTTCGGGCAGGTCGAGGATTGCTTGGACTTTGTCCGGATTGGCATCTATGCCTCTGGCGCTGACAAGTACGCCTAGAAATTTTCCTGCCCGGACACCGAAGTTGCATTTCATTGGGTTGAGCTTCATCTTGTATTTCCTTAGTGAACCAAATGTCTCGTGTAAATCAGCCCAGGATGCTCGTTTGTCGGACTTGCTTTTTACAATAGCGTCGTCGACGTATGCCTCAATGTTCCGTCCTTTTTGATTTTGAAACACTTTGTCCACCAGCCTTGTATACGTCGCTCCGGCGTTCTTCAGACCGAACGGCATCATTTTGTACATGTATGTGCCGTTGGCGGTGATAAATGCGCATTTAGGCATGTCTTCCTCGGCCATAAACACTTGGTGATACCCGAGAAGGCGTCCGGCAGGCTCGGATGGTGTAGCTGCCGTGGCGTCGATTAAGCTATCTATCCGAGGCAAGGGATAACAATCTTTGGGGCATGCTTTATTAAGGTTGGTAAAGTCTACACACATTCTCCACGCCCCCGATGATTTCTTCACCATTACAACATTGGCTAACCACTCAGGATAAGTGCAAGGCATGATAAAACCTGCCGCTAGTAATTTATCTACTTCGGCTTTGATGGCTTCGTCCTTTTCGACCGAGGAGTTCCTCATTCTCTGCTTGACTGGGCGAGCGGTGGGGAGTACGTTCAACTTGTGAACGATCACCTCTCGATTCACGCCCGGCATCTCGGCCGCTGAGTATGCGAAAACGTCTTTGTTCTTTCTCAGCAGGTCCAGGAGGTCGGCTCTGAATTTTGGTTCCAGGTTGACACCGATGGTTATGGTGCGGCCCGGATCAATCTCTACCTCCTCGGTCTCTGCTCCTTCGATCATGCCGATGGTCCGGTCGTTCCCGGATCTGGGTGTGTACTGTATCCGGAACGATTCTAGTTCTGAAGCGACAGCTCTCACCCTTACCAGATACCTTATTGTCTTGTAGTCCTGGGCTTCGCACTCTCCTCTAACCTGGTTGGTCACGAGGAGCGAATCTGTCTTTACCATGATACGTTCTGCCCCGGCGGCTTTAGCTAGCTCAATTCCGGTTATCACCGCCTCGTACTTGGATTCCTTGGGGGTCACTGAGGTAAGCCTCAAGGCGTGCTCGGATACGTCCCCGTTTGGGCTGATGATAACCATGTCGGCCTTCGAGCCATATGTCGCGGAGAGGCCGTTAGCGTGAACCTCCCACAAACCGGGTTCTTCCTCTTTCTTCGAGATGAGCTTATGTGCCTCCCCCCGGTCCGAGACATACATCAATGTCAGGGCCCGGATGGATATTACAGCGTCGATCTCGCTCAAAGTGATCCGGCCTATGAGTACATCGTAGGCAGGTGTACCGTCGATGACCACGAATTTAGACATGACGTTCTTGGCTGCACCTCCCTCGCCGAACCTTACCGGCAAACTGATTGACCCCATGGGTACCATGCCGGCCCCAGAAAAGCTGTATAACGGGTTGGTGCAGGGGCTCAAATCTTCAATCCTCAGACCGAGGCCGAGAAAGCATTCTCTGTTCATAACATTGGTGTAGGCGCCTGTGTCAATCAGGCACCCCTTCACCAAGTGGTCGGCTATGTCTAGGTGAACCATAAGTGGGTCGCTGTGAAGAGCGACGACTCTCTCGTAATCCTCCTGTCCGATGGTCATATCGGGAACTTTGGAAGCGGGGGTCACTGTGTTGGGCGCAAAGTTGATGGCCTGATAAGGTTTATCTAGGTGCCGTTTGTGCCCAGGAGTGAACTCGCCGCTCTCGTCGTCCCTGACGACGACATTGATCACTCCTACTCGCTCGGGAGCGGGCTTGCTCTTTGATCTGCCGGCATCTGGTTTTTGTCCTCTGGCAACATATTTGCCGAGGTTTCCCATCCGAATCAGTTCTTCAATGGCATCCTTCAGGTGTCGGCAATCGTTGGTTAGGTGTCCGGTGTGGCCGTGGTACTCACAGTACTGGCTCGTGTCACCATCACTTCTCGGCCTAGGGGGTCTTTCCCATTTCTGGCCCTCGTTTTTGCTCAAAGCGAAAACATCGGCGGCCGACGCGACTAGGGGGGTGTGATCATCGTATCGCTTTTTGTAGTATGTCCCCGAGCTCCCCGGCATTCGCCGAGCTTTGTTTTCGGCGACTTCTCTCTAACCGTGACCTATTATTCTCACGGCGTCTCTCATCGGATCGTGACCCATTGTTGTCACGGCGTCTTTCGTCCGGGTTATTCTCCCGGCGGCTATTCCTTTCTGAGTGCTTGGCCTCGCTGGGGCCTTCCCAAGTCTTGTGGTAGTCTTCCACCTTGATGGCTTGGTCAGCCAACTTCCTTGCGGCGTCCAAACCTAGGCCTCCGCACTTGATGAGCTCATTTTTTAAATCTCCTTTTGGGAGGCCCTTCATCGGTCGAAGGGCTGCCGCCGAATTGATTTCTCGAATCTGCTGGACCTTTCCATCAAACCTCTTCACGTAGCTTCGGAGAGGCTCGCCCCCCTCCTGTCTTATAGTTAGGAGGTCGGAGGTCTCTACGGCCCTTCTCTTATTGCAGGAGTACTGGGTTAGGAAAGCGCCCTTCAGGTCGGCGTAGTAGTACACCGAGCCATCGGGAAGCCCTTTGTACCAGCTCTGAGCCATCCCATGCAGAGTTGTTGGGAAAATTCGGCACCAGACCTCGTCGGGCTGCTCCCATACCGACATGTAAGACTCGAAAGCCTCAGCGTGGTCGGCTGGATCGCTATCCCCCTTGTATGATAGGGGTGGCAGTTTTAGCTTGTTTGGCACCGGGACTTCTAGGACGTAGGCGTTGAGGGGTTGCCTGACCACGTGTTGAATGACACGTGGCGATCGGCTCCTCGCATCCCTATCCTGGCTTCTCCCCTCGTAGCGGGAGGGGCTCCTTCTTCGACTATGACTCCTTCTCCAACTCTGCTGAGTCGGACTCCTCTGGCTCCTTTGGGGTATGCCTCGTTCGTGTGGCGGGGACGCTGTCCTTCCGCGAGTGCGGGAAGGACTTAGGTCTACCGCGCCCACTTTGGGCTCCCCCGGCGTCTTGACTGGGTCAACTTCTCCTAGTGCTCCGTTCAGATTTCTCGGAGTCACGTTTTGGGCCCTGGTCTCCTGGGTGGTTTCCGCCGCTCTTGTCGGTGTGACAGTGTGAGCAGACGCATTGCTAATTAGGTCCAGGACCATTTTCAGTTTTGCTATGTCAACCACATGTCCCATGATGGTGACCTGGTTGGTCGGCGCGGCGATCTGGTATTATCGGCATCCCGAACTCCGGTTGGATTACTCCGCCGGTGGAGGGTCGCTCGACTCCCGAATTGTTGAAGGTATCATCCGGGTGGAGGGGCTCGTCGCTTCTGACGAACACCTCTTCTTTGTTTCGACATTTTCTTAGCTTTTTGGGTGGGTTTTTGTTTTGTTTTTTTTTTTTTTTTTTTTTGGGAATGAATGTGACTAGCTTCTAGTGTCTTCCCCACGACGGCGCCAATTGTTCCGGTATAATTCCGGAGCAGTGATTAGTTACCACCCGTGGCTTGTAGAATAATGTCTTGAGTTGAATCCTTCTTGCTCCTATCGTTCCTCTCGGCCTCTCCTGCAACAATGAACGAATCCGAGGGCTTGGCCGTGTGCCAAGCGTACTCACTCCGACGCTCAAGTCAGTAAACTTAAAGGATTAAGCTGTGTTACTTGGCTAGATATGTATTGTAGAGAGATAAAGGAGATATTACCAAATGAATAGTGTATTTAGGTTATGATTGTGAGATGCTTTCCTCAATGAAGGTTGAGGAGTATTTATAGACTTTCACCTTTTGTCACGTAGTGGCCAAGTGGCCAAGTGGCTAGCAGGTGGAAAGACTGATCTACCCCTCGGCCGAGGGACCTATGGCAGGCCGGCGGACAATGTTGACTCGCCGCCGAGGGGTCTTGGATATGAGTACGCGGATGTGTGTCCCGGGGCGGGTTGTCACGCCGAGACCCGTGTGTGCAGCCGATGAAATGCATCGGCTAGGCTATTTAAGTCGTTGACTTGCTGTGGATATCTTTGACCTTGCTCAGTGTGTTGACTTGGTCAGCGGTGCAGAATATGCCCCATCAATTTTATAAAAATTGCTAATTTAGTGAAATAAGCTCAAAATAGCTAATTTGAAGGTTTTGTTCCCAAAATCCATCTCGGGTTCACTTAAAACAACTTTCATAAGGACTCGTAAAGAAACGGAAATTATTAAATAAATAAACTCGAACTAACTTCAATAAACTCGAACTAACTTTAAATAAACTTATTAATGATTATTAAAATTAACGTATCGAATTATGATGAAATTAATTAATTAGCTAAGCATATATATATAAATCGTTAAATGATGTAATTAAATTCAAAATAGCAATTAAAAGAATTTTATCCAACTTAATAAAATACGGGGTGTTACATTGAACCCCGTTAAAGTGAATCCGGATTAACATGGTATTTGCCCATAGTCACTTGTATGAGGTGACGTCTCTAAGTGACTAGAGTGTGATGCGATTGATGGCAAGTTCAAGTGCCATAGAGTCATTTGAGATAACTAGTCGATCACATAGGCAGACTGTTAGGAACACTTTGTCGGGCCTTATGACCGCTTATTGAGTTCTGGCAAATTTATATAACCTGGTCATGGCGAGAGCTACTATAGTATTCTAATGAGTCGATTCTTTTGACTAAAGACTGTTCGCCTAAGGTGGCACAGTTTCAGATTAACTTTGATTTATGTTACTACAACCTTCGTAAATGGGGTCAAATGGGCATATTTTGGGTTATGATGGATGTGGCTAGTTGAAGGGAATAAGTGCGATAGGAATTATCCACCCCTTGTCAGAGTTATAACAATATCTCAAGGCCACTCGAGGAGAAATGAAATGGAAATGCGTGGCCACGCTCGGAAAGGTATCTATGGTAGATAATTCCGGTCAATCAGTTATTCTCCAGATCGAGGAAACCACTCTCGATATGATCACTTGCAAGTACGACTTGAAAGACACCTTGCATTGAGTGGGAGATAGTAATAGGACAAGAGAATTGGTGATGCACACTTGTTGAGGACAAGTGGGAGATTGTTGGAATATGTGTCCTCCGACAATAATGCGATCACAACTGTCGATCATGATTATCACATGTTTAAATCTCATTTTAAGAATACACGTGGGATGTAATATTTTACAGTCAACTGGTCCACACATATCGGTAATGATTGGCTGACTAGAGTTTGACATTATTGTCGTGCGACGGTGGTGATCAGTTGATCCCCTTAGGTCATACCTATAGGGAAATACTCTTAATTGATTATTTAATTAATCGTATGTCGATACGAGTTAATTAAATTGCTTAAAATTGACAGATGATTTGTGAGTAAGATTAACGTGTCTTATTATAATTCGATTAAATTAGATACGGTCTAAGTAATCGAAATGTTTTATTACTTGGATAAAATTATTGTTTACGAAACAATTGAAATTGAAATTGAATGAATAATTTATTATAAATACAAGACGTTGTAATTTATAATTTGATAAACCGTTTTGGTACAAGTGATTACGAATTACTAGTCGAGTTTGTATATGACATATTTTATGAGTATGTTGATTTTTAATATGTTAAAAATACATTACAATTTCATATGTCATGTAACATGTCACATATGTTACAATTGACAATTGACAAAATAAAATGGACCACCCATTTTATATACATGTGCCGAAAATTAGTAGGTATTAGTGGATAAATTGTGTTGATTATTTTAATGAGAAAACACAGTGATAACCTACCTATATGTAGCCATGCAAGCCTACACTTCTTGGGAAGAAAGTTGGATCCATGCATTGGCTCCTTAATAGACACCCCCACCGGTTTTGATGAAGAGGACCAAGATGGATTCCTACACATTATTATTCTCTACTATTCTAATTTCTCCAGTGTAAGAAATTTGAAGAAAAAGTAGATCTATATACTAACATATTCATATATGTTTTATTTTAATTTGTTATAAAATTAATAAATGATCTTATGCATGCAAACTTATAAACAAAATAAAGAAGAAACATTCATCCTTACATTAGAAATTCGGTTTATATGGGCACAAGAGAGATCACCTTTCTCTCTTGTTCTTGTGCTTTCCTTAGTGGAAGAACTAAGATCCAAGTGTAGGATCTCTCCCAAAGCTTAATACGCAAAGCACACTCTTAATTAAAATTAATATTATGAATACTAGACAATATTAATTTTGTAAGAAAAATTGACCCAAAATAATTTGGTTTTAACTCTCAAAACCGGTTAGGAGAGGAGAAGAGAAAGGTGAAATATTTTATCTCTCTAAAATATTTTAGGTGGATGAATGAATGAATACAATTACAACAACAATGTAATTTATATTGTTATTCAAAAATATAAGGCAAAAACCCCTTTTGTTTTTCCTATGGAAAACCGGGTAAGGGAAGAGGAGGGAAGAAAAGAGAGAGCCAATGCATGCATGAGTTTATCTTCACAATGTAAACTAGGTTGCATGGCTAGTCTATTAGGGAAATGATTGTGTTTTCCATTAGCATAACTAATCACAATATTAGCCTAATCCTCCTCTTTAATTTCGGCACATATGGATAACATGGAATCCATTTTATTTTTGTCAATTTGTCAATATGTCACATGTCACATAAAATTGTTATGTATTTTTAACATATTAAAAATCAACGTATTAATAAAAATACGTCATACACAAAAATCGACTTTGTAATTCATAATTAATTGTACCAAAATATTTTACCAATTATAAATCACAACAAATTGTATTTATAATAATTCATTCAAATTCAATTGTTTCCTTAAACAATAATTTCATCTGAGTAATGATACAATTCGATTACTCAGACCGTATCTCATTTTAATCAAATTTCAATGAGACACATAAATATTACTTCCAAAATCGTCCGTCAATTTTAAATAACTTAATTGACTCGTAATGTTATACGATCAATTAAATGATCAATTAAGAGTGTTGCCCTATAGGTATGACCTAGGGGATCAACTGATCACCACCGTCGCACGACAGTAATGTCAAACTCTAGTCAGCCAATCATTACCGATATGTGTGGACCAGTTGACAGTAAAATATTACTTCCCAATTGTATTCTTTATAATGAGACTTAAACATGTGATCATCATGATCAACAGTCGTGATCGCATTATTGTCAGAGGACACATATTCCAACAATCTCCCACTTGTCCTCGACAAGTGTGCGTCACCAATTCTCTTGTCCTATTACTATCTCACACTCAATGCAAGGTATCTTTCAGGTCGTACTTGCAAGTGATCATATCGAGAGTGGTTTCCTCGATATGGAGAATAACTGATTGACCGGATTTATCCACCATGGATACATTCCGAGCGTGGCCACGCATTTCCAGTTCATTACTCCTCGAGTGGCCCTGAGATATTGTTATAACCCTGACTAGGGGTCGACAATTCCTATCGCACTCATTTCCTTCAACTAGCCACAGCCATCATAACCCAAAATATGCCCATTTGACCCCATTTACGAAGGTCGTAGTAACACAAATCAAAGTTAATCTGAAACTGTGCCATCTTAGGCGAATAATCTTTAGTCAAAAGAATTGACTCATTTGAATACTATAGCAGCTCTCGCCACGACCAGGCTATATAAATTTTCCAGAACTCTATAAGCGGTCATTAGGCTCGACAACAAATTCCTAACAGTCTGCCTATGTGATCGACTAGTCATCTCACATGACTCTATGGCACTTGAACTTGCCATCAATTGCATCACACTCTAGTCACTTCGAGACGTCACCTCATTAATGTGACTATGGGCAAATACTATGTTAATCTGTGTTCACTTAAATAGGGTTCAATTGTCTCTACAACCCGTTGGATGTAACAAAGTATACAGTGAGTTAATAACAACTCAAACGACAAATGTCAACATCACACTTGGGCAGTCAATACCATATTACAACCTTGTGATGCACATCGTAAGTGTGTAAACACTTATTGATTGCAATAGAAGTTTAACATGTCATGTGTCCATGTGTTCAAACTTCTTATAATCGCATTTTCCTTTATGTTCATGTTATGTTCTCATAGCATGGACCTTACCAAGTACACATCAAGGTTCCCGACCTTGGTTTTAGTTCTTTATCTTGAAAGAACTTCCTTATCGATTATCACATAACGAACGAATTTGTGGTGAATGATATAACTTGTACTGATCAAGTACTCCATCCACACACAATGCACTAGGTACATGTTTTGTAGAGTCTTGCAACAATTTGTCAAGATGATTAGCCTAGCACTTCTTACAAGTCCTAGCATAGTTAGGAAAGATGAGTTTTGAGTAACTTCTTATTCAACTAAGTATCTTTCCGAACTTCTTATTTCTCCTTTTGACTTGAAAAGTTTAGGATTTTCATAAATCTTTACGTGTGTTCGGATTTTCTATAATATGTGCAACCTCTTGACAAATAATAGAGTATTCTGTCAAACACTGAAATCGCTCATCGGATTCTCCTCGAGAATTCATGACGTTTCTTGTATGGCTTGCCAATGAATCATCATGCTCTCATGCATATGATTCACTATTGGACATGTTCATGATTATTCTAATGGCGGAAACATTAGTTACTTATAATCATGAGATCAACCGTTCTTAGGTTCAATGAACGACCATGACTGCTAATGGCAATTCCATTTTCATCTACATGAATAACCTATGTGTATGTTGACATGATGTGTATCTCTTAATACTAATCCAATATTTCTTGACGTAATTGGATTCATCATAGTCCAAATTCATCCAGAATTGAAAACTCAAATACTTCTTTGTGAAAGAATATATTAGCTCGCCATTCCTAATGAGTTGTAAATATTCAGAGGATGATAGCTCCCACTAAATTCCATGTCTTCACATGATAATTTCTAAACTCCCACTTAATTCCACATGTTTTGAAATTTATTACTTAATCGAAAACATTTCAAAATTGGATTGTATGTTGCTTTTGCAAAGTTATTTAAGATGAAGCTGTAGATACCTCATTTCTGCACCTCCCGCAAACCATCCGGTGATGATTGGGCCGCATGTTTGATGCGCGGAACGATTTGTGACAGTTCGTAAGATTATCGTCAAGTGATTGCTCAAATATTAAATGTCTACCTATTAAATGTCATCTACGTCCCGATACGGTCGTTTTGGCAGTAATTAGAGTACATTCGGAGTCCGGGTCAAAAACCGTCTCCATTTCCTGATAACTGTTAAATCCCGAGTCAGAATGTTCTGGAATGTTCCGGATATTTCTATTCCATATTTCACAAATTTTATCTTTTGGCAAGTAATATCTCGTAATATTCATATAAGATATTAAGGAAATCGAATTATTTCCGTCCTACCATAACTCAAACGCGGAAATCTTTCTTCAGCAGGAGGAAACCTCCTGGGAACAGACGCAGCAGGCGCTGCGCCTCTTCCAAGAGACGCAGTGCCTGCTGCGCCTCTTCCCAGGCCCTTTTCTGCATGTTTTTCGTATGATTTTCATATCTTTCCGAGATTCACTTCCAAAGAGTCTCCGAAACCCTAATTCCTTCACGTGATTAGTATAAATAGGAGCCTTCGCTCCTCATATTTCTCACGCGAGTGTCCGCCCTTCTCTTCTCCCTTTGCATTCTAGACTTTGTTCTTACTTATTGGCGCCTACGTGCTTCAACTTTCGACCACGTAAGCTCGGATTTTGCCGGGTACCAGCCTCTCCGTTGCATGACCGACCAATTTGACCAACTAAACTCAATCAACTTAATTAATCAATCGTTTTCCTCTTACGAGGGCACTCTCTTTGCATTCGCGTCGAGCATTCACTAATCGATATCTTAGTCCTTCTCGTTTCGTCAACATGTAAGTTTGAGGGTGTATACTCCTCTTTTATTTATTGTATTTTACTTTTCGTATCATCAATTGTAAGGTTTATGTCGAAAATACCGTTAAAACCGATTTCTAAAACCCTTTGTTAAAACCTGTTTTGCGGATTTCCAGTAGATAACCATCGAGAAAGGACGCGAAGCAATCGCTGCGCCTCTTGAAGGAGCGCAGATTCTGCTGTGCCTCTTCGTGAGGGCCGCCGCAGCTCTCGCTTCCTTTCTTCTTCGTTTGTTCTCTGTAATTCGTATTCAAAATCTTTCTTTTGCTTGTTAAATCATTAATTCTTCGTCGTAGTATCATAATAATTCCATATATGTTATAATCATCATTCATTCACATGTTTTAATTGTCATAAATCCGACTTAAATCCCTTATAATCCATATTTGCGGGTTTTCGTCATTAAATTCAATTCCGGGTTGTAGAGATTCAATTTGTTCATATTGGGTTTCTAGAATTCGTCCTTGATATAGTTTAATCTGTCTTTTGGCATATTCATCGCATATTCGTCGTTAATCCATCATATCTAATGTTAGTTAATTGATTTCAATAGAGGACTCATTAATATTTATCACTTCTATCATTATTCCGTCATGTAATTAATCCGTTTACATCCGTCTCGTTCATGTTTTATTGATTTTATGACCCATTCATATGTTAAATAACCTGTTAATCACTTTCATCCGAGTAAATATCATCAATCAATCATTAAATTCACCAATTAACGTTAACGGCTTGCAATTACGGCTTCACAGCCAGAACTGAGCCAAGGAACAGACGCAGCGTCTGCTGCGCCTATTCCAAAAGACGCAGCTCTGCTGCGCCTGTTCCTGGCTGAGTTCTGTCCCTGAACTCCGTTTCTGCCTCGACCTAGTTTAATCAGCTTACATATAACTAACTATTAATCGTATTATCACCTTCTGATCTGTCGTAATTTTATTCTTTTATTCCTTTTTCTCAAATTATCCGTTTTAAAGGTATTTTCGACATAAATCGCCTATTTCGATGTAATTATTGTAATTTTCATTATTGTAATGTATAATTATTATATTTCTTTTATCATTTGTATGTTCTCACATGTAAATCAACATTAAATCCTACTTCGACCCAATTGTTTGCTAACTAATTGTCAACCGACTTAGTTAAATGCTCACATGTTAGGATTAAAACTTGGATGTTGCATTGCATGCATTATAGCCGATGATATATCGAGTACGAATAATTTCCCTAATCATTAGTAGAGTCCGCTATCGAGGCGGGCGGGATTAGGTGTTCGATCAAAAGAGCTTCCTAATACGTACCCTCACCCCTTACTCCAGATATCTGTGAACACCCGTGTTCATTGGCATCCACGAGAGTCATTCTAGACATAGAATGCTAAGGGTAACGATTGCTTAGTGTTCATGTCACTACTTTGTGTCTTGACATGACACGAGGTACTCGAACGGTTCCAATTTCCCATAAAAATTGGTGGCGACTCCGTACAAAATGCAAACGCTTGTTTCGTTTCTCACCAAGCGCCCCCGTGGGCGGCCCGCTGTCCACAGAAGCCATATATGTTCACATCATATCCTTTCAAAATTCCTATTTCGAAGAGGTCTCATCTTAACCTTATGGAAAGAGATTTTAAATCTCTAACACATTCATGTCATAATGATGTGTGTCAATGTCATTTATTAAATATAAGTAATACACATCCTTCAAAATATCCCTTTTCAGAAGGAGGTTTAACCAATTCATTTTCATAATGTGGTTAAGAAATGACATTTGCGTGGTTTAACCTTTAGCAATTGAGGATATCGGTATATCAATCCTTGCAATCTCTAGTCATAAATATCGCTTATTACTAGGAAGTTACTTTGATTCATTTAGGCTCTTAAGTAAATCTCGAGGTTGAAACTATTGGTCAAAATTTTTCATAAACTAGTCAAAACTCTTGTTAAGACTTTATATTAGTCATTTTGTTCCAAAACTTTCTTTTGGTCTCCTCGTGTAGTTATCTTGAGAACATACTCTTATGATTACATCACTTGGTCTCTTAAGTCATATAGAACTTACTTGAGACCATAGATCTCATCTATTTGGGTATACTATGTGAATAGATATACCTTCATTCAAATCATTCTCTCTTGCATAGATCTCATTTACACAAGTACACAAATTTATCTTGCCTCGTGTGTTGTGTCCTCATTTTTCTCTCACTCTATCTTTAGAATAAATACACTAGAGATTCAAAGATACCATATGAGACACAAATAATGATGTTGAAGTATAAGGAGAAATATCTCATAGATTGACTAATAGTTTTAGGTTTCGTAAGTGTACTTGGTGATTGACATTCCTTTAAGAGAGTTCATAGACTCAAAATCACTTTGTAAATGATCATACACAAGCCTTAAGCATGTGGACATATAATGAATCCCATCATTATATTTGTCTATTGGATCACTTTAAGTTATATGTTTCTAAGAACAAGCATTAAAAACGGATTTTAGAACAAATGATAAAATGATAAAACGGGTGACTTGGGTTGCAAACCAAGCCACCATTATCCAAAATACAACCAATTATCCAAAATACCTTTCCATGTCGAACACGAAAACTTAAAGGTTCTAAAAATCCAAAACATGATTAAAATAAGACAATAAAAAGCAAAGCTCCATGAAAGCTATTCCTAGCTTCTTGATGGTTTCTCATGCTTGCTTTTCCTTTCCCTTGTCTTTGCTTGGTGGAGGCCCTATTTACAATAAAAAGGGAGATACATTATCACAACTTTGTATCAGAATACCATAGTTGAATTAGAAACATAAAAGAAGGGATAGTCATTTACCTACTGGAGTAATCTTTCCAGCCTTAATATCACCAAGGTATTTGGAACAAATTCTTTTCCAATGTCCCATACCATTACAATAATGGCATTTATCAAGAGGACCCTTCTTGATTTTCGAAGTGCTAGCATCATTAGCTTTAGCTTTGGTGAAAGTGGGAGCTTGCTTCTTACCCTTCCTCCCATTCTTTTTGAACTTCCCCTTACTCTTAGTGCTTATGTTAAGCACATCCTTTGGTGGGTTCACATTTAACCCCATGTCCCTCTCGGCTTGCATAAGTAACTTCTGCAATTCTTCAAGAGACACATCCTTGTCTTGCATGTTAAAATTCACCCGGAATTGAACATATGCTTTGACTTTGGACAAGGAGTGTAGAATCCTATCTACAATGAGTTCTTTGGGGATTTCAACCTTTTGAATCTTCAAGGTCTCGACAAGCTCCATAAGTTTGAGCACATGAGGGCTAACCTTTTGGCCCTCTTTGAAGTCGAGATCAAAGAATGTCGCGGCCGCCTCATATTGGACGATCCGCGGAGTTTATGAAAACATTGTCACAAGCTTGGAGTAAATCTCATTAGCGGTGCCCATTTTAAAGGCACTCCTTTGGAGATCCGCCTCCATCGCAAATATCAAGACATTTTTCATTGCGCCGGACTCCTTATGGTAAGCCTCATATGCTTCCCTAGTGGCGGCGGTCGACCTAGTAGTAGGTTCGGGAGGAGAGGCCTCGGTAAGGTAACGAAGCTTGTCGTCACCTTGGGCGGCTAGTTTGGGTTGGGCATCCCAATCGGAGAAATTTGACCCATTCTTTTCAAGTTTACATCGATCCATAAAGGATCGGAGCCATGATGAATTAGCGAGAGGCGTGGCGTTAGGGGTTGGTGTTGCCATTTGTTATGAGAAAAAGAAGTGGTCTACAAAACAAAATAGAAGGAGTAAAACAAATGTCGTTTAAATAATAATAGTAACTTGGTGTGCCGAAATACCCTTTGTTAACATAACTTGGTGGATTAACCTTTTAATCGATTCTACTTTTAGAAATCTTGGTCGATAAAATTTACATTAATATTTATCTTTAGCCCGAAACACATCCGGAAATCGTCGTGAATACTTTCGTTGAGTACAACCCAAATTTCGAATAAATGTGTCCATAATCCAAACCCATATCAACTTAGGGCACGGTGTGCCGAAATACCCCTCATTAATATAAATTCAGTGGATAGACATTCATCACCCACTTCCCCTACGTAACAAGGTTTGTACCCCGGTATGGCCGAGTGCACTCCCTCACGAAATAGGTTTTCATGGTTTCTACTATTTGGTAAGGCTATGTCTCAATTCATTGTTTTAGCGAGAGGTCATGTCAATTTATTATCTATCACGTTTTAAGTGAACTAAAGCGGTGAACTACGATAATTGTATTTGACACGGTCGATGAACTCGATTAAATGATGATGCATGTTTTAGTTATGGCGATTTAGCGATGCATGTGACATATAAATAAAATGGAAAGCATAAAAATAAATCCTAGTATGGCCTTCCTAAAATAGAAAAACTATTTAACTATTACATATTCGGAAACCAACTCCATTGGTCCCTTGAACTTCGGTTGTGTCACGTATCTCGAGGTAACACCGTCTTTATGTATCGTCATCTTGAAGAAATCCGTCTTTGGGAACTCCGAAATGAATAAAATTACATAATAAATTACATAATTTCCTATTATACATTTGTAACTAAAATAAAATAAATCTATTAAATTACAAAACGGTGATACGAGATCACAATAAATTACAACCGAATCGATATTCCCATACATTTCGGGTAATACCAATTAAAAAACTAAGGCCATACTAAGTAAAAATTACATAATTCAAAAATTACATAAATTAAAATTATGACAATCATAAAGAAAATGCAGCATTATAATATGTATGAACATGCCCAATTTTATGCTAAATCGCCTTTAATTAGCCAATATCGTATATTACTTGGTTTTTACGAATTTGCGTGATTTCAACATTTTATAATCACAAAAATTACATAAATTCATATTTATGCATAAGTTAATTACCCTAACCTCTTAGGACTCAAAATTTAGTCTTCACTAATTATTTGACCATAATTAACTCATATTTCTAAAATTTGTTCATTAATGGACTTAAAATTACAAAAATAAGCTTAAAACTTCAAATAAATCACAAAATTTCAAATAAATTCAAAATTTGAAATTTAAACTCTTGAACATTCTGGAAAAATACCATGACACTCATAATGTTCAAAAACTTAGGTTAAAAGTTTCGAAATTTATTCGGAAAAACAATGTTGCGGTTTATCGGTTTTTAACTAAATAATCATAAAGACATGAGAAAATTTACATTCATCAACTTTTCAATTTTAGATCTGAAAAAGATAATAAAATGCAACATATGACGTTTTTCCTTAGTCATAGAGTATGTTTTATTAATATTTCACTAATTAAATCACTATTTATGCTATTTTTCTTCAAAAACTCATAAATCATGCATAAAGACTTCAATATAGCCTATTATTTTACACACATCTTGTAAAATTTCATGTGACAACATACTAACTTTCTATGACCAGCTTCGAAATTTATCTCATATTAACCTATTTTTCACTTAAATCCGATTTTAATAATGAAAAATCCATTTTTCGAGCATAAGAAGTCCAAAAATTATGAAAATTTACAGGGCATCTCAAAATAATATATGTGATAACATATCCTAAAATCACTGGAAAATTCAAAGTTTAGCTAATTTTAGTCCGAAAATGACATTTTATTCATAAAATCATATTTTTAATGTCATTATTATGTAATATGAACAATAAAAATCCATAAATTAACAAAAATATCCTAAAAACATTTTAGGACCAGAAATTTTAACATGCATGATGATTTTCGTGATATTTCATAATAACACAAATTTAACAAGTTTTGTATGTTAATCATATAACTCGGAAAAACTTTTAACCGATTTGCATGCAAACAACCATGGCTCTTGATACCGATTGAAGGAAAAGTAGATCTATATACTAATATATTCATATATGTTTTATTTTAATTTGTCATAAAATTAATAAATGATCTTATGCATGCAAACTTATAAACAAAATAAAGAAGAAACATTCATCCTTACATTGGAAATTCGGTTTATATGGGCACAAGAGAGATCACCTTTCTCCCTTGTTCTTGTGCTTTCCTTAGTGGAAGAACTAAGATCCAAGTGTAGGATCTCTCCCAAAGCTTAATACCCAAAGCACACTCTTAATTAAAATTAATATTATGAATACTAGACAATATTAATTTTGTAAGAAAAATTGACCCAAAATAATTTGGTTTTAACTCTCAAAACCGGTTAGGAGAGGAGAAGAGGAAGGTGAAATATTTTATCTCTCTAAAATATTTTAGGTGGATGAATGAATGAATACAATTACAACAACAATGTAATGTATATTGTTATTCAAAAATATAAGGCAAAAACCCCTTTTGTTTTTCCTATGGAAAACCGGGTAAGGGAAGAGGAGGGAAGAAAAGAGAGAGCCAATGCATGCATGAGTTTATCTTCACAATGTAAACTAGGTTGCATGGCTAGTCTATTAGGGAAATGATTGTGTTTTCCATTAGCATAACTAATCACAATATTAGCCTAATCCTCCTCTTTAATTTTGGCACATATGGATAACATGGAATTCATTTTATTTTTGTCAATTTGTCAATATGTCACATGTCACATAAAATTGTTATGTATTTTTAACATATTAAAAATCAACGTATTAATAAAAATACGTCATACACAAAAATCGACTTAGTAATTCATAATTACTTGTACCAAAATATTTTACCAATTATAAATCACACCAAATTGTATTTATAATAATTCATTCAAATTCAATTGTTTCCTTAAACAATAATTTCATCCGAGTAATGATACAATTCGATTACTCAGACCGTATCTCATTTTAATCAAATTTCAATGAGACACGTAAATATTACTTCCAAAATCGTCCGTCAATTTTAAATAATTTAATTGACTCGTAACGTTATACGATCACTTAAATGATCAATTAAGAGTGTTGCCCTATAGGTATGACCTAGGGGATCAACTGATCACCACCGTCGCACGATAGTAATGTCAAACTCTAGTCAGCCAATCATTACCGATATGTGTGGACCAGTTGACAGTAAAATATTACTTCCCAATTGTATTCTTTATAATGAGACTTAAACATGTGATCATCATGATCAACAATCGTGATCGCATTATTGTCAGAGGACACATATTCCAACAAAATTATCACACTCTCTACAATTTATGAAAATTCTAGAGAAATAAACCTCACAAATACTCCCTCTTGAACCGATTTTTCAAGAGCAAAAATTACAATTTTTGTGTCAATTTTATAGTAAGACTTATATTATTTCTAGTACAAAATAATATTAGTTATTAAGAGATTTCCTTGGGTATTCACATTTGGGAGAGGGTCTAATTTGGACCTTTTGTTCATCCATTTTAAGGAAAGCTCAAGAACTAACAAATAAGTGAATTTGTTGGTGCCCATTAATCCGAAATCATATAGTAAGATTGATGATTTCTTCTCTTATTTTATTTATGTTGGCATGCATAAGATCTAGCTTTTATTTTATGACTAAATAAATTTGAACATATATGAATATGTAAATTAATGAGATTACTGATTTCCAACAATATAAACGGCCCCAGGCCAAGCTAAATAAAGCTAACGTCACCTTGCTCTTGCATTTTGATAATTTGTCATCCTCATATCATCAAATAAATTGAATTGCACTTTTGGAGTGAGTAAAAAGCTCATGCTCATTTTCCAGTTCGCTACAAGCTCTTGCTTAGAACAATTATTCTTTTACGTTTACTTGAACTACGCGTAAGGGTTTGATTTCATTTTTAAAATGAATACGTAGGCAATCCTTCACAGGATACAACCCATTATTTTAAATGTAAATAGAAGGACATTTGCATATGCATTTGGAATTCGACAAGAATAATAATAGAAAATCCCAACGGTTTCTAACCAATCAACCTCTTTTATTTTATTTCTTTTAATAAAGTAAAAAAAAACAACATGCTAGGATTCTAAAAACCCCACCTTCTTATCACAAATAATAATAATAATAATAATAATAAATAATAATAAAGACTCAGGCTATTCTTTCATTTTCCCTTTCCCTTTGTCATTTTTATCATATTTCTTGTCTCGACCTCGAGTCGGACGCTCTTGCGCCACTTCAGACCTAATTACCAACGGTCTCTCTCGTGGTCTTGCTTTGCCATTCTTGTCAACCACCTTTTCCACGGCAGGAGAAGTCTTCGGTTTCTTCGAAGGATGAACAACTCGAAACCCGACTTTTTCCTCTCCCTCAGTCAGATGTTTCTCTTTCTCCTTCTCTACATCGCGAACCTTGTAGTCAATAGGCTCGCGCTTCCACAATCTCTTGCGCTCCTCCGGAGTAGTAGCTTTCCTCCACTACAAGTAGGAATCAGACACCCATAGAGCACTAACAGAAGAATTCAAGAACCACATGTTTCTTTCAACCCATTTGATGGCCCATTCTCTTCAGCTCTCAGTGGTAAGGGCCATAGCGGTCTGCGGGATGGTATCAAGCTTCGGAATCGTCTGCTTCAATCCAACCTGCCTCATCAACCTCTCCGGGAAGATGCATATCATAAAATCCAAGCCAGGAATGCGCACCGATCGGGTAGGATCCAAGGACGACACTCCAGTGACAGAATTGAGATGCCACCATGGTACGATCTATCTAATCAGTGGACCATCATCACTCTTCAGTTTGTTCTCCTAATAGTTACAGACTCGAGTGAAGTCCACCATGTAAAGTCTAGTCCTCATTGCAATTGAGCGAGCATGATAAACAGGAACATTAACTAGGGGCTCGATCAATCGAAGACGCTCCATAAGCCAGACCTACCAAAACGCAGGTACAAAAAAAATATATCGAAAAAAAAACAACAACAAAAATCCAAAAAGAAAAAGAAAAAAGGAAATAAAAAAGCTTCATTCTGTTACCTGCAATATGATGGGACTTCCCAAATATGGAAGGTCGCTGTTAGCTTTCCTGTTATCTAACCCCAATATGATCTCTCCTAAACACAGGCAAGCTGGGCTCCTGCGCAGTTCCATTCGCTCGATTAAGCTCAAGTAACGAGGTCACCTCTCAAATCCTCATCAACATGCCCTTAAAGGACATATACATGCAGTAGGCAAAATCCGAATGCCCTTCGCCTTGCAACATAGGAAATGGTAGGATATGCCCTGTTTATGAATCTATCGATGAAGTCCAACATTCGCACTCCTTTTGAGGCCACAAGACGGTCAACCTCAGCTCTTGTCAACCCAAGCAAATCTCCGAACTTATTCTTATGCCCTTGATAAGTCCAACATGTATTTATTTCCATTCCTACTCCTACATGTACATTGAGGACAATGTCCAAAATAAAGTGGGGGATGGGAATTTATATTCCAAAAATGCATAAAAATTGAAAATTTTCGAAAAATCACAAAAATATGTCTTTTAATTTCATAAAAACAAAACCCATATAAATTTGAAAAATTGAAAAATCCAAAAACATGTTCATTTCCTTTGTAGTGTAGTCTTGTATATATTGTGTTTGTTCATCCTTTTTCACATTGATCGATTACGCCACATCCGAGACATGAGGATTATGAAGACGGCATGGTATGATCTTTCCAATCTCCTTTGTGCTCTTTATGTTAATGACTATGTGGCTTTGTTTTGATTGATGCGGTATAAACAATGTGATTATAGGAGTTGCATATAGTTTATATGACATACTAGTTGGTAGAAGCATATGCATTAGGATGCATAAATGTTAGTTGCATCATGGCATATAGTTGCATTTAGGAAAAATTTTGTGAAACCGTCTATTTGGGAAACTGGACAAGTGTATATAAGGCCCTTGTAGATGCTTTTCCTTATTAAGACTTTGTTTGTTAGAATACTTGTAAAACACCCTAGGATGTGTCATGCTAGTATCCTTTGACCCATGGATTAAGGCCTAGTCAAGAGTACGTTGTGGTGTGATAACTCCTTAGCTACCGTTTATTCCAAGGTGACCCTTTAAACCATGCATCCATCATCCATGTTCTACCACATTTTTGTCATCAAAGGGAATGAGCACAAAAATTGTTAAAAATTTGAGTTCAAGAAATGAAATGAAAAGCCAAAAAGTTTGCACAAATTGCATAAAATGAAAAGAGGAGCAAAAATAGACTCCTAAAGCTTCAAATATAAGGACCCTCCCTACAAATGGGGTGACTTTGAAAATGTTCAAAAGAAAATGCAAAAGTTGAAAGTTGTCAAGTATTGGAATGCCAAACATCGAAAGAAATGGCAAAGATATGTTCTCAAAATGTCAAATGCCACAAGAAATTGGGGGGAAAAAACAACAACAAAAAGTAAACTCCCAAATGAAACTCAAATACCATTGATCCCTTTTCCATCGTATCCACTTTTGTGCATAGTAGAGAGGGGAGAACCCTTCTTCTTGTCTAGGCAAGAAGGGGAATTCCGCGATCCTCCAGTGTTTCTAACACCATAGGGAGTCTATTCTTGACGAAAGCATTTAACGATTGAGGACAAAGGTACCCTAGCTTGACACAACTTGGAGGTGATTTATTGGTATCCTTCTAGGCTTAGTAGTTTGAAGAAACCATATCTACAATGGAATGTGTACCCTTGAATCGCTCCCCCTTAAGATAATTTCCGCCACTTAGATGAGGAAAGTGGCTATTCGTTTTTGTAGATGCATCCATTACTTGTTTTGTGTGCTTTAATGCTTGGATGTATCGTCATTTTGGCAAGCCCCACCTTGTCTTGCAAGAAGGCATCCTACCTCATGGTTGTCTTGTTGTGAGTTGAAGGGGCGGAGTGAGACCCGCTAATTGTCTCACATCGGCTATATTATTAGGTTAGTTTGAATAAGGGTCCTAGTTTTTGTCACCTCTTTACTCGGGACGAGTAAAAGTTCGGTTTGGGGATATTTGATGTGACCCATATTTGCGCACATTTAGTCCTCTAATTGAGCCTGTATTTATAAGTCTTGGGGTACTCTATCGAGTAGGCCTTACTCTGTCGAGTAAGGGTAAGTTGCGTTTTAGAAAAGTTTCTGACATGTTGGGTACTCGATCGAGTAACTAGGGTACTCGATCGAGTAAGGGGGCACTCGATCGAGTACCTCGGGTACTCGATCAAGTAGCCGGTTTTACGGGGAGTTTTCTCGGGTTTTGTTTATTATGCGATTAAGGTATATAAGCTTTGTCGTCATTATTCTAAATCACTTTTGCAAAACCTAAATTAATGTTTAAGAGAGAAAGCAAGCAAGTTCTTCATCCTAATCGCATTATTAGCAATCCCCGGAGTTTGGAAGGTCAGTTCTCGTCGTTGGTTATACCGTTGAGTTCCTTGCGTCGAGGGTAAGATCTATTGACACGTCTGTCGCGTACCTGTCAAAAATAAACCAACTGGTTCCAACTAACTAATATAGCTAGGGAAGTCGGGTCGAATCCACAGAGAGGTAGGAACTTTTCTGCTAAACTAAGTTCGTCAAGGTAACCAAAATGGGGGTTTAATAATTGTGATTTCTAAACTAACAGAGTAAAAAGAAAGCGGGATAAAGGAAGGAGATTGACAGATAAAAGAGAATAGCTAAGACAAGCGGTTCACCATAATTATCAGGTCGAGTAATCTAGTTCCCAGGTCAATGTAGTACAGTCTAAGGGGTAGCGAACGTCGCCTTTCGGTCCCTAGTTCACCCTAAAGCGTAAGCAGTTTAACTTTCGCCCTCGCTGCGATACTCTATTGTTCGCTACTAGTCTCCCTCTTCCAACCTTTCGGTCCAGGTCAAGGTCCACTAAGAATAAGGGTCTAATTGCGTCGACTCAATTAGGCAATTACAGTTATATGTAGCATTTTAACAACGAAGACGGTACCGGTATTAACCTAGTGATTCAATTACTCTCCCTTCAAATCATGGGTCCCCTATAGTCTTAGCATAGGGAATTAGCTACTCATATTTATCAAGGCAACAATAACAATAACCAAATAATTAAGATTAAACATGATGAATAAACTAAGTGATTAAACAATTATCAAGTAAGAGGGAAAGGGGATTAAAGGCAATAAAAACGATAAGGAAATAATTAAATTGATAATACCGAATCAAGTAACAAGGTCCAGAGAAGAATTCCCAAAAGAACAGTGATAAAGTAGAAGTGATGAAAATGTATACAGTCAAGGAGAGGTAAAAAGATGATGGGAGTAACGTAGTGTTGTCCTCAGTCTTATACTGTAAAATGTCTTAAACCTAATCCATAGACTGATTAGCAAAGCCCACGAGAGATTAGGCGGAAAAATAAACTAAAAGCAGACGAAATCCCCTCGATCGAGTAGAGATATTACTCGATCGAGCTCAAAGTCATTCGATCGAGCTGGAACATCCTCTCGATCGAGCACTGCTTGCTGAGAACTCCTCGATCGACTCTATGAACCGATCGATCGACCAGTGTTGAATGTATAAAGCATTCGATCGAGCACCAAAGCACTCGATCGAGCTATATATGCGCATCAGGACTTGAATTCCTCCCTTAACTCAGCTCATACGTCCTCCTCGTGTAAGATTCCTCAGCTCCGGCTCCTTATCTCCCATAAATGCATACAAATGGGACAATTAAGGCTCGATTTAGCTCCTCCTCGGTCAATTCCTGCAAATAACAATAAATAGACCAAAGTAGAATATTCGGGGGTATTTGTAGCCAGATGCTACATAAAAAGCAAGGAAATGCGTGTAAAAATGAGGTGAAAACCTTATATAAAAGACACGCATCAAATCTCCCCAAACCAAACCTTTGCTTGTCCCCAAGCAAATATGAATGCAACTAAGGGTGAATCAAAAGAACGGGACCAACGCATCAGCTACAAATCATCCAACAGAACCAATTTAATGCAATAAAATGACAAAGTGGCAACTGAAAAGTGCAAACGAGTGAAATTAATGTTTCAAGCTTACTGAACCGTCGACCTTGCAAGATTCAAAGATGTCGGACTCTCACGGGTCGCTCGTCACTCAAAATCAGGTAAAGGGTGAGTATAAATGTGAAGATAGGAAGAAGTAAGACACTCACCTAACTCGACCTATAAGAACATGCATGCAGTTAACATGAATAAAGTCTCTACAACCGTACATATGCATTCCAACCATACTAGTGACCAAGACACGTGCCGAGGACTTACATTTGGGTTAGTGAGGTAATGGGTAAGAAGGGGCTAAAATGAATTTGGATATGTGGGGTTAATAGCTAGGCTAGCAATAACGGATCCAAATATAGACTGCATCCCAATCTTCGTACTCATAACAGCAAGATAAAACGGTGCAAAATTTGTGCACTAGACTCACCAAACACCAAAAAATCGTCAACTCCCCATAAAATATAAATAAGGCATGGGAGTGCGGAAACGATGTGCAATTCTCATTCTTTTTCATTCCCTTTTTTTTCATTTGAATTTTTCTGTCTCTTTTTTTTTTCCGCACTTCTCTTTCTCGTTTTTTTCTTTTTTTTTTTTTTTTTTTTTTTTGTCAATTCAACACATTTTTTCTTTCTTTCCCTTCAATTCTTCCACCATATTCTGAAATCAGATGAAATAACCATATTGCAATAACACATTCCAAGAACTACTCGTTACTAGCTCAGCTAGGGTAGGAAATATTATAGAAAGTAGTTGATGGGCAAAAAGGCAATTTGGCTATGTGAGGCTCATGGGTAGAATGAAATAAGGGGGACTGCCTCTCCTAACACGTGTCACCATCCACAGACCGAATGCATACAGGTATTAAGAAGACTAGACTCATGATTATGCAAATTAATGTTACATGTCTTAAAGAGAGTACTACTCACATTCTAAACGAAACCGGTCATGAATGTCACCAGTTTAATAAGCTCTAACCTCAGAATGTATTGTAGCTTGCCGACATAGAGAATCAAGTCTATTTGTTCAGATAAAAGAGAAACAAAAACTCGTAGATTATGCACATAATCATGCCAACTAAAAGTCAAGAATATGCAGGGCTCAAGTAAAGATTCAAAGTAGCGTCAATGTTCAAACGTTCCGACTCAAATTAAACATGAAAAGAGAAATGAAATTTTTTGAAAATTTTTGAATTTTATGATTTTTATGAATTAATTAAGACACAATGCATGCGGAAATACATAAATTAAAACAAGCGAAAATGTAAGAAACATGCAGACACAGATATGGATGCATACCTCCCCAAACCAAACCGTACAATGCCCTCATTGTACCGAAAATAAGAGAAGAAATGCAAACTAAGAGGAAAAGGAGGAGTGGAGTCGGAAAACTTACAAAACGTCAAATAGCGGGACCTCCCCAAACCGACCATGAACATGGGAGGTCAAAGAAAGTCAACAGCGCCTTGCGGAGACGTAAAACAATGGTGGAAGTCATAACTGCTCGATCGACCTCCTGGAACAGCTCGATCGAGTGAGCAGGTGTAAAGAAGGGGTCGATCGACTGATACCCCGCTCGATCGAGTGGGGCTGGTTATGGATCTGGTCGATCGAGGACAGCATCCCTCGATCGAGTAGCAGCCTCGTCAGAAAACGCTCGATCGAGCTCAAAAAGCCTTCGATCGACTACTTTTAGCCTGCAAAGGACGCATGAAAGCAAGGAAAATACAGAGATTGTTCCAAAAGCAGCGTTCAAATGTTAACTTAAAGTTAAAGAGAAGCGAATAAACGGAAAAACAAATAGTTCAACAAAAACACAAATAAAACTGTCCGGGCTGCCTCCCGGGGAGCGCTGGTTTAAGAGGTCCCGCACGACCTTTCTGGTATCAAGTTACTGGCGCGTCGAGCTCGTCGAAGTGCAAGACTTCAACGGGGTTGTCCGCTTCACTCGCCTCATAGTAATGCTTCACGTATTGGCCATTCACCTTGAATCTGTGGCCCTCGGAGTCTTCAAGTTCTACGGATCCAAACTTAGTGACGGCTGTCACCGTATATGGACCAGTCCATCTGGACTTCAGCTTGCCAGGAAACAGTCTCAACCGGGCATTAAACAAAGAACACCTTCTCGCCCCACATGAAACTCCCGAGGTAGGATTCTCTTGTCATGCCATCTCTTTGTCTTTTCCTTGTAAATGCGTGAGTCATCATAGGCATTAAGCCTAAACTCCTCTAATTCATCAAGCTGCAAAAGACGATTCGACCACACGCTTTAGGATCATAATTAAGCTCACGAATTGCCCACCAGGCCTTACATTCCAAATCAACGGTAAGTGACACGATTTCCCATAAACTAACCTATAAGGTGATGCACCAATTGGTGTCTTAAAGGCGATTCTATAGGCCCATAACGTGTCATCTAGCTTAAGACTCCAGTCTTTCCGTGATTTTGAAACTACTTTAGACAAGATCTCTTTCACTCGCGATTAGAGACCTCTGCGACCACTAGTTTGGGGATGATACCCCAAACCACGCCGTGTTGGACACCAACTCTGACAGATATGGAAGTGAGTTTCTTTTCCTTAAAATGCATCCCCCCATCACTAATGACGACCCTAGGGACACCAAAACGGGGGAATATGATCTTTTTGAACATTTTAATCACGGTCTTACCATCGCAATGGGGTGAAGCAATTGCCTCAACCCATTTTGACACATAGTCTACAGCTACTAAAATGTACCTGTTACCTTTACTGGACGGGAACGGTCCTTGGAAATCAATGCCCCAGACATCGAAAACCTCCACCTCTAGAATGCCGTTTTGTGGCATCTCATGTCTTTTCGAAATATTCCCTGACCGCTGGCATGCATCACAAGCTGAAACAAAAGACTTGGCGTCGGAAACAAAGAAGGCCAAGAAAAAACCAGATCGGTACCTTAGCCACGGTGCGCGATGGACCGTGGTGACCACCATATGAAGAGGAGTGACAGCCTTCCAGGACTATTTTGGTCTCCCACTGCGGAATACACCGTCTGTAGAGACCGTCTGCACATTCCTTAAACAAGTAAGGATCATCCCAGAAGTACTGCTTAGCGTTATAGAGAAAACGCTTCTTCTGCTGAGAAGAGAGGTCGGGCGGCATCTTGCCACTGACAACGAAGTTGGCTATATCTGCATACCAGGGTTCCTGGTCAACAATAGACGATATAACAGCAATTAAAGTATCGTCAGGGAAAGAATCATCAATAGGAAGAGAATCTTCCCCTTCTTGTCGCATCAGTCGCGACAAGTGATCAGCTACAACATTCTCGGCCCCCTTCTTATCCTTAATCTGCAGGTCAAACTCCTGAAGAAGGAGTATCCATCTCAGTAGCCGCGGTTTAGCCTCCTTCTTAGCAAGGAGATGCCTCAAAGCTGCATGGTCAGTAAAAACAGTAACTTCTGACCCAACTAAATAAGTACGAAACTTTTCTAAGGCATAAACTACAGCTAACAGCTCCTTCTCAGTGGTAGTGTACTTCACTTGAGCCTCATCCAGAGTTCGGCTCGCATAGTAGATCGCATTCAGGGCTTTGTCTTTCCTCTGGCCTAGCACCGCTCCTAGTGCATAGTCACTTGCGTCGCACATGATCTCGAACGGCAAGTCCCAATTGGGAGGTCAGTATGATCGGCGCAGAGACTAAGGCCTGCTTTAACCTGTTAAAAGCGAAAAGACAAGCATCGATAAACACAAAAGGGGCATCTTTAAGCAACAAATTGTGTAAGTGGTTTAGCAATTTTGGAGAAATCCTTGATAAACCGGCGATAAAAGCCAGCGTGACCAAGGAAGCTCCTCACCCCCTTAACATTCACAGGAGGTGGTAATTGCTGAATCACTTCCACCTTTGCTTTGTCAACTTCTATTCCCCTATCAGAGACTAAGTGCCCTAAGACAACTCCCTCGTTGACCATAAAGTGGCACTTCTCCCGATTCAAAGACCAGGTTAACCTCAATACAAACAACACTTTCTCAAGGTTAGACAGACAGTCAGAAAAATCACTTCCGTATACACTAAAGTCATCCATAAAGACTTCCATGATAGACTCAATATACTCTGAAAATATCCCCATCATACACCTTTGGAAGGTGGCGGGGCATTGACAAACCAAAAGGCATTCGGTGCGCAAAAACGCCCTTGGGACAGTAAATGTAGTCTTGGCCTCGATCATCTCGGTGGATAGGGATCTGAAAGAACCCTGAATACCCATCTAAATAGCAAAAAAATTTATGAGAAGCTAACCTTTCTACCATTTGATCAATAAAAGGAAGGGGGAAGTGGTCTTTCTTAGTGGCGGCATTCAGCTGTCTGTAATCAATGCACATCCGCCAGCCAGTTACTACTCGGGTGGGTATTAATTCATTCTTTTCATTCTTTACTACGATTGTCCCTCCTTTCTTCGGGACTACCCGTCTGGGCTTACCCATTTAGAATTACCTACAGAATAAATAATACCGCATCCAGCAGCCTTCATTACCTCGGCCATCACAACATCCTCGCATCTTCTCGGTTCACCCGACGCCGACCCCGCCCTGCAAGGTTTGTGATCCTCCTCCAGCTCTATCCTGTGCATACAAATATCGGGACTAATCCCCGTGATATCATCCAGAATAGCCCATTGCCTTCCTGTTTCTCTTAAGTACACTAACAAAGAGGTTAGCCGATCATCACTAAGCTTGGCACTAACAATGACCGGATATCTTTTTCTGTATCGTCTAAAAAAGCATATTTAAGGTGAGATGGGAGAGGCTTACGTTCCGGTACCTTTACCTCAATGGAGCAAAGAGTGCTGATCATTTGTTCCACCTGCTCTCCGTCATGCTCATCTAAATCATCAACAAGCAAATCCAACGCAGCATCATCGTTCTCTGGGCTATCTGCACACTCATCAAAAAGCATGAGAGCTTCCAGTGGGTCCTTCATGAAAGAACCCGACCAGAAGTCATAAATAGACTCATCAATGATATCGACCGAATAACAAGTGTCCTCTATCATTGGGTGGGCTAAAGTACTGGGCAAACTGAATGTGATAGCGTCATCCCCTACTGCAAGAGTCAGACGCCCTTGTCTGACATCAATGACGGCCCCAGCTGTAAAGGAACGTCTTCCTAAAATAATTTGGGTCCGGTGTCCTCGCTATGTCCAAAACAATGAAATCTACGGGGATGTAAAGCTTGCCTATTTTCACAGGCACATCCTCCAAGACACCTAAAGGTCTCCTAACAGATCTATCGGCCATCTGTAGGGTAATGTTAGTCACTTTGAAGTGACTCATATTCAATTTCTTGCAGACAAGAAGGGGCATGACACTGACACTGGCACCTAAATCGCAAAGGGCATTGTCAATAAGCATATTGCCGATGACACAAGTGATGGAAAAGCTGCCCGGGTCTTTCATTTTTGGAGGGGCCTTATTTAACAGTAAGTTGCTAGACTCTTCCATAAATGAAATCGTCTCAAATTCGCTCAAATTCCTCTTACGCGTCACAATATCTTTCATAAACTTGGCGTAAGTAGGAACCTGAGTAACAAGTTCAGAAAACGGAACGGAGCAGATTACTGGAGGTTCTTTACGATGTCCACGAACTTACCGTCATCGTTTGCTCGACCCCCGTCCTTGACGACTTGGAAAAGGTACCCTGGTAGCGATGAGTGGTCCTGCAACCTTTCCTTTACCCTTATCAACGCGTGACGTCTCCACAGCAGGGGAAGATGACACGGTGGCGGTACTGGGTAGTAAATTGGAATTTCCGCCATTTACAGCACTGGATCGAACACTTTTACTGGTCGATCGACCAGTTCCCTCTTCAATTTCACTCGATCGACCTGTCTTGGTACTCGATCGAGTATCTTCTTCAGCATAGTCTCTCGATCGAGTATCTTCGAGATCTGTACCTCTCGATCGACTGCCACTGTCACTGGATCGAGTGACTGGATGATTAGAACTGCTCGATCGAGTAGTTGTGTTGCTCGATCGAGTGGTTACTGCACACGCAGCAAGTATCTCCTGCAAAAACTCGTCTAAATCATCTTCTGAATCATCATTAGCTGCCAATGTTTGGTTTCCTCCATGAGGAGGGTCGTTTTGGAAGATCATCGCACTGACTGGATCGCAACTTGGAGTAAACTTGGCTTGATCCGTCAACTGTGCGACTTGCTCTTTCAATTCCGATATGACCGTATCAGATTTCTGTGACATACTCAGCATAATGGACTTCAACTCGGCAATCTCTTCTCTCGAAGAGAGAGAGGCGATCGTGATATCTTGGCGTAGAAGGGGCGAAAGAACGCTCTTTATCTCGTCATATAGCTGGGAGAAAGGAACTCCCTGCTTGTACCTCTTATACGCAAGAGCGCGCTCTATACTCGCTACACATTCGTAGAGGTCATGTCCTTCCTCGCCACATCTACCACATGGCTCTGTATGCTCTGTAATCGTAGGCATATTGTCAACCAACCTTTGAAGAAACAGCTAATCTGCAAACTGTCAAAAACTTTGCAGAAAGTGAGATCAGTCTCAAGGAATAAATTCCTCGAGACGAAAGACGAACTTAAATTAAACAACAAAATTACGCCACCTCCCCGGCAACGGCGCCAAAATTTGACACGTCTGTCGCGTACCTGTCAAAAATAAACCAACTGGTTCCAACTAACTAATATAGCTAGGGAAGTCGGGTCGAATCCACAGAGAGGTAGGAACTTTTCTGCTAAACTAAGTTCGTCAAGGTAACCAAAATGGGGGTTTAATAATTGTGATTTCTAAACTAACAGAGTAAAAAGAAAGCGGGATAAAGGAAGGAGATTGACAGATAAAAGAGAATAGCTAAGACAAGCGGTTCACCATAATTATCAGGTCGAGTAATCTAGTTCCCAGGTCAATGTAGTACAGTCTAAGGGGTAGCGAACGTCGCCTTTCGGTCCCTAGTTCACCCTAAAGCGTAAGCAGTTTAACTTTCGCCCTCGCTGCGATACTCTATTGTTCGCTACTAGTCTCCCTCTTCCAACCTTTCGGTCCAGGTCAAGGTCCACTAAGAATAAGGGTCTAATTGCGTCGACTCAATTAGGCAATTACAGTTATATGTAGCATTTTAACAACGAAGACGGTACCGGTATTAACCTAGTGATTCAATTACTCTCCCTTCAAATCATGGGTCCCCTATAGTCTTAGCATAGGGAATTAGCTACTCATATTTATCAAGGCAACAATAACAATAACCAAATAATTAAGATTAAACATGATGAATAAACTAAGTGATTAAACAATTATCAAGTAAGAGGGAAAGGGGATTAAAGGCAATAAAAACGATAAGGAAATAATTAAATTGATAATACCGAATCAAGTAACAAGGTCCAGAGAAGAATTCCCAAAAGAACAGTGATAAAGTAGAAGTGATGAAAATGTATACAGTCAAGGAGAGGTAAAAAGATGATGGGAGTAACGTAGTGTTGTCCTCAGTCTTATACTGTAAAATGTCTTAAACCTAATCCATAGACTGATTAGCAAAGCCCACGAGAGATTAGGCGGAAAAATAAACTAAAAGCAGACGAAATCCCCTCGATCGAGTAGAGATATTACTCGATCGAGCTTAAAGTCATTCGATCGAGCCGAACATCCTCTCGATCGAGCACGCTTTTGAGAACTCCTCGATCGACTCTATGAACCGATCGATCGACCAGTGTTGAATGTATAAAGCATTCGATCGAGCACCAAAGCACTCGATCGAGCTATATATGCGCATCGTGACTTGAATTCCTCCTTAACTCAAAAATACGTCCTCCTCGTGTAAGATTCCTCACTCCGCTCCTTATCTCCCATAAATGCATACAAATGGGACAATTAAGGCTCGATTTAGCTCCTCCTCGGTCAATTCCTGCAAATAACAATAAATAGACCAAAGTAGAATATTCGGGGGTATTTGTAGCCAGATGCTACATAAAAAGCACGGAAATGCGTGTAAAAATGAGGTGAAAACCTTATATAAAAGACACGCATCAAATCTCCCCAAACCAAACCTTTGCTTGTCCCCAAGCAAATATGAATGCAACTAAGGGTGAATCAAAAGAACGGACCAACGCATCGCCTACAAATCATCCAACAGAACCAATTTAATGCAATAAAATGACAAAGTGGCAAATCGAAAAGTGCAAACGAGTTAAATTAATGTTTCAAGCTTACTGAACCGTCGACCTTGCAAGATTCAAAGATGTCGGACTCTCACGGGTCGCTCGTCACTCAAAATCAGGTAAAGGGTGAGTATAAATGTGAAGATAGGAAGAAGTAAGACACTCACCTAACTCGACCTATAAGAACATGCATGCAGTTAACATGAATAAAGTCTCTACAACCGTACATATGCATTCCAACCATACTAGTGACCAAGACACGTGCCGAGGACTTACATTTGGGTTAGTGAGGTAATGGGTAAGAAGGGGCTAAAATGAATTTGGATATGTGGGGTTAATAGCTAGGCTAGCAATAACGGATCCAAATATAGACTGCATCCCAATCTTCGTACTCATAACAGCAAGATAAAACGGTGCAAAATTTGTGCACTAGACTCACCAAACACCAAAAAATGGTCAACTCCCCATAAAATATAAATAAGGCATGGGAGTGCGGAAACGATGTGCAATTCTCATTCTTTTTCATTCCCTTTTTTTTCATTTGAATTTTTCTGTCTCTTCTGTCCCTTATATGCGTGTACCCTTTTTATTGTCTTTCCTTTATTTTGGTTAAACCCTAATATAGGGATTTGGGGGTTTTTGAATAGTATGTGATTTGGTAGCATTTATATGTCGTATGATAGGAGGAGGGTTCATAGAGGAAGCTTTTGATACAGCAGTAGAGACCGTCTGACAGTGTGCTTTCCAGGTATGTAGGATTTCCTACTCAGTATTAGTCCCATAATGGGATGATTGTTGATGTGTTGTGATTGGTTGTTTGATATAGTAATTGTATTGTGATTGTGATTGTGATTGTGATTGTGATCGTTGTCTATGGTTCGCGAGGCGTGGCCTCGGCTGAGTGAGGTCACTTGCGGGAGTGGCTTCACGCCCTAGTTTCGCCTTCTGTGGAACCCGCCACAGAAGGGATGTGCATATTAATGGACAGGGTTATCGCTCACTATGTGGAGCGGGGATTTGGTGGGTACGGCCGCGGTCCCCCATCGGCGGGGCTGGTCCAAAGGGACATCGATGATTGAGATGATTGGATTTGGCGTGATTGTGTGTGTATAAGTGTTAAGTCGTTCTGCTTTATCTTATTGTTAATATATATTGAGTTGTGTGATTAGTACTTGACCCGGTGTTGTTTTGTAAACCTGCGGTGATCCGTTCGGGGATGGTGAGCGAGATATTGAGCAGTATGAGATGAGTACTTTGGGATAGCCGGGATGGCCACGACATGATGATAGGAGTCTTCCGCTGTAGCTTATTAGTTTATTTACATTTCAGCTAGAACAGTCAGTTTGAGAACATGTATTACATTTTTGGTTTGGTTTTGAGAATTGTAACTCTTCGCTAAGTATTTATATTTAAACGTTGTTTCTTCATTGTTTATTTGATTATCATTGCCTCGGGTAACCGAGATGGTAATGTCTTCATACCTGAGTGGTCCTGGTAAGGCACTTGGAGTATGGGGGTGTTACAAATGGTATCAGAGCGACGATCCTGAAACCTGTAACCAATGAACCTAATGAACATAGGGAGTCAATTAAAATGAACCCGGGGTAAAAGTTGTAGGAGCTAATGCAAAGGCTTGGGAGACGTCCTAAAGTCGCGAACTTGCCCTACAATTTTGAACCGGTCACATGGGGGGTGTATGTCAAGGTCGTATGTGTTGTTTGGTTAGCTTGTGTAAGAATGTGATGAAGTGTGTGTAATTGTTGGATGTTTGAAGTAGAAAGTTGAGAATGTGAAAGAAAGGTTAATGATATATATAGACTTGTTGTTGGAGTGATAACATGTTGGATGTTTATAAGGTGGCATTTAATAACATGATATAATGATCTCGTAGATCGTACGAAAGGATGCGTAGCATTATATGCTTAAATATGATATAATATGTGGTTTTATAAAGTTTTGAGCATGTTAGCATATGATATAGCATGCGGGTAGCGTTTCTGAGTTAGCATGACTCGATCGAGTGGGACTGACTCGATCGGGTGGGTTTTTGACGATTTTTAGTCTAGAATCGTGTGTTTGGGCACTCGATCGAGTACCTCGGGCACTCGATCGAGTAGGGGGTCACTCGATCGAGTAGCCTAGCTTCTCGGTCGAGTATGTTAGAGGTCAGAAGGTCTGTTAGAGGTCTGATGTTGGGGCACTCGATCGAGTATGTTGGGCACTCGATCGAGTAGCCCGTTACTCGATCGAGTATGTTTGGGAACTCGATCGAGTATGTTTGGGAACTCGATCGAGTAGGGGTCTGGGTAGCGTGTTTTCTTGTTTTGAGGTTTTGGCGCGTATGTTTATATCCACCCCTTTTTCTATGATAGTTTCAAGATGCCGCCCAAGAAGACTGCTTTGTATGCGAGAGCTGAGTTTATGAACATAGATGACATCGTTAAGATGTTGGAGCATCAGGATGCTCTCACTGAGGCTTTAAAGACTGTGGGGAAAGATAAGGATAAGGAGAAGGAGAAGGAGGTTGATCATTCTAAAATCAGCCTCTATATAGCGAGGTTTAATCCGAAAGAGAATAAGGGAGTTGGGGAGCCTAACCTTCTCGATAGTTGGCTTAGAGAGATGGAGAACATACTAGATTTGGTTCACTGTCCTGATGAGATGAGAGTGGAACAGGCTGCGTTCTATCTAAGGGAGGCAGCTGGCAAGTGGTGGGATACAGTGAAAGTGAGTGCTAAGGAGATATATACAAACCAAGGCTTACCTGCTATACCTTGGGAGGAGTTTCGTAGGGGTCAGAGAAAGAAAGGAGTTTGTACCGGAGCATGTGAGGAGTAAGTTGAGAGAAGAGTTTGACAGTTTTAAGATGACCGCTGAGATGTCTGTGGCCGAGTACTACAGGCAGTTCAATGATAAGTCTAGGTTTGCTGAGGATATGGGTTTGAGTGAGGAGAATTTGGCATTGAGGTTTGAGAAAGGGTTGACCCCTAAGATTATGGATAAGTTACCCGTGGGAGTCCTTACTGATGTTAAGGAAGCCTATGAGAGGGCTGGGAGAGCTGAGAGGTTAGTGGAGATGGCTCAAGAGAGGTCAGGTGGTGAGAAGAGGAAGTCTAAGAGCGAGGGTGGTGGCCAATCTAATCACAAGAAAGGCAACCACAATCAGTCTAAGGGGTTTTCTTAAGGTCGGGGTTCGATCTTTGGGGCTTCCTTTGGGCGTGGCCGTGGAAGTGTTAGTGGTAGTTGGGGAGTGACCTGCTATAGCTGTGGTGGTGTAGGCCACAAGAGACATGAGTGCACAAGTGCACCAGGATCTTTCCAGAGACTCGCGCAGCTACGCGAGCAACAGACCGGGCCGGGTCATGGCCAAACCGGGAAGTCGAGTTACCGAGTGGGAGGAAACCGCAACGGCGGTAATTCTTATCAGAAACCACCGACGAACAACAACAACAATCAAGGGTCGGGTGCTAAGCCGACCACATCGCCCAAGATCTTGTCCGGGGAGGTGGACAAGACCGATGGAAAGTTATTCATGATGTAGAAGAAATCACCGAGGAGGATGCTCACGTTATCACCGGTACTTTTCTTGTTAATGGTATTCATACCTTTGTTTTGTTTGATTCGGGGGCTTCTCAGTCGTTTGTATCTTCGAGTCATGTTAAGCGGTTGGGTTTGAGGGTATATGAGTCTGTTAGTGAGCAAGGTTTTATACCTTCGGGTGAGTCTGTATCATGTGGGAGGTTGTTTAGAGATGTATCTATGATAGTTGGGCAAGTTGATTTCCCTGTAGACTTGCTAGAGTTTCCTTTTGACGGTTTTGAGATGATAGTCGGGATGGATTGGTTGGGAAAGTATAAAGCTAAGATAGACTGTCATCAAAAGAAAGTGTCTTTAAGAGGTCCTAAGGGCGTTAGTGTGTCTTATCGTGGGTTTCTAGTCAAACCCAAAGTTAAGTTGATTGCAGCTGTCACCTTGAAGTCTTATCTGAGGAAGGGACATCCTTTGATCTTGTGCCATGTGAGAGATGACCGGATAGAGAGTCAGACAGTTGATGAGATACCAGTGGTGGGAGAGTTTGCCGATGTTTTTCCTGACGAGATTCCGGGGTTGCCACCAAAGAGGGAGATAGATTTCACCGTTGAGTTGAAGCCAGGGACGGGGCCAATCTCTAAGGCACCATACCGTATGGGTCCTAAGGAGATGGAGGAGCTTAGGAAGAAGTTGGATGATTTGATAGAGAAGGGATACATTAGACCTAGTGTATCGCCGTAGGGAGCACCAGTTCTTTTTGTGAAGAAGAAAGATGGGAGTCTGAGGCTGTGCATAGACTACAGAGAGCTGAACCGAGTGACCGTGAAGAACAAGTATCCTTTGCCAAGGATAGATGACCTATTTGATCAGTTGAGTGGTGCATCAGTCTTTTCTAAGATTGATTTGAGGTCGGGGTACCATCAGGTGAAGATTAGAGAGGTGGACATACCAAAGACGGCTTTCACGTCAAGGTATGGTCATTATGAGTATGTGGTGATGCCGTTTGGGTTGTCTAATGCACCGGCAGTGTTTATGGATTTGATGAATAGGATCTTTAAACCGTTTTTGGATAAGTTTGTAGTGGTGTTTATCGACGATATCTTAGTCTATTCTAAGACTAAGGAGGAACATGAGGAGCATCTGAGGATCGTGTTGCAAACTTTGAGGGAGCATGAGTTGTATGCTAAGCTATCCAAGTGTGAGTTCTGGTTAGAGAAAGTTGCTTTTCTGGGGCATGTGATCTCTAAAGATGGGGTAGCTGTGGATCCGGCAAAGATAGAAGCAGTGACAAAGTGGGAAGCACCAAAGAATGTTGCTGAGATCAGGAGTTTTCTGGGTTTAGCTGGGTACTACAGACTGTAACACCCCGATTTATAAAGGAGCCTCTAGCAAGACATTCCCTAATAAACCGGACTGTACCATCTCGGTTTCCCGAGGTAGTGAATAACAAATTAAACTCCAAGGCAAATTACATAATTTCTTTAACTTAACTTTTTTACAAAACCTCATTTACATCAAATTACAAAGAACTAACATAAATAAAAGTGAAAGTCTTCTAAATGATGATCTAGCTACTAAGTCTTCTGATCCAGTGTCTCACGCCCATCAAGCTCCCATCCTATCTCATAAACCTGTCAAGTCTGCTCGCTAATATTTGGGTCATCACAGGTGTTCACGAATACACAGGGTCAACCACGAGGTTGAGTAGAGAATACAATGAAACAACAAAATATGATATGCATGCTCCTCTGTCACCTCCACCTCCATCTCAACTCATATCACATAACCCGGACAACCCAGCCATACCGATCCCCGGTAGACTATATATCGACCGTAGCCGATCTGCCAGCTCGCAGCTGAGGACACCAGGGCAAGTCCTGCAGAACCCGCCTGGGCCTTATCACAACATCATCATCACCACACCACGTCACCACAACATCCTCCATCTCCAATGCATATGAATGCTCAAGAAATTAATGCAACACAATATGTATATCATTGAACTGGTAAATCATAGAATCATGCCTAAGTTCTCAATGTTGTGATAATATACTCAATACGATCAATTCAGTCAAGCACATCCCAGGATACGAATCATAACATGAATCAACAACCACGAATCACGTCAACGTTCACAGTTTGGTCATATGAAACACAAACAAGTCAACACAATTCAACAACAACGATAATAAGTCAAGTGTATTTCCCTACCTTTTCGCAATCCAAGCACACAAGCAATCAATTATGATCCTTCACATATCCGTCACCTACATAACATAATTATGTATAATTACCACCTACTCAATCAAATAATCATGCACATAACCTAGACTCATCATAACTTAATAGGAATATCAACTTAAAGAACAAACACGATTTTTCCTGATTTTCCAGCACATGATAGACTCGGAATAAAATACATAACTAATTCCAGAAAAATCAAATTGATACAAGGCCAATTGGATTGGAACCCCATGAGTCTTAGATACAAATTATATCTAACGTGTTTTTCTCAAATTCCAAACTTATCAAGAGTTTTCAGACTGATTTCCAAAAACTGACAGAAACCGTCGCATAAAAAGTATTGATTCATAAAACGAGTTTGACAAATGATTTCTAAGTAAAACCAACGCCTAACTCATCTAAACTCTTTAAATTAAATATATGAAAAAGACCCAGCACCAATTCAATATCTAAATTATGTTTTAGAAGTAATCTTTCAGCCTCTACTGATTCGCAGACTTTTTAGATAGACGTTCACAAATAATTTCTTCAGGAAAACCCACACGGTGAAATGCTACCAATTTTCACAGGCATAAACAAGGCTTGGAATAAACATGAGTCCCTTCTTTAACTTTTTGCATCCCACGACTTTAAGACAGGTAAAACACTCAAATAACACAGACCAACGAATCTGTAAATTGCTGTAACTATTCCATTCATTTATCTCATACAATTTATAATCAAAAACCCCCAAACCAATTCTAGGGTTACGAAAATTATCCCAATACTACTATAATTATGCTAATAATTGAATAAAGAGGTAATAGGATAGTCTACTTACGAAATAGGATGAGAATAGGCTGAGAAATCGTCTCGCAATGCCTCACGCGGCTCCCTTCACACACGGCTCCCTCTTCTCTCTTTTCTCTCTTTTCTCATGGTTAAAAATGAATATGGTGATAGGGAGATTAGGGTTTGGTTAGATGGGTTATACATATAGGATAGGTGCTATTAAGACGATACGAGCCTAGCCTAGTTAGATTAATTAAAACCCGAGTCACATAATTACCCGAGTCACAAATACACTACACGACCCAGATGGTAACTCGGCCTAATATAATATCATATTAAAATACCGGGTATTACACAGACGGTTCGTGAAAGATTTCTCCAAGATAGCTAGACCTATGACAGCGTTGATGAGGAAAGAGAACAGGTTTCGTTGGGATGAGAGTTGTGAGACGGCGTTCCAAACATTAAAGGAGCGTTTGACCACAGCTCCTGTCTTAGCATTGCCTGAAGGGAGCGAGAACTTTGAGGTTTATATAGATGCCTCAAAGAATGGGTTAGGATGTGTGCTGATGCAGAACGGTAAAGTGATTGCCTATGCTTCTAAGCAATTGAAGCCTTATGAGGAGAACTACCCTACTCATGATCTGGAGTTGGGTGCGGTGGTGTTTGTTCTCAAGATTTGGAGACATTACCTTTATGGAGCAATCTTTATGGTATTTTCTGATCACAAGAGTCTCAAGTACATTTTCACTCAAAAGGAGTTAACATGAGACAGAGGAGGTGGATGGAGTTGATTGGCGATTATGACATGGAAATCATCTACCATGAAGGGAAAGCCAATGTTGTTGCTGATGCTTTGAGTAGGAAGAGCGTACATTCTCTGTGTACAGCTCTATCTTTGATGAGGCTGAGAGATGAGGTAGCGAGGTTTGGGATATATATGATGCAGAAAGGAGACGCCATGGGTGATATGACAGTACATCTTGAGTTTTAGGATGACATTCGAGGTAAACAGGCGTTAGATCCTAAGATAGTGGAGTGGAGAGCTGGAGTAGAGAAAGGGACAGTGTCCCGATTTTTTATTCATACAGATGGTAGTTTGAGGTTCGATGGTAGGTGGTGTGTCCCTAATGATGAGGAGTTGAAAAAGACTATCATGACAGAGGTGCATTGTACACTATACTCAGTACATCCGGGTGGTGACAAACTGTACAAGGATTTGAAGAAAACGTTTTGATGGCCTGGGATGAAGAAAGAGACAACTGAGTTTGTGTCCCGTTGTTCGACATGCCAAAGAGTTAAAGGGGAACAGCGACGAGCACAAAGGAAGATTTAGTCTTTAGAGGTACCTGAGTGGAAGTGGGAATCCATTTCCATGGATTTCATCGTGGGTTTGCCAAAGAGTCAACAAGGTAACAACATGATTTGGGTAATAGTGGATCGACTGACCAAGTCATCTCACTTTGTTCCAATGAAAGATACATGGACTAAGGCACAATTGGCTATGGCCTATCGAAAGAACGTGCTTAAGTTACATGGAGTCCCTAAGGACATAGTGTCTGACAGAGATGCGAGGTTTATATCGAGGTTTTGGAAGGAGTTGCAGGAATCGTTGGGAACAACTTTGAAGATGAGTACAGCATTTCATCCTGCGACAGACGGACAGACTGAGAGAACAATCAAGACTCTTGAGGATATGTTGCGAGCTTGTGTGATGGACTTTGGTGGTAGTTGGGAACAGAGGTTGGACTTGATAGAATTTTCTTATAATAACAGCTATCACACTAGTATTGGTATGGCACCGTTTGAGGCTTTGTTTCGGAGGAGATGTAGGAGTCCAATCTGTTGGGACGATAGCGCTGAGGCAGTGGTTTTAGGACCAGAGATGGTGCATGAGATGGTGGAACAGATTAAGATGACCAGGGAACGGATGAGGGCAGCTCAGGATAGACAAAAGAGTTATGCAGATCTACATCGCAGGGACATAGAGTTTCAAGTTGGGGACAAGGTTCTTTTGAAAGTGTCTCCTATGCGTGGGGTTATGAGATTTGGGAAGAAAGGCAAGTTAAGTCAGAAGTTTATCGGGCCTTATGAGATCTTAGAGCGAGTTGGGGAAGTTGCATATCGTCTGGCTTTACCAGCTGCATTAGAGAGAGTGCATAATGTGTTTCATGTATCGCAGATGCGGAAGTATGTGAGTGATCCGTCACATGTGTTAGAGGCAGAGAACTTATATCTAGATGAGTCCTTATCATATCTTGAGGTGCCTAAGCAGATTCTTGATCGAAAGGTTAGGAAGACTAGGAGTGGTGAGACAGTTTTGCTTAAGATCCTTTGGTCTAACCACGAGACTGAGGAAGCTACATGGGAACCAGAGGAAGCTATGAAAGTGCGTTACCCTTTCCTTTTTGATCAGGTATGTATGGTTACGGGGACGTAACCTTGTTTCTTTTAGGGGGGTAGGAGATGATCGCAAAAAGTTTTAAACCGTTTTTATACCCTTTTAGTATGTTGTGTCGGCATGTTTGTCGGGATGATTGGGTTAGTACCATGTTTTATGTTGGGTTTTGTTTTGGTTGTTGAGTCGGGAGTGTTATGGGAGTACCTTTGTTTAGTAGTGGTTTGAACTTCGGGGACGAAGTTCTTTTTAAGGAGGGAAGACTGTAATACTCCGTATTTATAAGTTTTGGGGTACTCTATCGAGTAGGGCCTGTCGAGTAAGGGTAAGTTGCGTTTTAGAAAAGTTTCTGACCTGTTGGGTACTCGATCGAGTAACTAGGGTACTCGATCGAGTAAGGGGGCACTCGATCGAGTACCTCGGGTACTCGATCGAGTAGCCGGTTTTACGGGGAGTTTTCTCGGGTTTTGTTTATTATGCGATTAAGGTATATAAGCTTTGTCGTCATTATTCTAAATCACTTTTGCAAAACCTAAATTACTGTTTAAGAGAGAAAGCAAGAAAGTTCTTCATCCTAATCGCATTATTAGCAATCCCCGGAGTTTTGAAGGTCAGTTCTCCTCGTTGGTTATACCGTTGAGTTCCTTGCGTCGAGGGTAAGATCTATGTACCCTTTTTATTGTCTTTCCTTTATTGTGGTTAAACCCTAATATAGGGATTTGGGGGTTTTTGAATAGTATGTGATTTGGTAGCATTTATATGTCGTATGATAGGAGGAGGGTTCATAGAGGAAGCTTTTGATACAGCAGTAGAGACCGTCTGACAGTGTGCTTTCCAGGTAGGATTTCCTACTCAGTATTAGTCCCATAATGGGATGATTGTTGATGTGTTGTGATTGGTTGTTTGATATAGTAATTGTATTGTGATTGTGATTGTGATTGTGATCGTTGTCTATGGTTCGCGAGGCGTGGCCTCGCCTGAGTGAGGTCACTTGCGGGAGTGGCTTCACGCCCTAGTTTCGCCTTCTGTGGAACCCGCCACAGAAGGGATGTGCACATTAATGGACAGGGTTATCGCTCACTATGTGGAGCGGGGATTTGGTGGGTACGGCTGCGGTCCCCCATCGGCGGGGCTGGTCCAAAGGACAGATCGTGATTGAGATGATTGGATTTGGCGAGATTGTGTGTGTGTGTATGCAGTTAAGCATGTCTGTTTATCTTATTGTTAATATATATTGAGTTGTGTGATTAGTACTGACCCCGGTGTTGTTTTGTAAACCTGCGGTGATCCATTCGGGGATGGTGAGCAGATATTGAGCAGGTATGAGATGAGTACTCGGATAGCTGGGATGGCCACGACATGATGATAGGAGTCTTCCGCTGTAGCTTATTTGTTTATTTACATTTCAGCTAGAATAGTCAGTTTGAGAACATGTATTACACTTTTGTTTGGTTTTGAGAATTGTAACTCTTCGCTAAGTATTTATATTTAAATGTTGTTTCTTCATTGTTTATTTGATTATCATTGGCTCGGGTAACCGGGATGGTAATGTCTTCATACCTGAGTGGTCCTGGTAAGGCACTTGGAGTACGGGGGTGTTACACATACACCAACTCGATTCCTTTACAACATTAATTGCTTGCAACCTTGTGAACATGTTTGTATGGTTAACTACCATGAAGCCCCTATGAACCCATGATATCCTAGCACTTTTAATCATTTGCTTACGTCCTTCATTTCATTGCTTGTTATACTTTATTGCTTGCATTAGTCTAGAACACAACTACAAACCCAAACAAATTGTGACATTAGCTTAAATTGAGATAGATGGACTTATAACCCAAAGCACACCCTCCCATGGATCGACCTCGACTTAACCACTAACTAGTTGTATGTTGAGAATATAAATGTGTTTGATTGGATGTGTGACGACCAACTCTTGTCTGATCAGAATCTCTTTTGTCTGAAGATAATTTGGCGGCTGAAGGCAACGGGGAAAACTGACTTGAAGGAGGCGGATCTCTCTGAGAATCACTGAAGGATAACTTGATTTGGTTGGAAACTTGATTTGATTGAAAACATGACTTGGTTGAAAACTTGATTTGAACTCTCGCTGGGGAATAAAACCTTGCAATCGCTGGGGTGAATGTAGACTGGATGGATTAAAAGAGTACACCCATAGCAAATAACGGAGTAAAAATACCCGTTGAATTATTAGAAACATCCCTAGGCGGGAAAGTATAGCGCTTGGGCCCACCCTAACGAGCTTATAAGGACTTGAAAGGAAAACTGCAGCAAAACTTACTCAGGAATTGGCGCAGCAAAGAATAGGCCTGGGGAAAGGGCGCAGCAAGAGCTGCATTTTCTCCCTGGTTCATCCGTGCCTGTGTAAACAGAACTTAGCGCGAGTTCGTCCCATTTAAACATAAAACCTTTTTTCTTCTTCTTCCTCTCGACAAAACACTCAAAACCAAACCAAATTTTAAAAAAATTCGATCAAAATCCGCCGTTAATCATGAAAAATCCAGGTATGTGTCTCGTCTTTTCTTTAAATTGCATTTGTAGCTTGAATAGGATAGAGAAATTAGGGTTTGAATGCCCTAAAATGTCAAAAATTTGGGGGTTCCATCCCAAATGGATTTGTCCCTTGAAATTGACATTAGAAATGCGTAATTGAATATGGTAGATGCATAACAATACATTCATTTCGAATTTTCATTGAGTTTTGATGAAATGAAATGAAAATAAGACGATCTTGCTAAACCACTTCAAATGCCTCGAAAATAGCTTAAAACTTGTCGATTTTTGACGAAACTTGATGTCTTGGAATCCTTGGATGATGGGTAAACTTCCTATCATGTCGAAATTTTGATTTGTGATAGGTCTTTCGGGGCACTTTTTGTATGGGTTTAGGATTATAGCAGCGAAATGCTGCCGAATTTTCGGCTCGTGACCGTGACTAGGCTTAGTTTAGCTACATAGGAACGTAGTTTTATCACTTTGTCGACTTGCTTGATGGTAGAGCTTGAGAAATGCTTTTAAATTGACCCAAAAGGCCTCTAAATGCTTCCATTTCGCTTTTCTTCTTTCCTTTTGCAGAGGATGTACCTTCTACCTCGGGGCGAGACGCAATGGAGGTTGACATTGATCCCCTCTCGACCAAGGTAGTTCACGGGGAGTAAATGGAGGAGGAAGAGGTGGGGCGGAGGATAAACGTGAGGAGGAGAGACCGCCAGCTTGTGCCTGCGCCTCAATGGGCAGACAAATGGGATGGTCGGCATCTCATTTGGTCAGCGGAGAGTCACTTGTCTTATCGTGCGGCAAGGAGCATGGTAAACTTCGACCTTGTCTTTATATTAAACAAATTAAATTTATCTTCTTTATCTTTGCTAAGAAGCTAATAAAACCAAAAAAATTATGGAGGCCGGGAACATGAGATCCTATTCTGGGTACACGACCATGATGAAGGCCCACGAGAAGTTATCAGCCGAGGAGAAGGCGTTCATCGAGCGTGGGGCCTTCGGATCCTTGGTGAGAGGCTGGCGAGAGATCAAAGGGATGGAGATTCGGGTCAACATGTGCCTGATTCGAGCTTTCCTAAACCGCTTCTGGGACACGACTTCGACTTCACATATGCCTTTTGGAGAGATTAGGGTCACTTTGGAGGAGTACGACATGATCTCCAGCTTGCCTTGCAGAGATGAGCTAATGGTTTGGCCCGCGACGGCCATGAAAGCGGATTCAGCCGAGGCTAGAGGTTTGATCAGCTAGAACCTGGCCAAGGTCGAGACTATGGTACCTCACCTAGTTCCGAGTTCTTATGTCAAGGAATACTTTGACGGTAAGACTACGGCGAGAGTGCAGATGACTACTGGCGGTGAGATGGTGCCTCCTCCACCGTGTACAGCTGAGCAGCGAGCCCGACTGTGGCTCATGTTATTTCTGTCTTCGATTTACTTCGGAGACAAAGGGGAGAGGTTTTCGACGAAGCTTCTTCCCTTCCTCACTGAATTGAGTAGCCTAGGTCGTTGGGACTGGGTTACTCCTAGCTTTGCAGTCCTCATATGGTACATGATTGCCATGGTTTGTCCCGAGCTGATGGAGAAGGGGACTTCTTCTGCTACTGTCGGTCCAGGTCTCATTTTGGAGGTATGAACCTTCCTTTTCGTTTTCCGTTTGATTCTTAGAAATGATAGATTCGCTTATAAATGAAAGTTCATTTGAAAGCATGAATTTTGATTTGAACTTGACTTGAACTTGAAAATATTTTCTTTTGAGAGATTTTTTTGAACTTGAAATCTTGAACTTAAAATTGAAAATTTTGAACTTGAATTTAATTTTGAATTTGAAATTTTTTAACTTGAACTCGAACTGAATTTGTTTGAAATTTTTAAACGTCAATTTAGTTTTGAATTTGAAATTTTTGATTTGAACTTGAACTTGAATTTGAATTTGTTTGAAGTTTTTTGAACTTGAATTTGATTTTGAGTTTGACATTTTTGATTTGAACTTAAACTTGAATTTGAATTTATTTGAAATTTATTGAACTTGAATTTGATTTTGAATTTGAAATTTTTGATTTGAACTTGAACTTGGGTTGAATTTTTTTGAAATTTTTTGGACTTGAATTTTATTTTGAATTTGAAATTTTTGATTTGAATTTGAATTTTTTTTTATTGAGTTTTAATTGAATTTGGAAATTTGGACTGATCTTAAATTAAATTACTGATTTTTGATTTGAATTGGAAATTGGATTTGGAATTTTATATTAAATTTGTATTGAGAGATCGAATGAAAAATAGAAATGGCAGATCGTTTTGGTTTAATAGATCATTTTGATAAAAATTGAAGCCTCGGATTGGATTATCGTAATAGTTTTTTGCTTTTCAGGCATGGGTATCATCATACTTCCCCGTCTTCGCTCCCAAGAGGGCAGTGGACATGGCGAGAGAGTATCCCGTTGTTAAAGACTGGATCATGTGTCGGCAAAAGAGCCAGCGGTCTTCTTACGACACCTATAGGAGGGGTGTCAACGTCGTGCAGCTTGACAGTGTAGGCATTTTTCTTGCACTTGATTTTTACTTGTCTTTGAAACCATAGTGATCATAGGAATGACCCCCGACATCTTTTTTAGTGGGTGCTGAGACCTTAGGAGGACTACGCTGGTGCTCAAGCTTTCGTAGCCGACGTCCTTCGTCTTAGGAGTTCGAGTAGGCTGCTTCTGGTGACACCCATGGGATCTATGTGGTACCTGGGTGAGCGGTTGGCTTGACAGTGCCTCCGTGACGCTTCTGTGCTTCTCATCGATCCTCCACGGACGATGTTTAGGGAGCTTTCAGAGGCTGAGAGGTTGGCTGACCTCGCAGAAGCGAGTGCTGACGCTCTCTTTCTTCCCGAGCTTGAGTACTCGGAGTTTGTACGGGGAATCCTGGCGTACTGGCCGATCGTGGTAAGTATACCTTCTTTTGAATATTTGAAATTTGAAATGACATATTCGAATATAGCTTGGAAATGACAATTGTATCTTGGTAGGAGATCGAGGTGGCGGGCGTCGAGCCCCCTGATTTTCCCGAGACACTCGAGGACCCTGGGACAGCTGGTACGACAGTGCTGATGGAGATTCTGTCTTTCACCGAGGCGGTGACAGAGGCTGGACTCGACGAGTGGCAGCATGTCGTGAGGAGGGTAAGACCCCACTTTAGGCTTGTTCTCTCTTTTTTGAAATACTTGTTTAAGAACACGATTTTCATCCTTATTTTATTTTTGAATAGGAGGTGGCACCGTCGAGGCACGCGGAGCTGTGGTGGATGGCCAACCGGCTGCGAGCAACGACCGTGGAGGCTCTTTCGGGTGGTCCACGACGGCGGGTATGAACCTCCCTTTTCTATCTCTTAGTATGTATGAACATTCGAAGAATTTACGAAGTATTTTCCTTCTCTTGCTTTGTCATTTAAAAATTTCCTTTCTTCCAGAGGGTGCGTGAGCTAGAGCGCGAACTCGAGGAGTCGCCTGAGGAGTTGGCTCGCTTGTCAAGGGAGCTTAAGGTTTGAGATGCTGACGCTGCCATCCTTGAGGCGATGGTAGCTGAGTTGAGGGGTCGTCTAGCTGATCGTCATGGCTAGTCTTGTATTTTTCTACATTTTATGCTTTTGGGCATGCACCCGAGTTTTGTTGTACATATGAATGTTTTATTGTATATATGGCATGGCCTGCGAGCCGTTTGCTGATGCTGGGCGTGAAATATGCCGGTACCTGCAGGTTAGCTTGGAAAAAGGTTTGGCATTTTGACGGTTTATGACGTCATGCTGCCGAAATTCATACAGAAAAAAACGAGCATAACACATATAACATGAAATTTTGGCTTCAAATAGCACAAAATGCAACTTGATCAAGTCGAATAAAAAAAAAAGAAAAAAGAAAAAAAAAGAAAAAGAAAAAGAAAGAAAATAGTGCCCCGTTTTAGTGAGCGAAGCGAAATGACTCGACGTGTGACGGATAATAGGAGTGCTTCTCCCTAAAAAAAAGAAGAAAAAAAAAACGCAAATAAGTTTGAAAATTTTTGAGACGAGGAAAGAATGGAAATGATTCCCCAAAATAAAAAAAAATGAAAAAATGGGTAAGTGTGCACTTTGACGAAATGTGAAATGACAATTTCGTCTCGAAAAGCGAACCCGCGTTGAAATAGGATTCTGTAACAAATTCGGGATAAAAGTAAGGAAATAAGAATTCCCGTAAAAAAAATAAACATATTCCTCTAAGAATAGGAAAGTTTAAGCCAAATACGGATTTAGGAAAGATCCTTTGTGGAAATTGCAGATAATTGAGCTGGGGAAGAGGCGCGGCATGAGCTGTGATTCTTCCAAATGGCGCAGTAGTTGCGGCGTTTTCTCCCCAGGCGCTCTCTTCCTGAGCGATTTTTGGAAAGACCGAATAGTTTAAATAGAGATCTCGGATTAGCTTCTATTCTCACAAATCTCCCTTCTATTACTCAGTAATTCATCAAATAGAATATTTCTCTCAAAAAGATCTTTCAAGAAAAATGGATTCTTTCGAATCCCGACTCAAGGAATGGACCAACGAGTTTCCAAGCGTGGAGTAGTATGATATGGGTATTTTCAGATCCATTATGAGTTTTAAACATGTGAAAGTGGTAAGGCCCTTTCTTGATGCTTATCTTGAATATTGGAACCCGGAGTATCATGTTTTTGCCTTTCCTGGAGGTGAAATTTGTCCTTTTCCCTAAGAATTTGCAGCGATTGGAGGATGGGATACAGAAAGTGTCCCTGCGTTGCAATCTAGGCCCCAAGGGTATAAGAATAAATTTAGGGATCTACTTGGATTGACCAAAGCTTAAATTGATCGTCTTATAACTTCCAAAGGTGTCCGGATCTTCGATTTTATTAACCATTTTATAGATAGGGAGGACCCTTCTAGTTCTTATGCAGGGAGGCGCAGAGCCTTCGGATTTTGCCTTCTTCATTCTTTTGTCTAAAGGGCCATGTTAACGCGAAGATGAGAGGTGACCCGCGGTTTTTGGGTATCATCGAGCAAATGGAGCTGCGCAAGAGCCCAGCTTGCCTGGTATTAGGAGAGACTATCTTAGGGTTGGATAGTCGGAAGTCTAATCGCGAGCTCCCGTATCTTGGAAGTCCTATCATTTTACAGGTAAAATGCTTCCTTTTATTTTCTTTTTGTTTGTGTTTTTTTTTCTTTTCGTGATGGGGACATTGATACTTATCTCCTTTTGCAGATTTGGCTAATGGAAAGGCAACGATTGATCGAGCCCCTAGTTGAGGTGCTTTGATATTGGTCACGATCGATTGTGATGAGGACGAGGTTGTATATGGTTGATTTAACTGGAGTTTGCAACTACTGGGAGAAAAAACTAAAGAATGAAGGAGGACCGCTGATTAGATGGGTATCTTAGGGATATGACAGGAGTATCATCCCTGGATCCTATTCGATACATTCGTATTGCAGGCTTGGAGTTTATGATATATATTTTCCCGGAGAGGCTAATAAGGCAGATTGGTATGAGGCAGAAAATCCCAAAGCTTGACACTGCTTCACAGGTGGCTTTGGCGCACAAGCCTGAGACTTGCCGTGACTGGGTTTTGCGTTGGGCTCAAAGGAACATGTGGTTTATTCCTGTCCCGGTTGGTTCACTATGGGTGTCAGACTCTTATTTGAAGTGGGTCAAGGCTAGCACCTTGGAAGAGCGCGAGAAGTTGAGGAAGCATGAGCCGATTGACTACAAGATCCGCGAGGTGGCGAATGAGAATAAGAAGTACTTGACTGAAGAAGAAGAAGAAGAAGAAGAAGAAGAAGAAGAAGAAGAAGAAGAAGAAGAAGAAGAAGAAGCTGGATTGCGTGTCGTCCGCCCAAAGAAGAAACCAAAGAGTGCTGCTGTTGAGAAGATGATTGTGGATCAAAATGAGAAGACTAGGCCTCGAGAAAGGCCATTGGTGATTAGGTCCTAGAGAACGTAAGAGCGTTCCCCTCGACGTCGAGACAAGAAGTATGATCGAAATGACAAAGGCAAAGGAAAGATGGAAGAATAGGAATAGCCTAAGTCGTTTTATTATTTATTATTATTACTATCGTTTGTTATAAACGGCGGGATTTTTAGAATCCTAGCCTAGCATTTTATTTCAGCACTTATATATTATTTGGCGTATTATTAATAGATAAATAAAGCGATTGATTTTTAGTGAGGAACTGAAAACCAGCTCCCTTTATTTATTCTTTCGAATTCCAAGTACGAAAGGAAATGTCCTTCTATTTACATTTTGATTAGAAATTGATTGGGTTATGTCCCGTGAAGGATTGCCTACGTATTCATTAAAAATGAAATCAAACCCAGAACGCAGTTCGAAAAATGGAAAATGTAAAAGAATAAATGTTCGAAGTAAGAGCTTGTAATGAATATAGGGAATAAGCATGGTGCTTTACTTACTCTTAGAAAATGCAATTTAGATTAATGATACTGAGGATAAATAAATAAAAATAATGCCAAAATGCAAGAGCGAGGTGGCACGAATCTTGAAGTTTGGCCAGTGCTGTGTATTTGGTGTCGCAAGAGCGGCACGCGGATCCCGTGTGGCGCCTTTTTAGTCATATTCTAAGGGTATTATCATTTGAGCTGGTCTAGATTAGTCGGGTTTGAAAATTCGTTTCCTTCTAAATATGTAATTCTAACAGCACCCCCCGAGAGTATGGTTTTGACTAAATATGGACCAGCCCGATTAGGTTTGAATTTTCCCCTTGGGTCGTCTGGTAGAAGAGCTCGAACAGATTTAAGCATTAGATCTCCCTCTTTGATGTTTCGAGGTTTAACTTTCTTGTTGAAAGCTCTTCGAATTCGTGCTTGATATGTTTGAACATTATGCAAGGCATGCAGTCTTCGTTCGTCTAAGTGGACGAGTTCTTCATATCTGTCTCTATTCCAATCTACTTCCGGGATCTGGCTTTTGAGTAGAATACATAGAGATGGGATCTCTAGCTCTACTGGTTGTACATCTTCCATGCCATAAGTTAGATAGAAAGGAGTAGCCCAGTGGGCGTCCTGACTGAAGGTCGATATCCCCATAAGGTGAAGGGTATCTTGTTAGGCTAGTCTCGATAATTATCGATCATTTGTTTGAGGATCATGATGACATTTTTGTTAGCTGCCTCTACTGCATCATTAGTCTGAGGTCGGTAGGGCGAGGAATGATGATGCTTGATTTTGTATTTGGCCAACAATTGCTCGATTTTGGCTTAAAAAGTGGACCCATTGTCACTGATTATCTCATCTGGACACCCATATCGATAAAAGATATTGGTTTGTTTGAATTTGGCGACATGCTTAGAAGTTAAGGCGGTATATGATGCCGCTTCGACCCATTTTGTGAAGTAATCCATGGCTACGAAGATGAAACAATGACCACTTGTCCCGGCTAGAGTGATCTTCCCAATGATGTCAATTCCCCAAGTGGAAAATGGCCAAGGAGATGTCATTGTATATAGAAGAGTGTTAGGAATATATATAATCTCATTAATTTACATATATATATATATGTTCAAATTTATTTAGTCATAAAATAAATTCTAGATCTTATGCATGCAAACTAAAATAAAAGAGATGGAAAAATCTATTTCTCACCATCTTATTTTCGGCCATTTGGGCACCAACAAGATCTCCTTCTTGTTAGTTCTTGAGCTTTCCTTATAATGGATGAACAAGGTTCAAATTAGAGCCTCTCCCAAAAGCATATACCCAAGGTGTTACTCTTAATAATTAATATTATTATGAACTAGTAATATTATTAATCTAGCTTAAAATTGACCCAAAACTTTTATTTTGTTCTCCTCTATTTCGGTTAAGAGGAGAGGAATTTGTGAGCTTTTGTTTCTCTAGAATTTTCACAAAAGTAGAGAGTAATCTCATTTTCTTACACTAGAAAAATATGATGCAGTAGTGAATGAATTGATAGAGGAAAAGCTCTCTCTTTTCTCTTGGAAAAACCGGTTGGAGGAGGGAGTATGAGCCAATGCATGAGCTTGTTTTTCTATCCATGAAAAAATAGGCATGCAAGGCTACAAGTAGGGTTTGATCATTGTGTTTTTCACTTAAAATAAAAACACAATATAAATCTAATACTCCCTTCTTTTTTTCGGCACACTTAAATAAAATGGGTAGTCCATTTTATTTTGTCATTTGTCAATTGTGACATATGTGACATCTTACTTGATATGTGAAATTGTAATGTATTTTTAACATATTAAAAATCAACATACTCATAAAATATGTCATATACAAAATCGACTAGTAATTCGTAATTACTTGTACTAAAACGGTTTATCAAATTATAAATTACAACGTCTTGTATTTATAATAAATTATTCATTCAATTTCAATTTCAATTATTTCGTAAACAATAATTTTATCCAAGTAATAAAACAATTCGATTACTTAGACCGTATCTAATTTAATCGAATTACAATAAGACACGTTAACTTTACTCACAAAATCATCCGTTAATTTTAAGCAATTTAATTAACTCGTATCGGCATACGATTAATTAAATAATCAATTAAGAGCGTCACCCTATTGGTATGACCAAAGGGGATCAACTGATCACCACCGTCGCACGACAGTAATGTCAAACTCTAGTCAGCCAATCATTATCGATATGTGTGGACCAGTTGAATGTAAAATATTATATCCCACATGTATTCTTAAAATGAGATTTAAACATGTGATCATCATGATCGACAGTTGTGATCGCATTATTGTCGGAGGACACTTATTCCAACAATCTCCCACTTGTCCTCGACAAGTGTGCGTCACCAATTCTCTTGTCCTATTACTATCTCCCACTCAATGCAAGTTGTATTTCAGGTCGTACTTGCAGGTGATCATATCGAGAGTGGTTTCCTCGATCTGGAGAATAACTGATTGACCGGAGTTATCTATCATAGATACCTTCCGAGCGTGGCCACGCGTTTCCAGTTCATTACTCCTCGAGTGGCCCTGAGATATAGTTTTAACCCTGACAAGGGGGTGGACAATTCCTATCGCACTATTCCCTTCGACTAGCCACAACCATCATAACCCAAAATATGCCCATTTGACCCCATTTACGAAGGTCGTAGTAACATAAATCAAAGTTAATCTGAAACTGTGCCACCTTAGGCGAACAGTCTTTAGTCAAAAGAATCAACCCATTAGAATACTATAGTATCTCTCGCCACGACCAGGCTATATAAATTTGTCGGAACTCTATAAGCGGTCATAAGACCCGAAAAAGTGTTCCTAACAGTCTGCCTATGTGATCGACTAGTCATCTCACACGACTCTATGGCACTTGAACTTGCCATCAATCGCATCACACTCAAGTCACTTCGAGACGTCACCTCTTACAAGTGACTGTGGGCGAATACCATGTTAATCCGGGTTCATTTAACGGGGTTCAATATTGTCATACAACCCGTTGGATGTAACAAAGTATAATAAAAGAGTTTTAAAGTAAAACTTGAACGACAAATGTGATTATCACATATGAATAGTCAATGCCTGATTATTATTTCATATTCTATAATCTAATTTTATCTTGTATGTAGTTGTTCATCTCAATCCAATTGAAATGACATGACTCATCATGTTAAGCCTATGAATAGGCATTGTAAGTAGGTTTTAGTAACTCCCTGCTCAACCTTGCTACATACTTGTTTTCCTTTCGTAATGTATACATTTGCATTACAAAACTTTCTGAGTACGTGTCTAGATCCAATCTAGACATAGGCTTTCTTGCCTTAAAATAGCTCCCACTATTTTCACAGTGTGCGGGACTCATCCCTCTTGCACATCCCATGATTTAAAGTGTACTCAATTTCCGTTGTAAGCATCTCTCATTGTTCTTTATTTCCTAGAACAATTCTAGCAAATCCACTTCTTAAATAACATAGCCACAATGGTTCCTTAACCATCTTTAGGTGTTTTGAATACGGTTTTTGTCCGAAACCTTATACAACCTCAACAGTTATTAGTGTAATTCCTTACACAAACTTGTGAATTGCAAAAACACTTAACTTTGCATCTTTAATGCTTCTTCAAGCACTTAAGAATAATCAATATGGCTATTTGGTAACTATTACTTAAATTCGATTCGAAACAATTCATCATACTCAAAGTATATGAAGTGTTATACATCATTACTTATTTAATTGATCCGGCAGCGGAAGCAAATGGAATCAATCAAATATGTTCAACTCGATTGAACTAGTCATGAATCTTATCAACATCAGACTCCTTATTTGACATTAATATCATGTAGATTTATCTCCATAAGTCCTGATATTAAAGATGTACTATATTTCTCCAAAGTCTTAAATCATTCGCAATGATCAATATGTCATCCACATATAAGACTACTAAAATTTCCGTAACTCCCACTAAACTTCATGTATAAACACAACTTCTTGACTTATCCGAAAAATTTTTATACCATGATCAAATCATTGATTCCAACTCATTAATGTCCTACTCAAGACCATCTCTTAAGTTGCACATTATCTAAGGATTGCAAAAAACTCATAACATGTATCGAATACATTTCTTCTTTGAAGAAGTGGGCTTTTGGATTCACTTGCTATATATCTCATCATAATGAAATACAACCCTTAAGAAGATCCAAATAGACTTAAGCATTTCAACTAGTGCAAAACCCTTTCCCACCAATCAAGCTTTGATATCCAAAAATTTTACTTGGAATTTATTTCGGATTTACATAGCTATAAGCTTTGTATTGAGTTGTGACTTAAACACTCTTATGTAAGTCATATGTTCATTACTTTCCAGAAGTAACTTGAATCAAACAATTTATTTGTAAGTTGCAAGCTCTTTACTTTCTAAAAGTAACACTAATTCATCATCTTCAACAAGTGATGACTTTAACCTCCTAGGTTTTGAAGTAACAACATCTTACACAAAACGTCTCATGTAGCCAAGAAAGACCAGTTTCTTGCGACATAACATTCTTTGTGGCTCTTGAATAATTTCTCCCACTCTGTCTTCTAGAAATAAACTTGTATTCTAGAAAGACAGCTTCACGAGCCACATACCCGTTGTACTCGTGATTATTGTAAGGAAAAATGAGCATTTGTTTCTTTTGAAACACATACAAACATTGTACCTTACCATTTCATATCTCATATGATTCGTTTTATATTTAGTGGAAAAATAATTTAGACAAAATGATAAAATCCCCAAAAGGATCAAGTAACTCAAAGTAACTTGATTGAAGTCCAAACCATATCGAATAGCGCTTGATTTCTTTATCCAACCACACATTATCCCATAATGCGTGCTAAGAGAGATTAATTTGTGATACTATATCACATTTCCTTTGGCTTATACCAAAGTCTTTACTTTGATAATCCCATCACGACTAAATCGTGATTCTTTGAACTTTTTGAACTTCTTCAAAGATTTCTCTATTTATCTTATTAAGTGAACACATTAGCGTCAACTTAAATCGTTGGTAAATGAAAATGATCAACCTATTTTGGATCAATGATTTACAACCTCGATCTCCTTTTCAACCAAAAGGCACTAGACATCTTGCTTTGAATACAAGATACGCATATACCATAAGATCTAATGGTTTCAAGAGTACTCGATAACTCTTTGCGTTCATCATTCCAGAATCTAAGGTTTAATCTTGGGTTACCAATTTGAGTCTTGAATCATCTTCATGATATATCATTCTAGTTTGGTTTAGAATATAATCACCTTGATAATGGGCTAGCCATACATCAAATCATGGTGTATAAGGTCACAAAAGTGAAACCTCTTTTGTATCTTAACAAGTTTATATTCTTATTTAGAGTTTATACACTTAATAGTCACAATTAAGTACAACTCCAAACCCAAAAACTAGATTAAGTACACAATGACTCTATCTCTCAACATCATTGTTGCTAGTCGTCATATTCTAATCATCCTATGTATCAAATACAATGACGAAAACCACCACCGGTTTCTAATATTGACAAAGTAATACTAGCAAAATTTATGTCAATCAAATAAACATTTAAAGAAGAAGGTCCCATTAGATGTCCTCAACTAACTTGTTGATTCTTCAATAATTTGGGGTTGTTTCCTTTCTAGCGTCCAACAATTAAGAAAATGGAAACTTTATCGGTCGGGATTGATAGGTTTAGTATCGTTATTCTCAATAACTTTACTTTTAACATTACCTTGTATCAATTCCATTCTAATTTTACTTCTTTGAACTTCGTCCTTTTCTTAACGGTTTAAGAGAATGCTCCCACTCATTTCAATGAGTCTTTGCTTAGAGAAGCAAAATTGAATTTCATGAAGACTACTCTTCAATTCATTTGTTTAGTCTTAAAACTTTCATTGAAGTGGTTGCGGTATTTTGGTCAATTTTGATTTCAAACAAATCTAGTTACCAAAATGATGTAACGTTTCAAAGTACTTAACTCAATTAAGCATATGAGAAACAATTCATTGTAAGTAGATATGTTAGTCAAGAATCAAAAACCCTTTTGATCACGAATAACTTGTATCTATACTCTTCACAAGAGATCCTCATAATGGATAATACGAGGTTTTTAGAAGAAAAATTCAAATTTTTTCTTAAGTTACGATGTTTTAATGGAGATTTGAATCAAAAATCGAAATGATATCGTATATGAATTGTGGTAAAGAAATAGAACAATATGATAACGGAATAGTGGAAAACTTAACATTTATCGTTTTATTAATACTTGTAAATAACAAATAAATCATTTACATAGTGACCTCTACCCAACTATGATAAATGATTCCAAGATCCAAATTCATATTAACTTGGGGCACGGTGTGCCGAAATACCCTTTATTAACATGACTCGGTGGATTAACTCTTTAATCGATTCTACTTTTAGAACTCTTGGTCGATAAAATTACATTAATATTTATCTCTAGCCCGAAACACATCCGGAAATCGTCGTGAAGACTTTCGTTGAGTTCAATTCAAATTTCGAATAAATGTGTCCATGATCCAAATTCATATTAACTTAGGGCACGGTGTGCCGAAATACCCTTTATTAACATAAATTCGGTGGATAGACATTTATCACCCACTTCCCCTACGTAACAAGGTTTGTACCCCTGTAGGGCCGAGTGCACTCTCTCATGAAATAGGTTTTCATGGTTTCTACTTTTTGGTAATGCTAAGTCTCAATTGTTTATTTTAGCGGTGAACTACGATAATTGTAATTGACACGGTCGATAAACTCGATTTAAAATGCATGTTTAGTTATGGCGATTTAGCGATGCATGCAACATATAAATAAAATGCAAAGCATAAAAATAAAATCCTAGTATGGCCTTCCTAAAATAGTAAATCTAATAAACTATTACAAATTCGGAAACCAACCCTTTGGTCCCTTGAGCTTCGGTCTTGGCATGCATTTCAAGGCATCACTTTCTTTGAAGGATCGCCTTCTTGAATGGCACCGTCTTCAAGGAACTCCGGAATAATAAAATTACAAAATGAATTACATAATTTCCTATTATACATTTGTAATTAAAATAAAAATAAATCTATTAAATTACAAAACAGTGATACGAGATCACAAAAATTACAACCGAATCGAAATTCCCATACATTTCGGGTAATACCAATTAAAACTAAGGCCATACTAAGTAAAATTACATAATTCAAAAATTACATAAAATTAAATTATGACAATCATAAATAAAATGCAGCATTATATTATGTATGTACATGCTAGATTATATGCTAAATCGCCTTTTAAGAGCCAATATCGTATATTAATCGGTTTTTATGGATTTGCGTGATTTAACCTTTTAAAATCACAATAATTACATAAATTCATATTTATGTACAATTTAATTACCCTAACCATCTTAGGACTCAAAATTAGTGTCCACTAAAATTTTGATAATAATTAACCTTGATTTCTTAATATTGTTCATAAATGGATCTAAAATACAAAATTATGCTATAAACTTCAAATTAAATTATAAAAATTTCAAATAAATTTGAAATTTGAAATTTAAACTCATGAACATTCTGGAAAAAATACCATGACACTCATAATGTTCAAAACTTAGGTTAAAAAGTTCGAAAATTTATCGAGAAAAACAATGTTGCGGTTTATCGATTTTAACAATTATGACCATAAAAATATGAGAAAAATATTTTCATCAACTTTTCACTTTTATATCTGAAATATATGATAAAATTCAACATGTGACGTTTTTCTTAGTCATGAAGTATGTTTTAGCATTATTACTAATTATAGTCACTATTTATGTGATTTTTCATCAAAAATTCATAAATCATGCATAAAGACTTAATTATAGCCAAATATTTTACACACATCTTTTAAAATTTCATGTGACAACATACTAAATTTTCATGACCAGATTCGAAATATAACTCATATTAACCTATTTACCCATTTAAATACGATTTTAGTTTGAAAAATCCATATTTCGAGCAAACAACTCATTTTATCATGAAAATGTACAGGCCATCAGTAGACAATATATGTGAAAATATATCCAAAAATCACTGAAAAATTCGAAGTTTAGCTAATTTTCGTCCAAAAATGACATTTTTATCATAAAAATCACATTTTAATGCCAATATTATATAAAATGAAAAATAAAATCCATAAATAAACCAAAATGTCCTAAAAATCACTTAGGACCAGAAACTTTTAACATGCAAAGTTATTTTTAGGTTTATCTTCATAAATCCATATTAATTAGTTTTGTATGTTAATCTTATAACTCGAAAAAACTATAAACCGATTTGCATGCAAACAACCTAAGGCTCTGATACCACTTGTTAGGAATATATATAATCTCATTAATTTACATATTCATATATGTTAAAGTTTATTTAGTTATAAAATAAATTCTAGATCTTATACATGCAAACTAAAATAAAAGAGATGGAAAAATCTATTTCTCACCATCTTATTTTCGGCCATTTGGGCATCAACAAGATCTCCTTCTTGATAGTTCTTGAGCTTTTCTTATAATGGATGAACAAGGTTCAAATTAGAACCTCTCCCAAAAGCATATACCCAAGGTGTTACTCTTAATAATTAATAATATTATGAACTAGTAATATTATTAATCTAGCTTAAAATTGACCCAAAATATTTATTTTGTTCTCCTCTATTTCGGTTAAGAGGAGAGAAATTTGTGAGCTTTTGTTTCTCTAGAATTTTCACAAAAGTAGAGAGTAATCTCATTTTCTTACATTAGAAAACTATGATGAAGTAGTGAATGCATTGATAGAGGAAAAGCTCTCTCTTTTTTCTTGGAAAAACCGGTTGGAGGAGGGAGTAGGAGCCAATGTATGAGCTTGTTTTTGTACCCAAGAAAAATAGGCATGCAAGGCTACAAGTAGGGTTTGATCATTGTGTTTTCCACTTAAAATAAAAACACAATATAAATCTAATACTCCCTCCTTTTTTTCGGCACACTTAAATAAAATGGACAGTCCATTTTATTTTGTCATTTGTCAATTGTGACATATGTGACATGTTACTTGATATGTGAAATTGTAATGTATTTTTAACATATTAAAAATCAACATACTCATAAAATATGTCATATACAAAATCGACTAGTAATTCGTAATTACTTGTATCAAAACGGTTTATCAAATTATAAATTACAACATCTTGTATTTATAATAAATTATTCATTCAATTTCAATTAAAAAATTGTTTCGTAAACAATAATTTTATCCAAGTAATAAAACAATTCGATTACTTAGACCGTATCTAATTTAATCGAATTACAATATGACACGTTAACTTTACTCACAAAATCATCCGTCAATTTTAAGCAATTTAATTAACTTGCATCGGCATACGATTAATTAATTAATCAATTAAGAGCGTCACCCTATTGGTATGACCAAAGGGGATCAACTGATCACCACCGTCGCACGACAGTAATGTCAAACTCTAGTCAGCCAATCATTACCAATATGTGTGGACCAGTTGGCTGTAAAATATTACATCCCACATGTATTCTTAAAATGAGATTTAATCATGTGATCATCATGATCGACAGTTGTGATCGCATTATTGTCGGAGGACACTTATTCCAACATAGAGATGGTGGGACATGTTGTACATTCTCTAAGATCTGGCAATGCCTTACGTATTTGATACAATCTGTCTCCATCGTTGTCCAATAGTATCCTAGACGCATGATTTTCTTTGCAAGCATTGGTCACTCAAATGAGGACCGCATTCTCCATCATGGACTTCTTCCATAACCTTCTTTGATTTTGAATGATCAAGGCAAAGCAAAATGACGCCTTATGGCGTTCTCTTGTATAACTCCCCTTGATTTAGGACGTATTAGGTTGCTAATAGATGAATCTCTAGTTGTCCCATCTTATCCATGTCGGGTGGGTATATGCCATTGTGTTTGTAGTTTAGAATTGCTTGATACCAAGGCTCCTATTGATTTTCATTATCATCAATGAGAAAGTGCACATAAGTTAGCTCAGATCGATGCTCGATACATAACGGCATTTCTATCATGTTGTCAGGCATGTTGATCGAGGATGCAAGTTTCACAAGAGCGCTTGCAAACTGATTTTTCTCTCGAGGTTGATGTAAGTAAATGACTTGGTCAATGAATTGAGCCACTTGATCTATCCTGGCTTGATATGGCGCAAGACTTTCACTTTGGATTTTCCTAGAACCAGTGATCTGATTGATGATTACAGATGAGTCGCCGAGGATTCGAAGTCTCTTAATGAATAAACCGACCGCTGCTTGTAAACCAATGAGGCAGGCCTCATATTCTGCCGCGTTATTAGTCACCTCGAAGTTGAGTTTGACATAAATTGGTGTATGCTCGCCTTCGGGAGAAATGAGCAACACTCCTATACCCTATCCTCTTAGATTGGAAGCTCCATGGAACTAGAGGTCCTGTGATTCTGCATCGGCGTGCAAAATGTCTTCATCTGGAAATGAGCATGTATCTATTACTTGGGTGTCATGAATGGGATTGTCTGCGAAGAATTCCGCTACTGCTTGTCCCTTGATGACCTTCAGAGGTACGTATTTGAGATAGAACTCTGAGAGCATCAAAGTCCACCTCGCCAAGCGTCGATTTAAAACAGGCTTCTCGAAAATGTATTTGACAGAATCCATCTTTGAGTATACCTTGACGGAGTAGCTAAGCATATAGTGACGTAGCTTCTTGTTTGCCGACAGAAGAGCGAGGCATGTCTTCTCAATTAGTGTATATTTAGTCTCATACTCCAAGAACTTCTTACTAATGTAGTAGATAGCTCTTTCATCCTTTCCGACGACCTGCGCGAGCATAGCCCCCCTGGCTGTCTCTGTGACTGTGAGATACAGAGATGAGGGTTGATCTTTTTGTGGTAGCATTAGATCTGGCGGTTTAGCCAATATATCCTTAATTCTGCCGAATGTCTTTTGACAATCGTCATCCCACATGGTGTGGTCTGTTTTCTTGAGCTTCATGAATATAGGTTCACAAATCATAGTGAGCTTTGAAATGAAACGACTGATGTACTGTAGTTTGCCCAGGAAACCACAAACTTCCTTTTCTGTCTGTGGTTGTTGCTAACTACATATCCCTATAGCTTGCCGGAAGTGACTTCAAATGCGCATTTCTGGGGATTAAGCCGCATGTTGTACATGCGCAACCTGAGAAGGAACTTGCGAAGGTTGGCGATGTGACTTTGCCTATCTTTGGACTTGACAATCATGTCATCGACATATAACTCTACCTCTTTGTGCATCGTCATGTAACAGGGTAGTCGTAGTAGGTTTATATGTTGCTCCCGCATTGATTATTCCGAACGGCATAACGGTGTAGCAGTAGGTGCCCCTATGAGTGACAAACGTTATTTTGTGCATATCATCTTCAGCCATTTTGATTTGATTATACCCTGCGTACCCATCCATAAAAAAGAGAGGAGCGCATGATCAGCTGTATTATCTACTAATATATCGATGTGTGGGAATAGAAAATCGTCTTTCGGACTGACCTTGTTTAGGTCCTTCAAATCAACATAAACCCGTATTCGCCCATCCTTTCCGGGTACGGGGACTATATTAGCCACCCATTCTGAGTACTCAGAAACTTTGATGAACCCGGCTTTGAATTGTTTGTACACTTCCTCTTTGATCTTTAGAGCCCATTGTATTCTTATTCGATGAAGCTTCTGTTTCACGGGCTTGAAACCTGGTTTGATTGGGATTCGATGTTCTCCAATGTCCCTATCCATCTTGGCATATCTTTGTAGGACTAGGCGAAGACGTCTTTGAATTTGTGGAGAATGTCGATGAAATGAGCTCTTTCATTTGGGTCCAGGGTTGCTCCTATTCTAAGTTCTTGGGGTTCTAAATATGTCCCTACGTTGATGGGTTTAGTGTTCTCTATAACAGGTGCCCCTTTACCCTCCTCTAGTATTTCTTTGATTATGTAAGGGGGTAGTTCGATTGTGTCTGGGTCAGGATCATCCTCAGTATCATCATAAACAGAATTGCAATCAAGATAACACGAAGAGTAAGCAGAATCAGATTTATTCATATTAATGTTTGAAAAGAGCTCAAACAAAGAAGCCATATTTGCTGTAGTCAGTGGCGGTAAAGAGACACTTGTTGGGGCATTGTAGATACCCAGTATCTGTTGAGACTCCAACAAACACCCGCTGATTATCGGACTATAACATGTTTTGGAATCGCGGCATTTGATCGACAGTTTGTATACAACTTTACGTCGGAAAACTTCAAACGATTTCGAAAATAAAACATTTTAAAACATTTCAAAAATACCTGGAGTGTTAAATGCACGACGACGGGGTCGCAATGACACTAACTAGAGTCAAAACCGACACCAGACCAAAAAACGACTCAAAAATTCAAATCCCGACTCCAACAACGAGTCAAACCGAGTCAACCACCAAAAACAAAATATTTCAAACCTTCTACCTTAAGTTTTCCCCGATTCATAAATGGTCAAGTACCAAACATGTGACTACAAAACCTAGAATAGAACAAATCATGATTGCGTTTGTTGTGAAAGCGACAACTCACCTCGAAGAACCGCGACGTGGCTCGCGCCTCTTTGAGCAGCCCAAGTGGCCACGTCGCTCAAAACTTACACAACCACTCATTCTCCTATAAATACCCCTCAAATGCCCCCCATTTGAGAGTTACGCGAGTGTCCGCTCCCTCTTTTCCCCCTTAATATTCTCGACTCGACTTCTTACGTCACAATCCGACGTGTGTTTACGACCTACCGATCGTAAATACAAGCCTTACACATTGTTTGGTACCATCATCGTGCATTAAATCACTTGACCGACCACTTCGACCACTACACCGTCACTAAACTTAAAACACTCTTTTTACTTACTAAAATGGTTTTAAACCGAGTCTTTTCCGACCAAACGAGTTGTTATACTTACGTCGGTCACACGTCATAACCAAACATGTAAGTATGAGGGTGTAAAAATCCTCTTTTATTATGTTTTCATTAGTTTCATGACTATAACATGCTAAAACGTGCATAACATGAACCAAAACATGGAATAAACGAGCCAAAACTGATTTTTGGCCTGAGACAGAAGCCCCTTGGTTCGCCGGCTTGCCCGCGCCTAAATGGGGTGTCCAGGTCAGAGATCAACCGTGTTTGTTCTCGTCATTTCCCTTCAATTCATTTTCATATTTGTAATTGGTTTTGTTTTACCATTTCAAATATTTTCGAACCCTTTTTATTTCATTTGTTTTAACCATAAAACATTTTTCACCCTTGGTTCCTCATACCATGACGGTTAAATCCGTGTTTCGGTGATAATATTTGGTTAATGACATTTAAAAGGCATTTAAACCCTTTTATTTCACATTTTGGGAGGTATTTTAAAGCCTCCCCTCATTTCTTTACCTTTCATATTAGTCACTAGCACAAAGTCATCCTTGGTTTTATATACCATGCCGGATTTCAACCCGGGTACGATGATGAGCACCGACTAATTACATTCAAATGAACTTAAAACAATTAGTTCATAATTATTTTCAAAACTATTCATGTCAAGTTTGTCAAATCGAACCCGACACCGAATATTATCAAAATCATGATAATTATTCGAGTCTAGTTCTTCAAATCAAGAAATGCGGTCTAAACGACCCTTTCAAATGAAACCGGATTCAAATACCCATTTTTTATACGTTTTATAACGTTTTTCGAATAGTCAGAACACGGCATACAACCGTTGGTTGAATCGCGCCTAAACAGGCCCTTCATTTCTCATTTTCAAAACCAGGGAGAGGCCCCTTATACCGCCGGCTAGCTCGCGCCTCATATAGCCATCTCGCATAGGGTCTGTTCCCTTCCAGCATTACTCTAGGACGATCCCGACTCCGGTTAGTCCGGATATAAGACAGATCAGATGACTATTTACTCGTTCAAAATCATATTTGTAAAGTGCCTTATTAAATGGATCACGTTATGCGCCATAAATGGATGTTTAATTTCCGTCTTGCATGCAAATAAACCGTTAATACAACTCGACATATTATACTTGATACTTGGATTAAATCAACCGACTTAGAAAGCTCTCACATGTTAGGTTTAAATTATTGGATGCGCATTCATGCATTTAAACCGTTTTATCAAATTTTGCATTCAACCAACCAAGATCGATCAGTAGAAGCCGCTACCGCGGGCGGGATTGGGTGTCTCATTAAAGGGCTTCCCAATACGTACCTTCACCTCTTACTCAGAAACTTTTGATAGTGGATGACCTTATCCAGGGCGTACGAGGGTCATTCTAGAGATAGGATGCTAAAGAGGGACGATTTCTTTATCTTTAGTACCTATGTCAAACGCTGCTTTGTGCTTCGATTTGACCGAGGTATAAAGTGGATTTCGAACAGGTTCCAAGCATCCCACAAATGCTTGGTGGCGACTTCGAACATCTCTAATCGTTTCGAGACCCTTACCGAGACGAAACCGACTGATCTAAAATGATCCGGTCGAAAGCATTTTTACGCCGCCGAGCGTGGCTTTCAAAAGACCGCTATATGTCCAACAGATCGGCTTGGCGTGTAGGTGGCCATGTCCACAGATTGGTGACTCCGTTGGGGATAACTAGGACACTAACATCTTTATGATCCCTAGATGGTGAGACTCAAACGAGGTCTTGGTTGGAATGCATTAATTGATATTACGGTCACGGTCGGGTTCCTTGTCCAGGCCCATAACCTAACCCTTTTCGACCAATTGGCTCGTCTCGTCGGCGTGAGTTTTCTCATCCCCGCGTTTCGAATCCTGATTGAGTCAAGCATACCGTTGACATTACACATTTCTGTTTCGTCAAAGAGCGTTCATTACTTTCGAGCATGAGGCTAGGGCACCCTCCTTACAAATTTTGTTTGGATTGGTATCCCTCTCGCAAATCGGGGTTTGATTGCTTGGTGTGTAACCCACCCTTTTAAGCCAAAACCCGTGTTAGCATAATGCATAATATAATGAACTGTGAGTGCTTATGTGCTACTTGATCATAAGTCCTTCCATGTCATTTTCAAACTTTCAAAATCACCCTTTTGCGCCGTTATAATGGCCGTTTCAAACCTCGGTCTTTCGCCGACCGTTGCACGCCTTTGTAGGCCGTCGTAATGACGATTTTCAAACCTCGGTCTTTCGCCGACCGTTTCCATTTCAACACGCCTTTCTAGACCGTCGTAATGACGATTTTTAAACCCGGTTTTCATAACCATTTCAACACGCCTTTCTAGGCCGTCGTAATGACGATTTTTAAACCCGGTTTTTACAACCATTTCAACACGCCTTTCTAGGCTGTCGTAATGACAATTTTCAAACTCGATTATTTTATAACCATTTCAAGTCACCTTTTTACGCTGTTATAATTGCCGCGTCTAGACACGGATTTTAACCCGTTTCGCGCCGACAATGGCTCTTTCAAAACCGGAGAAAAGCACACACCCTTTTCTCGAGACACTTTCGAGATCCCGAGGACCATGCACCATCCCCGAGACCTCTTCAAACATTTCAAACTCGATTTTTAAAACATAAAATTTTGAATTTCAAAACCGTCTTGGGTAACAATACAATGTTTTTCTAGCCGACTCAAACTCAAAACCGTCTTTGCAAATAAACTTAAGACAACCCTTTCAACTGATCAACTTGCGGAGATCTCTATCTTCGGAAGCCGTCCTTAAAGTGACAAATGAATCATTTTGAGAATTTCTATTTTCGAAAACTTCAGTCCACCATTCCAATTCCGCCTCGTGTCTATCGAGTCGAAGCAAATGTACTTATGGGTCTTTACTTATGAGTCGTCTCACCACGAGACCCGTCCAATGGCGTCGCGCTGTTATGTTGGACTCGTGTCAAAAGTTCGGTCAACATCGTCACATCATAAATCGAGTCAGCACCGAGGAACCACACACGGTCACCCTCGTCTCGTTAAGTCTGATCTTGTCCTTTTGTGTTGTCTGCGTTCACTCTTTGAACCGTGTCGGATTGAGTTGTAATATGAGCCGTTTTTCTGCCTTAGATCCATGGCCCCATCTTCAGCATCGTCCAACAACAATGATAACAACAGAAATGTCACGACTGACCAGCTAGCCAGCCTGCTCACCGCTCTTAAGGTCACCCTGGATCGCGTCGAGACCCGTATCGACGCCCTGGAGAACAAGGAAATTGGAGAACATAATACTCCACCTCTGACTAAAACTGAGAAGACGCTAAAGCTCTTGGAAGAACAGCTCCTAGCCCGGGGTAACAATATCCATCTTGAGAACAACCGAAGGTTTGAGCCTGTTGGGGATCAATTACCTGACAACTTTACCCTGACTGATGTACCTAAGTTCAAAGAAGTGGAGGACCCGCTCAATCACATCCGTGCTTTCAAAGACTACATGGCCATTAAAGGGGTCAAATAGGAGATTTTTACCCGGATCTTCCCATCCTCCTTGGAACCGATCCCTCGTTAGTGGTACTACTCCCTTGATCCGAAAAACCTTACCACTTGGGATGAGGTCGCAGTTGAATTCGCCATAAAATATGCCGACAATGTCGAAATCCAGGCCAATACCTGTACTCTCGAAGTGCTAACCCAGAACGATAAGGAAGGGTTCACCGAATTCTTAACCCGTTGGAGGAGGGTGAGTACTCAACTGGTCAGTAAGCCGAGTGAATCAACTTTGGTGGAAAAGTTCGTCAACAATCTCCGCCCAGTTTATGCCAACTTACTGAGATATTAAAATATTAAGACCTTCCAGGATCTGCAAATTCTGGGGACGCGCATTGAAGATGACCTCCGAAAGGGTGTCTTTGCCAAGACCACTGACAGAGGCTACTAGGGATCAACCTCAACCGGATCTCGCCCTTATGGTCAAACGAACAAGATCGATGAGGTCAGCCTCGTTGAGCCATCGGCTAAGAGAGCTGAGCGCCCCCAGAGAGTGTTCACTAATATAGGGTCAACTTACGCAAGTGCTCTGAAGAGGCTCATGGACCAAGGGAAGTTACAACCAATCGGACCCACCCCGGATCCAACTGATGCTAAGAAATCCCGCTTCTATAACCCCAACGCCTACTGTCAGTACCATCAAGGGAAGGGGCATGATACCGAAACCTGCTTCAAACTCAAACACATCATCCAGGACATGATTGAGAAAGGAGATTTGCCTTTGCCCCCACCGACTAAGCCAAACAAAAAAACAAATCCTCTGGGAATCCACGCCATTTCTGACGATGAGCCAACTCTAAACTGCTCTCACCTCATCTTGCCAGTTGATGATGAGGTGAATGCCTTGGAGAAAGATCCGTCAGACGGGGTGTTCGTGTTTAGTGCTGCCACTATGCTCACTATGTTCCAACAGGTTGAGGAAGCCATAGCCAGTCTCTCCGAAAGGATCACCCGACTTGACGATGCCTACCGTCGACTTATCTTCAATCCTCCACCACCACGCCCAAGAGAGAATCCCCCGAGCACCCAAAACTACACACACCAGGATGGATTGCTCCCGCGACCATTCTGGCATGCACCTCACAACAATCAACCTCACAATAATCAACCCCACGAAAACTACCCTCACAATAACTACTCTTATAAAAATCACCCTCACAAAAATCACCCCCACAAAAATATCCCTCACAAGAACGGCACTCGTCCCAAGGTCACAGGGCTTATCACTTTGACTGTCGTAACCGGACCACTGGAAAGGCAAACCAGTTTTCAGGTGGTCGACATCGACGCCTCTTTCAATATGCTCTTGGGACGTCCTGGATTCACGCCGTCAAGGCAGTCACCTCGACTCTCCACCAGAAAATCAGGGTCCCTTTCAACGGGAAAACAATCACAATTCCTGCTTCCCCGATCAAAGTCGTCATGAGAAAGGGAATAGCCTCCCAAGCCATTGAGGAGGATGATAATGAAATGTGGGATTCCAAGCTGTGAACGCCATAACTGATGAATCAACACCCTTTGATTGTGACCCGTTTTCTAACCCCACGGTCAACCGTATCATGATACGCCAGGGTTACTTCCCAGGTTTGCCCCTCAATCCCTTGAAGAGCACCTTACCTCCCTTAAAACAGGCTAAGGTCCCCAACATTCCCTTCGGGTTGGGATTTGAACCCATTGATGAAGATATCTAAAAGATGAACCTCCTAGTCCAAAAACGCAAGAAGTACGGGGTTATCCTTCGTCCCTATCATCTGACTCTCAATGGATACTTTGTCCCCGAGTTAGAGTCCAAGCTCTACCATTGCTTTTCGGAGCCGATCTATGACTCTGTGGCCAAGGCTAGGTACCCGGGAGTGAAAGTCGTCCAGGACTGCTACTTCATCCCCGACAACATCGAAGCCGCATCAACCGAGTCTATACCGTCGTTATGCTTCGATGGACAAGCTGTCACACTCCTCTTTGGGGAAGATAACATTAAGCACCTCGACTATGAGGACATTATCAACATCGCCCTAAATAAAAACCAGTTTGACCCAACCGCCTTGATCTCCGACACTGACCCGGAGAAAGCTACCCAAGGCTGGAGTAAGACCGTCAAGGAGACCGATCGCCAAGGCCGCATTCTCAAAATCACAACTGGAGAAGGCCCTATGTTCAAGGAGGGAAGCGAAGAAGGATCTGAATCTGAGTCTGAGTCAGAGTCAGAGTCCATCATAGCTCTTAACACTCCTAATGTCCCAGTCAAGGTCCCCTTCCCACTGTTTTATCACAAAGTCGTGACTCATTCAGAGGCCGAGTCTGCTTAGGTCACCCACACTCCCATGAAAGGTGACAGCCTGGAGCCTGTTCTAGGGGCCACCTCCTCTGTTGTGTCGGCTCTGACTGACCACGAAATGTCTGTCCTCTCCGAGCTTTTCGCTTGTGTCAACTTAATGAACGCTAAGTTTGCTTATGACTCGTCTCAATTTAACTGCAATGCAATTCTGAATGACTATGAGGAATTTGACTTGAGTGACTACCCATCTCACCTAGCCAAAGAACTTGACAAACGGGAAACTAGAACCCCCATCATTGAGGAGACCAAACCTATTAATGTAGGAACCGACAACACACCTCAAGAACTTAGGATAGGGACAACCCTGGACCCCTCGGAAAGACAACAGTTTATTGACCTCCTCCACGAATACAAAGACGTATTCGCCTGGTCGTACAGAGACATGCACCGGATACCTATCAAGCCCGGAGCTAAACCTGTGAAACAGAAGCTATGCCGGATGCGTCCTGAATGGGCCCTGAAAATCAAGGAAGAAGTGGATAAACAGTTCAAGGTTGGTTTCATCAAAGTGTTTGAATACTCTGATTGGGTGGCCAACATTGTGCCCGTACCAAAGAAAGACGGAAGAATTCGGTTTTGCGTCGACTTCAGGGATCTAAACAAGGTAAGTCCAAAGGACGACTTTCCTTTGCCACATGTTGACATTCTGGTGTACAATACTGCCGAACATGCCCTCCTATCCTTCATGGGCGGGTATGCTCGGTACAACCAGGTTAAAATGGCTGAGGAAGACATGCACAAGATTGCGTTCACTACACAGTGGGGTCCATATTGCTACATGGTCATGCCTTTCGGTCTCATCAACGCCGGGGCTACTTATCAAAGAACCGCTACCACTCTCCTACATGATATGATGCACAAGGAGGTAGAGGTGTATGTCGACGACATGATTATCAAGTCAAGAGAACGGGACGGCCACATCAGCGCCCTCCAGAAATTCTTCGCTCGTCTGCGGAAATTTAACATGAGACTAAATCCTCAGAAGTGTGCATTCGGGGTCACCTCCGGGAAACTCTTGCGACATGTCGTCAGCAAAAGACGCATTGAAATTGACCCAACCAAAATCAAAGCCCTTCAGCAAATGCCTCGGCCTAGGAACGAAAAGGAGATTCGGGGATTTCTCGGTCAGGTCCAATACATCAGCCGCTTCATTGCCAAGCTCACTATGATTTGTGAACCAATATTCAAGAAACTGCGGGCCTCCGATCACACCGATTGGGTCGATGACTGTCAAAAGGCCTTCGACATGATAAAGGAAATCCTATCCAAACCTCCTGTCCTCATGCCACCTCAACCAGGGATCCCTTTATCCTTGTACCTGACTGTCACAAACACAGCCATGGGAGCTATGCTGGGACAAACAGTTGGCAACGAAGAACGAGCCATCTACTACATCAGCAAAAAGTTCATTGAGTACGAGACAAGGTACACCCAGCTGGAAAAGACATGCCTTGCCCTAGTATGGTCAACAAAGAAGCTGCGGCATTACATGCTCAGCTACACGATCCACATCTACTCCAAGATGGACCCGGTCAAATACATCTTTGAAAAACCCGTACTAAACGGAAGGCTGTCTAGGTGGACACTCATGCTATCCGAGTTTGATCTCAGGTTTGTACCCCTCAAGGTTATCAAGGAAGGGCGATTCCGATTTCCTAGCGAGAAATCCCGTCAACGAAGATCCAACGACCGACAGATGGTCACTTCCTGACGAAGACATCCTTTGTGCCGATTCCGACGCATGGGACCTATACTTCGACGGTGCATCTAATCTGAGAGGCTTCGGGGTATGAATCCTTCTAAATTCACCGGAGGGAGAACATGTTCCGATCTCGGTCAAGCTGGACTTCGCCATCACCAACAATGTCGTTGAATATGAAGGATGCCTCATCGGCCTACAAGCAGCCATCACGCTTGGCATCAAGAGACTGAGGGTCCATGGCGATTCCTCGCTCATCATCAATCAGGTGTCCGGATCATGGAAAATCCGATCTGATAGCTTAGCTCCCTACCGAGCAAAGATCAATCAAGAGGCCGAGTTCTTCGACCAAATTGACTACTTCCACTTGCCACGAGAGGAAAACAAATTTGCTGATGCCTTGGCGAAACTTGCCGCGCTCGTCAACATACCTGACGACACGAGGAAAGCCATGATGAACCTTGGTACCAAGCCATCCTCAACTACAAAACCAAAAACGAATTCCCTCCCAACTCTGATCAAAGGGGACAAAGAGCCATCCGTTTACTTGCATCACAATTCGTGATAATCCAAAATCAATTATACAAGAGAACACCCCAAGGGATTCTCCTTCTTTGCATTGACCATCACAAAGCCAAAAAAAGTCATGGGAGAGGTCCACGATGGAGAATGTGGCCCTCACATGAGTGCAATGATGCTTACCCGGAAAATAATGCGGCTAGGTTACTACTGGACCACCATGGAAGCTGATTGCCGTAACTACGTCAAACATTGCCACAATTGCCAAATCTTCGCCAACATACAACATACACCACCATCCCTTTTATACACCATGACGTCACCCTGGCCTTTCTCAACCTGGGGCATCGACATCATCGAGAAAGTCAACCCGGTAGGCACCAAGGGGCACTGCTTTGTCCTCGTCGCCATCGACTACTTCACCAAATGGGTGGAAGCACAATCATATGCAGTCTTGACCGCCAAAAAAGTGGCCAAGTCCATTCAAAACAACATCATCTACAGATATGGGGTACCCCATGAAATCATCAGCGATCAAGGCTCTCATTTCCGGGCGGAAACTCAGGCCTTGCTGGACAAATATAAGATCAAGCGACATCGATCATCTCCCTACCGTCCCCAAACCAACGGAGCGGTGGAGGCAGCTAACAAGACTCTTGTCACCATTATCGAGAAAATGCAAGACAACTACCGCGATTGGCCGAGCAAACTCCTATTCGCACTTTGGGGCTACCGAACCTCCATTCGAACAGCGACGGGCACCACACCCTTCTACCTAACATATGGTATGGAGGCGGTTCAACCGGTAGAGTTAGAGGTTCCTTCTCTACGCATCCTACAGGAGAGTCAAGTCCCCGAGGCGGAATGCACCCGTCGAAGGTACGAACAACTCACTCTTCTAGACGAACGACGACTCAACGCCTTGCACAATGTCCAGCTATACCAACGATGTATACAACGGGCATTCAACAAGAAGGTTAAACCCAGGAATATCCAGGAGGGCGACTTGGTCCTCAAGTCAGTTCGAGCACCATTACCCATCGATCCGAGGGGAAAATTCAAACCCAACTGGGCCGGGCCATACCTGGTCAAGAAAATACTTTCGGGGGGCGCAGTGAGACTGAGTGACCTAGATGGGGAGGACTTTACAAACCCGACCAACCTGGACCAACTCAAGAAATACTACCCTTGAACCATAGGAAACAACAACCTAGCCTAGTTTTACAACTAGCAACCACCTCAACCCCTTTTCAAGTCAAGTTCCTCAACGTGTTCTGATTTGAAATTGCATGTTTTATCGAGTCTAAGCTGCGATACCTTGCCCGTTTCGAAGGTCCTTTGATCTGTCAAAGGCAACATCCATTTGCACTAAAACAAAAATCCCTGAACTACGAGCATGATTTGATTTCACCTCTTCAGGTGGATATGTAGGCAGTCCCTCTTATGCCTGAGGGATACAACCACAAAACCCAATCAAATTTACAAAACATTTCGAACTGCGAGCACGGTTTGATTTCACCTCTTCAGGTGGATACGTAGGCAGTCCTTTCTTACACAAGAAGGATACAACCATCACCATAATAAAAAAAAATCACCCACATACAAGACATCCCTATAAAAAAAAGAGGAAGGAAAACCATTCCCCTTCCTAACAAAATACAAAAATAAGCCTTTCTCTCTTTCCTCACAAAATACCACTTTCCCAAGTGCAAATGTTTAGGACGATTCAAATCGAATTGCCTTCACAAAATGGACGGAAGAAACAAGCGTTCACAATTTTTGACACGGGCAACCCTCTTATTTAATTAATAATGGGAGGGATTACAATTTCAACGACAAATAAAGCTCGACCAAGCTAAGGTGTCAACTAAAACACCTCACATAATAAAACTAGCACAAAAAACACAAAAACAAGCTAGTACAACATAATGAAAACTCACAACAATAATACAACATAATAATAAAACGGGTAATGGAGGTCTTCACTCTTCTATTTTACCCTTGCCTTTTCCTTCGGGGTACATCTTCCCCTTGTTCTTCTTGTTGGCCCGCCTAGCATGGACTTCCTCCTCGGAACGGATCCTCAATGGATCTAAGACGGCAACGGCCTCCGGTCTAGCACAAGACCCCATGTTCGACCCAAAAAGAGCCAATGCAAGGACCACCATATTCTTGGGGCCGAAACGCCTCCTTTTCGATGGTCTCATCACGTCAGGGGTAGCTCCATCAAAATACTCCTCAAAGAAGGCATGGTTAACCTTGCCAACCTCTCGGTACTTCAAGTCGACAACCTCGTCCTTACGGAATTTGGACCTCTCCTCCAAGGACGAAGCTCTTGACCACTTGACATAAGCGGGAGTCACCCATGTCGTGGCAACGGGGTTTGGTACCTTCCAAAGCGGCCGAGTGGCCCACCACCTTTCGAAGACCTCTACAAGCTCGGAGCTCCGGAAAACATTCTCTTGGACAAGAGTATCTTGAGCGGGCACCTTTTGTTGATGCCCCATTTGCCTCATGAGCCTTTCGGGATAAATAAAGGAAGCAACCTTCAAACCCACCACCATCAAAGAACGAGGACTAGCAACCGAAGCGGGCAATCTCGTGAAGGACATCAAGTGCCACCACGGCACCCTCCAACGGATGTGAGGACCACCCTCCTCCGCCAATCTCGCGGCCCAATAAACCTCGGTGGAAGCAAAGCTATCCGGGTATAACTTCTTCCTCATGGTAAGATGACGTAAGGAGTAAGAAGGAGAATTAACCGGATGCTCTACATAGCTTAGACTCTCCAATAGCCATACTTGAAGGATCCTCGGGGATCTGAAGGAGGGAACTTCTCCATAAGAGCCTTCCTTGTCCAAAGCTTGGATGATCTCGCCAAGCACCAATCATGATGGATCTCTACCATGCGCCATTTGCTCAATCACATGAATAAGGGTCATGCTACCATAGCATTTTGGCCCCTCCTTCTTCAAGACATCAACAAAGAGGTACACATGGACAAGATAAAAGGCAAGAGCCCTTCTCCTAGCCACCTCCGAGACATTAGCATCTAATCGGTTTGAAAAGATGTTGATGAGAGCCAACATATCCAACCATGTGGAGCAAGAAGAAGGTTGATTTGGCTTGTTAATAAGCCCAACATGGAACGGAATTATTCCTTGTAGCATAATCGAGTCAGAGGAAGCACCGGAACACAACCCGGCCACCCACCAATGGCTCCAACTTCTTCGGCAAGAGGACAAATTTCACCTTTCAGGAAAACGAAAACATGGTGTTTCGAATCCCAAAACCGAGAACATGCTTCAAGAAATGACGGTTGCACCTTGACTTCAAGGAGCACCAACAATTGACCAACTCCCATGCAAATGAGTTGATACTTATCGGGAGGCGACAAATCCCGGCACCATTGTCGCAATGCGTTCTCAAAAGCATCCATGAAATATGGTTGTGGAAGAAGAAGAAGAAGTTTTGTCGAGATGTTTTTTGTGTTTCGGATGATGAAATAACGAAGCACAAACATCACTATTTATACAAACTGATCAGCGCATTTTCCAGAAAAAGGGGAGAGTCGGCTTCTATCGCCAGGCTGCTCGCGCCACTTTGAGGCTTCCCTAGGATTCCCGCTGTTGACTTGTCTCTTTCAACTTCTGTTTTCTCCTGGCACCTCAAACCTCCCGCCAGGACGCTCGCGCCTCTTTGGGATGACCCATGACGTTTTTGTGTCTCCTTACACTCACATTTCCTTATTTTCGCGTTTTACGAAATCCGACACGGTTTTCATGACGCAGCTTTAAACATACGCAATTTTCTTTCTTTTTTAAAAGGGGGAAGGGCTAGTCGCCCCGGTCCGCGATGGATCATTTCCATGTCAGTCGAAATTCCGAAAATTTTTCGCTTTTCGCAATTTTCCATCAAAATAAAAATCGAAAATTGATAACACAACATCAGTTTTCCTCAAAATTTCAAGCGCTCACAAATCCGAGTCTTGATCTCTCAGAACTCACATATACTCGTAAAAATCTATTTCTAAAATTCATCCTGACGGTTTGAGTTTGAATTTTTCGAGTCACAAATCAATTTCAACAATTTCGATGCAATTTAATTCACGACACGAGTTAATTGCTCAAAATTTTCAAATCAATTCCTTTTGAATTCCGAACGTGACGACTCGTCGCAAATTTTCAAGATTCATTGCAATTTTCAATTTTCAATTTTAACTTCAAGTCATCTTGGTTAATTTTGGTTTACGATCAAATACTTTACGTGTTTTCAATCAAATGCTTTTACGTGTTTACGTTTATGCATATGTGCTATCTGTTGCCTGTTTTCTACACTAACAATGCAGGAACTGATGCAAAAATAAAGGAGAATCAACAGCCGATAGCGCTCCTCCGAGACACAACACAAAAAAAAGAAGCCAAAAATCACAAAATGAACCACAATCCAAAAACAAATATATACAAACCGCCTCACGCAAAATACATCGACACACGTTTGATACAGTCACTGGCCTAAAACAACTATCTATCATACAAACACTGGCCTAAGACAACGAACTGAGGGCTATCTGCCACCTACCGAACTAAACACTCCCTACCCTTCCGATCAGAAAAGAAAGGGAGCAACAAAAGGAACAGAGGAGCAACAACGGAAGCAGAGGTGGTTACCATGACGGTAATACCTCGTTCTTGCTCCACGACAAAAAGAAAATTGGTGCCTGGCAGATTTTGGACGACGCGATAACCAAGGATCGTAACTGAGCGCGCTACCCTGACGTTGGCCTCCGATCGTCAGAATTCAAGGGTGAAAAGGGACCAGGACAACGGATACTACCCCGATGGTTAACCCCAATCAGCTGAATTCAACGGCGATTGAAAGCAGCAACATGGGATAACACACCCGTATTGAACCCCACTCATCGGTCATCCGAGCCTCTGCAGACAACGACCAACGATCGATACCCGATCATTGGCCGGGCAAAGGCCGCCAGGCAGAAACACAACCAAGCCTGTAACAAAAAAAACAGTCGTCTCTTCCCTCCACGATCGTCTTCCTCCTCCAATGCCTCCACAACGGACCCCATAGGTCCCAAATGGTACGCTGCGATCAAAAGAATAAACAAAGAACGTCAGCCGAAATTTCGGCATTACGGCGGCGTAAATTGGACAAGTCCAAAAAAAAAAACATAACACAACCTGCAAAGCAAAACAAGGGCAATCCCGCCCAAAATCCAACTAAACAAAACCATACACAAAAAAAAAAATAACAAAAAAAGACTCGCCCCTCTTTTCAAGCAAAAGACGAGTCAAAACCAAAAAAGGGGACATTTCAAGACCCCTACAAGGTCCGCCAACAAACCAAAATACGTTCCCAAGGCAATGGGAAATTTTTCTACGGCTCGAAGAGGCAATTCAGGCGCCAATTTGAGCACAAGCCGATCAAAATTCAAAAACGACCACAAAAAAAGGCAAACGTTATTTTATCACGTCTCAAGGCGACCTAAACTACTAATAAGGTCCATTTCAAGGCAAACTGACTCAATTAAAGCTCAAACAGACGCTTATTTGGTCAGACATAAGACCGTCACAAAGTGCGAAAATTCCAAATTTTGCCCACGATACCCAACGAAGGTCCATAAATGGCGAATACGGGTTTTCCCAACTACAATGCAACCTAGTGGGACCCACTACCCAAGCAAATAAACTTGGCATTGCGAAATGAGAATATTTCTCACCTCACTCACGTTTTTCGAGCATAAGGAGCGGGAACGGGGACCAAAATGCAAACTAAAAGGACCCCTATACTCCTAAACAGATTTCTAACCTAATGCAATCATCAATTTCACTCAAAATGGGCTCAACCAAAAATGCCCAATTCGATTTTTCTAGGGTAAAATTCGCCCTAATCCAATTAAGTTAAAGGTCAACAAATTTAAATGGATTCATGAGGGACTTCATACCTTGAGATGACATTGTTGATGATAACACGAACCCAAGCGAGCTAGAAGGTCCAACAATGGCGATATTAGCTTGTTTTTGTCGAAATTTGGAGAAGACGAAGTGATGAATGAAATGCAGCCTGAACTCGCGTCTTTTACATAAAAAAGGGAAGCCCCTTTTGTTCGTAAGGTGGCTCGCGCCTCAATCAGGCCTCCCCTTGCTATTTCACCGAAATTTGGGCTTTCGCCCAATTTCACATATTAAACTTCGAATTTTCATTGACGATATTAAAGGTCGTCATTTTCTCAAAGACAAAAACAGATAGTGGAAATTTAAATTCGCTATTTTCGAAAATTTCAAACAAACGGCGATCAAAACCGCCAATTTCAAGAATAATGGTGAAATCAAAATTCACTATTTTCCTTCGAAAATTTCAAAAATAATAGCGAGAATCCAAAATCCGCTATTTCTTCAAATTTCAAACGACGGCAATTAAAACCATCATTTTCAAAATAATAGCTGGAAATCAAATTCCACTACTTTCACCACACGTGTCAACGGCAGCACATAAACCATCACTTCAATTAATAGGCAAGATTCCAAATTCACTATTTCTATCAAATATCAACGACGGCACATAAACCGTCACTTTAATTAATAGTGAAGATTCCAAATTCACTATTTCCATCAAATGTCAATGGCGGCACATAAACCGTCACTTCAATTAATAGTGAAGATTCCAAATTCACTATTTCTTTCAAATGTCAGTGGCGGCACATAAACCGTCACTTAAAACGTAATAGCAAAATTTAAAATTTGCTATTTCCTTTAAAATTCAAATTCAACGGCGATCGAAACCGCCACTTCAAATTCAAAAAAGAACGACGAATGGTGAAGATTCCAAATTCACTATTCCTTCAAATACCAACAGGGGCTTCCTCGCGGAACCCGTTCATTTCAAAAACAGTGATATTGAAAATTCGACTCCACTATTTCTACAGCGGGATCACGAGTTCGCTACTTTCGAAACAAGCCCATTCGACGCGGCTATGCTCAAGGTCCATCAACCGACCGCCCCACATCTGGCGAGCCTTTGTCCGCAAATACTCAAGGACACATCCCGAAGATGCCTCGGGTGCATTTCCTTATCATGGCTGGCGAGCTTTTGTTCGCAAACACTCAAGGACACATCCCGAAGATGCCTCGGGTACAATTCCTTATCATGGCTAGCGACCCTTTGTCCGCAAACGTTCAAGGACACATCCTGAAGATGCCTCGGGTACATTTCCTTATCATGGCTGGCGAGCCTTTGTCCGCAAACGCTCAAGGACACATCCCGAAGATGCCTCGGGTACAACTTTACATCGGAAAACTTAAAATGATTTCGAAAATAAAACATTTTAAAACATTTCAAAAATACCTGGTGTGTTTAATGCACGACGACGGGGTCGCAATGACACTAACTAGAGTCAAAACCGACAACAGACCAAAAACCGACTCAAAAATTCAAATCCCGACTCCAACAACGAGTCAAACCTAGTCAACCACCAAAACCAAAACATTTTAAACCTTCTACCTTAAGTTTTCCCGGATTCATGAATGGTCAAGTACCAAACATGTGACTACAAAACTTAGGATAGAACAAATCATGATTGCGTTTGTTGTGAAAGCGATAACTCACTATGGACATGGCCCACCTGCATATGCCCAGCCGATCTGTGGACAATGGCAGCGGTCTTTTTTGAAAGCCACGCTCGGCGGCGTAAAAATGCTTTCGACTGGATCATTTTAGATCGGTCGATTTCGTCTCGGTAAGGGTCTCGAAACGAGTAGAGATGTTCGGAGTCGCCACCAAGCATTTGTGGGATGCCAGGAACCCGTTCGAAATCCACTTTATACCTTGATCAAATCGAAGCACAAAGCAGCGTTTGACATAGGTACTAAAGATAAGGAAATCGTCCCTCTTTAGCATCCTATCTCTAGAATTACTCTCGTACGCCCTGGATAAGGTCGTCAACTATCCAAAGTTTCTGAGTAAGAGGTGAAGGTACGTATTGGGAAGCCCTTAAATCAGACACCCAATCCCGCCCGCGTTTAGCGGCCTCTACTAATCGATCTTGGTTGGTTGAATGCAAACGTTGATAAAACGGTTTAAATGCATGAATGCGCATCCAATGATTTAAACCTACCATGTGAAAGCTTTCTAAGTCGGTTGATTTAATCCAAGTATCAAGTATAAGATGTCAAGTTGGATTACTGATTGATTTGCATGCAAAACGGAAATTAAACATCCATTTACCGTATTAGGTTTAGGGTGCATAACATGATCCATTTGTCTTAGTATGGCATTTTGCAAATGTGGTTTGAATAATCGAATAGTTATCTAATCCGTCCTATATCTGGGTTAACCGGAGTCAGGATCATCCTGGACTAATGCTGGAAGGGAACATGCCCTATACCAGACGGCTATAAGAGGCGCGAGCCAGCCGGCGGTGTAAAGAGCCTCCCTCTGGTTTTGAAAATGAGAAGGAAAAGGCCTGCTTGAGGCGCGGGTTAGCCAACGGTTGTATGCCGTGTTCTGACTGTTTAGAAAATGTTATAAAACGTGTTAAAAATCGGTTTTTGAACCCGGTTTGATTTTGAAAGGGTCGTTTAGACCGCATTTGTTGATTTGAAGAACTAGAGTCGAATGTAATTAGTCGATACTCATCATCGTACCCGGGTTAAAATCCGGCATGGTATGTAGAACCAAGGATGATTTCGTGTTGGTGACTAATATGTTTGTTTGAAAATGTAAAGAAATGAAATAAAAGGCTTTAAAATACCTTTTAAATGTCATTAACCAAATATTATCACCGAAACACGGATTTAACCGTCATGGTATGAAGAACCAAGGGTGAAAAATGTTTTATGGTTAAAACATGTGAAATGAAATAAAAAGGTTTCGAAAATACTTGAAATGGTAAAAACCGATTACAAATATGAAAAATGGATTGAGGGAAATGACGAGACCAAACACGGTTGATCTCTGGTCTGAGTACCCCATTTAGGCGCGAGCCATTTGGCGACCTAAGGGGCTTCTTCCTCATACCAAAAATCAGTTTTGGCTCGTTTATTCCATGTTTTGGTTCATATTATGCATGTTTTAGCATGTTAGAGTCATGAAACAAATGAAAACATAATAAAAGAGGATTTTTACACCCTCATACTTACATGTTTGGTTATGGCGAGTGACCGACGTAAGTGTAACAACTTGTTTGATCGGAAAAAACTCGGTTTAAAACCGTTTTGGTAAGTAAAAAGAGTGTTTTTAAAAGTTTAGTGATGGTGTAGTGGTCGAAGTGGTAGGTCAAGTGGTTTAATGCACGATGACGGTACCAAACAATGTGTAGGGCTCGTGTTTACGATCGGTAGGTCGTAAACACGCGTCGGATTGTGACTTTAGAAGTCGAGTCGAAAATTTTAAGGGAGAAAAGAGGGGGCGGACACTCGCATAAGTCTCAGATGGGTGGCATTTGAGGGGTATTTATAGGAGAATGAGTGTTTGTGTGAGTTTTGAGCGACGTGGCCACCTGGGCTGCTCAAAGAGGCGCGAGCCACGTCGCGGGTCTTCGAGCTGTGTTGTCGCTTTCACAACAAACGCAATCATGATTTGTTCTATCCTAGGTTTTGTAGTCACATGTTTGGTACTTGACCAACATGAATCCGCGAAAACTTAGCATAGAAGGCTTTGAGATATTTCGTTTTTGTGTTTGACTCGGTTTGACTCGTTGTTGGAGTCGGGATTTGAATTTTCGAGCCGATTTTTGGTCCGGTACCGGTTTTGACTCTAGTTAGTGTCATCGCGACCCCGTCGCCGTGTATTAAACACTCCAGGTATTTTTGAAATGTTTTGAAATGTTTGGTTTTCGAAATCGTTTTAAGTTTTCCGACGTAAAGTTGTACACAAACAGTCGATCAAACGCTGTGATCCCAAAACATGTTGTAGTCCGATAATCATCGGGTGTTTGTTGGAGTCTCAGCAGATACTGGGTATCTACAGAGCCCCCAATTTGACTGAGGCTTGGACAGGGCGAAAGTCAAAGTAGAGTCCCCAGGTCAATCGAAGATTACAACCTGAAGACCCAAGCGACGTCGAAGCGGCTCGAAAGGATTCGGGCCAAGGACCTGCCGTCGGGAAGGGCGACGCCAAGGCGACTCAAAGGTACGAGTCAAAGGACCTGTCGTCGGGAACATTTTAAAGTCTGTGGACTGTCCGTGCGGGTCGTTTAAAGTCTATTAGACTACGTGCAAAGGCTCGCCAGCCATAAGAAGGAGTCATACCTGAGGCATCTTCGGATATGTCCTTACATGGTTGCGGATAAATGCTCGCCAGCTGCGGTGCATTGTAAGGCTCGCCAGCCAAGACAAGGAAATGTACCCGAGGCATCTTCGGGATGTGTCCTTGAAAGGGTGCGGACAAAGGCTCGCCAGCCAAATGATAAGGAAATGTACCCGAGGCATCTCCGGGATGTATCCTTGAAAGGGTGCGGACAAAGGCTCGCCAGCCAAATGCAACGGCCGGTTAATGGACCATGGGAATAGCCGCGTCGAATGGGCTTGTTTTGAAAGTAGCGAACTCGTGATGTCGCCGGGGAAATAGTGAGTTTGGATTTTCACTATAACCGTTTTTGGAATGAGTGGGTTCCGCGAGGAAGCCCCCTGCTGGTATTTGAAGGAATAGTGAATTTGGAATCTCCACCATTCGTTGGCTTGAATTTTCAATGGCGGTTTTGATCGCCGTTTGTTTGAATTTTGAAGGAAAATAGCAAATTTTAAATCTGCTATTGCGTTTGAAATGACGGTTTATATGCCGCCGTTGACATTTGAAAGAAATAGTGAATTTGGAATCTTCACTATTGATTGAAGTGACGGTTTATGTGCCGTAGTTGACATGTGATGGAAATAGTGAATTTGGAATCTTCACTATTGATCGAAGTGACGGTTTAGGTGCCGCCGTTGCTTGCAATAGTGGTTTTTGAATTTTCCCTGTTATCTTTGAAATTGACGGTTTTAATTGCCGTCGTTCGGATTTTGAGGAAATAGCGATTTTGAATTTTCGCCATTATTTTTGAAGTTGGCGGTCTTGATCGCCGTTTGCTTGAATTTTTTTGAAAATAGCGAATTTGAATTTTCACTATTTGGTTTTGTTTGTTTTTCGAGGAAATGACGACATTCAATATCATCAACGAAAATTCGAATTTGTTGTGGGGAATTGGGCCAAAGCCCAATTTTCGCTGAAAAAGCAAAGGGGAGGCCTGGTTTAGGCGCGAGCCATATGGCGATAGAAGCCGGCTTCCTTTTTTCTGTTAAAAAGACGCGAGGTTGAGCTGCGGATGATTATTCGTCTTCAACCTCAACAATCTCGCAAAATCGCCATTAAAGGACCTTCTAGCTTGCTTTCCTCTGTGCCATTGTCAACAAATGTCATCTCAAGGTAAGTATTTCCTCTTGAATCCTTTCAAATTTGTCAATTTTAGCTTGATTAAATTAGGGCGAAATTTTGCCCTAAAAATCAAATTGGGTGTTTTTGATTGAGCCAATTTCGAGTGAAATTTATGTTTGCATTAGGTTAGAAACCTATTTAGGAGTATAGGGGTGCTTTTAGTTTTCATTTTGGTCCCCGTTCCCGCTCCCTATGCTCGAAAAACGTGAGTGAGGCGAGAAACCGTCTCATTTCACAATGCCAAGTTTATTTTCTTGGGTAGTAAGTCCCACTATGTTTCATTGTAGTTGGGAAAACCCGTATTTGCCATTTAAGGACCTTCGTTGGATGTTTGTGGGCAAAATTGGGTTTTGCCTTTTGCGACGGTCTTACGTCTGACAAAATAAGCGCATGTTTGAGCTTGAATTGAGTCAGTTTGCCTTGAAATGGACCTTATTGGTATTTTAGGTCACCTTGGGGCGTAATAAAATCACTTTTGCCTTTTTTGCGGTCGTTTTTGAATTTGTGACCGGTTTGGGCTCAAATTAGCGTATGAATTGCCTTTTTGAACCGTAGAAAAATCCCCATTGTGTCGGGAATGTAAAATCCCTATTGTGTCGGGAATGTATTTTGGGATTGTTGGCGGACCTTGTACTCGTCTTTTGCTTGAAAAGAGGGGCGAGTCGTTTTTGTGTTTTTTTTGTGAATGGTTTGGGGCGGGATTACCCCTTGTTTTTGTATTGCAGGTTGTGTTTTTTTTTGTTTTTCGATTTATCCATTTCATGCCGTCGTAATGCCGAAATTTCGGCTGACGTTTTTTTGTTGTAGGAGAGTGTTCAGAGCAGGCCGAGTTCATGGCTGCGACTCTTGAGGAGTTGTTCGGGTCGGGCCCGGTTAGCACTCCGGTTAGCACGGCCGAGGAGCGTGAGGAGCCCGAGGAGGAGAGGTCTCCTGAGCAGACTGTCGGGGACTCAGGGGCCGTCGAGGAGCGTGAGGAGCCCGTTGTTGGGGCTGTTAGCGCCGGTAGAGCTGAGACTGGGGCTGAGGCGAGTACCTCCGGGAAGAGGGTTTCTTTGAGGGAGCGACGTCCTCGGGCGACTAGGCGGACGTTGCGGGACGTCAACAGGGTTATTGAGTTTGGCTCTGTCCACCATGTTGAGTCTCGCGGTCACAAGAGGCGGAGAGCGGAGACGGCTGAGGACGATGCTGACGTCGCGACCTGGAGAGCCAGGCGAGTTACGGCCCCGTGGGGGTTGCTTTTACGGGCGGCGCCTGAGTGGGCTGAGGGTTTTGACGGTAGCCAGTTGTTGTTTCGACTGGATCGGCACCTTTCCTACCGTGTTCACGAGGGCATGGTGAGTCGCATTCCCCGGTTGAATTTTGTCATTTTTGAAATGTCGAGCCTAAATAGGCATTCTGACGTTGTCTGTTTTTGATTTCAGGAGATCGGCACCATGAGGACTTTCTCGGGCTTTTCTACTTGCTTGGGCCTCTACGACGTTCTCCGAGCTGGGTCGAGGGCGTTGATAGAGAGGTCGACTTTTGGGCCGTTGGTGGCCGCTTGGCGGGACATTCACAGGTCCTCGATTAGGTCGAACCTGTGTTTGATCCGCGCTATGTTGGATCGGTCCTGGGACACGATATCGTCGTTCCACATGGTGTGTGGGGAGGTCGGCGTGACTCTAGAGGACTTTTCTATGGTATCCGGCCTTCCTGTGGTGAGCTGCCCATTGAGTTTACCGCGACTCCGGAGAGAGTGTCCTCTCTTGCGGTCACTGCTTTGATTGGTACTGCTTTGCCGGAGCCTTCCGACGTCACTCCGTACCTGATTGCGAGTTCTTACGTGAAGGACCACTTCACTGAGAGAGTGGCAGGTGTTGTTCTTGCGCCGTTGGCGAGTCCGGAGGCAGAGGTTGAGGCCGACGCGAGAGAGGCGCGGCTGTGGTTGTGGTACTTCTTGGGTGCCACGTACTTTGGTGACAAGGGCGAGCGCTTGTCGACTAAGGTGCTTCCTCTTCTTGCCAACCTTGACACTTTGGGTCGGTTTGACTGGGTTATGCCGGCTTTGGCGAGTTTTACCCGGTACTTGCACGCGGCGGTGCGTCCGGAGACAGTGGGAGCGGGTAGTGCTCCTGCTTTGGTTGGTCCCGGCCTCATCTTCGAGGTGCAAGCGCTTTTTGTGGTAGTTTTTTTTTTTTTTTGATTTTGGTTTTGACTTTGGCAATTTTTGAGAAATTGGCTAATTCGTGTTTGCTGTGTTTGATTACAGGCTTGGTTGTATGCTTACTTCACTCCTCTACGTCCGGGGACTACATACGGTGTTCCCTCGGCTTACCCTGCTGTGAAGGGTTAGACGGTGTCTCGGAAGAAGTCGACCAAGTCGACTTACGAGGACTGCAGGCATCGCGTGAACAAACTTCGGGTTGCTGATGTAAGTTCTTGTTCTCTTCCGCTTTTTCCCTTAGATAGAGATAGGACGATTAGGTAGCTTAACGATCCCCCAGTTAGCTGAGTAGCTTTGTTTCGAATGCAGTTTGTTGGGCGGCCCTGGGAGCACTACACGGGTGTGCCGGCTGCCATCACGGAGCGTTTGCGACCTCGCAGCTCCCTGCGCTTGTACTTGGAGACGACGATTGAGCCGGTTTGGTACTTAGGCGAGCATCTAGTTCGCCAGTGCTTTACCGAGACTTTCGTCGTGCCGGTTGACCCTCCTGGGGTGTTGTTTTAGGAGTCGACTCCTGATGAGGTTGAGGAGCACCTTCACGGTCGGGGAGGTGAGGAGTTGTTGTTGCGGGACGCCGACTACGACACCTTCCGGTTGTCGAGGCTTGCTTGGTACCCGATCGAGGTATGTTTTCCTCTTTTCTTTGTTTTCACTGCCTCCCTTGATAGGAGGGTTTGTCATTTTTTATGTGGATCCAAATGGCGGAGTCGACCCGGCGATGAGGACTCGGCCCCGGCTTTCCCGACGGAGACCACTTTTCAGGGGCCGGGTGGCGAGGAGCTTCAGTTGCGCTTACTGGAGCCCGCGGTGGCCGAGGTGGCCGACGCTGGCATGGAGTGGAGGTTGACTGTTCTGAGGGTGAGTTCCTGACTTGAACATTCTCTCTATTTATGCCTTGTCTTACATTGTTTTAAAGGACATTTTTGTTTTGCAGGTGACGACTGTCAGTCACCAGGACTTGTGGCGGATGGCCAACCGCTGGAGGGCGCTTGCTAGTGACCTGGCTACGAGGGAGGCTCGGCTTTCTCAGGTACGTTTTGTGTGTTGTATTTCGTGTATTTGGTGTTGTGTTTCACGTTTTTAGATCTTGAGGATCTGTTATTGTGTTTTGCAGGGCACTGCGGATCCGGCGGAGCTTGCTCGGGTCCGTGCTGAGTTGGAGGCAGCCAGGTCGACGATCGCGGGCCAGGAGCTGGGGATCATCCGTCGGGACCATGACTTGAGGCGTCACGAGGACGAGCTGCGGAGCTGAGACGCGGAGATTGCCTCTCTTAAGGCTCAGTTGGCTGCAGCGGAGGAGCTTCACGTCGAGATGGAGCGTAAGACGCTGGAGAGTTCCCCGGAGAGGGAGTCTGAGCTGGGGGTGGTGTCTGCGTTGGCGGCGACTCCTAGTGAGACCAGGACTGGTCCGACGGGAGACGTCGAGTAGTCGCTGTAGTTTTTACGTGTCTTGGACTCTTGTCTGTACATATTTACATTTTGCGTGAGGCGGTGTATATATGTGTTTTTGGACTGTAGTTTGTTTTGTGATTGTTGGCTTTTTTATGTTGTGCTTCGGAGGAGCGCTGTCGGCTGTTGATTCTCCTTTTGCTTTGCACCAGTTCCTGCATCGTTAGCTGTAGAAAACAGGCAACAGATAGCACATATGCAAAAACGTAAAGACGTAAAAGCATTTGATTGGAAAAAAAAAAAATTAACCAAGATGACTTGAAGTTAAAATTTGAAATTTTGAAACGAATTTTGAAAATTCCGTGACAAATCGTCACGTTCGGAATTCAAAGGAATTGCTGAAAATTTGAGCAATTAACTCGTGTCGTGAATTAAATTGCATCGAAATTTTGAAAATTGACTCGAAAAAATATAAAACTCAAACCGTCAGGAAAGAATTTTAGAAAAGGATTTTTACGAGTATATTTGGCTTTTGATGTCAAGACTCGAATTTGTGAGCGCTTGAATTTTTGAGGAAAATTGATGTCGTGTTATCAATTTTCGATTTTGATTTTTGCCGGAATATTGTGAAAAAGCGAAAAAAAATTCTGAATTTCGACTGACATGGAAACGATCCATCGCGGATCGGGGCGACTTGCCCTTCCCCCCTGAAAAAAAAAGAAAAATCCGTATGTTTAAAGCTGCGTCATGGAAACCGTGTTGAATTTCGTAAAACGCAAAAATAAGGAAATGTGAGTGTGAAGAAACACAAAATTTCCTGGAATCATCCCGAAGAGGCGCGAGGTTCCTGGCGGGAGGTTTGAGGTGTCAGGAGAAAACACATGTTGAAAGATTCAAGTCAACAGCGGGAATCCTGGAGGAGCCTCAAAGAGGCGCGTGCGTCTTGGCGATGGAAGTCGGCTCTCCTCTTTTTCTGAAAAATGCGCTGATCATTTTGTATAAATAGGGACGTTTGCGCTTCATTGTTTCATCATCCGAAACACAAAATCATCTCTACAAAACCTCCTCTTCTTCCACAAAAATATTTCATGGATGCTTTCGAGAACGCCTTGCGACATTGGTGCCGGGATTTGTCGCCTCCCGAGAAGTATCAACTAGATTGTATGGGAGTTGGTCAATTGTTGGTGCTTCGTCAAGTCAAGGTGCAACCTTCGTTTCTTGAAACATGTTCTCGGTTTTGGGATTCGAAACACCATGTTTTCGTTTTCCCGAAAGGTTAAATTTGTCCTCTCGCCGAAGAAGTTGAGTCATTGGTGGGTGGCCGGGTTGTGCTCCGGTGCTTCTTCCGACTCGGTTGTGCTACAAGGAGAAATTCCGTTCTATGTTGGGCTTATCAACAAGCCAAATCAACTTTCTGCTTGCTCCACATGGTGTGGATATGTTGGCTCTTATCAACATCTTCACGAATCGGTTAGATGATAATGTCTCGGCGGTTGCTAGGAGAAGGGCTCTTGCATTTTGCCTTGTCCATGTGTACCTCTTTGTTGATGTCTTGAAGAAGGAGGGGCCAAGATGTCATGGTAGCATGACCCTTATCCATGTGATTGAGCAAATGGAGCATGGTAGAGATCCATCATGGTTGGTGCTTGGAGAGATTATCCAAGCTTTGGACAAGGAAGGCTCTTGTGGAGAAGCTCCCTCTATTGGATCGCCAAGGATCCTCCAAGTGTGTCTATTGGAGAGGCTAAGGTATGTAGAGCCTCCGGTTAATTCTTCTTCTTAATCCTTCCGTCACCTCACTGATGCGTGTCAATTATATGATGTTTTACACCCTATTTTACACGCATTTCAGAGCTCATTTATGTGGTTTAAGGCTACTATTTGCCCCATTTTGTCTACTTTCGTATTTTTATGTAATATTGCAGATTTATGCGGAAATGAGTAGATATTAAGCCAAATCCGTCCCCGAGTATCTTGCATTGCATTTGACGTGATGTATTTCCTCAAGGAACGAGCTTGGTGCGCATTTCGAGGCCCGAAAGACAAATCCACGAGAAGTTAGAAGTCAAGTATCAGCTACTTCAGTCGATCGATCGCTGCCCATAGTCGATCGACCCACCTACTAGTACCAGTAGCCACTGTACAGGGAAGAGCAGTCGATCGACTGCCTTGCATGGTCGATCGACCAAGACGCTCTTTCAGACGTGAATTAAAAGATCGAGATGTTTGAAGCCCATTGTATTAGGTCTTGGGAAATAAGAACTACGTTGTATTCCTATATAACGTAGCTTTAGTTTCAGCATAAGGGAGTTCCCTTTTGTCGAGTTTTTATTTCAGTTTTAGTTTAGCATTGAGAATTAGGGTTCTAAATATTATTCCGCGTTCAAGACAATTACTTTCGCTTTCGGTTCTGGATCTTTGCCTGCGATTCCCTTTCGGTATTCTTCCGTTCTGTCTCGTTGCTTATTTCATTCGTAGTATAGGAATTGCTAGTTAGATTCCCAAAGCCGAAATCATCATCTTATGCTATTTGTTTGTTCAATTATTTCAAGCATGAATTCAGTAGTTTTATTAATCAATTTTATTGTTATTTTTATCGTAGTCATGAGTAGCTAAATACCCCGTGCTAGGATGTAGGGAATCTGTAGTGTAGGCGGCATTAGAATAGGGAACCCTGAATCGCGCCACGGTCGATCGACCGCCTACCTTGGTCGATCGACTGACCTCGTAAGATATGCTTCGTTTTAATTAAGTTAATTTCTATTTTTGACGAATCGAGTGCACGCGACTAGTCGAATGCTTAGGATTTGACCGACCCAATAAAGATCGAAAGATAGGGAAGGGAGATAGCCTACCTAATTAAGACGACTAGATTAACGAGATCGGAAGTTAAGTTAGTTTAGCCTTTTAGTCACTTTTCAGGACGAAAGTTAGTATTAGTGATATTAGGGACTTGTAGCGAGATCGAAAGATGTTACTTATGAGAGTGGACCGAGAGGACCTCTTATTTTCCCGTCTCACGTGTTTGTTTTAGACCTACCTAGTTTGATGCCGCCGAAACTACAGTGAACCGACCATCCTTAGCACCCTTTTTAATATCTGTTTCATCCGTTTATTTAGTTTATTGTCTTTTATTGTTTTTGCTATAGACCAAATCAACTCAACCCCCACATTCATTATCTTAGACTGAAATTAGACAACTAATATTTACATCTGCCTCTATGTGGTTCGACCCTGTTACCACTAGCTTCTGTTAGTTTTAATAGGTATTATAAATTTTATTTTTGGTACTCAGAACGACGGGTATCAAATTTTGGCGCCGTTGCCGGGGAGGCAATTGTTCTAATTTTTAGTTGTTTTATTTTAGTATGTTTCTTAGTTTAAGGGACATTCTTTCCATAAGCTATTCTCATATTCTTTTTGTAGTTTCCTCTTATGCGCAGGTCATAGGGTGGTGAATTAGTACCGTTCAATCCTGAGATTGAGAAGACTTTGCGCGAGTTGAGACGATCATCTAGGATATTGCCGACAGAGGAAGAGCTGAGTACTCTGTCTAGTTACTACGAGAACGAGCTGTTCGGGGAGGACCCACCTTCATCTCCCATTTCCACTTCATCAGCTGAGACCGTCACATCTCCATATTTTCTAGAAATGGCTGAAGAAGCGACTATAGCAAGTCACTCTGAGCCGACAGCTGCAAATCTATATAAGGGGTTCGAATTACCGGGAGCTGATAGGAAATTCGAATTGAAGCCTTCTTATATCAACTTGGTTGAGAGAAACCAATTCGGGGGAGCTGCAAATGAAGATGCAGCCAAGCATATGGAGATATTTATTGATTATTGATGCTCTATACTCCCGCCGACCGGTGTGACCCAGGACCAGGTGAAGGAGACAATGTTTATATTCTCACTCCGCGATGCTGTAAGGGAGTGGTATAGAGACCTGGATCGAGCTGCTAATGGGATCTCCGACTGGAATTCTCTGGCCTTGGCATTCTACAAGAAATATTTCTCTGCCTCGAAGACAAATGCCATTAGAGCTCAAATCACGATCTTTAAACAGGGTCCTGACGAGAACTTTTATGAGGCGTGGGTCCATTTCAAGAAGCTGGTGCTAACCATTCCGCATCAAGGGTTTGAGAAATGGAGCTTATGCAATCAGTTCTACAATGGGCTCTATGACGATCAGAGAGCTATCCTGGATGCGGCAGCTAGTGGCAGATTCCAGGAGAGTATGGGGGAAACTAAGAGGTGGAAGATCATTGATACTTGGCCACCCATAAAGCTGAGTATGGAAATTCCAGGGAAAATCAAAGGAGAGCTGCTGAATCTCCTTCTGTAGCTGCATTAGTGGCTCTCACGGCGAGATTTGATAAGTACGAGTTGGGAGGAGCTTCAAAAGGAGGGATCTACCATGTGAATGCTGTTTCAGACAGTCCTTTCGTCTTCAAAAGATGTGGAGCTGAGGGACATGTTTCAGACAACTGTCCTTATCCCTTTGAGTCCTGTGCTACCTTTCAACATTATAGGCAGACAAACACTTACTATGAGCCGAATGTCCATCCGAATCTGAGGTGGAGCAGCCAAAATGTCTTGAATCCGACTCAACCTCCACAACAGCTGCAGCAGCAGAATTATGTGCCCCCTCATAAGCAACAACAGTTCCAAAAGCCCCCGTATGTCCCTGAGCAGCAACAGCAATCCCAAAATTCTGAGTTTGCCGAATTGAAGAACTTGTTGCTGAAGGAGTCCCAAGCTAGAGAGGCCGGGATAAAGATGTTAGAGAGCCAAATTGCCCAATTGGTTAGCAATAGTACAAATCGAGCTCCGGGACATTTACCAACTCAAACTGATCAAAAGGAGGCCTTAAATGCAATTACCTTGAGGAGTGGGTCTACCCTTGATGGGCTCGCTATGGTTGAGGATGTCGCTGAAAAAGATGAGGCGAAACCGAGTCAAAAGAAAGCTGTAACGATTAATAACAAGAAAAAGACGATCAGCAGGTATGTCAGTCGATTGACTGACATACCCAGTCAATCGACCAGTCCGCGCGAAGAGACAGCTTCTGAAACTGTAGAACTCAGTCGATCGACTGAGCAACATGGTCGATCGACTGACCAAGCTGCTGAAAGTGATTCCTTTCGTCCTCCGATGCCCGATAACTTGAGGGACCACTTGTTTCGGGGTACTACTGCCCCGAAAATATTGAGGCCATACCCGACTGCTGATGGGTCCGTTCCGGCTCCGAAGTACGACCCTTTGTCGATTAATGGTTCACATTTGAGACGGTCTGAAGAAGGGTCAAGTTACAACAAGGAGAAGGTTGTGGACTTTCAGCCTAAGTCCACCGATGCCGGCATGAGAGATTTAGAAGAGAGGGCTAAGTTACTTCTTACAGCCCCTTATCCAGAGAGATTAGTGCCGACGAAGGAACATGTATCATTTAATAAGTTTGAAAATGTTATCCGTAGTTTAAATGTACACGTTCCTTTTTCTTGAGTTTGTAAATCAAGTGCCTGCTTATATGAAATTCATGAAGCAACTCTTGTCTAAAAAGAAGTCACTTGAAACTGTGCATACTGTCGCACTCACTGAGGAATTATGCTCTTATTTGACCCATACTACACCCCTTAAGCTAGAAGACCCAGGTAGTTTTTCAGTCCCATGTAATATTGGCACCTTTCCTATTGAGAAAGCCTTATGTGACCTAGGAGCCAGTATTAGTGTAATGCCCTTGAGTCTTGCTAGGAAGTTAAAGTTGAATAGGTTTCTAGTCACGAACATGACAGTATAGATGGCTGATCGTTCTGCGGTCCAGCCAATAGGAGTCTTAGAGGACATTCCAGTGCAAATAGGGAAGTTCTTCTTCCCTGTTGACTTCGTGGTACTAGATATGCCCGAAGATGCCCACATTCCTATTATTCTATGTAGACCATTCCTGCACACTGCTGGTGGAGTTATTGATGTTGGTTCGGGTACTTTGACCTTTAAGGAAGGGAAGCACTTCATTGTCTTTGCCCAGACAGCTAGGAAGAAAGACCCCATGTGGCCCGTCACTTGCAATACGGTTTCTGAAAAGAAATCTTATTTTAAACTTCCTGATATGCCTATCTCTACCCGTACTCCTCTTGTGACACCTCCGCCCCAGACTGGGAGCAAAGTGGAGGAAGATTCTTCTGTTTTAGATATTGCAGGAGGTGGTTTGGGGAAGGAAGAGCCGCATGTCGCTCCAGCTGTGAAGGAGACAATAGTTCAAAGAGGCGGTCTAGGATGCCTTAGCTATGGCACGGATGAGGAGCCTGAAGATGAGCCAGTCAAAGCAACGGAGTCTGATCTGGATTCCGACGAGTCCGAAGAGGTCATTGAATGGGAAGATGTCCGACATGTTGATCCGTTGAGTTCTGCGGATGTTGGAGCTGAGAAGAGTGCAGCTGAGAAGATGAGCACTATTGAGCCTACCTCTTGTAGCCAGAAGCCGACCAAGTGGGCCATTCCGTGGCCATTCTTGATCAACTATTGGTTGATTAAGACTTTTTCAAAAACTATACACTTTATTGCTTTCGTTGAACTTTTTATTGTTTTGTGTGCGCGAGACTTCGCATTTTAAGTTTGCTTAGGATTTTTAGTACTTTATACCGTTACTTTGGGTTTTGCGCAATTTTTGGCACGGTATTATGTGCGTTTGCAGGTTTATAGACCATATTAGCTCATGTTCTCGAGCTAATTCGAAGAAATCAGAAAATTACAACAGTATTTCCAGTCGATAGACCGCCTACCCTAGTCGATCGACTGAGGTGCGACTTCCAGGAGCTTCTGTTCCTGTTCATTCCAGTCGATCGACTGCCTGCTATGGTCGATCGACCATTGTCGCTGTTGTACCTGTTCACAACCTTTCCCCTGCTGTGTTTGGTCGTTTTGCGGAATTGAGGGAGTCTTTCCTCCTCTTTATTTTCCGACATAATTTTGTTTTCTTCAATTTCTTCATCTTATGCACGTAATTACCACTCCCACATTGCTTTCTCGGTTTTATGCGTGGTATTGTTGTCTTTTCAGGTACCTATTAGTAGCACTGCTGGCTACTAAAACCTCCTAGCTCACGTTGGTTTGGGGAGGTTTCCTTTTGTTGCGCTTAAAGTCTTGTGAGTCTCCATGTCTTCACTTCATGTATTGTTTACTTAATTTTCTCGCAAATTCCCATTTTCCTTTTCTTCATTACATGGTTTTGCACAATGGGGACATTGTGCGATTTGGTTTGGGGTAGGGTTTTGCGTTGCATTTCATATGTTTTTGCATTCACGTTTGCATTGTCGTCTTGCATTGTTGTTTAATTTCTCCAATTTTTACAGAAAATTCAAAAAAAAAATTAATTAAAAATTTCAACAAAATTTAAAAAATGCACGTTTATTTTAGCATATAGGTTGAGTCGGAACGGTAGTATTTCAATGATGACATTGCATTTGCATCTGTTTTATCGCCTAAGCCTTGCTAATTGACATGTTATTAGTAGAATCAATTGCATAGTCTACGAGTTTTCGTTATAATTCCTGCTGGACTTTGGACTTGACTTAGAAATTTGGCAAACTACATTATTTTCTGAGTTGTTAGAGCTTATAACTGGTGTCATCTATGACCAGTTTATCTAGGATGTGAGTAGTTACTCCTTATGAGACATGTTTCATTAATTTGCATAAATATGAACTTAATCTGCTTAATACCTGTGTGCATTCGGTTTGTGGTTTGTTGACACATGTGGTAGAGGTCCCCTTTTTCTTATCTTACCCATAAGCTCCACACTGCCAAAAAAAAAAGCCTTTTTGTCCGGTTTACTACATTCTACATTTAGCCTGCCCTTGTCAAGCTAGTAGTTTAGTTTTTGGGATTGTTACTACGTTTTTGGTGGCATATGCTCATTTTGAGATGTTGTTGGGAAAATGGAAGAGGAAAGAAAGGAACAAAAAAAAAGAAGAAAAATGATTCGAAAAAGAAAAACAGAGTGTTGTATTGTTTAATGCAGTCGATCGACTGCTCTACTTGGTCGATCGACCGATGCCCGAGAAGAAAAGAAATCAATTCGCATGATTCAAGTCTTTATTCAAATGGCGATTTTTGCTCCCATGTTTCATTTGTATCTTATGGGGAATTGATTATTTCGGAGATTGTGAGTTTTGTGCTTGCTATAGCACCGTGTGGATTGAAGTTTGGGCAAGAAGTGGATATTGTCATATGGTTTTGTTACGGTAGTTGCTTGATCACCTGTACCCCCACATTCACATAAATGTTTTGCCTTTCCTGCCCATTACCTCACATATCCCTTATTTACCTCAGCACCTGTCATGGTCATTTGTTCGGTTGGAATGCATATGTACGGTTGTAGAGATTACTTTCATATTATATTGTAGGCATGTTCTTATAGGTCGTAGTTAGGTGAGTGTCACTAACAAAATGAATTCTTTCTATCTTTCACATATATTCACCTGTATTTATTGAGTGATTTGAGCGACCTGTGAGAGTCCAATTTGATAAGTCTCTATAGTTGACGGTTCAGCAGTTTTTGACGACTACATAACTCGTTTGCATGATTCACATTTCTAATTGATTGTTGGTTTTTGCATTAAATTGGTTTAGGTTTTACTTGTGCATTTCGCTCTGAGATTGAACTTGTTCCGTTAGGTTTTTAGCATCGAGTCTAGTTCTTGCTTGGGGACAAGCAAGGGTTTGGTTTGGGGAAGTTTGATGCGTGTCAATTATATGATGTTTTACACCCTATTTTACACGCATTTCAGAGCTCATTTATGTGGTTTAAGGCTACTATTTGCCCCATTTCGTCTACTTTCGTATTTTTATGTAATATTGCAGATTTATGCGGAAATGAGTAGATATTAAGCCAAATCCGTCCCCGAGTATCTTGCATTGCATTTGACGTGAAGTATTTGCTCAAGGAACGAGCTTGGTGCGCATTTCGAGGCCCGAAAGACAAATCCACGAGAAGTTAGAAGTCAAGTATCAGCTACTTCAGTCGATCGACCGCTGCCCATAGTCGATCGACCAACCCACGAGTACCAGTAGCCACTGTTCAGCGAAGAGCAGTCGATCGACTGCCTTGCTTGGTCAATCGACCAAGACGCTCTTTCAGACGTCAATTAAAAGATCGAGAAGTTTGAAGCCCATTGTATTAGGTCTTAGGATGTAACACCCCGTAATTTCGAACCGTTATTATATTACGGAAGTAATTTATTAATCAAGTTGAATTTAATATTAATTTATTTGAAGTAATAATAATTCAATGAAATATAATTCTATTATATTTTGAAGAAAAGTATTTATTTTGATAGTTTCGAAATGTTTAAAAATAGTTTAAACCTTGTAAAAACCTTTTATTTCGAAATAAGGGCATATCGGGGAAAATGGCAATTCTTGTGAAAATTGGGCAAACGATTTTGGAAATGGGTCATATGAGTACTCAATCTTCTTGTAATCTCGTGTTTAAGAACTTTGGCATTGTCGGAATTTGCATTTGACGAACGGTTCTAATTATCGTCGAAACGGGCCAAAACCGACTAATAAAATTCCGCCAAAAATCCCGTCTCTTCCCCTTTTGAACGACACACCCCTTCCTCCTCCTTCCCTTTGCATTTTTCTTTTCCAACTTCATTATACTTGAACATTCTAACATGTTCTAAACATAAAACACCATTTTCATACCTTTCTAAGCTAATTTTCATCATAATTCACTCATTTCTACTCCAAATTTCATAAAGATTACATATTTGGAATCCTCTCTTCATTTCCAACATCCTAGTATGTATTAAATTCATTTTCCCTAAATTTATTTTGTCCACCATTTTTAGGGTTTTGATTATTAGTGCTTATAATTGTGTTTTTATTGCTTATTTAGGTGAAGATTTAGAAGACGAGTTTGGAGACTCGTATATAGTTGAAGATAGTGGCTAGTTGGCATATTAGGGTTTGGTGTTCAAGGTGCTAATTGCTCATTTTGTTGCTAAAGGTAACATATTTCGAGTTACTCGACGAATTAATGTCACATTCTTTGCTTTTTGTATGATTTTGTGAATATTATTTGAGTAGTTTATTTCACATGAAAATATGTGTTAAATTCATGTCTTTTGTATGTTTAAGTTCACATATTAGTATGGAAATGAAATGGGAATGATTAATTGATGCTTCAGACGATGTTAAACTCGAACAAAAATGGAGAAATGGAGGGTTTGGGGGCGGCCCAAATAGACCGCAGTTCCAGTGCGAGCCACACGGCAGGCGGGTTGGCCCGGTTGGCCCGTTGCTTGTTTTCGCGATTTTCCATGCGTTGTTTGTCGTTTCGGATGAATTAATGTTATATTTAGTATAAGTAACATATGGGTAGTCTTATGAAATGAATCATGTTAGTAGTAAATATAATGTTGATGGTAAAATTATGTTTATATTGGTAGTTGCACATGTTAGGATAGGTTATGATATGAAATTGTAAGGAATAGGCTTAAAATGAATTTTATAGCGATAATTGCAATGTTTGGATGATTATGCCGAAAATCGAGCCCTTGGTCCCTTTGATCAATCGATGTCGATCAATTGTGTGATTGGTCACCGCGATTGAACCCGTACCTGTCGCAGGACTGGGGTTGCGGGTAAAAATTCGGTTGGATGAAAATTATTGTGAAAAATGGATAATTGGCCTTACTCTTGTTTTAGGCCATTTATTATGTTTTTAGTTTACATGTGTTGTTGGTTGAATTGAATGGTTCTTATATTGTAGAAACGGCCTTAGATTCCCTGAAACCTTTAATATTGTTAATATTGCTTGAAATGGATTTGGTATTGAATACTTCTTGCAGGTTGTTGTGTTTGTCATAGATAGGCCTTTATAGTCTTTGACGAGTATATGTTCACTGCTTAATAGCCTTTGTGTTCCTGACTTGGTGGGATTATATCCAAGTTGGGGCATGACCTCGTTACTTATTTTGAGGGTAAGTGGTCAGCTTAAGTACTAGCCAACCCTTTGGTGGACTCCTTAGGGTACTCACTTTGTTTTAAAAAAATTGTGGGTCTTGGGTGCGGTGGTGTGTATCCGCATGTCTAGGTCTCAAGGATTTAGGACTAGGGTTGTGTTGTGTCTTGGCCATGTTTTGATAGAACCTCGAGCCAAGATACCGGTTCGATTACCTTCCCTACCTCGTGGTATAGACTCGAAATTCTGAGTGACTATTGACGGTGCTAAGAACTTATGCCTGTCTTTGATATATTGCCCTTTCTTGTATGGTGATTTTATGAATTGTAATAGGTGAGATGCAAGCCGGTTACAATTTATAAAGTTTGGATTACTGCTTGTTATATGTTTCACATGATAGTTTAATTTGGTCAGTTTAGTGTTCACATGTTAGAATATTCGATAATTAATTGATTTATGATGTTGTTTACATGTTACATTAAATATGACATTTCGTGGCTGGGAGGACTCGAAGTTACTCCCCACTGAATTGTGGCTTTCGTGTTTGTATAAAATGCGATTGACAGGTTGATGATGATTAGATGGGGTACACGGACGAGCTAGTGAGCAAAAGAACCTTGGACTTAGTTTGGTTATATTTTGTAGTAAACCTTTAAACATATGGTTGTGTTTATATTTTGGAGGGACATATGTCTCCCTCTTTTACTTTGGTTTGTATCACTTTATTCTCACGACTTAGTATTGTTATGTAAATTAGTTTGTTAGTATTTGCAGGTTTTGGCACTCTTCATTTGGGAATGTTTGTGAATGGTTTAGAAAAGTTTTAAAAATTACAGGTTTTATCTAGTTGAACCAATTACAAACATATCCTGTCAGTTTTTCTGTAGAATTTACGTGTTTATTTAATACTAAAAATGAGGGTGTCACATAGGAAATAAGAACTACGTTGTATTCCTATATAACGTAGATTTAGTTTCAGCATAAGGGAGTTCCCTTTTGTCGAGTTTTTATTTCAGTTTTAGTTTAGCATTGAGAATTAGGGTTCTAAATATTATTCCGAGTTCAAGACAATTACTTTCGCTTTCGGTTCTGGATCTTTGCCTGCGATTCCCTTTCGGTATTCTTCCGTTCTGTCTCGTTGCTTATTTCATTCATAGTATAGGAATTGCTAGTTAGTTTCCCAAAGCCGAAATCATCATCTTATGCTATTTGTTTGTTCAATTATTTCAAGCATGAATTCAGTAGTTTTATTAATCAATTATATTGTTGTTTTTATCGTAGTCATGAGTAGCTAAATACTCCGTGCTAGGATGTAGGGAATCTGTAGTGTAGGCGGCATTAGAATAGGGAACCCTGAATCGCGCCACGGTCGATCGACCGCCTACCTTGGTCGATCGACTAGATTAACGAGATCGGAAGATAAGTTAGTTTAGCCTTTTAGTCACTTTTCAGGATGAAAGTTAGTATTAGTGATATTAGGGACTTGTAGCGAGATCGAAAGATGTTACTTGTGAGAGTGGACCGAGAGGACCTCTTATTTTCCCGTCTCACGTGTTTGTTTTAGACCTACCTAGTTTGCTGCCGCCGAAACTACAGTGAACCGACCATCCTTAGCACCCTTTTTAATATCTGTTTCATCCGTTTATTTAGTTTATTGTCTTTTATTGTTTTAGCTATAGACCAAATCAACTCAACCCCCACATTCGTTACCTTAGACTGAAATTAGACAACTAATATTTACATCTGCCTCTCTGTGGTTCGACCCTGTTACCACTAGCTTCTGTTAGTTTTAATAGGTATTATAAATTTTATTTTTGGTACTCACAACGACAGGTATCACTCACTATGAGGAAGAAGTTGTCCCCGGATAGTTTTGCTTCCACCGAGGCCTTTTGGGCCGCAAGATTGGCGGAGGAGGGTGGTCCTCATATCCGTTGGGTGGTGCCGTGGTGGCACTTGAGGTCCTTCACGGGGTTGCCCGCTTCGGGTGTTAGTCCTCGTTCTTTGATGGCGGTGGGTTTGAAGGTTGTTTCCTTCATATATCCCGAAAGGCTCATGAGGCAAATGGGGCGTCAACAAAAGATGCCACTTGGCCGCTTTGGGAGGTGCCAAACCCCGTTGCCACGACATGGGTGACTCCCGCTTATGTCAAGTGGTCATGTGCTCCGTCCTTGGAAGAGAGATCCAAATTTCAAAAGGACGAGGTTGTCGATTTGAAGTATCGAGAGGTTGGCAAGGCCAACCATGCCTTCTTTGAGGAGTATGTTGATGGAGCTACCGCCGATGTGATGAGACCACCGAAGAGGAGGAGTTCCGGCCCCAAGAATATGGTGGGCCGTGCATTGGCTCGTCTTGGGTCAAATATGGGGTTTTGTGCTAGACCGGAGGCCGTCGCCGTCTTAGATCCATTAAGGATCCGTTCTAAGGTGGAAACCCATGCTAGGCGGGCCAACAAGAAGAACAAGGGGAAGATGTACCTCGAAGAAAAAGGCAAGGGTAGAATGGAAGAGTGAAGACCTCCATTACCCGCTTTATTATTATGTTGTATTATGGTTGTGAGTTTTTATTATGTTGTACTAGCTAGTTATTGTGTGTTTTGTGCTAGTTTTATTATGTGAGGTGTGTTAGTGGACACCTTAGCTTTGACAAGTTGTAGACTCGTCGAGCTTTATTTGTTGTTGAAATTGTAATCCCTCCCATTATTAATTAAATAAGAGGATTGCTCGTGTAGAAAGTTGTGAACGCTTGATTCTTCCCTCCATTGGTAAAGGCAATTCGATTTGAATCGTCCTAAACGTTTGCACTTGGGAAAGTGGTATTTTGTGGAAAGGGAGAAAGGCTCATTTTTGTATTTTTGTGGAAAAGGGAGTGGTTTTCCCTTTCTTCTTTTTGATGGGGATTTTTGTATGGGGATGATTGTATTTGATTATGGGGATGGTTGTATCCTTCTTGTGTAAGAAAGGACTGCCTACGTATCCACCTGAAGAGGTGAAATCAAACCATGATCGTAGTTCGAAACGTTTTGTGAATTTGAATTGGGTTTTGTGGTTGTATCCCTCAGGCATAAGCGGGACTGCCTACGTATTCACCTGAAGAGGTGAAATCAAACCATGCTCGTAGTTCAGGGGGGTTGTTTTTGGTAGTGTAAATGGATGTTACCTTTGACGGATCAAAGGACATTTGAAACGGGCAAGGTGCCGCAGCTTAGACTCGATAAAACATGCAATTTCAAATCAGAACTTATTGAGGAACTTGACTTGAAAAGGGTTGAGGTCGATGCTAGTTGTAAAACTAGGCTAGGTTGTTGGTTGATAGGGTTCAAGGGTAGTATTTATTGAGTTGGTCTAGGTTGGTCAGGTTTGTAAAGTCCTCCCCGTCTAGGTCACTCAGTCTCACTGCGCCCTCGAAAGTATTTTCTTGACCAGGTATGGCCCGACCCAGTTGGGTTTGAATTTTCCCCTCGGATCGACGGGTAATGGCGCTCGAACTGACTTGAGGACCAAGTCGCACTCTTGGATATTTCTGGGTTTAACCTTTTTGTTGAATGCCCGTTAAATACATTGTTGGTATAGCTGGACGTTGTGCAAGGCGTTGAGTCGCCGTTCATCTAGAAGAGTGATTTGTTCGTACCTTCGACGGGTCCATTCCGCCTCAGGGACTTGACTCTCTAGTAGGATGCGTAGAGATGGGACCTCTAACTCTATCGGTTGAACTGCCTCCATACCGTATGCTAGGTAGAAGGGTGTGGCGCCTGTCGGTGTTCGAATGGAGGTTCGGTATCCCCAGAGTGCGAATGGGAGTTTGCTCGGCCAATCGCGGTAGTTGTCTTGCATTTTCTTGATAATGGTAACAAGAGTTTTGTTCGCTGCCTCCACCTCTCCGTTATTTTGGGGACGGTAGGGGGATGATCGATGTCGTTTGATCTTGTATTTGTCCAGCAAAGCTTGAGTTTCCGCCCGGAAGTGAGAGCCTTGATCGCTGATGATTTCATGGGGTACCCCATATCGGCAGATGATGTTGTTTTGAATGAATTTGGCCACTTGCTTGGCGGTCAAGACTGCATATGACTGTGTCTTCCACCCATTTGGTGAAGTAGTCGTTGGCGACGAGGACTAAGCAATGCCCCTTGGTGCCTATCGGGTTGACTTTCCCGATGATGTCGATGCCCCAGGTTGAGAATGGCCAGGGTGATGTCATGGTGTATAAAAGGGATGGTGGTATGTGTTGCATGTTGGCGAAGATTTGGTAATTGTGGCAATGTTTGACGTAGTTACGGCAATCGGCTTCCATGGTTGTCCAGTAGTAACCTAGCCGCATGATTTTCCGTGTAAGCATCATTGCACTCATGTGAGGGCCACATTCTCCGTCGTGAACCTCTCCAATGATTTTTTTGGCTTTGTGATGGTCAATGCAAAGGAGGAGAATTCCTTGGGGTGTTCTTTTGTAGAGTTGATTTTGGTTTATCACGAATTGTGATGCAAGTAAACGGATGGCTCTTTGTCCTCTTTGATCAGAGTTGGGAGGGAATTCGTTTTTGGTTTTGTAATTGAGGATGGCTTGGTACCAAGGTTCATCATGGCTTTCCTCGTCGTCGATAATGGCACAAATGTGCGCTGGCTCGCTCCTTCTCTCGACACATAGGGGCATCGATGTCATGTCGGCAGGTATGTTGACGAGCGCGGCAAGCTTTGCCAGGGCATTAACAAATTGATTTTCCTCTCGCGGCAAGTGGAAGTAGTCGACTTGGTCGAAGAACTCGGCCTCTTGACTGATCTTCGCTTGGTAAGGAGCTAGGCTATTAGAGCGGATTTTCCATGATCCGGATACGTGATTGATGATGAGTGAGGAATCGCCATGGACCCCCAATCTCTTGATGCCAAGTGTGATGGCTGCTTGTAGGCCGATGAGACATGCTTCATATTCATCGGCATTGTTGGTGACGGCGAAGTCTAGCTTGACCGAGATCGGAACGTGTTCTCCCTCTGGTGATATTAGAAGGATTCCTACCCCGAAGCCTCTCAGGTTAGATGCACCATCAAAGTATAGGTCCTATGTGTCGGAGTCGGCACAAAGGATGTCTTCGTCAGGAAGTGACCATGTGTCGGTCGTTGGATCCTCGTTGACGGGATTTTCTGCTAGGAAGTCGGCGACTGCTCTTCCCTTGATAACCTTGAGGGGTACAAACTTGAGATCAAATTCGGACAGCACGAGTGTCCATCTAGACATCCTTCCGTTTAGTACGGGTTTTTCGAAGATGTATTTAACCGAGTCCATCTTGGAGTAGATGTGGACCGTGTAGCTGAGCATGTAAAGCCGCAGCTTCTTTGTTGACCATACTAGGGCAAGGCATGTCTTTTCTAGTTGGGTATACCTCGTCTCGTACTCAATGAACTTTTTGCTGATGTAGTACATGGCTCGCTCCTCGTTGCTAACTGTTTGTGCTAGCATTGCGCCCATGGCTGTGTTGGTAACAGTCAGGTATAGGGATAGAGGAATCCCCGGTTGAGGTGGCGTGAGGACAGTAGGTTTGTATAGGATTTCCTATATCCTGTCGAACGCCTTCTGACAGTCACCGTCCCAATCGGTGTGATCGGAGGCACGAAGCTTCTTGAATATCGGTTCGCAAATCATAGTAAGCTTGGCAATGAACCGGCTAATGTATTGGACCTGACCGAGAAATCCTCGAATCTCCTTCTCGTTCCTAGGCCGAGGCATTTGTTGAAGGGCTTTGATTTTGGTTGGATCAATCTCAATGCCTCTTTTGCTGACGACATGTCCCAAGAGTTTTTCGGAGGTGACCCCGAATGCGCACTTCTGAGGATTTAGTCTCATGTTATACTTCCGCAGACGAGCGAAGAATTTCCGGAGGGCATTGATGTGGCCGTCCCGTTCTTTTGATTTGACGATCATGTCATTGACATATACCTCTACCTCCTTGTGCATCATATCATGTAGGAGAGTAGTAGCGGTTCTTTGATAGGTTGCCCCGGCGTTGATGAGGCCGAAAGGCATGACCGTGTAGCAATATGTACCCAACTGTGTAGTGAACGCAGTCTTGTGCATGTCTTCCTCAGCCATCTTAATCTGGTTGTACCCAGCATACCCGTCCATGAATAATAGGAGAGCATGCTCGGCAGTGTTGTCTACCAGAATGTCAACATGTGGCAAAGGGAAGTCGTCTTTTGGACTCGCCTTGTTCAGATCCCTGAAGTCGACGCAAACCCGAATTCTCCCGTCTTGCTTCGGTACCGGCACAATGTTGGCCACCCAATCCGAGTATTAAGACACTTTGATGAACCCAGCCTTGAACTGTTTGTCTACCTCTTCCTTGATTTTTAGGGCCCATTCAGACGCATCGCGTAGCCGCTTCACGGTTTTAGCCCCCGGGTTTAATGGGTATCCTGCTCGCAATTTCTCTGTCAATCCCAGGCATATCTCTGTAAGACCAGGCGAACACGTCCTTGTATTCGTGAAGGAGGTCAATGAACTGTTGTCATTCCGAGGGGTCCAGGGTTGTCCCTATCCTAAGTTCTTGAGGTGTATTGTCGGTTCCTACGTTAATACGCTCGGTTTCCTCAATGATGGGGGTTCTGGTTTCCCGCTTGTCATGTTCTTTGGCTAAGTGAGGTGGGTAGTCACTCAAGTCAAGTTCCTCATGATCATTCAGAATTGCATTGCAGTTAAATTGAGACGAGTCATAAGCAAACTTAGCGTTTATTAAGTTGACACGAGCGAAAAGCTCGGAAAGGACAGACATCTCATGATCATTAAGAGGCGACACAATAGAGGAAGTGGCCCCTGGAACAGGCTCTAGGTCGTCACCTTTCATGGGAGTAGAGGTGACCCTAGTAGACTCAGCCTCTGAATCAGCCACGACTTTATGATAAAACAGTGGGAAGGGGACCTTGACTGGGACATCTGGAGTGTTAGGAGCTATAACAGACTCTGACTCGGACTCAGACTCAGGCTCGGATCCTTCATCACTTCCCTCCTTGAACATAGGGCCTTCTCCAGTTGTTATCTTGAGAATGCGACCTTGGCGATCGGTTCATTTGATGGTTTTCCTCCAGCCCTCGGTAGCTTTCTCCAGGTCAGTATCAGAGATAAAGGCGGTTGGATCAAACTGATTGTCTTTCAGGGCGATGTTGATGATGTCCTCATAGTCGAGGTGTTTGATGTTATCTTCCCCGAAGAGGAGTGTGACAGCTTGTCCGTCAAGGCATGGTGACGGTTTGGACTCAGTTGATGCAGCTTCGATGTTGTCGGGAATAAAGTAGCAGTCCTGGAAGAGTTCCACTCCCGGGTATCTAGCCCTTGCCACAGAGTCATAGATCGGCTCTGGAAAGCCATGGTAGAGTTCAGACTCTCCCTCGGGTACAAAGTATCCGTTGAGAGTCAGGTGGTAGGGACGGAGGGTGACTCCGTGCTTCTTGCGTTTTCGGATTAGGAGGTTCATCTCCCGGATGTCTTCATTGGTAGGTTCGTATCCCAGCCCAAAGGGAATGTTGGGGACCTTAGCCTGTTTCATGGGAGGCAATGGGTCCTTTAATGGATTGAGCGGCAAACCCGGGAAATAACCCTGACGCATCATGATACGGTTGATCGTGAGGTTGGTGAACGGGTCACACTCAGAGGTTGCAGGTTCATCAGTTATGGCGTTTACGGCTTGGAAACCCCACATTTCATTGTCGTCCTCCTCAATGGCTTCGGAGGCCACCCCTCTTCTCATAACTGCTTTGATTGGGGAAGCGGGGATCGTGATCGTTTTCTCGTTGAAGGGGACCCTGATCTTTTGGTGGAGCGTTGATGTGACCGCCTTAACGGCGTGAATCCAGGGACGTCCTAGGAGCATGTTGAAGGACGCGTCGATGTCGACCACTTGAAAACTAGTTTGTTTTTCTAAGGGTCCGGTTACGACGGTCAAAGTAACTAGCCCAGCGACCTTGCGACGAGTGCCTTCGTAGGCGCGTACTCCCTGATTCGTTGGGATTAAATCAGATTCCTTGATGCCTTGCCTTTGGGCAATTTTGAGAGGAATGACATTCACGGCGGAACCGTCATCCACGAGGACCATTGGTATATTCTTTTGGAGGCATTGTACGGTGATGTACAGGGCCAGGTTATGATTGGCTCCGAACAGGGGAATATCCTCGTCGGAGAAGACGACCGGGTTGCTCAGATCAGGGGCGTCTCTCGTCATGTGTGCCACTATTTCTTCTGGAGAAGAGGTGGAGGGCACAGTTAATTTTCCCAAGGCCTGCAGCAAGGCCTGTCGATGCTCAAAAGACGTTGCGATTAGTTACCAAATTGAGATTTCGGCTTTTGCTTTCCTGGAGTCAAGTTTTGATTGAGTTCTCGGGGGCCTTTGGTTGAGTGTCCACCTCTGGGACGATTTGGTCATTCGTTGTTGGAACGGCCGTTGAGTTGCTCGGATTCTGATAGGGACGTCCGGACCGGGTGAGGTGTCCGATTTCCTTCGTCCGCTTTTCCTTCCCCGGGATGACATAGATATCGTCAACATCGTCCCGCCATATGCCGTTAATTTTAGGGTCTCGAGGATACCTTGGAGGGGTATTCCTCTGTGGGTAGTTCTTGGGGGAATATTTTTGTGAGGGCGATTTTTATGGGGGTAGTTATTTTGAGGGTAGTTGTTTTGAAGGTGGTTATTTTGAAGGTGATTTTCGTGAGGCCTATGCCAAAATGGTCGCGGGAGCAATCCATCCTGGGGTGGGTAGTTTTGAATGCTTGGGGAATTCTCCCTCGAACGCGGTGTTGGGGGATTAAAGATGAGTCGACGGTAGGCGTCGTCGAGTCGGGTGATTCTCTCAGAGAGGCTGGCTATGTCCTCTTCAACTTGCTGAAACATAGTGAGCATGGTGGCAGCACTGAACACGAACACTCCGTCCGAAGGGTCCTTTTCCAGAATATTCACCTCGTCGTCAATTGGCAAGATGAGATGAGAGCAGTCTAGGGCCGGCTCGTCGTCAGAGATGGCGTGAATTCCCAGGGGATTCGTTTTGTTGTTCGGTTTGGTTGGTGGGGGTATGGGTAAATCTCCTTTCTCAATCATGTCCTGAATGAGGTGCTTGAGTTTGAAGCAATTTTCGGTATCATGCCCTTTCCCTCGATGATACTGGCAGTAGGCGCTGGGGTTCCAAAATCGGTATTTCTTGGCATCGGTGGGATCCGGGGTGGGTCCGATTGGTTGTAGCTTCCCTTGGTCCATGAGCCTTTTCAGGGCACTTGCATAAGTCGACCCTATGTTGCTGAACACTCTCTGGGGGCGTTCAGTTTTCTTGGCAGATGGTTCGACGAGGTTAACCTCAACAATCTTGTTTGTCTGACCATAAGGGCGAGATCCGGTTGAGGTGGATCCCTGGTAACCCCTGTCGGTGGTCTCTGCTAAGACACCCTTTCGGAGGTTGTCCTCAATACGTGTCCCCAGAATCTGCAGATCTTGAAAAGTTTTGATATTCTGATACCTCAGCAGGTTGGCTTAAACCGGGCGGAGGTTGTTGACAAATTTTTCCACCAGAGTTGATTCACTCGGCTTCATCGACCACCGTGAGTACTCACCCTCCTCCAACGGGTTAGAAACTCAGTGAATCCTTCCTTGTCGTTTTGGGTTAGCACCTCGAGAGTACGGGTGTTGGCCTGGATTTCGACGTTGTCAGCATACTGTTTGGCAAACTCAACTGCGATCTTATCCCAAGTGGTAAGGTTTTTTGGATCCAAGGAGTAGTACCATTGGCGAGGAATCGGCTCTAGAGAGGATGGGAAGATCCGGGTAAAGAGCTCATGTTTGACCCCCTTAATGGCCATGTAGTCTTTGAAAGCACGGATGTGGTTGAGTGGGTCCTCCACTCCCCTGAACTTAGGCACATCGGTCAGGGTGAAGCTGTCAGGTAACTGGTCCCCAACAGATTCGAACCTTTGGTTATTTTCAAGGTGGATATTGTTGCCCCGGGCTAGGAGCTGTTCTTCCAAGAGTTTCAGCCTCTTCTCAGTTTCAGTCAGAGGTGGGATATTATGTTCCCCAATTTCCTTGTTCTCCATGGCGTCGATACGGGTCTCGACGCGATCCAGAGTGACCTTAAGAGCGGTAAGAAGGCTGGCTAGCTGATCAGTTGTGACATCTCTGTTGTTATCATTGTTGTTGTGGTTGACAGACAAAGTCGAAGACGGGGCCATGGCTCTGAGGTAGAAAAACGGCTCACATTACAACTCAATCCGACATGGTTCCAAGACTGAACGCAGTCAACACAGAGGACGAGACACAGACCGACTCAACAAGGGAGCGACCGTGTGTGGTCCCTCAGTGCTGACTCGATTTATGACGTGACGGTGTTTGACCGAACCTTTGACACGAGTCCAACATGTGGGCGTGACGCCATTGGACGGGTCTCGTGGTGAGACGACTCATAAGTAAAGACCCATAAGCACGTTTGCTTTGACTCGATAGACACCAGGCGGAATTGGAATGGTGGACTGAAGTTTTCGAAAATAGGAATTTTCAAAAAGATTCATTTGTCGTTTTATGGACGGCTTCCGAAGATAGAAATCTCCGCAAGTCGATCAGTTGAAAAGGGTTGTCTTAAGTTTATTTGCAAAAGACGGTTTGAGTTTGAGTCGGCTCGGAAAACAGTGTGTTGCTTCCCAAGACGGTTTTGAAATTCGAAATTATATGTTTTGAAAATCAAGTTTGAAATGTTTGAAAAGGTCTCGGGGACGGTGCATGGTCCTCGGGATCTGGAAAGTGTCTCGAGAAAAGGGTGTGTGCTTTTCTCGGGTTTTGAAAGAGCCATTGTCGGCGCGAAACGGGTTAAAATCCGTGTCTAGACGCGACGATTATAACGGCGTAAAAAAGTGATTGGAAACGGTTATACAAAACCGGGTTTGAAAATTCGTCATTATGATGGCCTAGAAAGGCGATTTGAAATGGTTATACAAAACCGGGTTTGAAAATCGTCATTACGACGGCCAAGAATGACGATTTTAAATGGTTATACAAAACCGGGTTTGAAAATCATCATTACGACGGCCAAGAAAGGCGATTTGAAATGGTTATACAAAACCGGGTTTGAAAATCGTCATTACGACGGCCTAGAAAGGCGTGTATCGGCCGGCGAAAGACCGAGGTTTGAAATGGCCATTATAACGGCGCAAAAAAGGTGTTTTTGAAAGTTTGAAAATTACACGGAAGGACTTATGATCAACTAGCACAGAAGCACTCACAGTTCATTATATTATGCATCATGCTGACACGGGTTTTGGCTTAAAAGGGTGGGTTACACACCAAGCAATCAAACCCCGATTTGCGAGAGGGATACCAATCCAAACAAAATGTGTAAGGAGGGTGCCCTAGCCTCGTGCTCGAAAGTGATGAAAGCTCTTTGACGAAACAGAAATGTGTGACGTTAATGGTATGCTTGACTCAATCGGCATTTGAAACACGGGGATGAGAAAACTCACGCCGACGAGACGAGCCAATTGGTCGAAAAGGGTTAGGTTGTGAGCCCGGACAAGGAACCCGACCGTGACCGTAATATCAATTAATGCATTCCAACCAAGACCTTGTTCGAGTCTCACCATCTAGGGATCACAAAGATGTAAGTGTCCTAGTTTTCCCCAGCGGAGTCGCCAATCTGTGGACATGGCCCACCTGTGTATGCCCAGCCGATCTGTGGACAATGGCAGCGGTCTTTTTTCAAAGCCACGCTCGGCGGCGTAAAAATGCTTTCGACCGGATCGTTTTAGATCGGTCGGTTTCGTCTCGGTAAGGGTCTCGAAACGAGTAAAGATGTTCGGAGTCACCACCAAGCATTTTTGGGATGCCTGGAACCCGTTCGAAATCCACTTTATACCCCGATCAAATCGAAGCACAAAGCAGCGTTTGACATAGGTACTAAAGATAAGGAAATCGTCCCTCTTTAGCACCCTATCTCTAGAATGACTCTCGTACGCCCTGGATAAGGTCGTCCACTATCCAAAGTTTCTGAGTAAGAGGTGAAGGTACGTATTGGGAAGCCCTTTAATCCGACACCCAATCCCGCCCGCGTTTAGCAGCCTCTACTGATCGATCTTGGTTGGTTGAATGCAAAAGTTGATAAAACGGTTTAAATGCATGAATGCGCATCCAATGATTTAAACCTAACATGTGAGAGCTTTCTAAGTCGGTTGATTTAATCCAAGAATCAAGTATAAGATGTCGAGTTGGATTAATGATTGATTTGCATGCAAAACGGAAATTAAACATCCATTTACCGTATTAGGTTTAGGGTGCATAACATGATCCATTTGTCTTAGTATGGCATTTTGCAAATGTGGTTTGAATAATCGAATAGTCATCTGATCCGTCCTATATCCAGGTTAACCGGAGTCGGGATCGTCCTGGACTAATGCTGGAAGGGAACAGGCCCTGTACCAGACGGCTATAAGAGGCGCGAGGCAGCCGGCGGTGTAAGGAGCCTCCCTCTGGTTTTGAAAATGAGAAGGAAAAGGCCTGCTTGAGGCGCGGGTTAGCCAACGGTTTTATGCCGTGTTCTGACTGTTTAAAAAACGTTATAAAACGTGTTAAAAATGGGTTTTTGAACCCGGTTTGATTTTGAAAGGGTCGTTTAGACCGCATTTGTTGATTTGAAGAACTAGAGTCGAATAATCATCATTATTTGATAATATTCGGTGTCGGGTTCGATTTGACAAACTTGACATGAATAGTTTTGAAAATGATCATGGACAAATTGTTTTAACTCCATTTTGAATGTAATTAGTCGATACTCATCATCATACCCGGGTTAAAATCCGGCATGGTATGTAGAACCAAGGATGATTTCGTGTTGATGACTAATATGTTTGTTTGAAAATGTAAAGAAATGAAATAAAAGGCTTTAAAATACCTTTTAAATGTCATTAACCAAATATTATCACCGAAACACGGATTTAACCGTCATGGTATGAAGAACCAAGGGTGAAAATGTTTTATGTTTAAAACATGTGAAATGAAACAAAAAGGTTTCGAAAATACTTGAAATGGTAAAAACCGATTACAAATATGAAAAATGGATTGAGGGAAATGACGAGAACAAACACGGTTGATCTCTGGTCTGAGTACCCCATTTAGGCGCGAGCCATTTGGCGACCTAAGGGGCTTCTGCCTCAGACCAAAAATCAGTTTTGGCTCGTTTATTCCATGTTTTGGTTCATGTTATGCATGTTTTAGCATGTTAGAGTCATGAAACAAATGAAAACATAATAAATGAGGATTTTTACACCCTCATACTTACATGTTCGGTTATGGCGAGTGACCGACGTAAGTGTAACAACTTGTTTGATCGGAAAAAACTCGGTTTAAAACCGTTTTGGTAAGTAAAAAAAGTGTTTTTAAAAGTTTAGTGATGTTGTAGTGGTCGAAGTGGTAGGTCAAGTGGTTTAATGCACGATGACGGTACCAAACAATGTGTAAGGCTCGTGTTTACGATCGGTAGGTCGTAAACACGCGTCGGATTGTGACTTTAGAAGTCGAGTCGAGAATTTTAAGGGAGAAAAGAGGGGGCGGACACTCGCGTAAGTCTCAAATGGGTGGCATTTGAGGGGTATTTATAGGAGAATGAGTGGTTGTGTGAGTTTTGAGCGACGTGGCCACCTGGGCTGCTCAAAGAGGCGCGAGCCACGTCACTGGTCTTCGAGCTGTGTTGTCGCTTTCACAACAAACGCAATCATGATTTGTTCTATCCTAGGTTTTGTAGTCACGTGTTTGGTACTTGACCAACATGAATCCGGGAAAACTTAGCATAGAAGGCTTTGAGATATTTTGTTTTTGTGTTTGACTCGGTTTGACTCGTTGTTAGAGTCGGGATTTGAATTTTCGAGTCGATTTTTGGTCCGGTGCCGGTTTTGACTCTAGTTAGTGTCATCGCGACCCCGTCGCCGTGCATTAAACACTCCAGGTATTTTTGAAATGTTTTAAAATGTTTTGTTTTCGAAATCGTTTTAAGTTTTCCGACGTAAAGTTGTACACAAACTGTCGATCAAACGCTGCGATCCCAAAACATGTTGTAGTCCGATAATCATCGGGTGTTTGTTGGAGTCTCAGCAGATACTGGTTATCTACACTCACCTCGAAGAACCGCAACGTGGCTCACGCCTCTTTGAGCAGCCCAAGTGGCCACGTCGCTCAAAACTCACACAACCACTCATTCTCCTATAAATACCCCTCAAATGACCCCCATTTGAGAGTTACGCGAGTGTCCGCCCCCCCTTTTCTCCCTTAAAATTCTCGACTCGACTTCTTAAGTCACAATCCGACGCGTGTTTACGACCTACCGATCATAAATATAAGCCTTACACATTGTTTGGTACCGTCATCGTGCATTAAATCAGTGGACCGACCACTTCGACCACTACACCGTCAATAAACCTAAAACACTCTTTTTACTTACCAAAACGGTTTTAAATCGAGTCTTTTCCGTCCAAATGAGTTGTTATACTTACGGTGGTCACTCGCTATAACCAAACATGTAAGTATGAGGGTGTAAAAATCCTCTTTTATTATGTTTTCATTTGTTTCATGACTATAACATGCTAAAACGTGCATAACATGAACCAAAACATGGAATAAACGAGCCAAAACTGATTTTTGGCCTGAGTCAGAAGCCTCTTGGTTCGCCGGCTAGCCCGCGCCTAAATGGGGTGTCCAGGTCAGAGATCAACCGTGTTTGTTCTCGTCATTTCCCGTTAATTCATTTTCATATTTGTAATTGGTTTTGTTTACCATTTCAAATATTTTCAAACCCTTTTTATTTCATTTGTTTTAACCATAAAACATTTTTCACCCTTGGTTCCTCATACCATGACGATTAAATCCGTGATTCGGTGATAATATTTGGTTAATGGCATTTAAAAGGCATTTAAACCCTTTTATTTCACATTTTGGGAGGTATTTTAAAGCCTCCCCTCATTTCTTTACCTTTCATATTAGTCACTAACACAAAGTCATCCTTGGTTTTATATACCATGCCAGACTTCGACTCGGGTACGATGATGAGCACCGACTATTTACATTCAAATAAACTTAAAACAATTAGTTCATAATTATTTTCAAAACTATTCATGTCAAGTTTGTCAAATCGAACCCGACACCGAATATTATCAAATTAATGATGAATATTCGAGTCTAGTTCTTCAAATCAACAAATGCGGTCTAAATGACCCTTTCAAATCAAACCGGGTTCAAATACCCATTTTTTATACGTTTTATAACGTTTTTCGAATAGTCAGAACAAGGTATACAACCGTCGGTTGACTCGCGCCTAAACATGCCCTTCATTTCTCATTTTCAAAACCAGGGAGAGGCCCGTTATACCGCCGGTGGCTCGCGCCTCATATAGCCGTCTGGCACAAGGTCTGTTCCCTTCCAGCATTAGTCTAGGACGATCCCGACTCCGGTTAGCCCGGATATAGGACAGATCAGACGACTATTTACTCGTTCAAAATCATATTTGCAAAGTGCCTTATTAAATGGATCATGTTTTGCTCCATAAACCTAATACGGTAAATGGATGTTTAATTTCCGTCTTTCATGCAAATCAACCGTTAATCAAACTCGACATCTTATACTTGATACTTGGATTAAATCAACCGACTTAGAAAGCTCTCACATGTTAGGTTTAAATTATTAGATGCGCATTCATGCATTTAAACCGTTTTATCAACTTTTGCATTCAACCAACCAAGATCGATTAATAGAGGCCGCTACCGCGGGCGGGATTGGGTGTCTGATTAAAGAGCTTCCCAATACGTATCTTCACCTCTTACTCAGAATCTTTGGATAGTGGACGACCTTATCCCGGGCGTACGAGAGTCATTCTAGAGATAGGTTGCTAAAGAGGGAAGATTTTCTTATCTTTAGTACCTATGTCAAACGCTGCTTTGTGCTTCAATTTGACCGAGGTATAAAGTTGATTTCGAACGGGTTCCAAGCATCCTACAAATGCTTGGTGGCGACTCCGAACATCTCTAATCGTTTCGAGACCCTTACCGAGATGAAACCGACTGATCTAAAACGATCCGGTCGAAAGCATTTTTACGCCGCCGAGCGTGGCTTTCAAAATACCGCTATACGTCCAACAGATCGGCTTGGCGTGTAGGTGGCCATGTCCACATGCATTCCCCAAACAATTATTACTAGACGATGCTAAGCTAGGAGAAACAAAGGGATGGGGAGTGACAACATGAGGAGACTCTCTAATGACTTCCCTAGACTTAGACTCAGTTTCTGACTCCGACTTTGACTCATATTAGAACTCGTCATCTTCTGGATCTCCTTTGAACATCTCTCCTTCCCTAGTTGTGAGCTTGAAGAGCCTTCCTTGATTGTTGGTCCATGTGATTGATTTTCTCCATCCTTTCTGCTGATTGAAAGGGTTTGCATCAGTGATGAGTGTTGTGGGATTGAAATGGTCTTCTCGAAGTATCATGGTAATAATCTCATCATGGGCTGCCTTAACGAATCGGTGTTCTTCGAATAAGAGGCTGACGGCTTGTTCGTCGAGTTAAGGTGTCTGACGATTTCTGACGGTAGGAACCGTTTCCTGGGGAATGAAATAGCAATCGTGGAATACTTTGATTCTAGCTAGCTTGTTGCCTTTGAACATCCAAGGTTCGGGGAATCCGTGAAAAGAGTCATGGTTTCCTTCCTTGACGAAGTACCCATTCAGCGTAGGGTGATATGGCTGCATTTGTATTCCTTTATCTTTGCGTTCGTGGACTTGAGTAAGCATCTCGACGGCTTCGGACACAGTAGGCTTGTATACTATCCCTAATGGTATCTTCTCGGAATAGCCTTATTTGAATGATGGGTAGGTATTATTCTGGATGTATGGTTGACCACCAAGTTGGAGTAGGGGTTGAAGTATAGAGGTGCCAATTCACTTTCCACAAGTTTGATGATTTGAAATCCTCCCAATTCGTGCACTGAAATCCTCCGTCCCTACCATTTAAATATCAATGGATACTTCGTCCACGAGGGAGAATCCGAGCTCTACAATGACTTTCCAGAGGCAATCTACGACCCCGTAGCTAAGGTCGAACACCCGAGCGTAGAAGTCTTCCAAGACTGCTACTTCATCCCCAACAACACCAAAGTTGCGTCGACCAAATTTGAGTCGACCCCATGCCTTGACAGACAAGACGTCAGTATCCTCTTCGAAGAAGATAACATGGAGCACCTCGGCTATGAGGACGTCATCAACATCGCTTTAAAAGATAACCAGTTCGATCCCGCCGCCTTAATCTCTGATACTGACCTAGAGAAAGCTACCCAAGGCTGGAGGAAAACTGTCAAGTGGACCGATCGCCAAGGCCGCACTCTCAAGATCACGATGGGAGAAGGCCCTATGTTCAAAGAGGGAAGTGAAGAAGAGTCTGAGTTTGAGTCAGAGTCAGAGTCTGTCTTAGCTCCTAGCACTCCTGATGTCCCGGTCAAGGTCCCCTTTCTACGGTTTTATAACAAACTTATGGCTGCCTTAGAGGCTGAGTCAACTAAGGTTATCCCCACTCCCATGGGAGGTAGAAACCTGGAGCTTGTTCCAGGAAGCACCTCCTCTGCTGTGTCGCCTCTGACTACCCATGAGATGTATGTCCTATCCGAGCTTTTTGCTCAAGTAAACTTAATGAATGCTAAGTTTGCCTATGACTCGTCTCATTTTAACTACAATGCAATTCTGAACGAACATAAGGAATGTGACTACCCACCTCACCTAACCAAAGAACTTGACAAATGAGAAGATAGGACCCCCATCATTGAGGAGACTGAACCTATTAACGTAGGGACAGATAATACACCTCAAGAACTTAGGATAGGGACCACCCTTGACCCCTCAGAAAAGACAACAGTTCATCGACCTTCTACACGAATACAAAGACGTATTCACTTGGTCCTACAAAGACATGCTTGGGATCGACAGGGAGAATGCAGAACACAGGATACCCATCAAATCTGGAGCTAAGCCCGTGAAACAAATGTTGTGCTGTATGCGCCCTGAATTGGCCTTGAAAATCAAGGAATAGTTAGACTAACAGTTCAAAGCAGGATTTATCAAAGTGTCCGAATACTCGGACTGGGTGGCCAACATAATTTTTGTACCTAAGAAAGACGGGAGAATGCGGGTTTGTGTCGACTTCAGGGACCTAAACAAATCAAGTCCGAAAGACGACTTCCCTCTGCCACATGTTGACATCCAGGTGGATAACACCGCCGAGCACGCCCTATTATCATTCAGGGACGGGTATGCTGGGTACAACCAGATTAAAATGGCCGAGGAAAACATGCACAAGACTGCACTCACTATACAGTGGGGTACATACTGCTACAATGTCATGTCCTTCAGTCTAATCAACGCCAGAGCAACCTACCAAAGAACCGCCACCACACTCCTACATGACATGATTCACAAGAAGGTGGAGGTATATGTCGATGACATGATCGTCAAATCAAAAGAGCGGGACGGCCATATCACCGCCCTTCAAAAATTCTTCGCTCGCCTTCGGAAATCCAACATGAACCTAAATCCTCAGAAGTTTGCATTCGGGGTCACCTCCGAAAAACTCCTGGGACACGTCGTCAGCAAAAGGGGCATCGAAATTGATCCTACCAAAATCAAAGCTCTTCAACAAATGCCCCGGCCTAAAAATGAGGAGGAGATTCGAGGATTTCTCGGGCAAGTCCAATACATCAGCCGCTTCATAGCCAAACTCACTATGATTTGTGAACCAATCTTCAAGAAGCTTCGCACCTCCGATCACGCCGATCGGGACGATGACTGTCAAAAGGCCTTCGAAAGGATAAAGGAAATCATATCCAAACCTTCTATCCTCATGCCACCTCAACAAGGAATCCCTTATCCCTATACCTGACTGTCACCGATACAACCATGGGAACGATGCTAGCACAAAAAGTCAACGGCGAAGAACGAACCATCTACTACATCACCAAAAAGTTCATCGAATATGAGACAAGGTACACCCAACTGGAAAAGACATGCCTTGCCCTGGTCTGGTCAACTAAGAAGCTGAGACACTACATGCTTAGCTACACGGTTCATATCTAATCCAAGATGGACCCGGTCAAATACATCTTCGAAAAACCCATACTAAACGGAAGGCAGTCTAGATGGACACTCATGCTATATGAATTTGACCTCAAATTCATACCCCTCGAGGTTATCAAGGGAAGTGCGATCGCCGATTTCCTAGTAGAAAACCCTGTCAACGAAGATCCAATGACCGACATATGGTCACTTCCCGACGAAGACATCCTTTGTGCCGACACCGATGCATGGGACCTATACTTCGACGGTGCATCAAACCTGAGTGCCTTCGTGGGAGGAATCCTCCTAATATCACCAGAAGGAGAGCATGTTCCGATCTCAGTCAAGCTAGACTTCGCCTCACCAACAATGCCGCCGAATATGAAGCACGCCTCATCGGCCTACAAGCAGCCATAATACTTGGCATCAAAAAGTTGAGGGTCCACGGCGATTCCTCACTCATCATTAACTAGGTGTCCGGATCATGGAACATCTGCAGCAACAGTTTAGCACCCTACCGAGCAAAAATCAATCAAGAGGCCGAATTCTTCGACCAAGTCAACTACTTCCACTTACCACGAGAGGAAAATCAATTTACTGATGCCCTAACAAAACTTGTCGCGCTCGTTAACATACCTGACGACATGACATCGATGCTCTTATGTGTCGAGAGAAGGAGGGAGCCAGCTCACATCTGCGCCATCAACAATGACGAGGAGAACCATACCGAACCTTGGTACCAAGCCATCCTCAACTACAAAACCAAAAAACGAATTCCCTCCTAACTCTGATACAAGAGGACAAAGAGCCATCCGTTTACTTGTATCACAATTCGTGATAAACCAAGAACAACTGTACTAAAGAACACCCCTAGGGATCCTTCTCCTTTGCATTGATCGCCATAAAGCCAAAAAAGTCATGGGAGAGGTCCACGATTGAGAATGTGGCCCTCATATGAGCGCAATGATGCTGACCCGAAAAATCATGCGGTTAGGCTACTACTTGACCACCATGAAAGCCGATTGCAGAAACTACGTCAAACATTGCCACAATTGCCAAATCTTCGCCAACATACAACACATACCACCATCCTTCTTATACACCATGACATCACCCTGGCCGTTCTCAACCTGGGGCATTGACATCATTGGGAAACCCGACCAACCTAGACCAACTCAAGAAATACTACCCTTGAACCCTAGTAACCGTAAACCTTACCTTAGTTTTATAACTAGAGATAGCAATATCCCTTTGAGGTCAAGTTCCTCAATGCGTTCTTATTTGAAATTGCATGTTTTACCGAGTCTAAGTCACGGCACCTTGCCATGTTTCAAACAACCTTTGATCTGTCAAAGGCAACAACCATTTGCACTCAAACAAAACACCTGAAATACGAGCATTGTTTGATTTCGCCTTTTCAGGTGGATTCGTAGGCAGTCCTTTCTTACACAAGAAGGATACAACCACAACAACCAAACAAAATTTACAAAACTTTTCGAACTATGAGCATGGTTTGATTTCACCTTTCCAGGTGGATACGTAGATAGTCCTTTTTTACACAAGAAGGATACAACTATCCCCACATATAAAAACATCACCCATATCAACCACAAAAAAGGAGAAACATTCCCTTTCCCACAAAAAATGCAAAAAAAATAAGCCTTTCTCCCCTTTCCACAAAATTCCCCTTTCACAAGTGCAATGTTTAGGATAACTCAAACTGAATTGCCTTTACAAAATGGATGGAAGAAATAAGTGTTCACAATGTCTTTTAACACAAGCAATCCTCTTATTTAATTAATTATGGGAAGGATTACAAATTTGACAACAAATAAAGCTAAGCAAGTCTACAACTTGTCAAAGATAGAATGTCGACTAAGACATATCACATAGTAAAACTAGCACAAAATACACAATACATAGCTAGTACAACATAATAAATACTCATAAACACTATTACAACATAATAATAAAACGGGTAATGGAGGTCTTCATTCTTCCATTCTACCCTTGACTTTTCCCTTGGGGTACATCTTCCCCTTGGCCTTCCTGTTGGCCCGCCTAGCATGGACTTCCTCTTCGGAATGGATCCTCAACGGATCCACAATGGCAATGGCCTCCGGTCTCTTGCAAGACCCCATACTCGGCCCAAGTCGAGCCCATACATGCCCCACTACCTCTTTGGGATCCGGGCTTCTCCCCTTCGGTGGCCTCATTAAATCCGGGCTAACATCATCGGCAAAATCATCAAATAAGGCACGGTTGCCCTTTCCAACCTCTCTATACTTCAATTCGACGACCTCGTCCTTACGAGACATGGACCTTTACTCCAAGGTTTGAGCTCTTGACCACTTGACATAAGCGGGAGTCACCCATGTCATGGCAACGGGGTTTGTGTGGACAGGGGCCACCCGCGCGTTGTGATTTTGAGGCAGCGGCATTTCTCCCACGGGACCTTGGTTTGCCAATGCACGTCATGGGCCGTTACCGATTTGTGAGGCATTGAAACTGGTGAAAGGTTGAATAAGCCTGCATTTGTGGAGTCGCCACCAATTTATTGGGGAAAATTGGAAACGTTCGAATACCTCGTGCCATGTCAAGACGCAAAGTAATGACATGAACACTAACGACTCGTTACCCTTAGCATTCTATGTCCAGAATGACTCTCGAGATGCCAATGGATACGGATGTCCGGAGATAACTGGAGTAAGGGGTGAGGGTACGTATTAGGAAGTTCTTTAATTCGAACACCTAATCCCGCCCGCCTCGATAGCGGCCTCTACTAATGATTAGGGAAGTAGTTCATATTTGATATGTCGTCGATGTAATGCATGCAATACAAGAAACATGGATTAATCCTAGCATGTGAAGTTAGACTATGTCGGTTAACATGTGTTTTAGCAAACAATTTGGTCGAAGTAAATGTTAGATTCAATACATGTGAATGTCATACAATTAAATCATACATAATAATAATTACGATAAATGAATTACAGTAATTAAAATTACAAAAATTACAAGCTTTATTTGATCTACGTCGAAAGCACGCTCAAAGACAGGATTACGAAGAAGAAAATAAAAGGAAAATAAAATTAAAATTAAAATATGAAAATATGTCAGATTAGAGGTGATAATATGAATAATAGTTGATTTAAGCCCTAATTAGGAGCTACGCCAAAGCGAGAAAGAGTTCAGAGGCAGAAACCAACCAAGAAGAGGCGCATCATCTGTTGCGTCCTCCGGAAGAGGCGCAACACTTCATGCGTCTGTTCTCGAGCTGGGTTCTGGCTGTTAAGTCAGAATCGCAACACTATTATTGTTCGTTGGTAGATTTAAGATGGATTATCGATATTAGACTCGAATTGAAGTGTTTTAACCGATAATATGTATCTGGGCAAGTCATAAAACAGATTAAAACGAGAAATTACAGCGGTTTACATGATTATGATTATACGATGAACTTCTGTCGGAAATACAAAAAGGCGAAACTTGAGGTTAAATTAAGACGAAACTGGACAAATAAGATTCTGAAGAAAACTTATGTATCAAATTGGGACTCTAGAACCTCGACATGAACAAGTCGAAACCCCGAAGAATCGATATGAATTAAAACGGCCAAAACTCGAAAGTATTGAATTACTCGGGATTAAAGACGAATTGAGCATTGTAATAAAAAGGGAGTTGTTAAAATATGATTTATATACTGAAATAACAAAGAGAACGGAGAAAAATTAAAGGATAAGAAAAGGAGGAAATTTGCAGGATGTCAAGGAAGAAGAAGAAGAGCAGGAGTAACAGGCAGCCTCTGGCGATCCTTCTTGAAGGCGCAGCTACTGCTGCGTTTCTTCTCAACGTCTGACCTCTGTTGTTTCGTAAAAAACAGCTTTAAAAGGGGGATTATAAATCGGTTTTCGAACGTGTTCTTGATATAGATTTACATTAATTAATACAAGATAAAAATAAAATAATAAAATGGGATTTACACCCTCAGACTTACAGGTTTGACGAAACAAGATTGACTAAAGTTATTGTTTAGTGATTACTTGACTCGAATATGCGTGGAAAGTAACCTCGTTAGAGGATTTAGTAGATTAATTAGGTTGATTAAAGGTGAAGTTGGTCGGTCTATGCAACGTGACTGGGACTCAGAATGATTTGAGCTTACGTGGTCGATTGATCAAGCATGTAGGCGTCGAAAGGCAATAGCGTAGTCTGGAATGCAAAGAGAGAGCGAGCGAAAGGGCAGAACACTGGCGTACCAAATATGGAGTCCGAAGGCCCTCTATTTATACTAAACATATGGAAGAGTTTTGGAATGACACGGATTTAGAAACAAATCTCGAAAATATTCTGGAAAAGGCGAAAAGAGGACTAGAGAAGAGGCGCAGCAAATACTGCGTTTCTTCGAAGGGGCGCATCACTTGCTGCGTCTTTTCTCTAGCCTTTTCCTCGTCGGTAAGAAATATTTCTGCATTTTTGCAGCAGGAGCCAGGGACCAGGGCAACACTGATCAGGGAGCAGGCAAAAATCCCAGTCACACCACCCTATCAACCACCACTGCCAAAGCTGCTTTGGGAGAACTCAAGAACTAATACAAGCTCAACCACCAGCTGCCACCTTGCCTAGCTAAAACATTGATCAATTAAGCTCAGAAAAGTCCTAAGGAGCCAGACCAAATTCACATTGCAACCAAGAGGAAACCAAGCTGAAAGTCAAGCTGCTGAAAGGGACATAAAGTATAAAACATATTGCCATTTCTGGCTAAACAAAGAAGGAGCTGATGCTGGGGTGTTTTTGCTTGTCTTTCCATATTTCAGATATCACCTAAGACCCAAAGTCAAGGCACCTACTGCAACCATTCGTCCTTATACTCCCAGCCAAAGCAACACAGCAGCCAAGGAAGCAGCATCTCACTATCAGTGCAGACTTTCTGTTGTTTTATTGCAGTAATCCCTTAAATTATTTTGTCATCATTGTAAAATAATTCCATCACTTTGTTTATGTCCTACGAACTAATCCTGGCCCTTGGATGAGATTTCTAAGTTAATATTTGTAACAAAATTGCAAGAGGGAGGCCTATATAAGGACCTCTCCCCCAACTGCATTGAGGCAGCTTTTGATGAATATTAAACTTGAGTTTTCTCTCAATTTTAAATCTCTATAACTTGTGCTTAGTCTATAGTTAAGATTCAGGTCTGTTAACATCTTGTGCTTAGTCTGTAGGTGTTGTACAAAGTCTGTTAGTGAGGTTCATTCAATCTTGTGCTCAGACTGTGGGTTGTTTGGCTTTGCTGTAAACTTGAGTTGGTATTTATCTTTGCCTGGCTGTGATAAATTCTAGTTTAAGTTGTCCAAATTATTATCTTGTTTCCCTGTGAGTATTCTGTGGAATTTGAGTTGATAATTATATCCCTGGGTCCTTGTTCAGTCTCATACATCAATCCTGTGTCAAATTGTCTGATTTCTTTTGTCAGGCGGTCTTAATTAAATTATCAAAAATACATAGAATGACAAGAATTTATTGAAATTTTAGTCAGAGTTTCTTTATTCATTTAACTAGCTTGTCACCAAATTATATGAATTATGCAGGCCATTTGATATTTTTAATCAAATTCTGAAAGTTCATTGCATCCTGAAAACACCAGAACAGTTGGTCTCATTTAAAGTTTAAATCTTTGTGTCAGGCCTGGGGTTTGACACTGCAATTTGGTAATCAGAGCAAGGTTTAACACAATTCCACCTTTGTGTTAGTCTTGGGTTGAGAGAAACTGTGAGTACATTATCCTTACCTACAACAAACACACAAAACCAAGCATGAGTGAAGAGAGACTTGCTGGTATTGAGACCAGAATAGAAACTCTTGCAGGAAATGTGGATACACTACTTAATGTTGTCCATGTAGTGATGGAGAGGTGTCCAAACCATGATCCAAGGAGACAACCACCTGCCAGTGGAAGAGGTAGAGGCAGAGGCTTCTTCATGGGAGCGGGGAGAGGACAACCACCAGATGGATATGAATCAAAATCAGAGGAGAGCATCAGAACACAAGGGGAGGTTCCTGAGGACACAGACAAGCATCTAAAGGCACTACAACAAAACATCACTTTCGCCACGAATTATGCCACGGGAACTCATAATTCGTGGCTAAATTTTGCTTAGCCACGGGAAAAACTTATTCATTATTTTGGAAAAAAATTTATGCCACGGGATAACTTTTCCTGTGGCAAAAAGTCATTTCCGCCACGAATTAGGCCATACCCGTGGCAAATAATCATTTTAGCCACGGCCTATGTCAAACCCGTGGCGAAATTTTATTTAGTCACGAATTGTTCCGTGGCAAATATTTTTTTAGCCACGAACAAACAAACACCCGTGGCGAGTATATTTTCCGACTTAAATCTGAATGAAATTAATCAAATATAATAATAAAAAAATATATTTGAATATAAAAATTTAGAAACACTTTGATTAATTTAATTAATATTTTTTATTATTTTATTTACTTTAATAAGAAATTTTAAACTTTTATAACCTTAAATGCAAGCAAAGAAGAGTTTATCGTCTAATTTTTTGATTTTTTACAGATCACATTTATGTTTTGTAGGTTTTGTAAAATATTGATAATTTAAAAAAATTGTTTTAATATATACTCTGTTTATTAAAGTCGTAAATTTCTTTTACTTTTTTAAATTAAACTTTATAATCTTGAATAACAATCTTAAATGATCGTATCACATTTAAAGATATAGCATATCAAATTGAATAAAAAAGTTATTTACCATCTATCTTTGAAAATCCAAAATTAATATATTGTTAAACTATTTCATTCAAAATTTTATTTCCAACTTTATTTGTAGGATATTTATAGAAAAATTTGAATTTGATATAAAATTTATGGAAATTTCCCATGGTACCCTCGAACTTTGCCAGATTACGCATGGTACCCCTTATTTTAAGTTTCTACATATGTTGCCCTTGTGTTTACCTTTTTCATTACCAGAATACTCTTTGGGGAAATTTTGTCATAACGTCGTTACTCCTATAAGTAATTTGATGAGTAATTGTGTATGTTATGTTGTTATTGTTATATTATTTAGGTACTAAATGTTAGTTTATTAGACAAAATAAGGATTTAGGTATTATTAGATGATGAATTGATAGTGTATTAGATAACAAAAAAAGGCGTCACAAGGCATATGAGTAGCGGCGTTATGACGGAAGTTTGTCAAAGGGTATTCTAAGGATGAAAAACGTAAATACAGGGGTAGCATTTGTAAAAACTTTAAAAAAAGGGTACCATATGTAATCTGTCAAAATTCGAGGGTACCGTGAAAAATGCACGTAAAATTTAACTTGCTGAGAAAAAAATTGGGAAATTTTTTTCATTGAAAATGAGTGCATCACACGGAAAAATATATAAATTATAATAATTTAAAGTCACATGTGCAAATAATGTGAAAATTTTAAGAAAAGAAACGATAAATCATAACAAAGAGAAATCAGTGTAGAAAAATAAGCGATTCTTTTGTACAATAATCTTTTTCGTGGTTTTTGGGTAAAAAAGTGACTATTTTTTGGTTAATAGTGATCACTTTGGGGAAAAAAGACCTTTAATTATAAAAAGCGGTCATTATTTTACCAAAAAATGGTCTCATTTTTCATATCGCATGTACACCGGTTATACAATAGAATTTACAAAGAAAAATATACGAAAAAATGAGTACATGAGAAATGAAAATAAGTATGTCAATAAACAAAAGAAATAAAAAAATGTTAGGAAAACACAATTAATTTTACTTTTTGGAGAAAATGGTTTACTGACTTCGGCAAAAAAAATGATGTCAAAATCATTAATCAGGAGGTTAATGTCGAAAATTTAATTGTTTCGGCCAAAATATTTTTTTCCCACAAAAATTGTAAAACATGTAACATTTATGTAATTAAATAGTACTAAAGGTAAGATTTGAAAGAAAAAAATAAACTTAAAACGATTCAAAGGGCTAATTATATCAACAAAGGTAACATTCAATTTCGGTGGCACATCAAAATAACTCTACGGTTAAGCTTGCTCAGGTGAGAGTAGTGTTGGGATGGGTGACCTCTTGGGAAGCCTCTCCGATGCTCACAAATGCATGACTCGTGAACCGAAATAACGTTCAAATGAATCAAGTTAACTAGCGAAACAATTACCTAGATTGTCACGGTTCCGTATATGATAAAATACCCATTGTGAAAAATAAATAAATTATTTTACGTTTTATTTATTTAATTTTCATATATATTGTTTGCCACAGGAATTATTTTTTCACCACGGAAAATTTCTTTGGCCACGGGAGTTATTAGCCACGAGACAATCCGTGGCCAAAAATTCAATAATAGCCACGTTCTTGTTTTTCCCGTGGCTATCCCTTTGCCACGGCCTCTTGCGCCACGAAAGGTATTCCCGTGGCAAAATGATTTAGCCACGGAAATTTAGTACTTGTGCCACGATTTTAGCCGTGGCCCAAGTGCTCATTTGTAGTAGTGAGGTAGAAATCCCTGAATTTTCTGGTAGCCTAAATCCTGATGATTTGTTAGAATGAATTAGGGATATTAAGAAAATATTTGAGTATAAAGGGTACACTGATGTTAAGGCCTTTAAAGTTGCCGTCTTGAAACTAAAGGGTTATGCTGTTGGAAAATGTGTCATCAACAATAGTGCGATCACATGATTTAATATCATAATTAAATCTCATATAAAGAATACGTAAGGGATGATTCATTTATATAGTCAACTGATCAACATAAATCGGTAACGATTGGCTTGCTAGAGTTTGACACTACTGTCGTGGGACGGTGGTGGTCAGTTGATCCCTTAAGGTCACACCTAAAGGATGATGCCCTTATCTATAAAGTTGATTAATTGTATGACGATACAAGTTGATCAATTCCTTAAAATTGAACAATTCAATTTGTGAGAGAGAATATTTATATCTTATTATAATGGGATTAAATAAGATTTATTTTGGCAATAAAAATGCTTTATTACTAAAATTGTTTATTGTTTGAGAAACAATAGACATAAGAATTAATGGTTAATTATAATTACAAGATGTTGTGAACTATAATTAAATGACGCATTTATTTATGTGATTAAGTATCACTAGTCAATTTGTTGTATGTAATTTAATTAATTTATAAAAATGATATTTATGTGATAAATATGCATTAAATTAATTAATAACATGTAACATACTACATGTGACATATTGTGTAACAAATGACAAATTGACAAAATAAAATGGTGGTCCATATTGAGTGAATGAACCGAAATGGAGGAGGTATTAGTGGGTTGTGGTTATTTTATTTTATGTGATAAAAATAAAATAATGATGCCTATACCTAATAGCCTTACACACCTACTCACTTGAGAAGAACAAAAGGAAAAAGAAAAAGTCCATGCATGACTTGGACTACTCCCTCCACCGGTTGCTCATATCTCTTTAAGAGAGTTTTGTTCTCTTATTACACATACTACATACTCATTCATTCATTACATTCAAAAAGTCTTATGCATTCTTCTTTCTACTCTTTCATTTTTTCTCTAAAACTTGAGAAAAGATGATTAAAATTGTTCATAAAGATTACTAATATTATTAGTGTAATATATGAGTATTAGTAATCAATTTTAAGGTAAACTACTAAACAAATATCTAGCACATATTATTTAGTAGAGATAAGGGATAATTTTGGGTGCAATCAAGAGGAGTTGCTTCTATACTTGAAGTCTTTGGAGGATCACCCTAATACTCATCATAGCTCAACAACAAGTGAAGGTAGGAGACCTTACTTGTGCCCATAAAACCGAAATTAACAATGTAAGGGACATTGTTTTCTTATAAATCTCTTATTTTGTTATGCATGCACTAGATCTAAAGATCAACTAATTAAAATATTAACTAGTTTATTATTAGAGGAGTCTAATAATAGGTATATAAACCTAACAAGTGGTATCAGAGCATAAGGATGTTGCATGCATAATCAGTAATTGTTTTTCCGAGTTAAAAAGTTAACATATAAAACTAAAAATTTGTGATTTATAAGTATAAACCACGAAATTATCATGCATGTTATATATTCTGGTCCTAAAATTTTTTTAGGTCATTTTCATGATTTATGGAAATTTATTGCTCATTTTAATGTTTTTTGGTCATTTTATTACATTTTTATGACTAAAATGAGAATTAAAATGCTAAAAATAGTTAAACTAAGTCTCTGACCTTGAAAATTTTATATGACCTCACATGAATATTTTACAAGTTGTGTGTAAAATCTAGTATTAATTGGATTAATATTGCATGATTTATGATTTTTATGAGATAAAAATGAATTAAAAGAGGTTAAATGGTTAAAAATATTTAAATTTCGAATTAGGCCATGAGATTTTAATATGTTGTCACATGCATAGTTTACAGAGTGTATGCAAATCTCGAGATTTAATGATCTCAGTTAGCATGATTTATGAATTTTTAGTGTAAATGGCATAAATAGTGACTATTTTCGCATAAATAGCTAAAATAATTTGCATGGCATGAGAAAATTATTTTAGGTTGCATTAATATCCCACTAATCATTTCTAAGGTTGTAAAATTTATTGGATTAATTTTTGGATAATTTAAATGTTTTATGAGATAAAACCGATAAAATGCAACTATATTTTCTCAAAATTAATTCGAAAATTTTAACCATGATTTTTGGCATTATGAGTGTCATGGAATTATTCCAGAATGTTCAAAAATTTAAAATTCAAATTTTGAAATTTTTATAATTTAATTTGGATTTATTTCATAAATATTACAATTTTAAGGTAAAAAATGAGCATAAAATTAAATCAAGTTGAATTATTGTCAAAAATTGAGTGATGACTAATTTTTGAGTCCTACAAAGTGTTAGGATAATTAACTTGAGCTTAGATGTGATTTAAGTGTTAATTAGTGATTTTTTTGTTTTTGATGAAATGTAAGTGATTTCATTAAAAAGAAAGTAGAGTAACCATACATGGATAGCCCAGATCCATCATATGGATGACACCCAGAACTACCCAAAACAAGCTAGCCCATCACAATTTTTGGCCCACCCGCAAATACAAACCCATCCCCTAGACAAAAAAACCTGAATACAGCAACAAAAACAAATTGGGGAAAACTTTCAAAAACGAAACCCTAATTAAAGACCTCAAGTCAGACGATTTCATCCACATATTCTCTTGATCCAATCCTTGTCTATGCTCTTCTCCGTCTTCAGCCTGCTCAGAAACCATAGAGAAAGCTCACCTTTGATATTCTCAGCTACTTTCGAGGGTCTCTCAAGTTGAAACTCGAATTTCACTGATTTCGAGTTCGCCAGAAATGATACATACAAGCGTTGATCATTGCATTCAGTAAAGCTTGTCTTCTCCTAGATCCCATCAAGCAAGATCTCCAGTCGGTGATGTTCGTGCACGGAAGATTAATCTCCAGCCACTCCCCTACTCGGATTATCACCTGGGAACTATACACACACTCAAAGAAAAGGTGGTCTTCAGTTTCCACCCCAGCTCCACATATAAATCAGGTACTCTCTCTCGTAATCCCTAATCTATGAAATTTCTCTTGTGTATTTAAGGCCTTATGATGATATAGCTATGATATGATGCTATGTTTAGGGATAGTCATGTTGTTCCAAACAAACTTAGCCCAACTGACCTTGTCATTTTTGCTTCGAATAAACTCATAACCTCTGGCAATGGTGTATTCACTTACTTTTTGCACCGTCCACATGTTTTGTCGATATGCTGGTTCCATATGAGTCCTAACCTGACATAGTTTCCACCAGTACCAATTGGCATCAGAATTTGGCATGTAAATATCCCAATCAGTGTTTCTAAGATAGGTATGATGCACCCATTTGATGCATAGATGGTCAGCCTTTGTTGTAATCCACCAAATTAGCTTACCCACAGCAGCCTTGTTCCACATAATGTCATCCTTCAGTCCCAGTCCTCCTTCTATTTTGGGTTTGCAAATTTTATCCCAGGCCACAAGAGGTGTCCTTATATAATTCACTCCCCCATCCCATAAAAAGCTCCTGCAAATGGACTGAATTCTAGCCAACACACCATTAGGCAGGATAAACATGGAAGCCCAGTAGTTGTGATATGTTTTCAGAACTGCCTTGATCAGAACTAACCTCCCTGCATAAGATAGTTTCCTGGCACCCAATCCCCTAATCTTATTTACAATTTTCTCAATGATGGGTTTGCAATCATGTGCGTTAAGCCTGGTAGTTTTTATAGGAACCCCCAAGTATTTGAAGGGCAATGTCTCTTCTATGACACCAGATACCTGCAAAATCTCAGCCTTCAAGCTCTCCTTCACTCCACAAAAATAAGCACTGGACTTACCTTTGCTCAATTTTAACCTTGAAGATTTGGAGAAAGTAGAAAAGATTCTCAGGATAACCATAATATAGGGTGCATCACCTTTACAAAACAAGAGGAGATCATCTGCAAACATCAGGTGAGTGAGCTTCACAGGTTTGCAGAGTGGATGATAGTTGAAATGCTTGATCTGAGTAATATGAACCATCAGTCTAGACAAATATTTCATACAAATAGTGAATAACAAAGGTGAAAGGGGATCCCTTTGTCTCAAACCCCTTTGGCCCTTGAAAAAACCAAACATATCTCCATTTAAATTTAGGGAGTAAGATGCAGTACTCACACACTGCATAATCCAACCTATGAACTTCTTAGGGAACTTAGAGCCTCCATCATCTGTTCTAAAAAAGCCCACTCCACAGTGTCATAAGCTTTCTGTAGGTCAATCTTGATAAGACATCTAGGAGACACAACACTTCTACTATACATTCTAATAATGTCTTGGCAAACAAAGATGTTTTCCATGATGCTCCTACCTTGAATGAATCCACCCTGATTAGAGGCAATTAAATCAGACAGCACACTTGCTAGTCTGTTGCATAATAATTTTGATATACATTTATATAGGAGATTACAGCATGCGATAGGCCTATATTGCAATATTGAAGAGGGCCTCTCCACTTTTAGAATCAGTGTAATGAATGTGGCATTCAGTTGCTTTAGAATAGTACCTGAGGTAAAGAAATCCATAACTGCATCAGTAATGTCTTCACCAACAATATCCTAGGCATCCTTAAAGAACTTACTAGAATAACCATCTGGACCTGGAGCCTTATCATTAGGGATCTGAAAAATTATGCCCTTAACCTCTCCCCTTGTGACTGGTTGCAGAAGCTTTTGATTATGAAGATCAGTGCAAACAACACTCTTTCTCACAATCTGTTTTTGAACTGCAAGGGTTTCACTTTTAGAACCTAGAAGCATCTGATAATATGCTAGGAAAGCTTCCTTAATTCCTTCCCCATCAGTGTGTAGTTTATCCTAATGATCCTTGATCTCATGAATATAGTTAGCATTCCTCCTAGCTTTTAAGACCCCATGGAAATCGGCTGAGTTTATATCCCCTTCAGTAATCCAATGTGCTTTTGCTTTTTGTTTTAAATATTCCATTTTTCCTTGTTGTAACACTTTGGAAACCTGGTGTGCTTCAAATTCCAGACTCATAAGCTCCTTATCCTATGGGTGTAGTACCAGTTGCTGCTGCAGATTGTGCAAATTAGTTAGGGCTAGATCAACAGCATTTTCAACATCATTGAATTGGCTCCTGTTTATCTCCTTTAGTTTTGGTTTCAGGGCTTTCAACTTTCTAATCACTCTGTACATCTTTGTGCCTTCGACTGCTTTGGCCCAAACCCTTGCAACACAACCTTGAAATGTAGGAGAGGAACTCCACATGTTAAAATATTTAAACGGTCTATTCTTCTTCCCCTGACCATTCAAGGCTTGCTGAACTACACAAGGACTATGATATTTAATTAGTGATTTTAAAAGGTTATTATCACGTATTTCCATAAAACCGGGTTATATATATATACGACATAAGTTAAATAGGGCGATTTGGCACATCATTTGGCATGATAGGTACATATTATAATGCTACATATTTCAATTGTTGAATGTCTTTTATTTATATAATTTTGAATTATGTAATTTTATCTTAGTATGGCCTTAGTTTTAATCAATATTACTCGTAATGAAAGGGAATATTGATTCGGTTGTAATTTAATGTGATCTCGTATCACTTTTATTTTATTTTATTTTATTAGATTTTCCATTTTACAAATGTATAATAGAAATAGCTTTGTATTTTTATTATTATTTGTAATTATGGAGTATCTTCAAGACGGTGCCATTCGGAAAGGTGATCCGGCAAAGACGGTGTCTTGGGAGGCGTGCCACTTGGAGATTCAAGGGACCAATAGAGTTGGTTTCCGAATATGTAATAGATTATTTGATTTTCTATTTTAGAAAGGCCATACTAGGAATTTTATTTATTGCTTTGAATTTCTCTTAATATGTTATGATACTGTCGTTTTGTACCAAAAATAAATACCTAAGTACTACTAACAGAAGTCAGCGGTAAGTAGGGTCGATCTCCACAGGGAGGCGGTTTACTATCTACTTGTCTATTCTATCTGTCTAATGTCACTAATGGGGGTTTTGATTGTGTTGACTAGACTAATGAGGCTAAGGCAAGAGGGAAAGGAATGCGAGAATTTAACAATAAGGGAAGGGAAATATGCTAGGAGTCGGTCCACCGTGGCAGCTAAACTATTGGGAATACTGAGGCGATTAGACTATTGATAAGAAGAGCTATGGTCGTCACCTTTCGGTCCTTATACCGCCGTAGAGCGTAAATAGCTTAGCTTTCGCCCTCACTACAATACCCTATTGTAACTAAGCAAGCCTTCCCTTCCAATCTTTCGATCCAGGTCGGAGTTAACTAGATTTATTGGTCTCCTGCATGCATTCATTCGACCTGATAACAATTAAATTGCCTAATACAATTCTTATCGCAAGACTAATCTATTCAAGTCAATTAAAACATGCTACCACGGCTTCCCTAATCCTAACATACTAAGGAATTAGCTACGCATGGCTCGGGATACTACACTAGCAATTGCTAATCTAATAACATAAGACATGATAACTAAATAATAAAGAAACAATAAAAGCAATAAAGGAACAAGGAAGAATAAAAGGGAAGAGAAATGTTACTGAAATAAATCCGGAAATAGGGAAGAACAAAAGTAACAGTGTTTAGGAGATAATTAGAGAGGAGAATGAGAGAGAGTCCAAATGTCGTCCTCAGCTTCCTATTTATAAGAAAATAGGATTAGCTAAACCTAATTGACGGAAATAAAGCAAAAAGCCCAGCCCGTAGCAAAATCCACTCGATCGAGTGGAATAAAACCACTCGATCGAGTAAACCGAGCCAAAAACCAGTCGATCGACCAGATTAGTTACTCGATCGATTGAAGGCACATAAGGGACTGGTCGATCGACCAGAAAAACTGCTTGAGCGACTAATTATTAGACCTAAAACCACTCGATCGACTAGGAAAGCACTCAATCGAGTGGATCTTGACTTCAGTAGCCTAGAATTCACGTTAGTTTGACTTTGACTTGTCCTTTTAGCTCCCGAAACACCTTCACGCATCCCAAGACAGCTATAATTCCCGCTCCAAATCTACTCTTCCTCCAAATGCATACAAAACGGACGGCAAATGGCTTGATTTAACTACTTTATGGTCCATTCCTCCAATTAAGACAAAATACACCAAAGTAGCATATTCGAGGCATTTCGTAGCATAAAACCACGATAAAAGCATAAAGATACGCGCATAAATTAGGCTAAAAAGACTATATAAAATGCTCGTATCAAATCTCCCCAAACCAAACCTTTACTCGTCCTCGAGTAAACTAAAATGCGACTAATGGAACGGAAAAGATAACTCAGAGCTAGCTACAAATGCCCAATTAAACCAATTTAATGCAAGCAAACTAACACTTATAGCGAGACAGTCAAATGCAAACGAGTTATAGGATGTTTATAAATAAAGCTGAACCGTCGACCTTGCAAGACCTTTAATAATGGACTCTCACGGGTCACTCTTCTCTCATGAAGCAAAGGGTAAGCATATATGTATAAGAGAGAAAGAAAAATAGTCGCTCACCTAAACTACGACCCACATAAACATGCATGCAACTAATATGATAGACAATTCTAGCTACCGTACACACATTACAACCAAACAAGGTCCTGTCACAGCCGAGGGCTCACAAAAATATGGTAAAGTGAGGCAATGGGTAAGAAAAGGCAAAACATTTTATGGAAATGTGGAGGTATAGGCGGCCAAGCTAGTACCTAAACAAAACCATATATCAACATCCGTTTCCAACTCAATTATGAATTAAGCACATGCCCTTCATTTGGCATAAAAACACACCAAACCGAACTAGAAACACTCCTCAAATGATATAAGATAGAACATAGGAGCATAAACCGACTAATCAACAAACAACATCTCTTTTTTTTTTCAAATTTTTCCTTTCTTTTTCTATTTTTTTTTCGGTTTCTTCTTTTCTTCTTTTCGAATTTTTTTTCTCTCTTTCATTTTTCACGTTTTTTTTTCTTTTCACATTTTTTTTTTCATCAACCCTTCCTCAATTCATCCTCTTTTTCCTTCATGAGTTACCAACTCCGAATCAATAGATGCAAGCCAAACTTGATACAATAGAAAATATACCGCAGAACAATCAAAACTAGCTTGACAAGGCAAGCTAAATTTGGAATGTAGTTAAGGGTCAACAGGCAAATTTGGCTAATGTGGAGTTAAATGGGTAAAAATGAAAGAAAGGGAATTGTAGGCACCTCCCTGCATGTGACACCAACCACTAACCCGAATGTATGCAGGCAAAAAGCAATTGAATTTCATATACGTGCAAATTAATGAACATGCTATGCAAGGAGTAACTACTCACAATTCTACATGAAACTGGTCATAATTGTCACCAGTTTATATGGCTCTAATTCCTTAGAAATTATAAGTAGGTTGCCAAAATCTCAGGTCAAGTCTATATGTTCAGCTAAATTAAACATTAACTCGTAGATTATGCAAAAGACAAAGCTAAAAGGTAACAATTTAATGCAAGGCTTAAGCAAAAAGACAGTTGCAGTGCAATATCATCATTGAAATCTACCGTTCCGACTCAACCTATATGCTAAAATAAACGTGAAAATTTTGAATTTTAACAATTTTTCAATTTTTATGAGATTTTTGAATTTTTAACAAAAATAAACAACAATGCAAACATAAATTAAACGTGATAACTGAAATGCAATGAAAACAAAATGCAGACACAGATATGGATGCATAACCTCCCCAAACCAAACCGTACAATGCCCTCATTGTACCAAAACATGGAAAAGAAATGCAAACTAAAGGAGAAAGAGAGTAAATGCGGAAAACTTACAAGATAGTGCGAATAAAGGAACCTCCCCAAACCGACCATGAACATGGGAGGTTGCTAAGGGCCCGGAAAACCGTCTCAGTAAGCTAATCCAAGTCAAATACACTCGATAGCAGAAAAAAATCAGTCGATCGAGTAAAATGGGCATTCAAACTGCTCGATCGAGCAGAAAAACAGTCGATCGAGTAGTTTCATATCTGCAGGTGGTCGATCGAGTAAAAATTTCACTCGATCGAGTGAATCCATCAGCTAAAGTGCTCGATCGAGTAGAAAAACTACTCGATCGAGTGATTCTTAGCGTGTTTCCTGCAAAACGCAAATAAAACAGCCCGCAAACTAACTAGACAAGCATACTGAGAAAGTCTATGGTATAAAAACCATTTATTACAACTGAAATAAAATAAAACGCAAAATAAAATCTCCGGGTTGCCTCCCGGGTAGCGCTAGCTTCAGTCAGGTCCCAGCTTGACCTTCTTCTCATCATCCAACAGCACAGATCATTGGCCCACTCTCGGGCCTCGACTGACGCGGTAGTTTCAAAGAATTGTCAAGCGGACATCCGGCCTCCACACTTGGCAATGTAAGAACAACACTTCCCACAAAGATCCGGGTCCCAAACTATAGTCTCATCACGCAGCTTCTTCCTAGGCGGTGTAGCTTTATCAACATCTCCTCCTGGGTCGTCTATCCGGCGATTCCGGATTCCGGACTCGAGCACCCATCTCGCCTCTCGGGTCTGTGAACTTGTCAAGACCTGTAAAAAGAGAAACAAAGCAATGTTCCTCCAATTCGCTCCCAGAATGGGGCGGAGGTGTCATAACAGCAGCAATAAGTGACACACTAGGAATATCAGACGGAATATCAATGGGCTCTACATGAGGAATATCGTCACAGGATATGATATGCATAGGTTCCTTAGGAACATCAGACTTAGTAAAAACCAAATCCTCCCCTCCGACCTGAAAGGTAAGTGTCCCAACCCCGGCATCGATAATTGCGCCAAAGAATGCACAAAAATGGTCTTCCCAAAATAACGGGAATGTTACGGTCCTCGGGTGTATTTAAGACAATAAAATCTACAGGAATAAAGAAATTCCCGATCCTAACAGGTACATCATGTAAAGCTCCTTTGACCCGAACATAAGAATGGTCAGCTGCAACGGCGCCAAAATTTGATACTGTCGTTTTAGCGCGTGTGAACTTAGTCAACCCAAATTTCGAGGCAAGAGACAAAGGTAAAACGCTAATACTAGCTCCTAGGTCACATAAAGCATTATCAATTGAATGGGTCCCTATTGAACATGGTATAGAAAAATGACCTGGGTCAGACATTTTGGGCGGGGTCCCATTTCGAAGAAGTGCGCTGCACTCTTCAGTCATAGCAACATTCATTACCGTCTTAACATCACTAATATCCCTCTTAGACCAATTAATTTGACAGATAAATTCAGAATAAGAGGGTACCTGGGCAATCATCGCTTTGTAGTGATCAGCGACATTGAGATCTCGGATACGGTCCAGGAATGCACGGTGTGGCAGCAATCGTTATGGATAGGGAAGTGACCGAACAGTAATACTACTCGATCGAGTAGTTTCCTCATCATCTATAGTCGGTTGAGGATCAGTGAATAGCTGAATGAACGCTTCTTCCTCAAGAGCCTTCGATCGAGTGTTTACATCCTCTCGATTGAGGGTTACAGCATCAGTCTCGTTCGATCGACCGATTTTATCACTCGATCGAGTGATTTCTTCAGCAATTTCAGTCAATCGAGTAAAAATTCCACTCGATCGACCATCCTCAATTTCTGTAATGCTTGATCGACCATAATTATCACTCGATCGAGTGTCTGCATTGCACGCAACAAGTATTAATTCCAAAAACTCGTCTAAACCATCCTCCGGGGTATCTTCATGAAACGGAATGGTGTCGGTGTTGATAGCATACACCGTCTCACATTGCTCTTGCTCGGTAATTAATTGATCATACCGAGCCTCTAGCTTCTTCATACGGCTATCAAATTCCGCACTAGAATTATGACATTGTAGTGCAAGTGCCAATATTGTTGACTTCAGTTCTTCCACCTCATCATTCCTAGCAGGTGAATGGGTTGGTTGCGGTGGAAACAAATAACAAGGCTGTTGATAGCCTTGTTGCATCAACGGTTGTGGTCGAGGAGCGACATCATAGTAATTACCACAACCCCAAGAATCTTTCCTCTCCCAATTGGCAGATTTTTCAGTTTGAGCTTCAAACTGAGCAATAAGTCGGGAAACGGACGTCATCTTGGCAAAGAATCGAAGGTACTCAAGCCTTCCCTTCGATAATATTTCTCTAAAAACTGACTAATAGACCTGTAGACCTATCAAAACAGCACTAAAGAGAAAGATAAGAACAACCTCAAGGTACTTAGTTTCCCTTGAGGCGAAAAGACAAACAAAATAAAACAGATAAAAAGCATCGCCTCCCCGGCAACGGCGCCAAAATTTGATACTGTCGTTTTGTACCAAAAATAAATACCTAAGTACTACTAACAGAAGTCAGCGGTAAGTAGGGTCGATCTCCACAGGGAGGCGGTTTACTATCTACTTGTCTATTCTATCTGTCTAATGTCACTAATGCGGGTTTTGATTGTGTTGACTAGACTAATGAGGCTAAGGCAAGAGGGAAAGGAATGCGAGAATTTAACAATAAGGGAAGGGAAATATGCTAGGAGTCGGTCCACCGTGGCAGCTAAACTATCGGGAATACTGAGGCGATTAGACTATTGATAAGAAGAGCTATGGTCGTCACCTTTCGGTCCTTAAACCGCCCTAGAGCGTAAATAGCTTAGCTTTCGCCCTCACTACAATATCCTATTGTAACTAAGCAAGCCTTCCCTTCCAATCTTTCGATCCAGGTCGGGGTTAACTAGATTTATTGGTCTCCTGCATGCATTCATTCGACCTGATAACAATTAAATTGCCTAATATAATTCTTATCGCAAGACTAATCTATTCAAGTCAATTAAAACATGCTACCACGGCTTCCCTAATCCTAACATACTAAGGAATTAGCTACGCATGGCTCGGGATACTACACTAGCAATTGCTAATCTAATAACATAAGACATGATAACTAAATAATAAAGAAACAATAAAAGCAATAAAGGAACAAGGAAGAATAAAAGGGAAGAGAAATGTTACTGAAATAAATCCGAAAATAGGGAAGAACAAAAGTAACAGTGTTTAGGAGATAATTAGAGAGGAGAATGAGAGAGAGTCCAAATGTCGTCCTCAGCTTCCTATTTATAAGAAAATAGGATTAGCTAAACCTAATTGACGGAAATAAAGCAAAAAGCCCAGCCCGTAGCAAAATCCACTCGATCGAGTGGAATAAAACCACTCGATCGAGTAAACCGAGCCAAAAACCAGCCGATCGACCAGATTAGTTACTCGATCGACTGAAGGCACATAAGGGACTGGTCGATCGACCAGAAAAACTGCTCGAGCGACTAATTATTAGACCTAAAACCACTCGATCGACTAGGAAAGCACTCAATCGAGTGGATCTTGACTTCAGCAGCTTAGAATTCACGTTAGTTTGACTTTGATTTGTCCTTTTAGCTCTCGAAACACCTTCACGCATCCCAAGACAACTATAATTCCCGCTCCAAATCTACTCTTCCTCCAAATGCATACAAAACGGACGACAAATGGCTTGATTTCACTACTTTATGGTCCATTCTTGCAATTAAGACAAAATACACCAAAGTAGCATATTCGGGGCATTTCGTAGCATAAAACCACGATAAAAGCATAAAGATACGCGCATAAATTAGGCTAAAAAGACTATATAAAATGCTCGTATCATGTTACATGCATTGCCAAATCTCCATAACAACAACATGCATATCATATCGAGTCATCGACCGTGTCAATTATAATTCTCGTAGTTCACTGCTTTAGTTCACTTAAAACGTGATAGATAATAAATTGACAAGACCTCTCACATATAATAATTGAGAATTAGCCTTGCGAAATAGTAGAAACCATGAATCCCAATTTCATAAGGGAGTTGAGCCGGCTTTACCGTAATACAAACCTTGTTACGTTGGGTAAGTGGGTAATAAAAAGTTATTACATCGAAATTTGGATTGAGCTCAACGGAAGTATTCGTGACCGTAGTCACATGTGTTCCGGGCTAAAGATAAGAATTAGAGTAATTTTTATCGACCGAGAGTTCTAGAAGTAGAATCGATTAAGGGGTTAATCCACCGAGTTATATTAATAAGGGATGACTCGGCTTACCGTACCCGTATTAATATGAATTTGGATCTCGGAATCATTTATATAGTTGGGTGGAGGTCACTATATAAATGCAATACTTGTAGTGATATTTACGAGTATTATTAAAACGATAGATATTAATTATTTCCTTCATTTTCCGTTTTTGTAGTTAAATAATACGCAATGAATTCATCTACCAATCACCGTTGAAACATGGCTCCAATCATTTGATGAAAAATGCTCCGAGTATAACAATGATACGATTAGAGAATTACGCGTTGGCATTGGTCAGGATGGAAATTTTTGCTTCTTTACCACCTCCACTCCACCCACTCCAATATTATTGCCCACCACCTTGGAAAGAATGTCTTGTGAAGAAAATATTACAAAACCCAAGGCATCCTCGTTTGAAGAAACAAAGAAAAATATTAAATTCAGTGGGAGTTCTAGCAAGAGTGTCCTTGCAAATGAAAGGAGTATTGGTATTTATAAAGGGAAGGCAAAAATGGGAGAGAAACCCAAACCTGATTATGAATTGGAAATGGATAGTGGGACTACCAAGATCAAGACCAAGAAGGGTGCTAAATCCTATGAGGAATGTCATTATTGTAATGTCATGGGCCATTGGAGGCGAAATTGGCCCAAGTATTTGGAAGATATCAAAGTTGGACTTGGTCTCCAAGTGGGACTTGGACATGTGGAAAAGCTAAATAAGAGTGATATGAATCTTCGACAGGGAAATGGTGCTAGGGTAGCCGCCACTTCAAGCGGGACTTATGTACTTGTTTTAGCTAATAACTTTGAGTTGTAATTTACATAATTGTTATTATGTACCCAATTAGTCTAAAACATTATTTCCATTTCTATGTGAGACATGAAAGGATTTATATTTTGCCATCAGAGACAATTGTTGTATTTTGTTAAAAAAATTAGACGTGGCTGTGAACCATATCACTTATCTTAATGATATACATGTTTTAGACACTTCCAACTCAAGCAATGATATCTACATAATACGATCTAAAAGACTCATAACTAGTAATCCAAATGATTTGTACATTTGACTTTTTCAATTGGGTTACATAAATAAGAAACGCATTAAAGGTTAGTGTTGACTGGATTTAATGAACCATTTGATTTTCAATCATATGGAGTATGCGAATCTTGTCTCCTTTGCAATATGATTTATACTTGATTTAGTGGTAAAGGGACATGAGCAAGTGATTTGTTGGGATTAATACATGCCGATGTATGCGTTCTAATGAGCATCACCACAAGGAGAATTTATGACTACTTCGTCACTTTTACCAATGATTTAAGTAGATATGGATATATTTACTTAATCAAATATAAAGTAAAACATTTGAGAAATTTGAGAAATTTCTAAATGGTGTAGATAACCCATTGAAGAGAAGACTAAAGCATTACGATCCGATCGTAGTAGCAAAGATCTAAGTAATAAATTTGATTTATTAAAGATGGATTATGACCTAGTGTCACTACCCATAAGATCAAACTAATATGAGTTGGTTTGAGTTGTTGAACTCAATTTTTGGAATTTGCAATCCAAAGCGGACAAGTAATTCTAAACGGATGGTCAACCATGAGATACCTAGAATAGAGATTCTATTAAACAGATGACATGGATAAGACTCGTATATTACATGAATCAAACTGCCATGTTAGGGATGGCCTTTTGAAAGCTAATACATAGTCTAGATAAACTCCTAATATTCCACCATATATATATGTTTGTAACTCACAAAGCTATCTCTCAAGAAGATAGATGTATTTCTGAGAGATAGAGTGGGAGTAAATTGGATCGTTACAAACATGTCTTATAGTGTTACTTTGTGAAAGTAATAGAACTATAGAGTGGGAGTATAGTTGAACTATAATCTATAAAGATAGAGTGGGAGTATAGCTCAGTCGGAGTTTATCGCACATGTCTTATTGGGTAAAATATTGCTTTGCAAAAGTAATGGTATTATGACCTTTTCCCAAATCGACGTTGTTACATACGAGCCATAGCATTACAATCCGAAAATTGTTACCCAAGAGTATATTTACTTTAAAGCAAGGGTCTCTTTAAAGGTAAATAGAGCTTTAGAGTACTCAAATGCATAATATTGACATGAAGATGTTGATCAAGATTAATTATGTTAGGAATTGCCGCATCTCATTTTAATGATGAATGGCAAATAAGATTAAAAATTCGCTTTTCTAAAATGGGAATTTAGAGAAGGATGTGTATGGAACACAAAACCTTAGATAAAGATCTAAGAATCCTAACATATTATGCATAGCTTTCTTAAATGAACCTAGAATGGTCTTTAGCGAGCATTAAAGGATTATACTTTTCATTTATGTGATAATAGTGAATGGTTTCATTCACATGATTGAAGAATCATGATTATACATGAAGTTAAGTGGGAGCCAGAATCATTTTCCCATGTCTTATATGTTGATAACATATTACTTATTGAGAATAATGTACCAATGCTCTCTTTTGTCAAGAGTGATTGGGAGACTAGAAAAAGGTGAAATATACTTTAGATTACCGAATCTATGTGAGAGATAATATTGGCATAGAGTTGAGAGTGTTATGAGGATAATATCTTTCGTATCTGTTTAATATCAACAAGGTTGAATGGGTTATTCATGTTGATGAAAGTGTAATTACTATGATGGAGTCATAGTTGTTCACTGAACTTATTAAGTTGTTGATCGCATGAAATCAATTGCTAATGTTCCCGCCATTAGAATGATCATGTATGTCAACAGACGCACATGACATGGTGTGACATATGCTGAGAGTATGATAAGTCAATAAAAGGGATAATTCCTATGATATGGATTGTGAAAGCCTTAAAGAACATCCTTAAGATTCTTGAGAAGAATTAAGGATTCATTCATATGTTTGGATGATAAACTAAGTTACGTGTTAAAGGGTTACACAAACTTTAGTTTCCAATCCAAAAGTGATTTGTTGAAATCCTAGGATGTCTTATTGACTAAGGAGTAAAAAACTAGAAAAGTGTCTTAGTTTCGCGCATTGCTAATTCTACAAAAGGAATCTAAGTAAATTGTGATAAAATGGTCAATATAGGGATTAAGAGTGAACCCCTCTACAAATGACTTTATCACAAGTTATGTGATGACAGTGGGAGCATCTTTCAAGTTAAAGAGCCCAAGTCTAGCAAGAAGACTAGACAAATACTTAGAAATGAATTCAAGATTATTAGAGATAACATTGAATTGAAGAAAATAGCAATTGATAAAGTTAGAATATATGGATATCAGGTATATCCACTTGCCAAGCTTTTATTGCATTTTAACTAGTGTTAATAATACACTAAAGATTATATGATATGAATTAGTAATAGTGTATTGACTATTCATATGTGATAATCGCATTTATCGTTTGAGTTTCATTAAACTCACCCGTTACCTTGTCGTATCCGAATGGGTTGTAGAGACAAATTAAACACCATTAAAGTGAACTGGATTGACATGGTATTCGCCTCTAGTTACTTATATGAGGTGACGTCTCGAAGTGACTAGAGTGTGATGCGATTGATGGCAAGTTCAAGTGCCATAGAGTCATATGGGATGACTAGTCGATCACATAGGCAGAGTGTATGGGACACTCTGTCGGGCAGTGACCGCTTATAGAGTTCTGGTAATTCATAAAGCCTGGTCGTGGCAGGAGCTACTATAGTATTTTTATGAGTCTATTCTTTTGACTAGAGACTATTCGCCCAAGTTGGCACAACTTCTGATTAGCTTTGATTTATACTCCACGACTTCGTAAATGAGGTCAAACTGGGTATTTTTTGTGTTATGATGGACTGTGGCTGAACGAAGGGAATAGGGCGATAGGAATTGTCCACCCCTTGTCAGGGTTGTTTGAAAGCTCAAGGCCACTCGAGGAGTAGTTAACTGGAAATGAGTGGCCACGCTCGGAAGGTATCTATGGTAGATAATTCCGGTCAGACAGTTACTCTCCAGATCGAGGAAACTACTCAAGATATGATCAAGTGTAAGTACGACCTGCAAGACACCTTACATTGAGTGGGAGATTGTAATATGACAAGAGAATTGGTGACGCACACTTGTCTCGGACAAGTGGGAGATTAATGGAAAATGTGTCCTCAACAATAGTGCATTCACATGATTTAATATCATAATTAAATCTCATATAAAGAATACGTAAGGGATGATTCATTTATATAGTCAAATGATCAACATTAATCAGTAACGATTGGCTTGCTAGAGTTTGACGTTACTGTCGTGGGACGGTGGTGGTCAGTTGATCCCTTAAGGTCACACCTAAAGGATGATGCCCTTATCTATAAAGTTGATTAATTGTATGACGATATAAGTTGATCAATTCCTTGAAATTGAACAATTCAATTTGTGAGAGAGAATATTTATATCTTATTATAATGGGATTAAATAAGATTTATTTTGGCAATCAAAATGCTTTATTACTAAAAATTTTTATTGTTTGAGAAGGAAAGAGGAACCAACAATCAGACTAGGAGGGAGTAACATGTAACATACTACATGTGACATATTGTGTGACAAATGACAAATTGACAAAATAAAATGGTGGTCCATATTAAGTGAATGAACCGAAATGGAGCAGGTATTAGTGGGTTGTGGTTATTTTATTTTATGTGATAAAAATAAAATAATGATGCCTATACCTAATATCCTTACACACCTACTCACTTGAGAAGAACAAAAGGAAAAAGAAAAAGTCCATGCATGCCTTGGACTACTCCCTCCACCGGTTGCTCATACTCTCTTTAAGAGAGTTTTATTCTCTTATTACACATACTACATACTCATTCATTCATTACATGCAAAAAGTCTTATGCATTCTTCTCTCTACTCTTTCATTTTTCCTCTAAAACTTGAGAAAAGATGATTAAAATTGTTCATAAAGTTTACCAATATTATTAGTGTAATATATGAGTATTAGTAATCAATTTTAAGGTAAACTACTAAACAAATATCTAGCACATATTATTTAGTAGAGATAAGGGATAATTTTTGGTGCAATCAAGAGGAGTGGCTTCTATACTTGAAGTCTTGGGAGGATCATCCTAATACTCATCATATCTCAAGAACAAGTGGATGTAGGAGACCTTACTTGTGCCCATAAATCCGAAATTAATAATGTAAAGGACATTGTTTTCTTATAAATCTCTTATTTTGTTATGCATGCACTAGATCTAAAGAACAAATAATTAAAATGTTAATTAGTTCACTATTACAGGAGTCTAATAATAGGTATATAAACCTAACATATGCTTCTCTTTGGTATGATAATCTGAAATACCAAAGGATTAGAGAAGGGAAAGAACCACTTAGGTCTTGGTCTAAACTTAAGAAAAAAATGTTGAGTAAATTTGTCACCAAAGATTACACCCAAGATCTCTTTATTAAACTGTTCAAACTCAAATACGATGAGAGACCAGTTGATACTTACCCGAGGGAGTTTGAGCAGTTAACCTTGCAATGTGAGATTAATGAAAAACCTGAGCAAAGGATTGCTAGGTTTCAAGAGGGTCTTGATAATAATATTGCTACAAAGGTTAGGGTGCAACCCATGTGGTCTTATGATGATGTTGTTAACCTGTCCTTAAGAGTTGAGAAAATGGGAAAGGCTAAAACTTCCCCAAACCAAACCCTTGCTTGTCCCCAAGCAAGAACTAAACTCGATCTAATGACTTAATGGAACGAGTTCAATCTCAGAGCGAATTACAACATGTAAAGCCTAAACCAATTTAATGCAATAACAAACAATCAATTAGCAATTATGAATCATGCAACCGAGTTATGAAGTCGTTAAAAATTGCTGAACCGTCAACTGTAGAGACTTATCAAATCGGACTCTCACGGGTCGCTCATATCACACATAAGCACAGGTGAATATATAAGAGGATAGAAAGAATTCATTTTGTAAGAACTCTCACCTAACTACGACCTATAAGAACATGCCTGCAATATAATATGAAAGTAATCTCTATGACCGTACATATGCATTCCAACCAACAAAAGACCATGACACATGCCGAGGTATATATGAATATGTGAGGTATGGGTAAGAAGAGGCAAAACATTTATGGAAAAGTGGAGGTACAGGTGATCAAGCTAGTACCCAAACGGAACCATATGGCAACATCAAACTTCTTGCTCAAAATCAATTGAAACGGTGCTAAAGCAAGCACAAATCTCACAAATTCCGGTATAAAAGCAATTAACCAACTCCTCATAAGATACTAATGCAACATGGGAGCAAAAATCGCCATTTGATAAAGACTTGAATATGCGAATTGATTTTTTCCTCTTTTCTTCTCGGGCTTCAGTCGATTGACCAATGCGGCCAGTCGATCGACCATACCGAACTTATTTCTCTCTTCCCTTTTTTTTTTCTTTTTCGAATCATTTTTTTTTCACTTCTATTTTTTTCTTTCTTTCCTTTTTCCATTTCTATTTCCCAACATCATCTCAAAACGAGCATATGCCACAAAAAACGAAGTAACAATCCCAAGAACATAAACTACTAGCATGACAAGGGCAGGCTAAATGTAGGATGTAGTAACGGGACAAAAAGGCTATTTTTGGCAGTGTGGAGCTTATGGGTAAAATGAATAAAGGGAACCCTCTACCACATGTGTCAACTAACCACAAACCGAATGCATACAGGTTTTAAGCATATTAAGTTCATATTTATGCACATTTATGTAACATGTCTCATAAGGAGTACTACTCACAATCTAAATGAACTGGTTATAGCTGTCACCAGTTATAGGCTCTAAACCTCAGAAAATGATATAGTTTGCCAAAATTTTAAGTCAAATTTAAAGTTCACCAAGGAATTTAACAAAAACTCGTAGACTATGCAAATGATTCTACTAATAACATGTCAATTTAGCAAGGCTTAGGCATAAACAGCTGCAAATGCAATGTCATCATTGAAATACTACCGTTCCGACTTGACCTATATGCTAGAAATAAACGTGAATTTTTTTGAATTTTTTGAATTTTTTTGAATTTTCTGTATATATAAGAGAAATGAAACAACAATGCAAGACAAAATGTAAAGGTGAATGCAAGTAAATGAAATGCAATGCAAAACCCTTCCCCAAACCAAATCGCACAATGTCCCCATTGTGCAAAATCATATAATGAAATAACAGGAAAACGGGAATTTGCGTAAATTAACTACATAAGGCATGAAGTAAGAACTCGGAAACTCACAAGACTTTAAGCGCAGCAAAAGGAAACCTCCCCAAACCAGCGTGAGCTGGGAGGTTTCAGTAGCTAGCAGTGCTACCAATAAGTACTTGAAAAGACAACAAATACCACGCGTAATCTCGAGAAAGCAAAATTGGGACAGTAAAATTATGTGCGGAAATGATAAAACAAAAGAAAACAGAAATTAAGCGGAGAATAAAGTGGAAGGAATACTCCCTTGTCTCCGCAAATCGACCAAATACAGCAGGGGAATGATCGAAAACAGGTACAGCAGCGAACATGGTCGATCGACCACATCACCCAGTCGATCGACCAAGATGAATAGGAACAGAATCCCCTGGAATTCGCAGCGCAGTCGATCGACCATAGGAGGCAGTCGATCGACTGGAAAACCTGCTGTAAGTTCTGATTTTCTTCAAATTAACTCAATAAATTAAGCCAATGTCGTCTATAAACCTGCAATCACACATAATAACGCGCCCAAAATTGCGCAAAACCCAAAGTAACTGTCGAAAGTCTAGCTAATTATTAGAGCACACAAAAACAAATAAAGCTAAATGTTCCAAAACCAAATTAAACGAAATGTTTCAAACTCCGGGTTGCCTCCCGGTAGCGCTAGATTAGACGGTCCCAGCTCGACCCACTTTTCGATCATCAAAAAGCACAAATCACGGCACACTACTAGGCTTCGATCGAACGCAGGTGGCTTCAAAGAATCACAAATCTACTCCCGGCCTCCACAATATGGCAACGGAAGAACAACAACGTCTCGCAGCATCTGGATCCCAATCTTTCACCTCAGCGCACAGCTTCTTCTTAGACGGCATATCCTCATCAGGACTTCCTACTAGATCATATATCCGGGCAGTTCCAGACTTCAAGCAAGGAACACCCAACTCACCTCCGGGGTCTTTGAACTTGTCAAGACCTGTAGAAAGAGAAATAAAGCGATGTTCCTCCAATTTGTTCCCAAACTGGGGCGGGGGCGTCAATTCTACAAAGAAAAAATGGTTCAACAGAAGGAGTAAGAAGGTATACATAATCGACTAAAGGAGTGGAATCACCTCTAATCGGGTAGGAATGGTCTTAATTTACCTTCTCATTGTCATCCGCAATAGGCGTTTGTGACGATTTAACAATTCCCAAGGCTGCAGGGGTCGATCGAACAGCGTCACTACTCGATCGAGTAATTTCCTCCTCCGGCATAACTGGTCGATCGCCCACTGGTTCCAGTCGATCGACCGCTCTCCCTTCTGCAATGTCATTCGTTCGACCAGAAAAATCTGCTTGATCGAATTCTTTATGTGGCACAGCATTGAAGTCTTCAATTGACGCTTCATCTTCCTCCAAATCATCATCCTCCGAGTCATACATATCATCATTTTGCTCGGCAGCTACTTGAGCCAAGAGAAGCTCAAGTCTTTTGAAAGAAGCTTCTCTCTGTTCAGCCTGTTCTTGCATTTCGAGTTTAAGCATCTCCACCATAGACTTCAATTCCGCACTCTCTTCAGAAGGAAGAGGGTCTTGCTGAGGTGGTGCAAAGGAATATGAAGGCTCTTGGAAGCCTTGCTGATAGTACGGATGTGGTGGCGTATAATGATCTTGTTTATATTGCCAGTAAGCATAGACTTGGTCCATATCTGCTCGCACATAACAGAATCATGCCCCTCAGCGCCACATCTCCCACAAATCTCCACCTGCTGCTCCCAAGAATGGAACATGAGTGGACTCTCCTGAAGTACTGCAAATAAACAACACTAAAGAAGAAGATGAGAACTGCCTCAAGGTACTCAGTCTTCCCTTGAGGCGAAAAACAGACTAAAATGAAAGACAACTAAAAATTTAAACAATTGCCTCCCCGGCAACGGCGCCAAAATTTGATACCCGTCGTGAGGTGTAAAAAATAAATTTATAATCTCCAAGTACAACTATAGCTAGTGGCAGTCGGGTCGAACCACAGAGAGGCAGACGTAATTTCTAGTTGTTTAATTTCGGTCTAAGGTAACATAAATGTGGGGGGTTTTGAGTTGATTTGATCTATAGCTAAGGCGATAAAAGACAATAAACTAAAAAGACGGATAAAACTAGATATTAAAGGGGTGCAAGGATGGTCGGTTCACTATAGTTTCGGCGGCAGCAAACTAGGCAGGTCTAAATCAAACACATGAGGCGGGAAAACAAGAGGTCCTCTCAGTTCACTCTTAACAAATAGCATCTTTTGATCTCGCTACAAGTCCCTAATATCACTAATACTGACTCTCGTTCTGAAAAGTGACTTACAATCTAAACTTTACCTATCTTTCGATCGCAGCGAAGTTTAGTCATTTTAATTGGTGATCTAACAACTTTCCCTATCTTTCGATCTAATGGGTCAGCCAGACATTAACCATTCAACTAGTCGCATGCATTCGATTCGTCAAATATAACATTTAAATCAATTAAAATGAAGGTAAACCTCACGTGGTCGGTCGATCGACCGGGTAGGGTGGTCGATCGACCAACACGCGATTAGGGCTCCCTAATTCTAGTGCTGCCTACACTATAATTCCCCTACATCCTAGCACAATTAATTTAGATACTCATGATACTGAATAAAACAACAATAATCATAACGAAATAAACTATCGAATTCATACTTGAAATAATCAAATAACAAATAGCGATAAACGATAATTGGCTTTGGATACTAACTAGCAATTCTATATTTATGAATAATAAAAGGCAATGGAACTGAAATAAGAACAGAGGAAATACCGAATTTGCAGGGAAAAGGATCCAAAAACCGATTGCAAAAGAGTAACTTTATTGATGGAAAAAAATCTAACTAATGAATTGTGTTAAGAACTGTATGCTAAAAACTTGATGCCAAAACTGAATAACCTAGCTTACGTTATATAGAATACAACGTAGTTCTTATTCTAAAACCCTATATTTTATGGGCTTGCTATTTCTCGATCTTTTAATTCTCGTCTGAGTAGCGGCTTGGTCGATCGACTAAGCATGGCGGTCGATCGACTGAGATGCAGTGTATAGTAGCTTCTGGATCCCGTGGGTTGGTCGATCGACCAAAGGCAGTGGTCGATCGACTACTTTAACTGATACTTGACTTCTATAATCTCGTGGATTTGTCTTTTGGGCCTTGAAATGCGCACCAAGCTCGTTCCTTAAGTGAATTCTCCACGTCAAATACAATGCAGGATACTCGGGGACGGATTTAGCTCAATTTCCGTTGAATTCTTCACATTTCGGCAATAATGTACAAAAACACGAAAGTAGACGGAAATAGGGGAAATGGTAGCTTAAACTACACAAATGAGCTCTGAAATGCATGTAAAATGAGGTGTAAAACATCATATAAATGACACGCATCACCTGTAGTGTTTAAAACTACCACTAGACCTGCATTCAGACCATTTACTGGTGTCAGGATTGGTAGTACACCTAAACCAGCTACACCACCTACACTAGTTAAAGGGAAAGCCCCCATGAACCAGAAAACCAACCCACCTGTGACTGAGGGAAAGATCAAATGCTTTTAATGTCAGGGATATGCACACTTCAGGAAGGATTGTCCTTCTAAGAGGGCACTGACAGCAATGGAAGTAGAAGAGTGGGAAGGGAAGGATTGGTTGAGTTTGGGGAGGATGAGAGCCTACTATTAGAGGAAATGGAAGCTGAGGAGGAGTCAGGCCAAGATCAGGTTGTAGCTCACCCTGACACAGGACACAACTTGGTCTTATAGAGAGTTATGCATTCATAACAGGCACCCTTAGATTCTGATAAGATATCACTGATCTTCAGAAGTAGACGCACAGTTCAGGGAAGGGTTTGTAACTTAATCAATGATGGAGGGAGCTGTACCAATGTGGCTTCCATCACCATGGTCAACAAGCTGAATCTGGTGACTCAGGATCACCCAAACCCTTACAAGCTCAGATGGTTAAACAAGGGAGCAGAGGTTAAGGTTGACAAACAATGTCTGATCCCATTTTCTATTGGGAAGGTATACAAGGATGAGGTACTGTGTGATGTTGTACCCATGGATACTTGCCACCTGTTGTTAGGGAGGCCATGGGAATTTGACAGGAATATAACTCACCAGGGCAAGGACAATGTTTATAGTTTCAAACATGAAGGTAAGAAGGTCACCCTGACCCCCTTACCACCAAATCAAAGAAACTATGAGAGTCCAAACATGCCAGAAAAGATCACTGGTGTGCCGTTCTTTTCTGAGGGTGATATGATCCAGAAAATGAAATAAGAACAACCTGTATTGATCCTGCTCTCCAAGAAAGTGATTGAAAGAGAGGATTCATAGTTGCCTGTAGAAATTGAGCCTTTGATCCATAAGTTCAGGGATGTGTTTCCAAAGGAACTACCTAGTGGACTGCCAACCTTAAGGGGAATTGAGCACCATATTGACCTTGTACCAGGTGATGTACTACCTAACAGACCTTCTTACAGAAGTGATTCAGCAACCACCAAGGATTTACAACACCAAATTGAGGGGCTTATGAGTAAGGGCTTTGTCAGGGAATCTCTAAGTCCTTGTATAGTCCCTGCATTGCTTTTTCCTAAGAAAGATGGAACATGGAGAATGTGTACTGACAGTAGAGCCATTAAAAACATTACTGTCAAGTATAGGTTCCCAATTCCAAGGCTAGTTGATATGCTTGATGAACTGAGTGGTGCCAATGTTTTTTCCAAGATTGATCTCAGGCAAGGGTACCATCAGGTGAGAATCAGAGAAGGAGATGAATGGAAGACTACATTTGAGACAAAACATGGGTTATATGAGTGGCTTGCGATTCCATTTGGCCTCTCAAATACACCCATAACTTTCATGAGGTTGATGACTGAAGTGCTGAGGCAATGCTTAGGTCAGTTTGCTGTATTGTACTTTGATGACATACTGGTGTACAGCAACAACAGGGAAGATCATATCAGGCAACTTGAAGTGGTTTTTAAGATTATCAAGGAGCAGAAGCGATTTGGCAAGCTATAAAAGTGCACCTTTATTGTTGAAGAGGTGACCTTTCTAGGTTACATTGAATCTGGAAAGGGTATATTAGTGGAACATAAGAAAATCTCAGCAATTAAGTCCTCGCCAGTCCCTAAAACAATCACTGAAGTTAGGGGATTCCATGGATTGGCTTCCTTTTAAAGGAGGTTCATTAAAAACTTCAAGTCAATTGTAGCACCAATCACTGAGTGCATGAAGAAGGGAGAATTTCAATGGGCTGACAATGCTCAGCAGTCCTTTGAAAGAATTAAGAAGTTGATGTGTGAAACTCTTATCCTAAAGCTGCCAGATTTTGATCAGCTATTTGAAGTGGAGTGTGATGCTAGTGGAGTTGGCATTGGAGCAGTTTTAATTCAGGCTTAGAAACAAGTAGCATATTTCAGTGAAAAGCTAAATGGAGCTAAATGGAGTTGGCAGATGCAGTATCAAGGAGGCACTCCTTACTGACAGTCATGGGGAATAAGGTCCTTGGGTTTGAATTTATGAAATAAATGAACAAGGAGGATCCTGATTTTTCAGAAGAATGGATAACTCAAACTGAGGGACAGAAGATCTCAGGGAGCATGTATCTTTTGCAGGAAGGATTCTTCTTCCAGGGCAACAAGTTGTGTGCGCCTAGAGGTTCTTAAAGGGATCTACTGATAAGGGAAGTTCACTCAGGAGGCTTATGAGGTCACTTTGGGGTCCAGAAAATATTAGACATTCTTCAGGATCAATTCTATTGGCCCAGGATGATGGGAGATGTCCATGTCATCCTCAGAAGTTGTTCAATCAGTCAACAAGCCAAGAGCTCTTTCCAGGCTGGTCCATATACTCCTTTACTAGTGCCTGATAAGTCATGGGAAGATGTAAGCATGGATTTTATTGTTGCCTTACCCAGGACTCAGAGGGGCAAGGATTCTGTGATGATAGTTGTTTATAGGTTCATCAAGATGGCTCATTTTGTGGCATGCAAGAAGACTGAAGATGCTGCTAGTGTTGCTGAGCTCTATCTATAGGAGATTGTGAAGCTATATGGGGTATAAAAGACCATATTGTCTGACAGGGACGCCAAATTCATGAGTTACTTTTGGAAAACCCATTTGAGGCATCTAAAAACAAAGTTGTCATTCAGTACATCTAACCATCCTCAAACTGATGGCCAAACTGAAGTCACCAACAAGACGCTGGGGAGGATATTGAGAAGCATAGTCAGTAAGTCTTTAAGGGATTGGGATTTGAAACGGTGACAAGCTGAGTTAGCATTCAACAGGGCACCATCTTCTACAACTGGTCATAGTCCATTTGAGATAGTCTATGGGGTTAATCCACTCATGCCCTTAGATTTATCCAGTGTTCCAAGAGGGAAGATGAACTTTGATGATAAGGCTAAAGCTGAACAAATACTAAAACATCATGAATCAGTTAAGAAGCAAATTGAAAGGGCCAATGAAAGGTACAGAAAGTAATCTAAGGTCTCTCGAAGGAAAAAGGAGTTCATGCCAGGTGGTCTGGTCTGGATTCACCTAAGTAAATAAAAGTTCCCAGCTAGGAGAATGAACAAATTAATGCCAAGAGCTGATGGCCCATTTGAGATTTTTGAAAAGATTGGATCAAATGCCTACAAGGTGGATTTACCAAGTGACTATAGAGTACATGGTACTTTCAATGTGGGAGATCTCAGTCCGTACTATGATTCAGATGATTAGAAGGCTATAGGCTTGAGGCAAGCCCTGTTCAACCAGGGGAGGCTGCAGCAAGAGCCAGGGACCAGGGCAACACTGATCAAGGAGCAGGCAACAATCCCAGTCACACCACCCTATCAACCACCACTGCCAAACCTGCTTTGGAAGATCTCAATTACCAGTACAAGCTCAACCACCAGCTGCCACCTTGGCCAGCTGAAACATTGATCAATTTAGCTCAGAAAAGTCCTAAGGAGCCAGGCCAAATTCACACTGCAACCAAGAGAAAACCAAGCTGAAAGTCAAGCTGCAGAAAGGGACATAAAGCATAAAGCATATTGCCATTTCGGGCTAAACAAAGAATGAGCTGATGCTGGGGTGTTTTTGCTTGTCTTTCCATATTTCAGATATCACCTAAGACCCAAAGTCAAGGCACTTATTGAAACCATCCGTCCTTATACTCCCAGCCAAAGTAACACAGCAGCCAAGGAAGCAGCATCTCACTATCATTGCAGACTTTCTGTTGTTTTACTGCCGTAATACTTTAAATCATTTTGTCATCATTGTAAAATATTTCCATCACTTTTTTTATGTCCTAAGAACTAATCCTGGCCCTTGGATGAGATTTCTAGGTTAAGATTTGCAACAGAATTCCAAGAGGGAGGTCTATATAAGGACCTCTCCCCCATCTGCATTGAGACAGCTTTTGATGAATATTAAACCTGAGTTTTCTCTCAATTTTAAATCTCTATAACTTGTGCTTAGTCTGTAGTTAAGAGTCAGGCCTATTAAATTCTTGTGCTTAGTCTTTAGGTGTTGAACAAAGTCTGTTAGTGAGGTTCATTCAATCCTATGCACAGACTGTGGGTTGTGTGGCTTTGATGTTTACTTGAGTTGGTGTTTATCTGTGCCTGGCTGTGATAAGTTCCAGTTTAAGTTGTCCAAATTATTATCTTGTTTCCATGTGAGTATTCTGTGGGATTTGAGTTGATAATTATATCCCTGTGTCCTTGTTCATTCTCATACATCAGTCCTGTGTCAAATTGTCTGATTCTTTCTGTCAGGCAGTCTTAATTAAATTATCAAAAATACTTAGAGTGCTTCAAATTTCTTGAAATTTTAGTCAGAGTTAGTTTATTTATTTAACTAGCTTGTCACCAAATTTCATGAATTTAGTAGGCCATTTGATATTTTTAAACAAATTCTGAAAGTTCATTGCATCCTGAAAACACCAGAACAGTTGGTCTCATTTAAAGTTTAAATCTTTGTGTCAGGCCTGGGGTTGACACTGCAGTTTTATTATGGAATTTCGGTAGATTTACACTTCTTTATTCCATGAAACATAATATTATGGTAGATATTTACTTATAATATTAATTTTAATTAGGAATAAATATCCATAGAATTCTAGAACATTCCGGAATATTTCGACTCGGCATTTAAACAGTTTTTTAGAAAATGAAGTGATTTCAGACCCGGACTCCAAATGAACTCTAATTGCTGTCAAAACGACCGTATCGGTGCGTAGATGATGATCCAGGGGTTGACTCGAGTGTTTGAGCTATCACTTGATGACGAACTTACGGCATGTCATAAATCATTCCGCGTATCAAACATGCGGCCAAATCATCGCATAGTGGTTGGCGGGAGGTGTATAAATGAGGTATCTACAGAGCCCCCACTTTGGCTGAGGCTTGGATAAGGCGAAAGTCAAAGTATAGCCATCACATCAATTGAAGATTACAACCTGACGACTATGGCGACGCGAGGCGGCTCAAGGGGTCTGAACCAAGGACATGTCGTCGGGAACATTTTAGAGTCTGTCGACTATCGGGGAGGGTCGTTTAAAATTCATTAGACTACGTAAGGAAGCTCGCCAGCCATAAGAAGAAACCATACCTGAGACACCCCTGGCTGAAGGATTCGAAGTTACAAATACTCTTCGGAGAATTTTATCTAAAAGTCCGTGGGGAAGAATCATATGTTGAGTCAACAGCGGCGCGTCCTTGGTACCGCTGAGGAGAAAATAATTGATCGACAATGACGCGTCCATGGCATCGCTGAGGAAAATAAAGGTGTTTGATCGACAACAGCGCGTCCTTGGCACCGCTGAGGAGAAAATCCGCTTGCGTCGTCGCAAGCGAAATTATGATAAGGAGGAGAAGCCCATGAACTTTATTTAGTGATCATGAATTCTCGTTGGGGAACAAATTGCCATGGTTGTCAGTAGTCTGTTGAAGATAAAATGCCGATTCGGACGAAGAGAACGCCCAAAAAGGAGCAATATGTTGAAGATAAGATGTTGGGGAAGAGGCTCATGAAGCCCGTGCCTACAAATAACGAACTTATAATGAATTTTAATGAATCTGGCTGGAACCCGCTGAGGAAAAAGCGCAGAAAAAAGTGCGACCCATAGAAGAGGCGCAGCAAGTGCTGCGTCTTCTCCCGAGCTCACCCATGTCTGGGTAAAACTCGACTTAAGCCGTGTTTGTTTTTATTTCAAAAACACAAACCTACTTATTTTCTTTACAAGACTCAACTAAATTCAAACCAAATTCCGTGAAAACTTGATGAAAAATTGCCATAAATCATGACTAATCGAGGTATGTGTCTTGTACTTGCTTTATTTTGCATTTGAGCTTTGATTTGGGTCAAGGAATTAGGGTTTATATACCCATTTTCGTTCGAAAATTTGGGGCTTTTGTCCCAAATGAATTTGTCTCATGAAATTGATATTAGAAATGAGTCATTGATCATGTCATGAACATAACTATGTTTCTCTTTCGAATTTTCATCAAGTATTAAGGATTTGAGCCCGAAATGTGATGGTTTCTTGCTAAAACGCAAAACCCATAAAAAATGGCCCTGTGATAGTCCATTTTCGATGAAGCTTGATGTTTTGGAACCCTTGAGTAATGGGTAAACTTGCTGTTACGTCGAATTTTCATTTTGTGACAGCTTCTCCGGGAAACTTGTGTATGGCATAATTGCAATTGTAGCGAAATACTGCCGAATTTGCGACTCAAACCTGCAACTAGGCTTGAATTTAGACTCGTCTAGACTTAACCTACCACATGTATGGTCGGGTTTGGAAAATCCGGCCAAAGATGGCTAGAAAGGCTGTTTTTAATTGCTTGAATTGCTTGAAAATGCTTGAAAATGTGTTTAACATCGCTTTGTTTACTTCGATTTTGCAGAGGAAATTCCTTCTACGTCGGGGAGAGGCCCCATGGACACTGACCTTGACCCTTCTACCGCTACGGGAGCGACCCAGGAGATGGAGGAGGATATAGAGGTGGAGGCCCTGCGGAGGGCCAATATAGGACGAGGCGGCCATCAGCTCGCAGGAGCGCCTGAGTGGGCCGAGAAATGGGATATTAGACATCTCATTTGGGCGGCGGAGAGCCACTTGTCGTATAGGACAGTGAAGAGCATGGTAAGCCTTCAGCTTGTTATTCCCTTATTTATTTATTTCGTACACATTTTACGCTAAAGAAAGCTTTCCTTTGAATTAACGCGGGAGGCTAGGAATATGAGGTCCTTCTCTGGTTATACGACGATGAGAGACGCCTTCAGGAAGCTGTCGGAGGAGGAGAAGGCTATCATTGAGCGGGAAGCCTTTGGTGCCTTGGTACGAGGCTGGAGGGAGATCAACGAGAGGAAGATTCGAGCTAACCTCAGCCTGATTCGAGCCTTTCTTTATCGGTTCTGACACACGACCTCGACTTTCCATATGCCTTTTAGAGAGATCAGGGTCACCTTGGAGGACTGCGGCATGATCTCGGGTCTGTCGTGTGGAGAGGAGTCGTTGGTGTGGCCGTCGGCGGCCATGAGAGTAGACTCGGTCGAGGCGACGAGTCTGGTTGGTTGGAACCTGGCTGCGGGTGCGGCCCAGGTTCCTTGTTTGGTGCCGATTACCTACGTCAGAGACTATTTCGGTGGTAGGGTTCCGGCGAGAGTGAAGATGGATGGACGCATGGTGCCTCCACCACCTTGTATTGCTGAGCAGCGGGCCCGTTTGTGGTTGTGGTGTTTCTTGTATTTGATTTACTTGGGAGACAAGGGGGAGAGGCTATCGACGAAGCTTCTTCCGTTTCTTTCTAACTTGAGTAGCCTAGGTTGCTGGGACTGGGTCACTCCTAGTTTTGCGGTCCTTACACGCTAATGAGGGCCATGGTCTGTCCGGAGTTGATGGAGAAGGGGACTTCTCCTGCCACTGTCGGTCCTGGACTTCTCTTGGAGGTATGAACCTTTCTTAAAAATATGAAACGTCGTTTTTGTAAAAAATGATTTTTAATCATTATTATTTTACCTATAGGCGTGGGTGTACTGTTACTTCCCTGGCTTTACGCCCTTGAGGGTGGAGGATGTACCGAGAGCGTACCCCGTCGTAAGGGACTCGGTAGTGTGTCATCAGAAAAGCCATCGATATTCGTATGAAGTTTATCGGAAGGGCTTGATTGCCCTGAAGTTAGAATGCGTAAGTGTCTTTGATCTTCATTTTATTTTTTCCTCTATTTAGAGATGATCATAGGAATGACCCCTCGTTTTCTTGCTTTAGTGGGTGTCCAGGCCCCCGGGAGAGCTATTCTGGGGCTCCAGCCTTTGTGGTTGAGGTTCTCCGTCCCCCGAGTTCGAGTAGGTTGTTGTTGACGACACCCATGGGGCCTGTGTGGTACTTGGGTGAGTGTTTGACTCAACAGTGCTATCATGACACTTTTACGATTCCCATTGACCCTCCACGGACGATGTTTAGGCAGCCTTCAGAGGCTCAGAGGGCAGCTAACCTGGTTGACGCGAGTGGTGCTGCCCTCCTTCTCCCTGGTGAGGAGCACGCTGAGTTTATTCATCGGAGGCTAGCGTACTGGACGATTTTAGTAAGCATATTTACCGTTCACTTTTCTCTGATAGATCTGATAAATGATGAATGATTAGCGGATAATGAACTATTTGAGTTTTGTAGGAGATCGAGGTGGCGGGCGTCGAGCCCCCAGCTTTACCAGAGACATTGGAGTACATTACCTCGGCGGGCATGACGGTGATCTCGGAGATCCAGTCTTTCAGCGAGGCGGTTACTGACGCTATCTTGAATGAGTGGCAACACGTTGTGAGGAGGGTAAGCCCCCAGCTTTAGCTGTCTTTAGTATTTTATGCTTTATTACATAGGAATGCATTTGCTTCAACCTTCTCCGTATTTGAATGAAGGTGGCACCGTCCAGGCATATGAAGTTGTGGAGGATGGCCAACTGGCTGCGAGCCACAGCCGTTAAGGCCCTTACTGATGCGTGAATTTTATATAGGCATTTTGTATTTCATTTGCACGCATTTCTGTGCATATTACGTAGTATTAAGCTACAAATGTCCCCCGAATTGTCTACTTGCGTTTCTCTTGTCCTATTTGCAGGAATGAACCAAAGAGAAGCGAACACAAGCTTAAAACATGTCCCTATGGATGCATTTAGGAAGATGATTTGAGTTGGAGCTTGGAAACTACTATTTGGTGATGCGCGTAGACGTAAGGTAGCTAGGCGAGCAAAGGAAGAGCTTCTAATTACTAGTGCTTAATTTGGAGAGCCATATCTCGAGTTGTAAAATGGATATTCAGGTGATTCGAATTGGAGATGAAATCTTATCCTCTTAGCTTTCCACGCCATCGAAAACGCTCTATTTGCCCAAGTAACGAAGAAATGGCGGCCGTTTTAAGTTCAGTGCGCGAAGCAGGAATTACGCGCTGGAAACCATTCGATCGAGTACTATAGTGCTCGACCGAGTACTTAAAGTCCTCGATCAAGAGGTGCCTTTTTGATAGTGCTTGATCGAGCACTTAATGTCCTCGATCGAGAGGTTTTGTCTAGGAAGTTACTCGATCGAGGAGTTCTAATGTCCCCGATTGAGTACTTTTCTATCTGACGTAGGATTTTAATATCTTACTATCATATCTTAGGTGAATAAATATCTCTCCTATAAATAGGAGATACTTAATTAGGTTAAGCAGTTAGTTTTTACCTATTAATTCTTTCATCAGAAACTCTTCCTTGTTTTCGACATTACTTCTGTCACTTTCATTTTCCGGATCTTAGTTTTGTAATTTTCTTTTCTCTCTTTTATGATAATTCTCTTTTGCACATTTTTTTATATCATGTTGTTTATTATACCTTTATCTTTCATTCTTATTTCATTTACCATTATTCATAGCTAATTCTTTAATGCTAGGATTAGGGGAGCCATGGCAGTAAAACAATGATGCGATAATTGGTTAGGAGGTTTTGTTGTGATAATTGTTTTATAGCAATATAACTTTAATTATTAGGTTGAATGCATGCAACTGAAGTAATTAAACCTGTTAAATTCAGACCTAGATCGAGAGATTGGAATGAACAAACCTATTATGAACAATAGACTACACTAATGAGGGTAAGAGCTAAGTTAGTAGTATTTTAGGGCGGATAGCGGACCGAGAGGACTGTTCCACTACCCTTCTCACATCAGACCGACTGACCTACCTTTAGCTGATTCGTGTAATATCATGGTGAACCGACAACCTGGCATCTCTCCCTTTATTTGATCTTAATTCTCGCTTTTCTTATTGTTTTCACTATTACTGTTCTTTTTGTTTAGCATATCAAACAACTCGAACCCCCCCATCATGTGACTATAGACAGACTGAATAACGAGTAGATAGTGACCGCCTCCCTGTGGATACGATACCTGACTTGCCCTGTTGGTTTTATTTTTGATAGGGTTGTTAGAAATCTATATCTCATAACTTATCATATTCATATATGTTTCAAATTAATTTAGTCATAAAATTAAATGTTGATCTTATGCATGCAAACAATAATAAGAATAAGGAAGAAATCATCATCTCATATTGAAGATTTCGGATTATTTGGCACAAGTGAGTTCTCCTACTCACTTGTTCTTAAGCTTCCTAAAATGGATGAACAAGGATTCAAGTATAGAATCCCTCCCAAGGAATAATACCCAAGGTAACTACTTAATTAAAATTATTATTATTAATACTAGAACAATATTAATTTAAATAAAATTAACCCAAAAATCTTTATTTTGTTCTCTTTATTTCGGTTAAGAGAAGGGAGAAAGAGGAAGAATTTTATCTCTCTAAAACTCTTATTTTAGATGTGTGAATGAATGAATGAATACTCTAATATTCAAGTAGTGTATATTCGGTAAAAATTAGAAGAAAAACCCATGGTTTTTCCTTCACAAAATCGGGTAGAGGGAGGGTTAATGAGGGCCAATGCATGAGCAAGGTGCTCTTCACAAGAGGCACTAGGTTTGCATGACTAGGTTTAGGTAAAAATGATCATGTTTACCACTTAGTTAATAAACATAATATTTTTCTAATACACCCCATTATTTCGGTCATATTAAGATAAAATGGATTCCATTTTATCTTTGTCAATTTGTCACATGTCATATGTCATGTAAAATTCTTATGTATTTTTAACATATTAAAAATCAACGCATTAATAAAAAATACGTCATATACAAAATTTACTTAGTAATTCATAATTACTTCTACCAAAATATTTTACCAATTATAAATCACAACATCTTGTATTTATAATAAATTATTCATTCAAATGCAATTGTTTCCATAAACAATAATTTCATCTAAGTAACAAAACAATTTGATCACTTAGACCGTATCTTATTTAATCAAATTATAATGAGATACGTAAATATTACTTCCAAAATCATCCGTCAATTTTAAGTAATTTAATTAACCCGTATCGTCATACGATCAATTAAATAATCAAATAAGAGTTTTACCCTTTAGGTATGACCTAAGGGGATCAACTGATCACCACTGTCGCACGACAGTAATGTCAAACTCTAGTCAGCCAATCATTAACGATATGTGTGGACCAGTTGACAGTAAAATATTACTTCCCAATTGTATTCTTTAGAATGAGACTTAAACATGTGATCATCATGATCAACAGTTGTGATCGCATTATTGTCGGAGGACACATATTCCAACAATCTTCCACTTGTCCTCGACAAGTGTGCGTCACCAATTCTCTTGTCTTATTACTATCTCCCACTCAATGCAAGGTGTCGTTCAGGTCGTACTTGCAAGTGATCATATCGAGAGTGGTTTCCTCGATCTGGAGAATAACTGATTGACCGGATTTATCTACCATAGATATCTTCCGAGCGTGGCCACGCATTTCCAGTTCATTACTCCTCGACTGGCCCTGAGATATTGTTATAACCCTGACTAGGGGTGGACAATTCCTATCGCACTCATTCCCTTCAACTAGCCACAGCCATCATAACCCAAAATATGCCCATTTGACCTCATTTACGAAGGTCGTAGTAACACAAATCAAAGTTAATCTGAAACTGTGCCATCTTAGGCGAATAGTCTTTAGTCACAAGAATCGACTCATTAGAATACTATAGTAGCTCTCGCCACGACCAGGCTATATAAATTTGCCAGAACTCTATAAGCGGTCATAAGGTCCGACAAAGTGTTCCTAACAGTCTGCCTATGTGATCGACTAGTCATCACACATGAATCCATGGCACTTGAACTTTCCATCAATCGCATCACATTCTATTCACTTCGAGACGTCACCTCATGTAAGTAACTATGGGCGAATACAATGCTAATCCGTGTTCACTTTAACGGGGTTCAATTGTCTCTACAACCCGTTTGGATGTAACTAAGTATAAGGTGAGTTAATAATAACTCAAAAGACAAATGTCGACATCACATTCGGGTAGTCAATACCGTATTACAACCTTGTGATGCATATCGTAAGTGTATTAACACTAGTCGATTGCAATAGATGTTTTAACATACCATTTTTCCATGTGTTCAAACTTCTTTTATCGCATTTTCCTTTACATTCATGTTATCTCTCATAGCATGAACCTTACCAAGTACACATACAGGTTCCCAACCTCGATTTGGGTTCTTTATCTTGAAAGAACTTCCTGGTTGTTTATCACACAACCAACGAATTTGTGGTGGATGATATGACTTGCACTGTTCAAGTACTCCACCCACTCATAATGCACTAGGTATATGTTTTGTACAGTCTTGCAACAATTGTCAAGATGATTAGCCTAGCAATTATCACAAGTCCTAGCATATTAGAAAATATTAGTTTTGAGTAACTTCTTACTACAACTAAGTATCTTTCCAAACTTCTCATTTCTCCTTTTAGCTTGAAAATCTCAGGATTTTCATAAATCCTTACATATGTTCAAACTTTAATATGTGCAACCTCTTGACACACAACATAGTGTTCTGTCCAACACTGAAATCGCTCATCGGTTCTCCTCGAGAATTCATGACGATTCTTCTATGGCTCGCCAATGAATCATCACGCTCTTATGCATATGATTCATTATTGGACATGTTCATGATTATTCTAATGGCGGAAACATTAGTAACGTTTTGATCATGTCATCAACCATTCTTAGGTTCAATGAATGACCATGACTGCTTATGGTAATTCCATTTTCATCGATATGAATAACCTACGTTTCTGGTTGATTTATTGTGTATATCTCAATATTTATCCAACATCTCATGATGTGATTGGATTCATCATAGTCCATTTTCATCCAGAATTGAAAACTCAAATACTTTTTTGTGAAACAAAGTATTAGCTCGTCATTCTTCAATGAGTAATGAGTTATAAACTTTTACAAGATGATTGCTCCCACTAAATTCCATGTCTTCACATGATAATTTCCAACTCCCACTTAATTCCATATGTTTCGCAATTGACTACTCAATCGAAACATTTCAAGAATTGAAATATATTTTGCTTTGCCAAGTTATGAAGATAAAACCATATATGTTCCCATCATATCCTTTCAAAATACCTATTTTTGAAAAGGTTTCAATCTTAACCTTTATGGAAAGAGATTCTAATCTCTAACTCATTCAATTTATAATGATGCGTAGCAATGTCATTATCTAAATGTGAATTATATCTAATACACGTCCTTCTCAAAATACCCTTTTCGGAAGGAGGTTTAACCATTTCATTTTCATAATGAGGTTAAGTAATGACATTAGTGTGGTTAATACTTAACTTAGCTCTTGTGGATATCGGCATATCAATATTTGCAACTTTTAGTCATAAATCTCATTTATTTTCTAGGATGCAACTTTGATTCATTTAGGCTCTTAAGTAAATATCAATATTGTAATTATTGGTCAAAAATATCATAAACTAGTCAATTAAGACTTTACATTAGTCATTCTTCTTCCAAAACTTTCTTTTGGTCTCCTCGTGTAGTTATCTTGAGAACATATTCTTTTGATTACTTCACTTGGTCTCTTTTATCATGTAGATCTATTCGAGACCATAGATCTCATCTATTCGTGTATACTATATAAATAGGTATACCTTTATTCAAATCATTCTCCCTTGCGTAGATCTCATTTACACAAGTACACAAATTTTTCTTGGTGTTCTTTGTGTCTTCATTTTTCTCCCACTTTATCTTTAGAATGAATACACTAGAGATTCAAAGATAGCTTATGAAACACAAATAATGATTTTTGAAGTATAAGGAGGACTATCTCATAGGTTGACTAATTGTTTTAGATTTGACAAGTGTACTTGGTGATAGACATTCCTTTAAGAGTGTTCATCAACTCAATATCACTTTATAATTGATCACACACAAGCCTTGAGCTTGTGGACATATAATGAATCCCATCATTATAGTTGTCCATTAGATCACTTTAAGTGAATGATCATGTGTTTCTATGAGCAAGCATATAAAGACGAATTTTTATAACAAGGATAAAATACGATAAAACGGGTGACTTGGGTTGCAAACCAAGCCACCATTATCCAAAATACATTTCCATGTCGAACACGGAAATCAAAAGGTTCTAAAATCCGAAACATAAATTAAAATAAGACAATAAAAAGCCAAGCTTCATGGAAGCTACTCCTAGCTTCTTGATGGTTTCTCAAGCTTGCTTTTCTTTTCCCTTGTCCTTGCTTGGTGGAGGCCCTATTTACAATAAAAGGGGATACATTATCACAACTTTGTATCACAATACCATAGTTGAATTAGAAACATAAAATAAAGGATAGTCATTTACCTACTGGAGTGATCTTTCCAGCTTTAATGTCACCAAGATATTTGGAACAATTTCTTTTCCAATGTCCAACACCATTACGATAATGGCATTTATCAAGAGGACCCTTCTTGATTTTGGAAGTGCTAGCTTCATAAGTCTTAGCTTTGGTGAAAGTGGGAGCTTGCTTCTTACCCTTTTTCCCATTCTTCTTGAACTTCCCCTTACTTTTGGTGCTTATGTTAAGCACATCCTTAGGTGGGTTAACATTTAACCCCATATCTCTTTCGGCTTGCACAAGTAACTTTTGCAACTCTTCAAGAGATACGTCCTTGTCTTACATGTTAAAATTCACCAGGAATTGAACATACGCTTTGACTTTGGATAAGGAGTGTAGAATCCTATCTACAATGAGCTCTTTGGGGATTTCAACCTTTTGAATCTTCAAAGTCTCGACTAGCTCCATTAATTTGAGCACGTGAGGACTAACCTTTTGACCCTCTTTAAAGTCGAGATCAAAGAATGCCGCGGCCGCCTCATATTGGACGATCCGCGGAGTTTGTGAAAACATTATCACAAGCTTGGAATAGATTTCATTAGCGGTGCCCATCTTAAAGGCTCTCCTTTGGAGATCCGCTTCCATCGCAAAGATCAACACATTTTTCATTGCGGCGGACTCCTTGTGGTAAGCCTCATATGCTTCCCTAGTAGCGGCGGTCGACCAAGTATTAGGTTTGGGTGGAGAGGCCTCGGTGAGGTAATGAAGCTTGTCGTCACCTTGGGCGGCTAATTTTAGTTGAGCATCCTAATCGGAGAAATTTGACCCATTCTTTTCAAGTTTACAAAGATCCATGAAGGATCGGAGCCATAAAGTATTAGTGAGAGGCGTGGCGTTGGTGTTTGGAGTGGCCATTTGTTATGAGAAATAAAAGCGGTCTACAAAACAAAATAAAAGGAATAAAACATATGTCGTTTTCATAATAATAATACTCGTAAAAATTTAATTTAAACAAGTTTTATTGCATTTATCTAGCGACCTCTACCCAACTTGATAAATGATACCCAGACCCAAATTCATATTAATTTAGGCATCGGTAAAGCCGAAAAACAACCCTTATCAATATAACTCGGTGGATTAACCTTTTAATCGATTCTACTTTTAGAACTCTTGGTCGATAAATTTACATTAAAATTTATCTTTAGCCCGAAACACATCCGGCAACCGTCGAGAATACTTTCGTTGAGTTCAACCCAAATTTCGAATAAATGTGTCCATGATCCAAATTTACATCAACTTGGGCATCGGTAAAGCCGCAAACAACCCTCATTTTTAAAAACTCGGTGGGTAGACATTTATCACCCACTTCCCCTACGTAACAAGGTTTGTACCCCGGTAATGCCGAGTGCACTCCCTCACGAAATAGGTTTTCATGGTTTCTACTTTTTGGTAAGGCTATGTCTCAATTGATTATTTTAGTGAGAAGTCATGTCAATTTATTATCTATCATGTTTTAAGTGAACTAAAGCGGTGAACTACGATAATTATAATTGACACGGTCGATAAACTCGATTAAAAAAAGCGATGCATGTTTTAGTTATGGCGATTTAGCGATGCATGCAACATATAAATAAAATGCAAAGCATAAAATAAATCCTAGTATGGCCTTCCTAAAATAGAAAATCTAATTAACTATTACATATTCGGAAACCAACTCCATTGGTCCCTTGAACTTCGGTTTTGGCACGCATCTCGAGGTAACACCGTCTTTATGTATCGCCTTCTTGAGTGACACCGTCTTCAAGGAACTCCGAAATAAATAAATTAAATAATTTCCTATTATACATTTGTAATCAAAATAAAATAAATCTATTAAATTACAAAACGGTGATACGATATCACAATAAATTACAACCGAATCGATATTTCCATACATTTCGGGTAATACCAATTAAAAACTAAGGCCATACTAAGTAAAAATTACATAATTCAAAATTACATAAAATAAAATTATGACAATCATAAATAAAATGCAGCATTATAATATGTATAAACATGCTCAATTTTATGCTAAATCGCCTTTAAGGAGCCAATATCATATATTAATTGGTTTTTACGGATTTGCGTGATTCAACATTTTAAAATCACAATAAATTACATAAAATCATATTTATGCACAAGTTAATTACCCTAACCAACTTAGGACTCAAAATTAGTCTCCACTAACTTATGATAATAATTAACTTATATCTTAAAATTGTTCATTAATGGACTCAAAATTACAATAAAATGCCATAAACTCCAAACAAATCATAAAAATTCAAATAAATTTGAAATTTAAACTTATGAACATTCTGAAAAAATACCATGACACTCATAATGTTCAAAAACTTAGGTTCAAATTTCGAAAATTTATCGGAAAAATTATGTTGCGGTTTATCGGATTTATCAAATATAATCATAAAACATGAGAAAAATTATATTTATCAACTTTTCAATTTTAGATCTGAAAAAGATAATAAAATGCAACATGTGACGTTTTTCCTTAGTCATGAAGTATGTTTTAGCAATTATTCACTAATTAAAGTCACTATTTATGCTATTTTTCATCAAAAATTCATAAATCATGCATAAAGACTTCATTATAGCCTATTATTTTACAAACATCTTGTAAAATTTCATTTGACAACATACTAAATTTCTATGACCAGATTCGAAATATTTCTCATATTAACCTATTTTTAATTTAAATTTGATTTTTATCATGAAAAATCCATATTTCGAGCATAAAAACTCCACAAATTCTGAAAATTTACAGGTCATCTAAAAATAAAATATGTGAAAACATATCCAAAAACCACTGGAAAATTCGAAGTTTAGCTAATTTTAGTTCGAAAATGACATTTTTATCATAAAATCACATTTTTAATGCCATTATTATATAAGATGAACAATAAAAATCCATAAATTAACCTAAATATCCTAAATACATTTTAGGATCAGAAACTTTAACATGCATAATTGTTTTCGTGATATATCATAATAAACACAAATTTATAAGTTTTATATGTTAATCGTATAACTCGGAAAAATTATAACCGATTTGCATGCAAACAACCAAAGGCTCTTGATACCACTTGTTAGAAATCTGTATCTCATAACTTATCATATTCATATATGTTTCAAATTAATTTAGTCATAAAATTAAATGTTGATCTTATGCATGCAAACAATAATAAGAATAAGGAAGAAATCATCATCTTACATTGAAGATTTCGGATTATTGGGCACAAGTGAGTTCTCCTACTCACTTGTTCTTGAGCTTCCTAAAATGGATGAACAAGGATTCAAGTATAGAATCCCTCCCAAGGAATAATACCCAAGGTAACTACTTAATTAAAATTAATATTATTAATACTAGAACAATATTAATTTAAATAAAATTAACCCAAAAATCTTTATTTTGTTCTCTTTATTTCGGTTAAGAGAAGGGAGAAAGAGGAATAATTTTATCTCTCTAAAACTCTTATTTTAGATGTGTGAATGAATGAATGAATGAATACTCTAATATTCAAGTAGTGTATATTAGGTAAAAATTAGAAGAAAAACCCATGGTTTTTCCTTCACAAAACCGGGTAGAGGGAGGGTTAATGAGGGCCAATGCATGAGCAAGGTGCTCTTCACAAGAGGCACTAGGTTTGCATGGTTAGGTTTAGGTAAAAATGATTATGTTTACCACTTAGTTAATAAACATAATATTTTCCTAATACACCCCATTATTTCGGTCATATTAAGATAAAATGGATTCCGTTTTATCTTTGTCAATTTGTCACATGTCATATGTCATGTAAAATTGTTGTGTATTTTTAACATATACAAAATTGAGTTAGTAATTCATAATTACTTGTACCAAAATATTTTACCAATTATAAATCACAACATCTTGTATTTATAATAAATTATTCATTCAAATGCAATTGTTTCCATAAACAATAATTTCATCTAACTAACAAAACAATTTGATCACTTAGACCGTATCTTATTTAATCAAATTATAATGAGATACGTAAATATTACTTCCAAAATCGTCCGTCAATTTGAAGTAATTTAATTAACCCGTATCGTCATACGATCAATTAAATAATCAATTAAGAGTGTTACCCTTTAGGTATGACATAAGGGAATCAACTGATCACCACCGTCGCACGACAGTAATGTCAAACTCTAGTCAGCCAATCATTACCGATATGTGTGGACCAGTTGACAGTAAAATATTACTTCCCAATTGTATTCTTTAGAATGAGACTTAAACATGTGATCATCATGATCAACAGTTGTGATCGGATTATTGTCGGAGGACACATATTCCAACAAGGGTTGCGACAGCCGTGTCACATACAGATGTCTCGGGGCGGCAGGTATGAACCTTTTGTATCCGTCTTTATTTTTATTACCTCCAATTTTGTGAAGTGAAGTATCAATCCATTTTTCTGTGTAGAGGGAGTGTGACCTGGAGCGTGAGCTCGCGTAGTCCCAGGAGGAGACGGCCCATTTGCTGAGAGAGCTCGAGGACAGAGACGCTGAGATCGCTGCCCTTGAGGCGACACTGGCTGAGCTGAGGGGTCGTCAGGACTAGTTTGTGCTGACTTATATTTGTACATTTGTACATTTGTAAATTTTGGATGTCATTTTGGGCAGGAGCCCGTATTTCGATGTATATTTTTGCATTTTGGTTTTATATATGACGGTTTGCGTGCCTTTGCTGCTGGGTGTTTGTTGTATCTGCAGGTTAGCTTTGAAAAACAGGTTTGGCATGTGACAGTTTGCGCCATCATGCTGCCGAATTTCACGTAGGAAATTACAAGCAAAACATATAGAAAAAAGAATTAAGATGGCCTAAATTAGTGCTAAAAAAAGAAAATGAAAAAAAAGTGCCCGAAAAATAGACGAAATGACACGACCGGACGGTGGGGAGGGATACCTCCTAAAAAAAGAATTTAAAAGAAACGTCTATGTGTGTCATAAACATTTTTTAAAAGAGAGAGTGAAATGACTCCCCGAAAAAAAAGAAAATAAGAACGAGTAAGTGTGCGTATTTGGCGAAAATGTCACTTTTTCCTCAAAAAGCGAACCTGTAAAATATTAGGAAACATAAATTTGGTAATTAATCCAAATTACCGAATTAAGTCCCTATAAGAATAGGAAACTTTTAACTAAAACAGATTAGGAAATATCCCACGGCTGTCAAACGAGGAAAAGAGCTTGGGGAAGAGGCGCAGCAAGAGCTGCGATCCTTCGAAGAGACGCAGGCTTTGCTGCGTCTTCTCTCTAGCTTCTCGGTTCTTAGCAGAATTTAGGAAATGTCGAATAGTATAAATAGAGGCTTTGGTTGAGGTTCTATTCTCACAATTCTCCCTTCCTTGACTTCGTCTATTACATAAACCTCACATATCTTCTCAAATTTTACCCAAAAAATATGGATGCTGTTGCAAATCGGATTAAGGAATGGACGAATGAATTTACGAATGTAGAGAAGCACGACATGGGCGCTTTTAACTTGGATTTAATTATAAGTTTTAAGCTAGTGAAGGTAATTAGGCCCTTTTTAGATGCTTGTCTTGAATATTGGGACCCGAATTTTCATATATTTGCCTTTCCGGGAGGCGAAATTTGTTCCTTTTCTGAACAAATTGCTGTGGTTAGAGGATGGGACACAGAAAGTGTTCCGGCTATACCCCCTAGCTCTCAAGGCTATAAAAATAAATTTAGGGATTTGATTGGATTGACCAAGGTTGAGGTAGACCGTCTTGTGACCTTAAAAGATGTCCGTATGTTTGAATTTGTCGATCGATTTATAAATAGGGAGGACCCTACTATCTCTTATGCGGGGAGGCGCATAGCTTATGGATTTTACCTTCTTTATTGTTATGTCTTGCGAGGGCATGTGGACAAAGAGATGATGGGTGACCCTCGATTTTTAGGCCTAGTGGAGCAAATTGAACTGCTTAGGAGCCCAGCATGCTTAGTTCTAGGGGAGACCATTCTGGAATTGGAAAATAAGAAGGCGAACCGCGAGTATCCTTATCTTGGGAGTCCTATTATTTTACAGGTAAGAACCCATTTTCTGTCCTATTCGGCCGTTTTCATTTTTTTTTTTCCGGCCTGTCTTGGATGCTAACTCCCGTCCCCTTTTTGTAGATCCTGCAAATGGAAAGGCTGCGGTTGATCGAGCTCCCAGTTGACGTGACAGGATATCGCTCCCGATCAATTGTGATGAGAACGAGGCTATACATGGTGGACTTCACTCGAGTATGCAATTATTGGGAAAATAAATTGAAGAGTGAAGGTGGGCCCTTGATTAGGTGGATCGTGCCATGGTGGCATCTTCGATTGGTGACTGGAGTATCGTCTTTGGATCCGACATGGTCAATTCGCGTTCCCGGCTTGGAAATCATGGTCTACATTTTTCTAGAGAGATTGATGAGGCAAATGGGCCAAAGACAGTAAATCCCGAAGCTAGACACCGTCCCTCAAACTGCCTTGGCGCATACTTTGGAGTCTTGTCGAGAGTGGGCAATTCGCTGGGCCCAATGGAATATGTTGTTTATACCCATTCCAGTTGGCTCATTATGGGTATCTGACTCATATCTAAAGTGGAGGAAAACTAGCACTCCCAAGGAGCGTGAAAAGCTAAGGAAGCACGAGACCGTAGACTATAAGATCCGCGAAGTGGCGAAGGAGAACCAAAAGTACTTAACTGAGGAGGAAAAAGAGGCCAGATATTGGGCCGTCCATTCGTCGAAGAAACCAAAGAATGCTCATGCTGAGAATATGGTGGTTGATCAAAATGGGAAAGCTAGACTGCGAGAACGACCGTTAGTAATTAGGTCGGAAATAACGCAAGAGCGTCCCGCTCATGGTCGAGACAAGAAATGTGACAAAGGAGACAAAGGAAAGGGGAAAATGGAAGAGTAGCCTTAGTCATTTTTAAAAGTATTATTTATTATTTTAGTTGTAATAAATGACGGGGTTTTTAGAATCCTAGCCTAGCATTTTAATTTTCAGCATTTTTAATTTATATGTATTTGATGTATCACTATTACTTAAGGAGTAATGAATAAATGATTTATTAGTTAAGAAACTTTTAAAAATTTTCTTTATTTATTCTTGTCGAATTTCATATGCAACATACAAATGTCCTTCTATTTACATTTTGAAATGACGGGTTGTATCCTGTAAAGGATTGCCTGCGTATTCACTAGAAAAAATGAAATCAATTCCTGTACGTAGTTCGAAAAAATGTAAAAGAATAAATGTTCGAAGCAAGAGCTTGTAATGAACATAGAAAAAAAAAAGCGTGTGCTTTACTTACTCCTAAGGAAGTGCAATTCAATTTATTTGATGATATGAGGATGTCAAAATGTCAAAGCGCAAGAGCGAAATGTCATAAGCTTTTTAGCGAGCCAGAGGCCGTTTTTATTTCGTGTCGCAAGAGCGGCACATGCGTCACGCGAGGCGCGTTTTATCCTATTCTAAGGGTATTACAGTTTCAATTGGTCTAGGTTATTCGGATTAGAAAACTCATTCTCGTCTAGGTCTGTGATCTTAACCGCACCCCCTGAAAGTATGGACTTGACCAAAAATGGTCCTGCCCAATTAGGTTTAAATTTTCCCCATGGATCGACAGGTAAGAGAGCTCTGAGTGACTTGAGTACTAAATCCCCTTCCTTGATATTTCTGGGTTTGAACCGTTTATTAAAGGCTCGTTTGATATGTGCCTAATATGTGCGCACATTATTTAATACACATAGCCTCCGTTCGTCCAAGAGGACAAGTTCATCATACTAATCCCTATTCCATTCAGCTTCTAGAGTTCGACTTTCGAGTAAAATGCATAGGGATTGGATCTATAGCTCTACTGGTTGCATAGCTGATGGAAGGTGTGATTGTTGTCGTGTCTCCCAATCAAACACATTTCTATTCTCAACAAACAACTAGTTAGTGGTTAAGTCGAGGTCGATCCATGGGAAGGTGTGCTTTGGGTTCTAAGTCTATCTATCTCAATTTATGCTAGTGTCACAATTTGTTTGGGTTTGTAGTTGTATTCTAAACTAATGAAAGTAATAAAGTAAAACAAACATTAAATTAAGAGATGTAAACAATTTATTAAAAGCACTAGGGTGTCATGGGTTCATAAGGGATTCATAGGAGTTGATCATACAAACATGTTCTCTACTAGATGCAAGCAATTATTGTTGTGATGGGATCGAGTTAGGGTATATCTTACAATCCCTAAGAAGGTTTGGGTCCCGGAGCCGAATCGATTCGATTGTACAACACCTACAAGTCGACTTAGTCCTTCCTATTCAACTATGTGCATGGTCTAATGAGACTCGAGTTGGTTTATGTCTTACAAGTCTTATTGAAAAGATAGGCGATGGGTAAAAAATGCAAGGATTAATGGGCTCGCATTTCATCAAACATAACATGTGTGCAATCCAAGCTTCCAAATATGCACGGGAGACGGGAATTCCGCCTCATTATCTTCTTTCCTACAAAACATACGAAATGCACGAGGAACGCAAAATAGAAAGCATTTGACGGGTAAAATGGCTATGGAATGTTATAATTGTATGCAAAATAGGGTCAATTAGGAGACTAAATGTGTGCAATTATGAGTCACATCAAATATCCCCAAACCGAACCTTTACTCGTCCCGAGTAAAGAGGTGACTAAAACTAGACCTTTATTTAAACTATTCTAATAATATAGCCGATGTGAGACAATTAGCGGGTCTCACTCCGCCCCTTCAACTCACAACAAGACATATATGAGGTAAGATGCCTTCTTGCAAGGCAAGGTGGGGCTTGCCAAAATGGCGATACATCCAATCATTAAAGCACACAAAACAAGTAATGGATGCATCTACAAAAATGAATAGCCACTTTCCTCATCTAAGTGGCGGAAATTATCTAAAGGGGAAACAATTTAAGGGTACACACTCCATCATAGATATTGTTTCTTCAAACTACTAAGCCTAGAAGGATACCAATAAATCACCTCCAAGTTGTGTCAAGCTAGGGTACCTTTGTCCTCAATTGTTAAATGCTTTCGTCAAGAGTAGACTCCCTATGGTGTAAGAACCACTGGAGGACCGCGGAATTCCCCTTCTTGCCTAGACAAGAAGAAGGGTCATCCCCTCTCTACCATGCACAAGAGTGGATTCGATGGATAAACGATCATTTGTATTTGAGTTTCATATGGGAATTTGCTTTTGTTGTTGGTTTTCCCCCCAAATTTTTGGCATTTGACATTTTGTGAACACTTTCTTTGCCATTTCTTTTGATGTTTGACATTTCAATACTTGACAATTTCAACTTTTGCATTTGCTCCTCTTTTCTTTTGATGCAATTGCAAACTTTTTTTGACTTTTCATTTCAATTCTTGAACTCAAATTTGAACAATTTTTATGCCCTTTCCTTTTTTTACGACAAAAATGTGGTAGAATATGGATGATGGTTGTATGGTTTCAATGGTCACTTTGGAATAAATGGTAGCCAAGGAGTTATCACGGCACAAGGTACTCTTAACTAGGTCGTAATCCATGGGTCAAAGGATACTAGCATGACACATCTTAGGGTGTTTTACATGTATTCTAGTGAGCAAAGTCTCAAGAAGAAAAAGTATCTACAAGGGCCTATATGTACTTGTCAAGCTTCCCAAATAGATGTTTTGACAAAAAATTTCTACCATGCAACTACATGCTATGATACAACAAACATATATACAACCTTAATACATATGCTTCTACCAACTATTATGCCAAATAATCTAAATGCAATCCTATAATCACATTGTTTATACCGCATCAATCAAAATAAAGCCACATAGTCATTAACATAAAGAGGAAAAAGGAGATTGGAAAGATCATACCATGCGGTCTTCAATATCCTCATGTCTCGGATGTGGCATAGTCGATCAATGTGAAAAAGGATGAACAAACACAATATATACAAGACTATGCTATGAAGGAAATGAACATGTTTTGAGGTTTTTCAATTTTTCAAATTTTTATGAGTTTTGTTTTAATGGAATTAAAGAACATATTTTGGGGTTTTCAAAAATTTTTAGTTTTTTTTGTATTTTTGAAATATAAATTACTATCCCCCACTTTATTTTGGACATTGTCCTCAATGTACATGTAGGAGTAGGAATGAAAAACAAAGTACATGTTTTTGGATTTTTGATTTTATGGAAATGAAGTACAAATGCAATGATATGATATGAATGAATGCATGCTCTAACTAAATGCAATTCTATAGGACATATATAACAAGTGAATGCAATCTAAACTACAGTAGATGATGCATGTTTTCACCTATGATCAAACCTCCCCAAACCGATTTAAGCACTATTTCTAGTGTAGAAAGGAATATGTTTGGTAATTAGTGAATAAGAATTCTAGTCTATATGCTACTAACTATATGAATATATTACAATGCAAATTATACTATGTGAACTATACTATATGAACTATTCTAAGGTGAATGATATAATACAAATGCAAGATAATTGAAAATGCAATACAACTATACATGAGAGAAAGGAAGGGGAAAAAGAATATCTTACAATTAGAGTTGATGTGGTAGAGACTCTTGCCATCTCACTCGTCATTATCATCATCATCGCGGTATCTATTCCCGCTAGAACCTCCTTGGTCATACCCTCCTCCTTGGCCATAGAATCCTCCACCTTGGCCGCCAAAGTTCCCGTCTTGGTTCCCTTGATTAAGGAACAAAAGGTGCGGTTGAGCCCAAGATGGGCGAGGGCCTCTAGGGTCGATATACACTTGTTGGGCCATTTGGTAGTATTTAGGAAAAAGGGCCAAATAGTTGTCAACCCTCCATCGTGCACTCCAAGATCGACCCGTTGCATAAGGTTCATCAAGTCATTCACATCCGGAGCATTGGGAACTTGTGGTTGGAATGGCACATATAGAGTGGGGTATGGTGGAATGGGTACATAAGGCGGTGGTGCATTATCCCGTACCGGCATCCCACGAGGTTAACGAGGTTGACAAGGTGCTTCCTCTCGTTGCGATGGGTTGGGGTGGATCTCAATATCAAGGAGGTAGCTCGGTGTAGGCGAGTACCGACTCAACCGTGGCATGGTAGGTGGTACATTCCACCCCATGAGGACAATAGAGGAGCACCCCTTTGTAAACCACTCCACACTCCCGGTTTTAGTAGAGGTACACCACCGGTGGTGGTTGAAGATGGCATCCTCGTTAATCAAGGTGTCCCCTTCGAGCTTTACATAAGTCCCATGAAGGTTAAACCCGGGACAAAGATCATTGGCCAACATCGTGACTAGGCCTCCCATCACGAAGGTCTTAATGTGGGAATTCCCTTGAACAAAATCGAATAACTTTGTGAGAATCTCAAGGGGAGTTTTGAAATTATAAGGCCTTGTCCCTTGAACATTCAAATATGACTCTAAGAAGGTAAAATCAAGGAGAGTGCACCTATCTTATTCAAATCTCCCATTGATAGTGCCGGCAATAAAGCGTTCGGTGATTCGAATCACCGCATAGCATAGTTTCAAGTGTATGATGTCCCTCCCGGAGATAGCTCTCTAAATGCGGTCAACATTAAAGTCGGCGGGTTTATCGGTGTTTTCCGTTGACACAAGAAGACCAAAGATATTTGCAGATTGATCAAGGGTTAACCTATGGTCTCGATTGCATAGTCAGAATTCCATATAAACAGTTCTCCGAGTATTTGTGACGATGCGAAGACTACACAAGAACTCTAGGGTAAGGCTAAGGTAGGTTTACTCATGGGCATAGAATAGCTTTCTGAGACCCATTCTATCAAAGAACATTTCAGTTTGATACCTTATACCTAGGACCTCTAAAACATTAGTATCAATGAATTGAGTTGGTTCATAATGCTTACCTAGCAATGTGACGAATTTTTGGCGATGTTCATCGCAAGTGAAGATCACTTCCGGGAAGTAATCGAGTTGCTCCACCCCTCCTATCATCACATTGTGATAGCCTCATGCCTCTCCTTGGGCGGATGTAGAAGTGCCCTTGCGCTTCTTGGGTGCGGTCTCAGCGGACTTCTTGCCTTTTCCTCTTAGGGTCATCATTTTTTATTGAACAAGCTAGGGTTTTTGGGTTGATTTTGTGATAGGGGGTTTTTGGGAGATGATGATTTGAGATTTAGGGTAGATAAGGTAAGGAAAATGAGGGATGGTGGTGGTGTTTATAAAGAAAAAGGAGTGGAGGACGAGCGGATAAGGGTCGGGCTCGGGCAGATTCCACGAGGTTTCCAGCTAAAATCAGGACGATCAGAGCGTCCCGCAGTGAAGACCAGCGTCTTCGAGGAGAAATCCGAGCGTCTTTTTAGGAGGACGCGCGGATTCTGAGTCATGGATCTTGGCGGTTTTGAGACTAGCTGGGTACGGGCGTCTCTTGCTTGAAACGAGCGTCTCATATGGGACGATTGTCTCGCTAGGAATCCGAGCGGATTCTCTTCCAGCTAATAACTATTTCCAAGTCCATGCTCAGGACGAGCGTCTTATAAGAAAAACGAGCGTCTTTTCATGAGTTCGAGCGGATTGTAGGGCAGTGCTAAATTATGCTCCTGGCGAGGTTCAGGACGAGCGTCCCAACCTCGGGACGAGCGTCTTGTGCCATCTTTCTCGATCCTTTCTTCTTTTTATTCAAAATCGTTCCCTTGCACCCTTTTGTGATTCCTTCTTATCTTCTTTCTGAAATTATGCTCAATAAATTGGTAAGAAACCCTCTCTCTCCGCTCTCATATAAGGGAATGCGAAATTATATAAAATATTATACAATGTTATACAATGCAAAGATTATGGGAAGGAATATCTTACAATTAGTGGTTTGAGATAGGACTCCACCAAACTAGTTCAAATTGTCGGAATTCTTCCTCCATAGAGCTCAAGGCTCTTAGAAGAAGATCAAAGGCTTATGAACAAGCCCCAAATAAGCATATGTATGGTTTGCTTAACTTTAAAATAAAGCCTGGCCGAGGGAATTTGTCATTCATTTTCTTTTCCACTTTTCTCTTGGCACATGAATATTTGGAATGCTTCAAACCAACAAGCCGATGATTCTCTTCAATTCTAGGGATGAAGTATGGCTCACTTTTGTCCGGAGATTTCCATTTACCATCTTCTTCTTCAATTTTGGTGACGATGATAGCATTTTGGTTACTCAATCCTTCCAAAGTAGAAGGAGAATTCTCACAACATTGATGATCGGGTTCTTTAGAAGTTGAAATTGTGGATGCCAAATTTCCACAAGTGACTGTATTTGCAAGTTTGTTCTTGAGCTTTTCCACCAAGTACCCTTTATATGACGATTTGACTTTTTACAGGAGATCCACCATATCATCTCCAATAATCATAGTGTAACACCCCCATACTCCAAGTGCCTTACCAGGACCACTTAAGGCATGGAAATGCTACCATCTCGGTTACCCGAGGCAATGATTATCATAAGACAATAAAGAAACATATTTAAATAATAATTAACGTTTAAAGTGATTACATGCCAAAACCAAAACTGATAAAGAGATACAAGTTCTCCAAAACTATCTACTATCAAAAGACTATAAAACTATCAAACACAATGGAAGACTTCTAAACGCATCGTGGTGACTCCTCCCGATTATCCCATACGCATCAGCTCATACCTGCTCAATAACTGCTCACCACCCCCGAATGGATCACCACAGTTTTTAAAACATTTAAACGGGGTCAGTACTAATCACACAATTCAATATATCAACAATAAGATAAACAGACAGCTTAACCGTCACACACACACAACCACCAATTCCAATCATCTCAATCACGATCGTCCACCGGACCCACCACGCCGATGGGGGACCGCAGCCGTTCCCACCTAAGCCCCGCTCATCATACCGAGCGATAACCCCGTCCATTAATGTGCACATCCCCTTCCGTGGCGGGTTCCACGAAGGGCGAAACTAGGGCGTGAAGCCACTCCCGCAAGTGACTCCACTAAGCCGAGAACGCATCTCGAGAACCAGAGACAACAATCACAATCACAACCGTCACAACACAATTACGATATTAATCAATAATCACAATCAACCACCGTCACAACACAATTACGATATTAAACAATCAATCTCAACACATCAACAATCATCCCATTATGGGACTAATACGAGTAGGAAATCCTACACTGAAAGCACAACATGCGAGACGGTATCTACAATTTGTATCAAAACGGCTCCTCTACGAATTCTCCTCCTACCATACATAACACATAAAGACTACCAATTACTTACTACTCATAAAACCCCCAAACCCTAAATTAGGGTTTGACCAAAACTAGCAAAACATTATAAAAATTATGCTAGAAGCTTACCCTCGACGCAAGGAATACAACGACACGAAAAACAACAAGAACCGACCGTCTGAACTCCGGGAATTGTTAAGGATGCGATTAGGAAGAAGAACTGACTGCTTTCTCTCTTAAACAGTTTTAGGTTTTGGTAAAAGTGTTTTAAAACAATGACGATTATGTTTAAATACCTTAATCGCATAATTAACAAAACCCGCGAAAAACACCCCGTAAACCGGACACTCGATCGAGTACCCAAGGTACTCGATCGAGTACCCAAGGTACTCGATCGAGTACCCCCCTTACTCGATCGAGTACCCCAGCTACTCGATCGAGTACCCAACAGGTCAGAAACTATTTTATTTCGCAACTTACCCTTACTCGACAGAGTAAGGGCTACTCGATAGAGTACCCCAAGACTCATAAATACGGAGTATTACAGTCTTCCCTCCTTAAAAAGAACTTCGTCCCCGAAGTTCAACCCATACATAAAAACAACCATACTAGCTCGACTAAGACACAACAACAAAACTAAGAACTCAAGAACTCGACCAAACATAAAACATGAACTTTTAACACCCACTCCACCAACTATGTTTACTTCCCTAACGTGACTCACGATATCGTATCCACCACATATATATCTCTCACGACACCCACTCCATACATAACCAACTACCATCCTCTAACGCTGCTAGCTCCATAATATCATCCACTATCAAATCCAAAATCAAGACACTCATAGACATCAAACGGAATGTTACATTCTACCACCCTAAAAAGGAACTTCGTCCTCGAAGTTTACTCACACTCATAACCTCATCATCCAACTGTCAACACTATCGAAGTATTCTCGCATTCCTAACATCAAACTACTACAAGCACGTCCGTGACCTTTTAACACTATCAACCACAACATATACAAATCCATATCTTATGCTACACCAACACTCTACTTCCAAATATACTACCATATGAACAATCATCAAAATCTCTTTTATCGCATCCTACTCCGCTTAAGATAAATGTTACGTTCTCGTAACTCACTAATACTAAATCCTAGATATATCTTTTCATTACCCTCTTTACCACCACATGTCAAAGATAACCGTCTATAAACCAAACACTCACCATGCATATATCCAAGGCTCTCTTACTTAAACATTTCTCATAACTCAACTCATTTGGCATACCACCTAACCTATACCATAAAACTCGTAGCAAAATCACCATACTAACTCTCCATTATTTCCGCAAAACAACATACCTCTCTATGTAAGGCACCTATCTCCCAGAAGCATAACTCACGATCCACACTCGTTACGTACACGCACACTAGATCCTCAAGTTCTTTCTTCCATTACCGCAAAACTCATACACAACTTAACATGACACTAATTCCCAATACCCTACACTCACTGTCTCAACAAAAGATTATGAACCACCTGCATCTTTCGGGTCATTACCACACATGTTCTACGACTCACTTGCCATTACCATGTCTACTGAAACCTTAACTAGAACAAGATCATAATTATTATAACAACCTCTCACAACCGTGTCCCATTAACAGAATGTCACCATACTATGAGTCTATGACAACAACGAAAACATATACAACTCTATGTATATCATACTCTACCCTCATTCCCAACTTAACCAGGTAAAGAAAACATCAATAAACAAGACAACTGTCTATCTGCACAAACTGAAACTCGCAGGAAGCAACATCAAACAAAACAACAATCTATGTATAACTGGTATGTACTTTCGAAACTCGAATCATAATCATCCCGCCTAATCCACCACAACCGGTGACGGCATCACAACACCGCCACTAACAGCCACACCGTAGTGCGAAAATACCCGCATCACAATACTAAATATCGTGCCCGGATCACCACCCGAGGCACCACAACCCCATCGATAGACATCACAACTACATACAATTCCATAAATACTGACTCGGAAATAACCTTTCGGACAAGAAAACTTACTCAAATCCACTTTACTCAATCACAACGCAACATATTATATGAATAAACAGATAAGCATCTCATGAACATCATCTCTACCATTTCACGGAATACACATGTGTTATTAATACACATAAAATTATAACAAGCCATGTCAAATTAATCAAATTATTACCTTTTTGGATATCATTCAATTAAATTACCGTGTCCAACATATATATTACTGTAACATTCATAAAACATTTTTATAATTATCACACCATACCACTTCTTGTGAGGTCAGAACCTCACACAAACATTTACACATATCATAGACCCGTAATCACAACCAACTAGTCAATCCTGACCACGTAAGTTACCGCTCGATAAAGGTTACCTGTCGCCCGAGTTTAACTCATATGCCCCTCATAACATATTCCCCCATTCGCACAACCATCACTTCCTGCCAAATATAACCATACCTTTACTATTCAACTATTAGCATCCGCCTCATCTAACCACATCTTATACCCTCTCACAATCATCCACAACAATCGGTCCCTACCAAATCAACCTCTTTAGAATTGCTACCTTTCTAATATACCATCACTCTTAACCACTAGTGACACACCACAATACCACCACTGCTCGTATATCAAACCTCTTACACTCATATCAAAATAACACGGTTTTTCTCCTATCTTTGGTTATCATTCGAATAACGAACATCAGACCCATCCACAAAATTACCTCAACATTATTCCCAATACTATCTTATTTGTGTTGTCCTCCAACTCTCCACCAAATACCTCGTATCGTGCCAATACTCCACCAACTTCTTGCTCCCTTAATTCCTCGAAACTCCTTATCAATCATGTTGTCCTGAAACTCCTATATAACCTTTAGCTAACATCCTCGTGACGCTATCACACATTTCAATGATTCCTTACCTTTATATCACATAACTCCGGTGAATATTTTCCTCAGCTTACTTTTATCCTTCTTTTCTCTTTACACTCAATAATACCAATTAATAGTTCAACTCCTTGTTCCTTCTAGCTAACTCTTTAGAAATCCAGTTACCCCTTCGTTGCTCCAAAACTCAAATTTCCTTATTTTCTACCGACATCATCTCACTCTTTCTTAACATGGATCTTCTCTTATTATGCTATCACTCACACTTGCCACTAATCTATCCATAGAATCAACGTTTAATGTTCAAACAATTGCATCTCCCTTTTTACATCTCTAGAAATCGTAATTCATTTAATACCGTTAATTACCCAAGGAAATCACACGGTAGTTTCGTCTCTCGATAACACAAATTTCCAAACTCGGTCACTACCGCAAATCCACGTCGCGACATGTCCCATTAAGTTCGCTATATACCACTATTTCCAAACGACCTTTCATTACATATGTTCTTACTCAACACTATTTCTAGCCATCTCCCTCCATAATTTATTATACATCTCAGGTTGCTACTATCCACATCCTTTCTTTCAATCTTTTCATTCTCACGTTCCTTAAACTTACATCATGCCTTGCCCACATTCACTTACATTTTCATTACTCAACATACAATCATGTCACTCATCTCGTCTCACACAACATGCTCTATGCCTCAATTAAGCCTTACCAATCCCAACACATATAAATCATGTCCTCCCCACCGAACTCATACTCATCATAGGCGCCACTCTTTACACCACAAAATTGGGTAACTTACGCGTCAAGACCAACATACATGTAAAACAATGCATAAAGAAGCAAAATAACGCCTTTGAATTAAACATAATATGCAACGAAGTCAAAAGATAAGCATATGACCCAAAATAGGGGTCACTAGATCGAGTACAGGCCACTCGATCGAGTAAGGGACTTACTCGATCGAGTAGGTGAAGATCAGAAGCACGTAAAACAAATTACCAGGGACACTCGATCGAGTAACTGACGTACTCGATCGAGTTACCCCTACTCGATCGAGTACCAAGGCTACTCGATCGAGTACCTACGCATTTCTCAAGACCTCCAGTTTTTCGTAAAACAGCCATAACTCACTCATTTCTTGGTCGCTTTGGGCGTGTGACCTATCGTTAGAATCGTAAAAGAACAATCTATCACCTCCAATTGGAATCACATTAAAATCATTTACGCATCTCAAGTTATAACAGTTTAAAGACAACTTTGCTGTAATCAGACGACATAACTATTCGATTTTCTCTTTCAAACAACTTAAACATCAACAAAGCGAATAAAAGCGACTCAATACTTGTAAAACCACTATCCCTAACCACATGTTACGACCTACAAAAGCCAAACAATAACATTTATCATGCACATAATTCATTTAACTTGCCAATCATGGCTTCCCACGTGCTTTTATTCTATCACGTTTCGTAAACAAAATCACCAATACATGACATCAAGTCCCCTATTCACATGTTACTAGCATAATAACATTATAAAATAACTTTCATTATATAACATGCTTAATCATAAATCATATTATCATACAACGATTATTCATCTTTTTTCCACTAATTCATCCATCATGCCACATATTTATCCACCACATTCGTTCAACATATTCACCCAACACATGTTCAATTCACACTCCCAACTTTCTGTACTCTTACTCAAAACGACAACAACAACATGTATACTTACGCATCGCTTTATATATATATATATATAAACAGAACACTTTTCCTTACATAATTATAACATGTCAAATTACATGTATCAATCATTATACTTTCATGCTTTACAATCAACCAACATACAATTCACGCCATCATCATCAATTCATGCAACATACTACTACATAAATACACACAACACAAAATATGCACATAACGATCCCGACACATATCCCATGGTGACCGGTTCAAAATTGTAGGGCGAGTTCGCGACTTTAGGACGTCTCCCAAGTCTTTGCATTAGCTCCTACAACTTTTACCCCGGGTTCATTTTAATTGACTCCCTATATTCATTGGATTTATTGGTTATAGGTTTCAGGATCGTCTCTCTGATACCATTTGTAACACCCCCATACTCCAAGTGCCTTACCAGGACCACTTAAGGCATGGAAATGCTACCATCTCGGTTACCCGAGGCAATGATTATCATAAGACAATAAAGAAACATATTTAAATAATAATTAACGTTTAAAGTGATTACATGCCAAAACCAAAACTGATAAAGAGATACAAGTTCTCCAAAACTATCTACTATCAAAAGACTATAAAACTATCAAACACAAATGGAAGACTTCTAAATCGCATCGTGGTGACTCCTCCCGCTTATCCCATACGCATCACTCATACCGCTCAATAACTCGCTCACCACCCCGAATGGATCACCACGCTTTTAAAACATTTAAACGGGGTCGATCTTAATCACACAATTCAATATATCAACAATAAGATAAACAGACAGCTTAACCGTCACACACACACACAACCACCAATTCCAATCATCTCAATCACTGACTGTCCACTGGACCAGCCCTGCCAGTGGGGGACCGCAGCCGTTCCCACCTAAGCCCCGCTCATCATACGAGCGATAACCCTGTCCATTAATGTGCACATCCCCTTCCGTGGCGGGTTCCACGAAGGGCGAAACTAGGGCGTGAAGCCACTCCCGCAAGTGACTCCACTCAGCCGAGAACGCATCTCGAGAACCAGAGACAACAATCACAATCACAACCGTCACAACACAATTACGATATTAATCAATAATCACAATCAACCACCGTCACAACACAATTACGATATTAAACAATCAATCTCAACACATCAACAATCATCCCATTATGGGACTAATACTGAGTAGGAAATCCTACCTGGAAAGCACAACACGCAGACGGTATCTACAGCTGTATCAAAACGGCTCCTCTACGAATTCTCCTCCTACCATACATAACACATAAAGACTACCAATTACTTACTACTCATAAAACCCCCAAACCCTAAATTAGGGTTTGACCAAAACTAGCAAAACATTATAAAAATTATGCTAGAAGCTTACCCTCGACGCAAGGAATCCAACGACACAAAAAACAACAAGAACCGACCGTCTGAACTCCGGGAATTGTTAAGGATGCGATTAGGAAGAAGAACTGACTGCTTTCTCTCTTAAACAGTTTTAGGTTTTGGTAAAAGTGTTTTAAAACAATGACGATTATGTTTAAATACCTTAATCCCATAATTAACAAAACCCGCAAAAAACACCCCGTAAACCGGACACTCGATCGAGTACCCAAGGTACTCGATCGAGTACCCCCTTACTCGATCGAGTACCCCAGCTACTCGATCGAGTACCCAACAGGTCAGAAACTATTTTATTTCGCAACTTACCCTTACTCGACAGAGTAAGGGCTACTCGATAGAGTACCCCAAGACTCATAAATACGGAGTATTACACATAGGTTCCATGGTGGGTGTAAAATAGTCCCCATAGGCAATAGGGAAGGGGCATTCTTCTTCTTCATGATAAGATATCGCAAATTTCTCAACGATATGCTTATCAAGTAGAGTGATCTCACAAACTTTGGCTTCCTTATCCCATGAGTTCTTGAAAACATGATCTTGTCATCATGGCTATCTTCATAGGAATCATAAATGGGGGCTTCATCTTTCCTCAATAATCCTTCCTCCACCATCTCAATGTTCACATCAAAAGACACACCCTCATACTCACAAAGGCTAAGAATATTTGGCTTACTCAACCTCGTGTCTTCTTCATCGAATACAACACACTCATACTCACAAGAGCTCAAAGGGATTGGCTCTTCTCACTTCTTATTAAAGGTAAATCCTTCAAACTCGCATTCATGATCAATGTCTAAGAAATGGTGAGGAGTAGTTACTTGGGCTTCTTTTATTTGGGCAATTTGAATTGCCGGCTCCTCACCATGGGTAACAATGCTTTGAAGAACATTGTCCCTGTTTTGGCTCTCCTCTAGCACTTGTTTGAAGAAGTTTTGTTGATCTCCCATCATTTGGAAAACCATACTTTGAATGTCAAATTCATGCTCATCTTCTTGTTGTGGGTGGGTGTGAAGGTTTTTGTATTGTGGTATTTGGAATCGGTTGCAAAGTGAGTTTTGGGTGGATGGTTGTTGTTGATATTGGATGTGGTGATTTTAATGGGAAAAATTGGGGTAGTAGTTAGGATTTTCATTGTATGAGTTGTAAAGTAGGTTTGTGTTGATTTGCTCCTCAAACTCCCCATACCCATAATCATACTCAAAAGATCCGCCACATACTCCATATGTCAAGTCTTGAGTCATCATCATAGCCAAGATAAAGATACAACTACAAACATGGAAACTACAATAAAATGGTAAAAACGAACCTTGAGGAACATGTTCCTCAAGGTTAAAGCACAAATAAAAATAGACAAACAAGTAAGAATTTAATCACATAACACCGTCCCCGGAACCGATGCCATTTTGATGGAAGGTGTGATTGTCGTCGTGTCTCCCAATCAAACACATTTATATTCTCAACAAACAACTAGTTAGTGGTTAAGTCGAGGTCGATCCATGGGACGGTGTGCTTTGGGTTCTAAGTCCATCTATCTCAATTTATGCTAGTGTCACAATTTGTTTGGGGTTTGTAGTTGTGTTCTAAACTAATCAAAGTAATAAAGTAAAACAAACAATAAATTAAGAGATGTAAACAATTTATTAAAAGCACTAGGGTGTCATGGGTTCATAAGGGATTCATGGGAGTTGATCATATAAACATGTTCTCTACTAGATGCAAGAACTTATTGTTGTGATGGGATCGAGTTAGTGTATATCTTATACTCCCTAAGAAGGTTTGGGTCCCGGAGCCGAATCGATTAGATTGTACAACACCTACAAGTCGACTTAGTCCTTCCTATTCAACTATATGCAGGGTCTAATGAGACTCGAGTTGGTTTATGTCATATAAGTCTTATTGAATAGATAGACGATGGGTAAAAAATGCAAGGATTCATAGGCTCGCTGATGTGACTCATTTTAGAGCATATTTAGTCCCCGAATTAGTCTCATTCCTATGCTTTTTAGTGCATAATTGGGTCATCTACTATGTTTAGTCTTTCGTTTTACATATTCTTTAAGGTTTTGATCCCTTGGTAGGAAAGGAGTAAGAACCTTGCATTTTCCTGGCAAAATGGAGCTAAATTGATCAAATCTAATGACCAAGCATCAAAGTGAAGACAAGACTAGAAGGCCTATGTAAATAATGAAGTAAATGGGCAATGATGAGAAGATCCTTGCATCTCCAACAAGATCCTTGAGGATTGTTGGAGAAAGAAAAGAAGAGAAGCTGACTGGCTAACAATCCAGGCGTCGCAGTGCACGGGACGAGCGTCCTGGCCTACTATAATCCGAGCGTCCTGTGGCCAATCCGCTCGTCCTGGCCCCTCTCAATCCGAGCATCGCCCTCAGCAAGCCGCTCGGATTCCTCTCTAGTACAGGTCGTCCCTCCCTCAAGCCACTCGGGACGAGCATATTCCATGAAGACCACCAAAATGGATATGCGCATCTCCCTCGAGAGGAGCACTTTCTCAACTTTTCTAAAGGGTCTTAATCGTCATTTAAGCCCTTAGTAACCCTAATTTATGTACCAAATCCTTAGTATAAATACCCCATTGTACTAATTAGATTATAATATCCTTCTTATGCTCTCTTTAGGTTATTCTAATCCAGTGATAATCTCATCTTAATCTTGTAATCAACTCTTAATTAAGCTTTAATACAAATCTCATTTCCTTAATTTCTCTATTGTTCATCATTTATTTTGGGTAATTGAAGATTATTTGGGTATTACTAGGAGATTGACAACCTTCCAACAATCATCAAGTACTTCTATTATTCTTTGCTTATTATTTTGGAATCATCTTTAGGTATAATTCACTTAATCCCTTTTTAATTATTGTTAATCATTTCCATTTATTCATCATGTTTTGCCTTGTTGATATGATTGACAACCTTGTTATCATGTTAAACTTGATAATGAGTGAGTAATCTCTTAACTAGGGTTAATGGGGAATTAGGGGAAACCAACATGGGGGATGATTCATGCTTAATCTAATATGTTCACATAATTTATTTTCTTGCTTGTTGTGATCTCAACTTATGCACAAGTTATGTTTGATGAAATGCGAGCCTATGAATCCTTGCATTTTTTACCCATCACTTACTTATTCAATGAGACTTGTAAGACATAAACCAACTCGAGTCTCATTAGACCATGCATATAGTTGAGTAAGGAGGATTAAGTCGACTTGTAGGTGTTGTACAATCTAGTGGATTCGGCTTCGGGTCCCAAACCTTCCTAGGATTCTAAGATATAAACCAACTCGATCCTATCACAACATTAATTGCTTGCCTATAATTTGAGAATATGTCCGTATGATCAATTCTCATGTATCTCCTATGAACTCATGACACCCTAGTGCTTTTAATCAATTGTTTACATCTCATTTTAATCATCTTGCTTGTTTATTTACATTGTTATTTAGTTTAGTTATCTCCTACCTCAACCCAAATTGTGACACCCTTAGACACAACCATTTGCAATCGAAAATCCTACATCAATACCCGTCCCTTGGGATCCGACCTTTACTTACCTCTTTACTAATAGTAGAGTAGTTTGTGAAGTTATTAATATTGTTTTGGTCTAGGTAACTTTTGACGACGAGTAACAAAACCGACGAACCAAAAATGGCGCCGTTGCCGGGGACGCTGTTAACTTGATTTGATTTTATTTGATTATTCTTAGTTGTGTCTTTCTTTTCCTTGGGGAAAGAAAACTCTTCAAGGTTTGTTCTAATTATTTTCGAGTTGTTTGATATTTTGCATGTCTAGAAGATCACAAGGTAACTTGTCACCCATTGATCTTGAAATTGAAAGAACTTTGACCAACAATAGAAGACTTGCTAGAAATACTTTGAGAGGTATTAGTGAGATTGTGGATATTCAACCAAACAATATTGAGTTCATCAACCCTTTTGCAAGAGAAGGAGAAGATAACCCAACACATAACCGACCACAAAATCAACCCACAATGCCTAAATTTTCATCACATTCCGTGCCAACGGAGGAGAACCTACCAAATGGTACTCCCACACCACAACATTTGACCGGTAATTTAATTGCAAAATCCGCATTTATCCAATTAGTCGAAAGAAGTTAATTCGGGGGGATGCCTAGTGAAGACCCTCATTCTCACATGGAGACTTTTTTTGACTATTGTGATGCGATTTCTCAAACCGGAGTGATTCAAGACCAAATTCGATGGGTCTTATTTCCTTTTTCTTTGATTGGTACCGCGAAACAATGGTTAAAGAGCCTTGATAAGGGTATTCTTGGTATTGACTCTTTGAAGAAATTGGCACTTGATTTCTACAAAAAGTTCTACCCTCCGGAAAAGACTAACATGCTAAGAGCCCAAATCACGGGGTTCAAACAAAGGGACGAAGAATCTTTGTATGAAGCTTGTGAGCGATTCAAAGGAACTTGTCGCTCATGTCCTCATCATGGACTTAGCGAGTGGTTCTTGGTACAACAATTTTGGAATGGTCTTTATGAAGAATCCCGAAACATTCTCAACATGGGATCAAATGGTATGTTTACCAAAGTTGACGATAATCAAACATGGAACAAGATTGAGGAAATGGCGGTACATAACTCACAATATACTAGACCTCGGAAGGCTACTAGAGGAGGAAAGCATGAAGTGGACTCTATTACTCAATTGGGTGCTCAACTTAGTGCTCATATTGATATTATCAACTTGAAGTTTGAGAAGGCTACGGCTAAACTCTAAGAAGCCTCCAAATCACCTAAACAACATGGTAATGCCATGGTGGCATCTTCATCAATTCCAAGTGGAATATGTGAGAGTTGTGGAACTTTGGGGCATGACCAAAGTGAATGTAGGGGGAACAATTGAACAAGTAAATGATTTCCAAGCATACAAGAGTGGTACCCCTTATTCCAACTATTATAATGAAAACACCAAATTCTATCCAAACCTCTCATACAAAAGCCAAAATGTTCAAAACCCTCAAACAACATACACCCCACCTCCAATAAGAAACCAAAATCAAAGACCCTTTTACAACCAAAACCATGGTTACCAAAATCAAACTCCATACAATCACACAAATTACCAAGGTTTTGATGTTCAAAAAGCGGTCCTCCAAATGCAAAAGAACCAAAAAGAGTTTCTCACTCAAATGCAAAAAGATAGTCAAGCAAAAGATGTTGGAGACCCAAATGTCTCAATTGGCATATTCAAGTTCACAAAGACAAAAGGGGCAATTACCACCTCAAGGTAATCCCCCAAGACAAGAATCTATGAGTGCCATCCATTTGAGGAGTGGTACAAGGTATGAAGGACCGAAGAGGCCCGTTGATGAAGATGTTGTGAATGCTAGTGACAAGGAAAGAGTTGTTGAAAACTCTAAAGAAGAAGAACCCACCATTCAAGAATCTTCAAAGAAGGATGAATAGAAGACCAAAGAGAAGGAACCTATTGTGATTAGACTCCCTTTTCCAAGTCGTCAAGCTAAGCCTAAGTTTGATGACCAACTTGGAAAATTTATGGAGATTGTGAATAATTTGGAAGTCTCAATTCCATTTACGGAATTAATCAATCACGTTCCGGCCTATGCAAAGTATATGAAAGACATTCTTACGAAGAAGAAATCCATCCGGAAGCTTGAGACTATTGCCTTCACTAAAGTGAGTAGTGCCATCCTACAAGGAAGTTCACCTCCAAAATTAAAGGATCTGGGAAGTTTCTCCATTCCATGCACTATTGGCGACACTACGATCAACAAAACTTTATGTGACCTTGGGGCAAGTGTGAGTGTCATGCCATATTCGGTAAGCAAGAGGCTAGGAATGGGAGAGCTCAAGTGCACTAATATCACGCTTCAAATGGCGGATAGATCAACAAAGACACCTTTAGGGGTATGGGAAGATGTGCCCGTAAGAATTGGTAAATTCTTCATCCCGGTGGACTTTGTCATTGTTGACATGGAAGAAGACTCAAATATTCCTATTATTTTAGGAAGGCCTTTCTTGCACACCGCGGGAGTGGTGATCGATGTAAAATATGGAGAGCTCACCCTTGAAGTGGGAGATGAAACCATCACTTTCAATCTTGACAAGACAATGAGAACTCCCCGATTACATGGGCCATGTTTTATGGTTGATCACTATAGCCGGCAAGATGATAGGAAGAAGTTGGAATTTTAATGGAAGAAGAAAGCGGATGATTCTCCATCCAAAGAGCAAGGAAATTGCAACAAAGAGAGCTTGAAAAGCTCACCCATGACAAATGAAGAAGAAGGCCTCATTGGCCAAGACAAGAAATAAGGAGAGTTGTCTTCATCGACTCATGACATTTTTAGTGATCAAGTAGACGAAGTATGCGGTCTTTGGGATGATGAGATTGAAGGGATATTCAATCCCTATATCGGTAATGCTCTGACCCAAGACCACCATGAAGAATAACAAGTGTAAAGGTCTATTGAAGATCTTTATCATGACAATGAACAAGCTTTCAACTACTTCTTCAAGGTGTTGCGTAACATCAACAACACCTTGAACATGCCCCCTTGACATCTCATTATCGGATGAGAGTTTGGTGGAGTCCTCCCTAAACCACCACTTGTAAATATTCTAACTCCCTAACTTGCATTTTAATTATTGTATTGCATTTTTGTCAATTTTGGATTTACATTTTTATACCTTGATCAAGATTTTCATCATTTTTGAGAGAAGTGAGGGAGGGACTCAATTTTTATTGATGTGTAGTGCTTTGCCTTAGTGTGGGGATAGCATTTGCCTAGGCTATCCAAGCCTTTATAGTACCCCCACAATGAAGACCACAAGAAATGAAGGGTAAAAATGACACGGGTTATGAAGCTGTTGGGAAATGTGTCCTCAACAATAGTGCGATCACATGATTTAAATATCATTATTAAATCTCATTCTAAAGAATACAATTGGGAAGTATTTTTTACTGTCAACTGATCAACATATATCGGTAATGATTGGCTGACTAGAGTTTGACATTACTGTCGTGCGACGGTGGTGATCAGTTGATCCCCTAGGTCATACCTATAGGGCAACACTCTTAATTGATCATTTAATTAATCGTATAATATTACGAGTTAATTAAATTGATTGAAAATTGACGGACGATTTTGGAAGTAAAATTTACGTATCACATTGAAATTGATTAAAATGAGATACGGTCTGAGTAATCGAATTGTATCATTGCTCAGATGAAATTATTGTTTAAGGAAACAATTGATTTGAATGAATTATTATAAATACAAACTGTTGTGATTTATAATCGGTAAAATATTTTGGTACAAGTAATTATGAATTACTAAGTCGATATTTGTATGTGACGTATTTTTAATAATACGTTGATTTTTAATATGTTAAAAATGCACAACAAATTTATGTAACATATGACATGTGACATAAGACAAAATTGACAAAAATAATATGGATCCCATATTATAAGTGGACCGAAATATGGAGGGATTATGGTGATTAAATTATGTTTAATAATTTAAGTGGAAACAATATGATGACACTACCTACACCTAGCCTTGCATACCTATTCTCTTGGTTAGAGAATCATGCCCATGCATAGGCTACCCAATCCCTGCCCCCACCGGTTTTAGCAAGGCCATTTAGAGAGTTTTACTTCTCTAATTTTTCATTCATTCAACACACATAATTTCTAGTGTGAGAAATTTAATTTCCTCTCTACATTTTAATGAGAAATTAGAGAGATAAAATACTCCAAAATTCCTCTACTCTTGACCGAATATTCAAGAGCAAAAACAATTATTTTGAGTCAATTTTCTTACAAAATTAATATTGTACTAGTATTTATAATATTAATTTTAATTAAGAGTAAGCTTTGGGTATAATTCCTTGGGAGAGATCCTACACTTGGGTCTTTGTTCATCCAAAAGGAAAGCTCAAGAACAAAAGAGAAGGAGATCTCTTTTGTGCCCATATGAACCGAAATCACAATGTAAGAACATGATTTCTTCTTTATTTTGCTAATTAGTTTGCATGCATAAGACCTTTATTAATTTTATGACAAATTAATTTAATAACATATATGAATATGTAAGTATTTAGATCTACTTTTCCTTTAATTGGTATCAGAGCCATGGTTGTTTGCATGCAAATCGGTTAAAGGTTTTTCCGAGTTATAAGAATAACATATAAAACTTGTAAAATTTGTGTTATTATGATATATCACGAAATTAATTCATGCATGTTAAAATTTCTGGTCCTAAAATGTTTTAGGATATTTTGGTTATATTTGCGGATTTTTATTGTTCATATTATACAATAATGGCATTTAAATATGATTTTATGAGTAAAAATGTCATTTTCGGTCTAAAATTAGCTATACTTCGAATTTTCAAGTGATTTTTGGATATGTTGTCACATATAGTATTTTGAGATAACCTGTAAATTTTCATAATTTTTGGACTTGTTATGCTCGAAAAATGGATTTTTCATTATTAAATTCGGATTTAGGTTAAAAATAGGTTAATATGAGTTAAATTTCGAATCTGGTAATAGAAATTTAATATGTTGTCACATGAAATTTTACAAGATGTGTGTAAAATAATGGGCTATAGTGAAGTCTTGTTGCATGATTTATGGATTTTTGAAGAAAAATTAGCATAAATAGTGACATTATTAGTGAAAAATTAATAAAACATAATCTATGACTAAGGAAAAACGTTATATGTTGTATTTTATTATCTTTTTCAGATCTAAAATTGAAAAGTTGATGAATAAAATTTTTCTCATGTTTTTATGATTATTTTAGTTAAAACCGATAAACCGCAACATTGTTTTTCCGGAAAAATTTCGAAATTTTTTAACCTAAGTTTTTGAACATTATGAGTGTCATGGTATTTTTACAGAATGTTCATGAATTTAAAATTCAAATTTCAAATTTATTTGAAATTTTGTGATTTATTTGAAGTTTATAGCTTATTTTTGTAATTTTTGGTCCATTAATGAACAATTTTAGAAATATGAGTTACTTATGGTCAAATAATTAGTGAAGACTAAATTTTGAGTCCTAAAAGGTTAGGGTAATTAACTTATGCATAAATATGAATTTATGTAATTTTAGTGATTATAAAATGTTGAAATCACGCAAATCCGTAAAAACCGAGTAATATACGATATTGGCTAATTAAAGGCGATTTAGCATAAAATTGGGCATGTTCATACATATTATAATGCTGCATTTTTATGATTGTCATAATTTTAATTTATGTAATTTTTGAATTATGAAATTTTACTTAGTATGGCCTTAGATTTTAATTGGTATTTCCCGAAATGTATGGGAATATCGATTCGGTTGTAATTTTATTGTGATCTCGTATCACCGTTTTGTAATTTAATAGAATTATTTTATTTTAGTTACAAATGTATAATAGTAAATTATGTAATTTATTATGTAATTTTATTCATTCCGGAGTTCCAAGAGACGGATTTCTTCAAGAATGGCGATACATGAAGACGGTGTTACCTCGAGATGCGTGTCACAACCGATGTTCAAGGGACCAATGGAGTTGGTTTCCAAATATGTAATAGTTAAATAGTTTTTCTATTTTAGGAAAGGCCATACTAGGTTTTATTTATTTTTATGCTTGCATTTTATTTTATGTCGCATGCATCGCTAAATCGCCATAACTAAAACATGCATCTTCTTTTATCGAGTTTATCGACCGTGTCAATTAAAATTATCGTAGTTCACCGCTTTAGTTCACTTAAAACGTGATAGATAATAAATTGACATGACCTCTCGCTAAAACAATTAATTGAGACATAGCCTTACCAAATAGTAGAAACCATGAAAACCTATTTCGCGAGGGAGTGCGCTCGGCCCCACCGGGGTACAAACCTTGTTACGTAGGGGAAGTGGGTGATAAATGTCTATCCACCGAATTCATGTTGATAAGGGATGTATCGGCCACACCGTGCCCAAGTTAATGTGGGTTTGGATCATGGACACATTTATTCGAAATTTGGATTGAACTCAACAAAAGTTTTTGATAAGGGATGTATCGGCCCCACCGTGCCCTTGTCGGATGTGTTTTGGGCTAAAGATAAATGTTAATGTAATATTATCGAACAAGAGTTCTAAAAGTAGAATCGATTAAACGTTAATCCACCGAGTTATATTGATAAAGGATGTATCGGCCCCACCGTGCCTAAGTCAATATGAATTTGGGTCTTGGAATCATTTATAATAGTTGGGTAGAGGTCACTATATAAATGTTCATATATTGTTAATCATTTACAAGTATGATATTAAAAGACAAATGTTAATTTTTCCTTTTCCTCCATATTTGTAGTTCATTACAATGAATCCATCAAATGCTACCGCACCAATAACTATTGAGTCTTACCACAATGTTGTTGACGACGTATGCTCCAACAATGATTTCGACACTACTAGAGAACTTCATTTTGGGATAGGTTCGGATGGAAACCTTAACTTCATCACCTCTTCTAAACCACCTACTACTACTAGACCACGTGTGAGTCCGTCTCAGGAAGACTACCTCATACAATCTAAGGGTCTTTGTCTCTGGAAGATAAAGATGCCAAAACTAGTGGGAGCTCAAGCAATCAAGTTCTTGCTTCAAAGGGCAAAAGGTTCAAGAAGAAGGGAAAGAAAATCAAAAACTTCAAGCAAGTTAATGATGAGTGCCATAATTGCTATGGCATGGGACATTGGCTTAGGAATTGTCCCGTATATTTGCGAAATATAAGGGAAGGAATCATCACTCCAAAAGGTAAAATTCCTAAGGAAATTTATGTTATTGATATAAATTATACTTCCACTACGACATGGGTACTAGATACCGGATGTGGTTCTCACCTTTGTAATCATTTACAGGGTTTAAGAGATGTGGATTGGCTTAGCAAGGGAGATGTGGATCTACGCCTTGGAAATTGAGCTCGAGTTGCGGCCGAATCCAAAGGAACTTATGTTTTTGCTTTGCCTAACGGATTTGAGTTGTATTTACATAATTGTTTTTATGTGCCTACACTCTCCAAAAACATTATTTCAATCGCCATGCTAGACATGGACGGTTTTTGTTTTGTCATTAAGAACAATCGTTGTACTATTTCTAGGAACGACTTGGTTATAGGCCAAGCTTCCTCTATCAATGGCATTTACATTTTAGAGACCTCAAATCCGACTAATGATATCTATAACATTCAATCAAAGAAACTCAAATCAAGTGACCCAAGTGAAGCGTTCATTTGGCATTGTCGATTAGGTCACATAAACGAGAATCGCATCAAAAGATTAATTTCGACTAATGTGATTACACCATTTGATTATCAATCATATGGTACGTGCGAATATTGCCTACTTGGCAAAATGACTCGTAATCCTTTTAATGGTAAAGGGACAGGAGCTAGTGAACTATTGGGACTCATACACACCGATGTATGTGGACCAATTAGTATCACCGCTCGTGGTAAATATGACTACTTTATAACCTTCACGGATGACTTGAGTAGATATGGGCATATCTATTTAATGAAGCATAAGAGTGAAGCGTTTGAGAAATTCAAGGAATTTCAAAACGAAGTAGAGAACCAATTGAACAAAAGGATTAAGGCACTACGATCCGATCGTGGTGGTGAATACCTTAGCCTAGAATTTGATTCACACTTGAAAGGTCATGGTATTATATCACAAATTACTCCACCCGGAACACCACAACTCAATGGTGTTGCCAAAAGGAGGAATCGAACTCTACTTGATATGGTTCGATCCATGATGAGTCAAACCGAGATACCGAACTCGTTTTGGGGATTTGCGATTCAAACTGCAACTCGATCTTTGAACAATAGTCCCACAAAGTCCACCGAAAAGACTCCATGTGAGATGTAGACGGGAAAGATCCCCAATATATCCTATATGAAGATTTGGGGATGTGATGCTTACGTCAAAACTAAGAACGACAACAAGCTTGCCCCAAGATTCGAAAAATGCATCTTTGTAGGTTACCCCTCAACCTCTCGAGGATACTACTTCTACAAACCTCAAGATAACAAAGTGTTTGTGTCTTGCGAGGCTGTCTTCTTAGAAAGAGAATTTATTTCTAAGAGACAGAGTGGGAGAAATTTTGAACTTTGCGAAGTTCAAGAGCCACAAACCGAGGTAGAGACGCAAGAAGATGTTCCTTCGTCGTCTAACGCGGTTGTCCCTCCTCCACTTAGAAGAACGAGTCGAGTAATTCGCCATCCCGATCGATATGTGGGACTTATCGAGGAAGATAGAACACTCGATGTGTTGCTTATGGAAAGTGACGAGCCCGCCACCTACAAGGCCGCAATCTCTAGTCCAAATTCCTCCTTATGGCTTGAAGCCATGAAGTCCGAAATGGATTCTATGCATGAAAACCAAGTTTGGGACTTGGTAGATTTGCCTAAAGGGGCAAGACCCCTTCAATGCAAATGGATATTCAAAATCAAGAATGGCATAGAAGGACATGATGATGTCTACAAAGCTAGGCTAGTGGCAAAAGGATTTACCCAAGTCCAAGGTCTCCATTATGATGAGACCTTCGCCCCCGTAGCCATGCTAAGATCCATACGGATTTTGTTAGTGATTGCCGCATTTCATGATTATGAAATATGGCAAATGGATGTCAAAACTGCTTTTCTAAATGGGCATTTAGAAGAGGAGGTGTACATGATACAACCCAAAGGTTTTGTTGATTCTAAAAATCCTAACAAAGTGTGCAAGCTTAAGAGATCCATTTATGGTCTTAAGCAAGCATCTAGAAGTTGGAATCATCGATTCAATCATGTTATAAAGGAAAATGGTTTCACTCGAAGTGTTGAGGAACCATGTTTATACATGAAATTCAGTGGGAGCAATGTTGTGTTCCTAATCTTGTATGTCGATGACATACTACTCATTGGAAATGATATTCCAATGTTGTCTTTTGTTAAGAAGTGGTTAGGTAACCACTTCCAAATGAAGGATTTAGGAGAGGCACAACGCATATTAGGTATCCGGATCCATAGAGATAGATCCAAGAGGATATTGGCACTAAGTCAAGAGTCTTATGTTGATAAGATTCTTCGACGGTTCAGCATGGACAAATCCAGAAGGGGTTTGGTACCTATGGTAACAGGGACGATATTGAGCAAGACTCAATCCACCTCCGAACCCCACGATGTTGAACGCATGAAGTTGATCCCTTATGCTTCCGCTGTTGGATCAATCATGTATGCCATGATATGCACACGTCCTGATGTCTCGTATGCCTTGAGCATGACGAGTAGATATCAAGGAAATCCAGGTGAAAGTCACTGGATTGCTGTCAAGAACATCCTTAAGTACTTGAGAAGAACTAAGGATTTTATCCTAGTGTTTGGAGGAGACACTGAGTTGCGTGTTAATGGATACACGGACTCAAGTTTCCAGACAGATAGAGATGACTTGAAATCACAAGCTGGTTTTGTTTTCATGCTCAATGGTGGTGCCGTAAGCTGGAAAAGCTTCAAGGAAGTCAGAATCATGGATTCAACAACGGAGGGTGAGTACATTGCAAAGATCGGAAGTCGCTAAGGAAGTCTGTTTGGATCGTGCAATTCACGGAAGGTCTAAAAGTAGTACCTACCGCCAATGATCCCATCACTCTCTATTGTGATAATAGTGGGACGATCTTCCAAGCTAAGGAGCCAAAGTCTAGTAATAGATCTAGACATGTACTTAGAAAATATCATGTAAAAAGAGATTTCATTGAAAGAAAGGAAATTGTGATTTGTAAGGTTGGAACGGATGACAACATAGCCAATCCGCTCACCATGCCTTTATCGCAGGCTAAACATGATGGACATATGGCGTCCATGGGACTTAAACGTGTACCAAGTCTATGTTAGATTTTGAAATGAAATAAAAGTGTTGTTTTTGTTCATGTTCATAATCACATTTGTCTTTTATCTTTAATTTATACATTGTTACATCCAAACGGGTTGTAGTGACAATTGAACCCCGTTAAAGTGAACACGGATTAACATAGTATTTGCCCATAGTCACTTGTATGAGGTGACGTCTCGAAGTGACTAGAGTGTGATGTGATTGATGGCAAGTTCAAGTGTCATAGAGTCATGTGAGATGACTAGTCGATCACATAGGCAGACTGTTAGGAACATTTTGTCGGGCCTTATGACCGCTTATAGAGTTCTGGCAATTTATATAGCCTGGCCGTGGCAAGAGATACTATAGTATTCAAATGAGTCGATTCTTTTGACTAAAGACTATTCGCCTAAGATGGGACATTTTCAGATTAACTTTGATTTGTGTTACTACGACCTTCGTAAATGTGGTCAAATGGGCATATTTTGGGTTATGATGGCCGTGGCTAGTCGAAGGGAATGAGTGCGATAGGAATTGTCCACCCCTAGTCAGGGTTATAACAATATCTCAGGGCCACTCGAGGAGTAATGAACTAGAAATGCGTGGCCATGCTCGGAAAGTATCTATGATAGATTAGTCCGGTCAATCAGTTATTCTCCAGATCGAGGAAACCACTCTCGATATGATCACTTGCAAGTACGACCTGAAAGACACCTTGCATTGAGTGGGAGATAGTAATAGGACAAGAGAATTGGTGACGCACACTTGTCGAGGACAAGTGGGAGATTGTTGGGAAATGTGTCCTCAACAATAGTGCGATCACATGATTTAAATATCATTATTAAATCTCATTCTAAAGAATACAATTGGGAAGTATTTTTTTCACAACCGATCAACATATATCGGTAATGATTGGCTGACTAGAGTTTGACATTACTGTCGTGCGACGGTGGTGATCAGTTGATCCCCTAGGTCATACCTATAGGGCAACACTCTTAATTGATCATTTAATTAATCGTATAATGTTACGAGTTAATTAAATTGCTTGAAAATTAACGGACGATTTTGGAAGTAAAATTTACGTATCACATTGAAATTGATTAAAATGAGATACGGTCTGAGTAATCGAATTGTATCATTGCTCAGATGAAATTATTGTTTAAGGAAACAATTGATTTGAATGAATTATTATAAATACAAACTGTTGTGATTTATAATCGGTAAAATATTTTGGTACAAGTAATTATGAATTACTAAGTCGATTTTTGTATGTGACGTATTTTTAATAATACGTTGATTTTTAATATGTTAAAAATGCACAACAAATTTATGTAACATATGACATGTGACATAAGACAAAATTGACAAAAATAATATGGATCCCATATTATAAGTGGACCGAAATATGGAGGGATTATGGTGATTAAATTATGTTTAATAATTTAAGTGGAAACAATATGATGACACTACCTACACCTAGCCTTGCATACCTATTCTCTTGGTTAGAGTATCATGCCCATGCATAGGCTACCCAATCCCTCCCCCCACCGGTTTTAGCAAGGCCATTTAGAGAGTTTTTCTTCTCTAATTTTTCATTCATTCAACACGCATAATTTCTAGTGTGAGAAATTTAATTTCCTCTCTACATTTTAATGAGAAATTAGAGAGATAAAATACTCCAAAATTCCTCTACTCTTGACCGAATATTCAAGAGCAAAAACAATTATTTTGGGTCAATTTTCTTATAAAATTAATATTGTACTAGTATTTATAATATTAATTTTAATTAAGAGTAATCTTTGGGTATAATTCCTTGGGAGAGATCCTACACTTGGGTCTTTGTTCATCCAAAAGGAAAGCTCAAAAACAAAAGAGAAGGAGATCTCTTTTGTGCCCATATGAACCGAAATCACAATGTAAGAACATGATTTCTTCTTTATTTTGCTAATTAGTTTGCATGGATAAGACCTTTATTATTTTTATGACAAATTAATTTAATAACATATATGAATATGTAAGTATTTAGATCTACTTTTCCTTCAGAAGCACCCACGGATGGACCTGAATCCGTGTGGTAGAGGGACAATCCGAGCTACCAGACGAGGATCTGCTCGTCCTGAAGAGAACCCGAGCGTCCAGGGCCAAAGACGCTCGTCTTGAGAAGCTGGGAAAAGCAACTTTTGGGTCTGACTGAGAATCCAAGCGTCCTACCAGAGAATCCGCTCGTCTGAGCCTGGACGGTCGTCCCAGAGGAAATCCGCTCGTCTTTTCACTGGCAATTTTTGAGATTTCTCCCTGGAAAGGAATCCGAGCGTCTCCAACTTAGGACGCTCGTCCCAGCTCAAGAATCCGCTCGTCTAGCTGATAAGACGCTCGTCCCCAGCCCATTTTTCCTGAACCAGTTCTGTAGCAAAAGACGCTCGTCCCGACGCCAGGCCGCTCGTCTCCCCTCTGGTTTTCAAATCCAACGGGTCTTAAAAACCCCCTTTCCCCCCAATTCATTTTCATTCATTCAAACATAAACACTACCTGAAAACCCGAAAACCCTCATTCTTCCCATCAACCAACAACGAATTTCCCAACCAAAATAAACCAAATCAAATCTGAACTTCCTCAAAACAAAATTAAATCACTCCTTTACCAATAACAAGTGATTAAAACACCAACATCTTCAAGGTTTGAGTCGATTTTTGGGATACAAGGTAACATTCAAAATCAATTTGTGTATTACTAGAAATTGAAGATTTCAAGCTTTCTTGGGTGTTACTAAGTAAAGGAGTATGGCAAGAACAAAAGGTGGAAGTAAGGCACCCCAAAAGAAGAACCTTTCTAAGAGACAAGAAGCTCTTCAAGCTATTCAAGCGTCAAAGGCATTGGTAGTTCATAATGCAAGGTTGGAAATTCAAGAGCAAGATCCTCCTATGAAAGCTACTACTTCTACTACCCCGGTTGTTGAAAAATTAACCGATTATCCGGAGGTAATTTTCATTTCCGACTCCAATAGGAAGAAATTTATTTCCTTTGCTAAGAAAACTATCTTGCCCACCAAGTTCATTTGTCAAGAGACTTTGTCAAAATTGGGTGTCCTAGAGCAAACAAAGACCTTTTTCGAGTCCATGGAATTGAGTACATTGTTTCATGTACAAGATTTGACTTACTCATCCCTCACCTTACAGTTTTTAAGCTCTTTAAAAGTCACCAAGGTGGAGACCCGAACCAATATCTAGTTTCGTCTCGAGAATGTTGATAGATGTTTGTCTTATGGAGAGTTTGGTAAAATATTTGGCCTTAGTGATGACCCTACTTATACAAAGAAGCCTACCAAGTATGACCCCGCTCCGTTATGGAAGGCCATTACCGGAAAAGAATTTACATCTTATCATGATTGTCGTGCTCTCTTAGTCCATCATCCGGGCATAAGAGTATGGCACAAGGTTATTGGGCATACTTTGATTGCTAGAAAAGGTACAAACCATTTCACCGAACTTGACTTTATTCTTCTTGAGTCGACATTGAACATCGGAAGGCAGTTCACAAAGCCATACAATGCTTTACGACTTTTGATTGAAAGATGGTTCAATATTGATTGTGGCAAAGAAGGCACAGCCTTTATTGTTAATGGAGGATTAGTGACTTATTTGGCTAAGCACTTTATCCGGAATTTCAACAAGTATGACACATATACACCGTTAAAGGGAGGCCATATCATTGATCAAGCCACCATGGTCCAAAAGCTCAAATGGGTCAAGAATGATACTCTTGATAACGAATTTGGATGGTTGACAAATGAAGCTAAATCTTTCACATTGCCAAGAAATATTTGTCGATTGAATGTTCATAGGCCCAACTACCTTCTCCCACTCTCCGAGGAAGCCGAATATATTATTCAACACCAAGGGGAAGAAGTTGCTGAGCCCTCCTCCTCCATTATCACCCCACCTTACCCATTCACCTACCATGAATTTCAACCCGAAAATGTTAAGGCGGGGAATGACTACTTGACTCTCTTGATGAAAGAAATGCACAAGCAAGCTTATGAAGATAGAGTCAATGCTTACAAAACATAATGTCCGCCCCTACTACATCTTGCTAGGCAAGGACTTCTCAATACATCTTGTCCTTTGCCTAGTTGGGCGGATAAGGAGGTCTTCTTTCCTAGCACTTCTAGAGGTGGTACATCGGGTGAAGAGGAGATGGTTGTTGATGAGAGTGGTGAGCAAGAAGGTGAAGAAGAAGAAGAGAATGAAGAAGAAGAGGGAAGTGCAAGTGAGAGTGGTGATGACTCCACATCCATGGAGGTTGATGATGCCTCAAGTGAGGAAGTTGATGATGATGGTGATGATGTAATGGGCGAGGACTACCAAACTCTTGGGAGGATCCTACATTCTTACACCTCCTTTATGGTTTGTCTACTTCTCTTGTTTTTCTTATAATTTTATCTTGATCATGATTTGGAGTCCTAGCATCATCTAGAGGACTCCCACCTCGGTTCCATTGTGGTGTTCATTTTATTGTGCACATTTTCAAAATCCAAAATGACAAATTTTAGTTTCATGCATTGCATCTTAATGAATGAACTCCCCCAGTTTTTGACATTAGAAATAGTGTCAATTTTGGTTTGGGGAAGTTTATGCATTTGCATTGGGAGCTAATCTAAATTATGCTCTCCACCATAAAAAAAATAAAAATAAAAAAACCATGCATCATATTGCATAGCTTAGTTTGCATTCACTCTTGTTTATATGTTATATAATTTGCATTTAGCTTAGAAATCATGCATTTTCATATAGATTGCATAATTTCCTATCGTATTGGCCATTGAGGACAATGTCCATACTAGTGTGGGGATGGGAAATTCTAACTTGACTTTCTAAACAAAAATAAAAAAAATTGATAAATTTCGAAAAATGCATAAAAATTTGAAAAATTGAAAAATCCAAAAACATGTTCATTTCCTTTGTGGTGTAGTCTTGTATATATTGTTTTGTATATATTGTGTTTGCTCATCCTTTTTCACATTGATCGACTACGCCACATCCGAGACATGAGGATATAGAAGACCGCATGGTATGATCTTTCCAATATCATTTTTCCTCTTTATGATAATGACTATGTGGCTTTATTTTGATTGATGTGTATAAACAATGTGAAATTAGGATTGCATTTAGATTATTTGGCATACTAGTTGGTAGAAGCATATGCATTAGGTTGTATATATATTAGTTGCATCATGGCATATAGTTGCATTTAGGAAAAATTTTGTGAAACCGTCTATTTGGGAAGCTTGACAAGTGTATATAAGGCCCTTGTAGATGCTTTTTCTTCTTAAGACTTTGCTTGTTAGAATGCTTTTAAAACACCCTAGGGATGTGTAATGCTAGTATCCTTTGACCCATGGATTAAGGCCTAGTCAAGAGTACCTTGTGTTGTGATAACTCCTTGGCTACCATTTATTCCAAGGTGACCCTTGAAACCATGCAACCATCATCCATGTTCTACCACATTTTATCATCAAAGGGAATGGGCACAAAAATTGTCCAAAAATTTGAGTTCAAGAAATGAAATAAAATGTTGAGAAAGTTTGCAAAGTGCATCAAAAGAAAAGAGGAGTAACAAAAATGAAAACTCCTATGCTTCAAATATAAGCACCCTCACTACAATGGGGTGACTTGAAAATGTTCAAAAGAATTGCAAGAAAAAGTTGAAAGTTGTCAAGTAATGAAATGCCAAACATCAAAAGAAATGACAAAAGGAAAGTGTTCTCAAATGTCAAATGCCACAAGAAATTGGGGGGGGGGGGGGGGGAACAACAACAAAAGAAAACTCCCATATGAAACTCGAATTCTATTGATCCATTTTCCATCAAATCCACTTTTGTGCATGGTAGAGAGGGGACGACCCTTCTTCTTGTTTAGGCAAGAAGGGGAATTCCGCGATCCTCCAGTGTTTCTAACACCATAGGGAGTCTATTCTTGACAAAAGCATTTAACGATTGAGGACAAAGGTAACCTAGCTTGACACAACCTGGAGGTGATTTAGTGGTATCCTTCTAGGCTTAGTAGTTTGAAGAAACCATATCTATAATGGAATGTGTACCATTAGATTGCTTCGCCTTTAGATAATTTCCGCCACATAGATGAGGAAAGTGGCTATTCATTTTTGTAGATGCATCCATTACTTGATTTTGTGTGCTTTAATGTTTGGTTGTGTCGCCATTTTGGCAAGAACCACCTTGCCTTGCAAGAAGGCATCCTACCTCATAGTTGACTTGTTGTGAGTTCAAGGGGCGGAGTGAGACCCGCAATTGTCTCATATCGGCTATATTAGTAGGTTAGTTTAAATAAAGGTCCTAGTTTTTGTCACCTCTTTTCTCGGGACGAGCAAAGGTTAGGTTTGGGAATATTTGATGTGACTCATTTTAGAGCATATTTAGTCCCCGAATGAGCCTCGTTCCTATGCTTTTTATTGCATAATTGGGTTATTTACTATCTTTAGTCTTTCGTTTTGCATATTCTTTGAGGTTTTGATCCCTTGGTAGGAAAGGAGTAAGAACCTTGCATTTTCATGGCAAAATGGAGCTAAATTGATCAAATCTAATGACGAAGCATCAAAGTGAAGACAAGACTAGAAGGCCTATGTAAATAATGAAGTAAATGGGCAATGATGAGAAAATCCTTGCATCTCCAACAAGATCCTTGAGGATTGTTGGAGAAAGAAAAGAAGAGAAGCTGACTGGCTAACAATCCAGGCGTCGCAGTGCACGGGACGAGCGTCCTGGCCTACTATAATCCGAGCCTCCTGTGGCCAATCCGCTCGTCCTGGCCCCTCTCAATCCGAGCATCGCCCTCATCAAGCCGCTCGGATTCCTCTCTAGTACAGGTCGTCCCTCCCTCAAGCCACTCGGGACGAGCATATTCCATGAAGACCACCAAAACAGATATGCGCATCTCCCTCGAGAGGAGCACTTTCTCAACTTTTCTTAAGGGTCTTAATCGTCATTTAAGCCCTTAGTAACCCTAATTTATGTACCAAATCCTTAGTATAAATACCCCATTGTACTAATTAGATTATAATATCCTTCTTATGCTCTCTTTAGGTTATTCTAATCCATTGATAATCTCATCTTAATCTTGTAATCAACTCTTAATTAAGCTTTAATACAAATCTCATTTCCTTAATTTCTCTATTGTTCATCATTTATTTTGGGTAATTGAAGATTATTTGGGTATTACTAGGAGATTGACAACCTTCCATCAATCATCAAGTACTTCTATTATTCTTTGCTTATTATTTTGGAATCATCTTTAGGTATAATTCACTTAATCCCTTTTTAATTATTGTTAATCATTTCCATTCATTCATCATGTTTTCCCTTGTTGATATGATTGACAACCTTGTTAGCATGTTAAACTTGATAATGAGTGAGTAATCTCTTAACTAGGGTTAATAGGGAATTAGGGGAAACCAACATGGGGGATGATTCATGCTTAATCTAATATGTTCACAGAATTTATTTGCTTGCTTGTTGTGATTTAAACTTATGCACATCTTATGTTTGATGAAATGCGAGCCTATGAATCCTTTCATTTTTTACCAATCACTTACCTATTCATTGAGACTTGTAAGACATAAACCAACTCGAGTCTCATTAGACCATGCATATAGTTGAGTAGAGAGGATTAAGTCAACTTGTAGGTGTTGTACAATCTAATCGATTCGGCTCCGGGACCCAAACCTTCCTAGGATTGTAAGATATAAACCAACTCGATCCTATCACAACAATAATTGCTTGCTTATAATTTAAGAATATGTTCGTATGATCAATTCCCATGTATCCCCTATGAACTCATGACACCCTAGTGCTTTTAATCAATTGTTTACATATCATTTTAATCATCTTGCTTGTTTATTTACATTGTTATTTAGTTTAGTGATCTCGTACCTCAATCCACATTGTGACACCCTTAGACACAACCATTTGCAATCGAAAATCCTACATCAATACCTGTCCCTTGGGATCCGACCTTGACTTATCACTTTACTAATAGTAGAGTAGTTTGTGAAGTTATAAATATTGTTTTGGTCTAGGTAACTTTTGACGACGAGTAACAAAACCAACGAACACTCGCATTTCATCGAACATAACATGTGCATATATAAGTTGAAATCACAACAAGCAAGCAAATTAATTATGAAAATGTATTAGATTAAACATGAATCATTCCCCATGTTTGTTTCCCCTAATTACCCATTAACCCTAGCTAAGGAAACTACTCACTCATTATCAAGTTCAACATGCTAATAAGGTTGTCAATCATATTAACAAAGCAAAACATGATGAATAAATGAAAATGATTAACAATAATTAAACAAGGGTAAAGAGAATTATACCTATGAAGATGATTCCAAATAATAAAGCAAAGAATAATAGAAGAAAACTTGATTGATTGATGAAGAGTTGTCAATTCTCCATTAATAACCCAATAATAAACTTGAACAATAATTAAGGAAAGATTAATGTGTGATTTGTGGACAGATTAAAGAGTAATCTATTCTAATCTACTCCTAATGAAAGCTTAATCTAATCTAAGGAAACTTGATCTAAGCTAAGAGTTGTTGCCTCCATAAGAGGGCTTGGTTTCTTGATTATTATAAATGGAGTATATATAGTAGTACATCATTAGGTTATGTAAGGGTAGATTAGTAAATAGCATTGCTAAGTGTTGAGTAGCGAAATGCAAGTCTCGAAGGGAGATGCGCATATCAAGTTGCTAGTCCCTCCACAATATGCTCGTCCCGCGCGTCTGGAGTCTTGGCACGGAGGTCCTGTCTCGTGATCCGAGCGGATCGTGGAGGAGACGCTCGGATTGTCTGGCTGCAAGACGGGCGTCTTGGCTGCAGGACGCTCGAATAGTAGGAAAGTAAGACACTCATCTTGAAGGGGAGACGCTCGTCTTGGGTCTGGGGACGAGCGTCTTGAGTCTCGGAACGCGCGGATTGGCGGACAGCTTGTCTATTTGAGCTCGTATCGTAAAACGGACGTCATTTCCTCATCCGGACTCCTATTGGAGTGATTCAAAAGCCTAGACCACTTGATTTTTTGACGCCGTTTCATCTAGAATACTTTCAGAGCCAAAGGTGCAACTCTTTGTACGGTTCCGAACAATTTCTTCTTGTAGTGGCTTCCTTCTCGTCATCCTTGCTTTTTAGCCTATGATCCTTCTATATACTCTTTATTCCTACATCCTTGGTCATCATTCTTGCCTCCTCTTCATACTAGTCATCCAAGATCGTCAACAAGCGTCCAAATATGCAGGGGAGATGGGAATTCCCCCATATTATCTTCTTTCTTACAAAACATACGAAATGCACTAGGAAAGCAAAATAGAAAGCATTTGACGGGTAAAATGGCTATGGAATGTTATAATAGTATGAAAACTAGGCTCAATTAGGGGACTAAATATGTGCAATTATGAGTCACATCAATAGCTTTTATGCCGTAAGTCAAATAGAAAGGAGTAGCCTCAGTGGGCGTCCTAACTGACGTGCGATATCCCCATATCGCAAAGGGTATTTTGCTATGCCAATCACGAGAATTGTCGATCATTTTATTGAGGATCGTGACGAAATTTTTGTTAGCTGCCTCTACTGCGCCATTAGTTTGAGATCTATTTGGCGAGGAATGGTGATGCTTGATCTTATATTTGGCTAGCAACTGTTCACCTTCGGCCTGAAAATGTGACCCATTCCCTGATGATTTCATGTGAGCAACCATATTGATAAATGATATTGTTTGTATGAAATTTGCCACATGTTTGGTTGTAAGGCTAATGTAAGATGCTGCCTCGACCCATTTAGTAAAATAGTCGATAGCTACTAAAATGTAACAATGATCTCCTGTCCCAGCTGGACTGATTTTCTCGATGTTGTCTATTCCCCAAGCAGAAAATGGCCAAGGAGATGTCATGGTATATTGCATTGAGGGAGGAACATGTTGCACATTCCCAAAGATCTTGCAACTATGACAATGCCTGACATATTAGAAGCAATCTGACTCCATTGTCGTCCAGTAATACCCTAGACGCGTAATTTTCTTTGCCATCATAGGTCCACTCATATGAGGACTGCATTCTCCATCGTGAACTTCTTCCATTACTTTCTGTGCCTGTGAATGATCAAGGCAACGCAAGATGACACCAAGTGGTGTTCTTTTGTATAACTCTCCCTGAATGAGGAGGTATTGAGAGGGAAGTAGGCGTATGGTGCGTTGTCCCCTCTTATCCATATCCGGTAGGTATGTACCATTAAGCTTGAAATTTAGAATGGCCTGGAACCAAGGTTCCCTTGGGTTTTCCTCTTCATCTGTAACAAAGTGTACATAGGCTGGCTCTAACCACCGTTTGATGCACAGAGACATTTCAACCATGTTGTCTGGCATATTAATCAAGGACGCGAGATTTGCAAGATCGTCCGCAAACTGATTTTCTTCGCGAGGCAGTTGTAAATAAGTAACCTGATCGAAGAATTGAGCAATCTGATCTATCCTAGCCTGATACAGTGCTAGACTTTCAGTTCGGATTTTCCATGATCCAGTGATTTGGTTAATGATTAAAGTTGAGTCCCCGTGAACTCGAAGGTTCTTGATGACTAAACTCACTGCTGCTTGTAGACCAATGAGGTAAGCTTCATACTCTGCTATATTTTTTGTCACCTCGAAGTCGAGTTTGACAAAAAGTGGTGTATGCTCGCCTTTAGGAGAAATGAGCAACACTCTTATTCCAAATCCTCTCAAATTGGATGCTCCATCAAAGTAAAGATTCCAAAAATCTGGACTGGTTTGTAAAATATCCTCATCTGGAAACGACCACATGTCTATTGCGTGCGTATCGTTGATAGGATTATCTGCGAAGAATTCAGCCACGGGGTGTCCCTTTATGACTTTCAAAGGTACGTATTTGAGATCGAACTCTGAGAGCATTAAGGTGCATCGTGCCAAGCGTCCATTGAGGACGGGGTCCTGGAAGAGGTATTTGATGGGATCCATTTAAGAATACACTTTGACCGAGTAGCTAACCATGTCATGACGTAGCGTCTTTGTTGCCCACACAAGAGCGAGGCATGTCTTCTCGAGAGGTGTATACTTACTTTCGTACTCCAAGAACGTCTTACTAATGTAGTAGATAGCTCTTTCTTCTTTTCCAATAGTCTGTGCAAGCATAGCCCCCATGGCTGTTTCGATAACTGTAAGCTATATACCAAGAGGTTGTTCTTGTTGGGGAGGTATTAACATTGGTGGCTTGGCCAATATCACCTTTATCTTGTCAAATGCCTTTTGACAGTCATCGTCCCACACGGTATGGTCCATTTTCTTGAGCTTTTTGAAGTTAAGTTCGCAGATCATAGTGAGTTTTGATATGAATCTACCTATGTACTTCACTTTGCCCAAGAATCCTCTAACCTCTTTTTATGTTTGTGGTTGTGGCATCTCGATTAAGGCCTTGATCTTCGATGGATATATTTCTATCCCCCTCTGGCTAACAACGTATCCCAGAAGCTTGCCAGGCGTTACTCCAAATGCACATTTATGAGGATTGAGCCTCATTTTGTATTTGCGCAATCTGAGGAAGAATTTGCAAAGGTTAGCGATGTGCCGTTTTCTATCCTTATATTTGACGAACATATCGTCCACGTACACCTCCACCTCTTTATGCATCATGTCATGTAGCAAAGTAGTCGTACCGCGTTGGTACGTAGCTCGAGCATTGATTAGCCCGAATGGCATAACTGTATAACAGTATGTGCCCCATTGAGTGATGAAGGTTGTCTTGTGCATATCTTCTTTCGCCATTTTGATTTGGTTATACCCTGCATACCCGTCCATGAAGGATAAAAACATGTGATCTGTTGTATTATATACCAATATATCGATGTGTGTGTTAGTTATATAGACCAAATATGACTCATCTTATGATATCAAATATATATATACTAATTTTATAGTGGTCTAAATATACATGCATGCATAGAAAAATAACAAAAAGGATGGTATAAAACCATCTTAAAAGAAAACTTTCCTTACATTGGAATCAGGCAAATTTTTGGGTACCACAAAGGTTGACAGGGCAGTCGTATACCTATCAAAAATAACTAACTAAACTAACTATATAGCTAGGGAAGTCAGGTCGATCTCCTCAGAGAGGCAATATATCTGTAAAGAGTCCGTCTATTTGGTCACAAAATGAGGGGTTTATAATTGATTTCTAAACTAATTAAGGCTTTAAGAGAAGAGGAATAAAGAAGAACAATAAAGGCAGAAAATAAGAATAAAGTGATCAATAAAGAAGGGAGATGTCAGGATTTCGGTTCACTACGGTAGTCCAGTGACACAACTACAAATAGTCTAGATAAATTACTGTGAGACGGATATGGAAAGGTCCTTCCGGTCCACTTTCTATCCTAGATTTCCACTAACCTAACTTCCGTCCTAGTCAGGGTAGTCTACTGTTCATAACAGGTCGATTTAGTCCAATCTTCTGATCCAGGATTAAATTTAACCAGATTAAAAGGGTGACTCAGAAGCGTGCACTCAACTAAGTCGGTAAATACAGTTATATTGCCATGGGGACAGAATCTCACAAATAATTCATCTAACCTACCCACTACATCGTCAAATTTCTACCGTAGATCCCCTAATCCTAACATGAAATAAATTAGCCACTCATATTATCAATATTGTCAAAACTAATAATAATGAATGAACTAAAAATAAACATATTGAAATGATAATTAAATCGCATAAAAGAAATTAGGCAGAAATTAAGATAACTAAATAAGAGAATCAAAGCAAACGAATAATAGATTAAGAATAAAAGAGAGTAAGAGATTACAATCGTGAGAATTCTGGCGTAAAGAACACAAGATCTAAGCTAAATAACCCCGGAAGTAAAAGTTACAGTGAAAGGTGAAAAGCAGCGTTCAAGAGTAGTGTAAAAATGATAGATGCAAAGATGCTTAATGACCTAATTATCGAGCGTTTAAATAGAATTAAGCTAAGTCCAAAAGCTAATTATAAGTTCACGGACTAATTAATGCCCATTAAAGACTAAACCACTCGATCGAGCAGCTTGAAACAGCTCGATCGAGTACTTCTCCAAGAAATCTACTCGATCAAGTAGAAATAGAGCTCGATCGAGTAACACCCAATTCCAGCACTGTCGATCGGGTAACACCCAGTTCCAGCACTGTCGATCGAGTAAAACAAACCACTCGATCGACTAACTCAGCCACAAAAACCACTCGATCGAGTAACAAAATGGCTCGATCGAGTGTTCTTCCTCTGAAACAGCTTCAACTCGTAGCGGACTGGTTCATAGATCGTTCCTTCACGCATCCCAATGCAAGATCTCGCTCAGAAAAATCCCGTCTCCTCAAAATGCATGCAAAGTAGGACGAAAATGGTACGATTCAACTACTTTCACGTTCATTTCTACAAAACGGACAAGACGAACAAATGTAGCCAATTCGGGGCATAATGCGATATAAACAGTACAAAAGTACATGGAAATACGTGCTAAAATAGGCTAAAAAGACTATACAAAATGCACGTATCAAATCTCCCCAAACCGAACATTTACTCGTCCTCGAGTAAACTAAAATAAAACTAATGGAACGGAAATGAAAACTTAGAGCTAGCTATAACTTGTCCACTTGAACCAGTTTAATGCAACAAAAATTGACCATTACAGCTATGCAGTCAATACGCAAACGAGTTATAAGTTGTTCAGAAATATAGACGACCTATCGACCTTGTAAGACCAACAAAATCGGACTCTCACGTGGCCACTCTTCTCTCAGGAAGCAAAGGGTGAATAGTATGTGTGAAAGAGAGAAGGAGAAACAGTCACTCACCTAACTGCGACCTACATAGCATGCATGCAACAAAAATGAAAGACAATTCAAGTACTAATGGACACACTCCAACCAATAATGTCCGTCACAGCTGAGGGCTTACAAATGATATGGGGATAGTGAGGTTTAGGTGAGAAAAGGCAAAACAAGCTATGGTAATGTGGAGGTAAAAGCGCCAACAAGCTATTTCCTAAACAGGACCATATAAGACCGTCCGAATCTCAACTGACTGAAAAATAAAGTACAAGTGCCCTTCATTTGGCATACAACTCACTAATCACATACACTATCTCCTCAAGAATATGGAATAAGAACGGAGGAGTTAGACGGTCACAAACTTCCCTTTTTTAATACCGTCTAAATGAATCAACTGATACAAATCAAATATTATTTTCAAGTTTTTTTTTTCAAGTTTTTCTGACATACATGAATCATTCATTTTTCATTTTTTTTCCCTTTTTTTTTTTTCTATTCACGTTTTGCCTTTTTTTTCAATTCTCTTTTTTTTTCTTTTCTCCTTCCTTTATTTACACCAAGTCCAATCAAAATGATACGGGCCAAACTACAGACGAAAAATCATACCACGAAAGACATACTAAACTAGCTTGACTAGGCAGGCTCAGTTTGGGATGTAGCTAATGGGTCAAAAAGGCAAGTTTTGGCTTAAGTGGAGCTAAATGGGTGAAAAATATAAGAAAAGGGGAAAAATTACAAGCACCTCCCTACATGTGACACCGACCACAAACCCGAATGTGTGCATTTGACGAGAAATCGAATGTCATAAAAGTGCAAAAATGATGAACATGCTATGCAAGGAGTACTACTCTCAATTCCTAATGAACTGGTCATGAATGTCACCAGTTATGGGTTCTAAATCTCAGAAATTGTAAAGTAGGATGCCGATTTATCAGGTCAAGTCTAAACAGTCAGCTACATTTGAACAAAAACTCGTAGACTATGCGTATGACAAAGCTAATAACCGTCAATAGAAGTGAAAGGCTCAAGTAAAATGACAAGTTATAATGCAATATCATCACGGAAATCAACCGTTCCGACTCAACCTATATACAAAAATAAACGTGAATATTTTTTGATTTTTGAAATTTTGAAATTTTCTGTTATTTTTTTTTGAATTTTAAAGAAATAAATAAATACAAATGCAAGCTGAAAAATAGAAACATGAATGCAAAACAAATGCAAATGCAGACTCAAAAGGTTGCAATACCCTCCCCAAACCAAAACGGAACACGCCCTCGTTGTCCTCCAGCATACACCAGCAGATATATACAGGGGAATGGGAATATACAACCAATAAAGAATAAAAAACAATAAAATAAAAAGGAGACAAAAGAAATAAAAGAGCGAGAATAGACATACAAAACAAAAATTTCCCCAAACCAGCCTGAAAACTGGGGAAGTGAGTAGACTAGCAGCTACTCGTCAGCCTCTTCCATTACGTCCTTCACCGTCACAGTGTAGTCCGGGTCCACCACCTGCTCTCTCCTCCTCCACTGCTCAGCTCGAGCTCTCTCCGCCACCGCCGCCGGGTCCTCGTCCTCCTCCTCCTCCTCACTTGCAGGCTCCGGGTACCCCTCAGCTGGGTACCGGTAAAAGGAAGGGTCTGGCCAACCCTCTGGGATCGGACGGTGTCGCCGCATGTGATACTCGTATAGAGGGAACACAGTCAAAGCTATGTCCCTCTCCATACGAGCCTGTCTCTCTGCATTCTCAATCAACAAACCGTCACGGCGCCCTTGGTCCATGCCGAGGATGCCTTAAAGGGTAGAGGAGGTACAAAATTAGTCGGTAGGACCGGCTATGTCTGTTTCTGGTCAGCAGGCGCGGGAGTAGGAGTAGGAGTAGGGATTGGGGTAGGTGTGGCCGTGGTAGTCTGGCCACCTGTGGAAGGTGTGGATCCCTCTCCGGTCTCAAGTCTACGCTGCTTCTTAGCAGCGGGTAAGGTAGTAGGTGGTCGGACCGGTAGGTGGTACTTGGGTAAAGGTAGTGGTCAGGCGCCCCGTGCAACAGTAGGCAAAGGGGCTAAACGAGGGAGAGTGGTGCAAGGTAGGTCTACGGACAAGGAACCATCTATCTTCTAGGTCCGGTAGTCAGAAGTCAGCCAGGTCTGAGAGTGCATAGACGCTAGGCTCAGGTACCTATCTCCCTCAATGGACGGTAGGTCACAAGGCAAGGCCTGGAGGAGAGAGCGGGCAAGAATGGTGGCTATGCCACCGTAGACGATAGTGCCCGTGATCTTCTCTCCTTGAGCGTGGAAGTACTGGGCGGTCAAATATGCGATGTTGAGGGTAAAGGGACCCTCGGAGTCGATGTTCAGGTAACCGCCAAAATGGAGAGCTCGTTGTTGTTGATGTTGTTTGGCGCCTTTCGGCCAAAAATAGTACTCCCCATTAGTCTAAGGAAGTAACGGGCAGGGGAAAGGTGGACCTGAGCGAGCTTTCGCTCGGGAAAGGTGGTCTGAGACAAGGTCCGCAAAGCTGACGGAGGACCTTCCTAGGGGCAACAGTGGCGCCCGTAAAGGAAAGTCCAAGTCGAGTACCAAACTCCTCCAATGTCATCAAAAAAGGCCGGTTGAACAACCGGAAGGATACAGAAAGACTAGTGGGGGTAGCATCGTGTGCCTCGGAGGAGACGGTGAAGGAGCCGAAGAACTCACGACTCAGCTCCCGAAAGGTATGGCCACTCATAGTGATGAGTCCGGCCATCCCCGTGCCCCGTAAAAGCTTACAAATCGGCTTATACAAACCGAGCCTCTCAAGTGACGTACGGCAAAGGAAACGTGTAGGGAGAAACTCGCAGTCAACTATGTTATAAAATCTAGTACGATGTACACCATTAAAAATAATTACCTGCGGGTACTCAAGGTAGAAGTCGAGGGTGTCGTCCACTCGAATCGTGACCGTGCCAGCAGAGACGCTAGGAGCAGGTGTAGCACGACCGTCCACTGACGGTACGAGGAATTAGGTCCGCTCTGAAAGCAGCGCCGGCTGCAGGTGAGTACGCAACAGAGGTGCTCACCTGACCTGAGGCGGAAAGTGAAGCTGCAGCATTGGATGCAGCAGAGACTGCCGCTGAGGAAGAAAGGCTAGCAGCAGTAAACACAGTACCGGCAGCAGAAACAAGAAAAACAGAGGTACTGGCAGGTGCGGAGACGGTAGTAGCAGCATGGACTACCGTCTCAGACAAAGACAACGACGGACTGGCAGCGGAGCTCGTATAAGGCATAGAGCTAGAATCCATCCTTGTCAAATACGGTAGGGGAGAACGATAATTAATTTAACAAATTAACAGCAGCAAATTCCCATAGCAGTCGAAATTTTCGACTGAACAACTCATGATTCCCAAATTTTTCCTCAAAATTTGGAATTTAATAGGTAAAACGGATGATCAGTGATAGGGTGTAGGATATCAGTCAACAATTGCAGTAAATTAGGCAAAATCAGCAGAAGAAACCCAATTTTCAGTCGAAAATTTTGACTAAAATGAACCCTAATCACAAATTTCCTCATAAAATTTGAATTAAAACATGAAAACACCAATGAGGTAAGGGAATTAATCATCAAGTTAAGCAAATTAAGCATTGAATCACAATAATAGTCGAAAAATTCGACCCAAAATGAAAACACGAAACCCTAATTCCTAATTTACTTCAAGAAAGGCAAAATTAAAACAATTAAAATGCATAGATGTAAAGGAATTACTTACTTGATGATAAGGAACCTGCAAAGAGCAATTAATCGACACAAACAAGCAAATATGGGCGATTTTAGATCGAAAAATCGCAAACCCTCTAGCCCCTAATTGACCGTGTAAAACAACGCGAATCAAAGGGAAAATAGAGGGCAAATGTCAATTAATTCGTAATGAACAAAATGTAGTGTTAGATTTGGTAAATGGGCAAGATTAATGGAGGATTTTGGAGATTTTATCGCAAATAAAGGGAAAGAAAGAACAATGAACGAAATAATGAACTAAAGGGGAAAAATAAGAAGTTTAGAAGATACTACCTGTGTAGCCTTTGCAAATCCACTCGATCGAGTTATTTTAAACCACTCGATCGAGAGCTCTGGTATGCATTTCACTCGGTCGAGTAAAAATTTACTCGATCGAGTACTCCCCTTTTTAGCTTCTGTCGATCGAGTATTCTGGGACCATTCGATCGAGCATTTTCCACTCGATCGAGTACAGAAAGTACTCGATCGAGCTCTTTTCCTCGTGTAAGCCTTTAAATTTGTGTATAATCTCCCCAAACCTGCATAAAAACAGTACAAAAAAAATATCCCAAAATACCAAATATGAATAGTAATATTCTATAGTCATCTAAACTACGCTAAAAATGTCTAAATTCTAATTGTCCTAATTAAATACAATAAAAACAATCCGACGGAAATTAAAAATTGTTTATACAATTTGTTACACGGGGCATTTCCCCGCTCACTTCTCAAAGCAATTCAGCAGCTCCCCGGAGGGCTCATGACTGGAGGACGTCACCTCAGCAACATTAATCGTCCTCTTCATTCTCCACGAGCTTGTATTTGAACCATTAGGAGGAGAATAGTTGACGTCCACATACGCGCAAACTTTCCTCGTCCTTACTCCTTTTTCACCAGCTTTAGCGTCATCACTCCCACTTTGACTGACATTTTTTTTTGGTGAAAGGTTAGAGATTCTCATTAAGCTCATAATAAACTATTACAAACACTACAATTCATAAAACAAGGATAAATCAATCGTATTTAATTGATTTTATCCAAGTTTCATCACTAATTCTTTTAATACATTTGAGCCAATACATATTACGTAATTTAAGTATGCTACTAACATGCTTAATGGCTGCATCAGGATGCATAATACAACCATTAAGCCTTGCACAATTCCGCTGATTCCATATAGTGTAGTAGACAGCCTGGATCTGGGCTATAGTAACCCATTTCTTCACCTTAGCCCAAGATTTGGAGGAGATCCATCCAAGTAAGTTAACAAAGAAAAGAGATTTTCAATTTGTCTTTGCTCGATTGCAGAATCTTCGTGTATACACACATTGACTGAACAAATGTACATGAGTCTCAGTAGCAGCACCACATAGACAACAGTCTGCATCAGGAGAGACTCCAATTTGGAAGAGTCTATCCTTGAGCAGCAAGGCTTCACGAGTTATCAACCAATTAATAAACATGTGCTTGGGAACTGACCAGGAATTCCATACAGTATGTTCCCAAGTGACCACATGCTGCTTCTTCCTGATCCAATTGTATCCACTAGCAGGCGTATAGTCATGAGAACCAGGCAACCATGGACCAGAGGGGGAGAAGGCCAGTTCAAACTTCTGCCTAACTCTATAAATGGTTTTCCAGCTCCAAGAGGTATCAGTTTTTGGAGTATAAACATGCTAGTGAACTCCTTTCATATATACATGATGAACCCGATGAACCCACTGAACCCACAGGCTATCAGGCTTTGTATAGATCCACCAAAATAACTTGCAAATAGCAGCAAGGTTCCATGCATAGCTATTCCTAATCCCTAAGCCACCTTCACATTTAGGGACACAAACTTTCTCCCATCCAACCAAGGGGACTCTCATATATTCAGTAGAACCATCCCATAGATAGTTTCTACACAGTGCATCAATTTTCCTCAAGACCCCCTTGGGAATAATAAAGATTGTTGCCCAGTAAGTATAAAGAGTAGTGAGGACAACATTCACAAGGGTTAACCTGCCTGAATAAGAGAGCTTTTTAGCAGCATACCCTCGAATTCTATCAGTGACTTTTTCAATGAGGCAGGCATAATCTTTGACAGGGACTCTACCAGCAGAAATAGGGACTCCCAAATACTTAAATGGCAGAGACCCTTCACTGAAACCAGAAAATTGCATAATATCAGCTTTGATACTAGGAGAAACACCATTAAAATAAATATTTGACTTCATGGTGTTCATCTGTAGACCAGTGGCCACAGAAAACGTAGCAAAAGCCCTCAAGAGAATCATAATAGAGGTTATATCACCTTTGGAAAACAACAAGAGGTCATCAGCAAACATCAGGTGAGAAATTTTGAGGTGACTGCAAAGTGGGTGATACTTGAAAGGCATAGTAGTGGTCACATGTTTAAGAATCCTACTCAAATATTCCATTGTGATAGTAAACAGCAAGGGGGAGATAGGGTCACCCTGCCTTAGTCCTTTTGCTCCTTTAAAATAACCAAAATTTTCTCCATTGAGAACCAGAGAGTAGGAAGCAGATCTAATACAAACCATAACCAGCTTAATGAACTTGTCAGGAAACTGCAAAGCTATGAGCATTTGTTCCAAAAAATCCCAATGCACAGAATCATAGGCTTTCTTTAAATTAATTTTCATCAAACATCTGGGAGAAATAGATTTTCTATTGTAAAGTCTCACAAGGTCCTGACAAATTAGGATATTCTCAACTATGCTCCTGCCTTTGACAAAACCTCCCTGACTCTTATCAATAATGTCAGGCAAAACAGCAGCTAATCTAGTGCAAAGAATTTTAGAAATAGATTTATAAAGAACATTGCAGCAGGAGATGGGTCTAAATTGAGTGACATTTTGGGTAATTTCAATTTTAGGTGTCAAAGTGATGAAGGTATGGTTCACTTGCTGCAAGAGTTTGCCAGAGTGAAAGAAATCAAGTATAGCATCACATACCTCCTCTTCAAGGATAGGCCATGCATCTTTAAAGAATGCACTAGAAAAACCATCAGGCCCAGGGGCCTTATGAGTAGGAATGGAAAAAATGGCCTCCTTGATTTCTTTTTTAGTAACAGGTGACAAGAGTATAACAATATGCTCTTGAGAGCAAACAGGTCCCAACTGAACAACACTAGAACTGACATTAGTCACAGTCCCATTTTTACCAAGAAGCTTCTCATAGTATTGCAAGAAAGCAGTTTGAATATCACTCCCATTAGTATGTGCAACACTATTAATATCTTCATTAAGGAATATCTTATTTCTTTCACTCTTGCTTTTCAAAAGACTGTGGAAATACTTGGTGTTATTGTCACCTTGATTAACCCAAGTAGCTTTGGTTTTCTGCAAAAGGAAGCTGTCACAAGCAAGCTGCAGATTTCTGTATATGTTAGCAGCTTCATTTTCTTGAGCAATGAGATCAGGATCAACAGGGCAAATCTTTAACTGATCTTGAATTTTAGACAAAACTTTCCAGGCATGTACAGTGCTATTCTCAATATCACCAAAAAGATGCTTATTAAGAGCTTTCAAAGGGTATTTCAAACTCTTCAATTTCATGACAACTTGAAACATTGTAGTCCCATGCCAGACTTTATTCCAGTAAAGAGCAACACAAGTATGAAATTATGGGACCTGACTCCACATGTTGTAGTATTTAAAGCTTTTCCTCCCTGTTATCTGATTGGTAGCATCCTGAATAATGCAGGGAGTATGACAAAAGAGACCTTCATTGTAGAAATGAGCATGAGAATGAGGTCTCAGCTGAAGCCATTCACTATTAACAAGAACTCTATCAAGCCTTGAATACACTCTAGTCTGTGGGTCCTGTTTGTTATTCCAGGTGTAGAAGGAACCAACAGCAGGACTATCCACTAAGTGACAATGATCAATAGAGGCCTGGAAATCCTCCATTTCCTCCTCAGATGTTTGACCCCCCAATCTTTCAGAAGGGCTCAAGACACAATTGAAATCCCCACAAAGAATCCAAGGAATATGAATTCCACTTGAGAGCAAATTCAAATCATGCCAAAGAGACTTTCTTCCAGCAGTGTCATTAAAGGCATATATCATAGAGCAGTAGAAATGGAATTTTGTACTAATCTCAGTAACCTCCATATGAATGAGCTGAGCACTATAATGGACAAAATGAACATGAAAAATGCCAGGATTCCAAAGCACCCAGACTCTTCCTCCAATGTGACAAGAAGTGTTAGTAGAAACAGACCAACCATCACACACATTAGTTCTAACTGCATTTAGAGACAAAGGTTTTACCTTTGTCTCAAGGAGCCCAAATAAACCTACCTGATGAGAATGTAGGAACCATTTAACTTGTTTTTGTTTAGATGGGTTATTCAGGCCCCTAATGTTCCAGAATCCAAGATTATGCATTACTCCCAGGAGGGAGTAACACACTACCAATTGTACCAATCCCCGCCTTATTAGTAGTTCCAGTCAAAGCAGTGCCAATCCCAGGTTTTGGAGTTGCATTATTCAAGGCATCCTGGAAAGTATACTGACTGAGATGGGTATTGGTTTTCCCTGCTCTAATAATTTCCTGCCTGCTCATAGTGATAGGTGGTTTTGCAGGAGTTTGGACTTGACTGTAAGTACCACCCTTGGACCAAGTAACCTGCAACCTATGCTGGACTTCCTCAGGGGTCCTAGTCCCAGCAGGGGTCACAGGCACAGTGACCACAGGAGATATAGGCTTAGCTGGTTGTGGAGTGGGCACAATGATAGTAGGTGGGTTAACAGTCACAAAAGGAGCCGTGGTCTTTTTTGGGATCCACTGTTGTTGAACAGGTTTCTCAGTTGCTTTTGGTTTAGGCTTCCTGCACTTCTCACTTTCATGACCTATACACCCACACACAGAGCATGAAATTGGTTGCCATTCACACTCAACCACAATCTTAACAATGTTACCATCTTCATCAAGAAACTTAACAAAAGTAGGTAACTTTTGACCAAAGGGGACTTCAAGTAACACACGGGCAAAGCCAAGTCGATTTTTTTCCATAGTAGAGACATCACTGCGTATGTACTTACCCAGTAGTCCTGCAATTTTTGGGAGACACTTACCCCAGAATTTTAAAGGTAAGTTCATCAATTTGAACCATACAGGAACTGCTTTAACATCATCCTTTGTTAATTCAACATTCTCAGTCCAATTTCTCACAATAAGGGGCTTATTATCAAACAAAAAATGACCTTGCCTGAGAACAACATCCTTACTCTGTACAGACTGAAAACGAACCAGGAAAATACCACTGGGTAGGAAAGATACCTTATCAATTGGATAGTTCGTCCAGATACACCTGATAAACCCTTCAACAACATCCAAAGGGGGATTCGCATCTAGGATGAAACATTAAACAGAGGGCTTCCATAAATTGAGCTCTTCCTGAATATCCTCCCTGGTAACTTGCATCAAATCCTTAGGCTCCTCCTCTATAGTCGCTAAAGTTGCTTTCTTTCTCTTACCCTGAACCAACCATTCTTCACCACTCTCATTAATTTCAACAGCTTCAAGGTCAAAAGGAGCCAGACCAGTAATTTCGTTAACATTCTTCGTTTTAGTAACAGTAGATTCAGAAGGACTAGTTTTCTTTTGATTATTTATAACAGGAGATGAAGATTTAGACATGCTTTTGGGATTTTGTGTAGATTTATTTGCAGAATTTGAGGTGGATGCAGTAGCTCGCACCATTATTGCAGAAAAAACGGCGCACAAAAACCTAGCAGATCTTCCTTTTTTTCAGAGCTTTTTCTCTCTCTCTCTCTCTAGTTTCTCTCTCTTCAAGTTTTTTTTAACTCTTTTGACTTACATTAATTGCACAATAACCATTTACAGCTCCTGCATTATTTTCATCTGTACCTGCAGCAAGGAAACAGACGAACTTTCCTCCTTTTTGCTCTCAATCTGAGGCGCAGGGGTCACGATAGCAGCACAATATTCCAAATTTTCATTTGGAGTGTCAATAGGAGGGTCAGTAGAAGAAAGGGCATTGCATGGCTGAGCTTGCATGGGAGCCCTTCAGAACTTAGACTGATGGAATATCAATTCCTCGTCCCTAACCTGAAAAGTCAATGTCTTGCCCCTTACGTCTATCACTGCACGGGCAGTGAATAAAAATGGCCTCCCTAAAATGATAGGGGTATGTGTGTCCTCGGGGATGTCAAGTACAATGAAATCAACCGGAATAAATAATCTCCCGATCTTAACAGGTATGTCTTCTATGACACCTAACGGCCGTGATATACTACGATTGGCCATCTGAACAGTCATATTTGTGCAATTAAACTTGGTCAAACCAAGTCTCTTAGCAAGAGACAGCGGTAAGACACTCACGCTAGCGCCAAGATCGCATAACGCGTTATCAATTAAGTGGGTACCAATGTGACACGGAATTGTGAAACTACCCGGGTCTGATTATTTGGGAGGTAACTTATTCTGAACTAGGGTCGTCCCTACCTCGGTCAAAGCTACCGTCTCATGATCATTAATGTGCCACTTACGTGATAAAATTTCTTTCATAAATTTAAGGTAAGAGGGTACCTGTGTCAGCAATTCGGCGAACGGAACGGTAACTTGCAAGCTTTTCAGGAGTTCGGCAAATTTACCGAACTGTTGATTAGCCTTTGTTTTCTGCAGTCGCCTCGGGAAGGGCACCGTAATAGGTATTTCGAGCCCCTTGTTCCTCTCTTCCTACGTGTCTACTGGATCAAGCTCTACATCCTTCGATCGAGACTTCTTTCCTCTCGAACGGGGTCTTTGAGGCGATATTTCACTCGATCGAGCAAAAATATCACTTTATCGAGCAGAATCATCAATAGAATCACTCGATCGAGCTGTCTGTTTTACTCGATCGAGCTATTCTTTTTCCTGGTCACTCGATCGAGTATAAATTCCACTCGATCGAGCCCTTTCTTCAGCTTTTTCACTCGATCGACCACCTGAAACCAGTCGATCGAGTATCTTCTTTGTTGCCAGCTCTTTTTCATCCACAGTACACTGTTCATCAGTAGTAATTACCTTCCTCGGGTCTGTTTTCAACAATTCTGGTCCCTCATATGAACGACCGCTTCTTAGATTTGTTAAATTCACCGTCTCGTGTGGGTTCTTATCAGATTGTGACGGTAAATGACCCTGTTTCCTTGTGGATTGGTTCGCGGCTAACTGGGCAACTTGAGTTTCAAGTGACTTAATGGATGCATCTTTCTGTTGGTCACTTAGTTGCCATTGCTTTGTCAAAGACTGCAGCATCGTCTTCAACTCAGATAACTCGCTCACCCCACCTGAGGATGATGCACCATGATTAGGTGTAGGAAAGGAAGGAGGCTTTTGAAAGCCTTGTTGAGCCTTTACGAGGAGGGACATATGGCTGCTGCTACTGCGGAGAAGGGGTAGGATTGAGCACATTTTGACTTGTCCACCTCAAATTGGGATGGACTGCCCCTTGGTTATTATAATAGGAACCCCCTCCTTGCCTGTATTGTTGAAAACCAAGGACTTGTTCCTTCTCTGTAAGATAGCCAACAGCAGTATGACCGTCGTTGCTCCCACACCACTCACATGTGACGGTCTCCCCTCTAGTAAGCAAATGGACCGTCTGAGGCTCCCCAGCAGAATGCAGCTCCAATTTATCAAAACGAGCATTTATAGCTTCCAGCTGAGCCACGACTTCCTTATCAACCACGTGAACTATTCGAATACCATCCCTCGGGTTCCCATACTCGGCACAACGGGTCGCCATCTTCTCAATAATCGCCCATCCTTTATCATCATGAGTATTCTTTTGAAATATTCCGTTGGATGAGGCATCCAGTATGGCTCTGTGGTCATCGTACAACCCATTGTAGAACTGATTGGACAGAAACCATGGGTCAAAACCATGGTGAGGAAGAGACCTCACCAACCTCTTGAACCGGCACCAAGCTTCATAGAAAGTTTCATCAGGTGCCTGCTTGAAACTAGTGATCTTTGCCCTCAACTGATTAGTGCGCTGCGGAGGGAAATATCTCTTATAAAAAGCAAGAGCAACGGTCTCCCAGTCTGTGATCCCCACGGCCGTACGGTCCAAGTCAGTCAACCACTCCCTGGTTGAGTCAGTAAAAGAAAAAGGAAACAACACCTCCTTAATCTTATCTTGAGTTACCCCCTTTGTGGTGGGGATAGTATAACAGTAGTCCATATACACCTCCATATGCTTCCTCTGGTCTTCACCTACCACACCTCTAAAGAGATTTCTCTCCACCAGATTGATATAGGACGGGCGGATGTCAAAAGTATTCCCATCCTCAGTCTGGAGATTAAAACTCTTAGGAATAGATGATGCTTTAGGCTCCGAATGACTTGCAATATTCGGCATCTTTACTGGTTGGTTTACAGAACTGAGATTATCTTCAGCTAAAGATTGATCTTCTATAAATGGGAAATGCTGTTCGGGTTCGAAAGTACTCAAGTCTTCCTTTCGTGATTCTCTTTGCAGACGGAGTCTATGCCTGAACAGTCTCTCTGGCTCAGAATTAGCTGAAACTAATTCCAACCTGTTTGACCTGGGCATACACAACACTGAAAGAAAATAAATAAGAACTGTCTCAAGGAATAAGAATTCCCTGAGAAAGATAAAATAAACGTAATAAAAACAGATAGGGAATTGCCTCGACGACAACGACGCCAAAATTTGACAGGGCAGTCGTATACCTATCAAAAATAACTAACTAAACTAACTATATAGCTAGGGAAGTCAGGTCGATCTCCTCAGGGAGGCAAGATATCTGTAAAGAGTCCGTCTATTTGGTCACAAAATGGGGGGTTTATAAGTTATTTCTAAACTAATTAAGGCATTAAAGGAAGAGAAATAAAGAAGAACAATAAAGGCAGAAAATAAGAATAAAGTGATCAATAAAGAAGGGACATGTCAAGATTTCGGTTCACTACAGTAGTCCAGTGACTCGACTGCAAATAGTCTAGATAAATTACTGTGAGATGGATATGGAAAGGTCTTTCCGGTCCACTTTCTATCCTAGATTTCCACTAACTTAACTTCCGTCCTCGTCAGGGTAGTCTACTGTTCATAACAGGTCTATTAAGTCCAATCTTTCGATCCAGGATTAAATTTAACCAGATTAAAAGGGTGACTCAGAAGCGTGCACTTAACTAAGTCGGTAAATACAGTTATATTGCCATGGGGACAGAATCTCACAAATAATTCATCTAACCTACCCACTACATCGTCACATTTCTACCGTAGATCCCCTAATCCCAACATGAAATAAATTAGCTACTCATATTATCAATATTGTCAAAAATAATAATAATGAATGAACTAATAATAAACATATTGAAATAATAATTAAATCGCATAAAATAATTTAGGGCAGCAATTAAGATAACTAAACAAGAGAATCAAAGCAAACGAATAATAGATTGAGATTAAAAGAGAGTAAGAGATTACAATCGCGAGAATTCCGGCGTAAAGTGTAATACCCGCCCTTTTAGGGACCCTTTGACCAACGTTGACTGTCCTTGGGAACGGGAGTAGCCTTAGAAAGGCGTGCCAAACCATCTTGAGTTGCGTGTTAAAAGTGGTACTCGATAGAGTAGAGGCTACTCGATCGAGTAGCTAGGTTACTCGATCGAGTAGGGGGCCACTCGATCGAGTATGTTGGGTACTCGATCGAGTACCGAGTTTCCAGCGAGGGTTTTATATCGCGTTTTGTTAAATCCGCAAATCACTTCCGCCACTTTCCTTCTATCCTTCATTCGCCCCTTTCCCTTCCCTTCACCTCAAAACCTCCATGGAAGCCTTTTGAAGATCCTTGTGCCTTAGGAGAGCGTCACTTGTGTCGGGTAGCGGTCTTTTGCTGAGTTTTCTCCCTATAGGTATGTCATAATCATCATCCGTGTCCTTGTTCTTTACTGTTAGGGTTTGCTTGTTAGTAATAGATAATTGTGTTGTGCTTATAGGCTTTGCTTGATTGCTAGATATGTCATATGTGGGCATGGATTGGTCGCAGTTGCTTAAAGGTAGGTTCGCCTACTCAGTTTCTGTAGATGGTCTAGCGTGTCGGTTGTTGTGATTGTTTTAGGATTGCTTAGTCTCGTAATGGCATGGTATTGATAGTGATGGTGATTGTGTTGTGGTCTATGGTTCTCGAGATGCGTTCTCGGCTGAGTGGGGTCACTTGCGGGAGTGGCTTCACGCCCTAGTTTCGCCCTTCGTGGAACCCGCCACGGAAGGGGATGTGCACATTAATGAGCAGGGTTGTCGCTCGATATGATGAGCGGGGCTTAGGTGGGAACGGCTGCGGTCCCCCACTGGCAGGGCTGGTCCAGTGGACAGTCAGTGATGGAGTTGGTTGGGTTGTTGTGATTGTGTCTGAGATTTATAGCTTGTATTGTGTTGATAATTGTAGTTTCCCTTGTTGTATCTTGTCTCAGTACTGACCTTGTGTGGTTGTTTTGTTTGTTATGTGTCTGCCGTGATCCCTTATGGTGAGCAGTCGGTCTTAGCAGGTGTTGATGTTGTTGATAGCTGGTGTCCGAGCAGGGATGAGTCTTCACGAGATTCGCTAGTCATAGCGAGTAGTCTTTGAGTTGTATCTTTCATAACGTTTGTTGGTTTAAATCGCTTGTAATACAATATAATAGTTCTTTTATCGACATTTGATTATTACTATCCTCGGGAAACCGAGATGGTAACGCCCTTATATGCTAAGGAAGGCCTAGTTAAGGCTCCTCTGAATATGGGGGTGTTACAAAGTGGTATCAGAGCGACGATTTTGGAACCTGTAACAAATGAACATAATGAACGTAGTGAGTCTAATAAAATGAACCTGGTGTATGTGTAATGGGAGCCCCAGCTGATGCTAGGTTTTGGGTGAGTAGACGCCCTCATTTTAAAATCTTGGCCCAATGATGCTTAAGCCAGTCACAGGGTACGGGAATGTGGAGTCCATGTGTATATGTGTGACGTGTATGCTAATTGTGTCGGAACTACCTGTAGTTGAGCCTTAGTTAGCATTAATAGGGATGTAATAGCTGTATTTGGGCCGTGTTTAGTGAAGTGTGGGCATGATTAGTGAGCTTGTATGATGATTTTGAGATACGTGACAAAGGTCTATTCGATAGAAGTGCGTGGGAATGTGAATGGGTGCGCTATAATAGAAGGATGAACATGTTGGTGATTGCTGTAAGTTGATGATGACGGTAGTCATATACGAGTTTATAATCCTACCGTAATTGCTATGATGGTAGTTATAGAATAGTCGAGTTGTAATTTGAAGCATAGCATATAGTGATACGTTTATGCCATATTGTTGGCTGAAATTTCCGCTGCGTAATAATTGATTTGTACAAGATGATTTGAGTATGATTGAATGTAGAACATGATAGATTAATTTGTTATGAAGAGTATGCATTTATGTGATGTGTGAAAGAAGGAATTGAAGTTAATTATACGCTTCAAATTGAAGTGGATACGAGTTTAGTAGTAACATGTAAAGTAAGTTTAAGTGTAATATGATGGCATGATTATGTTTATAAATAATTCGGTGGCAGGTAAACCGAGTTGGGTAACTGGTATAGCGTGATGTGACGTGCATCTTATTCATTGAGAATTGCATTTTGCGTGATAGTGATTGTAATCTGTGCTGGAATGTGATAATTCGTGCCGAATTCTGAACTTAGTTTGGAATCGACACGCAATGTTGTTTTGCAGGAATCTTCAAGTTACTTAGTATTTCTAACCGAGTACTTAACTATACTTGACCGAGTGCGAGTGCTTACTAGACCGAGTAGACCTCACTCGATCTAGTAAGGAAGCTATGACGTCGGGATGTGGGAAAAATTCCTGCAGATACTCGACGAATTAGCTCCTACTCGATCGAGTAGGGTGGTACTCGATCGAGTACCCTAGGCACTCGATCGAGTAGGTTACTGTACAGTGAGACTTACGGGTTTCATCAAACCCCTATTCTTTCTATTTCTTCCCATTCATCCTCTATATTTCGAGCCCTAAAGCTTGTTTCCTCTCAAAATCCTCTCAAAATCTCTCTTACTCTTGGGTTAGTGGTGATTCATGGGGTTAATTTCTTTGTATAATTTCGTTTCTTTACTTTGTTACTCAATTAAGTTATGCTTTTCTTCCTAATTTACATGATTTATTGTTTTGAATGTGTTAGAATAGTGAAATAATCTGAAATTTTCGATTCACATGGGTAGGTTGTTGCTTTTAATAGTGTAAATATGATTCACATGACTTCTTTCCATGTTTGTTGGTGATTAATTGTTGTAAATAAGATTAGAAATTGCAAAATTGAAATCGAGATTTCTAGGGTTTACGAAATCAAAATCGATTTTTGGGTATTTTACACGGATTGGATGATGAAATTGAGTACTATACCTTGTTTATATCACATTGGAGAATAAATTTTGATGATTTTCATCATAGAAAGTTGCCTTAAAACCCCGTCTTAAAAGTGCCCAACTGGAAATTCGTGATTTATAATTGGAATTTGCTATGGTATATGACTGTTTAAGTGAAGATTAAACTTCAATATGATAATAGAGACGATAATTGATGAAAAATATGCCAAAATTATCACAGCCGTAAAGACCGTCTGAAAATTTTAATTGAGTTGTTGTTCATAATATTGAAGGGTGATAATGATATTTACTAAGTTATTCTTTTCCATGAACTAGTAAGAATGCCTCACATGTGATTAGAAGTGTGTTTGGAACAACCTTTAGAATCATGCTAGAGTATTCGAATTTGTTGAGCATGTGTAATCACCATGATAAATCTTTCACAACCGTGGCTTATGAGTAGTGGTAAACTGAGCTTGTATGTCAAATTTGGAAAATCACAGGTGAATGTGTGTACATAGCTTAATATTCAAGGCTAATAGCGTGAATTATGTGCTTCACATGTCAAATTTGTGGGTGAAATTTGTATGCCTAGCTGAATGGGTAAAGTCCGAATTACGTGAAGTAAATGTTTGCATGTTTATACAAGTTTGTTTGAACATATGCCAAAACAGATGCCGAGAATGAACATAGGAACCCGCTAAAGTAAACGGGGGAGGGGTAACCCACCTGAGATGGGGGAAGGGAGTGGACCTGTGGTACCCGCAATTCCAGAGTACCCTTCTGTTGTTTTTGTTGATTTCAAGCAGAGAGAGCGTTTTGTAGCCTTACAAAAACGCAAAATGCGACCTACAAGGTGTATAGATACTACTTTGTTGGAGGATTTGGAGATAGAGACGGATGTCCGTCACATTTTTGAGACCTTGGGACTTATGGGTTTGTATAGGCTGAGGAAACACTCTTATCCTTTTCTTACCTTGGAGTTTATGAGCTCTTTTATCTATAACACCGCTGGCCAGACCGTTGAGTTTCGATTGATGAACACTAGTTTATTGCTTTCTATGGACCATTTTGCTTCTCACCTTGGGTTGGCTAAGCCTCCCAAGGACTCCATCACCGATATCCCTGCTGAGTGTGGTGTATGCCGCCTAATGCCGTGTCTGACCGGGAAACCAGCTCCTACCTCGAGTAACATGCTGATTAATGACGTTCAGCATGTCACATTGAGGATCTTTCTCCGTTCTCTCTCGAACCTCCTTTATGATCGACCGGATATCAGTAAGCTGAACAACCATGAGGTATTACTTCTGATGTCTTACCTGAACCCGGAGCGGACCAGGAAAGTGGTCATTAATGCTCCTTCGATGGTTTGCGCTGCCCTTGCCTTGATGGCCACTGCCTCTTCCCGATACTTGAGTTGTGGCGCAATCGCCACTCGGTTAGCTGAAAAGCTAACTTCTTTCGAGGCTTCTTCGGAGTACGTGCCTCTTGTTACCCCGGTGCCCACCATGGATCGTGACTACTATCTCGACCTGAAATGGTTGAGGACTTTGGCTGACAGTAGCCTAGCTTGGAGGGTGTGGGGCGTGAGTTGGATGAAGATTCCAACTCCTAAGCACCTCCCACCCACGGAGCCCTTAGAGCCGGCGGTAGTGACGGTGGACTCCAACGATGAGGAGGAGGAGGAGGAGGATGATGAAAGACCCCACCATCTGCAGACCTACCTCATCGACGACACAATTCTCGAGGTGATGCCAGAGCCGAAGAAGGGCGAGAATGCGTCGGTCGTGGCGGTGGAGAGACCTAGGTTGGGGAGAGGACCCCGTCGAGTGAGGGAGAGGACCTCGGAGACTAGGCCACGACCGGTGGCACCACAAAGAAACCCTTTCCGTGCTACCCTTACCTCGACACCCCGGAGACGCGATCCAGCTACTTGGCGGAGAGAGTGTCATCTACCTTGACACTCTGAAACATGCACGAGATGGCGTACGCTCAGGGAATAGGGACCGAGGGACCGCATCTGGTGTGGTGGAGTGGAGTTGGGGACTACACAGGGGTTTTCCATTCCTACGGGGTGGATTAGTCGACGTGGGGGACACCTCAGTCCTTTGCCTAAGGCGGCTTGACTCCATGGTACGTGGTCCCAGGAGCAGGAGAAGGAGTGGATGCGGGGATTGGGTCATCAGGAGCGGGCACTTCCGGTGGTGGTGGTGATGACGAGGTGATGGTGGAGCAGCTGCAGCAGGAGGAGGAGTGATACTACATGTTTTATCTTTGTTGATGGTAGTTGATTTTAGTGGTTAGTAGTGTGGTTAGACTTTAGTAGTTGTTTTCGTTGAGACTTTGATTTTGGACTTGTATTGTTGGCCATAAGGCCGGATTTGTCACTTAACTATGTTGCAGAACTGTTTTGGGGGTCGGGAAATCATCCCGACTCAAGTTATATGACAACTATGTTTACGTATGTGGGGTTACGACAAGTTTTATAAGGCACCTTAGCCTGTAGGTACTCGACAGAGTACCCCGTACTCTATCGAGTAGCTGCAGGAAAGTGGGATAAAAAGCATTCTAACCTATAGGCTACTCGATCGAGTAGCCAAGACACTCGATCGAGTAGCATGGCACTCGATCGAGTAGCGCTACATACTCGATCGAGTAGCACTGTTACAGGAGGTTTTCGAAAATTAAAAATGTTCAATTGTTTTATAATCGCAAGTTTGATGTTTAATGTGGTTATTAGTACATAGTAACACCTATGAACTGTTAATTTTATATATTGGAAGTCATGTTCCGGTCTTATATGCACATTTGTCACAATTAGTGATGTGGTGACGGTTTCTTGATTGTTTTAATATTACATATGCTATATTATCATTCATTCATTGACATTACATTTCTTCCTACGTTTGTGCATATGATATTAATGTGCTTTAGCGACAACGGCGAGTTGTCCCAATGTATGTATAGGATTCATAATTTAATGAGTGTGTGCTTAGCGAGTAATGTCCATGGTAAATAATGCGTTTCCATTACATGTTAGGAATCAAGTTCCTTTTTAGAGGGGAAGAGTAATGTCGCGAAATAAAAAGGCTGATTTTGAAATTATGTTTTGTTTGCCTATAGTGTTTTGTTGCTTAATTGCATTAGTTTCTAGTACCTTGGTTACTTTACTTGTATGAAGTGTAATTGGTTACCTTAGTTTGTTGAGTAATTCATGCGTTGAAGTGAAAATGATAGTATGTTGCAAAGGACCGTCATAAAGAGTTTTATCTCGGCGCGATGCGTCGTAATAGAATGAATTGAGTAACACAGTGGTGTTAATTGTGCAGTATGAGGTTGATATAAGATACGATTTGGGTTGATAGTCGTTATCATATGATGAGTGATGGCCGTTTGTGTGGGCCCGTATGGCAGGGTCGATGTTTGATATATAATAATTAGTATGAATTGATGCATACATGTAGGGTGACAATTAGCGGTGATAATGCTTCCATGATAGTTGTAAGAGTCGATAGGTATAGAGCGTAGACGGTGATGATGATGACATGGGGGGGGGGGGAATGGTACTTCCATGGAGCAGTGGTTTGAGTAGGGAGTTGGTAATGTCGTGTTTTTGCGTATCTTGTGCGTGAGATAGGTGAGTTGAACTTCGGGGGCGAAGTTCTTTTAAGGGGGGAAGACTGTAATACCCGCCCTTTTAGGGACCCTTTGACCAGCGTTGACTGTCCTTGGGAACGGGAGTAGCCTTAGAAAGGCGTGCCAAACCATCTTGAGTTGCGTGTTAAGAGTGGTACTCGATAGAGTAGAGGCTACTCGATCGAGTAGCTAGGTTACTCGATCGAGTAGGGGGCCACTCGATCGAGTATGTTGGGTACTCGATCGAGTACCGAGTTTTCAGCGAGGGTTTTATATCGCGTTTTGTTAAATCCGCAAATTACTTCCGCCACTTTCCTCCTATCCTTCAGTCGCCCCTTTCCCTTCCCTTCACCTCAAAACCTCCATGGAAGCCTTTTGAAGATCCTTGTGCCTTAGGAGAGCGTCACTTGTGTCGGGTAGCGGTCTTTTGCTGAGTTTTCTCCCTATAGGTATGTCATAATCATCATCCGTGTCCTTGTTCTTTACTGTTAGGGTTTGCTTGTTAGTAATAGATAATTGTGTTGTGCTTATAGGCTTTGCTTGATTGCTGGATATGTCATATGTGGGCATGGATTGGTCGCAGTTGCTTAAAGGTAGGTTCGCCTACTCAGTTTCTGTAGATGGTCTAGCGTGTCGGTCGTTGTGATTGTTTTGGGATTGCTTAGTATCGTAATGGCATGGTATTGATAGTGATGGTGATTGTGTTGTGGTCTTTGGTTCTCGAGATGCGTTCTCGGCTGAGTGGGGTCACTTGCGGGAGTGGCTTCACGCCCTAGTTTCGTCCTTCGTGGAACCCGCCACGGAAGGGGATGTGCACATTAATGAGCAGGGTTGTCGCTCGATATGATGAGCGGGGCTTAGGTGGGAACGGCTGCGGTCCCCCACTAGTAGGGCTGGTCCAGTGGACAGTCAGTGATGGAGTTGGTTGGGTTGTTGTGATTGTGTCTGAGATTTATAGCTTGTATTGTGTTGATAATTGTAGTTTCCCTTGTTGTATCTTGTCTCAGTACTGACCTTGTGTGGTTGTTTTGTTTGTTATGTGTCTGCCGTGATCCCTTATGGTGAGCAGTCGGTATTAGCAGGTGTTGATGTTGTTGATAGCTGGTGTCCGGGCAGGGATGAGTCTTCACGAGATTCGCTAGTCATAGCGAGTAGTATTTGAGTTGTATCTTTCATAACGTTTGTTGGTTTAAATCGCTTGTAATACAATATAATAGTTCTTTTATCGACATTTGATTATTACTATCCTCGGGCAACCAAGATGGTAACGCCCTTATATGCTAAGGAAGGCCTAGTTAAGGCTCCTCTGAATATGGGGGTGTTACATAAAGAACACAAGATCCAAGCTAAATAACCCCGGAAGTAAAAGTTACAGTGAAAGGAGAAAAGCAGTGTTCAAGAGTAGTGTAAAAATGATAGATGCAAAGATGCTTAATGACCTAATTATCGAGCGTTTAAATAGAATTAAGCAAAGTCCAAAAGCTAATTATAAGTTCACGGACTAATTAAAGCCCATTAAAGACTAAACCACTCGATCGAGCAGCTTGAAACAGCTCGATCGAGTACTTCTCCAAGAAATCTACTCGATCGAGTAGAAATAGAGCTCGATCGAGTAACACCCAAGTCCAGCACTGTCGATCGAGTAACACCCAATTCCAGCACTGTCGATCGAGTAAAACAAACCACTCGATCGACTAACTCAGCCACAAAAACCACTCGATCGAGTGTTCTTCCTCTGAAACAGCTTCAACTCGTAGCCGACTGCTTCGTAGACCGTTCCTTCACGCATCCCAATGCAAGATCTCGCTCAGAAAAATCCCTTCTCCTCAAAATGCATACAAAGTAGGACGAAAATGGTATGATTCCACTACTTTCACGTTCATTTCTACAAAACGGACAAAACGAACCAAAGTAACCAATTTGGGGCATAATGCGATATAAATAGTACAAAAGTACATGGAAATACGTGCTAAAATAGGCTAAAAAGACTATACAAAATGCACGTATCAAAGGTCTCCTACCTTTGTAGTTCTTGTGCTAAATATATCAAGGATGATCCTCCACTTACTAGTACCCAAAGTAGAGTACCTCCTTAGATTAGCACCCAAGATTAACCCAAATGACTACTAAAATTACTAACTAGGTAATAGTAGTAATAACCTTCTAATATGTAATATTATTACACTAATAATATTATATAATTTGTATTATTATTTGTGAATTATATTGAGATTTTATGATCAACAAATTGATCAAGCTTTAATAAGGAAAAATGAAGAAAAATGGACTTCTTTTTCTTCTTCTATGAACCGGCCAAGTCAAGGTTTTTAGAGAATTTTTGGTCTTAAAAATCAATCCATACAAATGTGTAATGAGGGGTATTTATAGACCTCTTAAATGTATACAATTGAGAGGAACATCACATGTGTTATTGTCAAATACACATGACATGTGGAGGTCATGTTGAACCTTATAAAAAACGGTCCACATGGATCCATTTGGGTCCATTTCAATTTTCGACATTTGTCCCACAAATGCTTATTAGTCTTATATTTAATTATCTGACATAATTAAATATTAATATGATTATTTAATATTTAAATAATACAAATTAATAACTAATGACCACTTAACAATTATGTAGTAATTGGATCATTTTATCAATATAAAATGTATCTTATAAACCCTTATTAGCTAATTTTACAACCTCTTGTAAATAAAAATAGCTAATTACCTTTACCTCAAAACGTATACACATATCAAATAAATTTAATTAATTAACTATTAATTAATTAATTATCGAATAATTAAATAATAAATCTCCTTGGCCCAAGTTCATAACTTGTCATCAAATAATACATTCACTTGACTTATAAAAAGTCAATTAATACAAGAATTTAATTAATTTGTATCTCATACAAATAATTAGTTTTTCCATTTGGGCATCATCCTATAGGTGTGACCTAAAGGGATTAGCTGATCACCGCCGTCACACGACAGTAATGTCAAACTATAGTCAGCCAATCATTACTGATTAACGATGACCAGCTGACAAATAAATAAATAAATCCCTGATATTCCTTTAATGAGATTTAATATGTAAACGCACTTATTGTGGAGGACACTACTCCAACAATCTCCTACTTGTCCGATACAATTGTGCGTTACCAATTCTCTTGTCCAATAATATCTCCCACTCAATGCAAGATGTCTTTCAGGTCGTTCTTGCACGCGATCATGTCATAAAGTGGTTTCCTCGATTAAGAGAATGACTGTCTGACCGGATAATCTACTATAGATCTCATCCGAGCGTGGCCACGCATTTCTAGTTACCTCTCCTCGAGTGGCCTTGAGATAAAATATGACTTAAATGGACAATCCTGTTGACCTATTTTCTTCGTTCGATACAGATCCCAATGACCCAGTAAATGCTCATCGGCCTCCTTTTACGGCGCGACCTAGAACAAAAACCTAAGCCACCGGAAAACCGCACCAACTCAGACAAATAGTCGCCAGTCTAAAGAATTGACTCGAAGGAATAATTGGAAATCCTTTCCACGACCTAGCAACAAAAGGACTCTACAAAGGGTCACTGTCCGACAAATCATCTCACAATCTGCCTATGTAATCGATCAGCCATCACTATGACCATATGATAGTTGAACTTGTCATCTATCGCCTTATAATCTAGTCACTCCGAGACGTCACCTCTTCAAGTAACTAGGGACAAAATACAATGTTAATCCAGTTCACTTTAATAAGGTTCGACATTGTCACTACAACCTATTTGGATAAAAACAAAGTATATAAAATTCAGATATAAAAACTGAATACAATGATAAATTTAATTATCATATATGAAATAATAAATACAATATCTTAATTATTACATATCATATAATTTACAATAGTGCTGGCATTCGTCTCAATCCCTTCGAAACTACATAACTATCATATTTAGCTTGAGACAATGGCTTGGTTAAAGGATCAGCGATATTGTCAGCTGTCCCAACCTTACATACTGTAGTTTCCTTCCTTTCAATTAAATCTCTAATTACATAAAATTTCCTAAGTACGTGTCTAGACTTGTTACTAGACTTGGGCTCTTTTGCTTGAAAAATTGCCCCACTGTTATCACAATATAAAGTGATAGGATCCTCGGCGATTGGAACTACTTTCAGTCCCTCTAAGAATTGCCTAATCCAAACAACTTCTTTTGCAGCTTCAGAGGCTGCAATGTACTCAGCTTCCGTTGTAGAATCAGCCTGAATTTCAAATCATCCATGTCGGTTTGGAAACTGGCATCCGTATAACCTCTTATACGTAATTCAGATTCTCTCCCAAACACTAAGAATGAATCCTTAGTTCTTCTCAAGTAATTCAAAATATTCATGACGGCTATTTAGTGACTCTCACCTGGAGTTTTCTCAAAACGACTCATCATACTTAAAGCATGCGAGACGTTAGGACGAGAACACATCATAGCATACATGATCGATCCAACAGCGGAAGCATAGGGAATCGATTTCATGCGTTCAATATCCTTAGGCTCAGTAGGACACTGTGACTTAGTCAAAGTAATCCCACTGCCCATAGGTAGAAAAACTCTCTTCGAGTTTTTCATATTGAATCGATCAAGAATCTTATCGATATAGGCTTCTTGACTCAAAGCTAATATCCTTTTGGAACTATCCCTATAGATCTTTATACCCAAGATGCGCTGAGCTTCTCCTAAATCATTCATTTGGAAGTGATTTCCTAACCACTTCTTGACAGAAGCAAGCAAATCTACATCATTCCCAATGAGTAATATGTCGTCCACATAAAGAAGTAAGAAAACAACTTTACTCCCAATAAACTTCATGTATAAACATGGTTCCTCAACACTTCGAGAAAAGCCATTTTGTTTAATAACATGATCAAAACGATGATTCCAAGTCCTTGATGCTTGCTTAAGACCATAAATGGATCTCTTAAGTTTGTATATTTTGTTAGGATTTTTAGGATCCACAAAACCTTCAGGTTGGGTCATGAACACTTCCTCTTTCAGAAACCTATTCAGGAAAGCGGTTTTGACATCCATTATCCATATCTCATAATCATGAAATGCAGAAATCGCTAACATTATCCGAGCAGATCTAAGTATAGCAACTGGTGCAAAAGTTTCATCATAGTGTAAACCATGAACCTGGGTGAAACCTTTTGCCACCAATCTAGCTTTGTTGACATCTTTATGTCCATCCATGTCGATTTTAATCATGAATATCCACTTACACTGAAGAGGTCGAACATCTTTAGGTAAGTCAACCAGGTCCCATACCTGATTTTCGTACATGGAATCCATTTCGGATTGCATGGCCTCGAGCCATAGCTTAGAGTCAGAACTAGTAATAGCTGCTTTGTAGGTCTTAGGTTCATCACTTTCCAATAGTAAAACCTCATAGTCACCATCTATCAGGCTGGCGACTAACCCTCTTTGACCTCCTAGGTTCAGAAGGAACAATAACCGATTCGAATGTAGAAGGAACCTCTTCCTGTACTGTCACATCAGTTTGTGGCTCTTGAACTTCATCAAGTTCAAATTTTCTCCCACTCTGTCTTCTAGAAATAAACTATTTTTCTAGAAAGACAGCTTCACGAGCCACAAACACTTTGTACTCGCTACTATTGTAGAAGTAATATCCACAAGTTTCCTTAGGGTAGCCTACAAAAATACATTTTTCAGACTGAGGTGCATGCTTATCATCATATGGAGTTTTGTCCATATCTCATATGGAGTTTTGTCCGTTGCTTTAGTGGGACTTTGATTAAGTGAGCGTATAGCAGATGAAATGGCAAAACCCCAAAATGACTTAGGTAACTCAATTTGACTCATCATTGATTGGACCATATCTAATAAATTTCGATTCCACCTTTCAGCCACACCATTCAACTGTGGTGTGCCAGGAGGAGTTAACTGGGATACAATAACACAGTCTTTAAGGTGATCTCTAAAGTGATTGCTTAAATACTCCCCACCACGATCTGTTCGTAATGCTTTAATCTTCTTATTTAATTGGTTTTCTACTTCATTCTGAAACTCTTTGAACTTATCAAAAGCTTCACGTTTATACCTCATTAAGTAGATATACCCATATCTACTCATGTCATCGGTAAAAGTAATGAAATAGTCATAATTACCTCTAGCAGTGGCTGTCATTGGACCACATACATTGGTGTGTATTAAACCCAATAACTCACTAGCTCGAGATCGTTTTCCTAGAAAAGCTGAACGAGTCATCTTGCCTAGAAGACAAGATTTGCATGTACCAAATTATTCGAAATCAAAAGGTTAAATTATACCAGTCGACACTAGTCTTTTAATGAGTTTCTCGTTAATGTGTCCTAATCGACAATGCCATAAATAAGATTGATCGGGATCACCTGTTTTAAGTCTTTTATTATCTAAAAGATAAACATCATTGCAAGTATCTAGAATATAAATACCATTGATTGAAATAGCTTCGCTATATACAATCCCATTAAAGGAAAAAGTACAACGTTTGTCTTTAATTACAAAAGAAAAATCTTCCGTGTCTAACACAGATACTGATATTATATTCCTAGACAACATCGGTACAAAATAACAATTATTAAGAAATAACTGCAACCCCGAAGCTAAGTTAACTACATAAGTTCCTACTGAGACGGCGGCGACTTTAGACCCGTTACCCATTCGGAGATCAACATCACCCTTGTTTAGCTTTCTAATGCTTTTTAGGCCATGCAAATGATTACACAAGTGAGAACCACAACCAGTATCTAATACCCAAGTTGTATTTGAAGCAAAATTTATTTCTATCATAAAAGATTCGGTTGAGAAATTACATGTTGGCTTCACAATGCCAGCTTTGATGTCATCCAAGTATTTCGTGCAATTACGCCTCCAATGTCCCTTGCTATTATAGTAATTACAAGTATCTTTAAGAGGATTACCCTTTATAGGTTTAGGCTTGGTAGAGCAACTTGAAATTGCTTTACCTTTGCCCTCCACCTGAACGGGCTTCTTACTTGCGTTCCTCTTACACTGCTTCTTCCCCTTCACTTTAATCGCAAGTACATCCTTTCTCGTACTCCCACTCAATCCCATATCCTTCTCTGCTTGCACAAGCAGAGAATAGAGCACATGTAAACTTTTTCTCATGTTCGTCATATTATAATTTACCCTAAATTGTGTAAATCCTTTGACGTGATAGAGAGTGGAGCACTCGGTCCACCACAAGTTCGTCGGGGATCTTGCATCCCAACCCCTCTAAATTTTCCATGAACTCAATCATTTTAAGTACGTGTGAACTTACAGGTTGACCATATTTGAGGTTAGCTTCAAAGAAACGAACTGCGGTGTCATACTGAATTATCCTCGGGGCTTGAGAAAACATAGTAGAAAGCCTCGAGAATACTTCATATGCATCGTGAAATATGACACATTGCCTTTGTAAAGTAGGATCCATTGAAAAAATCAAAACATTTTTAATTGCAGCGGATTCCTTTTGGTAATTAGAATAAGCCTCCCTTACATCGGTAGTGGCCCTAGTACTAGGCGAAGGGGGAGAGGGATTGACAAGGTAGCGTAATTTGCCATCCCTGCGGCAGCTAATCGAACTTATTCCTCCCAATCTTTAAAATTACTACCGTCGGCTTTTAAAACATATTTGTCCATAAAAGAACGTAGCCATTAATCTCTAGCTATAGTGACGGTTTCACTAGTAGAAGCCATCATGATTACTACAAAGGAAATGAAAGGAAAGATTAACATTTATCGTCTAAAAAATTTTTAACTTGTGAAACTATTTAACAAGTTCCGATTTATATAATGATCTCCCACTGAATTATATAAATGATTCCAAGATCCAATTTTATATAAACACGGGCACGGTGGACCGATTCAACCCATATTTATATAAATTTAGTGAGTCAACAAGTTTGACTGATTCTACTACTAGAACTCTTGGTCGACGGATTTTCTTAAAATCTATCTTTTAGCCCCAGAAATAAATATAGGCACGGTGGACCGATTCAACCCATATTTATTCCGTTGAGTCCAACAAATTTTCACGCGTAATAACTTTTATTACCCTACTTACCCAACGTAAAAAGAGTGTACCTCGGTGATCCTAACCTACCTCTAATGATGAAGGGATTCATAGGTGCTATTATTTGGTAAGGCTAATCTCAATTTTCAAACAAAGGTGAGAGATCTTATCAATTTAATTGTCTATCACCTTTAAGTGAACAAAATAGGTGAATGCTAGACAATTAGATCGATAACAACAAAATAAAACATATAGTGACGATTTGGCATGAATGCATATAAATTTAAAATAATCAAGTCCTAATATGGCCACCTAGTTAATATAATTAACATAAACTATTACACTTCGGAAACCAACTCCTTGGTCACTTGAATCTTCATAAAATGGCCTCCTTCTTTAGGATTTCGGGATGCCTTTCCGAAAATACCGTCTTCATGAAAACGCCGTCTTTAGATGCTTCATCTAACTACTAATGATTAAATTACATAACAACTTCCTATTATACGATTTGTAATAAAATTAAAATAAAAACTATTAATTAATTACAAATTGGGCGATACGAAATCGCAATTAATTACAAAACAAGTCGATATTCCCTTACATTACGGGAAATACCAACTTCTACCTATGGCCATATTAGGAAAAAATACATAATTAAAATACTAAAAACTATTCATCCAAATGAATAATAAAAATGCATTATGTAAATATGTGATGCCAAATCGTCTAACTTACCAACAACGATCATTTGAGCTTGCTTTGACGGAATATTTACCAATAAAAATTCATAATCAATTCTTAAAACAATTTTAAGATTCACTAATCTGGTCTAATATGAAAATAATTATTCTCACTAATTATCTTGAATTTATATGGGATTAAAACATAAATTTTGACAAAAAGACATAATAATTCACAATTATTATGGTAAAATTCCATTTAAATAAAATTTTTATCGAAAAATAAATTTTAAGATTTTTTAAATTCTGGTCTTTCACCAAAAAACATGCATGAAAATTTTTGGTTTAAAAATTTATTTAAAACAATTTCACAATTTACTCGGTAAAACGGCAATTTTTACGATTTAATTCTAAATCAAACCATAAAAATTGAAACAACTTCAAAATAAAAGTTTGTACATTTTGGAACAATTTCCAGGAGCTAAAAATTTAAAAATTTGGAGCCCGTAAATTATATCAATATGTATTTGAAAAATAACCATTATTTACCATTTTTTATCAAATAAAAATTAATAAACTACCTAAATTAATCACATTAATTTAAAGTTTCTATTTTTAACATGAATAGAACATGCATGTGGTTATTTCTAAATAAATATGCATAAAATTAACATGCAACATAATTTAATTAACTTTTAATTAATTTTAATGCATTTTTAATCAATTTTATGCCAATTTAAGTCATAAAAAGTGGAAAATATTACAAAAATTAAATTTTCGTCCCATATAATTTTAAGACAAAAATATTAACATGCAAGACCATATTATGTGACAAAACTAGTTTTAACTACATAATATCAAATTTTATTAATTTATCTCATAAATTACTAAAATCGTCTTAAGACTACATGCATGTATATAACAATGCTCTGATACCACTTGTTAGTTATTTAGACCAATTATGACTCATCTTATGATATCAAATATATATATATATATACTAATTTTGTAGTGGTATAAATCTACATTTATGCATAGACAAATAACAAAAAGGATATTATAAAATCATCTTAAGAGAAAACTTTCTTTACATTGGAATAAGGCAAATTTTTGGGCACCACAAAGGTCTCCTACCTTTGTAGTTCTTCTGCTAAATATATCAAGGATGGCCCTCCAAACACTAGTACCCAAAGTAGAGTACCTCCTTAGATTAGCACCCAAGATTAACCTTAATGACTACTAAAATTACTAACTAGGTAATAGTAGTAATAACCTTATAATATGTAATATTATTACGCTAATAATATAATAAAATGTGTATTATTATTGTGAATTATATTTAGATTTTATGATGAACAAATTGATCAAGCTTTGATGAGGAAAAATGAAGAAAAATAGGCTTCTTTTTCTTCTTCTATGAACCGGCCAAGTCAAGGTTTTTAGAGGATTTTTGGTCTTAAAAATCAACCCATGCAAATGTGTAATGAGGGGTATTTATAGAACTCTCAAATGTATACAATTGAGAGGAACATCACATGTGTTTTTGTCAAATACATATGACATGTGGAGGTCATGTTGAACGTTTTATAAAATGGTCCACATGGATCCATTTGGTCCATTTCGATTTTCGACATTTTTTCCACAAAAGCTTATTGGTCTTATATTTAATTATCTAACATAATTAAATATATATGATTATTCAATATTTAAATAATACAAATTAATAACTAATGACCACTTAACAATTATGTAGTAATTGGATCATTTTATCAATATAAAATGTATCTTATGAACCCTTATTAGCTAATTTTACAACCTCTTGTAAATATAAATAGCTAATTACCTTTACCTCAAAACTTATACACATATCAAATAAATTTAATTAATTAACTATTAGTTATTAAATTTCAATTAACATTTATTAATTAATTATCGAATAATTAAATAATAAATCTCCATTGCCCAAGTTCATAACTCGTCATCAAATAATACATTCACTTGAGTTATTAAATGTAAATTAATACAAGAATTTAATTAATTTGTATCTCATACAAATAATTAGTTTTTCCATTTGGGCATCATCCTATAGGTGTGACCTAAAAGGATCAGCTGATCACCGTCGTCACACGACAGTAATGTCAAACTCTAGTCAGCCAATCATTACCGATTAACGATGACTAACTGACAAATAAATAAATAAATCCCTGATATTCCTTTAACGAGATTTAATATGTAAACGCATTTATTGTGGAGGCCACTTGAAGAGTCTATCGATCCAAAATATTCAAGAGGGGGGGGGGTGAATTGAGGATTTAAAACTTCTGAAAGCTTTTTCGACTATGTTATATAACTAATTATTTAAAGTTTATTGATTAAACTTTAGTTAATCGCTAACGAACGATTAAAACGAAGTAAACGAAAGAATGAAAGAGAGGAGACACACGGTTTTTGAAGTGGTTCAGTTTCACAAATCAAAACCTACAACCACTATTCTCGATTAATAAATTTAGTACCTTTCTACGGATTACAAATTTACTAACCCAACTCGTACAACTAACTATAGCTGTAACTCAATGAGTACCGTTAAATACTCGAGTGACTAACTTACGCTAATAAGAAAGCACTAATGATTCTCGCAAAGGTTTACGTTAATGAACAAGTAAGAAATCTATTGAGCACTATTCTCTTATAACGATAACTTAACAAATGAATATACGAGTTTTAAAATACACGACCTTTTAAAATTGCAAATCGGTTTTATGCTTAAAACACACGGTTTTGATCATTGAAAAATAAATCAATTTTATACTTAAGGTCTCTCTCTTAAATGTTACAAAGAGCAAAGTACTTATAGGAAGGAAAGAATAAGGCAACTCGGTTTTGAGAAACCCTAATGGCCGAAAATAGGAGATATGTTAACAAATCATATCTTCTATTATTTCTTTCCTTAAAGCCTAAAAGATAATAAAGAATATTCCAAAAGATAGAATATAATCTATTCAATTATTATCATTAGAATATCTTTTATCATAAACAAATATATTAAGTAAGATATACAAGACATGTAAAGATATTCTTTATAGAATAAAATCTTCACAAGATATACCTTAAGTTACACGAGATGTCACGGCTCATATGCCTCGTGACTCGTGCAAACCCTAGCTCAATATATGGGTTAAAATTTAGGTTTTAAGAGAGCCTTTGTTGAAACCCTAATTAGTAGCATGGTCCAACTCATAAGTTGATTCAAAACAACTACTAACCAACGTTTAACATAAAACCAAACTCCGCACTAAACCGGGCTTTATTAAATAAATACTCTTTTCAAAACATTTAAAATAAACTTTAAAAAATTTTCAAACAATTTTAAAACAATATATGTCGTGTATAATAAACTCAGCATCTCAATGTTACAGTAGGAGAGCTATAACATTGAGCTCTTTTACTAGTAATGTAATAGCTGAAAAGCTATAACTTTACCAACTTAAGAAATTCATTCGTAGTTACCATTACGAGACAATCACCTATACCATTATAATCTTCATAGGAGATCTTCGAGTATAGGCTACTTCAACATCCAAGCTTGATTAATCTTTAGACGGACTTCGTCTTCACATAATTCTTGAATGAATCTTCAGATTGTTTGATCTTCAACTGAGGCTTGACCATCATATACTTCCATCACAATTCTCTTTGTTGCTTGTAATGAAGAAGTCTAATCTAAAAGATCTCAAAAAACGATTACACGCAACGAGTATATATAATATTAAAACACCTTGACATCATCAAAACATAAACATATATTCTATATGGTTCAACAAATTCCCTCTTTTTGATGATAGCAAGTCTCCTAAAATTGTGACTAAGTAAAGAGTTCCCCCTCAATATAATACCGTCATCTTAATAATTAAGATCAACGCAAGATCAAGACTATTAACAAGTAACCGAAAATGTAAGGACTTTAAGAGACAATTGATCTTGACAAGGAGCAAGCTTAGGTAGATGCTTACCATAGATGTTCTTTCCCCCTCTTAACATCATCGAAAAGTTAAGAACAAAACTAAAATGACTAGAATAATATAAGACGAGACAAGAGATAAAACGTCATAGAGAAGAAATAAACCACACATAACCATAAGCATCAAGAGGATTAATTGTCATACAAACTTAGGAACACATGTTAGTGCCGAAGGGCCGAATAAACTCATGTTTAAAGAGATACTTGGGCCATAATCCACAAGTATATGCCAAAATGGGCCGAATGAAGTTTGCAAAATACACCACCAAGATAAAGAAAAGATACTAAAAATAGAAGGTGCTAGATAAGGCAAGGTGAGACATGGTCAAATGTTACGGGTTTTGTATGGGTTCACATAGTCGGGACGAGTGCGATGTTCCAAGGCATCGAGACGATCAAAGGAGCTCCTCACAGGTTGAGAAAGACTTTGAATACTTCGTTCAAAGCTGAGTATCTTCAAGGACAAAGCTTTAGTCGCCTCCAAAGTTAGTGATTGATCGTTTGCCATAGCTTTTCCATGCATAACCAAAGCACCGCCTTGACTCAAGAGAAAGGTAAGATGATCTCCATGTGGGAACACTTCCCCACGGATGGCTTTCAACTCCCTCTCAAAACCCATTAACCTCTTATCAACCTCATCCATCCAAGAATAAACCCGAGAAGCATCCAAACCTGACTCCAAAGCCCGTGATGGTCCAACTTGTGATAAAACCGTAGCCAAGTTGGTGGATTGCTCCTCAAACTTCTCCATTAAGGAAGTCATAAAACTTTCCATTTTTGCCTCCATTGCTCCCAAACCCGAATCACTAGAAACCTTCTCAACATCCTTCACAAGCAACAACTCGGGTCCATCAACCACAAGACCCATAAGCTTAATCAAGCGATCACACATACAATCCTTTGCACTCACACCGTAGCTAGCCCGTCCCACCACTTGTTTGACTTCTAACAACCGAGACACCCACATCCCATATGGAAGGTCGATTGTTGTACTAACTTTCTCCTTGGTAACCGTGAGACTTGTTTGGACTATACGGTTTAAGACAAGACTTGCTAAATTCACTTTTTGTCCCTCTAACCATGAATAAATGATAATAGCCTCATAACTAGAAACCTTGTCTCGTCCTCCCCTTCTCGGCACAACAGTGTTCCAAAGAAAGTTTAGGAGGAACTTAATTTTTGCCGAAAGAGGATGAACAACAATGTTCCCACCGTCCGTCCCAACTTCCTCAAAATACTTTTTAATCAACATTTCCTTTTCAATAACGACATTGGACCATTCAAGACTCGGATCAATTTCAATTCCGTCATCGGGAACCGAAAAACCAGTGCAAAATCCGAAAGAGAGACCATCACATCAACACCATTAACCAACGCATGCAAGACTCCTTTCTTAATCGATACACTAGCAAAGAATTGAACAACTTCAATCGGATAAATTGGACCCGAAAATTGACTAATGTGACTCCACCCTTGAAAATCAGGAAAATCGATGAAAAATTTAAGACCCGGCACATTAACCAACCAAGATTTAGGATAATACCTCCCTCTATGGATAGAATATTTCAAGACACGAGAAACAAGGACACTTTCAACATGCGTCAAACGAACTCGATTTAACCCTTCCTTTGTAGCGTGTTTCGAAACATCCCGGAGTAGAGTTCTTGCAATACCATTCCTTACAATAACTTCGGGTTCATCAGTAGCATTACCCTCATCAACAACTACCTTATTCTTCTCCTTTAAAAGTCGTCTTCTTTTTCCCTCGGACATCGTGTCGTAACGACCGTGAAACAGGGGTGTAGATGATTTTGGTTGTGGTAAAGGAGAGGTAGAAGAATTTGGATTATGAGATGCTAGTGGTGATGGTGGGTTGTTAAAGTTGCGGTTTTGTTGATATCAGGTTGATGATCGGGTTTTTGCATGGTGAGAATTCATGGTGATGTTGATAGTTGAGGGAAGAAGGTTGTGATAAGATTCTGGTAATTTTTTGAGAAGAGAAAAAGTAGGCAAGTGGAGGTGGTATGGTTTACACGGCAAAGGAGGGGGGTAATTATTAGGATCTAGGTCTAGGTCTTAGGCAAGTGGTGATTAATTTTGGTAAGTGTCAAATAGTGACAAGTATTAAAGTAGTCATATGAGTTGTTAGGTGATCAAATTTATATGGTAAAAGATAAAAATTGGAAAGTAAGATAAATTTTAGGAATTGAATTGCGTGTAGGAAATATGATGCGTGAGATATGGAGAGCAATATAGGAGAGTTTTTATGTGATATGGAAAATAAAAGATATGGTGTATCTTGTCTATTTTGATAAAAGATTAAGTTTGTATAAGAATTAAATTCTAAATGACAAATAGAAATTTATGATAAATATTTTCCTATAAACGAAATTATTCATGCAACGCAATATACGGACACAGTCATCCAATCCTAACTTAAACTAGTCAGTCATAAGGAAATTAAACTTATACAGAAATTTAGATACCACTGATTAAACCAATTTCCAACCGTAATGTCTCAAATCGTTCTCTAGCTAACGATTTTGTCAAAGTGCCTGCCCATTGTTTTTCCGTACTACAAAATTCAAGTTTTATATTCCCCTTCTCAACATGGTCTCGAATAAAATGGTGTCTTATTTCAATATTTTTGGTACGTGAATGTTGTGCGGGATTTTAAGAAATGATTATCGCACTAGTATTATCACATAAAATAGGAATACATCCTACATCAACACCATAATCACGTAATTGTTGCTTAGGCCATAATAATTGAGTACATACTAGTCCTGCAGCGATATATTCGGCTTCAGCAGTTGAGAGAGCAACCGAATTTTGTTTCTTCGAACCCTACGTAATAATTCACGGTCCGACAAATGTGGCGACACCCGACGTGCTTTTTCTGTCTATAGAACATCCTGCGTAGTCAGCATCGGAATAACCGACTAGATCAAAGTTACACTCCATTGGATACCATAAATACAGCTTGGCCGTTCCAATTAAATATCGTAAAATTCGTTTTACGGCCGTCATATGCGATTCTTTGGGAGATGATTGATATCTCGCACAAACGCATACGCTAAACATAATATCGGGTCCACTTGTGGTCAAATATAACAGTGACGCAATCATTCCACGGTAAGTAGTTTCATCAACTGATTTATTGTCTTCATCTAATGTTAATTTCTTGTTCTCGGCCATTGGAGTAGGCATAGCATGGGAATTTTCCATTCCGAATTTTCGAATTAATTCCGTGATATACTTTTGTTGATGAATCTTAATGCCTTCATCGGTTTGTTGTATTTGCAGACCTAGGAAGAATTTCAATTCTCCCATCATACTCATCTCGAACTCGGAGGTCATCAACTTAGAGAAATATTTCCATAGGTTTCGGTTGGTCGATCCAAAGATAATGTCATCGACGTATATTTGAACAACCAAAAGGTCAGAACCCTCGGATTTTAGAAATAGGGTTTTGTCAACGGATCCTCAACTGAATCCACTGTCAAGTAGAAACTTAGATAATCTATCGTACCATGCCCTAGGTGCTTGCATCAATCCATATAGGGCTTTGTCTAACTTGAAGACGTGATCTTCAAATTTGCTATTCTTAAATCCGGGGGGTTGTTCAACGAAGACTTCTTCCTGTAAATACCCATTCAGGAATGCTGTCTTGACGTCCATCTGGAAGAGCTTCATTCCTTTATATGCTGCAAATGCTATCAGAAGTCTAATAGCTTCAAGATGGGCAACAGGTGCGAAAGTCTCGTCATAATCTATTCCTTCTTGTTGATTATAACCTTGAACCACCAATCTTGCTTTGTTTCTGATAATGACTCCAGCATCATCTAGTTTGTTCTTAAAGAGCCACCTTGTTCCAATGACAGATCGATCCTTTGGTCTAGGAACTAAATGTTAAACCTTGTTTCGTTCGAACTGTTGTAGCTCTTCTTGTATAGCTACAATCCAATCTGATTCTGCAAGAGCTTCATTGATATTTGTTGGTTCGATCATGGATATAAAAGAGTAAAAAGAGCAGAACTTATTCAAGGATCGTCTGGTTTGAACACCGTTCTTAATATTCCCAAGAATATTGTCCATGGGGTGTGAGCTCTTGTATTTCCACTTTGTTGAATTACTTGGTTCTCCATCGTTATTTGAGCTTGTCCTAATGTCATTTGGATCGGAATTGGAGGAAGTGTCCCTTGAATCCAATCCGGATGTTGTATTAGAGCCGTTTATAACTTCAGACTCTACACCTTGATTTGGATCCAATGTTATAGTAACATCACCTATAACATTAGTTTGAGAGTCCTTATTTTGAGTCAATGTTATAGTATCATCAACTATAACTTTGGTTTTCTCCTTTTTATCTTTGGAGGAACGATCAAGTTCATCACTTGTACCTTCAATCTCATTATTCTCCAATTCCAATTCCGGGGGATCGTCTCTTGAAAGACGAAAGTCGGGTTCATCCAAGTCTTCTTCCTCATCCTGTAAAGGCTTATCAAACACGTTATATTCATCAAAAATGACGCGGACAGTTCTTCAATACAGAGAGTTCTATTATTGAATACTTTGTAAGCCTTGCTATGATCTGAGTATCCTATGAAAATCGCCTCATCACTCCTAAGGTCGAACTTACTTAACCGATTTTTACCGTTATTGTGAACAAAACATTTACTCACAAAGCAACGAAGATGGGAGATATTAGGTTTTCGACCTCTAAGGAGTTCGTAGGGGGTCTTCATAAGAATAGGCCGGATCATATCACGATTATGGATGTAGCAAGAAGTACTAATGGCTTCAGCCCAAAAGTTACGAGGTAAACCACTACACAAAAGCATTGTACAAGCCATATCTTCCAAAGTTCTATTCATACGTTCAACGACACCGTGTTATTGAGGAGTTCTTGGTGTAGAGAAGTTATGCCCTACACCATTTACTCTACAATATTCTATGAAAGCTTGATTGTCAAACTCGGTGCCATGATCCGTACGAATAGATACAAGATTAGTCTTATATTTGTTTTGAACACGTTTCATAAGACAATCAAATTCATCAAATGTTTCACCTTTTAAATGAAGAAAGATAGGCCATACATAACTCGAGTAATCGTCTACAAGAACAAAGACGTACCTTGATCCTCCTCTACTCCTTACCTTCATAGGTCCACATAAATCCATGTGTACTAATTCCAAGGCTTGGTTTGTGCTTACTACTCTTTTAGGTTTGAATGATGATCTTACTTGTTTGCATCTGGCACACGTATCACACATCTTTTCTTGGTCGAACTTGATTTTAGGTAACCCTTCAACCAAGTCCCACTTCTTGAGTTTGTTCAAGGTTAATGAGCTAATGTGACCAAAACGTTTATGCCATAAATAGGGATCATCAAGTGTAACTTTCATGCATGAAAAAGAGTTAGTAGGCACAGCATTTAAATCTACCATATAAACATTTCTTTTCCTGTGGCCTTCAAGAATAACATTGCTAGTTCCTTCGATTATAATGCGACAACTATCAGTATGGAAAACAACTTTGTTAACTTTGTCGCGTAGTTGAGATATGCTTAGAAAGTTATGTTTTAGACCATCCACGAGATAGACATCACTGATCGCGTGAGACTTAGAATTCCGATTTTGCCAATGCCGATTACTTTTCCCTTCTTGTTGTCCCCGAACGTCACTTTTCCTCCGTTGAAGGGCTTGAGTGAGATAAATACATTCTTGTCTCGAGTCATGTGTCTTGAACATCCACTGTCAAGATACCATTGATTGTTTTCTTTCACTACTTCCTGCAGAAGGGATTAGATACAGTTTTTAGGTACCCAAACTAAGTTGGGTCCCTTATGATTAGTTACTCTATATACTAAATCCTTTCGAACCCAAACTTGTCTAATGACCGTTTTTCTAACCCTTGGGTTATTTTGCTTGGGAGGAGTTCTAGGTTTAGGGTTTTCTCTCGGTCTATGAATTTCTCTGGGTCTATCTTGACTGTTTTCCTTGTGAATAGGTTTACTAGGTTTAGGTTGACAAGGTTTTTGTGAAGTTCTAGGTTTCTTGGTGTTGTCAAAGGCCATGTCATAGAACCAACGAAATTTGTTATTCCGTTCTTCGTTAGGTTCATTTATGGGGGTTTCATCTTCCTCGACAATTGTGTCAACCGTTTTAGCATGTTCCGCATTTTTTCGTATATCATGAGCCTTTTTGACACAGTTGTTTTGGATGTGACTCGTATGACCACAGTAATTGCAAATCAGATATTCAGGAAGATTAGCATACTTCCTTTTTCTGAAATCAAAACCCGAAGGTGTTGATTTGCATTTAGTGTGATCTCTACGGTTGTAGCACTCATGTCCTAACCCCATATTCATATTATTGTCAGATTGTTAGGCTAGAAAGTTTAGGACTTTTGTGCTACCCTCCCACTTGTCATGTACTTTCCTAGCATGTAAGAGTAAGTCCATCACGGTTTTGATTTCTTCTTGACATTTCGTTTGATCTGAGTCATTCTCCTTTTTGTAATTGTCACAAAAGTCTTGGAACCTTTTTGTTAAGGATGAATACAACATCTGAGTCTTGTTTCTTAACATTGATCATCTCAGTTTTAGATTCCATTAATTGATTTGAGAGAGCATCTATCTCTTTCTTTTGGTCTAGGATCACTGTTTCATCAGATGTGACCTTAGTTTTCGAAAGTTCTTTGGCTTTTCTAAGTTCTAAAGTTATAGCTTCATTACCTATAACTTTGGCTTGAAGATGATTGAAAATAAGCTTTAGGTCTGAAGTTATAGCTTCATTAGCTATTATTTTTGGACTCTAATTCCTTCTTTTCAACCATGGTAGAATCTAACGTTGTTGCTTTCTCAGATATAACCTTAGACTTTAACTTCTTAGCTTTAGCCTTCAGAGTGTGATTTTCTTTTGCAATTTCGAGAATTTATTTCTTTAGATCTTTTAGCTCCAAGCCTGTTCGTGACACTTATTGTAACACCCCCATTTATTTGGGAGCCTTTAGCTAGACATTCCCAAATAAATAGGACCGTTACCATCTTGGTTTCCCGAGGTAGTGAATAACAAAGACCAACTCACCAAAGTACTTTAAATTAAAAACTTTAATGATTACATGTTTATTACAAATTAACCAACTAAAACTTAATATAAGATATTTACAACTCGCAGCGGAAAATAAATAAGTGGTATAACTATATATGTGATCTAGACTTCATCTAAGGTTCCAAGTTTGGCTCTCATCCCAATGCTCCCAAGTCGCCTAATCTTTGGTACTGTCACAAATCAAGCTCCCATAAAACGGTTCACCGCATGTGTTCACGAATACACAATAACCACGAGGTTGAGTAGGAATAACCAACAACAAGTCAAAGTGAAATGATATGATATATAATGCAAACACAATTGTGCTCATCACCCGAAACACCCGTTCATCCCGCCAATCCCTGGCCCGGGGTATTCATCATTCCAACCGAAGTTGAAGTATTCACCATCCCAACCGAAGTTGAGGTATTCATCATCCCAACCGAAGTTGAGGTATTCACCATCCCAACCGAAGTTGAGGTATCCAATTATACACCATGCCAGTTATAAAAACCATCTCAGACACGAGCTGAGGTATTCAATGCAAACGAAATTCCAATATAAATAATCATCAATAATAAACAATCCAACGATATATAATCCACATCCATTAATCCATCCAATTTCACAATACTTTTATAAATTCCACAAACCAACAAAGACAAGACGAGTTGAGTAGTTATCCTACCTTTTCGCAAATCTTCGAGTCACGCGAGTCACACAAGCAATCAAAATTGATTCTTTACCAATTCATAATCTACATAACATAATTATGTACAATTACTATATAACCAATAATCAACCAACTAATCATGCACTTATCCTATGGCCATCACGTCCTAATCCTTTTGACAACTTCAAAGCTAAATCTCTAATTCTACCGTTACAGCACTGTTCAGTGTCGTTATAAAATTCATAATTAATTCATCAAAAATCAATACGATGCAAGACCAGTGAGCTTGGAAACCTAAGACACATATCTACAATTCTTGTGAAATAGACTTTCTTCAAATTCCAGACTTATTAGGTATTTCTTGAAGGAATCATAAATACTGACGAATTCCGTCGCATAAAAAGTATTGACCTCTAAAATAAGTTTAACAAATCCTTTTCAAGTGAAGAAAAAGCCTAAAATCATCTAGACTCTCCAATTTTAATGTTTGCAAAAGACTCAACTCAATTTCAATTTATAAATTAGGTTTGCAAAATAAACTTTAGACCACTAGTGCATTCGCGGATTCTCAGTCGACATGTTCATAACGAATTTATTCCGGAAAATCTACACGTTCAATTACTACGAAATTTTATAGGCATCAACAAGACTTGAAAATAACCTAAGTCTATTCTTTACGTTTTTGAAGACAACGTCTTTAAGATAGTCTGGTAGTTCGTTTAAAACAACTTACAGATTTAATTGAATTGCTGTAACTTTATTCTAAACATCGAAAGATTAAAGATGAACTTACAAAATAAAAGATGATGAACTTCTCTTCTTTTTTTCCCTTTTAATTCTCTCTCTCTTTTATGTGATATTATGAGTTTTTATGTAGAATAAGGATTCATGGTTAGGTTAGCCTTGCTTATATATTAGTAAGGTAGTATTATTTTAGGAAAGTTTCTCTCTTTATTATTATTATACTAGTATTACCATAAGTAGGATTACCATACATCTATTTTACTAATTTAATTATTAAGATATTAATATAATTATTATTACTTTCCCATATTATTATTCTTTCCATATTATTTATTATTAATTCCCGATATAAAAACCCGATCACACCCATACTATACTAATAAATTTCGGTCCATATAATAATGGCACACGGCCCAAAGCACAAATATAAGCTAAGCCCAATTCCCGACTTGGATGCTTAATTTATTATTTAATAAACGTCTTACCTATACATATTATTAGAAATGTCTTTAATCAATTATTAATGTACATAAATTATTCTTAGAAATTATTATCAAAATACGGGGTATTACAGTCTTCCCCCCTTAAAATGAACTTCGTCCCGAAGTTCGCCTATAACTACTACAACAACACCTATAAACATCCACACAACTGAGCACTATCCAACTGATGATAACACAATTATCCATTTACAATTATCAACCACACCAATCTTATCACAAGGTATCACAACAATAACTCAAAACATTCGTAGTATTACACTTATCGAGAGATTGTTCAAAGAATTCAATTAAAGCACTTTTAGACAATTTCTTAACCCGTTTTTTAAGTCAAGATAACTTACCTCTTCATCGTCATCTTCGTCTGACTCTCCGAGAAATCAATAGTTTGAGTGAGAGTTTGTGCTTTCATCATCGCTGTCGGAGATTAGGTCGAGACTAACGCTGCTGAGAAAAAGGTTGGCTACTTCGTCATCTCTAGATCCCTCGTCATCTTCTGAGTCAAGGTCTCCCCAGCACGAAGCCATCATTACTTGTTTGAACTCTTTCTTTGTCTTTTCGCATTTTGTCTTGTCCTTGATCTTCTCCCATGTAGGACAGAACTTGATCATGTGATCAGATTTTCCACACTTGAAGCAACCTCTGTTGCGAAAGATGATTTTGATTCTGTAACCTTTTTGTTGGACTACTTGTTGTTGTTATGGTAGGATGATTTTGTTTTTTTTGTTTCGAAAGATCTTATTTTTGAACCGGCATGCAAACAGAACAGTTTTATCCTCTAGTTCAGAGTCAACTTCTTCGCTCTTTAAGGCCATACTCTTGTTTCGTCTTGGCTCAGTGTCATCTTTGTTAAGAGTAATTTCATGGGCCATGAGAGCACCAATGAGTTCTTGATAGGATATGTTTTCAAGATCTCGTGATTCCTCCATTGTAGTGACTTTGGCAGGCCACTTCTTAGTCAGGCTCCTAAGAACCTTTCTAGCAATGTCCTCATTACTGAACTTCCTACCTAGGTTTTTTAGTTCGTTTATAATGCTTGAAAAATTTGCGGACATACTATCCAAGAACTCATTCGGCTCCATAATTAATAGCCCATATTTTTGCATTAGCAAATCTATTCGGTGCTTCCTAACATTGGAAGTACCTTCATAAGCTAGTTCAAGCCCATCCCATATCTCCTTGGCCGTAGAGCACGAAGAAAACCGATCAAACTCTGTAGAAGTCATTTCGTTTTGGAGGAGACTTATTGCTTTGGAGTTATTTTTGGACTTATTGTAGTCGGCCTCGACATAGTCCTCTTCTTTATTTTCATAGGTAATGCCTTCTTCGGATGCAAAAAGAATTTTGTGTGGTCCGTATTGGATAATCCTTCAGCACTCCCAATCGTGACCTTTCACATAGGGAGTCATCATGTTTTTCCACAATCCATAATTCTTCACATCAAAGACGGGACACTTGAGATATTTGTTATCCATTTATCACGTGATAGGCAGCAGAATATAAAACGATAAGATAAATAAGAAAAAGATAGATCAGCTTCTTTGCGGTTAGGTAATCAAGAGCACAAGGCTCTGATACCATTTGAAGAGTCTATCGATCCAAAATACTCAAGAGGGGGGGGGGGGGGTGAATTGAGGATTTAAAACTTTTGAAAGCTTTTTCGATTATGTGTATATAATTGATTATTTAAAGTTTATTGATTAAACTTTAACTAATCAACTAACGAACGATTAAAAAGAAGTAAACGAAAGAATGAAAGAGAGGAGACACACGGTTTTTGAAGTGCTTCAGTTTCACAAATCGAAACCTACGTCCACTATTCTCGATTAATAAATTTAGTACCTTTCTACGGATTACAAATTTACTAACCCAACTCGTACAACTAACTATAGCTGTAACTCAATGAGTACCGTTAAATACTCGAGTGACTAACTTACGCTAATAAGAAAGCACTAATGATTCTCGCAAAGGTTCACGTTAATGAACAAGTAAGAAATCTATTGAGCACTATTATCTTATAACGATAACTTAACAAATGAATATACGAGTTTTAAAATACACGACCTTTTATGCAAATCGGTTTTTTGCTTAAAACACACGGTTTTGCTCTTTGAAAAATAAATCAATTTTATGCTTAAGGTCTCTCTCTTAAATGTTACAAAGAGCAAAGTATTTATAGGTAGGAAAGAATAAGGCAACTCGATTTTGAGAAACCCTAATGGCCGAAAATAGGAGATATGTTAACAAATCATATCTTCTATTATTTCTTTCCTTAAAGCCTAAAATATAATAAAGAATATTCCAAAAGATAAAATATAATCTATTCAATTATTATCTTTACTATAAATTCTAGGATATGATAAGATTTTCTATAACAAGAATATCTTTTATCATAAACAAATATATTAAGTAAGATATACAAGACATGTAAAGATATTCTTTATAGAATAAAATCTTCACAAGATATACCTTAAGTTACACGAGATGTCACGGCTCATATGCCTCGTGACTCGTGCAAATCCTAGCTCAATATATGGGTTGGAATTTAGGTTTTAAGAGAGGCTTTGTTGAAACCCTAATTAGTAGCATGATCCAACTCATAAGTTGACCCAAAACAACTACTAACCAACGTTTAACATAAAACCGTACTCCGCACTAAACCGGGCTTTATTAAATAAATACTCTTTTCAAAACATTTAAAATAAACATTAAACAATTTTCAAAGCAATTTTAAAACAATATATGTCATGTATAATAAACTCAGCATCTCAATGTTATTGTAAGAGAGCTATAACATTGAGTTCTTTTACTAGTAATGTTATAGCTGCAAAGCTTTAACTTTACCAACTTAAGAAATTCATTCGTAGTTACCATTACGAGACAATCACCTATACTATTCTAATCTTCATAGGAGATCTTCGAGTATAGGCCACTTTATTATCCAAGCTTGATTATTCTTTAGACGGACTTCGTCTTCACATAATTCTTAAATGAATCTTCAGATTGTTTGATCTTCAACTGAGGCTTGGCCATCATATACTTCCATCACAATTCACTTTGTTAGTTGTAATGAATAAGTCTAATCTCAAAGATCTTAACAAACGATTACACACAACGAGTATATATAATATTAAAACACCTTGACATCATCAAAACATAAACATATATTTTATATGGTTCAACAACACTACTCAAACAGTGTGGTAGAGGGAAGTCGTCTTTAGGACTTTCTTTGTTCAAGTCTCTGAAATCACCACAAACTCGGATTCGCCCATCCTTTTTGGGTACGGGGACTATATTAGCCACCCATTATGAATACTCGGAAACTTTGATGAATCTTTCTTTGAATTGCTTATCGACTTCTTCTTTAATCTTAAGATCCCACTCTGTCTTCATCAGACGAAGCTTCTGTTTTACTAGTTTAAAACCTAGCTTAATTAAAATGCGATGTTCTGCAATATCCATTTCGATCCCTGGCATGTCCTTGTAAGACCAAGCGAAGGCGTCTTTGAACTCGTGTAGGATATCGATGAAACTGGCCCTTTAAGTTGCATCTAGGGTCGTTCCTATCCTATGTTCTTAAGGTTCTAATTACGTTGTTAGGTTCAGTGTTTTCTATAACTGGTGCCCCTTCCCCCTCTTCTAGTATTTCTTTAATTATATAGGGAGGTAATTCGATTGAATCTGGGTCAGGATCATCCCCATTATCATCATAAACAGAATTGCATTCAGAATAACACAAGGAGTAAGCAGAATCAGATTTATTCATATTAATGTTTGAAAATTGCTGAAACAAAGAAGCCATCTGCGCAGTAGTCAGTGGCGGTAGAGGGACGGTTGCTGGGATATTCCCCAAGCTACTGTTACTAGGCGATATTATGCTAGGAGAAACAAACGGTGGGGAGTGACGATAGGAGGAGACTCTCTAGGGACTTCTCTAGACTTAGATTCCGACTCCGACTCTGATTCCAACTCTGACTCGAATTCATCGTCTCCAGGTTCTCCTTTTAACATCTCTCCTTCTCCAGTATTGACCTTGAAGAGTTTTCCTTGATTGTTGGTCCACTTGATCGACTTTCTCCATCCTTTTTGCTGATTTGAGCTGGTGTTAGTGATCAGTGCTGTAGGGTTGAAATGATCGTCTTGAATATTAAATTAAATCTTATTTAATCACATTACAATAAGATATAAAATTTTTTATGTTTATTTACCTATTATTAGACTCCTCTAATAGTGAACTAATTAACTTCTTAATTATTTGTTCTTTAGATCTAGTGCATGCATAACAAAATAAGAGATTTATAGGAAAAACAATGTCCCTTACATTGTCTATGGGTTCGAAATTAATGGCACAAATAAGGTCACCTTCCTTATTTGTTCTTGAGCTTAAAATGTTGGATGATCCTCCAAAAATCCCAATGTAGAGATTCTCCTTTGATTGCACCCACGACTAATCCCTTAAACTAGTATACTAATTAACTAGATTAATACACTAGTACCCTTAGAATTAATTCTAATATTGGTATTATTACTACACTAGTAACCTTATTTTGTTATTAGAATTGATGAACAAATTCTTGTTTTCTAAAAAAAGTTTTTAGAGAGTGGAAGAGAGAATGGAGTATTTTGCATGTAGCTTGAATGAATGACCAAAAATAAGAACAAAAATACTCATATGCAGGAGGTAGGAGCCGGCTGGTATAAGACCAAAATGGCATCTAGCTTTTTCTTTTTCACTTCTCAAAATAGGCTTGTAAGGCTAGTATGCAATAGCTATCATGATATATACTTTATCTCATAAAATAATATCACCTGCAATCCACTAAGGTCCCTCCATTTTTTCGGTCATATGTATAAAATGGAGCTTCATTTTATTTTGTCAATTTGTCACTTGTCACACAGTATGTCACATGTAGTATGATACATGTTATTAATTAATTTAATGCATATTTGTCAAATAAATATCATTTTATAAACTAATTAAATTAAATACAACAAATTGACTAGTGATACTTGATCACATAAATAAAATGGGTCATATAATTATAATTCACAACATCTGATAATTATAATTAACCATTCATTCTTATCTCCATTGTTTCACAAACAATAAACAATTTTAGTAATAAAGGATTTTTATTACTAAAATAAATCTTATTTAATCCCATTACAATAAGATATCAATATTCTCTCTCACAAATGAATTGTTCAATTTTAAGGAATTGATCACCTTGTATCGTCATACAATTAATCAATTTATCTATTAAGGGAGTTGTCCTTTAGGTGTGACCTTAAGGGATCAATTGACCACCACCGTCTTACGACAGTAATGTTAAATTCTAGTCAGTCAATCATTACCGATTAATGACGATCAGTTGATTATAATATAAATGAATCATCCCTTATGTATTCTTAATAAGAGATTTAAACATGTAATCGCACTATTGTTGAGGATACATATTCCATCAATCTCCCACTTGTTCGAGATAAGTGCGCGTCACCAATTCTCTTGTCCTATTACAATCTCCCACTCAATGCAAGGTGTCTCGCAGGTCGTACTTGCACTTTATCATATCTTGAATGGTTTCCTCGATCTGGAGTGTAGCTGTCTGACCGGAATTATCTACCATAAATACCTTCCGAGCGTGGCCACGCATTTCCAGTTCACTACTCCTCGAGTGGCCTTGATATTTCAAACAACCCTGACAAGGGGTGGACAATTCCTTTCGCACTATTCCCTTCGTTCAACCAGAGTTCATCATAACACAAAATATACCCATTTGACCTCATTTACGACACTCGTAGAGCATAAATCAAAGATAATCTAAAATTTGTGCCAACTTGGGCGAATAGTCTCTAGTTAAAATAATTGACTCATAAGAATACTATAACAGCTCTTGCCACGACCAGGCTTTATGAATTACCAGAACTCTATAAGCGGTCACTGCCCGACAGAGTGTCCCATACAGTCTGCCTATGTGATCGACTAGTCATCCCATATGACTCTATGGCACTTGAACTTGCCATCAATCGCATCACACTCTAATCACTTCGAGACGTCACCTCATATAACTAACTAGGGGCGAATACCATGTCAATCCAGTTGACTTTAATGGGGTTCAATTTGTCTCTACAACCCATTTGGATTAACAAAGTAATGGGTGAGTTTTAATAAAACTAAAACGATAAATGCGATTATCACATATGAATAGTCAATACACTATTACTACTTCATATCTTATAATCTTTAGAGTACCATTAACACTAGTTAAAATGCAATAAAAGCTTGTGATACGGTCGTTTCTGTACCAAAAATAAACCTAAAAACAACTAACAGAAGCTAGCAGCAAGTAGGGTCGATCTCCACAGGGAGGCTATTTTGCTAATTATCTGTTTAACTCAATCATCAGATGTCACGAAATGGGGGTTTAAATGTGATTTTCTAAACTAATAAGAGTAAGGAAAAGAGAATAAGAGAAAGGGATTAAACAGATATAGAGAAACAGCTAAGACAAACGGTTCACCATAATCATCCGGTCAAGTAATCTAGGTCTCAGGTCAATGCAAATACGGTCTAAGGGGTAACAAACGTCACCTTTCGGTCCTTAATTCACCCTAAAGTGTAAACAGCTTAACTTTCGCCCTCACTGCAATACTCTATTGTTCGCTACTAGTCTCGCCTTTTCCAACCTTTCGGTCCAGGTCAAGGATCACTAGGAATTATAGGTCTAATTGCGTCGACTCAATTAGAAAGATACAATTAAATGTAGCATTTAACCAACAAAGACTATATTAGCATTAACCAAATAAATCAATTACTCTCCCTTCATAATTATGGATCCCCTATAGTCTTAGCAGAGGGGAATTAGCCACTCATATTACTAATTAGACTAACAACAATTAATTTCCCAAAGAAAAAACATTATAAATAAACAATAAAGTGCAATAAGGAAAATTAGGGCAGAAATTAATTGTAACGAAAGCGAAGAATTAAAGCAATAAAAGATTAATTATTAATAAAGGAAGAGAAAGGAATTACGATCCAAGCGAATCCGGCGTAAAGAATACAAAATCCGAGTGAAAATAATCCCCAAATAAAGTAACAGTGAAGAGGAATAAAGCAACGTACTAAAGTTTACAGTAGAATGTTTGATAATATAAAGGATGATCCTAATAAACCTAGTAAAGCATGATTAAATAGCAAAGCAAAAGAGTTTAGCGAAATAAAATATCACGCGGCTAATTAAAGCCCAAACCCGTCAAAAATTGTTGCTCGATCGATCATGTAGTCTCTCGATCGAGTGACATTCCTTAGCATTCCCCTCGATCGAGAACAATTCCTGTCGATCGAAGACTTCTTTCCCTTTAATCACTCGATCGAGAAGAAGTAGCTCTCGATCGAGCAAAGGGGCTCTCGATCGAATAGAAATAGTTCTCGATCGAGCACTTCTCAGCGCGTAATTCCTGCTTCGCGTACTGAACTTAAAACGGCTGCCATTTCTTCGTTACTTGGGCAAATAGGGCGATTCCAGTGGCGTTGGAAAGCTAAGAGGACAAACTTTCATTTCCAATTGGAATCACCTGAATATAAGTTGTAGAACTCGAGATATAGCTCTTCAAAGTAGGCACTAGCAATTTGAAGTTCTTCCTTTGCTCGCCTAGCTATCTTTCTTCTTTGCGCATCTCAAAATAGCTACATTCCCGCTCCAAATTCACTCTTCCTCCAAATGCATGCTAAAAGGACGGTAAAAGGCTTGATTTCACTACTTTCCGGTTCATTCCTGCAATTAGGACAAAACAAACCAAAGTAGCATATTCGGGGCATTTCGTAGCATAAAACCACGATAAAAGCATAGAAATACGTGCATAAAATAGGCTAAAAAGACTATATAAAACGCACGTATCAAATCTCCCCAAACCAAACCTTTACTCGTCCTCGAGTAAACTAAAATGCAACTAATGGAACGGAAATGATAACTCAAAGCTAGCTTAACTTGTCTACTTAAACCAGTTTAATGCAAACTAAAATCAACGATTCTGACTACAATGGTTAATACGCAAAACGAATTGTAAGATGTCCATAAATAAAGTGACCTATCAACCCCGCAAGACCAACAAAATCGGACTCTCACGTGGTCACTCTTCTCTCATGAAGCAAAGGGTGAGAGTATATGTATAAGAGAGAAAGAGAAAACAGTCACTCACCTAGACTGCGACCTACATAACATGCATGCAACAAAAATGATAGACGATTCAAGTACTACACATACATTCCAACCAACAATGTCCGTCACAGCTGAGGGCTTACAAAAGATATGGGAAAGTGAGATGCAGGTGAGAAAAGGCAAAACAAATTATGGAAATGTGAAGGTAAAGCGTCAAGCTAGTTCCTAAACAAGGCCACATAAGACCATCCGAATCTCAGCTGACTAGAAGATAAAGTACAAGTGCCCTCCATTGGCACACATCTCACTACCCAAAACACTATCTCCTCAAAAAGATATGAATAAAATGGAGGAGTGAGACCGTCACAAGATAGAAATAGGCACAGACGGACTCAATATTCAAACCAGCTAAGCTTTCTTTGATGTTCATGCCTCTGGTTGTCACGTGAATCAACATTTTTTTCATTTTTTTCTTCTTTTTCCTATTTCACGTGTAGTTCATTTTTCATTTCTTTTTTTTTTTCAATTTTTTTTTTTGTTCCACGTCTAATTTTTTCATTTTCACGTGTTTTTTTTTTCATTCTCATTCTCCTTTCCTTCAACCTTCACCAACTCCAATCAAAGTACACACGGCCAAACTACAGACGGAAAAATATACCACAAAGGCAAACTAAACTAGCTTGACTAGGCAGGCTGAGTTTTGGATGTAGCTAATGGGTCAAAAAGGCAAGATTTGGCTTAAGTGGAGCTATATGGGTGAAAAATATAAGAAAAGGGGAAAAATTATAAGCACCTCCCTGCATGTGACACCGACCACAAACCCGAATGTATGCGTTTGACAAGAAATCGAATGTCATAAAAGTGCAAAAATATTGACCATGCTATGCAAGGAGTACTACTCTCAATTCCTATATGAACCGGTCATGAATGTCACCAGTTATAAGGCTCTAAAACTCAGAAATTGTAGAGTAGGTTGCCAATTTATCAGGTCAAGTCTAAACAGTCAGCTAAATTTGAACAAAAACTCGTAGATATGCGCAAGACTCAGCTAATAACTGTCAATAAAGATCAAGGCTCAAGTAAAAAAAAAGACAAGTTAAAGTGCAATTTCATCACGGAAATCTACCGTTCCGACTCAACCTACATGCAAAAATAAACGTGAATATTTTTTGTCAGTTTTGAAATTTTTCAATTTTTATGAGATTTTTTTATTTTTATTAAAATAAACAACAATGCATACTGAAATTAAATGTGATAACGGAAATGCAATAAAAACAAGATGCAGACACAGATATGGATGCATAACCTCCCCAAACCAAACCGTACAATGCCCTCATTGTACCCAGAAATAAGGAAAGGAAATGCAAACTAGAAAAGAAGAGAGTGAAACGCGGAAAAACTTACAAGAATACGCGAAGTAGGGACCTCCCCAAACCAGCCAGCAACATAGGAGGTCACAAACAGCTAAGTTGCGAACAGAATGCAAGAGTACCTACAAATTCGCAAATAGCAACCGCACAAAGGATCTTGCTAAAGCAAAGAGGGCTAAATTGTTCACGATCTATAGCCAAATAGGCTATTTATTATGGCACACAACAAAACTAGATAGAATGTTCAAAAATAAATAAAGAGTTCTAAAATTCCGGCCGCCTCCCGTAGCGCTAGTTTCGAGATAGGTCCCGCTCGACCTTCTTCCCGCATCATCCAACAACACAAATCTTTGGCCCACTACTAGGCCTCGATGGACGCGGTAGCTTCAAAGAATCGTCAAGCGGACATCCGGCCTCCACAGTTGGCAACGTAAGAACAAAGACTTCCCATATCATCCGGGTCCCAATCTATCACCTCATCACGCAGCTTTTTCCTAGACGGTGTAGCTTTATCAACACCTCCTCCTGGGTCGTCTATCCAGGCAGTTCCGGACTTCATGCTAAGAGCACCCATCTCACCTCCCGGGTCTTTGAACTTGTCAAGACCCGTAGAAAGAGAAACAAAGACACGTTCCTCCAATTCGCTCCCCTGAATGGGGCGGAGGTGTTACAACAATGAATGACAATATGTGACTCAAAATATGGCTCAGACGGAATGTCAACGGAGTCTACAAGGGGAATATCAATGCAAGGTATGATAGGTATGGATTCCCTAGGGTCATCGGACTTAGTAAAAACCAAGTCCTCTCCTCCGACCTGAAAGGTAAGTGTCCCAACCCCGACATCAATAATTGCGCCAGCAGTGCACAAAAATGGTCGTCCCAAAATAATGGGAACATTGCGGTCTTCGGGTATGTTTAAGACAATGAAATCTGCGGGAATATAGAAATTCCCGACCCTAACAGGTACGTCATGTAAAGCTCCTTTGATCCGTACATAAGAGTAATCGACCAATCAGATAGTCGTTCTAGCGCGCGTAAACTTAGTCAATCTCAATTTCAACGCCAACGACAAAGGTAAAATATTGACACTAGAATCGAGGTCACATAAAGCATTATCAAACGAATGGGTCCCTATAGAACACGGAGTAGGAAAACGACTTGGACCAGACATATTAGGGGGGGTCCCATTCCGAAGAAGTGTGCTACACTCTTCAGTCATAGCTACATTCATTATCGTCTCACCAAAGATCCCTCTCGGACCAATCAATTTGAGAAATAAAATTAGCATAAGTAGGTACCGAGTGATCATCTCGTCGTAGTGAGCAAATGACATTGAGAGCCCGTATGCGTCCGAAAATCTACGGTGTGGCGGCAATCGTTGTGGATACGGGACTGACCGAACAATAATATTACTTGATCGAGCAATTTCCTCATCATCTATAATCGGTTGAGGATCAGTGAGTAGATGAATGAGCATTTCTTCCTCAAGAGTCCTCGATCGAGTATTTACATCCTCTCGATCGAGGGTTACAAAGATCGTTCTCGCTCGATCGAACAAAGGCGTGAGCTCGATCGAGTGGCCTGTCCTCCAACCTATTCGATCGAGTACTGTGAGTTACTCGATCGAATTGATCACCCAACGGAGCTCTTAAATCAGCGTGCATATCAGTACTGTGGGCTACGTGAACAGTACCAGTGAAGCTCGAGTCATCAACATTAGCAATAATAGGCAATTCGGGCACTTCATAAGACGGAATGATGTCGGTGTTGATAGCATACACCGTCTCATATTGCTCTTGGGTTTGCTCGATGACTAGTTGGTTCACCCAAGCCTCTAGCTTCAGATACGGATGGAAAATTCCTCACCAAGTGCCCTTATCATTGACTTAACTTTTTCAGCCTCATCATTCCGAGCAAGTGGGGGAATTGGTTGCGGTGAGAAGGAATAACAAGGCGGTGGGTAGCCTTGTTGCAGCAACGGTTGTGGTCTAGGCCTCAGTGGAGGAGCAGCATCATAGTGATTACCACAACCCCAAGATTCTTTCCTCTCCCCATTAGTAGATCTTTCAGTTTGAGCTTCAAACTGAGCAATAAGTCGAGAGACGGACGTCATCTTGGCAAAAGGGTCGAAGGTACTCAAGCCTTCCCTTCGACAATCTCCTTCTAAAATCTGTCTAATAGACTGTAAGACCTATCAAAACAAACTAAAGAAAAAGATAAGAACGGCCTCAAGGTACTCGTCTTCCCTTGAGGCGAAAAAACAGAACAAAATTAAAACAGATAAAAAGCGTCGCCTCCCCGGCAACGGCGCCAAAATTTGATACGGTCGTTTCTGTACCAAAAATAAACCTAAAAACAACTAACGAAGCTAGCAGGCAAGTAGGGTCGATCTCCACAGGGAGGCTATTTTGCTAATTATCTGTTTAACTCAATCTGTCAGGATGTCACAGAAATGGGGGTTTAAATGTGATTTTCTAAACTAATAAGAGTAAGGAAAAGAGAATAAGAGAAAGGGATTAAACAGATATAGAGAAACAGCTAAGACAAACGGTTCACCATAATCATCCGGTCAAGTAATCTAGGTCTCAGGTCAATGCAAATACGGTCTAAGGGGTAACAAACGTCACCTTTCGGTCCTTAATTCACCCTAAAGTGTAAACAGCTTAACTTTCGCCCTCACTGCAATACTCTATTGTTCGCTACTAGTCTCGCCTTTTCCAACCTTTCGGTCCAGGTCAAGGATCACTAGGAATTATAGGTCTAATTGCGTCGACTCAATTAGAAAGATACAATTAAATGTAGCATTTAACCAACAAAGACTATATTAGCATTAACCAAATAAATCAATTACTCTCCCTTCATAATTATGGATCCCCTATAGTCTTAGCAGAGGGGAATTAGCCACTCATATTACTAATTAGACTAACAACAATTAATTTCCCAGCAGTAAACATTATAAATAAACAATAAAGTGCAATAAGGAAAATTAGGGCAGAAATTAATTGTAACGAAAGCGAAGAATTAAAGCAATAAAAGATTAATTATTAATAAAGGAAGAGAAAGGAATTACGATCCAAGCGAATCCGGCGTAAAGAATACAAAATCCGAGTGAAAATAATCCCCAAATAAAGTAACAGTGAAGAGGAATAAAGCAACGTACTAAAGTTTACAGTAGAATGTTTGATAATATAAAGGATGATCCTAATAAACCTAGTAAAGCATGCTTAAATAGCAAAGCAAAAGAGTTTAGCGAAATAAAATATCACGCGGCTAATTAAAGCCCAAACCCGTCAAAAATTGTTGCTCGATCGATCATGTAGTCTCTCGATCGAGTGACATTCCTTAGCATTCCCCTCGATCGAGAACAATTCCTCTCGATCGAAGACTTCTTTCCCTTTAATCACTCGATCGAGAAGAAGTAGCTCTCGATCGAGCAAAGGGGCTCTCGATCGAATAGAAATAGTTCTCGATCGAGCACTTCTCAGCGCGTAATTCCTGCTTCGCGCACTGAACTTAAAACGGCTGCCATTTCTTCGTTACTTGGGCAAATAGGGCGATTCTAGTGGCGTTGGAAATCTAAGAGGACAAACTTTCATCCCCAATTGGAATCACCTGAATATAAGTTGTAGAACTCGAGATATAGCTCTTCAAAGTAGGCACTATCAATTTGAAGTTCTTCCTTTGCTCGCCTAGCTATCTTTCTTCTTTGCGCATCTCAAAATAGCTACATTCCCGCTCCAAATTCACTCTTCCTCCAAATGCATGCTAAAAGGACGGTAAAAGGCTTGATTTCACTACTTTCCGGTTCATTCCTGCAATTAGGACAAAACAAACCAAAGTAGCATATTCGGGGCATTTCGTAGCATAAAACCACGATAAAAGCATAGAAATACGTGCATAAAATAGGCTAAAAAGACTATATAAAACGCACGTATCAGCTTGGCAAGTGGATATACCCTATATCCATATATTCCAACTTTATCAATTGCTATTTCCTTCTATTCAATGTTATTTCCAATAACTTGAATTTATCTCTAAGTATTTGTCTAGTCTTCTTACTAGACTTGGACTCATTAACTTGAAAGATGCTCCCACTGTTATCACATAACTTTTGATAAAGTCATTTGTTGCACCCTTAATCCCTACGTTGACCATTTTAGCACAATTTACTTAGATTCCTTCTGTAGAATTTGTAATGCGCGAAACTAAAACACTTTTCTAGTCTCTTACTTCTAAGTCAATAAGACATCCTAAGATTTCAACAAATCGTGTTGGGTTTGGAAACTAAAGTTTGTGCAACCCTTCAACACATAAATTTGTTTGTCATCTAAACATCTGAACGAATCCTTAATTCTTCTCAAGAATTTCAAAGGATGTTCTTTAAGGCTTTCACAAGACCATCTTATGAATTAACTTGGTATTGACTTATTATGCTCCTAGCATATACTTCACCACGGCGTGTGCGTCTGTTGGCATACATGATCATTCTAATGGCGGAAACATTAGCAAACGATTCATGTAATCAACAACTTAATAGGTTTAGTGAATGACCATGACTCCATCATAGTAATTCCACTTTCATCACCATGAATAACTTATCCAACCTTGTTGATTTACAACAGATAGGAAAGATCTTATCCTCATAAGACTCTCAACTCTATGCCAATATTCTCTCACATAGATTCAAAAATCTAGAATACTTTGCACCCTAGTCCAAGTCTCCCAGTCAATCTTTCACATAAGAAAGCATTGGTACATTATTCTCAATAAGTAATATGTTATCAACATATAAGACGTGGAGAACCAATTCTAGCTCCCACTTAACTTCATGTATAATCATGATTCTTCAATCATGTGAATGAAACCACTCACTATTATCACATGAACGAAAAATATAATCCGTTAATGCTTTCTTAAGACCATCCTAAGATCACTTAAGAAAGCTACGCATAATATGTTGGGATTCTTAGAACTTTATCTAAGGTTTTGTGTTCCAAACACACCCTTCTCTAAATTCCCATTTTAGAAAAGCGTATTTTTAATATCATTTGCCATCCTTCATCAAAATGAAATGTGGCGATTCCTAACATAATTTATCTTGATCAACATCTTCATGTCAATCTTATGCATTTGAGAACTCTAAAGCTCTATTTACCTTTAAAGAGACCCTCGCTTTAAAGTAAATCTACTCTTGAGTAACAATTTTTGGATTGTAATGCTATGACTCGTTTGTAACAAGGTCGATTTGGAATAAGGTCATAATACCATTACTTTCACAAATCAATGTTTTAACAACAAGACATGTGTGCTAATCTCCCACTGAACTATACTCCAATTCTATTATGCGTCGGGAATTTAAAACCATCATTTTTCAAACAAATACAAAATAGTGAAATCCAAACTCACTATTTTCACAAATTTAAAACGACGACATTAAAAACCGTCATTTTTAAACAAAAATGAACAGTGAAATTCAAGTTCGCTATTTTCACAAATATCAAACGACGGAATTAAAAACCGTCATTCTCAAATCACAAACAAAAAATGTTGAAATTCAAATTCGCTATTTTCACAATTTTCAACGACGGCATTAAAAACTGTCATTTTCAAGCAAAAATACAAAATAGTGAAATCCGAATTCGCTCTTTTCTCAAAGTTTTCAACAACATTTTCAAAATCACAAAAACAAATAGTGAAATTCAAATTCGCTATTTTCAAAATCCAAACAAACGGCATAAAAACCGTCACACATTCGAACAAGATGGTGACATTCAAATTCACTATTCTTCACGAATTTCAAATCATAGGAAGACGAAATCAAAACCGCGGTCCCCTAAACACACATCAGATAGCAGAATACACATCTGCCCTTTTCTACAAACTTCAAACAAACGGCAATAAAAATCGTTACCTCTCTTCGAGATTCGAAATCACTGCCGCCCACAGGATCTAGGCTCACAAGCCCATCTCTTTCCCACAGTTGAACATCTAATATAAACACCGAAATTACCCAGAAGGATATCGGAGCCTCCCCACGGAGCCCGCTAGACTCAAACGACCTCTGAGAATAGGCCCGTCCAACACGGCTATTTCAGTCGGTCATTCGACCTCCAATATGGCTAGCAAGCCTTACAACGCACCTCCAACATGACTGGCGAGCCTCACAATGCACCTTCAACATGGCTGGCGAGCTCACAGCGCACATTCAACATGGCTGGCGAGCCTCACAACACACATTCAACACGGCTGGCAAGCCTCACAACGCACATACAACATGGATGGCGAGCCTCACAACGCACATCCAACATGGCTGGCGAGCCTCACAATGCACATTCAACAAGGCTGGCGAGCCTCACAATGCACATTCAACAAGGCTGGCGAGCCTCAAAACGCATCACATTCAACACGGCTGGCGAGCATGACAACGTAACCTCAGCGCGGCTGGTGAGCCCCACCATGTCCGCAACACGGCTGCCGAGCCTCACCATGTCCACAACATGGATGGCGAGCCTTTGCCCGTAAATAAGAAACAAATCAAGGATATATCCCCAAGATGCCTCAGGTATGACTCCTTCTTATGGCTGGCGAGCCTTCGTACGAAGTCTAACGAACTATAAAAGACCCACACGGACAGTCGACATACTCTAAACTGTTCCCGAAGATAGGTCCTTGACTTGCATCTTCGAGTCGCCTCGGCGTCGCCCTTCCCGACGGCAGGTCCTTGGCCTGAACCCTTTCGAGCCACCTCGATGTTGCTTCGGTCTCCAGGTTGTAATCTTCGATTTACCTGGGGGTTATACTTTGACTTTCGCCCTGTTAAAGCCTCAGTCAAAGTGGAGGCTCTGTAGATATCCAATATCTGTCGAGTCTCCAACAAACACCCGATGATTATGGACTCAACATGGTTAGGAATCGCAGCGCTTAATCGACAATTTTGTACAACTATACGTCGGAAAACTCAAAACGATTTTGAAAACAAAAACATTTCAATACTTCTCAAAAGTACTAGACTGTTTAATGCACAATGACGGGGTCGCAATGACACAAACTAGAGTCAAAACCGACACCGGACCAAAAACAGACTCAAAAATTAAAATCCTGACTCCAACAACGACTCAAACCGAGTCAAACACAAACAACAAACTTCTTAAAACATCCATGTTAAGTAGTCCCAGAATACTTGAATGGTCATGTACAAATCATGTCATCCAAAACATATTATAGAACAAATCATGATTTCAATTGCGTGATAGTGACAAGAAAACTCGAAGACCCGCGATATGGCTCGCGCCTCTTTGAGTAGCTCATTCGGCAACGTCGCTCAAAACACACATAACCACCCTTTTCTCTATAAATACCCACCTTCACACACCATAATCCTTACCCGAGTGTCTGCCCCCTCATCTCTCCCTTAAAATTCTTGACTCGACTTCTTAAGTCACAAACTCGCACGTATTTTCGACCTACCGATCGAAAATACAAGCCATACACATTGTTTGGTACGTCATCGAGCATTAAATCACTTGGCCGACCATCTCAACCAACTATACCATCACTAAACTTAACAAAACACTCTTTACATTGCTAAAACAGTTTTCAACCGAGTTTTCCGACCTAACAAGTTGTTACACTTTCGTCGATTTCTCATCTCAAGCCTAGCATGTAAGTATGTGGGTGTAAAAATCCTCTTCTTTTATATTTTTCATCTGTTTTATGACTTTAACCTGCTAAAAACATGCATAACATGATTCAAATATAGGTTAGATGATCCAAAACCGGATTTTAGCCGGAGACAGGGGCTACTTGCGTAGCGGGGGGGCTCGCGCCTCTATGCCCTCTCCGGCCTTAATCCAGCCGTGTTTGCTCTCATCTTTCCTCTTTATTTCATTTCCTTGTTGCAATTGTTTTTTACCATTTCAAATATTTCAAATCATTTTCATGATAAACTTTTAACCATAAAATATTTCAAAACAAGCATATTAGTCAGAAATACAAAGTCATCCTTGGTTCCATATACCATGTCTGTTTTCACCCGATTACGGTGATAAACTTTGACTAATTACAAACAAATGAACTTAAAACAATTAGTTCATAATCATTTTTCAAAACTATTCATGTCAAGCTTGCGAAACCGAACCCGACATCGAATATTGTCAATACAATGATGATTATTCAAGTCGTGTTCCTCATATTGACACAAAAGCGGTCTAAACGACCTCTTCAAACCAAGACGGGCTCAAACACCCTCTTTCCAAACCATTTTACAAATATTTTAACAGTCAGAAGACGTACGTTGGATAGTCTGCTGGCTCGCGCCTAAACAGGCCAACCATTTTCAAGTTTTCAAACTAGGACACGTCAGCTTGGATCGCTTGATGGCTCGCGCCTGAATAGGCTGCCCGGTGCAAGCTGATGTGACTCTTATTTGCGTACATTTAGTCCCCTAATTGAACCTATTTTGCATACTATTATAACATTTCATTGCCATTTTATCCGTCAAATGCTTTTTATTTTGCTTTCCTAGTGCATTTTATATGTCTTATAAGAAAGGAGATAATGAGGAGGAATTCCCGTCTCTCGCGCATATTCGGACGCTTGTCGACGATCTTGGATGGACTAGTATGAGAAGGAGGCAAGAATAATGACTAAGGATGAAGAATAAAAGAGTATATAGAAGGATCATTGGCTCAAAAGCAAGAAAAATGGAAACAGCAGCTCAACCCGCGCGGGTCAAGCTCAAGTGGAGTGGGATACAGCTCAACCTGCTCGGGACAAAATCAACCCGCTCGGGTTGAGGCTCATGTTGTTCGTATTTCGCTCGGGACGAGCGGATTGTTGGACAGAAGGCTTTTCCTTGCTACGTGATCCGCGCATATCCCTCGGGAGTTGCAATTCCGTGCTCAAAGACTTAGCATTGTTATTTACTAATTTACCCTTGCTTAACCTAATGATGTACCACTATATATACTCCATTTGTAATAATCAAAGGAGGAAGTTCTCTTAGATTAAATCACTATTCAAGTTTATTATTATTGGGTAATTGAAGATTATTGGGTTATTATTGGAGAATTGATAACTCTTCATCAATCAATCAAGTTGATTTCTATTGTTCTTTCCTTTCCATTTATTCATTTTAAGTTTGGTATAATTCCTTTACTCCTTACTCTTTATTGTTTATTTCCTCATTCTCTTATCATGTTTATACTTGTTGTAATGATTGACACCATTAATGACATGTTTCCCATGATGATGAGTGAGTAGTTCTTTAGCTAGGATTAATGGGAAATTAAGGGAAACAAACATGGGGAATGATTCATGCTTAATCTAATATGTTTTCTTAATTGCTTGCTTGTTGTGATTTTAACTCATGCACATGTTATGTTTGATGAAATGCGAGCCTATGAATCCTTGCATTTTTACCCATCACTTATCTTTTCAATGAGACTTGTAAGCTTATACACGAACTCGAGTCTCATTAGACCATGCATATAGTTGAATAGGAAGGACTAAGTGGACTTGTAGGTGTTGTACAATCTAATAGATTCGGCTCCGGGACCCAAACCTTCTTAAGGATTGTAAGCTTATACACCAACTCGATCCCATCACAACAATAAGTGCTTGCTATATAATTGAGAACATGTTTGTATGATCAACTCCCATGAAATCCCTATGAACCCATGATATCCTAGCATTTTTAGTCATTTGTTTACATCCTTCCTTTTGTTGCTTGTTTACTTTCCATTGCTTCTATTAGATTAGAATCATCAACCCATTACAATTGTGACTACCCCAAGCACAACCATAACTAGATTGAACAATTTGAGTACCCCCATCCCATGGATCGACCTCGACTTAACCACTAACTAGTTGTTTGTTGAGAAATATAAATGTGTTTGATTGAGAACCCCAACGAAACTCTCATCAAAATGGCGCCGTTGCCGGGGACGGTGTTATGTGATTAAGCTCTAACTTGTTTGTCTATTTTTATTTGTGCTTTAACCTTGAGGAACTTTTTCCTCAAGGTTCGTTTTTACCGTTTTATTGTAGTTCCCATGTTTGTAGTTGTATCTTTATCTTGGCTATGATGATGACCCAAGACTTGGTACATGGAGTATGTGGTGGATCTTTTGAGTATGACTACAATGGGTATGGGGAGTTTGAGGAGCAAGTCAAAACAAACCTACCTTACTACTCATACAATAAAAATCCTAACTACTACCCCAAATTTTCCCACCAAAATCACCACAACCAATATCCACAACAATCACCCTCCTAATACCCACTTTGCAACCAATTCCAAAAATCACAATACAACCACTTTCACACCCACCCACAACAAGAAGATGAGCATGAATTTAACATTCAAAGTATGGTTCTCCAAATAATGGGAGATCAACAAAATTTCATCAAACAAGTGCTAGAGGAGAGCCAAATGAAAGAATCCCTAGTAACTACTCCTCACCATTCCTTAGACATTGATCATGAATGCAAGTTTGAAGGAGTTACCTTTGATGAGAAATGGGAAGAGCCAATCTCCTTGAGCTCTTGTGAGTATTAAAGTGTGGTATTTGATGAGCAAGATATGAGGTTGAGTAAGCCAAATACTCTTAGCCTTTGTGAGTATGAGGGTGTGATTTTTGATGTGAACATTGAGATGGTGGAGGAATAATTATTGAGGAGAAGTAAATCCCCTATTTATGATTCATATGGAGAAAGCGATGATGACGCATCTATGGAAGAAGATGATGAGGGAAAGATGAACTCAAATGATAAATGGAGTTCTGAGATCAACTTGCTTGGGGAACCCATCCTTGAGAAGTTCGAAGATTGCTTCGATGAAGAGGAGGAATGCCTTCATGAGAACCTCTTCGCACCCACTATGGAGCTCATGATAGTTGGAGATGACATTATGGACCTTCTCACGAAATTCAAATCGTCATACACAAATTACTTAGTGGAGAAGCTCAAAGACAAGGCTAAGAAGGAGCCTACATGTGGAAATTTGGCACCACTATCCCAACTCCTAAGACATCCCATCATCAATGTAATGAAAGTTCACCTTCTATCCTTAGAGAATTGACTAGTCCAAGCATTTGCGTCATCAACTACGGAAGAAATAGGAGCAACCGGAAAACCCCCTATGACAACAATCTCAAGCTTGCTAGTTTCAAGAGCCGAGAAGGCCATCATCACAAAGCAAAGAAGAAGGGGAAGGAGTTCAAAGGGAGGTCCCTCATGGATTGGCCCTACTCCATTTTAAAATGGTTCAAAACTTACACATGCCTAATTGAAGACCATTCACAAGCCTTTGACCGGTTATTGAGAGCATTGACCAACATGGACAACATCAATAACCATGGCAACAAGGAATGAGTTTGGTGGAGTCCTCCCTCAAACCACCATTTGTAAGATATCCTATCCTTTGACTTTGCATTACATCTACAATTGTATTTACATTTACATTTTGCTTGCATTTGTATTATATTTCATATTGCATTTACATTAGTTAGTTCATATAGTATAGTTTGCATTGTAATATATTTCAGATGTTCCATGTAGTTAGTTTCATTCATGCATAGCCACTAATGACCAAATCTATTCCTTTTCTACACTAGAAATAGTGCTTAAATCGGTTTGGGGAGGTTTGATCATAGGTGACCATAGTTTACTAGAAAACATGCATCATTTAGTATAGTTTAGTGATGTGAACTTTATTTGTGCACATTTAGTCCCCTAATTGAACGCATTTCGCATACTTTTATAACATTCCATAGCCATTTTATCCGTCAAATGCTTTCTATTTTGCTTTCCTAGTGCATTTCATATGTTTTGTAGGGAAGAAGATAATTAGGCGGAATTTCTTCTCTTTCGTGCATATTTGGAAGCTTATTGACGATATTTGATGGACTAGTATGAAAGAGGAGGCGAGAACTAATAACTAATCATACAAGAATAAGAAGAAAGTAAAGAAAAGGATTCTGACGCAGAATCCGAGCGTCCAAAGGAACAAGACGGCCGTCCAAGATGACAATCCGAGCGTCCAAGCCCCGAAGCCACTCGGATTCCTTTGCTACAATCCAAGCGGATTTGCAGAAAGACGCCCGTCCACCCCTGCAAAAATCCGAGGGTCTTCCCCTCCTTGACGGACGGATTGCGACGTCTTCAGCCGAGATGCTCATCTCTTCAAAAAGACTAGCATTTCCCTACTTAAAACTCAAAAATGTAACTACTAATTTAGCCTTAGTTAACCTAATGAAACTCTACTATATATACCCCATGTGTAAATAATCAAAGGATGAAGTTATTAGAGTAGAGAGCCTCCATATTAGAAATTCCTCTTAGATTAGATTAGGAATAGATTAGAATATATTACTCTTTAATCTTTCTACAAATCTCACATTAATCTCTCCTTAATTATTGTTCAAGTTTGTTACTTTTGGGTAATTGAAGATTATTGGGTTATTATTGGAGGATTGACAACCCTTCATCAATCAATCAGGTTTCTTCTTTTATTCTTTGCATTATCATTTTTGAATCTCCATAGGTATAATTCTCTTAATCCTTATTTTAATTATTGTTAATCTTTCTTACTTGTTCATCATGTTTTACCCTGTTAATATGATTGACAACCTTGTTAGCATGTTAAACTTGATAATGAGTGAGTAGTCTCTTAGCTAGGATTAATGGGTAATTAAGGGAAACCAAACATGGGATTGATTCATGCTTAATCTAATATGCTTCCATAATTAATTTGCTTGTTGTGATGTCAACTTTATGCACATGTTATGTTTGATGAAATGCTAAGCCTATGAATCCTTGCATTTACAACCATCCCTTATCTACTTTACTTGACTTGTAAGATATAAACCAACTCGAGTCTTGTTAGACCATGCATAGAAGTTGATTAGGAGGAAAGTAAGTCGACTTGTAGGTGTTGTATAATCTAATCGATTCGGCTCCGGGACCCAACTCTTCCTAAGAACCGTAAGATATAAACCAACTCGGTTCCTCCACAACATTAATCGTTTGCTTATAATTGTAAACATGCTTGTATGATCAACCCCATGAATCCCCTATGACCGACGATATCCTAGCATTTTTAATCATTTGTTTACATCCTTCTTTTATTGCTTGTTTTACTTTATTGCTTGCATTAGCCTAGAACACAACTACAAACCCAACCAAATTGTGACACTAGCATAAATTGAGATAGATAGACTTAGAACCCAAAGCACACCGTCCGATGGATCGACATCGACTTACCGCTAACTAGTTGTTTGTTGAGTATTATAAATGTGTTTGATTGGATGAGTGACGACCAACTCCTCTCTTATCAAAATGGCGCCGTTGCCGGGGATGGTGCTATGTGATTAAGTTCTTACTTGTTTGTCTATTTTGATTTTCCTTTCACCTTGAGGAACTTGTTCCTCAAGGATTGTTTTTACCATTTTATTGTACTTTCCATGTTTGTAGTTGTATCTTTATCTTGGCTATAATGATGACCCAAGACTTGGTACATGGAGTATGTGGTGGATCTTTCGAGTATGACTATGGGTATGGGGAGTTTGAGGAGCAAGTCAACACAAACCTAGCTTACTACTCATACAATGAACATCCTAACTACTACCCCAAATTTTCCAACCAAAATCCTCACATCAAATATCCACCACAACCACCCACCCAATACCCACTTCATAATGAGTTTCAATTGCCATAATACAACCACTTTCACACCTACCCACAACAAGAAGATGAACCCATTCAAAATATGATTCTCCAAATGATGAGAGATCAACAAAACTTCTTCAAACAAATGTTAGAGGAGAGCCAAAAGAGGGACAATGTTCTTCGAGGCATTGTTGCCCAAGGTGAGGAATTGGAGATTCAAATTGCCCAAATGAAAGAATCCCAAGCAACCACTCCCCACCTTTCCTTAAACATTGATCATGAATATGAATTTGAAGTAGTAACTTTTGACATGGAGAATGAAAAATGGGTAGAGCCGACCTCCTTGAGCTCTTGTGAGTATGAAAGTGTTGTGTTTGATGAGGTAGATTTGAGGTTGAGTAAGCCAAATACTCTTAACCTTTGTGAGTATGAGGGTGTGTCTTTTGATGTGAACATTGAGATGTTGGAGGAAGAATTAATGAAGAAGAATGAAGCCCCCATTCATGATTCATATGAAGATAGCAACGATGATGACGAGCCTAAGGGATGGACTTGTAATATCACCTTGCTTGTGGAGCCTATCCTTGACACATTTGAGATATCCTATCATGAAGATGAATGTCCTTTCCCTATTTCCCATGAAGACTACTTGACACCTACCATGGAGCCAATGATTGTTGAAGAAGATATGGTGGACCTTCTCCAAAAGGTCAAGGTATCATACAAAAGCTATTTGGTGGAAAAGCTCAAGGAGAAACTTACGCGTGAAGCTACTTGTGGAAATTTGGCACCCACAATGACAACTTCTAAGGAACTCGGTCATCAATGCCATGCGAATTCTCTTTCTACTCTTGAAGGATTGACAAATTCAAATGCTATCATCATCACCAAAATTGAAGAAGAAGTTGGTGAGTGGAAGTCTCCGGACGAATATGAACGATACTTCATACCTAGTGTTGATAAGAATCATGGGCTTATTGGTTTAAAGCGTTGGGCATGCTCTAGTACCGAGGACAAGGCGAAAGAAAGAAATTATGACAAGCTTCCTTGGCCAAATTTCATGTTCAAATGGAGCAACCCATACTTGTGTTTATTTGGAGCTTGTTCACAAGCTTTTGATCTCCTATTAAGAGCCTTGAGCTCTATGGACAAGAATTTCTACAATTTGAACTAGTTTGGTGGAGTCCTATCTTAAACCACCATTTGTAAGATATTTCTTGGAATCCTTACTTTGTATAATATTGTACATTTTTGCATTTGTATTTGATTTCTTGCATGAGAGTAGTGAGAGAGAGTTTTCTTACATTTTTATTGAGCAAAATTTTTGAAAAAGATAAGGAGGAATAACAAATTGGTGAAAGGGTATGATTGTGCAAAGAAAAGAAATAAAAGCAGCGAAAGACGCTCATCCCGAGGACCGGACGCCCGTCCAAGGCCCTCTTCAGATTACTGTTCAGCGCTGTCACACAATCCGAGCGGATTGCACCAAAGACGCTCGTCTTCGATGAAGACGCTGGTATTCTCCACGGGACGCTCGTCCTAAATGGCACCTGAAGCAAAGTTTTGAAACTGTTACGAAATCCGAGCGAATTTTAGAAAACCCGCTCGTCCAACGTAAGACGCCCGTCCCGCAACAAACACGCTCGTCTTTTGTCTACTTCAGAAATTGCTAAGATCCTGTCATGAAATCCGAGCGGATTTTAAGGAAGGCGCTCGGATTCTGCTGAAGCAAGACGCCCGTCCCGCATGAAAGAGGCTCGGATTCAGGTGTTTTTCTCGAATCATCCGCCCAGGCCCCACCCTTATCCGCTCGGCTTCCCCTTTTCTTCTATAAAAACACCCCCTTTCTCCCTCATTTCTTCACCTTATCTAGCCCTAAAACACTCATATTCATCCCCAAAAACACTCCCCTCACATCAAAAGCCAACAAAAACCCCATTTCCTCAACTTCAAGATGATGAATCTCAAAGGCAAGGCCAAGAAATTTGTTGAATCCGCCGGAAGGAAACGCAAGGGTTCATCCTCTTCAACCCCACGAGAGGTAGTGCCGCCAAGGAACTTCTGTCCCATCATAAGAGGAGGAATAGAGCAACTTGAGTACTTCCGAGAGGTACTCTTCGCCTCCGATGCCCACCGCAAGAAGTTTGTCGAATTGCTAGGTAAGAACTATAAACCCACTCAATTCATAGATACTAAGGTGTTGGAATTCCTTGGGATAAGGTACCACACCGAGATGTTCATTGATGGCTTTGGGATTGGAAAACTTTTCCATGCCCATGAGGAGACGTACCTTAATCTCATCCTGGAATTTTTAAGTAACCTTCGTATTGTCACGAACACTAGAACCAATGTGAGCATGGAGTTTAGGTTGTGCAACCTAGACCATAGCCTTACACTTGATCAATTTTCCAACATTTTCGGTCTTTTTGTGCCAACCAACTATACCAATAAACCCGTTGATTTCGATGTGGACCTACTTTGGAAGCCTATTTCCGGGAGGGATTTTACCCATCTAAAGCAATGCTATACCTTCGCCATCCAACATCTGGTGATTCGAATCACAGAACGCTTTGTGGCCGGTACCATCAATGGGAGGTACGAACAAGATAGGTGTACTCTCATTGATTTAACATTTCTTGAGTCCTATTTAAATTTTCGGGGGATGAGGCGCTATAACTTCAACACCCCCCTTGAGATACTTACAAGGTTTCATGATTTTTCTCAAGGGACCACCCAACTCAAGACCTTCGTAATGGGAGGTCTAGTTACTATTTTGGCCAATTTCCTTTGCCCCGGGTTCAACTCCTGTGGGATTTATGCTCCTATTGAGGGGAGTACTTTGATTGACGAACACGCCATCTTCACCCACCACCGGTGGTGCAACTACACTCAAGAAGGGAGTGTAGAATGGCTCACAAAAGGGTGCACCTCCATCATCCTTTTGGGTTGGAATATACCGGGCACCGACCCAAGATTGAGCCCGTATTCGCCTACGTCAAGCTACCTCCTTGATATCCAAATCATTGGCAATCCCCCTCAAAAGGAAGAGGCACCCCGCCAACAACAAGTACCTCGTAGGATACCGGCAAGGCCTACTCACCCACCTTCCTATGTGCCTATCCCACCATACCCTACTCCTTATACCAGATTCCGACCAGAAATCCCCAATACCCCGGGTACTAATGACTTGATGAACCTCATGAATAGAGTGGACCTCGGGGTACATGAAGGGAGGGTCGACAACTACTTGGCCCTTTATCCCCAATACCATCAAATGGCTCAACAAGGGTATATTGACCCTAATGGCCCTATGCCCTCTTTGGCCCAACCATAACATTTGTTCCCTAATCAAGGGGACCAAGCTTGGAATCTCGGTGGCTAAGGTGGAGGATACTTGGGGCAAGGAGGAGGGTATGACCAAGGAAGGAGTTCTCAACAGTATGGCTACCCCCAAGATGAAGATGATGACGAGTGAAAGAGGCCTACCTCATCACCTCCATTTGTATGATACTTCTCTCTCCCTCTCTCTTTTGAATATACATTGCCTTTAGTGTAGCTTTCACTTGCATTTGTATTATATTTCATATTGCATTAGTTAGTGCATTTAGTATAGTTTGCATTATGATATACCTCATATAGATAGTTGCATATAGACTAGAATTCATGCATAGCCACTAATGACCAATCCTATTCTTTTCTACACTAGATATAGTGTTTAAATCGGTTTATGGAGGTTTGATCATAAGTGACTTAAGCATTTAGCATGCATCATATAGTATAGTTTAGATTGCATTCATTTGTTATATATGTCATATAGACTTGTATTTAGTTAGAGCATGCATTCATTCATATCATATCACTGCATTTGTACTTTATTTCAAAAAATCAAAAATCCATAAACATGTATTTCCTTTTTATTCCCACTCGAACATGTACATTGAGGACAATGTCCAAAATAAAGTGGGGGATGGGAATTTATATTCCAAAAATACATACAAATTGAAATTTTTTGAAAAATACAAAAACATGTTCTTTTGTTTCCAAAACAAAATCCATAAAAAATTGAAAAATTGAAAAATCCAAAAACATGTTCATTTCCTTTGTAGTGTAATCTTGTATATATTGTTTGTATATATTATGTTTGTCTATCCTTGTTCACATTGATCGACTACGCCACATCCGAGACATGAGGATATTGATGACCGCATGGTATGATCTTTCCAATCTCCTTTTTCCTCTCTATGTTAATGACTATGTGGATTTATTTTGATTGATGCAGTATAAACAATGTGAATTTAGGACTTGCATTTAGATTATTTGGCATATTAGTTGGTAGAATCATATGCATTAGGATGTATATATGTTAGTTGTATCATGGCATGTAGTTGCATGTTAGAAAAATTTTGTGAAACCGTCTACTTGGAAAGTTTGACAAGTGTATATAGGCCCTAGTAGATGCTTTTTCTTCTTAAAACTTTGCTTGTTAGAATACTTGTAAAACACCCTAGGATGTCTCATGCTAGTATCCTTTGACCCATGGATTAAGGCCTAGGCAAGAGTACCTTGTGGTGTGATAGCTCCTTGGCTACCGTTTATTCCAAGGTGAAGCTTGAAACCATGCATCCATCATCCATGTTCTACCACATTTTTGTCATCAAAGGGAATGGGCACAAAAAGAAATTGTTCAAATATGAGTTCAAGAAATGAAAAGTGAAAGAATGCTTGCAAAATGCATCAAAAGAAAAGAGGAGCAAAAACAAAAACTCCTATGCTTCAAATATAAGGCACCCTCGTTACTAATTGGGGTGACTTTGAAAATGTTCAAAAAGAAAAATGCAAAGAGTCGAAAAGTTGTCAAGTATTAAAATGCCAAAAAAATCAAAAGAAATGGAAAAAGAAAGTGTTCTCAAATGTTATATGCCACAAGAAATTGGGGGGAAAAACAACAACAAAAGTAAACTCCCAAATGAAACTCAAATACTATCGATCCCTTTATCCATCGTATCCACTTTTGTGCATGGAAAAGAGGGGACGACCCTTCTTCTTGTCTAGGTAAGAGGGGGAATTCCGCGATCCTCCAGTGTTTCTAACACCATAGGGAGTCTATTCTTGAGAAAAGCATTTAACAATTGGGGACAAAGGTACCCTAGCGTGACACAACTTGGAGGTGATTTATTGGTATCCTTCTAGGCTTAGTAGTTTGAAGAAATTGCATCTATGAAGGCGTGTGTACCGTTGAATTGCTTCCCTTGTAGATAATTTCCGCCACTTAGATGAGGAAAGTGGCTATTCTTTTGTAGATGCATCCATTACTTGATTTTGTGTGCTTTAATGCTTGGATGTATCGCCATTTTGGCAAGCCCCACCTTGCCTTGCAAGAAGGCATCCTACCTCATGGTTGTCTTGTTGTGAGTTGAAGGGGCGGATTGAGACCCGCTAATTGTCTCATATCGGCTATATTAGTATGTTAGTTTGAATAAAAGATCTAGTTTTTGTCACCTCTTTACTGGGGACGAGTAAAGGTTCGGTTTGGAGATATTTGATGTGAATATTATTTGCGCACATTTGGTCCCCTAATTGAATCCATTTTGCATACTTTTATAACATTCCATAACCATTTTATCCGTCAAATGCATTCTATTTTGGTTTTCTAGTGCATTTCATATGTTTTGTAGGGAAGAAGATAATTAGGCGGAATTTCCTGTCTTTCGTGCATATTTGTAAGCTTATTGACGATATTTGATGGACTAGTATGAAAGAGGAGACGACAACTAAAGACTAATCTTACAAGAATAAGAAGAAAGTAAAGAAAAGGATTCTGACGCAGAATCCGAGCGTCCAAAGGAACAAGACGGCCGTCCGAGATGACAATCCGAGCGTCCAAGCCCCGAAGCCGCTCGGATTCCTTTGCTACAATCCGAGCGGATTTGCAGAAAGACGCCCGTACACCCCTGAAAAAATCCGAGCCTCTTCCCCTCCTGGACGGACGGATTGCGACGTCTTCTGCCGAGATGCTCATCTCTCCAAAAAGACTAGCATTTCCCTGCTTAAAACTCAAAAATGTAATTACTAATTTAGCCTTAATTAACCTAATGAAACTCTACTATATATACCCCATTTGTAAATAATCAAAGTATGAAGTTTTTAGAGTAGGGAGCCTCCACATTAGAAATTCCTCTTAGATTAGATTAGGAATAGATTAGAATAGATTACTCTTTAATCTTTCCACAAATCTCACATTAATCTCTCCTTCATTATTGTTCAAGTTTGTTACTTTTGGGTAATTGAAGATTATTGGGTTATTATTAGAGGATTGACAACCCTTCATCAATCAATCAAGTTTCTTCTTTTATTCTTTGCATTATCATTTTGGAATCTCCATAGGTATAATTCTCTTAATCCTTGTTTTAATTATTGTTAATCTTTCTTACTTGTTCATCATGTTTTACCTTGTTAATATGATTGAAAACCTTGTTAGCATGTTAAACTTGATAATGAGTGAGTAGTCTCTTAGCTAGGATTAATGGGTAATTAAGGGAAACCAAACATGGGATTGATTCATGCTTAATCTAATATGCTTCCATAATTAATTTGCTTGCTTGTTGTGATGTCAACTTTATGCACATGTTATGTTTGATGAAATGCTAAGCCTATGAATCCTTGCATTTACAACCATCCCTTATCTATTCAACTTGACTTATAAGATATAAACCAACTCGAGTCTTGTTAGACCATGCATAGAAGTTGTTTAGGAGGAAAGTAAGCCGACTTGTAGGTGTTGTACAATCTAATCGATTCGGCTCCTGGACCTAACTCTTCTTAAGAACCGTAAGATATAAACCAACTCGGTTCCTCCACAACATTAATCGCTTGCTTATAATTGTAAACATGAATGTATGATCAACACCATGAATCCCCTATGACCCCACGATATCCTAGCATTTTTAATCATTTGTACATCCTTCTTTTATTACTTGTTTTACTTTATTGCTTGCATGAGTCTAGAACACAACTACAAACCCAACCAAATTGTGACACTAGCATAAATTGAGATAGATAGACTTAGAACCCAAAGCACACCGTCCCATGGATCGACCTCGACTTACCGCTAACTAGTTGTTTCTTGAGTATTATAAATGTGTTTGATTAGATGTGTGACGACCAACTCTTGTCTTATCATTTAGATTGCATTCATTTGTTAAATATCATATAAAATTGCATTTAGTTAGAGCATGCATTCATTCATATCATTGCATTTATTTCCACAAATTCAAAAATCCAAAAAACATGTACTTTCTTTTTCATTCCTACTCTTACATGTACATTGAGGACAATGTCCAAAATAAAGTGGGGGATGGGAATTTATATTCCAAAAATACAAAAAAATTGAAAAAGTTTGAAAAAAAATACAAAAACATGTCTTCTTATTTCATAAACAACAAAACCCATAAAAATTTGAAAAAAGTCAAAAACCAAAAAACATGTCCATTCCTTTATAGTGTAGAATTGTATATTTTGTATATACTTGTTTGCTTGTTTGTCTATCCTTGTTCACATTGATCGACTATGCCACATCCAAGACATGAGGATATTGAAGACCGCATGGTATGATATTTGCAATCTCTTTTTTCCTCTTTATGTTAATGAATATGTGGCTTTATCTTGATTGATGCGGTATAAACAATGTGATTATGGGATTGCATTTAGATTATTTGGCATACTAGTTGGTAGAAGCATGTGCATTAGGTTGTATAAATGTTAGTTGCATCATGGCATGTAGTTGCATTCTAGGAAAAATTTTGCGAAAGCATCTATTTGGGAAACTTGACAAGGGTATATAGGCCCTTGTAGATACTTTTTCTTCTTGAGACTTTGCTCATTAGAATACTTGTAAAACACCCTAGGATGTGTCATGCTAGTATCCTTTGACCCATGGATTAAGGCCTAGTCAAGAGTACCTTGTGGTGTGATAACTCCTTGGCTACCGTTTATTCCAAGGTGACCCTTGAAACCATGCAACCATCTTCCACATTCTACCACATTTTGTCAACAAAAGGGAATGGGCACAAAAATTGTTCAAATTTGAGTTCAAGTATTGAAATGAAAGTAAAAAAGTTTGCAAGTGCATCAAAAGAAAAGAGGAGTAACAAAAATAAAAACTCCTATGCTTCAAATATAAGCACCCTCACTACAAATGGGGTGGGGTAGCTTTGAAACTGTTCAAAAGAAATACAAAAAGTTGAAAGTTGTCAAGTATTGAAATGCCAAACATCAAAAGAAATGGCAAAAAGAAAGTGTTCTCAAATGTCAAATGCCACAAGAAATTGGGGGGAATAACAACAACAAAAGCAAACTCTCATATGAAACTCAAATACAAATGATCCCTTTATCCATCGAATTCACTTTTGTGCATGGTAGAGAGGGGACGACCCTTCTTCTTATTTAGGCAAGGACGGGAATTCCGCGATCCTCCAGTGTTTGTAAAACCATAGGGAGTCTACTCTTGATGAAAGCATTTAACAATTTAGGACAAAGGTACCCTAGCTTGACATAACTTGGAGGTGATTTATTGGTATCCTTCTAGGCTTAGTAGCTTGAAGAAACCGTATCTATGATGGAATGTGTACCCTTAGATTACTTCCCTTTTAGATAATTTCTGCCCCTTAGATGAGGAAAGTGGCTATTCATTTTTGTATATGCATCCATTTCTTGTTTTTGTGTGCTTCATGCTTGGATGTATCGCCGTTTTGGCAAGCCCCACCTTGCCTTGCAAGAAGGCATCCTACCTCATGGCTGTCTTGTTGCGAGTTAAAGGGGCGGAGTGAGACCTGCTAATTGTCTCACATCGGTTATATTATTAGGATAGTCTAAATAAAGGTCTAGTTCTAGTAACCTCTTTATTCGGGACGAGTAAAGGTTCGGTTTGAGGATGTTTGATGTGATTCTTATTTGCGTACATTTAGTCCCCTAATTGAACCTATTTTGCATACTATTATAACATTTCATGGCCATTTTATCTGTCTCTCGCGCATATTCGGAGGCTTGTCAACGATCTTGGATGGACTAGTATAAAAATGAGGCAAGAATAATGACCAAGGATGAAGAATAAAAGAGTATATAGAAGGATCATTGGCTCAAAAGCAAGAAAAAGGGAAACAGCAGCTCAACCCGCGCGGGTCAAGCTCAAGTGGAGCGGGTCAAGCTCAAGTGGAGCGGGATACAGCTCTACCCATTCGGGTTGAGGATCAGGTTGCTCGTATTTCGCTCGAGACGAGCGGATTGTTGGACAGAAGGCTTTTCCTTGCTACGTGATCCGCACATATCCCTCGAGAATTGCAATTCCTTGCTCAAACACTTAGCATTGTTATTTACTAATCTACCCTTGCTTAACCTAATGATGTACCACTATGTACACTCCATTTGGAATAATCAAAGGAGGAAGTTCCCTTAGATTAAATCAAGTTCTCCTAAAATAGATTAATCTGAATTATTCCACAAAATTACATAATAATCTTTCCTTAATCATTATTCAAGTTTATTATTATTGGGTAATTGAATATTATTGGGTTATTATTGGAGAATTGACAACTCTTCATCAATCAATCAAGTTCTCTTCTATTATTCTTTCCTTTCCATTTATTCATCTTAAGTTTGGTATAATTCCTTTACTCCTTACTCTTTATTTATTATTTCCTCATTCTCTTATCATGTTTATACTTGTTGTAATGATTGACACCATTAATGACATGTTTCCCATGATAATGTGTGAGTACGTAGTTATTTAGCTATGATTAATGGGAAATTAAGGGAAACAAATATGGGGAATGATTCATGCTTAATCTAATATGTTTTCATAATTGCTTGGTTGTTGTGATTTCAACTCATGCACATGTTATGTTTGATGAAATGCGAGCATATGTATCCTGGCATTTTTACCCATCACTTATCTTTTCAATGAGACTTGTAAGCTTATACACCAACTCGAGTCTCATTAGACCATGCATATAGTTGAATAGGAAGGACTATGTCGACTTGTAGGTGTTGTACAATCTAATCGATTCGGCTCCGGTACCCAAACCTTCTTAGGGATTGTAAGCTTATACACCAACTCGATCCCATCACAACAATAAGTGCTTGCTATATAAATGTGTTTGATTGAGAGTCCCAACGACACTCTCATCACAAGCCCTGCTTCCTTACCAGCACTCATCTAGGACGATCTCGACTTTGGTTAACTCGAATACAGGACATATCAGAAGACAAATCTGCCCCTTTTACATCGTAATTGCAAAACGTCATTCTAAGACAAATGGGTCACATTATGTACCATAAACCTAACTCAGTAAATGGATGTTTAATTTCCATCTCGCATGCAAATAAACACTAAATCCAACTTGAAATCAATTACTTGATATTTGGATAAACAACCGACATAGAAACCTAACATATTAGTTTCAAACTTGTGGATGTGCATTCATGCATTTACCCGTATTATCAACTTTTGCATTAACCAACCAAGTTCGATCAGTAGAGGTCACTACTGCAGGCGGGATTGGATGTCCGATTAAAGGGCTTCCCAATACGTACCTTCACGTCTTACTCAGAAACTTTGGATAGTGGACGACCTTATCCAAGGCATACGAGAGTCATTCTAGAGATATGATGCTAAAGAGGAACGACTCCGTATCTTTAGTACCTTTGTCAAACACCGCTTTTTGCCTTGGTTGACGTAGGTATAAAGTGGATTTGAACGGGTTCCAAGCATCCCACAAATGCTTGGTAGCGACTCCGAACATCTCTTGCATCGTTTCGAGACCCTTGCCGAGACGAAACCGACTGATTTAAAACGATCCGGTCAAAAGCATTTTTACGCCGCTGAGCTTGGCTTTCAAAATACCGCTGCACGTCCACAGATTGGCTGGCGTCGCAGGTGGCTTATGTCCATAGAGGTTGACATCGTCGGTCTTGCTAATGGAACCGTAGGAATGATTTTCGATTGATGTTGACTCTGATATCCGCATCCTACTGTTTTGGACAAGAGTTCTTTGCGAATATCATCTTCGATTCTGGTACCTAACACTGTTAAGTTTTTGAAAGACTTGATGTTTTGGTACCTCAAATGATTTGCATAGATAGGCCTTAGATTTTCCACGAACTTTTCCACAAGAGTGGCTTCATCGGGACGCTCAACTAGTGGGGTGCTAGTCTTCCTCCACCTACTTAGGAAGTCGGTGAATCCTTTCTTTTCATTTTGGGTAAGAAACTCTAAGGTGAGCATGTTGACTTGAATTTCGGCATTATCAGCGTATTTCTTGGTGAATGCGATGGCTGCATCGTCCCATGTAAAGATCTTCTTATGGTCTAGAGAGTAGAACCACTGTTTGGGAATAGTGTCAAGAGATGATGGAAAGATCCTTAAGAACATCTCTGGGTTAATGCCTTTGATAGACATGTAATCCTTGAAAGCACGAATGTGGCTTAGAGGGTTTTAGTACCCCTTGAATTTTGGGATGTCAGTCATATTGAAGTTAGTTGGTAGTTGGGCATTTATTGCTTCATACGTTTGGCTATTTTCCTTGTAAATGTCGTCTCTCTTGAGATACATCAATTGCTCTTCTAAATATTGGAGACGCTTTTCAGCTTCGGTGAGGACTGGGGAAGAGTCGTTTATGAATGGTGGAGAGTCATAATTGTTGATAATGGGCTCCTCCGTGGGAAAGAGTCTTGCTTCTACAGCCACTATGCAATTTTTAATCGTTTGGAGGCGAGCATAGGCGACATCTTGACTAGTCTTAAGACGGAGTAGTGCGGCCAGGATTTGACTATTACCATTTCCTTCGGGACCATGGACGGTTGATGCGCTTTCATCATTTGTTCTGACCATCTTAAGCTGAGTATAAAAACCAATGACGTATTAAGACACATCTGACTATTTGCACACTTACCCAAACAAGACTCGTGGTTTGACTAAAAAAAGAGAAAAGACATGTGTGTGTAACGTGAGTTAGAAGAAGGTTTATTTTGAAATGTTGTCCTAAACAATTATTGTGTATGATTGTAAGAGTGTTGATTTTGAAGTTTTATGATTTTTTGAAATGGTTGACATATTTTTGAAATTTTGACTGAGTTTCGACTTGAATTTGTTGATTTTGAGCTTTTTTTAGGCCAATTTTAAAGTTTTGCATTTTCAATGGGGTTTTTTTTTTCGTCAGAGTTTTGTTTATAAAAGGTGATAACACACAAGTTACAAACACAAACATGGGCATTATAACGGTATGTTGGGTGCTTTTAGAAGGTTTTGGTTTAAAGGGTGGGTTGCCATACCAAGCCAGCATAACATGGTCTGTGGAGAGTTTCGTGCCAAACATGTGTCGGGTCGGTTCCTAGTCCATTCGCACGAGTAATGAAAGCTCCTGATATAAACAGAAGTAAGTATCGTGGTATGGTTGACGTCAATCGCTATCCATCTTTAGATGCAAATTGGAACTTGCACCGTCTAGACGGGACGATTGGTCGAATGGGTTGGGTAAAGCCTAGGAAGGTTGGCTAGAATGACCTAAGAAGGTCGAGTAATGAAAACTGACAACTGTCTCATACAGATTTTTCCCTAACCTTGTTCAAGTTTTATCCTAAATAACACTAGACTTAGTCAAAGCGTATCGTCCCCAACGGAGTCGCCAAACTGTGGACACAACCACCCGTGCCGCGCGCGTTGGATTCGAGGCGGCGACACTTCTCCCACAGAACTCCGACGCGAGGCCGACGCACGTCATGGGCCGTTACCGATTTGAAAGACATTGAAACCGGTGAAAGGTTTTACAAGCCTGCATATGTGGAGTCGCCACCAATTTTTATGGAAAAATTGAACCGTTCGAATACTTCGCGGCATGTTAAGACACAAAGTAGTGACATGAACACTTAGAAATTCGATACCCTTAGCATTCTATGTCTAGAATGACTCTCATGATGCCAATGAACACGGATGTTCACAGAGATCTTGAGTAAGGGGTGAGGGTACGTATTAGGAAGCCCGTTTATTTGAACACCGTATCCCGTCCGCCTCGATTGCGGCCTCTACGAATGATCAAGGAAGTTATTTATACTTGATATGTTGTCAGTTCTATGCATGCAATGCAACATCCAATAGATTAATCCTAGCATGTGAGAATATTAACTATGTCAGTGATCAATGAATTTAGCATCCAATTGGGTCGAAGTTAGAGATTAGATTAATTACATGTGAATTTCCAAGTAAGTAAATCATACAAGAATGATAAATAAAGAACAAACAAATAAATAAATAAGTTACAATTGATAATCTTGAATTTACATCATAAACATGCTCAAAAGAAGAGGTTTGAAATAAAAAAGAATATGAAAATATGTCTATTTAGTAGTGTTAATAAGGATAATAACCGACTAAAACCTAATTAGAAGGCCTACATCAAAACAAGACGAGTTCAGAGGCAGAAGCCACCTTAGAACAGGCGCAGCATCCGCTGCGTCTCTTAGAAGAGGCGCATCAGTTTGTGCAACTGTTCTTGAGATGGATTCTAACTCTGAAAGTCAGACTCGTTAATCATTAAGGTTTGGTATGATTGGAATTGGTTCTTTCATGAATTTAAAATGCAAGTAATAAGGGTTAGTATTTTTACAAGTGGTGGTTTAGGGAGGACTCCACCAAACTCTCTCTCATTTGATGGTTTTGTCATGGTGGGAGAGGCTCGAGGCAGATGACCTCTACTTCTCCTATGAATGCTCCTTTATAGTAAGGTTTTAATCATTGACCGTTGACCTTGAATTTATTTCCATCCTCCGACTTTATCTCAAAGTCTCCATACTTTCCCACTTCGGTGATCACAAAGGGACCCATCCATCTCGAATTTAACTTCCCGGGAAAAAGTCAATATCGGGAGTTTAATAGAAGGACTTTGTCTTTTTTGTGTAAGGCCTTTTGCTTAATCCTCTTGTCCTGAAGAAATTTGGTTCTTTCCTTGTAGATCTTTGTATTCTCGTAAGAGTGTCGTCGAAATTCCTCCAACTCTTGAATTTGCAAGATCCTCTTCTCTCCACGTTGCTTAAGATCAAGGTTGAGAGCTTTAATTTCCCAAAGGCTTTGTACTCCAACTCAATTGGAAAATGACATGCCTTTCCATAGACTAGCTTGTAAGGAGAGGCTCCTATGGGAGTCTTATAGGCCGTCCTATAAGCCCAAAGAGTGTCATCAAGCTTCATGCTCCAATCCTTACGAGTCTTGTTAACAACCTTCTCAAGAATTTGCTTGATCTCTCTAATAGAAACTTCGACTTGACCGCTTGTTTGAGGATGGTGTCCCAAGCCGGTTCAAAAGGGATGCGAGCCTCTTTTCATGGAAGTGTGTCCCTCCATCACTAATAATTTCTCTAGGGACTCCGAATCTTGGAAATATTACTTTCTTTAAGAGCTTAGTAACCATTTTGTCGTCATCGGTTGGGGTAGCAATTGCTTCTACCCATTTTCACACATAGTCAACGGCTACTAGAATATACTTGTTCCCTCGAGATGATACAAATGGTCATTTATAGTCAATTCCCCAAACATAAAAAATTTCCACCTCCAATATTCCTCATTGTGGCATCTCATTTCTCCAAGAAATGTTTCCGGTGCGTTGGCAAGGATCACAATGGAGAATAAATTCTCTATCATCTTCAAACATGGTAGGCCAAAAGAATCTCGATTGTAGGACTTTAGCAATTGTTCTTCGTGCTCCATGATGTCCTCCATATGGTGATGAATGGAATCCTTCTAAAACACCTTGAATTTCCAATTGGGCTACACATCTTCGGTATAGTCCGTCACTACTTCCTTGTAGAGATTGAGATCATCCGAAAAGTATCTCTTCACTTCAAACAAGAATCTCTTTCTTTAATTGTAGTTCAAGTTTGGGGAAGAACTCCCCCCATAATGTAATTGGCATAATCGGAAAACCATGGTGTTGTGTGTTTCTCGAGTTGTGAATGGATGGCCATCAAAATATCATCAGGAAAAGAGTCATTTATGGGTGTTTTTCCCTCATTATCATGGAATCGAATTCTTGACAAGTGATCCGCTACCACATTCTCGGCTCCCTTCTTATCCCTTATCTCTAAATCAATTTCTTGAAGTAGCATGATCCACCTCAACAATCTTGGTTTTGCTTCTTTCTTTATCAAGAGATGTCTAAGAGCACGGTGGTCTGAGAAGACAATCACGTTTGATCCAAGCAAATAGGAACGGAATTTGTCCAATGCATAGACAATGGCGAGAAGTTCCTTCTCCGTGGTGTCATACTTCACTTGAGTGGCCTCAATAGTCTTACTTATGTAATAGATAGCATGCAAAGCCTTTCCCACCCGTTGGCCATGAACCGCTCCAACGGCGTAGTTACTTGCATCGCACATGATCTCAAATGGTACTTCCCAATTTGGTGGTTGGATGATTTGTGCCGAGATTAGGGCTTCCTTGATCTTATCAAAAGCTTCAACACATTCATTAGTTAATTAGAATTGGTCATCCTTAAGTAAAAGTTAGGTGAGGGGTTTCGTGTTTTTGGAAAAGTCTTTTATAAAACGGCGATAGAACCCCGCATGACTGAGAAAGCTCCGCACTCCACTAACATTTACGGGAGGTGGAAGTTTCTCTATCACCTCAAATTTAGCTTTGTCAAATTCGATGCCCTTTTCCGAGATTAAATGAACCAAGACAATACCTTCATTGACCATGAAATGACACTTTTCCCAATTCAAGACAAGGCAAACATCTTCACACTTTTGCAATACAAGAGAAAGGTTATGCAAACAAGAATCAAAGTCTTTTCCGTAAACACGAAAATCATCCATAAAAACTTCCATTATGGTTTCTAAATAATCGGAAAAGACATTCATCATGCATCGTTGGAAAGTAGCGGGAGCATTACATAGCCTGAAGGGCATTCTCCTATATGCAAAAGTACCGCAGGGACATGTTAAAGTAGTCTTGTGAAAGTCATTCGGGTGTACTGGGATTTGAAAGAATCCCGAGTACCCATCAAGGTAGGAAAAGAATTTGTTAGAGGCTAACCTCTCAAGAATTTGGTCAATGAATGGTAGGGGAAATGATCCTTTCTTTTTCCGGATTCAATTTACGATAATAGATACACATACGCCAATAGGTGATCTCCTTGTGGGTATTAGCTCGTTCTTATCATTTGTTATCACCATGGTACCTCCTTTCTTAGGTACCACTTGAACGGGGCTAACCCACAAAGAATCCGATATAGGATAAATGATTCCCGCATCAAGTAATTTCATAACCTCCGTTTTTACAACTTCTTGCATGTGGGGGTTTAGTCTCCTTTGGCCTTGGATGATAGGCCTATGGTCCTCTTCTAAATGAATTATATGCATGCAAAAGTTGGGACTTATTCCCTTAATATCATCTAAACGATAACTTATAGCTTTCTCATGTTCTTTTAACACATCAAGCAAACTTTCCAATTGACCCTCATCAAGTTTTTCATTGACAATCATGGGTTTGGTTTTAGATTCATCAAGGTAAGCATACTTCAAATTTAGGGGATGGGATTATAGAGTTGGAGTTTGTACCTCACTTTCTACCTTTGAAGGTTTACTAGGAACATCTTCCACCTCCATTACACATTCCACTCTCATGACATATTCGACTTTGGATGCTTGTATTTCTTTAGTGGATTGTGATGGTTCCTTGAGAATGTCATTTATCCACATGGATTGCTCATGGGTGTGCTCTTTTTTGGCTAGAGCGGCTTCAAGGAGATCAACTTCCAATGTCCAATGCTTGTCTTTGGCCTCACTTGCTTCTAAGGCTTCCAATGCTTGCAAAGGGTCTTTGATGAGAGAAGTACTCATATGGTCCTCTACACAACAATCTATAATATCTATCTTGCAAAGTAAACTAAGAGAAAATGGTGAGAAGTACCTTGAGGAAATGTTCTTCCTCAAGGTAAAGAAAGACACAACTAAAAACAATTAATGAAAATAAATCAATTGAACACCGTCCCCGTCAACGACGCCATGTTTGGTATGCTTGGAATTGGTTCGTCGTTAAAGCTTTCTACTAAAACAAAATTTATTCTCTTTAAAAACTACTCTTAGTAGAGCGATAAGCAAAGGTCGGATCCCAAGGGACGGATATCGATATAAGATTTCATTTGCAAGTAGTTATGTCCTAAGGTGTCACAAATTTGGGTTGAAATGAGATTCAATCTAGACTAATCAACAAGATGAGTGTAAATTAACGAAACAAAGTAAAGAAATCAAAGGGGTTTGTAAACAATTGATTAAGGGCACTTGGGTATCATGGGTTCATAAGGGAATCATGGAAATAGATCATACAAACATGTTTTCAAATAGATGCAAGTAACTTATTGTTGTGATGGAATCGCATTAGTGTATATCTTACAATTCCGAGGAAGATTTAGGTCCCGGAGCCGAGTCGATCAATACTATACAACACCTACAAGTCGACTTAGTCTCTTCCTATTCAACTCTATGCCTGGTCTAACTAGGCTTGAGTTGGCTTATATCTTACAAGCCTCATTGAAAAGATAAGAGAATCATGCTTGAATTGTCAATCGAGCATTTCATCAAGCATAACATGTGCATAAGTTGAAATCACAACAAGCAAGCATTTAATTATGAAAGCACATTAAATTAAGCATAGATCTAATCTCAGGATTGATTGCCCTAATTCCCCATTAACCCTAGCTAAGAGACTACTCACTCATGATCAAGTTTAACATGCTAATAGGATGTCAATCATATTAACAAAGCAAAACATGATGAATAAGTAATGTGATTAACAATAATTAAGCAAAGGTAAAAGTGATTATACCAACTTGAAATGATCCAAATAATTAAGCAAAGAATAATAGAAGGAAACTTGATGATTGATGGAGAGTTGTCAATCCTCCAATAAACCCCAAATAATGTTCTAATTACCCAACTAAAACTAAGAACAATTGAGAGATTAAGGAAAGCTTAAGATGTGATTAATATTAAAATGTGTATTACAAGTTGGATTAAGACTAAATTAAGAGATTAGAAGGATATTAGAACTTGATTCTAAGATGCTTATCATCTAGGTAGTACAATAGGGTATTTATACTAAAATTAAGTACAAGAATTAGGGTTACTAAGGGCTTAAATAACGATAAGTCCCTAAAAGAAGTTTGACGATTTGCAAGTCCCGTAGGGACACGCGCAAGCTGAGTAGGAGGTCCCTCAGGTACACGCGCGTCCTGGCCTGGAGTATGCTCGGGACTGTAAGGAAATCCGCTCGAGCTGAGCCTTGGGACGCCAGGATCCTGGGCCTAGACGCTCGTCCTAAGCTCGGGACTCCCGGATCCTGGGACATGGTTCCTCCTCCATTCTTGACTGCCTAACAATCCGTGGGGACTTACTTAGGGTCGTGGGGATCTTCATCATTGCCCAATTCACTTGATTTATTTGCTTAGGCCTTTAGTATTGGTCTCCTCTTCGATGCTTGGTCATTAGATGCGATCCATTTAGCTCCATTTTGCTCCATAAATGAAAGGCTAGTAATCCTCTCCTACCAAGGACACAAAACCTCAAAGAATAGGCAAAATAGGGAACTAAAGTTAAGAAATGACCCTAATAGTTGCTAGAAAGCATGGGAACGAGGTTAATTCGGGGACTAAATGTGCACAAATATGAGTCACATCAAGGTTGATTAGTACGGATTATTGATTTACAACTCGAGTAAAGGTGATTTAGTCAGATTATATACATCGGGAACCGTCATAAGACAATAAAAACCGAATTAAAACAAATTTTTACGAATTAGTTATTATACAATGACGGAAAACGGGTTTATATACAAACTTCAAATTAGAAACGGAAATTAGAAAATAAAAAGAAGAACAACATAATTAAAAACATGTATTAAAGACGAATTCGAGGGACTTGATATGAACAAATCGAGCCTCTTGAATCCGGGTTCGATTTTAATGATGAAAACCCGTAAATATCAAATTATAAGGGATTTATGTCGGAATTATTGAAAGGGATTTTGTAAAATGAATTTGTAAACAAAAAAAGAGAACGTGAGAGGAATAAAGAAGAAAACGAAAGAAAATCGAGCCTTCGAATGAAACATAGGAGAAACACAAGGAAGGAGAAGAAGAAGAGCAACAGTGGCTAAGCAGCCTCTGGAAGAGGCGCAGCAAGTGCTGCGACTATTCCAGAAGGCGCAACAGCTGTTGCGTTTCTTCTCGACAGTGTCACTCTGCTGTTCCGTCAAAAGGGTTTTAAAACGTGATTTTGAAAACGGTTTTGAACATACTCGTGATATAAACTCATACATTAATTGATATAAAATAAAAATACAATAAATAAATTGGGTTTTACGCCCTCAGACTTACATGTTTCACGAACCAAGATTAACTAAGTTGTCGTATTAGTGATTGCTCGACTTGATGTAGAATGAAAGTGCCCTCTAAAGAGGAATTGGAAAAAGTTGATTAAAGTGTAGTGGTCAAATTTGTCGGTCATGCAAATGTGACTGGTATTCAAAAGGATCTGAACTTACGTGGTCGATTGATCAATCACGTAGACATCGAAAAGTAAGAGCGCGGTCTTAGAATACAAAGGGAAAAGAGACGGGCAGACACTCGCGTGAGAAATATGTGAGGCGGAGGTCTCTATTTATACTAATCACACGAAGGAATTATGGTAAGGGTAAAATTAGGAAAAGAATCCGGAGGAGAACTGGTAACTGGAGAAAAAGCAGCCCAGGAAGAGGCGCAGCAGGGACTGCGACCTTTCCAAGAGGCGCAGTACCTGCTGCGTTCTCTCTTGGGCAGTTTCCTCCTCAGCAAGAAAGATTTCCGCGATTTATTTTAGGAATTAGGGAAGATGTAATCTTCCTTATTCCGCAAGGTAGACATTTCCATGATAGCAGATAAAATGTAGGAATATTACTCCGGAAAATTCCAGAATATTCCGACTCGAGTTTTAGACGGTTTAGAAAATGGAAGCAGTTTTTTACCCGAACTGCAAATGAAATCTAATTACTGTAAAAATGACCGTATTAGCGCGTAGATGACGACTATGAGGTTGACTCGACTGTTTGAGCTATCACGTGTCAACGAACTTACGAAATGTCAAAAATCGCTCCGCATAGTCAAACACGCGGCCCAATCATCACTGGGTGGTTTACATTGTCCTCGATGGAACAAATGTAGGGTGAAGAATGAGAAAAATAAGAACATGTTTTTCTATTTTTAAATTTTTATCAAAAATAAAGACATGTTTTTGGATATTTTGAATATTTGAAAATAAGAACAAATTTTTGGTGTTTTTAAATTTATAAATTTCCTCCCCACACTTATTTATTTACATTGTCCCCAATGGAAGCAAATGTATGAATGAAATTGAAAACTAAAGACATATTTTTGGAAAATTTATTATTTTTTAAATTTTTTGGATTTTTAAATAAAGGATGCAATGCATGAAAAAAAAATGGATGTACGATGAAAAAATAGGCTATATGAATGCAACTAAGCCATATGACCATATGCTAAAATATATTACAAATGCAAACAAAGTTGATGCAAAAATAAATTCAATACACGCTATTTTAAAGGTATGCATGACTTGATTGGTTGGAGAGCTAATCTAGGTTAACTCTAAATCAATCAAGTGAACTAGATGCAAATGCAAGCATAACATAAATGAGATAAGGTAAGAGAATTTATACAATACAGTGGTTTTTGAGTAACTCCACCAAACCACTTCATTCAAAACTTTATCTCTTTATTTCTTTGGTGATGTGATCCATGTCACATAAAGGACGTAGTAACCAGTCAAAGGCTTTAATAAAAGCCTCAAACAAGCAACAATAGCACCAAAATATATCATACTAAAACCAACTTCTTCTCCAGCGCTTCTTGTTATGGTAGCTAGGCTCTAAGAGGAATGAGATCTCATAGGCTTTACTATTTGAGCAACTCTCTCCATAGTCATCAAGGCAAGGGAAATGGCAGGAAGTAGGAGGTGGAGGAGTCAATTTCTCAACATTGAGGTCTATGATGCTATCATTTATATCCTCGTTTTCTTGACCCTCCAAGTGAACCAAGCCATTTACAAGAAGGAGCGCTTCATTTTTTCAAAGCTAGTGTTAAAACTACAAAGATCATAGTTTTTCTACTGCTCTTCAACTCTCCAAGTATGGCAAGTTCGAATTCATCGACCTCTATTTTCCAACGTTTGCCTTCTTCCCCACACTTACTATTAACATACACTTCTTCTTTATGAAATTTGGAAGGAGATAGAAGTAGTAAGTCTTCCTCATCATCATCAAGAATGTCCCAATTAGGAGGACCATGTTCATCATAGCTCTCATCCTCACACTCATCATGCTCCAAGGTGTCTTCATAAGTATTCCAAACGGGAAGAGCAAGCTCATCATAATAAATTGGTCCATGACCTATCAAACAATCCGAATCTTCATCATCAATTTCATTCTCAAACACATTTTCCAAGATATTCACCAAATAAACACTCCCAAAAAGTAGGTTTTGGCATGGTTCCCGTTGAAGAAAATTCAACCACATTTTCTCCCACTTTGAAAACAAGATTCCTACTTTTGACATCAATTATAACATCTCCGGTCGCTAATAAAGGCCTCCCAAGGATAATAGGAGTTTGTTGATCTTCCGGAATGTCAAGCACGACAAAATATGCCAGAATGTAGAAATTTCACCCTTTAACCGGGACGTCTTCAATCACACCCTTAGGATGTTGCACCAATCGGTCGACAAGTTGCAAAGTCATAGTGGTGGGAACCATATCGCTTAATCCAAGTTGCTTTGCAATAGGAAGAGGTAGGATGCTAACACTTGTACCTAAATCACAAAGTGCACTTTCAATGCTCACATTACCCACCATGCAAGGGATAGAAAAATTACCCGGGTCTTGAAATTTATTGGGCATGTGATTAAGAAAGACGACATTACATTGACCCATCAAATGTATTAAACCTTCTCCCCCAATATCCCTCTTCTTGTTCAACACCACTTTGAGAAGTTTAGTGTAGAGCGGCATTTGTGTAACGGTGGAAGGTAATTAAACTTCAAGCTTATTAAGAATATCCAAGAAGTTAGAGAATTTTTTCTCTTCATTCGTTGCTCTAACTGCATGAGGGAAGGGTAACGGTGGGATATAAGTCTTGTTTGACGTTGCTTATTCCTTAGTGGCCTCCAACTCTTGGGTGTTCTTCTTCTTGTCATGGTAGCTAACTTTTTAAACCACAATTTCTTCTAACACAAAATGTTCATCATATTTGGGTTCCTTATTCACTCTCCATTTTAGTTTCTCTAATTCTTTGCCGCTTCTCAAGGTAATCATGTGGACTTGTTGATGAGGTGGTGGTCCATCTTTGAGATTGGAGCCTTGAATTGGGAGGGGGTGTTACCCTCTTAGAGCATTAGTTGTCCCTTGGTTGGCCATGTAAGAATCGACCGTTCTTTGATGAGCATGGACGTTTAGGAGGTCAGGCCTTAGGAGCTTAAATTGTTGTTCCACTTGAGCTTCTCTTTGAAGGCCCAAGATTTCATGTTCTTCAACATTTATTCAATAGAGGAGTTGGGGTTTGGTGGTTCAATGAATGGAAGGGGTTAGAATGGTTGTTGTTGATGGGGAGGTGGGTAGTTTTGTTGTGGTTGAATGTTTTGGTTGTGAGATGGATATTGGTTGTTGTTTCTTTGGTTAGGTGGAATATAGGATTGGTTGCTTTGTTGCGGAGATATTTGAAACTCGGTTTTAGGTGGAGGCAAGTATTGTTGAGCTTGGAACTTTTGGTCCAAAGGTTTACCCTTATGAGAAAGCCTAGGATCTTTGTTTGGGAAGGTTCGGTAGAAGGATTCTTGGCGTTGGTAAGAGAATTGCCTTGGTTGTTGATCTTATAAAGTATAGCATTATTTTGAGCGATATCGTCGTAGAGTACCAAAGATAAATTTATAAATCCAAACTACTACTATAGCTAGTGGCAGACAGGGTCGAACCACAGAGAGGCGATGCAATTAATAATTGTCTAATTTTAGTCTAAGGTAACAGTTTTGAGGGGGGGGGGTTGATTTGAAACAATTCTATGACTAAAGGCAGTAAAATTAAAATTAAAACTAAACTAAAGTAAATAAATGAGTGATAAAAGAAATTGGATGAAATCAAATATTAAAAGGATGCTAAGATGGTCGGTTCAATGTAGTTTCGACGGCAGTATCCTAAGTAAGTCTGAAATAATCACGTAAGACGGGAAAATAAGAAGTCCTCGCAGTCCATTCTTAACAGGTAGCATCTCTCAATCTAGCTACGGGTCCCTAATATCACTAGTACTGACTCTCGCCCTGAAAAGTGATTTAAAAGCCTAAATTAACTTATCTCTCGATCTTATTAATGTAGTCGTCTTAATTAAGTAGTCTATTTTCCTCCCCTATCTTTCGATCTATCGGGTCGGTCAATTCCTAAGTATTCAACTAGTCGCGTGCACTCGATTCGTCAAATATAGCAATTAAATTAATTAAGACGGAGTTAATCTCACGTGAGCCGATCGATCGACCAGGTAAGGCAGTCGATCGACCATGACGCGACTCAAGTCTATGAAATCTACGCCGCCTACACTAAAGGTGCCCTACATCTTAGCATGAAGGATTTAGCTACTCATAACAGAATTCATAACAATAACGAAATTAACAATTAACAAAACTGGATGCATGATTAAATAAACTAAGTAAATAAGTTGCATAAACGAAATAAGGCTTTGGGAAACTACTCTATGCAATCTAATCTATGAATGAATAAAAGCAAACTGAAATCAAGGAACGTAAATTACCAAATGAAACCAGGAAGAAGAATCCGAAAGCACGAACTTTATTAACGAAAGTAAATTGTATTGAATGATTATGAATTCTAATGCTAAACTCCAAATTGAACCCTAAATATTCGATCCCTAAAATTCTACCTCCCTCCTCTGAAACCTCAGGTTACATTATATAGATAGTCCTCCGTAACTATTATTCCTAAAACCTAATTACATTGGGTTTTCTCGTTTTCCAAATTTGCGTCAGAATCACGGTGTGGTCGATCGACCACAAGGACCAGTCGATCGATCAAACCTCAGTAAACAGTAGCTTCTGATCTTATTCAGGAATCGCGCCCTGGTCGATCGACCATGGAGGTGAGTCGATCGACTTCTTCAGCTGATACTTTGCTCCAGAAGCCTCATAAATTTATCTTTCAAGCCTCGATATGCGCACCAAGTTCGTTTCTTGAGTAAATACTTCATGTTCAAATAATATGCCAAGTACTCGAGGACGGATTAAGCTTGATTTCCGCTAGATTCTTCATGTTTCTCCAATATTACACAAAACACAAAAGTAGACGGAAATAGGGAAAATAGTAGCATAAACTACACAAATGAGCTCTGAAATGCGTGTAAAATAAGGTGTAAAACATCATATTTAGGATACGCATCATTGGGTCAGAGGGTCACATATATCATAGGTGTGGCCTATGCCACCAGAAGTCTCACAAGTAGGTTATGGGAGATAGTCTCATAGAGGATACCTTGGGTGGATATGAATCCTTAGTGGAGATCTTGGTTTTTGAATATAATAAACCTTGGAGTGACTTAGCCTCGCTTCATGATAGGCATTTTCATATTTCTTCTCTTCCATAAGGCTATCAAACTTCTTGGATAACTCATCCAATTTGAGCTAGGTCTCCAACTCTAGCCTTGAAGGCCCATCTCTTTTACCTTCACTTTCCCTTCCTCCATAGCTATTCTCCATTTCGAAAATGTTTTGGATCATTTCCATGATTGTCGCGCTATTTATGCTATCAAAGTTGCCACCGAATTCCGCTACTATAATATCTTTTTTTTTGCAAAGAATTATCATTTCATTTCAAAATTGAAAGGAAATTATAAATTTTCAAAAGAAATAACCACTAGGGAATGCACAAAGGAACCCAAAATGGGAAGGCCTAACTATTGAGATAAGTAAGAATAGAAGCCTGAGTTAAACTAGAAGTATTCATCAACACCCGGACAACAACAGTATACTTAATGCAACGGACAAGATCATCAGCACTAGTCTTAAGTTGCTGAAAGATCCTGGCATTCCTCTCTCCCCATAGCTGATATACCACAGTGGCCAAGGACATGTGAAACCAGGCTTTTTTCCATCGATTAGGCCTTGCACAAGAAATAGAAGTAGCCAAGTCCTGGGAAAGAGTCTGACCAGCACGATTGATTCCCATCCATTTCAGAATACTAGACCAAATAACAACAAAGAAGGGACACTGGAAAAATAGATGATCGTGAGTCTCTTCCTGCTGCTCACAGAGCACACAATGATTAACAAACTGGAACACCCTGCATTTAATGTTATCAACAGTAGCTAGCTGATGCTGAGCAGCCAAGGAGCAAATAACTCTGGTGTTAGGAATAATGCGAGTACAAACTAAGCCCTTGGATCAAAGACCTGCAGAAGAGCAAGCTCTCAGAAACATGTAAACTATACCAAGTGAAAGAGCAATATCCTTTGCCAAGCTGCATAAGAGAGCTTGAGAGGATTGAAAACTACCAATCAGAGCATTCAGACTGTCACGAGCTTTGAGGATATCTTTAAAACAAGTGGAAAACCAGTCCGTACTAGCAATAGTCCAGATGTTCTGCAGCTTAAGAGTATAACTCGCATGTCACCTAGCCCAAAGACCCTCAGGAGGATTGGAAAGCTTCCATACCCACTTCAAGAGTAAGGAAATGTTCCAAGTAGCAGCATCTTTGATGTTAAATCCTCCACTCTCCCATGGAGAACAAATATGTTTCCAGCTTTTAAAGATCATTTTCCTATGACCATCAGAGAAGCCCCAGAAGAAATCCTTGTAATGTTAATTGAGTTGTTTAACAACAGCCATAGGCAGTAGAATGCAAGAGGACCAAAAGTTCTCAAGACCAAAGACAACAGAATTAATCAATTGGAGCCTACCAGCATAAGAGAAGAGTTTTGAAGTCCAGTGATGGAAAGCATTTTGAACTAACAGTTATTCTAGAATCATTTAAATGAGTACCCAGGTACCTAAAAGGAAAGGATCCCTCATAAAACCCAGTGGCTATGAGGATAGCCTGTTGTACACTAGTAGAAACACCTCCAAAATAGATGTTAGTCTTATCAACATTAGTAGCTAACCTAGAAAGTTCAGCAAAGTCAGATAAAGCATTCTTAACAACTAGAACAGATGGAACATCCCCTCTGATAAAGATCATCAAATCATTAGCAAATACTAAATGAGTAAGGTTGAGCTTGCTGCACTTAGGATGAAAAGAAACCGACTCTTTTTGACATAGTATTCTCAAGTATCTAGAAAGGACCTCCCTGCTCAATACAAAGAGATAAGGAGATAATGGATCTCCTTGTCTAATGCCACTTTTCCCAGGAAATAACCCAAATACTACTCCATTGATCTTAAATGAGTACCAGGTGTTAGTAATGCATCCCATCACCCATTTTATGAATAAAGGGGGAAAACCAAAGACTGTCAACATGTTAGCAATAAATTTCCATTGAAGAGTGTCAAAAGCTTTTCTAATGTCTACTTTTATAAGACATCTAGGAGAAATATTTTTCCTAGAATACCCTTTGACCAGAAGCTAGAAAAGCATGATGTTCTCAAAGATGTTCCCCCCTTAATGAAAGCAGCTTGCTCTTCTCCAATTATGGTAGGAACAACTTAGTGCAACCTCTTAGTAAGGATCTTACTGATGGTTTTGTAAAAGACAGTGCAACATGAAATAGGTCTATAATCCATGATTGAAGCAGCAACCATTTTTTTTGGGAATTAAGGAGATGAGAGTAGAGTTTGCCTGCTTGGGCATGTGACCAGTTTTGAAAAAACTAGTGGACAACAGAGAAAAATTTAGAGCCAATGATATGCCAAGAAGATTTTAAAAACCCAGAGGAGAACCTATCAACCCCAGGACTACTTCTAGAATCAATGCTAAAAACTGCCTTTTGAATCTCCTGACAAGAGACAGGTTGAGTAAAGAAGGAGTGGTACATAGGAGTGACCTGAGGTCCTTTACCCAGAAAAGATAAATCAAGCTGAGTAACCTCTTTATATCGACCAAGGAGATCAGAGTAGTATTCCTGGAATGCAAAACTGACTTTGTCCGGTCCTAGCTTAAGGACTCCATGTTGATCCTGAACAACTCCAATAATTTGTTGATGCTTCCTTTCATTGATTTTTGCAAAAAAATATTTTGAACAACTATCTCCCTACTGAATATGCATAAGTTTAGCTCTTTGTGAAAGAATAGCTAATTCAGCAGTTTTAAGTCTAGAATACTCAGCAAGCCTGTGCCTCTCCTCCTGAATAAGAACAGTGGAAAAGGGATCACACCTAAGTTTGGATTGACATTTGAGAAGATGTTCCTTAGCATCCTTAACTCTGACTTCGATCTGACTAAAGTTTCCCTTATTCAAACAGTAAGAGCATGTTTAACATTCTTGAGTTTCTCAAAGAAACAAAAAGAGGGACTACCAGCCTTAGAGGTACACCAAGCATTGGTGATAGTGCTCTCATAATCAAGGTTATTTATCCAACTATTGAGGAAACTAAACCTCCTCACCACTTTACAGTCCTCAGAAACAAAAACAAGGATAGGAGAATGATCACAGACACCCATTTCCATGAAATGGCCATAAGAAGTAGGAAAAGAAGAGAACCAATGAGGATTAATCAGCACTCTATCAAGTTTAGACCAAACCCTAGTGGAAGCATCTTACGTGTTAGTCCAAGTCAGATCACTACCAGTAACAAAAATTGCAAGTGGTAGAGCTCGAACACCTGACCTTTTATATAAGATGTCAAACACATACCACTATGACCGCTGCTATAATATCCCTAAAGCTTGGTTCAAGGGCTTGGAATAATGTTTAGGTGATCATCCACTTGGGAATACCATGATGTGGGCAAGAAGTAAGGAGGTCCCTAAAACGCTCCCAAGCCTCGCTTAATGTTTCTAGATCCCTTTGCTTGAAGCTTTGGATCTCATGCCTTATCCTTACGATCTTGGATGTATGGTAGAATTTGTTAATGAATGCCTTGGAAAGACTAGCCTATGTAGTAAATGTACCCGGTTCATGAGAATTAAACCATTTTCTCGCATTATCTTTCAAAGAGAAAGGGAAGAGCATGAGTAGTATTTGCTCTTCGGTTATGCCATTGTGCTTGATTGTACCAACTTTATCCATAAACATGACCAAGTAGCCATGAACATCTTCATTATTTATCCCATGGAAGGTGTCTTGTTGGATGAAACAGATGACATGGTGACAAAGATCAAAGGTGTTTAAGGCATTTGCTCCATAATTGATTGTCGGGCAAGACCGGTTAGGGTCCGTCCTATTGTAATTAGGGATGTCAATTTCACCCGAATACGTTTTAAACCGATCCACCCAAACAATTTAAACGGATGAAAACCCAAAGTAAATGGATAAATAATGGGTGACGGGTGAATCGGGTGACGGATCGGGTTGGGTTTGGGTTGAGATATTTCACCCATCACCCGATCCATCCACTCGTTTATAGATTTAAAAAATAATTATTTTTCACCCCTTTATATATATACTCCTATCCTTTTCAAAACCCTAAGCAATTAGCAAATCATCTCTCATTCTCTCTGCATGCCGCCATTATTATACTCTCTTTCTCTCCTTACTTTTCAACCACCACAAAATTCAAAAAATATCGCTCTTCAACCACAACCAGTCACACCAATTACATACCATTTTGGAACTTCTCAAACCACCGACTCTCAGTTGTTGTCTACAACAATCCCCCTTTGTCCACCGCCAGTGGTGGTTTCATGGCACCTATCTCCGCCCACGAGTGAGATCTTCTTAATTCCATCACTTTTGATACACTAGCGACCGTCCAAGTATCTCTGCCACCACTTCATCCTCGTCGTTAAGGCATTTTAGGTGTTGTCGTAGGTGGTGCATTGGTTCTAGAATCAACTTAGTCATACACCATTTTAATAGAAATTGCTCTCATAATTAATTGGTTGTACTCCATATAATTGAAATTCATGGATGTGATTGAACTTTAACACATCTAATTTGTACAGTTGCAATTTCATTTGGATTTTATATATATATATTTTTCTCATCCGTTAATCACCCGATCCACCCGAATCACCCGCGGATGACGGATGGGCTGGATTCGGGTAGAGGGTTAATCGGTTGATGGGTGAGTTGGGTGGACTTGGTGGAGTGGGGTGATGGATGCGGGTGAGCCTCCACCCGATCGAAAACCGATTTGTTGACATCCCTAATTGTAATAACTCATTGGTTGGTCCACCATGTTATTGTTCACAAGGTTGTTTATTGGTCAAATTAGGTTATTTGGTGATCTAGGTGAATTGGTATCGGTGTGGTGTGAATGTAATGAATGGGTGGGAGAGTTGATTGATGAGTTAATCGGGGAATGGTTTGTTGGAATGTTAAGGGGAGTTAGGGTGGAAGGAGAGGGTGGGATGTTTAGAGAATCAATTGTGGAAGTTAATGTATGGATGGGTGAAGATCTTATCAAGAATGAAAATGACAACCGTATTCTTGCCCGAAAAGTCTTCTCAATCTCGCGATTAAAAGGGAAAAGAGGATCGATATGGGACCTATACATACACTCAAAAAAAGATCAAATGGCCCAAATGCAGTGAATGCACTCGTACAAAGGTGGAAAAATAAGTAAGTAAAGTAAACTATGCCTAGAAGCAAACAATTAATCTAATCTAATATCGATGTCCCCGGCAATGGCACCAAATTCATGATATGCTTTTAATTTGTAGCCTCGCAAGTGTAATGAGTGATCGTTATAGATGCGAGGGTCGAACCTAAGGGACGATAAGTTATGGTTCTAAGACGGTTTCGTTAATCCTAGTTTAATTGTAGCCAAAACAAAAGTTGGTTGATAACTAATGATGAACTATGGGCTGAAGCAAGTAAGTAAATGATAGGAATTAACTCAAGATATTAAGGAACTAGGGAGTTTGGGCTTGCAAGTGTAGGCTAGGTCCACTTATTGTCACAACTAAGGGTAGTCAAAGAGTAAGGTCAAGGTAGGTCTCCACCTCTTGTTGTAAGATGGTCCTCTAGGCTAGATTAGGCTGAACTCTCGCTCTAACCGTCCCTAAACCCGTGATTGTCACACACAAACTTGACACAAGTCAAAGCTCTCGCCTAAACATGCAAACATATAATGAAGAACTCAAATTCTTATTCAAGCCTTCCAACAAACACTTGGTCTGAACAAAAACAAAGCAAGTTACCTAAAGACTTCCCTTTGATATAAAAACCAACAGTCAAGCCATAAAATCCTACACAAGAGCCCCCTCTACCCTAGTGTGGCACTACTCATACATAATTGCAACTACAAACAGAAAAGAAGAAGACAGAAAACATGTTTATGAAAATAGAATAACTAAACCAACATAAACATGTAAACAAATGAAGAAGAGTTGAAATTGGGATAAGAATTATACCAACAATAACCAAAGATGCAAACTTGGATTGATTAATGGAAGATGAGTCTTATCAAGTCTTCAAATAACAACCCAACACTAAATTTAAACAATTGAAAGTAGTAGATCTGGGAATAATTAAAGACTAAGTATGAGTACTTAAGCAATAATTATGGAAAGATTAATATATTCAAATATTAATCTTTCCATAATTATTGCTTAAGTACTCATACATAGTCTTTAATTATTACTGATATATATATATATATATATATATATATATATATATATATATATATATATATATATATATATATTGACCTCTTGTGGACATGGGTCCACCTACACGACAAGCCAATCTGTGGACGTATAGCAGTCTTTTGAAAGCCACGCTCGGCGGCGTAAAAATGCTTTCGACCGGATTGTTTTAGATCGGTCAGTTTCGTCTCGGCAAGGGTCTCGAAACGATGCAAGAGATGTTCGGATTCGCCACCACGCATTTGTGGGATTCTTGGAACCCGTTCGAATCCACTTTATGCCTAGGTCAACCAAGGCACAAAGCGGTGTTTGACATAGGTACTAGAGATAAGGAGTCGTCCCTCTTTAGCATCCTATCACTAGAATGACTCTCGTACGCCTTGGATAAGGTCGTCCACTATCCAAAGTTTCTGAGTAAGAGGTGAAGGTACATATTGGGAAGCCCTTTAAACGGACACCCAATCCCGCCCGCGGTATCGGCCACTACTGATCGATCTTGGTTGGTTAAATATAAAAGTTGATAAAACGGGTAAATGCATGAATGCGCATCCACAAGTTTGAACCTACCATGTGAGCTTTCTATGTCGGTTGTTTATCCAAATATCAAGTAATTGATGTCAAGTTGGATTTAGTGTTGATATGCATGCAAGGCAGAAATTAAACATCCATTTATCGAGTTATGTTTATGGTACATAACGTGATCCATTTGTCTTAGAAAGGCGTTTTGCAAATGTAATGTAAAAGAGGCAAATTTGCCATCTGATCCGTCCTGTATTCAGGTAAACCGAAGTCGGGATCGTCCTAAATAAGTTCTGGAAAGGAAGGAGAGTCTGGATCAGGCAGCCTATTGAGGCGCGAGCCGTCAGGCGATGCAAGCAGGCTTGTCCTGGTTTGAAAACTTGAAAATTGGTTGGCATGTTTAGGCGCGAGTCAGCAGACTATCTATGGGACGTCTTATGACTTTTAAAATGTTTTTAAAATGGTTTGTAAAGAGGGTGTTTGAACCCGTGTTGGTTTAAAAAGGACGTTTAGACCGCTTTTGTGTTAATATGAGGAACGGGACTTGAATAATCATCATTGTATTGATAATATTCCATGTCGGGTTCGATTTTGCAAGCTTAACATGAATAGTTTTGAAAAATGATTATGAAATAATTGTATTAAGTTCACTTGTTTATAATTAGTCAATGTTTATCATCATACTCGGGTTTAGACCGACATGCTATGTAGAACCAAGGATGACTTTCCATTTATAACTAATATGTTGGTTTTGAAATGTAAAGAATTGAAATAAAAAGGTTTAAAATGTCTTTTTAAATATAATTAACCAAATACTATCACCGAAACACGGATTAAACCGTCGTGGTATGTGGAACCAAGGGTGAAAATGTTTTATGGTTAAAAAGATTCATCATCAAAATGATTTGAAATGGTAAAAAAACCGGTTTGAAAAATGGAAAGAATGAACTCAAACACGTTTGAGTTCTGACCAGGGCAACCCACTGAGGCGCGAGGCACCTAGTGGTGTTTAGGGCCTTCTGTTTTGGTCAAAACTTGGTTTTGGCTCATTCGATCGTATTTTGGACCATGTTATGCAACTTTTAGCATGTTTTAGTCATAAAATAGATAAAAGGACATGAAATAAGAGGAGTTTTACACCCTCATAATTACATGCTAGGCTTGAGACGAGAAATCGACGAAAGTGTAACAAATTGTTAGGTCGGAAAACTCGGTTGGAAACCGTTTTAGCAAGGTAAAGAGTGTTTTGTTAAGTTAGGGATGGTGTAGTTGGTCGAGATGGTCGATCAAGTGATTTAATGCACGATAAGGGTACCAAACAATGTGTATGGCTTATATTTTCGATCGGTAGGTCGAAAATACGTGTCGGTTTGTGACTTAAAGAAGTCGAGTCGAGAATTTGAAGGGAGAGATGAGGGGGCGGACACTCGCGTAAGGAGTGGTTGTGTACGTTTTGAGCGACGTGGCCGCATGGGCTACTCGAAGAGGCGCTAGCCATTTCGCGGGTCTTCGAGCTGTCTTGTCACTATCACGCAATTGAAATCATGATTTGTTCTATTCTATTTTTTGGATGACCTGATTTTTACTTGACCATTCAAGTATTCCGGGAATACTTAACATGGAAGTTTGAGAAGTTTGTTATCTGTGTTTGACTCGATTTAAATCGTTGTTAGAGTCGGGATTTGAATTTGAGTCGGTTTTTGGTCCGGTGTCGGTTTTGACTCTAATTAGTATCATTACAACCCCGTCGTCGTGCATTAAACACTCCAGGTACTTTTGAAAAGTTTTGAAATATTTTGTTTTTGAAATCGTTTTGAGTTTTCCAACGTATAGTTATACAAAACTATCGATTAAACGCTGCGATTCCTAAGCATGTTGTAGTCCGATAATCATCGGGTGTTTTTTGGAGACTCGACAGATACTGGGTATCTACAGACCCCCAGTTTTACTAAGGCTTGGACAGGTGTGGAAATGGGCCCACCTACACGCCAAGCCAATCTAGGGACGTGGGCCCACCTACACGCTAAGCCAATCTATGGACGTATAGCGGTCTTTTGAAAGCCACGCTCGGCGGCGTAAAAATGCTTTCGACCGGATCGTGTTAGATCGGTCGTTTTCATCTCGGTAAGGGTCTCGAAACGACGAAAGAGATGTTCGGAGTTTCCACCAAGCATTTGTGGGATGCTTGGAACCCGTTCAAATTCCCCTTATACCTAGGTCAACCAAGGCAAAAAGCGGTGTTTGACATAGATACTTAAGATAATAAGTCGTCCCTCATTAGCATCCTATATCTAGAATGACTCTCGTTCGCCCTGGATAAGGTCGTCCACTATCCAAAGTTTCTGAGTAAGAGGTGAAAGTACGTATTTGGAAGCCCTTTAATCGGACACCCAATCCCACCTGCTGTAGCGGCCTCTACTGATTGATCGTGGTTGGTTTAATGAAAAAGTTGATAAAATGGGTAAATGCGTGAATGCGTATCCATCATTTGAACCTAACATGTGAGCTTTCTATGTCGGTTGTTTATCCAAAAATCAAGTAATTGATGTCAAGTTGGACTTAGTGTTGATTTTCATACGAGACTAAAATTAAACATCCATTTCCTGAGTTAGGTTTATGGTGCATAACATGAACCGTTTGTCTTAGAAAGACGTTTTGCAAATACAATGTAAAAGGGCAAATTTGTCATCTGATCCGTCCTGTATTCGGGTTAACCGAAATCGGGATCGTCCTAGACAAGTGCTGGAAAGGAATAGGGTCTATATCGGCCAGCCTATTAGGGCACAAGCCGTCAGGCGATGCAAGCAAGCCTGTCCTGGTTTGAAAACTTGAAAAATGGTTAGCCTGTTTAGGCGCGAGTCATCAGACTGTCCAAGGGACATCTTCTGACTGTTAAAATGTTTGTAAAATGGTTTGGAAAGAGGGAGTTTGAACCCGTCTTGGTTTAAAAAGGTCGTTTAGACCGCTTTTGTGTTAATATGAGGAACGATACTTGAATAATCATCATTGTGAAAGATTCATTAACCTCTTATTAGACACTTCTAATAACTTAATAAATTTAGTTTAGTCATAAACTAAATAGATCTTATGCATGCATAACAAAATAATACAAAGTAAGAAGAAAACGATTTACTTACAGTGAGGGCCGAATTGTTATACTAATTGGACACCTTCCAAATTAGTCTTCTTAAGAAAATCCTAATGCTCCAAGGAAGAACTTAGATTCAATATTGGAATCTACTCCTTAAGGAATTGTATCAAGATAATCACCCTTAAACAAATACTAACTTGAATACTAGAAATTATTAAATGTACCTTAAAATAACAACTAATATTATTACTTACTACTACTAGTAATGTATTGGTAATATTAGTATTTTTGTGAGATATCTTCTTAAGGGTGACTAACAAAAATTAGAGAGAATCTTCAAAAATTACTCATCTAATTTATGTAAGAACGAATTAATAGAATAAGAAGAGAAAACTCTTCTTATTCAACATGGGTCGCCGGGTAGCATTAGGTTGGATGCCTAATCCTTGCATAATTTGTTCTTCTCAAGAATTTAGGCATGCAAGCCTATGATTAGTAGGGCATGATTGTGTTTCCTCTAATTAAATGAAAAAAACACAACTAACTCGATGAACACCCATTTACACGGCACAAATGGGACTTAAAATGGTCCATTTTAAGTTTGTCATATGTCAATTTGTGTAGTGTGACATATTGGACATGTTACTAGACATGTTATTTATTAATGCATTTTTAACTTATTAAAAATCATTATATAAACAAAATAAATCACATACAAAAATTACCTAGTAATTCATGATTACAAGTACTCAAAATGGGTCATGGAATTATAAATCAGAACAACTTGTATTTATAATAAATCATTCATTATTATTTTAATGGTTTCATAAACAATAATAAAACCTAAGTAATAAAACAACTTTACATTACTTAGAACGAATCTTATTTAATCGAATTACAATAAGATACGAATTCTCCCTCATAAAATCATTCATTTATTTTTAAGGAATTAATTAACTTGTATCAACATACAATTAATTAACAATCAATTAAGAGTGTTACCCTAGACGTATGACCTTAAGCGATCAACTGATCACCACCGTCATACGACAGTAATGTCAAACTCTAGCAAGCCAATCATTACCGATTAATGTGGATCAGTTGAAAATAAAATATTACTTTCCCCTATGCATTCTTATTATGAGATTTAAAAATGTGATCGCATTATTGTCGAGGACACTTACTCCAACAATCTCCCACTTGTCCGCGACAAGTATACGTCACTAATTCCCTTGTCCTATTACAATCTCCCACTCAATGCAAGGTGTCTTGCAGGTCGTACTTACATTTTATCATATCATGAGTGATTTCCTCAATCTAGAGAATTACTGTCTGACCGGAATTATCTACCGTAGATACCTTCCGAGCATGGCCACACATTTCCAATTTCATGTTATCTCATATAGCATGAACTTTACTAAGTACATGTCTAGACTTCATACTAGACTCAGGTTCTTTAACTTGAAAGAAGCTCCCATTGTTATTACATAACCTGTGATGTTGTTTTTGGTGGACAATACTACTCATAGTCATCAAAGCACACCACCTAATCACAACGTACTTAGGTTCATTTTGTAGAATCTTGTAATGGATGACAATAAAATACCCTTTTCTAGTCTTTTGCTCCTTTGGTCAATAAAATCAGCCTAGGATTTTTACAAATCTTTATGAGCTTTAAAAATTTGAGTTCGTGTAATCTTCAACACGAAACTCAATATTCTTCCAAACTCCATAACAGACCATTAGTTCTCCTTGAGATTCATGACGGTTCCTTAAGGCTTACCAATGACTCTGATATGGGTTAACTTGTTATCGACTCATCATGCTCCAAGCATGCGATTCATCTAGGACATGTGCATTATGGCATACATGATTATTCTAATGGCGAAAACATTAGTAATCGATTTCGTGTACACAACTGTTCTTAGGTTCATGTGAATAATCATAATTCTATGATAATTCAATTTTCATCAATATGAACAACCTACTTAACTTGTTGATATTTTTAAGATGAAGGATCATTATCAACATAAGATACCTATCTATGTGTCAATCCAACATTCCATGTTATGATAGATTTGCATAATGTCTAACTTCATCCAGAATTGAAAACCTAAATACTTCTTTATAAAAGACAGTATTTGCACGTCATTCTCAATGAGTAATATGTTATGCAATTCATGACGGATGATTTCTCCCACTCAACTTCATGTCTATACATGACTGCCGCTGACTCCTACTCAATTCCATATGTACACATGTTTCGTTTTCGACAACTCATTCGAAACATTACATGATTTGGAATGGTCATTGTTTTTCTAAGTATTAGTTAAAACCATACATATATGTCATTCACATATCCCTTTCTACATACCCATTTGGATAGTGGTTTTAATACCTTACTTATTTTCATAATGAGGTATAACAATGATTTGAATCTTTTGCTTAGTTACTAATTAACATAGCTTTTGTAGACATCGACATGCCTCTCTATGCAACTCTTAATCATAAATTTCTATTTACTTTGGATTGGTCTCAACAATCCCAAATAAATCCATTTACTTGCATAGATACCATTTTGGTTTCATAAGGCTCTTAAGTAAAATGTTGAATATTAAAATCTCTAGGTATATCCATTTTATAGATCAAAATCTTATTTTCCAAGAACATATTCTTTTGTCTTTTCATAAGTCTCAAGTTTTCTTAAGAACGCTTTCTTTTGGTCTCCTCACGTCAAGAGTCTAACCTAAGAACATCTTCTTTTGGTCTTCTCACGTAGATCCCATACCTAAGAACATCTTCTTTTGGTCTCCACACGTAGATCCCATCTGGTCAAGGTTTGTGGCTAAATTTACTCCCACTCTATCTTTAGGAAAAATACACTCAATTTCTCCAAAGATAGTTTTTGAGCCACATATAATGATGGTGAAGGAGGAAAACATTTCAAATGTCATCCTATAGAGATCTTTCTGAGACATATTTAAAAGATAATGCAGCCTGGACATTTTAATTTTGATAGGTGTATCAAATATGGTTGGTAACAGTCCCTAATGTGAGTTCAATAACTCAACATAACTTCATAGTTGATCTTTCATAAGTAAGTTGTGACTTTAGTCACAATGGCATAAGGAGAATCGAATTCATAGCTTATGGACATATAATGATTCGATCATTATATTTGTCTATTGATCAATTTAAGTTGATAAAATCATAATGTTTCTAGATGCAAGAAGTGTATGATGACAAATTTTAGAACAAACGATATGATAAGGTGAGTGACTTGGGTTGCAAACCAAGTCACCAATATCCAAAATACAACCATTGTTTTAAAGGAAACAAACAAATTTCCAAGTCGAACGAGGAAATTAAAAGAGTTCTAAAATTTCAAAACACGATAATAAAGACAAAACAAAATAAGGCCAAGCTTCCATAGATCTAACACCACGGGCGGCCACATATAGCTTCCCTCAAGATCTTCTAGGCTTGCTTTTCTTTGCCTTTGTCCTTGCTTGGATGCCCTAAGTACAATAAAAAGGGTAATCATCACAACTTGCATCAAAATACCAAAGTTGAGATCGAAACAAAAAGATAGGCATAGTTTTTTTTTACCTACTGGAACAATCTTTCCAGCTTTGATATCGCCAAGATACTTTGGACAATTCCTCTTCCAATGCCCAACACCATTACAATAGTGCCATTTGTCCTCGGAGGAGGCACCCTTTTTAGACTTAGAGGAGCTAGCTTCAAAAGCCTTCCCTTTGCCCTTGTTGGGAGTTAGCTTCTTACTCTTGTCGCATCTTTTCTTAAATTTCCCTTTGCTCTTTTGATTAATGTTGAGCATATCCATGGTGGTGCTAACAATTAGCCCCATATCCCTCTCGGCTTGTACAAGAATTTTGTGCAATTCGTCGAGGGACACTTTCACGTTTTGCATATTAAATTCATCCTGAATTGAACATATGTCTTAACCTTGTTCAAGGAATGAAGAATTCGGCCAATGATGAGTTCTTCGGGAATTTCTACCTTTTGCATCTTTAGAGTCTCAACATGCTCCATTAACTTGAGCACATGAGGGCTAATTTTTTACCTTCCTTGATATTATGATCGAAAAATGCGGATGCCGATTCATATTGTATGATCCTTGGAGCTTGTGAAAACATGGTCACAAGCTTCGTATAGATCTCATATGCGGTGCTAATCTTTATAGCACTCCATTGGAGATCAGCCTCCATAGAGAAGATCAACACATTTTTGATCGGGGCCGACTCCTTTTGGTAAGTCTCATAGGCATGCCTAGTGGCGGGGGTAGACCTTGCGGTAGGTATGGCGGGACAGGCCTCGGTGAGGTAACGAAGCTTGTCGTCACCCTCCGTGGCCAAACGGAGTTCAGCGTCCCAATCGGCGAAGTTGGACCCATTCTTTTTCTAATTTACATCGATCCATGAAGGATCGGAGCCAAGAAACATTAGTGAGAGTGGTCAAGCTAGTGTTTGCGGATGAATTTGGAGTTGTCATTGCAATTGAGAAAACAATTTTGACTACAAAATAGGAAGTGAAGGAATTAATAAACATTTATCGTTTTAATAATACTTGTAAACATTTTAAACAAGTTTTAAGCATTTATATAGTGACCTCAACCCAACTATTATTAATGATCCCGAGATCCAAATTCATATTAACTCGGGAACGGTGAGCCGATTCATCCCTAATCAATATAATTCGGTGGATTAACTCTTTAATCGATTCTACTTCTAGAACTCTCGGTCGATAAAATTACTTTAATATTTATCTTAAGCCCGGAACACATGCGGCTACGGTTGCGAATACTTCCGTTGAGCACAATCCAAATTTCAATGTAATAACAATTTACTACCCACTTAGCCAACGTAAGAAGTTTAGCACCCCGGTGAGCCGAGCCTACTTCCTTATGAAATTGGGACTCATGGTTCTACTATTTGGTAAGGCTAATTCTCAATTATTATTTAGTGAAAGGTCTTGTCAATTTATTATCTATCTCGTTTTACTTGAACTAAAGCAGTGAACTACGATAATTATAATTGACACGGTCGATGACTCGATAAAATATGATATGCATGTGTAGTTATGGCGATTTGGCCATGCATGCAAACATATAAAATAAATGCAAAGCAAAGCAATAAAATCCTAGTATGGCCTTCCTAAAATATTAAATTTAATAAACTATTCACAAATTCGGAAACCAACTCCTTGGTCCCTTGAACTTCATTTGGCACGCACTTCAAGGCAACACCGTCTTTGTCGGAACGCTTTCCTAAATGGAATCGTCTTCAAGGAACTCCGGGATAAATAAATTACATAACTTTTCTACTTTATACATTATAAAAAAAACAAAACTAAAAAAAAGTGATACGAGATCACAAATAATTACAACCGAATCGATATCTCCATTCATTTCGAAAAATATCAATTAAAAACTAAGGCCATACTAAGTACAAATTACATAATTCAAAATTACATAAATAAAACATGACATTCATACTAAAAATGCAGCATTAATATATGTATGAAACATGCCATGTGATGTATGGATAGTTGCGCGATTATTAACTTAATAAAATCACAAAATATTACATAAATCAAATCTATGTCCAAGTTAATTACCCCAACTGTTTTAGGACTCAAAAATTTAGTCTTCACTAAATATTTGACAATAATTCAGCTTGATATTCTATTATTGATAAATGTACCTTAAAATAACAAATAATATTATTACTTACTACTACTAATAACGTATTGGTAATATTAGTAATTTTGAGAGATATCTTCTTAAGAGTGACTAACGAAAATTAGAGAGAATCTTCAAAAAGTACTCATCTAATTTATGTAAGAATGAATTAATAGAATAAGAAGAGAAAACTCTTCTTATTCAACATGGGTGCCCGGGTAGCATTGGGTTGGATGCCCAATCCATGCCCAATTTGTTCTTCTCAAGAATTTAGGCATGCAAGCCTATGATTAGTAGGTCATGATTGTGTTTCCTCTAATTAAATGAACAAAACACAACCAACTCCCTCAACATCCATTTACACGGCACACATGGGACTTAAAATGGTCCATTTTAAGTTTGTCATATGTTAATTTGTGTAGTGTGACATATTGGACATGTTACTAGACATGTTATTTAATAATGCATTTTTAACTTATTAAAAATCATTATATAAACAAAATAAATCACATACAAAAATTAACTAGTAATTCATGATTACAAGTACTCAAAATGGCTCATGGAATTATAAATCATAACAACTTGTATTTATAATAAATCATTCATTCTTATTTTAATTGTTTCATAAACAATAATAAAACCTAAATAATAAAACAATTTTACATTACTTAGAAAGAATCTTATTTAATCGAATTACAATAAGATATGAATTCTCAGTCATAAAAACATTCGTTCAATTTTAAGGAATTAATTAACTTGTCTCAACATACAATTAATTAACTAATCAATTAAGAGTATTACCCTAGAGTTATGACCTTAAGGGATCAACTGATCACCACCGTCATACGATAGTAATGTCAAACTCTAGCAACCCAATCATTACCGATTAATGTGGATCAGTTGACAATAAAATATTACTTTCCCTTATGCATTCTTATTATGAGATTTAAACATGTGATCACATTATTGTCGAGGACACTTACTCCAACACATTGTATTGACAATATTCGATGTCGGGTTCGGTTTTGCAAGCTTGACATGAATAGTTTTGAAAAATGATTATGAACTAATTGTATTAAGTTCATTTGTTTGTAATTAGTCAATTTTTATCATTGTACTCGGGTTTAGACCGACATGGTACGTGGAACCAAGGATAAATTTTCATTTATATCTAATATGTTGGTTTTGAAATGTAAAGAAATGAAAAAAAAAATGAAGTAAATGCCTTTTTAAATGTAATTAACCAAATATTATCACCGAGACACGGATTAAACCGTCATGGTATGAGGAACCAAGGGTGAAAATGTTTTATGGTTAAAAAGATTCATCATAAAAATTATTTGAAATGGTAAAAAATCCGGTTTAAAAAATGGAAAGAATGAACTCAAACACGTTTGAGTTCTGACCAGGGCACCCCACTGAGGCGAGAGGCACCTAGTGGTGTTTAGAGCCTTCTGTTTTTGTCAAAACTCGGTTTTGGCTCACTCGATCCATATTTTGGACCATGTTATTCAAGTTTTAGCATGTTATAGTCATAAAAAGGATAAAAGGACATGAAAGAAGAGGATTTTTACACCCTCATACTTACATGCTAGGCTTGAGACGAGAAATCGACGAAAGTGTAACAACTTGTTAGGTCGGAAAAACTCGATTGAAAATCGTTTTAATAATGTAAAGAGTGTATTGTTAAGTTTAGTTATGGTGTTGTTGGTCAAGATTATGGTGTGTGAAGGTGGGTATTTATAGGAAATGGGTGGTTGTGTGCATTTTTAGCGATGTGGCCGCATTGGCTACTCAAAGAGGCGCGAGCCATTTCGCGGGTATTCGAGTTGTCTTGTCACTATCACGCAATTGAATTCATGATTTGTTGTATCCTATGTTTTGGACGACATGATTTTTACTTGACCATTCAAGTATTCCGAGGATACTTAACGGAAATTTTGAGAAGTTTGTTTTTTTGTGTTTGACTCGATTTGACTCGTTGTTGGAGTTGGGATTTGAATTTTGAGTTGGTTTTTATTCCGATGTAGGTTTTGACTCTAACTAGTGTCATTGCGACTCCGTCGTCGTGCATTAAATATTCCAGGTAATTTTGAAAAGTTTTGAAATACTTTGTTTTTGAAATCGTTTTGAGTTTTCCGACGTATAGTTATACAAAACTGTCGATTAAACGGTGCGATTCCTAAGCATGTTGAAGTTCGATAATCATCGGGTGTTTGTTGGAGACTCGACAGATACTGGGTATCTACAGAGACCTCACTTTGACTAAGGCTTGGACAGGTGTGGACATGGGCCCACCTACACGCCAAGCCAATCTGTGGACGTGGACCCACCTATACGCCAAGCCAATCTATGAACGTATAGCGGTCTTTTGAAAGCGACGCTCGTCGACGTAAAAATGCTTTCGACCGGATCATTTTAAATCGGTCGGTTTCATCTCGGCAAGGGTCTCAAAACGACGAATGAGATGTTCGGAGTCGCCACCAAGCAATTGTGGGATGCTTGGAACCTGTTCGAATCCACTTTATATCTAGGTCAACCAAGGCAAAAAGCGGTGTTTGACATAAGTACTAAAGATAAGGAGTCGTCCCTCTTTAGCATCCTATATCTAGAATGACTCTCGTACGCCCTGGATAAGGTCGTCCACAATCAAAAGTTTTAGAGTAAGAGGTGAAAGTACGTATTGGGAAGTCCTTTAATCGGACACCCAATCCTGCCCGCGGTAGCGGCCTCTACTAATCAATCTTGGTTGGTTAAATGAAAAAGTTGATCACATGGGTAAATGCATAAATGCGCATCCACAAATTTGAACGTAACATGTGAGCTTTCTATGTCGGTTGTTTATCCAAATATCAAGTAATTGATGTCAAGTTAGACTTAGTGTTGATTTGCATGCGAGACGGAAATTAAACATCCATTTACTGAGTTAGGTTTATGGTGCATAACGTTACACGTTTGTCTTAGAAAGGCGTTTTGCAAATACAAAGTGAAAGGGCTAATTTGTCATCTGATCCGTCCTGTATTCGGGTTAACCGAAGTCAGGATCGTCCTAGACAAGTGCTGGAAAGGAAGGAGGGTCTGCATCAGGCAGCCTATTTAGGCGCGAGCCGTCAGGCGACGCAAGGACGCCTGTCCTGGTTTGAAAACTTCAAAAATGGTTGGCCTGTTTAGGCGCGAGTCAGCAAACTGTCCAAGGGACGTCTTCTGACTGTTAAAATGTTTGTAAAATGGTTTGTAAATAGGGTTTTTGAACCCGTCTTGGTTTGAAAAGGTCGTTTAGACCGCTTTTGTGTTAATATGAGGAACGAGACTTGAATAATCGTCATTGTATTGACAATATTCGATGTCGGGTTCGGTTTTGCAAGCTTGACATGAATAGTTTTGAAAAATGATTATGAACTAATTGTATTAAGTTCATTTGTTTGTACTTAGTCAATGTTTTTCATCGTTCTCGGGATTAGATCGACATGGTACGTGGAACAAAGGATGACTTTTCATTTATAACTAATATGTTGGTTTTGAAATGTAAAGAAATGAAATAAAAAGGTTTAAAATGCCTTTTTAAATGTAATTAACCAAATAGTATCACCGAAGCATGGATTAAACCGTCATGGTATGTATGAGGAAGCAAGGGTGAAAATGTTTTACGGTTAAAAAGATTCATCATAAAAATGATTTGAAATGGTAAAAAAACCGGTTTGAAAAATGGAAAGAATGAACTCAAGCACGTTTGAGTTATGACCAGGGCACCCCACTGAGGCGCGAGGCACCTAGTGGTGTTTAGGGCCTTCTGTTTTATTCAAAACTAGGTTTTGGCTCATTCGATCCGTATTTTGGACCATGTTATTCAAGTTTTAGCATGTTATAGTCATAAAACAGATAAAAGGACATAAAAGAAGAGGATTTTTACACCCTCATATTTACATGCTAGGCTTGAGACGAGAATTCGACGAAAGTGTAACAACTTGTTAGGTCAGAAAACTCAGTTGAAAATATTTTTAGCAATGTAAAGAGTGTTTCGTTAAGTTTAGTTATGGTGTAGTTGGTCGAGATGGTGGGTCTAGTGAATTAATGCACGATGACGGTACCAAACAATGTGTATGGCTTGTATTTTCGATCGGTAGGTCGAAAATATGTGTCGGTTTGTCACTTAAAAAGTCGAGTCAAGAATTTTAAGGGAGAGATGAGGGGGTGTACACTTGCGTGAGGATTATGGTGTGTGAAGGTGGGTATTTATAGGAAATGGGTGGTTGTGTGCATTTTGAGCGACGTGGCTACTCGAAGAGGCGCGAGCCATTTCGCGGGTCTTCGAGTTGTCTTGTCACTATATCATAATTGAAATCATGATTGTTCTATCCTATGTTTTGGATGACATGATTTGTACTTGACCATACATGTATTCCAGGAACACTTAACATGGAAATTTTGAGAAGTTTGTTTTTTGTGTTTAACTCGATTTGACTCGTTGTTGGAATGGGATTTTAATTTTGAGTCGGTTTTTGGTCCGCTGTTAGTTTTGACTCTAATTAGTGTCATTGCGACTTCGACGTCGTGCATTAAACACTCCAGGTACTTTTGAAAAGTTTTGAAATATTTTGTTTTTGAAATCGTTTTGAGTTTTCCGACGTATAGTTATACAAAACTGTCGATTAAACGCTGCGATTCCTAAGCATGTTGCAGTCCGATAATCATTGGGTGTTTGTTGGAGACTCGACAGATACTGGTTATCTACAAAGCCCCCACTTTGACTAAGGCTTGGACAGGTGTGGACATGGGCCCACCTAGACGCCAAGTCAATATGTGGACGTGGACCCACCTACACGCCAAGCCAATCTATGAACGTATAGCGGTATTTTGAAAGCCACGCTCGGCGACGTAAAAATCCTTTTGACCGGAACATTTTTGATCGGTCGGTTTCATCTCGGTAAGGGTCTCAAAACGACGAAAGAGATGTTCGGAGTCGCCACCAAGCATTTGTGGGATGCTTGGAACCCGTTCTAATCCACTTTATACCTAGGTCAACCAAGGCAAAAAGCGGTATTTGACATAGATACTAACGATAAGGAGTCGTCCCTCTTTAGCATCCTATCTCTAGAATGACTCTCATACGCCCTGGATAAGGTCGTCCACTATCAAAAGTTTCTGAGTAGGACGTGAAAGTACGTATTGGGAAACCCTTTAATCGGACACCCAATCCCGCCCGAGGTAGCTGTTTCGTTTATATATCTCTTTTTAGACATCTCTAATAACTAAGTGATTTGGTTTAGTCATAAAACTAATCAAAGATCTTATGCATGCAAAACTACCACAAGAGTAAAGAAGAAAGATTCCTTACATTTGATATTTCGGAAATATGGGCACTAGTAAAGTAACCTACGTTACCTAGTTCTTGAGCTTTCCTTATGTATGAACAAAATTCAAGTGTAGAATCTCTCCTCAAGGATTGTACCAAGGTAATCCCTCTTAATGCATAAACTAATTTTGTTACTAGAGAATTAGTATACGTTCCTTAAAATACCAATATTATTATTTACTACTTCTAGTAAAGATGAGATAATATTAGCGATTTTTGTGAGTTCTTTTCTAGTGTGTTCTTCAACCATCAACTAGAGAGAATTCTATGAATTATCAATAATACTTCAAAGGAAAAATGAATGAATGAATTAAAGAGAAAAACTTCTCTCTTTTGCTAGGGTTGGCCGAAACATCCAAGGGAAGGGTGCCCAATGCATGCTCATTTGTGTTCTTCTCAAGATGTATATTGTAGGGCTAGTAATTAGGTCTATTATAGACTTCATCATTATGCTTAATTCTCGATTAGAGCAATAATTAAGTCCTAATGCTCCCAACTCCCTCCACTCACACGGCATACCTATATAAAACGAGTCCATTTTAAGTTTGTCAAATGTCATTTTGTGTAGTGTGTGACCTATTGGACATGTAACTAGACATGTTGTTTAATAATGCATTTTTAACTTATGAAAAATCATTCTATAAACAAAATAAATCACATACAAAAATTAACTAGTAATTCACAATTACAAGTACTTAAAATAGGTCACCGAATTATAAAATACAACAACATGTATTTATAATAAATAATTCATTCTTATTTTAATTGTTTCATAAACAATAAAAAAACCTAAGTAATAAAATAATTTAATTACTTAGCACGAATCTTATTTAATCGAATTACAATAAGATACGTATTTTCACTCACAAAATCATCCGTTCAATTTTAAGGAATTATATAAATTGTATCAACATACAATTAATTAATTAATCAATTAAGAGTGTTACCCTAGAGGTATGACCTTAAGGGATCAACTGATCACCACCGTCATACGACAGTAATGACAAACTCTAGTTAGCCAATCATTACCGATTAATGTGGATCAGTTGACAATAAAATATTACTTTCCCTAATGTATTCTTAATATGAGATTTAAACATGTGATCGCATTATTGTCGAGGACACATACTCCAACAATCTCCCACTTGTCCGCGACAAGTGTGCGTCACCAATTCTCTTGTCCTATTACTATCTCCCACTCAATGCAAGGTGTCTTGCAGGTCGTACTTGCATTTGATTATATCATTGAGTGGTTTCCTCGATCTGGAGATTAACTGTCTGACCGGAATTATCTACCATAGATACCTTTCGAGCGTGGCCACGCATTTCCAGTTCATTACTCCTCGAGTGGCCTTGAGATATAAGATAACCTTGACGGGGATGGACAATTCCAATTGCACTCTTCCCTTCGAATAGCCACAACTCATCATGACCCAAAACATGCCTATTACACCCCAATTACGAGGCTCGCAGAACATAAATCAAAGTCACTCTGAAACTGTGCCATCTTAGGTGAATAGTCATTAGTCAAAGAATCGACTCATAAGAATATTATAATAGCTCTCGCCACGACCAGGCTATAAAAATTGCCAGAACTCTATAAGCGGTCATAAGCCCGACAGAGTGTCCCATACAGTCTGCCTATGTGATCGACTAGTCATCTCTTATGACTCTATGGCACTTAAACTTGCCATCAATTGCATCACACTCAATTTACTTCGAGACGTCACCTCATATAAGCAACTAGGGGCCAATACTTGTTAATCCAGTTCAATTTAATGGGGTTCAACGTTGTCCTTACAACCTATTTGGATATAACAAAGTAACAAAAGAGTTTTTAATAAAACTCAAACGATGAATGCATTATCACATATGTAAAATTGATACCATATCAATGACTACATAATCTATAATCTATACTTAATATTGTATATAATTATATATCTCAACTCAATTGAAATGCCATGATTTATCATGCGTAGGCTATTAAAAGGCCATGGTTAGCAAGTTTTAACAACACTTTGCACTTTCCCTAACCATATACCATTTACCTTTGTATAATCTTTATTATAACAACCCTTTTGAGTACATGTCTAGATCCAATCTAGAGATAAGTTCCTTAGTGATACCGTCGTTCAGTACCAAAAATAAATACCTAAGTACTACTAACAGAAGTCAGCGGTAAGTAGGGTCGATCTCCACAGGGAGGCGGTCACTATCTACTTGTCAACTCGGTCTGTCTATGGTCACTAAACTGGGGGTTCGAATTTTTTTAGCTAAACTAATGAGATTAAAAAGGAATAAGAGAAATTAAATAGAGAGAGAGAAAACTAGGATGTCGAGTCATCAATGAACGTCACTCAATCGCAGTTAAGGTCACAAATCAGTCGATGTATCGGTCTAAGGGGCAATGAATATCTCCTTCCGGTCTCAATTCACCCTAAAATACTATTAGCTTAGCTTCCGCCCTCACTAAAGCATTCTATTGTTCACTACAGGTCTTACCACTTCCAACCTTCGGGTCTAGGTCAAACCTTACGAAAATTAAAAAGGCTAAATGTATTGATTCAACTAGCAAGATACAATTAAAGCAGCGATTAACAACATGGACATAACCACAACGACCAATCTATAAACCTAATTAGCAATTAACATTGGTCCATCGAATCCCCTAATCCTAGCAGGGAGAATTAGCTAGACATGAGTGAGAAAAGAGCAAGAACAAAGGGAAGAGAAATAAAGGCAGAAAACGTGATAAAGATAACAGATAAGAGAGAATATGTCAGCATTTCGGTTCACCATGGTAGTCAATCGATTCAGTTGCAAATAGCCTAGACAATCTACTGTGAGAAGGATAACGGAAAGGTCCTTCCGGTCCACTTTCTATCCTAGAATTCCATAAATTAACTTCCGTCCTTATTAGGGTAGTCTACTGTTCATAGCAGGCCTGTTCATTCCAATCTTTCGATCCAGGAACGAAATTAACCAAATTAAAGGGTAACTTAGAAGCGTGCACTCAACTAAGTCGGTATTATAATTAAATTGCCATGGGTACAGATTCTCACAACTAAGCCATATAGTCTATCGCTACATCTTCTTTATTCTACCATAGATCCCCTAATCCCAACATGAATGAATTTAGCTACTCATATTGCTAATGTTGTCAATAATAACAATAATGAAATAACTAATAAAGGACATAATGAAATTGTAATAAAAATGCATAAACTAATTAGGGCAGAAATTAATTAAGGAAGAACAAAGGAATTAAAGCAAACAAAGTATGAGATTAAGATTAAAAGAGAGAGATTACAATCACGAGAATTCCGGCGTAAAGAGCGACAAGATCCAAGCGATAAAACCCGAAAAGCAAAAGTTAAAGTGGAAAAGTTTAGGAAAAAGAGAAGAGTAAAGAGTGGCGTCAGTCAAAAAAAGTGTGTTTATAACCTAATCCCGACTTCCCTTATATAGGGAAGTCATTATTAACATAAAATAAACCTAACACGGGATAAAAATCCCGAGTATAATAGCTAAATACTTGATCGAGCAACTTTATATCACTCGATCGAACAAATCCAAGCTAAAACCTCTCGATTGAGTACTTTAGGTACTCGATCAAGTACTTATTAAATAGGCATTACTCGATCGAGTAGAGAAAGGGGTCGATCGAACACAATTGTACTCGATCGAGTACTTTCCAGCGCACAATTCCTGCTTCGCGCACTGAACTTCAAATGGCTGCCATTTCTTTGTTACTTGGGCAAACAGGACGATTCCGGTGGCGTTGGAAAGCTAAGATGACAAGATTTCATCTCCAATTGGAATCACCGGAAAATAAGTTGTATAAAACAATATATAGTTCTTCAAAGTAGGCACTAGCAATTTGAAGTTCTTCCTTTGTTCGCCTAGCTATCTTACTTCTTTGCGCACCTCAAAATAGCTACATTCCCGCTCCAAATTCACTCTTCCTCCAAATGCATGCTAAACAGACGGTAAAAGGCTCGATTTCACTATTTTATGGTCCATTCCTGCTAATAGAACAAAACAACCCAAAGTAGCATATTCGCGGCATTTCGTAGCATAAAACTACGATAATAGCATAGAAATACGTGCATAAAAAGGCCAAAAAGGACTATATAAAATGCACGTATCACTTAGCCTTAGAATAACTCTCACTGTCCTCACAGTGGGAAGGGATAGGACCTTCGGTTGTTGGAACGAACTACCATGGTTCCTCCAATTCATAAAACGGAATCCTAATATCATCCCTTCCTACTTGCATATCTCATTATTGCAAGTGTACTCAATTTTCGTTGTAAACCTCTCATTGCTCTACTGCATAGAGCGTATCTAGCAGATATCTTCCTTAAATAATATAGCCAATATAGTTCTCTAACCAGCCTAGTGTGATTAGAATATGGTTATCGTGTAACTCCTTGCACATAAATCCATATCAATTCTAATCACTTAGCTTCATATCTTTAGTGCTCCAAGAGAACTAACCAATGAACTATAATGCTAATAGAGACTTCTCTCAAAAATTCGATTTGTAACTTTTCGTCATACTCCAAGTATACGAAATTTAAGAATGGTGATACATCTAAGCGCAATGAATTAATCCCGCACCGGAAGCAAGAGGATTCAATTTCTACATGTTTAATACCTCTGAACATGACCATACTCTTATCAATATACGAATATTCATTTAACGCTAATATCGTTACAACACTATCTTTATGGGTCTGGATATCTTAAAGATGTATTATTCTTCTCCTAAGTCTTCCATCATTCACAATGATCAATATGTCCCTCACATATAAGACTAATAACACCACATTACTCCCACTAAAGTCTATGTATAAACAGAACTACTTGATAATTTGAGAAACGTTTATCACATGATCAAAACATACAATTCAACTCCTTAAGATCTACTTAAGACTTCCTCTTAAGTTCTGATCCTACTTTAGGATAGTTGCGATTTACAAAACTCATGTAAGATGATTTTAAAATCCAACTATATAAAATTATATCCGAATATAATGAAGCGTTGTTGTTGCTTGCAAAACCATTTGCCACCAACCAACCAAGCTAAATAAACATTTTCATGTTCATGCTTGCTTCGGACCTTTTGTAGAGTTAAAACGAGAAAAAGCAACTTACTAAGTTACAGGCTTGTTACTTCTAAAATAACATGACTTATGTCCACTTAGGTTTCGAATCGACCAAGAAAGACCACTTTCCTTACGTCTTATCTTAAGTTTGTGGCTCTTGAACATTTATCCCACTCTGTCTTTAAGAAGTACTCCTCATTTCTTTAATAGACAGCATCACGAGCCACAAACCCTTTGTTCTTGTAATCATGTAGGAAGAGAGACCACATGTTTTCTTTTGAAACAAGTTACAACTTAGGTACCATACCTAATCATATCATATATGAATTGTACTTGATTGCTTTAACTGTGTTTTTATTTAGTGGAATAAATAAATACTAGACAAATTGTGATAGAAACAACTTCCAATTTTTTATAGTAAAGATACAATCATATCGTATAGGATTCTTTTCCACCTTTTAATATCATGAAGGTGAGTTTTTGATACTATATCACACTCCTTTTTGTGCATATAAATGTCTTCACATTTTTGTTCCCAATATTAACAAAGTACTAATACTTTGGTCATAATTTCTAGGTTATGATACTTTTAAACATTCATTGAACTTATTCAAAGAATTTCTCTTCTTACCTCATTAAGTGGATACCAAGTATCAACCTAGTTGGTTGGTAAAAGAGATGAAGAAGTAATAACCCCTTTTGATTGAAATTGTATTCGACCATACACTCCAAAGTGTAAATAGGGCGAATATCTTGCTATATTCATAATTCTTTTCTAGAAAGAAGTCATGAATTGATCATGGTTTGAATACAAGATTCACACATACCAAGAGATTCTCAATCAAGTGGTTTGGGACACTAGTCAAAACTAGTCTCTGAACAATTTCAATCGAGAATCGAGAAATAATGGGGTTCACCAATTTGAGTCTTATACAATGAGTACACTATAACACTTATATGTCTATGGATGGAATTACAACTACCCTAGTTCCATTCAAGTAAATTTCTGAATTTATTCTTGCTAGTCGTCGTATGATTATTCAACGTTAGTATTCTAAGGATTTATAAAACCCTTGGATTGTGTTATGAACACATCCTCCTCTAAATACCCATTTAGAAAGGTGGTTTTAACAACCCTTTGCCATATTTCATAATAATGAAATGTGGTATTTTCTAACATTGTACACAAATTTGTATCAAATACTCATGATGTGATAATTCGCAAGAAGGCCATATCAATGTCAAACATATTCAAGAAGGAATATGTTGGTGTCACACGATCAACTTCCTTGATCTTTACTTATTTAGGAATTTGTCTCTATTTTTAGTGTCTAACACTTTCTATTTCAAGCCTAGTTCTATCCTTAACAACTAAGATAGATACTTTACTTCCTATTGCTCCCATTCACTTCAAGAATTTCTACTTGATGAAGACTTATCTTCATATAAATTCATAGTTAATTCTTCACAAGGATGAATTTTAATGTGGTATTTGGTCAATTAAAATTTCTAACAAATTAATTTACCAATTTTTCATTCTCGTGTTCTTAACTACTTAAGTGCTTGATGACAAGTGTTTGGGTTGAGCAATAAGACTCTTGAACCATGGATGCATAGAAGAAGTTATCAAAACATATTTTGACGAAGTACTACTTCTATTCATATTCTTCACAAGAGTTTATAGGTATGTTAGGAATTTAAGATTTTAATCTTATATTTGCATAGGACGATTCCTATCGAGTTCTATGGAATAGAACGATTCCTATGGATCTAGTCACAACCTATGATACGGTTCATTTTAGAAAGAGATTCTAATTATCGTAATTAATGGAGGTTTAACGGAGACTCGTGTTACAATTGAATTGATATCATATATGTGTAGTAGCGATAATAAAGAACAACATAAAACAACGAAATAGTGGGAAAAACAAACATTCACCGTTATATTTAAAACATTTAAGAATGTTTTAGCATTTATATAGTGACCTCTACCCAATTATTATAAATGATCCCGAGATCCAAACTCATATTAACTCGGGCACGGTGAGCCGATTCATCCCTTATCAATATAACTCGGTGGATTAACTCTTTAATCGATTCTACTTCTAGAACTCTCGGTCGATAAAATTACTTTAATATTTATCTTTAGCTCGGAACACATGCAACTACGGTCACGAATACTTTCGTTAGCTCAATCCAAATTTCGATGTAATAACATTTTACTACCCACTTACCCAACGTAACAAGGTTTGTATTACGGTGAAGCCGTATTAACTCCCTTATGAAATTGGGATTCATGGTTTCTACTATTTGGTAAGGCTAAATCTCAATTATTAATATAGCAAGATGTCATGTCAATATATTATCTATCATGTTTTAAGTGAACTAAAGCGCTGAACTACGATAATTATAATTGACACGGTCGATGACTCGATAAAATAATATGTATGTTTAGTTATGGCGATTTGGCTATGCATGCAAACATATAAAACAAATGCAAAGCATAAAGATAAAATCTTAGTATGGCCTTCCTAAAATAGTAAATCAAATAAACTATTTACAAATTCGGACACCAACTACTTTGGTCCCTTGAACTTCACTTGGCACGCACTTCAAGGCAACACCGTCTTTGATGGACCGCCTTCTCGAATGGCATTGTCTTCAAGGAACTCCGGAATAAATAAATTACATAGCTTTTCTACTTTATACAATATAAAATAAAACAAAACTAAATAAAATAAAAGTGATACGAGATCACATTAATTACAACCAACTCGATATCCCCATTCATTTCGGGAAATACCAATTAATCTAAGGCCATACGAAGTAAAAATTAATAATTCAAAATTATATATAAAAAAATGACAATCATACTAAAAATGCAGCATTAATATATGTATGAAACATGCCATGTGAAATGCCAAATCGCCTTATTTAAGCTAATATCGTATATTATTCCGGTTTTATGGATTAGTGTGACATAATAAGGAAATAATTCAACTTGATATTATTCAACTTGATCGATATTATACAATTGCTCTTTAATCACTATTATTCAAAATAATAAGGAAATAATTCCCAAAAAGTCATAAAATTCAAAAAATCAAAATCATAATTTTGTATATTCTGGAAAATTCCTAACATCCCAAAATTTTAATAAAAATTTGCCTTTTATTTTATCTTAACTTATTTCACAAATAAATTGCATAAATCATAATTTTAACCCATTAATTCCAAATTAATTATAAAAATATGCAATAAATCAAAATTAAAATTTTTAAAAATCTTAACAAGTTTCTAGAACCTGGAAATGGCAAAAGTTTAAGCTCAAAAATCGAATTTACACTTATGACTATTAAAGTTTCTATTTATCAATTTATATCCCATAAAAAATAATAACTATCAAAATCAAACGAAATTTGACATACAACTTTAGATATGATGTTCATATCACATATACAACATTGGGAAAAATTTTGAAGCCATAAAATTTAATTTAGCTATTTTTGGCTAAAATAGTCACTATTTATTCGATGTTTACATCTAAAAATCATAAATCATGCAAAATTAAATCATTTGATCTAACAATTTACATACAGTGTGTAAATATTGCATGTGACATTATACTAAATTTTTATGGGCAAGAACAAAGTCTAACCATTTTTAACATAAAAACCTCTATTTAATCGACGTTTAACTTGTAAAAATCATAAATCATGCTATATAAAACCATTTTATATGAAAATTTACATACAACTTGTAAAATATGCATGTGAGGTCATGTAAAAAAAATTCAAGGTCAGAATCATAGTCTAACTATTTTTAGCATTTTAATGTCATTTTATTCAATAAAATGTAATAAAATACTAATAATTATATTAAAGAGCAATAAAATATCACAAATTATCAAAATGACCTAAAATCAATTTAGGACCAGAATGTTAATCAAGCAAAAATTTTGTGGCATTTATCTTCATAAATCCTAATTAACAACTTTTATTTGTTAACTAATTAACTCGGAAAAACAAACCCGATTTTGCATGCAACAACCGTGTGCTCTGATACCACTTGTTTGGTTTATATATCTCTTATTAGACATCTCTAATAACTATGTGATTTGGTTTAGTCATAAAACTAATCTATGATCTTATGCATGCAAAACAACCACAAGAGTAAAGAAGAAAGATTCCTTACATTTGATATTTCGGAAATATGGGCACTAGTAAGGTCACCTACCTTACCTAGTTCTTGAGCTTTCCTTATGGATGAACAAGATTCAAGTGTAGAATCTCTCCTCAAGGATTTTACCAAGGTAATCCCTCTTAATGCATAAACTAATTTTGTTACTAGAAAATTAGTATATGTTCCTTAAAATACAAATATTATTATTTACTACTTCTAGTAAAGATGAGATAATATTAGGGATTTTTGTGAGTTCTTTTCTAGTGTGTTCTTCAACCATCAAGTAGAGAGAATTCTATGAAATATCAATAATATTTCAAAGGAAAAATGAATGAATGAATTAAAGAGAAAAACTTCTCTCTTTTGCTAAGGTTGGCCGAAACATCCAAGGGAAGGGTGCCCAATGCATGCTCATTTGTGTTCTTCTCAAGATGTATAGTGTAGGGCTAGTTAGTAATTAGGTCTATTAGAGACATCATCATTATGCTTAATTCTCAATTAGAGCAACAATTAAGTCCTAAAGCTCCGAACTTCCTCCACTCACATGGCATACCCATATAAAATGGGTCCATTTTAAGTTTGTCAAATGTCATTTTGTGTAGTGTGACATGTTGGACATGTAACTAGACATGTTGTTTAATAATGCATTTTTAATTTATTAAAAATCATTATATAAACAAAATAAATCACATACAAAAATTAACTAGTAATTCACAACTACTAGTACTTCAAATGGGTCATCGAATTATAAAACACAACAACTTGTATTTATAATAAATCATTCATTCTTATTTTAATTGTTTCATAAACAATAAATAAACCTAAGTAATAAAACAATTTAATTAATTGGCATGAATCTTATTTAATCGAATAACAATAAGATACATATTTTCACTCACAAAATCATCTGTTCATTAATTAAATTGTATCAACATACAATTAATTAATTAATCAATTAAGAGTGTTACCCTAGAGGTATGACCTTAAGTGATCAACTGATCACCACCGTCATACGGCAGTAATGTCAAACTCTAGTCAGCCAATCATTACCGATTAATGTGGATAAGTTGACAATAAAATATTACTTTCCCTCATGTATTCTTAATATGAGATTTAAACATGTGATCGCATTATTTTCGAGGACACATACTCCAACAGTAGCGGCCTCTACTAATCGATCTTGGTTGGTTAAATGTAAAAGTTGATAAAATGGGTAAATGCATAAATGCGCATCCACAAATTTGAACCTAACATGTGAGCTTTCTATGTCGGTTGTTTATCCAAATAACAAGTAATTGATTTCAAGTTGGACTTAGTGTTGATTTTCATGCGAGACGGAAATTAAACATCCATTTCTTGAGTTAGGATTATGGTGCATAACGTGACCCGTTTGTCTTAGAAAGACGTTGTCCAAATGCAATGTAAGAGGGAAAATTTTTCATCTAATCGGTCCTGTATTGGAGGTAACCGAAGTCGGGATCGTCCTAGACAAGTGCTGAAAAGGAAGGAGGGTCTGCATCAGGCAGCCTATTGAGGCGCGAGCCATCGGGCGATCCAAGGAGGCATTTCCTGGTTTGAAAACTTGAAAAATGGTTCGCCTGTTTAGGCGCGAGTCAGCAAACTGTCCAAGGGACGTGTTCTGACTGTTAAAATATTTGTAAAATGGTTTGTAAAGAGGGTGTTTGAACCCGTCTTGGTTTGAAAAGGTCGTTTAGACCGCTTTTTTGTTAATATGAGGAACGAGACTTGAATAATCATCATTGTATTGACAATATTCGATGTCAGGTTCGGTTTTGCAAGCTTGACATAAATAGTTTTGAAAAATGATTATGAACTAATTGTATTAAGTTCATTTTTTGTAATTAGTCAATGTTTATCATCGTACTCGGGTTTAGACCGACATGGTACGTGGAACCAAGGATGACTTTTCATTTATAACTAATATGTTGGTTTTGAAATGTAAAGAAATGAAATAAAAAGGTTTAAAATGCCTTTTTAAATGTAATTAACCAAATATTATCACCGAAACACGGATTAAACCGTCATGGTATGAGGAACCAAGGGTGAAAATGTTTTATTGTTAAAAAGATTCATCATAAAAATGATTTGAAATGGTAAAAAAACCGGTTTGAAAAATGGAAATAATGAAGTCAAAGACGTTTGAGTTCTGACCAGGGCACCCCACTGAGGCGTGAGGCACCTAGTGGTGTTTAGGGCCTTCTGTTTTGGTCAAAACTCGGTTTTGGCTCATTCGATCCGTATTTTGGACCATGTTATTCAAGTTTTAGCATGTTATAGTCATAAAACATATAAAAGGACTTGAAAGAAGAGGATTTTTACACCCTCATACTTACATGCTAGGCTTGAGATGAGAAATCGACGAAAGTGTAACAACTTGTTAGGTCGGAAAACTCGGTTGAAAATCGTTTTAGCAATGTAAAGAGTGTTTTGTTAAGTTTAGTGATGGTGTAGTTGGTCGAGATGGTTGGTCAAGTGATTTAATGCACGATGACGGTAGCAAACAATGTGTATGGCTTGTATTTTCGATTGGTTGGTCGAAAATACGTGTCGGTTTGTGACTTAAGAAGTCGAGTCGAGAATTTTAAGGGAGAGATGAGGGGGTGGACACTCGCGTAAGGATTATGGTGTGTGAAGGTGGGTATTTAGAGGAAATTTGTGGTTGTGTGTGTTTTGAGCGACGTGGCCGCATGGCCTACTCGAATAGGCGCGAGCAATTTCGCGGGTCTTCGATTCTCTTGTCACTATCACGCAATTGAAATTATGATCTGTTCTATTCTATGTTTTGGATGACATGATTTCTACTTGACCATTCAAGTATTCCGGGAATACTTAACATGGAAATTTTGAGATGTTCATTTTTAATGTTTGACTCGTTGTTGAAGTTGGGATTTGAATTTTGAGTCGGTTTTTGGTCCGGTGTCGGTTTTGACTCTAATTAGTGTCATTGTGACTGTGTCGTCGTGCATTAAACACTCCAAGTACTTTTGAAAAGTTTTAAAATATTTTGTTTTCGAAATCGTGTTGAGTTTTCCGACGTATAGTTATACAAAACTGTCGATTTAACGCTGCGATTCCTAAGCATGTTTTAGTCCGATAATCATCGGGTGTTTGTTGGAGACTCGACAGATATTGGGTATCTACAGAGCCCCCACTTTGACTAAGGCTTGGACAGGTGTTGACATGGGCCCACCTACACGCCAAGCCAATCTGTGGACGTGGGCCCACCTACACGCCAAACCAATCTATGAACATAGAGCGGTCTTTTGAATGCCACGCTCGGCGGCGTAAAAATGCTTTTGACCGGATCGTTTTAGATCGGTCGGTTTCGTCTCGGCAAGGGTCTCGAAATGACGAAAGAGATGTTCGGAGTCGCCACCAAGCATTTGTGGGATGATTGGAACCTGTTCGAATCCACTTTATACCTAGGTCAACCAAGGTAAAAAGCGGTGTTTGACATAGGTACTAAAGATAAGGAGTCGTCCCTCTTTAGCATCCTATCTTTAGAATGACTCTCGTACGCCCTGGATTAGGTCATCCCCTATCCAATGTTTCTGAGTAAGAGGTGAAAGTACATATTGGGAAGCCCTTTAATCGGACACCCAATCCCGCCCGTGGTAGCGGCCTCTACTAATCGATCTTGGTTGGTTAAATGCAAATGTTGATAAAATGGGTAAATGCATGAATGGGCATCCACAAATTTGAATCTAACATGTAAGCTTTCTATGTCGGTTGTTTATCCAAATAGCAAGTAATTGATGTCAAGTTGGACTTAGTGTTGATTTACATGCGAGACGGAAATTAAACATCCATTTACTGAGTAAGGTTTATGGTGCATAACGTAACCCGTTTGTCTTAGAAAGGCGTTTTTCAAATACAATGTAAAAGGGCAAATTTGTCATCTGATCCGTCCTGTATTCGGGTTAACCAAAGTCGGGATCGTCCTAGACAAGTGCTGGAAAGGAAGGAGGGTCTATATCAGGCAGCCTATTGAGGCGCGAGCCGTCAGGCGATGCAAGCAGGCCTGTCCTGGTTTGAAAACTTGAAAAATGGTTGGCCTGTTTAGGCGCGAGTCAACAGACTGTCCATGGGATGTCTTCTGACTGTTAAAAAGTTTGCTAAATGGTTTGTAAAGAGGGTGTTTGAACCCGTCTTGGTTTGAAAGGGTCGTTTAGACCGCTTTTGTGTTAATATGAGGAACGAGACTTAAATAAGCATCATTGTATTGACAATATTCTTCGATGTCGGGTTCGGTTTTGCAAGCTTGACATGAATAGTTTTGAAAAATGATTATGAACTAATTTTATTAAGTTCATTTGTTTGTAATTAGTCAATGTTTATCATCGTACTCGAGTTTAGACCGACATGGTACGTGGAACGAAGGATGACTTTTCATTAATACCTAATATGTTGGTTTTGAAATGTAAAGAAATAAAATAAAAAGGTGTAAAATACCTTTTTAAATGTACTTAACCAAATATTATCACCGAAACACGGATTAAACCGTCATGGTATGAGGAACCAAGGGCGAAAATGTTTTATGGTTAAAAAGATTCATCATAAAAATGATTTGAAATGGTAAAAAAACCGGTTTGAAAAATGGAAAGAATGAACGGAAACACGTTTGAGTTCTGACCAGGGCACTCCACTGAGGCACGAGGTACCTAGTGGTGTTTATGGCCTTCTGTTTTGGTCAAACTCGGTTTTAGCTCATGCGATCAGTATTTTGGACCATGTTATTCAAGTTTTAGGATGTTATAGTCATAAAACAGATAAAAGGACATGAAAGAAGAGGATTTTTACACCCTCATACTTACATGCTAGGCTTGAGACGAGAAATCGACGAAAGTGTAACAACTTGTTAGGTCGGAAAACTCAGTTGAAAATCGTTTTAGCAATGTAAAGAGTGTTTTGTTAAGTTTAGTTACTGTGTAGTTGGTCTAGATGGTCGGTCAAGTGATAAAATGCATGATGACGGTACCAATCAATGTGTATGGCTTGTATTTTCGATCGGTAGGTCGAAAATACTTGTCTGTTTGTGACTTAAGAAATCGAGTCGAGAATTTTAAGGGAGGGATGAGGGGGCGGACACTCGCGTAAGGATTATGGTCTGTGAAGGTGTGTATTTATAGAGAAATGGGTGGTTGTGTGCGTTTTGAGCGACGTGGCCGCATGGCCTACTCGGAGAGGCGCGAACCATTTCGTGGGTATTCGAGCTGTCTTGTCACTATCACGCAAATGAAATCATGGTTTGTTCTATCCTATGTTTTGTATGACATGATTAGTACTTGACCATTCAAGTATTCCGGGAATACTTAACATGGAAGTTTTGGGAAGTTTGTTTTTTGTGTTTGACTCGATTTATCTCGTTGTTGGAGTCGGGATTTGAATTTTGAGTCAGTTTTATGCCGGTGTTGGTTTTGACTCTAGTTAGTGTCATTGCGACCCCGTCGTCGTGCATTAAACACTCTAGCTACTTTTGAAAAGTTTTGTTTTTGAAATCGTTTTGAGTTTTCCGGCGTATAGTTATACAAAACTATCGATTAAACGCTGCGATTCCTAAGCATGTTGTAGTCCGATAATCATCGGGTGTTTGTTGGAGACTCGACAGACCACTTTGACTAAGGCTTGGACAAGTGGGAGATTGTTGGAGTATGTGTCCTCGACAATACTGCGATCACATGTTTAAATATCATAATAAGAATACGTAAGGGATGATTCAATTATATAGTTAACTGATCAACATTAATCGGTAATGATTGGCTAACTAGTGTTTGACAATACTGTCGTTTGGCGGTGGTGATAAGTTGATCCCTTAAGGTCACACCTATAGGACGTTTTCCAAACAGAAAAGTTAATTAATCGTATATTGACATGGATTTATTAAATCCTTAAATTGAACAAATTTATTTATAAGCGAGAATTATATATCTTATTGTAATGTGATTAAATAAGATTCAATTTAGCAATATTAATAAAATTGATTAAAGTTTATGAAACATTAGAGATAAGAGTAATTAGTTAGTTATAATTACAAGATGTTGTAGATTATATTAACTAGACTTAATGTGACCCATTTTATATACATGTAAATGTGAATTACTTGTTAATTTGTCAAATATAATTTATTTAATATATAATGATATTTAATTGATTAAATATGCATTTATATTAATAATGACATGTTACATGTCACATGTCACAACATATTACAAATGACAAATGACAAAGATAAAATGGATGTCCATTTTACTAGAGTGGACCGAAATTTTAGGATAGTTAGTGGGTGATTATTTTATTTTATGCATAAAGGAACATCATGATGACCCTTATGCATGCTTATACCTAGTCCTACTCTAGTTCTTTCTTGTGAAGATAAAAAGGGCATTGAGAAGTAAAAATTGGTCTTCCCTATCCCTTCAAAACCGATGCCCTATTAAGATGAGATGAGTTGTTCTCATTTTTCGACTTACTCTTATTTTTCATATGTTCTATGAAAATCTCTCTTCCTCTCTCTAATCCTTAACATAAATTATTTATGCATAATATTTGTTCTAGATCTAATAAAATCTCAAAATTACTATAGTAGTAATGTAAACATTACATTGGATCTAATTATTTAAGGTACTAGTAACATTATCTAGTTAATAATTTTACTAGAGTTTTGGATGAATCTTAGGTGAAACAATAGAAGACTTTCAAATTTAAAAGTTTGAGTTCATGGAGGATCATCCATAATGGTAATAGCTCAAGATCTAGTTTTGAAAGGAGTCCAAAAATAGTGCCCCTAAATTCGTCCATATGATTTAAGAACATCATTTCTTCTTCACATTTTGTTAAATTAATCATGCATGCAACTAGATCCACATGACATAAATTACGAGTAATTTATAAAATGAATTATATGAGTCTAATAAGGGGTTTATGAACCTAACAATTGGCATCAAGAGCTTTGGTGTTGCATGCATAATCGGTTTTGTTTTTCCGAGTTAAATGTAACTTAATTAAAACTAAATATTTTAGATTTTTAATGATAAATCACGAAAACTTTTGCACGTTATACATTCTGGTCCTAAAATATTTTTAGTTCATTTTGATGATTTATGGATGATTATTGCTTATTTTAATGATTTTTAGTGAAATAATTACATTTTAATGAATAAAATGAACTTTTATTTTGTAAAAATAGTTAAACCTTACTACTGGACGTGATTTTTTAATATGACCTCACATGCAAAGTTTGCATATTGTATGTAAAATTTCGGATTATTGTGATTAATTTTGCATGTTTTATGATTTTTATGAGATAAAAATGAAATAAATGGAGGTAAAATGGTTAAAAATAGTTAAACTTCGAAACAGATCAAGAAATTTTAATATGATGTCACATGTATATTGTACATATGGTATGGAAAATTTGAGATAAATGTGACTTTTCATGCATGATTTATAATTTTAATGGTTAAAATGATATAAATAATTACTATTTTTTAGCAAAAATAGCTAAAATGAATTTTATGGCATGAAATTTTTCCCTAATATCTTATATTTGATATGAACATCAGATCTAAAGTTGCATGATTAATTTTGATTGATTTGGTATGTTTATTGATTTTTATCTGATAAAATCGATAAAGGGGCAACTTTATTTTTCATAAAAATTAATTCGAAATTTTTGGTTGAAATTTTGCCATTTTCAGGTTCTGGAAATTATTTAAGAATGTTCAAAATTTTGATTTTGATTTTTTTTCATAATTTTTATGTTTAATTTGGATTAAATGGTAAAAATTATGATTTATATGATTTATTAATGAAGTAAATTATAAATATTTTTTGGGAAAATTTTATTGAGTTTTTGTAATCTTGATAATATTCCAGTATTTGCAAAATTGTGATTTCAAAATTTTTCAAATTTATGATTTATTGGGAATTATTTCATAATTGTTATGATTAAGAGAAGTTTAATAAGTAATAATTGAAAACCAAGTTAAATTATAGTCAAAAATTGAGTGAATACTAATTTTTGAGTCCTAAGAAGGTTAGGATAATTAACTTGAGCTTAAATTTGATTTAAGTATTGATTTGTGATTTTAATAAGTTATTATCACACATTTCCATAAAACCGGATTTACGATATAAGGTTTACGTAGGGCGATTTGGCACATTAATTTGGCATGTTAATCACATATAATAATGCTACATTTTTATTGATGATGTCATAATTTATTTATATAATTTTGAATTATGTAATTTTATCTTAGTATGGCCTTAGTTCTAATCGGTATTACCCGCAATGTAAGGGAATACCGATTCGGTTGTAATTTTAATGTGATCTCGTATCACTTTTATTTTTATTAGTTTTTCTTATTACTAATGTATAATAGGAATAGCTATGTATTTTATTATTATTTGTAATTCCGGAGTTCCTTCAAGACGGTGCCAATCGGAAAGGCGTTCCGATCAAGACGGAGTTTTTGGGAAGCATGCCACTTGAAGTTCAAGGGACCAATGGAGTTGGTTTCTGAATTTGTAAATAGATTATTAGATTTTCTATTTTAGGAAGGCCATACTAGGAAATTTATTTATTGCTTTGCATTTATTTTTATATGTTACATGCATTGCCAAATCGCCATAAAGAACACATGTATATCATATCGAGTATTCGACCGTGTCAATTATAATTATCATTAGTTCAATAATTTAGTTCACTTAAATTTGATAGATAATGAATTGACTCGATCTCACACATTTTAAAGATTGAGACATAGCCTTACCAAATAGTAGGAACCCATGAATCTCAATTTCATAAGGGTACAATACGATTTTTCGGGGTGCTCTCTATTAACGTTGGGTAAGTGGGGTAATAAAATGTTATTATATTTTGAAATTTGGTTGATCTCAACGAAAGTATTAGAGGGACCGTTGTCCCAAAAAGTTCGGGCTTAAGATGAACTTAACGTAAATTCATCGACCGAGAGTTCTAATTATAGAATCGGTTAAAAGGGTTAACCCACCAAGATTATATTAGCAAGAGGTGTAGAGGGCCCGTAGGCTCACATCCAAGATTTAATATGAATTTTGGGTCTCAGAATCATTTATATAATTGGGTCGAGGTCATTATATAAATGCTAAAACATGCTAAAATGTTTTAGATATAATGATGAATGTTAGATTTTCCCACTATTTCGTTGTTTTTAATGTTGTTCTATTTCATTACTCTTACTCATATGCGATATCATTCGATTGTAACACGAGTCTACGCTAAACCACTATTGCTAATGACAAAGAATCTCTTTCTAAGATGAACTGTATCATAGGTTGTGGACTTGCTTCATAGGAATCGTTCTATTCCATCGAACTTCATAGGAGTTGTCCTATGTAATATAAGATTAGCATCTTACCCTAACATACCTATGTATGATTTTTTGTGAAGAAATATGACTAGAGGTAATGATTAGTCAAAATATGTTTTGATAAAATCTTCTATGCATCCATGGTTCAAAAGTCTTATTGCTCAACCTTATCACCTGTCATCAAGCACTTAAGTTGTTAAGAACATGACCATGTTAAATTGGTAAATTAATTTGTTAGAAATTTTGATTGACCAAATACCACAATAGAATTCATCCTTGTGAAGGATTAACTAGGAATTTATATAAAGATAAGTCTGTATCAAGTAGAAATTCTTGAAGTAAGTGGGAGAAATAAGAAGCAAGTACCTGTCTTAATTGTTAAGAATAGAACTAGGCTCGAAAGAGAAGGTGTTAGACACTAAAAATAGAGACAAACCCCAAATAAGTAAAGACCAAGGAAGTTGGTTGTGTGACTCCAACATATTCATCCTTGAATATCTATGACATTGACATTGCATTCTTGCTAATTACCAAATCATAAGTATTTGATACAAATTTGTGGATTTCATTATAATATTTGGCATTATCGTTTGACGACTAGCAAGAATAAGTTCAGAAATTTGCATGAATGGAACTAGGGTAGTTGCCATTTCATCTATTAATATATGAATGTTGTAGTGTACTCATTTTACTTTTGTATTTAGAAATGTACCTCAATAATTGTTATGATGTACACTAACTCTAAATAAGAATATAATTCATGTTTTTGTATATAACGCAAAGAGTTGCTCTATTATGCAATTAAAATAAGTGTTGTGCCCTAACATACCACGATTAAGTTTATGGTGAGACCATACAAATCAAGGTAATTATATTCAAACTAGAAATAAAATGTCATATATACAAGACTCAAATTGGTGACCCCAATCCTTTCTCAATTCTAGATTGAAAATCACATTTAGAAACTAGTTTTGACTAGTTTCCCAAACCATTGGAATGAAATCTTTTGGTGTGTGCGAATCTTGTATTCAAAGCAAGTTAATTCATGACTTTTTTTGAATAGGATTATAAATAGAACAAAATATTTGCCCTATTTACACTTCAATGTGTATGGTCGAATATATTTTCAATCTGAGAAGGTCATTATTACTTTTTCTCCTTTACCGATGAACTAGGTAGATACTTGGTATCCGCTTAATATGGTACGAAGAGAAATTCTTTGAATAAGTTCAATGAATTCTTCTTATGAAGTATAAAAACCAAAGTATTAGTACTTTGTTTAGGATGAGAACCATGAAATAATGACTTTATTTTACACCAAATAGAGAGTGATATGGTATCATAAGTTCACTTTCATTACGATATGATTGAATCTTTACAATATAGTTGGATGTAATCTCTGTTATAAAATTTGTTTGGCATTTAAATTTTCCACGAATATAAAACATGGTTAAAGCAATCATCTGCTTTTCATATGAGATATGGTTAGGCATTGTACCTAATTAAATTGTAGCTTATTTCGATAGGAAACATGTGCTCTCTCTTCCTACATGATCACGAGAACAAAGGGTTTGTGGCTCGTGATGTTGTCAATTAAAAAAAATGAGGAATATTTCTTAAAGACAGAGTTAGGGAAAATGTAGCCACAAACTGAGAATAAGACGTAGGAAGATGTTCCTTCTTTGTCAAAATCAGTAAATATTTCTTCGAAATATAAGAGGACATGAGTCATGTTATTTTTGAAAGTAACAAACCTGTAACTTATTAAGATGCTTTATCTAGATTTAACTTCGCAAAAGTCCGAAATGAGCATAAACTTGAAAATGTTTATTTAGCTTGGTTGGTTGGTGGCAAAGGGTATTGCACACAATAACAACGCTTCATTAAAATTCGGATTTTATAGTTGGATTTAAAAATCATCTTGTATGAGTTTTTTAAAATTGCAACTATCCTAAATTAGGATGAAAACTTAATAAGAAGTCTTAAGTAGAAGTAAAGGAGTTGAATTATATGTTTTGATCATGTGGTAAACTTTTATCGAATTGTCGAGTAGTTCTGTTTATACATGGAGTTAAGTGGGAGTAATGTGGTGTAACTAGTCTTACATAAGGGACATATTGATCATTGTGAATGATAGAAGACTTAGGAGATGAATAATACATCTCTAAATTATCCAGACCTATAAAGTTAGTTCTAAGAGGATATTAGCGTTAAATGAATATTCTTATGTCAATAAGAATCTTTACAAGTTCAAAAGTACTCAACATGTAGAAATTGAATCCTCATGCTTCCGCTGCGGGATTAATTCATTACGCTAAGATGTATCACCATTCTTATAATTCGTATACTAAGAGTATGACGAATAGTTAAAAATCGAATTTTTGAGAGAAGTCTCTATATAGCCATATAGTTCATCGGTTAGTACTCTTGGAGCACTAAAGAAATGAAGCTAAGTGATTAGAAATTATATGGATTTATGCGCAAGGAGTTACACGATAATCATATTCTAAACACACTAGAATGGTTTGAGAACCATCTTAGCTATGATTATTTAAGGAGCAGATCTGCTGGAAACGTTCTAGGCAGTAGAACAATGAGAGATTAACAACGGAAATTGAGTACACTTGTAATAATGAGATATGCAAGAAGGAGGGGATGATATTAGGATTTGGTTTAATGAAATTAGAGGAACTATGGGAGTTCGTTCCAATAACCGAAGGTCCTATCCCTACACACTGCGAGGACAGTGGGAGTTATTCCAAGGCTAAGGAACCTATCTCTAGACTGGATCTAGACAAGTGCTCAAAAGTTTTTATAATAAAGATTATACATAACAAGGAAAATGGTATATAGTAAGGTTAGAAAAGTGCAAAGTGTTGCTAAGACTTACTAACCAAAGCCTTCTCATGCCGGGATCATCCTAGACAAGTGCTGGAAAGAAAGGAGGATCTGCATCAGGCAGCCTATTGATGCGCGAGCCGTCAGGCGATGCAAGCAGGCCTATCCTGGTTTGAAAACTTGAAAAATGGTTGGCGTGTTTTGGCGCGAGTCAGCAAACTGTTCAAGGGACGTCTTCTGACTGTTAAAATGTTTGTAAAATGGTTTGTAAAGAGGGTGTTTTAACCTATCTTGGCTTGAAAAGGTCGTTTAGACCGCTTTTGTGTTAATATGAGGAACGGGACTTGAATAATCATCATTAGATTGACAATATTCGATGTCGGATTCGGTTTTGCAAGCTTGACATGAATAGTTTTGAAAAATGATTCTGAACTAATTGTATTAAGTTCATTTGTTTGTAATTAATCAATGTTTATCATCGTACTCGGGTTTAGACCGACATGGTATGTGGAACCAAGGATGGCTTTTCATTTATAACTCGGGTTTAGACCGACATGGTATTAATAAAAAGGTTTAAAATGCCTTTTTAAATGTAATTAACCAAATATTATCACCGAAACATGGATTAAACCATCGTGGTATGAGGAACAAAGGGTGAAAATGTTTTATGGTTAAAAAGATTCATCATAAAAATGATTTCAAATGGTAAAAAACCGGTTTGAAAAATGGAAAGAATGAACTCAAACACGTTTGAGTTTTGACCAGGGCACCCCATCGAGGCGCTAGGCACCTAGTGGTGTTTAGGGCCTTCTGTTTTGGTCAAAACTCGGTTTTAGCTCATTTGATCCGTATTTCTGACCATGTTATGCACGTTTTACCATGCTACAGTCATAAAACAGATAAAAGGACATGAAAGAAGAGGATTTTTACACCCTCATACTTACATGCTAGGTTTGAGATGAGAAATCGACGGATGTGTAACAACTAGTTAGGTCGGAAAACTTGGTTGAAAACCGTTTTAGCAATGTAAAGTGTGTTTTGTTAAATTTAATGATGGTGTAGTTGGTCGAGATGGTCGGTCAAGTGATTTAATGCACGATGACGGTACCAAACAATATGTATGGCATGTATTTTTGATCGGTAGGTCGAAAATACGTGTCGGTTTGTGACTTAAGAAGTCGAGTTGCGAATTTTAAGGGAGAGATGAGGGGGCGGACACTCACGTAAGGATTATGGTGTGTGAAGGTGGGTATTTATAGAGAAATAGGTGGTTGTGTACGTTTTGAGCAATGTGGCCGTATGGGCTACTCGAAGAGGCGCGAGCCATTTCACGGGTCTTCGAGCTGTCTTGTCACTATCACGCAATTGAAATCATGATTTGTTCTATCCTATGTTTTGGATGACATGATTTGCACTTGACCATTCAAGTATTCCGGGAATACTTAACATGGAAGTTTTGAGAAGTTTGTTTTTTGTGTTTGACTTGATTTGACTCGTTGGAGTCGGGATTTGAATTTTAAGTCGGTTTTTGGTCCGGTGTCGGTTTTGACTCTAGTTAGTGTCATTGCAACCCCGTCGTCGTGCATTAAACACTCCAGGTACTTTTAAAATGTTTTGAAATGTTTTGTTTTTGAAATCGTTTTGAATTTTCCGACGTATAGTTATACAAAACTGTCGATTAAACGCTGCGATTCCTAAGCATGTTGTAGTCCGATAATCATCGGGTGTTTGTTGGAGACTCGACAGATACTGGGTATCCACAACAGGGTGAAAGTTAAAGTATAGCCCCTAAGTCAATCGAAGATTACAACCTTTTGACCGAAGCGACGTCGAGGCGGCTCGAAAAGATTCGAGCCATAGACCTGCCTTTGGGAAGGGCGGCTCGCCAGCCATGTTGGATGTGCATTGTGAGGCTCGCCAGCCGTGTTGGATGTGCATTGTGAGGCTCGCCAGCCATGTTGGATGTGCATTGTGAGGCTCGCCAGCCATATTGGATGTGCGTTGTGAGGCTCACCAGCCGTGTTGAATGTGCCTTGTGAGGCTCACCAGCTGTGTTGAATGTGCGTTGTGAGGCTCGCCAGCCATGTTGGATGTGCATTGTGAGGCTCACAAGCCTTGTTGAATATGCGTTGTGAGACTCGCCAACCATGTTGAAGGTCGAATGATCGACAGTGGGAAATAGCCGTGTTAGACGAGCCTATTTCGAGAGGTCGTTGAGTTTAGCGGGCTCCGTGGGGAGGCCTCTGATATCCTGCTGGGGAATTTCGGTGCTCATATTGGGTGTTCGTACTGCCGGAAAGAGATGGGCTTGTGAGCTTGGCTCCTGTGGACGGCGGTGATTTCGAATCTCGAAGAGAGGTAAAATTTTTTATTGCCGTTTGTTGGAAGTTTGTATAAAAGGGCAGGTGTGTATTCTACAATTTGATGTGTGTTTGGTGGACAACGGTTTTGATTCAATCTTCCGTCGGATTTGAATTTTGTAAGGAATAGTGGATTTGAATTTCACTTTCCTGTTTGAAGGTGTGACAGTTTTTAATGTCGTTTGTTTGAAAAATAGCGAATTTGAATTTCACTCTTTGTTTTTCTGATTTGAAAATGTTGATGAAAATTTTGTGAAAATAGCAAATTTGAATTTCATTATTTATTGTTGTTTGAAAATGACTGTTTTTAATGCCGTCGTTGAAAATTTGTGGAAATAGCGAATTTGAATTTCACTATTTTGTATTTTTTCGAGAAAATGACGATTTTTAACTCTGTCGTTTGAAATTTGTGGAAATAGCGAATTTGAATTTCACTATTTTGTATTTGTGATTTGAAGAATGATGGTTTTAACTTCCGTCGTTCTTGAAAATTGTGGAAGTGGTGTGGAAATTGGGGCAAAACCCAAAATTCCGCTGAATAAGCAAGGAACACCTCATTAAGGCTTGAGCCTTCCTGCGAAACAAGGGGCTTCCCCTTTTTCGGTAAAAAGACGCGAGAAGGATTTGCTCTTTATTTCCTTCGTCTTCTTCGTCACAAACCCGATTTCGACCAAAAAATCGCCATTTCTGATCTTTTCCTTTGTTTGCTTTCGTGCTACAAACACCATGTCATCTCAAGGTATGTCAATCCTCTTGAAACCATTTGAATTTGTTTGTCTTTTGTTCATTGAATTAGGGCGAAAACCTAACCCTTCGAAAATTGATTAGGAAGTTTTGTTTAGCCCATTTTTGAGTGAAATTGATGATTGCATTAGGTTAGAAACCTTTTTAGGAGTGTAGGGGTTCTTTTAGTTTGCATTTTAGTTTGCATTTTAGTCCCCATTCCCGCTCCTTAGGCTCGAAAAACGTGAGTGAAACGGAAGTTCGTCTTATTTTACAATGCCACATTTGTTTGCTTGAGTTGTTTGCCCCACTAGGTTGCATTGTGGTCGGGGAAGACCGTCTTTGCTATATTGAACCTTTGGTTGGCGTTGTGGGAAAAATTTGAATTTTTGCCTTTGTGAGACGGTCTTATGCTGACGAAATAAGCGTCTATTTGGGCTCAAACGGAGCCGGTTTTTCTTGAAATGGACCTTAACGGTAGTTTAGGTACTTTGAGATGTGGTTAAATCACGTTGTTTTGTAGTGGTTATGTTTTGAAATTTTTGGCCTGTTTGTGCCCGAATTGGCGTAAAATTGTCTTTTTGAGCTGTGAAAAATACCAAGTCGTGTCGGGAACTTTTGTTGCTTATTTTATGGACCTTGTGTGGGTCTTGAGGTGTTGGGTGCTTTTTGTAATTTTTGTTCTTGTTTTGACTCGTCTTTTGCTTGGAAAGAAGGGCGAGTCGTTTTTTTTGTGCGATTTTTGTGAAGTGTTTTGCTGGATGGGTTTGGGCGGGTTTCCCTTGTTTTGTTTTCCATTTGCAGGTGGTTTGTTTTTGGATTTTGTTCATTTTATGCCGTCGTAATGTCGGAATTTCGGCTGACGTTTTTGTTTTGTCCTGATTGCAGATGAGTGTTCTAGGCCCATTGGGTCCGTTGCTAAGGCTTAGGAGCTCTTGTTCAGGAGTGGACCGGTTAGTACTCCGGCGAGTGCGCCCGAGGTGGTGGTGGAGGACGTTTCCTAGGAGGAGCCCACTGAGGAGGCTGTTAGAGCTGAGGGAGCTATGGAGGCTCGTGGGGAGGCTGTTGTTGGGGCTGTTGGTGTTGAAGGAGCCACGGGGGCTCGGGAGGATCCCGTTGTTGAGGTTGCTGGTGGTGGGAGGACTCAGACGGGGCCTGAGGCTGGTACCTCTAGGAGGAGGATTAGTGCTAAGAGGAGGGGTCCTCGGGTCTCTAGACAGAGGCTCCAGAATGTTGCACGGATCATTGTGATTGATCTTCCTCGTCCCGTGCATCCTCGCATGATGAAGAGGCTGAGAGTGGAGACGAAGGAGGATAACGTCTTCGTCGAGAGCTGGGAGGCTAGACGGTTTACAGCCCCTCAGAGGTTGAACCTGCGGGCGGCGCCTGCTTGGGCCGAGGGATTCGACGGTAGCCAATTGTTGTTGCGGCTGGACACTCACATCTTTTAACGTGCACACGAGGGCTTGGTGAGTCTGTTGCTTTGTTGAGCCATTTTTTTTTTGCTTTTTTTTTGTTGTTTCAGACCTGAATAGGTGTTCTGATGTTTTTTATTTCCCAATTTCAGGATATTGCTACCATGAAGACTTTCTCAAGCTTCTCGACTTGCACAGGTTTTTACGACGTTTTCTGGGCCGGTTCGAGGGCGTTGATAGAGAGGTCGGCTATGGGGCCGTTGGTGGCTGCCTTTCGCGAGATTTACAGGGCTTCGATTAGGTCGAACCTATGTTTGATTTGCGCCATGTTGGACCGTTACTTTGCCATGATATCGGGCCTTCCTTGTGGAGAGACGCCTATTCAGTTCCCGGAGACGCCGAAGAGAGTGTCCTCTGCCGTGGTCACGGGTTTGATCGGCAATGTTTTCCCCGCGCCGACTGACATCAATCCTTTCCTGATAGCGAGCTCCTATGTGAGGGACCACTTCAGGGGGAGAGTGGCTGGCTTCGTTCCGGCGCCGTTAGCGAGTCCGGAGGCTGAGACTAGAGCCGACGCGCATGAGGTGCGGTTGTGGTTGTGGTACTTCTTGGGTACCACGTACTTTGGTGACAAGAGTGAGCGCTTGTCGACCAAGGTACTTGCTCTGCTTGCTGACCTAGATGTCATAGGTCAGTGCGACTGGGTGACACTGGCTTTGGCGAGTTTTGCCCGTTACTTGCACGCTGCGGTTCGCCCGGAGGTGATGGGGGATGGGATTTCTCTTGCTTTGGTTGGTCCCGGCCTCATCTTGGAGGTACGAGCATTTTTGTGGGTTTCTGTTTTGATTGATTTTTTTATTTTTGACAGATTCTTGAGTTTTGGCAAGTTTTGAAAAAATTGGCTGATTTGTGGTTGTTGTGTTTTGTTACAGGCTCGGCTATTTGCCTACTTTGTCCCCATGCGCTCGAAGACGACGGGTGACGTGCCTTCGGTTTACCCTGCTGTGAGGGGTTGGACGGTGGCTCGGAAGAAGTCGACCAAGTAGACTTACGAGGACTGCAGGCATCTGGTGAACGCTCTCCGAGTTGGTGATGTAAGTAATTGCTTCTTATCTCTTTTGTCTTGTAGAAAAGGAAGAGATAGGATGACTAGGTAGCTTATAAAGCCTCTATTTAGTTGACTAGCTTTGACTTGAGTGCAGTTTATCGGGTGGCCTTGGGAGCACTAGACGGGTGTACCAGCCGCTGTTAGGGAGCGTCTGCGACCTCGTAGTTTCCAGCGTTTGTACCTCGAGACGACGATCGAGCCGGTCTGGTACTTGGGCGAGCATTTAGCTCGTCAGTGTTTTAGTGAGACCTTCGTGGTGCCGGCCGATCCGCCTAGGGTGTTGTTCCGGGAGTCGACACCCGATGAGGTTGAGGAGTACCTTCATTTCCGTGGAGGTGAGGAGCTGTTGTTATGGGAGGCCGACTACGACACCTTCCGCTTGTCGAGGCTTGCTTGGTACCCAATCGAGGTATGTTTTCCTCTGTTCTTCGTTTCGTGGCCTCATTTTGCGTTTTGGTGAAAGGGTTTGTTACCTTCAACGCGACTTCCTAGTGTAGGGTGTTGACGCGCTGATGAGGACTCAGCCCCCAGCTTTCCTGACACAGACCCCTTTCCAGGGGCCAGGTGATGTGGAGCTACAGCTGCGTGTGCCACAGCCTGTGGTTCCTGAGGTAACCGACGTCGGCATGGAGTGGAGGTTGACGGTTTTGAGGGTGTGTTTCTTGTTTGAAACCTCCTTTTTGTTTGTATTTTGCCTTGCGTTTTGATTTGTTGAAAGGCTTTTCCGGTTGTAGGTGTCGACCGTTAGTCATCATGTTATGTGGTGGATGGCCAACCGGTGGAGAGCACTTGCTGGTGACCTGGCTGCGAGGGAGTCTAGGCTTGCGCATGTGCCTTTTGTTGGTTCTTTGGTATGTTTTTGTGTTGCATTTCACGTTTTAGATCTTAACGACCTGTATTGTGTTATTCAAGGTACTGCGGATCCGGCGGAGCTTGCTCGGGTCCATGCTGAGTTGGACGCAGCGAGGTCGATGATCGAGGCACAGGAGCTGGGGATCATTAGTCGGGACCAGGAGCTGAAGCGTCGTGAGGACGGGTCGCGGAGCCGAGATGCGGAGATTGCCTCTCTTAGGGCTCAGTTGGCTGCGGCGTTGGAGCTTCACGTAACGATGGAGCACGAGACGTTAGAGAGTTCTCCTGAGAGGGGGCCCGAGCAGGAGGTGCTGTCTGCTTTGCCCACGACTCCTCGTGAGACCGAGACTGGCTCACCGGGTGGCGTTGAGTAGTTGTAGTTGTTTGCCCGTGTTTTGGACTTTTGTTTGTATATATGTACATTTTGCGTGAGGCAGTTTCTATGTATGTGTTTTTGGTTTGTAGCTTATTTTGTTTGGATTTTTTGTGTAGTGTGTCGGAGAAGCACGGTCAGCGGCTGATTCCCCTTTGCTTTGCATTTGTTCCTGCATCGTAAGTGTAGAAAACAGGCAACAGGTAGCACGTATGCACACACGAAAACACACAAAAGCGTTTGACAACAAAAATAACCCCGATGACTCCAAGTTAAAAAAATGAAATTGAAAAGAAATTTTGATCCACGACCAGCTGTCCCGTTTGGATTTTTCAAAAGAAATTGATTTTTATATTTCGAGAAATTAATTCGTGTTTGAATTAAATTGTGTCGAATTTTGCCAAAATTGATTTGCGACTCGAAAGACTAAAACTCAAACCATCGTGGATGAATTTCAAAAGAGATTTTGCGAGTGTGTTTGATTTGGTGTTTGTGAGAGCAAGACTCGGATTTGTAAGAGTTTGAATTTTTGAAGAAAATTGGCGTCGTGTTATAAATTCTTGATTTTTGTGGAAAATGCGAAAAAGCAAAAAAAATTCGGAATTTTCGACTAACATGGAAACGATCCGTCGCGGATTGGGTCGACTAGCCTTTCCCCCCTAAAAAAAGAAGAGAAAAACCCGTATGTTTAAAGCTGCATCATGGAAACCGTGTTGGATTTCGTAAAACGCGAAAACAAGGAAATGTGAGTGTGAGAAAACACAAAATTTCCCAGATAGGCCCGAAGAGGCACGAGCCTTGAGTCGAGAAAAACTAGGTTTCGTGAAGAAACACAACTTGATAGGAACAAATCAAGGTGCAGATCCTGAGAACCATCTTAAAGAGGCGCGAGGCCATAGGCGATGCAAGTGAGCTTCTCCCTTTTTTGGAAAAAAGCGCTGGTTGTTTTGTATAGATAGGGACGTTTGTGCTTCATTGTTTCATCATCCGAAACACGAAAAAACATTTCTACGAAAACCTTTATTCTTCTTCCACAATAATAATTCATGGATACTTTCGAAAATAGGTTGCGACATTGGTGTCGGGATTTGTCGCCTCCCGAGAAGTATCAACTCGTTGTAATGGGAGTTGGTCAATTGTTGGTGCTTCATCAAGTCAAGGTGAAATCCTGATTCCTTGAACCATGCTCTCGGTTTTGGGATTCGAAACATCATGTTTTCGTTATCCCGAAAGGGGAAATTTGCCCTCTTGCCGAAGAAGTGGGCGCCATTGGAGGGTGGTCGGGTTGTACTCTGGTGCTTCCCCCTGAAAGAACATAGATCCTAATTAGACTCTCTAATTAGTAACAAATTATCTCATAATATGTTCACTTAGTGATCTATGTAACACACATGCAAATATAAAAGCATAAAAATAAAGATTGAGGAAAAAAATTTCCTTACATTGATATTTATGGTAAAAATGGGCACAAACTAGATCACCTATCTAGTTTGTTCTTGAGTTAAATAAAGATGGATGATCCTCCTAGAAAACCCTTCAAAAAAGAAAGTCTCTTTCAAGTTGCACCCAAGTACAACACCTAGAATAATCTTACAAGTATTAACTAGATACATGTAAAATTAACCCTTGATAATATGTGAATATTACTAAAGAAAATTTAGTAATTATTTTGTTTACTAACAACTTAGTAAATAATGGGTTTTATTAATTTAGTGAGATGAGAGAACTACACATGCAAATGTTCAAAGTTTAAAAATCAACAACAATTGGAGTGTATATGGGGGAAAAGTGGCGGGTGGAGTGAGGTGGAGTGAGGGAGTGATTTTTCTTATTTTTTTGTCCAATTCATTATTACATGCATAATGATCACATGACAACTTATAAGAGAAAAATCAAGCAAAGTGAAATGATTATGATCATCCACTACACTCCATTTACACGGTCCAATGTCCCCATTTACGGGTCCATTTTGGTTCTTATATTTGTTGCACAATTACGGGTTAATTTTTTTTAAACATCGTATTATGTTTAAATGCTTCCAATTAATTTCGTGCAAATCACTCCGTAAATATACGTGTACCGCTACACATATTATTTACGTACTAATATTAATCACATTAATCAATTAGTACAATTTTAGTGAATTAACAATTAATTAACATAGATCCGTATCCCAAAATTTATTATTCAATTATCGCATAATTAAATAATAACTGCCGTGCCTCGAGTTCGCAACTCGAAATCTCTCTTAAAATAATCGGCTAACCTTTTAGTCTATAAATCTAGGGACTAAATAAATTGTATCTCGTACAATTAATTAGTTATCAATTGGGGTTCGTTCCTATAGGTGTGACCGAAAGGGGTCAGTTGATCACCGTCGTCTCACGACAATAATGTCAAACTCTAGTTAGCCAACCGTTATCGATTTACGTTAATCAACTGACGAGGATCAATTAATGAAATATCCTGATGATATTCCTTTAATGAGATTTATTATGTAAACGCATTATTATGGAGGACACTAACTGATGTGAACATTATTTGCGCACATTTAGTCCCCTAATTGAGCCTATTTTGCATACTATTATAACATTCCGTAGCCATTTTATCCGTCAAATCCTTCCTATTTGCTTTCCTAGTGCATTTCATATGTTTTGTAGGAAAAAAGATAATTAGGCGGAATTTCCCGTCTTTCGTACTTATTTGGAAGCTTATTGACGATATTTGATGGACTAGTATGAAGAGGAGGCGAGAACTAAAGACTAATCCTACAAGAATAAGAAGAAAGTGAAGAGAAGGATCTGAAGCAGAATCCGAGCGGCCAAAGAGGCAAGACGCCCGTCCAAGAAACATAATCCGAGCGTCCAAGCCTCGAAGACGCTCGGATTCCTCTGCTACAATTCGAGCGGATTTGCAGAAAGACGCTCATCCACCTCTGCAAGAATCTGAGAGGATTCCCCTCCTGGACGAACGGATCCCGGCGTCTTCAGCTGAGATGCTCATCTCTCCGTAAAGACTAGTATTTCCCTCTTAGAACTCAAAAATGTAATTACAAATTTAGCATTAATTAAACTAATGAAGCTCTACTATATATACCCCATTTGTAATAATCAAACGATCAAGCTGCCTTAGGTTAAATCAATCCTTCCTTAGATTAGATTAGGAGTAGATTAGAATAGATTACTCTTTAATCTTTCCACAAATCTCACATTAATCTCTCCTTAATTATTGTTCAAGTTTATTATTCAAGTTTATTATTGGGTAATTAAAGATTACTGGGTTTATTGGAGGATTGACAACCCTTCATCAATCAATCAAGTTTCTTCTATTATTCTTTTCTTTATTATTTGGATCATCTTAAGTTGGTATACTTATTTTACCCTTTACTCATTATTGTTTATTTCCTCATTCTCTTATCATGTTTACACTTGTTGTGATGATTGACACCATTAATGACATGTTTACCATGATAATAAGTGAGTAGTCTCTTAACTAGGATTAGTGGGTAATTAGGGGAAACCAACATGGGATTAATCATGCATAATCTAATATGTTTTCATAATTAAATTGCTTGCTTGTTGTGATGTCAACCTATGCACAGTTATGTTTGATGAAATGCTAAGCCTATGAATCCTTGCATTTACAACCATCTCTTATCTACTCAACTTCACTTGTAAGATATAAACCAACTCGAGTCTTGTTAGACCATGCATAGAAGTTGAATAGGAGGAAAGTAAGTCGACTTGTAGGTGTTGTACAATCTAATCGATTCGGCTCTGGGACCCAACTCTTCCTATGAACCGTAAGACATAAACCAACTCGGTTCCTCCACAACAATAATTGCTTGCAACTTTGTGAACATGTTTGTATGATCATCACCATGAATCCCCTATGACCCCATGATATCCTAGCACTTTTAATCATTTGTTTACATCCTTCCTTTTATTGCTTGTTTTAATTTATTGCTTTTATTAGTCTAGAACACAACTACAAACCCAAATCAATTGTGACACTAGCATAAATTGAGATAGATAGACTTAGAACCCAAAGCACACCGTCCCATGGATCGACCTCAACTTAACCACTAACTAGTTGTTTGTTGAGAATTATAAATGTGTTTGATTGGATGTGACCCGACGACATCACTCCACATCAAAATGGCGCCGTTGCCGGGGATGGTGCTATGTGATTAAGTTCTTACTTGTTTTTCTATTTTCATTTTGCTTTGACCTTGAGGAACTTGTTCCTCAAGGATCATTCTTATCATTTTTGTGTAGTTTCGATGCTTGTAGTTGTTTCCTTGTCTTAGCTATGATGGCTCAAGACTTGACATATGGAGTATGTGTTGGATCTTTTGAGTATGACTATGGGTGTGGGGAGTTTGAGGATCAAGTCAACACAAACCTACCTTACTATTTGTACAATGAAAATCCTAACCACTACCCCAATTTTTCTCACCAAAATCACCACACCCGATGTCCACAACAACCACCCACTCAATACCCACTTCATAATGACTTTCAATTGCCACAATACAACCACTTTCACACTTACCCACAACAAGAAAATGAACCCATTCAAAATATGATTCTCCAAATGATAGGAGATCAACAAAACTTCTTCAAACAAATGCTAGAAGAGAGCCAAAAAAGGGACAATGTTCTTCAAGACATTGTTACCCAAGGTGAGGAGTCGGAGATTCAAATTGCCCAATTGAAAGAATCCCAAACAACCACTCCCCACCATTCTTTGGACATTGATCATGAATGTGAATTTGAAGTAGTAAATTTTGACATGGAAAATGAAAAATGGGAAGAGCCAATCTCCTTGAGCTCTTGTGAGTATGAAAGCGTTGTGTTTGATGAGGAAGATTAGAGGTTGAGTAAGCCAAATACTCTTAACCTTTGTGAGTATGAGGGTGTGTCTTTTGATGTGAACATTGAGATGTTGGAGGAAGAATTAATGAAGAAGAATGAAGCCCCCATTCATGATTGATATGAAGATAGCAACGATGATGACGAGCCTAAGGGATGGACTTGTAATATCACCTTGCTTGAGGAGCCTATCCTTGAGACATTTGAGATATCCTATCATGAAGGTGAATGTCCTTTCCCTATCTCCCATGAAGACTACTTGACACCTACCATGGAGCCAATGATTGTTGAAGAGGATATGGTGGACCTTCTCCAAAAGGTCAAAGCATCATACAAAAGCTACTTGGTGGAAAAGCTCAAAGAGAAACTTGCTCGTGAAGCTACTTGTGGAAATTTGGCACCCACAATGACAACTTCTAAGGAACTCGATCATCAAAGCCATGAGATTTCTCCTTCTACCTTGGAAGGATTGAATAATCAAAGTGTTATCATTATCACCAAAATTGAAGAAGAAGTTGGTGAGTGGAAGTCTACAGATGAAAATGAACCATACTTCATACCTAGTATTGACGAGAATCATGGGCTTATTGGTTTGAAGTATTGGGAAAGCTCTAGTGCCGAGGATAAGGCGAAAGAAAGAACATATGACAAGCTTCCTTGGCCAAATTTCATGTTCAAATGGAGCAACCCTTACTTATGCTTATTTGGAGCTTGTTCACAAGCTTTTGATCTTCTATTGAGAGCCTTGAGCTCTATGGACAAGAATTTCTACAATTTAAACTAGTTTGGTGGAGTTCTATCTCAAACCACCATTTGTAAGATATTTCTTGAAATCTCACTTTGTATAATATTGTACATTTTTGCATTTTTATTTGCTTTCTTGTATGAGAGTAGTGAGAGAGAGAGAGAGAGAGAGAGAGTTTTCTTACATTTCTATTGAGTAAAATTTCAGAAAAAGATAAGGAGGAACAACAAATTGGTGAAAGGGTATGATTGTGCGAAGAAAAGAGAGAAAAGGAAGAAAAGCAGCGAAAAACGCTCGTCCCGAGGGCCGGACGCTCGTCCAAGGCCCTCATCAGGTTACTGTTCAGCGCTGTCACAGAATCCGAACGGATTGGGCATAAGACGCTCGTCCTAAAAGAAGACGCTCGGATTGCATCTTGGACGCTCGTCCTGAAAGACACCTGAAGTAAAGTTTTGGAGCTGTACCAAAATCCGAGCGGATTTTTGAGAAACCGCTCGTCCAAAACAGAAGACGCTCGTCTTCAGCCTACTACAGAAAATGCAAAGTTCCTGTCACGAAATCCGAGCAGATTTTCCCTAAGACGCTCGGATTCTGCTGAAGCAAGACGCTCGTCCCGCAGAGAAGACGCTCGGATTCTGGTGTTTTTTCTCGAACTATCCGCCAAGGCCCACCCGTGTCCGCTCGTCTTCCCCCTTTTTTCTATAAAAACACCCCCTTATTCCCTCATTTCTTCACCTTATCTAACCCTAAATCACTCATCTTCATCCTCAAAAACACTCCCCTCACAATAAAAGCCAACAAAAACCCCATTTCTCCAAGTTCAAGATGATGAATCTCAAAGGCAAGGCTAAGTAATTTGTTGAATCCGCCTGTAGGAAACGCAAGGGTTCATCCTCTTCAACCCCACAAGAGGTAATGCCGCCAAGGAACTACCGCAACATTTATTCCCTAATGGCCTTAGCCCTCTTGGGCCCAACCACAACATTTGTTCCCTCATCAAGGGGACCAAGCTTGGAATCTTGGTGGCCAAGGTGGAGGATACTCGGGCCAAGGAGGAGGGTATGACCAAGGAGGAAGTTCTCACCGGTATGGCTACCTCCAAAATGAGGATGATGATGAGTGAAAGAGGCCTACCTCATCACCTGCATTTGTATGATACTTTTCTCTTCCTCTCTCTTTTGTATATACATTGTATTTAGTTTAGCTCTCGCTTACATTTGTATTATATCTCATATCGCATTTGCATTAGTTAGTTCATTTAGTATAGCTTGCATTGTAATATATCTCACATGATTAGATTAGTTTGCATTGTATTTAGCTCACATGATTCATGTAGATAGTTGCATATAGACTAGAATTCATGCATAGCCACTAATCACCAATCCTATTCGTTTCTACACTAGAAATAGTGTTTAAATCGGTTTGGGGAGGTTTGATCATAAGTGACTTAAGCATCTAGCATGCATCATATAGTGTAGTTTAGATTGCATTCATTTGTTATATATGTCATATAGAATTGCATTTAGTTAGAGCATGCATTCATTCATATCATATCATTGCATTTGTACTTCAATTTCCATAAAATCAAAAAAATCCAAAAATATGTTTTTCTTTTTTCATCCCTACTCCTACATGTACATTGAGGAAAATGTCCAAAATAAAGTGGGGGATGGGAATTTATATTCCAAAAAACCATAAAAATTGAAAAATTTCGTAAAATCACAAAAATATGTCTTTTAATTTCATAAAAACAAAAACCCATAAAAATTTAAAAATTTGAAAAACCAAAAACGTGTTCTTTAATTTAGTAGTGTAGAATTGTATATACTTGTGTTTTTGTCCTCTTCTCACATAGATACAACACTACATTTGAGGCATTAGCAAGGGAAAATGAAGACCGCTTGGTATGATCGCTCTAATCTCTATTTCCCTTCCATTTCTTTTTCATTATTCATATGAGGAGGATGGGCTAACATGTCAAGGAGAATGTGGTGTATTTTGTTGTTGCGTTTTGTGTATCTATGTGTTGTTAGGACTTGCATTTAGATTATATAGCATACTAGTTGGTAGAATCATATGCATTAGGATGTATATATGTTAGTTGCATCATGTCATGTAGATTGCATGTTAGAAAAGTTTTGTGAAACCGTCTACTTAGGAAGCTTGAAAAGTGTATATATGCCCTAGTAGATGCTTTTTCTTCTTAAGACTTTGCTTGTTAGAATACTTGTAAAACACCCTAAGATGTGTCATGCTAGTATCCTCTGACCCATGGATTAAGGCCTAGTCAAGAGTACCTTGAAGTGTGATAACTCCTTGGCTACCGTTTATTCCAAGGTGACCCTTGAAACCATGCAACCATCATTCGTCCATGTTCTACCATATACTTTGTCATCAAAGGGAATGGGCACAAAATTGTTCAAAAATTTGAGTTCAAGAAATGAAATGAAAAGTGAAAGAAAAAGTTTGCAATTGCATCAAAAGAAAAGAGGAGTAACAAAAATGAAAACTCCTATGCTTCAAATATAAGGCATCATCATTACTAATTGGGGTGACTTTGAAAATGTTCAAAAAGAAAATGCAAAAAGTTGAAAAGTTGTCATGTATTGAAATGCCAAAAATCAAAAGAAATGGCAAAGAAAGTGTTCTCAAAATGTCAAATGCCACAAGAAATTGGGGGGGAAAACAACAACAAAAGCAAACTCCCAAATGAAACTCAAATTCTATCGATCCCTTTATCCATCGTATCCATTTTTGTGCATGGTAGAGAGAGGACGACCCTTCTTTTTGTTTAGGCAAGAAGGGGAATTCCGCGATCCTCCAGTGTTTTTAACGCCATAGGGAGTCTACTCTTTATAAAAGCATTTAACGATTGAGGACAAAGGTACCCTAGCTTGACACAACTTGGAGGTGATTTATTGGTATCCTTCTAGGCTTAGTAGTTTGAAGAAATTGTATCTATGAAGAAGTGTGTACCCTTAAATTGCTTCCCCTTTAGATAATTTCCGCCACTTAGATGAGGAAAGTGGCTATTCTTTTGTAGATGCATCCATTACTTGTTTTGTATGCTTAATGATTGGATATGTCGCCATTTTGGCAAGACCCACCTTGCCTTGCAATAAGGCATCCTACCTCATGGTTGTCTTGTTGTGAGTTGAAGGGGCGGAGTGAGACCCGCTAATTGTCTCATATCGTGTATATTAGTAGCATAGTTTAAATAAAGGTCTAGTTTTTGTCACCTCTTTACTCGGGACGAGTAAAGGTTCGATTTGGGGATATTTGATGTGAACATTATTTGCGCACATTTAGTCCCCTAATTGAGCTTATTTTGCATACTATTATAACATTCCATAGCCATTTTATCCGTCAAATCTTTCCTATTTGCTTTCCTAGTGCATTTCATATGTTTTGTAGGAAAGAAGATAATTAGGCGGAATTTCCCGTCTTTCGAACTTATTTGGAAGCTTATTGACGATATTTGATGGACTAGTATGAAGAGGAGGCGAGAACTAAAGACTAATCCTACGAGAATAAGAAGAAAGTGAAGAGAAGGATTCTGAAGCAGAATCCGAGCGGCCAAAGAGGCAAGACGCCCGTCCAAGAAACATAATCCGAGCGTCCAAGCCTCGAAGACGCTCGGATTCCTCTGCTACAATCCTAGCGGATTTGCAGAAAGACGCTCGTCTACTCCTGCAAGAATCCGAGCGGATTCCCCTCCTGGACGAACGGATCGCGGCGTCTTCAGCTGTGATGCTCATCTCTCCGAAAAGACTAGCATTTCCTTGCTTAGAACTCAATAATGTAATTACTAATTTAGCCTTAATTAACCTAATAAAGCTCTACTATATATACCCCATTTGTAATAATCAAACGATCAAGCTTCTTTAGGTTAAATCAATCCTTCCTTAGATTAGATTAGGAGTTGATTAGAATAGATTACTCTTTGATCTTTCCACAAATCTCACATTAATCTCTCCTTAATTATTGTTCAATTTTATTATTAAAGTTTATTATTGGGTAATTTAAGATTATTGGGTTTATTGGAGGATTGACAACCCTTCATCAATCAATCAAGTTTCTTCTTTTATTCTTTTCTTTATTATTTGGATCATCTTAAGTTGGTATAATTCTTTTACCCTTTACTCTTTATTGTTTATTTCCTCATTCTCTTATCATGTTTACACTTGTTGTGATGATTGACACCATTAATGACATGTTTACCATGATAATAAGTGAGTAGTCTCTCAACTAGGATTAGTGGGTAATTAGGGGAAACCAACATGGGATTAATCATGCTTAATCTAATATGTTTTTATAATTAAATTGCTTGCTTGTTGTGATGTCAACCTATGCACATGTTATGTTTGATGAAATGCTAAGCCTATGAATCCTTGCATTTACAACCATCTCTTATCTACTCAACTTGACTTGTAAGATATAAATCAACTCGAGTCTTGTTAGACCATGCATAGAAGTTGAATAGGAGGAAAGTAAGTCGACTTATAGGTGTTGTACAATCTAATCGATTCGGCTCCGGGGCCCAACTCTTCCTATGAACCGTAAGACATAAACCAACTCGGTTCCTCCACAATAATAATTGCTTGCAACTTTGTGAACATGTTTGTATGATCAACACCATGAATCCCCTATGACCCCATGATATCCTAGCACTTTTAATCATTTGTTTACATCCTTCCTTTTATTGCTTGTTTTAATTTATTGCTTTTATTAGTCTAGAACACAACTACAAACCCAAATTAATTGTGACACTAGCATAAATTGAGATAGATAGACTTAGAACCCAAAGCACACCGTCCCATGGATCGACCTCGACTTAACCACTAACTAGTTGTTTGATGAGAATTATAAATGTGTTTGATTGGATGTGACCCGACGACACCACTCCACATCACTAACTCCAACAATATCCCACTCAGAAACTGCATTGACTTGGATAATAGTCTCCAGTCAAAAGAATCGACCCATAGGAACATCTTAGAGATCTCTGCCACGGCCAGGCGTCTATAATATAACTTAGGGACTCTCTAAATGGTCACTGTCCGGCAAAGTGTCACACACTCTGCCTATGTAATCGACTAGTCATCATGTATGACCTCATGGTGTTGAACGACCATCAAACGACTTAAATCTAGTAACTCCGAGACGTCAGCTCATTAAGTGACTAGGGACAATATACAATGCAGCTTATTCACTTGAATTGTTTTCAACATTGTCTCCACAACTTATTCAGATAAACATGGTATTAAAAATTTAGTCACATTAAATAAAAGATTCACAAAAGAATGAATGCAAAAACAAGAAATGTGATTATCATATATATAATAAGAGATACACTATCTAATTATTACATATCCATAATCTAAAGAAAATCTGGTATTCGTCTCAATCCCATTGCGACGACATGACCATCCTGCTTAGCCTTTGATAAAGGCTTGGTTAAAGGATCAGCAGTATTATCATTTGTCCCAACCTTACAAATGTTAATTTGCTTCCTTTCCACATAATCTCTAATTACATGGTATTTCCTTTTAATGTGTCTAGAATTGTTACTAGACTTCGGCTCTTTGACTTGAAAAATAGCTCCACTGTTATCACAATATAGAGTGATCTGATCTTCGGCGGAATGGACTACTCCTAGTCCCTCCATGAATTGCCTAATCCAAACAGCTTCCTTTGCAGCCTCAAACGCTACAAGGTACTCAACCTATGGTGTAGAATCCGCGGTAACGCTTTGCTTGAAGCTCTTCCAGCAAACAGCTCCTCCATTTAGCATAAACACATAGCCGGATTGGGATTTCATATCATCCCGATCGGCTTGGAAACTTGCGTCCGTGTAACCTCTTACACGCAACTCAGTTTCTCCTCCAAACACTAAGAACGAATCCTTAGTCCTTCTCAAGTACTTAAAGATGTTATTTAAGGCTATCCAGTGACTCTCACCAGGCTTGGCTTGATAACGACTTGTCATGCTCAAGGCATACGCAACGTCGAGACGAGTGCAAATCATAGCATACATGATAGACCCAACATCGGAAGCATAGGGGACGGTCTTCATGTGTTCAATCTCCATAGGGGTAGAGGGAGACTGTGACTTGCTCAAAGTAATCCCTTGGCCCATAGGTAGAAATCCTCTCTTGTAGTCTTTGATATTGAACCGGTCAAGAACTTTGGCAATATAACCTTCTTGACTTAATGTTAGTATCCTCTTAGACCTATACCTATAGATCCGGATACCCAAGATTCGTTGTGCCTCTCCCAAGTCCTTCATCTGGAAGTGTTTCCCTAGCCACTCCCTAATGGAAGTGAGCGATGGAACATCATTCCCGATGAGCAATATGTCATCCACATATAGGACAAGGAATGCAACCTTACTCCCACTAAACTTAATGTATAAACACGGTTCTTCAACACTTCTAGTGAAACTGTATTGTTTAATGACATGATCAAAGCGATGGTTCCAACTCCGAGATGCTTGCTTAAGGCCATAGATGGACTTCTTGAGCATACACACCTTCTTAGGGTTAGATGTATCCACAACACCTTCTGGTTGTATCATGTACACTTCCTCTTCTAGAATCCCATTCAAGAAGGCGGTTTTGACATCCATTTGCCAAATCTCGTAATCATGAAACGCGGCAACCACTAAGATTATCCTAATAGACCGAAGCATAGCGACTGGAGCGAAGGTTTTATCATAGTGTAAACCATGAACTTGGGTAAACCTTTTGCCACCAATCTAGCTTTGTAAACATCTATATGTTTATCCACGTCAAGCTTAATTTTATATATCCATTTACACTGAAGGGATCGCACTCCCTCAGGTAAATCCACCAAGTCCCATACTTGGTTCTCGTACATGGAATCCATTTCGGACCGCATGGCTTCTAGCCAATGCGTGGTGTCGGGACTAGACATGGCTTATTTGTAGGTAGTGGGTTCATCACTTTCCAAAAGTAACAAAACACTATCCTCTTCGATGTTACCAAGGTAGCGGTCAGGTGGATGAGAAATCCTACTTGACTTTCTAGGAACAATTACTGTTCCAAAAGTAACAAAACACTATCCTCTACCTCATTCTCAGTTTGTGGCTCTCGAACTTCGTGAAGTTCAAATTTTCTCCCACTCTGTCTCCTAGAAATAAACTCCTTTTCTAGGAAGACAGCATCACGAGCCACAAACACGATGTTCTTGTGTTTATTGTAGAAGTAATAGCCACGTGTTTCCCTTGGATATCCTATAAAAAAGAAATTTGTCAGACCTGGGTGCAATCTTATTGTCAGACTTGATCTTGATGTACGCTTCGCAACCCTAAATAAGCATGAATGACAAATGAGGGACTTTCCCTGTCCATATCTCTTATGGAGTCTTATCAAACGCTTTAGTCGGGCTTCGATTTAGTGAAAATATTGCAGACAAGAGGGCAAAACCTCAAACGAATCAGGAAGCTCGGTTAGACTCATCATAGACCGAACCATGTCGAATAAAGTTCGGTTTCTCCTTTCGGCCACACCATTTAATTTTGGTGTGCCAGGAGGAGTCCATTGTGATACTATACCACAATCTTTTAAGTTTGAATCAAATTCAGAATTTAGATATTCACCACCACGATCGGATCGTAGGGTCTTAATCTTTTTATCCAATTGGTTCTCTACTTTGTTTTGAAACTATTTGAACTTGTCAAAAGCTTCACTCTTGTTCTTCATTAAGTAGACATACCCATATCTACTTAGTCATCAGTAAAAGTAATGAAGTAGTGAAAACCTCCTCCGCAAAAGGTCATTTAGTGATCCTAATTAGACTCTCTAATTAGTAACAAATTATTTCATGATACCACATGAAAGAACATAGATCCTAATTAGACTCTCTAATTAGTAACAAATTATCTCATAATATGTTCATTTAGTGATCTATGTAACATGCATGCAAATATAAAATCATAAAAATAAAGATTGAGAAAAAACAATTTCCTTACATTGGTATTTATGGTAAAAATGGGCACAAACTAGATCACCTATCTAGTTTGTTCTTGAGCTAAATAAAGATGGATGATCCTCCTAGAAAAACCTTCAAAAAAAAAGTCTCCTTCAAGTTGCACCCAAGAACAATACCCAAAATAATCTTACAAGTATTAACTAGATACTTGTAAAATTAACCCATGATAATATGTGAATATTACTAAAGAAAACTTAGTAATTATTTTGTTTACTAACAACTTAGTAAATAATGGGTTTTATTATTTTAGAGCGATGAGAGAACTGCACATGCAAATGTTCAAAGTGTAAAAATGAACAACAATGTAGTGTATATGGGGGGAAAGTGGCGGGTGGAGTGACGTGGAGTGAGGGAGTGATTTTTCTTTTTTTTTTTGTCCAATTCATTATTACATGCATAATGATCACATGACAAATTATGGAAGAAAAATCAAGCAAAGTAAAATGATTATGATCATCCACTACACTCCATTTACACGGTCCAATGTCCCATTTACGGGTTCATTTTGGTTCTTATATTTGTCGCACAAATACGTGTGAATTTTATTTAAACATCGTTTTATGTTTAAATGCTTCCAATTAATTTCGTCCAAATCACTCCGTAAATATACGTGTACCGCTACACATATTATTTACGTACTAATATTAATCACATTAATCAATTAGTACAATTTTAGTGAATTAACAATTAATTAACTAAAACCCGTCTCCCAAAATTTATTATTCAATTATCGCATAATTAAATAATAACTGATGTGCCTCGAGTTCGCAACTCGAAATCTCTCTAAAAATAATCGACTAACCTTTTAGTCTATAAATCAAGGAACTAAATAAATTGTATCTCATACAATTAATTAATATCAATTGGGGTTCGTTCCTATAGGTGTGACCGAAAGAGGTCAGTTGATCACCGCCGTCTCACGACAATAATGTCAAACTGTAGTTAGCCAACCGTTATCGATTTACGTTAATCAACTGACGAGGATCAAATAATTAAATATCCTGATGATATTCCTTTAATGAGATTTATTATGTAAATGCACTATTGTGGAGGACACTAACTCCAACACCCCCAACTCGGTTGTGTTACAAAGAGAAGTTTCGTTCAAAGTTGGGCTTATCAGCAAGCCAAGTGAACTTTCTCCTTGCTCCCCATGGTGTGGATATGTTGGCTCTCATCAACATTTTCTTGTGTAAGAAAGGACTGCCTACATGTAACATTCCATTTTGGTTCTTCGTAGTCGTTCTCGCTCGCTTGATGGATTGTGTTGGTACTTGAATTGCTAGTGAGTTGGTGGCTGTTGTGTTGTTGGCATTCGATGGTATTATGAAGTTAGAGAGGATATTCTACGGTTGATGATTGTTGAGTGGTGTTGGTTGGGAAAGTGGCATGTGTATTGAGGTAGGCCTTGTTGGGTGAGTAGTGTCAATATTGGAGGATGAGTGTTGAGTGGTGTTGGTTGGTAAGGTGGTATGTGCGCATGCTATGTAGGTATGGGTGTGAACTTTGGGCACGAAGTTCGTTTTTAAGGAGGGAAGACTGTAATACAACAGGTTTCGGTATAGGGGTTACTCGACCGAGTGGGCCTTACTTGGTCGAGTAAGGTGTTGGGTGTTACGAGTTTGGGTTCTGGTGAGTCAGTACTCGATCGAGTATGAAGATACTCGGTCGAGTAAGGCGTACTCAATCGAGTACTCCCTGTACTCGACCGAGTACCCGGTCGGTTACGGGTAATTTTCAAAGATTCGATTAAAAGAGTTTAGGGTATTTATTATATTTCGTCAGTTTTTAAATCATTTTTACAATCCCTAAAAGTTTACTACGACTCTCTCTCAACTCTCTTAATCATTTTCCAAGCAAGGATCAAGCCTTTGTGATTCCAGGTTCATCTACCGTTACATCTATCGTTGTTGTAAGTCTTTAGTTCATCTAGTTTCGGTTAGTTTGAGTTATGGTAAACCCTAGTTTGGGTTAATTTGGGGGTTTAGGATTTTGTCATCATATGTGTGTTGATTGTTGATTATCATTGTTGTAAGTGATGATGTGGTATTCGTTCTGCATTTGTATGATTGATTGCAGCGTAGCGGATTGCGAAAAGGTAGGGTTTCCCTACTCGGTTTACTGTTTAATTGTTATAAGATTATGTGGTAATTTTTGTGCGATTGATTATCTGATGATCGTTGATGGTGTGTTGGAGTTGGTGTGGTTGTTGTGATGGTTGTTGATGATGTTCGCGAGGCGCGTCCTCGGCTGAGTGGAGTCACATGCAGGAGTGGCTTCACGCCTTAGTTTCGCCCTCTGTGGAACCTGCCAAAGAAGGGGATGTTCACATTAATGAATAGGGTTATCGCTCGTTGATGAGCGGGGCTTAGGTGGGGATTGGGTTCGGTCCCCCACTGGCGGTGAGGATTATCTGTTGCGATGGGTAATCTGGCAAGGCTACACATTTTAGTGTGTAGTCAGTTACGATATGTGATTGGGAGTTGGAGGTGGATGATGATCAACAGTTTGTCTTTTGTACTTGTCTTATTTTGATCATACAATAACTGACCCCGTTGTTTTATAAAATCTGTGGTAATCCATTCGGGGATGGTGAGCAGATTGTGATAGGTGATGATGTTCACTAGCTATGGGGCCGTCATGGGGAGTCATCACTCGAGTCTAGCCTCCGTTGTCAAGAGTTTTATCATTCAGTTTTAGCTGTTGAACATTAGTAACTTTTATTTTGTCTTTGGAACATGTAGACATTTATCAGTTATACTTTAATAAATGTTGTTTTGGAACAATAATTTTGATATACTAACCTCGGGAAACCGAGATGGTGACAGTCTCTCATGCTAGGGTGGTTGATGTAGCTCTTAATTGTGCACATTTAGTCCCCTAATTGAACCTAATTTTGCATACTAATATAGCATTTCATGGCCATTTTATCCGTCAAATCCTTTCTATTTTGCTTTCCTAGTGCATTTTATATGTCTTAAAGAAAAGGAGATAATGAGATGGAATTCCCGTCTCTCGTGCATATTCGGAAGCTTATTGACGATCTTGGATGGACTAGTATGAATAAGAGGCAAGAATGATGACCAATGATTTAGTAATAAAGAGTATATAGAAGGATCATAGGCTTAAAAGAAAGAAAAAGGGAAACAACAGCTCAACCCACTCGGGTCAATCTCAACCCTCTCGGGCTGATGCTCAGTACGCGCGTCTTTTACTCGGACGAGCGGATCCCCTTACAGGACCAAGTATGCTTCAAGCCAGGACGCGCGGATTACCTTGGGAGTTGCTACTCAATCCGCGCATGTCCCTCGGGACTTGCAAAGCTCTATTCAACACATAAAAATGTTATTTACTAATCTACCCTTGCTTAACCTAGATGTACCACTATATATACTCCATTTGAAATAATCAATAGATTAAATTTCCTTAGATTAAATCAATCTCTCTTAGATTAAATTAAGAGTAGATTAGAATAGATTAACCTTTAATCTTTCTACAAATTACACATTAATCTTTCCTTAATTATTGTTCAAACTTTATTATTGGGTAATTGAAGATTATTGGGTTATTATTTGGAGATTTGACATATCTTCATGAATTAATCAAGTTCTCTTCTATTATTCTTTCATTTCCATTTGTCCATCTTAATATTGGTATAATCTCTTTACTCTTTACTCTTTATTGCTTATTTCTTCACTCTTTTATCATGTTTATACTTGTAGTGATGATTGACACCTTTGATAACATGTTTTCCATGATAATAAGTGAGTAGTTACTTAACTAGGATTAGTGGGGGATTAGGGGAGTTAATCATGGGATAAATTTATGCTTAATGAGTTCATATGAATGCTTGCTTATTGTTCTTCAACTTGTGCATATATCATGTTTGATGAAATGCTTAATTGACAACCTAGCATGTTTCTGTTATCCTTTCAACAAGGCTTATAAGATATAAACCAACTCAAGCCTTGTTAGACCTTGCATATTGTTGAATAGGGAAAACCCAAGTCGACTTGTAGGTGTTGTAAAGTCTTAACCGACTCTGCTCCGAGACATAAGTTTCCCTAGGAATTGGGTTATCATGCATGCAGTTTAATAGGAAGAACTAAGTCGACTTGTAGGTGTTGTAAAGTCACAAATGACTTTGCTCTGGGACCCAAATCCTCTTATGAACTATATGACATGAACTAACTTAAATCCAACAATAATAAATTGCTTACATCTTCTATATAACTCATTTATGCTATCTTATGATGATTGCCTTATGATCCCATGATATCCTAGTATCCTTTATTATTTGTTTACATATTTATTTGGTTTATTGCTTGTTTTACTCCATTGCTTTCGTTATTTTAGAATTATCAACCCATTTCAATTGTGACAACCCTAAGTGCAACCATAATTAGATTGAACAATTCGAGTACCCCCGTCCCGTGGATCGACCCCGACTTGCTTGCTATGCTAGTAGTTGGTAATAAATGTGTTTGAGGGCTTACAACGACACGTTCATCAAAATGGCGCCATTGCCGGGGACGGTGTTGTGTATTTGAATCGTTCTTTTGTCTAGTTTTAGTTGTGCTTCTTCTTGAGGAGCCTTGGTTCCTTAGGAAATTCGTTTCTTGTGCTTTAACCTCAAGGTTCGTTCTTACCGTTGTGTTGTAGTTTCCATGCTTGTAGTTGTTTCCTTGTCTTAGCTATGGTGATGGCTCAATACTTGACATATGGGGTATGTGGTGGATCTTTTGAGTATGACTATGGGTATGGGGAGTTTAAGGAGCAAGTCAACACAAACCTACCTTAACACTCATATAATGAAAATCCTAGCTATTACCCCAAATTTTCCTAGCAAAATCTCCACATCCAATATCCACAACAACTACCCTCCCAATACCCACTTTACAATGAATTCCAAATGCCACAATACAACAACCCTCACACCCACCCATAACAAAAAGATGAGCATGAATTTGACATTCAAACTGTGGTTCTCCAAATGATGGGAGATCAACGAAATTTCTTCAAACAAGTGCTAGAGAAAAGCCAAAATAGGGACAATGTTCTTTAAGGCATTTTTACACATGGTGAGGAGTTGGCATTTCAAATTGCCCAAATGAAGGAAGCCTAAGTAACTCCTCCTCGCCATTCCTTAGACATTGATCATGAATGTGAGTTTGAAGGAGTTACCTTTGACGAGAAGTGGGAGGAGCCAATATCCTTGAGCTCTTGTAAGTATGAAAGTGTGGTATTTTATAAGGAAGATATGACGTTGAGTGAGCCAAATACTTTTAACCTTTGTGAGTATGAGGGTGTGTCATTTGATGTGGACATCGAGGCGTTGAAGAAAGAGTTAATAAGGAAGAGTGAAGCCCCTATTTATTATTCATATGTAGGAAGCAATGATAACGCATCTATGGAAGAAGATGATGAGGGAAAGATAGGCTCAAATAATAAGTGGAGTTGTGAGATCAACTTGCTTGAGAAGTCCATCCTTGAGAAGTTTGAAGATTGCTTCGATAAAGAAGTGGAATGCCTTCATGAGAACCTTTTCAAACCCACTATGGAGCTCATGATAGTTGCAGACGACATTATGGACCTTCTCACGAAAGTCAAATCGTCATACAAGAATTATGTAGTGGAGAAGCTCAAGCACAAAGCTACGAATGAACTTACTTATGAAGTTATGCCATTTAGGTACTTAGGGGTGCCCATTCAGCCTGGAAAGATATCCAAGAAAGATTGCACCTCTTTGACTGAAAAAATGGTCTCCAGGATAAGGGGTTTGGGAGCAAAGAAGTTATCATATGCTGGCAGGATCACCTTAATCAATTCTGTGCTCAATACTTTGTATAACTACTGGGCTCAAATGTTTATCATTCCTCAAAGTGTCATTAAACGTATTGAAGCTATCTGTAGGAACTACCTATGGGATGGAAGCCCTGATTTTCATAGGGTTCCTTTGTTAGTGTGGGACAAAGTGGCTACTTCAAAAAAGGAGGGTGGAATAGGGATAAAAAAAGCAGACATTTGGAACATTGCCACTGTTGGGAAACTTGTCAACTGGATCCACTCTAAGGCTGATAGATTGTGGATCAAATGGGTCAATGCTATCTAAATTAAAGATCAGAACTGGCAGGAATACTTTCCTCCTGCTGACAGTACTTGGGTTTGGAAGAGCATCTGCAAAGTGAAAGAGAAGTTAAAGGATGGTTTTGTGAATGGCAGATGGGATCATCATCCTAAAGGGTATACAATTAGAAGTGGCTATGATTGGTTGTGTTATGAACAGGCTGCAGCAGTCTGGTCACCTGTGGTCTGGAGCAATTGGAAAGTCCCTAAACATTCCATTATTACTTGGTTGATGATGCATAATGGGATGAATGTCAAGGAAAAATTATTCAAGTTTGCATGCTGTGCTGATGATTTATGTATGATGTGTGAGGCCCAAACTGAGAATGTGAATCATGTGTTTTCTGACTGTATGTACAGCTGCAGAATTAAGGATCAGTTGTCCCAGTGGTTTGGAGGAAATGTCCCTGATACGATACATCTAGCTACTGCATTTCAGAAATCAGTCCTTTAGAAAGCTAGAGCTGCTTGTCTTACTGCCTACCATTATCATGTGTGGTACCAAAGAAATAATGCAAGAATCAACTGTTGTTTGTTGCGTCCTGAGTTGGTAGCTAGGAAAATTGAGGAAGAAGTTACTAGGAGAATTAAAACTAAGCTTGGAGGAGCCAATGTGAGCATCGATTGGCTTTGCATTCGATCGAGTTAATTAGGCTTAGTTTTTGTGTTTTTTTGGCGGTGTGGGGGCTTGAACCTTGCTCGTTTGTATCTATTGCATAGTTACTTGATATTTATATATAATATTCACATTTTCACCAAAAAAAAAACTTACTTATGGAGACTGGGCACCCACAATCTCAACTCCCAAGACACACCATCATCAATCCCATGAAAGTGCACCTTTTATTCTTGGAATATCACCTAGTCGAAGTATTTTCGTCATCAATTTTAGAAGAAATAGGAGCAACCGGAAAACCACATATGACAAGAATCCCAAGTTTGCTAGTTTTAAGAACCGGGAAGGCCATCATGACAAAGCAAAGGAGAAAGAGAAGGAGTTCAAAGGGAGATCCCTCATGGATTGGTCCTACTCTATTTTGCAATGGTTAAAAACTTACTCATGCTTACTTGAGGACCATTCACAAGCTTTTGACCAACTTTTAAGGGCCTTGAGCTCTATGGACAATAGATTTCAACAATTCAAACTAGTTTGGTGGAGTCCTATCTCAAACCACCATTTGTAACATATTCCTTTCTACGACTTTGCATTGTATAAAATCAAACATACTTTTAGATTACTTGCATTTTTCTTTACATGAGAGTAGTGAGGGAGGGGTGTTTATCTATTCTTTGAGGGAGTTTTCAGAAATTGATGATAAGAAAAAAGAACAAAAGGGTTGAAGGAACATGATTAGCATGAAAAGATTGAAAGGTCGACAAGGAGCAAATCAAGACGCACGTCCCGGCAGTAGCCCGCTCGACCCGAGCTGTGCTTCAGGCAAAACAATTCGCTGCCATAAGATCTGCATGACTTGGAGTCAGGACGCATGTCCCAACTATTGATCCGTTCGAGCCAACATCAAGACGCTCGTCCTGAACGGTACATTGAGCAAGATTTTTCCTGGATGAAAATATGGGAAGATTTTTCAGAGGACGCGCATCCCAGATAATGATCCGCTCGAGCTGACCCCAAAACCCTCGTCTTGAAATGTATTCAAAACATAGAGGACTAGCTGGGAGAGAATCTGCGCATCCCCTTGATAGGACGTCTGTGCAGCATCTTCAGGACGCTCGAGCCAAAGCCAAGACGCACATATAGCAAAGGATAAATGCTGGGTTACAGTTTGGTACGCCCAAACCCAGCCCTAGCCCGCTCGTCCCAACACCCTTATTTGATATAAACGCCTCCCCCACCATCCCTATTTCCTTATCTTATCAACATCCAAACCAAATCTCATCATCCTCCTTACAACCCCCATCACAAACTAAACAAATCCCTACCAACCACATCAAGCAAGGATGAATCTAAGGAGCAAAAGCAAGAAGGCTACCGAGACCGCGCCCAAGCGTTGTAAGGGTGCTACTTCATCCGCCTCATGGGAGGCAAGGGGCCGAGAGAATTCAATGATACACGGTGTTGCACAACTTGAGTATTTCCCGGAGGTACCCTTCACCAAACATGAACACCGCCAACGATTTGATCAATTTCTAGGTAAGGACTATGAACCTACTCAATTCATTGATCTTGATGCATTAGAAATACATGGGATAAGGCATCAAACGGGGATATTCTTCAATGGCTTGGGTCTTGAGAAGATGTTCTATGCCCATGAGGACACTTACTTGAGTCTCACGCTAGAGTTTTTGTGTAGTCTCCGTGTTGTCACTAATCGGCGGAAAGATGTCAGTATGGAGTTCCGTCTTTAAAATAGTGACCATAGGTTGACTCTAGACCAACTTGCAAGTATTTTTGGTGTTGAAGTACCAAGGAATCACACCGATAAGCCCTACGACATTATTGTTAACCACATATGGAGGGCCATTTCAGGGAGAGAACTTCATTCCTACAATCAATGTTATACTTTTGCTATCCAACATCCGGTGATTAGGATTACTGAACAGTTTATGGCCGGAACTATAAATGGAAGGCTAGAGCAAGACAGGTGCACCCTTCTCGACTTGACCTTTCTAGAGTCTTACTTGAATGTGCAAGGGACAAGGCCTTACAATTTTAACACACTCCTTGAGATATTTACACGGTTCAATGACTTTGCACAAGGGAACACTTCAATCAAAACCTTTGTGATAGGAGGCCTAATAACAATCTTGGCCAAAGAACTTTGCCCCTAGTTCAACTATGATGGAAGCTATTAAAAGCTCAAGGGAAGCATCTTGATACATGAGGATGATATCTTTAACCACCACCATTGGTGTTTATACAATGAGGCCGAAAGTGTAGAGTGGTTCACCAAGGGATTCACACCGCTTATTCTCATGGGTGGAATATACCACCTATCGAGCCCCGCTTGAGCCGGTACTCACCTAGGCTAAGCTACCTCCTCCCCATTGAGATCCATGACAACCCACCACCAAGAGAAGAAGCACCTCATCGACCTTGCGAGTTGCCGGAATAGAGTGACGCACCACCATCTTATGTACCCATTCCACCCTACCCAACACAACATGTACCATTCACTCCTCAAGATCCGAGAGCTCCATCCATAAGTGAGTTGATAAACCTCATGAAAAATATTGATCTTCGAGTGACCGATGGGAGGGTTGACAACTACTTGGCCCAACACCCCTCCTACTAGAACATGGCACAACAAGGGTACATCAACCCTAGAGGACTCCATCCATCTTGGGCTCAACTACATCTCTTATTCCCTAACTATGGCAACCGAGGAGGGACCTTTGGTGAACAATGTAGGGTATTCTTTAGCCAAGGAGGGGGCTACGACCAAGGAGGATCTAGCGGACGTGGAAACCGCAATGATGACGATGATGATGAGTAAGATGGCTAGTGGTGCTTAACTACACCACCTCCATTTATATGACACTCTTTCCCTATCTCTCATGTAAAGTTGCATTATAATATATCTCACATGATTAGATTAGTTTGCATTGTAATATAACTCACATGATTCATGTAGTTAGTTCATATAGACTAGAATTCATGCATAGTCACTAATGACCAAACCTATTCATTTCTACACTAGAAATAGTGCTTAAATCGGTTTGGGGAGGTTTGATCTTAGGTGACCATAGCTCAATAGAAAACATGCATCATCTAGTGTAGTTTAGATTGCATTCATTTTTTATATATGTCATATAGAATTGCAATTAGTTAGAGCATGCATTCATTCATATCATCGCATTTGTACTTCAAATTCCATAAATCCAAAAATCCAAAAACATGTATTTCCTTTTCATTCCTACTCCTACATGTAAATTGAGGACAACGTCCAAAATAAAGTGGGGGATGACAATTTATATTTCAGAAATACATAAAAATTTAAAAAATTTCGAAAAAACTCACAAATATGTTCTTTAATTTCATAAAAACAAAATCCATAAAAATTTTAAAATTTTAAAAAAGCAAAAACATGTTCTTTAATCTAGTATAGTGTATAATGGTATATACTTGTGTTTTTTTTCCTTTTCTCACATAGATACGATACTTCATTTGAGGCATTAGTAAGGGAATATGAAGACCGCTTGGTATAATTGCTCTAATCCCTATTTCCCTTCCATTTCTTTTCATTATTCATATGAGGAGGATGGGCTTACATGTCAAGGAGGATGTGGTGTATTTTGTTGTTGCTGTTTGTGTATCTATGTGTTGTTAGGAGTTGCATCTAGATTACATGGCATACTAGTTGATAGAAGCATATGCATTAGAGTTGTATATATGTTAGTTACATCATGGAATGTAGTTGCATGGTTAGAAAATTTTGTGAAAATCCCTATTTGGAAAGCTTGACAAGTGTATATAAGGCCCTTGTTGATAATTTTTCTCTTTGAGACTTTGTTTGCTAGAATACCCTCAAGACACCCTGGGATCTGTCATACTAGTAGCTTTTGAACCATGGACTAAGGCCTAGTCAAGAGTACCTTGTGGTGTGATAACTTCTTAGCTACCATTTATTCCAAGGTGACCCTTGATGCCATGAAACCATTCTTACACTTTTATCGTCATATTTTGTCAACAAAAAGGGAATGGGCACAAAAGTCTCCAAATTCAGTTCAAGCACCAAAATCAAAATCAAAGAGTTTGCAGAATGCATTAAATGAAATGAGGAGCAAAAATAGACTCGTATGCTTCAATAAAAGTACCCTTGCTACAAAATAGGGTTACTTTGAAAAATGTTAAAAAATGCAAAGATTGAAAAAATTGTCAAGTATCAAAATTCCAACATAAAAAATGGCAAAGAAATGTTCTCAAAAAAGTCAAATGCACAATAAATTGTGGGGAAAAACAAATCAAAAAGCAAACTACAAATGTGAAACTCAAAACATCTTGATCACTTTTATCCATTGATCTCATTTTTGTTGCATGGCGGAGAGGGGAAGACCTTTCTTCTTGTCTAGGCAAGAGAGGGAATTCCGCGATCCTACAGTATTTCTAACACCATAGGGATCCTACTCTTTACAAAAGCATTTAGCGATTGTGGACAAAGGTACCCTAGTTTGACACAACTTGGAGGTGATTTGTTAGTATCCTTTTTAGACTTAGTAGTTTGGAGAAACGATATCTACAATGGAGTGTGTGCGCTTAGATTTCTTTCCCTTGTAGATGATTTCCGCCACTTAGATGAAGAAAGTGGCTATTCTTTTGTAGATGCATCCATTACTTGTTTTGTGTGCTTAATGCTTGGATGTATCGTCATTTTGGCAAGCCCCACCTTGCCTTGCAAGAAGGCATCTTACCACATAGATGTCTCGTTGTGAGTTGAAGGGGTGGAGTGAGACCCGCTAATTGTCTCACATCGGTTATATTATTAAGATAGTTTAAATAATGGTCTAGTTCTAGTCACCTCTTTACTCGGGACGAGTAAAGGTTCGGTTTGGGGATGTTTCATGTAGCTCTTAATTGCGCACATTTAGTCCCCTAATTGTACCTAATTTTTCATACTAATATAGCATTTCATGGCCATTTTATCCATCAAATCCTTTCTATTTTGCTTTCCTAGTGCATTTTATATGTTTTATAGGAAAGGAGATAACGAGACGGAATTCCCGTCTCTCGTGCATATTCGGAAGCTTGCTGATGATCTAGGATGGACTAGTATGAATAAGAGGCAAGAATGATGACCAAGGATATAGGAATAAAGAGTATATAGAAGGATCATAGGCTTAAAAGCAAGAAAAAGGGAAATAGCAGCTCAACCAGCTCGGGTTAATGATCTGTACGCGCGTCTTTTACTCGGAACGAACGGATCCCATTACTGGACCAAGCATGCATCAGGCCAGGACGCGCGGATTACCTTTGGAGTTGCTACTTAATCCGCGCATGTCCCTCGGGACGTGCAAAGCTCTATTCAACACTTAAAAATGTTATTTACTAATCTACCCTTGATTAACCTAATGATGTTCCACTATATATACTCCATTTGTAATAATAAATAGATTAAGTTTCCTTAGATTAAATAAATCTCTCATATATTAGATTAGGAGTAGATTAGAATAGATTATCCTTTAATCTTTCCAGAAATTAAACATTAATCTTTCCTTAATTATTATTCAAACTTTATTATTGGGTAATTGAAGATTATTGGGTTATTATTTGGAGATTTGACAACTCTTCATGAATTAATCAAGTTCTCTTCTATTATTATTTCATTTCCATTTGTCCATCTTAATATTGGTATAATCTCTTTACTCTTTACTCTTTATTGCTTATTTCTTCACTCTTTTATCATGTTTATACGTGTTGTGATGATTGACACCATTGATAACATGTTTTCCATGATAATAATTGAGTATTTACTTAACTAGGATTAGTGGGGGATTAGGGGAGTTAATCATGGGATAGATTTATGCTTAATGAGTTCATATGAATGCTTGCTTATTATTCTTCAACTTGTGCATATATCATGTTTGATGAAATGCTTGATTGACAACCTAGCATGTTTCTCTTATCCTTTCCAGAAGGCTTGTAAGATATAAACCAACTCAAGCCTTGTTAGACCTTGCATATTATTGAATAGTGAAAACCCAAGTCGACTTGTAGGTGTTGTAATGTCTTAACCGAATCGGCTCCGAGACATATGTTTTCCTAGGAATTGGTTTATCATGCATGTAGTTTAATAGGAAGGACTAAGTCGACTTGTAGGTGTTGTAAAGTCACAAATGACTCGGCTCCGGGACCCAAATCTTCTTATGACCTATATGACATGAACTAACTTAAATCCAACAATAATAAATTGCTTCCATCTATATAACTCATTTATGCTATCTTACCATGATTCCCTTATGATCCCATGATATCCTAGTATCCTTTATTGTTTGTTTACATCTTTATTTGCTTTATTGCTTGTTTTACTCCATTGCGTTCATTAGTTTAGAATCATCAACCCATTTTAATTGTGACAACCCTAGGTACAACCATAATTAGATTGAACCATTCGAGTACCCCCATCCCGTGGATCGACCCCGACTTGCTTGCTATGCTAATAGTTAGGTATAAATGTAGTTGAGGGCGTACAATGACACGTTCATCAGTGGTCTTGGTAAGGCACCTTGGTATATGGGGGTGTCTTAAAGTGGTATCAGAGAGACAAGTCTGGAACCTAAAACCAATGAACCTAATGAATATAGGGAGTCTAAATAAAATGAACTCAGAGAGAGTTGTTTAGAGCTACCGCAAAGACTTGGGAGACGTCTTGAAGTCGCATTGCCGGTCAACATGGGAATGTCATAGGAGTTATTATGTGTTTGGAGTAACGTGTGTGGTACTTGTAGTTGTGGTTTTGTGAAGTTTGGATGAAATGAGAAGATGAATTGTATAGTTGAACTTGATAGATTTTGAGAATGATATGTGATTTATTACTTAGCTTTCGAAAGGGTAGCGAAGTATAGTATACAGAATTGCATGTTTAAGTATGTTATAGTAAGTTTATGATGTGTTTAATGTACATGTGGATATTATAAAAGTTCACCTATGTACTGGATTTTAGAAGTATTTAGTTGTTATTGTTTGCCTTATTCATGTTCAAGTTGTTTTGTTAAGAAAAATTTGGTTTGTATGAACACCGATTATAGCAGGGCCGTCTTAAAACTGTCATAAGTCGAGTTCTAGAAATGATATTGCTGTAATTCCAATTGGAGGTGATAGCTTGTCCTCTTACGATAGGTCACACGCCCAAAATGACCAAGTAACAAGTGAGATATGACTGTTTTATGAAAACTGGACGTTGCTGAGACCTGTGTCGATACTCGACCGAGTAAGGTAATATTCGACCGAGTAAGGGCTACTCGGCCGAGTATTCCCAATACTCGACCGAGTAATCCTTCTGTGACTATTAGGTCATCTTGTGGAGTCTGAAACTCGGCCGAGTAATATAGTTACTCCACCGAGTATCCTGTACTCGACTGAGTATCCCATGTACTCGACCGAGTAACACTTTGGGCGGTCATTTTGAGTCGGTGGCTATGTTCTTACATTTGTTTTGAGTCGTAGGTTATTTGCACACGTATGTTTTGGCTCTTAAAGCATTCTTTATGTATGTGACGGTCTTGATACGTAAGTTACCAGATACTATGATGTGGAGAATGCCGGCTTATGAAGGATATGTATACGGGATTGTGATGGATAGTGGAAAGAATAAGTGAAGTTGACGAGTTATTGAGATAAGGAGCACAATCTCTGAGCTATGGTGAGGGAATTAGTTGTTGACTTAAGTGGTGTAGTGATGAGATATGGTTAAGTGAAGATAGAGCAGTAATGTAAATTCGAGGAGTATTAGAAACAAAAGTTGAAATGAGGGATGTGAAAATTAGGGTAATTTGGAATATATAGTGATTTCCGGAGATAGATGATTATGACGATGTTGGGTAAGGAGATGAAATGGTGTCTAGAGAGCTTCGATCGAGGGATGTCGCAATAAGGATTTTTAGATAGTAGTCGTTATGGAGATTTCTATTACTAGAAGGTGAGCCTAGTGTATAATCATTTGGTAGGTCCCAGGATGAAGTGAAGCTTGGTTATCTAGGATTATTAGAAGAAGATGTAATGAATTAAGGAGAAACCATTGAGTGGCTGGATCTATCGGTGGAGAGTATGAGTGAAAAGTGTGATGAGAAGGATTGTTGATAAGAAATGAATGATAAATAATGACATAGGCTAATAGAATTTGATTTTTGGAAGTAATGGAAAGAGAAAGATGATGGTAAGTTGATTGAACGTTAACAAGAATTAGGGGACATGAAAGTCAGGCATCATGAAATTGTGTGATGCTACCATGAGGGCATGAGTTAAAGCGGTGTGTATATATATATATATATATATATATATATATATATATATATATATATATATATATATATATATATATATATATATATATATATATAAATTGCAGGACGACTTGTTTGACCTGAGTTTGAGGGTTTAAAGGAGTAGGAAGTTGGTAGGGTGTTTGTATGGTAGGAGACTATGATGGTGAGGTAGGTGATTATATAATGAAGGATAAAGGTTGGATAGTTGTTGAGGTAAATTTTGTTGATGGATTTAATGTTCGTTATTTGGGGTGATAACCAGGAGAGGAAATGAATTATATTTAGAGGTGATGGTAAGAGGATAGTTACTTGAAAGATGGTGGCGTTGTAGTGTTGTCACTAGTGGTTAAGAATGTTGTTAAATAGGGTAGTTAGCTGTTCTAAAGAGATTGATTATGTGGAGGCCTGATTATTATGTATGGATGTGAGGGAGTATAAGATGTGGATATAGGAGGTGTTCATTGGTAGTTGGGTACTGATGATATGGTTACGTTCGCCGGGTGGTGATATATGTTTGTATGAGAGAATATGTTATGAAGGGCATCAGAGTTAAGTTCGGATGAGAGATATTCATTATCAAGTTGTAACTTACGTGATCAGGATTGGCTAGTTAGATTCGTTTCTGGGTCCATGATATGTGTATATGTTTGTGTGAGATTCTGACCTCACGAGTAATGGTATGGTGTGATAGTTATAAGTCATTATATGTTATTCCGTGCAATATGTTGCATCGTGATCTAGTAGAGTGGTTTTAAGAAAGTCTTCTGGTCAAGGAAGTTGTGCTGAGTTAGTGTTATGGGATTGTAAAAGTTGCGATGTCTATCGATATGGTTGTTGTGTCTCGAGTGGCGATCCGGGCACGGTTATATAGATTGTTGTTTATTTACTGATGAGACGAACTTTCAAAAGTATATATCAGTTATATAGATTGTTGTTTCTTTAATGCTGTTGGCTGTCAGTGTCGGTCTGGGCATATAGGTTGTTGTTTTGTTTATTAATGTTTCTTTCCAGTTTCGGCTTGGGAGTGTGGGTAGAGTAGGATATGGAAGAAAGTTGCCTATGTTTCCGTTGTTGTCATGGTATGGTGATATTCTGTTAACGGGACACAATTGTGGGAGGTTTTTAGAATACTTTCGATATGAGGCATGGTTGACGTAGTTGGGGCAAGAGTTTTGTGTGCTAAGCTTTAAGCGGAAAGTGGTTCGTGATCTTTATTGGGACAGTGAGTATACCGCGTTGGGAACTAGTATTATGTTGACTTATGGATGAGTTTTACGGCAATAAACAGGTGAACTTGAGGATCTAGTGTGAGTGTGTATAACAATCGTGGATCGTGAGTTATGATTGTTGAAATAAGTGCATGTATAAAGAAGTATGTCATTTGGCGGTAATGTTGAAGAGATGGAGTAGTGGTTATACTGAGGATTTCATGATATAGGTTAGGTGGAGTGCAGAATAATTGGAGGCACGAGAACTGTTAGAGAAAGAGAGCCCCGGATAAGGGAATGGTTGTAGGTGTTGAGGTTATAGTGGGTTATCGTTGACATGCTGAGGTAATGAGGATTATGGGGGGTATAGCAAAGGACCTAGTATTAGTGAGTTACGAGGACATAACATTTATCTTAAGAGGAGTAGGATGCGACAAGAGAGTTTGATGGTCATACTCGTTGCAATTGGAAGTTTGTGTGATGGTCGATTTTATTACAGGTAATGGCAGTGTTTGTAGTAGTATGATGTTTAGGGGTATGACTAAACTTCGAGGACGAAGTTCATTTTAAGGGTGGTAGAATGTAACATTCCGTTTTGGTTCTTGGTAGTCGTTCTCGCTCGCTTGACGTATTATGTTGGTATTAGAATTGCTACTGAGTTAGTGGCTATTGTGTTGTTGGCATTCGATGGTATTATGAAGCTACAGTTGATGAGTGTTGAGTGGTGTTGGTTGGCAAAGTGGCATGTGTGTTGAGGTAGGCCTTATTGGGTGAGTAGTGTCAAGGTTGGAGGATGAGTGTTGAGTGGTGTTGGTTGGTAAAGTGGTATGTGCGCATGCTATGTAGGTATGGGTGTGAACTTCGGGGACGAAGTTCGTTTTTAAGGAGGGAAGACTGTAATACCACAGGTTTCGGTATAGAGGTTACTCGACCGAGTGGGCCTTACTCGGTCGAGTAAGGTGTTGGGTGTTATGAGTTTGGGTTCTGGTGAGTCAGTACTCGATCGAGTATGAAGATACTCGGTCGAGTTGGGCGTACTCGATCGAATACTTCCTGTACTCGATCGAGTACCTAGTCGGTTACGGGTAATTTCCGGAGATTCGATTAAAAGAGTTGAGGGAATTTATTATATTTCCTCAGTTTCTAAATCATTTTTACAATCCCAAAAAGTTTACAACGACTCTCTCTCAACTCTCTTAATCATTTTCCAAGCAAGGATCAAGCCTTTGTGATTCATGATTCATCTAGCGTTGCATATATCGTTGTTGTAAGTCTCTAGATCTTCTAGTTTAGGTTAATTTGGGGGTTTATGGTTTGGTCATCATATGTGTGTTGATTGTTCATTATCATTGTTGTAGGTGACGATGTGGTATTCGTTATGCATTTGTATGATTTATTGCACCGTAGCGAATTGCGAAAAGGTAGGGTTTCCCTACTCGGTTTATTGTTTAATTGTTAGAAGATTATGTGGTAATTGTTGTGCGATTGATTATCTGCTAATTGTTGTTGTTTTGTTGGAGTTGGTGTGGTTCTTGTGATGGTTGTTGATGATGTTCGCGAGGTGCGTCCTCGGCTGAGTGGAGTCACTTGCGGGAGTGGCTTCACGCCCTAGTTTTGCCCTCTGTGGAACCCGCCAAAGAAGGGGATGTGCACATTAATGAACAGGGTTATCGCTCGTTGATGAGCGGGGGCTTAGGTGGGGATTGGCTGCGGTCTCCCACTGGCAGTGAGGATTATCTGTTGCGATGGGTAATCTGGGAGGGCTACACACTTTAGTATGTAGTCAGTTACGATATGTGATTGGGAGTTGGAGGTGGATGATGATCAACAATTTGTCTTTTGTACTTGTCTTATTTTGATTATATAGTAATTGATCCCGTTGTTGTTTTATAAAATCTGTGGTGATCCATTCGGGGATGGTGAGCATATTGTGACAGGTGATGATGTCCACTAGCTATGTGGCCGTCATGGGGAGTCATCACTCGAGTCTAGCTTCCGATGTCAAGAGTTTTATCATTCAATTTTAGTTGTTGAACGTTAGTAACTTTTATTTTGGCTTTGGAACATGTAAACATTTATCAGTTATACTTTAATAAATGTTGTTTTGGATTGGTAACTTTGATATACTAACCTCGGGAAACCGAGATGGTGACAGTCTCTCATGCTAGGGTGGTCCTGGTCACCTTGGTATGTGGGGGTGTCACACTACGTATCCGCCTGAAAAGGCGAAACCAAACCATGCTCATAGTTCAAAAATTTTGTTAATTTTGTTTGAATGTTATGGTTGTATCCTTCTTGTGTAAGAAAGGACTGCCTACGTATCCACCTGAGGAGGTGAAATCAAACCATGCCCGTAGTTCAGGTGTTTTTTTTGTTTGAGTGCAAATGGATGTTGCCTTCGACAGATCAAAGGTCGTTTGAAACATGGCACGGTGCCATAACTTAGACTCGGTAAAACATGGAATTTCAAATCTGAACGCATTTGAGGAATTGACTTGAAAAGGATATTGTGGTCACTAGTTGTGAAACTAGGGAAAGGTTTGTTGTTACTAGGGTTCAAGGCTAGTATTTCTTGAGTTGGTCTAGGTTGGTCGGGCTTGTGAAATCCTCCCCGTTTAGGTCACTCAGTGTCACTGCACCCCCCGGGAGTATCTTCTTGACCAGATATGGCCCGACCCAATTGGGTTTGAATTTCCCCCTCAGATCGACGGGTAGTGGTGCTCGAACCGACTTGTGGACTAATCCTCCTTCTTTGATGTTCCTGGGTTTGACCTTTTTGTTGAATGCTCATTGTATTAGTCGTTGGTATAGCCGGACATTGTGCAAGGAGTTGAGTCGTCGTTCGTCTAGAAGCGTGAGTTGTTCGAACCATCGACGAGTCCTTTCCGCCTCAGGAACTCGACGTTCCAGTAGGATGTGTAGAGATGGGACCTCCAACTCTACTGGTTGAACCGCCTTCATACCGTATGCTATATAGAAGGGTGCGGCTCCTTTTGGTGTTCGAATGGAGGCTCAGTATCCCCAAAGTGTGAATGGGAGTTTGCTTAGGCAGTCGCGGTAATTGTCTTTCATCTTTTTTATAATGGTGACAAGAGTTTTGTTTGCTGCCTTTACCGCTGCGTTGGTTTGGGGATGATAGGGAGATGATCAATGCCACTTGATTTTGTATTTCTCCAGCAAGGCTTGTGTTTCCGCCCGGAAGTGGGATCCTTAGTCGCTGATGAATTCATGGGGTACCCCATATCTGTAGTGATGTTGTCCTGGATGAACTTGGCCACTTGTTCGGCGGTCAAGACTGCATAGGACCATGCTTCTACCCCTTTGGTGAAGTAGTCCATGGCGACAAGGACAAAGCAATGCACTTTGGTGCCTATCGGGTTTACTTTCCCGATGATGTCGATGCCCCGGGTCGAGAAAGGCCACGGTGATGTCATGGTGTATAAGAAGGATGGTGGTATGTGTTGTAAGTTGGCAAAGATTTGGCAATTGTGGCAATGTTTAACGTAGTTTTTGCAATCGGCTTCCATGGTGGTCCAGTAGTAACCTAACCGCATGATTTTTCGGGCTAGCATCATTGCGCTCATTGAGAGCCGTATTCTCCGCCGTGGACCTCTTCAATGACTTTTTTGGCTTTGTGGTGATCAATGCAAAGGAGAAGAATCCCTTGGGGTGTTTTTTTGTATAGTTGTTCTTGGTTTATCACGAATTGTGATGTAAGTAAACGGGGGGCTCTTTGTCCTCTTGTATTAGAGTTAGGAGGGACTTTATTTTTGGTTTTGTAGTTGAGGATGGCTTGGTGCCAAGGTTCGACATGGTTCTCCTCGTCATTGTTGGTGGCGTAGATATGAGATGGCTCGCTCCTTCTCTCGACACATAAGGGCATCGATGTCATGTCGTCGAGTATGTTGACGAGCGCGACAAGCTTTTCTAGGTCATCAGCAAATTGATTTTCCTCCATTGGCAAGTGGAAGTAGTCGACTTGGTCGAAGAATTTGGTCTCTTGATTGATCTTTGCTCGGTAGGGTGCTAAGTTGTCGCTTCGTATTTTCCATGACCCGGACACCTGATTGATGATGAGTGAGGAATCGTCATGGACCCTCAACTTCTTGATGCCAAGTGTTATGGCTGGTTTTAGGCTGATGAGGCATGCTTCGTATTCGGCATCATTGTTGCCGACGGCGAAGTCTAGCTTGACTGAGATCGGAACATGTTCCCCTTCTGGTGATATTAGAAGGATTCCTACCCCGAAGCCTCTCAGGTTTGATGCACCATCGAAGTATAGGTCCCATGCGTCGGTGTCGACACAAAGGATATCTTCGTCAGGAAGTTACCATGTGTCGGTCGTTGGATCTTCGTTGACGGGGTTTTCTGCTAGGAAATCGGCGACTGCCCTTCCCTTGATAACCTTGAGGGGTACGAACTTCAGGTCAAATTCAGATAGCATGAGTGTCCATCTAGACAGCCTTCCGTCTAGTACGGGTTTTTCGAAGATGTATTTAACCGGGTCCATTTAGGAGTAGATGTGAACCGTGTAGCTGAGCATGTAATGTCACAGCTTCTTAGTTGGCCAGACCAGGGCAAGGCATGTCTTTTCCAGTTGGGTGTACCTTGTCTCGTATTCGATGAACTTTTTAATGATGTAGTAGATGGCCCGTTCTTCACCGTTGACTATTTGTGCTAGCATTGCCCATGGCTGTGTCGGTGACAATCAGGTATAGGGATAAGGGAATTCCTTGTTGAGGTGGCATGAGGACAAGAGGTTTGGATAGAATTTCCTCTATCATGTCGAAGGCCTTTTGACAGTCGTCGTCCCAGTCGGTGTTATCGGAGGCGCGAAACTTCTTGAAGATTTGTTCACAAATCATAGTGAGCTTGGCTGTGACTCGGCTGATGTATTGGACTTGACCGAGAAATCCTCGAATCTCCTTCTCGTTCTTAGGCCGGGGCATTTTGTTGAAGAGCTTTGATTTTGGTAGGATCAATCTCGATGCCTCTTTTGCAGACGATGTGTCCCAGGAGTTTTCTTACTTGTGCCCTTAAAACCGATTTTATCAATGTAAGGAGCATTTTTTTTACTTATCTATTTATACTATGTTATGTATGCATAAGATCAACATTTAATTAAATGAGTTTAATTAGAGGGTTTTAGAAACCTTTCAAGTGGTATCATGAGCTTAGGTTATCCGTTATTGCATGCATAATCGGTTTATAGTTTTTTCGAGTTAAATATTAACATATAAAACTAGAGATTTTGTAATTTGTGATTTATATGATTAAACCACGAATTTTTTGCATGTTACATATTCTGGTCCTAAAATGAATTTATGTCATTTTGATGATTTATGGTAATTTATGGCTCATTTTAATAACTTTTAGTAATTTTATTACATTTTATTGAGTAAAATGGTGTTTAAAATGCTAAAAATAGTTAGACTAAGTTTCTTACCTTGAAATTTTTATATGACCTCACATGCATATTTTACTTATTGTATGTAAAATTTCTTATAAATTTGATTTATTTTGCTTGATTTATGATTTTTATGAGATAAAAATGGAATAAATGGAGGTAAAATGGTTAAAATTAGTTAACTTCAAAACAGGCCATGAAACTTTAATATATTGTCACATGCAAATTTTACTCATTGTGTGTAAAGTTTGAGATTAACACGATTCATTTTGCATGATTTATGAATTTTTAGTATAAAAATGACATAAATGGTGACTATTTTAGAAAAAAATAGCTAAAACGAATTAAATAGTATGAGAAAATTATTTTAAGTTTCATTTTTATCCCACATATCAGATATAAAGTTGAAACATTGATTAGATTAATCTTCATATGCTTTAGATGTTTTATTTGATGAAACCGATAAATAGCAACTATATTTTTCTCGAAATAAATTCAAATATTTTAACTTTGATTTTTGACATTATGAGTGTCATGGAATTATTCCAGAGTGTTTAAAAATTTAAAATTCAAATTTTGAAATTATTGTAATTTAATTTCGATTTATTCATAAAAGGTTATGATATTAAGGTAAAAAATGAGCATATTTGATATATCAAGTCGAATTATTGTCAAAAATTGAGTAAGGAATAATTTTTGAGTCCTAAGATATTATGAAAATTAAGATGGACTAAACTTTGATATTAGTATTATTTTGTGATTTTAATAAGTTATTATCACGTGTTTCCATAAAACCGGATTATATACGATATAAGATTTAAGTAGGCCGATTTGGCACATTAATTTGGCATGTTAATCACATATAATAATGCTGCATATTTCATTGATGAATGTCATATTTTAATTATAATTTTGAATTATGTAATTTTATCTTAATATGGCCTTAGTTTTAATCAATATTTCCCGTAATGTAAGAGAATATTGATTCGGTTGTAATTTTAATGTGATCTCGTATCACTTTTATTTTTTTACTAGTTTTTCATATTACAAATGTATAATAGGAATAGCTATGTATTTTATTATTATTTGTAATTCCGAACTCTTCAAGACGGTGCCATTCGAAAAGGCGTTCGGACGAAGACGGTGTTCTTGGGAAGCGTGCCACTTGAAGTTCAAGGGAGTAAAGGAGTTGGTTTCCAAATATGTAATAGAATATAATATTTTATATTTTAGGAAAAGCCATACTAGGAAATTTATTTATTGCTTTGCATTTTTCTTTATATGTTTGCATGCATTGCCAAATCGCCATAACATCACATGCATTTATATATATATATATATATATATATATATATATATATATATATATATATATATATATATATATATATATATATATATATATATATCGTTTTTCTACCGTGTCGATTATAATTATCGTAGTTCACTAATATAGTTCACATAAAAGGTGATAGATAATAAATCGACAAAACCTTTCACATATTTAAAATTGAGATTAGCCTTTACAAATAGTAGAACCCATGAATCCCTTGACATTTGGGGTAGATTCGGTTTCCCGTGGTACTTTCATTTTTCATCGGGTAAGTGGGGTAATAACAAGTTATTACACGCGAAATTTGGTTGGTCTCAACGGGACATGAAGACTAGTCTTTTGTTCCGAGGCTAGAGATGAACTTAACGTAATTTCATCGACCGAGAGTTCTAATTGTAGATTCGGTTAAGGAGTTAACCCACCGAGTTATATTAGTGAGGGATGTATCGGTTTCCCATGCCTGAGTTAATATGGATTTGGATCTCGGAATCATTTATATAATTGGGTGGAGGTCATTATATAAATGCAAAAACATGCTAAAATGTTTTCATATATTAACGATGAATGTTTCTTTTCCCACTATTTTGTTGTTTTACGTTGTTCCTTATCATTTCTTCTATTAATATACGATATCATTTCGATTTTAACTTATGTCTCCATTAAACCACTATTGTCAAAGACAAATAGAATCTCTTTCTAAATCCTCAAATGAACCGTTTAAGTAGGGCATGGACTAGTTCCATAGGAATAGTTCTATTCCATAGCACTTCATAGGAGTTGTCCTATGTCATATAAGATTAGTATCTTAAATTCCTAACATGCCTATGTATGATTTCTTCTGAATAAGTATGAATAGAGATAAAGATTAGTCAAAATATGTTTTGATAATATCTTCTATGCATCCACGATTCAAAAAGTCTTATTGCTCAACCTAAACACTTGTCATTAAGCACTTAAGTTGTTAAGAACGTGACAATGTTAAATTGGTAAATAGATTTGCTAGAAATTTTGATTGACCAAATACCACAATACAAGTTCATCCTTGTGAAGGATTAAACTAAGAATTTATATGAAGATGAGTCTTCATCAAGTAGAAATTCATGAAGTTAATGGGAGCAATAAGAAGTAAGTACCTATCTTAATTGTTAAGGATAGATCTAGGCTCGAAAGAGAAGGTGTTAGACACTACAATAGATACAAACCCCAATAAGTAAAGATCAAGGAAGTTGGCCGTGTGACTCCAACATATTCCTTCTCGAATATCTATGACATGACATTGCATTCTTGGCAATTACCACATCATGAGTATTTGATACAAATGTATGAATCATGTTAGAAATTGCCACATTTTATGATTGTGAAATATGGCAAAAGGATGTCAAAACCATCTTTCTAAATGGGTTTTAGAGGAAGATGTGTTCATAACACAATCCGAGGGCTTTTTAAATCCTTAGAATCCTAACATTGAATAATCGTCTGACCACAAGCAAGAATAAATTTAGAAATTTACATGAATGGAACTAGGGTAGTTGCCATTTCATCCATGGACATATACGTGTTATAATGTACTCATTTTAGTTTTGTATTTATAATTGTACCTCAATAATTGTTATGATGTACACTAAGTCTAAATAAGAATATAATTCAAGTTTTGTTAGAAAAACGCAAAGGGTTTCACTATTGTGCAATTAAAATAAGCATTGTGCCCTTATATACCACGATTAAGTTTATGGTGAAACCATACAAATCAAGGTAATTATATTCAAACTAAAAATAAATGTCATATATATATATATATATATATTATATAAGACTCAAGTTGGTGACCCCAATCATTTCTCAATTCTTGATTGAAAATTGCATTTAGAAACTAGTTTTGACTAGTGTCCCAAACCATTTGATTGGGAATCTCTGGGTGTGTACGAATCTTGTATTCAAAGCAAGATTAATTCATGACTTCTTTCTAGAGAAGGATTATGAATAGAGCAAGATATTCGCCCTATTTACATTTTGAACTGTATGATCGAATACAATTTCAATCAGAAAAGGTTATTACTTCTTCATCTCTTCTACCAACGAACTAGGTAGATACTTGGTATCCACTTAATGAGGTAAGAAGAGAGTTTCTTTGAACAAGTTCAATGAATGTTTAAAAGTATCAAAACCTAGAGATTATAAAACCAAAGTATTAGTACTTTGTTAAAATAGGGAACAATAAAGTGAAGACTTTTATATACACCAAAAAGAGTGTGATATGGTATCACATATTCACCTTCATAATACTAGAAAGTGTAAAAGAATCCTATACGATATGATTGAATATTTACTATAAAGTTGGAAGTAGTTTCTATCACAATTTGTCTAGTATTTATTTATTCCACAAAAACAAAACATAATTAAAGCAATCATCTACATTTCATATGTGATATGGTTAGGCATGGTACCTAAGTTGTAGCTTGTTTCAGAAGAAAACATATGGTTTTTTAACCCAACTATCACGAGAACAACAGGTTTGTGGCTCGTGATGCTGTCTTTTGAGAAAAGAGAATTATTTCTTAAAGACAGAGCGGGAGAAAATGTTCAAGAGCCACAAACTGAGAATAAGACTTAGGAAGATGTCCCTTCTTGGTCAAAATCAGTAATTATTTCTTTGAAACCTGAAAATGACAGGTGTCATGTTACCTTTTGAAAGTAATAAACCTGTAACTTCTTAAAATGCTTTATCTAGTCTCAACTCCACAAGAGTCCATAATAAGCATAAGCATGAAAATGTTTATTTAGCTTGGTTGGTTGGTGGCAAAGGGTTTTGCACGCAACAATAACGCTTCATTGTATTCGGATATGATTTGATATAGTTGGATGTTAAAATCATCTTACATGAATTTTGAAAATCGCAACTATCCTAAGGTAGGATGATAACTTAAGACGAAATCTTAAGTACAAGTTAAGGAGTTGAATCGTAAGTTTTGATCATGTGATAAACATGTCTCGAATTGTCGAGTAGTTCTATTTATACATGGAGTTTAGTGGGAGTAATGTGGTGTTAATAGTCTTACATGTAAGGGAAATATTGATTATTGTGAATATGAAAGACTTAGGAGAGGAATAATATATCTCTAAGGTATCCAGACCTATAAAGATAGTTCTAAGAGGATATTAGCGTTAAATGAATATTCTTATAATGATAAGAGTCTAGACAAGTTCAAAGGCATTGAACATGTAGTAATTAAATACACTTGCTTCCGCTGCGGGATTAATTCATTAAGCAAAGATGTATCACCATTTTTAAAATTCGTATACTTAGAGTATGACGAAAGGCTATAAATCCATTTCATGTGAAAGTCAGTATATAGACGTATAGTCTATTCATTAGTAATCCAAAAGCACTAATGATTTGTCTTCCATGAAGAAGTGATTGGGAGACAAGGAAGAGGTGTAAAACATCTTTAGTATCTGAATCTATAGTGATAGATTAGAGAGGATAAGTGTGTAGAAATAATCATTGGATTTATGTGCAATACGTTACACAAAAACCATATTCTAAACACATAAGGATAGTTGGAGAACCATCTTGGCTATATTATTTAAGGAGTATATATCTGCTAGAAACCTTCTAGGCAGTTGAACAATGAGATATATACAACGAAAATTGAGTACACATACAATAATGAGATATGCAAGAAGGAAGGGATGATATTAGGATTCAGTTTTGTGAATTGGAGGAACTATGGTAGTTTGTTCCAATAACCGAAGTTCCCATCCCGACTCACCGAGATCAGCGGGAGCTATTCAAGGTTCGGAAGCCTATGTCTAGATTTGATTTAGACACGTATTCAAAAGTTTTATAATAAAGATTATACATAACAAGGAAAAAAGTATATAATAAGGTTAAGGAAAGTGGAATGTGTTGCTAAGACTTACTAACCAAAGCCTTCTCATAGGCTTAGCATGATAAGTCATGTCATTTCAATTGAGTTGAGATGTATAGTTATATACAATATTAAGTATGGATTATAGATTATGTAGTAATTGATATTGTATCAATTTTACATATGTGATAATACATTGATCGCTTGAGTTTTATTCAAAACTATTTTCTTATAATTCTTTGTTTTCCAAATAGGTTGTCGAGACAGTATTGAACCCTATTTAAGTGAACTGGATTAACATAGTATTGGCCCTTAGTCACTTATATGAGGTGACGTCTCCAAGTGACTAGAGTGTGATGGGATTGATGGCAAGTTCAAAGGCCATAGGGTCATAAGAGATGACTAGTCGATCACATAGGCAGGCTGTAAGGGACACTATGTCGGGCAGTGACCGCTTATAGAGTTCTGGTAATTCATATAGCCTGCTCGTGGCGAGAGCTACTATAGTATTCTTTTGAGTCAATTCTTTGACTAGAGACTGTTCGCCCAAGTTGGCACAGTTTCTGAGTGACTTTAAATTATGCTCTGCGATTTTCGGAAATGGGGTCTAATGGGCATCTTTTGGGTCATGATGAGTTGTGGCTAGACAAAGGGAATAGTGCGATAGGAATTGCCCACCCCCTTGTCAGGGTTATTTAATAATCTCAGGGCCACTCAAGGAGTAGTGAAGTAAAAATGTGTGGCCACGCTCGAAAGGTATCTATGGTAGATAATTCCGTTCAGACAGTTACTCTCCTGTTCGAGGAAACCACTCTAGATATGATCACTTGCAAGAACGACCTGCAAGACACCTTGCATTGTGTAACACCCCAAGTTATTGAGAGTAAGGTTGTCCCACATCGGGGAATTGAGGAGGTTGTGATATGTTTATAAGGGATTCAACCCACCACTAAGTAACAAGGCCTTGTGCTTTTGGGATTAAGTGAGGACAAATAACTAGCCCAAAAGTGCACACCCATCTTATTGGGTTGTGTTACGACAATGGTGGGTCGGGTTGTTATAAATGGTATCAGAGCGGCCCTGCGACCGTGTGGTGAGCCCGTGGTCGGGAGTACCCGGGTCACACACCTAGCGGGGGAGGATTCTGGGCTTTGATGTGGTCAAGTTGGAGGCACAACGAGGACGTTGTGTTCTTTAAGTGGGGGAGATTGTAACACCCCAAGTTATTGAGAGTAAGGTTGTCCCACATCGGGGAATTGAGGAGGTTGTGATATGTTTATAAGGGATTCCACCCACCACTTAGTAACAAGGCCTTGTGCTTTTGAGCTTAAATGAGGACAAATAACTAGCCCAAAAGTGCACACCCATCTTATTGGGTTGTGTTACGACAGTGGTGGGTCGGGTTGTTATACTTTGAGTGGGAGATTGTAATACGACAAGAGAATTGGTGATGCACACTTGTCTCGGACAAGTGGGAGATTGTTGGAGAATGTGTCCTCAACAATAGTGCGATCACATTATTAAAACTCATAATAAGAATACATAAAGGGATGATTCATTTTTATACGTCAACTGATCAACATTAATCAGTAATGATTGGCTGACTAGATTTGACATTACTGTCGTTTGACGGTGGTGATCAGTTGATCCCTTAAGGTCACACCTAAAGGACAATTCCCTTAATAAATAATTTAATTAATTGTATAATGATGCAGATTAATTAATTCCTTAAAATTGAACAATTTACATATCTGAGTGAGAATATGAATTTTATTGTAATTCGATTAAATGAGATTCGTTTTAGTAAATAAAATATTATATAAATATATATATATATATATATATATGTATATATATATATATATATATATGTATATATATATATATATGTATATATATATATATATGTATATATATATATTACTAAAACTTTGTTTATGAAACAATTAAGTTAAGAATGATCCGTTAATTATAATTACAATCTGTTGTAGATTATATTAACATTTACCATTTTATTTACTTGTGATTGTGAATTACTAATCAATTGTTATATATAATTAAATTAATATATGTAATGATATTTAATTGTTAAATATGCATTAATATTATTAATAATATGTTACATGTTACATGTTACATGCTACACATTATATGACAATTGACAAATGACAAAATTAAAATGGACTCCATGTTATCTTATAGGGACCGGTTTTGGTAGGTTAATTGGGTGAAATGGTAAATTTTTTTTACATAATGGAAAACACAATTATTATCATTGTAAGCTATTCCACACCCTATTATATTTCGAGAAGAACAATAAAAAAGGAAATGGGCATGCATTGGCTCCCTAGGCAACCCCCTTTCCCACCGGTTTTCCTCCCCTTCTTTAGAATAAGAATTGTTCTTATTCTAACCATCATTCTGTGAGATTCATTAACCTCTTATTAGACACTACTAATAACTTATTAAAATTTAGTTTAGTCATAAACTAATCTAGATCTTATGCATGCATAACAAATGAATAAAAGAGAAGAAATCAATTATTCTTACATTGGTGGCCGAAATGGATATACTAATTGGACTCCTTCCAAATTAGTCTTCTTAAATAAAATCCAAGTGCTCCAAGAGAAAATCCTAGATCCAATGGTAGGATCTACTCCTTATGGGATTGTACCAAGATAATCCCTCTTAATACATAAACTAATTTTGTTACTAGAAATTAGTAAATGTTCCTTTAAAATAACTAATATTATTTTATTACTACTACTAGTAATTGGATCTCAATATTAGTATTAGACTGATGTTGTTATTTTTCCATCTCAAAACAATGTAGGAGTATTTGTTGAGAGAAGTAGTAGAAAAATTAGACGGAATTATGAATAACAAAAACAATTCTTATTTTGATGAAGAGGAAAGAGGTGGCCGGGTACCTTGGGTCACACAAGGCCAATCCATGCTAATTTTTCTTATCAATTGTTCTTCACATAAATGTAGGTTAAGCATGCCTAAACCTAACATAATTAAGTTGTCTTAACCATTTAAGATAAAAAGAACAATTGTTCCCCACCCATATGGAAAAACCGGTTTCCATATATAAAATGGAATCCATTTTAAGTTTGTGATTTTGTCAATTGTAATTCGTGACATATGTGACATGTTACTAGACATATGATCATGTAATGCATTTTTAACTTATTAAAAATCATTACATAAAATAAATCACATGCAATGACATAATTAACAATACATGATTGCACATACTTAAAATGGACCATTAATTATAATTCACAACACCTTGTAATTATAATACATTATTCATTCTAATTATAATTGTTTCATAAACAATAATAAAAACATCATCTATTTTAAAGGATTAATTAACTTGTATCATTATACAATTAATTAATTTATCAATTAAGAGTGTTACTCTATAAGTACGACCTTAAGGGATCAACTGATCACCACCGTTAAAACGATGGTAATGTCAAACTCTAGTCAGCCAATCATTAGCGATTAATGTTGACCAGTCGATTTATATAAATGAATCATCCCTTACGTATTCTTATCATGAGTTTCAAAATGTGATCGCACTATTGTTGAGGACACATACTCCAACAATCTCCCACTTGTCCGAGACAAGTGTGCGTCACCAATTCTCTTGTCCTATTACTATCTCCCACTTAATGCAAGGTGTCTTGCAGATCGTACTTGCACTTGATCATATTGCGAGTGGTTTCCTCGATTTGGAGAATAACTGTTTGACTGGAATTATCTACTGTAGATACCTTCAGAGCGTGGCCACGCATTTCGAGTTCATTACTCCTAGAGTGGCCTTGAGATATAAGATAGCCCTGACTAGAGGTGGAAAATTCCTATTGCACTTTTCTCTTTGCATAGCCACAGCTCATTATAACCCAAAATGTGCCCATTTGACCCCAATTACGAAGGTCATTGAACACAAATAAAAGTCACTTTGAAGTTGTGCCATCTTAGGCGAATAGTGTTTAGTCAAAGAATCGACTCATAAGAATACTATAGTAGCTCTCGCCACGACCAGTCTATAAAATTTTCCAGAACTCTATAAGCGGTCATAAGCCCGACAGAGTGTCCCATGCAGTCTGACTATGTGATCGACTAGTCATCTCTCATGACTCTATGGCACTTGAACTTGCCATCAATCGCATCACACTCTAGTTACTTTGAGATGTCACCTCATGTAACTAACTATGGGCGATTACTATGTCAATCTAGTTCACTTTAATGGGGCTCAATATTGTCTCAACAACCCATTTGGATATGACAAAGTAATAAAAATTTAAAAGACAAGTGCGATTATCATATATGAACAAATAAAACAACATTTTATTTCATATCAAATAGTCTAGTACAAACTTGGCATACGTTTAAGCCCCGTGGAAACAACATGTCCAACGTGTTTAGCCTGCAATAAAGGCTTGGTGAGCGGATCAGCTAAGTTATCATCCGTCCCAACCTTACAAATCGCAATTTCCTCTCTTTCAATAAAATCTCTAATAATATGAAATTTTCTGAGTACATGTCTAGATCTATTACTAGACTTTGGCTCTTTAGCTTGGAAGATTGTCCCATTGTTGTCATAATAGAGAGTAATGGGACCTTTAGCCCTTTCATGAGTTTCCTAATCTACACAGCTTCCTTGGCAGCTTCTGATGCTGCAACGTACTCAGCCTCCATAGTAGAATCCGCAATCACAGCTTCCTTGAAGATTCTCCATCTTACGACACCACCATTGAGCATGTATAAAAATCCACCTAGTGATTTCATGTCATCTCTATCTGTTTGAAAGCCTAAGTCTGTGTAACCTTTAACACATAGCTTGGAGTCCATGTTGAAGCGTCGAAGAACCTTGTCAATATAAGATTCTTAACTTAATGCCAATATCCTTTTGGGTCTATTTCTATAGATTCGGATACCTATTATGTGTTGTGCTTCTCCTAAATCCTTCATTTGGAAATGATTTCTCAGCCACTCTTTGACGGAGGACTACATAGGAATGTCATTTCCAATAAATAGTATGTCATCCACATACAATATTAGGAACACAACATTGCTCCTACTGAACTTTATGTATAAACATGGTTCCTCAACACTTCGAGTAAAACCATTTTCTTTTATAACATGATTAAATCGATGGTTCCAACTTATTGATGCTTGCTTAAGACCATAAATGGATCTCTTAAGCTTGCATACTTTGTTAGGATTTTTAGGATCTACAAAATCTTCAGGTTGCATCATATACACCTCCTCTTCTAAATGCCATTTAGAAAGGGGGTCTTAACATCCATTTGCCATATTTCATAGTCATGAAATACGGCTATCGCTAACAGTATCCGAATAGATCTTAACATGGCTACGGGGGGGCAAAGGTTTCATCATAGTGAAGAGTATGAACTTGGGTAAAACCTTTTGCCACTAGCCTAGCCTTGTAGACATCATCATGTCTATTTTCATTGAAGAGGTCTTGCTCCTTCAGGAAAATCCACCAAGTTCCAAACTTGATTTTCATACATATAACTCATTTCGGATTTCATGGCTTCAAGCCATAAAGCTGAATTGAGACTAGAGATTGTAGCTTTGTAGGTAGCGGGTTCGTCACTTTCTAGAAGTAAAACATCAAGACTCACATCCTCTTGGATAAGTCCAACATATCTATCAAGATGGCGAGAAACTCGACCCGACTTCCTTGGTTGAGGAATAACAACCGAATTAGATGACGAAGGAACGTCTTCTTGCGCCTCTACTTCGGTTTTTGCCTCTTGAACTTCATCAAGTTCAAAATTTCTCCCACTCTGTCTTTTAGAAATAAACTCATTTTATAAAAAGACAGCCTCACTAGACACAAACACTTTGTTTTCATGAGGTTTGTAGAAGTAATAGCCTCGGGAGGTATAGGGGTAACCTACAAAGATGCACTTTTCAGATCGTGGGGCTATCTTGTTGTCTGTCTTTACCTTGACGTAATCATCACATCCCCAAATCTTCATGTAGGATATATTAGGAACCCTTCGTTTCCATATCTCATATGGAGTCTTTTTGGTTGCCTTGGTTGGACTATTGTTCAATGATTTGATTACGGTTTAGATTGCAAATCCCCAAAACGAGTCGGGTAACTCGGTTTGACTCATCATAGATCGAACCATATATAGTAGGGTTCGATTTTTCCTCTCAGCAACACCATTAAGTTGTGTACCGGGTGGAGTGAGTTATGACACAATGCCACAACCTTTCAAGTGTGAATCAAATTCATTACTAAGATACTCTCCACCACGATCGGATCGTAGTGCTTTTATCTTCTTGTTCAATTGGTTTTCTACTTCATTTTGAAATTCTTTAAATTTCTCAAAAGCTTCACTTTTGTACTTCATTAAGTAGATATGCTCATATCTACTTAAATCATCGGTGAAGGTAATGAAGTAGTCATAATTACCCCTAGCGGTGATAGTCATTGGTCCACATACATCGGTATGTATAAGGTGTTGGGAAATGTGTCCTCAACAATAGTGCGATCACATGATTTAAATATCATTATTAAATCTCATTTCAAGAATACGGAAGGGATGATACATTACATATATATAGTCAACTGGTCCACACATATCGGTAATGATTGGCTGGCTAGAGTTTGACATTACTGTCGTGCGACGGTGGTGATCAGTTGATCCCTTGAGGTCACACCTAAAGGACGATTCCCTTAATTGAAAAGGTTAATTAGTTGTATACCGATACAGATTAATTAATTCCTTAAAATTGAACAATTCGATTTGTGAGAAAGAGAATATTGATATCTTATTGTAATGGGATTAAATAAGATTTAATTTTAGTAATAAAATGCTTTGTTGCTAAAATTATTTATTGTTTGAGAAACAATAAAGATAAGAATGAATGGTTAATTATAATTACAAGAAGTTGTGAATTATAACTATATGACCCATTTTATTTATGTGATCAAGTATCACTTGTCAATTTGTTGTATGTAATTTAATTAATTCATGAAATGATATTTATGTGATAAATATGCATTAAATTAATTAATAACATGTATCATACTACATGTGACATATTGTGTGACAAATGACAAATTGACAAAATAAAATGTTAGTCCATTTTAAGTAATGGACCGAAAATATGGGTGTGTTAGTGGGTTTTGGTTGTTTTATTGATAAAATAAACATAATGATGCCTACCTACAACTACTCTTACACACCTACTATTTTTGAGAAGAGAAAAAGGAAAAGATATGATGCCTTTTGAGGCTCCAAACCGTGCACTCCTCTCTTTAGGGGTTGTTGGCTCTTTTCTTTTATTCTCACACTACCATTCAATTAACATGCAAGTGTTCATGAATTTCCTCTCTTCTCTCTCTTCTATCTTCATCAAAAAGGATGAGATTTTAATCTAAATTGTTCATATAAATTACTAAGATTACTAGAAGTAGTATATGAGTATTAGTAATAGATTTTAAGGTAAACTACAATACAAACATCTAGTACATGTTTATTTGTGGGATTAAGGGATAGTTTTGGGTGCAACTAATTGGAGGGCTTCTAATTTGAAGTCAAGTATGTTCATCCATTAATGGAAAGCTCAAGAACTAACAAGAAGGAGATCTTGTTGGTGCCCTATATGACCGATATTATTATGGTGAGAAAATGTTTTCTTATCCTCTTTTATTATTGTTTGCATGCATAAAATCCACCTTTAATTTTATGACAAATTATTTAGAAATATATGAGTATGTTAGTATGTATATGAATCTACATTTCCTTCAATCGGTATCAAGAGCCACGGTTGTTTGCATGCAAATTGGTTAAAAGTTTTTCCGAGTTATAAGAATAACAAAATAAAACTTGTAAATTTTGTGTTATTATGATATATCACGAAATCATTACATGCATGTTAATATTTATGGTCCTAAAGTGTTTTGGGATATTTTGGTTAATTTTTCGGATTTTTATTGCTCATAATTTACAATAATGGCATTTAAATGTGATTTTATGAGTAAAAATGTCATTTTTGGTCTAAAATTAGCTATACTTCGAATTTTCACTTGGTTTTTGGATATGTTGTCACATATATTATTTTGAGATAACCTGTAAATTTTCATAATTTTTGGACTTGTTATGCTCGAAAATTGAATTTTTCATTATTAAATTCGGATTTAAGTGAAAAATAGGTTAATATGAGTTAAATTTCGAATCTGGTCATAGAAAATTAATATGTTGTCACATGCAATTTTACAAGATGTGTGTAAAATAATTGGCTATAAAGAAGTCTTTTTGCATGATTTATGAATTTTTGAAGAAAAATAGCATAAATAGTGACATTATTAATGGAAAATTAATAAAACATAATCTATGACTTAGGAAAAACGTCTAATGTTGCTTTTTATTATCTTTTTCAGATCTAAAATTGAAAAGTTAGTGAAAATAATTTTTCCATGTTTTTATGATTATTTTATTAAAAATCGATAAACCGCAACATTGTTTTTCCGGAATATTTTCGAAATTTTTTAACCTAAAGATTTTGAACATTATGAGTGTCATGGAATTTTTCCAGAATGTTCATGAGTTTAAATTTCAAATTTTGAATTTATTTGAAATTTTATGATTTATTTGAAGTTTAATAGCTTATTTTTGGTATTTTTAGACTATTTATGAACAATTTTGTAAATAAAGGTTAATTATGGTCAAATTATTAGTGAAGACTATATTTTGAGTCCTAAGAGGTTAGGGTAATTAACTTATGCATAAATATGAGTTTATGTATTTTTGTGATTATAAAATGTTGAAATCACGCAAATCCGTAAAAACCGAGTAATATACGATATTGGCTAATTAAAAGGCGATTTAGCATAAAAATTGAGCATGTTCATACATATTATAATGCTGCATTTTTCTTTATGATTGTCATAATTTTAATTTATGTAATTTTGAATTTTGTAATTTTACTTAGTATGGCCTTAGATTTTAATTGGTATTTCCCGAAATGTATGGGAATATCGATTCGGTTGTAATTTTTATTGTGATCTCGTATCACCGTTTTGTAATTTAATAGATTTTTTTTAGTTACAAATGTATAATAGGAAATTATGTAATTTATTATGTAATTTTATTCATTCCGGAGTTCCAAAAGACGGATTTCTTCAAGAATGGCGATACATAAAGACGGTGTTACCTCGAGATGCGTGCCACAACCGAAGTTCAAGGGACCAATGGAGTTGGTTTCCGAATATGTAATAGTTAAATAGTTTTTCTATTTTAGGAAGGCCATACTAGGATTTATTTACTTTTATGCTTGCATTTTATTTATATGTCACATGCATCGCTAAATCGCCATAACTAAAACATGCATTCTTATCTTATCGAGTTAATCGACCGTGTCAATTCGAATTATCGTAGTTCACCGCTTTAGTTCACTTAAAACGTGATAGATAATAAATTGACATGACCTCTCGCTAAAACAATTAATTGAGACATAGCCTTACCAAATAGTAGAAACCATGAAAACCTATTTCACGAGGGAGTGCGCTCGGCTACCCCGGGGTACAAACCTTGTTACGTAGGGGAAGTGGGTGATAAATGTCTATCCACCGAATTCATGTTGATAAGGGATGTATCGGCTACCCCGTGCCCAAGTTGATGTGGGTTTGGATAATGGACACATTTATTCGAAATTTGGATTGAACTCAACAAAAGTTATTGATAAGGGTTGCATCGGCTACCCCGTGCCCTTGTTGATGTGTTTTGGGCTATAGATAAACATTAGAGTAATTTTATCGACCAAGAGTTCTAAAAGTAGAATCGATTAAAAGGTTAATCCACCAAGTTATATTGATAAAGGTTGCATCGGCTACCCCGTGCCTAAGTCAATATGAATTTGGGTCTTGGAATCATTTATCATAGTTGGGTAGAGGTCACTATGTAAATGCTATACTTGTTTACAAGTATTTATAAAACGATGAATGTTAAGTTTTCCATTATTCCGTTGACTTATTGTTCTATTTCTTTACCACAATTCATATACGATATCATTTCGATTTTGACTCAAATCTCCATTAAAACATCGTAACTAAAGACAAATATGAATTTGCTTCTAAAACCTCATATGAACCATTGCTAAGGATCTCTTGTAAAGAGTATAGATTGAAGTTATTCATTATCAAACAGGTTTTTGATTCTTGACTAACACATCTACTTGCAATGGATTGTTTTTCATGTACTTAAATGCATTAAGTACATCGAAGCGATAAAATTGTTTTGGTAATTAGTTTTGTCAAGAACTCGTAATTGACCAAAATAACGCAACCACTTCAATGAAAGTTTTTAAGACTAAAACGAACAAATGAAGAGTGTTCTTCATGAATTCAATTTTGCTTCTCAAGGCAAAGACTCATTGAAATGAGTGGGAGCATTCTCTTAAACCGTTAAGATGAGGACGAGGTTCAAGAAGTAAAGATTATAATGGAATTGATATAAGGTAATGTTAAAGGTAAAGTTGTTGAGAATAACGATACTAAACCTATCAATCCCGACCGATAAAGTTTCCATTGTCTTAAAATGTTGGACACGAGAAAGGAAACTACCCCAAATTATTGAAGAATCAACAAGTTAGTTGTGGGACATCTAATGGGACCTTCTTCTTTAAAGATGTTTATTTGATTAAACATAAAATTTTGCTAGTACTACTTCGTCTATATTAGAAACCAATGGAGGTTTTCATCATTGTACTTGATACATAGGATGATTAGAATGTGACGACTAGCAACAATGATATCGAGAGACAGAGTAATTGTGTACTCAATCTAGTTTTTGGATTTAAAGTTGTACTTAATTATGACTATTAAGTGCATAAACTCTAAATAAGAATATAAACTTGTTAAGATACAAAAGAGGTTTTCACCTTTGTGACCCTTTACACCATGATTTGATGTATGGCTAGCCCATCATCAAGGTGATTATATTCTAAACCAAACTAGAATGATATATCATGAAGATGATGTAAGACTCAAATTGGTAACCCAAGATTAAACCTTAAATTTTGGAATGATGAACGCAAAGAGTTATCGAGTACTCTTGAAACCATTAGATTGTTAATGGTGTATGCGTATCTTGTATTCAAAGCAAGATGTCTCGTGCCTTTTGGTTGAAAAGGAGATCGAGTTTGTAAATCATCGATCCAAAATAGGTTGATCATTTTCTTTTACCAACGATTTAAGTTGACGATAATATGTTCACTTAATAAGGTAAATAGAGAAATCTTTGAAGAATTTCAAAGAGTTCAAGGAATCACGATTTAGTCGTGATGGGATTATCAAAGTGAAGACTTTGATATAAGCCAAAGGAAATGTGATATAGTATCACAAGTTAATCTCTCCTAGCACGCATTATGGAATAATGTGTGATTAGATAAGAAATCAAACGCTATTCAATATGGTTTGGATTTCAATCAAGTTACTTTGAGTTACTTGATCCTTTTGGGGATTTTATCATTTATGTCTAAATTATTTTTCAACTAAATCGAATCATATGAGATATGAAATGGTACCATGGTTGTAAGTTTTCACAAAGAAACAAATGCTCTTTTTCCTCTTCAATTAACACGAGTACGACGGGTTTGCGGCTCGTGAAGCTGTCTTTCTAAAATACAAGTTTATTTCTAGAAGACAGAGTGGGAGAAAATTATTCAAGAGCCACAAAGAATGTTATGTCGCAAGAAACTGGTCTTTCTTGGCTACATGAGACGTTTTGTGTAAGATATTGTTCCTTTAAAACCTAGGAAGTTAAATTCGTCAAATTGATAAAAATGATGGATTCATGTTACTTTTAAGAAAGTAAAGAGCTTATAACTTACAAAGAAATCGTTTGATTCAAATTGATTACTTCTAGAAAGTAATGAACATATGACTTACATAAGAGTGTTTAAGTCACAACTCAATATAAGGCTTAGAGCCATGAAAATCCGAAATAAAAAGGCTTGATTAGTTGCAAAGGGTTCTGCACTAATAAAGAGAGATTTCAAGGTTTGATTGGTTGCAAAGGGTTTTGCACCAGTTGAAATGCTTAAGTCTATTTGGATCTTCTTAGGGATTGTGTTTCATTATTATGAAATACACAGCAAGTGAATCTAAAACCCACTTCTTCAATAGGAGGAATGTATTCAATACATGTCTTGAGTTTAGTAAATTCTTGCAATCCTAAGATAATGTGAAACTTAAGAGAGGGTCTTAAGTAGGACATCAATGAGTTAGAATCAACATTTTGATTATGTGATAAAACATTTCTCGATAAGTCGAGAAGTTGTGTTTATACATGAAGTTTAGTGGGAGTTACGGATATTTTAATTAGTCCGATATGTGGATGACATATTGATCATTGAGAATGATTTAAGACTTTTGGAGTATTATAATACATCTTGAATATCCGGATTTATGAAGATAAATCCACATGATATTAGCGTCAGTAAGAAGTCTTATGTTGATAAGATTCATGACTAGTTCAATTAAATTGAACATATTTGATTGATTCCATTTGCTTCCGCTGCCGGATCAATTAAATGAGTAATGATGTAAAACACTTCATATACTTTGAGTATGATGAATTGTTTTCAAAATCGAATTTAAGTAATCTTTACCTAGTATATAAAGATTACCCTTAAGTGCTTGTAGAAGCATTAAGGAAGTAAAGCAAAGTGTTTATGATGCAATTTTGTGTAAGGGTGTTACACAAGTGTCAATTGACAATTAAGATTGCGCATGGTTTCCGACAAAACCATAATCAAAACACATTAGGATGGTTAAGAAACCATTGTGGCAATATTAATTAAGAAGTAGATTTTCTAGAATCGTTCTAGGCAATAAAGAACAATGAGAGATATTTATAACGGAAATTGAGTACACTTGCAATCATGAGATGTGCAAGAGGATGAGTCCCGCACACTGAGAAAACAGTGGGAGCTATTCTTAGGCTAAGAGGGCCTATGTCTTGATTGGATCTCGACACGTACTCAGAAAGTTTTGTGATGCAAATGTATACATTACAAAGGAAAATGAATATGTAGTAAGGTTGAGTAAGGTACAAGAAGTTGATAAAACCTACTAACCAAAGCCTTCTCAAAGGCTAAACATGATGAGTCATGCCATTTCAACTGAATTGAGATGAATAAACTACATAAAAGATCAAATTAGATTATAGAATATGAAGTAGTAATCAAGAATTGACTATTCATATGTGATAATCGCATTTGTCGTTTGAGTTTTACTCTAAAACTCTTCTTTTATACTTTGTTACATCCAAACGGGTTGTAGAGACAATTGAACCCCGTTAAAGTGAACACGGATTAGCATTGTATTTGCCCATAGTCACTTGTATGAGGTGACGTCTCGAAGTGACTAGAGTGTGAGGCGATTGATGGCAAGTTCAAGTGCCATACAGTCATGTGAGATGACTAGTCGATCACATAGGCAGACTGTTAGGAACACTTTGTCGGGCAAAGGACCGCTTATAGAGTTCTTGCAAATTTATAAAGCCTGGTCGTGGCGAGAGCTACTATAGTATTCTAATGAGTCGATTCTTTGACTAAAGACTGTTCACCTAAGATGGCACAGTTTTCGATTAACTTTGATTTGTGTTACTACGACCTTCGTAAATGGGGTCAAATGGGCATATTTTGGGTTATGATGGTCGTGGCTAGTCGAAGGGAATAAGTGCGATAGAATTGTCCACCCCTTGTCGGGGTTAAAACAATATCTCGGGGCCACTCGAGGAGTAATTAATCGGAAATGCGTGGCCACGCTCGGAATGTATCCATGGTGGATAAATTCCGGTCAATCGCTTATTCTCCGGATCGAGGAAACCACTCTCGATATGATCACTTGCAAGTACGACCCGAAAGACACCTTGCATTGAGTGGGAGATAGTAATAGGACAAGAGAATTAGTGACGCACACTTGTCGAGGACAAGTGGGAGATTGTTGGGAAATGTGTCCTCAACAATAGTGCGATCACATGATTTAAATATCATTATTAAATCTCATTTCAAGAATACGGAAGGGATGATACATTACATATATATAGTCAATCGGTCCACACATATCGGTAATGATTGGTCAAGGCTAGAGTTTGACATTACTGTCGTGCGACGGTGGTGATCAATTGATCCCTTGAGGTCACACCTAAAGGACGATTCCCTTAATTGAAAAGGTTAATTAGTTGTATACCGATACAGATTAATTAATTCCTTAAAATTGAACAATTCGATTTGTGAGAAAGAGAATATTGATATCTTATTGTAATGGGATTAAATAAGATTTAATTTTAGTAATAAAATGCTTTGTTGCTAAAATTATTTATTGTTTGAGAAACAATAAAGATAAGAATGAATGGTTAATTATAATTACAAGAAGTTGTGAATTATAACTATATGACCCATTTTATTTATGTGATCAAGTATCACTTGTCAATTTGTTGTATGTAATTTAATTAATTCATGAAATGATATTTATGTGATAAATATGCATTAAATTAATTAATAACATGTATCATACTACATGTGACATATTGTGTGACAAATGACAAATTGACAAAATAAAATGTTAGTCCATTTTAAGTAATGGACCGAAAATATGGGTGTGTTAGTGGGTTTTGGTTGTTTTATTGATAAAATAAACATAATGATGCCTACCTACAACTACTCTTACACACCTACTATTTTTGAGAAGAGAAAAAGGAAAAGATATGATGCCTTTTGAGGCTCCAAACCGTGCACTCCTCTCTTTAGGGGTTGTTGGCTCTTTTCTTTTATTCTCACACTACCATTCAATTAACATGCAAGTGTTCATGAATTTCCTCTCTTCTCTCTCTTCTATCTTCATCAAAAAGGATGAGATTTTAATCTAAATTGTTCATATAAATTACTAAGATTACTAGAAGTAGTATATGAGTATTAGTAATAGATTTTAAGGTAAACTACAATACAAACATCTAGTACATGTTTATTTGTGGGATTAAGGGATAGTTTTGGGTGCAACTAATTGGAGGGCTTCTAATTTGAAGTCAAGTATGTTCATCCATTAATGGAAAGCTCAAGAACTAACAAGAAGGAGATCTTGTTGGTGCCCTATATGACCGATATTATTATGGTGAGAAAATGTTTTCTTATCCTCTTTTATTATTGTTTGCATGCATAAAATCCACCTTTAATTTTATGACAAATTATTTAGAAATATATGAGTATGTTAGTATGTATATGAATCTACATTTCCTTCATAAGGCCCAATAGTCCACTAGCTCGAGTCCCTTTACCACTAAAAGGATTACGAGTCATTTTGCCTAGGAGGCAAGATTCGCATGTACCATATGATTGAAAATCAAATGGTTTAATAAAATTAGTTGAAACTAATCTTTTAATGTGATTCTCGTTAATATGACATAATCGACAATGCCAAATGTACGATTCATTTGGATCACTTGATTTGAGTCTCTTGGATTATATGTTATAGATGTCTTTACCTGGATTTGAAGTCTCTAGAACATAAATGCCATTTATAGAAGAGCCTCGGCCTATGACCAAGTCATTTCTAGAAATAATACAACAATTGTTTTTAATGGCAAAATTAAAGCCCTCTATGTCTAACATAGTAATTGAAATAATTTTCTTAGAAAGAGAAGGTACATAAAAACAAGTATGCAAATACAACTCAAATACATTTGCCAAAACAAGTACATAAGTTCCCTTGGATGTGGCCGCTACTCTAGCTCCATTCCCAAGTCGGATATCAACATCGCCCTTGTTCAGCTTTTCCATGTTTCTTAGCCCCTGTAAATGATTACAAAGGTGAGAACTGCAACCGGTATCTAATACCTACATTGTGGTGGAAGTAAAACTTACATCAATAACATAAATTTCAGAAGGAATTTTGCCGAGTTGAATAACAAATCCATCCCTAATATTTCCCAAATATATGGGGCACTTCCTCATCCAATGTCCCATGCCATGACAATTGGTAGTCCCACTAGCCATCTTGTTTCCATTGTTGAATTTTATACCTTTCTTCCCCTTCCTTTTGAACCATTTCCCTTTAGTTGCAAGAGCTTGCTTTCTAGGACTCCCAGTAGTTTCGACATCCCTCTCTTCTAAAGATAAGGATCCCCATATATATAGCGAGATGGTGTTCCCGAGACACATTCACAAAAGATCTAGTCATAGTAGGAGGTATGGAGTAAGTAATTGTTGGAATATGTGTCCTCCGACAATAATGCGATCACAACTGTTGATCATGATGATCACATGTTTAAGTCTCATTTTAAAGAATACAATTGGGAAGTAATATTTTACTGTGAACTGATCCACACAAATGGGTAATGATTGGCTGACTAGAGTTTGACATTACTGTCGTGCGACGGTGGTGATCAGTTGATCCCCTTAGGTCATACCTAAAGGGTAACACACTTAATTGATCATTTAATTGATCGTATGACGATACGGGTTAATTAAATAACTTAAAATTGACGGACGATTTTGGAAGTTATATTTACGTGTCTCATTGTAATTTGATTAAATAAGATACGGTCTAAGTAATCGAATTGTTTTGATTACTTAGATGAACTTTTTGTTTAAGGAAACAATTGCATTTGAATGAATAAATTATTATAAATACAAGAATGTATGATTTATAATTGGTAAAATATATTGGTACAAGTAATTATGAATTACTAAGTCTATTTTTGTATATGACGTATTTTTATTAATACGTTGATTTTTAATATGTTAAAAATACATAACAATTTTATGTGACATGTGACATGTGACATATTGACAAATTGACAAAGATAAAATGGAGTCCATTTTATCCATGTATACCGAAATTAAGGGCAGGATTAGGCATATATTGTGTTGATTATGGTAGTGGTAAACATAATCATTTCCTACTAAACTAGCCATGCAAAAACTAGTGGTCATTGTAAAGACAAACTTGTGCATGCATTGGCTCCCTCTTTTCCCCTCTTCCACCCGGTTTTTGAGAAGAAAAACACTTTGGTTTTTGTTCTTATTTTACCTAATATACACTACAAAATACATTAATGTATCATTCATTCATACTCCATCTAAAAATTAGAGTTTTAGAAAGATAAAATCTTCCTTCTCCTCCCTCTCTCTTAACCGGTTTTCATAGAGAGACCAAATTATTTTTGGGTCATTTTTATACAAAATTAGTATTATTCTAGTAATAATAATATTAATTTTATTAAGTTGTTATCCTGGGTATAGTACTTTTGGGAGGGATTCTCTTCTTGAATCCTTGTTCATCCATTAAGGAGAGCTGAAGAACAAGAGAGTAGGAGAACTCTATTGTGCCCTTAAGATCAGAAATAGCAATGTAAGATAATGATTTCTTCTTTAATTATATTTTTTTTGCATGCATAAGATCACCTTTTAATTTTATGACTAAATTAAAATTATAACATATATGAATATGTTGAGTAAAGAGATCTAGATTTCTAAGAAGCGGTATCGAGAGCCTTGGTTGTTTGCATGCAAATCGGTTATAGTTTTTCCGAGTTATACGATTAACATATAAAACTTGTAAATTTGTGTTATTATGATATATCACGAAATAACTTTATGCATGTTAAAGTTTCAGGTCCTAAAATGTTTTTAGGATATTTTGGTTAATTTATGGTTTTTATTGTTCATCTTATATAATAATGGCATTAAAAATATGATTTTATGATTAAAATGTCATGTTCGGACTAAAATTAGCTAAACTTCGAATTTTCCAGTGATTTTTGGATATGTTATCACATATATTATTTTGAAATGACCTGTAAATTTTCAGAATTTTTGGAGTTATTATGCTCGAAATATGGATTTTTCATGTTTAAAATCGGATTTAAATGAAAAATAGGTTAATATGAGATAAATTTCGAATCCGGTCATAGAAATTTAATATGTTGTCACATGCAATTTTACAAGATGTGTGTAAAATAATAGGCTTCTATATTAAGTCTTTATGCATGATTTATGAATTTTTGATGAAAAATAGCATAAATAGTGACTTCTTTAGAGAATAATTGCTAAAACATATTTCATGACAAAGGAAAAACGTCACATGTTGCATTTTATTATCTTTTTCAGATCTAAAATTGAAACGTTGATGAATATAATTTTTCTCATGTTTTTATGATTTTTATTGATAAATCCGATAAACCGCAACATAGTTTTTCCAATAATATTACGAAATTTTAACCTAAGTTTTTTGAACATTATGAGTGTCATGGTATTTTTCTAGAATGTTCATAAGTTTAAATTTCAAATTTTGAATTTATTTGGAATTTTTGTGATTTATTTGAAGTTTTATAGCTTTTATTGTATTTTTTTTAGGTCCACTAATGAACAATTTTAAGAAATATGAGTTAATTATGGTCAAATAGCTAGTGAAGACTAATTTTTGAGTCCTAAGAAGTTAAGGTAATTAACTTGTGTATAAATATGAATTTATGTAATTTTTGTGATTATAAAACGTTGAATCACGCAAATCCGTAAAAACCGTGTAACATACGATATTGGCTCCTTAAAGGCGATTTAGCATAAAATTGGGCATGTTCATACATATTATAATGCTGCATTTTATTTATGATTGTCATAATTTTATTTTATGTAATTTTACTTAGTATGGCCTTAGTTTTTAATTGATATTACCCGAAATGTATGGGAATATCGATTCGGTTGTAATTTATTGTGATCTCGTATCACCGTTTTGTAATTTAATAGATTTATTTTATTTTAACTACAAATGTATAATAGGAAACTATGTAATTTATTATGTAATTTATTTATTCCGGAGTACCTTGAAGACGGTGTCACTCAAGAAGCCGATACATAAAGACGGTGTTACCTCGAGATGCGTGCCATAACCGAAGTTCAAGGGACCAATGGAGTTGGTTTCCGAATATGTAATAGTTAATTAGATTTTCTATTTTAGGAAGGCCATACTAGGATTTATTTTTATGCTTTGCATTTTATTTATATGTCGCATGCATCGCTAAATCGCCATAACTAAAACATGCATCATCTTCCATCGAGTTTATCGACCGTGTCAATTACAATTATCGTAGTTCACCGCTTTAGTTCACTTAAAAGGTGATAGATAATAAAATGACATGACCTCTCGCTAAAATAAACAATTGAGACATAGCCTTACCAAAAATTAGAAACCAATGAAGTACCAGTTTCGCAAGTGAGTTGAGCCGACTTTACCGTAAGACAAACCTTGTTACGTTGGTGAAGTGGGGTGATAAATGTCTACTCACCGAATTTATAAAGATAGGGTTGTTTTCGGCTTTACCGATGCCCAAGTTGATGTAAGTTTGGATCATGGACACATTTATTCGAAATTTGGGTTGAACTCAACGAAAGTATTCTCGACGGTTGCCGGATGTGTTTCGGGCTAAAGATAATTTTTAATGTAAATTTATCGACCAAGAGTTCTAAAAGTAGAATCGATTAAAAGGTTAATCCACCGAGTTATATTGATAAGGGTTGTTTCTCGGCTTTACCGATGCCTAAATTAATATGAATTTGGGTCTTGGAATCATTTATCTAAGTTGGGTAGAGGTCACTAGATAAATGTCATAAACTTGTTTAAATTAAAATTTTTACGAGTATTATTATTAAAACGACATATGTTTTATTCCTTCCATATTTTGTTTTGTAGACCGATCTTATTTCTCATAACAAATGGCAAATCCAAACACCAACGCCACGCCTCTCACTAATACTTCATGGCTCCGATCCTTCATGGATTGATGTAAACTTGAAAAGAATGGGTCAAATTTCTCTGATTGGGATGACCAACTCAAATTAGCCGCCCAAGGTGACGACAAGCTTCGTTACCTTACCGAGGCCTCTCCACCCGAACCTAATACTAGGTCGACCGCCGCCACTAGGAAACATATGAGGCTTACCATAAGGAGTCCGCCGCAATGAAAAACGTGTTGATCTTTGCGATGGAGGCGGATTTCCAAAGGAGAGCCTTTAAGATGGGCACCGCTAATGAGATTTACTCCAAGCTTGTGACAATGTTTTCACAAACTCCGCGGATCGTCCAATATGAGGCGGCCGCGGCATTCTTTGATCTCGACTTCAAAGAGGGCCAAAAGGTTAGCCCTCATGTGCTCAAATTAATGGAGCTAGTCGAGACCTTGAAAATTCAAAAGGTTGAAATCCCTAAAGAACTCATTGTAGATAGGATTATACACTCCTTATCCAAAGTCAAGGCATATGTTCAATTCCGGGTGAATTTTAACATGCAAGACAAGGACGTGTCTCTTGAAGAATTGCACAAGTTACTTGTGCAAGCCGAAAGAGACATGGGGTTAAATGTCAACCCACCTAAGGATGTGCTTAACATTAGCACCAAAAGCAAGGGGAAGTTCAAGAAGAATGGGAAGAAGGGTAAGAAGCAAGCTCCCACTTTCACCAAAGCTAAGACTTATGAAGCTAGCACTTCCAAAATCAAGAAGGGTCCTCTTGATAAATGTCATTATTGTAATGGTGTTGGACATTGGAAAAGAAATTGTTCCAAATACCTTGGTGATATTAAGGCTGGAAAGATCACTCCAGTAGGTAAATGACTATCCTTTCTATTATGTTTCTAATTCAACTATGGTAGTATGATACAAAGTTGTGATAATGTATCCCATTTTTATTGAAAATAGGGCCTCCACCAAGCAAGGACAAGGGAAAAGAAAAGCAAGCTTGAGAAACCATTGAGAACTAGGAATAGCTTCCATGAAGCTTCACTTTTTATTGTCTTATTTTAATTATGTTTTGGATTTTAGAACCTTTTGATTTCCGTGTTCAACATGGAAATGTATTTTGGATAATTGGTTGTATTTTGGATAATGGTGGCTTGGTTTGCAACCCAAGTCACCCGTTTTATCATTTTTATCCTTGTCCTAAAATTCGTCTTTACATGCTTGCTCATAGAAACATATGATTATTCACATAGAGTGATCTAAAAGATAACTATAATGATGGGATTCATTGTATGTTCACACGCTTAAAACTTGTGTATGATCATTTATAAAGTGAGATTGAGTTAATCAACTCTCATAAAGGAAAGTTAATCACCAAGTACACTTACAAAATCTAAAACAATTAGTCAACCTATGAGATAGTCCTCCTTATACTTCAAAAATCCTTATTTGTGTCTCATATGCTATCTTTGAATCTCTAATGTATTTATTCTGAAGATAGAGTGGGAGAAAAATGAGGACACAAAGAACACCAAGATAAATTTGTGTACTTGTGTAAATGAGATTTACGCAAGGGGAGAATGATTTGAATGGAGGTATACCTATTTATATGGTATACATGAATAGATGAGATCTATGGTCTCGAATAGATCTACATGACAAATAGAGACCAAGTGAAGTAATCAGAAGAATATTTTCCCAAGATAACTACACGAGGAGACCAAAAGAAAGTTTTGGAATAAGAATGACTAATATAAAGTCTTAACAAGAGTTTTTGACTAGTTTATGATAAATTTTGACCAATATTTTCAACATTAATATTTACTTAAGAGCCTAAATGAATCAAAGTTACATCCTAGAAAATAAATGAGATTTATGACTAGAAGTTGCAAAGATTGATATACCGATATCTTCAATAGCTAAGTTTTAACCACGCTAATGTCATTACTTAACCTCATTATGAAAATAAATTGGTTAAACCTCCTTACGAAAAGGGTATTTTGAAGGACGTGTATTAGATATTATGCATATTTAAATAATGACATTACCACGAATCATTTTAAAATGAATGAGTTGGAGATTAAGATCTCTTTCCATAAGGTTGAGATTAAAACCTTTTCAAAATAGTTATTTTGAAAGGATATGATGGGAACGTATATGGTTTCATCTTAATAACTTTGCGAAGCAACATATATTCCAATTCTTGCAATGTTTCGATTGAGTAGTCAATTTCGAAACATGTGGAATTAAGTGGGAGTTTAGGAATTATCATGTGAAGACATGGAATTTAGTGGGAGCAATCATCTTGTAAAAATTTACAACTCACTACTCATTGAGAATGACGAGCTAGTACTTTCTTTCACAAAGAAGTATTTGAGTTTTCAATTCTGGATGAAAATGGACTATGGTGAATCCAATTACATCATGAGATGTTCGATAGGTATTGAGACATACACATCGAATCAACGAGAAACGTAGGTTATTCATGTAAATGAAAATGGAATTGCTATTAGCAGTCATGGTCGTTCCTTGATCCTAAGAATAGTTGATGACATGATTAAAAGTTACGAATGTTTCGGCGATTAGACTAATCATGCACATGTCCAAAATAAATCATATGCATAAGAGCATAATGGATCATTGGGAAGCCATAGAAGAAACGTCATGAATTCTCGAAGAGAATCCGATGAGCAATTTCAGTGTTTGACAAAAGACTCTGTTGTGTGTCAAGAGGTTGCACATATTGCAGTTCGAACACATGTAAGGATTTATGAGAATCCTAAGCCTGACAAGCTAAAAGAAGAAATAAAAGTTTTTGGAAAGATACTTAGTTGAATAAGAAGTTACTCAAAACTAATCTTTCCTAATATGCTAGGACTTGTGAGAAGTGCTAGGCTAATCATCTTGACAATTGTTGCAATATTCTACAAAACATATACCTAGTGCATTGTGTGTGGGTGGAGTACTTGATCAGTACAAGTTATATCATTCACCACAAATTCGTTTGTTATGTGATAATCGACAAAGAAGTTCCTTCAAGAAAAGAGCCGAAACCGAGGTTGTGAACCTAGATGTGTACTTGGTAAGGTTCATGCTATGATAGATAACATGAACGTAAAGGAAAATGCAATAAAAAGAAGTTTGAACACATTGACACATGATATATTAAACTTCTATTGCAATCAACAAGTGTTTACACACTTACGATATGCATCACAAGGTTGTTATATGGTATTGACTATCCGAGTATGATGTCGACATTTGTCGTTTGAGTTATTATTAACTCACCTTATACTTTTTTATATCCAAACGGGTGTAGAGACAAGTGAACCCCGTTAAAGTGAACACGGATTAGCATTGTATTTGCCCATAGTTACTTACATGAGGTGACGTCTCGAAGTGACTAGAGGGTGATGCGATTTATGGCAAGTTCAAGTGCCATAGAGTCATATGAGAATGACTAGTCGATCACATAGGCAGACTGTTATGAACATTTTATCGGGCCTTATGACCGCTTATAGAGTTCTGGCAAATTTATATAGCCTGGTCGTGGCGAGAGCTACTATAGTATTCAAATGAGTCGATTCTTTTGACTAAAGATTATTTGCCTAAGATGGCACAGTTTCAGATTAACTTTGATTTGTGTTACTACGACCTTCGTAAATGGGGTCAAATGGGCATATTTTGGGTTATGATGGTTGTGGCTAGTCGAAGGAAATGAGTGCGATAGGAATTTTCCACCCCTAGTCAGGGTTATAACAATATCTCAGGGCCACTCGAGGAGTAATTAACTGGAAATGCGTGGCCACGCTCGGAATGTATCCATGGTGGATAAATCCGGTCAATCAGTTATTCTCCAGATCGAGGAAACCACTCTCAATATGATCACTTGCAAGTACGACCGGAAAGACACCTTGCATTGAGTGGGAGATAGTAATTGGACAAGAGAATTGGTGACGCACACTTGTCGAGGACAAGTGGGAGATTGTTGGAATATGTGTCCTCCGACAATAATGCGATCACAACTGTTGATCATGATGATCACATGTTTATGTCTCATTTTAAAGAATACAATTGGGAAGTAATATTTTACTGTCAACTGGTCCACACATATCGGTAATGATTAGCTGACTAGAGTTTGACATTACTGTCGTGCGACGGTGGTGATCAGTTGATCCCCTTAGGTCATACCTAAAGGGTAACACACTTAATTGATCATTTAATTGATCGTATGACGATACGGGTTAATTAAATTACTTAAAATTAACGGACGATTTTGTAAGTAATATTTACGTGTCTCATTGTAATTTGATTAAATAAGATACGGTCTAAGTAATCGAATTGTTTTGATTACTTAGATGAAATTTTTGTTTAAGGAAACAATTGCATTTGAATGAATAAATTATTATAAATACAAGATATTGTGATTTATAATTGGTAAAATATATTGGTACAAGTAATTATGAATTACTAAGTCGATTTTTGTATATGACGTATTTTTATTAATACGTTGATTTTTAATATGTTAAAAATACATAACAATTTTATGTGACATGTGACATGTGACATATTGACAAATTGACAAAGATAAAATGGAGTCCATTTTATCCATGTATACCAAAATTAAGGGGAGGATTAGGCATATATTGTGTTGATTATGTTAGTGGTAAACATAATCATTTCCTACTAAACTAGCCGTGCAAATCCTAGTGGTCATTGTGAAGACAAACTTGTGCATGCATTGGCTCCCTCTTTTCCCCACTTCCACCCGGTTTTTGAGAAGAAAAACACCTTGGTTTTTCTTCTTATTTTACCTAATATACACTACAAAATACATTAGTGTATCATTCATTCATACTCCATCTAAAAATTAGAGTTTTAGAAAGATAAAATCTTCCTTCTCCTCCCTCTCTCTTAACCGGTTTTCATAGAGAGACCAAATTATTTTTGGGTCATTTTTATACAAAATTAGTATTATTCTAGTAATAATAATATTAATTTTATTAAGTTGTTATCTTGGGTATAGTACTTTTGGGAGGGATTCTCTTCTTGAATCCTTGTTCATCCATTAAGGAGAGCTCAAGAACAAGAGAGTAGGAGAACTCTCTTGTGCCCTTAAGATCCGAAATAGCAATGTAAGATAATGATTTCTTCTTTAATTATATTTTGTTTGCATGCATAAGATCACCTTTTAATTTTATGACTAAATTAAAATTATAACATATATGAATATGTTGAGTAAAGAGATCTAGATTTCTAACAGTAATGAAATTAAGGTTTCCGTCGGAACCGATCCCAAAATGAAGCTCTCTAGTTGTATCTGTTGTTGGAGAAAATATCGTCAAATAAGTTAGGACAAGACTCAATGGTAATAGGTGTTGTTGCATTGGTAGGGTTCATTGCGATATATAAACTACAAACATGGAGGTAAAGGAAATATTAACATTTGTCATTTTAATCGTACTTGCAAACGTTTTAAACATGTTTTATAGCATTTATATAGTGACCTCTACCCAACTATTATAAATGATCCCGAGATTCAAATTCATATTAACTCGGGCATGGTGAGTCGATTCATCCCTAATTAATATAACTCGGTGGATTAACTCTTTAATCGATTCTATTTCTAGAACTCTCGGTCGATAAAATTACTTTAATATTTATCTTTAGCCCGGAACACATGCGACTACGGTCACGAATACTTCCGTTGAACTCAATCCAAATTTCGATGTAATAACAATTTATTACCCACTTACCCAACGTAACAAGTTTAGAACCCCGGTGAGCCGAGCCTACTTCCTTATGAAATTGGGATTCATGGTTCTACTATTTGGTAAGGCTAATTCTCAATTATTATTAGTGAGAGGTCTTGTCAATTTGTTATATATCACGTTTTAAGTGAACTAAAGCGGTGAACTATGATAATTATAATTGACGCGGTCGATGACTCAATAAAATAATATGCATGTGTAGTTATGGCGATTTGGCTATGCATGCAAACATATAAAACACATGCAAAGCAAAAACAACAAAATCCTAGTAAGGCCTTCCTAAAATAGCAAATCTAATAAACTATTTTACAAATTCGGAAACCAACTCATTTGTTCCCTTGAACTTCATTTGGCACGCACTCCAAGGCAACACGGTCTTTGTCGGAACGCCTTCTCGAATGGCACCTTCTTCAAGGAACTCCGGAATAAATAAATTACATAGCTTTTCTACTTTATACATTATAAAAGAAAAACAAAATAAAATAAAAGTGATACGAGATCACATAAATTACAACAGAATCGATATCCCCATACATTTCGGGAAATATCGTCATTTTAAAACTAAGGTCATACTAAGTACAAATTACATAATTCAAAATTACATTAAAATATGACAATCATAATAAAATGCAGCATTAATATATGTATGAAACATCCCATGTGATGTGCTAAATCGCCCTATTTAAGCTAATATCGTATATTCGGTCCGGTTTTATGGATAATTGTGACTATTAACTTATTAAAATCACACAATTTTACATAAATAAAATCTATGTCCAAGTTAATTACCCTAACCTACTTAGGACTCAAAAATTTAGTCTTCACTAAATATTTGACGATAATTCAACTTGATATTTTATTGTTGCTCTTTAAACACTATTATTCATAATAATAAGGAATAATTCCCAAAAAGTCATAAAAATTCGAAAAATTTCAAAATCATAATTTTGTATATTCTGGAAAATTCCCAACATTCCAAAATTTTAATAAAACTTGCTTATAGAATATTTTAATTTATTTCACAAATAAATCGCAAAATACATAATTTTAACTCTTTAATTCTAAATTAAACATAAAATTATGCAATAAATCAAAATTAAAATTTTGAATATTCTAAATAAGTTTCTATAACCTGGAAAACACAAATTTTTAGGTCCAAAAATCGAATTTACAGTTATGACTATTTAAAGTTGCTATTTATCAATTTTACAATATAAAAATCAATAAACATCCAAATCAAACGAAATTTGACATACAAATTTAGATCTGCTGTCATATCATATATACAAATTTGGGAAAAATTTTCATTCCATAAAATTCATTTTAGCTAATTTATGCTGAAATAGTTACTATTTATGTGATTTTTACATCTAAAAATCATAAATCATGCAAAATAAAGCCATTTTATTTTAAAATTTACATATAGTGTGTAAATATTGCATGTGATAAAAAACTAAAATTTAATGGGCAGAGACGAAGTCTAACTAATTTTAGTAATTTAAGTGACATTTTATTCAATAAAATGTAATAAAAATACTAAAATCATATTAAATAGCAATAAAATACCATAAATCATCAAAAATGACCTAAAATCAATTTAGGACCAGAATGTTTAACATGCAAAAATTTCGTGGTCTTTATAATCATAAATCACAAAATACAAGTTTTATATGTTAACTTTTTAACTCGGAAAAACAACAACCGATTATGCATGCAACAACTCTTGCTCTTATACCAATTGCGAGATTCTTTAACCTCTTATTAGACACTACTAATAACTTAATAAAATTTAGTTTAGTCATAAACTAATCTAGATCTTATGCATGCATAACAAATGAATAAAAGAGAAGAAATCAATTATTCTTACATTGGTGGCCGAAATGGATATACTAATTGGAGTCCTTCCAAATTAGTCTTCTTAAGTAAAATCCAAGTGCTCCAAGAGAAAACCCTAGATCCAATGGTAGGATCTACTCCTTAAGGGATTGTACGAAGGTAATCCCTCTAAATACATAAACTAATTTTGTTACTAGAAATTAGTAAATGATCCTTTAAAATAACTAATATAATTTTATTACTACTACTAGTAATTGGATCTCAATATTAGTATTGGAATGATGTTGTTATTTCTCAATCTCAAAACAATGTAGGAGTATTTGTTGAGAGAAGTAGTAGAAAAATTAGAATGAATTATGAATAAGAAAAACAATTGTTATTTTGATGTAGAGGAGAAAGGTGGCCAGGTACCTTGGGTCACACAAGGCCAATCCATGCCCATTTTTCCTATCAATTGTTCTTCACATGAAAATGTAGGTTAAGCATGCCTAAACCTAACATAATTAAGTTGTCTTAACCATTTAAGATACAAAGCACAATTGTTCCCCACCCATATGGAAAAACCGATTTCCATATTTAAAATGGAATCCATTTTAAGTTGGTGATTTTGTCAATTGTAATTCGTGACATGTTACTAGACATATGATCATGTAATGCATTTTTAACTTATTAAAATCATTACATAAAATAAATCACATGCAATGACATAATTAACAATACATGATTGCACATACTTAAAATGGACCATTATTTATAATTCACAACACCTTGTAATTATAACACATTATTCATTCTAATTATAATTATTTCATAAACAGTAATAAAAACATCATCTATTTTAAAGGATTAATTAACTTGTATCATTATACAATTAATTAATTTATCAATTAAGAGTGTTACCCTATAGGTATGACCTTAAGGGATCAACTGATCACCACCGTCATACGGCAGTAATGTCAAACTCTAGTCAGCCAACCATTACCGATTAATGTGTATCAGTTGAGAATAAAATATTACTCTCCTTCATATATTCTTATCATGAGATTTAAACATGTAATCGCATCATTGTCGAGGATACATACTCCAACACATTCTTACAATTAATTTCTAACCTCACTTCTCTCTTTATCTCTCTAAAATAGTTTAAGAAAATATATTGTTCAAAAATCTTATATTTAGATTACTAGAGGTAGTAATAGAAATAAAAATAAGATTAAATTTTAAGGTCACTAATTATATATTTAGTTAATATATTAATTAGTATTCAGCGTTTGTCTAGGTGCAATTGAAAGGAGGTTCTCACAATATTGAGACAAGGTGGATCATCCATTTATTTTGAGCTCAAGAACAAGTGAGAAAGGTGTTCTTACTTGTGCCCTTAAAACCGATTTTATCAATGTAAGGAGCATTTTCTTTACTTATCTATTTATACTATGTAATGCATGCATAAGATCAACATTTAATTAAATGAGTTTAATTATAGGGTTTTATAAACCTTTCAGATGGGTATCTTATGCTCTGGAATCTCCTAGTCGATCCCAGGCATGTCTTTGTAGGACCAAGCGAATACGTCCTTGTATTCGTGTAGAAGGACGATGAACTGCTGTCTTTCTGAGGGGTTAAGGGTGGTCCCTATCCTAAGCTCTTGAGGTGTGTTATCGGTCCCTACATGAATAGGTTCGGTCTCCTCAATGATGGGTGTCCTATCCTCGCATTTTTCAAGTTCTTTGGCTAGGTGAGGTGGGTAGTCACTCATGTCAAATTCCTCATATTCATTTAGAATTGCATTGCAGTTAAATTGAGACGAGTCATAAGCAAACTTATCCTTCATTAAGTCGACTTGAGCGAAAAGCTCGGATAGGACAGACATCTCATGGGCAGTCAGAGGCCACACAGCAAAGGAGGTGGCCCCTGGAACAAGCCCCAGCTTGCTACCTTCCATGGGAGTGGGGATAACCTTAGTTGACTCGGCCTCTGAGGCAACCACAAGTTTGTGATAACACAGTTGAAAGGGGACTTTGGCCGGGACATCAAGAGTGCTAGGAGCTAAGACAGACTTTGACTCTGACTCAGACTCAGACTCAGACTCTTCTTCAATTCCCTATTTGAAGATAGGGCCTTCTCCAGTTCTGATCTGGAGGATGTGGCCTTGGTAATCGATCCACTTGACAGTTTTCCTCCAGCCTTGTGTAGCTTCTTCTGGGTCGATCAGTAGAAGAGATTAAGGCGGTCGGATCGAACTAGTTATCTTTTAAAGCAATGTTGATGATGTCCTCATAGCCGAGGTGCTTGATATTGTGTTCTCCGAAGAGGAGACTGACGGCTTGTCCGTCGAGGCATAGGGTCGACTTAAATTTGGTCGACGCAGCTTTGGTGTTGTCAGGGATGAAGTAGCAGTCTTGAAAGACTTCTATGCGCGGGTGTTTGATCTTAGCTATGGGGTCATAGATTGGCTGAGGAAAGCCGTTGTAGAGCTCAGACTCTCCCTCGGGGATGAAGTATCCATTGAGAGTCAAATGGTAGGGACAGAGGATGACTCCGTGCTTTTTGCGCTTCCGTATTAGTAGGTTCATCTCTTGGATGTCTTCATCGTTAGGCTCATAGCCTAGCCCGAAAGGGGATGTTAGGGACCTTGGTCTTTTTTTATAGGAGGCAAGGTTCTCTTCAACGGATTAAGGGGTAGGCCCGGGAAATAACCCTGGGGCATCAGAATGCGATTGACTGAGAGGTTGGAGAATGGGTCACAATCAAAGGATGTTGATTCATTGGTTAGGGTATTCACAGCTTGGAATCCCCACATTTCATTATCGTCCTCCTCAATGACATGAGAGGCTATTCCCTTCTTCACGATAGCCTTGATCGGGGATGCGGGAATAAAGTGTTTTCCCGTCAAAAGGGACCCTGATTTTCTGATGAAGGGTTGAGGTGACGGCCTTGACGGCGTGAATCCATGGGCATCCCAGAAGCATGTTCAAAGAGGCGTCGATGTCGACCACCTGAAAGCTGGCTTGTCTTTCCAGGGGTCCAGTTGCAATGGTCAAGGTGATAAGCCCTGCAACCTTACGACGAGTGCTGTCATAGGCGCGTACTCCTTGATTAGTTGGGACCAAATCAGCTTCTTTGACACCCAGTTTATGAGCCGTCTTGAGGGGAATGACATTGACTGCAGATCCGTCATCCACCAGAACCATAGGCACATTTTTCTTGAGGCACTGCACGGTGATGTACGGGGCCAGGTTATGGTTGGTTCCAAATGGAGGTATATCTTCGTCAAAGAAGATGATCGGGTTGCTCAGGTCGGGGACATCTCTTGTCATGTGTGCTACCACTTCTTCTGGAGAGAAGGTAGAGGGAACTGTTGACTTTCCCAAGGCTTGTATCAAAGCCTGCCGATGTTTGAAGGATGTCGTAATTAGTTGCCAAATACAAATTTCGGCCTTTTCTTTTTACAGTTGTTTAAGGATCGAGTTTTCGGGAACCTTGGGTTGAGTGTCCACGTTCAGGACAATTTGGTCATTCGTTTTTAGAACGAGTGTTGTATTGTTCGGGTTTTGGTAGGGGCGTCCGGACTGGGTAAGATGACCGATCTCTTTTGCTTGTTTGCCTTTTCCCGGAACCATGTAGACGTCCTCTGTGTCGTCACTCCAGATACCGTTAATTTTGGGATCGCGAGGGTACCTTGGAGGGGTATTCCTTGGCGGATAGTTTTTGTAGGGGAAGTTCTTGTGGGGGTAGTTTTTGCAGGGTTGATTATTGTGGGGTTGATTATTGTGGGGTGCGTGCCAGAATGGTCGTGTGAGCAATCCTTTCTGGTGAGGGAAATTTTGGGAGCATAAAGGACCCTTCCTCGGGCGTGGTGTTGGTGGGTTGAAAATCAACCGGTGTTAGGGGTCCTCAACTCGGGTAATCCTTTCCGAGAGACTGGCGATGGCTTCTTCAACCTGTTGGAACATGGTGAGCATGGTTGCGGCGCTGAATACGAATATCCCGTCCGGGGTATCCTTTTCTAAGGCGTTCACCTCGTCATCAATAGGCAGGATGAGGTGTGAGCAATCCAAGGTTGGCTCGTCATCAGAGATGGCATAGATTCCGAAGGGGTTCGTCGTGTTATTTGTTTTTGTTGGTGGAGGTAAAGGTAGTTCCCCTTTCTCGATCATAACTTGAATGGCGTGCTTCAGTTTAAAGCACGCCTCCGTGTCATGACCTTTACCCTGGTGGTATTGGCAATAGGCATTGGGATTCCAGAAATGGGTTTTCTTGGCCTCGAACGGGTTTGGGGTGGGCCAATTGGCTGTAGTTTCCTTTAGTCCATGAGTATTTTTAGGGCACTGCCATAGGTTGTTCCCAAGTTTGTGAATACCCTTTGAGGACGTTCAGTTTTCTTTGTGGTTGGTTCGAGGAGGTTGACCTCATCGATTTTGTTTTTCTGACCATAGGGGCGAGATCCAGTTGATGTAGATCCCTGATAGCCCCTACCGTTGGTTTTGGCTAGAATGCCCTTGCGGAGGTCATCCTCAATACGGGTCTCGAGGATTTGTAGGTCCTGGAACGTTTTGATGTTTTGATATCTCAGCAGGTTGGCATAAACCGGACGGAGGTTGTTGACAAACTTCTCTACTAGAGTTGATTCACTCGGCTTACTGACCAATTGAGTGCTTACTCTCCTCCATCGGGTGAGGAATTCTGTGACCCTTCCTTATCATTCTGAGTCAGGACCTCAAGGGTGCGGGTGTTGGAAATCTATATCTCATTACATAACATATTCTTATATGTTTCAAATTTATTTAGTCATAAAATAAATTCTAGATCTTATGCCTGCAAACTAAAACAAAAGGAGATAAGAAAATCAATTTCTCACCAAATAAATTTCGGTCATCATATGGGCACCAACAAGATCTCCTTCTTGTTAGTTCTTGAGCTTTCCATTAATGGATGAACATTTCAAATTAGAAGCCCTCCAATTAGTAGCACCCAAGACTATCCCTTAAACCCACAAACTAATATGTACTAGATATTTATATTGTGGTTTACCTTAAAATTGATTACTAACACTCATATATTACATTAATAATTTTAGTAATCCTTTTTGAACAATTTGAATCAAAACTCATCCTTTTTTATGAAGATAAAGAGAGAGAAGAGAGGAAAATACATGAAATTTTTGCATGTGTTATATGAATGAATGATAAGTAAATTAAGAGAATAAAATTCTCTATATTTACCTCACAAAACCGGTTGGAGGGGTTATGTAAGACCAATGCATGGTCTTTCCCTTTTACTTTTGTTCTTATTAAGTAAAGTAGGTGTAAGACTACCCTACATTGTAGGTAATCATAGTGTTTTATTTATCCATTAAACAAAACACCCACTCACCCATACTACCTCCAATATTTCGGTTTCTATAGTGTAATATGGAGTCCATTTTATTTTTGTCAATTGTACAATTGTATGTCATGTGACATGTGACATGTCTTATGTCATGTTTTAATTTAAAATGCATATTTAACAAATTAAATATCATTTACAAATTAAATAAATCATATTTAACAAATTGACTAGTAATATAAAATTACTTTCTCATAAAATGGTCATTTAATTACTAGTTAGTATAATTCACAACATCTTGAAATTATAACTAACTTATCATTCTCATCTCGCATGTTTCGCAAACACCGATTACTTTTAGTAATATAACTTCTTAAATTACTAAATAAAATCTCATTTAATCACATTATAATAAGATGTCATTTTTCTCTCTTAAGATAATAATTTGTTCAATTTTAAGGAATCAATTAATCCGTATCGGCATACAATTAATTAACCTTTTCAATTAAGGGAATCGTCCTTTAGGTGTGACCTCAAGTGATCAACTGATCACCACCGTCGCACGACAGTAATGTTAAACTCTAGCCAGCCAATCATTACCGATATGTGTGGACCAGTTGACTATATATGTAATGTATCATCCCTTTCGTATCTTGGTATGAGATTTAATAATGATATTTAAATCATGTGATCGCACTATTGTTGAGGACACATTTCCCAACAATCTCCCACTTGTCCTCGACAAGTGTGCGCCACCAATTCTCTTGTCCTATTACTATCTCCCACTCAACGCAAGGTGTCTTTCGGGTCGTACTTGCAAGTGATCATATCCAGAGTGGTCTCCTCGATCTGGAGATTAACCGATTGACTGGATTTATCTATCATAGATACCTTCCGAGCGTGGCCACGCATTTCCAGTTCATTACTCCTCGAGTGGCCCTGAGATATTGTTTTAACCCTGACAAAGGGGTGGACAATTCCTATCGCACTTATTCCCTTCGACTAGCCACAGCCATCATAACCCAAAATATGCCCATTTGACCCCATTTACGAAGGTCGTAGTAACACAAATCAAAGTTAATCAAATCGTGCCATCTTAGGTGAACAGTCTTTAGTCAAAAGAATCGACTCATTAGAATACTATAGTAGCTCTCGCCACGACCAGGCTTTATAAATTTGCCAGAACTCTATAAGCGGTCACTGCCCGACAAAGTGTTCCTAACAGTCTGCCTATGTGATCGACTAGTCATCTCACATGACTCTATGGCACTTGAACTTGCCATCAATCGCATCACACTCTAGTCACTTCGAGACGTCACCTCATACAAGTGATTATGGGCAAATACCATGTTAATCCAGGTTAACTTAACGGGGTTCAATGTTGTCTCTACAACCCGTTTGGATGTAACAAAGTATAATAAAAGAGTTTTAAAGTAAAACTCGAACGACAAATGCGATTATCACATATGAATAGTCAACGCCTGATTACTATTTCTTGTTCTATAATCTAATTTGATCTTGTATGTAGTTGTTCTTTTCAATTCATTTGAAATGACATGATTCATCATGTTTAGCCTATGAGAAGGCTTTGGTTAGTAGGTTTTATCAACTTCTTGTACCTTACACAACCTTACTACATACTCGTTTTCCTTTGTAATGCATACAATTGCTTCACAAAACTTTCTGAGTACGTGTCGAGATCCAGTCAAGACATAGGCCCTCTAGCCTAAGAATAGCTCCCACTGTTTTCACAGTGTGCGGGACTCATCCTCTTGCACATCTCATGATTGCAAGTGTACTCAATTTCCGTTATAAATATCTCTCATTGTTCTTTATTGCCTAGAAAGATTCTAGAAAATCTATTTCTTAAATAACATAGCCACAATGGTGTCTTAACCATCCTAATGTGTTTTGATTATGGTTTTGTCGGAAACCATACGCAATCTCAATTCCCAATTGTCACTTGTGTAACACCCTTACACAAAATTGCATCATAAACACTTTGCTTTACTTCCTTAATGCTTCTGCAAGCACTTAAGGGTAATCTTTATGACTTACTTGGTAAAGATTACTTAAATTCGATTTTAAAACAATTCATCATACTCAAAGCATATGAAGTGTTATACATCATTACTTATTTAATTGATCCGGCAGCGGAAGCAAATGGAATCAATCAAATATGTTTAATTTAATTGAACTAGTCATGAATCTTATCAACATAAGACTTCTTATTGACGCTAATATCATGTGGATTTATCTTCATAAATCCGGATATTAAAGATGTATTATAATACTCCAAGAGTCTTAAATCATTCTTGATGATCAATATGTCATTCACATATAAGACTAATTAAAATTTCCGTAACTCCCACTAAACTTCATGTATAAACACAACTTCTCGACTTATCGAGAAATGTTTTATCACATGATCGAAAATGTTGATTGCAACTCATTGATGTCCTAATTAAGACCCTCTCTTAAGTTTCACATTATCTTAGGATTGCAAGAATCTTCAAAACTCAAGACATGTATTGAATACATTCCTTCTAATTGAAGAAGTGGGTTTTAGATTCACTCGCTATGTATTTCTAATAATGAAACACAATCCCTAAGAAGATCCAAATAGACTTAAGCATTTCAACCAGTGCAAAAATCTTTGCTACCAATCAAGCTTTGAAATCTCTCTTTATTAGTGCAAAACCCTTTGCAACTAATCAAGCCTTTTATATTGGATTTTCATGGCTCTAAGCCTTGTAGTGAGTTGTGACTTAAACACTCTCATGTAAGTCATATGTTCATTACTTTCTAGAAGTAATCAATTTGAATCAAACGATTTCTTTTGTAAGTTATAAGCTCTTTACTTTCTTAAAAGTAGCATGAATTCATCATTTTCAACAAGTGACGAATTTAACCTCCTAGGTTTTAAAGAAACAACATCTTACACAAAACGTCTCATGTACCAAGAAAGACCAGTTTCTTGCGACATAACATTATTTATGGCTCTTGAATAATTTCTCCCACTCTGTCTTCTAGAAATAAACTTGTATTTTAGAAAGACAGCTTCACGAGCCGCAAACCCGTCGTTCCCGTGATAATTGAAAGGGAAAAATGAGCATTTTGTTTCTTGTGAAAACTTACAAATATGGTACATTACCATTTCATATCTCATATGATTTAGTGGAAAAATTTTGACAAAAATGATAAATTCCTCAAAAGGATCAAGTAACTCAAGGTAACTTGATTGAAGTCCAAACCATATCGAATAGCGTTTGATTTCTTATCCAACCACACATTATTCCATAATGCGTGCTAAGAGAGATTAACTTGTGATACTATATCACATTTCCTTTGGCTTATATCAAAGTTTTCACTTTGATAATCCCATCACGACTAAATCGTGCTTCTTTGAACTTTTGAACTTCTTCAAAGATTTCTCTATTTAAATTATTAAGTGAACACATTTGTGTCAACCTAAATCGTTGGTAAAAGGAAATGATCAACCTATTTTGGATTAATGATTTACAACCTCGATCTCCTTTTTCGACCAAAAAGCACGAGATATCTTCCTTTGGATACAAGATACGCATATACCATTAACGATCTAATGGTTTCAAGAGTATTCGATAACTCTTTGCGTTAATAATTTCAGAATTTAAGGTTTAATCTTGGGTTACCAATTTGAGTCTTGCATCATCTTCATGATATATCGTTCTAGTTTGGTTTAGAATATTATCACCTTGATAATGGGCTAGCCATACATCAAATCGTGGTGTATAGGGTCACAAAAGGGAAACCTCTTTTGTATCTTAACAACTATGTATTCTTATTTAGAGTTTATGTACTTAATAGTCAAAATTAAGTACAACTCCAAACCCGAAAACTAGATTGAGTACACAATGACTCTATCTCTCGACATCATTGATGCTAGTCGTCATATTCTAATCATTCTATGTATCAAGTACAATGATGTAAACCACCACCGGTTTCTAATATTGACGAAGTGGTACTAGCAAAATTTATGTCAATCATATAAACATTTAAAGAAGAAGATCCTATTAGATGTCCCACAACTAATTTGTTGATTCTTCAATAATTTTGGGTAGTTTCCTTTCTAGTGTCCAACATTTAAGACAATGGAAACTTTATCGGTCGGAAGTGATAGGTCTAGTATCGTCATTCTCAACAACTTTACCTTTAACATTACCTTGTATCAATTCCATTCTAATCTTTACTTCTTGAACCTCGTCCTCATCTTAACGGTTTAAGAGAATGCTCCCACTCATTTCAACGAGTCTTTGCTTTGAGAAGCAAAATTGAATTCATGAAGATTACTCTTCATTTGTTCGTTTTAGTCTTAAAACTTTCATTGAAGTGGTTGCGTTATTTTGGTCAATTTTGATTTCCAACAAATCTAGTTACCAAAATAAGAAACAATTCATTGTAAGTAGATGTGTTAGTCAAGAATCAAAAACCTGTTTGATAATGAATAACTTAGCAATGGTTCATTTGAGGTTTTAGAAGCAAATTCATATTTGTCTTTAGTTACGATGTTTTAATGGAGATTTGAATAAAAAAACGAAATGATATCGTATGTGAATTGTGGTAAAGAAATAGAACAATATGATAACGGAATAATGAAAACAAAACATTCATCGTTATAATAATACTTGTACATAACAAGTAAAGCATTTACATAGTGGCCTCTACCCAACTATGATAAATGATTCCAAGATCCAAATTCATATTAACTTGGGCACGGTAGGGCCGATTCATCCCTTATCAATATAACTCGGTGGATTAACTCTTTAATCGATTCTACTTTTAGAACTCTTGGTCGATAAAATTACATTAACATTTATCTTTAGCCCGGAACACATGCGACTACGGTCACGAATACTTCCGTTGAGCTCAATCCAAATTTCGAATAAATGTGTCCATGATCCAAATCCACATCAACTTGGGCACGGTAGGGCCGATTCATCCCTCATCAACATGAATTCGGTGGATAGACATTTATCACCCACTTCACCAATGTAACAAGGTTTGTCTTACGGTAAACCCGGCTCAACTCCCTTGCGAAACTGGTTCTTCATGGTTTCTAATTTTTGGTAAGGCTAAGTCTCAAATGATTATTTTTAGCTGAGGTCATGTCAATTTATTATCTATCACGTTTTAAGTGATCTAAAGCGGTGAACTACGATAATTGTAATTGACACGGTCGATAAACTCGATTAAAAGATAATGCATGTTTAGTTATGGCGATTTAGCGATGCATGCAACATATAAATAAAATGCAAAGCATAAAAATAAATCCTAGTATGGCCTTCCTAAAATAGAAAATCTAATTAACTATTACATATTCGGAAACCAACTCCATTGGTCCCTTGAACTTCGGTTGTGGCACGCATCTCGAGGCAACACCGTCTTTATGTATCGTCTTCCTTGAGTGACACAGTCTTCAAGGAACTCCGAAATAAATAAATTACATAATTTCCTATTATACATTTGTAATTAAAATAAAAATAAATCTATTAAATTACAAAACGGTGATACGAGATCACAATAAATTACAACCGAATCGATATTCCCATACATGTCGGGTAATATCAATTAAAAACTAAGGCCATACTAAGTAAAAATTACATAATTCAAAAATTACATAAAATAAAATTATGACAATCATAAATAAAATGCAGCATTATAATATGTATGAACATGCCCAATTTTATGCTAAATCGCCTTTAAGGAGCCAATATCGTATATTACACGGTTTTTACGAATTTGCGTGATTCAACGTTTTAAAATCACAATAAATTACATAAAATCATATTTATGCACAAGTTAATTACCCTAATCATCTTAAGACTCAAAATTAGTCTCCACTAACAATTTGACTATAATTAACTTATATTTCTTAAAATTGTTTATTAATGGACCCAAAATAACAATAAAATGCTTTAAACTCCAAATAAATCATAAAAATTTCAAATAAATTCAAAATTTGAAATTTAAACTCATGAACATTCTGGAAAAATACCATGAACTCATAATGTTCAAAAATTAGGTTAAAAATTTCGAAAATTTATCGGGAAAAACAATGTTGCGGTTTATCGGATTTATTAATTAAAATCATAAAAACATGAGAAAAATTATATTCATCAACTTTTCAATTTTAGATCTGAAAAAGATAATAAAATGCAACATGTGACGTTTTTCCTTAGTCATGAAGTATGTTTTAGCAATTTTTCACTAATTAAGTCACTATTTATGCTATTTTTCATCAAAAATCCATAAATCATGCATAAAGACTTCATTATAGCCTATTATTTTACACACATCTTGTAAAATTGCATGTGACAACATACTAAATTGTTATGACCAGATTCGAAATATTTCTCATATTAACTTATTTTTCACAAAAATTCGATTTTTATCACGAAAAATCCATTTTTCGAGCATAAGAACTCCAAACATTATGAAAATTTCCAGATCAACTATTAGTAATATATGTGAAAACATATCCAAAAACCACTGGAAAATTCGAAGTTTAGCTAGTTTTCGTCCAAAATTGACATTTTTATCATAAAAATCACATTTTAATGCCAATATAATATAAAATGAACAATAAAATCCATAAATTAACCAAAATATCCTAAATACATTTTAGAATCAGAAACTTTAACATGCATAAATTATTTTCGTGATATATCATAATAACACAAATTTACAAGTTTTATATGTTAATCGTATAACTCGGAAAAACTATAACCGATTTGCGTGCAAACAACCTTGTGCTCTTGATACCGCTTGTTGGAAATTTATATCTCATTACATAACATATTCTTATATGTTTCAAATTTATTTAGTCATAAAATAAATTCTAGATCTTATGCATGCAAACTAAAACAAAAGGAGATAAGAAAATCAATTTCTCACCAAATAAATTTCGGTCATCATATGGGCACCAACAAGATCTCCTTCTTGTTAGTTCTTGAGCTTCCCATTAATGGATGAACATTCATGACTTCAAATTAAAAACCCTCCAATTAGTAGCACCCAAGACTATCCCTTAAACCCACAAACTAATATGTACTAGAAATTTATATTGTGGTTTACCTTAAAATTGATTACTAACACTCATATATTACATTAATAATTTTAGTAATCCTTTTTGAACAATTTGAATCAAAACTCATCCTTTTTTATGAAGATAAAGAGAGAGAAGAGAGGAAAATACATGAACTTTTTGCATGTGTTATATGAATGAATGATAAGTAAATTAAGAGAATAAAATTCTCTATATTCACCTTACAAAACCGGTTGGAGGGGTTATGTAAGACCAATGCATGGTCTTTCCCTTTTACTTTTGTTCTTATTAAGTAAAGTAGGTGTAAGACTACCCTACATTGTAGGTAATCATAGTGTTTTATTTATCCATAAAACAAAACACCCACTCACCCATACTACCTCCAATATTTCGGTTTCTATAGTGTAATATGGAGTCCATTTTATTTTTGTCAATTGTACAATTGTATGTCATGTGACATGTGACATGTCTTATGTCATGTTTTAATTTAAAATGCATATTTAACAAATTAAATATCATTTACAAATTAAATAAATCATATTTAACAAATTGACTAGTAATATAAAATTACTTTCTCATAAAATGGTCATTTAATTACTAGTTAGTATAATTGACAACATCTTGAAATTATAACTAACTTATCATTCTCATCTCGCGTGTTTCGCAAACACCTATTACTTTTAGTAATATAACTTCTTAAATTACTAAATAAAATCTCATTTAATCACATTATAATAAGATGTCATTTTTCTCTCTTAAGATAATAATTTGTTCAATTTTAAGGAATCAATTAATCCGTATCGGCATACAATTAATTAACCTTTTCAATTAAGGGAATCGTCCTTTAGGTGTGACCTCAAGGGATCAACTGATCACCACCGTCGCATGACAGTAATGTCAAACTCTAGCCAGCCAATCATTACCAATATGTGTGGACCAGTTGACTATATATGTTATGTATCATCCCTTTCGTATTCTTGGTATGAGATTTAATAATGATATATAAATCATGTGATCGCACTATTGTTGAGGACACATTTTCCAACAGCGGGTGTTGGCTTGGATTTCGATGTTGTCAGCGTACTGTTTAGCATATTCAATGGCGACTTCGTCCCAAGTTATAATGCTCTTGGGGTCGAGGGAATAGTACCATTGGCGGGGAATTGGTTCCAGGGATGACGAAAAGATCCGGGTGAAGAGTTCCTGCTTGACCCCTTTCATAGACATGTAATCCTTGAAGGCTCGAATGTGGTTGAGTGGGTCCTCCACTCCCTTGAACTTAGGTACATCAGTCAAGGTAAAGTTGTCGGGTAGTTGATCCCCAACGGGTTCAAATCTTCGATTGTTTTCATGGTGGATTTTGTTACCACGGGCTAGGAGTTGTTCTTCCAAGAGCTTAAGCCTCTTCTCGGTTTCAGTCAAAGGCGGAGTATTGTGTTCTCCGATTTCCTTGTTTTACATGGTGTCGATACGGGTCTCGACACGGTCTAGGGTGACCTTAAGAGTTGTGAGCAGGCTGGCTAACTTAGCAGCTTGTCAGATCTCTGTTATCATCATTGTTGTTGGACAAAGCTGAAGACGGGGCTATGGCTATGAGGCATAAAATGGCTCACGTTACATCCCAATCTGACATGGTTTAACGACTAAACGCAGACAACATAAAAGATAGAAAGACAATTCAGACTCAACAAGACGAGGGTAACCGTGTGTGGTGCCTCAGTGCTGACTCGATTTATAATGTGACGGTGTTGACTGGATTTTAACTCACGTTCAACGTAGTGGCGTGACGTCGTTGAATGAGTCTCGAGGTGAGATAACTCATAAGTAAAGACCCATAAGTACGCTTGCTTTGACTCGATAGACACGAGGCAGATGGAATGGTGGACTGAAATTTTTGAAAATAGAGATTTTCAAAAAGATTGTTTTGCTGCTTTAGTGGACGGCTTTTGAAGAATAGGGATCTTCGAATGTCCTTTAGCTGAAAAGTTGTATTAAGTTTGTTTTCAAAAGACGGTTTGAGTTCGAGTTGTGGCGGCTCTAAAAACAGTGTGTTGTTCCCAAAGACGGCTTTTGAAATTCAAAATCGTATGTTTCGAAAATCGAGTTTTGAAAGGTTGTGGTCCCGGAACGGTGCATGGTCCTCGAAATTTGAAAAGCCTCTAAAAGGGGTGTGTGCCTGATGTGACCATTGTTTGAGCACATTTAGTCCCCGAATTAGCCTCGTTCCTATGCTTTTCAGTGCATAATTGGGTCATTTACTCTCTTTAGTCCTTTGTTTTGCATATTCTTTGAGGTTTTGTTTCCTTGGTAGGAGAGGAGTGCAAACCTTGCATTTTCGTGGCAAAATGAAGCTAAATTGATCGAATCTAATGACCAAGCATCAAAGAGAAGACAAGACTATAAGGCCTTTGTACATATTATAGTAGATGGGCAATGATGAAGAAATCCTTGCATCTCCGACTAAATCCCGGAGGATTATTGGAAGAAGAAAAGAAGGAAAGGGAGCTGTGACACAATCCGCCCGTCAAACCAAGAACACGCCCGTCCAAGACGAGGGAAATCCGAGCGTCTTTGCAGATGGGACGCCCGTCCAGCAACGCCACTAACCGCTCATTTTGCTCAACAATCCGCCCGTCCAGCAACCAGGAAATCTGCCCGTCCCGACACCTTGGACGCTCGGATTCCCTTACAGTCCGATACGTCCTTTCTTCATGCTCCATGAATAATGCGCATATTTATGAAAGACCGGCAAAAAGGAGACCGACATCTCTTTTGAGAGGAGCGATTCCTCAAGGACTTAATTGTCATTTAAGCCCTTAGTAAACCCTAATTTGTGTACCTAATCCCTACTATAAATACCCCATTAGTCTAATTAGATAATCATGTTCTTCTTATCAATCTCTAGTGTAGTTTATATCATTCTAATCTCTTCTTAATATTGTAATCAACTTTTAATCAAGTCTTAATACAAATCTCATTTCCTTAATTTCTCTTTTGTTCATCTTTTATTTTGGGTAATTGAAGATTATTTGGGTTATTAGTGGGAGATTGACAACCTTCCAATCAATCATCAAGTACTTCTATTATTCTTTGTTTTATTTTAGAATCATTAGTTGGTATAATCCTCTTAATCCTTTTTAATTATTATTAATCATCTTCATTTATTCATCATGTTTTGCTTTGTTAATGTGAATGACAAACTTATTAACATGCTAAATTTGATAATGAGTGAGTAGTTTCTTTAACTAGGGTTAATGGGTAATTAGGGGAAACCAACATGGGGGATGATTCATGCTTAATTTAATATGCTGATGTGGGTGATGTCGTCGGGTCACATCCAATCAAACACATTTATAATACTCAACAAACAACTAGTTAGTGGTAAGTCGAGGTCGATCCATGGGACGGTTTGCTTTGGTTCTAAGTCTATCTATCTCAATTTATGCTCGTGTCACAATTTGTTTGGGTTTGTAGTTGTGTCCTAGACTAATGCAAGCAATAAAGTAAAGCAAACAATGAACTAAGAAATGCAAACAAATGACTAAAAGCACTAGGATGTCATGGGGTCATAGAGGATTCATGGTGTTGATCATACAAACATGTTTACAAAGTTGCAAGCAATTAATGTTGTAAAGGAACCGAGTTGGTTTATGTCTTACGGTTCATAGGAAGAGTTGGGCCCCGGAGCCAAATCGATTAGATTCTACAACACCTACAAGTCGAATTAGTTTCCTTCTATTCAACTTCTATGCATGGTCTAACAAGACTCGAGTTGGTTTATATCTTACAAGTCTTGTTGAGTAGATAAGAGATGGGTAAAAATGCAAGGATTCATAGGCTTAGCATTTCATCAAACATAACATGTGCATAAGTTGACATCACAACAAGCAAGCAAACTAATTATGAAAACATATTAGATTAAGCATGATTAATCCCATGTTGGTTTCCCCTAATTACCCACTAATCCTAGTTAAGAGACTACTCACTTATTATCATGGTAAACATGTCATTAATGGTGTCAATCATCACAACAAGTGTAAACATGATAAGAGAATGAGGAAATAAACAATAAATAGTAAAGGGTAAAAGATTTATACCAAACTTGAGATGATTCCAAATAATAAAGCAAAGAATAAAAGAAGAGAATTTGATTGATTGATGAAGAGTTGTCAATTCTTCAATAATAACCCAATAATCTTCAATTACCCAAAAGTAAACTTGAATAATAAACTTGAACAATAATTAAGGAAAGATTAATGTGTAATTTTGTGGAAAGATTGAGATTAATCTATTCTAATATACTCCTAATATATTCTAAGAGGATTTTCTAATGTGGAAACTTGGTTAAGAGAGCTTGGTTTTGATTATTACAAATGAGGTATTTATAGTAGGAATTCATTAGGTTAAGCAAGGGTAAAATAGTAATTAACAATGCTAATTATTGAGTAGGGAAATGCTCCTCTCAAAGAAAGATGGTAGTCTCCTTTTTGTAAGTCTTTCAAAAATACGCGCATCTTTCATGGAGAAAGAAGAAAACGAAAGTTGCTGTAAGGGAATCCGAGCGGCCAAGGGGTCGGGACGCTCGGATTGTTGGAGCAGAGGACGAGCGGATTCAAGCACGGGACGCTCGGATAAAAATAAGGGAAGACGAGCGGATTTGGAAGGTGGACGAGCGGATTCCTGTAGCAGACGAGCGGATTGGGTCTCGGGACGAGCGGATTGGCGGACAGCTTCTTTGTTTGACCTCGGATTGTAAAACGGACGTCATTTTCTCATCCGGACTCCTATTGGAGTGATTCAAAAGCCTAGATCACTTGCTTTTTCGACGCCGTTCCATCTAGCATACTTTCAGAGCTAAAGGAGCAACCCTTGATTTGGTTTTCGAGCAATTTCTTCTTACAATGTCTTCCTTCTCTTCATCCTTGCTTTTTAGCCTAAGATGCCTCTATATACTCTTTATTTCTACTTCCTTGGTCATTATTCTTGCCTCCTCTTCATACTTAGTCCATCAAATATCGTCAACAATCTTCCAAATATCCATGCAAGACGGGAATTTCCGCCTTATTATCTCCTTTCCTATAAAACATATAAAATGCACTAGGAAAGCAAAATAGAAAGCATTTGACGGATAAAATGGCAATGAAATGTTATAAAAGTATGCAAAATAGATTCAATTAAGAGACTAAATGTGCGCAAATAATGTTCACATCAAATTCCCCAAACCGAACCTTTACTCGTCCCGAGTAAAGAGTTGACAAAAACTAGACCTTTATTTAAACTATCCTAATAATATAACGGATATGAGACAATTAACGGGTCTCATTCCGCCCATTAAACTCACAATAAGACAACCATGAGGTAGGATGCCTTCTTGCAAGGCAAGGTGGGTCTTGCCAAAATGGCGACACATCCAAGCATTAATGCACGGAAAATCAAGTAATGGATGCATCTACAAAAGAATAGCCACTTTCCTCATCTAAGTGGCGGAAATTATCTAAAGGGTAAGTAATTCAAGGGTACATACTCCTTCATAGATACAATTTCTTCAAACTACTAAGCCTAGAAGGATACCAATAAATCACCTCCAAGTTGTGTCAAGCTAGGGTACCTTTGTCCTGAATCGTTAAATGCTTTTGTCAAGAATAGACTCCCTATGGTGTTAGAAACACTGGAGGATCGCGGAATTCCCCCACTTGCCTAGACAAGAAGAAGGGTCGTCCCCTCTCTACCATGCACAAAAATGGATACGATAGATAAATGGATCGATAGTATTTGAGTTTCATTTGGGAGTTTGCTTTGTTGTTGTTTCTCCCCCAATTTCTTGTAGCATATAACATTTTGAGAACACTTTCTTTTTGCCATTTCTTTTTGAACATTTTCAAAGTCACCCCATATGTAGTGAGGGTTCCTTATATTTAAAGCATAGGAGTTTTCATTTTTGTTGTTACTCCTCTTTTCTTTTGATGCAATTTGCAAACTTTTTGACTTTCCTTTTCTTTTCATTTCTTGAACTCAAATTTGTTGAACAATTTCTTTTTGTGCCCATTCCCTTTGATGACAAAATTTATGGTAGAACATGGATGAATGATGCATGGTTTCAAGGGTCACCTTGGAATAAACGTTAGCCAAGGAGTTATCACACCACAAGGTACTCTTGACTAGGCCTTAATCCATGGGTCAAAGGATACTAGCATGACACATCCTAGGGTGTTTTACAAGTATTCTAACAAGCAAAGTCTTAAGAAAAAAAGGCATCTACTAGGGCCTATATACACCTGTCAAGCTTCCCAAGTAGACGGTTTCACAAAAATTTTCTAACATGCAACTACATGCCATGATGCAACTAACATATATACATCCTAATGCATATGATTCTACCAACTAATATGCCAAATAATCGAAACGCAAGTCCTAAATTCACATTGTTTTTACCGCATCAATCAAAATAAAGCCACATAGTCATTAACATAAAGTGGAAAAAAGAGATTGGAAAGATCATACCATGCGGTCTTCTATATCCTCATGTCTCGGATGTGGCATAGTCAATCAATGTGACAAAGGTTGAACAAACAAAATATATACAAACAATATATATAAGACTACACTACAAAGGAAATGAACTTGTTTTTGGATTTTTAAATTTTTCATATTTTTATGGATTTTGTTTTTATGAAATTAAAAGACATATTTTTGTGATTTTTCGAAATTTTTCAATTTTTATGCATTTTTGGAATATAAATTCCCATCCCCCACTTTATTTTGGACATTGTCCTCAATGTACATGTAGGAGTAGGAATAAAAAAGAAATACATTTTTTTTGGATTTTTGATTTTTTGAAATAAAGTACAAATGCAATGATGTGAATGAATGCATGCTCTAACTAAGTGCAATTCTATATGACAAATTTTCTACTAAACTATGGTCACCTATGATCAAACCTCCCCAAACCGATTTAAACACTATTTCTAGTGTAGAAAAGAATAGGATTGGTCATTAGTGACTTATGCATGAATTGTTGGAGCTAGTGTCCTCCATAGTTAGTGTGATAACGTGTATAAATCTCTTATAGGTTCACAGGGTATACTTAGTATTTTATCAGTTGATTAACGTTTACTAATAACGGTTGGCTTGCTAGAAGTTTGACGTTATTATGATACTGATGGCGATGATCAACTGGTCCCTAAAAGTCACACCTAAAGGATGTGTTTGAGAGATGTGATTATATGAAAATATAATCACATTGATGCCTTATATGTCTAAATGGTTAGTCCATGTATTTGACTAAAAGGTTAGTCAATGTGATGATGAGTCGATTATTTAATACAATTAAATAATATCAGCTGAGACGAATTAATTGTTAATTCGTAAATTGAATATAAACTGTTATATTTAATTAATGTATATAATGTTAGCTTAAACGAATTAAGATGTTAATTCGTAATTAAACATAAACGGTTATATTTAATTAGCAAATTATAAATATGTTATATTTATAGTTAATGTATATATTATACGAAATTGTCATAATAAATGTTGACAGACCGGTATTAATAAATCGACTACAAACTGTTGTGTGTGGACTTATTAATACATGACGACATAAATGACAATTGATAAATATACACATTTTATATAAATTGATAACAACCTAAAATAAGAAGATTTTCTCCTTATTTTTGGTTGTGGGTCACACGATTTAAGGAAGAAAAAAAGGAGAAAAATATCTTCCTAATTCTCTCCTTTGGACGGTTAAAAGAGAGAGATGGGAATCATTTTTCTCTCTTAATTTTTAACCTAATACTCTCATCAAAACCCTAAAAAAAATACTACTCTAAATTTATTAGAAATTAGGGTTTTCTTTCTAGCAATAAAGAGGCATTTCTCGGAGCATCTTGGGTGCAACGATTAGAAGAATATCGATCTCGATATTTGTTCTTATACCGAATTGCTAGGACCGGAGGTTAATTCTAATCTCTATTCTTTTGTTTATGCAATTTCGTTTATGACTCGTAATTTCATATTTATAATTTCGTTATAATCCGAATTTTCTTGATGAGATATACCGATATTTCCCACATGAATTCTAGTCTATATGCAACTATCTACATCAATTATGTGAGATATATACATTGCAAACTAATCTAATCAGGTGAGATATATTACAATGCTACTATACTATATGAGCTAACTAATGTAAATGCAATGTGAAATATAATATAAGTGTAAGCCTATACTATATGATATATGTATGTTGCTTCATGGTTTAACCTCCCCAAACCGATTTTAAACACTATTTGTAATGTAGGAAGAAAGGGGTTTAATCATGAGGCAACTACATAAATACAACTATACATGAGAGATAAGGAAAGAAAATGGTTCTTACAATCATTGTAGGTGATGAAGATGGTAGATAGGAAGCATATATAACCATAACACGAGCCAAATGAGAGAAAATGAGGAATTCCAGGGTCAACCCGCTCGGGTTGAAAATAACCCACTCGGGTTGAAAATAACCCACTCGGGTTGAAAATAACCCACTCGGGTTGGCAGTGGACCCGCTCGGGTTGAGATGAACCCGCTCGGGTTGAGAGTTGAGACGAGCGTTTTCTTCAGAATCTACGCAGATTCTTGGGCAGGAACTTTTCTTTCTTTTCCTTGTCTTTGAATCCGCTCGGATTTGTCTCGGGATGCGCATATTTTTTGAAATTTCGACCCAACACCTTTCGTATGGTAACAAACTTACTCACAAGCCCAAATTCTCCATTTTCTTCATTTCTTTACCTTTTTCATCTTCTCATTTTCATTAATTTCCTTCAAAAACTCAATTAAAATATGAGATCCCTCCCTTTCATCTCTCATGCAATTTATTAAATGAATGCAAAACTATACTAAATGCATATATACAAATTAATGGTTATTAAGGGACTCCATCAAACCAAAGATTATCAATAAACAATTTCATGGAAGATTATCACGAGCACTCAAAGCACGTAGAAGTCGGTCAAATTCTTGGGAGTGAGAAATAAATAAGCATGGATAACAACACAAGATTATGCAATGAAATAATGCCCAAGTAAAAGACCGAACAAGCATGTGAAGAATGTTATGACAAAAATCATAAGAGAAATGATGGATGGAAGGAACATGAAATGGGTAGTTGGTTGGCAATTCACTCAACTCATCCTCCAAATAGTCAAAATCACCACATTTAGTGCAAGTACTCTCATTATCATTTAAGGTAATTTCAAGGGTGTCTATTTGGGGTTCCCAAATGTCCTCATCATATTCCTCATCCCAACAAGGTCCATTATCAAAGGGGTTGTCGTAACAAGGCTCACCAAGTTCAACACAATTGTGTCCCTCAAATATGTCATCCTCAAAGGGTGAGTTTTCACTCAAGCTCATATCCATATCATTCTCACTTTGCCCATTAACATCAAATCCCATGGAGGTTGATTTCATTGAAACACAAAAAGAGTAAGATGACGACATCCAAGCGTTAGTCCATGTATTTGACTAAAAGGTTAGTCAATGTGATGATGAGTCGATTATTTAATACAATTAAATAATATCAGCTGAGACGAATTAAATGTTAATTCGTAAATTGAATATAAACTGTTATATTTAATTAATGTATATAATGTTAGCTTAAACGAATTAAGATGTTAATTCGTAATTAAACATAAAGGTTATATTTAATTAGCAAATTATAAATATGTTATATTTATAGTTAATGTATATATTATACGAAATTGTCATAATAAATGTTGACAGACCGGTATTAATAAATCGACTACAAACTGTTGTGTGTCGACTTATTAATACATGACGACATAAATGACAATTGATAAATACACATATTTTATACAAATTGATAACAACTAAAATAAGAATATTTTCTCCTTATTTTTGGTTGTGGGTCACAGGATTTAAGGAAGAAAAAAAGGAGAAAAATATCTTGTTAATCCTCTCCTTTGGACGGTTAAAAGAGAGAGATGGGAATCATTTTTCTCTCTTAATTTTTAACCTAATACTCTCATCAAAACCCTAAAAAAAATACTACTCTAAATTTATTAGAAATTAGGGTTTTCTTTCTAGCAAGAAAGAGGTATTTCTCGGAGCATCTTGGGTGCACCGATTAGGAGAATATCGATCTCGATATTTTTTCTTAGACCGAATTGCTAGGACCGGAGGTTAACTCTAATCTCTATTCTTTTGTTTATGCAATTTCGTTTATGACTCGTAATTTCATATTTATAATTTCGTTATAATCCGAATTTTTTTGATGAGATATACCGATATTTCCTACAAGTGGTATCAGAGCATAGGCCACGAAATTATTTTATATGATTTTCATAAATGGGTTTAAACAAAAAAAATTTGAAGGAAAAAAATTTCGGCCGCATAAATTTTATTTTTTACTGAGATAATTTTTTTTGTTTTTGATGTTTTGTTCCATTTTGATTTATTGATATTGTTGTTTTAATATGTTAAGATGATAATATGATAAATTTGTAGGTGTTTTGATTTAATAAGAATTAAATTGAAATGTAAATGGAAATTGTTTTTGATTGATGATGTTAATTTGTTTTTGCTATATAGTTTTGGCATACATGATGTTAAATTGTTGTCTTAAGAAACATGATTCATTAATTTAATAATGTTCAAATAAATTGTGATGAATCAAATATTCGGATAATCAATTTAATCATAATTTAGATATTCTTTTTAAGAGGTTAAATTGAATCATCTAGTTTGGATCAATGTTTAAATTAAATGTTGATGATTATGCCAATCTTGTTCTAGTAGGAACATTAAACAAATTTGTTCATTTTAAAAGGGCTATTTTCGAAAAGAAAAGGAAAAAAAAAAAAACAGTTTTTTCGTTTTTTTAGGGAAATGCCGAGAGCAATTTAAAAAAAAAAAAACTCCGTTTTTTCTTTTGTTTTTGTTGTGCATTGCCCAATAATTATTATACATTATATCTATAATGTATGATTGTTTGTTGTGAAAAAGTTCACAAATTTTAGATACCCAATTATTTTAAAGTGGTTTAAAATGATGTTAGATTAATTCATATTACAAGTTAATATGTATTAAAGATTGGAATTATTGTGAGTAATTGAGGAATTGTCACATAATTTTGATCATTTTAAAATAGGTGGTTTGGATAAATTACTCTACATAATTAAGGAATTATGTCTTGAATGGTTAATTTATAGTTGATGCACTTTATTTAGTTGTATGAATTGTTGAATGCGTTATTTACGTATTTTTGCAATCGGTTGTAATTTATGTATTACCTAGTGTGGCCTTAGTTGATTATGTTTTCGTAATGATGGAAGCATAGTCTTGATGTAATTTTAAGATCTCGAATCTCCTTTGGTTTTCTTTAGTATTATGGTTTTGAAATTAGAATGTAAATAGGTTTATTTTGTAATTTATTATTTGTAATTTTGAGAAGACTAAAGAAGGAGATTGGATTGCTCACTCCCGCTACATGGACCAAGATGGAACATCAAGACAAGCTTCTCGGGTCCTAGGAAGGATTCCAAAGTTGTATTTATGTTCATTTTGGTAGATAGGCCACACTAGGACTTTATTTTTGTTTTACGTTTTTCCATTCTTGTTGCTTTTCTTTGCATGATAGTTAGTGCATCATATTCCGCCTAAACCAGACCACCTACTTATATGCATGAAAATTGATTCATAGAGTTTGGATGTTAGTTATCATGGACATAAAGATGTCACACTATATTAAGCCATCATCTTAGTTTATTCATTCTCGCATGCTAGATATTAGTTCACTTAAAATGAATTAAAATAAAGTTGATGGGATCTTCCTCTATAACTAAAATTGAGACTAGTCTTTATAGGCCAAACAACAATGAATCCCTTCTTCGTCGGTAGGCATATAGGACCTTACTCTCCATGTGACCCCTTCTACGTTGGGTAAGTAGTTTGTGTTGACTTATTTTACCTCAACATTATAATCCGAAGAGTTTCTCGTGATTATGATGGACTATAGATAGAATTTACAGAAATTTATCAACCAAGAATTCTAAAAGTATAATTAGCCAAGAGGTTGGCTTATCAATTTACAGATAATTGAGTCTTGGGATCATTTATATAATTCTTGAGGGAGGTCAATTGTATAAATGCTTGAGTCTTCGCATTATAACAGTTTTGCATTAGACTTAAATCATAACGATGAGTATGCTTATTATGTTTTTCTTCTTCTTTTCGCAGTGTAGAATTCGTTTTATATTGATAATACTGCTTACAACAAATGGCTGGAAATAATGATACCATATGCCAAGTGCCACACTTGCACGCGAGTCCTGGCTCAAAACTTTCATGGACCACATGAATCAGTCCACACGACTGAAGAATGACGGGTCCAACTTTGCGGACCGGGAGGCATCATTACGGAATGCTGCCATTGCTGACGGTAAGCTCAAGTACTTAACTGAGCCAATACCGCCAAACCCAGGCCCCAATGCAAGAGCTAACGAGTCACTTGCTTATAGTGACTTCGTCATGGAAGCGGGTGCGATAAAGAACGTACTCATTTTTTGCAATGGAAACCAATTTGCAAAGACGCTTCATTGCCCAAGGTGCAAACAAGATTTTCACCACGCTCACTAATGAGTTCTCAAAAGCACCGAGAATCGTTACTTATGAGCATACAGGTCGCTTCTTTGATGCGAAACGCCAGAAGGGCCAACCGGTTAGCCCACACATTCTTAACATGATTGAGAATGTCGAGAAACTCGAGGTCTAGGTGGCGGAAACACGAATTGTTGCATGACTTAGAGGTCACCTTAGAAACACGACAACCAAAGAATTATCACACAATGGGGGTGATCGAAATGGTCAATGCAGACCCTTGACTTGGCCTTAATTGTAACAACCCGGATTATAAAATAAAAGAAATAATATAATGATAGTAAATACTGAGAGTTTAACAATAATAATAAGGTCTAGGTGGCAGAAACACCTGACCAATCCGGATCGATACTAAATACACAACCAAAGCTAATACATTATTCAAGGACTCTCTAAACATAAATCATATCCCTAGATAATTTATTAAGCTCGCTTCGCACATTCCCCAAGCAAGCATTAACCAATCAACAACAATCTGAACAACCTGTGAATGGGGGCGACAATCAGTCGGGAGTAACTAGATGCTCTCCCAGTCATGTTTACAACAATTGAATATAACCAACAATCATTAGCAATTGAATTGCAACAAGTAAACATGTGAGACCATCTATACTTATGAAAATCCGATAAAAATTTACCATCAGTCGAAGATATACTACGACGATCATATTAAAATATAAACACAACATGACATACAAGCAAAATTACCATACCATGATGTTCCCAAAACTAGACGAATGAAAACATACGAACCTAGACCATATGCGACCACTAGGTCATGGACACTTACAAACTAAAGTAGCACTCGATCCACAGCAACATAAGGCGCGATGGTAGCAATAAAGCATAGCGAATAGAACAAACGCTCGTTAAAGAATATAACCATTGCCTCTATTTTGCGAGAGCGTATAACCACTGCCTCTAGCTGACGGAGCGTATAACCACTGCCTCCATCGGTGTGGAGCGTATAACCACTGCCTCCACAGTACTATGTATAGGTATATGATGTAGAGCGAGTCGTTGTTCACTCCATCAGACACATTTATATTTCTCAACAAACAACTAGTTTGATGCGTGTTATTTATATGATGTTTTACATCCCATTTTACACGCATTTCAGAGCTCATTCTTGTAGTTTATGCTACATTTCTCCCTATTTCCGTCTACTTCCGTATTTTGTACATTATTGCAGAAATGTGGAGAATTCAACGGGAAATCAAGCCAAATCCGTCCCCGAGTAATCTGCATTGCAAATGACGTAAAGGAATCACTTAAGGAACGAGCTTGGTGCGCAATTCAAGGCCCAAAAGACAAGTCCACGAGTTAAAAGAAGTGAAGTAGCAGCTCCATTAGTCGATCGACCATAACCTTCAGTCGATCGACCAATGTTCGGATTCCAGAAGCTACTGTTTGCTGAGGAGCAGTCGATCGACCAGCCGTGTCAGTCGATCGACCAGATTCCTGTTCCAGACGCGAATTAAAAGACTGTGAATCTTGAAGCCCGTGAAGTTTAGGTTTAGGAAATAAGGTGTTACGTTGTTTGCTATATAACGTAACATAAACAATCAAGTTGGGGATCAGTTTTTCTATCCAAGTTTTTATCACAATACAGTACTTTCAGTTTTAGTTTATTCAAGTAATTAGGGTTTGGAACATCGGTTAGCATTGGATTTTCTGTTCTTGTTCTTAATAGTTCCTCTGAATCTCGGTATTCCTTCCGCCCTAATTCCATTCTATTGTTTTAGTTTCTTCATTAGTATAAGATTTGATAGTTAGTGTCCCGGAAGCCAATTATTGTATTATTGCTATTTGTTATCTTCTTTAAGCATGAATTCAGTAATTGATGTTAGTTTTATTGTTGTTATTATTTTCATCATGAGTAGCTAATTCTTTAGTGCTAGGATGTAGGCGATTTATGGCATAGGCGGCATTAGATTAGAAAGGACTGTCTCGCGTGTTGGTCGATCGACTGACATTGCCAGTCGATCGACTGACCTCGTAGGGTTTTATATTCGTTTTAATTGTTTTAATCTTGTTTTTAACGAATCGAATGCATGCGACCAGTTAGATACCTATTTTGTGACCGACCCATTAGATCGAAAGATAGGGGAAGTTATTAGACCATCAATTAAATGGACTAGACTGTGCTAAGATCGAAAGATAGGTATAGTTTAGACCGTTAGTCACTTTTCAGGACGAGTGTCAGTATTAGTGACATTAGGGACCTATAGAGAGATCGAGAGATGCTATTTGTTAAGAGTGGACCGAGAGGACCTCTTTATTTCCCGCCTTACCTGTGTTTGATTCAGACCGACTTAGTTTGCTGCCGCCGAAGCTATAATGAACCGACCATCCTAGTACCCTTCTTTTATCTGTTTAAATCGTTAATTTAGTTTATTGTCTTTATTTACTCTTAGCTGTAGACCAATTCAAATCAACCCCGACATCTGCTACCGTAGACTGAACTTAGACAACTAGAATTTACAACTGCCTCCTTGTGGTTCGACCCTGTTACCACTAGCCTAGGTTAGTCTTAATAGGAATTATAAATTTTATCTTTGGTACTCACAGCGACGGGTATCAAATTTTGGCGCCGTTGCCGGGGAGGCAATAGTCCTAATTTTAGTTGTTTTTATTTTTAGTCTTTCTTAGTTTAAGGGACATCCGTTCCTTAAACTTTTCTTATATTCTTTTTGTAGTTTCTTCTTATGCGCAGATCACAGGGTGGATAATTAGTACCGTTGAACCCTGAGCTTGAAAGATCCTTGCGCGAGTTGAGACGAACACAAAGGGTATTACCGACAGAGGAAGAGCTGAGTACTCTGTCAAGCTATTACGAGAACGATCTGTCAAGAAGACCCACGATCTTCACCCGTTTCCACTTCTTCAGCCGAGACAGTTACTTCTCCAGAAATTCCAGTCATGGCCGAGGAAGCAAGTATAGCTAGTTATTCTGAGCCGACAACCGATAACTTATACAAGGGGTTCGAGCTACCAGGTGATGCCAGGAAGTTCGAACCAAAGCCTGCCTACATCACTATGGTTGAGAGAAACCGGTTTGGGGAGCCGCAAATGAAGATGCAAATAAACATATGGAGACCTTTATTGACTCTCATTGTTCCATACCCCCACCAACCGGCGTGACCCAAGACCGATCAAGGAGACTATGCTCATCTTCTCCTTCGCGATGCTTTGCAAGGGAGTGGTATAGAGATCTGGACCGAGCCGTTCAAGGGATCACTGATTGGAATACATTGGCATTGGCGTTCTACAAGAAGTACTTTTCTGCTTCAAGGACGATCGCTATTAGAGCTCAAATCACGGGCTTTAAACAAGGGCCAGATGAGAATTTCCATGAAGCATGGGTCCGATTCAAGAAGTTGGTGCGAACCATACCGCACCATGGGTTCGAAAAGTGGAGTTTGTGCAATCATTTCTACAATGGGTTGTACGATGATCAGAGGGCCATTTTGGATGCTGCAGCCAATGGAAGATTCGCTGAAAATTTGGGAGCAACCAAGGGGTGGAAGATCATTGACGATCTAGCTACCCACAAGGCCGAGTATGGGAATTCGAGAGGGAACCAGAGGAGAGCTGCTGAATCCTCCTCTGTTGCTGCACTTGAGGCTCTCACTGCAAGATTTGACAAGTATGAGCTAGGAGGAGCTTCTAAGGGTGGGATGTACCAGGTAAATGCAGTGTCAGACGGTCCTTTCGTCTGTGAAAGGTGTGGAGGTGAGGGCCATGTCTCGAAAAACTGCCCTAGTCCCTTCGAATCTTGTGCTGCCTTTCAACACTATAGGCAGACCAACACCTACTATGAGCCGAACACCCATCCGAACTTGAGTTGGAGGAGCCAAAATGTCCTTAACCCAACTCAAGCTCCGCCGCAGCAACAACCCTATATACCCCCTCATCAAAAGCAACAGCAATATCAGAAACCTCCTTATGTGCCACAGCAACAACAAACACAGAATTCTGAATTTTCCGAGCTTAAGAATCTATTGCTGAAGGAGTCCCAAGCAAGAGAGGCCGGGATGAAGTTACTAGGGAGCCAAATTGCTCAACTAGCTAGTAAAAGTAACACTCGAGCTCCCGGAAACTTACCCACTCAACCCGAACAAAAGGAGACCCTAAATGCCATCACTTTGAGGAGCGGGTCCACCCTTGATGGTCCTGCCATGGTTGAGGATGCTGTTGGAAAAGATGAGCCGGAAATAAGTCAAGAGAAAGCTTCAACGAACAAATCAAAGAAAAAGCCGTCTGCCAGGTACTTCAGTCGATCGACTGATATACCTAGTCGATCGACTGAAGCACGGGTTACAGGAGCTTCTGGAACTGTGCATCTCAGTCGATCGACTGAGGAGAGTGGTCGATCGACTGAGATCGCTGCTGATGCTGAAGAATTTCGTCCTTTAATGCCAAATAATCTACGAGACCACTTGTTTCGGGGTACCACGGTCCCGAAAATTTTGGGGACAGACCAGAGTGTCGATGGGTCGATCCGACTCTCCGGTTCGATCCGATGACGGTTAATGGTTCTCATCTGAGACGGTCTGAGGAGGGGTCTAGCTTCAACAAAGAGAAGGTGACGGACTTTCAGCCCAAGTCCAAGGATGCCGGTGCGTGTGAATTGGAGGAGAGGGCTAAGGTACTCCTTACAGCCCCATATCCGGAGAGACTCGTGCTGACCAAGGAACAGGTATCTTTCAGTAAGTTTGAGAAAGTTATCCGTAGTCTGAATGTTCAGGTACCCTTCCTTGAGTTAGTTAACCAAGTGCCCGCTTATACTAAATTTATGAAACAACTGTTGTCCAAAAAGCGGTCACTTGAAACAGTGCACACTGTCGCACTTACTAAAGAGTCTTGTTCTTATCTGTCTCATACCGCGCCCCATAAGTTAGAGGACCTGGGCAGCTTTTCTGTCCCTTGCATTATGTGACCTAGGGGCTAGTATAAGCGTCATGCCCTTGAGTTTAGCTAGGAGGCTTAAGTTGACCCGGTTTGCTATCACAGACATGACAGTTCAGATGGCTGACCGATCTGCGGTCGAGCCCATAGGAGTTCTAGAGGACATACCCGTCCAAATAGGGAAGTTCTTCTTCCCTGTTGACTTTGTTGTCCTTGACATGCCTGAGGATGCCCATATACCGAACATCTTAGGAAGGCCGTTTCTGCACACTGCTGGTGCAGTTATTGATGTAGGCTCTGGAACTTTGACCTTCAAAGTTGGGAAACATTCTATTATTTTTGCCCAACCTGCTAAAAAGAAGGACCCCATGTGGCCTGTTACATGTAATACGGTTTCTGAAAAGAAATCGTACTTTGTGCTTCCCGAATTGCCTGTCCCTATTACTACTCTTTCTGTGTTAACCCCTCCGCCCCGTTTGGGAGCAAAATGGAGGAAGAATCTGGTTTTTTAGATAATGCAGGAGCTGGTTTGGGGAAGGATGAGCTGCAGGTCACTCCAGCCACGACAAAGCCTATCATTCAAAGAGGAGGTCTTGGATGCCTAAGCTATGGGACCGATGAGGAAGTGGAAGATGAGCCAGCCAAGGTGAGATTGTCTGATTTGGATTCTGACGATTCCAAGGAAGTCCTTGATTGGGGAGATGACGAAGTTGATCAGCTAAGCTCTCCGACTGTTGAAGCTAAGAAGGGTGCAACTGATAAGATGAGCACCATTGAGGCTACCTCTAGTAGCCAGAAGCCGACGAAGTGGGCCATACCGTGGTCCTTCTTGATCAACTATTAGTTGATCGAGCTCGTTATAAACTTCATTTTATTTGTTTTGTTAAGACATTTTTATTTCTTTTTGTGTGCGCGAAAACTTCGCTTTTATTTTATTTGCTTAGGATTTTTAAGTACTCTAGACTTTATTCTGGGTTTTGCGCAATTTTGGGCGCGTATTATTGTGCATTTGCAGGTATTTAGAGCTTGTTAGCTCAAATCATTGAGCAATTACGAAGAAGTAAGACGCTGCAGCAATGTTTTCGGTCGATCGACTGGCACCATTGGTCGATCGACTGAATTGCAGGTTTACAGGAGGTACTGTTCACGCCCACCTGGTCGATCGACTGATCTTCTTGGTCGATCGACCACTGCTGCTGCCATATTCGTTCACGACCTCTCCCCTGTTGTGTTTGGTCGATATGCGGACCTAAGGGAGTCTTCTACTCCACTTTATTTTCCGTCGAATTATCTATTTCTTCTATTGTCTCATTTGTGCACAATTTTTACGCTTCAAAATTATTTTCTTCGGTCTTATGCGTGGTGTTTTCTGTCTTTCAGGCACACTTTTTAGTAGCACTGCTGGCTGCTGAAACCTCCTAGCTCACGCTGGTTTGGGGAGGTTTCCTTTGCTGCGCTTAAAGTCTTGTGAGTTCCATATCTTTCCTTTGTGTCATATTTATTTATTTCTCGCAAATTCCCATTTGTCTTTTACATTTTCCTATATATACCAAAAATTCAAACAAATTTGAAAAAATTTCAAAAAAATCCATAAAATGCACGTTTATTTTAGCATATAGGTCGAGTCGGAACGGTAGTATTTCTATGATGATTTTGCATTTGCACCTGTTTCGCCTGAGCCTTGCTAGATTAACATGTTATTAGTAGAATCGTAAATGCATATCTACGAGTTTTCGTTAATTATCTTGCTGGACTTGAGACTTGACTTTAATAATTGGCAAACTACATCATATTTCTGAGAATTAGAGCCTATAACTGGTGACATTCATGACCGGTTTATTTAGGAATGTGAGTAGTACTCCTTATGAGACATGTTTCCTTAATTTGCATGAATATGAATTTGATCTACTTAATACCTGTATGCATTCGGTTTGTGGTTTGTTGACACATGTGGTAGAGGTTTCCCTTTTCTTATTATACCCGATAGCCCCACACTGCCAAAAATATCCTTTTTGTCCTATTTACTACATCCTACACATAGCCTGCCTTTGTCAAGCTAGTAGCCTAGTTTTTGGGATTGTTACTCGTTTTTGGTAGTATTTGCTCTGTTGAGGTGATGGTTGGAAAATGAAAAAGAAAGAAAGAAACAAAAGAAAGAAAAAAAAATTGAGAAAAAAAAAGGATGAAAAAATGATTCGGAAAAGAAATGAAAAAAAAAAAGAGGTTCTGTACTGTTCAAATGAGTCGATCAACTGGCACACATGGTCGATCGACTGAGATTCGAGAAAAGAGATCAATTCGCATAATTTAATCCTTATCTTTTGGCGATTTTTGCTCCCATGTTTCATTTATATCCTATGGGGAGTTTATTGATTTGTTAGTTTGGAGATTGTGAGTTTTGTGCTTGCTATAGCACTGTTTCGTTCGATTATGAGCAAGAAGTTGGATGTTGCCACTTGGTTCCGTTTTGGTACTAGCTTGATCACCTGTACCTCCACTTTACCATAAAATGTTTTGCCTCTTCTTACCCATACCTCACATATCCCATATATACCTCGGCATGTGTCAATGGTCTTTTGTTTGGTTGGAATGCATATGTACGGTCATAGAGGTCATTTTCATATTTTATTGCTGGCATGTTTTCATAGGTCGTAGTTAGGTGAGAGTCACTACAAAATTACTTCTTTCTATCTTATACATTATTCACCTGTGCTTATTTGAGTGATTTGAGCGACCCGTGAGAGTCCAATTTGATAAGTCTCTACAGTTGACAGTTCAGCATAATCTTTAACGACTTTATAACTCGTTTGCATGATTCACATTACTAATTGATTGTTGGTTGTGCATTAAATCGGTTTAGGCTTAACAGTTTGCATTTCGCTCTGAGATTGAACTCGTTCCATTAGGTCATTAGATCGAGTCTAGTTCTTGCTTGGGGACAAGCAAGGGTTTGGTTTGGGGAAGTTTGATGCGTGTTATTTATATGATGTTTTACATCCCATTTTACACGCATTTCAGAGCTCATTCTTGTAGTTTATGCTACATTTCTCCCTATTTCCGTCTACTTCCGTATTTTGTACATTATTGTAGAAATGTGGAGAATTCTACGGGAAATCAAGCCAAATCCGTCCCCGAGTAATCTGCATTGCAAATGACGTAAAGGAATCACTTAAGGAACGAGCTTGGTGCGCAATTCAAGGCCCAAAAGACAAGTCCACGAGTTAAAAGAAGTGAAGTAGCAGCTCCATTAGTCGATCGACCATAACCTTCAGTCGATCGACCAATGTTCGGATTCCAGAAGCTACTGTTTGCTGAGGAGCAGTCGATCGACCAGCCGTGTCAGTCGATCGACCAGATTCCTATTCCAGACGTGAAATAAAAGACTGTGAATCTTGAAGCCCGTGAAGTTTAGGTTTAGGAAATAAGGTGTTACGTTGTTTGCTATATAACGTAACATAAACAATCAAGTTGGGGATCAGTTTTTCTATCCAAGTTTTTATCACAATACAGTACTTTCAGTTTTAGTTTATTCAAGTAATTAGGGTTTGGAACATCGGTTAGCATTGGATTTTCTGTTCTTGTTCTTAATCGTTCCTCTGAATCTCGGTATTCCTTCCGCCCTAATTCCATTCTATTGTTTTAGTTTCTTCATTAGTATAAGATTTGATAGTTAGTGTCCCGGAAGCCAATTATCGTATTATTGCTATTTGTTATCTTCTTTAAGCATGAATTCAGTAATTGCTGTTAGTTTTATTGTTGTTATTATTTTCATCATGAGTAGCTAATTCTTTAGTGCTAGGATGTAGGCGATTTATGGCATAGGCGGCATTAGATTAGAAAGGACTGTCTCGCGTGTTGGTCGATCGACTGACATTGCCAGTAAATCGACTGACCTCGTAGGGTTTTATATTCGTTTTAATTGTTTTAATCTTGTTTTTAACGAATCGAATGCATGCGACCAGTTAGATACCTATTTTGTGACCGACCCATTAGATCGAAAGATAGGGGAAGTTATTAGACCATCAATTAAATCGACTAGACTGTGCTAAGATCGAAAGATAGGTATAGTTTAGACCGTTAGTCACTTTTCAGGACGAGAGTCAGTATTAGTGACATTAGGGACCTATAGAGAGATCGAGAGATGCTATTTGTTAAGAGTGGACCGAGAGGACCTCTTTATTTCCCGCCTTACCTGTGTTTGATTCAGACCGATTTAGTTTGCTGCCGCCGAAGCTATAATGAACCGACCATCCTAGTACCCTTCTTTTATCTGTTTAAATCGTTAATTTAGTTTATTGTCTTTATTTACTCTTAGCTGTAGACCAATTCAAATCAACCCCCACATCTGTTACCGTAGACCGAACTTAGACAACTAGAATTTACAACTGCCTCCTTGTGGTTCGACCCTGTTACCACTAGCCTAGGTTAGTCTTAATAGGAATTATAAATTTTATCTTTGGTACTCACAGCGACGGGTATCATAGTTAGTGCTTAAGTCGAGGGGTCGATCCACGAGATGGTGTTCTTTAGGTTCTATGTCTATCTATCTTAATTTATGCTAGTGTCACAATTGTTGGGGTTCGAAGTTGATGAGTCTAAACTAATGGAAGAAATAAAATAGAAGAAATAAAATAAAATAAGCAATAAATTAAGAGGTGTAAAAAATTAATAAAGATTCTAGGATGTCATGGGTTCGTAGGCGATTCATGGTGGCTATCATACAAACATGTTTCCGTAGTTAAAAGCAATTAATGTTGTAGAGGAACCGAGTTAGTTTATGTCTTACGGTTCATAGGAAGATTTGGGTCCCGGAGCCGAGTCGCCTAGACTGTACAACACCTACAAGTCGACTTACTTTCTTCCTATTCACTTCTATGCATGGTCTAACAAGACTCGAATTGGTTTATATCTTACAAGTCTTATTGAATAGATAAGAGATGGGTACAAAATGCGAGGTTTCATAGTCTAGCATTTCATTAAACATAACATGTGCATAGGTTGACATTACAACAAGCAAGCAATCATAAGATAACATGTTAGACTAAGTATGGATCTACCCTCATGTTATAGTACCCCTAATTCCTCAATAATCCTAGTTAAGTAACTACTCACTCATTATCATGGAAGACATGTTATCAATGGTGTCAATCATTACAACAAGTATAAACATGATTAAAGAGTGAGGAAATAGACAATAAAGAGTAAAGAGTAAAGAGATTATACCAAACATAAGATGAACAATTGGAAAGGACAGAATAATAGAAGAAAACATTATTGATTGATGAAGAATTGTCAATTCTCTAATAATAACCCAATAATCTTCGATTACCCAATAATAACTTGAACAGTAATTAATGAAAGATTATTGTGTGATTTTATGGAATGATTAAAGGATAATGTATTCTAATCTACTCCTAATCTAATCTAAGAGGACTCTCTTTCACCTAAGGGAACTTCATTTTATTATTACAAATAGAGTATATATAGTGATACATCATTAGGTTAAGCAAGGGTATATTAGTAAATAATAATGCTTAAGTGTTGAATAGAGCTTTGCAAGTCCCGAGGGAAATGCGCGGATCATGTAGCAACTCCTAAGAAGATTTGTGCGTCCTGGCTTAAAGCACGGTTGATCCTGTAAGGGAATCCACTCGGATTGGCTATGGGACGCTCGGATTCTTTGTTGAGACACGCGGCTTGGTTTTGGGACGCTCGGATCCAATGCTAAGACACTCGTCCAGAGCTTGGGACCCACGGATCCTGGGACAGGGTTCCACCTCCTTGCTTTTAAGCCTATGTTCCTTCTATATACTCCTTATTCCTACATCCTTGGTCATCATTCTTGCCTCCTCTTCATACTAATCCATCCAAGATCGTCAACAAGCTTCCGAGTATACGCAAGAGACGGGAATTCCGCCTCATTATCTTCTTTCCTACAAGACATAGAAAATGCAATAGGAAAGCAAAATAGGAAGGAATTGACGGATAAAATGGCCATGAAATGCTATATTTTAAAGGATTCATTAAACCCTTAATTAAACCCATTTTAATTTGATCTAAATTAACCATTGATTTAGTCTTTGTGAATCTAGTGCATGCATAACATAAAACAAGAATGAGGAGAAAACGGTTTTCTTACAATGGTGATGAGACGGAAATGGGCACAAGCAAGGACACCTTCCTTTACTTGTTCTTGAGCTAAAAGTAATCGGATGATCCCCTTGTCTCAATCGTATGAGAACCTCCTTTCAATTGCTCCAAGACAATCCCACAATCCTACAAATATTACTAACTAGATAATAGATGTAGTTTACCTTAAATTTTATTCTAATATTATTACTATTACTACTCTAGTAATATGTTTACATTATTAGAATTATTGAACACGTTTTTAGCATAAAACCATTTTGTGAGAGAAGGAGAATAAGAGAGATTTTTCATAAGAATCAAGTGTGTCAAAATGAACAACCTATTGTCCATTTTAACACACCAAAACCGGCTCCCTATGTGAGTGGGTGTGGATTATTCTTATTTTATTAGCATGCTCGAACATTTTATCATACCCATGAAATAGGCTAGGAAGTAGGGTACGTGTAAGAGTAATCATATTGTCTATTTACATGAAAAAGAACAACAATCATCACACTACAAGCCCATAAAACCTGTTTTAGCACATAAAATGGACCTTCATTTTATCTTTGTAATTTGTCATTTATAATTTGTGTGACATGTGATAAGTAACATGTCATTAGGCATAATAATGCATATTTAACAAATTAAATATCATTATATATTAAATAAATTACAATTAACAAATTAACAAGTAATTCACAATTACATGTATATAAATGGGTCATATTAAGTCTAGTTAATATAATATACAATATTTTGTAATTATAGCTAAATAATTTCTCTTATCTCAAATGTTTCATTAACATTAATCAATTTTAGTAATATAACATATTAATTACTAAATTGAATCTTATTTAATCAAATTACAATAACACTATGCCAAATCGAACCATCAATAAGGAGCGTATCACAAAGGTTTAATGCATTTAATAACGACACTTAGATTACCGTTTTCAAAATATTGGCGGAAACCTAGACCGCGCTAATAAGAATAACGGTTTCCGTCAAAAACCGTTCTTATTATAATGTGACAACGGTTGTTTAACAAACCGTTATAAAAAATATTTAACGGTTTCCATAAACTCGTTATATAATCACCCTTATCAACGGTTGTTGGACAACGGTTACCAGTTTAAGAAAACGACATTTCGAAAACCGTTACTAAATTAACACTAGCAACGGCTTTTGGTACCCGTTGTTATGTTATAGCTACGGGTTTCTTGTAACCGTTATCATTTGCTATTATGATATAACGGTTCCTCTGTACCCGTTGTCATTTATCATTTTCGGGTGAAAAATAACCGTTATATGATTTTTGCAATGTAAAATATTCAACCGATGCATGTATGATAAATAATGAACCGTTGCATATATTGTTTTGTTTGACCATTATTTACTATCCGTCCATTATTATATCCGCACATGCATACATATTTTCCATAAATATATCACTTATAATGTGATCAATTAACCATATTCACCAATTCAACGTTCAATTAATCATAGCCTATAATTTAATTAAAAATATTACACTTCGATCACCATGTCGTCGTCGTCTTCTACACCCGCTGATTCACAATAAAATACGCGCTATGTCCATCCTATTATGTGTATTATACACAACCTTCCAATCAAATATGATAACAATGGTAAGGCTTTTTCGAGAAGTTTTACTTGGATGAGAGATATGCTTCGTCAAGGTGGTTATACGAACGTTAAAAAGGTCCACCCAGCTTGGACTAAAGTTCATGGTTTTCTTGGTTACGCAATGATTGAGTTTGAAGGTTTTGGGAAGAAGCTGGAATCTTTTCGTCAAGCGAGAAAACTCCAGGCAAGATACGAGGATCATGATGCTGTGAAGAAAAATTATTATACAGATGATGTGTTACAAGCGCAATGTATATGGATTGCAACCGATTGTGACATTAATTTATTAAGAACATATCGGCACTATATTGACACTGTGCCTCGTTCATGGGAGGCAGAACAGGTGCCTCTTAATAATCCACATATTGAATTCCCAATATTTATCGCAATCGCAGGAGAATTACGAGATGATTATGTTAAATAATAATTATTATTATTATTCTAATTAATGGTTTTAAAACTGCGTGTCTTCTAATTTCTTGTTATGTATGTGTTTTTCTTGAATAATATATGCGTGGTAGTGTATTTTATTGTCTAATTATTTATTGCAAGTTACGTAGGTTTAAAATATTTGTTAATAAGTCAACTTTTACATTAAATTAATTACCAACGGTTTTGAAAAAACTTATAAATGTGACTATAAATGTTAAAGCATCCTTTACTAACATTCATTAATCAAATCACAATATTTCATTCCCATTACACAAATTTTAAATAACAGGGCAATGAACCCTAATTTTATCAACAACGAAGAATGCCTTACACAAACGATTGAAGATGATGGGAAGGTTCTCGCCGGGCTTCCCGCCGATCAACACCCATTAATCAAAGCATCCCTTGAACATCAACGGAATTATTTGATTAAGAGGCATGAAGCAGTCCGGCTTGTCAACAAAGACTCATCATCATCATCACCATCTTCATACCCTCGTCGGCCTGTTACTCGCAACTTGGCTCCAGCCAGAGATATGTTGAATTGTACTCTTCCAACCTTATCTCAACATGCAAGTCGTGTCCTTTCATATATTCAATCTGTTATTGCAAAATATGAAGCCAATGACCCGGAAGTTAGCGGTATACCAGAGTGGTGTGATTGGTGGCAGGTTGAGAAACGCTCTTTACGCTTAACCGGGGTTGTTTCGGCTTATTATACATCATTTGATTTCTGATAAATGCTGTAATGTATTTGGTTTAAAATTAAATGAAATGATCATTTTGAAAGTGTTGAGTTATGCTTGTTTGAGTTGCTTCCATTTTTTGAACTCCATAGATCAATCAGTAATCAAGATCCAGATTGCTGCTACGTAATACTTATCAACAACGGTTCACCTGCAACCGTTGTCAATTGGTTCATCAACAACGGTTCAGCTACAACCGTTGTAAATTGGTTCATTAACAACGGTTAGCCTACAACTACAACCGTTGTAAATTTGTTCATTAACAACGGTTCATCTACAACCGTTGTCAATCGTGACGTTCTAACTTCAACGTGCACCGTTTATTAATTGTTTTACCAAACAACTCAATATATTAAAAAAATAAAAATAAATGTAAGATATGACGATATGACTCATTATATTAAAAAATAATTAATTGTTTGACTTTACGGTATTTTTTAAGTCGTGTGCCAGTGGCTAATATTTCTCATTATTTTTGATTTGACCAATGCACAGACGGTTCAGTTAATTTTTATTGAACCAAGGTACAAATATTCTGTGTGCATGGGTACAGAGGGATCGTAAGTTGTCAGAAGAAGCAGAAAATAAAAGATTAAGGGAATTGCGGCGTCAACCGAGCTATATTGAAAGCGAGAAAAAAATGGATGCGTTATGAGAAAGGTTAAAGGAACAATGTATGTTTATTAATTGCTCATTGGGTTGTATTTAGGAAACCAATTAAGGAAAGAAGTTACATTGGGTTGTGTATAATTTAGTCTTGAATTTCCATTTTCCCCCACTTGCTATCCCAGTTGCCTAATTGAGGAAAGATGTTTGTACTAACTTAATACGGATTACCAAATATGGAAGATGCTTTTTTTTTGCGGGAAAAACTTGACACAATGAAAGATAAATGACAACGATTAGGCACCAGCTGATGTAATATAATGAAAACAATTACGGGTTTATAGTCAGCCGTGGTCATATTGAAAAATACAGAATATGGTTTTGCTTAACCCGTGTTTACTAGTTTTAATAAAATATTCAAACAACACTCATGCAAACCTTATCCTCACCCACTTAAAACCCTCGAACACTGAGTTTCCCTAGAACCACTACTATTCTCCGTCGCCGTCATTTTAGCAGTCATCGTTGTCGCCTCTGCCGTTGCCATCCCCTCCTTCATCGCTATATCGGGGCCGTCTTCGCCTCTTTGAAGAAGTAATAATAAAGCCTAATCCCTTGTCTCATTAACTTAATGTCTTTATTTTCTTAGTTGTGATATTATTCCCTAATTATCCTAGGTTTATTGTGTGTTAAACAACACCTATTATTTTAAGTATATTGTGTGTTAAACAAATCTATATTTTTAGGTATACTGTGTGATCATTTATTTGAGACGGTGCTCCTGCTATGTCGACTTAATGCCTAAAGTTAGTAGTTTGTTAATTTCTGGTTTAGATATGGGTGGAAAGCGGAAAAGAAATGATGGGAAAAGGTCAAACGAAGAAGATTTAGGTGATGAGAATAATTTGGAATTGGATACTTGGCGAAGGACCCATAGGGTTTCCCTAGAAGCAATAGAAAGAGGGAAACATAATAAGCTTGAATGGGATCCATTAGCGGGGTTGTCAGATGGTGATTTTGCTGCAAATTTCGCGACTTAGATTGGTTATTGTGTAAGAGAGTATGTGCCTCTTGGTTTGCCGCGTATCAATTAGTTGAGTCATGACCTGGAGGAAAAGCTATGGGGGAGAATAAAGGTATGTATATACAATAATAAATGCAGTGAGATGAAATTATCTTAGTATTCGATATGTGCTATTAGCCGAAACTAACCAAATATGCTCAACATATATGCAGGCAGCTTACACTGTCCCCCAAGAACATGATCGTTACCTAAAAAGAAAGATAGGGGATTCCATCAGAGCATGAAAGTTAAAGGTTGCTCAGAACCACTTGTTCGACAAGAAGACCGGGCAGATAAACAAGAAACCACCAAAGAAGAAGTATCGGTTTGTCAGCCAACAAGACTGGATTAACTTTATTTCTTATAGGCAGTCTGACAAGTTTAAGGTAATTTATCTGCGACTCATTGTGATCACTTTATTAGTAATCACTTAATAAGTAATGAAATATGCTTATGTTACTCGTTACAATTCATTTTATGAAGACTATGAGTAGGCAGAACCAAGAGAACATTTCAAAGAAAGAGAGCGTCTTTCATGGCTCCAGAGGTGGATATAGATTGATTAAGAAGAAGCTTGGAACTGTCAATCGTCACGACGCTTGGGTGACCGGTCACACTCCTAAGAATGGAAAGTTAGAAACTCCATATAATAAGGCCGTCAAAGAGAAAATTGTAAGTTTGAATAAATATGTCACTCCTACCACTGGTGGTCGGTTATATAATTGTGAGTTTAAATAAAATTTAGTTGCATAATGGTTTTATGTGTATGTAGAGGATCTGTGAGAAGGAGGTATAGGAAGGAAAATGGAAGCCTGAAGGACGCGATGACATTCTTGCTAGGGCAATCGGCAAAGCAGAGCATCCAGGTCGTGTGAGAGGGATATAGACGCAGGTTGGTATCACTAAGTATTTTGGGAAAAATGCTCGAAGGACAATGAATGGTGATGATAGGGTATATAAATACTGTATTTTATTCAACATAATATATATATATATATATATATATATATATATATATATTCTAAAATTATACTAAATTTAATCATATTCATTTCTACTACACAACTACAAACAATGGTCAGGTTGATACTCGGAATGGTGGAAACGCGGGATAAGCCATCTGAAGAAAAGTCAGTTATGGTTCGGCAAGTCATAAAGGAAGGAGGGGAGAAGAAGAAAAAAGCGGGCATGCGAAGTAAGAAAGACATGGCAAAGGATCAAGATAGGGTAGATTAAGAGGAAGCCATGAAGGCAGGGGAGAAGGGCGTGGAGGTGGGAGCCGAAGACACATTCTTATCATCTCTAATTCTGGGTTTTGACGAGGTATTAGCTACTACGACTAGTTTATAATTGCTGTATATAAACTTATTAATTAAATTTATTATTTAAAGTAGTGCATGTATATATACTAATTAATTAAAAATGTGAAGGTCGTTTGCAAGAAGCCTTGTGTTCTTTACTACCGAACCTCTACAGTGGCATCGGGCAGAATTGTTGTTACTAGGGGAGTTGAGGTTGAAGGCAATCAAGGCATTGCCCTCCGTGATGGATGGAGGGAAGTGGAAGTGACCGAGTTATATCTAGAGAAGTATGGTATTCTAATAGTACCATGTAGTGATAATTGCCTTTTGCAAGATGTCGTGGGTTCTATTGTGCAATGGCCTGAAAAATTCATTAATGTTGACATCTCTGGGGTAGTTATGGCAAAGCGAACGCATTTTATATAATGAACGCATTTAAATTTATAAGGGTAACCTTATCTAACATATAGTAAGTATTTGGATTTTTACATTTTCAGGAGTTACACGAATCCATTATGGCTGAAATTAGGACTACTACGTCAACACCCAAAGTCACTGATTCGACTGCCTCTCCATCCAAATTCAAGAGGTAGTGATAATTTGAAAAATAGATTGTGAGTTTTTTCCTTTTTTTGGTTATTTAAATTATATATGACGTCTCGTGTAATGTATATATATTTTTTTTCTATTGTAGACCGGGGTTAAATCTACTCTTATTGCACACAACGTTGGTGTTCCTCTTAAACCTAGATATCAGACCGATGATTATAAGCAAAAATTGAGTACTTCAACGTTCGTAGCTTTGCACCAGCTGGCTGAAAGGAAGCTAGATTTCAGGGAAGTACTCATGATTGACATCGAAGAGGATGTTATAGGTTTCGATTTCACTATTTATATGGATGAGGAATCACTGTGTCAGTTTCTCGACCTTGACGAGTTAGATGCTATGCACATTGGAATTTGGATGAAGTAAGTTTTTTAATTAAAACTTGTCATTTCGTTTTACGGATAGTGATGTTTATTTAAATCATTAATGAAAATAACATTCTTTGTTTCATTTGACGTAATAGGTACCTGTGTACACACATGGCTAAGAGGAACTATGTTTCTCGTGACTACGGATTCGTGTCACCTGAATTATTCTCTCATAAGTCTTTTGGATACATATACAAAGAGTACAACGAGAGAATTGTTGAACGGTTGATGCCGCCCAAAAGCCTATGGTATGCCCCATACAATGAGAATCGGTATGTATAGTAGTTTATTATAATAAATCACAATTCTATTCATTTATTAACACGCTTACATGCATGTATATGAACTAACAGTTCAATTTTCAATATTTCATATCAAGCATTGGCTGCTAACGGCAATCAGTGTGCAAAAAGGCATAGTGTACTGGATTGACTCTTGCGGACATCCTGCCACTGAGAGATTTGTAAAGATGGTGACTGAGTAAGTTTACAACCTTACATTATAATGTCAATTGTAATTATATGACCTTGGAAGACTAGGATCCTTTCAATGTCCCATCAGTATTACTGAGCCAAATGCTAATTATAATTTCCTGTATATATTTATGAATTAGTGTGTTTCAAACAATTGGAGCATCAAGTCCAACTTTTGTCACGATAAAAGTGAGTGTATTTTTAATAATTACTCCTATCATTTTATTTATGTTTATGCCAGAGGTTGATCTAATTTAGCATATTTGTATGTGATTTATATAATAGTCTCCTGTACAACAACTAGGCAGCAACGATTGCGCCTTTTTCTATTGTCGGTCCATGTGGGGGATTATCACCCGAAAGTATATCGACATACTATCACCGGTTAGTGTGTTTTAATAACTATTTCAAACGTAACTTGGGCTTAATTCTGTGTAACATTTCACTTATTCTGTCTATTTTGATTAAGTATATTTTGATTTGTAGTTCCCAGCTTCAATCAACAACAAAGACCCAACCTATTCGAAGGAAGACATCGCCGACATGAGAAATAAGTGGGCCACTTATTTTCTTTCATTACCGGAGTGTCAATAGTTCGCTCATTATGTATGTGTGTATATAGAGCCATGTGTATTTAGTTTTGGTCACCCTGTTTATAATATTTTGATGCTGGGTTGAATAGATCAATCAGTGTAATATTCTGATGTTGCAGGATTGAAATTTTGCAATGCGCAGCTGCTGAAATGCAATTTTGCAGTATCATTTCAGCGGAACCTGCTACTGCAAAAATTAGCATTTCTGCAGCGGCTAGAACCTGCTAAAACAATTTTTTTTAAAAAAACATTTATAAATTCGATTACTGTTAAAAATAAAACCGTGGTCAATAAATCTATTGAAAACGATCGCATTTAAATAGAAACCCGTTAACATTTTCATCCGTAATATAACAGTTTAATAATCACAAACCGTTGTCGAATTCATGACATTTAAAACGGTTTAATAAGCATAAACCGTTGTAATATTTACTATTTTACAACGGTTGTGTTTCAGTAAAACCGTTGTCATAGGTTTCCGTAGAGCATTCAGATTAATACTACCACGGTTTCAATATTATAGACAACGGTTTTTGAACCGTTCTTATTATTGTATTACGGTTATCTGAACCCGTTATTTACATTTCATAACGGTTCCGCCTTTTTAACAACCGTGGTCACGAAATAACAACGGTCGATGTAATAACGGTTCCGTATTTTTTATTACAACGGTATATCACCTTATCTAACCGTTGTTGCACCGATTATTTGGCGTAGTGTAAGATATAATATTCTCTCTTATAAATATCAATTTGTTCAATTTAAGGATTTAATCAATTTATATAGTCATACAATCGATTAACTTTACAATTGAGGAAATCGTCCTTTAGGAGTGACCTTAAGGGATCAACTGATCACCACCGTATTCTTATCATGATTTTCAATAATGTGATCGCACCATTGTTGAGGACATATACTCCAACAATCTCCCACTTGTCCTAGACAAGTGTGCGTCACCAATTATTTTGTCCTATTACATCATCTCCCACTCAATGCAGGGTGTCTTGCAGGTCGTACTTGCATTTGATCATATCTAGAGTGGTTTCCTTGATCTGGAGAGTAACTGTCTGACCAGAATTATCTACCATAGATACCTTCCGAGCGTGGCCACGCATTTTCAGTTCACTAATCCTCGAGTGGCCCCGAGATTCAAAATAACCCTGACAAGGGTGTGGACAATTCCTATCGCACTATTCCCTTTGTCTAGCCACAGCTTATCATGACCCAAAAGATGCCCATTTGACCTCATTTACGAAAGTCGTAGAGAATAATTTAAAGTCACTCAGAAACTGTGCCAACTTGAGTGAACAGTCTCTAGTCAAAGAATTGACTCAAAAGAATACTATAGTAGCTCTCGCCACGACCAGGCTATATGAATGACCAGAACTCTATAAGCGGTCACTTCTATGTTATCGACTAGTCATCTCATATGACTTTATGGCACTTGAACTTGCCATCAATCGCATCACACTCTAGTCACTTGGATACGTCACCTCATAAAAGCAACTAGGGGCCAATACTATGTTAATCCAGTTCACTTTAATAGGGTTCAATGTTGTCTCAACAACCTATTTGGAAAACAAAGTATTATAAGAAAAAGTTTTGAATAAAACGCAAACGATGAGTGTATTATCACATATGTAAAATTGATACAATATCAATTATTACATAATCTATAATTCAATTTTAATATTGTATATAGTTGATCATCTCAATTTAATTGAAATGGCATGACTTATCATGCTAAGCTTATGCAAAGGCTTTGGTTAGTAAGTCTTAGCAACACTTTGCACTTTACTAACCTTACTATATACTTTTTCCCTTGGTTATGTATACTGTTTATTACATAACTTTTGAGTACGTGTCTAAAGCCAATCTAGACATAGGCTCTCTTGCCTTAAAATAGCTCCCACTGACCTCACAGTGAGTAGGGATAGGACCTTCGGTTATTGGAACGAACTACCATAGTTCCTTCAATTCACAAAACCTAATCCTAGCATCATCCCCTCCTTCTTGCATATCTCTTTACTGCAAGTGTACTCAATTTCTGTTGTATATATCTTACTGTTCAACTACCTAGAACGTTTCTAGCAGATGTTCTCCTTAAATAATATAGCCAAGATGGTTCTCTAACCACCCTTATGTGTTTAGAATATGGTTTTTGTGTAACTCCTTGCACACAAATCCATTAATAATTTCTACACACTTATCCTCTCTTATCTATCACTACAGATTCGGATACTAAAGATGTCATGCACCTCCTCCTAGTCTCCCAATCACTTCTTCACGGAAGAGAGTATTGGCCCATCATTCTCAATGAATAATATGTTATCTACATATGATACATAGAAGACCTATCATTATTTCTTCTTGATTACTAATGGATAGACTATATGGCTATATAGTGACTTTCACATAAATTCGATTTATAACCTTTCGTCATACTCAAAGTATACGAATTATAAGAATGGCGATACATCTTAGCTTAATGAATTAATCCCGCAACGAAAGCAAGTGGATCCAATTTCTACACGTTCAATACCTTTGAACTTGTCTAGACTCTTATCGATATAAGAATATTCATTTAACGCTAATATCCTCTTAGAACCATCTTTATAGGTCTGGATACCTTAGACATGTATTATTCCTCTCCTAAGTCTTTTATCATTCACAATGATTAATATGTCGTTTACATATAAGACTATTAATATCACATTACTCCCACTAAACGCCATGTATAAATAGAACTACTCGACAATTCGAGACATGTTTATCACATGACCAAAACATACAATTTATCTCTTTAACTTCTGCTTAAGATTTCTTCTTAAGTTTGTATCCTACCTTAGGATAGTTGCCATTTACAAAACTCATGCAAGATGATTTTAAAATCCAACTATATCAAATCATATCCGAATACAATGAAGCGTTGTTGTTGCGTGCAAAAACCTTTGCCGCCAACCAACCAAGCTAAATAAACATTTTCATGTTTATGCTCGTTTCGGACTTTCGCGGAGTTGAAACTAGATAAAGCATCCTAATAAGTTACAGGTTTGTTACTTTCAAAAATAACATGACTCCTGTCCACTTTTGGTTTCGAATAAATATTAACTGATTTTGACCAAGAAGGAACATCTTCCTACGTCTTATTCTCAGTTTGTGGCTCTTGAACATTTTTTCCCACTCTGTCTACAAGAAATAATCCTCTTTTCTTTAATAGACAGCATCACGAGCCACAAACCCTTTGTTCCCATGATCATGTAGGAAGAGAGACCACATTTACACCATCGAAACAAGCTACAATTTAGGTACCATGCCTAACCATATCTCATATGAAATGTTGATGATTGCTTTAATTATGTTTTGTTTTAGTGGAAATTTAAATGCGAGACAAATTTTTATAACAGAAACCTCCTCCAACTTTATTGTAAACATTCAATCATATCATAATGAAAGTTAATTTGTGATACCATATCACCCTCCTTTTGGTGCATATGAAAGTCTTCACTTTATTGTTCCTTATTTTTACAAAGTACTAATACTTTGGTTTCATAACCTCTAGGTTTTGATACCCTTTAAACATTCATTGAATTCATTCAAAGAATTTCTCTTCTAACCGCATTAAGTGGATACCAAGTATCTACCTAGTTCCTTGGTAGAACAGATGAAGAAGTAATAACCTTTTCTGATTGAAATTGTATTCGATCATACACTTCAAATTGTAAATAGGGTGAATATCTTGCTCTATTCATAATCCTTCTCTACAAAAAAGTCATGAATTAATCTTGCTTGGAATATAAGATTCGTACACACCAAGAGATTCCCAATCAAATGGTTTGGGACACTAGTCAAAACTAGTTTCTAAATGCAATTTTCAACAAGAATTGAGAAATGATTGGGTTCACCAACTTGAGTCTTATATAATATATATATATATATGACATTTATTTTTAGTTTGAATATAATTACTTTGATTTGTATGCTTTCACCATAAACTTAATCGTGGTATATAAGGGCACAACGCTTGTTTCAATTGCACAATAGTGAAACCCCTTGCGTTTTTCTATAAAAACTTGAATTATATTCTTATTTAGAGTTGGTGTATATCATAAAAATTATTGAGATACATTTCTAAATACGAAACTAAAATGAGTACACTACAATATTCATATGTTCATGGATGAAATGGCAACTACCCTAGTTCCAATCATGCAAATTTCTGAACTTATTCTTGCTAGTCGTCATACGATTATTCAATGTTATTATTCTAAGGATTTACGAAACCCTCGGATTGTGTTATGAACACATCCTCCTCTAAATACCCATTTAGAAAGGTGGTTTTGACATCCTTTTGCCATATTTCATTATCATGAAATGTGGCAATTTCTAATATGATTCATAGATTTATATCAAATACTCATGACGTGATAATTCGCAAGAATGCAATGTCAATGTCATAGATATTCAAGAAGGAATATGTTGGAGTCACACGACCAACTTCCGTGATCTTTACTTATTTGGGATTTGTATCTATTTTAGTATCTAACACCTTCTCTTTCGAGCCTAGTTCTATCCTTAACAATTAAGATAGGTACTTACTTCTTATTGCTCCCACTCACTTCAAGAATTTCTACTTGATGAAGACTTATCTTCATATAAATTCCTAGTTAATCCTCCACAAGGATGAACTTTATTATGGTATTTGGTAAATCAAAATTTCTAACAAATCAATTTATCAATTTCACATTGTCATGTTTTTAATGACTTAAGTGCTAGATGACAAGTGTTTAATTTTGATCAATAAGACTTTTGAACGACCGTGGATGCATAGAAGATATTATCAAAACAAATTCTGACCAAGTACTACTTCTATTTATATCCTTCACAAGAGATTATAGGTATGTAAGGAATTTTAAGATGCTAATCTTATATTTGCATAGGACGATTCCTATTGAGTTCTATGGAATAGAACGATTCCTATGGAGCTAGTCCATTACCTATGATACGGTTCATTTGAGGATTTAGAAAGAGATTGTATTTTGTCGTTAGTAATAATGGTTTAATGGAGACTCGTGTTAGAATCGAATTGATATCGTATATTAATAGAAGAAATGATAAAGAACAACATAAAACAACAAAATAGTGGGAAAAGAAACATTCATCGTTAATCTATGAAAACATTTTAACATGTTTTAGCATTTATATAATGACCTCCACCCAATTATATAAATGATTCCGAGATCCAAATCCTTATTAACTCGGGCACGGGAAACCGAAACATCCCTCATTAATATAACTAAGTGGGTTAACTCCTTAACCGATTCTACAATTAGAACTCTCGGTCGATGAAATTACGTTAAGTTCATCTCTAGCCTCGGAACATAACACTAGTCTTCATGTCCCGTTGAGACCAACCAAATTTTGCGTGTAATAACTTGTTATTACCCCACTTACCCGATGAAAAATGAAAGTACCACGAGAAACCGAATCTACCCCAAATGTCAAAGGGATTCGTGGGTCCTACTATTTGGAAAGGCTAATTTAAATTTCAAATATGTGAAAGGTCTTGTCGATTTATTATCTATCACCTTTTATGTGAACTATATTAGTGAACTACGATAATTATAATCGACGTGGTCGAAAAACGATATATATATATATATATATATATATATATATATATATATATATATATATTTAATGCATGTGATGTTAATGGCGATTTGGCAATGCATGTAACATATAAATAAAAAGCAAAGCAATAAATAAATTTCCTAGTATGACGTTCCTAAAAAAGAAAATCTAATATTCTATTACAAATTCGGAAACCAACTCCATTGGTCCCTTGAACTTCAAGTGACACGCATCCGAAGGAAATACCGTCTTGATCGGAACTCCTTTCCAAATGGCTCTGTCTTTAGGAAACTCCGAAATTACAAAATAATAATAAAAATATATAGCTATTCCGATTATACATTTGTAATAAAAATTTAAATCTATTAAATTACAAGACGGTGATGCGAGATCACATTAAAATTACAACAGAATCGATATTCCCTTTCATTACGGGTAATACCAATTAAAACACTAAGGCCATACTAAGTTAAAATTACATAAATAAAATATGACATTCATCAATGAAATATGCAGCATTATAATATGTATATAACATGCCAAATCGCCCTACTTAAATCTTATATCGTAGAAATTTGCGATTTTTAACTTATTAAAATCAAAAAATAATACTAAAATCTAATTTTAGTCCAAGTTAATCACCCTAACATCTAGGACTAAAAAATTTTCGTCATTACTCAATTTTTGACGATAATTCAACTTGATTTAACATTCATGCTCACAATAGACCTTAAAATCATAACCTTTTATGAAATAAATCCAAATTAAACTACAATAATTTCAAATTTTGAATTTTAAATTTTTGAACATTTTGAAATAATTCCATGACACTCAATCAAGGTTAAAATGTAATACCCCGTAGTTTAGTGAAGTTTATATAACTAATTTACGTAATTCGAATAATTGATTATGACGGTTATAATTAATAATTGTGAATAAGACGGAATGATATAATAAAATAATAAAATAATAGAGTAATGGGTCGGAATGGTAATTGGGTAATAATAATATACGATAATTTATATGGTAATAGCGAATGATTATTATGTTATAATAATAATAATAGTAATACGATAATAATAATAATAACAATAGTAATAATAATAATAATAATAGTAATTGTATTTATAATAATAATAATAATAATATTTGTTGTGAGATGATAATTAAATAAATAAAATAATAAAGAAAGACGGGATTGGAGTTGGGTCATGAGCTATAGGGCTTGGGTCGACTATATATGTTGCGTAAATGGGTTGATCAATTGTCGGGATCGGATAATTACTAATAATAATAATAAGTATATTTTATATTTCCTAATTGGTTCCTTATAACCTTAGCCAACCAATATAAATAGATGAAACCTCAAGCAATAGTCTTTATTATTCATCAAATCTGAAAATAATTCACAAGAGGGAGATTAAGAAAGTATTGGTGACGGAATTAGCAGCGATAATTAATTAAGGTAAAATTCTAATCACGTTTTATTTTCTTATTAAGCTGAATGTGAGACGATCTTAAGACGCTTAGAAACTGACCCAAACCTTGACGAAATCGGACCAAACTTTGGGAAGTGGTACGTGGGATTGCAAGGGTTGGAATGGGTGCGGTGGTAGTGTCAGGGAAGGCCTAGGGTGGCGGTGGCAAGCGGGTTTTCGTGGCTGCTGGGTAGGGTTTGTCGAAGGGGTTAGAAGGGGATTCGACCCATAAGACACGACTAATTGGACCTGGGCTAGGGTAGGTTGAGACCAGGGATGATATTCGACCACCGTGGTGGTTAGGTGGTGGTCGGAGATGGATGTTTGCGGTGGTGGTGATTGGTTTATCGTGAAACAGGGGAGTATGGGTGTTTATTGTTGCTGTCGGTGTAGGCCTGTTGTCGTGTGAGGTTGTGAGAGGTGAGTCGACCACGGAGGGTGGTCATGTGTGGCTGAATGAGCTGTTTTGCGTGGTGTTTGCCGGAAGTTCGAAAGGTTTATCGTTGATGTATGTGGTCGTGGGTGTGGTTGTCGTGGGTGTTGTGGGTAGAGTAACTAGGGCACGGTGGTTGGCCGTGACTGGTAATGTCGGGTCAGGTGGAGTTTCAGGTGGTGCTGGTGGCCGTGAGGGTGGTTAAGGGTGAAGGTGGTGTTGGTGTTGTTGTTATGTCGGGTTTTCGGTATGGTTGGCACTGTTGGTTATGTGGTGGTTAGGGCGTGATTTTGTGGCCTAGTTAGGGCGGTTCAGGGGGTTTTTGGTGGTCGTCGGGGTGCACCGTGATCTGGGCTAGGGTGTGACAGGCTTGGGTGGAGCTGATGGTGGCTAAGGGAGTCGTGACGGACGGGTTTTGGTGAGGTGTTGGACTCGGTTTTAGCCTTGTTAATATGGGTGTTTCACGGGATTACGTGGGTTTTGGGTATTGTTTTCTGGGTTTGGGTTTTATCTATTTGACTCGGGTTGGTAATTAAATCGGATCTTAATACGTGGACCTTTAATATAAAAATAATAATTAATTAAATTGATTAATGAACATAATCTATAATTATAAAAATTAATAGAAGGTAATAATTTATAATTGATGGTATTATTTGAATAAAGTAAATAGTTAGTAATTGTAAATATTATAATATTTTGATTAGGTTGATTTGTGAAGAAATTATAATCGGGTTGGATTGCTTTATTTATTGGATTGCTTGAGCTGCTTAATTGGAATCGCTTGCCAGGTAGGGATAAATCCTACTCAACTTTTACTCGATAATGTTTGTTGGATGATTTATATTAAAGTGAATTGATCATATGAGAATTATGTTGGTTGATATTATTGAAATTGTTGGAAGGGAGAATTATATTGTATATGTTGGTTGGATTAGTTATGATGGAGTTACTGTTATTGCATTGGTTATTCAATTTAATACTGGCAGACATCCCTTCGTGGTGATGTAGATTATTATTGCGGTTATATTGGCAGACATCATGGTAAGAGCCTTCGGGTGACGTATTTCAGATTTATTCTGGCAGACGATATTTTATCGTATTTACTCGAGGCAGGCCCCAGATTTGTCTGCAGGCCATCTGGTGGATATTTAATCAACTATATGTTGAGGCAGACATTACCTTTGGTAATGTAGTTTGTGTTTACTCACCTTCGGCTTGAGGCTGCCCCGTCTAGGGATTGGCGGGATGATTAGTGTGACAAGTAGAACTTGGCTTAAGTGTGCTAAGTAAGAGAAAGGAGCACGTTGTCAGGGACTTGTGCAATGAAAAAGGAAATTGGATTATTTATCGTATGTTTTTTGTTGTTAGTATTTATTCCTACTCAACCTCGCGGTTGACTGTGTATTCGTGAACACCTTCGGTGAACCGTTTTATGAGGAGCAGATTTGACAGGTACTAAAGGTTAGCTGACTTGGGAGCATTGGGATGAAAGCTTGACTTGGACCATAGTAGAAGTCTAGATCACTTAGTTATTTTATCACTCAGTTGTATTTATTTCCGCTGCGAGTTTGTAATTTATTCAGTTAAGTTGTTTTAATAAGTTGTAGTAAAAGTGTTGATTATTAAGTTTTAATAAAGTACTTTGGTTCTGTTTTAATTTGTACTCACTGCCTCGGGAAACCAAGATGGTAACGCTCTCATTTACTTGGGAATGTCTAGCTAAAGGCTCCCGAATAAATGGGGGTGTTACATAAAATTTTTGAATTTATTTCGAGAAAAATATAGTTGCTATTTATCGGTTTTATCAAATAAAACATCTAAAGCATATGAAAATTAATCTAGTCAATGTTCCAACTTTAGATTTGATATATGGGATAAAAATACAACTTAAAATAATTTTCTCATACCATGTAATTAGTTTTAGCTATTTTTGTTAAAATAGTCATTTTTACACTAAAAATTCATAAATCACGCAAGGTAAATCGTGTTCATCTCAAATTTTACACACAGTGAGTAAAAGGTGCATGTGGAAACATATTAAAATTTCATGGCCTGTTTCGAACGTTAACTATTTTTAACCAATTTACCTCCATTTATTCCATTTTTATCACATAAAAATCATAAATCATGGAAAATAAATCAAATTTATACGAAATTTTACATACAATAAGTAACATATGCATGTGAGGTTATATAAAAATTTCAAGGTCAAAAACTAAGTCTAACTAATTTTAGCCTTTTAAATACCATTTTACTCACTAAAATGTAATAAAATCACTAAAAATTATGTAAAATGAGCAAAAATTACCATAAATCATCAAAATGACCAAAATATATTTTAGGACCAGAATGTATTACATGCAAAAAAAAATTGTAGCTTTATCCTTATAAATCACAAATTTTAGATTTAATTAAGTTACATTTAACTCGGAAAAACCAAACCGATTATGCATGCAACAACCAAATGCGTTGATACCACTTGAAAGGATTCATTAACCCCTTAATTAAACCCATTTTAATTAGATCTAAATTAACCATTGATTTAGTCTTTGTTAATCTAGTGCATGCATAACATACAATAAGAATGAGGAGAAAACGGTTTTCTTACATTGGTGATGAGACGGAAATGGACACAAGCAAGGAAACCTTCCTTTACTTGTTCTTGAACTCAAAGTAATTGGATGATCCCCTTGTCTCAATAGTATGAGAACCTCCTTTCAATTGCTCCAAGACTATCCCACAATCCTACAAATATTACTAACTAGGTAATAGATGTAGTTTACCTTAAATTTAATTCTAATATTATTATTATTACTACTCTAGTAATATGTTTACATTATTAGAATTATTGAACAAGTTTTTAGCAGAAAACCATTTTGTGAGAGAAGGAGAATAAGAGAGATTTATCATAAGAATCAAGTGTGTTAAAATGAACAACCTATTGTCCATTTTAACACACCAAAACCGGCTCCCTATGTGAGTGGGTGTGGATTATTCTTATTTTATTAGCATGCTCATACGTTTTGTCATACCCATGCAATAGGCTAGGAAGTAGGGTGTAAGTGTAATCATGTTGTCTATTTGCATGAAAAAGAACAACAATCATCACACTACAAGCCCATAAAACCGGTTTTAGCACATAAAATGGACTTCCATTTTATCTTTGTAATTTGTCATTTGTAATTTGTGTGACATGTGACATGTAACATGTCATTAGGCATAATAATGCATATTTAACAAATTAAATATCATTATATATTAAATAAATTACAATTAACAAATTAAGAAGTAATTCACAATTACATGTATATAAAATGGGTCATATTAAGTCTAGTTAATATAATCTACAACATTTTGTAATTATATCTAACTAATTTCTCTTATCTCAAATGTTTCATTAACATTAATCAATTTTAGAAATATAACATATTAATTACTAAATTGAATCTTATTTAATCAAGTTACAATACGATATAATATTCTCTCTTATAAATATCAATTTGTTCAATTTATGGATTTAATCAATCTGTATCGTCATACAATCGATTAACTTACAATTGAGGGAATCGTCCTTTAGGAGTGACCTTAAGGGATCAACTGATCACCAACGTTAAAATGACAGTAATGTCAAACTCTAGTCAACCAATTATTACCCATTAATGTTGACTAGTTGATTTATATAAATGAATCATCCCTTACGTATTCTTATCATGAGTTTCAATAATGTGATCGCACCATTGTTGAGGACACATACTCCAACAATATTAGTATGCAAAATAGGTTCAATTAGGAGACTAAATGTGCGCAATTAAGAGTCACATCAAACATCCCCAAACCGAACCTTTACTCGTGCCGAGTAAAAAGGTGACTAGAACTAGACCTTTATTTAAACTATCCTAGTAATAATATAACCGATGTGAGATAATTAGCGGGTCACACTCCGCCCCTTCAACTCACAACAAGACATCTATGAGGTAAGATGCCTTCTTGCAAGGAAATGTGGGGCTTGCCAAAATGGCGATACATCCAAGCATTAAGCACACAAAACAAGTAATGGATCCATCTTACAAAAGAACAACCACTTTCCTTATCTAAGTGGCGGAAATAATCTAAAGGGGAAGCAATCTAAGGGTACACACTCCATTGTAGATATTATTTCTCTAAGCTACTAAGTCTAAGAGGATACCAACAAATCACCTGCAAGTTGTGTCAAACTAGGGTACCTTTGTCCTCAATTGTTAAAAGCTTTCGTCAAGAGTAGACTCCCTATGGTGTTAGAAACACTGTAGGATCGCGGAATTCCCCCTCTTGCCTAGACAAGAAGAAGGGTCATTCCCTCTCTACCATGCAACAAAATAGGATCAATGGATAAAAGGGATCAAGATGTTTTGAGTTTCACATTTGTAGTTTTGCTTTTTGATTTGTTTTTCCCCCCAATTTCTTGTGGTATTTGACTTTTTGAGTACAATTCTTTTGCCACTTTTGATGTTTGGTATTTTAATACTTGGGAAATTTTTCAATCTTTGCATTTTTGAAAATTTTTCAGAGTAATCCCATTTTGTAGCAAGGGTACTTTTATTGAAGCATAGGAGTCTATTTTTTCCGCTCTTTTCATTGATGCATTTTTGTGCAAACTTTTTGATTTTCATTTTCGTACTTGAACTCAATTTGGAGATTTTTGTGCCCATTCTCTTTTTGTTGACAAAATATGATTATAGAAGTGAAAGAATGGTTGCATGGCTTCAAAGGTCACCTTGGAATAAACGGTAGACAAAGAGTTATCACACCACAAGGTACTCTTGACTAGGCCTTAGTCCATGGGTCAAAAGATACTAGTATGATACATCCTAGGGTGTCTTGAGGGTTGATGTACCCTTGTTGAGCCATGTTGTAGTAGGAGGGGTATTGGGCCAAGTAGTTGTCTACCCTCCCATTGTGCACTCCAAGATCAACATTTTGCATGAGCTGCATCAAATAGGTCATGGATGGAGCTCTCGGGTCTTGAGGAGTGAATGGTACATGTTGTGTTGGATAGGGTGGAATGGGTACATAACATGGTGGTGCGGCACCCCATTCTGGCAACTCGCGAGGTGGATGAGGTGATTCTTCTCTTGGTGGTGGGTTGTCATGGATCTCAATGGGGAGGAGGTAGCTTGGCCTCGGAGAATACCGGCTCAAGCGGGGCTCGGTGGGTGGTATGTTCCATCCCCTTAGAATAAGTGATGTGCAACCCTTGGTGAACCACTCTACACTTCCGACCTCATTGTAAGTACACCAACGGTGGTGGTTGAAGATAACATCCTCAACTATCAAAGGGCTCACCTTGAGCTTTTCATAGCTTCCATCAAGGTTGAACCCGGGGCAATGTTCATTGGCCAAAATTTTAATTAGGCCTCCCATCACAAAGGGTTTGATATGAGTGTTCCCTTGTGCAAAGTCATTGAACCGTGTAAGCATCTCAAGGGGTGTGTTGAAATTGTAGGGCCTTGTCCTTTACACATTCAAATATAACTCTAGAAAAGTCAAGTCTAGAAGGGTGCACCTATCTTGCTCTTTTCTTCCATTGATAGTCCCGGCAATAAACCGTTCAGTAACTCTAATCACTGGATGTTGGATTGCAAAGGAATAACATTTCTGTGAGGTTCATATACCTATTATTAGACTCTTCTAATAGTGAACTAATTAACTTCTTAATTTGTGTTCTTTAGATCTAGTTCATACATAACAAAATAAGAGGTTAAATAAGAAAACAATGTCCCTTACATCATTATATTCGGATTTGTGGGCACAAGTAAGGTCTCCTACCTTCACTAGTTGTTGAGCTATGATGAGTATTAGGATGATCCTCCAAAATCCCAATGTAGAGATCCTTCTCTTGATTGCACCCAAGATTAGACCTTATCACTACTAAATAATATTTAGGGATATTCTCTCGTGTACCCCTCTACTTTTTCATTTTCTATGATATACCCTTCTTTTCATGCAAAAAAACTTTGACCGTCAATAACTCTTGGCTACAAGTTCAGAATACGATAAACTTTTTTTCCAAATTGACTGTCTTTAAGAGGTCTTCCGTTAGAAAAAAAATTCACCGACGTCTCAACTTGTAGTCGGGAATTATGGTCGGTCAAATTTTATTCTTTAAAAAATGTTTGACCAACCATAACTACCGTCTACGAGTTCAAAAAGCGGTGAATTTTTTTTCAAATTGAAGGCCTTGACGAGATAATTGGTTTGAAAAAAAAATTACCGTTTTCTGAACTCGTAACAGAGAATTATTGTCGGTCAAAGTTTTTTTTGCCAAAAACGAGGGTACACCATAGAAAACAAAAAAGTTCGGGGGTACACGAGAGAATATCCCTAATATTTACTAGATATTTATTTAGTAGTCTACCTTAAAATTGATTACTAATACTCATATATTACATTAATAATATTAGTAATATCAGATTATCATTTCTCAAGTTTTAGAGAAAGATGAACTATGTAAGAGAGATGTATGCATGTGAATAAAAGGAATATGCATAAGTTGAATGAATAGAGAAAACTCCTCTAATTAAAGGAGGGTGTACCGGTTTTGGGAGGATGGAGGACCAATATATGGTCTTTCACTTTTTTCTTTTGTTCTTATCTAAACCTTAGACATGTAAGGCTAGGTAAGTAGTGTCATAATGATGTTATTTTAGCTTATTAAAATAAATCATCCACCATCCTCTAAACCCTCTACATTTCGGTCCATATACATAAAATGGACTACCATTTTATTTTGTCAATTTATCATTTGTTACACAATATGTCACATGTAGTATCTTACATGTTATTAATTAATTTAATGCACATTTATCAAATAAATATCATTTTATAAATTAATTAAATTACATACAACAAATTGACTAGTGATTCTTGATCACATAAATAAAATGGGTCATATAATCATAATTCACAACATATTGCAATTATATTTAACCATTCATTCTTATCTCAATTGTTTCACAAACAAAAATCGATTTTAGTAATAAAATATTTCTATTACTAAAATAAATCTTATTTAATCTCATTACAATAAGAAATAAATATTCTCTCTCACAAATGAATTGTCCAGTTTTAAGGAATTGATTAACTTGCATCGTCATACAATTAATCAACTTTAATGATTATGGCATCATCCTTTAGGTGTGATCTTAAGGGATCAACTGATCACCACCGTCAAATGACAGTAATGTCTAACTCTAGTAAGCTGATTATTACTGATAAATGTTGATCAGTTGACTATATAAATGAATCATCCCTTACGTATTCTTAATATGAGATTTAATCATGTGATCGCACTATTGTTGATTACACATACTCCAACAATCTCCCACTTATCCGAGACAAGTGTGCGTCACCAATTCTCTTGTCCTATTACAATCTCCCACTCAATGCAAGGTGTCTCTCAGGTCGTACTTAGACTTGATCATATCTTGAGTGGTTTTCTTGATCTGGAGTGTAACTGTTTGACCGGAATTATCTACCATAGATACTTTCCGAGCGTGGCCACGCATTTCCAGTTCACTATTCCTCGAGCGGCCTTGAGATTTCAAACAACCCTGATAAGGGGATGGACAATTTCTATTGCACTATTCCCTTTGTTCAGCCACAACTCATCATAGCCCAAAATATACCCATTTGACCTCAGTTATGACAGTCGTAGAGCATAAATCAAAGCCAATCAGAAATTTGTGCCAACTTTGGCGAATAGTCTCTAGCCAAAAGAATCGACTCATAAGAATACTATAGCAGCTCCTGCCATGACCAGGCTTTATGAATTACCAGAACTCGATAAGCGGTCACTGCCCGACAGAGTGTCCCATACAGTCTGCCTATGTGATCGACTAGTTATCCCATATGACTCTATGACACTTGAATTTGCCATCAATCGCATCACCCTTTAGTTACTTCGAGACGTCACCTCCTTCAAGTAACCAGGGGCGTATACTATGTTAATCCAGTTCACTTTAATGGGGTTCAATTTGTCTCAATAACCCATTTGGATATAACAAAGTAATGGGCGAGATTAATAAAACTGAAACGATAAATGCGATTATCATATATGAATAGTCAATACACTATTACTACTTCATATCTCATAATCTATAGTGTACCTTTTACACTAGTTAAAATGCAATAAAAAGCTTGGCAAGTGGATATACCATATATCCAAACATTCCAACTTTATGAATTGCTATTTCCTTCCATTCAATGTTATTTCTAATAACTTGAATTTATCTCTTAAGTATATGTCTATTCTTTTTACTAGACTTGGGCTCTTTAACTTGAAAGATGCTCCTACTGTTATCACATAACTTGTGATAAAGTCATTGGTAGAGGAATCTACTCTCATTCCCTACGTTGAACATTTTATCACAATTTACTTAGATTCTGTTTGTAGAATTTGCAATGGTCGAAACTAAAACACTTCTCTAGTCTCTTACTCCTATGTCAATAATAACACCCTAGGATTTCAACAAATCCTTTTCGGTTTGGAAACTAAAGTTTGTGCAACCCTTCAACACATAACTTAGTATATCATCCAAACAGATGAACGAATCCCTAATTCTTCTTAAGAATCTCAAGGATGTTCTTTAAGGCTTTCACAAGCCATCATTCGAATTAACTTGTTATTGACTTATTATACTCCAAGCATATGATTCATCACGGCGTGTGCATTTAATGGCATACATGATCGTTCCAATGCGGAAACATTAGCAATCGATTTCATGTGATCAACAACTTAATAGGTTCAGTGAACGACTATGACTCTCTCATAGTAATTCCTCTTTAATCAACATGAATAACATATTCAACCTTCTTGATATTAAACAGATATGAAAGATCTTATCACCATAAGACTCTCGATTCTATGCCAATATTCTCTCACATAGATTCAGAAATCTAGAATACATCGCACCTTCTCTTAGTCTCCCAATCACTCTTTCACAGAAGAGAGTATTGGTATATTATTCTCAATAAGTAATATGTTATAAACATATAAGACATAGGCAAAATAATACAGGCTCCCACTTAACTTCATGTATAAATATGATTCTTCAACAATGTGAATGAAATCATTCTCAATTATCACATGAACGAAAAATATAATCCTTTAATGCTTGCTTAAGACCATTCTGGGATCACTTAAGAAAGCTACGCATAATATGTTAGAATTCTTAGATCTTTATCTAAGGTTTTGTGTTCCATACACATTCTTTTCTAAATTCTCATTTTAGAAAAGCGAATTTTCAGTATCATTTGCCATTCTTCATCAAAATGAAATGTGGCGATTCTTAACATAATTTATCTTGATCAACATCTTCATGTCAATCTATGCATTTAGGTACTCTACTTTTAAGGAGACCCTCGCCTTAAAGTAAATCTACTCTTGAGTTACAATTTTTGGATTGTAATGTTATGGCTCGTTTGTAACATGGTCGATTTGGGACAAGGTCATAATACCATAACTTTCGAAAAGCAATATTTTAACAATAGGACATGTGTGCTACACTCCCACTCTATCTTTATAGATTATAGTTCCATTACTTTCAAAAAGTAACACATTAACTATAAGACATGTTTGTAACGATCTAATCTACTCCCACTCTATCTCTTAGAAATACATCTATCTTCTTAAGAGATAGCTTTGTGAGTTACAAACATATATGGTGAGGTATTAGAAGTTTTTTTTTAGACTGTCGTATTTGCACATAAAAGACCAGCTCTATCATGGCAGTTTGATTCATGTCATATGCGAGTCTGATCCATGTCATATGTTAAATAGACTCTCTATTTCAAGTATCTCCTGGGTTGACCATTCGTTTTTAATAACGTGTCCGTTTTGGATTGCAAATTCCCAAAATTGAGTTCGATAACTCAAACCGACTCATATTAGTTTGATCTTATGGGTAGTGACACTAGGTCATAATCCATATTTAATAAATCAAATTCATTGCTTAGATCTTTGCCACTACAATCGGATTGTAATGCTTTAGTACTTTGTTCAATTGGTTCTCTACTTCATTTAGAAATTCTTCAATTTCTCAAATGCTTCACTTTTATATTAGATTAAGTAAACATACCCATATCTTCTTAAATCATCGGTAAAAGTGACTAAGTAGTCATAATTTCTCCTTTGCGGTGATGCTCATTAGACCACATACATCGGCATTTATTAGTCCCAACAAATCACTTGCTTGTGTCCCTTTACCACTAAAAGGAGTAAGAATCATATTGCAAAGGAGACAAGATTCGCATATTCAATATGATTGAAAATCAAATGGTTCAATAAATCTAGTCACACTAGCTTTTTAATGCGTTTCTTATTGATGAGACCTAATCGACAATACCAAATGTATAAAACATCTGGATTACTTGTTTGAGTCTTTTGGATCGTATTATGTAAATATCAATGCTTGAGTTGGAAGTGTCTAAAACATGTATATCATTAAGATAAGTGACTTGGCTCACAGCCATGTTTATTTTCAACAAACTACAACGATTGTTTTTGATGGCGAAATATGAATCCTTCCATGTCTAACATAAAATAATGTTTTAGACAAAATGGGTACATAATCACCATTATGTAGATGCAATTTAAAAATACTTAGCTAGGGCAATCACAAGGGTTCCCTTTGAAATGGCAGCTAATCTAGTTCCCTTTGCGAATTGGAGATCCATGTTACCCTCGCTAAGTGCTTCCACACTACTTAACCCTAAATGTGGTGATAAGTCCAGCTTTGATATCTCCTAAATACTTGGGCAAATTTTGCTTCCAATGGCCCATGACATTACAATAATGACATTCTTCGTAAGATTGGGCACCCTTCTTGGTCTTGGTTGTGGTAGTCTCACTATCCATTTCCAATTCATTATCATGTTTGGGTTTCTCATCTTTGCCTTCCCTTTAATTATAGCATTACTCCTTTCAGTTGCAAGAACATTCTTCATAGAACTCCCACTGAATTTCTCCTTGTTTCTACAAACAAGGATGCCTTGGGATTAGTGAGATTTTCTTCACAAGATTGTCTTACCAAAGAGGTAGGCGTAAATATTGGAGTGGGAGGTGTGGAAGTGGGAATGTAGCGAAGATTTCCATCCTGACCAATGCCAAAGCATAATTCTCTAATCGTATCATTGTCATACTCGGAGCACTTTTCATCGAATGATTGGAGCCATGAATTAATGGTGATTGGTGTAAAAGTATTAGATGAATCCATTGCGTATAAATAACTACAAAAATGGAAATGAAGGAAATAATTAACATCTATCATTTTAATAATACTTGTAAACATTTTAAACAAGTTTTAAGCATTTATATAGTGACCTTTACCCAACGATTATAAATGATCCCGAGATCCAAATTCATATCAATTCGGGCACGGTGAGCCGATTCATCCCTTATCAATATAATTCGGTGGATTAACTCTTTAATCGATTCTACTTCTAGAACTCTCGGTCGATAAAATTACATTAATATTTATCTTTATCCCGGAACACATGCGACTACGGTCACGAATACTTCCGTTGAGTTCAATCCAAATTTTGATGTAATAACATTTTATTACGCACTTACCCAACGTAAAAAGTTTAGCGCCCCGGTAAGCCGAGCCTACTTCCTTATGAAATTGGGACTCATGGTTTCTACAATTTGGTAAGGCTAATTCTCAATTATTATTTAATGAGAGGTCTTGTCAATTTATTATCTATCACGTTTTAAGTTAACTAAAGTGGTGAATTACGATAATGATAATTGACACGGTCGATGACTCGATATGATATGCATGTATTGTTATGGCGATTTGGCAATGCATGCAACATATTAAAATAAATGCAAAGCAATAATAATAAATTCCTAGTATGGCCTTCCTAAAATAGAAAATCATATAATCTATTACATATTCGGAAATCAACTTCTTTGGTCCCTTGAATCTTCATGTGGCACGCCTTCCAAGAACACCGTCTTCGTCGGAATTCCTTTCCGAATGGCACCGTCTTGAAGAAACTACATGATAACAAATAATAATAAAAATACAAAACTATTCCTATTATACATTTGTAAAATGGAAAAACTAGTAAAAATAAAAGTGATACGAGATCACATTAAATTACAACCGAATCAATATTCCCTTTCATTACGGGTAATATCGATTAAAACTAAGGCCATACTAAGATAGAATAACATAATTCAAAATTATATAAATAAAAAGACATTCAATAATTGAAATATGCAGCATTATAATATGTATCTATCATGCCAAATTATGTGCCAAATCACAATATTTAACTTATATCAATTATATAACCCAGTTTTATGGAAATGCGTGATAATAACATATTAAAATCACAAATCAATACTTAAATTAAATTTAAGCTCAAAATAATTATCCCATCACTCCTAGGACTCCAAAATTAGTCATCACTCAATTTTTGACAATAATTCAACTTGATTTAATTTTATGCTCATTTTTTTTACCTTCAAATCATAACATTTATGAAATAAATCCAAATTAAATTACAATAATTTCAAAATTTGAATTTTAAATTTTTGAACATTCTGAAATATTTCCATGACACTGGTAATGTCAAAAATCATGGTTAAAAATTTTGAATTAATTCCGAGAAAATATAGTTGCAATATATCGGTTTTATCTTATAAAATATCTAAAGTATACAAAATTTAATACAATCAATTTTACAACTTTATATATGATAAGTGGGATATTTATGCAACCTAAAATAATTTTATCATGCCATGTAATTCGGTTTAGCCATTTATGCTAAAATAGTCACTATTTATGTCATGTTTACTCTAAAAATTCATAAATCATGCAAAATGAAATCATTTCATTTCATAATTTACATACAATGTATAAATCATTCATGTGACAATATACTAAAATCTCATGGCCTAAGTCGAGATTTAACTATATTTAACCATTTAACCTCTTTTTAATACATTTTTATCTCATAAAAATCATAAATCATGCAATATAAATCAAATTAATATGAGATTTTACATACAATAAGTAACATATGCATGTCAGGTCATATAAAAGTTTCAAGGTCAGAAACTATGTTTAGCCGTTTTTAGTCATTTAACCACCATTTTTGCCATTTTTATCTCATAAAAATCATAAATCATGAAATATTAATTACATTAATATGAAATTTTACATTCAATACATAAAATACTCATGTGAGGTTATACTAAAAAATCACGGCCAGTACTTAGATTTAACTATTTTTAGTGAATAAAAGTTTATTTTACTCATAAAAATGTAATAAAATCACTAAAAATCATTAAAATGAGCAATAAATTACCATAAATCATAAAAATGACCTAAAAAAATTTTAGGACCAGAATATATAACATACATCATGATTTCGTGAATTACTCTTATAAATAACAAATTTTTAGATTTATATGTTAAAATTTTAACTTGGAAAAACAATAACCGATTATGCATGCAACATCCTATGCTCTGATACCAATTGTGAGGTTCATATACCTATTATTAGAATCTTCTAATAGTGAAATAATTAACTTCATAATTTGTGTTCTTTAGATCTAGTGCACGCATAACAAAATAAGAGGTTAACTAAGAAAACAATGTCCCTTACATCGTTATACTCGGATTTGTGGGCACAAGTAAGGTCTCCTACCTTCACTTGTTCTTGAGCTATGATGAGTATTAGGATGATCCTCCAAAATCCCAATGTAGAGATCCTCCTCTTGATTGCACCCAAGATTAACCTTATCACTACTGAATAATATTTACTAGATATTTATTTAGTAGTCTACCCTAAAATTGATTACTAATACTCATATATTACATTAATAATATTAGTAATATCATTGAACAATTTAGATTATCATTTCTCAAGTTTTAGAGAAAGATGAACTATGTGAGGGAGATGTATGCATGTGAATAAAAGGAATATGCATAAGTTGAATGAATATAGAAAAATCTTCTAATGTAAAGGAGGGTGTACCAGTTTTGGGAGGATGGAGAACCAATATATGGTCTTTCACTTTTTCCTTTTGTTCTTATCTAAACCTTAGGCATGTAAGGCTAAGTAAGTAGTGTCATAATGATGTTATTTTAGCTTATTAAAATAAATCTTCCACCATCCTCTAAACCCTCTACATTTCGGTCCATATACATAAAATGGACTACCATTTTATTTTGTCAATTTGTCATTTATTACACAATATGTCACATGTAGTATCTTACAAGTTATTAATTAATTTAATGCATATTTATCAAATAAATATCATTTTATAAATTAAATAAATTACATATGAAAAATTGACTAGTGATTCTTGATCACATAAATAAAATGGGTCATATAATTATAATTCACTACATATTGCAATTATAATTAACCATTCATTCTTATCTTAATTGTTTCACAAACAATAATCGATTTTAGTAATAAAGTATTTCTATTACTAAAATAAATCTTATTTAATCCCATTACAATAAGAAATAAATATTCTCTCTCCCAAATGAATTGTTCAATTTTAAGGAATTGATTAACTTGTATCGTCATACAATTAATCAACTTTACTGATTAGGGCATCATCCTTTAGGTGTGACCTTAAGGGATCAATTGATCACCACCGTCAAACGATAGTAATGTCTAACTCTAGTAAGCTGATCATTACTGATAAATGTTGATCAGTTGACTATATAAATGAATCATCCCTTACGCATTCTTAATATGAGATTTAAACATGTGATCGCACTATTGTTGAGGACACATACTCCAATAATTGCTTATAGGAATGAAGTTCTCTCCCAGAAATAGCCACCCAAAGGTGGTCAACACTAAAGTCGGAGGGCTTATCGGTGTCATCCCTTGGTACCACAAGACCAAAAATACTTTCAAATTGGTCTAGAGTCAACCTATGGTCTCTATTGCAAAGACGGAACATCAAACCAACATCTTTTCGCCGAGTAGTGACTACCCGGAGACTACACAAAAACTCTAGCCTTAGACTCAAGTATGTGTCCTCATGGGCATAGAACATTTTCTCAAGACCCAAAACATTGAAAAACACCTCCATTTGGTTCCTTATGCCAAGTATTTCTAATGCATCAAGATCGATGAATTGAGTGGGTTCATAGTCCTTACGTCGCAATTGCTCAAATCGTTGGCGGTGTTCATCTTTGGTGAAGATTACCTCTAGGAAATACTCAAGTTGTGCAACACCTTGTATCATTACGTTCCCTTGGCCCCTTGCTTCTCGTGGGGCGGATGAAGTAGCACCTATGCGACGCTTGGGCGCGGAATCGACGGCTTTCTTGCTTTTGCTCCTTAGATTCATCATCCTTAGCTTGCTTGATGTGGTAGGGATTTGTTTGGGTTGTGATGGTGTTTTTGTGGGGATTTTCTGAGGAGGATGATAAGATTAAATTTTGATAAGATAAGGGAATAGGGATGGTGGGGGACGTTTATATCGAAAAAGGGTCCTGGGACGAACGGGCAAGGGTTGGGCTCGGGTGGATTAAACTGTGACCCTGTCATTACCCGTTACAATCCGTGCGTCCTGTCATCGGCTCGAGCGTCCTGAGGATGCAGTACGGGCGTCCTGTTGAGGAGACGCGCAGATCCCCTTACAGCTAGTCTTTTTGTTTTGAATTCAGGTCAGGACGAGCGTCTTCACTTCAGGATGAGCGGATTTATAACTGCACGCGCGTCCTCAGAAAAATCTGCTCGGATTTTCTTCCAGGGAAAAATATTGCTCAATGCACTTTCCACGACGAGCGTCCTGGTGTCGGCTCGAGCGGATCTTTTGTGCGACGTGCGTCCTGGCTCCAAGTCGCGTGGATTTTGTGACAGCAATCTGTTTGCCGGAAGCACAGCTCGGGACGAGCGGGCTGCTGTCGGGACGCGCGTCTTGAGCTTTTCTTTATCAACCCTTCAATCGTTTCATGCTAATTCTTTCCCTTGCACCCTTTTCTTCTTCCTTCTTATCAATTTCTGAAAATTTTCTCAAAGAATGGGTAAGTAACCCTCCCTCACAACTCTCATGTAGAAAATGGAAGTAAAAAAGTACGTTAGATATGTTACAATGCAAAGTTGTAGAAAGGAATATTTTACAAGTGGTGGTTTGAGATAGTACTCTATCAAACTAGTTTGAAATGTTGAAATCTATTGTCTATAGAGCTCAAGGCTCTTAAAAGTTGGTCAAAAGCTTGTGAATGGTCCTCAAGTAAGCATGTATAAGTTTTGAACCATTGCAAAATAGAATAGGGCCAATCTATGAGGGATCTCCCTTTGAACTCCTTCTTTTTCTCTTTTGCTTTGTCATGATGGCCTTCCCGGCTCTTAAAACTAGCAAACTTGAGATTCTTGTCATTGGGGATTTTCCGGTTGCTCTTATTTCTTCCAAAGTTGATGACGAAAATACTTGGAATAGGTGATTTTCCAAGAATAGAAGGTGAACTTCCATGGCATTGATGATGGGGTGTTTTAGGAGTTGGGATAGTGGGTGCCAAATTTCCACATGTAGACTCCTTCTTAGACCTCTCTTTGAGCTTCTCCACTAAGTATTTTTTGTATGATGATTTGACTTTCGTGAGAAGGTCCATAATGTCATCTCTAAGTATCATGGGTTCCATAGTGGGTTTGAAAAGGCTCTCATGAAGGCATTCATCTTCTTCCTCTAGGCAAACTTCAAATTTCTCAAAGATGGGCTCCTCAAGCAAATTGATTTCACAACTCCATTTATCATTTGAGCTAATCTTTCACTCATTGTCTTCTTCCATAGATGCGTCATCATTGCTTTCTCCATATGAATCATAGATAGGGGCTTCATTTCTTCTCAATAGTTCGTCCTCCACTGTCTCAATGTCCACATCAAATGACACACCCTCATACTCACAAAGACTAAGACTACTTGGCTTACTCAACCTCATATCTTCTTCACCAAAGGTAATTACCTCAAATTCACATTCATGGTCAATGCTCAAGGATTGGTGGGGGGTTGTTGGTTGAGTGGTTTCTTGGTTTGCCTCCATTTGGGAAACTCGAAATGCCAACTCCTCACCATTGGTAACAATGCTTTGGAGAACATTGTTCCTATTTTGGCTCTCTTCTAGTATTTGTGTGAAGAATTTGTTGGTCTCCCATCATTTGGAGAACCACATTTTGAATGTCAAAGTTTGGCTCATCTTCTTGTTGTGTGTGGGTGTCAAAGTGGTCATATTGTGGCATTTGGCATTGGTTGTAATATGGGTCTTGGGTGGGTGGTTGTTGTGGGTATGGGATGTGGTGATTTTGGTGGGGAAAGTTGGGGTAGTAGTTAGGATTTTCATTGTGTGAGTAGTAAAGGTAGGTTTGTGTTGACTTGCTCCTCAAACTCCCCATACCCATTGTAGTCATACTCAAAAGATCCACCACATACTCCATGTACCAAGTCTTGGGTAATCATCTTAGCCAAGATAAAGATACAACTACAAACATGGAAACTACAATAAAACGGTAAAAACCACCTTGAGGAACAAGTTCCTCAAGGTTAAAGCACAATTAAAATAGACAAACAAGTAAGAACTTAATCACAAAACAACATCCCCGGCAACGGCGCCATTTTGATGAGCGAGCGAGTCGTTGTTCACTCCATCAAACACATTTATATTTCTCAACAAACAACTAGTTAGTGGTTAAGTCGAGGTCGATCCACGGGACGGTGTGCTTTGGGTTCTAAGTCTATCTATCTCAATTTATGCTAGTGTCACAGTTGTTGGGGTTTGAAGTTGATGAGTCTAAACTAATGGAAGCAATAAAGTAAAACAAGCAATAAATTAAGAGGTGTAAACAATTAATTAAGATACTAGGATGTCATGGGTTCATAGGGGATTCATGGTGGTGATCATACAAACATGTTTCCATAGTTACAAGCAATTAATGTTGTAGAGGAACCGAGTTAGTTTATGTCTTACGGTTCATAGGAAGATTTGGGTCCCGGAGCCGAGTCGCCTAGACTGTACAACACCTACAAGTCGACTTACTTTCTTCCTATTCACTTCTATGCATGGTCTAACAAGACTCGAGTTGGTTTATATCTTACAAGTCTTGTTGAATAGATAAGAGATGTCTACAAAATGCAGGGTTTCATAGTCTAGCATTTCATCAAACGTAACATGTGCATAGGTTGACATTACAACAAGCATGCAATCATGAGATAACATGTTAGATTAAGTATGGATCTACCCTCATGATATAGTTCCCCTAATCCCCCACTAATTCTAGTTAAGTAACTACTCACTCATTATTATGGAAGACATGTTATCAATGGTGTCAATCATTACAACAAGTATAAACATGATTAAAGAGTGAGAAAATAGACGATAAAGAGTAAAGAGTAAAGACTAAAGCGATTATATCAAACTTAAGATGAACAGTTGGAGAGGAAAGAATAATAGAAGAAAACTTGATTGATTGATGAAGAGTTGTCAATTCTCCAATAATAACCCAATAATCTTCGATTACCCAATAATAACTTGAACAATAATTAATGAAAGATTAATGTGTGATTTTATGGAATGATTAAAGGATAATCTATTCTAATCTACTCCTAATCTAATCTAAGAGGACTCTCTTTCACCTAAGGGAACTTCCTTTGATTAGTACAAATGGAGTATATATAGTGGTCCATCATTAGGTTAAGTAAGGGTAGATTAGTAAATAACAATGCTTAAGTGTTGAATAGAGCTTTGCAAGTCCCGAGGGAAATGCGTGGATCATGTAGCAACTTCTAAGAAGACCTGTGCGTCCTGGCTTGAAGCACGGATTGATCCTGTAAGGGAATGCGCTCGGATTGGCTGCGGGTCACTCGGATTCTTGGTTGAGACGCGCGGCTTGGTTTCGGGATGCTCAGATCCTATGCTAAGATGCTCGTCTAGAGCTTGGGACGCACGGATCCTGGGACAGGGTTCCATCTCCTTGTTTTAAGCCTGTGATCCTTCTATATACTTTTTCTTCCTACATCCTTGGTCATCATTCTTGCCTCCTCTTCATACTAGTCCATCCAAGATCGTCAACAAGCTTCCGAGTATGCGCGAGAGACGGGAATTTCGCCTCATTATCTTCTTTCCTACAAGACATATAAAATGCAATAGAAAAGCAAAATAGGAAGGAATTGACGGATAAAATGGCCATGAAATGCTATATTAGTATGCAAAATAGGTTCAATTAGGAGACTAAATGTGCGCAATTAAGAGTCACATAAGTATAACCACTGCCTATATGTCTAAGACCTGGCCAGACTCTCGATGCAATAACTGTCCACCGAATGACCCTCCATGACCAGAGCGTATAACCACTGCCTCTGATAACCACCCCCTCCCCCTCCCCCCGAACATAGACCAAAATAAACCTCTGATGGGTGGAGTTAGTTCATTTCAATAGTATATAACTGATACTACCATCATCTATTCAAACAAGCCAACAATCCAAATGCACACTATATCTGACTGTACCAACATGCGTGAATAACATCACGGCTCAACTCATAGGATAGTATAACTAACCATCTTACTCATCAAACCAGAGAGTAACCAATGACATACGGACGAAATCATAGCTTTATATTATTGCTGAACATGTCGTCCCTAGGTTTCATTCGTGAACCCTAGTTGCACACAACGAAGCCAAAAAGTAAAGCATATACAACAAACGATATACAATTAAGACAATAAAACATATACAAACATACAAAACATATTACCCATGACAATAAATCATGCAACATGGTACCAATCATACAAAACAACTATTAAATCATATTGATCATATCAATTGCCATAAACACAATTAACAGAAAAACTCCTAGTTACCTTGTTAGCAATTAATGATGCACAATAATGAAAACCTCCATGCAGAATAGAACTAACCAAAATCTTGTCACCAAAGCGCGTCAACATCCAAAAAACCTACACTAAAGAAAGGCACAAATCAAAACCTTTAAAAACGCCATGAAAGACACGACGAACAACGCTCGTCTCCCACACATCAACGTCTCCAAAAGTCAATTTTAAAGAATACCCGAATCCAAATCCATGAAAGCACCATAAAAGACTCTTCTTCTTCTTCTTTAGCCATTAAAATAAGACCCCTTAAAGGTAGGTCTAAAGGTCCATACAAATAATTCCCATAAAAATATTTAGAAATGAATATATTGTAGAGGTACGAGCAAGAATTGTGAAAATATAATTTGTGTACGAGTTTAGAAGAAAGAGAGATCTACACTAATGGAGTCAAATAAAGAAAAGAAGAACAAAAGAGAGAAAAGAGAGAAGGAGTCGCACGGTACATCACGAAAAGAAAAGAGAATGACCTAGTTGCTTGCTAGGTTAAGTTTATTTATAAGGGAATCAACTAATGGGTTTTGGGTTCATTAGCTCATACAATGGATTACCTGATTACAAGATGGATTGGACAACATTAAACGCAAGAAGAATTTATATAAGAGAAGTAGTTATTTTATTAAAATAGTTAAAACATGCATAGACATTTTAACTCACCCAAAAGTAGATCAAACGATAAATAATAAAATATAGAACGTAAGGCATAAATATGAATATTTCCAAAAAAAACAATTAAAAAACTTCGAAATAATTAATTAAATAAGGAAATTTTATAACAAAATATTATTATAAAACACGGGTGTTAACCCAACCCCCTAAAAAAAAGTTTCATCCTCGAAACTTGAAATTCAAAGACAATACCACAAGTAAGGTAAGAATTACAAGTGATCATCAACAAAAGTTATCTCGGAATCCTAACCGCTACGCAATCTGCACCTTATCAACGCTTAAACCAAAGACATTATACAGAATTCTTAATGTTATTATCATCTTTATACACTCAATAACCTCAAAAATCACATCGAACTCATACCATCTCAACCCAAAATAATCGGTAAGCTAATTCCTTCCCAAATAGTTTCTCTTACCTTGATACGATCTAGTCATCCTATGACCACAACGTTTTCACAAATACCTTGCCTTTAAATATATGATTAACGCTCATAATATCCATCACATCTCATAAGCTATAATATCACTAAGTGCCTCACTTTCACCAAATACACTCAACACCTATAAGTAATATGCCACAAGGTACAACATTCCGTCTCATGAACTACTAACTTCTAGTTCATATATCTTTTAACAACACTTCAATTCCCGCTTACTATTCACCATAAAATCTAACATTAGTCAAATCCCCAAACAGATAATATTTAAACAAAGAATATCTTTCAAATGATAAAACTCTTTCACTCACGAGTGCCATTAGAATCAATCCGACCTACTTTAATATCCTCAAAGAGAGTAGTGCTCACTGCCAAACGCAACTCTTAAGCTCAAAAGGCTTTAAAATATCTCGATGTTTCTTGATATATATCTAGTATCCAAAGTCCTCAATCTCAAATATCAAACTCTAACTAAATTGTCACAATTATATCCAACTTCACACTACGCCAAATCTGGCAATCAATATGGAGCATATCACAACGGTTTAATGTATTTAAAATTGACACTTAGATTATCGTTTTCAAAATATTGGAGGAAACCTAGACCACGCTAATAAGAATAACGGTTTTCATCGAGAACCGTTCTTATTATAATGTGACAACGGTTGTTTAACAAACCGTTATCTAAAATATTAAACGATTCTCAAAAGCTCGTTATAAAATCGCTCTTATCAACGGTTGTTAGACAACCGTTACCAGTTATTGAAAACGGCATTTCGAAAACCGTTACTAAATTAGCACCAGCAATGGTTTGTGGTACCCGTTGTTATGTTATATATACGCATTTCTTGTAATCGTTACCAGTTTAAGAACTTTAATAAATATTCAGTTTGACCAATAATATTCAATTTGACCAAAATAATTCTATAAATATGTCTTCATAATGTTTTAGGTCAAAATCTAAATTATCAAACATTTACTCTTAAATTTCTCTCTAAATTTCTCTCTAACAATAATGTGGCTGGTGTATCGGAGCTACAATCACATCATCGTTATGCACAGCCTTTTACTTGCATTCTCCATAATCTCCCGGTTCGTTATGATGGGAATGGAAAGGGTTTAAACCCTAATTTTGGGTGGTTGACGCAAATGCTTCATGACTCCGGTTTCACTGCGGTTAAAAAAGTGTACCCTGTGTCTACAAACAAGTAAGGTTTTGTAGGCTTCGCTTTTATAGAGTTTGACGAAGCCAACTGCCATGATAGTTTTCGTCAGGCAAGAACATTAGGGGCTAGATTTGCGGAGAAAGATGCGGGGAAAGAGGACTTTTATTCGGATGCTAAACAAAAGGGCCCTTATCTATGGGTTGCGACCCATGTTGATTTTCGTCTGCTGACACATTACAGGAGGCAGCATATTCCTACAACCGTGGCTATGTCATGGGAGAAAGAGGCCATTCCACCAGCTGCGCTGCCCGCTGATGATGAAGAGTCGATCTACGACTTGATCTATGCCGAAATTGGGCATGAAGACTATCCTAATTCTCCATCAGATTCTAATTAAGTCTTTAATTAATTATTATCTGACATTATGAGTTGTATTTTGATTATTGGTTATTTGAATAAAAGTTTAATTATTTATTTTATTTGTTACTACGTTTTAATCAAGTCCTTACACTCAAATTCAATCCACCAAAAAAAATATTATAATGACTAACTTTCTACTTATAATAATAAAAAAGAATGGAAACGGCATAATAAAATAATAAGAATTGGAACCGTTATGTCAATAATAAGACAAATTGATAACGGTACTTTGTTAAGCCGTTATCATATTACATATATCAACAACGGTTATTTTACAGCCGTTGTCATATTACAACAATTAACAACGGTGTTTCATAAAACCGTTGTAAAAATAGATCCACTGTGAAAACAGAAAAGTTTGTGATTTTAGTTTACCAATTAGCGTATATATAGAGTATTTCTTTTTTTAGGGTGTTATTTATAATAAAAAACTAATTAAAGAAGTCATCTCTACCGTCGTTTCTGTCATTAATCTTTATAGCTTAAAAAAGGTAATCTCATTTTCATAGCTACTGGCTTATATATAGGTCGTACTTGGATGATTGATAGTGAAATTGGTGATCGCATTTATAATGATGGAATTACTGAATTTTACAATTTCGTTAGTGAAAATTCTCATCTCCACTCATCAATCCCCTGCCCTTGTAATAGATGTGGTAATATTAGGGTTTTGCCTATCCCAGATGTCAAAATACACTTAGAAAAGAATAGTTTCAGTAGAGATTATAGGCATTGGATTTTTCATGGAGAATTAGTGGATGAGGATAGGCAATCTGATGTAGAGGTAAATAATCATACACCTGAAGCTGCTGGTTTAGATATAGGGGATGGGGCATAGATTTGTGTGTAAACAATCGTTCACCTACACCTGAAGTTGTTTTGGGTGAGAAGTTTGCTGAAGATGATGGATTCGATGATTTTGAAGCTACCGGTGATGGGGAAATAAATGCTGATCATTTAATTGAGAAGATGAGTCAATCTGAACTGCCTTTATTTACTGATTGTAAGAAGTATACAAAATTGTCCGCGGTGGTAAAGTTATATAACTTGAAGGGGGCAAATGGGTGGAGTGATAAGAGTTTTGCGGATCTTCTAGCTTTGCTATGTGACATGCTTCCTGACGGTAATGTTCTTCTGAGTCGGACATATGAGGCTAAAAAAATGATTAGAGAATTGGACATGGAATATGAGAAAATACATGCTTGTCCCAATGACTGCATATTGTACCGTAAAGATTATGAGAAATTATCATATTGTCCGCGTTGCTCTGTATGGCGTTATAAGACTAAGGAAGGGATCCCAGCTAAGGTGTTGTGGTATTTTCCAATAATACCAAAATTCATAAGGATTTATTTGAATGAAGAAGATGCAAGAATCTTGACTTGGCATAATAGTGGAAGGATTGAAGATGGAAAGTTAAGACACCCAGCGGATGGTTAACAGTGGAAAGAGTTTGATGCTAAATATCCTGACTTCGCCAAAGAAGCAAGGAACTTGCGTCTAGCGCTCTACACAGATGGAATGAACCCTCATGGAAAAATGAGTACCCAACATAGTACTTGGCAAGTTGTGTTGGCCATCTATAATTTGCCCCCATGGGATTGCATGAAACAGAAGTATCTGATGTTGACTTTGTTGATATATGGCCCTCGACAACCTGGAAATGACATAGATGTGTATTTGGAACCACTTATAGATGATATGAAGATTCTGTGGGAAAGAGGGACACCGGTGTTTGATGGTAATAAGAAGGAAAGTTTCAATTTGAGAGCTATGTTATTCTGTACAATAACTTACTTTCCGGCGTACGGTGATCTTTCTGAACATACTGTACATGGGAAAGAGGCTTGCCCATTGTGTGTGTGTGTGGGGGGGGGATGTTGAATCAGAATATTTGAAGCATTCTCGCAAGCATGTGTACAGGGGAAATCGTCGATGGTTATGCCCTGATCATCATTATTGTAAGCTTCACAAGGCGTTTAATGGGTTTCCTAAGCAACGTGGGAGTCCTCATATTTTGAATGGTAATGAAGTGTATAAGAAAGTGAAAGATATTGATAGAACGTATCGGAAGAAGGGACCTAAGTTGTCTACTCGTGGTTATAAAAAATAAACCATATTTTTTACCAAACTTCCGTACTGGCGTGACCTCCCGGTTAGACATTGCCTAGATTTTATGCACATTGAAAAGAACGTTTGTGATAATATAATCAATACTATGTTGAATGTCCCGGGTAGGACAAAAGACAACAAGGCAGCTAGGGATGATATGGTTGAGATGGGTATTAGGCCCGAGCTGGCAGCTAAAACAAAAGGAAATCGGACTTTTTTGCCGCCTGCAGCTCATACTCTTTCAAAAAAGGAGAAAAACGAGTTTTGCGAATGCTTGCATGGTATTAAGGTGTCAGAGGGATATTCATCTAATATTAGAAGCCTTGTTTCGTTGCAGGACCTAAAACTTACTGGTTTAAAGTCAGATGTCTGTCATACATTGATGCAACAACTACTAGCTGTGGTCGTTCGTTCCATTCTACCTCCAAAGGTTCGACATGCTATAATTAGATTTTTCTATTTCTTCAAATCAATCAACAGTAAAGTCATTGATCCCGATGAAGCAGAAACTTTGCAGGAGATCCTCGTCACCAGTCTTTGTCAGTTTAAAATGTATTTTCCTCCCTCATTTTTCACTATAATGGTTCATTTACTGTCCACCTAGTCCGGGAGGTTTTATATCTCGGGCCAGTGTATTTGAGATATTAGTACCTATTCGAACGATTGATGAAAGTTTACAAGGATTACACATCTAATAGGTATCGTCCAGAGGCGTGTATTGTTGAGCGAACAATTATCGATGAAGCTCTTTTGTATTGTTACGCGTACCTCTCCTTGGATGAGTTAATTGGAGCCTCTATGAATCGTCATAGTGACTGGATGAATGGAAAAGGTGTAAGGGGCCGGGTCGTGTTTCCAAGGATATGTCATCTGACATGCGACATAGAGCTCATACATACGTTCTATTTAACGATGATCATGTCTAGTCTTACAGTATGGAACACCAGAGTTACCTTAAGGGAAAACACCTCATAAGAACGAAAGGTGGTATGCAAATTAGCATTATAAGCAATTTAGTGACTGGTTTAAGGATACTATTTACGATGATGACAACCCAATTGATGATTGCTCAACCACCCTACGACATCTCGCTTTCGGTCCTGATGCTCGTGCAACTTTTTATAGCGGGTATGCGATCAATGGGTACACTTTCTACACCCGCATTCAAGATGAGGCGAGCACAATGCAAAAAAGTGGAGTTTGCGTAGATTCTGAGGCAATATACTTTGCTAGTTCAAAGGATAAAAATCCTATTTTGGGTACAATGCAATATTATGGAGTTATTGAAGAGATATTGGTTTTAGACTACATGGATTTTGAGATACCTCTATTTCGGTGCAAGTGGGTTGACAACAACAATGGTGTTAGAAAAGATGATTTAGGATTCACATTAGTAAATTTTGTCAAGTTTGGAAACAAGGACGATCCTTTTATATTAGCGTCACAAGCAAAACAAGTTTTTTATGTTGCCGATCCTATGGATAAGAAGTGGTCAGTTGTTCTATCTTGCCATCGCCAAATTCCAGATGATGAAGACATCGAATTTGAAGGACTTGATCATAGTGCTATATCACAATTTGGTAATGATGTTTAAAATGTTAACATTCCAAACATATATACACGGGATGATCATGATGAAGGTATTTGGGTTAATGAAGAGACTAGCAAATCCAAAAAACATTCCCGGCACCCGTGAAAATATCAGCAATCCAATCGAGATATCTTACGTCATGTGTAATTATTGTCTTGCTGTTATATATATCAAACTGCTGTTGTAAACTTTTTCTACTGTTGCAGCGGGCGGGTTAGGGAAAAATCGTATCAAACAAAATGATGCTTTATCTATATGAAAATGATGCTTTGTTTCTTGGCGGTAAAATCAAACAAAATGAAATATAAAGTAAAACGGATATACCCAAACCGTTGTTCTGGACGTATACAGTTATAAGGGTTGAGGTCGTTGTTATTGATGTGAACATTATTTGCGCACATTTAGTCCCCTTATTGAGCCTATTTTGCATACTATTATAACATTCTATGGCCATTTTATCCGTCAAAACCTTCCTATTTGCTTTTCTATCGCATTTCATATGTTTGGTAGAAAAGAAGATAATAAGGCGGAAATTCCCGTCTTTCGTGCATATTTGGAAGCTTATTGATGATATTAGATGGACTAGTATGAAGAGGAGGCAAGAATGATGACCAAGTATGTAGGAATAAAGTGTATATAGAAGGATCAAGGGGTTAAAAGCAAGGATGACAAGAAGGAAGGCATTGCATGAAGAAATTGCTCGGAACCCAAATTAAGAGTTGCTCCTTTGGCTCTGAAAATATGTTAGATGGAACGGCGTCGAAAAACCAAGTGATCTAGGCTTTTGAATCACTCCAATAGGAGTCCGAATGAGGAAATAACGTCCGTTTTACAATCCGAGCTCAAGATACAGCTCAACCCGCTCGGGTCAAATTCAACCCGCTCGGGTTGAAGCCCAGGACGCCCATATTTCGCTCGGGACGGGCGTATTCATGGACAGGAAACTATCCCTTGCTACGTGAACCACAATCCGAGCGTCTTCTCCCAAATCCGCCCGGATTGCACCTTCGGAATCCGCCCGTCTTCTCCCAAATCCGCTCGGATTGCCCCGCCAGAATCCGCCCGGATTCCATCGAATCCGCCCGTCTTCCATCAACAGAATCCGCCCGTCCCGACTCCAATACGCACGGATTCCAGTACAGCGAAATTTCGTCTTCTCCAAGCTACAAAGAAAGAAGCCCTTCCTTCGAAAAATACGGATTCTCCCTGCTCAAATCTCAAAAGTGTAATTACTAGTTTAGCCCTTAGTTAACCCTAATGCATCCACCTAATTTCCATTATAAATACCCCATTTGTAATAATCAAAAGAACAATCTCTCTTAGCTAGAAAAATCCTTCTTTAGATTAGATTAGGAGTAGATTAGAATAGATTACTCTTTAATCTTTCCACAAATTACACATTAATCTCTCTTTAATTATTGTTCAAAGTTTATTATTGAAGTTTATTATTGGGTAATTGAAGATTATTGGGTTATTATTGGGAGATTGACAACCTTCCATCAATCATCAAGTTCTTCTATTATTCTTTGCTTTATTATTTGGATCACCTCAAGTTTGGTATAATTCCTTCACTCTTTAATCTTTATTGTTCATTTCTTCATTCTATTATCATGTTTATACTTGTTGTGATGATTGACACCATTAATGACATGTTTCCCAAGAGAATGAGTGAGTAGTTTCTTTAGCTAGGATTAATGGGTAATTAAGGGAAACCAAACATGGGATTGATTCATGCTTAATCTAATATGTTTTCATAATCAAATTGCTTGCTTGTTGTGATGTCAACTTTATGCACATGTTATGTTTGATGAAATGCTAAGCCTATGAATCCTTGCATTTTTACCATCTCTTTTCTACTCAACTTGACTCGTAAGATATAAACCAACTCGAGTCTTGTTAGACCATGCATAGAAGTTGATTAGGAGGAAAGTAAGTCGACTTGTAGGTGTTGTACAATCTAATCGATTCGGCTCCGGGACCCAACTCTTCCTAAGAACCGTAAGATATAACCCAACTCGGTTCCTCCACAACATTAATTGCTTGCAATCTTGTAAACATGTTTGTATGATCAACACCATGAATTCCCTATGACCCCATGATATCCTAGCACTTTTAACCATTTGTTTACATCCTTCCTTTTATTGCTTGTTTTACCTTATTATTTGCATTAGCCTAGAACACAACTACAACCCAAATCAATCGTGACACTAGCATAAATTAAGATAGATAGACTTAGAACCCAAAGCACACCGTCCCATGGATCAACCTCGACTTACCGCTAACTAGTTGTATGTTGAGTATTATAAATGTGTTTGATTGGATGAGTGACGACATCGTCTGCATCAAAATGGCGCCGTTGCCGGGGACGGTGCTATGTGATTAAGTTCTTACTTGTTTGTCTATTTTGATTTTGCTGTCACCTTGAGGAACTTGTTCCTCAAGGATCGTTCTTACCATCTTTGTGTAGTTTCCATGTTTGTAGTTGTATCTTTATCTTAGCTATGATGATGACCCAAGACTTGTCATATGGAGTATGTGGTGGATCTTTTGAGTATGACTATGGGTATGGGGAGTTTGAGGAGCAAGTCAACACAAACCTACATTATTATTCATACAATGGAAATCCTAACTACTACCCCAATTTTCCCCACCAAAATCACCACACCCAATATCAACAACAATCATCCACCCAAAACTCACTTTACAAACAATTCCAAATGCCACAATATGAGCACTTTCACACCCACCCACAACAAAAAGATGAGCCCAACTTTGACATTCAAGACATGGTTCTCCAAATGATGGGAGATCAACAAAACTTCTTCAAACAAATGCTAGAAGAGAGCCAAAAAAGGGACAATGTTCTTCAAGACATTGTTACCCAAGGTGAGGAGTTGGAGATTCAAATTGCCCAAATGAAAGAATCCCAAGTAACTACCCCTCACCACTCTTTAGACATTGACCATGAATGTGAGTTTGAAGGAGTTACCTTTGATGACAAGTGGGAAGAGCCAATGTCCTTGAGCTTTTGTGAATATGAAAGTGTGGTATTTGATGATGAAGACATGAGGTTGAGTAAGCCAAATACTCTTAGCCTTTGTGAGTATGAGGGTGTGACTTTTGATGTGGATTTTAATGTGTTGGAGAAAGAATTATTGAGGATAAGTGATGCCCCTATTTATGATTCATATGGAGAAAGTGATGATGATGCATCTATGGAAGAAGATGATGAGGGAAATATGGACTCAAATGATGAATGGAGTTATGGGATTAGCTTTCTTGAGGGACCCATCCTTGAGAAGTTTGAAGATTGCTTCGATGAAGAGGAGGAATGCCTTCACAATAACCTTTTCACACCCACTATGGAGCCCATGATAGTTGGAGATGACATTATGGACCTTCTCACGAAAGTCAAATCGTCATACAAGAATTACTTAGTGGGGAAGCTCAAAGAAAAGGTTAAGAAGGAGTCTATATGTGGAAATTTGGCATCCACTATCTCAACTCCTAAGACATCCCATCATCAATGCCATAAAAGTTTGCCTTCTATCCTTGGAGAATTGACTAGTCCAAGCATTCGCATCATCAACTTTGGAAGAAATAGGAGCAACCGAAAAAGCCCCCATGACAAGAATCTCAAGTTTGCTAGTTTTAAGAGCCGGAAAGGCCATCATCACAAAGCAAAAGAGAAGGGGAAGGAGTTCAAAGGGAGGTCCCTCATGGATTGGCCCTACTCCATTTTAAAATGGTTCAAGACTTATTCATACTTACTTGAGGACCATTCACAAACCTTTGATCAACTATTGAGAGCATTGAGCTCCATGGATAATGGAATATGAAATGAGTTTGGTGGAGTCCTCCCTCAAACCATCATTTGTAAGATATCATTTCCTTTCACTTTGTATTACATTTACACTTGCATTTAGTTATATACATATATATTTTGCTTGCATTTGTATTATATTTCATATTGCATTACATTAGTTAGTTCATATAGTATAGTTACATTGTAATATATATCACATGATTCATATAGATAGTTGCATATAGATTAGAATTCATGCATAGTTACTAATGGCCAAACCTATTCTTTTCTACACTAGAAATAGTGTTTAAATCGGTTTGGGGAGGTTTGATCATAAGTGAGCATAATTTACTAGAAATCATGCATCATATAATATAGAGTAGATTGCATTCATTTGTTATATATGTCATATAGAATTGCATTTAGTTAGAGCATGCATTCATTCATATCATATCATTGCATTTGTGCTTTATTTCAAAAAAATAAAAAATCCAAAAAAAAAACATGTATTTCTTTTTCATTCCTACTCCTACATGTACATTGAGGAAAATGTCCAAAATAAAGTGGGGGATGGGAATTTATATTCCAAAAATGCATAAAAATTGAAAATTTTCGAAAAATCACAAAAATATGTCTTTTAATTTCATTAAAACAAAAACCATAAAAATTTGAAAAATTCAAAAATTCAAAAACATGTTCATTTCCTTTGTAGTGTAGTCTTGTATATATTGTGTTTGTTCATCCTTGTTCACATTGATTGACTACGCCACATCCGAGACATGAGGATATTGAAGACCGCATGGTATGATCTTTCCAATCTCCTTTTTCCTCTTTATGTTAATGACTATGTGGCTTTATTTTGATTGATGCGGTATACCAATGTGAACTTAGGACTTGCATTTAGTGTATATGTCATATTAGTTGGTAGAATCATTTGCATTAGGATGTTTATATGATAGTTGCATCATGGCATGTAGTTGCATGTTAGAAATTTTTTTGCGAAATCGTCTACTTGGGAAGCTTGACAAGCGTATATAGGCCCTAGTAGATGCTTTTTCTTCTTAAGACTTTGCTTGTTAGAATGCTTGTAAAACACCCTAGGATGTGTCATGCTAGTATCCTTTGACCCATGAATTAAGGCCTAGTCAAGAGTACCTTGTGGTGTGATAACTCCTTGGCTACCGTTTATTCCAAGGTGACCCTTGAAACCATGCATCCATCCATCATCCATGTTCTACCACATTTTTGTCATCAAAGGGAATGGCACAAAAAGAAATCAATTTGAGTTCAATGAAATGAAAAGTGAAAGAAAGTTTGCAAAAAATGCATCAAATGAAAAGAGGAGCAAAAATAGAACTCCTAAAGCTTCAAATATAAGCCACCCTCACTACATATGGGGTGACTTTGAAAATGTTCAAAAGAAAAGTGAAAAGTTGTCAAGTGTTGAAATGGCAAAAATCAAAAAGAAATGGCAAAAAGAAAGTGTTCTCAAATGTTATATGCCACAAGAAATTGGGGGGAAAAACAAAAACAAAGCAAACTCCCAAAGTGAAACTCAAATATCTATTGATCCCTTTATCCATCGTATCCATTTTTGTGCATGGTAGAGAGAGGACGACCCTTCTTCTTGTCTAGGCAAGAGGGGGAATTCCGCGATCCTCCAGTGTTTCTAACACCATAGGGAGTCTATTCTTGACAAAAGCATTTAACGATTGAGGACAAAGGTACCCTAGCTTGACACAATTTGGAGGTGATTTATTGGTATCCTTCTAGGCTTAGTAGTTTGAACAAATTGCATCTATGAAGGAGTGTGTACCCTTGAATTGCTTCCCTTGTAGATAATTTCCGCCACTTAGATGAGGAAAGTGGCTATTCTTTTGTAGATGCATCCATTATTTGATTTTGTGTGCTTAATGTTTGGATGTGTCGCCATTTTGGCAAGACCCACCTTGCCTTGCAAGAAGGCATCCTACCTCATGGTTGTCTTGTTGTGAGTTGAAGGGGCGGAGTGAGACCCACTAATTGTCTCATGTCGACTATATTAGTAGGATAGTTTAAATAAAGGTCTAGTTTTAGTCACCTCTTTACTCGGGACGAGTAAAGGTTCGGTTTGGGGATATTTGATGTGAACATTATTTGCGCACATTTAGTCCCCTTATTGAGCCTATTTTGCATACTATTATAACATTCTATGGCCATTTTATCCGTCAAAACCTTCCTATTTGCTTTTCTATCGCATTTCATATGTTTTGTAGAAAAGAAGATAATAAGGCGGAAATTCCCGTCTTTCGTGCATATTTGGAAGCTTATTGATGATATTAGATGGACTAGTATGAAGAGGCGGCAAGAATGATGACCAAGTATGTAGGAATAAAGTGTATATAGAAGGATCAAGGGGTTAAAAGCAAGGATGACAAGAAGGAAGGCATTGCATGAAGAAATTGCTCGGAACCCAAATTAAGAGTTGCTCCTTTGGCTCTGAAAATATGCTAGATGGAACGGCGTCGAAAAACCAAGTGATCTAGGCTTTTGAATCACTCCAATAGGAGTCCGGATGAGGAAATAACGTCCGTTTTACAATCCGAGCTCAAGATACAGCTCAACCCGCTCGGGTCAAATTCAACCCGCTCGGGTTGAAGCCCAGGACGCCCATATTTCGCTCGGGACGGGCGTATTCCTGGACAGGAAACTATCCCTTGCTACGTGAACCACAATCCGAGCGTCTTCTCCCAAATCCGCCCGGATTGCACCTTCGGAATCCGCCCGTCTTCTCCCAAATCCGCTCGGATTGCCCCGCCAAAATCCGCCCGGATTCCATCGAATCCGCCCGTCTTCCATCAACAGAATCCGCCCGTCCCGACTCCAATACGCACGGATTCCAGTACAGCCAAATTTCGTCTTCTCCAAGCTACAAAGAAAGAAGCCCTTCCTTCGAAAAATACCGGAGTCTCCCTTCTCAAATCTCAAAAGTGTAATTACTAGTTTAGCCCTTAGTTAACCCTAATGCATCCACCTAATTTCCACTATAAATACCCCATTTGTAATAATCAAAAGAACAATCTCTCTTAGCTAGAAAAATCCTTCTTTAGATTAGATTAGTAGTTGATTAGAATAGATTACTGTTTAATCTTTCCACAAATTACACATTAATCTCTCTTTAATTATTGTTCAAAGTTTATTATTCAAGTTTATTATTGGGTAATTGAAGATTATTGGGTTATTATTGGGAGATTGACAACCTTCCATCAATCATCAAGTTCTTCTATTATTCTTTGCTTTATTATTTGGATCACCTCAAGTTTGGTATACTTCCTTCACTCTTTAATCTTTATTGTTCATTTCTTCATTCTATTATCATGTTTATACTTGTTGTGATGATTGACACCATTAATGACATGTTTCCCATGATAATGAGTGAGTAGTTTCTTTAGCTAGGATGAATGGGTAATTAGGGGAAACCAACATGGGATTGATTCATGCTTAATCTAATATGTTTTCATAATCAAATTGCTTGCTTCTTGTGATGTCAACTTTATGCACATGTTATGTTTGATGAAATGCTAAGCCTATGAATCCTTGCATTTTTACCATCTCTTATCTACTCAACTTGACTCGTAAGATATAAACCAACTCGAGTCTTGTTAGACCATGCATAGAAGTTGATTAGGAGGAAAGTAAGTCGACTTGTAGGTGTTGTACAATCTAATCGATTCGGCTCCGGGACCCAACGCTTCCTAAGAACCGTAAGATATAACCCAACTCGGTTCCTCCACAACATTAATTGCTTGCAACCTTGTAAACATGTTTGTATGATCAACACCATGAATTCCCTATGACCCCATGATATCCTAGCACTTTTAAGCATTTGTTTACATCCTTCCTTTTATTGCTTGTTTTACCTTATTGTTTGCATTAGCCTAGAACACAACTACAACCCAAATCAATGGTGACACTAGCATAAATTAAGATAGATAGACTTAGAACTCAAAGCACACCGTCCCATGGATCGACCTCGACTTACCGCTAACTAGTTGTATGTTGAGTATTATAAATGTGTTTGATTGGATGAGTGACGACATCGTCTGCATCAGTTATTTATATAAAACTGTTGCTTTATTTCATGGCGGGAAAATAAAAAAAAATGAAAATATTTCAGACAACGGTTATTTTTAACCCGTTGTAGATAGTACTAATCAACTACGGTTTCAAACAAAACATTTGTGTATTTGGAAACAAAATATAACGGTTTTTCTTGTACCGTGTTTATTACTTTCCAATAAACAAGGTCTTGCAAGTGTTGTATTATTCACACATATATACTCTGAGCTTCCCCTCCCCCACATAGTATTCTTAAACATTGAGCTTCCCCTCAACCACCAGCCTACCCTATCGCCGTTGCAGTCATCGTCATCATCGCCATTGCCGCCGCCAGATCAATCCGGATTCTCCTCTTTAAAGAATTAATAAACCCTCATCTCTAGAGATTTGTTTGTTATTATAAGTATGCATTCTTATTATTTGTTTATTAATTTCTGCTTTAGATATGGTCGAAAAGCGCAAAAGAAACGATGTAAATGTGTCAGGTGACGACTCAGGTGATGAGAATAATTTGCAACACACTGCGGGTCGAATGCGCCACAGGGTTTCCCTAGAAGCAATAAATTCAAAGATACCTAATCCTTTACAATGGGATAAAGATATGGGGCTGCCATATGGTGAGTATGCCGGGTTTTTGCGAGTTGGATTGGTTGTTGTGTAAGACAATATGTGCCTCTCGGTACGCCGCGTATCTGTGAACTGAGTCAAATACGGAACACCATGCTAATAAACAGAATAAAGGTATGTATATACAATAATAAATGTTTTAGCTGAAATTTAGTTACTACTTGATATGTGTATTAGCCGAAACACTTGTATCAACTATGCTCATCATATATCCAGTTAGCTTGCGTTGTCCCCGAAATGTATGATAAGTACCTAAAAAAAAGATAGGGGAAGCCCTCAGATCTTGGAAGTTAAAGATTGCTGAGAACCACTTGTTCAACGAGGAAACCGGGGAGATGAACAAGACCCCACCAACAAAGAAGTATCCGTATGTCAGTCAAGACCATTGGGATAGTTATATCGCTTATAGGCAGTCTGACAAGTTTAAGGTAACTTAATAATAATAAGTAAAGAAGTATACTTAGTTTAGTGTTTGGTCATGCTTACGTTTCTTGATACAATTTATTTGATGAAGGCTATGAGTGAGGGGAGTAAGGCGAACATTTCAAAGAAAAAGACCGTCTTTTACGGCTCCCGAGGTGGTTATTGATTGATTAAGAAGAAACTTGTAAGTACATAATTGTTATAGTATTAGACTGTTAGGTGTTTTAGTCGGATGTTATATATGTTCATAGTAATCATACATATTTTGAGAGGATATCAATGTGATGAATGAATTGTAGGCGAAGCCTGGAAAATTCAGTCGTCACGACGCTTGGGTGGAAGGTCACACTCCTATGAATGGAAAGACGTAAACTAAATATGATTAGGACATCAAAGAGAAAATTATAAGATTGAATAAATATTTCACTCCTACCACTGGTAGTCGGAGTTATATAATTGTGAGTTGCTTAATGGTTTTATGTGTATGTAAAGGATATGTGAGAAGGAGGTAGAGGAAGGAAAATGGAAGCCTGAAGGACGTGATGACATTCTTGCTAGAGTAATCAGCAAAGTAGAGCATCCAAGTCGTGTGAGAGGGGTAGGAACGCATGTTGGTATCACTAAGTATTTTGGGAAAACTACTCGATGTGGTGATGCTTCCAAGAGGGTAATCTATAAATACTGTATTTGAACCAATGTAATTAATTTACAACTATATATACTGACATTAATTTCTACTACACAGCTACATAGAATAGCAAGGTTGATGATGAGACTGTTGAAAACTGGGGAAAAGCCATCAGAAAAGGAGTTGGATATGGTTCAAGGTCATAAAGGAAGCATAGGAGGAGGAGGATCGGAAGAGGAGCAGGAGGAGGAGGAGGAGGAGGAGAAGAAGGAGGAGGAGGAGGAGGAGGAGGAGGAGGAGGAGGAGGAGGAGGAGGAGGAGGAGGAGGAGGAGGAGGAAAGAGAGGTAATAATATTTGTCTTTGGAGTTTTGCACAATTTCTTCCTTATCACTAGCTTCCACAACTTCATCCTCAACTTGCTTCTTCGGTGCTTCATACCTTATACCACTTCTCAAGTGAATGGCACTAACCGTTTCATGTCTTGGGGGATTACTTTGAGGTGGTAATTGCCCCTTTTGTCTTTGTGAGCTTGAAGATGCTAGTTGAGTTAATTGGGTTTCCAATATTTTGGTGTGAGCTAGGATGTTGTTGATGGTGGTTTCCTTTGCTTGACTATCTTTTTGCATTTGAGTGAAAAATTCTTGTTGATTCTTTTGCATTTGGAGGACCGCTTTTTGAACATCAAAACCTTGGTCATTTTGTTGATTGTATGGATTTTGATTTTGGTAACCTTGGTTTTGGTTGTAAAAGGGTCTTTGATTTTGGTTTCTCATGGGAGGTGGGGTGTATGTTGTTTGAGGGTTTTGAACATTTTGGCTTTTGTATGAGAGATTTGGATGGAATTTGGTGTTTTCATTGTAATAGTTGGAATAAGGGGTACCACTCTTGTATGCTTGGAAAGCATTCACTTGTTCATTTGTTCCCCTACATTCACTTGAGTCACGTCCCAAAGTTCCACAATTCTCACATATCCCACTTGGGATTGATGAGGATGCCGTCATGGAATTAACATGATGCTTTGGTTATTTTGAGGCTTCTTCAAGTCTAGCCATAGCTTTTTCAAACTTCAAATTGATTGTGTCAATGTGAGCACTAAGTTGAGCACCCAATTGAGTAACGGAGTCCACTTCATGCTTTCCTCCTCTAGTAGCCTTGCGAGGTCTACTATATTGTGAGTTATGGACCGCCATTTCCTCAATTTTGTTTCAAGTTTGATTGTCATCAACTTCGGTGAACATTCCATTTGATCCCATGTTGAGAATGTTCCTTGAATCTTCATATAGACCGTACCAAAATTGTTGTACCAAGAACCACTCGCTAAGTCCATGGTGAGGACATGAGCGACAAATTCCCTTGAACCGCTCCCAAGCTTCATACAAAGATTCTTCATCCCTTTGCTTAAAACACGTAATTTGAGCTCTTAGCATGTTAGTCTTTTCCGGTGGGTAGAAGTTTTTGTAGAAAGCTAGAGCCAACTCTTTCCAAGAATAAATTCCGAGAGTGCCCTTATCAAGGCCCTTCAACCATTGTTTTGCGGTGCCAATTAGAGAAAAAGGAAATAAGACCCATCGAATTTGGTCTTGAGTTACACCGATTTGAGAAATCGCATCACAATAGTCACGAATGGTCTCCATATGAGAATGAGGATCTTCACTAGGCATCCCCCCAAATTGGCTCCTTCGACTAATTGGATAAATGTGGATTTCGCAATGAAATTTCGGTCAAATGTTGTGGTGTGGGAGTACCATTGGGTAGGTTCTCCTCGGTGGGTACGGAATGTGATGAAAACTTAGGCATTGTGGGTTGATTTTGTGTTGTATTTTTTGTTGGGTTCTCCTCACCTTCTCTTGCAAAAGGGTTGATGAACTCAATAGTTGGTTGAATATATACAACCTCACTAATACCTCTCAAATTTCTCCTAGCAAGTCTTCTATTGGTTGTCAAAGTTCTTTCAATTTCACGATCAAAAGGTAACAAATCACCTTGTGACCTTCTAGACATGCAAAATATCAAACAACTTGAAAACAATTAGAACAAACCTTGAGGAGTTTTACTTCCTCAAGGCAAAGAAAGACACCTAGACCAAAACACAATTTATAACTTCACAAACAACTCTACAATTAGTAAAGAGGCAAGTAAAGGTCGGATCCCAAGGGACGGGAATTGAAATGAGATTTCTATTGCAACTAGTGGTGTCTTAGGGGTGTCACAATTTGGGTTGATGTAGAAGGTCACTAAACTAAATAGCAATGAAAGTAAATAAGCAAGATGAATTGAAAGGGTTGTAAACAATTGATAAAAAGCACTAGGGTGTCATGGGGTCATAGGGGATTCATGGGAATTGATCATACTACATGTTCTCAAAGTATAAGTAAGCAATTATTGTTGTGATGGATTGAGTTGGGTTATATCTTACAATCCTAGGAAAGTTTGGGTCCCAGAGCCGAATCGATTAGATTGTACAACACCTACAAGTCGACTTAGTCTTCCCTACTCAACAACATGCATGGTCTAATGAGACTCGAGTTGGTTTATGTCTTAGAAGTCTCATTGAAAAGATAGGTGATGGGTAAAAAATGAAAGGATTCATAGGCTCACATTTCATCAAACATAACATGTGCATGAGTTGAGATCAAAACAAGCAAGCAAATAAACCATGAAAGCATATTAATTTAAGCATGAATCATTCCCCATGTTGGTTTCCTCTAATTATCCATTGACCCTAGCTATGGAACTACTCACTCATTATCATGTTGAACATGCTAGCAAGGTTGTCAATCATACCAACAAAGTAAAACATGATGAACAAATGAAAGTAATTAGCAACAATTAAAAAGGGATTAAGAGAATTATACCTACTAATGATTACAATAATAAAGCAAAGAATAATAGAAGTACTTGATGCTTGATTGAGAGGTTGTCAATCTCCCAATAATAACCCAAATATTCTTCAATTACCCAAAATAAAGGATGAACAAAAGAGAGATTAAGGAAATAAAACTTGTATTAAAACTTGATTAATTGTTGATTACAAAACTAAAGAGAGATTTGATTGATATTAACTACCCTAAGAATTGATAAGAAGAACATGCTCTTCTAATTAGACTAATGAGGTATTTATAGTGGAAATTAGGTGGATGCATTAGGGTTAACTAAGGGCTTAAATGACGATTAAGTCCCTACTTAGGGAAACGCCGGTAGTTTCTGAAGGAAGGGCATCTTTCATGAAGCTTGAAGAAACGTATTTGCGCTGTCTTGGAATCCGTGCGTCTTAGGCACGGGACGGCCGGATTCAGGAGTCTCTGCCCGGGCGTCTTTGAGAGAAGACGGACGTCTTCTAGGTGCTGCTGCCCGGGCGTCTTTGGTAGAAGACGCACGGATTGTGGTCCTGGGGGACGGGCGTCTTCAGGGGAAGACGGGCGGATTGCTGCTCAGCCGTGTGTCTTCTTCTTTTCTTCCCTTTTCTTCATAAAATCCTTGGGGATTTCCTTGGGGATACAAGGATCTTTCCTCATCATTGCCCAACTACTATAATATGTACAAAGGCCTTCTAATCTTGTCTCTCCTTGATGCTTGGTCATTGGATTCAATCAATTTAGTCTCATTTTGCCATGAAAATGCAAGGTTTGCACTCCTTTCCTACCAAGGACACAAAACCTCAAAGAATATGCAAAACAAAGAGCTAAAGACAATAAATGACCCAAATATGCACTAAAAAGCATGGGAACAAGGATAATTCGGGGACTAAATGTGGGCTATTTATGGTCACATGAATTTCATATGTTTAACATGTCTACATTCACTTTTTGGCAATATGAAAATGAGTCTTTTGATAAGTATATTACAATATTTGAAGATAATATGACTCATGCTTTGCATCATGGTTATACGCTTTCAAATTATGAAGCATGTTGTGTTGTTTATAATGGCATGAACCTTGAAACCTGCAACTTGGCATTTCACTTGAGTGGTGGTAGGATATGTGAGATGAGTTGTGAGGAATTTTGAGAATTTGTTGAGTTCATGACCACCCAATGTCTTAAGCAAATTGTACATGACATTTTTGAGAGTGCCAAGGAAGGTATGAAAGCGATAAAAGCCACATTTCAAAAATTCATTGAGGAAAACTATGAAAATGAGATTTGTGAGGATGAGACACCTTCCTATAACCTTGAGTCAACCCACTATGACCACAATTTTACCCCTCCTTGGGAAGATGGAATGATTGATGAAGAGAGTGATGATGAGCAGGAGTACATTCTTGATTGTGAAACCAATGCTTTGATGTCGTCATCCTACTCTTCTTGTGTACCAATGAAACCAACTTCCATGGAACTTGATGATTATGGGCAAGGTGAGAGTGATATGGATGAGAGCTTGAGTGAAAACTCACCCTTTGAGGATGACATATTAGAGGGAGATAATTTTGTTGAACTTGGTGAGCCTTGTTATGACAACCCCTATGATAATGGTCCTTGTTGGGATGAAGAATATGATGAGGACATTTGGGAACCTCAAATAGACATCCTTGAAATCACCTTAGATGATAATGAGAGTACTTGCATTGAATGTGGTGATTTTGACTATTTGGAGGAAGAGTTGAGTGAATTGCCAACCAACTACCCATTTCGTGTTCCTACCATCCATCACATCTCTTATTATTTTTGTCATAACATTCTTCACATGCTTGTTCGGTCTATTACTTGGGCATTATTTCATTGCATAATCTTGTGTTGTTATCCATGTCTATTTATATCTCACTCCCAAGAATTTGACCGACTTCTACGTGTTTTGAGTGCTAGTGATAATTTTATATGAAACTGTTTATTGATAATCTTTGGTTTAATGGAGTTCCTCAATAACCATTAATTTGTATATATATGCATTTAGTGTAGTTTTGCATTCATTTAATAAATTGCATGAGAGATGAAAGGGAGGGATCTCATATTTTAATTGAGCTTTTTGAAGGAAATTAATGAAATTGAGAAAATGGAAAATGTAAAGAAATGAAGAAAATGGAGAATTTGGGCTTGTGAGCAACTTTGTTATCATTAAAAAGGTGTTGGGTCGAAATTTCTCGAAATATGCTCATCCCGAGTCCAATCCGCGCCGGTTGAAGGACATGAAAAAACAAAAAAGTTCCTGCCCAAGAATCTGCGCAGATTCTGAAGAAAACGCTCGTCTCAGCTCTCAACCCGAGCGGGTCCATCTCAACCCGAGCGAGTTCACTGTCAACCCGAGCGGGTCATCCTTGTCCCGAGCGGTTTCAGCTCCAGATTTCAGTATTTGCCCAGTATCACGGGCAGATTAATTCTAACCCACCCGTGTCCAGCTACTAGCCCATGTAATGCCTTTGTTTCAGCCATAACTTTTACTCTACACTCAAATCTCACCTACAATCTTCATCTTCTACCTTCAAGCTCAACCCCAACTAACAAAACTCACTCAAATAACTATCAAATCAAACCAAATCACCATCAAATTACTCTAAAACTCATTCTAATCTATTTCTACACAATAAAAACAAACTTTTCAACTTTTTACTTGCTCAAAATCACCCATTTTCATCATTTTAAAAATTGGAGCTCCAACAATCCGTGAGCTACAAGTTGTATTTCGGGTTTTATTTTTGCCTTCTAGCTTCACTTCAATACTTCTAGTGTTCTAGTAAGGCATTTTCAAGGTTGTTTGGATCTTATTTGTGGAGATTTGAAGCATTCTAGAGTAGTGATACTTGGTGGATTTCAAGACTACAACAATGATTTTTTGGGGCAAGAGTAAGACTACTACTAAGGGATCAAAAAGGAGAAAAGGAAGCAATTTTAATGCTCCACCAGAGTTCCAAATGCAAGAACAGGAGCTAGTACCGGAGATTGAGCAACTTCATGATTTCCTGGAGGTAGTATTCATTAAAAATGAGCATAGGAGGCGATTTTTGAAACTACTTGGTAAGGAACTCAAGCCTACTCGTTTCATCTGTCGTTAAATTTTGGATAAACTTGGTATTGAAGGACAAACCGAGTCCTTATTTAGAGGAATGGGTCTTGAGACTTTATTTAATATGCGTGAGAAAACTTATCTTAGCCTCACCTTGAATTCTTATGTAGTCTCAAAGTATTTGAAGGAGAAAGATATGGGGTGTATTTGCAATTTAGGTTGTGTAATGAGACCCATCAAATACATTTGGGTACCTTTGGTGAAATTTTTGGACTTGCGATACCCGAGACCGACCTTGAGAAACCTGTAGGGTTCACGGAGTCACACTTGTGGAGATCGATCACCGGGTTGGAATTAAATGGTTTTAAAAGGTGTCATGCCTTTTACATTCATCATCCGGTTATTAGAGTGTGGCATCAATTTATAGCGGGGACTATTCATGGTAGGAGTGACACGGGATGTGTGAGTCAACTTGACATGACTTTTCTTGAGTCATATTTGAATGTCCAAGGTTTGCCAAAGTACAACTTTAATCCCGCTATTGAACTACTTGTCCGATTTCGAAATCTATCAAGAGGTGCGACAAAATCAAAGGGAATTGTGATGGGTGGTCTTGTGACTAGGATGACCAATGTTTTATGTCTGGGGTTTAATGATGATGAGAGGTATGTGGCTTTACCCGGAGATACTTTGCTTAATGAGAAGGCTATCTTTAGGCATCACAATTGGTGCAAGTATAATGATTTGGGAGGCATTGATTGGTACACTAAAGGAAGCACTACATTCTGTTTGAAATTTATATCTCATTATACTCAACATATTCATATATGTTCAAATTTATTTAGTCATAAAATAAAACTAGATCATATGCATGCAAATATAAATACGATAAGAGAAGAAATCATCAATCTTACTATATGATTTCGGTTTTATGGGCACCAACAAATTCACCTATTTGTTAGTTCTTGAGCTTTCCTTAAAATGGATGAACAAAAGGTCCAAATTAGAACCTCTCCTAAATGTGAATACCCAAGGAAATCTCTTAATAACTAATATTATTTGTACTAGAAATAATACTAATTTTACTAAAAATTGATACAAAATTTTGTATTTCCTCTTGAATAATTTTCGGCCAAAAGGAGAGAATGGTTTTGTGGGTTTTCTTTCTCTAAAATGTCTCACCAAAATTTAGAGAGTCATAATTTCTTACACTAGAAATTATGTGAAGAAGAAGTGAATAATAAAAGAAAAGCCCCCTGTCTTTTCTATGTAGAAACCGGTTGGAGGGGGAACGAGAGCCCAATGCATGGGCTAGTTTTTCTACCCAAGAAAACATAGGTATGCAAGGCTATATTAGGTAGTAATCATAGTGTTTTCCACTCAAAATAAAAACATAATATACACCTTAAACTCCCTCCAAATTTCGGCACTTTTAACATAAAATGGATGGTCCATTTTATTTTGTCATTTGTCAATTGTAACATATGTGACATGTTACTTGACATGTGAAATTGTAATGTATTTTTAACATATTAAAAATCAACATACTAATAAAATATGTCATATACAATATCGACTAGTAATTCGTAATTACTTGTACCAAAACAGTTTACCAAATTATAAATTACAATGTCTTGTATTTATAATAAATTATTCACTCAATTTTCAATTGTTTCGTAAACAATAATTTTATCTAAGTAATAAAACAATTCGATTACTTAGACCGTATCTCATTTAATCAAATTACAATAAGACACGTTAACTTTACTCACAAAATCACCCGTCAATTTTAAGCAATTTAATTAACTCTTATCGGCATACGATTAATTAAATAATCAATTAAGAGTATTTCCCTATAGGTATGAGCTAAGGGGATCAACTGATCACCACCGTCGCACGACAGTAATGTCAAACTCTAGTCAGCCAATCATTACCGATATGTGTGGACCAGTTGACTGTAAAATATTACATCCCACATGTATTCTTAAAATAAGATTTAAACATGTGATCATCATGATCGACAGTTGTGATCGCATTATTGTCGGAGGACACATATTCGAACAATCTCCCATTTGTCCTCGACAAGTGTGCCTCACCAATTCTCTTGTCCTATTACTATCTCCTACTCAATGCAAGGTGTCTTTCAAGTCGTACTTGCAAGTGATCATATCGAGAGTGGTTTCCTCGATCTGGTGAATAACTGATTGACCGGATTTATCTACCATAGATATCTTCCGAGCGTGGCCACGCATTTCCAGTTCATTACTCCTCGAGTGGCCCTGAGTTATTGTTATAACCCTGACAAGGGGTAGACAATTCCTATCGCACTTATTCCCTTCGACTAGCCACAACCATCATAACCCAAAATATGCCCATTTGACCCCATTTACGAAGGTCATAGTAACACAAATCAAAGTTATCTGAAACTGTACCATCATAGGAGAATAGTCTTTAGTCAAAAGAATCGACTCATTAGAATACTATAGTAGCTCTCGCCACGACCAGGCTATATAAATTTGCTAGAACTCTATAAGCGGTCATAAGGCCCGACAAAGTGTTCCTAATAGTCTGCCTATGTGATCGACTAGTCATCACACATGACTCCATGGCACTTGAACTTGCCATCAATCGCATCACACTCTAGTCACTTCGAGACGTCACCTCATGTAAGTAACTATGGGCGAATACAATGCTAATCCGTGTTCACTTTAACGGGGTTCAATTGTCTCTACAACCCGTTTGGATGTAACAAAGTATAAAAGGAGTTTTTTTTTTTTTTTAGATTTAAAAACTCGAACGACAAATGTGATTATCACATATGAATAGTCAATACCTGATTACTACTTCATATTTTTATATACAATTTTCATCTTATATGTAGTTGTTCATCTCAATGCAATTGAAATGACATATGACATGACTCATCATGTTAAGCCTATGAGAAGGTTTTGGTTAGTAGGTTTTATCAACTTCTTGTACCTTACTCAACCTTACTACATACTCGTTTTCCTTTGTAATGTATACATTGCATTACAAAACTTTCTGAGTATGTGTCGAGATCCAATCATGACATAGGCCCTCTAGCCTTAGAATAGCTCCCACTGTTTTCACAGTGTGTGGGACTCATCCTTCTTGCACATCCCATGATTGCAAGTGTACTCAATTTCCGTTGTAAATATTTCTCATTGTTCTTTATTGCCTAGAACGATTCTATAAAATCTATTTCTTAAATAACATAGCCACAATGGTATCTTAACCATCCTAATGTGTTTTGATTATGGTTTTGTCGGAAACCATGCGCAATCTCAATTGTCAATTGTCATTTGTGTAACACCCTTACACACAATTGCATCAAAAACACTTTGCATTACATCCTCAATGCTTCTGCAAGCACTTAAGGGTAATCATTATGGCTTACTTGGTAACTATTACTTAAATTCGATTTGAAACAATTCATCATACTTAAAGTATATGAAGTGTTATACATCATTTCCTATTTAATTGATTCGGTAGCGGAAACAAATGGAATCAATCAATTATGTTCAACTCGATTGAACTAATCATGAAACTTATCAACATAAGACTTCTTATTTGATGCTAATATCATGTGGATTTATCTCCATAAATACGGATATTAAAGATGTATTATAATACTCCATAAGTCTTAAATCATTTCCAATGATCAATATGTCATCCACATATAAGACTAATTAAAATCACCGTAACTCCCACTAAACTCCATGTATAAACATAACTTCTCAACCTATTGAGAAAAGTTTTTATCACATGATCAAATCATTGATTCCAACTCATTGATGTCCTACTCAAGACCCTCTCTTAAGTTTCACATTATCTTAGGATTGCAAGAATCTACAAAACTCAAGACATGTATTGAATAAATTCCTTCTAATTGAAGAAGTGGGTTTTAGATTCACTTCCTATATGTATATCATCATAATGAAACACAATCTCTAAGAAGATCCAAATAGACTTAAGCATTTCAACTAGTGCAAAACCCTTTGTTACCAATCAAGCTTTGATATCTAATAATTCACTTGGAATTAATTTCGGATTTTCATGGCTTTAAGCCTTGTATTGAGTTGTGACTTAACACTCTCATGTAAGTCAAATGTTCATTACTTTCCAGAAGTAATCAACTTGAATCAAACAATTTCTTTGTAAGTTGCAAGCTCTTTACTTTCTAAAAGTAACACTAATTCATCTTCTTCAACAAGTGATGATTTTAACCTCCTAGGTTTTGAAGAAGCAACGTCTTACACAAAACGTCTCATGTAGCCAAGAAAGACCAGTTTCTTGCGACATAACATTCTTTGTGGCTCTTTGAATAATTTCTCCCACTCTATCTTCTAGAAATAAACTTGTATTCTAGAAAGACAGCTTCACGAGCCACAAACCCGTTGTACTCGTGAATATAGTAAGAAAAATGAGCATTGTTTCTTTTGAAAAACTTACAAACATGGTACCCTACCATTTCATATCTCATATGATTCGTTTTAGATTTAGTGGAAAAATAATTTAGACAAAATGATAAAATCCCCAAAAGGATCAAGTAACTCAAAGTAACTTGATTGAAGTCCAAACCATATCGAATAGCGTTTGATTTCTTTATCCAACCACACATTATCCCATAATGCGTGCTAAGAGAGATTAATTTGTGATACTATATCACATTTCCTTTGGCTTATATCAAAGTCTTCACTTTTATAATCCCATCATGACTAAATCGTGATTCTTTGAACTCTTTGAACTTCTTCAAAGATTTCTCTATTTACCTTATTAAATGAACACATTAGTGTCAACCAAAATCGTTGGTAAAAGAAAATGATCAACCTTTTTTGGATCAATGATTTACAACCTCGATCTCCTTTTCAACCAAAAGACAAGAGACATCTTGCTTTGAATACAAGATACGCATATACCATATGATCTAATGGTTTCAAGAGTACTCAATAATTCTTTGCGTTCATCATTCCAGAATCTAAGGTTTAATCTTGGGTTACCAATTTGAGTCTTGCATCATCTTCATGATATATCATTTTAGTTGGGTTTAGAATATAATCACCTTGATAATGGGCTAGCCATACATCAAATCATGGTGTATAGGGTCACAAAAGTGAAACCTCTTTTGTATCTTAACAAGTTTATATCCTTATTTAAAGTTTATGCACTTAATAGTCACAATTAAGTACAACTCTAAACCCAAAAACTAGATTGAGTACACAATGACTCTATCTCTCAACATCATTGTTGCTAGACATCATATTCTAATCATCCTATGTATCAAATACAATGATGAAAACCACCACCGGTTACTAATATTGACGAAGTAGTACTAACAAATTTTATGTCAATCAAATAAACATTTAAAGAAGAAGGTCCCATTAGATGTCCCACAACTAACTTGTTGATTCTTCAATAATTTGGGGTATTTTCCTTTCTAGCGTCCAACAATTAAGACAATGGAAACTTTATCGGTCGGGATTGATAGGTTTAGTATCATTATTCTCAATAACTTTACTTTTAACATTACCTTGTATCAATTCCATTCTAATTTTACTTCTTTGAACTTCGCTCTTTTCTTAACGGTTTAAGAGAATGCTCCCACTCATTTCAATGAGTCTTTGCTTAGAGAAGCAAAATTGAATTTCGTGAAGATTACTCTTCAATTCATTTGTTTAATCTTAAAACTTTCATTGAAGTGGTTGCGGTATTTTGGTCAATTTTGATTTCAAACAAATCTAGTTACCAAAATGATGTAACGTTTCAAAGTACTTAACTCAATTAAGCATATGAGAAACAATTCATTGTAAGTAGATATGTTAGTCAAGAATCAAAAACCCTTTCGATCACGAATAACTTTTATCTATACTCTTCACAAGAGATCCTTACAATGGATAATACGAGGTTTTTAGAAGAAAAATTCAAATTTTGTCTTTAGTTACGATGTTTTAATGGAGATTTGAATCAAAAATCGAAATGATATCGTATATGAATTGTGGTAAAGAAATAGAACAATATGATAACAGAATAGTGGAAAACTTAACATTTATCGTTTTATTAATACTTGTAAATAACAAGTAAAACATTTACATAGTGACCTCTACCCAACTATGATAAATGATTCCAAGATCCAAATTCATATTAACTTGGGGCACGGTGTGCCGAAATACCCTTTATTAATATAACTCGGTGGATTAACTCTTTAATCGATTCTACTTTTAGAACTCTTGGTCGATAAAATTACATTAATATTTATCTTTAGCCCGAAACACATCCGGAAATCGTCGTGAATACTTTCGTTGAGTTCAACCCAAATTTCGAATAAATGTGTCCATGATCCAAACTCATATCAACTTAGGGCACGGTGTGCCGAAATACCCTTCATTAACATAATTTCGGTGGATAGACATTTATCACCCACTTCCCCTACGTAACAAGGTTTGTACCCCGGTGTGGCCGAGCGCACTCCCTCATGAAATAGGTTTTCATGGTTTCTACTTTTTGGTAAGGCTAAGTCTCAATTGTTTATTTAGCGAGAGGTTATATCAATTTATTATCTATCACGTTTTAAGTGAACTAAAGCGGTGAACTATGATAATTATAATTGACACGGTCGATAAACTCGATAAAAATGATAATGCATGTTTTAGTTATGACGATTTAGCGATGCATGCGACATATAAATAAAATGCAAAGCATAAATTAAATCCTAGTATGGCCTTCCTAAAATAGTAAATCTAATAAACTATTACAAATTCGGAAACCAACTCCAATGGTTCCTTGAACTTCGGTTTTGGCACGCATCTCGAGGTAACACCGTCTTTAATGGATCGCCTTCTTGAGTGGCACCGTCTTGAAGGAACTCCGGAATAAATAAATTACATAACAAATTACATAATTTCCTATTATACATTTGTAATTAAAATAAAAATAAATCTATTAAATTAAAAAACTGTGATACGAGATCACAATAAATTACAACCGAATCGATATTCCCATACATTTCGGGTAATATCAATTAAAAACTAAGGCCATACTAAGTAAAATTACATAATTAAAAAATTACATAAAATAAAATTATGACAATCATAAATAAAATGCAGCATTATAATATGTATGAACATGCCCAATTTTATGCTAAATCGCCTTTAAGGAGCCAATATCGTATATTAATCGGTTTTATGGATTTGCGTGATTCAACCTTTTAAAATCACAATAATTACATAAAATCATATTTATGTACTAGTTAATTACCCTAACCATCTTAGGACTCAAAATTAGTCTCCACTAACATATTGACAATAATTAACTTATATTTCTTAATATTGTTCATAAAAGACTTAAAATTACAATATAATGCCATAAACTTCAAATAAATCATAAAAATTTCAAATAAATTTGAAATTTAAAATTTTAAACTCGTGAACATTCTGGAAAAATACCATGACACTCATATTGTTCAAAAACTTGGGTTAAAAAGTTCGAAATTTATCAAGAAAAACAATGTTGCGGTTTATCGGATTTATAAATAAAAACCATAAAAATATGAGAGAAATTATTTTTATCAACTTTTCAATTTTAGATCTGAAATATGTGATAAAATGCAACATGTGACATTTTTCCTTAGTCATGACGTATGTTTTAGAAATTTATACTAATTAAAGTCACTATTTATGTGATTTTTCATCAAAAATTCATAAATCATGCATAAGGACTTCATTATAGCCAATTATTTTACACACATTTTGTAAAATTTCATGTGACAAGATACTAAATTTCTATGACCAGATTCGAAATATAACTCATATTAACCTATTTTTCCATTTAAATTCGATTTTATCTTGAATAATCCATATTTCGAGCATAAAAACTCATAAAATTATGAAAAATTACAGGTCATCAAAATAAAATATATTTGAAAACATATCCAAAAACCACTGGAAAAACCAAAGTTTAGCTAATTTTAGTCCAAAAATGACATTTTTATCATAAAATCACATTTTAATGCCATTATAATATAAAATGAACAATAAAAATCCATAAATTAACCAAAATATCCTAAATACATTTTAGGACCAGAAACTTTAACATGCATAATAAATTTCGTGATATATCATAATAAACACAAATTTATAAGTTTTGTTTGTTAATCGTATAACTCGGAAAAACAATAACCGATTTGCATGCAAACAACCTAAGGCTCTGATACCGCTTGTTTGAAATTTATATCTCATTATACTCAACATATTCATATATGTTCAAATTTATTTAGTCATAAAATAAAACTAGATCTTATGCATGCAAACATAAATAAGATAAGAGAAAAAATCATCAATCTTACTATATGATTTCGGTTTTATGGGTACCAACAAATTCACCTATTTATTAGTTCTTGAGCTTTCCTTAAAATGGATGAACAAAAGGTCCAAATTAGAACCTCTCCCAAATGTGAATACCAAGGAAATCTCTTAATAACTAATATTATTTGTACTAGAAATAACACTAATCTTACTAAAAATTGATACAAAAATTTTGTATTTCCTCTTGAATAATTTTGGCCAAGAGGAGGGAATGATTTTGTGGTTTTTCTTTCTCTAAAATGTCTCACCAAAATGTAGAGAGTCATAATTTCTTATACTAGAAATTATGTGAAGAAGAAGTGAATAATAAAAGAAAAGCCCCTTGTCTTTTCTATGTAGAAACCGGTTGGAGGGGGAAGGAGAGCCCAATGCATGGGCTAGTTTTTCTACCCAAGAAAACATAGGTATGCAAGGATATATTAGGTAGTAATCATAGTGTTCTCCACTCAAAATAAAAACACAATATACACCTTTAACGCCCTCCAAATTTCGGCACTTTTAACATAAAATGGATGGTCCATTTTATTTTGTCATTTGTCAATTGTAACATATGTGACATGTTACTTTACATGTGAAATTGTAATGTATTTTTAACATATTAAAAATCAACATACTCATAAAATATGTCATATACAATATCGACTAGTAATTCGTAATTACTTGTACCAAAACGGTTTACCAAATTATAAATTACAACGTCTTGTATTTATAATAAATTATTCACTCAATTTTCAATTGTTTCGTAAACAATAATTTTATCTAAGTAATAAAACAATTCGATTACTTAGACCGTATCTCATTTAATCAAATTACAATAAGACACGTTAACTTTACTCACAAAATCACCCGTCAATTTTAAGCAATTAAATTAACTCGTATCGGCATACGATTAATTAAATAATCAATTAAGAGTATTTCCCTATAGGTATGACCTAAGGGGATCAACTGATCACCACCGTCGCACGACAGTAATGTCAAACTCTAGTCAGCCAATCATTACCGATATGTGTGGACCAGTTTACTGTAAAATATTACATCCCACATGTATTCTTAAAATGACATTTAAACATGTGATCATCATGATCGACAGTTGTGATCGCGTTATTGTCGGAGGACACATATTCCAACACATTCACCCTTCCTTGTTAGGACCTCCCTCCTACCACTCCTAGGTCGAGCTACCTTGCACCTATGCCGAGGTACCACCTCCCCATTGAGAGGATTGCGGCTCCACCACCTAGGATACGTGAGGAGGCACCTTCTACTCCTTCCCATGCACCATCACCGTCCCAAGGTCCAAGGCTTAGATTTCCACCGTTCCTTCATGGTGTTCGGCCCTCTTATGCGGAGATACCTCCATACCCCCATGTCTACCAACCCTACTCACCTCCTCCTCCTCCTCTCCGCACCCCGCCATCGGCCATGGATCTCTTGAAGGGTATGATGAGCAACATGGATTTAAGGATCCACCGAGGGTAAGAAGACAACTATTTCGCCCTTTATCCTAAATACTACCATATGGCACAACAAGGTTTTATTGATCCTAATGGTCCTAGGCCTTCTTGGGTGCAACCACACCTTGTGTTCCCAAACCAAGCCATGAATGAAGATGACCAAAGAGGAGGAGAGGAAGAAGAATAAAGTGAAGATGATGATAGCCTTAATGATGGAGGCTTTGATTGAGATCGTGATTGTAAGACCCTTCTTTCCCTATCTCTTATGTATAGTTGCATTGCATTTTAAATTACCTTGCATCCAGTTTTCACTTCACTTGCATTTGTATTATATTTCATATTGCATTCATATTAGTTAGTTCATATAATATAGTTGCATTGTAATATATCTCACATGATTAGATTAGTTTGCATTGTATTATATCTCACGTGATTCATATAGATAGTTGCATATAGATTAGAATTCATGCATAGTCACTAGTGACCAATCCTATTCTTTTATACATTAGAGATAGTGTTTAAATCGGTTTGGGTAGGTTTGATCATAGGTAACCATAGTTTACTAGAGAACATGCATCATATAATATAGTTTAGATTGCATTCATTTGTTATATATGTCATATAGAATTGCATTTAGTTAGAGCATGCATTCAGTCATATCATATCATTATATTTGTACTTCATTTTCAAAAAACAAAAAAAACAACAAAAATTCAAAAAACATGTACTTTCTTTTTCATTCCTACTCCTACATGTACATTGAGGACAATGTCCAAAATAAAGTGGTTGGGGGGGGGATGGGAATTTATATTGCAAAAATACAACAAAAAAAAATTAAAAATTTTGAAAAATACAAAAACATGTCTTTTCATTTCATAAAATCAAAAACCATAAAAATTGAAAATTTGAAAAAACAAAAAACATGTTCATTCCTTTATGGTGTAGAATTGTATATATCATATATACTTGTTTGCTTGTTTGTCTATCCTTTTTCACATTGATAGACTACGCCACATCCGAGACATGAAGATATTGAAGACCGCATGGTATGATCTTCCAATCTCCTTTTTCCTCTCTATGTTAATGACTATGTGGCTTTATTTTGATTGATGCGGAATGAAACAATATGATTATAGGATTGCATTTAGATTATTTGGTATATTAGTTGATAAAAGCATATGCATTAGGTTGTATATATGATAGTTGCATCATGGCATATAGTTTGCATGGTTAGAAAATTTTGTGAAAGCATTTATTTGGGAAGCTTGACAAGTGTATATGAGGCCCTTGTAGATACTTTTTCTTCTTAAGACTTTGCTTGTTAGAATACTTGTAAAACACCCTAGGATGTGTCATGCTAGTATCCTTTGATCCATGGATTAAGGCCTAGCCAAGAGTACCTTGTGGTGTGATAACTCCTTGGGTACCGTTTATTCTAAGGTGACCCTTGAAACCATGCAAACATCATCTATGTTTTACCACATTTTGTCCTCAAAAAGGGAATGGGCACAAAAATTGTTCAAAATTTGAGTTCAAGAATTGAAATGAAAGTAAAAAAGCTTGCAATTGCATCAAAAGAAAAGAGGAGTAACAAAAATGAAAACTCCTATGCTTAAAATACAAGTACCCTCACTACTAATTGGGGTGACTTTTAAAATGTTCTAAAAGAAATGCAAAAATAAGTTGAAATTGTCAAGTATTGAAATGCTAAACACAAAAAAAGAATGACAAAAAGAAAAGTGTTCTCTGTCAAATGCCACATGAAATTGGGGGGAAATAACATCAATAAAAAGCAAACTCCCATATGAAACTCAAATACTATTGATCCCTTTTCCATCGTATCCACTTTTGTGCATGGTAGAGAGGGGACGGCCCTTCTTCTTGTCTAGGCAAGAACGGGAATTCCACGATCTTCAAGTTTTTCTGACACCATATAGAGTCTACTCTTGACGAAAGCATTTAACGATTAAGGACGAAGGTACCCTAGCTTGACACAACTTGGAGGTGATTTATTGGTATCCTTCTACTTAGTAGTTTGAAGAAACCGTATCTATGATGGAATGTGTACCCTTAGATTGCTTCCCTTGTATATAATTTCCGCCACTTAGATGAGGAAAGTGGCTATTCATTTTTGTAGATGCATCCATTACTTGTTTTTTGTGCGTTAATGCTTGGATGTATTGCCATTTTGGCAAGCCCCACCTTGCCTTGCAAGAAGGCATCCTACCTCATAGTTGTCTTGTTGTGAGTTGAAGGGGCCGAGTGAGACCCGCTAATTGTCTCACATCGGTTATATTATTAGGATAGTTTAAATAAAGGTCTACTTTTAGTCACCTCTTTACTCGGGATGAGTAAAGGTTCGGTTTGGGGATATTTGATGTGACTCATAATTGCGCACATTTAGTCCCCTAATTGAACCTATTTTGCATACTATTATATTATTCTATAGCCATTTCATCTGTCAAATGCTTTCTATTCTGCTTTCCTAGTGCATTTCGTATGTTTTGTAGGAAGAAAGATAATTAGGCAGAATTCCCATCTCCCGTGCATATTTAGAAGCTTTTTGACGATATTGGATGGACTAGTATGAAGAGGAGGCAAGAATGATGACCAAGGATGTAGGAATAAAGAGTATATAGAAGCATCATAGGCTTAAAAGCAAAAAGAAAGAGAACAGCAGCTCAACCCGCGCGGGTCAAATACAACTGGAGCAGGACACAGCTCAACCCGCTCGGGCTAAATTCAACCCGCTCGGGTTGAGGCTCAGGATGCTCATATTTCGCTCGGGACGAGCGGATTGTTGGACGGGAAGTTTTTCCTTGCTACGTGATCACTACTACAGATACAGGCTATAACAACGGTCAAAAACCGTTGTTACATAAAAAAGCGGACGTTGTTAAAGCGTCCGTTGTAGAAGGTTTTAACAACGGTTAGTTTTCTTACGGAAACCGTTGTTAAAACTATTAACAACGGTTTTAAATATAAAAACCCGTTGTGGAAAGTGTGACTCAATTTTGGGGGGAAAGTTATAACAACGGGTTTTAATATACAAAACCGTTGTTATAACTAAAGACAACGGGTTGTTTGTAAATAACCGTTGTTGTTTGTTCTTAAAAAATAAAAAAAAAATTAAATTAAATATTACTAGCTATAAATATTAAAGCATCCTTTACCAACATATTAAAGCATCCTTTACTAAAATTCATTAATTGAAACAACATGGCAATAAACCCTAATTTTATCAACAACGAAGAATGGCTTACACAAACGATTGAAGATGATGGGAAGGTTCTCGCCAAGGGCTTCCGCGATCAACACCCATTAATCAAAGCATCCCTTGAACATCAACGGAATTATTGGATTAAGAGGCGTGAAGCGGTCCGGCTTGTCAACAAAGCCTCATCATCATCATCATCTTCATACCCTAGTCGGCTTTGTTACTCGCAACTTGGTCATGCGACCAGAGATATGTTGAGTTGTACTCTTCCAACCTTATCTCCACATGCAAGTCGTGTCCTTGCATATATTCAATCTGTTATTGCAAAATATGAAGCCAATGACCCGGAAGTTAGCGGTATACCAGAGTGGCGTGATTGGTGGCAGGTTGAGAAGCGTTTTTTACGCTTAACCGGGGTTGTTCCGGCTTATTATACATCTTTTGATTTCTGATAATTGCTGTAATGTATTTGGTTTAAAATTAAATGAAATGAACATTTTGAAAGTGTTGAGTTATGCTTGTTTGATTTGCTTCCATTTTTTCAACTCCATAGATCTATCAGTCATCATCAAGATCTGATTATGGCACAACTTCCTAACATATATGGCACAACTTCCTAACATATATATTAATTAAAAAACAACTCAACCCACACATTAGTATAAATACATTGCATTATCTCAACTAACATGCATTTCCATTATCTCAATATATTCTCCAAACCCTAACTGCTAAAACATGCTCGATCCGTACTGAAGGACGCCAAAGAAGATGGAAATGAAATAATTAGCAGATGCTTAACGGAACCTAATGGTCGATAAAAACACATACATGGAAATGAAATAATTAGCAGATGCTTAACGGAACCTAATGGTCGATAAAAACACATACATTGAAATGAAATAATTAGAACAATAAAATAATGACGATGAAACAAACCTGATAATTACAGAACGTACGTAAAGAGACGATGAAATCAACAAAGGACGGCGAGAAGATAAAGCGGCGATGAGAAAGAGAGAAAGAGACGATGAGAAAGTGTGTGTTTTGTGTTTGTGTTTGTGTTTGGTCTGCTTTGGGGTTGTGTTTGTGTATTAAGGTTTGTGTTTTGTGGCTGCAGCAGACTTGTGTTTGTGTGGTTTATAGTATGGAAGGTATTGACAACGGTTATTAAACAACAACCGTTGTGAAATATGTTTTAACAACGGTTGTAGAAAACACCCGTTGTTAAATAAGTTTTAACAACGGGTTTCAAAAATAACCGTTGTGATTACTTTTCACTAACTTTGCGCCAATTTTGCGCCAAATTATTAACAACGGTTGTTCATGTGTGACCCGTTGTTAAAACGAATAACAACGGTTTTTATAACCATACCCGTTGTAATTGATTTTAGTAAAATTCGCGCCATACATTCTACAACGTCTATTGTGATTTTCGTGAATATTCGTTGTTAAAGGGGCGTTGTAGTTGCCTGGATTTGTAGTAGTGGATCCGCGCATATCCTTGGAGACTTGCAATTCCGCACTCAAACACTTAGCATTGTTATTTACTAATCTACCCTTGCTTAACCTAATGATGTACCACTATAAATACTCCATTTGTAATAATCAAAGGACCAAGTTTCCTTAGATTAAATCAAGTTCCCTTAGATTAGATTAAACCTTCATTAGAAGTAGATTAGAATATATTACTCTTTTATCTTTCCACAAATCACACATTAATCTTTCCTTTAATTATTGTTCAAATTTATTATTGGGTAATTCAAGTTTATTATTGGGTAATTGAAGATTATTGGGTTATTATTGGATAATTGACAACTCTTCATCAATCAATCAATTTCTCTACATTTATTCTTTGCCTTATTATTTGGAATCATCTTCATAGGTATAATCTCTTTTACTCTTGTTTAATTATTGTTAATCACATCATTTATTCATCATGTTTGGCTTTGTTAGTATGATTGACAACCTTATTAACATGTTAAACTTGATTATGAGTGAGTAGTCATTTAGCTAGGATTAATGGGTAATTAGGGAAAACAAACAAGGGGAATGATTCATGCTTAATCTAATATGTTTTCGTAATTAATTTGCTTGCTTGTTGTGATTTGAACTTATGCACATGTTATGTTTGACGAAATGCGAGGCTATGAATCCTTGCATTTTTTACCCATCACTTATCTTTTCAATGAAACTTGTAAGACATAAACAAACTTGAGTCTCATTAGACCATGCATATAGTTGAATAAGAAGGACTAAGTCGACTTGTAGGTGTTGTACAATCTAATCGATTCGGCTCCGGGACCCAAGCCTTCTTAGGGATTGTAAGCTATACACTAACTCAATCCCATCAAAACAATAAGTGCTTGCATCTAGTAGAGAACATGTTTGTATGATCCACTCCCATGAATCCCTTATGAACCCATGATATCCTAGCATTTTTAGTCATTTGTTTACATCCTTCCTTTAATTGCTTGTTTTACTCCATTGCTTTCATTAGACTCGAATCTTCAACACATTACAATTGTGATAACCCCAAGCATAACCATAATTAGATTGAACAATTTGTGTACCCCTCGTTCCGTGGATCGACCTCGACTTAACCACTAACTAGTTGTTTGTTGAAAAATATAAATGTGTTTGATTGAGAGCCCCAACGACACTCTCATCACAGTTCAATGTCTAAAAATGAATAGGAAGCATTGGGTGCTACTGGTAATCCAAGTGGAAACAAAAAAAGTGTACTGGATTGACTCTCGCGAAGGCAAACCCTCTGACAGTTGTGTAAGGATGATAACTGAGTAAGTTTACAACCTTCAATAATGTCATTTGTTATTGTATGACTTGAGCCATATATATATATATATGCAAATAATAATGGCATGTGTGTATATTTATGAATTAGTGTTTTTGAAGAAAAAAAAAGATTATGTCCATTTGGAAAATATGAAAGCAACACTGATCTCAATTTTATCACACCAATAGTAAGTGTATTCTTAATATTTAGTCGTACCATTTAATTAATGTTTATGCGAGAGGTTGATTATCTAATTCAGTTTATTTGTGTGTGATTTATATAATAGTCTCCTAAAGCACCAGACGACAAACAATGTTCCTTTTACGTTTGTCACTCCATGTGGAAGGTTATCGACGGAAAACTTTCTACCATTCCGATACGGGTTAGTGTGATTTAAAAACTATTTGAGATGTAAATTGAGTTCAATTCTGTATACTTCCATGTATTATATCTATTTTGATTATATATATTTTGAATTTTAGTTTCCACTAATACTCAACAAAGCCCCAGAATATTCGCCATAGGACATCAATCGGATGAGAAATATGTGGGCCAGTTATGTTGTTTCATTAGCGGAGTCTCAATAGCTTGCTCATGCTTTTGTACGTGTGTGTGTGTGTGTATACATATAGAGCCATTGTGTATTGGCTTCTTTTGTTTTTTGAGGAAGTTGTTTTGGCTTTTGATCATCCTGTTTGTACTGTTTTGAAACTGGGTTTAATTGATCACGGGGTGTAATATTTTGATGCAGGATTGAATTTTTGCAGTGCACGGCTGCTGGAATGCTATTTTCAGCAGCAACTGAAAAATAACATTCTAGCAGCTGCTACAAACTAAAATCATTTTAAAAAGTAAAACAAAAAATTAAAAACGAAAACGGTTAGAACAACCCGTTGCAAACAATTATTTGACAACGGTTTTATTTAGATAAATAACCGTTGGCATCTTTTCCCTCCCCATTCAAACCGCCAAAAATATAAGATAACGAACGATAACCGTTGTCGACTTCAAAATGTTAACAACGGTTAATTTAAAAAGAATCGTTGTCAAAGTTTCATCAATTGATAAATATAACAACGGTTTATCACGCAATAAAACCGTTGTTAAGTATTGACATTTAATTAAATAAGATAACGAAATGAACCGTTCTCATAGATAATATTTAACATCGGTTTTGGAACCACTAAACCGTTGTCAATAGTGAACTAGGACAACGGGTTTAAAACCGTTATTAATATCGAATAACGGTTTCTTAAAAGTATACCCGTTGCCATAAACATAATTAACAACAGTTTTATAACGGTTTTTCAGTAGTGATAACGGTATTATAGACTTGTTATTGATGTTTTATAACGGTCATACAACCGTGGTATATATTTAACAACAGTCGTTGCAATAACGGTAACGTGTTTCTATTTAATAACGTTAATTGCATTATTTGACCGTTATTGGATGTCTTATTTGGCGTAGTGTCAATCTCATGACAACATCATCATCAATAGCACTCGCAAGACTCAATAATTTCCTTTGAACACTTATGTTCATGACATTCTTAACCACCCAAAGAACTATACACCTTTTGTTTAGCTAGTACCTATTGTACCACAATACACTTGCCCATGGATTACGTAATTCCATCAACGCAATGAACAATAATATCACCATATAAATCTTATCATTCGTGCTCATATAAACACCAAACTTATAACCTCAATTTGTAGTCAGAGCCTACTATCCATGAACATTATCCGAGCACTATTAAACCACCACAAGACTACATAAATCTATGTTCTTCAAATAAACACTCATACTCTTAATGAAACGCTATATCTCAGATAGAACAAATAAACATCTGTGTACCCTCAATGTAATAACATCCTCAAACTGTCTAAGCTCAAAATATAACCTTTAATACTCCTTCTCCAAACTTTATATGTTGTCCGAATTCATACTCGCATACCACGATGGAACTATGCGCTCAACCTCAAAAACCAAACATCAAACTCGAAGTATCTAACATCGCTCACCAAAGGATACAAGCTTCCACTACGAGATGTTCACAAGTAGCTCTGAAGAGAATTCAAAAATTTTCACTTTACCATAAAAGAACAAATGTCATGCAAACCCAAAAAAGGAAACATTTTCTTGTAATTCCACAAACCGAAAGGAGACATCGTTATAGGAAGTTTTATGGAAAAATCAATGTAAGAGAGAAATTACAAAAAGTCGTAAAAGAAGGAAATTAGAGTTGAAATTAAGAACTGATAGAGAGTAACTATAAACGGAACAAATAAAGGACAAGGATAAAAGAAACCTCTAGTCTTAAGACTCAAATAGAAGAGGTATGGTTGACACGTACAAAGATGACAAGAATAGATAACTCAATAACAATTTTACCTACCCGAAGACGACACCTTAAGTTAAGAAAAATAAAGCAAGATAAGCAGGGCCTTAGTATTCTCGTACAATCATCAATCAAGGTAACTCTGTCTTGCAACATCCTTCCATCATATCTCCATAATACCTCATAACCAACACATTTCTATATAACTGCCCCTTTATACTTCTATATTCCTCAAATCATCAACTCTCAAGACTTTCAACTTTCAAAGCCTTCATCTAATCATACGTAACGAATAAAACCTTAGGAACTCTCTATGATCCAAGAGTTCATCTTAGTGAACCGCTTCATCATTGCTTAGCTGAATCCTTATGCTTGGAGGATCGTGTTGTCCACTCTTGCCCTAAATCAGACGCTGGGGTCCGAAATCAGTATTGCGACTTGGCGCATCGATTTTAATGTCATTCGTTGGGTAAGGGTCAGTGCACCTTCATGCTAAGGGACGGCCATGAAAACTTCCTCTCCATCCCGTCCAGATCAAAGAACTAAGACTGTTTCCAGAAATTCTTCTATGTTAAGATCAGCTCCCTTGGCGTGCCCACTGACTACATCTGTGAATATTGGATTAGAAATAAAAGTAAGTCACTTGGGTCGAACCCACTTCTGCTTTGCTCACCTGCTTACCCTTTCTTTGCAGGTAGTTCCTCTTCAACCCCACAAGTCTGACAGTGAAGAGGGTGTTGTCACAAAGCTCTTTTCTCTCCCTGCTAAGAAAAGGATGTTTCTTGATCTATTTGCTGGTTTTGTCCCTGCAACCTTGTTAGCTGCCCAACCTTCAACTAACTTCATGTCTTCATGTCAACGTCTCCCAAAGTCAATTTTAAATATTACCCGAATCCAAATCCATGAAAGCACCATAAAAGAGTCTTCTTCTTCTTTACCTATTAAAATAAGAGACCTGAAAGGTAGGTCTAAAGGTCCATACAAATAATTCCCATAAAAATATTTGGGGATGAATATATTGTAGCGGTAAGAGCAATAATTGTGAAAATATAATTTGTGTATGAGTTTAGAAGAAAGTATAAAATCCCAAAAAAAAAAACAAATACTCCCTCCAATTTGCTATTTTCTTCCCCTTTGATGTGGGCACAAGGATTAAGAGTGTGAGTATATATTATTTTATTAAATAATCATGATGACCTATTTATTCAATTATATTTCTATATGGGCCGCTAACACGGATATATAGTTAATATCGGAAAGACGTTTGTACGAGAAACGGATCAAACTAGCTTAAATGGCCACGTGCCTAGTGACTTGATACGCAGCCTGCAATGTTGCTTAAAATACTACGTGTTTATTCTTTTCTCATTCCTTAGAAGAGCAAATAAATAACTAAGGCAATTTTTTACTTAGTGGCTATGTTTCTTTTGCCTATAAATAGAAAGAAGGCCGTTTGTTTTTTTAAAAGCACAAGAACCAGTCTTAGTCCTATCTTACCTCATACTTACAATAAAGTGAGAAGTGTTTCATAAAATTCGTAGATACAATTAATTCTTTCTTCAAAAGAAATAAGGTGTGATTTTGGGACCCTACTTCGTAAATTTTATGTTTACTCTATCATAATAAAATAATGTTATAGGATATCATTTTTTTACGAAGGTAGCTTTATAATACTGTTATAATGCTCACATGTGATATAAACTGTTCTTATATGTTTTTTTTATATAGTGGTTATAATGTATAATTGGCCATTTGTAATATTCGGGATACGATTATTGGATAGAGATGATATTATTCTGTCCTGTGTACATAGAAGGGGGGGGGGGGGGGGGTATGACCCCATATGAACGATAAGGGGAGGGGGAAGTATGGCCCCATATGAACGATAATTATGTTATCCGGTAAAGGCCGAGATTGGTCTCAGACCCGGATTTCTTATACTATGTACACAAAGGTAGGCCGGTATGATTATGCTGTATATAAAAAGTAAAGGATTTATGTCAGTCGTTAAGTTCAAGTATTTTCTTTGTTTTATGATGTATATTCTTGAGAGACCCGTATGAGAAAAAAAAAATAAAAAAAAAATAATGGAACGTAAAGCCAGTTGTGGACATGGGCCACGTCTCGGTCCGTGGATTTGGGTGTCAACCTACCGGTCCGTAGTCACGGGCCACATGCACACCAGGCCAAGCTGTGGACATGCAGCGGTGTATTGAAAGCCACGCTCGGCGGTGTAAAAATTCTTTCGACCGGATCGTTTTAGATCGGTCGGTTTCGTCTCGGTAATGGTCTCGAAATGATTAGAGATGTTCGGAGTCGCCACCAAGCATTTGTGGGATGCTTGGAACCCGTTTGAATTCCACTTTATACCTCGGTCAAATCGAATCACAAAGCAGCGTTTGACATAGGTACTAAAGATAAGGAAATCGTCCCTCTTTAGCATCATATCTCTAGAACGACTCTCGTACGCCCTGGATAAGGTCGTCCATTATCCAAAGTTTCTGAGTAAGTGGTGAAGGTACGTATTGGGAAGCCCTTTAATCAGACACCCAATCCCGCCCGCGGTAGCGGCCTCTACTGATCGATCTTGGTTGGTTGAATGCAAAAGTTGATAAAACGGCTTAAATGCATGAATGCGCATCCAAAAATTTAAACCTAACATGTAAGAGCTTTCTAAGTCGGTTGATTTAATCCAAGTATCAAGTATAAGATGTCGAGTTGGATTAATTATTGATTTACATGCAAGACGAAAATTAAACATCCATTTACCGTATTAGGTTTAGGGTGCATAACGTGATCCATTTGTCTTGGTATTTTGCAAACATGATTTTGAACGAGTAAATAGTTATCTGATTCATCCTGTATCCGGGCTAACTGGAGTCGGGATCGTCCTAGACTAATGTTGGAAGGGAACAGATCCTGTACCAGACGGCTATATGAGGCGCGAGCCAGCCGGCGGTATAAGGGGCCTCTCCCTGGTTTTGAAAATGAGAAATGAAGGTCCTGTTTAGGCGCGGGTTAGCCCACGGTTTATGTGCCGTGTTCTGACTTTTTAGAAAACGTTATAAAACGTGTTAAAAGATGGGTATTTGAACCCGGTTTGATTTGAAAAGATCGTTTAGACCGCATTTGTTGATTTGAAGAACTAGACTCGAATAATCATCATTATTTTGATAATATTCGGTGTCGGGTTCGATTTGACAAACTTGACATGAATAGTTTTGAAAATAATTATGAAGTCATTGTTTTAACTTCTTGAATGTAATTAGTCTATACTCATCATCGTACCCGGGTTAAATTCAGGCATGGTATGTAGAACCAAGGATGACTTTGTGTTCGGGACTAATATGTTTATTTTAGAAATGTAAAGAAATGAAATAAAAGGTTTTAAAATACCTTTTAAATGTCATTAACCAAATATTATCACCGAAACACGGATTTAACCGTCATGGTATGAGGAACCAAGGGTGAAAAATGTTTTATGGATAAAACAAATAAGATTAAATAAAAAGGGTTGGAAAATATTTGAAATGGTGAAAACCAATTACAAATATGAAAATGGATTAAAAGGAAATGACAAGAACAAACACTGTTGAGTTCTTGTCTGAACACCCATTTAGGCGCAGGTAAGCCTGCAACCTAAGGGGCTACTGTCTTAGACCAAAACTCGGTTTTGGCTCTTTTATCCCATGTTTTGGCTCATGTTATGCACGTTTTAGCATGTTATAGACATGAAACAAATAAGAACATAATAAAAGAGGATTTTTACACCCTCATACTTACATGTTTGGTTATGGCGAGTGACCGACGTAAGTGAAACAACTCGTTTGGTCAGAAAAAACTCGGTTTAAAACCGTTTTAGTAAGTAAAAAAGAGTGTTTTAAGATTAGTGATGGTGTAGTGGTAGAAATGGTCGGTCAAGTGATTTAATGCACGATGACGGTACCAAACAATGTGTAAGGCACTTATTTACAATCGGTAGGTCGTAAATACGCGTCAGATTGTGACTTAAGAAGTCGAGTCGAGAATTTTAAGGGAGAAATGAGGGGGCGGACTCTCGCGTTAATCTCAAATGGGGGGCATTTGAGGGGTATTTATAGGGAAATGAGTGGTTGTGTGAGTTTTGAGCGACGTGGCCACCTGGGCTGCTCAAAGAGGCGCGAGCCACGTCGCAGTTCTTCGAGTTGTCTTGTCGCTTTCACAACGAACGCAATCATGATTTGTTCTATCCTAGGTTTTGTAGTCACATGTTTGGTACTTGACCATTCATGAATCCGGGAAAACTTAAGGTAGAAGGTTTGAAATGTTTTGTTTTTGGTGGTTGACTCGGTTTGACTCGTTGTTGGAGTCGGGATTTGAATTTTCGAGTCGGTTTTTGGTTTGGTGTCGGTTTTGACTCTAGTTAGTGTCATTGCGACCCCGTCGTCGTGCATTAAACACTCCAAGTAGTTTTGAAATGTTTTATTTTCGAAATCGTTTTAAGTTTTCCGACGTAAAGTTGCATACAAACTGTCGATCAAATGCCGCGATTCCAAAACATGTTGTAGTCCGATAATCATCGTGTGTTTGTTGGAGTCTCAGTAGATACTGGGTATCTACAGAGCCCCCACCTTGACTGAGGATTGGACAGGGCGAAAGTCAAAGTAGAGCCCCCAGGTCAATCGAAGATTACAACCTGGAGCCCCAAGCGACGTCGAGGCGGCTCGAAAGGATTTTGGCCAAGGACCTGCCGTCGGGAAGGGCGACGCCAAGGCGACTCGAGGGTACGAGCCAAGGACTTGTCGCCGGGAACAGTTTAGAGTCTGTCAAATATTCGTGCGGGTCGTTTAACGTCCATTAGACTACGTACAAAGGCTCGTCAGCCATAAGAAGGAGTCATACCTGAGGCATCTTCGGGATCTGTCCTTGAAGGGTTGCGGACAAAGGCTCGCCAGTTTTGGTAAGGAAATGTACCCGAGGCATCTTCGGGATGTGTCCTTGAGGTGTTTGCGGATAAAGGCTCGCCAGTTGTGGTGAGAGAATGTACCTGAGGCATCTTCGGGATGTGTCCTTGAGTGTTTGCGGACAAAGACTCGCCAGCCATGGCAAGAAAATGTACCCGAGGCATCTTCGGGATGTGTCCTTGATGTGCTTGCGGACAAAGGCTCGCCACCCATGGCGGTCAGACCGTGAGCATAGCCGCGTCAAATGGGCTTGTTTTGAAAGTAGCGAACTCGTGATGCCGCTGTGGAAATGGTGAAGTCGAATTTTCACTATCACTGTTTTTGAAATGAGCGGGTTCCGCGAGGAAGCCCCCTGCTAGTATTTGAAGGAATAGTGAATTTGGAATTTTCACTATTAATTGAAGTGACGGTTTATGTGCCGCCGTTGACATTTGATGGAAATAGTGAATTTGGAATCTTCACTATTAATTGAAGTGACGGTTTATGTGACGCCGTTGACATTTGATCGAAATAGTGAATTTAAAATCTTCACTATTAATTGAAGTGCCGGTTTATGTGCTGCCGTTGACATTTGATGGAAATAGTGAATTTGGAATCTTCACTATTAATTGAAGTGACGGTTTATGTGCCGCCGTTGACATTTGATGGAAATAGCGAATTTGGAATCTTCACTATTATTTTTGAAAATTGAAGAAAATAGTGAATTTTGGATTTCCACTATTAGTTTTTCGTCTTTGAGAAAATGACGACCTTTAATATCGTCAAAGAAAAATCGAAGTATAATATGGGAAATTGGGCCAAAGCCCATATTTCGGTGAAAAAGCAAATGGACGCTTGATTGAGGCGCGAGCCCTCTTGCGAATCAATGGGGCTTCCGTTTTTTCTGTAAAAGACGCGAGTCCAGGCTGCATTTCATTCCCACTCGTCTTCCACCTTTCGACACAAGATAAATCTCAAGAACGCCATTGTTGGTCCATAAGCTTGCTCCCATTCGTGCCATTAACAACAATGTCATCTCAAGGTACGTATTTCCTCTTGAATCCATTTGAATTTGTCGATTTTTTGGCTTAATTGAATTAGGGCGGAATTTTACTCTAGAAAATCAAATTGGGCGTTTTTGATTGAGCCCATTTTGAGTGAAATTGATGCTTGCATTAGGTTAGAAACCTATTTAGGAGTATAGGGGTGCTTTTAGTTTGCATTTTGGTCCCCGTTCCCGCTCCCTATGCTCGAAAAACGTGAGTGAGGTGAGAAACCGTCTCATTTCGCAATGCGAAGTTTATTTGCTTGGATAGTGGGTCCCACTAGGTTGCATTGTAGTCAGGAAAACCCGTATTCGCCATTTATGGACCTTCGTTGGGTATTGTGGGCAAAATTGGATTTTTGCCTTTTGTGACGTTCTTATGTCTGACAAAATAAGCGTCTGTTTGAGCTTGAATTGAGTCAGTTTGCCTTGAAATGGACCTCATTGGTAGCTTAGGTCGCTTTGAGGCGTGATAAAATCACGTTTGCCTTTTCGCGGTCGTTTTTGAATTTTTGACTGGTTTGGGCTCAAATTAGCATATGAATTGCCTTTTTGAGCCGTAGAAAAAATACCCCATTGTGTCGGGAATGTATTTTGGTTTGTGGGCGGACCTCGCAGGGGCCTTGGAATGCCGGCTTTTTTGGGTTTTGACTCGTCTTTTGCTTGAAAAGAGGGGTGAGTCCTTTTTTTTTCATAAATGGTTTTGTTTGGTTAGATTTTGGGCGGGATTGCCCTTGTTTTGCTTTGCAGGTTGCGTTTCCTTTTTTTTGGATTTATCTATTTCATGCCGTCGTAATGCCGAAATTTTGGCTGACGTTCTTTGTTTGTAGGAGAATGTTCAGGACAAACCGGGTCCCTTGCTGCGACCTTGGAGGAGTTGTTCAGGACGGGGCCGGTTAGTACTCCGGCTAGCACACCTGCCGTGGTTGTGGAGGACGTTACCGAGGAGGAGAGACCTCATGAGCAGGCTGTCGGGGCTACAAGGGCCGTTGAGGAGCGTGAGGTGCCCGTTGTTGGGGCTACTATCATTGGGAGAGCTTAGACTGGGTCTGAGGCTGGTACCTCCGGGAGGAGGGTTTCTACGAGGAAGCAGCGTCCTTGTGCGACTAGACGGATGTTACAGAACGTCACTAGGGTCATTAAGATGGGCCCCATCCGTCATGTTGAGTCTCGTGGCCATAAGAGACGGAGGGCGGAGACGGTTGAGGACGATGCCAACGTCGCGAGTTGGAGAGGTAGGCGGGCTACAACCCCGCGGGGGTTGCACTTGCGGGCGGCGCCTGCTTGGGCCGAGGGTTTTGACGGCAGCCAGTTGTTGCTTCGACTGGACAGGCACATCTTCTACCGTGCTCACGAGGGCTTGGTGAGTCGTGTCCCTCGATTAAACTTTTGTCACTTTTGAAGTGTCGGGCCTGAATAGGCATTCTGACGTTGTTTGCTTTTGATTTCAGGAGATTGGCACCATGAGGAGTTTTTCGGGCTTCTCTACCTGTCTGGGTTTCTATGACGTTCTCCGAGCCGGGATGAGGGCGTTGATACAGAGGTCGGCTTTTGGGCCGTTGGTGGCAGCCTGGCGGGATATTCACATGTCTTTGATTAGGGCGAACCTGTGTCTGATCCGTGCCATGTTGGATTGGTACTGGGATACGATGTCGTTGTTCCACATGGAGTTTCGGGAGGTCGACGTGACTTTAGAGGACTTCGCCATGGTATCCGGCCTTCCCTGCGGCGAGTTACCGATTAAGTTTACCGAGACGCCGGAGACAGTGTCCTCTCCTGCGGTTACCCGTCTGATCGGTACTGCTTTGCCGGAGCCTTCCTACGTTACTCCGTACCTCATCGCGAGTTCGTACGTGAAGGACAACTTCACTGGGAGGGTGGCGGGGGTTATTCCGGCGCCATTGGAGAGCTCGGAGGCAGAGGTTGAAGCCGACACGAAGGAGGCGCGGCTGTGGTTGTGGTACTTCTTAGGTACCACGTACTTTGGTGACAAGGGTGAGCGCTTGTCGACCAAAGTGCTTCCTCTCCTTGCTGACCTTGACACTTTGGGTCAGTTCGACTAGGTTACGCCGGCTCTGGCGAGTTTCATCCAGTACTTGCACGCGGCGGTGCGACCGGAGACAGTGGGAGAGGGTAGTGCTCTTGCTTTGCTTCGTCCCGGCCTCATTTTTGAGGTACGAGCAATTTTTTGTAGTGGTTTTTTGAGTTTGATTTTGATTTTGATTTTGGTAATTTTTGAGAAATTGGCTGATTTGCGTTTGCTGTGTTTGATTAGAGGCTTGGTTGTATGCTTACTTCACTCCTCTGCGTCCGGGATTCACAGACGGTGTTCCCTCGACCTACCCTGCCGTGAGGGCTTGGACGGTGGCTCGAAAGAAGTCGATTAAGTCGACTAACAAGGACTGCAGGGATCGTGTGAACAAGCTTCGGATTGATGATGTATGTTCTTGCTCTCTTTCCCTTCTTCTTTTTAGAAATAGATAGAGCTAGGATGACTAGGTAGTTTATGAAGCCTCCAGTTAGCTAAGTAGCTTTATTTTGAATGCAATTTGTCGGGCGGCCTTGGGAGCACTAAAAGAGGGTACCGGCTGCCATCAGGGAGCGTTTGCGGCCTCGCAGCTCCCTGCGTTTGTACTTGGAGACGACAATTGAGCCAGTTTGGTACCTGGGCGAGCGTTTAGTTCGTTAGTGCTTTACTGAGACTTTCGGCGTGCCGGTTGACCCGCCTAGGGTGTTGTTCTAGGAGTCGAACCCCGATGTGGTTGAGGAGCACCTTCACGGCCAGGGAGGTGAGGAGCTGCTGTTACGGGATGCCGACTACGACACCTTCCGGTTGTCGAGGCTTGCCTGGTACCCGATCGAGGTATGTATTCCTCTGTTCTTTTGTTTTCATTGCCTCTCTTAATAGGAGGGTTTATCATCTTTGATGTGGATCCAAATGGTAGGGAGTCGACCTGCTGATGAGGACTCAGCCCCCAGCTTTCCCGACGGAGACCACTTTTCAGGGGCCGGGTGGCGAGGAGCTTCAGTTGCTCTTACCGGAGCCCGCGACAGCCGAGGTGACCGATGCTAGCATGGAGTGGAGGTTGATCGTTCTGAGGGTGAGTTCTTGACTTGAACATTTTCCTCAATTACACCTTGCCTTACATTGTATTGAAGGACATTTTTTATTTGTAGGTGATGACTGTTAGTCACCAGGACATGTGGCGGATGGCTAACCGCTGGAGGGCGCTTGCTGGTGACCTGGCTGCGCGGGTGGCTCGGCTTTCTCAGGTACTTTTGTGTGCTGTTTTTGTGTATTTTGTCTTGTATTTCACGTTTTTAGATCTTGAGGATCTGTTATTGTGTTTTGTAGGGTACTACGGATTCGGCGGAACTTGCGTGGGTCCATGCTGAGTTGGAGGCAGCCAGGTCGACGATCGAGGGCCAGGAGCTGGGGATCATCCGTCGGGACCAGGATTTGAGGCGTCGTGATGCGGAGCCGAGACGCGGAAATTGTCTCTCTCAGGGCTCACTTGGTAACGGAGGAGGAGCTTCGCGTCGTGAAGGAGCAGGAGATGCTGTTGAGTTCTCCGGAGAGGGAACCTGAGCAGGTGGTGGTGTCTGCGTTAGCGGCGACTCCTAGTGAGACCAGAACTGGTCCGACGGGAGACGTTGAGAAGTTGTTGTAGTTTGTCCGTGTGTTGGACTCTTGCCTGTACATATTCACATTTTGCGTGAGGCGGTTTGTATATATGTGTTTTTGGATTATGGTTTATTTTTGTGATTTCTGGCTTTTTGTGTTGTGTTTTAGAGGAGCGCTGTCGGCTGTCAATTCTCCTTTTGTTTTGGCATCAGTTCGTGCATTGTTAGTGTAGAAAAACAGGCAATAGATAGCACGTATTCATAAATGCAAACACGTAAAAGCATTTGATTGAAAACAAAATTAACCAAGATGACTCGAAGTTAAAAATTGATTTTTGAAAATTGAAATGAATTTTGACAATTTTTGCGACAAGTCGTCACGTTTGGACTTCAAAAGGAATTGATTTGAAAATTTGAGCAATAAACTCGTGTCTTGAATTGCATTGGAAATTATCGAAATTGATTTGTGACTCGAAAAATTCAAACACAAATCGTCAGGGATGAATTTTTTTAAAAAAGATTTTTACGAGTGTATTTTGATTTTTGATTTTTTGAGGTCAAGACTCGAATTTGTGAGTGCTTGAATTTTGAGGAAAATTGACGTCGTGTTATCAATTTTAGATTTTGATTTTTGATGGAAAATTGCGAAAAAGCGAAAAATTTTCGGAATTTTGACTGTCATGGAAACGATCCGTCGCGGATTGGGGTGACTAGCCCTTCCCCCCTTTTAAAAAAGAAAGAAAAATCTGTATGTTTAAAGCTGCGTCATGGAAACCGTGTCGGATTTCGTAAAATTCGAAAATAAGGAAATGTGAGTGTGAGGAAACACAAAATGTCCTGAATCATTCCGAAGAGGCGCAAGCTTCCTGGCAGGAGGTTTGAGGTGTCAGCAGAAAACACAAGTTGAAAGAGACAAGTCAACAGCGGGAATCCTGGGGAAGCCTCAAAGAGGCGCGAGCAGCCTGGCGATGGAAACTGGCTATCCTCTTTTCCTGAAAAAACGCGCTGATCATTTTGTATAAATAGGGACGTTTGCGCTTCATTGTTACGTCATCCGAAACACAAAAAACATCTCGACAAACTTCTTCTTCTTCTTCTTCCACAAAAATATTTCATGGATGCTTTTGAGAACGCATTGCGACTATGGTGCCGGGATTTGTCGCCTCCCGAAAAGTATCAACTCGTTTGCATGGGAGTTGGTTAATTGTTGGTGCTTCGTCAAGTCGAGGTGCAACCTTCATTTCTTGAAGCATGTCCTCGGTTTTGGGATTCGAAACATCATGTTTTCGTTTTCCCGAAGGGTGACCTTTGTCCTCTTGCCGAAGAAGTTGGAGCCATTGGTGGGTGGCCGGGTTGTGTTCCGGTGCTTCCTCCGACTCGGTTGTGCTACAAGGAGAAATTTCGTTCCATGTTGGGCTTGTCAACAAGCCAAAGCAACTTTCTTCTTGCTCCACATGGTGTGGACATGTTGGCTCTTATCAACGTCTTTTCAAATCCATTAGATGCCAATGACTCGGAGGTGGCTAGGAGAAGGGCTCTTGCATTTTGCCTTGTCCATGTGTACCTCTTTGTTGATGTCTTGAAGAAGGAGGGGCCGAAATGCTATGGTAGTATGACCCTTATTGATGTGATTGAGAAAATGGAGCATGGTAGAGATCCATCATGGTTGGTGCTTGAGGAGATCATCCAAGCTTTGGACAAGGAAGGCTCTTGTAGAGAAGCTCCATCTTTCGGATCCCCAAGGATCCTCCAAGTGTGGCTATTGGAGAGGCTAAGGTATGTAGAGCCTCCGGTTGACTCTTCTTCTTATTCCTTCCGTCATCTTACTATGAGGAAAAAGTTGTACCCGGATAGTTTTGCTTCCACCGAGGCTTATTGAGCCGCAAGATTGGCGGAGGAGGGTGGTCCTCATATCCGTTGGGTGGTGCCATGGTGGCACTTGAGGTCCTTCACGGGGTTGCCCGCTTCGGGTGCTAGTCCTCGTTCTTTGATGGTGGTGGGTTTAAAGGTCGTTTCCTTCATTTATCCCGAAAGGCTCATGAGGAAAATGGGGCATCAACAAAAGGTGCCCGCTCAAAATACTCTTGTCCAAGAGAGTATTTTCTGGAACTCCGAGCTTGTGGAGGTCTTCGAAAGGTGGTGGGCCACTCGGCCGCTTTGGCAGGTACCAAACTCCGTTGCCACGACATGGGTGACTCTCGCTTATGTCAAGTGGTCACGAGCTCCGTCCTTGGAAGAGAGGTCCAAATTCCGTAAGGACAAGGTTGTTGACTTGAAGTACCGAGAGGTGGGCAAGGCCAACCGTGCCTTCTTTGAAGAGTATGTTGATGGAGCTACCTCCGATGTGATGAGACCACCAAAGAGAAAAAGTTTCGGACCCAAGAATATGGTGGGCCGTGCATTGGCTCTTTTTGGGTCGAACATGGGGTCTTGTGCCAGACCGGAGGCCGTCGCCATCTTAGATCCGTTGAGGATCCGTTCCGAGGAGGAAATCCATGCTAGGCGGGCCAACAAAAAGAACAAGGGGAAGATGTGCCCTGAGGGAAAAGGCAAGGGTAGAATGGAAAAGTGAAGACCTCCATTACTCGTTTTATTATTATGTTGTACTATTGTTGTGAGTTTTTATTATGTTGTAATAGCTATTTATTGTGTGTTTTGTGCTAGTTTTATTATGTGTGTTGTTTTAGTTGACACTTCAGCTTCGATAAGTTCTAGACTCGTTGAGCTTTATATGTTGTTGGAATTGTAATCTCTTCCATTATTAATTAAATAAGAGGATTGCCCGTGTCGAAAATTGTGAACGCTCGTTTCTTCCATCCATTTTGTAAAGGCAATTCGATTCGAATCGTCCTAAACGTTTGCACTTGGGAAAGTGGTATTTTGTGGGGAAGGGAGAAAGGCTTATTTTGTATTTAGTGGGGGAAAAGGGAATGTTGTTCCCTTTCCTTTTTTTGATGGGGATATTTTTTTGATTATGGGGATGGTTGTTTTTGATTGTGGGGATGGTTGTATCATTCTTGTGTAAGAAAGGACTGCGTACGTATTCACCTGAAGAGGTGAAATCAAACCATTATCGTAGTTCGAAATGTTTTGTAAATTTGATTTGGTTTTGTGGTTGTATCCCCCAGGCATAAGAGGGACTGCCTACGTATCCACCTGAAGAGGTGAAATCAAACCATGCTCGTAGTTCAGGGGTTGTTGTTTTAGTGTAAATGGATGTTGCCTTTGACAGATCAAAGGACCTTCGAAACGGGCAAGGTGCCGCAGCTTAGACTCGATAAAACATGCAATTTTAAATCAGAATACGTTGAGGAACTTGACTTGAAAAGGGTCGGAGGCGGTTGCTAGTTGTAAAACTAGGCTAGGTCATTGGTTGCTATGGTTCAAGGGTAGTATTTCTTGAGTTGGTCTAGGTTGGTCGGGTTTGTAAAGTCATCCCCATCTAGGTCACTCAGTCTCACTGCGCCACCCGAAAGTATCTTCTTGACCAGGTATGGCCCGGCCCAGTTGGGTTTGAATTTCCCCCTCGGATCGACGGGTAACGGTGCTCGAACTGACTTGAGGACCAAGTCGCACTTCTGGATATTCCTGGGTTTAACCTTCTTGTTGAATGCCCGTTGTATACGTCGTCGGTATAGCTGGATGTTGTGCAAGGCGTTGAGTCTCCGTTCGTCTAGAAGAGTGAGTTGCTCGTACCTTCGGCGGGTCCATTCCGCCTCGGGGACTTGACTCTCCAGTAGGATGCGTAGCGAAGGGACCTATAACTCTACCGGTTGTACTGCCTCCATACCATATGCTAGGTAGAAGGGTGTGGCGCCCGTCGGTGTTCGAATGGAGGTTCGGTATCCCCAGAGTGCGAATGGGAGTTTGCTCGGCCAATCGCGGTAGTTGTCTTGCATTTTCTTGATAATGGTGACAAGAGTTTTGTTCGCTGCCTCCACCGCTGCGTTAGTTTGGGGACGGTAGTGGGATGATCGATGTCGCTTGATTTTGTATTTGTCTAGCAAAGCTTGGGTTTCCGCCCGGAAGTGAGAGCCTTAATCGCTGATGATTTCATGGGGTACCCCATATCGGCAGAAGATGTTGATTTGAATAAACTTGGCCACTTGTTTGGCGGTCAAGATTGCATACGACTGTGCTTCCACCCATTTGGTGAAGTAGTCGATGGCGACGAGGACGAAGCAATGCCCCTTAGTGCCTACTGGGTTGACTTTCCCGATGATGTCGATGCCCCAGGTTGAGAAAGGCCAGGGTGACGTCATGGTGTATAAAAGGGATGGTGGTATGTGCTGTATGTTGGCGAAGATCTGGCAATTGTGGCAATGTTTGACGTAGTTACGGCAATCGGCTTCCATGGTGGTCCAATAGTAACCTAGCCGTGTGATTTTCCGGGTAAGCATCATTGCGCTCATGTGAGGGCCACATTCTCCGTCGTGGACCTCTCCCATGACTTTTTTGGCTTTGTGATGATCAATGCAAAGGAGGAGAATTCCTTGGGGTGTTCTTTTGTATAGTTGATCTTGGTTCATCACGAATTGTGATGCAAGTAGACGGATGGCTCTTTGTCCTCTTTGATGAGAGTTGGGATGGAATTCATTTTTAGTTTTGTAGTTGTGGATGGCTTGGTACCAAGGTTCATCATGGCTTTCCTCATCGTTGATGATGGGACAAATGTGGGCAGGCTCGCTCCTTCTCTCGACACATAGGGGCATCGATGTCATGTCGTCAGGTATGTTGACGAGTGCGGCAAGTTTTGCCAGGGCATCAGCAAATTGGTTTTCCTCTCGTGGCAAGTGGAATTAGTTAATTTGGTCGAAGAGCTCGACCTCATGATTGATCTTTGCTCGATAGGGAGCTAAGCTGTCGCTTCGGATTTTCCATGATCCAGACACCTGATTGATGATGAGCGAGGAATCGCCGTGGACCCTCAGTCTCTTGATGCCAAGTGTGATGGCTGCTTGTAGGCCGATGAGACATGCTTCATATTCAGCGGCATTATTGGTGACGGCAAAGTCTAGCTTGACCGAGATCGGAACATGTTCTCCCTCTGGTGATATTAGAAGGATTCCTACTCCGAAGCCTCTCAGATTAGATGCACCATCTAAGTATAGGTCCCATGCATCGGAGTCAGCACAAAGGATGTCCTCATCAGGAAGTGACCTTGTGTCAGTCGTTGGATCCTCATTGACGGGATTCTCTGCTAGGAAATCGGCAACTGCTCTTCCCTTGATAACCTTGAGGGGAAAAAACTTGAGATCGAACTCTGACAGCATCAGTGTCCATCTAGACAGCCTTCCGTTTAGTACGGCTTTTTCGAAGATGTATTTGACCGGGTCCATCTTGGAGTAGATGTGGACCATGTAGCTGAGCATGTAATGCCGCAGCTTCTTAGTTGACCATACTAGGGCAAGGCATGTCTTCTCCAGTTGGGTATACCTCGTCTCGTACTCAATGAACTTTTTGCTGATATAGTAGATGGTTCGTTCTTCGTTGTCGACTGTTTGTGCTAGCATAGCTCCCATGGCCGTGTTGGTAACAGTCAGGTATATGGATAGAGGAATCCCCGGTTGAGGTGGCATGAGTACAGGAGGTTTGGATAGGATTTCCTTTATCCTGTTGAAGGCCTTTTGACAATCGTCGTCCCAATCGGTGTGATCGGAGGCGCGAAGTTTCTTGAATATTGGTTCACAAATCATGGTGAGCTTGGCAATGAAGCGACTGATGTATTGGACCTGGCCGAGAAATCCCCTAATCTCCTTCTCGTTCCTAGGCCAAGGCATTTGTTGAAGGGCTTTGATTTTGGTCGGGTCAATCTCAATGCCTCTTTTGTTGACGACATGTCCCAAGAGTTTTCCGGAGGTGACCCCGAATGCACACTTCTGAGGATTTAGTCTCATGTTATATTTCCGCAGACGAGCGAAGAACTTCCAGAGGGCATTGATGTGGCCGTCCCGTTCCTTTGATTTGACAATCATGTCATCGACATACACCTCTACCTCCTTGTGCATCATATCATGTAGGAGGGTAGTAGCGGTTCTTTGATAGGTTGCTCCGGAGTTGATGAGGCCGAAGGGAATGACCGTGTAGCAATATGTACCCCACTGTGTAGTGAATGCTGTCTTGTGCATGTCTTCCTTAGCCATTTTAATCTGGTTGTACCCGTCCATGAATGATAGGAGAGCATGTTCAGCGGTGTTATCTACCAGAATGTCAACGTGTGGTAAAGGGAAGTCGTCCTTTGGACTCGCCTTGTTCAGATCCCTGAAGTCGACGCAAACCCGAATTCTTCCGTCTTTCTTTGGTACGCGCACGATATTGGCCACCCAGTCAGAGTATTCAGACACTTTGATGAAACCTGCCTTAAACTGTTTATCCACTTCTTTCTTGATTTTCAGGGCCCATTCAGGACGCATCCGGCGTAGCTTCTATTTCACAGGTTTAGCTCCGGGTTTAATGGGTATCCGGTGCTCTGCAATCTCCCTGTCAATCCCAGGCATATCTCTGTAGGACCAGGCGAATACGTCCTTGTATTCGTGGAGGAGGTTAATGAATTGTTGTCTTTCCGAGGGGTCCAGGGTTGTCCCTATCCTATGTTCTTGAGGTGTGTTATCGGTTCCTACGTTGATAAGTTCGGTCTCCTCAATGATGAGGGTTCTGGTTTCCCGTTTGTCAAGTTCTTTGGCTAGGTGAGGTGGGTAGTCACTCAAGTCAAATTCCTCATAGTCATTCAGAATTGCATTGCAGTTAAATTGAGACGAGTCATAAGCAAACTTAGCGTTCATTAAGTTGACACGAGCGAAAAGCTCGGAAAGGACAGACATTTCGTGGTCAGTCATAGGTGACACAACAGAGGAGGTGGCTCCGGGAACAGGCTCCAGGTTGTCACCTTTCATGGGAGTGGGGGTGACCCTAGTAGACTCAGCCTCTGAATCAGCCACGACTTTGTGATAAAATAGTGGGAAGGGGACCTTGACTGGGACATCAGTAGTGTTAGGAGTTATGACAAACTATGATTCCGGCTCAGACTCAGACTCAGATCCTTCTTCACTTCCCTCCTTGAACATAGGGCCTTCTCCAGTTGTGATCTTCAGAATGCGGCCTTGGCGATCGGTCTACTTGACGGTCTTACTCTAGCCTTGGGTAGCTTTCTCCGGGTCAGTGTCGGAGATCAAGGTGGTTGGATCAAACTGGTTGTCCTTCAGGGCGATGTTGATGATGTCCTCATAGTCGAGGCACTTGATGTTATCTTCCCCAAAGAGGAGTGGGACAGCTTGTCCGTCGAGACATGGCGACGAGTTAGACTCAGTTGATGCAGCTTTGACGTTGTCGGGGATGAAGTAGCAGTCCAGGAAGACTTCCACTCCCGGGTACCTATCCCTGGCCACAGAGTCATAGATTGGCTCCGGAAAGCCATGGTAGAGCTCGGACTCTCCCTAGGGGACAAAGTATCCGTTGAGGGTTGGATGATAGGGACGGAGGATAACTCCGTGCTTCTTGCGCTTTCGAACTAGGAGGTTCATCTCCTGGATATCTTCATCGGTAGGTTCATATCCCAGCCCGAAGGGAATGTTGGGGACCTTAGCATGTTTCAAGGGAGGCAAGGTATCTTTCAGTGGATTGAGCGGCAAACCCGGGAAGTAACCGTGGCGCATCATGATACGGTTGATTGTGAGGTTGGCGAACGGGTCGCAATCAAAGGCTGTTGATTCATCAGTTATGGCATTCACAACTTTAAATCCCCACATTTCATTGCCATCCTCCTCAATGGCTTGGGAGGCTAGTCCTCTTCTCATGACAGCTTTGATCGGGGAAGCAGGAATTGTGATTGTTTTCCCGTTGAAGGGGACCCTGATTTTCTGGTGGAGAGTCGAGGTAACTGCCTTGACGGCGTGAATCCAGGGACGTCTCAAGAGCATATTGAAAGAGGCGTCGATGTCGACCACCTGAAAACTGGTTTGCCTTTCCTGGGGTCCGGTTGCGATGGTCAGAGTGATTAGCCCCGCGACCTTGCGACGAGTGCCGTCGTAGGCGCGTACTCCTTGGTTTGTCGGGACAAAATAATCTTCCTTAATTCCCATCTTGTGAGCAGTCTTGAGAGGGATGACATTCACCGTGGATCCGTCGTCTACGAGGACCATGGGTACATTTTTCTTGAGGCATTGTACGGTGATATACATGGCCAGGTTATGGTTGGCTCCAAAGGGAGGGATATCCTCGTCGGAGAAGACGACTGGGTTGTTCAGATTAGGGGCGTCCCTCGTCATATGTGCCACTATTTCTTCAGGGAAAGAGGTGGAGGGCACGGTTAATTTTCCCAAGGCCTGTAGCAAAGCATATCGATGCTCAAAAGACGTTGCGATCAGTTGCCAGATTGAGATTTCGGCTTTTGCCGTCTGAAGCTGTTTCAGGATTGAATTCTCAGGAGCCTTTGGTTGAGTGTCTACTTCCAGGACGACTTGGTTATTCGTTGTTGGAATGACCGTTGGATTGTTCGGGTTCTGATAGGGGCATCCGGATTGGGTAAGGTGTCAGATTTCTTTCGCCCGTTTCTCTTTCCCTGGGATAATATAGACATCCTCAACATCATCTCTCCAGATGCCATTAATTTCAGGATTTTGAAGGCACCTTGGAGGGGTATTCTTCGGTGGGTAATTTTTGTGAGGAATATTTTTGTGAGGGTAGTTTTTGTGAAGGTGATTTTTATGAGGGTAGTTATTGTGGGGGTAGTTATTGTGAGGGTGATTTTCATGAGGTGCATGCCAGAATGGTCGCGGGAGCAATCCATCCTGGTGTGGGTAGTATTGAACGCTTAGGGAATTCTCCCTTGGGCGCGGTGGTGGAGGATTGAAGATAAGTCGACGGTAGTCATCGTCAAGTCGGGTGATTCTCTCGGAGAGGCTGGCCATGGCTTCCTCGACCTGTTGAAACATAGTGAGCAGAGTGGCAGCACTGAACACAAATACCCCGTCCGAGAGATCTTTCTCCCAAGCATTCACCTCGTCATTAACTGGCAGGATGAGGTGTGAGCAGTCTAGAGTTGGCTCATCATCGGAGATAGCATGGATTCCCAAAGGGTTTGTTTTATTGTTTGGCTTAGTCTGTGGGGGTAAAGGCAAATATCCTTTCTCAATCATGTCTTGGATGATGTGCTTGAGTTTGAAGCAGGTTTTCGTATCATGCCCCTTCCCTTGATGGTACTGACAATAGGCATTGGGGTTCTAGAAGCGGGATTTCTTAGCATCGGTCGGATCCGGGGTGGGTACGATTGGTTGTATCTTTCCCTGGTCCATGAGCCTCTTCAGAGCACTTGCATAAGTCGACCCTATGTTGGTGAACACTCTCTGGGGGCGCTCAGCTCTCTTAGCAGATGGTTCAACGAGGTTAACCTCATCGATCTTGTTCGTTTGGCCGTAAGGGGGAGATCCGGTTGAGGAGGATCCCTGGTAGCCTCTGCCAGTGGTTTTGGCCAAGACACCCTTCCGGAGGTCATCATCAATACATGTCCCCAGAATTTGCAGATCCTGGAAGGTCTTGATATTTTGATACCTTAGCACATTGGCATACGCTGGGCGGAGATTGTTGACGAACTTTTCCACCAAAGTTGATTCACTCGGCTTAGTGACCAGTTGAGTACTCACCCTCCTCCAACGGGTTAAGAACTCAGTGAACCCCTCCTTGTCGTTCTAGGTTAGCACCTCGAGAGTACGGGTATTGGCTTGGATTTTGACATTGTCGGCGTATTGTTTGGCAAACTCAACTGCGACCTCATCCCAAGTAGTAAGGTTTTTCGGATCAAGGGAGTAGAACCATTGGCGAGGGATCGGTTCCAAGGAGGATGGGAAGATCCGGGCAAAAAGTTCCTGTTTGACCCCTTTAATGGCCATGTAGTCTTTGAAAGCACGGATATCATTGAATGGGTCCTCCACTCCTTTGACCTTAGGTACATCAGTTAGGGTAAAGTTGTCGGGTAATTGATCCCCAACAGGTTCAAACCTTCCGTTGTTCTCGAGATGGATATTGTTGCCCCGGGCTAGGAGCTGTTCTTCCAAGAGCTTTAACTTCTTCTCAGTTTCAGTCAGAGGTGGGGTATTATGTTCTCCAGTTTCCTTGTTCTCCAGGGCGTCGATACGGGTCTCGACGCAATCCAGGGTGACCTTAAGAGCGGTAAGCAGGCTGGCTAGCATATCAGTCGTGACATCTCTGTTGTTATCATTGTTGTTGGATGAAGCTGAAGACGGGGCCATGGCTCTGAGGCAGAAAAACGGCTCACATTACAACTCAATCCAACACGGTTCAAAGACTGAATGCAGACAACGCAAAGGACGAGACAAAGATCAGACTCAACAGTACGAGGGTGACCGTGTGTGGTCCCTCGGTGCAGACTCGATTTATGACGCCACGGTGTTGCCCGAACTTTTGACACGAGTCCAACATAACGGGGCGATGCCATTGGACGGGTCTCGTGGCGAGAGGACTCATATGTAAAGACCCATAAGTACGTTTGCTTCGACTCGAATGACTCGAGGCGGAATTGGAATGGTGGACTGAAGTTTTCGAAAATAGAAATTTTCAAAAACATTCATTTGTCGCTTTATGGGCGGCTTCTGAAGATAAAGATCTCCGCAAGTCTAGCAGTTGAAAGGGTTGTCTTATGTTTATTTGCAAAAGACGGTTTGAGTTTAAATCGGCTCGTAAAACAGTGCATTGTTTCCCAAGGCGGTTTTTTGAAATTCAAAATTGTATGTTTTGAAAATCGGGTTTGAAATGTTTGAAGAGGTCTCGGGGACGGCGCATGGTCCTCGGGATCTCGAAAGTGTCTCGAGAATAGGGTGTGTGCTTTTCCCGGGTTTTGAAAGAGCCATTGTCGGCGCGAAACGGGTTAAAATCCGTGTCTAGACGCGGCGATTATAACGGCGTAAAAAAAGGTGATTTGAAATGGTTGTAGAAAACAGAATTTAAAAATCGTCATTACGACGGCCTAGAAAGGCGTGTTAAAATGGTTCCAAAAAACCGAGTTTGAAAATCGTCAATACGACGGCCTAGAATGGCGTGCGACGGTCGGCGAAAGACCGAGGTTTGAAATGGCCATCATAACGGCGCAAAAAGGTGATTTTGAAAGTTTTGAAAAATGACACGGAAGGACTTATGATCAAGTAGCACATAAGCACTCACAGTTAATTATATTATGCATTATACTGACACGGGTTTTGGCTTAGAAGGGTGGGTTACACACCAAGCAATCAAACCCCGATTTGCGAGAGGGATACCAATCCAAACAAAATGTGTAAGGAGGGTGCCCTAGCCTCGTGCTCGAAGGTGATGAAAGCTCTTTGACGAAACAAAAATTTGTAACGTCAATGGTATGCTTGACTCAATCGAGATTCTAAACGCGGGGATGAGAAAAACTCACGCCGACGAGACGAGCCATTTGGTCGAAAAGGGTTAGGTTGTGGGCCCGTACATGGAACCCGACCGTGACCGTAATATCAATTAATGCATTCCAACCACGACCTCGTTCGAGTCTCACCATCTAGGTATCACAAAGACGTAAGTGTCCTAGTTATCCCCAGCGGAGTCGCCAATCTGTGGACATGGGCCACGTCTCGGTCCGTGGATTTGGGGATCCACCTACTGGTCCGTAGTCATGGGCCACCTGCACGCCACGCCAATCTGTGGACATGCAGCGGTCTATTGAAAGCCACGCTCGGCGGCGTAAAAATGCTTTCGACCGGATCGTTTTAGATCGGTCGGTTTCGTCTCGGTAAGGGTCTCGAAACGATTAGAGATGTTCGGAGTCGCCACCAAGCATTTGTGGGATGCTTGGAACCCGTTCGAATTCCACTTTATACCTCGGTCAAATTGAAGCACAAAGCAGCGTTTGACATAGGTACTAAAGATAAGGAAATCGTCCTCTTCAAAGATCCTATCTCTAGAATGACTCTCGTACGCCCTGGATAAGGTCGTCCACTATCCAAAGTTTCTGAGTAAGAGGTGAAGGTACGTATTGGGAAGCCCTTTAATCAGACACCCAATCCCGCCCACGGTAGCGGCCTTTACTGATCGATCTTGGTTGGTTGAATGCAAAAGTTTGTAAAACGGTTTAAATGGATGAATGCGCATCCAATAATTTAAACCTAACATGTGAGAGCTTTCTAAGTCGGTTGATTTAATCCAAGTATCAAGTATAAGATGTCGAGTTGGATTAATGATTGATTTACATGCAAGACGGAAATTAAACTTCCATTTACCGTATTAGGTTTAGGGTGCATAACGTGATCCATTTGTCTTGGTATTTTGCAAACAAGATTTTGAACGATAGTCATCTGATCCGTCCTGTACCCGGGCTAACCGGAGTCGGGATCATCCTAGACTAATGCTGGAAGGGAAAAGACCCTGTACTAGACGGCTATATGAGGCGCGAGCCGGCCGGCGGTATAAGGGGCCTCTCCCTGGTATTAAAAATGAGAAATGAAGGGCCTGTTTAGGCGCGGGTTAGCCCACGGTTTATGTGCCGTGTTCTGACTTTTTAGAAAACGTTATAAAACGTGTTAAAAGATGGGTATTTGAACCCGGTTCGATTTGAAAGGGTCATTTAGACCGCATTTGTTGATTTGAAGAACTAGACTCGAATAATCATCATTATTTTGATAATATTCGGTATCGGGTTCAATTTGACAAACTGGACATGAATAGTTTTGAAAATAGTTATGAACTAACTGTTTTAAGTTCATTTGAATGTAATTAGTCGATACTCATCATCGTACCCGGGTTAAAATCCGGCATGGTATGTAGAACCAAGGATGACTTTATGTTGGGGACTAATATGTTTATTTTAGAAATGTAAAGAAATGAAATAAAAGGTTTTAAAATACCTTTTAAATGTCATTAACCAAATATTATCACCGAAACACGGATTTAACCGTCATGGTATGAGGAACAAAGGGTGAAAAATGTTTTATGGTTAAAACAAATAAGATGAAATAAAAAGGGTTTGAAAATATTTGAAATGGTGAAAATCGATTACAAATATGAAAATGGATTAAAGGGAAATGAAGAGAACAAACACGGTTGAGTTCTGGTCTGGACACCCCATTTAGGCGCGGGTAAGCCTGCAACCTAAGGGGCTTCTGTCTCTGACCAAAACTCAGTTTTGGCTCGTTTATCCCATGTTTTGGCTCATGTTATGCACATTTTAGCATGTTATAGTCATGAAACAAATGAGAACATAATAAAAGAGTATTTTTACACCCTCATACTTACATGTTTGGTTATGGCGAGTGACCGACGTAAGTGCAACAACTCGTTTGGTCGGAAAAAACTCGGTTTAAAACCGTTTTAGTAAGTAAAAAAGAGTGTTTTAAGATTAGTGATGGTGTAGTGGTCGAAATGGTCGGTCAAGTGATTTAATGCACGATGACGGTACCAAACAATGTGTAAGGCACTTATTTACAATCGGTAGGTCGTAAATACGCGTCAGATTGTGACTTAAGAAGTCGAGTCGAGAATTTTAAGGGAGAAATGAGGGGGCGGACTCTCGCGTTAATCTCAAATGGGGGGCATTTGAGGGGTATTTATAGGGAAATGAGTGGTTGTGTGAGTTTTGAGCGACGTGGCCACCTGGGCTGCTCAAAGAGGCGCGAGCCACGTCGCAGTTCTTCGAGTTGTCTTGTCGCTTTCACAACAAACACAATCATGATTTGTTCTATACTAGGTTTTGTAGTCACATGTTTGGTACTTGACCATTCAAGAATCCGGGAAAACTTAAGGTAGAAGGTTTGAAATGTTTTGCTTTTGGTGGTTGACTCGGTTTGACTCGTTGTTGGAGTCGGGATTTGAATTTTCGAGTCAGTTTTTGGTCCGGCGTCGGTTTTGACTCTAGTTAGTGTCATTGCGACCCCGTCGTCATGTATAAAACACTCCAGGTATTTTTGAAATGTTTTATTTTCGAAATCGTTTTAAGTTTTCCGACGTAAAGTTGCATACAAACTGTCGATCAAACGCCGCGATTCCAAAACATGTTGTAGTCCGATAATCATCGGGTGTTTGTTGGAGTCTCAGCAGATACTAGGTATCTACACCAGTGTAGGGAACTGGAGTCATACTCAACCTGTGGTTGGCTGATCCGTTACTTTCATTTTTTTTCAAGTTGTTGTGCTAAGGAAATTGGTGCGGCGGTTTTGTGTAGTCATTATTCCTCACCAAAAAAATATTTATATATTTAAAAACTACTCTTAGTGGAGAGATAAGCAAAGGTCGGATCGCAAGAGATGGGTATCAATTTAGGATTTCAATTGCAAGTAGTTATGTCTTAGGGTGTCACGATTTTGGGTTGAGATGAGATGTAGTCTAAACTAATAAACAAGATGAATGTAAATTAATGAAAACAAAGTAAAGCAATTAAAGGGGTTCGTAAACAATTGATTAAAGGCGCTAGGGTGTTATAGGTTCATAAGGGAATCATGGAAATAGATCATACAAACATGTTCTCAAATAGAGGAAGGCAACTTGTTGTTGTGATGGAATCGAGTTAGTGTATATCTTACAATTCCTAGGAAGATTTAGATCTCGGAGCCGAGTCGATCAAGACTTTACAACACCTACAAGTCGACTTAGTCTCTTCCTATTCAATTCTATGCATGGTCTAACAAGGCTTGAGTTGGTTTATATCTTACAAGCCTCATTGAAAAGATAAGAGATAGGTAAAAAATGCAAGGTTTCATAGTCTAGCATTTCATCAAACATAATATGTGCATTGGTTGAAATCACAACAAGCAAGAAAGTGATTATGAAAGCATATTAGATTAAGCATAGATCAATTCCCATGATTGTTTCCCCTAATTCCCCATTAACCCTAGCTAAGAGACTACTCACTCATGATCAAGTTTAACATGCTAGTAAGGATATCAATCATATTAACAAAGCAAAACATGATGAATAAGTAAAGTGATTAACAATAATTAAGCAAAGGTAAAAAAAGGGAATATACCAACTTGAGATGATCCAAATATAAAGCATAGAATAATAGAAGGAAACTTGATGATTGATGGAGAGTTGTCAATCCTCTAATAAACCCCAAATAATATTCTAATTACCCAAATAAAACTAAGAACAATTGAGAGATTAAGGAAAGATTAAGATGTGATTAATATTGAAATGTGTATTACAACTTTAATTAAGACTAAATTAAGAGATTTAGAAGGAGAATAGTACTTGATTCTAGGATTGATTATGATAAGACGCTAATCTAGGTAGTACAATAGGGTATTTATACTAAAATTAAGTACAAGGATTAGGGTTACTAAGGGCTTAAATGACGATTAAGACCCTAAGAGAAGCTTGATAATTTGTAACTCCCGAGGGACATGCGCGGCCTGAGTAGCAACTTCCAAAGAAATCCGCGCGTCCTGGTTTGAAGCACTCTTGGTCCTGTTAGGTGATCCGCTCGGGCTGGCATCGGGACGCCCGGATCCTAGGCTGAGACGCTCGTCCTGAGCTCGGTACGCTCGGATCCTCGGATAGGGTTCTTCTCTTATTCTTGGTGATACCGTCGTTTAGTACCAAAAATAAATACCTAAAACAACTAACAGGAGCTAGTGGAAGTAGGGTCGATCTCCACATGGAGGCGGTCACTATCTACTCGTTATTCAGTCTGTCTACGGTCACAAAGTAGGGGGGTTTGTGTTGCTTAAACTAAACTAAAAACAGGATTAAAAGCAGTGAGAGAGATTAAGATGTAGTCAAATGAGAGAAGAGAGTGCAAGGATTGTCGGTTCACCATGATTCTTGAGAAACATAATCTAGGGTCACAGATCAATGCAAATTTGGTCTGCAGGGTAGTGAAAAGCTCCTTCCGGTCCGCTATTCACCCTTAAAACATTACTAACTTAGCTTCCGCCCTCATTAGAATGCTCTAATGTTCAATGCAGGTCTTACCCCTTCCAATATTCCGATCTAAGTCAAGGTGTACCAAAGTTAATAGCTAAATGCGTCGACTCAAGCAGCTAATTACAGTTAATAGCAGTTATTAACAACATAGTCCAAATTCAGCTAAACCTAATCATCTAATCTCAATACTTCCTAGTCACCATGGCTCCCCTATACCCTAGCACAGGTGATCTAGCTACTCATGATAGTAAATAAAGCATTAACGAAGGACAAAGAAAGAGTAAACATGGTAAAGAGAGATAAGCAAAGGAGAATTAAAATAAATAGAGAAAGTAAAGAGAAATTACAGAGGTTTGGAATCCGGCAAAACAATAGAAGAGTAACGTCCAACAAGAATAGAAAAGTGTTTTTGAGATGTGAAAGAGAGATATCAGGAGAGAAGAAGGAGAGGAGAGATACTAAACCTAATGACGTCTTTCCTATTGATAGGAAAGACAAATATTAAACCAAAAACATGAAATTAATGCTAAAAAGCCCGCGTCCAACAACTAAATACTCGATCGAGGACTTTCATATCACTCGATCGAACAAATCCAAGCTAAAACCTCTCGATCGAAGACTTCAGGTACTCGATCGAACACTTATAAAAAAGGCACCATTCGATCGAGTAGAAAAAGGACTCGATTGAACAAGATAGTACTCGATCGAGTATTTTTCCAGCGCACAATTCCTACTTCGCGCACCGAACTTCAAACGACCGCCATTTCTTCGTTACTTCGGCAAATAGAGCGTTTATGGTGGCGTTGGAAATCTAATAGGACAAGCTTTCATCTGCAATTAGTATCACTTAAAAATCAGTTTTAGAACTCGAGATATGGCTCTTCAAAGTAGGCACTAGTAATTTGAAGCTCTTCCTTTGCTCGCCTAGCTTACTTACTTCTATACGCATCACAATTAGTAGTTTCCAAGCTCCGACTCAACTCATCTCATAAATGCATGCATAGGGACATGCATTAAGCTTGATTTTGCTTCTCTTTGGTTCATTCCTGCAAATAAGACAAGAGAAACCAAAGTAGACAATCCGGGGGACATTTGTAGCTAAACACTACTAAATATGCATAAAGATGCGTGCAAATATGGTACAATAAGTCTATATAAAATGCACGCATCAAACTTCCCCAAACCAAATCTTTGCTTGTCCCCAAGCAAACTATATGCAAAACTAATGGAGAAGAAAAGAACACTCAGAGCTAGCTACAAATTGTCCACTTAAACCGATTTAATGCATCAAACTAACACTTTTAGCAAAAACTATCAAATGCAGACGAGTTGTAAGATGTTTATAATAAAGCTGAACTGTCGACCTTGTAAGACCTTAGATAATGGACTCTCACGGGTCACTCTTCTCTCATGAAGGAAAGGGTAAGCATATAAATGTAGGAGAAAAAGAAATATAGTCGCTCACCTAAACTACGACCCACATAAGCATGCATGTAGATAATATGATAGACAATTCTAACTACCGTACACATATATCCCAACCAATCAATGTCTGTCACAACCGAGGGCTTACAAAATTTATGGGAAAGTGAGGCAATGGGTAAGAAAAAGGCAAAACATTTATGGAATTGTGAGGTAATAGTCAAGTTAGCTACCTAACGAAACCATACTTAACAAATCCGATTCTTACTCCAATAAAATTAAGCACAAGTGCCCTTCATTTGGCACACAAAATCACCCAACCAGACAACAACTCCTCATAAGATATTGATAAATCATAGGAGTGAAACCTTCAACAACATTTTTTCTTCTTTCCTTTTCACGGTTTTTTGTTTCTCTCTTTTTTTTTTATTCACGTTTTTTTTGCCTTTTTTTTCAGTTTCAATTCTTTTTTATCTTTTCAACCTCCTTCTTTCTTTCATAAATTACCAACTCCAAGTCATCAAATACAAGCCAAATTTGGCACAGTAAATTATATACCGCAAAACAACCACTAAACTAGCTTGACAAGGCAGGCTAAATTTGGATGTAGTTAAGGGTCAAAAGGCAATTTGACTAATGTGGAGTTTATGGGTAAAAATGGAAGAAAGGGAAATGTAAGCACCTCCCTGCATATGACACCAACCACTAACCCGAATGTATGTAGGCAAAAAGCAATTGAATTTCGTATTCATGCAAATTAATTAACATGTTATGCAAGGAGTATACTACTCACAATCCTACAAGAAACCGGTCACAAATGACACCAGTTTATAAGGCTCTAAATCTTAGAAATTATAAGTAGGTTGCCAAAATTTCAGGTTAAGTCTATATGTTCAGCTGTATTTTTAACATTAACTCGTAGATATGCAAATGAACAAGCTAATAAAATATCAGTTTTGGCAAGGCTTAAGCAAAAGGACAAATTATAGTGCAATTTCATCATTGAAATCTACCGTTCCGACTCAACCTATATGAAAAAATAAAAGTGATTTTTTTTGAATTTTTCTATTTTTATGAGATTTTTGAATTTTATAAAAACAAACAACAATGCAGACAGAAATTAAACGTGATAACAGAAATGCAATAAAAGCGACATGCAGCCAAAGATATGGATGCATAACCTCCCCAAACCAAACCGTACAATGCCCTCATTGTACTCCAAAATAGGGAAAGGGAATGCAAACTAAAAAGGAGAGAGTGAAGCTGCGGAAAACTCACAAAATACGCGAAGTAGGTGTTGGAGTATGTGTCCTCAACAAAAGTGCGATCACATGTTTAAATCTCATGTTAAGAATACGTAAGGGATGATTCATTTATATAGTCAATTGATCAACATTTATCAGTAATGATCAGCTAAATTGAGTTAGACATTACTGTCGTTTGACGGTGGTGATCAGTTGATCCCTTAAGGTCACACCTAAAGGACAATTCCCTTAATAGACAAATTGATTAATTGTATGACGATACAAGTTAATCAATTTCTTAAATTTGAACAATACATTTGTGAGAGAGAATATTTATATCTTATTGTAATGGGATTAAATAAGATTTATTTTAGTAATTGAAATACTTTATTACTAAAATTGATTATTGTTTGTGAAACAATTGAGATAAGAATGAATGGTTAATTATAATTAAAATATGTTGTGAATTATAATTATATGACACATTTTATTTATGTGATCAAGTATCACTAGTCAATTTGTTGTATGTAATTTAATTAATTTATAAAATGATATTTATTTGATAAATATGCATTAAATTAATTAATAACATGTAACATTCTACATGTGACATATTGTGTGATAAGTAACAAATTGACAAAATAAAATGGAGGTCCATTTTATACAAATGTCCGAAAAAATGGAGGGTGGTAGGCATTTGTGGGTGATTTATTTTATGTGATAAGAATAAATTAATAAAACTTACTCTACCTTCTTACACACCTACATATTGATAAGAGAAAAAGGAAAAGCAAAAGATGCTCTCCTTGGCCTTATGCTAGCCCGCCACAACCCTCTTTTAAGAGGAGTTTTGGTTCCTTTTACTCTATCATTCATTCACTTGCATGCATACTTGATTTATGCTTCATTTTCTCTCATCTCTCTCAAAATCTTTCTAAATAGTTTTAGAAATTCAATAAATTGTTCATCTAAAATTCTAAACATAATATAGGAGTACTAGTGTAGTAATAAGTATATTATTAGAATTAATTTTAAGGGTACTAATATATTAATCTAGTTAATTAATATACTAGTTTAAGGGATTAGTCTTGGGTGCAATCAAAAGGAGGATCTCTACATTGGGATTTTGGAGGATCATCCAACATATTATAGTTCAAGAACAAATAAGGAAGGTGACCTTATTTGTGCCCTTATTTTCGAGCCACTCTACAATGTAAGGGACATTTTTTTTCCTTATTAATCTCTCATTTTGTTATGCATGCACTAGATCTAAAGAACAAACATTAAGAAGTCAATTAGTTCACTATTAAAAGAGTCTAATAAGAGGTATATGAACCTAACAATTGGTATCAGAGCATAGGATGTTGCATACATAATCGGTTATTGTTTTTCCGAGTTAAAATGTTAACATATAAAACTAAAAATTTGTGATTTATAAGAGTAAGTCCTGAATTATGATGCATGTTATATATTCTGGTCCTAATATATTTTTAGGTCATTTTGATGATTTATGGTATTTTATTGCTCATTTTAATGATTTTTAGTGAAATAATTACATTTTTATGAGTAAAATGAACTTTTATTCACTAAAATAAGTTAACCTTCACTACTGGCCGTGATTTTTTAGTATGACCTCACATGAATATTTTATGTAATGTATGTAAAATTACATATTAATGTGATTAATATTTCATAATTTATGATTTTTATGTGATAAAAAAGGGCATAAATGGAGGTTAAATGACTAAAATTTGTTAAACTTAGTTTTTGACCTTGAAAATTTTATATGACCTCACATGCATATTTTACAAATTGTGTGTAAAATATTGTATTAATTTGATTAATATTGCATGATTTATGATTTTTATGAGATAAAAATGGATTAAAAGAGGTAAAATGGTTAAATATAGTTAAACCTTGAAATAGGCCATGATATTTTAATATGTTGTCACTTGAATGAGTTACACACTGTATGTAAATTTTGAAATAAAATGATTTCATTTAGCATGATTTATGAATTTTTAGTGTAAAAATGGAATAAATAGTGACTATTTTAGCATAAATAGCTAAAATGTATTGCATGACATGAGAAAATTATTTTAGGTTGCATTAATATCCCACTTAGCAGATCTAAAGTTTTAAAACTGATTGGATTAATTTTTGTATGCTTTAGATGTTTTATGAGATAAAACCGATAAATTGCAACTATATTTTCGCGAAATTAATTCTAAAATTTTAACCATGATTTTTGATATTATGAGTGTCATGGAATTATTCAAGAATGTTCAAAAATTTAAAATTTAAATTTTGAAATTATTGTAAATTTATTTGAATTTATTTCATAAATGTTATGATTTTAAGGTCAAAATGAGCATAAAATTATATCAAGTTGAATTATTGTCAAAAATTGAGTGATAACTAATTTTTTAGTCCTAATAGTCTTATGATAATTAACTTGAGCTTAAATTTGATTTAAGTATTGATTAGCGATTTTAAGAAGTTATTATCATGCATTTCAATAAAACCGGGTTATATAATCGATATAAATTAAATAGGGCGATTTGACACATAATTTGGCATGATAGATACATATTATAATGCTGCATATTTCAATTGTTGAATGTCTTTTATTTATATAATTTTGAATTATGTAATTTTATCTTAGTATGACCTTAGTTTTAATTGATATTACCCGTAATAAAAGGGAATATTGATTCGGTGGTAATTTAATGTGATCTCGTATCACTTTTATTTTTACTAGTTTTTCATATTACAAATGTATAATAGGAATAGCTTTGTATTTTTATTATTATTTGTATTTATGGAGTTTCTTCAAGACGGTGCCATTCGGAAAGGCGTTCCGACAAAGACGGTGTTCTTGGGAGGCGTGCCACTTGAAGATTCAAGGGACCAAAGGAGTTGGTTTCCGAATATGTAATAGATTATTTGATTTTCTATTTTAGGAAGGCGATACTAGGAATTTAATATTTTGCTTTGCATTTATTTTAATATATTGCATGCATTGCCAAATCGCCATAACAACACATGCATTTCATATCGAGTCATCGACCGTGTCAATTATAATTATCGTAGTTCACCGCTTTAGTTCACTAAAACGTGATAGATAATAAATTGACAAGATCTCTCACTAAATAAAAATTGAGAATTAGCCTTACCAAATAGTAGAAACCATGAGTCCCAATTTCATAAGGAAGTAGGCTCGACTCACCGGGGTGCTAAACTTGTTACGTTGGGTAAGTGGGTAATAAAATGTTATTATATCGAAATTTGGATTGAGCTCAACGGAAGTATTTGTGACCGTAGTCGCATGTGTTCCGGGCTAAAGATAAATATTAAAGTAATTTTTATCGACCGGGAGCTCTAGAAGTAGAATCGATTAATAGGTTAATTCACCGAATTATATTGATAAGGAATGAATCGGCTCACTGTGCCCGAATTAATATGAATTTGGATCTCTGGATAATTTATAATAGTTGGGTAGAGGTCACTATATAAATGCTTAAAACTTGTTTAAAATGTTTACAAGTATTATTAAAACGATAGATGTTTATTGATTCCTTCACTTCGTATTTTGTAGTCAAAATTGTTTTCTCAATTGCAATGGCAACTCCAATCACATCTGCAGCCACTAGCTCCAACACTCTCACCAATGTTTCATGGCTCCGATCCATCATGGATCATTGTAAGTTAGAAAAGAATGGGTCCAATTTCGCCGATTGGGACGCGCAACTTCGCTTGGCTGCGGACGGTGACGACGAGCTTCGTTACCTTAACGAGGCGTCTCCCACCAAAACTAATGCTAGGTCTACCACCGCTGCTAGGCAAGCCTATGAGGTTTACGAAAAGGAGTCGGCCGCGATCAAAAATGTGTTGATCTTTGCAATGGAGGCCGAACTCCAAAGGAGTGCTATAAAGATTAGCACCGCCTATGAGATCTATACGAAGCTTGTGACCATGTTTTCACAAACTCCGAGGATCATTCAATATGAAGCGGCATCCGCATTCTTTGATCTCAACTTAGGGAGGGCCAAAAAGTTAGCCCTCATGTGCTTAAGTTGATGGAGCATGTTGAGACCTTAAAATTGCAAAAGGTAGAGATTCCCGAGGAACTCGTCATTGATCGAATTCTTCATTCCTTAAACAAGGTTAAGGCATATGTTCAATTCAGGGTGAATTTTAATATGCAAAAGAAGAAAGTCTCCCTTGATGAGTTGCACAAAATGCTTGTGCAAGCCGAAAGGGACATGTGGCTAAGTGTTAGCACCACCAAGTATGTGCTCAATGTTAATCATAAGAGCAAAGGGAATTTCAAAAACAGTGGCAATAAGGGAAAGAAGAAAACTCCCTACAAGAACAAAGGAAAGGCTTGTGAAGCTAGCTCCTCCAAGCCCAAGAACAGTACCCCGTCCGGGGACAAGTGCCACAATTGTTGTGGTGTTGGGCATTGGAAGAGAAATTGTTCAAAATATCTTGGCGATATTAAAGCTGGAAGGGTATTTCCAGTAGGTATATAACTATCCCTATCTTTTATATTTTGATCTCAACTTTGGTATGTTGATACAAGTTGTGATGATTACCCTTTTTATTGTAATTAGGGCATCCTAGCAAGGACAAGGGCAAAGAAAAGCAAGCCTAGAAGATATTAAGGGAAGCTAGATGTAGCCGCCCATGGTGCTAGATCTATGGAAGCTTGGCTTTATATTGCTTTGTCTTAATTTTCATGTTGTATTTTGAGATTTTAGAACTATTTTGATTTCCTCGTCCGACTTGGAAATTTGTTTTATCCTTTAAACAATGGTTGTATTTTGGGTATTGGTGACTTGGTTTGCAACCCAAGTCACTGACTTTATCGTATCGTTTGTTTTATAATTTATCATCATACACTACTTGCATCGAGAAACATAAGATTATCAACTTAAAATTGATCAAATAGACAATTATAATGATTAGATCATTATATGTCTATAAGCTATGAATTCGATTCTCCTTATGCCATTGTTACTAAAAGTAACAACTTACTTATGTAAGATCAGTTATAAAGTTATGTTGAGCTATTGAACTCATATGTTAGGGAATTTGCAATACAAAACGAACACATTATTCTAAACGGATGGTTAACCAGTAGATACCTGAAATAGAGAGTATTTAACATATGACATGGATCAGACTGGCATATTACATGAATCAAACTGCCATGATAGAGATGGTATTTTTATGTGCTAACACGAAATTAATGCTAAAAAGCCCGCGTCCAACAACTAAATACTCGATCGAGGACTTTCATATCACTCGATAGAACAAATCCAAGCTAAAATCTATCGATCTAAGACTTTAGGTACTCGATCGAACACATATCAAAAAGGCACCATTCGATCGAGTAGAAAAAGTACTGGATCGAACAAGATAGTATTCGATCGAGTACTTTTCCAGCGCACAATTCCCACTTCGCGGACCGAACTTCAAACAGCCGCCATTTCTTCGTTACTTAGGCAAACAGAGCGTTTCCGGTGGCATTGGAAATATAAGAGGACAAGCTTTCATCCAAAATTGAATCACTTGAAAATATGTTATAGAACTCGAGATATGGCTCTTCAAATTAGGCACTCGTAATTTGAAGCTCTTCCTTTGCTCGCCTAGCATACTTACTTCTATGCGCATCACAATTAGTAGTTTCCAAGCTCCGACTCAACTCATATCATAAATGCATGCATAGGGACATGTATTAAGCTTGATTTTGCTTTTCTTTGGTTCATTCCTGCAAATAAGACAAGAGAAACCAAAGTAGACAATTCGGGGGACATTTGTAGCTAAACACTACTAAATATGCGTAAAGATGCGTGAAAATATGGTACAATAAATATATATAAAATGCACGCATCACTTGGCTACCTAACAATCCGTGGGGACTTTATTAGGGACGCACGGATCTTTCATCATTGCCCAATTCACTTGATTTATTTGTTTAGGCTTCTAGTGTAGGTCTCATTTTCGATGCTTGGTCATTAGATGTGATCCATTTAGCTCCATTTTGCTCCATAAATGCAAGGCTAGCAATCCTCTGCTACCAAGGACACAAAACCTCAAAGAATATGCAAAATGGGGAACTAAAGATAAGAAATGACCCTAATATATGCTAGAAAGCATGGGAACGAGATTAATTCGGGTACTAAATGTGCTCAAATATGAGTCACATCAAACATCCCCAAACCGAACCTTTGCTTGTCCCGAATAAAGAGGTGACTAAAACTACGACCTTTATTTAAACTAACCTACTAATAAAGCCGATATGAGATAATTAGCGTGTCTCACTCTGCCCCTTCAACTAACAACAAGACATCCATGAGGTAAGATGCCTTCTTGCAAGGCAAGGTGGGGCTTGCCAAAATGGCGATACATCCAAGCATTAAGCACACAAAAATAGGTAATGGATGCATCTACAAAAGAATAGCCACTTTCCTCATCTAAGTGGTGGAAATTATCTAAGGGGGAAGCAATCTAAGGGTACGCACTCCATTATAGATATGGTTTCTTCAAGTTACTAAGCCTAGGAGGATACCAACAAATCACCTCCAAGTTGTGTCAAGCTAGGGTACCTTTGTCTTCAATTGCTAAATGCTTTTGTCAAGAGTAGACTCCCTATGGTATTAGAAACACTGCAGGATCTCGGAATTCCCCTCCTTGCCTAGACAAGAAGAAGTGTCGTCCCCTCTCCACCACGCACAAAAGTGGAATTAATGGAAAAAGGGATCAATATGATTTTGAGTTTCATAATGGGAGTTTGCTTTTGGTTTGTTATTCCCCCCAATTTCTTGTGGCATTTGACATTTTTGAGAACAATTTCTTTCCATTTATATGATGTTTGGCATTTTGACACTTGGCAATATTCAATTTTTGCATTTTTTGAACATTTTCAAAATCACTCTAATTTGTAAAGAGGGTGCTTTTATTTGAGAATAGGAGTTCTCATTTTTGTACTTCTCTTTTCTTTGATGCAATTTCACAAACTTCTTGGTTTTCATTTTGATTCTTGAACTCAAATTGAGAACTTTTGTGCCCATTCCCTTTTTTGTGTGAAAGATATGATAGAAGTGGAAGATAGTTGCATGGTTTCAAGAGTCACCTTGAAATAAACGGTAGCCAAGGAGTTATCACACCACAAGGTACTCTTGACTAGGCCTTAGTCCATGGGTCAAAGGATACTAGCATGACACATCCTAGGGTGTTTTGGAGGTATTCTAATGAGCAAAGTCTCAAGAAGAAAAAGTATCTACAAAGGCCTTATATACACTTATCAAGCTTCCCAAATAGATGTTTTCACAAAAAATTTCCTAGAATGCAACTCCTTGCCATGATGCAACTAACATATATACAACCTAATGCAAATGCTTCTATTAACTAGTATGCCATATAAACTAAATGCAACTCCTAACATCACATTGGTTTGTACCGCATCAACCAAAATAAAGACACATTGTCATTAACATATAAAAGGAGGAAGGAGATTTGGAAATATCATACCATGCGGTGTTATATTTCCTTCATGCCTCAGATGTGGCGTAGTCGGTCTAATGTGATAAGAGTGACAAACAAACAAAAATATATACAATATGTACAATTTTACACTACAAAGGAATGAACATGTTTTTGGATTTTTGATAATTTTTCAATTTTTATCAATTTTTTGATTTTTGAAAGGTTAGAATTTTCCATCCCCATACTAGAATGGGCATTGTCCTCAATGGCCAGTACGATAGGAAATTATGCAATGCAACCTATATGAAAATGCATGATTTCTAAACTAGTATGCAAGCTATATGAAATATATAACAAGTGATTCAATGTAATCTATCATATATGATGCATGCTTTCGATTGTTCAGAGAGCTAATTTGAATTAACTCTCATCCCTTGTGAGTGAACTTCCCCAAACCGAACAAGACACTATTTCTAGTGTTAAAAGAGGGGAAGTTTATTCAAAAGGCAAGAATGCATTGCATAAATTCTAATTTGTCATTATTGGATTTTGCAAATAGGAACAAAATATGAAAAACCTCAATGGGACCGAGGTGGGAGTCCTTTGAATGGTGCTAGGACTCAAAATTATCAAGAGCCAAAAATAACTCTACAAATGATTAAGATAAAGATTAAAAACATGATATAAAGACAAAGCTAAAGGAGGGGTAGGAGACTCACAATGGAATAGGTTGAAACTAAGCAATAAACCCCACACTTGTGGTATCCTTCATTAATCCTTGTTAACCTTCAATTGTCGCTAATTGCGAAATCATCATCACCGGCCTCATCACCGCTATCATCATCATCGGAATTATCATCATCATCATCATCATCATCATTAATTTCATCATTATCAACCTCCATTGGACAGAAGGATTCCCCAACTTCTTCGTCATCAGAACTCGAACTTTGCTCTTCTTCTTGGCATGAACCAATACCATCCTCATCTTCAACAACAACAACCTCATTTCCATTAGCCACCCGACTATCCTTTTCGGAATCTTGAGAAGTACCAGGGAAGAACACTTGCTTATCCGCCCAACTAGGAAAAGGAGATGAAGAATCAAGAAGTCCTTGCTTAGAAAGATGTAGTAATAGCGGATATTGGTGTGGGTTAATATCCGTATACTACCCTTTAATTGCAGGACTATAACGTAAATTTAAACATGCAATTTATAGTCATAAAACGAAAAACATAATGAAATGATTAATGTATAGAAATCAACCTCGGGTCCTTTGATGCACGGCGTAAAGAACAGAAATCAAACCAGATTCCCTCCTAATTGTTGCACCCAAGACCTTGTCCGAGATATGCCCTTGTGCTAGATGGTGTTCTCCGATTGCTTTGCAATATTGGGAGAACTGATGTGTGTTTTTTCGAGATGAGAGATCTCAGGTTTTTCAGAGGAGAATACTCTTCAAAACCCTAATTTTTGTTTCAAATGATGATTAGGTCAGAAGGGAGGAGAAGCTCTCCCTTTTGATCCCTCTCACTCGGCAAAACCGAGACCCACACAAGGGAAGTGGGCTTCCACTTCCTCTTGGTTTTAACTCGTGGTCCGGTTCATTAAATTCCAAATGTATATGATGCGGTTTGATTATAAATCATTATCGGTTATCGGAAATTAAGGCATCGCTAATAATACGGGTTAGTCAATTATTAATTCGTGTCCGACAAAAACAGTATTGTATAGTTATATTCAATATACATTTAATTAAATATAAATCGTTTATATTTAATTTTACGAATTAATCAGTTAATTCGCCTTAGCCCATGATATTTAATCCGTATTAAATATAATATCTCAACATCACATATTTGACTAATTACTAGTCAAATAACTCGGACTAACCGGTTAGTCAATCTTGCATCTACATGACGGTATTTTTCATACTTTCACGTCTCTCAAACGTATCCTATAGGTGTGACTTTTAGGGACCAGTTGATCACCGCCATCTGTATGACAATAACGTCAAACTTATCTAGCAAGCCAACCGTTATTGATAAACGTGGATCAACTGATAATAATACCAAAGTATGCCCTTTGATCCTTTTAGAGGTTTATAAGTCCTTGCACTAACTGTTAAGGACACCAACCCCAACAAGCTCCCACTTGTCCGTACAAGTGTATGTGCAATGACGTTATCCGCACTAACTGGAGGACACAAGCTCCAACAAACTCCCACTTGTCCGTACAAGTGTATGTGCGATAACCGATTCTCATATTCATTTAAAATCTCTCCCACTCAATGTAAAACAATTTGCAGATCCGGATCCGCAAAGGTCGTATTTTACAATCGATCTGTATCTAGAGTGGTTTCCCCGACTAGAGAGTAACTTAACTGATAAAACGAATCCGTATTCGAGCATGGCCATGCATTTCAGTTACAGCTCCTCGAGTGGCCCTGAGAAATATCGAGTACCTGATAGAGGTTGAATATTTCCTTCAACTCGAACTCCTTCCGATCTAAGCACAGCATGAAATGACCCAGAAAAAATCTACTTGGCCCCCTGTTACGGATGACCGTGAGAAAGAAACCAAAGTCACCCAAAATCTGCCTTAGTCTCAAGAGACAGTCGATAGTCAAAAGAATCGACTCTTAGGATCACCATGGAAGTCCTATCCACGACCGGGCAACGAATGTTATAAAACATTTAGGACTCCACGTCGATGTCACAATAGTGTCCTACGAAATATCCGTATAAATCGCCTTTGTGATTGGTCACCAACCGGTTGACTTATGGCTCGTTGAACCCACCATCAACCAACGTCACAAAATAATTGCCGAGTTATCAGCTCATGTGGGCAATTAAGGACTGAAAAATATAATGTTCGTTCGATTCACTTTGTGGTGTTCAAAATTTGTCGTACAAAACCACATGAAAAACAAAATATATATAAAATATCAAAACGATGATGTTGTATAGAGTACAAAAGCGAATGAATCTGATCCATAAAAGAGTACTACAACTTAGGAACACGTTTAATTCCCATGGAATTAACATGCCCTTCATGCTTATCTTGTCGTAATGCTTTAGTGAGAGGATCTCGCTATGTTATCATCTCAGTAGCAATCTTTTCTATCACTACTTCCTTTTGCTCCACGTAATCCCGGATTAGATGAGCTTTCCGTTGTACATGTCTAGACTTGTTGCTAGACTTTGGCTCCTTAGCTTGGAAGATGGCACCACTATTGTCGCAATAGATGGTGATCGGGTCATTCGAACTAGGCACTACAGAGAGCCCATGTAAGAATTGACGCATCCATATCGCTTCCTTTGTAGCTTCAGACGCGGCATAGTACTCGGACTCAGTCGTAGAATCTCTTTAACAGTTTGTTTCGAACTCTTCCACCTGATCTGCAGCGCCATTAAGAGTAAAGACGAATCCAGACCGAGATTTCGAATCATCTCGATCCGTTTGGAAGCTAGCATCTCACGAATCGGTTGCGCATAGCTTTTGAGAGCCTCCATAAGTCAATGCCCAATCTTTAGTCCTCCGTAGGTACTTAAGAATGTTCTTGACAGCCAGCCAATGTGGTTCACCTGGATGCTGTTGGAATCGACTTGTCATACTCAATGCATATGCCACGTCCGGACGTGTGCATATCATGGCATACATGATTGATCCTATAGCCGAAGCATAAGGAATCCGTGTCATGCGCTCTTTCTCTTCCGGTGTCTCTGGTGCCTGAGACTGGCTCAAATGCACCCCTGGAGCCATAGGAAGGAACCCCTTCTTGGAGTTAGTCATACTGAATCTCTCTAGGACTTTGTCTATGTAAGACTCCTGACTGAGAGATAACATCCGTCGTGATCTATCTCGATAGATACGGATGCCTAGAATTCTTTGTGCCTCTCCCAGATCTTTCATCTGGAAATGGTTTTTCAACCATACTTTCACCGAAGTTAAGAGAGGTATGTCATTCCCAATCAGGAGTATGTCGTCAACATACAATATTAGGAAGACAATCTTGCTCCCACTCGACTTGATATATAGACATGGTTCCTCGACTGATCGAGTAAATCCATTGTCTTTTATCACTTGGTCGAAGCGATGATTCCAACTCCTTGATGCTTGCTTAAGTCCATAAATGGAACGCTTAAGTTTGCACACTTTCTTAGGATGTACTGGATCAATGAAACCTTCGGGTTGTACCATGTACAACTCTTCCTCCAAAAAGCCGTTTAAGAAGGCGGTTTTCACGTCCATTTGCCAAATTTCATAGTCATGAAAAGCGGCGATCGCTAAGATAATCCGAATGGAACGCAGCATGACTACGGGTGCAAAAATCTCATCGTAGTGCAAACCTGGCACTTGGGTGAAACCTTTAGCAACTAGTCGTGCTTTGTAGATATCTTGCTTGACTTTCCACGAAATGCTTTATCTTGTAAAGCCATTTGCATTGAAGGGGACGAACCTTAGCAGGTAAGTCAACAAGATCCCACACGTTGTTCTCATACATGGAGTCCATCTCGGATTGCATGGCCTCAAGCCATAGCTTTGAGTCAGAACTAGTCATGGCACCTTTATAGGTTGCGGGTTCACTACTCGTTAAGAGTAGAACGTCATCTATGTCATGTTCCTCGACCATACCAATGTATCTGTCTGGAGGAATAGAGACTCTTCCCGACCTCCTAGGTTCCTCGGGAATATTCACCGCAGCCGGGATTGAAGGAACAAGTTCCTCCAATGGTTGCTCGGTGTTTGGTTCTGGAATCTCCGACAGGTCGAAGGTTCTATCACTCTTTGCATTCTCGAGAAATTCCTTCTCTAAGAATGTCGCACTAGCCGCAACAAAAACGCGTTGTTCGGTTGGCGAATAGAAGTAATGACCAAGTGTTCCTTTAGGATAACCTATAAAGTATGTCTTGACCGATCGCGGGCCGAGCTTATCCTCGTGTCTCCACTTGACATAAGCCTCGCAGCCCCAAACCCGTATAAAGGACAAGTTAGGGACCGTTCCCTTCCATAGTTCATATGGTGTCTTGTCAACAACTTTAGACGGACTTCGGTTAAGTATTAGAGCGGCGACAAAGAGCATAACCCCATAATGAATCAGGTAAAACCGTGTGACTCATCATGGATCGAACCATATCAAGTAAAGTTCGATTTCTCCGTTCGGACACACCATTCAATTGAGGTGTTCCGTGGAGTTAATCGTAAGGCAATCCCACAGTCTTTGAGGTGTTGATCAAATTCGTGAGAAAGATACTCGCCACCACGATCTGAACGTAGTGTTTTAATCTTTCTACCTAATAGGTTCTGTACCCTATTTTGGTATTCCTTGAATTTCTCAAAGGATTCACTTTTGTGCTTCATTAAGTAGACATAGCCATATCTACTCAAATCGTCCGTGAAAGTGATGAAATATCTATAGCCTTCTCGTGCGGTGATTGACATAGGGCCACATACATCCGTGTGTACGAGTCCTAATAGGTCGGCAGCGCATTTCCAACACCTTTGAAGGAAATACGAGTCATCTTACCGATGAGACATGATTCACACGTGACAAATGATTGAAAATCAAAGGCCGAGATAGCTCCATGTTTGATGAGCTGTTTTACGCGTTTCTCATTGATGTGTCCCATACGGCAGTGCCATAGATACGTTTGATCTTTGTCACCCACCTTTAACCTTTTATTCATTACGTGTAATATTTCCGTGGTCTGATCTAAAACATAAATTCCGTTCAAGGAGACTGCCTTGCCGTAAATCATATCGTGTAATGAGAAAATGCTAGTATTATTTTCTATTACAAATGAAAAACCAAGTTTATCAAGTGCAGAAACTGAAATAATGTTTTTCGAAAGACTAGGAACATAATAGCAGTCATATAAAGACAACTCAAATCCGCTAGGAAGCTGGATCACATATGTCCCCTTTGAGATGGCAGCCACTCTTGCTCCATTCCCAACACGCAAGTCCACCTCACCCTTTACGAGGGGTTCGATGTTTCGAGCCCCCGCACATGATTACACGATGATGAGAACCACAACCAGGATCAAGTACCCAAGTTCCGTAACTTGCGTGGTTAATCTCAATCATATGAATAAAAGTAGAAGAAGAGGAAGACATACCAACAGGTTTAACACGACCTGCCTTTAAGTCCTCATGATAAACAGGACATGTGCGTCTCCAATGCCCAGTCTTGTGGCAATGATGGCATTCCATGTTTTCATTCTTGCTCTTTGTCGCGCCTGATGAGGTGCTCGACTCACCAGGCCCACTCTTACCTGAACCCGACTTCTTGAACTTCGCCTTACCTACTGCTAGGTTTGCCTGAGCTTTGCCCTTACCTTTCCCTTTGTTTGACACAACGAGAACATCTTGTTTCATGCTCCCACCGAACTTCATGTCCTTCTCGGTGCATGTACGAGGAGGGAGTGCAATTCATGTGGAGTTTTCTTCAAATCATTCATATAGTAATTCGCTCTAAATTGCGAATAACCATCGTGGAGTGAGTGAAGAATACGGTCAATAACAATATTCTCGCTGATGTTACAGTTAAAGGTCTCCAGTTTCTCGACATTCTCAATCATGCTGAGAATGTGTGGGCTAACCGGTTGGCCCTTCTGGAGTCTCGCATCAAAGAAGCGAGTGGTATGCTCATAGGTCACGATTCTCGGTGCTTTCGAGAATTCCTTAGTGAGCGTGGTGAAAATCTTGTTTGCACCATGGGCTATGAAGCGTTTCTGCAAATTGGGTTCCATTGCAAAAATGAGTACGTTTTTAATCGCACCCGCTTCCATACGAAATCATTAAACTTGGTGACTTCAAAGAGCTCTAGCCGTGGGACCTGGGTTTGCCGGGATGGGCTCCAAGAGATATTTGAGCTTCCGTCGGCGCGGCAAAGCATTCCGTAATGCCGCCTCCCAGTCCGCGAAGTTGGATCCATCATTCTTCAGTCGAGTAGACTGATTCATCTGATTCATGAAGATCCGAAGCCAGGACTCACGGTCCAATGTGGCACTTGGCATTGGGTTATCACTTGAACCAGCCATTTGTTGTTTAGCGCTTTTAAAATCGTGATCTACACTTTGAAAAAGAAAGAAAAACAAAACGAAATAAGCAACTCATCGAGGTGATTTAAGTCTATTTTAAAATTCATTTTAAACATGTAGACTCTCGCACTTGCATAATTGATCTCCCTCAAGAAAGAAACAAGTGATCCCAAGACTCAATTTCTGTAAATTGATAAGCCAACTGTTTAGCTAATTCTTCCGGAAGAACTCTTGGTCGATAGATTTCCGTAAATCCTATCTATAGTCCACCATAGTCACGGGATCGTTTAGTGACCACAAGTGTTGAGATAAAATAGGTCAATCGGTTCCAACTTACCCGACGTAGAAGGGGTCATATTATGCCTACCGACGAAGAAGGGACTCATTGGAGTTTGACCTATAAAGACCGTTCTCAATTTTAGTTTATACGAGGAAGATCCCATCAACAAAATTATAATTCATTTTAAGTGAACGAATAACTAGCGTCTGACGTGAATGAATTTATTTGGATGATGGCTTTAAAACGTGTGACATGAGAATGTCAATGAAAACTAACTCGTGACCTCTATATGTGTCAGTTTTCATGCAATAAATTAGGTGGTTTGGTTTTTAGGCGGAAAATGATGCATATTATCGTTGCATAAAAATAAATGAAAAAATGCAATACGTAAATAAAAATTTCCTAGTGTGGCCTATCCTAGTATAAGAACATAATACAACTTTGGAATCCACCGTTGGACCCGAAAAGCTTGTCTTGATGTTCCATCTTGATCCATGTAGCGGGAGTGAGCATCCGGTCTCCATCTTTGGTCTTCTCAAAAATTACAATTAAAATTACAAAATATAAACCTATTTACATTCTAATTAAAAACTGTAATTACAAGTGAAAAATCCAAAACGGAGATACGAAATCTCAAAATACAACCAAGACCGTGTTCCATCATTACGGTAACACGTTCTACTAAGGCCACACTAAGTTACAACTGATTGTAAAAATTAAATACGTAATAAAAGGCATTCACAAGCATTCAAAAAAAAACGATAAATAAAAATGCATCAACTAAAAACAAATTCATTCGTGACGTAATTCCGTAATTATGTTAAATTTATCCAAACCACCTTTTAATGATTAAAATTCATGTGATAAAACTGCTTCTATCAATTTAATTTTAATCTAATACAGTCCGTTACTTTAAATACGCATTAAAATAACTTAATGGTACGTGTGTGAACCGTTTCACAATCATAGCGAGTGTACAATATCCGTATAATGTACATTATGAAGCCAAAAAAAAAAAAAAAAAAAAAAAAATTTAAATCAAAAGAAACAAATTTTCAAAGTCATCAAAGATTTAAATCCCTCGATCCAGGGACATAAGTGCTCGATCGAGGGACAGAGGGCTCGATCGATGAATCGCAAGTCGATCGAGAGGTATGCTAATCAGAGGTACTCGATCGACGAACGGTGGTCGATCGAGGACTTATATCAGCAATACTGCTCGATCGAGTACGAGGACTCATCGATCGAGCAGTGGGGTTTTAAAAGCAGGTCGATCGAGTACAACAAGGACTCGATCGAGCAAAAACTTGTTAGAAAAACCACTCGATCGATTAAAAACTTGGTCGATCGAGTGCAAAAGTCTCTGAAAACTTAAAACCCTCGTGAAACAGTTTTGGTGAAACAAAACAAACGCTATTTTGATCAAAACTGATTGAAAACAAAACTACAAAATGCTAGACATTAACATATTGTTATAATGATCGTGTAAAATAACAATATGCATAATATCAAAACGAAAATAACCCGTGTAAAACATGTCACGGTACGGTTTTCGAGACAAAACAACAACAAGAGCAACCGTGTAAACAGGACACGGTTCCTAATGCAACCAAAACCGCAGCAATAACAGAAAAAAATATCTGCCGTGAGAATTACTGCAGCCGCACGGAATTTTAGACAAAACAAAAAATCGTTTCAAGATAGTTTTATGAAAAACACATGGAAAAATTCACGTGGCCTCGCTCTGATACCACTTGTGGGTTAATATCCGTATACTACCCTTTAATTGCAGGACTATAACGTAAATTTAAACATGCAATTTATAGTCATAAAACGAAAAACATAATGAAATGATTAATGTATAGAAATCAACCTCGGGTCCTTTGATGCACGGCGTAAAGAACAGAAATCAAACCAGATTCCCTCCTAATTGTTGCACCCAAGACCTTGTCCGAGATATGCCCTTGTGCTAGATGGTGTTCTCCGATTGCTTTGCAATATTGGGAGAACTGATGTGTGTTTTTTCGAGATGAGAGATCTCAGGTTTTTCAGAGGAGAATACTCTTCAAAACCCTAATTTTTGTTTCAAATGATGATTAGGTCAGAAGGGAGGAGAAGCTCTCCCTTTTGATCCCTCTCACTCGGCAAAACCGAGACCCACACAAGGGAAGTGGGCTTCCACTTCCTCTTGGTTTTAACTCGTGGTCCGGTTCATTAAATTCCAAATGTATATGATGCGGTTTGATTATAAACTGTTATCGGTTATCGGAAATTAAGGCATCAGCTAATAATACGGGTTAGCTGAATTATTAATTCGTGTCCGACAAAAACAGTATTGTATAGTTATATTCAATATACATTTAATTAAATATAAATCGTTTATATTTAATTTTACGAATTAACTGGTTAATTCGCCTTAGCCCATGATATTTAATCCGTATTAAATATAATATCTCAACATCACATATTTGACTAATTACTAGTCAAATAACTCGACTAACTGGTTAGTCAATCTTGGCATCTACATGACAAGTATTTTCATCTTGTCACGTCTCTCAAACGTATCCTATAGGTGTGACTTTTAGGGACCAGTTGATCACCGCCATCTGTATGACAATAACGTCAAACTTATCTAGCAAGCCAACCGTTATTGATAAACGTGGATCAACTGATAATAATACCAAAGTATGCCCTTTGATCCTTTTAGAGGTTTATAAGTCCTTGCACTAACTGTTAAGGACACCAACCCCAACAATTGGGCTCGATAAGCATTCACCCGGTCATCATAAGATTTTCTATGCATTTGTTGCATCAATTGGGTCAAGTAATCATTGTCTACCACAACATTAGAGCCACTTGGTTTAAACTCTTGGTAGGAAAAAGGATAGGGTGGAGTCCACTACTACAAATCAAGGCAGCTACAACGCCCCTTTAACAACGCTTATTCACGAAAATCACAATAGACGTTGTAGAATGTATGGCGCGAATTTTACTAAAATTAATTACAATGGGTATGGCTATATAACCGTTGTTATAAGTTTTAACAACGGGTCAAACATGCACAACCGTTGTTAATAACTTGGCGCAAAATTGGCGCAAAGTTAGTGAAAAGTAATCACAACGGTTATTTTTGAAACCCGTTGTTAAAACTTATTTAACAACGGTTTTTGTTTTACAACCGTTGTTAAAACGTTTTAACAACGGTTTTTGTTTAACAACCGTTGTCAATACTTTCCATACTATAAACCACACAAACACAGATCAACTACAGCCACAAAACACAAACCTTAACACAAACACAAACACAAACACAAACACAAACACAAACACAAACACAAACACAAACACAAACACAAACACAAACACAAACACAAACAAACACAAACACAAACACAAAACACACACTTTCTCATCGTCTCTTTCTCTCTTTCTCATCGTCGCTTTATTATCTCGCCGCCACTGTTGATTTCATCGTCTCTTACTTTCTCTAATTATCAGGTAAATCTCGCCGTCACTGTTGGTTTCATCGTCTCTCATCGTCATTATTTTATTTTTCTAATTATTTCATTTGCATGTATGTGTTTTTATCGATCATTATGTTATTTCTCTAAGTATTATTCGCTTAATTAGCTAGTAAAACAAATTAAATAAAATAAAACAAAGAATAAGCAAGATGATAGAGAGGAATGCATGATAAACTTAATTAATAAATATATATAAATAAAAAAAAAATTACATTAATAAAAATGCAATTCTTATATTTTCATAGAGAGTCTTATTTTCTTCTATGATATCCGTCCTCTCCTCCTTAGCTATTTGGAGGTTCCGTTCAACAGTTGATATATCGTCATATAGCTGCAACAACTGCTGCTCTGTCAAGCCATCTTTTTTGGCGTCCTTGAGTACGGATCGAGCATCCACAAGGTAGCTCCTGAAACTGTCCTCAATGTGGAGCAACCGGCGGATGAAACTGTTGTTGTTCTCGATCATAGTAAGAGTCTTAAGGATGATATCATTCATTTTGTTGATGAAGTTTGGAGTTTGTTTGAAAAATTAATTCGGGTTTGGAGTTTGTTTTAGCAGTTAGGGTTTGGAGATAGTGAGATAATGGAATGGTAGTTGAGATAATGCATGTATTTATACTAAGTAATGTGTGGTTTGAATTGTTTTTTAATTAATATATGTTAGGAAGTTGTGCCATAACCATCATCATATCTCTCTCTGCTACTTAAAATCTTATTATAACCCTTCTCATTCCATATTGTCCATTCATATGCACAGGGATGGCAGTAATAATGCATGCATCGGAATTATAACGGGCCATAATTATGCATGCATCGGAATTATAACGAGCCGTAATTATGCATGCATCTAGTAATATTTAATTTAATTTTTTTTTATTTTTTAAAAACAAACAATAACGGTTATTGAGAAACAACCCGTTGTCTTTAGTTATAACAACGGTTTTGTATATTACAACCCGTTGTTATAACTTTCCCCCCAAAATTGAGTAACACTTTCCACAACGGGTTTTTATACTTAAAACCGTTGTTAATAGTTTTAACAACGCGTTCCTTAAGAACACCAACCGTTGTTAAAACCTTTTACAACAGACGCTTTAATAACGTCCGCTTTTTTATATAACAACGGTTTTTAACTGTTGTTATAGCCTGTATCTGTAGTAGTGGTCACAATGGTAGAGGAGGAGGGCTTTGCAATTGGATCCCTTTGTTGCTTGATTATCAATTCGGCTTATATGGAGACGGGAATGAGGTAGTTTGGTCTATGGGCGGATATACGGCAAATCATGGTGGGCAAGACAATGGACTTGGCTTCCTTGATGAGCCATTCAAATTTATGGTCAAGATTGTCATTTTTAACCCAATAAAACTTGTTGTTCAAAGTACTCATGTCAAAAAGGTTGCTTCCCTTAACCGGTTTGTAGGTGTTATTCTTGTTGAACTCCGGGTTAAAGTGTTTAGCTAACCTTGTTACCAAGCCCCCGTTTACAATAAAGGCCGCTCCCTCTTTCCCATTATCAATATCTAACCACCGCTCAATAAATAATTGAAAAATGTTGTATTTTCGGGTGGACTTTCCATTAATATTCAAGAAGGACTCGAGGTAGACAAAGTTGAGTTCGGTGAAGTGGTTGGTGCCTTCCCTATCAATTAAAGAATTGGCCATAAACTTTGCCAAGTTATTATGCCCGGATGGTGAACATATAAAGCATGGCTCTCCCAGAAGGAATTGAATTTATGACCGGTTATAGCTTTCCATTGTGGTGCAACATCATACTTCAAAGGCTTCTTTTCAAAGTGAACATATTTCGCAGGACCAAACACTTTACCAAACTCACCCTTAAGCATTCTCCTACTCTCGTTCTCAAGTCGGAAATCAACATAACTTCGAGTCTCTACCTTGTACACCCTCAAGGAGCTTATGAACTCCATGGTCAATGAGGGGTAAGTCAATTCATTCATATCAAAGAGGGTTTTCAACCCCATGGACTCAAAAAATGCTCTAGTTTGCTCAAGTACACCCAATTTTCGCAAAGTATCTTGGCAAATAAACTTGGTAGCTAAAATAGTCTTTTTGGCAAGGGATAGAAATGCAATCCTATGTTTGTCGGATAAGAAAGTTATCTCCGGAAAGTTTGAAAATTGATCTACAACCGGAGTAGAAGGGGTAGCTTCCTCAACAGGATTGACGGTTTGTTGGACTTCCTCCCTTGGTTGAGCTACTACCAAATCTTTTGATGCTAGAAGAGCTTGTTGCCTCTTTGACAAATTTGAAGTTTTGGGTGCCTTAGTTCCGCTTTTAGTCCTTGCCATTGTATGCTCCTTAGCAATTTGGTATCAACAAACCAAGATGTTCCTTGAACGCTCCTTGCTTCTTCAAACTTCAATTAATTCCTCAATCAATTGGGGATTTTCGAAATTTTGCCCCAAACCCTAGAAATTTGATTCAATTTGTGAGGAAATTGATGGTTAAATGTGTGAGGTTCATATACCTGTTATTAGACTCTTCTAATAGTGAACTAATTAACTTCTTAATATGCGTTCATTAGATCTAGTGCATTCATAACAAAATAAGAGATTAATAAGAAAAAACAATGTCCCTTACATTGTAGTGCGGCTCGAAATTAAGGGCACAAATAAGGTCACCTTCCTTATTTGTTCTTGAGCTATAATATGTTGGATGATCCTCCAAAATCCCAATGTAGAGATTCTCTTTTGATTGCACCCAAGACTAATCCCTTAAACTAGTATATTAATGAAATAGATTAATATAGTAGTACCCTTAAAATAAATTCTACTATTATCAATATTACTACACTAGTAATCTTGGATTTTTATGATATTAGATGAACAACTTCATGTTTCTAAAAACTTGTTTTAGAGAGAGGTGGAGAGAATGAGAGAATGAATGCATGTAGAGTGAATGGTGTAATGAAAAGAGAACAAAATTCTCTCTTAAAGAGAGGAGGGAACCGAGTAAAAGAGGCCAAGGACGGCATCTTTTCTTTTCCTTTTTGCTCTTCTCAATATTGTAGGTGTAAGGCTATGTATCAATAGGCATGATTGTAATAATTTTAACCATTAAAATAAATCACCACTTATCCTCCACAACCTACAATATTTCGGTCCATATGTATAAAATGGACTCCCATTTTACTTTGTCAATTTGTCACTTGTCACACAATATGTCACATGTAGTATATTACATGTTATTAATTAATTTAATGCATATTTATCAAATAAATATCATTTTATAAATTAATTAAATTGCATACAACAATTGACTAGTGATACTTGATCACATAAACAAAATGGGTCATATAATTATAATTCACGACATATTGTAATTATAATTAACCATTCATTCTTATCTCAATTGTTTCACAAACAATAATCAATTTTAGTAATAAAGTATTTCAATTACTAAAATAAATCTTATTTAATCCCATTACAATCAGATATAAATATTTTCTCTCACAAATGAATTGTTCAATTTTAAGGAATTGATTAACTTGTATCGTTATACAATTAAGTAATTTGTCTATTAAGAGAATTGTCCTTTAGGTGTGACCTTAAGGGATCAACTGATCACCACCGTCAAATAACAGTAATGTCTAACTCTAGTTAGCTGATCATTACTGATAAATGTTGATCAGTTGGCTATATAAATGAATCATCCCTTACGTATTCTTAATATGAGATTTACATATGTGATCGCACTATTGTTGAGGACACATACTCCAACAATCTCCCACTTGTCCGAGACAAGTGTGCGTCACCAATTCTCTTGTCCTATTACAATCTCCCACTCAATGCAAGGTGTCTCGCAGGTCGTACTTTCATTTGATCATATCTTGAGTGGTTTCCTCGATCTGGAGTGTAACTGTCTGATCGGAATTATCTACCATAGATACTTTCCGAGTGTGGCCACGCATTTCCAGTTCATTACTCCTCGAGTGGCCTTGAGATTTCAAACAACCCTGACAATGGGGTGGACAATTCCTATCGCACTATTCCCTTTGTTTAGCCACAGTTCATCATAACCCAAAATATACCCATTTGACCTTATTTACGATAGTCGTAGAGCATAAATCAAAGCCAATCAGAAATTTGTGCCAACTTGGGCGAATAGTCTCTAGTCAAAATAATCGACTAATAAGAATACTATAGCGGCTCTTGCCACGACCAGGCTTTATAAATTGCCAAAACTCTATAAGCGGTCACTGCCCGACAGAGTGTCCCACATAGTCTGCCTATGTGATCGACTAGTCATCCCATATGACTCTATGGCACTTGAACTTGCCATCAATCGCATCACACTCTAGTTACTTTGAGACGTCACCTCCTTTAAGTAACTAGGGGCAATACTATGTCAATCCAGTTCACTTTAATGCGGTTCAATTTGTCTCAATAACCCATTTGGATACAACAAAGTAATAATAATAATAATAATGAGTTTATTCAAAGAAACTCAAACAACAAATGCAATTATCACATATAAAATAAAAACAAGGTTTTTCATTTCATATCTTATAATCTAATACAAACTTGGCATGCGCCTCAGACCCATGGAAACAACATGTTGGTCATGCTTTGCCTGCGATAAAGGTTTGGTTAAAGGATCAGCTATGTTGTCATCCGTCCCAACCTAACAAATCGCTACTTCCTTTCTTGCATTGAAATCCCTAATTACATAATATTTTCTAAGTACGTGTCTAGACTTGTTGCTAGACTTGGGCTCTTTAGCTTGAAAGATCGCCCCACTATTGTCACAGAAGATCGTGATATAATCTTTGGCGGTGGGAACTACCCTCAGCCCCTCCAAAAATTGTCTAATCCCCAAGTCTTCCTTGGCAGCTTCTGACGCTGCAACGTACTCAGGCTCCGTAGTAGAATCCGCAATCACAGCTTCCTTGAAGCTTCTACAGCTTACGGCACCACCATTGAGCATGTATATAAATCCAACCTGGGATTTCATATCATCTCTATCTGTTTGAAAACTCGAGTCTGTGTAACCCTTAACACATAGCTCGGAGTCACCTCCAAACACTAAGATAGAATCCTTAGTCCTTCGCAAGTACTTGAGGATATTCTTAACTGCTATCTAGTGACTCTCACCTAGATTATCTTGATATCTACTAGTCATGCTCAAAGCATATGAGACATCTGGACGAGTTCATATCATGGCATACATGATTGATCCAACAACGGAAGCATAGGGAATCAACTTCACGCGTTCAATATCTTCGGGTTCGGAGGGATATTGAGACTTGCTCAAAATTATCCCGCTACCCATAGGAATCAAGCCTCTCTTAGACTGATCCATCTTGAAACGTCGAAGTACCTTGTCAATATAAGAATCTTGACTCAATGCCAATATCCTTTTGGGTCTATCTCTATAGATCCGGATACCTAATATGCGTTGTGCTTCTCCTAAATCCAATATTTGGAAATGATTTCCCAATCACTCCTTGACGGAGGATAACATTGGAATGTCATTTCCAATAAGTAGTATGTCATCCACATACAATATTAGGAACACAACATTGCTCCCACTGAACTTCATGTATAAACACGGTTCCTCAACACTTCGAGTAAAACCATTTTCTTTTATAACATGATTAAATCAATGATTCCAGCTTCTTGATGCTTGCGTAAGACCATAAATGGATCTCTTAAGCTTTCATACTTTGTTAGGATTTTTAGGATCTACAAATCCATTAGGTGGCATCATGTACACCTCCTCTTCTAAATGCCCATTTAGAAAAGCGATATTTACATCCATTTGCCATATTTCATAGTCATGAAAATGCGGCAATCGCTAACAGTATCCGAATGGATCTTAGCATGGCTACGGGGGCAAATGTTTCGTCATAGTAAAGACCATGAACTTGGGTAAAACCCTTTGCCACTAGCCTAGCCTTATAGACATCATCATGTCCTTCTATGCCATTCTTTACTTAGAAGATCCATTTGCGTTGAAGAGGTCTCACTCCTTCAGGCAAATCCACCAAGTTCCAAACTTGATTTTCATGCATAGAACTCATTTCGGATTCCGTGGCTTCAAGCCATAAAGCTGAATTAGGACTAGAGATTGCAGCTTTGTAAGTGGCGGGTTCGTCACTTTCTAGAAGCAACACATCAAGACTCCCATCCTCTTGGATAAGTCCAACGTATCTATCAGGATGGCTAGTTACTCGACCTGACCTCCTCAATTGAGGAGTAACTACCGAATTAGACGACGAAGGAACGTCTTCATATGCTTCTTCATGTGTCTCTATTTCGGTTTGTGTCTCTTGAACTTCATCAAGTTCAAAATTTCTCCCACTCTGTCTCTTAGAAATAAACTCAGTTTCTACGAAGACAGCCTCAGTAGACACAAACACTTTGTTTTCATGAGGTTTGTAGAAGTAATAGCCTCGGGAGGTAGTAGGATAATCTACAAAGATGCATTTTTTAGGTCGTGGGGCTAGCTTGTTGTCGGTCTTTACCCTGACGTAAGCATCACATTCCCAAATCATCATATAGGATATATTAGGAACCCTTCCTTTCCACATCTCATATGATGTCTTTTTGGTTGCTTTTGGTGGACTATTGTTCAATGATTTGATTGCGGTTTGGATTGCAAATCCCCAAAACGAGTCGGGTAACTTGGTTTGACTCATCATAGATCGAACCATATCTAGTAGGGTTCGATTTCTCCTCTCGGCAACACAATTAAGTTGTGGTGTACCGGGTGGAGTGAGTTGTGACACAATGCCATAATATTTCAAGTGTGAATCAAATTCATTACTAAGATACTCTCCACCACGATCCGATCGTAGTGCTTTTATCTTCTTGTTGAATTGGTTTTCTACTTCATTTTGAAATTCTTTAAATTTATCAAAAGCTTCACTCTTGTACTTCATCAAGTAGATATACCCATATCTACTTAAATCATCGGCGAAGGTAATGAAGTAGTCATAATTTCCCCTAGCGGTGACAGCTATTGGTCCATATACATCGGTATGTATAAGGCCCAATAGTTCACTAGCTCGAGTCCATTTACCACTAAAAGGATTACGAGTCATTTTTCCTAGGAGGCAAGATTCGCTTATACCATAAGATTGAAAATCAAATGGTTTAATAACATTAGTTGAAACTAATCTTTTAATGCGATTCTCGTTAATATGACCTAATTGACAATGCCAAATGTATGATTCATTTGGATCACTTGATTTGAGTCTCTTGGCTTGTATGTTATAGATGTCATTCTTTGAATTTGAAGTCTCTAGAACATAAATGTCATTTATAGAAGAGCCTCGGCCTATGACCAAGTCATTTCTAGAAATAATACAACAATTGTTTTTAATGGCAAAATTAAAGCCCTCTATGTCTAACATAGCAACTGAAATACTGTTCTTAGAAAGAGAAGGTACATAAAAACAATTATGCAAATACAACTCAAATCCATTTGCTAGCCTTGGATGTGGCCGCTACCCTAGCTTCATTCCCAAGTCAGAGATCAACATCGCCCTTGCTCAGCTTTTCCACATTTCTTAGCCCCTGTAAATGATTACAAAGGTGAGAACCGCAAACGGTATCTAATACCCATGTTGTGGTGGAAGTGAAATTTACATCAATAACATAAATTTCAGAAGGAATTTTACCAAGTGGAATAACAAGCCGATCCCTAATATTTCCCAAATATATGGGGCAATTCCTCATCCAATGTCCCATGCCATAACAATAATGGCATTCATCATCAACTTTGGCTCCTTTGGTAGTCCCACTAGCCATCTTGTTTCCATTATTGATTTTTCTACCTTTCTTTCCCTTCCTTTTGAACCATTTCCCTTTACTTGCAAGAATGTGCTTGCTAGGACTCCCACTAGTTTCGGCATCCCTTTCTTCCAAAGATAAGGATCCCATAGATTTAATGACATGGTCTACCCAAGACACATTCACAAAAGACCTAGTCATAGTAGGAGGTATGGAGGAAGTAATGAAATTAAGGTTTCCATCGGAACCGATCCCAAAATGAAGCTCTCTAGTAGTATCGAGATTTTTGTTGGAGCAAATTTCGTCAAATAAGTTATGACAAGACTCAATGGTAATTGGTGTTGTTGCATGTATAGGATCCATTGCGATATATAATAACTACAAACATGGAGGTAAAGGAAATATTAACATTTGTCATTTTAATCAAACTTGTAAACAAGTTTTAACATTTATATAGTGACCTCTACCCAACTATCATAAATGATTCCGATATCCAAATTCATATTAACTTGGGCACGGTGAGCCTATTCAACCCTTATTAATATAATTCGGTGGATTACCTCTTTAATCGATTCTACTTCTAGAACTCTCGGTTGATAAAAATTACTTTAATATTTATCTTTAGCCCGGAACACATGCGACTACGGTCACGAATACTTCTGTTGAGCTCAATCCAAATTTCGATGTAATAACATTTTATTACCCACTTACCCAACGTAACAAGTTTAGCACCCCGGTGAGCCGAGCATACTTTCTCAAGAAATTGGGACTCATGGTTTCTACTATTTGGTAAGGCTAATTCTCAATTATTATAAGTGAGAGGTCTTATCAATTTATTATCTATCACGTTTTAAGTGAACTAAAGCGGTGAACTACGATAATTATAATGGACACGGTCGAAGACTCGATATGATATGCATGTGTTGTTATGGCGATTTGGCAATGCATGCAACATATTAAAATAAATGCAAAGCATAATAATAAATTCCAAGTATGGCCTTTCTAAAATAGAAAATCAAATAATCTATTACATATTCGGAAACCAACTCCTTTGGTCCCTTGATTCTTCAAGTGGCACGCCTTCCAAGAACACCGTCTTTGTCGGAACACCTTTCCGAATGGCACCGTCTTGAAGCAACTCCATGATTACAAATAATAATAAAAATACAAAGCTATTCCTATTATACATTTGTAATATGAAAAACTAGTAAAAATAAAAGTGATACGAGATCACATTATATTACAACCGAATCAATATTCCCTTTCATTACGGGTAATATCGATTAAAACTAAAGCCATACTAAGATAAAATTACATAATTCAAAATTATATAAATAAAAGACATTCAGCAATTGAAATATGCAGCATTATAATATGTATCTATCATACTAAATTATGTGCCAAATCTCCCTACTTAACTATATCGATTATATAACCTGGTTTTATGGAAATGCGTGATAATAACTTCTTAAAATCACAAATCTATAATTAAATCATATTTAAGCTCAAGTTAATTATCCTAAAACTCTTAGGACTCAAAAAATTAGTCATCACTCAATTTTTGACAATAATTAAACTTGATTTAATTTTTATGCTCGTTTTCGACCTTAAAATCATAACATTTATGAAATAAATCCAAATTAAATTACAATAATTTCAAATTTGAATTTTAAATTTTTGAACATTCTGCAATAATTACATGACACTAATAATGTCAAAAATCATGGTTAAAATTTTCGGATTAATTTCAAGAAAATATAGTTGCAATTTATCGGTTTTATCTCATAAAACATCTAAAGTATGCAAAACTTAATCCAATCAATTTTACAACTTTTGATCTAATAAATGGGATATTAATGCAACCTAAAATAATTTTGTCATGCCATGTAATTCATTTTAGCTATTTATGCTAAAATAGTCACTATTTATGCCATTTTTACACTAAAAATTCATAAATCATGCTAAATGAAATTATTTCATTTCAAAATTAACATACAGTGTGTAATTCATGCATGTGACAACATATTAAAGTATCATGGCCTATTTCGAAGTTTAACTTTATTTAACCATTTTACCTCTTTTAATCCATTTTTATCTCATAAAAATCATAAATCATGAAATATTAATCAAATTAACACGGTATTTTACACACAATTTTAAAATATGCATGTGAGGTCATATAAAATTTTCAAGGTCAGAAACTAAGTTTAACCAATTTTAGTCATTTAACCTCCATTTATGCCATTTTTATCACATAAAAATCATAAATCATGAAATATTAATCACATTAATATGAAATTTTACATACAATACATAAAATATTCATGTGAGTTCATACTAAAATATCACGACCAGTAGTGAAGGTTAACTTATTTTAGTGAATAAAAGTTCATTTTACTCATAAAAATATAATTATTTCACTAAAAATCATTAAAATGAGCAATAATTTACCATAAATCATAAAAATGACCTAAAACATTTTATGAACAGAATATATAACATGCATCATGATTTCGTGACTTACTCTTATAAATAACAAATTTTTAGTTTTATATGTTAACATTTTAACTCGGAAAAACAATAACCGATTATGCATGCAATATCCTATGCTCTGATACCAGTTATTAGGTTCATATACCTGTTATTAGACTCTTCTAATAGTGAACTAATTAACTTCTTAATATGTGTTCTTTAGATCTAGTGCATGCATAACAAAATAAGAGATTAATAAGGAAAAACAATGTCCCTTACATTGTAGTGTGGCTCAAAATTAAGGGCACAAAAAAGGTAACCTTCCTTATTTGTTCTTGAGCTATAATATGTTGGATGATCCTCCAAAATCGCAATTTAGATATTCTCCTTTGATTGCACCTAAGACTAATCCCTTAAACTAGTATATTAATTAACTAGATTAATATAGTAGTACCCTTAAAATTAACTCTAATATTATCACTATTACTACACTAGTAATCTTGGATTTTTATGATATTAGATGAACAACTTCATGTTTCTAAAAACTTGTTTTAGAGAGAGGTGGAGAGAATGACAAATGAATGCATGTAGTGTGAATGGTGTAATGAAAAGAGAACAAAATTCTCTCTTAAAGAGAGGAGGGAGCCGGGTAAAAGACGACAAGGATGGCATCTTTTCTTTTCCTTTTTTCTCTTCTCAATATTGTAGGTGTAAGGCTATGTATCAATAGGTATGATTATAATAATTTTAACCATTAAAATAAATCACCCATTATCCTCCACAACCTACAATATTTCGGTCCATATGTATAAAATGGACTCCCATTTTATTTTGTCAATTTGTCACTTGTCACACAATATGTCACATGTAGTATGTTACATGTTATTAATTAATTTAATGCATATTTATCAAATAAATATCATTTTATAAATTAATTAAATTACATACAACAATTGACTAGTGATACTTGATCACATAAATAAAATGGGTCATATAATTATAATTCACAACATATTGTAATTATAATTAACCATTCATTCTTATCTCAATTGTTTCACAAACAATAATCAATTTTAGTAATAAAGTATTTCAATTAATAAAATAAATATTATTTAATCCCATTACAATAAGATATAAACATTCTCTCTCACAAATGAATTGTTCAATTTTAGGGAATTGATTAACTTGTATCGTCATATAATTAATCAATTTGTCTATTAAGGGAATTATCCTTTAGGTGTGACCTTAAGGGATCAACTGATCACCGCCGTCAAACGAGAGTAATGTCTAACTCTAGTTAGCTGATCATTACTGATAAATGTTGATCAATTGACTATATAAATGAATCATCCCTTACGTATTCTTAATATGAGATTTACACATGTTATCGCACTATTGTTGAGGAGACATACTCCAACAAAATGGTCTTTTGTTGATGAAGGAGTGGTTTAATTTTGTTTTAAGCAAGTTTTGTTTTGATTGTGGTGAATTATATTGAGAAATTGATGTTTTTGGATGAGGGGATTGAATACTGAAGTGAGGGAAAATGTATGTGTTTGTGTTTTGAAAGATGAAAACGAATTGGGAAGAAGGAAGTGTCCCGTGTTTTGTGTATGTATCAGGTCTGGGACGCTCGGCTTAGGGTCAGGAGGCGCGGATTATGTTGCAGGAAATTCTGAAATAGCAAAACAATTTTGGGACGCGCGACTTGAGCTCAGCTCGAGCGGATTTTTGCTGAGACACTCGACTCCCCTCTAGGACGTGTATAATTTCTTAAAGGACTTTCTCCCACAATTTGAAGCCTTCCAGCTCCCACGTCCCGACAGTAGGATGCACGGATCATTCTGGAGACGCTCGGATTGCTCTCAGCTCCCACGAGCTCAGGTCTGCTTGTGGGGATTCCTCTTCCTGTGTCATTCCTTCTTCCTTTCCTTGTTAAATGTTGTGGGTCGCACTACAACGGCTTGGTTAGCCTAGGCATTTACCATCCCCACACTTGATCGAACACTACACATTTAAAACAGGTTAAAATACCTCCCTCACTTGATCTCATGTCAAAAAGTCTTGTAATAAAGCACAAAAATGCAAATCCAAAAATGACAAAGATGCAATAAAGAAAATTAAATGCTAGTTAGAGGGTTAGAATATTTACAAATGGTGGTTTAAGGAGGACTCCACCAAACTCTCCTTCTTGTGAGAGGTATCAAGGGGGCAAAGCCAAGGTGTTGTTGATGTTGCTCAACAGCTTGTAGAAGTAGTCAAAGGCTTGCTCATTTTCATGATAAAGATCTTGCATAGACGTTTTCACATTGTTTTCTTCATTATTGTAGCCCAAATCAAAGTGATGACAAGGATCCAAAAAGCCTTGGTCGAAGGTCATAGCATTTCCAATAAAAGGATTGACCAATCCTTCAAATTCATCGTCCCAGAGACCATAAACTTCGCTTGCTTGTTCCCCAATGATGTCATGAGTTGACAAGACCAACTCTCCTTTCTTGTTATCATGGCCAATGAGGCCTTCTTTATTACTTGTCATGATGGGTGAGCTATTCAAGCTCTCATTGTTGTTGTTGAAAATCCCATGCTCTCCGAGTAGAGCTACTTGGATGTCATCGACTTTCTTCTTCCATATGGGTGATGTTTCGTTACCCTTGGCTTCATCTTTGCATAGAGATTCTAATTTCTTCCTATCACTTTCTCGGCTATAGTGATCGACCATGAGGCATGGCTCATGTAGTCGGGGAGCTCTCATTGTTTTATCAAGATTGAAAGTAATTGTCTCATCCCCTACTTCAAGTGTGAGATCTCCATGTTTCACATCGATTACCGCTCCGGCGGTATGCAAGAAAGGTCTTCCTAAGATGATAGGAATGTTGGAATTCTCCTCCATGTCTACAATGACAAAGTCTACCGGGATGAAAAATTTGCCAATTCTCACGGGCACATCCTCCCATACCCCTAAAGGTATCTTTGTTGATCGATCCACCATTTGAAGAGTAATGTTGGTGCATTTAAGCTCTCCAATTCCTAGTCTCTTACCTATCGAGTATGTCATGACACTTACACTTGCTCCAAGATCACACAATGCCTTGTTGATTGTAGTGTCGCCAATGGTACATGGAATAGAAAAACATCCCGGATCTTTGAGATTTGGAGGGGAACTCCCATGAATAATAGCAGTACTCACTTTGGTAAAGGCAATAGTCTCCAACTTTCGAATGGATTTCTTCTTGGTAAGAATGTCCTTCATGTACTTTGCATAAGCCGGAACATGATTGATCAATTCCATGAATGGGATTGAGACTTCTAAATTCTTCACAATTTTCATAAACTTCCCAAGTTTCTCATCAAACTTAGGCTTGGCTTGGCGAGTTAGAAATGGAAGTCTAATCACAATAGTCTCTTTCTTTAGCCTTTTCTTCATTTTTCTTCTTTGAAAGTTCATTGGTGGTAGACTCTACTTTCTTAAACTTCTCCACAACTCCTTGCTTGCTACTAGCATCCACAATATCTTCATCAATTGGCCTCTTCGGCCCCTCATATCTTGTACCAATCCTCATATAGATGGCACTAACCGTTTCATGTCTTGGGGGGTTACCTTGAGGAGGTAATTGCCCCTTTTGTCTTTGGGAGCTAGATGATGCTAATTGGGTCATTTGAGTCTCTAACATTTTGGTGTGGGAAAGTATGTTGGTGATGGTGATTTCTTTAGCTTGGCTATCTTTTTACATTTGGGTGAAGAATTCTTGTTGGTTCTTTTGCATTTAGAGGACCTCTTTTTGACTCTCAAAGCTTTGGTCATTGGACTGGTTGTAGGAAGGTTGATTTTGATATCCCTGGCTTTGGCTGAAAAAAGGACTTTGAGTCGAATTTCTCATTAGGGGTGAGGTATATGTTGGTTTAGGATTTTGAACATTTTGGCTTTTGTATGAAAGATTTGGATGGAATTTGGTATTCTCATTATAGTAGTTGGAATAAGGGGTGCCATTTTTGTATGCTTGGAAAGAATTCACTTGTTCATTTGTTCCCCTACATTCATTTTTTCATGTCCCAAGGTTACACAACTTTTACATACTCTATTTGGGATTGAGGATGATGCCACCATAGCATTAACATGTTGTTTGGGTGATTTGGAAGCTTCATCAAGCTTAGCCATGGCCTTCTCAAATTTCAAATTGATGGTGTCGATATGAGCACTTAGTTGAGTACCCAATTTTGTTATGGAATCTACCTCATGCTTTCCTCCTCTAGTGGCCTTTCGAGGCCTACTATATTGGGAATTATGAACCGCCATCTATTCGATTTTGACCCATGTTTGGTTGTCATCAACTTCGGTAAACCTCCCATTGGATCCCATATTAAGAACATTGCGTGAGTCTTTATATAAGCCGTTCCAAAATTGTTGAACAAGGAATCACTCACTAAGTCCATGGTGTGGACAAGAACGACAAGTGTCCTTAAATCTCTCCCATGCTTCATATAATGATTCCTCATCCCTTTTCTTGAACCCGGTGATTTGGGCGCTCAACATATTTGTCTTCTGCGGAGGATAGAATTTCTTGTAGAAGGCAAGTGCTAACTTTTTCCATGAATCAATAACAAGGGTAGCCTTGTCTAGGGTCTTCAACCAATGCTTTGCGGTACCGATGAAGGAAAAAGGAAACAATACCCATCGGATTTGGTCTTGAGTAACTCCGGTTTGAGAAATTGCATCACAATAATCACAAAAAGTCTCCATATTTAAATGAGGATATTCATTAGACATCCCTCCAAATTGGCTTCTCTCAACTAATTGTATGAATGCGGATTTGGCAATGAAATTACCGGTTAAATGTGGTGGTGTAGGAGTACCGTTTGGTAGGTTCTCCTCGGTTGGTACAGAATGAGATGAAAATTTAGGCATTGTAGGTTGATTTTGTGGTTGGTTTGGTATTGGGTTATCCTCTCCTTCTATTGAAAAAGGGTTGATAAACTCGATGTTATTTGGTTGAATGTCCACAATCTCTCCAATACCCAAAACTATTAAAGTACCTCTAGCAACTCTTCTATTGTTGGTTAAGGTCCTTTCAATCTCAACATCAATAGGTAATGGATTACCTTGTGATCTCCTAGTCATGCAAAATATCAAACAACTAGAAAACAATTAGAACAACCTTGAGGAGATTCACTTCCCCAAGTCAAAATCAAGACACAACTAAAAACAATTAACGAAAATCAAATCAATTGAACACCGTCCCCGGCAACGGCGCCATTTTTGGTGCGGCGGTTTTGTGTAGTCGTTATTGCTCACCAAAACAATATTTATATCTTTACAAACTACTCTTAGTGGAGCGATAAGGAAAGGTCGGATACCAAGGGACGGGTATCGATTTAGAATTTCAATTGCGACTAGTTATGTCTTAGGGTGTCACGATTATGGGTTGAGATGAGATGTAGTCTAAACTAGTCAACAAGATGAATGTAAATTAATGAAAACAAAGTAAAGCAATTAAAGGGGTTTGTAAACAATTGATTAAAGGCACTAGGGTGTCATGGGTTCATAAGGGAATCATGGAAATAGATCATACAAACATGTTCTCAAATAGATGCAAGCAACTTATTGTTGTGATGGAATCGAGTTAGTATATATCTTACAATTCCTAGGAAGATTTAGGTCCCGGAACCGAGTCGATCAAGATTTTACAACACTTACAAGTCGACTTAGACTCTTCTTATTCAACTCTATACATGGTCTAACAAGGCTTGAGTTGGTTTATATCTTACAAGCCTCATTGAAAAGATAAGAGATGGGTAAAAAATGCAAGGTTTAATAGTCTAGCATTTCATCAAACATAACATTGTAAAAAATATCGGTATACTTCCTTTAAAATTATTAGGATTATAACGAAATTATGATTATGAATACTAGTCATAAATGAAATTGCATAAACAAAATAGTAGAGATTAAGAAACAACCTTTGGTCCTAGCAAAAATGGCCTAAGAACAATATCAAAATGATATTCGCCTAATCGTTGCATCCAAGATGCTCCGAGAAATGCCCCTCAAATTGCTAGAATGAGATCCCCAAATTCACTAATTAATTTAGGGTTTTTTGTATTTTTTTTTATGAGAGAATATTAGGTCAAAATTAGGTTAAAAAAATTAGTAGAAATGATCTTCCTCTCTCCCTATTATAACTGAAATAAGGAGAGGAATAAGGGAAGATATTTCTTCCTCTTATTCGGTTTTTGACCGAGACCCCAACAACCAAAAATGAGGATATAATCTTCTTATTTTTTGTTGTTGTTTAATTGTATATTATGTGTATAATTTATCAACGGTGTTGCTCTTTCACATACGCCTTTTACTCTTTCACATACTTTTTTTTCATAAAATTTCCATACTCTACCCTTTTCCTAAATCTAAACAAATTAGGATTTTTATATACCATTCTCCTAAAATTAAAACCTAATCTTCTAAAACTTGAACAATGGATTACAATTCTTCAAATTCTTCGATTAATGAAGTAATACTAATTTATTTAGCAATTATTAAAAGTTGGTTATTTCTTATTAATTATTTTGATCTAAAATTGTGTTTATAATCAATTATGTTGGTGGTGGAAGGCATAGTGATTTGTGCGGTGGACTGTGGTGTTCGGAGTAGGTAGTATGGTGGACGACGGCGGTCGGAGCAGGAGTATGGTGCAGGGTGGTGGTCGGAGCAGTGTAGGGAAGTGCGGGGGAGGTGGAGTGCGGGGGAGGGGTGGGCCGGGGAAGGAGGTTGTCAGGTCAGAACGGCCGGTCATGGTAGGGCGGTGGTCGGAGTTGCAGGGGTGGGGCGTTGCGGGGGAGGGTGAGGGCGGGGGTGGCGGAGTTGCAGGGGAGGGGAGTCTGTTTGTTGTGTTCAGTCGTTTTCCTTTTTTTTTTTTTTTCGTATTTAATAAAGAGTACCAATTTAGATACTTGTTTCATTCACTGCAATTTGTCTGCAAGACCTGGAATGTTGAAAATTTGCCAGTTGGCACCTTTGGGCCACGATTGTTCCTCGTAAAACTCATTCTTGAAACATATTCAGATTGCAAAAGTATGCAAAAGATACCGCCATTAAAAGCATTGCAGCGAGTACTAAAATGGTAGAAGAAATCATTGAAAAACGCTTGACTGGCTTTGTTTATATAAGTAAGCACAAGCCACAGACCAGTTGAACTTGGCAATACATCGGTTCAACATGTTAATGAACCATAACATGTGTTCAGAAACATAGAAGTATATGCCATTATACTCTCGTTCATCATGACATTTTCATTGCTATATATTTGTACCTTAGCCACACAAAAGAACTTGATTATGAGCTGTAAACCATGTAGCTGGTTTAAGTTGACAGTTAACTTAAACCACCCCTGCACCGGTCTCCCTTCAATCTTATTGTGTTGGCTCTGATGACTTCTTTACTATTAGCTGTCCGGTCTTACTTTAGCAGGGACTACTAAGTAATTCCTGTGATCGTGCGTTTTTAAATGTTCACACTAAGATCTGTGCTAGATTATACGAGTAAGTATATGCAGTAGCTTATATATCCCACTGATAATTACTCCCTCCGTTCCCATCATTTGTTTATTCTTCGTGACGGGGATTTTAATCAAATGTAAACAAATGATTGAGACGGAAAAGTACAATGCAATTAACTAAAAACTATGATCATTCTTACATTGGAATCATCTTGAGAGCCAAAACCCCGAGGATTAGAAGACTGAGAATCCGAACATCGAACCCGAAACCCAAACCCAAAAGAATAATGGTGGTGCTGACAATTGGGAACTAGGAAGGCAAATACGACAGTTAGCTGTAAACCACTGTCAAATTTGAGTAAATAATAAAGATAATAATAATAATAATAATAATAATAATAATAATAATGGTGGCGGTGGTAGCCGGTGGTGGGCTGGGGAAGGAGGGTTGTGCGGTGGTAGCCGGACTCGGAATCGCAGGGGGATGGGAGGGGAGTGCGACAGTCGCAGGGGGAAGGGAGACCGGTGCAGGGGTGGCTGGCCGAGGTCGGAGCAGGGACTGGTGTCGGCCGGAGTGGCGGGGAGTGGGGAGTGCGGCCGGCGAGATGGTGGTTAATGGAGGTGTGTGGTGGTTAATGGAGATGAGTGAAGGGGATTAGGGAAGGAAGAGAAATAATTGATTGGGGAAAGGAATGAAGAAATGACAAGGGTAACCTTGTAAATTACGTATGTGAAAGAGTAAAAGACGTATGTGAAAGAGCAAAAGCCTTTATCAATTGTCATATACATCGACATGTATTAATAAGTCCACTTATAACAGCTTGCAGTCGATTTATCAATACCAGTCTGTCAACATTTATTATGACAATATTGCATAATATATACATTAACTATACATAGCGCATATTTATAATTTACTTATTAAATATAACCGTTTATGTTTAATTACGAATTAACATCTTAATTCGTTTAAGCTAACATTATATACAATAATTAAATATAACATATTATATTCAATTTACGAATTGGCAGTTAATTCGTCTCAGCTAATATTATTTAATTAGATTACATAATCGTCTCATCAACACATTGACTAACTGCTTAGTCAAATACATGGACTAACCTTTTAGTCATATAAGGCATCAATGTGATTACATTTCCATAATCAAATCTCTCAAACACATCCTTTAGGTGTGACTTTTAGGGACCAGTTGATCACCGCCATCAGTATGATAAAAACGTCAAACTTTCTAGCAAGCCAACCGTTATTAAGTAATCCTTAATCAACTGATAAAATACGAAGTATACCCTTGTGAACCTATAAGAGATTTATAAATGTTATCACACTAATTGTGGAGGACACAAGCTCCAACAATCTCCCACTTGTCCTCACAAGTGTATGTGCGATAAGCGATTTTCATATCCTAAAATTTCTCCCACTCAATGTAAAACAATTTACAAAATCCTATTCATTAATGTCGTATTTTACAAGTGATCAATATCAAGAGTGGTTTCCCCGACTAGAGAGTAACTTAACTGATAAACGAATCATCATTCGAGCATGGCAATGCATTTCAGTTACAACTCCTCGAGTGGCCCTGAGAAATAACTAAACCTGATAAAGGTTGGATATTTTCTTCAACTCGAATCCTGCAGATATAAGCACAGTATGAAATGACCCAGAAAAAATATGCTTAGCCTCCTGTTGCGGCATACCATGAGAAAGAAACCAAAGTCACCCAAAAACTGCCTTAATCTCAAGAGACAGTCGATAGTCAAAAGAATCGACTCTAGGAACACAATGGACGTCCAATCCACGACCTGGCACCGAATGTTTTAAACATTTAGGACTCCATTACGTTGTCACAAAAAATTGACCTACGAGGTATCGTTATAACTCGTATCTGTGATCGATCAGCCAACCGTTTGACATTTGGCTCGTTGAACCCACCATCAATCGACTACACAATATAATATCCAGAGTTATCAGCTCATGTAGGCGATTACGGACCAAAACAAATATAATGTAATTGAGTTCACTTTGTGGCGTTCAATGTTGTCGGTACAATCCACATGAAAAACAAAATATGAAATAAAACGATGAAGTTATAAATAGTATATGAAAAAGATAATGTATCGAATCCATAATCAACTACTACAACTCAGGAACACATTTAATTCCCATGGAAATAACGTGCCCTTCATGCTTTTCATAATTCAACGGTTTAGTGAGAGGATCCGCGATGTTGTCATCCGAAGCTATCTTGTCAACCACTATCTCTTCTTGCTCCACAAAATCACGGATCAGGTGAGCTTTCCGATGTACGTGTCTAGACTTGTTGCTAGACTTTGGCTCCTTAGCCTGGAAGATGGCACCTCTATTGTCACAATAGATGGTGATCGGGTCATTCGAACTAGGAACTATCGTAAGTCCTTGTAAGAATTGACGCATCCATATAGCTTCCTTTGCTGCTTCCGAAGCGGCATAGTACTCGGATTCAGTAGTAGAATCTACTACAACATCCTGTTTAGAACTCTTCCAGCTGACCGCAGCACCATTAAGAGTGAAGACGAACCCGGACTGAGATTTTGAATCATCTCGATCCGTTTGGAAGCTAGCATCTGCGTAACCGATTGCGCATAGCTTAGTATCTCCTCCATAAGTCAATACCCTATCCTTAGTCCTCCGTAGGTACTTAAGGATGTTTTTAATAGCTATCCAGTGTGTTTCACCGGGATTGTTTTGGTACTGACTCATCATACTCAATGCATATGCCACGTCTGGACGTGTGCATATCATGGCATACATGATTGATCCTATGGTTGATGCATAATGAACACGACTCATGTGCTCAATCCCTTCAGGCATCGTGGGTGACTGAGACTTGCTCAACTGCATCCCAGACGTCATTGGAAGGTTCCCCTCCTTGGAGTTGGTCATGCTGAACCTTTCAAGAATCTTATCCAAATAAGACTCCTGACTCAGTGATAATGTCCGTCGTGATCTATCTCTATAGATACGGACTCCCAATATGCGTTGTGGCTCACCCAGATCTTTCATCTGGAAATGGTTCTACAACCATCCTTTAACCGAAGATAAGAGAGGAATGTCATTCCCAATCAAGAGTATGTCATCGACATACAATATCAAGAAAACAATCTTGCTCCCACTCGACTTGATATATAAGCATGGTTCCTCGACCGATCGAGTGAAACCGTACTCTTTTATCACCTTGTCGAAACGATGATTCCAACTCCGAGAAGCTTGCTTGAGTCCATAAATGGAACGCTTAAGCTTGCACACTTTCTTAGGATTTTCTGGATCTATGAAACCTTCGGGTTGCACCATGTACAACTCCTCCTCCAAATAACCGTTTAAGAAGGCGGTTTTCACATCCATTTGCCAAATTTCATAGTCATGAAAAGCGGCAATCGCTAAGATAATCCGAATGGAACGCAGCATAACTACGGGTGCAAAAATTTCATCATAATGTAATCCGTGCACTTGAGTGAAACCTTTTGCCACTAGTCGTGCCTTATAGGTGGCTGGTTGCCCGTCTACAGAATGCTTTATTTTGTAAAGCCATTTTCACTGTAGAGGTTTTACCTTATTAGGTAAATCAACTAGATCTCATACGTCATTCTCATACATGGAGTCCATCTCGGATTACATGGCTTCAAGCCATAGCTTTGAGTCGGAACAGGTCATGGCACCTTTATAGGTATCGGGTTCATTACTCTCTAGGAGCAAAACGCCACTCTCCTCGACCATACCAATGTATCTGTCTGGAGGATTAGAGACTCTACTTGACCTCCTAGGTTCCTGAGGAATATTAACCGTATCATCAGTTGAAGGAACAACTTCCTCCATCTGTTCCTCGGTTGTTGGTTCTTGAATCTCCGACAGCTCGAAGGTTCTATTACTTGACTTGATCTCGAGAAATTCTTTCTCTAAGAACGTCGCAGTACTAGCCGCAACAAAAACGCGATGTTCGGTAGGCGAATAGAAGTAATGACCAAACGTTCATTTTGGATAACCAATAAAGTATGTCTTTACCGATCGCGGGCCGATCTTATCCTCGTGTCTCCACTTGACATAAGTCTCGCAGCCCCAAACCCAAATAAAGGACAAGTTAGGGACCGTTCCCATCCACATTTCATATGGAGTCTTGTCGACAGCTTTAGTCGGACTTCGGTTAAGTATAAGAGCAGCTGACAAAAGAGCAAAACCCCATAATGAATCAGGTATTACCGTGTGACTCATCATGGATCGAACCATATCAAGTAATGTTCGATTTCTCCGTTCGGACACACCATTTAATTAAGGTGTTCCAGGTGGAGTTAACTGTAAAACGATTCCACAGTCTTTAAGGTGTTGATCAAACTCATTTGAAAGATATTCGCCACCCCGATCTGAACGGAGTGCTTTAACCTTTCTACCCAGTTGGTTCTCAACCTTATTCTGGTATTCCTTGAATTTCTCAAAGGACTCACTTGTATGCTTCATTAAGTAGACATATCCGTATCTACTCAAATCGTCCGTGAAAGTGATAAAATATCTATAGCCATCTCTAGCGGTAATTGACATAGGTCCACATACATCAGTATGTATGAGTCCTAATTTGTCACTAGCGCGCATTCCAACACCTTTGAAGGAAATTCGAGTCATCTTGCCAATGAGACATGATTCACACGTGCCAAATGTAGAAAAATCGAATGCCGGAATAGTCCCATTCTCGACGAGTTTCTTTACACGTTTTTCATTTATGTGTCCAATTCGACAATGCCATAGATAGGTTTGATCTTTGTCACCAACCTTTAATTTCTTATTATTCACGTGTAATATATCTGTAGTTTGATCTAAGATGTAAATTCCATTCATGGAAACTGCTTTGCCATAAATCATTTCATTGAAAGAGAAAATACAACTATTATCCTTTATTGAAAATGAAAAACCGTCTTTATCAAGTACGGAAACAGAAATAATGTTCTTAAACAAACTGGGTACATAGTAACAGTTATATAAATATAACTCAAAACCACTAGGGAGTTGGATTAAGTATGTTCCCTTTGAGACTGCAGCAACTCTAGCTCCATTCCCGACTCGCAGGTCCACATCACCCTTTCCGAGAGGTGTTATGTTTTTTAGGCCCTGCAAATGATTACACAGATGAGAACCACAACCAGTATCAAGTACCCAAGTTCCGAAACTTGCATGGTTAATCTCAATCATATGAATATAAGATGACATACCAACAGGAGTGGCGCGGCCTGCTTTTATGTCCTCACGGTACACGGGAAAGTTCCTCCTCCAATGTCCAGTCTTGTGACACTAGTGGCACTCAATGTCACCGCCCTTTCTCTTTGCCTTGCGTTGTGAGCCACTAGTATCACCAGGCCCACTCTTACCGTTTCCTGGCTTCTTAAACTTTGGCTTACCTACAGTTAGGTCGCCGGGAGCTTTGCCCTTACCCTTATTCTTTTTGGAAAACATGAGAACATCTTGCTTCATGCTCCCACTCAATTTCATATCCTTCTCGGTCTGTACGAGAAGTGAGTGTAGCTCATGAGGACTTTTCTTCATGTCATTCATGTAGTAATTTGCCCTGAAAAGGGCAAAACCATCATAAAGTGAATGAAGCATACGGTCAATGACTATGCTCTCACTGATTTTGCAATCAAGTGCCTCCAATTTCTCGACATTCTCAATCATGTTAAGAATGTGTGGGCTAACCGGTTGGCCCTTCTGGAGTCTCGCATCAAAGAAGCGACAAGTATGCTCATAAGTAACGATTCTCGGTGCTTTTGAGAACTCGTTAGTGAGCGTGGTGAAAATCTTGTTTGCACCTTGGGCAATGAAGCGTCTCTGCAAATTGGTTTCCATTGCAAACATGAGTACGTTCTTTATCGCACCCGCTTCCATGACGGAGTCACTATAAGCAAGTGACTCGTTAACTCCAGCATTGGGGCCTGGGTTTACCGGTATTGGCTCAGTTAAGTACTTGAGCTTACCGTCAGCAATGACAGCATTCCGCAATGATGCCTCCCAGTCCGCAAAGTTGGACCCGTCATTTTTCAGACGTGTGAACTGATTCATGTGGTCCATGAAAGCTTTCAGCCAGGACTCGCGTCCAAGTGTGGCACTTGGCATTGGGATTTCGTTATTTCCAGCCTTTTGTTGTAACAGTATTATCAATATATACTCATCGTTATGATTTTAGTCTAATGCAATACTATTATAACGCGAAGACTCAAGCATTTATACAATTGACCTCCCTCAAGAATTATATAAATGATCCCAAGACTCAATTATCTGTAAATTGATAAGCCAACCTTTTGGCTAATTCTACTGTTAGAATTCTTGGTCGATAAATTTCTGTAAATTCTATCTTTAGTCCATCATAATCATGAGAAACTCTTCGGATTATAATGTTCAGGTAAACTAAGTCAACCCAAAGTACTTACCCAACGTAGAAGGGGTCATATGGAGAGTAAGGTCATATATGCCTACCGACGAAGAAGGGATTCATAGTTGTTCGCCCTTATAAAGACTAGTCTCAATTTCAGTTTTAGACGAAGATCCCATCAACTTTATTTTAATTCATTTTAAGTGAACTAATATCTAGCATGCGAGAATGAATAAACTAAGGTGATGGCTTAAAATGTGTGACATCTGTATGTCTATGAAAACTAACATTCAATCTATATGAGTCAATTTTCATGCATTTTAGTAGGTGGTTTGGTTTAGGCGGAATATGATCCACTAACTATCATGTGAATTAAAAGCAATAAGAATGGTAAAACGTAAAACAAAATAAAGTCCTAGTGTGGCCTATCTACCAAAATGAACATAACTAGAACTTTGGAATCCATCCTTGGACCCGAGAAGCTTGTCTTGATGTTCCATCTTGGTCCATGTAGCGGGAGTGAACAATCCAATCTCCATCTTTAGTATTCTAAAAATTACAATTTAAAAATTACATAATAAACCTATTTACATTCTAATTTCAAAACCATAATATAAAAGAAAACCAATCGGAGATACGAGATCTCAAATTACATTAAAATTATGTTTCCATCATTACGAAAACATAATTTAACTAAGGCCACACTAGGTATTACAAATTACAACCAATTGCAAAAAATACGTAAATAAATCCATTCAACGATTCATTCAACTAAAATAAAAATGCATCAACTAAAAATTAATCATTCAAGACATAATTCCTTAATTATGTAGAGTAATTTATCCAAACTACCTATTTAAATGATCAAATTATGTGACAATTCCTCAATTACTCACAATAATTTTTAATCTTAATACATATTAATCTTGTAATATGAATTAATCCAACATTATTTTAAACCTCTTTAAAATAATTAGGTATCTATAATTTGTGAACTTTTTCACAACTAACAATCATACATTATAAATTTAATGTATAATCAATATTGGCCAAAAACTAACAAAAATTTTTATAGCTCTCGACATTTTTAAAAAACAAAAAACCAGAATTTTTTTTATTTTTTTCATCTCGGCAATTAGAAAAAAAACAGTTCCCTTTTTTTTTTTTTGCTCACGGCATTGTGCCAAAAGAAAAACAAAAACGGGTTTTTATCCTTTACAATGCATCCGGCATATCACAAAAACAAAAAAAACAGATTTTTTTTTTTTCGCTTTGCACTCGGCATAATGCCCCAATAACAAAAAAAAAAAATAGAATTTTTTCTTGCTGCCGGCATTCATGCCCAAAAAAAACAAACAAACCTTTTGAAATGAACAAATTTGTTTAATGTTGCTACTAGAACAAGATTGGCATAATCATGAACATATAAATTAATGAAACATGATTCTAAACAACAATTTAAAACCATATATGCGAAAAACTATATAGCAAAAACAAATTTAACATCATCAAACAAGACGATTTCCATTTACATCTTAATTTAATTCTTATTAAATCAAAACATCTACAAATTTATTATATTATCATATTAACCTATTAATAAAATAATATGAATAAATCAAATGGAAATAAAAACATCAAAAACCAAAAACATTTCGGCTGAAAAAATTTCCAATCGGCACAAAAAAAATTTACACGACCGATTTTTTTTTTCTCCAAAATTATTCGTTTAAATCCATTTATGAAAATCATCAAAAATAATTTCATGTCATTGGCTCTGATACCACTTGTAAGAAATATCGGTATACTTCCTTTAAAGTTATTAGGATTATAACGAAATTATGATTATGAATACTAGTCATAAATGAAATTGCATAAACAAAATAGTAGAGATTAAGAAACAACCTTTGGTCCTAGAAAAAATGGCCTAAGAACAATATCAAAATGATATTCGCCTAATCGTTGCACCCAAGATGCTCCGAGAAATGCCCCTCAAATTGCTAGAATGAGATCCCGAAATTCACTAATTAATTTAGGGTTTTTTTTTTATTTTTTTATGAGAGAATATTAGGTCAAAATTAGGTTAAAAGGATTAGTAGAACTGATCTTCCTCTCTCCCTATTATAACGGAAATAAGGAGAGGAATAAGGGAAGATATTTCTTCCTCTTATTCGGTTTTTGACCGAGACCCCAACAACCAAAAATGAGGATATAATCTTCTTATTTTTGGTTGTTGTTTAATTGTATATTATGTGTATAATTTATCAATTGTCCTATATATCGACATGTATTAATAAGTCCACTTATAACAGATTGCAGTCGATTTATCAATACCAGTCTGTCAACATTTATTATGACAATATTGTATAATATATACATTAACTATAAATATCGCATATTTATAATTTGCTTATTAAATATAACCGTTTATGTTTAATTACAAAGTAACATCTTAATTCGTTTAAGCTAACATTAGATACAGTAATTAAATATAACATATTATATTCAATTTACGAATCGACAGTTAATTCGTCTCAGCTAATATATTTAATTAGATTAAATAATCGTCTCATCAACACATTGACTAACTGTTTAGTCAAATACATGGACTAACCTTTTAACCATATAAGGCATCAATGTGATTACATTTCCATAATCACATCTCTCAAACACATCCTTTAGGTGTGACTTTAAGGGACCAGTTGATCACCGCCATCAGTATGATAATAACGTCAAAACTTTCTAGCAAGCCAACCGTTATTAAGTAATCGTTAATCAACTGATAAAATACGAAGTATACCCTTGTGAACCTATAAGAGATTTATAAATACTATCACACTAATTGTGGAGGACACAAGCTCCAACAAACATGTGCATATGTTGAAATCACAACAAGCAAGCAAGTGATTATGAAAGCATATTAGATTAAGCATAGATCAATTCCCATGATTGTTTCCCCTAATTCCCCATTAACTGTACCTAAGAGACTACTCACTCATGATCAAGTTTAACATGCTAATAAGGATGTAAATCTTATTAACAAAGCTAAACATGATGAATAAGTAAAGTGATTAACAATAAATAAGCAAAGGTAAAAAAGGGATTATACCAACTTGAGTTGATCCAAATATAAAGCAAAGAATAATAGAAGGAAACTTGATGATTGATGGAGAGTTGTCAATCCTCCAATAAACCCCAAATAATCTTCTAATTACCTAAATAAAACTAAGAACAATTGAGAGATTAAGGAAAGATTAAGATGTGATTAATATTGAAATGTGTATTGCAACTTTGATTAAGACTAAATTAAGAGATTTAGAAGGAGATTAGTACTTGATTCTAACATTGATTATGATAAGATGCTAATTTAGGTAGTATAATAAGGTATTTATACTAAAATTAAGTACAAGGATTAGGGTTACTAAGGGCTTAAGTGACGATTAAGACCCTAAGAGAAGCTTGATAATTTGCAACTCCCGTGGGACATGTGCGGCCTGAGTAGCAACTCCCAAGGAAATCCGTGCGTCCTAGAATAGAGCACGCTTGGTCCTGTAATGTGATCCGCTTGGGCTGGCATCGGGACGCCGAGAACCTAGGCTGAGACACTCGTCCTGAGCTCGGGACGCTCGGATCCTGGGACAGAGTTATTCTCTTATTCTTGGCTACCTAACAATCCATGGGGACTGTCTTAGGGATGCACAGATCTTTCATCATTCCCCAATTCACTTGATTTATTTGCTTAGGCTTCTAGTGTTGGTCTCATCTTTGATGCTTATCATTAGATGCGATCCATTTAGCTCCATTTTGCTCCTTAAATGCAAGGCTAGCAATCCTCTCCTACCAAGGACACAAAACCTCAAAGAATATACAAAATGGGGAACTAAAGATAATAAATGACAGTACTATATGCTAGAAAGCATGGGAACGAGGTTAATTCAGGGACTAAATGTGCTCAAATATGAGTCACATAAAAAATACGGGAGTAAAAATGTGGGTAGGAACTGATGTTGTATTAGAAATAATGTGTAAAAAAACACTTGTATAGTATAATCATCAAAGTGATAAGTTAATAGTTATTAAGAGTATAGCCTTGTATTTCCTGTAGAGGAAATACGGCGGTAGCGCCTTGGTCAACTTTTCTGTTTCCTTTTATTTCTGTAAACATTGTTAATAAATAAAGAGGTTACTTTTGTATTCCTTATTTTATCTTAGAAAGTTCAAGGCGTTACAAATTGGTATCAGAGCCTAAGTTAAAAAAAAAAAAAAAAATTGAGAGATGGGTAGATACGATAGGATTTTACTTATGTGTGTTATGATATTTATTTTGCTTCATGAATTTTATGCCATTGATATTTAAATTTGTTTTGTTATAGAAACTACGATGACTAGACCTCACCCATACGATTTGTTTATGGATCCATCCGAAAACGTATCACAGCACGTGGCCCGGCTGAGAAAGGCCTTATCTGATCACAACTATTTGTTCCTGCATATACTATGATTGAACCTTTTAAGGTTGACTGTCTTATAAAAACCCTGCCCAATATTATTCCATGGAAAACATTAGGGAGAGATATCATGACCTTGTGGTGAATGGAGCTCCAAATCATTCGAAGTACTTACGTAAAGGGGCATTTTACGATATATGGGTTCCCACTTTTGAAGCCTTGGCTTGGGAGCTCATAACCCTTGAAAGAAAAAACGTTATTTATCTATCAGATGATAACGGGGATGGACATGGAAATGCTAATAAATGAACTAAGGCTAATGAAAATATGGATGACAGTCCCACTACTGATCCCCTAAAAGAAGAGTTTAGTTCAGAAAGTGATAAACTTTTACGGATAATCAGTGACTAGCAATCGTTATCCCTCGAAAATGTATATTTACTTAAATAATGTATGATGTGAAATATAAATAACCTTTGTGAATTACTTGGAAAGCTTACTATGAAACCATATTTTACTATTTTAGTAATTTTATATGTATGGTGACTAATTTAGTTATATTTTGTTATAATGTATGACGCTATCAAATCTTTATGATTTAGCTATGAAGCTAGGTGACCAGGTCTCCTCGCATGTTGATCGTAGGAAGGTTCTTAAGGATCACGCATCCCATTTCCAATTATACTCCATTTCGGAACCATATAAAGCTTATTGTCTTCTTGTGACCTTGCCAGACACAATTCCATGGGCCACCTTTAAACAGAAATATTCCGACATGCTTATTTATGGAGTACCCAATCACTCCAAGTACTTTTGTGTTGGATTAATTTATGGCAGATGGTCTCCTACTTTTGAAGAATTGGCTTTAGAACTTACCACTTTTGAGGAAAATAATGTTGTTTATGCGTCAGACGATGAATAAGATCCCAACTACTTGGTTTTGGAAGATTATAATTTATATAATAGAGAAAACACTGGTAATAATGAGGACTATGGTACAGTGACACAGGAGTGAAGCTCCGTTGGAAGTAATGATTAGGAGGTTCCTAAACAATGGTTTTTACTGGAAAGAGTTTGGAAATAAGTAAACAAAATGGAAGTATGCGACTCTGTTGGGGATTCTAGAATAAATAAGGACGACCATCCCATCTTGGTACATAGTTTGTAAATAGAACAATGGTTTTCAGAAAATGGTAAATAGTGTGAATGTATATTATATGTACACTAGTTAATAGTGTGTATATATGGTTGTAGTGTCTATGTATAATAACTGTAATAAATTTTCGACTTATATGTACATATTTTATATTTACTCATAAATATCTAATCTTTGTGTTTCATGGTTAATAGGATGTCGAACCCTAATAATTCGAAGTTGATCAATCAATATCTGATAATCATTCGGATATCAGAAATCTCGCCGCCTTAGTAAGCGAAGCTATAAGGAACAATAAACTTAATAATGAGGAAAAGAGTGTTCAATATTTTAAGAAAATGGGAAATTATAATCCAAAAACTTACGATGGGAGATTGGATCCAGTGGAATTTGAAAACTAGATAAGAAGTCTTGATAAACTTTTTGATGCTATACAATGCCCTGAAAATGGAGGGTAGGATTTGCGGTATATTTTTTTTTTTGGTGAAATGTGAGTATGTATATTATATATCAAAGAACCGTATCAATTACAGCGTATATGACAACTTATTAGACTGCTATCACTTATCACATAAAATAACTTAAAAGCAGACTAAATTCCTAAGAATTTCAGACAATCTATCCTAGCCATAGCTAGCTCCTGACCAAGCTTGAGCTTGATCCTTCCCCGTACAGCTTCTTCTATCTGTTTCACTACTCCCTCAGGTCTGAGGAGACAGTAGTTTACACGAGCATTGTTCCTTTGAGCCCATATAGCATAATGATATGCATTCAGAATAATGGGCATGGCTTTCCACTGGACAGAGTTAGTAACACTTGCAGCCAAGCGACTGACAGTAAGCAAATTAGTTCCAATCCAAATCTCAAGAATATGCTTGACTTTGCAGTTGTAAACACAGCTAGAGAACAAGTGATCAATGGTTTCAGGCATACTTTCACAGAGAATACACCTGTCCTCAGAACAGTATCCAAAATTATGCAGCTTTGCCTTCGTATTCACACTACAAAATAAACGCGGAAAACTGACGGAAAAAAACCGTCACTACGGCCTGTTTTCCGTCAGGAATGGCCATTACTGACGGTTTTTCCGTCAGGATTAATGCGTCACTACAAATGGTCACAGAAAACTGTCTCTGACGGTATTTCCGTCAGGATAAGCATAACTGACGGTTATTCCGTCATAAACTCACTTTTAGGGTGACTAGGCAAGTCAACGAAATGTTGACTAAAACTGACGGAATAACCGTCAGAACTACCCCACTTCTGACGGAATAACCGTCACATATGTCAAACAACTTTTTGACTATTGTGACGGAAATTCCGTCAGGAGTAGCCCAGTTGTGACGGAAATTCCGTCAGTTTTAGTCAACATTTCATTGACTTATTTGACGGTATTTCCGTCAGGAATACCCCCTTCTGACGGTTATTCCGTCAGTAATAGTCAACCATATGTGACGGTATTTCCGTCAGAACATATTTGGGCAGTAACTGAAAAAGGCAGCAAGCTGCCTAGCCACAATGCGGATTTTGCATTGTTTTTACGCACCAAACCTGCAAAAACCAAATACGACCGTCGACCGCCAAGCGGGAATCCATTATCATGTCGACCGTATGAGCAGGAATCAAGAGTAGACAACGAAAGCAACAAAAGAAAACAAACACGATTGGAAGACCGAAGTTATTACATAAAAGCTAAAGGTCAAATTTTTACATGTCTTATACATACTAACTAAACTACTAAAATCCATAATCATAAGTGTCCTAAGGTAGCCTTAACTAAACTACCAACATAAGAACATAGACGACGGTACTAATAATTACCTAGAGGCTCAATAAAGTCATTACCAAAGCCATGCCCGCCATCCTCATTGTCTTCTCTACGGAAAGGGGCGGGGAAACTGGAGCACGTGGGAGGGAGTTGAGATGCGCGCATCTGAGCCATTGCTTGTTTTATTTCTGCCATTTCTTGAGCTTGGAGACGGACTGTTTCCTCAAGACTTTGTCGTGCGGTTCGCTCATTGTTTAGTTGGGTGGCAAATTGAGTATACTGGGTAGGAGTGTAAGAGAATGATCGACGAGTACCTTTGTTACACGGACGTTCAAACCATTTTTCGGCCGCTACATCACCGCTCCCGAAAAATCTTCCACGATTGTCAAAACAATCGACCGCTTTGTAGAACGAACGGAACTCGTCTGGAGCCTCTCCGGGGGGCGTTGGTTGACTCATCTCTTCTTGATAAACGGCCTAAAAGAAAAACAAATAAGGAAAAAATGATGTTATATTTAAAAATTGAGGAAAATATAATAACTACTAACATTTTGAATTAGAGATATAAAATAAATATTAACTTACGTCGGTCTTAGCGGCTCGAGGATTAACCCACTCCCCCTTCTTGTTTTTCTTGGTCTTTGTAAACAACTTGTATGGTGTGGCCGACTCACCCTGAAAGTAGCATAAAAACGTAAATTGATTATATTCGGCAATCAATAATACTTGTAACCAATTTGTGAAAAATAATAAATTTGGAGGGAGTGTAATACTTACCAATTCCTTGAAAACATCGGAGCAACTCTTACGGCCTAGAGTATGAGTGCCTAGTGCTTTCCCGTCCTTAGCACCCGACATTCTATTTGCCTTATTTGTCTTAGAACTTTTGGCAAATTCAGGGTCTTTTTCTTCTCTTTCCTTCAGATTCACCCACCAAGAGAGCGGTACCCACTCGGGTTTGTTCTTTAGATACTTGAGTCCATTAATAAGCTTGGTAATCTTCCTCGTGACCTCCTTTTGCCAATCGGGATAAGGGTTATACTCTTTATCGACGGACTTCACATGTTTCTATTTCAAAAACAAGTATTTAATTAGTAATAGAAGATGACTTTAATTAATAAAAATAAAATAAAAATTATTAACGTAAAGTAAATAATAGGTAACTTTTAAATTAACCTAAACCAATTCCACATCTTCAAACGCTGCGCTTGGCTCGCCTCACTCCATTTGGTGAAGTACTTTTCATCTGTAATGTTATTTGTGAATGACCAACTGACATATTTTTTTATGGACTTATCATTCCACCTGAAAATTAAAACAAACATATATTGAAAATTTAAATAAAATGATTTGAATGATATATATTTCATAAAGCTAAAAATAAGTTTTAGAACACTTACCATTGACCACCTGGTTTGTTTTGTGATAGAATTATCTGCATATTATCCGTTTCCGGATTAAATGTCTGAACATCGTCATCATCATTATCAATCACATCGTTCTCCTGGTTACAGCGACTTCCCCCACTACCGCTCCCTATTATCTTTCGAATGAAACCTGCCATATACTAATCATAAACAACAGAAATTGTCAGTTGAATAAAAATCGTTAGTACAAATTGGAGTGTCATGAACAATATAATAAATAAATAATTAACACCGTAAATTGGTAGTCCAACAAAAATGAAAACAAAAATGAAGTGTCATGATTAAAATGCTTCAATTTGATTCAACGATTAAAATTCATACATAAAAATGATTTCATTAAAATTCATACATTAATATAGTAGAATTACAACAACTCCCATCACTCATCAATATCACTATCACTATGAATCAAAATTTGTAGTCCAACAAAAATGAAAACAAAAATGAAGTGTCATGATTAAAATGCTTCAATTTGATTCAACGATTAAAATTCATACATAAAAATGATTTCATTAAAATTCATACATTAATATAGTAGAATTACAACAACTCCCATCACTCATCACTATCACTATCACTATGAATCAAAATTGGTAGTCCAACAAAAATGAAAACAAAAATGAAGTGTCATGATTAAAATGCTTCAATTTGATTCAACGATTAAAATTCATACATAAAAATGATTTCATTAAAATTCATACATTAATATAGTAAAATTACAACAACTCCCATCACTCATCACTATCACTATCACTATGAATCAAAAGAGGTTCATCATCATCTGAAAAAAGCATTCCGACTTCTTCATCTTCTTCCCCGTTTTCCTCTATTCTATTTTCTTCAACTTCAACTTCATTATCCTCTTCTTCTCCGACATCCCCGTCATATTCCCTTTCACCCATTTCCACAACCACTTCATATTCATCTTCAGTTTCTTACTCTTCCACCAAAATTGGTGAAGATGCGTGATCATTGACAACCACATCCTCTTGGAAGACAATTTCGTCAACAGGAGCATCAACATGTGATCTTGCCTTGATTTTAAAAACCGCGGACCATTGCTGATTACCTTTCTTAGTGGTTGGATAAGGAGCATAACAAACTTTATCGACTTGAAAAGCTGCCACGAATGGGTTATGTCCACGAAACTTCTTTTTCTCATTTACATCTACAAGTCCGTATGCCTTATGGATATTAAGTCCTAGTTGAGAATTATCTAACCAATCACATTTAAACAATATCACCCTATAAACCCTTTTCTCGGTATAATAACCAAGTTCAACTACTTCATTTAGGGTTCCATAGTAGTCCAAACCTTCTGTAGAATTCACACAAACCCCATTACTTGAGGTAGCTTTCGAAAGATCAACTCCCTCCTTATAAGCTCGAAATTTATAGCCATTGATAGAATATCGTCTCCATGTCTTCACCTTGCTACTAGGACCTAATGCTAGAGCTACTATTAAAGGATCCTTTAATCTATAAGACTATCAATAAAACAATATGTTAATTAATGTGTTATATATATTAATAATCTCCATAACTAATGATATGGACAAACAAAATAAATGAATTGGTATATGATAGTATGAAACGTATTACTTACTTCATTTCGGAACCATTTCGGATAACTTTTGTCAAGTTTGCTCCAAACATCATCAGAGGACAAGACATCAGGAAATGTGAGTTTGATATGTGTCTCAAATTCCCTATATATAGGGGGAAAATGTTTTAATTATATATTACCTATAAATTTGATCTTATTTGATAATTAAAAATGTATTGAGTAATGACGAAATAATAACTTACTTTTCATAAGGCTCTAACAATTTCCCACAATTCCGTAGCACATAAAAATGAGAATCTTCATACTCTTTCTGACTCAAGTGCCTCTGAATACATTTCCCAGTTGTAGTACCCATGTCAGCATTGAATAACTCGGGTAATTTCATTGAATCTATGTCGTCATCGGAATTCACACCAACATCTAAATCTTTCGCTTTTGTGTCAATGTGACTTTCAAAATATAGGGAACAGAAATTTGCAATTTCCTCTAACAAAAAAGAATTGCATATGGAACCCTCCACCCGAGCTTTGTTGCCAATCTTTCTTTTTATATGATTAAGAAATCTCTCAAATGGATACATCCATCGATATTGAACAGGTCCTCCAACCTTCGCTTCATAAGGTAAGTGAATTGGCAAATGCTCCATGGAATTGAAGAAAGATGGGGGAAATATCTTCTCTAACTTGCATATTATATCCAGAATGTTAGTCTCTAGACGTTCCATAGAATCAACTCTAATCGTAGAAGTACATAGGTCTCTAAAAAATTGGCTGATCTCAGTTATTGCATTCCAAGAATTAGTTGGGAGCAACTCTCTCAAGGCAACAGGGAGTAGCCGTTCCATAAAGACATGACAATCATGACTTTTCATGGAATGCAACACCTTATTTTTATGGTCAACACACCGACTCAAATCTGAAGCATAACCATCCGAAAATTTCAATTTAGCAACCCATTCACATAGAGCCTTTTTCTCCGCAATTTCTAAAACAAACCTAGATGATATTGGCCGTTTATAACAAAGTTCATTAAAGTCTAGTTTTTCCTTAGGGCCAAATTTAGTTTTACCTGGTACATCCATCATCGTGTTGATAAGTTGTTCGAAGAAGTTTTTCTCAATGTGCATAACGTCCAGGTTGTGTCGAATTTACAACGTTTTCCAGTAAGGAAGTTCCCAAAGTATGCTTTGTTTCCACCAACCTTCATTCTTGTCTATCAATCTTTTCAATTCTTGATCAGAAGCATCAACTATTTTTGGCAAATCCTTAACGGAATCCCACACTTCATCACCTGTTAATTTCGACGCGGCTATGCGATTCTCAGTTTTTCTGTTCTTTAGAAAATGCTTACAATTGTTGCGGAAAGGATGATCAGGTCTTAAGAACTCACGGTGACAATCGAACCAACAAACCTTTTTGCTATTTTTAAGCCAAAAAGATATATGTTCTTTTTCTTGACAATAAGGACAAGCACGGTACCCACTTGTGGACCAACCAGAAAGCATGCCATATGCCGGGAAATCATTTATCGTCCACATTAATGCAGCCTTTAATTGGAAATTTTGTTTCTTAGAAACATCGTAAGTGTACACGCCGGTTTCCCAAAGTTCTTTCAACTCTTTAATCAACGGTTGCAGGTACACATCCAAATTTGTCTTAGGATTCTTAGGACCTGGAACGAGCAGAGATAAGAACATAAATTGTCGCTTCATACATAACCAAGGAGGTAAGTTGTATGGAGTGGCAATCACAGGCCAACATGAGTAATTCCTCCCAAATTGCCCATAAGGATTAAATCCATCTGTACACAAACCAAGCCGAACATTACGAGGCTCACTTGCAAATTCTGGATGCTCTCTATCAAAATGTTTCCACGCTTCTCCATCACTTGGGTGTGCCATTGTCCCCCTTTCTCTTAATCGAGAGTTTCTATGATGCCAACTCATCTCACCTGCTATCTGCTTGGTTGCATATAATCGTTGTAACCTTGGCGCAATCGGGAAATAAGTTAACAATGTACAAGGAATTCGCCTCCCACTTTAATTTTTTGTACTTTTATACCGAGATGCATGACACTTTGTACATTCCTCAAGATTAGCATTTTCCTCCCAAAAAAGCATGCATCCAGTAGGACATGCATCAATCTTCTAGTGTGGTAGTTGGAGTCCCTTAAGGACATTCTTAATCTCATTAAAATTGCGCGCCATGTCATTATTCTTTGGAATAATGTCACCTACGAACGACACAAACCCATTCGCGCATCTAAGAGATATGTTATTCTCACATTTGAGTGTCACCAACCTAGCTGCCGCTTGCAACAAACTCATATTACTTCCCTCATACACTGGTTGTTCGGCTTTTTCTAACATTTTATAGAAGGAAGAAACTTGGGGGTTTGGGGTTTCATAACGCACTTCTTCATCGCTAAGGTCGTCGGGATTCAGTTGCTCCTCCAATATTTGTTCAACATTATCACGTAATGCATTTTCCACGAGCTCACGGTAAGGATTTTCACTAACTATGATACTACTTGAACTTCCTTCGGTAGGCATTTCCTCACCGTGATACGTCCATACATAGTAATTATCGGCAAAACCATTCGACCAAAGATGATCTTCAACTACTTTTTTCCCTTTAAAAGCTCATTCGCATTTCTTACACGGACATCTTATTTCACCAAATTTCTTATACATACTACTTTGTCCCAAGAAGTTAATAAACTCTTTCACCCCCTTTGCAAATTCACGCTTCGGTTTCTTTTTTTCGTCTAATCTTTCATACATCCATTGTCGTTCTAATCTTTTCATGGTTATATATATCTACAATTCAATTTGTTTGTATATATGTCATAAAAACACAATAACAACCAAAAATAATACTCAATAAACATTATCACTAGCAAATAACTATTGTCAACAAGTAGTCTTTTTTTTTAATTAGGTCCTTATCACTCCAACCTAAAGCCATCAATGTACGTTTCAAGTCACTAGCAAACACACACTTGTAATTTATTAATGAGCAAAAAATTCGGCAGCAATTCCCCTTAGTTCTCCAAATACACAATGTAGAATAAATAATTACTCCACATATGCATTCAGAGAACATTAAAGGAATTGTCACCGAGCTCTTTCCTCATTAACAAATCACAAATACATGTTTGCTACCTAAGTGACTTGAAACGTACAAAGACAGTCCCAAAACGGGGACTATTCAAAAATTACTCCTAATGAGTAATTTTTGAACGGGTACTAAGTCAATATGAACATTAATTTCAATAATATTAAAAACAAAACATACAACAATGACTACATTCTTAATAATGTCAATTAACAAAAACTAAGTAACATGACTAATTTTTCATTTTAAATATCTAATCTAATTAACATTAATTAAAATTATCATTTTAAAAACATTAACATTACACAAAATTTAACAATTCACAAAACTACTACTAACTATTACTAATTAAGCTAATTAAGCTACTACTAACTACTACACAAAATTTAACAATTCACAAAAAACTACAACAAAATGGCTTCTATCCTAATTCAACATGCATCAACACTAACTAATACTAATTAAAATAATTAAACTAATTAAACAAAAAAATTAATTAAAAAGAGATTAAAAATACCTAATTAATTTTACTAATAAGTAAAAAGGAAGGGTGACCAGCAGTGGTGGACGGAGGCGGCGGCGGCGTGGCGTTAACCTATACAAATAATATAAATAAAGACAAGAAAAGGAAAAAGGAAAAGGAAAAGGAAAAGGAAAAGGAAAAACAAGATATAAATGACAAACCTGGGGTGGTGGTGGTCGGCGGCACGAGAGAGTGGTGGTGGTGTAGTGGTGGTTGGCGGATTTGAGGAGAATAGAGTAGTAAAAATTGATTTGGGGGAAAATAATTACGATGAGAACGAGGATGGCTGATGCGGTATTTAATAGACTCCTGACGGAAATTCCGTCAGGACTCCGCTTTTTTGGTGATATCTGACGGAATTTCCGTCAGTTAAGTCAACAGAAATTTGACTTAACTGACGGAAATTCCGTCAGATGTCTCCAAAAAAACGGAGTCCTGACGGAATTTCCGTCAGTGGTTTCCTCTCAATTATTGTTACATTGGGTAATAATTGAGGGAAATCAACTGACGGAGTTACCGTCACTAGTGCTCAATTCTGACGGATCATCCGTCAGTATGGGCTTAATTACTGACGGCTTTTCCGTATGAGAGAAATGGCGCCTTTGGTTTTTTACGCGCTAGTATTATCTGACGTCATGTGACGGATATTCCGTCACTAATAGACTCCTGACGGGTTTTCCGTCACAAGTCCGTCAGTTATTTAAAATATCTGACGGACTTCAAATTCCGTCACATCTACCGTCAGTTTTCCGCGTTTTTTTTTGTAGTGTCATCCCCCCCTCCAGCATTAACCAGGAAATTAGAGAATGCTTGGGAATGTTCCAGTTGTTCCACACAATGGACTGCCATGGTTGAGGAGCTTGGACAAGTTTGAGCCATTCATAGCCTCTTCTAATGGAATATCCCTTAGGATGACAGAGCCAAACACCATCCACAAACCCTTCTTTCAATTTTTCCTTGACTTTGCAGATTTGTTTCCAGACCCATGTTGCATCAGAATTAGGGACATAGTCATGCCAGTCTTTATCTTTCAAGTAAATATCATGCACCCATCTGATCCAGAGCCTATCTCACTTTGTATAGATCCAATCAACCAATTTACCCACAGTTGCAATGTTCCATACTTCAGCTTTCTTAATGCCAAGCCCTCCTTCATGTTTTGTCATGGTAACCTTGTCCCACGCAACTAGAGGCACCCTATGATAATCTGGACTGCTGTCCCATAAGTAGTTTCTGCATATGGCCTCTATTCGTTTAATGACACTTTTAGGAATAATAAACAGTTGAGCCCAGTAATTGTGGAGTGTATTAAGGACTGAGTTAATAAGAACAAATCTACCAGAATAGGATAGCTTCTTAGCTCCAAGTCCCCTGATTTTTGCTACCATCTTTTCAGTAAGAGCAGAACAATCTTTCTTGGACAGTCTACCAGTTTGGATTGGCACACCCAAATACCTGAAAGGCATTCTACCCTCCTGAAAACCTGTCACTGATTTTATTCCTTCTTTAAGGTCCTCATTCATACCATTGAAAAAAATTTCTGATTTGGAGCTATTCATGGTGAGTCCTGATGCTTTTGAGAAAGATGAGAAAGCTTTCATAAGCAAGATAATGGAAGGGGCATTGCCTTTGCAGAATAACAACAAGTCATCTGCAAACATGAGATGGGTGAGCTTGAGGTTTTTTGCAGAGGGGGTGGTACTGAAAGGGCCACCTATCAGTTTCATACTTAATCAATCAAGTCAAGTATTCCATGCAAATAGTGAATAATAAAGGAGATATGGGATACCCTTGTCTAAGTCCCCTATGCCCTTTGAAATATCCAAAGTGATTACCATTCAAGGAAAGTGTAAAAGCAGGAGACCTGACACAGGTCTTGACAAGTTGGATAAAATGCTCAGGGAACTTCAAACCAGTCATCATTTGCTCAACAAAATCTCATTCAACTGTGTCATAGGCTTTCTGAAGGTCAATTTTAAAAAGACATCGTGGAGACACACCCTTCCTAGCATACAGATGCACAATATCTTGGCAGATGAGTACATTTTCAAGAATGGACCTGCCTTTGATGAAAGCTCCTTGGTTATCATGAATTATATCAGGCAAGACCTGGCTTAATCTATTGCAAAGAAGCTTGGAGATGATCTTGTATACAGTATTACAGCAAGCTATGGGTCTAAAGTGCTTCACAGAAGTTAGCCTCTCACACTTTGGAATAAGTGTAACATTAGTAGCATTCACTTGGGTGAGGAGCTTACCTTTGGTAAAAAAAATCAGTAACTGCATTTCATAAATCAGCACCCACAACTTCCCTTGCATCTTTGAAGAACCCACTGGTGTACCCATCTGGACCTGGTGCTTTGTCCTTGGGAATAGAGAATACAGCTTTCTTAATCTCTTCATGTGTCACAGGCATACTTAAGATAGCTGCATGGTCTAAGGTACATACTCTGCCCTTGCTTAGCACAGCATCATGAACCATCTCAGTAGCATTACTACTTCCAAGGAGGGATTTATAGTATTCAAGGAAATCTTCCTGAATACTATCAGTATCAGAGCAAGTCCTACCACTAATGTCTTCAATTTGAATGACCTTATTTTTTATGCATCTTTTCTTAATGGCATTATGAAAGAATGCAGTGTTACTATCCCCTTCTTCCAACCATTTACTCCTAGCCTTTTGTTGTAGGAAGCTATCTCTAGCCTTGGTAAGCAACCTGACATTGGCTAAAGCTTCAATCTCCTGGGAGATGAGCTCTTGGTCAGCAACATTTGCCATTAGCTTTTCCTGAATATCATTCAACTGGTAAACAGAAGCACTTGCTTGATTCTCAATATCAGAGTAACATCTTCCATTCAACTCCTTCAAGATAGGTTTCAAATTTTTCAATTTCTTAACCAAAACAAACATTTTGTACCCTCCAACTCTTCCAACCAGGCAGTTTGTATCTTCTCAATAAAATCAGGAGCAAGACTCAATATATTGAAGTATTTAAAGCTCTTATTCTTCCTACCACCCAGGTTGATATTGCTAACAACACAAGGATTATGATCCAGCAAGCCCTCAGAATAGAAATGAGCAACCATTTCAGAAAATACTGCCAGCCATTCATTATTAATAAGGAATCTATCTAATCTGCTACATTTCTTGTGTCCAGCATCTTGTTTATTTGTCCAGGTGAAAAAAGCCCCAGTGGCAGCAATATCAGACATGCCACATTTATCCAGGCAGTCAATGAAGTCCTCCATATCCTCCTGCTTAGTGTTTCCTCCTAGTCTCTCATCAGGGGAGATAACAGTGTTGAAATCACCAGCCACGGCCCAAGGGCCATGAAATTAGAGGCAAAAGAAATTAATTTCTGCCAGAGAGATTTGCGGTATATTACTTAGTAGGGCAAGCTGAATTATGGTGGGAAACAGTGAAAGAAAGGAAAAACGAGGAAGGATTTGATTGGACTCAATTTAAGGAACTTATGAGATCAAAGTTTTATCCTCCCTCACTTAGGTAAGAAAAAGTGGAAGAACTTAATAAATTGAAATAGGGATCAATGTCAGTCATGTTATATGCTGCCAAGTTCGTGAAGTTGTCCCGATTTGTCCCACATATGGTGGCAACAGAAGAATTAAGAATGAATCGCTTTAAAAGAGGACTTGGTTAGAATCTTCGTGACAGGTTATCTACGCATACTTGTTCAAACTATCAAGACATATATGATAAGGCTACAAATGCAGAAAGGATAATAAATGAAAAAGATGTTGAACAAATGGGGAATAAAATAAAGTTTGAAAACGATCGAGTTAACGGGAGAAATTTTCACAAACAACTAAAATTGAAGAATCCTTATAATCAATCCCAAGAAAGAAACCAGGTACTCCAGTGTGCCAAATGCGGTCGCACAAATCACCCTACCTGTCAGTGTAGACTTTTAAATCTACGATGTTATGATTGTGGAAGCCCAAATCACGTAAGGAATAATTGTCCAAGACGAAGGACAATGGTGTCAGGAAATACTCCTACCTCTATACCTTCTACTTCTATTCCAAAACCACAGGGACGCCAATCTCAAAAACCAGTGCCAACTCGAGGAAGGATGTATATAATGAATTCCCAGGAGGTGGAATCTTCTGACGACGTGATTACGGGTAACATTTTTCTAAACTCTACTCCCGTTAATGTCTTATTTGATACTGGAGCATCGTATTCATTTATATCCGAATTGTTAAGCAAAAAGTTAAAGTTAACACCCCACCATCAGGGTTTAAGACTTACAATTGGATTACCAATGGGAGAGATAGTTAGGTGTTCTACCTTATATAAAGATTGTGTTTTAACAATAGGAAAAAGATACTTCCTCACAGATCTTGTTAAATTTACCCTAAAAGATTTTGATATTGTATCACGAATGGATTGGCTTGCAAAGAATCACGTGATATTATTTTTTTTTTTTTTTTGGGGGGGGGGGGGGAATGTAAGCTTTCATTAATATAAAACCACCCTTACAATTTTCCTAATGCTAGATAACTTAGGGTACAAGTCTCAATGCATACAAATTTTATCCCACCATGTTTGCACACCTCTAACAGATGAAAAAACTCTACTACATCTCATTCTCATTTTAAGTTCATCCTTACAGTTTTTAACCATACTCCCAGGGGTAAGAACATATCCCTCCATCCTGCTTTGATTCGTGCACCTCCATATGCCATAAATCAGAGCTGTCACAGCAGCAACCACAATCTTCTTCACCAGTAAAGATCTATTCCTGTACTTGGTCCACCAGGCTAGAACCCGCTGCTCAGGAATGTCCATTTGCAGCTATTCAGATAGCAAAGCCACACACACTTTGCTGAAATCACACTGAAAGAATAAATGTTCCACAGATAAAGCATCCGTTCCACAAAGGAAGCATGTATTGGTTTGTGTCACACCGATTCTCATGAGTCTATCCTGAGTCAACAACCTTCTATGAGTAACTAAGCACAAAATGAAACCGTGTCTGGGTATCATAAACTTGTTAGCAATCCAGGGGTGCCATGCTTTGTCAGGTCCCTCATCCACAAGCCATGAATAACCCAGCTTAATGCTATAATCAGAAAAGCCACCACTGAACAAGAAAGGTTTGATCAACTTTTTAACCCAACAAATCTTCTTCCATGCCCAACTAGCCCCTTGCCCAAGTTCATACTCCTCCCAGTCTTTATCCTTCATATACACTGCATGAATCCATCTGACTCAGAGATGATCAGTTTTCTGAGCAATCCACCAGGTATACTTTGCAACTGCAGCAATGTTCCACCAATATAAACATTTCAGACCTAACCCTCCTTTTCTTTTTGGTTTGCATATATTTTCCCAAGCCACCAGAGCTGGGCTGTCCTTCATTTCATTACCATGCCATAAAAACTTCCTGCATAATCCATCAATCTTTTGAAGCACAGTCTTAGAGAGAATGAAAATTCTAGCCCAATAATTATGTAAATTGTGTAGCAAAGACTTGATGAGAACCAATCTCCCTGCATAAGACAACTTACGAGCTCCAATCCCTTTAATACGGGCCAGAACCTTATCAATAAGTCCCTTGCAATCATTCACACCCAATCTCTTTGGGGTAATGCTAACTCCCAAAAACTTAAAAGGAATGGCATCTCTTTTTATTCCAGAAAGTTTGGCCAGCACTGACATACTATGATCATCAACCCCATTACTATAAATGCTGGACTTCCCCTGATTCATATAAAGTCCTGATGCATTAGAGAAACTTTTGAAAGCCCTCAGTAATAAGATCACAGACTATGTATCCCCTCTGCAGAACATGATGAGGTCGTCAGCAAAGCATAAATGGCTCAAATTCACTCTCCTGCAAAAAGGGTGAAACCTGAACTCCTTCCTTTGCTGCACCCACTCTAAAATTCTACTTAAATATTCCAAGCAAATAGTGAAAAGCAAGGGGGAGAGGGGATCCCCTTGCCTAAGTCTTCTCTTTCCTTGAAAATACCCAAATACTTCCCAATTTAAGGCAATAGAGTAAGCTGGAGTAGTTACACATTACATCAGAATATCAATGACCAACTTAGGGAAATTCAAGGCCTTAAGCATATCCTGAAGGAATACGCACTCAACAGAATCATACGCTTTTTGTAGATCAATTTTCATCATGATCCTAGGTGAGCATGCCTTCCTTTTGTACATCTTAACCAAATCCTGACGGAGCAAAATATTCCCTACAATGTCTCTCCCTTTGATAAAAGCGCTTTGGGAAGGACTGATGATATCAGGCAAAATAAGACTCAATCTAGCACACATAACCTTTGCAACACATTTATAAATAGTGTTACAACAAGCTATAGGCCTAAACTGTGTCATGGGCTCAGGCACATCCACCTTAGGAACCAAAGTAAGGATGGTAGAAATGCAAGACTTCAGCAATTTTCCAGATGTAAAGACACTCCTGACAGCATGAATTACATCTTTACCTATAATATGCCAAGTATCTTTGAAGAACTGGCTGCTATACCCATCAGGGCTAGGGTCTTTATTGCCAGGTATAGAAAACATGGCAGTCTTAACCTCCTCATCAGTGACCCCTCTCAATAAGATATCCTGATGTAAATCAGTTAAGCAATTTCCTTTACTGACAATCTCAAAATTAATAGGCACCAGTGACTTTGATGATCCAAGTAAACCTTTATAAAAGTCTTCAAAGGCATACTGAATATCAGACTGCTGTTTGCAAAGCAGGCCCTCTTGATTTTTCACCTGATACACTCTATTCCTCATTCTTCTATGCTTGATACTAGCATGATAGAATGCAATGTTATCATCCCCATCCTTCATCCAATTCTCCTTTGATTTTTGCAATAAATATTGAGACCTGGCTTGTTTAAGGAAATGGAGCTCCTTAGCACATAAAGCTTCAGAGTCACATAGTTCCTTATTTAGAGGGTCTTTGATAAGTTTTCTATGGAATTCCTTAAGTGCAATTTCACTGACCTGAGTAATGTTTTCAATATCACTAAAATTGTCCTTATTTAACTGCTTTAACTTAGACTTCAACATTTTTAATTTCCTTGTCACTTTAAACATGGGTGTTCCTTGGACAAAAGCACCCCACTGATTGGCACCAACTTCCTTAAATTCCTCCACCATAGGCCACATGTTGATGTATTTAAACGGTACACCCTTCCTCTTACTCTCTTCCTGGAACTGTATTATACACGGACAATGATCAAATAACCCTTCAGGTAAAAAATGGGCAGAACAATCAGGGAATGCCTGTAACCATTCAGCATCAACAAGCACCCTGTCAATTTTGCTATACACTCTAAAATCACTTCCATGCTTATTATTCCATGTAAAAAATGACCCAACAGTTTTCAGCTAAACCAAATCACATTTAACTAAAATATTACTCCTTGGGAGAATATCATTCCAAGTGACTGCAGCTCCCTCAATTCTCTCATCAATGTGCATAAGACTATTAAAATCCCCACTCACCATCCAGGCTGTATCAACGGTCTGCCTGAGATTAGTCAAGGACTACCATAAACTACCTCCCTCCTTATCTTTATTAAAGCCATAGACCAAAGTAAAATAGTAGCTCATACCCTTCATTTTTTCATATACCTTAGCGTGAATAAACTTATTAGTATGCACCTCACATCAACCACAAACTGAGTAGGCTGCCAAATAAGCCAAATCCTACCTCCTTTATGTTTACTGTTGTTAGTGCAAATTGACCAATTCTCACAGACATTATTCTTCACCTTAATCCAATTCCAACTTTTAATCTTAGTTTCTAAAAGACCAAATAAACCTACATTATTCTGATTAAGAAACTTTTTTACTTCAAGTTGTTTATTCATACTATTCATACCTCTAATAGTCCACCACCCTAGGCTACCCATTCTCCAATCGAAATCTCCTCAATCAACTATTTCCTACACTCACACTTTTTGAAATTTTCATATTCAGAGCATCCAAAAAAGTAACCCCCCTAGGAGTGTACTATCTACTATCAGGGAATTCCTGCCTCATCATTCTTGTCAAAAATCTCCTAGGCATCGAAGGCTCTTCAACCCTCTTAGTCACAGGCACTCCAGGGGTAACCAGCTGGATTGGGACAGTCTGCACCACAGGAGTGCAAACAGGCTTAGTCTACATAGGACCACCATTCTGAGCAACTAGTGTTGTTTTATGAACAGGCACCTGTTTTGGAACAGATTGCTGTACTGCAGCCTTATGCTTTGGTTTCCAAACCTTTTTAACAGGCTTGGGCCCCTCAGCTTTCCTGCAGTGAGCAGCAGCATGTCCAATCCCTTGGCATTTATCACAAAAAAGGGGAAGCCAGTCAGAGTCAACCCTTATCCTCTGTAGAAACCCCAATTCATCCATAAACTCCACCTGTCTAGGGAATTCCTGCCCAATCTGGACCTCAATTAAAACACGAGCACACCCAAAAAAACTATAATTAGTTGTTGCCTCATCACACTTGATGAACCTTCCAACTTCCTCACTAAGTTTCCTTAAGCATCCCTGCCCCCCAGAACTTCACTTCCAATCCAAACAATTTCATCCACATTGGAACCTTCTTAACATCATGTTTAATTAAAGCAGCATCATGACTCCATTCCTTAATGATTACATGCTTACTATCAAACATTAAGTGAACATTATTGAGCACCTCCTGTTGTTGTTCCTTTGTCTTAAATCTTACCAGAAAAATTCCATTCGGTAAGAACGATATCTTATCGACACCATTCGCCCTCCATACTCTCTTAACGAAACCAGACACCACATTACTAGGTGAATTAGCTCCTAAAATATAGTAGAAAACAGACGTCGACCAATATCGTATCTCACCTTCCACATCTTCGTTCTGCAATTGTAGAATCGGACGATCACGTGATTCCTCTGCTGCCTGAACAACATCATCCACTGTCTCGTCTTCTTCATCAATAGGCTCCAATTATACTTCAAATCTTAGTGGTGAAACCCTAAGTGAGGGTCTCCCGCCAGATTTGGGCGAATTAGCGTTAGTTTTATTATCAATATTAGAACTAGCACTATTAAGAACTGAGATTTTTTGATTTTTTTTATTACTATTATTAATTTGATTGCTATTATTATCATTTCATCGAAGGATATGGAGATTGTTTGAAGGTTTCTTCTTCTTTCCCATTGCGTAAAGAATTATGAGGCCAGATGGAGAGAAAATGTTTTTCCGAAATGACAAAGCTTAAAAAGGAGTTAGAATAATATCCTTCTTAAAGGCAGTAAAATTTTTACGACAAGGTTGCAACGGTTAACTATGTGACATTTCTAAACCTTCAAAACTCGAGCCAAATTTAACCAACATACCAGTGATTAAAGAATTTTCAGATGTGTTCTCTGGGGAAATTTCAGGAATACCCCTATACCGAGAAGTGGAGTTCACTATTGAATTGGTGCCTGGAAGTATAACGATTTCAAAAGCCCCTTATAGGATGGCTCCCGCAAAACTGAAAGAATTAAAGAAACAACAGGATGAGTTGTTAGAAAAAGGATATATAAAACCCATTGCCTCACCTTAGAGAGCACCCATGCTATTTGTAAAAAAGAAGGATGGAAGCTTGAGGTTATGTATAGACTATAGAGAACTTAACAAAATTACTATAAAGAATAAGTATCCTATACCTCATATAGATGACCTCTTTGATCAGTTACACAGTTGTGTTGTTTTATCAAAAATTGATCTTCGTTCAGGATATCACCAAATTAGAATCAAAACCAACGATACTCCTAAAACAACTTTCACAACAAGATATGGACATTATGAGTTAATGGTGATGCCTTTTGGTTAACGCTCCTGCAGTTTCCATGGACCTTAATAACAAAGTATTCTAATCCTACTTGGACAAATTCGTTATTATTTTTATTGACGATATCCTTGTATACTCTAAGAATGTGGAACATCATGCTCAACACTTACGACCAGTGTTGGAAACTTTAAGAGAAAATCAATTATTCGCTACGTTTAAGAAATGTGCATTTTGGTCAAAGGAAATAAGTTTCTTAGGCCATGTTGTTTCAAGTAAAGGAATACGGGTAGACCCTGTAAAGATTGAGACCATTATGAGTTGGCCTGTGCTTAAAAATGTGGCTGAAGTACGTATCTTTTTGGGTTTAGCAGGGTACTATCGACCTTTCGCAAAAGATTTTTCTAAACGTGTCCAACCACACACAAATCTTGTGAGAAAAGGTACAAAGTTTGAGTGGAGTGAAAAATATGAAAGAGCATTTTCTGAATTAAAGGGTAAACTTACTTCTGCCCCTGTTCTTACAATCCCAAATGACACATATGACTTAGAAGTATATAGTGATGCCTCGAAACAAGGATTAGGATGTGTGTTAATTCAAATGGAAAAGTAATTACTTATGCTTCAAGACAATTAAAAACCCATGAACAGAATTATCGCACTCATGATTTAAAACTTGCTACAGTAGTTTTTGCCTTGAAAATTTGAAGACATTATCTTATTGGAGTCCCGTGTCGTATGTATACGGATCATAAAAGCTTGAAGTACCTCTTTACCTAAAAAGAGATCAATATGAGACAACGTCGGTGCCTTGAATTTCTCAAAGATTATGACTTAGATATTCAATATTACCCAGGCAAAGCTAATGTTGTAGCAGACGTACTTAGCCGAAAGCCTTTTCCGGCCCTTAATGTGCTTACATTTAAACAACCTTGTATACAAGATGATATGGAAATGTTGGACATACAAATGACTGTGGGTGATCTAACAGGATATATGACAAAACTAGAAATACGACCAACCTTGAGTGACGAGATAAAAGAAGCCAAAAGAACCGACCCTCAATTAGAGAAAATCTGAAAAGTTGTACAAACAGGAAAGGCAAATGGTTTCATAATCCAAGAAGATGGGTCACTTTGGTTTCAAAACCGCTTATGTGTACCTTAAAAAGAAAATATTGAATAAAGCACACAACTCCCGATATTCGATACATCTCGGAGGAAATAAGATGTACAAAGATGTTCGACATATGTTCTGTTGGAGTAATATGAAACAAGAGGTAGCCGAATTTGTCATGAAATGTTTAACATGTCAACGCGTAAAGATCGAACATCAGAGACCAGGCGGAAGTTTACAACCCTTAGATATTCCTATATGGAAATGGGAATCAATTACAATGGACTTCGTAACAGGACTTCCTACAACGTCACAAGGAATGAATGAAATATGGGTAATAGTGGATAGATTAACCAAATATGCTCACTTTTCAGCCGCTAAGACCTCATGGAATTCAGAGCAGTTAGCTAGGAAATACATAAATGAAATAGTAAGAGTACGTGGAGTTCTTAAAACAATTATATCCGATAGGGATACAAATTTCTTTGCTAAGTTTTGGAAAAGTTTTCAAACAGCATTGGGAACTCAACTTAAATTTAGTACTGCTTTTCACCCGTAGACAGATGGTCAAAGTTCAAGGACAATACAAATGTTAGAAGACTTGTTAAGAGCATGTATTTTGGAATTTCAAGGCTCATGGGAGAAACACTTACCCTTAATAGAGTTTTCTTATAACAATAGTTACCATGCTAGTACTGGTATGGCTCCCTATGAAGCTTTATATGGACAAAAGTGCAGAACACCCTTGTGTTTGAGTGACATAGATGAAACCAGGATCATTGGACCTGATTTTATTTAAGAAACTACGGATAAAATAAGAATTATAAGAGAGAAATTGAGAACTGCTCAAAGTCGTCAAAAGAGTTATGCCGACTTAAAAAGTCGACCCTTAAAATTTCAGGAGGGTGATTCAGTATTTTTAAAAGTATCACCTACAAAAGGAGTGGTACGATTTGGAAAGAAGAGAAAGTTAAGCCCAAGGTATATAGGACCATTTGAAATAATAGAGCGAGTGGGAGATGTGGCATATCGATTACTTCTTCCGATAGAGCTATCAAAAATTCATGACGATTTCCACATCTCAGTATTAAAGAAATATATCTCTGATCCTAGTCATATGATTACCATACCACCGTTACAAGTTAGGGAAGATCTTAGTTACGAGGAACTACCAATTCAAATCTTGGATTACAAAGAGAAAGTCGTCTGTAACAAGACCATTCCATTGGTGAAAGTATTTTGGTCCCGTCATGATGAAACAGAAGCAACATGGGAAGTAGAATAGGAGATGAAAGACAAATACCGTCATCCGTTCCAATAAATAATGTAATTCAGATATGGAAAGTTATTACAAGTTTCGGGACGAAACTTATTATTAGGAGGGTAGAATGTAACATCCCGAAAAAAAAAACAAAAAATTATTCCCTCCAATTTGCTATTTTCTTCCCCTTTGATGTGGGCACAAGGATTAAGGGTGGGAGTATATATTATTTTATTAAATAATCTTGATGACCTATTTATTCAATTATATTTTTATATGGACCGCTAACACGGATATATAGTTAATATCGGAAAGACGTTTGTACGAGAAACGGATCGGAATAGCTTAAATGGCCACGTGCCTAGTGAGTTGATACGCAACATGCAATGTTGCTTAAAATGCTACGTGTTTATTCTTTTGTCATTCCTTAGGAGAGCAAACAAATGACTAAGGCAATTTTTTACTTAGTGGCTAAGTTTCTTTTGCCTATAAATAGAAAGAAGGCCGTTAGTTTTTTTAAAAGCACAAGAACGAATCTCACTCCTATCTTACCTCATACTTACAATAAAGTGAGACGTGTTTCATAAAATTAGTAGACACAATTAATTCTCTCTTCAAAAGAAACATGGTATGATTTTGGGACCCTACTTCGTAAATTTTATGTTTACTCTATCATAATAAAATAATGTTATAGGATATCATTTTTTTACGAAGGTAGCTTTATAAATACTCTTATAATGCTCACATGTGATATAAACTATTCCTATATGTTTTTTCTATATAGTGGTTATAATGTACAATTGGCCATTTGTAACAGTCAAGATACGATTATTTAATAGAGACGACATTATTCTGTCCTGTGTACATAGAAGGAGGGGGGGGAGTATGACCCCATATGAACGATGAGGGGAGGGGTAAGTATGGGCCCATATGAATGATAATTATGTTATCCGGCAACGGCCGAGATGGGTCTCAGACCCGGATTTCTTATACTATGTAGACAAAGGTGGACTTAGGCTGAAGGAGTCTTGGCTCCGTAATAAGTCTCTTTTCAGTAATGGTAGGCCGGTATAGTAATTATGTATATAAGAAGTAAAGGATTTATGTCAGTCGTTAAGTTCAAGTATTTTCTCTGTTTTATGATATATATTCTTGAGAGACTCGTATGAGAAAAAAATAAAATAAAATAATGGAACGTAAGGCCAGTGTAGGGAACTGGAGTCATACTCAGCCTGTGGTTGGCTGATCCGTTACTTTCATTTTTTTCCAGGTTGTTGTGCTAAGGAAATACGGGAGTAAGAATGTGGGAAGGAACTGTTAGTTATTTAGACCATATTAATACTCATCTTATGATATTAGAATTACAAATTAATTTAAAGTGGTCTAAATATACATGCATGCAAATAAAAGTATAAAAGATGGTATTAAACCATCTTAAGACAAAAGTTCCTTACATTGAAAAAGGCAAGTTTTACGCACAACTCAAGGACTCCTTCCTTGATGTTGTTCTTGAGCTATGAAAATGGATGATCCTCCAAGACAACAAACCACCAAAATAGATGGTCTCCTAAGGAAGCACCCAAGAATCAACCCAATATACTACTAAAATACTAACTAGGTATATGTAGTAGTAAACCTTGTTTATTGTATATTTGATATACAAAATAATATTATTACTTTGATAATATTACTAGTTAATTTATATATGTGTTTTTAAGATGAACAACATGAACAAATGAGAATAAAAACGGTCTCTTGATAAAGTACTCAAACAAAGACACGATTTTCTTCAAATGTTTCCAACTAGTAAAATGATGTGAATAGTTGGGTATTTATAGTCAAATATGGGAGACAAATCTAAGTAGAATTTGCCACTTAAAAGGACACTTGGTGTACTCTAAAAAATCAGCCAAATGTACTTATATGGGTCCATTTCGGTTTTCGACATTTGCCCCACAAATGCTTATAAGTCTTATATTTAATTATCTTACACTTAAATAATACAAATTAACTACCAATGACTACTTAACCATTAAGTAATCATAAGACCATTTTATCAACATACAATATATCAATATTAACCCCCCACACTTAGCTAATTTTACAACCTCTTGTAAAATTTAATAGCTAATTAATTCCACCTCTAAACATATACACATATCGTATAAAATTAATTAATTAACAATTAATTAATAAATTATAATCATTTATTATTTAAACATCACATAATTAAATAATAAATCTCCTTGTCCCAAATTCGTAACCCGTTATCAAATAATACATTTATGTGACTAACTAAAAGTCAAATAATACAAGGATTTAATTATTTTCAATCTCATACAATTAATTAGTTTTTCCATTTAGGCATCATCCTATAGGTGTGACCGAAAGGTATCAGCTGATCATCGTCGTCACACGATAGTAATGTCAAACTCTAGTCAGCCAATCATTACCGATTAACGATGACCAGCTGACAAATAAATAAATAAATCTCTGATATTCCGTTTACGAGATAAACGCACTTATTTTGGAGGACACTACTCCAAAAATCTCCCACTTGTCTGACACAAGTGTGCGTTACCAATTCTCTTGTCCAATAATATCTCCCACTCAATGCAAGATGTCTTTCAGGTCGTTCTTGAACGTGATCATATCATAAAGTAGTTTTCTCGATCAGGAGAATGACTGTCTGACCGGATAATCTACTATAGATCTCATCCGAGCATGGCCACGTATTCACAGTCATCACTCCTCGAGTGGCCTTGATATAAAATATGACTTAAAAGGACAATCCCGTTGACCTATTTTCTTCATTCGATACAGATCACAATGACCAGTAAATGCTCATCAGCCTCCTTTTACGGTGCGACCTAGAACAAAAACCAAAGCCACCGGAAATCCGTACCAACTCAGACAAATAGTCACCAGTCTAAATAATTGACTCGAAGGAATAAATAGAAATCCTCGCCACGATATAGCAACAAAAGGACTCTATAAATGGTCACTGTCCGACAAATTGTCTCACAATCTGCCTATGTAATCGACCAGTCATCACTATAACCATATAACAGTCGAACCTGTCATATATCTCCTTACAATCTAGTCACTACGAGACTTCACCTCATTAACTAACTAGGGACAAAATACATTATTAATCCAGTTCACTTAATAGGGTTCGATATTGTCTTTACAATCTATTTGGAGAAAATAAAGTATATAAATTCAGACATAAAACTGAATATAACGATAAATGCAACTTATCTTATATGAAATAAGAAATACAATATTTGATTATTACATATCATATAATTTACAACAGTTTTGGCATTCGTCTCAACCCCATCGAAACTACATGACTATCATGTTTAGTTTGAGACAAAGGTTTAGTTAAAGGATCAGCGATGTTGTCAGCTCTTCCAACCTTACATACTGTAATTTCTTTCCTTTCGATTAAATCTCTAATTACATGAAATTTCCTAAGTACGTGTCTAGACTTGTTACTAGACTTGGGCTCTTTTGCTTGAAAAATTGCCCCACTGTTATCACAATACAAAGTGATAGGATCCTCGGCGGTAGGAACTACCTTCAGTCCCTCTAAAAATTGTCTAATCCAAACAGCTTCCTTTGCAGCTTCAAAGGCTGCAATGTACTCAGCTTCCGTTGTAGAATCAGCAGTCACAGACTCCTTGAAACTTCTCCAGCAAACCGCCCCTCCGTTCAACAAAAAGACAAAATCAGCCTGGGATTTCAAATCATCCCTATCGGTTTGGAAACTGGCATCCGTATAACCTATTATACGTAATGCAGATTCTCCTCCAAAACTCTAAGAATGAATCTTTTAGTCATTCTCAAGTACTTTAGAATATTCTTGACTGCTATCCAGTGACTCTCACCTGGAGTTTTCTGAAAACGACTTGTCATACCCAAAGCATACGAGACGTCAGGACGAGAACACATCATAACATACATGATCGATCCAAGAGCGGAAGCATAGGGAATCGATTTCATGCGTTCAATATCCTTAGGCTCAGTAGGACACTATGACTTACTCAAAGTGATCCCACTGCCCATAGGTAGAAAACCTCTCTTGGAGTTTTCCATATTGAATCGGTCAAGAATCTTATCGATATAGGCTTCTTGACTCAATGCTAATATACTTTTGGATCTATCCCTATAGAACCGGATACCCAAGATGCGTTGAGCTTCTCCCAAATCTTTCATTTGAATGTGATTTCCTAACCACTTCTTAACAGAAGCAAGCATATCTACGTCATTCCTAATGAGTAATATGTCGTCCACATAAAGAAGTAAGAAAACAACTTTACTCCCACTAAACTTCATGTATAAACATGGTTCCTCAACACTTTGAGAAAAACCATTTTTTTTAATAACATGATCAAAACGATGATTTCAACTCCTTGACGCATACTTAAGACCATAAATGGATCTCTTAAGTTTGCATACTTTGTTAGGATTTTTAGGATCCATTAAACCCTCAGATCGTGTCATGAACACTTCCTCTTCCAGAAACCCGTTCAGGAAAGCGGTTTTGACATCCATTTGCCATATCTCATAATCATGAAATGCAGCAATCGCTAACATTATCCGAACAGATCTAAGAATAGCAACTGCTGCAAAAGTTTCATCATAGTGTAAACTATGAACCTGAGTGAAACCATTTGCCACCAATATAGCTTTGTAGACATCCTTATGTCCATCCATGCTGATTTTAATCTTGAATATGCACTTACACTGAAGAGGTCGAACATCTTTAGGTAAGTCAGCTAGGTCCCATACCTGATTATCGTACATGGAATCCATTTCGGATTGCATGGCCTTGAGCCATAGCTTAGAGTCAGAACTCGTAATAGCTGCTTTATATGTCTTGGGTTCGTCACTTTCTAAAAGTAAAACCTCATAGTCACCATCTTCCTCGATAATACCAAGGTATCTATCAGGCTGGCGACTAACCCTTTCTCACCTTCTAGGTTCAACAGGAACAATAACCGATTCTGACGAAGAAGGAACATCTTCCTGCACTGTCACATCAGTTTGTGGCTCTTGAACTTCATCAAGTTCAAATTTTTACTGATGTAGAAGGAACATCTTCCCGCATTGTCACATCAGTTTGTGGCTCTTGAACTTTATCAAGTACAATTTTTCTCCCACTCTGTCTTCTAGAAATAAACTCCTAAAAAGACAGCTTCACGAACAACAAACACTTTATTCTCGTTACTATTGTAGAAGTAATATCCACAAGTTTCGTTAGGGTAGCCTACAAAAATACATTTTTCAGAACGAGGTGCAAGCTTATCGTCAGACTTGGTCTTGACATATGCATCGCAACCCCATACTTTCCTCTATCGCAGATTCGGGACTTTCCCTTTCCAGATCTCATATGGAGTTTTGTCAGTTGCTTTAGTGGGACTTTTATTAAGTGATTGTACAGCAGATAAAATGGCAAAATCCCATAATGACTTAGGTAACTCTGTTTGACTCATCATCGCTCTGATACCACTTGTTAATTATTTAGATCATATTAATACTCATCTTATGATATTAAAATTATAAATTAATTTAAAGTGGTCTAAATCTACATGCATGCAAATAAAAGTATAAAAGATGGTATTAAACCATCTTAAGACAAAAGTTCCTTACATTGTATAAGGCAAGTTTTGGGCACAACTCAAGGACTCCTTCCTTGATGTTGTTCTTGAGCTATGAAAATGGATGATCCTCCAAGACAACAAACCACCAAAATAGATGGTCTCCTAAGGAAGCACCCAAGAATCAACCCAAAATACTACTAAAATGCTAACTAGGTATATGTAGTTGTAAACCTTGTTTATTGTATATTTGATGTACTAAATAATATAATTACTTTGATAATATTACTAGTTAATTTATATATGTGTTTTTTAGATGAACAAGATGAACAAATGAGAAGAAAAATGGTCTCTTGATCAAGTGCTCAAACAAAGACACAATTTTCTTCAAATTTTTCCAACTAGTAAAATGATGTGAATAGTTGGATATTTATAGCCAAATATGGGACACAAATCTAAGTGGAATTTGCCACTTAAAAGGACACTTGGTGTACTCTAAGAAATCAGCCAAATGGACTTATATGGGTCTATTTCGGTTTTCGACATTTGCCCCACAAATGCTTATAAGTCTTATATTTAATTATCTTACATAATTAAATATTAATTTAATTATTTAACACTTAAATAATACAAATTAACTACCAATGACTACTTAACCATTAAGTAATCATAAGACCATTTTATCAACATACAATGTATCAATATTAATCCACTTAGCTAATTTTACAACCTCTTGTAAAATTTAATAGCTAATTAATTCTACCTCAAAACATATACACAAATCGTATAAAAATAATTAATTAACAATTAATTAATAAATTATAATCATTTATTATTTAAACATCACATAATTAAATAATAAATCTCCTTGTCCCGAATTCGTAAGCCGTCGTCAAATAATACATTTATGTGACTAACTAAAAATCAAATAATACAAGGATTTAATTATTTTGTATCTCATACAAATAATTAGTTTTTCCATTTGGGCATCATCCTATAGGTGTGACCTAAAGGGATCAGCCGATCATCGCCGTCACACGACAGTAATGTCAAACTCTAGTCAACCAATCATTACCGATTAACGATGACCAGCTGACAAATAAATAAATAAATAAATCCCTGATATACCTTTTACGAGATTTATTATGTAAACGCACTTATTGTGGAGGACACTACTCCAACAATCTCCCACTTGTCTGACACAAGTGTGCGTTACCAATTCTCTTGTCCAATAATATCTCCCACTCAATGCAAGATGTCTTTCAGGTCGTTCTTGCACGTGATCATATCATAAAGTGGTTTTCTCGATCAGGAGAATGAATGTGTGACCGGATAATCTACTATATATCTCATCCGAGCATGGCCACGCATTCACAGTCATCACTCCTCAAGTGGCCTTGAGATAAAATATGACTTAAAAGGACAATCCCGTTAACCTATTTTCTTCATTCGATACAGATCACAATGACCTAGTAAATGCTCATCGGCCTCCTTTTACGGTGCGACCTAGAACAAAAACCAAAGCCACCGGAAAACCGTACCAACTCAGACAAATAGTCACCAGTCTAAAGAATTGACTCGAAGGAATAAATAGAAATCCTCGCCACGACATAGCTACAAAGGACTCTATAAACGGTCATTGTACGACAAATTGTCTCACAATCTGCCTATGTAATCGACCAGTCATCACTATGTCCATAAAACAGTCGAACCTGTTATCTATCGCCTTACAATCTTGTCACTCCGAGACGTCACCTCATTAAGTAACTAGGGACAAAATACAATGTTAATCCAGTTCACTTAATAGGGTTCGACATTGTCTTTACAATCTATTTGGAGAAAACAAAGTATATAAATTCAGACATAAAACTGAATATAACGATAAATGCAACATATCTTATATGAAATAATAAATACAATATTTTGATTATTACATATCATATAATTTACAACAGTTTTGGCATTCGTCTCAACCCTATCAAAACTACATGACTATCATGTTTAGCTTGAGACAAAGGCTTAGTTAAAGGATCAGCGATGTTGTCAGCTGTCCCAACCTTACAAACTGTAATTTCTTTTTTTTCGATTAAATCTCTAATTAAATGAAATTTCCTAAGTACGTGTCCAGATTTGTTAGTAGACATGGGCTCTTTTGCTTGAAAAATTGGCCCACTGTTATCACAATACAAAATGATAGGATCCTCGGCGGTAGGAACTACCTTCAGTCCCTCTAAAAATTGTATAACCCAAATAGCTTCCTTCGCAGCTTCAGAGGCTGCAATGTACTTAGCTTCCATAGTAGAATCAGCATTCACAGACTCCTTGAAACTTCTCCAGCAAACCGCCCCTCCGTTCAACAAAAAGACAAAACCAGCCTGGGATTTCAAATCATCCCTATCGGTTTGGAAACTGGCATCCGTATAACCTATTATACGTAATTCAGATTCTCCTCCAAACACTAAGAATGAAACTTTTAGTCCTTCTAAAGTACTTTAAAATATTCTTGATGGCTATTCAGTGAGTCTCACCTGGAGTTTTCTGAAGACGACTCGTCATACTCAAAGCATACGAGACGTCAGGACGAGAACACATCATAGCATACATGATCGATCCAAGAGCGGAAGCATAGGGAATCGATTTCATGCGTTCAATATCCTTAGGCTCAGTAGGACACTATGACTTACTCAAAGTGATCCCACTGCCCATAGGTAGAAAACCTCTCTTGGAGTTTTTGATATTGAATCGGTCAAGAATCTTATCGATATAGGCTTCTTTACTCAATGCTAATATACTTTTGGATCTATCCCTATAGAACCGGATACCCAAGATGCGCCGAGCTTCTCCCGAATCTTTCATTTGAATGTGATTTCCTAACCACTTCTTAACAGAAGCAAGCATATCTACGTCATTCCCAATGAGAAATATGTCGTCCACATAAAGAAGTAAGAAAACAACTTTACTCCCACTAAACTTCATGTATAAACATGGTTCCTCAACACTTCGAGAAAAACCATTTTGTTTAATAACATGATCAAAACGATGATTTCAACTCCTTGACGCATACTTAAGACCATAAATGGATCTCTTAAGTTTGCATACTTTGTTAGGATTTTTAGGATCCATAAAACCCTCAGATCATGTCATGAACACTTCCTCTTCCAGAAACCCGTTCAGGAAAGCGGTTTTGACATCCATTTGCCATATCTCATAATCATGGAATGCAGCAATCGCTAACATTATCCGAACAGATCTAAGCATAGCAACTGCTGCAAAAGTTTCATCATAGTGTAAACCATGAACCTGAGTGAAACCTTTTGCCACCAATCTAGCTTTGTAGACATCCTTATGTCCATCCATGCCGATTTTAATCCTGAATATCCACTTACACTGAAGAGGTCGAACATCTTTAGGTAAGTCAGCCAGGTCCCATACCTGATTATCGTACATGGAATCCATTTCGGATTGCATGGCCTTGAGCCATAGCTTAGAGTCAGAACTCGTAATAGCTGCTTTATAGGTCTTGGGTTCGTCACTTTCTAAAAGTAAAACCTCATAGTCACCATCTTCCTCGTTAATACCAAGGTATCTATCAGGCTGGCGACTAACCCTTTCTGACCTCCTAGGTTCAACAGGAACAATAACCGATTCTGATGAAGAAGGAACATCTTCCTGCACTGTCACATCAGTTTGTGGCTCTTGAACTTCATCAAGTTCAAATTTTTACTGACGTAGAAGGAACATCTTCCCGCATTGTCACATCAGTTTGTGGCTCTTGAACTTTATCAAGTACAAATTTTCTCCCACTCTGTCTTCTAGAAATAAACTCCTAGAAAGACAGCTTCACGAGCAACAAACACTTTATTCTCGTTACTATTGTAGAAGTAATATCCACAAGTTTCGTTAGGGTAGCCTACAAAAATACATTTTTCAGAACGAGGTGCAAGCTTATCGTCAGACTTGCTCTTGACATAAGCATCACAACCCCATACTTTCATGTATCGCAGATTCGGGACTTTCCCTTTCCATATCTCATATGGAGTTTTGTCAGTTGCTTTAGTGGGACTTTTATTAAGTGATTGTACAGCAGATAAAATGGCAAAATCCCAGAATGACTTAGGTAACTCTGTTTGACTCATCATCGCTCTGATACGACCTGTTAATTATTTAGATCATATTAATACTCATCTTATGATAATAAAATTATAAATTAATTTAAAGTGGTCTAAATCTACATGCATGCAAATAAAAGTATAAAAGATGGTATTAAACCATCTTAAGACAAAAGTTCCTTACATTGTATAAGGCAAGTTTTGGGCACAACTCAAGGACTCCTTCCTTGATGTTGTTCTTGAGCTATGAAAATGGATGATCCTCCAAGACAACAAACCACCAAAATAGATGGTCTCCTAAGGAAGCACCCAAGAATCAACCCAAAATACTACTAAAATACTAACTAGGTATATGTAGTTGTAAACCTTGTTTATTGTATATTTGATGTACTAAATAATATAATTACTTTGATAATATTACTAGTTAATTTATATATGTGTTTTTTAGATGAACAAGATGAACAAATGAGAAGAAAAATGGTCTCTTGATAAAGTGCTCAAACAAAGACACAATTTTCTTCAAATTTTTCCAACTAGTAAAATGATGTGAATAGTTGGATATTTATAGCCAAATATGGGACACAAATCTAAGCGGAATTTTCCACTTAAAAGGACACTTGGTGTACTAAAAAAAATCAGCCAAATGGACTTATATGGGTCCATTTCGGTTTTCGACATTTCTCCCACAAATGCTTATAAGTCTTATATTTAATTATCTTATATAATTAAATATTAATTTAATTATTTAACACTTAAATAATACAAATTAACTACCAAAGACTACTTAACCATTAAGTAATCATAAGACCATTTTATCAACATACAATGTATCAATATTAACCCACTTAGCTAATTTTACAACTTCTTGTAAAATTTAATAGCTAATTAATTCCACCTCAAAACATATATACATATCGTATAAAATTAATTAATTAACAATTAATTAATAAATTCTAATCATTTATTATTTAAACATCACATAATTAAATAATAAATCTCCTTGTCCCGAATTCGTAACCCGTCATCAAATAATACATTTATGTGACTAACTAAAAGTCAAATAATACAAGGATTTAATTATTTTGTATCTCATACAAATAATTAGTTTTTCCATTTGGGCATCATCCTATAGGTGTGACCTAAAGGGATCAGCTGATCATCGCCGTCACACGACAGTAATGTCAAACTCTAGTTAGCCAATCATTACCGATTAACGATGATCAGCTGACAAATAAATAAATAAATCCTTGATATTCCTTTTACGAGATTTATTATGTTAACGCACTTATTGTGGAGGATACTACTCCAACAGAAACTAATGCTGTGTGAGAAATAATGTGTAAAAAAATAGACTTGCATAGTATAATCACCCAAGTGATAAGTTAATAGTTATTAAGAGTATAACCTTGTATTTCCTGTAGAGGAAATACGGCGGTAGCGCCTTGGTCAAGTTTTTTGTTTCCTTTTATTTATGTAAACACTGTTAGTAAATAAAGAGGTTACTTTTGTACTCCTTGTTTTATCTCAAAAATGTCAGGGTGTTACAGAAAGAGAGATATACAACAATGGAGTCAAAGGAAGAAAAGAAGAACAAAAGAGAGAAAATAGAGGAGGTGCCGCGCGGTACATCACGTAAAGAAAGAGATGACCTAGTTGCTTGCTAGGTTAAATTTATTTATAAGGGGATTAACTAATGGGCTTTGGGTCCATTAGCTCATACAATGGATTCTCTGATTACAAGATGGATTTGACCATATTAAACGAAAGGAGAATTTATATGAGAGAAGTAGTTATTTTATTAAAATAGTTAAAACGTGCATAGACATTTTAACCCATCTAAAAGTAGATCAAAACGAGAAATAATAAAATATAGAACGGAAGCCATAAAATGAATATTTCCAAAAAAGCATTTAAAAACCTTCGAAATAATTAAATAAATAAGGAACTTTAATAACAAAACATTATTATAAAACACGAGGTGTTAAAATCCAACCCCCGAAAAAGAAGTTTCGTCCTCAAATTTTGAAATTCAAAGACAATACCACAAGTTAGGTAAGAATTACAAGTGATCATCAACAAAAGATATCTCGGAATCCTAACCGCTGCGCACTCTGGTCCTTATCAAAGCTTAAACCAAAGACATTATACAAAATTAATAATGTTGATGTCATCTTCATACACTCAATAACCTCAAAAATCACATCGAACTCATACCATCTCAACCCAAAATAATCGGTAAGCCAATTCCTTCCCAAATAGTTTCTCTTACCTTGATACGATCTAGTCGTCGTATGACCAAAACGTTTCTCACAAATGCCTCGCCTTTATATATTTGATTAACGCTCATAATGTCCATCACATCTCATAAGCTATAATATCACGGAGTGCCTCACTTTCACCAAGTACACTCAACACCTATAAGTAATATTCCACAAGGTACAACATTCCATCTCCTGAACTACTAACTTCTAGTCCATATAACTTTTTAACAACACTTCAATTCCCGCTTACTATTCACCACAAAATCTAACATCATTCAAAGGCCCAAACAGATAATCTCTAAACAAAAAATATCTTTCGAATGAGAAAACTCTTTCACTCTTGAGTGCCATTAGAATCACTCCAGCCTATTTAATATCCTCAAAGCGAGTAGTGCTCACTACCAAACACAACTATTAAGCTCAAAAGGCTTTAAAAGCTCTCGATGTTTCTTATTATATATCTAGTATCCAAAGTCCTCAATCTCAAACCTCAAACTCTGACTAAAATGTCAAAATTATATCCAACCACAATCTCATGACAAAATCATCAGTAGCACTCGCAAGACTCAATAATTTCCTTTGAACACTTATGTTCACGACATTCTTAAGCACCCAACGAACCATACACCTTTTGTTAAGGTAGTACCTATTGTACCACAACACACTTGCCCATGGATTACGTAATTCCATCAACACAATGAACAATAATATCACCATACAAATCTTAGCATTTGTTCTCATATAATAAACAAACCTATAACTTCAATTTGTAGTCACAACCTACTATCCATGAACATTATCCCTGCACTATAAAACCACCACAAGACTGCATAAATCTATGTCCTTCAAATAAACACTCATACTCTTAATGAAACGCTTTATCTCAGATAGAACAAGCAAACATCTATGTACTCTCAATGTAATAACATCCTCAAACTTTCTAAGCTCAAAATACAACCTTTAAAACTCCTTCTCCAAACTTTATATGTTGTCCCAATTCATACTTGCATACCACTATGGAACTATGTGCTCAACCACAAAAACTAAAAATCAAACTTGAAGTATCTAACATCGCTCACCAAAGGATATAATCTTCCACTACGAGATGTTCACAAGTAGCTCGAAAAAGAATTCAAAAGTTTTCACTTTACCATGAAAGAAAAAATGTCACGCAAACCCAAAAAAAAGGAAACATTTCTTGTAATTCCACAAAGCGAAAGGAAACATTGTAATAGGAAGTTTAAACTCATGGAAAAATCAATGTAAGAGAAAAATTAAAAAAATCGTAGAAGAAGGAAACTAGAGTTGAAACTAAAAACTGATAGAGAGTAACCATAAACGGGACAGATAAAGGATAAGGATAAAAGAAACCTTTGGTCTAAAAACTCAAATAGAAGAGGTATGGTTGACAAGTGCAAAGATGATAAAAATAGATGACTCAAAAACAATTTTACCTACCCAAAGACGACACCTTAAGTTAAGACAAATAAAGTAAGATAACCAGGGTCTTACAATTTTCGTACAATCATCACTCAAGGTAACTTTGTCTCGCAACATCCTTCCGTCATATCTCCAGAATAGCTCAGGACAACCACATCTCTATATAACTGCCCCTTTATACTTCTATATTCCTCAAATCATCAACTCTCAAGACTTTCTACTTTCAAAGCTTTCATCTAATCATACGTAATGAATAAAACCTTAGGAACTCTCTATAACCTCAAAAGATAAATTATAACACTCACGATTTCATTTTTATGGGTAACATATTAAAATTGATAATATAATAATACTCGATTTTATTTGGTATATTATTTATTTGGATTTATATTTTAAAAATCGTGTTTTAGTTTCATAAAAATTTATTTGGTTTTGTTTTGACCCGGAAACCCCCTTAAAAGTTCTGTTGTGAGTCTTTTAGTGCAAAACCGAGTAAAACCTTGTGCTTTTGATTTTGGGCCTAAACTGAAAGATCATAGATTCTAATTAGACTCACTAATTAGTAACAAATTATCTCATAATATGTTCATTTAGTGATCTATGTAACATGAATGCAAATATAAAAGCATAAAAATAAAGATTGAGGAAAAATAATTTCCTTACATTGATATTTATGGTAAAAATGAGCACAAACTAGATCACCTATCCAGTTTGTTCTTGAGCTAAATAAAGATGGATGATCCTCCTAGAAAAACCTTCAAAAAGAAAGTCTCCTTCAAGTTGCACCCAAGAACAACACCCAAAATAATCTTACAAGTATTCACTAGATACTTGTAAAATTAACCCTTGATAATATTTATAATATTACTAACAAGCTTGGTAAATATTTATTTCGTATACTAACAAGCTTAGTAAGTGATGAATATTAATTTTAGAGAGATAAGCAACTTTTGTTCACATGCAAAACAATTGAGCAAGCATATAGAAAAAATGAACAAAAATTGGTCTATATTGGAGGAGGAAAACCGGTGGGAGAGGTGGAGTAAGAGAGTGGACTTATTTCAATTTTTGTCCAATCTTTTTCGCATGCACAATGATCATATGACAATACCTGGATGAAAAAACAAGCAAAGTGAAATGATTATGTTTATAATCATCCACTACACTCCATTTACACGGTCCAATGTCCCATTTACGGGTCCATTTTGGTTCTTATATTTGTCGCACAAATATATGTAAATTTTATTTAAACATCGTATTATGTTTAAATGCTTCCAATTAATTTCGTCCAAATCACTCCGTAAATATACGTGTACCACTACACATATTATTTACGTACTAATATTAATCACATTAATCAATTAGTCCAATTTTAGTGAATTAACAATTAATTAACTAAAACCCGTCTCCCAAAATTTATTATTCGATTATCGCATAATTAAATAATAACTGTCGTGCCTCGAGTTCGCAACTCGAAATCTCTCTAAAATAATCGACTAACCTTTTAGTCTATAAATCAAGGGACTAAATAAATTGTATCTCATACAATTAATTAGTTATCAATTGGGTTTCATTCCTATAAGTGTGACCGAAAGGGGTTAGTTGATCACCGCCGTCTCACGACAATAACGTCAAACTCTAGTTAGCCAACCGTTATCAATTTACATTAATCAACTAACTAGGATCAAATAATTAAATATCCTGATGATATTCATTTAATGATATTTATTATGTAAACGCACTATTGTGGAGGACACTAACTCCAACAATCTCCCACTTGTCCGACACAAGGTGTGCGCTACCAATTCTCTTGTCCGTTTTAATCTCCCACTCAATGCAAGGTGTCTTTCAGGTCGCACTTGCACATGAACATATCGCGAGTGGTTTTATTGATCGGGAGTGTGACTACCTGACCGAAAAAATCTCCCACAGATTACTTTACGAGCGTGGCCACGCATTTGTAGTCATTAACTCCTCGAGTGTCCTTGAGATATAGTTACCCAACGTGCGTGGACAATTCCTGTATGTCCTATCTATCTTTGCCCAATATAGCTCATTATGACTCAGAAGATGTCCTTTTGGCCTCCTTTCACGGCACGACCTAGGACAAAAACCAAAGTCACTCAGAAACTGCATTGACTTGGAGAATAGTCTTCAGTCAAAAGAATCGACTCATAGGAACATCTTAGAGATCCCTGCCACGACCAGGCGTCTATAATAGAACTTAGGGACTCTCTAAATTGTCACTGTTAGGCAAAGTATCACACACTCTGCCTATGTAATCGACTAGTCATCACGTATGACCTTATGGTGTTGAACAACCTTCAATTGACTTACAATCTAGTCACTCCAAGACGTCACCTCATTAAGTGACTAGGGACAAAATATAATGTTCATCTTATTCACTTGAATCGTGTTCAACATTGTCTCAACAACTTATTCAAATAAACAAGGTATTAAAAATTTAGTCACACTAAATAAAAGATTCATAAAAGAATGAATGCAAAAACAATGAATGTGATTATCATATATATAATAAGAGATACACTATCCAATTATTACATATCCATAATCTAAAGAAAATGTGGTATTCGTCTCAATCCCATTGCGACGACATGACCATCATGCTTAGCCTTTGATAAAGGCTTGGTTAAAGGATCAAGAATATTATCATCTTTCCCAACCTTACAAATGTCAATTTCCTTTCTTTCCACATAATCTCTAATTACATGGTATTTCCTTTCAATGTGTCTAGATTTGTTACTAGACTTCGGCTCTTTGGCTTGAAAAATAGCTCCACTTTTATCACAATATAGAGTGATCGGATCTTCGGCGGAATGGACTACTCCTAGTCCCTCCATGAATTGCCTAATCCAAACAGCTTCCTTTGCAGCCTCAGACGCTGCAAGGTACTCAGCCTCTGTCATAGAATCCGCAGTAACGCTTTGCTTGAAGCTCTTCCAGCAAACACCTCCTCCATTTAGCATAAACACATAGCGTAATTCGGATTTCATATAATCCCGATCGGTTTGGAAACTTGCGTCCGTGTAACCTCTTACACGCAACTCAGTTTCTCCTCCAAACACTAAGAACGAATCCTTAGTCCTTCTCAAGTAGTTAAGGATGTTCTTTACGGCTATCCAGTGACTCTCACCAGGCTTAGCTTGATAACGACTTGTCATGCTTAAGGCATACGCAACGTCGGGATGAGTGCAAATCATAGCATACATGATAGACCCAACAGCGGAAGCATAGGGCACGGTCTTCATGTGTTCAATTTCCTTAAGGGTAGAGGGAGACTGTGACTTGCTCAAAGTATTCCCATGGCCCATAGGTAGAAATCCTTGCTTGGAGTCTTTCAAATTGAACCGGTCAATAACTTTATCAATATAAGCTTCTTGACTCAATGCTAGTAACCTCTTGGACCTATCCCTATAGATCCGGATACCCAAGATTTGTTGTGCCTCTCCCATGTCCTTCATCTGGAAGTGTTTGCCTAGCCACTCCTTAACGGAAGTGAGCGATGGAACATCATTCCTGATGAGCAATATGTCATCCACATATAGGACAAGGAATGCAACCTTACTCCCACTAAACTACAGGTATAAACACGGTTCTTCAACACTTCTAGTGAAACCGTATTGTTTAATGACATGATTAAAGCGATGATTCCAACTTCGAGATGCTTGCTTAAGACCATAGATGGATTTTTTTGGCTTACACGCCTTCTTAGGGTTAGATGTATCCACAAAACCTTCAGTTTTTATGATGTACACCTCTTCTTCTAGAATCCCATTCAAGAAGACGGTTTTGACATCCATTTGCCAAATCTCATAATCATGAAACGCGGCAACCGCTAAGATTATCCTAATGGACCGAAGCATAGCGACTGGAGCGAAGGTTTCATCATAGTGTAAACCATGAACTTGAGTGAAACCATTTGCCACCAATCTAGCTTTGTAAACATCTCTATGTTTATCCACGCCGAGCTTAATTTTATATATCCATTTACACTAAAGGGGTAGCACTCCCTCAAGTAAATCCACCAAGTCCCCTACTTGGTTCTCGTACATGGAATCCATTACAGATCGCATGGCTTCTAGCCAATGCGAGGAGTCGGGACTAAACATGGCCGATTTGTAGGTAGTGGGTTCATCACTTTCCAAAAGTAACAAAACACCTTCCTCTTCGATGTTACCAAGGTAGCGATCAGGTGGATGAGAAATCTTGCTTGACTTTCTAGGAACAATTACCGTTTCAGGGGAAGAGGGAATGCTATCCTCCATGTTCTCCTCTACCTCATTCTCGGTTTGTGGCTCTCGAACTTCGTCAAGTTCAAATTTTCTCCCACTCTGTCTCCTAGAAATAAACTCATTTTCTAGGAAGACAACATCACGAGCCACAAACACTTTGTTCTCGTGTTTATTGTAGAATTAATAGCCACGTGTTTCCCTTGGATATCCTACAAAAAGAAATTTGTCAGACCTGGGTGCAAGCTTATTGTCAGACTTGATCTTGACGTACGCTTCGCAACCCCAAATACGCATGAATGACAAATGAGTGACTTTCCATGTCCATATCTCATATGGAGTCTTATCGGCCACTTTTGTCGGGCTTCGATTTAGTGAAAATATTGCAGACAAGAGGGCAAAACCCCAAAACAAATCAGGAAGCTCGATTAGACTCATCATAGACCGAACCATGTCTAATAAAGTTCGGTTTCTCCTTTCGGCCACACCATTTAATTGTGATGTGCCAGGAGGAGTCTATTGTGATACTATACCACAATTTTTTAGGTGTGAATCAAATTCAGAATTTAGATATTCACTACCAGGATCAGATCGTAGGGTCTTAATCTTTTTATCCAATTGGTTGTCTACTTCATTTTGAAACTCTTTAAACTTGTCAAAAGCTTCACTCTTGTTCTTCATTAAGTAGACATGCCCATATCTACTTAAGTCATCTCTAAAAGTAATGAAGTAGTGAAAACCTCCTCTAGCGGTGATGATTAATGGTCCACACACATCCGTATGTATGAGAGCTAAAACCTCACTAGCTCGTGTCCCTTTTCCCGCAAAAGGTGCACGAGTCATCTTGCCTAAAAGGCAAGACTCGCATATATCAAAAGATTCGAAATCAAATGGTTTGAGCGCTTTTGATGAAGCAAGTCTCTTAATGCGTCTTTCGTTTATGTGACCTAAACGACAATGCCAAAAGTAGGATTCATTTGGATCACCCGTTTTGAGCTTTTTAGTTTCCACATGATAAACGTCATTAACATCATTTAAAACATAAATGCCTCCAATTGAAATGGCCTTGCCATAAACCACATCATTTAATGAAAAAGTACAACTATTGTCCTTAATCATAAAACAAAAGCCTTCCGCGTCTAACGTGGAAATGGAGATGATGTTCTTAGTTAAAGTTGGTACAAACTAACACTTATTTAACTACAACTCTAGACCACTAGCTAAATGAGCACATAGGTCCCCACGGAAACGGCCGCTACTCTAGCTCCATTGCCCATGCGGAGAGCCACATCACCTTTTGCTAGTGCTCGCACGTCCCTTAAACCCTGCAAATGATTACAAAGGTGAGAGCCACATCCGGTATCAAGTACCCAAGTGGAAGTACAAGCAGAATTAACGTCTATTACATAGAGAGAGGAAATCATACCAATAGGCGTCACACACCCTTCCTTGAGATCCTCCAAGTATTTGGGACAACTCTTCATATAATGCCTTTTCCCATTACAATGGAAACATTCGGCCTCGGAGAGTTTGACACCTTTTGCCTTGGGTTCAACATTCTCAACGGCTTTCCCCTTTCCCTTGTCTTGTTTCTTTGACGATTTCTTGGATTGGGACTTTTCCTTCCCCTTTCCCTTCTTAACTCCAAGGGACATGCTCTTTAACTTCATGGTTAGATCATCCCCCTTTTTCACTCCCACTAGCTTCCATATCCCTCTCCGGTTAGGTGAGGAATGCATGAATTTCATGATAACTCTTATCCATGCCATTCATGTTGTAGTTTATCCTAAAGTGGGCAAACTTGGTGGGAAGTGAGTGGAGGATACGATCCACCACAAGAGTCTTAAGAATTTTACACCCTAGACGCTCTAGGATGTCGACTTATTCGACCATTTTTAGCACATGGGGACCAACCTTTTGGCCCCTCACAAGCTCAGCTTCAAAGATGCGTGCCGCCGCATCGTATTGTCGGATAGGTGTTTGTGAAAACATAGTAATCATACGAGTGAATATCTCATACGCATTTAAAGAAATGCATGAAAGCTTGAGCTTTAGGGACATCGACCATATCAACACATTTTTGATATCATTCGACATCCTCAGATGGTAATCATAGACGGTCCGCACCGCCGATGAAGCCCTTGGACCGGGCTCGATGGGAGGAGCATCGGTTAAGTAAGTGAGCACGTTGTCGGACAATGCGGCGGTTTTGATGTTGGATTCCCATTCAAGAAAGTTACTACCGTCATCTTTTATGATACATTTGTCCATTACGGACCTTAGCCATGAATCTTTGCCTAGTGAAGTAGTCGATGGAGTTGAAGAAGTTGCCGTTGCGAATTAAAATGCTACAACAAATAAGGAAAAATTAACATCCATTGTTTTAAAACACTTGTGAAAACATGTTTAACAAGTTTTAACATTTATATAATGATCTCCCACTAAATTATATAAATAATTCCAAGACCCAAATATTAAACAAAAATGAGCATCGCTTGGGCGAAACATCCCATATTCGTGTAAATTCGGTAAGTCAACGGTTGACTAATTCTACCTCTAGAACTCTTGTTTGACGAATTTCCTTAAATTCATCTACTAGCCTCGGAATACAAGACCGTCGTATACCCCGTTGAGTCCAACCAATTTTGGAGCGTGGTATCCGTTTACCACCCTACTTACCCAAGGTAAAAAGAGAACACCCCGCTTGGGCGAGCGTGGCTGTAATGAACATGAGATTCATAGGTGTTACTAATTGGTAAGGCTAATCTCAATTTTAGTTATGTGAGAGATCTTGTCAATTTAGTCATAAATTCCCTATAAGTGAACTAAGTCGGTGAATGTAAATGACGTGAATTGACAAACGCGAAAATAAAATGCATGTGAATAGCGATTTCGGCATGCGCGAAAATAAAAACAAGCAAGCATATGAATAATCCTAGTATGGCCACCTAGTTAAAATAAACTAGACTTTTACATATCGGAAAGCAACTCCTTGGTCCCTTGCCTCTTCATTCCAAAAGTGGATTCTTCTTGTGGGATTTAGAATACCTTCCAAAAATAGACTCCGTCTCGATGTAATCCGTCTTTTGGAAACGCCGGTAAGAATAACTATTACAATTGAATTACATAGCTATTCCTATTATACATTTATTAATAAAATAAATAAAACTATTAATTAATTACAAACCGACGATACGAGATCGTATTTAATTACAAACAAATCGCTATTCCCATTCATTTCGGGTAATAACAATTAAAATAGACTAGGCCATACTAGGTACAACAAAATAAATACTTTAAATAAATGACAATCATTCATTCAACTTAAATAAATATGCTTAAAATGCTGTTAAATGATGCCAAAATTGCCCTATCTAACAATCGTTGGTATCCATCTCGGTTTTGTGGATTTAATCGATTTTTAACTTGTAAAAATCAATAATCAACTCTTAAATCTCATTTAAGTCCAAACTAATTGTCCAAACTTTTTTGGACCTCAAAATTAGTCCTCACTAATTTAATGATGAATAATTAGTTTAATTTGGTGATATTTTGCTAATTTAATCAGTAAAATCATAACTTTTAAGTAATAAATCCAAAATAATTGAAAAATTACCCAAAACTTGAAAGAAAAATTTTGAGTATTCTGGAACACTCCCAAGAACACCAAAATGTCAGAAAAATTGCCCAAAAATTGGGGTAAATTTTTATGAAGAAAAAGATCGATATTTATCGGTTTTTAACCACTAAAACCAATAAACATCAAAACAAGGTGAAATCCCATTTTAAATTTCATTTTTAACTTTTAAATAATATTTTTAAATGTAAATAAATTTATCAAGGGCAGGAAGAATGTTTCGAGTATATGATTAATTTTTTTCACTTTTATCTCATAAAATCAATAAACATGCAAAACTTCAGACCAACCTTCAAATTTTACATACAAGCTGTAGAAAATATGCATGAAACACCATAAATATTTCATGACTGGAATCAAATTTTAACTATTTTTAGTTAACTCTTAACCAACATACGGCATTTTGACTCGGTTTTCTACCAAAAATCATTAAAATTAGCAAAATAACTTCATAAATCCCCAAATTTTACCATAAACCTTTTGAGATCAGTAGGTATTCATGCCCAAATATTTTCGTGCTAAAACCTCTTCTAACACAATTTTTGAGTTTTTATAAATTATCTTATAATTTATTAATATGCTTAAAATCAACATGCAAATTACAAGCCTAGCTCTGATACCACTTGAAAGATCATAGATCCTAATTAGACACTCTAATTAGTAACAAATTATCTCATAATATGTTCATTTAGTGATCTATGTAACATGCATGCAAATATAAAGGCATAGAAATAACATGCATGCAAATATAAAAGCATAGAAATAAAGATTGAGGAAAAACAATTTCTTTACATTGATATTTATGGTAAAAATGGGCACAAACTAGATCACCTATCTAGTTTGTTCTTGAGCTAAATAAAGATGGATGATGCTCCTAGAAAAACCTTCAAAAAGAAAGTCTACTTCAAGTTGCACCCAAGAAAAACACCTGTGGACATAGCCACCTGCGTATGGCCAGCCGATCTGTGGACAATGGCAGCGGTCTTTTGAAAACCACGCTCGGTGGCGTAAAGATGCTTTCGACCGGATAATTTTAGATCAGTCGGTTTCGTCTCGGTAAGGGTCTCAAAACGATTAGAGAAATTTGGAGTTGCCACCAAGCATTTGTGGGATGCTTGGAACCCATTCGAATCCACTTTATACCTCGGTCAAACGAAGCACAAAGCAGTGTTTGACATAGGTACTAAAGATAAGGAATCGTCCCTCTTTAGCATCCTATCTCTAGAATGACTCTCGTACGCCCTGATAAGGTCGTCCACTATCCAAAGTTTCTGAGTAAGAGGTGAAGGTACGTATTGGGAAGCCCTTTATTTAGACACCCAATCCCGCCCGCGGTAGCGGCCTACTGATCGATCTTGGTTGGTTGAATGTAAAAGTTGATAAAACAGTTTAAATGCATGAATACGCATCCAATAATTAAAACCTAACATGTGAGAGCTTTCTAAGTCGGTTATTTTAATCCAAGTATCAAGTATAAGATGTCGAGTTTGATTTATGGTTAATTTGTATGCAAGACGGAAATTAAAAATCCATTTACCGTATTAGGTTTATGGTGCATAACGTGATCCATTTGTCTTAGTAAGGCATTTTGCAAATGTGATTTTTGAATGAGCAAATTAGTCATCTGATCCATCCTATATCCGGGGTGACCGGAGTCGGGATCGTCCTTGACTAATGCTGGAAATAGAACAGATCCTGCAGTAGGCGGCCATATGAGGCGCGAGCCTGATGGCGGTGCAAGGGGGTCTCCCCGTGTTTTGAGAATAGGAAAGAAATGGCTTGTTTAGGCGTGGGTCAGTCATCGGTTTAAGACGCATTCTGACCATTTGAAAAACATTTATAAAACGTGTTGAAAAATGGGTATTTGAACCCATTTTGGTTTGAAAGGGTCGTTTAGACCGTATTTATTGATTTGAAGAATGAGAGTTGAATAATCGTCGTTATTTTGATGATATTCGGTGTCAGGTTCGACTTGGCAAGTTTGACATGAATAGTTTTGAAAATAGTTATGAACTAATTGTTTTAAGTTCATTTGAATATAATAAGTCGATGCTCATCATCGTACCCGGGTTAAAATCCGTCATGGTATGTAGAATTAAGGATGACTTTATGTTGGTGACAAATACAAAATGTAAAGAAATGATGAAAGGCTTTAAAATACCTCCCTAAATGTAAAGAAATGAAAAAAAAGGCTTTAAAATACCTTTTAAATGTAATTAACCAAATATTATTACCGAAACACGGATTAAACCGTCATGGTATTAGGAACCAAGGGTGAAAAATGTTATATGGTTAAAAACTTATAAAAGCAAATAAAATAAAAGATGTTTGAAAATATTTGAAATGATAAAAACCGATTACAAATATGAAAGTGAATTAATGAGGAAAGACGAGAACAAACACGGTTGAGTCTGACCTGAACACCCCATTGAGGCGCGAGCCTCTGTGTAGAATAATGGGCTTCTGTCTCAGGCCAAAACTCAATTTTTGCTCGTCTACCCTATGTTTTGGATCGTGTTATGCATGATTTAGCATGTTATAGTCATGAAATAAGTAAAGACATGATAAAAGTAGGATTTTTACACCCTCATACTTACATTATTTGTTATGGCGAGAAACCGACGTAAGTGTAACAACTAGTTTGGTCGGAAAAGACTCGGTTTAAAACCGTTTTAGTAAGTAAAAAAGAGTGTTTTATTAAGATTAGTGATGGTGTAGTGGTCGAAATGGTCGGTCAAGTGATTTAATGCACGATGACGGTACCAAACAATGTGTAAGGCTTATATTTACGTTCGGTAGGTCGTAAATACGCTTCGGATTGTGACTTAGGAAGTCGAGTCGAGAATTTTAAGGGAGAAAAGAGCGGGCAGACACTCGCGTAAGTTCTCAAATGGGGGCATTTGAGGGGTATTTATAGGAAAATAAGTGGTTGTGTGAGTTTTGAGCGCCGTGGGCACCTGGGCTGCTCAAAGAGGCGCGAGCCATGTCGCGGGTCTTCGAGTTGTCTTGTCACTTTCACACAAATGCAATCATAATTTGTTTTATCCTAAGATTTGTAGTCACATGTTTGGTACTTGACCATTCATGAACCAGGGAAATATTAGTATAAAAGGCTTTGAATGGTTTGTTTTTTGTGGTTGACTCGGTTTGACTCGTTGTTGGAGTTGGGATTTGAATTTTTGAGTCGGTTTTTGGTCCGGTGTCGGTTTTGACTCTAGTTAGTGACATTGCGACCCCATCGTCGTGCATTAAACACTCCAGGTACTTCTGAAAAGTTTTGAAATGTTTTATTTTTGAAATCGTTTTATGTTTTCCGACGTAAATTTGTGCACGAACTGTCGATCAAACGCCGCGATTCCAAAGCATGTTATAGTCCAATAATCATCGGGTGTTTGTTGGAGTCTCAGCAGATACTGGGTATCTACAGAGCCCCCACTTTGACTGAGGCTTGGACAGGGCGAAAGTCAAAGTAGAGCCCCCAAGTCAATCGAAGATTACAACCCGGAGACCCAAGCGACGTCGAGGCGGCTCGAAAGGATTCGGGCCAATGACCTGCCGTCGGGAAGGGCGACGCCAGGGCAACTCGAGGGTACGAGCCAAGGACCTGTCGTCGGGAACAGTTTAGAGTCTGTCGACTATCCATGTGGGTCGTTTAAAGTCCGTTAGACTACGTACAAAGGCTCATCAGCCATAAGAAGGAATCATACCTGAGGCATCTTCGGGTATGTCCTCGCACGTTTACGGACAAAGGCTCGCCAGCTGTGGTGCGTACATGAGGAGGGCTCGCCAGCCGCGATGCGTAGTAAGGCTCGCCAGCCATGGGGCGTATATGAGGAGGGCTCGCCAGCCGCGATGCGTAGTAAAGCTCGCCAGCCATGGTGCGTATATGAGGAGGGCTCGCCAGCCGCAATGCGTAGTAAGGCTCACCAGCCATGGTGCGTATATGAGGAGGGCTCGCCAGCCGCGATGCGTAGTAAGGCTCGCCATCCATGGTGCGTATATGAGGAGGGCTTGCCAGCCGCGATGCGTACTAAGGCTCGCCAGCCATGGTGCGTATATGAAGACGGCTCGCAAGCCGCAATGCGTAGTAAGGCTCGCCAGCCATGGTACGTATATAAGGAGGGCTCGCCAACCGCGATGCGTAGTAAGGCTCGCTAGCCATGGTGCGGTCGGTTGATCGACCGTGAGAATAGCCGCGTCGGACGAGCTTGTTTTAAAAGTAGTGGACTGATGATGCCGCCGTGAATTTGAATTTTCACTACTGTTGTTTTTGAAATAAGCGGGTTCCGCAAGGAAGCCCCCTGTTGATTTTGAAGGGATAGCGAATTTAGAATTTCCACTACTCGTTCTTGAATTCGAAGTGGCGGTTTTAATCGCCGTTTGTTTGAATTTTGAAGGAAATAGCGAGTTTTAAATTTCGATATTACGTCTGAAGTGACGGTTTATGTTCCGCCGTTGACAAGTAAAGGATATAGTGAATTTTGAATGTTCTCTATTACTTTTTGAAGTGACTGTTTATGTTGCTGCCGTTGACATGTGTGTTGAAAATAGTGAAATTTAATTTCAACTATTATTTTGAAAATGACGGTTTTAATTACCGTCGTTTGAAATTCGAAGAAATAGTGAATTTTGAGTTTTCACTATTATTTTGAAAATGATGGTTTTAATTGCCGTCGTTGAAATTTCAAGAAATAGCGAATTTTGAATTTTCACTATTATTTCTGAAATTAACGGTTTTAATTGCCGTCGTTGAAAATTTGAAGAAATAGTGAATTTTGAATTTTCACTATTATTTTGAAAATGACGGTTTTAATTGCCATCGTTGAAACTTGAAGAAATAGTGAATTTGAATTTTCACTATTATTTTTGTATTTGAAAATGGTGGTTTTGATCGTCGTTTGCTTGAATTTTGAAAGGAAAATAGTGAATTTTGATTACACTATTTGTTCTTGTATGTGAAAAATGACGGTCCTTAATGTTGTCATTGAAATTTTGAAGTTTGTTATGGGAAATTGGGCCAAAGCCCAAAATTTCGCTGAAGGAGCAGGGAGCACCCTATTGAGGCGCGAGCAACCTGGCGAGTTAAGGGAGCTTCCCTATTTTTCTGTAAAAGACGCGAGAATGGTTCGCATACCATTCTCACTTCGTCTTCAACCTTTCGACAAAACAAACAAAAAAAACCGCCATTGGTATGTATTTCCTCTTGAATCCATTTGAATTTGTTGGTCTTTTTGATAGATTGAATTAGGGCGAAATTTTTACCTAGAAAAATTGATTTGGGCGTTTTTTATTTAGCCCATTTTGAGTGAAATTGATGATTGCATTAGGTTAGAAACCTGTTTAGGAGTATATGGTTGCTTTTAGTTTGCATTTTGGTCCCCGTTCCCACTCCCGATGCTCAGAAAACGTAAGTGAGGCGAAGGAACCGTCTCATTTCACAATGCAAAGTTTATTTGCTTGGGCAGTGGGTCCTTCTAGGTTGTATTGTAGTCGGGAAAGACCGTATTTGCCATTGTGGACCTTTGTTGGGTATTGTGGGCAAAATTTGAATTTTTGCCTTTTGAAGCGGTCTTATGACTAACAAAATAAGCGTCTGTTTGAGCTTGAATTGAGTCAGTTTGCCTTAAAATGGTCATATTTTGAATCTTTGACCGGTTTGCGCTCAAATTGGCGTAGGAATTACCTTTTCGAGCCGTAGAAAATTACCCCGTCGCATCGGGAATGTATTTTGGTTTGTTGGGGGACCTTTTTTGGGTCTTGGGGTGCCGCCTTTTGTTGTGGTTGTTTTGACTCATCTTTTGCTTGAAAAGAAGGGCGAGTCGTTTTTTTTTGTTCGTTTTTTTTGTGAACTGTTTTTTGTTTGGTTGGACTTGGGCAGAATTGCCCTTGTTCTGCTTTGCAGGTTTCTTTTTTTTTGGATTTGTCCAATTTACGCCGTCGTAATGCCGAAACTTTGGCTGGCGTTCTTTGTTTGCAGGAGAGTGTTCGGGACCTGCTGGGTCCCTTGCTGCGACTTTGGAGGAGCTGTTTGGGACGGGGTCGGTTAGCACTCCGGTTATGGCACCTGCCGCGATAGTGAAGGACGCTTCCGAGGAAGAGGGGCCCCCTGAGGAGACTGTTGGGGCCGAGAGGGCTGTTGAGGAGCGTGAGGAGCCCGTTGTTGGGGCTACTGGCGTTGAGAGAGCTCAGTCTGGGTCTGAGGCTAGTACCTTTGGGAGGAGAGTTTCTACGAGGAGGCGGACTCCTCGGCCGACGAGACGGACGTTACGGAACCTCGCTAGGGTCGTTGAGATGCCTCGTATCCGTCACGTTGAGTCTCATGGTCAGAAGAGACGGAGGGCGGAGATGGTTGAGGATGATGCTGATGACACGAGTTGGGAGGCTAGACTTGTTATAGCCCCGCGGGGGCTGAACCTGCGGGCGGCGCCTGCTTGGGCCGAGGGTTTTGAAGGTAGCCAATTGCTGCTTCGACTGGCCAGGCACATCTCCTACCGTGGTCATGTGGGCTTGGTGAGTCGTGTCACCTTATTGAACTTTGGTCACCTTTTGAAGTGTTAGGCCTGAATAGGTGTTATGACGTTGTTTATTCTTGATTTCAGGAGATCGGCACCATGAGGAATTTCTCAGGCTTCACTACCTGCGCGGGTTTTTACGACGTTCTCCGAGCCGGTACGAGGGCGTTGATAGAGAGGTCGGCTTTTGGGCCGTCGGTGGCCGCTTGGCGGGACATTCACAGGTCTTCGATTAGGTCGAACCTGTGTTTGATCCGTGCCATGTTGGATTGGTACTGGGATATGACGTCGTCGTTCCACATGGAGTTTGGGGAGGTCGGTGTGACCTTAGAGGATTTTGCCATGATATCTGGCCTCCCCTGTGGTGAGACACCTGTCGAGTTCATAGAGACACCGGAGAGGGTGTCTTCTCCTGCGGTTACTCATCTGATCGATACTGTTTTGCCTGAGCCTTTTGACGTTACTCCGTACCTGATCGCGAGTTCATATGTGAGAGACCACATCAGAGGGAGAGTGGCGGGTGCTGCGCCGGTGCCGTTGGCGATTCCAGAGGCTGAGGCTAGAGATGACGCGCAGGAGGCGCGGTTGTGGTTGTGGTACTTCTTGGGTGCCACGTACTTTGGTGACAAGGGTAAGCGCTTGTCGACCAAGGTACTTCCTCTCCTTGCTGACCTTGATGCCTTGGGTCAGTTTGACTGGGTTACGTCGGCTTTGGCAAGTTTTACACGGTATATGCACGCAGCGGTGCGTCCGGAGGTGATGGGGGACGGTAGTGCCCCATCTTTGGTTGGTCCCGGCCTCATCTTGGAGGTACGAGCGTTTTTTGTAGTTTTGAGTTTGATTTTGATTTTGATTTTGGCAATTTTTGAGAGATTGGCTGATTTTTTTTTGTTGTGTATGATTACAGGCTTGGTTGTATGATTACTTCGTCCCTCTGCGTCCGGGGACTACAGGCGGTGTCCCTTTGACCTACCGTACTGTGAGGGGTTGGACGGTGGCTCGAAAGAAGTCGATTAAGTAGACTTATAAGGAGTGTCGGCGTCGTGTGAACGCCCTTCGAGTTGCTGACGTAAGTTGCTGTTCCTTACTCTTTCTTTATAGAAATAGATAGATATAGGATGACTAGGTAGCTTAGGAAGCCCCCACTCGGTTGAGTAGCTCTGTCTTGAATGCAGTTTGTTAGGAGGCCTTGGGAGCACTACACGGAGCTCCCAGTGTTTGTACCTTGAGACGGCGATCGAGCCGGTTTGGTACCTGGGCGAGCATTTAGCTCATCAGTGCCTTACTGAGATCTTCGTGGTACCGGTCGACCCGCCTAGGGTGTTGTTCCAGGAGTCGACCCCCGACGAGGTTGAGGAGCACCTTCACGGTGAGGGTGGTGAGGAGCTGTTGTTACGGGACGTTGACTACGACACCTTCCGACTGTCGAGGCTTGCCTGGTACCCAATCGAGGTATGTTTTCCTCTGTTCTTTTGTTTTCATTGTCTCCTTTGATAGGAGGGTTTCTTACCTTTGATGCGGACCCGAATTGCAGGGGGTCGACGCGTCGATGAGGACTCAGCCCCCAGTTTTCCCGGCAGAGACCACCTTTCAGGGGCCTCGTGGCGAGGAGCTACAGCTGCGCTTACCAACGCATGCGCTTGCTGAGGTGACCGACTTTGGCATGGAGTGGAGGTTGATCGTTCTGAGGGTGAGTTCCTGACTTGAACATTTTTCCTCATTCGTGTTTTGCCTTACATTGTATTGAAGGACCTTTTTGGCTGTTTGTGACGACCGTTAGTCATTAAGCTTTGTGGCGGATGGCTAACCGCTGGAGGGCGCTTGGTGGTGACCTGGCTGCGAGGGAGGCTTGGCTTTCTCAGGTACTTTTTGTGTGTTATTTTTGTGTATTTTGTGTTGCATTTCGCGTTTTTAGATCTTGATGACCTGTATTGTGTTTTGCAGGGTACTGCGTATCCGGCGGAGCTTGCTCGGGTCCGTGCTGAGTTGGATACAGCCAGGTCGACGATCGAGGCCCAGGGGTTAGGGATCACCCCTCGAGACCATAAGTTGACGCATCGTGAGGACGATTTACGGAGCCAAGACGCTGATATTGCTTCTCTCAGGGCTCAGTTGGCTGCAGCGGAGGAGCTTCATGTCGAGATGGAATGCGAGACGCTGGATAGTTCTCCGGAGAGGGAGTCTGAGCAGGTGGTAGTGTCGGCGTTGGCGGCGACTTCTCGCGAGACCAGGACTGGTCCGACGGGAGGCGCTGAGTAGTTGTAGTAGCCTGTCCGTGTTTTGGACTCCTGCTTGTACACATTTATATTTTGCGTGAGGCGGTTTGTATATATGTGCTTTTGGATTGTGGTTCATATTGTGATTTTTTGGCTCTTTTGTGTTGTGTTTCGGAGGAGCGCTGTCGGCTGTCAATTCTCCTTTTTGCTTCGCACTAGTTCCTGCATCGTTAGTGTAGAAAACAGGCAACAGGTAGCCCGCAAACACGTAACAAGTATTTGAAAACAGTGATTCGCAGTTAAAATTGAATTTTGGAATTTGAAAAGAATTTTGAAAATTCCGCGACAAGTCGTCACGTTTGGACTTCTTAAAAGGAATCGAATTGAAAATTGAGCAATTAACTCGTGTCTTGAATTAAATTGCATCGAAATTATTGAAATTGATTTGCGACTCGAAAAAAAAATTCAAACTCAAACCGTCAGGGATGAATTTTTAGAAAATAATTTTACGAGTATATTTGATTCGATTTTTTTGGGGTTAAGACTCGAATTTGTGAGTGCTTGAATTTTTGGGGAAAACTGATGTCGTGTTATCAATTTTCGATTTTTATTTTTGCTGGGAAAATTGCGAAAAAGCGAAAAAAATTTCGGAATTTTGATTGATATGGAATCGATTTGTCGCGGATCGGGGCGACTAGCCCTTCCCCCTTTTAAAAAAAGAAAGAAAAATCCGTATGTTTAAAGCTGCGTCATGGAAACCGTGTCGGATTTTGTAAAACGCGAAAGCAAGGAAATTTGAGTGTGAGGAAACACAAAATGTCTTGGACCATCCCGAAGAGGCGCGGGCATTGCGGCGGGAGGTTTGAGGTGTCCGGAGAAAACACAACTTGAAATGGACAAGTCAAGGTGGGAATCCTGAGAACGGGCCTAAAGAGGCTTGAGGTATTGGGCGATAGAAGTCGGCTCTCCCTTTTTACTGAAAAACGCGCTAATTGTTTTGTATAAATAGTGATGTTTGTGCTTCATTGTTTCAACATCCGAAACACAAAAACACCACTACAAAACCTCTTCTTCTTCTTCCACAAAAATATTTCATGGATGCTTTTGAGAATGCGTTGCGACAATGGTGCCGGGATTTGTCGCCTCCCGAAAAGTATCAAATCATTTGCATGGGAGTTGGTCAATTGTTGGTGCTTCATCAAGTCAAGGTACAATCCTCATTCCTCGAAGCATGTTCTCGGTTTTGGGATTCGAAACACCATGTTTTCGTTTTCCCGAAACGTGAAATTTGTCCACTAGCCAAAGAAGTTGGAGCCATTGGTGGGTGGCCGCGTTGTGTTCCGGTGCTTCCTCCGACTCGGTTATGCTATAAGGAGAAATTCCGTTCAATGTTGGGCTTGTCGATGAGTCAAGTCAACTTCCTTCTTGCCCCACATGGTGTGGATATGGTGGCTCTTATCAACATCTTTTCAAACCTATTAGATGCCCATGTTTCGGAAGTGGCTAGGAGAAGGGCTCTTGCCTTTTGCCTTGTCCATGTATACCTGTTTGTTGATGCTTTGAAGAAGGAGGGACCGAAATGCAATGGTAGCATGACCCTTGTACATGTGGTTAAGCAAATGGAGCATGGTAGAGATCCATCATGGCTGGTGCTTGGCAAGATCATCCAAGCTTTGGACAAGGAAGGCTCTTGTGGAGAAGCTCCTTCATTCGAATCCCCAAGGATCCTCCAAGTGTGGCTATTGGAGAGGCTAAGGTATGTAGAGCCTCCGGTTGATTCTTCTTCTTATTCCTTCCGTCACATTACCATGAGGAAGAAGTTGTACTCGGATAGTTTTGCTTCCACCAAGGCTTATTGGGTCGCAATATTGGCGGAGGAGGGTGGTCCTTACATCCGTTGGGTGGTGCCATGGTGGCACTTCAGGTCTTTCACGGGGTTGCCCGCTTCGGGTGCTAGTCCTCGTTCTTTGATGGTAGTGGGTTTGAAGGTTGCTTCCTTCATCTACCCCGAAAGGCTCGTCGGAAAATGGGGCGTCAACAAAAGGTGCCCGCTTAAGATACCCTTGTCCAAGAGAATGTCTTCCGAAACTCCGAGCTTGTGGAGGTCTTAAAAAGGTGGTGGGCCACTCGGCCGCTTTGAGAGGTACCAAACCCCGTTGCCACGACATGGGTGCCTCCCGCTTATATCAAGGGGTGAAGAGCTCCGTCCTTGGAAGAAAGGTTCAAATCCCGTAAGGACGAGGTTGTCGACTTGAAGTATCGAGAGGTTGGCAAGGCCAACTGTGCCTTCTTTGAGGAGTCCGCTGATGGGGTTAGCCCCGATGTGATGAGGCCACCTAAGAGGAGAAGCTCGGGTCCCAAGAATATGGTGGGCCGTACATGGGCTCATTTTGGGCCAAACATGGGGTCTTGCAATAGACCGGAGGTTGTTGCCGTTGTAGATCCGTTGAGGATCCGTTCCGAGGAGGAAATCCATGCTAGGTGGGCCAACAAGAAGAACAAGGGAAGATGTACCCCGAAGGAAAAGACAAGGGTAGAATGGAAGAGTGAAGACCTCCATTACCCTACTTTATTATTATGTTGTATTAGTGTTGTGAGTTTTTATTATGTTGTACTAGCTATGTTTTGTGTGTTTTGTGCTAGTTTTATTATGAGAGTTGTTTTAGTCGACACCTTAGCTTAGACAAGTTTTAGACTAGTCGAGGTTTATTTGTTGTTGAAATTGTAATCCCTCCCATTATTAATTAAATAAGAGGATTGCTCGTGTCAAAAATTGTGAATGCTTGTTTCTTCCATCCATTTTGAAAAGGCAACTCGGTTTGAATCATCCTAAACATTTGCACTTGGAAAAGTGGGATTTTTGTGGGAAGGGAGAAAGGCTTCTTTTGTATTTTTGTGGGAAAGGGAATGGTTTTCCCTTTCTTTTTTTGATGGGGATGTTTTTTGTATGTGGGTTTTTTGTTTTGATTATGGGGATGGTTGTATCCTTCTTGTGTAAGAAAGGACTGCCTACGTATCCACCAGAAGAGATGAAATCAAACCATGATCTTAGTTCAAAATGTTTTGTGAATTTGATTGGGTTTTGTGGTTTTATCCCTCAGGTATAAGAGGGACTGCCTACGTATCCACCAAAAGAGGTGAAATCAAACCATGCTCGTAGTTCAGGGATTTTGTTTGTTTTAGTGCAAATGGATGTTGCCTTTCATAGATCAAAGGACATTCGAAACGGGCAAGGTGCCGCAACTTAGAATCGATAAAACATGCAATTTCAAATCAGAATGGGTTGAGGAACTTGACTTGAAAAGGGTTCAGGTGTTTGCTAGTTGTAGAACTAGGGTTAGGTCGTTGGTTGCTACGGTTCAAGGGTAGTATTTCTTGATTTGGTCTAGGTTGGTCGGGTTTGTAAAATCCTCCCCATCTAGGTCACTCAGTCTCACTGCGCCCCCCGAAAGTATTTTCTTGACCAGGTATAGCCCGACCCAGTTGGGTTTGAATTTTCCCCTCGGATCGACGGGTAATGGTGCTTGCACTGATTTGAGGACCAAGTCGCCCTCCTGGATGTTCCTAGGTTTGACTCTCTTGTTGAATGCCTGTTGGATACGTCGTTGGTATAGTTGGACGTTGTGCAAGGCGTTGAGCCGCCGCTCGTCTAGAAAAGTGAGTTGCTCGTACCTTCGACGAGTCCATTCCTCCTCAGGGACTTGACTCTCCAGTAGGATGCATAAAGAAGGGACCTCTAACTCTACCGGTTGAGTCGCCTCCATACCGTATGCTAGGTAGAAGGGTGTGGCGCCTGTCGGTGTTCGAATGGAGGTTCGGTATCCCCAAAGTGCGAATGGGAGTTTGCTCGGCCAATCGCGGTAGTTGTCTTGCATTTTCTTGATAATGGTGATAAGAGTTTTGTTATTTGCCTCCACCGCTCCGTTGGTTTGGGGACGGTAGGGGGATGATCGATGTTGTTTGATCTTTTATTTGTCCAGCAAGGTTTGTGTTTCCGCCCAGAAGTGAGAGCCTTGATCGCTGATGATTTCATGGGGTACCCCATATCTGCAGATGATGTTGTTTTGGATGAACTTGGCCACTTGTTTGGCAGTGAAGATTGCATATGACTGTGCTTCTACCCATTTGGTGAAGTAGTCGATGGCGACGAGGACGAAGCAATCCCCTTAGTGCCTATCGGGTTGACTTTCCCGATGATGTCGATGCCCCAGGTTGAGAAAGGCCAGGGTGATGTCATGGTGTATAAAAGGGATGGTGGTATGTGTTACGTTGGAGAAGATTTGGCAATTATGGCAATGTTTGACGTAGTTACAGCAATCGGCTTCCATGGTGGTCCAGTAGTAACCTAGCCGCATGATATTCCTGGTAAGCATCATTGCGCTCATGTGAGGGCCACATTCTCCGTCGTGGACCTCTCCCATGACTTTTTTGGCTTTGTGCTGGTCAATGCAAATGAGGAGAATTCCTTGGGGTGTTGTCTTGTATAATTGGTCTTGGTTTACCACGAATTGTGATGCAAGCAAATGGATGGCTCTTTGTCCTCTTTAATCAGAGTTCGTAGGGAATTCGTTTTTGGTTTTGTAGTTGAGGATGGCTTGGTACCAAGGTTCATCATGGCCTTCCTTGTCGTCATTGATGGCACAAATGTGAGCTGACTCGCTCCTTCTCTCGACACATAGGGGCATCGATGTCATGTTGTCGGGTATATTGACGAGTGCGGCAAGTTTTACCAGGGCATCAACAAATTGATTTTTCCTCTCGTGGCAAGTAAAAGTAGTTGATTTGGTCGAAGAACTCGGCCTCTTGATTGATTTTCGCTCGGTAGGGAGCTAAGCTGTCACTTCCGATTTTCCATGATCCGGACACCTGATTGATGATGAGCGAGGAATCGCCGTGGACCCTCAGTCTCTTGATGCCAAGTGTGATGGCTGCTTGTAGGCCGATGAGGCATGCTTCATATTCAGCGGCATTGTCGGTGACGGCGAAGACTAGTTTGACCGAGATCGGAACATGTTCTCCATCTGGTCATATTAGAAGGATTCCTACCCCGAATCCTCTCAGGTTAGATGCACCATCGAAGTATAGGTCCCATGAGTCAGAATCGGCACAAAGGATGTCCTCGTCAGGAAGTGACCATGTGTCGGTCGTTGGATCCTCGTTGACGGGATTCTCTGCTAGGAAATCGGCAACTGCTCTTCCCTTGATAACCTTGAGGTCAAACTGGGACATCATGAGTGTCCACCTAGACAGCCTTCCGTTTAGTACGAGTTTTTCGAAGATATATTTGACTGGGTCCATCTTGGAGTAGATGTGGACCGTGTAGCTGAGCATGTAATGTCGCAGCTTCTTTGTTGACCATACTAGGGCAAGGCATGTCTTCTCTAGTTGGGTGTACCTTGTCTCGTACTCAATGAACTTTTTGCTGATGTAGTAGATAGCTCGTTCTTCGCCATCGAACGTTTGTGCTAGCATCGCTCCCATGGCTGTGTCGGTAACAGTCAGGTATAAGGATGAAGGGATCCCCGGTTGAGGTGGCATGAGGACAGGAGGTTTGGATAAGATTTCTTTTATCCTGTCGAAGGCCTTTTGGCAGTTGTCGTCCCAATCGGTGTTATCGAAGGCGCGAAGTTTCTTGAATATTGGTTCACAAATCATGGTGAGCTTGGCAATGAAGCGGCTGATGTATTGAACCTGACCGAGAAATCCCCGAATCTCCTTCTCGTTCTTAGGCCTTGGCTTTGTTGAAGGGCTTTAGTTTTGGTTGGATCAATCTCAATGCCTCTTTTGTTGACGACATGTCCCAAGAGTTTTCCGGAGGTAACCCCGAATGCACATTTCAGAGGATTTAGTCTCATGTTGTATTTCCGCAGACGAGCGAAGAATTTCCGAAGGGCGTTGATGTGGCCGTCCCGTTCTCTTGATTTGACAATCATGTCATCGACATATACCTCTACCTCCTTGTGCACCATATCATGTAGGAGAGTGGTAGCGGTTCTTTGATAGGTTGCTCCGGCATTGATGAGGCCGAAAGGCATGACCATGTAGCAATATGTACCCCACTGGGTAGTGAATGCAGTTTTGTGCAAGTCCTCCTCAGCCATTTTGATCTGGTTGTACCCAGCATACCCGTCCATGAATGATAGGAGAGCATGTTTGGCAGTATTGTCCACCAGAATGTCAACATGTGGCAAAGGGAAGTCGTCCTTTGGACTCGCCTTGTTCAGATCCCTGAAGTCGACGCAACCCCGAATTCTCCCGTATTTCTTCGATACAGGAACAATGTTGGCTACCCAGTCAGAGTACTCAGACACTTTGATGAAACCAGCCTTGAACTGTTTGTCTACTTCTTCCTTGATTTTCAGGGCCCATTCAGGACGCATCCGGCGTAGCTTCTACTTCACGGGTTTGGCTCCGGGCTTAATGGGTATCCGGTGTTTAGCAATTTCCCTGTCAATCCGAGGCATATCTTTGTAGAACCAGGAGAACACATCCTTGTATTCGTGGAGGAGGTCAATGAACTGTTGTCTTTCCGAGGGGTCAAGGGTTATCCCTATCCTGCGTTCTTGAGGTGTGTTGTCAGTTCCTATGTTAATAGGCTAGGTCTCCTCAAAAACGGGGGTTCTGGTTTCCCGTTTATCAAGTTCTTTGTCTAGGTGAGGTGGGTAGTCACTCAAGTCAAATTCCTCATAGTCATTCAGAATTGCATTGCAGTTAAATTGAGACGAGTCATAAGCAAACTTAGCATTCATTAAGTTGACATGAGTGAAAAGCTCGGAGAGGACAGACATCTCATGGTTAGTCAGAGGCGACACAACAGAGGAGATTGCCCCTGGAACAGGCTCCAGGTTATCACCTTTCATGGGAGTGGGGATGACCCTAGTAGACTCAGCCACGACTTTGTGATAAAACAGTGGGAAGGGGACCTTGACTGGGACATCAGGAGTGTTAGGAGCTATGATAGACTCTGACTCCGACTCAGACTCAGATTCAGATTCTTCTTCACATCCCTCTTTGAACATTGGGCCTTCTCCAGTTGTGATCTTGAGAACGCGACCTCGGCGATTGGTCTACTTGACGGTCTTCCTCTAGCCCTGTGTAGCTTTCTCCAAGTCAGTGTCGGAGATCGAGGCGGTTGGATCAAATTGGTTATCCTTCAGAGCGATGTTGATGATGTCCTCATAATCGAGGTGCTTGATGTTATCCTCTCCAAAGAGGAGAGTGACGGCTTGTCCGTCGAGGCATGAGGATGGGTTAGACTCAGTTGATGCAGCTTCGGTATTGTCAGGGATGAAGTAGCAGTCCTGGAAGACTTCCGCACCCAGGTACTTGACCTTGGCTACAGGGTCCTAGATCGGCTCCGAAAAGCCTTGGTAGAGCTTGGACTCTCCCTCAGGGACAAAGTATCCATTGAGGGTCAGATGATAGGGACGGAGGATAACCCCGTGCTACTTGTGCTTTCGAACTAGGAGGTTCATTTCTTGGATATCATCATCGGTAGGCTCGTATCCTAGCCCGAAGTGGATGTTGGTGACCTTAGCCTATTTCAAAGGAGGTAAGGTGCTTTTCAGTGGATTGAGAGGTAAACCCGGGAAGTAACCCTGGCGCATCAGAATGCGGTTGACTGTGAGGTTGGCAAACGGATCACAATCAATGGGTGTTGACTCGTCAGTTATGGCATTCACGGCTTGGAATCCCCACATTTCATTATCGTCCTCCTCAATGGCTTGGGAGGCTATTCCCTTTCTCATGACAACTTTGATCGGGGAAAGAGGAATTGTGATTGTTTTCCCGTTGAACGGGAGCCTGATCGTCTGGTGGAGAGTTGAGGTAACTGCCTTGACGGCGTGAATCCAGGGAGTATGTTGAAGGAGGCGTCGATGTCGACCACCTGAAAACTGGTTTGCCTTTCCAGTGGTCTGGTTGCGACGGTTAGAGTGATAAGCCCTACGACCTTACGACGAGTGTCATCATAAGCGCGTACTCCTTGATTTGTCGGGACCAAATTAGCTTCCTTAATGCCCAGTTTGTGAGCCGTCTTGAGGGGAATGACATTTACTGCGGATCCGTCATCCACAAGGACCATGGGCACATTATTCTTGAGATATTGTACGGTAATGTACAAGGCAAGATTATGATCGGCTCCGAAGGGAGGGATATCTTCGTCAGAGAAGACGACCGGGTTGTTCAAGTCAGGGGCGTCCCTTGTCATATGTGCCACTATTTCTTCAGGGGAAGAGGTAGAGGGCACAGTTAATTTTCCCAAGGCTTGTAGCAAAGCCTGCCGATGCTCAAAGGATGTAGCAATCAGTTGCCAAATTGAGATTTTGGCTTTTGCCTTCTGGAGCTGTTTGAGGATTGAATTCTCGGGAGCCTTTGGTTGAGTGTCCATGTCCGGGACAACTTGGTCATTCGTTGTTGGAACAACCGTTGAATTGTTGGGATTTTGATATGGGCATCCGGACCGGGTAAGGTGGCCGATCTCTTTAGCCTATTTCTCTGGGACGATATAGACATCTTCAACATCATCTCTCCAGATGTCATTAATTTACGAATTCCGAGGGTACATTAGAGGGGTATTCCTCGGTGGGCAGTTTTTGTGAGGGACATTTTTGTGGGGGTGATTCTTTTGAGGGTAGTTATTGTGGGGGTGATTATTGTGAGGGTGATTATCGTGAGGTGTATGCCAGAATGGTCGTGGGAGCAATCCATCCGGGTGAGGGTTGTTTTGGACGCTCGGGGGACTCTCCCTTGGGCGTGGTGGTAGAGGATTGAAGATAAGTCGATGGTAGGTATCGTCAATTCGGGTGATCCTTTCGGAGATACTGGCTATGGCTTCCTCAACCTGTTGGAACATAGGGAGCATAGTGGCAGCACTGAACACAAATACCCCGTGCGAGTGATCTTTTTCCAAGGCATTCACCTCGTCATCAACTGGCAGGATGAGGTGAGAGCAGTCCAGGGTCGGCTCATCGTTGGAGATAGCGTGGATTCCAAGAGGGTTTGTTTTGTTATTCGGCTTAGTTGGCGGGGGTAAAGGCAATTCCCCTTCTCAATCATGTCTTGGATGATATGTTTGAGTTTGAAGCAGGTTTCTGTGTCATGCCCTTTTCCTTGATGATATTGACAGTAGGCATTAGGGTTCCAGAAGCTGGATTTCTTAGCATCGGTCGGATCCGGGGTGGGTCCGATTGGTTATAACTTCCTTTGGTCCATGAGCCTCTTTAGGGCGCTTTCATAAGTTGACCCTATATTAGTCAACACTCTCTGGGGGCGCTCAGCTCTCTTAGTGGTTGGTTCAACGAGGTTGACCTCATCAATCTTATTCGTCTGGCCATAAGGGCGAGATCCGGTTGAGGTGGATCCCTGGTAGCCTCTGCCAGTGGTCTTGGCTAGGACACCCTTTCGGAGGTCATCTTCAATATGTGTCTCCAAGATTTGCAGATCCTGGAAGGTCTTAATGTTCTGGTACTTCAGTAGATTTGCATACACTAGGCGGAGATTGTTGACAAACTTTTCCACCAAGGTCGACTCGCTCGGCTTGCTGACCAGCTGAGTACTTACCCTCCTTCAACGGGTTAAGAACTCGGTGAATCCCTCCTTGTCGTTCTGGGTTAGGACCTCAAGAGTACAGGTATTGGATTGGATTTCAACATTGTTGGCATATTGCCTGGCAAATTCAACTGCGGCCTCATCCCAAGTAGTAAGGTTTTTCGGATCAAGGGAGTAGTACCATTGGCGAGGGATTGGTTCCAAAGAGAACGGAAAGATCCGGGTGAAAAGTTCATGTTTGACCCCTTTTATGGCCAGGTAGTCTTTGAAGGCACATATATGATTGAGTGGGTCTTCCACTCCTTTGAACTTGGGCACATCAGTCAGGGTAAAGTTGTCGGGTAGCTGATCCTCAACAGGTTCGAACCTTCGGTTGTTCTCAAGATGGATATTGTTACCCCGGGCTAGGAGCTGTTCTTCCAAGAGCTTTAGCCTCTTCTCAGTTTCAGTCAGAGGTGGAGTGTTATGTTCTCCAGTTTCCTTGATTTCTAGGGTGTCGATACGGGTCTCGACACGATCCCGGGTGACCTTAAGAGCAGTGATCAGGCTGGCTAGTTGAGCAGTCGTGACATCTTTGTTGTTATAATTTTTGTTGTTGTTGACAGAGAAGTCGAAGACGGGGCCATGGCTCTGAGGCAGAAAAACGGCTCACATTACAACTCAATCCGACACGGTTCAAAGACTGAACGCACACAACACGAAGGACGAGATAAAGAGCAGACTCAACAAGACGAGGATGACCGTGTGTGGTACCTCGGTGCTGACTCGATTTATGACGTGACGATGTTGACCGAACTTTTGATACGCATCCAATGTAGTGGCGTGACGCCATTGGACAAGTCTCGCGGTGAGATGACTCATAAGTAAAGACCCATAAGTACGTTTGCTTCAGCTCGATAGACACGAGGCGGAATTAGAATGGTGGACTGAAGTTTTCGAAAATAGAAATTTTCAAAAAGATTCATTTGTCGCTTTGTGGACGGCTTCTGAAGATAAAGATCTCCGCAAGTCGGTCAGTTGAAAGGGTTGTCTTATGTTTATTTTCAAAAGACAGTTTTGAGTTTGAGTCGGCTCGGAAAATAATGTACTGTTTCCCAAGACGGTTTCTTGAAATTCAAAATTGTATGTTTTGAAAATCGGGTTTGAAATGATTGAAGAGGTCTGGGGGACGGTGTATCATCCTCGGGATCTCGAAAGTGTCTCGAGAAAAGGGTGTGTGCTTTTCTCGGGTTTTGAAAGGGCCATTGTCGGCGCGAACCGGGTTAAAGTTCGTGTCTAGACGCGGCGATTATAACGGCGTATTAAGGTGATTTTGAAAAGGTTGTAGAAAACCGATTTTGAAAATCGTCATTATGACAGCCTAGAAAGGCGTGATGAAATGGTTATAGAAACCGGGTTTGAAAATCGTCATTACGACGGCCTAGAAAGGCGTGTTGAAATGGTTATAAAAATCGGGTTTGAAAATCATCATTACGACGGCCTAGAAAGGCGTGTTGAAATGGTTATAACAACCGGGTTTGAAAATCGTCATTACGACGGCCTAGAAAGGCGTGTTGAAATGGTTATAAAAACCGGGTTTGAAAATCGTCATTACGACGGCCTAGAAAGGCGTGTTGAAATGCAACGGTCGGCAAAAGGCCGAGATTTGAAATTGCCATTATAAAGGCGCAAAAATGTGTTTTTGAAGGTTTGAAAATGACACGGAAGGACTTATGATCAAGTAGCACATAAGCACTCACAGTTTCATTATATTATGCATAATGCTGACACGGGTTTTGGCTTAGAAAGGTGGGTTACACACCAAGCAGTCAAACCCCAATTGCCAGAGGGATACCAATCAAAACAAAATGTGTAAGGAGGGTGTCATAGCCTCGTGCTCGAAAGTGATGAAAGCCCTTTGACGAAACAGAAATGTGTAACGTCAATGGTGGTCTGACTAACTTGGAGCTTAATTTTCGGTTACTTGTCGTTAGGAGCACCTAGACCAAAACAATATTTATAACATCACAAACAACTCTACTATTAGTAAAGAGGCAAGTAAAGGTCGGATCCCAAGGGACGGGTATTGATGTAGGATTTTCGATTGCAAGTAGTGGTGTCTAGGGGTGTCACGATTTGGGTTGAGATAAGAAGATCACTAAACTAAATAGCAATAAAAGTAAACAAGCAATATGATTAAAATGAGATGTAAACAATTGATAAAAGGCACTAGGGTGTCATGGGGTCATAGGGGATTCATGGGAATTGATCATACAAACATATTCTCAAATTATAAGCAAGCAATTATTGTTGTGATGGATCGAGTTGGTTTATATCTTACAATCCTATGAAGGTTTGGATCCCGGAGCCGAATCGATTAGATTGTACAACACCTACAAGTCGACTTAATCCTCCCTACTCAACTATATACATGGTCTAATGAGACTCAAGTTGGTTTATGTCTTACAAGTCTCATTGAAAAGGTAAGTGATGGGTAAAAAATGCAAGGATTCATAGGCTCGCATTTCATCAAACATAACATGTGTATAAGTTGAGATCACAACAAGCAAGCAAATAAATTATGAAAACATATTAAATTAAGCATGAATCATCCCCCATGTTGGTTTCCCCTAATTACCCATTAACCCTAGTTAAGGAAACTACTCACTCATTATCAAGTTTGACATGTTAACAAGGTTGTCAATCATATTAACAAAGCAAAACATGATGAATAAATGAAGATGATTAACAATAATTAAAAAAAGGGATTAAGAGAATTATACTTACTAATGATTCCAAAATAAAGCTAAGAATAATAAAATTACTTGATGAATGATTGGAAGGTTGTCAATCTCCCAATAATTACCCAAATAATCTTCAATTACCCAAAATAAAAGATGAACAAAAGAGAAATTAAGGAAATAAGATTTGTATTAATATTTGATTAGAAGTTGATTACAAGTTTAAGAAGATATTAAAATGATATAAACTACACTAAAGGGTGATAATAAGAACATGATTATCTAATTAGACTAATGGGGTATTTATATTGGGGATTAGGTACACAAATTAGGGTTTACTAAGGGCTTAAATGACGATTAAGTCCTTGAGGAATCGCTCCTCTCAGAAAAGATGCGAGTCTCCTTTTTGCCGGTCATTCATAAATATGCGCATCTTTTATGGAGGGAAGAAGAGGACGTGTGGGCCTGTAAGAGAATCCGAGCGTCCAAGGGGTCGGGACGAGCGGATTTCGTGGTTGCTGGACGTGCGGATTGGTACGCTGCACGAGCGGATTGTGGCGAGGTTGGACGGGCGTCCCTCTGGCAAAGACGCTCGGATTCCTGAAGTGTTGGAGGGGCGGATTGTGTTCCAGCCTTCTTTTCTTCTTTTGTTCCTCTCTTCTTCTAATAATCCTTTGGGATTTAGTCGGGGATGCAATGATTTCTTCATCATTGCCCATATACTATAATATGTACAAAGGCCATCTTGTCTTGTCTTCTCTTTGATGCTTGGTCATTAGATTCGATCAATTTAGCTCTATTTTGCCATGAAAATGCAAGGTTTGCACTCCTCTCCTACCAAGTAAACAAAACCTCAAAGAATATGCAAAAGAAAGGACTAAAGATAGTAAATGACCCAAATATGTACTAAAAAGCATAGGAACGAGGCTAATTCGGGGACTAAATATGCTCAAATAATGGTCACATCAAATATCCCCAAACCGAACCTTTGCTCGTCCCGAGTAAAGAGGTGATAAAACTAGGACCCTTATTTAAACTATCCCACTAATACTGATGATATGAGACAATTAACGGTGCCATTTTTTGTCGGACTCACTTGGAGCTTAATTTTCGGTTACTTGTCGTTAGGAGCACCTAGACCAAAACAATATTTATAACTTCACAAACAACTCTACTATTAGTAAAGAGGCAAGTAAAGGTCGGATCCCAAGGGACGGGTATTGATGTAGGATCTTCGACTGCAAGTAGCGGTGTCTAGGGGTGTCACGATTTGGGTTGAGATAAGAAGATCACTAAACTAAATAGCAATAAAAGTAAACAAGCAAGATGATTAAAATGAGATGTAAACAATTGATAAAAGGCACTAGGGTGTCATGGGATCATAGGGGATTCATGAGAATTGATCATACAAACATATTCTCAAATTATAAGCAAGCAATTATTATTGTGATGGATCGATTTGGTTTATGTCTTACAATCCTAGGAAGGTTTGGATCCCGGAGCCGAATCGATTAGATTGTACAACACCTACAAGTCGACTTAATCCTCCCTACTCAACTATATGCATGGTCTAATGAGACTCGAGTTGGTTTATGTCCTACAAGTCTCATTGAAAAGGTAAGTGATGGGTGAAAAATGCAAGGACTCATAGGCTCGCGTTTCATTAAACATAACATGTGCATAAGTTGAGATCACAACAAGCGAGCAAATAAATTATGAAAACATATTAAATTAAGCATGAATCATCTCCCATGTTGGTTTCCCCTAATTACCCATTAACCCTAGTTAAGGAAACTACTCACTCATTATCATGTTTGACATGTTAACAAGGTTGTCGATCATATTAACAAAGCAAAACATGATGAATAAATGAAGATGATTAACAATAATTAAAAAAAGGGATTACGAGAATTATACCTACTAATGATTCCAAAATAAAGCTAAGAATAATAGAAGTACTTGATAAATGATTGGAAGGTTTTCAATCTTCCAATAATAACCCAAAAAAATTTCAATTACCCAAAATAAAAAATGAACAAAAGAGAAATTAAGGAAATAATATTTGTATTAATATTTGATTAGACGTTGATTATAAGATTAAGAAGAGATTAGAATGATATAAACTATACTAAAGGTTGATAAGAAGAACATGATTATCTAATTAGACTAATGGGGTATTTATAGTGGGGATTAGGTACACAAATTAGGGTTTACTAAGGGCTTAAATGACGATTAAGTCCTTGAGGAATCGCTCCTCTCAGAAAATATGCGAGTCTCCTTTTTTCCGGTCTTTCATATATATGCGCATCTTTTATGGAGGGAAGAAGAGGACGTGTGGGCCTGTAAGAGAATTTGAGGGTCCAAGGGGTCAGGACGAGCGGATTTCGTGGTGGCTGGACGGGCGGATTGGTACGCTGGATGAGCGGATTGTGGCGAGGTTGGACGGTCGTCCATGTGGCAAAGACGCTCGGATTCCTGAAGTGTTGGACGGGCATCTTGCCTGGTTGGACGGGCGGATTGTGTTCCAGCCTTCTTTTCTTCTTTTCTTCCTCTCTCCTTCCAATACTCCTCCGGGATTTAGTCGGGGATGCAAGAATTTCTTCATCATTGCCCATCTACTATAATATGTACAAAGGCCTTCTAGTCTTGTCTTCTCTTTCATGCTTGGTCATTAGATTCGATCAATTTAGCTCTATTTTGCCATGAAAATGCAAGGTTTGCACTCTTCTCCTACCAAGGAAACAAAACCTCAAAGAATATGCAAAATAAAGGACTAAAGATAGTAAATGACCCAAATATGTACTAAAAAGCATAGGAGCGAGGCTAATTTGGGGACTAAATATGCTCAAATAATGGTCACATCATTTATCCCCAAATCGAACCTTTGCTCGTCCCGAGTAAAGAGGTGATAAAACTAGGACCCTTATTTAAACTATCCTACTAATATAGCCGATATGAGACAATTAGCAGGTCTCACTCCGCCCCTTCAACTCACAACAAGACAACCATGAGGTAGGATGCCTTTTGCAAGGCAAGGTGGGTCTTGCCAAAATGGACACATCCAATCATTAAAGCACACAAAATCAAGTAATGGATGAATCTACAAAAGAATAGCCACTCTCCTCATCTATGTGGCCGAAATTATCTACAAGGGAAGCAATTCAAGGGTACACACTCCTTCATATTGATGGAAATGTAGATTCATATACATACTAACATACTCATATATGTCAAATTAATTTGTCATAGAATTAAAACGGATTTTATGCATGCAAACTAAAATAAATAAGAGATGAAATCATGTCCTTACATATTAGATTTCGGCTATTAGGGCACAAGAGAGATCACCTATCTCTTCTTGTTCTTGAGCTATTCCAATGGAAGAACAAAGATCTAAGGGTAAGATCTCTCCCTAAGCTTTATACCCAAGGCTATCTCTTAATTAGAATTAATATTATGAGTACTAGATAATATTAATTCTTGTGGAAAAATGACTCAAAATATTGTTTGTGCTCTTGAATATTCGGTCAAGAGTAAGGGGACTTTGGAGTTTTATTTCTCTAGAATTCTCATAAATTGTAGAGAATATTTGTAATTTTCTTACACTAGAAAATTCACTTGTTGTATGAATGAATTAATTAGAAAAAGAAAACTTATTCTTTTCTCTTCTTGGTGGCCGAAATTGTGGCATTGGGTAGGTTGCCCAATAGCTTTTATTTTGCTCTTCACAAGAGACCAAGCATGCAAAGCCTACTACCCTAGTGTTATCATTGTGTTTCCATTAAAATAAATAACACAATATATACTCTAAACACACCCATAATTTCGGTTTTATGTATAAAATGGAGAAACCATTTTATTTTGTCATTTGTCAAATTTGTCACATGTAACATGTTACAATGAAATGTATTTTTATCATATTAAAAATCAACATACTCATAAAATATGTCATTTACAAAATTGACTAGTAATTCGTAATTACTCGTACCAAAAACGTTTCCAGATTATAAACTACAACATTCTGTATTTATAATAATTTATTCATTCCGTTTCAATTGTTTCTTTAAACAATAATTTCATCCGAGTAATGATACAATTCGATTACTCAGACCGTATCTCATTTAATCACATTTCAATTTGATACGTAAATTTTACTTCCAAAATCGTCCGTCAATTTTTCAAGTAATTTAATTAACTCGTAACGTTATACGATTAATTAAATAATCAATTAAGAGTGTTGCCCTTTAGGTATGACCTAGGGGTCAACTGATCACCACCACACACGACGAGAATGTCAAACTCTAGTCACCAATCATTACCGATATATGTTGACCAGTTGACAAGAATAAAAAATTACTTCCCAATTGTATTCTTTAAAATGATATTTAATAATGATATTTAAATCATGTAATCGCACTATTGTTGAGGACACATTTCCCAACAATCTCCCACTTGTCCTCGACAAGTGTGCGTTACCAATTCTCTTGTCCTATTACTATCTCCCACTCAATGCAAGGTCTCTTTCAGTCGTACTTGCAAGTGATCATATCGAGAGTGGTTTCCTCGATCTGGAGAATAACTGATTGACCGGATTTATCCACTCTGGATACCTTCCGAGCGTGGCCACGCATTTCCAGTTCATTACTCCTCGAGTGGCCCTGAGATATTGTTTTAACCCTGACAAGGGGATGGACAATTCCTATCGCACTCATTCCCTTCGACTAGCCACAGCCATCATAACCCAAAATATGCCCATTTGACCCCATTTACGAAGGTCGTAGTAACACAAATCAAAGTTAATCAAATCTGTGCCATCTTAGGTGAATAGTCTTTAGTCAAAAGAATCGACTCATTAGAATACTATAGCAGCTCTCGCCACGACCAGGCTATATAAATTTGCCAGAACTCTATAAGCGGTCATTTGGCCCGACAAAAAGTTCCTAACAGTCTGCCTATGTGATCGACTAGTCATCTCACATGACTCTATGGCACTTGAACTTGCCATCAATCGCATCACACTCTAGTCACTTCGAGACGTCACCTCATATAAGTGACTATGGGCGAATACAATGCTAATCCGTGTTCACTTTAACGGGGTTCAATTGTCTCTACAACCCGTTTGGATGTAACAAGGTATAATAAAAGAGTTTTAAAGTAAAACTCGAACGACAAATGCGATTATCACATATGAATAGTCAATGCCTGATTACTATTTCATGTTCTATAATCTAATTTGATCTTGTACATAGTTGTTCATTTCAATTCAATTGAAATGACATGACTCATTATGTTTAGCCTTTGAGAAGGCTTTGGTTAGTAGGTTTTATCAATTTCTTGTACCTTACTCAACCTCACTACATACTTGTTTTCCTTTGTAATGTATACATTTGCATTACAAAACTTTCTGAGTACGTGTCGAGATCCAATCAAGACATAGGCCCTCTAGCCTAAGAATAGCTCCCACTGTTTTCACAGTGTGCGGGACTCATCTTTCTTGCACATCTCATGATCGCAAGTGTACTCAATTTCCGTTATAAAAATCTCTCATTGTTCTTTATTGCCTAGAACGATTCTAGAAAATCTACTTCTTAATTAACATTGCCACAATGGTATCTTAACCATCCTAGTGTGTTTTGATTATGGTTTTGTCGGAAACCATGCGCAATCTCAATTGTCAATTGTCACTTGTGTAACACCCTTACACAATATTGCATCATAAACACTTTGCTTTACTTCCTTAATGCTTCTGCAAGCACTTAAGGGTAATCTTTATAGCTTACTTGGTAAAGATTACTTAAATTCGTTTTTGAAAACAATTCATCATACTCAAAGCATATGAAGTGTTATACATCATTTCTTTTTAATTGATTCGGCAGCGGAAGCAAATGAAATCAATCAAATATGTTCAATTTAATTGAACTAGTCATGAATCTTATCAACATAAGACTTCTTACAGACGCTAATATCATGTGGATTTATCTTCATAAATCCGGATATTCAAGATGTATTATAATACTCCAAAAGTCTTAAATCATTCGCAATGATCAATATGTCATCCACATATCGGACTAATTAAAATTCCGTAACTCCCACTAAACTCCATGTATAAACACAACTTCTCGACTTATCGAGAAATGTTTTATCACATGATCCAAAATGTTGATTCCAACTCATTGATGTCCTACTTAAGACTCTCTCTTAAGTTTCACATTATCTTAGGATTGCAAGAATCTTCAAAACTCAAGATATGTATTGAATACATTCCTTCTAATTGAAGAAGTGGGTTTTAGATTCACTCGCTATGTATTTCATAATAATGAAACACAATCCCTAAGAAGATCCAAATAGACTTAAGCATTTCAATTGGTGCAAAACCCTTTGCAACCAATCAAACCTTGAAATCTCTCTTTATTAGTGCAAAAACCCTTTGCAACTAATCAAGCCTTTTATTTCGGATTCTCATGGCTCTAAGCCTTGTATTGAGTTGTGACTTAAACACTCTTATGTTAGTCATTTGTTGATTACTTTCCAGAAGTAATCAACTTGAATCAAACAATTTCTTTTGTAAGTTATAAGCTTTTTACTTTCTTAAAAGTAGCATGAATTCATCATTTTTAACAAGTGACGAATTTAACCTCCTAGGTTTTAAAGAAACAACGTCTTACACAAAACGTCTCATGTAGTCAAGAAAGTCCAGTTTCTTGCGACATAACATCTTTGTGGCTCTTGTTCTTGCGACATAACATCTTTGTGGCTCTTGAATAATTTCTCCCACTCTGTCTTCTAGAAATAAACTTGTATTTTAGAAAGACAGCTTTACGAGCCGCAAACCCGTCGTACTCGTGATAATTGAAGAGGGGAAAAAAAAAAAAAAAAGAGCATTTGTTTCTTTGTGAAAACTTACAACCATGGTACCCTTACCATTTCATATCTCATATGATTCGATTTAGTGGAAAAATAATTTAGACAAAAATGATAAAATCCCCAAAAGGATCAAGTAACTCAAAGTAACTTGATTGAAATCCAAACCATATCGAATAGCGTTTGATTTCTTATCCAATCACACATTATTCCATGATGCGTGCTAAGAGAGATTAACATGTGATACTATATCACATTTCCTTTGGCTTATATCAAAGTCTTCACTTTGATAATCCCATCACGACTATATCGTGATTCCTAGAACTCTTGAACTTCTTCAAAGAATTCTCAATTTACCTTATTAAGTGAACACACTAGTGTCAACTTAAATTGTTGGTAAAATAAAATGATCAACCTATTTTGGATAAATGATTTACAACCTCGATCTCCTTTTCAACCAAAAGGCGCGAGACTTCTTGCTTTGAATACAAGATACGCATATACCATTAACAATCTAATGGTTTCAAGAGTACTCGATAACTCTTTGCGTTAATCATTCCATAATTTAAGGTTCAATCTTGGGTTACCAATTTGAGTCTTGCATCATCTTCATGATATATCATTCTAGTTTGGTTTAGAATATAATCACCTTGATAATGGGCTTGCCATACATCAAATCGTGGTGTATAGGGTCACAAAAGTGAAACCTCTTTTGTATCTTAACAAGTTTATATTCTTATTTAGAGTTTATGCACTTAATAGTCACAATTAAGTACCACTTTAAATCCAAAAACTAGATTGAGTACACAATTACTCTATCTCTCGACTTCATTGTTGCTAGTCGTCATATTCTATTCATCCTATGTATCCAACACAATGATGAAAACCTCCACTGGTTTCTAATATTGACGAAGTAGTATTAGCAAAATTTATGTTTAATCAAATAAACATTTTTAAAGAAGAAGGTCCCATTAGATGTCCCACAACTAACTTGTTGATTCTTCAATAATTTGGGGTAGTTTCCTTTCTCGTGTCCAACATTTAAGACAATGGAAACTATATCGGTCGGGATTGATAGGTTTAGCATCGTCATTCTCAACAACTTTACCTTTAACATTACCTTGTATCAATTCCTTTTACTTCTTGAACCTCGTCCTCATCTTAACAGTTTAAGAGAATGCTCCCACTTATTTCAATGAGTCTTTGCTTTGAGAAGCAAAATTGAATTCACGAAGATCACTTCTTCATTTGTTCGTTTTAGTCTTAAAACTTTCATTGAAGTGGTTGCGTTATTTTGGTCAATTACAAATTCTGAAAATCTAATCACCAAAACAATTTATCGCTTCAAGGTACTTAATTCAATTAAGTATATGAATAACAATCCATTGCAAGTAGATGTGTTAGTCAAAAATCAAAAACCTGTTTGATAATGAATAACTTTAATCTATACTCTTTACAAGAGATCCTTAGCAATGGTTCATTTGAGGTTTTTAGAAGCAATTTCAAATTTGTCTTTGGTTACGATGTTTTAATGGAGATTTGTATCAAAATCGAAATGATATCATATATGAATTGTGGTAAAGAAATAGAACAATATAAAAACGGAATAGTGGAAAACTTAACATTTATCGTTTTATTAATACTTGTAAACAAGTATAGCATTTACATAGTGACCTCTACCCAACTATGATAAATGATTCCAAGATCCAAATTCATATTAACTTGGGCACGGTGGGGCCGATACATCCCTTATCAATATAACTCGGTGGATTAACTCTTTAATCGATTCTACTTTTAGAACTCTTGGTCGACAAAATTACATTAATATTTATCTTTAGCCCAAAACACATCGACAAGGGCACGGTGGGGCCGATACATCCCTTATCAAATACTTTTGTTGAGTACAATCCAAATTTCGAATAAATGTGTCCATGATCCAAACCCACATTAACTTGGGCACGGTGGGGCCGATACATCCCTCATCAACATGAATTCGGTGGATTAACATTCATCACCCACTTCCCCTACGTAACAAGGTTTGTACCCCGGTGTGGCCGAGTGCACTCCCTCACGAAATAGGTTTTCATGGTTTCTACTATTTGGTAAGGCTATGTCTCAATTGATTGTTTTAGCGAGAGGTCATGTCAATTTATTATCTATCACGTTTTAAGTGAACTAAAGCGGTGAACTACGATAATTCTAATTGACACGGTCGATAAACTCGATAAAAAAAGACAATGCATGTTTTAGTTATGGCGATTTAGCGATGCATGTGACATAAAATAAAATGCAAGCATAAAGATAAATAAATCCTAGTATGGCCTTCCTTAAAATAGAAAAACTATTAATCTATTACATATTCGGAAACCAACTCCATTGGTCCCTTGAACTTCGGTTGTGGCACGCATCTCGAGGTAACACCGTCTTTATGTATCGTCATTCTTGAAGAAATCCGTCTTTTGGAACTCCGGAATGAATAAAATTACATAATAAATTACATAATTTCCTATTATACATTTGTAACTTAAAATAAAATAAATCTATTAAAAATTACAAAACGGTGATACGAGATCACAATAAAAATTACAACCGAATCGATATTCCCATACATTTCGGGAAATACCAATTAAAATCTAAGGCCATACTAAGTAAAATTACATAATTCAAAATTACATAAATTAAAATTATGTCAATCATAAAGAAAAATGCAGCATTATAATATGTATGAACATGCTCAATTTTTATGCTAAATCGCCTTTAATAGCCAATATCATATATTACTCGGTTTTTACGGATTTGCGTGATTTCAACATTTTATAATCACAAAAATACATAAACTCATATTTATGCATAAGTTAATTACCCTAACCCCTTAGGACTCAAAATATAGTCTTCACTAATAATTTGACCATAATTAACCTTTATTTATAAAATTGTTCATAAATGGACCAAAAATTACAAAAATAAGCCATTAAACTTCAAATAAATCGAAAAATTTCAAATAAATTCAAAATTCAAAATTTAAATTCATGAACATTCTGGAAAAATCCATGACACTCATAATGTTCAAAATCTTAGGTTAAAAATTTCGAAATTTTCCCCGGAAAAACAATGTTGCGGTTTATCGATTTTTAATAAAATAATCATAAAAACATGGAAAAATTATTTTCATTAACTTTTCAATTTTAGATCTGAAAAATATAATAAAATGCAACATTACACGTTTTTCCTAAGTCATAGATTATGTTTTATTAATTTCCACTAATAATGTCACTATTTATGCTATTTTTCTTCAAAAATTCATAAATCATGCTAAAAGACTTCTTTATAGCCAATAATTTTACACACATCTTGTAAAATTGCATGTGACAACATATAAATTTTCTATGACCAGATTCGAAATTTAACTCATATTAACCTATTTTTCTCTTAAATCCGAATTTAATAATGAAAAATTCATTTTTCGAGCATAACAAGTGCAAAAATTATGAAAATTTACAGGTTATCTCAAAATAATATATGTAACAACATATCCAAAAACCAACTTAAAATTCGAAGTATAGCTAATTTTCGACCAAAAATGACATTTTTACTCATAAAATCACATTTAAATGTCATTATTATTAAATATGAACAATAAAAATCCGAAAAATTAACCAAAAATCCTAAAACACTTTAGGACCAGAAATATTAACATGCATGTAATTATTTCGTGATATATCATAATAACACAAATTTTACAAGTTTTATTTTGTTATTCATATAACTCGGAAAAACTTTTAACCAATTTGCATGCAAACAACCGTGGCTCTTGATACCGATTGATGGAAATGTAGATTCATATACATACTAACATACTCATATATGTCAAATTAATTTGTCATAGAATTAAAACGGATTTTATGCATGCAAACTAAAATAAATAAGAGATGAAATCATGTCCTTACATATTAGATTTCGGCTATTAGGGCACAAGAGAGATCACCTATCTCTTCTTGTTCTTGAGCTATTCCAATGGAAGAACAAAGATCTAAGGGTAAGATCTCTCCCTAAGCTTTATACCCAAGGCTATCTCTTAATTAGAATTAATATTATGAGTACTAGATAATATTAATTCTTGTGGAAAAATGACTCAAAATATTGTTTGTGCTCTTGAATATTCGGTCAAGAGTAAGGGGACTTTGGAGTTTTATTTCTCTAGAATTCTCATAAATTGTAGAGAATATTTGTAATTTTCTTACACTAGAAAATTCACTTGTTGTATGAATGAATTAATTAGAAAAAGAAAACTTATTCTTTTCTCTTCTTGGTGGCCGAAATTGTGGCATTGGGTAGGTTGCCCAATAGCTTTTATTTTGCTCTTCACAAGAGACCAAGCATGCAAAGCCTACTACCCTAGTGTTATCATTGTGTTTCCATTAAAATAAATAACACAATATATACTCTAAACACACCCATAATTTCGGTTTTATGTATAAAATGGAGAAACCATTTTATTTTGTCATTTGTCAAATTTGTCACATGTAACATGTTACAATGAAATGTATTTTTATCATATTAAAAATCAACATACTCATAAAATATGTCATTTACAAAATTGACTAGTAATTCGTAATTACTCGTACCAAAAACGTTTCCAGATTATAAACTACAACATTCTGTATTTATAATAATTTATTCATTCCGTTTCAATTGTTTCTTTAAACAATAATTTCATCCGAGTAATGATACAATTCGATTACTCAGACCGTATCTCATTTAATCACATTTCAATTTGATACGTAAATTTTACTTCCAAAATCGTCCGTCAATTTTTCAAGTAATTTAATTAACTCGTAACGTTATACGATTAATTAAATAATCAATTAAGAGTGTTGCCCTTTAGGTATGACCTAGGGGTCAACTGATCACCACCGTCACACACGACGTAATGTCAAACTCTAGTCAGCCAATCATTACCGATATATGTTGACCAGTTGACAGTAACAAAATTACTTCCCAATTGTATTCTTTAAAATGATATTTAATAATGATATTTAAATCATGTAATCGCACTATTGTTGAGGACACATTTCCCAACACATAGATGCAATTTCTTCAAACTACTAAGCCTAGAAGGATACCAATAAATCACCTCCAAGTTGTGTCAAGCTAGGGTACCTTTATCCTCAATCGTTAAATGCTTTTGTCAAGAATAGACTCCCTATGGTGTTAGAAACACTGGAGGATTGCGGAATTCCCCTTCTTGCCTAGACAAGAAGAAGGGTCGTCCCCTCTCTACCATGCACAAAAGTGGATACGATGGATAAAGGGATTGATAGTATTTGAGTTTCATTTGGGAGCTTGCTTTGTTGTTGTTTTTCCCCCCAATTTCTTGTGGCATATAACATTTGAGAACAATTTCTTTTTGCCATTTCTTTTGATGTTTGGCATTTCAATACTTGACAACTTTCAACTTTTGCATTTTCTTTTGAACATTTTCAAAGTCACCCCAATTAGTAACGAGGGTGCCTTATATTTGAAGCATAGGAGTTTTATTTTTGTTACTCCTCTTTTCTTTTGATGCATTTGAAAACATTTTCTTTTCTTTTCATTTTTTGAACTCAAATTTTTGAACAATTTTTGTGCCCATTCCCTTTTGATGACAAAATGTATGGTAGAACATGGATGAATGATGGTTGCATGGTTTCAAGGGTCACCTTGGAATAAACGGTAGCCAAGGATTTATCACACCGCAAGGTACTCTTGACTAGGCCTTAATCCATGGGTCAAAGGATACTAGCATGACACATACTAGGGTGTTTTACAAGTATTCTAACAAGCAAAGTCTTAATAAGAAAAAGCATGTACTAGGGCCTGTATACACTTGTCAAGCTTCCCAAGTAGACGGTTTCACAAAATTTTTCTAACATGCAAACTACATGTCATGATGCAACTAACATTTATACATCCTAATGCATATGCTTCTACCAACTAGTATGCCAAATAATCTAAATTCAATCCTTGATTCACATTGTTTACACCGCATCAATCAAAATAAAGACACATAGTCATTAACATAAAGAGGAAAAAGGAGAATGGAAAGATCATACCATGCGGTCTTCAATATCCTCATGTCTCGGATGTTGCGTAGTCAATCAATGTGAACAAGGATGAACAAACACAATATATACAAGACAATATATACAAGACTACACTATAAAGGAAATGAACATGTTTTTGATTTTTTCAATTTTTTTTTGGATTTTTCAAATTTTTTGATTTTTTTTGGATTTTTGAATAAAAGTCAAGTTAGAATTTCCCATCCCCATACTAGTATGGGCATTGTCCTCAATGACTAATACGATAGGAAATTATGCAAGCATGATGCATGATTTCTAAACTAAATGCAAACTATGCTCAGCTACACTACATGATGCATGGGTTTTTGGTATGGCGGAGAGCGTAATTTAAATTACCTCCAGATGCATATGCATGGACTTCCCCAAACCAAAATAGACACTATTTCTAATGTCTTGAATTTCGGGGTAGTTCATGCACATGGAATGCAATGCATGAAACTACAAATTGTCATTTTGGATTTTACAAGTGGGAACAATAAAAAGAACACCTTAATGGAGCCAAGGTGTTAGTCCTCCATGTTGCTAGGACTCCTCAATAAAAAGACAAATATGGTACAAATTATCAAAACATAAAATTCTTTTCATGAAAATTGAAAATAAAGAGAGAGGATAAGGAAACTTCACTTAAGCTTTTTGATGGGTGCCTCATGCCCACTCCATCTTGCTATGAAGAGATCTCTAGAGATCGCCATCATCCCCCTCTAGGTCACTATCCCAAACATCCTTGGATGCATCACTCGCATTGAAGTCCATGCACTCATCTTCTTCACTATTGAGCTCCACCGTATCTCCACCACAAGACTTATCGCTCCCTTCGCCTTCTTGCCCATTTGCTCCTTCATTTGCTTTTTCCGAGTTTGGGAAGAGAATGTCCATTTGGGCCCAAGAGGGAAACATCCCCTCCTCGCTAACCTTCCCATGTTGAACCAAATTGTGGAATTGAGGGTAAAGAGCATAGTAGCTATCCACAACGGCTTCATATTGACGCAAATGCATGTCTTGGAGAATCCCCGTCACAAAGTCATCTCGGGGAAGAATAAAGGGGTTAGGGTGATTGTATGGTTGGTATTGAAAAGGGTAGGGAGGTATCTTGATCTTTTCATTTTGTTGTTGTGGCTCTTGTTGTTGTTGGGGATTTGGTGGTGGTGGTGCTTGACTTGCTTGGGTTGGGCTTGCGGGGATGAGGTATGACGGGATTGGTGATAGAGGATCCCTCCTTGGTGAAATTCTTGATAGACCGGTTATTGGCAAGTAGATTGGGTTACTCCCCTTTGTTATCCATTTGATTCTCTTATCAACCCCCTCGAGGGTTATCCAATGATGTTGCATAAGAAGGAGTTTCTCATTTATCCTTGTATTCCCGGAGAGTGGAGCGTACTCATTGTTTTCATTGAACCTTGGATTGAAGTGCTTTGCAAGCCTTGTAATGAGTCCTCCATTGACGATATGCTTCATTCCATCGTCATCCCCATTTCTAAACTTAGCCCACTTCTCAAGTAGTACAAGAGGTGCATTAAAATGATATCCACCTCATCCTTGGATTTCAAGATATGACTCCATGAAAACAAGATCGAGCTCATTCACAATTGCCGGGTCTCGGCGTGCAAGAATGGTTCCGGATAAGAACCGGTAAGTGAGCCATAGAATAGAGTTTTGGCTGTGAAATGCCAAGAATTCCTTGATATACAAAAAGTCTCGACCGGTCATGGCTCTCCACAATGGTGCCACACTATACTTCTTAGGTCTTGATGTTCGGGTAGGCGAAACATCCAAACCGAGTACATTTGCAAACTCACCAAGAGTCATCATCCTTGTCACATTTTCCAATCTAAACTCTATGCAAATTGTTTTGTTCAAAGTTGTGATCTTTAAGAAACTTACGAACTCAAGAACAAGAGGTCGGTAGGTTTGCTCATGTAAGTGGAACAAGGTAGAAAGACCAAACAACTCAAAAAGGGCTTCGGTTTGATGGTATATTCCAAGCTTCCTTAATGTTTTATGGCATATAAATTTGGTAGGAAGAATATTCTTATCAAGTAGTCGGTGAAAGACAAGCCTTTGAACATCGTTCGCAAATTCAATGTTGGAAAAATCGTCAAGCTTGGTGAGATCCACAATCTCTTCATGTTCCCTCCTTAGAGTGTTGATGTGAGAAGTAGATGAGCTTCCTCTCACTCTTGGCCTTCTTCTTTCCCTAAATGAAGATCCTCTTGGTCCCATTCTTTGATTGTAGAGTTGGAATTTTTGATTTGTTGGAATATGGAGATGCTCTTTGTGGATTAGATCTTGGCTTTTGAATCTTTTGAAACCCTAGAAATTCGGGTTTTTATTTTTGTGGAGTGAAATGAGTGCTTGGTATATGTTTTGGAGTCATGAGGGAGTGGATTTTTATAATACAAGTGGAAGGAAGGATGATGTGTCACAAATTGTGTGGTGGGGGAGAAATAAAATTGTGAACACCGGGAAAAAAGGCCGCAGAGAGACGAGCGGATTCGACCATGGGACGCTCGGATTCCTTCGTTTTGGGACGAGCGGATTCTTGGGAAGACGCTCGGATTCTCTTACAGCGAATTTTTCCAAAATTTAAAGCAGCCAAGACGAGCGGATCTTGGTTATGACGAGCGTCTTTGCAGAAGCTTGGACGAGCGGATTTGCGTGTAGACGCTCGAATTTCGTTACAGAAGAAATCCCAAAATTTTGCAGCACAAAGGACGAGCGGAATTTCGAAGAGACGGGCGTCTGAAGGAAGACGAGCGGATTGTCCCCAAAGACGCTCGGATTCCGGATCAGGATAAAACACCTGCTTGTCAGCTCTTTTGGGACAAGCGGATTCTCTGTTGGCCGCTCGGATTCCCATTTGGACGGTCGTCTTTTCCTCGGGACGAGCGTATTTCCTTTGCTTTTCCTTTACTCCGATAAAAAGCTTCCCCACACTTGAAAACTAGTTCCTTCCTTCATCAAAAATAATTAGTGACCCTCCCTCACTTACTCTCATGGAAAGAATTATGTTTATGATAAAAGGAATGCAATAAAGTTAAAAATACAAGTTAGAAGGGTTAGTATATTTACAAGTGGTGGTTTAGGGAGGACTCCACCAAACTCTCCCTTTGATGATTTCTTCAAGGATGAGGAGACCCGAGGTAGGTGACCTCGACCTCTCCAATAAATGCTCCCTCATAATATGGCTTCAATCGTTGGCCATTGACCTTGAATTTGGTTCCGTCTTCCGCTTTGATTTCAAAGTCTCTGTAATTTCCATCCTCGGTGATCACATAGGGACCCATCCATCTAGAGTTCAACTTCCCGGGAAAGAGTCCATATTGAGAATTGAATAGAAGGACTTTATCTCCTTTGTGCAAGGCTTTTTGCTTGATCCTCTTGTCATGAAGCAACTTTGTCCTTTCCTTGTAGATCTTGGCATTCTCATAAGATTGTAGTCGGAATTCTTCCAACTCTTTAATTTGTATCATCCTCTTTTGACCACTTAATTTGAGATCGAGGTTAAGATCTTTGATTGCCTAAAAAGCTTTGTACTCTAATTCGATTGGCGAGTGGCATGCCTTCCCATAGACAAGTTTGTAAGGAGAGGCTCCTATGGGGGTCTTATAGGCCGTCCTATAAGCCCAAAGACCGTCATCAAGCTTCATGCTCCAATCTTTTCGAGTCTTGTTTACAACTTTCTCAAGAATTTGCTTGATCTCTCTATTTGAAAATTCAACTTAACCGCTTGTTTGAGGGTGGTATCCCAAACCGGTTCTATGTTGAACACCTTATTTGGACAAAAGGGATGCGAGCTTCTTTTCGTGAAAATGCGTTCCTCCATCACTTATGATTGCTCTAGGGACTCCGAATCTTGGGAAGATTATCTTCTTAAAGAGCTTAGTGACCGTCTTTGCATCATCGGTTGGGGTGGCAATTGCCTCCACCCACTTGGAGACGTAGTCTACGGCCACAAAGATATATTTGTTTCCCTTGGATGTCACGAATGGTCCTTGGTAGTCGATCCCCCAAACGTCGAAGATCTCCACCTCTAGTATGCCCCTTTGTGGCATTTCATTCCTCCAAGAGATATTCCCCGTCCTTTTACAAGCATCACAATGAACGATGAACTCCCTTGTATCTTGGAACATCGTAGGCCAATAGAAGCCTGATTGAAGAATTTTTGCAGTGGTTCTCCTTGCTCCATGGTCTCCACCGTAAGGTGACGAGTGGCATCCTTCCAGGATTCCTTGAACTTCCCATTGAGGGATGCACCTCCGGTAGAGCCCATCACTACATTCCTTGTAAAGATTTGGGTCATCCCAAAAGTACCTCTTTACTTCGAATAAGAACCTCTTCCTTTGGTTGTAGTTTAAGTTCGGAGGGAGTACTCTTCCAACGATGTAGTTGGAATAATCGGCAAAAAATGGGGTGATGTCCCTTTCAAGTTGTGTTTGAATGGCCATCAAGATATCATTGGGAAATGAGTCATTGATCGGCGTTTCTCCTTGTTCATCATGAAACCGGATCCTTGACAAGTGATCCACCACTACGTTCTCGGCTCCTTTCTTGTCTCTTATTTCCAAGTAGAATTCTTGAAGAAGCAAAATCCATCACAACAACATTGGTTTTGCCTCTTTCTTTATTAAGAGATGTCGAAGAGCACGGTTATCCGAAAAGACAATCACTTTGGATCCAAGTAAGTAGGAACGGAATTTGTCCAAAGCATAGACAATGGCAAGAAGCTCTTTCTCGGTGGTATCATAGTTCACTTGGGAGGGATCAAGAGTCTTGCTTATATAGTAGATAGCATGTAGAGCTCTCCCCACCCGTTGGCCAAGAACCGCTCCAACGGCGTAGTTACTACCATCACACATAATCTCAAATGGTAGTTCCCAATTTGGAGGTTTAATGATCGGTGCCGAGATTAGTGCTTCCTTAATTCTATTAAAGGCTTCAACATACTTATCAGTGAAATGGAATTGGGCATCTTTAAGTAAGAGTTGAGTGAGGGGTTTCGCTATTTTTGAAAAATCTTTTATAAAACGGCGATAGAAACCCGCGTGACCGAGAAAACTTCTCACCCCTCTAACATTCACGGGAGGTGGGAGTTTCTCTATCACCTCAACCTTAGCTTTATTGACTTCGATGCCCTTTTCTGAGATTAAATGACCCAAAACAATTCCTTCATTAACCATGAAGTGACACTTTTCCCAATTCAAAACAAGACTAACATCTTCACATTTTTGCAATACAAGAGAGAGATTATGCAAACATGAGTCAAAGTCTTTTCCATAAATGCTAAAATCATCCATAAAAACTTCCATTATGGTCTCGAGGTAGTCGGAGAAGACACTCATCATGCATCTTTGGAAAGTGGCTGGTGCATTACACAAGCCAAAAGGCATCCTCCTATATGCAAAAGTACCATAAGGGCATGTGAAGGTGGTCTTGTGTTGGTCATTCGGGTGTATGGGGATTTGAAAGAATCCCGAATACCCGTCAAGGTAGCAAAAGAACTTGTTGGAGGCTAACCTCTCAAGAATTTGGTCAATGAATGGTAGGGGGAAATGATCCTTTCTTGTTGCGGAATTCAATTTTCGATATTCAATGCACATACGCCAACCGGTGATCTTCCTTGTGGTTATTAGCTCATTCTTTTCATTCATCACCACCGTGGTACCACCTTTCTTAGGTACCACTTGAACGGGGCTAACCCACAAAGAGTCCGATATGGGATATATGATTCCCGCATCAAGTAATTTCATAACCTCTCCTTTGACAACTTCTTGCATGTGGGGGTTTAATCTCCTTTGAGATTGAATGGTAGGTCTATGGTCCTCCTCTAGATGAATTCTATGTATACAAAAGTTGGGACTTATCCCCTTAAGGTCATCTAGACTATAACCTATAGCCTTTTCATGTTGCTTCAGCACATCAAGTAATTTTCCCAATTGGTTTTCATCAAGTTTGTCATTAACAATCACGGGTTTGGTGGAATTTGTACCTCACTTTCCTCCTTTGAAGGTTCATTGAGAACTTGCTCCATTTCCATTAGACACTTCATTCTCATGGTATGTTCAACTTGTTCTTCAAGCTCATCAATCTCGTCATACTCAAATTCCATGACAAATTCTTCTTGCTCTTCGGCTTGTAAGATGTCTTCTAGGATTGATTTCTCATGTTCTATAGGTTTATATGCTTCCACAAGGATGTTATTTACTAATTCGGATTGCTCATGAGTAAGTTCTTTGTTAGCTAGAGCGGCCTAAAAAAGATCTACCTCTAATTCCCAATGCATATTTTTGGCCTCACTTGCTTCCAAGGCTTCCAATGCTTGCATGGGATCTTTGAAGAAAGGTATACTCAAGTGGTCCTCAACAAAAAAATCTATAATATCCATCTTGCAAAATATCTAACAACTTGAAAACAATTAGAATAAAGCTTGAGGAGTTTTACTTCCCCAAGGCAAAGAAAGACACAACTAATAACAATCTAAGAAAATCAAATCAAGTTAACACCGTCCCCGGCAACGGCGCCATTTTTGGTCGGACTCACTTGGAGCTTAATTTTCGGTTACTTGTCGTTAGGAGCACCTAGACCAAAACAATATTTATAACTTCACAAACAACTCTACTATTAGTAAAGAGGCAAGTAAAGGTCGGATCCTAAGGGACTGATATTGATGTAGGATTTTTGATTACAAGCAGCGTTGTCTAGGGGTGTCACGATTTGGGTTGAGATAAGAATATCACTAAACTAAATAGCAGTAAAAGTAAACAAGCAAGATGATTAAAATGAGATGTAAACAATTGATAAAAGGCACTAGGGTGTCATGGGGTCATAGGGGATTCATGGGAATTGATCATACAAACATATTCTCATATTATAAGCAAGCAATTATTGTTGTGATGGATCGAGTTGGTTTATATCTTACAATCCTAGGAAGTTTTGGATCCTGGAGCCGAATCGATTAGATTGTACAACACCTACAAGTCGACTTAATCCTCCCTACTCAACTATATGCATGGTCTAATGAGACTCGAGTTGGTTTATGTCTTACAAGTCTCATTGAAAAGGTAAGTGATGGGTAAAAAATGCAAGGATTCATAGGCTCGCATTTCATCAAACATAACATGTGCATAAGTTGAGATCACAACAAGCAAGCAAATAAATTATGAAAACATATTAAATTAAGCATGAATCATCCCCCCTGTTGGTTTTCCCTAATTACCCATTAACCCTAGTTAAGGAAACTACTCACTCATTATCATGTTTGACATGTTAACAAGGTTGTCAATCATATTAACAAAGCAAAACATGATAAATAAATGAAGATAATTAACAATAATTAAAAAAAGAAGTAAGAGAATTATACCTACTAATGATTCCTAAATAAAGCTAAGAATAATAGAAGTACTTGATGAATGATTGGAAGGTTGTCAATCTCTCAATAATAACCCAAATAATCTTCAATTACCCAAAATAAAAGATGAACAAAAGAGAAATTAAGGAAATAAGATTTGTATTAATATTTGATTAGAAGTTGATTACAAGATTAAGAAGAGATTAGAATGATATAAACTACACTAAAGTTTGATAAGAAGAACATGATTATCTAATTATAATAATGGGGTATTTATAGTGGGGATTAGGTACACAAATTAGGGTTTACTATGGGCTTAAATGACGATTAAGTCCTTGAGGAATCGCTCCACTCAAAAAAGATGCGAGTCTCCTTTTTGCCGGTCTTTCATAAATATGCGCATCTTTCATGGAGGGAAGAAGAGGTCGTGTGGGCTTGTAAGAGAATCCGAGCGTCCAAGGGGTCGGGGCGAGCGAATTTCGTGGTGACTGGACAGGCGGATTGGTACACTGGACGAGCGGATTGTGGCGAGGTTGGACGGGCGTCCCTATGGAAAAGACGCTCGGATTCCTGAAGTGTTGGACAGGCGTCTTGCCTGGTTGGACGGGAGGATTGTGTTCCATCTTTCTTTTCTTCTTTTCTTCCTCTCTTCTTCTAATAATCCTCCGGGATTTAGTCGGGGATGAAACGATTTCTTCATCATTCCCATCTACTATAATATGTACAAAGGCCTTCTAGTCTTGTCTTCTGTTTGATGCTTGGTCATTTGATTCGATCAATTTAGCTCTATTTTGCCATGAAAATGCAAGGTTTGCACTCCTCTCCTACCAAGGAAACAAAACCTCAAAGAATATGCAAAACAAAGGACTAAAGATAGTAAATGACCCAAATATGTACTAAAAAGCATAGGAACGAGGCTAATTCGGGCACTAAATATGTTCAAATAATGGTCACATCAAATGGTATGCTTGACTCAATCGGGATTCGAAACGCGGGGATGAGAAAAATCACGCCGACGAGATGAGACAATTGGTCGAAAAGGGTTAGGTTATGGGCCCGGACAAGGAGCCCGACCGTGACCGTAATATCAATTAATGCATTCCAACCTAGACCTCTTTCGAGTCTCACCATCTAGGGATCACAAAGACGTAAGTGTCCTAGTTTTCCCCAGCGCAGTCGCCAATTTGTGGACGTATCCATCTGCGTATGCCCAGCCGATCTGTGGACAATGGCAGCGGTCTTTTGAAATCCACGCTCGGCGGCGTAAAGATGCTTTCGACCGGATAGTTTTAGATCAGTCGGTTTCGTCTCGGTAAGGGTCTCGAAACGATTAGAGATGTTCGGAGTCACCACCAAGCATTTGTGGGATGCTTGGAACCCGTTCAAATCCACTTTATACCTCGGCCAAACGAAGCACAAAGCAGTGTTTGACATAGGTACTAAAGATAAGGAATCGTCCCTCTTTAGCATCCTATCTCTAGAATGACTCTCGTACGCCCTGGATAAGGTCGTCCAATATCCAAAGTTTCTGAGTAAGAGGTGAAGGTACGTATTGGGAAGCCCTTTAATCAGACACCCAATCCCGTCTGCGGTAGCGGCCTCTACTGATTGATCTTGGTTGGTTGAATGCAAAAGTTGATAAAACGGTTTAAATGCATGAATGCGCATCCAATAATTTAAACCTAATATGTGAGAGCTTTCTAAGTCGGTTGATTTAATCCAAGTATCAAGTATAAGATGTCGAGTTGTATTTATGGTTGATTTGCATGCAAGACGGAAATTAAACATCCATATACCATTAGGTTTATGGTGCATAACGTGATCCATTTCTCTTAGTAAGGCATTTTTCAATTGTGATTTTTGAATGAGCAAATTAGTCATCTGATCCGTCCTATATTCGGGTTGACCGGAGTCGGGATCGTCCTTGACTAATGCTGGAAATGGAACAGAATCTGCACTAGGCGGCCACATCAAGCCCGAGCCTATTGGCAGTGCAAGGGGGTCTCCCCTGGTTTTGAGAATAGGAAAGAAATGGCCTGTTCAGGCGCGGGTCAGTCAACGGTTTAAGACGCATTCTGACCATTGAAAAAACGTTTATAAAACGTGTTAAAAAATGGGTATTTGAACCCGTTTTGGTTTGAAAGGGTCATTTAGACCGTATTTATTGATTTGAAGAACGAGATTTGAATAATCGTCATTATTTTGATGATATTCGGTGTCGGGTTCGACTTGGCAAGCTTGACCTGAATAGTTTTGAAAATAGTTATGAACTAATTGTTTTAAGTTCATTTGAATATAATTAGTCGATAATCATCATCGTACCCGGGTTAAAATCCGGCATGGTATGTAGAACCAAGGATTACTTTATGTTCGTGACTAATACAAAATGTAAAGAAATGATAAAAGGCTTTAAAATACTTCCCAAAATGTAAAGAAATGAAATAATAGGCTTTAAAATACCTTTAAATGTAATTAACCAAATATTATCACCGAAATACGGATTAAACCGTCATGGTATTAGGAACCAAGGGCGAAAAATGTTTTATGGTTAAAAACTTGTAAAAGCAAATAAAATAAAAGAGGTTTGAAAATATTTGAAATGGTAAAAACCGATTACAAATATGAAAGTGAATTAATGAGGAAAGATGAGAACAAACACGGTTGAGTCTGACCTGGACACCCTATTGAGGCGCGAGCCACTATGCAGAAGAAGGGGCTTCTGTCTCAGGCCAAAACTTGGTTTTGGCTCATCTACTCTATGTTTTGGATCGTGTTATGCATGATTTAGCATGTTATAGTCATGAAATAAGTAAAGACATGACAAAAAGAAGGATTTTTACACCCTCATACTTACATGCTTGGTTATGGCGAGAAACCGACGTAAGTGTAACAACTCGTTTAGTCGGAAAAGACTCGGTTTAAAACTGTTTTAGTAAGTAAAAAGAGTGTTTTATTAAGATTAGTGATGGTGTAGTGGTCGAAGTGGTCGGTCAAGTGATTTAATGCACGATGACGGTACCAAACAATGTGTAAGGCTTGTATTTACGATCGGTAGGTCGTAAATACGCACCGGATTGTGACTTCGGAAGTCGAGTCGAGAAATTTAAGGGAGAAAAGAGGGGGCGGACACTCGCGTAAGTTCTTAAATGGGCGCATTTGAGGGATATTTATAGGAAAATGAGTGGTTTTGTGAGTTTTGAGCGACGTGGCCACCTGGGCTGCTCAAAGAGGCGCGAGCCACGTCGCGAGTCTTCGAGTTATCCCGTCACTTTCACACAAATGCAATCATGATTTGTTCTATCCTAGGATTTGTAGTCACATGTTTGGTACTTGACCATTCATTAATCCGGGAAATCTTAGTATAGAAGGTTTTGAATGGTTTGTTTTTTGTGGTTGACTCGGTTTGACTCGTTGTTGGAGTCGGGATTTGAATTTTTGAGCCGGTTTTTGGTCCGGTGTCGGTTTTAACTCTACTTAGTGTCGTTGCGACCCCGTCGTCGTGCATTAAACACTCCAGGTACTTTTGAAAAGTTTTTAAATGTTTTATTTTTAAAATCGTTTTAAGTTTTCCGACGTAAAGTTGTGCACGAACTGTCGATCAAACGCCGCGATTCCAAAGCATGTTATAGTCCGATAATCATCGGGTGTTTGTTGGAGTCTCAGCAGATACTGGGTATCTACAACACCCAAAATAATCTTACAAGTATTAACTAGATACTTGTAAAATTAACCCTTGATAATATTTATAATATTACTAACAAGCTTAGTAAACATTTATTTTGTATACTAACAAGCTTAGTAAGTGATGAATATTTATTTTAGAGAGATAAACAATTTTTGTTGGAGTGACGTAAAGTTGTGCACGAACTATCGATCAAACGCCGCGATTCCAAAGCATGTTATAGTCCGATAATCATCGGGTGTTTGTTGGAGTCTCAAAGAGATCATCGGGTATCTACAACACCCAAAATAATCTTACAAGTATTAACTAGATACTTGTAAAATTAACCCTTGATAATATTTATAATATTACTAACAAGCTTAGTAAATATTTATTTTGTATACTAACAAGCTTAGTAAGTGATGAATATTTATTTTAGAGAGATAAACAATTTTTGTTGGAGTGACGTAAAGTTGTGCACGAACTGTTGATCAAACGCCGCGATTCCAAAGCATGTTATAGTCCGATAATCATCGGGTGTTTGTTGGAGTCTCAACAGATACTGGGTATCTACAACACCCAAAATAATCTTACAAGTATTAACTAGATACTTGTAAAATTAACCCTTGATAATATTATAATATTACTAACAAGCTTAGTAAATATTTATTTTGTATACTAACAAGCTTAGTAAGTGATGAATATTTATTTTAGAGAGATAAGCAATTTTTGTTCACATGCAAAACAAGTGAGCAAGCATATAGAAAAAATGAACAAAAATTGGTCTATATTGGATGAGGAAATCCGGTGGGAGAGGTGGGGTAAGAGGGTGAACTTGTTTCAGTTTTTGTCCAATCTTTTTCACATGCACAATGATCATATGACAATATATGGAAGAAAAAACAAGCAAAGTGAAATGATTATGTCTATAATCATCCACTACACTCCATTTACACAGTCCAATGTCCCATTTTCGGGTCCATTTTGGTTCTTATATTTGACTCACAAATACGTGTAAATTTTATTTAAACATCGTATTATGTTTAAATGCTTCCAATTAATTTCGCCAAATCACTCCGTAAATATATGTGTACCACTACACATATTATTTATGTACTAATGTTATTCACATTAATCAATTAGTACAATTTTAGTGAATTAACAATTAATTAACTAAAACCCGTCTCCCTAAATTTATTATTCAATTACCGCATAATTAAATAATAACTGTCGTGCCTCGAGTTCGCAACTCGAAATCTCTCTAAAATAATCGACTAACCTTTTAGTCTATAAATAAAGGGACTAAATAAATTGTATCTCATACAATTAATTAGTTCTCAATTGGGGTTCGTTCCTCTAGGTGTGACCGAAAGGGGTCAGTTGATCACCGCCGTCTTACGACAATAACGTCAAACTCTAGTTAGTTAACCGTTATCGATTTACGTTAATCAACTAAGGAGGATCAAATAATTAAATATCCTGATGATATTCCTTTAATGAGATTTATTATGTAAATTCACTATTGTGGAGGACACTAACTCCAACATAAACAAACCTATGGACCCTCTTTAAGACAACCAAAACTCCATCTTTTAGGGTTTTATTCTCAAAATTTCGGCAACTCCCCTTCATCTTGTTCTCTTAGAAAATGTGTTTTCCTCCATTAAAGCCTTCACAAAATCAAACCTTATGACGGTTGCCATTTCTTCGTTTCTTAACGAAATCCGGTGACTTTTGTACCAATCTTATCCTCTCCTTCTCCTCCTTTCTATGTAATAAAAATATTACCTTTTGAATCTTTTAGAAAATCCATCTTTTTGTGAGATGAGTTTTCTAACCCTTTTTGTCTTAATCTTGTTTCTAGGTGAAAGCTTTAGTATCCCAGAGTAGTTTTGGGTCGGAATCTTGTTTATTGAAGAGCTAAAAGATAACGGTGATGGGTTACTCGGTATTATATTTTGTATGTGAAATTATATGTTGGATTTTAGTCTTTAGCTAGTAAAGTTACTACCTTTACATGTTATTGATGAATTTTGTTCGATTATTAATGTTAGATGATGTTTTGATGTGATCAATATTTGAGCATATTTAGTCCCCGAATTAGCCTCGTTCCTATGCTTTTTAGTGCATATTTGGGTCATTTATTATCTTTAGTCCTTTGTTTTGCATATCCTTTGAGGTTTTGTTTCCTTGGTAGGAGAGGAGTGCAAACCTTGCATTTTCATGGCAAAATAGAGCTAAATTGATCGAATCTAATGACCAAGCATCAAAGAGAAGACAAGACTAGAAGGCCTTTGTACATAATGAAGTAGATAGGCAATGATGAAGAAGATCCTTGCATCCCCGACAAAATCCCGAAGGATTGTTGGAAGAAGAAAAGAAGAAAAGGAAGCTGAGCCACGATTCGCTCGTCCCACCACTCGGGACACCCGTCCAGCAGCCTCCCGGGACGCTCGTCCAAGCCGCCCAGACGCCCGTCCAGCAGCTCCAAAATCCGCCCGTCCTGACCCTTGGACGCTCGGATTCTACTCTAGAGGGACACGTCCTCTTCTTCCCTCCATTGAAGATGCGCATATTTTTGGAAGACTAGCTAAAAGCATACCCGCATCTTTTCTTGAGAGGATACTTAATCGTCATTTAAGCCCTTAGTAACCCTAATTTGTGCACCTAATCCCCACTATAAATACCCCATTAGTCTAATTAGGTTATCATGCTCTTATTATGAATCTTTAGTGTAGTTTATATCATTCTAATCTCTCCTTAATCTTGTAATCAACTTCTAATCAAATATTAATACAAATCTCATTTCCTCAATTTCTCTTTTGTTCGTCTTTTATTTTGGGTAATTGAAGATTATTTGGGTTTATTGAGAGATTGACAACCTTCCATTAATCATCAAGTACTTCTTTTATTCTTTGAATTATTATTTTGGAATCATAATTAGGTATAACTCTCTTAATCCCTTTTTAATTATTGTTAATCATCTTCATTTATTCATCATGTTTTGCTTTGTTAATATGATTGACAACCTTGTTAACATGTTAAACTTGATAATGAGTGAGTAGTTTCCTTAACTAGGGTTAATGGGTAATTAGGGGAAACCAACATTGGGGATGATTCATGCTTAATTTAATATGTTTTCATAATTTATTTGCTTGCTTGTTGTGATCTCAAATTATGCACATGTTATTTTTGATGAAATGCGAGCCTATGAATCCTTGCATTTTTTACCCATCACTTACCTTTTCAATGAGACTTGTAAGACATAAACCAACTCGAGTCTCATTAGACCATTCATATAGTTGAGTAGGGAGGATTAAGTCGACTTGTAGGTGTTGTACAATCTAATCGATTCGGCTCCGAGACCCAAACCTTCCTAGTATGGTAAGATATAAACAAACTCGATCCTATCACAACAATAATTGCTTGCTTATAATTTGAGAATATATTTGTATGATCAATTCCCATGAATCCCCTATGACCCCATGACACCCTAGTGCTTTTAATCAATTGTTTACATCTCATTTTAGTCATCTTGCTTGTTTACTTTAATTGTTATTTAGTTTAGTGATCTTCTTATCTCAACCCAAATTGTGACACCCCTAGACACCGCTACTTGCAATCGAAAATTCTACATCAATACCCGTCCCTTGGGATCCGACCTTTACTTGCCTCTTTACTAATAGTAGAGTTGTTTGTGAAGTTATAAATATTGTTTTGGTCAAGGTGCTCCTAACGACAAGTAACCGAAATCTAAGCTCAAAGCGGACCAACCAAAAATGGCGCCGTTGCCGGGGACGATGTTAACTTGATTTGTTTTTCTTTGATTGTTATTAGTTGTGTCTTTCTTTGCCTTGGGGAAGTAAAACTCCTCAAGGTTTGTTCGATATTTTGCAAGATGGATATTGTAGATTGTTTTGTTGAGGACCACTTAAGTATACCTTTCTTCAAAGACCCCATGCAAGCATTGGAAGCCTTGGAAGCAAGTGAGGCCAAAAATATGCATTGGGAGTTGGAGGTAGATCTTCTTGAGGCCACTCTAGCTAACAAATAACTTACTCATAAGCAATCCGAATTAGTACATAACATCCTTGTGGAAGCATATCAACCTGTAGAACAAGAGCAAGCAATCATAGAAGACATCTTACAAGCCGAAGAGCAAGAAGAATTTGTCATGGAATTTGAGTATGACGAGATTGATGACCTTGAAGAACAAGTTGAACATGCCATGAGAATGGAGAGTCTAATGGAAATGGAGCAGGTTCTCAATGAACCTTCAATGGAGGAAAGTGAGGTACAAGTCCCAACTTTAAAACCCCTTCCCCCAAATTTTAAATATGCTTACCTTGATGAATCTAAGACCAAACCCGTAATTGTTAATGATAAACTTGATGAAAACCAATTGGGAAAATTGCTTGATGTGTTGAAACAACATGAATAGGCTATAGGTTATAGTCTAGATGACCTTAAGGGGATAAGTCCCAACTTTTATATGCATAGAATTCATCTAGAGGAGGACCATAGACCTACCATTCAATCTCAAAGGAGATTAAACCCCCACATGCAAGAAGTTGTTAAAGGAGAGGCTATGAAATTACTTGATGCGGGAATCATATACCCCATACCGGATTATTTATGGGTTAGCCCCGTTCAAGTGGTACCTAAGAAAGGAGGTACCACGGTAGTGACAAATGAAAAGAATGAGCTAATACCCACAAGGAAGATCATCGGTTGGCGTATGTGTATTGACTATCGAAAATTGAATTCCGCAACAGGAAAGGATCATTTCCTCCTACCATTCATTGACCAAATGCTTGAGCGGCTAGCCTCCAACAAGTTCTTTTGCTACCTTTACGGGTATTCGGGATTCTTTCAAATCCTTATACACCCGGATGACCAACACAAGACCACCTTTACATGCCCTTATGGTACTTTTGCATATAGGAGGATGCCTTTTGGCTTGTGTAATGCCCCTGCCACTTTTCAAAGATGCATGATGAGTGTCTTCTCCGATTACCTAGAGACCATAATGGAAGTTTTTATGGATGATTTTAGCGTTTATGGAAAAGACTTTGACTCATGTTTGCATAATCTTTCTCTTGTATTGCAAAAATGTGAAGATGTTAGTCTTGTTTTAAATTGGGAAAAGTGTCACTTCATGGTCAATGAAGGAATTGTTTTGGGTCATTTAATCTTTGAAAAGGGCATCGAGGTCGATAAAGCTAAGGTTGAGGTGATAGAGAAACTCCCACCTCCCGTGAATGTTAGAGGGGTGAGAAGTTTTCTCGGTCACACGGGTTTTTATCGCCGTTTCATAAAAGATTTTTCAAAAATCGCGAAACCCCTCACTCAACTCTTACTTAAAGATGCCCAATTCCATTTCACTAATGAGTGTGTTGAAGCCTTTAATAGAATCAAGGAAGCATTAATCTCGGAACCGATCATTCAACCACCAAATTGGGAACTACCGTTCGAGATTATGTGTGATGCTAGTAACTACGCCGTTGGAGCGGTTCTTGGCCAACGGGTAGGGAAAGCTCTACATGCTATCTACTATATAAGAAAGACTCTTGATTATTCCCAAGTGAACTATGATACCACCGAGAAAGAGCTTCTTGCCATTGTCTATGCTTTGGACAAATTCCGTTCCTACTTACTTGGATCTAAAGTGATTGTCTTTTCGGATCAACGCGCCCTTCGACATCTCTTGATAAAGAAAGAGGCAAAACCAAGGTTGTTGAGATGGATTTTGCTTCTTCAAGAATTCGACTTGGAAATTGTTGGAGCTTGTGTCCTCCACAAATTAGTGTGATAACATTTGTAAATCTATTACAGGTTCACAAGGGTATACTTCGTATTTTAATCAGTTGATTAACGATTACCTAATAACGGTTGGCTTGCTAGAAAGTTTGACGTTATTATCATACAGATGGCGGTGATCAACTGATCCCTAAAGGTCACACCTATAGGATGTGTTTGAGAGATGTGGTTATAGAAATATAATCACATTGATGCCTAATATGACTAAACAATTAGTCAATGTGTTGATGAGACAATTATTTAATGAAGATTTAATAATATTAGTTGAGACAAATTAACTGTCAATTCGTAAATTGAATATAATAAGTTATATTTAATTAAATGTATGTAATGTTAGCTTGGACTAATTAATCTGTTAATTCGTAATTAAATGTAATCGGTTATATTTAATATCAACAAGATGAATGTGTCATAGTGGTAATAGTGAGGGTACACAAACCAAGAGGTCATGGGTTCGATCCTCACTAGATGACAATTTAACACGTTTTATACATTTTTGGAATAACCGAAAATAAGCAAAATATACTCCTTATTTCAGTGATATGGGCCGAATTAGGGAAGATAATATCTCCCTTATTCACTCCCATTTTCGGTTTCCATAAGAGGAGAAAGGGAGATCATTTTCTACCCTAATTCTCTTTTAACCTAATCTCTCCTCTCATCAGAAAAAACACAAAAAACAACCTAAATTTTTACAGAAAATTTGGATCGATGCTAGCATAATCAAAGGGCATATCTCAATATCGTCTTGGGTGCAACTAATAGGCGAATATCAACTTTGATATTGTTCTTAGGCCGTTTTTGCTAGGACCGAAGGTTATTTCTAAATCCTATATACTTTTGTTTATGTAATTTTATTTCATGACTAGTGATCATCTTCATAAAATTCGTTATAATCCTTGAATATTAAGGGATGCATACAGATAAATCCCACAGAAATAAGAGACTAGAAAGGAGCCGAGAATGTAGTGGCGGATCACTTGTCAAGGATCCGGTTTCATGATGACGAAGGAGAAACACCGATCAATGACTCTTTTCCCGATGATATCTTTTTGGCTATTCAAACACAACTTGAGAGACATATAACCCCATGGTTTGCCGATTATGCCAACTATATTGTTGGAAGAGTAATCCCTCCAAACTTAAACTACAACCAAAGAATGATGTTCTTATTCGAAGTAAAGAGATATTTTTGGGATGACCCAAATCTTTACAAGGAGTGTAGTGATGGGCTCTACCAGAGGTGCATCCCTCAATGGGAGATTCAAGGAGTCATGGAAGGATACCACTCATCACCTTACGGTGGACACCATGGAGCAAGGAGAACCATTGCAAAAATTCTTCAATCGGGATTCTATTGGCCTACGATGTTCCAAGATGCAAGGGAATTCCTCCTTCATTGTGATGCTTGTCAAAGGACGGGTAATATCTCTTGGAGGAATGAAATTCTACAAAGGGGCATACTAGAGGTGGAGATCTTCGACGTTTGGGGGATAGACTACCAAGGGCCGTTCTTGACATCCAAGGGAAACAAATATATCCTTGTGGCCGTAGACTACGTCTCACAATGGGTGGAGGCAATTGCCACCCCAACCGATGATGCAAAAAACGGTCACTAAGCTCTTCATGAAAATAATCTTCCCAAGATTCAGAGTCCCTAGAGCAATCATAAGTGATGGAGGAACGCATTTTCACGAAAAGAAGCTCGCATCCCTTTTGACCAAATATGGTGTTCTACATAGAACCGGCTTAGGATACCATCCTCAAACAAGCGGTCAAGTTGAAGTTTTAAATAGAGAGATTAAGCAAATTCTTGAGAAAGTTGTAAACAAGACTCGTAAAGATTGGAGCAAGAAGCTTGATAACGCTCTTTGGGCTTATAGGACGGCCTATAAGACTCCCATAGGAGCTTCCCCTTACAAACTTGTCTACGGGAAAGTATGCCACTTGCCAATTGAGTTAGAATGCAAAGCTTTTTGGGCGATCAAAGCTCTCAACCTTGATCTCAAATTAAGTGGTCAAAGAAGGATGATACAAATCCAAGAGTTGGAATAATTTCGACTACAATCTAATGAGAACGCAAAGATCTACAAGGAAAGGACAAAGTTTCTTCATGACAAGAGAATCAAGCAAAAAGCCTTGCACAAAGGAGATAAAGTCCATTCAATTCCCGATATCGACTCTTCTCCGGGAAGTTGAACTCTAGATGGATGGGTCCTTATGTGATCACCGAGGTAGGCAAGTATGGAGACTTTGAGATCAAATCGGAAGACGGAAACAAATTCAAGGTCAATGACCAAATATTGAAGCCATATTATGAGGGAGCATTTATTGCAGAGGTCGAGGTCATCTACCTCGGGCCTCCTCATCCTTGAAGAAATCATCAAAAGGAGAGTTTGGTAGAGTCCTCCCTAAACCACCACTTGTAAATATACTAACCCTTCTTACTTGTACTTTTAATTTTATTGCACTTCTTTCATATACATGATTCTTTCCATGAGAGTAAGTAAATGGAGGGTCACTAATCATTTTGATGAATGAAGGAACTAATTTTCAAGTGTGGGGAAATATTTCTATCCGAGTGAAAGAAAGACAGGAGGAATTCGAGCGTCCCGAGAGGAAGACGCTCATCCTAGCAGAGAGTCCGAGTGTCGCCCTAGGAATCCGCACGTCCTACTGAGCTGACAAGCAGCTGTTTAGTTCTGATCTAAAATCCGAGCGTCTTAAGTGCTGATCCGCTCGTCCTATTCCGGACGCCCGTCGCATAGGGAATCCGCTCGTCTAGTTCACAAAAGTTTCTGGGATTTTTCGCTGTAACAAAATCTGAGCATCTGCTGGAGAAGCTGCTCGTCCTACTGTTTAGAGACACTCGTCCCAACCTGAGGACGCTCGTCCTGGCTATTTCAAAATCTGAAATTTTTCTCTGTAAGAGAATCCGAGCGTCCCTCATTGAATCCGCTCGTCCCAACACGCAAGAATCCGAGCGTTCCAATGACAAAGCCGCTCGTCCCCCTGCGTCTTCTACTACCGATTTTCGCAATCAATCTTCTCCCCCACCACACAATTTGTGACACCTCATCCTTCTTTCCACTTACAATATAAAAACCCCCTCTCTTATGACTCCAAACCATATCTCAAGCACTCATTCACTCCACAAAAATAAAAACGCCCAAATTCTAGGGTTTCAAAAAGATTAAAAAGCTGTTAGGATTCAATAATCTCATTAGATTACATATTCATATATGAATTAATTTATTTAGTCATAAAATAAATATAAGATCTTATGCATGCAAACATAAAACAAAACAGAGAAGAAACCGTCACTTCTTACATTGAGGTTTCGGATTTTTGGGCACCAACAAGATCTCCTTCTTGTTAGTTCTTGAGCTTTCCAACAATGGATGAACAAGGTTAAAATTAGAACCTCACCCAAAAGCATATACTCAAGGAATACTCTTAATAACTAATATTATTATGAACTAGTAATGATATTAGTCTTACTTAAAATTTGACACTAAAATAAATTTTGTTCTCTTGTGTTTTTCGGCCAAGAGAGGAATGATTTATGAGGTTTTTATTTCTCTAAGTTTTCACAATTGTAGAGAGAAGAATAATTTCTTACACTAGAAATTATATTATTTGAAGTAGTGAATAATGATAGGAAAAACCATTGGCATTTCTAGCTTGAAAAACCGGTGGGAGGGGAAGAAAGGAGCCAATGCATGAGCTTGTGTTCTTCTCAAGATAAACTAGGTTTGCATGGCTACTACTGATACGTGCATTTTATGTAGTCTTTTTAGCCTATTTTATGCACGTATTTCTATGCTTTTATCGTGGTTTTACGCTACGAAATGCCCCGAATATGCTACTTTGGGTTATTTTGTCTTATTTGCAGGAATGAACCAGAAAGTAGCGGAAATCAAGCCAATTACCGTCCGTTTTGCATGCATTTGGAGGAAGAGATGATTTGGAGCGGGAAATGTTGCTGTCTTGAGATGCGTGAAGGTGTTCCGGGAGCTAAAAGGACAAGTCAAAGGCAAATTAACGAGAAATACAAGCTGCTGAAGTCAATTATCACTCGATCAAAGACATTCTTGGTCGATCGAGTGGTTTTAGGTGGTATAATAAGTCGATCGAGGGGTTAGATTACTCGATCGACCAGTTCCTCTTATGCGTTTACTCGATCGAGGACTTCCTTAGTCGATCGAGCAGGTTTTTGAGTCAAGTTCACTCGATCGAGTGATTTCTTTACTCGATCGATCAAGCCGACGACGGTTGGGCTTTTAAGCTTTAATTCGTTAATTAGGTTTAACCCTACTCCTAATTTCTTATAAATAGGAGTTAGGGATGTCATTTGGAATCATCTCTTTTTATCCGGAGACACTCTAATTCTCCCTTTTCTTTCCCTTGTTACGTTACACTGTTACTTTGTTCTCTATTCCGGATCATTAATCCGGTATTAATTCTTCCTCTTATTTCTTTCTCTTATTTTCTTCTTTAATTATTGTCATGTTTATTGTTATTTCTTTATCTCTCGTTTCTCCTTTTATCATGAGTAGCTAATTTCCCCTAGTATGTTAGGATTAGGGAAGCCGTGGTAGCAATGCTTTAATCGTATTAAATGCAGTTAGACTGCGATAGGAATTGTATTAGGCAATTTAATTGTTATCTGGTCGAATGTATGCATGCAGGAGACCCATAATCCTAGTTAACCCCGACCTAGATCGAAAGATTGGAAGGGAAGGCTTGCTTAGTTACAATAGGGTATTGCAGTGAGGGCGAAAGTTAAGCTGTTTACACTCTAGGGCGGTTTAAGGACCGAAAGGTGACGACCATAGCTCTTCTTATCAATAGTCTAATCGCCTTAATATCCCTGATATAATAGATCTGATAGCTGCCACGGTGGACCGACTCTTAGCATACTTCTTTCTTTTACTGTTAATTCTTTCCCTTGCCTTAATTTCTAGTTTAGTTGAATCAATTTAAACCCCCTGTGACACTTTGACAGACCGAATTAAACAGATAGATAGCAACTTAGCCTCCCTGTGGAGATCGACCCTACTTGCCGCTGACTTCGTTAGCAGTAATCTAGGTATTTTATTTTTGGTGTAGAAACGACCGCATCAAATTTTGGCGCCGTTGCCGGGGAGGCAATCTATTTATTTATTTGTTTAATTTTATCTGTTTTTAGCCTCAGGGGATTTTTCCCTTGAGGCCGTTTTAATCTTTTGTTTAGTGCTGTTTTGATAGGCCTTACAGGTACTACCTAGACAGTTCTAGGTGAAAGATAGTCAAAGGGAAGGCTTGAGTACCTTTGACCCACCACCGATGTCCCATTTTATGGAAAGACGGTGATTTACTGACGGAGATGTGGTTCTGCTGAGCACAATGCACAAAGTAGTTGTGCCGCCACATCCGCCCTATCAATGGCCACCGCAACAAAATTCCCCTGATATACAAGAAGAAGACATTGCGGAGCTGAAATTCTTGATGGAGGAACTTGCATTCCAAGTGCAAGAATATGTCTCGCGATTTGATGAGCTCGAGTCTGCAGTTGCTCAATTAGCAGCTGAGATGGAGAGAGAAGAGATCGCGGATCTGACATATTTGATGAGAACGCTTGTATCACAAATGCAAGAGAGTGATAGATATATGGACGCTCGAATCCCTGAACTGGAGTCACAAATAGCTCAGTTAGCAGCTGAGATGCAAGAAGAAGAGGTTTATCTTCTTTGAGAGCGGTTTTTCTCGTAAGGAAACCGTGTTGCCCAATGATGAGGATGACTTCTATGACTCGGACGACGAGTTCCTATCATATTTCACTGCCCCACGCGAAGATTTCAGCGCTGTACAGGAGGAATCACTCGATCGAGTGACAATTATTGGTCGATCGAGTGACTTTCCAGAAGAACTTGCTCGATCGAGTGAACATTCTACTCGATCGAGTGGCATGCAGGAGGATAGTTCTCGATCGAGTGATTCTGCCACTCGATCGAGTGAATTGCGGGAAGAGATTGGTCGATCGAGTAGTAATTCTGCTCGATCGACTGATTTGGTCATTGGGAGCTGTAATTCGTCATTTGGGTTTGATTTAGATGACGACTTTGATGATGACAACGGTTATGGTGAGTCTCCCTTATTCAAAGCCGAGCCGGATGCGCTTGAGGCCGAGATTTACGGACGGATTCCACCGAGGGCGACAAAAGGACAACTGAGTCGGTAATTACTCCTAGCACGGAAGAGGTAATGAATTCTTTTATCTATGATTCCGTCATTAAGAGTGATCAACCTGAGGTAGTAAACGGTAATTTTATTATTATTTGTAAATTGCCTCGTCTTATTCATGCTTCCTTTTTCAAACCAATACCCCCTCATATGTGGACGCATAAATTAGCAATTTCTCACCATCCTTGTCATTTTAAAATTGTTAATCTAATTGGGAGCCCTAAATTATTGACAATTGCTCCCGCGCTCCTTTATTTGGTGGATAAATTTAGGAGCGCCCATAGGAAATTTGTTAGACTTAAATGTCTACACATCTTTATTTCCTACTTTGCTATTCCACTTTTGTGCTACTTATGCTTTTGTGTAGCACATGCGCAGATGTATGATTTGATGTCACGCGCTTTGAGTTGCTTTGATTGTAACTAATTATAGTGGCTCAAGAAAAGAAGGTCGAGCTGGGACTGACAAGTTAGAAGCTACGCTACGGGAGGCAACCCGGCAATTTTATTTTTGCAATTTATTTCATTTAAGTTGTAATAAATGGTTTTATACCATAAAACTTCCTCAGTATGCTTGTTTGGTTAGTTGCGGGCTGTTTCAATTGCATTTTGCAGGAATTCATCGAGCATCACTCGATCGAGTGGTTTTGCTTACTCGATCGAACACTGTAGCAAGGGGATTCACTCGATCGACTGATTAATCACTCGATCGAGTGCCTGCAGAAAGGAAACTACTTGATCGACTGGTGCACCATTCGATCGAGCAGTTTTGAATGCCCATTTCACTCGATCGACTACTGTTCAACTGCCATCGAGTGCCCTTGACTTGGATTAGCTTCCTGAGACGGTTTTCCGGGCCCTTAGCAACCTCCCATTTCATGGTCGGTTTGGGGAGGTCCCCTTATTCGCGCTATTTTGTGAGTTTTCCGCTTTTACTCTCTTTCTCCTTCAGTTTGCATTTCCTTTCCATGTTTTGGTACAATGGGGGCATTGTACGGTTTGATTTGGGGAGGTTATGCATCCATATCTGTGTCTGCATATTGTTTTTAATGCATTTCTGTTATCACGTTTTATTTATGTTTGCATTGTAGTTTATTTTTGTTTAAATGCATAAAATTCCCTAAAAATCAGAAAATTCATAAAATTCAAAAAAAAAAAAAATCACGTTTATTTTTGCATATAGGTTGAGTCGGAACGGTAGATTTCCATGATGATATTGCTCTATATTTGTCTTTTTGCTTAAGCCTTGCATTGAATTAATTATCTTATTAGCTTTGTCTTATTGCATATCTACGAGTTAATGTTAAAATTTAGCTGAACATATAGACTTGACCTGAAATTTTGGCAACCTACTTATAATTTCTAAGGAATTAGAGCCTTATAAACCGGTGTCATTTATGACCAGTTTCATGTAGGATTGTGAGTAGTCACTCCTTGCATAACATGTTCATCAATTTGCACATATATGAAATTCAATTGCTTTTTGCCGTCATACATTCGGGTTAGTGGTTGGTGTCACATGCAGGGAGGTGCTTACATTTTCCCTTTCTTTCATTTTTACCCATAAACTCCACATTAGCCAAATTTGCCAGTTGACCCTTAGCTACATCCAAATTTAGCCTGCCTTGTCAAGCTAGTTTAGATTGTTTTTGCGGTATACTGTCCATTGTATCAAGTTTGGCTCATATCTATTGTTTTGGAGTTGGTAATTTATGAAGAGAAGGAGTTGATGAAAAAAAAAAAAACGTGAAAAAGAAAAGACGTGGAAAGAGAATTGAAAATGAAAAAAAAAAGAATTCATAAAAGAAAAGAAGAAAACGTGAAAAATAGAAGAAGAAAGAAGGAAAAAAAAAGAAGTTGTTAGTTGACGGTTTCTGCTCCTATGTTCTATTCTATATCATATGAGGAGTGTTTCTAGTTTGGTTTGATGAGATTTTATGCCAAATGAAGGGCATGTGCTTAATTCATAATTGCTTAAGAATCGGATGTTGATATATGGTTTTGTTTAGGTACTAGCTTGATCACCTATACCTCCACATTCCCATAAATGTTTTGCCTTTTCTTACCCATTGCCTCACTTTACCATATTTTTGTAAGCCCTCGGCTGTGACAGGACCTTGTTTGGTTGGAATGTGTGTACGGTAGTTAGAATTGTCTATCATATTAGTTGCATGCATGTTATGTGGGTCGTAGTTTAGGTGAGCGACTATTTTTCTTTCTCTCTTACATATATATGCTTACCCTTTGCTTCATGAGAGAAGAGTGATCCGTGAGAGTCCACTGTTAAAGGTCTTGCAAGGTCGACGGTTCAGCTTTATTTATAAACATCTTACAACTCGTTTGCATTTGACTGTTTAGCTAATAAGTGTTAGTTTGTTTGCATTAAATTGGCTTAAGTAGGCATTTGTAGCTAGCTCTGAGTTATCTTTTTCCATTCCTTTAGTTGCATTTTAGTTTACTCGGGGACGAGTAAAGGTTTGGTTTGGGGAGATTTGATACGTGCATTTTATGTAGTCTTTTTAGCCTATTTTATGCACGTATTTCTATGCTTTTATCGTGGTTTTACGCTACGAAATGCCCCGAATATGCTACTTTGGGTTATTTTGTCTTATTTGCAGGAATGAACCAGAAAGTAGCGGAAATCAAGCCAATTACCGTCCGTTTTGCATGCATTTGGAGGAAGAGATGATTTGGAGCGGGAAATGTTGCTGTCTTGAGATGCGTGAAGGTGTTCCGGGAGCTAAAAGGACAAGTCAAAGGCAAATTAACGAGAAATACAAGCTGCTGAAGTCAATTATCACTCGATCAAAGACATTCTTGGTCGATCGAGTGGTTTTAGGTGGTATAATAAGTCGATCGAGGGGTTAGATTACTCGATCGACCAGTTCCTCTTATGCGTTTACTCGATCGAGGACTTCCTTAGTCGATCGAGCAGGTTTTTGAGTCAAGTTCACTCGATCGAGTGATTTCTTTACTCGATCGAGTGGCTTCGCTGACGGGTTGGGCTTTTAAGCTTTAATTCGTTAATTAGGTTTAACCCTACTCCTAATTTCTTATAAATAGGAGTTAGGGATGTCATTTGGAATCATCTCTTTTTATCCGGAGACACTCTAATTCTCCCTTTTCTTTCCCTTGTTACGTTACACTGTTACTTTGTTCTCTATTCCGGATCATTAATCCGGTATTAATTCTTCCTCTTATTTCTTTCTCTTATTTTCTTCTTTAATTATTGTCATGTTTATTGTTATTTCTTTATCTCTCGTTTCTCATTTTATCATGAGTAGCTAATTTCCCCTAGTATGTTAGGATTAGGGAAGCCGTGGTAGCAATGCTTTAACTGTATTAAACAGATTAGACCTGCGATAGGAATTGTATTAGGCAATTTAATTGTTATCTGGTCGAATGTATGCATGCAGGAGACCCATAATCCTAGTTAACCCCGACCTAGATCGAAAGATTGGAAGGGAAGGCTTGCTTAGTTACAATAGGGTATTGCAGTGAGGGCGAAAGTTAAGCTGTTTACACTCTAGGGCGGTTTAAGGACCGAAAGGTGACGACCATAGCTCTTCTTATCAATAGTCTAATCGCCTTAATATCCCTGATATAATAGATCTGATAGCTGCCACGGTGAACCGACTCTTAGCATACTTCTTTCTTTTACTGTTAATTCTTTCCCTTGCCTTAATTTCTAGTTTAGTTGAATCAATTTAAACCCCCTGTGACACTTTGACAGACCGAATTAAACAGATAGATAGCAACTTAGCCTCCCTGTGGAGATCGACCCTACTTGCCGCTGACTTCGTTAGCAGTAATCTAGGTATTTTATTTTTGGTGTAGAAACGACCAATTTTCGGCACATATATAAAATGGGAGGTCCATTTTATTTTGTCATTTGTCAATTGTGATATATGTAACATGTTACTTGACATATGAAATTGTAATGTATTTTTAACATATTAAAAATCAACATACTCATAAAATATGTCATATACAAAATCGACTAGTAATTCGTAATTACTTGTACCAAAACGGTTTATCAATTATAAATCACAACGTCTTGTATTTATAATATATTATTCATTCAATTTTAATTTCAATTGTTTCGTAAACAATAATTTTATCCAAGTAATAAAACAATTTGATTACTTAGACTGTATCTAATTTAATCGAATTACAATAAGACACGTTAACTTTACTCACAAAATCATCCGTCAATTATAAGCAATTTAATTAACTGGTATCGGCATTCGATTAATTAAATAATCAATTAAGAGTATTTCCCTATAGGTATGACCTAAGGGGATCAAGTGATCACCACCGTCGCACGACAGTAATGTCAAACTCTAGTCAGCCAATCATTACCGATATGTGTGGACCAGTTGACTGTAAAATATTACATCCCACATGTATTCTTAAAATGAGATTTAAACATGTGATCATTATGATCAACAGTTGTGATCGCATTATTGTCGGAGGACACATATTCCAACAAAAGCAAGATCTAATTCACGAAGAGCATCTCCATATTTCAACAAATCAAATTCCAAATCTACAATCAAAGAATGGGACCAAGAGGATCTTCATTTAGGGAAAGAAGAAGACCAAGAGTGAGAGGAAGCTCGTCTACTTCTCACATCAACACTCTAAGAAGGGAACATGAAGAGATTGTGGATCTCACCAAGCTTGACGATTTTTCCAACATTGAATTTGTGAACGATGTTCAAACGCTTGTCTTTCACCGACTACTTGGTAAGAATATTCTTCCTACCAAATTTCTATGCCATGAAACATTAAGAAATCTTGGAATATACCATCAAACGGAAGCCCTTTTTGAGTTGTTTTGTCTTTCTACCTTATTCCACTTACATGAGCAAACCTACGACCTCTTGTTCTTGAGTTCTTAAGTTCCTTAAAGATCACAACTTTGAACAAAACAATTTTCATAGAGTTTAGATTGGATAATGTGGCAAGGATGATGACTCTTCTTGAGTTTGCAAATGTACTCGGTTTGGATGTTTCGCCTACCCGAGCATCAAGACCTAAGAAGTATAGTGTGGCACCATTGTGGAGAGCCATGACCGGTCGAGACTTTTTGTATATCAAGGAATGTTTGGCATTTCACATCCAAAACCCTATTATAAGGCTCACTTACCGGTTCTTATCCGGAACTATTCTCGCACGCCGAGACCCGGCAATTGTGAATGAGCTTGATCTCGTATTCATGGAATCATATCTTGAGATCCAAGGAAAGAGTGGTTATCATTTTAATGCACCACTTGTACTCCTCGAGAAATGGGCTAAGTTTCGAAATGGAGATGATGATGGGATGAAGCATATCGTCAATGGAGAACACATTACAATACTCGCAAAACACTTCAATCCAAGGTTTAATGAGAACAATGAGTACACTCCCCTTCCGGGAAATAAAAGGAAAAATGAGGAGCTAATCCTTGTGCAACATCATTGGATAACCCACGAGGGTTTCGAAAAGAAAATCAAATGGATAACAAAAGGGAGAAATCCTATCTACTTGCCAATGAACGGTTTACCGAGAATTTCACCAAGGAAGGGTCCTTTATCCCCAATCCCGTCATACCTCATCTCCAAAAACCCGAACGAAGCAAATCAAGCACCACCACAAACCCAACAACAACAAAACGAGCCACAACAACAAAATGAAAAGATCAAGATACCTCCCTACCCTTTTCAATACCACCCATACAATCACCCTAACCCCTTCATCCTCCCCCGAGACGATTTTATGATGGGAATTCTCCAAGACATGCATTTCCGTCAACATGAAGCCGCCGTGGATAGCTACTATACTCTATACCCACAATTCCACCATTTGGTTCAACAAGGGAAGGTTAGAAAGGAGAAAATGTTTCCCTCTTGGGCCCAAATGGACATTCTCTTCCAAAACTCGGAAAGAGCAAATGAAGGAGCAAATGGGCAAGAAGGCGAAGGGAGCGATAAATCTTGTGGTGGAGATACGGTGGAGCTCAATAGTGAGGAAGATGAGTTCATGGACTTCAATGCAAGTGATGCATCCAAAGAGGCTTGGGATAGTGACTCAGAGGGGGATAATGGCGATCTCTAGGGATCTCTTCATAGCTTGATGGAGCGGGCAAGAGGCACCCGTCAAGGCTTAAGTGAAGTTTTCTTTATCCCTTCTCTTTTTAACTTTCATGAAAAGAATTTGATGTTTTCCTAATTTGTTGTACCATATTTGTTTTGATCATTTTGTGGAGTCCTAGAAACATTGGAGGAATAACACCTTGGCTTCATTAAGGTGTTCTTTATCTTTGTTCCCAACTTGTAAAATCCAAAATGACAATCTTTAGTTTAATGCATTGCATACCATGTGCATAAACTCCCCCGAAATTCAAGACATTAGAAATAATGTCTATTTTGGTTTGGGGAAGTCCATGCATATGCATTGGGAGCTAATTTAAATTATGCTCTCTGCCATAACAAAAACACATGCATCATCTAGTGTAGCTTAGTATAGTTTGCATTTAGTTTAGAAATCATGCATATTCATTGCATAATTTCCTATCGTATTGGCCATTGAGGACAATGCCCATACTAGTGTGGGGATGGAAAATTCTAACTTGACTTTTATTCAAAATCCAAAAAATCAAAAATTTCGAAAAACCCAAAAAAATTGAAAAATTGAAAAAATTAAAAACATGTTCATTCCTTTTTAGTGCAGACTTGTATATATTATTTTGTATATATTGTGTTTGTTCATTCTTGTTCACATTAATTGACTACACCACATATGAGACATGAGGATATTGAAGACCGCATGGTATGACCTTTCCAATCTCCTTTTTCCTCTTTATGTTAATGTTTATGTGGCTTTATTTTGATTGATGCGGTAAAAATAATATGAATTTAGGACTTGCATTTAGGTTATTTGGCATACTAGTTGGTAGAAGCATATGCATTAGGATGTATATATGTTAGTTGCATCATGGCATGTAGTTTGCATGTTAGAAATATTTTGTGAAACCGTCTACTTGGGAAGCTTGACAAGTGTATATAGGCCCTAGTAGATGCTTTTTTTCTTAAGAATTTTCTTGTTAGAATACTTGTAAAACACCCTAGGATGTGTCATGCTAGTATCCTTTGACCCATGGATTAAAGCCTAGTCAAAAGTACCTTATGGTGTGATAACTCCTTGGCTACCATTTATTCCAAGGTGATCCTTGAAACCATGAAACCATCATTCATCCATGTTCCACCATACATTTTATCATCAAAGGGAATGGGCACGAAAATTGTTCAAATTTGAGTTCAAGAAAAAAAAGAAAAGAAAAAAAAAAGTTTGCAATTGCATCAAAAGAAAAGAGGAGTAACAAAAATGAAACTCCTATGCTTCAAATATAAGGCACCCTCGTTACTAATTGGGGTGACTTTGAAAATGTTCAAAAGAAAATGCAAAAAGTTGAAAAGTTGTCTAGTATTGAAATGCCAAAAATCAAAAGAAATGGCAAAAAGAAAGTGTTCTCAAATGTCAAATGCCACAAGAAATTGGGGGGAAAAACAACAACAAAAGCAAACTCCCAAATGCAACTCATGTTCTATTGATCCCTTTTCCATCGTATCCACTTTTGTACATGGTGGAGAGGGGACGACCCTTCTTCTTGTTTAGGCAAGAAGGGGAATTCCGCGATCCTCCAGTGTTTCTAACACCATAGGGAGTCTATTCTTGACAAAAGCATTTAACGATTGAGGACAAAGGTACCCTAGCTTGACACAACTTGGAGGTGATTTATTGGTATCCTTCTAGGCCTAGTAGTTTGAAGAAACCATATCTATGAAGGAGTGTGTACCCTTGAATTGCTTCCCCTTTAGATAATTTCCGCCACTTAGATGAGGAAAGTGGCTATTCTTTTGTAGATGCATCCATTACATGATTTTGTGTGCTTTAATGCTTGGACGTGTCACCATTTTGGCAAGACCCACCTTGCCTTGCAAGAAGGCATCCTACCTCATGGTTGTCTTGTTGTGAGTTTAAGGGGCGGAGTGGGACCCGCTAATTGTCTCATGTCGGCTATATTAGTAGGATAGTTTAAATAAGGGTCCTAGTTTTGTCACCTCTTTACTCGGGACGAGCAAAGGTTCGGTTTGAGGATATTTGATGTGATCAATATTTGAGCTTATTTAGTACCCAAATTAGCCTCGTTTCTATGCTTTTTAGTGCATATTTGGGTCATTTACTATCTTTAGTCCTTTGTTTTGCATATCGTTTGAGGTTTTGTTTCCTTGGTAGGAGAGGAGTGCAAACCTTGCATTTTCATGGAAAAATAGAGCTAAATTGATCGAATCTAATGACCAAGCATCAAAGAGAAGACAAGACTAGAAGGCCTTTGTACATAATGAAGTAGATGGGCAATGATGAAGAAGATCCTTGCACCCCCGACAAAATCCCGGATGATTGTTGGAAGAAGAAAAGAAGAAAAGGAAGCTGAGCCAGGATCCGCTCGTCCCACCACTCGGGACGCCCGTCCAGCAGCCTCGCAGGACGCTCGTCCAAGCCGCCCAGGCGCCCGTCCAGCAGCTCCCTAATCCGCCTGTCCCAACCCTTGGACGCTCGGATTCTACTCCAGAGGGACATGTCCTCTTCTTCCCTCCATTGAAGATGCGCATATTTTTGGAAGACTAGCTAAAAGGAGACCCGCATCTATTTTTGAGAGGAGCGATTCCTCAAGGACTTAATCGTCATTTAAGCCCTTAGTAACCCTAATTTGTGCACCTAATCCCCACTTGTGCTGTTCTGGCAAGTGTGGGTTATCTCATTTTATTTCCGCCACTTTCGTGTTATTCTGGCGATTGGGGTACTCGATTTCCATTCTGTCATCAAGTCTTGGACGCGGGCATTTCTGCCGCATGTCGAATAAGAAGTGTACAGTCCGAGAGTCTGGCCATATTTAGACTAGGACCGTATTATTATCATAGTCCTACCAGGGGAATCTGAGTTTTAGAGAGTAAAAGTCTTGCATAGTTATGAGTCTTACATATACCATTTACCGTGAGAATGATACCTTTTGAGTGTTTGGATGGTAAGAGTCTTTTGGTCCTATTGAGTACTAGGGGTGAGATGCAGGCCACCTAGTATCGATATGATCGGCGGGATTGATGTTCTTATTCGTATTTATGGTGAGATGCAAGCCATATGTATGCCTGGGACATTAGTAGCCACGTCCCATCTTATATGTTAAAATGATTTCAATGTAAATGGCTACTGGTTTGCATTCACATGTATTCTATTATTGGCCTTTTGTTACCCATTGCGCATGATATCTATGATTTGCTTAGAGTTGCGTTACCATGTATGATGCATTGAGCGGTTCGTTTCACACGTATGTCTTATATGCCATTGTTCTTCTTTAACCTCACATGATTGTTCACATGTATTGAATATTGACCATGCCTCATATGCTATAATATGTTCTTGTTCATCTGTGTTTTGATATAATATGGCTGGGAGAACCCTAAGTTATTCCCCACTAACAGTGGAATTCATTTTAATGAATGAACAGGTTGCAGGTTGGTGCTTATTTGGGGTTTACAACGAGTGAGCTAGCGAGCGTTGTACTTACAACGATTGGCCCTACACGTAGTAGTTTCTAGTAATGTATAGTACCGTATTTGTGTATTATAAAGGAATCGAAACCCCTTGCATTCATTTAATTAAGTTAATATTTGTATAAAAGTCTTTTCTTAACTTTCCATTTCTTTATGTTTTATTGAACCCGCGCTTTGAACTTAAAAAGTTTTAAAATTTTCATAAGTTTCGCTGCATTTTACTAGTTTTATGTCACGTTTATTGCGGGGGTTCAAATAAATACCACGATCCATTAAAATCATCTTCATCATGGGGGATTACTAAGTGTATGCTTTTAGAACACTTTAACATTAACATCTCATAACTCCATAAATTATAATTCACACCTTTCAACCAATCCTAAAAAAAAGTATGATCAATAAATAACTCCTCAACGAATAAATCATAAAATCTTTCATAACTCGATCTAATAGTCATTAACAATTCTTAATTCTCAAATATGATATTCCAATTAAAAACGAGCATAATCTTCAACATTCCTAAAGTGCTCAATCTAAACTCCACGATAACATTCAATTCGTTCCCCTAATTTATTCTCGATCGATAAATAACTCGCATAACTTTTCCCTTAACACAAGACACAAATTCAATAATTGTAACGGTTAAGAGCATAAGCCACCATAATCCCAATTAGTACCATAAGATAAATCTACTCATTATGTCTCTCACTTCTTGTGAAACTATAAAATCACAATCACGCATCTTATGCCACATATCACTACCTATTATCGCCAATAAGGATTTCCTCAAGTACATAAAAGAACTTAATAACCCATAATTCCAAAGAAGACTTCACTTTAACAACGATTATTCCCAAAGTAAACTTCTTCCTTACCTAAGTCAAAATAATAAATGCTCTTTTCTTTTATACTTGAACATTCCAACCTATCAATCAATCCTAACTTGACGCCTCAAGAAACGACAAGGGGATCAACCTCGAAATTACTTCAAACAAGGACGGCATTATGTCACCAAGTAATTCAAAAGGGTGAAAGTACGATAAGAGTAATGCGTGGGTTATCAAGGATTAAAACATTTGACCGACATATAACCAAAATCCACGACACGTAACATGCAGAGGACATTTTCAAAATTGACCGTCTTTAAAATCGACAAAGCATGCTCGAAAAAGTCATACATGAAAAACACATTTAATGCTATTAATAATGAAACAAAACATCAAAGCATAAACAAACAACTACATAAACAGCACGTTTAATACAGTTAATAATAATACGAAACATTAAGGCATACAAAAACAGATACATGAACAACACATTAAATACAATTAATAACAATATGAAATATTAAGACATAAACAAACAAATCCTTAATTGTTTCTACCCAATTTGCTCTCACTCACTTACTAAGCCATTCTATTTTAGTCATTAACTATGCGAGAGTTGGTTGCATGTTTGCTCTAATAACAACCCAGATTATAAAATAAAACAAATAACATAATGATTGTAAATAATCAGAGTTTAACAATAATAATAAGGTCTAGGTGGCGGAAACACCCGACCAATCCGGATCGATACTAAATCCAAAACCAAAGCTAATACATTATTCAAGGATTCTCTAAACATAAATCAAATCCCGAGATAAATTATTAAGCTTGCTTGGCACATTCCCCAAGCAAGCATCAACCAGTCAACAACAATCTGAACAACTTGAGAATAGGGGCGACAATCAGTCGGAGTAACTAGATGCTCTCCCAGTTATGTTTACAACAATTGAATATAACAAACAATCAATAACAATTGAATTACAAAACCAGTAAACATGTGAGACCATCTATACTAATGAAAACCCAATACAAATTTACCATCAGTCGAAGACATACTACGACGATCATGTTAAGATATAAACACAAGATGACATGCAAGCAAACTTACCATACCATGATGTTCTCAACACTAGACGAATGAAACCATATGAACCTAGACCATATGCGACCACTAGACCATGGACACTTACAAACTAAAGTAGCACACGATACACAACAACATAATGCAGAATGCTAACAATAAAGCATAGCGAATAGAGCGAACGACCATTAGAGCGTATAACCACTGCCTTTAACTTGCCAGAGCATACAATCGCTGCCTTTAGCTGAGGGAGCGTATAACCACTGCCTCCACGGTAGTATGTATATCTTATTACCACTGCCTATATGTCTAAGACCTGGTCAGACTCTCTGTTTTATCCCGAGGCAGTGAAATCGGAATTATAATTAAGAAATATTATATATAAATGATAAGTTTAGTGAATTACATATGAATAAATGAATAACAAATTTAAACTATGCCATATACAACTCTATCACTATCGATGTCATCCAACGATGCAACTCGACTCCAAGTCCAAAGTGCGACCCGAACCCCGATCACGTCAACAATCAAAACTTGTACTCAAACTGGTCCCCATATGATCGGAAATATCATATGGATCAACACAGGCTGACCTCGAAATAGGTGACAATTACACACAACCTAAAATACGTCAGTTTCGATAAATAAAGAAGTAAGACACTAGACGATATGTAAATATGAAACATGCCAATAACATATATCAGATGCGATTATGAAATCACCAAACCGGTACCGGGACACACCCAGACTTACACACAACCCATTGACGGCATCGCAGCACCGCCCACCAAACAGTCGGACCTCAGTCCATAATAAGGTACTCGGGACACACCCGTGGTACCGGGCCCGAAAGCTAACCGGGTACCCTGCTAGACGTCGTGCCTCAACCATATACATCCCTCCATACTTAAGTCCTAAATATGCACATCCCTCTTAGAGTGGGAAGCTCCAAGAGGCGACCCAAGCGTAAGACGGTTTCCAAACCGCCTTACATCTCCTCATAAACCATGTATCACCACCAACCTCGGTGGACATGGGCCACCTACACGCCAGGCCAAATCTAATGGATGTATAGCAGTCGGAAAGCCACGCTCAGCGGCGTAAGAAATGATTTCGACCGGATTGCTTTAGATCGGTCGGTTTCGTCTCGGAAAAGGTCTCGAAATGATTGCAAGAGATGTTCGGAGTCACCGCCAAGCAATTATAAGATGCCTGGAAACCGTTTGAGTCAAATTTATACCTAGATCAATCAAGGCGAAAAGCGGTTCTTGACATAGGTACTAAAGATAAGGAATCGTCCTGCTTTAGCATCCTATCGCTAAAATGACTCTCGTTTGCCCTGGATAAGCTCGTCCACTATCCAAAATTTCTGATTAAGAGGAGAGGGTACATATAGGGAAGCCCTTTAATCGAACACCTAATCCCACCCGCGATAGCGGCCTCTACAAATCGATCTTTGTTGGTTAAGTGCAAAAGTTGATAAAACGGGTTAAATGCATGAATGTGCATCCACGAGTTTAAACCTAACATGTGAGATTTGCTATGTTGGTTGTCTTTCTAAGTATCAAGAAATTGATGTCAAGTTGGATTTGATGTTGATTTGCATGCAAGACGGAAATTAAACATCCATTTACCGAGTTAGGCTTATGGTGCATAACATGATCCATTTATCTTAGAAAAGTGTTTTGTAAAATGGGAACTCATCAATCTGATCCGTCCTTTATTCGGGCTAACCAAAGTCGGGATCATCCTAGACGAGAGCTGGAAAGGAGACAAGAGCAGCACCAGGCGACCTATTGAGACGCGAGCCGTGAGGCGATGCAAGGCAGCCTGTCTAGGTTTGAAATAGGAAATCAAAAGGCCTATTTAGACGCGAGTCAGGCGAAGACCTAAAGGGTGTCTCTTGGTTGTTTGAAGTGCTTATGAAATTGTTTATGAAAATTGTTTGTAAAAGGGTGTCAAACCCGTTTTGTCGAAAAGGTCGTTAAGACAACTTTTGTGCTAATATGAGCAACGGGACTCGGAATAATTATAATTATGTTGACAATGTTCAATGTTGGGTTGGGTTTTGCAAGCTTGACATGGATATTTTTCTGAAAAAGGATGTGAAAATGTTTGATATGAACAAATTATATTAAGTTCATTGCTTTGTAATTAAAGTGTAAAAAGATGCTTGATATGAACTAATTATATTAAGTTCATTACTTTGTAATTAGTCAAAGTTCGTCATCGTACTCGGATTAAATAGACATGGTATGTAGAACCAAGGATGACTATTTGTGTATGACTAATATGGTTATTGCAAATGTAAGTAAATGAAATGAGGGATTTAAAATACCCTTTAAAATGTAATTAACCAAATATTATCACCGAAACACGGATTAAACCGTCATGGTATAAGGAACCAAGGATGAATATAGTTTATGGTTAAAAATGGTTGTTTGTAAAAAAGGTTTTTGATAGGTCCATTTGATGTACATTTTGACCCCCTACTTTAGCTCTAATATATATGTCTTTTGCACTAATCTAGTGGTTTTATGAGCTAATATTGTGTTCTAGTTGTCTTTGCATGATTTGTCACATTTTGTAGGAACTTGAGCTTTTAGGAGCTTATTTCTAACAAACTTGCAAGAGCTAGTATACAAGGCTAAGTGTGGAGCATGAGTTGGACCAACATTGAGGTGTTACATGGATTTGCATGCATAAATATATGGATTTAAATGAGAAATGAAAAATGAAGTCTTATGCAAAGTCAAGCCCAAGATTTGAAGTCCAACTAAGGTGGAAACATTGGATGCGTAGTGAAGCTTAGGGTGTTAATTGAAGGGTTTAAACGGGTGATTAAACAAGGCATTAAACATCAACTTGGGATTCCTTGAGCATTAACTAGAGGAATTAAGAAGACGGGGCCAAATCACCACGACCCCGATTGGGATGGGGTGGCCCGGATCGAGATTAGCCCTCTCTTGATTTTTTACGTTACTCCCTTCACTCCTATATAAAGGGTGTTGATCTGGGACCTTATACACACTTCTTACACACCTTCTACGCCACTTTCATACTCTTATTTTAGTTCTTAGTTTAGTTTAGATTAGGTTTCCCTTTATCATTTCCTTTATGTTATAAATAATTTCTTTAAGCATTTTATTTTAAATTACAAGTTCATTTACAATTTCCATTTCAAGTATTTGCTCTTCTATATTCAAGTTCTATTTCCATTGTCAAGGTAATTTCATTTCTAGCATTATTTTGTTATTCTTTAGTCATTTACATCACTAGTTAGTATGTTTATCTTTTTCATTTCATATGTCATTATATTAGGTTTCATTATACATAGGTAATTCAATTGTTTAGGGAATAAGAGAAACCATACATAATTAGCTGTTGCAATTGTTGAACTAGGATGTTATAATATCGTTTTATTGTTTCTTTTACATGTTTGCATTGTTTCGTTAGTCTTTCATAATTGATCACTATCTTATATTAAATTTGTTAATTCGTTCTATAAGTCGAGAGGCACAGGATCGGAGTAGACTAAGCATGTGTAGTAGGACGACCTAGTCATAAACGAGAGTTTCTCAAGGACCCGATGTATCGTTAATACTAATATCGAGAGGTGGGTGTCTCTAAGCCTAAACAATAAACAATTCATCAACTCCTGTGTTTAATTTGAGCATTTACATAATTTGCATGTGTGACCCGACCGCCCTAGACTATTTATTTATCATTATTGTTTTCTTCAATTATCCAACCAACCAATCATGCGATAACCGACCTTGATAAAATTCACTCCATAACAACTAACTAACAATTACCGTCTCTCTGTGGATTCGACCCCTAAATACTACATTCATTTGTGTCTAGGGTATTTATTTTTGCATAGGTGTGTGATAGCCTATCAAATTTTGGTGTCGTTGTCGGGGAGACGGTTTTGTTTGTTATTAGTTGTTGAATTTTATCTTGTTTTATTTTGTCTCGGGGAACACTTGTTCCTTGGGATCTTCTCACGGTTTCCTTGTAGTTTTAGTGCCTATTTTTTAGGTAATAAAGCTTGGCCTTTCATAATGAATTACAAATTCGTCCCACAACTCCAAGATGAGCCTTTTCCTGACTATCTTGACCGATTCTACTACTTTTGCGATGGTCTCATCTCCCTTGGACATGTCCTTGATGGGGATTACTTGGGTCATTTTGTGCTTGGTGGCATGGATTATGAGACCCGTGGATTGGCTCTAAAGTTGAGTAATGGGAGTCTCTACTACATGATTGGGCCAAAACTTTGGAATTTCTTAGATTCCATGACTGCCGAATGTCGGGAGTTAACGCGCCAATTCAATGTGTGTCGTATGCAAGAGGAGCTCAAAGTGCTTCAAGCTCGTTTGGAACAACTTCTTCAAAAAGAAGCAAGCAAATGTGAGATAATTTCCTCTCCTAATGCTCTCCCAACCTCCCAATGCGAGTCTTTTGACCCTAACCATTTTGAATTATTGGATGACGATGACGATGAGCCGACTTTCATTATTCAAATGCCCTTCATTGTCGCTTCAATTTACCATTTCGTGGAGGGGGTAGTTGACACACGTGCCATGGATTAGCTTGAGCCCGACCATAGTGAAGCAAATGAGGTTTTACCCGAGACATGTGAATCTTTGAAAATCCTTTTACATGGGATGTAGTTGACCCTATTGAGGTAGATGGAGGACTTAGTGATTTTTATTTAAAGGATAAGTGGGATGAACCCCCCATTTTTGATGAGTCCTACCACTTAGAGTTTTCATACCACCAATTTGAGACCGTTCATGATTATAATTTGTGCACTAATGGTTATTTTTATGGTCTTAAGCATGGTGCTCCTTCTCTTGCGGACGAGTGGAGTGCGGTGGTTCTATTTGGAATCTCTCATGGGCATTTTGATAAGACTAATCCTTTCTTGCCTTTGATTTTCATGCTTATATCTTATCAATTGTTTACATATGCTTGTGTATTGCTCATGCGCAGGAATATGATCAACTAAAGAGGGCGTTGACATGCTTTTTAGGGGACAACGGATATTTATTTCGGAAAATTTGTTTTATTTATGTTTTTTTGAGACAATTTATAGTTTTTGGACAATTGCAATTTCAATTTGATTTTGATGTAATAGTTAGGGGAATAAGAAATTTAGCTTGCTTTCGTATGTAGTAGCTTGTCTTTCGCAGGTACTTTGCTACTTGGATTGGACTTTACCCCGTTTTTAAGCTAGCTTGGGGGAGCTTCTACGCGGTTGTATGCTTTCTTTCCTTTCTTTATTTCCGCATGTGTCGTTCCATCTCCCTTTGTTGGGTGTCAAGCTTGGGGAGGGATTTAGTGAGTCTTGTTATGGGAAATCTAAAAACCTAAAACTTTGAAAAAATTGAAAATTTTCTTAAAAAGTGTGTTGTGTCCACCCTTTTGTCTTATGCATATTGTCTTTCCTCTTTGCATTTCCCATATTGTAGCTTTTTAAAGCTAATGAGTCGCGCTTTTGACGGGTTTTGCATACATGGGGATGTCTTGACATAGTAGGTGGAAGATGAAATTTGAACCAAATAGGCTTGATCTTGACTTTTGGCAAGACACAAGATGGTAAGGTAGAGCCTCCTTGGCCAGTTCATCCATTTCCGGTCTCACTTAGGTGAGTGCAGGTCTCCTTATGGTGTGTGTTATATCAATAACACACAAGTATGGTTTTTATTTCATCTCTTTTATGAGCATTACTTTTATTATATGCTTGTATTTAAAGCCATTCACATAGACATTATTGCCCATTTCTAGCCCCTTCTTACACTTGTTTTACATCTTATATAGCTACATCATACTTGCCTACCTTGTTAAGCTAGTAGCTATGTCTTTGGTGTTAGGGAGCTCATTTGGGATTTGCTTAATTTTTGGTCTTTGTGAGCTTAGTTATGCAGGATTTGCTAGTTTCTGGAATTGGTTAATGAAAGAAAAGAAGTGAAAAAAGAGTTGTGAAAAGAAAAAAACAGAAAAATGAAGAAAGAAAAACAAAAGGAAAAGATCACAAGAATGAAAAAGAAGAAAAAGAAGCATGAAATGTATCGAGTTAAAGAAGAAGTGGAAATTAAGAGAATTCTCATGTCTTATTATCATCTTTTGGAGAATTTTCTTATGATTTGTATTGAAATATTGGGTTTAGTTTTGGGATTGAGCATCCTTTCACTTGGTTGTTGCTTGCTTGACTTAGCTCCACATACCACAATTCATTTGTTCCCCTTTCTTACCCATTACATATTGCCTTCTTCTACCCGTTAGCTTCTTTTATATGCTTGCATTTTGATTGTTTTGACTTGTGATTTGAAATGACTACCATATTAGATTGCGGGCACACTCTCATGAGACGAAGATAGGTGAGTGCTACAAATATAAATATCCTTTCACATATAAAAGAGCTTGACTGTACCGTGAGTGTCCAAAGTCAAAAAGATCATGTAAGGGCCGAAAAGTTCATATGAAGTCATTCATGCTACACCGTCATATGATCTCATCCATGTTGTTGCAATTTTCCCTATGCCCATGTTATTTCAGAATTTGATTCATTTCGCTCTAAAGTTACTTGACGGGAATTGCATTTGGATGTGATGATTGTTGCTCAAAACCTTGTCCTTATCATATATTGTATTGTGTGCTTGCTTGAGGACAAGCAAGGGTTTAGCTTGGGGGAGTTTGATAGGTCCATTTTATGTACATTTTGACCCCCTACTTTAGCTCTAATATATATGTCTTTTGCACTAATCTAGTGGTTTTATGAGCTAATATTGTGTTCTAGTTGTCTTTGCATGATTTGTCATATTTTGTAGGAACTTGAGCTTTTAGGAGCTTATTTCTAAAAATTTGCAAGAGCTAGTATAAAAGGCTAAGTGTGAAGCATGATTTGGACCAACATTGAAGTGTTACATGGATTTGCATGCATAAAGATATGGATTTGAATGAGAAATGCAAAATGAAGTCTTATGCAAAGTCAAGCCCAAGATTTGAAGTCCAACTAAGGTGGAAACATTGGATGCTTAGTGAAGCTTAGGATACTAATTGAAGGGTTTAACCGGGTGATTAAACAAGCACTACAACAAATTCAGGCAACCACAACAGCCCTTTAACAACGCTTATTCACGAAAATCACCAAAAGACGTTGTAGAATAGATAATTATCTTTGCGTGAAATTTTACTAAACTTAATTACAACGGTTATGTGTTGTTAACCGTTGTTATTGGTTTTAACAACGGGTCAAACTTGAAAAACCGTTGTTAATATAAAAACTAATAACAACAGTTTACTCTGTAATACATTATAACCGTTTTTAATAATTTGGCACAAAATTAGTGGAAAGTAATTACAACGGTTATATTAGTACCCGTTGTTATTAAGTTTTAACAACGGTTCTAGATGCAATAACCGTTGTTATTGAAGAACAACAGATCGCTTTATTCTGCTATACGCTACAAAACACAAACACTAGCTAATTAATACTGCTACACAAATATCATCCTCCATTCCTCCCCGATCGTCTCTCTCTGTCTGCATCTCCGTCACTGTTGTCACCGTCTTCTCTCCCTCATCGTGTTTATCAATCAAGTATATATGTTTCTTAGCTTATTAACTATTTCTTATTAAGATTTTCAAGCTATATATAGATATAGGATTGTTAAATTTCCTGGCCTATGAATGTCGATTATTTTTGAATTTGTTGGGTTATTATCTAATTTGTTGATAATTTAGCTTAATTGCTTTCTTGAATTTCGTTTATTTGTTTGCCTATTATTCGATTTTCTGAATTAGTTGCCTATATATTACGAATGTAGAAAAATGACTCGAACTTGGATGATTGATGCAAATATGAGTGACCGCAACTATAAGGATGGTTTAGCTGAATTTTATGAAGTCGTTTCGAACTATTTTAAAGGTTCTTCTAGTATTGCATGTCCTTGTGAAAGATGTGGTAATATTAGCTATATGGCTTTTCCGGACGTTAAAATACACCTAGAAAAGTAGAGATTTAGTTGATCCTATACGCGTTGGATTTTTAATGGGGAACCATTAGAGGACGAGAATAGCTCTGAAGAAGATGATGTTGAGGTACATGAAAGGCTAACTGATGATCCTGAGTTTGCCGAGTTTTTTGAGTTGGAAGAGTTGGAAGCAGAGAAGTTGAATGTTGGGTCTATAGATATTGAAGAGAATGATGATGAGTCGAATGCTTTTGAAGATATAGGTGATGACACTATTAATTGGGATGACCTTAACAACATGTATGAGAAGTTGTGTGAGTCTGAAGCACCTCTGTATCCTGGTTGTAAGTTAACGAAAATGTCGGCTGTGGTGAAGTTGTATAATATCAAGGGGGCAAATGGGGTGAGTGAGACGTGTTTCACTAGTTTTTTAGCCTTGATAAAGGAGTTGCTTCCAAATGGTAATGTTCTACCTATTAAGACATATGAGGCAAAAAAACTAATAAGAGGAGTGGGTATGAAATATGAGAAAATACATGCATGTCCAAATGATTGCATATTGTATCGGAAATTATATCAAAACTTAACCAATTGCCCTAAATGTTTGGAGTGGCGTTATAAGGATAAGGAAGGGATCCCGGCTAAGGTGTTGTGGTATTTTCCATTGATACCAAGTGTCATAAGGATTTATGCGAATCCCGATGATTCAGAAATGTTAACTGTTAGAAATCAATAATCTCATTAATTTTACATATTTATATATGAAACAATTTATTTAGTCATAAAATAAATTCTATATCTTATGCATGCAAACATAAATAAGATAAGAGAAGAAATCGTCTTTCTTACTATGTGATTTCGGTTTTATGGGCACCAACAAGATCTCCTTCTTGTTAGTTCTTGAGCTTTCCAATAATGGATGAACAAGATTCAAGTTTAGAATCTCTCCCAAAAGCATATACCCAAAGAACTCTCTTAATAACTAATATTATTTTGTACTAGAAATAATATAAGTCTTACTATAAAATTGACACAAAAATTATAGTTTTGCTCTTGAAAAAATCGGTTCAAAAGGGAGTATTGTGAGGTTTATTTCTCTAGAATTTTCATAAGATGTAGAGAGAATAATTTTTCTTACACTATAAAAAATATGTTTTGAAGAAGTGAAAATAAATGAATGATGAAAACTCTATGTTTTTCACTTGGAAAAACCGGTTGGAGGAGAGAGTATAACCCAATGCATGAGCTTGTTTTTCTACCCAAGAAAAATAGGCATGCAAGGCTACAAGTAGGTGTGTAATCATATTGTTTTCCACTTAAATATTTAACACAATTTAAACATAATACTCCCTCCACTATTTCGGCACTTTTAACATAAAATGGATGGTCCATTTTATTTTGTCATTTGTCAATTGTGACATATGTGACATGTTACTTGTCTTATGAAATTGTAATGTATTTTTAACATATTAAAAATCAACGTACTCATAAAATATGTCATTTACAAAATCGACTAGTAATTCGTAATTACTTGTACCAAAACGGTTTATGAATTATAAATCACAACGTCTTGTATTTATAATAAATTATTCATTCAATTTCAATTCCAAATTTTTTCGTAAACAATAATTTTATCTAAGTAATAAGACAATTCAATTACTTAGACCGTATCTAATTTAATCGAATTACAATAAGACACGTTAACTTTACTTACAAAATTATCTGTCAATTTTAAGCAATTTAATTAACTCGTATCGGCATACGATTAATTAAATAATCAATTAAGAGTATTTCCCTAAAGGTATGACCTAAGGGGATCAACTGATCACCGCCATCGCACGACACTAATGTCAAACTCTAGTCAGCCAATCATTACCGATATGTGTGGACCAGTTGACTGTAAAATATTACATCCCACATGTATTCTTAAAATGAGATTTAAACATGTGATCATAATGATCAACAGTTGTGATCACATTTTTGTCGGAGGACACATATTCCAACAATCTCCCACTTGTCCTCGACAAGTGTGCGTTACCAATTCTCTTGTCCTATTACTATCTCCCACTCAATGCAAGGTGTCTTTCAGGTCGTACTTGCAAGTGATCATATCGAGAGTGGTTTCCTCGATCTGGAGAATAACTGATTGACCGGAATTATCCACCATGGATACCTTCCGAGCGTGGCCATGCATTTCCAGTTCATTACTCCTCGAGTGGCCCTGAGATATTGTTTTAACCCTGACAAAGGGGTGGACAATTCCTATCGCACTATTCCCTTCGACTAGCCACAGCCATCATAACCCAAAATATGCCCATTTGACCCCATTTACGAAGGTCGTAGTAACATAAATCAAAGCTAATCTGAAAATGTGCCATCATAGGCGGACAGTCTTTAGTCAAAAGAATCGACTCTTTAGAATACTATAGTAGCTCTCGCCATGACCAGGCTATATAAATTTGCCAGAACTCTATAAGCGGTCACTGCCCGACAAAGTGTTCCTAACAGTCTGCCTATGTGATCGACTAGTCATCTCATATGACTCTATGGCATTTGAACTTGCCATCAATCGCATCACACTCTAGTCACTTCGAGACGTCACCTCATACATGTGACTATGGGCGAATACCATGTTAATCCGCGTTCACTTTAACGGGGTTCAATATTGTCTCTACAACCCGTTTGGATGTAACAAAGTATAAAAGGAGTTTTCAGATTTTTTTAAAAACTCGAACGACAAATGTGATTATCATATGAGTAGTCAATACTTGATTACTACTTCATATCGAATTTAGATCTTGTATGTAGTTGTTCATCTCAATTCAATTGAAATGACATGACTCATCATGTTAAGCCTATGAGAAGGCTTTGGTTAGTAGGTTTTATCAAGTTCTTGTACCTTACTCAACCTTACTACATACTCGTTTTCCTTTCTAATGTATACATTTGTATTACAAAACTTTCTGAGTACGTGTCGAGATCTAATCAAGACATATGCCCTCTAGCCTTAGAATAGCTCCCACTGTTTTCACAGTGTGCGGGACTCATCCTTCTTGCACATCCCATGATTGCAAGTGTACTCAGTTTCCGTTCTAAATATTTCTCATTGTTCTTTATTGCCTAGAATGATTCTAGAAAATCTATTTCTTAAATAACATAGCCACAATGGTTCCTTAACCATCCTAATGTGTTTTGATTATGGTTTTGTCGGAAACCATGCGCAATCTCAATTGTCAATTGTCAATTGTCATTTGTCTAACACCCTTACACAAAATTGCATCAAAAACACTTTGCTTGCCATCCTTAATTCTTCTGCAAGCACTTAAGGGTAATCTTAATGGCTTACTTCGTAACTATTACTTAAATTCGATTTGAAACAATTCATCATACTCAAAGTATATGAAGTGTTTTACATCATTTCCTTTTTAATTGATTCGGCAGCGGAAGCAAATGGAATCAATCAAATATGTTCAACTCGATTGAACTAATCATGAATCTTATCAACATAATACTTCTTATTTGACGCTAATATCATGTGGATTTATCTACATAAATCCGGATATTAAAGATGTATTATAATACTCCATAAGTGTCAAATCATTCCCAATGATCAATATGTCATCCACATATAAGACTAATTAAAATTTCCGTAACTCCCACTAAACTCCATGTATAAACACAACTTCTCAACTTATCGAGAAAAGTTTTATACCATGATCAAATCATTGATTCTAACTCATTAATGTCCTACTCAAGACCCTCTCTTAAGTTGGACATTATCTCAGGATTGCAAGAATCTGCAAAACTCAAGACATGTATTGAATACATTCCTTCTAATTGAAGAAGTGGGTTTTAGATTCACTTGCTATATGTATATCATCATAATGAAACACAATCCCTAAGAAGATCCAAATAGACTTAAGCATTTCAACTAGTGCAAAACCCTTTGCAACCAATCAAGCATGAAATCTCTCTTTATTAGTGCAAAACCCTTTGTCACTAATCAAGCCTTTTATTTCGGATTTTCATGGCTCTAAGCCTTGTATTGAGTTGTGACTTAAACACTCTCATGTAAGTCATATATTCATTACTTTCCAGAAGTAACTTGAATCAAATAATTTCTTTGTAAGTTGTAAGCTCATTACATTCTTAAAAGTAACATGAATTCATCATCTTCAACAAGTGACGGATTTAACCTCCTAGGTTTTGAAGAAACAACGTCTTACACAAAACGTCTCATGTAGTCAAGAAAGACCAGTTTCTTGCGACATAACATCCTTTGTGGCTCTTTGAATAATTTCTCCCACTCTGTTTTCTAGAAATAAACTTGTATTTTAGAAAGACAGCTTCACGAGCCACAAACCCGTTGTACTCGTGAGCATTTGTTTCTTTTGAAAACTTACAAACATGGTACTCTACCATTTCATATCTCATATGAATCGTTTACATTTAGTGGAAAAACAACTTAGACAAAATGATAAAATCCCCAAAATTAGATCAAGTAACTCAAGGTAACTTGATTAAGGTCTAAACCATATCGATTAGCGTTTCATTTCTTCATCCAACCACACATTATCCCATAATGCGTGCTAGGAGAGATTAACTTGTGATACTATATCACATTTCATTTGGCTTATATCAAAGTCTTCACTTTGATAATCCCATCACGACTAAATCGTGATTCCTTGAACTCTTTGAACTTCTTCAAAGATTTCTCTATTTACCTTATTAAGTGAACACATTAGCGTCAACTTAAATCGTTGGTAAAAGAAAATGATCAACCTATTTTGGATCAATGATTTACAACCTTGATCTCCTTTTCACCCAAAAGGCACGAGATATCTTGCTTTGAATACAAGATGCGTATTTACCATAAGATCTAATGGTTTCAAGAGTACTCTATAACTCTTTGCGTTCATCATTCCATAATCTAAGGTTTAATCTTGGGTTACCAATTTGAATCTTGCATCATCTACATGATATGTCATTCGAGTTTGGTTTAGAATATAATCACCTTGATAATGGGCTAACCATACATCAAATCGTGGTGTATAGGGTCACAAAAGTGAAACTTCTTTGTATCTTAACAAGTTTATATTCTTATTTAGAGTTTATGCACTTAATAGTCATAATTAAGTACAACTATAAACCCAAAAACTAGATTGAGTACACAATTACTCTATCTCTCAACATCATTGTTGCTAGTCGTCATATTCTAATCATCCTAATGATGAAAACCACCACCGGTTTCTAATATTGACGAAGTAGTACTAGCAAAATTTATGTTAGTCAAATAAACATTTAATGAAGAAGGTCCCATTAGATGTCCCACAACTAACTTACTGATTCTTCAATAATTTGGGGTAGTTTCCTTTCTAGCGTCCAACACTTAAGACAATGGAAACTATCGGTCGGGATTTAAAAGGTTTAGTATCATTATTATCAATAACTTTACTTTTAACATTACCTTGTATCAATTCCATTCTAATTTTACTTCTTTGAACCTTACCCTTTTCTTAACGGTTTAAGAAAATGCTCCCACTCATTTCAATGAGTCTTTGCTAAGAGAAGCAAAATTGAAATTCATGAAGACTACTCTTCAATTTATTCGTTTCGTCTTAAAACCTTTATTGAAGTGGTTGCGGTATTTTGGTCAATTTTGATTTCAAACAAATCTAGTTACCAAAATGATGTAATGTTTCAAAGTACTTAACTCAATTAAGCATGTGAGAAACAATCCATTGTAAGTAGCTGTGTTAGTCAAGAATCAAAAACCTGTTTGATAATGAATAACTTCTATCTATACTCTTCACAAGAGATCCTTACAATGGATAATTCGAGGTTTTAGAAGAAAATTCATATTTCTCTTTAGTTACGATGTTTTAATGGAGATTTGAATCAAAAATCGAAATGATATCGTATATGAATTGTGGTAAAGAAATAGAACAATATGATAACGGAATAGTGAAAACATAACATTTGTCGTTATAATAATACTTGTAAATAATTTAACAAGTAAAGCATTTATCTAGTCACCTCTACCCAACTTTAATAAATGATTCCAAGACCCAAATTCATATTAACTTAGGCATCGGTAAAGTCGAATACAACCCTTATCAATATAACTCGTTGGATTAACTTTTTAATCGATTCTACTTTTAGAATTCTTGGTCGATAAATTTACATTAAAATTTATCTTTAGCCCGAAATACATCCGGCAACCGTCGAGAATACTTTCGTTGAGTTTAACCCAAAATTCGAATAAATGTGTCCATGATCCAAATTTACATCAACTTGGGCATCGGTAAAGCCGAAAACAACCCTCATCTTGATAAATTCGGTGGGTAGACATTTATCACCCACTTCCCCTACGTAACAAGGTTTGTACCCCGGTAAAGTCGAGTGCACTCCCTCACGAAATAGGTTTTCATGGTTTCTACTTTTTGGTATGGCTAAGTCTCAATTGTTTATTTAGCGAGAGGTCATGTCAATTTATTATCTATCACGTTTTAAGTGAACTAAAGCGGTGAACTACGATAATTGTAATTGACACGGTCGATAAACTCAATTGAAAATGCATGTTTAGTTATGGCGATTTAGCGATGCATGCAACATATAAATAAAATGCTAAGCATAAATAAAATCCTAGTATTGCCTTCCTAAAATAGTAAATCTCATAAACTATTACAAATTCGGAAACCAACTCCTTTGGTCCCTTGAACTTCGGTCTTGGCATGCATTTCAAGGCAACACTTTTCTTTAATGGATCGCCTTCTCGAGTGACACCGTCTTCAAGGAACTCCGGAATAAATAAATTACATAACAAATTACATAATTTCCTATTATACATTTGTAATTAAAAATAAAATAAATCTATTAAATTACAAAACGGTGATACGATCACAATAAAATACAACCAAATCGATATTCCCATACATTTCGGGTAATACCAATTAAAAACTAAGGCCATACTAAGTAAAATTACATAATTCAAAAATTACATAAAATTAAAATATGACAATCATAAATAAAATGCAGCATTATAATATGTATGAACATACCCAATTTTATGCTAAATCGCCTTTAAAGAGCCAATATCGTATATTAATCGGTTTTTACGGATTTGCGTGATTTAACCTTTTAAAACCACAATTATTACATAAATTCATATTTATGTATAAGTTAATTACCCTAACCAACTTAGGACTCAAAATTAGTCTCCACTAACATATTGACAATAATTAACTTATATTTCTTAAAATTGGTCATAAATGGACTCAAAATTACAATATTATGTCATAAACTTCAAATAAATCATAAAACAATTTCAAATAATTTTAAAATTTGAAATTTAAACTCATGAACATTCTGGAAAAATACCATGACACTCATAATATTCAAAACCTTAGGTTAAAAATTTCGAACATTTATCGAGGAAAAACAATGTTGCGGTTTATCCGATTTATCAATTATTACCATAAAAATATGAGAAAAAATATTTTTCTTAACTTTTTACTTTTAGATCTTAAATATGTGATAAAATGCAACATGTGACGTTTTTCCTTTGTCATGAAGTATGTTTTAGCAATTTTTACTAATTAAAGTCACTATTTATGTGATTTTTCATCAAAAATTTATAAATCATGCATAAAGACTTCATTATAGCCAAATATTTTACACACATCTTTTAAAATTGCATGTGACAACATACTAAATTTCTATGACCAGATTCAAAATAGAACTCATATTAACCTAATTTCTCATTTACATTCGATTTTAACATGAAAAATCCATATTTCGAGCATAACAACTCATTTAATTATAAAACTTTACAGGTCATCAATAGATGATATATGTGAAAAAATATCCAAAAAACACTGAAAAATTCGAAGGTTAGCTAATTTTCGTCCGAAATGACATTTTTATCATAAAAATCACATTTTAATGCCAATATTATATAAAATGAACAATAAAAATCCATAAATAATTAAACCAAAATATCCTAAAACATTTTAGGACCAGAAACTTTAACATTCATTATAAATTTCGTGATATATCATAATAAACACAAATTTATAAGTTTTGTTTGTTAATCGTATAACTCGGAAAAAACCGATATGCATACAAACAACCTAAGTGCTCTGATACCGCTTGTTAGAAATCAATAATCTCATTAATTTTACATATTCATATATGAAAAAATTTATTTAGTCATAAAATAAATTCTAGATCTTATGCATGCAAACATAAATAAGATAAGATAAAAAATCGTCTTTCTTACTATGTGATTTCGGTTTTATGGGCACCAACAAGATCTCCTTCTTTAGTTCTTGAGCTTTCCAATAATGGATGAACAAGATTCAAGTTTAGAATCTCTCCCAAAAGCATATACCCAAAGAAATCTCTTAATAACTAATATTATTTTGTACTAGAAATAATATAAGTCTTACTATAAAATTGACACAAAAATTATAGTTTTGCTCTTGAAAAAATCGGTTCAAGAGGGAGTATTGTGAGGTTTATTTCTCTAGAATTTTCATAAGATGTAGAGAGAATAATTTTTCTTACACTAGAAAAAATATGTGTTGAAGAAGTGAAAATAAATGAATGATGAAAACTCTATGTTTTTCAGTTGGAAAAACCGGTTGGAGGAGAGAGTATAACCCAATGCATGAGCTTGTTTTTCTTCCCAAGAAAAATAGGCATGCAACACTACAAGTAGGTGTGTAATCATATTGTTTTCCACTTAAATATTTAACACAATTTAAACATAATACTTCCTCCACTATTTCCGCACTTTTAACATAAAATGGATGGTCCATTTTATTTTGTCATTTGTCAATTGTGACATATGTGACATGTTACTTGTCTTATGAAATTGTAATGTATTTTTAACATATTAAAAATCAACATACTCATAAAATATGTCATTTACAAAATCGACTAGTAATTCGTAATTACTTTTACTAAAACGGTTTATCAATTATAAATCACAACGTCTTGTATTTATAATAAATTATTCATTCAATTCCAATTCCAAATTTTTTCGTAAACAATAATTTTACCTAAATAATAAAACAATTCAATTACTTAGACCGTATCTAATTTAATCGAATTACAATAAGACACGTTAACTTTACTCACAAAATCATCTGTCAATTTTAAGCAATTTAATTAACTCGTATCGGCATACGATTAATTAAATAATCAATTAAGAGTATTTCCCTATAGGTATGACCTAAGGGGATCAACTGATCACCACCGTCACACGACAGTAATGTCAAACTCTAGTCAGCCAATCATTACCGATATGTGCGGACCAGTTGACTGTAAAATATTACATCCCACATGTATTCTTAAAATGAGATTTAAACATGTGATCATCATGATCAACAGTTGTGATCGCATTATTGTCGGAGGACACATATTCCAACATTAACTTGGTATGAAACAGGAAGAATAAATGATGGAAAGCTAAGACACCCGTCAGATGGTATGCAATGGAAATCGTTCGACGCTAAGTTTCCCGAGTTCGGCAATGAACCTAGAAACTTACGTCTAGCGCTGTCCACTGATGGAATGAACCCACACGGAAACATGAGTAGCCAACATAGTACTTGGCCAGTAGTGTTGGCTATTTATAACTTACCTCCATATGTGTGCATGAAAAGAAAGTATTTGATGTTGTCGTTGTTAATTTCCGGCCCTAAACAACCTGAAAATGATATAGATGTCTATTTGGAACCTCTTTTAGATGATTTGTGAATGTTGTGGGATAGTGGGATAGAAGTATTTGATGCATATAAGAACGAAACTTTCAATTTTAGAGCGATGTTATTTTGTACAATATCTGACTATCTGGCTTATGGCGACCTTTCTGGGCACACATTTCATGGGAAAGAGGCTTGTCCATTGTGTGGGGAGGATATCGAGTCTGAATACTTGAAGTCTTCTCGTAAGTATGTGTATATGGGAAATAGGAGGTTCTTGTATCATGACCATTGTTATCGCAAGATGCCGAAAACATTCAATAGAAGACAAGAACTCCGTCAACCTGCTAGAATTTTGAGTGGGCATGAAGTTTATACGAAAGTAAAGCATATTGAGATAGATTATGGGAAGAAGAGCGGCTCTAAATTGTCTACTCGTGGGTATAAGAAAAGATCCATATTTTTTGATAAACTTCCATATTGGCCTGACCTGTAGGTCAGGCATTGCCTCGATTTCATTCATATTGAGAAAAATGTCTGTGATAATATTATCAATACCCTTCTGAATGTTCCCGGTAAAACAAAGGATAACACCGCAGCTAGGGAAGATATGAAAATGATGTGTATTAGGCTAGAGTTGGCACCACAGAAGAGAGGTAATCTTACATTTTTACCGCCAGCAGCTTATACCCTTTCACAGAATGAGAAAAAATAGTTATGTGCATGCTTGAATGGAATTAAAGTGCCACATGGTTATTCGTCGAACATCAAAAGCCTAGTGTCGATGCAAGACCTAAAACTCACCGGGTTAAAGTCACATGATTGTCACACTTTGATGCAACAATTACTACCTGTGGCTATTCGTTCCATTTTACCTGAAAAGGTAAGATATGCTATAACTAGATTTTGTCTCTTCTTCCAGTCCATATGCGAGAAAGTCATCGATCCCGATGACGCGGATTCATTGCAGGACCTCGTTGTAACCTCTCTTTGTCAGTTGCAAATGTATTTTCCACCCTCTTTCTTCACTATCATGATTCATCTGACCATTCACTTGGTTAGGGAGATTTTGTACTTTGGGCCCGTGTACTTGAGATACCAGTATCCTTTCGAAAGATTGATGAAAGTCTACAAGGACTATACATCTATTCGGTATCGTCCGGAAGGTTGTATTGCTGAACGCGCTATTTTAGATGAAGCTCTTTCATATTGTTACGCTCATCTCTCCCCTGAGGAGTTGATTGGCATTCCTAAGAATCGTCATAGTGACTGGATGACCGGAAAAGGTATTAGGGGCTGTGTTGAAAAAATTGTGACACGTGAAATGTTGCATTTAGCACATACATATGTGCTAAACAACGAAGATGAGGTGCAACCTTATATTCAACAAAACAAAGATGTGCTCAAGTACGATCACCCAAACAAGACCGAGAAGTAGATTGTAAACAAGCATACGAAGACGTTTGCAGAGTGGTTTAGGAATATTGTCGTAGAGTGTACGAATCAAACGGGTGATGACATCTCTCCTAGGTTACTACGTCTTGGTTTAGGTCCAAATGCCAGGTTCACCTTTTACAGCAGTTTCGCCTTTAATGGATATACTTTTTACACCCGCGAGCAAGAGGAGTTGAGCACAATGCAAAATAGTGGCGTGAGTTCTGAATTTGAGGCAATACACTTTGCTACTTCAAAAGATAAAAAGCCTATTTGGGGAAAATGCCTTTATTATGGTGTTATTCAAGAAATGTTGGCACTAGATTACATTGATTTCACAATGCCTTTGTTTCGATGTAACTGGGTTGATAACAAAATCCATTGTGTCCGAAAGGATAAGATGTGATTTACGTTGGTCAATCTGGGTAAGGTTGGCAATAATAAGGATGATATTTTCATAATGGCATCCCATGCTAAACAAGTGTTCTATGTCACCGATCCTATGGATAAGAAGTGGTCTGTTGTACTGTCTATAAGGAGTAGAAGGAGTAGTCCATCCGATAATGGTGATGATGATTAGGATGTCGTTTTTGAGGGAATGGATCACTCTACCACTGTATCTTATTTCGACGATGTTGACACTGATCATGAGGACACTGAAAGCATCTATATGTGTGATAACCATGGTGAAGGTATTTGGGTTAACGAAGAAACTATGACATCCAAGAAACGTCCCCGATCCTGAGATGGTTCATAATGTAAGTTATTACTTCCTCCGTTCTCATATGATCTACCCACTGTATCTTATAATGAAATAGTAGCTTTTATTTTTATTTTTATTTTTTAAATATATATATATCTTCCTTTTACTTTTTTTTTTAAATAACTATCTCCACTGAACAGATTAGTAGAAGGAACTGCATATTTAATATAAACGTACTGGAAATCTTACAAGACCACAGGGTTACACATTATCTTTATTTAAGTTGCCTTTTCATACAGGCCCACGACACTGCTTATGATAGGCGGATACAGATATACACAGTTTGAGACTCAACAAATAACACACGACGTTGCTTGGAAGTTTCAGCCACAACCTGGTTGTAGACACGAACACATTTTGTAGGGGTTTTAGGGGTACATTGCTTGGAAAACATTCACAACCTGGTTGTAGGCATCGACGCTTTCTGACCTGGCCGACTGCTGCCCATCAATGATGGTCGCATACGGCACTTGGACATAGTCCACGGTATTCTTCAAAAGCTCAATATCCGAGTATGTGGCTACCCAGAGGTATGGTTCGGGTGTTGATCTATTCGGAGAATTCCAGTCGTTCCTGCCATGGCCTCTGAGTTGAAACATCATGTCAAGCTTAAATGCTGATTCTGCATGTGCAGGTGATGTTCCAAACTGAATTAGTAGACTCCCTTTGAATCCCCATGGCCCCCATTGTGGCTTAACTTTGCTGACCGAGTATCCCAGCTCAATAAGCTTATTCCTCAAAGGATTAAAGCTCTTGGCAGCAAATTTTCCATTGTCCATATCTATGTGGCCTGGGGCATTCATCAGGACACAGTGATATGGATGACCAACATTGAGTCATTTTCAGACCAGTAATTTGATGGTTTAATTTATTTGTGAGTTGTGGGGAGCTAATGGGATGTCTCTTTTCTGAATTTATACCAAGTTTGAGATGTGTTGTCTTTAGCTTTTGGTAGCTTTAAAAAGCCAATAGAAAAAATGGTAATTGTTAAAGATTCCCAAATTTGCATGGCATGGTAAATCCTGTAGATATGCATTATGCATGCATGCTGGTGTTGTCTTATTTTCTTGATCTTATTATTAGATGTGGATGCTGTTGTTGAAATTGCTGAATAATGTTGTAGTATATACTGCTTCTGTTGTTATAGTATGTATTGTTACAGGTTTGGACTGTAATGGAATTACAGTAATTTAAAAAAAAAAGGTTCAACAATAAAAACGGTTATATTTAAATTACCCGTTGTTAATACTTTCAACAACGATTATAGTTATAGTACCCGTTGTTATTACTATCAGCAACGGTTATAGTAACATTACCCGTTGTTATTACTTTCAACAACGGTTGTAGTACCTCTACCCGTTGTCATTTATTTTTTAGACATATTTCATTTTGGCGCAAATTTGGTGAAAATATATTACAACGGGTATATTTTAACCGTTGTAACAAAGTTTTGACAACGGTTGACTTTTATTGACCCGTTGTTATTAACATATAACAACGGTTTTGTTTTGAGGACCCGTTGTCAATAGTTTGTCTTAATAAAAAACTAATTTACAAACACATACAGCATACCACACAAACACACACAACACCAGTTCAACCGTTGGTATCCTGAGTTTATTATTCTCTCTCCCCCGCTTTCTACATTCTCGTTGCCGGCCGTCGCCCGCCTGGGCCCGATGCCCGATTCCGTTGCCTTCCCTTATCATCCTGCTCGTTCTCTTTATCATCATCATCATCAGGTATGTTCACTTTAATTTTGTGTTTCGTCATTAGAGTTTTAAGACGATCATCTTTTTCCTTTTTCATGCATCTGTTTGTTTTTCGTCTTCTTTGTTATCTGTATCATCCCGCATCATCTACTTCACTCCTCTTATTAGGGTTTAGGATTTTAGAAGCTGAAACTGTTGTTTTAAATTTTCATTCCTCTTTAGGGTTTTAGATAATACTCTGCATGACGTTGTTAAATTGTTCATTTACTATTTCATTCATATTTGGGTTTTAGGATTATCATGGGTGAAAAACGGAAAAGAAGTCAAAAGAATAATAAGCGTGGGGATGATAATAAGCCTGGTGAGAGGGGTGCTACGAAGTGCCCGCAAGCCCTTGCAACTATATCCGCTAAAGATCCGCTTAAAATAACATGGAGCTCGAAGGGTTTCCCTACTGGTCCAAATGCGGGTTTTTTATCCGGTTGGATTGGATGTTGTACAAGACAGTTTGAGCCTATCCATTTAGATGATGTTAGAAAGTAGAATCCAAAATTGGGGAAGTTATGCTTGGCTCGTATAAAGGAAGCCTTTGATATACCGATGAATGCCATGATAAGTATTTAATGCAGAAGGCAGGGGGTGCCCTAAGGTAGTGGAAATGTGACGTTGCTAGGGATTGGTTGTATGTGGACAAGGCAACGGGGGTGATGCGTAAGAGCCCACCGGGAGACAATAAGTGTCCCAACATCAGTCAGGAACAATGGGATCTTTTCAAAGAGATGAGAACTAGTGAGAAGTTTCAGGTTAAATATCCTCGCCTTTTAACGATTTACCTATCATTTTTTTAATTAATGAGTTCTTTATATAATCTTATTAGTATCTCATCTACTTGTGCTTTTATATAATTTGAAGGCCATTAGCAGAACAAATCGTGCTAACATTTCATGCAAGAAGGGGAAATGGTATGGTTCTCGAGGCGGTTATAGATTGGTAGAGGCCAACCTCGTAAGTAGCATGCATTCTCCTGCGAGATTTGATTTTTTTAATCACACTTGGACTTAATACACATTTACATGTATAATTGTTACCATGTTAATATGTAGGTGGCAAAGGGAGTGACCGACTTGGATCGGCATGTAACTTATAAAGAAGGGCACACGCCTAAAGGATCCCAGTCGCGTGACAAATATGATGAGGAAGTGTTGGCCAACATAGTAAGTATTATTTTATTAAGACGAGTTCATAACTAACTTTATTATTTTAGTCACAAATATAATTTGAAGTTTATTTAATATATTATAGGACAATGTATTGAAGGAGGTAGAAGAAGGGAAATTCACTCCCAATGGTCGTGAAGACGTTCTTGCTAGAGCGATCGGCCGACCCGAACATCCAGGTCGATTGAGAGGCGTCCCGTTATAGGTTGGAGTAACGAAATATTATGGGACAACAGCCCCGAAAAAGAAGAAAAGGAAGACTAAGGCTGAGAAGGCTGACATGGTACCATTTATTCTATTATTTTCATTTAAGTTCAATTCACATGTTATTGTTGGGATAAAAATTGCTGAAACATTACATTCTTGGCATGCAGCTTCAGTTAATGGCATCCGTACTACTAAAGATGAATGCTGGAGGCAAGCTTTCCGAAGAAGTGAAGATGATGAAGGATGTCATTAAAGGGGGTAATAAGGTACAATAGATTGGTCAAGAGGCCGAGAACACTACTACCTTGGCAATACATGAGAAGGAAGTATCGGTCAACGAGATTCAGAAAGATCAGGTACCTAATGCTTCTGAAGTTGTAACAACTAAAGCCGATCAGGTACCTAATACTTCCTTATTTTTCTTTTCTTTTTTTTTTGGGGTAAGATCGGGGGTGTGTTCCATGCCACTCTAATGCTATAACTTCTGACATCGTGCCATTGGTTAATTTTATTAGGTAAATAATGGGTCCGAAAAGGAGATGCAACTTGAGAAGACGGTGATGGAAAACGAAGATACATCCCCTTCAAGTCGGTTCACTGTTTTCAGTAAGGTATGCATGAAGTGTTTAATTAGTTAAATTTATATGAATTCTATTAAATTTTGGGATATAATAATGTATGTGTATTCTTCAGGCCGTAAACAAGAGGTCAGTTATTCTGCTGACCCTAAATTCAATAAACCAATTGTGCGTGTTGGCCGGGCTCTCGCAGAAGTGCCCACCAAATCAGCAGCGGAAACTGTAGTGGTTGTTCATGGCGAAAAACTTTTTCCGAATCATAGAAAAGTGGAGATAACTGAAGTCTTTCCAGGCCATGAAAACTTTCAACTGCCTGTTCCAGTTCGTGAGGACATTACCATTCTGGGAGATGCGGTTGGAAGTTTCATCCAATGGCCTGAATCTCACATCTTCCTAGCACGTTCGTCTCCACCTCAGCCGAAAGCAGTTGGGGTTAGAAAAAATACCTTTATATGTTAAATTTTTAATTGTTGAATGTTTTTATATGTTAAATTTATATGTTATTTTTTTTTTGTAGGGAACAAAAAAGCCGGCTAAGGCGGATAAGGCTAAGTCCACAGACATGCCAACTACCTTGTCGAGACAACAACTTGATGAGGTATTTAATTAACTTCTCCATTTTTTTTGAAAACCTCCCTTTATTTATATTTTTTCTGTATTTCTAAAAAGCATGAAACTTTTTTGTAGGGAACAAAAAAGCGCCTAAGGCAGATAAGAATAAGTCCCCGGACATGCCAACTACCTCGTCCAGACAACAACTTGATGAGGTATTTAATTAACTTCTCCATTTTTTTAAAAACCTCCCTTTATTATATTTTTTCTGTATTTCTAAAAAGCATGGAAATTTTGTGTAGGGGACAAAAAAGACGGATAAGCCTAAGCCCCCAGTCATACCTGCTACTACTACCTCATCATTGAAAGAACAGGTTGATGAGGTATTTAGTTAAGTACTCTTTTATTTTTATTACTCCAACTAGCTAGCTAGGATATGTTACCTTTGGATTTTTTATTATTTTAATTATCTACATGTGTAGGCTGGTGGTAGTAGCACAAAATCAAAGAATCATTATTTCCCCGAACTGAAAGATGTTAGGAGTTCAGACTCCACAAAATATTCTGGGAAGGATTACATGCTAAAAGTAAGAACGGTGACGATGAGGAAACTGCATGAGGAGGCTTGCGATTGCATAGAAAACAAGCAATTGATAATTATTCCGCTGGAGGAGCATATTCTAGGGGTTGAGCGTGAAACAATTATGTCATGGGATGTGCTAGCCATTTGGGCTGGCCTAGACGAGATTGATGTCCAACACCTATTTGTTTGGATGAAGTAAGTTTCTTAACAAATAATTTCATATTCTAATATTCTGACTACTAGATAGTGTTTTAAATACCGGAATTAATACCGTAATAATGTAGGATATTGAAATTGAGAGTGATCCCCGAGAACAAGATTCCAAGTGATCAATACGGATTCCTGTGCCCCTATGTTTTATCTATGTTTATCTCGATTTTTTCGTTCGAAGATCGGGTAGATTATATTGTTCAGCAATTGGCGACAACCAAGAAGCTGGTTTTTGCCCCTTATAATGAAAACGCGTAATAAACAAATTAATATTACGTTTCCTCTACAATTGCATTTTCATAACTAATATATGTACTTGTTAATAATGATGATATCTCTTGATGTAGGACTCATTGGGTTCTAGCAGCCATCATGCCGACGAAGAAGAATGTTTTTTGGTTGGACTCTATACATAATCCACCAAGCGAGACTTTTAAGCGCTTGATTATTAAGTAAGTTTATAATACTGATTTAATTATAATAACATTTTCAATATTTATTTATAGCAAAAAGCTCATTTTTGCCCCTAAAAAAATGAGTTTATGCCTCCTTTTTTTTTTAAAAAAAAGGGCCTTTGAGAAGAAAAGAGCTAACGAGCAGGATCAACCCACGAAAGATTCTGATGATGGCCCTACTTTTATTACGATAACAGGGGCACGTGCTCAAATACAATACCTTAAGTGCAAAAATCTGTGTTTAATACTAATACAATACCTAAAGTTTAAGATTTTGATGTGAGACTTCCCTCGTCTGTTTGTTTTTATGTAATAATAGGTCCCTCGACAGCCGGATAACATACAATGTGGATACTACGTTTGCCTGTTCATGTACGAGATTATTATGCGAAGATATATCCTTATTCCAGAAAAGGTTAGTAATTTAATAATGTGTTTATTACTTTTTTTAAATTACAGCTGATGTTGTCTTGCTTGCTGCGCTACCATGATGTTGCTATGCTAAATGATGTATGTTGTTACAATAATGTCTTGTCTTTGTTTTTTTCCGCAGTATATGTAATCAGCGCGCCACAAGAACTTCAGCAGTACAAATCGCAACATATAGACGAGGTAAGGGATATGTTGGGCAAATACGTCTTAGAACATAGCAATGCTGAAGGCTAAATGCATGATACTCAGAGCTTAGATCAGCTTATTAGTAAAAAATTTGTTGAAGTTAGGGAATGATTAGTTCATGTAAATTTAACTCCTTGTAAGTGTATATATATATATATATATATATATATATATATATATATATATATATGATGCTGCTGTTGTGGTTGTATTGAATCTATTGAGTTTTGATGAACCCAGCTGTGATTTATGCTGGTGCTGATATATGCAGGTTTTTGAATGGCAAGAAACAAATTTAATTTTTAAAAACATTAGGAGTTTGTAATAAAAACGGTTACTAAAACAAAACCGTTGTAAATACCTTTCACAAATACCCGCCATAATATTCAACAACAGCTTTTAAAATAAGAACCGTTGTAAATACCTTTCACAAATACCCGCGCATAATATTCAACAACAGGTTTTAAACGAAGAACCGTTGTTACTACAAATTTCAACAACGGGTTTTTAGCATATACCCGTTGTTAAAAGTCTTCACAATTTTGGTGGTAAAGTTACAACAACGGTTATTTATATGATAACCGTTGTTATATTAATCCCACCAAATTTTTGAAACACTTTCCACAACGGCTTACACACAACAACAACGGCTTTTAACCGTGGTGAATACTTTCGACAACGGTTTAAGTAAATAACCTAGCCGTTGTAAATACCTTTTACAATGGCCGCTTTAACAACGTCCGCCTTTTATTTTTACAACGGTTTTTACCCGTTGTTATAGCATGTATCTGTAGTAGTGAAGGCATTAAACATCAACTTAGGATTCCTTGACCATTAACTAGAGAAATTAAGAAGACGGAGCCAAATGACCACGACCCCGATCGGGGTTAGCCCTCTCTTGATTTTTTACGTTACTCCCTTCACTCCTATATAAAGAGTGTTGATCCGGGATCTCATACACACTTCTTACAGACCTTCTACACCACTTTCATACTCTTATTTTAGTTCTTAGTTTAGTTTAGATTAGGTTTCCCTTTATCATTTCCTTAATGTTATAAACAATTTCTTTAAGCATTTCAATTTATATTACAAGTTCATTTACAATTTCCATTTTAAGTATTTACTCTTCTATATTCAAGTTCTATTTCCATTGTCAAGGTAATACCATTTCTAGTATTATTTTTTTAATCCTAAGTCATTTACATCACTAGTTAGTATGTTTATCTTTATCATTTCATATGTCATTAGATTAGTTTTCATTATGCATAGGTAATTCAATTGTCTAGGGAATAAGGGAAAGCATGCATAAGTAGTTCTTGCAATTGTTGAACTAGGATGTTATAATATCGTTTCATTGTTTCTTTTACATGTTTGCATTGTTTCGTTAGTCTTTGATAATTGATCACTATCTTAGACTAAATTTGTTAATTCGTTCTATAAGTCGAGAGGCACGGAATCGGATTAGACTAATTATGTGTAGTAGGACGACCTAGTCATTAACGAGAGTTTCTCTAGGACCCGGTCTATGGTTGACACTAATATCGGGAGATGGGTGTCTCTAACCCTAAACAATTAACGATTCATCAACTCCTATGTTTAATTTGAACATTTACATAATTTGCATGTGTGACCCGACCTTCCTAAACTATTTCTTTATCATATTGTTTTCTTCCATTATCCAACCAACCAATCATACGATAACCGACCTTGATAAAATTCACTCCATAACAACTAATTAACAACTACCGTTTCTCTGTGGATTCGAACCCTATGTACTACATTCATTTGTGTCTAGGTTATTTATTTTTGTATAGGTGTGCGATAGCCTATCAGTTTTAAATATTTGAAATGCTAAAAACCGATTACAAATATTGAATGTAAATAGAGGAAAGATGAACTCAAACCCATTTGAGCTCTGACCTGGGGAGCCATAAGTGGCGTGAGCCACCTAGTTGTGACTATGGGCTTCTACTTCAGGTCAAAACTCAATTTTGGCTCAATCAATCCTTATTTTGGACCATGTTCTGCATGTTTTAGCATGTTAAAGTCATAAACACAGATAAAGAGAGCATAAAAGAGGAGGATTATTTGCACCCTCATACTTACATGCTAGGTTGCTTGTCGATAAATCTACAAAGTGTAGAAACTTGTGAGTCGGAAAACTCGATTTAAAACCTTTTTTGTAAAGTATGGAGTGTTGCTTTGATTTAGTGATAGTGTAGTTGGTCGAAGTGGTAAGTCAAGTTAATTATTGCACGATGATGGTACCAAACAATGTGTATGGCTCGTATTTTCAATCGGTAGGTCAAAACTACGCGTCGTTTGTTAACTCGGGAAGTCGAGGTTTAAAATTTTAAGGGAGAAAAGAGGGGGTGGACGCTCGCGTGCCTTCAAATGGTGGAATTTGAGGGGTATTTATAGAGGATTGTGTATGCTTTGGGCGACGTGGCCACCTGGGCTACTTTAAGAGGCGCGAGCATGTCCGCGGGTCTTCAAGTTGTCTTGTCACTATCACGCATTTGGATTTGTGGTTTGTTTTATCCTAGGTTTTATAGGACATGATTGTTCTACTTGACCATCAAGTATACCGTGTGTACTTAGCATGGAAGGTTTGTGATGTTTGTTTTTTGTGTTTGACTCGGTTTGACCCGTTGTTGGAGTCCGGATTTGAATTTTGAGTCAGTTTTTAGTTCGGTGTCGGTTTTGACTCTAGTTAGTGTCATTGCGACCCCGTCGTCGTGCATAAAACATTCCAGGTACTTTTGAAATGTTTTGAAAATGTTTTGTTTTCGAAATCATTTTTTTAGTTTTCTGACGCGTTGCTTATATAAACTGTCGATCAAAAGTAGCGATTGTTAAGCATATTGTAGTCCGATAATCATCGGGTGTTTGTTGGGGATTCAACAAATGCTGGGTATCTCTAGAGCCCCAACTTTGACTGAGGCTTGGATAGGGCGAAAGTCAAATTACAGCCCCTAGGTTAATCGAAGATTACAACCTGGAGATCGAAGCAACGTCGAGGCTGCTCAAAAGGATTTGGGCCAAGAACCTGCCGTCGGGAAGGGTGACGTTGAGAAGACTCGGGGGTTTGAGTCAAGGACCTCCCGTCGGGAACAGTTTAGAGTTTGTCGACTGCCAGTGCGGGTCGTTTAAAGTCCATTAGACTACATATAAAGGCTCATCAGCCATTGGAAGGAATCATACCTGAGGCATCTTCGGGATATATCCTTGAATTGCTTCTTGTTCGCGCGTGAAGGCCCGCCAGTCGTCAAGTAATTGACTGCGGGAAATAGCCTGATTTGTCGGGCTTATCTCAAGGGGTTGGTGTGTAGAGACTTGCTAGTCGTTGAAGGTCGAGTAATCGACTGCGGGAAATAGCCGAATTTATCGGGTTTATTTCAAGAGGTTGGTGTGTAGAGACTTGCGAGTCGTTGAAGGTCGGGTAATCATATGCGGGAAATAGCCGAATTTATCGGGCTTATTTGAAGAGGTTGCTTGTTGTTAGTGGACTCCGTGGGGAGGTCTCCGATATCCTGCTGGGGAATTTTAGTGCGTATATAGAATATTTGCGGTGTTGGGAAGAGATAGGCCTTTTTAAATTTGGGCTTGGCTCTTACGGATGGCTGCATGTATTACTGCCATTTGTAACTTCGAATTTCGAAGAGAGGTAACGGTTTTTACTGCCTTTGTTTTTGAAATTTGTGATGGTAGCGAATTTAAATTTTCGCCATTTGTAACTTGGAAAATTTCATTGTGATAACAGCGAGTTTTACTTTCGCCATTTGCTGTTTTTGATTGAAGATAACGGTTTTTAATTCCGTCGTCCTGCGATTTTGTGAGAAATAGCGAGTATTTGAATTTCACTGATTGTTTTCTTTTTGTAGAGAGGTAACGGTTTTATTGCCGTCGTCGTGCGATTTTGTGAGAAATAGCGAATTTTGAACTTCGTCAATTGCTATTTTTGTGTGAAGAGAAGTAACAGTTTTTATTGCCGTCGTCCTGCGATTTTGTGAGAAATAGTGAGTTTTGAATTTCACTATTTTGTTTTTGTTAGAAAATGATGGTTTTTAAGTCCCTCGTTTTGAAATTTTGTGAAAATAACGAATTTTGAATTTCGCTATTTTGTTTTTGTTTGAAAATGACGGTTTTTAAGTCCGTCGTTTTGAGAATTTGTGAAAATAACGAATTTTTAATTTCGCTATTTTGCTTTTGTTTGAAAATGACGGTTTTTATGTCCGTCGTTTTGAAATTTTGTGAAAATAGGGAATTTTGAATTTCGCTATTTTGTTTTTGTTTGAAAATGACGGTTTTAAAGTCCGTCGTTTTGAAATTTTGTGAAAATAACGAATTTTGAATTTTGCTATTTTGTTTTTGTGATGGAAATGCGGTTTTTAATTCCGCCATTTGAAAGTTGTGAAAATAACGGATTTTGAATTTCACTATTTTGTTTTTGTTTGAAAATGACAGTTTTTAATTTCGTCGTTTGAAATTTGTGGGAAATAGCGAGCTTATGTGAATATTAGCCAAAGCCCAAAATTTCGCCATTTTGCTGCGATCACCTCAAAGAGACGCGAGCCTTTGTGCGATGTAAGGTCCCTCCCTTGGACGTGGTGCAGGTGTTGGTGGGTTGAATATTACCCGCTGGTAAGCATCCTCGAGTCGGGTGATCATTTCTGAGAGACTGGCTATGGCTTCCTCGACTTGCTGAAACATAACGAGCATGGACGCGGCGCTGAATACGAACATCCCCTCCGGGGTGTCTTTTTCCAAGGCATTGATCTCATCCTCAATAGGCGAGATCAGATATGAGCAATCTAGAGTCGACTCGTCATCTGAGATGGTGTGAATTCCTAAAGGGTTTGTTTTGTTGTTTGGTTTTGCTCGCGGAGGTAGGGGTAGTTCTCCTTTCTCGATCATATCTTGAATGGCGTGCTTCAGCTTGAAGAAAGTTTCTGTGTCATGGTCCATGACTTGGTGATATTGGCAATAGGCGTTAGGATTCCAAAATCGGGTTTTCCTTGCTTAAGACGGGTCCGGAGTGGGCCCGATTACTTGCAGTTTCCCTTGGTCCATGAGCCTTTTTAGGGCGCTGGCTTGGTTGATCCCAAGTTGGTGAATGTCCATTGGGGACGTTCGGCTTTCTTTGTAGTTGGCTCGAGGAGGTTCACCTCGTCAATTTTGTTTGCTTGACCGTAGGGACGAGACCCAGTTGATGTAGACCCCTGATAGCCTCTACCCGTAGTCTTGGCTAAGACACCCGTGCACAGGTCATCTTCGATACGGGTCTTGAGGATCTGCATATCTTAAAAGGTTTTGATGTTCTGATACCTTAGCAGGTTGGCATAAATTGAACAAAGGTTGTTGACAAATTTCTCCACCAAGGTTGATTCGCTCGGTTTACTGACCAACTGGGTGCTCACCCTTGTCCAGCGGGTTAGGAATTCGGTGAATCCCTCTTTGCCATACGGAGTTAGGACCTCAAGAGTGAGGGTGTTGGCTTGAATATCGACGTTGTCGGCGTATTACTTTGCGAATTCAATGGCGACTTCATCCCAAGTGGTAATGCTTTTTATTGACGAGGAATCAGTTCCAAGGACGATGGAAAGATATGGGTAAAGAGCTCTTGTTTGACCCCTTTGATGGACATGTAATCCTTGAAGGCCCGATTGTGATTGAGTGGGTCCTCCACTTCTTCGAACTTAGGCACATCAGTTAAGGTAAAATTGTCACGGGTTCGAACCTTCGATTGTTCTCGAGGTGAATGTTGTTTCTACGGACCAAGAGTTGCTCTTCCAAGAGCTTAAGCCTCTTCTCAGTTTCGGTTAAAGGCGGAATATTATGTTCTCCGGTTTCCTTGTTTTTCAAAGTGTCGATACGGGTCTCGACACGGTTCAGAGTGACCTTAAGGGCAGTGAGCAGGCTGGCTAATTGAGCAGTTGTGAAATCTCTGTTGTCATCGTTGTTGTTGAGCGAAACTGAAGATGGGGCCAAGGTTCTGAGGTAGAAAACGTCTCACATTACATCCCAATCCCACACGGGTTAACGACTAATCACAGATAGCACAAAGGACGGAAAGACATTTTGGACGCAACGAGACGAGGGCAACCGTGTGTGGTGCCTCGATGCTAACTAGATTGATGGTGTGACAATGTTAACTAGACCTTGACTCGCGTTCAACGTAATGGCATGACGCCATTGAATGAGTCTCGAGGTGAGACGACTCATAAGTAAAGACCCATAAGTACATTTGTTTTGACTCGGTAGACACGAGGCGGAATTCGAGTAGTGGACTGAAACTTTTGAAAATAAAAATTTTCAAAGAGATACGTTTGTTGCTTTATGGACGGCTTTTGAAGAGTATGGATCATCAAAAGGTCGGCCAGTTAAAAAGGGTCGTTTTGTAGATACCTCATTTCTACACAACCCCCCCTCCCCCGGCGAAGCCCCCAGTGATGATTGGGCCGCATGTATGATACGCGCAATGGTTCTATGATAGTTCATAAGTTCATCAACATGTGATAGCTCAAACACTCGAGTAAACCCCTTGGTCGTCATCTACGCACCGATACGGTCGTTTTGACAGTAATTAGAGTTCATTTGGAGTCCGGTTCAAAAACCGCTTCATTTTCGAAAAACCGTTTTAAATGCCGAGTCGGAATATTCCGGAAGGTTCTAGAATTCTCTGGATATTTATTCCTAAATTAAAATTAATATTTTTTAAGTAAATATCTTCCGTATATTGTGTTTTATGGAATAAGGAAGTATAGATTTACCGAAAGTCCATAATAAAATGCGGAAATCTTTCTTGCTGAGGAGAAAACCTCTGGGGAAAGGACGCAGCAGGTGTTGCGCCTCTTCCAAGGGTCACAGTGGCTACTGCGCCTCTTCCCTAGCTCTCTTTTCACGCTTCTCAGAATATTTCCGTGATTTGTTTCCAAATCCGTGTCATTCCTAAACTCCTCTATATGTTTAGTCTAAATAGAGACCTTTGGCCTCCATATTTGGCACGCGAGTGTTCCGCCCCTTCTTTCTCTCTCTTTGCATTCTAGACTACGCTATTGCTTTTGACGCCTACGTACTTGATCAATCGACCACGTAATCTCAGATCCTTCTGAGTCCCAGTCACGTTGCATTGACCGACCAATTTGACCAACTCCACTTTTAATCAACTTAATCAATCTTTTAAATCCTCTAACGAGGACACTTTCCACGCATATTCGAGTCAAGCAATCACTAAAAGATAACTTTAGTCAATCTCGTTTCGTCAAACATGTAAGTCTAAGGGTGTAAATCCCATTTTATTTACTGTACTCTTTATTTTGTATCAATTAATGTAGATTTATATCAAGAGCACGTTCGAAAATCGATTTAAAATCCATCTTTTAAAACCGTTTTTATAAAAATGCGGAGGCCAGACGTCGAGAAGAAACGCAGCAGCAGCTGCGCCTTTTCGAAGGGTCGCAACATTTGATGCGCCTCTTCCAGGGGCTGCTCGCTGCTCCTGCTCTTCTTCTTCCTTGACTTCCTGCAATTTCCCTTTTTTCTTATTTCTTTTGTTCCTTTTGTTTGTTTTAGTGTATAAATCATGTTTTAATAACAAATCCCTTTTAATTACAACGTTTAATTCGTCCTTAATCCCGAGTTATTCAATACTTGCGGGTTTCGTCGTTTTAATTCAAATCGATTCTTCAGGGTTTCGACTTGTCCATGTTGAGGTTCTGGGAATCTAATTTGATACATAAGTTTTCTCATTTGCCTGATTCCGTTTTAATTTAACCTAAAGTTTGTTCTTTTGCATTTCCGAGACGAGTTACTAATAATAATGTAAACTATTATAATTTCTCGTTTTTTATTCATTTATGACTTACCCAGATGCATGTAAGCAATTAAGGCACTTCAACTTGAATCTAATATTAATAATAGATCTTAAATTTACCAATGAACAATAACAATCCGCGATTCTGACTTCACGGCCAAAACCCAATTCAAGAACAGACGCAGGAAGTGTTGCGCCTCTTCCAAAGGACGCAGCAGATGCTGCGCCTATTCCTCGCTTTGATGTAGCTTTTAATTACGGTTTAAATCGACTATTATTCGTATTATCACCTCTAATCTGACGTATTTTTGTATCTTATTTCAATTTTTTTTTTCTTTTATATTGTTCTTCATCTCGTTTTCAAGCGTGCTTTTGACGTAGATCAAATAAACCTTGTAATGTTTTTTTTTTTTTGGAAGAAATCAGCTTCTCATTAAAATAAAACCTTGTAATGTTTGTAATTTCAATTCTTGTAATTTATTTATCGTCATTATTATTTATGCATGATTTAATTGTATGGCATTCACGTGAATTGAATCTAACATTTACATCGACCCTAAATTGTTTGCTAAAACACGTGTTAACCGACATAGACTAATTTCACATGCTAGGATTAATCTATGTTTGTTGCATTACATGCATTACATCGACGACAAGTCAAATATGAACAATTTCCCTAATCATTAGTAGAGGCCGATATCGAGGCGGGCGAGATTAGGTGTTCGAATTAAAGAGCTTCCTAATACGTACCCTCGCCACTTACTCCAGTTATCTCTGGACATCCGTGTCCATTGGCATCTCGAGAGTCATTCTAGACATAGAATGCTAAGGGTAATGAGTTCTTAGTGTTCATGTCATTACTTTGTGTCTTGACGTGGCACGAGATATTCGAAAGGTTTCCAATTTTTTCACATTAAATTAGTGGCGACTCCACAAATGCAGGCTTATTCGACCTTTCACCAATTTCAATGCCTCGCCAATCGGTAACGGGCTACGACGTGCTTTGGCAAACCAAGGTTCCGTGGGAGAAGTGCCGCCGCCTCGAAACCAACGCGCGGGTGCGCGCGGTGCGGGTGGCCCATGTTCACAGTTTGGCGGCTCAGCTGGGGATGATACACTTATGTATTACCCATGGTAAAACTTGAACAAGGGTACGGAATATTTTATACGAGACAGTTTTCGATTTTCATTACTCGACCTTCTTAGGTCGTTTAGCTAGCCTTCCTAGGATTCACTCAACCCATTCGACCAATCGTCCCGTTCGGACGGTCAAATTCCTATCTTGGCCTAAAGATGGATAGCGATTGACGTCAATCATACTGTGGTACATACTCATGTTTGTATCAAGAGCTTTCACTACTCGAGGAAATGGAGTAGGAACCGACCTTACTCATGTTTGGCATAGACCTATCCACAGACCAGGTTTTGATTGCTTGGTATGGCAACACACCCTTTTAAGCCAAAACCTCTTAAATGCACTCAACATACTGTTATAATGCCTGTTTGTATGTGTTTCCAAATCAATCACGTGTCTAAATTCCTCATTTATAAACAAAATAATGTCAATGTAAATAAGATTCATTTTCAAACCTTTAAAATGTCCCATTTGTAAACCAAACAATGCCGAATTTCCGATTTTAAAAAAAAAATAAAAATTAAAAAAATAAACCGTTTCAAAAATCCATTTTGTAAATTAAATAACGTCCAATTTTGTGTAGATGCAAAATCCATTTCCAATTTTCCAAAACTCCCTTTTGTGTGAAATTCCATTCAATTTTAAATTCTCTATAAACAAAATCCTTTGCAAATTCTCAAAACAAACAAAAAATCAAAAATAAAAAACGTAAAAAGTCCAAGAAAATAAAAAACATCTTAAAACGAAATATTTTCAAATCATGTAAATGTAAATATGTAAATTCAATTGAGCTAAGTTAGAGTCAAAATTCAAACCGACTATGTCCTAGTCGGAACTCTGTCAAGTCATAAACCCGTCTTCCTTTACATTTTGGGTCTTTTCAAATTCAAGTCAAGTCCTAAGGCGTCACACCGTCATTTTGGACCCCATACCCTAATTCAGTTAGGATCTAAATATTTTCGACACCTCGAGTCACACGTGCCCGAGTCGTACACAAAAGACTTAACGGGGTTCACCTTTCAAATACATTTTTCTTTCAAAGCCGTGTTTTCAAAACCTCCCTAATGACACGTCCCGAGGCTCAACACACGAGTCTCAATAGGCCTCACATTTGAGTCAAACATCTTAAACTACAACTGTCTTCTAAACACCTATAAGCACACCTCAGGTATCTACACTTATACCCGAGTCTAGAATCAACACGTGCCATCAATCCCATCAATAAGGTCAACCATATAAGGGTCACTCCGTCAAAGTCAACACTCGATCCTAAAATTAAAGTCAATCACTGTGAATTCAAACACAAGAAGTCGCTCACGACATTTCACGAATTCACAAGTCAAGTCTAGATTTGTCGTCTTATCCTCGTGATTACTTGTCCCTTCCTATGTTCGTTGCTTATTGCCTTAGTATGCGTGATCCCATGTCGAATCGAGTTGTAATACGCGTCATTTATGTCGAGTAGGAATCCAACAAGTTCCGTCAGTCAGCAAAGTTACAAAGTAGTTTAAGCCACAAGCACCGTGTCTCTCCCACACGTTTATGCCATGGTCCTACGAGTTCAAGCTACAGTGGAAAATTTGAGCATTCGCGTCCTCACCCTTGAAAATGGGATGGTGGAAAAAAACACGCCACCTAGAGAAACCTCTAGTCTAGGTCGTCCAAAGCTTACCTCTTGCAATAACTGTCGCCCTAGAAAGCCGAAAACAACCAAAAGGATACATGGGAGGCATCAAAGGGTGCTCTCTGAATTAGGCATGTCTTATGCTGATGCTTTGAAGAGACTCTCTGCTCAAGGCAAGCTACATCCGATAGGTCCGACTCCGGATCCACCCTTAGAGAAGCAGGTGAACCTCTGGAAGGGCAACAAATACTGCCTATATCACCAAGGTAGAGGCCATGATATTGAGGAGTATTTCTCTTGAAACACACCACCCAAGATATGATCGAAGAGGGCAAGCTTCCTATGCCACCTCCTGTCGAGCAATTTGAGAGGATCAACCCTCTTGGGTCTAGCAGCACTAAACATGATGAAGAATCATCCCTAGACAGTTCTCATCTCCTTGATCCTTGTAACGATGAAGAGATCAACGTGCTTGAAGAAGACGATATCCAAAGTGGAATGCTCATGCTTTCCATGGCCTTCAACAATAAAGTTTCCAAGTTAGAGGGAGCTATTGATAACCTGAACTCTCGGCTTTCCAACATAGAGAACCAGCTTGATGAAATGGGTAAGAAGCTTGAGGCCCAACCTCTCAAGATGAAAAGTATCTAGACAAACCGTCAACCTGACAGTCCTAAGGAGAATGCAACAAATGAGCAATCTATTTCTAGTTCTTCTCATCCAGGAATCAAAATTAACAAGGGCAACCTCATGAAGCGTTCGTCAAAGAAACCTAACAACCCACCCAGGTCATTTACAAGTCTAGGCATACCTTGTACCCTAGCCTTAAAAAAATTATCCTCTCTAGGTCTTGTTCAACCAATAAGGCCTACCCCAGATCCGGAAAAGAAGTCTAAGTTTTGTGATGGCAATTCGAATTGTCAATACCATAGAGGAAGGGGGCATGACACCAAGAGTTGCTACAAACTAAAAAATATCATCCAGGATAATATCAAGAGTGGAGAGTATCATATATCGACCTTTGACATTAAGTTTGATAGGGCTAAACTCACGGAAGCTCTACCCAGAAGAGCGTGACGGGCTTCTAGAGCATTCGCTAACCTTGGTGTCACTTATGCAGCAGCGCTACAAATGCTAGTATCACAAGGCAAATTACACCTACTCAGTCCAACTCCAGACCCTGAAAACATACTGCCTAGATGGAATAGTAATGCATATTGCCAATATCATCGTGGTAGGGGACATGATACAGAAGCATGCTTTTGGTGTGATCCAGGATATGATTGAAAGTTTGAGGTTGCCCCTCTCAACTTTTAACCCACACGACAACTTAGACAATCCTCATGGATATACCACTTATCAGGAAACTCTTCTTGACTATTATCCTTCTAGTTTTCCCAATGATAAGGACAAGGTGCTCAAATGGATGAATGCTCAAAGTCAGATGCCGAAGCCAGTTGCCAGAAGAGAAAATGTTCAAGCGTGATTACGAGTCTGGATCTAAGTTCAAGTCAGAATCCGAGTCTGAGTCCGAGTCCGAGTCTTAGGCTTTCTTTCCCATAATTGTTCTAGTATCTTTCTTTATGTCCATTTCCATTTCTAGTGACAACCTGGGGGCTGTCACACGAGTCACGTGTCTTCTATAGTCTATTATTGATTTCAATAAAAAAATATAATTTTCAATCCACATATTCTATCCTATCTCTTCCTTTAATCATTTCCTGTGACAACAAGATTTTATTTGAGACATTTAAAAAAAAAAAAAACACATGTCAGTCAATGTGAGTACACTTAAATGATGTTCTATTCCAAGTTGTAGAGGACCCGAAACTCCGTGTCCATTTTCTTACCTATTCTCTGTCTGGCAATAGAAACCTTGTTATACCCCAGTTTAGGACGAGCCTATCTCAAGAGATTCTAGGACGAATCCCGACCATATCCCTTGATAACGATCCATGACGGAAGGCAAGCCCATTCCCCATAATAAACAACCCGTGTTACTAAATACCAACCCGTTTCACACCAAAGGTGCTAGTCTGACCCAAATCCATGGTAGCAAGCAGATCCGAAAAGATAGGAGCCATGATCAAAGACAAAGGTTCAATCAAGAGAAACTGGTGTCAATATCCAAAACCGCAGTTATACCCGTAATCCAAGATAAAAGAGTTAAAAGAAGAAGGCTCATTCAAGCAAGTCAATGTCGGTATCCAAAGTCAAAGTTATCTTCAAACCCGAATCAAGAATCTAAACAAAAAACCGAGATATATTCTAGACCAAGAATCTGAGTTTGAATCAAGAACGAGTATGCAAATGCTGAACAAGACATCGATGAAGAAGGTCAGATAGCACCCCTTACTTAGCCTTTCACACATCCCACACCCTAAGTCCTTCTCGAGACCATTATAGGGAGATAGTTAGGAATTTTGAGAATCCTCTCAAGCTCGTCAAGTATACCCATCCTTTAGGGCCAAGACATGGAAGTTTGATCCCGCATCAATTAACCTACCTTTATGTGCTCAGGCTACATCAAGCTAGGAGACCCCATTTACAAGCCATATTACAACCCATAATCCCATCAAGCCTTAGCTCCACAAAATAAAAGCTCTAAAGATTTGCTCATCAAAGCCTCTTATTTTCAAGCTCCACATTCCAAATATATATCCAATCCAGTTTCACCTTGACTCAGACACGGAGTCTTCAGATACTTTACTACCTTGGACGGGACGAACCCATATCCATCCTTAGGGTCCACTTTCGAGTGCGCTCATACGACAAGGAATTTTTTACAAAATTAGTTATACCTCTTTGGTCTATGATCAGAGGGAGTTATCTCAAATCAGTTCTTCGAGTCACCATAGGAATATACTCTCATGACTCATGCACTTTAAAGCCCTGACAACATAGCTTAGGCACACACCTGAACTACGAGCATGGTTTGATTTCACCTCTTCAGATGGATACGTAGGTAGTCCTTTCTTACACAAGAAGGATACAACTATAACACCCAAATAAAACTAACAAAGCCAGCTCAGAACTACGATCTGGTTTAATTTCACTTCACGTGGATACATAGGCAGTCCTCAAGGACACAACCACACCAACCATTAACTTCCAACCTCAATTATCAACCACTAACTATAAACTTACAACCTTAATTTTAACCTTCCAACCACAATTTCCATTTATACCTCTTTACTGGAGGCTCCTTTTTGTCGCCCAGTCTTCTTTTTACCAAATTCCAGAGTCATCTTCTCATTCTGGGGGCTTCCCTTCGGAGATGCCACCCTTCCTTTGAGTTAAGCTAGTGCTTGGTCCGGATAGTGGCAAGGTCTTAGATCAATTCTCAAAGTTATCGTACCTCATGAGGGGTCTCTTTTACAGCAAACGACTGCGAAAGGTGTCCAAGTAGACAGCTGATCCATGGCTCATGCCTTGCCTTTATATGTCCCCATCATTCTTTCAATTCTTCCGTTGGAATTGATACGTGTTGTCGCCCTTACTTGGCTAGGGGTTGCGCATACTTAAGCAAAATCTATCAAGGTCATCCCTGTGTCGCATCAAATCTAAGTCAGCATTGCGTCAGTCTATCGTCTTGCGTCCTAGTGAGTCGATGTCGTGTCAAGTCATGCATCTAAAGCCCATTAGATATGCATAACGCATTACAAGCAACAAATTTCATGAATAAAAGGGCTTTCAAAACTCGTGTGTTTCCTTCCTCATTCAAGATTCACGTACTAATTGTTTTCTCATGTGCTATTTTTTCTGTTAGATTGTTTGTGTGGCTACTAACAATGCAGGTGTTAGGTTCATATACCTATAATTAGAAATTTCTAATCGTGAACTAATTAACACTTTAACTATACACCAGCAAACGACTCAACTTGGACTTGGAAGACTATTTGTAAGGTGAAGGAGCAGCTAAAACATGGTTTCATTGATAACTTTTGGGCTCCTCATCAGAAAGGATATACAATTAGCCATGGATATGATTGGATTATGGGAACAGCTCCTACTCAGCATTGGACAAAAATAGTCTGGAATGAATGGAATGTGCCCAAGCATTCCTTCAACTCTTGGCTGATAATGCAGGGTGGATTGAACACCAAAGTCAGGCTCTTTTCGTATGGATGCTGTCAGGATGACCTGTGTATCCTGTGTGCAGAACAAGCTGAAACAAATGAGCATCTCTTTACTGAATGCAAGTTCAGTTGTCAAGTTCAGAAATCTGTTGAAGATTGGATTGAACGTCTTTTCCCCTCTGAAAGTGAGCTGCTGAATACTTCTGATAGCAGCATGAAATGGAAGGCACTAGCCTTGGTGCTTTCGTGCTACAGGTACACAGTGTGGCATCAACGCAACATTGCTCGAACTCAGTTCAGTGTAACCAGGCCTGTGATAGTGGCAGAACGAATGAAGATGGTGGTCCAACAACAAATCCGCAAATTTACTGATCGAAGAGGAGGATTACATGAGTTGAATGCAAGGATTTGGACTGGTTTCTGTTAATAGGAATGTATTGTTTCTATTTGTAGAAAGCGTTTTTGATCCTTTGTATTTGGATATGTCTTTTTGAAATATATATATATACTCACATTTCACCAAAAAAAAAAAAACTTTAGTTATTTAGGATCTAGTGCATGCATAACAAAAGGAGGAGATAAAGAAGAAAACAATGTTCCTTACATTGTAAATGGTTCAAAATTTTGGCCACAAATAAGGACACCTCCCTTATTTGTTCTTGAGCTTAAAGATTATGGATGATCCTCCAAAACAAATCTCAAGTGTAGAAATTCTCCTCTTGTTGCACCCAAAACAAAACCCTTAATACTAATATATTAATTAACTAGATTAATATAGTAGTTATCCTTAAAGATTCTAATAATATTTGTATTACTACTCTAGTAATAATATAATGTGATATTATAATTTGCTTAACAATTTGTGAGATCTAAAAACTATTTTTAGAGAGAATAAGAGAGGTTTTTAATGACCAAACCTAAAGGATAATATAATGAATAATAAGAGCAAAAGAGGCTCTCTTTTGTCCTTGGGAGGCCGGGTAGGAGGGGTTAGGAATGGCCAATGCATGGCCTTGGTCTTACCCATAAAATGTAGGATGAAGGCTAGTTAGTGTAGGTAATCACGATGTCTATTTTATAATTAAAATAAACCATCCACTAACTCATTAGACCCTCCTTTTTTTCGGCCTCTAGTGATAAAATAGACTCCATTTTAAGTTTTTGTTTTGTCAAATATAAATAGGTAGGTCATGTGTCACACACCATGCCCATGCGTATTTTAATGCATATTTAACCCCTTAAATTTCATTTTATGACAAATAAATTACATGTGACAATTTAACTAGTAAATCATGATTACAAGTATTTAAAATGGGTAATATAAATGTAATTCACAATATTTTTCAATTATAATTAATTAATCATTCTTATTTTAATTGTTTCATAAACAATAATCAATTTTAGTAATAAAATCTTTTAATTACTAAAATGAATCTTATTTAATCAAATTACAATAAGACACTTTTTCTCACTCATAAAACAAAATTTTCAATTTTAAGGAGTTAATTAACTTGTATCGATATACAATTAATTAACTTATCTATTAAGGGAATTGTCCTATAGGTGTGACCTTAAGGGATCAACTGATCACCACCGTCAAACGACAGTAATGTCAAACTCTAGTTAGCCAATCATTACCGATTAATGTTGATCAGTTGACTATATAATTAAATCATCCCTTGCGTATTCTTATCAAGAGATTTAAACATGTGATCGCACTATTGTTGAAGACACTTACTCCAACAACAGGTGAGTATAAGAAGCATAGCTCGCTCCAACTGGGGGCTTCACTCAAGTCTTCATTTTCCCCAGCGGAGTCATCAATGTGTTCCCTAGGGAGATTTCGTAGCCGCTTACATCCCACATATTTCCTGGAAAGCACGAGTTCGTTTGAGACCGACGCAAGCAGATTCAACCTCAAGTTTTTGCCAGAGTTCGCTTGAGACCGACGCAAGCAGATTCCCCTGCAGTTTCTACCGACGTCCTGCTACCCTCAATATTTTGGTTTCCTCAAGGAGTTCAGCAAAAGTGTCGTTCTCCAGAAGTTCCCAAACCAGAGCCTCGATCCTTACTTAGGTTTGTAAACCCAAAGTTATGATTCTTAACCCCATATTCTTAGATCCCAAAATAACTTCCCTTAGGTTCGTAAACCTGAAAGCTCTCATACCAAATGTCCTTAGGTTCATAAACCTATAAATCCTTTTGAAGTTCCCATACCATAGAAAGCTTGGATGCATGTGTTCGAAACCAAAATTAATATCTCAATAGCTCCTAAACTAACCCTTAGGATCCCATCTGCTTTTAGGTTCATAAATAAGTCTCTTATGTTCATACACCCTTAGGATCCCATCTCCATTTAAGTTCATAAGCCAGTCTTTTAAGTTCATACACCCCAACTTCCCTAGAGTTCCTACACTTCTACCCTTATGATCATAATCCTTTAGGATCACCTTTTCTTAGAGTTCCTACACCCAAACCTTGGTTACCCCTTAGGTTGAACTTATATTTGGCCTCCTTCCCGTCGATGTTTTCCTTTAGGGCCCAACACCCTAGCACAATCCTTACATATCTTTTAGGTCTTATCCTCAGCTCCAACATCTCGGAAAAGAAGTCTCAGGTATGATTTCTTCTTATGGATGGCAAGCTTCCTTACGTAGTCTAATGGACATTAAATGACCCTCCCCAATATTCGACAGAATCTAAAATGTTCCCGATGACAGGTCCTTGGTTCAGACCCCTTGAGCCGCCTTGCGTCGCCATAGTCGTCAGCTTGTAATCTTCGATTGACCTGATGGCTATACTCTGACCTTCGCCTTTTCCAAGCCTCAGTCAGAGTGGGGGATCTGTAGATACCTCATTTCTACACCTCCCGCCAACCACCCAGTGATGATTGGGCCGCATGTTTGATACGTGGAATAGTTTTATGACAGTTCGTAAGTTCATCGACAAGTGATAGCTCAAATACTCGAGCCAACCCCTTGGTCATCATCTACGCACCGATACGGTCGTTTTGACAGTAATTAGAGTTCATTTGGAGTTCGGGTCAAAAACCGCTTTATTTCCTAAAAACCATTTTAAATGCCCAGTCGGAATATTCCGAAATGTTCTAGAATTCTCTGGATATTTATTCCTAAATTAAAATTAATATTTTTTAAGTAAATATCTTCCGTATATTGTGTTTTATGGAATAAGGAAGTATAGATCTACCGAAATTTCATAATAAAACGCGGAAATCTTTCTTGCTAAGGAGGAAACTATTGGAGTAGTGTCCTCCACAATAAGTGTGTTTACATATTAAATCTCGTAAAAGGAATATCAGGGATTTATATTATTATTTTGTCAGTTGATCAACGTTAATCGGTAATACTCGATTGACTAGAGTTTGACGTTACTGTCGTGTGACGGAGGTGATCAACTGATTCCTTTAGGTCACACCTATAGGATGTCGCCCAAATTGAATGAATTAATTGTTTGTATGAGATACGAGATAATTAATTCCTTGTATTATTTGACTTCTAATTAGTCGTGTGAATGTATTATTTGATGACAGGTTACGAACTCGGGCTAAGAGGATTTATTATTTAATTATGTGATAATAAATAAATAAATAGAATTTATTAACTAATTGTTAATTAATTAATTTTATACGATATGTGTATAGGTTTTGAGGAGGAGGTAATTAGCTATTTAAATTTAAAAGAGGTTGTAAAATTAGCTAATAAGGGTTTATAAGATACATTTTATATTGATAAAATGGTCTAATAACTACATAATAGTTAAGTGGTTATTAGTTGTTAAATTGTATTATTTAAATGTTAAGTAATCAAATTAATATTTAATTATATAAGATAATAAAATATAAGACTTATAAGCATTTGTGGGGCAAATGTCGAAAACCGAAATAGAATCATAGGGGCCTATTTGGACTGATTTTTATACACTACTAATACACTCATTGTGAGTGGAAAAGGTAGGCATTTTCCACTATCTTTTGTATGTTAATTGTTTACATTTGCATGCCTATAAATACCAAATTTCTTCCATCATTTCTAAGGTTGAAAATTTGAAGAAAAATTGGTCTTTGTGTGCTTGTTGTGGTTGGTTCATATACATCATCTATAGACCATATTTTTCTTCTTATTTTGTTCATCCTTTTATTTTAAAACACATATATATGTAGACTAATAATATTATCAAGGTAATAGTATTAATTAGTATCTCAAATATACAGACATAATACTCAAATAATATCTAGTTAATATTATTTGTACTAAATTTTGGGCTACTCTTGGGTGCACACCAAAGGAGACCATCAATTTTGGTGGTTTGGTTTAAGAAGAGGATCATCCATCACTTTATAGCTCAAGAACTATAAAGGTAGGAGACCTTTGTAGTGCCCAAATTTGCCATTGTCCAATGTAAGGAAATTTCTATCTTTTTTATATTTGCATGCATGTAGATTTAGACCATTATATCAAATTAGTTAGTAATTTTGATTTCATAATATGAGTCTAATATGGTCTAAATAACTAATAGAAACCTCTGGGAAAGGACGCAGCAGGTGTTGGGCTTCTTCCAAGGGTCGCAGTGGCTGTTACGCCTCTTCCTTAGCCCTCTTTTCATGCTTTTCATAATATTTCCGTGATTTGTTTCCAAATCCGTGTCATTCCTAAACTCCTCCATATGTTTAGTATAAATAGAGGACTTCGGCCTCCATATTTGGCACGTGAGTGTTCCGCCCCTTCTTTCTCTCACTTTGCATTCTAGACTACGCTATTGATTTTGACGCCTATGTGCTTGATCAATCGACCACGTAAGCTCATATCCTTCTGAGTCCCAGTCACGTTGCATAGACCGACCAATTTGACCAAATCCACTTTCAATCAACTTAATCAATCTTTTAAATCCTCTAACGAGGGCACTTTCCACGCATATTCGAGTCGAGCAATCACTAAACGATAACTTTAGTCAATCTCGTTTCATAAAACATGTAAGTCTGAGGGTGTAAATCCCATTTTATTTACTGTACGCTTTATTTTGTATAAATTAATGTAGATTTATATCAAGAGCATGTTCAAAAACCGATTTAAAATCCATCTTTTAAAACCGTTTTTATAAAACAGCGGAGGTCAGACGTTGGGAAGAAATGCACCAACAGCTGCGCCTCTTTGAAGGGTCGCAGCATCTGTTGCGCCTCTTCCAGGGGCTGTTCGCTGCTCCTGCTCTTCTTCTTCTTCCTCGACTTCCTGCAGTTTTCCTTTTTTTCTTATTTCTTTCGTTCCTTTTGTTTATTTTAGTGTATAAATCATGTTTTAATAACAAATCCCTTTTAATTACAACATTTAATTCGTCCTTAATCCGGAGTAATTCAATACTTGCGGGTTTCGACTTTTCTATGTCGAGGTTCTGGGAATCTAATTTGATACATAAGTTTTCTTATTTGTCTGATTTCGTTTTAATTTAACCTAAAGTTTCTTTTTTTGCATTTCTGACACGAGTAATTCATAATCAAGTAAACTATTATAATTTTTCGTTTTTTTATTCGTTTATAACTTAACCAGATGCATGTAATCAATTAAGGCACTTCAACTTGAGTCTAAAATTAATAATCGATCTTAAATTTACCAATGAACGATAACAATCCGCGATTCTGATGTCACAACCAGAACCAAACTCAAGAACATACACAGGAAGTGCTACGCCTCTTCCAAAGGACACTGCAGATGCTGCACCTGTTCTGGGCTGGCTTCTGTCCTGAACTCTTTCTCGCTTTGACGTAGCTTCTAATTACGGTTTAAATCGACTACTATTCGTATTATCACCTCCAATCTGACGTATTTTCATATCTTATTTCAATTTTCTTTTTATTTAATATTCTTCTTCATCTCGTTTTCAAGCGTGCTTTTGACGTAGATCAAATAAACCTTGTAATCTTTGTAATTTCAATTATTGTAATTTATTTATCATCATTATTATTTCTGTATGATTTAATTGTATGGCATTCACATGAATTAAATCTAACATTTACTTCGACCCCAAATTGTTTGCTAAAACACGTGTTAACCGACATAGTCTAATTTCACATGCTAGGATTAATCTATGTTTATTGCATTGCATGCATTACATCGACGACATGTCAAATATGAACAATTTCCCTAATCATTAGTTGAGGCCGCTATTGAGGCAGGCGGGATTAGGTGTTCGAATTAAAGAGCTTCCTAATACGTACCCTCACCCCTTACTCCAGTTATCTCTGGACATCCAGTCCATTGGCATCTCGAGAGTCATTCTAGACATAGAATGCTAAGGGTAACGAGTTCTTAGTGTTCATGTCATTACTTTGTGTCTTGACGTGGCACGAGGTATTCGAACGGTTTCCAATTTTTCCACAAAAAATTGGTGGCGACTCCACAAATGCAGGCTTATTCAACCTTTCACTGGTTTAAATGCCTCACCAATTGGTAACGGCCCATGACGTGCTTTGGCAAACCAAGGTTCCGTGGTAGAAGTACCGCCACCTCGAAACCAACGCGCGGGAGCGCGCGGCGCGGGTGGCCCATGTCCACACGTTTTAGGTTTGTTTTCAAAAGACGGCTTGAGTTAAGTGACAGGGAAGTCATATACCTATCAAAAATAACCAACTTAACTAACTATATAGCTAGGGAAGTCGGGACGATCTCCACAGGGAGGCAAGATATCTGTAAAAGGTCCGTCTATCTGGTCACAAGATGGGGGGTTATAAATTGGTTTCTAAACTAAAAAGGCTTAAGGGAAAGAGAAATAAATGAGAGCAATAAAAAGGGCAGAAAACAAGAATAAGGATATCAATAAAGAGAGAACATGTCGGGATTTCGGTTCACTACGGTAGCCTAATGACTCAACTGCAAATAGTCTAGATAACTCATTGTGAGACGGATGTCGAAAGGTCCTTCCGGTCCACTTTCTATCCTAGATTTCCACTAACTTAACTTTTGTCCTCGTCAGGGTAATCTACAGTTCATAGTAGGTCTATTTAGTCCAATCTTTCGATCCAGGATTAAATTTAACCAGATAAAAGGGTAACTTAGAAGCGTGCACTCAACTATGTCGGTAAATATAGTTAAATTGCCATGGGTACAAGATCTCACCAATAAGTAATCTAGCCTATTCGCTACATCGTCACATTTCTACCATAGATCCCCTAGTCCTAACATGAATTAAATTAGCTACTCATACTCTCAATATTGTCAAGATTAATAATAATGAATGAACTAATAACAAACATATATTAATAATAATGAATGAACTAATAACAAACATATTGAAATTGTAATAAAATTGCATAAAAGAGATTAGGGCAGAAATTAAGGAATAGAGAAACAAGTAATTAAAGCAACTAATAATAAAATTAAGATTAAAAGAAGAGAAAGATTACAATCGCGAGAATTCCGGCGTAAAAAACAACGAGATCCAAGCAAAATAACCCGAAAGAAAAAGTTACAGTGAAAGAGTTTAGGGAAAGAGAAAGCAGGGTAATTAAGAGTGTTTAGCAGTGAAAGATAGATAAGAATGTCTAAATGACCTAATTATTCGAACTTAAATTGGAAATAACAAGTCCATTAACGAAAATAAACATTCACGGATTAATTAAGGCCCGTGAAACCTCAATCCACTCGATCGAGCAGTTTGAAACAGCTTGATCGAGAACTTCATGCAACAAACCATTCGATCGAGTAGAAATATTACTCGATCGAATGACCTTGAATTTCAGCAATTCGATCGAGCACAGTAGGTTACTCGATCGACTTCCTCAGCTTGTAAAACCACTCGATCGACTAAGAAAAGTCTTCGATCGAGTGCTCTTCATCCGAAACAGCTCCAAACTCGTAGCCGACTACTTCGTAGACCATTCCTTCACGCATCCCAATGCAGTATCTCGCTCTGAAAATCCCGTCTCCTCAAAATGCATGCAAAACAAGAAGAAAATGGTACGATTCTGCTACTTTCACGTTCATTCCTACAAAATAGACAAGACGAACCAAAGTAGCCATTTCGGAGCATAATGCAATATAAACAGTACAAAAGTACATGGAAATAGGTGCAAAAATAGGCTAAAAAGACTATATAAAATGCACATATCATTAAGGTTGTGGCGGCTTTATAAACGATGCGTTGTTTCTGAAGACGGTTTTTTTTTTTAAATTCAAAATCGTGCATTTTGAAAATCGCGATTTGCAAGGTTTGAAATTGTTATGGTTTCGAGAACGGTGTGTCGTCCTCCGGATTTGGAAAGTCCTCAAAAAATGGTGTGTGATTCTCGAGTTTTGAAAGGGCCATTATGTCGACACAAAAGTCCATTATGTCGGCGCAAAACAGTTTAAAATCCGTGTTTCAAATGGCCATTATAACGGCGCGAAAAGGTGTTTTTGAAATGGTTGTTGAAACCGGGTATGAAAATCGCCATTATGATGGCATTAAAAGAGGTTTGCAACGGTCGGTAAAAGGCCGAGTTTTAAAATGGCCATTATAACGGCGCAAAAAGGTGTTTTTTTTAAAACGGTTGTAAAAACGGGTTTCAAAATCGTCAGTACGACGGCATGAAAAAGGGTTTGCAACGGTTGGCGAAAGACCAAGTTTTTAATTGGCCATTATGACGGCGCAAGAAGGTGTTTTAAAAGTTTGTAAATGACATAGAGGGACTTATGATCACATAGCACATAAGCACTCGCAGTTCATTACATTATGCATAATGCTGACACGGGTTTTTGCTTAATAAGGATAGTTACACACCAGGCGATTAATCGATGATTTTCGAGAGGGATGCCAATCCAAACAAACTGTGTAAGGATGGTGCCCTAGCCTCATCCACGTGGGAAGTGAATGCTCTTTGACGAGAATAAATGGTGTAACGCCAATGGTATGCTTGACGCAATTGGGATTCGAAATGCGGGGATGAGAAAACTCATGCCGACGGGACGAGCCAATTGGTCGATAAAGGTTAGGTTATGGGCTCGGACAAGGAACCCGAGTTATAACTATAATATCAATTAATGCACTTCAACCAAAGACTTTTTTCGAGTTTCACCATCTAGGGATCGCAAAGACACAAGTGTCCTAGTTTTCCCCTACGGAGTCGCCAATCTGTGGACATGGGCCACCTGCACCCTAGGCCAATCCGTGGATGTGCAGCAGTCGAAAAGCCACGCTCGACGGAATAAGAAATGCTTTCGAGTCCACTTTATACCTAGGTCAATCAAGGAAAAAATTGGTGCTTGACATAGGAATTAAAGATAAGGAATCGTCCCTCTTTAGCATCCTATCGCTAGAATGACTCTCGTTCGCCCTGGATAAGGTCGTCCACTATCCAAAGTTTCTGAGTAAGAGTTGAGCGTACGTATTGGGAAGCCCTTTAATCGGACACCCAATCCCGCCCGCAAGACGGAAAGGAGTGCTGGAAAGGAGACAGGAGCAGCATAAGGCGAATTGCTTATTCAAGTATTGTTTATTCAAGTATCAAGTAATTGATGTCAAGTTCAATTTTTAATGTTGATTTGCATGCAAGACGGAAATTAAACATCCATTTACCGAGTTAGGCTTATGGTGCATAACGTGATCCATTTGTCTTATAAAAGTGTTTTGTAAAATGGGAACTCATCAATCTGATTCGTCCTGTATTTGGGCTAACCTAAGGCAGGATCATCATAGACGAGTGCTGGAAAGGAGACAGGAGCAGCATAAGGCGAACTACTGAAGCACGAGTCGTGGGGCGATGCAAGTTAGCCTGTATAACAACCCGACCCGCCACCGTCGTAACACAACCCCAATAAGATGGGATGTGCACCTTTTGGGCCTGTTATTTGTCCTCACTTAAGCCCAAAAGCACAAGGCCTTGTTACTAAGTGGTGGGTGGAATCTTTTATAAAAATATCATAAGCTTCTTACTTTCCCAATGTGGGACAACTTTACTCCTAACTCATGGGGTGTTACAAAATCCTCCCACTTAAATAACACAACGTCCTCGTTGTGTCTCAAACTTAACCACAGCCAAGCCAAGAATCCTCCCCTACTAGGTGGGTGACCCGGGCACTCCTGACCACTAGCTTACCACATGGTCGCAGGGTTACTCTGATACCATTTATAACAACCCGACCCGCCACTGTAGTAACTTAAGCCCAAAAGCACAAGGGCTTTCTACTAAGTGGTGGGCCCGAGCTTCATGCACATCTTCCTTAACATATGGCTCCTTTTTGGGCGTTCTCTTCGTCCCAATCGGTATTTTTTCTCTTCAGCAGACTACAGATAACCACGACATTTTGATCCCCGGCAAGAATTCATGATCACTAAATACAGTTCATGGGCTTCTCCTCTTTATCAGAATTTTGCTTACGATGACCCGAGCGGATTTTCTCCTCAGCGGTGCAATGACGCACCGTTGTCGATCAAACACTTTTCTTCAGCAGCGCCAAGGGCGCGCTGTTGTCGATCAAACACCTTTATTTTCTTCAGCGATGCCAAGGGTGCGTTATTTTCGATCAATTATTTTCTCCTCAGCAGTGCCAAGGGCGCGCAGTTGTCGACTCAATATATGATTCTTCCCACGGAGTTTGAGGTAAAATTCTCTAGAGAGTACCTTCGAATCCTTTACCCAGGAGTGTCTCGGGTATGGTTTCTTCTTATGGCTGGCGAGCTTTCTTACGTAGTCTAATGACTTTAAATGACCATCCCCGATAGTCGACAGACTCTAAAATGTTCCCGACGACTGGCCCTTGGTTCAGACCCCTTGAGCCGCCTAGCGTCACCATAGTCGTCAGGTTATAATCTTCGATTGACCTAATGGTTATACTTTGAATTTCGCCTTGTCCAAGCCTCACTCAAAGCGGGGGCTCTGTCGATACCTCATTTCTACACCTCCCGCCAACCACCCAGTGATGATTGGGCCGCATGTTTGATACCCGGGACGATTTTGTGGCAGTACATAAGTTCATCGACAAGTGATAGCTTAAACACTCAAGTCAACCCCTTTGTCGTCATCTACGCACCGATACGGTTGTTTTAACAGTAATTAGAGTTCATCTGGAGTCCGGGTCAAAAACCGCTTCATTTTCTAAAAACCGATTAGATACCGAGTCGGAATATTCCGGAATGTTCTAGAATTCTATGCATATTTATTCCTAATTAAAATTAATAATTTTAAGTAAATATCGTCCGTATGTTGTGTTTTATGGAATAAGGAAGTGTAAATCTACCGAAATTTGATAATTAAACGCGGTGATCTTTCTTGATGAGGAGGAAACCTCTTGGGAAATGACGCAGTAGGTGTTGCGCCTCTTCCAAGGCTCGCAGTGGCTGTTGCGCCTCTCCTCTAGCCCTCTTCTCACGCTTTTTAGAATATTTTCATGATTTGTTTCCAAATCCGTGTAATTCCTAAACTCTTCTGTATGTTTAGTATAAATAGAGGCCTTCGGCCTCCATATTTGGCACGCGAGTGTTCTGCCCCTTCTTTCACTCTCTTTGCATTCTAGACCACCCTATTGCTTTCGACGCCTACGTGCTTGATCAATCGACCACGTAAGCTCAGATCCTTCTGAGTCCCAGTCACGTTGCATAGACCAACCAAATTGACCAACTCCACCTTTAATCAACCTATTCAATTTACTAAATCCTCTAACGACGGCACTTTCTACGCATATTCGAGTCGAGCAATCACTAAACTATAAATTTAGTCCAATCCCATTTCATGAAACATGTATGTCTGAGGGTGTAAATCCCATTTATTTATCGTACCTTTTTTTTGTAACAATTATTGTAGATCTATATCAAAAGCACGTTCGAAAACCGATTTAAAATCCATCTTTTAAAACCGTTTTTTTACAAAACAGCAGAAGTCAGACGTCGAGAAGAACGCAGCAGCAACTACGCCTCTTCGAAGGATCGGAGCTCTGATGCGCCTCTTCTAGAGGCTGCTTGCTGCTCTTGCTCTTCTTCTTCGTCCTCGACTTCCTGCAAGTTTGTCTTTTTATTATTTCTTTCGTTTTTCTTTGTTTTCTTCGTTGTTTCAGTATATAAATCATGTTTTAACAATTCCCTTTTGATTGCAACGCTTAATTCGTTTTAATCCCCAGTAATTCAATACTTGCGGGGTTTCGCCGTTTTAATTCAAATTGATTCTTCAGGGTTTTGACTTATTCATGTCGAGGTTCTGGAATCCTAATTTGATACATAAATTTTCTTCCAGTTTTCGTCCTAATCTAACCTCGTGTTTGTTCTTTTTGTATTTCCGACACGAGTTAGTCATCATCATGTAAACCGTTGTAATTTCTCATTTTTAATTTGTTTTATGACTTGCCCACACTACAAGAAAAACTAAAACACTTCAATTTGAGTCTAATATCAATAATCGATCCTAAATTTACCAATGAACGAAAACAGTGTTGCGGTTCTGACTTCACAACCAGAGCCCAGCTCTAGAACAGACTTCTTGGTTGGTCTGTGTCTTTGACCTCTTTCTCGCTTTGACGTAGCTTCTAATTAAGGTTTAAATCAACTATTATTCGTATTATCACCTCTAATCTAATGTATTTTCTAATTTTATATTCCATTTTCATTTTCTTCTTCGAAATCCTATCTACAAGCGTGCTTTCGACGTAGATCAAATAAACCTTTTAATTTTTGTAATTTTAATTATTGTAATATTCGTTTATCGTAATTATTATTATTTATGATTTAATTGTATGGCATTCACATGTAATTAATCTAACATCTATTTCGACCAAATTGTTTGCTAAAACACGTGTTAACCGGCTTAGTCTAATTTCACATGCTTGGATTAATCTGTGTTTGATGCATTGCATGCATTACATTGACGACATATCAAAAATGAACAATTTCCCTAATCATTTAGTGAAGGCCGCTATCGAGGCGGGCGGGATTAGGTGTTCGAATTAAAGAGCTTCCTAATACGTATTCTCACCCCCTACTCCAGTTATCTTTGGACATCCGTGTCCATTGGCATCTTCGAGAGTCATTCTAGACATGGAATGCTAAGGGTAACGAATTTCTTAGTGTTCATGTCACTACTTTGTGTCTTAACATGACATGAGGTATTCGAACGATTTCCAATTTTTCCACAATAAATTGGTGGCGACTCCACAAATGCAGGCTTATCCAACCTTTCACCGGTTTCAATGCCTCACCAATCGGTAACGGCCCATGACGTGCTTTGGCAAACCAGGGTTCCGTGCGAAAAGTGTCGCCGCTAGGAAAACAACGCGCGGGTGGGCGCAGCGCGGGTGGCCCATGTCCACAGTTTGGCGACTCCGCTGGGGATGATACACTTCCGTGTTACCCAGGGTGAAACTTGAACAAGGTTAGGGAATATTTTATACGAGACAGTTGTCGATTTTCATTACTCGACCTTCTTAGGTCGTTTCATTTGGTCTTCTTAGGCCCTAAACCAACCCATTCGACCAATCGTGCTATCCGAACGGTCCAAATTCCTATCTGGGCCTAAATATGGATAGCAATTGACGTCAACCATATTGTGGTACATACTCATGTTTGTATCAACAGCTTTCACTACTCGAGAAATGGACTAGGAAACGACCTTACTCATGTTTGACACGAACCTCTCCACAGACCAGGGTTTGATTGCTTGGTATGGCAACCCACCTTTTTAAGCCAAAACCCTTTAAATGCACTCAGTATACCATTATAATGCCCATATTTATGTTTGTATCATATACGTGATCACCATTTGTAAACAAAACCATGACTAAATTTTGTAAAATAAAATCCATTTCAAAATGTAAACATTTTCAAAAATGGCCTAAAACAGCGCAAAATAAGCCGAACCTCTGTCCAAATGTCGAGTCAAACATCACTGATGTGACTCATATTTGAGCCCATTTAGTCCCCGAATTAACCTTGTTCCTATGCTTTATAGCACTTATTTGGGTCGTTTATTATCTTAAGTTTCCCATTTTGCATATTCTTTGAGGTTTTGTCTCCTTGGTAGGAAACGATTGCTAACCTTGCATTTATGAGGTGAAATGAAGCTAAATGGATCGCATCTAATAACCAAGCATCAAAGAGAAAACCAACAGTAGATGCCTATGTGGATAAATAAAGTGAAATGGGCAATGAGGAAAAGATCCTTGTATCCTCAACACAATCCTTGCGGATAGTTGAGGAGCTAAATAAGAGAAGCCCTCTGCCCAGGGATCCGAGCGGCTCGAGCATGATCCGAGTGTCCCAGAACACCAGGATCCGAGCGGGTTGTTCCCAGGACGAGCGGACTGTGCAGCAAGGATCCGAGCATCTCCTCCAGGATCCGAGCAGATCACAAGGCAGAACAACCCGTGCCTCAGCACGGGATGTGCGGATCGAGGCAGGACTAGCAAGGAGGATCCGCGCATTTCCCTCGGGAGTAGCATTTCCTCAAGTTTTCTTAGAGTCTTAATAGTCATTTAAGCCCTTAGTAACCCTAATCCTTGTATCTAATCTATAGTATAAATACCCCTTTGTACTACCTAGATTAGCATCAACTCTTATGCTCTCTTAATCATTTCTTAATCCAATCTTAATACTCTCTTAATTAGTCTTAATTTAGTTGTAATACAATTCTCAATAATAATCACATCTTAATCTTTCTTTAATTTCTCTATTTTTCTTCCTTTTATTTGGGTAATTAGAAGATTATTTGGGTTTAACTGGGGGACTGACAACCTTCCATCAATCATCAAGTATTTTTATTATTCTTTGCTTTATTATTTGGAATCATCTTCATAGGTATAATTCCTCTTTACCCTTGTTTAATTATTGTTAATCACATGCATTTATTCATCATGTTTTGCTTTGTTAGTATGATTGACAACCTTATTAGCATGCTAAACTTGATCATGAGTGAGTAGTTTCCTTAGCTAGGGTTAATGGGGAATTAGGGGAAACAAATATGGGGATTGATCTATGCTTAATCTAATATGTTTTCATAATTAATTTGCTTGCTTATTGTGATTTCAACTTATGCACATGTTATGTTTGATGAAATGCCAGCCTATGAATCCTTCATTTTTTACCCATCTCCTATCTTTTCAATGAGGCTTGTATGATGTAAACCAACTCGAGCCTCATTAGACCATGAATAGAGTTGAATTGGAAGGATTAAGTCGACTTGTAGGTCTTGTACAGTCTAGACGACTCGGCTCCGGGACCCAAACCTTCTTAGGGATTGTAATATATACACTAACTCGATCCCATCACAACAATAAGTGCTTGCGTCTAATTGAGAACATGTTTGTATGATCAACTCTCATTAATCCCCTATGAACCCATGACACCTTAGTGCCTTTAATCATTTGTTTACAAACCCCTTTTATTACGTTGCTTTGTTTTCATTAATTCACTTTCATCTTGTTGATTAGTTTAGTTTACCTCTCATCTCAACCCAAATTATGACACCCTTAGACATAGCTACTTGCAATTGAAAATCCTACATCAATACCCGTCCCTTGGGATCCGACCTTTACTTACCTCTTTACTAAGAGTAGTTTGTGAAGTTATAAATATTGTTTTGGTTGGTATCTTTTGATGACGAGTTTGATTCCACACCAAAAATGGCGCCGTTGCCGGGGACGGTGTTAAATTGATTTGATTTTCATTAATTGTTTTTAGTTGTGTCTTTCTTTACCTTGAGGGAGAGCATTTCCTTAAGGTACTTCTCACCTTTTTCTGTTAGTCTACTTTGCAGGATGGATATTATATATTGTTGTGTAGAAGACCATATGAGTACTACTCTCATCAAAGACCCTTTGCAAGCATTGGGGGCCTTAGAAGAAAGTGAGGCCAAAAACAAGCATTGGGAATTAGAAGTAGATCTCCTTGAAGCCGCTCTAGGCAACAAAGAGGTCACCTATGAGAAATCCATGTTGGTAAATGATATTCTCGAGGAAGCATCACAATCGACTAAAGTAGAACAAGCAACCAAAGATCATACTATGTAAGACGAAGAACTAGACGAATATGTCATGGAATTTGAGTACGATGGGTATCAGGAGCTTGAGGAATAAATAGAATATGCCATGAGAATGGAATGTATAATGGAGATGGAACATGTCCTTAGTGAACCTTCAATGGTAGAAAGTGAGGTACAAACTCCAACTCTAAAACCCCATCCCCCAAATTTGAAGTATGCTTACCTTGATGAGTCTAAAACCAAACCCGTGATTGTTAATGAAAAGCTTGATGAGAACCAATTAGAAAGTTTGCTTGATGTGCTAAAAGAACATGAAAAAGCAATAGGTTATAATCTAGATGATCTTAAGGAAATAAGCCCCAATTTTTGCATGCATAGAATTCATCTAGAAGAAAACCATAGACCTACCATTCAAGCCCAAAGGAGACTAAACCCCCACATGCAAGAAGTTGTAAAAGCGGAGGTTATGAAATTATTTGATGTGGGAATCATTTATCCTATATCGGATTCTTTGTTAGTTAGCCCTGTTCAAGTGGTGCTTAAGAAAGGAGGTACCACGGTAGTAACAAATGATAAGAACGAGCTAATACCCACAAGGAAGATCACCTGTTGGCGTATGTGTATTGACTATCGTAAATTGAATTCCGCAACAAGAAAAGGATCATTTTCCCCTACCATTCATTGACCAAATGCTTGAGAGGTTAGCCTCTAACAAATTCTTTTGTTACCTTGATGGGTACTCGGGATTCTTCCAAATCTTGATACACCCGGATAACCAACACAAGACTACTTTCACATGTCCCTATGGTACTTTTGCATATAGGAGAATGCCTTTCGGGCTATGTAATTCCCCCGCTACTTTCCAAAGATGCATGATGAGTGTCTTCTCCGATTATCTAGAAACCATAATGGAAGTTTTTATGGACGATTTTAGCGTTTATGGAAAAGACTTTGACTCTTGCTGCATAACCTTTCTCTTGTATTGCAAAAATGTGAAGATGTTAGCCTTGTCTTGAATTGGGAAAAGTGTCACTTTATGGTAAATGAAGGTATTGTCTTGGGTTATTTAATCTCGAAAAAGGGCATCGAAGTCGATAAAGCCAGAGTTGAGGTGATAGAGAAACTCCTACCTCCCGTTAATGTTAGAGAGGTGCGAAGCTTTCTCGGTCACGCGGGTTTCTATCGCCGTTTCATAAAAGATTTCTCCAAAATTGCGAAACCCCTTACTCAAATTTTGCTTAAGTTTGCCCAATTCCAATTCACTAATGAGTGTGTTGAAGCCTTTGATAGAATCAAGGAAGCACTAATCTCGACACCAATCATCCAACCACCAAATTGGGAACTACCATTTGAAATCTTGTACGATGCGAGTAACTACGCCGTTGGAGTGGTTCTTGGCCAACGGGTAGGAAAGGCCTTGCATGCTATCTATTACATAAGCAAGACTCTTGATGCCGCCCAAGTGAACTATGATACTACCGAGAAGGAACTCCTTGCCATTGTCTATGCTTTAGACAAATTATGTTCCTGTTTGCATGGATCGAAAGTGATTGTTTTCTTGGCTCATCGTGCTCTTAGACATCTCTTGATAAAGAAAGAGGCAAAAACAAGATTGTTGAGATGGATTTTGCTACTTCAAGAATTTGATTTGGAGATAAGAGATAAGCAGGGAGCCGAGAATGTGGTAGCGGATCACTTGTCAAGAATTCGATTCCATGATGATGAGGGAGAGACAACAATCAAGGACTCTTTCCCCGATGATATTTTGATGGCCATCCATTCACAACTTGAGAAGGACACCACACCATGGTTCGCCGAATATGCTAATTACATTGTTGGAGGAGTTCTTCCCCTAAACTGGAACTATAATCAAAGAAAAAGATTCTTATTTGAAGTGAAGAGATACTTTTACGACGATCCCAATCTTTATAAGGAGTGTAGTGATGGACTTTACCGAAGATGCATACCCCAATGGGAAATTCAAGGTGTTTTAGAGGGATGCCACTCATCATCTTATGGAGGACACCATAGAGCACGAAGAACTATTGCTAAAGTCCTTCAATCGGGCTTCTTTTGGCCTACTATGTTTGAAGATGCAAGGGAATTTATTCTCCATTGTGATCCTTGCCAAAGAACCGGAAACATTTCTTGGAGAAATGAGATGCCACAACGAGGAATATTGGAGGTAGAAATTTTCGATGTATGGGGAATTGACTACCAAGGACCATTTGTATCATCTCAAGGAAACAAGTACATTCTTGTAGCCGTCGATTATGTATCAAAGTGGGTAGAAGCAATTGCTACCCCAACCGATGACGCCAAGACGGTTAATAAACTTCTCAAGAAAGTAATCTTCCCAAGATTCGGAGTCCCTAGGGCGATCATTAGTGATGGAGGGACACATTTCCATGGAAAGAAGCTCACATCTCTTTTGACAAAATACGGTGTTCAACATAGAACCGGTTTGGGATACCATCCTCAAACAAGCGGTCAATTTAAAGTTTCGACTAGAGAGATCAAGCAAATCCTTAAGAAGGTCGTCAACAAGACTCGTAAGGATTGGAGCATCAAGCTTTATTACACTCTTTGGGCTTATAGGACGGCCTATAAGACTCCCATAGGAGCCTCCCCTTACAAGCTAATATATAGAAAGGCGTGCCATTTGCCAATCGAATTGGAATACAAAGCCTTTTGGGGAATCAAAGCTCTAAACCTTGATCTCAAGTTAAGTGGTCAAAAGAGGATAATGCAAATTCAAGAGTTGGAGGAATTCCGACTACAATCCTACGAAAATGCAAAGATCTACAAGGAAAGGACAAAATTGCTTCATGACAAGATGATTAGACAAAAAGCCTTGCACAAGAGAGACAAAGTCCTTCTATTTAACTCCCGATATCGACTCTTTCCCGGGAAGTTAAACTCAAGATGGAAGGGCCCTATGTAATCACCGAAGAGGGAAAATATGGCGACTTTGAAATAAATTCGGAAGATGGAAACAAGTTCAAAGTCAACGGTCAAAGGTTGATACCATATTATGAAGGAGCATTCATCGGAGAAGTAGAGGTCATCCGCCTCGAGCCTCTCCCGCCATGAATAGACCATCAATGAGAGAGTTTGGTGGAGTCCTCTCGAAACCACCATTTGTAAATATACTAACTCTTCTCACTTGCATTTCTAACTTTATTGCATTTACATATAATTCCCATAAAGCATGATTTTGACATGAGAGTCGGTGAGGGAGTGTCACTAACTCGTTTGATGAATGGAGGATTTAGCAATTCATGTGTGGGGAAGAACTCTTATCAATGAGGAGAAAGAAGAACAAAAAGAAGGAAACCCCACGGGCGTCCCTGAAGAGGATCCGATCGTCCTGGCCTTGGGACGCGGGTCCTAGGAATGCTAGAATTGGAGAAAGGGTTCTGTTACAAAATCTGAACAGATCATATGCAAGACGCTCGTCCCAGGCTTTGAGCTTCCCGTCTTGAGACAGATCTGCGCGTTCTGTCATGCTTCAAATTTTTAAATCCACGCTGTTTGTAAATCCGAGCGTCCCAGGAGGAGCCGAGCATCCCCAGCAGAAATCCGCTCGTCCTGAGCAGAACCCGCGCGTCCCAGCACCTGTTGGAAATTTCAGGGTACAGTGACTGAGGATCCAAGGGTCCTGAGCTCGATCCTCCCGTCCCCATCTGCTCATATGAATTTTCTGCAAAGCGAAGTCCGCCCGTCCCGACCACGATCCGAGCGTCTCCCTCCCATGTTGCTCTTCTATTTTTGACAAATGCATTCTCCAACCCACCACACATGTTATGACATCTCATCTTTATTTCCTCTATAAAACATAAAATCCCCTCCCATATGACTCAAATCACACCAAAAGCACCCATTCACCTCTCTAAATTAAAAACCCCCAAAACCTAGGGTTTCAAGAAGGATCTCAATTACAAAGAATATCTTCATCTTCAACAAGCAAAGCTTCAAGATCTACTTTTAAGATGAGAACAATAGGGTCATTGCCTAGAGAAAGAAGAAGAACAAGAGTAATTGGAAGATCCTCAACATCACACCTCTTTGAATTATTTGGTCTTTCAACCATGTTCAACATGTATCAGCTCACTTATCGGCCCTTAGTCCTCAAGTTGTTGAGTTTCCTAAAAATTTCTAGCTTGAACAAGACGATTTGTGTGGAGTTTAGGCTAGAGAACACAACTCGAATGATGACTCTTGTGGAGTTTGCTAGTGTCTTAGGTCTTGATGTATCGCCTAACCGTACATTAAAACCTCGAAATTATAGCATAGTACCTCTATGGCGACCCTTGACGGGTCGCGATTTCTCATATATTAAGGAATGCTCGGCCTCTTATATTCAAAACCCTATTATACGGCTCACTTACCGGTTTATCACAATCACTCTCATAGCTCGCCGTGATCCCGCGGTTGTGAATGAACTAGATCTAGTCTTTATGAAGTCCTACCTAAAGATACAAGAGAGGAGCGGTTATCACTTCAACGCCCCCTTAGTACTTATAGAAAGATGGGCAAAATTCCAGAATGGAGATGATGATGGTATGATCCACATTATCAATGGGGGATTAATAAGAAGGCTTGCAAAATTCTTCAATCCCAATTTCAACAACAACAATGCTTATATACCTCTTCCGGGCAACACCAAGATTGATGAAATGTTGATTTTCCGACACCACCATTGGATCACCCTTGAAGGCTATGAGCGAAATATTAAGTGGATCACCAAAGGGAGAGCCCCCCATTATTCTTCCAATGGAAGGGTTAACAAGGATATCACCTCGAAGGGGTCCTCTCTCACAAGTACCATCCTACCTCATCCCAACTCGTTCAAACCAAGCAAATCAAACCCCACCTTCTACTCAACCTCAACAAAAAGAACCTCAAACAAATGAAAAAGAGAAAGTTGTTATACCGCCTTACCCATTTCCATATCAACCTTACAATCACCCAAATCCCTTCATCCATCCTAGAGATGACTTTGTCACGGGTCTACTCCAAGATATACACCAAAAGCAATATGAAGCAAGAGTGGACAATTACTATGTTCTCTATCCACAATTTCACCGGTTGGCCCATCAAGGGCATATTGGTGAAGAGGGAATGCTTCCCTCTTGGGCTCAAATGGACATCATTTTTCCAAACTCGGAGCATGCCAATGCTGGAACACATGGAGAAGGAGAAGGAGAAAGGTCAAGTGGCGGTGATACGGTGGAGGTCAATAGCGAGAGGGACGAATTTATGGATTTCTATGAGAGTGACGAATCGCGAGCGCAATGGGATAGTGATCGTGGAGGGGATGATGGTAACTAATGAAGATGTTCATGAGCTAGGTGGAGTGGGCATGAGCTACCCACCATGGCCAAGGTGAAGCTCTCCTTTCCCCCTCATTTTTCATGTCAAGAATTTCATGCTTTTCTAACTTGGTTAACATTTAATTGTTTTAAATTCTAGTGGTGTCCTTGTAAAAATTATGGACTATTATTCCACCTTGGCAACATCTAGGTGATGATAAATTTATTTTTCCCACTTTTGAAAATCCAAAATGACAATTAGTTTCATGCATTGCATACTTGTGCATGAACTTCCCTACTTTTACACTAGAAATAGTGTCTTACTCGGTTTGGGGAAGTTCAAACACAAGGATTGGGAGTTAATCCAAATTAGCTCTCCAGCCAATAAAATCATGCATCATATAGAGTAGAATAGATTGCATTATTTATATATATGTCATATAGTTTGCATATTAGTGTAGAAATCATGCATTCTTATTTAGCTTGCATAATTTCCTATCGTATTGGTCATTGAGGACAATGCTGATACTAGTGTGGGGATGGGAAATTCTAACTTAACTTTTAAATCAAAAATTATAAAAATTGAAAAATTTTGAAAAATACAAAAATATGTTCTTCTATTTCGCAAAAAAAAAAAAAAAAAAAAAAAAAAAAAAAAAAAATCATAAAAATTTGAAAAATCGAAAAAACCAAAAACATGTTCATTTCCTTTATAGTGTAGAATTGTGTATTTTGCATATACTTGTTTGTTTGTTTGTCTGTCCTTCTATTACATTGGATCGACTACGCCACATCTGAGGCATGAGAATTATGAAGACTGCATGGTATGATCTTTCCAATCTCCTTTTTCCTCTCTATGTTAATGACTACGTGGCTTTATTTTGATTGATGCGGTATTAACCAATGTGATTTTAGGAGTTGCATTTAGCTTATATGACATACTAGTTGGTAGAAGCATATGCATTAGGTTATATAAATATTAGTTGCATCATGGCATGTAGTTGCATTGTAGAAAAAAAAATTGTGAAAACATCTATTTGGGAAACTTGACAAGTTTATATAAGGCCCATGTAGATAATTTTTCTCCTTGAGATTTTGTTTGCTAGAATACCCTCAAGACCCCCTAGGATGTGTCATACTAGTATCTTTTGACCCATGGACTAAGGCCTAGTCAAGAGTACCTTGTGGTGTGATAACTCTTTGGCTACCGTTTATTCCAAGGTGACCCTTGAAACCATGCAACCATCCTTCACATCTATCACATTTTGTCAACGAAAAGGGAATGGGCACAAAACATATCAATTTGAGTTCAAGCATTGAAATAAAAATCAAAAAGTTTGCAAAATGCATCAAAGAAAAGAGGAGCAAAAATAGACTCCTATGCTTCAAATATAAGCACCCTCCTTACAAATTAGGGTGACTTTGAAAATGTTCAAAAATGCAAAAAGTTGAAAATTGTCAAGCATCAAATGCCAAACATCAAGAAATGCCAAAAAGAAATTATTCCCAAATGTCAAATGCCACAACAAATTGGGGGGAATAACAACAACATCAAAAGCAAACTTCCATATGAAACTAAAAAAAAACATAGATCCCTTTTTCCATTGAACCCACTTTTATGCATGGTGGAGTGGGGACGACCCTTCTTCTTGTCTAGGCAAGAAGGGGAATCCCGCGATCCTACAGTGTTTCTAACACCATAGGGAGACTATTCTTGACGAAAGCATTTAATGATTGAGGACAAAGGTACCCTAGCTAGACACAACTTGGAGTTGATTTATTGGTATCCTCCTAGGCTTAGTAGATTAAAGAAACCATATCTATAATGGACTGTGTACCCTTAGATCGTTTCCCTTGTAGATAATTTCCGCCACTTAGATGAGGAAAGTGGCTATTCATTTTTGTAGATGCATCCATTACTTGTTTTTGTGTGCTTAATGCTTGGATGAATCGCCATTTTGGCAAGCCCCACCTTGCCTTGAAAGAAGGCATCCTACCTCATGGTTGTCTTGTTGTGAGTTGAAGGGGCGGAGTGAGACCCGCTAATTATCTCATATCGGCTATATTAGTAGGTTAGTTTAAATAAAGGTCCTAGTTTTAGTCACCTCTTTACTCGGGATGAGCAAAGGTTCGGTTTGGGGATGTTTGATGTGACTCATGTTTGAGCACATTTAGTCCCCGAATTAACCTCATTCCTATGCTTTATAGCACTTATTTGGGTCATTTACTATCTTTAGTTTCCCATTTTGCATATTTTTTGAGGTTTTGTCTCCTTGGTAAGAAAGGATTGCTAACCTTGCATTTATGAGGGAAAATGAAGTTAAATGGATCACATCTAATGACCAAGCATCAAAGAGAAGACCAACACTAGAGGCCTAACTAGATAAATAAAGTGAAATGGGCAATGACGAAAATATCCTTGCATCCTCAACACGATCCTTGCGGATTGTTGAGGAGCTAAATAAGAGAAGCACTCTGCCCAGGGATCCGAGCGACCCGAGCATGATCCGAGCGTCCCAGAACACCAGGATCCGAGCGGCTTGTTCCCAGGACGAGCGGACTGTGCAGCAAGGATCCGAGCGTCTCCTCTAGGATCCGAGCGGATCACAAGGCAGAACAACCCGTGCCTCAGCACGGGACGAGCGGATCGAGGAAGGACTAGCAAAGAGGATTCGCGCATTTCCCTTTGGAGTAGCGTTTCCTCAAGTTTTCTTAGGGTCTTAATAGTCATTTAAGCCCTTAGTAACCCTCATTCTTGTACCTAATCTTTAGTATAAATACCCCTTTGTACTACCTAGATTAGCATCAGCCCTTATGCTCTCTTAATCATTTCTTAATCCAATCTTAATACTCTCTTAAATTAGTCTTAATTTAGTTGTGATACAATTCTCAATATTAATCACATCTTAATCTTTCTTTAATTTCTCTATTGTTCTTCCTTTTATTTGGGTAATTAGAAGATTATTTGGGTTTAATTGGAGGATTGTCAGCCTTCCATCAATCATCAAGTACTTCTATTATTCTTTGCTTTATTATTTGGAATCATCTTCATAGGTATAATTCCTCTTTACCCTTGTTTAATTATTGTTAATCACTTTCATTTATTCATCATGTTTTGCTTTGTTAGTATGTTTGACAACCTTATTAGCATGCTACACTTGATCATGAGTGAGTAGTTTCCTTAGCTAGGGTTAATGGGGAATTAGAGGAAACAAACATGGGGATTGATCTATACTTAATCTAATATGTTTTCATAATTAATTTGCTTGCTTGTTATGATTTCAACTTATGCACATGTTATGTTTGATGAAATGCGAGCCTATGAATCCTTCATTTTTTACCAATCTCCTATATTTTAAATGAGACTTGTAAGACATAAACCAACTCGAACCTCATTAGACCATGCATAGAGTTGAATAGGAAGGATTAAGTCGACTTGTAGGTGTTGTACAGTTTAGACGACTCGGCTCCGGGACCCAAACCTTCTTAGGGATTATAATATATACACTAACTCGATCCCATCACAACAATAAGTGCTTGCATCTAATTGAGAACATGTTTGTATGATCAACTCCCATGAATCCCCTATGAACCCATTGTTGGAATATGTGTCTTCCGACAATAATGCGATCACAACTGTTGATCATGATGATCACATGTTTAAATCTCATTTTAAGAATATATGTGGGAAGTAATATTTTACTGTCAACTGGTCCACACATATCGGTAATGGTTGGGTGACTAGAGTTTGACATTACTGTCGTGCGATGGTGGTGATCAGTTGAACCTCTTAGGTCATACCTAAAGGGTAACACTTGTTAGAAATCTTGATCTCTTTACTAACATATTCATATATGTTTTATGTTAATTTAATCATAAAATTAATTGGTGATCTTATGCATGCAAACAATAAACAATTTAAAAAAGAAATCTTCATCTTACATTGGTATTTCGGTTTATATGGGCACAAGAGAGATCTCCTTCTCTCTTGTTCTTATGCTCTCCTTAATGGATGAACTAGGATACACGTGTAGGATCCCTCCCAAAGTAAAATACCCAAGGCAAACTCTTAATCAAATTAATATTATGTATACTAGAATAATATTAATTTAGTGTAAAAAATGACCCAAAAATATAATGGAACTCTCTATTATTTCGGTTAGAGAGAAGGAAGAGTTTTTATCTTTCTAAAAATCAATTTTAGATGAGTGAATGAATTTTTGGCTAATACACTAAAATATAATCAAGTGTATATGTTAATAATAAGGCAAAACCCTTGGTTTTGCTCTTATGAAAAACCGGGTAAGGGGAAGGGGAGGGACCAATGCATGCAATACTTTGTCTTCACAATGACAACTAGGTTTTGCATGGCTAGTTTTGTAGGAAATGATTATGTTTTCCACTAACATAATCAACACAAAAACTCCCTAATACTCCCCTTAATTTCGGTTTACATAGATAATATGGACTCCATATTATCTTTGTCAAAATGTCAATTTGTCTTATGTCACATGTCATATGTTACATAAATTTGTTATGTATTTTTAACATATTAAAAATCAACGTATTAATAAAAATACGTCATATACAAAAATCGACTTAGCAATTCATAATTGCTTATACCAAAATATTTTTACCAATTTATAAATCACAATAACTTGTATTTATAATAATTCATTCAATTTCAATTGTTTTCTTAAACAATAATTTCATCTGAGTAATGAAACAATTCGATTACTCAGACCGAATCTCATTTAATCAAATTTCAATGAGACATATAAATATTACTTCCAAAATCGTCCGTCAATTTTAAATAATTTAATTGACTCGTAACGTTATACGATCAATTAAATGATCAATTAAGAGTGTTGCCCTTTAGGTATGACCTAGGGGATCAACTGGTCACCACCGTCGCACGACAGTAATGTCAAACTCTAGTCAGCCAATCATTACCGATATGTGTGGACCAGTTGACAGTAAGATATTACTTCCCAATTATATTGTTTATGATGAGATTTAAACATGTGATCATCATGATCAACAGTTGTGATCGCATTATTGTCGGAGGACACATATTCCAAAAATTTCCCACTTGTCCTCGACAAGTGTGCGTCACCAATTCTCTTGTCCTATTACTATCTCCGACTCAATGCAAGGTGTCTTTCAGGTCATACTTGCAAGTGATCATATCGAGAGTGGTTTCCTCGATCTGGAGAATAACTGATTGACCGGATTTATCCACTATGGACACATTCCGAGCGTGGCCACGCATTTCCAGTTCATTACTCCTCGAGTGGCCCTGAGATATTGTTATAACCCTGACTAGGGATGGACAATTCCTATCGCACTCACACTCTAGTCACTTGAACTTGCCATCAATCGCATCACACTCTAGTCACTTCGAGACGTCACCTCATGTAAGTAACTATGGGCAAATACAATGCTAATCCGTGTTCACTTTAACGGTGTTCATTTGTCTCTACAACCCGTTTGGACATAACAAAGTATAAGGTGAGTTAATAATAACTCAAACGACAAATGTTGACATCACACTCGGGTAGTCAATACCATATTACAACCTTATGATGCATATCGTAAGTGTGTAAACACTTGTTGATTGCAATTGAAGTTTAACATATCATGTGTCATGTGTTCAAACTTCTTATAATCGCATTTTCCTTTACGTTCATGTTATCTTCTCATAGCATGAACCTTACCAAGTACAAATGTAGGTTCACAACCTCGGTTTCAGTTCTTTATCTTGAAAGAACTTCCTTGTCGATTATCACATAACAAACGAATTTGTGGTGAATGATATAACTTGTACTGTTCAAGTACTCCATCCACACACAATGCACTAGGTATATGCTTTGTAGAGTCTTGCAACAATTTGTCAAGATGATTTGCCTAGCACTTCTCACAAGTCCTAGCATTTTAGGAAAGATTAGTTTTGAGTAACTTCTTATTCAACTAAGTATATTTCCAAACTTCCTATTTTCTCCTTTTAGCTTGAGAGCTAAGGATTTTCATATATCCTTACATGTGTTCGAACTGCAATATGTGCAACCTCTTGGCACACAACAGAGTCTTCTATTCAAACACTGAAATCGCTCATCAAATTCTCCTCGAGAATTCATGACGTTTCTTGTATGGCTTGCCAACGATTCATCATGCTTTTATGCATATGAATCATTATTGGACATGTGCATGATTATTCTAATGGCGGAAACATTAGTAACTAATAATCATGAGATCAACCATTCTTAGGTTCAAGGAACGACCATGACTGCTAATGGCAATTCCATTTTCATTTACATGAATAACCTACGTTTCTTGTTGATTCGATGTGTATATCTCAATACTTATCCAACATCTCAAGATGTGATTGGATTCATCATAGTCCATTTTCATCCAGAATTGAAAACTCAAATACTCCTTTGTGAAGGAAGGTATTAGCTCGTCATTCTTCAATGAGTGATGAGTTATAAACTTTACAAGATGATTGCTCCCACTAAATTCCATGTCTTCACATGATAATTTCTAACTCCCACTTGATTCGCAATTGACTACTCAATTGAGACATTTCAATAATTGAAATTTATTGCTTTGTTTGAGATAAAACCATATATGTTCCCTACCATATCCTTTCAAAATACCTATTTTGAAGTGGTCTCATCTTTAACCTTATGGAAGGAGACTTTAATCTCTAACTCATTCATATCATAATGATGCGTAGCAATGTCATTATTTAAATATAAATAATATCTAATACACGTCCTTCAAAAATACCCTTTTCGGAAGGAGGTTTAACCATTTCATTTTCATTATGAGGTTAAGTAATGACATTAGCGTGGTTAAAACTTAGCTATTGATGATATCGGTATATCAATCCTTGCAACCTCTAGTCATAAATCATGTTTATTTTCTAGGATGTTACTTGATTCATTTAGGCTCTTAAGTAAATATCAAGGTTGAAACTTATTGGTCAAAATTTATCATAAACTAGTCAAAACTCTTATTAAGACTTTACATTAGTCTTTTTTTCTTCCAAAACTTTCTTTTGGTCTCCTCGTGTAGTTATCGTGAGAAAACATTCATTTGATTACTTCACATGGTCTCTTTTGTCATGTAGTTTTATCCGAGACCATAGATCTTATCTATTGGGTATACTATATAAATAGATATACCTTTATTCAAATCATTCTTTCTTGCGTAGATCTCGTATACACAAGTATATAGATTTATCTTGGTGTTGTGTCCTCATTTTCTCCCACTCTATCTTTAGAATAAATACACTAGAGATTCAAAGATAGCTTATGGGACACAAATAATGATTTGAAGTATAAGGAGGACTATCTCATAGGTTTGACTAATAGTTTTAGATTTTGTAAGTGTACTTGGTGATTGACATTCCTTTAAGAGAGTTCATAAACTCAATGACACTTTGTAAATGATCATACACAAGCCTTAAGCATGTGGACATATAATGAATCTCATCATTATAATTGTCTATTAGATCACTTTAAGTGAGTAATCATATGTTTCTAAGAACAAGCATGTAAATACGAAGTTTAGAACAAGGATAAAATGATAAAACGGGTGACTTGGGTTGCAAACCAAGCCACCATTATCCAAAATACAACGAATTATCCAAAATACATTTCCATGTCGAACACGGAAATCAAAAGGTTCTAAAATCCAAAACATAATTAAAATAAGACAATAAAAAGCGAAGCTCCATGAAAACTATTTCTAGCTTCTTGATGGTTTCTCAAGCTTGCTTTTCCTTTCCCTTGTCTTTGCTTGGTGGAGGCCCTATTTACAATAAAAAGGGGGAGACATTATCACAACTTTGTATCACAATACCATAGTTGAAATAGAAACATAAAAGAAAGGATGTCATTTACCTACTGGAGTAATCTTTCCAGCCTTAATATCACCAAGGTATTTGGAACAATTTCTTTTCCAATGTCCAACACCATTACAATAATGGCATTTATCAAGAGGACCCTTCTTGATTTTTGAAGTGCTAGCTTCATAAGTCTTAGCTTTGGTGAAAGTGGGAGCTTGTTTCTTACCCTTCCTCCCATTCTTTTTGAACTTCCCCTTGCTTTTGGTGCTAATGTTGAGCACATCCTTGGGTGGGTTCACATTTAACCCCATGTCTTTTTCGGCTTGCACAAGTAGCTTGTGCAACTCTACAAGAGACACATCCTTGTCTTGCATGTTAAAATTAAGCCGGAATTGAACATACGCCTTGACTTTGGATAAGGAGTGTAGAATCCTATCTACAATAAGTTCTTTGGGGATTTCAACCTTTTGAATCTTCAAGGTTTCGACTAGCTCCATAAGTTTGAGCACATGAGGGCAAACCTTTTGGCCCTCTTTGAAGTCGAGATCAAAGAATGCCGCGGCCGCCTCATATTGGACGATCCGCGGAGTTTGTGAAAACATTGTCACAAGCTTGGAGTAAATCTCATTAGCGGTGCCCATTTTAAAGGCTCTCCTTTGGACATCCGCCTCCATCGCAAAGATCAACACGTTTTTCATTGCGGCGGACTCCTTATGGTAAGCCTCATATGCTTCCCTAGTAGCGGCACTCGACCTAGCATTAGGTTCGGGTGGAGAGGCCTCGGTGAGGTAACGAATCTTGTCGTCACCTTGGGCGGCTAATTTGAGTTGGGCATCCCAATCGGAGAAATTTGACCCATTCTTTTCAAGTTTACATCGATCCATGAAGGATCGGAGCCATGATGAATTAGCGAGAGGCGTGGCGTTAGGGTTTAGTGTAGCCATTTGTTATGAGAAAAAGAAGTGGTCTACAAAACAAAAGATAGAAGGAATAAAACATATGTCGTTTTAATAATACTCGTAAAATAATTTAAACAAGTTTTATTGCATTTTTCTAGTGACCTCTACCCAACTAGATAAATGATTCCAAGACCCAAATTCATATCAACTTATTAGGCACGGGGTAGCCGATGAAACCCTTATCAATATAACTTGGTGGATTAACATTTTAATCGATTCTACTTTTAGAACTCTTGGTCGATAAAATTACTCTAATGTTTATCTATAGCCCAAAACACATCCGACAAGGGCACGGGGTAGCCGATGAAACCCTTATCAAAAAATTTTGTTGAGTTCAGTCCAAATTTCGAATAAATGTGTCCATGATCCAAATTTACATTAATTTGGGCACGGGGTAGCCGATGAAACCTTCATCAAAATAAATTCGGTGGATATACATTTATCACCCACTTCCCCTACGTAACAAGGTTTGTACCCCGGGGTAGCCGAGTGCACTCCCTCGCGAAATAGGTTTTCATGGTTTCTACTATTTGGTAAGACTATGTCTCAATTGATTGTTTTAGCGAGAGGTCATGTCAATTTATTATCTATCACGTTTTAAGTGAACTAAAGCGGTGAACTACGATAATTCTAATTGACACGGTCGATAAACTCGATAAAAAGACAATGCATGTTTTAGTTATGGCGATTTAGCGATGCATGCGACATATAATAAAAATGCAAAACATAAAATAAATCCTAGTATGGCCTTCCTAAAATAGAAAAAACTATTTAACTATTACATATTCGGAAACCAACTCCATTGGTCCCTTGAACTTCGGTTGTGGCACGCATCTCGAGGCAACACCGTCTTTATGTATCGCCTTCTTGAAGAAATCCGTCTTTATGGAACTCCGGAATAAATAAATTACATAATAAATTACATAATTTCCTATTTATACATTTGTACTTCAAATAAAATAAATCTATTAAATTACAAAACGGTGATACGAGATCACAATAAAATTACAACCGAATCGATATTCCCTTACATTTCGGGTAATATCAATTAAAAACTAAGGCCATAATAAGTAAAATTACATAATTTAAAATTACATAAAATAAAATTATGACAATCACAATAAAAATGCAGCATTATATTATGTATGAACATGCCCAATTTTATGCTAAATCGCCTTTAAGTAGCCAATATCGTATATTACACGGTTTTTACGGATTTGCGTGATTCAACGTTTTATAATCACAAAAATTACATAAATTCATATTTATGCATAAGTTAATTACCCTAACCTCTTAGGACTCAAAATTTAGTCTTCACCAATTATTTGACCATAATTAACTCATATTTCTAAAATTTGTTTATTAATGGACCTAAAATTACAATAAAAAGTTATAAACTTCAAATAAATCACAAAATTTCAAATAAATTTGAAATTTGAAATTTAAACTCATGAACATTCTTGAAAAATACCATGACACGCATAATGTTCAAAAACTTAGGTTAAATATTTCGAAATTTATCCGGGAAAAACAATGTTGCGGTTTATCGGTTTTAACAAAAATAATCATAAAAACATGAGAAAAATTATATTCATCAACTTTTCAATTTTAGATCTGAAAAAGATAATAAAATGCAACATGTGACATTTTTTCTTAGTCATGTAGTATGTTTTATTAATATTTCACTAATTAAGTCACTATTTATGCTATTTTTCTTCAAAAAATCATAAATCATGCATAAAGACTTCAATATAGCCTATTATTTTAAACACAACTTGTAAAATTGCATGTGACAACATACTAATTTTCTATGACCAGATTCGAAATTTATCTCTTATTAACCTATTTTTCATCTAAATCCGATTTTCATAATGAAAAAATCCATTTTTCGAGCATAAGAAGTCCAAAAATTATGAAAATTTACAGGTCATCTCAAAATAAAACATGTGATAAGATATCCAAAAATCACTGGAAAATTCGAAGTTTAGCTAATTTTAGTCCGAAAATGACATTTTATTCATAAAATCACATTTTAATGTCATTATTGTATAATATGAACAATAAAAATCCATAAAACTAACCAAACTATCCTAACAACATTTTAGGACCATAAACTTAACATGCATAAATTTATTTCGTGATATATCATAATAACACAAATTTACAAGTTTTATATGTTAATCGTATAACTCGGAAAAACTTTTAACCGATTTGCATGCAAACAACCAAGGCGCTCTGATACCAATTGTTAGAAATCTTGATCTCTTTACTAACATATTCATATATGTTTTATGTTAATTTAATCATAAAATTAATTGATGATCTTATGCATGCAAACAATAAACAATTTAAAGAAGAAATCTTCATCTTACATTGGTATTTCGGTTTATATGGGCGCAAGAGAGATCTCCTTCTCTCTTGTTCTTGTGCTCTCCTTAATGGATGAACTAGGATCCAAGTGTAGGATCCCTCCCAAAGTAAAATACCCAAGGCAAACTCTTAATCAAATTAATATTATGTATACTAGAATAATATTAATTTAGTGTAAAAATTGACCCAAAAATATAATGGAACTCTCTATTATTTCGGTTAGAGAGAAAGAAGAGAAGGAAGAGTTTTTATCTTTCTAAAAATTAATTTTAGATGAGTGGATGAATTTTTGGCTAATACACTAAAATATAATCAAGTGTATATGTTAATAATAAGGCAAAACCCTTGGTTTTGCTCTTATGAAAAACCGGGTAAGGGGAAGGGGAGGGACCAATGCATGCAATACTTTGTCTTCACAATGACAACTAGGTTTTGCATGGCTAGTTTTGTAGGAAATGATTATGTTTTCCACTAACATAATCAACACAAAAACTCCCTAATACTCCTCTTAATTTCGGTTTACATAGATAATATGGACTCCATATTATCTTTGTCAAAATGTCAATTTGTCTTATGTCACATGTCATATGTTACATAAATTTGTTATGTAATTTTAACATATTAAAAATCAACGTATTAATAAAAATACGTCATATACAAAAATCGACTTAGCAATTCATAATTGCTTATACCAAAATATTTTTACCAATTTATAAATCACAATAACTTGTATTTATAATAATTCATTCAATTTCAATTGTTTTCTTAAACAATAATTTCATCTGAGTAATGAAACAATTCGATTACTCAGACCGTATCTCATTTAATCAAATTTCAATGAGACACATAAATATTACTTCCAAAATCGTCCGTCAATTTTAAATAATTTAATTGACTCGTAACGTTATACGATCAATTAAATGATCAATTAAGAGTGTTGCCCTTTAGGTATGACCTAGGGGATCAACTGGTCACCACCGTCGCACGACAGTAATGTCAAACTCTAGTCAGTCAATCATTACCGATATGTGTGGACCAGTTGACAGTAAGATATTACTTCCCAATTGTATTCTTTATGATGAGATTTAAACATGTGATCATCATGATCAACAGTTGTGATCGCATTTTTGTCGGAGGACACATATTCCAACAACACTCTTAATTGATTATTTAATTGATCGTATTTCGATACAGGTTAATTAAATTACTTAAAATTGACGGACGATTTTGGAAGTTATATTTACGTATCTCATTGTAATTTGATTAAATAAGATACGGTCTAAGTAATCGAATTGTTTTATTGCTTAGATGAAATTATTGTTTATGGAAACAATTGAAACTGAATGAATAATTTATTATAAATACAAGACGTTGTGATTTATAATTGATAAACCGTTTTGGTACAAGTAATTATGAATTACTAAGTCGATTTTGTACATGACGTATTTTTATTAATACGTTGATTTTTAATATGTTAAAAATACATGACAAATTCACATGACTAGTAACATGTGACAATTGAGAAATGACAAAACATAAAATGGACCATCCATTTTATGTAAGTGCCGAAAAAAAGGAGGGAATACAATGTTTAAATTGTGTTAAATTATTAAGTGGAGAGCATAATGATTATAACTAGTTTGTAGCCATGCAAACCTAGTTTTTCTTGAGAAGTATTACTTGCCCATGCATTGGTTCACTTCTCCTCTCCTCTCCTCTCTCCCCACCGGTTTTCAAAGGATAATATAGAGAGTTTTTCTCTCTAATTTTATTCATTTATACTTCATATATTATTTCTAGTGTAAGAAATACAAAACTCTCTATATCTTAAGAAAAACTAGAGAAATAAAAACTCCAAAATCATCCTCTCTTTGCCGAAATTACAAGAGATAAAAATAATATTTTGGGTCAATTTTAGTAAGATTTATATTGTTCTAGTTCAAATAATATTTATCTTTTAAGAGGTTATCTTGGTTATTTATCTTTGGGAGGGATTCTATCTTTGGATCCTTATTCTTCCATTTGTAAGGAAAGCTCAAGAACAAGTGAGTAAGAGAACTCATTTGTTTCCATATATCCGAAAACTCAAAGTAAGGAAAACGATTTCTTCTTTATTCTTATTCATGTTTGCATGCATAAGATCACAATTTATTTTATGACTAAATAGATTATCACATATATGAATATGTCAAAATATGAAATTAATAATTTCTATCAAGTGGTATTAGAGTCAGGTTGTTTGCATGCAAATCGGTTATTGTTTTTCCGAGTTATACGAGTAACAAATAAAACTTTTAAATTTGTGTTTATTATGATATATCACGAAATTTATTATGCATGTTAATGTTTCTGGTCATAAAATGTTTTTAGGATATTTTGGTTTATTTATGGATTTTATTGTTCATTTTTATTAATAATGGCATTAAAAATGTGATTTTTATGATTAAAATGTCATTTTTGGACTAAAAATAGCTAAACTTCGATTTTTTCAGTGTTTTTTGGGTATGTTTTCACATATATTATCCACTGATGGCCTGTAAAGTTTCATAATAATATGAGTTGTTATGCTCAAAATATGGTTTTTTCAAGATAAAATCGTATTTAAATGAGAAAATAGGTTAATATGAGTTATATTTCGAATCTGGTCATAGAAATTTAGTATGTTGTCACATGCAAGTTTACAAGATGTGTGTAAAATATTTGGCTATAATGAAGTCTTTATGCATGATTTATGAATTTTTGATGAAACATCACATAAGTAGTGACTTTAATTAGTAAAAGTTGCTAAAACATACTTCATGACTAAATAAAAACGTTAAATGTTGCATTTTATCACATATTTCAGATCTAAAAGTGAAAAGATAAGAAAAATATTTTTTTTCTCATATTTTTATGGTAATAATTGATAAATCGGATAAACCGCAACATTGTTTTTCTCAATAAATTTTCGAAATTTTTAACCTATGTTTTTGAACATTATGAGTGTCATGGTATTTTTCCAGAATGTTCATGAGTTTAAATTTCAAATTTATTTGAAATTTTTATGATTTATTTGAATTTTATGACATAATATTGTAATTTTGAGTCCATTTATGAACAATTTTAAGATATATAAGTTAATTATTGTCAATATGTTAGTGGAGACTAATTTTGAGTCCTAAGTTGGTTAGGGTAATTAACTTGAACATAAATATGAATTTATGTAATTATTGTGATTATAAAAGGTTAAATCACGCAAATCCGTAAAAACCGATTAATATACGATATTGGCTCCTTAAAGGCGATTTAGCATATAATTGGGCATGTTCATACATATTATAATGCTGCATTTTATTTATGATTGTCATAATTTTATTTTTATGTAATTTTGAATTATGTAATTTTACTTAGTATGGCCTTAGTTTTAATTGATATTACTTGAAATGTATGGGAATATCGATTCGGTTGTAATTTATTGTGATCTCGAATCACCGTTTTGTAATTTAATAGATTTAAATTTTAATTAAAAATGTATAATAGGAAATTATGTAATTCATTTACAATTTTATTTATTACTTTGTAATTTCCCGGAGTTCCATGAAGACGGTGTTACCTCGAGATGCGTGGCAAGACCGAAGTTCAAGGGACCAAAGGAGTTGGTTTCCGAATTTTTAATAGTTTATTAGATTTACTATTCTAGGAAGGCCATACTAGGATTTTATTTATGCTTTGCATTTTATTTATATGTTGCATGCATCGTTAAATCGCCATAACTAAAACATGCATTATCATTTTAATCGAGTTTATCGACCGTGTCAATTACAATTATCGTAGTTCACCGCTTTAATTCACTTAAAACGTGATAGATAATAAATTGACATGACCTCTCGCAAAAACAAACAATTGAGACTTAGCCTTACCAAAAAGTAGAAACCATGAAAACCTATTTCGTGAGGGAGTGCACTCGGCCACACCGGGGTACAAACTTTGTTACGTAGGGGAAGTGGGTGATAAATGTCTATCCACCGAATTTATGTTAATAAAGGGTATTTCGGCACACCGTGCCCTAAGTTAATATAAATTTGGATCACGGACACATTTAATCGAAATTTGGGTTGAACTCAACGAAAGTATTCACGACGATTTCCGGATGTGTTTCGAGCTAGAGATAAATATTAATGTAATTTTATCGACCAAGAGTTCTAAAAGTAGAATCGATTAAAAGGTTAATCCACCAAGTTATGTTAATAAAGGGTATTTCGGCACACCGTGCCCTAAGTTGATATGAATTTGGGTCTTGGAATCATTTATCAAGTTGGGTAAAGGTCACTAGATAAATGCAATAAAACTTGTTTAATTTTTATTTACAAGTATGATATTAAAAACGACAAATGTTTTATTCCTTCTATTTTTTTTGTTTTGTAGACCACTTTAATTTCTCATAACAAATGGCCGCACCAAACACCAACGCCACACCTCTCACTAATGCTTCATGGCTCCGATCCTTCATGGATCGTTGTAAACTTGAAAAGAATGGGTCAAATTTCTCCAATTGGGATGCCCAACTCAAATTAGCCGCCCAAGGTGACGACAAGCTTCGTTACCTCACCGAGGCCTCTCCACCCGAACCTAATACTAGGTCGAGTGCCGCCACTAGGGAAGCATATGAGGCTTACCACAAAGAGTCCGCCGCAATGAAAAATGTGTTGATTTTTGCGATGGAGGCGGATCTCCAAAGGAGAGCCTTTAAAATGGGCACCGCTAATGAAATCTATTCCAAGCTTGTGACAATATTTTCACAAACTACGAGGATCGTCCAATATGAGGCGGCCTCGGCATTCTTTGATCTCGATTTCAAGGAGGGCCAAAAGGTTAGCCCTCACGTGCTCAAATTGTTGGAGCTAGTCGAGACTTTGAAGATTCAAAAAGTTGAAATCCCCAAAGAGCTCATTGTAGATAGGATTCTATACTCCTTATCCAAAGTCAAAGCGTATGTTCAATTCCGGGTGAATTTTAACATGCAAGACAAGGACGTGTCTCTTGAAGACTTGCACAAGTTACTTGTGCAAGCCGAAAGAGACATGGGGTTAAATGTTAACCCACCTAAGGATGTGCTTAACATAAGCACCAAGAGTAAGGGGAAGTTCAAGAAGAATGGGAAAAAAGAGGCAAGCTCCCATGTCCACCAAGGCTAAGACTTTTGAAGCTAGCACTTCCAAGACCAAGAAGGGTCCTCTTGATAAATGCCATTATTGTAATGGTGTTGGACATTGGAAAAGGAATTGTTCCAAGTACCTTGGTGACATTAAAGCTGGAAAGATCACTCCAGTAGGTAAATGACTATCCTTTCTTTTATGTTTCTAATTCAACTATGGTATTTTGATACAAAGTTGTGATAATGTATCCTCTTTTTATTGTAAATAGGACCTCCTCCAAGGAAAGAAAAGGGAAAGGAAAAGCAAGCTTGAGAAATCATCAAGGAGCTAGGAGTAGCTTCCAATGAAGTTTGGCCTTTTTATTGTCTTATTTAAGTTATGTTTCGGATTTTTAGAACTATTTTGATTCCGTGTTCGACATGGAAATGGTTGATCCTTTCTAAACAATTTTTGTATTTTGGATTTTGGTGGCTTGGTTTGCAACCCAAGTCACCCCTTTTATCGTATTTCCTTGTTCTAAAAATTCGTCTTTATATGCTTGCACATAGAAACATATGATCATCCACTTAAAGTGACCTAATAGACGACTATAATGATGGGATTCATTATATGTCCACAAAGCTTAAGGCTTGTGTATGATCAATTATAAAGTGATGTTGAGTTGATGGACTCTCCTAAAGGATTGTTAATCACCAAGTACACTCATCAAATCTAAAACTATTAGTCAATCCATGAGATACTCCTCCTTGTACTTCAAAATCATTATTTGTGTCTCATAAACTCTCTTTGAATATCTAGTGTATTTATTCTAAAGATAGAGTGGGAGAAAAATTAAAACACAAAGAATACAAAGATAATTTGTATACTTGAATAAATGAGATCTACGAAAGAAAGAATAATTTGTATACCTAAATAAAAAGTATACATGAATATATGAGATCTATGGTCTCGAATAGATGAGATCTACATGAAAAAAGAGACCAAGTGAAGTAATCAAAAGAATATGTTCTTAAGATAACTACACGAGGAGACCAAAAGAAAGTTTTGGAAGAAAATGACTAATGAAAAGACTTAACAAGAGATTTGGCTAGTTTATGAACAACATTTGACCAAGAGTTTCAACATTGATATTTACTTAAGAGCCTAAATGAAACAAAGTTGAATCCTTTAAAATAAATGAGATTTATAACTAAAAGTTGCAAAGAATGATATGCCGATATCGAAACGAGCTAAGTTAATTGTTAAGCACGCTAGTGTCATTACTTATCCTCATTATGAAAATGAAATGGTTAAACCTCCTTCCGGAAAAGGATATTTTGAGAAGTACGTGTATTAAATGAAATTCATATTTAAATAATGACATTGCTACACATCATTATAAAATGAATGAGTTAGAGATCAAAAATCTCTTTCCATAAGTTTAAGACTGAAACCTTTTCAAAATAGGTATTTTGAAAGGATATGCTAGGAACATATATGGTTTTAATCTTAATAACTTGGCAAATCAAAATGTATTTCAATTCTTGAAATGTTTCGATTGAGTAGTCAATTGCGAAACGTGTGGAATTAAGTGGGAGTTTGAAATTATCATGTGAAGACATGGAATTTAGTGGGAGCAATCATCTTGTAAAATTTATAACTCATTACTCATTGAGAATGACGACCTAGTACTATCTTTCACAAAGAAGTATTTGAGTTTTCAATTCTGGATGAAAATGGACTATGATGAATCCAATCACATCATGGGATGTTGGATAAGTATTGAGATATACACACCAAATCAACGAGAAATGTAGGTTATTCATATCGATGAAAATGGAATTACCATAAGCAGTCATGGTCATTCATTGAACCTAAGAATGGTTGATCACATGATTAAAGATTACTAATGTTTCCGCCATTAGAATAATCATACACATGTCCAATAATGAATCATATGCTTAAGAGCATGATGGGTCATTGGCAAGCCATAGAAGAATCGTCATGAATTCTCGAGGAGAACTAATGAGCTATTCTAGTGTTTGACAGAATACTCTGTTATGTGACAAGAAGTTGCACATATTGAAGTTCGAAAACGCGTAAGGATTTATGAAAATCCTAAGCTATTCAAGCTAAAAGGAGAAATAAGAAGTTTCAAAGATACTTAGTTATAGTAAGAAGTTACTCAAAACTAGTATTTTCTAATTTGCTAGGACTTATGAGAAGTGCTAGGCTAATCATCTTGAAAATTTTTACAAGACCCTACAAAACATATACCTAGTGCATAGCGAGTTGGTAGAACACTTGACCAGTGCAAGTTATATCATCCACCACAATTCGTTGGTTATGTGATAAACAACAAGAAAGTTCTTTCAAGATAAAGAACCTAAACCTAGGTTGGGAACCTAGATGTGTACTTGGTAAGGTTCATGCTGTGAGAGATAACATGAATATAAAAGAAAAGTGCAATATAAGAAGTATGAACACATGGACACATGGTATGTTAAACTTCTATTGCAATCGACTAGTGTTTAAACACTTACGGTATACATCACAAGGTTGTAATATGGTATTGACTACCCGAATGTGATGTCGACATTTGTCGTTTGAGTTATTATTAACTCAAATTATACTTTGTTACATCCAAACGGGTTGTAGAGACAATTGAACCCCGTTAAAGTGAAAACGGATTAGCATTGTATTCGCCCATAGTCACTTATATGAGGTGACGTCTCGAAGTGACTAGAGTGTGATGCGATTGATGGCAAGTTCAAGTGCCATGGAGTCATGTGAGATGACTAGTCGATCACATAGGCAGACTGTTAGGAACACTTTGTCGAGCCTTATGACCGCTTATAGAGTTCTGGCAAATTTATATAGCCTGGTCGTGGCAAGAGCTACTATAGTATTCTAATGAGTCGATTCTTTTGACTAAAGACTATTCGCCTAAGGTGGCACAGTTTCAGATTAACTTTGATTTATGTTACTACGACCTTCGTAAATGGGGTCAAATGGGCATATTTTGGGTTATGATGGATGTGGCTAGTCGAAGGGAATAAGTGCGATAGTAATTGTCCACCCCTTATCAGGGTTATAACAATATCTCAGGGCCACTCGAGGAGTAATGAACTGGAAATGCTGGCCACGCTCGGAAAGTATCCATGGTGGATAATTCCGGTCAATCAGTTAATCTCCAGATCGAGGAAACCACTCTAGATATGATCACTTGCAAGTACGACCCGAAAGACACCTTGCATTGAGTGGGAGATAGTAATAGGACAAGAGAATTGGTGATGCACACTTGTCGAGGACAAGTGGGAGATTGTTGGAATATGTGTCCTCCGACAATAATGCAATCACAACTGTTGATCATGATGATCACATGTTTAAATCTCATTTTAAGAATACATGTGGGAAGTAATATTTTACTGTCAACTGGTCCACACATATCGGTAATGGTTGGCTGACTAGAGTTTGACATTACTGTCGTGCGACGGTGGTGATCAGTTGATCCCTTTAGGTCATACCTAAAGGGTAACACTCTTAATTGATTATTTAATTGATCGTATTACGATACGGGTTAATTAAATTACTTAAAATTGACGGACGATTTTGGAAGTAATATTTACGTATCACATTGTAATTTGATTAAATAAGATACGGTCTAAGTAATCGAATTAATTTATTGCTTAGATGAAATTATTGTTTACGGAAACAATTGAAACTGAATGAATAATTTATTATAAATACAAGACGTTGTGATTTATAATCGATAAACCGTTTTGGTACAAGTAATTATGAATTACTAAGTCGATTTTGTACATGACGTATTTTTATTAATACGTTGATTTTTAATATGTTAAAAATACATGACAAATTCACATGACTAGTAACATGTGACAATTGACAAATGACAAAACATAAAATGGACCATCCATTTTATGTAAGTGCCGAAAAAATGGAGGGAATACAATGTTTAAATTCTGTTAAATTATTAAGTGGAGAGCATAATGATTATAACTAGTTTGTAGCCATACAAACCTAGTTTTTCTTGAGAAGTATTACTTGCCCATGCATTGGTTCACTTCTCCTCTCCTCTCCTCTCTCCCCACCGGTTTTCAAAGGATAATATAGAGAGTTTTTCTCTCTAATTTTATTCATTGATACTTCACATATTATTTCTAGTGTAAGAAATACAAAACTTTCTATATCTTAAGAGAAACTAGAGAAATAAAAACTCCAAAATCGTCCTCTCTTGGCCGAAATTACAAGAGATAAAAATAATATTTTGGGTCAATTTTAGTAAGATTTATATTGTTCTAGTTCAAATAATATTTATCTTTTAAGAGGTTATCTTGGGTATTCATCTTTGGGAGGGATTCTATCTTTAGATCCTTGTTCTTCCATTTGCAAGGAAAGTTCAAGAACAAGTGAGTAGGAGAACTCATTTGTGCCCATACATCCGAAAACTCAAAGTAAGGAAAACGATTTCTTCTTTATTCTTATTCATGTTTGCATGTATAAGATCACAATTTATTTTATGACCAAATAGATTATCACATATAAGAAAATGTCGAAATAGTAAATTAATAATTTCTATCACCTATGACATCCTAGTGCCTTTAATCATTTGCTTACAAACCCCTTTTATTACTTTGATTTGTTTTCAATAATTCACTTTCATCTTGTTGATTAGTTTAGTTTACCTCTCATCTCAACCCAAATTGTGACACCCTTAGAAATAGCTACTTCCAATTGAAAATCCTACATCAATACCCATCCCTTGAGATCCGACCTTTACTTACCTCTTTACTAAGAGTAGTTTGCGAAGTTATAAATATTGTTTTGGTTGGTAGCTTTTGATGACGAGTTTGATTCCACACCAATTGCGCCTCAAACCCATTTCAAAACTCATTTCGAGTCAGCACTCCTACAACTACACCACAGTTGTCTGGGACAAACATTTCAAAAATTTGTCATTTTCAAATCCCACTTTACACAGTGGCACACACCCACTTCACGAGTCGAGTCCTTTTTTTAGTAAGTGTGCGAAGATGGTCGATCGTGTTTTGATTCGTCGTCGATCTCTTATCCTCCGTCCAAAATGGTGGGAACTAGTTAAGGAAGCGTTAATGGTCGATCCGAATAACCCGCAAATTGTAATTATCAAATCTTAACTGCACTCCTTAGTCTCCAAACACGCCAAGACCAAGCTTATGCTCGCCTTATAGCTATCGAAGGCCGTATTCTCGCTGTAGAAGCTAGACTTCCTCTTGTAGAGGATCTCATTCCCTACATGCTCATACACGATAATGTTCCACCCTTTGGACCACCAGAAGTCAATCTTACACCAGGTCCTACTGAAGCTGAAAAGCGACTCCAGTATTTGGAGGAGCAACTAATGTATCTCAAAGAAGATGACATCTATAGGGAAAACAGCCGCAAATATGAGGCAGTAAATGCTCAACTGCCAACTAACTTCAACATGACTGACATCCCGAACTTTAAGGGGCATGAAAACACTTTAAACCACATTCATGCATTCAAATATTATATGTCTATCAAAGGCATCAAGCTAGAGATTTTCCTAAGGATCTTTTCTTCATCTCTTGATACCATTCCTAATCAATGGTTCTACTCCTTGGATCACAAGAAAATTGCTACCTGGGACGATGCTGCAATTGATTTCACCAAACAGTATGCAGATAATGCTGAAATTCAAGTCAATATGCGCACTCTAGAAGTTCTTACCCAAAATGAGAAAGAAGGTTTCACCGACTTCCTAAGTAGGTGGAGAAAGACTAGCATGCAACTCGTCAAACGCCCAAACAAATCTACTCTTGTTGAAAAGTTCGTGGACAATTTAAGACCAATTTACGCGAACCATCTAAGGTACCGAAACATAAACTCTTTCAAAGACTTAACTGTGCTAGGAAAAAGAATTGAAGACGATATTCGTAAAGGACTCTTGTCCAAAACAATAGGTCTCGGATATCAAGGCACAACGAGTCGTTCTTATGGCTCCACTAGCAAGACCGACGAGGTCAACCTTGTCGAATCGTCTACCAAGAAGAATAACCCGCAAAGGAAGTTTACCAACGTTGGTGACTCGTTCTCCAATGCTCTAAAAAGATTGATGAAACAAGGCAAACTCCAACCTGTAAAACTTACACCTGACCCAGAGAAGAAGTCTAGGTTCTGGGATGAGAATGCCTACTGTGAGTACTATAGAGGCAAAGGGCATGATACAGAGAATTCCTTCAAATTGAAGCGTGCCATGTAGGATATGATTGAAGATAGGCGTTTGCCTATACCTCCTGCAAGCAAGCCTAACAATACTCATAATCCTCTTGGAATTCTGATGATCACTGATGAGGAATCCACCATGGATTGTTCTCACTTTATTTCTCCAGCGGAAAATGAGGTCAATGCACTAGAAAATGAGGAGAGCTATTCCACCATCTCTCCTACTAACGCTTATTTTGTCGCATGGGCAAAGAGTGTAAGTAGACAAGTTTCAGAGCTAGAATCTATAGTGGCATCCCTAGGCAATCCAAGCACTATACCTAGGGGAGACAGGTCAGTGGTTCCAATATTATCTCAATGATCCATAGTGCAAGAAGTGATCGCAGTGTCCGACAATCTAGTCGAGCAAATAATCAGCTTAGAAACTGAAATCATAAGCTTGAGAGAGCTTAGTTCTGTCAATGGAATATAGGCGGATAACGATGAAGATGTTTACCTCAAAGAACATCCTCTAGTCAAGGCTAGTGAAGATCAAGATGTAGACCACCTTACTCGCTCGGGACGTCCATATCAAAATGTCACTCAAGGACAAACAAGTGGTCCAGTTGCTTCTAACACCAATGTCATCACACTAAATGATGGCGAAGATACATCTGCTGACCATTTATTGAAGCAACTTCAAAAGACAAAGGCTGATCTTTCAGTCTGGCAACTAGTTGGAAGTTCATCGCCAGGTTTTACTGCAAGCATTGACTAAATTGAACGTAGCACAAGACTCTACACCCGATGACGTCGTCAACCTAGTCTTCCAAGACTCAATCAAGCTAAGTAACTCGGTTACTTTCTCGGATGAGGACTTGTTGTAACACCCCCATACTCCAAGTGCCTTACCAGGACCACTCAGGTATAAGGATGCCACCATCTCGGTTACCCGAGGCATGATATTCATAAGACAATAACGAAACAACTTTAAAAGTAAATAAAGTTTAAAGTGACTACATAGCAATACCAAACTGATAAAAAGAAATACAAGATTCTCAGACGGTCTACTGCTAAAACTATCAAAACTATAAAACATCGTCTGACACAGCGGAAGACTTCTAACTGCCACGTGATGACTCATCCCAGCTATCCCATACGCGTCATATCATACCTGCTCAATAACTGCTCACCACCCCCGAATGGATCACCACAGTTTTCAAAACATTTAAACGGGGTCAGTACTAATCACACAACTCAATATATCAACAATAAGATAAACATTTAAACGGGGTCATATGCTTATCTTTTGACATTCGTTGCATATTATGTTTAATTCAAAGTTGTTATTTTACTTCTTTATGCATTGGTTTACATGTAAGTTGGTCTTGATACGTAATTTACCCAATCTTATGGGGTGGTGAGTAGCACCTTATGGTGAGTATGAGTTTGGTGGGAGGAGATGAGTTATATGTGGTTGTGCTGAGAAGTGGAAAAAGAAAAAGAATATTGATGAGCTGATTGAGGCATGGTGCAAGTTTTGGTGAGACGTGGTGAGTGATTTATTCGCGAAATTGAGTGATGTAAAAGTAAGTGAATATGGACAAGGGATGATGTGAGTCTAAGGAACGTGAGAATGAAAGGATTGAGAGTAAGGATGTGGATAGTGGCAACTTGAGATGTGTAAAGAATTATGGAGGGAGATGAATAGGAGTCGAGTGAGTCAAGAATATAAGTAGTGAAAGTTCGTTTTAAAAGGGGTTGAGAATAGTGGTATATAGTGAACTTTATGGAGACATGTTGCGAGGTGGATTTGTAGACAGCGAGTGAGTTTGGAAGATTTGGTTTATTAAGAGGTGAAACTACGTGTGATTTCTTTGGGCATTTAACGGTATGAAATAAATTTTGATTTCTAGAGATGTACGAAGGAGATGCAATTGTTTGAACAGTGAACGTTGATTTTATGGATAGATTAGTGGCAAGTATGAGTGATAGCATAATAAGAGAAGATCCATGGTAAGAAAGGATGAGATGATATCGATGTAAATAATGGGATGTGAGTCTTGGAGCAATGAGAAAGCAACCGGAACACTAAAGAGTTAAGAAGAAGTAATAAGGAGTTTTATGGTTAATTGATTTTGTCGAGAGTAAAAGAAAAGAATGAGGGGAGTAAAACTAGGAAAACTGTTGACCGGAGTTATGTGATATAAAAGTAAGGAATCGTCAAGATGTATGATACTATCATGGGGATTTGAGTTAACGGTTACATAGGAGTCTCGGGACAACATGATTATTCATGGGTTTTGAGGAATTAAGGGAGTAAGAATTTGGTAGAATACCTGCACGATATGAGATTTTTGGTGGAAAGTTAGATGACGATACAATTAAGATAGTATTGGGAATAATGTTGAGGTAATTTTGTTAATGGATTTGATGTTCTTTATTTGGGGATGTTAACCAAAGATAGGAGAAAAACCCTGTTGTTTTGATATGAGTGTAAGAGGTTTGATATACGAGCAGTGGTGGTATTGTGGTGTTGTCACTAGTGGTTAAGGGTGATGATAGATAAGAAAGACAGCAGTCCTAGAGAGGTTGATTTTACAAAGGCCGGATTGATATGTATGGTTGTAAGGGAGTATAAGATGTGGTTATATGAGGCGAGCGCTAGTGGTTGAATATTATTGGTATGGCATGAGGTGATGGTTATGCGAATGGGAAAATATGTTATGAGGGGCATATGAGTTAAGCTCGGGCGACAGATAACCTTTATCGAGTGGTAACTTACGTGATCAGGATTGACTAGTTGGATGTGATTATGGGTCTATGATGTGTATAAATGTTTGCGTGAGGTTCTGACCTCACGAGACGCGGTATGGTGTGATAGTTATAAAGATGTTATATGAATGTTTGTGATATATGTAGGGTACGACAATCTGATGGAATGAGGCAAAAAAAAGTAATAATTTGATTGATTTGGCATGGCTAGTTATAATTTTAGGTGTATTGACAACACATGCGTATTCCGTGAAATGGTGGAGATGATGTTCATGAGGTGCTTATCTGTTTATCCATATAATATGTTGCGTTATGATTTAATAAAGTGGGTTTGAGTAAGTTTTCTTGTCTGAGAAGTTATGCTGAGTCAGTGTTTATGGGTTTGAGTAAGTTGTGATGTCTATCGGTGCGGTTGTGGTGCCTCGGGTGGTGATCCGGGCACGGTACTTCGTGTTATGATGCGGGTATTTTCGCACTGCGGTGCGGTTGTTGGTGACGGTGTTGTGATGCCGTCACCGGTTGTGATGGAGTAGGCGGGATGATTATGATACGAGTTTTCGAAAGTGCATACCAGTTATACATAGATTGTTGTTTTGTTTAATGTTGCTTCCAGTGAGTTTCAGTTTGTACGGATAGACAGTTGTTTTGTTTATTGATGTTTCTTACCAGTTTAGTTTTGGAATGAGGGTAGAGTATGATATGAAAGAGAGTTGTACATGTTTTCATTGTTGTCATGGTATAGTGACATTCTGTTGATGGGACACAGTTGTGAGAAGTTGTTACAGTAATTTTGACCTTGTTGTAGATGAGACATCGGTGCACATAGTCATGACAAGTGATTCGTAGAACATGTGTGGTAATGATCTGAAAGCTGCAAGTGGTTTTAATCTTTCGTTGGGCCAGTGAGGGAAGGGTGTTTGGATTTAGTGTCTTGTTAAGTTATGTATGAGTCTTGCGGTAATGAAAGAAAGGAACTTGAGGATCTAGTGTGAGTGTACGTAACAAGTGTGGATCGTGAGTTATGCTTTTGACGATAAGAGTTTTATGTAGTTTATATAGAGAGGTGTGTCATGTTGCGGTAATAGGAAACAAGTGAAGTTTTGGATTAAGTTAAGGATTTTGTGGTATTGCTTAGGTGGTGTGACGAGTGAAGTGAAGTATGAGAGTTGTTTAAGTAAGAGAGCCTTGGATATGTGCATGGCGAGTGTTTAGGTTCTAGGTGGTTATCTTTGACATACGGTGGTGATGAGGATAATGAAAAGATATATCTAGGATTTAGTATTAGTGAGTTACGAGGACGTAACAGTTATCTTTAGAGGAGTAGGATGCGATAAAAGAGATTTTGATGGTTGTACATATGGTAGTATATTTGGAAGTAGAGTGTTGGTGTAGCATAAGGTATGGATTTGTATATGTTGTGGTTGATAGTGTTAAAAGGTCATGGACGTGCTTGTAGTAGTTCAAGGTTAGGAATGCGAGAATACTTCGATAGTGTTGACAGTTGGATGATGAGGTTATGAGTGTGAGTAAACTTCGAGGACGAAGTTCCTTTTAAGGGTGGTAGAATGTAACATTCCGTTTGATGTTTATGTAGTTGGTTATGTATGGAGTTAGTGTCGGGAGAGTTTATGATGTAGTTGATACGACATCGTGAGCGAGGTGTGGAGGTAGGAATAGTTGGTAGAGTTGGTACTAAGAGTTCATGGTTTCATGTTCTGTAAGTTGGGGTTTTGTTTTGAGTTCTTAGTTTCTTTGTTGCGTCTTGACCGAGTTAGTATGTTTGTTTTTTATGTATGGGTTGAACTTCGGGGACGATGTTCTTTTTAAGGAGGGAAGACTGTAATACTCCGTATTTATGAGTCTTTGGGTACTCTATCGAGTAGGCCTTACTCTGTCGAGTAAGGGTGAGTTGCGTTTTAAAATAGTTTCTGACCTGTTGGGTACTCGATCGAGTAACTAGGATACTCGATCGAGTAATGGGGCACTCGATCGAGTACCTTAGCTACTCGATCGAGTAGCTCGGTTAGCGGGTGATAATTCGACGGGTTTTGTTAATAACACGGATTAATATATAAATCTTTCCGTCACTTTCATAATACACTTTTACAAACCTAATAACATTAAAAGGGAGATTCAAGTTACGTTCTTCGCATTCATCCGTGTTGTTGACAAATCCCGGAGCTTGAGAGGTCGGATTCCATCGTTCTTTATACCTTTGTGATCCTTGCGTCGAGGGTAAGATCTACATACCAATTTTATAGTATTTCGTCAAGTTTCGTTAAACCCTAATTTTGGGATTGGGGGTTTTGTGTTAGTTTTGTGATTGTTAGTAATTATGTGATTATATGTTAGGAGGAGGATTCGTAGAAAAGGATTTGTGATACAGCTGTTGAGACCGTCTGATTGTGTTGCTGTTCCAGGTAGGATTTCCTACTCAGTATTAGTCCCATAATGGGATATTGGTTGATGTGTTGTGTTTGGTTGGTTGATATAGTAATTGTATTGTGATTGTGGTTGTGATCGTTGTCTATGGTTCGCGAGGCGTGGCCTCGGCTGAGTGGGGTCACTTGCAGGAGTGGCTTCACGCCCTAGTTTCGCCTTCTGTGGAACCCGCCACAGAAGGGATTTGCACATTAATAGACAGGGTTATCGCTCATTATGAGGAGCGGGGATTTGGTGGGTACGGCTGCGGTCCCCCACTGGCAGGGCTGGTCCAGTGGACAGTCGGTGATTGAGATTGTTGGGATCGGCGTGATTGTGTGTGTGTGTGTGTGACGGTTAAGCTGTCTGTTTATCTTATTGTTGATATATTGAGTTGTGTGATTAGTACTGACCCCGTTTAAATGTTTTGAAAACTGTGGTGATCCATTCGGGGGTGGTGAGCAGTTATTGAGCAGGTATGATATGACGCGTATGGGATAGTTGGGATGAGTCATCACGTGGCAGTTAGATGTCCCGTCTGAGAATCTTGTATTTCTTTTTATCAGTTTGGTATTGCTATGTAGTCACTTTAAACTTTATTTACTTTTAAAATTGTTTCGTTATTGTCTTATGAATATCATGCCTCGGGTAACCGAGATGGTGGCATCCTTATACCTGAGTGGTCCTGGTAAGGCACTTGGAGTATGGGGGTGTTACACTTGTCTCCCTTTGGCGTCACTCATAACCTCGCTCTATACATCATAGTCACATGCTTGAAGAAAAACGTACCAATGACTTTGGTGGATGATGGCTCCGCAGTCAATGTCATAACACTAAAGATGGCATACAAGTTAGGCATGAAAGAATCAGACTGGACTCCTACTAACCAAGGCGTTAGGGCATACGATGGAACGCGGCGTAAAGTAGTGGGGCTAATTAACCTTACTGTGGCCACTGGGCCAATCGAGCGAAAGGTTAATTTTCAGATAGTGGACATCGAGGCATCTTTCAATATCCTTCTAGGTAGGCCCTGGATTCACGCTTCCAAAGAAGTCACATCCACCTTACACCAAAAGATCAAGATCCCTCTAGATGGCATGGTTGTGACGATCACTTCGTCACCTATCAAGGTCGTGATAGAGAAAATGTCAAACAACCAAGTAGTTGCAGATCCAGTGTACGAGCTTGGAGGATTTCAAATCATAAACCTTATAGAGAGTGAGCTGGCTCCCTTGTACTTCAACCCATACTCAACCTTGGAGGTCAACCACATACTCAAATCCCAGGGATACTTCCCAGGAATGCCACTAAACCCTATCAGAGAGAGTAGCTTTACAACCTTTAAGGAAGGTAACTCCCAAAAGATACCACTAGGTTTGGAGTACAAGCCCACAAAGGCCGAAACCCTCAAAATGCTTGATCAAGTTCAGAATCGCAAAAGTAAAGGAGTTCAAATGCAACCCTATCTCCCTACACTAAATGGGTACTTCGTCAAGGAAAGAGATTGTGAATATTTTCATGGATTTCCCGAACCTTGGAGGTACAGAGGCATTCAACTAGCTGGAATCCAGGTCTTCCACGATTGCTATTTAATTCCTCCAGAAACGGTTCCTACCGTCAAAACTAGCCAGACACCATCTCTCGACAAACAGGCTGTTAACCTTCTGTTTAGAGAGGATCGATTCGTCAGGGCAGCGCAGGATGGAGAAATTCGATCAAGTGGACTAACAATCAAGGAAAACTCTTCAAGGTCACCACTGGAGAAGGAGAGATGTTCAAAGGAGAACCCGAAGACAATGAATTCGAGTCAGAGTCGGAATCAGAGTCGGAGTCAGAATCTAAGTCTAAAAAAGTCGCTAGAGAGTCCCCTCCTATCGTCACTCTCCACCCTTTTGTTTCTCCTAGCATAGTATCGCTTAGTAAAAGTAGCTTGGGGAATGTCCCAGCAACTGTCTCTTTGCCGCCACTGACTACTGCGCAGATGGCTTCTTTGTTTCAGCTATTTTCAAACATTAATATGAATAAATCTGATTCTGCTTACTCCTTATGTTATTCTGAATGCAATTCTATTTACGATGATAATGAGGATGATCCTGACCCACACTCAATCGAATTACCTCCCTATATATTTAAAGAAATACTAGAAGAGGGGAAAGGGGCGCCTGTAATACTCCGTATTTATGGTCTTGGGGGGGGTACTCTATCGAGTAGCCCTTACTCTGTCGAGTAAGGGTATGTCGCAGAATAAAATAGTTTCTGACCTGTTGGGCACTCGATCGAGTAGTGGGGCACTCGATCGAGTAGGGAGTACTCGATCGAGTACCTTGGGTACTCGATCGAGTGTCCCATTTATCGGGGTTTTTCTCGGGTTTTGTTAATTACGCGATTAAGGTATATAAACATATTCGTCTTTATTCTAAAACACTTTTTACAAAACCTAAAACCTGTTTAAGAGAGAAAGCGATTGGTCCTTCTTCCTAATCGCGTTCTTGACAATTCCGAGAGTTCGACGGTCGGTTTGCATCATAGTTTGTGTCGTTGGATTCCTTGCGTCAAGGGTAAGCTTCTAGCATAATTTTTATAACGTTTGGTTAAGATTAGTGAAACCCTAATTTGGTAATTGGGGGTTTTTATGAACAAGTGATTGAATAGTAGTATTCATGTGTATGTGTTAGGAGGAGAGTTCATAGAAGAGGCGTTTTGAGACAGCTGTAGATTCCGTCTGCGTGTGTGCTTTCCAGGTAGGATTTCCTACTCAGTATTAGTCCCATAATGGGATATTGGTGATGTGCTGTAGTTAGTTAATTGATTTGATGATTGTAATTGTGTTTGTGATTGTGGTTGTGTTGTTGATGGTTCTCGAGATGCGTTCTCGGCTGAGTGGGGTCACTTGCGGGAGTGATCTCACGCCCTAGTTTCGCCCTTAGTGGAACCCGCCACGAAAGGGGATGTGCACATTAATGGGACGGGGTTATCGCTCGTATGATGAGCGGGGCTTAGGTGGGAACGGCTGCGGTCCCCCACGCGGCGGGTGGTCCAAAGGACGATCGGTGATTGAGACTGTTGGATGGGTGTGTTGTGTGTGTGGCAGTTCAGCTGTCTGTTTGTCTTATTGATGTTATCTGTTTTGATTGTGTGATTAGTACTGACCCCGGTGTTGTTTTGAAAACCTGCGGTGATCCATTCGGGGATGGTGAGCAGATATTGAGCAGGTATAGAGATGATACGGGATAGCTGGGATGGCCACGACATGACGATAGAGTCTTCCGCTGTAGTTTAGCTTTTATTTGCATTTCAGTTTGAGTAGACCGTTTGGATAATGTATCTTATTATCAGTTTGGGTGTCAAGGATTGTATTCATTCATTAAACGATTAATAATAAATGTTGTTTCTTTATCGCTGTTGTTTGATTATCATACCTCGGGCAACCGAGATGGTGATGTCTCCATACCTGAGTGGTCCTGGTAAGGCACTCGGAGTATGGGGGTGTTACAAATGGTATCAGAGCGACGATCCTGAAACCTGTAACCAATGAACTTAATGAACATAGGGAGTCAATTAAAATGAACCCGGGGTAAAAGTTGTAGGAGCTAGTGCAAAGACTTGGGAGACGTCCTAAAGTCGCGGGGGTCGCCCTACAACTTTGAACCGGTCACGTGGGGAAAATGTGTTTGAGTCATGTGTGTGCTCAGTAACTTGTGCAACAAAGTGATGAAGTGTGTTGATTGTTTGGTGTAGAAATAGGAGGTTGAGCATGTGAAAGAAAATGATATGTGGAACATGTTAATGAGATGATAACATGTTGGATGTTTATAATGTGGCTTTAATAGCATGATGAATTGATTTTGTTGATTAGTAGAATAGGTGCGTAGCCTATTTGTTAGAATATAATGTGGTTTGATAAAGTTGGCATGTTAGTATACGAATAACATGCGGGTAGCTTGAACGTATTGGGGGTACTTGATCGAGTGAGACTGACTCGATCGGGTAGGTTTTTGGCGATTTTGAGTCCAGAATCGAGTTTTGGGGCACTCGATCGAGTAACTAGGGTACTCGATCGAGTAGAAATCACTCGATCGAGTAGCCTAGATACTCGATCGAGTGCGTTAGAGATCGAAGGTCTGTTTAGCTCGGGTTTGGGTACTCGATCGAGTACATGGTGGAACTCGATCGAGTAGCCCGTTACTCGATCGAGTGGGTTTGGATACTCGATCGAGTAGGTGCTGGGCAACGCGTGTTCGTGTTTTGAGGTTTAGTACGCGCGTTTATGTTTGTCCCTTTCTTCTATAGCTTCAAGATGCCGCCCAAGAGAAATGCCTTGTACGCGAGAGCTGAGCTTATGACTACGGATGACATCGTTAAGATGTTGGAACACCAAGACGCTCTTACGGAGACCCTGAAGAGAGTGAATGAAGACAAGGATAAGAGTAAGGAGAAGGAGGTTGACCATGCTAAAGTCAGCCTCTATATCGCGAGGTTTAACCCGAAGGAGTACAAGGGGGTTGAGGAGCCTAACCACCTTGATAGTTGGCTGAGGGAGATGGAGAACATACTAGATTTAGTTCGCTGTCCTGATGAGATGAGGGTGGATCAAGCTGCATTCTATCTGAGGGAGGCAGCTGGCAAGTGGTGGGACTCAGTGAAAGTGAGTGCCAAGGAGTTATATACCAACCAGGGGTTACCTGCTATACCTTGGGAGGAGTTTCGTAGGGCTGTGAGGAAGGAGTTCGTGCCAGAACATGTGAGGAGTAAGTTGAGAGAGGAGTTCGATAAGTTTAAGATGACGGCTGAGATGTCTGTGGCTGAGTACTACAGACAGTTCAATGAGAAGTCCAGATATGCTGAGGACATGGGTTTGAGTGAGGAGAATCTTGCTTTGAGGTTTGAGAGAGGGCTAACCACGACAATTATGGATAAGTTACCCGTGGGAGTCCTTACTGATGTGAAGGAAGCGTATGAGAGGGCTGGGAGAGCTGAGAGACTAGTGGAGATGGCTAAGGAGAGGTCAGGTGGGGAGAAGAGGAAGTCTGAGAGCGAGGGTGGTGGCCAATCTAATTTCAAGAAAGGCAACCACAATCAATCTAAGGGGTTTTCTTCTGGGTCCGGGTTTAGTGTTGGAACTTCCTTTGGGAGAGGCCGTGGGAGTGTGAGCAACAGCTGGGGAGTGACTTGCTTTGGGTGTGGTGGCGTGGGCCACAAGAGGCATGAGTGCACAAGTGCACCGGGATCTTTCCAGAGACCTGCGCGAGCTTCGCGAAAGCAACAGACCCCGGATCATGGCCAAACCGTGGAGGTCGAGCTACCAGTGGAGGAAACCACAACGGCGGTAATTCTTATCAGAAGACGCCGATGAACAACAACAACAATCAAGGGTCGGGTGCTAAGCCGACCGCATCACCAAGATCTTGTTCGGGGAGGTGGGCGGAAGTCAAGTGGCAAGTCGTTCATGATGGACAAGAAAGCAAATGAGGAGGATGAGCACGTTATCACCGGTACATTCCTTGTTAATGGTATTCCTACGTTTGTTTTGTTTGATTCGGGGGCTTCTCGGTCGTTTGTGTCTTCGAGTCATGTAAAGCGATTGGGTTTGAGAGTATATGAGTCCATTAGGGAGCAAGTTTTCATACCTTCGGTGAGTCTGTAACGTGTGGGAGGTTGTTTAGAGATGTATCTTTGATAGTTGGGCAAGTCGATTTCCCTGTAGACTTGCTAGAGTTTCCTTTTAATGGTTTTGAGATGATAGTTGGGATGGATTGGTTAGGAAAGTATAAGGCTAAGATAGACTGTCATCAAAAGAAAGTGTCCCTACGAGGTCCTAAGGGTGCTAGTGTATCTTACCGTGGGTTTCTAGTCAAACCCAAAGTTAAGTTGATTGCAAAATGCGCTTTGAAGTCGTATCTGAGGAAGGGATGTCCTCTGATCTTGTGCCATGTGAGAGATGACCGGATAGAGAGCCCTAGCATTGAGGAGATACCAGTGGTGGGAGAGTATGCGAGATGTCTTTCCGAGAGGAGATTCCGGGTTGCCACCGAAGAGGGAGATAGATTTCACCGTTGAGTTGAAGCCGGGGACGGGGCCAATCTCTAAGGCACCGTACCGTATGGGTCCTAAGGAGATGGAGGAGCTTAAGAAGCGATTGGATGATTTGATAGAGAAGGGATACATTAGACCAAGTGTATCGCCTTGGGGAGCACCAGTTCTTTTCGTGAAGAAGAAGGATGGAACTTTGAGGTTATGCATAGATTACCGGGAGCTGAACCGTGTGACGATAAAGAACAAGTATCCTTTGCCAAGGATAGATGACCTGTTTGATCAGTTGAGTGGTGCAACGGTCTTTTCTAAGATCGATTTGAGGTCAGGGTACCATCAGGTGAAGATTAGAGATGTGGACATACCGAAGACAGCCTTCACGTCGAGGTATGGCCATTATGAGTATGTGGTGATGCCGTTTGGGTTGTCCAATGCGCCGGCAGTGTTTATGGATTTGATGAATAGGATCTTTAGACAGTTCTTGGACCAGTTCGTGGTGGTGTTTATCGATGATATCCTAGTCTACTCAAAGACTAAGGAGGAGCATGAGGAGCATCTGAGGATCGTGTTGCAGACGTTGAGAGATCATGAGTTGTATGCTAAGTTGTCCAAGTGTGAGTTTTGGTTGGAGAAAGTTGCTTTTATGGGGCATGTAATCTCTAAAGATGGGGTAGCCGTGGATCCGGCGAAGATTGAGGCGGTGACAAAGTGGGAAGCACCGAAGAATGTTCTTTGAGAGGTAAGGAGTTTCTTGGGTTTAGCTGGATACTACAGGCGGTTCGTGAAAGATTTCTCCAAGATAGCTAGACCGATGACGGCGTTGATGAGGAAAGAGAACAAGTTTCGTTGGGATGAGAGTTGTGAGAAGGCGTTCCAAACATTAAAGGAGCGTTTGACCACGCTCTCCGTCCTAGCATTGCTGAAGGAAGCGAGAATTTCGAGGTTTTTACAGATGCATCGAAGAATGGGTTGGGATGTGTGTTGATGCAGAATGGTAAAGTGATCGCCTATGCTTCTAGGCAGTTGAAGCCTTACGAGGAGAATTACCCTACTCATGACCTGGGAGTTGGGTGCGGTGGTGTTTGCTCTCAAGATTTGGAGACATTACCTTTATGGAGCAATCTTTAAGGTATTTTCCGATCACAAGAGTCTCAAGTACATCTTCACGCAGAAGGAGTTGAACATGAGACAGAGGAGGTGGATGGAGCTGATTGGTGATTACGACATGGAAATCATCTACCATGAAGGAAAGGCCAATGTTGTAGCTGATGCCTTGAGTAGGAAGAGTGTACATTCCTTGTGTACACTCTATCTTTGATGAGACCGAGGGATGAGATAGCGAGCTTTGGGATTCATATGTTGCGAAAGGAGAGGCTATGGGTGATATGTCAAGACACATGGAGTTTTATGATGATATTCGAGGTAAACAGGCTTTGGATCCTAAGATAGTGGAGTGGAAAGTCTGGAGTAGAGAAAGGGACGGTGTCCCTGGTTTTCCATTCATACGAGATGGTAGTTTGAGGTTTGATGGTAGGTGGTGTGTTCCTAATGACGAGGAGTTGAAAAAGACAATCATGACAGAAGCGCATTGCACACCATATTCAGTCCATCCGGGTGGAGACAAGCTTTACAAAGATTTGAAGAAAACGTTTTGGTGGCCTGGATGAAGAAAGAGACAAACCGAGTTTGTGTCCCGTTGTTTGACATGCCAGAGAGTTAAAGGGGAACAGAGAAGACCACAAGGTAAGGTTCAATCCTTGGAGGTGCCTGAGTGGAAGTGGGAATCCATTTCCATGGATTTCATTGTGGGTTTGCCTAAGAGTCAACAAGGTAACAATATGATTTGGGTGATAGTGGATCGCTTGACCAAGTCGGCTCACTTTGTTCCAATGAAAGATACATGGACTAAGGCACAACTGGCTATGGCCTATCGAAAGAACGTGCTTAAGTTACATGGAGTCCCTAAGGACATAGTGTCCGACAGAGATGCGAGGTTTATATCAAGGTTTTGGAAGGAGTTGCGGAATCGTTGGGAACAGCTTTGAAGATGAGTACAAGATTTCATCCTGCGATCGATGGGCGACGAGAGAACAATCAAGACCTTGGAGGATATGTTGCGAGCTTGTGTGATGGATTTTGGTGGTAGCCGGGAGCAGAGGTTGGACTTGATAGAGTTTTCTTACAACAACAGCTATCACACCGGTATTGGTATGGCACCGTTTGAGGCTTTGTATGGGAGAGATGTAGGAGTCCAATCTGTTGGGACGACAATCTTTGAGGCAAATGGTTTTAGGACCGAGAGATGGTACAGAGATGGTGGAACAATGTATTAAGATGATCGGGAACGGATGAGAGCAGCGGCTCGGGATCGACAGAAGAGTTATGCAGATCTACATCGTCGGGACATAGAGTTTCAAGTTGGGGACAAAGTTCTTCTGAAAGTGTCCCCTATGCGCGGAGTTATGAGATTTGGGAAGAAAGGCAAGCTAAGTCAGAAGTTTATAGGGCCTTATGAGATCTTAGAGCGAGTTGGGGAAGTGGCTTACCGTTTGGCGTTACCGGCTGCTTTGGAGAGAGTACATAATGTGTTTCATGTATCGCAGCTGCGGAAGTATGTGAGTGACCCGTCACATGTGTTGGAGGCAGAGAGCTTAGAGCTGGATGAGTCTTTATCGTACCTTGAGGTGCCTAAGCAGATCCTCGACCGAAAAGTTAGAAAGACCAGGAGTGGTGAGACAGTGTTGCTTAAGATCCTTTGGTCTAACCATGAGACTGAGGAAGCTACATGGGAGGCGGAGGATATCATGAAAGAGCGTTACCCTTTCCTTTTTGATCAGGTATGTATGGTTACGGGGACGTAACCTTGTTTCTTTTAGGGGGGTAGGAGATGATCGCGAGAGTTTTTAAGGGTTTTTACACCCCTTGTATATGTTGTGTCGGTATGTTGTCGGGATATGTTGTCGGGATAAGTTGGGTTAGGTAGCATGTTTTACGTTGTGTTTATTTTGACCTTCGAGTCGGGAAGCTTATGGGAGTACCTTTGTTTTGGTAGTGGTTTGAACTTCGGGGACGAAGTTCCTTTTTAAGGAGGGAAGACTGTAATACTCCGTATTTATGGTCTTGGGGGGGGTACTCTATCGAGTAGCCCTTACTCTGTCGAGTAAGGGTATGTCGCGAGAATAAAATAGTTTCGACTGTTGGGCACTCGATCGAGTAGTCAGGGCACTCGATCGAGTAGGGAGTACTCGATCGAGTACCTTGGGTACTCGATCGAGTGTCCTGGTTTATCGGGGTTTTTCTCGGGTTTTGTTAATTACGCGATTAAGGTATATAAACATATTCGTCTTTATTCTAAAACACTTTTTACAAAACCTAAAACCTGTTTAAGAGAGAAAGCAGTTGGTCCTTCTTCCTAATCGCGTTCTTGACAATTCCCGGAGTTCAGACGGTCGGTTTGCATCATAGTTTGTGTCGTTGGATTCCTTGCGTCAAGGGTAAGCTTCTAGCATAATTTTTATAACGTTTGGTTAAGATTAGTGAAACCCTAATTTGGTAATTGGGGGTTTTTATGAACAAGTGATTGAATAGTAGTATTCATGTGTATGTGTTAGGAGGAGAGTTCATAGAAGAGGCGTTTTGAGACAGCTGTAGATTCCGTCTGCGTGTGTGCTTTCCAGGTAGGATTTCCTACTCAGTATTAGTCCCATAATGGGATATTGGTGATGTGCTGTAGTTAGTTAATTGATTTGATGATTGTAATTGTGTTTGTGATTGTGGTTGTGTTGTTGATGGTTCTCGAGATGCGTTCTCGGCTGAGTGGGGTCACTTGCGGGAGTGATCTCACGCCCTAGTTTCGCCCTTAGTGGAACCCGCCACGAAAGGGGATGTGCACATTAATGGACAGGGTTATCGCTCGTATGATGAGCGGGGCTTAGGTGGGAACGGCTGCGGTCCCCCACTGGCAGGGCTGGTCCAGTGGACAGTCAGTGATTGAGACGGTTGGATGGGTGTGTTGTGTGTGTGGCAGTTCAGCTGTCTGTTTGTCTTATTGATGTTATCTGTTTTGATTGTGTGATTAGTACTGACCCCGGTGTTGTTTTGAAAACCTGCGGTGATCCATTCGGGGATGGTGAGCAGATATTGAGCAGGGTATAGAGATGATACGGGATAGCTGGGATGGCCACGACATGACGATAGAGTCTTCCGCTGTAGTTTAGCTTTTATTTGCATTTCAGTTTGAGTAGACCGTTTGGATAATGTATCTTATTATCAGTTTGGGTGTCAAGGATTGTATTCATTCATTAAACGATTAATAATAAATGTTGTTTCTTTATCGCTGTTGTTTGATTATCATACCTCGGGCAACCGAGATGGTGATGTCTCCATACCTGAGTGGTCCTGGTAAGGCACTCGGAGTATGGGGGTGTTACAAATGGTATCAGAGCGACGATCCTGAAACCTGTAACCAATGAACTTAATGAACATAGGGAGTCAATTAAAATGAACCCGGGGTAAAAGTTGTAGGAGCTAGTGCAAAGACTTGGGAGACGTCCTAAAGTCGCGGGGGTCGCCCTACAACTTTGAACCGGTCACGTGGGGAAAATGTGTTTGAGTCATGTGTGTGCTCAGTAACTTGTGCAACAAAGTGATGAAGTGTGTTGATTGTTTGGTGTAGAAATAGGAGGTTGAGCATGTGAAAGAAAATGATATGTGGAACATGTTAATGAGATGATAACATGTTGGATGTTTATAATGTGGCTTTAATAGCATGATGAATTGATTTTGTTGATTAGTAGAATAGGTGCGTAGCCTATTTGTTAGAATATAATGTGGTTTGATAAAGTTGGCATGTTAGTATACGAATAACATGCGGGTAGCTTGAACGTATTGGGGTACTTGATCGAGTGAGACCGACTCGATCGGGTAGGTTTTTGCGATTTTGAGTCCAGAATCGAGTTTTGGGGCACTCGATCGAGTAACTAGGGGTACTCGATCGAGTAGGGGTCACTCGATCGAGTAGCCTAGATACTCGATCGAGTGCGTTAGAGATCGAAGGTCCGTTTAGCTCGGAGTTTGGGTACTCGATCGAGTACATGGTGGAACTCGATCGAGTAGCCCGTTACTCGATCGAGTGGGTTTGGATACTCGATCGAGTAGGTGCTGGGCAACGCGTGTTCGTGTTTTGAGGTTTAGTACGCGCGTTTATGTTTGTCCCTTTCTTCTATAGCTTCAAGATGCCGCCCAAGAGAAATGCCTTGTACGCGAGAGCTGAGCTTATGACTACGGATGACATCGTTAAGATGTTGGAACACCAAGACGCTCTTACGGAGACCCCAAGAGAGTGAATGAAGACAAGGATAAGAGCAAGGAGAAGGAGGTTGACCATGCTAAAGTCAGCCTCTATATCGCGAGGTTTAACCCGAAGGAGTACAAGGGGGTTGAGGAGCCTAACCACCTTGATAGTTGGCTGAGGGAGATGGAGAACATACTAGATTTAGTTCGCTGTCCTGATGAGATGAGGGTGGATCAAGCTGCATTCTATCTGAGGGAGGCAGCTGGCAAGTGGTGGGACTCAGTGAAAGTGAGTGCCAAGGAGTTATATACCAACCAGGGGTTACCTGCTATACCTTGGGAGGAGTTTCGTAGGGCTGTGAGGAAGGAGTTCGTGCCAGAACATGTGAGGAGTAAGTTGAGAGAGGAGTTCGATAAGTTTAAGATGACGGCTGAGATGTCTGTGGCTGAGTACTACAGACAGTTCAATGAGAAGTCCAGATATGCTGAGGACATGGGTTTGAGTGAGGAGAATCTTGCTTTGAGGTTTGAGAGAGGGCTAACCACGACAATTATGGATAAGTTACCCGTGGGAGTCCTTACTGATGTGAAGGAAGCGTACGAGAGGGCTGGGAGAGCTGAGAGACTAGTGGAGATGGCTAAGGAGAGGTCAGGTGGGGAGAAGAGGAAGTCTGAGAGCGAGGGTGGTGGCCAATCTAATTTCAAGAAAGGCAACCACAATCAATCTAAGGGGTTTTCTTCTGGGTCCGGGTTTAGTGTTGGAACTTCCTTTGGGAGAGGCCGTGGGAGTGTGAGCAACAGCTGGGGAGTGACTTGCTTTGGGTGTGGTGGCGTGGGCCACAAGAGGCATGAGTGCACAAGTGCACCGGGATCTTTCCAGAGACCTGCGCAGAGCTTCGCGAGCAACAGACCAGCTGGATCATGGCCAAACCGTGGAGGTCAGAGCTACCAGAGTGGAGGAAACCACAACGGCGGTAATTCTTATCAGAAGACGCCGATGAACAACAACAACAATCAAGGGTCGGGTGCTAAGCCGACCGCATCACCAAGATCTTGTTCGGGAGGTGGGCGGGTGTCAAGTGGCAAGTCGTTCATGATGGACAAGAAAGCAAATGAGGAGGATGAGCACGTTATCACCGGTACATTTCTTGTTAATGGCATTCCTACGTTTGTTTTGTTTGATTCGGGGGCTTCTCAGTCGTTTGTGTCTTCGAGTCATGTAAAGCAGTTGGGTTTGAGAGTATATGAGTCTGTTAGGGAGCAAGTTTTCATACCTTCAGGTGAGTCTGTAACGTGTGGGAGGTTGTTTAGAGATGTATCTTTGATAGTTGGGCAAGTCGATTTCCCTGTAGACTTGCTAGAGTTTCCTTTTAATGGTTTTGAGATGATAGTTGGGATGGATTGGTTAGGAAAGTATAAGGCTAAGATAGACTGTCATCAAAAGAAAGTGTCCCTACGAGGTCCTAAGGGTGCTAGTGTATCTTACCGTGGGTTTCTAGTCAAACCCAAAGTTAAGTTGATTGCAGCTGTCGCTTTGAAGTCGTATCTGAGGAAGGGATGTCCTCTGATCTTGTGCCATGTGAGAGATGACCGGATAGAGAGCCCAGCTGAGGAGATACCAAAGTGGTGGGAGAGTATGCGGATGTCTTTCCAGAGGAGATTCCGGGTTGCCACCGAAGAGGGAGATAGATTTCACCGTTGAGTTGAAGCCAAGGACGGGGCCAATCTCTAAGGCACCGTACCGTATGGGTCCTAAGGAGATGGAGGAGCTTAAGAAGCAGTTGGATGATTTGATAGAGAAGGGATACATTAGACCAAGTGTATCGCCTTGGGGAGCACCAGTTCTTTTCGTGAAGAAGAAGGATGGAACTTTGAGGTTATGCATAGATTACCGGGAGCTGAACCGTGTGACGATAAAGAACAAGTATCCTTTGCCAAGGATAGATGACCTGTTTGATCAGTTGAGTGGTGCAACGGTCTTTTCTAAGATCGATTTGAGGTCAGGGTACCATCAGGTGAAGATTAGAGATGTGGACATACCGAAGACAGCCTTCACGTCGAGGTATGGCCATTATGAGTATGTGGTGATGCCGTTTGGGTTGTCCAATGCGCCGGCAGTGTTTATGGATTTGATGAATAGGATCTTTAGACAGTTCTTGGACCAGTTCGTGGTGGTGTTTATCGATGATATCCTAGTCTACTCAAAGACTAAGGAGGAGCATGAGGAGCATCTGAGGATCGTGTTGCAGACGTTGAGAGATCATGAGTTGTATGCTAAGTTGTCCAAGTGTGAGTTTTGGTTGGAGAAAGTTGCTTTTCTGGGGCATGTAATCTCTAAAGATGGGGTAGCTGTGGATCCGGCGAAGATTGAGGCAGTGACAAAGTGGGAAGCACCGAAGAATGTTGCTGAGGTAAGGAGTTTCTTGGGTTTAGCTGGATACTACAGGCGGTTCGTGAAAGATTTCTCCAAGATAGCTAGACCGATGACGGCGTTGATGAGGAAAGAGAACAGGTTTCGTTGGGATGAGAGTTGTGAGAAGGCGTTCCAAACATTAAAGGAGCGTTTGACCACAGCTCCTGTCCTAGCATTGCCTGAAGGAAGCGAGAATTTCGAGGTTTTTACAGATGCATCGAAGAATGGGTTGGGATGTGTGTTGATGCAGAATGGTAAAGTGATCGCCTATGCTTCTAGGCAGTTGAAGCCTTACGAGGAGAATTACCCTACTCATGACCTGGAGTTGGGTGCAGTGGTGTTTGCTCTCAAGATTTGGAGACACTACCTTTATGGAGCAATCTTTAAGGTATTTTCTGATCACAAGAGTCTCAAGTACATCTTCACGCAGAAGGAGTTGAACATGAGACAGAGGAGGTGGATGGAGCTGATTGGTGATTACGACATGGAAATCATCTACCATGAAGGAAAGGCCAATGTTGTAGCTGATGCCTTGAGTAGGAAGAGTGTACATTCCTTGTGTACAGCTCTATCTTTGATGAGACTGAGGGATGAGATAGCGAGCTTTGGGATTCATATGTTGCAGAAAGGAGAGGCTATGGGTGATATGTCAGTACACATGGAGTTTTATGATGATATTCGAGGTAAACAGGCTTTGGATCCTAAGATAGTGGAGTGGAAAGCTGGAGTAGAGAAAGGGACGGTGTCCCGGTTTTCCATTCATACAGATGGTAGTTTGAGGTTTGATGGTAGGTGGTGTGTTCCTAATGACGAGGAGTTGAAAAAGACAATCATGACAGAAGCGCATTGCACACCATATTCAGTTCATCCGGGTGGAGACAAGCTTTACAAAGATTTGAAGAAAACGTTTTGGTGGCCTGGGATGAAGAAAGAGACAGCTGAGTTTGTGTCCCGTTGTTTGACATGCCAGAGAGTTAAAGGGGAACAGAGAAGACCACAAGGTAAGGTTCAATCCTTGGAGGTGCCTGAGTGGAAGTGGGAATCCATTTCCATGGATTTCATTGTGGGTTTGCCTAAGAGTCAACAAGGTAACAATATGATTTGGGTGATAGTGGATCGGTTGACCAAGTCAGCTCACTTTGTTCCAATGAAAGATACATGGACTAAGGCACAACTGGCTATGGCCTATCGAAAGAACGTGCTTAAGTTACATGGAGTCCCTAAGGACATAGTGTCTGACAGAGATGCGAGGTTTATATCAAGGTTTTGGAAGGAGTTGCAGGAATCGTTGGGAACAGCTTTGAAGATGAGTACAGCATTTCATCCTGCGACTGATGGGCAGACTGAGAGAACAATCAAGACCTTGGAGGATATGTTGAGAGCGTGTGTGATGGATTTCGGTGGTAGCTGGGAGCAGAGGTTGGACTTGATAGAGTTTTCTTACAACAACAGCTATCACACCAGTATTGGTATGGCACCGTTTGAGGCTTTGTATGGGAGGAGATGTAGGAGTCCAATCTGTTGGGACGACAAAGTCTTTGAGGCAAAGGGTTTTAGGACCAGAGATGGTACAGAGATGGTGGAACAGATTAAGATGATCGGGGAACGGATGAGAGCAAACAGATCGACAGAAGAGTTATGCAGATCTACATCGTCGGGACATAGAGTTTCAAGTTGGGGACAAAGTTCTTCTGAAAGTGTCCCCTATGCGCGGAGTTATGAGATTTGGGAAGAAAGGCAAGCTAAGTCAGAAGTTTATAGGGCCTTATGAGATCTTAGAGCGAGTTGGGGAAGTGGCTTACCGTTTGGCGTTACTTTGCTTTGGAGAGAGTACATAATGTGTTTCATGTATCGCAGCTGCGGAAGTATGTGAGTGACCCGTCACATGTGTTGGAGGCAGAGAGCTTAGAGCTGGATGAGTCTTTATCGTACCTTGAGGTGCCTAAGCAGATCCTCGACCGAAAAGTTAGAAAGACCAGGAGTGGTGAGACAGTGTTGCTTAAGATCCTTTGGTCTAACCATGAGACTGAGGAAGCTACATGGGAGGCGGAGGATATCATGAAAGAGCGTTACCCTTTCCTTTTGATCAGGTATGTATGGTTACGGGGACGTAACCTTGTTTCTTTTAGGGGGTAGGAGATGATCGCGAGAGTTTTTAAGGGTTTTTACACCCCTTGTATATGTTGTGTCGGTATGTTGTCGGGATATGTTGTCGGGATAAGTTGGGTTAGGTAGCATGTTTTACGTTGTGTTTATTTTGACCTTCGAGTCGGGAAGCTTATGGGAGTACCTTTGTTTTGGTAGTGGTTTGAACTTCGGGGACGAAGTTCCTTTTTAAGGAGGGAAGACTGTAATACTCCGTATTTATGGTCTTGGGGGGGGTACTCTATCGAGTAGCCCTTACTCTGTCGAGTAAGGGTATGTCGCAGAATAAAATAGTTTCTGACCTGTTGGGCACTCGATCGAGTAGCTGGGGCACTCGATCGAGTAGGGGGGTACTCGATCGAGTACCTTGGGTACTCGATCGAGTGTCCGGTTTATCGGGGGTTTTTCTCGGGTTTTGTTAATTACGCGATTAAGGTATATAAACATATTCGTCTTTATTCTAAAACACTTTTTACAAAACCTAAAACCTGTTTAAGAGAGAAAGCAGTTGGTCCTTCTTCCTAATCGCGTTCTTGACAATTCCCGGAGTTCAGACGGTCGGTTTGCATCATAGTTTGTGTCGTTGGATTCCTTGCGTCAAGGGTAAGCTTCTAGCATAATTTTTATAACGTTTGGTTAAGATTAGTGAAACCCTAATTTGGTAATTGGGGGTTTTTATGAACAAGTGATTGAATAGTAGTATTCATGTGTATGTGTTAGGAGGAGAGTTCATAGAAGAGGCGTTTTGAGACAAAATTTGAGATTCCGTCTGCGTGTGTGCTTTCCAGGTAGGATTTCCTACTCGCATTAGTCCCATAATGGGATATTGGTGATGTCTTTGTAGTTAGTTAATTGATTTGATGATTGTAATTGTGTTTGTGATTGTGGTTGTGTTGTTGATGGTTCTCGAGATGCGTTCTCGGCTGAGTGGGGTCACTTGCGGGAGTGATCTCACGCCCTAGTTTCGCCCTTAGTGGAACCCGCCACGAAAGGGGATGTGCACATTAATGGACAGGGTTATCGCTCGTATGATGAGCGGGGCTTAGGTGGGAACGGCTGCGGTCCCCCACTGGCAGGGCTGGTCCAGTGGACAGTCAGTGATTGAGACGGTTGGATGGGTGTGTTGTGTGTGTGGCAGTTCAGCTGTCTGTTTGTCTTATTGATGTTATCTGTTTTGATTGTGTGATTAGTACTGACCCCGGTGTTGTTTTGAAAACCTGCGGTGATCCATTCGGGGATGGTGAGCAGATATTGAGCAGGGTATAGAGATGATACGGGATAGCTGGGATGGCCACGACATGACGATAGAGTCTTCCGCTGTAGTTTAGCTTTTATTTGCATTTCAGTTTGAGTAGACCGTTTGGATAATGTATCTTATTATCAGTTTGGGTGTCAAGGATTGTATTCATTCATTAAACGATTAATAATAAATGTTGTTTCTTTATCGCTGTTGTTTGATTATCATACCTCGGGCAACCGAGATGGTGATGTCTCCATACCTGAGTGGTCCTGGTAAGGCACTCGGAGTATGGGGGTGTTACAGCGCCAGTTATAGAAAACACCGAACCTATCAACGTAGGAACGACATTTAAACCCCAAGAACATAGGATAGGGATGACCCTAGACACAACTGAAAGGGCCAATTTCATCGACATTCTACACGAGTTCAAAGACGTTTTCGCTTGGTCTTACAAGGACATGCCAGGGATTGACCGGGATATTGCAGAACATCGCATTCCAATCAAGCCAGGTTTTTAACCTGCGAAAGAGAAGCTTCATCGAATGAAGACTTGAACAAAGCGAGTCCTAAAGACGACTTCCCTCTACCACACATCGATATATTGGTAGATAATACAGCAGATCACTTATTATTATCCTTCATTGTGATACCCCCATACTCCAAGTGCCTTACCAGGACCACTCAGGTATAGGAACGTCACCATCTCGGTTCCCCGGGGCAATGATAATCAAATGACAATAAAGAAACATAATTTAAATAGTAATAAAGTTTAAAGTGATTACATAACCAAATCCCAAAACTGATAAATAATACGATACATGTTCTAAAAAACCAAATGTCTCAAAACTAAAGTATGACAGTGGAACACTCTAATCAGCTCGTGGTGACACATCCCAGCTAGTCCAAATGCCTTTAATCAAACCTGTTCAACAACTGCTCACCATCCCCGAATGGATCACCACAGTTTTACAAAACAAAGACGGGGTCAGTACTAATCACACAACACAATCACAATAAGATAATTAATAAACAGCTCAACCGTCACATCAATCCCAAACTCCACAATCAACTCCACATCACTGACTACACACTAAAGTGTGTAGTCCTGCCAGAGTACCCACCGCAACAGGTACTCCACACCGCCAATGGGAGACCGCAACCGTTCTCACCTAAGCCCCGCTCATCTCCATCGAGCGATAAACCCAAGTCCATTAATGTGCACATCCCTTCTATGGCGGGTTCCACAGAAGGCGAAACAAGGGCATAAAGTCACTCCCGCAAGTGACTCCACTCAGCCAGGGACGCACCCTGAAGATCACAGACAGATACAATCAACAACAATCAACAACGATAATATTCAACAACCGTCACAATACCATAATTATAATTTAACAACAATCACAATCAAATCACCAACCACATCATGTGACTAATACTGAGTAGGGAAAACCCTACCTGGAATGCAAACACAAAGCAGACGATCTAGCAGCTTTCTCAAAATCTCTTTTCTACGAACCCTCCTCATATTCATACAATCATACAATTACTACTACAATAACATAAACATAAAATCCCCCAATCCCTAAAATTAGGGTTCAACTAAAGTCAATCAAATGCTATAAAAATGGTACGTAGATCTTACCCTTGACGCAAGGATCACTATGATACAAAGAACAACGAAATCCAACCTCTCTAGCTCCGGGATTTGCCAATAATGCGAATGTGGAGAACAACTTAGTTTGCAATCTCTTTTTGTGTGTATTAGGTTTTTAAAAGTGTTTAGGAAAGATAACGGAGTATTATATATACTAATTCGCATTATTAACAAAACCCGTCAAAATATTACCCGATAACCAACTTACTCAATCGAGTAAGTAACATACTCGATCGAGTGCCACTTACTCGATCGAGTGCCAAGGCTACTCGATCTAGTACCCTACAGGCAGAACCCTGTTTCGTAAAACAAAACACACTTACTCGACAGAGTAAGCCCCACTCGATAGAGTACCCAGAGACTCATAAAACCGTAGTATTACAGTTTTCTCTCCTTAAAAAGAACTTCGTCCCCGAAGTTCAAACCACAACAAAACAAAAACATACTAACACTCTCCCTACACAATAACAAAAACAAAACTCAACATAAAACTCCCAAAACATACGTACCAACCAAACTCAACCCGACTCAAACAACTACTAACTATATCAAAATTGACATAAAAAGATGCAAAAACTCTTCGTGACCATCTCCTACCCCCATAAAAGAAACAAGGTTACGTCCCCGTAACTATACATGCCTGATCAAAATGGAACGGATAGCGCTCTCTCATGGCCTCCTCCGCCTCCCATGTAGCTTCCTCAACCTCATGATTAGATCAAAGAATCTTAAGCAAGACTGTCTCACCATGTATAGTCTTCCTAACCTTCCGGTCAAGAATCTGTTTAGGCACCTCAAGATAAGACAAGGACTCATCTAGCTCTATGTTCTCCACCTCTAACACATGTGACGGATCACTCACATACTCCTACAACTCTTTCCTAAACCGTGAGATAAACCTCGAATCTCTATCAGACACTATATCTTTAGGCACCCCATGCAATCTCAGCACATTCTTCCTATAAGCCATAGCTAACTGTGCCTTAGTCCATGTATCTTTCATTGGCACAAAATGAGCTAACTTGGTCAGTTGATCCACTATAACCCATATCATGTTGTTACCCTGCCGACTCTTCAGCAAACACACGATAAAATTAATAGAAATGGACTCCCACTTCCACTCAGGTACCTCAAGAGACTGAATCTTACCTTATGGTCGTCGCTTCTCCCCTTTAACTCTCTGACATGTCAAACAACGGCCCACGAACTCAGCTGTTTCTTTCTTCATCCCAGGCCACCAAAAAGTCTTCTTTAAATCCTTGTATAGCTTGTCACCACCTGGATGTACCGAGTATGGTGTACAATGAGCCTCTGGCATGATTGTCTTTTTCAGCTCCTCATCATTAGGGACACACCACCTCCCATCAAACCTCAGACTACCATCTGTATGAATAGAGAATCTAGACACTGTCCCTTTCTCTACTCCAGCTCTCCACTCCACCATCTTGGGATCCAAGACCTGTTTACCGCGAATATCATCATAAAGATCAAGCTGCACTATCAAATCTCCCATGGCATCTCCTTTCTGGATCATATGTATTCCGAACTTCCCCACCTCATCTCTCAATCTCATCAAAGATATAGCTGTGCACAAAGAATGCACACTCTTCCTACTCAAAGCATCTGCAACAACATTGGCTATCCCTTCATGGTAGATAATATCCATGTCATAATCGCCAATCAACTCCATCGACCTCCTCTGTCTCACATTCAACTCCTTTTGAGTGAAGATGTACTTGAGACTCTTGTGATCTGAAAATACCTTAAAGGTCGCCCTATATAGGTAATGTCTCCAAATCTTGAGAGCAAACACCATTGCACCCAACTCCAGATCATGTGTAGGATAGTTCTCCTCATAAGGCTTCAATTGCCTAGAAGCATAGGTAATTACTTTACCGTTCTGCATCAACACAGATCCCAACCTATTCTTTGAGGCATCTGTATACACCTCAAAGTTCTCACTCCCTTCAGGCAATGCTAAGATTGGAGCCGTGGTCAAACGCTCCTTTAATGTTTGGAACGCCGTCTCACAACTCTCATCCAAACGAAACATGTTCTCTTTCCTCATCAAAGCTGTCATAGGTCTAGAAATCTTGGAGAAATCCTTCACGAACCGTCGATAATATCCTGCTAAACCCAAGAAACTCCTGATCTCAGCTACATTCTTTGGTGCTTCCCACTTGTTAACTGCCTCAATCTTTACAGGATCCACAGCTACCCCTTCCTTTGAAATCACATGCCCCGGAAAAGCAACTTTCTCCAACCAGAACTCACACTTGGACAACTTTGCATACAACTCATGCTCCCTCAAGGTCTGCAACACAATCCTCAGATTCTCCTCATGCTCCTCCTTAGTCTAAGAAAAGACTAAGATGTCATCTATAAAAACCACCACAAACTTGTCCAAAAACTGACTGAAGACTCTGTTCATCAAATCCATAAACACAGCTGGTGCATTAGATAACCCAAACGGCATCACCACATACTCATAATGGCCATACCTCGACGTGAAAGCTATCTTTGGTATGTCCTCCTCTCTAATTTTCACCTGATGGTATCCCGACCTAAAATCAATCTTAGAAAAGACTGCTGCACCACTCAACTGATCAAACAGGTCATCTATCCTTGGCAAAGGATACTTGTTCTTCACCGTCACTCTGTTCAGCTCCCTGTAATCTATGCATAACATCAAGCTATCAACTTTCTTTTTCACAAACAGAACTGGCGCTCCTCACGGTGATACAGTGTGTCTAATGTATCCCCTCTCAGTTAGATCATCTAACTGCTTCCTGAGCTCTTCCAACTCCTTAGGACCCATCCGGTACGGTGCCTTAGAGATTGGCCCCGTCCCCGGTTTTAGCTCAACACTAAAATCTATCTCCCTCTTCGGTGGCAACCCCGGAATCTCCTCTGGAAAGACATCCGAAACTCCCCGCAATCGGTATCTCGCTCAACTCGTTCGGACTCTCCATCCTGTCATCTCTCACATGGCACAAGATCAACGGGCACCCCTTCCTCAGATAGGACTTCAAGGTCACAGCTGCAATCAACTTAACTTTGGGTTTGACAATAAACCCACGATAAGACACACTAATGCCTTTAGGACCTCTCAGAGAAACTTTCTTTTGATGACAATCTATATTAGCTTTGTACTTTCCTAACCAATCCATCCCGACTATCATCTCAAAGCCCTCTAAAGGAAACTCTAGCAAGTCTACAGGTAGATCAACTTACCCAACTATCATGGATACATCTCTATACAACCTCCCACACGATACAGACTCACCCGAAGGTATGAAAACTTCCTCTCTTACAGACTCATACTCTCTCAGACCCAACCTTTTAGCATGACTCGAAGATACAAACGACTGTGATGCCTCCGAATAAAACAAAACAAAGGTATAAACACCATTAACAAGAAAAGTACCAGTGATAACATGAGCGTCGTCCTCAGCTGTTTTCTTCTCCATCATAAACAGCTTTCCACTGGTCTTCTGCCCACCTCCCTGGACAGTACTAGCTGAAGTAGCCGGCTTAGCACCCGACCCCTGGTTTTTGTTGGTGTTCGTAACTGGCTTCTGATAAGAATTACCGCCATTGCGGTTACCCCCACCATTGTTGCACTGATCTCCCTTGTTGTTCCATGACCTAGTCGGTCTGTTACTCGCATAACTCTGTGCAGGACCCTGAGAAAAGCTTCCCTGTCCCGGCCTCTAGAAACCCCCACTCACCGCACTGGTGCACTCATGTCTCTTGTGGCCTACACCGCCACAGATAAAACAGGTCATCCCCCAGCTACTGCTACCACTCCCACGGCCACGCCCATAGGAAGCCCTAGCACTAAACCCCGAACCAGATGAATATGCTCTTGCCTGAGTGTGGTTGCCCTTCTTATAGTTGGACTGGCCACCACCCTCGCTCTCAGCCTTTCTTTTCTCAGCACCTCTCTCTCGGGTTATCTTCACCAACCTCTCAGCCCTCCCAGCTCTCTCATAAGCTTCCTTAACATCTGTAAGGACTCCCACAGGTAGCTTCTCCATTATCTTGGGGGTCAACCCCTTCTCAAACCTCAAAGCTAGGTTCTCCTCACTCAACCCCATATCCTCAGTGTACCTAGCCTTCTCATTAAACTTACGGTAGTACTCAGCCACCGTCATATTAGATGCCATCTTAAACTCATTGAACTCCTCTCTCAGCTTACTCCTCACATGTTCCGGTACGAACTCTCGCCTCATGGCTCTCCTGAACTCATCCCAAGGTATATAAGGTAGTCCCTGCTTCATGTACATCTCCCTAGCACTCACCTTGACCTTATCCCACCACTCTCCTGCAACCTCCCTCAAGTAGAACGCAGCTTGTTCCACTTTTAACTCATCCGGGCAATGCACCAACTCCACGATATTCTCCATCTCCCTGTGCCAATTATCTAGAAGAATTGGCTCCCCGGTCCCCTTATACTATTTCGGGTTGAACCTCGCTATGTGAATGCTGATCTTTGAATGATCAACCTCCCTATCCTTTCCCACTCTCTTCAACGCTTCCGAAAGAGCATCTTGGTGATCTAACATCTTTACTATATCATCAACTGTCATACTCTTAGCTCTAGCATACAGGGCGTTTATTTCGGCGGCATCTTGTAACTATATAAGAAAAGGTAGATATAAACACGCATACTATAACCCAAAATACGCATATGACCTGCACAGTCCCCACTCGATCGAGTACTAGAACCCACTCGATCGAGTTGAGGCTACTCGATCGAGTGCCCAACCTACTCGATCGAGTGCCTCGAATCCAGAACCTAATCAGACCTCTGCTCATAAACATTCTCGACCGAGCTGTCACGCCACTCGATCGAGCGGACCCTACTCGATCGAGTGCCCCAACGTACTCGATCGAGTACCCAAAAACACGATTCTGCCCAGAAAAACATCAAACTACCTACTCGACCGAGTCACACCCACTCGATCGAGCACCTCACCTACTCGATCGAGTGCCCCCTACTCGATCGAGTCATGCAAACTCGTATACACTACCCGCATGTTCATCTTACTTTCCCAACATAATCTATAACTTTTATAATTTCAATAAAATAACAACAACTACGCATGCATATATACACAACTCGTTATAAAATCAAGAAGATAATTTATTCATACCGGTAATGTGCCACATTATAAACAACCAACATTGTTTTCATCCAATTCGATATACAAATCACATATCTTTCAACTTCTACTCCATACCTCCAATTTTACACATTCAAACATCCATCAATTCACAACACATGCTACTATGTACACATACAAACCAAAAGACAACACATACGACCCCGACACGCACCCCATGTGACTGGTTCAAAATTGTAGGGAGAGTTCGCGACTTTAGGACGTCTCATAAGCCTTTGCATTAGCTCCTACAACTTCTACCCCGGGTTCATTTTAATTTGACTCGCTATGTTCATTAGATTCATTGGTTACAGGTTTCAGGATCATCTCTCTGATACCACTTTGTGACACACCCATACTCCAAGTGCCTTACCAGGACAAATCAGGTATAGGAACGTCACCATCTCGGTTCCCCGAGGCAATGATAATCAAATGACAATAAAGAAACATAATTGAAATAGTAATAAAGTTTAAAGTGATTACATAAACAAATCCCAAAACTGATAAATAATACGATACATGTTCTCAAAAACCAAATGTCTCAAAACTAAAGTATGACAGTGGAACACTCTAATCAGCTAGTGGTGACACATCCCAGCTAGTCCAAATGCCTCTAATCAAACCTGTTCAACAACTGCTCACCATCCCCAAATGGATCACCACAGTTTTACAAAACAAAGACGGGGTCAGCACTAATCACACAACACAATCACAATAAGATAATTATCAAACAGCTCAACCGTCACATCAATCCCAAATTCCACAATCAACTCCACATCACTGACTACACACTAAAGTGTGTAGTCTTGCTAGAGTACCCATCGCAACAGGTACTCCACAGCGCCAGTGGGGACCGCAGCCGTTCCCACCTAAGCCTCGCTCATCTTCATCGAGCGATAAACCCAAGTCCATTAATGTGCACATCCCTTCTGTGGCGGGTTCCACAGAAGGCGAAACAAGGGCGTGACGCCACTCCCGCAAGTGACTCCACTCAGCCAGGGACACACCCCGAAGATCACAGACAGATACAATCAACAACAATCAACAACGATAATATTCAACAACCGTCACAATACCTACATTATAATTTAACAACAATCACAAACAAATCACCAACCACATCATGTGACTAATACTGAGTAGGGAAAACCCTACCTGGAATGCAAACACAAAGCAGACGATCTAGAAGCTGTCTTAAAATCTCTCGTCTACGAACCCTCCTCATATACATACAATCATACAATTACTACTACAATAACATAAACATAAAAATCCCCAATCCCTAAAATTAGAGTTCAACTAAAGTCAATCAAATTCTATAAAAATGGTAACCCTTGACGCAAGGATCACAATGATACAAAGAACAACGAAATCCGACCTCTCTAGCTCCGGGATTTGCGAATGTGGAGAACAACGTAGTTTGCAATCTCTTTTGTGTGTATTAGGTTTATAAAAGTGTTTAGGAAAGATAATACGTGTCAAAATATTACCCGATAACCAACTTACTCGATCGAGTAAGTAACATACTCGATCGAGTACCCTACAGGCAGAACACTATTTCGTAAAACAAAACACACTTACTCGATAGAGTAACCCCCACTCGATAGAGTACCCAGAGACTCATAAAACCGTAGTATTACATTCATGGACAGGTTTGTGGGGTATAACCAAATCAAAATGGCCAAAGAAGATATGCACAAGACAGCTTTCGTCACTCAGTGGGGCACATACTGCTATACTGTTATGCCATTTGGGCTAATCAATGTTAGGGCTACGTACCAACGCACTGCAACTACTTTGCTACATGACATGATGCATAAGGAGGTGGAGGTTTACGTGGACGATATGATCATCAAATCTAAGGATAGAAAAGGCCACATCGCTAACCTTCGCAAATTCTTCCTCAGAATGCGCAAGTATAACATGAGGCTCAATCCTCAAAAATGTTCATTAAGAGTAACGTCAGGCAAGTTTCTGGGATATGTTGTCAGCCAGAGGGGGATAGAAATTGATCCATCAAGGCCTTAATCGAGATGCCACAACCCCAACCAGAAAAAGAGGTTAGAGGATTCCTGGGCAAAGTGCAATACATAAGTCGATTCATATCGAAACTCACTATGATTTGCGAACCTATCTTCAAAAAGCTCAAGAAAACGGACCATACCATATGGGATGAAGACTGTCAAAAGGCATTTGACAGGATAAAGGAGATATTGGCCAAGCCACTAGTGCTAATGCCTCCCCAAAAAGATCAACCTCTTGGTTTATATCTCACAGTTACCGAAACAGCCTGTAGATACCTCATTTCTACACCTCCCGCCAACCACACGGTGATGATTGGGTCGCATGTTTGATACGCATAACAATTTTATGACAGTTCATAAGTTCGTCGACAAATGATAGCTCAAACACTCGAGTCAATCCCTTGGTCGTCATCTATGCATCGATGCGATCGTTTTCACAATAATTAGAGTTCATTTGGTGTCCAGGTCAAAAACCGATTCATTTTCTAAAAACCGTTCAAATGCCGAGTCGGAATATTCCGGATTGTTCTAGAATTCTCAGGATTTTTTTTCCTAATTTAGAATTAATAATTTTAAGTAAATATCTTTTGTATTTTGTGTTTTATGGAATAAGGAAGTATGGATCTACCGAAATTCCATAATAAAACGCGGAAATCTTTCTTGCTGAGAAGGAAACCTCTGGGGAAAGGACGAAGCAGATGTTGCGCCTCTTCCAAGGGTCGCAGTGGCTGCTACGCCTCTTCTCCAGCCCTCTTTTCATGTTTTTCAGAATATTTCCGTGATTTGTTTCCAAATCCATGTCATTCCTAAACTCCTCCTTATGTTTAGTATAAATAGAGGCCTTCGGCCTCCATATTTGGCACGCGAGTGTTCTGCCCCTTCTTTCTCTCTCTTTGCATTCTAGACTACGCTATTGCTTTTGATGCCTACGTGCTTGATCAATCGACCACGTAAGCTCAGATCCTTCGGAGTCCCAGTCATGTTGCATAGACCGGCCAATTTGACCAACTCCACTTTCAATCAACTTAATGAATCTACTAAATCCTCTAACGAGGGCACTTTCCACGCATATTCGAGTCGAGCAATCACTAAACTATAACTTTAGTCAATCTCGTTTTGTCAAACATGTAGGTTTGAGGGTGTAAATCCCATTTATTTATTGTACTTTTTATTTTATATCAATTAATGTAAATCTATATTAAGAGCACGTTCAAAAAAACAATTTAAAATCCATCTTTTGAAGCCGTTTTTATAAAACAGCGGAGGTCAAACGTCGAGAAGAAATGCAGCAGCAGTTGCGCTTCTTCCAAGGGTCGCAGCTCTGCTGCGCCTCTTCTAGAGTCTGCTCGCTGCTCCTGTTCTTCTTCTTCTTCCTCGACTTCTTGCAATTTTCCCTTTCCTCTTATTCTTTCGTTCCTTTTGTTTGTTTCAGTACCTAAATCATGTTTTAACAAATCTCTTTTATTTACAATGCTATAATTTGTCCTTAATCCCGAGTAATTCAATACTTTCGGGTTTTCGCCTTTTTAATTCAAATCGATTCTTTGGGGTTTCGACTTGTTCATGTCGAGGTTCTGGAATCCTAACTTGATACATAACTTTTATTTCGAGTTTTATTTGTCCAGTTTCTTTAATTTAACCTAAAGTTCGTTCTTTTTTGTATTTTCGACACGCGTTCATCATTAATTATATAAACCTTTATAAATTCTCGTTCTCTTTATTCGTTTATGACTTGCCCAGATGCATGTAATCAATTAAATCACTTCAATTCGAGTCTAAAATTGATAATCGATCTTAAATTTACCAATGAACGATAACGATGTTGCGGGTCTGACTTCACAGTCAGAGCCCAGCTCTAGAACAGACGGAGGGATTGCTGCGCCTCTTCCAGAAGACGCAGCAGATGTTGTACCTGTTCTCGGTTGGTTTCTGTCTCTGAACTCTCTCTCGCTTTAACGTAGCTTCTAATTACAGTTTAAATCGACTATTATTCGTATTATCACCTCTAATCTGCCGTATTTACCTGTTTTTAATTCTAATTTTATTTTCCTTTTATTTTCCTCTTCAAAATTCTGTCTTTGAGCGTGCTTCTGACGTAGATCAAATAAAGTTTGTAATTCTTGTAATTTTTATTTTTTGTAATTCATTTATCATAATTATTTTTATATATGATTTAATTGTATGGCATTCACACGTAATTAGTCGAACATTTACTTCGGCCCCAATTTGTTTGCTTACACGTGTTAACCGATATAGTCTAATTTCACATGTTAGGATTAATCAATGTTTGTTGCATTGCATGCATTACATCGACGACATATCAAATATGAACAATATCCCTAATCATTCGTAGAGGCCGCTATCGAGGCGGGCGGGATTAGGTGTTCCAATTAAAGAGCTTCCTAATACGTACCCTCACCCCTTACTCCAGTTATCTCTGGACATCCGTGTCCATTGGCATCTTCGAGAGTCATTCTAGACATAGAAAGCTAAGGGTAACGAGTTCTTGGTGTTCATGTCATTACTTTGTGTCTTGACATGACGCGAAGTATTCGAACGGTTCCAATTTTCCATAAAAATTGGTGGTGACTCCACAAATGCAGGCTTATTCAACCTTTCCCCGGTTTCAATGCCTCACCAATCGGTAACGGTCCATGACGTGATTTGGCAAACCAAGGTTCCATGGGAGAAGTGTCGCCGCCTCGAAACCAACGCGCAGGTGCGCGCGGCGTGGGTGGCCCATGTCTTTAGTTTGGCTACTCCGCTAGGGATGATAAACTTACGTGTTACCCAGGCTTAACCCAACCCATTCAACCAATCATCCCGTCCGGACGGTCCAAATTCCTATCTGGGCCTAAAGATGGATTGCGATTGACGTCAACCATATTATGGTACATACTCATGTTTGTATCAAAAGCTTTCATTACTCGAGGAAATAGGCTAGGAACCGACCTTATTCATGTTTGGCACGGACCTCTCCACAGACCAGGGTTTGATTGCTTGGTATGGCAAGCCACCTTTTAAGCCAAAACCATCTAAATGCACTCAGCATACCGTTATAATGCCCATATGTATATTTGTATCATATACATGATCACCTTTTGAAAATAAAACCATGACGAAATTTTGTAAAATAAAATCCATTTCAAAATGTAGACATTTTCGAAAAGGCCTAAAAACAGCGCTAAATGAGCCGAAACTCTGTCCAAATGTCGAGATAAACTTCGGGCTTCGAACCCATTTCAAACCTCACTTCGAGTCAGCACTCTTATAACTGCACTACAGTAGTCTAAGACAAACATTTCAAAATTTGTCATTCTCAAATCCCACTTGACATAGTGGCACACACCCACTTCACGAGTCAAGTCCCTTTTTTGAGTAAGTGTGCGAAAATGGTTGATCATGTTTTGATTCGTCGTCGATCTCTTATCCATAGTTCCAAATTGGTGGGAACTAGTCAAGGAAGCATTAATGGTCGATCCGAACAACCCAGAAATGGTAATGATCAAATCCTAGTTGCACTCCTTCGTCTCCAGGCAAGCCAAGACCAAGCTTATGCTCCCTTTAACACCATCGAGGGCCGTATTGTCGCTGTAGAAGCTAGACTTCCTCCTGCGGAGGATCACATTCCCGACATGGTCATACAGGATGATCTTCCACCCTTTGTTGGAAAACCAGAAGTCAATCTTCCACCAGGTCCTACTGATGCTGAAAAGCGACTCGAGTATTTGGAGGAACAACTAATGTATCTAAAGGGAGATGACATCTACAAGGAAAACAGCCGTAAATATGAGGCAGTAGATGCTCAACTGCCAACTAACTTCAACATGACTGACATCCCGAAGTTTAAGGGGCATGAAAACCCTTTGAACCATATTCGTGCATTCAAAGATTATATGTCTATCAAAGGCATCAAGCCGGAGTTGTTCTTAAGGATCTTTCCTTCATCTCTCGATACTATTCCTAAGCATTGGTTCTACTCCTTGGATCACAAGAAAATTGCTACTTGGGACGATGCTGCAATTGAGTTCACCAAACAGTGCGCAGATAATGCTGAAATTCAAGTCATTATGCGCACTCTAGAGGTTCTTACCCAAAATGAGAAAGAAGGTTTAACCGACTTCCTAAATAGGTGGAGAAAGACTAGCACACAACTCGTCGAACGCCCAGACGAAGCAACTCTTGTTGAAAAGTTCGTGGGCAATTTAAGGCCAATTTACGCGAACCATCTATGGTACCAAAACATAAAGTCTTTCAAAGACTTAACTGTACTAGGAACAAGAATTGAAGACGACATCCGTAAAGGACTCTTGTCCAAAATGATAGGTCGTGGATATCAAGGCACAACGAATCGTTCTTATGGCTCCACTAGCAAGACCGATGAGGTCAACCTTGTTAAATCATCTACTAAGAAGAATAACCCGTAGAGGATGTTCACCAACGTTGGTGACTCATACTCCAATGCTCTAAAAAGACTGATGAAACAAGGCAAACTCCAACCCATAGGACCTAGACCTGACCCAGAGAAGAAGTCTAGGTTCTGGGATGAGAATGCCTACTGCGAGTACCATAGAGGCAAAGGGAATGATACAGAGAATTATTTCAAATTGAAGCATGCCATTCAGGATATAATTGAAGATGGGCGCTTGCCTATACCTCATGCAAGCAAGCCTAACAATACTCAGAATCCTCTTAGAATTCTGATGAATATAGATGAGGAATCCACCTTGGATTGATCACACCTCATTTCTCCAGCTGAAGATGAAGTCAATGCACTAGAAAATGAGGAGAGTTATTCCACCATCTCCCCTACTATCGCTGGCATGGGCAAAGAGTGTAAGTAGACAAGTCTCAAAGCTAGAAGCTATAGTGGCGTCCCTATATAATCCAAGCACTATACCTAGGGAAAACAGGCCAGTGGTTCCAATCTTATCTCAATGATCCACAATGCAACAAGTGATCGCAGTGACCGATAATCTAGTCGAGAAAATAACCAGCTTTGAAGCTGAAATCATAAGCTTGAGAGGGCTCAATATCGTCAATGGAATATGGGCAGATGACGACGAAGATGTTTACCTCAAAGAACATCCTCTAGTCAAGGCTGGTGAAGATCAATATGTAGACCACCTCACTCGCTCGGGACGTCCATATCAAAATATCACTCAAGGACAAACGAGTGGTCCAGTTGCTACTAACACCAATGTCATCACACCAAATGATGGCGAAGATACATCTGCTGACCATTTCTTGAAACAACTTTAAAAGACAAAGGTTGATCTTTCAGTCTGGCAACTAGTTGTAAGTTCATTTTCTCTTCGCCAGGCAATTCTGCAAGCATTGGCTAAATTGAACGTAGTACATGACTCTACACCCGATGACATCATCAACCTAGTCTTCCAAGACTCAGTCAAGCTAAGTAACCCAGTTACTTTCTCAGATGAGGACTTGCCTCCCTTTGGCGTCACTCATAACCTCGCTCTATACATAACAATCACATGCTTAAAGAAAAATGTACCAATGATTTTGGTAGATGATGGCTCCGCCGTCAATGTCATACCACTAAAGACAGCATACAAGTTAGGCATGAAAGAATCAGACTGGACTCCTACTAACCAAGACATTCGGGCATACGATGGAACGCGACGTAAAGTAGTGGGGCTAATTAACCATACTGTGGCCACTGGGCCAATCGAGCAAAAGGTTAGTTTTCAGATAGTGGACATCGAGGCATCTTTCAATATACTTCTAGGTAGGCCCTGGATTCACGCTTCTAAAGCAGTAACATCCATCTTACACCAAAAGATCAAGATCCCTCTAGATGGCAAGGTAGTGACGATCACTTCGTCACCTATCATGGCCGTGATAGAGAAAATGTCAAGCAACCAAGTAGTTATAGATCCAGTATACGAGCTTCGAGGTTTTCAAATCATGAACCTTATAGAGAGCGAGCTGGCTCCCTTGTACTTCAACCCATACTCCAATTTAGTGGTCAACCACATACTCAAGTCCCAGGGATACTTCCGAAGAATGTCACTAAACCCTATCAGAGATAGTACCTTTGCACCTTTTAAGGAAGGTAACTCCCAAAAGATACCACTAGGCCTGGGGTACAAGGCCGAAAACCTTGAAATGCTTGCTCGAGTTCAGAGTCGCAAAAGTCAAGGAGTCCAAATGCAACCCTATCTTCCTACACTAAATGGGTACTTCGTTAGGAAAGGGGAATGTTAATATTTTCATGGATTTCCCGAACCTTGGAGGTACAGAGGCATTCAACTAGCTGGAATTGAGGTCTTCCACGATTGCTATTTCATTCCTCCAGAAACGGTTCCTACCATCAAAACTCGTCAGACACCTTGTCTCGAAGTACAGGCTGTTAGCCTTGTATTTGGAGAGGATCGATTCGTCAAGGCAGCGCAGGACGAGATCATTACCATGATACTTCAAGACGACCATTTTAACCCTATGGCACTGATCACTGACACCAACTTAAGCCAACTTAACCGACAATCAAGGAAAGCTCTTCAAGGTCACTACTGGAGAAGGAGAGATGTTCAAAGGAGAACCCGAAGACAATGAATTTGAGTCAGAGTCGGAATCAGAGTCGGAGTCGGAATCTAAGTCTAGAAAAGTCGCTAGAGAGTCCCCTTTTATCATCACTCCCCACCCTTTTTTTCTCCTAGCATAGTATCGCTTAGTAACAGTAGCTTGGGGCATGTCCCAGCAACTGTCCCTTTACCGCTACTAACTACTGCGCAGATGGCTTCCTTGTTTCAGCTGTTTTCAAACATTAATATGAATAAATCTGATTCTGCTTACTCTTTGTGTTATTCTGAATTCAATTCTGTTTACGATGATAACGAGCATGATCCTGACTCAGACTTAATCGAATTACCTCCTTATATAATTTAAGAAATACTAGAAAAGGGGGAAGGGGCACCAGTTATAGAGAACACCGAACCTATCAACGTAGGAACGGAATTAGAACCCCACGAACTTAGGATAGGGACGACCCTGGACCCAACGGAAAGGGCCAATTTCATCGACATCCTACACAAGTTCAAAGACGTCTTCGCTTGGTCTTACAAGGATGTGACAGGGATCAACAGGGATATTGCAGGACATCGCATTCCAATTAAGCCAGGTTTCAAACCTGTAAAACAGAAGCTTCGTCGGATGAGGACATAGTGGGCTCTTAAGATTAAAGAAGAGGACGATAAGCAATTCAAAGCCAAATTCATCAAAGTTTCCGAGTATTCAGATTGGCTGGTTAATATAGTCCCCGTACCCAAAAAGGATGTGCGAATCCAAGTTTGTGTTGATTTCAGAGACTTAAACAAAGCGAGTCCTAAAGACGACTTTCCTCTACCACACATCGATATATTGGTAGATAATACAGTAGATCACGCGTTGTTATCCTTAATGGACGGATATGTAGGGTATAACCAAATTAAAATGGCCAAATAAGATATGCACAAGACAGCCTTCGTCACTCATTGGGGCACATACTGCTATACTGTTATGACATTCGGGCTAATCAATGTTGGGGCAACGTACCAACGCACTGCGACTACTTTGCTACATGACATGATGCATAAACAGGTGGGGGTATACGTGGACGATATGATTGTCAAATCTAAGGATAAAAAAGGGCACATCGACAACCTTCGCAAATTCTTCCTCAGATTACGCAAGTACAACATGAGGCTCAATCCTCAGAAATGTGCATTCAGAGTAACGTCAGGCAAGCTTCTGGGATACGTCGTCAGCCAGAGGGGGATAGAAAATGATCCATCCAATATCAAGGCCATAATCGAGATGCCACAACCCCAAACAGAGAAAGAGGTTAGAGGATTCCTAGGCAAATTGCAGTACATAAGTCGATTCATATCAAAACTCACTATGATTTACGAGCCTATCTTCAAAAAGCTCAAGAAAACGGACCATACCATATGGGTTGAAGACTGTCAAAAGGCATTCAACAGGATAAAGGAGATATTGGCCAAACCATTAGTGCTAATGCCTCCCCAACAAGATCAACCTCTTGGTTTATATCTCACAGTAACCGAAACAGCCATGGAGGCTATGCTCGAGCAGACTGTAGGAAAAGAAGAAAGAGTTATCTGTCAAAGTGTATTCTAAAATGGATCCCGTAAGTATACTTGTTGGGGTTGGTGTCCTTAACAGTTAGTGCAAGGACTTATAAACCTCTAAAAGGATCAAAGGGCATACTTTGGTATTATTATCAGTTGATCCACGTTTATCAATAACGGTTGGCTTGCTAGATAAGTTTGACGTTATTGTCATACAGATGGCGGTGATCAACTGGTCCCTAAAAGTCACACCTATAGGATACGTTCGAGAGATGTGACGGTATGAAAATACTGTCATATAGATGCCAAAATTGACTAACCAGTTAGTCCGAGTTATTTGACTAGTAATTAGTCAAATATGTGATGTTGAGATATTATATTTAATACGGATTAAATATCATGGGCTAAGGCGAATTAACCAGTTAATTCGTAAAATTAAATATACGTGATTTATATTTAATTAAATGTATATTAAAATAAATTATACAATACTGTTTTGTCGGACACGTATTAATAATTCAGTTAACTCGTATTATTAGCTGATGCCTTAATTTCCGATAACCGATAACAGTTTATAATATAAACCCGTCATATACATTTTAGCGATTTTGCGAACCAGACCATGAGCCAAGACTAAAAGGAAGTGGAAGCCCACTTCCCTAGGTAGCCCATGGCCGGCCGAGTGAGAGGGAACAAAAGGGAGGGTTTCTCCTCCCTTCTAACCTAATCAAAACATTTGTAAAAAACTAGGGTTTCGAGAGAGCATTTTTCTCTGTAGAAACCGAGATCTCACATCTCAAGCAAAAACACACATCGCTTCTCCCTATATTGCAAGGCAATCGGAGAACACTGTTCTAGCACAAGGGCATATCTCGGACAAAGTCTTGGGTGCAACGATTAGGAGGAAATCTGCTTAGATTTCTGTTCTTTACGCCGCAATTTAAAGGACCCGAGGTTGATTTCTATACACTTATCGTTTCTATTGTTTTTATCGTTTTATGACTATAAATTGCATGTTTAAATTTACGTTATAGTCCTGCAATTTAAGGGTAGTATACGGATATTAACCCACAAGTGGTATCAGAGCGAGGCCACGTGAATTTTTCATGTGTTTTTCATAAAACGTTGTTGAAACGATGTATTTTGGTTAAAAATTTTGTCTCGGCAGCCATTTTTTTAACTCGGCAGAAATTTTTTAATTTGGCTGTTGCGTTTTTATGAAACCGTGACATGTTTTACACGTTTTCATCATTTGGTTTTTGCATATTGTTGTTTTATACGGAGATTATAACAATATGTCATGTTTTGTAAATTGTCAAATTTGTTTTGATGCAATTTTGATCGAAATTACAATTGATTTTGTCTCGAAAATCTGTTTTCACGAGGGTTTAGAGTTTTTCAAAAAGTTTTGTACTCGATCGAACAAGATTTTAATCGATCGAGTAGTTTTACAGCTTGTTTTTGTTCGATCGAGTCCTCACTGTACTTTGATCGATCGACCCCGTTTAAAAACCTTTTGCTCGATCGAGTCCCTGTTGTACTCGATCGACCCCTTTTCTAAACCCTGCTGCTCGATCGAGTTGTCCTCGTACTCGATCGAGTAGTTTTGCTGATATAGGTACTCGATCGACCACCAGTTTAGTCGATCGAGCACCTCCTGATTAGCATACCTCTCGATCGACTTGCAGTTCAGTCGATCGAGCCCTCCTGTCCCTCGATCGAGCACTTATGTCCCTGGATCGAAGGATTTCGTCTTTTACAGCATTGAAAATTTGTTTCTTTTGATTTAAATTTTCTTTTGGCTTCAATATGTACTTTATCCGGATATAGTACACTCGCTATGATTGTGAAACGGTTCACACACGTACCATTAAGTTATTTTAAATTGTATTTAAAGTAACGGATTATAATAGATTAAAATTAAATGATAGAAGCGGTTTTATCACTCGAATTTTAATCATTAAAAGGTGGTTTGGATAAATTTAACATAATTACGGAATTATGTCACGAATGAATTTGTTTTTAGTTGATGCATTTTTATTTATCGTTTTGTTGAATGCCGTGAATGCCTTTTTTTTACGTATTTAATTTTACAAGCGATTGTAACTTAGTGTGGCCTTAGTAGAACGTGTTACCGTAATGATGGAACACGGTCTTGGTTGTATTTTGAGATCTTGTATCTCCGTTTTGGATTTTTCACTTGTAATTACAGTTTTAATTAGAATGTAAATAGGTTTATATTTGTAATTTTAAATTGTAATTTTTGAGAAGACTAAAGATGGAGACCGGATGCTCACTCCCGCTACATGGATCAAGATGAAACATCAAGACAAGCTTTTCGGGTCCAACGGTGGATTCCAAAGTTGTATTATGTTCTTTTACTAGGATAGGCCACACTAGGAAAATTTTATTTACGTTTTTGCATTTCTTTATTTATTTTTCGCAACGATAATTTGCATCATTTTCCGCCTAAAAACCAAACCACCTGATTATTGCATGAAAACTGACACATATAGAGGTCACGAGTTAGTTTTCATTGACATTCTCATGTCACACGTTTAAAGCCATCATCTAATTTAATTCGTTCACGGCAGACGCTAGTTATTCGTTCACTTAAAATGAATTATAATTAAGTTGATGGGATCTTCCTCGTATAAACAAAAATTGAGAACGGTCTTTATAGGTCAAACTCCAATGAGTCCCTTCTTCGTCGGTAGGCATACTATGACCCCTTCTACGTCGGGTAAGTTGGAACTGATTGACCTATTTTATCTCAACACTATGGTCACTCGTACGATCCTGTGATCATGGTGGACTATAGATAGGATTTACGGAAATCTATCGACCAAGAGTTCTTCCGGAAGAATTAGCTAAACAGTTGGCTTATCAATTTACTGAAATTGAGTCTTGGGATCACTTGTATCTTTCTTGAGGGAGATCGATTATGCAAGTGCGAGAGTCTACATGTTTAAAATGAATTTTAAAATAGACTTAAATCACCTCGATGAGTTGCTTATTTCGTTTTGTTTTTCTTTCTTTTTCAGTGTAGATCACGTTTTAAACTGCTAAACATCAAATGGCTGGTTCAAGTGATAACCCAATGCCAAGTGCCACATTGGACCGTGAGTCCTGGCTTAGGATCTTCATGAGTCGATGAATCACCACTCGATCAAGAATGACGGATCCAACTTCGCGGACCGGGAGGCAAAGATTACGGAATGCCGCCGCCGCGACGGAAAGCTCAAATATCTACTTGAGCCCATGCCGCCACACCCAGTTCCCACGGCTGGAGCTAACGAGATCGCTACTTATAACGATTTCGTCATGGAAGCGGGTGCGATTAAAAACGTGCTCATTTTTGCAATGGAACCCAATTTGCAGAAACGCTTCATAGCCCAAGGTGCAAACAAGATTTTCACCACGCTCACTAAGGAATTCTCGAAAGCACCGAGAATCGTGACCTATGAGCATACCACTCGCTTCTTTGATGCGAGACTCGAAAAGGCCAACCGGTTAGCCCACACATTCTCGGCATGATTGAGAATGTCGAGAAACTGGAGACCTTTAATTGTAACATCAGCGAGAATATTGTTATCGACCGTATTCTTCACTCACTCCACGATGGTTATTCGCAATTTCGAGCGAATTACTATATGAATGATTTGAAGAAAACTCCCCATGAATCGCACTCCCTCCTCGTACGTGACCGAGAAGGACATGAAGTGTAGTGGGAGCTCGAAACAAGATGTTCTCGTTGTGTCAAACAAAGGGAAAGGTAAGGGCAAAGCTCCGGCAAACCTAACAAAGAGGTAAGGCAAAGTTTAAGAAGTCGGGTTCAGGGAAGAGTGGTCCTGGTGAGGCGAGTAACTCATCAGGCATGACAAAGAGCAAGAGTGAAAACATGGAATGCCATCATTGCCACAAGACCGGGCATTGGAGACGCACATGTCCTGTTTATCATGAGGACTTAAAGGCGGGTCGTGTTAAACCTGTTGGTATGTCTTCTCTCTCTTCTACTTTTATTCATATGATTGAGATTAACCACGCAAGTTACGGAACTTGGGTACTTGATACTGGTTGTGGTTCTCATCTCGTGTAATCATGTGCGGGGCTCCAAACATCGAACCCCTCGTAAAGGGTGAGGTGGACCTGCGTGTTGGGAATGGAGCAAGAGTAGCTGCCATCTCCAAGGGGACATATGTGATCCAGCTTCCTAGCGGATTTGAGTTATCATTATATGATTGCTATTATGTACCCAGTCTTTTCTAAAAACATTATTTCTTTTTCGCGCTTGATAAACTTGGTTTTTCATTTGTAATAGAGAATAATTCTTGCATTTTCTCATTACACAATATGATTTATGGCAAGGCAGTCTCCATGAATGGAATTTATGTTTTAGATCAGACCAACGAAATATTACACGTAATGAATAAAAAGTTAAAGGTTGGTGACAAAGATCAAACGTATCTATGGCACTGCCGTATGGGACACATTAATGAGAAACGCGTAAAACAGCTCATCAAACATGGAGCTATCTCGGCTTTTGATTTTCAATCATTTGGCACGTGTGAATCATGTCTCATCGGTAAGATGACTCGGATTTCCTTCAAAGGTGTTGGAATGCGCGCTGCCGACCTATTAGGGCTCATACACACGGATGTATGTGGTCCTATGTCAATCACCGCACGAGAAGGCTATAGGTATTTCATCACTTTCACGGACGATTTGAGTAGATATGGCTATGTCTACTTAATGAAGCACAAAAGTGAATCCTTTGAGAAATTCAAGGAATACCAAAATAGGGTGCGAACCCGTTGGGTAGAAAGATAATAACACTGCGTTCGGATCGTGGTGGCGAGTATCTTTCTCACGAGTTTGATCAACACCCGAAGGACTGTGGGATTGCCCTACGCTTAACTCCACCGAACACCTCGGTTGAATGGTGTGTCCGAACGGAGAAATCGAACACTACTTGATATGGTTCGATCCATGATGAGTCACACGGTTTTACCTGATTCATTGTGGGGTTATGCTCTTATGTCAGCCGCTCTAATACTTAACCGAAGTCCGTCTAAAGCTGTTGACAAGACTCCATATGAACTATGGAAGGGAACGGTCCCTAACTTGTCCTTTATACGGGTTTGGGGCTGCGAGGCTTATGTCAAGTGGAGACCTGAAGATAAGCTCGGCCCGCGATCGGTCAAGACATACTTTATAGGTTATCCTAAAGGATCACGTGGTCATTACTTTTATTCGCCAACCGAACAACGTGTTTTTGTTGCGGCTAGTGCGACATTCTTAGAGAAGGAATTTCTCGAGAATGCAAAGAGTGATAGAACCTTCGACCTGTCGGAGATTCCAGAACCAAACACCGAGCAACCATTGGAGGAACCAATTCCTTCAATCCCTACTGCCATGTGTATATCCCCGAGGAACCTAGGAGGTCGGGTAGAGTCTCTATTCCTCCGGACAGATACATCGGTATGGTCGAGGAACATGACATAGATGACGTTCTACCCTTAACGAGTAGTGAACCCGCAACCTATAAAGGTGCCATGACAAGTTCTCGACTCAAAGCTATGGCTTGAGGCCATGCAATCCGAGATGGACTCCATGTATGAGAACAACGTGTGGGATCTTGTTGACTTACCTGCTAAGGTTCGTCCCCTTCAATGCAAATGGCTTTACAAGATAAAGCATTCTGAGGAAGGTCAACAAGATATCTACAAAGCACGACTAGTTGCTAAAGGTTTCACCCAAGTGCCAGGTTTGCACTACGATGAGATTTTTGCACCCGTAGTTATGCTGCGTTCCATTCGGATTATCTTAGCGATCGCCGCTTTTCATGACTATGAAATTTGGCAAATGGATGTGAAAACCGCCTTCTTAAACGGCTTTTTGGAGGAAGAGTTGTACATGGTACAACCCGAAGGTTTCATCGATCCTGAACATCCTAAGAAAGTGTGCAAGCTTAAGCGTCCCATTTATGGACTTAAGCAAGCATCAAGGAGTTGGAATCATCGCTTCGACCAAGTGATAAAAGACAATGGATTTACTCGATCGGTCGAGGAACCATGTCTATATATCAAGTCGAGTGGGAGCAAGATTGTCTTCCTAATATTGTATGTTGACGACATACTCCCGATTGGGAATGACATACCTCTCTTAACTTCGGTGAAAGTATGGTTGAAGAACCATTTCCCGATGAAAGATCTGGGAGAGGCACAGAGAATTCTAGGCATCCGTATCTATCGAGATAGACCACGACGGATGTTATCTCTCGCCCGAGTCTTACATAGACAAAGTCCTAGAGAGATTCAGGATGACTAACTCCAAGAAGGGGTTCCTTCCTATGGCTCCAGGGGGTGCATTTGAGCAAGTCTCGGCACCGAGACACCGGAAGAGAAAGAGCGCATGACACGGATTCCTTATGCTTCGGCAATAGGATCAATCATGTATGCCATGATATGCACACGTCCGTACGTGGCATATGCATTGAGTATGACAAGTCGATTCCAACAAAGAACCAGGTGAACCACATTGGTTGGTTGTCAAGAACATTCTTAAGTACCTACGGAGGACTAAAGATTGGGCTTTGACTTATGGAGGCGAACAAAAGCTATGCGCAAACCGGTTCGCAGATGCTAGCTTCCAAACGGATCGTGATGACTCGAAATCTCGGTCGATTCGTTTTTACTCTTAATGGCGCTGCATCAGTGGAAGAGTTCAAACAAACTGTTACAACAGATTCTACGACTGAGTCCGAGTACTATGCCGCGTCTGAAGCAACAAAGGAAGCGATATGGATGCGTCAATTCTTACATGGGCTCTCTGTAGTGCCTAGTTCGAATGACCCGATCACCATCTATTGCGACAATAGTGGTGCCATATTCCAAGCTAAGGAGCCAAAGTCTAGCAACAAATCTAGACATGTACAACGGAAAGCTCATCTAATCCGGGATTACGTGGAGCAAAAGGAAGTAGTGATAGAAAAGATTGCTACAGATGATAACATAGCAGATCCTCTCACTAAAGCATTACGACAAGATAAGCATGAAGGGCACGTAAATTCCATGGGAATCAAACGTGTTCCTGAGTTGTAGTACTCTTTTATAGATCAGATTCATTCTCCTTTGTACTCTATACGACATCATCGTTTTGATATTTTATATATATATATTTTGTTTTTCATGTGGAATTGTACGACAATTTTGAACACCACAAAGTGAACTGAACAAACATCATATCTTGTTAGTCCTTAATTGCCCACATGAGCTGATAACTCTGGCAATTATTCTGTGACGTTGGTTGATGGTGGGTTCAACGAACCATAAGTCAACAGTTGACCACCAATCACGAGGCGATTTATACGGATATTTCGTAGGACACAATTGTGACATCGACGTGGAGTCCTAAATGTTTTATAACATTCGTTGCCCGGTCGTGGATAGGACTTCCATAGTGATCCTAAGAGTCGATTCTTAGACTATCGACTGTCTCTTGAGACTAAGGCATTTTGGGTGACTTTGGTTTCTTTCTCACGGTCATCCGTAACAGGGGGCCAAGTAGATTTTTTCTGGGTCATTTCATGCCGTGCTTAGATCGGAAGGAGTCGAGTTGAAGGAAATATTCAGCCTTTATCGGTACTCGATATTTCTCGGGGCCACTCGAGGAGTCAGAATCGAAATGCATGGCCATGCTCGGATACGGATTCGTTTTATCGGTTAAGTTACTCTCTAGTCGGGGAAACCACTCTAGATACGGATCGATTGTAAAATACGACCTTTGTGGATCCGAGATCTCGCAAATTGTTTTACATTGAGTGGGAGAAATTTTAAAATGAATATGAGAATCGGTTATCGCACCTACACTTGTTCGGACAAGTGGGAGTTTGTTGGAGCTTGTGTCCTCCAGTTAGTGCGGATAACGTCATTGCACATACACTTGTACGGACAAGTGGGAGCTTGTTGGGGTTGGTGTCCTTAACGCTTAGTGCAAGGACTTATAAACCTCTAAAAGGATCAAAGGGCATATTTTGGTATTATTATCACTTGATCCACGTTTATCAATAACGGTTGGCTTGCTAGATAAGTTTGACGTTATTGTCATACTGATGGCGGTGATCAACTGGTCCCTAAAAGTCACACCTATAGGATACGTTCGAGAGATGTGACGGTATGAAAATACTTGTCATATAGATGCCAAAATTGACTAACAAGTTAGTCCGAGTTATTTGACTAGTAATTAGTCAAATATGTGATGTTGAGATATTATATTTAATACGGATTAAATATCATGGGCTAAGGCGAATTAACCGGTTAATTCGTAAAATTAAATATACGTGATTTATATTTAATTAAATGTATATTAAAATAAATTATACAATACTGTTTTGTCGGACACGTATTAATAATTCAGTTAACTCGTATTATTAGCTGATGCCTTAATTTCCGATAACCGATAACAGTTTATAATATAAACCCGTCATATACATTTTAGCGATTTTGCGAACCAGACCATGAGCCAAGACTAAAAGGAAGTGGAAGCCCACTTCCCTAGGTAGCCCATGGCCGGCCGAGTGAGAGGGAACAAAAGGGAGGGTTTCTCCTCCCTTCTAACCTAATCAAAACATTTGTAAAAAACTAGGGTTTCGAGAGAGCATTTTTCTCTGTAGAAACCGAGATCTCACATCTCAAGCAAAACACACATCAGTTCTCCCTATATTGCAAGGCAATCGGAGAACACTGTTCTAGCACAAGGGCATATCTCGGACAAAGTCTTGGGTGCAACGATTAGGAGGAAATCTGCTTAGATTTCTGTTCTTTACGCCGCAATTTAAAGGACCCGAGGTTGATTTCTATACACTTATCGTTTCTATTGTTTTTATCGTTTTATGACTATAAATTGCATGTTTAAATTTACGTTATAGTCCTGCAATTTAAGGGTAGTATACGGATATTAACCCACAATACTGTAGGAGCAGACTGTAAGTATACACCTCTCGAGAAGACATGCCTCGCTCATGTGTGGGCAACAAAGAAGCTACGCCATTACATGCTTAGCTACTCTGTCAAAGTGTATTCTAAAATGGATCCCGTCAAATACCTCTTTGAGAAACCCGTTCTCAATGGACGCTTGGCAAAATGGACCTTAATGCTCTCAGAGTTCGATCTCAAATACGTACCTTTGAAAGTCATAAAGGGACGCACCGTGGCTGAATTCTTCGCAGATAATCCTATCAACAATACGCAAGCAATAGACATGTGGTCGTTTCTAGATGAGGATAATTTACAAACCAGTATGGATTCTTGGGATCTTTACTTTGATGGGGCATCCAATTTGAGAGGATTTGGAATAGGAGTGTTGCTCATTTCTCCTTAAGGCGACAAATAATACAGCAGAGTATGAAGCTTGCCTCATTGGTTTACAAACAGCAGTGAGTTTACGCATAAAGAACCTTCGAGTTCACGGGGACTCATCTTTAATCATTAACCAAATCACTGGATCTTGGAAAATCCGAAGTGAAAGTCTAGCACCCTATCAGGCCAGGATAGATCAGATTGCTCAAGTCTTCGATCATGTTACTTATTTAAACCTGCCTCGCGAAGAAAATCAGTTTATGGACGCTCTTGCAAAACTCGAATCCCTGATTAATATGCCAGACGGCATGGTTGAAATGCCCTTGTGCATCGAACGTCAGTCAGAGCCAGCCTATGTACACTTCCTTACAGGTGAAGAGGAAAACCCAGAGGAACCTTGGTTCCAGGCCATTCTAAATTTCAAGCTCAATGTTACATACCCACCAGATATGGATAAAAGGGGACAACGCGCCATACGCCTACTTGTCTCTCAATACCTCCTCATGCAGGGAGAATTGTACAAAAGAACACCACTTGGTGTCCTCTTGCGTTGCCTTGATTATTCACAGGCACAGAAAGTGATGGAGGAAGTTCACGATGGAGAATGCGGTCTTCACATGAGTGGACCTATGATGGCAAAGAAGATTACACGTCTAGGGTATTTCTGGACGATAATTGAGTCAGATTGCATCAAATACGTCAGGCATTGCCATAATTGCCAGATCTTCGGGAATGTGCAACATGTTCCTCCCTCAACGCTAGATACCATGACATCTCCTTTGCCATTTTCTGCTTCGGGAATAGACATCATCGGGAAGATCACTCCAGTTGGGACAGGAGGCTATTGTTACATCTTAGTAGCCATCGACTATTTTACTAAATGGGTCGAGGCAGCATCTTACTGTTGGAGCTTGTGTCCTCCACAAATTAGTGTGATAACATTTATAAATCTTTTATAGGTTCACAAGGGTATACTTCGTATTTTATCAGTTGATTAACGATTACCTAATAACGGTTGGCTTGATAGAAAGTTTGACGTTATTATCATACTGATGGCGGTGATCAACTGGTCCCTAAAAGTCACACCTAAAGGATGTGTTTGAGAGATGTGGTTATGGAAATGTAATCACATTGATGCCTTATATGACTAAACAGTTAGTCAATGTGTTGATGAGACAATTATTTAATGCCGATTAAATAATATTAGTTGAGACGAATTAACTGTCAATTCGTAAATTGAATATAATAAGTTATATTTAATTAATGTATATAATGTTAGCTTGGACGAATTAATATGTTAATTCGTAATTAAATGTAATCGGTTATATTTAATCAGCAAATGATAATTATACGATATTGTCATAATAAATTATTATTGACCAGTATTAATAAATCAACCGCAAGCTGTTGTGTGTAGGCTTGTTAATGCGGAATAATATAAATGACAATTTATATTTAATACATTTTATACATTTTGCATACTATTAAAATAAGAAGATTTAATCTCCTTATTTTGGGTAAGTAGAAAAACCGAAAAAAGAGAAATTAATCTCTCTAATTTCGGTCAATATGGGCCGAATAATAGGAAGAGAAAATTCTACCCTAATCACTCCTAATACACGGTTAAAGGGAGATTAAGAGGTGAATTTTTCTAACCTAATTCTGACCTTGCCTCCTCTCATCAAAGAAAAACACAAAAACCTAAAAATTAATCAGTTAATTGGGGATCGATTCTGGCAAGAAGCAAAGGGCATATCTCATATCGTCTTGGGTGCAACTGATAGGTGAATATCATTGCGATATTGTTCATAGGCCGATTTTGCTAGGACCGAAGGTTGTTTCTTCATTCTCTACTTTTGTTTATGCAATTTAGTTTTATGACTCGTAATCATCTTATAAATTCGTTATAATCCACACTTACACTAGCCTTACAGCCAAACATGTGGCAAAGTTCATACAAACCAATATAATCTGTCGGTATGGTTGCCCACATGAAATCATCAGTGACAATGGGTCTCATTTTCAGGCCGAAGCTACACAGTTGTTAGCAAAATATAAGATCAAGCATCACCATTCCTCGCCATATAGACCTCAAACTAATGGCGTGGTAGAGGCAGCTGACAAAAATGTTGTCACAATCCTCAAGAAAATGATCGACAATTATCGCGATTGGCCTAGCAAAATACCCTTTGCGTTATGGGGATATCGCACGTCAGTTAGGACGCCCACTGGGCTACTCCTTCCTATTTGATTTATGGCATGGAATTTGTGCAACTAGTAGAGCTAGAGTTCCAATCTCAACGTATTTTACTCGAAAGTCAAATTCCAGAAGCCGAATGGGATAGGGATAGGTATGATGAACTCGTCCTCTTTGACGAACGGAGGCTACGCACATTAGATAATGTGCAGACATATCAGGCACGTATCAAAAGAGCCTTTAATAAACGGGTCAAACCCAGAAATATCAAGGAAGGGGATTTAGTACTCAAGTCAGTCAGAGCTCTCTTACCTGTTGATCCACGGGGAAAATTTAAACCTACTTGGGCAGGACCATTTCTGGTCAAGTCCATACTTTCGGGGGGGTGCGGTTAAGATCACAGACCTAGACGGGAATCGGTTTTCTAATCCGACTAACCTAGACCAATTGAAACGGTACTACCCTTAGTAATAGGATAAAACTCACCTCGCGTGACACACGTGCCGCTCTTACGACACGAAATAAAACCGGCCCCTGGCCCGCTAAAAAGCTTATGACATTTCGCTCTCGCGTTTTGACATGTTGACATCCTCATATCATCAAATTGAATTGCATTTCCTTAGGAGTAAGTAAAGCACACGCTTATTTTTCTAAGTTCATTACAAGCTCTTGCTTCAAACATTTATTCTTTAACATTTCTTTCGAACTACGTACAGGGTTTGATTTCATTTTTTCTAATGAATACGTAGGCAATCCCTTACAGGATACAACCCGTCATTTCAAGATGTAAATAGAAGGACAATTGTATGTTGCATTTGAAATTCGACAAGAATAGATAAAGAAAATTCATGAAAGTTTCTTAACTAATAAATCTTTTATTCATTATTACTTAAATAATAATAATACGCCAAATACATATAAATTTAAAATGCTGAAAATTAAAGTGCTAGGCTAGGATTCTAAAAACCCCGCCCTTTATTACAACTCAAATAATAAAAAATAATACTATAAAAATGACTAAGGCTACTCTTCCATTTTCCCCTGTCTTTGTCACCCTTGTCATATTTCTTGTCTTGACTACGAGCGGGACGCTCTTACGCTATTTACGAACTAATCACTAACGGTCGTTATCGCGGCCTAGCATTCCCATTTTGATCCACCACCATTTTCTCGGTAGGAGCATTCATTGGTTTCTTCGACGGACGGACGACCCGATATCCGGCCTCTTCTTCCACCTCAGTTAAGTACTTTTGGTTCTCCTTCGATACTTCATGGATCTTGTAGTCTACAGGCTCGTGCTTCCCTAGCTTTTCACGCTCCTCGGGAGTGCTAGCCTTCCTCCACTGCAGATATGAGTCAGATACCCATAATTAGCCAACGGGAACTGGTATGAACCACATATTCTTTTGGGCCCAATGAATAGCCCACTCTCGACAAGACTCCAAAGTATGCGCCTGATGAAGCGTGTCGTTGTACGCTCTCAAACATATTTATACCCAACTACTAGCATAGCAAGCAAGTCGGGGTCGAACCCAAAGGACGGGGGTACTCAAATTGTTCAATCTAATTGTAGTTGTGCTAAGGGTTGTCACAATTGAAATGGGTTGATGATTCTTAAACTAATGGAAGCAATGGAATAAAACAAGCAATGAATTAAGAGATGTAAACAATTAATAAAGATACTAGGATGTCATGGGATCATAAGGGAATCATGGTAAGATAGCGTAAATGAGTTATGCGGTTGCAAGCAATTTATTATTGTTGGAATTAAGTTAGTTCATGTCATATAATTCATAAGAAGATTTGGGTCCCGGAGCCGAGTCATTTGTGACTTTACAACACCTACAAGTCGACTTAATTCTTCCTATTAAACTACATGCATGTTAAACCAATTCCTCGGGAAACTTACGTCTTGGAGCCGAGTCGGTTAAGACTTTACAACACCTACAAGTCGACTTGGGTTTTCCCTATTCAACAATATGCAAGGTCTAACAAGGCTTGAGTTGATTTATATCTTACAAGACTTGTTGAAAAGATAAGAGATGGGTAAAAAATACAAGGTTTCATAGTCTAGCATTTCATCAAACATAACATGTGCATAAGTTGAAGAACAATAAGCAAGCAATCATATGAACTCATTAAGCAGAAATTTATCCCATGATTAACTCCCCTAATCTCCCACTAATCCTAGTTAATTAACTACTCACTTATTATCCTGGAAAACATGTCATTAATGGTGTCATTCATCACAACAAGTATAAACATGATAAAAGAGTGAAGAGATAAGCAATAAAGAGTAAAGAGTAAAGAGATTAAACCAAACTTAATATGGAAAATTGGAAAGGAGAGAATAATAGAAGAAAACTTGATTGATTGATGAAGAGTTGTCAATTCTCCAATAATAACTCTATAATCTTCAATTACCCAATAATAAACTTGAACAATAATTAAGGAAAGTTTAATGTGTAATTTTGTAGAATGATTGAGATTAATCTATTCTAATCTAGTCCTAATCTAATATAAGAATGCTTAATCTAAACTAAGGAAGCTTTGCCTCCACTAAGAGGGCTTGGTCTCTTGATTATTAAAAATGGAGTATATATAGTGGTACATCATTAGGTTAAGCAAGGGTAGATTAGTAAATAACAATGCTTAAGTGTTGAATAGAGCTTTGCAAGTCCCAAGGGGCATGCACGGATTGAGTAGCAACTCCCAAGGAAATCCACGTGTCCTGGCCTGAAGCATGCTTGGTCCTGTAAGGGGATCCGCTCGGGCTGGGCATCGGGACGCCCGGATCCTGGTCTGGGACGCTCGTCCTGAGCTCGGGACGCTCAGATCCTGGGATAGGGTTCTTCTCCATTCTTGACCGCCTAACAATCCACTCGTCCTGAGTCCGGGACGCCCAGCCTGAGTCTGGGACGCCCGTCTTGAGTCTGGGACGCCCGGATCATAGGTCAGCTTGTCTATTTGAGCTCGGATTGTAAAACGGAAGTCATTTCCTCATCCGAACTCCTATTGGAGTGATTCAAAAGCCTATACCACTTGATTTTTCGATGCCGTTTCATCTATCATAGTTTCGGTGCCAAACAAGCAACTCTTGGTATGGTTCCAAGCAATTTCCTCTTGTAATGGCTTCCTTCTCGTCATCCTTGCTCAACAACTTATGGGGATTGATTCTTGGGTCATGGGGGTTGTCCTTCATTACCCTAAAACTTGATTTATTGTACTACGGCCTTTAGCCTTGGCCTCCTCTTCGATGCTTGGTCGTTGGATGTTATCAATTTAGCTCCATTTCACTCTGTTTGGGTAAGGTTAGTACTTTTCTTCTACAGAGGACACCTAACCTCATAGAATATGCATAATAGGATGCTAAAGACAAGAAACGACCCTAATACACACTAAAAAGCATAGGAACTAGGATAGTTAATGGACTAAATGTGCGTAAATATGAGTCACATTAAACATCCCCAAACCGAACCTTTCCTCGTCCCGAGTAAAGAGGTGAATAAAACTATGACCTTTATTTATACTAATCTAATAATATAGCCAATATGAGACAATTAGCGGGTCTCACTCCGCCCCTTCAACTCACAACAAGACATCTAGGAGGTAAGATGCCTTCTTGCAAGGCAAGGTGGGGCTTGCCAAAATGGCGATACATCCAAGCATTAAGCACAGAAAACAAGTAATGGATGCATGTACAAAAGAATAGCCACTTTATTCCTCATCTAAGTGGCGGAAATCATCTACAAGGGATGCAACTTAAGGGTACACACTCCATCATAGATATTGTTTCTCCAAGCTACTAAGTCTAAAAGGATACCAACAAATCACCTACAAGTTGTGTTAAAATAGGTTACCTTTGTCCTCAATCGCTAAATGCTTTTATCAAGAGTAGACTCCCCATGATGTTAGAAATACTGTAGGATCGCGAAATTCCCCCTCTTGCCTAGACAAGAAGAAGAGTCATCCCCTCTCCACCATGCAACAAAAATGAGATCAATGGATAAAAGGGATCAATAAGCTTTGAGTTTCACAATGGTAGTTTGCTTTTGATTTGTTTTTCCCCCCAATTTCTTGTGGCATTTAACATTTGAGAGTAATTTTCTTCCCAATTCTTTGATGTTTGGCATTTTTGATACTTTGGCAATTCTTTTCAATATTGCATTTTTGAACATTTTTCAAAGTAACCCCATTTGTAGTAAGGGTACTTTTATTAAAGAATAGGAGTCTATTTTTGCTCCTCTTTTTATTGATGCAATTTGCAAACTTTTTGATTTTGATTTTGGTACTTGAACTCAATTTGGAGATTTTTGTGCCCATTCCCTTTTTGTTGACAAAACATTGATGATAGGAGTGAAAGAACGGTTGCATGGCATCGAAGGTCACCTTGGAATAAACGGTAGCCAGGGAGTTATCACACCACAAGGTACTCTTGACTAGGCCTTAGTCCATGAGTCAAAAGATACTAGTATGACACATCCTAGGGTGTCTTGAGGGTATTCTAGCAAACAAAGTCTCAAGGAGAAAAATTATATACAAGGGCCTTATATACACTTGTCAAGCTTACCAAATAGGCATTTTCACAAAATTTTCTAACCATGCAACTACATGCCATGATGCAACTAACATATATACAACTCTAATGCATATGCTTCTATCAACTAGAATGCCTAAAAATCTAGATGGAAGCTCTTAGCAACACATTGGTTCATACCGCATCAATCAAAATATAGCCACATTGTCATTAACATTCAAAAAGGAGGAAGGAGATTTGAAAAGATCATACCATGCGGTCTTCTATTTCCTTCGTGCCTCGAATGTGGCGTAGTCGACCCAATGTGATAAGTGTGATAAACAAACAAACAAATATATACAATATATATACAATTCTACACTACAAGGGAAAGAACATGTTTTTGGAATTTTTAAATTTTCAAATTTTTATGGATTTTGTTTTTTATGAAATTAGAGAACATATTTTTGAGTTTTTCGAAATTTTTCAATTTTTTATGCATTGTTGGAATATAAATTCTCATCCCTCACTTTATTTTAGACATTGTCCTCAATGTACATGTAGGAGTAGGAATGAAAAAGCAATACATGTTTTTGGATTTTTAAAGTTTTATGGAAATTGAAGTACAAATGCAATGGTATGATATGAATGAATGAATGAATGCTCTAACTAAATGCAATTCTATATGACATATATAACAAATGAATGCAATCTAAACTACACTAAATGATGCATGTTCTCACCTATGATCAAACCTCCCCAAACCGATTTAAGCACTATTTCTAGTGTAGGAACAATGAGGTTTGGTCATTAGTGACTATACAAGAATGCAAATTTAGCTATATTCAACTAACTATATGAGACATGTGAGATATATTACAATGAAGGCTATGCTATATGAACTATGTAATGCAAGTGTGATATGGAATATAATACAAATGCAAGATGCCACTCATGGTTAAACCTCCCCAAACCGCTCGAAACATCATCCAAAGTACTAAAGACAGAGGTTTAATCATGAGGTAACTAAATGAATGCAAGCTAAATGTAAATGTATATAACTAAATGCAAGTATAAATGCAATGCAAAGTCAAAGGAGAGGATATCGTACAAACGGTGGTTTGAGGGAGAACTCCACCAAACTCATTTCATGTTGCCATGTTTATTGATGTTGTCCATGTTGCTCAATGCTCTCAATAACCGGTCAAAAGCTTGGGCACAATCCTCAAATAAGCAAAGATAGAACCATGGCCACTTCAAAATGGAATAGAGCCAATCCTCCACAAGGGGCTTTTTATTGAAATTTCTCCCCTTCACCTTGGCCTTTTCATCATATATAGCCTTTTGGCTCTCCAAATTAACAAACTTAAAATTCTTGTCATCAGGAGGCTTCCATTCTCTCCCGTCTCCCTCAAATATGGTGATGATGATAGCATTTGTATTTATCAATCCTTCGAGAATAGAAGGAGAATTCTCATAGTATTGATGACGGGGTACCTTAGGACTTGAGATTGTGGGTGCCAAGTCTCCACAAGTAAGCTCATTCATAGTTTTGCTCTTGAGCTTCTCCACCAAGTACCTTTTATACAACAATTTGACCTTTTGGAGAAGGTTTACCATATTATCTCCAACAATCATAGGTTCCATGGTGGGTGCGAAAAGGTCTTCATGGTCAATTGGAAAGAGGCATTCATCTTCTTCATGGAAGCATACCTCAAACTTCTCAAGGATGGGCTCCTCAAGTGAGACAATCTCACAACTCAATTCCTCTTCTTCATTCCATAAGTCATTACAAGACATATGTTCCATATAAGCTTCTTCCATAGGTTTGTTATCATCGCTATCTCGACACGAATCACAGATAGGGGCTTCACTCCTCCTCGTCAACTTTTTTTAACACCATAACATTCACATCAAATGATACACCCTCATACTCACAAAAGCTAAGAGTATTTGGCTTACTCAACCTCATATCTCCCTCATCAAATACCACACTTTCATGCTCACAACAGCTCAAGGAGATTGGCTCTTCCCACTTCACATCTTCTTCATCAAAGGTCATTTCCTCAAATTCACATTCATGGTCAATGCTCAAGGATTGGTGGGGAGTGGTTGCTTGGGTTGCCTTCATTTGGGCAATTCGAATTGCCAACTCCGCACCATGGGTAACAATGCTTTGAAGAACATTATCCCTATTTTGGCTCTCTTCTAGAATTTGTGTGAAGAAATTTTGTTGGTCTCCCATCATTTGGAGAACTCTATTTTGAATGACAAATTTGGGCTCATCTTTTTGTTGTGGGTGGGTGTGAAAGTGCTCATATTGTGGCCTTTAGAATTGGTTGTAAAGTGAGTATTGGGAGGGTGGTTGTTGTGGATGTTGGATGTTGGGATTTTGGTGGAAATATTTGGGGTAGTAGTTAGGATTTTCATTGTATGAGTTTTAAGGTAGGTTTGTGTTGACTTGCTCCTCAAACGCCTCATACCCATAGTCATACTCAAAAGATCCACCACAAACTCCATGTACCAAGTCTTGGGTCATCATAGATAAGACAAGGATACAACTACAAACATGGAAACTACAATAAAATTGTAAGAACGAACCTTGAGGAACAAGTTCCTCAATGTTAGAGCACAAGAAACGAAATTCCCAAGGAACCAAGGCTCCTCAAGAAGAAGCACAACTAAAAATAGACAAAAGAACGATTCAAATATGCAACACCGTCCCCGGCAACGGCGCCATTTTGATGAAGCATGTCGTTGTACGCTCTCAAACACATTTATACCCAACTACTAGCATAGCAAGTAAGTCGGGGTCAAACCCAAAGGACGGGGGTACTCAAATTGTTTAATCTAATTGTAGTTATGCTAAGGGTTGTCACAATTGAAATGGGTTGATGATTCTTAAACTAATGGAAGTAATGGAATAAAACAAGCAATGAATTAAGAGATGTAAACAATTAATAAAGATACTAGGAGGTCATGGGATCATAAGGGAATCATGGTAATATAGCATAAATGAGTTATGTGCATGCAAGCACTTTATTATTGTTGGAATTAAGTTAGTTCATGTCATATAATTGATAAGAAGATTTGGGTCCCGGAGCCGAGTCATTTGTGACTTTACAACACCTACAAGTCGACTTAATTCTTCCTATTAAACTACCTGCATGATAAACCAATTCCTAGGGAAACTTACGTCTCGGAGCCGAGTCGATTAAGACTTTACAACACCTACAAGTCAACTTGGGTTTTCCCTATTCAACAATATGCAAGGTCTAACAAGGCTTGAGTTGATTTATATCTTATAAGCCTTGTTGAAAGGATAAGAGATGGGTAAAAAATCCAAGGTTTCATAGTCTAGCATTTCATCAAACATAACATGTGCATAAGTTGAAGAACAATAAGCAAGCATTCATATGAACTCATTAAGCATAAATTTATCCTATGATTAACTCCCCTAATCCCCCACTAATCCTAGTTAAGTAACTACTCACTTATTATCATGGAAAACATATCATTAATGGTGTCAATCATCACAACAAGTATAAACATGATAAAAGAGTGAAGAGATAAGCAATAAAGAGTAAAGAGTAAAGAGATTATAACAAACTTAAGATGGACAATTGGAAAGGAAAGAATAATAGAAGAAAACTTGATTGATTGATGAAGAGTTGTCAATTATCCAATAATAACCCACTAATCTCCAATTACCTAATAATAAACTTGAACAATAATTAAGGAAAGATTAATGTGTAATTTTGTGGAATGATTGAGATTAATCTATTCTAATCTATTCCTAATCTAATCTAAGAATGCTTAATCTAAACTAAGGAAGCTTTGCCTCCACTAAGAGGGCTTGGTCTCTTGATTATTACAAATGGAGTATATATAGTGGTACATCATTAGGTTAAGCAAGGGTAGATTAGTAAATAACAATGCTTAAGTATTTAATAGAGCTTTGCAAGTCCCGAGGGACATGCGCGGATTGAGTAGCAACTCCTAAGGAAATTCGTGCGTCCTGGCCTGAAGCATGCTTGGTCCTGTAACGGGATCCGCTTGGGCTGAGCATCGGGACGCCTGGATCTTGGTCTGGGACGCTCGTCCTGAGCTCGGGATGCTCGGATCCTGGGATTGGGTTCTTCTCCATTCTTGACTGCCTAACAATCCGCTCGTCCCGAGTCTAGGTCGCCCGGCCTGAGTCTGGGACGCCCGTCTTAAGTCTGGGACGCCCGGATCATAGGTCAGCTTGTCTATTTGAGCTCGGATCTTAAAACGGACGTCATTTCCTCATCCGGACTCCTATTGGAGTGATTCAAAAGCCTAGACCACTTGATTTTTCAACCCTGTTTCATCTATCATAGTGTTAGAGCCAAACAAGCAACTCTTGGTTTGGTTCCAAGCAATTTCCTCTTGTAATGGCTTCCTTCTCGTCATCCTTGCTCAACAACTTGTGGGGATGGGTTCTTGGGTCGTGGGGGTTGTCCTTCATTACCCTAAAACTTGATTTATTGAACTACGGCCTTTAGCCTTGGCCTCCTTTTTTATGCTTGGTCGTTGGATGTTATCAATTTAGCTCCGTTTCACTCCGTTTGGGTAAGGTTAGTACTTCTCTTCTACAAAGGACACCAAACCTCATAGAATATGCATAAGAGGAAGCTAAAGACAAGAAACGACCCTAATACACAATAAAAAAATCATAGGAACTATGCTAGTTAAGGGACTAAATGTGCGTAAATATGAGTCACATCAGCGCCAAGGCAGTTTGAGGGACGATGTCTAGCTTCGGGATTTTCTGTTTTAGGCCCACTTGCCTAATCAATGTCTCCGGAAAGGTATGGACCATGAATTCCAAGCCGAGAACGCGAATTGACCGTGTCGAATCCAAGGACGATACTCCAGTCACTGATCAAAGATGCCACCAAAGAACTATCCACATAATCAAGGTCACATCTTCACTCTTCAATTTATTTTCCCAATAATTGCATACTCGAGTGAAGTCCACCATGTATAGCCTCGTTCTCATCGCAATTGTTCGGGAGAGATATCATGTCGCGTCAACTGGGGGCTCGATCAACCGCAGCCTTTCCATCAGCCAGATCTGCAAAGAGGACGAGAGTCAAAACCGGCTGGAAAAAAAAAACAAAAAAAACAAAAAAAACGAAAAAAAACGGTTGATTAGGACTCGAACACGGGTTCTTACCTATAAAATAATAGGACTCCCAAGACAAGGATGCTCGCGGTTTGGCTTCCTATTGTCTAATCCCAGAATGGTCTCCCCTATAACTAAGCATGCTGGACTCCTGCGCAGTTCCATTTGCTCCACTATGCCAAAAAATCGCGGGTCACCCCTCATCTCTTAGTCCACATGCCCTCGCAGGACATAGCAATGATGAAGGCAAAATCCATAAGCTCTGTGCCTCGCCACATGAGAGATAGTAGGGTCCTCCCTATTTATAAATCGATCGACAAATTCAAACATGCGGACACCTTTTCAGGTCGCAAGACGGTCTACCACAGCCTTGGTCAATCCAAGAAAATCCCTAAATTTGTTTTTATAGCCTTGAGAGCTAGGGGGTATAGCCGGAACCCTTTCTGCATCCCATCCTCCAACCGCAGCAATTTCTTCAGGAAAAGGACAAATTTCGCCTCCCGGAAAGGCAAATGCATGGAAACTCGGGTTCCAATATTCAAGACAAGCATCCAAAAAGGGCCTAGTTACCTTCACCAGCTTCAAACTTATGATTGATCCTAAGTTAAAAGCACCCATGTCGTGCTTCTCCACATTCCTAAATTCATTTCTCCACTTCTTAATGCGATTTTCAAATGCATCCATATTTTGTTGGGAAATTTTGAGAAGATATAGGAGGTTTTATATAATAGACGAAGTCAAGGAAGAGAGAATTGTGAGAATAGAAGCTCAACCGAGATCTCTATTTATACTATTCGACGTTTCCTAATTTCTGTCGAGAACAAACAAGCTGAAGAGAAGACGCAGCAGCTGCAGCGCCTCTTCGAAGGATCGCAGCTCTTGATGCGCCTCTTCCCCAGGCTCGCTTCCTCTTTTGACGGTTGTGGATCTTTCCTAATTCTGTTTTGGTAAAAGTTTCCTATTCCTATAGGGACTTAATTCGGTAATTCCGAATAATTACCAACTATATGTTTTCTAATCTCTTACGGGTTCGCTTTTCGAGGCAAAATCGACATTTTCGCCAAATACGCACACTTACTTGATTTTATTTTATTTATTTTTTCGGGGAATCATTTCACTCCCTCTTTACAAAATGTTTCTAATACACTTAGACATTTCTTTTAAATTCTTTTTTTAGGGAGTGGCCCTCCCTACCGTCCGGTCGCATCATTTTGTCCATTTTCGGGCACTTTCATCCATTTTCGGGCACCTTTTTTTCATTTTCTTTTCTTTTTCGCGCTTATTTAGGCCATTTTAACTTTCTTTTTTAATTCTTTTTATTATATGTTTTTTCTATGTTATTTTCTATGTGAATTTCGGCAGCATGACGGCACAAACCGTCACATACCAAACCTGTTTTTTTTTTCAAAGCTAACCTGTAGATACAGCAAACACCCAGCAGCAAAGGCACGCATACGGTCATATATACAACCAAAATGCAAAAATGTATATCAAAATACTGGCTCATGCCCAAAATAACATCCAAAAGTGTATAAATGTACAACAAACAGCCAGCAAATTAGTCTTGACGACCCCTCAGCTCAGCTGCTGTCGCCTCAAGGGCAGCGATCTCAGCATCTCTGGCCTCGAGCTCTCTCAACAAACGGGTCGTCTCCTCCTGGGACTACACCAGCTCACGCTCCCGCTAAACAGAAAAATGGAGTGGTACTTCACTTTACTTCACATCACAAAAATTGGAGATAATACAAATAAAGAACGGGTTGTCGGGGATGGTGCTATGTGATTAAGTTCTTACTTGTTTGTCTATTTTGATTTTGCTTTCACCTTGAGGAACTTGTTCCTCAAGGATTGTTCTTACCGTTTTTGTGTAGTTCCCATATTTGTAGTTGTATCTTTATCTTGGCTATAATGATGACCCAAGACTTGGTACATGGATTATGTGGTGGATCTTTTGAGTATGACTATGGGTTTGGGGAGTTTGAGGAGCAAGTCAACACAAACCTACCTTACACCTCATACAATGAAAATCCTAACTACTACCCCAACTTTCCCCACCAAAATCACCACATCCAATACCCACAACAACTAACCACCCAAAACTCACTTTACAACCAATTCCAAATGCCACAATACAACCACTTTCACACCTACCCACAACAAGAAGATGAACCCATTCAAAATGTGATTCTCCAAATGATGGGAGATCAACAAAACTTCTTCAAACAAATGCTAGAAGAGAGCCAAAGAAGGGACATTGTTCTTCAAGGCATTGTTACTCATGGTGAGGAGTTGGAACTTCAAATTGCCCAAATAAAAGAAAACCAACTAACTACCCCTCACCACCCTTTAGACATTGACCATGAATATGAGTTTGAAGGAGTTACCTTTGATGAGAAGTGGGAAGAGCCAATCTCCTTGAGCTCTTGTGAGTATGAAAGTGTGGTATTTGATGATGAAGATATGAGGTTGAGTAAGCCAAATACTCTTAACCTTTGTGAGTATGAGGATGTGTCATTTGATGTGGATGTTGAGGTGTTGGAGAAAGAGTTTGTGAAGAGGAATGAAGCCCCTATCTATGATTCGTATGAAGATAGTGATGATGACGTGCCTAAGGAAGGAGCTTATGAAGAATACGTGTCTTACAAGGACCTTTGGAATAGAGGAGAGGAATGGACTTGTGATATCACCTTGCTTGAGGAGCCTATCCTTGAAGTATTTGAGATATCTTATTATGAAGATGAATGTCCCTTCCCTATTGTCTACGAAGACTACTTGGCACCTACCATGGAGCCAATGATTGTTGGAGAGGATATGGTGGACCTTCTTCAAAAGGTCAAAGCATCATACAAGGAGTACTTGGTGGAAAAACTCAAAGAGAAACTTGCACGTGAAGCTACTTGTGGAAATTTGGCACCCACAATTTCAACTTCTAAGGTATCCGGTCATCAATGTTATGAGAATTCTCCTTCGACTTTAGAAGGATTGAAAAACCCAAATGCTATCATCATCACAAAAATTGAAGGAGAAGGTGGTAAGTGGAAGTCTCCGGACGAATATGAACCACACTTCATACCTTATGTTGACAAGAATCATGGGCTTGTTGGTTTGAAGCATTGCAAAAGATCAAGTGCTAAGGGTAAGGTGAAGAAGAGAATAAGTGACAAGCTCCCTTGGCCAAGCTTCATTTTGAATTGGAACAAACCGTATTCATGCTTATTTGAGGATTGTGTTCAAGCCTTTGACCGGTTATTGAGAGCATTGAGCAACATGGACAACATCAATAATCATGGCAACAAGGAATGAGTTTGGTGGAGTCCTCCCTCAAACCACCATTTGTAAGATATCATTTTCTTTCACTTTGCATTACATTTCCACTTGCATTTAGCTATTTACATATACATTAAGCATGCATTTGTATCATATTTCATCTGCATTAGCTAGTTCATATAGTATAGTTGCATTGTAATATATCTCACATGATTCATGTAGATAGTTTCATATAGACTAGAATTCATGCATAGTTACTAATGGCCAAACCTATTCATTTCTACACTAGAAATAGTGTTTAAATCGGTTTGGGGAGGTTTGATCATAAGTGACCATAGTTTAAATCATGCATCATATAGTATAGTTTAAATTGCATTCATTTGTTATATATATCATATAGAATTGTATTTAGTTAGAGCATGCATTCATTCATATGATATCATTGCATTTGTACTTTATTTCAAAAAAATCCAAAAATCCAAAAACATGTTTTCCTTTTGATTCCTACTCCTACATGTACATTGAGGACAATGTCCAAAATAAAGTGGGGGATGGGAATTTATATTCCAAAAATGCATAAAAATTGAAAAATTTCGAAAAACCATAAAAATTTGAAAAACCAAAAACAAGTTCATTTCCTTTGTAGGGTAGTCTTGTATATATTTTGTACATATTGTGTTTGTTTTATCCTTGTTCACATTGATCGACTACGCCACATCCGAGACATGAGGATATTGAAGACCGCATGGTATGATCTTTCCAATCTCTTTTTTCCTCTTTATGTTAATGACTATGTGGCTTTATTTTGATTGATGCGGTATAAACAATATGAATTTAGGACTTGCATTTAGTGTATATGTCATATTAGTTGGTAGAATCATTTGCATTAGGATGTTTATATGTTAGTTGCATCATGGCATGTAGTTGCATGTTAGAAAATTTTGTGAAACCGTCTACTTGGGAAGCTTGACAAGGGTATATAGGCCCTAGTAGATGCTTTTTCTTCTTAAGACTTTGCTTGTTAGAATACTTGTAAAACACCCTAGGATGTGTCATGCTAGTATCCTTTGACCCATGGATTAAAGCCTAGTCAAGAGTACCTTGTGGTGTGATAACTCCTTGGCTACCGTTTATTCCAAGGTGACCCTTGAAACCATGCATCCATCCATCATCCATGTTCTACCACATTTTTGTCATCAAAGGGAATGGGCACAAAAAGAAATCAATTTGAGTTCAATGAAATGAAAAGTGAAAGAAAGTTTGCAAAAATGCATCAAATGAAAAGAGGAGCAAAAATAGAACTCCTAAAGCTTCAAATATAAGCCACCCTCACTACATATGGGGTGACTTTGAAAATGTTCAAAAGAAAAATGAAAAAAGTTGAAAAGTTGTCAAGTTTTGAAAAGCCAAAAATCAAAAGAAATGGCAAGAAAGTGTTCTTAAATGTTATATGCCACAAGAAATTAGGGGGAAAACAAAAACAAAAGCAAACTCCCAAAGTAAAACTCAAATATCTATTGATCCCTTTATCCATCGTATCCATTTTTATGCATGGTAAAGAGGGGACGACCCTTCTTCTTGTCTAGGCAAGAGGGGGAATTCCGCGATCCTCCAGTGTTTCTAACACCATAGGGAGTCTATTCTTGACAAAAGCATTTAACGATTGAGGACAAAGGTACCCTAGCTTGACACAATTTGGAGGTGATTTATTGGTATCCTTCTAGGCTTAGTAGTTTGAAGAAATTGCATCTATGAAGGAGTGTGCACCCTTGAAATTGCTTCCCTTGTAGATAATTTCCGCCACTTAGATGAGGAAAGTGGCTATTCTTTTGTAGATGCATCCATTACTTGATTTTGCGTGCTTTAATGATTGGATGTGTCGCCATTTTGGCAAGCCCCACCTTGCCTTGCAAGAAGGCATCCTACCTCATGGTTGTCTTGTTGTGAGTTGAAGGGGCTGAGTGAGACCCACTAATTGTCTCATATCGGTTATATTAGTAGGATAGTTTAAATAAAGGTCTAATTTTTGTCACCTCTTTACTCGGGACGAGTAAAGGTTCGGTTTGGGGATATTTGATGTGATCATTATTTGCGCACATTTAGTCCCCTAATTGAGCCTATTTTGCATACTATTGTAACATTCTATGGCCATTTTATCCGTCAAAACCTTCCTATTTGCTTTTCTATCGCATTTCATATGTTTTGTATAAAAGGAGATAATAAGGCGGAAATTCCCGTCTTTCGTGCATATTTGGAAGCTTATTGATGATATTAGATGGACTAGTATGAAGAGGAGGCAAGAATGATGACCAAAGACCTAGGAATAAAGTGTATATAGAAGGATCAAAGGGTTAAAAGTACGAATGACGAGAGGGAAGGCATTACAAGAAGCAATCGCTCGAAAACCGAACCAAGGGTTGCTCCTTTGGCTCTGAAAATATGCTAGATGGAACGGCGTCGAAAAAACAAGTGATCTAGGCTTTTGAATCACTCCAATAGGAGTCCGGATGAGAAAATGACGTCCGTTTTACAATCCGAGCTCAAACAAAGAAGTTGTTCGCCAAGACGCCCGTCTTTCCCTCAAGACGCCCGTCTTCCCCAAGACGCCCGTCTTCCCCACAAGACGCCCGTCTTCTGGCTGGGAAAAACAAGAAAATTCACTGGAAGAGAATCCGCCCGTCTTCTCAGGAATCCGCCCGTCTTCCCCCAAAGACGCCCGGGCAAAATCTCCAGAATCCGCCCATCCCGTGCCTAAGACGCACGGATTCCAGCCCAGCACAAATCCGTTTCTTCAAGCTTCAAAGAAAGATGCTCTTCCTCCGAAAAATACCGGCGTCTCCCTGCTCAAATCTAAAAAGTGTAATTACTAATTTAGCCTTAGTTAACCTAGTGAATCCCTACTATATATACCCCACTTGTAAATAATCAAGGAGGATCCTTTTATCAAGTTTTATTATCCTTTTATCAAGTTTTTAGAGTAGAAAATCATTCTTTAGATTAGATTAGGAGTAGATTATAATAGATTACTCTTTAATCTTTCCACAAATCTCACATTAATCTCTCCTTAATTATTGTTCAAGTTTATTATTCGAGTTTATTATTGGGTAATTGAAGATTATTGGGTTATTATTGGGAGATTGACAACCTTCCATCAATCATCAAGTTTCTTCTATTATTCTTTGCATTATTGTTTTGGAATCTCCATAGGTATAATCCTCTTAATCCTTGTTTTAATTATTGTTAATCTTTCTTACTTGTTCATCATGTTTTACCTTGTTAATATGATTGACAACCTTGTTAACATGCTAAACTTGATAATAAGTGAGTAGTCTCTTGCTAGGATTAGTGAGTAATTAAGGGAAACCAACATGGGATTGATTCATGCTTAATCTAATATGTTTTCATAATCAAATTGCTTGCTTGTTGTGATGTCAACTTTATGCACATGTTATGTTTGATGAAATGCTAAGCCTATGAATCCTTGCATTTTTACCATCTCTTATCTTTTCAACTTGACTTGTAAGATATAAACCAACTCAAGTCTTGTTAGACCATGCATAGAAGTTGATTAGGAGGAAAGTAAGTCGACTTGTAGGTGTTGTACAATCTAATCGATTCGGCTCCGGGACCCAACTCTTCCTAAGAACCGTAAGACATAAAACAACTCGGTTCCCCCACCACATTAATTGCTTGCAACTTTGTAAACATGTTTGTATGATCAACACCATGATTTCCCTATGACCCCATGATATCCTAGCACTTTTAATCATTTGTTTACATCTTTCCTTTTATTGCTTGTTTTACTTTATTGCTTTTATTAGTCTAGAACACAACTACAAACCCAACCAAACTGTGACACTAGCATAAATTGAGATAGATAGACTTAGAACCCAAAGCACACCGTCCCATGGATCGCCTCGACTTACCGCTAACTAGTTGTTTGTTGAGTATTATAAATGTGTGTGATTGGATGTGACCCGACGACATCGCAACCACATCACCAACACAAGCAGATTCCCCAGCATTTTCTTCCAAGGTCCTCCTGACCCTCATATGGTTTCCTACGGAGTTCGAGAAAAACAATTCCCGAAGAGTCCTTAACCTTCCAGAAACTTGTTTTCAGAAAACTTTCGGATAACCCTCATATGTTCCTTTCAGCAACCTTTAGCCTTCAGAGTTAGTCTTCAGAAGTGTTAAGAAGTTTTTTAAGAATCCCTGTAACTCCTAATGCCTTCAGACACCAAGTTATCTTCAGACCAAAGAGTTTTGCCGAAACACCCTCAGTCTCATTTTACCCAGGGGTGTCTCAGTATGGTTTCTTCTTATGGCTGGCGAGCTTCCTTACGTAGTCTTATGGACTTTAAATGGCCCTCCCCGATAGTCGACAGACTCTAAAATGTTCCCAACGTCAGGTCCTTGGTTCAGACCCCTTGAGCCGCCTCGCGTTGCCATAGTCGTCAGGTTGTAATCTTCAATTGACCTGATGGCTATAATTTGACTTTCGCCTTGTCCAAGCCTCAGTCAAAGTGGGGGCTCTGTAGATACCTCATTTCTACACCTCCCGCTAACCACCAGGTGATGATTGGGCCGCATGTTTGATACGCGGAATGATTTTATGACAGTTCATAAGTTCATCGACAAGTGATAGCTCAAGCACTTGATTTAACCCCTTGGTCGTCATCTACGCACCGATACGTTCGTTTTGACAGTAATTAGAGTTCATTTGGAGTCCGGGTCAAAAACGGCTTCATTTTTAAAAACCGTTTAAATGCCGAGTTGGAATATTCTGGATTGTTCTAGAATTCTCTGGATATTTTATTTCTAATTTAAAATTAATATATTTAAGTAAATATCTTCCGTATTTTGTGTTTTATGGAATAAGGAAGTATAGATCTACCGAAATTCCATAATAAAACGCGGAAATCTTTCTTGCTGAGGAGGAAACCTCTGGGGAAAGGACGCAGCAGGTGATGCGCCTCTTCCAAGGGTCGCAGTGGCTGTTGCGCCTCTTCCCCAGCTCTCTTTTAACGCTTTTCAGAATATTTCCGTGATTTGTTTACAAATCTGTGTCATTCCTAAACTCCTCCATATGTTTAATATAAATAGAGGCCTTCGGCCTCCATATTTGGCACGCGAGTGTTCCGCCCCTTCTTTCTCTCTCTTTGCATTCTAGACTACGCTATTGCTTTCGACGCCTATGTGCTAGATCAATCGACCACATAAGCTCAGATCCTTCTGATTCCCAGTCACGTTGCATAGACCGACCAATTTGACCAACTCCACTTTCAATCAACTTAATCAATCTACTAAATCCTCTAACGAGGGCACTTTCCACGCATATTCGAGTCGAGCAATCATTAAACGTTAACTTTAGTCAATCTCGTTTCGTCAAACATGTAGGTCTGAGGGTGTAAATCTCATTTATTTATTGTACTTTTTATTTTGTATCAATTAATGTAAATCTATATCAAGAGCACGTTAAAAAAAAAACGATTTAAAATCCATCTTTTAAAACTGTTTTTATAAAAGAGCGGAGGTCAGACGTCGAGAAGAAATGCAGCAGCAGCTGCGCCTCTTCAAAGGGTCGCAGCTCTGTTGTGCCTCTTCCAGAGGCGGCTCGCTGCTCCTGCTCTTCTTCTTATTCATCGACTTCCTGCAATTTTCCCTTTTCTCTTATTCTTTCGTTCCTTTTGTTTGTTTCAATACCTAAATCGTGTTTTAAGAAATCTTTTTTATTTACAATGCTTTAATTCGTCCTTAATCCTGAGTAATTTAATAAATGTGGGTTTTCGCCGTTTTAATTCAAATCGATTCTTCGGGGTTTCGACTTGTTCATGTCGAGGTTATGGAATCCTAACTTGATACATAAGTTTTATTTCGAGTTTTATTTGTCCAGTTTCTTTAATTTAACCTAAAGTTCGTTCTTTTTTGTATTTCCGACACGAGTTCATCATTAATTATGTAAACCGTTGTAAATTCTCGTTCTATTTATTCGTTTATGACTTGCCTAGATGCATGTAATCAATTAAAGCACTTCAATTCGAGTCTAAAATTTATAATCGATCTTAAATTTACCAATGAACGATAACGATGTTGCGTTTCTGACTTCACAGTCCGAGCCCGGCTTTAGAACAGACGCAGGGACTGTTGCGCCTCTTCTAGAGGACGCAGCAGATGTTGTGCCTGTTCTGGGTTGGTTTCTGTCTCTAAACTCTCTCTCGCTTTGACGTAGCTTCTAATTACGGTTTAAATCGACTATTATCCGTATTATCACCTCTAATCTGCCGTATTTACTTTCTTTTAATTCTAATTTTTATTTCCTTTTATTTTCTTCTTCGAAATCCCGTCCTTGAGCGTGCTTCTGACGTAGATCAAATAAACTTTGTAATTCTTGTAATTTTTATTTTTTGTAATTCATTTATCGAAATTATTTTTATGTATGATTTAATTGTATGACATTCACACGTAATTAATCTAACATTTAGTTCGACCCCAATTTGTTTGCTAAATCACGTGTTAACCGACATAGTCTAATTTCACATGTTAGGATTAATCTATGTTTGTTGCATTGCATGCATTACATCGACGACATATCAAATATGAACAATTTCCCTAATCATTAGTAGAGGCCGCTATCAAGGCAGGAGAGATTAGGTGTTCGAATTAAAGAGCTTCCTAATACGTACTCTCACTCCTTACTCCAGTTATCTCTAGACATCCGTGTCCATTGGCATCTTTGAGAGTCATTCTAGACATAGAATGCTAAGGGTAACGAGTTCTTGGTGTTCATGTCATTACTTTGTGTCTTGACATGACACAAAGTATTCGAACGGTTCCAATTTTCCATAAAAATTGGTGGCGACTCAACAAATGCAGGCTTATTCAACCTTTTACCGGTTTCAATGCCTCACCAATCGGTAATGGCCCATGACGTGCTTTGGCAAACCAAGGTTCCATTGGAGAAGTGCCGCCACCTCAAAACCAACGCGCGGTTGCACGCGGCGCGGGCGGCCCATGTCCACACAGCCATGGGGGCTATGCTCGCACAGACTATTGGAAAACAAGAAAGAGCTATCTACTACCTTAGTAAGAAGTTCTTGGAATACGAGAGTAAGTATACACCTCTCGAGAAGACATGCCTCGTTCTTGTGTGAGCAACAAAGAAGCTACGCCATTACATGCTTAGCTACTCGGTCAAAGTGTATTCTAAGATGGATCCTGTCAAATACCTCTTCGAGAAACCCGTTCTCAATGGACGCTTGGCAAGATGGACCTTAATGCTCTCAGAGTTCGATCTCAAATACGTACCTTTCAAGTCATAAAGGGACAGGCAGTGGCTGAATTCTTCGCAGATAATCCTATCAACGATACGCAAGCAATAGACATGTGGTCGTTTCCGGATAAGGATATACAAACCAGTATGGATTCTTGGGATCTTTACTTTGATGGGGCATCCAATTTGAGAGGATTTATAATAGGAGTGTTGCTCATTTCTCCTGAAGGCGAGCATACACCACTTTTTGTCAAACTCGACTTCGAGGTTACAAACAATGCAGCGGAGTATGAAGCTTGCCTCATTGGTCTACAAGCAGTAGTGAGTTTAGGCATCAAGAACCTTCGAGTTCACGGGGACTCATCTTTAATCATTAACCAAATCACTAGATCCTGGAAAATCTGAAGTGAAAGTCTAGCACCCTACCAGGCTAGGATAGATAAGATTGCTCAACTCTTCGATCAGGTCACTTATTTACACCTGCCTCGCGAAGAAAATCTTTTTGCGGACACTCTTTCAGAACTCGCATCCTTGATTAATATGCCAGACAACATGTTTGAAATGCCTTTGTGCATCGAACGGCGGTCAGAGCCAGCCTATGTACACCTCCTTACAGATGAAGAGGAAAACCCAGAGGAACCTTGGTTCCAGGCCATTCTAAATTTCAAGCTTAATGGTACATACCCACCAGATATGGATAAGAGGGGACAACGCGCCATACGCATACTTGCGTCTCAATACCTCCTCATGCAGGGAGAGTTGTACAAAAGAACACCACTTGGTGTCCTCTTGCATTGCCTTGATCATTCATATGCACAGAAAGTGATGGAGGAAGTTCAAGATGGAGAATGTGGTCCTCACATGAGTGGACCTATGATGGCAAAGAAAATTACGCGTCTAGGGTATTACTGGACGACAATGGAGTTAGATTGCATCAAATACGTCAAGCATAGTCATAATTGCCAGATCTTCAGGAATTTGAAACATGTTCCTCCCTCAATGCTATATACCATGACATCTCCTTGGCCATTTTCTGCTTGGGGAATAGACATCATCAGGAAAATCACTCCAGCTGGGACAGGAGGTCACTGTTACATTCTAGTAGCTATCGACTATTTTACAAAATGGGTCGAGGCAGCATCTTACACTAGCCTTAAACCCAAACATGTGACTAACTTCATACAAACCAATATCATATGTCGATATGGTTGAAACATCATAGACCCTAATTAGACTCTCTAATTAAAATTCAAATTATCTAATAATTTGTTATTTGGTGATCTATGCAACATGCATGCAATATAAAAGCATATTAATATAAGGATAGAGGAAATCGGATTTCCTTACATTGGTTTGATGGTGAAAATGGGCACAATCAAAATCTCCCACCTTGATTGATCTTGAGCTAGAAAGAATGAAAGATCCTCCTGGTACAAATCTCCAAATAGAAGATCTCCTTCAAGAAGCACCCAAGAACAAACACCCAACTATCTAAAAAATACTAACTAGATACTTGTCAAAATCTACCCTTGATAATATGTAAAATATTACTAACGCTCTTAGTAAATATTTTAGATTACTAACATTCTTAGTAAAATGATTTTATTATTTTTTCGAGAGATAAAATAATTTCTACACTTTTCTTTCACATGCAATGTTCAAGTTATAGAAAAATTAACAATTGATGGGGTAAAAAGGAGGGAGTGGCCGGGTGGAGTGAGAGGGAGTGGAGTGTTCTTTTTGCAATTTTTTATGTCCAATGTAATTGCACATGGAATAGAACAAAAGAAAATAGGGAATAACAAAAAGCATGAGTGAAATGATTATGCTTATAATCATCCACTTACACTATATTTACACGGTCCAATGTCCTATTTACGGGTCCATTTTGGTTCTTATGTTTGTCGCACAAATACGTGTAATTTTACTTAAACATCGTTTTATGTTTAAATGCTTCCCGATTAATTTTGCCCAAAACACTCCGTAAATATACGTGTACCGCTACACATATTATTTATGTACTAATATTAATCGCATTAATCAATTACTATAAATTTAGTGAATTAACAATTAATTAACTAAAACCCGTCTCATAAAATTTATTATTCAATTATCGCATAATTAAATAATAATTGTCGCGCCTCGAGTTCGCAACTCGAAATCTCTCTAAAAAGATCGACTAACCTTTTAGTCAATAAATCAAGGGACTAAATAAATTGTATCTCATACAATTAATTAGTTGTCAAATGGGGTTTGTTCCTTTAGGTGTGACCGAAAGGGGTCAGTTGATCACTGCCGTCACACGACAATAACGTCAAACTCTAGTCAGCCAACCGTTATCGATTTATGTTAATCAATTGACGAGGATCATAAAATAGATATCCTAATGATATTCCTTTAATGAGATTTATGATGTAAACGCACTATTATGGAGGACACTAACTCCAACAATCTCCCACTTGTCCGACACAAGGTGTGCGCTACCAATTCTCTTGTTCAATTTAATCTCCCACTCAATGCAAGGTGTCTTTCAGGTCTCACTTGCACATAAACATATCGCGAGTGGTTTTCTCGATCGGGAGTATGACTACAAGACCGGAAAAATCTCCCATAGATTACTTTCGAGCGTGGCCACGCATTTATAGTCACAACTCCTCGAGTGGCCTTGAGATATTATAACCCAACGTGGGTGGACAATTCCTGTATGCCCTATATATCTTTGCTCAATACAGATCACCATGACTCAGAAGATGCCCTTTGGCCTCCTTTCCCGAAACGACCTAGGACAAAAACCAAAGTCACTCGGAAACTGCATTGACTAGGATAATAGTCTCCAGTCAAAAGAATCGACTCATAGGAACATCTTAGAGATCCCTGCCACGACCAGGCGTCTATAATAGAACTAAGGGACTCTCTAAATGGTCACTGTCCGGCAAAGTGTCACACACTCTGCCTATGTAATCGACTAGTCATCACATATGACCTCATGGTGTTGAACCAGCCATCAATCGACCTACAATATAGTCACTCCGAGATGTCACTTCATTAAGTGACTAGGGACAAAATACAATGTGCATCTTATTCACTTGAATAGTGTTCAACATTGTCTCCACAACTTATTCAGATAAACAAGGTATTACATATTTAGTCACACTAAATGAAAGAATTCATAAATGAATGCTTAAACAATGAATGGGATTATCATATATATAAAAAGTGATACAATATCCAATTATTACATATCCATAATTTAAAGAAATTTTGGTACTCGTCTCAATCCCATTGCGATAACATGACCATCATGTTTAGCCTTTGATAAAGGCTTGGTCAAAGAATCAGCCCCACTGTGTCTAGATTTATTACTAGACTTCGGCTCTAATTACATGGTATTTCCTTTCAATGTGTCTAGATTTATTACTAGACTTCGGCTCTTTGGCTTGAAAAATAGCCCCACTGTTATCGCAATATAGAGTGATCGGATCTTTGGCGGAATGGACTACTCCTAGTCCCTCCATGAATTGCCGAATCCAAACAGCTTCCTTTGCAGCCTCAGACGTTGCAAGGTACTCAGCCTCTGTTGTAGAATCCGTGGTAACGCTTTGCTTAAAACTCTTCTAGCAAACAGCTCCTCCATTTAGCATAAATACATAGCCGGATTGGGATTTCATATCATCCCGATCGGTTTGGAAACTTGCGTCCATGTAACCTCTTACACGCAACTCAGTTTCTCCTCCAAACACTAAGAACGAATACTTAGTCCTTCTCAAGTACTTAAGGATGTTCTTTACGACTATCCAGTGACTCTCACCGGGCTTGGCTTGATAATGATGTTGGATTAAGTGTCCTCCGACAATAATGCGATCACAACTGTTGATCATGATGATCACATGTTTAAGTCTCATTTTAAGAATACAATTGGGAAGTATTTTTACTGTCAACTGGTCCACACATATCGGTAAAGATTGGCTGACTAGAGTTTGACATTACTGTCGTACGACGGTGGTGATCAGTTGATCCCCTTAGGTCATACCTAAAGGGTAACACTCTTAATTGATTATTTAATTGATCGTATGACGATACGGTTTAATTAAATTACTTAAAATTGACGGACGATTTTGGAAGTAATATTTACGTGTCTCATCGTAATTTGATTAAAATAAGATACGGTCTAAGTAATCGAATTGTTTTATTGCTTAGATGAAATTATTGTTTACGGAAACAATTGAACTGAATGAATAATTTATTATAAATACAAGATGTTGTAATTTATAATTGGTAAAGTGTTTTGGTACAAGTAATTGTGAATTACTAAGTCGATTTTGTACATGACGTATTTTATTAATACGTTGAATTTTTAATACGTTAAAAATACATGACAATTTTACATGACATGTGACATGTGACAAATTGACAAAGATAAAGTGGAATCCATTTTATCCCATGTAGACCGAATTATGGGAGGGAGTATAATGTTTAATTTGTGTTAAATTATTAAGTGAAGAGCATAATGATGATAACTAGCTTATAGCCATGCAAGTCTAGTTTTTCTTGAGAAGAATGACTTGCCCATGCATTGGCTCACCTCTCCTCTCCTCTCCTCTCTCCCCACCGATTTTCCAAGTGCCATTTAGAGAGTTTTTCTCTATCATTATTCATTCATACTTTTACACAATTATTTCTAGTGTAAGAAATAATATTTCCTCTCTACATCTCATAAAATTAGAGAGATAAAAAACTCCAAAATTCCTTCCTCTATTTACCGAAATAATAGAGCACAAAATAAATATTTTGGGTCAATTTTATTAAGATTAATATTGTTCTAGTATTAATAATATTAATATTATTAAGGGGTTACTTTGGGTATTATTCCTTGGGAGGGATTCTAAACTTGAATCGTTTGTTCATCCAATTTTAGGAGAGCTCAAGAACAAGTGAGTAGGAGAACTCACTTGTGCCCAATAATCCGAAATATCCAATGTAAGAATGATGATTTCTTCTTTATATTTACTTAAGTTTGCATGCATAAGATCTAATTTATTTTATGACTAAATTAAATTGAAACATATATGAATATGTTGAGTATAATGAGATAAATATTTCCAACAAGTGGTATCAACAGCCTTAGGTTGTTTGCATGCAAATCGGTTATAGTTTTTCCGAGTTATACGATTAACATATAAAACTTGTAAATTTGTGTTTATTATGATATATCACGAAATCCATTATGCATGTTAAAGTTTCTGATCCTAAAATGTATTTAGGATATTTTGGTTAATTTATGGATTTTTATTGTTCATTTTATATAATAATGGCATTAAAAATGTGATTTTATGATAAAAATGTCATTTTCGGACTAAAATTAGCTAAACTTCGATTTTTCTACTGGTTTTTGGATATGTTTTCACATATATTATATTTAGATGACCTGTAAATTTTCATAATTTTATGAGTTCTTATGCTCGAAATATGGATTTTTCATGATAAAAATCAAATTTAAATGAAAAATAGGTTAATATGAGATAAATTTCGAATCTGGTCATAAAAATTTAGTATGTTGTCACATGAAATTGTACAAGATGTGTGTAAAATAATAGGCTATAATGAAGTCTTTATGCATGATTTATGAATTTTTGATGAAAAATAGCATTAATAGTGACTTTAATTAGTGAATAATTGCTAAAACATACTTCATGACTAAGGAAAAACGTCACATGTTGCATTTTATTACCTATCTCAGATATAAAATTGAAAAGTTGATAAATATAATTTTTCTCATGTTTTTATGATTATAATTGATAAATCCGATAAACCGCAACATTGTTTTTCCAATAAATTTCGAAATATTAACCTAAGTTTTTGAACATTATGAGTGTCATGGTAATTTTCCAGAATGTTCATGAGTTTTAAATTTCAAATTTTGAATATTTTTGAAATTTTTATGATTTATTTGAAGTTTATGGCTTTTATTGTAATTTTAAGTCCTTTTATGAACAATATTAAGTAATATAAGTTAATTATTGTCAATATGTTAGTGGAGACTAATTTTGAGTCCTAAGTTGATTAGGGTAATTAACTTGTGCATAAATATGAATTATGTAATTTATTGTGATTTTAAAAGGTTGAATCACGCAAATCCGTAAAAATCATTTAATATACGATATTGGCTCCTTAAAGGCGATTTAGCATAAAATTGGGCATGTTCATACATATTATAATGCTGCATTTTATTTATGATTGACATAATTTTATTTTATGTAATTTTTGAATTATGTAATTTTACTTAGTATGGCCTTAGTTTTAATTGGTATTACCCGAAATGTATGGGAATATCGATTCGGTTGTAATTTATTGTTATCTTGTATCACCGTTTTGTAATTTAATAGATTTATTTTTATTTTAATTACAAATGTATAATAGGAAATTATGTAATTTGTTATGTAATTTATTTATTCCGGAGATCCTTGAAGACGGTGTTACCTCGAGATGCATGTCAAGACCGAAGTTCAAGGGACCAATGGAGTTGGTTTCCGAATTTGTAATAGTTTATTAGATTTACTATTTTAGGAAGGCATACTATGATTTAATTTATGCTTTGCATTTTATTCATATGTCGCATGCATTGCTAAATCGCCATAACTAAAACATGCATTATCATTTTAATCGAGTATATCGACCGTGTCAATTACAATTATCGTAGTTCACCGCTTTAGTTCACTTAAAACGTGATATATAATAAATTGACATGACCTCTCGCTAAAAATAAACAATTGAGACTTAGCCTTACGAAAAAGTAAAAACCATGAAAACCTATTTCGCGAGGGAGTGCACTCGGCCCTACCGGGGTACAAACCTTGCTACGTAGGGGAAGTAGGTGATAAATGTCTATCCACCGAATTCATGTTGATAAGGGATGAATCGGCCCTACCGTGCCCAAGTTGATGTGGATTTGGATCATGGACACATTTATTCGAAATTTGGATTGAGCTCAACGGAAGTATTCGTGACCGTAGTCGCATGTGTTCCGGGCTAAAGATAAAAATTAATGTAATTTTATCGACCAAGAATTCTAAAAGTAGAATCGATTAAAGCGTTAATCCACCGAGTTATATTGATAAGGGATGAATCGGCCCTACCGTGCCCAAGTTAATATGAATTTGGATCTTGGAATCATTTATAATAGTTGGGTAGAGGTCACTATATAAATGGTCATATCTTGTTAAATTTATTTACAAGTATGATTTAAAAAGACAAATGTTAATATTTCCTTTTCCTCCATATTTGTAGTTCATTACAATGAATCCATCAAACGCTACCGCACCGATAACTATTGAGTCTTGCCACAATGTTTTTGACGACGTTTGCTTCAACAATGATTTCGACACTTCTAGAGAACTTCATTTTGGGATAGGTTCGGATGGAAATCTTAACTTCATCACTTCTTCTAGACCACCTACTACTACTAGATCTCTTGTGATCCGATCTCAGGAAGACCGCCTCATAAAATCTATAGGATCTTTGTCCTTGGAAGATAAAGATGCCAAAACTAGTGGGAGCTCAAGCAATCAAGTTCTTGCTTCAAAGGGCAAAAGGTTCAAGAAGAAGGGAAAGAAAGGGAAAAACTTCAAGCAAGTTGAAGATGAGTGCCATTATTGCTATGGCATGGGACATTGGCTTAGGAATTGTCCCGTATATTTGCGAAATATAAGGGAAGGAATCTGATGCGGTCGTTTCTACACCAAAAATAAATACCTAAAAACAACTAACTAATAGCTAGTAGTAAGTAGGGTCGATCTCCACAGGGAGGCTATGTTGCTATCTATCTGTCTAATTCGGTCTGTCAGGGTGTCACAGAAATGGGGGTTGAATTGATTTAACTAAACTAGAGATTAAAGCGAGGGAAATGAATAAGAGAAATTAACAGCAAGAGAGAAGGGAGTATGCTAGGAGTCGGTCCACCGTGGCAGCTATTGGATCTTATACTATCGAGAATATTAAGGCGATTAGACTATTAATAAGAAGAGCTATGGTCGTCACCTTTCGGTCCTTAAACCGCCCTAGAGTGTAAACAGCTTAACTTTCGCCCTCACTGCAATACCCTATTGTAATTAAGCAAGCCTTCCCTTCCAATCTTTCAATCTAGGTCGGGGTTAACTAGAATTATTGGTCTCCCGCATGCATACATTCGATTTGGATAACAATTAAATTGCCTAATACAATTCCTATCGCAAGGCTAATCTATTTAATACAATTAAAGCATCGCTACCACGGCTTCCCTAATCCTAACATACTAAGGGGAATTAGCTACTCATGGAAATAAGGGAAACAAACTTAAAGGAAATAAGAATAATAAACATTAAAAGGAGAGAAAGGAAGAAAGAATTACTTGAATTAAAGAGATCCTAAAATGAACAAAAGTAACAAAGAATCGGCAATGTAGCAAAAGTGTGAGAGATCGTTTACATCGACATACTGACTCCCTATTTATAAGAAAATAGGGCTTATTAAACCTAATGACGGAATTAAACCTAAAAAGCCCAAAAATTTGAAGCAAAAATCCACTCGATCGACTAACTAAAGCACTCGATCGAGTGATATTCCTTGGCATTCCTCTCGATCGAGAACAATTCCTCTCGATCGAGGACTTCTTTCCCTTTAATCACTCGATCCAGAATAGGTAGCTCTCGATGGAGCAAATTGGCTCTCGATCGAGCACTTCTCAGCGCGTAATTCCTGCTTCGCGCACTGAACTTCAAACGGCTGCCATTTCTTCGTTACTTGGTCAAACAGGGTGATTCCGGTGGCATTGGAAAGATAAAAGGACAAAATTTCATCTCCAATTGGAATCACCTGAATATCTGTTGTAGAACCCGAGATATGGCTCTCCAAAATAGGCACTAGCAGTTTGAAGTTCTTCCTTTGCTCGCCTAGCTATCTTTCTTCTTTGCGCATCTCAAGATAGCTACATTCCCGCTCCAAATTCACTCTTCCTCCAAATGCATGCTAAAAGGACGGTAAAAGGCTTGATTTCACTACTTCCTGGTTCATTTCTGCAAATAAGACAAAATAACCCAAAGTAGCATATTCGGGGCATTTCGTAGCATAAAACCGCGATAAAAGCATAAAGATACGCGCATAAAATAGGCTAAAAAGACTATATAAAATGCACGTATCAAAACTCCCCAAACCAAACCTTTACTCGTCCCCGAGTAAACTAAAATGCAACTAAGGAACGGAAAAAGATAACTCAGAGCTAGCTACAAATGCCCACTTAAGCCAATTTAATGCGAGCAAACTAACACTTATAGCAGACAGTCAAATGCAAACGAGTTATAGGATGTTTATAAATAAAGCTGAACCGTCGACCTTGCAAGACCTTTAACAATGGACTCTCACGGGTCACTCTTCTCTCATGAAGCAAAGGGTGAACATATATATGTAAGAGAGAAAGAAAAATAGTCGCTCACCTAAACTACGACCCACATAAACATGCATGCAACTAATATGATAGACAATTCTAGCTACCGTACATACATTCCAACCAACAAGGTCCTGTCACAGCCGAGGGCTTACAAAAATATGGTAAAGTGAGGCAATGGGTAGGAAAAGGCAAAACATTTATGGGAATGTGGAGGTATAGGCGGCCAAGCTAGTACCTAAACAAAACCATATGACAACATCCGATTCCAACTCAATTATAGAATAAGCACAATGCCCTTCATTTGGCATAAATCTCACCAAACCAAACTGATATTACTCCTCAAATGATGTAAGATAGAACATAGGAGCAGAAACCGTCAACCAAACAACATTTTTTCGAATTTTTCTTCTTCTTTTTTTTTTTTTCTTTTTTTTTTTTTCTTTTTTTTTTCACGGTTTCTTTCTTCACATTTTTTCAACTTTTTTTTTTTCTTTTTCATGTCATTTTTTCATCATCAATTCTTTTTTCATCATCCTCCTTTTCTTCTTAGATTACCAACTCCGAATCAACAGAATACGCGCCAACATTTGATACAATAGACAATATACCGCAAAACAATCTAAACTAGCTTGACAAGGCAGGCTAAATTTGGATGTAGCTAAGGGTCAACAGGCAAATTTGGCTAATGTGGAGTTTATGGGTAAAAATGAAAGAAAGGGAAAATGTAAGCACCTCCCTGCATGTGACACCAACCACTAACCCGAATGTATGACGGCAAAAAGCAATTTGAATTTCATATATGTGCAAATTGATGATACATGTTATGCAAGGAGTAACTACTCACAATCCTACATGAAACTGGTCACAAATGACACCAGTTTATAAGGCTCTAAATCTTAGAAATTATAAGTAGGTTGCCAAAATTTGGGGTCAAGTCTATTCGTTCAGCGAAATTAAACATAAACTCGTAGATATGCAATAAGACAAAGCTAAAAGATAACAGTTCATTGCAAGGCTTAAGCAAAAAGACAAACGCAGTGCAATATCATCATGGAAATCTACCGTTCCGACTCAACCTATATGCTAAAATAAACGTGAAATTTTTTCGAATTTAACAATTTTCTTCCAATTTTTATTGAATTTTTGAATTTTTATGAAATAAATAACAATGCAAGCGAAAAATTAAACGTGATAACCGAAATGCGAGATAAAACAATATGCGACACAGATATGGATGCATAACCTCCCCAAACCAAACCGTACAATGCCCCCATTGTACCAAAACATGGAAAGGAAATGCAAACTGAAGGAGAAAGAGAGTAAAAGCGGAAAAACTCACAAGATAGCGCGAATAAGGGGACCTCCCCAAACCGACCATGAAATGGGATGTTGCTAAGGGCCCGGAAAAACCGTCTCGAAGCTAATCCAAGTCAATAGCACTCGATAGCGGGGATAGTAGGCGATCGAGTAACATGGGCGTCTAAAATCGCTCGATCGATCGGAATAGTGGTCGATCGAGTGGTTCTCTAATCTGCAGGGGGTCGATCGAGTAACATCTTCACTCGATCGAGTGGATTCAACAGCAAAGATGCTCGATCGAGTAAAGAAACTACTCGATCGAGTGGATCTCAGCCACGTACACAAAAAACACGATGGAAAACAGCCCGCAACTAACAAAGACAAGCTTACTGAGATAGTCTATGGTATAAAACCATTTATTACAACTGAAGTTAAATAAAAAACAAAATAAAATCTCCGGGTTGCCTCCCGGGTAGCGCTAGCTTCGAGACAGTCCCGCTCGACCTTCTTTTTCTTCGAGCCTCTCTAAAGATCACAATCAAAACAGCTCAAAGCGCGCAGCAACCTGTCAAATAGCTGCGCATGTGCTACACAACAGCATAAGTAGCACCATAGTGGAATAGCAAAGTAGGAAATAAAGATATGTAAACATTTAAGTCTAACAAATTTCCTATGGGCGCTCCTAAATTTATCCACAAAATATAGGAGCGCGGGAGCAATTGACGATAATATAGGGCTCCAATTCAGATTAACAATTTTATAATGATAAGGACGGTGAAAAATCGTTAATTTGTGCGTCCACATATGAGGGGGTATAGCTCAAAGAAACAAACAGCGCGAGTCAAACGAGGCAAAATACTATTAGGACAAACAATAATAAAATTATCGTTTACTACCTCGGTTGGTTGCTCTTGACCACGGAATCATAGGTAAAAGAGTTTATTACCTCTTCCGTGCTAGGAGCAATTACCGTCTCAACTGCTTCTTCATCAACCTCCTCGGTGGAATCCATCCCGTAAATCGCAGACTTCAAGTGTATCCGACTCGGCGTGAATAGGGAGGTTTACCGTAACCTTCATCATCGTCAGACTCGTCATCCAAATCAAACCAAAATGACGAACCAAAGCTCCCAATGGCCATTTCGATCGATCGAGCGAGAATAATCACTCGATCGACCAACTTCCTCCCGCATCTCACTCGATCGAGTAACAACATCACTCGATCGAGTACTATCCTCCCAGTATGTCACTCGATCGAGAAGGGATATTACTCGATCGAGGATCGTCTTCCTGAAATTCACTCGATCGACCATTATAAGTCACTCGATCGAGTGATTCTTCCTGCATAGAGCTGAAATCTTCACGTGGGGCAGTGAAATATGAAAGGAACTCGTCGTCCGAGTCATAGAAGTCATCCTCATCATTGGGCAACATGGTTTCCTCGGAGAAAAACCGCTCTCGGAAGGTAAACCTCTTCTTCTTGCATCTCACCGCTAACCGAGCTATTTGTGACTCCGATTCGGGGATTCGAGCGTCCATATATCTATCACTCTCTTGCATTTGTGATACAAGCATTCTCATTAAATATGTCGACTCTGCGATCTCTTCTCTCTCCATCTCACCGCTAATTGAGCAACTGCAGACTCGAGCTCATCAAATCGCGAGACATATTCTTGCACTTGGAATGCAAGTGCCTCCATCAAGAATTTCAGCTCCGCAATGTCTTCTCCTTGTATATGAGGGGAATCTTGTTGCGGTGGCCATTGATAGGGCGGATGTGGCGGCACAACTACAGCTGCATTGTGCTCAATGAAACCACATCTCCCGTAGCGATCACCGGCTGTTCCATATAATGGGACATCGGTGATGGGTCAAAGGTACTCAAGCCTTCCCTTTGACTGTCTTTCACCTAGAACTGTCTAGGTAGTACCTGTAAGGCCTATCAAAATAGCACTAAACAAAAGATTAAAACGGCCTCAAGGGAAAAATCCCCTGAGGCTAAAAACAGATAAAATTTAAACAAATAAATAACTAGATTGCCTCCCCGGCAACGGCGCCAAAATTTGATGTGGTCGTTTCTACACCAAAAATAAATACCTAAAAACAACTAACTAATAGCTAGTAGTAAGTAGGGTCGATCTCCACAGGGAGGCTATGTTGTCTTTGTCTATCTCTGTCTAATTCGGTCCGTCAATCGGTGTCACGAAATGGGGGTTGAATTGATTTAACTAAACTAGAGATTAAAGCGAGGGAAATGAATAAGAGAAATTAACGAAGAAGAGAGAAGGGAGTATGCTAGGAGTCGGTCCACCGTGGCAGCTATTGGATCTTATACTATCGAGAATATTAAGGCGATTAGACTATTAATAAGAAGAGCTATGGTCGTCACCTTTCGGTCCTTAAACCGCCCTAGAGTGTAAACAGCTTAACTTTCGCCCTCACTGCAATACCCTATTGTAATTAAGCAAGCCTTCCCTTCCAATCTTTCAATCTAGGTCGGGGTTAACTAGAATTATTGGTCTCCTGCATGCATACATTTGACCGATAACAATTAAATTGCCTAATACAATTCCTATCGCAAGGCTAATCTATTTAATACAGTTAAAGCATCGCTACCACGGCTTCCCTAATCCTAACATACTAGGGGGAATTAGCTACTCATGGAAATAAGGGAAACAAACTTAAAGGAAATAAGAATAATAAACATTAAAAGGAGAGAAAGGAAGAAAGAATTACTTGAATTAAAGAGATCCTAAAAATGAACAAAAGTAACAATGAATCAAAGCAATGTAGCAAAAGTGTGAGAGATCGTTTACATCGACATACTGACTCCCTATTTATAAGAAAATAGGGCTTATTAAACCTAATGACGGAATTAAACCTAAAAAGCCCAGCCCGAAGCAAAAATCCACTCGATCGACTAACTAAAGCACTCGATCGAGTGATATTCCTTGGCATTCCTCTCGATCGAGAACAATTCCTCTCGATCGAGGACTTCTTTCCCTTTAATCACTCGATCCAGAATAGGTAGCTCTCGATGGAGTAAATTGGCTCTCGATCGAGCACTTCTCAGCGCGTAATTCCTGCTTCGCGCACTGAACTTCAAACGGCTGCCATTTCTTCGTTACTTGGTCAAACAGGGTGATTCCAGTGGCATTGGAAAGATAAAAGGACAAAATTTCATTTCCAATTGGAATCTCCTGAATATCTGTTGTAGAACCCGAGATATGGCTCTCCAAAGTAGGCACTAGCAGTTTGAAGTTCTTCCTTTGCTCGCCTAGCTATCTTTCTTCTTTGCGCATCTCAAGATAGCTACATTCCCGCTCCAAATTCACTCTTCCTCCAAATGCATGCTAAAAGGACGGTAAAAGGCTTGATTTCACTACTTCCTGGTTCATTTCTGCAAATAAGACAAAATAACCCAAAGTAGCATATTCGGGGCATTTCGTAGCATAAAACCGCGATAAAAGCATAAAGATACGCGCATAAAATAGGCTAAAAAGACTATATAAAATGCACGTATCAGAATCATCGTTCCAAAAGGTAAAATTTCTAAGGAAATTTATGTTATTGATATAAATTATACTTCCACTACGACATGGGTACTGGATACCGGTTTTGGTTCTCACCTTTGTAATCATTTACAGGGTTTAAGAGACGTGAAGAGACTTAGCAAAGGAGATGTGGATCTACGCCTTTGAAATGGAGCTCGAGTAGCGGCCGAATCCAAAGAAACTTATGTATTAGCTTTGCCTAATGGATTTGAGTTATATTTACATAATTTTTTTTATGTGCCTACACTCTCTAAAAACATTATTTCTATCGCTATGTTAGACATGGACGGATTTTGTTTTGTAATTAAGAACAATCGTTGTACTATTTCAAGGAACGACTTGGTTATAGGCCAAGCTTCTTCCATTAATGGCATTTAAATTTTAGAAACCTCGAATCCGACTAATGATATCTATAACATTCAATCAAAGAAACTCAAATCAAGTGACCCAAATGAATCGTTCATTTGGCATTGTCGATTAGGTCACATAAACGAGAATCGCATCAAAAAATTAATTTCGAGTAATGTGATTACACCATTTGATTTTCAATCATATGGAACATGCGAATATTGCCTTCTTGGCAAAATGACTCGAAATCCTTTTAGTGGTAAAGGGACACGAGCTAGTGAACTATTGGGACTCATACACACCGATGTATGTGGACCAATGAGTATCACCGCTCGAGGAAATTATGACTACTTCATAACCTTCACCGATGACTTGAGTAGACATGGGCATGTCTATTTAATGAAATATAAGAGTGAAGCCTTTGAGAAATTCAAGGAATTTCAAAATGAAGTAGAGAACCAATTGAACAAAAAGATAAAAGCACTACGATCCGATCGTGGTGGAGAATATCTTAGCCTTGAATTCAATTCACACTTGAAAGGTTGTGGTATTATTTCATAATTTTCTCCACCCGGAACACCACAACTCAATGGTGTTGTCGAAAGGATAAATCGAACCCTACTTGATATGGTTCGATCAATGATGAGTCAAACCGAGCTACCAAACCCGTTTTGGGGATTTGCGATTCAAACCGCAATTAGATCTTTGAATAATTGTAACACCCCGTAATTTCGGACCGTTATTATATTGCGAAAGTAATTTATTAATCAAGTTGAATTTAATATTAATGTATTTGAAGTAATAATAATTCAATGAAATATAATTCTATTATATTTTGAAGTAAATTATTTAATTTGATAGTTTCGAAATGTTTAAAAATAGTTTAAACCATGTAAAAACCTTTTATTTCGAAATAAGGGCATATCGGGAAAAATGACAACTCTTTTGAAAATTGGGCAAACGATTTTGGAAATGGGTCATATGAGTACTCAATCTTCTTGTAATCTCGTGTTTAAGAACTTTGGCCTTGTCGGAATTTGCAATTGACAAACGGTTCTAATTATCGTCGAAACGAGCCAAAACCGACTAATGAAATTCCGCCAAAAATCCCGCTCCTCTTTCTTTTTGGGCGGCACCTTCCTCCTCCTTCCTATTTCTTCCTAGGATTCATTTGTTCTTGCTTTTGTTCCTCTTGTTCTTGACCGAAAATTCCAAAAAAAAATCAAATAATTTACAATCGTAATTTCATCATAATTTCTTCGTTTCTAGTCCGATTTTCGCAAAATTTATATTTTCGGAATCCTCTCTTCAAGATCTACATCCTAGTATGTTTTAATTTCAGTTTTCATTATGTTGATTCAAGATGATTTTGGGGCATAATTTCGGTTTTAGTGATTATTGTTGTGTTTTTGTTGTTTTTAATAGGTGAAGATTATGAGGATGACATAGGGGACTCCTATGTACTAGAGGATGATGGGTAGCTACTGTTTTTAGGGTTTTATCAAGGGTTATTTGCCTTTTTCTAGCTTAAGGTAACATATTTCGAGTTACTCGACGATTAAATGTCACATTCTTTGCTTTTTGTATGATTTTGTGATTGTTAATTGAGTGGTTTATTTCACATGATAATATGGGTTAAATTCATGTCTAATTCATGTCTTTTGTTAGTTTAAGTTCACATATTAGTGTGGAAATGAATTGGGAATGACTAATTGATGCTTCGATTTATGTTAAACCGAACAAAAATGGAGAAATGGAGGGTTTGGGGTGGCGGCCAAGCGGGCCGGCAGGCCCACCAGGCCCACGGCAGCCCGGGGTTGGCCCGGTCGGTCCGTTGCTTGTTTCGCGGTTTTTCAAGTGTTGTTCGTCGTTTCGGGCGTATTAATGCTATATTTAGTAAAACTAACATGTGGGTAGTCTTATGAAATGAATAATATTAGTAGTAAATATAATTTTGATGGTGAAGTTATGCTTATTTTGGTAGTTGGCACATGTTAGGATAGGTTATAATATGAAATTGTAATAACTAGGCTTGAAATGAATTTTATAGCGATAATTGTAATGTTTGGATGATTATGCCGAAAACTGAGCCTTAGTCCCTTTGACTGAATCGATGTCGATCAATTGTGTGATTGGTCACCACGATTGAACCCGTACTGTCGCGCAGGTCAGGGGTTGCGGTAAAAATTCGGTTGGATGAAATTATTGTGTAAATTGGATAATTGGCCTTACTCTTGTTTTAGGCCATTTATTATGTTTTTATTTCACATATGTTGTTGGTTGATTTGAATGGTTTCTTATGTTGTAGAAACGGCCCTAGATTCCCTGAAACCTTTAATATTGTCAAGTTTGGACTCTTTGCCTCTCTTTTGGTTAATTGGGTGTCCTACTTGTCTTGTGTGGTGTGGGCTAAAGTATTCAAGCTGGGACCTAGATTGGTTTTATTTAGGTCCTAGGTGATTATTTCGGCCTTCATCATAGATAGGCCATTATAGTCTTTGACGAGTGTATGTTCACTGCTTGATAGCCTCTGTGTTCCTGACTTGGTGGGATTATATCCAAGTTGGGGCATGACCTCGTTACTTATTTTGATGGTAAGTGGTCAGCTTAAGTACCAGCCAACCCTTTGGTGGACTCCTTAGGGTACTCACTTTGTTTTAGAAAAATTGTGAGTCTTGGGTGCGGTGGTGTGTATCCGCATGTCTAGGTCTGCGCAGATTTTAGGCCAGGGTTGTGTTGTGTCTTGGCCATGTTTTGATAGAACCTCTGAGCCATGATACCGGTTCGATTACCTTCCCTACCTCGTGGTATAGACTCGAGTTACAGAGTGACTATTGACCGTACTAAGAACTTATGCCTGTCTTTGATATATTGTCCTTTCTTGTATGCTGATTTTATGAGTTGTAATAGGTGAGATGCAAGCCGGTTAAAATTGATAAAGTTTGGATTACTGCTTGTTATATGTTTCACATGATAGTTTAATTTGGTCAGTTTAGTGTCATATGTTAGAATACTTGATAACTAGATTATTTGTGATGTTGTTTACATGTTACATTACATGTTACATTAAATATGACATTTCGTGGCTGGGAGGACTCGAAGTTACTCCCCACTGAATTGTGGCTTTCGTGTTTGTATAAATTGCGATTGACAGGTTGATGATGATTAGATGGGGTCACAGACGAGCTAGTGAGCAAAAGAACCTTGGACTTAGTTTGGCTATTTTGTAGTAAACCTTTAAACTTTTAGTTGTGTTTATATTTTGAAGGGACATATGTCTCCCTCTCTTATTTTGGTTTGTATCACTTTATTCTCGCGACTTTAGCATGTTATGTAAATTAGGGTGTTAGTATTTGCAGGTTTTGGCACTCTTCATTTGGAAGTGTTTGTGGTTGGTTTAGAAAAGTTTTTAAAATTACAGGTTTTATCTGGTTGAACCAATTACAAACATATCCTGTCAGTTTTTCTATAGAATTTTACGTGTTTATTTTATGCTAAAAATGAGGGTGTCACAGTTGGTATCAGAGCTTGTTGCTCCCGACGCACGTTTGTGAAACCCAATATAAATAATTTGACCTTAAAATAATAAACTTGAGAGATGGGTAGGATGGGTAGATTTAGGATTTTATGTGGTAGTCTGTTTGTGATTGCTCTTTGTTAGGTACTAACATGTTTGATGATTGTCATTTAATGAGTGTTGTGTCCTTGGATCAATGACCGTGAGCTTAACGATGTGGTGATCAAGATTTGGTGCCTATTGCTGAAGATTGAAGATTTGTTCAACTTTGAAGAATGCTTCTACTTCCTCGAGGATGTTTCTCAGTTTTTGTGTACCTTGCCCCGTTCTTTACTTCTTAATGCCTATTCCATCTTCTAAATCCTCTTTTCTTATTCCTTGTAAGTCACTCTCGTATTCTCTAACTTGTCTTTTGTTCCTTGCTTATCCTCCCTTAACGCCTTTTGAAGGTACTCTTTCTTTTGAGGAATGTTGACCTTAGATGGAAATTTGACCTTTGAGGAGATTGCTGGTGTTTAACCCTTTCCTGGTTTTGAGAGGATTTGATGTTGGAAAGACTTAGGTAGTGTGATGAGATATACTTGATGGTTCTTAAACCCATAGATCCTTGATAAAGAGAGTATGTGGATTGGTGAATTTGGTGTGTCAAGTGTGAGTTGCTTTGGTTACTAAGGTTATGGAACATAACATGGTTGTTTATGTTTGGGGTACTAGTGTTTAGTACTTGACTTAAAATGAATGAAACTGAATGGTGGATTTGAGGATATAGGATTGACTGAGTAGTCGAGTTTGTGGTTGGCTTCCATAATCACTTTGGATATGAGGGTTTGATAACGTATAAGTTACCATGGGAGAAATGTTAAATGTGGGATTATTAGTTGGTTTTAGCGAGTGGTATTGATTACTACTTGAGGTATGGTGTGAGAGTGAGAGTAAGCTACATTATTGGGAAGTTTTAGCACTTGTTTTAATAACTAGAAAGAGTAACGGTATGGTTGACACCAATTATTAGGTTAAAGAACATAGTTCCAATTTATGGTTTTAGGAACTTTGAGGTGATAAAGTGTTGTTACATTTAAGCCCTTGTTTCTTGGGGAATATGATGGTAAGTAAGTTTTAAGATGTCAAATTTGGAAGAATACTCTTTGGGATGTTGAAGACCATAATGGATTGGCGATGTGATTTGATATTAGTTGGCTCTTGGGAGTTCTTGTGTTGAGAGAGACTTAGTATTGAGAAGAATTTGTTAACCCTATAGTTTTATAGACCTTGAGGTCGCATTGGGTACTTGAGATGATGTGATGATATTTTAGCTGAGTGTAGTTCCGCTTTTGGGAATCCTTAATAAGTAAAAGGATAGAGAAACTTGAGATCCTATTGATTTTTCAGATTTTGGGTTGGTATGTTACTACCTTGTTTTGAAAGGAGAACCTTGGGGAATATTTGAGGAACCCATAATTGACCCTAGTTGGATACAAATATAGCTTTGTTGGAAGCCTTGACCTTATGCTTGTGAAATTGTTTCTGTATGTTTGAGGATTTGGAGAGATAAGTTCACACTTATAGTGGAGTACCTTGTTTCAGGGAATAGATTAGGATGAGGTAACATGAGCGATTGAGGAAACCCTTGGGAGTGATGTGGTTATGAGTTTTGTTGTTAGAAAGTTTTTGGAACCGTTTTGAGTGTTGTCTAAATTCCCTTCGTCCTTGATCATAAGCTCTGAGGAGCGCTTGGTTAAGCGGTAATCCTTTCATTATGCCGCTTCTGTTCTCCTCTCCTTCTCTTTAGCGTTCGTTGAACCCTGTATTTATGCCAAATTTTACGTATCTTCTTCTTGCCCGAGATATCTTCTTAACTCGAGTACCTCTTATTTCTGTCAACCGTTATCTTTACGGTCCGACTCCCTCGTTTCCTAACTTGTCATGCTCATGTACCCTTCGAAAATATTTTACCGTTTCTCTATTCCGTTATCACTCCTTATCTACTTAGTATAGTTGGTACCTTGTTGACCATGTTTACAGAGTTAGTGGGATGTGATTTGAGGATTTTTGTATTTTGGTTTTTGTCGGGAATTGGTGTAGGAGTTTATGTCTGTATTTGACCATGTAATATGAGAGCTAGATTTTGATGGAATTCTTATGATGGCAATGTTGTAGTCTCCTTGCGATTTGAGGTTCGCGTTATTTGGTGGTATAAGACTCACTTTGGTTTCGATTTGATGATGAGACTAATGGGATTAGTTTACCTTGGTGGAGTATTCTTATGGTTATTTTGGATTTGTTTTCGGCATTGTTCGTTCGAGGATTGTTCGTTTGTCATTTGAGTCTTACTTTACGATATTGGGGATTGATAGCTAAGTTTGTGGAATGTTATTGCAAGTTTGGACCTTATATTTAATTCTTTGAGGAATCTTTCTATTGGAATTGGAATATTGTTGGGAAGTAGGATAGTGAATCTTGAGTAAACTGATCAGATGATTTGTGTGATGAACCCATTTATCTTATAGTTAGTGCTAATTATGGATCGGATAGTGCAACTTGTTGCTTGTGGGTTGGTTTCAAGTAGGAATGCGTTTGGGAATGTTGAATCTTGGTAAGGGTATAATATTGTTACTAGTTTCAACTTTGGATTTTGATTTTGTTCGGTGGAGGATATTGGTGGAAACATTTTGATTGGGAAATTGTTAAGTTATAATTGTAGAGGATATGATTGTCTCAAAGATTAGCTTATAAGTAGACTTGTCGTTGAGTGGTTCTGATGGCTCTTTGGATTAGTGTGGCCTCTGGTTGTTGCCCTGTTGATGTTCGGAGGACCTAGTAGGATGACTCTGTGGTTGGAAATTGAGTGAACCTTTCTCGAGGTACCGATCTTCCTAATTCCGATCTCCGACAATTGTCATTCTTGCTATTCTGGCTTGTTCCGTTGGGTTCGCCTTTTTGGAACTCATTTGACTTTCTAAGTAAAGCGTCTTGTTCATTGACATCTTTGTTGACTTCATCCAAAAATTCCACCTTCAAGAGTTCAGTTCCTTCTGATCTGTTGGTTGTGAGTTCCCTATCGCGAGTTGCACTCCGCGTTCCCGAGTGGTTTTCCATCTTGCATAGATTCTATCTAGTTTGAGTAAACTTTTGGTTCAATATTTTGAATTGGGAGTTAAATCTACAAATTGACCTCTTTCTATAACATTTGAAAATGATTCCTCACTCTCTTTCAACTTTAGTGTTCGATTTGATACCTAAGCTATTTCTCGTTTTGTGTAAGTTCGGACCAATGTGAGTTAACTTTTCAATTCATTGTTAAACTTTGTATTAGATTTGGAAAACTTGACTTTTGGAAAGTTTGAAAAATGATTTACCATTTTTCTATAACAATTGCATTTGACCTTTCGCTTTCATTTTGTTTTGGCGTTGATTCGTTGTCAGGATTCGTTATTGGAGACGTCTGGTAACTAGTTCTGCACTTATCGGCGAATGATTTCGTATTTTGATTTGTCCTTGATAATAAAACTTTGAACTAGAATTTTGAAAATACTTTTATGATTTTTAATGATTTTAACATTAATGAGGGTTAAATATCGTTATTGGAGACGTCCTAATAATGGGTTTTCTCATTTATTGGTGTAGAAATATTTATATATCTGGATATGAAATGTGGATGTTCTTGTCTGATCAACAAGAGTATCACCGTTTCATTGAAAAGATACCTATATTTTTCTTATGATTATATTATTAAGATGTTGTTTACTATAATTTCTCCTTCTAAGTTTCGAGGACGAAACTTTTTAAAAGAAGGGGTGATTGTAACACCCCGTAATTTCGGACCGTTATTATATTGCGAAAGTAATTTATTAATCAAGTTGAATTTAATATTAATGTATTTGAAGTAATAATAATTCAATGAAATATAATTCTATTATATTTTGAAGTAAATTATTTAATTTGATAGTTTCGAAATGTTTAAAAATAGTTTAAACCATGTAAAAACCTTTTATTTCGAAATAAGGGCATATCGGGAAAAATGACAACTCTTTTGAAAATTGGGCAAACGATTTTGGAAATGGGTCATATGAGTACTCAATCTTCTTGTAATCTCGTGTTTAAGAACTTTGGCCTTGTCGGAATTTGCAATTGACAAACGGTTCTAATTATCGTCGAAACGAGCCAAAACCGACTAATGAAATTCCGCCAAAAATCCCGCTCCTCTTTCTTTTTGGGCGGCACCTTCCTCCTCCTTCCTATTTCTTCCTAGGATTCATTTGTTCTTGCTTTTGTTCCTCTTGTTCTTGACCGAAAATTCCAAAAAAAAAATCAAATAATTTACAATCGTAATTTCATCATAATTTCTTCGTTTCTAGTCCGATTTTCGCAAAATTTATATTTTCGGAATCCTCTCTTCAAGATCTACATCCTAGTATGTTTTAATTTCAGTTTTCATTATGTTGATTCAAGATGATTTTGGGGCATAATTTCGGTTTTAGTGATTATTGTTGTGTTTTTGTTGTTTTTAATAGGTGAAGATTATGAGGATGACATAGGGGACTCCTATGTAGTAGAGGATGATGGGTAGCTACTGTTTTTAGGGTTTTCTCAAGGGTTATTTGCCTTTTTCTAGCTTAAGATAACATATTTCGAGTTACTCGACGATTAAATGTAACATTCTTTGCTTTTTGTATAATTTTATGATTGTTAATTGAGTGGTTTATTTCACATGATAATATGGGTTAAATTCATGTCTAATTCATGTCTTTTGTTAGTTTAAGTTCACATATTAGTGTGGAAATGAATTGGGAATGACTAATTGATGCTTCAGACGATGTTAAACTGAACAAAAATGGAGAAATGGAGGGTTTGGGGTGGCGGCCCAAAGAGTCTCCCGGCAGCCCCCCCTGGCCCACGGCAGCCTGTGGTTGGCCCGGGTCGGTCCGTTGCTTGTTTCGCGGTTTTTCAAGTGTTGTTCGTCGTTTCGGGCGTATTAATGCTATATTTAGTAAAAGTAACATGTGGGTAGTCTTATGAAATGAATAATATTAGGAGTAAATATAATTTTGATGGTGAAGTTATGCTTATTTTGGTAGTTGGCACATGTTAGGATAGGTTATAATATGAAATTTTAATGACTAGGCTTGAAATGAATTTTATAGCGATAATTGTAATGTTTGGATGATTATGCCGAAAACTGAGCCTTAGTCCCTTTGACTGAATCGATGTCAGTCAATTGTGTGATTGGTCAGCCGCGATTGAACCCATACCTGTCGCAGGGCTGGGGTTGCGGGTAAAAATTCGGTTGGATGAAATTATTGTGTAAATTGGATAATTGGCCTTACTCTTGTTTTAGGCCATTTATTATGTTTTTATTTCACATATGTTGTTGGTTGATTTGAATGGTTTCTTATGTTGTAGAAACGGCCCTAGATTCCCTGAAACCTTTAATATTGTCAAGTTTGGACTCTTTGCCTCTCTTTTGGTTAATTGGGTGTCCTACTTGTCTTGTGTGGTGTGGGCTAAAGTATTCAAGCTGGGACCTAGATTGGTTTTATTTAGGTCCTATGTGAGTATTTCGGCCTTCATCATAGATAGGCCATTATAGTCTTTGACGAGTGTATGTTCACTGCTTGATAGCCTCTGTGTTCCTGACTTGGTGGGATTATATCCAAGTTGGGGCATGACCTCGTTACTTATTTTGATGGTAAGTGGTCAGCTTAAGTACTAGCCAACCCTTTGGTGGACTCCTTAGGGTTCTCACTTTGTTTTAGAAAAATTGTGATTCTTGGGTGCGGTGGTGTGTATCCGCATGTCTAGGTCTGCGCAGATTTTAGGCTAGGGTTGTGTTGTGTCTTGGCCATGTTTTGATAGAACCTCTGAGCCATGATACCGGTTCGATTACCTTCCCTACCTCGTGGTATAGACTCGATTCTGAGTGACTATTGACCGTACTAAGAACTTATGCCTGTCTTTGATATATTGTCCTTTCTTGTATGGTGATTTTATGAGTTGTAATAGGTGAGATGCAAGCCGGTTACAATTGATAAAGTTTGGATTACTGCTTGTTATATGTTTCACATGATAGTTTAATTTGGTCAGTTTAGTGTCATATGTTAGAATACTTGATAACTAGATTATTTGTGATGTTGTTTACATGTTACATTACATGTTACATTAAATATGACATTTCGTGGCTGGGAGGACTCGAAGTTACTCCCCACTGAATTGTGGCTTTCGTGTTTGTATAAAATGCGATTGACAGGTTGATGATGATTAGATGGGGTCACAGACGAGCTAGTGAGCAAAAGAACCTTGGACTTAGTTTGGCTATTTTGTAGTAAACCTTTAAACTTTTAGTTGTGTTTATATTTTGAAGGGACATATGTCTCCCTCTCTTATTTTGGTTTGTATCACTTTATTCTCGCGACTTTAGCATGTTATGTAAATTAGGGTGTTAGTATTTGCAGGTTTTGGCACTCTTCATTTGGAAGTGTTTGTGGTTGGTTTAGAAAAGTTTTTAAAATTACAGGTTTTATCTGGTTGAACCAATTACAAACATATCCTGTCAGTTTTTCTATAGAATTTTACGTGTTTATTTTACGCTAAAAATGAGGGTGTCACAATAATAGTCCCACAAAGACAACCGAAAAGACTTCATATGAGATGTGGACGGGAAGGGTTCCCAATATATCCTATATGAAGATTTGGGGATGTGATGCTTACGTCAAGGCAAAGACCGACAACAAGCTTGCCCCAAGATCCGAAAAATGCATCTTTGTAGGTTACCCCTCGACCTCTCGAGGATACTACTTCTACAAACCTCACGAAAACAAAGTGTTTGTGTCTTGCGAGGCTGTCTTCTTAGAAAGAGAATTTATTTCTAAGAGACAGAGTGGGAGAAATTTTGAACTTGATGAAGTTCAAGAGCCACAAACCGAAGTAGAGACGCAAGAAGCTGTTCCTTCGTCATCTAACGCGGTTGTCCCTCCTCCACTTAGAAGAACGGGCCGAGTTATTCGCCATCCTGATCGATATGTGGGACTTATCGAAGAATATGGAACACTTGATGTGTTGCTTTTAGAAAGTGACGAGCCCGCCACCTACAAGGCCGCAATCTCTAGTCCAAATTCCTCCTTATGGCTTGAAGCCATGAAGTCCGAAATGGATTCTATGCATGAAAACCAAGTTTGGAACTTGGTGGATTTGCCTAAAGGGGCAAGACCTCTTCAATGCAAATGGATTTTCAAAGTCAAGAATGGCATAGAAGGACATGATGATGTCTAAAAAGCTAGGCTAGTGGCAAAAGGATTTACCCAAGTCCAAGGTCTCCATTATGATGAAACCTTCGCCCCCGTAGCCATGCTAAGATCCATACGGATTTTGTTAGCGATTGCCGCATTTCATGATTATGAAATATGGCAAATGGATGTCAAAACCGCTTTTCTAAATGGGCATTTAGAAGAGGAGGTGTACATGATACAACCCGAAGGTTTTGTTGATTCTAAGAATCCTAACAAAGTGTGCAAGCTTAAGAGATCCATTTATGGTCTTAAGCAAGCATCTAGAAGTTGGAATCATCGATTCGATCATGTTATAAAAGAGAATGGTTTCACTCGAAGTGTTGAGGAACCATGTTTATACATGAAATTTAGTGGGAGCAATGTTGTGTTCCTAATCTTGTATGTCGATGACATGCTACTCATTGGAAATGATATTCCGATGTTATCTTCTGTTAAGAAGTGGTTAGGTAACCACTTCCAAATGAAGGATTTAGGAGAAGCAGAACGCATATTAGGTATCCAGATCCATAGAGATAGATCCAAGAGGATATTGGCACTAAGTCAAGAGTCTTATGTTGATAAGATTCTTCGAAGGTTCAGCATGGACAAATAAAAAAGGGGATTGGTACCTATGGCAACTGGGACAATATTGAGCAAGTCTCAATCTCCCTCCGAACCCCATGATGTTGAATGCATGAAGATGATCCCTTATGCTTCCGTTGTTGGATCAATCATGTACGCCATGATATGCACACGTCCTGATGTCTCATATGCCTTGAGCATGACGAGTAGATATCAAGGAAATCCAGGTGAGAGTCACTGGATAGCCGTCAAGAACATCCTTAATTACTTGAGAAGGACTAAGGATTCTATCTTAGTGTTTGGAGGAGACACCGAGCTCCGTCTTAATGGTTACACGGACTCGAGTTTCCAAACAGATAGAGATGACATGAAATCACAAGCTGGTTTCGTTTTCATGCTCAATGGTGGTGCCGTTAGCTGGAGAAGCTTCAAGGAAGCTGTGACTGCGGATTCAACAACGGAGGCTGAGTATATTGCAGCATCAGAAGCTGCCAAGGAAGCTGTGTGGATCAGGCAATTCACGGAAGGTCTAAGAGTAGTACCTACCGCCAATGATCCCATCACTCTCTATTGTGATAATAGTGGGACGATCTTCCAAGCTAAAGAGCCTAAGTCTAGTAACAGATCTAGACATGTACTTAGAAAATATCATGTAATTAGAGATTTCATTGAAAGAAAGAAAATTGCGATATGTAAGGTTGGGACGGATGACAACATAGCTGATCTGCTCACCAAGCCTTTATCGCGGGCTAAGCATGATGGACATGTTGCGTCCATGGGACTTAAGCGTATACCAAGTTTGTGTTAGATTTTGAAATGAAATAAAAGTGTTGTTTTTGTTCATGTTCATAATCGCATTTGTCTTTTATCTTTTCTTTATACATTGTTACATCCAAACGGGTTGTAGTGACAAATTGAACCCCGTTAAAGTGAACACGGATTAACATTGTATTCGCCCATAGTCACTTGTATGAGGTGACGTCTCGAAGTGACTAGAGTGTGATGCAATTGATGGCAAGTTCAAATGCCATGAAGTCATGTGAGATGACTAGTCGATCACATAGGCAGGCTGTTAGGAACACTTTGTCGGGCCTTATGACCGCTTATAGAGTTCTGGCAAATTTATATAGCCTGGTCGTGGCGAGAGCTACTATCGTATTCTAATGAGTCGATTCTTTTGACTAAAAGACTGCTTAAGATGGCACAGTTTCAGATTAACTTTGATTTGTGTTACTACGACCTTCGTAAATGAGGTCAAATGGGCATATTTTGGGTTATGATGGATGTGGCTAGTCGAAGGGAATAAGTGCGATGGGAATTTTCCACCCCTAGTCAGGGTTATAAAATATCTCAGGGCCACTCGAGGAGTAATGAACTGGAAATGCGTGGCCACGCTCGGAAGGTATCCATGGTGGATGAATCCGGTCAATCAGTTATTCTCCAGATCAAGGAAACCACTCTCGATATGATCACTTGCAAGTACGACCTGAAAGACACCTTGCATTGAGTGGGAGATAGTAATAGGACAAGAGAATTGGTGACGCACAATTTGTTGGAGCTTGTGTCCTCCACAAATTAGTGTGATAACATTTGTAAATCTCTTACAGGTTCACAAGGGTATACTTCGTATATTTAATCAGTTGATTAACGTTTACCTAATAACGGTTGGCTTGCTAGAAAGTTTGACGTTATTATCATACGATGATGCGGTGATCAACAACTGGTCCCTAAAGGTCACACCTATAGCATGTGTTTGAGAGATGTGGTTATAGAAATATGATCACATTGATGCCTAATATGACTAAACAGTTAGTCAATGTGTTGATGAGACAATTATTTAATGAAGATTAAATAATATTAGTTGAGACGAATTAAGTGTGAATTCGTAAATTAAATATAATAAGTTATATTTAATTAAATGTATGTAATGTTAGCTTGGACGAATTAATCTGTTAATTCGTAATTAAATGTAATCGGTTATATTTAATATCAACAAGTTGAATGTGTCATAGTGGTAATAGTGAGGGTACACAAACCAAGAGGTCATGGGTTCGATCCTCACTAGATGACAATTTAACACATTTTATACATTTTTGGAATAACCAAAAATAAGGAAAGAATACTCCTTATTTCGGTTATGGGCCGAGAAAAATAGAAAAGAAAAGCCTACCTTAATTCATTCCTATACACGGTTTATAGGTGAGTGAGGGAGAGGTTTTTCTGACCTAATTCATTTTTTTCATTTTTGCCTCCTCTCTCATCAGAAAACACAAAGAAAACCTAAAAATTATTTTAATTTTTGGATCAATTCTAGCAAAATCAAGGGCATTTCTCGGAGCATCTTGGGTGCAACTGATAGGAGAATATCTATTTTGATATTGTTCTTAGGCCGTATTTGCTAGGACCGAAGGTTAATTCTGAATCCTTTACTTTTGTTTATGTATTTTAATTTATGACTAGTGATCGTCATCATTAAATTCTTTATAATCCTTCATTTTAAGGGAAGTATACAGATTATTTCCCACACCCTTGTCGAGGACAAGTGGGAGATTGTTAGATTAAGTGTCCTCCGACAATAATGCGATCACAACTGTCGATCATGATGATCACATGTTTAAGTCTCATTTTAAGAATACAATTGGGAAGTATTTTTACTGTCAACTGGTCCACACATATCGGTAATGATTGGCTGACTAGAGTATGACATTACTGTCGTGCGACGGTGGTGATCAGTTGATCCCCTTAGGTCATACCTAAAGGGTAACACTCTTAATTGATTATTTAATTGATCGTATGACGATATGGGTTAATTAAATTACTTAAAATTGACGGACGATTTTGGAAGTAATATTTACGTGTCTCATTGTAATTTGATTAAAATAAGTTACGGTCTAAGTAATCGAATTGTTTTATTGCTTAGATGAAATTATTGTTTACGGAAACAATTGAACTGAATGAATAATTTATTATAAATACAAGATGTTGTAATTTATAATTGGTAAAGTGTTTTGGTATAATTAATTGTGAAATACTAAGTCGATTTTGTACATGACGTATTTTATTAATACGTTGATTTTTTAATACGTTAAAAATACATGACAATTTTACATGACATGTGACAAATTGACAAATTGACAAAGATAAAGTGGAATCCATTTTATCCCACGTGGACCGAATTATGGGAGGGAGTATAATGTTTAATTTGTGTTAAATTATTAAGTGGAGAGCATAAAGATGATAACTAGCTTATAGCCATGCAAGCCTAGGTTTTCTTGAGAAGAATGACTTGCCCATGCATTGGCTCACCTCTCCTCTCCTCTCCTCTCTCCCCACCGGTTTTCCAAGTGCCATTTAGAGAGTTTTTCTCTATCATTATTCATTCATACTTTTACACAATTATTTCTAGTGTAAGAAATAATATTTCCTCTCTACATCTCATAAATTTAGAGAGATAAAAAAACTCCAAAATTCCTTCCTCTATTTACCGAAATAATAGAGCACAAAATAAATATTTTGGGTCAATTTTATTAAGATTAATATTGTTCTAGTATTAATAATATTAATCTTATTAAGGGGTTACTTTGGGTATTATTCCTTGGGAAGGATTCTAAACTTGAATCCTTTGTTCATCCAGTTTTAGGAGAGCTCAAGAACAAGTGAGTAGGAGAACTCACTTGTGCCCAATAATCCGAAATATCCAATGTAATAATGATGATTTCTTCTTTATATTTACTTAAGTTTGAATGCATAAGATCTATTTTTTTATGACTAGATTAAATTGAAACATATATGAATATGTTGAGTATAATGAGATAAAGATTTCCAACAAATGACTTGTCATGCTCAAGGCATACGCGACGTCGGGACGAGTTCAAATCATAGCATACTTGATAGACCCAACAGCGGAAGCATAAGGGATGGCCTTCATGCGTTCAATCTCCTTAGGGGTAGAGGGATATTGTGACTTGCTCAAAGTGATCCCTTGGCCCATAGGTACAAATCCTCTTTTAGAGTCTTTCATATTGAACCGGTCAAGAACTTTGTCAATATAAGCTTCTTGACTCAATGCTAGTATCCTCTTGGACCTATCTTTATAGATCCGGATACCCAACATTCATTGTGCCTCTCCTAAGTCCTTCATCTGGAAGTGATTCCCTAGCCATTCCTTAACGGAAGTGAGCGATAGAATGTCATTCCCAATGAGCAATATGTCATTCACATATAGGGCAAGGAAAGCAACCTTACTCCCACTAAACTTCATGTACAAACACGGTTCTTCAACACATCGAGTGAAACCGTATTATTTAATAACATGATCAAAGCGATGATTCCAACTCTGAGATGCTTGCTTAAGACCATAGATGGACTTCTTGAGCTTACACACCTTCTTAGGGTTAGATGTATCCACAAAACCTTCAGGTTGTGTCATGTACACTTCCTCTTCTAGAATCCCATTCAAGAAGGCAGTTTTGACATCCATTTGCCAAATCTCATAATCATGAAACGTGGAAACCGCTAAGATTATCCTAATAGACCGAAGCATAGCGACTAGATCGAAGGTTTCGTCATAGTGTAGACCATGAACTTGGGTAAAACCTTTTGCAACCAATCTAGCTTTTTAAACATCTATATGTTTATCCACGCCGAGCTTAATTTTATATATCCATTTACACTGAAGGGGTCGCACTCCCTCAGGTAAATCCACCAAGTCCTATACTTGGTTCTCGTACATGGAATCCATTTTGGATCGTATGGCTTCTAGCCAATGCGAGGAGTCGGTACTAGACATGGCCTATTTTTAGATAGTGGGTTCGTTACTTTCCAAAAGTAACAAAACACCATCCTCCTCGATATTACCAAGGTAGCGGTCAGGTGGATTAGAAATCATACTTGACTTTCTAGGAACGATTACCATTTCAGAGGAGGAGGGAACGTTATCCTCCACGTTCTCCTCTACCTCATTCTCGGTTTGTGGCTCTCGAACTTCGTCAAGTTCAAATTTTCTCCCACTCTGTCTCTTAAAAATAAACTCCTTTTCAAGAAAGACAGCATCACGAGCCACAAACACTTTGTTCTCGTTTTTATTGTAGAAGTAATAGCCACGTGTTTCTCTTGGATATCCTACAAAAAGACATTTGTCAGACTTAGGTGCAAGTTTATTGTCAGACTTGATCTTGACATAAGCTTCGCAACCCCAAATATGCATGGATGACAAATGAGGGACTTTTCCTATCCATATCTCATATGGAGTCTTATCGGCTGCTTTAGTCGGGCTTCGATTTAGTGAAAATATTGCAGACAAAAGGGCAAAACCCCAAAACAAATCAGGAAGCTCGGTTAGACTCATAATAGACCGAACCATATCTAATAAAGTTCGGTTTCTCTTTTCGGCCACACCATTTAATTGTGGTGTTCCAGGAGGAGTCCATTGTGATACTATACCACAATCTTTTAGGTTTGAATCAAATTCAGAATTTAGGTATTCACCACCACGATCCGATCATAGGGTCTTAATCCTTTTATCCAATTGGTTCTCTACTTCATTTTGAAACTCCTTGAACTTGTCAAAAGCTTCACTTTTGTTCTCCATCAAGTAGATATACCCATATCTACTCAAATCATCAGTAAAAGTAATGAAGTAGTGAAAACCTCCTCTAGCGGTGATGGTTAATAGTCCACACACATCCGTATGTATGAGAGCCAAAACCTCACTTGCTCGTGTCCCTTTTCCCGCAAAAGGTGCACGAGTCATCTTGCCTAAAAGGCAAGACTCGCATATACCATAAGATTCGAAATCAAATGGTTTGAGCACTTTTGATGAAGCAAGTCTCTTAATGCGTCTTTCGTTTATGTGACCTAAACGACAATGCCAAAGGTAGGATTCATTTGGAGCACCCGTTTTGAGCTTTTTAATTTCCACATGATAAACGTCGTTAACATCATTTAAAACATAAATTCCTCCAATTGAAATGGCCTTGCCATAAACCAAATCATTCAACGAAAAAGTACAGCAATTGTCCTTAATCATAAAACAAAAGCCTTCCACGTCTAACGCGGAAATGGAGATGATGTTCTTGGTTAAAGTTGGTACAAAATAACACTTATTTAAAAACAACTCTAAACCATTAGCTAAAGTGAGCACATAGGTCCCCATGGAAACGGCGCTACTCTAGCTCCATTCCCCATGCGGATATTCCCATCACCTTTTGCTAGAGCCCGCACGTCCCTTAAACCCAATAGGCGTCACACGCCCTTCCTTGAGGTCATCCAAGTATTTGGGGCAACTCCTCCTATAATGCCCCTTCCTATTATAATGGAAACATTCTGCCTTGGAGGGTTTGACATTCTTTGCCTTGGGTTTGCCATTCTCAACGGCTTTCCCCTTTCCCTTATCTTGTTTCTTTGACGATTTCTTGAATTGAGACTTTTCTTTCCCCTTTCCCTTCCTAACTCCAAGGGACATGTTCTTTAACTTCATAGTGAAAACATCCCCTTTCTCACTCCCACTAGCTTCCATATCCCTCTCCGCTTGGGTGAGGAGTGCATGAATTTCATGATAACTCTTATCCATGCCATTCATGTTATAGTTTACCCTAAAGTGGGCAAACTTGGTGGGAAGTGAGTGGAGGATGCGATCCACCACAAGAGTCTTAGGAATGTTACACCCTAGACGCTCTAGGATGTCAACATATTCGACTATTTTTAGTACATGGGGACCAACCTTTTGGCCCCTCTCAAGCTTTGCTTCAAAGAAGCGTGTCGCCGCTTCGTATTGGCGGACTTTGGGTGTTTCTGAAAACATACTAGTCATACGAGTGAATATCTCGTACGCATTCAAAGAAATGCATGAAAGCTTGAGACTTGGGGACATCGACCATATCAACACATTTTTGATATCATTGGACATCCTCATATAGTCATCATAGGCGGTCCGCACCGCCAATGAAGCCCTTGGACCGGGCTCGATGGGAGGGGAATCGGTCAAGTAAGCGAGCACGTTGTCGGACAACGCGGCGCTTTTGATGTTGGATTCCCATTCAATAAAGTTACTAGCCGTCATCTTTTAAGGTACATTTGTCCATTACGGACCTTAGCCATGAATCTTTGCCTAGTGGAGTAGTCGATGGAGTTGATGAAGTTGCCATTGCGAATTAAAATGATATAACAAACAAGGAAATATTAACATTCATTGTTTTAAAAAATACTTGTGAAACAAAAATGAGCATCGCATGAGCGAAACATCCCATAATCGTGTAAATTCGGTAAGTCAACGTTTGACTAATTCTACCTCTAGAACTCTCGGTTGACGGATTTCCTTAAATCCATCTACTAGCCCTGGAATACAAGACCATCTTAATATCCTATTGAGTCCAACCAAGTTTGGCGCATGATAACCTTTTATCACCCTACTTACCCGAGGTAAAAAGAGAACACCCCGCTTGGGCGAGCGTGGCTCTAATGAACAAAGGATTCATAGGTGTTACTAATTGGTAAGGCTAATCTCAATTTTAGTTACGTGAGAGATCTTGTTAATTTAGTCATAAATTCCCTATAAATGAACTAAGTCGGCGAATGTAAATGACGTGAATTGACAATCGCGAAAATAAAATGCATGTGAATGACGATTTTGGCATGTGCGAAAAATAAAAGCAAGCAAGCATATGAATAATCCTAGTATGGCCACCTAGTTAAAAATAACTAGACTATTACATATCGGAAACCAACTCCTTGGCCCCTGGCCTCTTCATAGGAACATCTTCCAAAAGTGGCTCCTTCTTGTGGGATTTGGAACACCTTTCCAAAAATTGACTCCGTCTCGATGTAAATCCGTCTTTTGGAAACGCCGGTTAAAATAACTATTACAATCAAATTACATAGCTATTCCTATTATACATTAATTAATAAAAATAAATAAAACTATTAATTAATTAAAAACCGACGATACGAGATCTTATTTAAATTACAAACAAATCGCTATTCCCATGCATTTCGGGAAATAACGATTATAAATAACTAGGCCATACTAGGTACAACAAAATAAATACTTTAAATAAATGACATTCATTCATTCAACATAAATAAATATGCTTAAAAATGCTGTAAAATGATGCCAAAATCGCCTTATTGCACAATTGGTTGTATCTTGCTCGGTTTTGTGGATTTAAACGATTTTTAACTTGTTAAAAATCAATAATTAACACTTAAATCTCATTTAAGTCCAAACTAATTGTCCAAACTGTTTTGGACCTCAAAAAGTAGTCTTTACTAATTTGATGATGAAAAATTAGTTTGATTTGGTGTTATTTGCTAATTTAATCGGTGAAATCATATCTTTTAAGTAATAAATCCAAAATAATTGAAACTATTACCAAAAATTAAAACTAAAAATTTTGAGTATTCTCAAACACTCCCAAGAACACTAAAAGATCAAAAAATTTCCCCAAAAATTTCGGATAAATTTTATGAAGAAAAAAATCGATATTTATCGGTTTTTAACCATTAAAACCAATAAACATCAAAACAAGGTGAAAATACATTTTAAATTTCACTTTTAACTTTTAAAATACATTATTGAATGTACATAAATTTATCAAGGGCAGAAACATTCGTTTCAAAATTATTATTAAAATAATTCACTTTTATCGACTTTTATCTAATAAAATCAATAAACATGCAAAACTTCAAACGAACTTCGAAATTTTGCATAAAATCTGTAGAAAATATATATGAAACAATATAAAAATTTGATGACCCGAATCAACTTTTAACTATTTTTAGTTAACTCTTAACCAAAATACGACATTTTTTACTCGATTTTCTACAAAAAACATTAAAAATAGCAAAATAACTTCACAAGTCACCAAATTTTACCACAAACCCTTTGAGATCAGTAGGTATTCATGCCCAAAAATGTTCGTGCTAAAACCTCTTTTAACACCATTTTTGATTTTTCCAAATTATCTCATAATTTGTTAAATATGCTAAAAATCAACATGCAAATTACAAGCCTTAGCTCTGATACCACTTGAAAGATCATAGATCCTAATTAGAATCTCTAATTAAAATTCAAATTATCTCATAATTTGTTATTTGGTGATCTATGCAACACGCATGCAATATAGAAGCATATTAATATAAAGATAGAGGAAATCGGATTTCCTTACATTGGTTTGATGGTGAAAATGGGCACAATCAAGATCTCCTATCTTGATTGATCTTGAGCTAGAAAGAATGGAGGATCCTCCTTGCACAAATCTCCAAATAGAAGATCTCCTTCAAGAAGCACCCAAGAACAAACACCCAACTATCTAACAAATACAAACTAGAAACTTGTCAAAATCTACCCTTGATAATATGTAAAATAATACTAACACTCTTAGTAAATATTTTAGGTTACTAACATTCTTAGTAAAAATGATTTTATTAGTTTTTAGAGAGATAAAATAATTTCCACACTTTTCTTTCACATACAATGTTCAAGTTATAGAAAAATGAACAATTGATGGGGTAAAAAGGAGGGAGCGGTCGGGTGGAGTAAGAGGGAGTGGATTGTTCTTTTTGCAATTTTTTATGTTCAATGTAATTGCACATTGAATAGAACAAAAGAAAATAGGGAAGAACAAAAAGCATGAGTGAAATAATTGTGTTTATAATCATCCACTTACACTCTATTTACACGGTCCAATGTTCCATTTACGGGTCCATTTTGGTTCTTATATTTGTCGCACAAATACGTGTAATTTTACTTTAAACATTGTTTTATGTTTAAATACTTCCCGATTAATTTTATCCAAAACACTCCGTAAATATACGTGTACCGCTACATATATTATTTACGTACTAATCAATTAGTACAAATTTAGTGAATTCACAATTAATTAACTAAAACCCGTCTCATAAAATTTATTATTCAATTATCGCATAATTAAATAATAAATGTCGCGCTTCGAGTTCGCAACTCGAAATCTCTCTAAAAAGATCGGCTAACCTTTTAGTCAATAAATCAAGGGACTAAATAAATTGTATCATATTCAAATAATTAGTTGTAAATTGGGGTTTGTTCCTTTAGGTGTGACCGAAATGGGTCAGTTGATCACTGTCGTCACATGACAATAACGTCAAACTCTAGTCAGCCAACCGTTATCGATTTACGTTAATCAACTGACGAGGATCATAAAATAGATATCCTAATGATATTCCTTTAATGAGATTTATGATGTAAATGCACTATTGTGGAGGACACTAACTCCAACAATGGTTGCCCACATGAAATCATCAGTGACAACGGGTCACATTTTCAAGCCGAAGCTGGGCAATTGTTAGCCAAATATAATATCAAGCATCACCATTCCTCGCCATATAGACCTCAAACTAATTGCGCGATAGAGCCAGCTAACAAAAATGTCGTCACGATCCTTAAGAAAATGATCGACAATTATCACGATTGCCCTAGAAAAATACCCTTTGCATTAGGAGGACATCGCACGTCAGTTAGGACGTCCACTGGGGCTATTCCTTTCTATTTGAGTTACGACATTGAAGCTGTGCAACCAGTAGAGCTAGAGATCCCATCCCTACGCATTTTACTCGAAAGTCAAATTCCAGAAGCTGTGTGGAATAGAGATAGGTATGATGAACTCGTCCTCTTGGACGAACGGAGGCTACGCACATTACATGTGCAAACATATCAGGCACATATCAAACGAGCCTTTAATAAACGGGTCAAACCCAGAAATATCAAGGAAGGGGATGTAGTGCTCAAGTCAGTCAGAGCTCTCTTACCTGTCGATCCACGGGGAAAATTTAAACCCAATTGGGCAGGACCATTTCTGGTCAAGTCCATACTTTCAGGGGGTGCGGTTAAGATCACAGACCTAGACGGGAATGAGTTTTCTAATCCGACTAACCTAGACCAATCGAAACGGTACTACCCTTAGAATAGGATAAAATGCGCCTCGCGTGACACACGTGCCACTCATGCGACACGAAATAAAGACGGCCCCTGGCCCGCTAAAAGCTCATGACATTTCGCTCTTGCGTTTTGACATTTTGACATCCTCATATCATCAAATTGAATTGCATTTCCTTAGGAGTAAGTAAAGCACACGCTTATTTTCTAAGTTCATTACAAGCTCTTGCTTTGAACAATTATTCTTTTACATTTTTTCGAACAACGCACAGGGTCTGATTTCATTTTTTTCTAATGAATACGTAGGCAATCCCTTTACAGGATACAACCCGTCATTTCAAGATGTAAATAGAACGGCATTGGCATGTTGCATTTGAAATACGACAAGAATAAATAAAGAAAATTTATAAAAGTTTCTTAACTAATAAATCTTTTATTCATTATTCCTTAAATAATAGAAGTACGTCAAATACATATAAATTTAAAATGCTGAAAATTAAAATGCTAGGCTAGGATTCTAAAAATCCCGCCATTTATTACAACTCAAATAATAATAAATAATACTATTTAAAAATGACTAAGGCTACTCTTCCATTTTCCCCTTGCCTTTGTCACCCTTGTCCCATTTCTTGTCTCGACAACGAGCGGGACGCTCTTGCGTTATTTCCGACCTAATCACCATTGGTCGTTCTCAGGGTCTAACTTTCCCATTTTGATCCACCACCATCTTCTCGGCAGGAGCATTCTTTGGTTTCTTCGACGGACGGACGACCCGATATCCGGCCTCTTCTTCCTCCTCAGTTAGATACTTTTGGTTCTCCTACGCCATTTCGCGGATTTTATAGTCTACGGGCTCGTGCTTCCTTAGCTTTTCACGCTCCTCGGGGGTGCTGGCTTTCCTCCACTGCAGATATGAGTCAGATACCCATAACGAGCCAACCGGAACGGGTATGAACCACATATTCCTTTGGGCCCAACGAATTTTCCACTCTCGACAAGACTTCGAAGTATGCGCCAAGGCAGTTTGAGGGACGGTATCTAGCTTCGGGATTTTCTGTTTTAGGCCCACTTGCCTCATCAATCTCTCCGGAAAGGTATGGACCATGAATTCTAAGCCGGGAACGCGAATTGACCGTGTCGGATCCAAGGACAATACTCCAGTCACTGATCGAAGATGCCACCAAAGAACTATCCACCTAATCAAGGGCCCATCTTCACTCTTCAATTTTTTTTCCCAATAGTTGCATACTCGTGTGAAGTCCACCATGTATAGTCTCGTTCTCATCGCAATTGATCGGGAGCGATATCCTGTCGTGTCAACTGGGGGCTCGATCAACCGCAGCCTTTCCATCAGCCAGATCTGCAAAGGGGACGGGAGTCAAAACCGGTCGGGAAAAAAAACGGAAAAAAAAAAAAAAAAAAAAAAAAAAAAAAAAAAAAAAAAAAAAACGGTCGATTAGGACTCGAACACAGGTTATTACCTGTAAAATAATAGGACTCCCAAGATAAGGATGCTTGTGGTTCGCCTTCTTATTGTCCAATCCCAGAATGGTCTCCCCTAGAACTAAGCATGCTGGGCTCCTACGCAGTTCCATTTGCTCCACTATGCCTAAAAATCGCGGGTCACCCCTCATCTCTTGGTCCTCATGCCCTCGCAGGACATAGCAATGAAGAAGGCAAAATCCATAAGCTCTGCGCCTCGCCACATGAGAGAAAGTAGGGTCCTCCCTATTTATAAATCGATCGACAAATTCAAACATGCGGACACCTTTTGAGGTCACAAGACGGTCTACCTCAGCCTTGGTCAATCCAAGCAAATACCTAAATTTGTTTTTATAGCCTTGAGAGCTAGGGGGTATAGCCGTACCACTTTCTGCATCCCATCCTCCAACCGCAGCAATTTCTTCAGGAAAGGGACAAATTTCGCCTCCCGGAAAGACAAATACATGAAAATTCGGGTCCAAATATTCAAGACAAGCATCCAAAAAGGGCCTAATTACCTTAACCAGTTTCAAATTTATGATTGATCCTAAGTTAAAGGCACCCATGTCGTGTTTCTCCACATTCGTAAATTCATTCGTCCACTCCTTAATACGATTTTCAAATGCATCCTTATTTTTGTTGGAAAAATTTGAGAAGATATAAGAGGTTTTATGTAACAGATGAAGTCAAGGAAGGAAGAATTGTGAGAATAGAAGCTCACCCGAGGTCTCTATTTATACTATATGACGTTTCCTAATTTCTGTCGAGAACAGATGAGCTGGAGAAAAGACGCAGCAACAGCTGCGCCTCTTCGAAGGGTCGCAGCTCTTGGTGCGCCTCTTCCCCAGGCTCGTTTCCTTGTTTGATAGCCGTGGGATCTTTCCTAAACTGTTTTAGTAGTTTCCTATTCCTATAGGGACTTAATTCGGTAATTTCGATTAATTACCAAATTTATGTTTCCTAATCTTTTACGGGTTCGCTTTTCGAGGAAAATCGACATTTTCGCCAAATACACACACTTACTCGTTTTTATTTTCTTTTTTTCGGGGAATCATTTCACTCCCTTTTCAAAATGTTTCTGATACACTTAGACATTTCTTTTAAATTCTTTTTTTTAGGGGGTAGCCCTCCCTACCGTCCGGTTGCGTCATTTTGTCCATTTTCGGGCACACTTTTTTTTCTTTTTTTTTTCCAATTTCGTCATTTTGTCCATTTTCGGGCACTTTTTTTTCATTTTCGTCATTTTTGTCCATTTTCGGGCGCCAATTTTTTTCATTTCCTTTTCGTTTTCGCGCTAATTTAGGCCATCTTAATTTTCTACGTTAATTCTTTTTCCTAAATGTTTTGCTTGTGATTTCCTACGTGAATTTCGACAGCATGAAGGCGCAAACCGTCACATGCCAAACCTGTTTTCAAAGCTAACCTGCAGATACAACAAACACCCAGCAGCAAAGGCACGCAGGCCATCATATATACAACCAAAATGCAAAAATGTACATCAAGATACGGGCTCATGCCCAAAATGACATCCAAAATGTACAAATGTACAAACACAAGTCGGCAAACTAGTCCTGACAACCCCTCAACTCAGCCATTGTCGCCTCAAGGGCAGCAATCTCAGCATCTCTAGCCTCGAGCTCTCTCAGCAAGTGGGTTATCTCCTCCTGGGACTCCGCCAGCTCACGCTCCAAGCCACGCTTCCTCTACACACAAAAATGGAGTGATATTTTACTTCACTTTACTTCACTTCACGAAATTGGATGTAATAAAAATAAAGAACGGGTACGGATGGTTCAAACTTGCCGCCCCGAGCCACCTATGAGGGCCTCAATGGCTGTAGCTCACAGCCGGTTGGCCATCCTCCACAGCTCCACGTGCCTGGACGGTGCCACTGTAATACTCCGTATTTGTGAGTCTTCGGGTACTCTATCGAGTAGGCCTTACTCTGTCGAGTAAGGGTAAGTTGCGTTTTAGAAAAGTTTCTGACCTGTTGGGTACTCGATCGAGTAACTAGGATACTCGATCGAGTAAGGGGGTACTCGATCGAGTACCTTGGGTACTCGATCGAGTAGCCGGTTTACGGGGAGTTTTTCTCGGGTTTTGTTAATTATGCGATTAAGATATATAACCTTCGTCGTCATTATTCTAAACACTTTTGCAAAACCTAATTTACTGTTAAAGAGAGAAAGCAAGTACGTTCTTAATCCTAATCGCATCGTTAGCAAATCCCGGAGTTTGGAAGGTCGGTTCTCATCGTTGGTTATACCGTTGAGATCCTTGCGTCGAGGGTAAGATCTATGTACCCTTTTTGTTGTCTTTCCTTTGATTTGGTTAAACCCTAATATAGGGATTTGGGGGTTTTTGAGTAGTATGTGATTTGGTAGCATTTGTATGTTGTATGATAGGAGGAGGTTTCGTAGAGGAAGCTTTTTGATACAGCAGTAGAGACCGTCTGATAGTGTGCTTTCCAAGTAGGATTTCCTACTCAGTATTATTCCCATAATGGGATGATTGTTGATGTGTTGAGATTGATTGTTTGATATAGTAATTGTATTGTGACGGTTGTGATTGTGATTGTGATTGTTTTCTATGGTTCTCGAGGCGTGTCCTCGGCTGAGTGAGGTCACTTGCGGGAGTGGCTTCACACCCTAGTTTCGCCTTCTGTGGAACCCGCCACAGAAGAGATGTGCACATTAATGGACAGGGTTATCGCTCATTATGAGGAGCGGGGATTTGGTGGGTACGGCTGCGGTCCCCCACTGGCAGGGCTAGTCCAGTGGAAAGTCGGTGATTGAGATTGATGGGACTGGTGTGATTGTGTGTGTGTGATGGTGTAAGCTGTCTGTTTATCGTATTGTTGATATCTATAAGTTGTGTGATTAGTACTGACCCCGGTTGTTGTTTTGTAAAACCTGCGGTGATCCATTCGGGGATGGTGAGCAGTTATTGAGCAGTTCTGAGTTGAGTTACTGGGATAGCTTGGATGTGCCACCGTCTGATGATAGAAGTCTTCCGCTGTAGCTTTAGTTGTTTATTAAACATTTCAGTAGCTTAGTAGACAGTTGGTTTTAAGAACATGTATTCGTATTTTGGTATTTGGTTTCAGTTGTAACCTTTCACTAAAGTTATACTATTTAAAGTTGTTTTGTTATTGTCTTATGATTATCATGCCTCGGGTAACCGAGATGGTAGTATCCTTATACCTGAGTGGTCCTGGTAAGGCACTTGGAGTATGGGGGTGTTACAAATGGTATCAGAGCGACGATCCTGAAACCTGTAACCAATAAATCTAATGAATCTAGGGAGTCAATTAAAATGAACCCGGGGTAAAGGCTGTAGGAGCTAATGCAAAGGCTTGGGAGACGTCCTGAAGTCGCGAACTCGCCCTACAATTTTGAACCAGTCACATGGGGGGTGTATGTCAAGGTCGTATGCGTTGTTTGGTTAGCTTGTGTGTGAATGTGATGAAGTGTGTGTAATTGTTGGATGTTTGGAGTAGAAAGTTGAGAATATGAAAGAAAGATTAATGAGGCATATAGAACCGTTGTTGGAATGAAAAGCATGATGGATGATTCACAATGTGACATAATAATAACATGTGAATAGAAATGTTGTGTTGTATACGTATATCTTGTTTGCATAGAGTTGTATGATAAGTTTATGTACTTGTCCACGATTGTTCATGTGTATATGTTGTAAGAAGTGTGTAGCTGTAATGGATGAATTGGTTGGAAGAGATTAAGTAAGTAATTGCATAAGAATATGAAATTCATGTGTGGAGCATGTTTATGTGGGTAATGAATTGTATAATGTTGCAATGTTAGTGACATGTGAATAGGGGATTTTATGTCGTATATTATGTTATTGTGTACGTAAAGTTATAAAATAAAAGCATGTGGGTAAATCGTGATTGACAAGTTAAATAATCTATGTTCATGATGAATGTTGTTGCTTGGCTTTTGAAAATAGTAACATATGATTATGAATACTGGTTTTATGAGTTTTGGACTGGTTTTGTTTGCTTGGTTGTTGTTTAAGCTGTTTGGAAGTAAAAATCAAATAGTTATGTCGTTTGATTACAACAAAGTTGTCTTTAAACTGTTATAACTTGAGATGCATAAATTATTTTGATGTGATTCCAATTGGAGGTGATAGCTTGTTCTTTTACGATTCTAACAATAGGTCACACGCCCAAAACGACCAAGAAATGAGTGAGTTATGACTATTTTACGAAAAACTGGACAAAGTCTTTGAGAAATGCGTAGGTACTCGATCGAGTAGCCTTGGTACTCGATCGAGTAGGGGGGAACTCGATCGAGTACGTCAGTTACTCAATCGAGTGGCCCTGGTAATTTGTTTTACGTGCTTCTGATCTTCACCTACTCGATCGAGTAAGGCACTTACTTGATCGACTGGCCTGTACTCGATCTAGTGACCCCTGTTTTGGGTCATATGCTTATCTTTTGACGTTCGTTGCATATTATGTTTAATTCAAAGGTATTATTTTGCTTCTTTATGCACCGTTTTACATGTATGTTGATCCTGATGCGTAAGATACGCAATCTTATAATATAAAGAGTGGCACCTATGGTGATTATGAGTTCGATGGGGAGGACATGGGTTATATGTGGTTGTGATAGATAGTGGAAAAAGAAAAGGGAGATTGGTATGGCTTAATTGAGGCATAGAGCATGTTTTGCGAGACGGGATGAGTGATATGATTGTGTGTTGAGTAATGTAAGAGTAAGTGAATGTGGGCAAAGAGTGATGTAAGTTTAAGGAACGTGAGAATGAAAAGATTGAAAGAAAGGATGTGGATAGTAGCAACCTGAGATGTATAACGAATTATGGAAGGAGATGGTTAGAAATAGTGTTGAGTAAGAATATATGTAATGAAAGGTCGTTTTAGAGGAATTGAGAAGAGTGGTATATAGTGAACTTAATGGAGACCGTGACGTGGATTTTCAGATAGTGACTGAGTTTGGAAATTTGTGTTATCGAGAGACGAAACTAATGTGTGATTTCCTTGGGCAATTAACGGTATAAAAAGAATTTTGATTTCTAGAGATGTAATTGTTTGAACTTTAAACGTTGATTTTTATGGACAAATTAGCGACAAGTGTGAGTGAGTGGAGTGATGAAGGGGACCCATGGTAAGGAAGAGTGAGATAATATCGATCAGAAATAATGGGATTGGAATTTTGGAGCAATGAGAAGGTGATCGGAGCACTAAAGAGTTAGGAAGAAGTAATAAGGAGTTGAATGGTTAATTGCTTTAGTCGAGTGTAAAAAGAAAAGCATGAGGGGAGTAAAACTAAGAAAATGTTCACCGGAGTTATGTGATATAAAAGTAAGGAATCGTCAAGATGCATGATACTATCATGAGGAATTGAATTAGTGATTATATAGGAGCTTCGGAACAACAAGATTAATCTTGAGTTTTGAGAAATTAAGGAAAGTAAGAAGTTGGTAAAATATCTGCAGGATATGAGATTTTGGTGGAGAGTTAGATGATGATACAATTAAGGATAGTATTGGGAATAATGTTGAGGTAATTTTGTTGATGGATTTGATGCTCATTATTGGGGATGATAACCAAAGATAGGGAAGAAACGGTGATGTTTAGAGATGAGTGTAAGAAGTTTTATGTACGAACGGTAGTGGTGTGGAGGTGTTGTCGCTAGTGGTTAAGGTTAATGATAAATAGGAAAGATGGCAATTCTACAGAGGCTGATTTTGTAGAGATTGAATTGATAGGTATGGTTGTGAGGAAGTATAAGACATAGTCTTAGGAGGTGGTTTCTCATAGTGAGTGTTAGCTGTATAGTTATGTATGGCAGAAGGTGCTGGTTATGCGAATGGAAGAATGTGATGAGAGGCATGCGAGTTAAGCTCGGGCGACAGGTAACCTTTGTTGAGTGGTAACTTACGTGATCAGGATTGACTGGTTGGATGTGATTACGGGTCTGTGATATATAAATGTTTGTGTGATGTTTTGACCTCACAAGATGTGGCATGGTGTGATTATCATAAAGTTGTTATTTGAATGTTCTGTAATGCATGTTGAGTACGCTGATCTAATTGAATGATATTCAAAAAGGTAATAATTTGAGTGATCTGGCATGACTGGCTATACTTGTATGTATTCATAATACATGTCAATCTTTGATATGGTAAGGGGATGATATTCACGAGGTTATTATCTGTTTAATTCATAAAATATGTTGTGTTATGATTTAGTAAAGTGGATTTGAGTAAGTTTTTCTTGTCTGAGAAGTTATTCCAAGTCAGTATTTATGGGAGTTATATGCAGTTGTGATGACTATCGATGTGGATGTGGTGCCTCGGGTGGTGATCCGGGCACGATATTTAGTGTTGTGATGCGGGTATTTTCGCACTGCGGTGTGGCTGTTGGTGGCGGTGTTGTGATGCCGTTACCGGTTGTGGTGGAGTAGGCGGGATGATTATGATTCGAGTTTCGAAAGTACATACCAGTCATACATAGATTGTTGTTTTGTTTGATGTTGCTTCCTTTGAGTTTCATTTTGTACAGATAGACAGTTGTTTTGTTATCGATGTTTCTTACCAGTTAAGTTTTGGAATGAGGGTAGAGTATGATATGAAAGAGAGTTGTATATGTTTTCGTTGTTGTCATGTTATAGTGACATTCTGTTGATGGGACACAGTTGTCAGAAGTTGTTACGATACTTTTGACCTTGTTTTTAAGATGAGGCGTTAGACATAGTCATGGTAAGTGATTAGTGGAACATGTGTTATACTAATCTGGAAGCTGCACGTGGTTCATAATCAGTTTTTGGGACAGTGAGTGTAGGGTGTTGGGTATTAGTGTCATGTTAAGTTGTGTATGAGTTTTGCGGTAATGAAGGAAAGAACTTGAGGATCTAGTGTGAGTGTACGTAACGAGTGTGGATCGTGAGTTATGATTTTGGGAGATAGGTGCTTTACATAGAGAGGTATGTTGTTTTGCAGTACCTATAGAGAGGTATGTTGTTTTGCAGTAATAATGGAGAATTAGTATGGTGTTTTTGCTACGAGTTTTATGGTATAGGTTAGGTGGTGTGCCGAATAAGTTGGGGTATGAGAAATGTTTAAGTAAGAGAGCCGTAGATATATGCATGGCGAGTGTTTAGGTTATAGGTGGTTATCTTTGACATGCGGTGGTGATGAGGATAATGAGACGATATAGCTAGGATTTAGTATTAGTGAGTTACGAGGACGTAACATTTATCTTAAGAGAAGTATGATGCGATAAAAGAGATTTTGATGGTTGTGCATATGGTGGTATATTCGCAGTAGAGTGTTGGTGTAGCATAAAGAAGGAAGTTGTATATTTTGTAGTTGATGTTGTTAAAAGGCCATGGCCGTGCTTGTAGTAGTGTGATGCTTCAGAGTGTGAGAATATTTTATATAGTGTTGACAGTTGGAGGATGATGTTATGAGTCTGAGTAAACTTCGAGGACGAAGTTCCTTTTAAGGGTGGTAGAATGTAACTTCCGTTTGATGTTATGGGTATTTTGATATTGGATTGGCTCTGGATGATATATTACGGAGCTAGTTGGTAGTGTATGGAGTTAGTGTTGAGAGAGATATAATGGAGTTGATACGATATCGTGAGCCATGTTGTGGAGGTAGGAATAGTTAGTGGAGTTGGTGTTACGAGTTCATGTTTGGGTTGGAGTTTTGTTTAGAGTTCTTAGTCACGTTGTTGTGTCTTGATCGAGTTAGTATGTTTGTTATTGAGTATGGGTTGAACTTCGGGGACGAAGTTCTTTTAAGGAGGGAAGACTGTAATACTCCGTATTTGTGAGTCTTCGGGTACTCTATCGAGTAGGCATTACTCTGTCGAGTAAGGGTAAGTTGCGTTTTAGAAAAGTTTCTGACCTGTTGGGTACTCGATCGAGTAACTAGGATACTCGATCGAGTAAGGGGGTACTCGATCGAGTAGCCGGTTTACGGGGAGTTTTTCTCGGGTTTTGTTAATTATGCGATTAAGATATATAACCTTCGTCGTCATTATTCTAAACACTTTTGCAAAACCTAATTTACTGTTAAAGAGAGAACGCAAGTACGTTCTTAATCCTAATCGCATCGTTAGCAAATCCCGGAGTTTGGAAGGTCGGTTCTCATCGTTGGTTATACCGTTGAGATCCTTGCGTCGAGGGTAAGATCTATGTACCCTTTTTGTTGTCTTTCATTTGATTTGGTTAAACCCTAATATAGGGATTTGGGGGTTTTTGAGTAGTATGTGATTTGGTAGCATTTGTATGTTGTATGATAGGAGGAGGTTTCGTAGAGGAAGCTTTTTGATACAGCAGTAGAGACCGTCTGATAATGTGCTTTCCAAGTAGGATTTCCTACTCAGTATTAGTCCCATAATGGGATGATTGTTGATGTGTTGAGATTGATTGTTTGATATAGTAATTGTATTGTGACGGTTGTGATTGTGATTGTGATTGTTGTCTATGGTTCTCGAGGCGTGTCCTCGGCTGAGTGAGGTCACTTGCGGGAGTGGCTTCACACCCTAGTTTCGCCTTCTGTGGAACCCGCCATAGAAAGGATGTGCACATTAATGGATAGGGTTATCGCTCATTATGAGGAGCGGGGATTTGGTGGGTACGGCTGCGGTCCCCCACTGGCAGGGCTGGTCCAGTGGACAGTCGGTGATTGAGATTGATGGGACTGGTGTGATTGTGTGTGTGTGATGGTGTAAGCTGTCTGTTTATCGTATTGTTGATATCTATAAGTTGTGTGACTAGTACTGACCCCGGTTGTTGTTTTGTAAAACCTGCGGTGATCCATTCGGGGATGGTGAGCAGTTATTGAGCAGGTCTGAGTTGAGTTACTGGGATAGCTTGGATGTGCCACCGTCTGATGATAGAAGTCTTCCGCTGTAGCTTTAGTTGTTTATTAAACATTTCAGTAGCTCAGTAGACAGTTGGTTTTAAGAACATGTATTCGTATTTTGGTATTTGGTTTCAATTGTAACCTTTCACTAAAGTTATACTATTTAAAGTTGTTTCGTTATTGTCTTATGATTATCATGCCTCGGGTAACCGAGATGGTAGTATCCTTATACCTGAGTGGTCCTGGTAAGGCACTTGGAGTATGGGGGTGTTACAGCCACCTTCATTCAAATACGGAGAAGGTTCAAGCAAATACATTCCTATGTAATAAAGCATAAAGTACAAAAGACAGCCAAAGCTGGGGGCTTACCCTCCTCACGACATGCTGCCACTCATCCAAGCCAGCGTCGGTCACCGCCTCGCTGAAATCCCGTATCTCCGAGATCACCGTCATGCCCGCCGAGTCAGTGTACTCCAACGTCTGTGGAAAAGCTGGGGGCTCGACGCTCGCCACCTCGATCTCCTGCAAAGTTCAAATGGTTCATTATTTGCTAATCATTCATCATCTATCAGATTTATCAAAGAAAAGTAAACGGTAAATATGTTTACCACGATCGGCCAGTATGCTAGCCTCTGGCGAACAAACTCGGCGTACTCCTCACCAGGAAGAACGAGAACGTCACCACTCGCACCAGCCAGGTCAACTGTCCTCTCAGAATCTGAAGGCTCTCTAAACATCTTCCGTGGAGGGTATATAGGAACCGTAAAAGCGCCACGAGAGCACTGCCGAGCCAAACGCTCACCCAAGTACCACACAGGCCCTATGGGTGTCGCCAACAGCAACGTACTCGAACTCTGGGGATGGAGAACCTCAGCCACAAAAGCTGGAGCCCCAGAGTAGCTCTCCAAAGGCCGGGACACCCACTAAAGCAAGAAAACGAGGGGTCATTCCTATGATCATCTCTAAATAAAGGAAAGATAAAATGAAGATCAAGGACACTTACACTGTCTAAAATCAGGGCATTCACACCCCTCCGACAAACATCGTAAGAAGACCGCTGGCCCTTCTGACGACACACTATCCAGTCCCTCGCGACGGGGTACGCTTTCGGTACGTCCGTCGCCTTCGTGGGCACAAAATTAGGGAAGTAAGAGTACACCCACGCCTGCAGGCAAAATAATAAGGATCTTTCATATTTTCAAAAAATGATCTTTCATATTTTTAAGAAAAGTTCATACCTCCAAGAGAAGTCCAGGACCGACAGTGGCAGGAGAAGTCCCCTTCTCCATCAGCTCCTGAGGAACCATGGCCCTCATATAGCGCGTAAGGACCGCAAAGCTAGGAGTAACCCAATCCCAACGACTTAGGCTAATCAAGTCAGAAAGAAACCGAAGAAGCTTTGGTGATAGCCTCTCCCCCTTGTCTCCGAGGTAAATCGAAGACAAGAACCACCACAACCACAAACGGGCCAGCTGCTCAGCAGTACAAGGTGGTGGAGGCACCATGCTTCCATCCATCCTCACTCTCGCCAGAACCCTACCACCAAAGTAGTCCCTAACGTAGGTACTCGGCACCAAACCATGAACCTAGGTCGCACCCGTAGCCAGGTTCAATCTAATCAGACCCCTCGCCTCGGCCGAGTCTACTCTCATGGCCGTCAACAACCACACCAATGGCTCCTCTCTACACAGCAGACCCGAAATCATGCCGTAATCCTCCAAGGTGACCCCGATCTCTCCAAAAGGCATATGGAAAGTCGAGGTCCTGTCCCATAACCGATAAAGAAAGGCTCGAATCGGGCTAAGGTTAGCCCGAATCTTCTTAACCCGAATCTTCCTCTCCTTGATCTCCCTCCAGCCTCGTACCAAGGCACCAAAAGCTCTTCGCCCAATGACAGCCTTCTCCTCCTCCGACAGCTTCCCGAAGGCCTCCATCAATTTTGTGTAACCAGAGAAGGACCTCATGTTCCTAGCCTCCTGCGTCAATTCAAAAGAAGGCTTTCTTTAGAATAGAAATGTGCAAGAAATGAATAAATAAGGAAATGTGTAAGTAAATAAATAAAGGAATGACAAGCTGAAGGCTTACCAAAGTCCTCGGTTTCCTGTACGACAGGTGGCTCTCCGCCGCCCAAATGAGATGTCTACCATCCCATTTCTCGGCCCACTCAGGCGCTCCTGTGAGCTGACGGTCACCTCGTCCCACATTGGCCCTCCGCGTGGCCTCCTCCTCTATATCCTCCTCCATCTCCTGGGTCACTCCCGTAGCAGAGGAAGGGTCAACGTCAGTGTTCATGGGGTCTCTCCCCGACGTAGAAGGAATATCCTCTGCAAATCGAAGTTTTCAAGCATTTTCAAGCGTTTCAAGCATTTTCAAACGGCATTTCTAGCCATCTTTGGCCATATTTTCCAAGCCCCGACCACACATGTGGTAGGTTAAGTCAAGGAAAGTCTAAGTTCAAGCCTAGTTGCGGGTTTTAGTCGAAAATTCGGCAGCATTTCGCTACAATAGCATTTATGCCCTACAAAAGTGTCTCGGAGGAGCTCTCACAAATTGAAAATCCGGCATGATAGCAAGTTTACCCATTACTCAAGGGTTCCAAAACATCAAGTTTCATCAAAAATGGGTTAGCATAGGACCATTTTCGAAGGGTTTTACGGTTTAGCGGGAAACCGTCACATTTCGCACTCAAATCCTTAATACTTGACGAAAATTCGAAAGGGATACATGGTTATGTTCCTAACATGATCAATTACTCATTTATAATGTCAATTTCACGAGACAAATCCATTTGGGACGAAAGCCCCAAATTTTCGGAATTAATGGGTGTATAAACCCTAATTTTCGACCCAGAATCAAAGCTCAAATGCAAAATAAAGCAAGTACAAGACACAACCTCGATTAGTCATCGTTTATGGCAAGTTTTGACGGAATTTGGTTGGGATTTGGTCGAGTTTTGAAATGTTTTGTGTTTTGAAATGAAAACAAAACACGGCTTAAGTCGGGTTTTTACCCAGATAGGGGTGAGCTCGGGAGAAGACGCAACACTTGTTGCGCCTCTTCCAAAGGTCGCAGTTTTTGCTGCGCCTTTTCCTCAGCAAGTTTCCTCAGAATTTTGTTAAAGTTCGTTATAAGTTCGTTATTTGTGGGCCCGAGCTTCATGCGCCTCTTCCTCAACATATGGCTCCTTTTTGGGCGTTCTCTTCGTCCGAATCGGTATTTTTTTCTCTTCAGCAGACTGCAGACAACCACGACATTTTGTTCCTCGGCGAGAATTCATGATAACTAAATACAGTTCATGGGCTTCTCCTCTTTATCGGAATTTCGCTTACGACGACCTGAGCGGATTTTCTCCTCAGCGGTGCCAAGGACGCGCCGTTGTCGATCAAACACTTTTCTTCAGCAGTGCCAAGGGCGCGCCGTTGTCGATCAAGCACCTTTATTTTCCTTAGCGATGCCAAGGGCGCATCGTAGTCGATCTATTATTTTCTCCTCAGCAGTGCTAAGGGCGCGCAGTTGTCGACTCAACATATGATTCTTCCCCACGGAGTTTAAGATAAAATTCTCCGGAGAGTACCTTCGAATCCTTCACCCAGAAGTGTCTCGGGTATGGTTTATTCTTATGGATGGTGAGCTTCCTTACATAGTTTAATGAACTTTAAACGACCCTCCCCGATAGTCGACAGACTCTAAATTGTTCCCGACGACTGGTCCTTGGTTCAGACCCCTTGAGCCGCCTCGCGTCGCCATAGTCGTCAGGTTGTAATCTTCGATTAACCAGATGGCTATACTTTGACTTTCGCCTTGTCCAAGCCTCAGTCAAAGTGGGGGCTCTGTAGATACCTCATTTCTACACCTCCCGCCAACCACCTAGTGATGATTGGGCCGCATTATTGATACGTGGGACGATTTTTTGACAGTCCATAAGTTCATCGACAAGTGATAGCTCAAAAACTTGAGTCAACCCCTGGGACATCATCTACGCACCGATACGGTCGTTTTGACACTAATTAGAGTTCATTTAGAGTCCGGGTCAAAAACCGCTTCATTTTCTAAAAACCGTTTAAATACCGAGTTGGAATATTCCGGAATGTTCTAGAATTCTCTGGATATTTATTCCTAATTAAAATTAATAATTTTAAGTAAATATCTTCCGTATATTGTATTTTATGGAATAAGGAAGTGTAAATCTATCGAAATTCCATAATTAAACGCGGAAATCTTTCTTGCTGAGAAGGAAACCTCTGGGGAAATGACGCAGCATGTGTTGCGCCTCTTCTAAGGGTCGCAGTGGCTGTTGCACCTCTTCTCCAACCCTCTTTTCACGCTTTTCAGAATATTTCCGTGATTTGTTTCCAAATCCGTGTCATTCCTAAACTCTTCCGTATGTTTAGTATAAATAGAGGCCTTCGGCCTCCATATTTGGCACGCGAGTGTTCTGCCCCTTCTTTCTCTCTCTTTGCATTCTAGACCACGCTATTGCTTTCGACGCCTACGCTCTTGATCAATCGACCATGTAAGCTCAGATCCTTCTGAGTCCCAGTCACGTTGCATTGACCGACCAATTTGACCAACTCCACCTTTAATCAACCTAATCAATTTACTAAATCCTCTAACGAGGGCACTTTCCACGTATATTCGAGTTGAGCAATCACTAAACGATAACTTTAGTCAATCCCGTTTCGTCAAACATGTAAGTCTGAGGGTGTAAATCCCATTTATTTATCGTACCTTTTATTTTGTAACAATTAATGTAGATCTATATAAAAAGCACGTTCGAAAACCGATTTAAAATCTATCTTTTAAAACCGCTTTTTTTACAAAACAGCGGAAGTCAGACGTCGAGAAGAAACGCAGCAGTTGTTGCGCCTCTTCGAAGGATCGCAGCTCTGTTGCGCCTCTTCCAGAGGTTGCTTGCTGCTCCTGCTCTTCTTCTTCTTTCTCGACTTCCTGCAAGTTTCTCTTTTTCTTATTTCTTTCGTTTTTCTTTGTTTTCTTCGTTGTTTCAGTATATAAATCATGTTTTAACAATTCCCTTTTGATTGCAACGCTTAATTCGTCTTTAATCACGAGTAATTCAATACTTGCGGGTTTTCGCCGTTTTAATTCAAATCGATTCTTCGGGGTTTCGACTTGTTCATGTCGAGATTCTGGAATCCTAATTTGATACATAAGTTTTCTTCAAGTTTTCGTCCTAATATAACCTCAAGTTTGTTCTTTTTGTATTTCCAGCACGAGTTAGTCATAATCATGTAAACCGTTGTAATTTCTCGTTTTTAATTTGTTTTATGACTTGCCTGGATTCATATAATTGGTTAACACACTTCAATTTGAGTCTAATATCAATAATCGATCCTAAATCTACCAATGAACGATAACAGTGTTGCGGTTCTGACTTCACAGCCAGAGCCCAGCTCTAGAACATATGTAGGGAGTGTTGCGCCTCTTCCAGAGGACGCAGCAGATGCTGCGCCTGTTCTGGGTTGGTCTCTGTCTCTGACCTCTTTCTCGCTTTGACGTAGCTCCAAATTACGGTTTAAATCAACTATTATTCGAAATATCACCTCTAATATGACGTGTTTTCTAATTTTATATTCCAATTTCATTTTCTTCTTCGAAATCCCGTCTTCAAGCGTGCTTTTAACGTAGATCAAATAAACCTTGTAATTTTTGTAATTTTAATTTTTGTAATATTCGTTTATCGTAATTATTATTATTTATGATTTAATTGTATGGCATTCACATGTAATTAATCTAACATCTACTTCGACCAAATTATTTGCTAAAACACGTGTTAACCGGCTTAGTCTAATTTCACATGCTAGGATTAATCTGTGTTTGTTGCATTGCATGCATTACATCGACGACATTTCAAATATGAACAATTTCCCTAATCATTAGTAGAGTCCGCTATCGAGGCGGGCGGGATTAGGTGTTCGAATTAAAGAGCTTCCTAATACGTACCCTCACCTCTTACTCCAGTTATCTCTGAACATCCGTGTCCATTGGCATCTTCGAGAGTCATTCTAGACATGGAATGCTAAGGGTAACGAATTTCTTAGTGTTCATGTCACTACTTTGTGTCTTATCCAACCTTTCACCGGTTTCAATGCCTCACCAATCGGTAACGGCCCATAACGTGCTTTGGCAAACCAAGGTTCCGTGGGAGAAGTGTCGCCGCCTCGAAACCAACACGCAGGTGCTGGCGGTGTGGGTGGCTCATGTCCACACTCATGCTAACTAAAACAATGCCAAAATACACATTAGCAAGTATACATGATTCAGTTTGAACTTTGTCGTCTAAGCTTACCAATCAAAATAATATTTATAATCTCAACTAACTACTCTTAGTAGAGTGGCAAGTAAAGGTCGGATCCCAAGGGACGGGTATTGTATTGATTTATCAGTTGTAGAGAGTTATGTCTTAGGGTGTCACAATTTGGGTTGAGTTTGAGGTTTGTAATCTAAACTACTTAACAACGAAATGTAAAGAAATGAAAGCAAAACAAAGCAAGTAAACAAATAGGATTTGTAAACAATCGATAAAGGCACTAGGGTGTCATGGGTTCATAAGGAAATCATGGTGAGATCTCATAAACAGGTTTCATAGATGCAAGCAAATTATTGCTGTAGTGGAGTCGAGTTAGTTTATATCTTATAACTCCTAGGAAGGTTTGGGTCTCGGAGCCGAGTCGGTCAAGACTTTACAACACCTACAAGTTGACTTAATTTCTTCTTATTCAACTATATGCATAGTCTAACAAGTCTTGAGTTGGTTTATGTCTTACAAGTCTTGTTGAATGGATAAGAGATTCATGCTAGGTTGCCAATCAAGTATTTCATCAAGCATAACATGTGCATAAGTTGAAACTACAACAAGCAAGCAATCAATCATATGAACTTATTAAGTTAAGATCTACCCCATGATTAATTCCCCTAATCCCCCATTAACCCTAGTTAGGAGACTACTCACTCATGATCATGGTAAAAATGTTAATAGGGGTGTCAATCATATTAACAAGGCTATACATGGTGAATGAGAAAAGCAATAAACAATAATTAAGCAAAGGATAAAAGGAATTGTACCAACTTAGGATGATCCAAATAATAAGCAAAGAATAATAGAATAAAACTTGATGAATGATGAAGAGTTGTCAATTCTCCAATAAATCCAAATAGTCTTCAAATTACCCAACTAAATCTAAGAACACTTGAATGATTAAGGAAAGATTAAGGTTTGATTTAGATTGAATTGTGTAATACAACTTGATTAATACTAATAAACTTGATAAGAACTTGATTAAAACTTGATTAAAACTTCTATTAAAACTTGATGATTAATCCCCTAATACAATGGGGTATTTATACTAAGTACAAGTATTAGGGTAACTAAGGGCTTAAATGACGATTAAGTCCCTGAGAAGAAGATTAACGCCTTTCAAGTCCCTAAGGAGTCGCTCGACCTAACCCTATTGGACGCCCATGTTGTAAGAGAATTCGCCCGCCCTGTTTGTGGGATGCTCGGGCAGAGTATTGGGATGCCCGTCTTGATCATCTGGACGCTCGGGCTGAGCAAGAGATGCCCGTCCCATAGGCTAGTGTGGCTTCTTCTTCAGTAGGCTGCTTCAGGATCCGTGGGGATCGTTGAGGAGCCTTAGGGGTCCTTCATCATTGCCCAAATACTTGTTCTATCTACTTAGGTCTTTAGTATTGGTCTCCTCTTTGTTGCTTGGTCGTTAGATGCAATCCATTTAGCTCCAAATTGCTCCATAAATGCAAGGTTAGCATTCCTCTCTTACCAAGGACACAAAACCTCAAATAATATGCAAAGTAGGAAGCTAAAGATAAGAAACGACCCTAATGCATACAAGAAAGCATAGGAACGAGGTTAGTTCGGGGACTAGTGTGCAAATATGAGTCACATCAAATATCCCCAAACCAAACCTTGCTCGTCCCTAGTAAAGAGGTGACTAAAACCATGACCTTTATTAATATTACTAGCTGATGTGAGACAATTAGCGGGTCTCACTCCACCCCTTCAACTCACAACAAGACATCAATGAGGTAAGATGACTTCTTGCAAGGCAAGGTGGGGCTTGCCAAAATGGCGATGCATCCTAACATTTAAGCACATGAAAACAAGTAAAGGATGCATCTACAAAAAGAATAGCCACTTTTCCCATCTAAGTGGCGGAAATTACCTACAAGGGAAGCAATGCAAGGGCACATACTCCATCATAGATATTGGTTCTTCTAGTTACTAAGTCCGAGAGGATACAAACAAGTCACCTCCAAGTTGTGTTAAACTAGGGTATTTTTATCCACAATCGCTAAATGCTTTTGTCAAGAGCCAAGTCCTTATGGTGTTAGAAACACCGTAGGATCGCGGGATTCCCCCTCTTGCCTAGACAAAAAGAAGGGTCGTCCCCTCTCCACCATAAAACAAAGTAAGATCATCAAATGATAAAAGGGTTTCAAAGTACATGAGTTTCATTGATAGTAGTTTGCTTTTTGGGTTTATTTCCCCTTGTAGAATTTGACGATTAAGAACATGCCATTTTTTTTATGCTTGGCATTTTTCAACTTTTTGCATTTTCTTTGAACATTTTTCAAAGTAACCCCATTTGTAGCAAGCGTATTTCTATTATAAGCATAGGCTTTTCATTTGATGCAATTGCAAACATTTGATATTGATAACTTGAACTCAATTTGACATTTTTGTGCCCATTCCCTTTTTGTTGACAAAAATATGATGATAGAAGTGTAAGGACGGTTGCATGGCATCAAGGGTCACCTTGGAATAAACGGTAGCCAAGGAGTCATCACACCACAAGGCACTCTTGACTAGGCCTTAGTCTATGGGTCAAGGATACTAGTATGACACATACTAGGGTGTCTTGAGGGTATTCTAGCAAATAAAGTCTCAAGGAGAAAAATTATCTACAAGAGCCTTATATACTCTTGTCAAGCTTCCCAAATAGGCATTTTCACAAAAATTTTCTAATATGCAACTACATGACATGATGCAACTATCATATATACAACTCTAGTGCATATGCTTCTATCAACTAATATGTCATGTAAACTAAATGCAAACTCTTAACAACACATTGGTTTGTACCGCATCAATCAAAATATAGTCACATTGTCATTAACATATAAAAAGGAGGAAGGAGAATTGGAAAGATCATACCATGCGGTGTTCTATCTGCTTCATGCCTCGAATGTGGTGTAGTCGACCCAATGTGATAAGAGTGACAAAAAAAATATATACAATATATATACAATTCTACACTACAAAGGAAAGAACATATTTTTGGATTTTTCAAAATTTTCAAATTTTTATCATTTTTGAAATAAGTGTTAGAATTCCAATAAGTGTTAGAATTCCCCATCCCTGCACTTATAATGGACATTATCCCCAATGGACAAAACAATAGGGAATTATGCAAATGAATGATATGATATGATGCATGATTCTACACTAAATGCAAACTACATGTGAGATAAATACATATGATGAGTATATACAAATGATGCAAACTAAACTAAGATATATGATGCATGCTTTCTATTGTTCGGAGAGCTAATTTAAATTAACTCGGGTTGCTTATGAATGAACTTCCCCAAACCGAACAAAACACTGTCTCTAGTGCAAAAAGAGGGAAGTTTATTCACAAGTATGCAAATGCAATGCATGAAAAGTTACTTTGTCATTTTGGATTCTTTACGGTGGGAGCAAAAAAAGATAGTCACCTTAATGTTACCGAGGTGTGATTCCTTTGGTGGTGCTAGGACTCAAAACTCTCATCCATCAAAGAGTCCAAAATGACTCTCTAAATGCTCTAAACTAAATATTATATAAGCTATACAAGTCATGTCAACAACGTAATCAAGAGATAAAAACAAAGCAAAAGGAGGGGTAGGAGACTCACAATAGAATAGGCAGAAATTTTAGCATAAGCTATCAACCCCGCATTTGTATCATCCTCCTTCATGCTTTGTCAACCATCAACTTTCACTCATCTCATCATCATCATCTCCCTCCATGGACCCGAAGGCATCATCATCATACTCTTCTTCTTCACTTCCTCTTTAACCTTGCTCTTCATCATCATCATCATGGTTAGACCCACTGCCTTCCCCATCCTCATCATCAACAACCTCCTCAATCTCCCTAGTTTCTCGGGCATCTCCTTCTTCATCTCTAGAAGCTTAAGGAAAGAACACTTTCCTATCCTCCCACTCCGGAAAAGAACTCTTGGGATCAAGGAGTCCTTGCCTAGCAAGATGGTAAAGGGGTGGATATTGGGCGTAATAAGCGTTCACCCGATCATTGTAGGCTTCTTTATGGATATGCTTTATGAATTGTACCATGTAATCATTCCCTGTCACAACACTAGGATCATTTGTTGTGAACTCTTTGCAGGCAAAGGGGTAAGGAGGTACCACTAAGGAGGAGGCTTCTTCATTTGGATATTGTTGCTCTTTAACGATGTTCTTGGCATTCTTTGAGACGGGGAGAACGTAGTTGTAATGGCGAGTGTTGAGACGACAAATTTTCATGGGCAAGATAATTGAATTGACATCCTTGATCACCCACTCATAGCCTTGGGCGGAGTTGTCATGTTTTACCCAATGAAACTTGTGGATCAAAGTGTGCATGTTAAGAAGGTTTCCACCTTTAACTGGTTTGTAGGTTTTGTCTTCATTGAATTGTGGGTTAAAGTGATTTGTCAATCTTGTTATCAAGCCTCCATTCATAATGAAAGCCGATTTTTCCTTACCTTCCTTGAAGTCTAACCATCTCTTAATCAACAATTAAAGGATATTGTATCCATTCTTTGATTTCCCTTGTGCATTCATCTTGGAATCTAGGCAGATGAGGTCGAGTTCGGTCATATGAGTAGCTTCTTTCCTAGCAATCAAGGTATTGGAAATTGACCTATGCCAATACCGTATACCCGAATGATGGATATACAAGGCATTACACTCTGTAAATGTAGTCAACTTCCTACCGGAAATCGCCTTCCAAAGTGGCTTGGCATCAAATTTGTCGGGTTTCATGTCGAAATTCCAAAGATTAGCAATTCCAAAAACCTTTCCGAACTCACCCTTAAACATCCTCCTACTCTTGTTCTCAAGACGGAATTCAACATAATTCCGAGTCTCTAACTTATACTCCTTCAAAGAGCTTATGAACTCCAATGTGAGGGAAGGGCATGTTAATTCATTCATTTCGAACAAGGTAAACAATCCCATGGACTCGAAAAATGCTCTTGTTTGGTCTAGTGCCCCTAATTTCCCCAAAGTGTCTTGACACACAAACTTAGTGGCGATAATTTCTTCCTAGAAAGGGATTCAAAAGCTTTTCTATGATCATTGGAAATAAAAGTTACCTCCGGATAATCTTTTAGTTGCTCAATCTCCGGTAAAGTGGTGGTAACTTCTTCCACGGCCTCAACAACTTTCCTTGCTTATACCCTTGGTTGTTCAACCACCACTAAAGCATTAGAAGCTAGAATTTTTTGCCTCGTGGATAAAGTTGGGGCTTTGGGTGCTTCGGTATTGCCCTTTGTCCTTGCCATTGTTGATTTCTCCTTCAAATTAGTGTCAACAAACCTTGAGTATGCTTGAATGCTCCCTTAATCTTCCAATTTCAATCAAATTTGCAATCAATTTGGGGATTTTCGGATTTCACCCTAACCCTAGAAATTTTGATTGATTTTGTGAAGATTTTGATGTTTGAAGGTCTTTTTGTTGACAAAGGAGTGATTTGTTTTTATTATTAGCAAGTTTGCAATTGATTTGGATGAATTTGGTTGAGAAATTAGTGTTTTTGGATGATGGGGTTGATGGTTGTAGTGAGGGAATTTATTGTGTTTGTGTTTGAAGAAGGATAAAAATGAAGAAGGAAGTCTCGTGTTTTTGGTCTTATAACAGGTCGAAACGCTCGACCTCAAATGAGGACGGGCGGTTTTTTCATCAGGAAATTTTCATAGGCTCTAGGGACGCCTGTCCTAAGCTCGGCTCGAGCGGTTCGAGAGTTGGGATGCCCGTCCTGAAGGCTGCTTGGGCGGATTCTTAATCAGTCCATTTTTTTCTTTTCTTCCTTGCTTCAGCCCCCACGAGCTCAGGTCAGCCCGTGGGGATCCCTTTTCCGTAATTTTTGCCTCTTCATCTCCTATTCCTTTGTCATGAGGTTGCACTACAAAGGCTTGGCTAGCCTAGGCAATTTATTCCCCACGCTTGATCATCAAACACTACACATTCAAAACACATTAGAATCTCTCCCTCACTTACTCTCATGTTACAAAATTATACAACAATGCATATAAAATGCATTGCAAAAATTGAATAATATAAAAGTGAAATGAAATGCAAGTTAAGAGTTTAGAATATTTACAAATGGTGGTTTAGGGAGGACTCCACCAAACTCTCCTTTTCTTGAGAGGTGTCAAGGGAGTAGAGCAAGGACGTTGTTGATGTTGCTCAACGTCTTGAAGAAGTAGTCAAATGCTTGTTCATTATTATGATAGAGGTCTTGTATAGACCTTGGCACATTTTTGTCTTCATTCATGTAGTAGTCTGAGTCAAAGAGGTGACAAGGATCTACATAGCCTTGGTCTAGAGTCATAGCATTTCCAATGTAAGGGTTAACAAATCCTTCAAATTCGTCATTTCATAGACCACATACTTCCCTTGCTTCTTTCCCTATGTTGGGAGGATCATGAGTTGGCAAGAGCAACTCTTCTTCCTTGTTAACATGGCCAATGAGGCCTCCATTGATACTTGTCATGGGTGAGCTTTGCAAGCTCTCATTCTTGTTGTGAAAAATTTCATGCTCTCCGAATAGAGCGACTTCAACATCATCAATATCTTTCTTCCAATTGGGCGATGTGTCTTTGCCCTTCTCTTTGAGATTTCCATCTTTCACTTGTCCTTTGAATGAAGATTCCAATTTCTTCTTATCACCTTCCTGGGTATAGTGATCAACCATAAAGCATGGCTCAAGCAAGTTGGGAGCTCTCATAGTCTTGTCAAGATTAAAGGTGATTGTTTCATCACCAACTTCAAGTGTGAGCATCCCGTGCTTTACATCAATCACCACTCCTGCGGTGTGTAGGAATGGTCTTCTTAGAATGATTAGAATGTTGAATCTTCCTCCATGTCAACAATAACAAAGTCCACCGGTATGAAAAACTTTCCAATTCTCACGGGTAAACCCATACCCCTAGTGATTTCTTTGTTGTTCGGTCCGCCATTTGTAAGGTCTTGTTAGTGCGCTTGAGTTCTCCCACTCCTAGTCTTTCGCATACCGAATATGGCATGCCACTAACACTTGCACCTAGATCACATAGTGCTTTGTTGATTGTGGCGTCACAAATGGTACATGGAATGGAGAAACTTCCCGGATCCTTGAGCTTAGGTGGGGAATTCCCTTGAAGAATTGCACTACTTATGTTTGTGAAGGCAATGGTTTTCAACTTCCTTATGGACTTCTTCTTGGTAAGGATGTCTTTCATGTATTTTGCATAGGCCGGAACATGGTTGATCAACTCCTGTGAATGGTATAGAGACCTCTAGGTTCTTCACAATCTCCATGAACTTTCCAAGTTGCTCATCAAGCTTGGGCTTGGCTTGGCGACTTGGAAATGGATGTTTAATCACAATAGGCTCTTTCTCAACCTCTTTGGCCTTCTCTTCATTTCTCTTCTTCCATGAGTTATTGGTAGTTGGCTCTACCACCTTAGGATTTCTCCTCAATAGTTCCATCACATCACTTTGATTGACACTTTCCTCAATAACATCCTCTTCAATTGGCATCTTAGGTCCCTCATATCTTGTACCACTACTCAAGTGAATGTCATTGATGGTTTCATGTCTTGTAGGATGATTACCTTGAGGAGGTAATTATCCTTTTTATCTTTGGGAACTTGTAGAGGCCAATTGGGACAATTATGTTTCCAACATCTTGGTGTGAGAAAGGATATTGTTGATGGTGGTGTCTTTGGCTGGTATATCTCTTTGCATTTGAGCAAAGAAATCTTGTTGGCTCTTTTGCATTTGGAGGACCGTTTTTTGAACATCAAAAGCTTGGTCATTGGATTGATTGTAAGAGGGTTGGCTTTGGTTGAAGTATGGTCTTTGAGTAGGATTTCTCATTGGAGGTGGGGTGTATATTGGTTGAGGATTTTGAACATTTTGGCTTTTATGAGAAGTTTGGGTGAAATTTGGTGTTTTTATTGTAAAAATTGGAGTAAGGGGTGCCATTCTTGTATGCTTAAAAAGCATTAACTTGCTCATTTGTGCCCCTACACTCTTGTTGATCATGTCCTAAAGTTCCACAATTCTCACACACTCCATTTGGAATAGAAGATGTTGCTACCATGGCATTGACATGTTGCTTGGATGATTGAGAAGCTTCATTCATCTTGGCTATGGCCTTCTCAAATTTCATGGTCATTGTATCAATATGTGAGCTTAGTTGGGCACCCAAATCGGCACTCAATTGTGTGACGGAGTCAGCTTCATGTCTCCCTCCCCTAGTAGCTTTTCTTGGCCTACTATATTGAGAGTTGTAAACCGTCATCTCTTCTATCTTTGCCCAAGTTTGGTTGTCATCTACCTCGGTGAATCTTCCATTAGAACCCAAGTTGAGCACAATCCTTGAGTCTTCATACAACCCATTCCAAAATTGTTGAACAAGAAACCATTCGCTTAGTCCATGATGAGGACAAGAGCGACATGTATCTTTGAATCTCTCCCAAGCCTCATATAGAGACTCTTCATCTCTTTACTTGAACCCGGTGATTTAGGCTCTTAACATGTTGGTGTTCTTCGGAGGATAGACCTTCTTGTAAAAGGCAAGTGATAAATTCTTCCATGAATCAATTCCAAGAGTGGCTTTGTCGAGACTCTTTAACCATTGCTTTGCGGCTCCGATCAAGGAAAAAAGAAACAATACCCATCGAATTTGGTCTTGAGTTACCCCCATTTGGGAAATTGCATCACAATAGTCACAAAAAAAGTGTCCATGTGTACGTGAGGATATTTACTAGGCATCCCTCCAAATTGACTTCTCTCAACTAATTGTTTGAATACGGATTTGGCAATGAAATTACCGGTCAAGTGGGGTGGTGTTGGAGTACCATTTGGTAGGTTCTCGTCGGTTGTTACGGAATGAGATGAAAATTTAGGCATTGTAGGCTGATTTTGTGGTTGGTTTTGAATTGGGTTCTCCTCTCCTTGTCTTGCAAAAGGGTTGGTAAACTCAACACTATCCGAATGGATGATACCAATGTCTACAAGTTCTCCAATACCCACAATTGTCGAAGTCCCTCTAACAGTTCTTCTAATGTTGGTCAAGGTTCTCTCAATCTCGGGATTAATAAGCAAAAGATCGCCTGGTGATCTCCTAGACATGCAAAAATCAAACAACTAGAAAATAATTAAAACTACCTTCAGGATTTTGACTTCGCCAAGGTTAAGAAAGACACGAATAAAAACAGCAAATGATAACAATTCAATTGAACACCGTCCCCGGCAACGGCGCCATTTTTTATTTGGTTTGAACTTTGTCGTCTAAGCTTAGCAATCAAAACAATATTTATAATCTCAACTAACTACTCTTAGTAGAGTGGCAAGTAAAGGTCGGGTCCCAAGGGACGGGTATTGTATTGATTTATCGGTTGTAGAGAGTTATGTCTTAGGGTGTCACAATTTGGGTTGAGTTTGAGGTTTGCAATCTAAACTACTTAACAACGAAATGTAAAGAAATGAAAGCGAAACAAAGCAAGTAAACAAATAGGGTTTGTAAACAATCGATTAAGGCCCTAGGGTGTCATGGGTTCATAAGGGAATCATGGTGAGATCTCATAAACAAGTTTCATAGATGCAAGCAAATTATTGTTATAGTGGAGTCGAGTTAGTTTATATCTTATAACTCCTAGGAAGGTTTGGGTCTCGGAGCCGAGTCGGTCAAGACTTTACAACACCTACAAGTCGACTTAATTTCTTTCTATTCAACTATATGCATGGTCTAACAAGCCTTGAGTTCGTTTATGTCTTATAAGTCTTGTTGAATGGATAAGAGATTCATGCTAGGTTGCCAATCAAGCATTTCATCAAGCATAACATGTGCAGAAGTTAAAACTACAACAAGCAAGCAAGCAATCATATGAACTTAATAAGTTAAGATCTACCCCATGATTAATTCCCCTAATCCCCCATTAACCCTAGTTAGGAGACTACCCACTCATGATCATGGTAAACATGTTAATAGGGTGTCAATCATATTAACAAGGTTATACATGGTGAATGAGTAAAGCAATAAACAATAATTAAGAAAACGATAAAAGGAATTGTACCAACTTAGGATGATCCAAATAATAAGCAAAGAATAATAGAAGAAAACTTGATGAATGATGAAGAGTTGTCAATTCTCCAATAAACCCAAATAGTCTTCAAATTACCCAACTAAATCTAAGAACACCTGAATGATTAAGGAAAGATTAAGATTTGATTAAGATTGAATTGTGTAATACAACTTGATTAATACTAATAAGTTTGATAAGAACTTGATTAAAACTTCTACTAAAACTTGATGATTAATCTCCTAATACAATGGGGTATTTATACTAAGTACAAGTATTAGGGTAACTAAGGGCTTAAATAATGACGATTAAGTCCCTAAGAAGAAGATTAACGCCTTGCAAGTCCCTAAGGAGTCGCTCGACCTAACCCTATTGGACGCCCATGTTGTAAGAGAATTCGCCCACCCTGTTTGTGGGATGCTCGGGCAGAGTATTGGGACGCCCGTCTTGATCATCTGGACGCTCGGGCTGAGCAAGGGACGCCCGTCCCATAGGCTAGTGTGGCTTCTTCTTCAATAGGCTGCTTCAAGATCCGTGGGGATCGTTGAGGAGCCTTGGGGGTCCTTCATCATTGCCCAAATACTTGTTCTATCTACTTAGGTCTTTAGTATTGGTCTCCTCTTTGTTGCTTGACCGTTAGATGCAATCCATTTAGCTCCAAATTGCTCCATAAATGCAAGGTTAGCATTCCTCTCCTACCATGGACACAAAATCTCAAAGAATATGCAAAGTACGAAGCTAAAGATAAGAAACGACCCTAATGCACGCAAGAAAGCATAGGAACGAGGCAAGTTCGGCGACTAAAAGTGTGCAAATATGAGTCACATCAATACACATTATCAAAACCGAGTAGGATAAACCTACCTTTTAGCAATCTTCATGAGCTTTCAGAATCCGACTCGATTCCGTCTCATGAAACCTTCACAACCTATATAAATCACATATTACTATCACAGTACATTCTACACTATTATACAATAAAAAATCCCTTATTATTACCCATTAATTATCCATTTTATACATATTAATTACTAATTAATTACCCATAACAAAACCCCCAAATGTTAGGGTTCATACTAATTCAAAAAGGATAGATCTCAACTTACAAGGTGGAAAGAAGGAAGGAAGGATAAGGTGAGCAATCTCCTAATCCAAGCTTGAATCACATTAGAAGGTGTCTGTGAGGGTTTTAGAGAGAAGGGAGAGGATTTGGAGTGATAAGGAAGAAGGATAAAATGATTTAGGATAAGATCCCGAATTAGGCTTTATCGTGTACTGTTCAGTTACGTTGATCGGGTGGACTCGACACTCTACCTAGCTAACTGACCTATGAATGGTGGAGCATGAAGAGATTTGGTAATGTTACTCATAAGAAGATAAGAAGATGATAACTGCTTTTCTATTGGCTCTTATTTACTTAATCTGGTGGTGTATGAATAAAAGCAGGTTGTAATCAAATGTCATTCGTAAGTGTTGATATATGATATGCTGTTAGCTGATTGTGATATGTATTGCTTAGCTTATGCAAAATGATGTAAAGGGAATGACAATGTAATTAGCCTAATCCTTGGTTTGATTATAATTTAACTTACCTTTAAAAAAAAAAAAAAAACCATAGAAACCCGAAAAGTTCGGGGATAATGTAAAATTAAAAAATGTTTCACTTAAAAGAAAAAGAAAAAGGTCAGGAGTAATGGAGTAGGAGTCTAATCCGTGAAAAATCTTCTCCACTTTACGGCAGCGAGAGTCAAACACGCTTGGCTTTCATCACAGTCGTCCACAACACTCACCGCAGCTCACTATCACATCAACCTCTCCGCCACGTTTCGAAACGCTTGATCCCCTTTTCCTTTTAAACTCCTACGAAACTCCTGATCAACGTTTCGAAAAAATGGAGAAAATGCGGGAGGCGTTTGAGAAGGTAAAGAATCACCAAACAATGGAGAAGATGAAGATGTTAGTTGGCATGGAGGTTATCAATGACGAAGAATCTTCTGCTGTTAATGATGATGAGAGTTCCTTCGCTTTTATGGATGATTTCAATCGCAATTGCACTTTGTCCACTAAACAGGTATCTAATCTATTCTTTTTAGTCATCATCTTTATTTCAATCACTTGAATTTTGTTTAGATTGTTTCGTAACACGATTGATTGATTGATTGATCGATTTGTTGTTATCGGAGATGAAAGGAGTTGAAATTTTGGATTTGTTTGTTCCTAAAGTTGTTACTCGGCTTTAAATCTTACGGATGAGGGGCTGGCTTTTGATGTTTGATTTGTCGCCGTGTTTAGAGGACACCTGAAACCTAATGTTGAAATTTGATACTCTCCTTGTCCCGTTAATTTGTTTTATCTGGAATGAACTTCTAGGAATCAATTCGAAGAAATTCGAGAAACTAATTGCAGGATTGTTAAATTGAAGAACACAATCGAGCAAAAAGTTTTATTATGGAAAGCTTGATGATTACAAGATTAATGGAGAATTTAGAGAGAGAAGTTTGTAGAGAGTGTAATACAAATGATTGATTCTAAATGAATGACAGGGAGGCCTATTTATAAAATCTGACAATTTCTAGCTCAACCAACTAACCCTAACTAACTGACTAACAGAATAATAACCAATCTGTTATGCCAGCTAAGCAGTTTGTTATGGCAGTTAGTTATGTTCATGACAATCCACTCTCCTTGAATTTGAGCTTGACCTCAAGCTGTATCAAGATTGAACTGAGGAAACCTCTTTGCAATGTCATCATAAGGCTCCCAAGTAGCATCAGTAACATCACCATTGGACCACTGAATTAGCACATAAACCACCGCCTGATTTCCTTTCTTAACCAGCTTCCTTCCCAATAAGGCCATAGGTTCTGCCCTTAGCTGCTGCTGCTCATCAATATCTGGTATGGAACATACTGTTGGCAGGGGACCTTCATGTTTCTTTAGTACAGATATATGGAAGATATATGGAAGACAGGATGGATTTTTGCTTCAGGAGGCAACTGTAATTTGTATGCAACAGTTCCAACTCTAGCAATGATGGAAAAGGGTCCAAAATATCGAGGAGATATCTTAGCAGAGGACCTAAAAGCCAGGGACATCTGCCTGTAAGGTTGCAGTTTAACAGACACTAGTTTAACATACATCAGATCCTTATCCACCCTCCCTTTATCAGCTTGACTCTTTATCCTATCCTGAGCCCTTTTCAGGTGAAACTTGAGCATCTTAAGGCACTCCTCTCTTGCTGTTAAACTTCTATCAATCAACTCTACAGCACTGTCCCCCATGACATAAGGTAAATGCAGATTTGGAGATTCCCCATACACAATCTCAAAAGGAGTAGCATCGGCAGATGAATGATATGTGGTGTTATACCACCATTGAGCTAATGGAATCCAACGAGCCCAATCCTTTGGTTTTTCCCCTGTCATACATCTCAGATATGTTTCAAGACATTTATTTACCACCTCAGTCTGTCCATCAGTTTATCAGTTTGAGGGTGATAACTAGAAGACATTAGAAGATCCACTTGTTGCAGCTTAAAGAGCTCCTTCCAGAAAGTGCTAATGAACACCTTGCCCCTATCAGATACTATAGTTTTAGGCATGTCATGTAGTCTGAAAATCTGATCTAAGAATACTTGAGCTACTGACACTGCACAGAAAGGGTGACTTAACAACACAAAATGTGCATACTTGCTAAGCCTATCCACCACCACAAGTATAACATCCTTACCCTGGGATTTAGGTAGACCTTCCACAAAGTCCATGGAGATGTCAGTCCATATAGTTTGTGGAATAGGAAGTGGTTGTAATAACCGTGCAGGTTTTTCCAAAATAGGCTTGCATTGTTGACAAATGTTACATTTTCTGATGTAATTCCTAACATCTTTCTTAAGCTTTTTCCAGTAAAATAAATTTGTAATTCTCCTTTGGGTAGCTTGTATTCCTGAGTGTCCCCCAACTGGTGCATCATGTAATAGAGAAATAATCTTCTGTTTCAATTCTCCATTATTCCCCATTACCAGTTTACCCTTCCTCCTTAATTCCCCTTGAGCCCCCGAGTAATGCCTTTTATTTCCACCATTTTGTAGTTCTTGAATTATGGCTTGTAATTGGTCATCATTCTGCCAACTGTTCAAAACCTGAATCTTAAGATCAGTGTTGATTTGTGACAAAATTAAGGACATTAGTTCACTGCCATTTACTCTAGACAAGGCATCTGCAACTCCGTTTTCCTTGCCTTTTCTGTATATAATCTTATAATCCAACCCCAAGAGCTTGGGCAAACATTTGCTTTGAAATGCTGTTGTTATCCTCTGCTCCAGCAAATAGTACTTAAGACTGAAGTGATCAGTCTTAATTTTAAAATGTCTTCCACTGAGGTAAGGCCTCCATTTCTCAATGGCCAAGATGACAGCTAGCAGCTCTTTCTCATAGGTGGAGCTAGCTTGTGTTCTTTGAGAAAATGCCTTACTTATGTAAGCAATAGGATGACCATTTTGAGTAAGTACAACCCCCATGCCTTTATCTGAAGCATCTGTTTCCACCATAAGCTCCATGGAGAAATTAGGGAGCGCCAAAATAGGTGCTCTAGTCATTGCACATCCCATTTATATCCATTTTTCTTCAATAAATTGGTCAAGGGTTTACTTATAATCCCATAACCTTGAATAAACTTCCTGTAATTGTAATACCCAGGATATTCAAGGACTCTGTTGACCGACCCTGTTGACCAAGACAGACAGTAGGGATGAATGGGTGAGGGATCAGGCTTATAACATGAGCTTTATAGGATTGTTTACTCGACCTAGCAGAGGCTACTCGGCCGAGTATCACCTATACTCGACCGAGTAGAGTACTCGGCCGAGTACTCCAGTACTCCACCGAGTATGGCTGCTCTCGACGCGTTAATATAAAACGCAAGTTCGCGAGATTCATTTCATTTCCCATTTCCTCGACAGTTCCTCTTTCCCTAACCCTAGCCTACCTCCCTCTCCTATCACCCCATCTCTACACACTCTCATGTATATAGCCTAAACCTCCACCATGGGAAGGACGAGATTCGCTTAGGAAGGATGGCGTGCGTGGTTGTCGTCTATGTCACCGTCGAGGCGCGTTGTTAGGTAAGTCTCTGCCTTGTGTCTCTTTTGGATAGTTCATTGAGGATAGTTGTGTAATAGGAAGTGGTTATCGTTGTAGGATGCGTATTGGAGTCCTGCTTGGCTGTATATGGATGTATTTCATGGTTTGTGATGAGGTAGGGTTTCCCTACTCAGTACTAGTACTGTTAATTGATTGAGATTGTTATTGTTTCATAATTATTGTTATCTGCTGATCATCAGTGTCCGGGCGTTGTTGTGACGGTGTTGGTGTGGAGATGTGGTGACAGCTGTGATGCTGTGTGTGTTGTGTTTGTGGTGGAGTCACTTGCGGGAGTGGCTTCACACCCTAGTTCGCCCTCCGTGGAACCCGCCACGGGAGGGGATGTGCACATTAAGGGTCAGGGATTGTTAGTCGCTCGTTGATGAGCTGGACTAGGTGGGATGGGCTGCGGTCACCCACTGGCGGCGAGGATTACCTGTTGCGATGGGTAATGTGGCAGGGCTACACACGTCAGTGTGTAGTCGGTTACTGTGCGAGATCGGGACGAGATCGGGAGACTGGGTAAAGGATGATCAGCTGGTTTCATTGTTTATTTGTTTTTACTTTTGATTAGTCTGTTGTTTTGTGGTATCTGCGGTGATCCATTCGGGGATGGTGAGCAGTTGGCTTAGCAGGTACTGTTGCTTGTGGCTGCTAGGACTGGAGGTTTCGAGTCACCACGCTATCGGTCTAGAAGTCTTGTAACACGAGTGTAGTAGTTCTCATCTTTATAGAGGAATGTATACAGAGTTCTGTTTTATAAGATACATTAATGCATTATAAATGTTCTTTTATTGTCCTATTTGATCTACTTCCTCGGGAAACCGAGATGGTGACCAAGGCATTCCGGTGTACGGGGGGTAACACCGTGTAAGACCCAAAAATCCCCTAAATTCCTTCACATTCCTTGGTTCTGGCCAATCCACCATGGCCTTAATCTTGGCAGGGTCTGTTTCCACCCCCTTGGCGGAGATCACATGTCCCAAATATTCTATTTCTGGTGCTCCAAACACACACTTAGACATCTTAGCAAAAAGTGTATGTTGTCTAAGGATAGATAAAACCATCCTAACATGATGTGTGTGTTCTTCCAAGCTCTGACTGAGTTACTGTAGATTAATATGTCATCAAAGAACACTAACACAAACTTCCTCAAGTAAGGCTTGAAAAAAGTATTCATAAGGTGTTGAAAGGTTGAAGGGGCATTAGTTAGGCCAAAAGGCATGACCAAAAATTCATAATGGCCCTCATTTGTCCTAAATGCAGTTTTAGGGACATCATCTGGATGCATTCTAATCTGCCAATATCCAGATCTAAGGTCAATCTTAGAAAAAATCACAGCACCATGTAATTCATCCAACAATTCTTCAATGACAGGAATTGAGAATTTATCTTTTACAGTGTACTTGTTTAGTTCCCTATAATCAACACAAAGTCTCCATGTACCATCTTTCTTTTTAACCAGTACAATAGGAGATGAGAAAGGGCTCTGACTTGGCCTAACAACTCCTGATTCCAACATTTCCTTCACAATGCTTTCAATAGCATCTTTTTGAACAACAGGATACCTATAGGGTCTTACATTGATTGGTGTGGTTCCCTCCTTAAGATGAATGGTGTGATCATAGGTTCTATGGGGAGGCAATTTAGTAGGAGTCTTAAAAACATCTTCAAATTCATCCAAAATTGTTTGTATAGCAGTAGGTACAGGATTACTTCCTTCAGGTGTTGTAAGCTCTTCATTGGACTGAATGGATAATACAAACAATTGGGGTGAGCAGCCTCTTGATATGCCCTTGACAATGAGGGATTGTAGTTGTTTGCCATTAACCCAATCTACTCCTAGCTTTCCCCCTCTCAGCACATGCTTCTTCCCTTTGTACTGAAATTGCATTCTGAGCTCCTTAAAGTCCCACAACACAGGTCCCAATGAAGAGAGCCATTGTACCCCTAACACCATATCACAGGTTCCCAAGGGCACCAACATGATATCAGTCTGAAAAGTTTCCTCTTGTAACCGCCAGCTAAATTGTTTCACCACATTTTTGCTGTAAATACTTTCACCATTAGTCACTGACAAAGCCACAAGGTAACTTGGGACAACTTTACACCCTAATTTCCTTGCTGTGTTTTCATCCAGAAAATTATGGGTACTCCCTGAATCTATGAGTATATTCAAAGTACCACGAACCTTCCGTGTAACCTTCATTGTTTGAAATGCAACGTTTCTAGTGATTGCATTTAGGGAAGTTAACCGAGGTAACTCGTCCCTAATATCCTCTTGTTGCCAAATTTCAGAGTTTTCAGAATCCTCGAGTACATCATCTGAAATTGTAACAACCTCAATGCTATGCAGTTGAGCTGGGCATTTATGACCAGCAACGAACTTTTCAGGACAAAAGAAACACAAATTTTTGGCCCTTCTTTCAGCAATAAACTCAGGAGTTAACTTTTGTCTTGTTGTTCTAAATTGAAAGTTGGTGGTTGGAGTTGGTTTTGGGATGTTATGTAATTGTGATTGATATGGTGTGAAAGGTTTGGCCACAGGCTTCTCCAAAAGGGGTTTATTCCTCTTATTAGTGCAAGACAAGGTGTTTGTTTTCTTGTAATCTAGCTAAAGTATAAGCATCAATCAGAGTTTGTGGTTTGAACATTCTTACAGTAATCCACTCAAGAAACAACTGATGGCTTGCTTTTCTGACACATCAGTTCTGATCAACAAGGCATCAAACTTCTCCTAATATGCTTCAACAGTTCCAGAATGTTTCAAATTCATCAATTCTGCAATAGGATCATCATATGGTTGGTTTCCAAATCGAGCCAAGATTGCAGCCTTATACACATTCCAAGCAGGCCATACTCCTTGTGGATTAGTCTTCATCAAGGATTGATGCCAAAGTAATGCCTTCCCCTCCAAGTGTATGGACACCAACTTAACCTTCAAATTATCATTCGTGGCATCAACTTCAAAGAATTGCTCACACCTGTAAACCCACCCTTGTACATCTTCACCCTTAAAATGTGGAAACTCAATTTTGGAGAATCTGGCAAAATTAGAGTTGAATTGCTGTCCTCCATTGGTTAGAATTCCCCCATTGCAATGTCAATTTCTCTCCAACGTTGTAACTTTGGTACCAATTTCTTGAAATTGATTTGTAATCCTGAGCATTGTCTCCCTTTGAGCATGCATTTCATCCCTGAATTCATTCTGCTGTCTTTGTTACTCTGCTAAGAATTCTGTCCAAGAATCCTTTATACTCTTCTGAAATTCTTCCATTGCTGCTTGTGCTTTTGCCGCCATTGATGTAGAGGTATTTTAATGGAGTTTTTACAAAGAATCTAGGGATATTTCCAGAATGATTTCACGAGATTGCTAGGAGCGAATCTCTGATACCACTTGGAATGAACTTCTAGGAATCAATTCGAAGAAACTAATTGCAGGATTGTTAAATTGAAGAACACAATCGAGCAGAAAGTTTTATTATGGAAAGCTTGATGATTACAAGATTAATGGAGAATTTAGAGTGAGAAGATTGTAGAGAATGTAATACAAATGATTGATTCTAAATGAATGACAGGGAGGCCTATTTATAAAATCTGACAAATTCTAGCTCAACCAACTAACTCTAACTAACTGACTCTAACAGAATAATAACCAATCTGTTATACCAGCTAAGCAGTTTATTATGGCAGTTAGTTATGTTCATGACATTATCTTTGATTATATCTCTCACAAGTAATTAACAGGGTAAACAAATGATTGAGATGGAGGGAGTCTTATGTTGAAACAAAACTGAAAAATTGTGACATTCAGTAAGTTTATGTTAATGGATTAGTGTGGAGAATAACATCTTATGTCTACTTCAGATTGACTATAAATATGATAATTACCCGAGGTTTACCCTAAAATTTGGTATTTGGCGGTGAATGGCTGTAAATGGTGTAGTGAATCTCATGAGTCGCGACTAATGTACAAATTTCAAGCAATATAGATTGTTGAGGTGTTTCTGGAGGGGTAAAAGCCTAACTTTTAATGCCAATGTGGTGGTTTAATTCATGGACGATTGAAGTAGGAAACAGTGTTAGGGGTAAGTAGATTTGGAGCGTGGTTGTTCTTGGAGTTCATCTAGTAATGTAGCATGAATCTGATAATCATTGATCTCACAAGAAACTTGGTTTGCGGAATTGAGTTGTTATTGTTGTTTGCTGATATTAATTGGTGAAGAACATTGGACGTGCTTTCTTTAGTGTTGTAAGATCATACTTGTATGATTTGAGTTGTCATGGAAAATTCGCTCTTGATATGAATTCAATTCACTGGCTTAGGATGAGGACAGAGCTACCGAATGTTCAGACCCATTTTATTCACCTAGAGAACTATGCACTGAATAATACCTGTTATTTTCCTAAGATATATATGTAGTATGATATGATTTAGCAGACCTCTTTTCTTGGCTTAACTTGATACTGATGGTAACTATGCTTGCCTGAGTGATGTTTCCTTACCGTATAACAAGTTTATTATTTAGGATCTTGTCTCGAATACCTGGGATACTATATATGTTGCTCTGATTTGGGTACGAGTGTTGGATACGGGTACATATCGGCATGACTACAATTTTTAGTCACGGAGATTATGTCCTAAAATGGGGTGAGGGGTGCGGGTACATATGTTTAAAGACAAATTGCACCTCAAAACTTGAAACATTTTTTTTTTAAAATATAATGGAAAAAAAGTTTGACAGATAAAACTTGGAAGTATTAAATATAATACTAGACTAGATACTCTCTTCTTCTACTTTTGTGGTGCTAGCCTCTCTAGTTTAGCTCTAGTAGGAGAAGTGTCAGACTAGTAAGTGCCGACATGTGTGCAGTCTTAAAAGTGAAGAATCGAAGTAACATAAGATCATTTCAAGGTTATCTTGATTAGAATGTGCTTCTTCCTTCTCCTTTGGTTTGCTTATCATTTCATCCCCTTATACCATTAGCTAAGGCGTGACGAAACATTTCAAACCTTTCACTTCCCTATGTCATTGCAGTAGCTACTTAAATTTCAGGAGGTTGATGTATCATGTATATACTCTTTATTGTATTATTCAATACTCCCTCCATACCACACCAATGGTAACATGGACCCACTTTTCTCCTCACAAAAAGTGGGTCCATGTTACCATTGGTGTGGTATGGAGGGAGTATAAATAAAAGCGCATATGTTGTTATTTTGCAGAGAATTCAGGGCTTTGTCATATGCTTTGTCGTTGGGCTGACATGTACGTTTTTGGTGAGTATGACATTTCTGGTTGGTTCATCTGTTAGTTGCAGACGGGTGTACCGTGTACGACTCAAAAGAAAAAAAGTCCTATAAAGTAATGATAGAGAGAATAAGCGAAAGAAATTGAGCCAGTGAGGGCAGGATAAAGTTCAGAAAAGGACAGCGTTCACCCTTCAAAGATCTTGTAAATTGCTGTATGCAACTATAATTTTTACATTCATGGAAGCTGAATAAAAGTCAACCTTGCTTATTCTTAACTGTCATTTATGGTTAACTATTTACCTCGGATACAAGTATCTGATGCAGCTACATGTCTGATTGTCTGGGTGTGGGCTCAGCTTTTTCCTGAAAACAGTTCATGTTTTGGCCAACCCATGTCCAAGTTTGAGTGTCTATGTACACTTAATGAAAATGACGAGTCCAAGCAACATAACTAATTCTCATATCTTAAACTCCATGAATAGGGATATTAATATTCGTAAGAATATGACGGATAACGTCAATGTGAAATTTGGTATCCTGATGCAGACCTTTTTTTAACGTAATTTTCCAAAGGATGTCATTACACTGATGGATTGATATATAGTGTTAACCACATAGATTTGTTTCTCTTGAGCTCACTGACACTGAAAATAATTTTGTTTTTCTTTCAGTCCATGATTGTTTTCCTTAATCCAATCAAGTTTGGCATCTTATTCACATTTGGGAATTTACTTGCTATTGGGAGGTTTGTACCTATTTTTTCGGTCTGCTCTTTTTTTTTTTTTTTTTTTTTCTTCTCGTTGTAATATTTTATTGAAATTATATTATAGTTTTCTTGGTGCTGTCTCCGACTTTTTCTTGGTCTATTTATTATTCCTTTCTGATGAGAATGAAGTACTCCTAGGGTTTAAAACATTGCTTTTCTTTTGGCATTACGGATTCAATCTTTAAAAGATTAGCCTTAAGGACCTCTTCCTCCATTTGCTTAAATAGAGTTAAAAACCTTTTTATATATTGACCAAAATAAAATAAACCACCCTGCCCAAGTTATTCGACAATAAAAAGCAAAGCCTTTTACGTTTCTTTGGTATTCTACTTTTACTTAATACTAATCAACCAAAATGAAATAAACACCCTCGTCAAAACTGTTCAAACAACAACAAACAAAGCCTTTTTCTTTTCTTTCAATTTTATCTTTTACTTACACTAAACTTTGTTTGGGTCCTTGATGGTAGAAACTAGAAAATAGAAAATTTTTAGCCCTTTTTGCATACATTACCCCTGCGATGACCAATGTAAGTACTCTTTTGGTGATGCATATGTTATTCCTTAAAGATGTTGGCATCCATTAAGCGGGAACGTTTAAAGCATTTTAATTATGTTGTTGTGATTGTACCAGGTTCGACTACTGAAATGTTAAAGTGCATGGGTTCACGGACTTTGTTCATGTTTCATGTTATTATTAGTGTCGTATGCTAAGTTTGGTGTTTTGTGTGCCAGCACAGCTTTCCTCATAGGCCCAAAAAGGCAAGTGACCATGATGCTTGATCCAGTACGTATATATGCAACTGCCCTGTACATTGCGAGTATGATTATCGCTCTGTTTTGTGCACTCTATGTAAGTACTATATTCCTTCTCCTATAAGTCTATAACACCTCCTCTCAGTGGTTTTGACCTATGAATAGCTAGTTCTTCCATCCATTTTTAATTTCCTACTTTTATTGCTAGGCTGTCCGTTTTTAGACTTCCGACTTTGTAATCTTTCCTCGGTTGTCTAGTATATGTAGTCATTGTGATTTCTTACCCCACATTTTTCCTCAAGTTGCATACCCTATTTTGTCGAACTCGTTAATATAGTGCCCATTAAGGTAGGAACTTCAAAAAATGGATGAAGTATACACATTTCTTGCACTACTTGCTTACTTATCACTGTTTCTTGCTAAAAAGTAGTATTATGTAATTCTATCCTTTTCCGATTCAAATTTAATAGGTTCACAACAAGCTGTTGACACTCTTGGCAATTCTATTGGAGTTTGGAGCTTTAACCTGGTAGGCAACTCAACTGAACTTCTGCAATTTGTCATCACATGCACCCCTGCCACTCTGTCAAAAGAAGCAATCTTTTTTTAAGGGCTAAGTATTGATTCACATGAACAATTAACCCAGTTTCTGTGTAACTAGTAATCATGTGCTGATTGATGAGAGAGTTGTCATATATAGACTTGTTAATAAAAAACAGTTTGCTGCCAACTTCTCCCTAGACCTCAACAAACCCTTAAAAAGTTATATCTCAAAGGCCACTCTGTACCTGCCTCAAACACTCCTGCCGATGTCAAATAAGTGAGGTCTAATGTATGCAACCTTGTCCTGTATTGAAAACACGAAAAAATTATTTCAATATTCTCCCACCCGTCTTTAAGGAAAAACCAATATAACGGAAAAAAAAATCTATGGAGACGTGATGGCCTGGCCTTATATATTGGAAGTGTTGTTCTTTACAATGTTAGTGGGTATATGCATTTATTCATCTTTTGAAGCCATTATCACTATCAGACCTGGGAAAACTGATCAGGCCTGTATACACCAAATCTGACACATACCGAGTAGACAAACCAGTATTTAATTCGAAACTCCATCAAACCTTTTTTTAATTGCGAAAAAGGACTTGATAATAATGCACCAAAACATATCAGACAGAAAATGAATCGGTCGGACTCGAAGGCAAACATACCCGAAATGGGTTATTGGCAGGTCTAGTGGCTGTTCATGTTCATTGTGAAGTTTTTTGCTGAACACTTTCAGTCTGGGAACTTGAGATCTAGGAAATTCCAAATTTCGGTGCCTTAGATTTAAGTAATTCCAATTTAAAGACCTCAAGTTTGAGCATTTTGTATTTTACTTAATATATTTAAATAAAAAATTAGTAAATATTTCTCTTTTATAAAAATAAATTTCATTCAGTATGTTTTTTTTTTTAAAACTTCTAACTTCTTCATTTGTAATTTTAAGTACTCCATATTAATTTTTCATAGGAAAAAAAAAATTAATGAGGAATATTGATTTAATACCAAATTACCAAGTGGACTATAACAAGATTTTTTTAGTTTCTCAAAGAAAAACAAATTAGTAGATTATATATAAACATATTTTTCACATTGATAACATAAAATAAAAATGATTTTTTGTTAGAAGGCTCAAAATGATACTATGTACACTTGTAAATCCTTGGGCATCCTAATTCCTAAGTGTACCCTTAAGTACCCAAAGTGAAATCATGCTCAAATTTAGTTACCTAATTTGGATTTACTAAGACTAATCTTAGACACTAGAATTGGAATTCTGCCAAAACATCAGACACCAAAACAGATATTTTTTATTAGTATTTATATCTTCCACCCTTCACGACTCTGTTATTTTTTCCTGCATCGTGGTTCGTGGAGGCTGTTGGCTTGACAAAACTGATATTACGACATGTCTTTTTAACAGTGAATGATAGCACTTGTTTCTATTTCTGACAGTTCTGTGTGTTTATGGCGGAGATTTTGCAGGTATAGTTTGAGTTACATTCCATTCGCCAGGTCAATGGTAACAAAACTCCTGGTTGCTTGCTTTGACACTGAGTTTTAGCTTCCGTGCATGTTGATTACACAAAGGGCAATCCTTCTTCCTTTGCCGACGAGCAACAATCATTAACGCATCACATCACTTGCTGGTACTTGTAACTTTTGGTTTATCATCGTAGACATGTACAATTTTGTGGGCGCTTTCTACTTGTTCTATTGTGTCTTTGTGATTGAGTTACTTTGTTATGTACTACGGTGGCAAATTTGTGAGTTCGGCTAGTGTAAACTTTGAAGTTTTCAAAGCATAGACTCTGTTTAGATTGAATTATTTGAAGAAAAATGGAGAGTGAAAGGAATGAATACGGCGGTTTCTCTTGTTTCGATAACAAATGGGGTCTTAAGGAAATGGCTGACCCCCCTTTCTTCTCCCTACTTAAACTGTGCCCAAACAATCTTCTCTCTTAGTAATTGATTCTTGAAGCAACTTGTCATTAATATAGAAGACGACTTCTGAAATATGGAGGCTGATTGTTTTGTGCTTGAGAAAGTTGAGTTTACTCTTAATTGAGAACATGCGCAATTAAACTTAGGCTTAGGTGTATGGAGTACCGTTCTCCCGGTGGATACAAGAATTTTTCTTAAATTTATTGTGAAACTGTGAGGATTAACGAGGGAGTGAAGATGGACAATAAAAACGCATTTTTGAATTCTTCGAAAAGAAAAGAGGATCATCCCATTTGAAGATCTCGTCAGTAACTAAAAAAACTTCATGAATGAAAGGAGAAAATTCGTTACATATATTTTTCCTTTTCATTCATGAAAGCTTTTTTTAGACAAATACCGTCATAGGAGAGTGGCAATCGTATCGAGGACCAGATGGAGATGAGGCCGATATCGAGAAAGAACAACGTTCCTTGAGACAAATACCATCAATGAATCTGTAGGAGAGACAAATACCATCAATGAATATGTAGTAGTAGGAGAGGTGGAGTTAAAGATAATTAAAGAAAATATTTAGGGGTATACTATATAGCGTCGACACATTATTAAATAACGTCGGCAATTAGCATTTAACTTCAGTTGTCCCTCATAACCTTCCAGTCTTCCACTTTACAATTTACACTCTCTGTTGACATTTCTTTTATTAAAAAAACTACAGTTTTGAACATGACGACAACGTAATCAAATAAATCGTAAATCAGTTGTTTTGCTATTTAGTTTCGCAATTTCCGACTAAGACTGTTTTCATTATGTCGGCCGATGAAGTAAACAAGATCAAGGTAGTAACATGTCGAAAAGCGATATTTAATTATTAGGGATATTCTGTGTCACAAAAAAAAAAATTATTAAGGATATTCTCTCGTGTATCCCTCGTTTTTCACAAAAAAACTGACCGACAATAATTCTCTGTTACAAGTTTAGAAAACGATAATTTTTTTTTCAAACCAATTATCTCGTCAAGGCCTTGAATTTGAAAAAAAAATTCACCGCTTTTTGAACTCGTAGCCGGTAGTTATGGTTGGTCAAAGCTTTTTTAACGAATAAACTTTGACCGACCATAATTCCCGATTACGAGTTAAGAGGTCGGTGAATTCTTTTTCAAACCAAAGACCTCTCAAAGACGGTCAATTTGGAAAAAAAGTTTTATCGTATTCTGAACTTGTAGCAAAAAGTTATTGACGGTCAAAATTGTTTTTCAAGAAAAGAGGGGTACATCTTAGAAATGAAAAACTTGAGGGGTTCACGAGAGAATATTCCTTATTATTATTTAACGCTATTTAAAAAACGGAAACTAAAAAAATGATTTAGGAGGATAAATCAAAGGGCCTAAATAAAATACAACCTTTATTCTGGTCATTTGTTTACCTACTTCATTTTATGTGTCTCATTCGTTTGTTTAACCTTCTCTATTAGGAATGTTTTTAATGAGTTATTTGATACTCTCCATTATTTTTCAAATTGCCATTCAATAACAAAAGGTGGCGTCTCCTCCTTTTTTCTTAATATTTGTGCCAAAAATGTAAATAAATAAATGACATAAACAGAGAAATTACTCTACAAATGCATATCAAACTTGCACTTTTATGAAACTTAAAAGCCTCAAGAGTTGTTAGAGCAATAACAATAGTAGTTCTAAGCATTGAGGTTGTTATCAAGAACTTTATTTTAAAAGTTCTTCTATTGCATTTAAAAGTTGGTTATTATTTTTAAGAACTAAGTTCTAAAATAAGAACCAAGTTTATAAATATTGAAAAATGTACCACAAATAAATATAACTTTGTAAAATATGTGAAACCATTAATATTATTCATTTTATAGTTTTTTTGCATCTAAGAACTTTATATAAAGTTCTTCTATTGTGAACAAAAATTCTTATAAATTGGGGTTAGTGTATTATGACATGACATATGAAGAACTTTATATAAAGTTCTACTATTGCTATTGCTCTTAGAAGACTAATGACTAAGCGAAGAAAAAAAAAGCACTTAGCCGACCAATTACAAAAAACAAATTAATGGGATTTTTTTTTTTTTTAAAAACTCAAATGCACTATTAAGGCCGACTAAACAAGTTCTAAGTATGCTCAATGCACACCTTTGTTTGAGGCTATCCTATGCATCGCTTCTAAGCAACATCCTATTCATTTTGATCTCATGTATATTGCAGATCAATTTTCTTTAATGCCGCCCTATGTGGCTATGTTTTATATTAAAAAGTCTCAAGTAAAATCGTTTGACATGTAAAACAAATAATAAAATGTATTATATGTAGTTAATTTTGGAATGTTTAAATCTATGAACTACAGGTTTTACACTAATCTTTGTGTAAAACCGTTTTGATCAAATGATTTCCGTTTTATATATCCAAGTCGTTTTATTGAGTTTTTGTAAATTGTTTTTTCATTCAAACTAATATGGTTACTAAAAGAGTTTGAATGCTTGAATTCTTTCATTACTTGAATCACATATTTATACAGAGTATACAACATTTTAGAGAATACGATTGTCATAATAGATGGCTTCAAATAAGGAGAGAATTATTCACAAGATCAAGAATAAAATCATACAAAACATTTACGTATTATAATACACCTCACAGTTGAAGCGGGAGGAGGACGAATGCTGAGACTGAAGTCGAAGTCGTCAAAGAGGGCCTTGGGCAAGCCTTTAGTAAAAATATCAACATATTTGTAGCGTGACGGCACATGAAGCACGTGAAACTTGTCCAAGAGCAACTTTTCCCATACAAAATGAATACCCATTTCAATATGTTTCGTACGTTGATGATTGACGGAGTTGCCGGAGAGATCGATAGCACTGACGTTGTCACAATATATTACCGTGGCCTTGGTAATTGGGCAATGAAGTTCGAGAAGCAAGTTTCTCAGCCAACATGATTCGGCTACAACATTTGCGACACCTCGATATTTGGACTCGACACTTGAGTGAGAGATTATAGCTTGTCTTTTAGAGGACCAGGAAATGAGGTTGTCACCCAAGTATACACTTTGTCACCCAAGTATACTTCTCTTGTATGTATCGTATAATACGTTGGAGAGCACCAAAATGAGCGGTCCTCGGATCATGTATATGAAGACATACTTGTTGAACTAGGTAGGAAATGTCAGGGCGAGTGGAAGTCCAATACTGGAGCGCGCCTGCCATTGACAACAAGACGAGCTTTGTATCCCTCCAAATCACCGTTAGCTTTAAATTTGTGCTTAAACAACCACATACACCTCGTAATATTGACATTTGGAGGACGAGGAACCAAGATCAAGTCTTATTTTTAAGGGTTATTTAATGGGAATACTCTGAACTATAGTGACCCTTCTCAAAATACTCTGACCTATAAATTAACTATGAATATTACCAACTAATGTACCATTCCCCATGTATTAGAATGAGTTGAAGGTTAACCTGCTAATCCGGTTACCTTTGTTAAAAATGCACAAATTACCCCATTTCCTTATTTCTTTCTACCTACCTTACCTTTATTTCCTTTCCCTTTCTTTCTTTTACCTTTTCTTCTTCCCTTCCATATTTCAGTTAATTCTTCATCACCTTCCTCTCCTTATTCCTTACTTACTATGATCATGACTAAACAAATAAGAAATCATATTATCATCAGGCTAAAACCAACTGAAATTGGTGCGGCATATCCAGGTATTGAACAATTTCATCAACTGGGAAAACTAAAGAACAATCATCACTAATATCATTAATTCTCCGATTAATCATAACATTGTTATCAAAAATATATAAGAAGATTACTATAGTAATGCTGCACTAATTCAATCAAATATATAAGAAGATTGAATCTTGAAGAATTTTTGATACGGGCTTTTTTGTAATCAAGTCATTACCAAAGTATTAGAAGGATCTACCAGACTACCACCATTACTACATCATCTTCTTCAACGAGTTTGTCGGAATCTTGGCAACATCTGTGGTAAATTTAGTGCTTCATTTAGAAAATTATTGTTTTTCATCTCGTGTAATTTTTTCTCACCCCATTGTCATAAGTTCTAATTGTTGATTTGGATCAATTCAATGTTTGGCAAAAATCAGAAGATTAATATGGAGGATTGGGGATTCATATGTTTGGCTTTTTCGTAATCAAGTCATTTCCATTAATTTTTCAAGCCCTGACCTCATTACCTCTCTTTGAATCAAATTGGAATTAGCTTTGGAGAATCCCGGGTAAGTTATAAAATTTGGATAAAGCTTTTTCAAGTTGAGTGATGGTTATAATTTATGAAGAAATTTATAGAAAAGAGATAGGAGAAATTGGATTTTTGTACACAGAGAAGAAAATAGAGTTGTGAAAGGAAGAAGATGAAGCTTTTAATTAAAAAAAAATGGGCCCCACAGTAAAGGTTACCTGCTACATCAGGTGAAAAAGAGACGAATTCTATTATGATAGAAGGGGTATATTAGTCGGTAATATTCATAGTTAATTTATAGGTCAGAGTATTTTGAGACGGACTTCCATAGTTTAGAGTATTGGCATTAAATAACCCTATTTTTAATTAGAGCGTCAAATTCATCGGTCATGGCCTGTTTTTAATTTTGGTCGTTGAGTGTAGTGATTGGATTTGAGGGCACATGAGAAAGATTGGTGGTGCTGGAGAGAGAAAATACGTATTTGGGTTTGTATACTCCGTGTTGGGCTATAGTTGTCATTTGTGGCGAGTGTGGAACAGTTGTGTCGGGTGATGTTGGTGGCGTGGTTTGGTGGTGCGAAGCATGGGAGGACGTAGATGGGGGGAGGGGGGGGATGTTGGTGGCGTGGTATGGGGAATTGGGCCCAGGCGTGGGAGAAGCCGAGGGGCTGGTGTTGTGAAGAAAGTGTGTCTTGTAAGGCGAGGTGTCAGTGTCCAGAAACGAGTAAGATGAGGCTGTTAGGGGGGTTGATTTTGCATAGGGGAAAACCGATTCGTTAAATGTTACATGACGAGAAATAATGATCTTACGAGTGGACATATCGAGGCATAAATAACAGTGATGGTTCGACGGTTAGCCAATAAAGACACAAGGCGTATACCGGGCGTCGAGCTTGTGTATGCTCGAGGATAGGAAGAAAGGATAACATAAATATCCGAAAGTCCGGAGATGAGAATTAGACGGGGACCTAAGGTGAAGGCTAGACGTCAGGGAAACGAAGTAATTTGCCTTGCTAGGTAAAATATTATGGAGATAGGTGGCCTTGGAGAGGGCATTATGCCATATAGACGGAGGCATGTTTGCGTGTAAAAGAAGTGTATGAACATTATTGTTAATTGTGCGGATTTTTCACTCAGCCTTACCGTTTTGCGGAGATGTGTGAGGACATGAGAGGCGAAATACCATTTCTCTTTGCTTGAAAAAATTGTGAATTGTCATATTCCTGACGTTGTTGCACTGCAAATTTTTGATGGGTCTATTAAATTGAGTTTGAACGAAATTCTGAAACTTAGTCAAAATATTAAAAACCTCGGATTTATGCTTAAAGGGAAAGGTTCATTGGAAATTAGTAAAATCATCAAGGAATAGAACATAGAAACGGTGACCATAGAACTCACGACGAGAGAAGTCCACAAATCACGAGAGAATATGAAACGGAAAAATGGTATGAGAATTAGACATAGAAAATGGCAGTTTAACATGTTTACCTAGCTGGTAGGAATCACAAAAATTGTTTCTCAACGAACTATAAGAAATAAATTTATTATTGCGAAGAGTACTAAAAATAGCCAGTCCAAGATGTCCTAAACGACCATGCCAAGTGGAAGCGGAAATGGTAGTGAGAGCTTGTTGTGTGGTGGAGTTTGTAGAGAGCGATATGAATGAGGGGTAGAGGTCGCCCGTGCTACTGCGTCTCATAATTGGCTTCCCAGTCTGCAAGTCCTTCACAGTAAAACCAAAAGGATCAAACTCGACAAAAACAATATTATCGGTAGTGAGTTTTCTAACAGAGACAAGGTTTTTAATAATATTAGGGGCATGAAGGACATTTTTTAGCATAAGTGGGGGAAGGGGAGACGGCATGGTTTTCACACCACAACCAAGAACAGGAATTTCAGTACCAATACCGACAATTATTTTACGATTATCGCTCAAATTAAAATAAGAGGAGAGGATACCTTCATTCGACAATATATGAGAGGATGTACCGATATCCATATACCAATTGTCGTCGGGCTGCTGTAGCGTCATTTTTTACATTGTGGCATCGAGATCAGCAGGTACTAACACGCCTTGCGGAGTCCCAACCATAGGAGATTGAGCGACGAAAGGCTGGGACCGAGGGCCGAGAATGCAAAGTGCACGGTGGTGCCAAGTTAGGGTATAAACATTGCGGAGCAGCCCACGCCTGCTGCTGCTGCCATGGTGGTGGTGTCAAAGTGACCCACATCTAAGAAGTGGATCGTGTGCCTTAATTGTGCTGCTGAATATTGGCGGTCTTCGAATATTCGGATGAGAAATTGGAGGACGAACCTCTACCCCCGTTGTTCTTGCCACGACTCCCTTATTGCGATTGTTGTTACCTTGATTATTATGAGAGAAAGTGTGGTCGCTGGTTTGATTGTTGTTGTTGGTGCGGTTGTCAGTGTTGGTGGCGAGGAGGGCAGACTCAGGAGCAGCGTGAAGCAAAAATCACACAGGCAACACCAATGAGTTCACCCGGTTTTGGACCCTCATCTAATTTGAGGTCCAAGGCAACAACCACGGCCTAAGTCATACCACCAACGATCCATATGGTAACTTGGGAGAGTTTAGGACAACTTTGTCTAGGAGTTTGTGTAACACCCCCATACTCCGAGTGCCTTACCAGTACCACTCAGGTATGAAGACATCACCATCTCGGTTGCCCGAGGTATGATAATCAAATAGACAAAACAGAAACAACATTTATTATAAGTAATTTAATGAATAAGTACAATCCTCGAAACCAAACTGAAAGTACAATACATTATTCCAAACTGTCTGTTCTCAACTGAAATGTAAATAAAACTAAACTACAGCGGAAGACTCTATCGTCATGTCATGGCCATCCCAGCTATCCCAAAGATCATCTCTATACCGCTCAATATCTGCTCACCATCCCCGAATGGATCACCGCAGTTTTTACAAAACAACACCGGGTCGATACTAATCACACAATCAAAATAGATAACAACAATAAGACAAATAGACAAATTTGAATCACACACACACACACAACCACCACCAACTCCCATCATCTCAATACTCGACCGTCCACCGGACCACCACGCCGGGGGACCGCAGCCGTTCCCACCTAAGCCCCGCTCATCGTACGAGCGATAACCCTGTCCATTAATGTGCACATCCCCTTTCGTGGCGGGTTCCACGAAGGGCGAAACTAGGGCGTGAGATCACTCCCGCAAGTGACCCCACTCAGCCGAGAACGCATCTCGAGAGCCATCAACAACACAACCACAAGCACAATTACACACAATCATCATATCAAGCAACTAACTACAGCACATCACCAATATCCCATTATGGGACTAATACTGAGTAGGAAATCCTACCTGGAAAGCACAACACGCAGACGGTATCTACAGCTGTCTCAAAACGCCTCTTCTATGAACTCTCCTCCTACCATACAACACATAGATACTACTATTCAATTACTATTCATAAAAACCCCCAATTCCTAAATTAGGGTTTCACTAATCTTAACAAAACATTATATAAATTACATTAAAAGCTTACCCTCGACGCAAGGAATCCAACGACACAAACTACGATGCAAACCGACCGTCTGAACTCCGGGAATTGTCAAGAACGCGATTAGGAAGAAGACAAGTTGCTTTCTCTCTTAAACAGGTTTTAGGTTTTATAAAAAGTGATTTAGAACAAAGACGAATTGGTTTAAATACCTTAATCGCGTAATTAACAAAACCCGAGAAAACTCCCCCGTAAAACCGGACACTCGATCGAGTACCCACGGTACTCGATCGAGTACCCCTACTCGATCGAGTGCCCCACTACTCGATCGAGTGCCCAACAGTCAGAAACTATTTTATTCTGCAACATACCCTTACTCGACAGAGTAAGGGCTACTCGATAGAGTACCCCCAAGACCATAAATACGGAGTATTACAGTCTTCCCTCCTTAAAAGGAACTTCGTCCCCGAAGTTCAAACCACTACCAAAACAAAGGTACTCCCATAAGCTTCCCGACTCGAAGGTCAAAATAAACACAACGTAAAACATGCTACTAACCCAACTTATCCCGACAAACATACCGACACAACATATAAAAGGGGTGTAAAAACTCTTAAAAACTCTCGCGATCATCTCCTACCCCCCTAAAAGAAACAAGGTTACGTCCCCGTAACCATACATACCTGATCAAAAAGGAAAGGGTAACGCTCTTTCATGATATCCTCCGCCTCCCATGTAGCTTCCTCAGTCTCATGGTTAGACCAAAGGATCTTAAGCAAAACTGTCTCACCACTCCTGGTCTTTCTAACTTTTCGGTCTAGGATCTGCTTAGGCACCTCAAGGTACGATAAAGACTCATCCAGCTCTAAGCTCTCTGCCTCCAACACATGTGACGGGTCACTCACATACTTCCGCAATCGCGATACGTGAAAACACATTATGCACTCTCTCCAAAGCGTAGGTAAAGCCAAACGATAAGCTACTTCCCCAACTCGCTCTAAGATCTCATAAGGCCCTATAAACTTCTGACTTAGCTTGCCTTTCTTCCCAAACCTCATAACTCCACGCATAGGAGACACCTTCAGAAGAACCTTGTCCCCAACCTGAAACTCTATGTCCCGACGATGTAGATCTGCATAACTCTTCTCGTCGATCCCCGGGCGCTCTCATCCGTTCCCTGATCATCTTAATCTGTTCCACCATCTCATGTACCATCTCTGGTCCTAAAACCACTGCCTCAGCACTATCGTCCCAACAGATCGGACTCCTACATCTCCTCCCATACAAAGCCTCAAACGGTGCCATACCAATACTGGTGTGATAGCTGTTGTTGTAAGAAAACTCTATCAAATCCAACCTCTGGAAAAACATCTGCATACTCTCCCACCACTGGTATCTCGTCAACTGCCGGGCTCTCCATCCGGTCATCTCTCACATGGCACAGGATCAAAGGACATCCCTTCCTCAGATACGACTTCAAAGTGACAGCTGCAATCAACTTAACTTTGGGTTTGACTAGAAACCCACGGTAAGACACACTTACACCCTTAGGACCTCTAAGGGACACTCTCTTTGATGACAAATATCTTAGCTTTATACTTTCCTAACCAATCCATCCCAACTATCATCTCAAAACCATTAAAAGGAAACTCTAGCAAGTCTACAGGGAAATCGACTTGCCCTACTATCAAAGATACATCTCTAAACAACCTCCCACACGATACAGACTCACCTGAAGGTATGAAAACTTGCTCCCTAACAGACTCATATACTCTCAAACCCAACTGTTTTACATGACTCGAGACACAAACGATTGAGAAGCCCCGAATCAAACAAAACAAACGTAGGAATACCATTAACAAGGAATGTACCGGTGATAACGTGCGCATCCTCCTCACCGCCTTCTTGTCCATCATGAACAACTTGCCATCGGTCTTCCGCCCACCTCCCGGACAAGTACTAGGCGATGCGGTCGGCTTAGCTCCCGACCCTTGATTGTTGTTGTTATTCATCGGTGTCTTCGATAAGAATTACCGCCGTTGCGGTTGCCTCCACTCGTAGCTCGACCTCCCGGTTTGGCCATGATCCACCGGGTCCATTGCTTCAAAGCTCTGCGCAGTCTCCGAAAGGATCCCGGTGCGCTCGTGCACTCATGTCTCTTGTGGCCGACGCCACCACAACCAAAGCGGTCACTCCCAGTGTTGCTCACACTCCCACGACCTCGCCCAAAGGAAGTTCCGGCAAAGACTAAACCCGAACCGAGAAGAAAATCCCTTAGATTGATTGTGGTTGCCTTTCTTGAAATTAGATTGGCCACCACCCTCGCTCTCGGACTTCCTCTTCTCTCCACCCGACCTCTCCCGAGCCATCTCCACTAGCCTCTCGGCTCTCCCAGCCCTCTCATATGCTTCCTTCACATCGCAAGGACTCCCACGGGTAACTTATCCATAATTTTCGTGGTTAGCCCTCTCTCAAACCTCAAAGCCGATTCTCCTCACTCAAACCCATATCCTCGGATATCTGGGATTTCTCATTGAACTCGCTCTGTAGTACTCGGCCACAGGCATCTCAAATTGTCATCTTAAACTTATCGAACTCCTCTCTCAACTTACTCCTTACATGTTCTGTACGAACTCCTTCCTCACAAACCCTACGAAACTCCTCCCAAGGTATAGCGGGTAACCCCTGTTGGTATATATCTCCTTGGCACTCACTTTTACTTGAATCCCACCACTTGCTAGCTGCCTCCCTCGGATAGAATGCAGCTGATCCACCCTCATCTCATCGGACAGCGAACTAAATCTAGTATGTTCTCCATCTCCCTCGGAACTATCAAGATGGTTAGGCTCCTCAACTCCCTTGTACTCCTTCGGGTTAAACCTCGCAATATAGAGTCTGACTTTAGCATGGTCAACCTCCTTCTCCTTACTCTTATCCTTGTCCTCATTCACTCTCTTCGGGTCTCGATAAGAGCGTCCTGGTGCTCTAACATCTTGACGATGTCATCCGTAGTCATAACCTCAGCTCTCGCATACAAAGCGTTTCTCTTGGGCGGCATCTTGAAGCTATATAAGAAAGGGATAAACATAAACACGCGTACTAAACCTCAAAACACGAAAACGCGCTGCCCAAAACCTACTCGATCGAGTATCCAAACCCACTCGATCGAGTAACGGGCTACTCGATCGAGTGCCCCCATGTACTCGATCGAGTACCCAAACTCCGAACCAAACAGGACCTTCGATCTCTAACCCACTCGATCGAGTATCTAGGCTACTCGATCGAGTGACCCCATACTCGATCGAGTACCCCTAGTTACTCGATCGAGTGCCCCAAAACTCGATTCTGGACTCAAAATCGTTAAAAACCTACCCGATCGAGTCAGCCTCACTCGATCAAGTACCCCCAATACGTAAGAGCTACCCGCATATTACGTCGTATACTAACATGCTAACTTTATAAAATCACATGCTATCAGAATACATATGCTACGCATCTTTTATACTATCAACAAGATCAATTCATCATGCTATTAAAGCCACATTGTAAATCATTCCATCATGCTATCATTTCATCAACAATGTATATATATATATATAACATTACTTTTCTTTCGTCTCATCAACTTCCAATTCGAAGATTCAACCATCAACACATTCCATCACATTATTACGCAAGTTACTAAGCACACACATGACTCAACACATATTTCCCCCATGTGACCGGTTCAAAGTTGTAGGGCGACCCCCGCGACTTTAGGACGTCTCCCAAGCCTTTGCACTAGCTCCTACAACTTTTACCCCGGGTTCATTTTAATTGACTCCCTATGTTCATTAAGTTCATTGGTTACAGGTTTCAGGATCGTCGCTCTGATACCATTTGTAACACCCCCATACTCCGAGTGCCTTACCAGGACCACTCAGGTATGAAGACATCACCATCTCGGTTGCCCGAGGTATGATAATCAAATAGACAAAACAGAAACAACATTTATTATAAGTAATTTAATGAATAAGTACAATCCTCGAAACCAAACCGAAAGTACAATACATTATTCCAAACTCATCTGCTCAAATCGAAATGTAAATAAAACTAAACTACAGACGGAAGACTCTATCGTCATGTCATGGCCATCCCGCTATCCCAAAGATCATCTCTATACCTGCTCAATATCTGCTCACCATCCCCGAATGGATCACCGCAGTTTTACAAAACAACACCGGGTCGATACTAATCACACAATCAAAATAGATAACAACAATAAGACAAATAGACAAATTGAACTCACACACACACAACCACCACCACCTCCCATCATCTCAATACTCGACGTCCACCCACCGGACCAGCCACGCCATGGGGGACCGCAGCCGTTCCCACCTAAGCCCCGCTCATCGTACGAGCGATAACCCCGTCCATTAATGTGCACATCCCCTTTCGTGGCGGGTTCCACGAAGGGCGAAACTAGGGCGTGAGATCACTCCCGCAAGTGACCCCACTCAACCGAGAACGCATCTCGAGAGCCATCAACAACACAACCACAAGCACAATTACACACAATCATCATATCAAGCAACTAACTACAAAGACATCACCAATATCCCATTATGGGACTAATACTGAGTAGGAAATCCTACCCGGAAAGCACAACACGCAGACGGTATCTACACAAATGTCTCAAAACGCCTCTTCTATGAACTCTCCTCCTACCATACAACACATAGATACTACTATTCAATTACTATTCATAAAAACCCCCAATTCCTAAATTAGGGTTTCACTAATCTTAACAAAACATTATATAAATTACATTAAAAGCTTACCCTCGACGCAAGGAATCCAACGACACAAACTACGATGCAAACCGACCGTCTGAACTCCGGGAATTGTCAAGAACGCGATTAGGAAGAAGACAAGTTGCTTTCTCTCTTAAACAGGTTTTAGGTTTTATAAAAAGTGATTTAGAACAAAGACGAATTGGTTTAAATACCTTAATCGCGTAATTAACAAAACCCGAGAAAACTCCCCCGTAAAACCGGACACTCGATCGAGTACCCACGGTACTCGATCGAGTACCCCCCTACTCGATCGAGTGCCCCAGCTACTCGATCGAGTGCCCAACAGGTCAGAAACTATTTTATTCTGCAACATACCCTTACTCGACAGAGTAAGGGCTACTCGATAGAGTACCCCCAAGACCATAAATACGGAGTATTACAGTTTGTGTCCTAAAAATGATTAATTCAGAAAATAGCCTAAGGAGACTTCCAAGCTATCACACGGGCACAGTTCCAAGAGCAAGGACAATGTCGCTTTCAACCTTTCCCATTTTGATCAAGCACGCTCTATGGACTCTTTTTCCTTTCATTTGGGTCTTATTCCCCTTCCATACGGTCCCCTTGGCAGCCAAGAAAGTCCACATGTTGAATAAATAAACAAGAGCTAGCAAACAAGGAGGGTTGGACTATTAGCTTACTTTATTGTTTTGTTTTAATTTCATAATTTTAAGGCCGTTGCTTTTGGCTTCCTTTTGCAGCCACTTTTGTGGCCCTTAGATTTTATTTGAATGGTTGAGATTGCATTGCTTGATACTATATAAACCAAGCAAACTTAATGAGAAAATCAGATTTGATTGAGCCAAAAACATAAGTTTGAAAACAAAGTTTTCTACTTTCATTCTTTGCTTAGTGCTAGAAGAACCTCCATTGCTAAGTGTTTGGAGTTGAGTTAAATCCTTTGCTTTGTGCTTGGATTAAGCTCTTAGGCTTGAGTCTTAGCTTAGTGCTTGATTCAAGTCATATCCTTTCACTCAATTTCGAGCATTGAGCAGCCTGTTTTCGAGTCCTTTAAACAGTCCGTTTGTATGTTAATTTCGCACTTATCTTAAAGAATAACGTTTTACACCAAATTGGTACCAAGAGGCAGGTTTAACACGAGTTATATTTTGTGTTAGTCTTGGGAAAAGCCTTTCTTGTGAGTTCATTATATCCTAACCACAACAAAAATACAAAAAAACAACCATGAGTGAAGAAAGGCTTGCCGGAATTCAGAACCAAGTTACTCAACTTTCTGAAAAATGTGACTTGTTGCTAGATTCTTTCAACACCATAATGGATAACATTCTAACACCAACAAGAGATCGGAGACCACCTCGTGGCAGGAGTAGAAGTCATGGCCTCATCGAGAGAGGAAGAGCTCAAGGTGGCCTTGATGAAGAAACGTTTTCAGATTCGGAGGACTCCATGGTCGAGGCACTTCAAAGAGAGCATAACAAGGATTTAAAGGTAGAAATTCCTGAGGTAGCTTAAACTCTGAGGATTTGTTAGATTGGTTTAGGACCATAGAAAGAGTCTTTGAGTTTAAAAATTATTCGGATGGCAAAGCTTTTAAAGTTGCAATCTTGAAACTCAAAGGCTATGCCTCCCTTTGGTATGAGAACTTGAAAAATCAAAGGAGGAGGGATGGGAAAGAACCTATTAAGTCTTTGTTAAAGCTGAAAAAGAAGCTTAATGAGAAGTTTCTACCTAAAGACTACACAAAAGACATGTTCATTAGGCTCACCCAACTTAAACAAGACCAACAACCAATTGAGTCCTATCTTAGGGATTTCTTAGGAATTTGGATTGTGTGACGGGACCCTTCACTTGGCCCAATCCCCGACATGATGCGTCGGCTTGAATGAAAACACGAGGAAATGAGTAAGTGAAGTAGTCGGGTTTTATTTGAAGAAATGAATAAAACACATGAATTTCAATGTATTGAGCTCCTGTGCCGGTGGACCGGCAGCCGGTGCCCCCACCGGCAGCGAGCACTTTTCAATTTTGAGGAAGAATTGTTGAATTGAAATAAAGGGGGGGGGGGGGGGGTTGCGTGCCTGTAGGCCGACAGCCGGCCCACCGGCAGAGGACCCTATCATTGTTGAATACACGAAGAAAAACAAGAAGGAAGGAGGTTCTGTGCCGGTGGACCGGCAGCCGGTGCCCCCACGAGCAGCGAGATATTTCAATTCTGAGAAAAAATCGAATTTTTTGGAAATTAGGGTTAGGACTCCCTGCCGGTGGACCGGCAGCCGGTGCCCCCACCGGCAGAGAGCCCCTGAAACCCCTAATTAACGCACAAAGACCATCATTCCCATTCATAAAATTATATTTTTTTTCTCTCACAACAAACACCCTTTCCCTCTCATAACTCCCCCAAACTCCATTAAAACACCTTCCTACCTTCACCATTCAACCGCCCACTACCCCTACACCACTACCTTCCCTCCCAATCCTACAACAATAACTAGCAAGAGGACAAGAGGTGATCTTGTAAGGGCACAACAACAACTTGTCGAGGCGGTGGCTAATGACACGAACCCGGATCCCGACTTTCCGGACGTTGAGTTTGTCACACAAACTCAAAAAGGTAAATTTATACTCTTTAAAACTCGCCTCTTAACCCGACTCGGTTTATTTGTCGCCCCTCTATGCGGAACCTTCAGTTAGATAAGGAGACGGAGGCCTTATTTAAGGGTGTGAGAATGAAAGGCATGTATACAATTCATGAGAGGACCTACCCCCGTATCACTTGGGAATTCTTGAGTAGTTTCCGTCTTGACAAGCATAAAAAAACGGGGATGGTAGCTCAATTACATTTCCGTCTCATGAGTAGAGATCACTCAATTTTCCTTTCCCGACTTGCCCAAATTTTCGGGTTGGAGAATGCCCCTACCCATAAGGCGCCCGAAGGTCTCCATTTTTCCCGAGTGTGGAAGGGTATATCGAGACTAGATGATAGAAATGGGGTGAAACGGCCAACAATTTCATGCCACAATGCACCCATGAGGATTTGGCATCGATTTATGGGGTGTACCGTTTTTGCTACAGATGAACCATGGGTTTTTAGGACAATTGAGCTCGAAATTTTAGGCTCATATTTGATCACGAAACCTAAACCCTACAAAATCAATGTGGCTCATCACATGGCCATTCAGCTAGCCAAATTGGCCAAGTCTCTAGGGCAAAACGTTTCCCTCCATGTGGGTGGCATCATCACCCGCATTTCCAAGCATATGGACCATCCGGTTGACTTCTCCACCATGAATTGGGTACAAGGAGAGACTTATTTAACAAAGGATTACATAATGAAGTCACTTGGGTGGATCAAAACAAATCCTTTTGACGGCCTCGAGTATTGGCAAATTCAAAAGCGGAACTCAATCCCGCTCCCAAACGCTTCCAAGATGAAAATAAAACCCGACCAAGAGTCCTACCTCCTTGAGATTGAAGCGAAGGAAAACCCGTCCTAACCTCCCCAAAATCCTCCACTCACTTATGGGAGGGACAATCCGGCGGAGGCCTTGTCTAGCCTTCGTTTCACAATGCCGACCTCTCCTTTCTTCCCCGGACCGTTCCAACACGGGGAAGCATCCTCAAGCCAACCATAACAACCACCCCCCTTCATCCTCAACTTATTGAGTTCATGGAGGCTATGAACTTGGGAATGCAAATGGCCGCAAGTGAGAGGCTCGGTTTACAACAACGAATAGACCGCCTCTATTTTGACCATTCGGTGGGCCAATTCCCGCTTTATGATGATTATATGAGGAGGCAATACCGTCACCCCTCCGGCCTCCATCCCTCCTACTACCTTGCTTCCGATGGTGGGCATCCTAAGGACGGGTCTTTTGTCTATGGCGACTGATGCGCTGCCGTTGTGTGCACCAAAAATAAAATTTATAAAACCTATTAGAACTAACAGAAGCTAGTGGTAACAGGGTCGATCCGCATGGAGGTAGGGAGTTAAGTTGTTTAATTTCAGTCTATGAACTTCTGGGGGGTTTTGGATTGGACTAAGTCTAATAACATAAGATAAATAAGCAAATAATGAAAGAAATGTAAGCAATAATTGAAAGAAGGCTAAGACGATCGGTTCACTGTAGCTACGATGGCGGTAATCCTAGGTAAGTCTGAAATAATCATGTAAGATAGGCAAATAATAGGTCCTCTCGGTCCGAGTTAATTAGTAGCTCCTTTTGGCCTATGCTACTAATCCCTAAGTCTCAATAAAACGAGCTCTCGCCCTGAATAGTGATTCCTAAAGCCTAAATTACTTATCTTTCGATCTTAGCAATTTAGTCGTCTCAATTTATTAATCTATTTTCCCTCCCCTATCTCTCGATCTTGTGGGTTGGTCAAATACTAGGCTTTTAACTAATCGCATTCATGCGATTTTGTCAAATATAGCAATTAATAAACTGTAAAAGTGCTAATCTAACACGAGGCCAGTTGATCGACCAGCTATGTCAGTCGATCGACATTACCCGAATCAGGGTACCTAAACTACGCCATCTACGCTACGGATCCCCTCACATCTTAGCGCGGGAGATTTACCTACTCATACTGGAATTAATAACGGAAACGAAAATAAAAACGAAAACAACAGAATTCATAACTAAATTAAATGAACAATAAAACCGCATAAAAGAAAGAATTAGGTATTAGGGATTCTAACTAATCAATTCTAATCTAATAAGAAGGAATAAAAGTAAACTAAAATTTAGAACAAGAATTACCAGAAATAAAGAAGGCAAGAAAACGAATCCGGATGCAAAAGAAGAACTTTATTGAAAGCTAATGAAAATTGTAGAACAAACTAGGTATGTGAATCTGAATCTCTCCCAAAATCCATGTCCCTAAAGCAGTAGGAAGGAGTTACGTTATATATAAGTGTCACGTAAAACCCTTCTCCCAAACCAAAGTACAAATGGGCTTAGGTTAAAATCTTTTAATTCTCGTCATATTGCATAAGTGGTCGATCGACCATATCAACCAGTCGATCGACTAAAGGTCGAGAATATCAGAAGCTTATGACTTAAAATAAAACTTGCACATCAGCTCATGTGGTCGATCGACCATGGACCTCGATCGATCGATCGATCGCTCTTCCCGCATCAACTGTTCAAAGATTCGACGATCTATAGACCATGTAGGCCAGTCTATAGACCAAGTTAGCTGGTAATCCGCTTCTGAAACTCGCGCAAATCTATCTTTCAGGCCTTGCTACGCGCACCAAGTTCATTTCCCGAGTCAAACCTTCATGTTAAATCCTATGCGAAGCACTTAGGGACGGATTCGGCTCGATTTCTGCTGGATTCTTCACATTTCTGCAATATTACAAATAAAAAAGGTGGAAATGGACGAAATGGGGTAAATAGTAGAATAAACTACCAATGATGGACATAAAATGCGTGGAAATAATGATGTAAAACATCATAATATAGACACGCATCAAATTTCCCCAAACCAAACCCTTGCTTATCCTCAAGCAAGAACTAGACTCGATCTTAGGAGCTAATAGAACGATTTCATCCTCAGAGCGAAATGCAAACCGAATAGCCTAAACCAATTTAATGCAACACTAACAATCAAATAGCAATATGAATCATGCAAACGAGTTATGAAGTTGTTAAAAACTGCTGAATTATCAACTATAAAGACTTATCAAATTGGACTCTCACGGGCTGCTCAAATCGCACAAAAGCACAGGTGAATATATATATACACGATAGAAAGAAGTAATTTTGTAATGACTTTCACCTAACTACGACCTATAAGAACATGCCTGCAGTCTAACATGGAAATGATCTCTACAACCGTACATATGCATTCCAACCATTAAAGACCATGACACATGTCGAGGCGATTATGGGTAAGTGAGGTAATGGGTAAGAAGAGGCTAAGATGAATTTGGATAAGAGGAGTTAAAAGCCAAGCTAGCAACTACTAAACACCAAATTTAGGAACATCCCAACTTCAAACTCAAAAAAATAAATCAATACAAACAGTGCCAAATGGATGCACACAACTCACTAATCACCAAAATATCGTCAACTCCCTATAGGATACAAATATAACAAGGGAGAAAAAATCACAGCACCAAATTATTCTACTTTTCCGTATATGATTTTTTCTTTCTTTTCATAATTCTTTTTTTCTTCATATTTCTTTTTTTTTTTCAACCCCCTTTTTTTTTCATTCTTCTTCATTCTTTCGCCCAACATTTCATAATGATAATTAATAACCAAACCGCAAACAACACATTCCCAAAATTGCTACCTTTACTATCTCGGCTAGGGTAGGATAGATTATAGATTGTAGCTAATTAGGACAAAATAGGCAATTTGGATATGAGGGGCTCATGGGTAAAACAGAATAAAGGGGATACCTCTACCACATGTGTCAACATACCACAAACCCGAATGCATACAGGTACTAGGCAGATCAAGTTCATGTTTATGAAAATTTATGTAACATGCCTCATAAGGAGTAACTACTCACATCCTAAATAAACTGGTCATGGGTGACACCAGTTATAAAGCTCTAAGACTCAGAAAATGATGTAGTTTGCCACAATTCAAAGTCAAATTTCAAATTCAGCAAATAATTTAACAAAAACTCGTAAGTATGCATATGTGATTCTACTAATAACATGTCAATTAAGCACGGCTTAGGCATAAACAACCGAAAATGCAATGTCATCATTGAAATACTACCGTTCCGACTCGACCTACATGCTAAAATAAACGTTAAATTTTTTGAAATTTTGGGATTTTTTTCAATTTTTTTTTGAATTTTGAATTTTGTATATATAGGAAATAAATACAATGCAAGCAGAAATGCAATAAACGTGTAACTGAAATTCAATAAAAACAATGCAAATGCGACGCAAAACCCTTACCAAACCAAATCACACAATGTCCCCATTGTGCAAAATCATATAAAAGAAACAAAAGGGAAATGAGATTTTTGCGATAAATAACTAAATAAGACATGAAAAGGAACTCGAAAACTCACAAGATTTTAAGCGCAAAAGGAAACCTCCCCAAACCAGCGTGAGCTAGGAGGTTTCAGTAGCCAGCAGTGCTACCAATAAGTACCTGAAAAGACAGAATACCAGGCATTATCCAAGAATAAAAAGAGGGAGCGGTAAAAATGCGCAAAGAAATAAAACAGAAGAAAGCGATAAATGAATGTGAGAGGAAAAGAATAGAGAGAAAAACTCCCATTCACGATCCTCAAAAACGACCAAACACAGCATGGAATGATCGCCACAACAGGTACAACAGTAAAGGCAGTCGATCAACCAATGGGGGTAGTCGATCGACCAGAGGAACTGGAACAGGACTCCTGGAACCTCTGCAACCAGTCGATCGACCGATGGTGCTGGTCGATCGACTGCTTTACCTGACGTAGACTTCGTTTTCTTCGAATTAACTCAATGAATTGAGTAAAGTTGGTCTAATAACCTACAATTACAGCGCCCAAAATTGCGCAAACCCAAAAGTAGCAGTCTATAGTCTTATAAAATCATATGCAAACCAAATAAAGCGAAGTCTCGCGCAAACCAAAGCAGTAAATAGTCTTAAAACGCAATAGATTGGTCTTTAAAAGCCTATGAAATGAATAGTTCATCCACCCAAGCTGCAGAATAGCTCCGACCATGGCTTCTGGCTGCATGAAGAGCCCTCCATGGTGCTTATCTTCTCAGCATGACTCCACTCTACTCCGTCGTCTAGGACGCTCAGCGGATCATCATCTCTAGCATCTTCCCATACATGGGCATCATCTGGCTCATCAAACTCCAGGCCAGACTCCAAAACTTTGACTGGCTCTTTCTCCTCGGGCTCCTCATCGGTCCCGTAACTCGGACATCCCAAACCGCCTCTCCGAACAATGGGCTCACACAAATGAGCAACAAGCAGCTCTTCTTTCCCCAAACGAGTTCCTGAAACATACAATACAGCAGAATCTCCCTCCATGTTGCTCCCAATCTGGGGCGGAGGTGTCATAGCAGGAATAGGTACAGGTACTAAAGCAGGAATCACAACATAAGATTTAATAGCATTGCAAGTAACGGGCCACATAGCATCTTTCTTCCTAGCAGCTTGGGCAAAAACAGTGGACTGCTTGCCCACCTTAAAGGTAAGTGTTCTTAGTCCAACATCAATAACTGCACCGGCAGTGTGCAGAAATGATCTACCCAAAATGATAGGAATGTGAGCATCCTCGGGTATATCTAGGACAATGAAGTCAACAGGGAAAAAGAACTTTCATATTTGCACAGGAATATCCTCTAAGACCCCTACTTGGTGAATCGCTGAACGACCACCATCTCATACAGTCATATTAGTAACTGAAAACTTGGTCAGACCCAACTTCCTAGCTAGACTCAATGGCATGACACTAATGCTAGCTCCTAGATCACATAATGCCTTCTCAATTGAGAAGGTACCAATATTACAAAGAACAGAAAAGCTACCAGGGTCAGCTAGCTTATGTGGAGCAGTGTGAGTCAAATAAGAGGTAGACTCTTCAGTGAAAGCTACCGACTGAACAGGTTCAAGTGACCGCTTTTTTGTCAACAATTGCTTCATAAATTTCATATAAGCGGGCACTTGATTAACCAACTCAAGAAAAGGTACTTGCACATTCAAACTGCGAATAACATCTTTAAATTTATTGAATGATACCTGATCCTTGGTCAGCACTAATCTCTCTGGATAAGGGGCTGTCAAAAGTAGCTTTGCCCTCTCCTCAACATCTCTCGTACCGGCATCCTTAGACTTAGATTGGAAATCCACTACCTTATCTTTATTATAGCTTGTACCCGCTTCGGGCCGCGTAAAAAATGAACCATTAACTGACGTTGGGTCATATTTAGGATCCAAAATTGTCCCGTCAGCATTGGGAGCTTCCCTAAAAAACCGCGGGGTCGTCTTACCCCGAAACAAGAGATCCCTCAAGTTATCTGGCATTGGAGGACGAAATGGTTCAACATCGAAGATCACCAAATCAATCGACCCGATGTGGGGTCGGTCGATCGACTGATCTCCTTTTTGCCAGAATGATCAGAAGGATCAGAAACTGTCGCTGAAGAGTAAGGGGTGGTCGATCGACTGGGTAGGGCGGTCGATCGACCGTGAATACTGTTGTTCGTCTTTCTCTCACTCTTATTCTTCTTTCCTTTTCCAGCAGCTTTTCCACCTTTTTCAATCATAACTTCCTCGGGCTCATCCCCTATAGTAACGGGTCCATCAAGGGTAGACCCGCTCCTTAGTGTGATTGCATTCAAGGTCTCTTTCTTCTAGTCCGGCTCCGATGGTAACTGCCCCGGAGCTCTAGTAGCAAACTTATTGGCTAACTGGGCAATTTGAGATTCCAACATCTTTGTACTAGCCTCTCTAGCATGAGATTCCTTCTGCAGCATTCCCGTCAAGCTCTGAAACATATTCTTGAACTCAGAAGCCTCGGGACTTAAAAATCTAGCTGCGAGGTACATAGGGTGGTTTCTGATATGGCTGCTGCTGCTTATGAGGGGGCACAGAATTCTGCTGCTGCTGCTGAGGTGGGTTTGGATTAAGAACATTTTGGCTATTCCACTTCAAATTTGGATGCACATTAGAAGTATCAAAGTAGGTGTTGGTCTGCCTATAATGTTGAAAAGCAGCACAGACCTCATTAGAACTGGTACAGAAATCCGCAACATGTACTTCTCCTCCACATCTCTTGCATGAAAAAGGGCCGTCTGACACAGCATTTACCTGATAAATACCACCCTTTGAAGCTCCTCCTAACTCATAGTTGTCAAATCTCGCCGTAAGAGCCTCTAATGCAGCTACGGCAGGAGATTCGGCAGCTCTCCTTTGATTTCCCCTAGAGTTTCCATGCTCAGCTTTATGGGTGGCCATGTCTTCGATGGTTTTCCACCCCTTTGTTTCACCGCTATTTTCCTGAAATCTCCCATTAGCTTCAGCATCTAGGATAGCTCTCTGATCATCATAAAGACCATTATAGAACTGGTTGCACAGAAACCATTGCTCAAACCCATGGTGCGGAATAGAGCGAATTAGCTTCTTGAATCGGACCCAAGCTTCATGAAAATCTTCATTAGGTCCTTGCTTAAAACTCGTGATCTGAGCTCTAAATGCATTTGTCTTGGCCGCAGAATAGTATTTATTGTAAAAAGCCAAGGCCAACGAATTCCAATCTGTAATACCTGAAGCAGCATGATCCAGATCCCTATACCACTCCCTTGCAGCATCTCGGAGTGAATAGATGAACATAGTCTCCTTGATCTGGTCCTGAGTAACGTCTTCAGGTGGAGGGATAGAACATACATAATCAACAAATATCTCCATATGCCTGGCAGCATCCTCATTTACAGCTCCTCCAAACTGGTTCCTCTCGACCAGATTGATATAGGATTGTTTTGCTTCAAACCCTCTAGTGGTACCAGATGGTAAAGTAAATCCCTTATAGAGATTTTCAGCTTTTGGCTCGGAATGACTCGCTATACTCGCCTCTTGAGCCATCTCTGGAGATGTAATTGTATCAGCTGAAGAGATAGAAGCTGGAGATGATGGTTAACCGTCTTCAAACAGCTCGTTCTTGTAATAGTTAGACAGAGTACTCAGCTCTTCCTCTGTCGGTAATTCTTGAAATAATCTCCTCTTAACTCGCAAAGTCTTTTCTAACTCGAGATCTAGTGGAAATAACTCACCAAGTCGTGACCTGCGCATAAGATAAAACTACAAAAAGAATGTGAGAAAAGTTTAAGGAACGGAAGTTCCTTAAACTGGAGAAAAGACTAAAATAAAAAAGAATAACTAAAACTAGCGCTGCCTCTCCGGCAACGGCGCCAAAATTTGATGCGCTGCCGTTGTGTGCACCAAAAATAAAATTTATAAAACCTATTAGAACTAACAGAAGCTAGTGGTAACAGGGTCGATCCGCAGGGAGGTAGGGAGTTAAGTTGTTTAATTTCAGTCTATGAATTTCTGGGGGGTTTTGGATTGGACTAAGTCTAATAACATAAGATAAATAAGCAAATAATGAAAGAAATGTAAACCATAATTGAAAGAAGGCTAAGACGATCGGTTTACTGTAGCTACGATGGTGGTAATCCTAGGCAAGTCTGAAATAATCATGTAAGATGGACAAATAACAGGTCCTCTCGGTCCGAGTTAACTAGTAGCTCCTTTTGGCCTATGATACTAATCCCTAAGTCTCACTAAAACTAGCTCTCGCCCTGAATAGTGATTCCTAAAGCCTAAATTACTTATCTTTCGATCTTAGCAATTTAGTCGTCTCAATTTATTAATTTATTTTCCCTCCCCTATCTCTCGATCTTGTGGGTTGGTCAAATACTAGGATTTTAACTAATCGCATGCATTCGATTTTGTCAAATATAGCAATTAATAAACTGTAAAAGTGCTAATCTAACACGAGGCCAGTCGATCGACCAGCTATGTCAGTCGATCGACATTACCCGAATCAGGGTACCTAAACTACGCCATCTACGTTACGGATCCCCTTACATCTTAGCGCGAGAGATTTAGCTACTCATACAGAAATTAATATCGGAAACGAAAATAAAAACGAAAACAACAGAATTCATAACTAAATTAAATGAACAATAAAACCGCATAAAAGAAAGAATTAGGTATTAGAGATTCTAACTAATCAATTCTAATCTAATAAGAAGGAATAAAAGTAAACTAAAATTTAAAACAAGAATTACCAGAAATAAAGAAGGCAAGAAAACGAATCCGGATGCAAAAGAAGAACTTTATTGAATGCTAATGAAAATTGTAGAACAAACTAGGTATGTGAATCTGAATCTCTCCCAAAATCCATGTCCCTAAAGCAGTAGGAAGGAGTTACGTTATATAGAAGTGTCACGTAAAACCCTTCTCCCAAACCAAAGTACAAATGGGCTTAGGTTAAAATCTTTTAATTCTTGTCAGATTGCATAAGTGGTCGATCGACTAAAGGTTGAGAATATCAGAAGCTTCTGACTTAAAATAAAACTTGCACGTCAGCTCATGTGGTCGATCGACCATGGACCTCAGTCGATCGACTGACTGCTCTTCCTGCAGTCAACTGTTCAGCATTCTGTCAGTATATAGACCATGTAGGTCAGTCTATAGACCAAGTTAGCTGGTAATCCATTTCTGAAACTCTCGCAAATCTATCTTTCAGGCCTTGCTACGCGCATCAAGTTCATTTCCCGAGTCAAACCTTCATGTCAAATCCTATGCCAAGCACTTAGGGACGGATTCGGCTCGATTTCTGCTAGATTCTTCACATTTCTGCAATATTACACAAAAAAGGCGGAAATGGACGAAATGGGGCAAATAGTAGAATAAACTACCAATGATGGACATAAAATGCGTGGAAATAAAGATGTAAAACATCATATTATAGACACGCATCAGTGACATTAACATGCGTTCGGACTACTTAAGCGCTCCCGTCTTCCCCACTCCGGCTTCTACTTATGGGGAAGGGCATGATACTCGATGGTTCGGTGGGACCTCTTCCATCTTTGGTGAGGCAGGTGACGCTAGCGGCTCGGGGGCATGTCGTGAGGTGGATATAGACTTGACGGTCGAGGGGTTCGATATAGGTGGCCAAATGGCCATGAACACAGATGAATTTATCCGTGAGCCCGAGTTTGGCACCGGGAACGATGATGATGATGATGATGGTGCAGACACTGAAACTGAGGAGCCCTAGTAATGATGGTCATCCTCCCTCCCTTTGATGTGACTCATTTTTACGCACATTTAGTCCCCTAACTAGCCTAGTTCCTACGCTTTTTAGTATGTATTAGGGTTGTTTCTTGTCTTTAGCTTCCTATTATGCATGTTCTATGAGGTTTGGTGTCCTTGGTAGGAGAGGAGCACTAACCTTGCCTAAACGGAGCTAAATTGATAAACATATAATGACCAAGCACCAAAGAGAAGACCAATACTAAAGGCCTAAGTCAATAAAACAAGTAATTGGGCAATGACTAAGGATCCCCACAACCCATGAAGGATCCCCAAGGATTGGGAAGAAGCCGTTACAAGAAGAAACTGCTCGGAACCAAACCAAGAGTTGATTGTTTGGCTCTGAAAGTATGCTAGATGAACCGGCATCGAAAAATTAAGTTGTCTAGGCTTTTGAATCACTCCAATAGGAGTCCGGATGAGGAAATGACGTCCGTTTTACAATCCGAGCTCAAATAGACAAGCTGACCGCCAATCCGCGCGTCCCGAACTCAATCCGTGCGTCCCAAAACTGCTTTGCCATTTCAGAAAACCCTGTGAGACAATCCGCGCATCCCAAGCTCAGGACGAGCGTCCCAGACCTAGGGTCCGCGCATCCCGATGCCAACCCGAGTGAATCACCTCACAGAACCAAACATGCTTCAGGCCAATCCGCGCAGATCTCCTTGGGAGTTGCTACATGATCCGCTTATGTCCCTCGGGACTAGCAAAGCTCTATTCAACACTTAAGCATTGTTATTTACTAATCTACCCTTGCTTAACCTAATAATGTAGCACTATATATACTCCATTGTATTACCTAGCTAATTACCAAGTTCCCTTAGATTAAATCAATCTCTCTTAGATTAGATTAGGAGTAGATTAGAATAGATTATCCTTTAATCTTTCCACAAATTACACATTAACCTTTTTTTAATTATTGTTCAAGCTTTATTATTGGGTAATTGAAGATTATTGGGTTATTATTAGGAGATTTGACAACTCTTCATTAATTAATCAAGTTCTCTTCTATTATTCTTTCATTTCCATTTGTCCATCTTAATATTGGTATAATCTCCTTACTCTTTATTGTTTACTTCCTCACTCTTTAATCATGTTTATACTTGTTGTGATGATTGACACCATTGATAACATATCTTCCATGATAATGAGTGAGTAGTTCCTTAACTAGGATTAGTGGGGGATTAGGGAACTATAACATGGGGCTAGATCCATAATTAATGTAATATGTTATCTTATGATTGCTTGCTTGTTGTAATATCAACCTATGCACATGTTATATTTGATGAAATGCTAGACTATGAGACCTTGCATTTTTTACCCATCTCTTATCTATTCAACAAGACTTGTAGGATATAAACTAACTCGAGTCTTGTTAGACCATGCATAGAAGTGAATTGGAGGAAAGTAAGTCGACTTGTAGGTGTTGTAAAGTCTTGATCGACTCGGCTCCGGGACCCAAATCTTCCTATGAACCGTAAGACATAAATTAAACTAACTCGGTTCCCTTACAACATTAATTGCTTGCAACTATGGAAACATGTTTGTATGATCACCACCATGAATCCCCTATGAAACCATGACATCCTAGTATCTTTATTAATTGTTTACATCTCTTAATTTATTTATTGTTTTACTTTATTGCTTCTATTAGTTTAAACTCACCAACCCCAACCCAAATCAATTATGACACTAGCATAAATTGAGATAGATAGACTTAGAACCCAAAGCACACCGTCCTGTGGATCGACCTCGACTTAACCACTAACTAGTTGTTTGTTGAGAAATTTAAATGTGTTTGATTGGGCGTGTGACGACAACGTACCATCAAAATAGCGCCGTTGCCGGGGACGGTGTTTTCTGATTAAGTTCTTGTTTGTTTGTCTATTTTAGGTATGCTTTAACCTTGAGGAACTTGTTCCTCAAGGTCGTTTTTACCGTTTTATTGTAGTTCCCATGTTTGTAGTTGTATCTTTATCTTGGCTATGATGATGAACCAAGACTTGGTACATGGAGTATGTGGTGGATCTTTTGAGTATGACTACAATGGGTATGGGGAGTTTGAGGAGCAAGTCAACACAAACCTACCTTACAACTCATACAATGAAAATCCTAACTACTACCCCAACTTTTCCCACCAAAACCCCCACATCCAATATCCACAACAACTACCCTCCCAATACCCACTTTACAAAGAATTCCAAATGCACAATACAACTACTTTCACACCCACCCACAACAAGAAGATGAGCATGAATTTGACATTTAAAGTATGGTTCTCCAAATGATGGGAGATCAACAAAATTTCTTCAAACAAGTGCTAGAGGAGAGCCAAAATAGGGACAATGTTCTTCAAAGCATTGTTACTCATGGTGAGGAGTTGGGAATTCAAATTGGCCAAATAAAGGAAGCCCAAGTAACTACTCCTTACCATTCCTTAGACATTGATCATGAATGCGAGTTTGAAGGAGTTACCTTTGATTAGAAGTGGGAAGAGCCAATCTCCTTGAGCTCTTATGAGTATTAAAGTGTGGTATTTGATGAAGAAGATTTGCGGTTGAGTAAGCCACGTACTCTTAGCCTTTGTGAGTATGAGGGTGTGTCATTTGATGTGAACATTGAGGTGTTGGAGAAAGAGTTTATGAGGAGGAGTGAAGCCCCTATCTATGATTCATATGAAGATAGTGATGATGACAAGCCTATGGAAGAATCGTATGCGGAACATGTGTCTTGCAATGACTTATGGAATGAAGATGAGTAATGGAGTTGTGAGATTGCCTCACTTGAGGAGCCCATCCTTGAAAAGTTTGAGGTATGCTTCCATGAAGAAGATGAATGCCTCTTTCCTATTGACCATGAAGACCTTTTCGCACCCACCATGGAACCTATGATTGTTGGAGATGATATGGTAAACCTTCTCCAAGAGGTAAAATTTTCATATAAAAGGTACTTGGTGGAGAAGCTCAAGAACAAAGCTATGAATGAGCTTACTTGTGGAGACTTGGCACCCACAATCTCAATTCTAAAGCTACCTCGTCATCAATGTTATGAGAATTCTCCTTCTATTCTTGAAGGATTGATAAATCCAAATGCTATCATCATCACCATATTTGAAAGAGAAGGTGGAGAGTGGAAGCCTCCGAACGAATATGGGCCATACTTCATACCTTGTGTTGATAAGAATCATGGGCTTGTTGGTTTGAAGCATTGGAAAGGCTCAAGTTCTAAGGGCAAGGGGAATGAGAGAGTAAGTGGCAAGCTCCCTTGGCCAAGCTTCATATTAAATTGGAACAAACCGTATTCATGCTTGTTTGAATATTGTGCTCAAGCTTTTGACCGGTTATTGAGAGCATTGAGCAACATGGACAACATCAATAACAATGGCAACAAGGAATGAGTTTGGTGGAGTCCTCCCTCAAACCACCATTTGTAAGATATCCCATCCTTTGACTTTGCATTACATTTACACTTGCATTTAGTTATATACATATACATTTAGCTTGCATTTCTGAAATATTTTATATTGCATTTACATTAGTTAGTTTATATAGTATAGTTTGCATTATAATATATCTCACATGTTGCATGTAGTTAGTTGCATTCATGTATAGCCAATAATGACCAAACCTATTCCTTTCTACATTAGAAATAGTGCTTAAATCAGTTTGGGGAGGTTTGATCATATGTGACCTAAGCATGCATCATCTAGTATAGTGTAGATTGCATTCATTTGTTATATATGTCATATAGAATTGAATTTAGTTAGAGCATGCATTCATTGTATTTGTACTCCAATTCCTATAAAACTTTAAAAATCCAAAAACATGTATTTTTTTTCCATTCCTACTCCTACATGTACATTGACGACAATGTCCAAAATAAAGTGGGGGATGGGAATTTATATTCCAAAAATGAATAAAAAATGAAAATTTTTGAAAAATCCCAAAAATATGTTCCTTTAATTTCATAAAAACAAAACCCATAAAAATTTGAAAATTTTAAAATTCCAAAAACATGTTCTTTCTTTTGTAGCATATAATTGTTTATATTGTATATATTTGTTTGTTTGTTTGTCACTCTGATCACATTGGTTCGACTACACCACATTCGAGAAATGAAGGAAATAGAAGACCGCATGATATGATATTTCCAAATCTCCTTCCTCCTTTTTATATGTTAATGACAATGTGGCTATCTTTTGATTGATGCGTTATGAACCAATGTGTTGTTAAGAGTTTGCATTTAGTTTAAATGGCATACTAGTTGATAGAAGCATATGCATTAGAGTTGTATATATGTTAGTTGCATCATGGCATGTAGTTTGCATGGTTAGAAATATTTTGTGAAAATGCCTATTTGGGAAGCTTGACAAGTGTATATAACGCCCTTGTAGATAATTTTTCTCCTTGAGACTTTGTTTGCTAGAATACCCTTAAGACACCCTAGGATGTGTCATACTAGTATCTTTTGACCCATGGACTAAGGCCTAGTCAAGAGTACCTTGTGGTGTGATAACTCATTGGCTACCGTTTATTCCAAGGTGACCTTTGAAGCCATGCAACCATTCTTACACTTCTATCATCATATTTTGTCAACAAAAAGGGAATGGGCACAAAAATCTCCAAATTGAGTTCAAGTACCAAATCGAAATCAAATGTTTGCAAAAATTGCATCAAATGAAAAGAGGAGCAAAAATAGACTCCTATGCTTCAATAAAAGTACCCTTTCTACAAATTTGGGTGACTTTGAAAAATGTTCAAAAAATGCAAAATTGAAAAATTGCCAAGTATAAAAAATGTCAAACATCAAAGAAATGGCAAGAAAATTACTCTCAAATGTCAAATACCACAAAAAATTGGGGGAAAAAATAAATCAAAAAGCAAACTACAAATGTGAAACTCATACACTTTGAATCCTTTTTATCCATTGATCTTATTTGTTGCACGGTGGAAAGGGGACGACCCTTCCTCTTGTCTAGGCAAGAGGAAGAATTCCGCGATCCTACAGTGTTTCTAACACCATAAGGGACTTGGCTCTTGACAAAAGCATTTAACGATGATGGACAAAGGTACCCTAGTTTGACACAACTTGGAGGTGATTTGTTGGTATCCTTTTAGACTTAGTAGCTTGGAGAAATGATATCTACAATGGAGTGTGTACCCTTAGATTGCTTCCCCTTTAGATGATTTCCGCCACTTAGATGAGGAAAGTGGCTATTCTTTTGTAGGTGCATCCATTACTTGTTTTGTGTGCTTAATGCTTGGATGTATTGCCATTTTGGCAAGCCCCAACTTGTCTTGCAAGAAGGCATCTTACCTCATAGATGTCTTGTTGTGAGTTGAAGAGGCGGAGTGAGACCCGCTAATTATCTCACATCGGTTATATTATTATTAGGATAGTTTAAATAGAGGTTTAGTTCTAGTCACCTCTTTACTCGGGACGAGCAAATGTTCGGTTTGGGGATGTTTGATGTGACTCATTTTTATGCACATCTAGTCCCCTAACTAGCCTAGTTCCTATGCTTTTTAGTGTGTATTAGGACCGTTTCTTATCTTTAGCTTCCTATTATGCATGTTCTATGAGGTTTGGTGTCCTTGGTAGGAGAGGAGCACTAACCTTGCCTAAACGGAGTAAAATAGAGCTAAATTGATAATCACAAAGAGGAGACCAATACTAAAGGTCTAAGTCAATAAAACAAGTAATTGGGCAATGACTAAGGATCCCCACGACCCATAAAGGATCCCCAAGGATTAGGAGGGAGCCATTACAAGAAGAAACTGCTTGGAACCAATCCAAGAGTTGCTTGTTTGGCTCTGAAAGTATGCTAGATGAAACGTCGTCAAAACATCAAGTGGACTAGGCTTTTGAATCACTCCAATAGGAGTCCGGATGAGGAAATGACGTCCGTTTTACAATCCGAGCTCAAATAGACAAGCTGGTCGCCAATCCGCGCGTCCCGAACTCAATCCGCGCGTCCCAGAACTGCTTTGCCATTTCAGAAAACCCTGTGAGACAATCCGCGCATCCCGAGCTTAGGACGAATGTCCTAGACCTAGGATCCGCGCATCCCGATGCCAGCCCGAGCGGGTCACCTCATAGAACCAAGCATGCTTCAGGCCAATCCGCGCAGATCTCCTTGGGAATTGCTACATGATCCGCGCATGTCCCTCGGGACTTGCAAAGCTCTATTAAACACTTAAGCATTATTATTTACTAATCTACCCTTGCTTAACCTAATGATGTACCATTATATATACTCCATTGTATTACCTAGCTAATTACCAAGTTCCCTTAGATTAAATCAACCTCTCTTAGATTAGATTAGGAGTAGATTAGAATAGATTATCCTTTAATCTTTCCACAAATTACACATTAATCTTTCCTTAATTATTGTTCAAGCTTTATTATTGGGTAATTGAAGATTATTGGGTTATTATTTGGAGATTTGACAACTCTTCATTAATTAATCAAGTTCTCTTCTATTATTCTTTCATTTCCATTTGTCTATCTTAGTATTGGTATAATCTCCTTACTCTTTAGTCTTTATTGTTTACTTCCTCACTCTTTAATCATGTTTATACTTGTTGTGATGATTGACACCATTGATAACATGTCTTCCATGATAATGAGTGAGTAGTTCCTTAACTAGGATTAGTGGGGGATTAGGGAACTATAACATGGGGCTAGATCCATAATTAATCTAATATGTTATCTTATGATTGCTTGCTTGTTGTAATGTCAACCTATGCACATGTTATATTTGATGAAATGCTAGACTATGAGACCTTACATTTTTTACCCATGTCTTATCTATTCAACAAGACTTGTAGGATATAAACTAACTCGAGTCTTGTTAGACCATGCATAGAAGTGAATAGGAGGAAAGTAAGTCGACTTGTAGGTGTTGTAAAGTCTTGATCGACTCGGCTCCGGGACCCAAATCTTCCTATGAACCGTAAGACATAAACTAACTCGGTTCCTTTACAACATTAATTGCTTGCAATTATGGAAACATGTTTGTATGATCACCACCATGAATCCCCTATGAAACCATGACATCCTAGTATCTTTTTTAATTGTTTACATCTCTTAATTTATTGCTTGTTTTACTTTATTGCTTCTATTAGTTTAGACTCACCAACCCCAACCCAAATTAATTGTGACACTAGCATAAATTGAGATAGATAGGCTTAGAACCCAAAGCACACCGTCCTGTGGATCGACCTCGACTTAACCACTAACTAGTTGTTTTGAGAAATATATGTAGGGTAATATCCGTATAAAACCCTTAAAATTTAGGACTATAACGCAAATCTTAACATGTGATTATTGTCATAAAACAAAATACAAGAGAAAACGATAAGAGAATAGAATCAACCTCGGGTCTTTTGTGAATACGGCCTAAGAACAGAAATAAAAGTAGATTTCCTCCTAATCGTTGCACCCAAGACCGTCTCAGACTATGCCCCTTGTGCTAGAAATACTCTCTAATTGACTTGCAATATTGAGAGAGTTGTTGTGAGGTTTTTCGATGTGAGATCTAGAATTTCAGAGAAAATTGCACTGAAACCCTAATTTTCTTTCAAATGAATGAATTAGGTCAAAAGGAGAGAGGCTCTCTCCTTTTGTTGCTTCGTCCAAACCGTGTGCATTAAGGGGGGAGTGGGCTTTCCACTTCCTCCTTATTTTTAACTCATGGTCCGACTCAAAATGCTAAAATGTATATGACGGGTTTTTATTATAAATCGTCATCGGTTATCGGTTATTAAAATATCAACTAGTAACATGACTCAGTCGATATATTAATACTTGTCCGACAATGACAATATTGTATAATCATTTAATTCAATATACATTAATTAAATATAATCGTTTATATTTAATTTACGAATTAACTGCTTAATTCACCTTAGCCATTATTATTTAATCCGTATTAAATAATTATCTCAACATCGCGTTTGACTAATTATTAGTCAATAACTCCGACTAACTGCTTAGTCACATTAGGCATCAACATGACTGTATTTTCATACCGTCATATCTCTCAAACGTATCCTATTGGTGTGACTTTTAGGGACCAGTTGATCACCGCCATCTGTATGACAATAACGTCAAACTTATCTAGCAAGCCAACCGTTATTGATAAACGTGGACCAACTGATAATAATACAAAAGTATACCCTTTGATCCTTTTAGAGATTTATATGTCATTGCACTAACTGTGGAGGACACCAGCCCCAACAAGCTCCCACTTGTCCGTACAAGTGTATGTGCAATAACGTTATCCGCACTAACTAGAGGACACCGGCTCCAACAAACTCCCACTTGTCCGTACAAGTGTATGTGCGATAACCGATTCTCATATCCATTTAAAATTTCTCCCACTCAATGTAAAACAATTTGCAGATCCGGATCCGCAAAGGTCGTATTTTACAATCGAACTGTATCATGAGTGGTTTCCCCGACTAGAGAGTAACTTAACTGATAAAACGAATTCGTATTCGAGCATGGCCATGCATTTCGATTCTGACTCCTCGAGTGGCCCCGAGAAATATCGAGTACCTGATAAAGGCTGAATATTTCCTTCAACTCGACTCCTTTCGATCTAAGCACAGCATGAAATGACCCAGAAAAAAATCTACTTGCCCCCTGTTACGGATGACCGTGAGAAAGAAACCAAAGTCACCCAAAATCCGCCTTAGTCTCAAGAGACAATCGATAGTCAAAAGAATCGACTCTTAGGATCACCATGGAGGTCCTATCCACGACCTGGCACCGAATGTTATAAAACATTTAGGACTCCACGTCGATGTCACAATTGTGTCCTACGAGATATCCGTATAAATCGCCTCTGTGATTGGTCAGTCAACCTTTTGACTTATGGCTCGTTGAACCACCATCAACCAACGTCACAAAATAATTGCCAGAGTTATCAGCTCACGTGGGCAATTAAGGACCAAAAATATAATGTTTGTTCAGTTCACTTTGTGGTGTTCAAAATTGTCGTACAAATCCACATGAAAAACAGAATATATAAATATCAAAACGATGATGTCGTATAGAGTACAAAAGAGAATGAATCTAATCCATAAAAGAGTACTACAACTCAGGAACACGTTTAATTCCCATGGAATTAACATGCCCTTCATGCTTATCATGTCGTAATGGTTTAGTGAGAGGATCGTCTATGTTATCATCTGTAGCAATCTTTTCTATCACTACCTCCTTTTTCTCCACGTAATCTCGGATTAGATGAGCTTTCCGTTGTACATGTCTAGACTTGTTGCTAGACTTAGGCTCCTTAGCTTGGAAGATGGCACCTCTATTGTCGCAATAGATGGTGATCGGGTCATTCGAACTAGGCACTACAGATAGTCCTTGTAAGAATTGACGCATCCATATCGCTTCCTTTGCGACTTCGGACGCGGCATAGTACTCGGACTCGGTCGTAGAATCTCTTTGTAACACTTTGTTTGGAACTCTTCCACTGATCATGCGCGCCATTAAGAGTAAAAACGAATCCAGACCGAGATTTCGAGTCATCTCGATCCGTTTGGAAGCTAGCATCTGCACAGAATCGGTTGCGCATAGCTTTTGTTCGCCTCCATAAGTCAATGCCCAATCTTTAGTCCTCCGTAGGTACTTAAGAATGTTCTTGACAGCCATCCAATGTGATTCACCTGGATGCTGTTGGAATCGACTTGTCATACTCAATGCATATGCCACGTCTGGACGTGTGCATATCATGGCATACATGATTGATCCTATTGCCGAGGCATAAGGAATCCGTGTCATGCGCTCTTTCTCTTCCGGTGTCTCTGGTGCCTGAGACTTGCTCAAATGCACCCCTGGAGCCATAGGAAGAAACCCCTTTTTGGAGTTAGTCATGCTGAATCTCTCTAGGATCTTGTCTATGTAAGACTCCTGACTGAGAGATAATATCCGTGAGAAAGAAACCAAAGTCACCCAAAATTTGCCTTAGTCTCAAGAGACAGTCGATAGTCAAAAGAATCGACTCTTAGGATCACCATGGAGGTCCTATCCACGACCTGGCACCGAATGTTATAAAACATTTAGGACTCCACGTCGATGTCACAATTGTGTCCTACGAGATATCCGTATAAATCGCCTCTGTGATTGGTCAGTCAACCTTTTGACTTATGGCTCGTTGAACCCACCATCAACCAACGTCACAAAATAATTGCCAGAGTTATCAGCTCACGTGGGCAATTAAGGACCAAAAATATAATGTTTGTTCAGTTCACTTTGTGGTGTTCAAAATTGTCGTACAAATCCACATGAAAAACAGAATATATAAATATCAAAACGATGATGTCGTATAGAGTACAAAAGAGAATGAATCTAATCCATAAAAGAGTACTACAACTCAGGAACACGTTTAATTCCCATGGAATTAACATGCCCTTCATGCTTATCTTGTCGTAATGGTTTAGTGAGAGGATCGTCTATGTTATCATCTGTAGCAATATTTTCTATCACTACCTCCTTTTGCTCCACGTAATCTCGGATTAGATGAGCTTTCCGTTGTATATGTCTAGACTTGTTGCTAGACTTAGGCTCCTTAGCTTGGAAGATGGCACCTCTATTGTCGCAATAGATGGTGATCGGGTCATTCGAACTAGGCACTACAGATAGTCCTTGTAAGAATTGACGCATCCATATCGCTTCCTTTGCAGCTTCAAACGCGGCATAGTACTCGGACTCAGTCGTAGAATCGGCTGTAACACTTTGTTTGGAACTCTTCCAGTGATCGCATGCGCCATTAAGAGTAAAAACGAATCCAGGACGAGATTTCGAGTCATCTCGATCCGTTTGGAAGCTAGCATCCGCGTAACCGGTTGCGCATAGCTTTTGTTCGCCTCCATAAGTCAATGCCCAATCTTTAGTCCTCCGTAGGTACTTAAGAATGTTCTTGACAGCCATCCAATGTGATTCACCTGGATGCTGTTGGAATCGACTTGTCATACTCAATGCATATGCCACGTCCGGACGTGTGCATATCATGGCATACATGATTGATCCTATTGCCGAGGCATAAGGAATCTGTGTCATGCGCTCTTTCTCTTCCGGTGTCTCTGGTGCCTGAGACTTGCTCAAATGCACCCCTGGAGCCATAGGAAGAAACCCCTTTTTGGAGTTAGTCATGCTGAATCTCTCTAGGATCTTGTCTATGTATGACTCCTGACTGAGAGATAATATCCGACGTGATCTATCTCGATAGATACGGATGCCCAAAATTCTTTGTGCCTCACCCAGATCTTGCATCTGGAAATGGTTCTTCAACCATACTTTTACCGAAGTTAAGAGAGGTATGTCATTCCCAATTAGGAGTATGTCATCAACATACAATATTAGGAAGACAATCTTGCTCCCACTTGACTTGATATATAGACATGGTTCCTCGACCGATCGAGTAAATCCATTTTCTTTTATCACTTGGTCGAAACGATGATTCCAACTCCGAGAAGCTTGCTTAAGTCCATAAATGGAACGCTTAAGCTTGCACACTTTCTTAGGATGTTCAGGATCGATGAAACCTTCGGATTGTACCATGTACAACTCTTCCTCCAAAAAACCGTTTAAGAAGGCGGTTTTCACATCCATCTGCCAAATTTCATAGTCATGAAAAGCGGCAATCGCTAAGATAATCCGAATGGAACGCAGCATGACTACGGGTGCAAAAATTTCATCGTAGTGCAAACCTGGCACTTGGGTGAAACCTTTAGCAACTAGTCGTGCTTTATAGATATCTTGTTGACCTTCCACAGAATGCTTTATCTTGTAAAGCCATTTGCATTGAAGGGGACGAACCTTAGCAGGTAAGTCAACAAGATCCCATACGTTGTTCTCATACATAGAGTCCATCTCGGATTGCATGGCCTCAATCCATAGCTTTGAGTCAGAACTAGTCATGGCACCTTTATAGGTTGCGGGTTCACTACTCGTTAAGAGTAGAATGTCATCTATGTCATGTTCCTCGACCATTCCAATGTATCTGTCCAGAGGAATAGAGACTTTTCCCGACCTCCTAGGTTCCTCTGGAATATTAACCGCAGACGGGATTGAAGGAACTGGTTCCTCCAATGGTTGCTCGGTATTTGGTTCTGGAATCTCCGACAGCTCGAAGGTTCTATCACTCTTTGCATTCTCGAGAAACTCCTTCTCTAAGAATGTTGCACTAGCCGCAACAAATACACGTTGTTCGGTTGGCGAATAAAAGTAATGACCAAGTGTTCCTTTAGGATAACCTATAAAGTATGTCTTGACCGATCGCGGGCCGAGCTTATCCTCGTGTCTCCACTTGACATAAGCCTCGCAGCCCCAAACCCGTATAAAGGACAAGTTAGGGACCGTTCCCTTCCATAGTTCATATGGAGTCTTTGTTGGAGCTTGTGTCCTCCAGTTAGTGCGGATAACGTCATTGCACATGCACTTGTACGGATAAGTGGGAGCTTGTTGGGGTTGGTGTCCTTAACAGTTAGTGCAAGGACTTATAAACCTCTAAAAGGATCAAAGGGCATACTTTTGGTATTATTATCAGTTGATCCACGTTTATCAATAACGGTTGGCTTGCTAGATAAGTTTGACGTTATTGTCATACAGATGGCGGTGATCAACTGGTCCCTAAAAGTCACACCTATAGGATACGTTTGAGAGACGTGACAGTATGAAAATACAGTCATGTAGATGCCAAATTTGACTAACCAGTTAGTCCGAGTTATTTGACTAGTAATTAGTCAAAAATGTGATGTTGAGATATTATATTTAATACGGATTAAATATCATGGGCTAAGGCGAATTAACCAGTTAATTCGTAAAATTAAATATAAGCGATTTATATTTAATTAATGTATATTGAATAAATTATACAATATCGTCTTTGTCGGACATGTATTAATACTTCAACTAACCCGTGTTATTAGTTGATGTTTTAATAGCCGATAACCGGTGACGATTTATAATGAAACCGTATCATATACATTTAGTGGATTTCGGGTCGTGCCACGAGTTAAACATAAGGAGAAAACGGAAGCCCATTCCCTCCTTGATCCACTCGGCCAAACCGAGATTAGGAGAACAAAAGGAGAGCTCTTCCTCTTGTTTAACCTAATGAACATTAGTGAAAAATAATTAGGGTTTTGAAGAGCATTCTTCTCTGAAAAACCTAGATCTCACATCTCGAAAACCTCACATCAGTTCTCCCAATATTGCAAGGCAATCGGAGAACACCATCTAGCACAAGGGCATATCTCGGACAAGTCTTGGGTGCAACAATTAGGAGGGAATCTCGTTTGATTTCTGTTCTTTACGCCGTGCATCAAGGACCCGAGGTTGATTCTTTATACTTATCGTTTCATTGCTGTATTTACATTTATGACAATAATTCACATGCTAAATTTACGTTATAGTCCTATATTTAAAGGGTATTATACGGATATTTACCCACAAGTGGTATCAGAGCGAGGCCACGTAAATTTTCATTGTGATTTTTCATAAAAAACGATTTTGAAACGATTGTTTTGTCTCGAAAACCGTGCCATGTATACACGGCTGCTTTTTGAAACCGTGACATGTTTTTACACGGTTGTTTTGTGTGATTTTCGTTTTGTTCTTTTACATATTGTTGTTTTATGCAGAGATTATAACAATATGTCAAGTTTTGTCAATTGTTTTGATGTGTTTTTGATCAAAATTGCAATTGATTTTGTCTCGACAAACTGTTTTCACGAGGGTTTTGTATTTTCCAGAATTTTTGACCTCGATCGAGCATGTTTTTACTCGATCGAGAGCTTTTTCTGCCTTGTTTTTGTTCGATCGAGTCCCTGCTGTACTCGATCGACCCCTTTCAAAACCCCACTGCTCGATCGAGTTGTCCTCGTACTCGATCGAGCAGATTTGCTGATAAAGGTACTCGATCGACCACCAGTTTAGTCGATCGAGCACTTTCTGTTTGGCAACCCTCTCGATCGACTTGCAGTTCAGTCGATCGAGCCCTTTTGTTCCTCGATCGAGCACTTATGTCCCTGGATCGAGGGATTTCGTTTCTGGCAGCTTTGAAAATTTATTTTTTTTGTTTTAAATTTTCTTTTGGCCTTAAAATGTACTTTATACGGATATTGTACACTCGCTATGATTGTGAAACGGTTCACACACGTACCATTAAGTTATTTTAAAGCAAATTTAAAGTAACGGACTGTATTAGATTAAAATTAAATTGATAGAAGCAGTTTTATCACATGAATTTTAATCATTAAAAGGTGGTTTGGATACATTTAACATAATTACAGAATTATGTCACGAATGAATTTGTTTTTAGTTGATGCTTTTATTTATCGTTTTGTTGAATGCCTCTCATTACGTATTTATTTATTTTGCAAACGGTTGTAACTTAGTGTGGCCTTAGTAGAACGTGTTACCGTAATGATGGAACACGGTCTTGGTTGTATTTTGAGATCTCGTATCTCCGTTTTGGATTTTTCACTTGTAATTACAGTTTTTATTAGAATGTAATTAGGTTTATATTTTGTAATTTTAATTGTAATTTTTGAGAAGACCAAAGACGGAGACCAGATGCTCACTCCCGCTAACTGGATCAAGATGGAACAACAAGACAAGCTTCTTGGGTCCAACGGTGGATTCCAAAGTTGTATTTTGTTCTTTTTATTAGGATAGGCCACACTAGGAAATTTTATTTACGTATTGCATTCAATTATTTATTTTATCGTAACGATAGTATGCATCATATTCCGCCTAAAAACCAAACCACCTAATAAATGCATGAAAACTGACACATTTAGAGGTCACGAGTTAGTTTTCTTTGACATTCGTATGTCACACGATTTTTATAAGCCATCACCCAAATTAATTCATTCACGCAGACGCTAGTTATTCGTTCACTTAATATGAATTATAATTTAGTTGATGGGATCTTCCTCGTATAAACAAAAATTGAGAACGGTCTTTATAGGTCAAACTCCAATGAGTCCCATCTTCGTCGGTAGGCATAATATGACCCCTTCTACGTCGGGTAAGTTGGAACCGATTGACCTATTTTATCTCAACACTATGGTCACTCGTACGATCCTGTGATTGTGGTGGACTATAGATAGGATTTACGGAAATCTATCGACCAAGAGTTCTTCCTGAAGAATTAGCTAAACAGTTGGCTTATCAATTTACAGAAATTGAGTCTTGGGATCACTTGTATCATTCTTGAGGGAGATCAATTATGCAAGTGCGAGAGTCTACATGTTTAAAATGAATTTTAAAATAGACTTAAATCACCTCGATGAGTAGCTTATTTCGTTTTGTTTTTCTTTCTTTTTCAAAGATCACGTTTTATTAAACTCGCAAATAACAAATGGTGGTTCTACGATAACCCAATGCCAAGTGCCACATTGGACCGTGAGTCCTGGCTTCGGATCTTCATGAATCGGTTGAATCGGTCTACTCGATCAAGAATGATGGATCAAACTTCGCGGACCGGGAGGCGGCATTACGGAATGCTGCGCCGCTGCGACGAAGCTCAAATATCTATTAGAGCCCATCCCGGCAAACCCAGGTCCCACGGCTAGAGTCTTTGAAATCACCAAGTTTAATGATTTCTGTATGGAAGCGGGTGCGATTAAAAACGTACTCATTTTTGCAATGGAACCCAATTTGTAGAAACGCTTCATAGCCCATGGTGCAAACAAGATTTTCACCACGCTCACCAAGGAATTCTCGAAAGCACCGAGAATCGTGACCTATGAGCATACCACTCGCTTCTTTGATGCGAGACTCCGAAGGGCCAACCTTTGTTAGCCCACACATTCTCAAAGATGATTGAGAATGTCGAGAAGTCGAGACCTTTGATTGTAAGATCAGCGAGAACATTGTGATCGACCGCATTCTTCACTCACTCCACGATGGTTATTCGCAATTTAGAGCGAATTACTATATGAATGATTTGAAGAAGACTCCCCATGAACTGCACTCCCTCCTCGTACGGGAGAAGGACATGAAGTTCAGTGGGAGCATGAAACAGGATGTTCTCGTTGTGACAAATAAGGGAAAGGGTAAGGGCAAAGCTCAGGCAAACCTAGCGGTAGGTAAGGCGAAGTTCAAGAAGTCGGGTTCAGGTAAGAGTGGGCCTGGTGAGTCGAGCACCTCATCAGGAACGACAAAGAGCAAGAATGAAAACATGGAATGCCATCACTGCCACAAGACTGGGCATTGGAGACGCACATGTCCTGTTTATCATGAGGACATAAAAGCGGGTCGCGTTAAACCTGTTGGTATGTCTTCCTCTTCTACTTTTATTCATATGATTGAGATTAACCACGCAAGTTACTGGAACTTGGGTACTTGATACTGGTTGTGGTTCTCATCTGTGTAATCATGTGCGGGGGGCTCAAACATCGAACCCCTCGTAAAGGGTGAGGTGGACCTGCGTGTCGGGAATGGAGCACGAGTGGTTGCCGTCTCGAGGGGAACATATGTGATCCAGCTTCCTAGCGGATTTGAGTTATCATTATATGATTGCTATTATGTACCCAGTCTTTCGAAAAACATTATTTCGGTTTCGCACTTGATAAACTTGGTTTTTCATTTGTAATAGAAAATAATACTTGCATTTTCTCATTACACGATATGATTTACTAAAAAGGCGATCTCCATGAACGGAATTTATGTTTTAGATCAGACCACGGAAATATTACACGTAATGAATAAAAAGTTAAAGGTTGGTGACAAAGATCAAACGTATCTATGGCAATCGCCGTATGGGACACATCAATGAGAAACGCGTAAAAATGGCTCATTAAAAATGGAGCTATCTCGGCCTTTGATTTTCAATCATTTGGCACGTGTGAATCATGTCTCATCGGTAAGATGACTCGGATTTCCTTCAAAGGTGTTGGAATGCGCGTTGCTGACCTATTAGGGCTCATACACACGGATGTATGTGGTCCTATGTCAATCACCGCACGAGAAGGCTATAGGTATTTCATCACTTTCACGGACGATTAAAGTAGATATGGCTATGTCTACTTAATGAAGCACAAAAGTGAATCCTTTGAGAAATTCAAAGAATACCGAAATAGGGTGCGAACCTATTGGGTAGAAAGATTAAAACACTACGTTCGGATCGTGGTGGCGAGTATCTTTCTCACGAGTTTGATCAACACCTAAAGGACTCGTGGGATTGCCCTACGCTTAACTCCACCGGAACACCTCGGTTGAATGGTGTATCCGAACGGAGAAATCGAACACTACTTGATATGGTTCGATTCATGATGAGTCACACCGTGTTGCCCGACTCGTTATGGGGTTATGCTCTTATGTCACCGCTCTAATACTTAACCAAGTCCGTCTAAAGTCATGTTGACAAGACTCCATATGAACTATGGAAAGGAACGGTCCCTAACTTGTCCTTTATACGGGTTTGGGGCTGCGAGGCTTATGTCAAGTGGAGACACGAGGATAAGCTCGGCCCGCGATCGGTCAAGACATAATTTATAGGTTATCCTAAAGGAACACTTGGTCATTACTTCTATTCGCCAACCGAACAACGTGTTTTTGTTGCGGCTAGTGCGACATTCTTAGAGAAGGAATTTCTTGAGAATGCAAAGAGTGATAGAACCTTCGACCATCGGAGATTCCAAACCAAACACCGAGCAACCATTGGAGGAACCTGTTCCTTCAATCCCGGCTGCGGTGAATATTCCCGAGGAACCTAGGAGGTCGGGAAGAGTCTCTATTCCTCCGCATGATACATTGGTATGGTCGAGGAACATGACATAGATGACGTTCTACTCTTAACGAGTAGTGAACCCGCAACCTATAAAGGTGCCATGACTAGTTCTGACTCAAAGCTATGGCTTGAGGCCATGCAATCCGAGATGGACTCCATGTATGAGAATAACGTATGGGATCTTGTTGACTTACCTGCTAAGGTTCGTCCCCTTCAATGCAAATGGCTTTACAAGATAAAGCATTCTGTGGAAGGTCAACAAGATATCTACAAAGCACGACTAGTTGCTAAAGGTTTCACCCAAGTGCCAGGTTTGCACTACGATGACATTTTTGCACCCGTAGTCATGCTGCGTTCCATTCGGATTATCTTAGCGATTGCCGCTTTTCATGACTATGAAATTTGGCAAATGGACGTGAAAACCGCCTTCTTAAACGGCTTTTTGGAGGAAGAGTTGTACATGGTACAACCCGAAGGTTTCATCGATCCAGTACATCCTAAGAAAGTATGCAAACTTAAGCGTTCCATTTATGGACTTAAGCAAGCATCAAGGAGTTGGAATCATCGCTTCGACCAAGTGATAAAAGAAAATGGATTTACTCGATCTGTCGAGGAACCATGTCTATATATCAAGTCGAGTGGGAGCAAGATTGTCTTCCTAATATTGTATGTTGACGACATACTCCTGATTGGGAATGACATACCTCTCTTAACTTCGGTGAAAGTATGGTTGAAGAACCATTTCCAGATGAAAGATCTGGGAGAGGCACAAAGAATTCTAGGCATCCGTATCTATCGAGATAGATCACGACGGATACTATCTCTCGATCGAGTCTTACATAGACAAAGTCCTAGAGAGATTCAACATGACTAACTCCAAGAAGGGGTTCCTTCCTATGTCTCCAGGGGTGCATTTGAGCAAGTCTCAGGCACCAGAGACACCGGAAGAGAAAGAGCGCATGACACGGATTCCTTATGCTTCGGCTATAGGATCAATCATGTATGCCATGATATGCACACGTCCGGACGTGGCATATGCATTGAGTATGACAATTCGATTCCAACAAAGATCCAGGTGAACCACATTGGCTGGTCATCAAGAACATTCTTAAGTACGTACGGAGGACTAAAGATTGGGCATTGACTTATGGAGGCGAACAAAAGCTATGCGCAACCGGTTACGCAGATGCTAGCTTCCAAACGGATCGAGATGACTCGAAATCTCAGTCTGGATTCGTTTTTACTCTTAATGGCGCTGCGATCACCGGAAGAGTTCGAAACAAACTGTTACAAGAGATTCTACGACGAGTCCGAGTACTATGCCGCGTCTGAAGCTACAAAGGAAGCGATATGGATGCGTCAATTCTTACATGGGCTCTCTGTAGTGCCTAGTTCGAATGACCCGATCACCATCTATTGCGACAATAGTGGTGCCATCTTCCAAGCTAAGGAGCCAAAGTCTAGCAACAAATCTAGACATGTACAACGGAAAGCTCATCTAATCCGGGATTACGTGGAGCAAAAGGAAGTAGTGATAGAAAAGATTGCTACAGATGATAACATAGCAGATCCTCTCACTAAAGCATTACGACAAGATAAGCATGAAGGGCATGTTAATTCCATGGGAATTAAACGTGTTCCTAAGTTGTAGTACTCTTTTATGGATCAGATTCATTCTCTCTTGTACTCTATACGACATCATCGTTTTGATATTTTATATATATATTTTGTTTGTCATGTGGATTTGTACGACAAATTTTGAACACCACAAAGTGAACTGTACGAACATTATATCTTTTCAGTCCTTAATTGCCCACATGAGCTGATAACTCTGGCAAATTATTTTGTGACGTTGGTTGATGGTGGGTTCAACGAGCCATAAGTCAACCGGTTGACTGACCAATCACAGAGGCAATTTATACGGATATTTCGTAGGACACAATTGTGACATCGACGTGGAGTCCTAAATGTTTTATAACATTCGGTGCCCGATCGTGGATAGGACCTCCATGGTGATCCTAAGAGTCGATTCTTTTGACTATCGACTGTCTCTTGAGACTACGGCAGATTTTGGGTGACTTTGGTTTCTTTCTCACGGTCATCCGTAACAGGGGGCCAAGTAGATTTTTTCTGGGTCATTTCATGCTGTGCTTAGATCGGAAGGAGTCGAGTTGAAGGAAATATTCAGCCTTTATCAGTACTCGATATTTCTCGGGGCCACTCGAGGAGTCAGAATCGAAATGCATGGCCATGCTCGGATACGGATTCGTTTTATCAGTTGAGTTACTCTCTAGTCGGGGAAACCACTCTAGATACAGATCGATTGTAAAATACGACCTTTGTGGATCCAGATCTGCAAATTGTTTTACATTGAGTGGGAGAAATTTTAAATGAATATGAGAATCGGTTATCGCACATACACTTGTACGGACAAGTGGGAGTTTGTTGGAGCTTGTGTCCTCAAGTTAGTGCGGATAACGTCATTGCACATGCACTTGTACGGATAAGTGGGAGCTTGTTGGGGTTGGTGTCCTTAACAGTTAGTGCAAGGACTTATAAACCTCTAAAAGGATCAAAGGGCATACTTTTGGTATTATTATCAGTTGATCCACGTTTATCAATAACGGTTGGCTTGCTAGATAAGTTTGACGTTATTGTCATACAGATGGCGGTGATCAACTGGTCCCTAAAAGTCACACCTATAGGATACGTTTGAGAGACGTGACAGTATGAAAATACAGTCATGTAGATGCCAAATTTGACTAACCAGTTAGTCCGAGTTTTTTTACTAGTAATTAGTCAAAAATGTGATGTTGAGATATTATATTTAATACGGATTAAATATCATGGGCTAAGGCGAATTAACCAGTTAATTCATAAAATTAAATATAAGCGATTTATATTTAATTAATGTATATTGAATAAATTATACAATATCGTCTTTGTCGGACATGTATTAATACTTCAACTAACCCGTGTTATTAGTTGATGTTTTAATAGCCGATAACCGGTGACGATTTATAATGAAACCGTGTCATATACATTTAGTGGATTTCGGGTCGTGCCACGAGTTAAACATAAGGAGAAAACGGAAGCCCATTCCCTCCTTGATCCACTCGGCCAAACCGAGATTAGGAGAACAAAAGGAGAGCTCTTCCTCTTGTTTAACCTAATGAACATTAGTGAAAAATAATTAGGGTTTTGAAGAGCATTCTTCTCTGAAAAACCTAGATCTCACATCTCGAAAACCTCACATCAGTTCTCCCAATAATGCAAGGCAATCGGAGAACACCATCTAGCACAAGGGCATATCTCGGACAAGTCTTGGGTGCAACAATTAGGAGGGAATCTCGTTTGATTTCTGTTCTTTACGCCGTGCATCAAGGACCCGAGGTTGATTCTTTATACTTATCGTTTCATTGCTGTATTTACATTTATGACAATAATTCACATGCTAAATTTACGTTATAGTCCTATATTTAAAGGGTATTATACGGATATTTACCCACAGTCTTGTCAACAGCTTTTGACGGACTTCGGTTAAGTATTAGAGCAGCTGACAAAAGAGCATAACCCCACAATGAGTCAGGCAACACGGTGTGACTCATCATGGATCGAACCATATCAAGTAGTGTTCGATTTCTCTGTTCGGACACACCATTCAACCGAGGTGTTCCGGTGGAGTTAACGTAAGGCAATCCCACAATCCTTAAGGTGTTGATCAAACTCGTGAGAAAGATACTCGCCACCACGGTCCGATCGCAGTGTTTTAATCTTTCTACCCGAGGTTACTACCCGATTCTCGGTATTCTTTGAATTTCTCAAAGGATTCACTTTTGTGCTTCATTAAGTAGACATAGCCATATCTACTTAAATCGTCCGTGAAAGTGATGAAATACCTATAGCCTTCTCGTGCGGTGATTGACATAGGTCCACACACATCCATATGTATGAGTCCTAATAGGTCAGCAGCGCGCATTCCAACACCTTTGAAGGAAATTCGAGTCATCTTACCAATGAGACATGATTCACACGTGCCAAATGATTGAAAATCAAAGGCCGAGATAGCTCCATTCTTTATGAGCTGTTTTACGCTTTTCTCATTAATGTGTCCCATACGGCAGTGCCATAGATACGTTTGATCTTTGTCACCAACCTTTAAATTTTTATTCATTACGTGCAATATTTCGGTGGTCTGATCTAAAACATAAATTCCGTTCATGGAGACTGCCTTGCCATAAATCATATCGTGTAATGAGAAAATGCAACTATTATTCTCTATTACAAATGAAAAACCAAGTTTGTCAAGTGCAGAAACTGAAATAATGTTTTTAGAAAGACTGGGTACATAATAGCAGTTATATAAAAATAACTCAAATCCGCTAGGAAGCTGGATCACATATGTTCCCCTCGAGACGGCAGCTACTCGTGCTCCATTCCCGACACGCAGGTCCACCTCACCCTTTACGAGGGGTTCGATATTTCAGAGCCCCTGCACATGATTACACAGATGAGAACCACAACCAGTATTTAGTACCCAAGTTCCGTAACTTGCGTGGTTAATCTCAATCATATGAATAAAAGTAGAAGAGGAAGAAGACATACCAACAGGTTTAACGCGACCTGCTTTTATGTCCTCATGGTAAACAGGACATGTACGCCTCCAGTGCCCAGTCTTGTGGCAATGATGGCATTCCATGTTTTCGGTCTTGCTCTTTGTCGCGCCTGATGAGGTGCTCGACTCACCAGGCCCACTCTTACCTGATCCCGACTTCTTAAACTTTGGTTTGCCTACCGCTAGGTCTGCCTGAGCTTTACCCTTACCCTTGCCCTTGTTTGACACAACGAGAACATCCTATTTCAAGCTCCCACTAAACTTCATATCCTTCTCGGTCTGTACGAGTAGGGAGTGTAGTTCATGAGGACTTTTCTTCAAATCATTCATATAGTAATTCGCTCTAAAGAGCGCAAAACCATCGTGGAGTGAATGAAGCATGCGGTCAATCACGATGTTCTCGCTGATTAAACAATCAAGCGACTCCAGTCTCTCGACATTCTCAATCATGCTGAGAATGTGTGGGCTAACCGGTTGGCCCTTCTGGAGTTTCGCATCAAAGAAGCGAGTGGTATGCTCATAGGTCACGATTCTCGGTGCTTTCGAGAATTCCTTAGTGAGCGTGGTGAAAATCTTGTTTGCACCTTGGGCTATGAAGCGTTTCTGCAAATTGGATTCCATTGCAAAAATGAGTACGTTTTTAATCGCACCCGCTTCCATGACGAAATCGTTATACTTGGCGATCTCGTTAGCTCCAGCCGTGGGGCCTGGGTTTGATGGGATGGGCTCTGTCAGATATTTGAGCTTCCGTCGTCGCGGCGGCGCATTCCGTAATGCCGCCTCCCGGTCGCGCGAAGTTTGATCCATCATTCTTCGATCGAGTAGACGATTCATCCGATTCATGAAGATCCGAAGCCAGGACTCACGGTCCAATGTGGCACTTGGCATTGGGTCGTCGGCACGGCCAGCAATTTTGTTATTAGCGATTTAAGTGATCGTGATCTACACTGAAAAAGAAAGGAAAAACAAAACGAAATAAGCAACTCATCGAGGTGATTTAAGTCTATTTAAAATTCATTTTAATCGTGTAGACTCATTGCAGTTGCATAATTGATCTCCCTCAAGAATAATACAAGTGATCCCAAGACTCAATTTCCGTAAATTGATAAGCCAACTGTTTAGCTAGTTCTATCGTTAGAACTCTTGGTCGATAGATTTCCGTAAATCCTATCTTTAGTCCACCATAATCACAGGATCGTACGAGTGACTATAGTGTTGAGATAAAATAGGTCAATCAGTTCCAACTTACCCGACGTAGAAGGGGTCATATTATGCCTACCGACGAAGAAGGGATTCATTGGAGTTTGACCTATAAAGACTATTCTCAATTTTTGGTTATACGAGGAAGATCCCATCAACTTAGTTTTAATTCATTTTAAGTGAACGAAAAACTAGCATTGCGTGAATGAATTAATTTAGGTGATGGCTTATAAAAACGTGTGATATCTGTATATCATAGAAAACTAACGCGTGACCTCTATATGAGTCAGTTTTCATGCAATTATTAGGTGGTTTGGTTTTAGGCGGAATATGATGCAATCTATCGTTACGATAAAATAAATAAAAGAATGCAAAACGTAAATAAAAATTCCTAGTGTGGCCTATCCTAGTAAAAAGAACATAATACAACTTTGGAATCCACCGTTGGACCTGAGAAGCTTGTCTTGATGTTCCATCTTGATCCATGTAGCGGGAGTGAGCATCCGATTCTCCATCTTTGGTCTTCTCAAAATTACAATTTAAAATTTACAAAATATAAACCTATTTACATTCTAAATTAAAACTGTAATAATAAAAAAAAAACAAAACGGAGATGCGAGATCTCAAAAAACAACCAAGACCGTGTTCCATCATTACGGTAACACGTTCTACTAAGGCCACACTAAGTTACAACCGTTTGTAAAAATTAAGTACGTAATAAAACATTCAAGGCATTCAAAATAACGATAAATAAAAATGCATCAACTAAAATAAAATTTATTCGTGATATAATTCCGTAATTATGTTAAATTTATCCAAACCAACTTTAATGATTAAAATTATGTGACAAAACCGCCTTAATCAACTTAATTTTAATCCATGATAATCCGTTACTTTAAATCGCTTTAAAATAACTAAATGGTACATGAGTGAACCGTTTCACTATCAAGCGACTGCACAAAATCCGTATTATGCACATAATGGCCGAGAGAAAAAAAATAAAAACACGAAAAATTCATTTTTCTCTCTTTATGTCACGGCTGGACCGTAAAAATTTTTTTTTTTTTTTTTTATAAATCAGCTCATTGCCGAGAGCAATACACGAAAAAAAAAATAATCTGCCAAAACCGTGAGAAACATCAACCAAACAAAAACGATTTGACAAAACCAATTGCAATTTGAACATGATCCGTATGAAAACAAAACTACAATTGACAAATCTTTAACATATTGCTATGATTATCGTTTAAAATAACAATATGCAAAGAACAAATTGAAAACAAAACATCGTCTGATCAGACATAAGCCGTGTGGCACGGCTCCAATGCAAAAAAAACAGAAAAACAGCCGTGTGAAATAGGCCGCACGGTTTTCAATGCATAAATTTATCGATTCAAATTCGTTTGATGAAAATCACAAAGAAAAATTTACGTGGCCTCGCTCTGATACCACTTGTAGGGTAATATTCGTATAAAACCCTTAAAATTTAGGACTATAACGCAAATCTTAACATGTGATTATTGTCATAAAACAAAATAAAAGAGAAAACGATAAGAGAATAGAATCAACCTCGGGTCCTTTGTGAATACGGCCTAAGAACCGAAATCAAAGTAGATTTCCTCCTAATCGTTGCACCCAAGACCGTCTCAGACTATGCCCATTGTGCTAGAAATACTCTCTAATTGACTTGCAATATTGAGAGAGTTGTTGTGAGGTTTTTCGATGCGAGATCTAGAATTTCAGAGAAAATTGCACTGAAACCCTAATTTTCTTTCAAATGAATGAATTAGGTCAAAAGGAGAGAGGCTCTCTCCTTTTGTTGCTTCGTCCAAACCGTGTGCATTAAGGGGGGAGTGGGCTTTCCACTTCCTCCTTATTTTTAACTCATGGTCCGACTCAAAATGCTAAAATGTATATGACGGGTTTTTATTATAAATCGTCATCAGTTATCGGTTATTAAAATATCAACTAGTAACATGACTCAGTCGATATATTAATACTTGTCCGACAATGACAATATTGTATAATCATTTAATTCAATATACATTAATTAAATATAATCGTTTATATTTAATTTACGAATTAACTGCTTAATTCACCTTAGCCATTATTATTTAATCCGTATTAAATAATTATCTCAACATCGCGTTTGACTAATTATTAGTCAATAACTCCGACTAACTGCTTAGTCACATTAGGCACCAACATGACTGTATTTTCATACCGTCATATCTCTCAAACGTATCCTATAGGTGTGACTTTTAGGGACCAGTTGATCACCGCCATCTGTATGACAATAACGTCAAACTTATCTAGCAAGCCAACCGTTATTGATAAACGTGGACCAACTGATAATAATACAAAAGTATACCCTTTGATCCTTTTAGAGATTTATATGTCATTGCACTAATTGTGGAGGACACCAGCCCCAACAATATAAATGTGTTTGATTGGGCGTGTGACGACAACGTACCATCAAAATAGCGCCGTTGCCGGGGACGGTGTTTTGTGATTAAGTTCTTGTTTGTTTGTCTATTTTAGGTATGCTTTAACCTTGAGGAACTTGTTCCTCAAGGTCGTTTTTACCGTTTTATTGTAGTTCCTATGTTTATAGTTGTATCTTTATCTTGGCTATGATGATGACCCAAGACTTGCTACGTGGAGTATGTGGTGGATCTTTTGAGTATGACTATAATGGGTATGGGGAGTTTGAGGAGCAAGTCAACACAAACCTACCTTACAACTCATACAATGAAAATCCTAACTACTACCCTAACTTTTCCCACCAAAACCCCCACATCCAATATCCACAACAACTACCCTCCCAATACCCACTTTACAAAGAATTCCAAATGCCACAATACAACCACTTTCACGCCCACCCACAACAAGAAGATGAGCATGAATTTGACATTTCAAGTATGGTTCTCAAAATGATGGGAGATCAACAAAATTTCTTTAAACAAGTGCTAGTGGAGAGCCAAAATAGGGACAATGTTCTTCAAAGCATTGTTACTCATGGTGAAGAGTTGGCAATTCAAATTGCCCAAATAAAGGAAGCCCAAGTAACTACTCCTTACCATTCCTTAGACATTGATCATAAATGCGAGTTTGAAGGAGTTACCTTTGATGAGAAGTGGGAAGAGCCAATCTCCTTGAGCTCTTGCGAGTATGAAAGTGTGGTATTTGATGAAGAAGATATGGGGTTGAGTAACCTAAGTACTCTTAGCCTTTGTGAGTATGAAGGAGTGTCATTTGATGTGAACATTGAGGTGTTGGAGAAAGAGTTGATGAGGAGGAGTGAAGGCCCCATCTATGATTCATATGAAGATAACGATGATGACAAGCCTATGGAAGAAGCTTATGCGGAACATGTGTCTTGCAATGACTTATGGAATGAAGAAGAGGAATGGAGTTGTGAGATTGCCTCACTTGAGGAGCCCATCCTTGAAAGGTTTGAGGTAATTATTGTTATTGTTACTACTGTCGCATTAATATTGATAATTTCACTACTCCCACCGTAATTATTGTTACTTTCACTATTGCCGCATTAATATTGATTATTTCACTACTCCCGTTGTTGTTTCTACCACTCTCACTAATATCTCGTTGATAATATTGTTACTTTTACTATTCAAATGAGTGATTACTATTATATAACTATATCCAATGTTAGTACAATTCTTTTTTTTACTGACGAAATTACTTTTACTACTTAGGCAGAGGATTATATAGTTATATAAATATATTACATATATGCATTAAATTAAATCGAAAGAATTATGCAATATTATATATTATGAAATATAACTTGAATTATTTATAACCTACTTATTATATTTTTGTATGTTAAATAATTAACATCTCTATACATCTAATAAACTATAAAGTTTAATAAAATTGCATAGATTTTTAAATTTAATATATAATTTTATGATGATAATAATTAATACCATAAGTGTGCATGTTTATACTAATTAATTATTTTATTTCAAGGAAATTGACCATCTTCTAGTTTTCTATAAATATTTAGGAAAATTAGCAGATATCTTCTTTCTTTTAGTCTCCTTGAAATTGACCATCTTAATTAATTATTTTATTTTAAGGAAATTGACCATCTTAATTAATTATTTTATTTTAAGGAAATTGTGTTTAGGAAAATTATCAAGTTTCTATATAATATAATTTTAATCAAAACTATATAATATTTACATTGAAATCCCTAACTTGAGTTCATCACACGGTGCTATTGATTTAAAACTATATAGTATAATTAATTTGTATAACTTTCTTTAATTACATTGAAGTCCCTTGATTTCTGGATAAAATATATCAATACTATATATTAAATCCAGAAACCAAAGGACATCAATGTAATTAAAGAAAGTTATACAAATTAATTATACTATATAGTTTTAAATCACTAGCACCGTGCGATGGACCCGATTAAGGGATCTTAATGCAAATATTATATAGTTTGGGTTAAAATTAAATTATATAGAAACTTGGTAATTTTCCTAAACATTTGTAAAAGACTAAAACATGGTCAATTTCCTTAAAATAAAATAATTAATTAACATGGTCAATTTCCTTAAAATAAAATACTCCCTCCTATTCATTCATTTTGTCCCCCTTCTATTTTGCACAAGAATTAAGAAAATGATTTTGGACCACACAAAACACTCTATTCCACTCTATCCCACATGTAATTAAATTTCGACCACACAAAAGTTACCAAAAAAGGAAAGAGGGACAAAAATCCGACTATCTTCGATAAGGAAAGAGGGACAAAATGAATGAATATGAGGGAGTAATTAATTAAGATGGTCAATTTCAAAGAGACTAAAAGAAAGAAGATGCTTGATAATTTTCCTAAATATTTATAGAAGACTAGAATATAGCCAATTTTCTTAAAATAAAATAATTAATTAGTATAAACATGCACACTTATGGTATTAAATATTATCATCATAAAATTATATATTAAATTTAAAATCTATGTAATTTTATTAAACTTTATAGTTTATTAGATGTATAGAGATGTTAATTATTTAACATACAAAAATATAATATAAGTAGTTTATAAATAATTCAAGTTAGATTCCATAATATATAATATTGCATAATTCTTTCGATTTGATTTAATGCATATATGTAATATATTTATATAAATATATAATCCTCTTAAAACTGCATGCCTAAGTAGTAAAAGTAATTTCGTCAGTAAGAAAAGAATTGTAGTAACATTGGATATAGTTATATGATAGTAATCACTCATTTGAATAGTAAAAGTAACAATATTATCAACGAGATTAGTGAAAGTGGTAGAAACAACGGGAGTAGTGAAATAATCAATATTAATGCGGCATTAGTAAAAGTAACAATAATTACGGCGGGAGTAGTGAAATTATCAATATTAATGCGGCGGCGATGATAATAATAATTACTAAGAGTAGTGAAAGTAACAATGATTACGGGCAAGTAGTGAAATATTATTACTATTATTTCATTAATAAGAGTAAAATATTAATAGCAGGAGTAGTAAATTTGTCTCAAAATTTATTTCATCGTAATTTTAGAATATGTCATAGAAAAATATATTAATGATGAATTTATGGGTTATGCAATTTTAAATAATTTTATTTAATGAAAAAAAAATTAATGGTAAGTAGAGGTAGCCCGGGCGAAGCCGGGCACCAATACTAGTAGTATTGATTTGAGAAACCAATTTTTGTTAGGGTGTAGACGTTGCTCCTTTGTTGTAATAAAGTGGGAGGAATGAAATTTTGGCAACTTCTTGATGTGTACCTCCACATTTTCCAAAATGGTGCTTGCACCATGTTGGAGTATTTGTCCTCCATAATAGTGCATGATAATATTATTAAATCTCATTAAGGAATATGCATGGGATATTCATTGGCAATACTAGTCAGCTGGTCAACGTATATCGGTTACGGTTGGCCAACTAGGGTTTGACGTTACTGTCGTGAGACGGCGGTGTTCAGCTGATCCCTTTCGGTCACACCTAAAGGAACGAGCCCCAAGACGAAAGCTAACTAATTGTATGAGATACAGTTTAGTTAGTCTCTTGATAAATTGACTAAGAGTTAGTTGATTATATTATTTTAGAGAGATATCGAGTTGTGAACGCGAGGCGCGAAAATTATTATTTAATTATGCGATAATTAAATCATAAATTATTTGAGATGGGAATTAATCATTAAGCAGTTAATTGTTAAATTAGTACTAATTGACTAATGTGATTAGTATTGGTGCGTAAAATATATGTGTAGATGTACACGTATATTTACGGAGTGTTTTAGACGATATTAATTGGGAAGCATTTAAACATAAATCGATGTTTAAATAAAATTTACACATATTTGTGCGACAAATATAAGAACCAAAATGGACCCGTAAATAGGTCATTTTGGACCGTGTAAGTGCATGTGGTAGTGTGTGTTGCTTTAAACACCATCATTTCTCTTACACATTTGTCTTCCCATAATTACTTTTGTTCTAACCCATTCACATGAGCATTGGGTGGAATAAAATAAGAAAGAAAAACACTCCATTTTCTCCTCTACCAACCGTCCTCCCTTCTTACACACAACACTTGTGTTGTTCATTTTTGACTTCACTTTTGCATGTGAAAATGAAAGTGTGTTCTTCTCTCTAAAATCCTCAAAAATTAGAAATCACATACTAAGAGTTAGTATATAAATCTAATATTTTTACTAAGTGTTAGTATGATTTTTCAAGGGGCAATCTTACATAATATCTAGTTAATATTAGTAAGATTTTGGGGTAATTTCTTGGGTGCTTAAGAGAGGAGGTGTTCTACCTTGGACACTTGAAGATGGAGGATCTTGCCATTTATTTGGGAACTCATTAATCAGTCTGATGGGTTTTGGGTCACTTGGAGTCACACTTATAATATCAAGCAGGGAGATTTCTGGACTCTGCAGAAGAAAAGTAATCATTCTGAGAGTTGGAGGAGTATACTGCTGGTCAGGGATTACTTGTTGGTTATTGCAGGATCTGGTGATAATGCTATAGGGCTGCTGCAGAGCTGTGTCAGGAGGGGGAAGCTCCAGCTTCACCTGTTATATAATCATTTTAGGCAGCGTGGAAACAAATTGAGTTGGGCTAAGGTTGCTTAGAATCGTGCTCTATTGCCTAAGCATAGTTTCTTCCTGGTTATGGCTATGCAAAGGAAACTGGCTACTATTGATAAGTTGAATGCTAGGGGATTGTACATGGTTAATCGCTGTATATTATGCAAGATGGACAATGAATGCCACAAGCATTTGTTCTTTCAATGCAGCTATTCTACTCTGATATGGGGGCAAATTCTCAATTGGTTGAATATGCAATATAGAACTGTCAAAATGAGTAAGGAAATGCACTGGATTGCTAGTAGAAGAACCTGCAAACATTGGAAGGCTAGATGGTACATAAGTTGTTTGGGTGCTACTGTCTACTGCATTTGGGAAGAGCGCAATACAAGGATTTTTTCTGGACATGAGCATCAGGTTGATTATGTAGTGAAACGAATTCAATATTTAGTTAAAGTACGCTTATTATATGTAAATCACCCCTCTAAAGAGGGTGAGATTGTAGTTGCTTTAGACGAATATTAGCTGTGAAAACTTGTGGTTATTCTTTTGTAAGATTGGCCATCTTTCCCTATATGGAGGAATAATATGGCTTGCTTCTCTTGCAAAAAAAAAAAAAAGATGGTGATCTTGGTTGTGCCCAAATACTACCATTTCTCAATGTAAGGAAAATTATTTTCCTCATCTTTTATATTAATATGCTTTAATATTGCATGCATGTTACATAGATCACATAAACACAAATTATGAGATAATTTGACATCTAATTAGAGAGTCTAATTAGGATCTATGATCTTTCAAGTGGTATCAGAGCTTAGACTTGTAATTTGCATGTTGCTTTTTAACATATTAAACAAATTATGAGATAATTTGGAAAAAATCAAAAATGGTGTTAAAAGAGGTTTTAGCACGAAAATTTTTGGGCATGCATACCTACTGATCTCAAAAGGTTTGTGGTAAAATTTAGTGACTTGTGAAGTTATTTTGCTATTTTTAATGTTTTTTTGTAGAAAACCGAGTCAAAAATGCCGTATTTTGGTTAAGAGTTAACTAAAAATAGTTAAATGTTGATTCGGGTCATGAAATTTTTATATTGTTTCATGCATATTTTCTACAGATTGTATGTAAAATTTCGAAGGTTGGTTAGAAGTTTTGCATGTTTATTGATTTTATGAGATAAAAGTCGATAAAAGTGAATTATTTTAATCACATATTTGAAACGAATGTTCCTGCCCTTGATAATTTTATGTATATTCAAAAATATGTTTTAAAAGTTAAAAGTGAAATTTAAAATGTGATTTCACCTTGTTTTGATGTTTATTGGTTTTAGAGGTTAAAAACCGATAAATATCGATCTTTTTCTTCATAAAATTTTATCCGAATTTTTGAGCAATATTTCTGACATTTTAGTGTTCCAGAATACTCAAATTTTGTTTTTCAATTTTGGTAATATTTTCAATTATTTTGGATTTATTACTTAAAAGTTATGATTTTACCGATTAAATTAGCAAAAATCACCAAATCAAACTAATCATTCATCATCAAATTAGTTAGGACTAATTTTGAGGTCCAAAACTGTTTGGACAATTAGTTTGGACTTAAATGAGATTTAAGAGTTGATTATTGATTTTTACAAGTTAAAAATCGATTTAATCCACAAAACCGAGATGGGTACCAACGATTGCTAGATAGGGCAATTTTGACATCATTTTAAGCATATTTATTTAAGTTGAATGAATGATTGTCATTTATTTAAAGTATTTATTTTGTTGTACCTTGTATTACCTAGTTTATTTTAATCGTTATTACCCGAAATAAATGGGAATAGCGATTTGTTTGTAATTTAAATAAGATCTCGTATCGTCAGTTTTTAATTAATTAATAGTTTTATTTATTTTAATAATTAATGTATAATAGGAATAGCTTTGTAATTTAATTGTAATAGTTATTCTTACCGGCGTTTCCAAAAGACGGATTTACATCGAGACGGAGTCCATTTTTGGAAGGTGTTCCATATCCCACAAGAAGAAGCCACTTTTGAAATGAAGAGGCAAGGGACCAAGGAGTTGGTTTCCGATATATAATAGTCTAGTTTTTATTAACTAGGTGGCCATACTAAGATTATTCATATGCTTGCTTGCTTTTATATTTCCGCGCATGCCAAAATCGCCATTCACATGCATTTTATTTTCGAGTTTGTCAATTCACGTCATTTACATTCACCGACTTAGTTCACTTATAGGGAATTTATGAATAAATTGACAAGATCTCTCACATAACTAAAATTTAGATTAACCTTACAAATTAGTAACACCTATGAATCCCTTGTTCATTAGGGCCACGCTCGCCCAAGCGGGATGTTCTCTTTTTACCTCGGCTAAGTAGGGTGATAAACGGTTATCATGCGCCAAAGTTGGTTGGACTCAACGGGGTATAAGACAGTCTTGTATTCCGGGGCTAGTAGATGGATTTATGGAAATTCGTCAACCAAGAGTTCTAGAGGTAAAATTAGTCAACCGTTGACTTACAGAATTTACACAATTATGGGATGTTTCGCCCAAGCGATGCCTATTTTTGTCTAAAGACGGATCTTGGAATCATTTTTATAATTTAGTGAGAGGTCATTATATAAATGCACTTGTTAAAAATGTTTATCAAGTTTTTAAAACATTGAATGATTGGTAACATGATTTACTAATTCACCTACATAAGCTTACAACAATTATTGCGGTTATTATACAACTTAACATCCGTACATATTTAAAAAGGGGTTTAATGTAGAAAACTCTTATTATCAGTTTGAAAGGGAGTCACATTTTATCAAGAGAGTCTTGATTTCAAAAGTGACACCTCCGTCATGATGATGACATATTAGTTTTAATTACTCAAGAGTAATTCAAAAGTTTGCGAAAAGAGTTTTCAAAAACACAAAGAATACTCCAATATGATACCGTCAAATGGCTCACTTCGAGAAAGGCCAAATCAATTATTTATGCGCTAAAGAGTTTAGGCATATGATGCCAATTGAACGGTTAGGTAGTCCAATTTCGCAAGAAGTTGAGATTTTGCCACATGTTGCACTCACTTTATAGTAATTCACTCTTACTAAGTGTATAAAATATCACGAACGACTTGAAGAGAGGTCTTCATAAGATTCATTTTTGCTTGTTGAATCAAAGAGGAATGTGAATGTGAGTGGGAGTTAAGAAGAAGCTACCCTAGATGTGAACGATAGAACAAAGTTGAAGGAGACATCTACTCAAAGGATAGGCTAGTTCCACTATCTTGGTATGAGATACCAAGTATGGGTCATTTCTTTGTAAATAAGTTTACATGAATTGATAAAACGTAAGATGTTTAGCATAGGACATTTTTGTATCGAAATGATGCTAGAGTAGCAACAATTTCGATAAGGACAAATGTACCTAAATTTGGTTTTCGAAGAATGTAATCATCTATGTTTAAACATAGAAGGCATCACTCATGTGATTTAAAACAAAAGGTTGTACCTACTCCTATGATAACTTGGTGGTTGGTTTAGACCACACAAGTTAGAGGTATTTTACATTCTTCACGAAAACTAAATGTTATACTATCTTGTAGATTTTAGTTTCTAATTCGGTGAACCCAATTGATCAAACCTCAAGTAAATTCGTTTAAAACGAGTCAATAAAAAGCACATTGAACAACCATTTGATTGAGAGTCTTATGGTATGTGTGCATGTATTATGTTTCCTTTTGCAGAAAAGAAACACAATAATGAGGTGATTGACCATATACATACGGATGTGTAAGGCCGATAGTTGGTTATATATATACTTCGTTACTTTTACCGTAATGTTAAGTAGATATAAAGCCTCATATCAATTTAATAAGACATAAAAGTGATTTTTGAAATGTGGAATATTTTCAAAATGAAGTAGTAAACCAAAAGCACGACAAGATAAAAATGTTGATCGGAAGTTTCAAAGTAATGACTTTGAAGGTCAAATGGGTAATATCAAGTATGATCTTGATGATCACTAAGAAGATTGTGAACCAAAGAGTATGGTGATGTGACCATTATTTGAGCATATTTAGTCCCCTAATTGAGCCTATTTTGCATACTATTATATCATTCCATGACCATTTTATCCGTCAAATGCTTTCTATTTTGCTTTCCTAGTGCATTTCGTATCTTTTGTAGGAAAGAAGATAATAAGGCGGAAATTCCCATTTTTCGTGCATATTTGGAAGCTATTTTGACGATGTTTGATGGACTAGTATGAAGAGGAGGCGAGAACTAAAGACCAATCCTACGAGAATAAAAAGAAAGTGAAGGAAAGGATTCTGTCACAGAATCCGAGCGGCCTCACTGGCAAGACGCCCGTCCAGAACGATAATCCGAGCGTCCAAGCAGCAAAGACGCTCGGATTCCTCCACTACAACCCGAGCGGATTTCCAGAAAGACGCCCGTGCACCCCCTCTAGAATCCGAGCGTCTTCCCTTCCTGGACGGACGGACGGACGCGTCTTCAAATAGAGATGCTCATCCCTCCAAAAAGACTAGCATTTCCCTGCTTAAAACTCAAAAATGTAATTACTAATTTAGCCTTAGTTAACCTAATGAAGCTCTACTATATATACCCCACTATATATACCCACCATCAATCGACTGCACAATATAATAGCCGGAGTTATCAGCTCACATTGGCGATTACGGACCAAAACAAATTATAATGTAATTCAGTTCACTTTGTGGCGTTCAATGTTGTCAGTACAATCCACATGAAAAACAAAATATTATATATAAAACGATGAAGTTATAAATAGTATATGAAAAAGATAATGTATCAAATCCATAATCAAGTACTACAACTCAGGAACATGTTTAATTCCCATGGAATTTACATGCCCTACATGCTTATCATAATTCAACGGTTCAGTAGTAGAATCTGCTACAACACTTTAAGAGTGAAGACGAACCCGGACTGAGATCCGTTTGGAAGCTAACATCTGCGCATAGCTTAGTATCACCTCCATAAGTCAATACCCAATCCTTAGTCCTCCGTAGGCATCTGGATTCTTTTGGTACTGACTAGTCATACTCATTGCATATGCCACTTCTGGACGTGTGCATATCATGGCATACATGATCGATCCTATTGCAGATGCATAAGGAACACGACTCATGCGCTCAACCCCTTCAGGCGTCGTGGGTGACTGAGACTTACTCAACTGCATCCCAGACGTCATTGGAAGGTTCCCCTTCTTGGAGTTGGTCATGCTGAACCTCTCAAGAACCTTATCCAAATAAGACTCCTGACTAAGTGATAACGTCCGTCGTGATCTATCTCGGTAGATACGGATTCCCAAAATACGATGTGCCTCACCCAGATCTTTCATCTGGAAATGGTTCTTCAACCATTCTTTAACCGAAGATAGGAGAGGAATGTCATTCCCAATCAGGAGTATGTCATCGACATACAATATCAAGAATACAATCTTGCTCCCACTCGACTTGATATATAAGCATGGTTCTTCGACCGATCGAGTGAAACCATACTCTTATATCACTTGGTCGAAACGATGATTCCAACTCCGAGAAGCTTGCTTAAGTCCATAAACGGAACGCTTGCATACTTTCTTAGGATGTTTAGGATCTATGAAACCTTTGGGTTACACCATGTACAACTCTTCCTCCAAATAACCGTTTAAAAAGGCGGTTTTCACATCCATTTGCCAAATCTCATAATCATGAAATGCGGCAATCGCTAAGATTATCCGAATGGAACGTAGCATGACTACAGGTGCAAAAATCTCATCATAATGCAATCCTTGCACTTGAGTGAAACCTTTTGCCATAAGTCGTGCCTTATAGATATCTGGTTGCGCGTCTACAGAACGCTTTATTTTGTAAAGCCATTTGCACTGTAGAGGTTTTACCTTATTAGGTAAATCAACTAGATCCCATACGTTATTCTCATACATGAAGTCCATCTCGGATTGCATGGCTTCGAGCCATAGCTTTGAGTCGGAACAGGCCATAGCAGCTTTATAGGTTGCAGGTTCATTACTTTCTAGAAGTAAAACATCATTCTCCTCGACCATACCAATGTATCTGTCCGGAGGATGAGAGTCTTTACCCGACCTCCTAGGTTCCTCAGGAATATTAACCGTATCATCAGTTGGAGGTGAAGCTTCCTCCATCTGTTCCTCGGTTGTTGGTTCTGGAATCTCCGACAGCTCGAAGATTCTATTACTCGACTTGTTCTCGAGAAATTCTTTCTCTAAGAACGTCGCACTAGCCGCAACAAATACTCGATGTTCGGTAGGCGAATAGAAGTAATGACCAAATGTTCCTTTTGGATAACCTATAAAGTATGTCTTGACCGATCGCGGGCCGAGCTTATCCTCGTGTCTCCACTTGACATAAGCCTCGCAGCCCCAAACCCGAATAAAGGACAAGTTAGGTACCGTTCCCTTCCACATTTCATATGGAGTCTTGTCGACGACTTTAGACGGACTTCGGTTAAGTATAAGAGCAAACAAAAAAGAGCATAACCCCATAATGAATCAGGCACTACGGTGTGAATCATCATGGATCGAACCATATCAAGTAAGGTTCGATTTCTCCGTTCGGACACACCATTTAATTGAGGTGTTCCAGGTGGAGTTAACTGTAGAGCGATTCCACGATCTTTCAGGTGTTGATCAAACTCATTTGAAAGATATTCGCCACCCCGATCTGAACGGAGTGCTTTAATCTTTCTACCCAGTTGGTTCTGTACCCTATTCTGGTATTCCTTGAATTTCTCAAAGGACTCACTTTTATGCTTCATTAAGTAGACATATCCGTATCTACTCAAATCGTCCGTGAAAGTGATAAAATATCTATAGCCATCTCTAGCGGTAATTGACATAGGTCCACATACGTCCGTATGTATGAGTCCTAATAGGTCACTAGCGCGCATTCCAACACCTTTGAAGGAAATTCGAGTCATCTTGCCAATGAGACATGATTCACACGTGCCATATGCAGAAAATCCGAATGAGGGAATAGTCCCATTATCGACGAGTTTCTTTACGCGTTTCTCATTTATGTGTCCCATTCGACAATGCCATAGATAGGTTTGATCTTTGTCACCAACCTTTAATTTCTTATTATTCATGTGTAATACTTCCGTGGTTTGATCTAAGATATAAATTCCATTCATGGAAACTGCTTTGCCATAAATCATTTCATTAAAAGAGAAAATACAACTATTATCCTTTATTGAAAATGTAAAACCGTCTTTAGCAAGTACAGAAACAGAAATAATGTTCTTAGATAAACTGGGTACATAGTAACAGTTATTTAATGATAACTCAAAACCACTAGGGAGTTAGATTACATATGTTCCCTTCGAGCCAGCAGCTACTCGTGCTCCATTCCCGACTCGCAGGTCCACATCACCTTTTTCGAGAGGTATGATGTTTTTTAGGCCCTGCAAATGATTACACAGATGAGAACCACAACCAGTATCTAGTACCCAAGTTCCGAAACTTGCATGGTTAATCTCAATCATATGAATATAAGATGACATACCAACAGGAGCGACACAGCCTGCTTTGATGTCCTCACGGTAGACGGGACAGTTCCTCCTCCAATGTCCAGTCTTGTGACAATGGTGGCACTCTATGTCACCGCCCTTACTCTTTGTCTTGCCCTGTGAGCCACTAGTCTCACCAGGCGCACTCTTACCGTTTCCTGGCTTCTTAAACTTTGGCTTACCTACAGCTAGGTCGCCATGAGCCTTGCCCGTACCTTTACTCTTGTTGTGAATCGTGAGAACATCCTGCTTCATGCTCCCACTCAATTTCATATCCTTCTCGGTCTGTACGAGAAGGGAGTGTAGCTCATGAGGACTCTTTTTCAAGTCATTCATGTAGTAGTTCGCCCTGAAAAGGGCAAAACCATCGTGAAGAGAATGAAGCATTCAGTCAATGACAATGCTCTCACTGATTCTACAATGCAGTGACTCCAGTTTCTCGACATTCTCAATCATGTGAAGAATGTGTGGGCTAACCGGTTGGCCCTTCTGGAGTTTCGCATCAAAGAAGCGACAGGTATGCTCATATGTGATGATTCTCGGTGCCTTTGAGAACTCATTAGTGAGCGTGGTGAAAATCTTGTTTGCACCTTGGGCAATGAAGCGTCTCTGCAAATTGGTTTCCATTGCAAAGATGAGTACGTTCTTTATCGCACCCTCTTCCATAACGAAATCACTATAAGCGAGTGACTCGTTGGCTCCTGCATTTGGGCCTGGGTTGACCGGTATTGGCTCAGTTAAATACCGAGCTTACCGTCGAATGGCGACATTCCGTAGTGCCGCCTCCTAGTCCGCAAAGTTGGACCCATCATTCTTCAGTCGCGTGGACTGATTCATTTGGTCTATGAATACTTTTAGCCAGGATGAACGATCTAGTGTGGCACTAGGCATTGAGATTGCGTTATTTCCAGCCATTTGTTGTAACAGTATTATTGATAATTAGCGTGTTCTACACTGCGAAAGAAGAATAAAATAATAAGCATGCATCATTTTTATTTTAAGTCTAATGAACTAATGTCATAACGCGAAGACTCAAAACATTTATACAATTGACCTCACTCAAGAATTATATAAATGACCCCAAGACTCAATTCTCTGTAAATTGATAAGCTAACCTATTAGCTAATTCTACCGTTAGAATTCTTGGTCGATAAATTTCTGTAAATACTATCTTTAGTCCATCATAATCACGAGAAACTCTTCGGACTACAATGTTGAGGTAAACTAAGTCAACACAACTACTTACCCAACGTAGAAGGGGTCATATTAGGCCTACCGACGAAGAAGGGATTCATAGATGTTTGCCCTTATAAAGACTAATCTCAATTTCCATTTTAGAGGAAGATCCCATCAACTTTTTAATTCATTTTAAGTGAACTACAATCTAGCATGCGAGAATGATTTAAACTAAGGTGATGGATTAAAGACTGTGACATCTGCATGTCCATGAAAACTAACATACAACCTATATGAGTCAATTTTCATGCATTTTAGTAGTAGGTGGTTTGGTTTTAGGCGGAATATGATGCAATTACTAGCATATGAATGAAAAGCAATAAAATGAAAAACGTAAAAAAAACAGTAAAGGTCCTAGTGTGGCCTATCCTATAAAAATGAAAAATAAATACAAGTTTGGAATCCATCCTTGGACCCGAGAAGCTTGTCTTGATGTTCCATCTTGATCCATGTAGCGGGAGTGAGCTTGAATCTTCATCTTTAGTCTTCTTTGAAATTACAATAATTAAAATTACATAATTGACCTATTAATTACATTCTAATTTCAAAAACCCAAAACTAAAATAAAGGAGATTCGAGATCTCATAATTACATAAAAATTATGTTTCCTTCATTACGAAAACATAATTGACTAAGGCCACACTAAGTATTACAAATTACAACCGATTGCAAAATTAAATACGTAAATAAAATTCATTCATTCGATTCATTCAACATAATTAAAAAGCATCAACTAAAATAAATTAAACATACATAATACAATAAATTAATTATGTTGATTAATTTATCCAAACCACCTATTTAAATTAAATTAAGTGACAATTCCGCAATTTAATCACATTAATTCATACATAATCCATATTAAACTTGTAATATGAATTCTATCCGTCAAAATTTTAAACTGCTTTAAAATAACTCGGTATCATTAAATTGTGAACCGATTCACAATAACTAATTGGCCAAATAAAATAACTTCTCTTTTTTTCTTGTTTGGTTTCGGCATAACCAAATAAAAGGAAAAAAAATTATTTTTTTTTTATTAAAATTCCAGCTCTCGGCTGAAATAGAAAACAGCCAAATTTTTTTTTTTACTTATCCGGCAATAAAAAAACAAAACCTTTCCCTTCATTTTTTTTTATGCGGCAAAAGAAGGAAAAAAAACAAAACTTTCCTTTTCCTTTTCTGATTTGGTAAATCAAAAAAAGTTCCTAAAAACGTTTTTTTTTAAACGGCAAACCCTAAAAATTTTTGAGCCGTCAAAAAAAAATTCCCTTTTGCGGCAGTAAGCCCTAAATCAAGATTGATGAAGAACAAAGTTTACAGTTGCTAATAGAACATGGTTTAGCAAATGGATTAACAAGCATGATTAATCTTTTATGCTAAAACTATATAGCAAAAACAAATTCTCGTATCAATGACATGATGATACTATATCTATTCTAACTTAATCTGCATTAAATCAAAATTCGCCAATTCTTCATATGATAATTTTAACCGATTAAAACAAAGATATGATCAAAATAAATTGGATATAAATCATCAAACAAAAGGGAAAACAAAGCAAAAAAAAATCAGGCCGTAAAAAAATCTCGGCAATTTTTTTTTTTTTTTTTTTTTTTTTTTTTTACCGGAAAAAAAACCCTAATTTATATACTCAAAAATTAGGTTCTTAGTTTACATACAATTTTATGAAAATCATCAAAATTAAAATCGTGGCCTAGTGCTTTGATACCACTTGTGGGAAATAATCTGTATACTTCCCCTTAATTTAGAAGGATTATAACGATTTAAAGAAGATGATCTAAGGTTATAAAATAAAATACATAAACATAAGTAAAAAGATTTAGAATTAACCTCAGGTCCTAGCAAATATGGCCTAAGAACAATACCAAAGTAGGTATTCGCCTATTGGTTTCAACCAAGACGATCTGAGATATACCCTTTGATTATGCTAGAAATCAATCTAAAATTTTCTGTAAAATTTTATTGTCTTTGTGTTCTTGTGATGAGAAAGAGGAGGCAAGGTCAGAAAAAGTATTAGGTTAGAAATAATTCTCTACCTTTCTTTTTATATAGACCGAAATCCGAAATCAATTAGGAAAGAAAATAACTCTCCTATTTTTCGGCCACTGTTGACCGAAATAAGGAATAAAAATTTCCTTATTTTTGGTCTTTCCAAAAATATATAATATGTGTTGAATTGTCATCTAGTGAGGATCGAACCCATGACCTCTTGGTATGTGTACCCTCACTATTACCACTATGACACATTCAGCTTGTTGATATTAAATACAACTGATTATATTTAATTACGAATTAACAGATTAATTCGTCCAAGCTAACATTATATATATTTAATTAAATATAACTTATTATATTTATTTTACGAATTGACAGTTAATTCGTCTCAACTTAATATTATTTAATTTTCATTAAATAATTATCTCATCAACACATTGACTAACTTTTTAGTCATTTTGGGCATCAATGTAATTATATTTCTATAACCACATTTCTCAAATACGTCCTATAGGTGTGACCTTTAAGGACCAGTTGATCACCGCCATCTGTATGATAATAACGTCAAACTTTCTAGCAAGCCAACCGTTATTAGGTAAACGTTAATCAACTGATTAAATATACGAAGTATACCCTTGTGAACCTGTAAGAGATTTACAAATGTTATCACACTAATTTGTGGAGGACACCAGCTCCAACAGTTAAGCCTCTACATTAGAAATTCCTCTTAGATTCAATTAGGAGTAGATTAGAATAGATTGCTCTTTAATCTTTCCATAAATTACACATTTAATCTCTCCTTAATTATTGTTCAAGCTTATTACTTTTGTGTAATTAGAAGATTATTGGGTTATTATTGGAGGATTGACAACCCTTCATCAATCAATCAAGTCTCTTCTATTACTCTTTGCTTTATTATTTGGATCATCTTAAGTTGGTATAATTCCTTTACTCTTTACTCTTTATTGTTCATTTCTTCATTCCATTATCATGTTTATACTTGTTGTGATGATTGACACCATTAATGACATGTTTCCCATGATAATGAGTGAGTAGTTCTTTAGCTAGGATTAGTGGATAATTAGGGGAAACCAACATGGGATTGATTAATGCTTAATCTAATATGTTTTCACAATCAAATTGCTTGCTTGTTGTGATTTCAACTTTATGCACATGTTATGTTTGATGAAATGCTAAGCCTATGAATCCTTGCATTTTTACCATCTCTTATCTACTCAACTTGACTTGTAAGATATAAACCAACTCGAGTCTTGTTAGACCATGCATAGAAGTTGAATAGGAGGAAATTAAGTCGACTTGTAGGTGTTGTACAATCTAATCGATTCGGCTCCGGGACCCAACCCTTCCTATGAACCGTAAGAGATAAACCAACTCGGTTCCTTCACAACAATAATTGCTTGCAACTTTGTAAACATGTTTGTATGATCAACACCATGAATCCCCTATGACGCCATGATATCTTAGTGCTTTTAGTCATTTGTTTACATTTCTTAGTTCATTGTTTGCTTTACTTTATTGCTTGCATTAGTCTAGGACACAACTACAAACCCCATCAATTGTGACACTAGCATAAATTGAGATAGATAGACTTAGAACCCAAAGTACACCGTCCCATGGATCGACCTCGACTTACCACTAACTAGTTGTATGTTGAGTATTGTAAATGTGTTTGATTAGATGTGTGACGACCAACTCTTGTCCATCAAAATGGCGCCGTTGCCGGGGATGGTGCTATGTGATTAAGTTCTTACTTGTTTGTCTATTTTTATTTTGCTTTCACCTTGAGGAACTTGTTCCTCAAGGATTGTTCTTACCATTTTTGTGTAGTTTCCATGCTTGTAGTTGTTTCCTTGTCTTAGCTATGATGGCTCAAGACTTGTCATATGGAGTATGTGGTGGATCTTTTGAGTATGACTATGGGTATGGGGAGTTTGAGGAGCAAGTCAACACAAACCTACCGTACTATTTGTACAATGGAAATCCTAACCACTACCCTAACTTTTCCCACCAAAATCACCACATCCAATATCCACAACAACCACCCACCCAATACCCACTTCATAATGAGTTCCAAATGCCACGATACAACCACTTTCACACCTACCCACAATAAGAAGATGAACCCATTCAAAATGTGATTCTCCAAATGATGGGGGATCAACAAAACTTCTTCAAACAAATGCTAGAAGAGAGCCAAAAGAGGGACAATGTTCTTCAAGGCATTGTTACCCAAAGTGAGGAGTTGGATATTCAAATTACCAAATTAAAAACCACCCAAGAAACCACTCCCCACCAATCCTTGGACATTGATCATGAATGTGAATTTGAAGTAGTAACTTTTGACTTGAAAAATGAAGAATGGGAAGAGCCAATCTCCTTGAGCTCTTGTGAGTATGAAAGTGTTGTGTTCGATAAGGAAGACATGAGGTTGAGTAAGCCAAGTACTCTTGACCTTTGTGAGTATGAGGGTGTGTCCTTTTAAGTGAGTAGTGAGATGTTGGAGGAAGAAATAACGAAGAAGAATGAAGCCCCCATTTATGATTCGTATGAAGATAGCAACAATGATGATGAGCCTAAAGGATGGACTTGTAATATCACCTTGCTTGAGGAGCCTATCCTTGAGACATTTGAGATACCCTATCATGATGAAGAACGTCCTTCCCCTATTCCTCATAAAGACTACTTGACACCTATCATGGAGCCAATGATCATTGAAGAGGATATGGTGGACCTTCTCCAAAAGGCCAAAGCATCGTACAAAAGCTACTTGGTGAAAAAGCTCAAAGAGAAACTTGCTCGTGAAGCTACTTGTGGAAATTTGGCACCCACAATGACAACCTCTAAGGAACTCGATCATCAATGCCATGAGAATTCTCCTTCTACTCTTGAAGGATTGACAAATTCAAATGCTATCATCATTACCAAAATTGAAGAAGAAGTTGGTGAGTGGAAGTCTACGGATAAAAATGAACCATACTTCATACCCAGTGTTGACAAGAATCATGGGCTTGTTTATTGGAAGCATTGGGAAAGCTCTAGTGCCGAGGATAAAGCGAAAGAAAGAACATATTACAAGCTTCATTGGCCAAATTTCATGTTCAAATGGAGCAACCCATACTTGTGTTTATTTGGAGCTTGTTCACAAGCTTTTGATCTCCTATTAAGAGCTTTGAGCTCTATGGACAAGAATTTATACAATTTGAACTAGTTTGGTGGAGTCCTATCTTAAACCACCTTTTGTAAGATATTTCTTGGATTCCTTACTTTGTATAATAGTGTACATTTTTGCATTTGTATTTGATTTCTTGCATGAGAGTAGTGAGAGTGAGTCTTCTTACATTTCTTTTGAGCAAATTTCAGAAAAAGATAAGGAGGAATAACAAATCGGTGAAAGGGTATGATTGTGGAAGGAAAAGAAAGAAAAAGAATAAAAGAAACCAAAGACGGCCGTCCCGAGGCCTGGACGGCCGTCCAGGGCCCTCATCGCATTACTGTTTAGAACTGTCTCAGAATCCGAGCGGATTCAGCACAAGACGCCCGTCTTCCCCTCAAGACGCTCGTATTCTCCACGGGACGCCCTTCTTGGAACACACCTGAGAAGAAGTTTTGAAACTGCCAGGAAATCCGAGCGGATTTTTGAGAAGCCGCCCGTCCCGAGTAAGACGCCCATCCTAAAATAGAAGACGCTCGTCTTCTGCAAGCTCCAGATTTCGCTGAGGTTCTGTCTCATAATCCGCGCGGATTTAGAGGAAGACGGTCGGCTTCTACAAGCTAAAGACGCCCGTCCCGAAACAGGGACACTCGGATTGGGGTCTTTTTCTCGAACAATCCGGCCGGGCCCCATCCTTATCCGCTCGGCTTCCCCTCTTCTTCTATAAAATAACCCCATTTCTACCTCATTTATTCACCTTATCTAACCCTAAAACACTTATCTTCATCCTCAAAAACACTCCCCTCACATCAAAAGCCAACAAAAACCCCATTTCCTCAACTTCAAGATGATGAACCTCAAGGGCAAGGCTAAGAAGTTTGTTGAATCCCCCGGAAGGAAATGCAAGGGATCATCCTCTTCAACTCCGCGAGAGGTAGTGCCACCAAGGAACATCCGTCCCATCATAAGAGGAGGAATAGAGCAACTTGAGTACTTCCAAGAGGTGCTCTTCGAATCCGACGCCCACCGCAAGAACTTTGTGAAATTGCTAGGTAAGAACTATGAACCCACTCAATTCATAGATACTAAGGTGTTGGAAGTCCTTAGGATAAGGTACCAAACCAAGATGTTCTTTGATGGTTTAGGGATTGGAAAACTTTTCCATGCCCATGAGGAGACGTACCTTAGTCTCACCCTGGAATTTTTGAGTAGCCTTTGCATTGTCACGATGTAACACCCGCAAATTTCCCATTTTGACATTTAAAATTTATTAAGCCATTTGAATTACTTTATTAAATATTTTTGAATTGTTCAATTTAATTAATTTTATGTCAAACAAGATTTTTATAAACGGATTATATAAAAGCTCATTTTTATAAAAATACGTACGATTAAATTATATTTTTAAGGCACAATTTATATAATAATATATGTATACGTATTTTTGGTCGGATAATAATAATGACTGTAATAATCATAATCTCCGTCTTAATTTCCGTCTAAACTTTGGACAGTCACATTTCATGTTGTACCTACTTTAATCTGGACCAATTAAAAACCAACAACACATTCAAAATATCTACTACTACTATTATTATTATTATTCTTATTATATATTATAAATATATATACCCCATATTACTACTACCCGTATGACCCACCCCCTATTTCTTTTCTCCTTCCTTGCGTCAATCAGCAGCAGCAACAACAAAACGCAGCAGCAGCAACAATCCAACGCCAACCACCATTTTCCGCCTCCTTCAACCTCCGTTATCTCCCTCATTTCTCAACCAAATTTAATGATTCTTGCACCATTGGCTTCCTCTCTTCTTCCTCCTCATTTCTAGGTAAGAAAGTCTTATTCTTGTTGAATTTTCGAAATGGGCACCTTATTACAAACCCGGTTTTGTGACCCATGTTACTCGTTTTTCTTCCTTTCTAGTTGAAGACTGATGATAGGCTCGTGTTTTGGACGTTTTGCTCTGGAATTTGCGAGGATAAAGGTAACGGTGATAGGTTACTCGACAAATGTCGAGAATTTCTGTCTTAGGGGTCGTTTTTATATGTTCTTTTCTGCTAAAGTTCGATTCTTTAACTACCTCAGTGGTATGGTAAATTTCCCGTCTGATTTTACTTTCTGAAATGGACTGTCGGTGTCGTGTTGGAACCGTGACAGACGGATTTGGGGTTGTCGATTTGAGTGCAGTTTCCGTCTCAAAAGGACGGGTGTTTACAGCTGCGTTTGTCTGGGTTTTGTCGAGTGTGGCTATGGTAATGTATGTGGGGTTATCCATGTATAGTCGTGTCTGTTTCCGTCTCGAAATTGCCTTTCATTTCCCGTCTGAAAATGCGCACTACTGGGATGCTCTACTCTATTTGATTCCCGGTTCTCTTAGCTGTCTTCTCGCCCCTCTTTCCTGCCTGTATCTCCATGATTAATATCATCACACATACACTTAATATTTCCCGCTTGAGATACTCAGCTTTGGACCGTGAGAGCCCTGTTTTGGGCGGCTGTTTACAGCCCTTTCTGGGCGGCCACAAGTGGTTGTTGGGTGGTCTCTTGCAGGAGAGTCGAGGCCTGTTTTGGAGTAGTTTTGGGTGGTAAAAACTGGTTAGTTTGTATGGCAAAATGTGTGCATAAGTATATACATGCTTGGTATATCATCCTTTTGGTCTTTTAATTTTGGGCTCACCATCTTTTTAATTTTGGGCTCATTTGGCTTAAATGATTGGATTCATTAGGTGGTGTTTCTTGGACTCCTTTGACTTCACCTTGTCATTTGGCTTTGCTTGTTGGGTCCATTTCGGGTTATTTGAAATAATTTAATATCCGTCTCGTAATTTTCATAACGTAATTCATTAACTATCTTTCTTTTACATATTTATTCAATTGGGCTCATTTGGTTTTGTTTGTTGGGCTCACCTTGATTCTTTTGTTGGACTTGTTGTGTTGGACTATTTTGTTTTCACATGCTTCTTATGACGGGCTTAACATATTCATTGATTTGGGCTTGTTATGTCACTTTTGTTGGGCTTCACATGGTTTATTTGTTGGGTCTCATATGTTCTATGTATTGGACATGTCATGTCTTATTTGGTTGGATTCAATATAATACATTTATGAAATATGTATTTATAAATGGTTACTTGTGGTGAGTCATATTCTTTATAATGCCTTGTATTGTTCTGTTGTGAGAGACTTGGTCATATCGGATACTAGGGGTGAGCTATAAGCCCTCTAGTTGCGATATGATCGTTGGGATTAATGTTCCCATCTGTACTCATGGTGAGATGCAAGCCATGAGTATGAATGTGACATTTATAGTCCCGTGTCATATGATGTTTGCATGATCATTCTTACTCCTATTGTGACTCAAGTGTGACATTTTACATTGTGTGACTACTTGACATTCCTTATTTATTTGCCCTCGGACATTGGGTCACGGTTAGGTGCCATTGTTTCCGAGTTGGGCTATTTTTTTTCCTTCCGCCTCTTCGGACCGGGGGTCACGGTTAGGTGACAAGGTTCCGATTTGGGGTTACTCGATTTTGGGGCACGGTTAGGTGTACCATGTTTCGAGTCTTGGATACGATTTGGTATCGTTTGTCGAATCGGGTGTCGTCCATCCCGAGAGTCTGGCCAGGTTTAGACTAGGACCGTATTATGATCGTCGTCCTACCAAGAGGTTGGAATCTAGAGGGTTTGTCTTGTTTGAGTTCATACTAAGTATATGTCTTACACTTGTTGAGTCGTGTCCACATGAGTGGGTTGACTTGGTGATTCTATTTCCTTGATTGCATATTCATCCTCATGCACCATGCCTATTCTACTAAGAAAGTTTTATGCCTGTTTCACCATGATCGTTCATTATATTTCCTTATTCCTTATTGTTAGGATATGTTGCATGATTAATATGTTTGATTAAGTGTTGTTTGTTATCTGCATTTCGACATATTGTGGCTGGGAGAACCTTGAGTTACTCCCCACGATCGACTGTGCGTTCATGTTTACATGAATGACAGGTTTTGAAGATGCTTACGTGGGGAAGACGTGTGGGCTAGCGAGAACTAAACCCTTGGACCTTAGTTTCTAATTTAGAAACCTTTTATTTGTTTATTCGTGGGATATCTTTTCCCCGCTTTCTAGACTTGGGTTGTAATAACCTATATTTGTCTATTTTAGTATTTGTTTCATTTAGTTTTCGGCACCCGCGTTTTAATCTTTAACTAGTAACTTAAAAGTTTTTAAAATTTCACAAAATTCCGCTTTAATTTATTAGTTATATTTCCGCGTTATCGCGGGGTGTCACAGTTGGTATCAGAGCATATGTTGCTCCCGACGCACACACGTGTACCCCAAATTTAAACTGAACTTGACCTTGAATAATGAATGAGAGATGGGTAGACTTAAGGACCTAAGGTGGTAGTCTGTAGTGTGTTTGCTCTTTGTTAGGTTCTAACATGTTTGTTGATTGTCTTTTGATAATTGTTGTGCCTTTGGATCAATTACCGTGAGCTTACCTACATGAAGATCAAGATTTAGTGCCTATTGCCCGAAATTGAAGGTTTGTTCAACTTTGAAGAATGCTTCTACTTCCTCGAAGATGTTTCTCATTCCTTGTGTACCTTGCCTTATTCTTTATCTCTTGGTGCTTATCCTTCTTCTAAACTCTCTCTTCTTATTCCTTGGGAAACTACTCTTGTACCCTCCTAACTTGTGCTTTGTCCCTTGCTTATCCTCCCTTAACACCTTTTGATAGTTCTCTTTCTTTTGTGGGATATTAGCCTTGGTTGAATAATTTGGCTTTTATGGAGTTTGTTTGTATTTGACCAATAACCCTGGTTTTGAGAGGTCGTGATGTTAGAAAGACTTAGGTAATATGATGAGACATTCTTAGTGATTCTTATACCTAGTTCCTTGACAAGGTGAGTATAATTGATTGGTGGATTCTTTGTGTTAGGAATGAGTTGCCTATGTGATTAAAGTTATAGAACTTGGCTTTGTTGCTTATGTTTGGGATTTGAAAGCTTAGTAGGTTGAGCGTCGTTACCTTAGGAGTAAACATGAGATAAGTTTAGGATATGAATTTGGAAGAAAACCCAGTTTTTAGATGTTAATGATCCCGTATAGATTGGTGGTGTGATTTGATATTAGTTGGCCCTTGAGAATTCTGTTGAGAAGTTTTCGTTAATCCTTTCTTTGGTTTTCAAAACATTGAGGTTGTGTCGAGTGCTTGAGATAAAGAGATGCTTTTATACTTGAGTGGTAGCTTTGTTTTAGGGAAATCCTAATATGTGATAAGATAGGTGGAAGAGGTATCTAACCGTTTTATCAACCCTTAAGCGAGCGCTTATTTTACCTTGACCCTTGTTTTGGAATTTGGTCGTTTTTATATGAAGGTACAATACCCTAATAAGTGGGAGCTTGTTAGAGAGAACCTTAAGTCTTAGGAAGCGTGTGGTTTAAACCTTGAAGTCCCCCTTCGTGTCATTAATCGTTTTCCTTCCCTTTGTTCACACCTTGGTTGGATTTAATTCTTAAGTATAAAAGTTTACTCGTTATTTTCCTTGTATTGAATACCCCCCCTAATTCTAATATCTCTTACTGGTTGTTAACTGGTTATCTTTATGATTCGACTCTCTTAGTCTCACATCTTGACATGTTCATGTATCCCCTTGAAATTTCCTATCGTTTCCTGACCTGGTTATTACTCTTGTTTCCTTAGTGAAGTGATGGCCATGTTGGCTACGTTGTAGAGTGAGTGAGATGCTCCTTGAGGTTTCTTTGTGAGTCTTGTTTTCGTCGAAGTTGGATTAGTAGAACTTAAGTTAGGTTGAGTAGGAAAATTAGTATGAAATACCTATTTATCTTTTTGGTTCGTGGTCTTTATAATTTGGGAAATGTGACCAGTGTGATTGTATATTCGAGTGTGAATAAGATTTTGTTTGGAGTGTTAGAAATGTATAGAGAACTTGGGATTATGATCTTTGATTAAGGATTTTACCATAGTGAGAACTCCTAGTGGTCGATAGTTGGTTATGAGTGTAACTCTTTTAGTAGTTTTGATCTTGTCTCGTGGAAATCGTTGGTAGATGATTTATATTTGAGAGTTATGGAATCACAACTGCGGGGAGTGCCTTGACCCACGGAATAGCATAGGAGTAAAGTGTGTAAGTACTTAGAGGAAATTCTTGGGAGTTATGTGGTTATGAGTTTTGTGGCTAGGAAGTTTTCGGAACCGTTCAGGATGACCTTGTTGCTTGAGATTTGAGTACCTAGCGTTTCCTTGTTGTTTAAATTCCTTTCTTCTTTAAGCATAAGCATTTCCGTTCAGACCTCTCTTCCTCGCTTCATCATGCTCCTCCTTTAAATTCGATACTCGTAACCTGTGAAACTTTATCTTTGACATCCTTGTTGACCTGACTTTAATTCTTACCCTATAAAGTTCTTCATAGCTCTTTTTGTTGGTTAAGTTTGGACTCTCTTAGCTTACTTTTTATTTATGTTGTCTAAATTGCCTTTCATTTTATACAATGTCTAAAATTTCAAGCTACCATTTTTGATTCGGTGTTAAGAGTTTATGTTACTTTTGCAAACCTTACCTATTTTAAAAATATGGAAATGAAAAATTTGATTTTATTCCCTACTTGTTCTTTGAAGATAAACTTATTTATCATGATTTTATTTACTAAACACGAGATTCCTTTAAAGTTTATCCAATTTCAGTTAAATTTGACCTATTTATGATTTCTTTGTCAAAGTTTGATGTTATCTTTTCACAAACTTGACTCCTTTTGAGTTTAAAAGTGAGACCTTTATCTCTATTTTGGCCTTAGCAAAAGAAAATTCGAGTGGATTACCTTTTTCTTTTGGTTTTAACGTTGGTCGGAGGTTAGAACTCGTTATTGGAGACGTTTGATGACTTATTCTACGCTTGTCGGCGAATGATTTTGTTTTAAATCTGTCTTTGACTTGGAAAGTTAGCGTTCTTGTGTGCACGACAAGAGCAATTTCGTTCCATGAATGAGACTTATACTTTTGAAAACTCTTCATTAATGTTTTTGAAAGTATTTTGATTTTCAATTTATACAAATGATTTGCCTTTTTACCTTATCTTTGATTTGGAATGTAATGTTCTTGAATACGTAACGAGAACACTTTCGTTCCTTTGATGAGAATATGGTTCTGTCGAAAATTTTATTTGAAACTTTTGGAAGAATTATAATTCTTACGATAAGTAACCTTTTAATGTTTTGGTTACCAACTTTAAAAGTCCAATTTTATTTTTATAACCTTTCATTTCTACTTTCAAGTTTCGAGGACGAAACTTTTTAAAAGGTGGGGTGATTGTAACACCCGCAAATTTCCCATTTTGACATTTAAAATTTATTAAGCCATTTGAATTACTTTATTAAATATTTTTGAATTGTTCAATTTAATTAATTTTATGTCAAACAAGATTTTTATAAACGGATTATATAAAAGCTCATTTTTATAAAAATACGTACGATTAAATTATATTTTTAAGGCACAATTTATATAATAATATATGTATACGTATTTTTGGTCGGATAATAATAATGACTGTAATAATCATAATCTCCGTCTTAATTTCCGTCTAAACTTTGGACCGTCACATTTCATGTTGTACCTACTTTAATCTGGACCAATTAAAAACCAACAACACATTCAAAATATCTACTACTACTATTATTATTATTATTCTTATTATATATTATAAATATATATACCCCATATTACTACTACCCGTATGACCCACCCCCTATTTCTTTTCTCCTTCCTTGCGTCAATCAGCAGCAGCAACAACAAAACGCAGCAGCAGCAACAATCCAACGCCAACCACCATTTTCCGCCTCCTTCAACCTCCGTTATCTCCCTCATTTCTCAACCAAATTTAATGATTCTTGCACCATTGGCTTCCTCTCTTCTTCCTCCTCATTTCTAGGTAAGAAAGTCTTATTCTTGTTGAATTTTCGAAATGGGCACCTTATTACAAACCCGGTTTTGTGACCCATGTTACTCGTTTTTCTTCCTTTCTAGTTGAAGACTGATGATAGGCTCGTGTTTTGGACGTTTTGCTCTGGAATTTGCGAGGATAAAGGTAACGGTGATAGGTTACTCGACAAATGTCGAGAATTTCTGTCTTAGGGGTCGTTTTTATATGTTCTTTTCTGCTAAAGTTCGATTCTTTAACTACCTCAGTGGTATGGTAAATTTCCCGTCTGATTTTACTTTCTGAAATGGACTGTCGGTGTCGTGTTGGAACCGTGACAGACGGATTTGGGGTTGTCGATTTGAGTGCAGTTTCCGTCTCAAAAGGACGGGTGTTTACAGCTGCGTTTGTCTGGGTTTTGTCGAGTGTGGCTATGGTAATGTATGTGGGGTTATCCATGTATAGTCGTGTCTGTTTCCGTCTCGAAATTGCCTTTCATTTCCCGTCTGAAAATGCGCACTACTGGGATGCTCTACTCTATTTGATTCCCGGTTCTCTTAGCTGTCTTCTCGCCCCTCTTTCCTGCCTGTATCTCCATGATTAATATCATCACACATACACTTAATATTTCCCGCTTGAGATACTCAGCTTTGGACCGTGAGAGCCCTGTTTTGGGCGGCTGTTTACAGCCCTTTCTGGGCGGCCACAAGTGGTTGTTGGGTGGTCTCTTGCAGGAGAGTCGAGGCCTGTTTTGGAGTAGTTTTGGGTGGTAAAAACTGGTTAGTTTGTATGGCAAAATGTGTGCATAAGTATATACATGCTTGGTATATCATCCTTTTGGTCTTTTAATTTTGGGCTCACCATCTTTTTAATTTTGGGCTCATTTGGCTTAAATGATTGGATTCATTAGGTGGTGTTTCTTGGACTCCTTTGACTTCACCTTGTCATTTGGCTTTGCTTGTTGGGTCCATTTCGGGTTATTTGAAATAATTTAATATCCGTCTCGTAATTTTCATAACGTAATTCATTAACTATCTTTCTTTTACATATTTATTCAATTGGGCTCATTTGGTTTTGTTTGTTGGGCTCACCTTGATTCTTTTGTTGGACTTGTTGTGTTGGACTATTTGGTTTTCACATGCTTCTTATGACGGGCTTAACATATTCATTGATTTGGGCTTGTTATGTCACTTTTGTTGGGCTTCACATGGTTTATTTGTTGGGTCTCATATGTTCTATGTATTGGACATGTCATGTCTTATTTGGTTGGATTCAATATAATACATTTATGAAATATGTATTTATAAATGGTTACTTGTGGTGAGTCATATTCTTTATAATGCCTTGTATTGTTCTGTTGTGAGAGACTTGGTCATATCGGATACTAGGGGTGAGCTATAAGCCCTCTAGTTGCGATATGATCGTTGGGATTAATGTTCCCATCTGTACTCATGGTGAGATGCAAGCCATGAGTATGAATGTGACATTTATAGTCCCGTGTCATATGATGTTTGCATGATCATTCTTACTCCTATTGTGACTCAAGTGTGACATTTTACATTGTGTGACTACTTGACATTCCTTATTTATTTGCCCTCGGACATTGGGTCACGGTTAGGTGCCATTGTTTCCGAGTTGGGCTATTTTTTTCCTTCCGCCTCTTCGGACCGGGGGTCACGGTTAGGTGACAAGGTTCCGATTTGGGGTTACTCGATTTTGGGGCACGGTTAGGTGTACCATGTTTCGAGTCTTGGATACGATTTGGTATCGTTTGTCGAATCGGGTGTCGTCCATCCCGAGAGTCTGGCCAGGTTTAGACTAGGACCGTATTATGATCGTCGTCCTACCAAGAGGTTGGAATCTAGAGGGTTTGTCTTGTTTGAGTTCATACTAAGTATATGTCTTACACTTGTTGAGTCGTGTCCACATGAGTGGGTTGACTTGGTGATTCTAGTTCCTTGATTGCATATTCATCCTCATGCACCATGCCTATTCTACTAAGAAAGTTTTATGCCTGTTTCACCATGATCGTTCATTATATTTCCTTATTCCTTATTGTTAGGATATGTTGCATGATTAATATGTTTGATTAAGTGTTGTTTGTTATCTCGCATTTCGACATATTGTGGCGGGAGAACCTTGAGTTACTCCCCACCGATTGTGTGCGTTCATGTTTACATGAATGACAGGTTTTGAAGATGCTTACGTGGGGAAGACGTGTGGGCTAGCGAGAACTAAACCCTTGGACCTTAGTTTCTAATTTAGAAACCTTTTATTTGTTTATTCGTGGGATATCTTTTCCCCGCTTTCTAGACTTGGGTTGTAATAACCTATATTTGTCTATTTTAGTATTTGTTTCATTTAGTTTTCGGCACCCGCGTTTTAATCTTTAACTAGTAACTTAAAAGTTTTTAAAATTTCACAAAATTCCGCTTTAATTTATTAGTTATATTTCCGCGTTATCGCGGGGTGTCACACACGAACACTTGAACAAATGTGGGCATGGAGTTTAGGTTGTGCAAACTAGACCATAGACTTACACTTGATCAATTTGCCCTCATTTTCGGTCTTGAAGTGCCCACCAATTATACCGAAAAACCTGCTGATTTCGATGTGGATCTACTTTGGAGGGCTATTTCCGGGAGGAATTTTACCGGTTTAAAGCAATGCTATACATTCGCCATCCAGCATCCGGTGATTCGGATCACCGAACGCTTTGTGGCCGGTACCATCAATGGGAGGTACGAACAAGATAGGTGTACTCTCATTGATTTAACTTTTCTTGAGTCCTATTTGAATGTTCGGGGGACGAGGCGCTATAACTTCAACACCCCCCTGAGATACTTACAAGGTTTCATGATTTTGCTCAAAGGACCACCCAACTCAAGACCTTCGTAATGGGAGGTCTAATTACTATTTTGGCCAACTACCTTTGCCCCGGGTTCAATTCCCAAGGGATTTATACTCCTCTTGAGGGGAGTACTTTAATTGATGAACACGCGGTCTTCACCCACCACCGGTGGTGTAACTACACTCAAGAAGGGCGTGTAGAATGGCTCACAAAAGGGTGCACCTCCATCATCCTTGAGGGTTAGAATATACCGGGCACCGACCCAAGATTAAACCCATATTCCCCTCCACCAAGCTACCTCCTTGATATCCAAATCCTTGACAATCCCCCTCAAAGGGAAGAGCCGCCCCGTCAACAACAAGTACCTTGTGGGGTACCAGCAAGGCCTACTCGCCCACCTTCCTATGTGCATATCCCACCATACCCTACTCCTTATACCCAATTCTGACCGGAAATCCCCAATACCCCGGGCATTAATGATTTTATGAAACTCATGAATAGAGTGGACCTCGGGGTACATGAAGGGAGGGTCGACAACTACTTGGCCCTTTATCCCCAATACTATAACATGGCTCAACAAGGGTATATTGACCCCAATGGTCCTAAGCCCTCTTGGGCCCAACCGCAACATTTGTTACCTAATCAAGGAGACCAAGCTTGGAATCTCGGTGGTGGAGGGTACTCGGGTCAAGGAGGAGGGCATGACCAAGGAGGGTTTGACCAAGGAGGGTACTGGGGCCAACCAGGAGGGTATGACCAAGCCGGGAGTTCTCACCGGTATGGTTACCCCCAAGATGAGGAGGATGACGAGTGAAAGAGGCCTACCTCATCACCTCTATTTGTATGATACTCCTCTCTCCCTCTCTCTTTTGTATATACATTGCATTTAGTGTAGCTTTCGCATGCATTTGTATCATATTTCATTTGCATTAGCTAGTTCATATAGTATAAGTTGCATTGTAATATATCTCACATGATTCATGTAGTTAGTTGCATATAGACTAGAATTCATGCATTGTTACTAACGGCCAAACCTATTCATTTCTACACTAGAGATAGTGTTTAATTCGGTTTGGGGAGGTTTGATCATAGGTGACCATAGTTTAAAACATACATCATATAATATAGTTTATATTGCATTCATTTGTTATATATGTCATATAGAATTGCATTTAGTTAGAGCATGCATTCATTCATATCATATCATTGCATTTGGACTTTATTTCAAAAAATCAAAGATCCAAAAACATGTATTTCCTTTTTCCTACTCCTACATGTACATTTAGGACAATGTCCAAAATAAAGTGGGGGATGAGAATTTATATTCCAAAAATGCATAAAAATTAAAAATTTCGAAAAAATCCCAAAAATATGTTCTTTAATTTCATAAAACTAAAACCCATAAAAATTTGAAAATTTCAAAAACCAAAAACATGTTCTTTAATTTAGTAGTGAATAATTGTATATACTTGTGTTTTTGTTCTCTTCTCACATAGATACAACACTACATTTAAGGCATTAGCAAGGGAAAATGAAGACCGCTTGGTATGATCGTTCTAATCTCTATTTCCCTTCCATTTCTTTTTCATTATTCATATGCGGAGGATGTGGTGTATTTTGTTGTTGCGGTTTGTGTATCTATGTGTTGTTAGGAGTTGCATTTAGCTTATTTGGCATATTAGTTGGTAGAAGCATATGCATTAGGATGTATATATTTTAGTTGCATCATGGCATGTAGTTGCATGTTAGAAAAATTTTGTGAAACCGTCTACTTGGGAAGCTTGACAAGTGTATATAGGCCCTAGTTCTACCACATTTTTGTCATCAAAGGGAATGGGCACAAGAAGAAATTGTTCAAAAATTTGAGTTCAAGAAATGAAAAGAAAGTGAAAATGTTTGCAATTGCATCTAATGAAAAGAGGAGCAAAAATAGACTCCTATGCTTCAAATATAAGGCACCCTCACTACATATGGGGTGACTTTGAAAATGTTCAAAAAGAAAATGCAAAAAGTTGAAAGTTGTCAAGTGTTGAAAAGCCAAAAACCAAAAGAAATGGCAAAAGAAAATGTTCTCAAATGTTATACGCCACAAGAAATTGGGGGGAAAACAAAAACAAAAGCAAACTTCCAAAATGAAACTCAAATATCTATTGATCCCTTTATCCATCGTATCCATTTTTGTGCATGGTAGAGAGGGGACGGCCCTTCTTCTTGTCTAGGCAAGAGGGGGAATTCCGCGATGCTCCAGTGTTTCTAACACCATAGGGAGTCTACTCTTGACAAAAGCATTTAACGATTGAGGACAAAGGTACCCTAGCTTGACACAACTTCGAAGTGATTTGTTGGTATCCTTCTAGGCTTAGTAGTTTGAAGAAATTGCATCTATGAAGGAGTGTGTACCCTTGAATTGCTTCCCTTGTAGATCATTTCCGCCACTTAGATGAGGAAAGTGGCTATTCTTTTGTAGATGCATCCATTAATTGATTTTGTGTGCTTAATGTTTGGATGTGTCGCCATTTTGGCAAGACCCACCTTGCCTTGCAAGAAGGCATCCTACCTCATGGTTGTCTTGTTGTGAGTTGAAGGGGCGGAGTGAGACCCGCTAATTGTCTTATATCGGTTATATTAGGATAGTTTAAATAAAGGTCTAGTTTTTGTCACCTCTTTACTCGGGACGAGTAAAGGTTCGGTTTGGGGATATTTGATGTGACCATTATTTGAGCATATTTACTCCCCTAATTGAGCCTATTTTGCATACTATTATATCATTCCATGACCATTTTATCCGTCCAATGCTTTCTATTTTGCTTTCCTAGTACATTTCGTATTTTTTGTAGGAAAGAAGATAATAAGGCGGAAATTCCCGTTTTTCGTGCATATTTGGAAGCTATTTTGACGATGTTTGATGGACTAGTATGAAGAGGAGGCGAGAACTAAAGACCAATCCTACGAGAATAAAAAGAAGTGAAGGAAAGGATTCTGTCACAGAATCCGAGCGGCCTCACTGGCAAGACGCCCGTCTAGAACGATAATCCGAGCGTCCAAGCAACAAAGACGCTCGGATTCCTACACTACAATCCGAGCGGATTCCCAGAAAGACGCCCGTGCACCCCCTCTAGAATCCGAGCGTCTTCCCTTCCTGGACTAATTTAGCCTTAGTTAACCTAATGAAGCTCTACTATATATACCCCACTTGTAAATAATCAAAAAGGGAGGTGGGAGATTAGGTTAAGCCTCTACATTAGAAATTCCTCTTAGATTCAATTAGGAGTAGATTAGAATAGATTGCTCTTTAATCTTTCCACAAATCACACATTTAATCTCTCCTTAATTATTGTTCAAGCTTATTACTTTTGGGTAATTAGAAGATTATTGGGTTATTATTGGAGGATTGACAACCCTTCATCAATCAATCAAGTCTCTTCTATTACTCTTTGCTTTATTATTTGGATAATCTTAAGTTGGTATAATTCCTTTACTCTTTACTCTTTATTGTTCATTTCTTCATTCCATTATCATGTTTATACTTGTTGTGATGATTGACACCATTAATGACATATTTCCCATGATAATGAGTGAGTAGTTCTTTAGCTAGGATTAGTGGATAATTAGGGGAAACCAACATGGATTGATTAATGCTTAATCTAATATGTTTTCACAATCCAATTGCTTGCTTGTTGTGATGTCAACTTTATGCACATGTTATGTTTGATGAAATGCTAAGCCTATGAATCCTTGCATTTTTACCATCTCTTATCTACTCAACTTGACTTGTAAGATATAAACCAACTCGAGTCTTGTTAGACCATGCATAGAAGTTGAATAGGAGGAAATTAAGTCGACTTGTAGGTGTTGTACAATCTAATCGATTCGGCTCCGTTACCCAACCCTTCCTATGAACCGTAAGAGATAAACCAACTCGGTTCCTCCACAACAATAATTGCTTGCAACTTTGTAAACATGTTTGTATGATCAACACCATGAATCCCCTATGACCCCATGATATCCTAGTGCTTTTAGTCATTTGTTTACATTTCTTAGTTCATTGTTTGCTTTACTTTATTACTTGCATTAGTCTAGGACACAACTACAAACCCCATCAATTGTGACACTAGCATAAATTGAGATAGATAGACTTAGAACCCAAAGCACACCGTCCCATGGATCGACCTCGACTTACCACTAACTAGTTGTATGTTGAATATTATAAATGTGTTTGATTGGATGTGTGATTGGATGTGTGACGACCAACTCTTGTCCATCATATGGTGTAGTCAAGAATATAAACCGAACTTTATGAGATATAGTTTGAGGTTTTTTCGTAATTTTTTAAGCTATTTTCTCACTAAAAGTTTAAACCCGACTATAAAAGCCTAAATGACTCCATATGAGATATGGATAGGGAGGGTCCCTAAATTGTCATTTTTATACATTTGGGACCATAAATGCTTATGTTCAGAACCAATTTATGTATTTGTGAGGGTTATCCAAAATTGAACCACTTGGTTTTTACTCCTCCAAAACGAGAACAAAGACTTTGTAGCTCATAATGCTGTCTTTCTAGAAAGATTTTCATTTTCTGGAAGACAGAGTGGGATAAATTTTGAACTTACGGAAGTCCAAGACCCACAAACTGAGTACAATGCAAGAAGACGTTCTTTATTGAGGCTCAGTGATTATAAGGAGATAATTTTGCGATAATATTGCGTTACTTTTAAAAAGTGACGAATCTTCAACCCTCATCAAAGGATTTTCTGTAGTATGAACTCTATGTGATGGCGTGTCACCATGCAATTCGAATTGGTCTTCTTGCACAAGATTTGATAAGGAAGGAAACATGAGATGTTTTCGAGACTTGATTTGGGGCGAATAATTTGCACCAAATTAGGTTACCTTGATCTTGTGATAAAGGTTACATAAGATGTTTCAATTTTGAGTTCGTTACAGAGAGTTTGTAACAACCCAAATGCCCTTATCAATTCGTATGTTCTTAGCAATATAGCCTCTCATGAGGATGAGTTCGGTAAAAGAATAACGAAACTTTCTCCTTGAATCTTACTCATGAAGGGAGAAGTTTTGTTGATCTTGTCAATGCTAAGAAGCCTAGCATGCTTGAAAGATCTCTTTTGTGATCTTATATACGTCAAAGAGTTGGAGCTTAAGGTTCAATCATGTAGTCAATCAGAATGGTATTACTCGAGTTGTCGAGGTACCATGATGATACATGGAGTTTAGTGGGAGCTAAGGTGATATTTCTTAGTCTAAATATGTGTTTGGCATATTAGTGACTAAAAATATTCTCGGATGAATATTTGAGGGTAGCATGGCGCATCTTAAATATCCGGATCTAATGAGATAGATCTCCATGGATATTAGCATTATAGTCAAGAGACTTATGTGATAAGATTCTTGACTCGTTCAAGTTGTTGAACAATTAACATGATCTCTTGTGCTTCCGCTGCAGGATCTATTAAATATGCTAAAAGATTCTCTCGTCGAGACTTATCATGTTGAGAATATGAGAAGTCATTACCAATCATTTCCTAGTGAGTGTCACTAGATGATTATCAAGAGCATCCTTGAGTACTTGAGAGGCACTGAGGATTTACTCTTGTAGTTTGGAGGAATTAATGAATTTCGTGTAAAAGGGTTACACGATTACATTCCTATGCTTATAAGATGTTATGGGCCTCGTTAAGGAATGATTAGCATGTAAAAGTGCTATGTGCATAAAGAATAATGTGTATAAGAAGTTATACATGTATAAAGCAGATATGTATGAGGATTCATACATAAAAGATGTCATATGAAGGATGTCTATGTATAAGTATTATACGTACAAATCATGAACGAAAGCTAAGTACATTACAACATCCGATGTTGTAAAAGAGATAGTTGATATTTAGAGTTTAATGGAACTAGAGTAGTTCTGTTAGCCGAATATCGTCTCCTGAGAGACTGTGAAAACAGTGGGAGTGTTTGACTGGGTTTAGAACCAGAGTCTAAAAACTTTTTTAGACATGTACTCAGAAAGGCTCTATGTGATGAAAAGATTGCATAGAACAAAAAGGAAAATAGCAAATGAAATTAGAGTGATGCAACTGTTGCTAATCCTCTAACCAAAGCCGTTGGCATAAGGTAGACATGATGGTTGTGTCATCTCAATGTGATTGAGGAATATGCCTTAATTAATTGCTGAAGATCGTTATGTTAATATTGGATAGAGTATTAATATTTATGTAAGTCATGATCACATTCATTGTTTGAGTCTCTTTAAAAACTCATTTATTCAGTTTGACTGAAAACATGAATACCTTGTTTATCCGAATTGATTGTGGAGACAATGTTGAACCCCAATTCAAGTGAATAGGATGAACATTGTATTACCCCCTAGTCACTTAATGAGGTGACGTCTCAGAGTGACTAGATTGTAAGACGATTGATGGTAGGTTCAGCACCATAAGGATGACTAGTCGTTTACATTAGCAGACTGTGGGACACTTTGCCGAGCAGTGACATTTATAGAGTCCCTTAGATCTATTATAGACTCCTGGTCATGGCAGGGACTTCTATGATATTCCTATGAGTCAATTCTTTAAACTAGAGACTATTATCTGAGCAAGTGCGGTTTTCGAGTGACTTTGGTTTTTGTCCAAGGTCGTGCCGTGAAAGAAGGCCAAAGGACATCTACTGGGTCATGGTGATCTGTATTGTGCAAAAGGATAGATAGGGCAGACAAGAATTGTCCACCCACGTTGGGTTTAAACATCTCAAGGCCACTCGAGGAGTTGTGACTGGGAAATGCGTGGCCACGCTCAGAAGTAATCTATGGTAGATTGTTCCGGTCTTGCAGTCACACTCCCGATCGAGAAAGCCACTCACGATATGTTCATGTGCAAGTGCGACCTGAAAGACATCTTGCATTGAGTGGGAGATTGTTGTTAAAATGGATAAGAGAATCGGTAACACACCTTTGTAGAGTACAAGCAGGATAATGTTGGGATAAGGAGTTATCCACAATTGTGTGTTATAATCATCGCACAACTTGTCTCGGACAAGTGGGAGATTGTTGGAGTATTTGTCCTCCACAGTAGTGCGTGATAATATTATTAAATATCATTAAGGAATATGCATGGGATATTCATTGGCAATACTAGTCAGCTGAACAACGTATATCAGTAACGGTTGACCAACTAGGGTTTGACGTTACTGTCGTGAGACGGCGGTGTTTAACTGATCCCTTTCAGTCACACCTAAAGGAACGAGCCCCAACACGAAAGCTAATTAATTGTATGAGATACAGTTTAGTTAGTCCCTTGATAAATTGACTAAGAATTAGTCGATTAATTTATTTTAGAGAGATATCGAGTTGTGAACTCGAGGCGCGGAAATTATTATATAATTATGCGTTAATTAGATAATAAAATATTTAAGACGAGAATTAATGATTAAGCAGTTAATTGTTAAATTAGTACTAATTGATTAATGTGATTAGTATTGGTGCGTAAAATATATGTGTAGCTGTACACATATATTTACGGAGTGTGTTAGACGATATTAATTGGGAAGCATTTAAACATAAATCGATGTTTAAATAAAATTTACACGTATTTGTGCGACAAATATAAGAACCAAAATGGACCCCTAAATAGGTCATTTTGGACCGTGTAAGTGCATGTGGTAGTGTGTGTGTTGCTTTAAACACCATCATTTCTCTTACACATTTGTCTTCCCATAATTACTTTTGTTCTAACCCATTCACATGAGCATTGTGTGGAATAAAATAAGAAAGAAAAACACTCCACTTTCTCCTCTACCAACCGTCCTCCCTTCTTACTCACAACACTTGTGTTGTTCATTTTTGACTTCACTTTTGCACCTGAAAATGAAAGTGTGTTCTTCTCTCTAAAACCTCAAAAATTATAAATCACATACTAAGAGTTAGTATTATATATCTAATATTTTTACTAAGTGTTAGTATGATTTCTCAAGGGGCAATCTTACATAATATCTAGTTAATATTAGTAAGTTCTTGGGGCAAGTTCTTGGGTGCTTAAGAGAGGAGGTGTTCTACCTTGGACACTTGAAGATGTAGGATCTTGCCATTTATTTTAAACTCAAGAACAACCAAGATGGTGATCTTGGTTGTGCCCAAATACTACCATTTCTCAATGTAAGGAAAATTATTTTCCTCATCTTTTATATTAATATGCTTTAGTATTGCATGCATGTTAGATAGATCACATAAACACAAATTATGAGATAATTTGACATTTAATTAGAGAGTCTAATTAGGATCTATGATCTTTCACACCAACCCCATTTTGACCCGTCGCCTAACCCCGTTACAACCCTTGTTTCTCTTTATGCACATTTTCCTTTTTTGCATCTTATATATGGTCATGCAGGAGGATATTCCACGTTAGATTGCGGGCATGTCTCACAAGTTGACTAGTTGAGTTATTTTGGTTACTTTTTGGCACAAAAATCACTCGTTCTTAAAAAATGAGCGATTAGTGAAAACCGTGAGGAAGTCGGTAGTCTAAGTCCTATTAGTGACGTGACTCATATTTGAGCACATTTAGTCCCCGTATTAACCTCGTTTCCATGCTTTCTAGCATCTATTAGGGTAATTTCTTATCTTTAGTTTCCCATTTTGCATATTCTTTGAGGTTTTGTGTCCTTGGTAGGAGAGGATTGTTAGCCTTGCATTTATGGAGAAAAATGGAGCTAAACGGATCGCATCTAATAACCAAGCATCGAAGAGGAGACCGACACTATAAGCATAAGTAAATAAATGAATAGAAATGGGCAATGATGAAAGATCCGTGCATCCCCAAGACAATCCCCACGGATTGTTAGGAAGCCAAAACAAGAGAAGAACCCTGTGCCAGAATCCGAGCGTCCTGAGCTCGGGACGAGCGTCCCAGAGCCAGGATCCGAGCGTCTCCAAGCCAGCCCGAGCGAATATTCTTACAGGACCAACCGTGCTTCAGGCAAGGACGCGCGGATTCCCCTGAGAGTTGCTGCATGATCCGCGCATGTCCCTCGGGATTTGAAAAATTGTTAAGCTTTTCTTAGGGTCTTTATCGTCATTTATGCCCTTAGTAACCCTAATCCTTGTACTCAATTTTAGTATAAATTGTTGGAGTAGTGTCCTCCACAATGAGTGCGTTTACATATTAAATCTCGTAAAAGGAATATCAGGGATTTATTTATTTATTTGTCTGCTGGTCATCGTTAATCGGTAATGATTGGCTGACTAGAGTTTGACATTACTGTCGTGTGACGGCGGTGATCAGCTGATCCCTTTAGGTCACACCTATAGGATGATGCCCAAATAGAAAACGTAATTATTTGTATGTGATACAAATTAATTAAATCCTTGTATTAATTGACTTTTAACAAGTCATGTGAGTATATTATTTGATGACGAGTTCGAACTCGGGCCAAGAGGATTTATTATTTAATTATTTGATAATTAATTAATAAATTTATTAATTAATAGTTAATTAATATGAGTTGTGTATATAAGTTTTGAGGTGAAGGTTATTAGCTATTTAATTTACAAGAGGTTGTAAAATTAGCTAAATAGGGTAGTATTGACACATTGTATGTTGATAAAATGGTCTCATGATTACTTAATAGTTAAGTAGTCATTAGTGGTTAATTTGTATTGTTTAAGTGTTAAATGATCAAGTTAATGTTTAATTATATAAGATTAGAAAGCGATTTAGGGTTCTTCTAATTTTGTTACTGCAATGGCTCGACAAAAGAGGAATAATCCCAAATCTAATAGAGTAATTAGAGTAATATCACATAATAATTCATCAAAATCCAAAAAAACTAGTAATACGCCACATAATAACGCTAGTGGATCGCGATTTCAATCTTTGGAACATGATGATGATGTTCTTCATGCTGATATTCAGTGCGAGGAACACGCTTCTGCTTCTGAAGATGGTATCCGTCCATTTACCCTTAGTAATAGAATGAGTTCGATTGTGGAGGAGGTATCCGATGATGGTAGTGACTGGACGGAGGTTTCTCATCGTTCCCAAGAGTCTGAATCGTCTAGGGTAAGTCCTCTTCAACTAACTAGTGCTGATGTTGAGAATGAACTTCAGTATTGGTCTACTGCTGTATATTGTTACGTGTTGGGTTCGAATCCGCCGTTTAAAGTGGTTGAGGGTTTTGTTAAACGGGTATGGGGATATACTGAGTATGAGAAAATCTCTTTTCATTCTAATGGTATTTTCCTTGTTCGATTCAAAACTGAAGCTATGAAGTTGCGTGTGTTGCAAGCGGGTCCTGTGTTTTTTGATAACAAACCTGTGGTTGTTAAGGAATGGACCCCTTCCTCGAAATTGGTCAGGGAAACTGTGGATATGGTGCCTATCTGGATCAGATTCTATGGTTTGCCACCGAAATTTTGGGGAAATGCTCTGATGAAAATTGCTAGTTTGGTAGGGAAGCCAGTGCGTGTTGATAGTAATACTCACCTTAAAACGTTCATTGGACATGCTAGGGTGATGATTGAGGTTAAGATGGGGGAAACTTTCCCGATGTTATTGAGTTTCTTGATGAGATGGATGTTGTGCACAGCGAGATAGTTCATTATGAGTGGAAACTGTTTTGTGTCTTTGGGTGCAATGGACTAGGTCATATACGAGAGACAGTAGAAAGCAACAGGAGCCTAGGCAACAGAAGAAGAGGCAAGTCCGGGTACCTAAGAGGCGGACCCAACAACCCGTTGAGCCTGTACCTCCTGTGGTTCCTTTGGCTCCTAATCCAAATCTTCATGTAGTCCGGTCTCGATCTGTTGGGTGGGGGTTGTGCTAGAGGGATGGTTACTCCTATACCATGCTCATTCACTCCATTGTCTCCTACTAGAATTATCACTAGAATGGCTAGGCAGGGGACTCAACAAGGAGGTGGGAGGAGAACTTTTATGGAGGTCCTTGAGCATTCTCACCACTACGGAGGGTGCTTGAGGAGGACATGCCTGGGGGACATCCTTTGATGGAAAATGGGTAGCATTGGGTTCTGGAACGTGCGTGGTATGAATAATGAGAATAAGCAAAAGGACTTTAGGTGGTTTTTGCATAATAATAATGTAGGTGTTTTTGGTTTACTAGAGACTAGAGTTAGATTTCCTTCTATTAATAAAGTTCACCAAGGCATTGGAAGTGAATGGGCTATGGTTAACAATATTGATAGTCATGATGGAGGCAGAATTTGGATTATTTGGGATGAGACTAATTACAAGGTGGAGGTCTTGAGTTCTGAAGCTCAAGTTATCAATGCTAGAGTCATTTTTATTCCTACTGGGGAAATATGGTGGATTTCTATGGTCTATGGTTTTAATAGGGTGGTTGATCGGCTACCTTTGTGGCATTCTCTTCAGTTGATGCATCAGGTGGTGGCTGGCCCTTGGGTGGTTATGGGTGATTTCAATAGTGTGCTTGCAATGGATGAGAGGATTGGTTCTGAGATTTCTGTTGCAGAGATGAGAGATTTTCAGGACTGTGTGGATAATTGTGGTATAGGGGATATTCCTGCCCATGGAGCCTTTTTTACCTGGAACAATAAGCAGGATGTGGGGGATGTGGTGTTCAGCAGGATTGATAGGGCCATGGTTAATGATGAGTGGCTAATCAAATACCCTGACACTCTTACTATGTTCCACCCTGAAGGCCTCTTTGACCATTGCCCTTGCACAATGGCTTTGAAACCTGATGGGGTAAGGAAGAGAGGAAGTTTTAAATACTTTAACATGTGGGGCAAGGACTCTGAATTTCTCAAGATAGTCAAGACTGTTTGGGAGGCTCAAATTCCTGGTCATAAAATCTTTCAATTTGTCAAGAAGTCAAACATTGAAGAGGCCTTTGAAGGAGTTAAATGGTGCTAGCTTTGCTCAGATAGAGACTACTGCCAGATTGGCTCATTTAATGCTTCAAGAGGCTCAGACCAAATTGCAGTTGGACCCCAGGAATGTTTCTCTTCAGAGGGAGGCTCGTGATGCAACTTTAATATATAAGGATAGGGCTGAAGCTAAAAGGAGCTTTCTAGCTCAAAAAGCTAAAGTTCAGTGGCTCTCTGAGGGGGATGGAAATACTAAATTTTTCCATAGTGCTATTAAGGCTAGGAGAATGCAAAACAAGATTCTAGCTATCAAAGACATGGATGGGAAGATGGCTTCTACTGCATTAGAGATTGAGGAGGCTTTTATTCATTACTACCAGAAGTTGTTGGGGGCATGCACACCTGTGACTAGGGTTCATATCCCTACTGTTAGGAAGGGCTCTGTTGTTAATTTGGATCAGAGGAATATCCTTACTGCTGAGGTAACTTCCAGTGAAATTAAGGAAGCCTTGGATACTATTCCTCCTAATAAGGCACCTGGGCCTGATGGGTTTACTTCCCAGTTTTTTAAAGATGCGTATGAGGTGGTGGGAAATGACTTAATTGAGGCAGTACAGGAATTTTTTAACTCTGGCAAGATGCTGAAACAAGTCAATGCCACTACTCTCACCTTGATTCCCAAGAAGGTCAGACCTGAGAGTGTAGCTGATTTCAGACCCATTGCATGCTGCAATGTAATCTATAAGGTCATTTCTAAAGTCATTTGCAATAGATTGGCTAGAGTGTTGCCTAGTATTGTTAGTGAGAATCAAAGTGCTTTTATAAAAGGGAGAGATATAGTGGATAACATTCTTATTTGTCAAGACTTGGTGAGATTATATAAGAGGAAGTCTTGCTCTCCTAGGTGTCTTATGAAAATTGATTTGAAGAAAGCCTATGACTCCATTGAGTGGGAGTTTGTTAAGCAAATGATGAAGGCTCTGAAATTTCCTAGGAGATTCATTCTTTGGGTTATGGAATGCATTTCCACTCCTTGGTTTACCTTATCACTTAATGGTAATAGCTTTGGGTACTTTCAAGGCAAAAGAGGCATTAGACAGGGGGATCCTATGTCCCCTTTGCTATTTACTCTTTGTATGGAGTACTTAAGCAGAATTCTTGCTGAGGTTACTTCTACCATGGAGTTTAGTTTTCATCCCCTATGTAGGCCTCTCAGTTTGACTCATTTGTGCTTCGCAGATGACTTATTAATGTTCTGTAGGGGGGATAGAGGTTCAATAACTGTACTGTTGAGAGCTTTTGCTACATTCTCAAAGGCTTCTGGATTGGTGATGAATTGTGAGAAATCTGACATTTATTTTAATGGGGTGAGAGCTGAGGAGGTTCATTACATTCTGAACATTTCTGGGTTCAGAGAGGGGTCCCTTCCTTTCAGGTACCTAGGGATACCTATATCTCATAAGAGGATGGCCATAGGAGATTGCTCTAGACTTGTAGAGAAAGTGGTGCTGAGAATCGAGAGGATGGGGGCTAGGAAATTAAGTTATCTTTGGGAGATTGGTCCTTGTCCAAGCCGTGCTTGACACAACCGCATTCTTTTTGGGCACGCATATTTCTTATTCCAGTGACTGTGCTTGATAGAATAGAGAGGATATGCAGGAATTACTTGTGGGGTGGTTCTGAACAATTCCATAAAATTCCTAATGTTGCCTGGGAAAAAATATGTTGTGATAAGAAGTATGGAGGTCTAGGAATTGTTCATTGCAGGAAGTGGAATATGGCTATGATGGGCAAGTTTGTTTGGTGGTTGGTTTCTAAGGCTGATCATATGTGGATTAAGTGGGTTAACCATATTTATATTAAGGGGCAAGAATGGCTCTCTTATATTCCCCCTGTTCAGTCTAGTTGGTCTTGGAGAATGATCTGCAAAACTAAGGAGATTTTGAAGGATGGGTTTTATGCTGGGGAGTGGACTGAGCACCATGGTTACTCTGTAGCTCATGGGTACCACTGGTTGCAAGGCCCCAAGGATAAAGTGAGCTGGTGCCCTCTGATCTGGAACAAACTCAACCTCCCTAAGCACTCGTTCATTGGGTGGCTTGCAGTCCAACATAGATTATTGACAAAGGATAGGTTGATGCAGTTTGGGATCATCACTGATGGCCTCTGTGATTTGTGTATGGCTCATCCTGAAACACATCAACATGTACTTTATGAATGTGTTTTTAGTGCCGGATCTTTGGAGTTTGCTTTGAAATGCTTTGCTAGATGTTAACATGCCTGCTGATGATATTATTGGTTGGAGTTTACAGTGGAGATGCAGATCATTGATGAAGAAGCACATTGTCTTTGCTGCTATACTTGCAATGATATATCATATCTGGCAAACTCGTAACTTTTGCAGGTTTGATCTTTTGGTACCTAAACCTGAGGTGCTTATTGCTAGGGTGAAGACTGATGTTCAGCTGCGGGGTAAAAACATTATATGGGGGACTAAGTTTCAACAGATGAAGTGGTTGCCATGGACTAGTATGATTTGAGTATGTATGCTAGTAGGCAATGTTTTTTTCTCGGTTTGATGTACTTGGTGAACTTGTAATCTTTAACTCTATATATTTCTATATATTTCACATTTCACCAAAAAAAATTATATAAGATAATTAAATATAAGACTTATAAGCATTTGTGGGACAAATGTCGAAAGTCAAAATAGGACCCAAATCCTACTAATATAACCGATTCATGTATAGAAAACATCACATGTGTTTTGGTCATATTAGTCAACCAAACCATGTGCATTTGTATGTGATTTCTTTACATTTGCTCTACATATATATAGTACATTCTTAGAGATTGCATGTGATGGTTTTTGATGAGAACAAAAAAATTCTCTTAAAAATTGAAGTCTTGGCCGGTTCATTTGAAGAGGAAAAAGTGTTTTTTTTTTCTTCATCTTCTTCATCATAGCTTGATCAATTTGTTGATCATAAAATCAAATATAACTCACAAATAATAATATTCATTATATAATATTATTAGTGTAATAATATTACATATTACAAGGTTATTACTACAATTATCTAGTTAGTAATTCTAGTAATTTTTGGGTTAATCTTGGGTGCCACCAAAGGAGATTACCTATATTGGTAATTGGTGTTCTTGGAGGATCATCTAAAGTTGAATAGCTCAAGAACTATAAAGGTAGGAGACCTTTGTAGTGCCCATATTTGCCTTATAGCAATGTAAGGAACTTTTGTATTAAGATGGTTTAAAACCATCCTTTATTCATTTCTTTTGCATGCATGTAGATTTAGACAAATTTTAACTAATTTGTTATTTTAATATCATAAGATGAGTATTAATATGGTCTAAATAACTAACAAGTGGTATCAGAGCATTGTTAAATACATGCATGTTGTCTTAAGACGATTTTAGCAATTTATGAGATAAATTAATAAAATTGATATTATGTTACTAAAATTCGTTTTATCACATAATATAGTCTTGCATGTAAATAATCTGGTATTAGGATGATATGGGACGAAAATTTGATTTTTGTTAAATTTTTCCACTTTTTATAACTTAAATTGGCATAAAATTGAGTAAAAATGCATTAAAATTAATTAAGAGTTAATTAAATTGTGTTGCATGTTAATTTTATGCATGTTTATTTAGAAATAACCATATGCATTTTCTATTTATGAGATAAGTAGATACTATAAATTAATGTGATTAATTTAGGTTGTTTATTAATTTTTATTTGATAAAAATGGGTAAATAATGGTTATTTTGTAAATAAATATTGATTTAACTTTAGGGCTCGAATATTCTGAATTTTTAGCTCCTGGAAATTGTTCCAAAATGTACAAAATTTTATTTTAAGTCGTTTCATTTTTTATGGTTTGATTTAGAATTAAATCGTAAAATTTATCGCTTTACCGATTAAATTGTGAAATCGTTTTAAATAATTTTTAAAAACAACAATTTTCACTTGCATGGCATTTGGGTGTAAGACCAGAATGGTCATGGTTTTGAAATTTATTTTTCCATAAATTTTTATATTAAATGGAATTTTATATGATAATTGTGAATTATTATATCATTTTTGTCACAATTGTGTTTTAATTCCCATATAAATTCAAGATAATTGTTGAGAATGATTATTTTGATATTAGACCAGATTAGTATGATGAGTAAGTCTTAAAATTGTTTTAAGAAATGATTATGAATTTTTATTGGTAAAAATTCCGTCAAGGCAAGCTCAAATGATCGTTGTTGGTAAGTTAGACGATTTGGCATGTCATTTTCCCATAATGCATTTTATTATTCATTTAGATGAATGGTTTTTAGGATTATAATTATGTAATTTTTCCTAATATGGCCATAGGTAGAAGTTGGTATTTCCCGAAATGTAAGGGAATATCGACTTGTTTTGTAATTTATTGCGATTTCGTATCGCCTAATTTGTAATTAATTAATAGTTTTATTTTAATTTTATTACAAATTGTATAATAGGGTATTGTTATGTAATTTAATTATTAGTAATTAGATGAAACTTCTAAAGACGGAGTTTTCATGAAGACGTTGTTTTCGGAAAGGCGTTCCGAAATCCTAAAGAAGAAGGCCAATTTATGAAGACTCAAGGGACCAAGGAGTTGGTTTCCGAAGTGTAATAATTTTAGTTAATTAGATTAACTAGGTGGCCATATTAGGACTTGTTTGTTTTAATTCTTTTATGCATTCATGCCAAATCGTCACTACATGTTTTATTTTTGTTGTTATCGATTTAATTGTCTAGCATTCACCAATTTAGTTCATTTAAAAGTGATAGACAATTAAATTGATAAGATCTCTCACATTTGTTTAAAATTGAGATTAAGCCTTACCAAATAATAGCACCTATGAATCCCTTCTTCATTAGAGGTAGGTTCGGATCACCGAGGTACACTCTTTTTACGTTGGGTAAGTAGGGTAATAAAAATTATTACACATGAAAATTGGTTGGACTCAACGGGATAAATATGGGTTGAATCGGTCCACCGTGCCTATATTTATTCTGGGGCAAAAAGATAGATTTTAAGAAAATCCGTCAACCAAGAGTTCTAGTCGTAGAATCAGTCAAAGTTGTTGACTCACCAAATTTATATAAATATGGGTTGAATCGGTCCACCGTGCCCGTGTTTATATAAAATTGGATCTTGGAATCATTTATATAATTCAGTGGGAGATCATTATATAAATGGGAACTTGTTAAATAGTTTCACAAGTTAAATTTTTCTAGACGATAAATGTTAATCTTTCCTTTATTTCCTTTGTAGTAATCACGATGGCTTCTACTAGTCAAACCGTCACCATAGCTAGAGATTCATGGCTACATTCTTTTATGGACAAATATGTTTTAAAAGCCGACGGTAGTAATTTTAAAGATTGGGAAGAACAACTTCGATTAGCTGCCGCAGGTGATGGCAAATTACGCTATCTTGTCGATCCCTATCCCCCTTCGCCTAGTACTAGGGCCACTGCCGATGTAAGGGAGGCTTTTACAAATTATCAAAAGGAATCATTTCTTTGTTAAAAATGTTTTGATTTTTTCAATGGATCCCGCTTTACAAAGGCAATGTGTCAAGTTTCGTGATGCACATGAAGTATTCTCGAGGCTTTCAACTATGTTTTCTCAAGCCCCGAGAATAATTCAAGATGACACCGTGCTCGTTTCTTTGAGGCTAACCTCAAAGATGGTCAACTGTAAGTTCACACGTACTTAAAATGATTGAGTACGTGGAAACTTTAGAGGGGTTGGGATGCAAGATCCCCGACGAACTTGTGGTGGACCGAGTGCTCCACTCTCTCTCGCACGTCAAGGGATTTACCTAATTTAGGGTAAATTACAACATGACAAACATGAGAAAGAGTTTACATGAGCTCCATTCTCTGCTTGTGCAAGCAGAGAAGGACATGGGATTGAGTGGGAGTACGAGGAAAGATGTGCTTTCAATTAACGTGAAGGGGAAGAAGCAGTTTAAGAGGAACGCAGGTAAGAAGCCCGTTCAGGTGGAGGGCAAAGGTAAAGCAATTGCGAATTGCTCTACCAAGCCAAAATCCATAAAGGGTAATCCTCTTAAAGATACTTGTAATTATTGTAATAACAAGGGACATTGGAGACGTAATTGTACAAAGTACCTGGATGACATAAAAGCTGGCATTGTGAAGCCGACATGTAATTTCTCAACTGAATCTTTTATGATAGACATAAATTATGCTTCAAATACAACTTGGGTATTAGATACTGGTTGTGGTTCTCACTTGTGCAATCATTTGCAGGGCCTAAAAAGCACAAGAAAGCTAAACAAAGGTGATGTCGATCTCCGAATGGGAAACGGGTCTAAAGTAGCTGTCGTCTCAGTAGGAACTTATGTACTTAGTTTAGCTTCGGGTTTGGAGTTACATCTTAATAAATGTTATTTTGTACCAACGATATCTAGGAATATAATATCCGTATCTGTGTTAGACACAAAAGGGTTTTCTTTTGTAATTAAAGACAAGTGTTGTACTTTTTCCCTTAATGGGATTGTATATAGTCAAGCTATTTCAATCAATGGTATTTATATTCTAGATACTTGCAACGATGTTTATCATTTAGATAATAAAAGACTCAAAATAGGTGATCCTGATCTATCTTATTTATGGCATTGTCGATTAGGACACATCAACGAGAAACACATTAAAAGACTAGTGTCGACTGGTATAATTAAACCTTTTGATTTTGAATCATTTGGTACATGCGAATCTTGTCTTCTTGGCAAGATGACTCGTTCATCTTTTCTAGGAAAAGGATCTCGAGCTAGTGAGTTATTGGGTTTAATACACACTGATGTGTGTGGTCCAATGACATCAACTTGCTAGAGGTAATTATGACTATTTCATTACTTTTACCGATGACATGAGTAGATATGGGTATATCTACTTAATGAGGTATAAAAGTGAAGCTTTTGATAAGTTCAAAGAGTTTCAGAATGAAGTAGAAAACCAATTAAATAAGAAGATTAAAGCATTACGATCAGATCGTGGTGGGGAATATTTAAGCAATGACTATAAAGATCACCTTATAAACTGTGGTATTGTATCTCAGTTAACTCCTCCTGGCACACCACAATTAAATGGTGTGGCTGAAAGGAGGAATCGAACTTTATTAGATATGGTTCGATCGATGATGAGTCAAACAGAATTACCTAAGTCATTCTGGGGTTTTGCCATCTTATCTGCTGTACAATCACTTAATAAAAGTCCCACTAAAGCAACTGACAAAACTCCATATGAGATATGGAAAGGGAAAGTCCCGAATCTGCGATACATGAAAGTATGGGGTTGTGATGCTTATGTCAAGAGTAAGTCTGACGATAAGCTTGCACCTCGTTCTGAAAAGTGTATTTTTGTAGGCTACCCTAAGGAAACTTGTGGATATTACTTCTACAATAGTAACGAGAACAAAGTGTTTGTGGCTCGTGAAGCTGTCTTTCTAGAAAAAGAGTTTATTTCTAGAAGACAGAGTGGGAGAAAATTTGAACTTGACGAAGTTCAAGAGCCACAAACTGATATGACAATACAGGAAGATGTTCCTTCTACGTCTGAATCGGTTATTGTTCCTTCTGAACCTAGGAGGTCAGAAAGGGTTAGTCGCCAGCCTGATAGATACCTTGGTATTATCGAGGAAGATGGTGACTATGAGGTTTTACTTTTAGAAAGTGATGAACCCAAGACCTATAAAGCAGCTATTATGAGTTCTGACTCTAAGCTGTGGCTCGAGGCCATGCAATCCGAAATGGATTCCATGTACGATAATCAGGTATGAGACCTGATTGACTTACCTAAAGATGTTCGACCTCTTCAGTGTAAGTGGATATTCAAGATTAAAATCGGCATGGATGGACATAAAGATGTCTACAAAGCTAGATTGGTTGCAAAAGGTTTCACTCAAGTTCATGGTTTACACTATGATGAAACTTTTGCACCAGTTGCTATGCTTAGATCTGTTCGGATAATGTTAGCGATTGCTGTATTTTATGATTATGAGATATGGCAAATGGATGTCAAAACCGCTTTCTGAACGGGTTTTACGGAAGAGGAAGTGTTCATGACACAACCTGAGGGTTTTGTGGATCCTAAAAATCCTAACAAAGTATGCAAACTTAAGAGATCCATTTATGGTCTTAAGCAAGCGTCAAGGAGTTGGAATCATCGTTTTGATCATGTTATTAAACAGAATGGTTTTACTCGAAGTGTTGAGGAACCATGTTTATACATGAAGTTTAGTGGGAGTAAAGTTGTTTTCTTACTTCTTTATGTGGACGACATATTACTCATTGGGAATGATGTTGATATGCTTGCTTCTGTTAAGAAGTGGTTGGGAAATCACTTCCAAATGAAAGATTTGGGAGAAGCTCAGCGCATCTTGGGTATCCGGATCTATAGGGATAGATCCAATAGGATATTAGCATTGAGTCAAGAAGCATATATCGATAAGATTCTTGACCGATTCAATATGAAAAACTCCAAGAGAGGTTTTCTACCTATGGGCAGTGGGATCACTTTGAGTAAGTCACAGTGTCCTACTAAGCCTAAGGATATTGAACGCATGAAATCGATTCCCTATGCTTCCGCTGTTGGATCGATCATGTATGCTATGATGTGTTCTCGTCCTGACGTCTCGTATGCTTTGAGTATGACGAGTCGTTTTGAAAACTCCGGTGAGAGTCACTGGATAGCCGTCAAGAATATTCTAAAGTACTTGAGAAGGACTAAAGATTCATTCTTAGTGTTTGGAGAAGAATCAATTACGTATAAGAGGTTATACGGATGCCGGTTTCAAACCGATAGGGATGATTTGAAATCCCAGGCTGGTTTTGTCTTTTTGTTGAATGGAGGGGCGGTTTCTTTGGAGAAGTTTCAAAGAGTCTCAGTGATCGCGATTCTACAACGGAAGTGAGTACATTGCGACCTCCGGCCGCAAAGGAAGCTTTGTTTGGATTAGGCAATTTTAGAGGGACCGAGAGTAGTTCCGACCGCCGAGGATCATATCACTTTGTATTGTGATAACAAAGGGGCTATTTTTCAAGCAAAAGAGCCCAAGTCTAGTAACAAGTCTAGACATGTACTTAGGAAATTTCATGTAATTAGAGATTTAATTGAAAGGAAAGAAATTACGATTAGTAAGGTTGGGACAAATGACAACATCGCCGATCCTTTAACTAAGCCATTGTCTCAAGCTAAACATGATAGTCATGTAGTTTCGATGGGGTTGAGACGGATGCGAATCTGTTGTAAATTATTTGATATGTAATAATCAAATATTGTATTTATTATTTCATATGTGATAAGTTGCATTTATCGTTATATTCAGTTTTATGTCTGAATTTATATACTTTGTTTTCTCCAAATAGGTTGTAAAGACAATGTCGAACCCTATTAAGTGAACTTGATTAACAATGTATTTTGTCCCTAGTTACTTAATGAGGTGACATCTCGGAGTGACTAGATTGTAAGGCGATAGATGACAGGTTCGACTGTCATATGGTCATAGTGATGACTGGTCGATTACATAGGCATATTGTGAGACAATTTGTCGGACAGTGACAGTTTATAGAGTCCTTTTGTTGCTAGGTCGTAGCGAGGATTTCTATTTATTCCTTCGAGTTAATTCTTTAGACTGGTGACTATTTGTCTGAGTTGGTACGGTTTTCCGGTGGCTTTGGTTTTTGTTCTAGGTCGCACCGTAAAAGGAGGCCGATGACCATTTTCTGGGTCATTGTGATCTGTATCGAATGAAGAAAATTGGTCAACAGGATTGTCCTTATAAGTCATATTTTATCTCAAGGCCACTCGAGGAGAGATGACTGTGAATGCGTGGCCACGCTCGGATGATATCTATAGTAGATTATCCGGTCAGACAGTTATTCTCCTGATCGAGGAAACCACTTTATGATATGATCACGTGCAAGAACGACCTGAAAGACATCTTGCATAGAGTGGGAGATATTATTGGACAAGAGAATTGGCAACGCACACTTGTGTCAGACAAGTGGGAGATTGTTGAAGTAGTGTCCTCCACAATGAGTGCGTTTACATATTAAATCTCGTAAAAGGAATATCAGGGATTTATTTATTTATTTGTCAGCTGGTCATCGTTAATCGGTAATGATTGGCTGACTAGATATTGACATTACTGTCGTGTGACGGCGGTGATCAGCTGATCCCTTTAGGTCACACCTATAGGATGATGCCCAAATAGAAAACGTAATTATTTGTATGTGATACAAATTAATTAAATCCTTGTATTAATTGACTTTTAACAAGTCATGTGAGTATATTATTTGATGACGAGTTACGAACTCGGGCCAAGAGGATTTATTATTTAATTATTTGATAATTAATTAATAAATTTATTAATTAATAGTTAATTAATATGAGTTGTGTATATAAGTTTTGAGGTGAAGGTTATTAGCTATTTAATTTACAAGAGGTTGTAAAATTAGCTAAATAGGGTAGTATTGACACATTGTATGTTGATAAAATGGTCTCATGATTACTTAATAGTTAAGTAGTCATTAGTGGTTAATTTGTATTGTTTAAGTGTTAAATGATCAAGTTAATGTTTAATTATATAAGATAATTAAATATAAGACTTATAAGCATTTGTGGGACAAATGTCGAAAGTCAAAATAGGACCCAAATCCTACTAATATAACCGATTCATGTATAGAAAACATCACATGTGTTTTGGTCATATTAGTCAACCAAACCATGTGCATTTGTATGTGATTTCTTTACATTTGCTCTACATATATATAGTACATTCTTAGAGATTGCATGTGATGGTTTTTGATGAGAACAAAAAAATTCTCTTAAAAATTGAAGTCTTGGCCGGTTCATTTGAAGAGGAAAAAGTGTTTTTTTTTTCTTCATCTTCTTCATCATAGCTTGATCAATTTGTTGATCATAAAATCAAATATAACTCACAAATAATAATATTCATTATATAATATTATTAGTGTAATAATATTACATATTACAAGGTTATTACTACAATTATCTAGTTAGTAATTCTAGTAATTTTTGGGTTAATCTTGGGTGCCACCAAAGGAGATTACCTATATTGGTAATTGGTGTTCTTGGAGGATCATCTAAAGTTGAATAGCTCAAGAACTATAAAGGTAGGAGACCTTTGTAGTGCCCATATTTGCCTTATAGCAATGTAAGGAACTTTTGTCTTAAGATGGTTTAAAACCATCCTTTATTCATTTCTTTTCCATGCATGTAGATTTAGACCAATTTTAACTAAATTGTTATTTTAATATCATAAGATGAGTATTAATATGGTCTAAATAACTAACATAAATACCCTATTGTACTACCTAGATTATCATCTTGGAACATCTAATCCCATCTTATCATAATCATTCTCTTAATTTAGTCTTAATCAAAGTTATAATACACATTTAAATATTAATCACATCTTAATCTTTCATTAATCTCTCAATTGTTCTTAGTTTTATTTGGGTAATAAGAAAATTATTTGGGGTTTATTGGAGGATTGACAACCTTCCATCAATCATCAAGTTTACTTCTATTATTCTTTGCTTTATTATTTGGATCATCTCAAGTAGGTATAATCTCTTTTACCTTTATTTAATTATTGTTAATCACATCATTTATTCATCATGTTTTGCTTTGTTAATATGATTAACAACCTTATTAGCATGCTAAACTTGATCATGAGTGAGTAGTCCTTTAGCTAGGGTTAATGGGGAATTAGGGGAAATAATCATGGGAATTAATCTATGCTTAATCTAATATGTTTTCATAATTAATTGCTTGCTTGTTGTGATTTCAACCTATGCACATGTTATGTTTGATGAAATGCTAGACTATGAAACCTTGCATTTTTTACCCATCTCTTATCTTTTCAATGAGGCTTGTAAGACATAAATCAACTCAAGCCTCATTAGACCATGGATAGAGTTGAATAGGAAGAGACTAAGTCGACTTGTAGGTGTTGTAAAGTCTTGATCGACTCGGCTCCGGGACCCAAATCTTTCTAGGGATTGTAAGATATACACTAACTCGATCCCATCAAACCATAAGTGCTTGCTTCTAATTGAGAACATGTTTGTATGGATCTATTTCCATGAATCCCCTATGAACCCATGATTCCCTAGTGCCTTTAATCAATTGTTTACAAACCCCTTTAATTGCTTTACTTTGTTTTCATTTGTTTACATTCATCTTGTTGATTAGTTTAGACCACACCTCATCTCAACCCAATTTGTGACACCCTAAGACATAACTACTTGCAATTGAAATCTTAAATCGATACCCATCCCTTGGGATCCAACCTTTACTTACCTCTTTACTAGAGTAGTTTGTGAAGTTATAAATATTGTTTTGGTTAGGTAGTGACAACCACTAAGCACTAAGCACAAAAACACCTCGACCACTTAGTCATGGGTCAACTTGGTCGAATCTTGTGTGTGTCATGTAAATCCTGAAGGTTAGCCTTTGCTTCCCCCTTTCCCGCCTTTGAATTTGTTTCCTAGGCATTAGGTTGTCATATCGAGGTTGTTTGAGCTATCACTAGGGCATTGATACCCCGCCAAGATTATGAGACGGTATCTCTCGACCAAAACCTTTAATATTTCAAAACAAAACCCTCCGCTTAGATGAGGAAAGAGGTTGACTTTTTTATTGACGCATCCTATACTTGATTACGGGCTTAAATGTTGGATGTGTCTAGTTTTTCCGCAAGCCCCCACTTGCCTTGCAGAGGAATTCATACCTCATTGCATTTCATTATGCGTTGAAGGGATTGAGGAGGCCCGTTAATTATCTACCATCGGATATTATTAGTCTAGATTAGTATTAGTTGAATAAGGGTCTCGTTTTTGCTCACTTACTTGCTTGGGGACGAGTAATGCTTAAGTGTGGGGAGGTTTGATATATGATTAATTTAGACTGCTTCCCCTCTTTATTCTCATGCTTTTTGTCCCCATTTGACACGGCTTTAGCTCCGATTCGTTTGCATTTTACCCCTTTTATTCCATGTGCTCCCATACTATAAATTCCCGTCTCATCTTGTAGGGAATATGCCAAGAAAGAGGCAAGACGAAATAAAGAGCAAGCACGGACGATAGCTCATGTTAGCATAAAAGGAAGAAGAGGAGGAAGCATTGAAGAAGAGTTCTCTGCCGGTAGGTCGGAAGCCGGCTCACCGGCAGGGAACCCCTCCCAATGACTTAGCCATTTTGAAGAGAAGAAATACAACTATTTGAAGAAATGCTCGCTCCCAGTTGGCCAACCGGCAGCCGGTCAACCGGCACACGTACCCTGCACTATGAAGAAAGGAAGAAAAAGCCAAGGAAGAAGGACCCTCTGCCGGCAGGCCGGCAGCTGGCTCCCCAGGAGAGAACCTTGTCAGGTTGAATTCTTTGCATTTGGCTAGAAGAGCTCGCTGCCTGCAGGGAGGCCGACAGCCGGTGGACCGGCAAGGGAGCCTCAGACGAGATTTGGGCTTCCTTCTTTTCTTTTGAGACCTAATCCAAGGGGATAGTATAAATACTCCATTACTAATTTCCCTTAGACAGACAACCCTAGATCTGAAATTATTTCCTTAATTTTATGAAAACTCTCTTAAGCAAGCTTTAATCTTTCCTTAATCAAACCTTAATTACTTCATAAATTAGCTTAGAATTAGTTGTTATCAATAGTTTACATCTAGTATTGGGTTGTATATTGAAGATTGGTGAAGATTATTCTTCTATTTAATCCAAGATTGCAACTTTGTCTTCAATATTGGTATAATTCCTTTCTTATTATTGTTCATCTTTCAATTGTTTACATTTCAAGTTGCTTGCTTAGTTTATTTTATAAACATGATGTTCTATTTTTGTTTCATGCTAAAGTCTTCATCTTTTGTGTTTGTTGTCACAATTATGTGTAAGTAGTTTCATACTAGGATGGAGGGGGATCTTATATAGAATCATAGGGTTGGATTATGACATAGGAAGACTAAAATCCTTGAGTATATGGTTGTTAGTTTTATCATGTACATAAGGTGTTTGTGAAAATGCTTGAATGAGAATTTAGGTGTTTACACTATCTATTCTACTTGTTGGGTGAGAGCTCGACTAGTATCTAGGAATTACATGATGAAATTGTGGGTTTGGTTAATTAAGTGAGAACTTAATCGATCTTAACTTAGGGTTAGTCTCACATCGAGAGATTGGGTCTTTCCTTTGCATTTACTCTTGGATTTTGTTAACTCGACTTTTATTTGCTTTAGCCTTAATCTCTTAGTTAGTCTTAAAACCAACTTATCACTTTAGAATGAACTAAACTAGTGGTTAAGCAAACAATTCTAGAGCCATAATCCTGTCCCTAGGGTTCGATCCCTGCAATACTACACGACTACTTGTACATTTGCAATGTTAAAAATAAGATTTGTTTTTACACAACAATGAGTGAATCCGCGAGAATCCGACTAATTTGTCTTGTAAGATCAAAAGGTACTTGGCATTTGTCTATAGTACAGTGACATGAGACTTGAGCTGCGTTTCCTATTACCCGTACCTTTGAAGTTGTTTTATTGGTACACCTTGGTCATTGCTTTGTTATAGATATCGATAGCTTGGGATTTGTATATGCATTAAACATTAGCTCTGAGTTATTTATACGCCATTTGTATGATTGCCTTTTGTATTATGTGATGCTTTGTTTGGGGACAAGCAAAGAGATGGTTTGGGGGAGTTTGATGAGTCATATTTATATACATTTATATGCCTCCCCTTAGTTACTTTTGAAACGGTTTTCGTGCTAATTACCTTAATTATATGCCATTTATATTAGGATGTTGTTACTTCCGCTTTTTGGTGTTTAATGCAGGAATGATGTATTTGTGGAGCAAAAGAATAAAATGTAGAATCGCGGATATGGCATGAAGCAATACACAAAGTATGGCACGTAACTCTAGAAGAATAAAGGAAGAGAAGTGAAGAAGACTATGTTGGGTTCATATACCCATTATTAGACGCATCTAATTCATTTTATAAATTACTCATTAATTTATCTCTTGGATCTAGTTGCATGCATAACAAAAGAATAAGAAAAACGGTTTCCTTACTTGAGAAAGGCACGAAATGGGCACAAGTAAGGTCTACTACCTTCAATTGTTCTTGAGCTATGAATAATAGGATGATCCTCCAACCTCAAGTATAGGGATACTCCTTAAAAATTGAACCCAAGACTTTCTCTTAAAACTAATACACTAATTAATTAGATTAATATATTAGTAGTCCTTAATAATTCAAATAATATATATGTATTAATACACTAGTAATAATGTTGTATTAATATTAGAATTTGATGAACAATTTTAGAGATTCTGAAACTATTTTAGAGAGATGTAGTGAGAAGATGAATAAGAATGATAAATTGCATGAATGAATGAATCTCTTATCTACAAAAGCTGAAGCCAATAAAGCTCTCCTATTGGTCCATGGTTTTTAAGGATTAAAAAGAAAAAAAATTAAGGTAGGATCCCCCATGTTCATCCTACACATTTAATTAACCTCTCTCCTATATTTCACTTGATTTGCTTTTCTTTTTCTCCTTTTCGAACTACTGAGTTTATGATATTTTAATTTTAGTTTTAACTTTTTTTATAATTACATATTACATATTATAAATATATATTTTCCTAAAATGTTAGGAATACACCTGAATGAAAACAATTAAAAAAAATTACAAAATGAATAAAATTACAAATTATTTGTATTGGTTTTCTTATTGATAGGTACCCAAATAACATTCCTATACAAAAAAATGCAAGTCTCGATAAGAATTAAAGCACATTCATAATGTTAAGAAATATACAAAATTTAGCAAAATTTGAAAAAGATTCATATAATTATAATGTTAAAAAAATACACATTGTAAAAATTTTAATGATTATAAAAAAGTACCAGCACTAATTTTCTTATTTTAAAAAAACCACAAGTCTTACAAAGCATTATTACGAGACAAAAACATTTATTTAGTAATCAGGCATCAACAATATCATATTTACAATTTCAATACCGTCATTTGAATTTAACATTTGAATAAGGAAGCTCAATTCATTATATGTGGTTACAATAATAAGTAAGAGGCCCGTTTAAATTCAATACCGTCTCTATGGACAATTTATATTATTATGATATTGAACACTTATCATCTGTTGTTATGACCCGTGCATTTTTTTGCACGGGTGTAAAACTAGTAGAGAACAATTTCTCTATGTACAAAAGGGGGAGCCAGTTTTTGGAGGCCAAGAGAAGGCCAATGCATGGCCTTTACTTTTCCTTTTGTTCTTCACAAGAAAATAGGTGTAAGACTACTTACAAAATAGGTCATCTTTGTGTTTTATTTAACAATTAAATAAAACACCCACTAACCTATAAATCCCTCTATTTTTCGGTCCACTCATAAAATGGACTTCCATTTTATTTTGTCAATTTGTCATTTGTCACACAATATGTCACATGTAGCATGTAACATGTTCTTAATTAATTTAATGCATATTTATCAAATAAATATCATTATATATATTAATTAAATTATATATAACAAATTGTATAGTAATTCACAATTACATGGTATAAAATGGGACATGTTAATATAATTCACAATATTTTGTAATTATGATTAACCATTCATTCATATCTCAATTGTTTCATAAACAATAATCAATTTTAGTAATATAACATATTAATTACTAAAATGAATCTTATTCAATCCAATTACAATAAGATACAAATTCTCACTCACAAATATAAATTGTTCAGTTTTTAAGGAATTAATTAACTTGTATCGCCATACAATTAATCAACTTATCTATTAAGGGAATTGTCCTATAGGTGTGACCTTAAGGGATCAACTGATCACCACCGTCAAACGACAATAATGTCAAACTCTAGTTAGCCAATCATTACCGATTAATGTTGATCAATTAACTATATAATGAATCACCCCTTACGTATTCTTATTATGAGATTTAGTTATGATGTTTAATCATGTGATCGCACTATTGTTGATGACTCTTACTCCAACAATCTCCTACTTGTCCGAGACAAGTGTGCGTCACCAATTCTCTTGTCCTATTACAATCTCCCACTCAATGCAAGGTGTCTTGCAGGTCGTACTTGCATTTGATCATATCTTGAGTGGTTTCCTCGATCTGGAGGGTAACTGTCTGACCGGAATTATCTACCGTAAATACCTTACGAGCGTGGCCATGCATTTTCAGTTCACTTCTCCTCGAGTGGCCCAGAGATTTTAGATAACCCTGACAAGGGGGTGGACAATTCCTATCGCACTATTCCCTTCGTATAGCCACAGTTCATCATTACCCAAAAGATACCCATTTGACTTCAATTACGATAGTCGTAGAGCATAAATCAAAGCCAATCAGAAACTGTGCCAACTTGGGCGAAAAGTCTTTAGTCAAATAATCGACTCAAAAGAATACTATAGTAGCTCTCGCCACGACCAGGCTTTATAAAAATTACCAGAACTCTATAAGCGGTCACTGCCTGACAGAGTGTCCCATACAGTCTGCCTATGTGATCGACTAGTCATCTCTTATGACTCTATGACACTTGAACTTGCCATCAATCGCATCACACTCTAGTCACTTCGAGACGTCACCTCATATAAGCAACTAGGGGCCAATACTATGTTAATCCAGTTCACTTTAATAGGGTTTAAAGTTGTCCTTACAACCTATTTGGATATAACAAAGTAATAAAAGAGTTTTTAATAAAACTCAAACGATGAATGCATTATCACATATGTAAAATTGATACCATATCAATTACTACATAATCTATAATCCATACTTAATATTGTATATAACTATACATCTGAACTCAATTGAAATGGCATGACTTATCATGCTTAGCCTATGAAAAAGCCTTGGTTAGCAAGTTTTAGCAATACATTGCACTTTCCCTAACCTTACTATATACTATTTCCCATTGTTATGTATAATCTTTATTATAAAAACCTTTTGAGTACATGTCTAGATCCAATCTAGATATAGGCTCTCTTGTCTTTGAATAACTCCCACTGTCCTCACAGTGGGTAGGGATAGGAACTTCGGTTATTGGAACGAACTACCATAGTTCTTTCAATTTATAAAACCGAACCCTAATATCATCCCTTCCTTCTTGCATATGTCATTATTACAAGTGTACTCAATTTCCGTTGCGTATATCTCATTTTCCAACTGCCTAGGATGTTTCTAGCAGATATCCTCCTTAAATAATATAGCCAAGATGGTTCTCTGACCATCTTTGTGTGATTAGAATATGGTTATCGTGTAACCCCTTGCACATAAATCCATATCATTTCTAATCACTTTAGCTTCATCTCTTTAGTGCTTCATGAGTACTAACTAATGAACTATGTGGCTATATAGAGCCTTATCTCAACGATTCAATTTATAACTTCTCGTCATACTCCAAGTATACGAAGTTTAAGAAGGGTGATACATCTTAGTGTAATGAGTTAATCCCGCAGCGGAAGCATGTAGATTCAATTTCTACATGTTCAATACTTTTGAACATGTTTAGACTCTTATCAATATAAGAATTTTCATTTAGCGCTAATATCCTTTTAGAACTATCTTTATAGGTCTGGATACCTTAGAGATGTATTTATCTTCTCCTACGTCTCCCATCATTCACAATGATCAATATGTCCCTTACATATAAGACTAGTAACACCATATAACTCCCACTAAACTCCATGTATAAATAGAACTACTCGACAATTCGAGAAAAGTTTATCACATGATCAAAACATACGGTTCAACTCCTTTACTTCTACTTGAGACTTCATCCTACCTTAGGATAGTTGCGATTTTAAAAAACTCATACAAGATGATTTTTTAAATCCAACTATAAAATCCGAATTTTAATGAAGCGTTGTTGTTGCGTGCAAAACCCTTTGCCACCAACCAACCAAGCTAAATAAACATTTTCATGTTTATGCTCATTTCGGACTTTTACGGAGTTGAAACTAGATAAAGCATCTTAATAAGTTACAGGTTTGTTACTTTCAAAAATAACGTGACTACTGTCCACTTTAGATTTCGAAGAAATAATTATTGATTTTGACCAATAAGGAACATCTTCCTACGTCTTATTCTCAGTGTCTTATTCTCAGTTTGTGGCTCTTAAATATTTCTCCCACTCTGTCTTTAAGAAATACTACTCATTTCTTTAACAGACAGCATCACGAGCCACAAACCCTTTGTTCTCGTGATCATTTAGGAAGAGAGAGCACATGTTTACTATCAAAACAAGCTACAATTTAGGTACCATGCCTAACCATATCTCATATGAAAAGTGGATGATTGCTTTAATCATGTTTTATTTTAGTGGAAAATTTAAAGGCCGGACAAATTTTATAACAGAAACTACCTCTAACTGTAAGTAAAGATTCAATCATATCATAATGAAAGTGAACATGCGATACGATATCACACTCTTTTTGGTGCAAATAAAAGTCTTTACTTTATTGTTCCGATCCCCATTTTAACAAAGTACTAATACTTTGGTTTTATAATCTGTAGGTTTCGATACTTTTTCAACATTCATTGAACTTATTCAAAGAATTTCTCTTGTTACCTCATTAAGTGGATATCAAGTATCTACCTAATCCGTTGGTAAAAGAGATGAAGAAGTTATAACCTTTTCTGATTGAAATTGTATTCGATCATACACTTCAAAGTGTAAATAGGGCGGATATTTTGCTCTATTCATAATCATTTTTCCAGAAAAGTCATGAATTAACTTGCTTTGAATAAAAGATTCCCAATCAAATGGTTTGGCAGACTAGTCAAAACTAGTTTCTAAATGTGATTTTAAATCGAGAATTGAGAAATGATTGAGGTCACCAACTTGAGTCATGTATATATGACATTTTATTCCTAGTTTGAATATAATTACCTTGATTTGTATGGCCTCACCATAAACTTAATCGTGGTATGTAAGGGCATAACAGTTGTTTTAATTCCATAATAGAGAAACCCTTTGCGTTTTATACAAAAACTTGAATTATATTCTTATTTAGAGTTAGTGTACATCATAACAATTATTGAGGTATATTTCTAAATACAAAACAAAAATGAGTACACTCCAACATTCATATGTTCATGGATGAAATGGCAACTACCCTAGTTCCATTCATGCAAATTTCTGAACTTATTTTTGTTAATCGTCACACGATAATGCCAAATCTGATGAAATCCATAAATTTGTATCAAATACTCATGATGTGGTATTTGGCAAGAATGCAATGTCAATGTCATAGATATTCAGGAAGGAATATGTTGGAGTCACACGACCAACTTCCTCGATCTTTACTTATTTGTGGTTTGTCTCTATTTTAGTGTCTAACACTTTCTCTTTCGAGCCTAGTTCTATCCTTAACAATTAAGATAGGTACTTACTTCTTATTGCTCCTACTGACTTTAAGAATTTCTACTTGATGAATACTTATCTTCATATAAATTCCTAGTTAATCCTTCACAAGGATGAACTCTATTGTGGTATTTGGTTAATCAAAATTTATAACAAATCAATTTACCAATTTAACATTGTCATATTCTTAACAACTTAAGTGCTTGATGACAAGTGTTTAGGTTGAGCAATAATACTTTTGAACCATGGATACATAGAAGATATAATCAAAATATATTTTGACTAATCATTACCTCTAGTCATATTTCTTCATAAGAAATCATATATAGGTATGTAAGGAATTTAAGATGCTAATCTTATATGACATAGGACAACTCCTATGGAGTTTTATGGAATAGAACGATTCCTATGGAACTAGTCCACAATCTATGATACAGTTCATTTTTAGAAAGACATTCTTTGTCGTTAGCAATAGAAGTTTAGCAGAGACTCGTGTTACAATCGAATGATATCGCATATGAGTAGGAGTAATAAAATTGAACAACATTAAAAAAAAAAACAACGAAATAGTGGGAAAATTAAACATTCATCGTTATATCTAAAACATTTTAGCATGTTCTAGCATTTATATAATGACCTCCACCCAATTATATAAATGATTCCGAGATGCAAATCCATACTAGCTCGATTGTGCGACAACGGTCCCTCTACAACCTTTACTAATATAACTTGGTGGGTTAACCCTCTTAACCGATTCTACAATTAGAACTCTCGTTCGATGAAATTAGATTAAGTTCATATTTAGCCCGAACCTATTGCGGCTACGGTCGCAAAATACTTTCGTTGAGATCAACCAAATTTTCGAAGTGTAATAACTATTTATTACCCCACTTACCCAACGTCAAAGAAAGCACCCTGGTATAATATTTCAATACCATATTGTACCTATATGAAATTGAGATTCATGGGATCCTACTATTTGGTAAGGCTAAGTCTCAATCTTTTAAAAGTAAAGGTCTTGTCAATTTATTATCTATCAATTTAAAGTGAGCTAAAAGTTCAATTATCGATAATTATAATTGACACGATCGAAGAATCGATATGATATGCATGTGTTGTTATGGCGATTTGGCAATGCATGAAACATATTAAAAGAAATGCAAAGCAAATAATAATTCCTAGTATCGCCTTCCTAAAATAGAAAATCAAATAATCTATTACAAATTCGGAAACCAACTTCTTTGGCCCCTTGAACTTCCCGTGACACGCCTCCCAAGAAAAACACCGTCTTGACCGGAACTCCTTTCCGAATGGCTCCGTCTTTAGGAAACTCCGGAATTACAAAATAATAATAAAAATACATGGCAATTCCTATTATACATTTGTAATAAAAAATTTAAATCTATTAAATTACAAAACGGTGATGCGAAATCACATTAAAATTACAACCAAATCGATATTCCCTTTCATTACGGGTAATACCGATAAAAACTAAGGCCATACTAAGATAAATTACATAATTCAAAATTACATAAATAAAATATGAATTTCATCAATGAGATATGCAACATTATTATATGATCTAACATGCCAAATTAAGTGCCAAATCGCCCTATTTAAACCTTATATCGTATATAATCCGGTTTTATGGAAATGCGTGATAATAACTTATTAAAATCACAAATCAATACTTAAATCAAATTTAAGCCCAAGTTAATTATCCTAACACTCTTAGGACTCAAAAATTAGTCTTTACACAATTTTTGACAATAATTCAACTTGGTTTTGTATTATTGCTTATTAAACTTCTTCTAACCATAACATATTATGAAATAATTCCCAATAAATCATAAAAAATTGAAAAAATTCGAAATCACAATTTTGTAAATACTGAAATATTACCAAGATTCCAAAAACTCAATAAAATTTGCCCACGAAATATTTATAATTTATTTCATTAATAAATCGTGTAAATCATAACTTTTACCATTTAATTTCAAATTAAACATAAAAATTATGGAAAAATGAAAATTAAAATTTTGAACATTCTGAAATAATTTCCAGAACCTGGAAATGGCAAAATTTAAACCAAAAATTTCGAATTAATTTTTATGAATAATAAAGTTTCCCATTTATCGATTATATCACATAAAAATCAATAAACATACCAAATCAATCAAAATTAATCATGAAACTTTAGATATAATGTTCATATTATATATACAATATTAGAGAAAAATTTCATGCCATAAAATTCATTTTAGCTATTTTTGTAAAATTAGTCACTATTTATATCATATTAACCATTAAAATCATAAATCATGCATAATAAATCACATTTATCTCAAATTTTACATACAATCTGTACAATATGCACGTGACATTATATTAAAATTTCATCGCCTATTTCGAAGTTTAACTATTTTTAGTCATTTAACCTCCATTTATACCATTTTTATCACATAAAAATCATAAATCATGCAATATTAATCACATTAATACGAAATTTTACATACAATACATAAAATATGCATGTGAGGTCACTAAAAAACCACGGCTATTAGTTAACTTTAACTATTTTTAGTAAATAAAAGTTCATTTTACTCAATAAAATGTAATTATTTCACTACAAATCATTAAAAAAAGCAATAATCATCCATAAACCATCAATATGACCTAAAAATATTTTAGAACCAGAATGTATAACATGCAACAATTTTCGTGGCTTTATCCTTATAAATCACAAAATATCTAGTTTTAATTAAGTTACATTTAACACGGAAAAACCAAGCCGATAATGCATGCAACACCAAAGCTCTTGATGCCAATTGTTGGGTTCATATTCCCATTATTAGACTCATCTAATTCATTTTATAAAATTACTCATTAATTTATTTCTTGGATCTAGTTGCATGCATAACATAAGAATAAGAAAAACGGTTTCCTTACATTGAGAAAGGCACGAAATGGGCACAAGTAAGGTCTCCTACCTTCACTTGTTCTTGAGCTATGAGTAATAGGATGATCCTCCAACCTCAAGTATAGAGATACTCCTTAAAAATTGCACCCAAGACTTTCCCTTAAAAGTAATACACAAATTAAATAGATTAATATATTAGTAGTCCTTAATAATTTTAATAATATATATGTATTACTACATTAGTAATAATGTTGTATTAATATTACAATTTAATGAACAATTTTAGAGATTCTAAAACTATTTAAGAGAGATGTAGTGAGAAGATGAATAAGAATGATAAATTGCATGAGTTAATGAATAGAGAACAATTTCTCTATGTACAAAAGAGGGAGCCGGTTTTTGGAGTCCAAGAGAAGGCCAATGCATGGCCTTTACTTTTCCTTTTGTTCTTCACAAGAAAATAGGTGTAAGACTACTTACAAAATAGGTCATCATTGTGTTTTATTTAACAATTAAATAAAACACCCATCAACCTATAAATCCCTCTATTTTTCGGTCCACTCATAAAATGGACTTCTATTTTATTTTGTCAATTTGTCATTTGTCAAACAATATGTCACATGTAGCATGTAACATGTTATTAATTAATTTAATGCATATTTATCAAATAAATATCATTATATATATTAATTAAATTACATATAACAAATTGTATAGTAATTCACAATTACATGGTATAAAATGGGACATGTTATTATAATTCACAACATTTTGTAATTATAATTAACCATTCATTCATCTCTCAGTTGTTTCATAAACAATAATCAATTTTAGTAATATAACATATTAATTACTAAAACGAATCTTATTTAATCGAATTACAATAAGATACAAATTCTCACCCTCAAATATAAATTGTTCAGTTTTTAAGGAATTAATTAACTTGTATCGCCATACAATTAATCAACTTATCTATTAAGGGAATTGTCCTATAGGTGTGACTTTAAGGGATCAACTGATCACCACCTTCAAACGACAGTAATGTCAAACTCTAGTTAGCCAATCATTACCGATTAATGTTGATCAGTTGACTATATAATGAATCATTCCTTACGTATTCTTATTATGAGATTTAATTATGATGTTTAATCATGTGATCGCACTATTGTTGAGGACACTTACTCCAACCGACTACACGAAGAAAGGAGCTGAAACGAGAAGTCCTCGATCGAGTAGGTGTGTACTCGATTGATTGCACCTAGGCTCGATCGAGTATACTTAGTAGTGGCAGTTTCCGCGCAATTTTATTAAGTCGGTTTATCTTTATTATAAATAGCTAATTCACGTCATAATTAGAACCTACGTCTTATTTACCCTAGACCTCTCTTAAAACCCTTAGTTTAGTTTTATTAATATTGTTTCGGATCTAAGCACTCTTTAATTACGGTACTTTCTAATCTTTCTTTGATTATTATTAATTCAATTTCTAGTTAATTCAATTGTTCCTTTGTTCATCTTGTTATGCTTTTAATTATGTTGTTCATAAATCTTATTGTTGTTATTCCCTTTATCATGAGTAGCTAATCTTTTAACCTAGTGTGAATGGGGATCTAGGTTGTTAGAAGGGGATTATGTTAATGAATTGGTAGTTAAAATAGCTTGTTTTTTGTTGTTCAATTAATTGTTTTGAATCTAGTTTATTAGTTTCTGCAGGATTAATTAAGTTGTGTTCCAAGCTAGGATTTTCACCGACTTGGTTAAGACTAGTAAAGGCTACAATAACTGAATAGAATTAACTTAATAATAGCGACCGCATGTTAACTTAGATCTAAAGCACATATTAGAATCGACCGATCATATGACCTTAAACAACATAAATTGCTCCATCAATGAATTAAATCATACTCCGGATAACTACCTAGTGAACCTAATCCCTAGACCTTTTAATATTATTGAATTCATCATATTTAGTTTTATCGTAATTAGTTTATAGAAATCAAACAAACAACCTTCAAGAAATCGGTTACCTTTAAGACAAACATAATCATTAGCAAGTAATTAATTACCGCCTCCCTGTGGATTCGACCCTTTCTTACTGCTAGCTACTAGTTAATTCAGAATATGATTTATTTTGATAGGCCAACGACTGAAAATAATCTTATCAAAAGCCTCCTCTATGAAACCACCTCCTATAACAATAATCATATAATTGTAATCTACTACAACAATTACTCCCAAAAACCCCCAAATCACTCAATTAGGGTTTAAGCAAAATTAACAAACTGACATAAAAACAACATAGAAATATTACCAAAACGATGCCGATCACCAGGGTATAACGATCTCAGAACTCCGACAACCCTAGCCTTGATTTGATAGCAAAAAGAGAAGAGAATTTCACGTCGTAGAGCTTTCTTGTTAAAAGTTTAGAAAATAAAGGTAAAAGTGACAAAGACTGTCGATCAAAATTTTAAATACCTCTCCAAGTTTTATTATCAAACCCGGCCGAAAAGTCCGTAAAACCCGAGCTACTCGATCGAGTAACTAACGTACTCGATCGAGTATCCCCTATTTGATCGAGTTGCCCCACTCGATCGAGTACATTCAAAGCAGAATGTACTCCAGAATCCGTAACCAACTTACTTGACAGAGTAAGTCCTACTCGATAGAGTACCCAACAGCTCAAATATATGAGGTATTACAGTCTTCCCTCCTTAAAATTGAACTTCGTCCCCAAAGTTCAAACCCATACTAAAAACAAAACTCACTATACTCAACTATAACGCAATGACACGACTACAACTCAAGACAAAACTTAAAACACAACTTAACAACCCAAAACATACACAAAACTTAACCAAAGCTGACCAAAAAATCGCACCAAAAGCTTATGCGATCATCTCCTACCCCCCTAAAAGAAACATGGTTACGTCCCCGTAACCACACATACCTGATAAAAAAGAAACGGATAGCGCTCCTTCATAGCTTCTTGTTCCTGCCAAGTTGCTTCCTCGACATTGTGATTGGACCACAACACCTTTAGCAAAACAGTCTCCCCATTTCTAGTCTTGCGAACCTTGTGATCTAGAATCTCTTTTGGCACTTCAAGATAAGACAAAGATTCATCCAACTTAATGTTCTCAACCTCTAGCACATGAGACGGGTCACTCATGTACCTCCGGAGTTGAGACACATGAAACACATTGTGTACTCGATCCAAAGCTGGTGACAAGGCAAATCGATAAGCAACCTCGCCAACACGATCCAAAATCTCATAAGGGCCAATGAATTTCTGACTTAGCTTCCCTTTCTTACCAAATAGCATCACACCACGCATAGGTGACACCTCCAAAAGAACCTTATCCCCAACTTGAAACTCAAAGTCCCGACGAAGCAAATCCGCATAACACTTTTGTCGATCCTGGGCCGCCTTCATCTTTTGTCGAATCAACCTCACTTGCTCAACCATATCTTGCACCATCTGTGGTCCTAAAACCACTACCTCTGCGCTATCATCCCAACAAATTAGACTCCTACACCTCCTCCCATGCAACGCCTTGAATAGAACCATCCCAATACTCGTATGGTAGTTGTTATTATAAGAGAACTCAATCAGATCCAATCTATCTTCCCAACTACCACCAAATTCCAACACGCAAGCCCTTAATATGTCCTCCAAAGTCTTGATTGTTCTCTTAGTCTGCCCATCCGTTGTAGGATAAAATGCGGTACCCATCTGTAATACTCCGTATTTTATAATACTACTTAAGTCGGGTTAATTGTTTAGTCGATAATTACGTCAAGTTGTTTTACTTGACTCGCGTGGTATCGTAAGATCGAGTACGTCAAGTTATTTTACTTGACTCGCGTGGTATCGTAAGATCGAGTTGTTTCGTAAGTTAATTGAGACGGGTTTATATGGAATTCGAGATGTGAGCTAACCCATTTACCCTCGACCCATTTGAGTTTACCCAAATGTTTAATCCAATTAACCCAACACCCAACATCATGTCTTTAACCTAATTTTTACCCTAACACTACACAACCCTCATCTCACCTGCCTCCCTCACTTCGACGGCACGCATTTTCAGATTCACACAAAGAGCCTTTCATTTGATTGAAGATTTCTCATCGATTCCAACCTAATTCGATTTCCCTGTTTGTAAGTCGATTTCATTCCATTGTTTATACTGTTTTAAAGTATTCGTCTTCAAAAAGTTTGAAAAGAGAGTCCTGTTTATTTGATGTCTAGTTTATGCATATAAAAGCTCGTAGTCCAATTCTTTATGGTTTGTCCTAGGTGATTTATTTATGAACATGTCGCTGAAAAGTCCGCGAATCTAATTTGGTTGTGGAAAATGATTTGAAACCCTAATTTTTATGTCTATTCAGTTATGAGCCTTCTTCATACATCATATTTGTATAGTCTAGATGATAATAGGATTTGGAATTTCTGAAAAATAATGTTTTAAACTCGTTTTATGAATCAATACTTTTTATGCGACGGTTTCTGTCAGTTTTTGGAAATCAGTCTGAAAACCCTTGATAAGTTTGGAATGTGAGAAAAACACGTTAGATATAATTTGTAGCTAAGACGCATGGGGTTTCAATCCAGTTGGCCGTGTATCAATTTGATTTTTCTGGAATTAGTTATGTATTTTATTCCGAGTCTGTCATGTGCTGGAAAATCAGGAAAAGTCGTGTTTGTTCTTTAAGTTGATATTCCTATTAAGTTATGATGAGTCTAGGTGGTGTGCATGATTATTTGATTGAGTAGGTGGTAATTATACATAATTATGATATGTAGGTGATGGATATGTGAAGGATCGTAATTGGTTGCTTGTGTGTGCTTGGATTGCGAAAAGGTAGGGAAATACACTTGACTTCTTATCGTGTTGTTGAATTGTGTTGACTTGTTTGTGTTTCATATGACCAAATTGTGAACGTGACTTGATTCGTGGTTGTGGATTACGCTATGATATGGTTGACTGAACTGTTCGTGTTGAGTGTGTTATCACAACATTTGGTAGCTGGCATGATTTCATTCATTGATATACATATTGTATTGCATTGTTTACTGTTGGGCATTCATATGCATTGGAGATGGAGGATGTTGAGGTGATGTGGTGTGGTGATGATGATGTTGTGATAAGACCCAGGCGGGTTCTGCAGGACTTGCCCTGGTGTCCTCAACAAGAGTGGCATGAGATCGGCTCGGCTCGATATATATAGTCTACCGGGATCGGTATGGTCAAGGTTGTCCGGTTATGAGATATGAGTTATGAGATATGAGTTATGAGATATGAGTAATGAGATATGAGATGAGATGGAGATGGAGGTGACGGAGGAGCATGCATATCATATTTTGTTGTTGCATTGTATTACCCTACTCAACCTCGTGGTTGACCCTGTGTATTCGTGAACACCTGTGATGAACCTTTTAATGGGGAGCAGGTTGACAGGTACCTCAGAGACTGATAGGAGCTGGATGGGAAGAGAGCTTGGATTGCCTGACTTAGAGCTAGCCCACTTTTATTTCTGTTTAGTTATCAGACTTTATTTTCAGTTTGAGACTTGTTTCATTTCAGATGTATAATTATATAAATTGCCTTGGAGTTTAATTTGTTATTCACTACCTCGGGAAACCGAGATGGTAACAGTCCGGTTTATTAGGGAATGTCTTGCTAAAGGCTCCTTCATAAACCGGGGTGTTACAAAGTGGTATCAGAGCATACGATCCTCAGGCCTAAACCAATGAACCCAATGAACGTAGGATGTGTCTAAATAAAATGAACCCCTGGGAATAAACTGTTAGGAGCTCACAGTGCGGTTAAGAAGGCGCCCTTAATGCGTGCTCTTTTGCCCTCTCAGTTTTGAACCAGGTAACCCGAGAGAAATTGAGGTAATGGGGTAGTTAGAAGGAAACCTTGGATATAATCGAGTTGATGTATACCTTGAGACCCATATATTCTAACCATTCTCGCAGACAACGTTACGGTAAGTATTTTGTATGAATGATGACGCGATCATATGATGTTGTGGAGATGAGAAATGAAATTTTCGTGTTCAGGTTGATAATCAATGAAGTGTTGGATTGTGGTAATCGCGAGCGTGAAAATGATTGCGAATTGATGATATTTATCTGGATGGTTGTTGAATGATGTCTTGATAGTACTATTATGTCTAGTGATATGCGGTTATGTGATCCCGAAGCCATGCTAGTATAGTATCGTGATAGTAATGAGAAACACTATTGAATTGCATGTTTCTAGTCATAGCAATCGTGATTTAGATGTAAGGAGTAGATCGTGATGCGAAGGGATTCTATGGGATAGATGTTTACGTAAGTACAAAGTGTGAGATTTAAGTTGGGATGGGTTAGTATACATAGTATGTTCATAAGAGCTTGTAACATAGTAAAGAATGACCTAGTGCTGAAACTCGTTTTGTCTGATTTTACTCTTTAAATGACCTTACTGCCATTTCTTTTCTGTTTACTGCCTATGGATGAATATTTTATGAGAGATAGCCTCGTGAGTTAGTGTTCATTTGGCGTTGGTTTCATGCTTATAGGATATACGGATTAGGAGTAATAAATATTTTAGTGGGCTGTGGTTAGGAAGTTCCTGTGCAGTGATGTTTTGACCAACGATTTTGTAAAAATCCTCATTTAAATTGTATTAATAATTTTTGCATAATTCCAACTCCTTCGATCAGAAGATTCGCATATGCTTTCAAATTGATAAGCCACGAAAATTCGTGATGTCTCTATATTAAATGGTAAGTTTTTCAAACTGACCCAAGTTTCGGACCAATTGCTGCCACATACTTGCTTGGACCAACTGAGTTGCAAGATCCTTTAAAAATTGAATTCTTGAGCTTTGGACCTCATTCTTTTTCTCACGAGTTATTAACTCTCTGTATGTTATAAAAAGTAATATAACTCAAGTTTTCGTTGAACGGTTATTTATTCGTGACTTTTGAAAGTTACAATGTGAATCATGACTTGTAAAATGTGCGTTCTATGTTAAGTTTTCATATAATTGTTTGGTTATTTCGTGAGCCTTATTAATGTGACCTTATAATGTTTTATATCATGATAGTAGCACGCATGTACAGTAGTTATGTATCTTAACAAGTTATAAAATTAAAATTTAGTTGATAACATTGTTGGCATGATAGTATGAGTGAAATTGAATAGCTTAATTTGATTCTTAATCGAGGGTGAAATATTTTATACGAGTCCAGTTGTTTGCATATTTTATATATGTTTGGCATGTTGTAATATCTCTGGTGTGTTCATCATATTTGCGTAGTAGTCGGATATATGTAAATATAAAACTATATTGTCATATCTTGGTAAAGTTGATGGCGTTTTAATTTGATTGTTCTAATATACTCGCACGAATAATTATAATAATTATGTTTAAATGTTTACACATGGATGGTAGTAATGAGTATGTCTAAATGTTCACACATGTAGGATGTCATTCGAGTTCTCATGTCTTTTATGTGAGTCTGTGTGCCTATAGTTATACTTATTACTTTCATTGCATTAATTTATTTCAGTTGAACCTAAACTTATGATATGATAATAAAATAGTGTTGTTGTTCCTTATTGGATATGTTCATAGTTGTATTGTCATGAAATGCTAAGGTGATTGTTGCAATTGTCACGATATTTGAAATATAGTTGATATAGTTACGATATAGTTACGATATTTGAAATATATTCTCGAACCGTCGAATTATAATGGGATAACCCTTTGATGATTCACATGATATGCATTGGTTTAAATGATAGTCGTTATAGTTACGTTTAATTGAGCCTACAATTGCCTAATTGTTCAAATCGTGCAAATCGGAAAAGTTGTTGAAGTTGCTAGTAATTTATCATAGATAAGGTTCTACAAAGTATATGATGGCAAATGTGTATGTTTAAGTTGTTTATGCGAGATCTTTTGTTTTACTGAAAATGAGTTATACTAAGTTGTTGGACACAATTGAACGATATGGTTGCTAATGAAGTAATGTTGTGGTTGTCATGGATCATATGTTGCTACTTTTATTGGGAAATATGTTTTCAGAATTGATATCGTGCAAACAATTTTGATAATTTAAAATATGAATTTTGAGTATGTTGTTGATTGTTTAAATTCATCGGCCTAATTCGTGACCTGAACCAGTGAGTGAGTAAATGGTTGTATGGACATGTCAATAAGATCCTGTGATTGTGATGGATAGTAATTAGTAGATCTATTTTCTGTGATATGTTTACAAATGTGAGAAGTTTCTTAAATTGTTTTGTTATTTTTACTCTCGCTCGTTCATGGTCTATAATTGATCATCAAATTTGCTTAATTACATACATGCCCTTTGCCCTCGTGCCTACTCTATCCCAACACCAACTTTGATTATGAAGACCATTAGTTAGTGAGCTATTTTCGTCATATGCGAGGACGTGGTTGAGTTTTATTTTCTTTGTCGAGGTAACACGGTATTACCGTCCCTAATACTTTATTATTGTTCGGGGTTGTATGTGTATGTGTCATTATTTGTCATCGTTTTATGATATCAATTTGTACAAGGTAATTGTGAATTTCTGGTGATTGTCATTATTTCGGTTACTTAATTATGAATTTTGAAAGTTGTTGCATGATGTTTGATTGTTGAGATTGTAAGTTATGTGAGTTTTATATAAAAGTTAATCAAACATGAATTATGTGATGTAACCATGTAATACTCTGATATGAATTCTGTAACATGAACGGTAGGCTTATGATATGAGTATGAACCTTGTTATATGATAATATAATCTTAATCGTTTCGGTGGGTTTTGTGTAAAGTAGTCTCAATTATAGAAACGCTATTACATTGCTTGAATTTTGCCTAGTGTCTTTCTCTAAACCTGATTTGCAGAAATATGGATTTTACTTCTATGATGTGATTACTGATATGAAATATTTTAATCCGTCAAGTATGAACTATGAGTTAGTGATTGTCTACATTGATGTAAATGTGTTAATTTGGTATCAAAGCATCCAAGTAATTGTTACCTTGATTTTGTGTAATGCGTAGCATGAAATTGACAAGTGTGTTTTGTTGCTGGAAAAGTCGGATGTTAGTTGTCAGTATAGAGTAATTAGCTTATCAGATGATTTGTGTCTATTGTTTCAGTAATCTTCTTGAACTTTGGATGTGGAATTTCATAATGGGGTTACGGGGACGTAACCATGTTTTAAGGAGGATAGGATTGTAAAATCGTGGTGGTTTACGATCTGGCTAAGTGGTATGTTATGATTGGCTGACTGAGAATTGACCATGCATGGAGTCTGCTGTTTTAATTTGTTATTACTCGGTCAATGTTGTGGTTCTTTAAGTGCCACATACTTCTGTCGTATGTCCAACTTTGGGGACAAAGTTTCTTAAGGGGGGTAGAATATAACACTTCGCGTTTTAGAGCTTATGTTTATATACTACTTGTGTTGTCTTATGCTTGGGGATGTTTGGTTATCGTTATGGGGTGGCGAACTTCGGGACGAAGTTCATTTTAAGGGGGGAAGACTGTAATACTCCGTATTTTATAATACTACTTAAGTCGGGTTAATTGTTTAGTCGATAATTACGTCAAGTTGTTTTACTTGACTCGCGTGGTATCGTAAGATCGAGTACGTCAAGTTATTTTACTTGACTCGCGTGGTATCGTAAGATCGAGTTGTTTCGTAAGTTAATTGAGACGGGTTTATATGGAATTCGAGATGTGAGCTAACCCATTTACCCTCGACCCATTTGAGTTTACCCAAATGTTTAATCCAATTAACCCAACACCCAACATCATGTCTTTAACCTAATTTTTACCCTAACACTACACAACCCTCATCTCACCTGCCTCCCTCACTTCGACGGCACGCATTTTCAGATTCACACAAAGAGCCTTTCATTTGATTGAAGATTTCTCATCGATTCCAACCTAATTCGATTTCCCTGTTTGTAAGTCGATTTCATTCCATTGTTTATACTGTTTTAAAGTATTCGTCTTCAAAAAGTTTGAAAAGAGAGTCCTGTTTATTTTATGTCTAGTTTATGCATATAAAAGCTCGTAGTCAAATTCTTTATGGTTTGTCCTAGGTGATTTATTTATGAACATGTCGCTGAAAAGTCCGCGAATCTAATTTGGTTGTGGAAAATGATTTGAAACCCTAATTTTTATGTCTATTCAGTTATGAGCCTTCTTCATACATCATATTTGTATAGTCTAGATGATAATAGGATTTGGAATTTCTGAAAAATAATGTTTTAAACTCGTTTTATGAATCAATACTTTTTATGCGACGGTTTCTGTCAGTTTTTGGAAATCAGTCTGAAAACCCTTGATAAGTTTGGAATTTGAGAAAAACACGTTAGATATAATTTGTAGCTAAGACGCATGGGGTTTCAATCCAATTGGCCGTGTATCAATTTGATTTTTCTGGAATTAGTTATGTATTTTATTCCGAGTCTGTCATGTGCTGGAAAATCAGGAAAAGTCGTGTTTGTTCTTTAAGTTGATATTCCTATTAAGTTATGATGAGTCTAGGTGGTGTGCATGATTATTTGATTGAGTAGGTGGTAATTATACATAATTATGATATGTAGGTGATGGATATGTGAAGGATCGTAATTGGTTGCTTGTGTGTGCTTGGATTGCGAAAAGGTAGGGAAATACACTTGACTTCTTATCGTGTTGTTGAATTGTGTTGACTTGTTTGTGTTTCATATGACCAAATTGTGAACGTGACTTGATTCGTGGTTGTGGATTACGCTATGATATGGTTGATCGAACTGTTCGTGTTGAGTGTGTTATCACAACATTTGGTAGTTGGCATGATTTCATTCATTGATATACATATTGTATTGCATTGTTTCTTGTTGGGCATTCATATGCATTGGAGATGGAGGATGTTGAGGTGATGTGGTGTGGTGATGATGATGTTGTGATAAGACCCAGGGGGGTTCTGCAGACTTGCCCTGGTGTCCTCAACGCGAGTGGGGATCGGCTACGGTCGATATATATAGTCTACCGGGATCGGTATGGTCAGGTTGTCCGGGTTATGAGATATGAGTTATGAGATATGAGTTATGAGATATGAGTAATGAGATATGAGATGAGATGGAGATGGAGGTGACGGAGGAGCATGCATATCATATTTTGTTGTTGCATTGTATTACCCTACTCAACCTCGTGGTTGACCCCGTGTGTATTCGTGAACACCGTGATGAACCTTTTAATGGGGAGCAGTTGACAGTACCTCGAGACCGATAGGAGCTGGATGGGAAGAGAGCTTGGATTGCCCGACTTAGAGCTAGCCCACTTTTATTTCTCGTTTAGTTATCGACTTTATTTTCGATTTGAGACTTGTTTCATTTCAGATGTATAATTATATAAATTGCCTTGGAGTTTAATTTGTTATTCACTACCTCGGGAAACCGAGATGGTAACAGTCCGGTTTATTAGGGAATGTCTTGCTAAAGGCTCCTTCATAAACCGGGGTGTTACACCATCTTCAATGTAGTTCCCATTAATTCCTGCAACTCTTGCCAAAACCGAGAAATGAATCTCGCATCTCGATCTGATATAATATCCTTCGGTATCCCATGCAATCTCATTACATTCTTTTTATAGCCATTTTCCAACTGAACCTTAGTCCACGTATCTTTCATGGGAATAAAATGACCTGACTTGGTCAATCGATCAACGAACACCCAAATCATATTATTACCTTGCCGAGTCCTCGGTAAACCCACAATGAAATCCATGGAGATAGATTCCCACTTCCACTCATGTACCTCAAGAGATTGAATCTTACCTTGTGGTCTTCTTTTCTCCCCTTTGACTCTCTGGCAAGTCAAACATCGAGCCACAAGTTAAGCTGTCTCCCTCTTCATCTCAGGCCACCAAAAGGTCTGCTTAATATCCTTATAAAGCTTGTCACCACCTGGATGCACTGAATACGAAGTGCAATGAGCCTCCGCCATAATTATCTTCCTCAGCTCCCCATCCTTAGGTAGACCCCATCTCCCATGAAATCGAACACTCTCATCAGAATGAATAGAGAACCGAGACACTGTCCCCTTCTCTACTCCGGCCCTCCACTCCTGAATCTTTGGATCAAGAGCCAGTTTCCTCCGAATATCATCATAAAGCTCTGGTTCAACTGTCAAATCTCCCCTAACATCCCCCTTCTGGATCACCTGTATACCCATCTTGGTCACCTCATATTTCAACCTCATCAGTGACATAGTTGTGCATAGGGAATGCACACTCTTCCTACTCAACGCATCTGCCACACCATTCGCCTTCCCTTCATGGTAGATAATATCCATGTCATAGTCCCCAATGAGCTCCATCCACCTCCTCGATCGCATATTCAACTCCTTATAAGTATAGATGTACTTCAAACTCTTGTGATCAGAAAACACCTTAAAGGTCGCCCCATATAGATAGTTTCTCCAAATATTTAGAGTAGTTCTAAGTCGTGACTAGGATATTTCTCCTCATACAGTTTCAGCTGCCTCGAAGCATAAGCGATAACTTTCCCATTCTGCATCAAAACACAACCTAACCCCTTCTTTGAAGCATTGGTATAAACCTCAAAGTTCTCACTCCCCTCCGGTAAAAGCCAAGACTGGAGCTGTGGTCAAAAGCTCCTTTAATGTTTGGAACGCCATTTCATACTCTCATCCCAACGAAATCTGGTCTCTTTCCTCATCAAAGCTGTTATAGGTCTGGCGATCTTAGAAAAGTCTTTCACAAACCTCTTATAGTAGCCATCTAAACCCAAGAAACTCCGCATCTCAACAACATTCTTCGATGTTTCCCAGTTTGCCACTGCCTCAATCTTGCTAGGATCCACTGACACACCCTCTTTCGAGATCACATGGCCCAGAAAAGCCACCCTCTCCAACCAGAACTCACTCTTAGATAACTTGGTATACAACTGATTGTCGCGTAGAGTTTGCAAGACCAATCATAGGTGCTCCTCATGCTCTTCCTTAGTCTTGGAAAAGATTAAGATGTCATCTATAAATACCACCACGAACTGATCTAAGTACTTGCTAAAAACCCTGTTCATCAGATCCATAAATAGCACTGGCGCATTAGTCAACCCAAACGACATCATCACATATTCATAGTGACCATACCACGATTGAAAAGCTGTCTTTGGTATGTCTTCATCCCGAATCCTCAACTGATGGTACCCCGACCTTAGATCAATTTTCGAAAAGACACCAACTCCACTCAACTGGTCAAAAAGATCATCTATCCTTGGTAAAGGATACTTATTCTTCACTGTAACATGGTTCAACTCCCTGTAATTGATGCATAACCTCATACTCCCGTCTTTCTTTTTCACAAACAAAACTGGTGCACCCCAAGGGGATACACTAAGTCGAATGTACCCCTTGTCTAGTAACTCATCCAGCTGCTTCTTCAACTCCTTCAATTCTTTAGGCCCCATCCGGTACGGTGTTTTAGATATTGGTCCCGTCCCCGGTTTGAGTTTAACACTGAAGTCGATGTCCCTCTTAGGAGGTAACCCTAGTATCTCATCTGGAAAAACGTCACCAAACTCCCCAACCACTGGTATGTCGGATGTTGATGGCTCCTCTACTCGCATATCCCTCACATGACAAAGGATTAATGGACACTTCTTTCTCAAGAATGACTTTAAAGTCATTACCGCGATCAACTTCATCTTAGGTTTTACTATGAACCCCCTATATGACACTTTGGCTCCCTTAGGCCCTATTAAAGACACCCTCTTTTGCCGACAATCTATCTTAGCCTCATATTTGCCCAACCAGTCCATCCCGACGATAACCTCAAACCCATTCATAGGAAACTCTAACGGGTTGATAGATAAGTCTTCTTGTCCCACTATCAAGGACACTCCTCTATATAGCTTAGAACATAACACTGACTCTCCCGATGGTATAAACACGTTATCTTCTACCAGTTCATACTCTCCCAAACCCATAGCTAAAGCATGAATCCTAGACACAAAAGAGGGGGTTGCCCCTGAATCAAACACTAGAAAATACGGTGTGTTATGAACAAGAAAAGTACCAGTAACCACAAGAGCATCCTCCTCAACTTCCTGCTTGCCCATCATGAAAAATTTACAGCTGTTCTTTTGGCCTCTTCCTTGTACCGTACTTGTTGATGCAGTAGACTTGGTAGCTGATGCCTGATTGGTATTAACTGCCGGGCGCTGATAAGAACTACCACCATTGTGGTTGGAACCACCATTATTATTGCTCTGTGCACCTTGGTTGTTCCACGACCCAGCTGGCCGATTACTTGCATAACTCTGCGTCGGTCCATGAGAAAATTTCTCCTGAGACTCTCTCTGAAAGCCTCTCCCAGCAGCACTATTACACTCATGCCTCTTGTGGCAAACACCACCATAGTTAAAACATGCAATACTCCAGTTACCGCTACCATTGTGACAACCACGACCGAAAGAAGTGTTAGAAATCTATATCTCATAATACTCAACATATTCATATATGTTACAATTAATTTAGTCATAAAATTAATTTAGATCTTATGCATGCAAACATGGAAAAATATAGAGAAGAAATTGTTTTCCTTACATTGAAATTTCGGATCAAAGGGCACAAATAAGATCTCCTTCTTATTTGTTCTTGAGCTTTCCTTATATGGATGAACAAAGATTCAAGCTTAGAATCTCTCCCAAAGATGAATACCCAAGATAACCTCTTAAAAGACTAATATTATTATTACTAGAACAATACTAATCTTAATAAAATTGACCCAAAATATTGTTGGTACTCTTGTTTATTCGGCCAAGAGTAAGGAGGAATTTTGGAGTTTTTCTCTCCTTTGTTTTTCTTAAGATGTTTAGAGAGAAAGGCTATTTCTTACACTAGAAATTAGAAGAGTATGAATGAATATTGAAAACAACCCATTTGATTCTCATAGAGGGGGAAAACTGGTGGGTGTAGGAAGGGTGCCCTATGCATGGGCTTGATTCTCTAACCAAGAATATAGGCATGCAAGGCTAGGTGTAGGTTTCATAATTATGTTTTCCACTTATAAATAATCAACATAATTTTTAACCTAATACGCTCTCCATTTCGGTATACACACATAAAATGGATGAGTCCATTTTATTTGTGATTCTGTCAATATGTCACATGTGATACATTACATGATATCTTATAATTAAAATGTATTTTTAACAATTAAAAATCAACATATTAATAAAATATGTCATTTATAAAAATAACATTGTAATTCACAATTACTTGTACCAAAATGGTTTACCAATTTATAAATCACAACATCTTGTATTTATAATAAATTATTCATTCAGTTTCAATTGTTTCCGTAAACAATAATTTCATCTAAGTAATAAAACAATTCGATCACTTAGACCGTATCTTATTTAATCAAATTATAATGAGACACGTAAATATTACTTCCAAAATCATCCTTCAATTTTAAGTAATTTAATTAAGTCGTATCGTCATACGATCAATTAAATATTCAATTAAGAGTGTTACCCTTTAGGTATGACCTAAGGGGATCAACTGATCACCACCGTCGGACGACAGTAATGTCAAACTCTAGTCAGCCAATCATTACCGATATGTGTGGACCAGTTGATTGTAAAATATTACATCCCACATGTATTCTTAAAACGAGATTTAAACATGTGATCATCATGATCAACAGTTGTGATCGCATTATTGTCGGAGGACACATATTCCAACAATCTCCCACTTGTGCTCGACAAGTGTGCGTCACCAATTCTCTTGTCCTATTACTATCTCTCACTCAATGCAAGGTGTCTTTCAGGTCGTACTTGCAAGTGATCATATCGAGAGTGGTTTCCTCGATCTGGAGAATAACTGATTGACTGGAATTATCTACCATAAATGCCTTCCGAGCGTGGCCACGCATTTCCAATTCATTACTCCTCGAGTGGCCCTGAGATATTGTTATAACCTTGACAAGAGGTGGACAATTCCTATTGCACTTATTCCCTTCGACTAGCCACAGCCATCATAACCCAAAATATGCCCATTTGACCCCATTTACGAAGGTCGTCACAACACAAATCAAAGTTAATCTGAAACTGCGCCATCTTAGGCGAACAATCTTTAGTCAAAAGAATCGACTCATTAGAATACTATAGTAGCTCTCGCCACGACCAGGCTATAAAAATTTGCCAGAACTCTATAAGCGGTCATAAGGCCCGACAAAGTGTTCCTAACAGTCTGCTGGTCGGACTAAATCTTTTCGGTAACTTGTCGTTAGGAGCACCTAGACCAAAACACAATTTATAGCTTCACAAACAACTCTACAATTATTAAAGAGTCAAGTAAAGGTCGGATCCCAAGGAACGGGAATTGAGATGAGATTTCTATTGCAACTAGTGGTGTCTTAGGGGTGTCACAATTTGGGTTGATGTAGAAGGTCACTAAACAATTTGGGTTGGTGTCACAAGCAAGATGAATTAAAAAGTGTTGTAAACAATTGATAAAAAGCACAAGGGTATCATGGGGTCATAGGGGATTCAAGGGAATTGATCATACAAACATGTTCTCAAATTATAAGCAAGCAATTATTGTTGTGATGGATTGAGTTGGGTTATATCTTACAATCCTAGGAAAGTTTGGGTCCCAGATCCGAATCGATTAGATTGTACAACACCTACAAGTCGACTTAGTCTTCCCTACTCAACAACATGCATGGTCTAATGAGACTCGAGTTGGTTTATGTCTTACAAGTCTCATTGAAAAGATAGGTGATGGGTAAAAAATGCAAGGATTCATAGGCTCGCATTTCATCAAACATAACATGTGCATGAGTTGAGATCATAACAAGCAAACAAATAAACCATGAAAGGATATTAATTTAAGCATGAATCATTCCCCATGTTGGTTTCCTCTAATTACCCATTAACCCTAGCTATGGAACTACTCACTCATTATCATGTTGAACATGCTAGCAAGGTTGTCAATCATACCAACAAAGTGAAACATGATGAACAAATGAAAGTAATTAGCAATAATTAAAAAGGGGTTAAGAGAATTATACCTACTAATGATTCCAATAACAAAGCAAAGAATAAAAGAAGTACTTGATGCTTGATTGAGAGGTTGTCAATCTCCCAATAATAACCTAAATAATCTTCAATTACCCAAAATAAAGGATGAACAAAAGAGAGATTAAGGAAATAAAACTTGTATTAAAACTTGATTAATTATTGATTACAAAACTAAAGAGAGATTTGATTGATATTAACTACTCTAAGAATTGATAAGAAGAACATGCTCTTCTAATTAGACTAATGGGGTATTTATAGTGGGAATTAGGTGTAGGAATTAGGGTTAACTAAGGGCTTAAATGACGATTAAGTCCCTACTTAGGGAAACGCCGGTATTTTTGGAAGGATGGGCATCTTTCTTGAAGCTTGAAGAAACGAAGTTGTGCTGCCTTGGAATCCGTGCGTCTTAGGCTCGGGACGGCCGGATTCCTGTGTCTCTGCCCGGGCGTCTTTGGGAGAAGATGGGCGTCTTCTGGTTACTGCTGCCCGGGCGTCTTGTAAGGAAGACGCACGGATTGTGGCTTGGTGGACGGGCGTCTTCTTGGGAAGATGCACGGATTGTCATGCAGCGTGCTTTCTTCTTCTTTTCTTCCCTTTTCTTCATAAAATCCTTGGGGATTTCCTCGGGGAAGCAAGGATCTTTCCTCATCATTGCCCATCTACTATAGTATGTACAAAAGCCTTCTAATCTTGTCTCTCCTTGATGCTTGGTCATTGAATTCAATCAATTTAGTCTCGTTTTGCCATGAAAATGCAAGGTTTGCACTCCTTTCCTACCAAGGACACAAAACCTCAAAGAATATGCAAAACAAAGAACTAAAGACAATAAATGACCCAAATATGCACTAAAAAGCATGGGAACAAGGCTAATTCGGGGACTAAATATGCTCTAATTATGGTCACATCGTCTGCCTATGTGATCGACTAGTCATCTCACATGACTTCATGGCACTTGAACTTGCCATCAATCGCATCACACTCTAGTCACTTCGAGACGTCACCTCATACAAGTGACAATGGGCGAATACTATGTTAATCCGTGTTCACTTTAACGGGGTTCAATTTGTCACTACAACCCGTTTGGATATAACAATGTATATAAAGAAAAGATAAAAGAGAAATGCGATTATGAACATGAACAAAATGACACTTTTATTTCATTTCAAAATCTAACACAAAATTGGTACACGTTTAACTCCCATGGACGCAACATGTCCATCATGCTTAACTTGCGATAAAGGCTTGGTGAGCGGATCAGCTATGATATCATCCGTCCCAACCTTACATATTGCAATTTTCTTTCTTTCAATGAAATCTCTAATTACATGATATTTTCTAAGTACATGTCTAGATCTATTACTAGACTTTGGCTCTTTAGCTTGGAAGATTGTCCCACTATTATCACAATAGAGAGTGATGGGATCATTGGCGGTAGGTACTACTCTTAGACCTTCCATGAATTGCCTGATCCACACACAACTTGCTTGGCGGCTTCGATGCTTTGCAATGTACTCACCTCCGTTGTTGAATCCGCGATCCACGCCTTCCTTGAAGCTTCTCCAGCTAACGACACCACCATTGAGCATGAAAACGAAACCAGCTTGTGATTTCATGTCATCTCTATCCGTTTGGAAACTTGAGTCCATGTAACCATTAACACGGAGCTCAGTGTCTCCTCCAAACACTAAGATTGAATCCTTAGTCCTTCTCAAGTACTTAAGGATGTTCTTGACGGCTATCCAGTGACTCTCACCTGGATTTCCTTGATATCTACTCGTCATGCTCAAGGCATACGAGACATCAGGACGTGTGCATATCATGGCGTACATGATTGATCCAACAGCGGAAGCATAAGGGATCATCTTCATGCGTTCAATATCATGGGGTTCGGAGGGAGATTGAGACTTGCTCAATATTGTCCCAGTTACCATAGGTACCAATCCCCTTTTTGATTTGTCCATGCTGAACCGTCGAAGAATCTTATCAACAAAAGACTCTTGACTTAGTGCCAATATCCTCTTGGATCTATCTCTATGGATCCGAATACCTAATATGCGTTGTGCCTCTCCTAAATCCTTCATTTGGAAGTGGTTACCTAACCACTTCTTAACAGAAGACAACATCGGAATATCATTTCCAATGAGTAGTATGTCATCGACATACAAGATTAGGAACACAAAATTGCTCCCACTAAATTTCATGTATAAACATGGTTCCTCAACACTTCGAGTGAAACCATTCTCTTTTATCACATGATCGAATCGATGATTCCAACTTCTAGATGCTTGCTTAAGACCATAAATGGATCTCTTAAGCTTGCACACTTTGTTAGGATTCTTAGAATCAACAAAACCTTCGGGTTGTATCATGTACACCTCCTCTTCTAAATGCCCATTTAGAAAAGCGGTTTTGACATCCATTTGCCATATTTCATAATCATGAAATGCAACAATCGCTAACAAAATCCGTATGGATCTTAGCATGGCTATGGGGGCGAAGGTTTCATCATAATGGAGACCTTGGACTTGGGTAAATCCTTTTGCCACTAACCTCGCTTTGTAGACAACATCATGTCCTTCTATGCCATTCTTGACTTTGAAAATCCATTTGCATTGAAGGGGTCTTGCCCCTTTAGGCAAATCCACCAAGTTCCAAACTTGGTTTTCATGCATAGAATCCATTTTGGACTTCATGGCTTCAAGCCATAAGGAGGAATTTGGACTAGAGATTGCGGCCTTGTAGGTGGCGGGCTCGTCACTTTCTAAAAGCAACACATCGAGTGTTCCATCTTCTTCGATAAGTCCCACATATCGATCGGGATGGCGAATAACACGGCCCGTTCTTCTAATTGGAGGAGAGACAACCGCGTTAGATGACGAAGGAACATCTTCTTGCGTCTCTACATCGGTTTGTGGCTCTTGAACTTCATCAAGTTCAAAATTTCTCCCACTCTGTCTCTTAGAAATAAATTGACTTTCTAAGAAGACAGTCTCGCAAGACACAAACACTTTGTTCTCTTGAGGTTTGTAGAAGTAGTATCCTCGAGAGGTCAAGGGGTAACCTACAAAGATGCATTTTTCGGATTTTGGGGCAAGCTTGTTGTCGGTCTTTGCCTTAACGTAAGCGTCACATCCCCAAATTTCATTTAGGATATATTAGGAACTCTTCCCTTCCACATCTCATATGGAGTCTTTTCAGTTGTCTTTGTGGGACTATTATTCAAGGATCTAATTGCGGTTTGAATCGCAAATCCCCAAAACAAGTTTGGTAGCTCCGTTTGACTCATCATTGATCGAACCATATCAAGTAGGGTTTGATTTCTCCTTTCGGCAACACCATTGAGTTGTGGTGTTCCGGGTGGAGTAATTTGTGATATATTACCACAACCTTTCAAGTGTGAATCGAATTCAAGGCTAAGATATTCTCCACCACGATCGGATCGTAGTGCCTTAATCCTTTTGTTCAATTGGTTCTCTACTTCGTTTTGAAATTCCTTGAATTTCTCAAAAGCTTCACTTTTATGCTTCATTAAATAGATATACCCATATCTACTCAAGTCATCGGTGAAGGTTATGAAGTAGTCATAATTTCCACGAGCGGTGATACTCATTGGTCCACACACATCAGTATGTATGAGTCCCAATAGTTCACTTGCTCGTGTCCCTTTACCACTAAAAGGATTTCGAGTCATTTTGCCAAGAAGGCAATATTCGCATGTTCCATATGATTGAAAATCAAATGGTGTAATCACATTAGTCGAAATTAATCTTTTGATGCGATTCTCGTTTATGTGACCTAATCGACAATGCCAAATGAACAATTCATTTGGATCACTTGATTTGAGTTTCTTTGAATGAATGTTGTAGATGTCATTAGTCGGATTCGAGGTTTCTAAAATGTAAATGCCATTAATGGAAGGAGCTTGGCCTATAACCAAGTCGTTCCTAGAAATAGTACAACGATTGTTCTTAATGACAAAACAAAAACCGTCCATGTCTAACATAGCGATTGAAATAATGTTTTTAGAAAGTGTAGGCACATAAAAGCAATTATGTAAATACAACTCAAACCCATTAGGCAAATCTAATACATAAGTTCCCCTGGATTCGGCCGCTACTCGAGCTCCATTTCCAAGGCGTAGATCCACATCTCCTTTGCTAAGCCTCTTCACGTCTCTTAACCCCTGTAAATGATTACAAAGGTGAGAACCACAACCGGTATCCAGTACCCATGTTGTAGTGGAAGTATAATTTACATCAATAACATAAATTTCTTTAGGAATTTTACCTTTTGGAACGATGATTCCTTCCCTTATATTTCGTAAATATACGGGACAATTTCTAAGCCAATGTCCCATGACATAGCAATAATGGCATTCATCTTCAACTTGCTTGAAGTTTTTCCCTTTCTTTCCCTTCTTCTTAAACTTTTTGCCCTTTGAAGCAAGAACTTGATTGCTTGAGCTCCCACTAGTTTTGGCATCTTTCTCTTCCAAAGACAAAGATCCTATAGATTTTATGAGGTGGTCTTCCTGAGACAGGCTCACAAGAGATCTTGTAGGAGGTTTAGAAGAAGTGATAAAGTTTAGGTTTCCATCCGAACCTATCCCAAAATGAAGTTCTCTAGTAGTGTCGAAATCATTGTTGAAGCAAACGTCGTCAAAAACATTGTGGCAAGACTCAATAGTTATCGTTGTAGTAGCATTTGATGGATTCATTGTAATGAACTATAAGTATGGAGGAAAAGGAAATATTAACATATGTCTTTTAATATCATACTTGTAAATAAATTAACAAGATATGAGCATTTATATAGTGACCTCTGCCCAACTATTATAAATGATTCCAAGATCCAAATTCATATCAACTTGGGCACGGTGTGGCCGATGAATCCCTTATTAATATAACTCGGTGGATTAACTCTTTAATCGATTATACTTTTATAACTCTTGGTCGATAAAATTACATTAACATTTATCTTTAGCCCGGAACACATGCAACTACGGTTACGAATACTTCCGTTGAGCTCAATCCAAATTTCGAATAAATGTGTCCATGACCCAAACCCACATTAACTTGGGCACGGTGTGGCCGATGAAACCCTCATCAATATGAATTCGGTGGATAGACATTTATCACCCACTTCCCCTACGTAACAAGGTTTGTACCCCGGTGTGGCCGAGTGCACTCCCTCACGAAATAGGTTTTCATGGTTTCTACTTTTTGGTAAGGCTAAGTCTCAATTGTTTATTTTTAGCGAGAGGTCATGCCAATTTATTATCTATCACGTTTTAAGTGAACTAAAGCAGTGAACTACGATAATTGTAATTGACACGGTCGATAAACTCGATTAAAATGATAATGCATGTTATAGTTATGGCGATTTAGCGATGCATGCAACATATAAATAAAATGCAAAGCATAATAAAAATCCTAGTATGGCCTTCCTAAAATAGTAAATCTAATTTAACTATTACAAATTCGGAAACGAACTCCTTTGGTCCCTTGAACTTCGGTCTTGGTACGCATATCAAGGCAACACCATCTTTAATGGATCGCCTTCTCGAGTGGCACCGTCTTCAAGGATCTCCGGAATAAATAAATTACATAACAAATTACATAATTTCCTATTATACATTTGTAATTAAAATAAAATAAATCTATTAAATTACAAAACGGTGATACGAGATCACAATAAATTACAACCGAATTGATATTCCCATACATTTCGGGTAATATCAATTAAAAACTAAGGCCATACTAAGTAAAATTACATAATTCAAAAAATACATAAAATAAAATTATGACAATCATAAATAAAATGCAGCATTATAATATGTATGAACATGCCCAATTTTATGCTAAATCGCCTTTAAAGAGCCAATATCGTATATTAATCGGTTTTTACGGATTTACGTGATTTAACCTTTTTAAAAATCACAATAATTACATAAAATCATATTTAAGTACTAGTTAATTACCCTAACCATATTAGGACTCAAAATTAGTCTCCACTAACATATTGACAATAATTAACTTATATTTCTTAATATTGTTCATAAAAGGACTTAAAATTACAATATAATGCCATAAACTTCAAATAAATCACAAAAATTTCAAATAAATTTGAAATTTGAAATTTAAACTCATGAACATTCTGGAAAAATACCATGACACTTATAATGTTCAAAAACTTAGGTTAAAATTTTTGAATTTTATCGAGGAAAAACAATGTTACGGTTTATCGGATTTATCAATTATTACCATAAAAAATGAGAAAAATTATTTTTATTAACTTTTCACTTTTAGATCTGAAATATGTGATAAAATGCAACATGTGACGTTTTTCCTTAGTCATGAAGTATGTTTTAGCAATTTTCACTAATTAAAGTCACTATTTATGTTATTTTTCATCAAAAAATCTTAAATCATGCATAAAGACTTCATTATAGCCAATTATTTTACACACATCTTGTAAAATTGCATGAAAAATTATAACTCATATTAACCTATTTATCCATTTAAATTCGATTTTATCATGAAAAATCCATATTTCGAGCATAAGAACTCATAAAATTATGACAAATTACAGGTCATCAAAAAATAATATATGTGAAAACATATAAAAAAACCACTAGAAAAATTGAAGTTTAGCTAATTTTAGTCCAAAAATGACATTTTTATCATAAAATCGCATTTTAATGCCATTATTATATAAAATGAACAATAAAAACCCATAAATTAACCAAAATATCCTAAATACATTTTTGGACCAGAAAATTTAACATGCATAATTGATTTCGTGATATATCATAATAAACACAAATTTGTAAGTTTTATTTGTTAATCGTATAACTCGGAAAAACTATAACCGATTTGCATGCAAACAACCTAAGGCTCTGATACCGCTTGTTAGAAATCTATATCTCATAATACTCAACATATTCATATATGTTATAATTAATTTAGTCATAAAATTAATTTAGATCTTATGCATGCAAACATGGAAAAATATAGAGAAGAAATCGTTTTCCTTACATTGAAATTTCGGATCAAAGGGCACAAATAAGATCTCCTTCTTATTTGTTCTTGAGCTTTCCTTATATGGATGAACAAAGATTCAAGCTTATAATCTCTCCCAAAGATGAATACCCAAGATAACCTCTTAAAAGACTAATATTATTATTACTAGAACAATACTAATCTTAATAAAATTGACCCAAAATATTGTTGGTACTCTTGTTTATTCGGCCAAGAGTAAGGAGGAATTTTGGAGTTTTTCTTAAGATGTTTAGACAGAAAGGCTATTTCTTACACTAGAAATTAGAAGAGTATGAATGAATAATGAAAACAACCCATTTGATTCTCATAGAGGGGGAAAACTGGTGGGTGTGGGAAGGGTGCCCTTTGTATGGACTCGATTCTCTAACCAAGAATATAGACATGCAAGGCTAGGTGTAGGTTTCATAATTATATTTACCACTTATAAATAATCAACATAATTTTTAACCTAATACACTCTCCATTTCGGTATACACACATAAAATGGATGAGTCCATTTTATTTGTGATTTTGTCAATATGTCACATGTGACACATTACATGATATCTTATAATTAAAATGTATTTTTAACAATTAAAAATCAACATATTAATAAAATATGTCATTTATAAAAATAACATTGTAATTCACAATTACTTGTACCAAAATGGTTTACCAATTTATAAATCACAACATCTTGTATTTATAATAAATTATTCATTCAGTTTCAATTGTTTCCGTAAACAATAATTTCATCTAAGTAATAAAACAATTCGATCACTTAGACCGTATCTTATTTAATCAAATTATAATGAGACACGTAAATATTACTTCCAAAATCATCCGTCAATTTTAAGTAATTTAATTAACTCGTATCGTCATACGATCAATTAAATATTCAATTATGAGTCTTACCCTTTAGGTATGACCTAAGGGGATCAACTGTAAAATATTACATCCCACATGTATTCTTAAAACGAGATTTAAACATGTGATCATCATGATCAACAGTTGTGATCGCATTATTGTCGGAGGACACATATTCCAACAAGAAGATCCTCCACTGAACCCCGACCCAGAAGAATAAGCCTTCGACTGATTGTGGTTACCACGCTTATAACCAGATTGATTACCGCCCTTACTCTCGGCCTTCCTCTTCTCAAAGTTCTTCTCCTTAGTTTCCTTGGCCATTTCGACCAACCTTTCAACCCATCCATCTCTCTCATAGACCTCTTTCACATCGGCAGAGTCCCCGTCGGTAGCTTTTCCATGATCTGGTAAGTTAGCCCTTTCTCAAATCGAAGTGCTAAGTTCGCCTGAGTTAGTCCCATATCCTCAGCATACGTCGACTTATCATTGAACTTATTCTAGTACTCTATCATGGTCATGTCCCCAGTCATCTTAAAATAATCTAACTCATCCTGCATCTTACTGCGAACATGCTCCGGAACAAACTCATTTCTCATAGCACTTTTGAACTCAGAGCACGGAATTGCGGTCTTACCCTACTTCAGATAGATCTCCAAAGCATTATCTTTCACCTTATCCCACCACTCTCTGGCTGAGTCCCTTAGGTAGAACGCAGCCTGTTCTACCTTAAACTTCTCTTGACAATGCACCACCCTAAGGACATTCTCCATCTCACGATGCCAGTTGTCTAGCAGAATCGGCGCGCCTGTGCCCATATAGGTAGTGGGGTTGAAGCGAGATATGGTAGTACTCATCTTGGAGAAATCTACCCCAGTCTCCTTTTCTTTCCCCCAACCTCTAGAGGGTCTCAGTGAGCACATCTTGGTGCTCAAGCATTTTGGCGATATCCTCAATGCTCATCTCTTGAGCCTTAACATACGCGGCTGATGTCTTTGACGACATATCTTTGAGCTATAAAAGGGAGAAAAACATAAGCTTATAGCCTACAGCTCAAATCAATTACGACCCGCACAAAGATATACTCGATCGAGTACTCACACCTACTTGATCGAGTAGGAGTCACTCGATTAAGTAGCCTACACACTCGATCGAGTACCCCAAATCCAGAAGCTGGCCAGAACTAACATAAAACATACGCGATCGAGTACCAAAATTTATTCTGTCGAGTAACTCGACTCGAGTAGCTACTGCCCAACACACAAAACACCCACTTGATCGAGTGTAGCCAACTGGATCGAGTCCACCCTACTCGATCGAGTTCCCCTACTTGATCGAGTCATGCTCACTATTTACACTACCCGCATCCTTTTATTCAATAACTTTACGCAATAACAATAATATACAGCCTGGAATCCCCTATTCACATGTTACTAATATAAGCCAGTTAATAACCTCATTCATCACTTAAACATGTTCCGCGTCATACTTCAAATACTTCTATCATTCCATCAAATTCATCCAACTCAACCATATACTTCATCCAAGAAAAATACTTTAAAGACAACAAAAACAAGTAGCAATCCCATGACACACCCATAGTGACCACTTCAAAGTTGCAAGGGGAAGATCGCGACTTTAGGACGTCTCCCAAGCCTTTGCATTAGCTCCTAACAACTCCTACTCGGGTTCATTTTAATTTGACTCCCTACATTCATTGGGTTCATTGGTTACAGGTTTTAAAATCGTCTCTATGATACCACTTTGTAACACCCCCATAAACAAAGGTACCTTACCAAGACCACGCTAGCACATGGAGATGCTACTATCTCGGTTACCCGAGGTATAGTAATCAAAGGAGACCATAAAGAATCATACTTTAAGTTTAAATATTTAAAGTGCATACAACATAAGCTAAAACTGGAAATATAAAATACAACTATCTCAAACTGAAATCCAAAACTAAGATAAAACTGTCATAAACTATCAGCGGAAGACTAAAGACTCGAACTAGTGATAACTCCATCCCCAGCTAGATCCCGCACGTACTCCATAGAAATACCTGCTAATCAACTGCTCACCATCCCCGAGTTGATCACCACAGTTTTCAAAACATTTAAACGGGGTCAGTTACTGAATAATAAAAGTAAGTAAATCAGCAACACCCAAATACATAAGCACATTCTTCCAACTCCAGTTCATCACCAATCACCTGACTACACACTAAAGTGTGTAGCCCTCCCAGAATATCCATCGCAACAGTTATTCCACACTGCCAGTGGGGACCGCAGCCTTGCCACCTAAGCCCTGCTCAACTCCCAGAGCGAATAAACCTATGACCATTAATGTGCATATCCCCCTTGTGACGGGAACTACAAGGGGCGAATCAAGGGTGTGAAGTCATTCCCGCAAATAACTCCACTCAGCCGAGGGCTTACCTCGCGAACCACATACAGTTACAACCGGAAACCACAATACGGATAATCATGCCAATACCAAGAAATACAATTATCCACAATACGGATAATCATATGATTCAACCACCACAACACTTAAATCAATTATACAGTAATCGAGTAGGGAAACATTACCTGACATGGAATCACCTATCAACAATAGCAGCAGATAAAAAAGCCTCCCCTAAGAAACCACCTCCTATAACAATAATCATATAATTATAATCTACTACAACAATTACTCCCAAAAACCCTCAAATCACCCAATTAGAGTTTAAGCAAAATTAACAAACTGACATAAAAACAACATAGAAATATTACCCAAATGATGAAGATCACAAGGGTATAACGATCTCAGAACTCCGACAACCCTAACCTTCATTTGATAGCAAAAAGAGGAGATAATTGAACGTCGTAGAGTTTTCTTGTGAGAAGTTTAGAATATAAATGTAAAAGTGACAAAGACTGTCGATCAACACTTTAAATACCTCTCCACGTTTTACTATCAAACCCGGCCGAAAAGTCCGTAAAACCAGAGCTACTCGATCGAGTAACTAACATACTCGATCGAGTATCCCCTACTCGATCGAGTTGCCCCTACTCGATCGAGTACATTCAAATCAAAATGTACTCTAGAATCCTTATCCAACTTACTCGACAAAGTAAGTCCTATTTGATAGAGTACCCAACAGCTCAAATATCTGAGGTATTACATGGTCTAACAAGCCTTAAGTTGCTTTATGTCTTACAAGTCTTGCTGAAAAGATTAGAGAATCATGCTAGGTTGTCAATCAAGCATTTCAACAAGCATAACATGTGCATAGATTGAAAACACAGCATACTATCATTCATATGAACTCATTAAGCATAGATCTAACCCATGATTACTCCACCAATCCCCCACTAACCCTATGTAATACCCCGTATTTATATTTTAGAAAATAATATTATGTTGTATTTATAGGAGTTATGTTTGAGATGGAATAATAAAATAATAATAATTACTATTATTATAAGATGGTAATGATAATAATAATAATAATAATAATAATAATAATAATAATAAGTTGTAATGATAATAATAATACGTAATACGGTACATGTATAATATACATATACTATACTCACTTTATATACTTCCACCTCACCTTATATACACTCTACCTTATCCACCCTATCCCTTATCCATACAAAAATTCCAAAAAAATCCACTTAAAACATTAGGGAAGAGAGGAAGAGAGGAGATGTGAAGATTCCGTCACCCCGCCTCGAGATCGTAAGGTAAGACCGTCTCACACTAGTTATATATTATTTTAATTGACCGCCTCGACCTTGACTCACCCTAGACCCGTCGTTGACCACCATTAGGCAGCCGTTGACCACCCAAATATGGGTTTGACCGAGCCTTTATGGGCTTATTGTTGTTGTTGTGTGACCGTCTTAAGACGGCTTTTTAACCCTTATTTCGTGACTGACCGGAGGTAGCCTTGGGTGGTGCTTGTCATGGGATGTTGGAAGGTCACGGTGGTGGGTAGAGGTGGTGGTTAGGCTAGCCGTGGGTGGCGCAAACCAAAGGTTAAAGGAGGGAGCACGGGTTGGATAAGAGTGTATAGTCGTGTGGTTGTTGTTGATGTTGGCTGCGGTTGTCGTCGCCCATGGTGGCTGCTGGTGTCGGTCGTGGTCAGGGGAAACCACGGTTGTGGTGGGGTTTGAGTGTGTGTGCATGGTGCGTGTTGTTGTGGGTGGTGTTGTTGGTAACGGGTGTTGTTGTTGCCGCCACTGTTTGGTGACTGTGGGCTGCTGATCGTGGCCCGCCACGGCTGGTGGTAGTGGTCCACGGTGGCGGCGGAACTGGTGGTTGTTCAGGCTAGGCGAGTACGAGTATGTGTCGGGTTTTGTTTTTAATAGCTTAAGACGAGTTTTACTTAATTAATTAATACGTATTTAATTAGATTAGATTAGTTAGTAATTTATTTTATTTAATTATTATATTTAGGTGACGGTTTTTATGGAAGATTATTTTATTCGGATTGCTTACGGATATTTGCTAAAAGGTAGGTTTATCCTACTTAGTTTCAATAATTTGTCTAATTGTTAAATGAGTCACATGTCATTCATTTGTATTGAACGAGTCGGTAATTGGCATGTTATACGGTATCATGCATTTATTGTATTGTCTTGTATGTCGGAGGACTTGGTGGCTTACTTGTTGTTATGGAGACGTGAGGCGGTTGGGAGACCGTTTCATGCTCGGGTCGCCTCTTGGAGTTTCCGACTCCAAGAGGGATGTGCACATTAATGGCTTGAGCCAAAGAGGGAATCGTGTGGTTGAGACACGACGTTTGGCAGGGGATCCGGTTGGCTTCCGGACCTGGCACGTCTGGGCATGTCCCGATATCTATTTGTGGCTGTTGGTATGTCTGGGCATGTCCCGGTACTAGTGAGGTTGTCGGTATGTCTGGGCGTGTCCCGGTACTGTGGTGGTGGTTGTTTGATAGCATGTCATTCACATCATAGTCATGTTGCGTTTTCACACACACTCGTGTCGTGTCACACTTTATTTATTGAAACTGATGTTTATATGTTTGTGTAATTGTCACCTATTTTCGAGGTGGCCTGTGTCGATCCATATGATATTTCCGATCATATACGGAGCAGTTTGAGTACAGGTTTGCTTGTTGACGTGATCGGGATTTGGGCCGCGCCTTGGACTTGGAGTCGAGTAGTGTAGCATGGATGACATAGTCATAGACGATTTGTATAATTCACTTTATTCATTAGTTTATGTTTTTAATAACTAGACTAGTTATTTATTTAATGAAGTTTCTTAATTGTAATTCCGGTTTCATTGCCTCGATAAACCGAGATGGTAATATCCAATTACCTTGGCCGGGTAAGAAGGGGGTGTTACAAAGTGGTACCCGAGCGATGATTTTGGAACATAAACCAATGAACCAAAATGAACTTAGGAGTGTCTAATAAAATGAACCTGACATGAGTACAATAGGAGGTCGGTTTTGGGTGAGAAGGATCCCTTATTTCAAAACTAGATCATATTGTTTCGGTTGGTCACTAAGTGGGTGGCTATGAGTCGGGAAACGTGAAATGTTGCATGATTATACTTGTGTTATAATTTTGTTGAGCATCTTGCATGATTTGCTCACTCAAAATGAAATGTGACCATGTTTGGAAGTTGGATGGAATGATCAATTAGCGTAACGTGTTTTGGAGCGGTTGTTATATGTCGATGTGTGAAAACTATGTGAAATGTGGTTTGATTACATGTATTCTATAACAAGTTGATATGATTCTTACATGATGTAGTTATTCATTTGGTACATGTTAATATGCAAAAATTGGATGAAAGGAACAATGTGTATGACATGTTTTGGAAATGGTTATTACATGTTGGTGTGTGAGGGGCACTAGCCCCGTCCTTTGGAGAATTAATATCACATATATGTTTGAATTTCACTAAGGCTATAGTTAGAGTGTGATTACTAAAAGTTGTTAGTAAAGTAGAAGCTAGTATAAGAAGTAATCCTTAGTCGAAAATTGCAAACGATGCGAGCTAGTACTCGACCGAGTACAAGTCACTCGGCCGAGTGAACCCTACCACTTGACAGAGTGGACCAATTTCCAGAAACTTGAAAATTTCTGAAAGTGAGTCACTCGACCGAGTGGAGAAGGCATTTGACCGAGTGGATTGTCACTCGACCGAGTGTCATTTTCTGGGTTGTGAAATTCGCGAGATATGCATTATTACCTTATTTCTTGCATTTCTTCATCGTTTCTTATAACGGAATACTAAAAATCTATTTAAATTTCTCTAAAACTCCATTGTTAATGATTGTTGCTTGGACTTACGCTTTCTACTCCATTTTATTCTCTTAATTCTTGCTAATTAAACAATGTGAGTGATTTTCTCATTGTTCTTAATTTTCCCAATTTGGTTTCGTTCAAATCCACGATATTCCCTTCAAATTTTGTTAATTAATTCCATATTTTGTTTAATTCATGACATTAATCAGCTTTTTACATCATTTATGATGTCAAGTGTAAATTTTCATGTCGAATTTTTTCCAAATTTATTTTTTTATGAACTCGAAAATGTGTGTTTTGAGTCAATGATTTGATTTTGTGTACGTTGCATGGTTAATTGTTTAACAGAGACAAAAGCTTAATTGTTATCGCTAGCCCTGATTTTAACAACCCTGATTATAAAACAAAGGAAAAACGTAATATAAAGTAAATATCAGAGTATAATACTGATAAAAGGGTCAAGGTGGCGGAAACACCTGACCAATCCGGTTCGCTACTAAATCCAAAAACCAAACTATTACATTATTCAAGGTTCTTAAAACGTAAAGCAAACTCCTATTTTATTATTAAGCTCGCTTCACACGTTCGCCAAGTAAGCATCAACCAGTCAACAGCAATCTGAACAAAATGAGAATGGGGGTTGACAATCAGTCGGGAGTAACTAGATGCTCTCCCAGTTACGTTTACCACAATTGAATGTAACCAATAATAAAAAACAATTGAAAAGCATAAACAGTAAACATGTGAGACCATCTGACTCATGAAAACCCAATACAGCTTACCATGACTTAATCAATCTTAAACGGATGCAACAATGTAAACCTAGACCATATGCAACCACTAGACCATGTATACTTATACCAAAGTAGCACACGACCCATAACAACTTAAGAAACAATGCTAGAATTAAAGCATAACGAACATGGTGACACACGATCAACAGCAACAGAAGGCACAAAGCTAGCAATCAAGCATAGCGAATAGAGCGAACGCCCGTTAGAGCGTATAACCACTACCTCTAACTTGCCAGAGCGTATAACCACTGCCTCTAGCAGATGGAGCATATAACCACTGCCTCCATCGGTACTATGTATAGCGTATAACCACTGCCTATATGTCTAAGACCTGGCCAGACATCTCGATGCATTAACTGTACACCGAACGACACTCGGGGAATAGAGCGTATAACCACTGCCTCTGCCCAATCCCGAACATAGATCAATAAATCTCGCATCAACAGGTGGCTTTGATTCATTCCGATAGAACATAACCGTAACTACCGTAATCTATTCAAACTAGCCAACAAATAAATGCACAGTATAACCGACTGTACCAACACACGTGAACACCATCATGACTCAACTCATAGGATAGTATAACTGACTATCCTACTTATCATATGAACAAGAGTAAACAACAACATATGTACACATATTGTCATACAATTTAAATTAACACCACATAACATGTGAAACAAGTATCAACCATTCAACATTATAGTATTCCAGCTATAACTTTAACAATAACCATTCAATGTTATAGTACTCCAGCTATAACTTTAACAATAACCTTACCTCGTAACTCAACGTTGTATTAGCTCAGCTATAACATTGACTTCATTAACCCAATGTTACATTAGCATTAGCTATAACATCGACATGTGACTTAAGTTATAGTAGTTCAGCTATATTATTGAGCCATAACCTCAAAGTTATACAACTTCCTCTACAACTTTATCACGACCCCAGAGTTGTACCAATTCAGCTATAACATTGAGCCATATAATCTCATGGTTATACCAATTCAGCCATAACTCTAGGTCTTCATATAAACCACCACCAAGCCGCCACTAGTGTTTCCATTGGGAAACCTAGCTGCACACCTAAACACCCAAAACGAAGCATATGCAAGATACATTATGCAAATTAAACAATAAAACGCATATGTAAACACACAAACACAATTAAACATGATAATAAATAATCTAACACGTTCTAATTACGCAAGTTAATCATTTAATCATGTAAATTATATCAATTGGCATAAACATAATTAAAGAGAAACACCTAGTTACCTTTTTAGCAATTAAAGACCGCAATAAAGAAAACCTCATGAATGACAAGTTCATCAAGACTTGTCTCCAACACGAGTCAACATCCCCATAAATCGATAGTAAAGAATGCGGAAATACAAACCCTTGTGATAGAAATCGTACCACGCAATTACTCTTTCAAAAACGCCCAAAAGAATGACATCCCCTTCTTTAATAAGACACCCTAAAGGTAGGTCTAAAAGTCCATACAAATAATTCCCATAAAATTATTTGGAGAAGAATATGTTGTAAACATAAGAGCAAGGATTATAAAAATATAATTTATGTATAATTTTAGAAGAAGCTAAGATGTAAAACAATGGAGTCAAAGGGAGAAAGAGAACAAAAAAGAGAACGAAGAAGTTGACGTGCTGCGGCACTTGTGCGTGAGAAAATAGGTTGAGCAACCTACCTGTGAGCTTAGGGTTTTATATTTTTAAAAGGGTTTAATAAGTGGGCTTTAGGTCCATTAGCTCACACAATGGATTATCTGATTACAAAACCAATTGGGTATTATTAAATAAGAATAGTAGTTCTCAAATTAAAATAGTGAAATTGTGCACGGACATTTTAACCCTTCCAAAGATAGATTAAAATGAGAAATAATAAAATATAGAACGAAAGCGATAAATATAAATATTCAAAATACATTATTAAATTCCGAAATAATTAATTTAATAGAATACTTTTATAATAAAATATTATTATAAAATACGGGGTGTTACAATCCAACCCCCTAAAAAGAAGTTTCGTCCTCGAAACTTGAAATTCAAAGATAAAACCGAAAGAAGGTAAGAATTACAAGTGATCATTAACAAAAGTTATTTCGGAATCCTAACCGCTGCGCACTCTGATCCTTATCAATGCTTAAACCAAAGAAAAGATATCCCAAATCCTCAATGTTATTATCAACTTCATACACTCTAGAACCTCAAAAGTTATATCAGACTCCAACCATCGCAACCCAAAATTATCATTAAGCCAACATCTAGTCCTCATATTCCAAACATTCCTCCGCCATCATTAACCATCATTTAACAACATATATGACCTCTCAAAATCTGTATGAACTTATTACTATTACTTCAAGTCCACATAACCTTTAACAAATACTCCAATTCTAATTTACCATTCACCAAAAGATATTTCATTAACTAAAGCCCCAAACAGATAAATCTCAAAACAAAGAACCATCCTTCAAATGAGAAAACTCTTCCATTTACGAGTGCCATTAAAATTATCGCTACCTTAACATCCTCAATGTCGGTAGTGCTTACTACCATTCACAACTCTTAAGCCCAAAAGGCTTTAATAAATCTCTATAATGATTTTCGATATATATCTAGTATCCAAAGTCATCAATCTCAAACCTTACACTCTGACTAATTTGTCAAGATTCTATCCAACCTCAATCTCATGGCAACATCATCAGTCGCACTCGCAAGACCCAATCATTCCCTTTGAACACTTATGACCACGATTTTCCTAAGCACCCAAGAAACCACACACCTTTAGTTAAGCTAGTACCTATTGTACCACATCACACTTGCCAATAATGACGTAATTCCATCAACGCATAATAATAACAACATATAACTCTCATCACTTGTGCTCATATAACGACCAACTTATAACCTCAATTTCTAATCACAGTTTACTATCACTGAATATAATCTCAACATCACAAATCCACCACAAGACTCTATGAATCTATGTCCTTTAATGATAACTCATACTCTAATAAAACATCTTTAACTCCAGATAGAACAACCAAACATCTATATATATCCTCAATATAATAACATCCTCAAACTTTCAGCGCTCAGTATAAGATATTAAATACTTCATCTCCAAAACTCTATACGTTGTCCCAAATCACACTCGTATACAACTATGTCACTATGTTCTCAACCTCAAATAACCAAACATCAAACTCGAAACGTCTAACATTGCTCGCCAAAGGATCCAAGTTTAAACTACGAGATGATCACAAGTAGTTCTAAAGAGAAAATTCAAAAGTTTCCATATTACCATGAAAGAAGAAATAACATGTAAACTAAAAAAGGAAATATTTCTGTGCAATAACACAAGGCAATAAAACACATTCTTTTGGGAAGTATAAACTTAGAGAGAAATCAATGTGAAAAGGATAATTCCAAAAGTTCAAAAAGAAGAAACTGGAGTTGAAATAAAGATCAAATAGCGAGTAACGATAGATAAAACAGATAGAGGACAAAGATAAAAGGAAACGTTTGGTCTGAAGGCTCAAATAGAATAGGTATGGTTAACACGTGCAAGGATGACAAGAATAGACGACTCCAAAAACTAGTTGACCTACCCGAAGACAATACCTTAAGATAAAATAAATAAAGTAGATAACCAGGGTCTTACAATTCTCGTACAATCATCACTTAAGGTAACGACGTCTCGAAACATCCTTTCGTTATATCTCTATAATAACTCAGGACCAACAAATCTCTACATAATTGCGCTTCTTCCATCACTACATTCCTCAAATTATCAACTCTCAAGAACTCTATCTAATCACACTTAATGAATCCATCCATAGCAATCTCTATACCCTGAAAAGATGAACACCACGATTCATTATAATCATCATTAACATGGTCGTTCACTAAGTCAACGCTAGAACATTCTAACATTAACATCTCAAAAGTCCAAAAATTACAGTTCATTTCTTCCAATCAATCCTTTAAAAGATACGATCTGTACATAACTCTTCAATGGATAAATCATAAAATCTTTCATAACTCACTAATTGCCAATAACGATTCTTACTCCTAAAAAATGGTATCCCAATTAAAGGCGAGCATAGTCTCCAAAATTCTCAGCGTGCTCAATCTAAACTCCACGATAACATTCAATTCAATTCCATTACTAGACGCTCGATCCACAAATAACTTGCATAAATTTTCCCTTAAAACAAGACAAAGATCCAATAAATCTATCCTTTAAGAGCATAAGCCCCAATTTTCCCAAATAATACCATAAGAGAAATATACTCATTATGTCTCTTACTCCTTGTGAAACTATGAAACTACAATCATACATTTTATGCCACATATCATCACCCTCTGTCGTCAATAAGTATATCCTCAAGCACATAAAAGAACATAACACCTATAATTCCAAAGGAAACATCATCATAACTGTAATACTCCGTATTTATAAGTCTTGGGGTACTCTATCGAGTAGGCCTTACTCTGTCGAGTAAGGGTAAGTTGCGTTTTAGAAAAGTTTCTGACCTGTTGGGCACTCGATCGAGTAGCTGGGGTACTCGATCGAGTAGGGGGGTACTCGATCGAGTACCTTGGGTACTCGATCGAGTGTCCGGTTTATCGGGGGTTTTTCTCGGGTTTTGTTAATTACGCGATTAAGGTATTTAAACCAATTCGTCTTTGTTCTAAATCACTTTTTACAAAACCTAAAACCTGTTTAAGAGAGAAAGCAACTTGTCTTCTTCCTAATCGCGTTCTTGACAATTCCCGGAGTTCAGACGGTCGGATCGTATCATAGTTTGTGTCGTTGGATTCCTTGCGTCGAGGGTAAGCTTTTAATATAATTTATATACTGTTTTGTTAAGATTGATGAAACCCTAATTTGGGATTTGGGGGTTGTTATGAGTAGTATTTGAATAGTAGTCTTTATGTGTTATATGTTAGGAGGAGAATTCATAGAAGAGGCGTTTTGAGACAGCTGTAGATACCGTCTGCGTGTTGTGCTTTCCAGGTAGGATTTCCTACTCAGTATTAGTCCCATAATGGGATATTGGTGATGTGTTGTAGTTAGTTGATTGATATGATGATTGTAATTGTAATTGTGATTGTGATTGTGGTTGTGTTTGTGATGGTTCTCGAGATGCGTTCTCGGCTGAGTGGGGTCACTTGCGGGAGTGATCTCACGCCCTAGTTTCGCCCTTCGTGGAACCCGCCACGAAAGGGGATGTGCACATTAATGGACAGGGTTATCGCTCGTACGATGAGCGGGGCTTAGGTGGGAACGGCTGCGGTCCCCCATCGGCGGTAGGTCCAAAGGTGGACGATCGAGGGATTGAGACGGTTGGTTGGATGTGTGTGTGTGTGTGTGGCGTCAAATTGTCTGTTTGTCTTATTGTTGTTATTTACTTTGATTGTGTGATTAGTACTGACCCCGGTGTTGTTTTGTAAAACTGCGGTGATCCATTCGGGGATGGTGAGCGGATATTGAGCAGTATAGAGATGATACTGGGATAGCTGGGATGGCCACGACATGACGATAGAGTCTTCCGCTTGTAGTTTAGCTTTTATTTCTATTTCGATTGAGAACATTAGTTTGGAATAATGTATTGTACTTTAAGTTTGGGTTTCAAGGATTGTACTTATTCATTAAATTACTTATAATAAATGTTGTTTCTGTTTTGTCTGTTTGATTATCATACCTCGGGCAACCGAGATGGTGATGTCTTCATACCTGAGTGGTCCTGGTAAGGCACTCGGAGTATGGGGGTGTTACAAATGGTATCAGAGCGACGATCCTGAAACCTGTAACCAATGAATCTAATGAATCTAGGGAGTCAATTAAAATGAACCCGGGGTAAAGGTTGTAGGAGCTAATGCAAAGACTTGGGAGACGTCCTAAAGTCGCGAACTCGCCCTACAATTTTGAACCGGTCACCATGGGATATGTGTCGGGATCGTTATGTCTTGATTGTGTCTTTGTGTGTATCTATGTAGTAGTATGTTGTATGAATTGATGGATGCATGTATGTGGAGGATGGGGGATCTGAATTGAAAGATTGATGAGATATATAGAATTGTTGTTGGAATAGAAAAGCATGTTGGATGATTACTATGTGGCATTAGATAATATGACGTCACTGTTTCGTTGATTATATGAAAAGCTTGATAAAATTTCATGCTTAGCTATATCACATGTTGCGTTTATAATGTTGCTTAGTATGTTGGGAGATGTGAGATAACATGTGGGTAATATGTGATTGGTAAGTTGAATAATCTATGTGCATGATGAATGTTGTTGCGTTGTTTTCGAAAATAATAATATGTGATTGGGGCTACTGGTTTTATGAGTATTGAGTTGTCTTTGTTTACCTTGTTGTCGTTTAAGTTGTTTGAAAAAGAAAATCGAATAGTTGTGTCGTCTGATTACAGCAAAGTTGTCTTTAAACTGTTATAACTTGAGATGCATAAATGATTTTTATTTGATTCCAATTGGAGGTGATAGCTTGTTCTTTTACGATTCTAACGATAGGTCACACGCCCAAAATGACCAAGTAATGAGTGAGTTATGACTGTTTTACTGAAAACTGGACAAAGTCTTGAGAATTGGGGTACTCGATCGAGTAACTAGGATACTCGATCGAGTAGGGGGGTACTCGATCGAGTAGCCTTGGTTACTCGATCGAGTAGCCCTGGTAATTTGTTTACGTGCTTCTGATCTTCACCTACTCGACCGAGTAAGTCACTTACTCGATCGAGTGGCTTTATACTCGATCTAGTGACCCCTGTTTTGGGTCATATGCTTATCTTTTGACTTCGTTGCATATTATGTTTAATTCAAAGGCGTCATTTTGCTTCTTTATGCATTGTTTTACATGTATGTTGGTCTTGACGCGTAAGTTACCCAATTTTGTGGTGTAAAGAGTGGCACCTATGATGAGTATGAGTTCGGTGGGGAGGACATGATTTATATGTGTTGGGATTGGTAAGACTTAATTGAGGCATAGAGCATGTTGTGTGAGACGAGATGAGTGACATGATTGTATGTTGAGTAATGAAAATGTAAGTGAATGTGGGCAAGGCATGATGTAAGTTTAAGGAACGTGAGAATGAAAAGATTGAAAGAAAGGATGAGATAGTAGCAACCTGAGATGTATAATAAATTATGGAGGGAGATGGTTAGAAATAGTGTTGAGTAAGAACATATGTAATGAAAGGTCGTTTGGAAATAGTGGTATATAGCGAACTTAATGGGACATGTCGTGACGTGGATTTGCAGGTAGTGACTGAGTTTGGAAATTTGTGTTATCGAGAGACAAAACTACTGTGTGATTTCCTTGGGTAATTAACGGTATTAAATGAATTATGATTTCTAGAGATGTAAAAAGGGAGATGCAATTGTTTGAACATTAAACGTTGATTCTATGGATAGATTAGTGGCAAGTGTGAGTGATAGCATAATAAGAGAAGATCCATGGTAAGAAAGAGTGGGATGATGTCGGTAGAAAATAATGAAATTTGAGTTTTGGAGCAACGAAAGGGTAACTGGATTTCTAAGGAGTTAGCTAGAAAGAATAAGGAGTTGAACTATTAATTGGTATTATTGAGTGTAAAGAGAAAAGAAGGATAAAAGTAAGCTGAGGAAAATATTCACCGGAGTTATGTGATATAAAGGTAAGGAATCATCGAAATGTGTGATATTATCATGAGGATGTTAGTTAATGGTTATATAGAAGTTCCAGAACAACATGATTAGTTTTGAGTTTTGAGGAATTAAGGAAAGCAAGAAGTTGGTAGAATACCTGCATGATATGAGATTTTGGTGGAGAGTTAGATGACAATACAAATAAGATAGTATTGGGAATAATGTTGAGGTAATTTTGTTGATGGGTTTGTTGTTCGTTGTTTGGGATGTTAACCAAAGATAGGAAAGAAATCGTGATGTTTAGAGATGAGTGAAAAGGGTTCAATGTCCGGATAGTGGTAGTGTTATGGTTTTTGACTAATGGTTAAGAGTGACGGTATGTTAGAGAGATGGTAATTCTAAAGAAGCTGATTTTGTAGAGACTGAATTGATAAGTATGGTTGTGAGGAAGTATAAGACATAGTCTTGGGAGGCGGTTTCTCATAGTGAGTGTTAGCTATATGGTTATGTATGGCAGAAGGTGTTGGGCATGCGAATGGAAGAATGTGATGAGGGGCATGCGAGTCAAGCTCGGGTGACAGGTAACCTTGGTTGAGTGGTAACTTACGTGATCAGGATTGATTAGTTGGATGTGATTATGGGTCTATGTTATATATAAATGTTTGTGTGAGGTTCTGACCTCACAAGAAGTGGTATGGTGTGATAATTATAAAGTTGTTATATGATTGTTTTGTAATTTATGTTGGGTACGGTATACTAATTGAATGATATCCAAAAGGGTAATAATTTGATTAATTTGACATGGCTAGTTATAATTTTATGTGTATTAATAACACACGTGTATTCCGTGAAATGGTAGAGATGATGTTCATGAGATGCTTATCTGTTTATTCATATAATATGTTGCGTTGTGATTGAGTAAAGTGGATTTGAGTAAGTTTTCTTGTCCGAAAGGTTATTTCCGAGTCAGTATTTATGGAATTGTATGTAGTTGTGATGTCTATCGATGTGGTTGTGGTGCCTCGGGTGGTGATCCGGGCTCGATATTTAGTGTTGTGATGCGGGTATTTTCGCACTACGGTGTGGCTGTTGGTGGCGGTGTTGTGATGCCGTCACCGGTTGTGGTGGAGTAGGCGGGATGATTATGATACGAGTTTTCGAAAGTGCATACCAGTTATACATAGATTGTTGTTTTGTTTGCTGTTGTTCTTTGTGAGTTTTGGTTGAACGTGTAGACAGTTGTCTTGCTTATTGATGTTTTCTTTACCAGGTTAAGTTAAGAATGAGGTAGAGTATGATATGAAATAGAGTTGAATATGTTTTCGTTGTTGTCATGGTATAGTGATGTTCTATTGATGGGACACGGTTGTGAGAGGTTGTTACAGTAATCTTGATCTTGTTCAAGATAAGGCTTTAGTAGACATGGTAATGGAAAATGATTAGTGGAACATGTGTTGTAATGTTCTGAAAGCGGCAGGTAGTTCATAATCTTTTGTTGGGACAAGAGTGTAGGGTGTTGGGGGAGTTAGTGTCATATTAAGTTATGTATGGGTTTTGCGGTAATGAAGGAAAGAACTTGAGGATCTAGTGTGAGTATAAGTAACGAGTGTGGATCGGGAGTTATGCTTCTGGAAGATAAGTGCTTTACATAGCGAGGTATGTTGGTTTGCAGTGATAATGGAGAGTTAGTATGGTGATTTTGATACGAGCCTTATGGTATAGGTTAGGGGTGTGCAGATTGATTTGAAGTATGAGAACTGTTGAAGTAAAAGAGCCTTGAGAAATAGGAGTGATTATGGAAATGAAGTTATAGGCAGTTATCTTTGACATATGGTGGTGATGAGGATAATGAGATAATATAGCTAAGGATTTAGTATTAGTGAGTTACGAGGACGTAACATTTGTCTTAAGAGGAGTAGGATGCAATAAAAGAGAGTTTCATGGTGGTGCATGCGGTAATATAATTGGAAGTAGAGTGTTAGTGTAGCGTAAAGGAGGGATTTGTTTTGTGGACAATACTTATAAAAGGCCATGGCCGTGCTTGTAGTAGTGTGATGCTTCAGAGTGTGGGAATATTTTATATAATGTTGACAGTTGGAGGATGATGTTATGAGTCTGAGTAAACTTCGAGGACGAAGTTCCTTTTAAGGGTGGTAGAATGTAACATTCCGTTTGATGTCTAGGAGTGTCTTGATTTTGGATTTGATAGTGGATGATATTATGGAGCTAACAGTGTTAGTGGATGGTGGTTGGTTATGTATGAAGTTGGTGTCGTGAGAGATATATATGTGGTGGATACGATATCGTGAGTCATGTTAAGGAAGTAAACATAGTTGGTGGAGTGGGTGTTAAGAGTTCATGTTTTATGTTTGGTCGAGTTGTTGAGTTCTTAGTTATGTTGTTGTGTCTGGGTCGAGTTAGTATGGTTGTTTTTAGAGTATGGGTTGAACTTCGGGGACGAAGTTCCTTTTAAGGAGGGAAGACCGTAATACTCCGTATTTATAAGTCTTGGGGTACTCTATCGAGTAGGCCTTACTCGTCGAGTAAGGGTAAGTTGCGTTTTAGAAAAGTTTCGACTGTTGGGCACTCGATCGAGTAGTCAGGGTACTCGATCGAGTAGGGGTACTCGATCGAGTACCTTGGGTACTCGATCGAGTGTCCCAGGTTTATCGGGGTTTTTCTCGGGTTTTGTTAATTACGCGATTAAGGTATTTAAACCAATTCGTCTTTGTTCTAAATCACTTTTTACAAAACCTAAAACCTGTTTAAGAGAGAAAGCAACTTGTCTTCTTCCTAATCGCGTTCTTGACAATTCCCGGAGTTCAGACGGTCGGATCGTATCATAGTTTGTGTCGTTGGATTCCTTGCGTCGAGGGTAAGCTTTTAATATAATTTATATACTGTTTTGTTAAGATTGATGAAACCCTAATTTGGGATTTGGGGGTTGTTATGAGTAGTATTTGAATAGTAGTCTTTATGTGTTATATGTTAGGAGGAGAATTCATAGAAGAGGCGTTTTGAGGCAAATTTGTAGATACCGTCTGCGTGTTGTGCTTTCCAGGTAGGATTTCCTACTCAGTATTAGTCCCATAATGGGATATTGGTGATGTGTTGTAGTTAGTTGATTGATATGATGATTGTAATTGTAATTGTGATTGTGATTGTGGTTGTGTTTGTGATGGTTCTCGAGATGCGTTCTCGGCTGAGTGGGGTCACTTGCGGGAGTGATCTCACGCCCTAGTTTCGCCCTTCGTGGAACCCGCCACGAAAGGGGATGTGCACATTAATGGACAGGGTTATCGCTCGTACGATGAGCGGGGCTTAGGTGGGAACGGCTGCGGTCCCCCATCGCGGCGGCTGGTCCAAAGTGGACGATCGAGGGATTGAGACGGTTGGTTGGATGTGTGTGTGTGTGTGTGGCAGTTCAGCTGTCTGTTTGTCTTATTGTTGTTATTTACTTTGATTGTGTGATTAGTACTGACCCCGGTGTTGTTTTGTAAAACCTGCGGTGATCCATTCGGGGATGGTGAGCAGATATTGAGCAGGTATAGAGATGATACGGGGATAGCTGGGATGGCCACGACATGACGATAGAGTCTTCCGCTGTAGTTTAGCTTTTATTTCTATTTCAGTTGAGAACAGTTAGTTTGGAATAATGTATTGTACTTTAAGTTTGGGTTTCAAGGATTGTACTTATTCATTAAATTACTTATAATAAATGTTGTTTCTGTTTTGTCTGTTTGATTATCATACCTCGGGCAACCGAGATGGTGATGTCTTCATACCTGAGTGGTCCTGGTAAGGCACTCGGAGTATGGGGGTGTTACAATAACAACTTATATTCCCAAATTAAACTTATCCGATACCAAACTCATAATAATAAACATCTTTTCTTTTATACTTGAACATCCCAACCTGTCAATCAAACCTAACTTGATGCCTCAAAAAACCACAAGGGGATTAACCTTGAAATCACCTCGAAAAAGGACAACACCACAAAATGATCTAAAAGGATGAAAGTACGATAAGAGTAATACGTGGGTTATCAAGGATTAAATGATTTGACCAACATATAACCATAATCCACGACATGTAACATGCAAAGGACATTTTCAAAATTGTCCGTCTTTAAAATCAACAAAGCATGCTCGAAAAAGTCATACATGAACAACACATTTTATACAACTAATGACAAAGACAAAACATCAAGTCATATACAACACAATACATAAACTATATGTTTAATACAATTAATAATGATAAACATTAGGACATAAACAAACAAATGCATGAACAATACATGTAATACAATTAATAACAATGCGAAACAATAAGGCATAAACAAACAAGTGCATGAACAAAACATGTAATACAATTAATAACGATGCGAAACATTAAGGCATAAAGAAACAAGTTCTTAATTGTTTCTACCCCCATTTACTCTCACTCATTTACTAAGTCAATGTATTTTAGTCATTAACCACGCGAGAGTTGGGAGCGTGTTCGTTCTGATACCAACTGTAACAACCCGGATTATAAAACAAAGGAAAAACGTAATATAAAGTAAATATCAGAGCATAATACTGATAAAAGGGACATGGTGGCGGAAACCCCTGACCAATCCGGTTCGCTACTAAATCCAAAAACCAAACTATTACATTATTCAAGGTTCTTAAAACATAAAGCAAACTCCTATTTTATTATTAAGCTCGCTTCACACATTCCCCAAGCAAGCATCAACCAGTCAGCGGCAATCTGAACAACCTGAGAATGGAGGGTCGACCATCAGTCGAGAGTAACTAGATGCTCTCCCACTCATGTTTACAACAATTTCATATAACCAACCATCAAAAACAATTGAAAAGCATAAACAGTAAACATGTGAGACCATCTGACTCGTGAAAACCCAATAAAGCTTACCATGACTTAATCCATCTTAGACGGATGCAACAATGCAAACCTAGACCATATACAACCACTAGACCATGTATACTTACACCAAAGTAGACAATGACCCATAACAACTTAAGGTACAATGCTAGCATTAAAGCATAACCAACATGGTGACACACGATCCACAGCAACAGAAGGCACAAAGCTAGCAATCAAGCATAGTGAATAGAACGAATGCCCATTAGAGTGTATAACAACTGCCTCTAGCTGATGGAGCGTATAGCCACTGCCTCCATCAGTACTATATATAGCGTAGAACCACTGCCTATATGTCTAAGAGCTGGCCAGACCTCTTGATGCATTAACTGTACACCGAACGAAACTCGAGAAACAAAGTGTATAACCACTGCCTCTGCCCAATCCCGAACATAGATAAATAAATCCCGCATCAACGAGTGGCTTTGGTTCATTCCCCATAGCACATAACCGTAACTACCGTAATCTATTCAAACTATTAAACAAACAAATGCAAAGTATAACCGACTGTACCAACACGCGTGAACAACATTGTAATACCCAGGATATTTAAGAACGCTGTTGATCGATCTTATTGACCAAAAAGAACTTAGAGATGTATGGGTGAGGGATCAGGCTTGTAACATGAGTTTTATAGGATTGCTTGCTCGACCTAGCTGAGGCTACTCGGTCGAGTATCACCTATACTCGACCGAGTAGAGCCTAGTCGGCCTAGTACTCCCGTACTCAACCGAGTATGGCTGCTGTCGACACGTTAATATAAACGCAAGTTCGCGAGATTCATTTCATTTCTCATTTTTCCTCGACAGTTTCTCTTTCTTTAACCCTAGCCTATCTCCCTCTCCTATCACCCCATATCTTCACTCTAATGTATTTAGCCTAAACCTCCACCATGGGAAGGTCGGGATTCGATGGGGAAGGATGACGTGAGTGGTGGTCGTCTATGTCACCGCCGATGCGTAATGTTAGGTAAGTTTCTGCCTTGTGTTCTTTTGAGTGATTCTTTGAGTAGAGTTGTGTAATAGGAGATGGTTATCATTGTTAGGATGCTTATTGGATTCGTGCGTGGCTGTGTATGGAGGTCTTACATGCTTTGCGACGAGGTAGGGTTTCCCTACTCAGTTTACTGTAAATTGATTTAAGATTTGTGATTGTATTGTAATTGCGGTTATCTGCTGATCATCGGAGTGTGGGTGTTGTGGTGACGGTGGAGATGTGAGTGTGTTGAGACGGTGTTGTTGTTGTGATAGCTGTGAGGCTGTGGTACGGTGTTGTGTGTATTGGTTGTGGTGGAGTCACTTGCGGGAGTGGCTTTACACCCTAGTTCGCCCTTCGTAGAACCCGCCATGGAAGGGGATGTGCACATTATGGGACAGGGATTGTTAGTCGCTCGTTGAAGAGCTAGACTAGGTGGGATGGGCTGCGGTCACTCATTGGCGGCGAGGATTACCTGTTGCGATGGGTAATCTGGCAGGGCTACACCCTTTGGGGTGTAGACGGATTCTGTGCGAGGTCGTGAGACGGGGATAGAGAATGATCAGCTGTTTACTTTGTTATCCTGTCTTACATTTGATTAGTCAGTACTGACCCCGTGTTGTTTTGTGGTGTCTGCGGTGATCCATTCGGGGATGGTGAGCAGTTGGCTTACCAGGTATTTTTGATTGTGGCTGTTAGGATTGGAGGGATCGAGTCATCGCGCTACCAGTTTAGAGATGTGGTGTCATGAGAGTTATAGTTGTACCTTCATTATAAAGACTTTGTATTGAGTTGTATTGGATAAGACATATTAATAATATAAGGTTGTTCTTTTATTGTCTAATTTGATCTGCCTCCTCGGGAAACCGAGATGGTGACACCATCATACACTGGGATGGTCCTTGGTAAGGCGTTCTGGTGTGCGGGGGTGTTACAAAGTGGTATCAGAGCCGACGATTTTGGAACCTGAACCAATGAATCCAATGAATATAGGGTGTCAATTAAAATGAACCAGGTGTATGTACGTTGGGAGCCCCAGCCGATGCTAGATTTTGGGTGAGTAGGCGCCCTCATTTCAAAATCATGGCCCCATCGGACTTAAGCCAGACACGGGAAAAAGGGTAGCTAGTGAGAGTCGTTGATTGCTTAGTGATGATTGTTGTGTGTATCTATGATTAGGGTGATATGTGTTATGATGTATGTGTGGAAAAGTTGGAGTGAGTGATGGAATTGTTGCGATGTGCGACCAGTGGTAAGTTAACCAATTTGTTTCACGATGAATGTGTTGTGTGTTGAATTGCTGCTTTGTAAATATGATTAAGGTGTATGTTTGGTGTTTAGCAGAATTAGAGATGATGTGAGATAAGAGCTAAACCTTGCAGGTACCGTAATTAAATGCTGAGTATGCTATAAGGATAGGGTGTAACAGTTCCATGGCATAGTGAAGAATGAAGGTAGTAATGATGATAGTATTGGTAGTAGACGTACAAAAATAAATGTTGATATGTGTTTGAGTGGTAGAACTAAGCTTTAATAGTGACGAGGCGGTTGCACGGAACTCCGAACGATATCATTTATTTTGCATGGATAGTGAAAGTTTATGATTTCCTCTTCACTTTTGGGAACTCGACCGAGTAGATGACTGTACTCGACCGAGTAGACCATACTCGGCCGAGTATCAAGCTACGCAACCGAGTATCCGTTTGGTGAAAATAATAATCGCTTCTGTTCTTCAAAATTCGACCGAGTAAGAAGGGTACTCGACCGAGTAGCCTACACTCGGCCGAGTATTCTTAAACACTCGACCGAGTAGTCGGAACTCGGCCGAGTATTCCCAATACTCGACCGAGTATTACTGTTGCAGGACTTATACGGATTATACAAAAACCCTATTTTCGTTCCTTTCTTTCTGATTTCCGCCTCCCATCTTCCCATTCCCTTCTCTTTAAAAACTCCATATCCTTCCTTCCTCAAGCTTTTGGGTAAAACTTTGGTGTTCTACTTGTTCTTGCTTGCCTCAAATCAGTTTAAGGTAAAATTTAAACTCAATTTTCTCATTTGTTTTCAAAGTTATGGTATCATATCATGCTATATTTCGAATTTCTTGGTAAAACAATTGAAATTTAGTCTTTAACATATTGATTCTTCGATTCAACTGTATATAGATCTTGTATATGCCTTGATTGATTAATTTCATGGTTTAAAATTCAATTTCTGAATTCTAGGGTTACAAAAACGAAACTCTCTTTGTTGTTGATGATTATTCATTAATTGAAACAATTTAAAGCTTACAACCATATAAGTTGTAAGGTAATTGGTGATTTTCTGATAATTTGTCTTAAAGAGATCGTTCAAAAATCGTTATACAATTGAAAACAATGTGTCTTTTGCACTAAGAATTTTTGTGTCAATCCCCTGTTAAAGATTGTTTTCTTGCAGTATGGTGAAAACCAGAGGCTTACACAACAAAAGAACTCGTGCTAATGTCCAGCTTGAGACTGGTCAGTCAAGCAGTGGACCCGTAGTTCCGCCGGTGTAGGCACATCCATCGGTAATATTCTCTGATTTCAATCATCGTAAGGCTTTTGTGGCTCTTATGCGTCGTCCTTTTCGCCCCACCCGTTGTGTTAATCCTGGTATCCTTGAGACTTTAGGGATCAAAGAGGACATATTTCATATCTTTCAGATTTTGGGTATGGAGGGGTTGTATCATTTGAGAAAGAAATCCTACCCCCACTTGACCTTGGAGTTTTTGAGCTCTTTTGTCTATGATAAGAAGGGAAAGACTTTTTCTTTTCGTCTCATGAATGAAGATCATGAGCTTACCCTAGATGAGTTTGTGGATCACTTGGGTCTTGAGGCCGAGGGGGAGGGGTACCTTAGTAATGTGGCCAAGAACAGTGGTGCACCTCTTTACCTTCCATATTTGACTGGCAGACCTGCCCCTAGTGCCAGTGCTATGCTGATTAATGATGTGCAGCACGTTTCCCTTCGTATGTTCCTAAGGATGTTGACCTGTTTGTTGTACTCGAGAGATGACGTGAGCAAGCTCAATTCTCACGAAGTCATGCTCCTTATGTCCTACCTTAACCTACACCGTCAGAAACCGTTCTACTACAGTGCTCCTGGTGTAGTGTGCTCTAGTCTTGAGCGCATGGCACAGTCCGATACCCGACACATAGCTTGCGGGGCCATAGTGACCCGCCTAGCTCAGCGCCTGACAGATTTTGAGGCCCCACCGCCTGAGGGGAGTGAGTATGTAGAGATTGTGCCTACCATGGACGCTCAGTACTGGCGTCAGAACAGATGGTTGAGGAAGATGGATGATGGGTCTTATGCCTGGAGGGTGAGGGGAACTATGTGGATGGTACTTCCGGACCCAGCCCATCTCCCTGTTGTTGATCATTTGGCTGAGTGGGAGACTTGTGCCATTCCGAGACCTGAGCCCCAGTCCTACCCGATTGACCCACGGATTCTCTTGGACCTACCTGAGCCTGTCACCGTGCCTGAGGGACAGCAGCAGGCACCTCCCCCACCTCGGGAGCGCCGTGGAGTGAGGTAGTCTAGGGCAGACCTGGTTATACCTGAGCCCTCTTACTCTGCCCTTGACTCCTATCCTTACCACCCTTACCAGTATTCGCCCTACCCTACAGTGCATGATCCCAGGATGCAGCTGCATGATCTGGCTGAGCAGATCTCCTCTACTTTGGTGCTCCGCAACCTGCATGAGATGACCCTTAACCAGGGCATAGGGACACAGCTAGTACACCCTGTCTGGTGGAGGGGACCGGGAGTGGATACGGGAGTATTCCACAGCTATGGAGTTGACCCGAGTTACTGGAGACCTCCGGAGGAGACGGAGTTTGGCTACCTTGCGGGACCGTGGGGAGCCAACTCTGGCAGTCAGCTAGGAGGGGATTACTCAGCAGCAGCAGGCTTTCCAGGAGCGGGGAGTTCAGGTGCAGGTACTTCCGGCGCCGGTGGTGACGATGACATGGAGGAGGGTCCTCGTTATTGATCTTGTGTTGTTAGGTTCTTTGGTTTGATTCCTTTGATGTTGGATTTATTTCGTTTGTGTTGGATTTGGTATTTCTATTTTGCATGTTGCTTTGGGAATTCATTATCTTCTGTTGGATGACTGTACTCGGCCATAAGGCCGTTAATTATTTTATTTATCGTGTGGAGACGAGTTGGATTTCGTTATGTTAGAGACTAGTTGTGTTTGATATTGCTGGGATGAGTTTGATGCAGGTTGACTGTGAATGCTCTAGGTGATGTCGTCAAAATGCTCTCTGGCTGTCATAACTCGACCGAGCATAGGTACTACTCGACCGAGTAGAGCTTACTCGGCCGAGTATACAAATATACTCGACCGAGTAAAGCTTACTCGGCCGAGTAGCGTTTCATACTCGGCCGATTATTGCAGACACAGGGACCCTGATGTATAATAGCGATGTGAATTGCATGAGTTATAGGAATAATTGTATGAGGAGTAGGTTAGTCCTTATTTTGCCAGTTTATACAATAAGATTGATTATGATTATGTCGCAGGTACATGATTGTTGAGATAACCTACTAATTTATGAATGTTTCGTTATGTAACATTGGTTGGTATCCAGGAATTTAGTTGTCCAGGGGAGGAATACCCGAGTCATTAAATAATGTAGAAAGATAATACAATACCATACAGTGCTATAACTGTTACGAGTCTTATGCGTGGATGTGTTTGGTGACGGTTATAATCGCCCCAGCTGGTCACGAATTAAGCTGCTATCTTGTGTTAACCCCACAATTTTTATTTTTATGTACTACTTAGTTGCTGAAATATTCTGTCTGTACAAGTTGCAAGCGTATAATGTAATAAAGTAAGTTGTGCTACAAGAGTTTATGAGTAATGTCATGTGTGTATTAGCGGTGGGCACGGGAAGTGGCTAGTGGTGAACTTCGGTGACGAAGTTCCTTTAAGAGGGGAAGAGTAATGTCGCGGAAATAAGTATTTATTTATACGTATTTAATTATACCTATGATATTTGGAATCACATGTATGTTAAGCATGTTAGCATTCGGAGTCTCATTTATGTTTCCTTGAAGTTGTATCCATGTTGTACTCAAGTAGTATAAAGATTATACTTTGCACGTGTGTCTTAATTCAATTTATGTGATACTTGGTATAGGCGTATGGAATGTGGTGGTTGAGTACTGTTTTTGAGTATTGTTTTGCAATTGTGTATGGTTGCTAGTCGTTGTATCGCTTTTAACAAGAGAGTGCATATTAATTCATTAATTTCTGTAAGTATATGTGAAAGTTGGTGATTAGTATTGTTTGGAAGAGTAGCTATGATGGGTGATTGTGTTTAAGTAATGTGGTATGACGGTAATATCAGGATGGTTGGAGTTTGTGCGCCTTTGTGTAGGTGGTTAGTGTCACAGTGTGTAACCCTGAGGGGAGTGGCATGCGGGCTGAACTTCGGGGATGAAGTTCTTTTTAAGGGGGGAGACTGTAATACCTAGGATATTTAAGAACGTTGTTGATCGATCTTGTTAACCAAATAGACCTTAGGGATGTATGGGTGAGGGATCAGGCTTGTAACATGAGTTTTATAGGATTGCTTGCTCGACCTAGCTGAGGCTACTCAGTCGAGTATCACCTATACTCGACCGAGTAGAGCCTACTCGGCCGAGTACTCCCGTACTCGACCGAGTATGGCTGCTGTCGACACGTTAATATAAACGCAGGTTCGCGAGATTCATTTCATTTCTCATTTTTCCTCGACAGTTTCTCTTTCTTTAACCCTAGCCTATCTCCCTCTCCTATCACCCCATATCTTCACTCTAATGTATTTAGCCTAAACCTCCACCATGGGAAGGTCGGGATTCACTGGGGAAGGACGACGTGAGTGGTGGTCGTCTATGTCACCGCCGATGCATAATGTTAGGTAAGTTTCTGCCTTGTGTTCTTTTGAGTGATTCTTTGAGTATAGTTGTGTAATAGGAGATGGTTATCATGGTTAGGATTCTTATTGGAGTCGTGCGTGGCTGTGTATGGAGGTCTTACATGCTTTGCGACGAGGTAGGGTTTCCCTACTCAGTTTACTGTTATTTGATTTAAGATTTGTGATTGTATTGTAATTGTGGTTATCTACTGATCATCGGAGTATGGGTGTTGTGGTGACGGTGGAGATGTGATTGTGTTGAGACGGTGGTGCTGTTGTGACAGCTGTGAGGCTGTGGTACGGTGTTGTGTGTATTGGTTGTGGTGGAGTCAGTTGCGGGAGTGGCTTCACAACCTAGTTCGCCTTTCGTGGAACCCGCCACGGAAGGGGATGTGCACATTAAGGGACAGGGATTGTTAGTCGCTCGTTGAAGAGCTGGACTAGGTGGGATGGGCTGCGGTCACCTACTGGCGGCGAGGATTACCTGTTGCGATGGGTAATCTGGCAGGGCTACACCCTTTGGGGTGTAGTCGGATTCTGTGCGAGGTTGTGAGACGGGGATAGAGAATGATCAGCTGTTTACTTTGTTATCCTGTCTTACATTTGATTAGTCAGTACTGACCCCGTGTTGTTTTGTGGTGTCTGCGGTGATCCATTCGGGGATGGTGAGCAGTTGGCTTAGCAGGTAATGTTGATTGTGGCTGCTAGGATTGGAGGGATCGAGTCATCGCGCTACCAGTTTAGAGATGTGGTGTCATGAGAGTTGTAGTTGTACCTTCATTATAAAGACTTTGTATTAAGTTGTATTGGACAAGACATATTAATAATATAAGGTTGTTCTTTTATTGTCTAATTTGATCTGCCTCCTCGGGAAACCGAGATGGTGACACCATCATACACTGGGATGGTCCTTGGTAAGGCGTTCTGGTGTGCGGAGGTGTTACAAACATCATGACTCAACTCATAGGATAGTATAACTGACTATCCTACTTATTATATAAACAAGAGTAAACAACAACATATGCACACATATTGTCATACAATATAACTGAACAACACATAACATGTGAAATAAGTATCAACCATTCAATGTTATAGTACTCCAGCTATAACTTTAACAAAAACCATTCAATGTTATAGTACTCCAGCTATTACTTTAACAATAACCTTACCTCGTAATTCAACGTTATATTAGCTCAGCTATAACATTGACTTCATTAACCCAATGTTACATTAGCATTAGCTATAACATCGACATGTGATTTAAGTTATAGTAGTTAAGCTACAACATTGAGCCATAACCTCAAAGTTATACAACTTCATCTAAAACGTTATCACGACCCCAGAGTTGTACCAATTCAGCTATAACATTGAGCCATATAATCTCATGGTTATACCAATTCAGCCATAAGTCTAGGTCTTCACATAAACCACCACCAAGCCGCCACTAGGGTTTCCATTGGGAAACCTAGCCGCACACCTAAACACCCAAAACGGAGCATATGCAAGATACGTTATGCAAATTAAATAATAAAACGCATATGTAAACACACAAACACAATTAAACATGATAATAAATAATCTAACACGTTCTAATTACACAAGTTAATCATTTAATCATGTAAATTACATCAATTGGCATAAACATAATTAAAGAGAAACACCTAGTTACCTTTTTAGCAATTAAAGACCGCAATAAAGAAAACCTCATGAATGACACGTTCATCAAGACTTGTCTCCAACACGTGTCAACATCCCCATAAATCGATATTAAAGAATGCGGAAATCCAAACCCTTGTGATAGAAATCGTACCACGCAATTACTCTTTCAAAAACGCCCAAAAGAATGACATCTCCTTCTTTAATAAGAGACCCTAAAGGTAGGTCTAAAAGTCCATACAAATAATTCCCATAAAATTATTTGGAGAAGAATATGTTGTAAATATAAGAGCAAGGATTATGAAAATATAATTTATGTATAAGATTAGAAGAAGATAAGATTTAAAACAAAGGAGTCAAAGGGAGAAAAGAGAACAAAAAAGAAAACGAAGGAGTTGACGTGCTGCGGCACTTGTGCGTTAGAAAATTGGTTGAGCAACCTACCTCTGAGTTTGGGGTTTTATATTTATAAAGGGGTTAATAAGTTGGCTTTGGGTCGATTAGCTCATACAATAGTGCAATTGTGCACGAACATTTTAACCCTTCCAAAAGTAGATTAAAATGAGAAATAATAAAATATAGAACGAAAGCGATAAATATAACTATTCAAAATACATTATTAAATTCCGAATTAATTAATTTAATAGAATACTTTTATAATAAAATACTTTTATATAATGCGGGTTGTTACAGTGATCATACATTTGAAGTTTTATTTTGAAAATTTTGTCACAAAATTTGTGTAGCTTGGATGTTCATGTTTGAGTTTCGATTTATTCCAGTGCTTAAAACTTAGTTTAGTTGACCAATGAGGCCCAAAAATCTTGTCATGCTTAATTTTGACTTTCCTTTGTCAACAATGACATGTATTATTTTGAACCATAATTTAATCCTAAAATGTTGTCCAAAATCTTTTGAAATTCGTCTTAAAATGAATGATTATGATTTTTGCACTCATAATACTATCTAATCGTTTCTTGTGTTGCATGAACCTAGGAGTTTTGCATTAAATAGCCTATCAACTTTTGACATGTATGTTAGTTGTATCGAAAAAGACCTAATCTTGATTTTCATACTTCATACCTATTTAATGTTGTAATAAAGATTCAAATGCTATTTGATGATGTTAAGCATGGTCTCAAATTTGAAAATTTTGTTTCAGAGTTTTCTTGATTTAGTTGGTTAATGAGATTTCAATTTTGTTAATAATATCATGTGTTGTTTTAAATTGAAAATCTTGCCTTCAAATTTGCATCGTGGAATACATGATTAACTTTTAAATTTTGTACTTCAAGTATGGTTTCCTTGTTTTGTGGTGTTATGACCCTTGTTAATAATGTGCTATTTTACCTTATTTACCTTGCGGATTGTATAGTTTTCATGAGTGAAGACGAGTAGACACCCGTGGTTGTGATTGAAAAGATGTGAAACGAGAGCGAGTCAGCAAGCTTGCTAGGGTAATTGGGAAAGTTCTAATAATGTGTGATGAGTGGTGTTGCATTTTGAGAGTTATGAATGTGAAATATGTGTTTCAATGGGATTGATGTGAGTTTGTTCATTTGATATGGATTTGAGCCATGTAAGTAGATATGTGTATGATTTTGTAAAAGAGAGGGAGAGAGTTATTTGACGAATAAGGATGTTATTTGTCTAAAGTGTGGAAATGGTTGTTAATGATTAAACTGGATTCGATAAAGTGGTAATGTGGGTATTGTGAGTAAGGGAATTATGAATGAAAATGAGTGATGTAAGAGTATGTGTTGGCAAGATAGAGTATGAAAATTTAGAGATATGAGGATGTAGAATGGTTATTGAATTTTGAGGAAGGAAAAAATCTTTATTTTAAGCGCTGATATTGGTGAATTTGTATATAATTTAACTTGAAACTTTGGAGTATGAGAAAGTCACTTTAGCTTACGTAAGGTGTCTTGAGTTGAGAAAGATGATTACATGAGGCAATTTGTGGAGTAAGTGAAGTGTAATCTAGGTTGGATATTCATCAAGTGTTTTGACTTATGGATAGTGAATGAGGTTTGAATTGAATTTTAAAGGATATTGTTAATGAGCATGAGTTGGGAAACTTTGGTTGGCAGATAATCAAGATATCTGATGATAGATTGAGTATTATCAAGTTGGGTTTTCACGGTCATGAGATTAAGGGTGTGGCATGTAATGCTTGAGGGTTCAATCATATTGTCGAGGTAGTTGATCCTTCGTATTATAGAGTGTAACCGTTTAAATGGGAAGTAGGTGTGTATAAGTTTGAAAATGGCTATGTGAGACTTGATCCTATGAGTGGTAGTATATATGTTTGTAAACTTGCCTCCCAAACATCAGGAAAATCGTCCATAGTATACATCGTGATCTTGTGGTAGTGTCTATTAGGGTGATGATGTTGTCATTATTCCTTGAAAGTAATGAGTAGATATGGTCGTATCCATGAGATAGTATAAGTGTTGTGGCTACCGATGTGCCTATTGTAGTTGTTGATGACGGTATGCTGATACCGTCGCCGGGTATGGGGAGAAAATATAACAGTTGCGAAAAGAACTATGAAATAGTATGTTTGTGTCGGTACTATGTCTCAGATGTTTTATCTTAGTTGTGTAATGATGGTGGCCATAGGGCCAAGAGTTATGCTTAAATTCGGTTATTTAATGGTAAGTTGGTCACCGTCAGAGTCTATTAGCATTTATGTGATGAAATAAGAAATTTGGAACCGAGTTGAGAGTGAAAACATTCTACCCCAGGTGACGCTCCACCGAGTGTACCATGCACTCGACCGAGTGGTCACCTACTAGCTTGACTTTAACTCCTCATATCCAAATTTATCTTAGCCCTTCTTACCCATAGCCTCACATATCCATAATTACCTCGGCATGTGTCATGGTCATTTGATTGGTTGGAATGCATATGTACGGTTGTAGAGATCATTTTCATATTAGATTGCAGGCATGTTCTTATAGGTCGTAGTTAGGTGAGAGTCTTTACATTTAATTCTTTCTATGTTTACATATATTCACCTGTATTTATTGTGTGTTTGGAGTGACCCATGAGAGTCCGAATTGATAAGTCTCTATAGTTGACGGTTCAGCAGTTTTTAACGACTACATAACTCTTTTGCATGATTCATATTGCTAATTGATTGCTGATTTGTTGCATTAAACTAGTTTAGGCTTTACATGTTGCATTTCGCTCTGAGACTGAAATCGTTCCACTAGGTTTTAGGATCGAGTCTAGTTCTTGCTTAGGGACAAGCAAGGGTTTGGTGTGGGAAATTTTGATGCGTGTCTATTATATGATGTTTTAGACCTCATTCTACACGCGTTTCAAGGCTCAATTAGTAGTTTATTCTACTATTTTTCCTATTTCCGTCTACTTTTGTGTTTTTGTGTGATATTGCTGAAATATGAAGATTTCAGCGGAAAATGAGTCGAATCCATCCCTAAGTGTTTAGCATAGCATTTGACATGAAGGGAAAGCTTGAGGAGTGAACTTGGCGCGCGTTTCAAGGCCTAAAGATAGCAAAAGCATGGGTGCGTACGAGTTTAACAAGTAAAGAAGCACTTCACGATATTGCAGCCTGCTTCAGATGGCAATATCTCGAGTTCTAGAGCTTATAATCAAGTGATTCTAATTGGAGGTGAAAGCTTATCCTCTTAGCTTTCCAACGCCGCGTAGAACGCCTGATTTAACCAAGTAACGAAGAAATGGCAGCTGTTTTAAGATCGGTGCCCGCTGCAGAATTCGTCAGAATGCATTACTGTACAGCACCCTTGGTCGATCGACTGATGACCTTGGTCGATCGACCATAGCGCGATTATCAGAAGCTACTGTACATCGAAGGTTGGTCTATCGACTGGCCTATGTGGTCTATTTACCGCTATTTTAATCTGACGCGCAAATTTAGAATTAGAATTCCGAAGCCTATTGTGATTAGGTTTTAGAAATAAAGTTACGTAAGAACTTCTATATAACGTAACCCTATGTTTCAGAATAGGCATCAAGTCATTAGGGGATTCATTCATTAGTTTTAGAGTATTTTTCCGTCAATAAAGTTTTCTTTTGCATCGGGTTTGATCTTTTCTTTTCAGTTCTTCTTCACGGTATTCTCTATTCCTTTGTTCAATTTCATTGCTTTGATTCTTCCGTAGTTTAGAATTGCTAGTTTTGATTTCCCAAAGCCGAATTCTTGTTTTATGTTTGTTAATTATTTAGTTAGTTCAATTATGAATTCAATTGCTTTAGTTGTTAATTTTATTGTTGTTATTATCCTCAATATGAGCAGCTAAACACCCTTTGCTAAGATGTGACGGGAGATATGGCGTAGATGGAACTAGAATAGGTGACCCTCGGATTAGGGCTTGTTCGACCGACTGGCTTATCTGGTCGGTCGGCTGGTCGATCGACTGGGGTAGCTGGTCGATCGACCACCTTCGTGTCTGATTTGCTTCGTTTGACTCGTTAAGTGCAATATTTAACAATGACACCAAGAGGACACTTGTTAGATGCTTAGTTTTGACCGACCCGTAGATCGAAAGATAGGGAAGGACTTAAATTCACGAATTCAGACGGCTAAATTGTTGAGATCGTAAGATAATGTAATTTAGGCATTAGGATCACTAGTCAAGAATGAAAGTTAGTATTAGTGACACCTAGGGACTAATAGCATAGACCAAGAGGGGCTATTAGTTGACTTGGACCGAAAGGACTTGTCGTACCCATCACCGACGAGTGTATTTCGAGACTTACCTAGACTTATGTGCCATCGTAGCTATAGTGACCCGATCATCCTAGCTCCTTTCTATTATTTGTTTACATCATCTTATTTATTTGCTTATTTATTTCATTTGCATTTAGACTTAGACAAAATCCAAACCCCCTCAAATTGTTACCTTTAGACTAAAATTAAAAGCAACTATTATCTCCCTACCTCCCTGCCGATCGACCCTTACTACCGCTTGCTAGTTGTAGTTCGGAATTTATAAATATTATTTTTGATACTCACATGGATGTGGAACCAATTATATGTCTATCAAAGGCATTAAACCCGAGATGTTCTTAAGGATCTTTCCTTCATCTCTTGACACCATCCCAAAACAATGGTTCTATTCTCTAGAGCATAAGAAAATCGCTACCTGGGATGATGCCGCAATCGAGTTTTCTAAACAATATGCGGATAATGCTGAAATCCAAGTCAACATGCGCACTTTAGAGGTTCTTACCCAAAATGACCAAGAAGGTTTCACCGACTTCCTAAGTAGGTGGAGGAAGATTAGTACTCAACTTGTTGAACGTCCAGACGAAGCTACCCTCGTGGAGAAATTCGTGGACAACCTAAAGCCCATCTATGCAAATCATTTGAGGTATCAAAACATTAAGACCTTCAAAGACTTAACCGTACTAGGGACAAGGATCGAAGATGGCATCCGTAAAGGGCTTTTGTCCAAAACGATAGGTCGTGGATATCAAGGCTCAACAAGTCGTTCTTACGGCTCTACTAGCAAAACCGATGAGGTTAACCTTCTCGAGCCATCTAAAAAGAGTACCCCACCAAGGAAATTCACAAATCTAGGGGACACGTATTCCAACGCTCTGAAAAGGTTGATGAAGCTGAGTAAACTTCAACCCATAGGCCCTACACCCAAACCAGAAAAGAAATCCAAGTTATGGGATGAGAATTCGTACTGCGAATACCATAGAGGCAAGGGACATGATACAGAAAAATGCTACAAACTGAAAAATGTACTTCAAGATATGATTGAAGACGGTCGCCTACCAACACCGCCTGGAGGTAAGCCTAACAACACTCAGAATCCCCTTGGAATTCTAGTGATTACAAGTGAAGAATCTACCATAGATTGTTTACACCTCATTTCTCTAGTCGAAGATGAAATTCATGCAATAGAGAATGAAGGGAACTACTCTACCATTTCTACAACCATCACCGATTTCATTGCATGGGCAAAAAGTATGAATAGGCAAGTCATGGAACTAGAGATTGCAGTGGCAACCCTATGTGATCCCAACGCCACACCTAAATAACGTGCATCACTAGTCTTCTCTCAAAACACTACAATGCAAGAAGTAGTAGCCGTGGTTGATGAACTAGTCGACCAAATTATCCAATTAGAGGCTGAAATCATGAGAATGAGGGAACTTACTATTGTCAATGGAATATGGGCCGATGATGATGAAGACCAGTATCTCACTGAACACTACCTAATCAAAATCAGTGAGCAAATAGTCCAAAATTGTGAAGACCAAGATGTAGAACACCTTACTCGTTCGGGACGCCTATATCAAAACACTTCTTAAAACGACCCCATAGAAAACGGTCCAACCAATGTGGTCACACCAAATGATAATGAAAATGGCTCTACTGACCACTTGCTAAAGCAACTACAGAAGACAAAGGCTGATCTTTCAGTCTGGCAACTAGTGGCAAGCTCATTCCCACATCGCCAAGCTTTACTGCAAGCCTTGGCCAAACTAAATGTGGCACACAACTCCACACCCGATGACGTGGTCAACTTGGTCTTCCAAGAATCACCAAAGCTAAGTAATCCTATTACTTTCTCGGACGAAGATTTGCCACCCTTTGGTGGTAGTCATAACTTGGCTCTTTATATCACTGTCATTTGCCTAAAGAAGAATGTGCCAATGACTTTGGTAGATGATGGCTCCGCGGTCAACGTTATGCCCTTGAACACGGCATACAAATTGGCCATGAAAGAGTCGGATTGGACCCCTAGCAATCAAGGTGTTCGCGCATATGATGGTACATGACGAAAGGTAGTAGGACTTGTTAACCTAACCATAGCCACAGGGCCAATTGAGCGAAAGGTCAACTTCCAAATAGTGGACATTGAGGCATCCTTCAACATACTTCTGGGAAGACCCTGGATTCACGCTTCCAAAGCGGGTAACATCCACCCTCCACCAGAAAATCAAAATCCCACTAAATGGTAAAGTGGTGACGATCACTTCGTCACCCATCAAGGCAATCGTCGAAAAGAAGTCAAGTAATCAAGTCCTTGCGGATCCAGTACATGAACTTGGGGGCTTCCATAGCATATCCGTCATAGAAAGTGAGTTGGCACTTTTGTACTTCAATCCCTACTCTAATTTAGTGGTCAACCATATACTCAAATCTCAGGGATACTTGTCGAGAATGCCTTTGAATCCTATCCGAAGAAATACCTTTGCACCCTACAAAGAGGGTAACTCACAAAGAATACCCCATGGACTAGGATACAAACCCACTAAAGAGGAAGTTCTCGAGATGCTCGCTCAAATTCAAAACCGTAACAACGTGGAAATCCAAATGCGACCCTACCTCCCTACCCTAAATGGATACTTCGTTAGGGAAGGAAGTCAAGATATCTTTCACGTATTTCCCGAGCCTTGGCACTATCTCGAAAGGAAGCTAGCCAGAATCGAGATCTTTCACGATTGCTACTTCATTCCTCCAGAAACGGTTCCTACCGTCAAGACTCGTCAAGCACCTTGCTTAGACGAACAAGCTGTGAGTCTACTATTTGGAGAAGATCGATTTTTAGAGCCAAGCAGGATGAGATCATTACCATGATACTTCTAGACGATCACTTCAACCCTACCGCGTTAATCACAAAAACTAACACCAATCAGCAGAAAGGATGGAGAAAATCGATCAAGTGGACAAATAATCAAGGAAGACTCTTCAAGCTCACCACTGGAGAAGGAGAGATGTTCAAAGGAGAACCAGAAGACGATGAATTTGAGTGAGAGTCAAAGTCGGAGTCTAGAGAACTTCCTAGAGAGTCTCCTCCTGCCGTCATTCCCACTCCCCTTGTTTCTCGTAGCTTAGCATCAAGTAGTAGCAGTAGTTCGGGAAATGTCCCAACGGCTGTCCCTTTACCGCCACTGACTACAGATCAGGTGGCTTCTTTGTTTCAACGTTTCTCAAATCTTAATATGAATAAATCAGGTTCTGCTTACTCTTCATGTTATCCTGAATGCAATTCTGCTTACGATGATAATGAGGATGTCCCAAACCCAGACTCAATCGAAATACCTCCCTATAGAGCCAAAGAAATACTACAAGAGGAGGAAGGGGACCAGTGATAGAAAATACTGAACCTATCAACGTAGGAACTGAACTAGAACCCCAAGAACTTAGGATAGGGACGACCTTGAGCCCTACTGAAAGGGCCAATTTCATAGACCTCCTGCACGAGTTTAAAGACGTTTTTGCTTGGTCCTACAAAGACATGCCAGGCATCGACATGGACATAGCAGAGCATAGAATCCCAATCAAACTAGGTTTCAAACCCGTGAAACAGAAGCTTCGTCGAATGAGAACAGAATGGGCTCTCAAGATCAAAGAAGAAATCGATAAACAATTCAAAGCTGGGTTCATCAAAGTTTCCGAGTACTCAGACTGGGTAGCTAACATAGTACCCGTACCCAAAAAGGATGGGAGAATCCGTTTTTGTGTTGAGTTTAGAGACTTAAACAAAGCAAGTCCTAAGGATGACTTTCCTCTACCACATATCGACATATTGGTGGACAGTACAGCAGATCACGCGTTACTATCCTTCATGGATGGATACGCAGGGTATAACCAGATCAAGATGGCCATAGAAGATATGCATAAGTCCGCCTTCGTCACTCAATGGGGAACCTATTGTTACACGGTTATGCCGTTTGGGTTAATCAATGCCGGAGCTACATACCAACGCACCGCAACTATGCTCTTACTTGACATGATGCATAAAGAAGTTGAAGTATACGTAGATGACATGATTGTCAAGTCCAAGGAAAGAGAGGGGCACATCGCGAACCTTCGCAAGTTCTTCTCAACGCTACGGAAGTACAACATGAGGCTCAATCCTCATAAATACGCATTCGGAGTAACATCTGGCAAACTCCTGGGATACGTTGTTAGCCAACGAGGTATAGAAATAGACCCTTCCAAAATCAAAGATCTAATCGAAATGCCGCAACCTTAAACGAAGAAAGAAGTTAGAGGATTCCTAGGGAAGGTGCAGTACATAAGTCGATTCATATCGAAACTCACCATGATCTGCGAACCTATCTTCAAGAACTTAAAGAAAACAGATCACACCATGTGGGATGATGACCGTCAGAAGGCTTTCGACCGAGTCAAGGAAATACTAGCCAAACCACCAATGCTCATGCCACCTCAACGAGATCAACCTCTTGGTTTATATCTCATGGTAACTGAAACGGCCATGGGCGCCATGCTAGCTCAAACCGTAGGAAAAGAAGAAAGAGTTATCTACTACCTTAGTAAGAAGTTCTTGGAGTATGAGTGCAAATACACGCCACTCGAGAAGACATGCCTCGCTCTTGTGTGGGCAACGAAGAAGCTACGCCATTACATGCTTAGCTACTCCGTCAAAATATACTCCAAAATGGATCCTGTCAAATACCTCTTCGAGAATCCCGTTCTCAATGGACGTTTAGCGAGATGGAATTTGATGCTCTCAGAGTTCGATCTCAAGTATGTACCTTTGAAAGTTATAAAGGGGCGCGCCGTTACCGAATTCTTCGCAGAAAATCACATTAATGAGACACAAATGATAGACACCTGGTCGTTTCCGGATGAGGATATACTCCAAACGAATGTAGATTCCTGGGACCTCTATTTTGATGGAGCATCGAACTTAAGAGCATTTGGAATAGGAGTGTTGCTCATTTTTCCTGAAGGCGAGCATACACCAATCTCTGTCAAACTCGACTTCGAGGTGACAAATAACGCTGCAGAATACGAATCTTGTCTCATTGGATTGCAAGCGGCAGTAAGTTTAGGCATCAAGAATATTCGAGTACATAGGGATTCATCTTTGATCATCAACCAAATCATGGGATCTTGGAAAATCCAAAGCGAAAGCTTAGCGCCTTATCAAGCCAGAATAGACCAAGTTGCCCAATTCTTCGATCAAGTTGACCTACCTACATCTACCTCGAGAAGAAAATCAATTTGCAGATGCTCTTGCAAAACTTGCATCTTTGATTAATATGCCGGATAGCATGGTTGAAATGCCTTTATGCATCAAACAACGATCAGAGCCAGCTTATGTGCACCACATCACCAATGAAGAGGAAATCACAGAGGAACCTTGGTTCCAAGCGATCCTAAACTTCATGCTCAATGGCACCTATCCACCAGAAATGGACAAAAGGGGACAACGCGCTATACGCTTACTTGCTTCCCAATACGTTCTCATGCAAGGAGAATTATACGAAAGAACACCTCTTGGTGTAATCCTACGTTGTCTTGATCATTCATAGGCACGGAAAGTGATGGAAGAAGTCCATGATGGAGAATGTGGCCCTCACATGAGTGGGCCCATGATGGCAAAGAAAATCACACGTTTGGGGTATTATTGGACCACGATGGAATCCGATTGCATCAAATATGTAAGACATTGCCATAATTTCCAAATCTTTGGGAATGTACAACATGTCCCTCCTTCATTGCTATACACCACGACATCTCCCTGGCCATTTTCTGCTTGGGGAATTGACATCATCGGCAAGATCACTCCATCCGGAACAGGAGGTCATTGTTTCATCCTATTAGCAATCGATTACTTCACCGGGTGGGTAGAAGCGGCTTCCTATACCAGTCTTACAGCCAAGAACGTGGCAATGTTCATACAAACGAACATTATCTGTCGATATGGTTGCCCACATGAGATTATCAGTGACAATGGATCACATTTCCAAGCTGAGACTGAACAATCACTAGCCAAGTACAAAATCAAGCATCACCACTCCTCGCCATATAGAATACAAACCAATGGCGTAATAGAGGCTTCAAACAAAAACGTTGTCACGATTCTCAAGAAAATAATTGACAACTATAGAGATTGGCCAAGCAAGATACCCTTTGCTTTATGGGGATACCGTACATCTGTTAGGACGCCCAGTGGGGCCACCCCTTTCTATTTGACCTACGGCATGGAAGCTGTACAACCAGTAGAGCTAGAAGTACCATCCTTGCGTATTTTACTCGAAAGTCAAATCCCAGAAGCCGAGTGGAAGAGGGATAGATATGAAGAACTCATCCTCCTGGATGAACGAAGGTTACGTGCGTTACATAATGTGCAAACATATCAGGTACGTATCAAACGAGCCTTCAACAAAAGGGTTAAGCCAAGGAATATAAAAGAAGGAGACTTGGTCCTCAAATCAATTAGAGCTCTTTTACCTGTCGATCCACGAGGAAAATTCAATCCCAATTGGGCCGAGCCATTTCTAGTCAAGTCCATACTTCCAGGGGGTTCGGTTAAAATCACAGACCAAGATGGGAACGAATTTGCCAACCTAACAAACCTCGACCAACTGAAACGTTACTATGCCTAGAATAGGAGCAAAAAACGCGCCTCGCGTAACCTCACGTGTCGCTCTTGTGGCACGAAATAAACGGCCCCTGGCCAAGCTGAATTAAGCTAATGTCATCTTGCTCTTGCATTTTGACAATTTGTCATCCTCATATCATCAAATAAACTAAAATGCATTTTAGGAGTAAGTAAAGCTCATGCTTATTTTCTAAGTTCATTACAAACTCCTGCTTAGAAAAATTATTCTTTTACATTTACTCGAACTACGCGCAAGGGTTTGATTTTATTTTTTAAATGAATACGGAGGCAATCCTTCACAGGATACAACCCATTTAATTATTTTAAATGTAAATAGAAGGACATTTGCAATTGCATTTGAAATTCGACAAGAATAATCATAGAAAATCATAATAGTTTCATGACCAATTAACATTTTTTATTTCATTTCTAAATTATAATAATAATAGTGCGTTACATAATAAAATAATGCTAAAAAAAATAGGCTAGGATTATAAAAACCCCAACTTCTTCTTACAATAATAATAATAATAAAGATTTAGGCTATTCTTCCATTTTTCCTTTGCCTTTGTCATTTTTGTCAAATTTCTTGTCCCGACCTCGAGCCGGACGCTCTTGCGCCACTTCAGACCTAATCACCAATGGTCTCTCTCATGGTCTTGCCTTGCCATTCTTGTCAACCACCATCTCGACGGCAAGAGAAGTCTTCAGTTTCTTCGACGGATGAACAACTCGGAATCCGGCTTCTTCCTCTCCCTCAGTCAGATGCTTCTTTTTCTCCTTTTCTACCTCACGAACCTTATATTCAACAGGCTCGCGCTTCCTCAGTCTCTCGCGCTCCTCCGGAGTGGTAGCTTTCCTCCACCGCAGATAGGAATCTGACACCCATTGAGCACTAACAGAAGAGTTCAAGAACCAAATGTTCCATTGAGCCCATTTGATAGCCCATTCTCTTCGACTCTCAGTAGTAAGCGCCACGGCAGTCTGTGGGACAGTGTCAAGCTTCGGAATCATCTGCTTCAATCCAACCTACCTCATCAACCTCTCCGGGAAGATGCATATCATAAACTTCAAGCCAGGGATGCGAACAGATCGGGTAGGATCCAAGGAAGATACTCCAGTGACAAATTTGAGATGCCACCATGGTACGATCCATCTAATTAAGGGGCCATCTTCACTCTTCAATTTGTTTTCCCAGTAGTTGTAGACTCGAGTGAAGTCCACCAAGTAGAGCCTGGTCGTCATTGCAATTGAGCGAGCATGATAAGCAGGAACATTAACTGGGGGCTCGATCAATCGAAGATGCTCCATAAGCCAGACCTACCAGAAGCAGGAATTAAAAAAAAAAGAAGAAAAAAAGAAAAAAAAAAGAAAAAAAGAGACAAACACAAAAAAGAAAAAAAAAATTTAACTGCAAAATAACGGGGCTCCCCAGATAAGGAAGGTCACGATTGGCTTTCCTGTTATCTAAACCCAATAGGATCTCTCCTAAACACAGCCAAGCTGGGCTCCTGCGCAGCTCCATTTGCTCAATCAAGCTCAAAAAACGAGGATCGCCTCTCAAATACTCATCAACATGCCCTTGAAGGACAGATACATGTAATAGGCAAAACCCGAATGCCCTTCGCCTCGCAACATAAGAAATGGTGGGATCTGCCCTATTGCTGAATCGATCGATGAAATCCAACATTCGCACTCCTTTAGAAGTCACAAGATGGTCCACATCAGCTCTTGCCAACCCAAGCAAATCCCTAAACTTGTTCTTATACCCCTGAGAAGTGGAGGGAATAGCAGGCAAATGTTCCGGGTCCCAACCACCAATCGCAGCAATTTCTTCGGGAAATGGGCAAATGTCGCCTCCAGGGAAGGCAAATACGTGATAATTCGGGTCCCAATAATCAAGACAAGCATCTAGGAACGATTTGACTACTTTGATCAGCTTCAAACTCAATAGCGATCCAAAATTATAAGCACCCATGTCGAAAACTCATTTGTCCACTCTTTTAGATGAATTTCGAGAGTATTCATGATGTATGCATATTTTGAGAGCTTTATGTAATAAGACGAAGAAAAGAAGGAAGAATTATGTGAATAAAACCTCCCTCGACGTCTCTATTTATACTAAAAGTTGTTTCCTAAAATCCGTCAGGACGGATGCAATGGGGAACAGGCGCCTCTTCCTCAGCCTTCTTTCTGTGATTTTCCGCGTTGGATCTTTCCTAAATTCCTCAACGAATAATTTCCTATTCGTACGGGTTATTATTTTGGTAAATACGTCAAGTTGCCATATTTCAGGTTTCCCAATTTCACGGGCACGCATTTCGAGGCGATATCGACATTTTCGTCATTTTTAGCACACTAATACATTTCTTTTTATTTTTCTTTGGGAATCATCTCACCAATTTAATTTAATTTATTCATTTTTCCAGACTTATACATTTCTTTTTATTTTACTTTTTGGGGAATCATTTCACTCCCGTTCCTCATTACATTTCAAACTTATATGTTTCTATTTTTTCTTTTATTTTTTAGAGGGTAACCCTCCCTACCGTCCGGTCATTTCCGGCAAAATTTTTGCATTTTCGAGTCATTGTTTTGCGCTAATTTAGGCCATGTGTACAAATGTATGTTCTTTCCGTGTAAATTTCGGTAGCATGACGGTGCAAACCGTCATATACCAAACCTGTTCAAAGCTAACTTGCAGGTACAAACAAAGCAACCCAGCAGCAAAGGCACTCAGGCCATCATATATACAACCAAGAGGGGATATGTACACCAAACTGGGGGCTCGAACCCTAAAACAAAGTCCGAATGTCCAAAATGTGGGTCCTAAAAATGTACAAAATACAGCCAAAAAAACAAAAAGCAAGAAACAAGCTACTGCTGGTCGCCGTCTAGGTCAGCAACTCTCGCCTCGAGGGCAGCAACCTCGGCGTCGCGGACCTCGAGCTCCCTCAGCAGGCGAGCTGTCTCCTCCCGGGACTGGGCAAGCTCTCGCTCCAGCTCACGCACCCTCTGCAAACAACAAGAATTGGCTCATGTCAATCATTTCAAACATAAGGAAAAATAGGAAATTCGAAAATGAAGTGAACAGAAGGTTCATACCTAAAGTCCAGGGCCGCCAGTAAATGCCTCGACGGCAGTAGCCCGCAGCCGGTTGGCTACCCTCCATAAAGCCACGAACCGGGATGGCGCAACCTACATTTCAAAAGAAGAGATTTTTAACGATTGGACAAACTCAAGCAAATGTGTTCTTTCACAAAATTATACAAGTTAGAAGACTCACCCTCCGAATCAGATGCTGCCACTCGTCCAACCCAGCATCTCTCACCGCCGCATCAAAGTCACGCAGCTCGGAGATCGTCGTCATCCCCGTCGCGTCAGTGTACTCGAGGGTCTCGGAGTACTCTGGGGGCTCGATGCCCACCGCCTCGACCTCCTGCAAAGTCAAGTGATTTCCATTAACCGATGATCATTTATCGTGTTCTCAAAATAATAAAAAAAAGAGTAAAACACTTACCACGACCGACCAGTACGCCAACCTCCCATAGAGGAACGCCGAGTAGTCCTAGCCCGGAAGAAGGAGGACGTCACCACCGATGCCAGCCAGGTCAGCCTTCCTCTCAGCCTCAGAAGGCTCCCTAAACATCGTCCGAGGAGGATCAATAGGAACAGCCAAGACATACCGAGAGCACTGACGAGCCAAACGCTCGCCCAACTACCACACAGGGCCCATCGACGTCCTCACCAGCAACCGGCTCGAGCTCCTAGGTCGAAGGACCTCAACCACAAAGGGAGGAGTGCCAGCGTACTCCACCCAAGGCCTGGGCACCCACTGGGAAAAGCAAACAAGAAGTCATTCTTATGATCAGTTCTGAAAAAGGAATGAAGAAATGAACGAAGGTGAAGTACTCATGCCGTCCAACTGAAAAGAGTTCACCTCCCGCCGACAGACGTCGTGGAAGGAACGCCAACTCTTCGTACGGCACATCACCCAATCCCTCACAACGGGATAGGCCTTCTCCACCAACTCCGTCCTCTTGGGCGTGAGGCCCGAAAAGTAGGAGTACACCCACGCCTGCAAAGCAAGATAATAAAAAACGATCTTTCGTGATTTGACAAGAAAAGGAAATGATCTTTCATGAAATGAAGGTTCATACCTCCAACAACAGCCCAGGGTCGACAGCAGCAGGAGAAGTCCCCTTCTCCATCAACTCCAGATGAACCACGGCCCTCATAAAGCGTATGAGGACCGCAAAACCAGTAGTGACCCAGTCCCAACGACCTAGAGAGCTCAGGTCAGAAAGAAAGGGAAGGAGCTTCGTCAAAAGCCTCTCTCCCTTGTCTCCGAGGTAGATCGAAGAAAAAAACCACCAGAGCCACAAACGGACTCTTTGCTCTGCAGTGCAGGGAGGAGGAGCCGTCTCCCTCCCCTCGATCACCACTGACGTCGGGGTCTTCCAGCAAAGTAGTCCCGAACGTAAGAACTAGGCACCAAACCAGGTACCGCAGCAGCCTTCGACGCCAAGTTCCAGCCCATCAACCTCCTAGCCTCAGCGGTGTCTACTCTCATGGCTGTCTCCGGCCACTCCACAACCTCAGTCCCACACGGTAGACCAGAAATCATGCCGTAATCCTCCAACGTGACCCCCACCTCACCAAAAGGCATGTGAAATGTGGAGGTCGTGTCCCATAACCGGTCCAGGAAAGCTCGGATGAGACTGAGGTTAGCCCGAAGCTTCCTCCTTGCGATGTCCCTCCAAGCCTGCACCAGGGCGCCGAATGCTCTCCGCTCGATCATGGCTCGCTCCTCCGCCGACAGCCTCTCGTAGCACCCTATCGCCGTCGTGTAGCCCGAGAACGATCTGATGTTCCCGGCCTCCTATTTGGTTTGAAACAAAAGCTATATTTAGCTTGAATGATAAAGGAAAGGAATGACAAATGGAAACGAAAGAAGATGAATGAAGAGTGATGAATTCGATTTACCAAGCTCTTCACCGTCCTGTAGGACAGGTGACCCTCCACAACCCAAAGCAGGTGCCTACTGTCCCAAATCTTAGCCCACGCAGGTGCTCCCCTCAGCTGGCGACCACCCCGTCAAACAATGGCCCGTCTCGGGGCCTCCTCCTCCTCAACCACCTCCTTCGCAAGGACCTCGTCCTCAACAACCTCATCAGCCGTCACCGCAGCGGTGAAAGCCTCCTCCAAAGCCTCCTCAAGCATCTGAGAAGGGTCAAGGGCAGTTCACATGTCACCTGAAAAATTAAAGTGAATTTAGGCCGCGTCAAGTGACGACAAGCCTTAATTAGGGGAGTTTCGAGTTTTCGGAGCTCCGAAATCGCTCTTTTCTCGCCATACTTGGCAAATTTTTCCACAAACCCGTCTGCTCATGTGGTAATTTGGGTCAAGTCAAGCCTAAGTTGAAGCCTAGTCATGGTTCGAATCGGAATTTCGACAGCATTTCGTTATAATGGCGATTATGCCCTAGAAAAGTGTCCTAAAAAAGCCGTCACCAATCAAAATTCCGAGATGGTAGGAAGCTTACTCTTCATGCAAGGATTCCAAATATCAAGTTTCATCACAAATGGGCAATCCTAAGGCTATTTTCGAAGCGATTTACGGTTTAGCTGTGAGACCGTCTCAATTTCGCCCAAATGCTCAAAACTCAACCAAAATTCGAAACAAATACATGGTTATGATCCTTATATTACCAATTAGCCATTTACAAGGTCAATTTTGCAAGGCAAAATCATTTGGGGGAAAAGCCCCAAAATTTTCGACTAATTAGGGTTGGAAACCCTAATTTTGTCGGTCCAATTTGATCTACTATAGAAGATTAATGCAAAAATAATAAACATACCTCTATTAGTCATGGCAAATGCAAGCTTTTGGATCAAAATTTGACGGAAATGGTTGTAATTTGAGAGAGAAATTGAGAGTTTGTGTTTCGAAATAATGAAATAAACCCCTCTGTTTCATTGGGTTTTTACGCCGGATTGACACGCCCAGGAAAAGACGCAGCAGGTCCTGCGCCTCTTTTAAGGGACGCAGCTCTTACTGCGCCTCTTCCTCAGTTTCCCTCCATACGAATATTCGAAGATTCGTTATAAGTTCGTTATTTTGTGGGCCCATCTTTGGTGCGCCTCTTCCTCGATGTCATATCACATATTTGGTCCGTTTGACATTTATTCTTTGCGCGGACCCGTATTTCCAAGCCAACAACAAACTGTTGCCATGTTTTTGCCAAGACCTAGCTTGTCACAACGAGCGGTTCTTCTTTGACAGGTGTTTCACACGCCTTTATTATGTTCCCCCAGCGAGAGTACACGGATAGACATTCCCTCTCGAGACATGGAGATCAGTTCCCGATTATGTTCCCCCAGCGAGAGTTCAAGGATAGACATTCCCTCTCGAGACATGGAGATCGACGTCGACCCCATGCTCTTCCGAAGTTTGTTTGAAGCCGACCCAAGCAGATTTCTCCCAGCAGCTCTTGACTATGTCCTGCTGCCTTCTCCCAATATCGTATTTTGTTTCCCCTGGAGTTTCAAGAAATTTCAGGTATGGTCTCTTCTTATGGCTGGCGAGCCTCCTTACGTAGTCTAATGGACTTTAAACGACCCTCCCCGATAGTCGACAGACTCTAAAATGTTCCCGACGATAGGTCCTTGGTTCAGACCCCTTGAACCGGCTCGCGTCGCCATAGTCGTCAGGTTGTAATCTTCGATTAACCTGATGGCTATACTTTGACTTTCGCCTTATCCAAGCCTCAGTCAAAGTGGAGGCTCTGTAGATACCTCATTTCTGCACCTTCCGCAAACCACCCGGTGATGATTGGGCCGCATGTTTGGTACGCGGAACGATTTGTGACAGTTCGTAAGTTTATCGTCAAGTGATCGCTCAAAGACTTGTGTCTACCTCTTAATTGTCATCTATGTGCCGATACGATCGTTTTGGCAATAATTAGAGTACATTTGGAGTCTGGGCCTAAAAACCATCTTCATTTTCTAAAACCGAGTCAGAATGTTCTGGAATGTTCCGGATATTTCTATTCCATATTTTGCAATCTTTTAATCTTTGGTAAAGAATTTCCCATAATATTCACACAAAATATTAAGGAAAATAAGATTAATCCGTTATTCCATAATCAAAACACGTAAATCTTTCTTCCGCAGGAGGAAACCACTTGGGAAAGGACGCAGCAAGTGCTGCGCCTCTTCCAAGAGACGCAATGCCTGCTGCGCCTCTTCCCAAGTCCTTTTCTGCGTATTTTTCGTATCTTTTTCATATCATTTCAAGATTCACTTCCAAAGTTTCTCCAAAAAAAAACCCTACTTCCGTCGTGTGATTAGTATAAAGAGAGACCTTCGGTCTCGCATATTTCTCACGCGAGTGTCCGCCCTTCTCTTCTCCCTTTGTATTCTAGACCACGTTCTTACTTTTTGGCGTCTACGTGCTTGACCATTCGACTACGTAAGCTCGTATCTTTCTGAGTATCAGCCTCGTTTTGCATGACCGACCAATTTGACCAACTCCCCATCAATCAACTTAATCAATCTTATTCGTTCTCCTCCTAGAGGGCACTTTCGTCGTACATTCGAGTCGAGCATCACTAAACGTTAACTTAGTTCATCTCGTTTCGTCAAACATGTAAGTCTGAGGGTGTATTATCCCTATTTTATTTATTTTTCTTTATTTTTGTAATCATTAATGTAAGATTTATGTCGAAAATATGCTTAAAGCCTATTTATAAAACCATTATTTTAAAACCCTTTTTACGAATCATCAGAAGACAGACGTCGAGAAAGGACGCATCAACTGCTGCGCCTCTTCATGAGGCTGCCGCATTTCCTTCTTCCTTTCTTCTTCCTTCATCTTTTGTCAATTCGTTTCTTTTATTTTCTTTCATTTGTTCTTCGATTCTATAAAATCCAAAGAATAGGAAAACTTGTTTAGCTGAATAAAATAACAGCTAACATGCTTTACAATAATCAAGTAACTACAATAGAATAACTGTCATAACCATTTTAAATTTACTGATACAGAAACATATACCAAGTTGCACATACCGAATGACTTGTACAGAAAAAACTTCTTGTGGGCGATAACCCTTTACCAGCCTTGACCAGCATGAAATAGTGTCATCTCGAGTTAACATATTGCGAAATGAAAACACAACCAAATCCTCCCTGCCACATTGAAACAAATTATATAGTAAAACAAAATCGCAAACAACAATAATGATTTTAAAAAATGGATATAAAAACAAAAAAAAGAGGCAAGGAAAAACATATAATGCTTACCAAATCCGTAGGTCATGATCGTGCAGAAAATAGTAATCAAGTACAATCTTCCTCCGCCTTAAAATAGGAGAAAAAGCTCCTTGTACTCGCACAAACAAGCAGACACTACAACTGCATCAGGATCAGGTGATTCGCAGTCTAAATCACAACCTATACCACAATTCCCAGAAAACGTATGCTCAGGCATAACGTCTGAATGCAGCAGGTAAGTATTTTTAACAGAACTATCTTGTATTCTACCCCCAACAAGAGCCTCGTTGACAACTATGTTAACAACGCCATCCACATTACTCAAGTGCACAACTTCATACTCAAGGTCAATATTATCAATGCTGGTATTATTTGGCACCTCCTCATTCGGTTTCTCAACCGCTACATCAGGGATCTTATTTTTACCTTTCTCCCGAGAATAAACCACCTTATATTTTTCTGGATCAAATGCTAAACCCCCATTCCTTTCATCACTCCCCTTTTCATGCTCAATGCAAAAACTTTCATACAACGGCAGTCTACTTCCTGCCTGTTTTATTTCCTCAGCTTTTTCACAAATAAAATTGAAATATTTAGTGAACAAAGAATTGTCGTCACTAATGAAAGCAGGAGTCAAAGAAACTAAAGTGGCTGTCGAAGAATCTTCAACTGTTGAAGAACCACACTCCTTTCCCATCGCTTCCTTCCGTTGCGTGTACAAATGGTTAAATATCTCAACATCCCTCTTCATCATCAAAAAATGTGCTTGGGAAACCTATGAAAAACAAAAGGAATGCAAAAATAATTATACTAAGTCTTTAGCATAATTGTTATACTAATTGAAAACAATAACGGCTACAAAGTTTTAAAATAACTACACTACATCTTTACAATAACTACAAAAATCAGTCTTATTATTAGTTATAAAAAATCACAGTCATAAATTACATAAGAATGATTGGAACTTACATCAGCAGCCTTTGCTCAAATAACATCATCAGTATCAAAACAGTCAGGCAGTTCCAGATACTTTTTCCCAGGTTCAGGTTTATCAACAACGACTGCACATACCTCAGCAGCTTTTGCTTCTGTTAAGCGTTTGTAGACAGGATAGACACCATTGATATATTCCCCATTCCCTAACGAACAAGAATTGAGCTCTAAAGTATCCCTTCTAATAATAGATTGCTCATCCCAGTGCTGTATAAGAGGAGTCTCAAAAGACATTTTATATTCCTTAAAACGTATACGATGGAAGTATGCCACCATAACAACAACTATGCAACCACGCAAAGTAGACGACCCAGTTCTACACCGCTCAACACCCTCGACTAATTTATCAATTACATACCCACACAAATCCAAATGGGGGATACGTGAAACATCTTGCACCGCTTTAAGAATTGAAAAGTCAATTCAATAATTTGAAGGGGGAGCAAGGACAATGGACATAGCATAAAGCATAAACAGCTTCCGAAATCCATCCCCCCATCATCCCCCATAGCAGTAATTGCATTATAAATAGCAGGGATAGTAACATAATTTGTCCCTTCTACATTAAACTTCTTCCGGAACTCAGCTTTCAACGTTTCTTGTGAAGACAAGAAACTATGTCTAGTGTAAACAACTTCAACCTTATCACCACCGTTTGGTAGTCCAAAAATATCATACACATCATCTTTTGACAGAAAAAACTTGATATCTTTTGCTTGAAAAATATGAGCAGTTGCATTAAAGTGTTTTATAAACAATGGTATAACACCCAATGGCAAACTGTTCACTTTAAAATCAAGCAAACCACCAAACCCAATCTCGATGACAGCCTTTCGCTGATTTGGACCAAGTTGTTTTACCTGATTAACCAAACCATTAGGACGACAGCTCACTTTAACGTTTGCAGCGCTGAAATGAAAAATCAAGCAAAATATAAAAAGAGTGACACATCAAAACAAAGGAGAAATAAACAGAAACTCATAACAGGGGGAGGAACATATACTCACATGTTCAATCTTAGAGTTCCAGGAACCTTATTGAGCTTCTTTTTTGGAAAATTTACATTCGAGCATTTCAAATCAACTTTATTACCAACTTCAGGCTCCCCGTTACGTTTAGGACTCATTTGTTTTTATCACTGAGCAACAGAATACAAAATTATCAGAATAAACACAAAAAATATGACAACTAATACAATAACTGAGTTTTTATAATACAATAATTAGGATTAAGTAATACAATAACAAAGTTTTCAAATTAAAATAACTGGACTTGACTAAAATAACTAACCAAAGACAATAACTAAATAATACTACGTATAGAATAACTAAATTACTAAATTACAATAACTACCCCAATACATTATAATAACAACATCAATATATTACAATAACAACATCAATATATTACAATAACAAACTTTTCATAATAAAATAACTGGACTTGAATAAAAGTTGACTTTAAAACACTAACCAAAGATCAATAACTAAATAATACTCTGTATAGAATAACTAAGTTGCTATATTACAATAACTACCCCAATATTACAATAACAACATCAATATATTACAATAACAAAAATAATTCCAAACACACACATTATGTTCATTAGAATGCACACGAATTCACCACAAAAAGAAAAACCTCAACAACAGATACAAAAATGAAAAAAATGAATTTCGAAACCATAAAATTATGCGAAGACAATATGAAAAATGTAATTTAACAACAAAAACACAACAAATTAAACTATATACTAAACAAAATGAAGAATAAACACATCAAACAAGAAAATCAAGTAGAAAACAAGAAGATGAACATGTAAAATTGAACAAAATCAACGGAAAAAATAAGTTCGCTTATTGATTACCTGTTGAGAAGGACGAACAAATTAAGAACAACGATTATGAGAGAAACGACGATAATGAAGTAGACAAAGAGAGAACAATAATTGAGGACAGCAAAGATGAAGAACGAACGAACTAAAATGGAAACGGAGTAAAATTTTGAGAGGGAAATTATGAGAGAGAGAGAGAGAGAGAGAGAGAGAGAGAGAGAGAGAGAGAGAGAGAGAGAGAGAGAGAGAGAATGAGAAACTGGCGACAACGTGGGAAATAAGAAGTCAAACCGTCAAAATTGTGCTTTATATATGAGATGTAAAATTAAATCTCAGCCACTTATCTTATGTTAGATCAATGGTCCAGATTCAGAGGGGTAACTCAGGAAAAGTGACCTAACTCATATGATCCTTTTTCACATATATATATATAGAAGCAGGATCCTGTGCGAACTAAGTTACGGTGCGAACCGTACAAACTACTATATAATACCACCTCTTTACCAGCAACAAAACCAAACCCCTGACTTCCGTACTCCCGTTTTTCTCATCCTTCATGAATTCTGCTTTATCCGCCACCTCCAGCCTCCTTCACCCCTTATCCTCCTCCACCACTACTCCTCGGAGATATGAATATGGTCGCCGGAGACGGACTTCTATTTTCCGGCCACACAAATATACTAAAGAATCGTCGCCCTTCTTCTTTGCACTTTTCACCGGCAATCAAAACTGGATATTGCGACATCATTGATAAAGACCAGATTCCGACTCTAAATTCCCCTCTCAACTCGCCGGTGCAATCCGTTTTTAAGATATTTTACTTCTTTTTGCTAGATCTGTCATTTGGATCGAATTTTTCAATAAAAAAAACAACAAACTTGTGCTGATTTCTGGTGATCGATTAAGGGGAGTTCGTTATAAGGTGTTGGTGTCCGCTGAGTTCCGGCGTTGGAGGCCTGCACTCTGAATTTGTTGATGGTGATTGATTTAATTTTTCGTTTGAGTAGTCGTAGTTCATGGGTTGGTGTTAGTGAGGGCTATAACAATCGGGAAGTAGTGGTGGTGTTAGTGAAAACAGGTTTCGGGATGAATGGTGGTTCACGGGTGGTGGGTGGGATGTTGGTTTAGGGGAGTACTGACATTTGTCGTGGTTAGCCAAGTCGACGTAAGTGTGTGGTGGTGGTAGGCTTGTGGTGGTGATAGTGCTGGTGGTGGTGGTGGTGGTAGGCTGACAGTGGTGCTGGTGGTGACAGTGGTGGTGACGGCAATAGTAGTAGTGGTTGTGGTGATGATGGAGGTTGGGTTAAGGCAAATCGTTGTATATATCGGTTTCTGCGAGTGACGGTAAGAAATGGTGGTTAATCGAGGTCTAATTTTGTTTGTCGGCAGTGGTTGCTGATGACATCAATTCCGTCAGGGGTTATTAGTGATGTCATCGGTGTGTTGGTTGGTACTGGTACTTGTGTATCTAGACTTCGTGTTTGTGTATCCGGATTGTTGTGTTTGTGTATCTGAGTAGTGGTGGCCGACACCGTCAATGGGTTGTCAATGATGTCAACGACGAGTGGTGGGTGGAGGTGGCCGTTACCTTCTAGGGTGGTAAGCATCATCTTAGGGGAAGTTATCGTCGTTGTCAGGTAATGGGAAATCGGAATGCTCAGATTTGGCCATTTTCTAGATCTTGATTATGATCTTGTGTTTGTCTATTGTGGTGGTGGTAGTTGTTGATGTAACTCATATTTGAGCACATTTAGTCCCCGAATTAAACTCGTTCCCATGCTTTCTAGCACATATTTGGGTCATTTCTTATCTTTAGTTTCCCATTTTCCATATTCTTTAAGGTTTTGTGTCCTTGGTAGGAGAGGATTGCTAACCTTGCATTTATGAGGTGAAATGGAGCTAAATGGATCGCATCTAATGACCAAGCATCAAAGACAAGACCAACACTAGAGGCCTAAGTAGATAAACAAAGTGAAATGGGCAATGATGAAAAGATCCTTGCATCCCCAACACGATCCTTGCGGATTGTTAAGGAGCCAAACAAGAGAACAACTCTGTCCAACGATCCGAGCAGCTCGAGCACAGGACGAGCGGATCAGCGCAATGATCTGAGCGTCCCAGAGTAATGATCCGAGCGTACCAAAGTGCCAGGATCCGAGCAGCTTGATCCCAGGACGAGCGGATTGAAGAGCCTCAGGACGAGCGTCTCCCCTGTGATCCGAGCGGATCTTCTTACAGGAAATGCCGTGCCTCAGCCCAGGACGAGCGGATCGTGGTGGGACTAGTAGCTTGATCCGCGTATGTCCCTTGGAAGTTGCATTTCCTCAAGTTTTTTTAGGGCCTTAATAGTCATTTAAGCCCTTAGTAACTCTAATCCTTGTACTTAATTTTAGTATAAATTCCCCATTGTACTACTTAGATTATCATCAACTCTTAGGAACAACTCTTAATACAATAATTAGTTCTTATCATCTTAATTTAGTCTTAATTTAGTTGTAATACATTTCTCAATTTTAATCATATCTTAATCTTTCCTTAATCTCTCAATTGTTCTTCATTTTATTTGGGTAATTAGAAGATTATTTGGGTTTATTTGGAGGATTGACAATCTTCCATCAATCATCAAGTACTTCTATTATTATTTGCTTTATTATTTGGATCATCTTGTGGACATGGCCACCTACACGCCAAGCCGATCTGTTGGACATATATCGGTCTTTTGAAAGCCACGCTCGGCGGCGTAAAAATGCTTTCGACCGGATCGTTTTAGATCGGTCGGTTTCATCTCGGTAAGGGTCTCGAAACGATTAGAGATGTTGGGAGTCGCCACCAAGCATTTGTGGGATGCTTGGAACCCGTTCGAAATATACTTTATACCTCGGTTAAATCGAAGCACAAAGCAGCGTTTGACATAGGTACTAAAGATAAGGAAATCGTCCCTCTTTAGCATCCTATCTCTAGAATGACTCTCGTACGCCCTGGATAAGGTCGTCCACTATCCAAAATTTCTGAGAAAGAGGTGAAGGTGCGTATTGGGAAGCCCTTTAATCAGACACCCAATCCCGCCCACGGTAGCGGCCTATACTAATCGATCTTGGTTGGTTCAATGCAAAAGTTGATAAAAACGGTTTAAATGCATGAATGTGCATCTAATAATTTAAACCTCACATGTAAGAGCTTTCTAAGTCCGTTGATTTAATCGAAGTATCAAGTATAAGATGTCGAGTTGGATTAACGGTTGATTTGCATGCAAGACGGAAATTAAACATCCATTTACTGTATTAGGTTTATGGCGCATAACGTGATCCATTTAATAAGGCACTTTGCAAATATGATTTTGAACGAGTAAATAGTCATCTGATCCATCCTATATCAGGGCTAACCGGAGTCGGGATTGTCCTAGACTAATGCTGGAAGGGAACAAACCTTGTGCCAGACGGCTATATGAGGCGCGAGCCAGCCGGCGGTATAAGGGGCCTCTCCCTGGTTTTGAAAATGAGAAATGAAGGGCCTGTTTAGGCGCGAGTCAACCAACGGTTTTATGCCGTGTTCTGACTATTCGAAAAGCGTTATAAAACGTATAAAAAATGGGAATTTGAACCCGGTTTGATTTGAAAGGGTCGTTTAGACCGCTTTTGTTGATTTGAAGAACTAGACTCGAATAATTATCATGATTTTGATAATATTCGGTGTCGGTTTTGATTTGACAAACTTGACATGAATAGTTTTGAAAATAATCATGAACTAATTGTTTTAAGTTCATTTGAATGTAATTAGTCGATGCTCATCATTGTACCCGGGTTGAAATCCGGCATGGTATATAAAACTAAGGATGACTTTGTGTTGGTGACTAATATGAAAGGTAAAGAAATGAGGGGAGGCTTTAAAATACTTCCCAAAATGTGAAATAAAAAGGTTTAAATGCCTTTTAAATGTGATTAACCAAATATTATTACCGAAACACAGATTTAACCGTCATGGTATGAGGAACCAAGCGTGAAAAATGTTTTATGGTTAAAACAAATGAAATAAAGAGGGTTCGAAAATATTTGAAATGGTAAAACAAAACCAATTACAAATATGAAAATGAATTAAAGGAAAATGACGAGAACAAACACGGTTGATCTCTGACCTGGACACCCCATTTAGGCGCTGGCTAGCCGGCGAACCAAGGGGCTTCTATCTCAGACCAAAAATCAGTTTTGGCTCGTTTATTCCATGTTTTGGTTCATGTTATGCACGTTTTAGGATGTTATAGTCATGAAACAAATGAAAACATAATAAAAGATGATTTTTACACCCTCATACTTACATGTTTGGTTATGGCGAGTGACCGACGTAAGTATAATAACTCATTTGGTCGGAAAAGACTCGGTTTAAAACCGTTTTGGTAAGTAAAAAGAGTGTTTTAAGTTTAGTGACGGTGTAGTGGTCGAAGTGGTCGGTCAAGTGATTTAATGCATGATGATGGTACCAAACAATGTGTAAGGCTTGTATTTACGATCGGTAGGTCGTAAACACGCGTCGGATTGTGACTTAATAAGTCGTGTCGAGAATTTTAAGGGAGAAAAGAGGGGGCGGACACTCGCGTAAGTCTCAAATGGGGGGCATTTGAGGGGTATTTATAGGAGAATGAGTGGTTGTGTGAGTTTTGAGCGACGAGGCCACTTGGGCTGCTCAAAGAGGCGCGAGCCACGTCGCGGTTCTTCGAGGTGAGTTGTCGCTTTCACAACAAACGCAATCATGATTTGTTCTATCCTAGGTTTTGTAGTCACATGTTTGGTACTTGACCATTCATGAATCCGGGAAAACTTAAGGTAGAAGGTTTGAAATGTTTTGTTTTTGGTGGTTGACTCGGTTTGACTCGTTTTTAGGATTTGAATTTTTGAGTCGGTTTTTGGTCTGGTGTCAGTTTTGACTCTAGTTAGTGTCATTGCGACCCCGTCATCGTGCCTTAAACACTCCAGGTATTTTTGAAATGTTTTAAAATGTTTCATTTTCGAAATCGTTTTAATTTTTCCGACGTAAAGTTGTATACAAACTGTCGATCAAACGCCGCGATTCCAAAACATGTCATAGTCCGATAATCATCGAGTGTTTGTTGGCGTCGCAGCAGATACTGGGTATCTACAGATCCCCCACTTTGACTGAGGCTTGGACAGGGCAAAAGTCAAAGTAGAGCCCCCAGGTCAATCGAAGATTATAACCTGGAGACCCAAGCGACGTCGAGGCGGCTCGAAAGGATTCGGCCCAAGGACCTGCCATCAGGAAGGGCGACGCCAAGGTAACTCGAGGGTACGAGCTAAGGACCTGTCATCGGGAACAGCTTAGAGTATGTCGACTGTCCGTGCGGGTCATTTAAAGTCCATTAGACTACGTATAAAGGCTCGCCAGCCATAGGAATGAGTCATACCTGAGGCATCTTCGTTCGGATATGTCCTTGCATGTTTGCGGAGGAAGGCCCACCAGCCATGATAAGGAAATGTACAGAGGCATCTTCGGGATGTGTCCTTGAGGGTTTACGGACAAAGGCTCGCCAGCCATGATAAGGAAATGTACCCGAGGCATCTTCAGGATGTGTCCTTGAACGTTTGTGGACAAAGGCTCGCCAGCCATGATAAGGAAATGTACCCGAGGCATCTTCGGGATGTATCCTTGAGTGTTTGCGGACAAAGGCTAGCCAACCATGATAAGGAAATGTACCCGAGGCATCTTCGGGATGTGTCCTTGAGTATTTGTGGACAAAGGCTCGCCAGCCATGATAAGGAAATATACCTGAGGCATCTTCGGGATGTGTCCTTGAGTTTTTGCGGACAAAGGCTCGCCAGCCATAGGGCGTTCAGTTGATGGACCGTGAGCATAGCCGCGTCGAATGGGCTTGTTTCGAAAGTAGCGAACTCGTGATGCCGCTGTGCAAATAGTGAAGTCGAATTTTCACTATCACTGTTTTTGAAATTAACGGTTTCCGCGAGGAAGCCCCCTGTTGGTATTTGAAGGAATAGTGATTTTGGAATCTTCACCATTCGTTGTTCTTTTTTTTTTAATTTGAAGTGGCGGTTTCGATTGCCATTGAATTTGAATTTTAAAGGAAAGAGCAAATTTTAAATTTTGCTATTACGTTTGAAGTGACTGTTTATGTGTCGCCGCTGATATTTGATGGAAATAGTGAATTTGGAATCTTCACTATTAATTGAATTGACGGTTTATGTGCCGCCGTTGACATTCTGAAAGAAATAGTGAATTTGGAATCTTCACTATTAATTGAAGTGACGGTTTATGTACCGCCGTTGACATTTGATGGAAATAGTGAACTTGGAATCTTCACTATTGATTGAAGTGACGGTTTATGTGCCGCTGTTGATGATTGATGGAAATAGTGAATTTGGAATCTTCACTATTGATTGAAGTGACGGTTTATGTACCACTGTTTGAAATTTGAAGAAATAGCGGATTTTGGATTCTCGCTATTATTTTTGAAATTTTTGTAGGAAAATAGTGAATTTTGATTTCACCATTATTTTTAAAATCGGCGGTTTTGATCGCCGTTTGTTTGAAATTTTCGAAAATAGCGAATTTAAATTTTCACTATTTGTCTTTGTCTTTGAGAAAATGACGATCTTTAATATCATCAATGAAAATTCGAAGTTTAATATGTGAAATTGGGCCAAAGCCCAAATTTCGGTGAAAAAGCAAGGGGAGGCCTGATTGAGGCGCGAGCCACCTTGCGAACCAAAGGGGATTCCCTTTTTTCTGTAAAAGACGCGAGTTCAGGCTGCATTTCATTCATCACTTCGTCTTCTCCAAATTTCGACAAAGACAAGCTAAGATCGCCATTGTTGGACCTTCTCGCTCGCTTGGGTTCATGCTATCATCAACAATGTCATCTCAAGGTATGCATTCCCTCATGAATCCATTTAAATTTGTTGATCTTTAGCTTAATTGGATTAGGGCGAATTTTACCCTAGAAAAATCGAGTTGGGCATTTTTGGTTGAGCCCGTTTTGAGTGAAATTTATGATTGCATTAGGTTAGAAACCTGTTTAGGAGTATAGGGGTGCTTTTATTTTGCATTTTGGTCCCCGTTCCCGGTCCCTATGCTCGAAAAACGTGAGTGAGGTGAGAAATTGTCTCATTTCGCAATGCCAAGTTTATTTGCTTGGGTAGTGGGTCGCACTAGGTTGCATTGTAGCTGGGAAAACCCGTATTCGCCATTTATGGACCTTCGTAGGGCATCCTGGGCAAAATTTGGAATTTTCGCCCTTTGTGACGGTCTTATGTCTGACAAAATAAGCGTCTGTTTGAGATTGAATTGAGTCAGTTTGCCTTGAAATGGACCTTATTGGTAGTTTAGGTCGCCTTGAGACGTGATAAAATCACGTTTGCCTTTTTTTTGCGGTCGTTTTTGAATTTTGAGACGTGATAAAATCACGTTTGCCTGAACTGCCTTTTCGAGCCGTAGAAAAATTTCCCATTGCCTTGGGAACGTATTTTGGTTTGTTGGCGGACCTTGTAGGGGTCTTGAAATGTCCCCTTTTTTGGTTTTGACTCGTCTTTTGCTTGAAAAGAGAGGCGAGTCGGTTTTTGTTTTTTTTTTGTGTATGGTTTTGTTTGGTTGGATTTTGGGCGGGATTGCCCTTGTTTTGCTTTGCAGGTTATGTTTTGTTTTTTTTAGACTTGTCCAATTTACGCCGTTGTAATGCAGAAATTTCGGCTGACGTTCTTCGTTTATTCTTTTGATCGCAGGGTACCATTGGGACCTATGGGGTCCGTTGTGGAGGCATTGAAGGAGGAAGAGACGATTGTTTTTTTGTTACAGGCTTGGTTGTGTTTCTGCCTGGCGGCCTTTGCCCGGCCAATGATCGGGTATCGATCGTTGGTCGTTGTCTGTAGAGGTTCGGATGACCGATGAGTGGGGTTCAATACGGGTGTGTTATCCCATGTTGCCGCTTTCAATCACCGTTGAATTCAGCTGATTGGGGTTCAACATCGGGGTAGTATCCATTGTCATGGTCCCTTTTCACCCTAGAATTCTGACGATTGGAGGCCAACGTTGGGGTAGCGCGCTGAGTTACGATCCTTGGTTATCGCGTCGTCCAAAATCTGCTAGGCACCAGTTTTCTTTTTGTCGTGGAGCAGGAACAAGGTATTATCGTCATGGCAACCACCTCTGCTTCCGTTGTTGCTCCTCTGTTCCTTATGTTGCTCCCTTTGTTTTCTGATTGGAAGGGTAGGGAGTGTTTAGTTCGGTAGGTGGTAGATAGCCCCCAGTTCGTTGTCTTAGGCCAGTGTCTGTATGATAGATAGTTGTTTTAGGCCAGTGTCTGTATGATAGACGGTTGTTTTAGGCCAGTGTCTGTATCAAACGTATGTGGATGTATTTTGCGTAAGGCGGTTTTGTTGGGAAATGTGTCCTCAACAATAGTGCGATCAGATGATATAAATATCATTATTAAATCTCATTACAAGAATACGGAAGGGATGATACATTACATATATAGTCAACTGGTCCACACATATCGGTAATGATTGGCTGGCTAGAGTTTGACATTACTGTCGTGCGACGGTGGTGATCGATTGATCCTTGAGGTCACACCTAAAGGACGATTCCCTTAATTGAAAAGGTTAATTAATTGTATACCGATACAGATTAATTAATTCCTTAAAATTGAACAATTCAATTGTGAGAGAGAATATTGATATCTTATTGTAATGAGATTAAATAAGATTTATTTTAGTAAATAAAATGCTTTATTACTAAAATTGTTTATTGTTTGAGAAACAATAAAGATAAGAATGAATGGTTGATTATAATTACAAGATATTGTGAATTATAATTATATGACCCATTTTATTTATGTGATCAAGTATCACTAGTCAATTTGTTGAAAGTAATTTAATTAATTTATAAAATGATATTTATGTGATAAATATGCATTTAATTAATTAGTAACATGTATCATACTACATGTGACATATTGTGTGACAAATGACAAATTGACAAAATAAAATGGTAGTCCATTTTATGGTACATGGACCGAAATAATGAGAGTGATGGGTGTTAGTGGGTGAATTATTTTATGGGATAAAATAAACTATAATGCCTAGTCTACACCTAGCCTTACATGCCTAAGGTTTTGATAAGAACAAAAGAATAAAGTAAGATGCCTTCTTTGGTATTATAGTAGTGCTCCAACCGTGAGACACAAGAAGAGGGAGGCTTTTGTTCTTTAATTATTTCTCTTACATATTCATTCATTCAATACATGCAAAAGTTGATGAATACCTCTCTCTTACACTCTTCATCTTTCTCCAAAATTAGAGAAATCTTGATTCAAATTTGTTCAAAAGATTACTAAAATTATCAATGTAATATATGAGTATTAGTAATCAAATTTAAGGTAAACCACAATATAAACATCTAGTACATGTTAGTTTGTGGGATTAAGGGATAGTTTTGGGTGCTACTAATTGGAGGGCTTCTAATTTGAAGTCAAGTATGTTCATCCATTAATGGAAAGCTCAAGAACTAACAAGAAGGAGATCTTGTTGGTGCCCAATATGACCGAATTCCATATGGTGAGAAAATGTTTTCTTATCTTCTTTTATTTTAGTTTGCATGCATAAAATCCATATTTAATTTTATGACAAATTAATTTTAACATATATGAGTATGTTAGTATGTATAAAGATCTACATTTCTTTCAGGTTTATATATATGTGTTTTTGGATCGTGGTTTTTTTTTGTGATTTTTGGTTTTTTTGTGTTGTGTTTCGGAGGAGCGTTGTCGGCTGTTCATTCTCCTTTTGCTTTGCATCAGTTCCTGCATTATTAGTGTAGAAAATAGGCAACATATAGCACATATGCATAAACGTAAACACGTAAAAGCATTTGATTGAAAACAAAATTAACCAAGATGACTTGAAGTTAAAATTGAAGTTTGAAAATTGCAATGAATCTTGAAAATTTGCGACGAGTCGTCACGTTCGGAATTCAAAAGGAATTGATTTGAAAATTTTGAGCAATTAACTCGTGTCGTGAATTAAATTGCATCGAAATTGTTGAAATTCATTTGTGACTCGAAAAAATCAAACTCAAACCGTCAAGATGAATTTTAGAAATAGATTTTTACGAGTATATGTGATTTCTGAGAGATCAAGACTCGGATTTGTGAGCGCTTGAAATTTTGAGGAAAACTGATGTCGTGTTATCAATTTACGAATTTTATTTTGATGGAAAATTGTGAAAAAGCGAAAAATTTTCGGAATTTCGACTGATATGGAAACGATCCATCGCGGATTGGGGCGACTAGCCCTTCCCCATTTTAAAAAAGAAAGAAAAATCCGTATGTTTAAAGCTGTTTCATGGAATTCGTGTCGGATTTCGTAAAATGCGAAAATAAGGAAATGTGAGTGTAACGAAACACAAAAACGTCTTGGGTCATCCCGAAGAGGTGCGAGCGTCCTGGCGGGAGGTTTGAGGTGTCAGGAGAAACACAAGTTCAAAGAGATAAGTCAACAGCGGGAATCCTGGGGAAGCCTCAAAGAGGCGCGAGCAGCCTGGCGATAGAAGCCGGCTCTCCCCTTTTTTCTGAAAAACGCGCTGGTCGGACTAAATGTTTTCGGTAACTTGTCGTTAGGAGCACCTAGACCAAAACACAATTTATAGCTTCACAAACAACTCTACAATTAGTAAAGAGGCAAGTAAAGGTCGGATCCCAAGGGACGGGAATTGAGATGAGATTTCTATTGCAACTAGTGGTATCTTAGGGGTGTCACAATTTGGGTTGATGTAGATGGTCACTAAACTAAATAGCAATAAAAGTAAACAAGCAAGATGAATTAAAAAGGGTTGTAAACAATTGATAAAAAGCACTAGGGTATCATGGGGTCATAGGGGATTCATGGGCATTGATCATACAAACATGTTCTCAAATTATAAGCAAGCAATTATTGTTGTGATGGATTGAGTTGGGTTATATCTTACAATCCTAGGAAAGTTTGGGTCCCGGAGTCGAATCGATTAATTGTACAACACCTACAAGTCGACTTAGTCTTCCCTACTTAACAACATGCATGGTCTAATGAGACTCGAGTTGGTTTATGTCTTACAAGTCTAATTGAAAAGATAGGTGATGGGTAAAAAATGCAAGGATTCATAGGCTCGCATTTCATCAAACATAACATGTGCATGAGTTGAGATCATAACAAGCAAGCAAATAAACCATGAAAGCATATTAATTTAAGCATGAATCATTCCCCATGTTGGTTTCCCCTAATTACCCATTAACCCTAGCTATGGAACTACTCACTCATTATCATGTTGAACATGCTAGCAAGGTTGTCAATCATACCAACAAAGTGAAACATGATGAATAAATGAAAGTCATTAGCAATAATTAAAAAGGGATTAAGATAATTATACCTACTAATGATTCCAATAATAAAGCAAAGAATAAAACAAGTACTTGATGCTTGATTGAGAGGTTGTCAATCTCCCAATAATAACCCAAATAATCTTCAATTACCCAAAATAAAGGATGAACAAAAGAGAGATTAAGGAAATAAAACTTGTATTAAAACTTGATTAATTGTTGATTACAAAATTAAAGAGAGATTTGATTGATATTAACTACCCTAGAGATTGCTAAGAAGAACATGCTCTTCTAATAAGACTAATGGGGTATTTATAGTGGGGATTAGGTGTAGGAATTAGGGTTAACTAAGGGCTTAAATGACGATTAAGTCTTTACTTAGGGAAACGCCGGTATTTTTGGAACGATGGGCATCTTTCTTTGAAGCTTGAAGGAACGAAATTGTGCTGCCTTGGAATCCGTGCGTCATAGGCACGGGACGTCCGGATTCGAGAGTCTTTGCCCGGGTGTCTTAGGGAGAAGACGGGCGCCTTCTGGGGTTGATGCCCGGGCGTCTTGGAGTGAAGACGCTCGGATTGTGGAGGTGGAGGCCGGGCGTCTTCAGGACAATCCGCACGGATTGCTGGACAGTCACATTTCTTCTTATTTTCTTCCCTTTTCTTCATCAAATCCTTGGGGATTTCCTCGGGGATGCAAGGATCTTTCCTCATCATTGCTCATCTACTATAGTATGTACAAAGGCCTTCTAATCTTATTTCTCCTTGATGCTTGGTCATTGAATTCAATCAATTTAGTCTCGTTTTGCCATGAAAATGCAAGGTTTGCACTCCTTTCCTACCAAGGACACAAAACCTCAAAGAAAATGCAAAACAAAGAACTAAAGACAATAAATGACTCAAATATACACTAAAAAGCATGGGAACAAGGCTAATTCGGGGACTAAATATGCTCTAATTATGGTCACATCAAATATCCCCAAACCGAACCTTTGCTCGTCCCGAGTAAAGAGGTGACAAAGACTAGGACCATTTTTTAAACTAACCTAATAACATAGCCGATATGAGACAATTAGCGGGTCTCACTCCGCCCCTTCAACTCACAACAAGACATCCATGAGGTAGGATGCCTTCTTGCAAGGCAAGGTGGGGCTTGCCAAAATGGCGACACATCCAAGCATTAAGCACACAAAAACAAAAAATGGATGCATCTACAAAAGAATAGCCACTTTCCTCATCTAAGGGGCGGAAATTATCTGCAAGGGAAGTAATTCAAGGGTACACACTCCTTCATAGATGCAATTTCTTCAAACTACTAAGCCTAGAAGGATACCAATAAATCACCTCCAAGTTGTGTCAAGCTAGGGTACCTTTGTCCTCAATCGTTAAATGCTTTTGTCAAGAGTAGACTCCCTATGGTGTTAGAAACACTGGAGGATCGCGGAATTCCCCCTCTTGCCTAGATAAGAAGAAGGGTCGTCCCCTCTCTACCATGCACAAAAATGGATACGGTGGATAAAGGGATCAATAGATATTTGAGTTTCACTTTGGGAGTTTGCTTTCATTTTTGTTTTTCCCCCCAATTTCATGTGGCATATAACATTTGAGAACACTTCCTTGCCATTTCTTTTGATTTTTGGCATTTCAACACTTGAGAACTTTATTTGTATTTCTTTTGAACATTTTCAAAGTCACCCCATATATAATGAGGGTGTCTTATATTTGAAGCTTTAGGAGTTCTATTTTTGCTCCTCTTTTCATTTGATGCATTTTTGCAAACTTTCTTTCACTTTTCATTTCATTGAAGTCAAATTAATTTCTTTTTGTTCCCATTCCCTTTTGATGACAAAAATATGGTGGAACATGGATGAATGATGGTTGCATGGTTTCAAGGTTCACCTTGGAATAAACGGTAGCCAAAGAGTTATCACACCACAAGGTACTCTTGACTAGGCCTTAATGCATGGGTCAAAGGATACTAGCATGACACATCCTAGGGCGTTTTACAAGTATTCTAACAAGCAAAGTCTTAAGAAGAAAAAGCATCTACTAGGGCCTATATACACTTGTCAAGCTTCCCAAGTAGACGGTTTCGCAAAATGTTTCTAACATGCAACTACATGCCATGATGCAACTAGCATATACACATCCTAATGCAAATGATTCTACCAACTAATATGTCATATAAACTAAATGCAATCCTAAATTCACATTGTTTTTACCGCATCAATCAAAATAAGGCCACATAGTCATTAACATAAAGAGGAAAAAGGAGATTGGAAAGATGTGGCGTAGTCGATCAATGTGAAAAAGGGTAAAACAAACACAATATATACAATAATATATACACGACTACACTACAAAGGAAATGAACATGTTTTTGGTTTTTCAATTTTTCAAATTTTTATGGTTTTTTTTTTTTGAAATTTTCAATTTTTTTGGATTTTTGAATAGAAGTTAAGTTAGAATTCCCCATCCCCACACTAATATGGGCATTGTCCTCAATAGCCAAAATGTTGGGAAATCATGCAAGCATGATGCATGAATTCTACACTAAATGCAAGCTACACTAATGTATACTACTTGATGCATGGTTTTTGTTTATGACGGAGAGGATAATTTAGATTACCTCCCATTGTGTATGTATGTACTTCCCCAAACCGAGTTAGACATTATTGCTAATGTCCCAAGGTTGGGTGTAGTTCATGCACACACGATGAAATGCATGAAACTAAATTTGTCATTTTGGATTTTCAAAAGTGGGAACAATGAAATAAGAACACCTCAATGGGGCCGAGGTGTTAGTCCTCTATGTTGCTAGGACTACTCCAATCACGATCAAGATTAAATGATATACAAGTTAACAAAACACAAACTTCTTTTCATGAAAATTGAAACTTAAAGAGAGGAGATGAGGAAACTTCACTTAAGCTTGTGATGGGTGCCTCTCGCCCGCTCCACCTAGCTATGAAGTAATCCTCTAGAGATCGGCATCATCTCCTTCTAGATCATTATCCCATATCTCCTTTGATGCATCACTCATATTCGGGTCCATGAACTCGTCCTCTTCACTCTCAAGCTCCACCGTGTCCCCTCCGCAAGAATTGTTGCTCCCCTCCTCTTGTATCCCGTTTGCCCCTTCATTTGCCCTTTCCGAATTGGGGAAGATTAAGTCCATTTGTGCCCATGAGGGAAATGCTCCCTCCTCACTAATCTTTCCCTTTTGAACCATATCGTGGTATTGAGGATAGTGTTCATAGTAATTGTCCACGGTGGTTTCGTATTGGCGGTAGTGCAAATCTTGTAGAATTCCCATGACAAAGTCGTCACGGGGTAGGATGAAGGGGTTAGGTTGGTTATACGGTTGATAGGGAAATGGGTAGGGAGGCACTTTGATCTTCTCATCTTGAGATTGTTGCTTTTGTGTGTTGTTGTTGATTTAGAGGTGGTGGTGCTTGTCTTGTTTGAGTTGGGTTTGGAGGGATGAGGTAAGATGGGATTGGTGATAAAGGTCCTCTTCTTGTGGAAATTAGTGGTAGGTCGGTCATTGGTAGAAAAATCGGATCACTTCCTTTCGTTATCCATTTGATCCGCTTTTCAACCCCCTCAAGGGTTATCCAATGATGATGAATGAGAAGAAGATCTTCATTTATCCTCGTGTTTCCCGAAAGAGGAGCATACTCATTATTCTCATTGAATCTCGGCTTGAAATGCTTCGCAAGTCTAGTAATGAGTCCTCCATTTACAATGTGTTTCACCCATCATTATCACCATTCCTAAACTTTTCCCATTTCTCGATTAGCACTAGAGGTGCATTGAAGTGGTACACATTTCTTCCTTGAATATTGAGGTAGGATTCCATAAACACAAGGTCTAGTTGGTTCACGATCGCTGGATCTCGGCGAGCAAAGAGGGTGCCCGAGAGGAATCGATAAGTAAATCTCAAGATCGGATTTTGAATATGAAAAGCGAGACATTCCTTGTTGTGTATGAAATCCCGGCCGGTCATGGCCCTCCACAAAGGTTCAACACTGTATTTCTTTGGCTTCGATGTCCGGGTAGGCGAAACATCGAGTCCAAGCACATTTGCGAATTCTACAAGGGTCATCATCCTTGAAACATTTTCCAACCTAAATTCTATGCAAATTGTTTTGTTCAAGGTTGTAATCTTCAAAAAGCTCAAAAACTCAAGCACAAGGGATCGATAAGTTTGCTCATACATGTGGAAGAGGGTAAAGAGACCAAATACTTCAAAGAGAGCTTCCACTTGGTGATAAATCCCAAGTTTCCTCAAGGTATCATGACATAAAAACTTAGTAGGGAGAATGTTCTTACTTAGAAGCCGGTGTAAGACTAGTCTTTGCACATCATTGATAAACTCAGCATTTGAGAAGTCATCGAGTCTTGTAAGATCCACTATTTCTTCATGCTCCCTTCTTAATGTGTTGACATGGGAGGTAGAAGAACTTCCCCTAATCCTTGGTCTCCTCCCATTCCTAAAAGAATATCTCCTTGGTGCCATTCCTTGATTATTGAGCTGGGACTTTTGAATTGTTAAAGAATAAAGATGCTCCTTGTGGATTGAGTGTTGCCTTTGAAACCCTAGCAATTTGGGGCTTTTTTAATTTGTGGGGTAAAAGAGTGATTTGGATGTGCTTTGGAGTCATAAGGAGGTGGGTTTTTATAATACAAGTGGAAGGACGGGTGATGCGTCACAAATTGTGTGGTGGGGTGTAATTAAATTAAGAAAAGTCGGGCCAAATTATCGCTGGAAGACGGACGGATTCGAGCAGAAGACGCTCGGATTCAAGCTCCTCGGGACGGGCGAATTCTGGGTAAGACGCCCGGATTCTTCCACAGTTCCAAAATTTCCAATTTCTCAGCTTAGCTGGACGGACGGATTCTTCCCAATATGCCCGGATTCCAGCAAAACGGGCGGATTCCATTGAAGACGCACGGGTTTAAGCTGCGCATTTTCCTTTGATTTCCTTTCCTCTCATAAGTGCTTCCCCACACTTGAAGATTGGTTCCTTCCTTCATTCAAAATTCGTTAGTGACCCTCCCTCACTTACTCTCATGAAAAGAGTTTATGCCTATAATTAAAGAAGTGCAATAAAATTATAAATACAAGTTAGAGGGTTAGTATATTTACAAGTGGTGGTTTAGGGAGGACTCCACCAAACTCTACCTTTGATGGTTATTTCAAGGATGAGGAGGCCCGAGGTAGGTGACCTCGACCTCTCAAATAAACGCTCCTTCATAGTATGGCTTCAACCTTTGACCATTGACTTTGAACTTGCTTCCATCTTCCGCCTTTAGTTCAAAATCTCCATATTTTCCAACTTCGGTTATCACATATCCCATCCATCTAGAGTTCAACTTTCCTAGAAAAAGTCGGTAGCGGGAATTGAATAGAAGGACATTGTCCCCTCTGTGCAAGGCCTTTTGTCTAATCCTCTTGTCATGGAGCATTTTCGTCTTTTCTTTGTAGATATTGGCATTCTCATAGGATTGTAGTCGGAATTCCTCCAACTCTTGAATTTGAATCATCCTCTTTTGGCCACTCAATTTGAGATCAAGATTAAGTGCTCGGACTGCCCAAAAAGCTTTGTATTCTAATTCGATTGGCAAGTGACATGTTTTTCCATAGACAAGCTTGTAAGGGGAGGCTCCTATGGGAGTCTTATAGGCCGTCCTATAAGCCCAAAGAGCATCATCAAGCTTTGTGCTCCAATCTTTTCGGGTCTTGTTCACAACTTTCTCAAGGATTTGCTTGATCTCTCTATTTGAAACTTCAACTTGACCGCTTGTTTGAGGATAATATCCCAAGCCGGTTCTATGTTGAACAACATACTTGGTCAAAAGGGATGCAAGTTTCTTCTCATGAAAATGCGTTCCTCCATCACTTATGATTGCTCTAGGAACTCCAAATCTTGGGAAGATTATCTTCTTGAAGAGCTTGGTGACCGTTTTTGCATCATCATTTGGAGTTGCAATTGCCTCCACCCACTTTGAGACGTAGTCTACGGCCACAAGGATGTACTTATTCCCATTGGATGTCACAAAGGGACCTTGGTAATCGATCCCCCAAACATCGAAGATCTCTACCTCTAGAATGCCCCTTTGTGGCATTTCGTTTCTCCAAGAGATATTCCCCGTTCTTTGACAAGCATTGCAATGAATGATGAATTCTCTTGTGTCTTGAAATATTGTAGGCCAATAGAAGCCCGATTGAAGAATTTTTGCAATGGTCCTCCTTGCTCCATGGTGCCCACCGTAGGGTGATGAGTGACACCCTTCCAAGATTCCTTGGACTTCCCATTGAGGGATGCATCTCCGGTAGAGCCCATCACTACACTCCTTGTAGAGGTTTGGGTCATCCTAAAAGTACCTCTTCACTTCGAATAGGAACCTCTTTTTTTGGTTGTGGTTCAAATTTGGAGGGAGTACTCTTCCAACAATATAGTTAGCATAATCGGAAAACCATGGGGTGATGTGCCTTTCAAGTGGTGTTTGAATGGCCATCAAAATATCGTCGGGGAATGAGTAATTGATCGGAGTTTCTCCATGTTCATCATGAAACCGGATCCTTGACAAGTGATCCGCCACTACATTCTCGGCTCCTTTCTTGTCTCTTATTTCCAAGTCAAATTCTTGAAGAAGCAAAATCCATCTCAACAACCTTGGTTTTGCCTCCTTCTTTATCAAGAGATGTCGGAGAGCACGATGATTCGAAAAGACAATCACCTTGGATCCAAGTAAGTAGGAATGGAATTTGTCTAAAGCATAGACAATGGCAAGAAACTCTTTCTTGGTGGTATCATAATTCACTTGGGAGGGATCAAGAGTCTTGCTTATATAATAGATGGCATGAAGAGCTCTTCCTACCCGTTGGCCAAGAACCGCTCCAACGGCGTAGTTACTAGCATCACACATAATCTCGAACGGTAGTTCCCAATTTGGAGGTTGAATGATCGGTGCCGAGATTAGTGCTTCCTTGATTATATTAAAGGCTTCAACACACTCATCAGTGAAATGGTATTGGGCATCTTTAAGCAAGAGTTGAGTGAGGGGTTTTGCTATTTTTGAAAAATCCTTTATAAAACGGCGATAAAAACCCGCGTGACCTAGAAAACTTCTCACCCCTCTAACATTTACGGGAGGTGGGAGTTTCTCTATCACCTCAACTTTAGCTTTATCGACCTCGATGCCCTTTTCCGAAATTAAGTGACCCAAAACAATTCCTTCATTGACCATGAAGTGACACTTTTCCTAATTTAAAACAAGACTAATATCTTCACATTTTTGCAACACAAGAGAAAGATTATACAAACATGAGTCAAACTCCTTTCCATAAACACTAAAATCATCCATAAAAATTTCCATTATGGTCTCTAGGTAATTGGAGAAGACACTCATCATGCATCTTTCAAATGTGGCGGCGGCATTACATAAACCAAAAGGCATCCTCCTATATGCAAAAGTACCATAAGGGCATGTGAAGGTGGTCTTATGTTGGTTATCCGGGTGTATAGGGATTTGGAAGAATCCCGAATACACGTCAAGGTAACAAAAGAATTTGTTGGAGGCTAACCTCTCAAGCATTTGGTCAATAAATGGTAGGGGGAAATGATCCTTTCTTGTTGCGGAATTCAATTTTCGATAGTAAATAGACATACGCCAGCCGGTGATCATCCTTGTGGGTATTAGTTCATTCTTTTCATTTGTCACTACCGTGGTACCTCCTTTCTTAGGTACCACTTGAACGGGGCTAACCCACAAAGAATCCGATATAGGATATATGATTCTCGCATCAAGTAATTTCATAACTTCTCCTTTGACAACTTCTTGCATGTGGGGGTTCAATCTTCTTTGAGGTTGAATGGTAGGTCTATGGTCTTCCTCTAGATGAATTCTATGCATGCAAAAGTTGGGACTTATCCCCTTAAGGTCATCTAGACTATAACCTATAGCTTTCTCATGTAGTTTCAACACATCAAGCAATTTTCCCAATTGGTTCTCATCAAGTCTATCATTAACAATCACGGGTTTAGTCTTTGATTCATCAAGGTAAGCATATTTCAAATTTGGGGGAAGGGGTTTTAAAGTAGGAGTTTGTACCACACTATCCTCCTTTGGAGTTTCATTAAGAATTTGCTCCATCTCCATTAGGCATTCCATTCTCATAGCGTATTCAACTTGTTCTTCATTCTCATCAACCTCATCATATTCGAATTCCATGATGGATTCCTCTTGCTCTTGAGCTTGTAAGATGTCTTCTAGGATGGATTGCTCATCTTCTATAGGTTGACATGCTTCCACAAGGATGTTATGCACTAATTCGGATTGTGCATGAGTAAGTTCTTTGTTAGCTAGAGCGGCCTCAAAAAGATCTACCTCCAATTCCCAATAGATATTTTTAGCCTCACTTGCTTCCAAGGCTTCCAATGCATGCATGAAATCTTTGAAGAAAGGTATACTTAAGTGGTCCTCTACAAAACACTCTATAAGGTCCATCTTGCAAAATATCAAACAACTTGAAAACAATTAGAACAAACCTTGAGGAGTTTTACTTCCCCAAGGAAAAGAAAGACACACTAATAACAATATAAGAAAATCTAAATCAAGTTAACATTGTCCCCGGCAACAGCGCCATTTTTGGTCGGACTAAATGTTTTCGGTAACTTGTCGTTAGGAGCACCTAGACCAAAACACAATTTATAGCTTCACAAACAACTCTATAATTAGTAAAGAGGCAAGTAAAGGTCGGATCCCAAGGGACGGGAATTGAGATGAGATTTCTATTGCAACTAGTGGTGTCTTAGGGGTGTCACAATTTGGGTTGATGTAGAAGGTCAATAAACTAAATAGCAATAAAAGTAAACAAGCAAGATGAATTAAAAAGGGTTGTAAACAATTGATAAAAAGCACTAGGGTATCATGGGGTCATAGGGGATTCATGGGAATTGATCATACAAACATGTTCTCAAATTATAAGCAAGCAATTATTGTTGTGATGGATTGAGTTGGGTTATATCTTACAATCCTAGGAAAGTTTGGGTCCCGGAGCCGAATCGATTAGATTGTACAACACCTACAAGTCGACTTAGTCTTCCCTACTCAACAACATGCATAGTCTAATGAGACTCGAGTTGGTTTATGTCTTAAACGTCTCATTGAAAAGATAGGTGATGGGTAAAAAATGCAAGGATTCATAGGCTCGCATTTCATCAAACATAACATGTGCATGAGTTGAGATCATAACAAGCAAGCAAATAAACCATGAAAGCATATTAATTTAAGCATGAATCATTCCCCATGTTGGTTTCCCCTAATTACCCATTAACCCTAGCTATGGAACTACTAAATCATTATCATGTTGAACATGCTAGCAAGGTTGTCAATCATACCAACAAAGTGAAACATGATGAATAAATGAAAGTAATTAGCAATAATTAAAAAGGGATTAAGAGAATTATACCTACTAATGATTCCAATAATAAAGCAAAGAATAAAAGAAGTATTTGATGATTGATTGGAAGGCGTTGAGTCGCCGTTCGTCTATAAGAGTGAGTTGTTCGTACCTTCGACGGGTCCATTCCGCCTCGGGGACCTGACTCTCCAGTAAGATGCGTAGAGAAGGAACCTCTAACTCTACCGGTTTAACCGCCTCCATACCATATGCTAGGTAGAAGGGTGTGGCACCCGTCGGTGTTCGAATGGAGGTTCGGTACCACCAGAGTGGGAATGGGAGTTTGCTCGGCGAATCGCGGTAGTTGTCTTGCATTTTATTGATAATGGTGACAAGAGTCTTGTTAGCTGCCTCCACCGCTCTGTTGGTTTGGGGACGGTAGGGGGATGATCGATGTCGCTTGATCTTGTATTTGTCCAGCAAGGCTTGAGTTTCCGCCCGAAAATGAGAGCCTTGATCGCTGATGATTTCATGGGGTACCCCATATCTGCAGATGATGTTGTTTTGAATGAACATGGCCACTTGTTTGGCGGTCAAGAATCCATATGATTTTGCTTCCACCCATTTGGTGAAGTAATCGACGGCGACGAGGACGAAGCAATGCCCCTTGATGCCTACCGGGTTGACTTTCCCGATGATGTCGATGCCTCAGGTTGAGAAAGGCCAGGGTGACGTCACGGTGTATAAAAGGGATGGTGGTATGTGTTGTATGTTGGCGAAGATTTGGCAATTGTGGCAATGTTTGACGTAGTTACGACAATCAGCTTCCATGGTGGTCCAGTAGTAACCTAGCCGCATTATTTTCCGGTTAAACATCATTGCACTCATGTGAGGGCCATATTCTCCATCGTGGACCTCTCTCATGACTTTTTGGCTTTGTGATTGTCAATGCAAAGGAGGAGAATCCCTTGGGGTGTGATGTGACCATTGTTTGGATGTGACGCCATTTTGGCAAGACCCACCTTGCCTTGCAAGAAGGCATCCAACCTCATGGTTGTCTTGTTGTGAGTTGAAGGGGCGGAGTGAGACCCTCTAAATGTCTCATATCGGCTATGATATTAGGTTAGTTTAAATAATGGTCCTAGTTTTTGTCATCTCTTTACTCGGGACGAGCAAAGGTTTGGTTTGGGGATATTTGTTGTGACCATTATTTGAGCATATTTATTCCCCAAATTAGCCTTATTCCCATGCTTTTTAGTGCATATTTGGGTAATTTATTGTGTTTGGTCCTTTGTTTTGCATATTCTTTGAGGTTTTGATCCCTTGGTAGGAAAGGAGTGAAAACCTTGCATTTTCATGGCAAAATGGAGCTAAATTGATTGAATTCAATGACCAAGCATTAAAGAGAAGACAAGACTAGAAGGCCTTTGTACATATTGTAGTAGTTGGGCAATGATGAGAAAAGATCCTTGCATCCCCGATGAAATCCCCAAGGATTGTATGAAGAAGAAGGAAGAAAAGAAGAAGGGAAAAAGCTGATTAACAATCCAAGCGGATTGGCCACTGGACGCCTGTCCAGCACAAGGAATCCAAGCATCTTCCTCAAAAGGACGCTCGTCAAAAACCACCACAATCCGCCCGTCCACCCAACAAATTCGCTCGTCCAAAAGACCCACAATCCGCTCGTCTCGTGCCCTGGACGCTCAGATTGTGTGACAACTATTTCGTCTTCTACTTGTTCTATGAAGGATGCGTATACCTCGGAAAATAATAGCAAAAAGGAGACTCGCATATTTTTCTGAGAGGAGCGATTCCTCAAGGACTTAATCGTCATTTAAGCCCTTAGTAAACCCTAATTTGTGTACCTAATCCCCACTATAAATACCCCATTAGTCTAATTAGATAATTATGTTCTTCTTATCAATCATTAGGGTAGTTTATATCAATCTAATCTCTCTTTAATCTTGTAATCAACTTTTAATTAACTCTTAATACAAATCTCATTTCCTTAATCTCTCTTTTGTTCATCTTTCATTTTGGGTAATTGAAGATTATTTGGGTTATTATTGGGAGATTGACAACCTTCCAATCAATCATCAAATACTTCTATTATTCTTTGCTTTATTATTGAAATCATTAGTAGGTATAATTCTCTTAATCCCTTTTTAATTATTGTTAATCATCTTCATTTATTCATCATGTTTTACTTTGTTGGTATGATTGACAACCTTGCTAGCATGTTCAACATGATAATGAGTGAGTAGTTTCCTTAGCTAGGGTTAATGGGTAATTAGGGGAAACCATCATGGGGGATGATTCATGCTTAATTTAATATGTTTTCATAGTTTATTTGCTTGCTTGTTGTGATCTCAACTTATGCACATGCTATGTTTGATGAAATGCGAGCCTATGAATCCTTGCATTTTTTACCCATCACCTATCTTTTCAATGAGACTTGTAAGACATAAACCAACTCGAGTCTCATTAGACCATGCATATAGTTGAGTAGGGAAGATTAAGTTGACTTGTAGGTGTTGTACAATCTAATCGATTCGGCTCCGGGACCCAAACTTTCCTAGGATTGTAAGATATAAACCAACTCGATCCATCACAACAATAATTGCTTGCTTATATTTTGAGAATATGTTTGTATGATCAATTCCCATGAATCCCCTATGACCCATGACACCCTAGTGCCTTTTATCAATTGTTTACATCCCTTTTTAATCATCTTGCTTGTTTACTTTCATTGCTATTTAGTTTAGTGATCTTTTATTCCAACCCCAAATTGTGACACCCCTAGACACCGCTAGTTACAATTGGAAATCTCACTTCAATACCCGTCCCTTGGGATCCGACCATTACTTGCCTCTCTACTAATTGTAGAGTTGTTTGTGAAGTTATAAATATTTTTTTGGTCTAGGTTCTCCTAACGACAAGTACCGAAAACTAAACCTCTCAAGAGGGCTCGACAAAAAATGGCGCCGTCGCCGGGGACGGTGTTAACTTGATTTAGATTTTCTTAGATTGTTATTAGTTGTGTCTTTCTTTGCCTTGGGGAAGTAAAACTCCTCAAGGTTTGTCCTAATTATTTTCTAGTTGTTTGATATTTTGCATGTCTAGTAGATCACAAGGTAACTTGTTACCCTTTGATCACGAAATTGAAAGGACTTTGACAAACAATAGAAGACTTGCTAGAGGAACTTTGAGAGGTATTGGTGAGGTTGTAGATATTCAACCAAACGCTATTGAGTTCGTCAACCCTTTTGCAAGAGAAGGTGAGGAGAACCCCTCACAAAATCAACCCACAATGCCTATATTTTAATCACATTCCCTACCAACCGAGGAGAACCTACCCAATGGTACTCCCACACCACAACACTTAACCGGAAATTTCATTGCAAAATCCGCGTTTATCCAATTAGTCAAAAGAAGCCAATTTGGGGGGATGCCTAGTGAAGACCCTCACTCTCACATGGAGACTTTTTGTGACTATTGTGATGCGATTTCTCAAATCGGTGTAACTTATAACCAAATTCGATGGGTCTTATTTCCTTTTTCTCTTATTGGTACCGCAAAACAATGTTTGAAAGGCCTTGATAAAGCTACTCTCGGAATTGACTCTTGGAAGAAATTGGCTCTAGCTTTCTACAAAAAGTGCTACCCACCGGAAAAAACTAACATGCTAAGAGCTCAAATTACGGGCTTTAAGCAAAGAGATGAAGAATCTTTGTATGAATCTCGGGAGCGATTCAAAGGAATTTGTTGTTGGAATATGTGTCCTCCGACAATAATGCGATCAGAACTGTCGATCATGATGATCACATGTTTAAATCTCATTTTAAGAATACATGTGGGATGTAATATTTTACAGTCAACTGGTCCACACATATCGGTAATAATTGGCTGGCTAGAGTTTGACATTACTATCGTGCGACGGTGGTGATCAGTTGATCCCCTTAGGTTATACCTATAGGGAAATACTCTTAATTGATTATTTAATTAATCGTATGCCGATACGAATTAATTAAATTGTTTAAAATTGACGGGTGAGTTTGTGAGGAAAGTTAACGTGTCTTATTGTAATTTGATTAAATGAGATATGGTCTAAGTAATCGAATTGTTTTATTACTTAGATAAAATTATTGTTTACGAAACAATTGAAAATTGAGTGAATAATTTATTATAAATACCAGACGTTGTAATTTATAATTTGGTAAACCGTTTTGGTACAAGTAATTACGAATTACTAGTCGATATTGTATATGACATATTTTATGATTATGTTGATTTTTAATATGTTAAAAATATATTACAATTTCACATGTGAAGTAACATGTCACATATGTTACAATTGACAAATGACAAAATAAAATGGACCATCCATTTTATGTTAAAAGTGCCGAAATTGGGAGGGAGTTTAAGGTGTATATTGTGTTTTTGTTTTGAGTGGAAAACACTATGATTACTACCTAATATAGCCTTGCATACCTATGTTTTCTTGGGTAGAAAAACTAGCTCATGCATTGGGCTCTCCTTCCCCCTCCAACCGGTTTCTACATAGAAAAGACAAGAGGCTTTTCTTTTATTATTCACTTCTTCTTCACATGATTTCTACATTTTTGGTGAGACATTTTAGAGAAAGAAAAACCACAAATCATTCTCTCCTCTTGGCCGAAATAATTCAAGAGGAAATACAAAATTTTTGTATCAATTTTTAGTAAGATTAGTATTATTTCTAGTACAAATAATATTAGTTATTAAGAGATTTCCTTGGGTATTCACATTTGGGAGAGGTTCTAATTTGGACCTTTTGTTCATCCATTTTAAGGAAAGCTCAAGAACTAACAAATAGGTGAATTTGTTGGTGCCCATAAAACCGAAATCATATAGTAAGATTGATGATTTCTTCTCTTATCTTATTTATGTTTGCATGCATAAGATCTAGTTTTATTTTATGACTAAATAAATTTGAACATATATGAATATGTTGAGTATAATGAGATATATATTTCTAACATTTGTCGCTCATGTCCTCATCATGGACATAGCGAGTGGTTCTTGGTACAACACTTTTGGAATGGTCTTTATGAAGACTCAAGAAACATTCTCAACATGGGATCAAATGGTATGTTCACTGAAGTTGACGATAATCAAACTTGGAACAAGATTGAGGAAATGGCAGTCCATAATTCACAATATAGTAGACCCCGCAAGGCTACTAGAGGAGGAAAGCAGAAAGTGGACTCTATTACTCAATTGGGTGCTCAACTTAGTGCTCACATTGATACCATCAATTTGAAGTTCGAAAAAGCTATGGCTATACTTGAAGAAGCCTCAAAATCACCAAAGCATCATGTTAATGCCATGGCGGCATCTTCATCAACCCCAAGTGGGATATGTGAGAATTGTGGAACTTTGGGATATGACCAAAGTGAATGTAGGGGAACAAATGAACAAGTGAATGTTTTTCAAGCATACAAGAGTGGTACCCCTTATTCCAATTATTACAATGAAATTACCAAATTCCACCCAAATCTCTCATACAAAAGCCAAAATGTTCAAAACCCTCAACCAACATACACCCCACCTCCCATGAGAAACCTAAATCAAAGACCCTTTTACAACCAAAACCAAGGTTACCAAAATCAAACTCGATACAATCAACAAAATGACCAAGGTTTTGATGTCCAAAAAGCGGTCCTCCAAATGCAAAAGAATCAACAAGAGTTTTTCACTCAAATGCAAAAGGATAGTCAAGCAAAGGAAATCACCATCAACAACATCCTAGCCAACACCAAAATTTTGGAAACCCAATTGACTCAACTTGCATCTTCAAGTTCTCAAAGGCAAAAGGGGCAATTACCATCTCAAAGTAATCCCCCGAGACATGAAACGGTTAGTGTCATTCACTTGAGGAGTGGTACGAGGTATGAAGCACCAAAGAAGCAAGTTGAGGACGAAGTTGTGGAAGCTAGTGATAAAGAAGAAGTTGTGCAAAACTCCAAGGATGGAGAACCATCAAAAGAAGAAGTTTCAAAGAAAAATGAAGACAAGGCCAAGGAGAAGGAGCCCATTGTGATTAGACTTCCTTTTCCAAGTCGTCAAGCTAAGCCCAAATTTGATGACCAACTTGGAAAATTTATGGAAATTGTGAAGAATTTGGAAGTCTCGATTCCTTTCACGGAATTAATCAATCACGTGCCGGCCTATGCAAATTATATGAAAGACATCCTTACGAAAAAGAAGTCAATCCGGAAGCTTAAGACTATCGCCTTCACTAAGGTGAGTAGTGCAATCCTTCAAGGGAGTTCACCTCCGAAACTTAAAGATCCAGGAAGCTTCTCAATACCGTGTACCATTGGCGACACAACGATCAACAAAGCCCTATGTAATCTAGGGGCTAGTGTGAGTGTTATGCCGTATTCGGTGAGTAAAAGGTTAGGGATGAGAGAGCTTAAATTTACCAATATCACACTCCAAATGGCCGATAGATCGACGAAGACACCATTAGGGATATGGGAAGATGTTCCCATAAGAGTTGGGAAATTTTTCATCCCGGTGGACCTTGTCATTGTTGACATGGAAGAAGACTCCAATATTCCAATCATTCTAGGTAGACCTTTCTTGCACACCGCGGGTGCGGTGATAGATGTGAAGCATGGAGAGCTCACTCTAGAAGTGGGAGATTAGAGCATAACTTTGAATCTTGACAAGACTATGAGAGCTCCCCGTTTGCATGAACCATGTTTTATGGTTGATCATTATAGCCGGAAGGATGAGAGGAAGAAGTCGGAATTCCAATGGGAAAAGAAAGTTGATGATGCTCCATCAAAAGAGCAAGAGAATAGCAACCAAGAGAGCTTGAAAATCTCACCCATGACAAGTGAAGAGGATGGCCTCATTGGCGAAAACAAGAAAGGAGGAGAGTTGTCTCTATCAACTCAAGAGATTTTTAATGATCAAGTAGAGGAAGTTTGTGGTCTTTGGGACGATGAGTTTGAAGGGATTTTCAATCCCTACATTGGTAATGCTATCGATCAAGACCAACATGAAGGACAACAAGTGCAAAGTTCTATTGAGGATCTTTATCATGATAATGAACAAGCTTTTGAGTACTTCTTCAAGGTGTTGAGTAACATCAACAACACCTTGAACATGCCCCCATGACATCTCACTAAGGATGAGAGTTTGGTGGAGTCCTCTCCAAACAACCATTTGTAAATATTTCTAACTCCCTAACTTGCATTTTAATTCTTACATTGCATTTTTGTCATTTTTGGATTTTTGTGCCTTGATCAAGATATTCATCATTTTTGAGAGAAGTGGGGGAGGGACTAATGATTTTATTGATGTGTAGTGCTTTAACTTAGTGTGGGGATAGCAATTGCCTAGGCTATTCATGCCTTTGTAGTGTCATTACAATGAAAAACACGAGATTTGAAGAATGAAAATGACACGGGATATACAAGTGCACGGATGGACCTGAATCCGGGTAGACCAGGAGGAATCCGAGCGGCTTCTAGATAATCCGCTCGTCTAATAGGAATCCGAGCGTCTGTGGAGGAATCCGTCCGTCCAAATGAGCTGCAAAATGAAAAATTTTGGTCTGTAAGAGAATCCGAGCGTCCAAGGTGAGAAGACGCTCGTCTGAAACTGGCCGCTCGTCTTTGTAGAAAGACGCTCGTCTTTCTGCCAATGCAGATTAAGAAAAGTTCCTGTAAGAGAATCTGCTCATCTTTGAGGAAAGTCGCTCGTCCTGAATTGTAGAATCCGCTCGTCTTCACTGAAAGACGCTCGTCTTTAGGCGAGTTTTCCTGAAGCCAATTTGGGAAGAATCCGAGCGCCTCGACAGTAATCCGCTCGTCTTCCCCTACTGTTTTGAATTTTTTTCGGGTGTTTTAATACCCCTTCCCACATTCATTTCATTCATTCATTCAAACACTACCCATAAACCCCAAAACCCTCATCCTCTCCATCACCAAAAACAAAATTTCCTCAACCAAATTCAACAAAATCAAATCCAAACTTCCTTACAACAACAATTAATCACTCCTTTTGCAACAATAATCAATCCAAGCACCAAAATCTTCAACCTTTGAGTCGATTTTAGAAATACAAAGACAAATCCTTTCATCTTAAATCGATTTGGGTATAATTAGAAATTGAAGATTTTCAACCTTTTCTTGGTGTAATCAACAATGGCAAGAACAAAAGGAGCAACAAAGGCACTCAGGGCAAAGACACTTTCGAAAAGGCAACAAAGCCTTCAAGCAAAGAAAGCTTCAATGGCTATGGTGGTCTCTAATGCAAACTTGGAAGTTCAACAACAACAAGATCCTCCCTTGTAAGCAACAACATCAACAACTCCGGAAATCACTCAATTACCCAACTATCCGGAGGTAATTTTCATTTCTAACTTCCATAGGGATACATTTGCCAAGTATGCTAAGAAAGCCATTTTGCCCACCAAATTCATTTGTGAAGATGCCTTGAACAAATTGGGTGTCCTTGAACAAACAAAAGCCTTCTTTGAAGCCATGGGGTTGGGTAAATTGTTTACTACAAGAGAATTGACATATCCCTCCCTTACCTTGGAATTCTTAAGTTCATTGAAAGTGACTAAGGTAGAGACTAGAGAATACATCGAGTTTCGTCTTGCCAATGTGAATAGGCGCATCACCTTTGATGTTTTGAGTAAGGTATTAGGCCTTAGTGATACAACATATTATCACAAGATGCCCGAAAAGTATGACCCCGCTCTTCTTTGGGAGACGATTTCCGGGAAGAAATTTGTGAGCTTTCATGCTTGTTGCCCTCTATTAGTCCATCATCCAGGTATTAGAGTGTGGCACAAGGTCATCGGGAATACTATAATAGCAAGAAAAGGCATTAATCACTTTACAAAGCTCGATTGTGTTCTACTTGAGTCGGCCTTAAATGTTGGAAGGGAATTCACTAAGTCCTACAATGCTCTAAGGCTTTTGATGGAAAGATGGCTTAATATTTATTGTGGCAAGGAAGGCACCGCTCATATTGTAAATGGAGGTCTAGTTACTCTCATGCCCAGCACTTTGATGCAAATTTCAACAAGGTTAACACCTATGTGGCGATCAAAAGGGGTCATCTCATTGACATGGATGCCATGATTTACAAGTAAAAATGGGTCAAGCATAACTCTCTTGACACGAACTATGGGTGGCTAACCAATGATGCTTGATCTTTCACTTTGCCTTCCAAGATATGTCGATTAAGTGCTCATCGAACAAACTACCTTCTTCCACTCTCCAAGGGCGCCGAGTGCATCATCCGTCAACAAAGGGGTGAGATTGAAGAGCCCTCCTTCTCCATTGTCACACCACCCTACCCATTCAAATACCAAGAGTTCAAACCCAAAGATGTTGAAGTGGGAAATGACTACATGACTCTCCTCATGCAAAAGATGCACAAACAAGCTTATAATGATCGAGTAGATGCATACTTGGCCCAATATCCACCCCTCCTTCATTTAGCTAGGCAAGGACTACTTGATCCATCATGTCCTTTGCCTAGTTGGGCGGATAAGGAAGTTTTCTTTCCAAGCACATCTGGGGGTGAAAGACCGGGTGAAGATGAGAATGTCGATGATGATGTTGTTGATGTTGAGGGTGTTGATGAAGAGGTAGATGAAGAAGAAGAGGCTAATGAAGATGATGAAAGAAGTGAGCAAGATCAAGGAACTGAAGATGAGAGCGGAGATGAGTCCGCTTCTATGAAGGAAAATGATGACCATGATGATATGATGGAGGACTAGCAAACTTTGTAGGCTCCTACCCTCTTGAGGTTTGTCTACTTCTTTCTTTGTTTTCTTTCTTTTATCTCGATCATAGTTTAAAGAGTCCTAGCAACGTGAGGACTAACACCTTGGCCCCATTGAGGTGTTCTTTTTTTTTGTTCCCACATGGAAAATCCAAAATGACAATATATAGTTTCATGCATTGCATCTTGTGTGCATGAACTACCCCAAAATTTAAGACATTGGAAATAATGTCTATCTCGGTTTGGGGAAGTACATGCATATGCAACGGGAGGTAATCTAAATTACGCTCTCCGTCATAAACAAAAATCCATGCATCATGTAGTGTAGCTTAGTATAGCTTGCATTTAGTATAGAAATCATGCATCATAATTGCATAATTTCCTATCATATTGGCCATTAAGGACAATGCCCATATTAGTGTGGGGATGGGAAATTCTAACTTAACTTTTATTCAAAAATTCATAAAAAATCAAAAATTTCGAAAAAATCAAAAAAATTGAAAAATTGAAAATCCAAAAACAAGTTCATTTCCTTTCTAGTGTAGACTTATATATATTGTTTGTATATATTATGTTTGTCTATCCTTGTTCACATTGATCGACCACGCTACATCCGAGACATGAGGATATTGAAGACCGCATGGTATGATCTTTCCAATTTCCTTTTTCCTCTTTATCTTAATGACTATGTGGCTTTATTTTGATTGATGCGGTATAAACAATGTGAATTTAGGACTTGCATTTAGATTATTTGGCATATTAGTTGGTAGAAGCATATGCATTAAGGATGTATATATGTTAGTTGCATCATGGCATGTAGTTTGCATGTTAGAAAAATTTTGTGAAACCGTCTACTTGGGAAGCTTGACAAGTGTACATAGGCCCTAGTAGATGCTTTTTGTTCTGAAGACTTTTCTTGTTAGAATACTAGTAAAACACCCTAGGATGTGTCATGCTAGTATCCTTTGACCCATAGATTAAGGCCTAGTCAAGAGTACCTTGTGGTGTGATAACTCCTTGGCTACCGTTTATTCCAAGGTGACCATTGAAACCATGCAACCATCATTCATCCATGTTCTACCATACATTTTTGTTATCAAAGGGAATGGGCACAAAAAGAAATTAATTTGAGTTCAAGAAATGAATAGTGAGAAAAAGTTTGCAATTGCATCAAATGAAAAGAAGAGCAAAAATAGACTCTTAAAGCTACAAATATTAGCCACCCTCACTACATATGGGGTTACTTTGAAAATGTTCAAAAGAAAAATGAAAAAAAGTTGAAATTTGTCAAGTGTTGAATTGCCAAAAATCAAAAGAAATGGCAAAAGAAAGTGTTCTCAAATGTTATATGCCACAAGAAATTGGGGGGAAAACAAACAACAAAAGCAAAATCCCAAATGAAACTCAAATACTATCGATCCCTTTATCCACCATATCCATTTTTGTGCATGATAGAGAGGGGACGACCCTTCTTCTTGTCTAGGCAAGAGGTGGAATTCCGCGATCCTCTAGTGTTTCTAACACCATAAGGAGTCTACTCTTGACGAAAGCATTGAACGATTGAGGACAAAGGTACCCTAGATTGACACAATTTGGAGGTGATTTATTGGTATCCTTCTAGGCTTAGTAGTTTGAAGAAATTGCATCTATGAAGGAGTGTGTACCCTTGAATTTCTTCCCTTGTAGATAATTTCCGCCACTTAGATGAAGAAAGTGGCTATTCTTTTGTAGATGCATCCATCACTTGATTTTTGTGTTCTTTAATGTTTGGATGTGTCGCCATTTTGGCAAGACCCACCTTGCCTTGCAAGAAGGCATCCTACCTCATGGTTGTCTTGTTGTGAGTTGAAGGGGCGGAGTGAGACCCGTTAATTGTCTCATATCGGCTATACTATTAGGTTAGTTTAAATAACGGTCCTAGTTTTTGTCACCTCTTTACCCGGGACAAGCAAAGGTTCGGTTTAGGGATATTTGATGTGACCATTATTTGAGGATATTTAGTCCCCAAATTAGCCATGTTCCCATGCTTTTTAGTGCATATTTGGGTCATTTATTGTCTTTGGTCCTTTGTTTTGCATATTCTTTGAGGTTTTGATCCCTTGGTAGGAAATGAGTGCAAACCTTGCATTTTCATGGCAAAATGGAGCTAAATTGATTGAATTCAATGACCAAGCATCAAATAGAAGACAAGACTAGAAGGCCTTTGTACATATTGTAGTAGTTGGGCAATGATGAGAAAAGATCCTTACATCCCCGATGAAATCCCCAAGGATTGTATAAAGAAGAAGGAAGAAAAGAAGAAGGGAAGAAGCTGATCAACAATCCCAGCGGATTTCCCACTGGACGCCCGTCCAGCACAAGTAATCTGAGCGTCTTCCTCAGAAGGACGCTCGTCCAAAACCACCACAATCCGCCCGTCCACCCAACAAATCCGCTCGTCCAAAAGACCCACAATCTGCTCGTCCCGTGCCCTGGACGCTCGGATTGTGTGACAGCTATTTCGTCTTCTACTTGTTCTATGAAGGATGCACATACCTCGGAAAAGACTAGCAAAAAGGAGACTCTCATATTTTTCTGAGAGGAGAGATTCCTCAAGGACTTAATCGTCATTTAAGCCCTTAGTAAACCCTAATTTGTGTACCTAATCCCCACTATAAATACCCCATTAGTCTAATTAGATAATCATGTTCTTCTTATCAATCTTTAGTGTAGTTTATATCAATCTAATCTCTCTTTAATCTTGTAATCAACTTTTAATCAAGTCTTAATACAAATTTCATTTCCTTAATCTCTCTTTTGTTCATCTTTCATTTTGGGTAATTCAAGATTATTTGGGTTATTATTGGGAGATTGACAACCTCTCAATCAAGCATTCAAGTACTTCTTTTATCTTTGCTTTATTATTGGAATCATTAGTTGGTATAATTCTCTTAATCCCTTTTTAATTATTGTTAATTACTTTTATTTATTCATCATGTTTCATTTTGTTGGTATGATTGACAACTTTGCTAGCATGATCAACATGATAATGAGTGAGTAGTCTCTTAGCTAGGGTTAATGGGTGATTAGGGGAAACCAACATGGGGAATGATTCATGCTTAAATAAATATGCTTTCATGTTTTATTTGCTTGCTTGTTTTGATCTCAACTCATGCACATGTTATATTTGATGAAATGCTAAGCCTATGAATCCTTGCATTTACCACCATCTCCGATCTTTTCAATGAGACTTTAAGACATAAACCAACTCGAGTCTCATTAGACCATGCATATAGTTGAGTAGGGAAGACTAAGTCGACTTGTATGTTGTACAATCTAATCGATTCAGCTCCGGGACCCAAACTTTCCTAGGTTTGTAAGATATAAACCAACTAGATCCATCATAACAATAATTGCTTGCTTATAATTTGAGAATATGTTTGTATGATCAATTCCCATGAATCCCCTATGACCCCATGATACCCTAGTGCCTTTTATCAATTGTTTATATCCCTTTTTAATCATCTTGCTTGTTTACTTTCATTGCTATTTGGTTTAGTGATCTTTTATTCCAACCCCAAATTGTGACACCCTTAGACACCGCTAGTTACAATTGAAAATCTCACTTCAATACACGTCCCTTGGGATCCGACCTTTACTTGCCTCTTTACTAATTGTAGACTTGCCTCTTTACTAATTGTAGAGTTGTTTGTGAAGTTATAAATATTGTCTTTCTGAGGGGTCCAGGGTTGTCCCTACCCTAAGTTCTTGAGGTGTGTTGTCGGTTCCTACGTTAATAGGTTCGGTCTCCTCAATGATGGGGGTTCTGGTTTCCCGTTTGTCAAGTTCTTTGACTAGGTGAGGTGTGTAGTCACTCAAGTCAAATTCCTCATAGCCATTCAGAATTGCATTGCAGTTAAATTGAGATGAGTCATAAGCAAACTTAGTGTTCATTAAGTTGACACGAGCGAAAAGCTCGGAGAGGACAGACATTTTTTGGTCAGTCAGAGGCGACACAACAGAGGAGGTGGCCCCTGGAATAGGCTCCAGGTCGTCACCTTTCATTGGAATGGGGGTGACCCTAGCAGACTCGGCCTCTGAATTAGCCACGACTTTGTGTTAAAATAGTGGGAAGGGGACCTTGACTGGGACATTAGGAGTGTTAGGAGCTATGATGGACTCTGACTCCGACTCAGACTCAGATTTAGATCCTTCTTCGCTTCCCTCCTTGAACATAGGGCCTTTTCCAGTTGTGATTTTGAGAATGCGGCCTTGGCGATGGGTCCACTTGACGGTCTTCCTCCAGCCTTGGGTAGCTTTCTCCGGGTCAGTGTCGGAGATCAAGGCAGTTGGGTCAAACTGGTTGTCCTTCAGGGCGATGTTGATAATGTCCTCATAGTCGAGGTGCTTAATGCTATCTTCCTCAAAGAGGAGTATGACAGCTCGTCCATCGAAGCATGACGATGGCTTAGACTCGGTTGATGCGGCTTCGATGTTGTCGTGGATGAAGTAGCAGTCCTGGAAGACTTCCACTCCCGGGTACCTAGCCTTCGTCACAGAGTCATAGATCAGCTCTGGAAAGCCATGGTAGAGCTCGGACTCTCCCTCGGGGACAAAGTATCCGTTGAGGGTCGGATGATAGGGACGGAGGATAACTCCGTGCTTCTTGCGCTTTCGAACTTAGAGGTCCATCTCCTGGATATCTTCATCGGTAGGCTCATATCCCAGTCCGAAAGGAATGTTGAGGACCATATCCTATTTCATGGGAGGCAAGGTATCTTTCAGTGGATTGAGGGGTAAGCCCGGGAAGTAACCCTGGCGCATCATGATACGGTTGACCGTGAGGTTAGCAAACGGGTCACAATCAAAGGGTGTTGATTCATCAGTTATGGCATTCACGGTTTGGAAACCCCACATTTCATTGTCATCCTTCTCAATGGCTTGGGAGGATATTCCCTTTCTCATGACAACTTTGATCGGGGAAGCAGGAATTGTGATTGTTTTCCCGTTGAAGGGGATCCTGATTTTCTGGTGGAGAGTTGAGGTAACTGCCTTGACGGCGTGGATCCAGGGATGTCCCAAGAGCATATTGAAAGAGGCGTCGATGTCGACCACCTGAAAACTGGTTTGCCTTTCCAGTGGTCCGGTTGCGACAGTCAAAGTGATAAGTCCTACGACCTTGCGACGAGTGCCGTCATAGGCGCGTACTCCTTGGTTTGTCGGGACCAAATCGGCTTCCTTAATACCCAGCTTGTGAGCAGTCTTGAGGGGAATGACATTCACTGCGGATCCGTTATCTACGAGGACCATGGGTACATTTTTCTTGAGGCATTGCACGGTGATATACAGGGTCAGGTTATGATTGGCTCCGAACGGAGGGATATACTCGTCAAAGAAGACGACTGGGTTATTCAGATCAGGGGCGTCCCTCGTCATATGTGCCACTATTTCTTCTGGGGAAGAGATGGAGGGCACAGTTAACTTTCCCAAGGCTTGTAGCAAAGCCTGTCGATGCTCAAAGGACGTTGCGATCAGTTGCCAGATTGAGATTTCGGCTTTTGCGTTCTGAAGCTGCTTGAGGATTGAATTTTCAGGAGCCTTCGGTTAAGTGTCTACTTCCGGGACGACTTGGTCATTCGTTGTTGGAACGATCGTCTGATTGTTCGGGTTCTGATAGGGGCGTCCGGACCGGGTGAGTTGACCGATCTCTTTCGCCCGTTTCTCTTTCTCTGGGACAAGGTAGACATCCTCAACGTCGTCTCTCTAGATGCCGTTGATTTCAAAGTCTCGAAGGCACCTTGGAGGGGTATTCCTCGGTGGGCAGTTCTTGTGAGGGATATTTTTGTGGGGGTGATTTTTGTGAGGGTGATTTTTATGAGGGTAGTTATTGTGAAGGTAGTTTTCGTGGGGTTGATTATTGTGAGGTAGATTGTTGTGAGGTGCATGCCAGAATGGTCGCGGGAGCAATCCTTCCTGGTGTGAGTAGTTTTGGGCGCTCGGGGGATTTTCCCTTGGGCGCGGTGGTGGAGGATTGAAGATAAGTCGACGGTAGGCATCGTCAAGTCGAGTGTTCTTTTCGGAGAGACTGGCTATGGCTTCCTCAACCTGTTGGAACATTGTGAGCATAGTGGCAGCACTAAACACGAACACCCCGTCTGATGGATATTTCTCCAAGGCATTCACCTCATCATCAACTGGCAGGATGAGGTGAGAGCAGTCTATAGTTGGTTCATCGTCAGAGATGGTGTGGATTCCCAGAGGATTTGTTTTGTTGTTTGGCTTAGTCGGTGGGGGCAAAGGAAAATCTCCTTTCTCAATCATGTCCTGGATGATGTGTTTGAGTTTGAAGCAGGTTTCGGTATCATGCCCCTTCCCTTGATGGTACAGACAGTAGGCGTTGGGGTTCCAGAAGCGGGATTTCTTAGCATCAGTCGGATCCGGGGTGGGTCCGATTGGTTGTAACTTCCCTTGGTCCATGAGCCTCTTCATAGCACTTGCGTAAGTTGACCCTATTTTAGTGAACACTCTCTGGGGGCGCTCAGCTCTCTTAGCAGATGGTTCAACGAGGTTGACCTCATTGATCTTGTTCGTTTGACCATAAGGGCGAGATCCGGTTGATGTGGATCCCTGGTAGCCTCTGCCAGTGGTCTTGGCCAAGACACTCTTCCGGAGGTCATCTTCAATGTGCGTCCCCAGAATTTGCAGATCCCGGAAGGTCTTAATATTTTGATATCTCAGTAAGTTGGCATAAACTGGGCGGAGATTATTGATGAACTTTTCCACCAAAGTTGATTCACTCGGCTTACTGACGAGTTGAGTACTCACCCTCCTCCAACGGGTTAAGAATTCGGTGAACCCTTCCATATCGTTCTGGGTTAGCACTTCGAGAGTACGGGTATTGGCCTGGATTTCGACATTGTCGGCATATTGTTTGACGAATTCAACTACGACCTCTTCCCAAGTGGTAAGGTTTTTCGGATTAAGGGAGTAGTACCACTAACGAGGGATCGGTTCCAAGGAGGGTGGGAAGATCCGGGTAAAAAGCTCCTGTTTGACCCCTTCAATGGCCATGTAGTCTTTGAAAGCACGGATATGATTGAGTGGGTCCTCCACTTCTTTGAACTTAGGTACATCAGTCAGGGTAAAGTTGTCAGGTAATTGATCCCCAACAGGCTCAAACCTTCGGTTGTTCTCAAGATGGATATTGTTACCCCGGGCTAGGAGTTGTTCTTCCAAGAGCTTTAGCCTCTTCTCAGTTTCAGTCAGAGGTGGAGTATTATGTTCTCCGATTTCCTTGTTCTCCATGGCGTCGATACGGGTCTCGACGCGATCCAGGGTGACCTTATGAGCGGTGAGCAGGCTGGCTAGCTGGTCAGTCGCGACATTTATGTTGTTATCATTATTGTTGGACGATGCTGAAGATGGGGCCATGGCTCTTAAGAAGAAAAACGGCTCACATTACAACTCAATCCGACACGGTTCAAAGACTGAACGCAGACAACACAAAAGGACAAGATCAGACTTAACGAGACGAGGGTGACCGTGTGTGGTTGCTCGGTGCGGACTCGATTTATGACGTGACGGTGTTGACCGAACTTTTGACACGAGTCAAACATAATGGCGTTACGCCATTGGACGGGTCTCGTGGTGAGACGACTCATAAGTAAAGACCCATAAGTACGTTTGCTTCGACTCGATAGATAAGAGGCGGAATTGGAATGGTGGACTGAAGTTTTCGAAAATAGAAATTCTCAAAAATATTCATTTGTCACTTTAAGGACGGCTTCCGAAGATAGAGATCTCTGCAAGTCGGTCAGTTGAAAGGGTTATGTTAAGTTTATTTGCAAAAGACGATTTTGAGTTTGAGTCGGCTCGGAAAACAGTGTATTGTTTCCCAAGACGGTTTTGAAATTCAAAATTGTATGTTTTGAAAATCTGGTTTGAAATGTTTGAAGAGGTCTCGGGGACGGTGCATGGTCCTCGGGATCACGAAAGTGTCTCGAGAAAAGGGTGTGTGCTTTTCTCGGGTTTTGATAGAGCCATTGTCGGCGTGAAACGGGTTAAAATCCGTGTCTAGACGCGGCGATTATAACGGCGTAAAAAGGTGACTTGAAATGGTTATAAAAAAAACCGAGTTTGAAAATCGTCATTACGACGGCCTAGAAAGGCGTGTTGGAATGGTTATGAAAACCGGGTTTGAAAATCGTCAATACGACGGCCTAGAAAGGCGTGTTGGAATGGTTATGAAAATCGGATTTGAAAATCGTCATTACGACGGCCTAGAAAGGCGTGTTGGAATGGTTATGAAAAACGGGTTTGAAAATCGTTGATGCGGTCGTTTCTACACCAAAAATAAAATACCTAAGTTACTGCTAACAGAAGTCAGCGGCAAGTAGGGTCGATCTCCACAGGGAGGCGGTGTACTATCTATTTGTCTATCTATCTGTCTAATGTCACAATGGGGGTTGAATTGATTGTGAACTAAACTACTGCAGCTAAAGCAAGAGAAATAAATAAGAAAAATTAACAGTAAGAGAGAGAAAGTATGCTAAGAGTCGGTCCACCGTGGCAGCTATCAGATCTTATTAAATCAGGAATATTAAGGCGATTAGACTATTGATAAGAAGAGCTATGGTCGTCGCCTTTCGGTCCTTAAACCGCCCTAGAGCGTAAACAGCTTAACTTTCGCCCTCACTGCAATACCCTATTGTAATTAAGCAAGCCTTCCCTTCCAATCTTTCGATCTAGGTCGGGGTTAACTAAATTTATGGTCTCCTGCATGCATTCATTTGACCGGATAACAGTTAAATTGCCTAATACAATTCCTATCGCAAGGCTAATCTATTTAATACAGTTAAAGCATCGCTACCACGGCTTCCCTAATCCTAACATACTAGGGGAAATTAGCTAGACATGGGAATGGGGGAAACAAGAAATAAAGGAGAAGAAATAAACATAAATAACAGTAAGAAAAGAAGAGAAAGAATTAATACTAATTATTGATCCGGAAATAAAAGCAACAGTAGCAAAGGTAGGGAGAAGAATAACGTGATCCCTGCCTCCGGGTTATTGGATGATTACAAATGACGTCCTAACTCCTATTTATAAGAAAATAGGAGTAGGATTAAACCTAATGACGGAATTGAACTAAAAAGCCCAACCCGTAGCAAAGTCCACTCGATCGAAAGCGGTGATATCACTCGATCGAGTGAAGTTAACTCTAAAACCTGCTCGATCGACTAATAGTGTCCTCGATCGAGTAATGCACAAAAAGAACTGGTCGATCGAGTAATCTAACCCCTCGATCGACTTATTATACAACCTAAAACCACTCGATCGAGTAATAAATCACTCGATCAAGTGAAACTTGACTTCAGCAGCTCGTATCCAAGCTAGTTTGACTTTGACTTGTCCTTTTAGTGCCCGAAACACCTTCACGCATCCCAAGACAGCAATATTTCCCGCTCCAAATCTACTCTTTCTCCAAATGCATGCAAAATAGACGGTAAATGACTTGATTTCGCTACTTTCTGGTTCATTCCTGTAATTAAGACATAATAACCCAAAGTAGCATATTCGGGGCATTTCGTAGCATAAAACCACGATAAAAGCATAGAAATACGTGCATAAAATAGGCTAAAAAGACTATATAAAATGCACGTATCAAATCTCCCCAAACCAAACCTTTACTCGTCCCCGAGTAAACTCAAAACTATATGCTAATGGAACGGAAAAATAACTCAGAGCTAGCTACAAATGCCCGCTTAAGCCAATTTAATGCAAGCAAACTAACACTTATAGCTAACAGTCAAATGCAAACGAGTTATAGGATGTTATAATAAAAGTAGGTGAACCGTCGACCTTGCAAGACCTTTAATAATGGACTCTCACGGGTCACTCTTTCTCTCATGAAGCAAAGGGTGAACATATATGTATAAGAGAGAAAGAAAAATAGTCGCTCACCTAAACTACGACCCACATAACATGCATGCAACTAATATGATAGACAATTCTAACTACCATACATACATTCCAACCAAACAAGGTCCGTCACAGCCGAGGGCTTACAAAAATATGGTAAAGTGAGGCAATGGGTAAGAAAAGGCAAAACATTTATGGGAATGTGGAGGTATAGGTGATCAAGCTAGTACCTAAACAGAACCATGTGACAACATCCATTTCCAACTCAATTATTGATTAAGCACATGCCCTTCATTTGGCATACAACTCACCAAACCAAACTGAACTCACTCCTCAAATAATACAAGATAGAACATAGGAGCAGAAACCGTCAACCAAACAACATCTTTTTTCGAATTTTTTTTTCCTATTTCTTTCGGTTTCTTCATTCTTCACATCATTTTTTTTCTTCTTTTTTTTTCTTTTCATTTCATTCTTTTTCACGTTTTTTTTTTCTCATCCTCCCTTTCTTCATAGATACCAACTCCGAATCAACAGATTATGCGCCAACATTTGATGCAATGAAACATATACCGCAAAACAACAATCTAAACTAGCTTGACAAGGCAGGCTAAATTTGGATGTAGCTAAGGGTCAACTGGCAAATTTGGCTAATGTGGAGTTAAATGGGTGAAAATGAAAGAAAGGGAATTTGTAAGCACCTCCCTGCATGTGACACCAACCACTAACCCGAATGTATGACGGCAAAAAGCAATTGAATTTCATAAACGTGCAAATTGATGATACATGTTATGCAAGGAGTAACTACTCACAATCCTACATGAAACTGGTCATAAATGACACCAGTTTATAAGGCTCTAAATCTTAGAAATTATAAGTGGCTTGCCAAAATTTCAGGTCAAGTCTATTCGTTCAGCTAAATTAAACATAAACTCGTAGATTATGCAACAGACAAAGCTAAAAGGTAATAGTTCAATGCAAGGTTTAAGCAAAAAGACAAATATAGTGCAATATCATCATTGAAATCTACCGTTCCGACTCAACCTATATGCAAAAATAAACGTGAAATTTTTGAATTTTTGACAATTTTCTGATTTTTATTGAATTTTTGAATTTTTATGAAATAAATAACAATGCAAACAGAAAATAAACGTGATAACTGAAATGCAATAAAAACAAAGATGCGACGACGAGATATGGATGCATAACCTCCCCAAACCAAACCGTACAATGCCCCCATTGTACCAAAACATGGAAAGGAAATGCAAACTAAAGGAAGAAAAGAGTAAAGAGCGGAAAAAAAAACTCACCAGATGCGCGAATAGGGGGACCTCCCCAAACCGACCATGAAATGGGAGGTTGCTAAGGCCCGGAAAACCGTCTCAGGAAGCTAATCCAAGTCAAAAACACTCGATGTCTGTCCAACAGTGGTCGATCGAATGAATGGGCGCTCAAAAACTGCTCGATCGAATGGTGCACCAGTCGATCAAGTAGTTTCCTTCCTGCAGGCACTCGATCGAGTAGTCCTCTAATCTGCAGGCGGTCGATCGAACAACATCTTCACTCGATCGACTGGATTCATCAGCAAAGGTACTCGATCGAGTAGAGAAACTACTCGATCGAGTGGATCTCAGCGTGTACCTGCAAAACACAATGAAAAACAGCCCGTAAACTAACTAGACAAGCAAACTGATAAAGTCTATGGTTCAAAAACCATTTATTACAACTGAAAAGAAATAAAAACAAAAATAAAATCGCCGGGTTGCCTCCCGGGTAGCGCTAGCTTCAGTCAGGTCCCAGCTCGACCTTCTTTTTCTTCGAGCCTTCTAATTAATCATGATCAAAACAGCTCAAAGCGCGCAGCATCAAATCATACATCTGCGCATGTGCTACACAACAGCATAAGTAGCACCATAGTGGAATAGCAAAGTAGGAAATAAAGATATGTAAACATTTAAGTCTAACAAATTTCCTATGGGTGCTCCTAAGTTTATCCACCAAATAAAGGAGCGCGGGAGCAATTGTCAATAATTTAGGGCTCCAAACTAGATTAACAATTTTAAAATGACAAGGATGGTGAGAAATTGCTAATTTATGCGTCCACATATGAGGGGGTATAGCTTTGAAAAAGGAAGCATGAATAAGACGAGGCAATTTACAAATAATAATAAAATTACCGCTTACTACCTCAGGTTGATCACTCTTAATGACGGAATCATAGATAAAAGAATCATTACCTCTTCCGTGCTAGGAGTAATTACCGACTCAGCTGTCCTTTTGTCGCCCTCAGTGGAATCCGTCCCGTAAATCTCAGCCTCAAGCGCATCCAGCTCGGCCTTGAATAAGGGAGACTCACCATAACCGTTGTCATCATCAAAGTCGTCATCTAAATCAAGCCCAAATGACGAATTACGACTCCCAATGACCAAATCGAGTCGATCGAGCGAATTACTACTCGATCGACCAATCTCTTCCCGCAATTCACTCGATCGAGTGGCAGAATCACTCGATCGAGAACTATCCTCCTGCATGCCACTCGATCGAGTAGAATGTTCACTCGATCGAGCAAGTTCTTCTGGAAAGTCACTCGATCGACCAATAATTGACACTCGATCGAGTGATTCCTCCTGTACAGCGCTGAAATCTTCGCGTGGGGCAGTGAAATATGATAGGAACTCGTCGTCCGAGTCATAGAAGTCATCCTCATCATTGGGCAACACGGTTTCCTTACGAGAAAAACCGCTCTCAGCAAGATAAACCTCTTCTTCTTGCATCTCAGCTGCTAACTGAGCTATTTGTGACTCCAGTTCAGGGATTCGAGCGTCCATATATCTATCACTCTCTTGCATTTGTGATACAAGCGTTCTCATCAAATATGTCAGATCCGCGATCTCTTCTCTCTCCATCTCAGCTGCTAATTGAGCAACTGCAGACTCGAGCTCATCAAATCGCGAGACATATTCTTGCACTTGGAATGCAAGTTCCTCCATCAAGAATTTCAGCTCCGCAATATCTTCTTCTTGTATATCAGGGGAATTTTGTTGCGGTGGCCATTGATAGGGCGGATGTGGCGGCACAACTACAGCTGCATTGTGCTCAGCAGAACCACATCTCCCGCCGTAAATCACCGTCTGTTCCATAAAATGGGACATCGGTGGTGGGTCAAAGGTACTCAAGCCTTCCCTTTGACTATCTTTCACCTAGAACTGTCTAGGTAGTACCTGTAAGGCCTATCAAAACAGCACTAAACAAAAGATTAAAACGGCCTCAAGGGAAAAATCCCCTGAGGCTAAAAACAGATAAAATTAAACAAATAAATAAATAGATTGCCTCCCCGGCAACGGCGCCAAAATTTGATGCGGTCGTTTCTACACCAAAAATAAAATACCTAAGTTACTGCTAACAGAAGTCAGCGGCAAGTAGGGTCGATCTCCACAGGGAGGCGGTGTACTATCTATTTGTCTATCTATCTGTCTAATGTCACAATGGGGGTTGAATTGATTGTGAACTAAACTACTGCAGCTAAAGCAAGAGAAATAAATAAGAAAAATTAACAGTAAGAGAGAGAAAGTATGCTAAGAGTCGGTCCACCGTGGCAGCTATCAGATCTTATTAAATCAGGAATATTAAGGCGATTAGAATATTGATAAGAAGAGCTATGGTCGTCGCCTTTCGGTCCTTAAACCGCCCTAGAGCGTAAACAGCTTAACTTTCGCCCTCACTGCAATACCCTATTGTAATTAAGCAAGCCTTCCCTTCCAATCTTTCGATCTAGGTCGGGGTTAACTAAATTTATGGTCTCCTGCATGCATTCATTTGACCGGATAACAGTTAAATTGCCTAATACAATTCCTATCGCAAGGCTAATCTATTTAATACAGTTAAAGCATCGCTACCACGGCTTCCCTAATCCTAACATACTAGGGGAAATTAGCTAGACATGGGAATGGGGGAAACAAGAAATAAAGGAGAAGAAATAAACATAAATAACAGTAAGAAAAGAAGAGAAAGAATTAATACTAATTATTGATCCGGAAATAAAAGCAACAGTAGCAAAGGTAGGGAGAAGAATAACGTGATCCCTGCCTCCGGGTTATTGGATGATTACAAATGACGTCCTAACTCCTATTTATAAGAAAATAGGAGTAGGATTAAACCTAATGACGGAATTGAACTAAAAAGCCCAACCCGTAGCAAAGTCCACTCGATCGAGCAGTGATATCACTCGATCGAGTGAAGTTAACTCTAAAACCTGCTCGATCGACTAATAGTGTCCTCGATCGAGTAATGCACAAAAAGAACTGGTCGATCGAGTAATCTAACCCCTCGATCGACTTATTATACAACCTAAAACCACTCGATCGAGTAATAAATCACTCGATCAAGTGAAACTTGACTTCAAAGACTCGTATCCAAGCTAGTTTGACTTTGACTTGTCCTTTTAGTGCCCGAAACACCTTCACGCATCCCAAGACAGCAATATTTCCCGCTCCAAATCTACTCTTTCTCCAAATGCATGCAAAATAGACGGTAAATGACTTGATTTCGCTACTTTCTGGTTCATTCCTGTAATTAAGACATAATAACCCAAAGTAGCATATTCGGGGCATTTCGTAGCATAAAACCACGATAAAAGCATAGAAATACGTGCATAAAATAGGCTAAAAAGACTATATAAAATGCACGTATCAATCGTCATTACGACGACCTAGAAAGGCGTGCAACGGTCGGCGAAAGACCGAGGTTTGAAACGACCATTATAACGGCGCAAAAGGGTGATTTTGGAAGTTTGAAAATGACACGGAAGGACTTATGATCAAGTAGCACATAAGCACTCGCAGTTCATTATATTATGCATTATGCTGACACGGGTTTTGGCTTAAAAGGGCGGGTTACACACCCAGCAATCAAGCCCCGATTTGCGAAAGGGATACCAATCCAAACAAAATGTGTAAGGAGGGTGCCCTAGCCTCGTGCTCGAAAGTAATGAAAGGTATTTGACGAAACAGAAATGTGTAACGTCAACGGTATGCTTGACACAATCAGGATTCGAAACGTGGGGATGAGAAAACTCACGCCGACGAGACGAGCCAATTGGTCGAAAAGGGTTAGGTTATGGGCCTGGACAAGGAACCCGACCGTGACCGTAATATCAATTAATGCATTCCAACCAAGACCTCGTTCGAGTCTCGCCATCTAGAGATCACAAAGACTTAAGTGTCCTAGTTTTCCCTAGCGGAGTCGCCAATCTGTGGACATGGCCACCTATACGCCAAGCCGATCTGTTGGACGTATAGCGGTCTTTTAAAAGCCACGCTCGGCAACGTAAAAATGCTTTCGACCAGATCGTTTTAGATCGGTCGGTTTCGTCTCGGTAAGGGTCTCGAAACGATTAGAGATGTTCGGAGTCACAACCAAGCATTTGTGGGATGCTTGGAACCCGTTCGAAATCCACTTTATACCTCGGTCAAATCGAAGCACAAAGCCGCGTTTGACATAGGTACTAAAGATAAGGAAATCGTCCCTCTTTACACTACAAAAAAACGTTTCGATGCGACGGACACATTGCGACGAAAGACTAACCCGTAGCAAATTTAAACTTGCGACGGATCCTGCGACGGACCTCAGAATCTGCGACAGACTTTCGGTTGCAGCCTATTTTCCCAGACCGCCAAATTTTCTGACATGGAGGGAAGGTCTGCGACGAAATTTCCGTCGCTATATTAAAATAATAATAAATTCTGCGACGGAAATTCCGTCGCTACATTAAAATAATATTTTTCCTGCGAAGGAATTTCCGTCGCAGACATTTTTTAGTGTCCACGTGTACACCTCTTAACACGCTGGAAAAATAATATTATTTTATGCCTACGACGGAAATTCCTGAGGTTTCTATGGCCGACGATATTTGGAACAAATTTGAAACAAAATTCCCTGACTGGCTTAGAGGTCAAGTAAGTAAATAATATATATTCTATAATGCTTATTTAAATTATATTATTATTTGGTAAATAATTGGTTCATTATCATTAATTTTAGGTAAATAATTTAAAAGATCCAGTTGTAGTTGCCTTAGCAAATGGACCTTCAAGAAAAGTAAGAACATGGAAGCGTTATTCCATCAATGGATAGAAATTTCGAGCTTTCATAGATGGGAAAGATTTGGAAAAGTCGACAATTAACAATGGAGTGTGTGTGAGTTCGACTGAATGAGCTGACTACTATGGAACCCTAAATGAAGTTGTTGAGTTGTCTTATACTGGCGAGAAAAACCCTTACTACGTAATTTTATTCAAATGTAATTGGATAGATAACTCAGAAAGAGGAATGCAAGTACATAAGGAATATAAACTTGTGGATGTTAATCGGAGCAAAAAATTTCCAAAATATGACCCATTTGTGTTAGCATATCAAGTGGAACAAGCTTGCTATGCTCCTTATCCAAATATCAAAAGATATAAAGATCAGTGGTCAGCAGTATTTAAAATAAAGGCAAGATCACAAGTTGATTCTCCTACTGATGAATCTATCTTTCAAGAAGATGTTAATAATGGTGATACAACATTGGCAATAATTGAAATAGAAGATGAGAATGAAAATGTGGAGGAGGAACAAGAAGAAATGCAAGGAGATGAAATGCAAGTACAGAATGATGATATGCAAAAGGAGGAATATGAGGAAGAGTTAGGAGAGGAGGCTTTGAAGAAGTATTTAGAAGAAGATGATGATGAGGATTTTTTAGATTCGCTTTTTGAACGCAACGAAAACACTAATTTAAGTGATTCTGATGATGATGACTAGGATTTATATTAGTTGTAGATGTTTTGTACCCTTTCTTTCAATCTTATTACTCTGTTGGTACTATTAGTTGTAGATGCCGTATGGCTTAATTTAATGAAATCTAGTTTGTTTTCATTCAATCTTACTTTTTATGCAATCTTATTTTTTTACTTTGTTGCTATTATTTGATTACTTGATCGAGAGGGAGAGAGTACTATTTAATTTCTTACTTTGTTTCTATTATATGATTATTTGATTTCTTACTTTGCCAATTTCTTATTTTGTTGCTATTATTTGATTATTTGATTTCTTACTTTGCCAATTTCCTACTTTGTCACTATTATTTAATATTTTATTTTGTTGCTATTATTTGATTTCTAACAATGTTGAAGAATTTAGTTGGTTTCTATGGCGTCGAGGAGACGAAGACATGGTAGTAATAGTAATGCAGGAAACCAAGGACATGAAAACGAGAATGAAGAAATACCTGCAGGTCATCAACAAGAACAACAAAATGTGCCAGTTGACAAAATTCATCTCGATTCTCTTGAGCAAGATGGCGTTTGGTAAGTATGTTATTTTTTCGTAATTAATTATTTTTATAATGATTTATATATATATATATATATATATATATATATATATATATATACATATATATATACATATATACATATATAGAGTCGGGATCCGGTGAGAACTCCTAAATATTTGAGGATTAGTGAATACAATATCACATGCTCTTCAATACAATATCACGGAAAATTTGACCTTTGCCAAAAAAAAAAATTTTTTTGAAAAAAAAAATTAATTTTTTTTTTTTTTTTTTTGCACAGGTGATTTTTTTGTGTGATATTTTATCGAATAACCTGTGATGTTGTATTGAACAACCTCTGATATTGTAACGAAATCCTCAATCCTCAAAAAGATAGTGTATCCTCACATGATCCCATTCCTACATATATATATATATATACATATATATATATATATACATATATATATACATATATATATATATATACATATATATATATACATATATATACATACATATATATACATACATATATATATATACATACATATATATACATACATATATATATATACATATATATATATGTGGACAAGGCCCTCGGGAACTGCGTCCGCGGGATCCACACTAGGCATAATCGACTCGAGGTTCTTTCGAATCGAATTAAGACAAATTAGAGTCGCCACCAAGTTTTTTGGGAACTTGGAACCGTTCAAGTCAACTTTACACCTTTCATCGAAAAGCATAAAGCCAATCGACTACGAGTGATTAAAGATAAAGACTTGTACCCTATATCACTCGATTTGAATGACTCTCGTAATCCAATGGTATTTAGACGGATCCACAAACCATAGATCTTGAGTAAGGGGTTAGGGTACGTGTTGGGAAGCCCATAAGGACACCCAACCCCGCCCGTCAATAACGGCCTCTACTAAGTCAAGTGTCGGATTTCAAACAAGGTCATAGCTACTACGATGTATGATATGCAAACGTTGTTTTAACCCTATCATGTGACAACAATTTCTATGTCGTTTTAGATGCAACTAAACTAACTTTGTCAAAGTTGTAATTTAGCATGTGGGTTGATTGATCTAGCAACATTCAAACGAAACAAACAAGGCTTGATGGGGAATGGGGGAGCCGTTGGGATCTACCTATTACAAACCAGGCATTTCATGCCGACACAACAACAAATTAAAGATACAACTCGATCTAAATACATAGCTATACACACGACGCAACACACGGCCATTTGGGCTAGAAAACCGTGCACAAGAGGGGTGACTCACGGCCTACATGACACACGGCCTTGGGTCACTCCTCGTGATGTGTGCTTTCGCTTAATCTCATCGAATTAGACATAGGGCTATGCACCAAAGCATGCATTAGCATAAACCGGGCCATGTTGCTTTAAACAACATGCGATTTACTACGCTCTCACATACATTGGGACACAACCGTCTAACCAAACAAGACTAAGGTTTTTTTGAAGAGGTTTTGACTCAATAAAAGTAAAACAAGCTCGAAAATTACAACTCGATAAACAAATTACAAATTACAAGCAACAAAACAACGAAGAACGAAAGGTATAAAAAATGAAGCAAGGAAGACAAAGAAAACGGCCAAGCTCACGGCCCAAAACCACGACCACCCTCACGGCCAAGACAAGGCCACCCTAGTTCCTAGGTTAGGTTCATTGGTTAGATCGAATGATCGCGAAACGGATTAGAAAATGAATTAGAAAACAAGTTACAAACGACGTTGATCGATTGAAAAGAGGTCTTGCAATTGTGTATTCTACACGGCTCAAAAGGGGTCAAATTAGGTCAAGTTCGCTAATTAATTTAACTCATCGAGTGTTAATAAGAAGGTGCTAATCACGCACTCTTATACTAGCGAGAAATTAGGTGAAAAGAAAGATGTATTCAATTAGGTTACAGAATTGTTAATCGATTTTTAAAGCTACGTCGATGCCACCTAACATGTCTAATTAGGTTATTAAATTAATCTAATGTCGCTAAATATGTCATATGTTAACAATCAGAGGTTAAACTAACATACAACGGATCCTAGGGTATGTCGAATTGGCCGAAATAACAAAGGGGTCAAAAGCGAAGAGCGAAGTTAGAAATTCGTTTTATTTATGCCCTACCTTGAACACGAGGATATGTAAATGAGACGGGGGTGTACGACCGACTGAAGTAGCGGTTTATTTTCCCATCTCAAGTCAACGCGGGTGTTCATGGTGGTACTTTAACTCATACTCGGACTAAACTAGTTTCATAGTTAATTAAACGATAAACAAAACGATAAACGAAATAAAACGAGACAATAAAAAACAAACATAAAACAAACGAAATAAAAGGGAAAAGAGGAGGATTTGATGCACCCTCAACCTACATGTATCGTTGACACCGTCTTGGGTCGTAATCGATGGTAGATTTTATCTCGAGAGGCCGTCGTCGACGAAGAAATAAAGCAACACGCGTTTTTTGACAAATCTGGACAGCAACTTTGAAACGATGATATCTCCCTCGTTTCACGACGAAAATTCGATTTAAAAGATGTTTTGAAAACTAGAAATAGAGGAGAACAGGGATCTTAAAGCAACCCCTGCTCGTTTTGGGTTATTGGGCACGAAAAACGAGCACAAACAGAACTGGACAGACAAGAATAAACACAAAAACAGAGTGTATAACACTCTGTTTTTCGAGGGATTTCGTGTACTCTCAAGGGCAATTTGGCTCGTAAATCTTTGTCTAATGTGTATATGGATGTTATGTTGTTAATTAGGAACAAGAAAATAGAATTTTGATGGAGGTTTGATAGAGGAACGAGTTGCTTTTCGAGGAGGACACACAAACAGTTCAGTTTGTGTGTCGGTATTGTTTAGGGTTTTTTGGAGGCAATTAGGGTTTGTTTCTGAGGTTTAAAGCTTGTGGGTGATGGTAGGATGTATGGAGAACTTAGAGGCATGAATGTATGGTGAAGGGGTGGTATTTATAAGGAGTTAAAGTAGGTTAAAAGAGAGGGAGAGGCAGTCGGGCTTCATCACGCATGGCTGCTGTCCAGCAGCTTTTGTGAGGGTTTGAGAGGGGTTTTCTTGGTGATTAAGCTAGGATAATATGGGTAGGATACTAGGGTATGGGTTAGGGTTAATGGGTACGGGTCTTGGTAGTGTTTGGAGCGGGTTTTGGGCTCGGGATTGAGCTGCCAAAACAGGGGGCTGCTCGGTTTAGTGCGGGCTGTTGGGGGGGTGTTTGGGGCGAGAATTTGGGCCATGGATAGGGGGTTCGAACAAGGGTGGATGGGTATTGGTCTAGGTTGGTTAATGTACTCGAGATTCGTGCCAATTCGTAAAGGAAACGGGCTCAATAACCGAGCTAAAATCGAGCTCAAAAACAAGTGTTCAAAACGAGTTCTTTTCGATTTTCAAATCGATTTTTCAAATCAATTAACCCATTAAAATAAATGACTTTTCAAATCAAATATACTCATAAAAATGATTTTTCAAATCAATATTTATTTTATTTTCAATAAAATAAACTTGGGAAAATAAATTCAAAATAAAATAAAATAAATTGAATTTACCTAAAAAACCATAATTTAAATATCATTTAAATTAATAAAATGAACTCACTAAAAAACATTAATTTAAATATCATTTAAAATAATAAAATGAATTCACTTAAAAAAAACATTAATTTAAATATCATTTAAATTAATAAAATACTTCATCGACGACGCCCATTCTACATCGTAAAACGAGCTCCAAATAATGACAGTGACAACTAAAGAATACATGTGTCCTATCATCATCGGGTGTTTGTCGGGTTCTCTATAAATTCCAATATCGACGGATACGGGTATCTACAATATATATGTATGTATATATATATATATATATATATATATATATATATATATATATATATATATATATATATATTTCTTTATTATATTGTCATTTTTTTTTTCAGGTTTAGTGATGAATCCGTTGTGAACTTGATATCGAATAATATTGGATGCAACTACAAAGAACATGCTCCTAATTGGAAATCGGCGTCATCTACCCTAAAGAAGGATTGGTGGAATTGGTTTGAGGTATTAGCAATTGTCATTTAATTTAATATTAGATATTTTATTCATTTATTTTATATTTATTTACAATGAAGTTTATTTTCTAACTTTATTGTTTATTGAACAGTGGCGTGTTAGTTACGATCCCCGGAACAAGGCAAGGGTTAAGAAGGCTTGGGAAGATGCCATGAAGACCCGTTTACGGCAAATGATTTATCGAGCTTATCATAAGGAAGAGCATGAAAAGCCGGATTGGATTAGTGTTGAGTTGCACCGTCAATTGAAGAATAGACCACTTGAAGATCCTAGTTTCACGGGAAGATCAGAGCAGAATTCGGCCAACCGTAGGTCGGGAAGTGACGAGAAAGGGAAGGCGTTGGGTACTCACCTAATGGGTCGAAAAAACACATTTCAATATATGGACTCAATGGTAATTTCTTCACTTCCTTTTTTAATTTATTACCTTTTTTTTCTTTAACTTTATTTAAAGTTAGTAATTATATTTAACAAGTATCAAAATTGTAGGTTGATAAAGATGGGAAAGGAGAAATTCCGTCCGCTTTGTAGTTGTTGGAGAAGACAAAGAAGCATAGCAAAAAAGGATGGTTATCCAAAAAAACTGGTCAACTCTTCGTAAGTTACTATAATTATTTAATTTTTAACTCATTTTTTCAATCATGATTATTTAGTAGATGGTATCTAATCTTTCGTTTTTTATTGATATAGGGTAAAATCATCTCAAAGAAAACTCAGCTTCAGAGTCAAGGGGTCGAGAACATCGATGATAATGAGATTTATATTGAAGAACATGGAGGATTTGATAAGAAAGGTAGAATACTTGGCGGGGGAAATGCAGCACCACAAATTTGGGAGCACCACCGCCGCTCGACTGGTAACCTCTTTTCTACTCCTCATAGTCCGGGTTTTGTTGGTAGAGTCGCAAACGATAATGCCCGACTTAAGCAAGTTGAGGCCGAACAATCTCAAAGGCTTGCGGCAATAGAGGAGTTCTTGAGCCAACAAGGTTTTACCACTCAAACTTGTAACCCCGAAGGTGTATCTCAAGCTAGAAATGACTTTGATGATGATGGTGGCGACAATGCTAGGCCTACTCCTACTCCCGTGTATTGATTAGTAGTTGTTAGTTGATTAGTAGTTATCACTCCTATCCCGTAGTTTATGGACTTATTTAGCTTTCTTTGTTGAACAATTTTTGTATTAAACGGTTGTAAACCTTTTATTTTAAGTTAATGCGAAGACGTTGTTTGGAAATCTCGTCTTGAACGAGTTGTGAATTTGTCAATTGCTGGATTTTCTGTATGTTTGTAGGAAACCGGGAGTATATGTAATTGCTTTCAAAGCAATGGGGGAGCTGGAAAAGCGCTGTAAATCCCCTGGTTCATTCTGCCATGCGACGGAATTTGCGACGGATTTTCCGTCGCAAATGTTGACTTTCTGGTTGACTTTGGGGACACGTGGCCTTTATGAACAGTATTCTGCGACGGATTTTCCGTCGCAATATGACTTTATGGTTGACTAATATGCCTACGTGGCCTGTATGAACAGTGAACTGCGACGGAATTTCCGTCGCAGATTTTGACTTTCTGGTTGACCATTGTGTCTACGTGGCCTCCCAGGAACAGTGAACTGCGACGTGTTAGAAATCTAGATCGCTTTACTAACATATTCATATATGTTTGTGTTAATTTAGTCATAAAATTAAATGGTGATCTTATGCATGCAAATAATAAAACAATTTAAAGAAGAAATCTTCATCTTACATTGGTATTTCGGTTTATATGGGCACAAGAGAGTTCTCCTACTCTCTTGTTCTTGTGCTCTCCTTAGTGGATGAACTAGGATCCAAGTGTAGAATCCCTCCCAAAGTAAAATACCCAAGGCAAACTCTTAATCAAATTAATATTATGAATACTAGAACAATATTAATTTAGTATTAAAATTGACCCAAAAATTATTTAATTTGGACTCTTAAAACCGGTTAAGAGAGGGAGAAGAAGGAAGAAAATATTTTATCTCTCTAAAATATTTTTATGATGGATGAATGAATTAATTTTCACTAGTTAACATTATAGTGAATATTAGGTAAATAATGGAGCAAAACTCTTGGCTTTGCTCCATCAAAAACCGGGTAAAGGGGGGAAGAGAAGGGAGCAATGCATGCACTAGTTGTTCTTCACAATAATCACTAGGTACTGCATGGCTAGTATATTAGGGAATGATTATGTTTACCACTAAAATAATCAACACAATATTTGCCTAATCCTGCTCTTAATTTCGGCACACATATAAAATGGAATCCAATTTATTTTTGTCAATATGTCACATGTCACATGTCACATAAAATTGTTATGTATTTTTAACATATTAAAAATCAACGTATTAATAAAAATACGTCATATACAAAAACCGACTTAGCAATTCATAATTGCTTGTACCAAAATATTTTACCAATTTATAAATCACAATGACTTGTATTTATAATAATTCATTCAATTTCAATTGTTTTCTTAAACAATAATTTCATCTAAGTAATGAAACAATTCGATTACTTGACCGTATCTTATTAATCAAATTTCAATAAGACACGTGAATATTACTTCCAAAATCGCCCGTCAATTTTAAATATTTTAATTGACCCGTATCGTCATACGATCAATTAAATGATCAATTAAGAGTGTTACCTTTTAGGTATGACCTAAAGGGAACAACTGGTCACCACTGTCTCACGACAGTAATGTCAAACTCTAGTCAGCCAATCATTACCGATATATGTGGACCAGTTGACAGTAAAATATTACTTCCCAATTGTATTCTTTAAAATGAGACTTAAACATGTGATCATCATGATCAACAGTTGTGATCGCATTATTGTCGGAGGACACATATTCCAACAATCTCCCACTAGTCCTTGACAAGTGTGCGTCACCAATTTTCTTGTCCTATTACTATCTCCCACTCAATGCAAGGTGTCTTTCAGGTCGTACTTGCAAGTGATCATATCAAAAGTGGTTTCCTCGATCTGGAGAACAACTGATTGACCGGATTTATCCACCATGGATACATTCCGAGCGTGGCCACGCATTTACAGTTCATTACTCCTCGAGTGGCGCTGAGATATTGTTATAACCCTGACTAGGGGTGGACAATTCCTATCGCACTCATTCCCTTAGACTAGCCACATCCATCATAACCCAAAATGTGCTCATTTGACCCCATTTACGAAGGTCGTAGTAACGCAAATCAAAGTTAATCTGAAACTGTGCCATCTTAGGCGAATAGTCTTTAGTCAAAAGAATCGACTCATTAGAATACTATAGTAGCTCTCGCCATGACCAGGCTATATAAATTTGCCAGAACTCTATAAGCGGTCATAAGGCCCGACAAAGTGTTCCTAACAGTCTGCCTTTGTGATCGACTAGTCATTCTCATATGACTCCCTGGCACTTGAACTTGCCATCAATCGCATCACATTCTAGTCACTTCGAGACGTCCCCTCATGTAAGTAACTATTGTCAAATACAATGCTAATCCGTGTTTACTTTAACGGGGTTCAATTATCTCTACAACCCGTTTGGGTATAACAAAGTATAAGGTGAGTTAATAACAACTCAAACGACAAATTTCGATATCACACTCGGGTAGTCAATACCATATTACAACCTTGAGATGCATATCGTAAGTGTGTAAACACTTGTTGATTGCAATAGAAGTTTAACATATCATGTGTCCATGTGTTCAAACTTCTTATAATCGCATTTTCCTTTACGTTCATGTTATCTTCTCATAGCATGAACCTTACCAAGTACAAATCTAGGTTCACAACCTCGGTTTCAGTTCTTTATCTTGAAAGAACTTCCTTGTCGATTATCACATAACAAACGAATTTGTGGTGAATGATATAACTTGTACTGTTCAAGTACTCCATCCACACACAATGCACTAGGTATATGTTTTGTAGAGTCTTGCAACAATTTGTCCAGATGATTTGCCTAGCACTTCTCACAAGTCCTAGCATTTTAGGAAAGATTAGTTTTGAGCAATTTCTTATTCAACTAAGTATCTTTCAGAACTTCTTATTTCTTCTTTTAGCTTGAGAAGTTTAGGATTTTCATAAATCCTTACGCGTGTTTGTATTCCTTTAATATGTGCAACCTCTTGACACATAACAGAGTCTTTCGTCCAACACTAAAAACGCTCATCGGATTCTCCTCGAGAGTTCATGACGTTTCTTCTATGGCTTACCAATGAATCATCATGTTCTTATGCATATGATTCATTTTGAACATGTGCATGATTATTCCAATGGCGGAAACATTAGTAACTAATAATCATGAGATCAACCATTCTTAGGTTCAAGGAACGGCCATGACTGCTTATGGCAATTCCGTTTTCATTTACATGAATAACCTACAATTCTCGTTGATTCGATGTGCATGTCTCAATACTTATTCAACATCTCATGATGTGATTGGAATCATCATAGTCCATTTTCATCCAGAATTGAAAACTCAAATACTCCTTTGTGAATGAAGGTATTAGCTCGTCATTCTTCAATGAGTGATGAGTTATAGACTTTTATAAGATGATTACTCCCACTAAATTCCCTGTCTTCACATGATAATTTCCAACTCCCACTTAATTCCACATGATCCGCAATTGACTACTCAATTGAGATATTTCAAGAATTGAAATTTATTGCTTTGCTAAGTTATTGAGATAAAACCATATATGTTCCCATCATATCCTTTCAAAATACTCATTTTGAAGTGGTCTCATCTTAACCTTATGGAAAGAGATTTTAATCTCTAACTAATTCATATCATAATGATGTATAGCAATGTCATTATTCAAATATAAATAATATCTAAAACACGTCCTTCGAAATACCCTTTTGGAAGGAGGTTTAACCATTTCATTTTCACAATGAGGTTAAGTAATGACATTTGTGTGGTTAAAACATAGCTATTGATTATATCGGTATATCAATCCTTGCAACCTCTAGTCATAAATCTTGTTTATTTTCTAGGTTGTTACTTTGAGTCATTTTAGGCTCTTAAGTAAATATCAAAGTTGAAACTATTGGTCAAAATTTATCATAAACTAGTCAAAACTCTCGTTAAGACTTTACATTAGTCATTTTTCTTCCAAAACTTTCTTTTGGTCTACTCGTGTAGTTATCTTGAGAAAATATTCTTTTGATTACTTCACTCGGTCTCTTGAGATCATGTATATTTATTCGAGACCATAGATCTTATCTATTGGGTATACTATATGAATAGATATACCTTTATTCAAATCATTCTTCCTTGCGTAGATCTCGTATACACAAGTACACAAATTTATCTTGGTGTGTGTTGTGTCCTCATTTTTCTCCCACTCTATCTTTAGAATAAATACACTAGAGATTCAAAGATAGCATATGAGACACAAATAATGAATTTGAAGTATAAGGAGAACTATCTCATAGGTTGACTAATAGTTTTAGATTTTGTAAGTGTACTTGGTTGATTGACATTCCTTTCGGAGAGTTCATAAACTCAATGACACTTTGTAAATGATCATACACAAGCTTTAAGCATGTGGACATATAATGAATCTCATCATTATAATTGTCTATTAGATCACTTTAAGTGAATAATCATATGTTTCTATGAGCAAGCATGTATATACGAGTTTTAGAACAAGGATTAAAAGATAAAACGAGTGACTTGGGTTGCAAACCAAGCCACCATTATCCAAAATACAACCAATTATCCAAAATACCTTTCCATGTCGAACACGGAAACTTAAACGGTTCTAAAATCCGAAACATAATTAAAATAAGACAATAAAAAGCGAAGCTTCATGAAAGCTATTCCTAGCTTCTTGATGGTTTCTCAAGCTTGCTTTTCTTTTCCCTTGTCTTTGCTTGGTGGAGGCCCTATTTACAATAAAAAAGGAGATACATTATCACAACTTTGTATCACAATACCATAGTTGAAATAGAAACATAAAAGAAAGGATAGTCATTTACCCACTGAAGTAATCTTTCCAGCCTTAATATCACCAAGGTATTTGGAACAATTTCTTTTCCAATGTCCAACACCATTACAATAATGACATTTATCAAGAGGACCCTTCTTGATTTTTGAAGTGTTAGCTTCATAAGTCTTAGCTTTGGTGAAAGTGGGAGCTTGCTTCTTACCCTTCCTCCCATTCTTCTTGAACTTCCCCTTGCTTTTGGTGCTAATGTTAAGCACATCCTTGGGTGGGTTCATATTTTACCCCATGTCCCTTTCGGTTTGCACAAGTAACTTGTGCAATTCTTCAAGAGACACATCCTTGTCTTGCATGTTAAAATTCACCCGGAATTGAACATATGCCTTGACTTTGGATAAGGAGTGTAGAATCCTATCTACAATGAGTTCTTTGGGGATTTCAACCTTTTGAATTTTCAAGGTCTCGACTAGCTCCATTAATTTGAGCACATGAGGGCTAACCTTTTGGCCCTCTTTGAAGTCGAGATCAAAGAATGCCGCGGCCGCCTCATATTGGACGATCCGCGGAGCTTGTGAAAACATTGTCATAAGCTTGGAGTAAATCTCATTAGCGGTGCCCATCTTAAAGGCTCTCCTTTGGAGATCCGCCTCCATCGCAAATATCAACACGTTTTTCATTGCGGCGGACTCCTTATGGTAAGCCTCATATGCTTCCCTAGTGGCGGCGGTCGACCTAGTGTTAGGTTCGGGTGGAGAGGCCTCGGTAAGGTAACGAAGCTTGTCGTCACCTTTGGCGGCTAATTTGAGTTGGGCATCCCAATCGGAGAAATTTGACCCATTCTTTTCAAGTTTACATCGATCCATGATGGATCGGAGCCATGATGAATTAGCGAGAGGCGTGGCGTTTGGGTTTGGTGTAGCCATATGTTATGAGAAAAAGAAGTGGTCTACAAAACAAAAGATAGAAGGAATAAAACAAATGTCGTTTTAATAATAATACCCGTAAAATTTTAATTTAAACAAGTTTTATTGCATTCATCTAGTGACCTCTACCCAACTTAGATAAATGATTCCAAGACCCAAATTCATATCAACTTAGGCACGGGATAGCCGATGAAACCCTTATCAATATAACTCGGCGGATTAACGCTTAATCGATTCTACTTTTAGAACTCTTGGTCGATAAAATTACTCTAATGTTTATCTATAGCCCGGAACACATGCGACTACGGTCACGAATACTTCCGTTGAGGTCAATCCAAATTTCGAATAAATGTGTCCATGATCCAAATTCACATTAACTTGGGCACGGGATGGCCGATAAACCCTTATCAACACGAATTCGGTGGATAGACATTTATCACCCACTTCCCCTACGTAACAAGGTTTGTACCCCGGGATGGCTGAGTGCACTCCCTCGCGAAATAGGTTTTCATGGTTTCTACTACTTGGTAAGGCTATGTCTCAATTTATTGTTTTAGCGAGAGGTCATGTCAATTTATTATCTATCACGTTTTAAGTGAACTAAAGCGGTTAACTACGATAATTTTAATTGACACGGTCGATAAACACGATTAAAAGATGATGCATGTTTTAGTTATGGCGATTTAGCGATGCATGCGACATATAAATAAAATGCAAAGCATAAAAATAAATCCTATTACGGCCTTCCTAAAATAGAAAAACTATTTAACTATTACATATTCGGAAACCAAATCCATTGGTCCCTTGAACTTCGGTTGAGGCACGCATCTCGAGGTAACACCGTCTTTATGAATCGCCATCTTGAATGACACCGTCTTCAAGGAACTCCGGAATAAATAAATTACATAAGAAATTACATAATTTCCTATTATACATTTGTAATTAAAATAAAATAAATCTATTAAATTACAAAACGGTGATATGAGATCACAATAAATTAGAACCGAATCGATATTCCCATACATTTCGGGTAATATCAATTAAAAAACTAAGGACATACTAAGTAAAATTACATAATTCAAAAACAAATTACATAAAATAAAATTATGACAATCATAAAGAAAATGCAGCATTATAAAATGTATGAACATGCCCAATTTTATGCTAAATCGCCTTTAAGTAGCCAATATCGTATATTACACGGTTTTTACGGATTTGCGTGATTCAACGTTTTAAAATCACAATAAAATACATAAATTCATATTTATGCATAAGTTAATTACCCTAACCTCTTAGGACTCAAAATTAGTCTCCACTAACTATTTGACCATAATTAACTCATATTTATAAAATTGTTCATTAATGGACCTAAAATTACAATAATAAGCTATATTCTTCAAATAAATCACAAAAATTCCAAATAAATTTGAAATTTGAAATTTAAAACTTGTGAACATTCTGAAAAAATACCATGACACTCATAATATTGAAAAACTTAGGTTAAAATTTCGTAAAATTATCGGAAAAACTATGTTGCGGTTTAACGGATTTATCAATAAAAATGATAAAAACATGAGAAAAAATATTTTCATCAACTTTTCAATTTATGATCTGAAAAAGATAATAAAATGCAACATGTGACGTTTTTCCTTAGTCATTGAGTATGTTTTAGGAATTATTCACTAATAAAGTCACTATTTATGCTATTTTTCTTCAAAAATCCATAAATCATGCATAAAGATTTCAATATAGCCTATTATTTTATACACATCTTTTAAAGTTGCATGTGACAACATACTAAATTTATATGACCATATTCGAAATTTATCTCATATTAACCTATTTTTCATCTAAATTCGATTTTAAACATGAAAAATCCAAATTTCGAGCATAAGAACTCCAAAAATTATGAAAATTTACAGGTCATCTAAAAATAATATATGTGATAACATATCCAAAAATCACTGGAAAATTCAAAGTTTAGCTAATTTTAGTCCGAAAATGACATTTTAATCATAAAATCACATTTTTAATGCCATTACATTATAAGATGAACAATAAAAATCCATAAAATAACCAAAATATCCTAAAAACATTTTAGGACCAGAAACTTAACATGCATAAATTTATTTCGTGATATTTCATAATAACACAAATTTACAAGTTTTATATGTTAATCGTATAACTCCGAAAAACTATAACCGATTTGCATGCAAATAACCAAGGCTCTTGATACCGCTTGTTAGAAATCTAGATCTCTTTACTAACATATTCATATATTTTTGTGTTAATTTAGTCATAAAATTAAATGGTGACCGTATGCATGCAAACAATAAAACAATTTAAAGAAGAAATCTTCATTTTACATTGGTATTTCGGTTTATATGGGCACAAGAGAGTTCTCCTACTCTCTTGTTCTTGTGCTCTCCTTAGTGGATGAACTAGGATCCAAGTGTAGAATCCCACCCAAAGTAAATACCCAAGGCAAACTCTTAATCAAATTAATATTATGAATATTAGAACAATATTAATTTAGTATTAAAATTGACCCAAAAATTATTTAATTTGGACTCTTAAAACCGGTTAAGAGAGGGAGAGGAAGGAAGAAAATATTTTATCTCTCTAAAATATTTTTATGATGGATGAATGAATTAATTTTCACTAGTTAACATTATAGTGAATATTAGGTAAATAATAGAGCAAAACTCTTGGCTTTGCTCCATCAAAAACCGGGTAAAGGGGGGAAGAGAAGGGACCAATGCATGCACTAGTTGTTCTTCACAATAATCACTAGGTATTGCATGGCTAGTATATTAGGGAATGATTATGTTTACCACTAAAATAATCAACACAATATTTGCCTAATCCTCCTCTTAATTTCGGCACACATATAAAATTGAATCCATTTTATTTTTGTCAATTTGTCAATATGTCATATGTCACATAAATTTGTTATGTATTTTTAACATATTAAAAATCAACTTATTAATAAAAATATGTCATATACAAAAATCGACTTAGCAATTCATAATTGCTTGTACCAAAATATTTTACCAATTTATAAATCACAATGACTTGTATTTATAATAATTCATTCAAATTCAATTGTTTTCTTAAACAATAATTTCATCTAAGTAATGAAACAGTTCGATTACTTAGTCCGTATCTTATTTAATCAAATTTCAATAAGACACGTAAATATTACTTCCAAAATCGTCCGTCAATTTTAAATATTTTAATTGACCCGTATCGTCATACGATCAATTAAATGATCAATTAAGAGTGTTACCCTTTAGGTATGACCTAAGGGGATCAACTGGTCACCACCGTCTCACGACAGTAATGTTAAACTATAGTCAGCCAATCATTACCGATATGTGTGGACCAGTTGACAGTAAAATATTACTTCCCAATTGTATTCTTTAAAATGAGACTTAAACATGTGATCATCATGATCAACAGTTGTGATCGCATTATTGTCGGAGGACACATATTCCAACACGACAGAAATTCCATCGTAAGTCCATCTTTTGCGACGGGTTTCTGCGACGTTTTGATCCGTCGCAGATTTTCCTGTGCAACGGAATTCCCGTCGCAAAACTTAATTTTCCGACGAAATAAAGCGACGGAATAAATCCGTCACAATTCCGTCGCAAGTTCTGTTTTTGCGACGGGATTGGCATATTTGCGACGGAGTTTTCCGTCGCTATGGAACCTTTTATTTGTAGTGTTGGCATCCTATCTCTAGAATGACTCCCGTACGCCCTGGATAAGGTCGTCCACTATCCAAAGTTTCTGAGTAAGAGGTGAAGGTATGTATTAGCAAGCCCTTTAATCAGACACCCAATCTCGCCCGCGGTAGCGGCCTCTACTGATCGATCTTGCTTGGTTGAATGAAAAAGTTGATAAAACGGTTTAAATGCATGAATGCGCATCCAATAATTTAAACCTAACATGTGAGAGCTTTCTAAGTCGGTTGATTTAATCCAAGTATCAAGTATAAGATGTCGAGTTGGATTAACAGTTGATTTGCATGCAAGACGGTAATTAAACATCCATTTACCGTATTAGGTTTATGGTGCATAGCTTGATTTATTTAATAAGGCACTTTGCAAATATGATTTTGAACGAGTAAATAGTCATCTGATCCGTCCTATATCCGGGCTAACCGGAGTCAGGATCGTCCCAGACTAATGCTGGAAGGGAACAGACCCTGGGCCAGACGGCTATATGAGGCGCGAGCTAGCCAACGGTATAAGGGGCCTCTCCCTGGTTTTGAAAATGAGAAATGAAGGGCCTGTTTAGGCGCGAGTCAACCAACGGTTGTATGCCGTGTTATGACTATTCGAGAAACGTTATAAAAGGTATAAAAATGGGTATTTGAACCCGGTTTGATTTGAAAGGGTCATTTAGACCGCATTTGTCGATTTGAAGAACTAGACTCGAATAATCATCATGATTTTGATAATATTCGGTGTCGGGTTCGATTTGACAAACTTGACATGAATAGTTTTGAAAATAATCTTGAACTAATTATTTTAAGTTCATTTGAATGTAATTAGTCAATCCTCATCATCGTACCCGGGTTTAAATCCGGCATGGTATATAAAACCAAGGATGACTTTGTGTTGGTGACTAATATGAAAGGTAAAGAAATGAGGGGAGGCTTTAAAATACCTCCCAAAATGTGAAATAAAATGGTTTAAATGCCTTTTAAATGTCATTAACCAAATATTATCACCGAAACACGGATTTAACCGTCATGGTATGGGGAACCAAGGGTGGAAAATGTTTTATGGTTAAAACAATTGAAACAAAGAGGGTTCGAAAATATTTGAAATGTTAAAACAAAACCAATTACAAATATGAAAATGAATTAAAGGGAAATGACGAGAACAAACACGGTTGATCTCTGACCTGGACACCCCATTTAGGCGCGGGCTAGCCGGCGAACCAATGGGCTTCTGTCTCAGGCCAAAAAATGAAAATAAGAGAGAGAATGTGGGGTCACAAGTCATAAAAACCACAAATAATAGACTAATTAGGAAACTGGAAGAACTTAGCGAATTTGCCATTTTCGGAATTGTGGAACATCTTAGTGAATAGGAGGGAGTATGATTTTAAGGTAAAAAATGAGCATACAAATTAAATCAAGTTGAATTATTGTCAAAATTGAATGATGACTAATTTTTGAGTCCTAAGAGCGTTAGGATAATTAACTTGAACTTAGATATGATTTAAGTGTTATTTTGTGATTTTAAGAAGTTACGATCACGCATTTCCATAAAACCAGGTTATATAAACGATATAAGTTAAATAGGGCGATTTGGCACATAATTTGGCATTGTAAGTACATATTATAATACTGCATATTTCAATTGTTGAATGTCTTTTATTTAATAAATTTTGAATTATGTATTTTTATCTTAGTATGGCCTTAGTTTTAATCGATATTACCCGTAATGAAAGGGATTATTGATTTGGTTGTAATTTAATGTGATCTGGTATCACTTTTATTTTTACTAGTTTTTCCATTTTACAAATGTATAATAGGAATAGCTTTGTATTTTTATTATTATTTGTAATTATGGAGTTTCTTCAAGACGGTGTCATTCGGAATGGCGTTCCGACGAAGGCGGTGTTCTTGGGAGGCGTGCCACTTGAAGATTTAAGGGACCAAAGGAGATGGTTTCTGAATATGTAATAGATTATTTGATTTTCTTTTTTTAGGAAGGTCATACTAGGAATTTATTATTATTGCATAGCATTTCTTTTAATATGTTGCATGCATTGCCAAATCGCCATAACAACACATGCATATCATATCGAGTCATCGACCGTGTCAATTACAATTATCGTAGTTCACCGTTTTAGTTCACTTAAAACATGATAGATAATAAATTGATACGACCTCTCACAAATTAATAATTGAGAATTAGCCTTACCAAATAGTAGAAACCATGAGTCCCAATTTCATAAGGAAGTAGGCTCGGCTCACCGGGGTACTAAACTTGTTACGTTAGTTGGGTAAGTGGGTAATAAAATGTTATTACATCGAAATTTGGATTGAGCTCAACGGAAGTATTTGTGACCGTAGTCGCATGTGTTCCGGGCTAAAGATAAATATTAAAGTAATTTTTATCGACCGAGAGTTCCAGAAGTAGAATCGATTAAAGAGTTAATCCACCGAGTAATATTGATAAGGGATGAATTAGCTCACCGTGCCCGAGTTAATATGAATTTGGATCTCAGAATCATTTATAATAGTTGGGTAGAGGTCACTATATAAATGCAATACTTGTTTACAAGTATTATTAAAACGATAGATGTTAATCATTTCCTTCATTCCCGTTTATGTAGTTATTTATATGCAATGGGTCCATCTAATACTCCTACACCAATCACCATTAATTCATGGCTCAAATCATTCGATGAAAAGCGCTCCGAGTATGACAATGATACGATTAGAGAATTACGCTGTGGTATTGGTGATGTGCCCAATATTTTAGCATATTTAGTCCCCGAATTAGCCTCGTTCTTATGCTTTTTAGTGAATAATTGGGTCATTTACTATCTTTAGTCTTTCGTTTTGCATATTCTTTAAGGTTTTGATCCCTTGGTAGGAAAGTAGTAAGAACCTTGCATTTTCATGGCAAAATGGAGCAAAGTTGATCGAATGTAATGACCAAGCATCAAAGTGAAGACAAGACTAGAAGGCCTATGTAAATAATGAAGTAAATGGGCAATGATGAGAAGATCCTTGCATCTCCAACAAAATCCTTGAGGATTGTTGGAGGAAGAATACAAGAGAAGCTTGCTAAGCTATTATCAGGGCATCGCAGCCAGGGGACGAGCGTCCTGGCTGGCTACAATCCGAGCATCCCATAGCTAGTCTACTCATCCTGACACTCCATAATCCGAGCGTCGCATCCCTCAGACCGCTCAGATTCCTTCCCAGTGCAGCAAGTCTCTCCCTCAGTCCGCTCGAGATGAGCATATTCTTTGAAGACTAGCGAAGCGGAGATGAGCATCTCCTTTGAGAGGAGAACTTCCTCAACTTTTATTAAGGGTCGTAATCGTCATTTAAGCCCTTAGTAACCCTAATTTATGTACCTAATCCTTAGTATAAATACCCCATTGTACTAATTAGATTAGAATCCAATCATAATATCCTTCTTATGCTCTTTTTATGTTCTAATCTCATCTTAATCTTGTAATCAACTCTTAATTAAGCATTAATGCAAATCTCATTTCCTTAATTTTTCTATTGTTCATCCTTTATTTTGGGTAATTGAAGATTATTTAGGTATTATTGGGAGATTGACAACCTTCCATCAATCATCATGTACTTCTATTATTCTTTGCTTATTATTTTGGAATCATCATTAGGTATAATTCTCTTAAACCCTTTTTAATTATTGTTAATCATTTCCATTCATTCATCATGTTTTGCCTTGTTAATATTATTGACAACCTTGTTAGCATGATAAACTTGATAATGAGTGAGTAGTCTCTTAACTAGGGTTAATGAGGAATTAGGGGAAACCAACATGGGGGATGATTCATGCTTAATCTAATATGTTCACATAATTTATTTACTTGCTTGTTGTGATCTCAACTTATGCACATGTTATGTTTGATGAAATGCGAGCCTATGAATCCTTGCATTTTTTACCCATCCCTTACCTTTTCAATGAGACTTGTAAGACATAAACCAACTCGAGTCTCATTAGACCATGCATATAGTTGAGTAGGGAGGATTAAGTCGACTTGTAGGTGTTGTACAATCTAATCGATTCGGCTCCGGGACCCAAACCTTCCTAGGATTATAAGATATAAACCAACTCGATCCTATCACAACAATAATTGCTTGCTTATAATTTGAGAATATGTTTGTAAGATCAATTCCCATGTATCCCCTATGAACTCATGACACCCAAGTGCTTTTAATCAATCGTTTACATCTCATTATAATCATCTTGCTTGTTTATTTACATTGTTATTTAGTTTAGTGATCTCTTATCTCAACCCAAATTGTGACATCCTTAGACAAGACCATTTGCAATCGAAAATCCTACATCAATACCCGTCCCTTGGGATCCGACCTTTACTGACCTCTTTACTAATAGTAGAGTAGTTTGTGAAGTTATAAATATTGTTTTGGTCTAGGTAACTTTTGACGACGAGTAACAAAACCGACGAACGAAAAATGGCGCCGTTGTTGGGGATGGTGTTAACTTGATTTGAAAGAACTTTGACAAACAATAGAAGACTTGCTAGAAATACTTTCAGAGGTATTGGTGAGATTGTGGATATTCAGCCAAACAATATTGAGTTCATCAACTCTTTTTCAAGAGAAGGAGAGGAGAACCCAACACATATCTGTGGACGCGGGCCCACGGGGGCGCTTGGGAACAAGCTTTTGTATTTGTGGAGTCGCCACCAATTTATTGTGGAAAATTGGAAACCGTTCGAATACCTCTTGCCATGTATAGACACAAAGTAGTGACATGAACACCAAAAACTCGTTACCCTTAGCATTCTATGTCTAGAATGACTCTCGCGGATGCCAATGAACAAGGATGTTCACAGAGATCTGGAGTAAGGGGTGAGGGTACGTATTAGGAAGCTCTTTTGATCGAACACCTAATCCCGCCCGCCTCGATAGCGGCCTCTACTGATGATTAGGGAAAATTGTCTATAGTCGATATATTGTCAATTTATATGCATGCAATGCAACATCCATTAGATTAATCCTAGCATGTGAGAATTAATACTAAGTCGGTGAACACGTAGTTTATCATACAATTAGGTTGAATCGGGATTTAGATTGATTACATGTGAACATACAAGCAATACGATAATAGAGAATAATATACAATAATTACATTGGGTTTATTGATTTTATGTCGAAAATACATTCAAAACGGATAATTTGAGAAAAGAAAGAAAGAATAAATAAACAAACAAACGGAAATTAGGTGATAATACGATTAATAGTAAATTAAATACGTAATTAATAGACTAGGTCAAAGTAGAAACGGTAGTTTAGAGACAGAAATCGACAAGGAAGAGGCGCAGCAGAGCTGCATCCTTTGGAAGAGGCGTAACAGTTGCTGCGTCTATTCCTGGATTGAGTTCTGGCTGTGAAGCCGGAACCGCAACTCGTTAATATTCATTGGTAAATTTAATGCTTGATTACGAGTAATTGACTCGGATGAAAGTGATTAACAGATTATTTACATATGAATGAGGTCATAAAAGCGGTAAAGCATAGATCAAAACTAATTAGGACTAATTAATTACAAGATTAATGAGGTAATTATGGATTAAAACGAACTAAGACAAATTAATTAGGTTAAAGAGGTTATTAAGACGAATTAATGATGGATATGATAAATAAACAGATGCAAATATATCAAAGAGGAATTCCTGAGATTCAATATTGATGAATCGAACCTCTAAAACCCGAATTGATTTTAATGACGAAAACCCGCAAATATGAATTATAAGAGATTTAAGTCGGGGTTTAAAAGATGATAAACTAATAAATATTTACATGTTAAAATTATCATATTCAAATTATCATGTTAAAAGAACGACGAACAATTGGAAACAAAAGCAAAACAAACGGATTAAAAAAAGACGAAGGAAGAAATAAGGAAGCAGGCACTGCGGCAGCCTTACGAAGAGGCGCAGCAGGTACTGCGTCCCTACGAAGAGGCGCAGCAGTTGCTGCGTCCTTTCTCGACGGCCGTCTTCTGATAATCCGTAAAAAGGGTTTTAAACAAGGTTTTAGAAAACGGTTTTAAGAATACTTTCGACATAAATTTTACAATATGATACAAAAATAAAGAACAATAATAAAATAGGGATTTACACCCTCATACTTACATGTTTGACGAAACGAGATGAACTAAATATACGTTTAGTGATGCTCGACTCGAATGTAGACGAAAGTGCCCTCGTAAGAGGAAATTAGACAAAGTTGATTGATGTGGAGTTGGTCAAATTGGTCGGTCATGCAAAACGAGGCTGGTACTCAGAAAGATCTGAGCTTACGTGGTCGAACGTTTAAGCACGTAGATGCCAAAACGTAAGAACGTGGTCTAGAATGCAATGGGAGAAGAGAAGGGCGGACACTCGCGTGAGAAATATGTGAGACCAAAGGTCTCTATTTATATTAATCACACGGAGGAAGTAGGGTTTTTCAGAGAAACTTTGGAAGTGAATCTCGAAAAGATATGAAAAGATAGGAAAAAATACGCAAAAAATGACTTGGGATGAGGCGCAGCAGGCACTACGTCTCTTGGAAGAGGCGCAACACTTGCTGCGTCCTTTCCCAAGTGGTTTCCTCCTACGGAAGAAAGATTTCCGTGTTTTGGTTATGGCATAACGGATTAATCTTGTTTTCCTTAATATTTTGTGTGAATATTACAGGAAATTCTTTACCAAAGATTAAAAGATTGCAAAATATGGAATAGAAATATCCGGAACATTTCAGAACATCCTGACTCGGTTTTAGAAAATGAAGACGGTTTTTTGACCCGGACTCCAAATGTACTCTAATTACTGCCAAAACGACCGTAGTGGAACGTAGATGACAATTAATAGGTAGACACAAGTGTTTGAGCCATCACTTAACGATAAACTTAGGAACTGTCACAAATCGTTCCGCGTACCAAACATGCTGCCCAATCATCACCGGGTGGTTTGCGGGAGGTGAAGAAATGAGGTATCTACAGAGCCCCCACTTTGACTGAGGCTTGGACAAGGCGAAAGTAAAAGTATAGCCATCAGGTCAATTGAAGATTACAACCTGACGACTATGGTGACGCGAGGCGGCTCAAGGTGTCTGAACCAAGGACCTGTCGTCGGAACATTTTATAGTCTGTCGATTATCGGGGAGGGTAGTTTAAAGTCTATCAGACTACGTAAGGAAGCTCGCCAGCTATAAGAAGAGACCATACCTGAAATTCCTTGAAACTCCAGGGGAAACAAAACGCGATATTGGGAGAAGACACCAAGACATAGTTAGGAACTGCTGGGAGAAATATGCTTGTGGTCGGCTTCAAACAAACTTCGGAAGAGCTTGGGGTCGATGTTGATCTCCATGTCTCGAGAGGGAATGTCTATCCATTAACTCTCGCCGGGGGAACATAATCGGGAACTGATCTCCATGTCTCGAGAGGGAATGTCTATCCGTGTACTCTCGCTGGGGGAACATAATCGGGAACTGATCTCCATGTCTCGAGAGGGAATGTTTATCCGTGTACTCTCGCTGGGGGAACATAATAAAGGCGTGTCGAAACACCTTTCAAAGAAGAACCGCTCGTTGTAACAAGCTAGGTCTTGGCCAAACATAAAAACAGTTTGCTGTTGGCTTGGGAATACGGATCCGGGCGAAGAATATACGTCAAACGGACCAAATATGTGATATGGCATCGAGGAAGAGGTGCACCAAATATGGGCCCACAAAAATAACGAACTTATAAAGAATCGTCGAAAATTCCTATGGAGGGAAACTGAGGAAGAGGTGTAGCAAGAGCTGCGTCCCTTGGAATAGGCCAAGCACCTGCTGCGTCTTTTCCTGAGTGTGTCAATCCTGCGTAAAAACCGGATGAAATAGAGGAGTTTGTTTCATTATTTCGAAATACAATTCCTTATTTTCTCTCTCAAATTCCAACCATTTCCGTCAAAATTTGATCCAAAAGCTTGCATTTGCCATGACTAATCGAGGTATGTGTATCAATCTTGCATTTATCTTCCGTATTTGATCAAATGGGACCGACAAAATTAGGGTTTTCGACCCTAATTAGCGAAAATTTGGGGCTTTTCCCCCAAATGATTTTGCCTTAAAAAATTTACTTTGTAAATGGCCAATTGGTAATATAAGGATCATAACCATGTATTTGTTTCAAATTTTCATTGAGTTTTAAGCATTTGAGTGAAATTGTGACGGTTTCACAGCTAAACCGTAAATCGCTTCGAAAATAGCCTTAGGATTGCCCATTTGTGACTAAACATGGTATTTGGAATCCTTGCATGATGGGTAAACTTCCTACCATATCGGAATTTTGATTGGTGACGGCTTTTTCAGGACACTTTTCTAGGGCATAATCGCCGTTATAACGAAATGCTGTCGAAATTCCGACTCGAACCCATGACTAGGCTTCAACTTAGGCTTGACTTGACCCAAACTACAACATGAGCAGATGGGTTTGTGGAAAAATTGCCAAGGATGGCGAGAAAAGAGCGATTTCGGAGCTCCGGGAATTCGAAAATCCCCTAATTAAGGATTGTCGTCACTTGACGCGACCTACATTCACTTTAATTTTGTAGGCGACGAGGCTTCTACATCCGGGAGGGATCCCATGGACGTGGCCACTGCTCTTGACCCTTCTCAGATGCTTGAGGAGGCGTTGGAGGAGGCTTTCACTGCTAACCTCAGTCTCGTCCGAGCTTTCTTGGACCGGTTTTGGGACACGACCTCCACGTTTCACATGCCTTTTGGCGAGGTGGGGGTCACGTTTGAGGACTACGGCATGATTTATGGTCTGCTGTATGCGACTGAGGTGCTGGAGTGGCCGGAGACAAACATGAGGGTTGACTCGGCTGAGGCTAGGAGGTTGATCGGCTGGAACTTGGCGCCGAAGGCTGCTGCGGTACCTGGTTTGGTGCCTACTTCTTACGTTCGGGATTACTTTGCGTGGAAGACCCCAGCATTAGCAGTGATCGAGGGGAGGGAGGCGGCTCCTTTTCCCTGTACTGCAGAGCAGAGAGTTCGTTTGTGGCTCTGGTGGTTTCTGTCTTCGATCTACCTCGGAGACAAGGGAGAGAGGCTTTCAACGAAGTTCCTTCCCTTTCTTTCTGACCTGAGCTCCCTAGGCCATTGGGACTTGGTCACTGCTGGTTTGCGGTCCTCATCCGCTTTTTGAGGGCCATGGTTCGTCCGGAGTTCATGGAGAAGTGGACTTCTCCTGCTACTGTCGGCCCTGGACTGCTGTTGGAGGTATGAACCTCCATTTTATCTCATGAAAGATCATTTCCTTTTCTGTCAAATCACGAAAGATCGTCGTTGACTATCTTGTTTTATAAACGTGGGTGTAATCCTATTTTCCGGGCCTCGCGCCCAAGAGGACGGAGCCGGTGGAGAAGGCTTATCCTGTCGGCGAGAGGTGAACGCTCTTCAGTTGGACGGCGTGAGTACTTCACCTTCCCTCGTTTCTTCATTACTTTTTCAGAACTGATCATAAGAATGACTTTTTGCTTTTCCAAGTGGGTGCCCAGGCCTTGGGTGGAGTACGCTGGCGCTCCTCCCTTTGTGGCTGAGGTCCTTCGACCTAGGAGCTCGAGCTGGTTGCTACTGAGGACGTCCATGGGTCCTGTGTGGTACTTGGGTGAGCACTTGGCTCGTCAGTGCTCTCGGGATGTCTTGATGGTTCCCATCGATCCTCCTAGGACGATGTTAAGGGAGCCTTCTGAGGTTGAGAGGGAGGCTAACCTGGCTGGCGTCGGTGGCGACGCCCTTCCTCTTCCGGGTAAGGATTACTCGGCGTTCCTCTACGGGAGTTTGGCGCACTGGCCGGTTGTGGTAAGTGTTTTACTCTTTATTTTTGATTATTTTGAGAACACGATGAATGATCATCGGTTAAAATAAATTATTTGACTTTGCAGGAGGTCGAGGCGGCGGGCATCGAGCCCCAGAGTACCCCTAGACCCTCGAGTACACTTACGCGACGGGGATGACGATGATCTCCGAGCTGCGTGACGTTGATGCGGCGGTGAGAGATGCTGGCTTGGACGAGTGGCAGCATCTGATTCGGAGGGTGTGTCTCCTAACTTGTATAATTTTGTGTAAGAACACATTTGCTTGAGTTTGTCCAACCGTTAAGAATCTTTTCTATTGAAATGTAGGTTGCGCCATCCCGGTTCGTGGCTTTATGGAGGGTAGCCAACCGGCTGCGGGCTACTGTCGTCGAGGTACTTGTTGGCGGCCGAGGACGTCAGGTATGAACCTTCCGTTTACTTCATTTTCGAATTTTCTAATTTTCCTTATGTTTAAAATGGTTGACATGAGCCAATTCTTGTTGTTTGCAGAGGGAGCACGAGCTTGCCCAGTCCCGAGAGGAGACAGCTCGCCTGCTGAGGGAGTTCAAGGTCCGCGACGCCGAGGTTGCTGCTCTCGAGGCGAGAGTTGCTGAGCTAGACGGCGACAACAGTAGCTTTTTTGTTGTTTTTTTGCTGTGTTTTGTACATTTGTACATTTTTGGGACCTACATTTTGGACATTCAGACTTTGTTTTGGGGCTCGAGCCCCCAGTTTGGTGTACATATCTTCTCTTGGTTGTATATATGATGGCCTGAGTGCCTTTGCTACTGGGTTGCTTTGTTTGTATCTGCAGGTTAGCTTTGAACAGGTTTGGTAGATGACGATTTGCGCTGTCATGCTACCGAAATTTACATAGAAATCACATAGAACATACATGTGTACACATGGCCTAAATTAGCGCAAAACCATGACTCGAAAATGCAAAAATATGCAAATTTTTTGCCGGAAATGACCGGACGGTAGGGGAGGGCTACCCCCTAAAAAAATGAAAAAATAGAAACATATAAGTTTGAAATGTAATGTGGAATGGGAGTGAAATGATTCCCCAGAAAGAAAATTAAAAAAAGAAATCTATAAGTTTGAAAATGAATAAATTAAATTGGTGAAATGATTCCTCAAAAGAAAATTTAAAAAAGAAATGGATAAGCGTGCTAAGCTGACGAAAATGTTGATATCGCGACTAAATGCGTGCCCGTGAAATTAGGAAACACGAAATATGGCAACTTGACGTATTTACCAAAATAATAACCAGTATGAATAGGAAATTATTCGTTGAGGAATTTAGGAAATATCCAACGAGGAAAATCACAAAAAGAAGGCTGAGGAAGAGGCGTAGTAGGTGTTGCGCCTGTTCCCCAGTGCATCCGTCCTGACGGATTTTAGGATACAACTTTTAGTATAAATAGCGACGTCGGGGGATGTTTTATTCACATAATTCTTCCGTCTTTTCTTCGTCTTTATACATAAAGCTCCCAAAATAAGCATACATCATGAATACTTTCGAAATTCGTCTAAAAGAATGGACAAATGAGTTCTCTAAGTTGAGAAACACGACATGGGTGCTTATAATTTTGGATCGCTGTTGAGTTTGAAGTTGATCAAGTTAGTCAAACCGTTCCTAGATGCTTGTCTTGATTATTGGGACCCGAATTATCACGTATTTGCCATCCCTGGAGGCGACATTTGCCCATTTCCCGAAGAAATTGATGCGATTGGTGGTTGGGACCCGGAACATTTGCCTGCTATTCCTCCACTTCTCAAGGGTATAAGAACAAGTTCATAGACTTTCTTAGGTTGGCAAGAGCTGATGTGGACCGTCTTGTGAATTTTAAAGGAGTGCGAATGTTGAATTTCATCGATCGATTCATCAATAGGGCAGATCTCACTATCTCTTATGTTGCGAGGCGAAGGGCATTCGGGTTTTGCCTATTACAAGTATCTGTCCTTCAAGGGCATGTTGATGAGGATTTGAGAGGCGACCCTCGTTACTTGAGCGTGATTGAGCAAATGGAGCTGCGCAGGAGCCTGGCTTGCATGTGCTTGATGCGTGTCTTTTATATGATGTTTTGCACCTCATTTTACACGCATTTCAGAGCTCAGTTGTGTAGTTTAAGCTATCATTTCCCCCATTTCCGTCTACTTTCATGTTTTTGTACTTTATTGCAGAAATGTGAAGAATTCAGCGTAAATTGAGCTAAATCCGTCCCCGAGTATCCTGCATTGCATTTGACGTGAAGTATTCACTTAAGGAACGAGCTTTGTGTGCATTTCAAGGCCCAAAAGACAAATCCACGAGATTATAGAACTCAAGTAGCAGCTCAAGCAGTCGATCGACCAATACCATCAGTCGATCGACCAACCTGCGGGTTCCAGAAGCTACTGTACACTGAAGAGCAGTCGATCGACCGCCATGCTTAGTCGATCGACCAAGCCGCTATCCCAGAAGAGAATTAAAAGATCGAGGAACTTGAAGCCCATTATGTTTAGGTTTTGATAATAAGTGTTACGTATGTTTGCTATATAACGTAACCTAGACCATCAAATACAGGCATGCAGTTTTGATCCGATTTCTATCTAAGTTTTACATAGTAACATTTAGTTTTAATTAAGGTTCGGAATATTGTTTTGGCATTGGAATTTCGTTCTTATTCATAATCATTCCTCTGCAATCTCGGTATTCTTCTGCCTTATTTGAATTCACTCTTATTTCGTTATTAGTATAGAATTGCTAGTTAGGTTCCCGAAACCGTTTTATCGCTTTATGTTAATTGTTTGTTCTACTATTTTTAGCATGAATTCAGTAGTCTTTATCGTCAATATTATTGTTATTTTTGCCATAGCCATGAGTAGCTAAATCAATTGTGCTAGGATGTAGGGGAATTATGGCGTAGGCGGCGTAGTATTAATTTGGACTAAAATCGCGTGTCAGTCGATCGACTGTCATACTTGGTCGATCGACTGACCACGTGAGGTTACCTTTCGTTTTGATTGATTTTAATGTTGTATTTAACGAATCGAATGCATGCGACCAGTTAGATGCTTAATTTATGACTGACCCATTAAATCGAAAGATAGGGAAAGTTGTTAGATCACCAATTAAAATGACTAAACTGTGCTGAGATCGAAAGATAGGTAAAGTTCAGATTATTAGTCACTTTTCAGGACGAGAGTCAGTATTAATGATATTAGGGACATATAGCGAGATCGAAAGATGCTATCTGTTAAGAGTGGACCGAGAGAACCTCTTGTTTCCCGCCTCACATGTGTTCGATTTAGACCTGTTTAGTATGTTGCCGCCAAAGCTATAAAGAACCGACCATCCTAGTACCTCTTTTTATACTTGATTTCATCCGTTTGCTTAGTTCACTTTATTTTATTGATCATTAACTATAGACCAATTCAATCAAACCCCCACCTTATTGTTACCTTAGACCGAACTTAAACAACTAGAAATTACGTCTGCCTCTCTGTGGTTCGACCCGACTGCCACTAGCTATAGTTGTAGTTGGAGATTATAAATTTATTTTTGACACCTCACGACGGGTATCAAATTTTGGCGCCGTTGCCGGGGAGGCAATTGTTCTAATTTTTAGTTGTTTTTATTTAGTCTCTCTTTAGTTTAAGGGACTTCCGTTCCTTAATCTTTTCTTATATTCTTTTTGTAGTTTCTTCTTATGCGCAAGTCACAGGGTGGTGAACTAGTACCATTAAATCCTGAGATCGAGAAATTCTTGCGCGAGATGAGACGATCACAAAGGGTATTACCGACAGAGGAAGAGCTGAGTACTTTGTCAAGCTACTACGAGAACGCTCTGTTCGAAGGAGATCCACCTACATCTCCTGCCTCTACTTCTTCAGCTGAGACAGTCACTTCTCCAGAAATTCCAATCATGGTTGAAGAAGCAACCATTGCTAGTCACTCAGAGCCGACAGCTGTGAATCTCTACAAAGGATTCGAACTACCTGAAGAGGCGAGAAAATTCGAGCCAAAGCCTTCCTATATTTATCTGGTTGAGAGAAACCAGTTCGGGGGAGCTGCAAATGAAGATGCAGCCAAGCACATGGAGATTTTTATTGATTATTGCTGCTCTATACCCCCGTCGGCCGGTGTGACCCAAGACCAGATCAAGAAGACCATGTTCATTTTTTCGCTTCGTGATGCTGCCAGGGAGTGGTATAGAGATCTGGATCGAGCTGCTCATGGGATCACCGACTGGAATTCCTTAGCCCTAGCATTCTACAAAAAGTACTTCTCTGCCTCGAAGACGAATGCCATTAGAGCTCAGATCACGAGCTTTAAACAAGGGCCTGATGAGAACTTTCATGAAGCATGGGTCCGTTTCAAGAAACTGGTGCGAACCATACCGCACCATGGGTTCGAAAAATGGAGTCTTTGCAATCAGTTCTATAATGGGTTGTATGACGATCAGAGGGCTATTTTGGATGCTACAGCCAATGGCCGATTTGCTGAGAACATGGGAGAGACTAAGGGGTGGAAGATCATCGATGATTTGGCCACTCATAAGGCTGAATATGGGAATTCGAAAGGAAACCAGAGGAGAGCTGCTGAATCTTCCTCTGTTGCTGCACTAGAAGCTCTCACTGCAAGGTTTGACAAATATGAATTGGGTGGAGCTTCTAAAGAAGGGATGTACCATGTTAACGCTGTTTCAGACGGTCCTTTCGTCTGTAGAAGATGTGGAGCTGAGGGGCATGTCTCAGAGAATTGTTCTATCCCCTTTGAGTCTTGTGCTGCCTTTCAACACTATAGGCAGACAAACACGTACTATGAGCCGAATGTCCACCCCAACTTGAGGTGGAGTAGCCAGAATGTCCTGAATCCGACTTAATCTCCACAACAGCAGCAGCAATAAGCCTATGTGCCCCCTCACAAACAACCATATCAAAAACCTTCGTATATTCCTCAGCAACAGCAACAATCCCAAAATTCTGAGTTCACCGAGTTGAAGAACTTATTGCTGAAGGAGTCCCAAGCTAGAGAGGCCGGGATGAAGATGCTAGAGAGACAAATTGCTCAGTTGGCTATCAAGAGTACCACTCGAGCTCCGAGACACTTAACGACTCAAACTGACTAGAAAGAGACCCTAAACGCCATAACTTTGAGGAGTGGGTCTACCCTGGAGGGGCCTGCTATGGTCGAGGCTGCTACTGCGAAAGATGAGGCAAAACCGAGTCAAAACAAAGCTGGAACGAGCAAAGGAAAGAAAAAGTCGTCTACCAGGTATATCAGTCGATCGACTGACATACCCGGTCGATTGACTGAAGTGCGGGTTACAGAAGCTTCTGGTCCTGTTCATCTCAGTCGATCGACTGACATCACTGGTCGATCGACTGAGATCGCTGCTGATAGTGAGGTTTTTCGTCCTCCGATGCCCGACAACTTGAGGGATCATTTGTTTCGGGGCACGATGATCCCGAAAAATATTGGGGAAAGACCCGAGTCTTTGATGGGTCGATCCCCGGCTCCGAAGTACGACCCGATGTTGATCAATGGTTCACATTTGAGACGGTCTGAAGAGGATTCAAGCTTCAACAAGAAGAAAGTAGTGGACTTCCAGCCTAAGTCCACGGATACCGGCATGCGCGATTTAGAGGAGAGGGCTAAGCTACTTCTTACAGTCCCATATCCGGAAAGACTAGTGCCGATGAAGGAACAGGTATCTTTCAATAAATTTGAAAAAGTTATTCGTAGCTTGAATGTACAAGTACCCTTCCTTGAGTTAGTTAATCAAGTGCCTGCCTATACTAAATTCATGAAACAACTCTTGTCTAAGAAAAAGCCACTTGAAAATGTGCATACTGTCGTATTAACCAAAGAGTCATGCTCTTATTTGTCTCACACTGCACCCCATAAGCTAGAGGACCCAGGTAGCTTTTCTGTTCCTTGCAATATAGGTACCTTCTCTATTGAGAAGGCATTATGTGACTTAGGAGCTAGTATAAGTGTAATGCCTTTGAGTCTAGCTAGGAAGCTCAAATTGACTAGGTTTGTAGTGACAGATATGACAGTACAGATGGCTGACCGATCTGCAGTCCAGCCAATAGGAGTCTTAGAGGACATTCCTGTCCAAATAGGGAAGTTTTTCTTCCCCGTCGACTTCGTTGTACTTGACATGCCTGAGGATGCCCATATTCCCATTATTTTGGGTAGGCCATTTCTGCACACTGCTGGTGTAGTCATAGATGTCGGTCTAGGTACCTTGACTTTCAAAGTGGGCAAACATTCTATTGTCTTTGCCTAACCTGCTAAGAAGAAGGACCCCATGTGGCCTGTGACTTGTAATACGGTTTCTGACAAGAAATCGTACTTTGTGCTTCCTGATATGCCTTTCTCTATTCCTGTTGTAACATCTCCGCCCCAGATTGGGAGCAAATTGGAGGAAGATTTGTCTATTTCTGATGTTGCAGGAGCTGGTTTGGGGAAGGAAGAGCCGCAAGTCACTCTAGGTGTGAAGAAGCCAATCATTTCACGAGGAGGTCTTGGTTGCCTTAGCTATGCCACCGATGAGGAAGTTGATGACGAGCCGGTCAAGTCAAGGGAGTCCGACTTGGACTTTGAAGAGTCTGAAGAGGTCATTGACTGGGGAGATGATGAAAGTGTTGATCCGTTGAGCCATACGGACGTGGAAGCTAAGAAGGGTGCAGCTGAGAAGATAAGCACCGTTTAGGCTACCTCTAGTAGCCAGAAGCCGACGAAGTGGGTCATTCCGTGGCCGTTCTTGATCAACTACTAGTTGATCACATGTTTTCCAAACATTTTTATTTGCTTTTGTTAGACTCTTTTTGTTGCTTTTGTGTGCGCGGAACTTCACATTTTATTTTGCTTGCTTAGGATTTTATACGCTTTAGACTTTATTTTGGGTTTTGCGCAATTTTGGGCGCGTATTATTGTGCACTTGCAGGTTTTTAGACCTCTTTAGCTCAAGTAATTGAGCAAATACGAATAAATAAGAAGTTACAAAGAGATCCCCAGATCGATCGATCAAGGGCTATATAGTCGATCGATCGTCCACGGCAGTTCCAGGAGCTATCCTTTCACCTCGGTCGATCGACTGAGCTATGTGGTCGATCGACCGACCTGCACTGCTGTACCTGTTTATGACCTCTCTCCTGCTATGTTTGGTCGATTTGCGGAATTAAGGGAGTTTTCTACTCCACTTTATCTTCCGTCCTTTTATTTATTTCTTCTATTTTTCTCAATTATGCACATAATACCGCTTCATTATTGTCTTTCTCGATTTATGCGTGGTTCGTTGTTTGTCTTTTCAGGTACTTCTTAGTAGCACTGCTGGCTACTGAAACCTCCTAGCTTACGCTGCTTTGTGGAGGTTTCCTTTGCTGCGCTTAAAAGTCTTGTGAGTTTCTAAGTCTTTACTTCATTTTTATTTGTTTATTTTCTCGCAAATTCCCATTTCTCTTTTCTTCATTACATGATTTTGCACAATGGGGACATTGTGCGATTTGGTTTGGGGAAGGGTTTAGCGTCGCACATCATTTGCTTGCATTCGCGTTTACATTTTGTTTTGCATTGTTTATTTCATTCTTATATTCAAAAATCCAAAAAATCGAAAAATTTCGAAAAATTCAAAAAAAATGCACGTTTATTTTAGCATATAGGTCGAGTCGGAACGGTAGTATTTCAATGATGACATTACATTTGCATTTGTTTATGCCTAAGCCTTGCTTGATTGACATGTTATTAGTAGAATCGTAAGTGCATATCTACGAGTTTTCGTTAAATTTCTTGCTGAACTTGAGACTTGACTTAGAAAATTGGCAAACTACATCATATTTCTGAGATTTAGAGCCTATAACTGGTGACATATATGACCAGTTTATCTAGGATGTGTGTAGTACTCCTTATGAGACATGTCAAATCAATTTGCATAAATATGAACTTAATCTGCTTAATACCTGTATGCATTCGGTTTGTGGTTCCTTGACACATGTGGTAGAGGTTTCCCTTTATTCGTTTTGCCCATGAACTCCACACTGCCAAAAATATCCTTTTTGTCCCATTTACTACATCCTACATTTAGCATGTCCTTTGTCATGCTAGTAGTCTTAGTTGTTGGGATTGTTACTTCGTTTTTGGTGGTAAATGCTCTTATTGAGGTTTAGTTGGGAAAATGAAATGAAGGAGAAAAGAAACAAAGTTGAAAAAAAAAGAAAAGAAAAAAATTGATTCAAAAAGAGAAAAAAAAGGTTCTGTACTGTTTAAGTAGTCGATCGACTGGCATTATAGGTCGATCGACCAAGGTTCGTGAGAAAGAAAAGAAATCAAATTCGCATAATTCAAATCATTATATTTTGGCGATTTTTGTTCCCATGTTTTATTCATATCTTATGGGGAGTTAGTTGATTACTTTTATACCTGGAGATTGTGAGATTTGTGCTTGCTATAGCACCGTTTCATTTGATTTTGAGCAAGAAGAAGGATGTTGCCATATGGTTCTGTTTCGGGTACTAGCTTTATCACCTGTACCTCCACTTTTCCATACATGTACTGCCTCTTCTTACCCATTACCCCACATATCCACATATACACCTCGGCATGTGTCATGGTCATTTGTTTGGTTGGATTGCATGTGTACGGTTGTAGAGATCATTTTCATATTAGATTGCAGGCATGTTCTTATAGGTCGTAGTTAGGTGAGTGTCACTACAAATGAATTCTTTCTATCTTTACATTATTCACTTGTGCTTATTTGAGTGATATGAGCGATCCGTGAGAGTCCAATTTGATAAGTCTCTACAGTTGACGGTTCAGTAGTTTTTAACGACTCCATAACTCGTTTGCATGATTCATTTGCTAATTGATTGTTGGTTGTGCATTAAAATGGTTTAGGCTTTTCATGTTGCATTTCGCTCAGAGATTGAACTCGTTCCATTAGGTCATTAGATCGAGTCTTGTTCTTGCTTGGGGATAAGCAAGGGTTTGGTTTGGGGAAGTTTGATGCGTGTCTTTTATATGATGTTTTGCACCTCATTTTACACGCATTTCAGAGCTCATTTGTGTAGTTTAAGCAACCATTTCCCCCATTTCCGTCTACTTTCGTGTTTTTGTACTTTATTGCAGAAATGTGAAGAATTCAGCGGAAATTGAGCTAAATCCGTCCCCGAGTATCCTGCATTGCATTTGACGTGAAGTATTCACTTAAGGAACGAGCTTTGTGCGCATTTCAATGCCCAAAAGACAAATCCACGAGATTATAGAACTCAAGTAGCAGCTCAAGCAGTCGATCGACCAATACCATCAGTCGATCGACCAACCTGCGGGTTCCAGAAGCTACTGTATACTGAAGAGCAGTCGATCGACCGCCATGCTTAGTCGAACGACCAAGCCGCTATCCCAGACGAGAATTAAAAGATCGAGGAACTTGAAGCCCATTATGTTTAGGTTTTGATAATAAGTGTTATGTATGTTTGCTATATAACGTAACCTAGACCATCAGATACAGGCATGCAGTTTTGATCCGATTTCTATCTAAGTTTTACATAGTAACATTCAGTTTTTATTAGGGTTCGGAATATTGTTTTGGCATTGGAATTTCGTTCTTATTCTTAATCATTCCTTTGCAATCTCGGTATTCTTATGCCTTATTTGAATTCACTCTTATTTCGTTATTAGTATAGAATTGCTAGTTAGGTTCCCGAAACCGTTTTATCGCTTTATGTTAATTGTTTGTTCTACTATTTTTAGAATGAATTCAGTAGTCTTTATCATCAATATTATTGTTATTTTTGCCATAGCCATGAGTAGCTAAATCAATTGTGCTAGGATGTAGGGGAATTATGGCGTAGGCGGCATAGTATTAATTTGGACTAAAATCGCGTGTCAGTCGATCGACTGCCATACCTGGTCGATCGACTGAGCACGTGAAGTTACCTTTCGTTTTAATTGATTTTAATGTTGTATTTAACGAATCGAATGCATGCGACCAGTTAGATGCTTAATTTATGACTGACCCATTAGATCGAAAGATAGGGAAAGTTGTTAGATCACCAATTAAAATGACTAAACTGTGCTGAGATCGAAAGATAGGTAAAGTTTAGATTATTAGTCACTTTTCAGGACGAGAGTCAGTATTAGTGATATTAGGGACTTATAGCGAGATCGAAAGATGCTATCTGTTAAGAGTGGACCGAGAGGACCTCTTAGTTCCCGCCTCACATGTGTTCGATTTAGACCTGTTTAGTATGCTGCCGCCGAAGCTATAACGAACCGACCATCCTAGTACCTCTTTTTATACTTGATTTCATCCGTTTGCTTAGTTCACTTTATTTTATTGCTCATTAGCTATAGACCAATTCAATCAAATCCCCACCTTATTGTTACCTTAGACCGAACTTAAACAACTAGAAATTACGTCTGCCTCTCTGTGGTTCGACCCGACTGCCACTAGCTATAGTTGTAGTTGGAGATTATAAATTTATTTTTGACACCTCACGACGGGTATCAGTGCTTATGAGAGATCCTATTGGGTTTAGATAACAGGAAAGCCAATCGCGACCTTCCTTATTTGGGAAGTCCCATTATATTGCAGGTAAAAGAATTGTTTGTGTTTTTTTTTGCTTTTTTAATACCTGCTTCTAGTAGGTCTGGCTTATGGAGCGTCTTCGATTGATCGAGCCCCCAGTTAATGTTCCTGCTTATCATGCTCGCTCAATTTCAATGAGGACCAGGCTCTACATGGTGGACTTCACTCGAGTCTGCAATTACTGGGAAAACATATTGAAGAGTGAAGATGGCCCCTTAATTAGATGGATCGTACCATGATGGCATCTCAAATCTGTCACTAGAGTATCTTCCTTGGATCCTACCCGATCTGTTCGCATTCCCGGCTTGTAGTTCATGGTATGCATCTTCCCGGAGAGGTTGATGAGGCAGGTTGGATTGAAGCAGATGATTGCGAAGCTTGACACTGTCCTGCAGACTACCGTGACGCTTACTACTGTGAGTCGAAGACAATGGGCCATCAAATGGGCTCAAAGGAACATTTGGTTCTTGAATTCTTCTATTAGTGCTCTATGGGTGTCGGATTCCTATCTGCGGTGGAGGAAAGCTACTACTCCGGGGGAGCGTGATAGATTAATGAAGCGCGAGCCTGTTGACTACAAAGTTCGTGAGGTGGAAAAGGAGAAGGAGAAGCATATGACTAAGGGAGAGGAAGAAGCCGGATTTCGAGTTGTTCATCCTTTGAAGAAACCGAAGACTTCTCCTGCCGTCGAGATGGTGGTTGACAAAAATGACAAAGCAAGACCACGAGAGAGACCGTTGGTTATTAGGTCTGAAGTGGCACAAGAGTGTCCGGCTCGAGGTCGGGACAAGAAATTTGACAAAAATGACAAAGACAAAGGGGAAATGGAAGAGTAGCCTAAGTCTTTATTATTATTCATTATTATTATTATTGTAAGAAGAATTTGGGGTTTTAGAATCCTAGCCATTTATTTTTATTATGTAACGTACTATTATTATTAGAAATGAAATAAAAAAGGTTAAATGGTCATGAAACCGTTATGATTTTCAATGATTACTCTTGTCGAATTTCAAATGCAATTGCAAATGTCCTTTTATTTACATTTTAAATAATTCAATGGGTTGTATCCCGTGAAGGATTGCCTACGTATTCATTTAGAAAATGAAATCAAACCCTTGCGCATAGTTCGAGTAAATGTAAAACAATAATTGTTCTAAGCAAGAGCTTGTAATGAACTTAGAAAATAAGCATGAGCTTTACTTACTCCTAAAATGCAATTTAGTTTATTTAATGATATGAGAATGACAAATTGTCAAAATACAAGAGCAAGATGACATTAGCTTAATTCAGCTTGGCCAGGGGCCGTTTATTTCGTGCCACAAGAGCGACAAGTGAGGTTACGCGAGACGCGTTTTTTTTTGCTCCTATTCTAGGCATAGTAACGTTTCAGTTGGTCGAGGTTTGTTGGGTTGGCAAATTCGTTCCCATCTAGGTCTGTGATTCTAACTGCACCCCCTCGAAGTATGGACTTGACTAGAAATGGCCCGGCCCAATTGGGTTTGAGTTTTCCTCGTGGATCGACAGGTAAAAGAGCTCTAATTGATTAAAGGACCAAATATCCTTCTTTGATGTTCCTTGGCTTAACCCTTTTGTTGAAGGCTCATTTAATACGTGCTTGGTATATTTGCACATTGTGTAATGCACGCAAACTTCGTTCATCCAGGAGGATGAGTTCTTCATATCTATCACTCTTCCACTCGGCTTCTGGGATTTGACTTTTGAGTAAAATACGCAAGGATGGTACTTCTAGCTCGACTGGTTGTACAGCCTCCATGCCGTAGGTCAAATAGAAAGGGGTGGCCCCAGTGGGCGTTGACACGGCTATCGCAACCCTATCAAAGATAAAACCTAACGGTCTCAACTAAAATGTAGCAGAGGCAGTCGAGTATCGAATCGACAGGGAGGTAATGTAATTATAGCTGTCTAATTCTAATCCTATGGTAACAATTGGGGGTTTGTTTGAATTTTGGTTCTAAACTACGAAGTTTGAAAGGAAGAGAAATAAAGCAAAGAGCAGTAAGGCAATAAAATATGATTAAACTCAAAATTTGACACGTCTGTCGCGTACCTGTCAAAAATAACCAACTGGCTCTAACTAATATAGCTAGGGAAGTCGGGTCGAATCCACAGAGAGGTAGGAATTTGTTGGCTAAACTTAAGTTCGTCAAAGTAACCAAATTGAGGGTTTATAAAATGTGATTTCTAAACTAAAAAGGACAAGGGGAAGAGAAATAAAAGGAAGGAGTTGAGCAGATAAAGGAGAACAGCTAAGACAAACGGTTCACCATAATCATCTGGTCGAGTAATCTAGGTCCTACGTCAATGCAGCACGGTCTAAGGGGTAACGAACGTCACCTTTCGGTCCTTAATTCACCCTAAAGTGTAAACAGTTTAACTTTCGCCCTCGCTGCAATACTCTATTGTTCGCCACTAGTCTGCCTCTTCCAACCTTTCGGTCCAGGTCAAGGTTCACTAAGAATAAGGGTCTAATTGCGTCGACTCAATTAGGCAATTACAATTAATTGTAGCATTTAAACAACAAAGACGGTACCAGCATTAACCTAGTAAATCGATTACTCTCCCTTCATATTATGGATCCCCTATAGTCTTAGCATAGGGAAATTAGCTACTCATAACCGTCGGATTAACAATTACAATAACCAAATAATTAAGACTAAACATGATGATGAAACTAATAAGAATTCAATTAAGCAATTATAATAACAAGAGAAGAAGGATTTAAAGCAGTAAATAAGATTAAGAAATAAACTAGATTGATAATACCGAATCCGAGTAGCAAAGTGTAGAGAGTAAATCCAAAGAACAGTGACAAAAAGTGGCAGTGAAACCAACGAAGTGAAGAGAGAGAGAGTAACGTGATGTTCTCCCTCAGTCTTATACTAAAATTCCACTCTCAAAAACTAATCCTTGGACTAATTACAAAAGCCCATAAATAATTAGGCGGAAATTAACAGTAGCACAGGAAACCGCTCGATCGAATAGAAGTAATCCACTAGATCGAGCAATTTATCACCAAACCACTCGATCGAGTAGATATGACCCACTCGATCGAGCACCACTTGCATAAATTCCTCGATCGACCCCTCAAACAGCTCGATCGATCAATCTTTGAGTGTATAAAGCATTCGATCGAGCAGTCAACCACTCGATCGAGCTACATAGGCACGTTAGACCTTGAATTGCTTCCCAAACTCAGCTCACGCGTCTTCCAAGTGTTAGATTTCCAAGCTCCAGCTCCTTATTTTCCATGAATGCATACAATTGGGACAATTAAGGCTCGATTTAGCTCCTCTTCGGTCGATTCCTGCAAATTATAATAAACGGACCAAAGTAGAACATTCGGGGGCATTTGTAGCCAGATGCTACATAAAAAGCACAGAAATGCGTGTAAAAATGAGGTGAAAACCTTATATAAAAGACACGCATCAAATCTCCCCAAACCAAACCTTTGCTTGTCCCCAAGCAAATATGAATACAACTAAGGACGAACAATGGAACGGGACCAACGCATCAGCTACAAATCATCCTCTAGAACCAATTTAATGCGATAACATGACAAAATGGCAGTGAAAAGTGCAAACGAGTTAAATTAATGTTTCAAACATACTGAACCGTCGACCTTGCAAGACTCAAAAGATATCGGACTCTCACGGGTCGCTCGTCACTCAAAACCAGGCACAAGGTGAGTATATATGTGAAAGATAGAAATAAGTAAGACACTCACCTAACTCGACCTATAAGAACATGCATGCAGTTAACATGATTAAAATCTCTACAACCGTACATATGCATTCCAACCATACTAATGACCAAGACACGTGCCGAGGACTTACATTTGGGTAAGTGAGGTAGTGGGTAAGAAGGGGCTAAAATGAATTTGGATATGTGGGGTTAGTAGCCAGGCTAGCAACATCGGGTCCAAATAGTAACTGCATCCCAACTTCGTACTTATGACGTTAAGATAAAACGGTGCAATATTATGCACTAACTCACAAAACACCAAATATCGTCAACTCTCCATAAAATATAGATAAGGCATGGGAGTGTGAATCATTGTACAATTCTGATTCTTTTTCATATGTAACTTTTCTGTCTTTTTTTTTTCTTTGCTTTTCGCAATTTTTCGTTCTCTTTTTTTTTTTCATTTCTTTTTTTCTCAACAATTCGACATTTTCCTTCTTTCTTTCCGTCTCTTCAAATCTTCCACCATCATTGGAAATCCGATAATATAACCATATTGCAATAAACATTCCAAGAACTACTCGTTACTAGCTCAGCTAGGGTAGGAAGTATTATAGAAAGTAGTTGATAGGACAAAAAGGGCAATTTGGCTAAGTGAGGCTCATGGGTAGAATGAAATAAAGGGGACTGCCTCTCCTAACACGTGTCACCATCCACAGACCGAATGCATACAGGTCTTAAGAAGACTAGACTCATGCTTATGCAAATTGATGTTACACGTCTTAGAGAAAGTACTACTCACATCCTAAATGAAACCGGTCATGAATGTCACCAGTTTATAAAGCTCTAACCTCAGAATGTAATGTAGCTTGCCGACATAATGAATCAAGTCTATTCGTTCAGATAAGGGAGAAACAAAAACTCGTAGATTATGCACATAATCACGCTAACTAAATGTCAAGAGTATGCAGGGCTCAAGTAAGGGTTCAAAGTAGCGTCAACGTTCAAACGTTCCGACTCAAATTAAACATGAAATTTTTGAATTTTTTTTTGAATTTTATGAAACAACCAACAATGCATGCGGAAATAATAAATATGGAAGCAGAAATGCAAGAAAACATGCAGACATAGATATGGATGCAAACCTCCCTAAACCAAACCGTACAATGCCCTCATTGTACTAAAAAATAGGGGAAGAAATGCAAACTGAAAGGAGAAGGAAAAGTGGAGTCGGAAAACTTACAAAACGTCGTAAGAAGGGACCTCCCCAAACCGACCATGAACATGGGAGGTCAAAGAAAGTCAACCAGTGGCTCCATAGACGTAAAACAGCAGCTGGAGGTCATAACTACTCGATCGAGCACTTGGAACAGCTCGATCGAGTGAACCAGTGTATTGGAAGAGCTCGATCGAGTGACAAACCACGCGATCGAGTAAGCACGGGTTTGGATATGGTCGATCGAGGAGCATATCACTCGATCGAGTAACAACATGCATCAGAAAGTGCTCAATCGAACACAAAATCATTCGATCGAGTACTTTAACCTGCAAAAGACGCATTAAAGGCAGGGAAAATACATAGGGGGTTCATAAAACAGCGTCTAAAGTTCAACGTGAAGCTAAAGGAAAATAAAAAGTTCAACAAAATTACAAATAAAACAGTCCGGGCTGCCTCCCGGAGAGCGCTGGTTTAAGAGGTCCCGCACGACCTTTCTGGCATCAGTTAACTGGTGCGTCGAGCTCGTCGAAACGCAAGACTTCAACGCGATTGTCCGCTTCACTCGCCTCATGGTAATGCTTCACATATTGGCCATTCACCTTGAATCTATGACCCTCGGAATCTTCAAGCTCTACGGATCCAAATTTGGTAACAGCTGTCACCGTATATGGACCACTCCACCGGACTTGACTTGCCAGAAATAGTCTCAACCGGGCATTAAACAGCAACACCTTTTGCCCCACATGAAACTCCCGAGGTAGGATTCTCTTGTCATGCCATCTTTTCGTCTTTTCCTTGTAAATGAGCGAGCTGTCGTAGGCATTAAGCCTAAACTCTTCCAATTCATCTAGCTGCAAAAGACGATTCTGACCACACAACTTAGGATCATAATTAAGCTCACGAATTGCCCACCAGGCCTTACATTCCAAGTCAACAGGTAAGTGACACGATTTCCCATAAACTAACCTATAAGGTGATGCACCAATTGGTGTCTTAAAGGCAGTCCTATAAGCCCATAATGTGTCATCTAGCTTAAGACTCCAGTCTTTCCGTGATTTAGAAACTACCTTAGACAAGATCTCTTTTAACTCGCGATTAGAGACCTCTACCTGACCACTAGTTTAGGGATGATACCCCAAACCACGTCGGTGTTGGACACCAACTCTAGACAGTATGAAAGTGAGTTTCTTTTCTTTAAAATGCATCCCCCCATCACTAATGACGACCCTAGGGACACCAAAACGGGGGAATATGATCTTTTTGAACATCTTTATCACGGTCTTAGCATCACAATGGGGTGAAGCAATTGCCTCAACCCATTTTGACACATAGTCTACTACTAAGATGTACCGTTACCTTTCTTACCGGATGGGAACGGTCCTTGGAAGTCAATGCCCCAGACATCGAAAACCTCAACCTCTAGGATGCCGTTTTGTGGCATCTCATGTCTCTTCGAAATGTTCCCTGATCGTTGGCAAGCATCACAAGCTGAAACAAAAGACTTGGCGTCAGCAAACAAAGAAGGCCAGTAAAAACCAGGCTGAAGTACCTTAGCCACGGTGCGCGATGGACCGTGGTGACCACCATATGAAGAGGAGTGACAGCCTTCCAGGACTATTTTTGTCTCCCACTGCGGAATACACCGTCTGTAGAGACCGTCTGCACATTACTTAAACAAGTAAGGATCATCCCAGAAGTACTGCTTAGCGTTATAAAGAAAACGCTTCTTTTGCTGATGAGAAAGGTCAGGCGGCAGCTCGCCACTGACAACGAAGTTAGTTATATCTGCATACCAAGGTTCTTGGTTAACAATAGACGATACAACAGCAAATAAAGTATCGTCAGGGAAAGAATCATCAATAGGTAGAGAATCCTCCCCTTCTTGTCGCACCAGCCGCGACAAGTGATCAGCCACCACGTTCTCAGCTCCTTTCTTATCCTTAATCTGCAAATCAAACTCCTGAAGAAGGAGTATCCATCTCAATAGCCGTGGTTTAGCCTCCTTCTTAGCAAGGAGATGCCTCAAAGCTGCATGGTCAGTAAAAACAGTGACTTCTGACCCAACTAAATAAGTACGAAACTTCTCTAAGGCATAAACTACAGCTAACAGCTCCTTCTCAGTGGTAGTGTACTTCACTTGAGCCTCATCCAGAGTTCGGCTCGCATAGTAAATAGCATTCAAGGCTTTGTCTTTTCTCTGGCCAAGCACCGCTCCTAGTGCATAGTCACTCGCATCACACATGATCTCAAACGGCAAGTCCCAGTTGGGAGGCTGTATGATCGGCGCGGAGACTAAGGCCTGCTTTAACCTGTTAAAAGCAAAAAGACAAGCATCAGTAAACACAAAAGGGGCATCCTTAAGCAGCAATTGTGTGAGTGGTTTAGCAATTTTGGAGAAATCCTTGATAAACCGCCGATAAAAGCCGGCGTGACCAAGGAAGCTCCTCACCCCCTTAACATTAACAGGAGGTGGTAATTGCTGAATCACTTCCACTTTCGCTTTATCAACTTCTATTCCCCTATCAGAAACCAAGTGCCCTAAGACAACTCCCTCGTTGACCATAAAGTGGCACTTCTCCCGATTCAAAGACAAGATTAACCTCAATACAAATAACAACACTTTCTCAAGGTTAGACAGACAATCGAAAAAATCACTTCCATATACACTAAAATCATCCATAAAAACTTCCATGATAGACTCAATATACTCGAAAATATCCCCATCATACACCTTTAGAAGGTGGCGGGGCATTGACAAACCAAAAGGCATTCTCGCGATACGCAAAAACGCCCTTAGGACGGGTAAATGTAGTCTTGGCCTGATCGTCTGGGTGGATAGGGATCTGAAAGAACCCTGAGTACCCGTCTAAATAGCAGAAAAATTTATGAGAAGCTAACCTTTCTACCATTTGATCAATAAAAGGAAGGGGAAAGTGATCTTTCTTAGTGGCGGCATTTAGCTGTCTGTAGTCTATGCACATCCGCCAACCAGGCACTACTCGAGTAGGTATTAATTCATTCTTCTCATTCTTAACTACAGTTGTCCCTCCTTTCTTCGGGACCACATGTACTGGACTTACCCATTTAGAATTACCGACAGAATAAATAATACCTGCATCCAGCAGCTTCATTACCTCAGCCATCACGACATCCTGCATCTTCTGGTTCAGCCGGCGCTGACCCTGTCGACAAGGTTTGTGATCCTCCTCCAGCTCTATCCTGTGCATACAAATATCGGGACTAATCCCTGTGATATCATCCAGTGAATAGCCCATTGCCTTCCTGTTTTTCTTAAGCACAGCTAACAAGGAGGTCAGCTGATCATCACTAAGCTTGGCACTAACAATGACTGGATATTGCTCTGTATCGTCTAAGAAAGCGTATTTAAGATGAGAAGGGAGAGGCTTACGTTCCGATACCTTTACCTCAATGGAGCAAAGAGTGATGGTCATTTGTTCCACCTGCTCTCCCTCATGCTCATCTAAACCATCAAGGAGCAAATCCAACGCAGTGTCATCGTCGTCTGGGCTATGTGCACACTCATCAAAAATCATGAGAGCTTCCAGTGGGTCCCTCATAAAAGAACCCGACCAGAAGTCATAAATAGACTCGTCAATGATATCGACCGAATAGCAAGTGTCCTCTATCATTGGGTGGGCTAAAGTACTGGGCAAACTGAATGTGATAGCGTCATCCCCTCTCGCAAGAGTCGACGCCCTTGTCGACATCAATAACGGCCCCAACTGTACAAAGGAATGGTCTTCCTAAGATAATTTGGGTCCGGGTGTCCTCGGCTATATCCAAAACAATGAAATCTACTGGGATGTAAAGCTTGCCTATTTTCACAGGCACATCCTCTAAGACACCTAAGGGTCTCCTAACAGATCTATCAGCCATCTGTAGGGTAATGTTAGTCACTTTGAAATGACTCATCTTCATTTTCTTGCAGACAGGAAGGGGCATGACACTGACAGTGGCACCTAAATCGCAAAGGGCCTTATCAATAACCATATTGCCTATGACACAAGTAATAGAAAAGCTGCCCGGGTCTTTCATTTTTGGAGGGGCCTTATTTAACAGCAAGTTACTAGACTCTTCCATAAATGAAATTGTCTCAAATTCACTCAAATTTCTCTTACGCGTCACGATATCCTTCATAAACTTAGCGTAAGTGGGTACCTGAGTAACAAGTTCGGAAAAAGGGACAGTTACCTGGAGGTTCTTCACGATGTCCACGAACTTACCGTACTGTTGCTCGATCCTTGCGTCCTTCAGACGACTTGGGAAGGGTACCCTGGTAGCGATGAGCGGTCCCGCAACCTTTTCCTTACCCTTATCAATGCGTGACGTCTCCACAGCAGGGGAAGATAACATGGTGGCGGTATTAGATAGTGAATTAGGATTTCCGCCATTTCAAGTACTGGATCAAGTGCTTTTATCGCTCGAAAGACCATGTTCATCACTCGATCGAGTGATTTCTTCAGCAGAGTTGCTCGATCGAGTAATATTATCGCTCGATCGACCACCATTTTCACTCGATCGAGTGACAGGATGGGTTGAACTGCTCAATCGAGCAGAAGAGTCACTCGATCGAGTGGTTACAGCACACGCAGCAAGTATTTCCTTCAAAAACTCGTCTAATTCCTCATCCGAGTTATCGTTAGCTGTCAAAACCTCGTCTTCTTCATGAGTAAGGTCTTTTTGAAAATTCATTGCACTGATTGGATCGCAAATTGGAAGGAGCTTGGCTTAGTCTGTCGCGAGTGTTAACTGCGCGACTTGTTCTTTCAATTCCGATATAACTGTTTCGGATTGCCGTGACATCTTTGACATACTGAACATGATGGATTTTAACTCGGCAATTTCTTCGTTTGCAGAAGGAAGAATCGGTAGCGGAGCTGGCGTGGAAGGGTTAGAAACGCTCTTTATCTCTTTATATAGCTGAGAGAAAGGAACCCCTTGCTTGTACTTCTTGTAAGCAAGGGCGCGCTCTATACTTGCCACACATTCATAAAGGTCGTGTCCTTCCTCGCCACATCTACCACACGGCTCTATATGCTCTGTAATCGTAGGCATCTTGCAAATAAACTTCCATGGCAAAAGTTAACCTGCAGCTAATCAAACTTTGCAGAAATGAGATCGGTCTCAAGGAATAAATTCCCTGAGACGAGAGACAAAGTTAATTAAAGCAACAAGTTTGCGCCACCTCCCCGGCAACGGCGCCAAAATTTGACACGTCTGTCGCGTACCTGTCAAAAATAACCAACTGGCTCTAACTAATATAGCTAGGGAAGTCGGGTCGAATCCACAGAGAGGTAGGAATTTGTTGGCTAAACTTAAGTTCGTCAAAGTAACCAAATTGGGGGTTTATAAAATGTGATTTCTAAACTAAAAAGGACAAGGGGAAGAGAAATAAAAGGAAGGAGTTGAGCAGATAAAGGAGAACAGCTAAGACAAACGGTTCACCATAATCATCTGGTCGAGTAATCTAGGTCCTAGGTCAATGCAGCACTGTCTAAGGGGTAGCGAACGTCACCTTTCGGTCCTTAATTCACCCTAAAGTGTAAACAGTTTAACTTTCGCCCTCGCTGCAATACTCTATTGTTCGCCACTAGTCTGCCTCTTCCAACCTTTCGTTCCAGGTCAAGGTTCACTAAGAATAAGGGTCTAATTGCGTCGACTCAATTAGGCAATTACAATTAATTGTAGCATTTAAACAACAAAGACGGTACCAGCATTAACCTAGTAAATCGATTACTCTCCCTTCATATTATGGATCCCCTATAGTCTTAGCATAGGGAAATTAGCTACTCATAACCGTCGGATTAACAATTACAATAACCAAATAATTAAGACTAAACATGATGATGAAACTAATAAGAATTCAATTAAGCAATTATAATAACAAGAGAAGAAGGATTTAAAGCAGTAAATAAGATTAAGAAATAAACTAGATTGATAATACCGAATCCGAGTAGCAAAGTGTAGAGAGTAAATCCAAAGAACAGTGACAAAAAGTGGCAGTGAAACCAACGAAGTGAAGAGAGAGAGAGTAACGTGATGTTCTCCCTCAGTCTTATACTAAAATTCCACTCTCAAAAACTAATCCTTGGACTAATTACAAAAGCCCATAAATAATTAGGCGGAAATTAACAGTAGCACAGGAAACCGCTCGATCGAATAGAAGTAATCCACTCGATCGAGCAATTTATCACCAAACCACTCGATCGAGTAGATATGACCCACTCGATCGAGCACCACTTGCATAAATTCCTCGATCGACCCCTCAAACAGCTCGATCGATCAATCTTTGAGTGTATAAAGCATTCGATCGAGCAGTCAACCACTCGATCGAGCTACATAGGCACGTTAGACCTTGAATTGCTTCCCAAACTCAGCTCACGCGTCTTCCAAGTGTTAGATTTCCAAGCTCCAGCTCCTTATTTTCCATGAATGCATACAATTGGGACAATTAAGGCTCGATTTAGCTCCTCTTCGGTCGATTCCTGCAAATTATAATAAACGGACCAAAGTAGAACATTCGGGGGCATTTGTAGCCAGATGCTACATAAAAAGCACAGAAATGCGTGTAAAAATGAGGTGAAAACCTTATATAAAAGACACGCATCAAATCTCCCCAAACCAAACCTTTGCTTGTCCCCAAGCAAATATGAATACAACTAAGGACGAACAATGGAACGGGACCAACGCATCAGCTACAAATCACTATCAAGAAGAGAGGGACATGTCGGGATTTCGGTTCACTACGGTAGTCCAATAACTCAGCGGTAAATGATTCAGAGGAACTAATGTGAGACGGATGTTAAAAGGTCCTTTCGGTCCACTTTCTATCCTAAAATACCACTAACTTAACTTTCGTCCTCATTAGGGTAGTCTACTGTTTATAGCAGGCCTATTTAGTCCAATCTTTCGATCCAGGATTAATTTTAGCCAGATTAAAGGTTGACATAGAAGCGTGCACTCAACTAGGTCGGGAATTACAGTTAAATTGCTATAGTGACAGAGTCTCGTGATTAAACCGTCTGATTCATCTACTAAATCGTCATCTTTCTACCGCAGATTCCCTAATCCCAACATGAAGGGAGTTAGCTACTCATATCGGTGATTAAACTAACACCAGACAATTTTCCAGCAGTGAACATTATAAATAAACTAAAACTCGCAATAATGAAAATTAGGGCAAGGGAAATAAGAACACAAACGAGAAATTGAAGCAACAAAATGATTATTATTAATAAAGGAAGAGAAGGAATTACAATCAATGCGGATCCGGCGTAAAGAACAACTGAATCCGAGCAATAATAACCCCAAGTGAAGTAACAGTGAAGAGGAATAAAAGTAACGTAGTAAAAGTTTCTACTGTCAAAAATAGAGTAAAAGTATGATAAAAGATGATGTCCCTTAACCTAGTTAACATAGGTTTAAATAGAAAAGAAACAAAAGCTTGCGGAATAAAACATCGCACGGACTGATTAAAAGCCCATACCCATAAAAACCACTCGATCGAGTGGATTAAACCACTCGATCGACCAACTTCTCAGCAAAAGTTACTCGATCGACCAAAAGGTTACTCGATCGAAAACTTGGTCTTTGTGCAGCTCAGTGGTCGAGTAAAATGTTACTCGATCGAGCATCAGAGGGTGTAGAAACCACTCGATCGACTGGTAAACAGCTCGATCGAGTGACTATGTCTTCATTTCAGCTCACGTCTTCACCCAAGTGCCTCGTAGTGCGTGCCATGACGCTTCCAAATGCAGTATCTCACTCTGGAACAATCCCGTCTCCTCTAAATGCATGCAAAAAGGACAAAAAGGAGTATGGTTCCACTACTTTCGCGATCATTCCTACAAAAAGGACAAAATACACCAAAGTAGCCAATTCGGGGCAAAATACCATAAAAACAGTATAGAAATGCATAGAAATACGTGCTGAAATAGGCCAAAAAGACTATACATTAGGCACGTATCAAATCTCCCCAAACCAAACCTTTACTCGCCCTCGACTAAACTCAAAACTGAACTAATGGAACGGAAATGATAACTCAGAGCTAGCTTAACTTGTCTACTTGAACCAATTTAATGCAACAAAAATCAACAGTTAAAGCCAAGCAGTCAATACGCAAACGAATTATAAGTTGTTCAGAAATAAAGCTGACCTATCGACCTTGCAAGACCAACAAAACTAGACTCTCTCGTGGTCACTCTTCTCTCATGAAGCAAAGGGCAAATGTTGTATGTAAAAGAGAGAAGAAAAGACAGACACTCACCTAACTGCGACCTACATAACATGCATGCAACAAAAATGAAAGACAATTCAAGTACTAATGCACAAATTCCAACCGATAATGTCCGTCACAGCCGAGGGTTTGCAGATAATATGGGAATAGTGAGGTTCAGGTGAAAAAAGGCAAAGCAAGTTATGGAAATGTGGAGGTAAAAGCGTCAAGCTAGTTCCTAACATGACCATAGTGAAATCATCCGGATCTCAACTGACTGAAAAACTAAGTACAAGTGCCCTTCATTTGGTACAAAACTCACTAGACTCAAGGCACAATCTCCTCAAAAAAATATGGGATAGAACGGAGGAGTCAGACGGTGACAAACTTTCCTTTTTTAGACACCGTCTGAAAACTAACTGAAACAAACAACCCTTTTCGATTGTACGTCTTCGAACATCTTCTCAACTCTTTTTTCATTTTCACAATCTCTTTTTTTTTCTTTTTCTTTCTTACGTTCCAGCCTTCTTTTTTTCATTTTTCAATTTTTTTTTCTTCTTTTTTTTTTTGATTTCTCACGTTTTTTTTTTTTCCCTTTTTTTTCAATACTTTTTTCTTTCCTCCTTCCTTAATACAAACACCAACTCCAAACAAGAATTACGGACCAAACTGCAGTGGAAAACATACCACAAAAGAACATACTAACTACCTTGACTAGGCAGGCTTAGTTTGGAATGTAGCTAATGGGTCAAAAAGGCAAGTTTTGGCTAATGTGGAGCTAAATGGGTGAAAGATATAAAGAAAGGGGAATTTGCAAGACCCTCCCTGCATGTGACACCAACCACAAACCCGAATATGTGCATTTGACAAGAAATTGAATGTCATAAATGTGCAAATGAGATGAACATGCTATGCAAGGAGTACTACTCTCAAAATTCCTAATGAACTGGTCATGAATGGCACCAGTTATGGCTCTAAAAACTCAGAATTTTTAAGTAGTTTGCCAATTTATAGGTCAAGTCGAAACAATCAGCTTATATTTGAACAGAAATTCGTACATTATGCGTATGACAAAGCTAAAAAACTATCAATAAAGTGCAAGGCTCAAGTAAATTGACAAGTTATAGTGCAATTTCATCACGAAAATCTACCGTTCCGACTTAACCTATATGCAAAAGTAAACGTGAAATGTTTTTGAATTTTTGACATTTTTCTAATTTTTTTGGATTTTTTGATTTTTTTATTGAAAATAAACAACAATGCAAGCTGAAAAATTAAACGTGAATGCAACAACAAATGCAAATGTAGACTCAAAAGGATGTAATACCCTCCCCAAACCAAAACGGACAACGCCCTCGTTGTCCTCCAGCATACACCAGCAGAAATATGGGGAACGGGAATATACAACCAACAAAATAAAAATAAAGGAGACAAAATAAAAAGAGTAAGAGGTACATACAAAAAAAAACGAACTTCCCCAAACCAAATGTAAAACGGGAAGTGAGTAGACCAAGAGCTACTCGTCGTCTCCGATCCACATCCTCCGCACCTGGTGTAAATGGGGGGTCCCTCGCCTCCTCTCTGGCAGCTCGCTGTGCCGCCTGCTCAGCCCGCAACCGCAACTCTCGTGCTACCGGTGTCTCCTCCACCTCGTCCTCTGAGTTAGAAGGTAGTGTAGGGTACCCACCCTCTGGGTATCGGTAGAAGGAGGGATGCGGCCACACTGCTGGAATCGGTCGCCGTGCTCGGATATGGAACTCGTAGAGCGGGAATAGGGCCAAGGCCACATCCCGTCTCATCTCGGAAATGTACCTGCACTTATCCAGAAGCAAGGCATCACGACCCCTTGGTCCATGACCTCGGGCGCCCCTAAAGTAGGAGGGCAAACAAAATTGGCCGGCAGGGCCGAACCAGAAGGAGGAGGGGTAAGTGAAGGTGTGCGCGTGGGTGTGGGTGTGGGTGTGGGTGTGGGTCCGGTCTGAGCCGGAGTCTGAGTCTGAGAGCCAGAAGGCTCTCCGGCCTCCCGCTTCCTCTTCTTGGAAGAGGTAGAAGCAGGGATGAGGGTGAGGTGGTAGGTGGGAGGAGGTGGCCTCGCTCCCTCAGCAGCAGTCGGGAGCGGTAAGAGTGGAGGAAGGGTAGGGCACGGCAAGGTAACAAACGTGGAACCACAAATCTTCCACGTCCTCGCGCCCTTCGTCTTTGGGAACCAGGTGAAGTCAACCATGGCAGCCAAATCAAGGTAAGCCTGCTTATGAGGCGCGGTAAGTCCAGGCTCAGAGGGGTAAAGATGGTGGGCTATCCTGGTCACTAACCCGCCACAGACAACAGAGGTCATGACCTTCTTCCCAATTCCGTTCCAATGCTGAGCTACCAAATAAGCAATGTTTAGAACAAACGGGGTACCGTAGTCAATGTTAAGGTACCCTACGAGAATCGCTATCTCAGTGTTGGTCACGTTATTGGGCTCAGGTCGCCCAAAGATGGTCTCTCCCATAAGTCGCAAGAAATAACGGTGAGCAGGTAAGTGTACGTGGGCTCCCTTCTGTGTGGGGAAGGGGGTGTGAGAAAGCGCAGCCCAACGTGGCTGACGGATATCCCGAGGTGGGTCGATGGGGCCGTCACTAATGAGGCCTAGAACCTCCCCAAACCTGGCCAAAGTCCAATGGTGCGACTCATTGCGGAGTCGGAACTGAATGCAAGAACTAGAGTGGTTGGCAGCGTAAGAGTCGGTGTCAAAAGAGTAAGAGCTGAAAAACTCGTATGTAGGTAATCAGACCCGACATTCCCGTCCCGTTCAACAAACTACAGACCTCCTCATCAATTCCTAAGGTCTCTAGGTCAGTCCGCGCAATGAAACGGGTAGAGGAGAGAGGGCAACGAAGCAAAACGAATAACCGAGTCCGGTGATCCGCGGAAGCGAAACGTACCGTGGGTAACTCCGGTAAAGGAATAAGAGCGGCCTCCCTCGTAACAACAGCCCCAGAAGAGCTGAAAGTAATGGCTAATCTAGCCGGGCCGACTCGGCCTAGGTGGCGATACCAGGCGTCGGGAAACGAGGCGTGAGTCCTCTGTCCCAAAGCATGGAGAAAGGCCTGGCGGGGGTAAAACAAAGAGGCAAGGCTGCAGTGGTGGCTAAGGCGGAGCTAGTGGCAACATCAGGGGCCACTGACTCGCTCAAGGACGGGCTGGAGGACGAACTAGTGGAGTGTAAAGAACTAGTATCCATCCTGTAAAATGGTAAAGGGCATGATAAGAAAAACGGCTGCTAACCGTGGCTAAAACAACACGTTAACCAGGATGTGACAGCACGTAAAGGCCCTAACAGTCGAAAAAATTCGACTTACAGCATAGCATTCCCAACAATCCTCAACAAATTCGAAAAACAGTACGTGAGTGATGATAAATTGACAATGTAATGACTGCTAATGGAGACTAAAGATAGCATGAGAACTGCATATGACAGCATGAAAGACTCCTAGCAGTCGAGAATTTCGACTCACAATACATGATTTCCCAATAATTCACAGCAACTAAGGGCGATAGGGGACGGGAAAAAGCAGTTAACAACAGCAGCAAGTGAGAAAGAACTGAGGTTAAACAAAACAAGGCAGCATAAAGACCGTATGACAGTAGAAAAAATTCGACTTAGGAGCCCTAATCGCGGAAATCTCGCGCAAATTTCGAATTAAGCAAGCAACAACAGCGTGGAATTGAGATAAGATCATCAGGCAGCTAATTAAGGGCATACAAAAGCAACTAAGTCGAAAAATTCGACTGAACATGAATTTTCGAAACCCTAATTTACTTCTACCTCACAAAATTCGAAATAGTTGAAATTAAAATGCAAGAGGAGGGAAGAAACACTTACTTGATGATAGACGACCTACAAATGCAAGTAATCCTCAAGAATCAAGTAAAAACAAACGATTTTTCAGTCGGAAAACCGCAAACCCTAAATCCCTTTTAAAACCGCGAAAATGGACACAAATAGAGGGGAAATCAAGGGGCTTTTGAAGATTAATATGCAAGCAATGAAATGTAGGTGACGGATTTGGGCAAGAAAATGGGGATTTGGGGGAGATGAAATCGCAATTAGGGGAAGGGTTAGACGGAATTAGGGATGCAAATGAATTAGAAAAGGAAATAAAGAGTTTAAGTTAGAAATTCCCGTGTCCTGTTCATTTCACTCGATCGAGTGATTTTAACTCACTCGATCGAGGACTTTTGATGTCCCTATTGCTCGATCGATAAACATCCACTCGATCGACCAGGTACTCTTTTGGCTTTTCTCGATCGAGTAACTAAACTACTCGATCGACCATATTTTCACTCGATCGAGTACAAAAAGTACTCGATCGAGGACTTTCCTCTTGTAGGCTCTTGAATTCCGTCTTTTCTTCCTTGAATTGCGTGAAACTTCCCCAAACCTGCATAGAAACACATCCAAGAGTTTCCCAAAATACCAAATACGCAAAAGCACAGTCTATAGTCTTACGTCTATTTTAAAAAGTGTCTAAACTAATTGTCCTAATTAAAACGCAATAAAACAAATTCAAAAGAAATTCAAAAATTGTCTATTACAGGGTGTTACACGGGGCATTTCCCCGTTTAATTCCCATCAAATTTCAGTAGCTCCTTCGTGGGCTTCTGACTGGAGGACGTCACCTCAGCAACGTTGATTGTCCTCTTCATCTTCCATGAGCATAAATTATCACTTGAAACGGGAGGAGGAGAGTAGCTCGCATCCACGTAAGCGTCGGCTTTCCTCGTCCTTGCTCCTCTATCACCGTCTTTGGCATCCTTTCTTCCAAATTGATTGATAATGGTTGCACCATGTCCACTGACAGCCCCTTCTGTGCTTTCATCTGTACCTGCAGTAAGGAAAATAGACGAACTTTCCTCCTGTTTGCTCTCAATCTGAGGCGGAGGGTTAACAATAGCGGCACAATTCTCCAAATTTTCATTTGGAGTGTCAATAATAGGAACAATAGAAGAGAGAGCATTGCAAGGCTGGGCTTACATGGGAGCTCTCCGGATCTTGGACTGATGAAAAATCAACTCCTCGTCCCCCACCTGAAAGATCAAAGTCTTCCCCCTGACGTCTATAACTGCACGGGCAGTGGATAGAAATGGTCTCCCTAAAATAATAGGGGTGTGTGCATCTTCGGGGATGTCTAAGACAACAAAATCAACGGGAATAAAGAACTTCCCGATCTGAACAGGTACGTCTTCTACTATACCTAGTGGCCGTGACGGACTCACGTCGGCCATCCGGGATCATGTTTGTGCAACTCAGTTTTGTCAAACCAAGTCTCTTAGCTAGAGACAAAGGTAAGACACTTACGCTAGCGCCTAAATCGCATAGCGCATTATCAATTAATTGCATACCGATATGACACGGAATTGAAAAACTACCCGGGTCTGATTGCTTAGGGGGTAACTTATTTTGAAATAGGGCTGACCCCACCTCAGTCAAAGCTACGGTCTCAGTGTCATTAATAGTCCTCTTACGTGCTAAAATTTATTTCATAAACTTTAAATAAGAGGGTACCTTAGTCAGCAATTCAGTGAAAGGCACGCTGACTTCCAAGCTCTTCAAAAGTTCGACAAATTTGCCGAACTGTTGATTAACTTTGGTATTCTGCAGCCGCCTCGGGAAGGGAACCGTGATTGGTATCTCGAGTCCCTTGTTTCTCTCTTCCAGAGTGTCTTCCGGAACAAGTTCAGTATCCTTTGGACGCTTCTTACCTCTCGAACGAGGTCTTTCTGGTGATTTCTCGCTTAAACGAGCACTAGCAGGCTCTCGAATAAGCTTCCCGTCATCAATACTACTCGATCGACCAAGTTCCTCACTCGATCGAGTTGTTTCTTCATCATTGCCAGTCGATCTAGTAACATTTCCACTCGATCGACCAACTGCACTTTCCTGTTCACTCGATCGAGCAGGAAAACCGCTCGATCGACCTGTTTCTTCACCCTTTCCACTCGATCGATGGCCAGTTTTCAGTCGATCGAGTAGTTCCCTTGTCGTGAGCCCTTTTTTCTCGACAGTACACTGTTCATCATCAGTTACAGCTTCCCTAGGGTCTGATTTCGACACTTCCGGTCCCTTATAAGAAAGACAGCTTCTCAATTCTTTCAGATTTACCGTCTCATGTAGATTCTTCTCATTTTGAGTCGGTAATTGACCCGGCTTTCTCGAGGATTGATTCGCAGCAAGTTAGGCAACTTTAGTCTCAAGTGCCTTGAATGACACGTCCTTCTGTTGTAATTGCTTTGAAATGGACTGCATCATAGACTTTAACTCACTCATTTCACTCACCCCACTTGGAGATGATGCACCTTGATTAGGAGGGTTGAAAGAAGAAGGCTTCTGATAGCCTTGTTGATTCTTGTGTGGAGGAATATACGGCTACTGGGTTGGAGGAGCAGTGGGATTGAGCACATTCTGATTACTCCACCTCAAATTGGGATGGACGTTCGGCTCGTAATAAGTGTTGTTCTGCCTGTAATGTTGAAAGGCAGCGCATTGCTCAAAAGCACTGGGAGAATGATATGAGACATGCCCCTCTCCTCCACATCTTCTACAGATGAAAGGACCGTCTGTCATAGCATTAACCTGATACATCCCTCCTTTGGAAGCTCCTCCCAACTCATATTTATCAAATCTTGCGGTGAGAGCTTCAAGTGCAGCTACAGAAGAAGATTCAGCAGCTCTTCTTTGATTTCCTCTCGAGTTCCCATATTCAGCTTTATGGATGGCCAAATCATCTATGATCTTCCACCCCTTGGTTGCTCCCAAGTTTTCAAAAATCGGCCATTGGCTGCAAAGCATCCAAAATAGCCCTCTGATCGTCATACAGTCCATTATAGAAATGATTGCACAAGCTCCATTTTTCGAAACCATGGTGCGGTATGGTTCGCACTAGCTTCTTAAATCGAACCCATGCCTCGTGTAAGTTCTCGTCAGGCCCTTATTTATAACTCATTATCTGAGCTCTAATGGCAATAGTTCTCGATGCAGAAAAGTACTTCTTATAGAATGCTAAAGCCAGTGAATTCCAGACAGTTATACCGTGAGCAGCTCGGTCTAAATCCCTATAACACTCCCTCGCAGCATCGCGGAGTGAGAAGATAAACATGGTTTCTTTTATCTGATCCGCTGTCACGCCAGTGGGAGGGGGTATGGAGCAGCAGTAATCAATAAAGGTCTCCATATGTTGAGCTGCATCTTCAGTTGCAGCTCCCCCGAACTGATTTCTCTCGATCAAGCTGATATAAGCAGGTTTCGGTTCGAATTTTCTTGCCTCCCCTAGTAGTACAAATCCCTTATAGAGATCCTCACTGTCGGTTCGAATGATGGCAATGGTTGCTTCTTCGGCCATTTGTAGAAAGTCCGGAGAAGTAACTGTCTCAGTTGATGAATTGGAGACTGGAGATGAAGACGGATTTTCCTCGAAAAGCTCGTTCTCGTGAAAGCTTGACAGAGTACTTAGCTCTTCCTCTGTCGGTAATACCCTTTGTGATCGCCTCAACTCGCGCAGAGATTTCTCAAGTTCAGGATTATAAGGCAATAATTCACCGCCCTGAGACCTGCGCATAAGAGGAAACAACAAACAGGATATAAGAATAGTCTAAGGAACGGGTGTTCCTTAAACTGAAAAAGGACTAAAATAAAACAACTAATAAATTGAACAATTGCCTCCCCGGCAACGGCGCCAAAATTTGACACGGCTATCGCAACCCTATCAAAGATAAAACCTAACAGTCTCAACTAAAATGTAGCAGAGGCAGCCGAGTATCGAATCCACAGGGAGGTAATGTAATTATAGCTGTCTAATTCTAATCCTATGGTAACAATTGGGGGTTTGTTTGAATTTTGGTTCTAAACTACGAAGTTTGAAAGGAAGAGAAATAAAGCAAAGAGCAGTAAGGCAATAAAATATGATTAAACTATCAAGAAGAGAGGGACATGTCGGGATTTCGGTTCACTACGGTAGTCCAATAACTCAGCTGTAAATGATATAGACGAACTAATGTGAGACGGATGTTAAAAGGTCCTTTCGGTCCACTTTCTATTCTAAAATACCACTAACTTAACTTTCGTCCTCATTAGGGTAGTCTACTGTTTATAGCAGGCCTATTTAGTCCAATCTTTCGATCCAGGATTAATTTTAGCCAGATTAAAGGTTGACATAGAAGCGTGCACTCAACTAGGTCGGGAAATACAGTTAAATTGCTATAGTGACAGAGTCTCGTGATTAATTCGTCTGATTCATCTACTAAATCGTCATCTTTCTACCGCAGATTCCCTAATCCCAACATGAAGGGAGTTAGCTACTCATATCGGTGATTAAACTAACAGCAGACAATTTTCCAGCAGTGAACATTATAAATAAACTAAAACTCGCAATAATGAAAATTAGGGCAAGGGAAATAAGAACACAAACGAGAAATTGAAGCAACAAAATGATTATTATTAATGAAGGAAGAGAAGGAATTACAATCAATGCGGATCCGGCGTAAAGAACAACTGAATCCGAGCAATAATAACCCCAAGTAAAGTAACAGTGAAGAGGAATAAAAGTAACGTAGTAAAAGTTTCTACTGTCAAAAATAGAATAAAAGTATGATAAAAGATGATGTCCCTTAACCTAGTTAACATAGGTTTAAATAGAAAAGAAACAAAAGCTTGCGGAATAAAACATCGCACGGACTGATTAAAAGCCCATACCCATAAAAACCACTCGATCGAGTGGATTAAACCACTCGATCGACCAACTTCTCAGCAAAAGTTACTCGATCGACCAAAAGGTTACTCGATCGAGAACTTGGTCTTTGTGCTGCTCAGTGGTCGAGTAAAATGTTACTCGATCGAGCATCAGAGGGTGTAGAAACCACTCGATCGACTGGTACACAGCTCGATCGAGTGACTATGTCTTCATTTCAGCTCACGTCTTCACCCAAGTGCCTCGTAGTGCGTGCCATGACGCTTCCAAATGCAGTATCTCACTCTGGAACAATCCCGTCTCCTCTAAATGCATGCAAAAAGGACAAAAAGGAGTATGGTTCCACTACTTTCGCGATCATTCCTACAAAAAGGACAAAATACACCAAAGTAGCCAATTCGGGGCAAAATACCATAAAAACAGTATAGAAATGCATAGAAATACGTGCTGAAATAGGCCAAAAAGACTATACATTAGGCACGTATCAGGCGTCCTAACAGATGTACGGTATCGCCATAAAGCAAAGGGTATCTTGCTTGGCCAATCTCTATAGTTCTCAATCATTTTCTTGAGATTTGTGACAACGTTTTTGTTTGCTGCCTCTACCACGCCATTGGTTTGTGGTCTATATGGCGAGGAGGGGTGATGCTTAATTTTGTATTTGGCTAGCAATTGTTCAGTCTCAGCTTGGAAATGTGATCCATTGTCACTGATGATCTCATGTGGGCAACCATATCGACAGATAATGTTGGTTTGTATAAACTTTGCCACATTCTTGGCTGTAAGACTGGTGTAGGAAGCCGCTTCTACCCACTTGGTGAAATAATCGATTGCTAATAGGATGAAACAGTGACCTCCTGTTCCGGGAGTGATCTTGCCGATGATGTAAATTCCCCAAGCAGAAAATGGACAGGGAGATGTCATGGTGTAAAGCAATGAAGGAGGGACATGTTACACTTTCCCGAAGATTTGGCAATTATGGCAATGTATTACATATTTGATGCAATCGGATTCCATCGTGATCCAATAATACCCCAAACGTGTTATTTTCTTTGCGATCATGGGTCCACTCATGTGAGGGCCACATTCTCCATCATTGACTTCTTCCATCACTTTCCGTGCCTGTGAATGATCAAGACAACATAGGATTACACCATGAGGTGTTCTTTTGTATGGTTCTCCTTGCATGAGAACGTATTGGGAAGTTAGCAAGCGGATAGCGCGTTGTCCCCTTTTGTCCATTTTTGGTGGATATGTGCCATTGAGCTTGAAGTTTAGGATCGCTTGGAACCAAGGTTCCTCTGTGATTTCCTCTTCATTGGTGATTTGGTGCACATAAGCTGGCTCTGATCGTCGTTCGATGCATAAAGGCATTTCTACCATGCTATCCGGCATATTAATCAAAGATGCAAGTTTTGTAAGAGCATCTGCAAATTGATTTTCTTCTCGAGGTAGATGTAGGTAGGTTGCTTGATCGAAGAATTGGGAAACTTGGTCTATTCTGGCTTGATAAGGTGTTAAGCTTTCGCTTCGGATTTTCTAAGATCCCGTAATATGGTTGATGATAAAAGATGAATCCCCATGTACTCGAAGATTCTTGATGCCTAAACCTACTACCGCTTGCAATCCAATGAGACAGGCTTCGTATTCTGCAGCGTTATTTGTCACCTCGAAGTCGAGTTTGACAGACATTGGTGTATGCTCGCCTTCAGGAGAAACGAGCAACACTCCTATTCCAAATCCTCTTAAGTTTGATGCTCCATGAAAATAGAAGTCCCAGGAGTCTACATCCGTTTGGAGTATATCCTCATTCTGAAACAACCAGGTGTCTATCGTTTGCGTATCATTAATGGGATTTTCTGCGAAGAATTTGGCAACGGCGCACCCCTTTTTAACTTTCAAAGGTATATACTTGAGATTGAACTCTGAGAGCATCAAAGTCCATCTCGCTAAACGTCCATTGAGAACGGGTTTCTCGAAGAGGTATTTGACAGGATCCATTTTGGAGTATATTTTGACGGAGTAGCTAAGCATGTAATGGCGTAGCTTCTTTGTTGCCCACACAAGAGCGAGGCATGTCTTCTCGAGTGGTGTGTATTTTCACTCGTACTCCAAGAACTTCTTACTAAGGTAGTAGATAACTCTTTCTTCTTTTCCTACAGTTTGAGCTAGCATGGCGCCCATGGCCGTTTCAGTTACCATGAGATATAAACCAAGAGGTTGATCTCGTTGAGGTGGCATGAGCACTGGTGGTTTGGCTAGTATTTCCTTGATTCGGTCGAAAGCCTTCTGACAGTCATCATCCCACATGGTGTGATCTGTTTTCTTTAACTTCTTGAAGATAGGTTCGCAGATCATGGTGAGTTTCGATATGAATCGACTTATATATTGCACCTTGCCTGATGACAGTCATCATCCCACATGGTGTGATCTATTTCTATACCTCATTGGCTAACAACGTATCCCAGGTGTTTGCCAGATGTTACTCCGAATGTGCATTTCGGAGGATTGAGCCTCATGTTGTACTTCCGTAGCCTTAAGAAGAATTTGAAAAGGTTCGCAATGTGCCCCTCTCTTTCCTTGGACTTGACAATCACGTCATCTACGTATACCTCAACTTCTTTATGCATCAAGTCTTGTAAGAGCGTTGTTGCGGTGCGTTGGTATGTAGCTCTAGCGTTGATTAACCCAAATGACATAACCGTGTAGCAATAGGTTCCCCATTGAGTGACGAAGGCGGTCTTATACATGTCTTCTATGGCCAGCTTTATCTGGTTATATCCTGCGTATCCATCCATGAAGGATAGTAATGCGTGATCTGCCGTATTATCCACTAATATGTCGATATATGGTAGAGGAAAGTCATCCTTAGGACTTGCTTTGTTTAAGTCTCTAAGTTAAACACAAACACGGATTCTCCCATCCTTTTTGGGTACGGGTGCTATGTTAGTTACCCAGTCTGAGTACTCGGAAACTTTGATGAAACCGGCTTTGAATTGTTTATCGACTTCTTCTTTGATCTTGAGAGCCCATTCTGTCCTCATTCGATGAAGCTTCTGTTTCACGGGTTTGAAACCTGGTTTGATTGGGATTCTATGCTCTGTCATGTCCCTGTCGATCCCTGGCATATCTTTGTAGGACCAAGCAAAAACATCTTTGAACTCGTGCAGAAGGTCTATGAAATTGGCCTTTTCGGTGGGGCTCAAGGTCGTCCTTATCCTAAGTTCTTGGGGTTCTAGTTCAGTTCCTACGTTGATGGGTTCAGTATTTTCTATCACTGGACCCCCTTCCCCCTCTTGTAGTATTTCTTTGGCTATGTAGAGAGGTATTTCGATTGAGTCTGGGTCTGGGTCATCCTCATCCTTATAGTAAACAGAATTACATTCAAGATAACACGAAGAGTAAGCAGAACCTGATTTATTCATATTAAAATTTGAGAAAAGTTAAAACAAAGAAGCCATCTGATCTGTAGTCAGTGGCGGTAAAGGGATAGTCGTTGGGACATTTCCCGAACTACTGTTGCTATTTGACACTAGGCTAGGAGAAACGAGGGGAGTGGGAATGACGACAGGAGGAGACTCTCTAGGAACTTCTCTAGACTCCGACTCTAACTCGAATTCATCAACTCGAATTCATCAACTTCTGGTTCTCCTTTGAACATCTCTCCTTCTCCAGTGGTGAGCTTGAAGAGTCTTTCTTGATTGTTTGTCCTCTTGATCGATTTTCTCCATCCTTTTTGCTGATTGGTGTTATTTTCTGTGCCCAGTGTGGTAATGATCTCATCTATGATGCTTTCGGCGCTCTTGATTAAGGGAAGATCCTGGAGGTAGACATCTTCCTCGCTATCTGTCCATATCCCATTGATTACCTCCTCTTTTGGGGAGATAAGATGTGAGAAATCTAAGGTAGATTCATCACTTGTAATCATCAGAATTCCAAGAGGATTCTGAGTATTGTTAGGCTTACCTCCAGGCGGTATTGGTAGGCGACCGTCTTCAATCATATCTTGAAGTAAATTTTTCAGTTTGTAGCATTTTTATGTATCATGTCCCTTACCTCTATGGTATTCGCAGTACGAATTCTCATCCCAGAATTTAGACTTCTTTTCTGGTTCGGGTGTAGGGCCTATGGGTTGAAGTTTGCCTAGCTTCATCAACCTTTTCAGAGCGTTGGAATATGTGTCCCCTAGATTTGTGAATTTCCTTGATGGGGTACTCTTCTTAGATGGCTCGAGAAGGTTAACTTCATCAGTTTCGCTAGTAGAGTCGTAAGAACGACTTGTTGAGCCTTGATATACATGGTCTATCGTTTAAATTTGGACAAGAGCCCTTTACGGATGTCATCTTCGATCCTTGTCCCTAGTACGGTTAAATCTTTGAAGGTCTTAATGTTTTGATACCTCAAAGGATTTGCATAGATGGGCTTTAGGTTGTCCACGAATTTCTCCACGAGGGTAGCTTCATCCGGACGTTCAACAAGTTGAGTACTAGTCTTCCTCCACCGACTTAGGAAGTCGGTGAAACCTTCTTTGTCATTTTGGGTAAGAACCTCTAAGGTGCGCATGTTGACTTGGATTTCACCATTATCCGCATATCGTTTAGCAAACTCGATTGCGGCATCATCCCAGGTAGCGATTTTCTTATGCTCTAGCGAATAGAACCATTGTTTTGGTATGGTGTCAAGAGATGAAGGAAAGATCCTTAAGAACATCTGGGGTTTAATGCCTTTGATAGACATGTAATCCTTGAAAGCACAGATATGGCTCAAAGGGTTTTCATCCCCTTGAATTTAGGGATATCCATCATGTTGAAGTTGGTTGGCAACTTGGAACTCACGGCTTCATATTTGCGATTGTTTTCCCTATAAATGTCATCCCCTTTTAGATACATCAATTGTTCCTCCAAGTATTGGAGTCGTTTCTCAGCTGCAGTCATACCTATGGGAGGGTTTTCGTCCCCGAAGTTGTTCACAAATTCATCAGACACTTCACTTTTTCGAGGAGGCATCCTCGTTTCCACGGCATATATTCGGCCCTCAATTGTGTCAAGGCGATCATACACTTGGTCTTGAGTAACTTGGAGACGAGCTAGCGCGGCTAGGATTTGATCATTACCATTCTGGAGTTGATTGAAGTTCACGTCGCTTGTTTCAGGCATCTTGGAAACTGAATAAGAGACCGACGACGAATCAAAATAAGATCGACCATTCTAGCACACTTACTTGAAAAGAAATGTTTTGACTCGAGGAGTGGGAGTGTGCCACTTGTGTCAAGTGAGTTTTGAGGAAATTACAGAGCTTGAAAATGTTGGTCCTAGTCAACTTTAGTTTAGTTGTAGGAGTGGACTCAAAGTGAGGTTTTGGAATGGGTTTTAAGGCCCGGATATTGACTCGACAATTGGACAGAGTTTCGACACGTTTGCGCTAATATTAGGCCCAAGTTCCGAAATTTTTACATTTTAGAGAAGGATTTTGATTATAAGTAAAATCGTCATGGTTTGTTTAGAAATGGTGATCACATATGGTACAAACATTATAACGGGATGCTAAGTGCATTTAAAAGGGTTTTGGTTTAAAGGGTGGGTTGCCATACCGAACAATCAAACCTGAAGTCTGTGGAGAGGCTCGTACCAAACAAGAGTAAGGCCGATTCCTAGTCCATTTCCTCAAGTAGTGAAAGTCCTTGATACAAACAAGAGTAAGTATCATGGTATGGATGACATCAATCGCTATCCATCCTTAGGCACAAATAAGAATTAGGACCGTTTAGACGGGACGATTGGTCGAATGGGTTGGGTTGGGCCTAGGAAGGCCGAATGAAACGATCTAGGAAGACCGAGTTATGAAAACCGATAATTGTCTCGTACAAACTATTCCCTAACCTTGTTCAAGTTTCACCCTTTTTCGCTACACGTAAGTGTATTATACCCAGCGCAGTCGCCAAACTGTGGATGCGGGCCCACGAGGGCGCTTGGGAACAAGTGTTTGCATTTGTGGAGTCGCCACCAATTTATTGTGGAAAATTGGAAACCGTTTGAATACCTCGTGCCATGTCAAGACACAAAGTAGTGACATGAACACCAGGAACTCGTTACCCTTAGCATTCTATGTCTAGAATGACTCTCGTGGATGCCAATGAACACGGATGTCCACAGAGATTTGTAGGACTGGTCGTCCCTTATTTGGGGTCCATTAACTATTCCTAAACACAGAATACTAGCTTGGATGTTTCACCACAAAAATATGAACACCAATGAGAAGTTGCATAAACTGGGACTAAGTGAAGACGATACCTGCTACATTTGTAGGAATGGGGTGGAGGACTTGGACCATCTGTTCTTCAACTGCTGCTACAGTAAGCAAATTCTTCATCTTATAGGGAAGAGATTGGGTATCACACTGCCTCATCAAAACTCAGTTGGTTGGAGAATACAAATGACAGGATCTAAACTTCGAAAAGGAATCCTCAATGCGAGCTATAATGCCTGCTTGTATTGGATTTGGAGACAAAGAAACTTGAGCAAACATGACACGATTTTGATAAGACCGGAGAAAGTGATTCACAATATTGTGAAGGAATTAAAGCTTCGGCTCACGGATTACATCAAACATCCAATTGAAGCAAAAGACCGGCAGATTTATCAGAGAATGATGGAGGGTGTTTGATTGATTGATTTAGATGATGAAGAATTGGTAGGTGATGCAATCGAAAGAGGAAAGGGGATCTGGGTTTTGTTGTCTTTAATCTTATCCTTGATTTTTGTTTCCTGATTTTGTTGTCTAAATACGGAAGTGGGCTCGGGTAGCCTGAATAAGTTGGTACGTTGAGATTGGCGCATTGGCATCTCATTGTACATGGTTATGATTTTTATTTAATATACTTACATTTTATCGAAAAAAAAGATGTCCACAGAGATCTGGAGTAAGGGGTGAGGGTGCGTATTAGGAAGCTCTTTTGATCGAACACCTAATCCTGCCCGCCTCGATAGCGACCTCTACTGATGATTAGGGAAAATTGCCTACACTCGATATATGGTTAATTTATATGCATGCAATGCAACATCCATTAGATTAATCCTAGCTTGTGAGAATTAATACTAAGCCGGTGAACATGTAGTTTATCATACAATTAGGTCGAATCGGGATTTAGTTTGATTACATGTGAATATACAAGCAATTCAATAATAGAGAATAAAATACAATAATTACAATAATTACATTGGGTTTATTGATTTATGTCGAAAATACATTCAAAACGGATAATTTGAGAAAAGAAGGAATAAATAAATAAAAAAACAGAAATTAGGTGATAATACGATTAATAGTAAATTAAATACGTAATTAATAAACAAGGTCAAAGCATAAACGGGAGTTCAGAGACAGAAATCAACCAGGAACAGGCACAGCAGAGCTGCGTCCTTTGGAAGAGGCGCATCAGTTGCTGCGTCTGTTCCTGGGTTGAGTTCTAGCTGTGAAGCCGGAACCGCAACTTGTTAATATTCATTGGTAAATTTAATGCTTGATTACGAGTAATTGACTCAGATGAAAGTGATTAACAGATTATTTACATATGAATGAGGTCATAAAAACGGTAAAGCATAGATCAAAACTTATTAGCACTAATTAATTACAAGATTAATGAGGTAATTATGGATTAAAACGAACTAAGACAAATTAATTAGGTTAAAGAGGTTATTAAGACGAATTAATGATGGATATGATAAATAAACAGATGCAAATATATCAAAGAGGAATTCCTGAGATTCAATATTGATGAATCAAACCTCTAAAACCCGAATTGATTTTAATGAAGAAAACCCGCAAATATGAATTATAAGGGATTTAAGTCGGGATTTAAAAGATGATAAACTAATAAAGATATACATGTTAAAATTATCATATTCAAATTATCATGTTAAATGAACGATGAACAGTTGGAAACAAAAGCAAAACAAACGGATTAACAAAAGACGAAAGAAGAAAAAATGAAGCAGGAACTACGGCAGCCTTACGAAGAGGCGCAACAGGTACTACATCCCTTCGAAGAGGCGCAGCAGTTGCTGCGTCTTTTCTTGACGGTCGTCATCTGATAATCCGTAAAAAAGGTTCTAGACAAGGATTTAGAAATCGGTTTTAAGAATACTTTCGACATAAATCTTACAATATGATACAAAAATAAAGAACAATAATAAAATAGGGATTTACACCCTCAGACTTACATGTTTAACGAAACGAGATGAACGAAGTATACATATAGTGATGCTCGACTCGAATGTAGACGAAAGTCCCCTCGTAAGAGGAAATTAAACAAAGTTGATTGATGTGGAGTTGGTCAAATTGGTCGGTCATGTAAAACGAGCCTGGTACTCAGAAAGATCCGAGCTTACGTGGTCGAAATTTTAAGCACGTAGATGTCAAAAAGTAACAACGTGGTCTAGAATGCAAAAGGAGAAGAGAAGGGCGGACACTCGCGTGAGAAATATGTGAGACCGAAGGTCTCTATTTATACTAATCACACGGAGGAAGTAAGGTTTTTCGGAGAAACTTTGGAAGTGAATCTCGAAAAGATATGAAAAGATACGAAAAAATACGCAAAAAAGGACTTGAAAGAGGCGCAGCAGGCACTGCGTCTCTTGGAAGAGGCGCAACTAGAGGTGGCAATTATTGACACGACACGAAAACCCGACACGAACGCGACACGAAGTTTGTGGGTTAGGGTTAGGACTTTGTGACCCATTTAAGTAATTGGGTTGACACGGACACGACACGAAATATAAATGGGTCGGGTTAGGGTTGAGCTCTTTTGACACGAACCCGCCACGAATAACCCGTTTATTTAAAAGTGTCATAATATATTTAGATTGAATCAATAATTCAAACAAACAACTTAAAAATATGCAATTTCATTCATCATTTTTGACATAATTGGGCTATAAAGCTTAATTTAGTTTTTTAGTTTATTGGGTTAAATTGGTTAAATGGGTTAAGTGGGTTAAAAATGATCTGCTAAAAGATAAACGGGTTAAACAGGTCGGGTTGGGTTATGGAAAAATTAAATGGGTTGGGTTAGGGTTGAGACAAATAACCCGTTTATGTAATTGGGTCGGGTTAGGGTTGGGGTGGTGATGACCCGTTTAAAGTTGACACGAACACGAACACAACACGACCTGATCTATTTGCCAGGTCTAGGCGCAACACTTGTTGCGTCCTTTCCCACGTGGTTTCCTCCTGCGGAAGAAAGATTACCGTGTTTTGGTTATGGAATAACAGATTAATCTTGTTTTCCTTAATACTTTGTGTGAATATTACGGGAAATTCTTTACCAAAGATTAAAAGATTGCAAAATATGGAATAGAAATATCCGGAACATTCCAGAACATCCTGACTCGGGTTTAGAAAACGAAGACGGTTTTTTGACCCGGACTCCAAATGTACTCTAATTACTGCCAAAACGAATGTATCGGCACGTAGATGACAATTAAGAGGTAGACACAAGTGTTTGAGCGATCACTTGAAGATAAACTTACGAACTGTCACAAATCGTTCCGCGTACCAAACATGCGGCCCAATCATCACCGGGTGGTTTGCGGGAGGTGCAGAAATGAGGTATCTACAATAACCCACCAAAAAATCAACCCAAAATGCCTAAATTTTCATCACATTCCGTACCAACCGAGGAGAACCTACCAAATGGTACTCCCACACCACAACATTTGACCGGTAATTTCATTACAAAATCCGCATTTATCCAATTACTCGAAAGAAGCCAATTTGGGGGATGCCTAGTGAAGACTCTCATTCTCATATGGAGACTTTTTCTAACAATTGTGATGCGATTTCTCAAACCGGAGTGACTCAAGACCAAATTCGATGGGTCTTATTTCCTTTTTCTTTGATTGGTACCGCGAAACAATGGCTAAAGAGCCTTGATAAGGCTACTCTTGGTATTGACTCTTGGATGAAATTGGCACTTGCTTTCTACAAAAAATTCCATCCTCCGGAAAAGACTAACATGCTAAGAGCCCAAATCACGGGGTTCGAACAAAGGGACGAAGAATCTTTGTATGAAGCTTGGGAGCGATTCAAAGGAACTTGTCGCTCATGTCCTCATCATGGACTTAGCGAGTGGTTCTTGGTACAACAATTTTGGAATAGTCTTTATGAATACTCCGGAAACATTCTCAACATGGGATCAAATTGTATGTTCACCGAAGTTGATGATAATCAAACATGGAACAAGATTGAGGAAATGGCGGTCCATAACTCACAATATAGTAGACCTCAGAAGGCTACTAGAGGAGGAAAGAATGAAGTGGACTCTATTACTCAATTGGGTGCTCAACTTAGTGCTCATATTGATACCATTAATTTGAATTTTGAGAAGGCTATGGCAAAACTTGAAGAAGCCTCCAAATCACCTAAGCAACATGTTAATGCCATGGTGGCATCTTCATCAATTCCAAGTGGAATATGTGAGAGTTGTGGAACTTTGGGACATGACCAAAGTGAATGTAGGGGAACAAGTGAATGCTTTCCAAGCATAAAAGAGTGGTACCCCTTATTCCAACTATTACAATGAAAACACCAAATTCCATCCCAACCTCTCATAGAAAAGCCAAAATATTCAAAACCCTCAACCAATTGTGGACAGCGGGCCGCCCACGGGGGCGCTTGGTGAGAAACGGGGAACAAGCGTTTGCATTTTGTATGGAGTCGCCACCAATTTTTATGGGAAATTGGAACCGTTCGAATACCTCGTGTCATGTCAAGACACAAAGTAGTGACATGAACACTAAGCAATCGTTACCCTTAGCATTCTATGTCTAGAATGACTCTCGTGGATGCCAATGAACACGGGTGCTCACGGAGATCTGGAGTAAGGGGTGAGGGTACGTATTAGGAAGCTCTTTTGATCGAACACCTAATCCCGCCCGCCTCGATAGCGGCCTCTACTAATGATTAGGGAAGTTATTTATACTTGATATATCGTCGGCTACATGCATGCAATGCAACATCCATAGATTAATCCTAGCATGTGAAGAATTAACTAAGTCGGTTGACATGTAATTAGCATACAATTGGGTCGAAGTAGGATTTAATGTTGATTTACATGTGAAAACATACAAATGATAAAAGAAATACAATGAATATAAATTACAATAAATATAATATACAATAATTACATTGGAGTAGGCGATTTATGTCGAAAATACCGCTAAAACGGATGATTTGAGAAAAAAGAATAAATTAAAAGAAATAACGAACAGGAATTAACGATATTACGGATACTAGTTAATTAATTACGTAGACTAATTAATTACGTCAAGGCATAAAAGGAGTTCAGAGACAGAACTCATCTTGGAATAGGCGCAGCAGAGACTGCGCCCTCTGGAAGAGGCGCAGCAGTTGCTGCGTCTGTTCTAAGGGTGAGTTCTGGCTGTGAAGCCGGAACTGCAAATCGTTAATGTCAGTTGGTAAATTTAATGATTGATTGATACAATTACTCGGATGAAAGTGATTAATAGGTTATTTACACATGAATGATGGTCATAAAAAACGATAAACATGCGTAAGACGGAAATAAGACGGATTAATTATGTGAAGGGTCGATGTTAATGAATGATTAATTAGTGACATCGGTGAATAGAACAAACTAAACATGATGAATTAGTGACGAATTAATGACGAACACGTGAATGAACAGATGAAAACTATATCAATGACGAATTCCAGAAACTCAATATGAACAAATTGAATCTCTAAAATCCGGGTTTGAATATTAATGACGAAAACCCGCAAATATGGATTACTTGGGATTTAAGTCGGATTTAAACGAATTAAACATATTAATGATGATAAATTATATACATGTGATTATTAAACTATCATGTGAACGAATTAAAGAGAAACATACGGAAACAAACAAGAAAGACGAATTACGAGAGGACGAAGAAGAAGAAAAAGCGAGGAATGCGGCGGCCTCACGAAGAGGCGCAGCAGAATCTGCGCTCCTTCGAAGAGGCGCGGCGATTCTTGCGCGTCTTTTCTCGATCTGTCGATCTCATCAAAATCCGTAAAAAAGAGTTTTGAAAGACGGTTTTAGAAATCGGTTTTAATGGTGTTTTCGACATAAATCTTACAATGGTGATACGATAAATAAAATACAATAAATAAAGAGAATTATACACCCTCAGACTTACATGTTGACGGAACGAGATGAACTAAGAATCGACTAGTGAATGCTCGACGCGAATGCAAGGAAAGAGTGCCCTCATAAGAGGAAAACGATTGATTAAATTAAGTTGATTGAGTGTAGTTGGTCAAATTGGTCGGTCATGCAACGGAGAGGCTGGTACCCGGAAAGATCCGAGCTTACGTGGTCGGAAGTCCAAGCACGTAGGCGCCAATTAGTAAGAACGAAGTCTAGAATGCAAAGGGAGAAGAGAAGGGCGGACACTCGCGTGAGAAATATGAGGAACGAAAGCTCCTATTTATACTAATCACGTGAAGGAATAGGGTTTCGGAGACTCTTTGGAAGTGAATCTCGGAAAGATATAAAAAAGATACGTAAATCATGCAAAGAAGGGCCTGGAAGAGGCGCAACAGATCACTGCGTCTCTTGGAAGAGGCGCAAAGACTGGGCTGCGTCTGTTCCCGGAGAGGTTTCCTCCTGCTGAAGAAAGATTTCCGCGTTTGAGTTATGGTAGGACGGAAATAATTCGATTATCTTGTGAATATTACGGGATATTATTTGCCAAAAGATAAAATTTACGAAATATGGAATAGAAATATCCGGAACATTCCAGAACATTCGACTCGGGATTTAACAAATATCGAAAAATGGAGACGGTTTTTGACCCGGACTCGAATGTACTCTAATTACTTGCCAAAATGACCGTATTAGGGCGTAGATGACAACTAAGAGGTTGACATTAATATTTGAGCAAACACTTGACGATAATCTTACGAATTATCACAAATCGTTCCGCGAATCAAACATGCGGCCCAATCATCACCGGGTGGTTTGTGGGAGGTGCGAAACGAGGTGTCTCTGAGCCCCACTTTGACCGAGGCTTGGACAAGGCGAAAGTCAAAGTATAGCCATCAGGTCAATCGAAGATTACAACCTGACGACTATGGCGACGCGAGGCGGCTCAAGGGGTCTGAGCCAAGGACCTATCGTCGGGAACATTTTAGAGTCTGTCGACTATCGGGGAGGGTCGTTTAAAGTCCATTAGACTACGTAAAGAAGCTCGCCAGCCATAAGGAGAGATCATACCGAGACTCGGTCGAACTTCGCGGGAACAAGAAATATTGAAAGCGGGGGACGTCGGTAGAAATCTGCCGAGGAATCCGCTGCGTCGGTCTCAAACGAACTCGCGAAACTTGAGGTTGAATCTGCTTGCGTCGGTCTCAAACAAACTCTTGTTGGGGAACATATTGACGACTAGGAACATCTTGATCGTCGTGAGAGAAATCTTGAGTGAGCAAGACTACAAAATACTCTCACACGGAGACAGACGATTTGGAACATCTTGATCGTCGTGAAAGAAATCTTGAGTGAGCGATCTTTGTAAAATACTCTGCGCGCCGGATAAAATGAGTTGAGCAATACGCAAAATATCTGCTGCGCGGGATAAGATGATCTGGGACAATACTTTGCAAAATACTTTGTTTTGGATAAAATGCGGACCAGAACGAAAGAAAATCGTCGAAACGGACCAAAAGAACATAATAGCATTGAAGAAGAGGCGCACCCAAAGATGGGCCCACTAATAACGAACTCATAACGGATTTTTGAAAATTCGTATGGAGGGAACACAAGGAAGAGGCGCAGCAAGAGCTGCGTCTCTTGGAAGAGGCGCAGCGCTGCTGCGTCTTTTCCCAAATTGGCAATCTGCGTAAAAACGCGAAATCGGAAGGTTTATGTCTCATTACTTGAAACTCAATTCCTTCAATTTCTCTCTCAAATCTTCACCATTTCCGTCAAGGTTGGATTCAAAAGCTTGCATTAAACATGACTAATCGAGGTATGTGTCTTAATCTTGCATTGATCATTTACATTTGTCGAATTTTGAGTCATGCGAGAATTAGGGTTTTCGACCCTTTTGATCGAAAATTTGGGGCTTTTCCCCCAAATGAATTTGTTTTGCCAAATTGATGCTAGAAACGGATAGTAGGCAATGTTAGGAACATAACCATGTGTTTGCTTTGAATTTCCATCGAGTTTTGAGCCCTTGAGCAAATTTTGAGACGGTTTCACAGCTATACCGTAAATTGCTTCGAAAATAGCCTTAGGATTGTCCATTGGCGATGAAATTTGATATTTGGGATCCTTGGATGATGGGTAAACTTCCTGTCATCTCGAAACTTTGATTTGTGACAACTTTTTCGGGGCACCTTTCTAGGGCATAATCGCCGTTATAACGAAATGCTGCCGAATTTTCGGCTTGAACCCGGAACTAGGCTTTGACTTGGACTTGACTAGACCCCATTTATCACATGAATGATTGGGTTGGCGGGAATATGGCCAAAGATGGCATGGAAGGGGCGTTTACAGGGCTCCGGAGGCTCGAAAACTCCTTAACAAAGGCTTGTCGTCATGTGACGCGGCCTAAATTTACTTTAATGTTGCAGGTGATGAGGCTTCTACTTCTGGGAGGACTCCCATGGAGATAGACGCTGCTGTTGTTGAGGAGGCTTTAGAGCAGGCCTTCACCAATGCGGTGATGGCCACTGGAGGCGAGGCTCACGAGGAGGAGGCCGTCGAGGAGGAGGAGGAGGCCCCGAGACGGGCCAACGTCAGGCAAGGAGGTCGTCAGCTGAGGGGAGCCCCTGCGTGGGCTGAGACCTGGGAGAGTAGGCACCTCGTGTGGGCTGCAGAGGGTCACCTATCCTACAGGACGGTGAAGAGTTTGGTAAATAAGAATTCACTACTCATTACCTATTCTCTTTCATTTTTTTGTCCAAACTTCTTGCAAATTTCATTCAAAACTAAAGATAGCTTTGTTTCAAATCATAATAGGAGGCCGGGAATATCAGGTCGTTCTCGGGTTATACGACAGCGATGGAGCACTACGAGCGGCTGTCGGCGGAGGAGAGGGCCATGATCGAGCGTGGAGCGTTTGGTCCTCTGGTTCAGGTCTGGAGGGATATCGTGAAGAGGAAGTTGCGGGCCAACCTTAGCCTGGTCCGCGCTTTCTTGGATCGATTCTGGGACACGACTTCCACGTTTCACCTGCCTTTTGGTGAGGTGGGAGTTACTCGGAGGATTACGGCATGATTTCAGTGCCGGTGGGACCGAGGAGGTGGTGTGGCCGGAGACTGCTATGAGGGCGGATTCGGCCGAGGCGAGGAGGTTGATCGGTGGAACTTATCGCCGAAGGTCGTTGCGATCTTAGGGCTTGGTACCCAGCACCTACGTCCGAGACTACTTTGCGGGGAAGACCCCGGTGTCGGTGACGATCGATGGGAGGGAGACGGCTCCTCCTCCTCGTCTGGTGAGCAGAGCTCGTCTGTGGCTTTGGTGGTTCTTGTCTTCGATTTACCTCGGAGACAAGGGCGAGAGGCTATCGATGAAGCTTCTTCCCTTTCTTTCGACCCGAGTTCCCTAGGACGCCGGGACCGGGTTATCGCTGGTTTTGCGGTCCTCATCCGCTTCATGAGGGCCATGGTTCGTCCGGAGTTGATGGAGAAGGGGACTTCTCCCGGCGTCGGACCGGACTACTTGTTGGAGGTATGAACCTTCCTTTAGGCCAAAGTAAATTCTTTTCTTTATCGAATCACGAAAGATCGTTTATTGATCATTCTATTTTATAGGCATGGGTGTACTCCTACTTCCCGAGCTTCGCGCCCAAGAGGACAGAGCCGCTGGAGAAGGCCTATCCCGTGGTGAGGGATTGGGTGATGTGCTGGACGAAGAGCAAGCGCTCTTCTCACAATGTCTACCGGCGGGAAGTGAACGCCCTTCACCGAAAGCGATCGAGTATCCCACTCGTATTCATTTATATTTCTTGTCCTTTGCTTTTAATTGATCATAGGAATGATCTTTCCCTTATCTTGTCGCAGTGGGTGCCCAGGACCTTGGGCGGAGTACGCTGGAGCGCCTCCTTTTGTTCTTTGAGGTCCTTCGACCTAGGAGCCCGAGCCGGCTCTTCTTGTGGACGTCGATGGGTCTGTGTGGTACCCAGGCGAGCGTTTGGCTCGCCAGTGCTCTTGGGGCGCGTTGACGGTTCCCATTGACCCTCCGAGGACGATGTTCGGGAGCCTGCCGAGGCCGAGAGGGAGGCGGACCTGGCCGGTGCCGATGGCGACGACCTTCTTCTCGTCGGTGAGGACTACTCGGCGTTCTGTACGGGAGGTTGGCGTCGGCCGTAGTGGTGAGTATCTTTTATTTTTCTTGATTTGATTTCAGGAATTACGACGAAAGATCATCGATTAATGAGAGCTATTTGTCTTTGCGGAGGTCGAGGCGGCGGGCATCGAGCCCTCGGTGTACCCCGAGACCCTTGAGTACACCGACGCGGGCCGGGAGGACGACGATCTCCGAGTTGCGTGACTTTGACGTAGCCGTGACGGATCTTTGGCCTAGAGACGATCGGCAAGATCGATTCGGAGGGTGAGCCTCCAGCTTATATACCCTTCGTGTAAGAACACACTTGGTTTGAACTTGTTCACTTTGCTGAGAATTTCTTTTGACATGTAGGTCGCGCCATCTCGGTTCGTGGCACTATGGAGGGTGGCCAACCGGCTACGAGCTACCGCCATCGAGGCGCTCGTCGGTGGTCGAGATCGTCAGGTATGAACCTCATTTGATTTCTTTTGATTTTCTGATTTTTAGTTTTGTTTGAGTTGATTGATTGGAGCCAATTTCTTTTTGTCTACAGTCGCTCGTGTCTTTGGAGCGAGAGCCGACCCGATCTCGGGAGGAGACGGCTCGCCTGTCGAGGGAGCTCGAGTTTCGGGACGCCGAGATTGCTGCTCTTACGGCGAGGGTTGCTGAGTTGGAGGGTGCCCAGCAGTAGTCTGCGTAGTTCTGTAGACTTGATTTTGAACATTTTTGGACTTGTTTGAGGCGCAAGCCCCCAGTTTGCTTGTACATTTGTATATATGATGGCCTGAGTGCCTTTGCTGCTGGGTTGTGTTGCTTGTACCTGCAGGTTAGTTCTTGAACAGGTTTGGTAGACAACGGTTTACGCCGTTATGCTGCCGAAATTTACACCAAAACATACATTTTAATACACATATGGTCTTAATTAGCGCAAAAAAGACTCAAAAGGAAAAAAAACGCAAAAATGCAAAAAAGCGAAAATTTTGTCGGAAATGACCGGACGGTAGGGAGGGTTACCCCTAAAAAAGAAAAAAATAGAAACCTGTAAGTGTAGAAGTGAAAATGTTGAAATTTGTTAGAAAAAATGAAAATAAAAGAAAATTATTTCCTAAAAACGAAATTAAAATGAAATTTATTTCCTAAGAATAAATAAATAAATTAAAATAATAATAAAAGAAAAGTTAAATGCGATAAAAATGGCGAATGTGTCGGCGTCGCCTCGAAATGCGTGCCCGCGAAGCTAGGAAACATGAAACATGGTAAACTGCTCATATTTACCAAAATAAAATCCCGTAGGAATAGGAAATTATTCGTTATAGGATTAGGAAAGATCCAAACACGGAAATCACAGAAATCTAGTCTGGGAAGAGGCGCAGATGAGTCTGCGTACCTTTGAATAGGCGCAGCAGAGTCTGCGCTGTTCCCAAGCTTGTCTCTTCTGGCGGATTTTTGGAAACAGCAATTAGTATAAATAGAAGCGTCGACGAAGCTTTAAATCATATAATTCTTCCGTCTCTTCTCCGTTAATCCTCATAAAAACTCCCAAAATAAATTTTCAAGAGAAAATTGTAAGCATGAATACTTTGGAGATCCGCTTGAAGGAATGGACTAATGAATTCTCGAATGTTGAGAAGCACGACATGGGTGCTCATAATCTTGGGTCTCTATTGAGTTTGAAACTCATTAAGGTGGTAAAACCGTTCTTGGATGCTTGTCTTGACTACTGGGACCCAAATTGTCATGTTTTCGCTTTCCCAGGAGGTGATATTTGTCCTTTTCCGGAGGAAATTGCTGCTATTGGTGGGTGGGATCCCGAGCATCTACCTGCCATTCCTTCCACTTCACAAGGGTATAAGACAAAATTCAGAGACCTGCTTGGATTGACTAGACTTGAGGTGGATCGTTTAGTTACCCCGAAAGGCGTGAGAATGCTGGACTTTGTAGACCGATTCATCAACAGGGCTGACCCCACTGTCTCTTATGTTGCTAGGAGGAGAGCATTTGGCTTCTGTTTGCTTCATGTGTATGTCTTCCATGGACACGTTGATGAAGATTTGCGAGGTGATCCTCGTCTTTTGGGTCTTATTGAGCAAATGGAGCTGCGCAGGAGCCCAGCTTGTTTATGCTTAGGGGAGATTATCTTGGGTTTGGATAATAGGAAATCCAACCGCGATCTTCCATTTCTGGGGAGTCCCGTTATCTTACAGGTAAAAGACACCCTTTTTCTTTTTTTTTTTTTTTTTTTTTTTTTTTTTTTTTTGTTTTTTTTTTGTTTTTTGTTTTTTGTTTTTTTTTTTTCTGTTTTTTTTTTTTTGGGTGTCTAATACCTGCTTTTGGTAGGTTTGGCTTATGGAACGGCTCCGACTGCTCGAGCCCCCAGTTCATGCACTTTCCTATCATTCCCGTATGATTGCGATGAGGACGCGGTTGTACATGGTGGACTTCACTCGGGTCTGCGACTATTGGAAGAACAAGCTGAAGAATGACGATGGCCCGTTGATTAGGTGGGTCGTACCGTGGTGGCACCTCAAGTCTGTCACTGGAGTGTCTTCTTTGGATCCTACTAGGTCCGTGCGCATTCCAGGGTTGGAGTTCATGGTGTGCATCTTTCCGGAAAGGTTGATGAGGCGGAGTTGGTTTGAAACAGACTATCCCGAGGCTTGATACCGTTCCGCAGATCGCTCGTAGCGCTTACCACCGAGAGCCGAAGAGAGTGGGCTATCAAATGGGCCCAAAGGAACATGTGGTTCTTGAGCTTCTCCGCCAATGCTTTGTGGGTGTCGGATTCCTATCTGAGGTGGAGAAAGGCTGCAACTTCGGAAGAACGTGAAAGACTGAGGAAACGCGAGCCTGTTGACTACAAGGTGCGCGAGGGAGAGAAAGAGAAGGAGAAGCATCCGAGAAGGAGAAGAAGAAGTCGGACTTGGTCATTCGCCCTTCAAGAAATCAAAGACTACTCCTGTTGCGGAAATGGTGGTTGGCAAGAATGGAAGAGTCAGGCCTCGAGAAAGACCGTTGGTGATTAGGTCTGAAGTGGTGCAAGAGCGCCCGGCTCGAGGTCGTGACAAGAAATACGACAAGAATGACAAGGGCAAGGGGAAGATGGATGAATAGCCCGAGTCCTTATTTATTATTTGATTATTATTATTATTGTTGTAATAAAAGGGAGGGATTTTTAGAATCCTAGCCTATTCTATTCTTTTTATTATGTATCGTACTATTATTATTAGAAAATGAATGAAATAAAAAAGGTTAAATGGTTAAGAAACCGCTGTGATTTTCTTTTATTATTCTTGTCGAATTTCAAATGCAATGCAAATGTCCTTCTATTTACATTTTAGGTATATTGGGTTGAATCCGGTGAAGGATTGCCTACGTATTCACTTAAAAAAAGCGAAATCAAACCCTTGCGCGTAGTTCGAGTAAATGTAAAAGAATAATTGTTCGAAGCAAGAGCTTGTAGTGAACATAGAAAATAAGCATGAGCTTTTCGCTTGTTCTCAAGGTGCGAATTCGGTTTATTTGATGATGTGAGGATGACAATCTTGTCAAGATGCAAGAGCATAGTGACACTTAACTTATTTCAGCTTGGCCAGGGGCCGTTTATTTAGTGCCACAAGAGCGACACATGGGTTTACGCGAGGCGCGTTTTTGTCCTATTCTAGGCATAGTATCGTTTCAGTTGGTCAAGGTTTGTAGGGTTTGAAAACTCATTCCCATCTAGGTCTGTGATTCTAACCGCACCCCCTGGGAGTATGGATTTGACTAGATATGGTCCGGCCCAATTAGGTTTGAATTTTCCCCTTGGGTCGACGGGTAGAAGAGCTCTAACCGATTTGAGTACTAAGTCTCCTTCTTTGATGTTTCTTGGCCTAACTCTTTTGTTGAAAGCTCGTTTGATACGTGCTTGATATGTTTGGACATTATGCAAGGCGCGTAACCTATGTTCATCCAGGAGGATGAGTTCTTCATACCTATCCCTCTTCCAATCGGCTTCAGGGATTTGACTTTCGAGTAAAATGCGCAAGGATGGTATTTCCACTGATGGTTGTACGACCTCCATGCCATAGGTCAAATAGAAAGGAGTAGCCCCAGTGGGTGTCCTAACTGACGTACGATACCCCCATAAAGCAAAGGGTATCTTGCTTGGCCAATCTCTATAGTTGTCAGTCATTTTCTTGAGAATTGTGACAACGTTTTTGTTTGCCGCCTCTACCGCGCCGTTAGTCCGTGGTCCGTAGGGGCGAAGAGTGGTGATGCTTAATCTTGTATTTGGCTAGCAATTGCTCGGTTTTAGCCTGGAAGTGTGACCCATTATCGCTGATGATCTCATGTGGGCAACCATATCGACAGATGATGTTGTTTTGTATGAATTTTGCCACATTTTTAGCCGTAAGAGCAGTGTAGGAAGCCGCTTCTACCCACTTGGTGAAATAGTCAATTGCTACTAGGATGAAACAGTGACCTCCTGTTCCGGCTGGGGTTATCTTCCCGATTATGTCAATTCCCCATGCGGAGAATGGCCAAGGAGATGTCATCGTGTATAGCAACGAAGAAGGGACATGTTGTACATTCCCAAAGATTTGGCAATTGTGGCAGTGTCTCACGTATTTGATGCAATCAGATTCCATTGTGCTCCAATAATACCCTAAGCGTGTGATTTTCTTTGCCATCATGGGCCCACTCATGTGAGGACCGCATTCTCCGTCGTGGACTTCTTCCATCACCTTTCGTGCCTGTGAATGATCAAGGCAACGTAGGACTACACCAAGAGGTGTTCTTTTGTATAATTCTCCTTGCATCAGGATGTATTGGGAAGCTAATAGGCGTATAGCACGTTGTCCCCTTTTGTCCATATCCGGTGGATAGGTACCATTAAGCTTGAAATTCAGGATTGTTTGGAACCAGGGTTCCTGTGCGGTTTCTTCTTCATCGGTGATTTGATGGACATAAGCCGGTTCTGACCGTCGTTCGATGCATAAAGGCATTTCCATCATGTGGTCTGGCATATTTATCAAAGATGCAAGTTTCGCAAGAGCGTCTGCAAATTGATTTTCCTCTCGAGGTAGGTGTAAGTAGGTTACGTGATCAAAGAATTGAGCCACTTGGTCTATCCTAGCTTGATAGGGTGCGAGGCTTTCGCTTCGGATTTTCCAGGATCCTGTAACTTGGTTGATGATCAGTGATGAATCCCCATGTACTCGGAGGTTTTTGATGCCTAAGCTTACTGCCGCTTGTAGTCCGATGAGACAAGCTTCATACTCTGCGTGTTGTTTGTCACCTCGAAGTCGAGTTTGACAAAGAATCGGTGTATGCTCACCTTCAGGAGAAATGAGCAACACTCCTATTCCGAATCCTCTTAAATTTGATGCTCCATCAAAGTATAGATCCCAAGAGTCTACGTCTATTTGAAGTATATCCTCGTCGGGAAATGACCAAGTGTCTATGGTTTGTGCGTCGTTGATAGGATTTTCCGCGAAGAATTCGGCGACGGCGCGACCTTTTATGACTTTTAGTGGCACATATTTGAGGTCGAATTCGAGAGCATCGAGTCCACCTTGCAAGACGTCCGTTGAGGACGGGTTTCTCGAAGAGGTATTTGACTGGATCCATTTTGGAATATATCTTGACGGAGTAGCTAAGCATGTAGTGACGTAGCTTCTTCGTTGCCCACACAAGAGCGAGGCATGTCTTCTCGAGTTGCGAGTATTTGCACTCATATTCCAAGAACTTCTTACTTAGATAGTAAATAGCACTTTCTTCACTTCCGACGGTTTGGGCCAGCATAGCACCCATGGCAGTTTCAGTTACTGTGAGATATAAACCAAGAGGTTGATCTCGTTGTGGCGGCATGAGCACTGGTGGTTTAGCCAATATCTCCTTGATTCGGTCAAACGCCTTTTGACAGTCATCATCCCACATGGTGTGGTCTGTTTTCTTGAGTTTCTTGAAGATAGGCTCGCAAATCATGGTAAGTTTCGATATGAATCGACTTATATATTGTACCTTTCCCAGGAATCCTCTAACTTCTTTTTCTGTTTGAGGTTGTGGCATTTCGATCAGAGCTTTGATTTTTGAGGGATCTATTTCTATACCGCGTTGGCTAAAGACATATCCCAGGAGTTTTCCGGATGTTACCCCGAATGTGCATTTCTGAGGATTGAGTCTCATGTTGTACTTTCGTAGCCTTGCGAAGAACTTGCGAAGGTTTGCAATGTGCCCCTCTCTTTCCTTGGATTTGACGATCATGTCATCGACATATACCTCCACTTATTTGTGCATCATGTCATGTAGGAGCGTAGTTGCGGTGCGTTGGTATGTAGCTCCGGCGTTGATCAACCCGAATGGCATTACTGTATAGCAATATGTTCCCCATTGGGTGACGAATGCGGTTTTGTGCATATCTTCCATGGCCATCTTGATTTGGTTATAACCCGCATATCCATCCATGAAGGATAGTAATGCGTGGTCTGCAGTATTGTCCACCAATATGTCAATGTGAGGTAAAGGGAAGTCATCTTTTGGACTTGCTTTGTTTAAGTCCCTGAAGTCAACACAAACACGGATTCTCCCATCCTTTTTGGGCACAGGTACTATGTTAGCTACCCAGTCAGAGTACTCGGAAACTTTGATGTGTTGGGGTTGGTGTCCTTAACAGTTAGTGCAAGGACTTATAAACCTCTAAAAGGATCAAAGGGCATACTTTGGTATTATTATCAGTTGATCCACGTTTATCAATAACGGTTGGCTTGCTAGATAAGTTTGACGTTATTGTCATACAGATGGCGGTGATCAACTGGTCCCTAAAAGTCACACCTATAGGATACGTTCGAGAGATGTGACGGTATGAAAATACTGTCATGTAGATGCCAAAAATTGACTAACCAGTTAGTCCGAGTTATTTGACTAGTAATTAGTCAAATATGTGATGTTGAGATATTATATTTAATACGGATTAAATATCATGGGCTAAGGCGAATTAACCAGTTAATTCGTAAAATTAAATATACGTGATTTATATTTAATCAAATGTACATTAAAATAATTATACAATACTGTTTTGTCGGACACGTATTAATAATTCAGCTAACCCGTATTATTAGCTGATGCCTTAATTTCCGATAACCGATAACAGTTTATAATCTGACCACGTCATATACACTTAGCGAGTGATGGACCGGACCGCGAGTTTAAGTGAAGAGAAAATGAAAAGCCCATACGGGCTCCTCTCACTCGGTTTGGCCGAGAATCACATAGACAAAAGGGGAGTTCTCTCCTCTTGTCTAACCTAATTCATTCTGCTAAAAAAAATTAGGGTTTTGAAGAGTATTCTCCTCTGAAAAACCTGAGATCTCTCATCTCGACAAAACTCACATCAGTTCTCCCTATATTGCAAGGCAATCGGAGAACACTGTTCTAGCACAAGGGCATATCTCGGACAAAGTCTTGGGTGTAACGATTAGGAGGAAATCTGCTTTGATTTCTGTTCTTTACGCCGCAATTTAAAGGACCCGAGGTTATTTCTTGTTCCTTATCGTTTCTATTGTTTTTATGTTTTATGACGATATTCGCATGTTTAAATTTACGTTATAGTCCTGCAATTTAAGGGTAGTATACGGATATTAACCCACAAGTGGTATCAGAGCGAGGCCATGTAAATTTTCTATGTGTTTTTCATAAAACATTTTGAGACGATCATGTTTTGTCTAGAAAACCGTGCGGCTGGAATTTTATTTCAGTTGTTTTCTGTTTTTTTTTTAACCGTGTCATGTGTACACACGGCTGACCCTTGTTTTCAATTTGTTTTATACATATTGTTGTTTTATACGGAGATTATAACAATATGTCAAGTTTTATCAAATTGTTAAATTTGTTTTGATGCGTTTTGATCAAAATTGAAATTGTTTCTGTCTCGAAAACAGTTTTCACGAGGGTTTTTAAGTTTTCAGAGACTTTTGCACTCGATCGACCAAGTTTCTAATCGATCGAGTGGCTTTTCTGTATAATTTTTGCTCGATCGAGTCCCTGTTGTACTCGATCGACCCTGACCCAAAACTTTTTGCTCGATCGAGTCCACGCTGTACTCGATCGACCAGCTTTTAAAACCCCACTGCTCGATCGAGAGGTCCTCGTACTCGATCGAGCAGTATTGCTGATATAGGTACTCGATCGACCACCAGTGTTGTCGATCGAGCACCTCCTGATTAGCATACCTCTCGATCGACTTGCAGTTCAGTCGATCGAGCCCTCCTGTCCCTCGATCGAGCACTCATGTCCCTGGATCGAGGGATTTAAATCTTTAACACTTTGAAAATTTGTTTCTTTTGATTTAAATTTTCTTTTGGCTTCAATATGTACTTTATCCGGATATAGTACACTCGCTATGATTGTGAAACGGTTCACACACGTACCATTAAGTTATTTTAAATTATATTTAAAGTAACGGATTATAATAGATTAAAATTAAATGATAGAAGCGGTTTTATCACACGAATTTTAATCATTAAAAGGTGGTTTGGATAAATTTAACATAATTACGGAATTATGTCACGAATGAATTTGTTTTTAGTTGATGCATTTTTATTTATCGTTTTGTTGAATGCCGTGAATGCCTTTTAATTACGTATTTAATTTTACAAGCGATTGTAACTTAGTGTGGCCTTAGTAGAACGTGTTACCGTAATGATGGAACACGGTCTTGGTTGTATTTTGAGATCTTGTATCTCCGTTTTGGATTTTTCACTTGTAATTACAGTTTTAATTAGAATGTAAATAGGTTTATATTTGTAATTTTAAATTGTAATTTTTGAGAAGACCAAAGATGGAGACCGATGCTCACTCCCGCTACTTGGATCAAGATGGAACATCAAGACAAGCTTTTCGGGTCCAACGGTGGATTCCAAAGTTGTATCTTGTTCTTTTACTAGGATAGGCCACACTAGGAATTTTTATTTACGTATCGCATTCCTTTATTTATTTTATGCAACGATAATATGCATCATATTCCGCCTAAAAACCAAACCACCTATATTTTATTGCATGAAAACTGACACATATAGAGGTCACGAGTTAGTTTTCATTGACATTCTCATGTCACACGTTTTTAAGCCATCTTCCAAATAAATTCATTCACGACAGACGCTAGTTATTCGTTCACTTAAAATGAATTATAATTTTGTTGATGGGATCTTCCTCGTATAAACTAAAATTGAGAACGGTCTTTATAGGTCAAACTCCAATGAGTCCCTTCTTCGTCGGTAGGCATACTATGACCCCTTCTACGTCGGGTAAGTTGGAACCGATTGACCTATTTTATCTCAACACTATGGTCACTCGTACGATCCTGTGATCATGGTGGACTATAGATAGGATTTACAGAAATCTATCGACCAAGAGTTCTTCCGGAAGAATTAGCTAAACAGTTGGCTTATCAATTTACAGAAATTGAGTCTTGGGATCACTTGTATCTTTCTTGAGGGAGATCAATTATGCAAGTGCAAGAGTCTACATGTTTAAAATGAATTTTAAAATAGACTTAAATCACCTCGATGAGTTGCTTATTTCGTTTTGTTTTTCTTTCTTTTTCAGTGTAGATCACGATTTTAAACTGCTAAACAACAAATGGCTGGTTCAAGTGATAACCCAATGCCAAGTGCCACATTGGACCGTGAGTCCTGGCTTAGGATCTTCATGAATCAGATGAATCAGTCTACTCGACTGAAGAATGATGGATCCAACTTCGCGGACTGGGAGGCGGCATTACGGAATGCTGCCACTGCTGACGGGAAGCTCAAATTTTTGTTAGAGCCCCTCCCGGCAAACCCAGGTCCCACGGCTAGAGCTACCGAAATCGCCAAGTTTAACGATTTCTGTATGGAAGCGGGTGCGATTAAAAACGTACTCATTTTTGCAATGGAACCCAATTTGCAGAAACGCTTCATAGCCCATGGTGCAAACAAGATTTTCACCACGCTCACTAAGGAATTCTCGAAAGCACCGAGAATCGTGACCTATGAGCATACCACTCGCTTCTTTGATGCGAGACTCCAGAAGGGCCAACCGGTTAGCCCACACATTCTCAGCATGATTGAGAATGTCGAGAAACTGGAGACCTTTAACTGTAACATCAGCGAGAATATTGTTATCGACCGTATTCTTCACTCACTCCACGATGGTTATTCGCAATTCAGAGCGAATTACTATATGAATGATTTGAAGAAAACTCCCCATGAACTGCACTCCCTCCTCGTACAGACCGAGAAGGACATGAAGTTCAGTGGGAGCTCGAAACAGGATGTTCTCGTTGTGTCAAACAAAGGGAAAGGTAAGGGCAAAGCTCCGACAAACCTAACGATGAGGTAAGGCGAAGTTCAAGAAGTCGGGTTCGGGTAAGAGTGGTCCCGATGAGGCGAGTAACTCATCGAGCATGACAAAGAGCAAGAGTGAAAACATGGAATGCCATCATTGCCACAAGACTGGGCATTGGAGACGCACATGTCCTGTTTATCATGAGGACTTAAAGGCAGGTCGTGTTAAACCTGTTGGTATGTCTTCTCTCTCTTCTACTTTTATTCATATGATTGAGATTAACCACGCAAGTTACGGAACTTGGGTACTTGATACTGGTTGTGGTTCTCATCTGTGTAATCATGTGCAGGGGCTCCGAAACATCGAACCCCTCGTAAAGGGTGAGGTGGACCTGCGTGTTGGGAATGGAGCAAGAGTGGCTGCCATCTCCAAGGGGACATATGTGATCCAGCTTCCTAGCGGATTTGAGTTATCATTATATGATTGCTATTATGTACCCAGTCTTTCTAAAAACATTATTTCTGTTTCTGCGCTTGATAAACTTGGTTTTTCATTTGTAATAGAGAATAATTCTTGCATTTTCTCATTACACAATATGATTTATGGCAAGGCAGTCTCCATGAATGGAATTTATGTTTTAGATCAGACCAATGAAATATTACACGTAATGAATAAAAAGTTAAAGGTTGGTGACAAAGATCAAACGTATCTATGGCACTGCCGTATGGGACACATTAATGAGAAACGCGTAAAACAGCTCATCAAACATGGAGCTATCTCGGCCTTTGATTTTCAATCATTTGGCACGTGTGAATCATGTCTCATCGGTAAGATGACTCGGATTTCCTTCAAAGGTGTTGGAATGCGCGCTGCTGACCTATTAGGGCTCATACACACGGATGTATGTGGTCCTATGTCAATCACCGCACGAGAAGGCTATAGGTATTTTATCACTTTCACGGACGATTTGAGTAGATATGGCTATGTCTACTTAATGAAGCACAAAAGTGAATCCTTTGAGAAATTCAAAGAATACCAGAATAGGGTACAGAACCTATTAGGTAGAAAGATTAAAACACTGCGTTCAGATCGTGGTGGCGAGTATCTTTCTCACGAGTTTGATCAACACCTAAAGGACTGTGGGATTGCCCTACACTTAACTCCACCTGAACACCTCGGTGAACGGTGTGTCCGAACGGAGAAATCGAACACTACTTGATATGGTTCGATCCATGATGAGTCACACGATATTACCTGATTCATTATGGGGTTATGCTCTTATGTCGGCCGCTCTAATACTTAACAAAGTCCGTCTAAAGTCAGTCGACAAGACTCCATATGAACTATGGAAGGGAACGGTCCCTAACTTGTCCTTTATACGGGTTTGGGGCTGCGAGGCTTATGTCAAGTGGAGACACGAGGATAAGCTCGGCCCGCGATCGGTCAAGACATACTTTATAGGTTATCCTAAAGGATCACGTGGTCATTACTTTTATTCGCCAACCGAACAACGTGTTTTTGTTGCGGCTAGTGCGACATTCTTAGAGAAGGAATTTCTCGAGAATGCAAAGAGTGATAGAACCTTCGACCTGTCGGAGATTCCAGAACCAAACACCGAGCAACCATTGGAGGAACCAATTCCTTCAATCCCGGCTGCGTGAATATTCTGAGGAACCTAGGAGGTCGGGTAGAGTCTCTATTCCTCCGGACAGATACATTGGTATGGTCGAGGAACATGACATAGATGACGTTCTACTCTTAACGAGTAGTGAACCCGCAACCTATAAAGGTGCCATGACAAGTTCGACTCAAAGCTATGGCTTGAGGCCATGCAATCCGAGATGGACTCCATGTATGAGAACAACGTGTGGGATCTTGTTGACTTACCCGCTAAGGTTCGTCCCCTTCAATGCAAATGGCTTTACAAGATAAAGCATTCTGTGGAAGGTCGGAAGATATCTACAAAGCACGACTAGTTGCTAAAGGTTTCACCCAAGTGCCAGGTTTGCACTACGATGAGATTTTTGCACCCGTAGTTATCTTTGCGTTCCATTCGGATTATCTTAGCGATCGCTGCTTTTCATGACTATGAAATTTGGCAGATGGACGTGAAAACCGCCTTCTTAAACGGCTTTTTGGAGGAAGAGTTGTACATGGTACAACCTGAAGGTTTCATCGATCCAGTACATCCTAAGAAAGTGTGCAAGCTTAAGCGTTCCATTTATGGACTTAAGCAAGCATCAAGGAGTTGGAATCATCGCTTCGACCAAGTGATAAAAGACAATGGATTTACTCGATCGGTCGAGGAACCATGTCTATATATCAAGTCGAGTGGGAGCAAGATTGTCTTCCTAATATTGTATGTTGACGACATACTCCTGATTGGGAATGACATACCTCTCTTGACTTCGGTGAAAGTATGGTTGAAAAACCATTTCCGGATGAAAGATCCGGGAGAGGCACAGAAATTCTAGGCATCCGTATCTATCGAGATAGATCACGACGGATGTTATCTCTCGATCAGAGTCTTACATAGACAAAGTCCTAGAGAGATTCAGGATGACTAACTCCAAGAAGGGGTTCCTTCCTATGGCTCCGGGGTGCATTTGAGCAAGTCTCGAGGCACCGAGACACCGGAAGAGAAAGAGCGCATGACACGGATTCCTTATGCTTCGGCAATAGGATCAATCATGTTTGCCATGATATGCACACGTCCGGACGTGGCATATGCATTGAGTATGACAAGTCGATTCCAACAAAGAACCAGGTGAACCACATTGGTTGGTGTCAAGAACATTCTTAAGTACCTACGGAGGACTAAAGATTGGGCATTGACTTATGGAGGCTCTCAAACGCTATGCGCAACCGATTCTGATGCTAGCTTCCAAACGGATCGAGATGACTCGAAATCTCGGTCTGGATTCGTTTTTACTCTTAATGGCGCTGCTGATCACCGGAAGAGTTCGAAACAAACTGTTACAGCAGATTCTACGACCGAGTCCGAGTATTATGCCGCGTCGAAGCCAAAAAGGAAGCGATATGGATGCGTCAATTCTTACATGGACTATCTTGTAGTGCCTAGTTCGAATGACCCGATCACCATCTATTGCGACAATAGTGGTGCCATCTTCCAAGCTAAGGAGCCAAAGTCTAGTAACAAATCTAGACATGTACAACGGAAAGCTCATCTAATCCGGGATTACGTGGAGCAAAAGGAAGTAGTGATAGAAAAGATTGCTAATGATGATAACATAGCAGATCCTCTCACTAAAGCATTACGACAAGATAAGCATGAAGGGCACGTAAATTCCATGGGAATCAAACGTGTTCCTGAGTTGTAGTACTCTTTTATGGATCAGATTCATTCTCCTTTGTACTCTATACGACATCATCGTTTTGATATTTTATATACATATATCTTGTTTTTCATGTGGAATTGTACGACAATTTTGAACACCACAAAGTGAACTGAACAAACATCATATCTTGTTAGTCCTTAATTGCCCTCATGAGCTGATAACTCTGGCAATTATTTTGTGACGTTGGTTGATGGTGGGTTCAACGAGCCATAAGTCAACCGGTTGACTGACCAATCACAGAGGCGATTTATACGGATATTTCGTAGGACACAATTGTGACATCGACGTGGAGTCCTAAATGTTTTACAACATTCGTTGCCCGGTCGTGGATAGGACTTCCATGGTGATCCTAAGAGTCGATTCTTAAACTATCGACTGTCTCTTGAGACTACGGCAGATTTTGGGTGACTTTGGTTTCTTTCTCACGGTCATCCGTAACAGGGGGCCAAGTAGATTTTTTCTGGGTCATTTCATGCTGTGCTTAGATCGGAAGGAGTCGAGTTGAAGGAAATATTCAGCCTTTATCGGTACTCGATATTTCTCGGGGCCACTCGAGGAGTCAGAATCGAAATGCATGGCCATGCTCGGATACGGATTCGTTTTATCAGTTAAGTTACTCTCTAGTCGGGGAAACCACTCTAGATACAGATCGATTGTAAAATACGACCTTTGTGGATCCAGATCTGCAAATTGTTTTACATTGAGTGGGAGAAATTTTAAATGAATATGAGAATCGGTTATCGCACATACACTTGTTCGGACAAGTGGGAGTTTGTTGGAGCTTGTGTCCTCCAGTTAGTGCGGATAACGTCATTGCACATACACTTGTACGGACAAGTGGGAGCTTGTTGGGGTTGGTGTCCTTAACAGTTAGTGCAAGGACTTATAAACCTCTAAAAGGATCAAAGGGCATACTTTGGTATTATTATCGATTGATCCATGTTTATCAATAACGGTTGGCTTGCTAGATAAGTTTGACGTTATTGTCATACAGATGGCGGTGATCAACTGGTCCCTAAAAGTCACACCTATAGGATACGTTCGAGAGATGTGACGGTATGAAAATACTGTCATGTAGATGCCAAAAATTGACTAACCAGTTAGTCCGAGTTATTTGACTAGTAATTAGTCAAATATGTGATGTTGAGATATTATATTTAATACGGATTAAATATCATGGGCTAAGGCGAATTAACCAGTTAATTCGTAAAATTAAATATACGTGATTTATATTTAATCAAATGTACATTAAAATAATTATACAATACTGTTTTGTCGGACACGTATTAATAATTCAGCTAACCCGTATTATTAGCTGATGCCTTAATTTCCGATAACCGATAACAGTTTATAATCTGACCACGTCATATACACTTAGCGAGTGATGGACCGGACCGCGAGTTTAAGTGAAGAGAAAATGAAAAGCCCATACGGGCTCCTCTCACTCGGTTTGGCCGAGAATCACATAGACAAAAGGGGAGTTCTCTCCTCTTGTCTAACCTAATTCATTCTGCTAAAAAAAATTAGGGTTTTGAAGAGTATTCTCCTCTGAAAAACCTGAGATCTCTCATCTCGACAAAACTCACATCAGTTCTCCCTATATTGCAAGGCAATCGGAGAACACTGTTCTAGCACAAGGGCATATCTCGGACAAAGTCTTGGGTGTAACGATTAGGAGAAAATCTGCTTTGATTTCTGTTCTTTACGCCGCAATTTAAAGGACCCGAGGTTATTTCTTGTTCCTTATCGTTTCTATTGTTTTTATGTTTTATGACGATATTCGCATGTTTAAATTTACGTTATAGTCCTGCAATTTAAGGGTAGTATACGGATATTAACCCACATGATGAACCCGGCTTTGAATTGCTTATCAACTTCTTCCTTAATCTTTAGAGCCCATTCTGTTCTCATTCGTCGAAGTTTCTGTTTCACAGGTTTGAAACCCGGCTTAATCGGAATCCTATGTTCGGCGATATCCCTGTCGATCCCTGGCATGTCTTTGTAGGACCAAGCGAGAACGTCTTTGAATTCATTTAGGAGGTCTATGAAATCGGCCCTTTCGGTAGGGCTCAAGGTAGTCCCTATCCTAAGTTCTTTGGGTTCTAATTCGGTTCCTACGTTGATGGGTTCGGTGTCCTCTATTACTGGCCCTCCTTCCCCTTCCTGTAATATTTCTTTGGCTATGTAGGGAGGTATTTCGGTCAAGTCTGGGTCTTGGTCGTCCTCGCATCATCATAAACACTGCACTCGAAAGAACACAGAGAGTAAGCGAACCCGATTTATTCATATTAAGATTTGACTAAAGTTGAAACAAAGAAGCCAACCGATCCATGGTCGGTGGCGGAAAAGGGACGATAATTGGGGCATTCCCGAACTACCGTGACTACTTGAGGCTAAGCTAGGAGAAACGAAGGGAGTGGGGATGACAACAGAGTAGACTCTCTAACGACTCCTCTGCACTCGACTCCGACTCCGACTCCGACTTCGACTCGAACTCGTCGTCTTCCTGTTCTCCTTTGAACATCTCTCCTTCTCCGAGAGTGAGCTTGAAGAGCCTTCCTTGGTTGTTGGTCCACTTGATAGATTTTCTCCATCCTTTCTGCTGCTTTGTGTCGATTTCTGTGATCAACGCGGTGGGGTTGAAGCGATCGTCCTGAAGTATCATAGTAATGATCTCATCCTGCGCGGCCCTAATGAATCGGTCCTCTCCAAACAATAGGCTAACAGCTTGTTTGTCAAAGCAAGGTGCTTGACGGGTTTTGACGGTAGGAACCGTTTCGGGAGGAATGAAGTAGCAATCGTGAAAGATCTCGATTCCGGCTAACTTCCTCTCAAGATAATGCCAAGGTTCGGGAAATCCATGAAAGAGTTCTGAACTTCCTTCTTGAACGAAGTATCCATTTAAGGTGGGGAGATATGGTCTCATTTGGACCCCCACGTGCTTGCGATTTTGGACTTGAGCGAGCATTTCGAGAACTTCTTCAGTTGTGGGTTTGTATCCTAGTCCAAGTGGTATCCTTGTTGAGTTGCCTTTCTTGTATGGTGCAAAGGTGTTCTTTCGGACTGGGTTTAAAGGCATTCCAGGAAGTATCCCGATTCTTGAGTATGTGGTTGACCACCAAGTTAGAGTAGGGATTATAGTATAAGGGTGCCAACTCACTTTCTATGACATTCACACTTTGGAAGCCCCCAAGTTCGTATATGGGATCTGCAAGGACTTGATTGTTTGATTGCTTCTCGATTATTGCCTTGATGGGTGACGAATTGATTGTCACAACTTTGCCGTTTAGCAGGATCTTGATCTTTTGATGAAGGGTGGATGTTACCGCTTTGGAAGCGTGAATCCAAGGCCTTCCCAGAAGTATGTTGAATGAAGCCTCGATGTCCACTATTTGGAAGTTAACTTTTCGTTCGATTGGTCCCGTGGCTATGGTTAGGCTAGCAAGCCCAACCACTTTTAAATCGTGTACCGTCATATGCACGTACACCTTGATTTGTAGGAGTCCAATCTGACTCCTTCATGCCTAGTTTGTATGCCGTTTTGAGGGGTATGACGTTGACCGCAGAGCCATCATCTACCAAAGTCATTGGCACGTTCTTCTTTAGACAAATGACGGTGATGTATAGGGCAAGGTTGTGACTAGCGCCGAAAGGTGGCAAGTCCTCATACGGGAAAGTAATAGGATTACTTAGCTTAGGTGATTCTTGGAAGACCAAGTTGACTACATTTTCAGGAGTGGAGTTATGTGCTACATTCAATTTAGCCAAAGCTTTCAGTAAAGCTTGGCGATGCGGAAATGAGCTTGCCACTAGTTGCCAGACTGAAAGATCAGCCTTGGTTTTCTGTAATTGCTTGAGCAAATGATCAGTGGGATCATCTTCGTTGTCATTTGGTGTGATGACGTTGGTTGGACTGTTTTGAGTAGTGCTTTGATATGGGCGACCCGAACGAGTTAGGTGGTCCACATCGTGGTCTTCTCCATTTTGGACTATCTCCTTGACCAAGGAGTTTTCAATGAGGTATTCGTCTTCATCATCATCGGCCCAAACCCCATTGATTGCAGCTAGTTCCTTCATTCTCATGATATCACTTTCTAGTTGTATGATTTGATCGACTAGCTTATCGACCACGGCGACTACTTCTTGCATAGTGGCATTTTGAGAGAAGATCAATGGTACACTTTCTTTAGGCATTGCATTGGGATGGCTTAAGGCTGTTACCATGTTTTCTAATTCCCACACTTGTCTATCTACACTCCTTGCCCATGCGATGAAGTCGGAAATGGTAGGGGAGATGGTAGAGTAGAGCCTTTCTTTCTCAATTGCATGAATTTCATTTTCGGTGGGAGAAATGAGGTGTGAGCAATCTAAGGTAGATTCGTCACTTGTAATCACTAGAACTCCAAGAGGATTCTGAGTGTTGTTGGGCTTACCCCCTGGTGGAATTGGAAGTCGACCATCTTCGATCATATCTTGAAGCACGTGTTTCAACTTGTAGCATTTTTCGTGTCGTGCCCTTTGCCCCTATGGTATTCACAGTAGGAGTTTTCATCCCAGAACTTGGACTTCTTTTCAGGTTCGGGAGTAGGTCCAATGGGTTGGAGTTTGCCTTGCTTCATTAGCCTTTTTAGAGCATTGGAGTACGTGTCTCCAAGGTTTGTGAACTTCCTTGGTGGGCTAGTTTTCTTGGATGGCTCGAGAAGGTTAACTTCGTCGGTCTTGCTAGTAGAGCCGTATGAACGACTTGTGGACCCTTGATATCCTCGACCTACCGTTTTGGACAAGAGTCCTTTACGGATGTCATCTTCAATTCGTGTCCCTAGTACGGTTAAGTCCTTGAAAGTCTTGATGTTTTGATATCTCAAGTGACTGGCATATATGGGTTTGAGATTATCCACAAACTTCTCCACGAGAGTAGCCTCATCCGGGCGTTCTACTAGTTGAGTACTAGTCTTTCTCCACCTACTTAGGAAGTCGGTGAATCCTTCTTTGTCATTTTGGGTAAGAACCTCTAGAGTACGCATGTTGACTTGGATCTCGGCATTATCCGCATATTGTTTCGAGAATTCGATCGCGGCGTCTTCCCAAGTAGCGACCTTTTGTGATCCAAAGTGTAGAACCATTGCTTCGGAATGGTGTCAAGAGATGAAGGAAAGATCCTTAAGAACATCTCGGGTTTGATGCCTTTGATAGACATGTAGTCCTTGAAGGCGCGGATGTGGTTCAAAGGGTTCTCATGTCCTTTAAACTTAGGGATATCCGTCATGCTAAAGTTAGTGGGTAATTTGGAATTGACGGCTTCATACTTGCGATTGTTTTCCCTATAAATGTCATCCCCCTTAAGGTACATCAATTGCTCCTCTAGGTATTGGAGTCTTTTCTCACCAAGCGGTTGTCCCTAGGACAGAGTTCTCATCTTTAGACTCGTCATCGGAAAATTGTAGTACTTCACCTTTAAGGGGAGGCAACCTTCCCTCTACATCAAAGATACGGCCTTCGATAAGTTCAAGGCGGTCATAGGTTTGTTCTTGAGTGATTTGCATTTGGGTTATCGCGGCTAGGATTCGATCATTACTTTCTTGAATTTGCTGGAGGTTCGTTTCACCACTTGACCCAGGCATCTTGGAAACTGGATAAGAGATTGGCGACGAATCAAAACACGATCGACCATTCTATCACACTTACTAAAAGAGGAAAGTTTTGACTCGTGAAGTGGGTGTATGCCACTTGTGTTGAGTGAGTTTTGAAGAAAGACAAGGTCTTTGAAAGTGTGTGTCCTAGCCAACTGTAGTGTAGTTGTAGGAGTGGACTCAAAGTGAGGTTTGAAATGGGCTTGTGGCCCGAATTTTGACACGACAAACGGACAGAGTTTTGACCGGATTTTTGCGCTAATTGAAGGCCCTATTTTTTTCGAAATTTTGCTTTGAAAATAAGGATTTTGATTTTTTTGAAAATTCGTCATGGTTTTGTTTAGAAATGGTGATCACGTAAGGTTTACACATTTATACAAGCATTATAACGGGATGCTGAGTGCATTTAAAAGGGATTTGGTTTAAAGGGTGGGTTGCCATACCGAACCATCAAACCCGAAGTCTGTGGAGAGGCTCGTGCCAAACAAGAGTAAGGCCGATTCCTAGTCCATTTCCTCAAGTAGTGAAGGCCCTTGATAAAAACAAGAGTAAGTACCATGGTATGGATGACGTCAATCGCTATCCATCCTTAGGCCCAAATAAGAATTAGGACCGTTTAGACGGGACGATTGGTCGAAGGGGTTGGGTTGGGCCTAGGAAGGCCGAATAAAACGGTCTAGGAAGACCGAGTTATGAAAACCGACAATTGTCTTGTACAAACTATTCCCTAACCTTGTTCAAGTTTCACCATTGGCTACACGTAAGTGTATTATCCCCAGCGGAGTCGCCAAACTGTGGACAGCGGGCCGCCCACGGGGGCGCTTGGTGAGAAACGGGGAACAAGCGTTTGCATTTTGTATGGAGTCGCCACCAATTTTTATGGGAAATTGGAACCGTTCGAATACCTCGTGTCATGTCAAGACACAAAGTAGTGACATGAACACTAAGCAATCGTTACCCTTAGCATTCTATGTCTAGAATGACTCTCGTGGATGCCAATGAACACGGGTGCTCACGGAGATCTGGAGTAAGGGGTGAGGGTACGTATTAGGAAGCTCTTTTGATCGAACACCTAATCCCGCCCGCCTCGATAGCGGCCTCTACTAATGATTAGGGAAGTTATTTATACTTGATATATCGTCGGCTACATGCATGCAATGCAATAAGTCGGTTGACATGTAATTAGCATACAATTGGGTCGAAGTAGGATTTAATGTTGATTTACATGTGAAAACATACAAATGATAAAGAAATACAATGAATATAAATTACAATAAATATAAATTACAATAATTACATTGGAGTAGGCGATTTATGTCGAAAATACCGCTAAAACGGATGATTTGAGAAAAAGGAATAAAAGAATAAATTAAAAGAAATAACGAACAGGAATTAAGGATATTACGGATACTAGTTAATTAATTACGTAGACTAATTAATTACGTCAAGGCAGAAAAGGAGTTCAGAGACAGAACTCATCCTGGAACAGGCGCAGCAGAGACTGCGCCCTCTGGAAGAGGCGCAGCAGTTGCTGCGTCTGTTCCAAGGGTGAGTTCTGGCTGTGAAGCCGGAACTGCAAATCGTTAATGTCAATTGGTAAATTTAATGATTGATTGATACAATTACTCGGATGAAAGTGATTAATAGGTTATTTACACATGAATGATGGTCATAAAAAACGATAAACATGCGTAAGACGGAAATAAGACGGATTAATTATGTGAAGGGTCGATGTTAATGAATGATTAATTAGTGACATCGGTGAATAGAACAAACTAAACATGATGAATTAATGACGAATTAATGACGAACACGTGAATGAACAGATGAAAACTATATCAATGACGAATTCCAGAAACTCAATATGAACAAATTGAATCTCTAAAATCCGGGTTTGAATATTAATGACGAAAACCCGCAAATATGGATTACTTGGGATTTAAGTCGGATTTAAACGAATTAAACATATTAATGATGATAAATTATATACATGTGATTATTAAACTATCATGTGAACGAATTAAAGAGAAACATACGGAAACAAACAAGAAAGACGAATTACAAAGGACGAAGAAGAAGAAAAGAAGCAGGAACTGCGGCGGCCTCAGGAAGAGGCGCAGCAGGAACTGCGCTCCTTCGAAGAGGCGCAGCAGTTGCTGCGTCTTTTCTCGACTGTCAGTCTACTGAAAATACGTAAAAAAGAGTTTTGAAAGACGGTTTTAGAAATCGGTTTTAATGGTGTTTTCGACATAAATCTTACAATGGTGATACGATAAATAAAATACAATAAATAAAGAGAATTATACACCCTCAGACTTACATGTTGACGGAACGAGATGAACTAAGAATCGACTAGTGAATGCTCGACGCGAATGCAAGGAAAGAGTGCCCTCGTAAGAGGAAAACGATTGATTAAATTAAGTTGATTGAGTGTAGTTGGTCAAATTGGTCGGTCATGCAACGGAGAGGCTGGTACCCGAAAAGATCCGAGCTTACGTGGTCGGAAGTCCAAGCACGTAGGCGCCAATTAGTAAGAACGAAGTCTAGAATGCAAAGGGAGAAGAGAAGGGCGGACACTCGCGTGAGAAATATGAGGAACGAAAGCTCCTATTTATACTAATCACGTGAAGGAATAGGGTTTCGGAGACTCTTTGGAAGTGAATCTCGGAAAGATATAAAAAAGATACGTAAATCATGCAAAGAAGGGCCTGGGAAGAGGCGCAGCATCATCTGCGTCTCTTGGAAGAGGCGCAAAGACTGCTTCGTCTGTTCCCGAGAGGTTTCCTCCTGCTGAAGAAAGATTTCCGCGTTTGAGTTATGGTAGGACGGAAATAATTCGATTATCTTGTGAATATTACGGGATATTATTTGCCAAAAGATTAAATTTACGAAATATGGAATAGAAATATCCGGAACATTCCAGAACATTCTGACTCGGGATTTAACAGCTATCAGAAAATGGAGACGGTTTTTGACCCGGACTCCGAATGTACTCTAATTACTGCCAAAACGACCGTATCAGGACGTAGATGACAACTAAGAGGTTGAAATTAATATTTGAGCAAACACTTGACGATAATCTTACGAACTGTCACAAATCGTTCCGCGAATCAAACATGCGGCCCAATCATCACCGGGTGGTTTGTGGGAGGTGCAGAAACGAGGTGTCTACACCAATATACACCCCACCTCAAATCAGAAAGCAAAATCAAAGACCCTTTTACAACCAAAACCAAGTTTACCAAAATCAAACTCCATACACTCAATAAAATGACTAAGGTTTTGATGTTCAAAAAGCGGTCCTCCAAATACAAAAGAACCAACAAGAGTTTTTCACTCAAATGCAAAAGGATAGCCAAGCAAAAGACATCACCATTAACAACATACTAGCTCACACACAGATGTTGGAGACCCAAATGTCTCAATTAGTATCTTCAAGTTCACAAAGACAAAAGGGGCAATTACCACCTCAAGGTAATCCCCCAAGATAAGAATCGGTGAGTGCCATCCATTTGAGGAGTGGTACAAGGTATGAAGGGCCGAAGAGGCCTGTTGATGAAGATGTTGTGAATGCTAGTGACAAGGAAAGAGTTGTTGAAAACTCTAAAGAAGAAGAGCCCACCATTCAAGAAGTTTAAAGAAGGATGAAGAGAAGGCCAAAGAAGAGGAGCCTATTGTGATTAGACTTCCTTTTCCAAGTCGTCAAGCTAAGCCTAAGTTTGATGACCAACTTGGAAAATTCATGGAGATTGTGAAGAATTTAGAAGTCTCACTTCCATTTACGGAATTAATCATTCATGTTCTGGCCTATGCAAAGTATATGAAAGATATTCTTACGAAGAAAAAATCCATCCGTAAGCTTGAGACTATTGCTTTGACTAAAGTGAGTAGTGCCATTATACAAGGAAGTTCACCTCCAAAACTAAAGGATCCGGGAAGTTTCTCCATTCCATGCACTATTGGCGACACCACGATCAATAAAGCTTTATGTGACCTTGGGACAAGCGTGAGTGTTATGCCGTATTCGGTGTGCAAGAGGCTAGGAATGGGAGAACTCAAGTGCACCAATATCATGCTTCAAATGGCGGATAGATCAACAAAGACACCTTTAGGGGTATGGGAAGATGTACCGGCAAGAATTGGCAAGTTCTTTATCCCGGTGGATTTTGTTATTGTTGACATGGAAGAATACTCCAACATTCCTATTATTTTAGGAAGACCTTTCTTACACACCGCGGGAGCGGTGATCGATGTAAAACATGGAGAGCTCACCCTTGAATTGAGAGATAAAACCATCACTTTCAATCTTGACAAGACAATGAGAGCTCCACGATTACATGAGCCATGTTTTATAGTTGATCACTATAGCCGGCAAGATAATAGGAAGAAGTTGGCATTTCAATAGAAGAATAAAGTGGATGATGCTCCATCAAAAGAGCAAGGAAATTGCAACAAAGAGAGCTTGAAAAGCTCACCCATGACAAGTGAAGAAGAATGCCTCATTGGCCAAGATAAGAAAGAAGGAGAGTTGTCTTTATCAACTCATGACATTTTTAGGGATCAAGTAGACGAAGTATGCGGTCTTTGGGATGATGAGTTTGAAGGGATATTCAATCCCTATATCGGTAATGTTATGACCCAAGACCTCCATGAAGAACAACAAGTGCAAAGGTCTATTGAAGATCTTTATCATGACAATGAACAAGCTTTCGACTAATTTTTCAAGGTATTGAGCAACATCAACAACACCTTGAACATGCCCCCTTGACATCTCATCATTGGATGAGAGTTTGGTGGAGTCCTCCCTAAACCACCAATTGTAAATATTCTAACTCCCTAACTTGCATTTTAATTATTGTATTGCATTTTTGTCAATTTTGGATTTAAATTTTTATGCCTTGATCAAGATTTTCATCATTTTTAGAGAAGTGAGAGAGGGACTAATGCGTTTATTGATGTGTAGTGTTTTACCTTAGTGTGGGGATAGCAATTTCCTAGGCTATCCAAGCCTTTGTAGCACCCCCATAATGAAGACCACAAGAAATGAAGAATGAATGACACGGGTTACGAAGCACCCACGGATGGACCTGAATCCGTGAGGAAGAGGGACAATCCGAGCGACCCGAATATGGTTCGCTCGTCTTGAAGGGAACCCAAGCGTCCAAGGCAAAAGACGCTCATCTTGGGAAGCTGGCAAAATCAACATTTGGGTCTGACTGAGAATCCGAGCGTCAAACTGAAGAATCCGCTCGTCTCAGCCAGGACGAGTGTCTCACCAGTAATCCGCTCGTCTTTGCACTGTCAATTTTTGGAATTTCTCCATGGAAAGGAATTCGAGCATCTCCAACTTAGGACGCTCGTCCCAGCTCAATAATCCACTCGTCTTGCCTATAAGACGCTCGTCCCCATTCGTCTTTTCCTGAACCCATAAACCGAAGAATCCGAGCGTCCCGAAGCCTATCCGCTCGTCTCTCCTCTGGTTTTCAAATCCAACGGGTCTTAAAAACCCACCTTCCCCAATAATTTTCATTTTTTCAAATATAAACACTACCCAAAACCCTCATTCTCTCCATCAACCAACAACAAAATCCTCTACCAAAATCAACCAAATCAAATCCAAACTTCCTCAAAACAAAATTAAATCACTCCTTTATCATAACAAGTGATTAAAACACCAAAATCTTCAAGTTTTGAGTCGGTTTTTGGGATACAAGGCAACATTCATCTATCCTAAATCGATTTGGATATTACTAGAAGTTGAAGATTTCAAGCCATGTTTGGTGTTACTAAGTGAAGGAGCATGGCAAGAACAAAAGGTGGAACTAAGGCACCCCAAAAGAAGAACCTTTCTAAGAGACAACAAGCTCTTCAAGCTATTCAAGCATCAAAGGCATTGGTAGTTCATAATGCAAGGTTGGAAATTCAAGAGCAAGATCCTCCTATGGAAGCTATTACTTCTACTACTCCGGTTGTTGAATAACTAACCGATTATCCGGAGGTAATTTTCACTTCCGACTCCCATAGGAAGAAATTTATTTCCTTTTCTAAGAAAACTATCTTGCCCACCAAGTTCATTTGTCAAGAGACTTTGTCGAAATTGGGTGTCCTAGAGCAAACAAAGACCTTTTTCGAGTCTATGGGATTGCGTACATTATTTGAAATGAAAGAGCTGACTTACTCATCCCTCACCTTAGAGTTTTTGAGCTCTTTGAAATTCACCAAGGTGGAGACCCGAACCAATATTGAGTTTCGTCTCGAGAATGTTGATAGATGTTTGTCTTATAGAGAGTTTGGTAAAATATTTGGCCTTAGTGATGACCCAACTTTTACAAAGAAGCCCACCAAGTATGACCCCGCTCCTCTATGGAAGGCCATTTCCGGAAAAGAATTCACATCCTACCATGATTGTCGTGCTCTCTTAGTCCATCATTCGGGCATAAGAGTATGGCATAAGGTTGTTGGGCATACCTTGATAGCTAGGAAAGGTACAAATCATCTCACTGAACTTGACTTCATTCTTCTCGAGTCGACTTTGAACATTGGAAGAGAGTTTATAAAGCCATACAACGCTTTACGACTCTTGATTGAAAGATGGCTCAATGTTGATTGTGGCACAGAAGGCACGACCTTTATTGTCAATAGAGGATTAATGACTTATTTGGCTAAGCACTTTTATCGGGATTTCAACAAGAATGACACTTATACACCGGTAAAGGGAGGCCATATAATTGATCTAGCTACCATGGTTCTAAAGTTAAAATGGGTCAAGAATGATACTCTTGATAACAAATTTGGGTAGTTCACAAATGAAGAAAAATCCTTCACATTGCCTAGCAAGATTTGCCGCTTGAATGTTCATAGACCGAACTACCTTCTCCCACTCTCCGAAGAAGCCGAATATATTATTCAACACCAAAGGGAAGAAGTTGCCGAGCCCTCCTCCTCCATTATCACCCCACCTTACCCATTCACCTACCATGAATTTTAACCCAAAAATGTTAAGGCGCGGAATGACTACTTGACTCTCTTGATGAAAGAAATGCACAAGCAAGCTTATGAAGATAGAGTCAATGCTTACAAAGCACAATATCCACCCCTCCTACATCTTGCTAGGCAAGGACTTCTCGATCCATCTTGTCCTTTGCCTAGTTGGGCGGATAAGGAAAAATTCTTTCCTACTGCTCCTACAGGTGGTAACTTGGGTGAAGAGGAGATGGTTGTTAATGAGAGTGGTGAGCAAGAAGGTGAAGAAGAAGAAGAGAATGAAGAAGAGGAAGAAGAGGGAACTGCAAGTAAGAGTGGTAATGACTCCACATCCATGGAGGTTGATGATGCCTCAAGTGAGGAGGTTGATGATGATGGTGATGACGCAATGGGCAAGGACAAGCAAACTCTTGAGAGGATCCTACACTCCTACACCTCCTTTATGGTTTGTCTACTTCTCTTGTTTTCCTTATAATTTTTATCTTGATCATGATTTGTGGAGTCCTAGCATCATCTAGAGGACTAACACCTCGGTTCCATTGAGGTGTTCATTTTATTGTTCCCATTTTCAAATTCCAAAATGACAAATTTTAAGTTTCATGCATAACATTTTTTATGCATGAACTCCCCCAATTTTTGACATTAGAAATAGTGTCTATATTGGTTTGGGGAAGTTTATGCATATGCATTGGGAGCTAATCTAAATTACGCTCTCCACCATAACAAAAACCATGCATCATATAGCATAGCTTAGTTCGCATTCACTCTTGTTTATATATTATATAATTTGCATTTAGCTTAGAAATCATGCATTTTCATATAGATTGCATAATTTCCTATCGTATTGGCCATTGAAGACAATGCCCATACTATTGTGGGGAAGAGAAATTCTAACTTGACCTTTTTAAAACAAAAATGATAAAAATCGAAAAATTTGAAAAATATTAAAATATGTCTTTTAATTTCATTAAAACAAAAAAAAAATACAAAAAAAAAATGAAAAATTGAAAAAACCAAAAACATGTTCTTTTCCTTTATAGTGTAGTCTTGTATATATTGTGTTTGTTCATCCTTTTTCACATTGATCGACTACGCCACATCCGAGACATGAGGATATAGAAGACCGCATGGTATGATCTTTCCAATCTCCTTTTTCCACTTTATGTTAATGACTATGTGGCTTTATTTTGATTGATGCGGTATAAACATTGTGAAATTAGGAATGCATTTAGTTTATTTGGCATACTAGTTGGTAGAAGCATATGCATTAGGTTGTATATAAGTTAGTTGCATCATCGCATATAGTTGCATTTAGGAAAAATTTTGTGAAACCGTCTATTTTGGAAGCTTGACAAGTGTATATAAGGCCCTTGTAGATGCTTTTTCTTCTTAAGACTTTGCTTGTTAGAACACTTGTAAAACACCCTAGGATGTGTCATGCTAGTATCCTTTGACCCATGGATTAACGCGTAGTCAAGAGTACCTTGTGGTGTGATAGCTCCTTGGCTACCGTTTATTCCAAGGTGACCCTTGAAACCATGCAACCATCATCCATGTTCTACCACATTTTGTCATCAAAGGGAATGGGCACAAAAATTGTTCAAAATCTGAGTTCAAGAAATGAAATGAAAAGTAAAAAAGTTTGCAATTGCATCAAAAGAAAATAGGAGTAACAAAAATAAAGACTCCTAAAGCTTCAAAAATAAGCACCCTAACTACAAATGGGGCGACTCTGAAAATGTTGAAAAGAAAATGCAAAGAAAAGTTGAAAAATTGTCAAGTGTTGAAAATTCCAAACATCAAAAGAAATGGCAAAAGAAAATATCTTCTCAAATCTCAAATGCCACAAGAAATTAGGGGGGGGGGACAACAACAAAATAAAACTCCCAAAATGAAACTCAAATACTATTGATCCCTTTTCCATCGTATCCACTTTTGTGCATGGTAAAGAGGGGATGACCCTTCTTCTTATCTAGACAAGAAGGGGAATTCCGCGATCCTCCAGTGTTTCTAATACCATAGGGAGTCTATTTTTGAAAAAAGCATTTAACGACTGAGGATAAAGGTACCCTAGCTTGACACAACATGGAGGTGATTTATTGGTATCCTTCTAGCCTTAGTAGTTTGAATAAACCATATCTATGATGGAATGTGTACCCTTAGATTGCTTCCCTTATAGATAATTTCCACCACTTAGATAAGGAAAGTGGCTATTCATTTTTGTAGATGCATCCATTACTTGTTTTGTGTGTTTTAATGTTTGGATGTGTTGTCATTTTGGCAAGACCCACCTTGCCTTGCAACAAGGCATCCTACCTCATGGTTGTCTTGTTGTGAGTTGAAGGAGTGGAGTAAGACCCGATAATTGTCTCATATCGGCTATATTAGTAGGTTAGTTTAAATAAGGGTCCTAGTTTTGTCACCTCTTTACTCGGGACGAGCAAATGTTCGGTTTGGGGATATTTGATGTGAACAATATTTGAGCATATTTAGTCCCTGAATTAGCCTCGTTCCTATGCTTTTTAGTGCATAATTGGGTCATTTACTATCTTTAGTCTTTCGTTTTGCATATTCTTTGAGGTTTTGATCTCTTGGTAGGAAAGGGGTAAGAACCTTGCATTTTCATGGCAAAATGGAGCTAAATTGATCGAATCTAATGACCAAGCATTAAAGTGAAGACAGGACTAGAAGGCCTATGTAATTAATGAAGTAAATGGGCAATGATGAGAAGATCCTTGCTTCTCCAAAAAAATCCTTGAGGATTGTTTGAGGATGAAAATAAGAGAAGCTTGCTGAGCTACTATCCGGGAGTCGCAGCCACAGGACGAGGGTCCTGGCTGGCTACAATCCGAGCGTCCCATAGGTAGTCCGCTCGTCTTGACCCTCTACAATCCGAGTGTCGCATCCCTCAGGCCGCTCGGATTCCTTCCCAGTGCAGCATGCCTCTCCCTCAGTCCACTCGGGATAAGCATATTCTTTAAAGACTAGCAAAGCGGAGATGGGCATCTCCTTCAAGAGGAGCACTTCCTCAACTTTTCTGAAGGGTCTTAATCATCATTTAAACCCTTAGTAACCCTAATTTATGTACCTAATCCTTAGTATAAATACCCCATTGTACTAATTAGATTAGCATCCAATCTTAATATACTTCTTATGCTCTTTTTATATTCTAATCTCATCTTAATCTTGTAGTCAACTCTTAATTAAGCATTAATACAAATCTCATTTTTTTAATTTCTCTATTGTTCATCCTTTATTTTGGGTAATTGAAGATTATTTGGGTATTATTGGGAGATTGACAACCTTCCATCAATCATCAAGTACTTCTATTATTCTTTGCTTATTATTTTGGAATCATCATTAGGTATAATTCTCTTAAACCCTTTTTAATTATTGTTAATCATTTGCATTCATTCATCATGTTTTGCCTTGTTAATATGATTGACAACCTTGTTAGCATGATAAACTTGATAATGAGTGAGTAGTCTCTTAACTAGGGTTAATGGGGAATTAGGGGAAAACAACATGAGGGATGATTCATGCTTAATCTAATATCTTCACATAATTTATATGCTTGCTTGTTGTGATCTCAACTTATGCACATGTTATGTTTGATGAAATGCGAGCCTATGAATCCTTGCATTTTTTACCCATCACTTACCTTTTCAATGAGACTTGTAAGACATAAACCAACTCGAGTTTCATTAGACCATGCATATAGTTGATTAGGGAGGATTAAGTCGACTTGTAGGTGTTCTACAATCTAATCGATTCGGCTCTGAGACCCAAACCTTCCTAGGATTGTAAGATATAAACCAACTCGATCCTATCACAACAATAATTGCTTGCTTATAATTTGAGAATATGTTTATATGATCAATTCCCATGTATCTCCTATGAACTCATGACACCCTAGTGCTTTTAATCAATCGTTTACATCTCATTTTAATTATCTTGCTTGTTTATTTACATTGTTATTTAGTTTAGTGATCTCTTATCTCAACCCAAATTGTGACACCCTTAGACACGACCATTTGCAATCGAAAATCCTACATCAATACTCGTCCCTTGGGATCCGACCTTTACTTACCTCTTTACTAATAGTAGAGTAGTTTGTGAAGTTATAAATATATTTTTGGTCTAGGTAAGTTTTGACGACGAGTAACAAAACCGACGAACCAATTGGTCAGGATGGAAATCTTTGCTTCTTTACCACCTCCACACCACCCACTCCAATATTAATGCCCACCACCTTGGTAAGAAAATCTTGCTAAACCCAAGGAATCCTCGTTAGAAGAAACAAGGAGAAATATTAAATCACTACTACAAATCCAGGTAACTACAACGGCCCTTTAACAACTCTTATTCACGAAAATCATCAAAAGACGTTGTAGAATGGATAATTATCTTTGCGCGAAATTTTTCTAAACTTAATTAAAACGGTTATGTTTTATTAACCGTTGTTATTTGTTTTAACAACGGGTCACACTTGCACAACCGTTGTAAATAAAAAAATAATAACAACGGTTTACTCTGTAATACATTATAATCGTTGTTAAAAATTTGGCGCAATATTATTGAAAAGTAATTACAACGATTGTATTAGAACCCGTTGTTATTAAGTTTTAACAACGGTTGTAGACGCAATAACCGTTGTTATTGAAGTTATGAAGATCTAAAGAACAACAAATCACTTTATTCTGCTATACGCTACAAAACATAAACACAAGCTAATACTGCTACACAAATATCATCCTCCATTCCACCCTGATTGTCTCTCTCTGTCTTTATCTCCGTCACTGTTATCACCGTCTTCTCTCCCTCATCGTGTTTATCAATCAGGTATATATGTTTCTTAGCTTATTAACTATTTCTTATTGAGATTTTCAAGCTATATATAGATATAGGATTATTAAATTTCCTGGCCTATGAATGTCGATTATTTTTGAATTTGTGAATTTGTTAGGTATTATCTAATTTGTTAGCTTAATTTATTACCTGAATTTCGTTTATTTGTTTCCCTATTATTGGATTTTCTGAATTAGTTGCCTATATATTACGAATGTAGAAAAATGACTCGAACTTGGATGATTTCTGCAAATATGAGTGACCCCAACTATAAGGATGGTTTAGCTGAATTTTATGAAGTCGTTGCGAACAATTTCAAAGGTTCTTCTAGTATTCCATGTCCTTGTGAAATATGTAGTAATATTAGGTATATGACTTTTCCGGACATTAAAATACACATAGGAAAGTGGAGATTTAGTCGATCCTATACATGTTGGATTTTTCATGGGGAACCATTAGAGGACGAGAATAACTTCGAAGAAGATGATGCTGAGGTATACGAAAGGCTAACCGATGATCCTGAGTTTGCCGAGTTTTTTAAGTTGGAAGAGTTGGAAGCAGACAAGTTGAATGTTGGTTCTATAAATAATGAAGAGAATGATGATGAGTCGAATGCTTTTGAAGATGTAGGTGATGACACTATTAATTGGGATGACCTTAACAACATGTATGAGAAGTTGTGCAAGTCTGAAGCACCTCTGTATCCTGGGTGTAAGTTCACAAAAATGTCGGTTGTGGTGAAGTTGTATAATATCAAGGGGGCAAATGGGGTGAGTGACACGTGTTTCACTAGTTTTTTATCCTTGATAACAGAGTTGCTTCCAGATGGTAATGTTCTACCTGTTAAGACATATGTGGCTAAAAAACTAATAAGAGGAGTGGGTATGAAATATGAGAAAATACATGCATGTCCAAATGATTGCATATTGTATCGGAAATTAAATCAAAACTTAAGCAATTGCCCTAAATGTTTGAAGTGGCGTTATAAGGATAAGGAAGGGATCCCGACTAAGGTGTTGTGGTATTTTCCAGTGATACCAAGATTCATAAGGATTTATGCGAATCCCGATGATTCAAAAATGTTAACTTGGCATGAAACTGGAAGAATAAATGATGGAAAGCTAAGACACCCGGCAGATGGTATGTAATGGAAATTGTTTGACGCTAAGTATCCCGAGTTCGGCAATGAACATAGAAACTTACGTCTAGCGTTGTCCACTGATGGAATGAACCCACACGGAAACATGAGTAGCCAACATAGTACTTGGCCAGTAGTGTTGGCTATTTATAACTTACCTCCATATGTGTGCATGAAAAGAAAGTATTTGATGTTGTCGTTGTTAATTTCCGGCTCTAAACAACTTGGAAATGATATAGATGTCTAATTGGAACCTCTTCTAGATGATTTGCAAATGTTGTGGGATAGTGGGATAAAAGTATTTGATGCATAAAAGAATGAAACTTTCAATTTGAACGCGATGTTATTGTGTACAATATCTGACTATCCGGCTTATGGCGACCTTTTTGGGCACACAGTTCATGGGAAAGAGGCATGTCCATTGTGTGGGGAGGATATCGAGACTGAATACTTAAAGTCTTCTCGTAAGTATATGTATATGGGAAATAGAAGGTTCTTGTATCATGACTATTGTTATCGCAAGATGCAGAAAGCATTCAATGGAAGACAAGAACTTCGTTAACCTCCTAGAATTTTGAGTGGGCATGAAGTTTATCAGTAAGTAAAGCATATTGAGATAGATTATGTGAAGAAGAGCGGCTCTAAATTGTCTACTCGTGGGTATAAGAAAAGATCCATATTTTTTGATAAACTTCCATATTGGCCTGACCTGGAGGTCAGGCATTGCCTCGATTTCATGCACATTAAGAAAAATATCTGTGATAATATTATCAATACCCTTATGAATGTTCCCAGTAAAACAAAGGATAACACCGCAGCTAGGGCAGATATGAAAATGATGGGTATTAGGCTAGAGTTGGCACCACAGAAGAGAGGTAATCATACATTTTTACCGCCAGCAGCTTATACCCTTTCACGGAATGAGAAAAAAGAGTTATGTGCATGCATGAATGGACTTAAAGTGCCACATGGTTATTCGTCGAACATCTAAAGCCTAGTGTCAATGCAAGACCTAAAACTCACCAGGTTAAAGTCACATGATTGTCACACTTTGATGTAACAATTACTACATGTGGCTATTCGTTCCATTTTACCTGAAAAGGTAAGATATGCTATAACTAGATTCTGTCTCTTCTTCCAACGATATGCGAGAATTTCATCGATCCCGATGACGCGAATTCATTGCAGGACCTCGTTGTAACCTTTATTTGTCAGTTGGAAATGTATTTTCCACCCTCTTTCTTCACTATCATGATTCATCTGACCATTCACTTGGTCAGGGAGATTTTGTACCTTCGGCCCGTGTACTTGAGATACCAGTATCCTTTCGAAAGATTGATGAAAGCCTATAAGGACAATACATTTAATCGGTATCGTCCGGAAGGTTATATTGGTGAACGCGCTATTTTAGACGAAGCTCTTTCATATTTTTACGCTCATCTCTCCCCTGAGGAATTGATTGGCGTTCCTAAGAATCGTCATAGTGAGTGGATCACCGGAAAGAGTATTAGGGGCCGGGTTGAAAAAATTGTGACACGTGAGATGTTGCATTTAGCACATACGTATGTGCTAAACAATGAAGATGAGGTGCAACCTTTTATTCAACAACCCAAAGATGAGCTCAAATACGATCACCCAAACAAGACCGAGAAGTGGATTGCAAACGAGTATACGAAGACGTTTGGAGAGTGGTTTAGGAATATTGGCTTAGAGTGTATGAATCAAACTGGTGATACTTTTACAGCAGTTTTGCCATTAATGGATATACTTTTTACACCCGCGAGCAAGATGAGTTGACCACAATGTAAAATAGTGGTGTGTGTTCTTAATTTGAGGCAATGCACTTTGCTAATTCAAAAGATAAAAAGCCTATTTGGGGAAAATGCCTTTATTATGGTGTTATTCAAGAAATATTGGTATTAGATTACATTGATTTCATAATGCCTTTGTTTTGATGTAACTGGGTTGATAACAACATCCATTGTGTCTGAAAGGATAAGATGGGATTTACGTTGGTCAATCTGGGTATGAGGTGACATCTCGAAGTGACTAGAGTGTGATGCGATTGATGGCAAGTTCAAGTGCCATAGAGTCATGTGAGATGACTAGTCGATCACATAGGCAGGATGTTGGGAACACTCTGTCGGGCAGTGACCGCTTATAGAGTTCTGGCAAATTTATAAAGCTTGGTCGTGGCGAGAGCTACTATAGTATTCAAATGAGTCGATTCTTTTGACTAAAGACTGTTCGCCCAAGGTGGCACGGTTTCAGATTAACTTTGATTTATGTTACTACGACCTTCGTAAATGGGGTCAAATGGGCATATTTTGGGTTATGATGGTTGTGGCTAGTCGAAGGAAATAGTGCGATAGGAATTGTCCACCCCCTTGTCAGGGTTAAAACATTATCTCAGGGCCACTCGAGGAGTAATGAACTGGAAATGCGTGGCCACGCTCGGAAGGTATCTATAGTAGATAATTCCGGTCAATCAGTTATTCTCCAGATCGAGGAAACCACTCTCGATGTGATCACTTGCAAGTACGACCTGAAAGACACCTTGCATTGAGTGGGAGATAGTAATAGGACAGGAGAATTGGTGACGCACACTTGCCGAGGACAAGTGGGAGATTGTTGGAGTGTCCCCGACAATAATGCGATCACAATTGTCAATCATGATGATCACATGTTTAAATATCATTTTAAGAATACGTAATGGATGATTTAATTATATAGTCAACTGACCAACATTAATCGGTAACGATTGCCTTGCTAGAGTTTGACGTTACTGTCGTGGGACGGTGGTGATCAGTTGATCCCTTAAGATCACACCTAAAGGATTAATTGTATGACGATGCAAGTTGATCAATTCCTTAAAATTGAACAACTCATTTTGTGAGAGAGAATAATTGTCTTATTATAATGGGATTAAATAAGATTTATTTTAGTAATTGAAATATTTTATTACTAAAATTGTTTATTGTTTGTGAAACAATAGAGATGATAATTAATGGTTAATTATAATTACAAGATGTTGTGAATTATAATAAAATGAGCCATTTTATTTATGTGATCAAGTATCACTAGTCAATTTGTTGAATGTAATTTAATTAATTTATAAAATGAGATTTATGTGATAAATGTGCATTAAAATTAATTATTAACATGTAGCATTCTACATGTGACATATTGTGTGACAAATGACAAATTGACAAAATAAAATGGTAGTCCATTTTACATGAATGGACCGAAATGTAGGAGGTATTAGTGGGTTGTGCATATATTATTTTATGTGATAAGATTTAAATAATAAGCCTAACCTACTCATAGCCTTACACTACTTACATTTTGATAAGAGAAAAAGAATAAAGGAGATTCCTTTTTGGCCTCTTCTTGTTGCCTCACACGGTTGCATGCTTCAAAAATAGGAGAACTTTTGTTCTCATTTTTGTTGTTCATTCTTTCATACATTTCTTACATGCAAAATATTCTCTAGTTCTCTCCAACTCTCTAAAACAAGTTTTTAGAAATCACATAAATTGTTCCAAAGGTATTACTAATATTATTAGTGTAATATATTGATACGTGCATTTTATATAGTCTTTTTAGCCTATTTTATGCGCGTATTTCTATGCTTTTATCGTGGTTTTATGCTACGAAATGCCCCGAATATGCTACTTTGGGTTATTTTGTCTTATTTGCAGGAATAGACTGGAAAGTAGCGGAAATCAAGCTAATTACCGTCCGTTTTGCATGCATTTGGAGGAAGAGATGATTTGGAGCGGGAAATATTGATGTCCTGGGATGCGTGAAGGTGTTTCGGGCGCTAAAAGGACAAGTCAAAGTCAAACTAGCGTGGATACAAGCTGCTGAAGTCAAGTTTCACTTGATCGAGTGATTTATTACTCGATCGAGTGGTTTTAGGTTGAATAATCAGTCGATCGAGCTGTTTGCTAAGTCGGTCGACCAGTTCTTTTATAGCCTTGCTCGATCGAACAGTGTCCTTCCTCGATCGAGCTGTTTCCTGGCTGAGTTGCTCGATCGAGTGATGTATCTACTCGATCGAGTGGACTTTGCTGTCGGGCTGGGCTTTTTAGCTCTAATTCCGTCATTAGGTTTAATCCTAATCCTATTTTCTTATAAATAGGAAGTCAGTTTGTCATTATAAACTCTCTCACACTTTACTTCTCTTCTCTTCTCTCTGGTTCGAAGACACTGTTACTTTTATTTCTTCATTTCCGGACTTAATTCAGTAATTCTTTCTTCTCTTTTCTTCTTTAATTATTATTTAATGCTTATTATTCTTGCTTTTATTCCTGTTCCCCTTATTTCCATGTCTAGCTAAATTCCCTTAGTATGCTAGGATTAGGGAAGCCGTGGTAGCGATGCTTTAACTGTATTAAATAGATTAGTCTTGCAGTAGGAATTGTATTAGGCAATTTAATTGTTATCCTATTCGAATGAATGCATGCAGGAGACCATAAATCTAGTTAACCCCGACCTAGATCGAAAGATTGGAAGGGAAGGCTTGCTTAATTACAATAGGGTATTGCAGTGAGGGCGAAAGTTAAGCTGTTTACGCTCTAGGGCGGTTTAAGGACCGAAAGGTGACGACCATAGCTCTTCTTATCAATAGTCTAATCGCCTTAGTATTCATGATAGTATAAGATCTGATAGCTGCCACGGTGGACCGACTCTTAGCATACTCCCTTTTCTTCTGTTAATTTCTCTTTTTCATTTCCCTCGCCTTAATCTCTAGTTTAGTTAAATCAATCAAAACCCCCAATTGTGACATTTAGACAGATAAATAGACAAATAGATAGTACACCGCCTCCCTGTGGAGATCGACCCTACTTACCGCTGACTTCTGTTAGCTGTACTTAGGTATTTTATTTTTGGTGTAGAAACGACCGCATCAAATTTTGGCGCCGTTGCCGGGGAGGCAATCTATTTATTTATTTGTTTAATTTTATCTGTTTTTAGCCTCAGGGGATTTTTCCCTTGAGGCCGTTTTAATCTTTTGTTTAGTGCTGTTTTGATAGGCCTTACAGGTACTACCTAGACAGTTCTAGGTGAAAGACAGTCAAAGGGAAGGCTTGAGTACCTTTGACCCATCACCGATGTCCCATTATATGGAACAGTGGTGATCTCGCTACGGAGATGTGGTTCTGCTGAGCACAATGCAGCTGTAGTTGTGCCGCCACATCCGCCCTATCAATGGCCACCGCAACAAAATTCCCCTGATATACAAGAAGAAGACATTGCGGAGCTGAAATTCTTGATGGAGGAACTTGCATTCCAAGTGCAAGAATATGTCTCGCGATTTGATGAGCTCGAGTCTCAGCTTGCTCAATTAGCACCGAGATGGAGAGAGAAGAGATCGCGGATCTGACATATTTGATGAGAACGCTTGTATCACAAATGCAAGAGAGTGATAGATATATGGACGCTCGAATCCCTGAACTGGAGTCACAAATAGCTCAGTTAGCAGCTGAGATGCAAGAAGAAGAGGTTTATCTTCTTTGAGAGCGGTTTTCTCGTAAGGAAACCGTGTTGCCCAATGATGAGGATGACTTCTATGACTCGGACGACGAGTTCCTATCATATTTCACCGCCCCACGCGAAGATTTCAGCGTCAGACAGAGGAATCACTCGATCGAGTGACAATTATTGGTCGATCGAGTGACTTTCCAGAAGAACTTGCTCGATCGAGTGAACATTCTACTCGATCGAGTGGCATGCAGGAGGATAGTTCTCGATCGAGTGATTCTGCCACTCGATCGAGTAAATTACGGGAAGAGATTGGTCGATCGAGTAGTAATTCTGCTCGATCGATCGATTTGGTCATTGGGAGTCAAATTCGTCATTTGGGCTTGATTTAGATGACGACTTTGATGATGACAACGGTTATGGTGAGTCTCCCTTATTCAAAGCCGAAATGGATGCGCTTGAGGCTGAGATTTACGGGACGGATTCCACTGAGGGCGACAAAAGGACAGCTGAGTCGGTAATTACTCCTAGCACGGAAGAGGTAATGGATTCTTTTATCTATGATTCCGTCATTAAGAGTGATCAACCCGAGGTAGTAAACGGTAATTTCATTATTATTTGTAAATTGCCTCGTCTTATTCATGCTTCCTTTTTCAAAGCTATACCCCTCATATGTGGACGCATAAATTAGCAATTTCTCACCATCCTTGTCATTTTAAAATTGTTAATCTAATTTGGAGCCCTAAATTATTGACAATTGCTCCCGCGCTCCTTTATTTGGTGGATAAATTTAGGAGCGCCCATAGGAAATTTGTTAGACTTAAATGTCTACATATCTTTATTTCCTACCTTGCTATTCCACTTTTGTGCTACTTATGCTTTTGTGTAGCACATGCGCAGATGTATGATTTGATGCTGCGCGCTTTGAGCTGTTTTGATCATGATTAATTAGAAGGCTCGAAGAAAAAGAAGGTCGAGCTGGGACCTGACTGAAGCTAGCGCTACCCGGGAGGCAACCCGGCGATTTTATTTTTGTTTTTATTTCTTTTCAGTTGTAATAAATGGTTTTTGAACCATAGACTTTATCAGTTTGCTTGTCTAGTTAGTTTACGGGCTGTTTTTCATTGTGTTTTGCAGGTACACGCTGAGATCCACTCGATCGAGTAGTTTCTCTACTCGATCGAGTACCCTTGCTGATGAAACAGGTCGATCGAGCAGTCAATCCTCTCGATCGACCACCTGCAGATTAGAGAACCACTCGATCGACCACTATTCCAGTCGATCGAGCAGTTTTGGATGCCCAGTTTACTCGATCAGCCACTGTTGGACGGATATCGAGTGTTATTAACTTGGATTAGCTTCCTGAGACGGTTTTCCGGGCCTTAGCAACCTCCCATTTCATGGTCGGTTTGGGGAGGTCCCTTATTTCGCGCAATTTTGTGAGTTTTCCGCTTTTTACTCTCTTTCTCCTTTAGTTTGCATTTCCTTTCCATGTTTTGGTACAATGGGGGCATTGTACGGTTTGGTTTGGGGAGGTTATGCATCCATATCTGTGTCTGCATATTGTTTTTATTGCATTTCTGTTATCACGTTTTATTTATGTTTGCATTGTTGTTTATTTCATAAAAATTCAAAAAAATTCAATAAAAATCAGAAAATTGTTAAAAATTCAAAAATTTGCACGTTTAATTTTTGCATATAGGTTGAGTCGGAACGGTAGATTTCCATGATGATATTGCTCTATAACTGTCTTTTTGCTTAAGCCTTGCATTGAACTGTTATCTTTTAGCTTTGTCTTATTGCATAATCTACGAGTTAATGTTTAATTTAGCTGAACGAATAGACTTGACCTGAGATTTTGGCAACCTACTTATAATTTCTAAGGATTTAGAGCCGTATAAACTGGTGTCATTTATGACCAGTTTCATGTAGGATTGTGAGTAGTTACTCCTTGCATAGCATGTTCATCAATTTGCACGTTTATGAAATTCAATTGCTTTTTGCCGTCATACATTCGGGTTAGTGGTTGGTGTCACATGCAGGGAGGTGCTTACATTTTCCCTTTCTTTCATTTTTACCCATAAACTCCACATTAGCCAAATTTGCCAGTTGACCCTTAACTACATTCCAAATTTAGCCTGCCTTGTCAAGCTAGTTTAGATTGTTCTGCGGTATATTGTCTATTGTATCAAATGTTGGCGCATATTCTGTTGATTCGGAGTTGGTAACTTATGAAGAAAAGGAGGAAAAAGAAAAAAAACGTGATGAAAAAGGAAAAAGAGAATCGAAAAGAAAATGAAAAAATCAAAAAAAAAAATGATGTGAAAAATGAAGAAACCGAAATAGAAAAAAAGAAATCGAAAAGAAAAAAAAAAAGGATGTTGTTAGTTGACGGTTTCTGCTCCTATGATCTATCTTACATTATTTGAGGAGTATGTTTGGTTTGGTTTGGTGAGATTTTGTGCCAAATGAAGGGCATGTGCTTTATTCTATAATTGAGTTGGAAATGGATATGTCTCATATGGTTCTGTTTAGGTACTAGCTTGATCACCTATACCTCCACATTCCCATAAATGTTTTGCCTTTTCTTACCCATTGCCTCACTTTACCATATCTTTGTAAGCCCTCGGCTGTGACAGGACCTTGTTGGTTGGAATGTGTGTACGGTAGTTAGAATTGTCTATCATATTAGTTGCATGCATGTTATGTGGGTCGTAGTCTAGGTGAGCGACTATTTTTCTTCTTTTCTCTTACATATATATGTTCACCCTTTGCTTCATGAGAGAAAGAGTGACCCGTGAGAGTCCATTATTAAAGGTCTTGCAAGGTCGACGGTTCAGCTACTTTTATAAACATCCTATAACTCGTTTGCATTTGACTGTCTGCTATAAGTGTTAGTTTGCTTGCATTAAATTGGCTTAAGTGGGCATTTGTAGCTAGCTCTGAGTTATTTTTCCGTTCCATTAGCATATAGTTTTGAGTTTACTCGAGGACGAGTAAAGGTTTGGTTTGGGGAGATTTGATACGTGCATTTTATATAGTCTTTTTAGCCTATTTTATGCGCGTATTTCTATGCTTTTATCGTGGTTTTATGCTACGAAATGCCCCGAATATGCTACTTTGGGTTATTTTGTCTTATTTGCAGGAATAGACTGGAAAGTAGCGGAAATCAAGCTAATTACCGTCCGTTTTGCATGCATTTGGAGGAAGAGATGATTTGGAGCGGGAAATATTGCTGTCCTGGGATGCGTGAAGGTGTTTCGGGCGCTAAAAGGACAAGTCAAAGTCAAACTAGCGTGGATACAAGCTGCTGAAGTCAAGTTTCACTTGATCGAGTGATTTATTACTCGATCGAGTGGTTTTAGGTTGAATAATCAGTCGATCGAGCTGTTTGCTAAGTCGGTCGACCAGTTCTTTTATAGCCTTGCTCGATCGAACAGTGTCCTTCCTCGATCGAGCTGTTTCCTGGCTGAGTTGCTCGATCGAGTGATGTATCTACTCGATCGAGTGGACTTTGCTGTCGGGCTGGGCTTTTTAGCTCTAATTCCGTCATTAGGTTTAATCCTAATCCTATTTTCTTATAAATAGGAAGTCAGTTTGTCATTATAAACTCTCTCACACTTTACTTCTCTTCTCTTCTCTCTGGTTCGAAGACACTGTTACTTTTATTTCTTCATTTCCGGACTTAATTCAGTAATTCTTTCTTCTCTTTTCTTCTTTAATTATTATTTAATGCTTATTATTCTTGCTTTTATTCCTGTTCCCCTTATTTCCATGTCTAGCTAAATTCCCTTAGTATGCTAGGATTAGGGAAGCCGTGGTAGCGATGCTTTAACTGTATTAAATAGATTAGTCTTGCAGTAGGAATTGTATTAGGCAATTTAATTGTTATCCGGTCGAATGAATGCATGCAGGAGACCATAAATCTAGTTAACCCCGACCTAGATCGAAAGATTGGAAGGGAAGGCTTGCTTAATTACAATAGGGTATTGCAGTGAGGGCGAAAGTTAAGTCGTTTTACGCTCTAGGGCGGTTTAAGGACCGAAAGGTGACGACCATAGCTCTTCTTATCAATAGTCTAATCGCCTTAGTATTCATGATAGTATAAGATCTGATAGCTGCCACGGTGGACCGACTCTTAGCATACTCCCTTTTCTTCTGTTAATTTCTCTTTTTCATTTCCCTCGCCTTAATCTCTAGTTTAGTTAAATCAATCAAAACCCCCAATTGTGACATTTAGACAGATAAATAGACAAATAGATAGTACACCGCCTCCCTGTGGAGATCGACCCTACTTACCGCTGACTTCTGTTAGCTGTACTTAGGTATTTTATTTTTGGTGTAGAAACGACCGCATCATATATGAGTATTAGTAATCAATTTTAAGGTAAACTACTAAACAAATATCTAGCAAATATTATTTAGTGGGGATAAGGGATAATCCTGGGTGCAATCAAGAGGAGTGGCTTCTATACTTGAATTCTTTGGAGGATCATCCTATCATATGGATAGCTCAAGAACAAGTGAGGTAGGAGACTTCACTTGTGCCCAAAATGGCCGAAAATTAGATGGTGAGAAATCGTTTTTCCTCATCTCCTTTTATTATGTTTGGACGAATAAGATCCTTAAGTTTTTATGACTAAAACTTTAAACCAAAATATGTGATATGTAAAATATGATATCCAACAACACTAAATAAAAGATTCATCAAAGAATGAATGCGAAAACAATGAATGTGATTATCATATATATAATAAGAGATACACTATCCAATTATTACATATCCATAATCTAAAGAAAATATGGTACTCGTCTCAATCCCATTGCGACGACATGACCATCATGCTTAGCCTTTGATAAAGGCTTGGTTAAAGGATCACCAATATTATCATCTGTCCCAACCTTACAAATGTCAATTTCCTTCCTTTCCACATAATCTCTAATTACATGGTATTTCCTTTCAATGTGTCTAGATTTGTTACTAGAATTCGGCTCTTTGGCTTGAAAAATAGCTCCACTGTTATCACAATATAGAGTTATCGGATCTTTGGCGGAATGGACTACTCTTAGTCCCTCGATGAATTGCCTAATCCAAACAGCTTCCTTCACAGTCTCAGACGCTGCAAGGTACTCAACCTCTATTGTAGAATCCGCGGTAACGCCTTGCTTGAAGCTCTTCCAGCAAACAGCTCCTCCATTTAGCATAAACACATAGCCGGATTGGGATTTCATGTCATCCCGATCGGTTTGGAAACTTGTGTTGGGAAATGTGTCCTCAACAATAGTGCGATCACATGATTTAAAAATCATTATTAAATCTCATTTCAAGAATACGGAAGGGATGATACATTACATATATATAGTCAACTGGTCCACACATATCGGTAATGATTGGCTGGCTAGAGTTTGACATTACTGTCGTGCGACGGTGGTGATCAGTTGATCCCTTGAGGTCACACCTAAAGGACGATTCCCTTAATTGAAAAGGTTAATTAGTTGTATACCGATACAGATTAATTAATTCCTTAAAATTGAACAATTCGATTTGTGAGAAAGAGAATATTGATATCTTATTGTAATGGGATTAAATAAGATTTAATTTTAGTAATAAAATGCTTTGTTGCTAAAATTATTTATTGTTTGAGAAACAATAAAGATATGAATGAATGGTTAATTATAATTACAAGAAGTTGTGAATTATAACTATATGACCCATTTTATTTATGTGATCAAGTATCACTTGTCAATTTGTTGTATGTAATTTAATTAATTCATGAAATGATATTTATGTGATAAATATGCATTAAATTGATTAATAACATGTATCATACTACATGTGACATATTGTGTGACAAATGACAAATTGACAAAATAAAATGATAGTCCATTTTAAGTAATGGACCGAAAATGTGGGTGTGTTAGTGGGTTTTGGTTGTTTTATTTTAATTGATAAAATAAACATAATGATGCCTACCTACAACTAGTCTTACACATCTTACACACCTACTATTTTTTAGAAGAGAAAAAGAAAAAGATATGATGCCATTTTGAGGCTCCAAACCGTGCACTCCCTCTCTTGATGGGTTGTTGGTTCTTTTTCTTTTTATTCTTACACTACCATTCAATTAACATGCAAGTGTTCATGAATTTCCTCTCTTCTCTCTCTTCCATCTTCATCAAAAAGGATGAGATTTTAATCTAAATTGTTCATATAAATTACTAAGATTACTAGAAGTAGTATATGAGTATTAGTAATAGATTTTAAGGTAAACTACAATACAAACATCTAGTACATGTTTATTTGTGGGATTAAGGGATTGTCTTGGGTGCTACTAATTGGAGGGCTTCTAATTTGAAGTCAAGAATGTTCATCCATTAATGGAAAGCTCAAGAACTAACAAGAAGGAGATCTTGTTAGTGCCCATTATGACCGAAATCTTTATGGTGAGAAAATGTTTTCTTGTCTTATTTTATTAATGTTTGCATGCATAAAATCCACATTTAATTTTATGACAAATTAATTTCGACATATATGAGTATGTTAGTATGTATATGAATCTACATTTCCTTCAATCGGTATCAAGAGCCACGGTTGTTTGCATGCAAATCGGTTAAAAGTTTTTCCGAGTTATAAGAATAACAAATAAAACTTGTAAAATTTGTGTTATTATGATATATCACGAAATTAATACATGCATGTTAATATTTCTGGTCCTAAAATGTTTTAGGATATTTTGGTTAATTTTACGGATTTTTATTGTTCATAATTTACTATAATGGCATTTAAATGTGATTTTATGAGTAAAAATGTCAGTTTTGGTCTAAAATTAGCTATACTTCGAATTTTCCTTTGATTTTTGGATATGTTGTCACATATATTATTTTGAGATAACCTGTAAATTTTCATAATTTTTGGACTTGTTATGCTCGAAAAATGAATTTTTCATTATTAAATTCGGATTTAGGTGAAAAATAGGTTAATATGAGTTAATTTCGAATCTGGTCATAGAAAATTAATATGTTGTCACATGCAATTTTACAAGATGTGTGTAAAATAATTGGCTATAAAGAAGTCTTTTTGCATGATTTATGGATTTTTGAAGAAAAATAGCATAAATAGTGACATTATTAGTGGAAAATTAATAAAACATAATCTATAACTTAGGAAAAACGTCTAATGTTGCATTTTATTATCTTTTTCAGATCTAAAATTGAAAAGTTAGTGAAAATAATTTTTCCATGTTTTTTATGATTATTTTATTAAAAGTCGATAAACCGCAACATTGTTTTTCCGGTAATTTTTCGAAATTTTTAACCTAAGTTTTTGAACATTATGAGTGTCATGGAAATTTTCCAGAATGTTCATGAGTTTAAATTTTGAATTTTGAATTTATTTGAAATTTTGTGATTTATTTGAAGTTTAATAGCTTATTTTTGTAATTTTGGTCCATTTATGAACAAATTTTTAAATAAAGGTTAATTATGGTCAAATTATTAGTGAAGACTATATTTTGAGTCCTAAAAGGTTAGGGTAATTAACTTATGCATAAATATGAGTTTATGTATTTTTGTGATTATAAAATGTTGAAATCACGCAAATCCGTAAAAACCGAGTAATATTCGATATTGGCTAATTAAAGGCGATTTAGCATAAAATTGAGCATGTTTATACATAATATAATGCTGCATTTTTCCTTTATGATTGTCATAATTTTATTTATGTAATTTTGAATTATGTAATTCTACTTAGTATGGCCTTAGATTTTAATTGGTATTTCCCGAAATGTATGGGAATATCGATTCGGTTGTAATTTTTATTGTGATCTCGTATCACCGTTTTGTAATTTAATAGATTTATTTATTTTAGTTACAAATGTATAATAGGAAATTATGTATTTTATTATGTAATTTTATTCATTCCGGAGTTCCCAAAGACGGATTTCTTCAAGAATGGCGATACATAAAGACGGTGTTACCTCGAGATGCGTGCCACAACCGAAGTTCAAGGGACCAATGGAGTTGGTTTCCGAATATGTAATAGTTAAATAGTTTTTCTATTTTAGGAAAGGCCATATTAGGATTTATTTATTTTATGCTTGCATTTTATTTTATGTCACATGCATCGCTAAATCGCCATTACTAAAACATGCATTGTTATTTTATCGAGTTTATCGACCGTGTCAATTATAATTATCGTAGTTCACCGCTTTAGTTCACTTAAAACGTGATAGATAATAAATTGGCATGACCTCTCGCTAAAACAATTAATTGAGACATAGCCTTACCAAATAGTAGAAACCATGAAAACCTATTTCGCGAGGGAGTGCGCTCGGCTACCCCGGGGTACAAACCTTGTTACGTAGGGGAAGTGGGTGATGAATGTTAATCCACCGAATTCATGTTGATAAGGGATGTATCGGCTACCCCGTGCCCAAGTTGATGTGGGTTTGGATAATGGACACATTTATTCGAAATTTGGATTGAACTCAACAAAAGTAATTGATAAGGGTTGCATCGGCTACCCCGTGCCCTTGTTAATGTGTTTTGGGCTATAGATAAACATTAGAGTAAGTTTATCGACCAAGAATTCTAAAAGTAGAATCGATTAAAAAGTTAATCTACCGAGTTATATTGATGAAGGTTGCATCGGCTACCCCGTGCCTAAGTTGATATGAATTTGGGTCTTGGAATCATTTATCATAGTTGGGTAGAGGTCACTATGTAAATGCTTTACTTGTTATTTACAAGTATTAATATAACGATAAATGTTTTGTTTTCACTATTCCGTTATTATATTGTTCTATTTCTTTACCACAATTCATATACGATATCATTTCGATTTTGATACAAATCTCCATTATAACATCGTAACTAAAGACAAAATTTGAATTTGCTTCTAAAACCTCAAATGAACCATTGATAAGGATCTCTTGTAAAGAGTATAGATTAAAGTTATTCATTATCAAACAGGTTTTTGATTCATGACTAACACTTCTACTTACAATGGACTATGTTTCATATGCTTAATTGAATTAAGTACCTTGAAGCAATAAATTATTTTGGTAATTAGTTTTGTCAGAATTCGTAATTGACCAAAATAGCGCAACCACTTCAATGAAAGTTTTAAGACTAAAAACGAACAAATGAAGAGTAATCTTCATGGATTCAATTTTGCTTCTCAAAGCAAAGACTCATTGAAATGAGTGGGAGCATTCTCTTAAACCGTTAAGATGAGGACGAGGTTCAAGAAGTAAAGATTATAATGGAATTGATACAAGGTAATGTTAAAAGTAAAGTTGTTGAGAATGACGATACTAAACCTATCAATTCCGACCGATAAAGTTTCCATTGTCTTAAATGTTAGACACTAGAGAGGAAACTACCCCAAATTATTGAAGGATCAACAAATTAGTTGTGGGACATCTAATAGGATCTTCTTCTTTATATGTTTATATGATTGACATAAATTTTGCTAGTACCATTTCGTCGATTAGAAACCAAGTGGAGGTTTTCATCATTGTATGCGATACATAGAATGATTAGAATATGACGACTAGCAACAATATCGAGAGATAGAGTCATTGTGTACTAAATCTAGTTTTCGGGATTGGAGTTGTACTTAATTGTGACTATTAAGTGCATAAACTCTAAATAAGAATACAAACTTGTTAAGATACAAAAGAGGTTTCACTTTTGTGACCCTATACACCACGATTTGATGTATGGCTAGCCCATTATCAAGGTGATTATATTCTAAACCAAACTAGAATGATATATCATGAAGATGATGCAAGACTCAAATTGGTAACCCAAGATTAAACCTTAAAATTTTGGAATGATGAACGCAAAGAGTTAACGAGTACTCTTGAAACCATTAGATTGTTAATGGTATATGCGTATCTTGTATTCAAAGCAAGATGTCTCGTGCCTTTTGGTTGAAAAGGAGATCGAGGTTGTAAATCATCGATCCAAAATAGGTTGATCATTATCTTTTACCAACGATTTAAGTTGACACTAATATGTTCACTTAATAAGGTAAATAGAGAAATCTTTGAAGAATTTCAAAGAGTTCAAGGAATCACGATTTAGTCGTGATGGGATTATCAAAGTGAAGACTTTGATAATAAGCCAAAGGAAATGTGATATAGTATCACAAGTTAATCTCTCTTAGCACGCATTATGGAATAATGTGTGGTTGGATAAGAATTCAAACGCTATTCGACATGGTTTGAACTTCAATCAAGTTACTTTGAGTTACTTGATCCTTTTGGGGATTTTATCATTTTTGTCTAAATTTTTCCACTAAATCAAATCATATGAGATATGAAATGGTAAGGGTACCATGTTTGTAAGTTTTCACAAGAAACAAATGCTCATTTTTCCCTCTTCAATTATCACGAGTACGACGGGTTTGCGGCTCGTGAAGCTGTCTTTCTAAAATACAAGTTTATTTCTAGAAGACAGAGTGGGAGAAATTATTCAAGAGCCACAAAGAATGCCACAGAGAATGTTATGTTGCAAGAAACTGGTCTTTCTTGGCTACATGAGACGTTTTGTGTAAGACATTGTTTCTTTTTGAACCTAGGAGCTTAAATTCGTCACTTGTTAAAAATGATGAATTCATGCTACTTTTAAGAAAGTAAAGAGCTTATAACTTACAAAAGAAATTGTTTGATTCAAGTTTATTGCTTCTGGAAAGTAATCAACAAATGACTTACATAAGAGTGTTTAAGTCGCAACTCAATATAAGGCTTAGAGCCATGAAAATCCAATATAAAAGGCTTGATTAGTTGCAAAGGGTTTTTGCACTAATAAAGAGAAATTTCAAGGTTTGATTGCTTGCAAAGGGTTTTGCACCAGTTGAAATGCTTAAGTCTATTTGGATCTTCTTAGGGATTGTGTTTCATTATTATAAAATACACAGCAAGTGAATCTAAAACCCACTTCTTCAATAGAAGGAATGTATTCAATACATATCATGAGTTTTATAGATTCTTGCAATCCTAAGATAATGTTAAACTTAAGAGAGAATCTTAAGTAGGACATCAATGAGTTGGAATCAACATTTTGATCATGTGATAAAACATTTCTCGATAAGTCGAGAAGTTGTGTTTATACATGGAGTTTAGTGGGAGTTACGGAATTTTTAATTAGTCCGATATGTGGATGACATATTGATCATTGAGAATGATTTAAGACTTTTGGAGTATTATAATACATCTTGAATATCCGGATTTATGAAGATAAATCCACATGATATTAGCGTCATTAAGAAGTCTTATGTTGATAAGATTCATGACTAGTTCAATTAAATTGAATATATTTGATTGATTTCATTTGCTTCCGCTGCCGAATCAATTAAAAATAAATGATGTATAACACTTCATATGCTTTGAGTATGATGAATTGTTTTCAAAATCGAATTTAAGTAATCTTTACCAAGTAAGCTATAAAGATTACCCTTAAGTGCTTGCAGAAGCATTAAGGCTATGATGCAAAGTGTTTATGATGCAATATTGTGTAAGGGTGTTACACAAGTGACAATTGACAATTGACATTGCGCATGGTTTCCGACAAAACCATAATCAAAACACATTAGGATGGTTAAGATACCATTGTGGCAATGTTTATTAAGAAGTAGATTTTCTAGAATCGTTCTAGACAATAAAGAACAATAAGAGATATTTATAACGGAAATTGAGTACACTTGAAATCATGAGATGTGCAAGAGGAGGAGTCCCGCACACTGTGAAAACAGTGGGAGCTGTTCTTAGGCTAGAGGACCTATGTCTTGATTGGATCTCGACACGTACTCAGAAAGTTTTGTGATGCAAATGTATACATTACAAAGGAAAACGAGTATGTAGTAAGGTTGAGTAAGGTACAAGAAATTGATAAAACCTACTAACCAAAGCCTTCTCAAAGGCTAAACATGATGAGTCATGTCATTTCAATTGAATTGAAATGAACAACTACGTACAAGATCAAACTAGATTATAGAACATGAAATAGTAATCAGGCATTGACTATTCATATGTGATAATCGCATTTGTCGTTCGAGTTTTACTTTAAAACTCTTTTATTATACTTTGTTACATCCAAACGGGTTGTAGAGACAATTGAACCCCGTTAAAGTGAACACGGATTAGCATTGTATTCGCCCATAGTCACTTATATGAGGTGACGTCTCGAAGTGACTAGAGTGTGATGCGATTGATGGCAAGTTCAAGTGCCATACAGTCATATGAGATGACTAGTCGATCACATAGGCAGACTGTTAGGAACACTTTGTCGGGCAAAGACCGCTTATAGAGTTCTCGCAAATTTATAAAGCCTGGTCGTGGCGAGAGCTACTATAGTATTCTAATGAGTCGATTCTTTGACTAAAGACTGTTCACCTAAGATGGCACAGTTTTCGATTAACTTTGATTTGTGTTACTACGACCTTCGTAAATGGGGTCAAATGGGCATATTTTGGGTTATGATGGCTGTGGCTAGTCGAAGGGAATGAGTGCGATAGGAATTGTCCATCCCCTTGTCAGGGTTAAAACAATATCTCAAGGCCACTCGAGGAGTAATGAACTGGAAATGCGTGGCCACGCTCGGAAGGTATCCAGAGTGGATAAATCCGGTCAATCAGTTATTCTCCAGATCGAGGAAACCACTCTCGATATGATCACTTGCAAGTACGACCCGAAAGACACCTTGCATTGAGTGGGAGATAGTAATAGGACAAGAGAATTGGTGACGCACACTTGTCGAGGACAAGTGGGAGATTGTTGGGAAATGTGTCCTCAACAATAGTGCGATCACATGATTTAAAAATCATTATTAAATCTCATTTCAAGAATACGGAAGGGATGATACATTACATATATAGTCAATGGTCCACACATATCGGTAATGATTGGCTGGCTAGAGTTTGACATTACTGTCGTGCGACGGTGGTGATCAGTTGATCCCTTGAGGTCACACCTAAAGGACGATTCCCTTAATTGAAAAGGTTAATTAGTTGTATACCGATACAGATTAATTAATTCCTTAAAATTGAACAATTCGATTTGTGAGAAAGAGAATATTGATATCTTATTGTAATGGGATTAAATAAGATTTAATTTTAGTAATAAAATGCTTTGTTGCTAAAATTATTTATTGTTTGAGAAACAATAAAGATATGAATGAATGGTTAATTATAATTACAAGAAGTTGTGAATTATAACTATATGACCCATTTTATTTATGTGATCAAGTATCACTTGTCAATTTGTTGTATGTAATTTAATTAATTCATGAAATGATATTTATGTGATAAATATGCATTAAATTGATTAATAACATGTATCATACTACATGTGACATATTGTGTGACAAATGACAAATTGACAAAATAAAATGGTAGTCCATTTTAAGTAATGGACCGAAAATGTGGGTGTGTTAGTGGGTTTTGGTTGTTTTATTTTAATTGATAAAATAAACATAATGATGCCTACCTACAACTAGTCTTACACATCTTACACACCTACTATTTTTGAGAAGAGAAAAAGAAAAAGATATGATGCCATTTTGAGGCTCCAAACCGTGCACTCCCTCTCTTGATGGGTTGTTGGTTCTTTTTCTTTTTATTCTTACACTACCATTCAATTAACATGCAAGTGTTCATGAATTTCCTCTCTTCTCTCTCTTCCATCTTCATAAAAAAGGATGAGATTTTAATCTAAATTGTTCATATAAATTACTAAGATTACTAGAAGTAGTATATGAGTATTAGTAATAGATTTTAAGGTAAACTACAATACAAACATCTAGTACATGTTTATTTGTGGGATTAAGGGATTGTCTTGGGTGCTACTAATTGGAGGGCTTCTAATTTGAAGTCAAGAATGTTCATCCATTAATGGAAAGCTCAAGAACTAACAAGAAGGAGATCTTGTTAGTGCCCATTATGACCGAAATCTTTATGGTGAGAAAATGTTTTCTTGTCTTATTTTATTAATGTTTGCATGCATAAAATCCACATTTAATTTTATGACAAATTAATTTCGACATATATGAGTATGTTAGTATGTATATGAATCTACATTTCCTTCAACTTGCGTCCGTGTAACCTCTTACACGCAACTCAGTTTCTCCTCCAAACACTAAGAACGAATCCTTAGTCCTTCTCAAGTACTTAAGGATGTTCTTTACGGCTATCCAGTGACTCTCACCAGGCTTGGCTTGATAACGACTTTTCATGCTCAAGTCATACGCAACGTCGGGACGAGTGAAAATCATAGCATACATGATAGACCCAACAGCGGAAGCATATAGGACGGTCTTCATGTGTTCAATCTCCTTAGGGGTAGAGGGAAACTGTGACTTGCTCAAAGTAATCCCTTGGCCCATAGGTAGAAATCCTCTCTTGGAGTCTTTCATATTGAACCGGTCAAGAACTTTGTCAATATAAGCTTCTTGACTCAATGCTAGTATCCTCTTGGACCTATCCCTATAGATCTGGATACCCAAGATTCGTTGTGCCTCTCCCAAGTCCTTCATTTGGAAGTGTTTCCCTAGCGACTCCTTAACGGAAGTGAGCGATGGAACATCATTCCCAATGTGCAATATGTCATCCACATATAGGACAAGGAATACAACCTTACTCCCACTAAACTTCATGTATAAACATGGTTCTTCCACACTTCTAGTGAAACCGTATTGTTTAATAACATGATCAAAGAGATGATTCCAACTCCTAGATGCTTGCTTAAGACCATAAATGGACTTCTTGAGCTTACACACCTTATTAGGGTTTGATGTATCCAGAAAACCTTCAGGTTGTATCATGTACACCTCTTCTTCTAGAGTCCCATTCAAGAAGGCGGTTTTCACATCCATTTGCCAAATCTCATAATCATGAAATGCGGCAACCGCTAAGATTATCCTAATGGACCGAAGCATAGCGACTGGAGCGAAGGTTTCGTCATAGTGTAAACCATGAACTTTGGTGAAACCTTTTGCCACCAATCTAGCTTTGTAAACATCCACATGTTTATCCACGCCGAGCTTAATTTTATATATCCATTTACACTGAAGGGGTCGCACTCCCTCAGGTAAATCCACCAAGTCCCATACTTGGTTCTCGTACATGGAATCCATTTCGGATCGCATGGCTTCTAGCCAAAGCGAGGAGTCGGGACTAGACATGGCCGATTTGTAGGTAGTGGGTTCATCACTTTCCAAAAGTAACAAAACACCATCCTCTTCGATGTTACCAAGGTAGAGATCAGGTGGATTAGAAATCCTACTTGACTTTCTAGGAACAATTACCGTTTCAGAGGAAGAGGGAATGCTATCCTCCACGTTCTCCTCTACCTCATTCTCGGTTTGTGTCTCTCGAACTTCTTCAAGTTCAAATTTTCTCCCACTCTGTCTCCTAGAAATAAACTCCTTTTCTAGGAAGACAGCATCACGAGCCACAAACACTAGTTCTCGTGTTTATTGTAGAAGTAATAGCCACGTGTTTCCCTTGGATATCCTATAAAAAGACATTTGTCAGACCTGGGTTCAAGCTTATTGTCAGACTTAATCTTGACGTATGCCACACAACCCCAAATACACATGAATGACAAATGAGGGACTTTCCCTGTCCATATCTCATATGGAGTCTTATCGGCCGCTTTAGTCGGACTTCGATTTAGTGAATGTGTTGCAGACAAGAGGGCAAAACCCCAAAATGAACTAGGAAGCTCAGTTAGACTCATAATAGACCGAACCATATCTAGTAAAGTTCGGTTTCTCCTTTCGGCCACACCATTTAATTGTGGTGTGCCAGTAGGAGTCCATTGTGATACTATACCACAACCTTTTAGGTGTGAATCAAATTCAATATTTAGATACTCACCACCACGATCGGACCATAGGGTCTTAATCTTTTTATCCAATTGGTTCTCTACTTCATTTTGAAACTCTTTGAACTTGTCAAAAGCTTCACTCTTGTTCTTCATTAAGTAGACATACCCATATCTACTTAAGCCATCAGTAAAAGTAATGAAGTAGTGAAAACCTCCTCTAGCGGTGATGGTTAATGGTCCACACACATCCGTATGTATGAGAGCCAAAACCTCACTAGCTCTTGTCCCTTTTCCCACAAAAGGTGCACGAGTCATCTTGCCTAAAAGGCAAGACTAGCATGTACCATAAGATTCGAAACCAAATGGTTTAAGCACTTTTGATGAAGCAAGTCTCTTTATGCCAAAGGTAGGATTCGTTTGGATCACCCGTTTCGATCTTTTTAGTTTCTACATGATAAACGTCATTAACATCATTTAAAACATAAATACCTCCAATTGAAATGGCCTTGCCACAAACCACATCATTTAAATAAAAAGTACAACACTTGTCCTTAATCATAAAACAAAAGCCTTCCGCGTCTAACGAGGAAATGGAGATGATGTTGTTGGTTAAAGTTGGTACAAAATAACACTTATTTAAATACAACTCTAGACCACTAGCTAAAGTGAGTACATAGGTCCCCACGGAAACGGCCGCTACTCTAGCTCCATTGCCCATGCGGAGATCCACATCACCTTTTGCTAGTGCTCGCACGTCCCTTAAACCCTGCAAATGATTACAAAGATGAGAGCCACATCCGGTATCAATTACCCAAGTGGAAGTGCAAGCATAATTAACGTCTATCACATGGAGAGAGGAAATCATACCAATAGGCGTCACACGCCCTTCCTTGAGATGCTCCAAGTATTTAGGGACAACTCCTCCTATAATGCCCCTTCCCATTACAATGGAAACATTCGGCTTCGGAGTGTTTGACACTTTTTGCCTTGAGATTGCCATTCACAACGGCCTTCCCCTTTCCCTTGTCATGTTTCTTTGACGATTTCTTGAATTGGAACTTTTCCTTCCCTTTTCCTTTCTTAACTCCAAGGGACATGTTCTTTAACTTCATGGTTAAAACACCCCCTTTGTCACTCCCACTAGCTTCCATATCCCTCTCCGCTTGGGTGAGGAGTGCATGAATTTCATGATAACTCCTGTCCATGCCACTCATGTTGTAGTTTACCCTAAAGTGGGCAAACTTGGTGGGAAGTGAGTGGAGGATTCGATCCACCACAAGAGTCTTAGGAATGTTACACCCTATACACTCTAGGATGTCGAAATATTCGACCATTTTTAGTACATGGAGACCAACCTTTTGGCCCCTCTCAAGCTTAGCTTTAAAGAAGCATGCCGCCGCATCGTATTGACGGACTTTAGGTGTTTGTGAAAACAAAGTGATCATCGAGTGAATATCTCGTACGCATTTAACGAAATGCATGATAGCTTGAGCTTTGGGGACATCGACCATATCAACACATTATTGATATCATTCGACATCCTCACATGGTCATCATAGTCGGTCCGCACCGTCGATGAAGCCCTTGGACCGGGCTCGATGGGAGGAGCTTCGGTCAAGTAAGTGAGCACATTGTCGGACAACGCGAAACTTTTGATGCTGGATTTGTTGGAGCTTGTGTCCTCAACAGTTAGTGTGATAACATTTATAAATATCTTATAGGTTCACAAGGGTATACTTCGTATTATATCAGTTGATTAACGATTACTTAATAATGGTTGGCTTGCTAGAAAGTTTGACGTTATTATCATACTGATGGCGATGATCAACTGGTCCCTAAAAGTCACACCTAAAGGATGTGTTTTAGAGATGTGATTGTATGAAAATATAATCACATTGATGCCTGACTAAAAGTTTAGTCCATGTATTTGACTAAACAGTGAGTCAATGTGATGATGAGACGATTATTTAATACAATTAAATAATATTAGCTGAGACGAATTAACTGTCAATTCGTAAATTGAATAAAAACTGTTATATTTAATTAATGTATATAATGATAGCTTGGACGAATTAAGATGTTAATTCGTAATTAAACATAATCGGTTATATTTGATTAGCTAATTATAACTATGCGATATTTATAGTTAAAGTATATATTATACGAGATTGTCATAATAAATTATTACAGACCGATATTAATAAATCGACTGCAAGCTGTTGTGTGTAGACTTATTAATACGGATCAACATAAATGACAATTTATAATTAATACACATTTATACATTTTGAATACCAACCTAAAAGAAGAAGATATTTTTCTCCTTATTTTTGGTGGTTGGTGGGTAAAAACCAAATTAAGGGGAAGAAAAGGGAAGAATAAAATCTTCCCGTTATTACTCTCAATTGGGACGGTTTTAAGAAGTAAAAAGAGGAGATTATTTCTCTCATTCTTTTAACCTATTTGTGACCTAAAAATTCTCTCATCAAAGAAACAAAAACCCTAAAAATTAATCATCATTTTGGGGATCTATTCTAGCAAGAACAAGAGGCATTTCTCATCACATTTTGGGTGCAACGATCAGGAGAATATCAATTTGATATTGTTCTTAGGCCTAATTTTCTAGGACCAAAGGTTGATTCTCAATCTCTACTATTTTGTTTATGCAATTTCATTTATGACTAGTTTTCATAATCATAATTTCGTTATAATCCTAATAATCTTAAAGGAAGTATACCGATATTTCCCAAAAGTGGTATCAGAGCCAAGGCCACGAAATTATTTTTGTATGATTTTCATAAATGATTTAAACAAAATTTGTAGAATCGAAAAAAAAAACCAATCGGCCGAAATTTTTTTTTTATGCCGAATCATTTTTTTTGTGCCGAGTTGATGTTCTTGTTTCTGATGTGTTTGTTCCATTTAGATTTATTCATATTATTGTTTTAATAGGTTAAGATGATAATATAATAAATTTGTAGATGTTTTGATTTCATTTGCATTAAATTGAAATGTAAATGGAATTATTTTGATTATGATTATTTGTTTTGCTATATAGTTTTTGGCACACATGATGTTAAATTGTTGTTTAAGGATCATGATTCATTAATTTAAATGTTGATGAATGCCAATCTTGTTGTAATAGCAACTTTAAACAAATTTTTTTCATCTTAATATATATATTTTTTCCTCGGTTATAATTAAAAAAAAAAACTTTTTTTGTTCTTTTTTATTTCAGCCGTGAGCACCAAAAGAAAAAAAAAACTGTTTTTGGTATTTTTGGGCATTATGCCGAGGGCATTTAAGGAAAAAAATTAATTTTCTGTTTTTTTGTAAATGTCGTGACCAAGAAAAGAAAAAAAAATGTTTTTTTCTGTTTTTCCTGTTTTGTCGAGACCAAAAAGAAAAAAAAAAAGGAATTTTTTTTTTTCGGTTTTTGTTTGTTTTGTTTTGGCCAATATTGATGATACATTAAATTAATAATGTATGATTAATTGTTGTGAAGAAGTTAACAATTTTTAGATACCTAATTATTTTAAAGAAGTTTAAAATGATGTTGGATTAATTCATATTACAAGTAAATATGAATTAAGATTGGAATTAATGTGAGTAATTGAGGAATTGTCACATAATTTTATCATTTAAATAGGTGGTTTGGATAAATTACTCTACATAATTAAGGATTTTTGTCTTGAATGTTTAATTTTAGTTGATGCATGTTTATTTAGTTGAATGTTTTGTTGAATGGTTTAATTTACGTATTTTTGCAATCGGTTGTAATTTGTAATACCTAGTGTGGCCTTAGTTAATTATGTTTTCGTAATGATAGAAACATAATTTTAATGTAATTTTGAGATCTCGAATCTCCTTTAATTTGCTTTAAGTATTATGGTTTTGAAATTAGAATGTAAATAAGTTAATTTTGTAATTTTAATTTTAATTTTAAAGAAGACCAAAGATGGAGATTGGATTGCTCACTCCCGCTATATGGACCAAGATGGAACATCAAGACAAGCTTCTCGGGTCCAAGGATGGATTCCAAAGTTGTATTTATGTTCATTTTGGTAGATAGGCCACACTAGGACTTTATTTTGTTTTACGTTTTACCATTCTTATTGCTTTTCACTCACATGATAGTTAGTGCATCATATTCCGCCTAAACCAAACCACCTACTAAAATGCATGAAAATTGACTCATATAGATTGAATGTTAGTTTTCATAGACATACAGATGTCACACAATTTTAAGCCATCATCTTAGTTTATTCATTCTCGCATGCTAGATATTAGTTCACTTAAAATGAATTAAAATAAAGTTGATGGGATCTTCCTCTAAAAACTGAAATTGAGACTAGTCTTTATAAGGGCAAACAGCTATGAATCCCTTCTTCGTCGGTAGGCATATAGGACCTTACTCTCCATATGACCCCTTCTATGTTAGGTAAGTAGTTTGTGTTGACTTAGTTTACCTCAACATTATAATCCGAAGAGTTTCTCGTCATTATGATGGACTATAGATAGAATTTACAGAAATTTATCGACCAAGAATTCTAAAAGTAGAATTAGCCAAAAGGTTGGCTTATCAATTTATAGATAATTGAGTCTTGGGATGATTTATATAATTCTTGAGAGAGGTCAGTTGTAGAAATGCTTGAGTCTTCGCGTTATAATAGTATTGCATTAGACTTGAATCATAACGATGAGAATGCTTATTATATTTTTCTTCTTTTCGCAGTGTAGAATACGTTTTATTTTGATAATACTGTTACAACAAATGGCTGGAAATAACGAAATCCCAATGCCAAGTGCCACACTTAGACGCGAGTCCTGGCTAAAAGCTTTCATGGACCACATGAATCAGTTCACAAGTCTGAAAAATAACGGGTCCAACTTTGCGGACTGGGAGGCATCATTGCGGAATGTTGCCATTGCTGACGGTAAGCCCAAGTACTTAATTGAGCCAATACCGGTAAACCCAGGCCCAAATGCAGGAGTTAACGAGTCACTTGCTTATAGTGACTTCGTCATGGAAGCGGGTGCGATATAGAACGTACTCATTTTTGCAATGGAAACCAATTTGCAAAGACGCTTCATTGCCCAAGGTGCAAACAAGATTTTAACCACGCTCACTAATGAGTTCTCAAAAGCACCGAGAATCGTTACTTATGAGCATACCTGTCGCTTCTTTGATGAGAAACTCCAGAAGGGCCAATCGGTAAGGCCACACATTCTTAACATGATTGAGAATGTCGAGAAATTGGAGGCACTTGATTGCAAAATCAGTGAGAGCATAGTCATTGACCGTATGCTTCATTCACTTCATGATGGTTTTACCCTTTTCAGGGCAAATTACTACATGAATGACATGAATAAAAGTCCTCATGAGCTACACTCACTTCTCGTACAGACCAAGAAGGATATGAAATTGAGTAGGAGCATGAAGCAAGATGTTCTCATGATTTCCAACAAGAATAAGGGTAAGGGCAAAGCTCCCGGCGACCTAACTGTAGGAAAGCCAAAGTTTAAGAAGCCAGGAAACGGTAAGAGTGGGCCTGGTGAGACTAGTGGCTCACAAGGCAAGACAAAGAGCATGGGCGGTGACATTGAGTGCCACCATTGTCACAAGACGGGACATTGGAGGAGGAACTGTCCCGTGTACCGTGAGGACATAAAAGCAGGCCGCGTCACTCCTGTTGGTATGTCATCTTATATTCATATGATTGAGATTAACCATGCAAGTTTCGGAACTTGGGTACTTGATAGTGGTTGTGGTTCTCATCTGTGTCATCATTTGCAGGGCCTAAAAAACATCACACCTCTCGGAAAGGGTGATGTGGACCTGCGAGTCGGGAATGGAGCTAGAGTTGCTGCAGTCTCAAAGGGAACATACATAATCCAACTCCCTAGTGGTTTTGAGTTATATTTATATAACTGTTATTATGTACCCAGTTTGTCTAAGAACATTATTTTTGTTTCCGTACTTGATAAAGACGGTTTTTCATTTTCAATAAAGGATAATAGCTGTATTTTATCTTTCAATGAAATGATTTATGGCAAAGCAGTTTCCATGAATGGAATTTACATCTTAGATCAAACCACGGATATATTACACGTGAATAATAAGAAATTAAAGGTTGGTGACAAAGATCAAACTTATCTATCTCATTGTCGAATGGGACAGATAAATGAAAAACGTGTAATGAAACTCGTCGAGAATGGGACTATTCCCGCATTCGATTTTTCTACATTTGACACGTGTGAATCATTTCTCATCGGCAAAATGACTCGAATTTCCTTCAAAGGTGTTGGAATGCGCGCTAGTGACCTATTAGGACACATACGTACTGATGTATGTGGACATATCTCATTTACCGCTAGAGATGGCTATAGATATTTTATCACTTTCACGGACGATTTGAGTAGATACCTATATGTCTACTTAATGAAGCATAAAAGTGAGTCCTTTAAAAAAATTCAAGGAATACAAAATATGGTTGAGAACCAACTGGGAAGAAAGGTTAAAGCACTCCGTTCAGATCGGGGTGGCGAATATCTTTCAAATGAGTTTGATCAACACCTTATAGACTATGGAATTGTTTTACAGTTAACTCCACCTGGAACACCTCAATTAAATGGTGTGTCCGAACGGAGAAATCGAACATTACTTGATATGGTTCGTTCCATGATGAGTCACACGGTAGTACCTGATTCATTATAGGGTTTTGCTCTTTTGTCAGCTGCTCTTATACTTAACCGAAGTCCGACTAAAGTTGTCGACAAGACTCCATATGAAATGTGGAAGGGAACGGTCCCTAACTTGTCCTTTATTCGGGTTTGGGGCTGCGAGGCTTATGTCAAGTGGAGACACGAGGATAAGCTTGGCCCGCGATCGGTCAAGACATACTTTATTGGTTATCCAAAAGGAATGTTTCGTCATTACTTCTATTCGCCAACCGAACATCGAGTTTTTGTTGCGGCTAGTGCGACGTTCTTAGAGAAAGAATTTCTCGAGAACAAGTCAAGTAATAGAACCTTCGAGCTGTCGGAGATTCAAGAACCAACAATCGAGGAACAGATGGAGGAAGTTGTTCCTTCAACTGATGATACAGTTAATATTCCTCAGGAACCTAGGAGGTCGGGTAGAGTCTCTAATCCTCCAGAGAGATACATTGGTATGGTCGAGGAGAGTGACGTTTTGCTCCTAGAGAGTAATGAACCCGCTACCTATAAAGGTGCCATGACCTGTTCCGACTCAAAGCTATGGCTTGAAGCCATGCAATCCGAGATAGGCTCCATGTATGAGAATGACGTATGGGATCTTGTTGATTTACCTAATAAGGTAAAACCTCTACAATGCAAGTGGCTTTACAAAATAAAGCATTCTGTAGACGGGCAACCAGATACCTATAAGGCACGACTAGTGGCAAAAGGTTTCACTCAATTGCACGGATTGCATTATGATGAAATTTTTGCACCCGTAGTCATGCTACATTCTATTCGGATAATCTTAGCGATTGCCGCTTTTCATGACTATGAAATTTGGCAAATGGATGTGAAAACCGCCTTCTTAAACGGTTATTTGGAGGAGGAGTTGTACATGGTGCAACCCGAAGGTTTCATAGATCCGGAAAATCCTAAGAAAGTGTGCAAGCTTAAGCGTTCCATTTATGCACTTAAGCAAGCTTCTCGGAGTTGGAATCATCGTTTCGACCAGGTGATAAAAGATTATGGTTTCACTCGATCGGTCGAGGAACCATGCTTATATATCAAGTCGAGTGGGAGCAAGATTGTTTTCTTGATATTGTATGTCGATGACATACTCTTGATTGGGAATGACATTCCTTTCTTATCTTCGGTTAAAGGATGGTTGTAGAACCATTTCCAGATGAAAGATCTGGGTGAGGCACAACGTATATTGGGAATCCGTATCTATCGAGATAGATCACGATGGACGTTATCATTGAGTAAGGAGTCTTATTTGGATAAGATTCTTGAAAGGTTCAGCATGACCAACTCCAAGAAGGGGAACCTTCCAATGACTTCTATGATGCATTTGAGCAAGTCTCAGTCACCCACGACGCTTGAAGGGGTTGAACGCATGATTCGTGTTACTTATGCATCAACCATAGGATCAATCATGTATGCCATGATATGCACACATCCAGACGTGGCATATGTATTGAGTATGACGAGTCGGTACCAAAAGAATCCAGGTGAAACACACTGGATAGCTGTTAAAAACATCCTTAAGTACCTACGGAGGACTAAGGATAGGGTATTGACTTATAAAGGAAATACTAAGCTATGCGCAATTGGATAGGCAGATGCTAGCTTCCAAACGGATCGAGATGATTCAAAATCTCAGTCCGGGTTCATCTTTACTCTTAATGGCGCTGCGGTCAGCTGGAAGAGTTCCAAACAGAATGTTGTAGCAGATTCTACCACTGAATCCGAGTACTATGCCGCTTCGGAAGCAGCAAAGGAATCTATATGGATACGTCAATTTTTACAAGGACTTACGATAGTTCCTAGTTCCAATGACCCGTTCGCCATCTATTATGACAATAGAGGTGCCATCTTCCAGGCTAAGGAGCCTAAGTCTAGCAACAAGTCTAGACATGTACATCGGAAGGCTCATCTGATCCGTATTACATGGAGCAAGAGGAGATAGTGATTGACAAGATAGCTTCGGATGACAACATCGCGGGTCCTCTCACTAAATCGTTGAATTATTATAAGCATGAAGGGCACGTTATTTCCATGGGAATTAAACGTGTTCCTGAGTTGTAGTAGATAATTATGGATTCGATATATTGTCTTTTTCATATACTATTTATAACTTCATCGTTTTATTATAATATTTTGTTTTTCATGTGGATTGTACGACAACATTGAACGCCACAATGTGACCTGAATTACATTATATTTGTTTTGGTCCGTAATCGCCTACATGAGCTGATAACTCTGGCTATTATATTGTGCAGTCGATTGATGGTGGGTTCAACGAGCCATAAGTCAAACAGCTGGCTGATCGATCACAGATACGAGTTATAATGATATCTCGTAGGACAATATTTGTGACAACGTAATGGATTCCTAAATGTTTAAAACATTCGGTGCCAGGTCGTGGATTGGACGTCCATTGTGTTCATAGAGTCGATTCTTTTGACTATCGACTGTCTCTTGAGATTAAGGCAGTTTTTGGGTGACTTTGGTTTCTTTCTCATGGCCAACCATAACTGGAGGCTAAGGAGTTTTTTTCTGGGTCATTTTATACTGTGCTTATATCTGCAGGATTCGAGTTGAAGAAAATATCCAACCTTTATCAGATTTAGTTATTTCTCAGGGTCGCTCGAGGAGTTGTAACTAAAATGCATGGCCATGCTCGAATGATGATTCGTTTATCAGTTAAGTTACTCTCTAGTCGGGGAAACCACTCTTGATATTGATCACTTGTAAAATACGACCTTTTTGAATACGGATTTTGCAAATTGTTTTACATTGAGTGGGAGAAATTTTAGGATATGAGAATCGGTTATCGCACATAAACTTGTGAGGACAAGTGGGAGATTGTTGGAGCTTGTGTCCTCCACAATTAGTGTGATAACATTTATAAATCTGTTATAGGTTCACAAGGGTATACTTCGTATTTTATCAGTTGATTAACGATTACTTAATAACGGTTGACTTGCTAGAAAGTTTGACGTTATTATCATACAGATGGCAGTGATCAACTAGTCCCTAAAAGTTACACCTAAAGGATGTGTTTGAGAGATGTGATTGTATGAAAATATAATCACATTGATGCCTGACTAAAAGTTTAGTCCATGTATTTGACTAAACAGTGAGTCAATGTGATGATGAGACAATTATTTAATACAATTAAATAATATTAGCTGCGACGAATTAACTGTCAATTCGTAAATTGAATATAAACTGTTATATTTAATTAATGTATATAATGTTAGCTTGGACGAATTAAGATGTTAATTCGTAATTAAATGTAATCGGTTATATTTAATTAGCTAATTATAAATATGCGATATTTATAGTTAAAGCATATATTATACGAGATTGTCATAATAAATTATTACAGACCGGTATTAATAAATCGACTGCAAGCTGTTGTGTGTAGACTTATTAATACGGATCAACATAAATGAAAATGTATAATTAATACACATTTATACATTTTGAATACCAACCTAAAATAAGAAGATATTTTTCTCCTTATTTTTGGTGGTTGGTGGGTAAAAACCGAATTAAGATAAAGAAAAGGGAAGAATAAAATCTTCACCTTATTACTCTCAATTGGGACGGTTTTAAGAAGTAAAAAGAGGAGACTATTTCGCTCATTCTTTTAACCTATTTTTGATCTAAAAATTCTCTCATCAAAGAAACAAAAACCCTATAAATTAATCATCATTTTGGGGATCTATTCTAGCAAGAACAAGAGGCATTTCTCATCACATTTTGGGTGCAACGATTAGGAAAATATCAATTCGATATTGTTCTTAGGCCTAATTTGCTAAGACCAAAGGTTGATTCTCAATCTCTACTATTTTGTTTATGCAATTTCATTTATGACTAGTTTTCATAATCATAATTTCGTTATAATCCTAATAATCTTAAAGGAAGTATACTGATATTTCCCACAGGATTCCCATTCAAGAAAGTTAGTACCGTCATCTTTTAAGATACATTTGTCCATTACGGACCTTAGCCATGAAGCTTTACCTAGTGAAGTAGTCGATGGAGTTGATGAGTTGCCATTGCGAATTAAAATGCTACAACAAAAAGGAAAAATTAACATCCATTGTTTTAAAAAATTACTTGTGAAAACATGTTTAACAAGTTTTACCATTTATATAATGATCTCCCACTAAATTACATAAATGATTCCAAGACCCAAATATTAAACAAAAATGAGCATCGCTTGGGCGAAACATCCCATAATTGTGTAAATTCGGTAAGTCATGTTGACTAATTCTACCTCTAGAACTCTTGGTCGACGAATTTCCTTAAATCCATCTACTAGCCCTGGAACACAAGACCGTCTTATATCCTGTTTAGTCCAACCAACTTTAAAGTGTGATAACCGTTTACCACCCTACTTACCCAAGGTAAAAAGAGAACACTCCGCTTGGACGAGCGTGGCTCTAATGAATAAGAGATTCATAGGTGTTACTAATTGGTAAGGCTAATCTCAATTTTAGTTATGTGAGAGATTTTGTCAATTTAGTCATAAATTCCCTATAAGTGAACAAAGTCGGCGAATGTAAATGACGTGAATTGACAACCGCGAAAATAAAATGCATGTGAATGGCGATTTTGGCATGCGCGAAAATAAAAACAGGCAAACAAGTAAGCATATGAATAAATCCTACTATGGCCACCTAGTTAATAAAAACTAGACTATTAAATAACGGAAACCAACTCCTTGGTCCCTTGCCTCTTCATTCCAAAAGTGGCTCCTTCTTGTGGGATTTGGAACACCTTCCAAAAATAGACTCCGTCTCGATGTAATCCGTCTTTTGAAAACACCGGTAAGAATAACTATTACAATTGAATTACATAGCTGTTCCTATTATAAATTAATTAATAACATAAATAAAACTATTAATTAATTACAAACCGACGATACGAGATCGTATTTAAATTAGAAACAAATCGCTATTCCAATTCATTTCGGGTAATAACGATTAAAATAAACTAGGCCATACTAGGTACAACAAGATAAATACTTTAAATAAATGACAATCATTCATTAAACTTAAATAAATATCCTTAAAATGCTGTAAAATGATTCCAAAATCGCCCTATCTATCAATCGTTGGTATCCATCTCGGGTTTTGTGGAGTTAATCGATTTTTAACATGTAAAAATCAATAATCAACTCTTAAATCTCATTTAAGTCCAAACTAATTGTCCAAACTGCTTTGAACCTCAAAATTAGTCCTCACTAATTTTATGATGAAAAATTAGTTTGATTTGGTGATATTTTGCTAATTTAATCGATAAAATCATAATTTTTAAGTAAAAATCCAAAATAATTGAAAAATTACCCAAAAAATTGAAACAAAAATTTTGAGTATTCGCTAACACTCCCAAGAACACCAAAATGTCAGAAAAATTGCCCCAAAAATCCGGATAAAATTTATGAAGAAAAAGATCGATATTTATCGGTTTTTAACCACTAAAACCACTAAACATCAAAAAAAGGTGAAAACACATTTTAAATTTCACTTTTATCATTTAAATAATATTGTTAAATGTACATAAATTTATCATGGGCAGAATAAATTGTTTCGAAATTATGATTAATTGATTTCACTTTTATCGACTTCTATCTCATAAAATCAATAAACATGCAAAAAGTTCAAACCAACCTTCAAACTTTTGCATATAATCAGTAGAAAACATGCATGAAACACCATAAAAATTCCATGGGCTGAATCAACTTTTAACTATTTTTAGTCAATTTTTAACTAAAATACGGCATTTTGACTCTGTTTTCTACCAAAAATCATTAAAAATAGCAAAATAACTTCATAAATCACCAAACTTAACCAAAAATCTTTTGAGATCAGTAGGTGTGCATGCCCCAAAAATTTCGAGCTAAAACCTCTTCTAACACACTTTTTGAGTTTTTATAAATTATCTCATAATTTATTAATATGCTTAAAATCAACATGCAAATTACACGCCTAAGCTCTGATACTACTTGAAAGATCATAGATCCATATTAGACTCTCTAATAAAAATTAAAGTATCTCATAATTTATCATTTTGGTGATCTATGTAACATGCA